>NC_067250.2:119159056-124159056 GCF_019359855.2 Lolium perenne | reverse complement strand
CAACTTTGGAGAAGTGTTTGAGAGAGAGACAACGAGCACCGGAAGGCCCTCTAGGACCGCCACCCGATTTAGGCGATCCTATAACGAGGATGTCATCGCACCAAGCTTCGAACCCGAAGAAGACAATGGGGTTCCTAACGCTACATCTTTCCCATGTTATGATTTCTTGAATAATGCAGGGTTGCTGGATGATTTCTTTACCCTCGTTAACAAGGCGGGCTTAGCCGCCT
Organism: Lolium perenne; assembly: GCF_019359855.2. Taxonomy (NCBI): domain Eukaryota; kingdom Viridiplantae; phylum Streptophyta; class Magnoliopsida; order Poales; family Poaceae; genus Lolium; species Lolium perenne. The sequence continues at coordinate 124,158,826 of NC_067250.2, read as the reverse complement.
ACGTGGGAGATGAAAGGGAGCAATACTACATGCTCACCAAAATCTTTGTTGAGAGCTTCAAGTTCCACAACAAGCACTATGACCCGACAGTTGCATTCAAGATTTATGGTAATCCTATTACTATGACATTGAAAGAATTTTGTATTGCATTAGATATTGCCCCTGTAGGTACATCAAGGAAGATTGATGACAACCCCCGGGTCTTGTTGGAGCTCTATCGAGGGATCACCAATGATGATTGTCGCACCATTCAGCGTGGCAAGATAAGAAACATCCAACTCCCCGCTATTAAGTATTTTTCCTATTACATTGCTACTAGCGTTCTTGGTAGGGAGAACACTAGCAATATTTCTAGCTATCATCTTGCTTTCTTGATTGCTGCACTTACGGGACAAACACCTTATCATCTTGGTTCTCTTATTGCTCGCCGCCTGTCTAACAGGGGGCCTATTTTTGGAGGAATTATTGCATCACGCATTTTAGCACATTTAGAACTTCCTCTTGACCCTGCTGATGTACAATTAACCCCCATGAGGCTTGATATTGCTGCTATGAAGCGCCATCAATTTGTTACCACTGATTCCACTTTAGATAAAATGGTCTATAGAATGTTGTTTGCTGACGGGGATGAGAAGGAAATCCCTCTTCCCTAGCCAGATTTGTTCAGTATTGACAGGGAACCATGGTCGCGCACTAAGGAGGAGGTGGAGGAGAAAATGAAGATACAAGGCTTCCACAAGCAGCATGACTCCGAGGACGCCGATCCCTCCTACGACTACACCGTCACGTACCCAGGTGCTTCTTCTAGCACATACCCGGAATATGATCCATCTTCGTACTACGGAGGTGCTTCTTCATGGCCTCGCTGGGGTTGAACTCCACTTAGGCCAAAAGCCTAAGCTTGGGGGGAGGTATACCAGCATCACTCATTCTTTGCATATTATGGTTGCTGGATACTTGTACATACTTGTTTAGTCTCTTTGAGTGGTTTTCTAATGAGAGGGAGATGATATTTGGGGAAGTGCTGCCTGAAAACAGATTCTGGACTATTACCGAAAAAATTCTCACAAATAGCCAGAACGATATTTTGCGAAGCCAATTTTTGTGCATGTTCCCCAGGGTGTTATCTAACTTTCATTAGTTGAACACTTTTCGATTTGAGCAGTGTAAGAATTTCTTAAAAATCGAGTACTGTACTGCTGTCAAGTTTGACGAATTTCTGCTGCTTTGTGTTTATGTGACTTTTCTAGTTTGCCATTTCTTGTTTTTGCTTTGTTTCTTTCCCAAAACACAAAAAGACCAAAAATATTTCTGTTGTTTCTCTTCATCATTTGTTTGCTTTGGTTTCTTGCATTTATTTTGCTTTATTTGCTATTGTTAGTTTGCTACAAGAAAACCCAAAAAGATTTTGCTTTGTTTGCTTGTTTCCTTTTGTTCTTGTTTCCAATTCGAAAACACCAAAAATATTTGCTGTTCTTCTTTGGTTTGTAAAGTTCATCATGAGTTCAATGGTCTTCGGTGGCTGGAGCGTGGTTTTCATTTCATATTATCCAAGCTACACAAGTGAAAGGCAATAATGACGATATACGACAATTGGATTGTGGTGAGAGGCTGGTATGAACTCTATTTGTTTTCATTTTTGTACATATACTCATCCATGTGAGCATGCTTAGTTGGTTCATGTGAGGTATATGTCATTTAAGAAAGTCCAGTAGTTCATGATCTCTCATGTTTAGCTCCAATTTATTAATATGAGTAGCATGTCATGGATGTTTGCTTGCATTGTTTTATTCATAAGTAGGTATGATATTGTGGTATCCTCCTCTGAATAATTCGTTTGAATTAACTTGGCACATGCTCACGCATACATATGACTGAACAAAAGTCAATTAAGCCTCTATGATTTACATTGCTTCAGAGTTCTTGTATCACTTTTATGCCTCCGTTAATTTATTTTGCCGCAAGCATGATTATGACAGTTACTGCTCTCTTGATTTGTCGCTCCCTAGTCTTTTGCTAGCCTTCACTTGTACTGAGCGGGAACGCTGCTCATGCTTCCAAACCCCTGAAAACCAAGTTGTTCCAAAGTGTCCACCATAAATACCTATGCATGGCATTTCAAACCATTCCAAGTAAATTCTCATGCGCTACCTTTAAACCTTCAAAATGCTTCTCAATTTGTGTTAATGTTTCATAGCTCATGAGGAAGTATGTGGTGTTTAAATTTCAACCTTGTCATTTACTCTTGATGGACTTTCATATGGACTAGTGGCACATCCGCTTATCCAATAACTTTGCAAAAGGAGCTGGCAATGGGGTTCCCAGCCCCGATTAATCAACCTTCATTAATAATTCTCTTCACATGTTTTGCTCTGATTCATCAGTAAGCAACTTAATTTTGCAAATAGACACTCCTCCATGGTATGAGATTGATGGAAGGCACCCGAGGATTCGGTTAGCCATGGCTTTTGTAAGCAAAGGTTGGGGGGAGTGTCACCCATAATAAAACTAAAATACGTGTGTAAACAAAAGAGAAGAGGGATGATCTACCTTGCTTGTAGAGATAACGTCCTTCATGGGAGCCGCTCTTGAAAGTCCGGTTGGCGAGGTAGTTGGTGTACCCATTACCATTCGTTGACAACAACAAACGCCTCTCAAAATAATTTTACTCCTGTTTTAAAAAGTGAAAAGCTCTAGCGCATGTTAATCCCTGCTTCCCTCTGCGAAGGGTCAATCTTTTACTTTTATGTTGAGTCTCCATCCTTTCTTTGAGCACTTTCTTGAGAGCACAACTATCATTCTTAGTATAATATGCTTGTCTCAAAATATGATTGATTGTGGTATAACTTTGATGCTTTTATCTTTGACAATCACTATTTCTAGTCATTCTATGAACTTCAGAGGTGCCTGAGCATTTATGTTTTGCTGATCAAATATGGGCAAGCGAGATACCACTCTATCATACTCTTTTATGAATATTGCAATCCTGCTTATAGACATGATTCATGATGCTTATTATTAATTGTTGGTACCTTCCCATGATTGATATAGCTATTAGATGATCTTATTTGCATGTATCTTATTGTGAACTGCCTAAGTATTAGCCATAGCATGAGAATATTTACATCATATGAACAAATGTGTTCGTGAAAGTTCTTTTATCGCTTAGTTGTTAACTGAATTGCTTGAGGACAAGCAATAAGCTAAGCTTGGGGGGAGTTGATACGTCCAAAACGTATCTACTTTCCCGAACACTTTTGCTATTGTTTTGCCTCTAATTTGTGTGTTTTGGATACAACTAACGCGGACTAACGCTGTTTTCAGCAGAACTGTTTTGGTGTCTCATTTTTGTGCAGAAATCCAACTTTCAGGAAAATCCTCGGAATTTATGCGAAAGGTCTTATTTTTACAGAAGATTCACGGAGCCAGAAGGGCAAGCCTGGGGGAGGCCCAGGGCCCCCAGACACTAGGCCGGCGCGGCCCAGGAGGGGGGCGCGCCGCCCTAGCGTCTGGCCCCCTCGGCTGGCCTCCGATGCCCTCCTCTGGACTATTTAAGGGGTTTCGATCTAAAAATCGCGACCAAGAAGTCGAAGTCGCCAGAAACCCTCCAGAACGCCGCCACATCGCGAAACTCCGTCTCGGGAGCCAGAAGTCTCCGTTCTGGCACTCCGCCGGGACGGGGAATTGGAGGAGATCATCGCCATCACCACCACCGACGCCTCTCCATCAACCAGCAATGTTTCCCCCATCCATGTGTGAGTAATTCCCCCGCTGTAGGCTGAAGGGGATGGTAGGGATTGGATGAGATTGGTCATGTAATAGCATAAGATTGTTAGGGCATAGTGCCTAGTGTCCGTAATTGGTACTTTGATGATATTGTTGCAACTTGTTATGCTTAATGCTTGTCACTAGGGCCCGAGTGCCATGATCTCGGATCTGAACATGTTATTATTTCATCATGATATTCATTGTTTATGGTCTTACCTGCAAGTTGTATACACATGTCGCTGTCCGGAACCAATGGCCCCGAAGTGACAGAAATCGGGACAACCGGAGGGGATGGTAGTGATGTGAGGATCACATGTGTTCACGGAGTGTTAATGCTTTGCTCCGGTACTCTATTAAAAGGAGTACCTTAATATCCAGTAGATTCCCTTGAGGCCCGGCTGCCACCGGCTGGTAGGACAAAAGATGTTGTGCAAGTTTCTCATTGCGAGCACGTACGACTATAATTGGAACACATGCCTATTGATTGCTTTGTACTTGGACACCGTTTTATTATTATCTGCAAATGCCCTGCTTGATTGTTACATGAGTTTCTCTCATCCATGCAACGCCCGTTATCCGTCCCCGTGCCTACAGTATTTTAATCCTGCTGTTTACTAAAATCACTACTGCTGTCTTTGTTACTCTGCCGCTGTTATTTCACTATTGCTACTGCTATAAAACTGTTACTACTGATAAACTCTTGCGAGCAAGTCTGTTTCCAGGTGCAGCTGAATTGACAACTCTGATGTTAAGGCTTTCAAGTATTCTTTGTCTCCCCTTGTGTCGAATCAATAAATTGGGTTTACTACCCGCGAAGACTGCTGCGATCCCCTATACTTGTGGGTCATCAGTCCCCAACACACCTAATACACTTGTCAGATGTATAGGTGCACTAGTTCGGCGAAGAGATAGTGAAATACAGGTGGTATGAATGTATATGAGCAGTAGTAACGGCACCAGAAAATAGCTTGCTGCTACAACTGGCGTGTGGTTGATGGTGGTAATATTGCAGGAAGTACAGATGCAGTAAAACAGTAAACAAGCGATGATTGCAGTATTTGGGAACAAGGCCTAGGGATCATACTTTCACTAGTGGACACTCTCAACATTGATCACATAACTGAATAGATAAATGCTATACTCTACACTCTCTTGTTGGATGATGAACACCACTAATTGTGTAGGGCTACAAGAGCACCTCAATGCCGGAGTTAACAAGCTCCACAATATTCGATATTCATATTTAAATAACCTTAGAGTGCATGATAGATCAACACAACTATACCAAGTACTAACATAGCATGCACACTGTCACCATCATACTATGAAAGGAGGAATAGATCACATCAATACCATCATAGTAATAGTTAACTTCATAATCTACAAGAGATCGCAATCATAAACTACGCCAAGTACTACATGATGCACACACTGTCACCATTACATCATGAAGGAGGAATATAGTACTTTAATAACATCACTAGAGTAGCACATAGATGAATAGTGATACAAAACTCATGAATCTCAATCATGTAAGGCAGCTCATGAGATCATTGTATTGAAGTACATAGGAGAGAGATTAACCACATAGCTACCGGTACAACCCTTAGCCTCGATGGAGAACTACTCCCTCCTCATGGGAGACAGCAGCGGTGATGAAGATGGCGGTGGTGTCGATGGAGATGCCTTCCGGGGGCACTTCCCCGTCCCGGCGGCGTGCCGGAACAAAGAGTTCTATCCCCCAGATCTTGGCTTCGCGATGGCGGCGGCTCTGGAAGGTTTTTCGTACCGTGGCTTTTTCGTATCGAAGATTTAGGTCAGGGACCTTTAAATAGGCGAAGAGGTGGCATCGGAAGGCTGACGAGGCGGTGACACACTAGGGGGGCGCGGCCCCCCCCCCCTCTGGCCGCGCCGGGCACATGTGTGGGGCCCACAGGGCCCTCCTCTGGTGGCTCTCGGGTGTTCTGGAAGCTTCGTGGAATTATAAGATGCTGGGCGTTGATTTCGTCCAATTCCGAGAATATTTCCTTACTAGAATTTCTGAAACCAAAAATAGCAGAAAACAGGAACTGGCACTTCGGCATCTCATCAATAGGTTAGTTCCGGAAAACGCATAAAAACGATATAAAGTGTGAACAAAACATGTAGGTATTGTCATAAAACAAGCATGGAACATCAGAAATTATAGATACGTTGGAGACGTATCAGCAGGTTCCACATTGTTGCTGACGCTGGTAGTGCGTCCTGCCAAAAGTCAGCTAGCAACACCTTCAGAAGTGATTTCTTTCTCCTACTGGTCGATTAAACATTGGTTTCTTAATGAGGGAAACTTGCTGCTATGCTCATCATACCTTCCTCTTGGGGTTCCCCAACGGTGTGCTCTGCACTCATCAGTGAGTAGTCCTCACGGGCTACGGGTTGGGGTGAATCCTCGCAACATTTATATGTATGTGATTGATACGTCTCCAACGTATCGATAATTTCTTATGTTCCATGCTTGTTTTATGAAAATACCTACATGTTTTGTTCACACTTTATGATGATTTTATGCGTTTTCCGGAACTAACCGATTGACGAAACCCGAGAAAACCTTCCAGAGCTGCCGCCATCGCGAAACTCCAATTCGGGGGACAGAATTCTCTGTTCCGGCACCCTGCCGGGACGAGGAATTGCCCCCGGAAGCCGTCTCCACCGCCATCTTCACCGCCATCACTGTCTCCATGATGAGGAGGGAGTAATTCACCCCCGGGGCTGAGGGCTCTGCTGTAGCTATGTGGTTCATCTCTCTCTTTGTGATCTAGTTGAATATCATCTATGTGCTACTCTAGTGATGTTATTAAAGTAGACTATTCCTCCTCCATGATGTAATGTTGACAGTGTGTGCATCATGTAGTACTTGGTATAAGCTATGATTGTGATCTCTTGTAGATTATGAAGTTAACTATTACTATGATAGTATTGATGTGATCTATTCCCCCTTTCATAGTCTGTCGGTGACGGTGTGCATGCTATGTTAGTACTCGGTATAATTGCGTTGGTCTATCATGCACTCTAAGGTTACTTAAATATGAACATTGAATGTTGTGGAGCTTGTTAACTCCGGCATTGAGGTGCTCTTGTAGCCCTACACAATTAGTGGTGTTCATTGATACGCGTACAGCACGCGTCCGTTGGGAACCCCAAGAGGAAGGTGTGATGCGTACAGCGGCAAGTTTTCCCTCAGTATGAAACCAAGGTTTATCGAACCAGTAGGAGCCAAGAAGCACGTTGAAGGTTGATGGCGGCGAGATGTAGTGCGGCGCAACACCAGGGATTCCGGCGCCAACGTGGAACCTGCACAACACAAACCAAGTACTTTGCCCCAACGAAACAGTGAGGTTGTCAATCTCACCGGCTTGCTGTAACAAAGGATTAGATGTATAGTGTGGATGATGATTGTTTGCAGAAAACAGTAGAACAAGTATTGCAGTAGATTCTATTTCAGTATAGAGAATTGGACCGGGGTCCACAGTTCACTAGTGGTGTCTCTCCCATATGATAAATAGCATGTTGGGTGAACAAATTACAGTTGGGCAATTGATAAATAAAGAGGGCATGACCATGCACATATATATTATGATGAGTATTGTGAGATTTAATTGGGCATTACGACAAAGTACATAGACCGCTATCCAGCATGCATCTATGCCTAAAAAGTCCACCTTCAGGTTATCATCCGAACCCCTTCCAGTATTAAGTTGCTAACAACAGACAATTGCATTAAGTATTGCGCGTAATGTAATCAATAACTACATCCTCGGACATAGCATCAATGTTTTATCCCTAGTGGCAACAGCACATCCATAACCTTAGAGGTTTCTATCACTCCCCCAGATTCACGGAGACATGAACCCACTATCGAGCATAAATACTCCCTCTTGGAGTTACTAGCAAAAACTTGGCCAGAGCCTCTACTAATAACGGAGAGCATGCAAGATCATAAACAACACATAGATATAAATTGATAATCAACATAACATAGTATTCTCTATCCATCGGATCCCAACAAACACAACATATAGCATTACAGATAGATGATCTTGATCATGTTCGGCAGCTCACAAGATTCGACAATGAAGCATAATGAGGAGAAGACAACCATCTAGCTACTGCTATGGACCCATAGTCCAGGGGTGAACTACTCACTCATCACTCCGGAGGCGACCATGGCGGTGTAGAGTCCTCCGGGAGATGATTCCCCTCTCCGGCAGGGTGCCGGAGGCGATCTCCTGAATCCCCCGAGATGGGATTGGCGGCGGCGGCGTCTCTGGAAGGTTTTCCGTATCGTGGCTCTCGGTACTGGGGGTTTCGCGATGAAGGCTATTTGTAAGCAGAAGGTCAGGTCAAGGGGCGTCGCGAGGGGCCCAGGAGACAGGCCGGCGCGGCCAGGGCTTGGGCCGCGCCGCCCTACCTCCTGGCCACCTCGTGGCCCCACTTCGTTGACTCTTCGGTCTTCTGGAAGCTTCGTGTGAAAATAGGCCCCTGGGCGTTGATTTCGTCCAATTCCGAGAATATTTCCTTACTAGGATTTCTGAAACTAAAAACAGCAGAAACAAAGAATCGGCTCTTCGGCATCTTGTTAGTAGGTTAGTTCCAGAAAATGCATAAATATGATGTAAAGTATGCATAAAACATGTAGATATCATCAATAATGTGGCATGGAACATAAGAAATTATCGATACGTCGGAGACGTATCAGCATCCCCAAGCTTAGTTTCTGCTCGTCCCGAGCAGGTAAACGATAAAAAAGATAATTTCTGGAGTGACATGCCATCATAACCTTGATCATACTATTGTAAGCATATGTAATGAATGCAGCGATCAAAACAATGTAAATGACATGAGTAAACAACTGAATCATATAGCAAAGACTTTCCATGAATAGTACTTCAAGACAAGCATCAATAAGTCTTGCATAAGAGTTAACTCATAAAGCAATAATTCAAAGTAAAGGTATTGAAGCAACACAAAGGAAGATTAAGTTTCAGCGGTTGCTTTCAGCTCATAACATGTATATCTCATGGATATTGTCAACATAGAGTAATATAACAAGTGCAATATGCAAGTATGTAGGAATCTATGCACAGTTCACACAAGTGTTTGCTTCTTGAGGTGGAGAGAGATAGGTGAACTGACTCAACAATAAAAGTAAAAGAATGGTCCTTCAAAGAGGAAAGCATCGATTGCTATATTTGTGCTAGAGCTTTGATTTTGAAAACATATGGAGAGCATAAAAGTAAAATTTTGAGAGGTGTTTGTTGTTGTCAACGAATGGTAGTGGGTACTCTAACCCCCTTGCCAGACAAACCTTCAAAGAGCGGCTCCCATTTTATTTTATTTTTGTGTGGCACTCCTTCCAACCTTTCTTTCACAAACCATGGCTAACCGAATCCTTCGGGTGCCTGCCAACAATCTCATACCATGAAGGAGTGCCTTTTTATTTTAGTTTTATTATGATGACACTCCTCCCCACCTTTGCTTTCTCAAGCCATGGCTAACCGAATCCTTCGGGTGCCGTCCAACAATCACATACCATGGAGGAGTGTCTATTTTTTTTGTTAATTAATTTGGGACTGGGAATCCCATTGCCAGCTCTTTTTGCAAAATTATTGGATAAGCGGATGAAGCCACTAGTCCATTGGTGAAAGTTGCCCAACAAGATCGAAAGATAAACACCACATACTTCCTCATGAGCTATAAAACATTGACACAAATCAGAGGTAATAAATTTTGAATTGTTTAAAGGTAGCACTCAAGCAATTTACTTTGGAATGGCGGAGAAATACCATGTAGTAGGTAGGTATGGTGGACACAAATGGCATAGTGGTTGGCTCAAGTATTTGGATGCATGAGAAGTATTCCCTCTCGATACAAGGTTTAGGCTAGCAAGGTTATTTGAAACAAACACAAGGATGAACCGGTGCAGAAAAACTCACATAAAAGACATATTGTAAACAGTATAAGACTCTACACCGTCTTCCTTGTTGTTCAAACTCAATACTAGAAATTATCTAGACTTTAGAGAGACCAAATATGCAAACCAAATTTTAGCATGCTCTATGTATTTCTTCATTAATGGGTGCAAAGTATATGATGCAAGAGCTTAAACATGAGCACAACAATTGCCAAGTATCACATTATCCAAGACATTATAGCAATTACTACATGTATCATTTTCCAATTCCAACCATATAACAATTTAACGAAGAAGAAACTTCGCCATGAATATTATGAGTAAAGCCTAAGGACATACTTGTCCATATGCAACAGCAGAGCGTTTCTCTCTCCCACACAAAGAATGCTAGGATCCATTTTATTCAAACAAAACAAAAACAAAAACAAACCGACGCTCCAAGCAAAGCACATAAGATGTGACGGAATAAAAATATAGTTTCAGGGGAGGAACCTGACAATGTTGTCGATGAAGAAGGGGATGCCTAGGGCATCCCCAAGCTTAGACGCTTGAGTCTTCTTGATATATGCAGGGGTGAACCACCGGGGCATCCCCAAGCTTAGAGCTTTCACTCTCCTTGATCATGTTGTATCATCTCCCTCTCTTGATCCTTGAAAACTTCCTCCACACCAAACTCAAAACAACTCATTAGAGGGTTAGTGCACAATCAAAATATACATGTTCAGAGGTGACATAATCATTCTTAACACTTCTGGACATTGTACAAAGCTACTGAAAGTCAATGGAATCGAAAAATCCATCGAACACATCAAAACAGGCAATGCGAAATAAAAGGCAGAATCTGTCAAAACAGAACAGTTCGTAAATACGAATTTTATTGAGGCACCAGACTTGCTCAAATGAAAATTCCCAAATCGAATGAAAGTTGTGTAAATATCTGAGGATCACTCACGTAAATTGGCATAATTTTCTGAGTTACCTACAGATAATTTTGCCCAGATTCGTGACAGCAAAGAAATCTGTTTCTGCGCAGTAATCCAAATCTAGTATGAACCTTACTATCAACGACTTTACTTGGCACAACAAAGCACAAAACTAAGATAAGGAGAGGTTTCTACAGTAGTAAACAACTTCCAAGACTCAAAATAAAAACAAATGTACTGTAGTAAAAACATGGGTTGTCTCCCATAAACGCTTTTCTTTAACGCCTTTCAGCTAGGCGCAGAAAGTGTGTATCAAGTATTATCAAGAGATGAAGTGTCAACATCATAATTTGTTCTAATAATAGAATCAAAAGGTAACTTCATTCTCTTTCTAGGGAAGTGTTCCATACCTTTCTTGAGAGGAAATTGATATTTAATATTACCTTCCTTCATATCAATGATAGCACCAACAGTTCGAAGAAAAGGTCTTCCCAATATAATGGGATAAGATGCATTGCATTCAATATCCAAGATAAAAAAATCAACGGGGAAAAGGTCATTGTTAACGGTAATGCGAACATTATCAACTTTCCCCAAAGGTTTCTTTGTAGAATGATCAGCAAGATTAACATCCAAATAACAATTTTTCAGCGGTGGCAAGTTAAGCATATTATAAATTTTCTTAGGCATAACAGAAATACTTGCACCAAGATCACATAAAGCATTACAATCAAAATCATTGACCTTCATCTTAATGATGGGCTCCCAACCATCCTCTAGCTTTATAGGAATAGAAGCTTCGCGTTCTAATTTCTCTTCTCTAGCTTTTATGAGAGCATTTGTAATATGTTTTGTGAAAGCCAAATTTATAGCACTAGCATTAGGACTCTTAGCAAGTTTTTGTAAGAACTTTATAACTTCAGAGATGTGGCAATCATCAAAATTCAAACCATTATAATCTAAAGCAATGGGATCATCATCCCCAATGTTGGAAAAAATTTCAGCAGTTTTATCACAAGCAGTTTCAGCAGTTTTAGCAGTTTTAGGCAGTTTTTCGCGCTTTGCATTTGAAGTGGAAACATTGCTAACACCTATTCTTTTACCATTATTAGTAGGAGATGCAGCAACATGTGTAGCATTAGCATTACTAGTGGTGGTAATAGTCCAAACTTTAGCTATATTATCTTCTTTTTCATTTTCTTCTCTTTCCCACCTAGCACGCAATTCGGCCATCAATCTTATATTCTCATTAATTCTAACTTGGATGGCATTTGCTGTAGTAACAATTTTATGATTATGATTTTCATGAGGCATAACTTTCGATTTCAAAAGATCAACATCAGCAGCAAGACTATCGACTTTAGAAACAAGTATATCAATTTTCCCAAGCTTTTCTTCAACAGATTTGTTAAAAGCAGTTTGTGTACTAATAAATTCTTTAAGCATGACTTCAAGTCCAGGGGGTGTGTTCCTATTATTTTTATAAGAATTCCCATAAGAATTACCATAGCCGTTGCCATTATTATAAGGATATGGCCTATAGTTGTTACTAGAATTGTTCCGGTAAGCATTGTTGTTGAAATTATTATTTTTAATGAAGTTTACATCAACATGTTCTTCTTGTGCAACCAATGAAGCTAACGGAACATTATTAGGATCAACATTAGTCCTATCATTCACAAGCATAGACATAATAACATCAATCTTATCACTCAAGGAGGAGGTTTCTTCGACAGAATTTACCTTCTTACCTTGTGGAGCTCTTTCCGTGTGCCATTCAGAGTAATTAATCATCATATTATCAAGAAGCTTTGTTGCTTCACCAAGAGTGATGGACATAAAGGTACCTCCAGCAGCTGAATCCAATAGGTTCCGCGAAGAAAAATTCAGTCCTGCATAAAAGGTTTGGATGATCATCCAAGTAGTCAGTCCATGGGTTGGGCAATTTTTAACCAAAGATTTCATTCTTTCCCATGCTTGTGCAACATGCTCAGTATCCAATTGTTTAAAATTCATTATGCTACTCCTCAAAGATATAATTTTAGCAGGGGGATAATATCTACCAATAAAAGCATCCTTGCATTTAGTCCATGAATCAATACTATTCTTAGGCAGAGATAGCAACCAATCTTTAGCTCTTCCTCTTAATGAGAAAGGAAACAATTTTAATTTTATAATGTCACCATCTACATCCTTATACTTTTGCATTTCACATAATTCAACAAAGTTATTGAGATGGGCAGCAGCATCATCAGAACTAACACCAGAAAATTGCTCTCGCATAACAAGATTTAGTAAAGCAGGTTTAATTTCAAAGAATTCTGCTGTAGTAGCAGGTGGAGCAATAGGTGTGCATAAGAAATCATTATTATTTGTGGTTGTGAAGTCACACAACTTAGTATTTTCAGGAATACCCATTTTAGCAATAGTAAATAAAGCAAACTAGATAAAATAAATGCAAGTAACTAATTTTTTTATGTTTTTGATATAGAGTGCAAGATAGTAAATAAAGTAAAACTAGCAACTAATTTTTTTGTATTTTGATATAATGCAGCAAACAAAGTAGTAAATAAAGTAAATCAAGACAAAAATAAAGTAAAGAGATTGGGATGTGGAGACTCCCCTTGCAGCGTGTCTTGATCTCCCCGGCAACGGCGCCAGAAAAAGAGCTTGATACGCGTACAGCACGCGTCCGTTGGGAACCCCAAGAGGAAGGTGTGATGCGTACAGCGGCAAGTTTTCCCTCAGTATGAAACCAAGGTTTATCGAACCAGTAGGAGCCAAGAAGCACGTTGAAGGTTGATGGCGGCGAGATGTAGTGCGGCGCAACACCAGGGATTCTGGCGCCAACGTGGAACCTGCACAACACAAACCAAGTACTTTTCCCCAACGAAACAGTGAGGTTGTCAATCTCACCGGCTTGCTGTAACAAAGGATTAGATGTATAGTGTGGATGATGATTGTTTGCAGAAAACAGTAGAACAAGTATTGCAGTAGATTGTATTTCAGTATAGAGAATTGGACCGGGGTCCACAGTTCACTAGTGGTGTCTCTCCCATAAGATAAATAGCATGTTGGGTGAACGAATTACAGTTGGGCAATTGACAAATAAAGAGGGCATGACCATGCACATACATATTATGATGAGTATTGTGAGATTTAATTGGGCATTACGACAAAGTACATAGACCGCTATCCAGCATGCATCTATGCCTAAAAAGTCCACCTTCAGGTTATCATCCGAACCCCTTCCGGTATTAAGTTGCTAACAACAGACAATTGCATTAAGTATTGCGCGTAATGTAATCAATAACTACATCCTCGGACATAGCATCAATGTTTTATCCCTAGTGGCAACAAAGACATCCATAACCTTAGAGGTTTCTCACTCCCAGTTCACGGAGACATGAACCCACTATCGAGCATAAATACTCCCTCTTGGAGTTACTAGCAAAAACTTGGCCAGAGCCTCTACTAATAACGGAGAGCATGCAAGATCATAAACAACACATAGATATAAATTGATAATCAACATAACATAGTATTCTCTATCCATCGGATCCCAACAAACACAACATATAGCATTACAGATAGATGATCTTGATCATGTTCGGTAACTCACAAGATCCGACAATGAAGCATAATGAGGAGAAGACAACCATCTAGCTACTGCTATGGACCCATAGTCCAGGGGTGAACTACTCACTCATCACTCCGGAGGCGACCATGGCGGTGTAGAGTCCTCCGGGAGATGATTCCCCTCTCCGGCAGGGTGCCGGAGGCGATCTCCTGAATCCCCCGAGATGGGATTGGCGGCGGCGGCGTCTCTGGAAGGTTTTCCGTATCGTGGCTCTCGGTACTGGGGGTTTCGCGATGAAGGCTATTTGTAGGCGGAAGGGCAGGTCAAGGGGCGTCGCGAGGGGCCTAGGAGACAGGCCGGCGCGGCCAGGGCTTGGGCCGCGCCGCCCTACCTCCTGGCCACCTCGTGGCCCCACTTCGTTGACTCTTCGGTCTTCTGGAAGCTTCGTGTGAAAATAGGCCCCTGGGCGTTGATTTCATCCAATTTCGAGAATATTTCCTTACTAGGATTTCTGAAACCAAAAACAGCAGAAAACAACAACTGGCTCTTCGGCATCTTGTTAATAGGTTAGTTCCAGAAAATGCATAAATATGATGTAAAGTATGCATAAAACATGTAGATATCATCAATAATGTGGCATGGAACATAAGAAATTATCGATACGTCGGAGACGTATCATTCATCATCCAACAAGAGAGTGTAGAGTGGTTTTATTATGTGATCAATGTTGAGAGTGTCCACTAGTGAAAGTAGGATCCCTAGGCCTTGTTTCCAAACATCGAATCTCCGTTTGTTTACTGTTTTGTTGCATGTTTACTCGCTGCCATATTTTATTCAGATTGCTATTACCACTCATATACATCCATACCACTTGTATTTCACTATCTCTTCGCCGAACTAGTGCACCTATACATCTGACAAGTGTATTAGGTGTGTTGGGGACACAAGAGACTTCTTGTATCGTGATTGCAGGGTTGCTTGAGAGGGATATCTTTGACCTCTTCCTCCCTGAGTTCGATAAACCTTGGGTGATCCACTTAAGGGAAAACTTGATGCTGTTCTACAAACCTCTGCTCTTGGAGGCCCAACACTGTCTACATGAATAGAAGCGTGCGTAGACATCAAGCTATTTTCTGGCGCCGTTGCCGGGGAGGAAAGGTAAAAGGCACTCACACTCCGGTCCCAGGTAACTAAGTTATTTTCTGTCACCGTTGTAAGTGCTCAAAGCTATTTCCTTTAGATCCTGCAATTGCATCTTTTTGTTTCTTGTTTATCACTAGTTTGGCATAATGGAAAGCAACATGGAACTTTTTAATCTTTTTCCTGAGTTAAGACATGGATGGTTTGATGTGAAAATTAAAAAACCCATGGAACATATTAGTATGAACACTTTGAACACCATTGTTGCTAATGATATGGAAAATTCTAAGCTTGGGGAAGCTGGTTTTGATGAGCATGATATTTTTAGTCCCCCAAGCATTGAGGAGAAAATTTACTTTGATGATACTTTGCCTCCTATTTATGATGATTACAATGATAGTGGTCTTTTGGTGCCACCTACTATGGATGATAAAGTTTATTATGATTATACTATGCCTCCTACACGTGATGAGAATAATAATGATAGTTACCTTGTTGAATTTGCTCCCACTACAACTAACAAAATTCATTATGCTTATGTGGAGAGTAATTATTTTATGCATGAGACTCATGATAAGAATGCTTTATGTGATAGTTATATTATTGAGTTTGCTCATGATGCTACTGGATATTATTATGAGAGAGGAAAATATGGTTGTAGAAATTTTCATGTTACTAAAACACCTCTCTTTTTGCTGAAAATCTTGAAGTTGCGCTTGTCTAGTCTTTCTATGCTTGTTGCATTATGCTTCATGAATTTGTTTATTTACAAGATTCCTTTTCATAGGAAGTGGGTTAGACTTAAATTTGTTTTGAATTTGCTTCTTGATGCTCTCTTTTGCTTCAACTACTATTTCTTGGGAGTGCATCATTGAAATTGCTGAGCCCATCTTAATGGCTATAAAGAAAGCACTTCTTGGGAGATAACCCATGTTTTTATTTTACTACAGTAATTTTGTTTTATATTTGAGTCTTGGAAGTTGTTACTACTGTAGCAACCTCTCCTTATATTTATTTTATTGCATTGTTGTGCCAAGTAAATTCTTTGATAGAAAGGTTGATACTAGATTTGGATTACTGCGCAGAAATAGATTTCTGTCTGTCACGAATTTGGGCAGGGTTCTCTGTAGCTAACTCAGAAAAATCTGCCAATTTTTGTGTGTGATCCTCAGATATGTACGCAACTTTCATTCAATTTGAGCATTTTCATCTGAGCAAGTCTGGTGCTTCTAAAAAATTCGTCTTTACGGACTGTTCTGTTTTGACAGATTCTGTCTTTTATTTCGCATTGCCTCTTTTGCTGTGTTGAATGGATTTCTTTGTTCCATTGACTTCCAGTAGCTTTGAGCAATGTCCAGAAGTGTTAAGAATGATTGTGTTACCTCTGAATATGTGAATTTTTGATTATGCACTAACCCTCTAATGAGTTTGTTTTGAGTTTGGTGTGGAGGAAGTTTTCAAGGGTCAAGAGAGGAGGATGATATATGATCAAGAAGAGTGAAAAGTCTAAGCTTGGGGATGCCCCCGTGGTTCATCCCTGCATATTTCAAGAAGACTCAAGCATCTAAGCTTGGGGATGCCCAAGGCATCCCCTTCTTCATCAACAATTTATCAGGTTTCTTCTATTGAAACTATAATTTTATTCCGTCACATCTTATGTACTTTACTTGGAGCGTCTGTGTGCTTTTATTTTCGTTTTTGTTATTTTCATTCTCTGAATAAATGCTTGTGTGGGAGAGAGACACGCTCCGCTGGTTCATATGAACACATGTGTTCTTAGCTTTTAATGTTCATGGCGAAGGTTGAAACTGCTTCGTTAATTGTTATATGGTTGGAAACAGAAAATGCTACATGTAGTAATTGGTATGATGTCTTGAATAACTTGATACTTGGCGATTTTTGTGCTCATGATTAAGCTCTTGCATCATATACTTTGCACCTATTAGTGAAGAAATACATAGAGCTGGTTAAAATTTGGTTTGCATGATTGGTCTCTCTAAGTTCTAGATATTTTCTGGTAAAGGTGTTTGAACAACAAGGAAGACAGTGTAGAGTTTTATAATGCTTGCAATATGTTCTTATGTAAGTTTTGTTGTACTAGTTCATACTTGTGTTTGCTTTAAACAACCTTGCTAGCCTAAGCCTTGTATTGAGAGGGATTACTTCTCATGCATCCAAATCCTTGAGCCAAAAACTATGTGATTCGTGTCCACCATACCTACCTACTACAGGGTATTTCTCCGCCATTCCAAAGTAAATTGCTTGAGTGCTATCTTTAAACACTTCAAAATTTATTACCTCTTATTTGTGTCAATGTTTTATAGCTCATGAGGAAGTATATGGTGTTTATCTTTCAATCTTGTTGGGCAACTTTCACCAATGGACTAGTGGCTTCATCCGCTTATCCAATAATTTTGCAAAAAGAGCTGGCAATGGGGTTCCCAGCCCCAATTAATTAACTTTCATGATTTTACAAAAAAATAGACACTCCTCCATGGTATGTGATTGTTGGACGGCACCCGAGGATTTGGTTAGCCATGGCTTGAGAAAGCAAAGATGGGGAGGAGTGTCATCTAAATAAAACTAAAATAAAAAGGCACTCCTTCATGGTATGAGATTGTTGGTAGGCACCCCGAGGATTCGGTTAGCCATGGTTTGTGAAAGTAAAGGTTGGAAGGAGTGCCACCCAAAAATAAAAATATTTCATGGGAGCCGCTCTTTGAAGGTTTGTCTGGCAAGGGGGTTTGAGTGCCCACTACCATTCGTTGACAACAAGAAACACCTCTCAAAATTTCACTTTTATGCTCTCTTTATGTTTTCAAAATAAAAGCTCTAGCACAAATATAGCAATCGATGCTTCCCTCTTCGAAGGGCCATTCTTCTACCTTCATGTTGAGTCAGTTTACCTACTTCTTTCTATCTTAGAGGCAAACACTTGTGTTAACTGTGCATTGATTCTTACATGTTTACTTATTGCACTTGTAATATTGCTTTATGTTGATAACTATCCATGAGATATACATGTTACAAGTTGAAAGCAACCGCTGAAACTTAATCTTCCTTTGTGTTGCTCCAATGCCTTTATTTAGAATCTATTGCTTTATGAGTTAACTCTTATGCAAGACTTATTGATGCTTGTCTTAAAAGTACTATTCATGAAAAGTCTTTGCTATATGATTCAGTTGTTTAATCATTGTCTTTACCATTGCTTTGAATCGCTGCATTCATCTCATATGCTTTACCATAGTATGATCAAGATTATGTTGGTAGCATGTCACTTCAGAAATTATCTTTGTTATCGTTTACCTACTCGAGGACGAGTAGGAACTAAGCTTGGGGATGCTGATACGTCTCCAACGTATCGATAATTTCTTATGTTCCATGCTTGTTTTATGACAATACCTACATGTTTTGTTCACACTTTATGATGATTTTATGCGTTTTCCGGAACTAAACGATTGACGAAACCTGAGAAAACCTTCCAGAGCCGCCGCCATCGTGAAACTCCAATTCGGGGGACAGAAGTCTCTGTTCCGGCACCCTGCCGGGACGGGGAATTGCCCCCGGAAGCCGTCTCCACCGCCATCTTCACCGCCATCGCTGTCTCCATGATGAGGAGGGAGTAATTCATCCCCGGGGCTGAGAGCTCTGCTGTAGCTATGTGGTTCATCTCTCTCTTTGTGATCTAGTTGAATATCATCTATGTGCTACTCTAGTGATGTTATTAAAGTAGACTATTCCTCCTTCATGATGTAATGTTGACAGTGTGTGCATCATGTAGTACTTGGTATAAGCTATGATTGTGATCTCTTGTAGATTATGAAGTTAACTATTACTATGATAGTATTGATGTGATCTATTCCCCTTTCATAGTCTGTCGGTGACGGTGTGCATGCTATGTTAGTACTCGGTATAATTGCGTTGGTCTATCATGCACTCTAAGGTTACTTAAATATGAACATTGAATGTTGTGGAGCTTGTTAACTCCGGCATTGAGGTGCTCTTGTAGCCCTACACAATTAGTGGTGTTCATCATCCAACAAGAGAGTGTAGAGTGGTTTTATTATGTGATCAATGTTGAGAGTGTCCACTAGTGAAAGTAGGATCCCTAGGCCTTGTTTTCAAACATCGAATCTCCGTTTGTTTACTTTTTTGTTGCATGTTTACTCGCTGCCATATTTTATTCAGATTGCTATTACCACTCATATACATCCATACCACTTGTATTTCACTATCTCTTCGCCGAACTAGTGCACCTATACATCTGACAAGTGTATTAGGTGTGTTGGGGACACAAGAGACTTCTTGTATCGTGATTGCAGGGTTGCTTGAGAGGGATATCTTTGACCTCTTCCTCCCTGAGTTCGATAAACCTTGGGTGATCCACTTAAGGGAAAACTTGCTGCTGTTCTACAAACCTCTGCTCTTGGAGGCCCAACACTGTCTACAGGAATAGAAGCGTGCGTAGACATCAGTGGTCTCATGAATATGTGTAGGAATTGAATAGGAGTTTTGGAATCTTGTATCCTTGTCTTTTTGCCTCGATTCGATGATCTGTAGGTACCCATATTTATTAGATCGATCAAGGGAAGAGGTGGGATGAGGGAAGAACGTCGTGCTATCACGAAACCTGAGTGACAAAAAGAGGAAAGTAATGGTACATGTTTAGTGATTCGCTTGGGATCAACGGCACAATCATCTAGCTTATTGCTTTGGTTTGCATTCATTTACTTAATAGTTGTTGTTACTCGCGGATGTGGGAACAATGGTTGGACCAAGAGACTCTTGTCACCTCTAGCTTTATGAGCAATAGTATTTACGGGTGTGCTCCTCACAAATGTCTTATCACTATTTTATTTACTACACATTTGTACTTCATTTCTACATGTACGCATAGCTGCAGGAGAATCCTTGACCCTAGCCTATTCCCGTCCATTGAACACAACATAAAACAAAAGAAACTAGAAAGATCCGGTAAACATAAAATTAAACAAACTAGCAAATCTTGTAGACGTTTCCTTTACACCATTTTAATTATGCTTTCCGAGGTTCGATTAAACGTAGGTCTTCTAGTGAAAAATCTTACAATACTAAATCCATAATCCGGATTTAAGGTATCACCATCCCACCCCATACATCTCTTATTGTTGTAGATACACTTTGATTTCTGCCATGGAACCCATCAATCTTTGTTGATAGATATGAAATTCCACTTCCTAGAGCACTACCTCCCACAAGGCAAGGTTGTTAGAATACTCTAGCTTCGAGGCGAAGGACATGTGAGTTCTTGGCGAAACCACCAATGACACCCGGGTCCCATGAATTAGATGAATAGGGGTAGGTGTCCCAACATCCACTCGCTCGCCAACGCCAGTCAGTAGAATAATGCTATCCCACTCATGGAGGATAGATGCGATTATGCCAGGCCTAGACTGAACATGCACCATTGTCCCTTCTCGTTTAACCTGATCCCCTGAAACCCGTACTCCACGATGTCTACTTGATGGAGTTGATTGGCTAGATCTTCTAGGATGGCAGGTAGCATATGCTAGCGGTAGTGTTCTTTTTGTGTGATGTGTATCCCTGTTTGCATTACCGCTGGATATATGAACAATAATAAGCTACTTTGCATGTAAAGGAATCCAAAATGACATATATACCAATCTTCAAGTCATGTATCAAAAAAGGTCATCCCTACCAAAGGAAACAAATCCAATGCTTGAGAAAGTACTTGTTTTTTCACATTTTTGAAAACTAATCAAGATTCCGTGAAAATTTGCATGATAAATACATTGGAGAATTATTGTATGGTCCTTTGTAGGGAGTGACTAATTCTTAGTCGATTGAGAATAACTCTTAGTTAGGTGACATCATCAAATCTCAGTTGTAGGCATTTGAAACTAATGAATAGCACGAATCAAGAAGCAATATTATGGTCAAGGGCATTTTCTCAGCAGCCCATGTTGCAACTCATGACTAGCATGGATCACGAAGTAATCCGATAGTTTATGATATTTTCTCAGTAACCTCATTTGCAACTAGGATAATCTTAGTAATAGCTCATGTTGCAACTCATGGTTGATACGAATCACAAGTTCACAACAAATCCACCAACTAAAATTCAACTGAGAATTAGCAAAACCGTCTTTTATAACCTTTATATGCTTCCATGTTCTCATGGGGATTTAATGAATATGAATTTTTGTGCTCTTCTTGTGTGTTGTGTTTCTTTGTTTTGCATTGCTGAGTTGGAGTGAAATTGGATATATGTACAAGAAGAAACTACTTCATAACTCATCAATTTTTTTGAACGGGGAACAAACCCGAAGTCCTGAGAAGCTGTATTAAGCGTCGAGACATTTCACAAAGAGGGTGTCAATTGAAAATAAAATAACAAACTGGTCGTCAACAATTCTATAAAAGACCCAAAAATAAAAGAAGAATTGCAATGGAGTCCCTCTTCTTCACCCTAGGTCTGGTAGAACCTCAAAGCGTAGTCATGGGCGACAACATTGGGGACGAGACAATGACTCTCCGAAATTGTATGTATGTTGAGGCATTTCAGTACGTCTATTCACTCATTTTAGCTCGTATATAGTTGACATTGAAATATCAAAAACATCTTCTATTTCAGAAACGAAGGGAGTAGTTTATTTTCACCCGGGTGTCCTGCCATCCTAGAAGTCTTTTTTTTTTTTGTATATTTACTTATTTGAACCAGGCCATAGAGCTAGCTGGTTTACTCAACCCACGTCCCACCCAATAAAACACCTACCAACTCCATCCCCTTCGTCCTCCCTCCCCACGCCGCATCTACATGATACAATCCTAAAGAAAGCTGCTAAAACCTAAAGCTGGTGGAAAGCTGCCTCCCCCTCTCCCTTTGGTGTTGTCTGCGCAGCAGCAAAGCCAAAAAAACAACACTGCTCCATAGAGGCATAGACCTTTTCCTCCCCCTCTCGATTCCAAGCTGTATCCACATCTCCTCGACCTTTTTGTTTATGTTTATTCTTCTCGTCTCCGGCCACCTCCTGCTAGCTAGCTAGACTGAAACTCCTTCCCCCTAGCTTATATAGAGACCTGTCGCTTCCGGTGATCCATTCGCATGGCTTGGAGTAGTGATCGATCACGAGCAAGAACGTAGACACGCAAACTCACCAGAGATCTAGTAATATCTTGTGTTCGATTAGGTTGCCACCATGTTGAGTAGTTCTTGCGCGCTGACGGCCGCGCCGCCTCCGGAGGGGGCCGCTGGGCCACCTGATCCTTTCCGGCCGATGCAGATCGCCAACGGCAACGCCTGCACGAAGAGGAAGCGGCGGCCAGCCGGCACACCTGGTAAGTGTAGAGGTTGATTTCACATCCGATGACATTGTCACCACTCACGGCGACCTCACGCGCGCCGGCACGCATTGCAGACCCGGACGCGGAGGTGGTGTCTCTGTCGCCGCGGACGCTGCTGGAGTCTGACCGGTACGTGTGCGAGATCTGCAACCAGGGGTTCCAGCGGGACCAGAACCTGCAGATGCACCGGCGGCGTCATAAGGTGCCGTGGAAGCTGCTGAAACGGGAGGCCGGCGAGGCGGCGCGGAAGCGGGTGTTCGTGTGCCCCGAGCCGACGTGCCTCCACCACGACCCCGCGCATGCCCTGGGCGACCTCGTCGGCATCAAGAAGCACTTCCGGCGGAAGCACAGCGGCCACCGCCAGTGGGCCTGCTCCCGCTGCTCCAAGGCCTACGCCGTCCACTCCGACTACAAGGCGCACCTCAAGACCTGCGGCACCCGCGGCCACACCTGCGACTGCGGCCGCGTCTTCTCCCGGTAACTACACTTGAACAACATGCCAATCGCCGCAATATTCTACGAGTACTTCAACAATACAATTTAACTTGGTATTTGGATGTTGTATTTCCTAGGAGTAGCAGTATCCTACGAGCGGAATCTCTAGCTTTCTTTTGCAAGATTTGGCAAAATGTGCGCAGAAAGGCGTCATGATTTTTTTTTTGGGTCGGGTTGGGCCACTTTGTCTGCGTAGGCCTTGGGCCTCACAGTATGTTGTGTCATCAATAGGGGAGATGGGAAAGGACAGGCAGACAGGCACAATTCCCGAGGGCAGCTAGTGCATGAGTGTATGCGTACGTACGTACTCCTACGTAATTGGTTGCTTGTGCATCTCTTTCTGCTGCCGGCCGCGCCCCGGGCTAACTATAGCTAGGTACTCCTCAGTTTGGTTCTTCTTCCTTTGCCTGCCTTTGCAACGCAAGCTCCATTTAATGTCTCCGTCCTCGACCACGATCTAACTAGCTCCTGATCGCCGGCTTGGCTTCTCTCCATGCAGTACGCATCCTTGTCACACCAAGTGGCTCAGTGGCTGTAACATGACATGATGCGTCCCGTGTGCAGGGTGGAGAGCTTTATCGAGCACCAGGACATGTGCGACGCCAGCCGGCCCCGGGGCGACACGACGTCGTCGTCGCCGGGCCATACAGGCGGCAGGGTGGTAGGCGCGGCAGCTGCTTCCAACTCTCATCACCATCAGCTACATGCGGCGTCCCTGTCGCGGACGGCGTCCAGCGCCAGCCCGTCCAGCGGGGGCGAGCTCGTGGGGAGCCCCGTGGCCTGGCCTTGCGGCCCGGCGACAGCGAGCCCCACGGCAGCCAACGTCGCAGCATTCCATCGGATGTTCGACCAGACGCTGTCATCGACATCTCCGATGCCGTCCGACCGCCGCAGCGCCGGGACTCAAAACCTGGAGCTGCAGCTCATGCCGCCGCGCGGGGGCGGAGCGGCTCCTCCTGGTACAGCTGTTACGTATCGTCCGTCGCCGCGTCCCCCTGCCGTTCTTCACGCTCCCCGGCAGCTGGGCGCCGACCCTGTGCGGCTGCAGCTCTCCATCGGCTGCGGCGGCGCGCCGGACGACAGCAGCGTGGAGTCGGCCCCGGCAGCGGCTACGACGCTGAAGGAGGAAGCCCGGGAGCAGCTAAGGCTGGCGACTGCAGAGATGGCATCGGCGGACGAGACGCGGGCGCAGGCGAGGCGCCAGGTGGAGCTGGCCGAGCAGGAGCTGGCGGGCGCTCGACGCGTGAGGCAGCAGGCGCAGCTGGAGCTCAGCCGCGCCCACGTGCTCCGCGACCACGCCGTGCGCCAGATCGACGCAACGCTGATGGAGATCACCTGCTACGGCTGCCGCCACAACTTCCGGGCGAGGGCGGCCTCCATGAACGCGAGGTAGCCAGCTACGTGTCGTCCGTGCTGACCGAGGGCGGCGACACCGAGGTCGACAACGACGGCCACCACCAGCTCCTCCTCCATGCCGAGGACCTGCCAAGAAGCCACCGTGCCATGATGGAGATGGACATCAACTAGGTCCATCGATCTCTAGCTAGCTGCCTAGCTGACTCGTCGCACCGATGTTTATTAACCTTCAGCATATTTTTAGGTTGAGTCCTTCAACATTCAGCTTGCTCGATCTCCTTTCTTTTGTTTCACCAACGGGATAGGAGATCGATGTGCTGCGTGATGGTGTAATTTGATGAGATGATTGCCATAATGCCCTCTAGGTACAGACTCTAAGCCCTAGTGGGGGTGTTATTGGTCTCTCATGGCAACAGGGCAGAAAAGGCAAAAGGGGTCCATGCTAATTGCGACGTGCATGGAATCTTTCACTTGTTTGCATGCGATTGGATTTTCTCCTAGTTACCTTCTGCTTCAGCATTTCAGCGGCCGTACATGTCTGCATCATTGCATGTATACATCAAGAAAGGGCGATCTTGGCTGCATTTTCGCTAACACCTTAAGATTTACTCCACAATGACATCTGATTAAGTACTAGTAGGACAATGACATCTCATACACTAAAGAAACATCACATTTTTTTAGATCAAATTCACATCTGATTAAGCATTGTCATTCACATTCATTCAAATTTGATAAATATATGCTATGCTAAGGCATTTACTCCTAAATTCTTGCTTGAATGGCACTGTTTTTCAAAATACTTAGGTTAGTTTCTTTTGTTTATTAATATTTTTTATCAAATTTTCTTGGAGTTTAGGTTCTTGGTTCAAATTTGATTGAGGTGAGTGCACAATTAAAATCCTAAATGAATGGAACAGATGACCTAGAAGTTTACCATATACTCAGAGTAGTTAATTTACTAACTTTTTTTAGAATTGCTTTTATGCATTTTGATTTTTCATATACAAATTGGGTTGCAGTTGTTGAATATAAATATTTTGCCTAATTTCTTTCCATCGATTCAGAATTTTGGAAGAGTTGGCTAGTGTATCAATCTTTCATGGTATTAGAGTTAAGAGGTCTCGAGTTCAAGACCATGCTCGCGCAGTATTACAAATAAATAAAAAATGATTATGCGGCATGCACCGAACCCACGCTAAGGACTAAGATAGCCTAGACTTGAGGGGGTGTTGAATATAAAAATATTGCTAGCTTCTTCCCATTAGTTAGGAATTTTGAAGGAGTGTGCTAGTGCATCAATCTTTCAGAAATATATATACGCATTTAAATATGTTAGGAGTACATAGAGTGGGTTTTGGTACTTGAATTTGCATGCGTGTCTGATGGGCCTTGTGTTCCATTGTGGACGACTGGGAGCTGCCGTGGTGGACCCTCGACGGTGAAGATGATGTGGCTGCTTGTGGTAGTCTTGGTTGGCGCAAGCTCAACATATTTCTCCCATGAATTAATATCATAGGTGAAGTTGGAGTTGTCTCTGGTTGGCTATGCGGTCAGCCGATTGGCATGATCCAATGTGGGGCGCTTGGAGGTGATGGGTGATGATGATGATGCTTATGGACAACCTCGATGGTTGTTCTCTTCTCAATGGTGTGTGTGTGTGCGCGCGCATTGCTTTGGTAGTTAGGTTGGTTGGGTGTGCCCTTTTTGAGACCACATTGTAACTCGATGGCCGGCATTTGGGTTGCTAGTAATCATGGTTTTTACCTGGTTTTCCTCTATGGTTGTTCTCTTATATTTAATTAATACTCCCTCTCTCACAGTTTATTAGGCGTGCACGTACCTCTAGGTCGCAAATTTGATCAACTTAGCTGTAATTATACGTTATAAAAATTATATCATTAGAAAATTTAGATGTTCTATTTTCTAATGATATAATTTTTGTATTATATAATTTAAATTATAGGTTAAATTGGCGACCTAGAGATACGGGGAAGACTAGTAAACTGAGACGGAGGGAGTAATGAAAATGCCAACTCTATTAATTAAATTGTTTCAGAAAGTAAAACGTGCTACACACACACTCAGCATGTTTTTACCAAGTAGCTACCCATTGTCTGGGTTATTATCCCTAAAGTCTGGGTTATGCGTTATTAAATGTTAAATGTTAAAGGTTATAGTTTTGTTTTGTTACTTCATCCCTTAATTTGGTCCAATTTACTCCTCTATATGCTCCATACACATGAGTGGTAATTGATACTCCGTCCGTCTAAAAATAAGTGTCTCAACTTTTTTTAGATACAGATGTATCTACAATTAAAATATATCAAAAATTTAGACATTCTTTTTTTGGACGAATGTAGTACTACGGTGCATTTGTGTTATTTGGATGTTGTGTACTCTGAGGGGACAAACACTGAGAGGGGAAACGGAAAATGCCATAAGAGATAAAATCTTAACCCAAGCTCATGAGCATCAGTCATAGTTGTCGTTGCTGAGCAGTGGCACCACAGTTGTAGTCCAAAACAAGCACGCCCTCGCGCATACACACGACCGTTCTCTCTCCATCTCCTTCTCGATCTCTGCCAACATAACTGACGAAACGTTCCTGTACATGACAATAATGGGCATTGAAATAGATGAGGACACATTGTTTTCAGCGCCACTGCTGCCCCCACTCATCACTTTCCCTCTCTCTGCGTCTGTCTTGCTCTGTACCCCTCCCTCTCACAGCACTGAAAGATATGCAGGAAGCGTCAGTGCATGCATGTGTCATGTGTGTCCGGTCAAGAGAGAGTAAGTATTGTACTATTTGATGTAGAGGGGCATCGATCGATATTTGAAATCTGATATCAACTGTCCACGACTTGCGATGCGTGAGAATTTGACAGCAGTTCTAGACAAGGTAGCATTTCGTGGGGGACTGCTGTTGCACACGTGGTGTGCACCAACGAATGTTCTCTAATTACTCTTTGTCATACTGCTACTACTCATATATTGTTGCTACGTTGTAAAGCTCTGGATCAGCCCTAATGTTGATTTGATGTTGGCTGCTTCCGTGGTGAGTAGTAAATAAAAGAGAACATTCTGTCACTAGCCACCACGAAAACACTCGCCCTGTGTCCACCCAAATCAGTCAATTTGATGGATGTCACGACTGGGTTGTTTGGTTCGGAGGGTATTCTTAGGGCATCTCCAGCGGCGCGACGCATTTCGGACGCCCAAAAAAGGTCACGAGCGTCCGTTTGCGTCGTCCCGCGGATATATTTTGTCCGCGCGTTCGTTTGCGTCTGGGTGTGCTCCCAGCGGGGCGATCCATTTTTTGAATTGCAACATAGTTAAAAACATTGAGAGTAGTACATAAAAATACATAAAAACTATACAAACTAGATCTATAGGCCTAAACTAGTTGCTTCCTGACGGGCCGGCACCATCGTTGCGTCGCTCCGTCGCCTGCTTCTCCGCCGTCTCCCGCGCGTCCGCTATGGCTCGGTGCGCCGCCGCGTCCTCTTGCAGGCACTGCTCCAGCCTCGCGTTGGCGGCGTCGTTCTTGAGCGTCTCGAAAGACTCGACGATGGCCCTCTGCTCCGCCGCCTTCTCCTCCGGCGTAGGCGCATCAGGGTCATCGGAGGACCAAGATATCTCCGAGTCGGAGTCCCCTGCTGCAGCGGCGGCCGCCAGCCTGCGCTGTTCCAGCTCGGCGCCCAACGCCGCGTGGCCCGCCAGCTCCTCTGCTTCCTGCGCCGCGAGTGCCAGGGCCGCAGACCCATGGTATGAGTTTGGTGGTGGTTCCATTGCAATGTGTTTATATTCACATAGGATTAACAACAAATGTCGTTCAGTGATTCTTGCGCCGTAATACCCGTGTTTACCATAAGATCTGGGGTGGGACGGAGTAGTCAGCTATTCTTTTCCCTCCCGTATAACAACGGATACAACTGCAGGTGGCCAGCATGTACATGCTTAGGTAGGGAGGAAGCATGCATAGATTCTACTGCGGGATGTATCTATGAGGGATTGTAAGGGTTGTCTGGGTCGGTCTATCTATAGTGTAAAGGGCAGGGCATGGAAAATGTCTGGAAGGGTCTACCATTATGGTATGGGGAAGGACATATGCTTGGGTCAGTCAACCTATAGATAAAGGACAGGACAGACTTACAAAAGGGTGGGTATGCGGGGTCGCAGGAAAGCCCAGTGATTGGCTATGACTTATACCTGGCCTCACACCAAGGAAGTGTGGACGAGAACTAGACTCGGCTGGTAACAAGTATAAGTTCTCTTATGGGTAAAGTAACACACCTCTGCAAAGTGTATCAAATTGTGACTTGTCACTCCCTGTTTTGGGTTTCAAACTGCCAACGCTGTTGAAAAGGAAATCCATGAAGTTCTAGGCACCCGGTGAAGGCTGGCGGACATAGCTCTTCAGAATAAAAGTAACCTTTTGAAGAAATGTTTACAAAAACCTGCATTGCCTTGGACTTTTTGGTTCATGGTCGTAGCTAGTGCATTAAACACTTCTTTCATATAATGAACTTGTTGAGTACGCTCGTACTCATCCCTCTTTAAATCCCATGCTTAGATTGCCAGCACAGCACGAGGGGGACAACGAGGAAGAAGACTACGCAGACGATGTCTACTACGATGAGCCAGATCTCTCGGGAGGCATCGAAGGGGTGGACTACCTGATCGAATACGGAGCTGACGAAACTGAGGAGGAGGCATAAGATAGTAGATTACACCGAACAATATAAAATAAGCCGCTCAAGTAGTAATGGTCCTAAGCCTAGTTCTACCGTTAGTTCTTAGGCTTTGTAGAGTTCAACTAGAACTCCCGAGTTATCCTCTACGGACCCAAGAGGAGCTCCCTTATGATGTACATTTTTGGCTTGTAATGATATTAAGTGAGTAAGTTTGGACCAGCTATGTTTCTATTGTACCACTATGAGGGATGTGATATTTGCGGATTGGTACTTCGCACATGTTATATCCACGACCAGCATACTACAACATGCAGTGGTGTGCAGGGTCACTACAATCTTCCCCACATCCACCGCGCCCTCCATCACGGCCACTATCCCGGCCACCTCCTCTTCCGATACCACCCGGCCTGGTTGGCCAGCGCCACGACCTGTGCCAGGAGTAGCTTGATCACGCCGTTGAGGACGAGTTTGCTCCCATGCATGCGCTCAGTTGTGTACGGTTCCAGGTAGTGTCAGCCAGAAGCCACTTGCCGAAACCTTCTTTCTCTAGCAAGTGCTCCCCCGTACCACATTCCTCTTTGATGTGGCCAAGATGACCACAGATAGAACAGTAGCAAGGTATTTTTTATTTCATATTTTACCCTCATCACCACTGGAGAGCTCCCTTCCGGCCGAGTTGTAACAAAGCGAGTCAACTCCTTACGCACATCTAGCCAAATTCTCGCCCACACAAACTCGCCACCATTCATGTCGACGGTGAGAACCTCCCCTATATTTACTGCCCAGATCTGTCATGATTTGCTTCTTACGGAATAGTTCAGGGATGTCATGAATCTGGACCCAAGCATGAATACGGTTCAGCGGCACCGATGAAGCCTTACAGCTGCCATCGTACTTCTCAATCAACGGGCCATGGTCTCGAAATATCCAAGGCCCTTGCTCAGTAATACGCTGCCAATCACCTAGACAGCTTGCTTGCACAATGAACCTATTATCCTCCGCCAAGTCCCTAAAGGTGACCCCTTGAGCCGGTGCCCATGCAAATTCCATCGTCTTCTTCAGTGACGTGGCGCTGAAAGATTTTGTCGATAGAAGCAGCATTACTACCATCAACTTCGTTCCCTCCTTGAGGGCCTCCACCTCCTCCTTTGGCACGGAGATTCCAGCCATGTCCGCGCCAGACAGATTCGGGCTAAGCAACAGTTCCTCCAGCGATGGAACCGCGCCCAGATGCCTGGTCTCTCCACTTCCTCCACCTTCCTCTCTTGCCGCCGCCATGATCCACCTCTTGCCAAACCCTGGATCAGAACTGCCAAGGCGGGGCAGTCGAATGAGTCAACCCCTTGGTCAGCCCGAGCAGCCCAACACCAGGGAGAGGAGAGGAGATCAGATCGAGTCCTTCCCACTGGTGGTCGACGATGATCACCGAGAAAGTAGGTAAGTATTTACGTTTGCATGAATAGAGTGGCTCTGGCTCGGGTTCTTTTTTTTAGCGTTACTGACACCTTTTATTACTCAATAGATATTGGTACAATGGAGATATCAGGTGAAACTGCACAAATGGCGCCCACGATCTAAAGAATGAAAAGACTTAGCTAAATTGTGAGTTTCAGTGTTGGAAGTTCTCTTTTCATGAACAAAACTTACTGCATTAAACATTCCTCTTCTTCCGTTTGCAACAAAACATGGCTCTGCCCTCGGGTTCTATGTGAGAACGCACGCACGCTGGTGGTTTGCTTGGCCCCGAGCCAGCCCATGTCTCGCGTGGTAAAATTTCTAAAATTTGAACATTTTCTAAAATTTATTTTTCCCAAAAATTTAACAGTTTTTGTTATGAACATTTTTCGAATTTGAACATTTTTCCAAATTTGAGCGCTTTATATATTTGAACGGATTTCAAATTTGAATATTTTTCAAATTTGAATATTTTTCAAATTTGAACGGTTTTCAAATCTAAACGTTTTAAAATTTGAACATTTTTTTAATTTTAAACAATTTCTAAATTTAAATTATTTTAAAATTTGAACAAAAATAAAAAGAAAAAGAAAATAAACAAAAGAAAAGAAAAGAAAAGAAAAATAAACAAAAAATAAACAAAAAATAAAAAAAGGAAAAGGAAAAAAGGAAAAAGGAAACAGAAATAACAGGCGAACTGGGCCGACCAGGCCGGTCCATACCGCGCGCTGGGGGTGTGCGGTGCGCGGAAGCGGCCGACCTGGTGGGTGTAGGGAGCTGCTTTACACCGACCTGGTCGGTGTATAACAGCCACCGACCACCCCCCAGGTCTTTGATGGGCCGGCCCACGATTCGCTGAGACTGGTTCGCTGTGGATTCGGTGCGGACGGACCACCGCACACCCAGGCCAGGTATGTTCGGCCGGTCCAAGTTTGTTTTCCCTTTTTCCTTTCACATTTTTTCTCTGTTTTAATTCTGAACAGTTTCAAATTTGAACAAAATTCGAATTGAACGATTTTTGAATTTGAACAAATTTCAAAAATTGAATGATTTTTCGAATTTGAATAAATTTTGAAACTGAACGATTTTCGAGTTTAAACAAATTTCGAAAATTGAACGATTTTCGAATTTAAACATTTCTGAATTTGCACACTTTTTGACTTTGAACATTTTTTAAATTTGAATTTTTTTTCAGATTTGAACAAAAATAAAAAAATAAAACAAAAATAAGAAAGAAAACAGAAAAGAAAAGGAGAAGGAAAAAAACGAAAAAAAAGAAACAGAAAACCAAAAACCAAAAAAGAGACAGCGAACTGGGCCTGGCCCATACCCGACCAGGGGGTGTGCGGTGGCCGGTAGCCACCGACCTGGTCGGGGGGTGCTGTACGCCGACCTGGTCGGCGCGGACCAGGCACCGCACACCCCCCAGGCGGGTTGTTGGGCCGACCCAACACATTCCGATTTTTTTTTGTTTTTTTTGCTTTTTGCTTTTCTATTTTCTGTTTTATTTTTCTTTTTACGTTTTTTAAAAGCTAATTCTTTTTAGACCCAATTTTTTAAAATTATTTTAGTTTTTTCACAAATTTAAATATTTCAAAAAGTTGAATATTTTTTAGATTGGAACAATTTTCAAATTTGAACAAATTTTAAATTGGAACAAATATTTTTTAAAAAAATATTATATTTTATATTTGAACAATTTTTATATTTGAACAATTTTCGCATTTGAACAATTTTTATACTTGAACAAATTTCGCATTTGAATAATTTTATACTTGAACAATTTTTGAATTTGAAATTTTCACAATTTTTTTTAGTTAGAACATTTTACATTAAAAAAATATATATATTTAAAAAATTAAATCTTAAAATCAAAAAAATAAACAGAAATGAAAAAACAGAAAATGAAAAAACAGAAATGAAAAAGAAACAGAAATAAAAAAACAGAAATAAAAAACAGTATAGAAAAATAATTCAGAAAAAAACGGCCCAACAGCCGAACTGGGCCGGCCTGTACCGGGCGTGTGGGTGTGCGGCGCGCGGTACGCGTCGACCTGGTAGGTGTATAGGAAATCCGTCTAATCGGTGCATAGGTTTTCCCGTCGGTGTATAGGAATCCTACAGAACGGCCGAAGATCGATCACGCTATTTGGGCCGAGCCCATCAGCCAAATCGTTCGGCGAAACGGGAACTTCCTCGCGTTCACGCGCGAGCGAATCGTTCGCATGAGGGCCGCATTAGGCGGTGAATAGGTTCCGGCTGTTTGGTCTGGGCTTATGCAGGCTGCCAATCACGCTGTGCTTGTGCGGGCTACCAATCACGCCTACGGGCCGAAT
The DNA here is from genome assembly GCF_019359855.2 of Lolium perenne. Lineage (NCBI taxonomy): Eukaryota > Viridiplantae > Streptophyta > Magnoliopsida > Poales > Poaceae > Lolium > Lolium perenne. The sequence continues at coordinate 124,125,776 of NC_067250.2, read as the reverse complement.
GTCATACGACCGTAGCTTGGATGATGCAATGACTTTATGCACCTTAATGATTGGAACTTTTAAATATCTGTCGGCAACTATGATCGATTTCAGGTCTTGCGTGCAGCTTGATAAGGTAGAATCGGCACCGTCATGTCGATCTGCTATTACTATCCTTTGGTGAAAAAAAAAAATTTACGGATTGTGGAAAATGTTATTATGGTATTGACCAGAGACGAAGCATAACGCAGAACATGGCCAGTTTATTGCAAGCTCGTGCTTTGACTAAGACATTCTTTCAGCTCATTTCCTTCATTCATCTATGTACATGAACGTGTTGATGTATTATTTTAAACCATTTCATAAACCGGCCATGGTTGGATCCTATACTCCATCAAACAAGTTGCAGGATCCTGTACTCCAGCAACATGCATGGCTGGATCGGAAATAATTCTTCATGTACGTGATCGTGCCTTGCCTCACTGCCTACGCAAGAACGTTCCGGCAAATGATTGACACTCCAGCAGTTGACGATTGGATGCAGCTCTGCATTTTCCTTCCTCTGAATCTCCGATCTAGTCGTACAGGCCGGTGCCGGTGAGCAACCATGTGACGAGGAGTCAAATGCTAGTTTTGACACAGCGCGCTTAAGCCATAAAATACGCCAGAACGTTGGTTAAATTAGTGCAGCCATGTGTGGTGTGACGATGCCGGGGAAATAACACGGTATAGTCGTGCCAACATCGAATACCCCGCCTATCGAATTATTGGCATAAAACATTTCATCGCAACTACTCAAGGACGTGGTACAGTCGGCAAATCTGAATGAACACCTTACGATAATGACAGAATACGGAAGAACAATCCGACGACGAGCTCATCCTCTGAAATAAATATGCAAGTTAGTTGAGCAAGCAAGAATGGTTATGCGCCTGAATCGATTACAGGAAAACTAGCCTACCTCACTTAGTTCGGAGAGCAAATTTACAGATCGAAACGAACTTGGGTTTCTACTAGAGCCTCTTTGATAATTTGTAGGATTTCAAAAATGCTGGAATAGAAGAAACGTAGGATTAAATTTATGGAGTAAATTCCACTTTTTACCCCCTAGTTTCGCATTTTAGACATAAATTACCCCATTTAGCAAATTTTCATTCTAATTACCCCATTTAGCAAAAAATATTCCAATTTTTACCCTTTCTAAAATTTTGTGAGCATTTTGACCGGTGTGTCATGACCATTGTTCTCCCAGTTGTTTCTTAGTTTAGTCCATTCGGGTTGTTTCTCCAGTATAAGTGTTTTGGTAGGTGGACTAGGTGTATAGATCGTGAGACATGAAAGTATTTCTAAAGGTTTAGGGATTATATTTGCCGGCGAATAGAAAAAAAGGGTCTCTGATTTTGTAGCAACGCTGGCAACAAGCTAACCTTTGTGAATGCCATCAATCGTGTAGTGGGATCAGTCGGTCAGAGTTGTTCTCAACGCCAGCAACACGTATTTGGCCAAAGTAACTAACACATTACTGCAGGATGCAGCTAAGCACCAGTTTGCATACATATCAAGATAAGAACATTGTATATTAGTCCCTCCAATCACAGAAAAGAACTGTCAGGAGGAAACGAAGAAGACAATCTTTCTAATATGTACCTGACAGCTAAGGCATACCAGTTAAAATGGTCACCAAATTTTAGAGGGGGTAAAATTTGGCAAAACTTATGCTAAATGAGGTAAATAGAATGAAAATTTACTAAATAGGGTAATTAGTGTAAAAAAGATCAAACTAGAGGGTAAAACATGGAATTCACTCTTTTAATCGCATACAACTTTATTTGTACCAAAGTTTGTTTGATTTCACTATAGAAATAGTAAATGGTTCCCACAGTGAGGTTGGAGTGGATGTTAGATTTTCTATGGAATGTCGTGAAATGATTTCATAGAAAAAATCCTATAAATTTAATCTTATAAATCATACAATCACCTTTAGAAAAATTCAAAGGATTTGGATCCTTCAAAATTCTATTGGAGTACCTTCGAATCAAAGAGGCCACTAAGATATTTCTGGAAGATTAATCTCTTTTGTATAAATGACACCTATTATTTTCTTGTAAAAATCCTATCTTAATTAATTGAATTGAATGAGGCAAGGATTTAAAAAGGCCATTAAGATCATGTGCACGGCGAGTTGGTACAGAGGCCACAAGAAAGTGTAACCCCTCCCCCCCCCCCCCCCCAATTTTTTACGCAAAAACAACAGTATGGTGCCCCGGACCTCCGACTCCATCGCTCTAGTGTCTTGTTACTTCCCTCATTAGCACTGGACGACGTTCTTGGGCAAAGCACATAGGGTTGACGATGGGGAGGGACGGTACTTCCCCTCCTCCGTTATTTAGATCGATTGATATGGTGTCCTCTTGAATGATGGCTATAGGGTGTGAACCTAATACATCGCTTTCAAAGAGCGTTTGACTCCTGCAACGAGAGTTCAAGGTTGCGGTTTAGATGAAGGGAAAGCGTAATTCTCGCGTCCTAGCCACATGTCTCAAGCTAGATCCATATTTCTCGAGATTATGTCGTGCTCGTCCTCGCCCCGAACGGTGTTTCCTTTGCATACTTGAGCATCTGCGGTGGTTGGCAGTGTACGTCTAGCAACATATTGCGGCAATATTTTGTGGAGCACGCCTCCTCATGGTGGTGGTCACACGAATTTCAGAATTAGCAACGGATTTAAGTATTACATCATTATGATAGTTTTTTATTCTTGCAATGATGACATGGAGGTGACAATTTTAGAATTTGTGCATCTCATTGCATGCCATTGAAATTGTGGGGGGGGGGGGGAGATTCGCTTTTGTTTCAAACCCCCAAAGTGATTGAGATATGATGACCCACAAGTATAGGGGATCGCAACAGTCTTCGCGGGAAGTAAAACCCAATTTATTGATTCGACACAAGGGGAGACAAAGAATACTTGAAAGCCTTAACAACGGAGTTGTCAATTCAGCTGCACCTGAAAACAGACTTGCTCGCAAGAGTTTATCGTAATGTGAGCTTTATAGCGTAGAGATAGTGAAATAACAAAGCAGCAGAGTAACGAGAGACAAAGGTAGTGATTTTAGTAAACAGCAGGATTAAAATACTGTAGGCACAGGGATGGATGACGGGCGTTGCATGGATGAGAGAAACTCATGTAACAATCTAAGCAGGGCATTTGCAGGTAATAATAAAACGGTGTCCAAGTACAAAGCAATCCATAGGTATGTGTTCCGTATATAGTCGTACGTGCTCGCAATGAGAAACTTGCAAAACATCTTTTGTCCTACCAGCCGGTGGCAGTCGGGCCTCTAGGGAATCTACTGGATATTAAGGTACTCCTTTTAATAGAGTACCGGAGCAAAGCATTAACACTCCGTGAACACATGTGATCCTCACATCGCTGCCATCCCCTCCGGTTGTCCCAATTTCTGTCACTTCGGGGCCTCGGGTTCCGGACAGCGACATGTGTATACAACTTGCAGGTAAGATCATAAAACAATGCATATCATGATGAAACAATAACATGTTCAGATCTGAGATCATGGCACTCGGGCCCTAGTGACAAGCATTAAGCATAACAAGTTGCAACAATATCATCAAAGTACCAATTACGGACACTAGGCACTATGCCCTAACAATCTTATGGTATTACATGACCAATCTCATCCAATCCCTACCATCCCCTTCAGCCTACAGCGGGGGAATTACTCACACATGGATGGGGGAAACATTGCTGGTCGATGGAGAGGCGTCGGTGGTGATGATGGCGATGATCTCCTCCAATTCCCCGTCCCGGCGGAGTGGCAGAACGGAGTTTCTGGTCCCGAGACGGAGTTTCGCGACGGTGGCGGCGTACTGGCAGGTTTCTCGCGACTTCGACTTCCCCTCTCGCGTCTTTAGATCGAAACCCTTAAGTAGTCCAGAGGAGGGCGTCGGAGGCCAGCCGAGGAGGCCACACACTAGGGCGGCGTGCCCCCCCCCCCCCTCCTGGGCCGCGCCGGCCTAGTGTCTGGGGGGGCTGGGCCTCCCCCAGGTCTGCCCTTCTGGCTCTGTGATTCTTATGGAAAAATAAGACCTTCGACATAAATTCCGGGGATTTTCCTGAAAGTTGAATTTCTGCACAAAAACGAGACACCAGAGCAATTCTGCTGAAAATAGCGTTAGTCCGTGTTAGTTGTATCCAAAATACACAGATTAGAGGCAAAACAATAGCAAAAGTGTTCGGGAAAGTAGATACGTTTTGGACGTATCAACTCCCCCCAAGCTTAGCTTATTGCTTGTCCTCAAGCAATTCAGTTAACAACTGAGTGCGATAAAAGAATTTTCACGAACACATTTGCTCATATCATGTAAATATTCTCATGACATGGAAAAGTTCTTAGGCAATTCATAATAAGATACATGCAAATAAGATCATCCAATAGTTATGTCAATCATGGAAAGGTACCAACAAATTAATAATAAGCATCATGAATCATGTCTATCAGCAGGATTGCAATGTTCATAAAAGAGTATGATAAAGTGGTATCTCGCTTGCCCATATTTGATCAGCAAAACATAAATGCTCAGGCACCTCTGAAGTTCATGGAAAGACTAGAAATGGAGATTATCAAAGATAAAAGCATCAAAGTTATATCACAGTCAATCATATTTTGGGACAAGCATATTATACTAAGAATGACAGTTGTGCTCTCAAGAAAGTGCTCAAAGAAAGGATGGTGACACAACATGAAAGTTAAAGATTGACCCTTCGCAGAGGGAAGCAGGGATTAACATGCGCTAGAGCTTTTTATTTTTAAAACAGGAGTAAAATTATTTTGAGAGGTGTTTTGTTGTTGTAAACGAATGGTAATGGGTACACCAACTACCTCGCCAACCAGACTTTCAAGAGCGGGTCCCATGAAGGACGTTATTTCTACCAGCAAGGTAGATCATCCCTCTTCTCTTTTGTTTACGCACGTATTTTAGTTTTATTATGGGTGACACTTCCCCCAACCTTTGCTTACACAAGCCATGGCTAACCGAATCCTCGGGTGCCTACCATCAATCTCATACCATGGAGGAGTGTCTATTTGCAAAATTAAGTTGCTTACTGATGAATCAGAGCAAAACATGTGAAGAGAATTATTAATGAAGTTATTAGTTGGGGCTGGGCACCCCGTTGCCAGCTCTTATTATGAAGGTCTGTCAAAAGTAAATGACAAGGTTGAAAGATAAACACCACATACTTCCTCATGAGCTATAAAACATTAACACAAATTGAGAAGCATTTTGAAGGTTTAAAGGTAGCGCATGAGAATTTACTTGGAATGGTTTGAAATGTCATGCATAGGTATTTATGGTGGACACTTTGGAATAACTTGGTTTTCAGGGGTTTGGAAGCACGAGCAGCGTTCCCGCTCAGTACAAGTGAAGGCTAGCAATAGACTGGGGAGCGACAAATCAAGAGAGCAGTCACTGTCATAATCATGCTTGCGGCAAAATAAATTAACTGAGGCATAAAAGTGATACAAGAACTCTGAAGCAAAGTAAATCATCGAGGCTTAATTGACTTTTGTTCAGTCATATGCATGCGTGAGCATGTGCCAAGTCAATTCAAATGAATTATTCAGAGGAGGATACCACAATGTCATACCTATTTATGAATAAAACAATGCAAGCAAACATCCATGACATGCTACTCATATTAATAAATTGGAGCTAAACATGAGAGATCATGAACTACTAGACTTTCTTAAATGACATATACCTCACATGAACCAACTAAGTATGCTCACATAGATGAGTATATTTACAAAAATGAAAACAAATAGAGTTCATACCAGCCTCTCACCACAATCGAATTGTCGTAGATCGTCATTATTGCCTTTCACTTGTGTAGCTTGGATAATATGAAATGAAAACCACGCTCCAGCCACCGAAGACCATTGAACTCGTAATGAACTTTACAAACCAAAGAAGAACAGCAAATATTTTTGGTGTTTTCGAATTGGAAACAAGAACAAAGGAAACAAGCAAACAAAGCAAAATCTCTTTGGATTTTCTTATAGCAAACCAACGATAGCAAATAAAGCAAAATAAAAGCAAGAAACCAAAATAAACAAGTGGTGAAGAGAAACAACAGAAATATTTTTGGTCTTTTTGTGTTTTAGGAAAGAAACAAAGCAAAAACAAGAAAATGAAAACTAGAAGAGTCACATAAACACAAAGCAGCAGGAATTCGTCAAACTTGACAGCAGTACAGTAATCAATTTTTAAGAAATTCTTCCACTGCCCAGCTCGAAAAGTGTTAAACTAATGAAAGTTAGATAACAACCTGGGGAACACGCACAAAAATTGGCTTCGCAAAATAATGTTCTGGCTATTTTTGAGAATATTTTCGGTAACAGTCCAGAATCTGTTTTCACGCAGCACTTCCCCAAATATCATCTCCCTCTTATTAGAAAACCACTTAAAGAAACTAAACAAGTATATACAAGTATCCAGAAACCATAATATGCAAAGAATGAGTGATGCCGGTATACCTCCCCCCAAGCTTAGGCTTTTGGTCTAAGTGGAGTTCAATCCCATGGTGCCCATGAAGTAGCACCTCCGTAGTACGACGAAGATGGATCATATTCCGGGTATGTGCTGGAAGAAGCACCCGGATACGTGACGGTGTAGTCGTAGGAGGGCTCGGCGTCCTCGGAGTCATGCTGCTGGTGGAAGCCTTGTATCTTCATTTTCTCATCCACCTCCCCCTTAGAGCGCGGCCATGGTTTCATGTCGACACTGAACAAATCTGGCTGTGGCAAAGGGATTTCCCTCTCATCCCCATCAGCAAACAACATTCTATAGACCAAATTATTGAAGGAGATATGCCCTAGAGGCAATAATAAAGTGGTTATTATTTATATCTTAATGTTTATGATAAATGTTTATATATCATGCTAGAATTGTATTAACCGAAACATTAGTACATGTGTGATATGTAGACAAACAAGAAGTCCCTAGTATGCCTCTTAAACTAGCTTGTTGATTAATGGATGATTAGTTTCATAATCATGAACATTGGATGTTATTAATAACAAGGTTATGTCATTGTGTGAATGATGTAATGGACACACCCAATTAAGCGTAGCATAAGATCTCGTCATTAAGTTATTTACTATAAGCTTTTGATACATAGTTACCTAGTCCTTATGACCATGAGATCATGTAAATCACTTATACCGGAAAGGTACTTTGATTACACCAAACACCACTGCGTAAATGGGTGGCTATAAAGGTGGGATTAAGTATCCGGAAAGTATGAGTTGAGGCATATGGATCAACAGTGGGATTTGTCCATTCCGATGACGGATAGATATACTCTGGGCCCTCTCGGTGGAATGTCGTCTAAATGTCTTGCAAGCATATGAATGAGTTCATAAGAGACAACATACCACGGTACGAGTAAAGAGTACTTGTCAGGAGACGAGGTTGAACAAGGTATAGAGTGATACCGAAGATCAAACCTCGGACAAGTAAAATATCGCGAGACAAAGGGAATTGGTAATATATGTGAATGGTTCATTCGATCACTAAAGTCATCGTTGAATATGTGGGAGCCATTATGGATCTCCAGATCCCGCTATTGGTTATTGGTCGGAGTGAGTACTCAACCATGTCCGCATAGTTCTCGAACCGTAGGGTGACACACTTAAAGTTGGATGTTGAAATGGTAGTACTTGAATATGGAATGGAGTTCGAATATTTGTTCGGAGTCCCGGATGAGATCCCGGACATCACGAGGAGTTCCGGAATGGTCCTAGAATAAGATTCATATATAGGATGTCATTTTATGTGAAATAAAATGTCGCGGAAGGTTCTATGGAAGGTTCTAGAAGGTTCTAGAAAAGTCCGGAAGAAACCACCAAGGAAGGTGGAGTCCACATGGGACTCCACCTCCATGGCCGGCCAGCCCTAGATGGGGAGGAGTCCCAAGTGGACTCCTCCATAGGGGGCCGGCCACCCCCCACATGGGAGGTGGAAATCCCACCTTTTGGTGGGAGTCCTAGTTGGGCTAGGTTTCCCCTCTTATGGAAGGTTTTTGGTTCGGGTCTTATTCGAAGACTTGGACACCAACACTTGGGGATCCACCTATATAATGAGGGGCCAAGGGAGGGGGCCGGCCACCCCAAGACCACAAGCTGGCCGCCCCCCATAGAGTGGCCGGCCACCCCTCCCAAACCCTAGCCGCCCCCCTCTCCTCCATATTGCCCGCGTAGCTTAGCGAAGCTCCGCCGGACTTCTTCACCACCACCGACACCACGCCATCGTGCTGTCGGATTCAAGAGGAGCTACTACTTCCGCTGCCCGCTGGAACGGGGAGGTGGACGTCGTCTTCATCAACAACCGAACGTGTGACCGAGTACGGAGGTGCTGCCCGTTCGTGGCGCCGGAACCGATCGTGATCAAGATCTTCTACGCGCTTTTGCAAGCGGCAAGTGATCGTCTACCGCAGCAACAAGAGCCTCATCTTGTAGGCTTTGGAATCTCTTCAAGGGTGAGACTCGATACCCCCTCGTTGCTACCGTCTTCTAGATTGCATCTTGGCTTGGATTGCGTGTTCGCGGTAGGAAAATTTTTGTTTTCTATGCAACGTTATCCTACAGTGGTATCAGAGCCGTGTCTATGCATAGATGGTTGCACGAGTAGAACACAATGGTTTGTGGGCGTTGATGCTCTTGTTATCTTTAGTTTGAGTACTTTGCATCTTTGTGGCATAGTGGGATGAAGCGGCTCGGACTAACTTTACATGACCGCGTTCATGAGACTTGTTCCTCGTTCGACATGCAACATGTATTGCATAAGAGGCTTTGCGGGTGTCTGTCTCTCCTACTATAGTGAAGATTCAATTTACTCTTCTATTGAAAACATTAGTATCAACGTTGTGGTTCATGTTCGTAGGTAGATTAGATCTCTCTCGAAAACCCTAAACCACGTAAAATATGCAAACCAAATTAGAGACGTCTAACTTGTTTTTGCAGGGTTTGGTGATGTGATATGGCCATAATGTGATGATGAATATGTATGAGATGATCATTATTGTATTGTGGCAACCGGCAGGAGCCTTATGGTTGTCTTTAAATTTCATGTTGAGTAGTATTTCAAAGTAGTTGTAATAGTTGCTACATGGAGAACAATCATGAAGACGGCGCCATTGACCTTGACGCTACGCCGACGATGATGGAGATCATGCCCGAAGATGATGGAGATCATGTCCGTGCTTTGGAGATAAAGATCAAAGGCGCAAAGACAAAAGGGCCATATCATATCACATATGAACTGCATGTGATGTTAATCCTTTTATGCATCTTATTTTGCTTAGATCGCGACGGTAGCATTATAAGATGATCCCTCACTAAAATCTCAAGATAATAAAGTGTTCATCCTTAGTAGCACCGTTATCAAGTCTTGTCGTTTTGAAGCATCTCGTGATGATCGGGTGTGATAGATTCAATAAGTACATACAACGGGTGCAAGATGCTTTTGCACATGCGGATACTAAGGTGGCCTTGACGAGCCTAGCATGTCTGAGACATGGTCTCGGAACACGTGATACCGAAAGGTAGAGCATGAATCATATGGTTGATATGATGAACACTTTGAATGTTCGCCATTGAAATCACACCTTTTCTCGTGATGATCGGGTTTAGGTGCGGTGGATTTGGTTCGTGTGATCACTAAGACAATGCGAGGGATATTGTTTTTGAGTGGGAGTTCACTTAGGTTTTTAATTATGTTGAATTAAAATTTGAACTCAATTTGTCATAAACTTAGTCTAAACTATTGCAAATATATGTTGTAGAGATGGCGTCCCCAATCAATTTTAATCAGTTCCTAGAGAAAGAGAAACTTAAGAGCAACGGTAGCAACTTCACCGACTGGTTCCGTCATGTGAGGATCTTCCTCTCTGGCGGAAATCTGCAATTTGTGCTTGATGCACCGCTAGGTGACCCTCCTGCAGAAGATGAAACCGATGAAGTAAAAGCTGTTTACGCAACTCGGAAAACTCGGTACTCTCAAGTTCAGTGTGCCATCCTATGCGCCTGAATCCGATCTTCAAAAACGTTTTGAGCACCACGATCCTCATGAGTTGATGAAAGAGTTAAAGACTATTTTTGAAACTCATGCGGCCGTGGAATGCTATGAAGCATCGAAACAATTTTTCACTGCATGATGGAAGAAGGTAGCTCCGTTAGTGAGCACATGCTCGCCATGACCGGGCATGCGAAGAAACTCGTTGACTTGGAAATAGTTATTCCTAACAGATCGGGGATTAATCGTATCCTTCAATCACGCCACCTAGTTACAAGAACTTTGTGATGAACTACAATATGCAGAACATGAACAAAGAGTTACCCGAACTCTTTGCCATGCTTAAAGCTGCCGAGATTGAGATCAAGAAAGAGCACCAAGTGTTGATGGTCAACAAGACCACCAGTTTCAAGAAACAGGCAAGTCTAAGGGAAAATTCAAGAAGGGTGGCAAGAAAGCTGCCACGCCTCCTATGAAACCTAAGAACGGCCCTAAGCCCGATGCTGAGTGCTATTATCGCAAGGAGAAGGGACACTGGAAGCGTAATTGCTCCAAGTATCCCTGATCTCAAGAGCGGCCTTGTCAAGAAGAAGAAAGAAGGTATATCTGATATACATGTTATAGATGTTCATTTCATCGGTTCTCGTTCTAGTACCTGGTATTTGATACCGGTTCGGTTGCTCATATTTGTAACTCAAACAGAACTAAAGAATAAATGACAACTCATGAAAGATGAAGTGACGATGCGCGTTGGAAACGGATCCAAGGTCAATGTGATCGCAATCGGCACACTTCCTCTACATCTACCTTCGGGATTAGTTTTAAGCCTAAATAATTGCTATTATGTACTGCGTTGAGCATGAACATTATATCCGGATCTTGTTTAATGCAAGACGGTTATTCATTCAAGTCTGAGAATAATGGTTGTTCTATTTTTATGAATAATATCTTTTATGGTCGAGCACCACAAAAGAATGGCTTATTTCTCGTTAGATCTCGATAGTAGTGATACGCATATACATAACATTGATGCTAAGCGAATTAAACTTAATGATAATTCTACTTATATGTGGCAATCGTCTTGGTCATATTGGAGTGAAACGCATGAAGAAACTCCATATCGATGGATTACTTGAATCACTTGACTTTGAGTCACTTGATAGATGCGAAGCATGTCTAATGGGAAAAATGACAAAGACTCCATTTTCTGGTATAATGGAGCGAGCTGCGACTTATTGGAAATCATACATACCGATGTATGTGGACCAATGAGCGTAGCATCGCGCGGTGGTTATCGTTATGTTCTAACCTTCACAGATGATCCGAGTAGATATGGGTATATCTATTTCATGAAACATAAATCCGAAACTTTTGAGAAGTTTAAGGAATTTCAAAGTGAAGTAGAAAATCAACGTAACAAGAAGATTAAATTTCTACGATCTGATCGTGGAGGTGAATATCTGAGTTATGAGTTTGGCATGCATTTAAAGAAATGCAGAATACTTTCACAATTGACACCGCCGGAACACCTCAACGTAACGGTGTGTCCGAACGTCGTAATCGAACTCTCTTAGATATGGTTCGTTCTATGATGTCTCTTATCGATTTGCCGTTATCATTTTGGAGTTATGCATTAGAGACAGCCGCATTCACTTTAAATAGAGCACCATCAAAATCCGTAGAAACGACACCGTATGAATTATGGTTTAATAAGAAACCTAAGCTGTCGTTCTGAAAGTTTGGGGTTGCGAAGCCTATGTAAAGAAGTTACAACCGGACAAGCTAGAACCCAAAGCGGAGAAATGCGTCTTCATAGGATACCCTAAGGAAACTATAGGGTACACTTTCTATCACAGATCCGAAGGCAAAATCTTTGTTGCTAAGAACGGAACCTTTCTTGAGAAAGAATTTCTCACTAAAGAAGTGACTGGAAGAAAAGTAGAACTCGATGAGATTGATGAATCTATACTTGTTGATCGAGTAGCGCAAAGATCGAAGTTATACCTGTACCGCCTACACCGCAACAGAGGAAGCTAATGATAATGATCATGAAACTTCGAACGAGGAAACTATCGAACCTCGCAGATCGACAAGGGAACGTGCCACTCCTGATTGGTATGATCCTTGTCTAAATGTCATGATTGTGGATAACAATGATGAGGACCCTGCGACGTATGAAGAAGCAATGATGAGCCCAGATTCCAACAAATGGCAAGAAGCCATGAAATCCAAAATGGGATCCATGTATGATAACAAAGTATGGACTTTGGTAGACTTACCTGATAGCCGAAAGGCTGTCGAGAATAAATGGATCTTCAAGAGAAAAACAGATGCCGATGGTAATATTACTGTCTATAAAGCTCGACTTGTCGCAAAGGGTTTCCGACAAATTCAAGGAGTTGACTACGATGAGACTTTCTCACCTGTAGCGAAGCTAAAATCTGTGAGGATTTTGTTAGCAATAGCTGCATTTTTCGATTATGAGTTTTGGCAGATGGATGTCAAAACGGCGTTCCTTAATGGAGACATTGAGGAAGAGTTGTATATGGTACAACCCAAAGGTTTTGTCGATCCTAAAAATGCGACAAAGTATGCAAACTTCAGCGTTCAATCTATGGACCGAAGCAAGCATCAAGAAGTTGGAACCGACGCTTTGATAAGGTGATCAAAGACTTCGGGTTTATACAAAGGTCATGGAGAGGCCTGTATTTACAAGAAAGTGAGTAGGAGCTCGTAGCATTCCTGATATTATATGTAGATGACATATTATTGATCGGGAATGATATAGAACTATTAAGCAAAGTGTTAAGGGTTATTTGAATAATAGTTTTTCAATGAAAGACCTTGGTGAAGCATCATATATATTAGGCATCAAGATTTATAGAGATAGATCAAGACGCCTAATAGGGCTATCACAGAAAGTACATATCTGGACAAGATTCTAAAGAAGTTTAGAATGGACGAAAGTAAGAAAGGGTTCTTACCTATGTTACTGTGCAAGGTATTGAGTAAGACTCAAGGACCGGCTACTCAGAAGAAAGAGAAAGGATGAGTAACATCCCCTATGCCTCAGTGAGGATCTATCATGTATGCCATGCTATGTACTAGACCGGATATAGCACATGTCGTTAGTTTGACTAGCAGATATCAAAGTGATCCAGAATGGAACATCAGGACAGCGGTCAAGAATATCCTGAAGTACTTGAAAAGAACTAAGGATATGTTTCTTTGTTATGGAGGTGACCAAGAGCTCGTTGTAAACGGTTACACCGATGCAAGTTGGAACACTGATCCCGATGACTCTAAGTCACAATCTGGGTACGTGTTTATATTGAATGGTGCTGCAGCTGAGCTGGGCAAGCTCGAAGCGGTGCAGTGGCGAAGTCTTCAACAGAATCGAGTACATAGCGGCTTCAGAGGCTTCATCAAGCGGTATGGATGAAGAGGTTCATTGTAGAGCTCGGTGTGGTTCCTAGTGCATTGGACCCATTAATCATTTACTGTGATAACATGGGTGCCATCGCCAATGCACAAGAGCCAAGGTCACACAAGAGGCTGAAGCATATCAAGCTGCGTTACCACTCGATTCGCGAGTACATCGAAGATGGAGAAGTAAAGATTTTCAAAGTACACACTGATCTGAATGTAGCAGATCCGTTGACTAAAGCTCTCCCTAGGGCAAAGCATGACCAACACCAGAATGCCATGGGTGTTAGGTATATTACAATGTAATCTAGATTATTGACTCTAGTGCAAGTGGGAGACTGAAGGAGATATGCCCTAGAGGCAATAATAAAGTGGTTATTATTTATATCTTAATGTTTATGATAAATGTTTATATATCATGCTAGAATTGTATTAACCGAAACATTAGTACATGTGTGATATGTAGACAAACAAGAAGTCCCTAGTATGCCTCTTAAACTAGCTTGTTGATTAATGGATGATTAGTTTCATAATCATGAACATTGGATGTTATTAATAACAAGGTTATGTCATTGTGTGAATGATGTAATGGACACACCCAATTAAGCGTAGCATAAGATCTCGTCATTAAGTTATTTGCTATAAGCTTTTGATACATAGTTACCTAGTCCTTATGACCATGAGATCATGTAAATCACTTATACCGAAAGGTACTTTGATTACACCAAACACCACCGCGTAAATGGGTGGCTATAAAGGTGGGATTAAGTATCCGGAAAGTATGAGTTGAGGCATATGGATCAACAGTGGGATTTGTCCATTCCGATGACGGATAGATATACTCTGGGCCCTCTCGGTGGAATGTCGTCTAAATGTCTTGCAAGCATATGAATGAGTTCATAAGAGACAACATACCACGGTACGAGTAAAGAGTACTTGTCAGGAGACGAGGTTGAACAAGGTATAGAGTGATACCGAAGATCAAACCTCGGACAAGTAAAATATCGCGAGACAAAGGGAATTGGTAATATATGTGAATGGTTCATTCGATCACTAAAGTCATCGTTGAATATGTGGGAGCCATTATGGATCTCCAGATCCCGCTATTGGTTATTGGTCGGAGTGAGTACTCAACCATGTCCGCATAGTTCTCGAACCGTAGGGTGACACACTTAAAGTTGGATGTTGAAATGGTAGTACTTGAATATGGAATGGAGTTCGAATATTTGTTCGGAGTCCCGGATGAGATCCCGGACATCACGAGGAGTTCCGGAATGGTCCGGAGAATAAGATTCATATATAGGATGTCATTTTATGTGAAATAAAATGTCGCGGAAGGTTCTATGGAAGGTTCTAGAAGGTTCTAGAAAAGTCCGGAAGAAACCACCAAGGAAGGTGGAGTCCACATGGGACTCCACCTCCATGGCCGGCCAGCCCTAGATGGGGAGGAGTCCCAAGTGGACTCCTCCATAGGGGGCCGGCCACCCCCCACATGGGAGGTGGAAATCCCACCTTTTGGTGGGAGTCCTAGTTGGGCTAGGTTTCCTCTTATGGAAGGTTTTGGTTCGGGTCTTATTCGAAGACTTGGACACCAACACTTGGGGATCCACCTATATAATGAGGGGCCAAGGGAGGGGGCCGGCCACCCCAAGACCACAAGCTGGCCGCCCCCCATAGAGTGGCCGGCCACCCCTCCCAAACACTAGCCGCCCCCCTCTCCTCCATATTGCCCGCGTAGCTTAGCGAAGCTCCGCCGGACTTCTTCACCACCACCGACACCACGCCGTCGTGCTGTCGGATTCAAGAGGAGCTACTACTTCCGCTGCCCGCTGGAACGGGGAGGTGGACGTCGTCTTCATCAACAACCGAACGTGTGACCGAGTACGGAGGTGCTGCCCGTTCGTGGCGCCGGAACCGATCGTGATCAAGATCTTCTACGCGCTTTTGCAAGCGGCAAGTGATCGTCTACCGCAGCAACAAGAGCCTCATCTTGTAGGCTTTGGAATCTCTTCAAGGGTGAGACTCGATACCCCCTCGTTGCTACCGTCTTCTAGATTGCATCTTGGCTTGGATTGCGTGTTCGCGGTAGGAAAATTTTTGTTTTCTATGCAACGTTATCCTACAATTATCTGAACTAGAATCAGCTGTAACAAATTGATGGCTCTTCATAGCAGCAATATCAAGCCTTATAGGAGTTAATGGCACATCAGTAGGGTCAAGAGGAAGTTCTAGATGTGCTAAAATGCGTGATGCAATAATTCCTCCAAAAATAGGCCCCTTGCTAGACAAGCGGCGAGCAATAAGAGAACCAAGATGATAAGATGTCTCTCCAGTGAGTGCAGCAATTAAGAAAGCAAGATGATAGCTAGAAATATTGCTAGTGTTCTCTCTACCAAGAATGCTAGTAGCAAGGTAATAAGCAAAATACTTTATGGCGGGGAATTGGATGTTCCTTATCTTGCCACGCTGAATGGTGCGGCAATCATCATTGGTGATCTCTCGATAGAGCTCAAGCAAAGCCCTGGGATTGTCCTCAATCCTCTTCGCTGTACCTACAGGGGTAATACCCAATGCAACACAAAATTCTTCCAATTTCATAGTAATAGGATTACCATACATCTTGAATGCAACTGTCGGGCGATAGTGCTTGTTGTCGAACTTGAAGCTCTCAACAAAGATTTTGGTGAGCATGAGGTATTGCTCCCTTTCATCTCCCATATAGGCGGTTAAGCCCGCCTTATCAACGAGGGTCAAGAAATCATCCAGCAACCCTGCATTATTCAAAAAGTCATAACATGGGAAAGATGAAGCATTAGGGACTCCATTGTCTTCTTCGGGCTCGAAGCTTGGCGCGATGACATCCTCATTATAGGATCGCCTAAATCGGGTGGCGGTCCTAGAGGGCCTTCCCGTGCTTGTCATCTCTCTCTCAAACACTTCTCCAAAGTTACAATTATCCATCTTCCTTTTCTGAAATTTTTCAACAACAATATAAAATTTGATTTGGTGACATATAATTGAAGGAAACTACTATAGGAACTTGCTAGAGTACTAATCATGCATCAAAACTAGTTTCTACAACTTAGAACAAGCATGCAAGCTTACTAAACATGTTACCTACAGCAGCAAAATATTCAAGATATACTCAACCAAACAAAATTCTACTTGGATAATCGGAGGAGTCACATACCGGAGAGCAAATGTGCCAAATTTCAGACAGAAATCTGGGCTGAGCAAAGAGATCGAGAAATCTTGAGCTCTTGAGCAGAAACGCGAGTGAGAGGAAACTGGTGCGATTTTTTTCGGGAGAGAGAAGAGAGTGGGAGGAAGAGATGAAAAAGTGGGGCAAAGGGGGACCCACACACCAGGGTGGCGCGCCCCCCCTTGCTGGCCGCGCCGGCTTGTGGGGTGCCACCCTGGGGTGCCCCACTGGTAATCCCCAGGTGCTCCCAGGTGCGTCTTCGAAAAATAGGACCAACGGTATAATTTTTGTGAATTTTTGAAAACTTTGAAAAATGCACATTTCTGGGTATTAAGTTTATTATTACTGGACAGGAAAAGATTTTGAAATCTCTAATTAACTAAGGAACTTTGCAAAACAAAAGTGCTACAGCAAGTAGAACAAGTGGAGGAAGAAAGAAATGTTGTTTACCTCCTCTATGCATATAAAAAGTATTTGTTAACAAGGTTGATCAAGTCTTGCCACCAAATAAATTTTACATAGCCTAAGAAGAAATAAACCTCAAATCAATCATGTTACCTTGAATTGTATTGATATGGATCCAATCATAAGATTTTGATATCCTTCTTTAGGCTCATATATAGGACAATCAATAGTTACAACTTTGATAGTTCTCACATTAGAAATAGTATTAACTCCACATACATTATCAATCCTCTTGGGGAAATAGACGGTATACTCCTTGTCATCAACATTGAAAGTAACTTTTCCTTTATTGCAATCAATAACAGCCCCTGCGGTGTTAAGAAAAGGTCTCCCAAGAATAATAGACATATTATCATCTTCAAGCATTTCCAACACAACAAAATCAGTTAATATCAAGCAGTTATTAGTAACTTGAACAGGAACATCCTCACATATACCAACAGGAATAGCAGTAGATTTATCAGCCATTTGCAAAGATATATCAGTAGGTATCAACTTATCTAAGTAAAGTCTCTTATAAACAGAAAAAGGCATAACACTAACACCGGCTCCCAAATCACATAGAGCAGTTCTAACATAATTATTTTTAATAGAACAAGGAATAGTCGGTATACCTGGGTCGCCCAACTTCTTTGGAACTTTGCCATTGAAAGAGTAATTAGCAAGCATAGTGGAAATCTCCTCATTAGGAATTTTCCTTTTGTTAGAGACAATATCTTTCATATACTTTGAATAAGGAGGCAATTCAATAGCATCAGTCAAAGGGATTTGCAAGAATAAAGGTTTCATCCAATCGCAAAATTTATTATAATGTTCTTCTTCCTTAGATTTTAGTTTCTTAGCAGGAAAAGGCATTTTCTTTTGTACCCAAGGTTCCCTTTCATTACCATGTTTCTTAGCAATAAAATCTTCTTTAGTATACTTTTTATTTTTAGCATGCTTTTCAGGTTCATCCTCAACCTCTTCTTTATCAGAAGCATCATTCTTATCATTATCATTATCATGTTCATTACCACTTTCAGTTTCAGCATCGGAAATAGAAATACTATTAGGATCATTAACAGGTTCAGAGGATTCTACAACATTTTTATGTTTCTTCTTCTTTTTCTTAGAAGGAGCACTAGGTTCAATGCATTGAGAATCTTGTTCAACTCTTTTGGGATGCCCTTCAGGATATAGAGGATCCTGGGTAGAAACACCGCCTCTAGTTGTTACTTCATAAGCATGTTTCTCTTTAGAATTATTTTTTAACAAGTCATTTTGCACTTTAGTGAGTTGATCAATTTGAGTTTGAACCATATGAAAATGTTTAACAAGCATCTTAACATCATTGGAGGTTCTCTCCACAATATCATGCAAATTACTAATAGCTTGAGAATTTTCCATTAGATGATTCTCTACTCTCATATTAAAATTTTCTTACTTAACAATATAATTATCAAACTCATCTAAGCATTGAGCAGGAGGTTTTGAATACGGAATATCTTCCCTAGTAAAGCGTTGAAGGGAGTTTACCTCAATCATGGATGAAGGGGGAATTATCTCACATAAATCTTCTCTGGGAGGTAGATTCTTCACATCTTCGGATTTAATACCTTTCTCCTTAAGAGACTTCTTGGCTTCCCTCATATCTTCATCATTTAATTTAATCAAACCCCTCTTCTTCAATATTGGTGTCGGAGTTGGTTCAGGTGTAGTCCAATCATCATGATTCCGGCCTATTTTAGCCAATAATTCTTCAAAGCTGAGTTCTTTTCCTGAAAACACAACCAGCACAACTATCCAAATATGCTCTAGACTCAACGGTTAGTCCACTATAAAATATATCAAGTAAATCATGCTTTTCCAAATCATGTCCAGGTCGAGCTCTGATAAGAGAGCAAAATCTTGCCCATGCTTTAGGCAATTTCTCTCCATCTTCCTGGTCAAAGCTATAAATTTTCTGTAAAGCAGCATGTTGAGCACTAGCAGGAAAGTATTTCCGAAAGAAAACATTAAGCAAATCACCTGGACTTTTAATAGAGCCAGGAGGCAAATTATTATACCAAGTTTTAGCATCATCCTTTAATGAGAAATGAAAAAATTTAGCAACGAAATAAGTACGCATCTTAACATCATCAGAAAACAAGCTACTCATAGAAGAAAGTTCATTCATATGTTCTACAGCACTTTCATTTCTAGTACCACAAAAGGGTGTTTTCTCAACAATAGCTATATGAGATAGATCAAGAGAAAAATCATAATCTTTATCCTTAATGTTTATAGGAGATGTGGCAAATTTAGGATCAGGAGATACCTTATATCTAACAGTATATTGTGCGAGAAATTTTTTAATTTTTCTTGCATCAGCAGTAGCATTGCATCTATTAATAAAATCATCATCAAGTTCCACATAATCTTCATCAGGATCATCACTAGAATAATCAATAGACTTAGGTGAATTAACAGGTGTAGCAGCATTAGGAGTTTCAGTATTTTCAATTTGTCTAGACCTAGCAATTGTAGCATCTAGAAAAGATCCCAATGAACCACTATCATCAAGCACAGCAGAAACATTATCAATATTATGAGAGTTTTCAGATTCAGCAGAAGTACCTGCAAGTGAAGCTTGCGGCGGTGAAACAAGTTGACTCATTGATGTCTACGCCCCCTCCTTTTCCTGTAGATAGTGTTGGGCCTCCAAGAGCAGAGGTTTGTAGAACAGCAGCAAGTTTTCCCTTAAGTGGATCACCCAAGGTTTATTGAACTCAGGGAGGAAGAGGTCAAAGATATCCCTCTCATGCAACCCTGCAACCACAAAGCAAGAAGTCTCTTGTGTCCCCAACACACCTAATAGGTGCACTAGTTCGGCGAAGAGATAGTGAAATACAGGTGGTATGAATAAATAGGAGCAGTAGTAACGCAGCAGTAGTAACGCAGTAAAACAGTAAATAAGCAGCGATAGCAGTATTTAGGAACAAGGCCTAGGGATCAGACTTTCACTAGTGGACACTCTCAACTTTGATCACATAACAGAATAGATAAATGCATACTCTACACTCTTGTTGGATGATGAACACATTGCGTAGGATTACACGAACCCTCAATGCCGGAGTTAACAAGCTCCACAATTCAATGTTCATATTTAAATAACCTTAGAGTGCATGAAAGATCAATAAGACTAAACCAAGTACTAACATAGCATGCAATAATCGTCACCTTCATGCTAAGAAAGGAGGAATAGATCACATCAATACTATCATATCAATAGTTAACTTCATAATCTACAAGAGATCATAATCATAGCCTACGCCAAGTACTAACACGGATGCACACACTGTCACCATTACACCGTGCAGGAGGAATAAAACTACTTTAATAACATCACTAGAGTAGCACATAGATAAATTGTGATAAAACACATTGCAATCATAAAGAGATATAAATAAGCACTTCACTATGCCATTCATAACAGTGAATAAGTATTCTGTGAAATATAGCCTAAGAGACCCACACGGTGCACACACTGTCACCTTTACACACGTGGGACAAGGAGTCTCCGGAGATCACATAAGTAAAATTCACTTGACTAGCATAATGACATCTAGATTACAAGCATCATCATATGAATCTCAATCATGTAAGGCAGCTCATGAGATTATTGTATTGAAGTACATAGGAGAGAGATGAACCACATAGCTACCGGTACAGCCCCGAGCCTCGATGGAGAACTACTCCCTCCTCATGGGAGCAGCAGCGGTGATGAAGATGGCGGTGGAGATGGCAGCGGTGTCGATGGAGAAGCCTTCCGGGGGCACTTCCCCGTTCCGGCGGCGTGCCGGAACAGAGACTCCTGTCCCCCAGATCTTGGCTTCGCGATGGCGGCGGCTCTGGAAGGTTTCTGTGGGTTTCGTCGAACGTATCAGGGTTTTCACGACGGAGGCTTTAAATAGGCGGAGGAGGCGGCGTCAGGAGGTCGAAGGGGTGCCCACACTATAGGGGGGCGCGGGCCCCCCCCTGGCCGCGCCGGCCTAGGGTTTGGTGGGCCTGTGCCCCTCCTCTGGCGGTTCTCGTGTGTTCTGGATGCTTCCGGGCAAAATAGGAACCTGGGCGTTGATTTCGTCCAATTCCGAAAATATTTCGTTACTAGGATTTCTGAAACCAAAAACAGCAGAAAACAGGAACTGGCACTTCGGCATCTTGTTAATAGGTTAGTTCCAGAAAATGCACGAATATGACATAAAGTGTGCATAAAACATGTAGATATCATCAATAATGTGGCATGGAACATAAGAAATTATCGATACGTCGGAGACGTATCACTCATCACAGATGGTGAATCAAGAGCAGCAGAGGTACTCAGAGTTGTACCTTTTCTTGTAGTGGATGGTAATATGGCGACTTTAGGATCGCGAGATTTACCCATGATGGAGAATTTGCAGCGAACAATATCAATCCAAGTGAACTTCCAAATAAAGCTATGCTCCCCGGCAACGGCGCTAGAAAATAGTCTTGATGACCCACAAGTATAGGGGATCGCAACAGTCTTCACGGGAAGTAAAACCCAATTTATTGATTCGACACAAGGGGAGACAAAGAATACTTGAAAGCCTTAACAGCGGAGTTGTCAATTCAGCTGCACTGAAACAGAGACTTGCTCGCAAGAGTTTATCAAGAGTAATGCTTTATAAACGTAGAGCGATAGTGAAATAACAAAGCAGAGTAACGAGAGACGAGTAGTGATTTTAGTAAACAGCAGGATTAAAATACTGTAGGTACAGGGATGGATGACGGGCGTTGCATGGATGAGAGAAACTCATGTAACAATCTAAGCAGGGCATTTGCAGATAATAATAAAACGGTGTCCAAGTACAAAGCAATCCATAGGCATGTGTTCCGTATATAGTCGTACGTGCTCGCAATGAGAAACTTGCACAACATCTTTTGTCCTACCAGCCGGTGGCAGCCGGGCCTCTAGGGAATCTACTGGATATTAAGGTACTCCTTTTAATAGAGTACCGGAGCAAAGCAT
Organism: Lolium perenne; assembly: GCF_019359855.2. NCBI lineage: Eukaryota > Viridiplantae > Streptophyta > Magnoliopsida > Poales > Poaceae > Lolium > Lolium perenne. The sequence goes on along the minus strand of NC_067250.2, from coordinate 124,103,598 downwards.
TAACACTCCGTGAACACATGTGATCCTCACATCGCTGCCATCCCCTCCGGTTGTCCTAATTTCTGTCACTTCGGGGCCTCGGGTTCCGGACAGCGACATGTGTATACAACTTGCAGGTAAGATCATAAAACAATGCATATCATGATGAAACAATAACATGTTCATATCTGAGATCATGGCACTCGGGCCCTAGTGACAAGCATTAAGCATAACAAGTTGCAACAATATCATCAAAGTACCAATTACGGACACTAGGCACTATGCCCTAACAATCTTATGCTATTACATGACCAATCTCATCCAATCCCTACCATCCCCTTCAGCCTACAGCGGGGGAATTACTCACACATGGATGGGGGAAACATTGCTGGTCGATGGAGAGGCGTCGGTGGTGATGATGGCGATGATCTCCTCCAATTCGCCGTCCCGGCGGAGTGGCAGAACGGAGTTTCTGGTCCAGAGACGGAGTTTCGCGATGGTGGCGGCGTACTGGGAGGTTTCTCGCGACTTCGACTTCCCCTCTCGCGTTTTTAGATCGAAACCCTTAAGTAGTCCAGAGGAGGGAGTCGGAGGCCAGCCGAGGAGGCCACACACTAGGGCGGCGCGCCCCCCTCCTGGGCCGCGTCGGCCTAGTGTCTGGGGGGCCTGGGCCTCCCCCAGGTCTGCCCTTCTGGCTCCGTGATTCTTCTGGAAAAATAATACCTTCGACATAAATTCCGGGGATTTTCCTGAAAGTTGAATTTCTGCACAAAAATGAGACACCATAGTAATTCTGCTGAAAACAGCGTTTGTCCGTGTTAGTTGTATCCAAAATACACAGATTAGAGGCAAAACAATAGCAAAAGTGTTCGGGAAAGTAGATACGTTTTGGACGTATCAAGATCACATTCCAATCTTGATGATTTAGGTATTAGATCATTAGGAGAGTGTGTTCATCTTACAATTAACTTTGTGAATTTATTTTCAAAAAGCGAAACATGGAAAAGAGTTTAACTCAAGGACATCATTTGAATTCAAAATAGATTTTTAATTCTATATTCAAATTGAATTTAAATGTAACTCGAAAAAATATAGGAACACAAGCATAAAAAAGTAAATACTGTTTTATTCGAAGTATAAACATTACAATGTTTATTAAAATATCTGGGAAAGGAAAACTAAAAGAAGATGAAATCTACAACAAAGAGCTATACTAATCTTCATGTCTTCTTCTAATCTTTATTCCTTGCAAAATGGACAAAAGACAAAGTTGTTTGTGGTTAATTAGGGTTAGAATGTTTGCCTTCACCATAAGGGTGAGGCAATTTGATATTTGAGCTCAACAATGGGATTACACGAAGAACTCTTGAAATTCACCAAACATATTAGAGGGAAATCTATAAAGGCAACATGGACAATCATATGATGGAAAATCGGAGCAGCAATGGGACATCAAGGCAACATGAACAGCTCACAGTGATGGTACTTACCAAGGCAACATTGTCAGAATGACATTTGTGTTCCAATCACACGCAAATAACAAAGTAGGCAACCCTAGTTAAATAAAACATTTTCTAATCTTGCTAAGCTCATTAAGAAGGCATAATGCAAACATGACAATGGAATCATATTGACACTAAAAGAAGGCATAAGGCAAACATGACAATGGAATCATGCTGACACTAAACATTTAAAATGATCTTAGTAAGCAGTCACTAACCAACATCATCACATAATGACCCTGCACAATCACTATTGTACACTTATCAACTCACAGAACATAACTAGCCAGTGATAAACATGAACATTCGAGCTCATCCTAAGGGGGGATGTGTTGTCTTTGTGTAAACTTGAACCACATGGAACGCACACAATAACAGCTTACTCACAACATGAAACTATGTTGTATCAAAAGCACAAGGATATTTACAATGTCATAAGAGGAGCCGCGACATCAGCTAGCAAAACCCAACAACTCACAGTAAGACTAGTAGAGCACACCAAGATCATTATCCATCGATAGTACTAGCACAAGAACATCAAGAACACATATGTGTTCTAGAAACATCACCACATCAACCTAGAAAACCACCAAGCCATCATGATTACATAGAACACCTAGGATCCAGATCAAGAAGTTAGAAGGGGCATGCTTACCACAAGCAAGTTTATTTAAGCCAGAAGACCAACACTAACCTGCAAACAGAAGTTGGTACTTGGAAAATCAAGAGTAGAATAGGATAGATCAATTGGATCCATTTCATCTCATATTTCATAGCACATCACTCCCAAGTATCAATAGTTGCTTGAGAGGAATAGTTTGGCATCATTGATCAACTAGAAGTGATCAAAGCCTATTTATTCACTACACACAAGCACCTGCAACACTAGATAATGCATAGCATGGTTAATATTTGTGCCCACTCTTCTGAGGCACCACGTAGATTACTTTATTCATAGATCACAAGGGCTTAAGTGAAAAAAAATAAAAGGCTTAATGAAGCTACAAGTCATCATTTAAGTGAAAATAAGCTTAGGACATCATTTCAGAGGGATTTACTCAGTGTACCGACTCTCTAGAGGCACAATAGTGAGTTAATCATTAACAACACATGAACTAGCGTAATTTAGGAATCACTCGCACAAGCACATGCATCACAAGAATATTGCAGTGTTCAGATTGTTCTCAACAACATCAGGGCTAATACATGGATACTCACAGGGATTTCCCAAGACTATGTCATCTGGAGAAATAAATCAAGGATGGTTCAGGCAAAAGAAAGCCATGAGAAATTATCCAGAGCAGTGGATAATTGCAACAACATCTGCAAATGTGTAGATATATGAAATAAGACACATAAGCTTCAGCATGGATGTAGGTAAACTAAATCGATAAATACAAATTACCCAATTGGATATATATGTATAAATCTATCTAGCAGACCGATGGTTGTGAAATACGTCACTTTTTCTCGCGTTTAAACCATTAGATAAGTCAAGAAATTGACTAAGTTTACCTCTCAACATACCACTAATGACTAATTAATGCAAAGATGTGTAATCTCTTCTATTTTTGAATGATGTGCAGGAAATCGTGTCATAATGACTAAGGAAAAAAAATGTACAAGGGCATGTGAAAAAAATGCACAGAGATTTATAAGTTCGCAGGTTCCAGTAACTTTAGCGACCAACGGTATGGTGGGATCCTCCTGTACCACGCGCCGGTACCACATCCCCTTCCCGACGAAGAAAATTGGAAGTTTGTCGAAGGAACCAGTAACTTTCGCGACCGTCGGTACGGGCAGACCAAACCGTACCACGCACCCGTACCACTTCGACGATGAAAGTTCAATATTTCAGTAAGGATCCAGTAACTTTGGCGATCATCGGTACGGGGAGATACCACCGTACCACCCGACTGTACCGAGTCGAACGCCTTAAACCTAAGGCAGCTGCACCCGGTACGGACGGGATGTGCCCTTACCGTGCGCCCGTAGCACGCGTCGGGAGCCACAAATAGGCAGGGAAGAGGTAAACCTAATCAAAATTTCATATCCTCTCTCTCTCTCTTCCTCCTCCAAACTCAAAACACACTCATTTGGATCTCCAAATTCGTTCATTTTTAGTCGATTCCTCGCACTCCATCGAAGTATGGTACGTTTCTCCTCTGATCCCTAACTTTTTATCCGCGAATCCATGCTCTAGCTTTTGTCATTATCAATCTAGACACAGATTATATTATGAACTTCATCACCTTAATGAGCAGGCTAGATTTCAAAATTAGAGGACATTCTTTTACAAGATGTGTAGAGGATGGTCATATGTCTATTTCAATTAGATCAGATTTTTATTTTTGTTAAAGTTTTTAATTTGTACTGAAGACACTAAACTTCTAATTACTTTTTAGATACACAAGGAGCCGTTCGCGTGCTGTGGCTGCACATGCTGCACTATCGGTTGAAGACACCCCCGTTTCGCTCGGTATCGAGTTCGATGACCGACGTCATCTCAACCATTTCAGCCATATCAAGGACCGCAAGCTCAAGTCGACAAAATAGGCATGCCCCATATTCTTAACCAACTAGGCCTACGCCATGATTTCAATACTCTTTGCAATAATGTTGGTTTGCTTGACTTTGTTTTTCAGGAGGCTGCCACCTATCGCCGCTTGACACTCGAGTTTCTCAGCACCATGAAGCATACTGTGGGACAGTACCACAACTCTGAGGAGAATCAGCTCGGAGTCGACCGGATAGCATTCCGTTTGATGAATCGTGAGTATGAGTTGACTCTAGATGAGTGGTGCAACTACTTTGGCTTTGAGAATAGCAGCACCGCCAACCGCTATGCATGCTTTACTTTGAACCCATCACCTAGCAGATATTTTACTAGGATGAGTGTATCTAGCACACTCCCCAAGGGGAACTGCATTGAGTGCCCTGCTATTCGCTATTTGTACTATGTTATTGCTAATGCATTGCAGGCACATTGTGATTTCACAAGACTCAATGAAGAGGACATAATGGTCCCCGCAAAGGCTGTGTTCCCAGACAGCAACATCCGCCCAAGCTTGGGCGCCATTCTCATCCTCTACCTGAACCACCAAGCACTTGAAACTTGGGACCCCCTATGTGGAGGGGGAGTCATCACCATCTTGGCAAGAGGATTTAACATCAATGTAAGTAATTTACGAGTAATTGAAGGCCCTCGTCGTCTTGGTTTTACTACTCTGAATGCATGTGGTATGGTTAGAAAGATAGATGGTAGATATTACGTCAACATATCAGGAGTTGACCACTTGATTGCTATCCCTCTGCCTAATGGTTTTTTCTCTCTCTCTCTCTCTCGAGGATAGGCATTTGCATTATGATGCGCAGGTTGAGTCAAATATACCACAACAACAAGATGAAACAGAAGGAGAAGAGAAAGTTGAACAAGAACATGCAGGACCAGAGCAGGAGCAGTAGCCACTCCATCACTTCACCACCTATCAGGACACATACGCGCTCGAAGGAAGCATTGAGAACCTGAGCAACCTCACCATAAACCTTTGAGACAACACCACCGACCTCAATTCCCAGTTCACTCATTGTTGTGGTCAATGGAACTTTGGGAATTATCCCCCACCACAATGAGCTCATCAAGAGGGCTTGCAAAAGCCTAAGCTTGGGGATGTGTTCCTCAAGCATCTTTATTTGTGTTGAATAAATTTGTACTCCACCTCTTTAAAAGAGCTTTGAAACACTCGTGTTGGTCTGTTCCAACACTTTGCTTTTTATTTGCTTTTCTATTTAGTATGTTTTCCTTTTTATTTGTTTTGTTTTTAGTTGCTTACTTTGTCACCAATATTTTTCTCTTTCCCTCTCAATACCAATTCACAAAAATACAAAAAATATTTTTCCTTTTATCCTTGTTCTTGAAGAAGCTGATTTGCAATTGCATCTTTGCTTGATGTTATTAATGGGAGAGATTTACCAAGAGTTTTCAAGGAACACATCATAAGGAAGACAAATATGAAGTCGTCTACACAAGAGGTATGTCTTATGTATCCCACTTTAGAAGTTTGATATTATTTATGCTAGTAAGTAGACTATTAAGATATGGTACTAGTAGGAGTGATTTGAAGCAATTAGAGTAGAGTTTTTATTTGTATGTTTAAGTAATTGTGAAAGATCTTACTCTAGTTCATTTAGTTAACCGAGTCTTGCCTTGAAAATAATATTGCCAAACAAGTACAGCAAGAAAAGGTATAAAATTATGACTTGTACGATGACTGATTGTCTTAAGGTTTTAACTTTGAAGATACTTAACTCCATAGATGTTGAGATAGACTTGATAACACTCTTGATAGGAGTTGTTTGATATAATTGAAACTTAGTGGTAGTTGAGACGCATGCCAAGCTGTAATGTTGTGAATCAATATGTGATATTGTTTTACGTGTGTTAACATGTGAATCAATCTATGATATTGATTTATGCGTGTCAACATTCTATTGTGCACACTCTTGGGATGCTAGCAACTCCACTGGCCCCATGATTGTCGCAAATCTTACTAAAAAGGTCATTCATGACTCTTGCTTGGAAACTGTCAAAGGAATCCAACGTATCACTTCTCAAGTCTTGGCATGGACTCGCTACTATTAGATGAATATTCTTGAACGACAATGAATAGATAGTAAGTGTTTTGATAGCCTTGATCAATTGATGTGGGTGTAATTAAGATACTTCATTGCTTATACCTCTTTTGACATGAATGCTCATACTTATTTTGATGCTAATAAACTTCTAGTGTTCATTGGAAAACTGAGAGTTAACCATTTAAGATAGAGTGATTGTTTACACAACTAGTTATTTGTGTCTATAATCTTTATTGGGATTGTCTCGAGTTACCGATGCTTGTATTGTATTTTTAGCACTTCTCTAACTATGCTAAGCTTTCGAATGGAAGAAGTGTTGGACTCATAAGGCTAACACTTGTAAGTGATTTTTCTTTCTCGTTGATTTGGTTTAAACGCCAAGTTCCTTATGGTTCTTTGTTTCTTGCTCAAGGACGATCAAGTTTAAGCTTGGGAAAGTTGATGGATGTGAAATACGCCACTTTTTCTCGTGTTTAAACCCTTAGCTAAGTCAAGAAATTCACTAAGTTTACCTCTCAACATGCCACTAATGACTAATTAATGCAAAGATGTGCAACCTCTTCTATTTTTGGATGATGTGCAGGAAATCACGTCATAATGACAAATGTACCTCAATTGCTGAAGAAAATCGCGTCAGGAGTATGGCAAAGTTGACTACGATCGAAGAGGAGGTTCCAGGTACTTTAGCGGGAATCGGTACGGGCAAGCCCCACCCGTACCGTCCGCCCGTACCATACGCCGCAGCCTTCCTAAGGTCAAACCCTATAAGTTTTGTGAAGGGACCGATGCCAAAAAGAGAGTCATTCGTCGCCAAACAGAGCCGTCATCCATCAGATCCATCTGCACAACACCAAAGGAGATCCACCACCATAGTTCATCCATCCCATCTCCAATCTCCTCCATAGCCATATCCATCACCATTGTAATAGAGATATCCTTGAGAATTGGCGACCATTGTAAGAATATTGTGATTTCAATCTAAGTATTTTGCACAAAAAATTCTATCTTTGTTATTGATTTTGATATTATGTGTGGGTAGTCCTCACAGGCTGCGAGTTGGGGTGAATCCTCGCAATGTTTATGTGCATCTAATCTTATTATATGTGTAAGGATTGAATAGGAGTTTTGCAATCTTGTATCCTTGTCTATTTGCCTCGTTTCGATGATCTGTAGGTACCCATATCATTCGGATCGATCAAGGGAAGAGGTGGGATAAGTTGAGAACGGTGTGCTATGATAACCCACAAGTATAGGGGATCGCAGCACTCTTCGCGGGAAGTAAATCCCAATTTATTGATTCGACACAAGGGGAGACAAAGAATACTTGAAAGCCTTAACAGCGGAGTTGTCAATTCAGCTGCACCTGGAAACAGACTTGCTCGCAAGAGTTTATCAGTAGTAACAGTTTTATAACAGTAGCAGTAGTGAAATAGTAACAACAGAGTAGCAGAGACAGCAGTAGTGATTATAGTAAACAGCAGGATTAAAATACTGTAGGCACGGGGACGGATAACGGGCGTTGCATGGATGAGAGAAAATCATGTAACAATCATAGCAGGGCATTTGCAGATAATAATAAAACGGTGTCCAAGTACAAAGCAATCAATAGGCATGTGTTCCAATTATAGTCGTACGTGCTCGCAATGAGAAACTTGCACAACATCTTTTGTCCTACCAGCCGGTGGCAAATGGCCTCTAGGGAATCTACTGGATATTAAGGTACTCCTTTTAATAGAGTACCGGAGCAAAGCATTAACACTCCGTGAACACATGTGATCCTCACATCACTACCATCCCCTCCGGTTGTCCCGATTCTTGTCACTTCGGGGCCATTGGTTCCGGACAGCGACATGTGTATACAACTTGTAGGTAAGATCGTAAAACAATGGATATCATGATGAAACAATAACATGTTCAGATCTGAGATCATGGCACTCGGGCCCTAGTGACAAGCATTAAGCATAACAAGTTGCAACAATATCATCAAATTACCAATTACGGACACTAGGCACTATGCCCTAACAATCTTATGCTATTACATGACCAATCTCATCCAATCCCTACCATCCCCTTCGGCCTACAGCGGGGGAATTACTCACACATGGATGGGGGAAACATGGCTGATCGATGGAGAGGCGTCGGTGGTGATGATGGCGATGATCTCCTCCAATTCCCCGTCCCGGCGGAGTGCCAGAACGGAGACTTCTGGCTCCCGAGACGGAGTTTCGCGATGTGGCGGCGTTCTGGAGGGTTTCTGGCGACTTCGACTTCGTCCCATGCGTTTTTAGGTCGAAGGCAATAAGTAGTCCGAAGGAGGGCGTCGGGGGCCGACCGAGGCCGCCACACACTAGGGCCGCGCGGGCCCCTCCTGGGCCGCGCCGGCCTAGTGTGTGGGGCCCTCGGGCCCCCACCTGGCTTGCCCTTCTGGCTCCGCCAATATTCTGGGAAAATAGGACCTTCTGCATAAATTCTGAGGATTTTCCTGAAAGTTGGATTTCTGCGCAAAAACGAGACACAGAACAGTTCTGCTGAAAACAGCGTTAGTCTGTGTTAGTTGTATCCAAAATACACAAATTAGAGGCAAAACAATAGCAAAAGTGTTCGGGAAAGTAGATACGTTTTGGACGTATCATGCTACCGCGAAACCTCAGTGATAGAAAGAGGAAAGTAATGGTACATGTTTAGTGATTCATTCGGGATCATGGCACAATCATCTAACTTAATGTTTTGGTCTGTATTCATATACTTAATAAATATTGTTGCTTGCGGCTGTGAGGACAATGGTTGGACCAAGAGGCTCTTGTCACCTCTGGCTTTAGGGACAAGAGTATTTACGGATGTGCTACTCACAAATATTTTATCTCTATTTTATTTGTTACACATATGCGCTTCAATTATATATGTATGCATAGCTGCAAGAGAAACCTTAACCCTGGCCTATTTCCATCATTGAACACAACCCCCTTAAAAGTAAACTAGAAATGTCCGGTAAACAGAAAATAAAATAAACTAGCAAGTCTTGTAGACATTTCCTTTACACCATTTTAGCAGCACTTCCCAAGGTTCGATTAAACCTAGCTCTTCTAGGGGAAAACATATCATACTACAATCTGTAATACGGATCGGAGGTATCACAGACGAAGCTGAAAAATACACTAACACCATTAGCCGAAGAAACTGTATCCAATGTTCAGTTAACACTTATTTTTGAAACTGCACAATCTTAAGCATGGCAAGATCAGTTCATCAAATGGATGAACTAGAGAATATCCATTCGAATCACACACGGGCAAAATCCCTTAGGATTATATTGAAAGATTACCAAGAGGATTGGGAAAGTAATCACACAGTAGACGAGCAATAGAATTACTAGATACAAAATCATGCGAATTTTTTTTAAATAATACACTTTTTTTTTATTTCAGAAATAATACTCGGTTTTGAGATATTTCAGAAATAATACACTGTCGGGTTCAGGAAACCCGAAATTTGAAACTCGGGGTAGAGGAACCCGAAATTTCAAAAATCGGGGTAGAGGAACCCGACTAATCCTGTTTCCGCGCGAAAAAGAAGGAATTGGGGTAGAGGAACCCGAAATTTCAGAATTAGGGTAGAGGAACCCGAAATTTCAAAAATCGGGGTAGAGTAACCCGAAATATGTGGGAATCTCGGGGTCGCCTAACCCGATTCACTAATATCGGGTTTCTAAAACCCGATTCTTTCTTTTCCTTTTCTTTTTCCTTTTTCGCCCTCCCGCCAAAAGAATAAGTCGGGTTCCTCTACCCCGATTTTGAAATTTCGGGTTCCTCTACCCCGAGTTTTAAATTTCGGGTTCAACGAACCCGACGGTGTATTATTTCTGAAATATCTCAAAACCGAGTATTATTTCTGAAATAAACAAAAAAAAGTGTATTATTTAAAAAAAATGCGCCAAAATCATGATCTAGATTAATACGAGGACAAACTAGGAGTAGAAGAGCATCAGATAGAAGAGAGGTGACGAATTACTGAGATGTAGTGCATGGGAGATCATTGATGGAGCCACGGGATGGCAGCATAGAGCATGGTGGCACATCGGACGCCACCAGACTACGACTAGCAGCAGCGTCAATGAGGTCCTTGAGTAGCAACACCACCCCAGCACTGCGGAAGAAGCCCTAGGACACGATGAGCACCACCATTGTAACCCTAGTTAGGGTTAAGGTTTGGGTGAGCACGCAAGGAAGCGAGAGATGAATCAAGCGGACGAGACAACGAAGAGGAGCGAGGCTCATCGATTAACACCAACGGTGGCAGCGAAGGTGGCTGGAGCTCGTTGAAATAGCGCGGATACGCGGTGCGGGAGCTCATGGGTGGGGAGGAACGAGTGAGGGGAGGGAGAGAGAGAGAATCAAAGAGTGCTCCAACCGAGCTGAGCCAGTTTGGTTTGACCAGACCAGGTCAGAGGCTGACTAGTGGGCCCATGCTATTTATAGTTGGATAATAAAAACCCTAAAAACACTCCAAAAAGTTTCTACTAAAGAAACTTTACAAAAAAAAATTATTTTGGAAGCTTAAGTGTCTCAAGGAATACAAATATGATTTTTAAGTGAATTTTGTAAGATAGTTGAATTGTGAATAATTAAATGGTTCTGTAAACATTACATACAATGATGCTTCTTTTCATAACCCGAGGTCCCGGGTCAAGTTGAACTTTTAAACTACATTACCTCACAGTCTCCAGAAAGATTAGTTTTGCACATGTCGTTGAAGTATTTATATCAAACTACTTGCAAATTACTATTCATACTATTCGTGCATTTAAAAGCAAAGTATTATTTTCCTACAATTATGAATTTGAATATGTGGTGGCCGATAGAACCATGGATTCTGCTGATGGTGGAGGTTCCATTGCAACTGTGTTTATTCAGATAGGACTGGTAAGGAATGTCGTCAATGATTTTTGTGCTGTATATTGTGCGTTGACCATGAGATCTGGTATGGGATGGAAAAGTTAGCTCGATCTTCTTCCTTTCGCATATCAACGGACAACTAGTATGAGGGGATAGTTTGGCCAATTGTTTGGAACATACATAAACAATCCCATCTCAAGTCTAAGATTTCATTTACTAGATTTTCTATGGTGGAGCGTACTGGATTGTTTAGATAGAGGTGAGGACAACTGTCTGGAATGGTCTACCTATACGATAAAGGGGAGGGTAGACCTTTAAAAATGGGTGGGTATGTGGGGTTGTTGAGAAGGACACTAGCTGTCTTAGATCATCAGCTGGACCCCATGCAAAAGAGAGTATGGATGGGAAGTATGCCCGGTTGACAAGGTTTATGGTCTCCTACGAAAAAAGTAACACACCTGCATAGAGTGTATTAAACGACAGAGTGTCACTCCTTGTTCCGGGGAGGAACTATGAACGTTGCAGGAAAGAAATTACATTAAGCTCTAGTGAACATGTGAAGCCTGGCGGGCATTGATACGTCTCAAACGTATCTATAATTTTTTATGCTTCATTCTTGTTTTACACCAATTTATATATGGTTTGCTCATGCTTCGTTGCACTTTTATACATTTTCCGGAACTAACCTATTAACAAGATGACATACTGCCAGTTCCCTGTTTTCTGCTGTTTTCTATTTCAGAAAATTTGTACATGAAATATTCTCGGAATTGGACGAAACAAAAGCCGAAATCAATATTTTTCCGTAACGAAGACAGAGTCCAGAAGGGAGTCGAAGGGGGGAAGCAGGGCGGCCACACCAGCCCTAGGCGCGGTCTGGCCCTAGCCTGTACCTAGGGGTACTGTGGTCCACCCTAGCCTCCACCGACATCGCCCCTCCACCTATTTATTTCATGATCTCGGGAAAACCCTGAATACCCGAGCCTCCATCCACGAAAAGTTCCGTTGCGGTCGCCATTGCAGAACCCATCTCGGGAGGGTTCTGAAGCTCTTCCCGGCACCCTGCCGGAGGGGGAAGTCATCGCCGGAGGCATCTACATCGCCATGCCCGCCTCCGAAGTGATGCGTGAGTATTTCATCCATGTACTATGGATCCATAGCAGTAGCTAGCTGGTTGTCATCTCAAATTTGTGCATCATGTATAGATCTTGTGAGCTGCCCTACATGATCAAGATCATCCTTATGTAATGCTACATGCTGTGTTTGCTAGGATCCGATGAATATTGAATACTATGTTGAGGTCGATTATATATTCATGTCATATGTTATTTGTGATCTTGCATGCTCTCCGTTGCTAGTAGATACTCTGGCTAAGTAGATGCTTGTGACTCCAAGAGGGGGTATTTATGCTCGATAGTAGGTTCATGCCTCTAGTTTTCTGGAAGAGTGATAATAACTTCTAAGATTGTAGATGTGATGTTGCTACTAGGGAGAAAACAACAATATTTTATCCAATGGTAATTCTATTGTTTACTTTACACACATTGCTTAATGCGATAATCTGTTGCTTGCAACTTAATACTAGAAGGGGTTCGGACGATAACCAGAAGGTGGATTATTAGTCATAGACGCAGTTGGATTACGGTCTATGTATTATGTTGTAATGCCCAAACGAATCTCATAGTAATCATCTTGTCATGTATGGTTGATATTCTGTCAATTACCCAGTTGTAATTTGTTCACCCAGCATGTTATTTATCTTTATGGAGAGACACCTCTAGTGAACTGTGGACCCCGGTCTTTTCCTTTACACTGATAAATTCGACCACTCAATCTTGCTCTGTTTACTTACTATAAGATCTTTTCTCTTTATTTACTGCAAACATCTCCTTCCACTTGATACATTTAATTCTTTGTGTTCAGTGAAACCGGTGGGATTGACAACCTCACTGAAAGTTGGGGCAAAGTATTTTGGTTGTGTTGTGTGTAGGTTCCACGTTGTTGCTGAAGCTGGTAGTGCATCCTGCCACTAGTCAGCTAGCAACACCTTCAGAAGTCAAGCCTTTCTCCTACTAGTCGATTAAACCTTGGTTTCTTGCTGAGGGAAACTTGTTGTTGTGCTCATCATACCTTCCTCTTGGGGTCCCCCAACGGTGTGCAATCTGCGCTCATCAGTCATAGTTTTCCAAATAAAAACAACATTTTTGAAGAAATGATTACATAATCTTGCATTTACCTAATGACCATTGGTCCATGACTATAGATAATTCACTAAAGATATCTCATGTTGAACTTTCCAAGTACGCTCATACTCATCCTATTCATTCTATAACCCTTGCTAGACTTTGAAAATGCCAAGGAGGAGACTTCTGAAGAACCATCTAGAGGAGGCAATATCAACTATGAAGAACCCCGATCTGTCGAGGCATTGAAGGGGTGGACTACGACATCGCTTATGGAGTAAAAGGACTAGATGATAAAGCAGAGTAGTAGTCATCTCGATTAATATAGTTTAGCCGAGCAGCACCAGACTCTATAGAATAAGTTGTTGAGATATCATGGTACTTAGATTAGTCGTGCCATTAATACTTAAGTTTCTTGAGTTGGATCTGGAGTCTTACGTGAATCCTCATGGGACCCAGAAGATTGGAGGAGGTTCTTTATGTTTTCGTACACTTTTGGCTTGTAAATATTAAGTGGGTAATATTGGATCCACAATGTTTTTTTTGTACCACCTTGAGAGATGTCATATTTTATGAAATAGTACTTCTATGAGTGTTATGTCAACGACTTGCGCACTACAATATGCAATGGTGTGTTGGGCATCAGTTTGCTCTTAATCGACATTTGATGTTTTTCGTAAAAAAATTGTGGTAGCTTTTTTTGTCCCGTAAATATAAAGTGGTACTAAGTGAGAAAAATTGTTATCAAATGGTGGTTTCATGCTATATACTCTACCTTCATTAGTTATACCTCACAATGAGGATGCCGACGCCTAGTTTTCTTGTTGTGGGCTTCACGTGGAGATCGCTCGAACATGTTTTTCGGGTTAAAGCCCATGATCTAACCTTCTAGAAGACATCATTTTGTAAGAATATTCTAGTCTAGTTGTTGCCATGATGATGTTGATGTCGATGTTATATGTCGTTGATTGCTTTGGCGTGGCTTTCTAGGTTATTTTTCTTATTGTAATAATTTGATGTCATGTATCTTTGATGTTTCAACTAGTTCTTAACATCGTATTGTTACAGAAAAAGCTGGATGTACTTGATATCATTTTCATAAAAAAATCAAAAAATCAATAGATGCAAATGCAAGGGTTATTCTCCTTTTTAGAAGGAAAAAAAGTTGCACAAAGAATATGCGGACAAACAAATGTACCAGATATAAACAAAAAACATTGTAACCAAAAAAGATCCATTTATGTGGCTATCTACCCTCTCGTTTAGGGTTTTGTGCTCCGGCGGCGATATGATCGCCCCGTGAGATTTCTCGTTTTCCGCCATTGTTCGCCGACCCCCACCCGTGATCTTGTGCCCTCGCTCTATCGCCCCTAGTCTTACCTTCCCTAGGTTTCTTGGCGACCCCTTGATGGCCTCGGACAAGGAAGGAAACCTCTCTGGTCCTACGGCTGGAGAGGATGGGAATCTGGACGATCTGCTTAAGCACTTGGATCTACGCGACGACGAGCTCGATGACGTTGTGCTGGAGGCGAAGACAGTTGAGGAATACCGCAAGGATGCAAGATGGCTGGCAATTGGGAAGGTCCTGATGTCTACGGGTGCTTCTATTCTTGTAGACAGTGTTGGGCCTCCAAGAGCAGAGGTTTGTAGAACAGCAGCAAGTTTCCCTTAAGTGGATCACCCAAGGTTTATCGAACTCAGGGAGGAAGAGGTCAAAGATATCCCTCTCATGCAACCCTGCAACCACAAAGCAAGAAGTCTCTTGTGTCCCCAACACACCTAATACAGTTGTCAGATGTATAGGTGCACTAGTTCGGCGAAGAGATAGTGAAATACAGGTGGTATGAATATATATGAGCAGTAGTAACGGCACCAGAAAATAGCTTGATGTTACAACTGGCGTGTGGTTGATGGTGGTAATATTGCAGGCAGTACAGTAGAACAGTAAACAAGCGATGATTGCAATATTTGGGAACAAGGCCTAGGGATTATACTTTCACTAGTGGACACTCTCAACATTGATCACATAACAGAATAGATAAATGCTATACTCTACACTCTCTTGTTGGATGATGAACACCACTAATTGTGTAGGATTACACGAACCCTCAATGCCGGAGTTAACAAGCTCCACAATATTCGATATTCATGTTTAAATAACCTTAGAGTGCATGATAGATCAACACAACTAAACCAAGTACTAACATAGCATGCACACTGTCACCATCACACTATGAAGGAGGCATAGATCACATCAATACTATCATAGCAATAATTAACTTCATAATCTACAAGAGATTACAATCATAACCTACGCCAAGTACTACACGATGCACACACACTGTCACCATTACACCGTGCAGGAGGAATAGACTACTTTAATAACATCACTAGAGTAGCACATAGATGAATAGTGATACAAAACTCATATGAATCTCAATCATGTAAGGCAGCTCATGAGATCATTGTATTGAAGTACATAGGGAGAGAGATTAACCACATAGCTACCGGTACAGCCCTTAGCCTCGATGGAGAACTACTCCCTCCTCATGGGAGACAGCAGCGTTGATGAAGACGGCGGTGGTGTCGATGGAGAAGCCTTCCGGGGGCACTTCCCCGTCCCGGCGGCGTGCCGGAACAGAGACTTCTGTCCCCCAGATCTTGGCTTCGCGATGGCGGCGGCTCTGGAAGGTTTCTCGTACCGTGGCTTTTTCGTATCGAAGATTTAGGTCAGGGACCTTTATATAGGCGAAGAGGCGGAGTCGGAGGGCTGACCAGGCGGTGACACAACAGGGGGCACGGCCCACCCCCTGGCCGCGCCAGCCTGGCGTCTGGGGCCCCTAGGGATCCCCTCTGGCGGCTCTCGGGTGTTCTGGAAGCTTCGTCCAATTCTAAGACTCTGGGCGTTGATTTCGTCCAATTCCGAGAATATTTCCTTACTAGGATTTCTGAAACCAAAAACAGCAGAAAACAGGAACTGGCACTTCGGCATCTCGTCAATAGGTTAGTTCCGGAAAACGCATAAAATCATCATAAAGTGTGAACATAACATGTAGGTATTGTCATAAAATAAGCATGGAACATCAGAAATTATCGATACGTCGGAGACGTATCAGCATCCCCAAGCTTAGTTCCTACTCGTCCTCGAGTAGGTAAACGATAACAAAGATAATTTCTGAAGTGACATGCTACCAACATAATCTTAATCCAATAATAATGTAAAGCATATGAACTGAGATCAAATCACTGAAAGCAAATGTCTATATTGATATAAGAAATGATAATGCAAGAGTTAAACAAGCTAGAAGTTTTCATGAACTATTTCTTAAAAGACATGAAACCGTACAAAGTTCATTAAAGATGTGTTAAGTATTCAGCGTAGAAGTTCTATCCTTCATTCCAAGCATCAAGTAAATTTTCACAACATAAGAAGGATTCAGTCAAGTAAACATAAACATGAACATCATGAATCAACTGTTTCGAAGTCTACTCAACTGGTGAGCGCAAGCATTTGGTATTAGCACCAGGATGTTATGGCATAAAGAACGTTAATGGGGGTTTGGAAGGCCAAATGGAAGAAAGGCTTGCAAAGCTATAAGTGACCATTAGACAAGAGGAAGCCTTATGATCGAAGCTATGCAAGGAGTAGTGATTGCCATGCAACGGATGCACATAGAGCTATATGTGTATGAAAGCTCTCCAATGGAACTAGTGGGGGTGCATCCAACTTGGTTGCTCACGAAGACCTAGAGCACTTTTGAGGAGGCTCATCATTGGAATATACAACCCAAGTTTTATAGTGTAAATTCCCCACATAGTTATACTAGTAAAACATTAAAACTCTCTCATATGGAGTATAGGTGCTAAACATGAGCACAAGTGTGGATAAAAGATAGTAATGCTGCCCCCTTTTTTTTATTCTCTTTTTTTCTTTTCTTTTTCTTTTCTATTTTTTTCTTTCTTTTCTTTTTCTCTTTTTGATGGCCTCCATGGCTCTTTTCACTTTTAGGGGCAACATCCTAATATGACAACACACTTTTTGGTACAAATAACTCATAATGAATAAAACATGATGTATGAAACTGTATGCCTCTGCCAGTGTAGCAGGATGTGCAATGATCTAGTGTAACATGGGTAAACCACACATCAGCTGTATATGATCATGCAAAGCAATATATAAATAATAAATGACAACATGACATGTAATGTAAAATGGATGTTGCATGGCAATATATCTCGGAACAGCTATGGAAATGATGTGGTAGGTAGGTATGGTGGCTGTTTTGAGGAGATGTATGGGCTTATGTGTAGGAGGACAAGAGAAAGTCCTCCCACGGGTTTGGATGTACCGGCGAAGTATGCACAATTCTCAATGTGAGCAAAAGGCAATGCACAGTACCGAAGAGGCTAGCAAATTTGGATGGTGGAAGTGCCAAAAACCGTAGCTTAACATTAGTCAAAAAGAACTCACAAGCTTATTGCAAACAACTAGCAGGTTCATCATTAAGAGCATGATTAAAATTTACTCCAAGGAGGGCCGTTCACGGTGGCACAAGTACCCCGCTAGCTCCCTCGACCTTCAGCACAACTTAGTTATTACGATGAACTCTCAGACATGGAAAGCTATCAAGTCCAACTACACCTTCAACTATTAAATAGAGTTTGTAGTACGGCACAAGCTTTAAAGACAACAATCCACTACTAATTTTAACTTATTCATCCAGCAAGCTTTACCATCTAAATACCTCAAAACATTTGCAAAGAATCAAGTTATCAAAGCTCAATGATCTACAAGATTATGCAAGTGTTTCATTATACCACTACCACATGTAGCATTTCCTGAACCGACCAAATAACAATGAACGAAGCAGTTTCAACCTTCGCCATGAACATTAAAAGCTAAGAACACATGTGTTCATACGAACCAGCGGAGCGTGTCTCTCTCCCACACAAGCATTTATTCAAACAAAAACAAAAACAAAAACAAAAACAAACAGACGCTCCAAGTAAAGTACATAAGATGTGACCGAATAAAAATATAGTTTCAAGAGAAGTGACCTGATAATTTTGTCGATGAAGAAGGGGATGCCTTGGGCATCCCCAAGCTTAGATGCTTGAGTCTTCTTGAAATATGCAGGGGTGAACCACCGGGGCATCCCCAAGCTTAGAGCTTTCACTCTCCTTGATCATATTGTATCATCTCCCTCTCTTGATCCTTGAAAACTTCCTCCACACCAAACTCAAAACAACTCATTAGAGGGTTAGTGCACAATCAAAACTCACATGTTCAGAGGTGACATAATCATTCTTAACACTTCTGGACATTGCTCAAAGCTACTGAAAGTTAATGGAACAAAGAAATCCATCCCACATAGCAAAAGAGGCAATGCGAAATAAAAGGCAGAATCTATAAAAACAGAACAGTCCGTAAAGACGAATTTTAAAGAGGCACCAGCCTTGCTCAAATGAAAATGCTCAAATTGAATGAAAGTTGCGTACATATCTGAGGATCACTCACGTAAATTGGCATAATTTTCTGAGTTACCTACAGAGAATTAGGCCCAGATTCGTGACAGCAAGAAATCTGTTTCTGCGCAGTAATCCAAATCTAGTATGAACCTTACTATCAAAGACTTTACTTGTCACAACAATGCAACAAAACTAAGATAAGGAGAGGTTTCTACAGTAGTAACAACTTCCAAGACACAAATATAAAACAAAATTACTGTAGCAAAATAAACACATGGGTTATCTCCCAAGAAGTGCTTTCTTTATAGCCATTAAGATGGGCTCAGCAGTTTTAATGATGCACTCGCAAGAAATAGTAGTTGAAGCAAAAGAGAGCATCAAGAAGCAAATTCAAAACACATTTAAGTCTAACATGCTTCCTATGAAAAGGAATCTTGTAAATAAACAAATTCATGAAGAGCAAAGTAACAAGCATAGGACGATAGAACAAGTGTAGCTTCAAAAATTTCAGCACATAGAGAGGCATTTTAGTAACATGAAAATTTCTACAACCATATTTTCCTCTCTCATAATAACTTTCAGTAGCATCATGAGCAAACTCAACAATATAACTATCACATAAAGCATTCTTATCATGAGTCTCATGCATAAAATTATTACTCTCCACATAAGCATAATCAATTTTATTAGTTGTAGTGGAAGCAAATTCAACAAAGTAGCTATCATTATTATTCTCATCGTCATATATAGGAGGCATATTGTAATCATAATCAAATTTATCCTCCATAACAGGCGGCACCAAAAGACTACTATCATTATAATCATCATAAATAGGAGGCAAAGTATCATCAAAGTAAATTTTCTCCTCCATGCTTGGGGGACTAAAAAGATCATGCTCATCAAAACCAGCTTCCCCAAGCTTAGAATTTTCCATATCATTAGCAACAATGGTATTCAAAGTGTTCATACTAATATGTTCCATGGGTTTTTTAATTTTTGCATCAAACCATCCATGTCTCAACTCAGGAAATAGAATAAAAAGCTCCATGTTGCTTTCCATTATGCCAAACTAGTGTAAAACAAGAAACAAAAAGATGCAATTGCAGGATCTAAAGGAAATAGCTTCGAGTACTTACAACGGCGCCGGAAAATAGCTTAGTAGCCGATATCCGGAGTGTGAGTACCTTTTACCTTTCCTCCCCGGCAACGGCGCCAGAAAAGTGCTTGCTGCCCAGGACTGGCGCGTGGTTGACGAGGGAGGAAATGGTGTAGCTTTCCTTCGTTCCCCGGCAACGGCGCCAGAAAAGTGTTTGCTGGCACGTAGTTGACGTGGGAGTTAGAAATCTCTGTGGTGTAATTTCCTTCACGTCCCCGGCAACGGCGCCAGAAAAGTGCTTGATGTCTACGGGTGCTTCTATTCTTGTAGACAGTGTTGGGCGTCCAAGAGCAGAGGTTTGTAGAACAGCAGCAAGTTTCCCTTAAGTGGATCACCCAAGGTTTATCGAACTCAGGGAGGAAGAGGTCAAAGATATCCCTCTCATGCAACCCTGCAACCACAAAGCAAGAAGTCTCTTGTGTCCCCAACACACCTAATACAGTTGTCAGATGTATAGGTGCACTAGTTCGGCGAAGAGATAGTGAAATACAGGTGGTATGAATATATATGAGCAGTAGTAACGGCAGCAGAAAATAGCTTGATGCTACAACTGGCGTGTGGTTGATGGTGGTAATATTGCAGGCAGTACAGTAGAACAGTAAACAAGCGATGATTGCAGTATTTGGGAACAAGGCCTAGGGATTATACTTTCACTAGTGGACACTCTCAACATTGATCACATAACAGAATAGATAAATGCTATACTCTACACTCTCTTGTTGGATGATGAACACCACTAATTATGTAGGATTACACGAACCCTCAATGCCGGAGTTAACAAGCTCCACAATATTCGATATTCATGTTTAAATAACCTTAGAGTGCATGATAGATCAACACAACTAAACCAAGTACTAACATAGCATGCACACTGTCACCATCACACTATGAAGGAGGCATAGATCACATCAATACTATCATAGCAATAATTAACTTCATAATCTACAAGAGATTACAATCATAACCTACGCCAAGTACTACACGATGCACACACACTGTCACCATTACACCGTGCAGGAGGAATAGACTACTTTAATAACATCACTAGAGTAGCACATAGATGAATAGTGATACAAAACTCATATGAATCTCAATCATGTAAGGCAGCTCATGAGATCATTGTATTGAAGTACATAGGGAGAGAGATTAACCACATAGCTACCGGTATAGCCCTTAGCCTCGATGGAGAACTACTCCCTCCTCATGGGAGACAGCAGCGTTGATGAAGACGGCGGTGGTGTCGATGGAGAAGCCTTCCGGGGGCACTTCCCCGTCCCGGCGGCGTGCCGGAACAGAGACTTCTATCCCCCAGATCTTGGCTTCGCGATGGCGGCGGCTCTGGAAGGTTTCTCGTACCATGGCTTTTTCGTATCGAAGATTTAGGTCAGGGACCTTTATATAGGCGAAGAGGCGGAGTCGGAGGGCTGACGAGGCGGTGACACAACAGGAGGGCGCGGCCCACCCCCTGGCCGTGCCAGCCTGGCGTCTGGGGCCCCTAGGGCTCCCCTCTGGTGGCTCTCGGGTGTTCTGGAAGCTTCGTCCAATTCTAAGACTCTGGGCGTTGATTTCGTCCAATTCCGAGAATATTTCCTTACTAGGATTTCTGAAACCAAAAACAGCAGAAAACAGGAACTGGCACTTCGGCATCTCGTCAATAGGTTAGTTCCGGAAAACGCATAAAATCATCATAAAGTGTGAACAAAACATGTAGGTATTGTCATAAAACAAGCATGGAACATCAGAAATTATCGATACGTCGGAGACGTATCAGGTCCTGACGTCTAGATCTTTCAGTGCGAAGGCCTTATTTGAGAAGATGAAATCGATCTGGAATCTCTCGCGTGAACCTGGATGCCGGGAGGCAGGTGAGAACTTGTTTATCTTTCAGATGCACTGCCTTGGGGACTGGAAGAAGGTGGTTCATCAGGGTCCATGGACTTTCCGTAGATGGGGCGTGATGATTGAAGATTATGATGGTCTTCTGGATCCTGAGGAAGTAAAATTCGGAGGGATGTACGTCTGGGCTCAAATACATGGAATACCTGAGTTGTATAGAAAGATTGCTGTTATTGATGATCTAGCGAGGTGTGTGGGCAAAGCCAAGGAGGTCCAATTGTCCCCAAAGTTGTACTATGAAGGCAACTATTTTCGGATCCGAGTTCTATTAGATGTTTCAAAGCCTCTAATGCGTTTTGTTTCTCTCTCGGTGCCTGATGAAGGGCGAAAGAGGCTAATGGTGAAGTATGAGAAGATTCCTTATTTCTGCAAACGATGTGGTCTTCTCGGCCACGATCATGAAGAATATGGCGATGGGGTTTGGAGTGAGAAGGACTTACAGTATGGTTCTTGGATGTTGGCGAAACATAGGGCAAACCAACCTGCATCGGAATCGGATGGGCTTTATCCGGGCCCCTTTCCGTGGCAGTGGGCGACATGGTAGGGGTGGTTCTGATGCTTTCTCCCGGAAGAGATCGTCTGCTGAAGCTGCCCTTGATGGACACGGTGATTTGAAGGATACTGCATCTAGCCCCATGAAAACAAACAACGAGGACGATGAGGAGAAGGCTGAAAGCTCTAGAGGTGCTAGAAGTATGCTCGTCCTTAAGGATGGAGAGGAGGGGACTGAAAACACACCCAACCCACTGGAGGAAGACCTGGAGGAGATTCCCCCACCACCGCTGATACGCGTACAGCACGCGTCCGTTGGGAACCCCAAGAGGAAGGTGTGATGCGTACAGCGGCAAGTTTTCCCTCAGTAAGAAACCAAGGTTTATCGAACCAGTAGGAGCCAAGAAGCACGTTGAAGGTTGATGGCGGCAGAGTGTAGTGCGGCGCAACATCAGGGATTCCGGCGCCAACGTGGAACCTGCACAACACAACCAAATTACTTTGCCCCAACGTGACAGTGAGGTTGTCAATCTCACCGGCTTGCTGTAACAAAGGATTAGATGTATAGTGTGGATGATGATTGTTTGCACAAAACAGTAGAACAAGTATTGTAGTAGATTGTATTCGATTAAAAGAATGGACCGGGGTCCACAGTTCACTAGAGGTGTCTCTCCCATAAGATAAATAGCATGTTGGGTGAACAAATTACAGTTGGGCAATTGACAAATAAAGAGGGCATGACCATGCACATACATGTTATGATGAGTATTGTGAGATTTAATTGGGCATTACGACAAAGCACATAGACCGCTATCCAGCATGCATCTATGCCTAAAAAGTCCACCTTCAGGTTATCATACGAACCCCTTCCAGTATTAAGTTGCAAACAACAGACAATTCCATTAAGTATGGTGCGTAATGTAATCAACAACTACATCCTTAGACATAGCATCGATGTTTTATCCCTAGTGGCAAAAGCACATCCACAACCTTAGAACTTTCTGTCACTGTCCCAGATTTAATGGAGGCATGAACCCACTATCGAGCATAAATACTCCCTCTTGGAGTTACAAGCAAAAACTTGGCCAGAGCCTCTACTAGTAACGGAGAGCATGCAAGATCATAAACAACACATAGATAATAGATTGATAATCAACATAGCATAGTATTCTCTATTCATCGGATCCCAACAAACACAACATATAGCATTACAGATAGATGATCTTGATCATGTTAGGCAGCTCACAAGATCCAACAATGAAGCACAATTAGGAGAAGACGACCATCTAGCTACTGCTATGGACCCCTAGTCCAGGGGTGAACTACTCACTCATCACTCCGGAGGCGATCATGGCGGTGAAGAGTCCTCCGGGAGATGATTCCCCTCTCCGGCAGGGTGCCGGAGGCGATCTCCTGAATCCCCCGAGATGGGATTGGCGGCGGCGGCGTCTCTGGAAGATTTTTCGTATCGTGGCTCTCGGTACTGGGGGTTTTGCGACGAAGGCTTTAAGTAGGCGGAAGGGCAGGTCAAGAGGCGTCACGGGGGCCCCACACAGCAGGGCCACGCGGGCCCCCTGTAGGCCGCGCCGCCCTACTGTGGCGGCGCCCCGTGGCCCACTTCGTGACTCGTTCGGTCTTCTGGAAGCTTCGTGTGAAAATAGGCCCCTGGGCGTTGATTTCGTCCAATTCCGAGAATATTTCCTTACTAGGATTTCTGAAACCAAAAACAGCAGAAAAACAAGAATCGGCTCTTCGGCATCTTGTTAATAGGTTAGTGCCGGAAAATGCATAAATATGACATAAAGTATGCATAAAACATGTAGGTATCATCAATAAAGTGGCATGGAACATAAGAAATTATCGATACGTTGGAGACGTATCAGCATCCCCAAGCTTAGTTCCTGCTCGTCCCGAGTAGGTAAACGATAACAAAGATAATTTCTGGAGTGACATGCCATCATAATCTTGATCATACTTTTGTAAGCACATGTAATGAATGCAGCGATCAAAACAATGGTAATGCAATGAGTAAACAAATGAATCATATAGCAAAGACTTTTCATGAATAGTACTTTCAAGACAAGCATCAATAAGTCTTGCATAAGAGTTAACTCATAAAGCAATAATTTCAAAGTAAAGGCATTGAAGCAACACAAAGGAAGATTAAGTTTCAGCGGTTGCTTTCAACTTGTAACATGTATATCTCATGGATATTGTCAACATAAAGTAATATAATAAGTGCAATATGCAAGTATGTAGGAATCAATGCACAGTTCACACAAGTGTTTGCTTCTTGAGATGGAGAGAAATAGGTGAACTGACTCAACATAAAAGTAGAAGAAAGGACCTTCTCAGAGGGAAGCATCGATTGCTATATCTGTGCTAGAGCTTTGATTTTGAAAACATATAGAGAGCATAAAAGTAAAATTTTGAGAGGTGTTTGTTGTTGTCAACGAATGGTAGTGGGCACTCTAACCCCCTTGCCAGACAAACCTTCAAAGAGCGGCTCCCATGAATTATTTTTATTTTTGGGTGGCACTCCTTCCAACCTTTCTTTCACAAACCATGGCTAACCGAATCCTCGGGTGCCTGTCAACAATCTCATACCATGAAGGAGTGCCTTTTTATTTTAGTTTTATTATGATGACACTCCTCCACACCTTTGCTTTCTCAAGCCATGGCTAACCGAATCCTTCGGGTGCCGTCCAACAATCACATACCATGGAGGAGTGTCTATTTTTGTAACATTATGATGGTTAATTAACTTGGGACTAGGAATCCCATTGCCAGCTCTTTTTGCAAAATTATTGGATAAGCGGATGAAGCCACTAGTCCATTGGTGAAAGTTGCCCAAAAAAATTGAAAGATAAACACCACATACTTCCTCATGAGCTATAAAACATTGAAACAAATCAGAGGTAATAAATTTTGAATTGTTTAAAGGTAGCACTCAAGCAATTTACTTTGGAATGGCGGAGAAATACCATGTAGTAGGTAGGTATGGTGGACACAAATGGCATAGTGGTTGGCTCAAGGATTTTGGATGCATGAGAAGTATTCCCTCTCGATACAAGGCTTAGGCTAGCAAGGCTATTTGAAACAAACACAAGTATGAAGCGGTACAGCAAAACTCACATAAAAGACATATTGTAAACATTATAAGACTCTATACCGTCTTCCTTGTTGTTCGACCCATACTAGAAATTATCTAGACCTTAGAGAGATCAATTATGCAAACCAAATTTTAGCAAGCTCTATGTATTTCTTCATTAATAGGTGCAAAGTATATGATTCAAGAGCTTAAACATGAGCACAACAATTGTCAAGTATCACATTATTCAAAACATTCTACCAATTACCACATGTAGCATTTTTCGTTTCCAACCATATAACAAATTAACGAAGAAGATTCAACCTTCTCCATGCACATTATGAGTAAAGCCTAAGGACATATTTGTCCATATGCAACAGCGGAGCGTGTCTCTCTCCCACACAATGAATGCTAGGATCCATTTTATTCAAACAAAACAAAAACAAAAACAAACCGACGCTCCAAGCAAAGTGCATAAGATGTGATGGAATAAAAATATAGTTTCACTAGAGGAACCTGATAATGTTGTCGATGAAGAAGGGGATGCCTTGGGCATGCCCAAGCTTAGATGCTTGAGTCTTCTTAAAATATACAGGGGTGAACCACCGGGGCATCCCCAAGCTTAGAGCTTTCACTCTTCTTGATCATATTGTATCATCTCCCTCTCTTGATCCTTGAAAACTTCCTCCACACCAAACTTAAAAAAACTCATTAGAGGGTTAGTGCACAATCAAAATTCACATGTTCAGAGGTGACATAATAATTCTTAACACTTCTGGACATTGCACAAAGCTACTGAAAGTTAATGGAATCGAAAAATCAATCGAGCATAGCAAAACAGGCAATGCGAAATAAAAGGCAGAATCTGTCAAAACAGAACAGTTCGTAAAGACGAATTTTATTGAGGAACCAGACTTGCTCAAACGAAAATTCTCAAATTGAATGAAAGTTGCGTACATATCTGAGGATCACTCACGTAAATTGGCATAATTTTCTGAGTTACCTACAGAGAATTAGGCCCAGATTCGTGACAGCAAGAAATCTGTTTCTGCGCAGTAATCCAAAACTAGTATGAACCTTACTATCAAAGACTTTACTTGGCACAACAATGCAACAAAACTAAGATAAGGAGAGGTTGCTACAGTAGTAACAACTTCCAAGACTCAAATATAAAATAAAAGTGCTGTAGTAAAATCATGGGTTGTCTCCCATAAGCGCTTTTCTTTAACGCCTTTCAGCTAGGCGCAGAAAGTGTGTATCAAGTATTATCAAGAGACGAAGCATCAACATTACCTCGGGCTTTACGCCTACCTTTCTTATTCTTTGATTTAGGGAATACATGTCTACCCCCCGGTGTAGAGGTGAATTTTAGGGTGCCTTCTCCCACATTTATGACTGCTCCCAATAGTTTCAGCAGGGATCTTCCGAGTGTGATTTGTCCTGTTCCTACACATTGAATAACAAGATAATCAGTGGATACTGTTCTTCTAAGAATGGTTGTATGCACACCAGTGGCTATTCCCTTAGGAATTATAACAGAGTTATCAATAAGAGTTATTCCTTCTCCCCCTTCAACGAGTCCCCAAAGTGTCAAAGATTCATAAATACTCTTAGGCATAAGGCAAAATTCAGACATAATATCACAATTGGCATGAAAAGTTTCACCACCGATAACAACTTTAATAGTAGGGTCCCATTTTGAAGGTTCAGAGTTCACTAAAACTTGATCAAGACGGTTACGAACATAGCTATAATTTTCTTTCAAGCAAGATGCACTTGTCTCAAGAGTGTTTAATCTATTATAAATGCTAATAAGAGCTGAATCAAAGTTATTAGCTGAATCATGTGATGCAACCAATTTCTTTATGGCATTAAAATCTTGATCCCCATTGCAATGAAGGAAATCTCCTCCCACTACAGCATCCAAGGCATATCTATAGCGAATCATAAGCCCAAAATAAAAGTTACTAAGGAGCAAACTTAGAGTCATTTGAGGTTCAGCTTTACGATAAGAATCAAAAATTCTGGACCAAGCATCTTTAAAACTCTCCTCATCCCCTTGTTTAAAAGTGAAGACTAATTCCTCAGGTGAAGAAGTAACAGGTGCAGAACTAGACATGGTAACAAAAGTAAAATGCAAGTAACTAATTTTTTTATGTTTTTAATATGGAGAATGCAAACAAGATAGTAAATAAAGTAAAACTAGCAACTAATTTTTTTGTGTTTTGATTTAGTGCAGCAAACAAAGTACTAAATAAAAGTAAAGCAAGACAAAAACAAAGTAAAGAGATTGGAGGTGGAGACTCCCCTTGCAGCGTGTCTTGATCTCCCCGGCAACGGCGCCAGAAAAAGAGCTGTTGACATGGGAGTTGAAAATCTTTGTGGTGTAACTTTTCTTCGTTCCCCGGCAATGGCGCCAGAAAAAGAGCTTGATACGCGTACAGCACGCATCCGTTGGGAACCCCAAGGGGAAGGTGTGATGCGTACAGCGGCAAGTTTTCCCTCAGTAAGAAACCAAGGTTTATCGAACCAGTAGGAGCCAAGAAGCACGTTGAAGGTTGATGGCGGCGGAGTGTAGTGCGGCGCAACACCAGGGATTCCGGCGCCAACGTGGAACCTACACAACACAACCAAATTACTTTTCCCCAACGTGACAGTGAGGTTGTCAATCTCACCGGCTTGCTATAACAAAGGATTAGATGTATAGTGTGGATGATGATTGTTTGCAGAAAATAGTAGAACAAGTATTGCAGTAGATTGTATTCGATTAAAAGAATGGACCGGGGTCCACAGTTCACTAGAGGTGTCTCTCCCATAAGATAAATAGCATGTTGGGTGAACAAATTACAGTTGGGCAATTGACAAATAAAGAGGGCATGACCATGCACATACATGTTATGATGAGTATTGTGAGATTTAATTGGGCATTACGACAAAGTACATAGACCGCTATCCAGCATGCATCTATGCCTAAAAAGTCCACCTTCAGGTTATCATCCGAACCCCTTCCAGTATTAAGTTGCAAACAACAGACAATTGCATTAAGTATGGCGTGTAATGTAATCAACAACTACATCCTTAGACATAGCATCGATGTTTTATCCCTAGTGGCAACAGCACATCCACAACCTTAGAACTTTCTGTCACTGTCCCATATTTAATGGAGGCATGAACCCACTATCGAGCATAAATACTCCCTCTTGGAGTTACAAGCAAAAACTTGGCCAGGGCCTCTACTAGTAACGGAGAGCATGCAAAATCATAAACAACACATAGATAATAGATTGATAATCAACATAGCATAGTATTCTCTATTCATCGGATCCCAACAAACACAACATATAGCATTACAGATAGATGATCTTGATCATGTTAGGCAGCTCACAAGATCCAACAATGAAGCACAATTAGGAGAAGACGACCATCTAGCTACTGCTATGGACCCATAGTCCAGGGGTGAACTACTCATCATCACTCCGGAGGCGACCATGGTGGTGAAGAGTCCTCCGGGAGATGATTCCCCTCTCCGGCAGGGTGCCGGAGGCGATCTCCTGAATCCCCCGAGATGGGATTGGCGGCGACGGCGTCTCTGGAAGGTTTTCCGTATCGTGGCTCTCGGTACTGGGGGTTTCGCGACGAAGGCTTTAAGTAGGCGGAAGGGCAGGTCAAGAGGCGTCACGGGGGCCCCACACAGCAGGGCCTTGCGGGCCCCTGTAGGCCGCGCCGCCCTACTGTGGCGGCGCCCCGTGGCCCCACTTCGTGACTCCATCGGTCTTCTGGAAGCTTCGTATGAAAATAGGCCCCTGGGCGTTGATTTCATCCAATTCCGAGAATATTTCCTTACTAGGATTTCTGAAACCAAAAACAGCAGAAAACAGCAACTGGCTCTTCGGCATCTTGTTAATAGGTTAGTGCCGGAAAATGCATAAATATGACATAAAGTATGCATAAAACATGTAGGTATCATCAATAAAGTGGCATGGAACATAAGAAATTATCGATACTTTGGAGACGTATCAACCGCCACCATACATTGATCCAAGAGACAGGAACAAACACCGCAAGGTTAACCCAGAAAATAATTTGGCACTGTCGGCGGCCTCCCTCGAGGAGGACCGCCGGGCCCAATGAGTATTGCCGGCCGGAACTGTCGCGGGACTGGATGCCGGGAGGCAGGTGAGAACTTGTTTATCTTTCAGATGCACTGCCTTGGGGACTGGAAGAAGGTGGTTCATCAGGGTCCATGGACTTTCCGTAGATGGGGCGTGATGATTGAAGATTATGATGGTCTTCTGGTTCCCGAGGAAGTAAAATTCGGAGGGATGTACGTCTGGGCTCAAATACATGGAATACCTGAGTTGTATAGAAAGATTGCTGTTATTGATGATCTAGCGAGGTGTGTGGGCAAAGCCAAGGAGGTCCAATTGTCCCCAAAGTTGTACTATGAAGGCAACTATTTTCGGATCCGAGTTCTATTAGATGTTTCAAAGCCTCTAATGCGTTTTGTTTCTCTCTCGGTGCCTGATGAAGGGCGAAAGAGGCTAATGGTGAAGTATGAGAAGATTCCTTATTTCTGCAAACGCTGTGGTCTTCTCGGCCACGATCATGAAGAATGTGGCGATGGGGTTTGGAGTGAGAAGGACTTACAGTATGGTTCTTGGATGTTGGCGAAACGTAGGGCAAACCAACCTGCATCGGAATCGAGGGGCTTTACCCGGGCCCCTTTTCGTGGCAGTGGGCGACATGGTAGGGGTGGTTCTGATGCTTTCTCCTGGAAGAGATCGTCTGCTGAAGCTGCCCTTGATGGACACGGTGATTTGAAGGATACTGCATCTAGCCCCATGAAAACCAACAACGAGGACGATGAGGAGAAGGCTGAAAGCTCTGGAGGTGCTAGAAGAATGCTCGTCCTTAAGGATCGAGAGGAGGGGACTGAAAACACACCCAACCCACTGGAGGAAGACCTGGAGGAGATTCCCCCGCCACCGCTGATACGCGTACAGCACGCGTCCGTTGGGAACCCCAAGAGGAAGGTGTGATGCGTACAGCGGCAAGTTTTCCCTCAGTAAGAAACCAAGGTTTATCGAACCAGTAGGAGCCAAGAAGCACGTTGAAGGTTGATGGCGGCGGAGTGTAGTGCGGCGCAACACCAGGGATTCCGGCGCCAACGTGGAACCTGCACAACACAACCAAATTACTTTGCCCCAACGTGACAGTGAGGTTGTCAATCTCACCGGCTTGCTGTAACAAAGGATTAGATGTATAGTGTGGATGATGATTGTTTGCAGAAAATAGTAGAACAAGTATTGCAGTAGATTGTATTCGATTAAAAGAATGGACCGGGGTCCACAGTTCACTAGAGGTGTCTCTCCCATAAGATAAATAGCATGTTGGGTGAACAAATTACAGTTGGGCAATTGACAAATAAAGAGGGCATGACCATGCACATACATGTTATGATGAGTATTGTGAGATTTAATTGGGCATTACGACAAAGTACATAGACCGCTATCCAGCATGCATCTATGCCTAAAAAGTCCACCTTCAGGTTATCATCCGAACCCCTTCCAGTATTAAGTTGCAAACAACAGACAATTGCATTAAGTATGGTGCGTAATGTAATCAACAACTACATCCTTAGACATAGCATCGATGTTTTATCCCTAGTGGCAACAAAGCACATCCACAACCTTAGAACTTTCGTCATCGTCCTGCATTTAATGGAGGCATGAACCCACTATCGAGCATAAATACTCCCTCTTGGAGTTACAAGCAAAAATTTGGCCAGAGCCTCTACTAGTAACGGAGAGCATGCAAGATCATAAACAACACATAGATAATAGATTGATAATCAACATAGCATAGTATTCTCTATTCATCGGATCCCAACAAACACAACATATAGCATTACAGATAGATGATCTTGATCATGTTAGGCAGCTCACAAGATCCAACAATGAAGCACAATTAGGAGAAGACGACCATCTAGCTACTGCTATGGACCCATAGTCCAGGGGTGAACTACTCACTCATCACTCCGGAGGCGACCATGGCGGTGAAGAGTCCTCCGAGAGATGATTCCCCTCTCCGGCAGGGTGCCGGAGGCGATCTCCTGAATCCCCCGAGATGGGATTGGCGGCGATGGCGTCTCTGGAAGGTTTTCCGTATCGTGGCTCTCGGTACTGGGGGTTTCGCGACGAAGGCTTTAAGTAGGCGGAAGGGCAGGTCAAGAGGCATCACGGGGGCCCCACACAGCAGGGCCGCGCGGGCCCCCTCTAGGCCGCGCCGCCCTACTGTGGCAGCGCCCCGTGGCCCCACTTCGTGACTCCTTCGGTCTTTTGGAAGCTTCGTGTGAAAATAGGCCCCTGGGCGTTGATTTCGTCCAATTCCGAGAATATTTCCTTACTAGGATTTCTGAAACCAAAAACAAGAAAAACAAAGAATCGGCTCTTCGGCATCTTGTTAATAGGTTAGTGCCGGAAAATGCATAAATATGACATAAAGTATGCATAAAACATGTAGGTATCATCAATAAAGTGGCATGGAACATAAGAAATTATCGATACGTTGGAGACGTATCAACCGCCACCATACATTGATCCAAGAGACAGGAACAAGCACCGCAAGGTTAACCCAGAAAATAATTTGGCACTGTCGGCGGCCTCCCTCGAGGAGGACCGCCGGGCCCAATGAGTATTGCCGGCTGGAACTGTCGCGGGACGGGGCCTCCAGCAACAGTTCAGGAGATTGTCTGCCTTGTGTAGACATATAGGCCTAGCCTGTTGTTTCTATGTTAAACCAGGCAGAGTGAAGAGCGCGTCAGAAATCTTCGTTACCATATCGGAATGAAGAAATGTTTTCAGGTGAAAGGAGATGGAAAGGGTGGAGGTCTTGCTCTTTTCTATGATGATGATATTTCTGTTGAGCTACTCTCCTTTAGCAAACGTCATATCGACGTCCATGTTAGTGGTGGCCCGTTCAATCACAAATGGAGGGGCACCTTTGTGTATGGTGAGCCAAAAGCCAGTGAGAGGCATCATATGTGGACTTTATTAAGGAGAATTAAGTTGAAATCGACGGAACCATGGTTAATGATGGGGGACTTCAATGAGGCTATGTGGCAAGAGGAGCACTTTTCTGGCTCTAAGC
Organism: Lolium perenne; assembly: GCF_019359855.2. Lineage (NCBI taxonomy): Eukaryota > Viridiplantae > Streptophyta > Magnoliopsida > Poales > Poaceae > Lolium > Lolium perenne. Next base: position 124,071,154 of record NC_067250.2, on the reverse strand, counting down.
GGTCCGAGAGGCTAATGATGGACTTCCGAGAGGTATTATTGCATTGTGATCTGTACGACATTGGTTTTGTTGGCACTCCATGGACTTGGGATAATAAACAGAAGGGACAACGAAATGTAAAAGTCCGTCTTGACAGAGCTGTTGCTAGCCCATCCTGGTCAACTTGCTTTCCAGATTACAGGCTGCATAATCACGCCTCTTCGCGGTCTGATCACTGCCCTCTAATGCTCTCTGCTGATCAGGCCACTGATGCCAGACCTGAGAGACCCCAACGCTGATATGAGGTGATCTGGGAGAGGGAGCCTTGATTGCCAGCTGCGGTGGAGGAGGCTTGGTCCCGGCGTGTGCCCATCCAAAACTTGGGAGATGTTAATGAAGCTCTCAGGGGCGTTATGTCAGGTCTATACGGCTGGAAGGGAAATCATTTCAAATCAGTTCCAAAAGAGATTGAGCGCATGAGGACTCGACTTGACTCCCCGCAACAATGTGCGGATGAGGTGAGCAAGATGGAAAAGGATCGGCTATTGAAGGAGATGGATGAACTACTCTATAGGTAGGAAATTCACTAGATGCAGTGATCGCGCATTGCATGGCTTCGCGAGGGAGACCGGAATACTAAATATTTCCATCGTAAAGCTTCTACTAGACACAAAAAGAATAGAATTCGGAAATTGAGGAAAGCAGATGGCTACTCGAGAGATGGAAGGAATGGCTAGGGACTTCTTCCGAAACCTCTTCACCCGTGAAGAAGACACTGATCCTGAGATAGTAACAAACCTCATGCAGGAATGCGTAGATGACCATATGAATGAAACCTTGTGTGCACCTTTTTCTGAGAAGGAGATCAGTGATGCCTTATTTCAGATCGGGCCCCTTAAAGCCCCAGGGCCGGATGGCTTTCCTGCTCGATTCCTACAGCGTAATTGGGACCTCTTGCGTCATGATGTTGTTGCTGCAGTCCAGCGATTTTTTGCTGAAGGAAGTATGCCTGAAGAGGTTAATGATACAACAATTGTTCTAATCTACACTACTTAAAAAGGAGGAATAGGTTCCTTATTCTGCCAGACGTATTACGACCAATCTTTTCGTCGTCCTTGTGGTAGTCCTGTTCCGCATGCCGCCTATCTGGGCCGCGCCAACATGGGCTTCGTCCCTCCCACCGAATCTCTTGTCGCTGCCCTTCGTTCTATCGTTTCTTTCGTCCCTCTCCGCATCCAAGTCTAGGGTTCCGCTCTCCTTGGCCAGGCCGCCGCCTATGACCATCGTGCTCACTCTCCCTGCTCTCGCACTGCTCAGCTGATGCCCGCACACCTCTCCCCTCCGCCTTCACTCCCCTCCGTATCGTTGGGAACTTGCCCACCAAAGTCCAAGTGGAGGAGGCGCCGCCATGACCCAGTCCTCCCCTCCCTATCCGTGACGACGGAGAGCTCGCATGGAGGACAACGGATGGGCGCCCGCATCGTGCGAACCTAGCGTTGCTGAAGACGGTCGGCGTCCGTGCTCCGAAACTGGGGAGGGAGGCCTCGATCTCGGTCTGCAGGTGCATGGATCTGAGAGGCCCCATATGGATTGTTCATTTGATTTTTTTTTTCCAGTTAAAACAATCCGATTTGTTTCCGCTGTTTTCCCAGAGTTTCTTGTTCATATTGCTTCAGCCTGATTCCTAACGTCAATTCTATTGGTAGCATTGGTGGCCCAGACGGAAGTAGTAAGCACGAGGGACAGCCGGCCGAAGGACCTGCAGACTTTGTGGTTCACTTGGACAATCATACATTTCAGCAGGCACAACAGGATGAAGCACTACTAGGATGTATTTGTTGTTGGTGCGTACAAATGGTGACCCCTTGTCCTCTTCACTTACTATAAGCTGTAGTTTCAGAAATCTTTCAGAATGTTTTATTCTGGTAACATCGGTGGCTTTGATGCAGGCGTGTTCTTAGTTTTCCCAAGGGGAATAACGTGGATCACTTATCAATTTATCTACACTACTTAAAAAGGAGGAATAGGTTCCTTATTCTGCCAGACGTATTACGACCAATCTTTTCGTCGTCCTTGTGGTAGTCCTGTTCCGCATGCCGCCTATCTGGGCCGCGCCAACATGGGCTTCGTCCCTCCCACCGAATCTCTTGTCGCTGCCCTTCGTTCTATCGTTTCTTTCGTCCCTCTCCGCATCCAAGTCTAGGGTTCCGCTCTCCTTGGCCAGGCCGCCGCCTATGACCATCGTGCTCACTCTCCCTGCTCTCGCACTGCTCAGCTGATGCCCGCACACCTCTCCCCTCCGCCTTCACTCCCCTCCGTATCGTTGGGAACTTGCCCACCAAAGTCCAAGTGGAGGAGGCGCCGCCATGACCCAGTCCTCCCCTCCCTATCCGTGACGACGGAGAGCTCGCATGGAGGACAACGGATGGGCGCCCGCATCGTGCGAACCTAGCGTTGCTGAAGACGGTCGGCGTCCGTGCTCCGAAACTGGGGAGGGAGGCCTCGATCTCGGTCTGCAGGTGCATGGATCTGAGAGGCCCCATATGGATTGTTCATTTGATTTTTTTTTTCCAGTTAAAACAATCCGATTTGTTTCCGCTGTTTTCCCAGAGTTTCTTGTTCATATTGCTTCAGCCTGATTCCTAACGTCAATTCTATTGGTAGCATTGGTGGCCCAGACGGAAGTAGTAAGCACGAGGGACAGCCGGCCGAAGGACCTGCAGACTTTGTGGTTCACTTGGACAATCATACATTTCAGCAGGCACAACAGGATGAAGCACTACTAGGATGTATTTGTTGTTGGTGCGTACAAATGGTGACCCCTTGTCCTCTTCACTTACTATAAGCTGTAGTTTCAGAAATCTTTCAGAATGTTTTATTCTGGTAACATCGGTGGCTTTGATGCAGGCGTGTTCTTAGTTTTCCCAAGGGGAATAACGTGGATCACTTATCAATTTACTTGGCACTCAGCCAACCTCCGATATGGTTGGAGCCAATCTTCATGGCAGTTATTTGCCGAATCCGAATACATGTTTAATTCTGGAGGAGAGCACAGGTTGCCAGCTAGCTCACCTTGGCTTGTTCGCTAATCTTGATGTAAGCATATTTCAGCTGTACTTACAATCCAGACTGCATTTTCTTGACGTAAGCATATTTCAGTTGTACTTAAAATCCATTCTGCATTTGTTTGTAGCGAGCAGGCAAGCTCTTTGTTACATATTTTCATTCAATTTTGTAATACCCATAAGCTCCATCATCGAAGTTGAAGTAAGAATTTGTACTTGTTAGTCGGCTCATGATCATGGTGTTTTTTTTTTTGACTTGACTCGAGAATGGTTCATGAATTACCAGTATTTTTAAATGTCATTGGTCGTGAATTAACCTTCGGCTTCGAAAAATTAGAGGGTCAATTATGTACACTCTTGTTTGCTTTCATAGTACATGCCTTTTATTTTGATTTTACTTTTCATGGATATTTTAGGATATGGGGGCAGCATAGCAGGGGTCATGAACAATGACAGGTGAGGCTATTGAGTTTATTTTTTAGTTCGTTTCAGAAAATCCCATGTTAATTTTACATTGGATTTTGGCAGCTGATTCTGTCTGGTTGTGTTGAGGTCAACAACTCAACGTCACTTACATCTGTGCTATTTTCATGATTAAGGGGAAAAGGAGTGGTACTTATGCTATGGTCGTAATTGAATTGCACATAACTCATTTCAGTGATTGGGCGAATCCGTTAGCCGCTGAAGATTCTTATGTAATTTACACACTAAGATTTTCTGATCCTTGTTACTATGTTAGTAGTAGAGATAATCGTCGTTGCAGGATATATGTAATTTTTAAAATTTGTTCTTATCTTTGCCTCATAATCTAAATGTTGTGCGATAAGGTGTATATAGGTAATCAGTAATTTCTTGTACTCTTTAATAAGGAAGGGCATAAGGATTTCTTTTTGCAGTAACCATTATGAACAAGATATGAGTTTTCTGTTCTATATTGCAAATAAATAAATCTCTGCGAGATAAACTAAATTGGCACCTTCCAGATTCATGATTCACATATTATACAAGTTATTATCCATTCATTTATCGATGTGTTATACTTTTTTACTTAGTTCCTATACTTGATGAAAAACATGAAGTGAGATTGTGAGTTCTGTTTAACCCATGAATGAAGTAAAATTCTATTTAGGTCACTATTCTTAAAAATCTTACACCATTTGCTTGACATATTGTCACGCGTGCCACGTATTTAGATTTCCAACAGAAGTCTGTAATCAAGCACCAGGAAAAAGATCCTCAAATTCTGATTATTTGATTGCCTATTCAAGGTACGTATTTATGGGATTTTATCTTTCGTTTTGCGCATTGCTTTATGAAGCGATGTGAGTTCTTTGGAAGTTATTATAGAAAGTTTTCTCGTGAAAAATCTTCCTCCAGTTCCAAAAGTTTCTTTATGAAGTTATATAATGACAATTAGACTACTAATAATATCACATTTGCTGATAGACTATTGCTTCCTTGCTCTAATATGTGATTGCACCTGAAATGACATTCACGTTCTGCTTCCTGGTTAGCTCTTGGTCATCGTTACACATGAAATGACATCAAGCTTTCCTTCAGTTCATGAAATTAGATACCGGGGTATTTGAAGATGTGTCTATGATTCTGAGGTAATATTGAAATAGTATTATATTATTATTCCATCCCCGACCTGCTGTCAGGTCCTAAAAGTTGATTTTGTTTTGGTTATGGCTTGTGTTGTATCAAAATAAGTAAGTAGATTTATGGTGAAGATGAAGATTGTTGTCAAGATCGTGATCCCTTGTTACTTATGTAAGTCTTTCAAGATGAGGCGACCATTTCTTCTGTTAAGTCTTTCGAGAAGAGCTGACTAAATCTTTATTCAATCGCTTGTTCAAAGCAACTAATGGAATTCTTTTGCCGGCCTCTTCGGAAAAAATATGTAAGTTTATGGCTAATTATTTTGAGTGACATTTTCTTCCCATATGGAAAAAGAATATATATATATATATATTATCAGATCATTTCAATTTTATACCTTGATCAGTGTGTGCGCAGTATTTTGTATGTACTTCATTTGAAACTTGAGGGATCTAGATGGTTGGTTAAGCTTTAGCTACACAGTGCTATACTGTCTTTTGAAATATAGAATTATCTATATGTGATTATAATTTTATCATGTAGTGGAGCTCTTCCGCCTTCCGTTTTAAACTATTGCTTCCTTGCTCTAATATTCATGATTTTTCAGGTCCATCATCTATGAAAACGAGCTCACGAAATGTTGGCGTCGGAGAAGATGGTCGGGTACTAGAACACACAAGGTGGATCCTGGTGGCGCCGTCAGCTTGAGATTGTAAATTGTGCAACAGAAATTAAGTTGAACAGATTACAGTGGTTCATGGTTGCCTCTCAAGAATCCGCCTGCTAACTTTCTTTTGTACTAGAGTATTGAACTGAATGCGCAAATTATTGGAACGAGTTAATGCTACTTACTCCGATTCATATTACTTGCAGTTAATATGGATGTATTTAGAACTAAAATGTTCTCAACGGTATGACTCCTTTTATTGCTTCATTTTGATTGCTTCATGGCAGTACTCTTAGTGTGGTGGTCACAATCGTTATTGATGCTAAAATACTTTAGCTCTTCATGTTCTGCTATACCCTGCTTAAAAAGTTGTCAAATAACAGAATTTGTCATGTACTCGCGGTCAAAATTAAATACTTCAAGTGATGCTGTTGTGAATGGCATTGCATATCTAAGTTTTGCTGTCACATAACGGAGTATTTTAGCATCATGTTCAGTTGTTGTTTCCTGAAATGCTTTAGCTCTTGTTCTCTGAAGCATGGGGCCTTTCACTCACCAGGATTGCTTCATGACACAAACGCACCATCAGAACAATAGATGTCCAGGTATTGTTTATTGTCTACTTCTAATCACAAGATAATCATTCTGCACTTAACCCACTTAACATTCCCATCTGTTCTTGATCAGTGGATGACGGCGGATCGAGGCATCAGGCACTTGGAGATGCCGGTGTGAATACGAGCCTACAGGTCTGGATCAATCTGGCCTCCAAGGACAAGGTCTGGAGCAGCAGCCTTCAGGCCCTGGGTGGTTCTATACATGCATTTCATCAGCGTTTCTCCAAACAATTAGGATCCGGGACTAACCATTTATTATATTTTACTCATAGCAGATTTCGATATCTAATTCAAGATATAGTTACCTAGAAATTGGGAATGACATTGGCTATATCAGTACATGATGAAATCATTTTTAAGAAGCACACTTGATTTATATAAAACTGAGAAGATGGTATTGTACTGTAGCTTCCTTCTTGCATCAATGATGAAGAGATGTGCTTCTGTGATCATTGTTGATAGTATAGGGTCTTCCACTTTCAGGTTCTTAGGAAACACCTCTAAAGTACCTTCTTAACCTCTAATGTTCTTCTGGAAACCCACCTAATGCCTTCATATGTGTCCTGGTATTTGGTGCTTAGTCATTTACAGCATAGTATCAAGATAGTGCTCTTGCTTCTTTCATTCTTGTCATTCATTTCTTATACTGCCAGCAACGTTTTCTCATATTAAGTTTACAAGGTCATTTCTACTACTTACTACCATTGTTATTGCGATGAGTCTCATGCCCTTTTAACTTACAATGTCACTGCTTTACATTAAAATAGTGTTGATGGAGAAATGATGAATTCCAGTTGGAGAGAATATTACGAGAGATGACACAAATTGCGGCATAGTGAAAATTGGGTGACTAATTGAGTGAGATAGCTGTTGTGTTATAGCTGGTGATATTTTTTTTTCTTGGTGTGCCCGTAGTTTCCATTTTAAGGATCAATACCACGAAACAATACCTCTACACCAAGAGAAACAAAAACTTAAGGATGTTATTTGAGAGCCGGTAAAACCTGCAACTTTGGCAAATAACAATGGGCAGCAAAAGTATATGAACATCTACATGTATTATCTACTGCAGCTAACTGAAAGTTATGGATGGATTTTTTTGATCTCTTAGTGTTGTTCCTGTGTCCAGGCAAAAGATATCAGTACAGAAGCATAAGCTAGGATGCATGTTTTTTTTTTTTGCTTCAATGGTTTCTGTTTATTCCTGGAAGTATTATCACATTTTTGCAACGGAACAGTACATGTAGATCACCTTCTCGAATATAGAGCAAAATATAACTCATGATTTTCAACTTCTCAGGTGGTTTTCAACATAGGGAAATATGAAATTCTCAGGGGGACGAGGGCCGCCACTCTTGAAGCCACCGCAGAAAGAACAGAGAGGGGATGCCTCCCCAATTCACTCCACATCCAGCAGATCCACGCCGGGTAGAGAGAGGGGCGGGCGGAGGGATAGTGTGGAAGGCTCCCCAGGCTGAGGGAGAGGTGGTGCCTGGAGGCGCATGACGCTTCCTTGATGCCCTCCACAGGTCAGCAGGAAGGACATGCCACTGGTACGTGCTCTGTTCTACTCTGCCTCCAAATCCAGCTAATCTGCAGTCGCTGAGCAAGATGATTGATTCGTGTGGATTTCAGGTTCGACCACAACTGGAAGAAGATAGAGGAGCATGTCCGCACAAAGACTACGGTACAGGTAATTCTGAATTCAGACTCGATCAACACACCTCATGATTACATGTATTCAACACATGCATGTAGTCATGCTCAGAAGTACTTTCTTAAGGTGCAGAATCTAGGTGTCGCCGCCGGGGCTGCCGCACCCAAGTCATGCTCAGAAGTACTTCAATGTTTGTATGACACAAACACTGGTAAGAGTAACACAGGTACAACATTCAAAATCTACTAACTTGTCTAGCAAAAAAATAACATTTAAGTTGCCTCCGCAAATGCGAGAGCTGATCATAACTTTATGGGTACATCTTATTTGGTTACTTTTTGTGTTATTTTTAAAGAATTTTATGTATGTAAGTGTGCCAGACTTGCTGATGCATGTGCTTTCAGTTTTATAGTGGAAGAAAGTAACTGTTTGATCGAAGCTATCTTATGAAGCTTCTGCCTACCCTACAAAATGAGTAGTTGCAATAAAATGCCACTTGTGGGAGGAAAGATACGAGAAATAATGATAGGTTTTAGAGCAAATGGTTGTATGCATTGGAGGAAATTTTTATAATGTAATTTTGTATACCTATGCTACTCATATAATATTTTCTTATTAAGAATATCTACCAATGTATAAAAAAACAGAGGCACTATACTTTATTCTTCTGTTTGCATTTGTTGGGATCAGAAAAGTTGTTCTTGTTATAGACACACTTACACAATGAAACTGCTGCTAATTGTGTTATGCAAAGATGGCAACATGGTGAAAGATCCCACATGATGGGTTGAAATGGGTAAAACGGACAGAAAGAACACATGTTGGTCTTTGAATGGATAAGAAGGATAAAAATTTCATGTATAGGATTGGGTATCCAAAAACTAAGTTAGAAATATATCATCCTTCTTTATATTTTGTTTTCCCGTGGCAACGCACGGGCATTTTAACTAGTACCGAAAAAGAATGATCCTCTAGAGCCTAAAGACTATAGGCCAATAAGCCTCTGCAATGTCATCTTCAAAGTGGTCTCGAAGTGTCTAGTTAACCGCTTGCGACCTCTTCTTCAGGACATCATCTCTCCTAGGCAGACTGCCTTTATTCCTGGCAGGCTTATTACTGACAATGCCCTTGTAGCATTTGAGTGTATCCAAGCTATTCAGACTGGGTCAGTTGCAAGATCGAAATTTTGTGCTTACAAGCTAGATATGGCAAAAGCGTATGATCGGGTTGATTGGAGATTTTTGGAGGGTTTTAGCGAAACTGGGCTTTCATAGTCAATGGATACGGTGGGTTATGGCATGTGTTACCACCGTACGCTACACCATTCGCTTTAACGGACATCTGTTGGACCCCTTCTCTCCTACCCGAGGGCTGCGCCAAGGTGACCCCCTGTCGCCGTACCTTTTCTTGTTTGTGGCAGATGGTCTTTCTTGCTTGATCCGGAAGGAGATTGAGGATGGGGCGCTCCATGAGTTACATATTTGCCGACACGCACCTGGGATATCTCATTTGCTCTTCGCAAACGATAGCCTTCTTTTCTTTGAGGGGTCAGTAAATCAGACGTTAGTGATCAAGTATATCTTGGATCGCTATGAATGCAGCACGGGTCAATTGGTAAGTCTTGGAAAATGCTCCATCATGTATGGTGAACATTGTTCCCCTGAGGTGCAAACTAATATAAAGGACATTCTGAAGTATGAAACAGAGAGGTTTGAAGAGAAATATTTGGGCTTGCCGGTTCCTGAAGGCAGAATGAAAAAGGGAAAGCTAAAGACTACAAAAGAGAAGTTTGTTAAACATGCTGATAGCTGGGCGGAGAGGTATATGTCTAGTGGTGCAAAGGAAATCTTGATCAAGTCCGTACTGAAGTACACACTGATCTGAATGTAGCAGATCCATTGACTAAAGCTCTCCCTAGGGCAAAACATGACCAACACCAGAATGCCATGGGTGTTAGGTACCTTACAATGTAATCTAGATTATTGACTCTAGTGCAAGTGGGAGACTGAAGGAGATATGCCCTAGAGGCAATAATAAAGTGGTTATTATATATCTTTATGTTTATGATAAATGTTTATATACCATGCTATAATTGTATTAACCGAAACATTGATACATGTGTGATATGTAAACAACAAAGAGTCCCTAGTATGCCTCTTAACTAGCTTGTTGATTAATGGATGATTAGTTTCATAATCATGAACATTGGATGTTATTAATAACAAGGTTATATCATTGTATGAATGATGTAATGGACACACCCAATTAAGCGTAGCATAAGATCACATCATTAAGTTATTTGCTATAAGCTTTCGATACATAGTTACCTAGTCCTTATGACCATGAGATTATGTAAATCACTTATACCGGAAAGGTACTTTGATTACATCAAATGCCGCTGCGTAAATGGGTGGTTATAAAGGTGGGATTAAGTATCCGGAAAGTATGAGTTGAGGCATATGGATCAACAGTGGGATTTGTCCATCCCAATGACGGATAGATATACTCTGGGCCCTCTCGGTGGAATGTCGTCTAATGTCTTGCAAGCATATGAATGAGTTCATAAGAGACCACATACCATGGTACGAGTAAAGAGTACTTGTCAGGAGACGAGGTTGAACAAGGTATAGAGTGATACCGATGATCAAACCTCGGACAAGTAAAATATCGTGTGACAAAGGGAATTGGTATCGTATGTGAATGGTTCATTCGATCACTAAAGTCATCGTTGAATATGTGGGAGCCATTATGGATCTCCAGATCCCGCTATTGGTTATTGGTCGGAGTGAGTACTCAACCATGTCCGCATAGTTCGCGAACCGTAGGGTGACACACTTAAAGTTGGATGTTGAAATGGTAGAACTTGAATATGGAATGGAGTTCGAATATTTGTTCGGAGTCCTGATGAGATCCCTGACATCACGAGGAGTTCCTAATGGTCCGGAGAATAAGATTCATATATAGGAAGTCATTTTATGAGATTTAAAATGATCCGGAAGGTTCTATGGAAGGTTCTAGAAGGTTCTAGAAAAGTCCGGAAGAAACCACTATGGAAGGCGGAGTCCCAAAGGGACTCCACCTCCATGGCCGGCCAACCCTAGAGGGGGAGGAGTCCCAAGTGGACTCCCCCAAAGGGGGCCGGCCACCCCCCCACATGGAAGGGGGGAATCCCACCCCAAGTGGGATTCCCACCTTGGGTAGGTTTCCCTATCACATGGAAGGTTTTGGGTTCGGGTCTTATTTGGAGACTTGTAGTCCAACACTTGGGGCTTCCACCTATATAATGAGGGCCAAGGGGAGGGGGCCGGCCACCCCAACAAGCACAAGGTGGCCGCACCACCTCAAGTGGCCGGCGCCCCCCTCTCCCCAAACCCTAGCCGCCCCACTCCTCCACATCCCGCACGCTTAGCGAAGCTCCGCCGGATTTCTCCACCACCACCGACATCACGCCGTCGTGCTGCCGGATTCAAGAGGAGCTACTACTTCCGCTGCCCTCTGGAATGGGGAGGTGGACGTCGTCTTCATCAACAACCGAACGTGTGACCGAGTACGGAGGTGCTGCCCGTTCGTGGCGCCGTGATCAAGATCTTCTACGCGCTTTTGCAAGCGGCAAGTGAACGTCTACCGCAGCAACAAGAGCCTCATCTTGTAGGCTTTGGAATCTCTTCAAGGGTGAGACTCGATAATCCCCTCGTTGCTACCGTCTTCTAGATTGCATCTTGGCTTGGATTGCGTGTTCGCGGTAGGAAAATTTTTGTTTTCTATGCAACGAATCCCTACAGTGGTATCAGAGCCGTGTCTATGCATAGATGGTTGCACGAGTAGAACACAATGGTTTTGTGGGCGTTGATGCTCTTGTTATCTTTAGTTTGAGTACTTTGCATCTTTGTGGCATAGTGGGATGAAGCGGCTCGGACTAACTTTACATGACCGCGTTCATGAGACTTGTTCCTCGTTCGACATGTAACTTGTATTGCATAAGAGGCTTTGCGGGTGTCTGTCTCTCCTACTATAGTGAAGATTCAATTTACCCTTCTATTGACAACATTAGTATCAACGTTGTGGTTCATGTTCGTAGGTAGATTAGATCTCTCTCGAAAACCCTAAACCAAGTAAAATATGCAAACCAAATTAGAGACGTCTAACTTGTTTTTGCAGGGTTTGGTGATGTGATATGGCCATAATGTGATGATGAATATGTATGAGATGATCATTATTGTATTGTGGCAACCGGCAGGAGCCTTATGGTTGTCTTTAAATTTCATGTTGAGTAGTATTTCAAAGTAGTTGTAATAGTTGCTACATGGAGGACAATCATGAAGACGGCGCCATTGACCTTGACGCTACGCCGACGATGATGGAGATCATGCCCGAAGATGATGGAGATCATGTCCGTGCTTTGGAGATGAAGATCAAAGGCGCAAAGACAAATGGGCCATATCATATCACATATGAACTGCATGTGATGTTAATCCTTTTATGCATCTTATTTTGCTTAGATCGCGACGGTAGCATTATAAGATGATCCCTCACTAAAATCTCAAGATAATAAAGTGTTCATCCTTAGTAGCACCATTGGCAAGACTTGTCGTTTCGAAGCATCTCGTGATGATCGGGTGTGATAGAATCAACAAGTGCATACAACGGGTGCAAGACAGTTTTGCACATGCGGATACTAAGGTGGCCTTGACGAGCCTAGCATGTACAGACATGGTCTCGGAACACGTGATACCGAAAGGTAGAGCATGAATCATATGGTTGATATGATGAACACTTTGAATGTTCGCCATTGAAATCACACCTTGTCTCGTGATGATCGGACTTAGGTGTGGTGGATTTGGTTCGTGTGATCACTAAGACAATGCGAGGGATATTGTTTTGAGTGGGAGTTCACCTAGATTTTTAATTATGTTGAATTAAAATTTGAACTCAATTTGTCATAAACTTAGTCTAAACTTTTGCAAATATATGTTGTAGAGATGGCGTCCCCAATCAATTTTAACCAGTTCCTAGAGAAAGAAAAACTTAAGAGCAACGGTAGCAACTTCACCGACTGGTTCCGTCATGTGAGGATCTTCCTCTCTGGCGGAAATTTGCAATTTGTGCTTGATGCACCACTAGGTGACCCTCCTGCAGAAACTGAAACCGATGAAGTAAAAGCTGTTTACACGACTCGGAAAACTCGGTACTCTCAAGTTCAGTGTGCCATCCTGTGCAGTCTGGAATCCGATCTTCAAAAACGTTTTGAGCACCACGATTCTCATGAGTTGATGAATGAGCTGAAAGCTATATTTGAGACTCATGCGGCCGTGGAATGCTATGAAGCATCGAAACATTTCTTCAGCTGTATGATGGAAGAAGGCAGCTCCGTTAGTGAGCACATGCTCGCCATGACCGGGCATGCGAAGAAACTCAGTGACTTGGGAATAGTGATTCCTAACAGATTGGGGATTAATCGTGTTCTTCAATCACTGCCACCAAGTTACAAGAACTTTGTGATGAACTACAATATGCAGAACATGAACAAGGAGTTACCTGAACTCTTTGGCATGCTAAAAACTGCTGAGATTGAGATCAAGAAAGAGCACCAAGTGTTGATGGTCAACAAGACCACCAGTTTCAAGAAACAGGGCAAGTCTAAGGGAAAATTCAAGAAGGGTGGCAAGAAAGCTGCCACGCCTCCTGTGAAACCTAAGAACGGCCCTAAGCCTGATGCTGAGTGCTATTACTGCAAGGAGAAGGGACACTGGAAGCGTAATTGCTCCAAGTATCTGGCTGATCTGAAGAGCGGCCTTGTCAAGAAGAAGAAAGAAGGTATATCTGATATACATGTTATAGATGTTTATCTCACTGGTTCTCGTTCTAGTACCTGGGTATTTGATACTGGTTCGGTTGCTCATATTTGTAACTCGAAACAGGAACTAAAGAATAAACGAAGACTACTGAAAGATGAAGTAACGATGCGCGTTGTAAACGGATCCAAAGTCGATGTGATCGATGTCGGCACACTTCCTCTACATCTACCTTCGGGATTAGTTTTAAGCCTAAATAATTGTTATTTTGTACCCGCGTTGAGCATGAACATTATATCTGGATCTTGTTTAATGCAAGACGATTATTCATTCAAGTCTGAGAATAATGATTGTTCTATTTTTATGAATAATATCTTTTATGGTCGAGCACCTGAAAAGAATGGCTTATTTCTGTTAGATCTCGGTAGTAGTGATACGCATATACATAACATTGATGCTAAGCGAATTAAATTGAATGATAATTCTACTTATATGTGGCACTCGCTGCCTTGGTCATATTGGAGTGAAACGCATGAAGAAACTCCATACCGATGGATTACTTGAATCACTTGACTTTGAGTCACTTGATAGATGCGAAGCATGTCTAATGGGAAAAATGACTAAGACTCCATTTTCTGGTATGATGGAGCGAGCTACTGACTTATTGGAAATCATACATACCGATGTGTGTGGACCAATGAGTGTAGCATCGCGCGGTGGTTATCGTTATGTTCTAACCTTCACAGATGATCTGAGTAGATATGGGTATATCTATTTCATGAAACATAAATCCGAAACTTTCGAGAAGTTTAAGGAATTCCAAAGTGAAGTAGAAAATCAACGTAACAAGAAGATTAAATTTCTACGATCTGATCGCGGAGGTGAATATCTGAGTTATGAGTTTGGCATGCATTTAAAGAAATGCGGAATACTTTCACAATTGACACCGCCGGGAACACCACAACGAAACGGTGTGTCCGAACGTCGTAATCGAACTCTCTTAGATATGGTTCGTTCTATGATGTCTCTTACTGATTTGCCGTTATCATTTTGGAGTTATGCATTAGAGACAGCCGCATTCACTTTAAATAGAGCACCATCAAAATCCGTAGAAACGACACCGTATGAATTATGGTTTAATAAGAAACCTAAGCTGTCGTTCCTTAAAGTTTGGGGTTGCGAAGCCTATGTAAAGAAGTTACAACCTGACAAGCTAGAACCCAAAGCGGAGAAATGCGTCTTTATAGGATACCCTAAGGAAACTATAGGGTACACTTTCTATCACAAATCCGAAGGCAAAATCTTTGTTGCTAAGAACGGAACCTTTCTTGAGAAAGAATTTCTCACTAAAGAAGTGACTGGAAGAAAAGTAGAACTCGATGAGATTGATGAATCTATACTCGTTGATCAGAGTAGCGCAGTGACACGCGTACAGCACGCGTCCGTTGGGAACCCCAAGAGGAAGGTGTGATGCGTACAGCGGCAAGTTTTCCCTCAGTACGAAACCAAGGTTTATCGAACCAGTAGGAGCCAAGAAGCACGTTGAAGGTTGATGGCGGCGGGATGTAGTGCGGCGCAACACCAGGGATTCCGGCGCCAACGTGGAACCTGCACAACACAACCAAAGTACTTTGCCCCAACGAAACAGTGAGGTTGTCAATCTCACCGGCTTGCTGTAACAAAGGATTAGATGTATAGTGTGGATGATGATTGTTTGCAGAGAACAGTAGAACAATTGCAGTAGATTGTATTTCAGATGTAAAGAATGGACCGGGGTCCACAGTTCACTAGTGGTGTCTCTCCCATAAGATAAATAGCATGTTGGGTGAACAAATTACAGTTGGGCAATTGACAAATAGAGAGGGCATGACCATGCACATACATGATATGATGAGTATTGTGAGATTTAATTGGGCATTACGACAAAGTACATAGACCGCTATCCAGCATGCATCTATGCCTAAAAAGTCCACCTTCAGGTTATCATCCGAACCCCTTCCAGTATTAAGTTGAAAACAACAGACAATTGCATTAAGTATGGTGTGTAATGTAATCAATAACAACATCCTCGGACATAGCATCAATGTTTTATCCCTAGTGGCAACAGTACATCCATAACCTTAGAGGTTTCTCACACTCCCCGCATTCACGGAGACATGAACCCACTATCAAGCATAAATACTCCCTCTTGGAGTTAAGAGTAAAAACTTGGCCAGAGCCTCTACTAATAACGGAGAGCATGCAAGATCATAAACAACACATAAATATAAATTGATAATCAACATAACATAGTATTCTCTATTCATCGGATCCCAACAAACACAACATATAGCATTACAGATAGATGATCTTGATCATGTTAGGCAGCTCACAAGATTCGACAATGAAGCATAATGAGGAGAAGACAACCATCTAGCTACTGCTATGGACCCATAGTCCAGGGGTAGACTACTCACTCATCACTCCGGAGGCGACCATGGCGGTGTAGAGTCCTCCGGGAGATGAATCCCCTCTCCGGCAGGGTGCCGGAGGCGATCTCCTGAATCCCCCGAGATGGGATTGGCGGCGGCGGCGTCTCTGGAAGGTTTTCCGTATCGTGGCTCTCGGTACTGGGGGTTTCGCGACGAAGACTATATGTAGGCGGAAGGGCGGGTCAGGAGGCGTCACGGGGGCCCCACACGCTAGGGCCGCACGGGCCCCCTTGGGCCGCGCCGCCCTAGTGTGGCGGCGCCCCGTGGCCCCACTTCGTCTTCCCTTCGGTCTTTTGGAAGCTTCGTGGCAAAATAGGCCCCTGGGCGTTGATTTCGTCCAATTCCGAGAATATTTCCTTACTAGGATTTCTGAAACCAAAAACAGCAGAAACAAAGAATCGGCTCTTCGGCATCTCGTTAATAGGCTAGTGCCGGAAAATGCATAAATATGACATAAAGTATGCATAAAACATGTAGATATCATCAATAATGTGGCATGGAACATAAGAAATTATCGATACGTCGGAGACGTATCAGCATCCCCAAGCTTAGTTTCTGCTCGTCCTGAGCAGGTAAACGATAACAAAGATAATTTCTGGAGTGACATGCCATCATAACCTTGATCATACTATTGTAAGCATATGTAATGAATGCAGCGATCAAAAAAATGTAAATGACATGAGTAAACAACTGAATCATATAGCAAAGACTTTTCATGAATAGTACTTCAAGACAAGCATCAATAAGTCTTGCATAAGAGTTAACTCATAAAGCAATAATTCAAAGTAAAGGTATTGAAGCAACACAAAGGAAGATTAAGTTTCAGCGGTTGCTTTCAACTTATAACATGTATATCTCATGGATATTTGTCAATGTAAAGTAATATAACAAGTGCAATATGCAAGTATGTAGGAATCAATGCACAATTCACACAAGTGTTTGCTTCTTGAGATGGAGAGAAATAGGTGAACTGACTCAACATAAAAGTAAAAGAAAGGTCCTTCAAAGAGGAAAGCATCAATTGCTATATTTGTGCTAGAGCTTTGGTTTTGAAAACAAGAAACAATTTTGTCAACGGTAGTAATAAAGCATATGTGTTATGTAAATTATATCTACAAGTTGCAAGCCTCATGCATAGTATACTAATAGTGCCCGCACCTTGTCCTAATTAGCTCGGATTACCTGGATTATCATCGCAATGCACATGTTTTAACCAAGTGTCACAAAGGGGTACCTCTATGCCGCATGTACAAAGGTCTAAGGAGAAAGCTCGCATTGGATTTCTCGCTTTTGATTATTCTCAACTTAGACATCCATACCGGGACAACATAGACAACAGATAATGGACTCCTCTTTAATGCATAAGCATGTAGCAACAATTAATTTTTTCATATGAGATTGAGGATATATGTCCAAAACTGAAACTTCCACCATGATTCATGGCTTTAGTTAGCGGCCCAATGTTCTTCTCTAACAATATGCATGCTCTAACCATTAAATGAGTGGTAAATCTCCCTTACTTCAGACAAGACGAACATGCATAGCAACTCACATGATATTCAACAAAGAATAGTTGATGGCGTCCCCAGGAACATGGTTATCGCACAACAAGCAACTTAATAAGAGATAAAGTGCATAAGTACATATTCAATACCACAATAGTTTTTAGGCTATTTGTCCCATGAGCTATATATTGCAAAGATAAAGGATAGAAATTTAAAGATAGCACTCAAGAAATTTACTTTGGAATGGCGGAGAAATACCATGTAGTAGGTAGGTATGGTGGACACAAATGGCATAGTGGTTGGCTCAAGGATTCTGGATGCATGAGAAGTATTCCCTCTCGATACAAGGTTTAGGCTAGCAAGGCTATTTGAAACAAACACAAGGATGAAGCGGTGCAGCAAAACTCACATAAAAGACATATTGTAAACATTATAAGACTCTACACCGTCTTCCTTGTTGTTCAAACTCAATACTAGAAATTATCTAGACCTTAGAGAGACCAAATATGCAAACCGAATTTTAGCATGCTCTATGTATTTCTTCATTAATAGGTGCAAAGTATATGATGCAAGAGCTTAAACATGAGCACAACAATTGCCAAGTATCACATTATCCAAGACATTATAGCAATTACTACATGTATCATTTTCCAATTCCAACCATATAACAATTTAACGAAGAAGAAACTTCGCCATGAATACTATGGGTAAAGCCTAAGGACATATTTGTCCATATGCAAAAGCGGAGCGTGTATCTCTCCCACACAATGAATGCTAGGATCCATTTTATTCAAACAAAACAAAAACAAAAACAAACCGACGCTCCAAGCAAAGCACATAAGATGTGATGGAATAAAAATATAGTTTCAGGGGAGGAACCTGATAATGTTGTCGATGAAGAAGGGGATACCTTGGGCATCCCCAAGCTTAGACGCTTGAGTCTTCTTGATATATGCAGGGGTGAACCACCGGGGCATCCCCAAGCTTAGAGCTTTCACTCTCCTTGATCATGTTGTATCATCTCCCTCTCTTGATCCTTGAAAACTTCCTCCACACCAAACTCAAAACAACTCATTAGAGAGTTAGTGCACAATCAAAATTTACATGTTCAGAGGTGACATAATCATTCTTAACACTTCTGGACATTGCACAAAGCTACTGAAAGTCAATGGAATCGAAAAATCCATCAAGCATATCAAAACAGGCAATGCGAAATAAAAGGCAGAATCTGTCAAAACAGAACAGTTCGTAAAGACGAATTTTATTGAGGTACCAAACCTGCTCAAATGAAAATTCTCAAATTGAATGAAAGTTGCGTACATATCTGAGGATCACTCACGTAAATTGGCATAATTTTCTGAGTTACCTACAGAGAATTAGGCCCAGATTCGTGACAGCAAAGAAATCTGTTTCTGCGCAGTAATCCAAATCTAGTATGAACCTTACTATCAACGACTTTACTTGGCACAACAATGCACAAAACTAAGATAAGGAGAGTTTGCTACAGTAGTAAACAACTTCCAAGAAACAAATATAAAATAAAGGTACTGTAGTAAAAACATGGGTTGTCTCCCATAAGCGCTTTTCTTTAACGCCTTTCAGCTAGGCGCAGAAAGTGTATATCAAGTAACATCAAGAGACGAAGTGTCAATATCATAATTTGTTCTAATGATAGAATCAAAAGGTAACTTCATTCTCTTTCTAGGGAAGTGTTCCATACCTTTCTTGAGAGGAAATTGATATTTAATATTACCTTCCTTCATATCAATGATAGCACCAACAGTTCGAAGAAAAGGTCTTCCCAATATAATGGGACAAGATGCATTGCATTCAATATCCAAGACAACAAAATCAACGGGGACAAGGTTATTGTTAACGGTAATGCGAACATTATCAACTTTCCCCAAAGGTTTCTTTGTAGAATGATCAGCAAGATTAACATCCAAATAATAATTTTTCAATGGTGGCAAGTCAAGCATATTATAAATCTTCTTAGGCATAACAGAAATACTTGCACCAAGATCACATAAAGCATTACAATCAAAGTCATTGACCTTCATCTTAATGATGGGCTCCCAACCATCCTCGAGCTTCCTAGGAATAGAAGCTTCGCGTTCTAGTTTCTCTTCTCTAGCTTTTATGAGAGCATTTGTAATATGTTTCGTGAAAGCCAAATTTATAGCACTAGCATTAGAACTCTTAGCAAGTTTTTGTAAGAACTTTATAACTTCAGAGATGTGGCAATCATCAAAATTTAAACCATTATAATCTAAAGCAATGGGATCATCATCCCCAATGTTGGAAAAAATTTCAGCAGTTTTATCACAGGCAGTTTCAGCAGTTTTAGCAGTTTTGGGTAGTTTTTCGCGCTTTGCATTTGAAGTGGAAACATTGCTAACACCAATTCTTTTACCATTATTAGTAGGAGGTGCAGCAACATGTGTAGCATTAGCATTGCTAGTGGTGGTAATAGTCCAAACTTTAGCTATATTATCTTCTTTTTCATTTTCTTCTTTCTCCCACCTAGCACGCAATTCGGCCATCAATCTTATATTCTCATTAATCCTAACTTGGATGGCATTTGCTGTAGTAACATTTTTATTATCTATATCCTCAGGTTTAGCAGCCATTTTATTAATTAAATAAGATTGTGACGCAGACATGTATGAGATTCGGTTTTCAGCATTCGCAAGTTTAGTTTGCAACCCACAGATCTCCATATTCAGATTTTCAAGTTGATTTCCTATATTCTTCAACAAGGTAGATTGCTCATTCATAGTTTTAGTAAACAATTTATTTTGCTCATATTGTGATTGCATAAAGTTCTTGGTGGATCTTTCAATTTCTAACATCTTTTCCTCATTAGGTGAAGCATATCTACCATAAGAGTTACCATTAGCAGGATATGGCCTAGAATTATTATAATTGTTATTTTTAATGAAATTCACATCAACATGTTCTTTTTGCGCAACCAGTGAAGCTAATGGAACATTATTAGGATCAACATTTGTCCTACCATTCACAAGCATAGACATAATAGCATCAATCTTATCACTCAAGGAGGAGGTTTCTTCGACAGAATTTACCTTCTTACCTTGTGGAGCTCTTTCCGTGTGCCATTCAGAGTAATTAATCATCATATTATCAAGAAGCTTTGTTGCTTCACCAAGAGTGATGGACATAAAGGTACCTCCAGCAGCTGAATCCAATAGGTTCCACGAAGAAAAATTCAGTCCTGCATAAAAGGTTTGGATGATCATCCAAGTAGTCAGTCCATGGGTTGGGCAATTTTTAACCAAAGATTTCATTCTTTCCCAAGCTTGTGCAACATGCTCATTATCCAATTGTTTAAAATTCATTATGCTACTCCTCAAAGATATAATTTTAGCAGGGGGATAATATCTACCAATAAAAGCATCCTTGCATTTAGTCCATGAATCAATACTATTCTTAGGCAGAGATAGCAACCAATCTTTAGCTCTTCCTCTTAATGACAAAGGGAACAATTTTAATTTTATAATGTCACCATCTACATCTTTATACTTTTGCATTTCACATAATTCAACAAAATTATTGAGATGGGCAGCAGCATCATCAGAACTAACACCAGAAAATTGCTCTTGCATAACAAGATTCAGTAAAGCAGGTTTAATTTCAAAGAATTCTGCTGTAGTAGCAGGTGGAGCAATAGGTGTGCATAAGAAATCATTATTATTTGTGGTTGTGAAGTCACACAACTTAGTATTTTCAGGAGTACCCATTTTAGCAATAGTAAATAAAGCAAACTAGATAAAGTAAATGCAAGTAACTAATTTTTTTGTGTTTTTAATATAGAGTGCAAGACAGTAAATAAAATAAAACTAGCAACTAATTTTTTTGTGTTTTGATATAATGCAGCAAACAAAGTAGTAAATAAAATAATGCAAGACAAAAACAAAGTAAAGAGATTGGGATGTGGAGACTCCCCTTGCAGCGTGTCTTGATCTCCCCGGCAACGGCGCCAGAAAATCTGCTTGACACGCGTACAACACGCGTCCGTTGGGAACCCCAAGAGGAAGGTGTGATGCGTACAGCGGCAAGTTTTACCTCAGTACGAAACCAAGGTTTATCGAACCAGTAGGAGCCAAGAAGCACGTTGAAGGTTGATGGCGGCGGGATGTAGTGCGGCGCAACACCAGGGATTCCGGCGCCAACGTGGAACCTGCACAACACAACCAAAGTACTTTGCCCCAACGAAACAGTGAGGTTGTCAATCTCACCGGCTTGTCAGCAACAAAGGATTAGATGTATAGTGTGGATGATGATTGTTTGCAGAGAACAGTAGAACAATTGCAGTAGATTGTATTTCAGATGTAAAGAATGGACCGGGGTCCACAGTTCACTAGTGGTGTCTCTCCCATAAGATAAATAGCATGTTGGGTGAACAAATTACAGTTGGGCAATTGACAAATAGAGAGGGCATGACCATGCACATACATGATATGATGAGTATTGTGAGATTTAATTGGGCATTACGACAAAGTACATAGACCGCTATCCAGCATGCATCTATGCCTAAAAAGTCCACCTTCAGGTTATCATCCGAACCCCTTCCAGTATTAAGTTGAAAACAACAAACAATTGCATTAAGTATGGTGCGTAATGTAATCAATAACTACATCCTCGGACATAGCATCAATGTTTTATCCCTAGTGGCAACAAGACATCCATAACCTTAGAGGTTTCTCACACTCCCTGCATTCACGGAGACATGAACCCACTATCGAGCATAAATACTCCCTCTTGGAGTTAAGAGTAAAAACTTGGCCAGAGCCTCTACTAATAACGGAGAGCATGCAAGATCATAAACAACACATAAATATAAATTGATAATCAACATAACATAGTATTCTCTATTCATCGGATCCCAACAAACACAACATATAGCATTACAGATAGATGATCTTGATCATGTTAGGCAGCTCACAAGATTCGACAATGAAGCATAATGAGGAGAAGACAACCATCTAGCTACTGCTATGGACCCATAGTCCAGGGGTAGACTACTCACTCATCACTCCGGAGGCGACCATGGCGGTGTAGAGTCCTCTGGGAGATGAATCCCCTCTCCGGCAGGGTGCCGGAGGCGATCTCCTGAATCCCCCGAGATGGGATTGGCGGCGGCGGCGTCTCTGGAAGGTTTTCCGTATCGTGGCTCTCGGTACTGGGGGTTTCGCGACGAAGACTATATGTAGGCGGAAGGGCAGGTCAGGAGGCGTCACGGGGGCCCCACACGCTAGGGCCGCGCGGGCCCCCCTTGGGCCGCGCCGCCCTAGTGTGGCGGCGCCCCGTGGCCCCACTTCGTCTTCCCTTCGGTCTTCTGGAAGCTTCGTGGCAAAATAGGCCCCTGGGCATTGATTTCATCCAATTCCGAGAATATTTCCTTACTAGGATTTCTGAAACCAAAAACAGCAGAAAACAACAACTGGCTCTTTGGCATCTTGTTAATAGGTTAGTGCCGAAAAATGCATAAATATGACATAAAGTATGCATAAAACATGTAGATACCATCAATAATGTGGCATGGAACATAAGAAATTATCGATACGTCGGAGACGTATCACGCAGTACCGGAAGTTGTACCTGTACCGCTTACACCGGCAAGAGAGGAAGCTAATGATAATGATCATGAAACTTCAAATGAGGAAACTACTGAACCTCGCAGATCGACAAGGGAACGTGCCACTCCTGATTGGTATGATCCTTGTCTAAATGTCATGATTGTGGACAACAATGATGAGGACCCTGCGACGTATGAAGAAGCGATGATGAGCCCAGATTCCAACAAATGGCAAGAAGCCATGAAATCCGAAATGGGATCCATGTATGATAACAAAGTGTGGACTTTGATAGACTTACCTGATAGCCGCAAGGCTGTCGAGAATAAATGGATCTTCAAGAGAAAAACAGATGCTGATGGTAATATTACTGTCTATAAAGCTCGACTTGTCGCAAAGGGTTTCCGACAAATTCAAGGAGTTGACTACGATGAGACTTTCTCACCTGTAGCGAAGCTAAAATCTGTGAGGATTTTGTTAGCAATAGCTGCATTTTTCGATTATGAGATTTGGCAGATGGATGTCAAAACGGCGTTCCTTAATGGAGACATTGAGGAAGAGTTGTATATGGTACAACCCAAAGGTTTTGTCGATCCTAAAAATGCTGACAAAGTATGCAAACTTCAGCGTTCAATCTATGGACTGAAGCAAGCATCAAGAAGTTGGAACCGACGCTTTGATAAGGTGATCAAAGACTTCGGGTTTATACAGTGTCATGGAGAGGCCTGTATTTACAAGAAAGTGAGTGGGAGCTCTGTAGCATTCCTGATATTATATGTAGATGACATATTATTGATTGGGAATGATATAGAACTATTAAGTAGTGTAAAAGGTTATTTGAATAATAGTTTTTCAATGAAAGACCTTGGTGAAGCATCATATATATTAGGCATCAAGATTTATAGAGATAGATCAAGACGCCTAATAGGGCTATCACAGAGTACATACCTGGACAAGATTCTAAAGAAGTTTAGAATGGACGAAAGCAAGAAAGGGTTCTTACCTATGTTACCAGGCAAGGTCTTGAGTAAGACTCAAGGACCGGCTACGGCAGAAGAAAGAGAAAGGATGAGTAATATCCCCTATGCCTCGGCAGTAGGATCTATCATGTATGCCATGCTATGTACTAGACCGGATATAGCACATGCTGTTAGTTTGACTAGCAGATATCAAAGTGATCCAGAATGGAACACTGGACAGCGGTCAAGAATATCCTGAAGTACTTGAAAAGAACTAAGGATATGTTTCTTTGTTATGGAGGTGACCAAGAGCTCGTTGTAAGCGGTTACACCGATGCAAGTTGGAACACTAATCCTGATGACTCTAAGTCACAGTCTGGGTACATGTTTATATTGAATGGTGCTGCAGTAAGCTGGGCAAGCTCGAAGCAGTGCACGGTGGCGAAGTCTTCAACAGAATCTGAGTACATAGCGGCTTCAGAGGCTTCATCTGAAGCGGTATGGATGAAGAGGTTCATTGTAGAGCTCGGTGTGGTTCCTAGTGCATTGGACCCACTAGTCATATACTGTGACAACATGGGTGCCATCGCCAATGCACAAGAACCAAGGTCACACAAGAGGCTGAAGCATATCAAGCTGCGTTACCACTCGATTCGCGAGTACATCGAAGATGGAGAAGTAAAGATTTGCAAAGTACACACTGATCTGAATGTAGCAGATCCATTGACTAAAGCTCTCCCTAGGGCAAAACATGACCAACACCAGAATGCCATGGGTGTTAGGTACCTTACAATGTAATCTAGATTATTGACTCTAGTGCAAGTGGGAGACTGAAGGAGATATGCCCTAGAGGCAATAATAAAGTGGTTATTATATATCTTTATGTTTATGATAAATGTTTATATACCATGCTATAATTGTATTAACCGAAACATTGATACATGTGTGATATGTAAACAACAAAGAGTCCCTAGTATGCCTCTTAACTAGCTTGTTGATTAATGGATGATTAGTTTCATAATCATGAACATTGGATGTTATTAATAACAAGGTTATATCATTGTATGAATGATGTAATGGACACACCCAATTAAGCGTAGCATAAGATCACGTCATTAAGTTATTTGCTATAAGCTTTCGATACATAGTTACCTAGTCCTTATGACCATGAGATCATGTAAATCACTTATACCGGAAAGGTACTTTGATTACATCAAACGCCACTTCGTAAATGGGTGGTTATAAAGGTGGGATTAAGTATCCGGAAAGTATGAGTTGAGGCATATGGATCAACAGTGGGATTTGTCCATCCCGATGACGGATAGATATACTCTGGGCCCTCTCGGTGGAATGTCGTCTAATGTCTTGCAAGCATATGAATGAGTTCATAAGAGACCACATACCATGGTACGAGTAAAGAGTACTTGTCAGGAGACGAGGTTGAACAAGGTATAGAGTGATACCGATGATCAAACCTCAGACAAGTAAAATATCGTGTGACAAAGGGAATTGGTATCGTATGTGAATGGTTCATTCGATCACTAAAGTCATCGTTGAATATGTGGGAGCCATTATGGATCTCCAGATCCCGCTATTGGTTATTGGTTGGAGTGAGTACTCAACCATGTCCGCATAGTTCGCGAACCGTAGGGTGACACACTTAAAGTTGGATGTTGAAATGGTAGAACTTGAATATGGAATGGAGTTCGAATATTTGTTCGGAGTCCCGGATGAGATCCCAGACATCACGAGGAGTTCTGGAATGGTCCGGAGAATAAGATTCATATATAGGAAGTCATTTTATGAGATTTAAAATGATCCGGAAGGTTCTATGGAAGGTTCTAGAAGGTTCTAGAAAAGTCCGGAAGAAACCACTATGGAAGGCGGAGTCCCAAAGGGACTCCACCTCCATGGCCGGCCAACCCTAGAGGGGGAGGAGTCCCAAGTGGACTCCCCCAAAGGGGGCCGGCCACCCCCCCACATGGAAGGGGGGAATCCCACCCCAAGTGGGATTCCCACCTTGGGTAGGTTTCCCTATCACATGGAAGGTTTTGGGTTTGGGTCTTATTCGGAGACTTGTAGTCCAACACTTGGGGCTTCCACCTATATAATGAGGGCCAAGGGGAGGGGGCGGCCACCCCAACAAGCACAAGGTGGCCGCACCACCTCAAGTGGCCGGCGCCCCCTCTCCCCAAACCCTAGCCGCCCCACTCCTCCACATCCCGCACGCTTAGCGAAGCTCCGCCGGATTTCTCCACCACCACCGACACCACGCCGTCGTGCTGCCGGATTCAAGAGGAGCTACTACTTCCGCTGCCCGCTGGAACGGGGAGGTGGACCTCGTCTTCATCAACAACCGAACGTGTGACTGAGTACGGAGGTGCTGCCCGTTCGTGGCGCCGTGATCAAGATCTTCTACGCACTTTTGCAAGCGGCAAGTGAACGTCTACCGCAGCAACAAGAGCCTCATCGTGTAGGCTTTGGAATCTCTTCAAGGGTGAGACTCGATAATCCCCTCGTTGCTACCGTCTTCTCGATTGCATCTTGGCTTGGATTGCGTGTTCGCGGTAGGAAATTTTTTGTTTTCTATGCAACGAATCCCTACACGTACTGCAATCTTTGCCAACATATGCTATGGGGTTTTTCAGTTTCCTATTGGTCTTATTGATGAATTATCAAAAATTATCCGAGACTTCTGGTGGGGGGATGAGGAAAATAAGAGGAAAATGTATTGGATGGCCTGGGACAAGCTTGCCCGGCCTAAATATCAGGGTGGAGTTGGCTTCCGTGATCTAAAAAATTTCAACCAAGCTTTACTGGCCAGACACGCTTGGCGTCTTTTCCGAACAGCATGTGTTCTAGATTGCTTAAAGCAAAATACTTCCCGGCAGCTAACCTCCTAGACACTGCTTTTATTCAAAATACATCGCCTACCTGGAAAGGGATTATGCATGGGCTTGAACTGTTAAAGAAGGGAGCCATATGGAGGATTGGGTCTGGAACCAGCGTGAAGATATTCCGTGATAGTTGGCTTCCGCGACCTGGTGCTCTTAAGCTTCAAGGCAGGAACGGACATGCACGCTGCCACTGAGTTTCTGACCTTATTGACCCATTATTGCATGTGTGGGACGAAGCCCTGGTCCGACAATGATGTTTGCCAGATGATGTTGAGGCCATCCTCGCACTAAAGCTCCCTGCTCGTCCGTGCGACGATTTCATCGCATGGTCGCCAGAGGCAAATGGCATGTTCTCTGTGCGGTCGGCGTACAGACTTGGAATTGAGTCAGCGTTATCTGCCCTGAGTACAGGTCAATCTAGTAGTGCCCCAAATGGAGATCGCCAAGTTTGGAACATCATTTGGAAGGCAAATGTGCCACAAAAGCTAAGGATCTTTGCTTGGAAAGCAGTGACTAATTCCCTTGATGTAAGAACCAATCTGAATCGTCGTATTACTTCCGTGGTTCCAGTCAGTGTTACTTGCGGCTGTGGTAAGGAGGATATCCATCATGCCCTCGTCAGTTGTACATTGGATGTGGCGTTACGTCATGGAATGCGAGATTGGTGGAATTTACCAGCAGAATCAGCCTTCCGTGATATTGGGGATGAGTGGTTTCTGGACCTTCTCATCAATGTGGCCGCTGTTGATAGATCCCGCATCATTTTTCTTCTATGGAGGGTTTGGCACCATCGCAACAATATAGTTCACGGTGACGGGAAGGCGTCTGTTGCTGCTTCTGTCCCCTACCTGAAGAACTACTTTGAAACCTTCATCTCATGCACAAGGCCGGTCCTGGATGTTAAGGGCAAATCAGCATTTCTGCAAGTACCACAACCTGATCCTGAGGGCCCGCTTATCTCTAAGTGGGCAGCACCAGCAGAACATTCAGTTAAAGCCAATGTCGACGCAGGATGGGACGCTAAAACAGGAAGAGGCGGTCTGGGTGTTGTCATCAGAGATCACCATGGCCGTGTTATACTGTCAGAATGGAAGCACATCCCATATTGCTCAAGTGTTGAAGAGGCTGAAATTTTAGCATGCCTGGAGGGGATGAAACATTTGTCCAACGTTCCATGTGATAAAGGCATCGTCGAGTCTGACTGTCTACGGGTGGTACATGTGTTGAATGATGGATGTCAGGACAAGTCTCCTTGCTGGTGTCTCTACAAAGAAGGACATGAATTACTGCGTATTTTCAGGCATATTTGCATCTCAAAAGTGGACCGTGTCAGTAATAGGGTTGCTCACGGTTTGGCACACTTAGGCAGGCAGGGCGAAGTAGGTTTATTACATGGCTCATGCCCTACTTCCCTGGTTGATCTAGTCTTGGAGGATTGTAATCCTGTGAGGTTAAGGCGTCCTCTAGTTTCTTAGGTTCTCTCGCCTCCTGATGTAACCATTTCTGTGACTCTTGGTGCAGCAAGTTTTCACGCACTCTTTTCCTTACCAGGGTACCGAAGGGGACTGGAAGGTTTTTAATGAGGCGGCTTGCTTGCGTTTATATATAATGGTTTCATCTTAAAAAAAACGTTGTAACCAAACCAATGAAACCGAAAATAAAGGGCCACAAAAGCTTTTATTACAGCGACTTGGAGCTCGGGCTCCCGTATTCCAAAAATTCCAAAAGAAAATCAAGTTTATAAGTTCTAAAAAAATCTGCAAATAATCACATGTACATGTGAGCTATATAAAAAGAGATGGTCCTTTGAATTTTTAAACAGCGCATGTACTATTTGCATTTTTTTCTACTATCTATTTATAAAAACATGTGTTTAATGGAAATCATAGGTAGACAGATCACATCCATTTGTACATGTGAATTCTTTTCAGATATTTTCTACACTTGAACAAATTCTTTTCGCTATTATTATGGCACCGTTCAAATCAATCCCCTTTGTAGCTCTCGGTTGATAATTGCGCACGCATTCGATACTTAAGAGATCAAGCAAGTACGGTAGGGTACACGAAAGAACAAGACGAGAGAGCTCTTTACTCTACGCGAGCTCTCGGGGCCTCCAACAAAATTAGAAAAGCTTGACCTCGCAGCTCGCCCACCACCATTCCATTTGCCGACCAATTGGCGTCGCCTGCTTCCCCTTCCGTAGTGCCAGACACGTCGTGCTTGGCGCGTCCTTTTTCTTCTTCCCCGGCCGCCTGCCGTTTTGTTTGGTTTTCGCCGTTTCCTTTGCGCCAGCTTCATTTTCCCCTCCACCAGACGGTCGAGCGGCCAAGAACGGCCGAGGACTAACGCATCGATCGGGGAGCGACTTGAGATCGATCGCGCGCGGCGGAGGAGGAGGTGTTGGTGAGGCCAAGTGAAGGATCCCGTCCCGTCCCGTGGCGGGAAGACTCAGGAGGGAGGGAATGACAACGGCACGGAGGTGGTGGCGTCGCGCGGCGGCGGCGGTCAAGGACAGGAGGAGCCTGTACCTGACACGCGTGGTGGCGCTGCGGCCGTGCACGGGGCCGGTGACGAGGAGCGCGGAGCTGGAGGCGGCGGTGATCCGCGCCACGAGCCACGACGAGCGGGCGGTGGACTACCGGGGCGCGGCGCGGGTGTTCGCGCTGGCGCGCGCCTCGCCGCCGGACATGCAGCCGCTCATGTTCGCGCTCGCGCGCCGGGCGGGCCGGACGCAGTGCTGGGCCGTGGCGCTCAAGGCGCTCATGCTCGCGCACGGCCTGCTCCTGCGCTCCGACCTCGCGCCCCGCGCCGCGCGCCTCGGACGCGTCCCGTTCGACCTCGCCGACTTCCGCGACCGCTCCGCGGCGTCGCCCAACTCCTCCGGCTTCTCGGCCTTCGTGCGCGCCTACTTCCGCTTCCTCGACGTCCGCTCCCTCTTCGCCGCCCAGGAGATCGACGCCGCCAGCGACGACGACGACGACGACGCGCGTCTCGACCGCGTCTCCAAGCGGCAGCACCTGCTCGAGCTGCTCATGCAGATCCGGCCGTACGGGGACGACATGGAGGAGAACCTCGTCCTGGAGGCCATGGACTGCGTCGTCATCGAGATCTTCGAGGTCTACAGCCAGGTGTGCACCGGCATCGCCCGCTTCCTCGTCAGCGTTCTCGGCTCCGCGCCCACGACGCCCAGACCTCGAGCCGGGGAGACCCTGGACGCCGCCAGGCGGCGGAGGGGAGTGCACGGAATGCGGGTGCTGCGCAAGGCCGCGGAGCAGAGTGCACAGCTGGCGTCCTACTTCGAGCTCTGCCGGAGCCTAGGCGTGCTGAACGCCGCCGAGTTCCCCGCAGTGGAGCGCGTCCCCGACGACGACATAAGGGACCTCGAGAAGCTCATCATGGCCCACGCCCAAGAAACCACCAAGCTGGTGGAGGACGACAACGAAGCCAAGGCGCTCATCATCGCCATGGACAACAACGAAGGGAATGCGCTCGTCGCCATGGAGAAGGCCAGCGTGGCGTCGAACACGGTGGTGACGGGAGAGTGGGTGGTGTTCGACGAAGCCGAGGACAACGCCGGCGACGGTGCCGGTGGGAGGCAAGGGTATATTGGTAATTACGTGAACCCGTTCGTTTGCGCGCCGTTGAACTTGTTGGCTTAGATGTTCGTGGTCTGTTTTCCTAGAGAAGAAGCGTCTGATCTGCAGGAATGATTAGTCCAAATTTCCATGAATATTGACAAGTAATTGTTGTATTCTGCTTTTGAGTTACGAACGCTGAGATTGAGTTGTTGTAAATACAGTTGTGATGAACTCGTATTGTTGTATTGTGAAGAAGGATGCAAATCATCCATAGTTGTTTGAAAACCGGCCATACATGACGGCAATGCCTAACAAGCTGCTGCTCCCACCGTTCCATGATGGGGGAGTAACTTCTTTTTGTATAGATATAAATTGTACTAATAGCTAGCTAGAGTACAAACCAACACGAAAATTGGAATGGCAACGTTGTAGCTTGAGCTCAAAGTTCTTATCATCTAGTAGTAATAGGTTTAAGCATGGGTATGTTGATAATCAAGTGTTTATATCCACACGATCAATCTTCAAGCCTCATGAATCCTACCTAGGAAAAGAATGAACACAACTAAGAATGCAAAGGGCGCCCGATATGCCGCTCTCCATAGTCAATATGAGTCAAGTGAGTTGCACCTACTCCCTCGGTTCCTTGATATAAGCTATATAGTTTTTTAAGAAAAATCCAAATATAAGGTGCATTGCGTTGCACCGTTTGTATGGAACTTTTCTTAGGAATTTTATTATGTTTTCTTATCTGATGCAAACTCCTCTATTCTTACGTCAATTAGTCAGGGGTAATCTCACCCAAAATTGATGTAACTTTTCCTCCAAATGTGTTCTTTAATATTCTTGCCAAAAACTATATTGCCTATATTTAGGAACGGAGGGAGTATTTTTTTACCGATTAGTTTAGTATTGTACTGCCACTGCTTTAACAACTTATGTGGGACGTCCGCTTGCATCCCTAAAAGTTCACACGGAAACCAAAATGTGGTGAGCGGAAACTTCCCCATAACTTATGTAGTTCCTATTAACAGTTCGCATGACCCTCATCCCATCTTTCTTTAGTTATACTTGTAGCCAGCCATATTAGCTCCACATTTCACCTTTTTTATATTTCTTGACAAAAAAAAGGCAGTCACCTCCTTTCCTATTTAGGTTCGGTTGCTGCCTATTATGAGAATAGGTCTTGGTTCAAGCGGCCTATTTTCATTTAGTGGGTCCCCATAGAGGAAAGGGTTGTATGAGTCGGGGCTTCCTTGATCCAAAGGATTTTCAAATTGTTTTGGAGAATTTTAATCCTTGTTTCAGAAATTAGTGGCTCAGTTTTATCTATATTCGCATGTATCTAGACGTGTTTTAACTTGTATATACATGTGAATCTAGACAAATTTGAATTGCTTATTTCTAGAGTGACGATTCTACAATTTTCTTTGTTAATTTTCTTATGCCTTTGTCTTGTTCTCACGGGGGTGTGGGATCTACTCCTTTTGTTCTTTTCCCCAAGACAAGACAGACACTTATTGAAAACCATTTCATATCTCCTGTCGGCCATGGGCACTCTGTTCCAAACTTCCTGTACAAAAGGTATGGGCTGCGAGACAAAGTTATGTCCACCTGACGGCTGACGCTGATCGACCAGTGAGAGAAAGGACCGAGCAGTAGTGTAATTTCTGCAGTCTACAATCTAGGCTACTGTTCATAACAAATGCCTACTACGTCGATCGGGCGAAGGCGAATGGTCGATTCCATCATTGATTCGTGTCCACGTGAAGTCGCTGTTGGAGCAGAGCAGAAATCACCGGAGGCAAGTCGATCCCGTCGGCTCATTCGCTCAGATCACCGAATGGTCTATTTCTTCTTCCTGACCTCATTTCTTCCTTGATTCATTCATGTCCACGTGAAGTAGCTGACGATGCACAGAACACGATCGGGCAGACGCAACGCACATGAGCGCATGCCGCCATGTGCGCGACAAGTGGATCGTGCCATCGCAAGGCCCGCCACTTCCGTACTAATTCTGCCATGAGTCGCGTCGATGGTTTGGCATGCCAAAGACATCTCCTGTGGATAATACGAACTCGTGCTCCACAGTTGCATGTGGAAAGAGATGGATCCACCTCGGGCAAGCCACAGCTCTGTCCAAGCGAACTCTCACGTTTTTCCTGCCCACCTGTTTATTGTCATAGGTCCAAGGGAGCCCCAAGAAACCTAAATCATGCAGGTTGCAGGCATCTAACGTCTCTCTGAAATCCAGCATGCGTCTCTCACTCCTCTTGGCAGCAGAGAAGTGCTCATGCTGGAATAAAGCTTCATTAAAATCCCCAGCAACAAACCAAGGATGATCAGACTTATCCTTTATTCTCAACATAAGTCCCATCTTAATTAACTTCAGAACTGACCAAGATCAGAGGAACTCCCTACCTCCTAGGTACGAAGCCATGTGGGAAAGGGAGGAGAGTTTTGCTAATGTTGTGGAGGAGGCATGGCTACATCAGGCACCTGCTAGGAACCTAGAAGAAATTCAGAGTAAGCTTGCTGCTACCATGGATTCCATGAAAGCTTGGAGCAAAGTCAGCTTTGGCTCCATTAATAAGGAAATCAAGCATCTCAGGAAGAGACTAGGTTTTCTGCAAAGAAGAAATTACAATCGCAACACTCAAGAAATAAAAAAAGTTGCAGCTAGACTGGATGAAGTTCTCCACAGGGAGGAGATCATGTGGAAACAAAGATCAAGAATAAGATGGATTAAAGAAGGAGACCAAAATACCAAATTTTTCCACCGAAAAGCTACTGGCAGAGCAAAGAAAAATAAAATTAGAAAACTTAAGAGAGGAGATGGGACGGAAACCACTGATGAAAACGAATTCCTTAAGATGGCCACTGACTTTTTCAACAATCTTTATACAGATGACCCTAATGTTGACCCTTCCAGATTGATTGAGCTCATACAACCGGCGATTTCGGACCAGATCAACCAGACTCTGCTTGCGGATTTTTCTGAGAAAGAAATTGGAGATGCTTTGTTCCAAATTGGCCCATTAAAAGCACCAGGCCCTGATGGTTTACCTGCCAGATTTTTTCAACGAAATTGGGGTTTGCTAAAGGAAGAAGTGTGTGCTGCTGTTAAACATTTCTTCCAGGTTGGTAATATGCCGGAAAATTTCAATATGACCAAGATAGTTCTTATTCCAAAAATGGATGATGCTTCGGAGCTCAAGGATTATAGACCAATTTCCTTGTGTAATGTTATATACAAAATCATTTCAAAATGTTTGGTGAATAGGCTCAGACCCTTTCTAAAGGATCTCATATCAGAAAACCAGAGTGCCTTCCTTCCTGGCAGACTAATTTCTGATAATGCTCTAATTGCTTTCGAATGTTTCCATGCCATTCATAGATCCAAAAATGGCGAGCATTCCTTTTGTGCCTATAAACTGGACTTGACTAAGGCTTATGACAGGGTAGACTGGGATTTCCTGGAAGGTACCCTACTGAAATGGGGTTTTGACAAAGTATGGGTGAACTGGGTGATGAACTGTGTCAGGTCAGTCAGGTTCACTGTGCAGGTCAATGGTCAGCTTACTGAAACTGTAATTCCTTCAAGAGGCTTAAGGCAAGGAGACCCCTTATCTCCATACCTTTTCCTCTTTATAGCTGAAAGCTTGACGTCGGTGATCAAAAGGGCAACTGAATCATATGATCTTAAGGAGCTCAAAATTTGCAGATCTTCCCCAGGTATCTCACATTTAATGTTTGCTGATGATTGTCTTATGTTCTTCAAAGCAGAAAGAGAGCAAGCCAAATTGGTAAAAGAAGCTATTTCGATGTTTGAGAATGGCTCTGGACAATTGCTTAGTGTAAACAAGTGCTCACTGTTATTTAGTGAGAATTGCCCTGATGTTATCCAGGAAGAAGTGAGGCAGGTTTTGCAGGTTACCAGAGAAAGCTTTGAAGATAGGTACCTTGGTTACCCAACTCCAGAGGGTCGCATGAGCAAAGGAAAGTTCCAACCTTTGAAGGATAGACTCTCCAAAAAACTTAACAACTGGGTTGAGAAGCTCATGTCTATGGGTGCCAAAGATGAACTTATTAAATCAGTCGCACAAGCCATTCCCATTCATGTTATGAGCATTTTCAAACTTCCTGCTGGTTTCCACGAAGATTATATGAAGCTCGTCCGTAATTTTTGGTGGGGAGAGGACGAGAAGAAAAGAAAGGTACATTGGGCAGCATGGGACATTCTTACCAGCCCTAAAGACTTGGGAGGTGTAGGGTTCAGAGATACTGCCTTAATGAATCAAGCCTTACTTGCTAGACAATGTTGGAGATTAATTACTAAACCAGACAGCTTGTGTGCAAGATTGCTGAAATCTATCTATTACCCTCGTGGCAATATTTTGGATACTGTTTTCAGGCAAGATGCTTCACCATCTTGGCACGGGATCGAGCATGGTCTTGAGCTGGTTAAGGAGGGATTAATTACTAGGATTGGCAACGGAAATAATGTGAACATTTGGAGGGATAACTGGATACCGAGAGACTATAAGATGAAAGCCACCCCAGGGAAGACGAAGTCAAGAATCCGGCGTGTAAATCAACTGTTGAAACCGGATGGTAAATCATGGAATGAGACCCTTGTTAATAAAGTTTGCTACTTGCAAGATGCCGATTGGATCCTAAATTTAAAACTGCCCGTAACGCCTTGTGATGACTTCGTGGCTTGGCATTACGAGACGTCTGGGATCTTTTCGGTGAAGAGCGCATACAGATTGGCATACAACCTGAAGAACAATATAAGGTGGAGAGCGGGTAACAGTGAGAACCCGGATAATAGCAGGAGGATCTGGGAGGTTATTTGGAAGGCCAATGTCCCAAAAAAGGTGAAAATATTTGGATGGAGAGTGGCATGTGACAATCTTGCTACTATGAAAAACAAGTACAAAAGAACGCTTGCGATAGTCAGCACATGTACCTTATGTGGAACAGAAGAAGAGAGTTCCTTCCACGCGACAGTCAAATGTACCAAAGCGAGAGCTTTGAGACTTGAGATGAGGAATCACTGGCAGTTACCACCGGAAAGTACCTTCTCTTATTCGGGCACAGACTGGCTTCAGATCCTTCTCATGAATGCTGAAACAGTACAGAGAAGCCAAATTTTAATGTTGCTCTGGAGGTCTTGGCACCTCAGGAATGATGTATACCATGGGGAGGGGAAGGAAACTATTGCAAGATCTTCCGCTTTCCTGCTAGGCTACGAGAGCTTCCTCCAAAACCCAAGCAGTAACTTTGATCAAGGTTTGTCTAGCGGCCCTCCTGTTTGTAATACTAACATTCCTACTTCGATACAAGATGTTCCCAGGAGTAAACAGGACAACCAGGCCATTTGGAGCCCGCCGAGAAGTGGCGAGTTGAAAGTTAACGTGGACGCTGCCTTTTGCTCTGCGTCACAGGAATCAGCCTATGGTATTGTGTTCCGTGATCATCACGGATCAATTACCCTTGCAGCAAGTCTGATCGGTGGCAAGTGCGCAAGCGCTGAAGAAGC
This sequence comes from Lolium perenne, assembly GCF_019359855.2. Classification (NCBI taxonomy): domain Eukaryota; kingdom Viridiplantae; phylum Streptophyta; class Magnoliopsida; order Poales; family Poaceae; genus Lolium; species Lolium perenne. The sequence goes on along the minus strand of NC_067250.2, from coordinate 124,035,223 downwards.
TGAAGCTCAAGCAATCTGGGAGGGCATGAACCTGGCGGTAGTTCACAACCTGATACCTACAGTTCTAGAATCTGATTGTGCGGTGGCAGTGTATACTGTTAATAGTCTGTCCCCGAACGTCTCGAAGAGCTGGCAGGTTTATAAGAACATTGAGGATTTCAAAAGGATCATGCCCGCTTGTGTTGTGTCTAAAGTTGGGAGAATATGTAATGGAGCTGCTCATAATTTAGCTCAATTTGCTAGGAACAGGAATAGTAGCAGTATTTGGTTTGCTCCAGTTCCTTTGGCTGTTAGGGAATTATGTAATCATAACTCTGTAAACTCTTGTGAGCTATGATAAAGTTTTTCCCCCTCAAAAAAAAAAATTCCACCAGCAATGGTTGGGACTTTCCGCCAGAATAATGTAGTAGTACGTGTTTGTGTTCTAGACCGATTCACCATAGCCTACTCTAAAATAGTTCTATTTACTTCGAGTAAAGTCTGAAATAAACCTTGTACTCATAGAGGTGTCGGGATCAAACCCTAAACTCATAAATGGTTTTTTTTTTTGTTTGGGGCGACATTTGGGGGACGCGACTGGAGAGCGACGTCCGTCAAACGCGGCACGCGACTGAAGATGCTAGAGCATCTCCAACAGACGCTCTAAAGGACGGCGATGTAAAAGCACTTTACAGCACGCTACATCCACGTTTTGCGCGCAAGGCCATATTCACCTCCAATAGAAGCTCTAAATTTTGAACCTATAAAAATAGGTAGTTGTTTCTGCGTGCGCGCTCTTTTCGGCGCGGTAGATATAGTGCACGAGATAGCGCTTTTACTTCAAGCTCTATTTTACAGCGCCGAATGCAGCACCTGTTAGAGCATTAATTTGCATCCACGCGCTAAACTAGTCACTTTTTTGGATACAGCGTCGTTTAGAGCGCCTCTAATCTAGTCACTTTTTTGGATACAACGTCGTTTAGAACGCCTGTTGAAGATGCTCTTAGCTCCTCCCAAAGATGGGACATGGGGAAAAGGGGATTCACACTGTCGGTGGAGATCAGGCTAACGAGAAAGTAATACCCAATCTGCGGAACTTTTTGAGCTACTTTACGCTAAATCAGCGGCTCCTTACAATTAGCGAAGACCAAAGTTAAGTTTACACCTTCATTTCCTCATCATTGGCATACTACTCCATGACTCCATTACATCTTTCAGGATCAAGAACCCCACCCCCACAAACCCTAGCAAGGCTCTTTCATTAAGAGAAAGGTAAACCAGACAAGACTCGGTGATGCACTGATGTATACCTTCATATAATCATGATCACAAGATTAAAGGTCCAGTGAAGTCTTTGCCAAGACCTATATTAATGACGCTAATGATGCAAGCGAAACTAAATTAGTTGACAAAATATTCTGCTATGTTTGCACCAAAATATCAGGGGAGTCGCTCTTTCAGGCTGCATCTTCTAGTGATGCAGTGACCAGACTGGTATAAGGGCAGCTCAACGCTAAAGCTACAAAGAAATGGAGATCCAGGTCATTCTACTAGAGATATCCCCAGAGCAACCAGCATTCCCATTGTCAGGAAAACCAACTGAGTCATTGAGTTGCTCAGTGTAGTTTTCTGGTCATGCATCTGTGGTAGGACTCCGGCAACAGCAATGTAAATAAAACCTCCAGCAGTAAAACCCTGCAGAAGTATGATGGCAGGTATCAGCAACACAGAAAATACATGATATACTTTTATCAAATAATGATGTAATATGAATGGACATTAATTTGGTTGTCTTGGGGTGTCTCCAAAAGAAGTAAAGAAAGAATATATTTATTTCTATCAAGTAATATGGATGAGAAACTAATTGGTTTCTGTTGAGTAGAAACTGGACCATTAACTTTTGATAGAATAAAGATACCTCAATCAAAGAAGAATGTCCCGGATCCTTTCCCAAAGACAGTGCCTGCACATGTCGCAGAGAATTAGGCATTCGACCCTGAATGATAATACTTCCATTTCAGGAGAGGATAGAAGAACTCACTAGTGCTGTTCCAGCAAGAGCAGCCAACGCAGAGAGAAAATTGAAAAATAGGGCTTTAGATACAGTGAATCCCGAGCGAACCAAGATTCCAAAATCCCCAACCTTGACAAAAAGATGAGAAGTTCACCATCAGAAAAAATATGACCACACTTTCATGATTCAATGAAGCTGTTCTACTCATGAAACAAATGTTAACTGAAACGAAGTATCCTACTCCTACACTTAAACAAAAACAAACATCACTGAAGGTAATTTAACTAAGGGTGATGTATGCAAATGCCACTAGTCTCTCCTGGAATTCCGATTATGCCATTGCTTTACTGTTATTTATGAAAATGCTTCTTCTGTTAGTTTTTTCTTTCGTTTTTTTGCCATGGAGAAGCATTACGGTGAGGTCAAAGTCATTTGGCTGAGCTGAGAAGAGATGAAAAGTCTTAAATGCCCTTGGCTATGTTGGAGAGATAGGATAAGTCTACCACAAATTCTAATTACTGACCTGAGCTTGCACTTGATGTATGTGCAGGCAACACCCCATTTCTAGATACTCCAATCCCTGGATTCTGATAGGTAGGCGCTCAAATGGAGAGCACATTTCTAATTACTGAAATGAGTGTACACTAGGAGCAACTTACGACAGGGCAGCGAATGATCACGACCTCTCAACTCGACTCATCCCACCTCGACTGCCGGTGCAGCCCCGGCGAATTCGAGGATAGGTCCAAGCTCAGGCAACACCTCACGCATCCCTTAGTGAGTCATGCGCGCTGATTTGTACGAGGGAGACAGGAAGTGCAAGACACGGCCGGACGCGGCCTGTGATGGTTGTGGCGATGCAGGGGCGGTGTTCATGTCACAGGCTTGGACCTCCAGACGCCCGTGGAGCTTCCCATGAGCGTGCACTGCGAGTTCTGTCTTGGTGTAGGAAGACGCCCGTGGAGCTTCCCATGAGCGTGCACTGCGAGTTCTGTCTTGGTGTAGGAAGCTGGGGTGCGGCCGGGTCGCACTCCTTCTCGCCGCTCCACCGACTCGCCGATTTCATAAACTGCGACGTGATTTATGCTAATTGTCATATACCCAGCCATTAGACTACCAGCATGGCTGCTGGCCTGCTGCATTGACCCAATCACAAATCCCAACGTGCAGATGAATTTGATGGCCGAACTAGCTGTGTCACACTATCATGAATTCAGGTATACTCCACGAGGCCTCAAGTGGCAAGCCCCGATGAGTTAACTGATCCCCGCCGCCATGGCATTGCCATCAGCCACTGACCGCAACCTCAAGTGTCTGACTCCAGCAGTCGGGATGCCAAGCGCCCGCGACTGGGAAGCAGCAGATTATTTGTCAAGGTACATATCTGTTCTGATCCGGTAGTGCCTAATAATGCATTAGCTTTTTACAAATATACGTCAGTTAGCAATTGTCAGTGGTTGACAACACTAGTAAATTCTTGATTTCACGTCACGTACATGTAGAATGATGAGACAATCTTAATGAAAGTATAACCATGTGATTTATTACTCGCTGCATTAGTATTTTGGTGGCTTGGTAATTTTTGAACAAACCTCTTCATTTATTTATTGCTGACAGAATATTTTTTACTAGAATAGTAATCATGTTAATCAACTTAATTCCTTGCCAGTTTACGTAATTTATTTATATACAGGTCAGATTGATACTCCTGCATCAAGGTACTAGACACAATGCTATGACAAGTTTGGAGGATAAAAAGTCCTGTGTTATTGTTAAAAAAAGTCACGATACTATATCAAGGTACTAGACTCGGTGTCAACAAACAGAACTTGTGCAGCGTACACTGCAACGAACCCTCCTTCTCCAAGACAGCCAAGGGTATTTGAGACTTCTCATCTCTTCTTATCTTAGTCAGGCCGGTCAAAGGGCATTGACCTCACAGTAATGCCTCTCAATAACAAAAAAAAAAACTAAAACTAACGGATCAATGGCATTTTCTTAAATAACAATAAAGCAATGGCACAGCAAGAATTCCAGAGACTAATGACATTGAAAAAATACGATTAACTAAGCTTCTGGTCCAATTAACCAAGAAACACTCAGCATTTCCCGTTTATGCAAGATATCAAACTTCAAGCATGATAGGTCAAACATCAATTTTAGCAGCTTTTCCTTCATATACCTTGACCTGTATTTCCGCTCACGCAGAACTTGCTGAGCTAATAGCGGACTAGCATACAATGGAGTTAATGTATTATTTAGAGTGCAGTTTCCATGTGACAATGCAAAAAAAAACACTGAAATAATCAGTAATCATAGTTGGTCACAGAGATAGACTTGGTGGTGAACTGGATTCTTATCTTCTGGACCTTGATGCACTTGGATATAGTCTCGGAATATCGCAAGACCGTAAAACATAACTGTACCATGCAATAAGATTTACGCCACAAGCATGGGAACGGAGGGAGTAGAACCAATGCCTAATTATACACACTTGAACTGATACTGCGTAATATTGCAAAGAAGTAACACTCGGAATACTAGGATGCAACAGGAGACTAATACTGTAACTGAGATTTGAAACTGCAGTTAACTTGTGGAGGAAGCGAACCTCTTGAGGAAGTTCATGAGCAAGAAGAAATAAAGTTCTAGACCACCCTCCAACAGAACCATGTAGCAGAAAAGCACTTCCAAGAGCCATCCCATCAGTGAAGTTATGCTGCATTATTCATATATTTATTGTATGAACTTCCATTAAATCTAACCTAGCAAAAAGTAAAAAATCTAATATACAACTATTGTGAAATAAAAACATAAAGATGGCTGTGATACAAGAGAGTATTCAGAAGACTTACAACACCATCTGAGAAAAGATTAAGGTAGCCAAACACCAGATTTGAGTTGGAAACAGTGGAATCCTCACTTGGTAATGGTTTGCTGGGGGCAGAATCAGTTCCAGAACTGACAGGCTCTTTGTTAGCAGCACTGGAACTAGAAGAGATCCTCTGTTCATCAGAAAAAGACATTAAGTCAATAAGCTGACCGTGTGATCCTAAAATGCCAGTCCCAAATGATACAAGAGGCTTCACCAAACAGCCGAGATTAAAGATTAGTTACAGTAGAATGCCTCTAAAATTCCAATTTTATGCCACCCTCCTAGACTTCCCTTATGCTATTAACACACCCTAAATCTGAGGTATATTCTAAAACATGCTGCCCTAAGCCCCTGATGGGAATTTCCGTCGGAAACAAGAAATGATGCGCATATTGGTTCCACATTTCCATGTAGTGTCAAAAGTGGAAATGCAGTAGAAGAACTGTGTATACTACTATTGATCTAGCTACACAAAAGCAAAAAACTAAATGTGGTCTGAATGCTGCCTAACAGCATTATAGATCATATTTACTATCACATATTAGCATGCATCTGTACAATGTACCTTGTTGCAGGAAAATCAATAACATTGAGAGTTTTAAGTACAAAGCTTGCAAAAGCAAACCAAGCAATGAGAAACGAAAAGGCTTTCTACTCCAGCACAAAAAAGTTAATAGTCAAATGTCTACATATCTAGAAACTCATGCGCTTCCTAATAACAAGAAAATCACTCGTTATACACTGTTGCAGGAAAAATACGACGGCCTGCTTCTAGTGAAGCATATTATAGGAAAGCATGGTGCACTAAGTTTCAAATTTAATGAAGTCCATGATAGTGTTTGACTGCTAAGTATTTATAGCACCAGACAACAAAACAACGGGATAATATGGGCAAATCACGCTTCTATTTAAATCTGAGCAGAACAGCTTCCCCTTAACTATTCGGCAAGGGTGGAAAATAAAGAGATTCCCCTTGCGTTTTTAATTTCATTGCACGTTTTGCTATGTTTTTTTTTCCTTTTCTATGTTTTCGCAGTCAGTTTGTTTGGATTGTTGCCACAATTGTTGCTCACCAGTCTTTCATAGTGTCACAATCCCCCATTCACAAATACTCCGTACATAATTTTCCATGCTTGTACAGACAAGTTGCCAATCACAAAAGTACTGTTCTCTTACTATTTGTGGGGTTTAGGTAAGCTTTATTTTCAGCAACTAACAAGTGCAAAGGCATTGTTTTCCAACCATGGCATTTTTTTGTTCACAAAGTAAATGAAATGAACCACATAATAAACAATAAAGAGGCTTTTGTACAACAGGCTGGTGGCATGCCCTACATTTGATATATGACGTATACTTGTGCCCAAATCAAAATGTCATGAATTTTCTTGAAAAAAAAATACTGGATGTGCATCATGCATTCATGCTGTAACATGCACACATGCGAAATTTGGTACAGAAATATGACTGTTTCCAGCACAAAAAGAACAAACTGATGCAGCTTGCTTACATAGCATGGTATTGCGGGTCTACTAATTTGCAAATTTCTTCCATGGATTTTACAATGCACATTTGGAATATAGGGTCCGCAGCGCCTCGCTCAGGTATATAAGATACAGAATGCTCATGCAATAATAAAATAATTGAAGGCGTAGGAGAACATAATGGATAGCTTCATAATTTTGTATCAATAGAATCAGATATACCTTACGTATCGTAGCATTTGACTCTTTATGATCTGCATCATCTATTTTGTCAATTGCACCATCATGCAAAGTTTGTTTGTCTGCTTGATCTGTATCTTTAACCTCATCATCGCTTTTCTTGTGATCCAACTTCGCCTTATCACTGGTGTCTTCTCGTTTATGATGGTGATGATGATGCCCATGGCCCAAGCTATGAACCCCATTTTGAGCATTGTCTTCAACATACCTCACAATCTTCTCGACAATAAAGAACAATACAATACCAACTGCATGAAATGATTATAGTTTCAATGAATATTGCATGCAGAGGAAAAAATTAGCAGTTACTGGGTTATAATATGGCTTATCTTTTGTTCAATTCGTGTACATATGTTGACCAACATGCAACATGAATGAATACCCTATAGAACAATAGCATTCCAGCTAACATAATTCCGTCTTTGAGAAATAATAAACAATATTTGTCCACCTTTTGGCATGTTATAATTGCGAAGGCTTTTCTCTTTATGGGTAAAAACCAGCTTTCACAATTGTAAAGACTGTTTCATATAGGTGTGTAGGGTAGACTCACATAAAATAGACATGCCGACAGAAAGGTCTTCCAGAGAGTGTGCATGTGACTCATCATGAGCATGAGCGTGATCCTCGTGGTCATGTGAATGAGAATGCCCTCCACCTGCGTAGCCATAGAAAAATAACACATGCAACAAATAAGGGTGCAGCTAAGGCAGATTGGTATCACGGATTAACAGAGCCAGCAGAAGGTGCAAAAAAATGCAGAACTTAGAACATGTTTGGAAGACACTGGAAATCCCTGGAAATTTCACAGAAGAAAATATGATTCAAGCAGGAACCTAGGAAATTACAGGGCCATAACAGCATCATTGCTATGACTACATATTTCTCCAAGTTGAAAATCATCATGAGGAACAAACCATTGCATGAAGTGTGCTGAAGTTCAAATATTCAATACTAAAGTACCACACCTCTTAACAATTAGTTAAAAGGGCAAGCAATATGGTTTAATGGAATATTTTGAGCATCAACTAGATATCCCAAAATTGCAGTCCGCTAACAGAGTATTTGTCACTGAACAATTGAAGGAACTAGCACCCGAACGCTCAGGAATCTTGCTTGTTAGTTGGGTTTTCTTCTAGTTTTTTTTTCTTGTTTCTTCCGGTTTTCACTGAACAGTGCATATATTTTTCACGTTTTCTACAAACGAACTTAATCAAACAAAAACGCTCCTAAATTTTACAAAGTTAGATAAACAGCATATAGAAGAAAGATTTGGGATTGTGCACACTATGTCGAAGGCAACATTCTGCTGAGGGCCAGCTACCGGCTGCATTAACACACGGTGCATTCGACGCACCACACAGATCCAATAGAAAAACTGATGCCGCAATATTTACTGAAACATATCAAAATAGGGTCTAGTTTTGAAGATCTCGGCACCTATGAAGCACCGATACGGCAATACGGATATGGGGACACGGTATATAGCAATTTCTAGTACTCCCTCCGATTCATATTACTTGATGCTAGTATAGATGTATCTAGACACATTTTAGTTGCAGATACATCTACTTTAACATCAAATAATATGGATCGGAGGGAGTAATAGCAATACGGCGAGTATACATATAAAAATTAATAAAATGCCATGTGATTTAGACAAAGAATAATTGAATGCTATGAAAAATCTGTCACATTTGTTGTCTCCATGTCTGTTTTAAGTCCGAATGATCATCTCATCAATTTCCTCAATCATTATACTGCCCCATTCATGCTTGCAAAATACATCAATGGCTGCATCGCCTAGCACCAGCAGCAAGCAACACCACACAGGACAGCCTGGCAGCAAGCAAGCAAGCACGCACACCCAGAAGCAAGCAAGACCTGCAGCAACTGCCACGGTGCGCTCAGTCGCTCCTGATCCGCTCTGATGGTCAATCGACCGAATAGATAGAGAGCGCACTGATTATTAGGGTTAGTAGTGAGCTTAGGCTGGGCTTCCCATGTCTCAGCCGTGTCGACAACGTCCCCAGCGCCATACGGGCATATTTAAAAAAAAAAAATTAGGAATAGTCGATACTCCTGTGATACGCGTATTGCCCAAGTATCGGCATTTTTTTCCTTTCTTTTTAAATCGGAAAACACGATACTGCTGGGATACACGTATCGCCCGATTATCGGGAGTATCGGCGAAGTATTGTACGCGGACACGGCGAAGTTTGAAGTATCGGTGCTTCGCAGCTCGGCACAAATAGAATGGCAAAATGGTTTGGAATTTGGATGTTCAGTTAAAAAACTTTTCCATTATATATTTTCACCAAAAAACACCAATTCTGCCTCTATGAAAAATAGAGCTATGAAGACATGAACAACTTATAAGAACAATAACATACAGTGCGTCAATGGATATACCAAAAGCATGAGGCAGTTGATGAAAAAATGAATCTCCAAGCATTGCTCCTGCCTGCAGGAATATCAGAACTCATCATAAATAACAATCCTACAGCAATCCAGTATGGAACCTAAAAAACAGAATAAAGTAAAACATGTACTGGCTACAGGAAACAAGGAAATCTAATAATTGTGACGCATATCTCATCTCAGATTCTTTGTTAGATAACTTCCGCTACAATTTTTTGTACTTCCTCCGTCCATAAAAGGATGTGTTAGATTTGTCTAAAATACATTCAAGTTTAGACAAATCTAAGACATCATTTTATGGGCAGAGGTAGTATAATGATATGATTCCTGTACAGTTGATCATGTTCCCACCCAATAATTTACAAATCATAGCCACCTATAAAGCTACAGCACATAATAAGGATGCATATGCATGATCTTTCTGAACACATATATAATTTCCATTTAAATAGCTAAAAAAAATGGTATCACATTGCATTGCCCATTGTATCCATTCACTTATATATGAGCTGATAGGCAAAACATATCAGCAAAAGGTGTTAAAAAAATAACACACGTGTAACTTGCTTGTTCACGACAAAGTGCCTCATATGCAATTTAACACAAGCTAAGTTTTGAAAAACTTAACCAAGAGCAGTTTATGCATGCGAACAGCTCCAATTCTTCACGCCACCAAACAAATTCATAGCATGTACAACAAATTTCCTGTTTGCACTTGCACCTGGTAAGACCGTAAGTGACTTGACCGGATTTGCAGAAATGTTTTTCGAATAATCATGAGAATCCCCAAGAAAATACACGACAAAAAAAAAATTGAACTCTGGAGTCAGGATGAGCTCTGAGTTCCCATTTCGCAGAGTTAAAACTTTACAACCACTTAGTTCTAAACGAGGACCTAAGAATCTGAACTAAATAACTCAACGCGTTGCTAAAAAACGAAAAGCCAATCCATATAAGTCCAGATGGAATTTAATTGTTGGCAAACAAGCAAGCCTGACACATAACGCAAATCACTTTGTTGTAAAGCAATTTCAAGCTACATCACTCATCCGAGATGACAGTACTTTTTTTCAGAACAATCAGAGATAGCAGTAGAACTCGGAATGTAGACTAAATGAGTACTCCAGTTCTAGTGCCATACTAGCCAAACAACAAATTCAGAGTCAAGTAAGGTGGGTGTGCATATCAATTTGCTCCTAGACTGATGTTTTTCCTAAGAAAAGCTTCTAATAACTGCATAGTTGTGTGCGCCTACCCCGAATATCGCAAGCGCGTCCACCATGGCCTTGGAGGGTTTCCCCTGAACTGCGAAATTCCAGATGAAGCAAAAAAGTCAGAACGTGAGCAGATATTCAGAACAAAAAAGTGGCTGCAATGGGTGAAGCGGGGAACTCACAGAAGATGACTGGGAGGAGGACGAGGCAGACGAGCGACGCGAGGCTGACCAGCAGCGAGCACCCCATCGCTTTTAGCCAGAGACCTGCCAAACCCCCGAAATTCTCAGCCGTGCCGGGGCGCCCACATTTCGCGCAAGATATACGGGATAGAAGGGGTGGAAATCCTGACCCATGGGCGATGTCTCGGGCTGGAAGACGTCGCTGTGGCTGTGGTCGTGGTGGTGGTGGTGGTGGTGGTGGTGGTGGTGGTGGCCGAAGCCTTCGAGCTCGAGATCCGCCTCCTCGGCCAGCTCCTCCGGGAGGAGCCGCCGGATCTCGTCTGGCTGATGGTGGTGGTGATCGTGGTGGTGGTGGTGGTGCTCGTGATGGGGATCACCCGCGCCGGCGCCCCCGCAGCTGTGGCCGTGGTCATGGTGATCGTGGGGCTCCTCGACGTGGAAGGGGCAGAAGGCCGAGGAGGGCCCGTCTCCAGCCGCGGCGGCGACGGCGGCGGCCAGGAGCAGCAGGGCGAGGAGGCGGCGGGGCATTGGCGCCACACGGAGGCGGCGGTGTAGACTAGGCGGCGGAGGAGGAGCGGCTGCGGCTGCGGCAGGTGCCCTCGATTGTGATGGCGAGGACGAGCAGGAAGAGCAGGAGGACTATGCCCACTACCGCACCAAAGGTTACCACGTCCATCTACTCCGACGGAATCCCTTTATACACAGTAATTTAATTTAGCCACAAAATTAACACACACAAAAAAAAAACCTGTACGCCGAGCCTGAGTTCAGATCGGGCTTCGGTCGAGGTCGACGGAATCGGAGAAGCTTTGTGTCGGTGTAAAGAAAAGTGTTGTGCGATTTGGGAAGCACTTGGATAAGAACCAGTAATAGGCGAGATTATACGGGAGAGATATCTGATAAGGATAGCAACGAACAGTTGATTTGGAGATGGTGCAGCAGTGGCCGGAGGACGGGGAAGGGAGGAGTGCCGACGTGCCGACATCAGCCGAGACCTCGAGCGGTGCCCAGCTTAGCTGTTTCTTTCCCTTCTTCCAGGGAAAAACGGCAAGCTCACACCCGGCCTGGTCCCGTCCCGTGTCGGCAATTTGCAAAGTGAGTTGTCATGCTGTAACTGACCAAGTGTGAAGGGATTCGAGACGCGCATATAGCGCAGTGGTTGTGCGCGGCAGTGGCCGGCCAGCCCGTCCCAGGTTCGAGTCCCGTTGGTGGCCGAATTTTCTGGGATGTCTCACCGGGGCTCTGGGTCCCAAATAAAACCCCCTCCACACATATGTGCCACAACTACTAGCTCCTAGGGACACTCAAATTATGTGTGCTGTGTGTATAGTTCTAGAGTCTAACTTGTGCACTAGTGGTGTGCGTGTGTGTGTGGTGTGAGTGTGGTGTTGAGTTAGTGCATAAGTTCAGATACTACAGCTGTAACACAGATCGAGGGGTCTCAAAAAAAAAAAAAAAAAAAAAAAGTGTGAAGGGATTCAGTTAACTGTTTTTTTTTTTGCACAAGAGAAGGGCCCAGTGAATATCTCATTCCAAACGTGGCAGGTAAAAGTTACAAAGAGGACCTTGTACATCTCTTGTCCAGAGAAACCAAATATTTGAAGAAAGGCCCTCTAGATTTACAGAAAGCACCCTAGAACTAAAGAAGAAAACGCGATCAGGTCCCACAGGTGCCGCCGCCACCAATCGCCGGCGTCCTCAAGGCGTCACCGCCGAGGATCCGGAGCAGCGCTCGACAGCTCCATTTCCGACGAGAAGACGATGCCACCGGCCACCTTCGAGATCACCGGGGACGAACCACTTGATGAAGAGAAGGCGCCGAGCTCCAGCAGCCTCGTCGATGAAGGCCTCCGCAGTGGAGGTAGAAGTATCGCCGCCATGCCGGCAGAAGATCGCATGAGCCAAGTTGACTCGCGCGTGGATGAGCTCGAAAAAGTAGCACCTCGCAGGCAGGAGCATGCGCCGTCCAGAGATCACCGCTCCACCTCCATCTCTATCAGCACCTCCATGGCGAGACATCGAAGGAGATAGGGGACAGATGAACTCCATCCGGCCACATACCCAAACTAACCTGGATCTCATCGGAGAAGCGAGCCACCAGCATCTGACCAACTCCCCCTCGCCTCCAAGGCCGGCCAGGAGAAGGACGTCATGCCAGCTCACCAAGAAATCGCCGTTCTCCTCCTCGCCGCCACGGCCGGCCGGGAGAACAGCTTCTTCATGGCCTCGAAGCAACCTGCAGAGATCCGCCGCCACCTTATTGGACAAGGTGGTTCTGCTCCTCCTCCCGCCCTTCTCCGACCACCGGAGACCAAGCAGAAGCAGCAGCAGCCCTACGAAGCCATGGATCTGGCGGAGATCCAGGCCGCCACCATCACTACGGGGCATACGCCCAAAACGCGGCATAACGCCGAAGAACACAAAGAAACCTAGCAGATCTACTCCTAGACTACTCCGGCGCCCATCCAAGACCTACTCCGACCGGCTATTCCGGCGGAGCGGCGCTCGGCGGCCCGGTCAACACTGAGGAACCCTCAAGGCTACTGTAGCTGGACGAGAGCTGTGGAGGGGGGGTGAGTCCGCTGTTGCCCAGTTAACTGTTAAAAAATGAGACCAGCAGGGGAAGGACCCTACGGCATTTTATTAAGAAGAAACAACTGGGCGCAACACCTGCGGAGCTGCAGCTCGAACGCGGGTCGCGGGCAGCGCGTGCAGCATCGCCACACGCTGCTAGCCATCTGGTCGACGCCCAGATCCCCAGATTCAGTTAACTGTTCATGTGCCAGAAGCATTCTCAGCCGTCGACCGAGCACCCAACGGCTATCAAAGCTCAGAACCATCAATCTTGTATTAGGGTTTATTCCCAGCCGTCATTGTTCGTGGTTCGGCCTTGCTACCCTTTGTTAATACGCTGATTCATCTTGATTTCGAGTAACATAGAGGGAGTGAGCATGATATATGCCTAAATTGGTGTCCATAGACACTTAATTAGCTTGAGGCATGTCAATTCGGTACCACGAGCCGTGAGGTTCTTGGCAGCAATCTTGATCTGGCACGGAATGCATCTAGATTCTATTAAAAAATCCACCACTTTTTACTCTTGATTTTAGCGGCGGTGTTGCTCTAGGAGGCGGCTCGGCGGTGGCACTTGCTAACGTACAACCCCTCCTTCCCACCTTGATCAGTGTAATTCCAGTGGCATGGATGCATGCATTGGCAGCGGTGGGGATGAGTTCACACCCACCTTCTCTCATGGGGTAGCGATCAGAATGATAAATTAGCAAGGAAGTATTAAGCCAAGCGCAATCTATCATGTACTCGCAAGTAAAGGGGGGGTACCCTTTCGAGGAGTAGAGATCCCGATTGTCTACTAGCAAAAGGAAAGTCAACGGCATTGTTGTTACTTCTTGTTGGGTTGATCTACCAGATACTTGCATCTACGCAGACATGGCGGAGGGTACAACTTTAGGTGACACAGACATGCTCCAACTGCAGTCATTGCAATTAGACGTGCAACTCTTGCAACATTACAGAGAGGAAGGTAAACATAAATTCTTGAAATTGCAGTACCTCTCTTCAAAACAGTTTTGTTAGCACTCAAAACAATTTTGTCAACATTCAGGTAAATTTTGAGAAACTCTTCAATGCTAGAAAGGCTGGTGCAGTTGAACAATCGGGACACACTAGAGACTCCACAAAACCAGGCTGTACATTCTGTTGCTTCCATCAGTAACAATCTGCAGTTGAACAAACCAGTTGGTACTTGTAAACTCAAAGATGTGCATTGGCAGGAGCTCAACTTAGATGGCACACCAAAAATACCTTATTGACACCCAAATGGTGGTCAAGTCACTTCCTTTGTTCATGACTAAGTACTCGGACAACCAGCTCTCAACAAACTACAAGGCAATATTGTGCATAACCCAACACAGCCATAGGCAAATGGACAAGGAAATATGATGAATAGCAGACAAAGAGCTCCTACTGTTGACATCATGGGTATACATCATGGGTGTACCATCGACAGTGCCTAGATCCGGCAAGTCCGGATGGCCCACAGATGGTGATGTGGCATGTGGTCCATAGGGCGGCCCAGTTGTTGTAGATCCTGAAGGATGAAGTCCAGCCCAGGATCAGGGAGCCGGATCCCAACCGACCTAAGAAGGAGGCCGGATCCGTGGAGGCCCATAAGGAACCCGGATCCGGTACGACATAGATGGAAGACGGATCCTTGATGTACACGGCAATGTACCATAGTTAGGCAACCTGTAATCCGGCTAGGACTCTCCATGTAAACCCTAGATCTTTGCGCCTTTATAAGCCGGATCATGGGAGCCCTAGAGGCACAACCACAACTCATTTTAACAACGTGAAAGCGCCCATATAATTCCAGACAAGCAGCAGTAGGTCCTATCTTCGAGCAGGTGTTTCGAAGCTGGGTAAATCGCGTACCACCGTCCCGAGGACTCTCTGCCCTATGGCCCCTACTTCTTCTCCCCCTCGTGAGGATCCCTCCTCTAGGGTACCGTCGAATAGGCAATGGCAATTGGCGCCCACTGTGGGGCTTGCGGAGTCAGGAGGCCGGAACTGGGAGGGTTCCGCCATGGGAAGCTACGACGAATCCATCGCTGTGGGGCATGTTCTTTACGCCGGGAACTTTCCGATCATCCCGCAGGACGAGTGCTAGATTCCGTCTAGGACCAACCCTGTGATGACCCAGCGTACCACTGCATGGTGTAGTACACAAGTCGTTGACATAACACAAGTGAAACACCGTTCCACTCATATTACATCTCTCAGAGTGGTACAACAGAAACATATGCGAGTCCAAGGTATGTCTATAGAAGTACACACGAACTGTTTACATAAGATCAACACAACCTCCTACTTTACAGTGAGGTAAAACTTCAAATAAAGCTCCAGAAGAACGACTCGTAGTCTATCTTATTGCTAACTTAAGTTCAAGAGCTACTTGGCTTGCTATAGAAATCTAGCTACTTAGGTGCTAGGATTAGGGAAAGGTTCCCTTCTATTACTAATCTAGGTTTCCAGTATAGCTGATGCAGAAGTTGACTCCATTGACTTCTTTGATTGGATTCTTCATCTTGTTGCAGTTGACTCCTTTGTCTTCGAGTTCCACGGTAGTTTCTCCTTCAGTGCCTTGATCTAAGAAGGGGGTTCAAACGAGATAGAATGAGTACGAGCGTACTCAGCAAGTTCATATTAGGAAATATGTGTATCATGCACTAGCTACAGCCATAGACCATAAAGTCATAGGCCAATGCAAGTTTTTGTAATCATTTCTTCAAAAGGTTTATTTTATTCTGAAAAACTATGCCCGTCAGTCTTCACAGGTTGACTAGAACTTCGTGGAGTTCCTTTCCTGCCGCGTTCGCAGTTCCCTTCCCGGAACAAGGAGTGACAACCACAATTTGATACACTCTGCAGAGGTGCGTTACTTTTCCCATAAGAGATTCCACCCCTTTTGCCATCCGCAGGGACTTGCCCCCGTTCACACTTCCTTTAGTGTGAGGCCAGGTATGAAAATCCAAGCCCACACCGCCTTCTCCGCGACTGCAAACCCACCCTTTTGTCCAACCGTACACCCCCAGTAGACTTCTCCCGATAATACGGCTTTACTCACGGTGTACTCCGGACAATCCATCATAGATCGTAGAGCTTAACATCACTATTGGATGGGGATTTAAAAGGATATCCCAACCTATTGCGGCAGTGCCTCCAACACCCCACCGGCTCTACCAATCCGTTGGCGTGCAGAAGGGAAAAGATACTTGGCTTCCCGCAGCCATTATAGATCTCATGGTCAACGCGGTTTGTACGGCGCTAGATCACTGGACGGCATTGGTAATTAATCCTAGGGTGATATAACCCATGCAATGGAACCTCCACCATATCAACACATACCATGGTTCCATTGCCCACCACATAGTCATATTCATAATTGTAAAATAATACTTTGCTTTTCAATGCATGAGTGATAAGTATAGTACTTTGCATATAGTCTGATACAAATAATCAAATGACATGAGCAAGCGATGAACTTGCCTTTCTTGACTGCAAGATTATGCAGGCAAAAGCTTCGATACGTGAGAACTCCAAATGCTGAAATACCATCATCGTCCGGTAAGGACAATGTTTAAAGAACTGGCAAAGATGCTATAATGCATAGTATGAGATGCAATCGTCCCGAGCGTAACTTAACCTCGATGATTTAGAATGTATGAGTTGTAAAGATTTCTTTAGGGTTGGTTGCACTTTTAGAATGGTTCTCAAACAAGGTTCTTACTAGGGTTTGGTTATATTAGCATCATAACCAAGTGATATAAGACATCATAACAAGTACACACATAAAGAATAGTGGTGGAACAATATGTAAAGAACAGTGGTCAATTTTAAGTTCTACAGGACATGGTTGATGATTATTTATATTATACTTCAAAAGAATAACTTTTGAAGAACATGTTAATTAAGAACTAGCAAGTATTTCAAATAAGAACTATGGCTTCTATGGTTTACTATTGGATTCATTTAGTTTCACTAATAGGAACTAGTTAGGTTCTTAATTAGAATTGGTCTATATGTAGCAAGTATTAGCAGGTTTATTACTAAGGTTGATTATGGGTATCATATCAAAGAATGATAGTCAAGGTGTTGCTATGAGTTAGTGGTTTACTATGACTTCACAACTACTTAACTAAGTAATCTCTAATGGTTTCTAAACTAAGTGAATTATCATTTCCTAAGTAGGGTTGAGTGGAATAAGAGCACGTGGTGTGCAATACTACATAAGGTTGGTACTAAGGTTCATCATTATTGTTCTACTAGGGTTTGATGGTTGAGGTTGATCCTAATGGTGTGGTATATAGGATTGATGATCAATGGTGCTAACATGTGGTAACAAGTTAGGGTTTATACCTAGGTGATACAAGTGAATCATATAGGTTTTAATTAAGAATAGGAACATGAAATGATAATCTCATGTGACTTGGTTTTATGCTAGTGGATCATAACTTGTATTTGTTGGTCACATAATATGGTTCCGTATGTAAGGTGACATTCACATGATCACATGTGATAAGCAATTAGGGTTTAGGGTTCCACATTTTGACATGATCACATAAAATAATAGGATCCAGGTCTTACTCAAATTGAAACTAGGGTTTCTAAATTATGGTACAACTCCTAATATGATAATTGATAAATAGAGTTGTGGTTACTAATTACTTTGAATCAAAATTAGTAATGGTTTAACATTTTATTAATTTTTACAAGATTTAATAATTAGAGTAATTCTTATTTAGATTTATTTAAGAATCAGGGTTTAATAATTGTTATTAGGTTTTAAAGCATTTAATTTGTTAACTTAAGAATGTTTAAGTAAATAACTGTTGAGCTACCAAAATGATATTGGCTTTTAATATTTTCTTGCTTTATTGCTATTTAAAGAAAATGGTATATGGTAATTTGCAAATTAGGGTTTATGAATTACCACTAATAATTAAGTTAATGCAAATATGATAAATAAATTAATCTTAACATTTTACTTAGTTACTGAATAGTTAAAATTTAATTTTGAAATCTCACTAATTATTGATTTCAAATTGTATTTTAAATAATTGAAATGGCATAATTAATAAGGTTAAAAATAAATGGATTTTTATTTTGACACACATTTTTGTTTTATATTTTATTTGAATAGATTTTATTTTTGTGAGCATTTTGATATATTATTCATAATTTTCTGAGCTGAAATGAATTTTCTATAATTTTTCAAAGTTTTAACTATTTACTGGTTTGTAATTCAAATGCTAATTGCTAAATATACCGGTTCACTCTACATACAGAGAGACAGACAGGTGGGGCCTTGACTAGGTCACCTGCCTTGTTGGCAGTGGACCGAGTCAACACAAGCAACGGGTCCCTCCTCCACGTCACCTCGCCGGAGAGAGCGCCGGCGATGCTCCGGTGAGCTACGGTAGGAACGGTAGAGACCCCCAGAGACTATGGAAATTAGTGGGCTCGACTCCTCTCACTATCCTGAGCAAAACGATATCCTCGACACCACCCAATGGTCACCGGAGTTGCTCCGGTGAACCCGTCTGCGGCGGCGCCGGCCGGCCAAGAATTGAAATCGACCTACAGCTAACCAAATGAGGCGAATAGGAGGTCTAGAGATGCGTAATGTTACCCTGATCTTGATGGTGTGGTCGGCGAGGTGGATCCTGGACGGAATCGAGCACGAACTCGCCGATACCGCCACAGTACACTGAAAGGGAAATGTCAAATTGGATTGATCCAGAGCTCCCCTGGATGTGTGGCTTTGCCAGTAGAACGACGACGTCGAGGCGCACCTCCTCGGCCAAACGGTGAGCTCCGGGGTGGTTTCTATGGTTGAATTCGTGATGAACTCCGGCAACGGTGATTGGATGATGGTGAGAAATAGAGGGCGACTGAGAGAGAATGGATGGGCGGCGAGACATTAGGGTTTCAGGGTGGATCTCCGGGCATATTTATAGACCATGACGGGGTCTGGTTCGCCCTCTCGCCGGCGGCAATGGCCGAGATGCTTGGCTGGTGATGGAGATGAATTGGGCGTGAATCTTGGCGATTTTGGATAGGCTCGGACGCGAGAACGATTGAGCGAGGTTCTGAGACTACTGACGACGTTCGGGATTGATCTTATCGTCGACGGGGACGTGGCCGGGGAGCTCCATCGCGTTGTCGCCCGCCAGGAGGAAGACGAAGTCCTCTTTCTTCCTCGACGAAATGATACGGTGGTTTGGATCATTTTCGTTGGTGGGCTGGGCTAGTTCTGGGCTGTTCTCGGGCCAACTACTGGGCTGCTTTGGTGCTGGCTTGGGTTGCTGCGGCTGCTGGCTGGACGGCCAGGTAAACCAGGTAAGCCTCCTTTTCTTTTTCTCTCTTTACTATTTTCTGTTTTGAATTTGCTATTTGAATTCAAATTTGAATTCTGTTTGGTTTTGCAGGTTCTAAATTATTTGAATATCATAACAATTTGATAATGATACTCACTGTCTTGTTTGGTTTTTAAACAACCATCTATAATTGATTAATTTTGGTTCTTATGAGGTATAAGTTAAGATTCAAATAGATATTATTTTAGGGTTCATCTCAAGTGCTTTTAAATTTAGAAATCAAATCTGTTTAAATGCTTTTAAAATGTAGAACATGTGCATGGTGGACATATTATATTTTCCTATTGTTTAAACATAGTGATTACTCACATATAGTTGAATTATGTCTAGAGTTCAACAAATGGAAAAGGGTATGGAATTGGTTCATGATTTTATGTATATGATAGTTCTTAGGGTTTAAGAATTTGATGATGCTTCATTAATTGAAGTATAAAATAGGCATGAGGCATGGCAGGGTTTTACTTGTAATCTAAAGTGATACTTGGATTGAAATGCAAAGGTGATCTAGGGTTTTAGTTGTGATCACCCAATTGATACACAACCAAGAATTAGGATATGAACATATGCTTTGATTATGTTTTATTGGCTAGCTAGGGTGTTACTCTAGTGTTTGGATAAACAAAGTTTAGGTTTAATGACAGTACTCCTCCATACAAGGCATGAGGATTGGTTTGGGGTTAAGTACTAGTGATATACTTATTATTTTATGTGATAGATGAGATTTATTAATAACATGGGTTTAACTGATCATCTATATCTACAAGGTATAATCATGCATTAGACAATATCCACTTATTCCTCACTAATCACTCTTTATCATTCCTCTCATCACACTCACTTAGATTCTTAGGGTTTCTAATTAATACCAAATTTTGATGATTATGGAATTGGTTTCCTAAGGTCCTACTCAAGAGATGATGATATGATCCTCTAAATATATGGTTTGCCTAGGAATTCTACCTTGGTATCTTCTGTAGCTTGTTCTTCATGAAATCTGATAAACCTTCTTCTTGTGGTATGCCTCCACCTCCTAGCTTCTTCATCTTGATCCTAGCTAATTCATATGGAAGGTCTCAAGTGTTTGGTTTCCTTGCATCATGCTACAAGGTGATCATATGGATGAAGGGTGTTGTAATATCCCAGGTAATGGGGTTACAAAAATAGAGGAAACAGATGTGTGCATTGCATTCATGCATAGAAAATCTGGGGAATTTTCGCGCTTTAAAGTAAAACAGTCACAGTAACTGAAGTTTCACTTGACCTTGGTGGAATTGAAGTAGCTCATCAAGTCAAGCGCTATAAACCTCAATGTGACTTTGATAAAACCTTGTTTTGGGTAGAGATGATTTGATCTAAGGGCTTAGATCAAATGGAATTACATCTAACACAACAACACTTCAATCAATGATCAACTACTTGATCTTATTAAAGATCACAACATGATATTCCTTGCCATAACATATGAAC
The DNA here is from genome assembly GCF_019359855.2 of Lolium perenne. Lineage (NCBI taxonomy): Eukaryota > Viridiplantae > Streptophyta > Magnoliopsida > Poales > Poaceae > Lolium > Lolium perenne. Next base: position 124,014,393 of record NC_067250.2, on the reverse strand, counting down.
ATTCATTCAATTGGAAATCAAGCAACAATAATTGGAGAAACTATTCTTCACTTATCTTCTCCATGTCTCAAACTAATCTATGATCCTACCATGAACCTCATGGTATTCATTCTACTTTAATCTTGGAAGCAAGACAAGGAGTTCCAACTAAGAAATATATACTCTCCTCTATTTTCAATTTATTATACATCAAACCCAGAGAAGTGAGAGTTCTATAGTATTTATTAGAGAAGCAATAACAAACCTTGAGCTAAACCTTGGATATACATCCAAGTATTCAAATCATCATCTTCAAGAGGAACCCTAGAGTATCATTCAAGTCCTTCCCAAATGAGTGAGACCATTCATACCACTATTAGCTTTACCTATTTAAGACTCAAGGACAATCATTGAATTAAAGTATTAGGTTGAAGACCATTTCCCTTGGAGTGGTGAGATAACCTAATATCACATGGAATAATACCATACCCCTGGATTGATAAGGTGAGGAAGAGACTAACCCAATTAAACTAGACAAATGAAACCTTAGCCTAGATACCTAAGGAGATATTAGGAGTACACCATAAACCCTAGAATAACCATTCTTAAATGAGAAAGCTCAACCTATGGTGTTATACTCAAGATAATAGGGACAACCATAACCATGCCCATTCAAGAAACTATAAAAGAAAGTATATATTTAATTGATCAAGACAACACTTGATCTTGGGAGTGAGAAACCCATTCAAGGAAAGATACCTTAGGAAGTCCAACCTTGATCATTATGAATTGTGTAATGATCATAAACCCTAAGAATTTGAAGTAAAGATATTAAGAACAAGATGATCATATATAATATATGACCATGCTTTGGAGATATGTGAGGATAAGTTAAACCCTACTAGTATAAGTAGATCCCCTCTCCACATGAAATTACAGGGAGATCACTAGTAAGAAACCCTAGGCTTATATCTCAATCCCAACTTGTGAATCACTTGGTGATCATAAGTAGAATCCTACCACATCTATATTCCATTTATTCCTCAATTAAAGGACCTAAGAAAACCTTAGAGTAAAACTCCATATTCTATATGGTGAGAAACCATTAATCCATATAACCAAAGTTAACTATAAAAAGAACTATAACCACTGTAGTTACTTTAATAATTAATTGAGGATAATAATAGAAGTTAATTGGTAGAAGATAAAACAAATTCTCAAATCCTTAGTAATTAGAGAAGCACATGAAATATTAAGCAAATAACTATTTTATCATGGTTAGGGGAGATTAACCCTAGCACATGCAATATGGTGTCATTTCATCCCTATAACCTAGAAATCTAACTCAAACCTAGTTTGTGCATCACTTGGGTAATCACAACTAAAACCTAAGTTATAATTAAGATTCAAACCAAGTACCATTAGGTGAATATAATTAGAACCCTAGAATTGCCATTAGCTAAATTCTATGCTCCACTAGTTAAATCTCAGAAACATCTAGTGCTTAAACTCATAATTGAAACCATGTGAAGTAATAAACCACTTATCTTTATAACCAAGGCCAACCATGAGGAGAGTAATACCTACTCTAGATATTTCAAGATGCTATTCAAATACAATAATAGTGTTAACCTTGAAATAGGGTTATAATCAAAACTACACGATCATAATAAATAGGGGTTCACATTAAATCCTATGCAAGGAACTAAATTCTCAATTAAGAGAACAAATCCTAATCATACCTTCTAAAACACTTGGAGTATAATTATTAACTCTAACCTTTCCAAAAGGGAGTGGTATTCCAAATGAAAAAGAAACTTAAAATGAGTACTTGAATTCTGGCCTAAATGAAAATTGCAATAAAGCTCATATGTATGTTTGTTCAACAAACAATGGAGTAATACATTTATCCCTTTTAATAGTCCTAAAGAAGTTCAAATACTCAAAATACCTGCATGGTATTACATGAGTTAAACTTGAATTAAAACAAAATGTAAAATAGAAAAGGAAAAGGAAAACAGAAAATAAAAATAGAAAGGAAAAGGGAGAAAAAACCTTACCAGACTCACCTGTCCATCCCAGCCCACGAGCAGCCCAGCGTCGCAGCCCACCAAGCAGCCCAAGGCCAGCCCAATACCTCTTCGGTAAAAAAATCTCGAGGACGAGCTCGTCCTCATCCCCTTCCTCCGCATGAGCGCCAGCACGACGGCGTGCTCTGCTTCCTCTCTCGCTGGCGGCTCCTCCTCGACCGACGGCGTGACGAGGCGTGCTCCCGCATGGTATAAAACCCCTGGACGAACCCTAGCCTCCAATTTTTCTTCCTCTGCTCAATTTCGTCCCAGTAGGAAACCCTAGCTCGCACGGTCACCACCTATCGCCGATGACTGGAGCCTCCCCGACCACCGCCGTGACCACCATCGTCTTCAGCATCCTCGACATGCCCAGCATACGGGAGGAATCGAGCTGGGAGGCCCCGGAGCGTCTCCGACGAGCTCATCCCTCCGACGGCCGGCGACCCCAAATCCGGCGAAGCAAGCCTCCATCGACCCCACCGACATGCCCGTCGTGCTCACGGTGAGCCCGCGCATCTTCTGAGCTTCCAATCGCATTGAATCGTCGTCCGTAGACTCCTAGCCGCGTGTGCCGTGTCCGCCGCCGTTCGGCCTCGCCGGCGAGCGAGCTCCGGCGACCATTTAGGAGCCGCGCGGGTACCATCATCTTCGTTGTGGCACGCTGAATCGAGTGGTGTGCGTGTTCTGTCCGCGCGAGCGCCAGATCACCGGCGATCATCGCCGTCTGACCGCCGGCCGGCCACAGTAACGCAACCTCGTCAATTTTGACCACAGTCAAAGACACAGTGGCAGCTGACGTGGCCTAGGCCCACCAGTCAGCCACTGGGTGTAAACTAGTTCGGGTATAGTTAGTATTTTCATGTTTAAATTCCAATTCAATAATTACTGCAGCTTTACAAATTCATATAAAATTCATAATAACTCAGAAAAATACAAATGAAATATCAAAATTCTTCTAAAAGAAAAATCTATCCAATAAAAATATAATATGAAATTTTTATTTTTAATAAAAATTCAATTATTTAATACTTGTTGATTAAGCATTTTCCATTAATTCTTAATACAATTAAAATTCAGAAATTAGGAAAACTATCCAAATTAAATAAAAACCAATAAATAAATAAAGAAAAACATGAAATCTAATTTTCTTTATTTATTATTTGTTAAATCTTTATTAGAGAGATTTAAACCCTAATTAATAATTACCTAATTATTAATTATTTAAAAAGAATAAAATGCCAATTTCAATATTATTTTTATTTCCAAGTTACTAATAACTTCAACTTTACCATGAAGTTATTAATCATAGAACCATAGGGTAAATAGCAAACCCTAATTCATTATGAAATGATGTGACAACCTTATCATTTCATGTGAAACCTAAAACCCTAATACCCTTAGGCAACCTAGCTCCATTCATTCATATGAACCCTAAATTTGTTTCCAACATAAACCCTAGGTTAGAACAAGTGATCATGATATTTTACTTTTGATCCATAGAACTATAATTAGCAAATCAATACTTACCATGTTCACATAAAATGTAGGAGCCCTATTATCCATAATTCAGTATTCCATGTATGCATACCTATCCTACCTAGTTAATCAAGTAGGGTCAACCAAGTCTAAACCCTAGCTCTTAGCTTTAGAATTGTCAACCTTATTTATCCATGCTTAGCATCACACCATTATGATGAACTCCAATAGCAACCATACCTACTATTTTACATTACCTAACCATATTCCACTAAACCCTACTGATATTGGATACTTATCCACCATCCTATTTAGGAGTCAATTATTCCTTACTTAGTGAATCCAATAACAAAACCTAGACAACCTAAACCCTAATTGATATACTTCTTATTATTTAAGAAGTATGTTCTTCAAAAGTTATTCTTTTGAAGAAAATAAAGAATCATCATCAAACCTGCCTAATAGGACCTACAGACAATAGCCATCTATCACCAGCAAGATAGCATCAACCTTGATAACACCCATGTGTAATTAATTGCTTAGGATGCATAGGCATAACTCCACCTACTATTGATGAATCCAACTCTGTTGTGATCCATCTAATACTTACTCCAGAAACTAACTGAAACCATAGTCAACCATAGAACCCCCTCAACCTAATGATCATACTTGTTCTTTATTAAAGAACATGTTCTTCAAAAGTTATTCTTTTAAAGTATATGATAATTAATCATCAACCATGCCATATAGTACTAAAACTGACCACTGTTCTTTACTTGTTAACATTATGCCAATTAACATTCTTTGTCTGCTCAATTGATTATTATGCTTTATTAACTACCTGTTTATAATACCAAGTAATCACACCTGAATAATAACCTTGTATGTGAATCACTCTAAAAGTACAACACACCCTGAACCAATCATTACAACTCACTGATCCTAAATCATCGGGGTTAGGTCACGCTTAGAGCGATTGCATCTCATTCTTATGCATAATTGCATCCTTGCCAATCTTTTAAACATCGTCCTTACCGGACGATGATGCTATTTCAGAATTTGGAGTTATTACGCATCGAAGACCATGTCTGCATAATCTTGCAGCCAAGAAAGGCAAGTTCATCACTTGCTCATGTCATTTGAGTATTTCTATCAAATTACTTGCAAAGTATTATGGTTATCACTATTGCATAAAAATCAAAACCACTACTTTCATAACTATGAATATGACTATGTGGTGGGCAATGGAACCATGGATTGTGTTGATATGGTGGAGGTTCCATTGCACAGGCTTATATCCATCTAGGATTAAACAACAAATGTCGCCAGTGATTCTTGTGCTGTAATACCCGTGTTAACCATAAGATCCGGAGTGGGACGGAGTAGTCAAAAGTGTTTCCACCTCTCGTTCATCAACGGATGCGCTTTACCGTAGACACTTGTATCTGTCAGGGCAAGCGGTTGGCTGGGGAAGCCTTAAGTCCCCACGGTATTGTGGTCTATGATGGGTTGCAGCTACCGGCGAAGGAGTTTGGTTCGATCCCAAACTGTCGTCGTGGTCGGGGTCCACCCGTGAGTGGGAATAATGGGACCGGCGAGGACCCAGGGTCGGGGCATGCAACAAAGGGTGGGTGTTCGAGGTAGCGGAGGAACATGATTGGCTAGACCTTATACCGGGCCTCACACCAAAGGAAGTGTGGACGAGAACTTAAGCTCGGTTGGCAACAAGGATAAGATCTCTTATGGAGTTATGGGTAAAGCAACATACCTCTGCAGAGTGTAAAGAACCGTGACCTGTCACTCCCTGTTCCGGGATAAGGAACTGCGAACGCGGCCGGAAAGGAGCTCCATGAAGTTCTAGTAAACCGGTGAAGGCTGACGGACATAGTTCTTCTGAATAAAAGCAACCTTTTTAAGAAATGGTTATGAAAACCTGCATTGGTATTGGACTTTCTAGTCTAATGCCGTAGCTAGTGCATTAAACACCTCTTTCCTATAATGAACTTGTTGAGTACGCTCGTACTCATCCCACTCTTAAATCCCCTGCTTAGATATGGAGGCATCGAAGGAGGATCTACGGTGCAACTCAAAGACCGAGGAGTCAACAACTACTTCAAGAGACAGGACCCTGTCAGAGGAGTCAGATACCACATCCATCAAGGAGAAAACCTAGTTTAGCCATAGAAGGGAACTAGCTTCCTAAACCTAGCTCCTAATTAGCTAGAATCTATTCTTAGCCTCTGTAGCTAGTTAAATACTCTACAAATAGAGTTCGTGATAAGATTAGACTACGAGTCGTTCTTCTGGAGTTTGTTTGCAGTTTTACCTCATTGTAAAGTAGGAGGCTGTGATGATCTTATGTAACAGAGTCGATGTTGTAATTCTATAGACATGCCTTGGACCCGCATATGTTTCTGTTGTACCACTCTGAGCGATATAATACTAGTGGAACGGTGTTTCATTGGTGTTATATCAGACTTGCATACTACACCATGCAGTGGTATGCCGGGTCACCACAGGTGTGGCTCTATTTATAGGCTTGGGCAAGCTCTAGTATCATGACACATAGGTGGTGACTCTTGTGTTGGTTTGATGAGTAAGGTGCTTGGGTGTCATGCCCTCATCCATAGCAATCCTTTGAGCATGAGGTGGCATAGCTTGGAAAGCAAGTCATGTAGATATTTTCATCCTATGTGGCAAGATCATTATCCTCTCATATGATTTATTTTTGGATAGCCAAGTGGCATTTGTTACTAAATATCTTGTGGATGGTTTTATTATTGTGGATGAGTCACTATATCATATTGGATTGGATTTATATTATAATATTGATCAAAAGATTAAGGTTGAAGGTTATTCCTCAGATTTGGATAGTTGGTGTTTGATTTCACCAAGGCATGATCATATGAGTTTCAAAATACTCATAATCAGTTTGATTCAAATAGTTTGAACTATAAATCGTAATGTAAATGGATTTAGTTTTATGATATTCCATATACTTAATAAGTTATGATTTAAATAAGAATGTGTGGCTTTTATGCACTTTAGACCCTGTGGTTTACCTTATTTGGTAATAAGTTTAGAAGTGAATTTAATTTACACACAAAGGTAGTTGCTGACTTTTAAGTGTTAATAAGTTAGGGTTTGATTCATAAAGAATGTGTTGTTGTAAATATAATTCCATTTGATCTAATCCATAGATCAAATCATCTCTACCCAAAACAAGGTTTTAACAAAGATCACAGTGAAGTTTATAGCGTTGACTTGATGATCTACTTCAATTCCAGCAAGTCAAGTGAAACTTCAGTTACTGTGGTAAGTTTTATTTGAAGCGCGAAAATTCCCCGGATTTTCTATGCATGAATGCAATGCACACTTTGGTGTTCTCTTATTTTATAGCCTCTAAACCTGGGATATTACAGCCTCTCCCCCTTAAACTGAACTTCGTCCCGAAGTTCGAACGCTCTCACGTTTCGGAATGTGGAACGGACTTGAACAGATCACAATCCTTTCTGTAAGGGTATTTCACCCTTATCCATTATTTTGGTAACGATGACACCGTGCTAAAGTATTTGGCCTAATATGTTTATAAGGATAATCTCAGGTATTAGGCAATGAGGCGTAAATGGTGTATCAAAGGAACAAGAAGGCTAAAGGAGACCCCCCATTTCAACAACAATCAAAAAGGGGTTAGGAGAAATCCGGTCACCAGCCCGGTCCAACCGGGCCAGCAACCGGCCAGTCCGGCGTGCTGGCCGGTCAACCGGGCGGCAACCGGGCTCCAAAGGAGGAGCCAGCAGATCCGGTTTGCGCCCGGTCAACCGGGCTCCCGACCGGCGGGTCCGGCGCTCCGTCCGGTCGACCGGGCGGCAACCGAGCGACAACCGGCCACCAACCGGAGAAGCGCCAGGACGACGCAAAGAAGCTCCGGTCACTGATCCGGTCTGACCGGCCTCTGGACCGGGCTGTCCGGTCTGTGGCCCGGTCAACCGGGTTTGTCGAGGAAAAATGCTGAGGTGGCAAGTGGCAACGGCCAGATTTTGAAGAACACTATAAATACCCCTTCTTCTACCTTGGAAGGGTTAGGCAACATACTACAAGCTGTTCTTGAGCTCTCTCTCTTACTCCATTGTTAGAAACACCAAAAGCCTCCGATCTCCCTCCTCCTCCACCCAAACTCAAATCCCTCCGGGGAATCACTAGAGGAGGACCCGATCTACTGTTCTACCAAGCCAAATCTCATTCCCCCTTGTATTCATCGAGAAGCTTGCTTCCTAGGGTTCCTTGGAAACCCTAGGTGGGCAAGAGGAGTCCGGAATTATCCGGGTTGTGGATTCGCTCCGGGCAAGATTGTGAAGGTTTGGAGGCTACCTCAAAGTCTACCACAAGTGAGTGAGCTATTCCTTCGTGGGATAGGCTCCGGAGAATAGGGTGAGCCTTCGTGGCGTGGGGAATCCTTCGTGGGACCTCCACCCCTCCAAACGTGACGTACCTTGTTGCAAAGCAAGGGAACACGGGAATACATCCTCGTCTCCGCGTGCTATCGGTTATCTCTAACCGAACTCCTTACTTGTGATTTAAACTGCCTGAGAGAGCCTTCGTGCTCGAGATAGTTGTATCTTCATATAGGTTGCTTCACCTAGTTTGCATTAGGCTCATCTTTATATTCCGCAAAGCCTAATATTGCAAAGAAAGAATTAAAATTTGTAGAAACCTATTCACCCCCCCTCTAGGTTTACCATCTCTATACTTTCAATTGGTATCAGAGCCTGGACTCTTATTAAGGGCTTCACCGCCTTAAGAGTGAGATGGAAAAACTATTCGAGTGTCTAGATGAAAACTCTAACCTTTCGGTTAAAGAGATGAAATCTAGATTCTTGGCATATGATGCCGAGAAGAAGAAAAAGGAGGATGAGCTACAAAGCCAAATGGCAGAAATGTCTACCATGCTTAAGAAATTGACTAGTGGGCCTCCTAGTACGGCTTCGGCCTCACTAGAGAGCTATCGCGAAGTCAACCATGAATATCCCAAAAACACTTCACCCATGCCTCATATAAACCATAGTGGGAATGTTCCCCATTTTGATGGAACTCACTTTCCTTTTTGGAAATCTTCTATGGAGTCTCATATTCGCAGCTGCAGCGTGGAGTTGTGGGAGATCATTGTTCATGGATACCGGGAGCCACAAGATCCCATTCGGTTGACCTCCACCGAATTCTACAACCGTCAACTCAACGCCTCCGCCCGTGACAAGATTAGGAGTGGCATCAACCGCAAGCTCCTTGATCAAGTCAATGACATAGAGTCCGCTAAAGAGTTGTGGGATCGAATCGTAGTACTCCAAGAGGGAACCGATTTGATCCAATCCGCTCTTTATGAGACCGCAAAGCAAGAGGCACATCAATTCATGATTCGAGAAGGAGAGTCCATGGCCGATGCTTATGCAAGACTTGGTGCTCTTAGAGTAAGGGTCAAGGGACTCGGTGTTGAGAAGTACAATGATGGCTTCGAGATGAATGAACAATTCATAAAGTCCAAGGTCATTGCTATGATTGCCGTCAAACAAGAAGACACCAATCTTGCACTCAACTTACAAATCATGACCAAGAGTGCCGACCTCAACTCCGATGATCTAGTCTCCTATGTGGCCGCCAATGAAAACATGGCCAAAGCGGGAAAGAGGCTCATGGCAATGAACCGTGTTGATGAAGCCTCATACAACCATGAAGCGCCACGTAATCTTGCCCTCAAGGCTAGGGCCGATCATGGAGGAGAGGAAGACTATGAGATTGAAGAAGAGGAAGAGATGACCTCAACTAGTGACATGGCTACCGACTTTGCTTTCTTTGCCAAGAAGTACAAGGCTAAGTTCCCTATGCTCCTCAATGACAAGAAGAAGAAGAAGAGAACTTGCTACAATTGTGATGAAGATAGCCACTTTGCAAATGAGTGCCCTTATGAGAAAAGGGTGGACAAGCCAAGATTCATCAAAGGGGTCAAGCCAAGATTGAAGCCAAACCCAATCAATGACCGATACAAGAAGAACAAGGGAAGAGCCTTTGTTGGGGCCGAGTACTTGTCCGATGATGAAGAGGAAGATGAGGAGAAGGAGGCCGGGGTGGCCGGTTTGGCTTTCTCTAAGCCCGGGTCACTCTTTACATATGACTACTCCAAGGACTACTCCACGGAGAATGATGTTGGATCCTCCTTCATGGCAAGGATAACTCAAGATGATGACTCCGATGACTCTACCTCATCTACAACCATTGGCTCTTGTCTTATGGCAAGGGAAACCAAGGTAATGGAACCTCCACCTTCCCTATCTAGTGTTCTAGATGATGAGAACGAAAATCAAGATGAATTAATTGTGCTTAAGGAACTCTATGATGTTAGATGCACCCTTCGTGGTGAAGCTCTTGTCAAGTTTGATTTCTTGATGGACTCACTCAAAGAAAAGGATGAGTCCATTGAGGAATTAGAATATCAATTGAATGAGAAGGAACGGAGATTCAATCTCCTAAGACAAGAGCTAAAAACCGAAAGGTGCATATCTCAAGGCCTTAAGCAACAAATTGAAACTTATGAACTTGATAAAGTTAAGGACCTAGAAACTATTGATAGGGCTCAATTATTGACCCAAGAGCTCAATGCCTCAAAGGAGGAACTTGAAGTTGCTCATGCTTCTCTCACTAGGGATCTTGACCACCTTGAAAGAGCTAACAAGCTTGTCAAGGATGAGCTCAAGAAACTTGGAGAGAACCATGATCTACTTCAAGAATCCTACAAAAAGGCTCTTGGATCAATGAAGGATCCCATTGATGTTGAAAAGCTTGCTTGTTCCTCCATTTCCTTTACTAGTGAGCATGCTAAACTTGTTGAGGAACATATTCGTTTACAAGAGGAACTTTCTTTGCATGTTGAGACCAATGCATATCTTGAGTCCTTGGTGACCAAATATGGTCTTGACTATCATCCTAATGAATCTTCTTGTGAGCAAGCATCTATTCTTGAGGAAAATGTTAGGCTAACAAAGGAACTTGCAAAGTTCACCACCGCCAAGAACAAGATGGGATTGGATGACCTCTTGAGTAAGCAAAGGTCAAACAATCAAAAGTATGGACTTGGATATGCTCCCAAGTCCCACAAGAAGAACAACTACAAGAAGGAGAAACCCGCTCAAGATAAGAACAAGAAGGTCACTAACAATGGCAAAGCCTCAAAGGGCAAAGCCACTAGTGGTGACCGCACGGGGCCAAACGATCACTATGCATTATTTTTTGATTATTATGGTGATGTCTATGCTAACTATGTTGGCCCTCCTAATGGCTATGCTTATAGAGAGTACTCAATTTGGGTACCAAAAGATATTGTTGCCATTGCAAAGGAACCCATTAATCGATGGGTTCCTAAATCCTCTACTTGATTTTGTAGGGGTATTCCTCCGGTGGTCCAAAATGGGTGTTTGATAGTGGATGCACCAATCATATGACCGGAGGAAAAGGTGTGCTTGATCAATTCATTGAAGATATCAACAAGAAGTCAAGCATTACCTTTGGTGACAACTCAAAGGGAAAGGTACTTGGGTATGGCAAGGTAGCAATCTCTAAGGACTTGTGCCTTGAGACGGTTATGCTTGTTGAACACCTTGGCTATAACTTACTTTCTATATATCATCTTGCCGATGCCGGTTACAATTCATATTTCACTAAATATTATGTGCAAGTCTTTAGGAGTGACAATCTCAAATTGGTCCTTGTTGGATATGTGGAGAACAACCTTTACGTGGTTGACCTCTCGAAAGAGAGCCCCTCCTTCTCCACATGTCTAATGGCGGCCAAGCATGACGAAGGATGGTTGTGGCATCGCCGCCTTGGTCATGTTAACATGAGGAATCTTAAACAACTCCTAAAGGGTGAGCATATTGTGGGACTAACCGGCGTTTCTTTTGAGAAAGATCGTGTTTGTAGTGCATGTGTAGCCGGAAAGCAACTCAAGAAGAAGCATCCCATCAAGAGTATTGTTACCACATCTAGGCCTTTGGAGCTCCTTCATTTGGACCTCTTTGGGCCATCACATTATGATACTCTTGGTGGGAGCAAGTATGGACTTGTCATTGTTGATGATTACTCAAGATACTCTTGGGTCTTTCTCCTTAAGTCTAAGGACGAGACCCATAGAGAGTTCATCACCTTCGCCAAGAAAGCTCAACGTATGTATGAATCCGAGATCAAGGCAATTAGGACCGACAATGGCACCGAGTTCAAGAACTACACTATGCAAGAGTTTGTTGATGATGAGGGCATCAAGCATGAGTTTTCGGCGCCATACACTCCTCAACAAAATGGTGTTGTTGAAAGGAAGAACCGGACTATCATTGAGATGGCAAGAACCATGTTGAGTGAATTCAACTCACCCCACAACTTTTGGGGAGAAGCCATCTCTACGGCCGTCCACTACTCCAACCGGCTCTTCCTCCGTCCCCTCCACAACAAAACCCCATACGAGCTCCTTACCGGTAACAAGCCTAATGTCATGTATATTCGTGTCTTTGGATGCAAATGCCTTGTTAAGAACAACAAAGGAAAGCTCGGTAAATTTGAAACTAGAACCATAGAGGGTATATTTGTTGGATATGCGGAGAACTCTCACGCCTATAGATACTACAACCGGTCCTCCGGGACTATTGAAGTATCTTGTGACGTGGTGTTCTTGGAGGATAATGGCTCCCAAGTGGAGCAAGTTGTTCCATGTGTTGCAGGTAATGATGATGATCCATCTAGTGCCATCAAGCATATGGGCATTGGACACATCCGGCCCATGGAGGTTCATAATGATGATCAAGATGATGGAGTAGATGTTTCAAGCACGCCACAAGTGGAGCCTGGCTCAACTCAAGCCGAACCATCAAGTGCAACTCAAGAACCATCCTCTACTCAAGATGAGTCTCAATCCGAAGAACAAGAAGAAGATCCTCATTCCATGGAGCAAGATCATGATGACGATCAAGAAACATCCTCAACTCATGATCAAGCTCAAGTGGTCCCTCATGATACAGTACTAGCAAGAGATGAATTCATTGATCATGAAGGAACCGTTCGGAAGATCAAGGCCGCTACAAGGGCAAGTGACATGAAAGTGGATCAAGTCCTTGGTAGCATCTCAAGAGGAGTGGTAACTCGTAGACACCATGCATTACTTATCACTTATTGTCAACATCATGCTTTTGTGTCTAGTTTTGAACCACTTAAGGTACATGAAGCCTTGGTCGATCCGGATTGGGTAATTGCCATGCAAGAAGAATTGGAGTGTTTCACTCGTAATGAAGTACGGTCTCTAGTTGAGAGACCCAAGGATCATCGCATCAATGTCATTGGGACCAAATGGGTATTCAAGAACAAGCAAGATGAGAATGGCATTGTTATACGAAACAAAGCAAGGTTAGTGGCGCAAGGGTTTGCCCAAATAGAAGGTATGGATTTTGAGGATACCTTTGCGCCGGTAGCCCGTCTTGAAGCTATTCGTCTTTGCTTGCATTTGCATCTTTCCACAATTTCAAATTATATCAAATGGATGTGAAAAGTGCATTTTTGAATGGTCCCCTAAAAGAAACCGCATATGTGGCTCAACCCCCGGGTTTCGAAGACCCATGCCGACCCAACCACGTGTATTTACTCCATAAGGCACTCTACGGTCTCAAGCAAGCTCCACGTGCTTGGTATGAGTTCCTTAGGGATTTCTTACTACATGATGGGTTTTGCATGGGTACGGTCGATTCCACCCTTTTCACCAAGCGGGTTAAAGGGGGTGGCCTCTTTATATGTCAAATATATGTTGATGATATTATCTTTGGTGGAACTAACCCCAATCATAACAAAGCTTTTGAGCTATTGATGACTAGGAAATTTGAGATGTCCATGATGGGAGAGTTGAAGTTCTTTCTAGGCTTCCAAGTGAGGCAACTTGCAAAAGGCACCTTCATCTCTCAAGAAAAGTATGTGAAGGACATGCTCAAGAAATTCAACATGACCAATGCGAGTCCAATGAAGACACCCATGCCCGTAAAGGGGCAACTTGGTTCATGTGACGGTGAGAAGGATGTGGACATAAAGGTATACCGCTCCATGATAGGATCCTTGCTCTACCTTTGTGCCTCTAGGCCGGATATCATGCTAAGTGTAGGGATGTGTGCTCGTTTTCAATCCGCTCCCAAGGAGAGCCATTTAGTGGCGGTCAAACGGATACTAAGATACCTTGTTCTCACTCCTACTCTCGGGCTATGGTATCCAAAGGGGTCAACCTTTGAACTCATTGGCTATTCGGATTCCGATTGGGCCGGTGATAAGGTTGATCGGAAGTCTACCTCCGGGGCTTGCCAATTTATTGGCCGGTCATTGGTGAGTTGGTCATCCAAGAAACAAAACTCCACCGCCCTATCCACCGCCGAAGCCGAATACATATCCGCGGCATCTTGTTGCACTCAATTGTTATGGATGAAGCAAACCTTGAAAGACTATGGTGTGTCTCTTGGTACGGTGCCTCTTCTTTGTGACAATGAAAGTGCAATAAAGATCGCCAACAACCCGGTTCAACATTGTCGCACCAAACATATTGACATTCGCCATCACTTCCTACGTGATCATGTTGCCAATAAGGATATTGATCTCACTCATGTGGGAACAACCTACCAATTGGCGGATATTTTCACTAAGCCTTTGGATGAAGCCCGCTTTGTTAACTTGAGAGGAGAACTTGGTATTCTTGATCCTAAAAACTTGGATTGATTAACTTCTTGCACTATATTCTTGCATTTATCTTGCTATCTAGCTTAGAGGCATAGCACATATGGGGATAGTCATCTTACCATGTCTTGGTATGATGCATACCTATGTGTGCAACATAAATAGACCCAATGTCATTATATGGACCCAAGCATGTCTCTTCGCGGTCACATGACATTTGCGCTTTCACATAGGGGGAGTAATCCCCCGCCCCTCATTGAGCCTTCATTACAAATTGATTTGACTATATAAGGCCCAATGATCTTATTGCGAGCATCATTTCCAAAATGACTTATGATTCTTGATATACACTTCGAATCATGCCCAATGTTGCTATTTACATCTTGTTTGGATTTTCTCTCCAATGGGTATGCCTAGAGAACTTTGTGTTTCCAACCCCATGTCTATGCTCATCTCATCATCATCAATCTATCTATATGTACATGTCATCATTTGAGCTCTCACACGCATTTACACAAAGCATAGGGGCAAAAACGAGGCAAAATTAGACAATTCTGGGCTGGCCGGTCCCTGGCCCGGTTGGACCGGGTCCCTGGCCCGGTTGGACCGGGTCCCTGACCGGATGGTCCGGTTGACCGGGCGGCAACCGGGGTCTGGGCCGGGTCAGCCGGTCACCAGCCCGGTCTGACCGGACTCCTGACCGGTCGCGCGGCCTCCTATATATTGGGGAAGGGATACCCCTTGGGGTCATCTTCCCCATTGTTCCTCAACCTCCAACCTCCATGGCCGGTGCCCTGACCATCTCCACCATAGCCTAGGTCCTTCCCACCGCTAGTTCCTCCCCAAACTTCACCCAACCGTAGATCGGGGTCTCTCAAGCTTCTTCACCGAAGGATTTGGTCCTTCTCGAGTTCGTTTGGGAGATCTTGGGGATTTGGCCCTCAAGCCCTCTTCACGTGTCCTTCTTGCTCACTTGGGCACCAAGGACAATGTCATCGGGTAAATCTCCCTTCTATTCCCTCTCCTTCTTGCTTTCCCTCTCCCATTGCCACATGTTGAGGAAAGTTGAGAAAAACTTAGGGTTTGTAAAGTCCTCATGCCTTTAGAGTGTCTCACACCACAATGCACTTTTCCACTATATTGCTATAGTCTATATTCAAGTTTATGAGCTTTTGCATGGTTTTGTGGTAGAAAATCTGGGCACAACATCACAACTCGACAGACCCGGTTTCACGCCCGGTCGACCGGCCGCTCGACCGGCCGGTGCATGGCCCGGTCGGCCAGGCGCAAACCGGCCTGTCTGGTCTGCTGCCGGTTTGACCAGGCTTTGTGCGCCGGGTTGCCCAGTTTTCGCACAATTTCATCACTACACTTGGATATATGCTATGCTCTTTTGGCTTCCCTCTTACTGATGACATGTACACTTACCCCACTGCTATCCATGCTCTATTTTTCTCATTCACAGATAGTTGGAGTGGTGAGAACAACCGTGGCAATGTTGCCAAGCGAGGAAGGACTGTTGACCCTCCCCGCCGTTCTAGTAGTCGCGCACCACCTCAAGCTCATCAAGGCACTGACATTGGCAGCTCAGCTCGGGGTAGAACCAAGTCTGTTGCTACCAAGCACAAGGATAAGCATGTTGCCCAAGTGGATGATGAGGTAGTGCCAACCATCAATGTTGGGGCTGCAAACCGTCTTGAGTGGCAGGAATGGAGGACAGTGAATCCGTATCGCTTTGAGAAGCCAACTTACACTCGTGCGGACAAGGCCTTCTGGACCAACACACAAGCAGCCCTCTGGGAGGGTTTCTATGATTCTCATGAGTATATGAAGCATGGTAATATTGTATCACCCAAGGCCATCAACCCTGACGAGCTTGTCTTGTATGAAGCCACAAAGTACCGTTTTGTGGTTCAAACCTTGAAGAATCTGGGATTGTATGACCTTGTGTGCCTCAAGCCTGATGATACCCAAGATGATCCTACCTTTTGTCCCCTCCTTGTCCGTCAGTTTCACTGCACCGTCTTCTTCCATGATGATGAGGACCGCACCCTCACCTGGATGACCGGCAAGACGAAGTACTCATGCTCCTACTCTCAGTTCCGTGCAGCCATGGGTTGTGGTGATGACAGTGATCCAGGGTACAGGATTCATTCACGGTCCAGGCTTACTAGGGGTGACATCTCTTTCTGCTATCCTGCGAACCCTTCGCCTGGACCTCCCACTATCTCTGGGATGTACTACTCCTATCTGGTACTTGCCAAGCTGTTCCGTGAGAACCTCATCAGCAAGTCTGGCGACCACAGTGAAGTCCGGAACTATCACCTCAACTTGATGTACTATTGTCATCCTGACAGGGTAAGGAAGATTGATGGCTGTGATCTTATCTACAGTGAACTGAAGAGAGCAATTATGGACCGCATGACTCCCAACTACGCCCAGTATGTTCAGCGGCTCATCAACTACATTGTTCCCGCTCCTCGGAATGTTATTGGTGAAAAAGTCATCATGGACCCATTCAGGTTCCCCATTCAGGAGGCCACTCGTCCAGACGTTCCCTCCATGATGCCCACCACTGAGCGCCGTTCCAAGGCACACCATGATCATGATGCTAGCTCCAGTCACTCTCGGCGCTCCCAGCATGGGGCCGCTCGATTCTTCACATGCATGTTCCAAATGTGCAAGAACAGCAATGATGTTGCACATCAGACCCTTTCTATGACCCAGGAGACACGGAGGCGCCAGAATGAATTCGTGGCCTCAAGGAACCACCCTGTTCCTCCTCCTGGACCTGAGATGGAGCCTGTGGTAGCACCTCAGTGGGAGATGCCTCTTCTTACCGATGAGATGCTCCAGAACTTCGACTTCTCCGTGTACGCTCATGGTGCTCTTCCTACTAGGACTGCTCGTGCTCCCACTCCTACTGCTGATGATGCTGATGATAATGCGGGTGATGATAATGCGGGTGATGATGATGCGGGTGATGATGATGCACGCGAGAGCTCCTCCTCGCTTGCGTTTGGTCACTACTGATGGGTGCGATAGCATCTCTCCTCTTTTCTTTGCCTTTTTGGTGTTCCGATGCCAAAGGGGGAGAAGAGAGTAGAGTCTAGGATCACGGGGTTCTTTGATTGCCACAAGCCATGGGAGTTGCTTTATTTGGATTTTATATGGCTTGTGCTTGTTTACTTTGAGTTTTTCAAGAACCATTTGCTATTTCCAATAATTCGTGTATGGATGTGTATGGACGACTATTATGTGTGCTACTCTATGTTAGGATGATTATGTGTGCTATGCTTATATATCTTGATATGCACATCTCCATACCATGCTTGTTTCCTAAAGATATTGGGGGAGCTTCTCATGTTTCACAAATGGTGCACTTTGCATTCAAACGCAAATTCTCCAAGTGCACACATTATGGGGGAGCTTTCGTAATATCTTATATGGAATCAAGGTTTAGAGCTTATCATAATATCTATTTGTGACTCTAGCTCGGTTTGTCATCGTATACCAAAAAGGGGGAGATTGTAAGGGTATTTCACCCTTATCCATTATTTTGGTAACGATGACACCGTGCTAAAGTATTTGGCCTAATATGTTTATAAGGATAATCTCAGGTATTAGGCAATGAGGCGTAAATGGTGTATCAAAGGAACAAGAAGGCTAAAGGAGACCCCCCATTTCAACAACAATCAAAAAGGGGTTACAGGAGAAATCCGGTCACCAGCCCGGTCCAACCGGGCCAAAGAACGATCCGGCGTCTTTGGCCGGTCAACCGGCGGCAACCGGGCTCCAAAGGAGGAGCTGAGATCCGGTTTGCGCCCGGTCAACCGGGCTCCCGACCGGCGGGTCCGGCGCTCCGTCCGGTCGACCGGGCGGCAACCGAGCGACAACCGGCCACCAACCGGAGAAGCGCCAGGACGACGCAAAGAAGCTCCGGTCACTGATCCGGTCTGACCTCTGGACCGGGCTGTCCGGCTCAGGGCCGGTCAACCGGGTTTCTCGAGGAAAAATGCTGAGGTGGCAAGTGGCAACGGCCAGATTTTGAAGAACACTATAAATACCCCTTCTTCTACCTTGGAAGGGTTAGGCAACATACTACAAGCTGTTCTTGAGCTCTCTCTCTCTTACTCCATTGTTAGAAACACCAAAAGCCTCCGATCTCCCTCCTCCTCCACCCAAACTCAAATCCCTCCGGGGAATCACTAGAGGAGGACCCGATCTACTGTTCTACCAAGCCAAATCTCATTCCCCCTTGTATTCATCGAGAAGCTTGCTTCCTAGGGTTCCTTGGAAACCCTAGGTGGGCAAGAGGAGTCCGGAAGCATCCGGGTTGTGGATTCGCTCCGGGCAAGATTGTGAAGGTTTGGAGGCTACCTCAAAGTCTACCACAAGTGAGTGAGCTATTCCTTCGTGGGATAGGCTCCGGAGAATAGGGTGAGCCTTCGTGGCGTGGGGAATCCTTCGTGGGACCTCCACCCCTCCAAACGTGACGTACCTTGTTGCAAAGCAAGGGAACACGGGAATACATCCTCGTCTCCGCGTGCTATCGGTTATCTCTAACCGAACTCCTTACTTGTGATTTAAACTGCCTGAGAGAGCCTTCGTGCTCGAGATAGTTGTATCTTCATATAGGTTGCTTCACCTAGTTTGCATTAGGCTCATCTTTATATTCCGCAAAGCCTAATATTGCAAAGAAAGAATTAAAATTTGTAGAAACCTATTCACCCCCCCTCTAGGTTTACCATCTCTATACTTTCACTTTCAAACTCCCTAGTGATCTCATTAGATATAATTGAATATATCCCTTGTCTCGATCCTTCATGAAATCTTCTGATATCTGGCACTGATACTTTCTTCAATTCTATGATTTCTTCCAACACTCTAAGCTTATAGGCTTACTTTCCAAAGATTCTTGGATTAGGACATCTTCTTATGCTAATGGACTTTACTAATGGTTGTGGTGATAGCTTCCTATTTGGGTACTCAAAACTTGGTTCTATCAGCTGCGGTAATCCAGCTGCGATGTAATATGGCACTATGGTGTACCAGCTGCGGTGTCCAAACCTTAGTTATAAAAGATTCATTTAAGGTAGGGTATTGTTTTCCCTTACTACCATAACGAAAGTAATGGTACTTGGTAAGGTATTTACAATAGGCATGGTCCTGGTTGTTTAGTCCTACGAATGGATTAGACTCATTTAGTCCATCCAATCATGGCTTCTAGTTTATACTAATTATCTTCCCTTTGGTTTCTTTAGGTTCCATGAAAGGAATCTTTCTAATAATCATTAGTTTTGGTATGGCCAAACCCTTCGATCTTAAACTTTCTTAAGCTTTGATTGTCCTCCGACATCTTCTTCATCCAACATCCTAAGCTTACTTAAGTTCTCTTGGTTTTGGAGTAATTACAATTACCCCCTCAAGTTAAGGTCTAACCCTTATTCCCTCGAGATATGAACCTCGGCTTCTGGTCTGACAACCTCCTGAGAGTAATATTATATGGATACTTCCGCCAATCTTATGAATATAGGATCGGACTTCCTCTCAGTTCAGACCTTCTTCTTGGTCCATCATACTCCAAATATTATATCTTAATACTTCTCCTTCAGCCTTCCTCTCCCCCTTGGAGTTTACTAATGATCTTCAAACTTCCTTTCTTCTAATCATTAAACTCCAAGGTTAGGTAGTTGGTTTAAGTCTGGTTTATATTTTGTACCTTTCTAAAGTCTCACGAAGAATTCTTTGCGGTGTATCCACACAGTTGTGGGTATCCATTATGAATCCTCCGACTAAATATTTACCAACTACGAGATACCAGCTGTGAAATACTAGCTGCGGAATCCCCCTTTCTTTTAGGGTAAAGAAATGTTCAGGTTGTGGGCTATCTGGTACCAGCTGCAGACTACCTAGTACCAGATGTGGCTTATTGGATACCAGTTGTGGCTATGTTATGGTTGTCAATATCTACCTACCAGCTATGGCTACTTACATAGTTTTAGCTAAGATATACCTCACTTTACATTCTTTCTCTTCATGATTATCCTATATCAGCTGCGGTCTTATTATACCAGCTGCGACTTCACTTGTCTATTTTCCTTCTTCTAGGGTTTGTTTTGCAAGATAACCACTTGTGGATACTATGAAAATAGTATTTTAAGTGACTTCACTTGCATTCCCTTCTTCCATAATGAATACAGCTCTACTTCTACTGCTCCATATTCACTATTTTTCTCACTTCCATGATACTTCCACGTTGAAGTACTCCTTGATTAAGGCTAAAAGTGAGTTTTGATTGGTCCTTCCTTTAGAGTATTGTGGTTGCTTCCCACAATTTGACTTCTTTCTTCCAGTGAACCTTCATCTTATTTTTAAAATCTTCAGAATTCGTCACTTCCTCACACGAATACCTTTCCCCTCTAGACCTATAACATCAAGTAAGAGCTTGATATTGCAACATGCATTTGCATATCAAAGTCAAACTTCATGTATGGATCTAGTCAATCAATGAAAATCCAATAAAATCCAAGAAGATTCAGCTTTGTGCTTATAATACACATCCTTATATGCCTGAATATACTAGTTGGGTAAGACATCCCTAAACATCAGGATCAGATGTGTAGTATATAACACCACATAAGATAGGTCTAGGTTGTGATACTTAGCACAAATACGTGAATTTCTACTATTTGTCTCAGCATTTATCTTAATTGCACATTTGCAATGAGACAAACTTGAAACAAAATGGCCTGGGATAGTTGAAGTTAACCTAGTTTTCTTTGGAAGTACTAACAAAATAGTATACCATATATATGTGCTATTGAAGACTACTTCCTATAATACAATTAGTTCTAACATGTTTACTTTAAACACATGATTGTTTAGAATATACCACCTATAACTCTAGGATTTCTCTATGTGATATGCTCTAAATAAGCCTTCTTTAAATTATAGACTATGGTTCTAACATACTTGGTACAGTTATTAGGATTTTAAGGCCTAAGCTTTCGAACTATTCCTTAAATCCTACTCCTCATCATACTTCTGTTAACTCACTTATGATGTCCTCCTCCCTCACATCATGATTCTCAAGTGAATCATATATGATTACCAACTTTACCATGAAAAGTAAACTTGTATAACTCCTGTCACTCTTCCTTACCTCCTATGATTGACTCATCATAGACATTTACTACCTTATATAAATTATCTCCCTTACTTATTATCAAAACATCTTAGTACCTTAAATGTCTATTACTTAGCCATAACTTGTGTTGGTATACATCTTCCAATAGGATATCTTCCTTATGGTTGTATCCTCTCTTTGGACTACCATGTGTTGTATACCCACTGTGGTCTACTACCACCCATTATCTTAAGCTTCAAAGGTGTTCTAGTTATTTGGAATGAAGCAAGATAACTAACTAACTTTACTTAAGAAATATAGATTAGAAAGATTGACTCAAGTGTGTCAGGATTATTCTCAAGTGAATACCCATCTCAAGTCAAAAAGAATTGTTGGTTTGGCTAAGACAACTTCCTATAGACACTACCAAACCTATAGGTCTCCTTTAAAGGGTTTTAATCCTAGGGTCAAAGCATTTGCTCTGATACCAGCTGAGATGACCCAGCGTACCACTGCATGGTGTAGTACACAAGTCGTTGACATAACACAAGTGAAACACCGTTCCACTCATATTACATCTCTCAGAGTGGTACAACAAAAACATATGCGAGTCCAAGGTATGTCTATAGAAGTACACACGAACTGTTTACATAAGATCAACACAACCTCCTACTTTACAGTGAGGTAAAACTTCAAATAAAGCTCCAGAAGAACGACTCGTAGTCTATCTTATTGCTAACTTAAGTTCAAGAGCTACTTGGCTTGCTATAGAAATCTAGCTACTTAGGTGCTAGGATTAGGGAAAGGTTCCCTTCTATTACTAATCTAGGTTTCCAGTATAGCTGATGCAGAAGTTGACTCTATTGACTTCTTTGATTGGATTCTTCATCTTGTTGCAGTTGACTCCTTTGTCTTCGAGTTCCACGGTAGTTTCTCCTTCAGTGCCTTGATCTAAGAAGGGGCTTCAAACGAGATAGAATGAGTACGAGCGTACTCAGCAAGTTCATATTAGGAAATATGTGTATCATGCACTAGCTACAGCCATAGACCATAAAGTCATAGGCCAATGCAAGTTTTTGTAATCATTTCTTCAAAAGGTTTATTTTATTCTGAAAACTATGCCCGTCAGTCTTCACAGGTTGACTAGAACTTCGTGGAGTTCCTTTCCTGCCGCGTTCGCAGTTCCCTTCCCGGAACAAGGAGTGACAGCCACAATTTGATACACTCTGCAGAGGTGCATTACTTTTCCCATAAGAGATTCCACCCCTTTTGCCATCCGCAGGGACTTGCCCCCGTTCACACTTCCTTTGGTGTGAGGCCAGGTATGAAAATCCAAGCCCACACCGCCTTCTCCGCGACTGCAAACCCACCCTTTTGTCCAACCGTACACCCCCAGTAGACTTCTCCCGATAATACGGCTTTACTCATGGTGTACTCCGGACAATCCATCATAGATCGTAGAGCTTAACATCACTATTGGATGGGGATTTAAAAGGATATCCCAACCTATTGCGGCAGTGCCTCCAACACCCCACCGGCTCTACCAATCCGTTGGCGTGCAGAAGGGAAAAGATACGGCTGGCTTCCCTAGAGCCATTATAGATCTCATGGTCAACGCGGTTTGTACGGCGCTAGAATCACTGGACGGCATTGGTAATTAATCCTAGGGTGATATAACCCATGCAATGGAACCTCCACCATATCAACACATACCATGGTTCCATTGCCCACCACATAGTCATATTCATAATTGTAAAATAATACTTTGCTTTTCAATGCATGAGTGATAAGTATAGTACTTTGCATATAGTCTGATACAAATAATCAAATGACATGAGCAAGCGATGAACTTGCCTTTCTTGACTGCAAGATTATGCAGGCAAAAGCTTCGATACGTGAGAACTCCAAATGTTGAAATACCATCATCGTCCGGTAAGGACAATGTTTAAAGAACTGGCAAAGATGCTATAATGCATAGTATGAGATGCAATCATCCCGAGCGTAACTTAACCTCGATGATTTAGAATGTATGAGTTGTAAAGATTTCTTTAGGGTTGGTTGCACTTTTAGAATGGTTCTCAAACAAGGTTCTTACTAGGGTTTGGTTATATTAGCATCATAACCAAGTGATATAAGACATCATAACAAGTACACACATAAAGAATAGTGGTGGAACAATATGTAAAGAACAGTGGTCAATTTTAAGTTCTACAGGACACGGTTGATGATTATTTATATTATACTTCAAAAGAATAACTTTTGAAGAACATGTTAATTAAGAACTAGCAAGTATTTCAAATAAGAACTATGGCTTCTATGGTTTACTATTGGATTCATTTAGTTTCACTAATAGGAACTAGTTAGGTTCTTAATTAGAATTGGTCTATATGTAGCAAGTATTAGCAGGTTTATTACTAAGGTTGATTATGGGTATCATATCAAAGAATGATAGTCAAGGTGTTGCTATGAGTTAGTGGTTTACTATGACTTCACAACTACTTAACTAAGTAATCTCTAATGGTTTCTAAACTAAGTGAATTATCATTTCCTAAGTAGGGTTGAGTGGAATAAGAGCACGTGCTGTGCAATACTACATAAGGTTGGTACTAAGGTTCATCATTATTGTTCTACTAGGGTTTGATGGTTGAGGTTGATCCTAATGGTGTGGTATATAGGATTGATGATCAATGGTGCTAACATGTGGTAACAAGTTAGGGTTTATACCTAGGAGATACAAGTGAATCATATAGGTTTTAATTAAGAATAGGAACATGAAATGATAATCTCATGTGACTTGGTTTTATGCTAGTGGATCATAACTTGTATTTGTTGGTCACATAATATGGTTCCCTATGTAAGGTGACATTCACATGATCACATGTGATAAGCAACTAGGGTTTAGGGTTCCACATTTTGACATGATCACATAAAATAATAGGATCCAGGTCTTACTCAAATTGAAACTAGGGTTTCTAAATTATGGTACAACTCCTAATATGATAATTGATAAATAGAGTTGTGGTTACTAATTACTTTGAATCAAAATTAGTAATGGTTTAACATTTTATTAATTTTTACAAGATTTAATAATTAGAGTAATTCTTATTTAGATTTATTTAAGAATCAGGGTTTAATAATTGTTATTAGGTTTTAAAGTATTTAATTTGTTAACTTAAGAATGTTTAAGTAAATAATTGTTGAGCTACCAAAATGATATTGGCTTTTAATATTTTCTTGCTTTATTGCTATTTAAAGAAAATGGTATATGGTAATTTGCAAATTAGGGTTTATGAATTACCACTAATAATTAAGTTAATGCAAATATGATAAATAAAATTAATCTTAACATTTTACTTAGTTACTGAATAGTTAAAATTTAATTTTGAAATCTCACTAATTATTGATTTCAAATTGTATTTTAAATAATTGAAATGGCATAATTAATAAGGTTAAAAATAAATGGATTTTTATTTTGACACACATTTTTGTTTTATATTTTATTTGAATAGATTTTATTTTTGTGAGCATTTTGATATATTATTCATAATTTTCTGAGCTGAAATGAATTTTCTATAATTTTTCAAAGTTTTAACTATTTACTGGTTTTTAATTCAAATGCTAATTGCTAAATATACCGGTTCACTCTACATACAGAGAGACAGACAGGTGGGGCCTTGACTAGGTCACCTGCCTTGTTGGCAGTGGACCGAGTCAACACAAGCAACGGGTCCCTCCTCCACGTCACCTCGCCGGAGAGAGCGCTGGCGATGCTCCGGTGAGCTACGGTAGGAACGGTAGAGACCCCCAGAGACTATGGAAATTAGTGCGCTCGACTCCTCTCACTATCCTGAGCAAAACGATGTCCTCGACACCACCCAATGGTCACCGGAGTTGCTCCGGTGAACCCGTCTGCGGCGGCGCCGGCCGGCCAAGAATTGAAATCGACCTACAGCTAACCAAATGAGGCAAATAGGAGGTCTAGAGATGCGTAATGTTACCCTGATCTTGATGGTGTGGTCGGCGAGGTGGATCCTGGACGGAATCGAGCATGAACTCGCCGATACCGCCACAGTACACTGAAAGGGAAATGTCAAATTGGATTGATCCAGAGCTCCCCTGGATGTGTGGCTTTGCCAGTAGAACGACGACGTCGAGGCGCACCTCCTCGGCCAAACGGTGAGCTCCGGGGTGGTTTCTATGGTTGAATTCGTGATGAACTCCGGCGATGGTGATTGGATGATGGTGAGAAATAGAGGGCGACTGAGAGAGAATGGATGGGCGGCGAGACATTAGGGTTTCAGGGCGGATCTCCGGGCATATTTATAGACCATGACGGGGTCTGGTTCGCCCTCTCGCCGGCGGCAATGGCCGAGATGCTTGGCTGGTGATGGAGATGAATTGGGCGTGAATCTTGGCGATTTTGGATAGGCTCGAACGCGAGAACGATTGAGCGAGGTTCTGAGACTACTGACGACGTCCGGGATTGATCTTATCGTCGACGGGGACGTGGCCGGGGAGCTCCATCGCGCTGTCGCCCGCCAGGAGGAAGACGAAGTCCTCTTTCTTCCTCGACGAAACGATACGGTGGTTTGGATCATTTTCGTTGGTGGGCTGGGCTAGTTCTGGGCTGTTCCCGGGCCAACTACTGGGCTGCTCTGGTGCTGGCTTGGGCTGCTGCGGCTGCTGGCTGGACGGCCAGGTAAACCAGGTAAGCCTCCTTTTCTTTTTCTCTCTTTACTATTTTCTGTTTTGAATTTGCTATTTGAATTCAAATTTGAATTCTGTTTGGTTTTGCAGGTTCTAAATTATTTGAATATCATAACAATTTGATAATGATACTCACTGTCTTGTTTGGTTTTTAAACAACCATCTATAATTGATTAATTTTGGTTATTATGAGGTATAAGTTAAGATTCAAATAGATATTATTTTAGGGTTCATCTCAAGTGCTTTTAAATTTAGAAATCAAATCTGTTTAAATGCTTTTAAAATGTAGAACATGTGCATGGTGGACATATTATATTTTCCTATTGTTTAAACATAGTGATTACTCACATATAGTTGAATTATGTCTAGAGTTCAACAAATGGAAAAGGGTATGGAATTGGTTCATGATTTTATGTATATGATAGTTCTTAGGGTTTAAGAATTTGATGATGCTTCATTAATTGAAGTATAAAATAGGCATGAGGCATGGCAGGGTTTTACTTGTAATCTAAAGTGATACTTGGATTGAAATGCAAAGGTGATCTAGGGTTTTAGTTGTGATCACCCAATTGATACACAACCAAGAATTAGGATATGAACATAAGCTTTGATTATGTTTTATTGGCTAGCTAGGGTTACTCTAGTGTTTGGATAAACAAAGTTTAGGTTTAATGACAGTACTCCTCCATACAAGGCATGAGGATTGGTTTGGGGTTAAGTACTAGTGATATACTTATTATTTTATGTGATAGATGAGATTTATTAATAACATGGGTTTAACTGATCATCTATATCTACAAGGTATAATCATGCATTAGACAATATCCACTTATTCCTCACTAATCACTCTTTATCATTCCTCTCATCACACTCACTTAGATTCTTAGGGTTTCTAATTAATACCAAATTTTGATGATTATGGAATTGGTTTCCTAAGGTCCTACTCAAGAGATGATGATATGATCCTCTAAATATATGGTTTGCCTAGGAATTCTACCTTGGTATTTTCTGTAGCTTGTTCTTCAGGAAATCTGATAAACCTTCTTCTTGTGGTATGCCTCCACCTCCTAGCTTCTTCATCTTGATCCTAGCTAATTCATATGGAAGGTCTCAAGTGTTTGGTTTCCTTGCATCATGCTACAAGGTGATCATATGGATGAAGGGTGTGGCTCTATTTATAGGCTTGGGCAAGCTCTAGTATCATGACACATAGGTGGTGACTCTTGTGTTGGTTTGATGAGTAAGGTGCTTGGGTGTCATGCCCTCATCCATAGCAATCCTTTGAGCATGAGGTGGCATAGCTTGGAAAGCAAGTCATGTAGATATTTTCATCCTATATGGCAAGATCATTATCCTCTCATATGATTTATTTTTGGATAGCCAAGTGGCATTTGTTACTAAATATCTTGTGGATGGTTTTATTATTGTGGATGAGTCACTATATCATATTGGATTGGATTTATATTATAATATTGATCAAAAGATTAAGGTTGAAGGTTATTCCTCAGATTTGGATAGTTGGTGTTTGATTTCACCAAGGCATGATCATATGAGTTTCAAAATACTCATAATCAGTTTGATTCAAATAGTTTGAACTATAAATCGTAATGTAAATGGATTTAGTTTTATGATATTCCATATACTTAATAAGTTATGATTTAAATAAGAATGTGTGGCTTTTATGCACTTTAGACCCTGTGGTTTACCTTGTTTGGTAATAAGTTTAGAAGTGAATTTAATTTACACACAAAGGTAGTTGCTGACTTTTAAGTGTTAATAAGTTAGGGTTTGATTCATAAAGAATGTGTTGTTGTAAATATAATTCCATTTGATCTAATCCATAGATCAAATCATCTCTACCCAAAACAAGGTTTTAACAAAGATCACAGTGAAGTTTATAGCGCTTGACTTGATGATCTACTTCAATTCCAGCAAGTCAAGTGAAACTTCGATTCTTGTGGTAAGTTTTATTTGAAGCGCGAAAATTCCCCGGATTTTCTATGCATGAATGCAATGCACACTTTGGTGTTCTCTTATTTTATAGCCTCTAAACCTGGGATATTACAGCCTCTCCCCCTTAAACTGAACTTCGTCCCGAAGTTCGAACGCTCTCACGTTTCGGAATGTGGAACGGACTTGAACAGATCACAATCCTTTCAAACTCCCTAGTGATCTGATTAGATATAATTGAATATATTCCTTGTCTCGATCCTTCATGAAATCTTCTGATATCTGGCACTGATACTTTCTTCAATTCTATGATTTCTTCAAGAGTTGGTCTACAAGTCTTCGAATAAGACCCCAAACCAAAACCTTCCATATGACATGAAACCTACCCAAGCTAGGACTCCCACTAGAGGTGGGATTCCCACCTTCCCTTGGGAGGGGGTGGCCGGCCACCTTAGGTGGAGTCCACCTGGGACTCCACCCCCTAGGGTTGGCCGGCCGTGGTGGTGGAGTCCCTTCGGGACTCCGCCTTCCAAAGTGAATATCTTCCGGAATATTCTAGAACCTTCTAGAACCTTCCATAAATGCACCGGATCATTTTCAAACTTATAAAATGACTTCCTATATATGAATCTTATTCTCCGGACCATTCCGGAACTCCTCGTGATGTCCGGGATCCCATTCGAGACTCCGAACAAAACTTCGAACTTCATTCCATATTCAAGTTCTACCATTTCAACATCAAACCTTAAGTGTGTCACCCTACGGTTCGTGAACTATGCGGACATGGTTGAGTACTCTCTCCGACAAATAACCAATAGCGGGATCTAGAGATCCATAATGGCTCCCACATATTCAACGATGACTTCAGTGATCGAATGAACCATTCACATACGACACCAATTTCCTTTGTCACGCGATATTTTACTTGTCAGAGGTTTGATCATCGGTATCACTCTATACCTGTTCAACCTCGTCTCCTGACAAGTACTCTTTACTCGTACCGTGGTATGTGGTCTCTTATGAACTTATTCATATGCTTGCAAGACATTAGACGACATTCCACCGAGAGGGCCCAGAGTATATCTATCCGTCATCGGGATGGACAAATCCCACTGTTGATCCATATGCCTCAACTCATACTTTCCGGATACTTAATCCCACCTTTATAACCACCCATTTACGCAGTGGCGTTTGATGTAATCAAAGTACCTTTCCGGTATAAGTGATTTACATGATCTCATGGTCATAAGGACTAGGTAACTATGTATCGAAAGCTTATAGCAAATAACTTAATGACGTGATCTTATGCTACGCTTAAATGGGTGTGTCCATTACATCATTCATATAATGATATAACCTTGTTATTAATAACATCCAATGTTCATGATTATGAAACTAATCATCCATTAATCAACAAGCTAGTTAAGAGGCATACTAGGGACTCTTTGTTGTTTACATATCACACATGTATCAATGTTTCGGTTAATACAATTATAGCATGGTATAGAAACATTTATCATAAACATAAAGATATATAATAACCACTTTTATTATTGCCTCTTGGGCATATCTCCAACAGACCCATGCAGGATGAGGCTGCCGGAACCGACGACGCCCCGGAACAGCAGGAGGCTATCGTAGATAGCAGCGCACCGGATCAACAAGAGGGTGCCGGAGATGTAGAAGAATCAATCCTGGGCAACTTGAGTCCAACTTCCGACGATGCTTCATCCATGAACACGGAGGAATTCGACAAGGCTTTGAAGGAGTTAGAGGGCGAAGAGGAAGCTGAAGCGGAATCTGCTCCACCTAAGCAGGTCCTAGCGACCATAACTGGGTTAGGCGAGGACGCTGATGAAGAGGAGACTCCCACCGGCGTAGACCTCTCGAGACCGTCGCTAATGTGTTACCTAGCGCACATTCTTGTGCTTTGCAAAAAAGACTTTGAGGTCGCTCTCGAGATCATTCAGATCTTGTTGCTCTGTTTCTGCGGGTCCCCACACTTCGTTCATCATATGGGAAATTTCCGCGTGACGTTGTGCTAGGGGGACTTTCTGCAGAGTCGGAAAGAATTGAGGGTGCGTCTGGGGCGTACCAGTTGCACGGCTCAGCAGCAATTTCTTTTCGGCATCATGAGCCGGAGCTTCAGCCGAGGTGACGTCGGGTTGTTCAGGCGGAGGTTGTGGCGAGGACGCGCCCTTGTCAGATTCTCCCTTGCCGGATTCAGTATTTGGCTCCTCAGGGAGGTCATCAAGGTTGATGACGTCCTTTGGATCCGGCTTGGCAGATGAAGAGGCCTTGGGCAGAACCTCTACTTCTGGTGTAACGGGCACTGAAGCCGGAGACGGCTTGGCCTTCTTCTTGGGGTTCTTGGGGAGTTTGCTTCCGAAACTTTTGCTGCATGAAGGAAGGGCATAGCACTTAGCATATGCCTGTTAAATGGTAGCAAAGGAATTCTAGACGGAAACCAATCACTTCGAAGATGACAGGAAAAACTGATCAATGTTGGGCTGGGATTGCTTGCTGGTGTCGATTTGCTTGAGGCGCTGCTTTTCTTTCTCCGTCCTCTGGGTAGCCGCAACACTTGGTGTTTCGCGAGCACGCTTCGGCGCAGGGCCAGGGGGACAGCTCTCTTGCGCTTGGCGGGACCTGAGGTCTCAGGAATTTCCGCGTCAGAAGCGGCCTCGGGGTCGTTGGTTCCGGAGTGAGGGACTCGGATTAAGGTTCTGAGATCCTTCTCCTCGAGTTCCTCCAGCTGAGCACACAAACACTTAGACGAATATTGAAAGAACAAAAAAGGAACCGGTGTTAAATCAAGAAACATACCGCGATCCCGGAGTCATTGGTGTGGATGTCAATGTTGCACACGTGAATCCTAAGATCACGCGGAATCTTGATCAGCACCCGGATCTGCTTGTCCAAGGCGTCGGAGGAAAGGTTATCTTTGGAGGCGCGCATAAGGTCGTCGCGCCCCGTGTACTGGAACATTAGACGGTCCCGATGCTGTAGAGGCTGGATCCGCTTAGTGAACCAGGACATTGTGAGGTCTTTCCCTGACAAGCCATCCTCCGTCAGCTTGCAGATCCGCCTTACCGCTCGAGTCAGTTGAGTAGACTCGGATAGATGATGACATTGGGTCCAGGCCGGAGTCTCGCTGGCGGGGCCATCCATGAAAGTTGGCAGTACCCTTGTGCTGGCCGGGTCGGAAACATCCTTCAGATAGAAGAAGCCTCCGGACCAGTACCACGCAGATTCATGGCGGTCAGTGTGCGGATAGACGCGGCCAGGGCGGAGCTTGAATGTGATAATTCCGCAAGTGACCAGAGAAGAAGTTTGTGGAACTTTCTCCTTCTTGACGGAGAAGAAGTATTGGAAGAGAGAGAGTTCTGGGGTTACCCGGAGGTGGCCTTCGCACATCGTCACATGGTTGCTGATGGCTAAGATGCTGTTTGGCGAGATGTTGTGAGGTTGTAGCCCGTACGCCTTCAGGATTTCCATGAATAAGTCGTTGGGCGGAAAGGAGAAGCCCAGCTCGACGAGCGCCTTGGTCACCACCATCTCTCCGGCTTCGGGAGCAGGAGTCAGGGAACCCGGAATCGTACGCCAGGATCTGGGCCTCAAGAATCCCTCCGCCTCGAGGTTGCGGAGTTCAGTTTCCGTGGTGGTACAGGGCCACCACTTTCCCTTGGCTTCTCTATCTCGCGCGCGAGCCTTGGATTTCTTGGCGGCAGCTTCCTCCATTTTTTCTCCATTTGTTCAGCCTCGGCAGACTCTTCTGGGTTGGTTGATCCCTCAATGTTCTTGCCGGAGTCCTTTGAAGGCTCCAGCTGGACTGGGACGAAGGGAGGAGGGCGGAAGAGATTGGCGTCGCCATGATCGGCTCAGATGCTGAGGGATGCGGAGTTGAAGAAGACATCTACAAGAAAATGCGAGTTGACTAAACTTAGCCAGATCTGACATTAACACCCTAATCATCCCTACCAAGTACGACGAGAAGATGAAGCTCGAAGGACCTGCCGGAATGGGTTCTGTGGTGGTCGGAGTCGCCGACGGTGAAGTTTTCGCTGCGGTGGCTCGCCGGACTTAAGAACACGATGAAATGGACGAACAGCTCACGACGGCACTCGAACTCCGGCGATCTTCCGGCGGATTTCGGTACGGCGGAGGAGGAGCTCGGAGGCGGCGCTGGGGTGAGAAGTGAAAATGGAGGTGAATGAGGGATTAGGGTGGACGGTGAGATATTTAAAGGCCGCGGGAGGAGATTCATGCTCCGCATCCTGTGGTCGGAACGCAAGCGTCGCGCCGTTGGATGGCTGACACGTGTCGAAAATCCTAAGCGGTGAAAATGGCTAAGAATAAGTTACCGCTCAAATCACCCGAAAATGGCGCCAAGATTAGCGGAACCGTTTGAACTTTTTGGGGTTCCGGGTAACAGTTTTAAAACTGTCAACCGTTATCTCAGCAGGGGAGTAACCCGGAGTCGCATTGTAAAAATGATATCGATGGATGAAGTTGGGAAAGAAGAAAAAGTGAAGTTGGAGTTCTTCAAGTTTCCCCATGATTACCGAGAGGATTGACGGAAGCCAAGAAGCTTTAGCAAGGCGGAAACAAGAGGTGAATCTCGGAGAACTCTGGGGGCTACTGTTGTGGGTATACATCATGGGTGTACCATCGACAGTGCCTAGATCCGGCAAGCTCGGGTGGCCCACAGATGGTGATGTGGCATGTGGCCCATCGGGCGACCCAGTTGATGTAGATCGTGAAGGATGAAGTCCAGCCCAGGATCAGGGAGCCGGATCCCAGCCGACCTATGAAGGAGGCCGGATCCGTGGAGGCCCATAAGGAACCCGTATCCAGTACGACATAGATGGAAGGCGGATCCTTGACGTACACGGCAATGTACCATAGTTAGGAAACCTGTAATCCGGCTAGGACTCTCCATGTAAACCCTAGATCTGTGCGCCTTTATAAGCCGGATCCTGGGAGCCCTAGAGGCACAACCACAAGTCATTGTAACAACGCGAAAGCACCCATATAATTCCAGACAAGCATTAGTAGGCCCTGTCTTCGAGCAGGTGTTCCGAAGCTGGGTAAATCGCGTACCACCGTCCCGAGGACTCTCCGCCCTATGGCCCCTAGTTCTTCTCCCCCTCGTGAGGATCCCTCCTCTAGGGTACCGTCGAATAGGCAACGACACCTACTCAGGTAGAAACTTGATATGAGACAGGGTACACTAGTAGTAAAACCAGCAAGGATGAATATTTCTGAATTTTCTGGTGAAGATGTGGATGGTTGGATCAAAACTATTGAAATGTACTTTGATTCTGCAAGAATATCTCTAGATCAAAGAACTGAAATAGTTGTCACTTATCTAAAGGGAGATGCAATGAAATGGTAGAGGCACTAGATACAATGCACAAAATTTACCTTGGCACAGATTTTGTGGATATCTAAGAAACAGATTTGCAGCTACTTCTATATGTGACAGTTTGAGAGCCTTTCACTCATTAACTAAAATATCAAAAATGGCAATTTATATTTAAAAATTTGAAGCAGCCATGAATTTGATGATAAGAGACAATCTTAGCCTTCCCGAGGACTACTATGTGAACAATTTCCTCTCAGACTTGTCTGAATATATTCAGGCACATTTGCAATGCCATAAACCGGAAGATATGCTTCATGCTATTTGGCTAGCAAGAAGAATGGAAATAGATGTCCCACAAAAGATAACTTATAGTAACACAAACTATCCAGTGACAATACAAGTTCAGTTTGAACCAACAAAACCAGTAAATGCTACACCAGCTAATACAAGAAGCAGTACAAAAGAACCTTTGTTACAAATGTAAAGAGCCTTGGCTCCCGGGCCATAAGAAAGTTTGCAAGTTGGCTAATAAAAAACAAATACATGTCTTGCAAGCATATCTTGTGCCTAAGCAAAGTGCTATCTATAACACTGAAGATACGAGGATAACAATAAAGAAGTTTAGCCAGCGGTATTACAAATATCAATGCATGCTTTGCTGAACAAGAAAACAATTAAGCATACTTTTACATTGTCCATTGTAATTGGCAATCAGAGAGCTGAAAGCCGACTTAGACTACTTGTTGCACTTCGTTTGGTAGCTTGTGAATTTTTTTGGGCCTAGGAGAGACGTAAGTGTTAAAGTATAAACTTGTATAGTTCTACTGACCCGTATTATACATGTATAGCTGTAGTTTGATACGTGTATTGGTAGTTTTCTTGGTCTCCAAGGCTTTGTAATCCTCCTATATATATTGAGCCGATCACTCCATTGAGAGGTGTCTTCCCTCAAATCTATTCTCGTTTATATGGTATCAGTTTTTCGTTCCTAAACCCTAAAGCGCTACCGCCGCACCCTCCCGATCCCATCTGGCCGCCGTCGCCATGACGAGCCCCGCCCAGATCTCCTCGACGGCAGGTGCCCTCACGGACACCGTAGCGCCCGCCATCGCGCCTCCCTCGCCGGACGCCCTCGCTGTCAACGTCGCCAGCGTGAAAACGCACATCCCGGTCGTCCTCGACCTCAAGGCTTCCAACTTCGCCAAGTGGGACATGCTGCTCGGTGTTCTCCTCGGCCGGTACGAGCTCACCGACCACATCTCCGTCGACACCCCGGCCGTTGCTCGCGATGCAGAGTGGCTGCGTCAGGACTTCACGGTCCGCTCGTGGCTGTACGGCTCCATCAGCGACGACATCCTCGACACCATCATGGGCCCGAACCAGACCGCCTATGTCGCCTACACGTTGATCCGCAACCTCTTCGTCGACAATCAGCTCACTCGCGCGGTCTACCTCGAGGCGGAGTTCCATGCCCTAGCACAGGGCGATCGCACCATCGCCGCCTACTGCCACCGCCTCAAGACTCTCTCCGACGCTCTTCGCGACATCGGCCAGCCCCTGACCGACCAAACCCTGGTCCTCACTTGCCTGCGCGGCCTGAATCCGCGGTTCAGCGACATCACCACGCTCGTCACCATGCAGGTCCCCTTCCCAACCTTTCTGCAGACGCGGTCCCTCCTGCTCCTCCGCGAGAACCAGCTCGCCGCCTCGCTCCCGGGGATGCCGTCGGCATCTCAGGTCGCGCTGTACGGGCACACTGCCGGCCCCTCCTCCGGCGGTGCTCCAGGTGGTGGCTCTGGCAACGGCGATGCTGGAAGAAGAAGAAGAACGGGAATCCTGCTCCCGTCGACCCGCGCGGCAGCTGGACTGCACCCGCGCCCGGTCCCTGGATCTGCTTCAACCCCTACACGGGCCAGACGCAGCCCATGCCGCCCATGCAGCCCACCTGGCGCCCAGCTGCACCATCGGCTGGTGGACAGGGCCTCCTGGGTCCGCGGCCCGCCGGACCACCTCCTCGCCAGCCCACCTGGGTTCCACCGGGGCAGCAGGCCTACGTCACCCAGCTGGCTCCTCTTCATGGGCAGGCGTTTGGCGTCAACCCGCCGCCCCCGGCGACGCTCTACAACCTCACCACCGCGCCTCTGCCAGTGTGGGACTGCTCCGCCCTCATCGCCGCCCTGAACAGCACCGCCAGCTCCTCCACCGCCGGACCCTCCAACGCCGGCGCCTGGGTCATGGACTCGGGGGCCACATCTCACATGGTCAACGACCCCGGTATAATCTCCTCCCCCTCCCACACTTCTTCTTCCTCCTATGTTACCGTCGGCAACGGTGTGTCTCTCCCTATTTCTAGCACTGGTCATGCCATCCTCCACACACCTAATCACACCTTTCACTTAAACAACATCTTAGTAGTTCCAGACATTATCA
Organism: Lolium perenne; assembly: GCF_019359855.2. Classification (NCBI taxonomy): domain Eukaryota; kingdom Viridiplantae; phylum Streptophyta; class Magnoliopsida; order Poales; family Poaceae; genus Lolium; species Lolium perenne. The sequence goes on along the minus strand of NC_067250.2, from coordinate 123,978,542 downwards.
AAAATCTTCTTTCTACTCGTCAGTTTACCATTGATAATTCTGTTTCTGTGGAGTATGACCCTTTTGGTTTTTCTGTTAAGGATCTTCAAACTCGCCGCGAGATCATTCGCTGCAGTATCCCCGGTCCCCTCTACGAGTTCTTCACCAGCCGCAGCTCTCCATCCCACTTCGGTCTTGTCGCCTCCACCAACTCCATCGAGCTGTGGCATCGCCGCCTAGGTCACCCAGGACGTGATGCTGCCTTTCACTTAGCCAAAGATTTTTCTCTTCCATGTAATAAAGATACTATGGTGTGTCATGCGTGTCAACTTGGCAAGCATGTTCGTTTGCCGTTCTCTAGGTCTACAACTATTTGTGTGCGTCCTTTCCAATTAATACATTGTGATTTTTGGACATCCCCTGTCGCGAGCAATTCTGGTTTCAAATATTATCTTGTTGTCGTCGATGATTTTTCACACTTTATGTGGAATTTTCCTCTTCGGCACAAGTCCGACACTTGCGATATCCTCATTAACTTTGTTGCCTATGCACACACACAATTCCAACTCCCTGTAGTTGCACTCCAATCTGACAATGGCACGGAGTTTGTCAACTCTACGCTCGTCGAGTTTCTCACACGCCATGGTATTCATCTTCGCATGTCCTGTCCCTACACCTCGCCACAAAACGGCAAAGCTGAGCGTGCTATACGCACTATCAATGACATTACCCGCACTCTTCTCTTTCAAGCGCACATGCCTCCCTCCTATTGGGCCGAGGCTCTCGCTGCCGCTACATACCTCCTCAACCGCCGCCCTAGCCAGCCCATCAATTTCCGAGTTCCCTATACTCTCCTCCACAACCAACCTCCCTCCTACTCTGACCTTCGGGTCTTTGGCTGTCTTTGCTACCCCAACCAATCCGCCACTGCCGCCAACAAACTCGCTCCACGTTCTACCGCATGCGTCTTCTTAGGATATCCTTCGTCCCACCGTGGCTATCGCTGTCTTGACATGTCATCACGTCGGATCATCACTTCTCGCCACGTTGTCTTTGACGAGAACTCCTTTCCCTTTGCTCACGCCACCACCTCCCAGCCAGCCGACTCCCTCGACTTCTTGCTCGAGCTTGCGGCCACGCAGCACGTGCCAGCCCAGCCCATCTTGCATGGCGCCCCGTCGGCCCAACATGCACCTGCATGTGCTCCCGCGCGACAGTCCTCTCCTGCACGCGCGCCATCACCGCCTTCCTCTCCCGCGCCATCTCTGTCGCGCGAGCCCACCCCCGAGCCAGCCTCGCCATCTCTGACGCCATCCCCACCACCACCAGCAGCGTCCAACACCCACACCATGCTTACTCGTGCCAAACGCGGTATCTTCAAGCCCATCGACAAGCTAAACCTCTCCGCTGTCCACTCCTCTATTTCTCCCATTCCCAAAACATACCGGACAGCTCTCCATGATCCACATTGGCGTGCTGCGATGTTTGAGGAGTACTCTGCTCTTCTTGAGAACCATACCTGGTCTCTCGTGCCTCGGCCCGCTGGTGCTAACATTGTTTCAGGCAAATGGATCTACAAGCATAAGTTTGGCTCCGATGGTGGTCTTGCTCGATACAAGGCAAGGTGGGTGGTTCGCGGGTTCTCTCAATAGCCCAGCATTGACTATGACGAGACTTTCAGCCCGGTCGTCAAACCGGCCACGATTCATGTCGTCCTCAGCATTGCCGTCTCCTGTGCTTGGCCGGTTCATCAGCTCGACGTCAAGAACGCTTTCCTGCATGGCAATCTTGATGAGGTGGTCTACTGCGAGCAGCCCCCTGGCTTCATCTACCCGGCTCGACCCCAGCATGTTTGTTTGCTCCACAAGTCTCTCTATGGCTTGAAGCAGGCACCTCGGGCGTGGTACCAGCGGTTTGCTCACTATGCTCATCGCCTTGGCTTTATTGCTTCCCAGAGCAACGTGTCCCTCTTCGTTCTTCATCGCCGCCTCCAGCACTGGTCTTCTACAGCACATCACTGACCAGCTTCACCGTGAGTTCACCATGACCGATCTCGGGGACTTGTCCTATTTCCTCGAGATCTCGGTTTCTCGCTCCACGACAGGGATGCTCTTGTTTCAGCGACAGTACGCCATCGACCTTCTTCAGCGTGCTGGAATGATGGATTGCAACCCCTGTGTCACGCCCATTGACACCCGTTGCAAACTATCTGCCGATGATGGACCTCTCGTCGCCGACCACCGAGTACCGGAGCTTTGCTGGAGCTCTTCAGTACTTAACACTGACACGTCTTGACATTGCCCATGCTGTTCAGCAGGCCTGTCTCTACATGCATGCCCCTCAGGAACCGCATCTCAACCTCGTCAAGCGGATCCTGCGCTACATCCGTGGTACTCTGGACCTCGGACTTCAGCTTCACTCCACGCCGGCCTCATCCCTCACCGCATACTCCGATGCGGATTGGGCAGGTTGTCCCGACACTCGCCGATCCACCTCTGGCTATTGTGTCTATCTTGGTGACAATCTGGTGTTCTGGTCCTCTAAGCGCCAGGCTACTGTGTCTCGCTCCAGTGCTGAGGCCGAGTACCGTGCTGTGGCTCACGCCGTCGCTGAGTGCTGTTGGCTTCGTCAGCTTCTTCTCGAGCTTCAGCGTCCCCTCCCTACCACGATAGTCGTCTTCTGTGACAACGTCAGCGCTGTCTACATGGCTTGCAACCCGGTTCAACATCGTCGTACGAAGCATATCGAGATCGACATCCACTTTGTTCGGGAGAAGGTGTCACTTGGTCAGATCCGGGTTCTTCATGTGCCATCTTCGCAGTAGTTTGCCGATATCATGACGAAGGGGCTACCGTCCTAGTTATTTCTGGACTTTCGGTACAGTCTTTGCGCTCGTCCGACGCATAGACTGCGGGGGATGTTAAAGTATAAACTTGTATAGTTCTACTGACTCGTATTATACATATATAGTTCTACTGACTAGTATTATACATGTATAGCTGTAGTTTGATACGTGTATTGGTAGTTTTCTTGGTCTCCAAGGCTTTGTAATCCTCCTATATATATTGAGCCGATCACCCCATTGAGAGGTGTCTTCCCTCAAATCTATTCTCGTTTATAGTAAGGTCTACGTTGTTTGGTTGCATATGAGCTTGCATATGAGCCCAGTTTTATTATCACCTCTTGTTCATATGGTTATCTTACATCTCACCTAAGCACTATCGTTAGCTTATCAAAGCCATTCCCACATTGTCGTCTACATAGTCGGGCACAAGGTCTACCATGACGACGCGTGGAAAGACCACCATGCCGCTTACGACACCGGTGGCCACGGCAGTTACGCTGCGTATATGTGAAACAGGGCTGATCCTAAAGCTTTCGGCGTGGCACAATAAAATTGATGATGACATAAAAGAGAGTAGATCAAGAAGATTAAAGGAAAGCGAGCGAAAGCAAATCACCTGCTAGATTTAGATTCAAAAATTACATGAAATTTTGCACACGCCCTCAATTACTCGACACTTCCACATGCCGCTTTTGAGGAAAGCTCCTATTGACCGACCTAGTAGGCCCGAGCGACGTGTCGGACAGCCCAACGCACGCGGTAGATGTTAATTGGGTCGTGGCCTAACAAAATCAGGTATTTTCTCATTTCCATTTTCATTTTTATTATTTTTAATTTTCAGTTATTTCTTTTCAAAGACTTTGGTGTTTGTCAAAATATTTTTTTCAAAAAATCTGAAAATAGAAATTTTTAGAAAATGTGAATATTTTTAAAATATGAACAATTTGTTAAATTTATTCTTTTAAAAGTTGAACAATTTTCCAAAATGAACACTATTTTAAAAAAAAATTGAAAACCGACAGAAAACCATGAGACATTTTTTTAATCTAAACAAAATTTAAATCTATTTTGTTAAAAAAAGATATTTTAAAATTGGACAATTTTTAAAAAGTTGAGCATTTTTCAAAATTATTTTTTTTCGGAAATAAGCAATTTTGTAGATGATTTTTTTCAAAAAAACCAACAAATAGCAACAGAAAACCAAAAAAAGGGACGGAAAACCGATGAAAAACTGGACGAAAAAAATCTCAATGCGATGTTGGGCCGGCCCACTAAAGACAACGGGGTGTGCGGCATGTGGTATGGGGTTTACTTGGTTTAGGCCCAGCTAGACAGTCTAAACGGCGATGGATAGTAATAAGTCAGAGATTTCTACAAACACTGACACACAGAACGGGTGACAGGCGGCACGCCGCCGCGTGCAGGCACGAGGCCGTCGCTACTCCTTGCACGTGTCGGCGTGAAGCCACGCGGAGGCGGAGCACTGCCTCGCGTCCGGAACAGGAAGTCAAGAACTCTGGCATGCAAAGCCAGGAGCGACCACGTAAAGCTCCAACGCGAATGTGCGCAATGACATCTCGGAGCCTTGTCAGGTCGGCCACTCCAGGGCGCCACGTACACGCCAAGCACCCGATGCCCACCCCCCACTCTCGTCTACAAAGCCAATCTCCCGCTGCCTCCGCTCGTCTCCTACTGAATCTTCCTGTGTCCCATCAGTCGTCGATCCATTAGAGCTTTGCTTCCCTCCGAGGTCTCGTGTTTCCCACCTTTAGCAACATCAATCTTTTGTAGAATCGATTTGAGCACGGTTTATCGGGAAGGAGAAGATGGGCAAATCATGGGCGCTCCTGACCCACCTCCACTCCGTCGCCGGGTATGTATCTCCTTGCAGATCTGCTTCTTTCCGACGGCAGAGTCCGGTGATGTCTGATATTGTTTCTGTTCTTGCTGCTGCTGCTTCGTCTCCTTGCGCAGGCCAAGCGTTATGCTGCTCTACCCTCTGTAAGTACACCCAAGAACTAGTTACTGAACCTACCAGCACCTGCTACTATCGATCGTTTTCGTTCCCGCTTCCGACGCTGACGGAGTGACGGGTCTGCTGCGCAGGTACGCGTCGATCTGCGCGATGGAGAGCCCGTCCAAGGTCGACGACGAGCAGTGGCTGGCCTACTGGATCCTCTACTCCTTCATCACCCTCCTCGAGCTGGTCGCCGAGCCGGTCCTCTACTGGTAATGAATCTTCCGTCCCAACTGAATTACTCCTTTAAATCGTAGAGCTGGTTTGTACCTGATTTCCCGGTCGATCTCATTGTTTTTTTGCCGCGTCCAGGATCCCGGTGTGGTATCCGTTGAAGCTGCTGTTCGTGGCGTGGCTGGCGCTCCCGCAGTTCAAGGGCGCCTCCTTCATCTACGAGAAGTTCGTCAGGGAGCAGCTCCGCAAGTACCGCGGCAGGGCGCGCAAGGGAGACTCAGATCACAAGGTGCACATACTCAAGGTAACCACCAACCATATCAATCGCGTTTTTTCTGCACTTATCGTGATATGTAAGTGCTCTATGCCGGAGAGGCTTCTGTTTCCTGTTTCTTACGTTCCCCTCTTGGAAAAAATATTGCACAGGCTGAGGCGGCTGACAATGTTCATATGTACTGAGGAGAAGGAGACCTCGCAGCAGATCGATCCAGGAGTGTAACCTACTGTTGTGCAGAATCCTTTCCTTAACTAGCAGTAGCAGGTGTATCATGTACTGTATCTGAAATGTGGCAAAACTAGTTATTACTTATTACTAGTACTTACTCTGTAGAAGAAACTGGACCGCTTCCTGTTGTAAGCACATCGAGAAAACACACTGTCACTGCGCATGCTCTCTATAATAAACCGACGCCTTCTAGCCTTCTAGAATCTTGTGGAACTTGCTGCTGCGAGTTGAATCCATAGGGCCGATGTTCGACCATATGCCGACATGTGTTATGCCATGAGGGCATCTCCAGCGGCACGACACATTTTAGCATCCGCGCGTGTCCGTTTGCGTCGGCGGAAATGGTCAAAATCGATCGCGCGTCCGTTGCGTCGGGTGGCTCCGAGACGCATTTTTTGGCCAAATCAGTTTTTTAAACATGAAAACATAATTTACATAGTTTAAACATGAAAAAAACCCTAACATATTTTTTGGCCAAATCATTTTTTTAAACATGAAAACATAATTTACATAATTTAAACATGAAAAAAACCCTAACGCCTACGGTATCGCCCACGGCTAATTGCCATCCGGGAGAGCGTACATCAGGCGCGCCGTCGGTGCTGGAGGTGGAGGCGCCCAGGGTTGTGGCTGTGGCGGCGGAAGGCGCCCAGGGATGCGGCGGCGGTGGAGGCGCCCATGGATGCGGCGGTGGAGACGCCCAGGGATGCGGCGGTGGAGGCGGCTGTGGAGCCCAAGGGTTATACGACGGCGGTGGAGGCGTCGCCGAGTCCTGTAGCGCCTGTCGAAGGGCTTCATCCTCCGATAGGCCCGACGGCATGCCGTCGGTGGTGTAGCGGGGCAGTGGCGGCTGCACAGGCGGATCGTTCTCGGAGATGAGAACGCCGAGCTTCGCCATCTCGTCGTTCGTCATGTTCTCCGGGAACTCGAAATTGCGGCCCTCCACCATGGCCTGCTATCATTCGTGGAAGACGGCCGCGACGTAGTCATCGCTGTCGTCCTTCACCTCTTCGTTATGGTACGCCAGCGCCTCGATGTAGTCATCCTCGTCGTCGTTGTGGTCGTCGTGGTCTTCCTCATCGTCGTTGTACTGCGCGCGCATCGGCGGCTGCTGACGACGCGTCGGCACCTCCTGTCTTCGTGGATGAGTCGCCGCTGGACTCGCGAAGGGAAAATCCCTATCGCCCATGAATCCCGCCCTCCTCCTCCTATCCGTCTCGATCGCCAGATAGGTACGCCAACTGTCGGAGTCGATGGCGTACGTCGGATCGGCGCGGAGGTCCGGCGGCAGGTACAGCCTCCTTCGCTGGATCTCCGCGGTCCGATCAGGCTTGCGCGCAGGGACTGGAGGGATGGGCACCCGGCGGCAGTTGAGCCGCCAGCCGCCAGGTTGTTGCACGCCCGACCAAGCGTCGCACGGCATCCATTTGCCGTGCATCAGCATCCCCAGCGTGATGGGGAGCGGCACCCTCTGCGTCCCCTTCTTGCTGCCGCTGCCGGACGCCTCGAAGTCGTTCTTCTTCCCCATGGCGCTGCGACGGTGGTGGTGCGAGTGGAGGTGTGGGCGAAGGAGGAACACGACCAGCGGACTTTTAAGGACGGTCACGCGCGGGATACGATGCCATTGAAGGCGGCGCAGAAGCCCAGCCGCCACCCGCCAGTGCGCGCGCAGAACAGGCAACCACACCATTGATGGCGAAGGCTGCGACGCAGACGTGGAAGCGCTGACCGCCGAAACGATGTCCTCGATGCAGACTCGCTGCCAGGCGGGCTCGGTGGAGACGCGAGCGCACACTTTGCGCGTCCGCGCAACATCCGCAGAGACGCAAACCTGCCGCAAATATGCGCCAGGTTTGCGTCTTTGTGAACGGCCCGATCACTATGCGTCGCGTCGCTGGAGGTGGTGCCAGACAGATTTTCGGTCAAAATGGACACAAACGGTTGCTCAGCGTCCGTTTGCGTCGCGCCGCTGGAGATGCCCTGACATCTCCACGCAGCGATGTCCTAGTTACCTTTTTGAGTCTTGAATATTGTTGTACTCCCTCACTTCCACTAAAAGTATCTCAACTCATCAAAATTTAAATATATCTAGACACTTTTGTGGATACATCTAAATTTATTTTGACAAAACTAAAACACCTTTTATGGATATTTAAATTTTAACAAAAGTTAAGATACTTTTGTATTGGTGGGACTTTTGGTAGCTAAATTTTGACAAAATCAAAACACTTTTGTGGATACATCTAAATTTATTTTGACACACTTTTTATGGATATCTAAATCTTAACAAAGTTAAGATACTTTTGTTTTGGTGGGACTTTTGGTGGGACTGAGGGAGTAGATGGAGTATGTTTGAAAAAAATGCAAAGCCCACGCTTCAAGGAGGATGACGACTTCCGTGAAAACGGGTTTATTGAATTTCTTTTCAATCTCTGAAGTGCAGTTGCTCTCAACAAGAGGAGTATCTGTGCCTTGCATAAGTATAGATGGAGGCGGGACAGTCAGCGTTTAGCGGCTCGGGCGGCGCTTGTCTTTTCGTCAGGCGAAGGTACGGGCTCCTTATCTTCTTCGCTGTTGGGCAGGAACTCAAAACCAGTTTGTCACATGAACCTGCCGGTGCTTGAGCCGTCAGTGTTTGTCGACAAAACCGTGGAAGGTTGGACATTGGTTCGTCGGCGGCGTTGGTCGCTGGCGTCCGCCAAGCAGGTCAGTGATCCGAGTATTTCGGTGAATTCAAAATCGATGTCGGTGGGCCAAGCCCGGTTGCGGGCTTGTGCACAGCGACCAGGGTTTTGTTCTGGCCCAAAAGGGCAGGTACGACCATCTATCGATCTTTCGGAAGGTGATCGTGTTTCCAGAGTTGCCAGGGTCGGTAGCGAGACTGCTGGTTTTGCGTTTCGAAGATTTCTAGGGTTAACCTGGAAGAAGTGCGAGGCGGCGGCTCCAGTTATCCGACATCGCTCTGTTGAGGTCACCATGAGTGGAGATGGTGGTCGGGGATTCAATCCTGGGCGAGGTGGTTTTAACTCTGGCCGGGAGGGTATGGCGGCGGTCGCGGGAACCATGGCGGCCGTGGGGACTATGGTGGTGGCCGCGGTGACTTTGGTGGTGGTCGCGGTGACTACGGCTCCGGCGGAGGGCGCGGTGATTATGGCAATGGTCGTGGTGGGTATGGTGCCGGTCGCGGTGGCTATGGTGGTAATCGCGCTGAATATGTGCAGAGAGGTAGGTTCGGTCATGGAACCGGACGGGGCAATGCTGGCTATGGAGGAGGCCATGGTCACCAGGGTAATGGCTTTGGAGGCTTTGGCGGAAATCCCCAGTTTGTACAAGGGGAATCAAGCGGATCGGCTGGCTCTGCTTCTAATGGCAATTGGGACAACTCTCGTTTTGGAGGGAATCAGCATAGGTGGAGCACTGGGCGGGGTGGCACTTTGGGCAATCGAAGTCGGGGACAGGACACGGAGGGTGCTCCTAGAGGAGGCATTGACGCCGAGCTCTTGCAACAAACTGTCCAGGCGGTGGTGGCGGCTGTGACGGCAGCTACGAAGACAAGGGAAGCTCCGGCTGTGCAACCTTCAGTGGCTGTGCAGGTTTCGGAACCGGTTTCCACTGTGGCTGAGCCTGTTGAGGCTTCGGTTGCAGTGCCTAATTCCTCGGTGCCACAACCTTTGGGGACGTCTCAGGTGATACCAGATGGTCCGGCGATGATTGCTAATGACAAAGAGAACGAGGGCCAGGGGGCTACTAAGAAGAAAAAGGAAGAAAAAACAGGATGTTTTAGGTGCAAAAAGCCGGGGCATTATATTGATGATTGCCCTACACCATTCTGTGATTTATGTGAGTCTATTCATCATCTCACATCTGCTTGCCACCTGCTAAATGCTCCAAAACCAACTGCGATTCTTCATGGGTATGCTAACGAGGGGCTTATGTTTTTTGAGCTTGCATGTGGTGTGTTCAAGGCTAAGGCAGAAAATCCCAAACTGGCAAAGGTAACTGTTGAAGGTGTGACCTTGACTATTCCAGAGATTATAGAACAACTCAAGAAAATTGTTCCTTCTGAAAAGTTTAACTGGGAGGTTTTTCATCTCAAGGACAATATTTACAGAGTTAAGCTTCCTAGTAAGTTAGAGGTCCAGCGACTGAAGAATTTTAGCACCTACATTTGCACAGACAAGGAGGCTTGTTTGGCTTTTGATTCATGGTCATCTGTGGAGGAGCCCTTACACATGCTTCCAGAGGTGTGGGTTCGTGTTTCGGGACTGCCTTCGGACGTTAGATCGGACTATCTAACCCTTTGGGGAGTGGGAACTTTATTTGGTAAAACTCTGGATGTGGATATGGCTTATACTAGAAAGAATAAAGTGCTTAGAACCAAGATTGGATGTCTGGATCATAGACTGATCCCTGCTGATAGTGATATGTTCATTAGGAGAGGATTTTATAAGCTTCGCTTTGAAGTGGAAATTGAGGATCAGTCGCAGGAAGTTAATATGGCGGATGCAAATAATGGCTCTGATGGAAATAATGGGGATAATCAGGGTGAAGAGAAGAATGAAGATGCTAAGGATATGGACATGGATAATAAAAATAGAGGTACAGAGGCGGTACCTAAAGGTAATAATCTAGATGGGTCAAATTCTCACAATGGAGGGGAGGATATGCAAGAACAAGGTGAATTTTTAGAGGCTATTCAGTTTGGGACTTTGGATGCTAAATGTGCTTCTCCAGGTAATACGTATGCTGCAAAAAAATTGAATCAATTTGACCTTGTATTCATTCCTAAATCTAATATTAAAGTTCATGCACAAAATAACAGTTTCAACACGGTATCTTATGTAGATTTGAGACAAAGGGGAGATTCTCCTGGGTTGTTGGGCGTTGGGATTGATGAAACTGGTCAGTTCCCTGCTATTGGGCAGGAACTGCCAGTTGTCTCACCTGCCGGGCATGCAGCCAATGGAGCACCTGCTGCTGGCCGACAGCAGACGCAGGGGTGTGCTGACGCAGGCGCCACGCCTGCATGGCAGGCAGCTGTTGGGTCGCCATCTGCTGCACGAGAGCAGCCGCAGGTCGGCATGGGTGACAGCGCCAAGCCTGCAGGGCATGCAGCCAATGGGAAGCCTTGTGCTTGCCGACAGCAGACGCAGCTTGGCGCTGACGCCGGACCCCCTGGCGCGTCGCCTCTCGCCAATGGCAGGCCTGCTGTGCCTGGCTGTCCAAAGCTGGTAGCTGCATGTGTGGGTATGGATGGTGGGTCGGGATTTTCTACGTCGAGGAGAGGGGTTTCGCTGGCTGCGGCGCCTCTGTTTACGCCACAGAATATCCAGACCGGGATGTCCAGTCAGTATGGGCAGCGCACGCCAGTCCATGCTGATCAGAGGCCAATCATTGGCAGCAGTCCTACTGGATCGGCTGTGCCGCTCACTGATGGGGTCTTCGGTGAGTCTTCTGATGAGAGTAACACATATTTTGTAGATGATTTCAACTTCGTTTTGTCACAGCCTTATGATTCCGAGTCTAATGCAGCTGTTCATACTGAGCTTAAATGTGTTAATACAGGAGTGAGCTTAAGTGGTTCTTTGGGTCAGGCCAAGAGAGGTACTACAGAGGAAGTTTTGTCAAAGGCTAAGGGGGTTCTTCCAAGCATGGGCATGAAGGAACAGATGGGGGTTGCCTCATCTCCAGCATCTTCTGGTAAGCATCTAGATATTCCTGGTTCATCTACAATGATGGTGAAGGACGGTGTGAGTTTATCCTTAATTGATAATGATGTAAATAATATGACAGTTCGTCCTACTATGGAGGAGGTTATTGCTTTTGGTGGAATCCCTCAACCTATGGTAGGTGTGAGATCTAGCACTAGACTGGGTGGCCAGCCTGGTGGTGATATGCTTCAAATGGAGAAGGATATGAGGAATGCTCAGCTGAGGGATACTCCTCCATGTGTAGGTAAGTCTTTGCCTCCTAAATTTTCTATCGTCAATATATCTGATGATGAAATTAGGCATAAGGCGGAACGGTTGGGTATTTCTTTGGGCAAATCTGAAGGAGAGGTAGTGAAATCTATTAGAGGAATTAAATTGCTAGAAGAGGATCGTACTTTAACTTTTCTGCAGAAAAATATAGATGAGTATGTTAATAAGGAGGAGGACCCTTCGACACTTGTGATGTCTAAAGTTTCTACCCTATGTGATGATCTTGTAGAGGATGATTGTACCCTTTTGGATTTAGATGATCATTTGGAACATGTAAATCCAGTAGTTAAGGAAAAGAAGACTAGGGTTAGGAAAACTTATGATACCAATAATATTCGTAAAAGTACGAGGAGAAGAATTAAAAGACAATTTTCATGATGCAGAATATAAAGGGTATGAATTGGAATCCTGGGGGGTTTGGGGACACTGCTAAGCATTTGTTTGTAAAAGAGGCAATTAGAGAACATAAATTAGACTTTGTAGCCTTATTGGAGACTGGAAGGTCTAATTTCTCTATTCCTTTTTTAAATCAATTGGCGGCGGGATATAGCTATTCCTGGTTTTGTTTACCACCACATGGTCGATCAGGAGGTATTTTGGTAGGTATTAACTCTGACACACTCGAGGTGCTCAAGGTGAGTACTGGAGATTTTTGTGTTAAGTTGCACATTAAGTGTAAGAGGGATGGCTTCGAATGGATTCTTGTACCTGTCTATGGGGCTGCCCAAGAGGCACACAAGGCTGAATTTTTAGCGGAATTTGTCAGAATTTGTGAGACTGAAACATTACCTATGTTGGTAGGTGGTGATTTCAACATTATTCGGAAACGTGAGGAAAAAAATAATGATAATTTTAAAGCTCGTTGGCCGTTTGTGTTTAATGCCATTATTGAACATTTAAACTTGCGTGAAATTGCTCTTTCGGGAAGACAGTTTACGTGGGCAAGTCGTCGGGAAGTTCCAACTTATGAGAAATTGGATAGGGTGCTCGCTTCAATTTCTTGGGAACAAAAATTCCCTCTTGTCACTGTGCGTGCGTTGACAAAAGCGGAGTCAGACCATACTCCGATTCTTATTGACTCAGGGGTGAAAGCACATTTGGGTAATAAGTCAAAGTTCTCTTTCGAGTTGCATTGGTTGCGACAAGATGGATTCTTTAACATGATTGAAAAGGAGTGGAAGTCTGTTTTAGTGGGGACGAATCCAATGGATGTGTGGTTGAATAAATTAAGACATATAAGAAAATTTCTTAAAGGTTGGGCAAAGAACCAAAGCGGCCAATATAAAAAAGAAAGGGATAGGCTAATTGGTATTATCGATGGGTTAGATTTGAAGGCTGAAAAGAACTGTTTATCGATGGTAGAGAGAGAATTGCTAAAAGATGCAAATGATAAGTTGAATAAATTACGAAGAGAGGAAGAGTCTAAATGGGCACAAAGAGCTAAAGTTAAGCACATCCAAGAAGGGGGGAGCAATACGAGATATTTTCATTTGATTGCAAATGGGAAACATAGAAGAAAGAAAATTTTTCAATTAGAACAACAGGAAGGAACTATTGTTGGGAAAGATAATTTGAAGGTGTACATTACTGAGTTTTATAAAAAATTATTTGGGGCACCGGCATCTAACAACATCTCTTTGGTAGAGGAAGAGGTGCAGGACATCCCTCAGATATCGACTGTGGAGAATGCGATCTTGGCAGCTTCTTTTTCTGAGGAAGAAGTTCATGACGCACTCTTTCAAATGGAATCTAATAAAGCGCCGGGGCCTGATGGTTTCCCGGCAGAGTTTTATCAGAAATTTTGGGAAGTAATAAAATATGACTTGATGGCACTGTTCAATCAATTCAGTATTGGGGATTTGCCTCTTTACAAATTGAATTTCGGCGTCATTACCTTACTACCCAAAAAAGAGGATGCGGTGCAAATTCAACAATATAGACCTATTTGTCTGCTGAATGTGTGTTTCAAGATCTTTACCAAGGACTGTACAAATCGTATTACCGGGATTGCCCCATGTGTCATAAGACCAACACAATCCGCTTTTATGCCGGGAAGGAATATTCTAGAAGGGGTGGTCATTCTTCATGAGACTATTCATGAGTTACATACTAAGAAGCTAGATGGGGTTTTATTTAAGATTGACTTCGAAAAGGCATATGATAAAGTGAAATGGTCATTCTTACAACAGACTTTGAGGATGAAGGGGTTTGCTCCTGAATGGTGTAGGATGATCAGTCAATATGTCCAAGGGGGTAGTGTAGGAGTTAAGGTAAATGATGACATTGGTCATTATTTCCAAACTAAAAAAGGTTTGAGACAAGGTGATCCTCTGTCGCCTATTCTCTTTAATATTGTGGTGGACATGCTTGCTATTTTAATTGAGAGAGCAAAAAATGATGACTAGGTAGGGGGGCTTATTCCTCACCTTGTTGAAGGGGGGATCTCAATCCTACAATATGCAGATGATACTATTCTCTTCTTGGAACATGACTTCCAGAAAGCTGTGAATATGAAACTAATTCTTTGTCTTTTCGAAGAGCTATCCGGGCTTAAAATTAACTTTCACAAGAGCGAGATTTTTTGTTTTGGGAAGGCTCAGGAGGAGGTAAACCTGTATAAACAGATCTTTGGTTGTGACGCTGGTTCCTTAGCTTTTAAATATTTAGGTATTCCTATACATTTTAGAAAGCTTAGAATTTCTGATTGGTATCCAGTGGAGACTCGATTTGAGAGTAAATTGGGATGCTGGAAAGGCAAATTACTGTCCTATGGGGACAGACTTGTACTTATCAATTCAGTTTTAACAAGCTTACCGATGTTTATGTTATCTTTTCTAGAAATACCTGTTGGGGTAAGGAAAAGATTGGATTTTTATAGGTCTCGCTTCTTTTGGCAATCTGAGGAAAATAAAAGAAAATATAGGCTCACCAAGTGGAATATTGTTTGCCGACCCAAGGATCAAGGGGGTCTAGGTATTGAGGTCCTTGAATTAAAAAATAAATGTTTATTAAGTAAGTGGCTTTATAAACTTCTAAATGAGGACGGGGTGTGGCAGGAGTTGCTACAGAATAAATATCTTAGACAGAAGACCTTATCCGGGGTACAGGTCAAACCAACAGACTCTCCCTTTTGGAAGGGATTGATGAAGGTCAAGGACGATTTTTTTAGAAGGGGTTTCTTAAAGATAGGTAATGGTACCAATATCCGGTTCTGGGAAGATACCTGGCTGGGTAATACTCCATTAGCACAACAATATCCATCCTTATATAGTATTGTGCATCACAAGAATGTAACAGTAGCCCATGTGTTAGCCCAACCACCTCTGAATATCAGTTTCAGAAGGTTGTTAGTGGGAAACAAATGGTCGTTATGGTTGTAGTTATGCCGAAGACTTATGAGGATTAATTTATCTGATGAGAAGGATCAGTTTGTTTGGAAATTAACAACAAATGGTGTGTTTACAGTGAAATCTATGTATGAGGATCTTATGAATGACCATACCCCTTTTCTGCGAAAGTATCTTTGGAAAGTTAAAGTTCCTTTAAAGATAAAAATATTTATGTGGTTCTTAAGTAATAAAGTTTTACTTACTAAAGATAATTTAGCCAAAAGAAGATGGAATGGTTGTACAAAATGTGTTTTTTGTGGTGAGCAGGAGACTATAGAGCATCTGTTTATCGCTTGTCCTTTAGTAAAACTTCTTTGGCGTACGATTAATTTTACTTTTGCTCTCCCACCTCCAACCAATATTACTAATATGTTTGGTAATTGGCTAAATGGAGTTGATAGACAATCAAAGGCTTTCATCCGAATTGGGGTTTCTGCCTTATGTTGGTCTATCTGGAGGACAAGGAATGATATTATTTTTAACAAAAAATCTTCGTTTCATCTTTTGCAGGTTATCCATATGGTGTCACATTGGGTCCAGTTGTGGGCTCTCCTGTCACCGGAGGGGCAGCGGGATGCTATGGCTATTGGATGCACACGGCTCCAGATGGTCGCTCAGGATATCTTGTGCCAGGCTGACTGGCGGCACGATAGGCGTTTACAATGATGTGTAGTTCCTGTTTTTTTGTTTTCTTTCGCTGGTTGATTCTTGTATCAACTCTTGGCGATGACTGAGTTGTTTTAACTGTGTTCTATTACACTTTTAATAAAAGGCCGTGTGCATCACCATGATGCAGAAGCCGTGGTTTTATTCCCCATTTCGAAAAAGAAAAAAAAGAACAAAGATACTTCCAGAAAGCTTGAGCATAGAGGCATTGAAAGGACACGCATTGTGTATGCTCGTTGCTTAAAAGAATAACACAATTATACTCAATGAAAAATTGTGTTCTCTCTGCAGCAAGTCCCTAAAGTAGTAACCAGCAGAAGAGTCTGTGCTTTTGTTAGCAGCTAGATTTTCATAACCAGCTGAAAGGCAGGAGATGTTTAGCAATCATGAAAGCAGCAGTCTGAAGGGACATTTAAGATCAAATTACCGAAATTTTGGAAGTCAGCATAAGCAGCTTCCAACAGTGGAAGCTCAAAGAGATCTAAAAGTCCTCATTAGCAAGAGCTGAAGAAATTGAAGTGTACAAAGAATGTGCAAACGAAGCCAAATAAGGAAAAGAGTGTTGCAGATTTTGCTCATCGAGTCATCTTACCATAGAAAAATTGTTCCGCCATTTTGTAATTGACATGAAGCCAACAATTCTTTAAAACAAGTTTAGGCAGCTCCTCCACCAAAAAGAGCAGTCTCTCTAATCTTGGCTGGTGGTAGACCTGGATCATAGTAAGACTCGCATGCCAATTTAACCCAAGGGATGTCTAGCTTGATTGCAGAAATAGGAAGTTTTACGCGGCGTGACCTTTAACTGTTAGAATGTTTGTTATGGCATTTTAGAAATCCTAATTCATCTTCGTCTGGAAGTACTGAACAAGAAACATAAAAATGTAACTCGTCTTTGTGGAGGTGCTGAAAAAGAAACATAAAAATGGTATTATAGCACCATTGTTTAGGTTTTTTTCCAGCACCTATAGGTATCGCTAGAAGAAGTAAAGCGATTTGCTCGCAAAGAAGTATGAGCGAGACATTCTTCCGTAATAAGGATGTCAATTGCGGGAAGAAGAAGTATAAGTGAAAGGGTTAAACTCATCTACTAGGGAAAACATGAAGCATAAAAGTGTAAAATTATTTATTTAAAATATCGAGTGAATTCCAGTTTTTACCTTCTAGTTGTGCATTTGTGACACATATTACCCTATTTAGTGAAATTTCTACCAAAACATCACATTTAGGAGAATTTAAACATGGTTTAGCTCCAATTTAGCATTTTGCTTGTTATTGTTATATATGATAGGCATGATAGACCGATGTGGAGCAACAAAATATGTAAACATGGGAGGGCCTCATGGATAATTATGTACAAACTTATTTAAGCCATATGTTTCATTCCTCACTATCATCTTGATATTTTTGGACTCCGATCATCACCTAACACCTTGCCCAATGGACACACATATGAAAACAAGGGTCCAAAACTTTTAAAATGGGTAGTCTACATGAATTTTCACTCGGCGGAGTAATTAGTGTCACAAATACATAACTAGAGGGTAAAAAGTGGAATTCACTCTAAAATATCTTAAAAAATCCTTTGCTATTAGAAACTGTACTTTTGGTGATCAGAGGGAAAAGAACCAGAAAAGAGGAATTGTTAATCGTGAAGTGATGAAAATAGGGGATATTACCGAAAAAACATCAGATGATCGTAGGGAGTAGTATCCGGAACAAGGACAACACACACCGGTTGTAATAAGTGACGTATGACAGGCAAGTTTTTTCGGAAATGCCTGAAAGAAGGGAGTAGTATTTTTGTCGACTAAAAGAGGGAGCATATGATGGGTATTTTGGTTTTCGGGGTGCCTCACAGAAAACTACATCGAAATAGTTAACGCGACAAAATAGGTAACTTCCCGCGGAAAACTCAAAATAGTTAACGCGATAAGATTGAATTACCACTGAGAAATTATGCTCTAGTAAAAAGTTACTGTTGAATTCAGAAATCTAAAAAAAAAAATTAGTAAAAAAAATAGTGGCACTATTCACGTGGTTACTGTTTAGCTGCGTGAACAGTGAACATCAGAAGCAGACATTGATTTTGCAGCTTCGGATCAATCACACCAAGCCCTCCCCTATCTTTAGGTTTACATATTAGTGACAAAACAGGTAAGGTAGGACAGTTTGTGATATTTCCGAAAAGTTTTTTTTAGCTCCCGAGCTCCAGTGCTCTCACTATGTTAAGAAAAATTAAAAATATTTTTACAAGTTACAAGAATCATGAAAGTAATTTGAAGACTGTCAATACATTCCATAATCATGCAAAATCCCAATCCGAAATTCTTTTTTATTTTGAGCTAGATAAAAATGACAAAATCGGATATGTTTTGAAGATTTAAAAATGACTATTTAGATCTACAATTTTGTCATTTTTGTGTAGCTCAAAATATTAAGTATTTGAAATTGATTTTTTGCACGTTTGTGGGATACATCATTGACTATTTGCAGATTTTTTTTCCAGATTTTTTTGTGAAACTCAAAAATATGATTTTCGATTTTTTTTTTTAAAACGAGATCACTGGTGCTGATATTTCTCTCTTTCTTAAATAGTGTTGTCTATACTTATCCACTTAGTCAATGAAGACCTGGTAAATGATTTTTTTTCTTAAAACGAGTGGCAAAATATTCATCACTATTCATTAATTAAGGAGAAGAGTCTTGATAAGACAAAATTCCCCAACCAGGTAAAGGAATTTCATGCTACACCGATAGACTTAATCTCTCCTTATAAGCATTCCAAAGAAGGATAGCTTTATCTACATGAGGAGAGAGATATATATAGAGAGAGTGGGTTCCATCAGGATGCTAACTTGGAAATTTCGTACCTTTTGTGCTAAGTGGAGGCAACATGCAAGAACATGAAAAAAGCTGGAGCTTTCATCACCAAACTTGACCCACTCATTTATTTTTTCCTTGTTGGTTCCGGAGAAGTTTTTGTTTGTTTGGTCAGGAGAGAAGTCTGAAGCTTTTTAAGGCACACTTCTTTCGGGCTTCTCAGACAGCTTCGAGGTGGCGCACCACCGAAGCCCAAAAGACTATACCGAGAAACTGGCCGCGAGCTGTTTCTGGGACTGTCCCGAGCTTCTCCCCTCTGAATCGAATCGGTACACTGAGTTGCCCCTTCAGTTGATTCTATTTACAGCAAAATGCCACCCCGAAGTATAACGCTTGGATGGACAAGTGAAAAGGAAAAAAAAAGCTGAGATTCTCGTCGACTCGAATCGCTCCCCATCCGTGCACACCCGAGCTTGCTCTAGGGCTACGTGCTGCCGCCGCCGCCGCTCCCTGCCGGACTAGCCACCTGCTCCGTCTCCCCGGCACGGCACACCCAGCCGTATCCCCTTCTTGTTCCGCCTGCTCCGCCGCCACTCCCCCGTCGGACGAGCCCCCTGCTTCTTCGCCCCTGCACACCCAGCCACCTTCCCCGCAGATTGGCACCGAGGACGAGATGGCCACTCCGTCCCCGCCTTTTGACCGTCGCCGCGGAGACCTCCCTGTCAGGCGCTGACCGGGGCCTCGTCTCCAGCCCCCACTCGGCTTCCTCGAGCTCATCCTCCCCGACTAGTTCCTCCTCGCAGCCACAGGGATATATCTCCTTCCAATTTTCACTTGTATATTTACAGTATTGTCAAGACGTTTTGCTAAGCTTCCAATTTCCTCTTGTATTGTCATGGTGTCATGCTGTTCTGCTGATGTTCAATTTACTCGTAGTATTTCTCTGGATGTGAACTAATATTCCGCTATAGTTCAAATTGCTGGGTAATTGTAAATTAATGGGTAGTTGTAAATTGCTTGAGAAGTTATTGTTATTCGAAAACACTAAAGATTTCTTTTATTTTGGCATGTATAAAATTGCAAACGATTGTTATCATCACTTATTTGACCACATATTTTAATTTAGGGGTGTTATAGACATTTTCAACTCAACACATCAAATAAGCCAAATTTTTTAGAAGCCTAAAAGAATATGAGCAACCAGTTTCTAGGAGCTTCTTCTCACCACACTTTTTTCCCACCATTTTCTAGAAGCTAGCTTATGCATAAGCAGAAGCCCAAAAGAAGTCACCCTAAGGCTGATTCTGAAATTCCACTTCTCAACGGGTTAAATCTCTTACATTCTCACTTGTGTCAAGCAAGCCAATGCACATTTGCAATTGGGCTTCTCAAGTTCTAATGTTCACGTGCCCATTTTTCAGAACACCTCTTAAAATTTTGAATTTAGCACGAAATCCTAATTAAAGTAACTTAGATGCACAAATTGTTTCTTCATGAAACTAAAAAGGAGAATCAAGATCCCAACTTCAAAAATTGAAAAAAAACTACATCAAGCATGTCGCTTCAGAAAATAAGAGTGTAGAGAATTTTCAAGACGTCATACCTTACATATGAAAAAAAAAATTGTCTCCGGGAAACTCTATTTTCATATCAACACGCTATGCATTCGAAATCCAATGCACACAATAGATTATCTTCAATTACGATGTGTTCTCATTTTTGGTATCCATGTTATGACTCTAAACTCGAAAGGAACATATACGGCAGGCGAGTCTTGGAGCATAATGTTGGGTCTGCCTCGCTCCGTGTTAATTTTGGTAGTACTCAACTATGAATAAGTAAAACAAGGCTCAAACCTATAGCTGCAAGGCTGGATAAAGTCGGTTGAGAAATTCTTAAGTAGCTTGATAGTTTGAACCGTTGATTGTTTATTCAATACAAAAGAGTACGTTAGACATTTTTTTTAATTATGTGCAACATTAGTTCCTAGAACATTGCAGCTAGAGACATTCAAAGTTGCACACGTGTTTGTGTTCTAAGTTCCATGTTCTCTTCTTCTTTTCGAGTTAGGTTTATTCATGAGCTAACTATTTTACTTGATCATATGCCAAATTAAGCTTAATTGTTTACCACAAATGAAGAAATCGTGAGAATTGAGCCTCATCCTTATATAACATCTTATAAGGAAACAAGTCTTCGTCACAACTGATTTATCTTAGGTACCATTAAATATTAAATGGGGATAAATGAACATAGTTGTTGCATCTAGTTTAGAGGTTGATGTATGTAAGTTTATCACTCGACCATGACGTTCTTACATGGCGGCCAAATACATTTGTACTTTCTTGATTAAATCATGTATGATGAAGTAATAATGAATTGAAAACATAAGGTTTGCTAGGAAATACACTTGAAAGACCAAGATAGATCTTAAAATAAAATAAAAAATCATTGCATGGTTTCTATAGAGGAGGGTATTTTGACTAAGTATAACCTGGTGTTTCACAAAGAGAAATAACTAAGCATAATTTTCTCTTATGACACTTTGCTCGTCTTGTGGGGCCAGATAATACACATTGCGCTCAAATCCGAGTAAGAGTATGATCTTCACGCTGGAATTTATTGAACTGCCATAATGGCAGGTTATTTACAATGTTACGTGGATTCATATGTGTATCCTTTAAGCTATTTTGAAGGGCAATGTAGCAATATGATTTATGTTGCATAAGTGCATCATGTAATGTTTTTCTTCACCCCTTTATCCTTTTCAATTTTTTCCGCAAGACTTGTTGTCAAGGCGTGGCAAATATTTCCTCCGTTCATAAAATAACTTTTTAGATTTATATAAAGTTTAACACTTTAGCATATGTAAACACTATTTAGTGTATAGATACATTTAGATTTAGACAAATGTAGGTAGCAGTAGTTTTCCCACAGTCTTAGGCTTTTCATTTTATCTAAAATTATGTATTAGCACCACGAAATTGCATATCTTTATGAAAAGTACTAGTAGCATACAGATTCATTGGATGGGATCAGCCAACCCTAAGAGCATCTCCAGCCGCGTCCCCCAAAGCGTCCCCCAAAGGGTTTTGGGGCGCGCCGGACAAAAAATGCGTTCCAGCCGCGTCCCCCAAAGCCCATTTTTGTCCGGCGCGGCCCGATACGGTGTCCGGCGCCCCGAGCCCTTCCCCGTCCCACATGGGACGCACCGGGGACGCCGGACACAACGAAAAGCGAGGCGGGCTCCCACATGTCGGCGACTATTTGCATAAACCGTTGGTTCGCGCCTCTTTTCTCGTCGCTCCTTTGTTCCCGCGCCTCCCACCCCACCGCCGCCGCTGGATTTCCCAGCCGGTTGGGCGTCTGATCTCTGCTGAGAGTCGGAACCGTTGTCGCGGCTGGGGCTCCCGCCGGTCGTGCCGCCGCCGTATCGCCAGCGCGTCCCAGAACGCGCCGTCAAATCCGCCCCACCTCCGCGCACAGAAGGTGCTCGACGACTTGCCAGGTAGGCGCGATTGGCCGTTGTTTGTTGCGTCGTCTGCCTCGGCGCAAATTTAACCATTGATTTTGCTTCAGCCATGGACATCGACGATGAGATGGTTGCCTCGCCGGAGGACGAGCAAGCCTTCGACGACGACTGCGGGAGCATTTGCCGATCATCGCGTCCCTCCAGGAATTGCTCGACGCCGAGGCGAGAAGAGGAAGAGGCCGCGCCGCGGAGGATCAAGGCCGGGAAGAAAGAAGTCGAAGCCCCGACAGAGGATGGAGGGGCATGCCATGCTGCACAACGACTACTTCGCCGACGACGCAACACAGGCCGACAATTTTCGGCGCCGGTACAGGATGAGCAAGGGGCTGTTCATGAGTATTTGATAAATGGTTCTGTGTTAAAAAAAAGTAATTTAAATGTTTGGGGGCGGCGTTTGGAGATGCTCTAAGATGGTAAAGATATTTTCTATCGGTTTTTTTTTGCATTGTTTAATTTAAAGTACCAGCACGCATATTTTTCTGCTTTTTGGTTGAGTAAAAGCGCACACACACTCTTGATTGCTGGTTATCGTGGTCCATTGATGTAACTAGCCAGTGGAGTTTGTGAGTTGTGACCCGACGCTCTGCCTCGACATCGACATCGACAGTGACGGCAGCGGCGAGCAAATCTCGCAGCCACAAGATTCAAACCCCCAAACCCTAACTCCCACTCCCCACTCCCCACTCCACCCACCATGGCCCCGAAGCGCCGCCCGGCCGCCGCCTCCGCCGCTCCGGGCTCGGCCTCCGACGGCGAGGCGGACTCCTCCCACGACCACCGCTCCCCGTCCCCATGTCCCTCCCGCTCCCGCTCCCGAACCAAGACCCCCCCACCCAACACCCACCCGAACGCCGCCGCGCTGTCCTCCACCCCCATCTCCGCCGCCGTCGACCTCGCGGCCGCCTCCGACTCCGACGCCGACGGCGACGCCGAGGGCCGGCTCCCCTCCCCGCGGCGCAGCCGCGAGCGCTCCCCCCGCCCCCACTCCGACTCC
The DNA here is from genome assembly GCF_019359855.2 of Lolium perenne. Lineage (NCBI taxonomy): Eukaryota > Viridiplantae > Streptophyta > Magnoliopsida > Poales > Poaceae > Lolium > Lolium perenne. The sequence continues at coordinate 123,955,640 of NC_067250.2, read as the reverse complement.
GACATCTCCGCCGCCGCCGCATCCGACGAGGACAACGCCACGCCGCCGCGCCGCTACTCCCTCGTCGACCCTCACAAGATCAAGCCCATCAGCTCCAGCCCGCGCCGCCCCTCCCAGCGCTCCAAGCGGCCCCGCAGCTCCCCGCTCTCCGCGGAGAGGCGGAAGCGGCCGCCGCGGGTGTGGAGCCCCAAGGACGAGATCACCATCCTGCGCTCCCTCATCTCCTACCGCTCCAAGAAAGGCGCGCTCCCCGCGTCCACTCAGGAGACCGGCAAGCTGCACAGCCAGATCCGTGGCCAGCTCACTGCGGAGGCGTCTACCACCCAGCTCTGCGACAAGGTCCGGCGCCTCAAGCACAAGTTCCGCTTGCTCGTGGCCCGTACCAAGGATGGGCAGGATCCGGAATTGCCAACTGTGCATGAGTGTGACGTCTACGAGCTTAGCAAGATGGTTTGGGGTGCTGATGCTGCTGGTAGGGCTGCCTATGGTAACTACTGGTTTGGGGATAGCGATGAGGAGCAGAAGAGTGGGGAGAGCGACGAGGAGCAGGGTATGGATGGTGGGTGGGAAGGCCCTGACCGCAGGGCGAATAGAAGGCTGAAGGCGATTACTGTCTCGAATGGGACTGCGAGTACCATTGCAATGGGGCACTGCAACAGAGGTGGGAAGGGGAACGGCATGTACCCATACCTGTGGGAGGCTGTTCAGGAGCTGTCCGAGGAACAACCGAGTGGAACGGCCTTCAGGAAGGCCTTCGATGTGCTTGAAGGCTCAAGGGCACTGGCGATGGAGGAGAGGCTGGAGAAGTTCAAGCTTTCAGAGATCAGGCAGCACCTGCGTCGGATGGACCTCATGAAGGAGACGGTAAAGATGGTGCTTGATGCACTCGAGGGTGCTAACTGAGTGGGTTCAAATTGACATACTTCTGGATTTTCCATGCATTGTATGGCGAGTACTTGCTCAAAAAGGGTGATAATGACATAATGTGTCCTTCTAGTTCGTATATTAGTCATGTTCTGATGTTTTCGTCTTTTGGATATAGATATTCGGTTGCTTTAACTTTGTGGGCAAGGGTATGCTTACCTCAACCAAATAGGTCTATAACAAGGAGTCGTCGCTTCCTGTCAAACATTCTGACCTGTGTTGCTTAGATACTAATTTATATCTGGTTAAGTACTTCAATATTTACCGTAAGTGTTTTTTTTAATTCTGCATGTCTCGGTATGAATCGTGTTGCATTTGATGTAGGGATATTCTTGGTGCTTGCTAGCTGCTAGGTTCCCACGGGAAGAACTAAAACTTAATGTTTATTTTGCAAATGGCTTATGTTGGAGTGGTCAGGAGCATGCGTCAGGTGTAATTAGATGCACTTAATGTAGCTAAAGTATTGTTTGATAGCTTAGTAACAGACTTATCCCTTACAATGTTGACCTCTGTAGTGTCAAGTTCAATAACTTGGGTTATTAGATACACATAATGTAGCTATTAGATACACTTTATTTTGCAAATGGCTTATGTTGGAGTGGTCAGGACTCAGGAGCATGCGTCAGATGTAATTAGGTACACTTAATGTAGCTACACTAGTGTTTGATAGCTTAGTAAACAGACTTATCCCTTACAATGTTGACCTCTGTAGCGTCAAGTTCAATAACCTGGGTTTTGGGTTAATTTGATATATGCCACTGTAATAATTCTGTATTCGAGGATAATTGGGTTAAAAATTGTTGTGGCATTTCTCAAATACGCAATAATTGCAGTGGCACTTATCTTATTAATCCGGTTTCGAAAGTACATGGATGTTCATCATGATATGAGTATATGCCATCTGCAGTTGTATGGTGTTTAGGCTTTACCAAATTGCTTTATTGGTAGAGAATGTGCATGGACATGTTTTTCACCAAATTTTGCAAGTCTCCCATGTTTTTGACTTTTGTTAGATGTAATTATGTACACTTCATGTAGCTATCACCCGTACTGCTAGTGTTTGATAGCTTAGTAACCCTCATCCCTTGAATTGTTGACCTCTGTAGCATCAAGTTTGATAGCCTGGGTTGTGCCTACATGGTTGCGCACACAACCTATATTAGATTTCCTCTTCAAAGTTGATGTTATTTATAGAAAATACATGGATGTTCATCATGATATGACATGTGCAGTTGCAAAGTTTGGTCCTTAGGTTTTACCAAGTTGCTTTAGTGGCGGAGAATGTGCATGGACATGTTTTTGCTCCAAATGCATGTTACAGCATAATGAACATTCACATTTCTTTTTCAAAACAAGTTACACAATTTTCCATATGTCTGCCAGAGACAGACTAAGGGTTGCACACGCAAGTATGCAACCCAGCTGATATGCTCAGTCTTAAACTTGCAGAAGTGCTAGTTGTGTATCTCATTGGTGGTTCTTGTATATTTTTGCGGCCATTGGTTTCAGTAGGTAATGTTATGATCTGCATCTCTACTTTACTTAGTAACATGCATTGTATCATCTTGTAATTATCAAATGCTGGCTGGTTTTATCTTGTGTATCTGATCTGCGTTCGTGTCGAATCTTAGTTGAATTCCCTGGACTGTAACATAGCCGGAAACAAAGCCATTTTGTTATGTTGCTGTCATTCTTGTTGCTGGGATCTACTTTTGGTGACCAACTGACCATGTGTCCAGGAAATGGATCACAATGACCATGCCATGAGTTTGCAGTAACCTCAGGTTCAAGCTGGATAGTGTTAAGCGGCTAAATTTCATTGGCGTATGGTTTAGCTGGTTGCAGTTTACTAACCTGTGGTTTGATGGTTAGGGGGGTAGTGGTACCTTAGCTCACCATGAATCAATCCCTAGGTTTGACGCTTTGGCTTCTCTCTGAATTTTCTTTCAGTTTCTCGAATGACGATAGCGAGGTGCATGTGGTGAATTTGGCTCAGTCTCTTTGAATTCAGTCTCTCAAAGGAGTTCATATGGTAGGATGAGTGTATGCACATTTTTTTGTGACCGGCTCTCTTGATCACCAAAGACACCAGCCCATGAGTCGGAGGGAGGGAACATCTTGTCGAACTTCAAACCTCACCCTGGGCCCGAAACTACACGGGATTGGGCTTTCTGTGAAATCTCTCAATACAGTGTCGCCGTGAGAGATTTGTAGCTACGGCATGCCGCATTCTATCGTGTCTGACTAATCTGCAGGAGCTAGCAGCACTAGATTTGTAGCTACGGCATGCCGCATTCTATCGTGTCTGACTAATCTGCAGGAGCTAGCAGCACTCTTATTCTCAGCCTGGCGCAAAAAAAAAGCACGGGTAAGGCGTTTTGGCTCAGAGCCTCCGCATGCTCCTACCTAAGAAGGAAAAATCGAAAAATCAATTTTCTTTAAGAAAACTGATATTTTTTTTACAACGAATATGAACATATGTCCCAACTGCACATAAACATTTCGTTAAGAAAAGACATGTGTGGTGGTATGTGAAAGAAGAACAAATCAGAGTTCTCTAAAAAGCCACACAATTCATTTCTTTGAGTACCAAATTTCATTTCTATTGCGCAGAGCATACACATGTCTTCTCAGGGAAATTTTGCATTCAGCTATAAAAACATGTCCATATCTATTGTAAAAAATTGCGATTTGGCTTGTGCTTCCATAGACTCCGAAATCTCAAAACAGTGTAAACCATCGAGAGGTATCTTTCTAAGTGAAACACAATTTCTAAGTGAAACACAAGAATGGTTGAGATTAAACGATAACTGTCCGGAATTAAGGTAGGATGACTGAGATTAAATGATACCACGATACCTCCTCAGGGGATTACACTTCGTTGAGATTTCGGGGTCTATGAAAACACACGCCAATTTGGCTTGTTTTGATTTCTTTGCTATTTTTTCAATTTTCCTACTCCAGCGGGAGCATATGAGTTCGAGATTACCTTTGAATTTCCGAGGCTTGGGCCCATTTTGAATAATCATTTTTTGTTGAAAGGAGATTTTGACCAATTTCTTGATATAGTCCCCAATGCTCCGGGCTACAGCATATTCTGCTTAAGATACTTTTTGTTTATGGTTTGCTACAAAGAATGAACTCCGGTCTCCAATGCGATATTTTGACTACACATTTCTTTGTTGATACTTATTTTTTAAATGATAGTCAAACATAAAAAAATGTGTGACCACCCTGGAAAGAACAGTTCTGAAAATCCAGTTTCCAACATATCTAAAGGCAAAGGTGATGTGAAGGCACCTTTGTCAAACCAAGTTGAGATCGCCAATTTAGTGTTTGGTTTATTACAAACAAAGTGCAGTTAGCAAACCTTCCTGTGGCATTTTGAAATAATTTCAATTGCAAACTAAATGTGGGCCAACCAAAATTTAGAAATTATGCAACTCTTGTTTGCCTTTTTAGTAAGCCGTATAATTCACGTAGCGCTTCATGAATTGATATATTTTATCTTCATATGGATGATGTTTGATTGATGCTGACATGAAAATTTTGGAGAAGTTCACATATATGACATGGTCCAAGGAGAATGGTTCTGCAAATCCATGCCTACCATTTTGGCGCAACTGGATCAATGGAGTCTGGAGCCCTTCTGGTAAAGTTTAATGGAACTCAATGCACGGCGGCCAGTCGCTCGCACAACACTTTGGCCCTTGAAACCTCCTTTCCGGTGAGATGTGAAAACCTCCTTCCTACAATGACGGCAAAACCTTCATTTTAAAATCAAATTGTACGGAATGCTTGTCATTGCTACTTGCGTAATGGACCATATATAGTACGCCGAGAAGGTCAAATTTCAGATGACGCGACACGAGAGTGGTATTGGGAATCGGAAGGATCTAACTGGATAAATCTGCATTGACATTGCATCCGCAGATGCATTCCTTACTTGGGCCGTGATTTTAGTATGAAATTGTTAAATGCTCCAAGATATTGGTATTGCGGTGGATATCATAATTTGGGTGTGTTTCTGCATTTGGATTTTGTTTGGCGATCTGTCTTTGGTACAGAATAGCTTAAAATCGCTCGCTGAGCTAAAAAAAAATTGAGTCAAAGAAAATTATATGGTATATTAATTGAATTTAAGCTGATTTTCCAAACAAGTTTTCTGTACAGTTCTGGTTATAAAAAAAATTTAGGACAACAAAGATTAACGTGTTAATTTGGTCTGTGATCAGTGGTAAACCGAATCCTGTTAAGATAGCCCACGTTGGTGTACGGTTTGCTACAACAAAAGTGCAAATATCTCGATAGCAAACCCTGGCACAGAATCCACCAGGCGTTAGCAAATTTTGGTTGCAAAACAAGATGACATGGTCAAAGGAGAACGGTTCTGCACATTTATTCGTCCGATTTTGGAGCAGCTGGACTACTGGAGAAAGCGGCAGCGAAGCGGCCTCCTGGTAAAACCTTCATGGAATGCAAAGGATGCGTGCGGCTGGTCGCTCGCGCAGTGCTTTTGGCCTTTGAAACCTCCATTCCGGTGAGATGGCAAGACATCCTACTACTGCCTTCCTACGATTGCTTATTACATTATCAAATCAGATTGTACAATGTACGGAAATACGGAATGCTCATCATCGCTACTTGCGTGATGGACCGTACATACGCCGAGAAGGTCAAATCTCAGATGATGCAACATCAGCGTGGTAATGGGAATCCGGAGGATCTAACTGGATGAATCTATATTGACATTGTACGCGCGCCTTCATGTTCTAGTTGACATTGTATCAGCAGGTGCATGATGTATTAACAAGGGCCTGAAGTTTAGCAGGAAATAGTAAGATTCTCAAGAAATCAGTACAGCTTTAGATTGTCGTAATATCTTTTGGTAGAGCTGTTTCTGCGGTAGATTGTCATGGAATGTTACTGGTATTTTCCAATCGTAGAAGCCACTGTTACTTGCGTAGTGGACCGTACAACCATACAATGCCAATGTCAAAGTAATACTAGGTCCTCGGACAGATACATCATCACCGAAACTGAATCTAAGGCCCTGTTTCGATTGCAAATTTTTTTAAACGTACGAACAGAAAAAATACAGGATTGAGATGTCATTGCTACAGGATTTCGAAGCACAAGAATTTTGTATGAGGTGTCTTTGGATGGTGAACAAACAACAAACACACAAATTTATAGCATTGAAGAGAGAGATTAGATAGAGATAGAGTGCAAGTGTATTAGACTTCTCTCAAAGGAAATAAAATAAAATGAGATTTAAGCTCATGTTAAGATTGCTATGAAATGAAGAGCACAAGAATGGATTCCATGGAAATTTGATGAACTCAATCCTATGATTCAAATGCATTCCATAGAAAAACTCCTATGTTCTATGAAATTCCTTCAATCCAACGAGTCGCTAACCAGCTTGCATGTTTTGCGGGCAAACCAAACGCGCCCCGAGATGACATGGTCAAGGAGAACGGTTCTGCACATCCATGCGTGCCATTTTGTAGCAGCTGGATCACCGGAGTGCAGTAGCGGCGAGGCGCCCTTATGGTAAACTTTCATGGAACGCAAAGGATGTGCGCGGCTAGTCGCTCGTGCAACGCTTTGGCCCTTGAAGCCTCCTTTCCGGTGACTTATTTCATTGTCAAACCAAACTGTATTATGTACGGAGTGCTTATCATTGCTACTTGCGTAATGGACCGTACATGCGACGAGAAGGTCAAATATATTGGGGAATGGGGAGGATCTTACTGGATGAATCTACACTGACATTGCATCAGCAGATGCATAATGTATTCACAAGGGCTGCGATTTGAGCAGAAAAGTGGTTAGGTTCCTCAAGATATTTCTACGGATGCGTGTAGAACAAGTTTAGGACAGCAGAGTGCAATACAGTCGTAAACCAATACCAACACATTCCACCTTAGTTCAAGGAGTGCAAAGGATGTCTGCAGCTACTCGTTTGGGCTTGTCATATTATCTTATTGGCCCTTAATCCTCTTTCCCAGTGAGATGACAAAATCTCCTTGCTACTGCTTACGACAACAAGGTTAGTTATCAGATCGAATTGTGTCACAGAATGTTAGTATTTTACCCAATCTCAGTTACTATACGGAGTACTTGCGTCGTGGACTGTCGTACCGTACAATGCAAATGTCAAATTAAGAGTGTGCCCTCAGATGCAGCATCAGCGTGACACTGAAAACTGAACCTCACCGGGTAACTGTATGGACGTTGCCCCGACCGTCAGTGTCATGCATTCACATCTGCGTTCATCGAAGATTCTGAATCCCCAAAGCCAAGAGCAGATTAGGCAGAGCTGCATTTACCGAGATTCTGAATCACCAAAGCCAACATGCAACTGATTAAGACCTATACTAACCAATCTGGTAGGCGGTACAGTGCATCATGAAACAAATGATTGATTCTAGCCATCACACATGTCAATTCTCGCACAGCACTTGGAATACAATGCATGATCTTGCCATCTTGGACGGAACGTAGTAGTGGCGTGAGTGCATGGCATCCAAGGGTGGATGCGGCTGCTAGTGTGCAACCCCTGCTGCCCTTTCAGGCATCCTGTCCGGTGAACTGACAACCCAGCTCTCCAATTTGTTATACCTAATATACCTGCTAACTAGTAGCTTCCATTCATTCAAGTTAATGTAGCCACGATTTCAATACGCACCGACCTGTTCAACCCACGGATCAGTTCACGAAAGTATCGTCGCCAAGCATATATATTAACCACTAATCAGTAAGAGTTGTTATGCACGACAAATACTGACAGTGACTAAGGCAAGTTCCGGCGTCGCCAATCAAGTATTATCATTCACTTTTGGGCTAAACAAAAGACATGACCATCCATGGTTGTGTCTGCACCTAATTGCAGGTGCTGGGTTTGCCTCTTTTAACTATTACAGTGGTTTTATAACAGAACTGTTGCAGTCATCGAATATCTAAGCTGGCGAAACAATCTATAGCATTCCTACTTATGCCAGCAGAAAATTCAGAACGAGAGAAAAGAATGAAGTGCACGGACAGTACTAGTCTAACAGAGGTCAGATGATCGGCGAACTTTTCATTCGAGATATCCTACACGCGTTAATTTGGTATCATCAACCGTCACACATTTACATTTTTGTACACAAATTATTATCTAGCGAATATTTTATGCAAACTGTCCATGTCTGAATTTTCTGCTTTAGAGAGTCAGACAGATGCATTGTACTCCGAACTGAGAAAACTAGTCATTACCGGTTCTCTTTCAATTGTAAAGAGACTTTAAGATTCATTTACGTCAAACTATCGGTTACGCCAAACTACTAAAATTTAAGCCAGTGAAAGTCAAATTTAGGTTTCAAGTGTTGATATTTCAAGTTAGCCGAAGCAGAAACCTAAGTTAATCATGTGTAACAGCTGGAAGACCACTTATGATTTAATTTAAGAGTATGCCCTTGACTTTGACTCGGACACTCTATTCATCATCAAGCTTACAGTACTTGACAATAGGAAATCCTGGTCTGACTTTGGGGTCTGACTTTTACTCGCAGATCAAGTTTGAAACCGCCTACACCAACAAGCTGCCACATTAGAAAAGTTTTCAAATCCAAAACAAATTGGACTAGTTGGCACCAAATTGAGCGATAAAGTATAGCTAGGACTAGGAGCGTGGTATAAATAGGTCATGTCACAGTTCATGGGGATATGTTTTGGTGTATTCTATATGATACCAGTATGCAACTTGATTGTGAGCCAGGAACTCAAAAAATTGGTACCACACATCTTTAGTTTGAATTTTTGGAAATCTAAGTCACCTGAAATTGCCGTATCACAAATGCACGGTTCAAATTGAAACAAACTCTAAATATTTTGCAATATGAAACCATTTGTTGTTAGCTATGTTAGCATGTTGTAGATCTTTTTCTTTTTCTTTCAATAGGTAGATTTTTTTCTTTCTCCGCTTTTCGCACTTTTGGTTGTACTAAAGGATGAGGTTGGCATCATCAACCGTTCCTTCCCTGACCCTTTTCTTAGGAGGGGTTGCGGGTGTATCAACATCTCCAGAGTCCAAGATGAGGAAGAGGACAAACAACAATAACATTTCGAAAGTAAGAACACACCATTATGTGTGATCCGGATCTTGGCTCCATGCCAATACAGCACCCGGACCAAGAAGGGCGAGAGAACAATTGGGCTGACGTCCACGTCCATTTTGAGACCACAAGGTCCACAGGGGCGACCAAACTACTGGCTACGGTGGGATAGACAAAGCTCTGGGACACCATCGCGCGCCCAGCATATGCAGTAGAACGGCTAGCTAGACGTCACGGCTAAGCTGGCGATCCGTCTGAAAAATGAGAAGGCTCGAGATACACACAGTTTATCGATGGATATATCATGGATGGCCACCCGCCACGACGCGAAACGACGTGCATAGAAATTTATATTTGCTGTGGAGCGAGAAGATGAGGATAAGGCATATGCCCTGACATATGAAATGGGGTTAAGGATACTAGCAATGGATGGGCGCGGCGGCACGCCGCGCCAATTGTATATTGTGATGGTTGCAATATTTTTCAGACCATGCTTGAATTGATGAAAATAATTAATATTTTCTTGTTTGTACAGTAGATTTTGAGATGGTTGGCAGTGAAGTTGGATACAGAATACACTGAAGTTAGGTGCATGAAAAGTTAATCCTTAAGATCAAGTAAATAAGTGGAATATATGGAATTCTACCCACATTAAGGACGACATAAAAATAACTGTAATTAACTTGGACACATGATAGACTGATACCGGGCAGCATACACAAAGAAGGTTTCTCTGGATGATATGGATGATTATAATTTGTAAAGGTTTTGTGTTAGTGCTATTAACCATTAGACTTGATTACAAAGCTCATATCATTGCCTTGCATAAGTAGTAAGTACACTAAGATGTAATTACATCTAACAACATTTTTGAAGTGATTAGATCTGACAACATAGTTCGTGGATCATTTTACATATAGAATACATGGAAAAGACATGAGTTTCTACTTGAACAGAAGTATGACATATATAGTAGGATGTGGTAGTGCTGATGTTCCCATCCATCAGTGCTTTGCATTGGTGTCCGCATTGTTGCGGGAAAAGATGATGAGTTGTTGGCCTTTGGTGAACAAAGATCCGAGTGTGCTTCATTGCATTGGTGTCCGCATTGTTGCGGGAAAAGATGATGAGTTGTTGGCCTTTGGTGAACAAAGATCCGAGTGTGCTTCATCGTCCAAGGGAATCAGTGTCCTCTTCTTAAATCCTTGTTTGGGCTCCTCGACAAAGCCGAGAAGACCTCCAGCTGGACTCTCTATCACCCTAACCAATACTACACAACCAGGTTGGTGCGAGGAACAACCAAACCTATAAGTGGTGCACAACAGTTCAGAAGTGGAGCTACAGTGTTAAGTTTTATGTGATATACCAACAATAAAAGGATATCTCTTACTGCATATTCCCTAACATTTTTTTCATGAAGATTCATGAATAGAATGTAACCTATCTTATCTTGCAGAAGGTCGGGGGCAACTCTCTTATAATGTTATTTGCAATTGTAAGAGAAAAATAAGCAATAAGCCAAGATATTTCAGATTGTCAGTATCACAGAATGAAAAACTGCATAAGTATCTATAGGGAATGGGAAAAAAAGTAGCACTCCCCCAAAAAAGTTACAGAACATGACATTTTTCGTCATAGTAACTAAGTGTTGACGGAGTGGTAACACATCAACGGTACTTCAAATAACATTAGATGGGTCAACTTCTTTGTTTGAACCAATTCCATATGCTTGTTCTGCTTGTCCTAAAGAGACTCCAAGTATGACTAATAATGCAAACCTTATGTTCATGTGAAATATTTTAGCATCTCGGTAATTTCATCAAATTGTATAAAATAACAATAGAGACAGTTCGTACTGATCAGCTGAAGAGATCAATATATGGAAAAGAGATGATCTATATTTTGATCTAATTATAAATGTTTGCAAGAACCATGTGACAGTATTTATAGATACCACGTTGTTTGGAAAGTTTGCTTATATTTTAAAAAGCATAGACAAATGCATGACTACAAATGGCTTAGTCTAAGCTACCGACCCTATCTGCGATTCAGAATTGTTGTTTGCCTTTCAGAGTTAGCTATCAAGACGGAAGCGAGGCCACCGCATGGCCATAGCGTTGTTAACAAAAAAAACTCCAGTATAGGAGTGCATGAATCGTAGAAATGAAGTGAGCCGTACAAACCAGAATCTGAAAGTTAAGAAATAGAAAGCACCATCAAACTGAACACACAGTGCACACATATTAGAAAAGTAAGAGTATGAATAAATCATATACATACCAGTAGGTTTGAGCTAGAATCCATAGAGTGTCTTCTAGATATGATGTGTTCCTTGTGTCTATAGATGGTGCACCAGTTTCATCTACTGAAAGTATCTTCAAGCTTTTCCTTAATGTTACTCTCGAGGCTGCAACATTGGTCTGCCCTTGAGAAAATGGAGGCTTTGGCGACTAAAAAACAATCTTCTCAAACATTTGGGCTTGTCTTTTGCGAAGAGTCATCAAATAGAAACTGCGAATTGGATACAGCCGACACTTTATTGGGAAGGACTACTTTGTAGATGATGCATTTAGCACTATTCGAGATATGCATACATGCTCACCTTTGTTACTTGCAGTCATGATCTTGGCTTATTATATGACCCATTCGCCTAGAGCCTTAAGAAAGGTACCATTGTATAGTCCAATTGTTTGATCAATATTTGTCAATATAATTTTCAGAGAACCAATCTTCAAAGAGATCTTATGACACGGGAAGTTGTTATGATCCATCCACATTATGCCAAAATCTGAAAGAGACAATAAATATGCATCAACCACATGGTCCATTTTCTTGCAAATAATATCAAAACTTCCAAATTCACTTGCACCCCCAAGAGTTGTAGAGAAAACCACATCATAAATTCATAGCATGACCACATTATTAGTAGGAAAAACTATAGCACGTTATGCCAAAAAAGATGTATCAGAATATGTTTTTAGAGAATGAGTCATATATGCATCAACAGTAGCATAAATACAATTAGAGCTGGATAACATTTCCACATCAAGAGATACAGTAATCCAATAGTAGGGGGTACAGAAATCCAACAGTAGGGGGTACAAAAGTCCAAGAGAGGATAGCCTCCCCTTCCCTCATGCTCCCTTCCCAAGAAGGCAGCGAAGCAAAGTCGATGTCTCAACTGAAACGAAGAAGCCCCCAAAAGACCAGCAATCCTAAGAGTAAATAAATGAGAGAAACAAACGATATAGATTACCGACATTTGAACAAAAAAATCACCTGTTCCAGAACAAAGGCAATTGACAATCAAGGGAAGCAAACCAAAACCATGACAATGTGGCAAGATATTCAATGAAAAAGTATACCTTTTTGGATTCAAATGTTAGCTAAATTTACATGTACTGTATTGACACTTCAGCTCATCACATGAGCTTTTAGGTTTTTGATGTCATCCAGATTTCCATTTGGTAAGTTATATCATTACAGATTCTTCAAAGAATTTGGAAACTACCAAGACATATTAGTGTGTTCTCCCTATAAAAAAATAGAATATCCAAAGCACATTGGGCTGTAACATGTGAGACAATGGAAGAATTGTGCGAATATTAAAATTAGAATCTGGATTAAGCAAGACTAACCATTTGTCCATGAAAATAATGTAAAAGCACTAAGAGAGATCTTCACAAACAAATTAAAATTGGTGAACGAAAGTGTAAAGATAACTGATAAGACACTGGAGATTGTAGACATACGATTTTTTACATGATAATATAAACAAAAAAATATACTCATCTAGACCCGTGGAAGCATGATTTTCCTTTTCAGATTTCTAATGAGACAATATACATAATTTCGTATTCCACACCAATTGTTGCAATGGAAACCTTGGCCACATATTTCTTCTATTGCAATCAATTAAACAACGATTACAATGCATAGAAAGATTAAATTTATGTGACGACACTAAACTTTATCAGTGATAGGCTATCCAATAAAAACATAGTGTTCTAGATCCATCAAGAAAGCAAATATCTTGTTCATAACTTCAAACAAATGTTCATCCGGGGTTTCAAGTAATCAGTTATAATAGTTTCTAGCGTATTAGTTAATGCAAAAAAGTGGGAACTTTTATGCCAAAATCTAACATGCTTGAGTAAGTGGCATACCTTCTCATATGATGGCACGGTCTGCAATGAGATCGCATGAAACAGCTCCGGCATGCAGTGCAACCGACCATTAGTCCATTAGCATCCTTACATTTCTATCTCTCTCTTCCAGACGGCTGATCACTTTTCTACAGAGAACCTTTGTTGAAGTGATTAAGTTGGTGCAAGGTTCTAATAACTCCACACTCAACGTCAGGAGCAGCCATTGATTCTTCTCTGTAAAAAGCAAGAAGACCTGGGAACACTGAAAGGTGTTGTAGATAAAAGAGGAATAAGAGGCAGAATTAGGAACAACCAGCTGCCACTTAATATGCAATATGTACTCAAAATCTGTACTGCAATACCCAAGATACTGATCAAATTAGAATGTTGTGTGGAACTATGTAGACATAATAGCAGCACACATAAATATCATAAGACGTCTCCGACAGTAACGTTGGTGGACAGTTCGTAATGCTTAACAAAATTACTTCAGTTTAGAGTAATGGGTGCAAGACTGAGATGAACTATATTCAAATACTCACTTTTAGAACAAATTCTAAAAATGTAAAATTTCATACAATCACATAGTTGTTGTCAAGGTCGAACCTGTATTGCGCCGAGCATGACACCCTGATGATTACATGGGTTCATCCTATAAAATAGAATGGTGCAGATTATATGATTCTGGCCAATAACAGCATCAAAATACCTGGAAACAAACAACCAACATGTCTAATTCAGTGACCGGCCATAACGAAATTCATCTTATTTGCCACAAATTTATGACGCACCGGTCGAGTTGAATTAAAACTCACACCAAAACAACTTCAGATAATATAAACACACCAACTTGGCACAAATCGACAGTCTAATCAAATATCACATCAGTCTCTCTACCTCATGCCCATCTCAGAACAAACTTACATTACAAGGACGGGAATAGGAAAGGGATATAGTAATAAACGAAAGACAAACCTGCACCATCACACGCTAGCAGTAGCAGGCAGCAAATCTCCACTCAGTTATGTGACCATCTCGAAGCAAAGAAAGGGAGCGCACAGCTGCATGAGATAGAATCACTTGCCTGACTCGTCCTAGCCCATCTCACGGGCCTTGCTGGCTGCTCACCTGCCAGCGAAGGCTGCTTTCGCTCCTCTGCCAACTCCTCGTCCAAGCCACGAGGATGGAAGGATGTGCGAGGTCACCATGTGCATCTTGTATGGAACATCGTCGCCAAAGCAGACGGCGGCGTGTAGGGTCTCGCGCCCAACGCCCCCAGGATGTTGCGCCGGTCGATGATGGCCGACACGACCTCCGCACGCGCCGCGTCGGCGCCGGAGCCTGCGACCCTCGAATTTCTTCCTCCACACGGGTGTGCGCTCAGCTAGGGCATAAATCCGATGGCGAGACTGTGCGCTGGATGTGAAGGGCGGCGGGTGGAGGGCCTGGGCCGGATGGAAGAGGATCGGGGTAGAGGGACACCGGAGGAACGGGAGGAAGATGACGGGGCCGTTCCTTGCCGGAGGGTCTCCCTTATCCGCTGGAGGAGGAAGAAGAGGACGGGGCGGAGAGCACCGGACCTGGGCTGGAGACGATGGGCCTGTGAAGGACATAAGAGAGAGGAGTCGTGATATGGGCAGCGAATCCCAGAAAGAGTCAAAGCGGTGCGGTTCAATAATTTGCTAGAGCCACCCATGATAAAAGGAAGCCCAGCACAATACAAAGAAAAGGAATAAAACAAAAGTGCAAGAGGATGCCCGAAGTGCACACAAGAAAATCACAGCAAAAATTAACCATTGAGTAACGTACGTGTCTACCCATGGTTAATCTAAAAAATAAATCAAAATTCTAAGAAAAAAGATGTTTGTTCCCAAATAGTATAGTAGTTATATAGATTATTTTCGAAATGGGGCTGGGCTATAGATGGCACCCGAGCTAGGACTTCTGGTGCCGATATTTTTTATCATCTGACTTTTAGAAACCCTAGCTTTCGTCTAGTGATGTTGAGTACAGATGTAATACTTCCTCTGTCAGACGAAGTTTATGTGATATTTGTTAAAATTTAGGGTTGTATCTATACGAACTAGTGTTTAGATATATCTAAATTTTGAAAAAAACAACGCAGGCAAGATAGGTTCGTCTGATCCCCCGTGTCACCCCTCGCGTTAGGGCGGCTCGGGCGGAAACCCTAAAGTGCCACCGCTGCCCCCCTCTCCGTCCCTCCTCCTCCCTGCCGCCGCCGGCACGCGCGGGTGAAGCCCGTGGTGCTCTAGGTGGCGGAAGGCTCCCTCTCACGTCGCGCTTGCGGAGGAGGCACGAGATCGACGACGGCGGTCGCCGGCCGACAGCGGGGCTTGTCGGGGATCGGCGGGGTGTGGTCCTGGGCGGGATCCGGGGCGGTGGCCTTGGCCGGTGGAGCTACGGTGCGTCGTGCCTGGCTGCCCTAACGAGGGTTGCGGCGGCCGGGTGATCTTCGGCGATGCAGCTGGTGGCGAGGGTGACCCTGACGGTTGCGGATCCGGTGTCTTCGGCGGCGTGGCTGTGCCTGGTGGTGATCGGTCGGTCCGCTGCGCCTCTCCCTCCCGGTAGCTCAAGGTTGTGGCCTACTTCGAGGTTGGGGTGGCGGTGGACGACTCGTCGACGGTTCTATGGTTGGTGGCGGCCTCCTCTTCCGCCGATGAGGTCGACCGGTGGGCGACGGCGTGGGGGCCGGCCGATCTTCCTAATAAAGGTGGTTGTCCTAGGGTTCTTCTTTTGCGAAGATGAAGACCTTCCGGATGCCGATCCTTCTTCATCTAGCCAGAGTGATGATTTCCGGAAGGCTCTACCGGCTAATGGAACAATGCATCTTTTGCCTAGAGTTTGCTGTATCGGGTGGTATTCGGTCGCGGGCATCCATTCTTTTATTCCAACCATTTGGTTCTGGAGGGAGCGGCATGAAGCTCTGTTCTGTGTTGCCATCAGATGACGTTCTGATCATGGCGAAAATCAGAGGAGGGTATCATGAAGGCCGGATTGGAGGACTAGCAATGGAGGTTCAAGTCTCTGTGATGTTGAGGGACTTGCTTGGTGTTCTGGTTCTCGTAGCAGCAATATGCGAGTGGAGGTGACAACACATGTGAAGTTCAGAGTCTTACCTTTCAAGGTGAAAATCCAAAGCCTGACCTTAATTGGTTGTGTCTAGCAATGACCTTGTTGAAGACATTGTTTTAAGAGCGAGGACTATCTTCAAGATGAAAACCTAAGATCTTTTGATCGGGGGACGACGGCGCTTGTGCACTACTTTCCTTCTTGGAGGGCGTCGCTTTTGGAGAGCCTGGAGTTTAGGTGTTGTCTTGGTGGTAGATATATTGTTGCTGCTAGGTGTGGAACACCGTAGCGGGACTTTTTTCTTAGTTTTTTTTTGGTTGGGTACATCCGTACTACCATTTGGATAGTTCTTAGTTGCAGATGCTGAGTGTAATTGGTATCTTCTTAATATTGATATATTCTCTTTACCGTTTTTTTTTTTGACAAATCCCAGAAAAAACATATTAATGGTTAGTATCGCGCGCGGGATCGTTGTATGGCTCATGGAGTTATAATGTTTTGTTTCTTGGGGGACAACCGTTGAACATGATACAGAGCATTGAGAATGGAACAACATTTGAAATGTGGACTGACATATAGACTGAAATAATGAATGAACAAACACATTTCCGGAAGAACATGTTATAATTCGAAATGGACCGATAGCATATTCCACATGTGTAAATCAAGGAGGGAGAGGTGTATGCATCACGTACTATATCCAGATGATGTATGTATGCCCGGCCGCTCTCCCTCCCGTACAACAGGAGAGCTAACGGAAACATGTCAAGACTTAAGAGCACAGCACATGCATGGGCAACGTGATTAGGCTAGCAAATTCAATATCCTCGGTCGGCGTCGCTCTCGGCTGTTAGTACACCCACGCAGAAATCAGCGACTTAATTGGCTCGATTAACCGCGGGCGGGCAGCAGATCGCCGCCGACTGTTGTTGGACCTGTGGCATGCATGCAGCTGGTTTGCCCGCATCCGGGGGAGGTGCTACGCTAGCTTGCCGCCCCCCGAATTTGCACGGCGCACAGAGCCGAGAGACCGCTAGCTAACTGGAGATCGAGAGTCCTTGCAAACTCGCCTGCCTTCAGCCTTGCCTTGCCTGCCCCGGCCTTTGGCCCTCGGCAGGAGGCGGAGCCGCGCGCGACGCCACGGGCTAGACTACTCCTCTACGCACGCAGCGCCTGGCCGTTGCGCGCTCCATACGCCGCCTCGCCTCGCCGCGACCCGCCCCCGGCCGGCCCGGCCCTTCTCCGCCGGCGCGTCCTTCTTTTGTCGTCGTGGCCAATTGTAAATTGCTCTGCATGCGGCCACGCCGCTGGATCGTTGGCGGTAAAATGTAAACAAGGCACTGGATCCATCACTACTCATGACTTCCACAGTTCCATGTCGCAGTTGCCAGTTGGGAACTTGGCGGCAATATTCTAGTGGCATGATTAGTGCTCCAAGACTACCCTTTTAGAGCTTTGCATCTACTCTGTTGTTTATCCCTTGGGTGTTAGTGGGTTTCAGGTGAGAGATTATTACACTTTCTTTGGTGCTCGAATTGATTGGACTGGGGGAGGGTTCATTCGCTACAAAGTTGGAGACCAATGCAACTCGTCGCCTGTGGACATGCCACGATCTTTTCAAAAGCTTGAGTATAGTCATAAGTAAACAAAAGCAATCATATTTGCTAAAATCACGCCTTGTCCAGTCGCTTAAGCTAACACGCGACGAAAGAAACCCTAGACACCACGCTTGGACTAGTCATCATCTGAAGGCTTTGCCTAGGAGTCGTGTATTCTTCCTCCTAGGGTCACTTGTCATATCGTTTGTGGTGGAGTTGTGAAGGTATTCTCGCGAAGTGGTCAATTTTCTTTCCTTCTTAGTTGATTTGTTCGCATATTTGCTAGGCATTATTGATCAAATAATAATATGTGAGCTGCGTATCAACTGAACCTAGAGGCCTCGGCTATCCCCTCTTTGAAAAATAATACCTAGTCTAAAGTTTCACTCTATTTGTGAGAATAATTCTGGTACAAATGTTAGTGTAATGTTTTGTTTGCAGGTCATGCATGACAAGGTCACACGTCAACATGTGTGTGTGGGCTCGCCCCACCGTAATGGTTTAGACAAACTCCTTTTTTTTTCAAAATATGGAATCCATTGTCAATGTAACTGAGCTATGAAATGCGAACTTGTACAATTTCAAAATCAATATATATGATCGTGGCCTAAAAGAAGAAATTTTATGGACATAATATTGTATTTTAAAAGCTTTACCGGTTATTTTGTTTAAAATACAGATAGCGATGCTTTTTGCCATTTAAAATTTACTAATTAATCCTGTCTCAACATGAATTACATTCAAAATTCTTTTGATTTATTATTGAAAAAATTTAGGCACCTCTACCAATCTACATACTATAGGTACAACTTCGGACATAGGATGTTTGGATGTTGATATGATGAGTTAGAAATCTAACCATGGTTTAAGAAATTTCAAGGGCGAATGAGTATGTAGACCAGAGATATTTTAGCGATTAACCGTATAAAGTGAGGGTTTAATGCTCAATTGACAGGGAGTTGGCTAAGATTAGCCGACCGATATGCCTAGGAATGCATATTGCGATCCGTGCTTTGGCAAAATTTCTTGTCCCCACAATGACTTTATTTTCCATGGCCATCAGGCCAATACGACGACTTCTGAGAGGAAGTTGAAGTTAGGGTTAGAGGAAAACTATTGTTTGGTGGGTTTCGAGCTTGGAAACGAACCTCCATATGATGGGTCAACACTGAAGGAGGTAAAATCAGTTTGTTGAGGGGTGGCTCGGGTTGGCAGGGGTGGACGTAAATACATAAATTTCAGTGTGATTCGTTCATACTTGAAGGCAAGAGTTTCAAAGTATATTTGAATTTGTACTAGAAGTGTCCTCACTCACCTCAATTGCCCCTAATATTTATATTTTTTGTCTTAGTCCACCCTTGCGGGTTGGCGAAGGAGGTTGGGGCATGTAATAGGGATGAGTTGGAGCAAGGGGGGTCAAGGAGGCCATGGAATGTCAGATTAGGGTCAAGGAAGTTATAATACATATAAATATATGTTATCAGGGATACGCTATGGACGGTCAAGTCTCTATCAGGTGGCTCCTACGTCGGCTGAGATTTGGAGAAGTCGAGTGATGCATTGACATACAATATATCTGAACTTAGATTTGTCCTCGAAAGTACGTGTGTATCACACTAGGACTTTAATACTTTGTGGTAATATGTAGCAGAAAAAATCAATGGACAGAGACATTCACTTACTGAAGCAAGTGCGTGGATATCTAAAATTGCATAAACGAAATGGAGGTTAGCAAGATCGTGATCCTAATGAGTGACACTTACATAGAAAATGCAAGATATCTAAAGTTAACGGTAACGCACTATAGCTCGACATATCGGTTGCCCGGCCTCATGCATATATGCGTGAAGATGGCTCTTTTGCCACACTATGCACAACCCGTGACTCCAGGTAGACAATGAGGCCATCTGAAACGTTGAAACCAGATGAGCTAGCTTAGACTGTCGTCTCGATGCATCCACTTGCATTGGCATGCAGTTTCTGTGTACAAGTACATGCATGTGGCCACATATGGTGTTGCCAGTTGTTTGTTGACTATCAGCTGCCTCTGAAAGATGAAACTAATGCCTTATACTCCTAGTGTCATGCATGAATCTAACATAGATCGTTAGCGCGGTACTGAGGGATGGTCAGATCGAGGCCATCCATTCCATTGGGCACTTGAGATCCCGGTTTGAGAAAGTGTCAGATTCGAAACCTACAGAAAGTCGATCGAGATTCGAGATCCAGCAAGACTGCAAGAACAAGTTGATCTATATATAGATGGAGCATCTGCTCTGCATAGCCAGTGTGCATTGCTTATTAGTTGTCGATCCCAATCTTGTAATCTAGTTTGTTCCAACTGGTGGCTGTGGGCTTCTGCCGCTACTCACCTGCAGCGCGCTACTTTTATGTAGCAGGGCAGAGAGCTGGAAATGGAAATATCTTAGATTATCTGCGAAAGATCCAAGAACTGGCACGACGTCGCGTCCTAATTGGGCAATGGCTCTTGCCTCTTGGCGCTTTCAAGTCGCAACGCAGTGGATCGGACGTAGTCGGCGCATGGGCAGGCCGGCGCCAGGAGTGTAAACCGACCGGCCATTAGAAAGACAATGGCGCCTCCTCACGTGCCTGCGTCCTAGCTATCTATAGCCTGCAGGCGAGCGCGCACGGCCGCGGCCCTTCCGGCTTCTGAGGAGGCACGGCGCGGCGTGGCGGCCGGGCGGAGGTGCGTGGCCGGCAATCGCCGGAGAACGTGCGTCACACACTCGACGGAGTGTGCTGGCCGACCAGGCCGTGTACGTCTGTTTGGTGGATCGGGACGGAGAGGCCAGAGTTCACTCCATCGATGTGCTACTGCCTAGCGCTTGCCATCGACCGACGATGGAAACGTGATCTTCGTCTCGTCTCGCCGGGGGCGCTGCACGGGAGAGAGCGACCGGCGCGGCGGAGGACAGACAGACAGGGATGGCTTTTCGGTGACGGTGACAAGCCTGGCTGGGAGCTTGGAATTAACCATCTCGTTGAGGATCTGCTGCTGATGTGATAGATAGGTTGATTGGGACGTGTATGCATGTAGCTGGAAGCATATACTTGACATATACGGTGGCCAGTTATCTGATCAATTCAATATTAGATCTTCATGTGCAACATATTTACATATACTAATGCCACATAATATGCAGCGCAGCAAAGGTCCAGAAAACTAACCAAGGAATAACTAATCCAAACAATCACATTACAGCCTAGTTTGGCAACTAAGTTTTTCTAAAGCTGAAGTATGACAAAATAGCAATACTTCAGTTTTGGGAAAGGAGGGTCTAGAGTTGTTTTTCACAAAATAGCACATTTTCAGAAATAATGAAGTAATAATACCACCGTCCTTAGTTACAGCCAAACACACCGAAGTATTTGAAAGTGTGATATTTGAAAAACTATAGTATTGCTAAAATACTTTAAAAACTAGATGATGCCCCACACATTGCAGCGGGACATTGATATATTAATTGTCAATTTAAATGAAGCCCACATAAAAAACGAAAAAGCTTAATGAATCTGGAGAAATACATTTTAGAACCACTAACACGATGCACAATGAAATATGTCTTGTAAACACCAAATCATCTAGACCTGGAAAAATGGAGAATTTGAACTCTTGAAAACAAATTGAACAGTTGAGGACATCTTCACGAAGTACATCTTTGGGACGGAAGCATGCTTTCAACGGAACTATCATCCTAGGCCATCCTAGGCCACTTCCTCCGACGCCACCACCTTGCGCACGGCGACCGTGGTTGAACGGGGCAGCCTCCCCGCGCGCACGCCGGCGGCGGCTAGACGGGTGGCTGGAGACAGGGCCGGCAATCCATTTTTTTTATTATCTTCTTTTTCTATGTTAGGATCTTATTAGGATTCTTTTAGGATCTTGTTGAATCTCCTGGATCTAATTCATGTTCTTGTAGATATTTTAAAGATACCTTTTTGTTTGTGTTAGATCTCCATGTTCTTGATGCTTTTTTATGAAGATCTGTGAAGAACATTACATAGATCAGTGGTTCAAATCTAGTGGTTTCTTATGATTTTACATGGATCTTTTCTTGTGGATATCTGTGGTTCATATCTGTAAGATCTGTGGTTCATATCTGTTAGATCTTTGTGAAGAACTTAATATGTTCGAAAATGGATCCAGGAAAAATTTCGGAAGAACTTGTTCGGCTGTGTTAGATATCTATGTTCCATTTGTGAAGAACCTTAGAATGACATGGTTGGATTCACAATGCAATTTGTGAAGAACTTTCTAAACAACAGAAGGACTTCTAACTGGAAATTTGACAAAATATAGGATCTTTTTGCAAAAAAGCATCACCAATCTTGATGCAACGGATGGTGGGAGATATGGTCATGGCGCCATACCGTCCGGTAGAAATCCACGTTCATTGCCCATCACGTGCATAGTGAAACCCCAGTTTCAGGACCAATTTTGTGAGAAACTAACAAAAATATAAAAAGAATATGTTGTTTAATTTGTGGAAAACGATCGGAATGCTCAAGAATTTTTCGATACATGAAATATATTAATATCGCGAAGATACCAATTACACCCAGCATCTGCAACAACGCAGTGCCCTATTAGCAATACAGATGCACACAACCAAAAATAGAAAGAAGAATTATATAAAGGAAACAGTCCCGCTACAGTGACATATTCCTTGTAACATCTGACCAAACAACACGAAGATAATATCAGAAATCCATTATCTCCAAAAGTGATGTCTCTAAGCAGGGAACAGTGCACAAGTGCCGCCATCGCCCTGATCAACGATTATAGGTTTTCACCCTGGAGAAAGTCGGCACTCACAAAACAATGCCTTTAACAAGGTCATTGTCAGACACAACCAATTAAGGACAGACCTTGGGTTTTCACCATGTAAGTTTAGACACTGAATTTCTCTTATAATGTCGTCCCCACTTGCCAATATTACTGCTCCAAGTCACAAATCACCAAGCCAGAATCTCATCACCACCATGTAAACAAACCTCCATTTCTAGTCCTCAGTTCCTGGATTCCATGTCATTCTCCGCGTATGACTTCACCGTGGAACTACATGTCCCACGACGACAACAGACCGCAGAGCTTCACAACGCTTCCACTGAAACCAAACGGTCAGAAAAAACATGGGTACGCATGACCGAAACCCATCCACTCCGGTAAACTCCAGGCATGTGGTCCATTGGGAATTCGTCGGCGTAGGCTTCCGGAACTCGCCAGTTCGTCCAAGATCAGTGAAGATAGGCGTCGGGCAGTTCATCATCATGGTGTGAGAGGGATCCAAGTATTGATCATCGCCATTATTTCGAAGCAGACGAGCAAGCCCCCACACCGCTGCCCGTCGGTTGACCCCCTCTGGTGGAAGAGGAGGTAACCTAACAAGAATGACGCGCACACGCCGGCCCAAGGACCGCAGCGTGCACGGCGCCGCCTCCCCACGCGCCTTCGAGCGACGGACTACCGCACCGATGGCGGATCAAGGCATGAGCCTCGATCTCTGATTGCAACCTCCACTCTACGCATGGGCGCCTAAGGGGATCCACCGCACGACCTTGGGAACCGGCCCATGTGGCGCGAGCAGATGGAATCCTCCACACGCTGACGCCGTAGAAGAGAAGCCTACCGCCACCGCACGGCCAGGGCCACTGCCCTAGCCGCTGCACGCAGCCAAACACCGACATCGTTCCCAACCGCCACCAGCGA
Source organism: Lolium perenne (assembly GCF_019359855.2). Lineage (NCBI taxonomy): Eukaryota > Viridiplantae > Streptophyta > Magnoliopsida > Poales > Poaceae > Lolium > Lolium perenne. Next base: position 123,932,047 of record NC_067250.2, on the reverse strand, counting down.
AGTGCAGCCGCGATGCAAACCCCCCTAGCACCTTTGGCGTTGGGCTCACTGCCACCGCGGCCCTTGCCGGTGGCGGCAGGAGAGGGCGCCAATGATTTGGCTGGAGGCGGCGGCTAGGATTTGCCCCGGTGTCGTCCTGGTGGGTCGACACGGGAGCCCTCTTTTTTCTGTCCTCACACACCTCGGAATGCTCAAGATTAATTGATGGTGTATATATCATCGACTTGAGGGCTCAAATCTGTACCGCATAAGACTGCTCATAGTGGGAGTAACTTAGGTAGTAACATCACACACTTCAAGATGTTTTGGTGACATGGCATAGCAATAAATGAAGAAAGAGAAGGAGGTGGTAACTAGCTATGTTACCATAACATCACACACCCCAAGATAAAATGAGTCTACAAACTAATAAATGAGATTTTGCATGATACCATCTCTAAGTTACTTTTTACTTTTCACTATGAAGGTAGTAACATGAACTAGTAACTTATGCATGACACCACCTTATGTTACTCCCCACTATGAGCAGCCTAAGACATGTCTAAAGTTATTGATTTCATGCCTGTGGTTCTATGACCATGGTGATTTGTGAGCAAGCTTTATTAAATGCGGCTCAGCTGCCCTTTGTTGCTGCTCTTGGGAATTATGAGACGGCATGGCAGCTGAGCTCCGGTAGAAGCTACATGAGCAAATAAGATTCAACGCTTTGAGACATATAAACCTTATTCAAGCAGGACCCACCAAATGTTTTCCTGCGACATTGTTTTTTTTTTTTTTGTGATTGACACTGATGTCGTACATATATGAAATATTAGTGGTCGGTGTCAATGTTTGTGGAACGATGCATACCCTTTCGAGCCATCGGCTGCGTGGTATATAGATAGAAAAAAAACCCTACGTGGCAATACATGGTTTGTACGTGTACGGTTAGAGTACTACTCCGTACACCTACATGTAGTGGTTACATACTCTAACATCCCCCTAATCTAAACCACGGAAGAGATTTAGATTACACTTAAACTCATCTAGAGATTTTACCGGAGTAAAACCATCAGCTATCTAGTTTTTGGTGGAGATGAACTTGATATTAAGATTGTTGCTTGCAACACGCTCACGAACGAAGTGATAGTCAATCTCGATGCGAGCATGAAAAACTGGAGTAGCAGACAAGAACGTTGCACCCAGATTGTCACACCATAAACAAGGCTTCTCACGGAGCTTCACACCAAGTTCATGAAGAACAGCTTTAACCCATATTAACTCTGTAGTAGCATTGGCTAAGGCTTTGTATTCAGCCTCAGTGCTGGAACGAGACACAATGGCTTGCTTTCTGGCACACCATGACACCAGATTCGGACCTAGAAAAAAATAGCAAATCCTCCAGTGGAGCGATAATCCTCAAGACAACCTGCCCAATTTGCATCTAAAAAAACACTGAGAAGTGTAGATGAAGATTTTCTGAATGTAATACCAAGGTGAGATGTATCCTTAACATAATGAAGAATGCGTTTAGCAGCTATCCAATGAGCAGTAGTAGGAGCATTAAGGTATTGGCAGACCTTGTTCACAGAAAAGGACAGATCTGGACGTGTAAGAGTGAGGTACTGAAGAGCACCAACTATGATGCGATACTGGGATTTGTCATCGGACCAAGAGGAGTACCTTCATGAAGGGACAGTGGCTCGCACGTGGACAGTGGAGTAGTAGGAGCAACTTTGCATTCAAGCATACCAACTCGAGTGAGAATATCATGCGAATAATTTTCTTGTGTGAGCAGCAAACCATCTTGTGTTCGTTTGACTTCATACCAAGAAAGTAGTGAAGATATCCCAAATCTTTGATAGCAAAGTGGGTGTTTAGATCTCTGAGCAAAACTGAGATATCATCATCTAAGGAGTTGGTCACAATAATATCATCAACATAAATTAAGGCATAGATGATGACTCCATACTTATCATAAAGGAACAAAGAGGTGTCAACTTTGGATGGAATAAAACCAAGCTCATGCAACTTAGCACTGAGCCGAGAGTACCAGGCTCGGGGAGCTTGCTTCAATCCATATAGAGCTTTATCGAGTCTGTAAACATGACGAGGAGCATCAGGATGTTCAAAACCAAGGGGTTGTTTCATATATGATTCCTCTTCCATAACAACATGAAGAAATGTGTTCTTGACATCTAGCTGATGTAGACTCCATCCACGAGAGACAGAAATAGAAAGAACAATTCTGATAGTGGTAATCTTGACAACAGGACTAAAGGTATCTTCATAATCAATGACATACCTTTGTTTGAAACCTTTTGCAACTAACTAGGCTTTGTAACGATCACTAGAACCATCATCATGTCGTTTAATACAATAAACTCATTTGAAGTCAGTAATATTTTTGTTGGTACTGGGAGGAACAAGAGTCCATGTCTTGTTCATCATCAAAGCATCATACTCATCTTGCATATCAGATCGCCAGTGTGGGTCATTGAGTGCAGCGGGCAAACTGCGAGGCTCTCCTGTAGAAGAAAGCATACCGTATCTCATGGTGCCATCAGTGTAACGTTTGGGTTGACAGATACCTTTTTGCAAACATGTACGAGATCCTAGAGAGGTGGGTGGCGGTATAGCAGCAATATCAGCTACACTGGATGAAGCCGTAAACGATCCCGAGAAACCAGCCGGGGATGCTGCAACATCGGCCATAGGCGACGTGGGCGCAGAGGATCCAGAGGTATCAGGGCTGCCCGTACTACTGTCGGAGGAGGCAGCAGGGGATCCATCGACGCGTGGCGACGCCGGGTTGGAGCGGGGCGTGGCGACACCGGGTTGGAGCGGGGCGTGGCGGGGACCACAGGCGACTGATACGTCCCAAACTTATCTATAATTTTTGATGCTCCATTCTTGTTTTATTACAAATATTATATGTTTTATGTGCACTTTTCCACACTTTTTAGCATTTTCTGGGACTAACCTATTAATCAAGGGTTCGTTGCATGGAAAACAAAAAATTTCTACCGTGAACATGAACAAAAACCAAGATCCAATCTAGGAAGAAGCAAGATCTAATCTACCAAGATCGATGCAACGAGAAGATTGCGAGACTAACCCTCGAAGATTCCAAAACCTACGAGATTAGATCTTGTTGTTGATGTAGTCGATCGTCCGTGCTGCAATCCGGCAGCACTTCCGTACTCGGTCGTGCGTACGGTGTCGATGAAGCCCATCCTCTCCCCGTTCCAGCGGGCAGCGGAGGTGTGGTAGATCTCCTCGGAATCCCAGCAGCGCGACGGCGTGGTGGTGGTGGTGGAGGAATAAAACTGCAGGGCTTCGCCTAAGCCGGAGCAGCGTATGGTGGAGGAGAGGGGGCGGCCAGGGTTTGGTCAAGGGGTGAAGTGGCCGGCCACCCCTCCCCTCTTTATATAGGTGGAGGGGCCGGCCTAGGGTTTCCCCTAGGGCCCACCCTCCCCTTGGCCGGTGCATGAAGGGGGGAGGACTTCTCTCCCAAGCATTCCCCTTTATTTCTAAATTAAACTCTTTTAATTTTAGAGATAGATTCTATCTCTAGATTTAAACCATTTAAATTAGAGATAGATCTTATCTCTAGGGGTGGGCCGGCCTGGGCCAACATGTCATAGTGGGCAAGACCCACCATGCCATGTGGCACCTATGTGGCCCCTCCCGGGATGGTGGGCCCATTGGTGACCCTCTAGAACCTTCTAGAAGCTTCGTTCAAAACACCGGAACTTTCCTGAACCACGGAAAGTGACTTCTCATATATGAATATTATTCTCCGGACCATTCCGGACCTCCTCGTGATGTCCTGGATCCCATCCGAGACTCCGAACAAACTTCGGTCTCCATCTTATATTCCGAATCTATTTATGCGACATCGAACCTTAAGCGCGTCACCCTACGGTTCGTGAACTATGCAGACATGGTTGAGACTCCTCTCCGACCAATAACCAATAGCGGGATCTAGAGATCCATAATGGTTCCCACACATTCAACGATAACTTAGTGATCGATTGAACCATTTACATACGATACTGATTCCCTTTGTCACGCGATACTTTACTTGTCCGAGGTTCGATCATCGGTATCTCCATACCTAGTTCAACCTCGTTACCGACAAGTACTCTTTACTCGTACCGTGGTATGTCATCTCTTTTGACCCAGTCACATGCTTGCAAGCTAATTAGAAGACAATCCACCGAGAGGGCCCAGAGTATATCCATCCGTCATCGGGATGGACAAATCCCACTCTTGATCCATATGCCTCAACTCACACTTTCCGAATACTTAATCCCATCTTTATAACCACCCATTTACGCAATGGCGTTTGATGTAATCAAAGCATCCTTCCGAAATAAGTGATTTACATGATCTCAGGGTCGAAGGACTAGGTAACTATGTATCGAAAGCTTATAGCAAGTTGAACTTAATGACTTGATCTTATGCTACGCTCATATGGGTGTGTGTCCATTATATCATTCAACCAATTGCATAACCTTGTTATTAATAACATCCAATGTTCATGATCACGAAACCATAATCATCTATTAATCAACAAGCTAGTTATACAAGAGGCTTACTAGGGACTTCTTGTTGTTTACATAACACACATGTATCAATGTTTCGGTTAATACAATTATAGCATGGTATGCAAACATTTATCATAAACACAAAGATATTATAATAACCACTTTATTATTGCCTCTTGGGCATATATCCAATAGTCGCACACTTGCACTAGAGTTAATAATCTAGATTACATTGTAAGGTTCCTAACACCCATTGCATTCTGGTGTTGGTCATGCTTCGCCCTAGGGAGAGCTTTAGTCAATGGATCTGCCACATACAGATCTGTGTGTACTTTGAAAATCTTTACTTCACCATCTTCGATGTACTCGCGAATCGAATGAAAACGTAGCTTGATATGCTTCAGCTTCTTGTGTGACCTTGGTTCTTGTGCATTGGCGATGGCACCCATGTTGTCACAATAGATGACTAATAGGTCCAATGCACTAGGAACCACACCAAGCTCAACAATGAACCTCTTCATCCATACCGCCTCCGATGAAGCCTCCGAAGCCGCTATGTATTCATATTCAGTTGAAGACTTCGCCACCGTGCACTGCTTGGAACTCATCCAGCTTACTGCAGCACCATTCAGTATAAACACATACCCAGACTGAGACTTAGAGTCATCAAGATCAGTGTTCCAACTTGCATCGGTATAACTGGTTACAACGAGCTCTTGGTCACAACCATAACAAAGAAACATATCCTAAGTCCTTTTCAAGTACTTCAGGATATTCTTGACCGCTGTCCAGTGTTCCATTCCTGGATCACTCTGATATCTGCTGGTCAAACTAACAACATGTGCGATATCCGGTCTAGTACACAGCATGACATACATGATAGAGCCTACTGCCGAGGCATAGGGGATCTTGTTCATCCCCTCTCTCTTTCTTCTGCCGTAGCCGGACCTGGAGTCTTACTCAAGACCTTACCTAGCAACATAGGCAAGAACCCTTTCTTGCTTTCATCCATTCTAAACTTCTTTAGAATCTTGTCCAGGTACGTACTATGTGAAAGCCCTATTAGGCGTCTTGATCTATCTCTATAAATCTTGATGCCTAAAATGTACGTTGCTTCACCAAGGTCTTTCATTTAAAAACACTTATTCAAATAACCTTTGATACTTATTAATACTTCTATATCATTCCCAATCAATAATATGTCATATAAATATAATATCAGGAACGCTACAGAGCTCCACTCACTTTCTTGTAAATACAGGCCTCACCATGAGTCTGTATAAACCCGAAGTCTTTGATCACCTTATCAAAGCGTCGGTTCCAACTCCGGGATGCTTGCTTCAGTCCATAAATGGAACGCTGAAGTTTGCATACCTTGTCAGCATTTTTAGTATCGACAAAACCTTTGGGTTGTACCATATACAACTCTTCCTCAATATCACCATTAAGGAATGCCGTTTTGACATCCGTCTGCCAAATCTCATAATCGAAAAATGCAGCTATTTCTAACAAAATCCTTACAGACTTTAGCTTCGCTACAGGTGAGAAAGTCTCATCGTAGTCAACTCCTTGAATTTGTCGGAAACCCTTTACGATAAGTCGAGCTTTATAGACAATAATATTACCATCAGCATCTATTTTTATTTTGAAGATCCATTTATTCTCGACAGCCTTGCGGCTATCAGGTAAGTCTACCAAAGTCCATACTTGGTTATCATACATGGATCCCATTTCGGATTTCATGGCTTCTTGCCATTTGTTGGAATATGGGCTCATCATTGCTTCTTCATACGTCGCAGGGTATTCATCATTGTTGTCCACAATCATGACATTTAGACAGGGATCATACCAATCAGGAGTGGTACGCTCCCTCGTCGATCTGCGAGGTTCAGTAGCTTCCTCATTCGAAGTTTCATGATCATCATCATTTGCTTCCTCTCCTATCGTTGCAGGCTGCACAGGAACATCTTTCGGCACTGCGCTACTCTGATCTATGAGAGAAGGTTCAATAACCTCGTCGAGTTTTACTTTCCTACCAGTCACTTCTTTAGTGAGAAACTCCTTCTCAAGAAAGGATCCGTTCTTGGCAACAAAGATTTTGCCTTCAGATCTGTGATAGAAAGTGTACCCAATTGTTTCTTTAGGGTATCCTATGAAGACACATTTCTCCGCTTTGGGTTCTAGCTTGTCAGGTTGTAACTTCTTTACATAAGCTTCGCAACCCCAAACTTAAAGGAATGGCAGCTTAGGTTTCTTTCCAAACCATAATTCATACGGTGTCGTTTCAACGGATTTAGATGGTGCCCTATTTAAAGTGAATGCGGCTGTCTCTAATGCATAACCCCAAAATGATAACGGCAAATCGGTAAGAGACATCATAGATCAAACCATATCCAAGAGAGTTCGATTACGACGTTCGGACACACCATTGCGCTGTGGTGTTCCTGGCGGTGTCAACTGTGAAGGTATTCCGCATTTCTTTAAATGCATGCTGATACGTCTCCAATGTATCGATAATTTCTTATGTTCCATGCTTGTTTTATGACAATACCTACATGTTTTATTCACACTTTATATCGTTTTGGTGCATTTTCCGGAACTAACCTATTAACAAGATGCCGAAGTGCCAGTTCCTGTTTTCTGCTGTTTTTGGTTTCAGAAATCCTAGTAAGGAAATATTCTCGGAATTGGACGAAATCAACGCCCAGTATCTTATAATTCCACGAAGCTTCCAGAACACCCGAGAGGGACCAGAGGAGGGCCACAGGGGGCCCACACGTGTGGGCGGCGCGGCCAAGGAGCCAGGCGCGCCGCCCTACTGTGTGGTGGCCCCGTCAGCCTTCCGACTCTGCCTCTTCGCCTATAAGAAGCCCCCTGACCTAAATCTTCGATACAAAAAAGCCACGGTACGAGAAACCTTCCAGAGCCGTCGCCATCGCGAAGCCACGATCTGGGGGACATGAGTCTCTGTTCCGGCATGCCGCCGGGACGGGGAAGTGCCCCCGGAAGGCATCTCCATTGACACCACCGCCATCTTCATCAACGCTGCTGTCTCCCATGAGGAGGGAGTAGTTCTCCCTCGAGGCTAAGGGCTGTACCGGTAGCTATGTGGTTAATCTCTCTCCTATGTGCTTCAATACAATGATCTCATGAGCTGCCTTACATGATTGAGACTCATATGAGTTTTGTATCACTATTCATCTATGTGCTACTCTAGTGATGTTATTAAAGTACTCTATTCCTCCTCCATGATGTAATGGTGACAGTGTGTGCATCATGTAGTACTTGGCGTAGTTTATGATTGTGATCCCTTGTAGATTATGAAGTTAACTATTACTATGATAGTATTGATGTGATCTATTCCTCCTTTCATAGTCTGATGGTGACAGTGTGCATGCTATGTTAGTACTTGGTATAATTGCAATGATCTATCATGCACTCTAAGGTTATTTAAATGTGAATATCGAATGTTGTGGAGCTTGTTAACTCCGGCATTGAGGTGCTCTTGTAGCCCTACACAATTAGTGGTGTTCATCATCCAACAAGAGAGTGTAGAGTGGTTTTATCTTGTGATCAATGTTGAGAGTGTCCACTAGTGAAAGTATGATCCCTAGGCCTTGTTTCCAAATACTGCAATCACTGCTTCTTTACTGTTTTACTGCATCTCTACTTCCTGCAATATCTCTGCTGCGCGTAGTTGACGTATGTCTTTCCGTTCAACACGCGTCCGTTGGGAACCCCAAGAGGAAGGTGTGATGCGTACAGCAGTAAGTTTCCCTCAGTAAGAAACCAAGGTTTATCGAACCAGTAGGAGCCAAGAAGCACGTTGAAGGTTGATGGCGGCGAGATGTAGTGCGGCGTGACACCAGGGATTCCGGCGCCAACGTGGAACCTGCACAACACAACCAAAGTACTTTGCCCCAACGAAACAGTGAGGTTGTCAATCTCACCGGCTTGCTGTAACAAAGGATTAGATGTATAGTGTGGATGATGATTGTTTGCAGAAAACAGTAGAACAAGTATTGCAGTAGATTATATTCGATGTAAAGAATGGACCGGGGTCCACAGTTCACTAGAGGTGCCTCTCCCATAAGATAAATAGCATGTTGGGTGAACAAATTACAGTTGGGAAATTGACAAATAGAGAGGGCATGACCATGCACATACATGATATGATGAGTATAGTGAGATTTAATTGGGCATTACGACAAAGTACATAGACCGCTATCCAGCATGCATCTATGCCTAAAAAGTCCACCTTCAGGTTATCATCCGAACCCCTTCCAGTATTAAGTTGCAAACAACAGACAATTGCATTAAGTATGGTGCGTAATGTAATCAATAACTACATCCTCGGACATAGCATCAATGTTTTATCCCTAGTGGCAACAGCACATCCACAACCTTAGAACTTTCACACCGTCCTGCATTTAATGGAGGCATGAACCCACTATCGAGCATAAATACTCCCTCTTGGAGTTAAGAGTAAAAACTTGGCCAGAGCCTCTACTAATAACGGAGAGCATGCAAGATCATAAACAACACATAGGTAATAGATTGATAATCAACATAACATAGTATTCTCTATCCATCGGATCCCAACAAACACAACATATAGCATTACAGATAGATGATCTTGATCATGTTAGGCAGCTCACAAGACCCGACAATGAAGCACATAAGGAGAAGACGACCATCTAGCTACTGCTATGGACCCATAGTCCAGGGGTGAACTACTCACTCATCACTCCAGAGGCGACCATGGCGGTGAAGAGTCCTCCGGGAGATGATTCCCCTCTCCGGCAGGGTGCCGGAGGCGATCTCCTGAATCCCCCGAGATGGGATTGGCGGCGGCGGCGTCTCTGGAAGGTTTTCCGTATCGTGGCTCTCGGTACTGGGGGTTTCACGATGAAGACTATATGTAGGCGGAAGGGCAGGTCAGGAGGCGTCACGGGGGCCCCACACGCTAGGGCCGCGCGGGCCCCCCCTGGGCCGCGCCGCCCTAGTGTGGCGGCGCCCCGTGGCCCCACTTCGTCTCCTCTTCGGTCTTCTGGAAGCTTCGTGGCAAAATAGGCCCCTGGGCGTTGATTTCGTCCAATTCCGAGAATATTTCCTTACTAGGATTTCTGAAACCAAAAACAGTAAAACAAAGAATCGGCTCTTCGGCATCTCGTTAATAGGTTAGTGCTGGAAAATGCATAAATACGACATTTATGCATAAAACATGTAGATATCATCAATAATGTGGCATGGAACATAAGAAATTATCGATACGTCGGAGACGTATCAGCATCCCCAAGCTTAGTTTTTGCTCGTCCCGAGCAGGTAAACGATAACAAAGATAATTTCTGGAGTGACATGCCATCATAACCTTGATCATACTATTGTAAGCATATGTAATGAATGCAGCGATCAAAACAATGGTAATGACATGAGTGAACAAATGAATCATATAGCAAAGACTTTTCATGAATAGTACTTTCAAGACAAGCATCAATAAGTCTTGCATAAGAGTTAACTCATAAAGCAATAAATCAAAGTAAAGGTATTGAAGCAACACAAAGGAAGATTAAGTTTCAGCGGTTGCTTTCAACTTGTAACATGTATATCTCATGGATATTGTCAATGTAAAGTAATATAACAAGTGCAATATGCAAGTATGTAGGAATCAATGCACAGTTCACACAAGTGTTTGCTTCTTGAGGTGGTGAACTGACTCAACATAAAAGTAAAAGAAAGGCCCTTCGCAGAGGGAAGCATCGATTGCTATATTTGTGCTAGAGCTTTGATTTTGAAAAGAAGAAACAATTTTGTCAACGGTAGTAATAAAGCATATGTGTTATGTAAATTATATCTTACAAGTTGCAAGTCTCATGCATAGTATACTAATAGTGCCCGCACCTTGTCCTAATTAGCTCGGACTACCTGGATTGTCATCGCAATACACATGTTTTAACCAAGTGTCACAAAGGGGTACCTCTATGCCACATGTACAAAGGTCTAAGGAGAAAGCTCGCATTGGATTTCTCGCTATTGATTATTCTCAACTTAGACATCCATACCGGGACAACATAGACAACAGATAATGGACTCCTCTTTAATGCATAAGCATGTAGCAACAATTAATGTTCTCATATGAGATTGAGGATATTTGACCAAAACTGAAACTTCCACCATGGATCATGGCTTTAGTTAGCGGCCCAATGTTCTTCTCTAACATTATGCATGCTCTAACCATTTTAGCGGTAAATCTCCCTTACTTCAGACAAGACGGACATGCATAGCAACTCACATGATATTCAACAAAGAGTAGTTGATGGCGTCCCCAGGAACATGGTTATCGCACAACAAGCAACTTAATAAGAGATAAAGTGCATAAGTACATATTCAATACCACAATAGTTTTTAAGCTATTTGTCCCATGAGCTATATATTGTAAAGGCGAAGAATAGAAATTTTAAAGGTAGCACTCAAGCAATTTACTTTGGAATGGCGGTGAAATACCATGTAGTAGGTAGGTATGGTGGACACAAATGGCATAGTGGTTGGCTCAAGGATTTTGGATGCATGAGAAGTATTCCCTCTCGATACAAGGTTTAGGCTAGCAAGGTTATTTGAAACAAACACAAGGATGAACCGGTGCAGCAAAACTCACATAAAAGACATATTGCAAACATTATAAGACTCTACACCATCTTCCTTGTTGTTCAAACTCAATACTAGAAATTATCTAGACTTTAGAGAGACCAATTATGCAAACCAAATTTTAGCAAGCTCTATGTATTTCTTCATTAATGGGTGCAAAGTATATGATGCAAGAGCTTAAACATGAGCACACCAATTGCCAAGTATCACATTATCCAAGACATTTTATCAATTACTACATGTAGCATTTCCCGATTCCAACCATATAACAATTTAACGAAGAAGATTCAACCTTCGCCATGAATATTATGAGTAAAGTCTAAGGACATATTTGTCCATATGCAACAGCGGAGCGTGTCTCTCTCCCACACAAAGAATGCTAGGATCCATTTTATCCAAACAAAACAAAAACAAAAACAAACCGACGCTCCAAGCAAAATACATAAGATGTGATGGAATAAAAATATAGTTTCACTAGAGGAACCTGATAATGTTGTCGATGAAGAAGGGGATGCCTTGGGCATCCCCAAGCTTAGACGCTTGAGTCTTCTTGAAATATGCAGGGGTGAACCACCGGGGCATCCCCAAGCTTAGAGCTTTCACTCTCCTTGATCATATTGTATCATCTCCCTCTCTTGATCCTTGAAAACTTCCTCCACACCAAACTCAAAACAAATCATTAGAGGGTTAGTGCATAATTAAAATTTACATGTTCAGAGGTGACATAATCATTCTTAACACTTCTGGACATTGCACAAAGCTACTGAAAGTCAATGGAATAGAAAAATCCATCAAGCACAACAAAACAGGCAATGCAAAATAAAAGGCAGAATCTGTCAAAACAGAACAGTTCGTAAAGACGAATTTCTAAGAGGCACCAGACTTGCTCAAATGAAAATGCTCAAATTGAATGAAAGTTGCGTACATATCTGAGGATCACTCACGTAAATTGGCATAATTTTCTGAGTTACCTACAGAGAATTATGCCCAGATTCGTGACAGCAAAGAAATCTGTTTCTGCGCAGTAATCCAAATCTAGTATGAACCTTACTATCAACGACTTTACTTGGCACAACAATGCACAAAACTAAGATAAGGAGAGGTTGCTACAGTAGTAACAACTTCCAAGACTCAAATATAAAACAAAAGTACTGTAGTAAAATAAAAACATGGGTTATCTCCCAAGAAGTACTTTCTTTATAGCCATTAAGATGGGCTCAGTAATTTTAATGATGCACTCACAAGAAATAAGAGTTGAAGCAAAAGAGAGCATCAAAAAGCAAATTCAAAACACATTTAAGTCTAACCCACTTCCTATGAAAAGGAATCTTGTAAATAAACAAGTCAATGAAGAACAAAGTGAATAGCATAGGAAGACAAAACAAGTGTAACTTCAAGATTCTCAACATAAAGAGGGGAAACTTAATATTATTAAGATGCATGTAACCATGTTTCCCTCTCTTATAATAACTTTCAGTAGTATAATGAGAAAACTCAACAATATAATTATCACATAAAGCATTCTTATCATGAGTCTCATGCATAAAATAATTACTACTCCCAACATAAGCATAGTCATTCTTATTAATTGTAGTGGGAGCAAATTCAACAAAGTAGCTATCATTTTTATTCTCATCAAATATAGGAGGCATAGTATAATCATAATAAACTTTACCCTCCATAGTAGGTGGCACCAAGATACCACTATCATCATAAATGGGAGGCAAGGTATCATCAAAGTAAATTTTCTCCTCCATGCTTGGGGGACTAAAAATATCATTCTCATCAAAACCAGCTTCCCCAAGCTTAAATTCTTCCATAGCATTAGCAATAATAGTGTTCAAAGCATTCATACTAATAACATTGCCATTAGCACGCATATAAAGTTCCATAGGTTTTTTAATTTTCTCTTCAAACACCTCATGTCCTAACTCGAGATAAATACTATAAAGATCTCTAATATTTTTGTTGTTTTCCATTAAGCCTAACTAGCGAAATAAAAACATGCATGGAATTAAGTAAAGTAAAACAAGTAACTAATTTTTTTGTGTTTTTGATATAATGCAGCAAACAAAGTAGTAAATAAAATAAAGCAAGACAAAAACAAAGTAAAGAGATTGGAGGTGGAGACTCCCCTTGCAGCGTGTCTTGATCTCCCCGGCAACGGCGCCAGAAATTTTACTTGCTGCGCGTAGTTGACGTATGTCTTTCCGTTCAACACGCGTCCGTTGGGAACCCCAAGAGGAAGGTGTGATGCGTACAACAGTAAGTTTCCCTCAGTAAGAAACCAAGGTTTATCGAACCAGTAGGAGCCAAGAAGCACGTTGAAGGTTGATGGCGGCGAGATGTAGTGCGGCGCGACACCAGTGATTCCGGCGCCAACGTGGAACCTGCACAACACAACCAAAGTACTTTGCCCCAACAAAACAGTGAGGTTGTCCATCTCACCGGCTTGCTGTTACAAAGGATTAGATGTATAGTGTGGATGATGATTGTTTGCAGAAAACAGTAGAACAAGTATTGCAGTAGATTGTATTCGATGTAAAGAATGGACCGGGGTCCACAGTTCACTAGAGGTGTCTCTCCCATAAGATAAATAGCATGTTGGGTGAACAAATTACAGTTGGGCAATTGACAAATAGAGAGGGCATGACCATGCACATACATGATATGATGAGTATAGTGAGATTTAATTGGGCATTACGACAAAGTACATAGACCGCTATCCAGCATGCATCTATGCCTAAAAAGTCCACCTTCAGGTTATCATCCGAACCCCTTCCAGTATTAAGTTGCAAACAACAGACAATTGCATTAAGTATGGTGCGTAATGTAATCAATAACTACATCCTCGGACATAGCATCAATGTTTTATCCCTAGTGGCAACAGCACATCCACAACCTTAGAACTTTCTGTCACTGTCCCAGATTTAATGGAGGCATGAACCCACTATCGAGCATAAATACTCCCTCTTGGAGTTAAGAGTAAAAACTTGACCAGAGCCTCTACTAGTAACGGAGAGCATGCAAGATCATAAACAACACATAGGTAATAGATTGATAATCAACATAACATAGTATTCTCTATCCATCGGATCCCAACAAACACAACATATAGCATTACAGATAGATGATCTTGATCATGTTAGGCAGCTCACAAGACCCGACAATGAAGCACATAAGGAGAAGACGACCATCTAGCTACTGCTATGGACCCATAGTCCAGGGGTGAACTACTCACTCATCACTCCGGAGGCGACCATGGCGGTGAAGAGTCCTCCGGGAGATGATTCCCCTCTCCGGCAGGGTGCCGGAGGCGATCTCCTGAATCCCCCGAGATGGGATTGGCGGCGGCGGCGTCTCTGGAAGGTTTTCCGTATCGTGGCTCTCGGTACTGGGGGTTTCACGACGAAGACTATATGTAGGCGGAAGGGCAGGTCAGGAGGCGTCACGGGGGCCCCACACGCTAGGGCCGCGCGGGCCCCCCCTGGGCCGCGCCGCCCTAGTGTGGCGGCGCCCCGTGGCCCCACTTCGTCTCCTCTTCGGTCTTCTGGAAGCTTCGTGGCAAAATAGGCCCCTGGGCGTTGATTTCGTCCAATTCCGAGAATATTTCCTTACTAGGATTTCTGAAACCAAAAACAGCAGAAAAACAAGAATCGGCTCTTCGGCATCTCGTTAATAGGTTAGTGCCGGAAAATGCATAAATACGACATAAAGTATGCATAAAACATGTAGATATCATCAATAATGTGGCATGGAACATAAGAAATTATCGATACGTCGGAGACGTATCAGCATCCCCAAGCTTAGTTTTTGCTCGTCCCGAGCAGGTAAACGATAACAAAGATAATTTCTGGAGTGACATGCCATCATAACCTTGATCATACTATTGTAAGCATATGTAATGAATGCAGCGATCAAAAGAATGGTAATGACATGAGTAAACAAATGAATCATATAGCAAAGACTTTTCATGAATAGTACTTTCAAGACAAGCATCAATAAGTCTTGCATAAGAGTTAACTCATAAAGCAATAAATCAAAGTAAAGGTATTGAAGCAACACAAAGGAAGATTAAGTTTCAGCGGTTGCTTTCAACTTGTAACATGTATATCTCATGGATATTGTCAATGTAAAGTAATATAACAAGTGCAATATGCAAGTATGTAGGAATCAATGCACAGTTCACACAAGTGTTTGCTTCTTGAGGTGGTGAACTGACTCAACATAAAAGTAAAAGAAAGGCCCTTCGCAGAGGGAAGCATCGATTGCTATATTTGTGCTAGAGCTTTGATTTTGAAAACAAGAAACAATTTTGTCAACATTAGTAATAAAGCATATGTGTTATGTAAATTATATCTTACAAGTTGCAAGTCTCATGCATAGTATACTAATAGTGCCCGCAACTTGTCCTAATTAGCTCGGACTACCTGGATTGTCATCGCAATACACATGTTTTAACCAAGTGTCACAAAGGGGTACCTCTATGCCACATGTACAAAGGTCTAAGGAGAAAGCTCGCATTGGATTTCTCGCTATTGATTATTCTCAACTTAGACATCCATACCGGGACAACATAGACAACAGATAATGGACTCCTCTTTAATGCATAAGCATGTAGCAACAATTAATGTTCTCATATGAGATTGAGGATATTTGACCAAAACTGAAACTTCCACCATGGATCATGGCTTTAGTTAGCGGCCCAATGTTCTTCTCTAACATTATGCATGCTCTAACCATTTTAGCGGTAAATCTCCCTTACTTCAGACAAGACGGACATGCATAGCAACTCACATGATATTCAACAAAGAGTAGTTGATGGCGTCCCCAGGAACATGGTTATCGCACAACAAGCAACTTAATAAGAGATAAAGTGCATAAGTACATATTCAATACCACAATAGTTTTTAAGCTATTTGTCCCATGAGCTATATATTGTAAAGGCGAAGAATAGAAATTTTAAAGGTAGCACTCAAGCAATTTACTTTGGAATGGCGGTGAAATACCATGTAGTAGGTAGGTATGGTGGACACAAATGGCATAGTGGTTGGCTCAAGGATTTTGGATGCATGAGAAGTATTCCCTCTCGATACAAGGTTTAGGCTAGCAAGGTTATTTGAAACAAACACAAGGATGAACCGGTGCAGCAAAACTCACATAAAAGACATATTGCAAACATTATAAGACTCTACACCGTCTTCCTTGTTGTTCAAACTCAATACTAGAAATTATCTAGACTTTAGAGAGACCAATTATGCAAACCAAATTTTAGCAAGCTCTATGTATTTCTTCATTAATGGGTGCAAAGTATATGATGCAAGAGCTTAAACATGAGCACACCAATTGCCAAGTATCACATTATCCAAGACATTTTATCAATTACTACATGTAGCATTTCCCGATTCCAACCATATAACAATTTAACGAAGAAGATTCAACCTTCGCCATGAATATTATGAGTAAAGTCTAAGGACATATTTGTCCATATGCAACAGCGGAGCGTGTCTCTCTCCCACACAAAGAATGCTAGGATCCATTTTATTCAAACAAAACAAAAACAAAAACAAACCGACGCTCCAAGCAAAATACATAAGATGTGATGCAATAAAAATATAGTTTCACTAGAGGAACCTGATAATGTTGTCGATGAAGAAGGGGATGCCTTGGGCATCCCCAAGCTTAGACGCTTGAGTCTTCTTGAAATATGCAGGGGTGAACCACCGGGGCATCCCCAAGCTTAGAGCTTTCACTCTCCTTGATCATATTGTATCATCTCCCTCTCTTGATCCTTGAAAACTTCCTCCACACCAAACTCAAAACAAATCATTAGAGGGTTTGTGCATAATTAAAATTTACATGTTCAGAGGTGACATAATCATTCTTAACACTTCTGGACATTGCACAAAGCTACTGAAAGTCAATGGAATAGAAAAATCCATCAAGCACAACAAAACAGGCAATGCAAAATAAAAGGCCGAATTTGTCAAAACAGAACAGTTCGTAAAGACGAATTTCTAAGAGGCACCAGACTTGCTCAAATGAAAATGCTCAAATTGAATGAAAGTTGCGTACATATCTGAGGATCACTCACGTAAATTGGCATAATTTTTTGAGTTACCTACAGAGAATTATGCCCAGATTCGTGACAGCAAAGAAATCTGTTTCTGCGCAGTAATCCAAATCTAGTATGAACCTTACTATCAACGACTTTACTTGGCACAACAATGCACAAAACTAAGATAAGGAGAGGTTG
Organism: Lolium perenne; assembly: GCF_019359855.2. Taxonomy (NCBI): domain Eukaryota; kingdom Viridiplantae; phylum Streptophyta; class Magnoliopsida; order Poales; family Poaceae; genus Lolium; species Lolium perenne. Next base: position 123,914,614 of record NC_067250.2, on the reverse strand, counting down.
CTACAGTAGTAACAACTTCCAAGACTCAAATATAAAACAAAAGTACTGTAGTAAAATAAAAACATGGGTTATCTCCCAAGAAGTGCTTTCTTTATAGCCATTAAGATGGGCTCAGTAATTTTAATGATGCACTCACAAGAAATAAGAGTTGAAGCAAAAGAGAGCATCAAAAAGCAAATTCAAAACACATTTAAGTCTAACCCACTTCCAATGAAAAGGAATCTTGTAAATAAACAAGTCAATGAAGAACAAAGTGAATAGCATAGGAAGACAAAACAAGTGTAACTTCAAGATTCTCAACATAAAGAGGGGAAACTTAATATTATTAAGATGCATGTAACCATGTTTCCCTCTCTCATAATAACTTTCAGTAGTATAATGAGCAAACTCAACAATATAATTATCACATAAAGCATTCTTATCATGAGTCTCATGCATAAAATAATTACTACTCCCAACATAAGCATAGTCATTCTTATTAATTGTAGTGGGAGCAAATTCAACAAAGTAGCTATCATTTTTATTCTCATCAAATATAGGAGGCATAGTATAATCATAATAAACTTTATCCTCCATAGTAGGTGGCACCAAGATACCACTATCATCATAAATGGGAGACAAGGTATCATCAAAGTAAATTTTCTCCTCCATGCTTGGGGGACTAAAAATATCATTCTCATCAAAACCAGCTTCCCCAAGCTTAAATTCTTCCATAGCATTAGCAATAATAGTGTTCAAAGCATTCATACTAATAACATTGCCATTAGCACACATATAAAGTTCCATAGGTTTTTTAATTTTCTCTTCAAACACCTCATGTCCTAACTCGAGATAAATACTATAAAGATCTCTAATATTTTTGTTGTTTTCCATTAAGCCTAACTAGCGAAATAAAAACATGCATGGAATTAAGTAAAGTAAAACAAGTAACTAATTTTTTGTGTTTTTGATATAATGCAGCAAACAAAGTAGTAAATAAAATAAAGCAAGACAAAAACAAAGTAAAGAGATTGGAGGTGGAGACTCCCCTTGCAGCGTGTCTTGATCTCCCCGGCAACGGCGCCAGAAATTTTACTTGCTGCGCGTAGTTGACGTATGTCTTTCTGTTCAACACGCGTCCGTTGGGAACCCCAAGAGGAAGGTGTGATGCGTACAACAGTAAGTTTCCCTCAGTAAGAAACCAAGGTTTATCGAACCAGTAGGAGCCAAGAAGCACGTTGAAGGTTGATGGCGGCGAGATGTAGTGCGGCGCGACACCAGTGATTCCGGCGCCAACGTGGAACCTGCACAACACAACCAAAGTACTTTGCCCCAACGAAACAGTGAGGTTGTCAATCTCACCGGCTTGCTGTAACAAAGGATTAGATGTATAGTGTGGATGATGATTGTTTGCAGAAAACAGTAGAACAAGTATTGCAGTAGATTGTATTCGATGTAAAGAATGGACCGGGGTCCACAGTTCACTAGAGGTGTCTCTCCCATAAGATAAATAGCATGTTGGGTGAACAAATTACAGTTGGGCAATTGACAAATAGAGAGGGCATGACCATGCACATACATGATATGATGAGTATAGTGAGATTTAATTGGGCATTACGACAAAGTACATAGACCGCTATCCAGCATGCATCTATGCCTAAAAAGTCCACCTTCAGGTTATCATCCGAACCCCTTCCAGTATTAAGTTGCAAACAACAGACAATTGCATTAAGTATGGTGCGTAATGTAATCAATAACTACATCCTCGGACATAGCATCAATGTTTTATCCCTAGTGGCAACAACACATCCACAACCTTAGAACTTTCTGTCACTGTCCCAGATTTAATGGAGGCATGAACCCACTATCGAGCATAAATACTCCCTCTTGGAGTTAAGAGTAAAAACTTGGCCAGAGCCTCTACTAATAACGGAGAGCATGCAAGATCATAAACAACACATAGGTAATAGATTGATAATCAACATAACATAGTATTCTCTATCCATCGGATCCCAACAAACACAACATATAGCATTACAGATAGATGATCTTGATCATGTTAGGCAGCTCACAAGACCCGACAATGAAGCACATAAGGAGAAGAGGACCATCTAGCTACTGCTATGGACCCATAGTCCAGGGGTGAAATACTCACTCATCACTCCGGAGGCGACCATGGCGGTGAAGAGTCCTCCGGGAGATGATTCCCCTCTCCGGCAGGGTGCCGGAGGCGATCTCCTGAATCCCCCGAGATGGGATTGGCGGCGGCGGCGTCTCTGGAAGGTTTTCTGTACCGTGGCTCTCGGTACTGGGGGTTTCGCGACGAAGACTATATGTAGGCGGAAGGGCAGGTCAGGAGGCGTCATGGGGGCCCCACACGCTAGGGCCGCGCGGGCCCCCCTGGGCCGCGCCGCCCTAGTGTGGCGGCGCCCCGTGGCCCCACTTCGTCTCCTCTTCGGTCTTCTGGAAGCTTCGTGGCAAAATAGGCCCCTGGGCGTTGATTTCGTCCAATTCCGAGAATATTTCCTTACTAGGATTTCTGAAACCAAAAACAGCAGAAAATAGCAACTGGCTCTTCGGCATCTCGTTAATAGGTTAGTGCCGGAAAATGCATAAATACGACATAAAGTATGCATAAAACATGTAGATATCATCAATAATGTGGCATGGAACATAAGAAATTATCGATACGTAGGAGACGTATCAATCTCCCACATCAACTGCACGCCAGCAAGCTATTTTCTGTCGCCGTAGACAGTCAAGTATTTTCTGGCGCCATTACTATTGCTCATATTCATTCATACCACTTGTATTTCACTATCTCTTCGCCGACTAGTGCACCTATACATCTGACAAGTGTATTAGGTGTGTTGGGGACACAAGAGACTTCTTGCATTGTGATCGCAGGGTTGCTTGAGAGGGATATCTTTGACCTCTTCCTCCCTGAGTTCGATAAACCTTGGGTGATCCACTTAAGGGAAAACTTGCTGCTGTTCTACAAACCTCTGCTCTTGGAAGCCCAACACTGTCTACAGGAAAAGGAGTGTGCGTAGACATCAAGCTATTTTCTGGCGCCGTTGCCGAGGAACGAAGGAAAGCTACACCATTTCCTCCCTCGTCAACCACGTGCCAGTCCTGGACAGTATCAAGTATTTTCTGGCGCCGTTGCCGGGGAGGAAAGGTAAAAGGCACTCACACTCCGGATCTCGGCTACTAAGCTATTTTTCGGCGCCGTTGTAAGTGCTCGAAGCTATTTCCTTTAGATCCTGCAATTGCATCTTTTTGTTTCTTGTTTTACACTAGTTTGGCATAATGGAAAGCAACAGTGAGCTTTTAAAATTATTTCCTGAGTTAAGACATGGATGGTTTGATGCGAAAATTAAAAAACCCATGGAACATATTAGTATGAATACTTTGAACACCATTGTTGCTAATGATATGGAAAATTCTAAGCTTGGGGAAGCTGGTTTTGATGAGCATGATATTTTTAGTCCCCCAAGCATTGAGGAGAAAATTTTCTTTGATGATACTTTGCCTCCCATTTATGATGATTATAATGATAGTGGTCTTTTGGTGCCGCCTGTTATGGAGGATAAATTTGATTATGATTACAATATGCCTCCTATATTTGATGATAGCTACTTTGTTGAATTTGCTCCCACTACAATTAATAAGAATGACTATGCTTATGTTGGGAGTAGTAATAATTTTATGCATATAGCTCATGATAAGAATGCTTTATGTGATAGTTATATTGTTGAGTTTGCTCATGATGCTACTGAAAATCTTTATGAGAGAGGAAAATATGGTTGTATAAGTTTGCATGTAACTAAAACACCTCTCTATATGCTTAAAATCTTGAAGATGCACTTGTTTTATCTTTCTATGCTTGTTGCATTATGCTTCATGAACTTGTTTATTTACAAGATTCCTTTTCATAGGAAGCATGTTAGGCTTAAATGTGTTTTGAATTTGCTTCTTGATGCTCTCTTTTGCTTCAACTCTTATTTCTTGGGAGTGCATCATTAAAATTACTGAGCCCATCTTAATGGCTATAAAGAAAGGGATTTCTATTTTCGTGCCCCTGCTTCGTTAGTTGTACTCAGTTTTCCCCAGCTCGTTAGTTTTTCCTCAGCTTTCCCCTCCCTCTAGTTTGAAACCCCTCGAAGACGCGGGTTGCCGTCAGGTCAGAGGTCTTACCGTTACCGTTAATCTGACGGGTGGGGCTGCACAGAGGTGGGGCTGCATAGAGGGCACTTCCTCTCTGACCGTCTCGTGCTGACGGGTAGCCATCCATCTACCGCTGACGCGTGGGCCGTTTTATTTCCTGATTGTATACGCGGTGCTGCCAATGACAAATGGGGCCGCTCTATGGGGCTGCCGTAGCCAATGACCAGTGGGTCGTCTATTTATTTATAGAAAATTATATTGCCGCTCTGTGGGGCCTCCGCAGCCAATGACCGCTGTGGCAGGTGACTATTTTCGCAGCTTAATCTAAAGTGACTCTTATGCTAAACATTGTGCATCCCGACGTTGACCTAGCAGTGGCGGCGAGCATAGCCGTTCTGACCATGCCGATATCGGCATCGGCATCGGCATCGTTTGGAGGATGTGGTGCTCGAATAATAGTGGAAATGCTATATTATTTTTACATGCATAATATATAGAAAATAGTTAGATCTCTAAATCGATGCATATGAAGCTACATATATATTCTTGGTCATAATCCCCTAATCTAAAGGGGATGGATGCATGGCTTCACGTCGTCGTCGCTTTCATCGTTAGTATCTTCGTCGTCCGAGTAGTAGTACTTCCTGCACATTGTTCCGTCGAACACCTTCACTGTGAGCACATCATCGCCTTCATATTTGAAGTGTACAAAGCAGCCGAAATCCACACCGTGCGCGATGGCGAAAATTTCCCAGCCCTTGTCGAGGTACATCCGGCCTTGACCATCAAATAGGACCTCCACGGTCCAGAGACGAGGACCACAGTCAGCTGCTCGCAGATACACCTTAGCTGGCTCCTGGCCGTCAAGATAGTCCGCAAATTTTTTTGGGAGAGCCTGCAAAGAGATCGAGCGCCGATCGTTTGAAATTAAAGGTTTTTTAGAACATGCCCATAATTAATCACATGCATCATATATGTGGGAACGCGTACGTACCTTCTTGACCAAAGGGTCTTCATAGACGACGATGAAGAACTCCTCTATGATCAATGGCAGTGTTGACGGTGGTGGTGCCAATGATGATGATCCACTTCCCCTTCCCCTTCCCCTTCCCCTTCCGATCCGCGTCCGAGACGTGGAAGCCATGGCAATGGATCAAGTGTATGTGAACGAAGAAGAGAGAGGCAGAACCTATTGACACAAATGATGGCCGTGTGGGTGTTTATAAGGAGAGATGACCGTTGTAGGGGTTTACACAATAAAATAAGGAGGAGGTGAACGTTGGTGGGGGTTTACACAATAAATTAAGGAGGAGATGACCGTTGTGGGGGTTTACACAATAAATTAAGGAGGAGACGACCGTTGTGGGGGTATATATCTCAACAAAAAAGTAATGCGGACTATCTTGACGGAAATGGAACTTCGTGATATAGTTTATCATTTTACCATGAAAAGTAATGCCTAAAAGAAATGGTAATTCGTGATAGTTTATCATTTACCGTAATGGCTACAACAAATCGTTGATGGTTTATCATTTTTTGCGTGAAAAGTAATGGCTACAAGAAATGGGTGATGTTGTATCATTTTTTGCGTGAAAAGTAATGGCTACAACAAAATCGGTGATGGTTTATCGTTTTTTGCGTGAAAAGTAATGGCTACAAGAAATGGGTGATGGTGTATCATTTTTTGCGTGAAAAGTAATGGCTACAACAAAATCGGTGATGGTTTATCGTTTTTTGCGTGAAAAGTAATGGATACAAGAAATGGGTGATGGTGTATCATTTTTTGCGTGAAAAGTAATGGCTACAACAAAATCGGTGATGGTTTATCGTTTTTTGCGTGAAAAGTAATGGCTACAAAAAATGGGTGATGGTGTATCATTTTTTGCGTGAAAAGTAATGGCTACAACACAATCGGTGATGATTTATCATTTTTGCGTGAAAAGTAATGGGTACAAGAAATGGGTGATGGTGTATCATTTTTTGCGTGAAAAGTAATGGCTACAACAAAATCGGTGATTATTTATCGTTTTTTGCGTGAAAAGTAATGGGTACAAGAAATGGGTGATGGTGTATCATTTTTTTGCGTGAAAAGTAATGGCTACAACAAATCGGTGATGGTTTATCATTTTTTGCGTGAAAAGTAATGCCTAAAAAGAGTTTATAATTTAGCTCGTGAAAAATAATGCAGAAAACCAAACTTTGCGTGAAGCTAACCGACGACAGAGAGAGAGGGTGGTGGCCCCGACCAGAGAGAGAGATAGGGGTTATCCTGCCCGTTAGATCATACGATCAACGGTCAGCGGGCACGATCCGCGTGACATGGGCTAGACCAATCATGGCAATGTTGGGCGTCTGTGAGAGTTTGTGAAGGGAGAGGGCAAAACTGAGTAGTATCAAGAAACCAAGGGCAAGTGAGTAGTAAACAGACTAAGGGATTCAAATATGAGATTTAAAAATTGAAAAATGCGTGTTTTGTACAATGAAACCCATCTTGGCCTACCTCAAACTATTTGCAATACAAATATACATGAGTGTGAAAATTATGGCCTCATTCAGACAAAGTATGTTTTGGGCAAAGCTGTTTTGGGTAGGGCTTATTGTGGAAAACCATGCACCTTCATAGCTACTAGGTGATTTGAGAAGTGGCAATTTGTGGTAAAACTTGATTTATCTATGATTTGAGAAGTGGCAACTTGTGGTAAAGACTCCATGAGTAAGTGCCACTCTTTTTCGGAATTTTTTGCACATTAAATAACTCATTTAACTAGTTAATCCCATTTGTTGACTCTCTGTTGACCAGCCACTTGAGGGTAAAACTGAGTATATTGCACTAGCCAGTATTAGCACCCAAGGGGAAAACTGAGCACACAAAAAATGCTAGTATATGACTCGAGGGTATACCTGAGCATATCTAAATTTCCAGGGTTAGACCCGAGGACGCGTGTTGTGGTGCAGAAGTGGAAGACGTGCCATTGTTGACGCGTGTCGCGGTGCAGACGTGCAAATAGTGGACGCGTAGGACGCGGGTCGCATTTAGGACGTGTAAGCCCCTCCCTCTCCCTCTGCACACAGTCGTCTCATTCTCGCTCACGCACGAAACCACCCCTCTCACGTCCCATCAACTTCTCCAAATCGAAAAAACCCCAACCGCCCTACGCACGCTACCCTACCGGCGATGGAGAAGAAGAATGCGCCTGCGGCCGTCGCCTCTGAGCCCGTCGCCTCCGCGCCCGTCGCCTCTGAGCGCGTCGCCGCCGAGCGCGTCGCCGCCGAGCGCGTCGCCGCCGAGGGCGGCGCATCCAAGCGCGGCGCCTCCGTGAACTGGGCCTCTCTCTCGGCTGATGGACCACTTCACAAGATCGGCGAATGCTTACTGGCGAACGAGGAGTACGCCGACACCTACTCTGCTATGAGGCAAGTCTGTAGAAATTGGCGCTCAGGTTTGCCTGAGCCCGACGTGCACCTGGACGGATGGATCATGCTAGACCACGCCCTTCCACGCGTCGCTGAGTTCACCTTCCTCAGACTCGGCACATCATGCTACGTCACCATAGATCTATCGGAAGTTCATACAAGGTTCAAATTCCTCCATATCTACCTTTTTATTTTCAATCTTAAACATCTTAGTGCTGAATGTTATCTTCATCAATATATTTTAGATACTACTTCGTCGGCTTTTGCCGTGGCGTCATCGTGCTTGCCCAGAAGAACCTGCCGCACAAGATACGGCTTCTGAACCCACTCACAAAGAAATCGAACACTATGTTTGAGGCGCAGATGCCATCTGTTTTTCTGAATTCAGTCGCTGTTATCAAATCCCTGACTATGGTCTTCGTTGCCGCACATTACCCGCCGGAAATTGGTTGGGTCGATGAGAGCACTCCAACTAAGGATATAAATGAAGATTGGGGAGAAGGAAGATTTTCGATCAAGAACCATTGTCTGCGTTGCATTACCCCGTTCAATGGTGAACTGTATGCAGTAGCTGGGGACAATTTTGAGAACGGAAGAATAGTGTGCACCAATGTACAGTTGCAGCAGCGCGCGAGCACTGTCAAGATGGAGACACTAATTTCATTTCCAGAACTTGGACATCAGAAGTTCTACCTTGTGAAGTCGGATGGTGATCTGCTGGTTGTGTTGTTGGTCAGCGAGGCTTTGGCGGGCAAACCATTGGTGTACCGTGTGGACACTCAGAGCCGCTCTCTCCATCCGGTCAGTAACATTGGCAGTAATGCCTTGTTCGTGAATTATATTCGGTGTATCTCCGTCGACACCAGAGTGTACCCGACACTTCGACCTGGCAGCATCTACTACACGGATTTGGGTTATATCAGAGAGTACTCTCATGATACAAAGGCCTGGGATGAGTGGCCACTACGTGTGGATAGAATATGACTCTACGGTATGAGAAATGAACACAGGCCATACCGTTTGGAGGATGTATTGGCCTCACACTGCAGACGGAAGGAGTTCAATGAATATTTCCTTGGGGTAATGCACGAATGGATAAAGGAAGAAATATATGAGGAGGAATGAAGAACAAATTCATTCATCCTGGGGTATCCTAATCTTCTTGTTGTCCATACATTGCGTGCGTCTTGTATATTTTTCAGCTTAGTTTGTCGTGAACATTAACAACGTTATTTGCTGCTTTTGGCTGCTGTATGCAGTTTATGTATTATACTTAGTTTTCTGATTATGCTGTTGTGAATTTATCATATACTAGCTTCTAGATTTGCTGCCATATTGGGCAAACAACGAGGGCCAAAAGGCATAAATAACCCCAGAGATTTGCTACTAGATTTGCTGCCATATTGAAGAAAGACAGAAATAGAAGCTTCTCTAGATTTGATACTAATTTGGTGAAAAAGACAGAGAGAGAAAGACGGGAAAAGGTGCTCTTAAAAATGCCAATTTGGGCCGAGAGAGACAAAACCCAGCTCCTGCTCACGTGCAACCAAACGCTTCTCGTCCTGTCCCACGCGGTCCCTTTCTACCAGCCCCACGCGACGCGGCCCCACACGATGCGGCCCCACACGACGTGGCCCCACAGACGACGCGGCGCAACACGTCAGCACAGAACGTCCAAATAGACGGATTCCTTCCGTCTGAGCTCCTTCTGCGGGTTTCAGACATAGGCTTGGGAAAACTGAGGAAAAACTAAGGGGCTGGGGAAAACTGAGTACAACTAACGACCCGAGGGCACGAAAATAGAAATCCCATAAAGAAAGCACTTCTTGAGAGATAACCCATGTTTTTGTTTTACTACAGTAACTTTGTTTTATATTTGAGTCTTGGAAGTTGTTACTACTGTAGCAACCTCTCCTTATCTTATTTTATTGCATTGTTGTGCCAAGTGAAGTCTTTGATAGAAAGGTTGATACTAGATTTGGATTACTGCGCAGAAACAGATTTCTGTCTGTTACGAATTTGGGCAGGGTTCTCTGTAGGTAACTCAGAAAAATCTGTCAATTTACGTGAGTGATCCTCAGATATGTACGCAACTTTAATTCAATTTGAGCATTTTCATCTGAGCAAGTCTGGTGCCTCTAAAAAATTCGTCTTTACGGACTGTTCTGTTTTGACAGATTCTGCCTTTTATTTCGCATTGCCTCTTTTGCTATGTTGAATGGATTTCTTTATTCCATTAACTTTCAGTAGCTTTGAGCAATGTCCAGAAGTGTTAAGAATGATTGTGTCACCTCTGAACATGTGAATTTTTATTATGCACTAACCCTCTAGTGAGTTTGGTTTGAGTTTGGTGTGGAGGAAGTTTTCAAGGGTCAAGAGAGGAGGATGATATATGATTAAGAAGAGTGAAAGGTCTAAGCTTGGGGATGCCCCTGTGGTTCATCCTTGCATATTTCAAGAAGACTCAAGCATCTAAGCTTGGGGATGCCCAAGGCATCCCCTTGTTCATCAACAATTTATCAGGTTTCTTCTCTTGAAACTATATTTTTATTCGGTCACATCTTATGTGCTTTACTTGGAGCGTCTGTGTGTTTTATTTTTGTTTTATTATTTTCATTCTCTGAATAAATGCTTGTGTGGGAGAGAGACACACTCCGCTGGTTTGTATGAACACATGTGTTCTTAGCTTTTAGTGTTTATGGCGAAGGTTAAAACTGCTTCGTTAATTGTTATATGGTTGGAAACAGAAAATGCTACATGTGGTAATTGGTATGATGTCTTGAATAATTTGATACTTGGCAATTATTATGCTAATAAGGATCATGTTTAAGCTCTTGCATCATATGCTTTGCACCTATTAATGAAGAACTACATAGAGCTGGTTAAAATTTGGTTTGCATGATTGGTCTCTCTAAGGTCTAGATATTTTCTGGTAAAGGTGTTTGAACAACAAGGAAGATAATGTAGAGTAGAGTCTTATAATGCTTGCAATATGTTCTTATGTAAGCTTTGCTGTACCGGTTCATACTTGTGTTTGCTTCAAATAACCTTGCTAGCCTAAGCCTTGTATTGAGAGGGATTACTTCTCATGCATCCAAATCCTTGAGCCAATAACTATGCCACTTGTGTCCACCATACCTACCTACTACATGGTATTTCTCCGCCATTTCAAAGTAAATTGCTTGAGTGCTACCTTTAAAATTCCATTCTTTGTCTTTGCAATATATAGCTCATGGGACAAATAGCTTAAAAACTATTGTGGTATTGAATATGTACTTATGTATCTTATTTCTTATAAGTTGCTTGTTGAGCGATAACCATGTTCCTGGGGACGCCATCAACTACCCTTTGTTGAAAATCATGTGAGTTTCTATGCATGTTCATCTTGTCTGAAGTAAGGGTGATTTATCATGAGTTGAATGGTTTGAGTATGCATATTGTTAGAGAAGAGCATTGGGCCGCTAACTAAAGCCATGATTCATGGTGAAAGTTTCAGTTTTGGACAACTATCCTCAATCTCTTATGAGAATATTATTTGTTGTTGAATGCTTATGCATTAAAGAGGAGTCCATTATCTGTTGTCTATGTTGTCCCGGTATGGATGTCTAAGTTGAGAATAATCAAAAGCAAGAAATCCAATGCGAGCTTTCTCCTTAGACCTTTGTACAGGCGGCATAGAGGTACCCCTTTGTGACACTTGGTTAAAACATATGTATTGCGATGATAATCCAGGAAATCCGAGCTAATTAGGACAAGGTGCAGGCACTATTGGTAATCTATGCATGAGGCTTGCAACTTGTAGGATATAATTTACATAATACATATGCTCTATTACTACCGTTAACAAAAATTGTTTCTTGTTTTCAAAATAAAAGCTCTAGCACAAATATAACAATCCATGCTTCCCTCTGCGAAGGGCCATTCTTCTACTTTCATGTTGAGTCAGTTTACCCATTTCCTTCCATCTTAGAAGCAAACACTTGTGTCAACTGTGCATTGATTCTTACATGCTTTCTTATTGCACTTATTATTTTACTTTATGTTGACAATTATCCATGAGATATGCATGTTGAAGTGAAAGCAACCGCTGAAACTTAATCTTCCTTTGTGTTGCTTCAATGCCTTTACTTTGAATTTATTGCTTTATGAGTTAACTCTTATGCAAGACTTATTGATGCTTGTCTTGAAAGTACTATTCATGAAAAGTCTTTGCTATATGATTCAGTTGTTTACTCATTGTCTTTACCATTGCTTAGAATCTCTGCATTCATCTCACATACTTTGCAATAGTATGATTAAGATTATGTTGGTAGCATGTCACTTCAGAAATTATCTTTGTTATCGTTTACCTACTCGAGGACGAGTAGGAACTAAGCTTGGGGATGCTGATACGTCTCCAACGTATCGATAATTTCTTATGTACCATGCTTGTTTTATGACAATACCTACATGTTTTATTCACACTTTATATCGTTTTGATGCATTTTCCGGAACTAACCTATTAACAAGATGCCGAAGTGCCAGTTCCTGTTTTCTGCTGTTTTTGGTTTCAGAAATCCTAGTAAGGAAATATTCTCGGAATTGGACGAAATCAACGCCCAGCATCTTATAATTCCACGAAGCTTCCAGAACACCCGAGAGGGACCAGAGGAGGGCCACATGGGGCCCACACGTGTGAGCGGCGCGGCCAAGGAGCCAGGCGCGCCGCCCTACTGTGTGGTGGCCCCTTCAGCTTTCCGACTCCGCCTCTTCGCCTATAAGAAGCCCCCTGACCTAAATCTTCGATACGAAAAAGCCACGGTACGAGAAACCTTCCAGAGCCGCCGCCATCGCGAAGCCACGATCTGGGGGACAGGAGTCTCTGTTCCGGCACGCCGCCGGGACGGGGAAGTGCCCCCGGAAGGCATCTCCATCGACACCACCGCCATCTTCATCAACGCTGCTGTCTCCCATGAGGAGGGAGTAGTTCTCCCTCGAGGCTAAGGGCTGTACCGGTAGCTATGTGGTTAATCTCTCTCCTATGTGCTTCAATACAATGATCTCATGAGCTGCCTTACATGATTGAGATTCATATGAGTTTTGTATCACTATTCATCTATGTGCTACTCTAGTGATGTTATTAAAGTACTCTATTCCTCCTCCATGATGTAATGGTGAAAGTGTGTGCATCATGTACTACTTGGCGTAGTTTATGATTGTGATATCTTGTAGATTATGAAGTTAACTATTACTATGATAGTATTGATGTGATCTATTCCTCCTTTCATAGTCTGATGGTGACAGTGTGCATGCTATGTTAGTACTTGGTATAATTGCAATGATCTATCATGCACTCTAAGGTTATTTAAATATGAATATCGAATGTTGTGGAGCTTGTTAACTCCGGCATTGAGGTGCTCTTGTAGCCCTACACAATTAGTGGTGTTCATCATCCAACAAGAGAGTGTAGAGTGGTTTTATCTTGTGATCAATGTTGAGAGTGTCCACTAGTGAAAGTATGATCCCTAGGCCTTGTTTCCAAATACTGCAATCACTGCTTGTTTACTGTTTTACTGCATCTCTACTTCCTGCAATATCTCCCACATCAACTGCACGCCAGCAAGCTATTTTCTGTCACCGTAGACAGTCAAGTATTTTCTGGCGCCATTACTACTGCTCATATTCATTCATACCACTTGTATTTCACTATCTCTTCGCCGAACTAGTGCACCTATACATCTGACAAGTGTATTAGGTGTGTTGGGGACACAAGAGACTTCTTGCATTGTGATCGCAGGGTTGCTTGAGAGGGATATCTTTGACCTCTTCCTCCCTGAGTTCGATAAACCTTGGGTGATCCACTTAAGGGAAAACTTGCTGCTGTTCTACAAACCTCTGCTCTTGGAGGCCCAACACTGTCTACAGGAAAAGGAGTGTGCGTAGACATCACATACCAAACTCATAACTCAGATATTCGCATCCGCGATCAGAACGCAGAAACTTAATCTTCTTGTTACGTTGATTTTCTACTTCACTTTGGAATTCCTTAAACTTCTCGAAAGTTTCGGACTTATGTTTCATAAAGTAAATATACCCATATCTACTCAGATCATCCATGAAGGTTAGAACATAACGATAACCACCGCGCGATGCTACACTCATTGGTCCGCACACATCGGTATGTATGATTTCCAACAAGTCTGTAGCTCGCTCCATTGTACCAGAAACTGGAGTCTTAGTCATTTTTTCCATTAGACATGCTTCACATCTATCAAGTGACTCAAAGTCAAGTCACTCAAGAAGTCCATCGGAATGGAGTTTCTTCATGCGCTTCACTCCAATATGACCAAGACGACAGTGCCACATATAAGTAAAATTATCATTCAGTTTAGTTCGCTTAGCATCAATGTTATGAACATGTGTATCACTACTATCTAGATTTAACAAGAATAAACCATTCATCTAAGGCGCATGACCATAAAAGATATTATTAATATAAATAGAACAACCATTATTCTCTGACTTTAAACGAATAACCGTCTTGCATTAAACAAGATCCAGATATAATGTTCATGCTCAACGCAGCCACCAAATAACAATTATTAAGGTTTAAAACTAATCCCGAAGGTAGATGTAGAGGGAGTGTGCTGACGCCGATCACATCGACCTTGGATCCATTTCCAACGCGCATCGTCACCTCATCCCTCGCCAGGCTTCGTTTATTCCGCAGTTCCTGTTTCGAGTTACAAATGTGAGCAACCGAACCAGTATCAAATACCCAGGCACTACTACGATTACCAGTAAGATAGACATCAATAACATGTATATCAAATATACCTTTCTTTTTCTTTATGAGGCCGCTCTTCAGATCAGCCAAGTATTTGGAGCAATTACGCTTCCAGTGCCCCTTCTCCTTGCAGTAATAGCACACAGTATCAGGCTTAGGGCCAGCCTTAGGCTTCTCAGGAGCCGCAACAACTTTCTTGCTGCCCTTCTTGAAGTTGCCCTTGTTGTTAGGCTTGCGCTACTTCTTGAAACTGGTGGTCTTGTAGACCATAAACACTTGGTGCTCTTTTTGTATCTCCACCTCAGCAGATTTCAGCATGGAGAAGAGTGCAGGTAACTCTTTATTCATGTTATGCATGTTGTAGTTCATCACAAAGTTCTTGTAACTTGGTGGCAGTGATTGGAGGACACGATGAATACCCAGCTGGTTAGGAATCACTATCCCCAAGTCACTGAGCTTCTTCGCATGCCCGGACATAGCGAGCACATGCTCACTAACGGAGGTACCCTCTTCCATCATACAACCAAAGAAGTGTTTCGAGGCCTCATAGCTTTCCACGGCCGCATGAGTTTCAAACATAGCTTTTAGCTCATGGACCAGGTCATAAGGATCGTGGTGCTCAAAACGCTTTTGGAGCTCCGCCTCTAGGCTGCACAGGATGGCACACTGAACTTGAGAGTACCGAATAACCCGAGTCTCGTAAACATTCTTTACATCCTCGGATACTGCAGGTGGTGGTGGGGGACCTAGCGGTGCTTCGAGCAATACTGCAGATTTCCACCATTGAGGAAAATCCTCACATGACAGAACCAGTCGGTGAAGTTGCTACCATTTCTTTTAAGCTTTTCTTTCTCTAGGAACTGGTTAAAACTGATGGAGGGGGACATCATGATCTACAACATATTTGCAAAGAGTTTATACTAAGTTTATGATAAAAAGGGGTTCAATTTTAATTCTTAAATTAACTAGGTGAACTCCTACTCAAAACAACATCCCTCACATTGTCTTAGTGATCACACGAACAAAATCCACTACACCAAGTCCGATCTTCACGAGAAAAGATGTAGCTTCAAAGGCAAACACTCAAAGTGTTCATCATATCATTCATATGATTCATGCTCTACCTTTCGGTATCCCGTGTTCCGAGGCCATGTCTGTACATGCTAGGCTCGTCAAGGCAACCTTAGTATCCGTGTGTGTAAATCTGGCTTGCACCCATTGTACGCACATGTAGAATCTATCACATCTGATCATCACGTGATGCTTCGAAACGACAAGTCTTAGCAATGGTGCATACTAAGGATGACCACTTTATTATCTTGATATTTAGTGAGAGGGATCATCTTATAATGCTACCGTCGCGATCTAAGCAAAATAAGATGCATAAAGGATTAACATCACATGCAATTTGATACGTCTCCGACGTATCGATAATTTCTTATGTTCGATGCTTGTTTTATGACAATACCTACATGTTTTGTTCACACTTTATGATGATTTTATGCGTTTTCCGGAACTAACCTATTGACGAGATGCCGAAGTGCCTGTTCCTGTTTTCTGCTGTTTTTGGTTTCAGAAATCCTAGTAAGGAAATATTCTCGGAATTGGACGAAATCAACGCCCAGCATCTTAGAATTCCACGAAGCTTCCAGAACACCCGAGAGCCACCAGAGGAGGGCCATGTGGGCCCCACACATGTAGGCGGCGCGGCCCAGGCCCTGGCCGCGCCACCCTAGTGTGTCGTCGCCTCGTCAGCCCTCCGACTCCGCCTCTTCGCCTATTTAAAGGTCCCTGACCTAAATCTTCGATACGAATAAGCCACGGTACGAGAAACCTTCCAGAGCCGCCGCCATCGCGAAGCCAAGATCTGGGGGACAGGAGTCTCTGTTCCGGCACGCCGCCGGGACGGGGAAGTGCCCCCGGAAGGCTTCTCCATCGACACCGCTGCCATCTCCACCGCCATCTTCATCACCGAAGAGAATCTTGAAGATCTTCAAAACTTTTACTCGATTCCGGGTTCATCCACTCGAAAATCCTTCGTCCTCAGATTGGGTATTGCAACGGAGATCCCGCCTTTCCCGCGCTCAACCTCCTTATTTCCCGCGCCAAATTTTCGCAGATGCGAATTTTTAGCCGGAAATTTCGGGAGCGCATGGTCAAGTTACCTCCACGTTGTTTTACCGCTTTTGACCTAAGACACGTGTTATCCATCCAACGGTGCGACCGTTCCGTTTCCACCGTCGGATCCGAACCCCGAATCTCTGCGCGTGGCCTTTAAATACCCCGCGGCTCGGTAATTCTTCATTCTTTCACCGCACCTCACCACTTCATCTTCTTCCTCGCGCCGCGCCACCCGACGGATCTCAACTCCGGCGAACTCTCGCACGGGGAACCTCTCCCGCCACCACTCCAAGGTCTCCCTCGACCTGAGTTCTGCGTGTTTGATCGGGATCTTTCCTCCGCCGCCGTTTCGTGGTCTTCTGGAGCGCAACGCTACAAGTCCGGCCAGCACAACCTCGCCGGCGTCCCACGGAACCACCGCGCCATTACCGGTAAGTGCGCCGGTCCTGTAGAAGAAGAAGTAGAGTAGAGTAGATTCCGGTTACTCAAACTAGCTTGCATGGGTGTAGCCGGAAGCATGTCGCATGGTTCTCCACTGTGCACTGGTAGTTCTCCGAGTAGCCCGGAACCCAGCACCGTGGAGCCAATCTGCCCGGATCCCATTGCATTCCTACCACCATTCGTTTCCGACATTAGGCTTGCTCAACCTTTCTCCGCCTCTTCCAGTACCGCATTAGGCCGGATTCCAACCACTCAAGAGCTCCAAGAAGAACTCCAAGGCCAAGCCAGAATGGCAGCGAAAGTCCAGGAGGCGGAAAACAAGAAGGCTTCCAAGGCCCGGAGCCGCGAGGGAGTGAGAGGCCAATGGTGGCCCTGTGAAACCACTGATGCGGAGTTAAGAGAGCTCCAGAACGAGGGCATGATCTCCGAACATTGGAGTTTCATGCGCGACTCCGACATCCCCAAACCCGACACGGATGAACGAGTCATGACCAAGGCGTGGGTCGAGCGCGGTCTATCGCTCCCCTGTTCGGAATTCTTTCTCTCCGTCCTCAACACATATGGGCTCCAACGCCACAACATCTGCCCAAACTCATACCTCCTGCTCTCCAACTTCGTAACTCTCCGCGAAGGGCATCTTGGGATCCGACCAGATGTCAAATTGTGGCAATTTTTCTTCGGAGTGAAAAAAGAAACAAAGGACAAGGCTATGCTGAACTGCGGGAGCATGACCTTCATGCTCCGACGTGGCCGTATGTATCCGCCTCACGACTCCCACGAGTCCGTCCGGTACTGGAATGCCGGATGGTTCTACGTGAAGAACGCTCCAGTTCCGGATGTCCACGACGGACTCCCTCCCTTCAGCAACACCCCTCCAGAAGAACTTGCCAGCTGGAGCTTTATCCCCTCGCTCGCCCAAACCCCTATCTTGGAGAAGGCGGCCCGGAGGATTTCTTGGTTGGTCCACGACGGACTAACCGGAGCCCAGCTAACCTTGAGCTGGTTTTCCCGGAGGATCCAACCTCTCCGCTACAACGCACGCAAGATGTGCGAGTACACTGGGGTGGATGATTCTCTCCGGGTTACGCGCCATGATCTTCCGGCTGATTCTCTGAAAAGGAGATTCAAGACGCTGGTGAAGGTAGGTCGGGGCCAGCCGGTCCCAGAACTGGTCAAAGACATCAACACCAACGACAAATGTCCTCCGGTAAGCCCTTGTTCCTTCGTCGTTCTTCAGCTTCCTATTTCTTTAGCATATTTGAACTTGTTCTCCTAACCTTCCTCGCAGCTCGATACTTTGGCGGAAGAAGATCTACGCGCAATACTCCGAGTACCTGTCAGTGGTGACGCGGCGGAGGAGGATCCGGAAGACCCTGAAGAGGAAGAGGTGCATGCGCCCCGAAAGGCTGCCCCTCGACCTTCGAAGCGTCCCCGCGCTAAAGTTTCCGGCCTCGAAGCCGGAGGCAGCAGCGAGGCCTCCGCCAAGAAACCCAAAGTGACCAAGCCACCTCCGCTCGACTCCAAGAAGGCGGAACACGAGCGCCTTAAGCTGCTGACAACAGCAGGGAAGCGTTCTCGTCCCAACATTTCGGGAGCGGCGTAAGTTTCCGAGTATCGTGCGTTTTTCATCTTAGTGAACTTTGTTAATTATGTGCTTCCTTCGCATGCTTGCAGGATTCCAAGTACCACCATCGCGCGGACCAGCGCCCAAGAGCCTATCACCAAATACATGACAAAGAAGTCACCCGCCGTTGGTCCCGCGACGCCGGCTCCGCCCAGCGTCCCCTTACCTACTCCACAACCATCTCCCCCTCCCGCGGATCGATCTCCAGCTCCTACTGCATCCACTCCACCGGAAATAATTCCGGTTAGCAGCGGCAGAGCGGGCGGAGAAAGTTCCGGCGGCAAAGGCCCTGCCCCTGAAGAAACTGAAGCAGAAGTCCATGAAGAGGCAGAGGTTGCTTTTTCCGGCAAAGCTGCAGCTGCGACTAGTGATATGGTCGTCTTCCCGAAGAATTTTGGAGATCCGGATGATCTTACCTCCACCCCAAAGGCCTACGCCACAAAGTTCTTCAACAAACTAACTGAGGCGGAAAAATGGGAGCTGGAGCAAGATCTGCTCAACTCAATGTTGAACAATGCCTGGGGCAAACCCGACGCCGAAACGTCGGAAATCCAAAACTTCAAGAAGGAGACATGCCAATTCCTTGACAAGCTCATCTGCAAACGAAAGGTACCTCCCCAGTAGCCCCCAAGTATTTAGGCGGAAACTCACTTAGTTAGCGTCTAGGTACTTTAGAGAAAAAATTCAAACTGAGGAAAAATTTAAATGTCGTGGTAGCCCCCAAGCATTATGGCGGAATTTTCCGGCAACAATGCTTCAGAAAGACTTAACCATAAAGAAAATGTGGAACTTACTCCTGCCCTGGCTGTTTTTTTAGGAACAGCAAGCTTTGCACTATGAATTGCACAAGAATATTGCTCTTCAGCGCCGCGTTACCCTCAGCCAGGCGGAACAAATTCAAAATCTCCAAGAGGATAATGCGGATCTGAAGAAGCAACTATCGGAAGCTCAAGGTTAGTTTCCGACGCACTTTTTGTCTTGCTAGTTTCTTCCGCATTCCAAATTATGTTTACATATCTTTTTAGCAGGTGCATCCTCATCTCTTGCTGCAGCCTCTTCCGAGCTGGAAACCCTGCGAACCTCCCAGAAAACTCTTGAGGCAAGGCTTGCCGAGGTAGAGAAATCGCTCGCTGAGAAGAAGTCGGAGCTTATCCGCAAGGAGGGCGAATTCCAGCTCAAGAGGAGAACTGACAGTGAAACCATCAAGGCGCAGCAGAAGGAGCTAGGGGGACTCCGGAAATACATGAAGACAGCGGAAAATTGCTGGGACCGACTGAACTCCGACTTCATGGGTATGTCCTCCAAGCTTATAGAGTAATGCATGTGTTGTGCTGATGTTTATTTTACTTATCGAAATTGCGTCCTTCAGATCCGCTTGGATACAATGAAGACCGTCGGAGCCAGTTTCCTCGCGACGATCTGCTTCAGTTAGCCAGGGAAGACTGCAAAGACCTCATCTCCGCCTCCAGGAAGATATGCCACAACCTCAATATCAAAGAGAGCCGAACCTGTGATGTACGCGGGCTTATTGAGAGGATGGATGTGCTCCCGGAATTGGTAGTGGATCTGCAAGCTTCCTCGGCACGGGGCGCTGCTGCCATGTCCCTGGCCATGTGCTTGCCGCACCATCCGGAGATAAATCTTGAACAAGTGACTGCTGGTGTTCCTCCGAGCGCGGACGTCAACGCGCTTCTGGATTCAGTTGCCGGTTATGACACGCGCATTGCCCGGAGAATTCGCCATAATGAATTTTATGATAAGGCAGTTCTTCCAGCCGACGAACCCCTTGAAGCGGAGCTTCATCAGGAACGTGAGGCGGAGTCCAGACCTGCCGAATCTGGAAGTCAGTACACTTGGACAAGCTCGAAGGACCAAAGCGGCGCTGCGACTCCGGCTGCAGATGAGGACGACGAAGATGCCTCCTCTCCCGCAAAGGACGTGGAGAAAGAGGTCCCTGAGGCTGAAGTCAATGTTGAAGCTTCTCCGGCTAAGGAGAAGTAGAAAACTTTATTCCTGCGGAAAAACAATGCATCATTTTGGCCCCAAGAGGGTTTGTAATATAACTTAAATTCTTAAGTAGCTACGGACGAAATAGTTATGCATGGGCGGAATCAACTTATCCTGCTATCCTTTAATATTATGTGCATGTTTCGTTTTGTGTTGGAAAGCAAGTGCTGACTTCGTTGTTTTCCGGCTTGCCCGCTTGACCTTCCGCGAGCCGGAAGACCTTAGCCGGAAACACTCGCCAGCCGCATTTAAGCCCAATGGCAATCCGTCAATAACCGCGGAAACAAGCCCCCAAGCATAGGTGCCGGAAATCGCTACTAGGAATCCACGAGTTCGCAACAGATAACAATTTAATCAGAAAACTTAAGCTTACGTCCTAAAGGACGATTTTTGAAAATCACAACTTTTATACACGCCTAGGCGGAAATATCTAGCTCTGCGGTTTCAGTCGGAAAACATACATGATCTAAAAATGAATAAGTAAAGGAGGTAAAAGACTCAAAGAGTGAACCATAAGCTTTATTTCATTGATCACGTATAACTATTACAGAGTTTATAACTCAGAAAAAATACGCTAAGTGTGGAAAGGACGTAGCTGTGCGATGTTCCAGGGGCGATCTGTCTCGTCATAGATGTCATCCGGATCCTCACGCTTGCGTTTCCTGTGCAAATTAGCAGGTCTGTCCTTCAGCTCTCGGAAATCAACAAGGTAGTACGATCCGTTGTGAAGCACTTTGCTAACGACGAAGGGTCCTTCCCATGGAGACTGCAGCTTATGGTCTTTCACCTGCCGAAGGCGGAGGACCAAGTCTCCAGCCATAAACGAGCGATGCCGGACTCGACGGCTATGGTAACGTCGGAGCTTCTGCTGGTATATGGTGGAACGTTGGTCAGCCAAATTCCGAGCTTCTTCGATCAGGTCCACAGATAGCTGTCTGGCCTCGTCAGCAGTTTCTTCATCATAGGCGGAAACTCGCGGCGAATCGTGGATGATGTCGGAGGGAAGCACGGCTTCGGATCCGTATACCAGGAAAAATGGGGTAAACCCTTTTGACCTGTTAGGGGTAGTTCGCAAACTCCACAAGACAGCTTCCAACTCGTCAGCCCAAGCTCCAGCTGCTCGTCGCAGCGGTTCTTCAAGGCGTGGCTTAATTCCTGATAATATTAGACCGTTAGCCCTTTCAACTTGACCATTAGATTGTGGGTGAGCCACAGATGCAAGGTCCAGTCGAATCCCTACTGTCTCACAATAATCCTTCAATTCTCCCTGTGCGAAGTTTGTGCCGTTATCTGTGATTATGCTGTGTGGGATGTCGAATCTCATCACGAGGCTGCAGACAAATTTTAGTGCCGTAGCACCATCGGCTTTTCTCACTGGCTTTGCCTCGATCCATTTGCTGAACTTGTCAACAGCGACCAAGAGGTATTCAAAACCGCCAGGAGATGATCTTTTTAACTTACCAACCATATCGAGCCCCCAGACCGCAAACGGCCAGGTGATAGGTATGGTCTTCAGCTCTTGGGCTGGAGCGTTTGGTTGAGTAGCGTAGTACTGACAACCTCGGCAGGTCTTGACTATCTTGTCAGCATCTTCTTTAGCTGTGAGCCAATAGAATCCTAGCCGAAAGGCTTTGGCAACGAGTGATCTGGGGGCGGCATGATGCCCGCAGTCCCCTGCGTGGATCTCTCTGAGGATCTCAATGCCGTCTTGATTTGAGACGCATTTAAGAAACACCCCTGTTGCGCTTCGTTTATAGAGCTGTCCATCAACAATTGTGTAGGATCTTGCTCGTCTGATAATCTGTCGTGCGAGGACCTCGTCCTCTGGCAACTTTTGATCGATGAGGTAGTCCAGGAAAGGCTGTGTCCAAGCCGGAGTGATAACCATCACCTCTCTAGCCGGAGAAACTGCCACCTCTGGGTTTTCCGGGTTAACGCCCTTCACCGAGGGTATCCGTAGGTGCTCCAGGAAAATGCCAGGCGGAATTGGTTTTCTGCCGGATCCGAGCTTGGATAGCATGTCTGCCGCTGCGTTATCGTCTCTCCGGATGTACTTGACTTCGTATCCTAGAAAGCACTTGGCGATCTCGTCAACTTCGTCTCTGTAAGCCGCCATGACGGAATTTCTGGCGTTCCAGGTTCCGGCTACCTGCTGTGCCACCAAGTCGGAATCTCCGCAGCAAATGATGTGCTTGATTCCTATCTCCTTAGCGATGCGCAGTCCATGTAGTAGAGCCTCGTATTCCGCCATATTGTTTGTAGCTTGGAAGTGGATCTGCAAAACGTATTGCAGTTCTTCTCCGGTAGGGGATTTTAAGGTGACTCCGGCTCCTGAGCCTTGATGCTGCTTGGATCCATCGAAGTGCATAACCCATGTCTCTGGTTCAGGCTCCAGATTTGTATCCGGAGCTTCTGTCCAATCTGCGACGAAATCTGCCAAGACCTGGGATTTGACCGCGGTCCTAGCTTTGTAGTTGATGTCGAAGGCGGATAATTCAATGCCCCATTTTGCTGTGCGTCCTGTTGCGTCAGCGTTGTTGAGAATCGTTGACAGCGGAGCCTTGCTCACGACTGTTACTGGATGCTCTTGGAAGTAGTGTCTCAGCTTCCTGCTGCCTAGGAATACTCCGTAGGCTAACTTCTGAAATTGAGGGTAGCGCTGTTTGGACTCCGTAAGGACTTCGCTAATATAGTAGACTGGCCTTTGGACTCCATATTCGTGACCTTCTTCCTGTCGTTCCACTACGATGACGAGGCTGATAACCCTGTTGGTAGCTGCCAGGTAAAGGAGCATAGGCTCTGACTCTCATGGAGCTGCTAGGATAGGTGGGGAGGTGAGTATGTCCTTCAACCCTTGAAGAGCTGCATCCGCTGCCTCGTCCCAGACAAACTTGTCTGTTTTCTTCAATAGCTTGTACAGGGGAAGTGCCTTCTCGCCAAGACGGCTAACAAACCTGCTGATTGCTGCGACACAACCAGTGAGCCGTTGCACATCTTTGAGACAAGTTGGCCTTTTTATGCACAAAATTGCCTTGATTTTTTCCGGGTTTACTTCAATGCCCCTGTTAGAGACAATGAAGCCAAGGAGTTTTCCAGCTGGTACGCCAAAGACGCACTTTAGCGGATTCAACATCATCTTGTACCGACGGAGATTCTCAAATGTTTCTGTGAGATCGCTGATCAATTCGGATCCTTTCCGAGTCATGACCGCGATATCATCGACGTAGGCGTGTACGTTCCGGCCAATCTGTTCCTTCAAGCACTGTTGCATCGTACGTTGGTAGGTGGCACCTGCGTTTTTCAAGCCAAAGGGCATAGTAACATAGCAGTAAGTGCCAAATGGGGTGATGAATGAGGTCGCCTCTTGGTCAGACTCCTTCATCCGGATCTGGTGATACCCGGAATACGCATCAAGAAAACATAGAAGTTCCGCCCCTGCCGTCGAATCAATGACTTGGTCAATGCGCGGCAGGGGAAACGGATCTTTCGGGCAATGTTTGTTCACGCCAGAGTAATCGATGCACATTCTTAGTATTTCAGAATTCTTTTTGGGTACAAGGACGGGATTTGCGA
Organism: Lolium perenne; assembly: GCF_019359855.2. Classification (NCBI taxonomy): domain Eukaryota; kingdom Viridiplantae; phylum Streptophyta; class Magnoliopsida; order Poales; family Poaceae; genus Lolium; species Lolium perenne. Next base: position 123,890,519 of record NC_067250.2, on the reverse strand, counting down.
CCCAATCAGTGTGGATTACTTCTCTTACAAAACCTGCCTCTAGTAACTTTGCTAATTCCATTCCTATGGCGCGGCGCTTCTTATCTCCAAAGCGTCGCATAGCTTGCTTCACCGGTTTAGCCCCCGGGTTTATGTTGAGGTAGTGCTCGGCGAGTTCCCTTGGTACTCCGGACATGTCAGAAGGTTGCCATGCGAAGATATCCATGTTAGCGCGGAGAAACTCGACGAGCGCGTCTTCCTATTTGGGGTCCATGTTGGCTCCGACTGAGACCTGCTTGGTAGCGTCATCTTCCTTGAAGTTAACTTTCTTGGTCTCTATCGCGGCCTTGAAGGAGTTTTTCTGTTCGGAGATCTGCTTCTTGGTGGTCTGCATTTCTGTCGGATCCACCGCTGCTCTGTAGCTTTTCAGCTCTTCTCCAGATATCACAGACTCTGCGAAGGCGGCTTCGCCCAACTCGCACTCATGAGCCTTTTTGTAGTCTCCGGATACGGTAATCATACCCTTAGGACCCGGAATCTTGAGCTTGTTGTAGATGTAGCACGCTCTCGCGTGGAACTTGTGGTAGGTGGGCCTGCCGAAGATGACGTGGTAGGAGCTCTTGAAGGGCACAACTTCAAACGTGATCTTCTCTTCGCGGAAATTGTGAACATCGCCGAAGGCTACGGGAAGTGTGATGCTGCCGAGGGAATTCGCCTTCTTACCCGGAACCACGCCATGAAACTCAGTGTTGCTGTGTTTGAGCTGTTCCTTGGTGAGGTTCATCCGCTCTAGAGTCTCCAGGTACATGATGTCCAAGCTGGCTCCACCATCCATGAGGCACTTGGAGAAGTCATACCCGTCTATGCGGGGACTTACAACCAAGGCGTAGCATTCTTTTGGCACAACGGCAGGGTGATCCTCCCTGTCAAATGTGCACGGGACTTCCGACCACCTGACATACTGCGGCACAGCCGGAACTGTGGCGTTCAGGATCCGGGTAGCTGACTTGGTAGCGCGGACTGTTGGGGTTCCGAGGAAAGTGTGGTAAGCCCCCACGCTTTTTTTCTCGAATGGGTTGGATTTACCTGCGGACCCTGCCTTGGGATCCGGCGAGTTATCATCCTCATCCATCGCCTCAGAACTATCTTCCTCTTTGTTCTTGTTCTTGCCCTTGCCTCCTTTGCCGCGTGGGCGGTGCTTCCGGGCTCGCTTGTAACCTGCTTCCGGGTCAGATTTTAGATCGTTGACCCACTTGCAGTTGCGATTGGTGTGAGTGGACTTCCCTGTAGCCGGATCCAGGTGGGCCAGGCAGGGCATGTCTCTGTACTCTTCATAGGTTTGGGGGGCGTGGGTTCCGGCTGCGGTGACTTCGTCACGCTGCTGGCCCCTGCCGGCTCCGCCTCCGCGGCCGCGTCCTCTTCCGCCTCCTTGACCTCCGCGTTGGAACGCCATGGCGACCATCTCGGATCCGCCGCTCTTCTGGTCATCAGGGGGATTTTTTCGCTTGCCGCCGCTACTGTTACCGTTGTCACGGTTCTTCTTCTGCTGGTGCAGGGGGATTGCTGTGGCTGCTAGATCTCCACCAGCGTTGTCATCGGCGGCAGTATGATCACTGGCAATGGATATCATATCATCCAGAGTCAGTTTATTTGCGTTAGCTAAGCATGTGAGCTTGTGCCGCAGCAACCCTCCTCGCTGTAGTCCTCCTATAAAGGTGTGCATAGCCGTGGTGTGATCGACGTTCTCACACTCGTTCCTGCATGCCAGCCACCGGGTGAGGAAGTTTCTTGATGTTTCTCCCTTCTTCTGGATACATGCCTGTAAGTCGCTTATCGTGGCTGGTCTTTTGTAGGTGCCCCTGAAGTGCTTTTCGAAGGCATTCTTCAGGTCGAACCAGCAAAAGATGGAGTTCCTCTCGAGGTCGCTGAGCCAGATCCGGGCTGGACCTACAAGGTACAACTGAAGCATGCGGCATGCGATATTAGGGGTTCCTCCGGTGAAGGTTACAGCATTGTAGTAATCCTCAACCCAGGTGTCCGGCCTTTCGGTGCCATCATATGTCTTCAGGTTTCCGGGTAGCTTGAGGTTCATCCTTGGCATTGGTTCCTCTCGGATCATCCTGCCGAAGCACTTTGGGCCGATGTAGTCAGATCTGTATTCGTTAAGACGTTCCCGTGCGTCACGCGGGCCGTTGCGGGGGGATTTTGAGCGAGAGCGAGATTTCCGACCGCCGCCTCCGCCTCCACCTCCGCCTCCACCGCTAGGTGGTGGGGAGGGAGACCTGCGAGGGGGTCGGTTTGACCTTTCGCTTCCGCCTACAGATTCTCCGCGCTCCTCGCGGTGCTGGCTCCGGCTTCGGTGGCTGCCATCGCCATGATGCTGGCTGCCGCCGTCGTTCCGGCTTCGGCGGGGCTCCGGCTCGCAGTCGTCGTTCCGACTCCTCCTTGGCTCGGGTTCACGATCATTGTTCCGGCTACGACGGGGTTCCGGCGTGCGCTCCTGCTCCTGTTCCTCTCGGGTGCCACGTTGTCGCGGATATTGATTCCACCTGGCCCATGGGGTCTGGTGTTTCCGGCTGGACTACGACGGCGAGGTGGCGGAGGACGCGGGTATCCCCTAGGTGGAGGTGACGGATTCCGGTACTTGTTTTTACCAAAGTACATCGCATCTTTTCCCTTGTTTGGATCTGACGGAGGTGTCTTTGATGGTACAGGGACTGGATTTGGATGCTCTCTGGTTCTCCTCCTGCGTTCCGAGGATCCGGTGCGCGATTCGTCATCAAGATGGCGATTGTCGTAGGCGTCCTTCTGTGCAGTAGAGACGCAATGCTCCGGGTTGGATTCCAACCTGCGCGAAGTATCTGCCTTGCTCTGCTGCTTCATTGCTGAAGCAACGAGCGTACGGACATAGTCGATGTCGATTTCCTCGTCGTTTTTCTTCAAGATCTCCGCAGCCTTTTTCATGTTATCTTTCGGAGTTGCGAGTGGTTGTTGCTCAGTGGGGGTTGCGAAGGTAATCTTGCGAGGAGGTATAGCCTCCCGCCTGATTTTATCGGCCTCCCGCTGAAGCTCGGTGACCTTGTCTTTCCAGTGTTGCTGGAGCTCCTTGACCTTTACCAGCTGTTCGTCAACCTCAAGCTCTCGCTGGTGGAAATTTTCCACGAAGTGCGCGGCTTCTTTTCTTTCTTCCAGCACTGCGGCTGCGGTGTCGGCTAACTTTTTGGCTGTGGCCAACATCTCCAGTCTCTTAGCTTCTAGCCTTTCTGCACTTAATGCGTCCTCGGGAGTGATAGGTTTGTTGAGGATATCAGAGCGTGCAACTGCATCCATGCCAGCTTGCTCAACCAGTTCTTCTGGGGACAAGACTTCCCTACGCGGTCGTTCCCGCGAAAGCGGAGATCCTGCGTGGGATGGCTGTGGATCAGAGTGGGTGTTATCATCAGAGTGTCGCTGGTCCAGCGCCGCCAAAGTTGCAAGAACCTGTTTAGGCTGGGCGGATTCAACTTCAGACTGTTCACCATATCCGAGCTCCGATACCTTGCGATCGAACTCTTCGGTGTTCATGGAGGGGGCATCCCCAGAAATTGGGCTTAGGCTACCAAGAATTGACTCTTCGCCCGGAGCATTGCTTTCTCCGATAGCCTTCTGCTGATCCGGAGCGATGCTATTTTCCTGTGCCTCGACCTGCTCGGGACCAGATCCGGCTTCTTGAGGGGCGGTTCCGGCGGTATGGGCCAAGAAGTGTACGAAGTGACACCTTTGCTTCTCTAACACCTGGGAGACCCAGGCGGATCTGCATTGGTCTTCCACCGTTGTTTCCTGCTCAGGGGCGGATTGGGTGGGTTTTGATTTTTCCAGATCTAAGGCGGAATCTTCCTTGGGAAGTTCCTGCGTCTCAGATCGGGTCTTCGCGACTGCGTTCCGCTCGGCTGCGGTCGCGTCAGCGTTACTTACCAGGGTGTTTCCATCAGAATCGATGGTTTCGCCGATGAAGATGTGTATGCCGCCGACTGGGACGATGGAGAGCTTGAAGGGGTTTGTCTTGGCCGGAATCCAGCACTCATCCGGAGGGACGATCAGAAGGTTTCCGGCGTAAAGGACGCGCCCCACAGCGATGGTGTCGTCGTAGCTTCCCATGGCGGAACCCTCCCGGTTCCGGCCTCCAGACGCCGCAGGCCCCACGGTGGGCGCCAACTGTCGTTGCCTATTCGACGGTACCTCGGAGGAGGGATCCTCACGAGGGGGAGAAGAAGTAGGGGCCATAGGGCGGAGAGCACTCAGGACGGTGGTGCGCGATTTACCCAGCTTCGGAACACCTGCTCGATGACAGGGCCTACTGCTGCTTGTCTGGAATTATCTGGGCGCTTTCGTGATGTTACAATGAGTTGTTGTTCTGCCTCTAGGGCTCCCAGGATCCGGCTTATAAAGGCGCACGGATCTAGGGTTTACACGGAGAGTCCTAGCCGGAATACAAGTCGCCTAACTACGGTACAAAGTCTTGCCGTGTACGTCAAGGATCCGCCCTTCCTCTTAGTACATGCTGGATCCGGATACTTCATGGGCCTTCAAGGATCCGGCCTCCTCCGTAGGTTGGTTGGGATCCGGCTTCCCGTTCCTGGGCTGGACTTCATCCTTCAGGATCAACAGCAACTGGGCCGCCCAACGGGCCACATGCCACGTCACCTACTATGGGCCACCCGGGCTTGCCGGATCTAGGCCACGCCGTTGATATACCCATAAAGTATACCCACAACACTATGCCTCCTTCATAGTGTGATGGTGACAGTGTGCATGCTATGTTAGTACTTGGTTTAGTCGTGTTGATCTATCATGCACTCTAAGGTTATTTAAACATGAATATCGAATATTGTGGAGCTTGTTAACTCCGGCATTGAGGGTTCGTGTAATCCTACGCAATTAGTGGTGTTCATCATCCAACAAGAGAGTGTAGAGTATAGCATTTATCTATTCTGTTATGTGATCAATGTTGAGAGTGTCCACTAGTAAAAGTATAATCCCTAGGCCTTGTTTCCAAATACTGCAATCGTCGCTTGTTTATTGTTCTACTGCATCTGTACTGCCTGCAATATTACCACCATCAACCACACGCCAGTTGTAGCATCAAGTATTTTCTGGCGCCGTTACTGCTGCTCATATATTCATACCACCTGTATTTCACTATCTCTTCGCCGAACTAGTGCACCTATACATCTGACAAGTGTATTAGGTGTGTTGGGGACACAAGAGACTTCTTGCTTTGTGGTTGCAGGGTTGCATGAGAGGGATATCTTTGACCTCTTCCTCCCTGAGTTCGATAAACCTTGGGTGATCCACTTAAGGGAAAACTTGCTGCTGTTCTACAAACCTCTGCTCTTGGAGGCCCAACACTGTCTACAGGAAAAGAAGCATGAGTAGACATCAAGCTATTTTCTGGCGCCGTTGCCGGGGAGGAAAGGTAAAAGGTACTCACACTCCGGATCTCGGCTACTAAGCTATTTTCCGGCGCCGTTGTAAGTACTCGAAGCTATTTCCTTTAGATCCTGCAATTGCATCTTTTTGTTTCTTGTTTTACACTAGTTTGGCATAATGGAAAGCAACATGGAGCTTTTTATTCTTTTTCCTGAGTTAAGACATGGATGGTTTGATGCGAAAATTAAAAAACCCATGGAACATATTAGTATGAACACTTTGAACACCATTGTTGCTAATGATATGGAAAATTCTAAGCTTGGGGAAGCTGGTTTTGATGAACATGATCTTTTAAGTCCCCCAAGCATTGAGGAGAAAATTTACTTTGATGATACTTTGCCTCCTATTTATGATGATTATAATGATAGTAGTCTTTTGGTGCCGCCTGTTATGGAGGATAAATTTGATTATGATCACAATATGCCTCCTATATTTGATGATAGCTACTTTGTTGAATTTGCTCCCACTATTACTAATAAAATTGATTATGATTATGTGGAGAGTAATAATTTTACGCATGAGACTCATGATAAGAATGATTTATTTGATAGTTATATTGTTGAGTTTGCTCATGATGCTACTGGACATTATTATGAGAGAGGAAAATATGGTTGTAGAAATTTTCATGTTACTAAAACACCTCTCTATGTGCTGAAATTTTTGAAGCTACACTTGTTTTATCTTCCTATGCTTGTCACTTTGCTATTCATGAACTTGTTTATTTACAAGATTCCTTTTCATAGGAAGCATGTTAGGCTTAAATTTGTTTTGAATTTGTCTCTTGATGCTCTCTTTTGCTTCAACTACTATTTCTTGCGAGTGCATCATTAAAACTGCTGAGCCCATCTTAATGGCTATAAAGAAAGCACTTCTTGGGAGATAACCCATGTTTTTGTTTTACTACAGTAATTTTGTTTTATATTTGTGTCTTGGAAGTTGTTACTACTGTAGCAACCTCTCCTTATCTTATTTTATTGCATTGTTGTGCCAAGTAAAGTCTTTGATAGTAAGGTTCATACTAGATTTGGATTACTGCGCAGAAACAGATTTCTGTCTGTCACGAATTTGGGTTGAATTCTCTGTAGGTAACTCATAAAAATCTGCCAATTTTTGTGAGTGATCCTCAGATATGTACGCAACTTTCATTAAATTTGAGAATTTTCATTTGAGCAAGTCTGGTGCCTCTTAGAAATTCGTCTTTACGGACTGTTCTGTTTTGACAGATTCTGCCTTTTATTTCGCATTGCCTCTTTTGCTATGTTGAATGGATTTCTTTGTTCCATTAACTTTCATAAGCTTTGGGAAATGTCCAGAAGTGTTAAGAATGATTGTGTCACCTCTGAACATGTGAATTTTTGATTATGCACTAACCCTCTAATGAGTTGTTTTGAGTTTGGTGTGGAGGAACTTTTCAAGGATCAAGAGAGGAGGATGATACAATATGATCAAGGAGAGTGAAAGCTCTAAGCTTGGGGATGCCCCGGTGGTTCACCCCTGCATATTTCAAGAAGACTCAAGCGTCTAAGCTTGGGGATGCCCAAGGCATCCCCTTCTTCATCGACAACATTATCAGGTTCCTCCCCTGAAACTATATTTTTATTCCATCACATCTTATGTACTTTGCTTGGAGCGTCTGTTTCTTTTTGTTTTTGTTTTTGTTTTGTTTGAATAAAATGGATCCTAGCATTCATTGTGTGGGAGAGAGACACGCTCCGCTGTTGCATATGGACAAATATGTCCTTAGGCTTTACTCATAATATTCATGGCGAAGGTTGAATCTTCTTCGTTAAATTGTTATATGGTTGGAAACGGGAAATGCTACATGTGGTAATTGGTATGATGTCTTGAACAACGTGATACTTGGCAATTGTTGTGCTCATGTTTAAGCTCTTGCATCATATACTTTGCACCTATTAGTGAAGAAATACATAGAGCTTGCTAAAATTTGGTTTGCATGATTGGTCTCTCTAGAGTCTAGATATTTTCTGGTAAGGTGTTTGAACAACAAGGAAGATGGTGTAGAGTCTTATAATGCTTTAAATATGTTATATGTAAGTTTTGTTGTACCGGTTCATACTTGTGTTTGCTTCAAACAACCTTGCTAGCCTAAGCCTTGTATTGAGAGGGAATACTTCTCATGCATCCAAAATCCTTGAGCCAAACACTATGCCACTTGTGTCCACCATACCTACCTACTACATGGTATTTCTCCGCCATTCCAAAGTAAATTGCTTGAGTGCTATCTTTGAACATTTCAAAATTTATCACCTCTGATATGTGTCAATGTTTTATAGCTCATGAGGAAGTATGTGGTGTTTATCTTTCAATCTTGTTGGGCAACTTTCACCAATGGACTAGTGGCTTCATCCGCTTATCCAATAATTTTGCAAAAAAGAGCTGGAAATGGGATTCCCAGTCCCAATTAATTAACTTTCATGATTTTACAAAAAATAGATACTCCTCCATTGTATGTGATTGTTGGACGGCACCCGAGGATTCGGTTAGCCATGGCTTGAGAAAGCAAAGGTGGGGAGGAGTGTCATCTAAATAAAACTAAAATAAAAAGGCACTCCTTCATGGTATGAGATTGTTGGCAGGCACCCGAGGATTCGGTTAGCCATGGTTTGTGAAAGTAAAGGTTGGAAGGAGTGCCACCCAAAAATAAAAATGTTTCATGGGAGCCGCTCTTTGAAGGTTTGTCTAGTAAGGGGGTTAGAGTGCCCACTACCATTCGTTGACAACAACAAACACCTCTCAAAATTTTACTTTTATGCTCTCTTTATGTTTTCAAAATAAAATCTCTAGCACAAATATAGCAATCAATGCTTCCCTCGTCGAAGGGCCATTCTTCTACTTTAATGTTGAGTCAGTCTACCTATTTCCTTCCATCTTAGAAGCAAACACTTTTTTCAACTGTGCATTGATTCTTACATACTTGCATGTTTGCATTCATCATATTACTTTGCATTGACAACTATCCATGAGATATACATGTTACAAGTTGAAAGCAACCACTGAAACTTAATCTTCCTTTGTGTTGCTTCAATGCCTTTACTATGAATCTATTGCTTTATGAGTTAACTCTTATGCAAGACTTATTGATGCTTGTCTTGAAAGTACTATTCATGAAAACTCTTTGCTATATGATTCAGTTGTTTAATCATTGTCTTTATCATTGCTTTGAATCGCTGCATTCATCTCATATGCTTTACAATAGTTTGATTAAGATCATGTTGGTAGCATGTCACTTCAGAAATTATCTTTGTTATCGTTTACCTACTCGGGACGAGTAGGAACTAAGCTTGGGGATGCTGATACGTCTCCGACGTATCGATAATTTCTTATGTTCCATGCTTGTTTTATGACAATACCTACATGTTTTGTTCACACTTTATGATGATTTTATGCATTTTCCGGAACTAACCTATTGACGAGATGCCGAAGTGCCAGTTCATGTTTTCTGCTGTTTTTGGTTTCAGAAATCCTAGTAAGGAAATATTCTCGGAATTGGACGAAATCAACGCCCAGCATCTTAGAATTCCACGAAGCTTCCAGAACACCCGAGAGCCACCAGAGGAGGGCCCTGTGGGCCCCACACATGTAGGCGGCGCGGCCCAGGCCCTGGTCGCGCCACCCTAGTGTGTCGTCGCCTCGTCAGCCCTCTGACTCCGCCTCTTCGCCTATTTAAAGGTCCCTGGCCTAAATCTTCGATACGAATAAGGCACGGTACGAGAAACCTTCCAGAGCCACCGCCATCGCGAAGCCAAGATCTGGGGGACAGGAGTTTCTGTTCCGGCACGCCGCCGGGATGGGGAAGTGCCCCGGAAGGCTTCTCCATCGACACCGCTGCCATCTCCACCGCCATCTTCATCACCGCTGCTGTCTCCCATGAGGAGGGAGTAGTTCTCCATCGAGGCTAAGGGCTGTACCGGTAGCTATGTGGTTAATCTCTCTCCCTATGTACTTCAATACAATAATCTCATGAGCTGCCTTACATGATTGAGATTCATATGATGATGCTTGTAATCTAGATGTCGTTATGCTAGTCAAGTGAATTTTACTTATGTGATCTCCGGAGACTCCTTCTCCCACGTGTGTAAAGGTGACAGTGTGTGCACCGTGTGGGTCTCTTAGGCTATATTTCACAGAATACTTATTCACTGTTATGGATAGCATAGTGAAGTGCTTATTTATATCCCTTTATGATTGCAATGTGCTTTGTATCACTATTTATCTATGTGCTACTCTAGTGATGTTATTAAAGTAGTCTATTCCTCATGCACGGTGTAATGGTGACAATGTGTGCATCGTGTAGTACTTGGCGTAGGTTATGATTGTAATCTCTTGTAGATTATGAAGTTAATTATTGCTATGATAGTATTGATGTGATCTATGCCTCCTTCATAGTGTGATGGTGACAGTGTGCATGCTATGTTAGTACTTGGTTTAGTCGTGTTGATCTATCATGCACTCTAAGGTTATTTAAACATGAATATCGAATATTGTGGAGCTTGTTAACTCCGGCATTGAGGGTTCGTGTAATCCTACGCAATTAGTGGTGTTCATCATCCAACAAGAGAGTGTAGAGTATAGGATTTATCTATTCTGTTATGTGATCAATGTTGAGAGTGTCCACTAGTGAAAGTATAATCCCTAGGCCTTGTTTCCAAATACTGCATTCGTCGCTTGTTTACTGTTCTACTGCATCTGTACTGCCTGCAATATTACCACCATCAACCACACGCCAGTTGTAGCATCAAGTATTTTCTGGAGCCGTTACTGCTGATCATATATTCATACCACCTGTATTTCACTATCTCTTCGCCGAACTAGTGCACCTATACATCTGACAAGTGTATTAGGTGTGTTGGGGACACAAGAGACTTCTTGCTTTGTGGTTGCAGGGTTGCATGAGAGGGATATCTTTGACCTCTTCCTCCCTGAGTTCGATAAACCTTGGGTGATCCACTTAAGGGAAAACTTGCTGCTGTTCTACAAACCTCTGCTCTTGGAGGCCCAACACTGTCTACAGGAAAAGAAGCGTGAGTAGACATCACAATTCATAATGTGTGATATGATATGGCCTTTCTTCTTGTGCTTTTGATCTCCATCTCCAAAGCAAGGACATGATCTCCATCATCACCAGCATGGCGTCAAGGTCAGTGGCGCCGCTTCATGGTTGTCCATCACTTATAGCTACTATAACAACTACTTAAAATAAAGCTATTACATGATGAATAGACACGCAAGTCTTTAACAAAATTAAAGACAACCATTAGGCTCCTGTCGGTTGCCATAATACAATAATGAACATCTCATACATCAAATATAATCATCATCACATGGCCATATCACATCACCAAACCCTACAAAAACAAGTTAGACGCCTCTAATTTGGTTTGCATATTTTACGTGGTTTAGGGTTTTCGAGTAAGATCCAATTTACCTACGAACATGAACCACAACGGTGATACTAGTGTTGTCAATAGAAAGAGTAGATTGAATCTTCAATATGGTGAGAGAGAGACAGACACCCGCAAAGCCACTTATGCAATACAAGTTGCATGTCAAGCGTGGAGCAAGTCTCATGAGACATGGTCATGTAAAATTAGTCCAGGCCGCTTCATCCCACCATCATGCAAGATGCAAAGTACACTAACTAAAAACAACAAAAGCATCAACGCCCACAAAAACCGTTGTGTTCTACTCGTGCAATAGATCTATGCATAGACCTGGCGGGGCGTGGCGACACCGGGTTGGAGCGGGGCGTGGCGGGGACCACAGGCGACTGATACGTCCCAAACTTATCTATAATTTTTGATGCTCCATTCTTGTTTTATTACAAATATTATATGTTTTATGTGCACTTTTCCACACTTTTTAGCATTTTCTGGGACTAACCTATTAATCAAGGGTTCGTTGCATGGAAAACAAAAAATTCTACCGTGAACATGAACAAAAACCAAGATCCAATCTAGGAAGAAGCAAGATCTAATCTACCATGATCGAAGCAACGAGAAGATTGCGAAACTAACCCTCGAAGATTCCAAAACCTATGAGATTAGATCTCGTTGTTGATGTAGTCGATCGTCCGTGCTGCAATCCGGCAGCACTTCCGTACTCAGTCGTGCGTATGGTGTCGATGAAGCCCGTCCTCTCCCAGTTCTAGCGGGCAGCGGAGGTGTGGTAGATCTCCTCTAAATCCCAGCAGCACAACGGCGTGGTGGTGGTGGTGGAGGAGTAAAACTGCAGGGCTTCGCCTAAGCCGGAGCAGCGTATGGTGGAGGAGAGGGGGGGGGGCGCCAGTGTGGGTCATTGAGTGCAGCGGGCAAACTGCGAGGCTCTCCTGTAGAAGAAAGCATACCGTATCTCATGGTGCCATCAGTGTAACGTTTGGGTTGACATATACCTTTTTGCAAACATGTACGAGATCCTAGAGAGGTGGGTGGCGGTATAGCAACAATATCAGCTACACTGGATGAAGCCGTAGACGATCCCGAGGAACCAGCCGGGGATGCTGCAACATCAGCCATAGGCGACGCGGGCGGAGAGGATCCGGATGCATCAGGGCTGCCCGTACTACTGTCGGAGGAGGCATCAAGGGATCCATCGACGCGTGGCAACGCCGGGTTAGAGCGGGGCGTGGCCGGGACCACAGGCGACTGATACGTCCCAAACGTATCTATAATTTTTGATGCTCCATGCTTGTTTTATTACAATTCTTATATGTTTTATGTGCACTTTTCCACACTTTTTAGTATTTTTTGAGACTAACCTATTAACACAGTGCCAGTTCCTGTTTTCTGTTGTTTTGTGTTTTAGAAAAGTTGTACATGAAAGTTTCTTGGAATTTGACGAAACAAAAACCCAGAGTCCTATTTTTCCGGGATGAAGACGGAGCCAGAAGGACACACGCAGGAGAGCTGCCACATGGCAGTACATAGGGCAGGCGTGCCCCACCCTTGGTCGGGCCTGGCCCATGTAATGGCGCCTCGTCGCCTCGTTTGTTCCGCCCTTCCGCCTATTTATTCCTCGTATCGGGAAAACCCCAGGAACCCAAGCCTCCATCCACAAAAAGTTCCGACGCCGCCGTCAACCGAAACCCTAGTTCGGGAGGGTTCTGTAGTCCCTCCCTGCCGGGAAGGGAAATCACCGCCGGAGGCCTCTACATCGCCATTTCTTCATCCGAGGTGATGCATGAGTAGTCCTCCACGGGACCATGGGTCCATAGCAGTAGCTAGATGGCTGTCCTCTCGTTGTTGTGCTTCATTTATAGATCTTGTGAGCTGCCTAACATGATCAAGATCATCTATTTGTAATTGCTACATGTTGGTTTGATGTGGATCCGATTTATAGAGAGATTGCTTTGGTTGAGATTATGTATTATGTTATTATGATCTTGCATGCTCTTCGTTTCTAGTAGATGCTCTGGCCAAGTAGATGCTGGCGACTCCAAGAGGGAGTATTTATGCTCGATAGTGGGTTCATGCCTCTATTTAACCGTGTGAAGTGACCTTGTTCTCTACTGTTGTAGATGTGTTGTTGCTACTAGGGAGAAAACAGCGGTGTTCTATTCAAGGGTAGTTTCATCGTTTACTTTACACACATTGCTTAAAGTGATAGTCCATTGCTTGCAACTTAATACTGGAGGGTGTCGCGGATGCAATCCTGAAGGTGGATTATTAGTAATAGATGCAGTTGGATTATGGTCTATGTATATTGTTGTAATGCCCGCATACTCTCATAGCATGTATTCTGCACCAACCATTAGCGTAGAATCTCTGTTTGTCAAATACCCATTTGTAATTTGTTTACCCAGCATATTTATTTACTGGGGAGGCGCCTCTAGTGAACTGTGGACCCCGGTCCTTCTTCTTTTAATTGCAATCTTCTATAGAATTATTCTGTTTTGTTCTCTGCAAACAATTCCTCTTCCACACGGTTCGTTTAATCCTTTGTTTTCAGCAAAACCAGTGAGCTTGACAACCTCGCTGAAAGTTGGGGACAAAGTACTTGGTTGTTGTGTGCAGGTCTCCACGTTGCTGCTGACGCCGGCACTGCGCCCTGCCACGAGTTGGTTCGCAACACCTCGGGAGAGAACGTTTTTCTCCTACTGGTCTATAAACCTTGGTTTCTTACTAAGGGAAAACTTCCTGCTGTGCTCATCATATCTTCCTCTTGGGGTTCCACTCAACGTTGCGCATAAATTCTCCTTCATCAACTCCGAGCTCAACAGCGACGCGGAGGCGCGACGTGGGGCTCAAGGGCGTACCGCAAGGAGGCGACGTCGACTAGTGCGGCTCCCCAGAGGCGGGAGAATTTGCCCCAGGATGCACGCTGGCAGGGAATGTTCCCCTGAATCAACCTCGATTTCTGGGTAGGTTTTGTCACTTTGCACACTGATTTCACCAGATGATTGTGGAGCCGCAGGAGCATCGTTTTGAACAAAATTTTCACCTATAGCTGCGTGATAATGAGGAGCATAATTAGGAGTAACAAAAATAGGCACAATATTAGTCAGATGATCATCAGTTGTATGTGCACCCTTAGGAAAAGAAGATGATGGTAAAATAAGAATTTTTTTAAGGAGGGCACCAACATTGGGATGGAGAGCCTCCACAGGAAGACATTTTCATCAAACACAACATCACGAGATATGTAAACACGTCCCGTGGAAATATCTAGACATTTAACACCTTTATGGAGTGGGCTATAACCAAGAAACACACACTTGTGAGATCGAAAAGCAAGTTTTCTAGTGTTGTAAGGACGAAGGTTGGGCCAGCAAGCACAACCAAAAGTTTTAAGTGCATCATATATAGTTGGGTGTAATATGAAGGAGACGTTCAAGAACTTTTGCTGGGGAGTAAGTTAATGAGAAACGTGGCAGTAATGACTGATTCATCCCAATACTTGAGAAGCATAGATACATTTGCAAGCAATGCAAGGCCAACTTCAACAATGTGACGGTGCTTGCGTTCAGTGGAACCATTTTGTTGGTGGGCATGGGTACATGACACATGATGTGTAATACCAACTTTTTGAAAGAAAGAATTTAGTTTCTCATACTCACCTCCAATCAGTTTGCGTAGTAATAATTTTCCTATCAAACTTGCGTTCAACATACTGCTGATAATTAAGAAAAACTTGATAAACATCAGAACGCTTTTTAAACAAATAAATCCAAGTGAACTTGCTATAACCATCAATAAACCTTACATAGTATGCATATTTCCCAACAGTAAGAGGAGCAGGCCCCCATACATTAGAAAAAACTTGTTCAAGAGGAACAGTGGATCTACTGGTGGAGATGGGATATGGCAACTGGTGGCTTTTGGCTAACTGACAAGAATCACAAACATATGGAGTAATTTTTGGGGTGTAAGCTATTTTATTTCTCGTAAGAACTTGTTGAACGATAAACGAAGAGGGATGTCCTAAGCTACGATGCCATGTAGAGGATGGTGACTTTATAGTGATGAAGGCATGCTTGGAGGACTCTCAGTGGTGATGGGCAGCAAGGGATAGAGACCTCCATAGCAAGGGCCCTTAAAAAGAATTCGTCGTGTTGCTTGGTCCTTGATCAAAAAGAAGAAAGGGTGAAACTCAATAAAGACATGTTTGTCAAGAGTAAACCGATGAACTGATAAAAGATTTTTAGATGCACTAGAAACATGTAATATATCATGAAGACTAAAATAATTATGAGGGGTGCGCAAAATTGAATGACCAATATGACTAATATGCATACATGTGCCTTCAACTGTGTGAACACGATCTTCACCAGTGTATTGTTATGAGTGGAGAGCTCATTCAGCTCACTGGTAATGTGGTAGGTGGCGCCAGTGTCATAATACCAATTTGCATCAACTCCAGCAAAATTTGCACCTTTATTTCCACGGCCTCCATCTTTTTCACGGTCATCTCCATAACGCCACCAACAATCACCAATAGGATGCCCATGAATAAAGAAGATCTGACAGGTAGTGTCGACATATGGGATGAAGATCACGACGGCGCCCACCATTATCATGCATGTCGCCATCATCACAGTAACGAGGACGTTCATCATCATAACGACGACCTTGGTGACCACCTCCATCACGGTGGCCCCAGTCATCGCAGTGATTGCGGTCATCACGGCAGTCGCGGTAGTCCTGCTGGCGACCGTGGTCATCACCACGACCACGATCTTCATAGCATGCACGATCATCATATGGTGGCTACCAGGGGCGATCATCCTGGCGTTGACGGTCAGGGGCACGCGGTGGACGAGGGTTGCCATGCCGGGCAACATTGGGCGAGGAGGAGAAACTTACGTCCTCGGTTTTATGCGGGCGATCCAAAGCTTGAACTTGGCTCAGTAAATCCGAAAAAGTATTAACATGATTGGCATTAACAACAGTACATAAGTTATTGTAGTGGCTCCCAAGACCATGAAGGGCATACCAAACTAGTTCACTATCATCAAGAGGCTTTCCCACAACAGCTAGTTCAGAAGCAAGACACTTCATCTTTGCAAAATACTTGTCAGTAGAGAGATCATTCTTACGGGTGTCGTTGAGGGCAGATCGGAGCAGTTGAACACGGGATTTCGACGTGGAGGAGGTGTGCTCGTTGATGGCGGCCCAGGATTCTGTAGATGTCTCGAGACCAATGATGTGCACGAGCACATCGGGGGAGAGAACGTTGAGGATACATCGAAGCACTTGTTGTTCATGAGAGATCTAGGAGGAGTACTCCGGGTTCTCAATCATGACCTTCTTCTTGTTGATGTCCTTAGTCTCCAGGAGTTTCTCTGGCGCCTCCTCTGAGCCCTCAACAAGGGCAAGGACACTGGCACCTTGGAGGGTCGGGATGACTAGCGCCTTCCAGATGAGCGTGTTGTCCTGTGTGAGTAACTACGACGAAGGAGATACGAGGGATGCAGCGAGGACGGTAGCGGAATTGGCGGATGTTGATGAAGATATGGCGATCGTCGTACATGGACGCGGCGGTGGCGGAAGGGCTGTGGCGGTGGCGTGGGTTTTTGACTCGTTGGCAGCGTAAGACGCGGCGGCAGAGGGTTTTTAGATCGTAGGTTTTTGGCTTGTAGATCGGTCGTAGGTTTTGGGTTGTAGACATGCTTGGTCGTGGGTTTTGGTTGGGAACGTGCTTGAGGTTGCGGTGACAGGGTGCGACGGCAGTGTGGCGGCGGCAGGCCGTGGCGGTGGCTGTATTTTTAGAGTTTTTGGGACGGCACCTAGAGTGGGGAAGAGAACCGCTCTGATATCATGTCAATGATTGTGGAACGATGCATACCCTTTTGGTCCATCGGTTGCATATTATATAGGTAGGGAAAAGCCCCCCTACGTGGCAATACATGGTTTGTACGTGTACGGTCGGAGTACTACTCCGTACATGTACACATTGGGCGCGTTTGGTAGGCTATGAGGACCTTTTTGCATGGGCTGGGATGAGGAACGGGCCGTTTAGTTACCTGCAGGCCACCGCGTTCTTGCACGAAACGGGTTTTAAAGCACCCCCAGGAAAGGTCCTGGGGGAACGTCTAGAATGGCAGTTTCTGTGGAGCCAGGCCCGTTGTCGCGAGAAGGTTGTACTCGTGGGGAAGGGAGACGAAAACCCTGCGTCCCTTTGGGAACACGCGCCATAACTAGCCTCACCGCCCCCTCTCCTCCGTCTCACTCGTGACCTCAATCTCACCCCCTCCCCCCGAAACTATCACATCACCAGGCGGTTCCCCTCCCACCGACCAATCCGCTGCACCGCCGCAAGGAGGAGCACCGGTACCGGAGGAGGAGACGACAGGGAGAAGCACAACGACATCGGCTGCAACCTGCTCTGCAGTCTTCATCGACATCTCGGTTTGGCCGCGAACTCGAGCTCGTCCTCGATCGGAACAATGGCGGTAACAACCTCTTCTTCTCACCTTTGTACTCGTTGTGCCAGAACAGGCCATGCTTGGGCATTTGCAATGACATGCAGATTAGATCTGCTAGGGTTTCCATTAGTATAGGGTTCAGATAGATGTTTGCAAGGTGTTCGTTGCCATTGCTTGTTGTTCTTGTCGAGTTCTTGGTGTTCACGGTCTCAATTTGCTTAGATTTGCTACTGTAATCTCCAATCGTGGTAGATCCTTCGTAGATCGGACTGTGGATTGGTGAAACTGTCAGATTTTACTGTGCATGCAAAGAGGGGAAGTGTTTTTTGTGCTGGGGTTTAGCATGTTGTGATTGGTGTGCAAAAGATTAAGCCGAGTCACGCTAGTTTGTTCAGACGCAAGAGGAGTGGGAGGACTTGAAGAACAAAGTTGGTCCGCTCAAGAATCTGCAGAGAACACAAGCACAAGTGATGAGGGCTAAGAAACAGGAATGGGAGGCAGAAAGAAAGGCTTTGGAGGCTGAGAAGAGAAGGCTAGAGTATGACATATACAATCTGCTCTAAGTGAACTTTGCAATCAAGGATAAGCTCAAGAGGATCAGGGCTATTTGTGATGAGTGATGAATGTGTTCTAGATGTATTGTAGGAGATCTTGCAGATGGTTGAGCTAGGGAGAATTTGTAATGTGCCCTAAGTAGAATTTGTAATGTATCCTAAGTACCACTCGTAATGTAATCAATTTGAACTGCTACTTGTGTTGTTTCTGATTGAACTAGGCCAATGATTATAACTTGCGATCATAGTATGAGGAGATGATTGATCAGAACCTATGGCATGACTGAACATGACCATGCCTCTGATCAAACATCTCCTCCATATGTCCTGATATTATGAGGCATATGGTACCTTGCTTTGCATGTTTCTGCTTCTTCAGTTCTGCATTGGCCAATGACTGAACAATGGCACAACGAAAGGCAGGGTGCTGCCCTCAAACTTAGTCATGTGTGCCATATTACTTGCACACTAGACTTAGTTTGCGGATAGTCTCTTTGCCTGCTGTATGATCCTATATATGAGGCCTCTTTTTGTTTGTCTAGTGCATTGGCCAATGATTGAACAATGGCAGAATGGAAGATAATGTGTTGCCTTCAAACTTAGTCGTGTGTGACAGTTTCCCTGCACACTAGACTTAGTTTGGGGACAGTCACTCTGCCTTCCATGTGACCAAATCTATGAGGCCTCTTTTGTGTTGGCCAATGATTCAACAAAGGCACAGTGGAAGGCTAGGTGGTGACCTCAAACTTAGTCATGTGTGACATAGTCATTGCACACTACACTTAGTTTGTGGCCACTCCCTATGCCTGCCGTGAGAGCCAATGTATGAGGCCTTGTGTGCTTCTTCACTTCTGCATTGGCCTGTGATTCAACAAAGGCACAATGGAAGGCAATGTGCTGCCCTCAAACTTAGTCGTGTGTGTGACATTACTTGCACACTAGACTTAGTTTGAGGGCAGTCCCTTGAGCTGCATGTGAGTCAATCCTCACTAATGTACATTTTCATCTATACTTGTGAGCAGGCACACCTCTAATGACATGTGTTCTTGTGGCAGACTGAGAAGCTCAAACTTGGGACACCTACTGAGACCGCCGACGAGGGACCGTCGAAGAAGCGAAGGGCGGCTAACGTCGGCCACTTCCAGGATGAGGTAGGGCTAGACCAGTTACTGCGCATCATCTTTAGGCCCACCTTCAGCCGGCTCCTGATCCCTCAAGATTTCGTCAAGTGATCCAGAGAAATCCCTTCCAACATCCTCGTCTGCACCAACACTGGTTGCAACTGGAGGATGTCTACAATAAGAGAAGGCGATGCCACATACATCAACCAGGGATGGGCGGGCTTCGCCATCGCCCATCAGCTCAAGGTAGGCTAGTTCCTCACCTTCAAGAAGGTGTTCTCCTTCGAGTACATTATGGTCATCTTCGACCAGACCTGCACAGAGGTGATGAGCAGGTGCATATACTATGGCGATGCCACCAGGTGTGTCGTCTTCGAAAATCATGTCTGAAGCTTATCTGGTTGTGTGTGGCTGCTACCATATCGTGTCTACTTGTTGTTGGTGTCGTATCCTGAACTATGATCGTGTCTGATATGTCCTGAACTATGATCGTGCTTGAACAATGGTGTGTCGTGAACTTGTGTCGTCTATGATTAATGCTAAGTTTGCTTGTGCTTGCATTATTGTGTTCGTGCTTTTGCTGTTGATCGCTGGGAACCTCACCACTGAAGGGAAGAGGTAACCAGAAACGTATTTTGGTTTGCAACCAAACAACAGGCGTACCATTCTGGGCTGCTACTAGATCTGAAAACCGACCTACCAAACGGGCAGAGCCCAAATCTCCATGGGACCAATAAAAACTCTGCGGAGGCCACCAAATAACGTGGCTTTTCTAGCCCATGGCCCGTATGGAACGTGCATGGTGGTGCAGGAAATAGCAGCAGGCTACCAAACGCGTCCGTAGTAGTTACATACTCTAACAATCAGAATTGGAATATCTCTCTAAAACACAGTTTTATGACTACTCATACTGGTCCTGCTCAAACCGAAAATAATCTTGAATGTAAATCAAAACGACATATAATAAAAACTTCACCAAAATGGAAATTGTGTCCTTATTAACATCAAGATTTACTCAATTAATCTTTCTATCCAAGATGAGATGGATCGGTCCCTAAAAAGAAAACAGATGAGATGGATCATTATGGAATAATAATCCCTGACTCATATGCTTAAATCCGAAATAAAACGAAAGCACATAAAAGTAGGTGTTTCGGATGTAGTCAAAGGCGGATCATAGACTACAGATCAGCGACCTGGACGTTGAACTGCAGCATGGACACCCCAACAGGGGAAGCAGATTCCTTTTTGAAGCCTAGCAGGGTGCTACCGTCCCTCGTACTCCCTCCGGTCTCTTTTAATTGACTCGGATTTAGTACAAATTTGTACTAAATTTGAGTCAATTAAAAAAGAACGGAGGGAGTACTTAAGATGCAGAAGCACCAGCGACAATGTTTTTGGTCACTAGATAGCACGATTGGCCATCTAAAGCGACGAAACGACAATGCTAACTTTCGATCAGACAGTCTTTAGTTACAGCCAAACTGATCAAATTATTTGAAATTGTGGTATTTTGAAAAACTACAATATTGCTAAAATATTTTTTAAATGCTTTGCTACTAAACAAAGTCTACATATTTCAAGCACACGTTGGGTTAGTCACCACCGTATGCAATCTGCTCTCGCCTTTACTCGCATACGGTGTGCATCGGTGTTCCCCTACATCCCATCCACCATTAAAATTGAAGGGATAAATTAGCTCACTAATAAGAGATATCGGGGGATTCTAGTCATCCAGAGGAGACCAAAATTTAGACGGGAAACACTGAAGCAAAAATCCATGCATACACGGGCAAGGATTACTTTATCTGAGGAGAAGGATAAATTTGTTTGGAATTTGACGACAAACGGTTTATTTACAGTGAAATCTATGTATGAGGATCTTATGAATGACCATACACCTTATTTGAGAAAATACCTATGGAAAGTTAAAATCCCCCTTAAGATAATTTTTTTATGTGGTTCTTAAGTAATAAGGTGCTGCTTACTAAGGATAATTTAGCTAAACGACGTTGGAATGGGTGTACAAAGTGTGTTTTTTGTGGTGAGTAGGAAACTATTGAACACTTGTTCCTCAATTGTCCTTTAGCTAAAATTTTATGGCGCACGATTAACTTTACTTTTGTCCTCCCTCCTCCAACCAATATTACGAATATGTTTGGTAATTGGTTAAATGGAGTAGATAGACGATCTAGGCTTTCATCCGTATTGGGGTTTCTGCCTTATGCTGGTCTATATGGAGGGTGAGAAATGATATCATTTTTAACAAAAAACCTTCTTTTCATTTTTTGCAGGTTATCCATATGGTGTCACATTGGGTCCAGTTGTGGGCTCTTCTGTCACCAGAGGAGCAGCGGGATGCTATGGCTACTGGATACACACGGCTCCAGATGGTCGCTCAGAATATCTTGTGCCAGACTGGCTGGCGGCACAATAGGCAGCTACAATGAGGCGTAGTTCGTTCTCTTTTGTTTTCTTTCGCTGGTTGATTTTTGTATCAACACTTAGCGATGCCTGAGATGTATTAAACTTTGTACTCACAGATTTTGTTTAATAAAAGGCCGTGTGCATCATCATGATGCAGAAGCCGGGGTTTCACTCCCCATTTCGAAAAAAAAAACACGGGCAAGGATTGGCTAACACTACGAAAGCCAAAGTCATGTGGTTTTGAGTCAATGGCATGTGGGGTCCACACGTCAGCTACTTGAAGTAAGGGCAAAAAGTCAGCTGCATCTGTATACCCCTCGCTGACCTTAGCGTCGTTTTCAGGAACGCTCGTACGGTCCAGGTAAAAAACTCAACCCTGCAGCAAGTTGCAACTGGTCATCTCGTTTCCCACAACGGCGGGGAGATCTGGAATTCTTTCTTTCATTCTTTTTGGGAATTCTGGTTCCGGATGGAGAGTTTGCACGGCGGAGAGGAGAGGGTTGAAAACTAGCGGCGGCGCGGAGGCGGAGCACAGCATGCGGTTGCCGCGTCTCTGCATACCCGGCGGCTCTTTATCGCGCGCCAAGGGTCGAGCAGGTGCACGTGCGGCGCTGCTCTCCGGGCGCCACTTCGCAGGGAGACCAGCCCTTCGCCTCCCCCGATCCGCGCTGCATGTAGATGCCGGTGTTGGTGGTTGGACTGCTAGAAAACTGAATTGCTGCCGGACGGTTTACTAGCCAGCGGCGGATCTCGATTGGATTCCCTCGCCAGAGTTAAAGAAATCTCGGTGGTCAGTCCGTGGATGGCCGAGCGTGTGGTTTCTTCGGTGGTTCTGGCTTCGCCGGGCCGGCGACCACCTGGGCAGGGGTTCCGGTTGGGTTTCTTGGGGTCTTGTCGAGGTAACCTGATACGCAGGGGCAGCTAGGCCCGGCGACGGGAAGCACCTGTATGCCGTACTGCCTCTCGAAGTCTCGAGGCAGGAATAGCTTGGCCTTCGAGTCTGGATTGAATCAACACAACAGATCTAAATAAACTTCTCAGCACGACGACTTGTAGCCGTGACGACCTGTCAATCATTTGATGGCTTAATGGCAGTGATGCTAATGAAAGTACTAGCGACCGCCTGTACGGCTCTACCTGAAATAATCTACTAGTACTCCCTGTTCAGTTTGTTTTTATGGCAACCGCTAGGCATCGATCAGCACGTGTAGCTACACCAGGTTTAACTTTTACATGCATGGATGGTTTTCAGGTCGCTCTTGCAAAAATCTTGTCGCGTTCAGAAGTTTATTTAGATCTGCTGCGTACAGGATGCTGTAAAGAATCCTGAACTGTTGACAATCTTTCTGTAACAATGCTACATTGCTTTGTAATATTTTTTTCTAAAAATCTGTAAAAACTTACGGAATGTAGCAAAGAACTTTCACAGAATTTCTAGCATTCTCATGTAGCAAAGAAAGTACAGTGCGTACCAAATCACCATTCTCATCTAGCATTCTCCGCCGCCCGCTCGCCTCACCAAGACGCACCACAAGTTGCGGGAATGAGCCAAGCTCCTATCTATGCATCTCGTTTATATTTTTTGTTCAGGAACTTGATTGCGCATTAATCTGCGATCATTAACAATTGCGTTACCTCAGTCGATTTCAGATCTTCTAGATCATGGGTTGTGTGCCTCGAACGTAGGCTGCATCCCATGACCTCCCCGTTATGTACTATATAAACGTGGACACGAACCCTAATATGTACGACACATGAGATTATCTGCCTACAGAACCTGCCGCCGCTCACGTCTCCCTCGTCCCTTCTTCTAGCGTACACCGAAGGACGAGACGGTAGGCCTTTGGAACCCCTCCTATCGTCTAAATGTATGGCTGAGGGGTGATCAAGTTTTCAGGGAGAGCTCTAGCGCGACTACTAGCAACCCGACGTTGTGTGACGACGACTCCTTCCTAAACATCAGCGACCTCTTCGGCAATCTCAACATGGACGACAACATTGACATGAACGTTGCTACCACTGCTCAGGTTGCACGTGATCCTCTATGTTCTCTTTCAGATCTTGCTAGGGTTTCTTGTTCTAGCAATCAGAGAAGAGGTTATCGGTTTATCTTGTTTAGATGTTATATGTTCTTCCACTTCGTTAATCTGCATGATTAGTTTAATTGTTGTTAATATGATCATGCTATATCAACTATTTATTTGGATTACATCATATGGTAATTTACCTATATTTTTAACAACCCAAAACCCTAATAATAGGCAAGAGAACTCAAGTGGAGTTGCCACGACTACAAGGCCATCTTTTTTTTTCATGGTATGCATTATAAGATATGGTGCCCGAGAGCAATTCTCTGGTTTCAATACCTGAGTTGCTACATTGCCACTCTTGGCAAACCTGAGGGAGAGCTTAATACTGCTTAGGAGGAAGCTTTCTAGAAAGCTAATACCATGTTTAAGATTGGGTTCTCAGTTATCTTGCGACCAACATTGTTGACCCGTATATCTTGTTTGACAATGGCAAGGACGCGTGAGATGTGCTCGGTGCCTAGTTTGGTGTCTTGAACGCCAACAACGAGTTGTATGTCATGGAGCAATGCTATGACTACATGATGACTGATGAGTGCTCTACCGTTGAGCAAGATAATGAGATTCAGTCACTTGCAAAAGAATTTGAGCAATTCAAGCGTGTGTTACTAGACAAGTTTGTTGCCGGCGGCATCATTGCCAAGTGCTTGTGACGGTAAAGCACACGTCCGTTGGGAACCCCAAGAGGAAGGTATGATGAGTACAGCAGCGAGTTTTCCCTCAGTAAGAAACCAAGGTTATCGAACCAGTAGGAGATGAAGATCACGTGAAGGTTGTTGGTGAAGGAGTGTAGTGCGGCGCAACACCAGGGATTCTGGTGCCAACGTGGAACCTGCACAACACAATCAAACTACTTTGCCCCAACTTAACAGTGAGGTTGTCAATCTCACCGGCTTGCTGAAAACAAAGGATTAAACGTATGGTGTGGAAAATGATGTTTGCTTGCAGAAAACAAAAGAGAACAATGATTGCAGTAGGTTGTATTTCAGATGTAAAAGAATGGACCGGGGTCCACAGTTCACTAGTGGTGTCTCTCCAATAAGATAAATAACATGTTGGGTAAACAAATTACAGTTGGGCAATTGACAAATAGAGAGGACATAACAATGCACATACATATCATGATGACTACTATGAGATTTACTTAGGGCATTACGACAAAGAACAGAGACCGCCATCCAGCATGCATCTATGCCTAAAAAATCCACCTTCGGGTTAGCATCCGCACCCCTTCCAGTATTAAATTGCAAGCAACAGATAATTGCATTAAGTACTGTGCGTAATGTAAACAATACAAATATCCTTAGACAAAGCATTGATGTGTTATCCCTAGTGGCAACAGCACATCCACAACCTTAGGGGTTGCTGTCACTCCCCCAGATTCAATGGAGACATGAACCCACTATCTAGCATAAATACTCCCTCTTGGAGTCACAAGTATCAACTTGGCCAGAGCCTCTACTAGCAACGGAGAGCATGCAAGATCATAAATAACACATATAAGATAGATCTATAATCAACTTGACATAGTATTCCATATTCATCAGATCCCAACAAACACAACATGTAGCATTACAAATAGATGATCTTGATTATGATAGGCATCTCACGAGATCTAAACATGATGGCATAATAGGAGAAGACAACCATCTAGCTACTGCTATGGACCCGTAGTCCAAGGATGAACTACTCATGCATCAGTCCGGAGGCGGGCATGGTGATGTAGAGCCCTCCGGTGATGATTGCCCTCTCCGGCAGGGTGCCGGAGGAGATCTTCTGAACCCCCCGAGTTAGGGTTGACGGCGGCGGCGTCTCTGGAACTGTTCTGATATTTTTGGTTCTCCGTACTAGGGTTTTCGGAGACGAAGGAATAAATAGGCGAAGGGGCAGCGTCGGGGGAGCCAGGGGGCTCCCTCCCCACACCTTGGCGCGGCAGTGGGGCCCCCCGCTGACAAGGGATTAACTTATCAATGCCTACGGGTTGTAGACTAGGGTTTAGTTAGAAGTAGAGGGCAAGTAGATCTCGAAGGTTTCAGCCGAAAAGTACTCGACGATATGAAAACTAGGGTTTGTGAGACAATGAATCGATGCTTTCTTTGTCCCTCGACTCCCCTTTATATAGGAGGTGGAGCCGAGGGATTCGTGATGTACAAGTTACAGAGTCCGGGAAGGTTTCTAACTCCTCCCGTAATATTACAAGTATTCTCTCCTAATACAACTCTAGCTTTCCTTAACTAGCAAGTTGGACTTCCGAATTCTTCTTATCCTTTGGGTCGTGGGCCTTCAGAAAACCCCGGGTACCATCTTCGGCAGGCCCATTGGGGATGCCTATGTCAGTAGCCCCCGAGATTTTGCTTGAATCGTAGAGTCAGGGAAAATCTCCATCTTTATATTTATTCGATAACTCTGATCTTCACCACATATCTTTGCATACGAATTTCTATATTGTACAGGGATAATGGTAGTTGGGGCTAATTCATCTGACGGATCAGGTACTAGTTAACTGCTCTAGTGGCAATCCGCAAAAACCTACTTCAAGATCACGTCCCTGGACATGATCTCGGAATACTGGTGTAAACTTCGACAGGTGCCGCTTAAGGTCTTACCATTCCGTCGAGTCCCAGTCATATTTATCGGGTACCTAACGCGTCCGTTAGGATTTTTCTTCGTATCTGTTGATACGGAAAAAAGTAGCGAACCGACGTCAGAGACGGCGCCACGCCACACAGAACGGATCCGGGGTCTTACCTTCGCAAAGTTTTGCGGCATTCAGAAATTGTTCGCAACTTTGGCGTTCTGAGAATATATTGTCGAGTGCTTTTTCGGCTGTTGGAATAGCACATTTTATTGAGTCAACGGATGACTTATATTGCTCTCCCGATGGGAGTATGTGTTGAGTTATTTATATAACTCGAAATATACTCACTTTTTCTCCTTCTTTTTCTCTCTTTTTTCTTTCTTTCTTCTTCTTTTTTTTATAATTTCATCGGGCACGCGAACAGCATTCCCGATGGGAGTAGCCCCCGAGGCTACAGCCAAGGACTTGTGCTTGGGTGTAGGCTCCACGCCTTATGTCGCTATATTTTTCATCTGTCGCATAGTTTTTCAAATCTCTCGGGTGCGCGAACAGCGCTCCCGATGGGAGTAGCCCCCGAGGCTATGAGCAAATACTTGTATTTGATCATAGGCTCTCGCCATTTCTATTTTGTCTTTCTCGAATTTTTCATCTTTCCAAAGTAGCCCCCGAGCATTTGATCAAAAACTTGTATTTGATCAAAGGCTCTCAAAATGATCCATAATCTTCTGCTGTCGCCTTTTTATGAAGCTGTTGAGTCGAAATTTTCTCTTGCTAAGGTGGCATCATTGCTGACGATAGCCACGACCGCTGTTCCTGGAAAACGCGAGAAGTTCTCTCTCGCTGCCTTGCGGGCCCAAATTACGCATCGTATTGACACGTCGTGCAAGTGGGGGACACACGTCCTCCGCTTTTCCTGGCGCACGTACTGTAGCTCCTGTGCTTTCACGCCTGTATGAAATTACTTTTTACCCCTTGTCCACGTGTACACCATCTGTCCCGCAATCTCTCAATCCAACGGCGCGTCGATTCGCCGCACCTCTATATAAAGGCATCGACTTCCTCCTCTAGTCCTTTCGCTCGTGCCGCCCCTCTGCTTCTCCTATGCAAAATCCTCCATTGCTTCCATTGCTTCAAGCGCTCAACCACATTCACACTCTTCGCCGCCAAGTTCATTGATGCCGTCTCGCATCCGTTTGACAAGGCACAGCACTCCGGAGTCAAGAATGCCGACGGCGGACCTGGGAAGCACGGAGTAGGAAAGATCCAAGATCTCTGCCCAAGACATCAATCTGCTGAAGAAGATGGGGTTCAGCAAGAAGGAGAACTCGCTCCGCTTCCCCAAGGAAGAGAGCTATCCAAAGCCTCTAATCGAGTATCGGGTCAGTTTTGTTGACCACCTCATCCGAGGTCTTTCTCCCCCAATCCATGAGTTTCTTAGGGGTCTTCTGTTTGTTTATGGGCTTCAACTGCATCACTTGACGCCCAATTCCATCCTCCACGTGTCGATTTTTATCACATTGTGTGAGTGTTTCCTCGGGGTCCAACCTAATTGGGCTCTGTGGAAACGTATTTTCTGCCTCCGCCGTAATGGCTCCCACAACGTCGCCTACAACATTGGCGGCGTTGTTATCTGTGTTCGTTCTGACTTCGAATATTTCGACATCAAATTCCCCGACTCTGTCCAAGGTTGGCGAAAGAAGAAAGCTCCAATCCAGTGGAGGACAACATCGCCCCTTTTGACGGAGAAGCCAAAATCCTTCGCCGCCGTTCCTGGGATGCTGAAGCTACCGAAGCTAAGAAGTTGGCGACAGAAGCGCTGATGACTCGCATCCACGAGCTTCAAAACACCCGCGGCAAGGAACTTTCGGGCATTGAGATTACTGCCTATTTCCTTAGGATTAGGGTGCAGCCTCTCCAGGCTCGCAAAAATCCCCTCTGGAAGTATACTGGTGAAGAGGATGTCGACAAGCTCTCAAAAGACCTTCCTTTGAAGGATTTTGAAAAGCTTATCCGCAAAATCTCATCGCTCAACAAGAAGGATCCAATTCCATCCTCTTGCCGCATTACGCCATATAGTGGCGCCAATCCTCTCGCCGAGGTAATTTTTTTCTCTTAATTGCTATATTGTCTCTCCCGAGTTTTAATATTTATCAACTACTGTCTTGCTAGCTTCTTTTGCATAACTTCTTTTTTATCGACACTTTTCCTCAGAACCACCCTTTTCTCGCTTCTCTTCCTCCTCTTCCCGAGGGTGGAGAAGTTGAAGACCGTACCATTGTCGATGATGACAACCAAGGTACCTCACGTCCTGAAAGTGAAGTCGCGGGTTCTCACAAATCCGCGGCTTCTTCTGAAAAAGACGCTGAGTCTGAGGCCACTGCCTCGACACACTCCCTTCCTCCTGCTGTTTCTCCAAGGAACAAAAGGAAGAGCGATGAAGTTGAAGATTCCGGAACCTCCAAAGCCGAAGAAGCTGTTCCTTCAGACAAGAAGGCAGCTTTCAACCCATATGATGATGCCCTCGTCAGCTCGTAAGTTACTCCTTGCTTCTTACTATTTTGCTCTTGTCATATTTTGTCTATCTTGCTTCTTATACTGTCGCCATTTTACTGCAGTGGTGACGAGGAAGAGGCACAAGCTATTGACGCGACTGCTCGAACGAGTACGTCGCGTACTTTAGTTGTGTCTGAAGTGCAAGTTGAAGGAGAAGAATCGTCGGCTCCTCAGCAAAACACTGATCAGCCGACTCCTCCTGCAAGCCCCCTTGTCCCTTCGCCAAAAAGGGCGAGAGTTAAATCAATCACGGAGCCTGCCTTACACTTGGGTGGCTCCACGACTCCTCTTCTAGATGATGTAAGTCCCTTCTCTTTTTCTTTTGTGCTAAGTACTTCCACATGCTATCGATTTTTTTTTCTTGTCTACTTCTTTTGGCTTTGTGCTGTCAAACTTTTTCTATGTTGACGCTTTCTTGTTTCTATCTTTCTTCGTCAGCCTTTGATTAAGGAATTCATCCGCTTCGGTGCCCAATTCGTCGGGTACCGTGAATATGCTAGCAAGGCTGAAGGTAACATTTTGCTGCTTCTCCTGGCCCATGACTTCTCACTCCTTTCTTGTCATGATTTTGACTGGTTTTGACTATTTTGGCAGCAAAACTTGCGAAAGCCAACAAGCGTGCCGATGCACTTGCTCAAAAATTGGAGCAAAGTGAAAAGGCTCGTAAAAAGGCTGAATCAGATGCTAATAAGGCCAAGGCAGATGCTGAAAAGGCCAAGGCAGATGCTGCTGGTGTTGAAGATCTTCGAAAGAGGCTTCACGACGCAGAAACTGCTTTGAGCGACAAAATAGCTGAGCAAGCCGCTCGAGAGGAAAAGATCCTCAGTCGCTTGGAGGCACAAAGTCGACGTTTTGTTAGTAAGTGCTCAAATCCTTGTGCATTTCCTCGGGTTGCTTCACATTTTCTGAGCATTCTTTATTTACGAGCTACCCTTTGCTTGTTTCAGGGCGAACTCATCAAGAATACGAAGTGGATGGTCCTGAAGGCGACGAGCTTCTCGACGCGCTGACCCTTCTTGAAATCCATGGGGATGAAGCACGCGAAGGCCTTGCTGATGCTGAGGCAGGTCTGTCGAAGCTTTTTCCCTACTTCTTCCCGAAGAAAGAGGAGCCCAACACTTTTGTTGCTCTTGCCAAAGGCTTCAACGTGCCGGAAGATCTTGGGCTCAAACTTCGCCAAGAGGGTCTGAAAGTTGGCGTAGAGGGCACTATCGCGCTGATTGCTGATAGCCAGCAGAATGTCGACTGGGCCAAGGTTGGCGACATAGGGCAGATGGAAACGAAGAAGTGGCAATCTCTAATTAGAGCTGCCAAACCTTCCTCAAATCCCATCCTTGCCTACCTTGGTGTTAAACCAACTCCTGCTCCAAGCGCATCCAAGCCGGAGGTCAAGTAGACCACCCTTTCTTTCTTTTCTTTTTCCTTTTGATGTTGTCACCAAAGTAGCTTTGGCGACGCCTACCACACTAGTTTGTTAGGGCTTTCTCCATTGTAATGTCTTGTAAATATTCTAAAAATCAATGGAATTCTATCTTGCTTGATGATTGATGTCGAGCCTTTTCTTTCAGTTGACGTTCGATAACTATACTCCAACTCCTGCTCCTTCCGATGTTTTGCCTACCTCTTCTCGCTCGAAGAAAGCGCTTGTGAATAGTGAACTTGATGAAGATTCCTCGAGTAAGAGTTTATCGCAAGACTTGGAAGAACTTCATCAACAACTTCAGCATGCGAAGAAGCAAACACTTGTGATGATGGAGCAATCTCACAAGGCATCCGAAAAAGAGAAAATTGCACTTCAACAAGCTCGAGAAGCCATAGCTGCCAAGGAAGCCGCCGTTTCTGAAGCTGAAAAGGCAACCACTCGAGAGAATTGTATGCTCGAACTGATGAATGAAGCCAGTGTAGATATGTTAGGTATGCTTTTTCAACCCAGAACTTCTTCTATCTTTCTGTTGTATCCTTTTTTGAATTTCTCGTGCTGTCGCCAAATAGGTTCCTTTCTCGACGCTGCTGCTGAAGATGAAAGGGTAAACGTAAGGACGAATCTCCTCGTTAACCTTTCTCTTGATCACGGTTCTCTGTTCTGGGACACTCCAGAGCGGACCCGACAGATTGTCAGGTTTCAAGACCGCGCCTGTCAGGTTCGCGAGTTCCTTGATTTCTGCACTAGAACATTGACCCTTGTTTACAAGACGATGTTTCCTCGGGATGAGGCACCCGACACTCTTCTTGGTTTGATGGAAAAGTTTCGGGATGCCCCTCGCATTCATAACTTTGTACGAGCTCAATTGACTGCTGGAGCAAGATTCGCCATGATCATGATACAGATCTGCCATCGAAAATTAGATCTGACGACGATTGTTTCCAAATGCCTGGCCAAGAAGTCGAAGCGAAAAAGTAACATCGACCAAATCAATGACATTGTGACTCCTGTAGTTGAAGAAATGATGGACGAACTTCTTCGGATGCACTCTGAATTCTTTGTCAAAGGGAGCTATGCTGATCATAAGACGACTGCTGCAAATAACAAAGGTCTATCCATAGACAGTATATTAGGCATTGACTCAGTTGTACTATATTGCGAGAAATCATGTCTATATTTTTTTTGTCGAATTCTTTGTGTTAATGAAGTTGTCTATATTGTAAAGTGTAATCTGTATTGCGAAGCCCCCGAGCCTTTGACCGGGGCTTATACTATTTTTTTGTCTCGATGAATTTACTATTTTGCGAGAATATATATATTTTGCTGTCGTGGGTTATGAGCCCCCGAGTCTGTCGACGAAAAAGATGTATGTCACCAATATCTTTTACTATATTGCAGCACCGCGAGCCCGACTCATTAAAAACCTTTCCAGCCCCACTCGGTGCCTTGAAAAGGAAAAGAGTGCGTCTGAAAACTCGCGGGCATTTCAGTACATTGTATTTCTACAAAGGAGGACTATATTTCGACTCTAAGCGTAGAACCGCCTGAGTTGCGCCACGTTCCAGGGATTTTTCTCGGGAACCCCTGTCTTCTTGTCCTTGATCATGTATGCTCCTCCTTCGATTACTTCTGTGACAATATAATGGCCAAGCCATGGCGACTCGAGTTTTTCAGTACTCTGTTGATTGAGCCGTAAGACTAAATCTCCGACCTGGAAGGATCTTAGCCGCAGTCGTTGACTGTGGTAGTTTTTCAAGTCTTGCTGGTACTTGGTGACCCGTTATAGTACTTCGTCTCGAGCTTCATCGAGTGCATCGACATCGTCCTCTAATGCTCTTCTGGAAGTTTCTTCATCATATTCTGTGACTCTTGGGGAATCATGCTCTATTTCGATCGGTAATACTGCCTCAGCTCCATGGACCAGAAAGAACGGAGTTTCCTGTGTCGCCGTATTTGACGTTGTTCGAATACTCCATAAAACATTTGGCAACTCTTCTGGCCAAGTATGTCGAGCCTTTTCAAGTGGTCCTAGCAGGCGCTTCTTGATACCGTTGCAGATGATACCATTGGCTTTCTCGACTTGACCATTGGTTTGCGGATGCCCAACTGACGCGAAGTGCAATTTAATGCCCACCTCTGCGCAGTATGCCTTGAATTCCTTGGATGTAAAGTTACTGCCATTGTCCGTGACGATGCTATGAGGTACTCCAAACCGAAAAACAATGCTCTTCACGAATTTTATTGCTGACGCTGCATCTGGTGAATTTATCGGCTTTGCTTCTATCCACTTGGTGAATTTGTCGACAGCGACCAACATATACTCGTATCCTCCTGGCGAGGCTTTGTGTAATTTTCCCACCATATCGAGACCCCATTGGGCAAAGGGCCAAGACAATGGTATTGGCATTAGCTCTGCTGCTGGAGAGTGGGGTTTTGCGGCGAATCTCTGGCACGCATCGCAGGTTCGTACTATCTCCTTCGCATCCTCGATTGCTGTCAACCAGTAAAATCCAGCCCGAAAAACCTTGGCCACAATAGCTCGACTGCTCGCGTGATGACCACATATTCCCTCGTGTACATCCTTTAAGATTATCCTTCCTTCTTCGGGTGTGACGCACCTTTGTAGCACGCCCGAAATACTGCGCTTGTATAACTCCCCTTTGACCACTGTAAAGGCTTTGGATCGTTGAATAATTCGCCTTGCTTCAACTGGATCATCGGGTATTTCTTTTCTTAAGATATATGATATGTACGCTTGCATTCATGGGACCTCCACCATCATCACCAGCTCCTGGTCCTCTTCTTCTTCTGGTGCTTCTTTGAGAGCCAGCGAAGTTTTCTCCTCCTTCTCCTTCTTCTGCACCTTCTTTGGTTTGGTGGATCTCTCGGTTATCTCTTCCCAAAACACACCTGGCGGAATTGCGAGGCACTGCGACCCGATGTTTGCGAGAACATCGGCTTCGTCATTGCTTAGCCTGCTGATGTGATTTACTTCGCATCCATCAAATAACTTCTCGAGCTCGTTGTACACTTCCTTTTATGCCACCATGCTGTCATTGACTGCATCACATTGGTTCATGACTTGCTGAGCCACCAATTACGAGTCGCCAAAGATTTTTAATCGGGTTGCACCACAAGCTTTCGCCATCTTCATCCCGTGTATAAGAGCTTCATATTCTGCTTCATTGTTAGATGCGTTTGGGAACGTCATCCGTAGGACATACTTCAGTTTGTCGCCTTCAGGTGATATAAGTATCACACCTGCACCAGCTCCTTCTACCCTCTTGGACCCGTCGAAGTTCATAGTCCAAGTTCTCGATAAATCTGGGGGTCCTGTATTTTGCAGCTCCATCCACTCTGCGATGAAATCTGGCAGAATTTGCGACTTTATTGCTTTTCTTTTTTCATACGTGATGTCCCGAGGGGAAAGTTCTATTCCCCAAAGGGAGACACGACTTGTAGCTTCTGGATTGTTCAGGATATTCGATAAAGGTGCTTCATTGACCACTATTATCGGGTGTGCCGAAAAATAGTGGCGCAATTTTCTTGCGGTTGTGAACACTCCATATGCTAGCTTCTGGTACTGCGGGTACCGCTGTTTTGAAGGCGATAAAACTTCACTAATGAAATATACCGGCCTTTGCACTCCATGGAGTTTTCCTTCTTCTTCTCTTTCGACAACTAGCGCCGTGCTGACCACCTGAGGTGTGGCTGCAATGTATAACAAGAGAGGTTCCTTTTCTTTCGGTGCCACCAAGATTCGTGGTGTCGAAATTGTGCGCTTTAAATCTTCAAAGGCTCTATCTGCCTCTTCGTTCCACTGGAATTTCTCCCCTTGCTTGATTAAAGCGTAGAACGGTAACGCCTTTTCTCCTAGCCTGGCGACGAATCTGCTTAAAGCTGCGACTCGCCCAGTCAGCTGTTGTATTTCTTTCAACTTTGTTGGCTTCCTCATTGTTATGATAGCTTGGATTTTTTCGGGATTAGCTTCAATCCCTCTCGCTGAGACTAGGAACCCGAGAAGTTCTCCTGCAGGGACGCCGAAAGAACACTTCGTTGGGTTCAACTTGAGGCAAAACTTGTCGAGGTTTTCGAAAGTTTCCTTCAGATCCTCGATTAGTGTTGTTCCCTTTTTTGATGTTATGACGACATCATCAATGTACACTTGTACGTTTTTCCCAATCTGTGATGCTAGGCACTTCTGCATCATCCTCTGGTACGTTGCTCCTGCGTTTTTCAGACCAAAAGGCATTGTTCTATAGCAGAACACGCCATAAGGTGTGATGAACGCTGTTTTGACCTCGTCTTCTTCTTTCAATCTGATCTGGTTATAACCAGAATATGCATCCAGGAAGGAAAGACGTTCACATCCTGCCGTGGAGTCGATAATTTGATCGATCCTCGGGAGGGGAAAGTGATCCTTTGGACAATGTTTATTGAGACACGTAAAGTCGACACACATGCGAAGGACTTTAGTGTTTTTCTTCGGCACCAACACTGGGTTTGCTACCCACGTGGCCTCTGTATGTAGCTCCTTGATGAAACCAGCTTCTCTCAGTCGATCAATTTCTGACAGCATAGTTTTGCGGTTTGGCTCCGAAAAACGCCGCAAAGGTTGTTTGATTGGTCTCGCTAGTGGATCCAAGTTTAGGTGGTGCTCGGCAAGTTCCCTGGGTACTCCTGGCATGTCAGCTGGACACCATGCGAAGATTTTCCAGTGCTCACGGAGGAACTCGACGAGCGCGCTTTCCTATGCGAGGTCCATGTCTGTCGCAATGGACATCGTCTTTTTTGGATCTGTCGGGTGGATCTGCACCTCCTTAGAATTTTTCTCAGTGTTAAAGGTTAATTCTTTGTTGGGCCTTCCTACATCTGGCAGCACATCATAATCAGTCGTGAGCCTTGACGCCATGCACTCTGCTTGCATCCTGAAGGTTTCTAATAGTCGATGAAAATCCTTGTCACACTTATCGGCTAGCGCGAAGCTTTCTTTGACTGTGATTGGTCCCTTAGGTCCAGGCATCCTCCATAACAGGTACGTGTAATGTGGTACCGCTATAAACCTGGCATATACTGGTCGTCCCAACAAAGCGTGGTACTGTGATGGGAAATCCACAACTTCAAATTCCAGCCTCTCTATTCTATAGTTTTCTCGGGTCCCAAACTGAACGTCGAGATTGATCTTCCCCAACGAATAACTTGGCTTCTCCGGTGTGATGCCATGGAAACGTGTGTCAGTTGGTTTCAGATTTGGTAGAGATATATTCATCTTCCTTAGTGTATCTGCATACATAAGGTTTAAACTGCTGCCTCCATCTATGAATACTCGAGATACGTCGAATCCTGCAATTACTGCTGGTAAGATAAGTGCTGACTGCCCTGGTCGAGGAACTTGCTGTGGATGATCCGCTATTGTGAAGCCAATGTCTTGCCCTGACCAATTAAGGTACTCAACTGTTGGTGGAGGCATTTTCTCTGCCATGAACACCTGTCGCGAGATTACTTTCTGAGCTCTATTGGATGGCCTGCCTTTCTGAATCATCGAGATCGCTCCGTTGGAATTGGGATCAACGTAAGGTGGTGGTGCAGGTGCTGCCGCTATTCTGAGCTGGTGTCGATTTTTGTCCGTTATTGTGGGAGGCGGTGGCAAGTGGATCTCACTCCTGGGCCCTTGAGGGTTTCTATGTGTTGCCTGTGCATTGGCGTGTCCTGCCCATCTTAACATTGCCTGAAATATTCGGCAATCCTTTTGCAAGTGTCCTGACTGTCTCTTTCCTTTGTTGTCGAGATAAAAATGCATCTGACACAGTCCGTTCATCATCTCCTCGGGGGACACGAAAGGTCTTTGAAACCTTGGCCCATTATTTTGCCCGTTGTTTCGGGAGTCATCTCTATTGTCGCCTCGCTGCTCGTTGCTCCTCTGATAGTCATCTCTATTGTTTCCTCCAGCGCTTGCTCGGAAGCCAGCCGAAATTTGTCCAGGAGCATCATAGCTCGAGTACTGCCGAGGAAATCGTCGCCTATTTTGATAATTTCGACCGCGGTCCTCCTCTGGTGACCTATGCCATTTGTTGTGAACAGCATCGTCTCCATCTGCCCATCTGTTTGCTATCTCCATTAATGTGGATACTGTCTTTGGGTTAGTTCTACCCAAGTCCTCGACGAAATCTCCCCGCCTGATTCCTGCGACAAACGCATCTATCGCTCTCTCGTCAGATATATTCTCTGCCGAGTTTTTAATAATATTCCACCTTTGGATGTACTTCCTCATTGATTCATCTGGCTTTTGTCGACACGCACTCAGTTCCTCTAGTGATGCAGGTTTTTTGCAAGTGGACCGGAAATTCTTGACGAACACGTCCTCGAAGCTATCCCAGTTGTTGATAGATCCTGGAGGAAGCTTCTTTATCCAAGATCGCGCAGCTCCGCTCAGATGTACCTGGATGCTCTGCATAGCTGTTGCTCTGGTTCCTCCTGTCAGCTTCACCGTCTCGAGGTAATCGACTAGCCAATCCTCTGGATCTTGCAGGCCGTCGAATTTTTTGAAGTTATCAGGCAATTTGAACCCCAAAGGAACTCGAGTTTTTCGAACCCTCCTGGTGAAGCATGGCAGCCCACACATATCCTCATCATCTAGCTCTGGGGAGTGCCGATGTTCTCTTCTATTTTGTCGTGCTCTGTCCACCCTTGCTTGCGCTGATGTGTCTCTTGCTCCACTTGTTCTCTCGGGAACTGGTACTGCTGCCACAGGCCGTGGACTATTTTGCCTTCCTGTTCCTTCGGGAGGTGTTGCTGCAAACGCCGTTCCCATGGCCCCTACACCTGCCATGGCCATGTTGTACAATGCCTCTCTTGGATCTCCGGGAGGTGGCCTGGATGCAAGGATAAAGGCCTGTGTCGCCATATACCCAGCTTCTGGTGTCTTGGGGATAATGTTCCCTCTCGTGTCTATTGACATAAAAGACATGTCGAGGTTTTGAACCAAGTGTTCTCTTTCTCCCTCAGGTATGTTTTGCAGCCTTGATCTTGCTCTGTTCCGAGCTTCCCTGTGGCTATCTCCCGAAGTTCCTGAGTGTCGACTTAACTCCGCCCTTCGCCTGCTTGCTGCGGAGGCTGCTTCCTGCCTTCTGTCCAACTCGTTTTTTTGTTTCTCGAGCTCCCGCCTGGTACGTGCGAGCCTATACTGGTATGCTTGTAACTCCTCAGGTGTCGCTGTTACAGTCATTGGTTCTGTACCATTAATAGCTCTTGCGACTCGATCCCACACTTCTTGTGGAAATCGCACCATCTCTCGTGTCCCTGGTCCGATATATTTTGTCCCTAGACCTCTCGTGAGATCTGCAGGATCGACATATGGATTCCCTGCCTCGTCGAAGTTCTCTGATGTCTCCTCTTGCGGGCGACTCGGATCTCCGATTGCATAGAT
Source organism: Lolium perenne (assembly GCF_019359855.2). Classification (NCBI taxonomy): domain Eukaryota; kingdom Viridiplantae; phylum Streptophyta; class Magnoliopsida; order Poales; family Poaceae; genus Lolium; species Lolium perenne. The sequence continues at coordinate 123,853,021 of NC_067250.2, read as the reverse complement.
CTGATGATATTTTGGATACTGAACCATGTTAGGTTTGGTGACACCATCATAGAGATTGGTGAAGACCTTGCCAATGGTAGTGGATCTGTCGATGAAGTTGAAGTTGTCGACGCTATTCGAGTCATCGCTTATATCTGAGTCCGCAGATGACTCGAAGGACATGTCTCTAAAGATCTTGGCGAGATTTTCGCTTGCCCTGGTGCTGATGAAGCGTGGCGATGAAGTCTCCTCTTCGCCTGACTCGATTGACGATATGGAGTTCGAAAAATCGGAATCGACCGCTGATAATCCCGACGAGATCGGAATTTCGAGACGATACGCTCCCTCCTTCTCGACGCGAAAGTGGAACCTTCCGAACGTCATCTCCATAGGCTCCTCCAGATACGCATATGCATCCAAACGGGAGGGCGGGTGAGGAACAAAATCGACAGGACCAGTTGCGATCTGTTTACCTCGATCCATCGCGTTGCTTGTTGTTGACGAAGTCGACGATCTTGAACGTGCCATCGAGATCAGATCCTTGACGCCTCTAGTTCCCACATACGGTGCCAATTGACAAGGGATTAACTTATCAATGCCTACGGGTTGTAGACTAGGGTTTAGTTAGAAGTAGAGGGCAAGTAGATCTCGAAGGTTTCAGCCGAAAAGTACTCGATGATATGAAAACTAGGGTTTGTGAGACAATGAATCGATGCTTTCTTTGTCCCTCGACTCCCCTTTATATAGGAGGTGGAGCCGAGGGATTCGTGATGTACAAGTTACAGAGTCCGGGAAGGTTTCTAACTCCTCCCGTAATATTACAAGTATTCTCTCCTAATACAACTCTAGCTTTCCTTAACTAGCAAGTTGGGCTTCCGAATTCTTCTTATCCTTTGGGTCGTGGGCCTTCAGAAAACCCCGGGTACCATCTTCGGCAGGCCCATTGGGGATGCCTATGTCACCCGCGCCGCCCTATGGGGTGGGCCCCCTTCTGCCCTTCCTCGACTCTCTTCGATCTTCTGGACCACTCCGTGGAAAATAGGGCCGTGGGCTTTTGTTTCGTCCAATTCCGAGAATATTGGTAAACCAACTTTTCTGAAATCAAAAACAGCAGAAAACAGGAACTGGCACTATGGCATCTTGTTAATAGGTTAGTCCCAGAAAATGCATAAAAACATTATAAAGTGTGAATAAAACATGTAGGTATTGTCTTAAAACTAGCATGGAACATAAGAAATTACAGATACGTTGGAGACGTATCAAGCATCCCCAAGCTTAGTTCCTACTCGCCCTCGAGTAGGTAAACGATAAAAGGAATAATTTCTGAAGTGACATGCTACCAACATAATCTTGATCAATACTATTGTAAAGCATATGAGATGAATGAAGTGACTCAAAGCAATGGTCTATAGTTTGCTAACAAAAAGATAATGACTAAACAACTGAATCATATAGCAAAAACTTTTCATGAATAATACTTTGAAGACAAGCATCAAAAAGTCTTGCATAAGAGTTAACTCATAAAGCAATAGATTCTTAATAAAAGGTTTTGAAGCAACACAAAGGAAGATTTAAGTTTCAGCAATTGCCTTTAACTTTCAACATGCATATCTTATGGATAATTGTCAACACAAAGTAATATAATAAGTGCAATAAGCAAGCATGTAAGAATCTATGCGCACAGTTGACACAAGTGTTTGCTTCTAAGATAGAAAGAAGTAGGTAAACTGACTCAACATAAAGTAAAAGAAAGACCCTTCGCAGAGGGAAGCAAGGATTAAATCATTTGCTAGAGCTTTTCAAGTTTTGAAATCATAAAGAGAGCATAAAAATAAAGTTTTGAGAGGTGTTTGTTGTTGTCAACGAATGGTAGTGGGCACTCTAACCCCCTTGTCAAACAGACTTTCAAAGAGCGGCTCCCATGAAGGACGTTATCTCTACCAACAAGGTAGATCATCCCTCTTCTCTTTTGTTTACACATGTATTTTAGTTTTATTTATAGCTGACACTCCTCCCAACTTTTTGCTTTCACAAGCCATGGCTAACCGAATCCTCGGGTGCCTTCCAACATTTCACATACCATGGAGGAGTGTCTATTGCAAAATTAAGTTGCTTACTGATAAATCAGGGCAAAACATGTGAAGAGAATTATTAATGAAAGTTAATTAATTGGGGCTGGGCACCCCGTTGCCAGCTCTTTTTGCAAAATTATTGGATAAGCGGATGTATATGTCACTAGTCCATTGGTGAAAGTCCGCCCAACAAGATTGAAAGATAAAACACCACATACTTCCTCATGAGCTATGAAATATTGACACAAATAAGGAGTAATAAAGTTTTGAATTGTTTAAAGGTAGCACATGAAGTATTTACTTGGAATGGCAGAAAAATACCACATAGTATGTAGTTATGGTGGACAAAAATGGCATAGGTTTTGGCTCAAGGTTTTGGATGCACGAGAAGCATTCTCTCTCAGTACAAGGCTTTGGCTAGCAAGGTTGTTTGAAGCAAACACAAGTATAAACCGGTACAGCAAAACTTACATAAGAACATATTGCAAGCATTATAAGACTCTACACTGTCTTCCTTGTTGCTCAAACACTTTTACCAGAAAATATCTAGACCTTAGAGAGACCAATCATGCAAACCAAATTTCAACAAGCTCTACGTAGTTCTCCACTAATAGGCTTAAACTACATGATGCAAGAGCTTAAACATGATCTACTTGAGAGCTCAAAACAATTGCCAAGTATCAAATTATTCAAGACAGTATACCAACTACCACATGAAGCATTTTCTGTTTCCAACCAAATAGCAATAAGTGTTGCGGCTTTCAGCTTTCGCCATGAACATTAAAAGTAAAACGAAGAACACAATTGTTCAAATGAAAAAGCGGAGCGTGTCTCTCTCCCACACAAGCATGTTAGGATCCGATTTATTCAGAGAATGAAAATAATAAAATGAAAATAAAAGCACACAGACGCTCCAACTAAAGCACATAAGATGTGACGGAATTAAAATATATATAGTTTCACTAAAGGTGACCTGATAAGTTGTTGATGAAGAAGGGGATGCCTTGGGCATCCCCAAGCTTAGACGCTTGAGTCTTCTCGAAATATGCAGGGATGAACCACTGGGGCATCCCCAAGCTTATATTTTTCACTCTTCTTGATCATATTATATCATCCTCCTCTCTTGATTCTTGAAAACTTCCTTCACACCAAACTCAAAGCAATCTCATTAGAGAGTTAGTGCATAATAAAAAATTCACATGTTCAGCAAGGATACAATCATTCCCAACACTTCTGGACATTACCCAAGGTTACTGAAATTTAATGGAGCAAAGAAATCCACTCAAACACAGTAAAAGAGGCAATGCGAAATAAAAGGCAGAATCTGTTAAAAACAGAACAGTCCGTAAAGACGAATTTTTTTGAGGCACTTAACATGCTCAGATGGAAAAGCTCCTGTTGAATGAAAGTTGCGTACATATCTGAGGATTACTCATGAATTTTTTCAGGATTTTTAGATTTGTCTACAGAGATAAAAACTCAAAACCGTGACAGCTAAAAATCTATTTCTGCGCAGAAATCGAAATCTAGTATCAACTTTATATCAAAGACTTTACTTGGCACAACAATGCAATAAAATAAAGATAAAAAGGTATTGCTACAGTAGTAACAAGCACCTTGACTCAAATATAAAACAAAAATTGCAGAAATAAAATAATGGGTTGTCTCCCATAAGCGCTTTTCTTTAACGCCTTTCAGCTAGGCGCTGAAAGTGAAAATCAAGTAACATCCAGAGAAGAAGCATTAACATCATAATTTTTCTTAAAAACACAACTTGTCGCAAAAGGTATCTTAGATGCTCCATTATCTAAATTTCCCATAGTGGTACTAAGAGTTTTGTCAATTTTAAGCTCATAATGATTCTTTGGCTTTGGCATCTTAGGGACTTACATGAACTTTTGCTCCTTACCCACATAAGCTTTCTCCTTAAACTTAAGAGAAGAAAAAGTTGAACCCAAGGTTCCCATAGCTTCTTCAAGTTCACCAATCCTATGGGTTTGATTATCATGGATAGAACAAGTTTCTAAGACAACAATTCTTTCATTAATTCCTCCTAGGGATTTATCAAGTTTATCAGTATTATCAAGTAATATTCCCAATTTAGTCTCAACACTTGGAAGATTTTTCTCTATGGCCTCCAACTTTTTCATGATATCCTCAAGAGAGATTTCAATTTTAGCTTCATTAACATGTGGTATTCCAACTAGACTCTCAATGATGCAACTAGTTTCTAAAGCAGGAGTACCTAGGAAATTACCCCCTGTAAGAGTATCAAGAACATATCTATTCCAGCTAGAGATACCAACATAAAAGTTCCTAAGGAGGATAATAGTGGAGTGTTTCTTAGTGCACCTATGATGAGCATTACTAATTTTATACCAAGCATCTTTAAAACTTTCTCCCCCTTGTTGCTTAAACGAACGAATTTCAACTTCAGGACTAATTTTAGCAATAATAAAAATAAATAAAGCAAAACCGAATTAAATAAAGTAAAACAAGTAACTAATTTTTTTTGTGTTTTTGATATAAAGAAAGAAAACAAGATAGAAAATAAAATAAAGCAAGACAATAAACAAAGTAAAGAGATTGGGTGTGAGAGACTCCCCTTGCAGCGTGTCTTGATCTCTCCGGCAACGACGCTAGAAAAGTAGCTGCTTGTGACGGTAAAGCACACGTCCGTTGGAAACCCCAAGAGGAAGGTATGATGAGTACACCAACGAGTTTTCCCTCAGTAAGAAACCAAGGTTATCGAACCAGTAGGAGATGAAGATCACGTGAAGGTTGTTGGTCAAGGAGTGTAGTGGGGCGCAACACCAGAGATTCTGGTGCCAACGTGGAACCTGCACAACACAATCAAACTACTTTGCCCCAACTTAACAGTGAGGTTGTCAATCTCACCGGCTTGCTGAAAATAAAGGATTAAACGTATGGTGTGGAAAATGATGTTTGCTTGCAGAAAAACAAAAGAGAACAATGATTGCAGTAGGTTGTATTTCAGATGTAAAAGAATGGACCGGGGTCCAGAGTTCACTAGTGGTGTCTCTCCAATAAGATAAATAACATGTTGAGTAAACAAATTACAATTGGGCAACTGACAAATAGAGAGGACATAACAATGCACATACATATCATGATGACTACTATGAGATTTACTTAGGGCATTACGATAAAGAACATAGACCGCCATCCAGCATGCATCTATGCCTAAAAAGTCCACCTTCGGGTTAGCATCCGCACCCCTTCCAGTATTAAGTTGCAAGCAACAGACAATTACATTAAGTACTGTGCGTAATGTAAACAATACAAATATTCTTAGACAAAGCATTGATGTTTTATCCCTAGTGGCAACATCACATCCACAACTTTAGGGGTTGCTGTCACTCCCCCAGATTCAATGGAGACATGAACCCACTATCTAGCATAAATACTCCCTCTTGGAGTCACAAGTATCAACTTGGCCAGAGCCTCTACTAGCAACGGAGAGCATGCAAGATCATAAACAACACATATAAGATAGATATATAATCAACTTGACATAGTATTCCATATTCATCGGATCCCAACAAACACAACATGTAGCATTACAAATAGATGATCTTGATCATGATAGGAAGCTCAGAAGATCTAAACATGATGGCATAATAGGAGAATACAACCATCTAGCTACTGCTATGGACCCGTAGTCCAAGGATGAACTACTCACGCATATGTCCGGAGGCGGGCATGGTGATGTAGAGCCCTCCGGTGATGATTCCCCTCTCCGGTAGGGTGCCGGAGGAGATCTTCTGAACCTCCCGATTTAGGGTTGACGGCGGCGGCGTCTCTGGAACTGTTCTGGTATTTTTGGCTCTCCGTACTAGGGTTTTCGGAGACGAAGGAATAAATATGCGAAGGGGCAGCGTCGGGGGAGCCAGGGGCTCCCTCCCCACACCTTGGCGCGGCAGTGGTGCCCCCCGCACCGCCCTATGGGGTGGCCCCCCTGCTGCCCTTCCTCGACTCTTCTTCGGTCTTCTGGAACACTCCGTGGAAAATAGGGCCGTGGGCTTTTGTTTCGTCCAATTCCGAGAATATTTGTAAACCAACTTTTCTGAAATCAAAAACAGCAGAAAACAGGAACTGGCACTGTGGCATCTTGTTAATAGGTTAGTCCCAGAAAATGCATAAAACATGTATGTATTGTCATAAAACTAGAATGGAACATAAGAAATTATAGATACGTTGGAGACGTATCACCAAGCTACCTCTCTCGCGGTGGAATTTTGCTACTTCTCTGAAACATAAGAGACAAGAGTTTTCCGTTACGAAACTCATTGGGTCTGTTCATGTGGAAAAAAGGCGACAAAAAATATACACGTGCCAATGTGGTGAAGAATTTTTTTTGCAATCCCACAAGTTCAAGAACAAGAACAAGTTTGATGGCAAGAACAAGGCCTCACACTCAACTAGCTTCAAGAATAAAAATGATAAGAAGGAAGGGGATTGCCGCATCTGTGTTCGTCCTGATCATTGGGATCCTATATGCCCTAATCGCTTTGACAAGCGTCCACATGGAAACAACGGTAAGGTTGCTCATGTTGTAATTAGTGATAATGAGATGAAGGATGTTGGGTACAATATTTTTTTTACTATCCTTTCAGTATGTCATAGTATGTCATTCTCCTGAATGGTGGATAGACACGGGAGCCAATACACATGTATGTTTTTGTATTTCCATATTTTCCTCTTACCAGGTCGCAAGGACTTCTTCCGTGCTGATCGAAAATAGCTACCGTGCTTCTGTTCATGGTGTTAGTATGGAAAATCTGAAATTTACTTCGGAAAAGACTGTACAACCGAACAATGTGCAACATGTTTCCTCCATTAATAAGAATCTCGTCAAGAAATCTCTTTTTATTTGAGATGGTTTTAAGTTGGTTTTTGAGTCCAGTAATAAAGTTGTAATTTCCAAGTAGGAAAAAAATATTGGAAAGGGTTATGAATGTGAAGGCTTATTCCGCTTATCATTGTCAGACTCATGTACTATAGTTGTTAATAAAATTTGCAATGACATTTGTTCAAACCCAAATATTTATACCTAGTCTTTTCTTATCTTATACAATAAGCTCCACTTTTGTGAAAATTTATGTTAAACCCAAACATTTGTTCAAACAAGCATGGCATGAATTTTAAGTTAGTGTCCTACTCCAACTCATAAATAATGATGAAGTAGGACACTAACTCATATGAATGTTCTCGCTAGGGTTTTCTCTCCTCTCGCCGACCTCGTCAATGTCGAGACCACCTCCGGACTCCCCGACCCTGCCTCCTTTTGTGTTCTCCCTCGGGCCGATCAAGGGGAAACCTTGCGTTGTTGGCCGACCTTGGGTGTCGCGGAGGGTTCTAGGGTTTTGGGGTAGCCCTGATCCCGCATGTTTTTCCGTGGTTGCTTCTGTATGGCGGAGCCGAGCATCGATGCCTCGGCAAGGGCTGACAAGGATGATCTAGAGGTGATGATGAAGAAACTTGGACTCTGGGAAGAGGACCTAGGCGATGTGGTGTATGAGGATGAATCTCTACCGCCAGCGGAGGCACCAAGATGGCTCGCCATTGCTAGGGTTCACACTGATCGCGAGTTTAGCGACTTCTGGTTCTACAAAAATCCAAGAACTGCATGGGATCTAGCAAAAGAGGTGAAGATCACATCAATTGATAATAATCTGTATACTATGCAATTTCTTGCTTAGGACATTGGGATAAGGTGATGGAGAGAGGTCCATGTACTTTTCGAGGGCACCCGGTTATCATGGTGATTTATGATGGTTTTACTAAACCCTCAGAAATTGAGCTGAACACTTTCAAGATATGGATCAAAATACATGATCTCCCTGATGATTTCAAGCCCATGATTGGGGCCTTGGCAACAAAGGTTGGAGAGGTGATTGCTTCAGAGCCAATTTCTAACGATTTTTTGGGAATTTTTTCTGAGTTAGGATCTGGTGTGATGTAAGGAAACAACTGAAAAATTGTGTGTCGATGATCAGAGAGAAGAAAGGCCAGTTGTTTCTTTTGAAATATGAACGGCTCCGGACTGGTGTGCGGTTTGTGGGATGATTGGCCATATATATACTGAACATGGTGATAGTATTCATGCGCCAGAGATACTAGTTTTCAAGGATCCTGAAGCTACTTGGGTGTCCCACAACCCCGGTCGTGGTAGGGGTTCTTGTCATGGACAATGTGGAGGGTTCCGTTCAGAGCATTATTCTAAATGAAATAATCAATATGAGAACTTTGATGAGGGTTTGGGAGAGGAGGAGGATCCCATGAACGTGAATCCAAATCGTAAATACGAGCTGGATGGGAAAGTGGATCCATCGGCGATTCCACCTAGGACTATTATTCCTATTGTGAAGGATAGTGTGAACAACTTTCAAGCAGGAACCCCAAACCCATATATTCCTCCAAGCCCCCCTATCAAGCGGGGTCCGAAGAGAACCAAATATGGTGCAAGTGTGGGAGACGATGAGAAGATTAATAGTGCCGAAAATCTCAACTCGGCGGGCTCCTATTGTGAGCGCCGCTAGGATCAATGAATCTACTCGGACAAATCCCAGTAGTCTTTGCGCGTGAGTTTTGAAAGCAAATCCTATCCTAATGGAAATCTGGATGATACAGTTTTCATTGCAAATGCATCGTCGACTTGGCAAGCAATTTCTCATGATCCGGAACTTCTGAAAAAAGACTTATATGGAGGGATGGAAACGGACATCGCATTAGAATTTGGCGTGATGCATGGATCCCTAGAACCTTCTCCTTTGGACCAATATCACCGAGGGTAGATGCAGACTCTACTTTGTTTTAGAGCATGGAAAGTTGACGTACTGAACTAGTACTTAATTTGGTCCGATGGATGTTGTTGAAATACTCAAAATAAAGCCATCACCGAGGCTCTTGGAAGATCACTTTGCATGGGCTCCCGAAAAGAACGACTTCTTCACGGTCAAAAGTACATATGGATCTGCAATGGATGAATCTTGGAGACTGATGTCTGGATCTTCTAGTTCTAATCCCGACGCGAGAAGGAACATATGGAATCTCATTTGGAAATCGGATGTACCTCCAAAAGTACAACACTTTGCCTGAAGAGTGGTGATGGATTCACTCCCTACCTGGCGAAATAAATGGAAAAGAACACTTGAGCTAAGTGATCGGTGCCCAATATGTGGAGTTGAGGCAGAGCACAACTTTCACCCTTTCTTTCCATGCACATTGGCAAAACAGCTCTGGGTATACATGGGCGAAGTGTGGCAGTTGCCAGCCTTAGAAGGAAACGAAAATACAGGCTCTGCATGGTTGCTGAATAAGTTACAAAGCACACCAAAAACAAGCATATCCATGATTCTGATGACCTTGTGGAGATTGTGGCATGTCTGTAATGAAGTTTTGCATGATAAACCACCGCCACCCTTGGAGGTATCTCGCCGATTCCTCTCCAGCTATTTGGAGTCTATCCTTCAAATTAAGCACCATCCTAATGAGAATCTAGAGAAAGAGAAGTTTATTCTTGATGTACAAGAGAAGTTTCACACGGTCAACAATGACCACGAACAAGCACCTATTCTCTCCTGGTCTCCGCCTAGTTCTGGGTGGTGTAAACTGGATATTGAAGGATCCTTCGGCGATGATGCAAGTGCATGTGCATGCATGTTAGTCAGAGAGAGACAATGATGGTGCTATTTTCTTTTCTGCATGTCGTCAAATCCTCAATTGCAAAGATGCCCTAGAATCTGATTTTTTTAGTATATGAAGGCTTATATCTGGCCTTACAATAGTGCAGCTCGCCTTTGATCGTCGAGACAGACTGTGTGGAGGTAGTGAAGATGCTGAAGAGTGAAGGAATTTATCGGCCTGCTTATGCACCGATGACCTTGCTAAAGGTCCTTCAGACTAGTATTACTCAGTTAAAAGATATCAGAATTCTAGTAGTCATTTTTTTGGCAAATTTAGCTAGAACAAGTGCTAATACAGAAGTTCGGCTTGCCTCTGGTCCAGAGGGTCTAGCAAGCTTATGCTCTACAGATTGTAATTCCTGACGTTTTGAATAATAAAAGTTTTCTCTTGCAAAAAAAAATTAATGACAAGGATCATCGTTATCTTCATATTGTCAAATGACACATCCATTTTCAATATAATTTGTAGGAAAACCACTAAGTAGGCTTTGTTTTGTCAATGATGGTGGCGAGAGCATCTGTATAAGGTTAAAAAGTAGAGAGGAAAGCTGATTTTATTGCCTTACGCCTTGATGAGTGCAGACATAAGGGGAAACTTTACTGTTCAATTTCGATGCTACTTTCCCTCTAGAAATAATTCATAAAATCCAGATCATTCAATTTACTATGAAATTGATGTTTAAGATCTACAAGAGAAAAAAGTCATTTCATTTTATCAAGACTATGTCAAAACCAATTTTGATTAGAACCCATCCTTTTTTTATTGTGCAAATCATCGAGGGTTTCATCAAGTATCACAACACCTCTAGGATGTATCTCTCACTCTATGAAAAGAAGGCTGATAAGCCCTAATTATCCCCCAAATAATACGGATTAATCGGTTCACTAGCACCTTGGTAATAATTTTAACAATGTCATTCAAAAGACATACGGTTCTATATATTTCGATTTGATCAGCACATTTGCCGTTAGAAACAAGAGTGATTACACCCATATTAAGGCTTTTAATGTCCAGATTCCCTTCATATATAGAAGGGTTCAAAAGGGCTTCAGTAAGTCTTGTGGACTTGTGTTTGCTAATAGAAAGAAAAATGTAAGTAGTCGCTAAGAAGAGTGAAATGTCAATGCAAATAATTTTCGCAAAGTGGAGAAGATGAGAACATTAAGTTATTGTCCTGCTCCAACTCGTATTGAATGACAAGGATCGTTGCATGTGCATATATTGTCAAATGGCACATCCATTTTCAGTATAATCAGTTATAATAGTTAAGTCTTGTTCTGTCAATGATGGTGGGGACAACATTTATGTCAAGGTCGGAAAGTAGAGGAGAAAGCTGATATTCTTGCCTTAGGCCTTTATGAGTGTAGAAATAAGGGCAAATTTAATTGTTCAATTTAGATGCTACTTTCCCTCTAGAAACAATTCTTAAAACCCAAACCAATTAATTACTAGGAAACCCTTTCATCTTTAAGACCTATAAGCAAAAAACAACAATGCTAGATCTACGGGAATTTTCTTACGGGATCTCTGTTACGGGGCGACGTGGAAATCTGTGATTGATTACAGTTGCTGAAACCACTCGAGACGGAAAGATATGCACCAGCCAGTTTCCTCCAGCTCATCCCGTAGAACTTCCCCGTAGGAAAAATCCCGTAAACGTAGCATTATTGAGCAAAAAAAGACCATTTGATTTTATCAATGGCCTTCTCGAACCATTCTTGTTTTTAATATTGTGCATATCATCGATGGTTTTATGAAGTATCCAAACACCCTCTAAAATGTACCTACCTCTAATAAAAGGATGTTGATAGCCCCTAGCACCTTGGAAGTAATGTTAACAATGTAAAAAAAAAAAAGACATATGGGTCTACTTCTTTTGAATTTGATCAACATATGTGCCCTTGCACACAAGAGTGATTACACCCAGGTTAAGTTTTTTAATGTCCAAAAGACATATGGGTCTACTTCATAGAAAGGTTCAATTAAATGAAAAATATATATCATGGTAAAAAGATACAAGAATTTATAATTTTTTCCAACTTTTGTAGTTATCATTCCAAAAAATAGTTTCTTTGATTTGTTCCATTATGATTTTCCGAGTTAGGAAATCTATACCCTGTTCGAAATTATATTAACTATCATGCAATTTAAAGACACATTTGAGTGTTCTGATCTTCCAAAAGTTGTTTGTTGAAAATTGTGAAATAAATTTACAGATTTCTTGACCTTCAATCAAACCATCTTCCTGGTTTAAACTATTTGTGATCTTTTCCCTTTTGCTACCACTTGCCTTCGAGTGATAATATTTGGTTGTAATCACCTTCAAGCAAAATTTTCCGCTTGATCTTTGAAGCCATTTTTCTTCTTCAGCACTACTATCTTCTGCATGACATTGCTGAATTGAAAGTGAGTTGCTGCCATACCGTGAACAGAATGACGCATTTGTGAATAAAACACCTCGCGCCAAAAGACTAATAATTTTTTGAATATCGGCTATATATAATTTATGTTGAATTGGACAATTAGAATATACATGTGGGCTTCTGTTTGGCAACAGAAAGAAAGAAAAAAAACTGCAAGTAGTCGCCAAATACAGTGAAACGGCAATGCTAATAATTTTCACAAAGTGGAGAAGATAAGAAGTAGTATGTCGTATTAAATCAGTGGAACTTGCGAGTCCTAAAAGAGAAAATATCAGCAAAGTATGTGGCGCTGAATAGCGCGACTCCAAAGTCCAAGCATAGCGCCAAGAACACCTTGCCACATGTAGCAGAAGAGTGGAGCCATGCTGGCTTTTGAGTCGCCATGTCATCCGACGAGGTCGGCTTTGCGTGTGTATATATATCCCGCCCTGCAATTCTTCTCCTGGCAACAATTCCGCGCCACTACTGGCTCCCTCATTGCCTGCCGCGACCGCAAAGCAGAACGCCGCCACACCTAGAACCGAACACCTCTCTCCGGCAACGTAGCAGCTAACATGGCCGCTTCTGTCGAGCCACGGCAGTTCGGCCGCCTCGAGCCGGTCTCCCCGCCGGTGCGCGGCGCGTCGAGCGGCATCCGCCGCCGCGCCGACTCCCCCGTGCGCGGGTGCGGCTTCCCCGCTCTGATATCGCCGCCTCGGAAGGCCCGCGTCTACGACGACGCGTCGGACGACGACGAGGAGGAGCAGGAGGACTGGCGTGAGCTGTACGGGTCGCAGCTGCAGTTCGAGGTGGAGCCGTCGGTGCGCGACTTGCGCGACGAGGGCACGGCGGACGCCTGGATCGAGCGCAACCCGTCGCTGATCCGCCTCACGGGGAAGCACCCGCTCAACTGCGAGCCGCCGCTGGCGCGGCTGATGCACCACGGCTTCATCACCCCGGCGCCGCTGCACTACGTGCGCAACCACGGCGCGGTGCCGCGCGGCGACTGGTCGACGTGGACCGTGGAGGTGACGGGCCTGGTCAAGCGGCCGGCGCGGTTCACCATGGACGAGCTGGCGAACGAGTTCCCGGCCCTGGAGGTGGCCGCCACGCTGGTGTGCGCGGGGAACCGGCGCAAGGAGCAGAACATGGTGCAGCAGACGGTGGGCTTCAACTGGGGCGCGGCGGGGGTGTCCACCTCCGTGTGGCGCGGCGTGCGGCTCCGCGACCTGCTGCGGCGGTGCGGCATGATGGGCGTCAAGGGGCAGGCCCTGAACGTGTGCTTCGAGGGCGCCGAGGACCTCCCCGGCGGCGGCGGCTCCAAGTACGGCACCAGCATCACCCGCGAGTGGGCGCTGGACCCGTCGCGGGACATCATGCTCGCCTACATGCAGAACGGCGAGCTGCTGCTGCCGGACCACGGCTTCCCCGTGCGCGCCATCATCCCCGGATGCATCGGCGGCCGCATGGTCAAGTGGGTGAAGCGCATCATCGTCACCGCCGCCGAGTCAGACAACTACTACCATTTCAAGGACAACCGCGTGCTGCCCTCGCACGTCGACGCCGAGCTCGCCAACGCAGAAGGTAACGCATCGATCTATAGACATCGATCTTTATACACGCCAAGATTGTCAGGCACATCATGGTGGTTGACGAAATGTTTGGATGAGCAGCATGGTGGTACAAGCCGGAGCACATCATCAACGAGCTCAACACCAACTCGGTGATCACGACGCCAGGGCACGACGAGATCCTGCCCATCAACGCCTTCACCACGCAGCGCGCCTACACCATGAAGGGATACGCCTACTCCGGTGAGTACATGGCTTCCATTTCCATTAATCTCGCTGTGGAATACACTAGCTAGTTATGCTCTTTTGAACAAGTCAGACGGAAACAAAGGGAGATCTAAACCAAATCTAAACCGGCGCTGAAACCGGAGCACACACGTACACGGATCGGAAATCCACTTTTGGAACAATTCGTAAACACAGCGCATGCATGGTTTATGCTTAGTAGCTAAGGCATCAGCGAGTCTGCAAGGTTTTCGTTTGTTCAGAACATACATCTCCTGAACCATGCACCACTGATGATCTAGAGATATATGCTTTTGTAGTCGCTAAAAAACGTAGTACCTCCTCCGATCCATAGTAGTTGTCGGGGTTTTAGCTCAAGTTTGATTAAAAATGAATTAAAATCACGACAATTATTATGGATCAGGAGGAAGTACAATTGAAGTAGTATTGATATCGATAGGATAATAAACAACCAAAAAGACCTAGCAAGTAGTGGAGTACTTCACCACCGTTGACAAAGATGAAATGCGTCATCTTAGTAGCTAGCAGTTCCGAAACCCGGTGCAAGATACCAGGTGTGCTTTAACTAGTTTTTCTCGTGCACTTTCCTGCCGAGGAAAGCATGGACAATCGGGTGGCTCTGGGGGCGCTAGCGCTTCGTGACATCGAGGAGCTGCTTAGTTTGTTGATGTAGTAGTACTGAAACTGAAACGTTGCTCTTGGACCAGTCTAGCAACTGGTTCTCCATGGTTGTATATGCTTGTAGCTGGTGACAAATTCAACCCAATTCATTATTGGTCGCAAGATGCTGAATTCGTGTGGCCAACCGCAGCCACAAGAAAGATCTTTTTCCTGGTAAATAGTTCAACACTGTGGAATTACTATTAGCAGTAAGTAGAGCAGCAGCATAGGAGTATTCTAATGCATGTAAGGTAGAAACGGGGACATGTTCCTTGGCTAATGGCACCAATAATCCAACGGATGCCATTGTCATCTACCTCGAGTCTCATTGGACAAACATGGAAACCAAAAGCGACTCAAATTGAAGAAAAACAAGCATGATGCGTCCTTGGGATTCTTACTCGCCAGCCAATCATGGACAAGTGGGCGCCGTGCGGCGGCCACTGGAATCCAGGAACATGAATACTGAATATTCTAGGGACGGAACTAGCGTGTCGCTTGCTAATACGGTCGCGTGCTAAATCGAATCTTGTTGGTTTTAGTGGATGGTAGATTAACCTAGCAAGTGGTAATTAAGCTAACAATTGCCGTGTTCTGCCTTTTTACTGCAGTAATTAATGGGCGGTAATTAAGCTACTGAGGTCACGAGTTTGACGACTCTTGTTGTTGTGTTTTGGTATAGGTGGTGGCAAGAAGATCACAAGAGTGGAGGTGACGCTGGATGGCGGCGAGACATGGCTAGTGTGCACGCTGGACATCCCGGAGAAGCCCAACAAGTACGGCAGGTACTGGTGCTGGTGCTTCTGGTCCGTCGAGATCGAGGTCCTCGACCTCCTCGGCGCCAAGGAGGTCGCCGTGCGCGCCTGGGATCAGACCCATAACACCCAACCTGAGAAGCTAATATGGAACCTCATGGTGCGTATCCATCCTTAAACTAAAACCACAAAGAATTATGAAACCGGGAGAGTAAATGTGATCATCTGAATTCTGATGGGTTTCTTTTGTGTTGGCAGGGGATGATGAACAACTGCTGGTTCAAGGTGAAGGTGAACGTGTGCCGGCCACACAAGGGGGAGATCGGTCTCGTCTTCGAGCACCCGACGCAGCCAGGTAACCAGACGGGCGGCTGGATGGCACGGCAGAAGCACCTGGAGACGGCCGAGGCCGCCGCGCCGGGGCTCAAGCGCAGCACCTCCACGCCCTTCCTACAAGCCGCTCTCGACAAGCAGTTCACCATGTCCGAGGTGCGCAAGCACGGGTCGAAGGACTCGGCATGGATCGTCGTCCACGGCCACGTCTACGACTGCACAGCCTTCCTCAAGGACCACCCAGGCGGCGCCGACAGCATCCTCATCAACGCAGGCTCCGATTGCACGGAGGAGTTCGACGCCATCCACTCCGACAAGGCCAAGGCGCTCCTCGACACGTACCGCATCGGCGAGCTCATCACCACCGGCACCGGCTACAACTCCGACAACTCCGTCCATGGCGGTTCCAACCTCTCCCACCTCGCCCCCATCCGCGAGGCCACAAAGGCCCTGGCCGCACCCATCGCGTTGTCCAGCCCGCGCGAGAAGGTACCATGCCGCCTCATCGACAAGAAGGAGCTCTCCCACGACGTCCGCCTCTTCCGCTTCGCGCTGCCCTCCTCCGACCAAGTGCTCGGACTGTCCGTTGGCAAGCACATCTTTGTGTGCGCGACCATCGAGGGGAAGCTATGCATGCGCGCCTACACGCCCACCAGCATGGTCGACGAGATCGGTCACTTCGAGCTCCTCATCAAGGTCTACTTCAAGGACGAGCACCCCAAGTTCCCCAACGGCGGCCTCATGACCCAACACCTGGAGTCGCTTCAAATCGGCTCCTACATCGATGTCAAGGGCCCTCTCGGACACGTTGAGTACACCGGCCGCGGCAACTTCGTGATCAACGGCAAGCAGCGGCAGGCGCGCCGCTTGGCGATGATCTGCGGAGGGAGCGGGATCACGCCCATGTACCAGGTAATCCAGGCCGTGTTGCGCGACCAGCCAGAGGACGAGACAGAGATGCACCTCGTGTACGCCAACCGGACAGAGGACGACATACTGCTCCGCGACGAGCTGGACCGGTGGGCGGCGGAGTACCCGGACAGGCTCAAGGTGTGGTATGTCATCGACCAGGTGAAGAGGCCGGAGGACGGCTGGAAGTTCAGCGTCGGGTTCGTGACCGAGGACATTCTGCGGGCGCACGTGCCGGAGGGCGGCGATGACACGCTCGCGCTCGTCTGCGGGCCGCCGCCCATGATCAAGTTCGCCATATCGCCCAACCTGGAGAAGATGAAGTACGACATGGCCAATTCTTTCATCTCATTCTAAAACACCGTAGTGGCATGCAGCTACCTACTTCGTCGACGCATCTGAGTGTATGTATATATGGACATGGTACGTGCTGTATTCGTTAGAGAACCACACATGATTGCACGGGGAACAATAAGGAGTATACGACATTAATAATAGGTTGGACACTAGCATGTACTCTTCCTCTGCTAGAGTACGTCGGCCGTGTGTCTTGCTCTCAGGATGTCTGGATGTGTTCATGCAGCTACAAATGAGGGTATGATTATTCCTTCATGTATACTGGAGTAGTATGTAAATAATTAAGGTTATTGTTTGTTAGCCTTGAGAGGGGAATGCATTGGTAATTGTTTGAATAATTAGCATACACATCATGTTCATGGTCTGTCTATTTGTATATTATTATGCTCTCACACAAGTGTTTTTCTATGGTGGAAAGTGGAAACTTTGCATACACTTGGCAAGGATGAAAAAGATCAAGGTCCGACAAACTCTAAAGTACTATAAAAAAGATTGACGCAAAAAATCAAAATATTCTCGATACATTAATATTTTATATGTTTGATCATAAATATAATCAGTTAGTACAATGGTAATAGCTCACACAGTCACAATTCACAAATTCAATAATGTATCCAATTGACCACACAATCAAGAAATTTTACCTCTACCCTTTGCAGCAGCACGTTTTTTCCCCTTCATGTCCATTGTTACCACGAAATCGCCACCAGGAAGTGGCCCGACCGCCCAATCATCGCTGCCTCGCCGGATGGAGACCTAGCCGCCGGCCGGGTGATGTTGAAGACCAGGGGCAGGGGACATAGAGGGGATTCGGGAGGAGAAGGACGGTCACCCGGAACGCACGCACGCACGCTTGGCTGGCGGCCGCTCGGGAGGAGGGCAAGCAGGGGCGGCGGCCGGCGGCCGGCGGCGTCTGGTTTGGCTGAGCGTGCCCGAGGTCTGAGGAGACAAGCCAGGAGGGGAACGAGCGAACGGGTGCGAGCGAGCGAGGTGACGATGCGGGCATGCGGCCTCTCCCTCTTCGTCTAGCCCAGGTTGCAGTAGGCCCAGTTCAGCCTAAATAGCTTCTGCGAGGCCCATTTGCAGGTTTTCCTTTTGTTTGTTTTTCTGCAGAAGGTGGCATAAATTGCAAAAATATTTTGAAAAGTAAGAATCAACTTATGGTTACACGGTTAGGAGGACAATGGCACCCTAGATTATTAAATTTAAAATCCCAAGTTTGATACTTTAGTGTCTCATAAAGGTGAAATGTTCTTTTAGTGGAAAGCGACATTCTCGTCGATAGCGAGATTCATGTGGTAACTTCGTCAATCTTAAGACCCGTCCAATGATCGGTTTCTTGGACCTAAGCTCTCGAAAGTGCTCATATAGGTATGGTGTAAGTGTGTGCTTTCATAGAGGTGAGTTTAAGTATGTATGGGTGAACGTCTATGATTGTATTGTGTATCGTAAAAAATTGTTTTCGGAGAATTTTTTGTTTTACTACGACCAATCAATTAAATAATAGGTGGGTACACTTTTCCATGCCTGTAATTTCTACAGTGTCATTCCTACTGCACATCATTGAATGCTTTCTCATCACGGCTTATTTTCCACTTTCTAGAAGTTTTAGGACTTCCCCAAATAAGTACGAACTAAACAATTACATCTTATTGATTTTTTAGTTTCTGGCAGGTTGTATTTCTTTGCGATCTCCTTCTCGGAACTTTGGAGATGGAACTCTTCCACTAGTCTCACGATTTTTTTGACCTGCAATATAATGCTTAAGATGTTTCTCATTAACAAGTGATTTACCTCTAATATCTCCATGAAGTCGAATGGCTCCGGAGCGGTAAACCTCTTCTATGACCTTCAGGCCTCCCCATTGTGATTTTAACTTTCCTCCAGAAAACTTAAAACGGGAGTTAAACAATAAAATTTTGTCATCCATTTTGAACTTATTCCTCTTAATGTTTTCTTGTCATGCCAAATTTTTTTTTGAATAATCTAGCACTTTCATATGCTTAATTTCTCCATTATAATATAGTTTTAAGTTTTTCCTGATGGAACAATGCGTTTATTTTCCTTTTTGTTTTATTAGCTTATGTATCTATTAGAATATAGTTTTAAGTTTTATTTTCTGGAGTTCTTAAATAAAGTACCGAATTTTGCCTATTTTGGATAATGAAGTTGGTAACACATATGCGGAGCTGTAGATTCTTGCATGTTGCTATTTACGGGAAATTTTATCTAAATTGTTTGGTAGCGCCGATTGGGATAAATTTTGTGATGGCGTTACAACTTTTTATTATCTTCAAGGACAATAAATTTAATAATTTTTTTTACGTTCCCAAGTGGGGTCAAATCTGCATGTTTTTCTGGATACATATGTCTTTTGTTGCAAAAAGTGTCGATTTTGAGCTTCTACTTGATACGCTTTGGGTCTTTCGACTTTTTGAGAATGTTAGCAACTTGAGTATCTCTCTGAAAATTTGAAACCAAGTTTCATTTGGGTCCTGATCACATTGAATGAATTTTCCTTAAACCACAAACGCCGAAGAAATAAATAGGAGCAAATTTATGTTGAAGTTTTCCACATTGAATGCAGGCGCGACAAACAAGGAGTCATCCAAGGATGAAAACCATAAGCTTTTGGATACCCCACCATACAACTCTCGGTTTGCAAACCTTCAAACTTTATCTTTTAAGAAACATAAATTTTTCGTATAAACTTGGAGCTTATGTATATTTAATAATTTAGGTTATCATCTATCTTAGTCATGTTGACCATTGTCAAAAAAATTATGTATATTTTCACCGCGTACCATTCTAGATAGTGGGCTCACCCGAACAAGCTTCAACTAAAACAACAATATCAAAGCCTTTTTGCCAAGCAAGTTGGTAGGCTAAATATGAATACCATTAGAAATAAAAGGAAGCCAAAATAAGAATGAGATGGAAAAAGGTCCAAACAAATTCAAAATCCAACCAAAATTATGAAACTGGACAAATTTTAAATTGGGACAAAAAATTAAGATCCAAACAAAATTCAAAATCCAAACAAAATAAAAGAACCATTATATTCCATTTATGAACAAATTAAGTATGCCAAAAAATAAAACCCAAACAAAATTCAAAATCTGAACAAATTCGAAATCCAAATACAAATTTAAAAATCAACATTTTCAAATTTAATCACTTTTTCAAAACCGAACTTTCTCAAAACTGGGTAAAATTTTAAAATCCAAACAAAATCAAACCGAGGCATATAATAAAACAGGAAAACTGACAACAAAACTGAATAAAACCAACACATAAAATCCGAACAAAAAGGTAACCGGCAAAGAAACAAGAAACCCCACAAATAACATTATAGCAATAGCAAAGCGGTAGAAAAAAATAGATTGAAAAATCAATAAGCAAAACCGGGCCGCAAATCGGTTGGGTTGAACGTTGAAGAAGAAGAAGCAACGGGGAAAGGCATACATGGTCCTGGTGAAAGTGCAAGGAGCCCCCATGTGTGGTTTTGGTAATTAATGACAATCCCTATGGACTAATGTTTGCATTGAGTTATATTTGTAGGTGTTGTCAGTGGCGGAGCCAGGATTGGAGCAAGCCCCGGGCCACAATCTAAACACACAAAAAACTACTAAAAAACTTTTGTAATAGCACATAAAATTTGGTATGATAGATATATTTTCAAATTTATTGTTGACGCTCGAAAAAAGTACATAAGAGATGACTAAAAGTTTAAAATATTTATTCATCCTTTATTCATATTTCCGGTCTATGTCTATTTCTAAAACAAGAAATTACCTAGTTGAGAAGAGCAGCAGCCAAGCTCGAGATCAATCGGGAGCAGGAGTTGCCCAGTTGGGATAGAAACCGGGGCGGCGGCGCATCCAGCAGGGATAGAGGCGGGAGTTGGCCGCCAGGTCCGCAGGCAAGGGCGCTGCAGCGGGTTTCGGCGGCCTGCCGGCATGGCCCTGGGTGCGTGGCGGCCGCCCTCCTTGTGCAGCGATGAAGCGAGGCGACATGTACGGCGTAGATTTTTTTTTTTTGAGCAAAATGTACGGCGTAGATGAGTCGGGAGCAGCTCCTTCGAGCGCGACTGGAGGCGAAACCTGGGCTTGCTGACTTGGTCGAGTTGGGCCTGACCTGGGATGTGCCCTGGGCGAAAATAAAAAATCAGGCTTGTAACAAAGAAACTTTTACAGCGTCCCGGGCCATGGCCCTTGTTGCCCTTGGCGTGGCTCCGCCCCTGGGTGTTGTCCGTATGCAATGCTTGAACCATTTGTTGGCTTCAAGGTTGCAATAAGAAGAAATTGATGAAGGATATCAAGTGTCAAGTATGTCTTGAAGATGAAGATGAAGTGAGCCCTCAAGTTACTTCAAGACATCAACATAATGAAGTGCAAGTTCAAGATGAGCCAACTCGAAGAGATCATAAGCTTGAAGCTTGCCATGAAGAAATGCTTGAACCATATGTTGGCTTCAAGGTTGCAAGAAGAAGAAATTGATGAAGGATATCAAGTGTCAAGTATGTCTTGAAGATGAAGATGAAGTGAGCCCTCGAGTTACTTCAAGACATCAACATGATTAAGAATGAAGAAATGAAGTGCAAGTTCAAGATGAGCCATCTCGAAGAGATCCTTTGCTTGAGTCTTGCCATCCAAATGAAGAAGATCAAGTCTCAAGTATGTCTTGAAGATGAAGATGAAGTGAGCTCTTAAGGTTAACTTCAAGACATCAACGAAATGAAGTGCAAGTTCAAGATGAGCCATCTCGAAGAGATCCTTTGCTTGAGTCTTGCCATCCTTATGGTGATCATGGATATGTGAAGATGCGCCGAAGAAGAAGCTCTCCCATGGTGGATTATGGGGGAGCAATCCACAAGACTTCGTCAAGCAAGCACAATCAAGAAAGGCGTTCCATCTTGTTGAGGTCAACATCGTCGTCATCGAGATCAAGTGGAATGCGCAAGTATAAGGTTTGCTCTTGATAGGGTTTCTTTCTCACCGGTCTCATAGTGTAGTTGGAGATCGTTTTATAGTTTAGTTGCCGTAATATCAAGAGGGCTCTCGAGTGAGTAACTCGATCGTATCGTTCGGAGAGAGCTCAAACCTTTGCATCCTTGCATCATCTTTCTTGGTTGTTATTTGGATCTTATCCATGTGATGTTTTAGAGCTTGTGCTTATTCTCATGACAAGCTCTAGTTCATCAAAAACGGATTTTGCATAGATCACTTGTTGCGTTTTCGAGTTTGGTGATTTTCTCGGTTGAAAGGACACGGATGTCGCCTAGAGGGGGGTGAATAGGCGGTTTAAAACTTTTACGAGATGGGCTTAACAAATGCGGAATAAAACTAGCGTTTACTTTGTCAAGCCCAAATCCTATATACTATGGTTCACCTATGTGCACCAACAACTTATGCTAAGCAATAGAAGCAACTTATGTGATAGCAAGATATATAACTTCAACCACGATGGCTATCACAAAGTAAAGTGCATAAGTAAGGAGCTTGGGTATAGAGATAACCGAGGCACGAGGGAGACGACGATGTAGCCCGAAGTTCACACTCTTGCGAGTGCTACTCTCCGTTGGAGCGGTGTGGAGGACAAGTCACTCCAAAAGCACGAGGGCCACCGTATTCTCCTCGAGAATTCCCACCAAGAGGGATGTCCTCGAACCACTATGTAACCTTAGGGAGGTTACCGAACCCGCACAAAGCTTGGGGCTATCTCCACAACTTAATTGGAGTCTCCCAACAAATTGCCACAAAGGCCTTGCCCTTGAAGAATCTCCACAACTTAATTGAAGTCCCCAAGAACACCACAAAGATGCCACAAAGGCCTTGCCCTTGAAGATTCTCCACAACTTAATTGGAGTCCCCAAGAACACCACAAAGATGCCACAAAGGCCACTAAGCCGTCTAGGGTCCAAAGACCCAAGAGAAACAACCTTCTTGCTTTCACTTCCACGAATCACCATGGAGAACTCAAACTGATGCACCAACTAATGCAATGGCAAGAACACCACAAAGATGCTCAAGTCCTTCTCTCTCAAATTCCAACAAAGCTACAAAAGCTATTGGGGGAATAAGAGAGGAAGAACAAATAGGAGGAGGAACACCAAATTTCTCCAAGATCTAGATCTAGTGGATTCCCCTCACAAAGAGAGGGATTTGATTGGTGAAGATGTAGATCTAGATCTCCTCTATCTTTCTCTCAAATAGATGCAAGATTCATGGGAGGGAGAGGGAGATAGCAAGCTCAAAGAAGGTCAACAATGGAGGCAAAAACGAGCTCAAACGGTTTGAAAACTTTGGGGAAGAAGACCCCCTTAAATAGGGCAAGAGAAATCTGCCCGTTATGCACAAAACTCGTCAAAACCGGAACTTCCGGTCATTTGGGGCGGAACTTCCGCCCCCCGGAAGTTCCGGCCAACTTCCGGGTGAAGTAGGGCGCCCCCCGGAATGCTCCCAGTATGTTTTCTGCGTGCAGATTCGTCATTTTCGGAAGTTCACCGGAAGTAGGGCGGAAGTTCCGGCCACCGGAACTTCCGGCCAACTTCCGGCCAAAAAACGGCTTCATGGAAACTTGAATAACTTTTGCATCCAGACTCCGATTTTGATGATCTTGGGCTCGTTTCAAAGCTAGTAACAAGCTCTACAAGATCATGCAGGGAACCATCATAGTCCAGTAAGGTAGGATAGAAATAAATGATGAAAGGTTTGACCTATCTAAAAAAGACATGCCGGTAAAACCTCCAACCTCGAAAATGCAACAACTTGAGTTAGGAAACTCGGATTTGGGTGAAACCAATTTTGTTGTAAATAAGATGACAAGAGCTACCCCACAAAGAGTGAAAAGCTTAAGAACAAGTGGGGTAGGTTTTTCTATGTATTTTAGAGTGAAACGTCTCAATACGAGAAACCGAGAAAAACTCTAATATCGAAAATGTAACAAGTGATTCATGCGGAATCCGTTTTCGATGAACTAGAGCTTGTCATGAGAATAAGCACAAGCTCTAAAACACCATATGGATAAGATACAAATAACAACCAAGAAATATGATGCAAGGATGCAAAGATTTGAGCTCTCCGAAGGATACGATCGAGTTACTCACTCGAGAGCCCTCTTGATAGTACGACAACTAAACTATAAACCGGTCTCCAACTACACTATGAGACCAGTGAGAAAGAAACCCTATCAAGAGCAAACCTTATACTTGAGCATTCCACTTGAGCTCGATGATGACGATCTTGACCGCAACAAGATGGAACGCCTTTCTTGCTTGTGCTTGCTTGACGAAGTATTGTAGATTGCTCCCCCATAAACCACCATGGGAGAGCTTCTTCTTCGGCGCAACTTCACATAGCCATGATCACCATATGGATGGCAAGAGTCAATCAAAGGATCTCTTCAAGATGGCTCATCTTGAACTAGCACTTCATTTCTCCATGGCAAGCTTCAAGCTTATGATCTCTTCGAGTTGGCTCATCTTGAACTTGCACTTCATTTCTCCATGGCAAGCTTCAAGCTTATGAACTCTTCGAGTTGGCTCATCTTGAACTTGCACTTCATTCTTCATTCTTCATCATGTTGATGTCTTGAAGTAACTTGAGGGTTCACTTCATCTTCATCTTCAAGACATACTTGACACTTGATATCCTTCATCAATTTCTTCTTATTGCAACCTAATACAAACATGTTGATGTCTTGAAGTAACTTGAGGGCTCACTTCATCTTCATCTTCAAGACATACTTGACACTTGATATCCTTCATCAAATTCTTCTTATTGCAACCTTGAAGCCAACAAATGGTTCAAGAATTGCCTATGGACAACTCCTACAAATATAACTCAATGCAAACATTAGTCCATAGGGATTGTCATTAATTACCAAAAACACACATGGGGGCTCCATGCACTTTCAATCTCCCCCATTTTGGTAATTGATGACAATCTCTTTAAGAGGGTTTATATAAGGAATTTAAGTAACAAATAAGTTGAATATATAGAGCAAACTCCCCCATAATATATGCATGTGTGAATGATCTTGACTTTCATTGCATATATTGGCATTCAAAGCCTAGTGGAGTTTCCTCTAAATATTCAACTATGCAAAGCAACAAGATGCAATGCAATAAAGGCACATGCTTAAGCACAAATTAAAGACATAACCAAATTCCCTTAAACCCTCCAAACTTCTCCCCCATTGGCACCAATTGCCGAAATGGGTGAAAAATTTAGAAGGCCAATATAGTGAGAGTTCCTCCATAGCGTGTGCATTTCTCATAATTTGAGTGGAATCAAATGCACATATCCAATGACGAATATTCGGAAGGAATCACACTACAGATAGGATCAAAGATTGCAAAAAGATAACAAAGTCAAGAAGCTTCAACAAATGAAGCAAGCAACCAAATAAACCACAAAGAAGGTACCAAAAGAAAGATAGATATTATGATAAGATCAAGAAGATTGCTCTAAATAATATGAGGAAGCTCCCCAAGGTTTGTGCACAAAACTAGACAATTTGCATTGGAGTATAAAGTGCACAAACATGGAATCATCACTCCCATAATATCATTCAAAAACAAAAGATACCAAGTGAATCAAACTCTAATGATCACCACAAGATAGTGCTCTAAATCAAATGAGGAAGCTCCCCAAGGTACATGCATAAAATAAAATGTTGCATTTGAATACAATATGCATAACATGGAATCCTCACTCCCTCATTTAAAACACAAACATTTGTAATAGATCATAGATAGAAAAATAAGCTAAACACTTGCAACAAACAAATAGTTGATCAACAAGTAAGAGGCACCATAATAAAAAGGCTCAACCAAGAGGATATGTGAAAGGCATGATAAATCATATTATAAGACTATTACAAGGATGAGCAAAAAGCATCATCATAGTCTTCAATGAATTATATTGCTTAGCATGACCAATCAACACGCAATAAATAAATAAGATATCAAAAGGAGATGTATCATCTCTTATGTGTATAAGTGTCTCTAAGTGGGCAATATCACAAAGATATTTATCCACAAAGAAACATGCACACACAAAATAGATACGCAAGAAAAATAGTATGATATCCAAGACGAAGTCATGCAATATACCAATAAGAATTTTTGCTTAATAGCATGGCCAAAGGCTCAATTTTATCTTATTGTACATTCATGAACTTCAACCACAAACAACTAAAATACATCACAAATATCAACAAGGGATAGAAGATAGTTGGGATGCATTTGAGAAAGGCAACAAGTATCACAAACGAGGATACCAAAAGAAGTAACTAAATTTGCAATTTCATCTATATTGCACATGTGAGAGCCTTGAGGAATTGATATCCAATAAAATTGCTAGATAGGCATAGTTGGGATGGATGAATCATGAGCATGATTTAAAATACTTCCCAACAAATGCACTCATCTCAAATTAGTCACATTCACAATAAACAGGTTTCATTAAGACTTTTGCAAGAAGCACAACATTTGCAAATCAAGAGATTCATGCCAAGATGCAACCATAAGGTTGGATACAAGAAAAGTATGCATGAGAAGATACTTGTTACCAAGATAGCATTGGTGTGAATGTAGTAGATATGTGTTCGTTGACCATCCTAGCTTGCCTCAAGTTACCATTGAGTCACCACTTCCTTTCCAATAGTGAGACAAGCATTCAATGCATATCCATTGCACCTAACACAAAGGTAAGTACAAAATGGTCCCCACTAATTGGGTCCGAAGTAGTTAGACACACTACAACATATAGGACAAACTCCACAATTCTATGTGCATATAGATATGAAATTGAATTTCATGCACATCTTAGCCAAATTAGGATTTGATGGAGTTTACCCTATATATTGGATCAATGAAAGTGACACATGCCATAAGATATACATATATTAAATATGCATGCACAATACTTTCAAGGACCAAAGGAAGATACAATTTGGACAAAACACCAAATAAATCAAGAGACAATGGTTGCCCAAATTATATTAAAGAATCAAATCAACACAAGATTGACTCCAAAGACTTATCTCATTATAAGAAGCTAATTAAGCCTAAGCACAAAGGAATGAGATAACCAACTCCCAAGAGAGCAAGGTTCCAACAAATAAACCAAACCCTCGACACTTTTTATGATGGCACAAAGTACCCAAAAAAATTATGTATCCCAAAACCAAATTTTTGATAATGATCAAGAGAAGTTTAAGCATTATAACAAATATAGGAGAGCTCCCCCAAGATTAGTGCATTATCTAGGATTTAGAATATGGATACAAAATGCACAAAACTAGGATCATCACGCTACCTATATCTACTAAAAATGCTAAGAAAGTTTGAATAGACAAATTAGATCCATAAGATGCAAGGAAGACACATGGGAGTCAAAGCAAAACAAATTCATGGCAATAAATAAGGCAATTCGAACACAAGAGCCAATGTAAATATGATCAATAAAAATCTACCTCATAAAGATTACCAATTGTCCTAGGACAAGAGGTATTAGGAAATATTTCCCGGTGGTAGTTTGTAAGTATTCATAAGATCATATTTACAACGAATAAAGCATATGGTAAAACATAAGAGTTAACCATAATGCAAATATAGTTTCTTGATAGCTTCATTTAGTCATACCAACATGCAAGGAAATTAATAGTATTCATACCAACATGCAAAGCAACTAATAGTATTCATACCAACATGCAAAGCAATTAATAGTATGACTTGAAGCACATGGTTTTCCAAAAATGTATTGAGGGACACGTTGTGAAAAACCATGCCAAGAAAAACTTTCACAAATAAGATCCACAAAGATATTAGCAATGAAGCCATTTAAGCAAATTGGAGCTTGTTTGAGCAAACATGCCACATAGGAGAGAGATAATTTACGGTATCAATTCTATGTGACACAACCTCAAATGTTCACATTTTCTAGGCTTGTAATATGCACAAAGCTTATTACTCCCCCATAATGTGATAAGGAATTTATTTTCACAAGAGGCAAAAAAAGATACAACTAGAGATATTAATGGACATTTAGAATTTGAATTTCTCATGAAGATGACATACCACATAGAGACTAGATAATCTTGCAATATCAATTCTAAGTGATATTCCTCATGTACACACATTGTTAGGATCATGAAATTCCCAAAGGAATATCACTCCCCCAAAATGGGATAGTCCATTAAGCGCTCATAAGAGCCATATAAGATACAACAAGATGCAAAGTGGCTCCAACACAAACACAAATACATGGTGTGCAACCCAACATGCATAGACTTGATTTCTCAAGAAAAGCAAGTAGGAAGCATAACATATACAAACACATGTTAGGAACAAAAACTAACACATGCAAAGGGGCGAGTAACTTTCAATATAAATAAGTTGAGCACATGTTACCGCAAGGAGGAACATTGGATATATGATAGTAGCAAGATAATCAAAAGACTTGGCTTGATATAATATAAATGATGAAGATCCCTTGATTCTTCATGATGTAGCCAAGTCTCCAATGCCCTCCAACAAGCACCTATTGATCAAGTTTTGGATTGTTGGTCCCCAACTAAGTTGGGTCCTAAGAGGTTAGTCACAATAGGCTTGGCAACCCAAATGGTTCTTTTCTTGACACCACTTTGAGCACCAACAAATTTGGCAAACACATTGCCACCCTCATCCTTACGAAGAGAATAAACATCATCAATGGTGATAGAGTTGGATGAGGTACCAATAGTGCAAAAAGAGGAGATGTGGCCCTTCTCACGGCATATGTAGCAAGTTCTTTTCTTCTCCTTATTCTCACTAGATTTCTCCACAATGGGAGCATTGGCTTGATTCTTCTTGGGAAGTGGCATTTCTTCAACTTGAGGTTGAATATGAGTTTGAGCTTGAGTCCGCTTCCCTTTTTGCTTCTTCTTCAAAGGGTGATACGTCTCAAACGTATCTATAATTTCTTATGTTCCATGCTACTTTATTGATGATACTCACATGTTTTATATACACTTTATGTCATATTTATGCATTTTCTGGCACTAACCTATTAACGAGATGCCGAAGAGCCAGTTGTTGTTTTCTGCTGTTTTTGGTTTCAGAAATCCTAGTAAGGAAATATTCTCGGAATTGGACGAAATCAACGCCCAAGATCTTATTTTTCCACGAAGCTTCCAAAACACCGGGGGAGATACGAAGTGGGGCGACGAGGTGACGCCACGCTAGGGCGGCGCGGCCCAGGTCCTGGCCGTGCGGCCCTACTGTGTGGGTCCCTCGCGTCGCCCCTAAACCTACCTCTTCGCCTATAAGAAGCCTTCGTCGATAATAGTTCCAGTACCGAGAGCCACGATACGGAAAACCTTCCAGAGACGCCGCCGCCGCCGCCA
Organism: Lolium perenne; assembly: GCF_019359855.2. NCBI lineage: Eukaryota > Viridiplantae > Streptophyta > Magnoliopsida > Poales > Poaceae > Lolium > Lolium perenne. The sequence goes on along the minus strand of NC_067250.2, from coordinate 123,823,634 downwards.
ATCCCATCTCGGGGGATTCAGGAGATCGCCTCCGGCACCCTGCCGGAGAGGGGAATCATCTCCCAGAGGAATCTTCACCGCCATGGTCGCCTCCGGAGTGATGAGTGAGTAGTTCACCCCTGGACTATGAGTCCATAGCAGTAGCTAGATGGTCATCTTCTCCTAATTGTGCTATCATTGTTGGATCTTGTGAGCTGCCTAACATGATCAAGATCATCTATCTGTAATCCTACATGTTGCGTTTGTTGGGATCCGATGAATAATGAATGCTATGTTATGTTGATTATCAATCTATCATCTCTGTGTTGTTTATGATCTTGCATGTTCTCCGTTATTAGTAGAGGCTCTGGCCAAGTCGTTACTTGTAACTCCAAGAGGGAGTATTTATGCTCGATAGTGGGTTCATGCCTCCATTAAATCTGGGACAGTGACAGAAAGTTCTAAGGTTGTGGATGTGCTGTTGCCACTAGGGATAAAACATTAATGCTATGTCTAAGGATGTATTTGTTGATTACATTACGCACCATACTTAATGCAATTGTCTGTTGTTTGCAACTTAATACTGGAGGGGGTTCGGATGATAACCTGAAGGTGGACTTTTTAGGCATAGATGCATGCTGGATAGCGGTCTACGTACTTTGTCGTAATGCCCAAATAAATCTCACACTACTCATCATAACATGTATGTGCATGGTCATGCCCTCTTTATTTATCAATTGCCCAACTGTAATTTGTTCACCCAACATGCTATTTATCTTATGGGAGAGACACCACTAGTGAACTGTGGACCCCGGTCCATTCTTTTACATCGAATACAATCTACTGCAATACTGGTTCTTACTGTTTTCTGCAAACATCATCATCCACACTATACATCTAATCCTTTGTTACAGCAAGCCGGTGAGATTGACAACCTCACTGTCACGTTGGGGCAAAGTAATTTGGTTGTGTTGTGCAGGTTCCACGTTGGCACCGGAATCCCTGGTGTTGCGCCGCACTACACACCGCCGCCATCAACCTTCAACGTGCTTCTTGACTCCTACTGGTTCGATAAACCTTGGTTTCTTACTGAGGGAAACTTGCTGCTGTACGCATCACACCTTCCACTTGGGGTTCCCAACGGTCGCGTGCTGTACGCGTGTCAAAGGGCAAGATCTAACATGATGCCCTTCAATTTTGCACTTGAAGTAAACAATCTTGGCCGGGTCTTTGACTTGTACTTGGCCCTTCTTCTTATTGTTGTTCTTGGACTTGTTCTTGTTGTTGAAGTTGAATCCAAGTCCACTCTTGTCATTGGGGGATTGTTGCACACTCAACATCTTGTCAAGTTTGCATTTCCCTTCATGACTCTTTACCAAGTCGTTCTTCAAAGAAGATACTTGGGCCTTGAGCTCTTTGATTTCCTCTACATGGTTAGTAACAACACAAGTACTAGGGGAAGTAGAACCTTCATTGTTAGAGCAACAAGGCAAGGAAGATAATTCATCACAAGATTTAGCAATATTATGAGTGGATAAATTACTAGAACTAGCACATGGCAATATAACATTTTGAGTAGTAGTGCTAGTACCCACATGACGCTCATAGGGTGTTGCCTTAGATATTATAGCCTCATGAGCTAACTTTAGCCTATCATGAGAGGCTAGAAGATCCTCATAGGAGCTAGAAAGCTTTCCATGATTTTCTTCCAATTTCCCATAATTGCTAGTTAGCAATTTAAGTTGAGCCCTTAGCTCAACATTCTCCTTCAAGATAGATGCTTCACAAGAAGTAGAATTAGTAGCACAAGCATCATTATTAATAGAAATGGGAGAAGGCAAGTTGTCATGCTCTTTTAGATAAGAAGCTTTAAGTTGCTCATGCGACTCGGTGAGTTTGGTGAGCGCACTCTCAATAACCCTTGAGCCCTTTTTTAGTTGCTCAAAATCCTCAAGGAGTTTAGCATTAACAAACACAAGCTTATCATTTTTTAGCTTTAGTTCATTTGCCACCTCAAGAGCTCTATCATGGTTTTCCTTTTCTCTAGACAATTCTAGAGCAAAGGTTTCCTCAAGAGCTTCCTTGGTGGTTTGTTCTTCTTCAAGTTCATCCTTTAGAGATGCCACATCATTGGCATACTCTCGTTCAAGAGCACCCATTTTATCAATGGTGTTCTCATGCATCCAAATAAGTTTTTGGCTCTCAATAGCGGTAGTCAAGATTTCAAAGAAGTGAGAGCTAGCAATTTTATCTTTGCAAAGAACCATGAATACACTCTTACCCTTATCGCGTAGAGAGACAACCCAATCATCTTCTTCATATTCCTCCTCATCCTTATCCCCACGAGAAATATTAAGTTCCATGGTAGGAGGTACCGTGGAACCTTTGGCCATAAGGCATATATGAGAACCGTGAGATAAAGATGAGGAGTTACTTGAGGCTCCTTTCAAGATCTTGTCTTGACCAATAGAATCTTTGGTTTCCTCTACATTGTTAGCCACACAACAACTAGAGGAAATAGAAGCATTTTTATCATGGCCACAAGACAAATCAAGCATATCATCATGAGATTTATTCAAGCAACTTACACATGATATGCAAGGACTATCAACACAAGCATGTAAATCATTTCTAGAGATAGATGTGTTTAAGTCCGAAGATGAAGCATTGCAATGAGATAGAGATGAGGAATCATCAATAGTAAGCTCAATATCAATATTGCAATTTTCATCACCACTCACCATATCATTACCTTGTGTCTTACCACACTTTGGTGAGGTGGATGAAGATGAGAACTCATCACAGCCGGAAGTGGAAGCAATACAATCATCCTCAATAATATTGGACACATCATATTTGTCTTTAAGCTTTGTCCATAATTCATGAGCGCTCCCAAAGGGCATGATTGAAGAAGTAACTACATTGCTCACAACAATGGAAAACACATGAGAAGCAAGAGCATCGAGGCAAGAGTTTTTCTCCTCCTCAAGATATAAATTTTGAGGATCCTTAGGAGAAGAAAAACCCATGTCAAGAAATCGCTCCATGTCCGGGGACATACCTCGTAAAATTTTAAGCACATAAATTTTCCATAGAGCATAATTTGTGCCATCAAATATAAACAAGTTATTGTGCACTAATCCCCTAACCGACATCTTTACTCTCAAGGCGGTTGATACGTCTCCGACGTATCGATAATTTCTTATGTTCCATGCCACATTATTGATGATATCTACATGTTTTATGCACACTTTACGTCATATTTGTGCATTTTCTGGAACTAACCTATTAACAAGATGCCGAAGTGCCAGTTGCTGTTTTCTGCTGTTTTTGGTTTCAGAAATCCTAGTAAGGAAATATTCTCGGAATCGGACGAAATCAACGCCGAAGATCTTAGAATCCCCGGAAGCATCCAGAACACCCGAGAGTCGCCAGAGGGGGGCCACAGGCCCACCAGACCATAGGCCGGCGCGGCCTAGGGGTGGCCCGTGCCCCCCTATGGTGTCGTCGCCTCGTTGACCTTCTGACGCCGCCTCTTCGCCTATTTAAGCCCCCTCGACCTAAAACTTCGATACGAAAAAGCCACGGTACGAGAAACCTTCCAGAGCCGCCGCCATCGCGAAGCCAAGATCTGGGGGACAGGAGTCTCTGTTCCGGCACGCCGCCGGGACGGGGAAGTGCCCCCGGAAGGCTCCTCCATCGACACCACCGCCATCTTCATCACCGCTGCTATCTCCCATGAGGAGGGAGTAGTTCTCCATCGAGGCTCGGGGCTGTACCGGTAGCTATGTGGTTAATCTCTCTCCTATGTACTTCAATACAATGATCTCATGAGCTGCCTTACATGATTGAGATTCATATGAGTTTTGTATCACAATTCATCTATGTGCTACTCTAGTGATGTTATTAAAGTAGTCTATTCCTCCTCCATGATGTAATGTTGGCAGTGTGTGCATCATGGAGTACTTGGTTTATGCTATGATTGTGATCTCTTGTAGATTATGAAGTTAACTATTACTATGATGGTATTGATGCGATCTATTCCTCCTTTCATAGTGTGAAGGTTACGGTGTGCATGCTATGTTAGTACTTGGTTTAGTCGTGTTGATCTTTCATGCACTCTAAGGTTATTTAAATATGAACATTGAATTGTGGAGCTTGTTAACTCCGGCATTGAGGGTTCGTGTAATCCTACGCAATGGTGTTCATCATCCAACAAAAGAGTGTAGAGTATGCATTTATCTATTCTGTTATGTGATCAATGTTGAGAGTGTCCACTAGTGAAAGTATGATCCCTAGGCCTTGTTCCTAAATACTGCTATCGCTGCTTGTTTACTGTTTTACTGCGTTACTACTGCTGCGTTACTACTGCTTGTTTACTGTCCTGGGCAAAGCACTTTTCTGGTGCCGTTGCTACTACTTATTCATACCACCTGTATTTCACTATCTCTTCGCCGAACTAGTGCACCTATTAGGTGTGTTGGGGACACAAGAGACTTCTTGCTTTGTGGTTGCAGGGTTGCATGAGAGGGATATCTTTGACCTCTTCCTCCCTGAGTTCGATAAACCTTGGGTGATCCACTTAAGGGAAACTTGCTGCTGTTCTACAAACCTCTGCTCTTGGAGGCCCAACACTGTCTACAGGAAAAGGAGGGGGCGTAGACATCAAGCTATTTTCTGGCGCCGTTGCCGGGGAGGAAAGGTAAAAGGCACTCATACTCCGGTTCCAGGTAAAGTACTTTTCTGGCGCCATTGTGTTTGTGCTCGAAGCTATTTCCTTTAGATCCTGCAATTGCATCTTTTTGTTTCTTGTTTACACTAGTTAGGCATAATGGAAAACAACAAAAATATGAGAGATCTTTATGAACTTTATCTTGAATTAGGACATGATGTGTTTGAAGAGAGAATTAAAAAACCCATGGAACTTTATATGCATGCTAATGGGAATGTTATTAATATGAATGCTTTGAACACTATTGTTGCTAATGCTATGGAAAATTCTAAGCTTGGGGAAGCTGGTTTTGATGATCATGATCTTTTTAGTCCCCCAAGCATTGAGGAGAAAATTTACTTTGATGATACTTTGCCTCCTATTTATGATGATTATAATGATAGTAGTCTTTTGGTACCGCCTGTTATGGAGGATAAATTTGATTATGATTACAATATGCCTCCTATATTTGATGATGAGAATAATAATGATAGCTACTTTGTTGAATTTGCTCCCACTATTACTAGTAAAATTGATTATGCTTATGTGGAGAGTAATTATTTTATGCATGAGACTCATGATAAGAATGCTTTATGTGATAGTTATATTATTGAGTTTGCTCATGATGCTACTGAAAGTTATTATGAGAGAGGAAAATATGGTTGTAGAAATTTTCATGTTACTAAAACACCTCTCTATGTGCTGAAATTTTTGAAGCTACACTTGTTTTATCTTTCTATGCTTGTTGCATTATGCTTCTTGAACTTGTTTATTTACAAGATTCCTTTTCATAGGAAGCATGTTAGACTTAAATGTGTTTTGAATTTGCCTCTTGATGCTCTCTTTTGCTTCAAATACTATTTCTTGCGAGTGCATCATCAAAACTGCTGAGCCCATCTTAATGGCTATAAAGAAAGAACTTCTTGGGAGATAACCCATGTGTTATTTTGCTACAGTAATTTGTTTTATATTTGTGTCTTGGAAGTTGTTTACTACTGTAGCAACCTCTCCTTATCTTAGTTTTGTGTTTTTTTGTGCCAAGTAAAGTCGTTGATAGTAAGGTTCATACTAGATTTGGATTACTGCGCAGAAACAGATTTCTTTGCTGTCACGAATCTGGGCAAAATTCTCTGTAGGTAACTCAGAAAATTATGCCAATTTACGTGAGTGATCCTCAGATATGTACGCAACTTTCATTAAATTTGAGCATTTTCATTTGAGCAAGTCTGGTGCCTCAATAAAATTCGTCTTTACGGACTGTTCTGTTTTGACAGATTCTGCCTTTTATTTCGCATTGCCTCTTTTGCTATGTGGGATGGATTTCTTTGTTCCATTAACTTCCAGTAGCTTTGGGCAATGTCCAGAAGTGTTAAGAATGATTGTGTCACCTCTGAACATGTGAGTTTTTGATTATGCACTAACCCTCTAATGAGTTTGTTTCGAGTTTGGTGTGAAGGAAGTTTTCAAAGGTCAAGAGAGGAGGATGATATACTACGATCAAGAAGAGTGAAAAGTCTAAGCTTGGGGATGCCCCGGTGGTTCATCCCTGCATATTTCAAGAAGACTCAAGCATCTAAGCTTGGGGATGCCCAAGGCATCCCCTTCTTCATCAACAAATTATCAGGTTCCTTCTCTTGGAACTATATTTTTATTCGGTCACATCTTATGTACTTTACTTGGAGCATCTGTTTGTTTGTTTCTATTTTTGTTTTTGTTTGAATAAATGATTGTGTGGGAGAGAGACACGCTCCGCTGGTTCATATGAACACATGTGTTCTTAGCTTTTAATGTTCATGGCGAAGGTTGAAACTGCTTCGTTAATTGTTATATGGTTGGAATTGGAAAATGATACATGTAGTAATTTGCTATAATGTCTTGGATAATTTGATACTTGGCAATTGTTTTGCTCATGTTTAAGCTCTTGCATCATATACTTTGCACCTATTAATGAAGAAATACATAGAGCTTGCTAAAATTTGGTTTGCATAATTGGTCTCTCTAAGATCTAGATAATTTCTAGTATTGAGTTTGAACAACAAGGAAGACGGTGTAGAGTCTTATAATGTTTACAATATGTCTTTTATGTGAGTTTTGCTGCACCGGTTCATCCTTGTGTTTGTTTCAAATAGCCTTGCTAGCCTAAACCTTGTATCGAGAAGGAATACTTCTCATGCATCCCAAATACTTGAGCCAACCACTATGCCATTTGTGTCCACCATACCTACCTACTACATGGTATTTCTCCGCCATTCCAAAGTAAATTGCTTGAGTGCTACCTTTAAATTTCCATTCTTCACCTTTACAATATATAGCTCATGGGACAAATAGCTTAAAAACTATTGTGGTATTGAATATGTACTTATGCACTTTATCTCTTATTAAGTTGCTCGTTGTGCGATAACCATGTTCACTGGGGACGCCATCAACTACTCTTTGTTGAATTTCATGTGAGTTGCTATGCATGTTCGTCTTGTCTGAAGTAAGGGCGATCTACCACCTTATGGTTAGAGCGTGCATATTGTTAGAGAAGAACATTGGGCCGCTAACTAAAGCCATGATCCATGGTGGAAGTTTCAGTTTTGGACATATATCCTCAATCTCAAATGAGAAAATTAATCGTTGTTACATGCTTATGCATAAAAGAGGAGTCCATTATCTGTTGTCTATGTGGTCCCGGTATGGATGTCTAAGTTGAGAATAATCAATAGCGAGAAATCCAATGCGAGCTTTCTCCTTAGACCTTTGTACAGGCGGCATAGAGGTACCCCTTTGTGACACTTGGTTAAAACATGTGCATTGCGATGATCCCGGTAGTCCAAGCTAATTAGGACAAGGTGCGGGCACTATTAGTATACTATGCATGAGACTTGCAACTTGTAAGATATAATTTACATAATACATATGCTTTATTACTACCGTTGAGAAAATTGTTTCTTGTTTTCAAAATCAAAGCTCTAGCACAAATATAGCAATCGATGCTTTTCCTCTTTGAAGGACCATTCTTTTACTTTTATTGTTGAGTCAGTTCACCTATTTCTCTCCATCTCAAGAAGCAAACACTTGTGTGAACTGTGCATTGATTCCTACATATTTGCATATTGCATTTGTTATATTGCTTTGCATTGACAACTATCCATGAGATATACATGTTACAAGTTGAAAGCAACCGCTGAAACTTAATCTTCCTTTGTGTTGCTTCAATGCTTTTACTATGAATTATTGCTTTATGAGTTAACTCTTATGCAAGACTTATTGATGCTTGTCTTGAAGTACTATTCATGAAAAGACTTTGCTATATGATTCACTTGTTTACTCATGTCATTTACATTGTTTTGATCGCTGCATACATTACATATGCTTACAATAGTATGATCAAGTTTATGATGGCATGTCACTCCAGAAATTATCTTTGTTTATCGTTTACCTGCTCGGGACGAGCAGAAACTAAGCTTGGGGATGCTGATACGTCTCCGACGTATCGATAATTTCTTATGTTCCATGCCACATTATTGATGATATCTACATGTTTTATGCACACTTTACGTCATATTTGTGCATTTTCTGGAACTAACCTATTAACAAGATGCCGAAGTGCCAGTTGCTGTTTTCTGCTGTTTTTGGTTTCAGAAATCCTAGTAAGGAAATATTCTCGGAATCGGACGAAATCAACGCCGAAGATCTTAGAATCCCCGGAAGCATCCAGAACACCCGAGAGTCGCCAGAGGGGGGCCACAGGCCCACCAGACCATAGGCCGGCGCGGCCTAGGGGTGGCCCGCGCCCCCCTATGGTGTCGTCGCCTCGTTGACCTTCTGACGCCGCCTCTTCGCCTATTTAAGCCCCCTCGACCTAAAACTTCGATACGGAAAAGCCACGGTACGAGAAACCTTCCAGAGCCGCCGCCATCGCGAAGCCAAGATCTGGGGGACAGGAGTCTCTGTTCCGGCACGCCGCCGGGACGGGGAAGTGCCCCCGGAAGGCTCCTCCATCGACACCACCGCCATCTTCATCACCGCTGCTGTCTCCCATGAGGAGGGAGTAGTTCTCCATCGAGGCTCGGGGCTGTACCGGTAGCTATGTGGTTAATCTCTCTCCTATGTACTTCAATACAATGATCTCATGAGCTGCCTTACATGATTGAGATTCATATGAGTTTTGTATCACAATTCATCTATGTGCTACTCTAGTGATGTTATTAAAGTAGTCTATTCCTCCTCCATGATGTAATGTTGGCAGTGTGTGCATCATGGAGTACTTGGTTTATGCTATGATTGTGATCTCTTGTAGATTATGAAGTTAACTATTACTATGATGGTATTGATGCGATCTATTCCTCCTTTCATAGTGTGAAGGTTACGGTGTGCATGCTATGTTAGTACTTGGTTTAGTCGTGTTGATCTTTCATGCACTCTAAGGTTATTTAAATATGAACATTGAATTGTGGAGCTTGTTAACTCCGGCATTGAGGGTTCGTGTAATCCTACGCAATGGTGTTCATCATCCAACAAAAGAGTGTAGAGTATGCATTTATCTATTCTGTTATGTGATCAATGTTGAGAGTGTCCACTAGTGAAAGTATGATCCCTAGGCCTTGTTCCTAAATACTGCTATCGCTGCTTGTTTCTTTGTTTCTTGCGTTACTACTGCTGCGTTACTACTGCTTGTTTACTGTCCTGGGCAAAGCACTTTTCTGGTGCCGTTGCTACTACTTATTCATACCACCTGTATTTCACTATCTCTTCGCCGAACTAGTGCACCTATTAGGTGTGTTGGGGACACAAGAGACTTCTTGCTTTGTGGTTGCAGGGTTGCATGAGAGGGATATCTTTGACCTCTTCCTCCCTGAGTTCGATAAACCTTGGGTGATCCACTTAAGGGAAACTTGCTGCTGTTCTACAAACCTCTGCTCTTGGAGGCCCAACACTGTCTACAGGAAAAGGAGGGGGCGTAGACATCAGCGGTGAAGCCTAAGAATGAGAGACCTTGCTCTGATACCAATTGAAAGGACACGGATGTCGCCTAGAGGGGGGGGGGGTGAATAGGCGGTTTAAAACTTTTACGAGATGGGCTTAACAAATGCGGAATAAAACTAGCGTTTACTTTGTCAAGCCCAAAGCCTATATACTATGGTTCACCTATGTGCACCAACAACTTATGCTAAGCAATAGAAGCAACTTATGTGATAGCAAGATATATAACTTCAAGCACGATGGCTATCACAAAGTAAAGTGCATAAGTAAGGAGCTCGGGTATAGAGATAACCGAGGCACGAGGGAGACGACGATGTAGCCCAAAGTTCACACCCTTGCGAGTGCTACTCTCCGTTGGAGCGGTGTGGAGGACAAGTCACTCCAAAAGCACGAGGGCCACCGTATTCTCCTCGAGAATTCCCACCAAGAGGGATGTCCTCGAACCACTATGTAACCTTAGGGAGGTTACCGAACCCGCACAAAGCTTGGGGCTATCTCCACAACTTAATTGGAGGCTCCCAACAAATTGCCACAAAGGCCTTGCCCTTGAAGAATCTCCACAACTTAATTGGAGTCCCCAAGAACACCACAAAGATGCCACAAAGGCCTTGCCCTTGAAGATTCTCCACAACTTAATTGGAGTCCCCAAGAACACCACAAAGATGCCACAAAGGCCACTAAGCCGTCTAGGGTCCAAAGACCCAAGAGAAACAACCTTCTTGCTTTCACTTCCACGATTCACCGTGGAGAACTCAAACCGATGCACCAACTAATGCAATGGCAAGAACACCACAAAGATGCTCAAGTCCTTCTCTCTCAAATTCCAACAAAGCTACAAAAGCTATTGGGGGAATAAGAGAGGAAGAACAAATAGGAGGAGGAACACTAAATTTCTCCAAGATCTAGATCTAGTGGATTCCCCTCACAAAGAGAGGGATTTGATTGGTGAAGATGTAGATCTAGATCTCCTCTATCTTTCTCTCAAATAGATGCAAGATTCACGGGAGGGAGAGGGAGATAGCAAGCTCAAAGAAGGTCAACAATGGAGGCAAAAACGAGCTCAAACGGTTTGGAAACTTTGGGGAAGAAGACCCCCTTAAATAGGGCAAGAGAAATCTGCCCGTTATGCACAAAACTCGTCAAAACCGGAACTTCCGGTCATTTGGGGTGGAACTTCCACCCCCCAGAAGTTCCGGCCAACTTCCGGGTGAAGTAGGGCGCCCCCCGGAATGCTCCCGGTATGTTTTCTGCGTGCAGATTCGTCATTTCCGGAAGTTCACCGGAAGTAGGGCGGAAGTTCCGGCCACCGGAACTTCCGGCCAACTTCCGGCCAAAAAACGGCTTCACGGAAATTTGAATTAACTTTTGCATCCGGACTCCGATTTTGATGATCTTGGGCTCGTTTCAAAGCTAGTAACAAGCTCTACAAGATCATGCAGGGAACCATCATAGTCCAGTAAGGTAGGATAGAAATAAATGATGAAAGGTTTGACCTATCTAAAAAAGACATGCCGGTAAAACCTCCAACCTCAAAAATGCAACAACTTGAGTTAGGAAACTCGGATTTGGGTGAAACCAATTTTGTTGTAAAGAAGATGACAAGAGCTACCCCACAAAGAGTGAAAAGCTTAAGAACAAGTGGGGTAGGTTTTTCTATGTATTTTAGAGTGAAACCTCTCAATACGAGAAACCGAGAAAAACTCTAATATCGAAAACGCAACAGGTGATTCATGCGGAATCCGTTTTCGATGAACTAGAGCTTGTCATGAGAATAAGCACAAGCTCTAAAACACCATATGGATAAGATACAAATAACAACCAAGAAATATGATGCAAGGATGCAAAGATTTGAGCTCTCCGAAGGATACGATCGACTTACTCACTCGAGAGCCCTCTTGATAGTACGACAACTAAACTATAAACCGGTCTCCAACTACACTATGAGACCAGTGAGAAAGAAACCCTATCAAGAGCAAACCTTATACTTGCGCATTCCACTTGAGCTCGATGATGACGATCTTGACCGCAACAAGATGGAACGCCTTTCTTGCTTGTGCTTGCTTGACGAAGTATTGTAGATTGCTCCCCCATAAACCACCATGGGAGAGCTTCTTATTCGGCGCAACTTCACATATCCATGATCACCATATGGATGGCAAGAGTCAATCAAAGGATCTCTTCAAGATGGCTCATCTTGAACTAGCACTTCATTTCTCCATGGCAAGCTTCAAGCTTATGATCTCTTCGAGTTGGCTCATCTTGAACTTGCACTTCATTTCTCCATGGCAAGCTTCAAGCTTATGAACTCTTCGAGTTGGCTCATCTTGAACTTGCACTTCATTCTTCATTCTTCATCATGTTGATGTCTTGAAGTAACTTGAGGGCTCACTTCATCTTCATCTTCAAGACATACTTGACACTTGATATCCTTCATCAATTTCTTCTTATTGCAACCTAATACAAACATGTTGATGTCTTGAAGTAACTTGAGGGCTCACTTCATCTTCATCTTCAAGACATACTTGACACTTGATATCCTTCATCAAATTTGTAATAACCCAGAACATAGGAACAACGAAGGGTAGGTTTAGAAATGGGATGTGCATTTCATCGCAAAACGGGGGAAATTTTCGCGCCTTATTGCAACTAAACCTAAGAGGGATCGAGGTTCTCTCTCATTTTGCACTTAGGGTTAGGCATTGTGAGTTAGGGAAATTTCGACATGATCTCTTTTGTATCTTGTTGATTTGGGGAATTGATTTCATTTGACAAGTGTCAATACATTTAACAATAAGTATTGAACAATATGAAAATGGAATTCATAATTTAAAAACACAACTCATGAATTCAAATCACTTTGAATTTCAAAGTGAATCACAAATACAATATTTATTCCAGAATATAAATGTCACATAATCACAAGCTCATAAACAAAAACTTGGGCTTTATTGATAACAACACAGATTACAAAGTCTTTACAATATTCTTGATACAAGAATTGATAAATAAGAAACAGAAATGAAAATGAAGATTACAAGTTTATCCCTAAACTAAAACCTAGACTATATGACTTGGAGAATGTCTTCTGGCCATGTCCATCTTCACAAACCTGCAATAATCAAGCACCAACACTAGCCAGAATATAAGTGTTAGCTCAAGATTCAGTTTAGACAGTTAGCAAGTGACACAATATTCAGTTTGGACAGAACCAAGTCACAACACACTTGTGCTTGTCCAAAACCAGGGACAAGACAAGATAAGGGCAGCAACAGACCAAACCCGAGCACACACCAGGGCTCAAGTTTCGAAGATATGAGAGCACACAGCTCAAGTGTCTTTGGCAGCAACAAGAAGGCCATGCAAAAGCATAGTCACCAAGCATGCCAGGCTTGTGTGTCAATGCAGGGAGAGAAGTAGGGATCATATAAAAGGAGCACAAACCCTAAAACCAGTGACCAGTCGACCAGATAAGATCACCAGGTAAGGGTGAAGCAAGAGCAGCTCAGTTCATCCAGTTCTTGAGCAAGAACAAAGCCAACACACACAACCACTTAAGCAACCAGAGATCATGGTGACCTAGAAGATCATCCAAGCTCTGGAGGTGAAGGGCTGTGAACAAACCAAGTCTGCATCAACAAAGCATTACTTTCTAGGAGCTGGAACAAGGTATACCTAGTTCCTGGAAGAGATCCAATGGATCTAATCCATCATATGCATAAGCATGGGATGAGCAGATGCTCATATGGGTAGATCATCACTTGGTTTTCACCAAGGATTACTGCCGGTCAAAAGCTACTAAGACAGAAACCATCCAGATACAAATCATGTGCACAGAAGCTAGAAAGCATGCACAGATGCACACTAACAAGATCATATGCACAGATAGCACCAGTAGATAGCATAGATTAGCAGCTAAGACTACACAGAAGATCCTAAGCAAGCAACCATCAGAAACCCTAGAATTCTTCACAGGCAAGCATATTGGCATTCATAGTTACTATGATTCCCTAATATGCAAGCAAAGTTGAGTAGCCCACAAGACCCAACCAAATAAGAGCAAGCCAAATAGATCACATCACTATCCAGAAATGGATTCAGAGTTTAATTGCTTGTAAAAGAATCATGAACAGCAAACTCATATACAAGCAAGACATTTAAATCATCACTGCATAAGCAGTTCATCAGAATTTAAGTAATACAAGCATGAATTTATCACAGATCCATGCTAAGCATGACAGCAGCATACTGTTAAGCCATACAACTTAATTCATAGCCACTAGAGCAAGTCTAGATAGCTAGAAATGCAACAAAGACAGGATGCTTGAGCATCAAGATCACCAGATAAGTGAACCATATAGCCACAAAGTTGTTAGCCAAGAACAATCATCGACAATCAATTGATCAAATTGATCAATCATAGCAAGCCAAGCTACACAGAGAGATTTGCCAACAAGCAAGAAATGATCCAATGGATCATTGGCTTGCAGAATTAGTACTGAATCATATCACAGGCACCTCTGGCACACACACAAGTGTCACAGATGCAACACAAGTACACCTAGACAAGCAAGTATGATAAACCAGTAAGCATAGCAAGCCCAGAAGCATGAACAGCAAGGTATATCAAGCCATAAGCAAGCACAACATAGCATGGCAAGTGTAGAGCAAGCTAGGAGTAGCAGAGAAGCAAGCATAGCATGAACAGCAAGCAAATCGACATGTGCCGATGCAATCGGTAATCCGACGAAGCTTGCGAAACCGAAGCACGAAGATTGCGCAAGAAGAGCATGACTCTAGATGATCACAAGATCACCAGAGAGTGACATAGCATGAGGAGGAAGAAGCACAGTAACAAGGGGAGGCGCACAGAAGAGAAGGAGGAGAAGCAGAAGACCTTACCCGCGCCTGGAGGCAGAAGCTATGGCATGGCGAGGCAGTGCCCGCGCGGCCATAGCAGCTGCAAAGCCAGGGAAGTCGCCGGCGTTACGCCGACGAACACCACCACAGCAGCACAGCATGGAGACGACGGCACAGGCGCTGCGAGCAGCACCCGCGCCAGGTCGGTCTCGGAGGCGCTCACGTCGATGGCGAGGGCGAGAGCTCGTCGGAGCTTCACAATCGCCCGAGGCGATTCTCCAGGAGATCCAGATCGATGGCGATCCGCCAGGAGAGGATGAGAAGGGAAAAACGGCGCGGACAGATCGATAGATCTGCTCGCGGCGGTTCCAAATCGATAGGTGGCTACGGCGGAGGAGCTCGGCGATGGCCGGAGCAGGGCGGCGGCCATGGCGGCAACGCCATCGCCACGGGGTCGCCAGAGGCTAGGGTTAGATCGAGTGAGGAGAGGGCCGAGTGAGAGTGAGTGAGGTGGGCCGCTTCGGCGCCACCGAACCCAAAAGGGGGCCAGCCTATTTGGGCCATCCACAGGTTTGAGTTATTGGGCTGGGCCCAATAGGGGTCCAGAGGGGTATTTTGGTCTTTTACATTTAATAAAAGATCAAAACTTTACCAAATTTTAATAAATCATAAACAACTCTAAAAATCCAATAAAAATTGGATTTATGAATGAAAAATAAATCTTAACAAGAATAAAATATGAAATGGAATTTATGAAACAAATTCAAAATAATGAATTTTCAGAATTTAAATAATAACTTGGAATTTTAAATTATTATTTCCTTGTATTTTAAATTCAAGGAAAAATCTCCAATAAGTTCAAATACTTATTTTCAAATATTTCAAAAGGAAAGTCTATAATTCCAAGTCATTTCTTTTGAAAAAGGGTATTTTTCCCAGAAAAATACTATATTCCTTTTTATTCCAAAAACTATAGAGATAACTCTATTTCAAATTATTTTTGGAATGACTAAGGTAATTATCAAGTAAAATCATTTTACTTTGAAATGTTGTACTTTGTGTGAATTACAATGATTAATACTTGTAAAATTAATTGTAAATTACCGTCAAAGACATAAATCTTAAATACAACCCTAAATTGTAATAACTCATTGGGGTAAAGGGATTCAACATAAAATAATTCATCCATGATTGCATTATTTGGATTTTTATAACATTGTCCTTACCGGACAATGATGCTTCTTACAGAACCCGAGGTCCAGGTTCCATCAACTGCATTGAACTGCACTATCTCGCAGTCCACAGGCAAGTTCACCCTTGCTCATGTCAATTTGATTATTTTCTACTACTTTAATGCAAAGCTATATACTTATCATTCCTGCATCGCAAATGAAATGTTATTTTCCAACTATGAATATGACTATGTGGCTGGCAATGGAACCATGGTATGTGTTGATATGGTGGAGGTTCCATTGCAAAGGGTTATATCACCCTAGGATTAATTACCAATGCCGTCCAGTGATTCTAGCGCCGTACAAACCGCGTTGACCATGAGATCTATAATGGCTCTGGAAAAGCCAGCTGTATCTTTTCCCTTCTGCACGCCAACGGATCGGAGAGACGGTGGGGTGCTGGAGGCACTGCCGCAATAGGTTGGGAAATCCTTTTAAATCCCCATCCATTGGTGATGTTAATCTCTTCCGATCTATGAGGGATTGTCCGGAGTACACCATGAGTAAAGCCGTATTATCGGGGGAAAGTCTACTGGAGGTGTACGGTCGGACAAAAGGGTGGGTTTGCAGTCGCGGAGAAGGCGGTGTGGGCTTGGATCTTTATACCTGGCCTCACACCTAAGGAAGTGTGAACGGGGGCAAGTCCCTGCGGATGGCGAAAAGGGTGAGATCTCTTGTGGGAAAAGTAACGCACCTCTGCAGAGTGTATCAAATTGTGGCTGTCACTCCCTGTTCCGGGAAGGGAACTGCGAACGCGGGCAGAAAGGAACTCCACGAAGTTCTGGTCAACCCGTGGAAGACCGACGGGCATAGTTTTCATAATAAAAGCAACCTTTTGAAGAAATGTTTTCAAAACATGCATTGACCTGCGATTTCCTGATCAATGGTCGTAGCTAGTGCATCAAACACCTTTTATTCTTTTAGAACTTGCTGAGTACCTCTGTACTCACTTTCTTTCGACACCCTTGCTAGACTGTGATCCTGAAGCGGAGGCTATCAACGATGGAGCACCAGAAGGAAGCTACGAGTTGGTCTACGATGAACCTGATCTTACCGGCGGAGTGGAAGGCGTAGACTATGGGATAGTCTACGGACCAGATGACTCGGAGGTGGAGGAGTAGTGACATACCCTAGTATCTTAGAGCCGAGCAACGTAGAACTTACCTAAATAAGTTGTTGAGCTCTTAATATTTGTTATGAGTTGTAATCGTACTTAAGTAGTATCTTAGGGTGTTCTCATAGGACCTGTGAGAATACCAACTTGTTAAGACAATGTTGTAATAAAGTATGGAGTGTTTTGACCTGCAATGTTTCGTTGTACCACTCGAGGGATATGGCAATTTGTGAGGAAGCCCCTTCACAAAGATCATATCAATGACTTGTATACTACAACATGCGGTGGTATGCTTGGGTCACCGCAGCTGGTATCGTGAGCAAATGTTGCGACCTTAGGTTGGAAAAACCTAGTGTAGGGAAGTAACCTGTAGGAGTATAGTAGAAATAGTAAAGGATTCTCTAGAAATATGGTGATTATTCACTTGAGAATAGCAAAACCATATATTTTAGTGCGATAATTCTTTATTATAGCTATTATGATGCATTACCACTACTAATATTCTGCTTTTGTATACAGCCATAATGGCGAACACTTTTCCTAAGAGGACTTTGAGGAAGGTTGAGGGTTGGCTCGGTGATTATGATGGACCAATAACAGCTCTCCGTGTGGGATGTCGAAGGAACTTCATTGCGATCCACGGATACCCGTTATCAAGTATACTTACTATGATGGGGAAATCCTAGCCAAGTGCAGAGTATCGGTCCAACTACCGGAAAAACTGCTGATGAGTCGTATAATGCCATACGGAGAAGCCAAAACTATCACCACAGCCTACCATATGGGCCTATTCAAGGCAATCCTTGAGATAAGGCAGCACAAGTCGATAGAACTGCTATGTTCGTAGTTTTCTCATATACCTCATGCCGAGGAAGATGAGGATCCCACTCTTAATCATTTGGTGTTAGCACACGAAGTCCTGAAGGCTGCAGCACAAAGACATGGATAGTCGTAAGTCTTTATTGACCACGATGTACCTTTTACACATGAAGATGAGAGGTGAGATTGACCACATGCTAGCTGAGTTCACGGACCACGATAAAGTCCAAACTCGGATGCGTGATTTGAGGGCACAACCACAACATACTACACCCTTCTTTAACCCAGATAGCGATGTAGATTTGAGTGACCAGTGGTTCAAGAGAAATCTACCTACAAGAGATCCACTTACACCTAACTTTGTCCCGCACTATCCACACGTGTCAGCATCGTATGATACTGGATACGGGGGAGACCATTCATGGAACATAAACTGCTCGGAGTCGCCGATCGAGAACTCGACGGGTTGGCGTTTCGGGGAACCTTTCGGTGATGAGGAGGAGCCAATTCCATGTGATACAGGAGATGAGAGTGATGCGGTTAACCAGAATGTTAACCAAAGCTTTGAGCAGAAAGAGAAAGACACCAACTCCATTTCTCTAGATTTGGAGATGGGATTACCCAAAACATCCCAGTACGTCGTAGGTGAGAGTTCTGGAACAAAGAAAAAGAAGAAGAAGAAGATGAGGGGTCAAGTTAATAGGAATCCTCCATGGATGACTGGGGAAGAGGAGATGTATTCCACTGGGGATATGTATGAGTCTTTATCTAGTTACTTTGGCATGACAGATCTCTGTCTCGGCACTTCGTCCGATTCAGACTACATACCTACGGGAAGAACTTTCATTCCGGACGGTCTTCGGAGGACCGACCGTTGTACCGGATGGACCCCAGGGATGTACGCGGAGGCGAATGAAGACGATGAGGAGTAGGGCTCCAATGAAGAATAAAGTAATCTAGGTGGTATTGTAATAGAACGTATTTTAAATTCCCGTTGGCTTGGGCTTTGAGCCAAATAAGTGGTTTATATGTACCACATGTAATATAAGTTTGTGAGTGTGTTATGTATTATACGGTGTATATACATAATAAATGTTTGTGTTGGATTTGCTTCTTGATTTCATTGTGTGACTAGTTCTGGGCATTGAGTTGAGCTCAGAAAGCATTTGCATGGTGTAATTATGAGTAATCGCTCTTTGTTACAGGACTAGGGGGAAATGGCGTTAGTAGAAACCGAAGAGGCTCGCAGAGAGCGGGAAGCCAGAGAGAAAGAGGAAGCAGATGCAGCAGCTAGAGCAGAAAACGCACCACCACCACCACACCCAATGTTGCACCCAGACTTCCAACAGTATATGAGGTCAATGGAGGAGGATAGGAGGCGTTACCAGGAAAGCCAGAGCAAAAACATGCAGTATGTTCGGGATTTCAATAGGTTAGCCAGGTATGCACCTGAGGATGTAGATACAGAGGAGAAGCGGAAGAAGCAGTTTATGAAAGGCATGAATCCATACATGAAGATGCAACTGAGATTGGCACGGACTGCCGAATTCCAGGAACTGATTGACTCGGCAATCACTTTCGAGGATGACTACAGGCAAGTCCAAGAGGACAGGAGGAAGAGAGCTCGTATAGAGCCAAGGAAGTACCCAATCAGTAAACCATTACCTGATCGGAGTTTCAAACCCCGATACCGACCTACTACTGGTAATCAATACAACCGGGGAGGTCAGAGTCAGAACCCAATTAATCAGATCATCTGCAACAGTTGTGGCCTGAGAGGTCATTTGCAGAAGGATTGTCAGAAACCCAGAATCATTTGTTATGGTTGTGGAAAGGAAGGACACATTAAGCCGGATTGTCCTAACAAGGCGTCCTGGAGCGGACAGAGCTCTGGAGGACGAGGTGGAAACAACAACAACAACAACAATCGCAACAACAACAACAACAACAACAACCGCAACTACAACTACAACAACAAGAAGGGAAAGCCTTATGGAAAGCTGAATTGCACATCTTTGGAACAAGCGGAAGAGTCGGATCAAACAGTCTTAGGTACGCTCAGCATTCTTACTCATCCTGGCAAAGTATTATTTGATACTGGAGCAACCACATCATTTCTTGCATTGGAATTTGTGGAAAAATTTGGGCTTAGATGTTCTAAGTTAGAAACCCCTATAACTGTTCTATCCGCGGGGGGGACGATCTTAGTAACCCACGTGAAAGAAGCACAAGTCCTAACCATATGTGACTGTGTGTATTTCGCGGACCTATTCATCATACCCATGAAGGACATATCAGTCATCCTAGGGATGGATTGGTTGACAGAAAATGGAGCGGTGATTAACTATGGAGACAAAACAGTATCACTTCGCAACTCCATCGGAGGTAGAATAGTGTTCCAAGGAGATAGGTACAGTGAGTTGGAGATTGGATTGGAACTCAATAGCTTGAAGGAAGTGAGAATTGAAGATATTCCTGTAGTAAATGAGTTTAAGGATGTATTTCCTAAGGAACTACCGGGTATGCCACCCGATAGAGAGATAGAATTCACAATCGATCTGATTCCAGGCACAGCACCAATAGCACAACCACCATATAAGATGGGGCCAAAGGAGTTAGTGGAACTAAAAGCTCAGATAGATGAACTGGAACAGAAGGGATTTATTCAAGAAAGTGTGTCACCATGGGGTACACCAGTTATTTTTGTGGATAAAAGAGATGGAGGAAAGAGAATGTGTGGAGATTACAGAAATTTGAACAATGTAACTATCAAGAACAAGTATCCTTTACCTAGAATTCAAGATCTTTTTGATCAAGTTCAAGGAGCAGGAGTCTTCTCGAAGATAGATTTAAGGTCAGGATACCATCAAATCAAGATTAAGAAGGAGGATGTACCAAAAACAGCATTCGTATCAAGGTATGGACACCATGAATACTTGGTTGTACCATTTGGACTAACAAATGCACCAGCAATTTTCATGAATTTGATGAACAAGATATTCATGAAGTACTTGGACAAGTTTGTGATAGTGTTCATAGATGATATTCTAATCTATTCCAAAGATAAAGAAGAACATGCCAAACATTTGAAGATAGTTCTGCAAACTTTGAGGGAACATCAGCTATATGCGAAGTTCAGCAAGTGCAAGTTTTGGTTAGATAGTGTTGAATTTCTTGGACATGTGATAACCAAAGAAGGCATAGCGGTGAATCCAAGCAAGGTTCAGTCCGTATTGGAATGGAAATCACCTAAAAATGCTAAGGAGATACGAGGATTTCTTGGTATGGCAGGTTACTATCGGAGATTCATAGAGGGATTTTCGAAGATTGCAGGACCAATGACCAAGTTACTCAAGAAAAATACTCCATTTGTGTGGACTGATGAGTGTGAAGCCAGCTTCCAAACACTCAAAGATAAGTTAACCACAAAGCACCAAAGATTGGCGATTCCTCGAACCTAGAAAGGATTATACGGTGTATTGTGATGCTTCCAAGAATGGACTTGGATGTGTTCTTATGCAAGATCGGAAGGTAATAGCTTATGGATCAAGACAGTTGAAACCACATGAACACAACTACCCAGTACATGATCTCGAGTTAGCGGCAGTTGTGTATGCTTTGAAGAGTTGGAGACAATTTCTATATGGATCCAAGTGTGAGTTATACACCGATCACAAGAGTTTGAAATATTTCTTCACTCAGAAAGAATTAAACATGAGACAGAAGAGATGGTTGGAGTTGATTAAGGATTACGACCTTAAGATCAACTATACCCCAGGCAAAGCTAATGTAGTAGCAGATGCTTTAAGTAGGAAGAGTACGGAGAATCAACCTACGGAATGGGAAATTCCAAAGGAACTTCGGAAAGAGTTAGAAGATGCTCAGATCTTGTTTATTCAAGGTGATGTCAAGGGAAGTATAGCAACCATGAGGATTATGGATGAGATGTACTCAGACTTGAAATATGAGATTATCCGAAAGCAAGCGGATGATTTGTTCATTCAAGAGGAGATCAAAAGAATTGGTGAAGGAAGACCATCGGAATTCCATCTAGGGGATTTTGATTCATTATACTTCCAGAAAAGGATCTGTGTACCAGATGATCAAGAAGTGAAGTCAATCATATTAAAAGAAGCACATGAAACCCCTTATTCCATACACCCGGGAAGTACGAAGATGTATATGGATTTGAAGGAGATGTTCTGGTGGAACAACATGAAAAGAGAAATAGCACAATATGTCTCGGAATGTCATACATGTCAACGAGTGAAGGCAGAGTATCAGAGTCCCGCGGGATTACTCAAACCACTAGAGATACCGGAATGGAAATGGGATGAAATCGGAATGGATTTTGTTACTGGTTTACCAATGACTAGTAAGAGGAAGGATATGATATGGGTAATAGTGGACAGACTTACCAAGAGTGCTCATTTCATAGCCGTAAACACAAAAGATACTGCAGAAAAGCTTGTGGATATATATGTGAAGGAAATTGTGAGTAAGCATGGAGTACCAAAGAAGATAGTCTCAGATAGAGGTTCGATTTTCACATCAGCATTCTGGAAACAATTACAAGAATCTTTGGGATCCAAGTTGGATTTCAAGACAAGATATCATCCACAAACCGGAGGACAAACCGAAAGAACCAATCAGATACTAGAAGACATGCTTAGAGCTTGTGCTCTTAACTTTGGAGGCTCATGGGGGGACCATTTACCTTTAGCGGAGTTCTCATATAACAATAGTTATCAGAGTAGCATCCAGATGGCACCGTACGAAGCATTGTACGAAAGGAAGTGTAGATCACCAATTTGTTGGTTTGAAACCGGAGAAAACAAGGAGTTTACACCAGACTACATCAAGGAGAGACAAGACGTCATCGAGGTGATCCGGGATAAACTCAAGATAGCTCAGAGTCGTCAGAAGAGTTACGCCGACTTAAAGAAAAGAGATTGGGAACCAAAAGTGGGAGACATGGTTTATCTGAAGGTTAGCCCAATGAAAGGACTTAAGAGGTTCGGAGTGAAAGGAAAGTTAAGTCCTCGATATATTGGACCATTTAAGATAATCACAATCGAGGAACAGCTTTTGAGTTGGAGTTACCAAGCACAACTAAGTCAAGTTCATAATGTATTTCATGTATCACAACTCAGAAAGTGTTTGAAGGCACCGGATGATCCTATCACATATGAAGAAATTGAATTGCAATCTGATCTAACCTATGTGGAAAGGCCTGAAAAGATCTTAGAAGTACAATGGAAGAAGTTAAGAAACAGGGCAATCAAATATTGTAAAGTGCAATGGCAACATCATCCTGAGCGAGAAGCCACTTGGGAGACGGAAGAAGAACTCAGGAAGTCTTACCCCGAGATGTTCAGGTACCAATCTTAACTTCGGGACGAAGTTTCTGTTAAGGGGGAGAGGCTGTAATAACCCAGAACATAGGAACAACGAAGGGTAGGTTTAGAAATGGGATGTGCATTTCATCGCAAAACGGGGGAAATTTTCGCGCCTTATTGCAACTAAACCTAAGAGGGATCGAGGTTCTCTCTCATTTTGCACTTAGGGTTAGGCATTGTGAGTTAGGGAAATTTCGACATGATCTCTTTTGTATCTTGTTGATTTGGGGAATTGATTTCATTTGACAAGTGTCAATACATTTAACAATAAGTATTAAACAATATGAAAATGGAATTCATAATTTAAAAACACAACTCATGAATTCAAATCACTTTGAATTTCAAAGTGAATCACAAATACAATATTTATTCCAGAATATAAATGTCACATAATCACAAGCTCATAAACAAAAACTTGGGCTTTATTGATAACAACACAGATTACAAAGTCTTTACAATATTCTTGATACAAGAATTGATAAATAAGAAACAAAAATGAAAATGAAGATTACAAGTTTATCCCTAAACTAAAACCTAGACTATATGACTTGGAGAATGTCTTCTGGCCATGTCCATCTTCACAAACCTGCAATAATCAAGCACCAACACTCGCCCGAATCTAAGTGTTAGCTCAAGATTCGGTTTAGACGGTTAGCAAGTGACACAATATTCGAGTTTGGACAGAACCAAGTCACAAGACACTTGTGCTTGTCCAAAACCAGGGACAAGACAAGATAAGGGCAGCAGCAGACCAAACCCGAGCACACACCAGGGCTCAAGTTTCAAAGATATGAGAGCACACAGCTCAAGTGTCTTGGGCAAAGAAGAAGGCCATGCAAAAGCATAGTCACCAAGCATGCCAGGCTTGTGTGTCAATGCAGGAGAGAAGTAGGGATCATATAAAAGGAGCACAAACCCTAAAACCAGTGACCGATCGACTCAGATAAGATCACCGAGGTAAGGGTGAAGCAAGAGCAGCTCAGTTCATCCAGTTCTTGAGCAAGAACAAAGCCAACACACACAACCACTTAAGCAACCAGAGATCATGGTGACCTAGAAGATCATCCAAGCTCTGGAGGTGAAGGGCTGTGAACAAACCAAGTCTGCATCAACAAAGCATTACTTTCTAGGAGCTGGAACAAGGTATACCTAGTTCCTGGAAGAGATCCAATGGATCTAATCCATCATATGCATAAGCATGGGATGAGCAGATGCTCATATGGGTAGATCATCACTTGGTTTTCACCAAGGATTACTGCCAGTCAAAAGCTACTAAGACAGAAACCATCCAGATACAAATCATGTGCACAGAAGCTAGAAAGCATGCACAGATGCACACTAACAAGATCATATGCACAGATAGCACCAGTAGATAGCATAGATTAGCAGCTAAGACTACACAGAAGATCCTAAGCAAGCAACCATCAGAAACCCTAGAATTCTTCACAGGCAAGCATATTGGCATTCATAGTTACTATGATTCCCTAATATGCAAGCAAAGTTGAGTAGCCCACAAGACCCAACCAAATAAGAGCAAGCCAAATAGATCACATCACTATCCAGAAATGGATTCGTAGTTTAATTGCTTGTAAAAGAATCATGAACAGCAAACTCATATACAAGCAAGACATTTAAATCATCACCGCATAAGCGAGTTCATCGAATTTAAGTAATACAAGCATGAATTTATCACAGATCCATGCTAAGCATGACAAGCAGATACCGTTAAGCCATACAACTTAATTCATAGCCACTAGAGCAAGTCTAGATAGCTAGAAATGCAACAGCACAGGATGCTTGAGCATCAAGATCACCAGATAAGTGAACCATATAGCCACAGTGTTAGCCAGTAAACAATCACTGACAATCAATTGATCAAATTGATCAATCATAGCAAGCCAAGCTACACAGAGAGATTTGCCAACAAGCAAGAAATGATCCAATGGATCATTGGCTTGCAGAATTAGTACTGAATCATATCACAGGCACCTCTGGCACACACACAAGTGTCACAGATGCAACACAAGTACACCTAGACAAGCAAGTATGATAAACCAGTAAGCATAGCAAGCCCAGAAGCATGAACAGCAAGGTATATCAAGCCATAAGCAAGCACAGCATAGCATGGCAAGTGTAGAGCAAGCTAGGAGTAGCAGAGAAGCAAGCATAGCATGAACAGCAAGCAAATCGACATGTGCCAGTACGAATCGGTAATCTGACCAGAAGCTTGCAGTAAACCGAAGCACAGTAAGATTGCGCAGCAGTAGCATGACTCTAGATGATCACAAGATCACCAGAGAGTGACATAGCATGAGGAGGAAGAAGCACAGTAACAAGGGGAGGCGCACAGAAGAGAAGGAGGAGAAGCAGAAGACCTTACCCGCGCCTGGAGGCAGAAGCTATGGCATGGCGAGGCAGTGCCCGCGCGGCCATAGCAGCTGCAAAGCCAGGGAAGTCGCCGGCGTTACGCCGACGAACACCACCACAAAGACACAGCATGGAGACGACGGCACAGGCGCTGCGAGCAGCACCCGCGCCAGGTCGGTCTCGGAGGCGCTCACGTCGATGGCGAGGGCGAGAGCTCGTCGGAGCTTCACAATCGCCCGAGGCGATTCTCCAGGAGATCCAGATCGATGGCGATCCGCCAGGAGAGGATGAGAAGGGAAAAACGGCGCGGACAGATCGATAGATCTGCTCGCGGCGGTTCCGAATCGATAGGTGGCTACGGCGGAGGAGCTCGGCGATGGCCGGAGCAGGGCGGCGGCCATGGCGGCAACGCCATCGCCACGGGGTCGCCAGAGGCTAGGGTTAGATCGAGTGAGGAGAGGGCCGAGTGAGAGTGAGTGAGGTGGGCCGCTTCGGCGCCACCGAACCCAAAAGGGGGCCAGCCTATTTGGGCCGTCCCTGGGTTTGAGTTATTGGGCTGGGCCCAATAGGGGTCCAGAGGGGTATTTTGGTCTTTTACATTTAATAAAAGATCAAAACTTTACCAAATTTTAATAAATCATAAACAACTCTAAAAATCCAATAAAAATTGGATTTATGAATGAAAAATAAATCTTAACAAGAATAAAATATGAAATGGAATTTATGAAACAAATTCAAAATAATGAATTTTCAGAATTTAAATAATAACTTGGAATTTTAAATTATTATTTCCTTGTATTTTAAATTCAAGGAAAAATCTCCAATAAGTTCAAATACTTATTTTCAAATATTTCAAAAGGAAAGTCTATAATTCCAAGTCATTTCTTTTGAAAAAGGGTATTTTTCCCAGAAAAATACTATATTCCTTTTTATTCCAAAAACTATAGAGATAACTCTATTTCAAATTATTTTTGGAATGACTAAGGTAATTATCAAGTAAAATCATTTTACTTTGAAATGTTGTACTTTGTGTGAATTACAATGATTAATACTTGTAAAATTAATTGTAAATTACCGTCAAAGACATAAATCTTAAATACAACCCTAAATTGTAATAACTCATTGGGGTAAAGGGATTCAACATAAAATAATTCATCCATGATTGCATTATTTGGATTTTTATAACATTGTCCTTACCGGACAATGATGCTTCTCTGAGTAACCCGAGGTCCAGGTTCCATCAATCGCATTGAACCGCACTATCTCGCAGTCCACGTGCAAGTTCACCCTTGCTCATGTCAATTTGAGTATTTTCTAGTACTTTAATGCAAATCTATATACTTATCATAACTGAATCGCAAATGAAATGTAATTTTACAACTAAGAATATGACTATGTGGTGGCAATGGAACCATGGTATGTGTTGATATGGTGGAGGTTCCATTGCAAAGGGTTATATCACCCTAGGATTAATTACCAATGCCGTCCAGGATTCTAGCGCCGTACAAACCGCGTTGACCATGATATCTATAATGGCTCGGAAAAGCCAGCTGTATCTTTTCCCTTCGCACGCCAACGGATCGGAGAGACGGTGGGGTCTTTGGAGGCACCGCCGCAATAGGTTGGGAAATCCTTTTAAATCCCCATCCATTGGTGATGTTAATCTCTTCCGATCTATGAGGGATTGTCCGGAGTACACCATGAGTAAAGCCGTATTATCGGGGGAAAGTCTACTGGAGGTGTACGGTCGGACAAAAGGGTGGGTTTGCAGTCGCGGAGAAGGCGGTGTGGGCTTGGATCTTTATACCTGGCCTCACACCTAAGGAAGTGTGAACGGGGGCAAGTCCCTGCGGATGGCGAAAAGGGTGAGATCTCTTGTGGGAAAAGTAACGCACCTCTGCAGAGTGTATCAAATTGTGGCTGTCACTCCCTGTTCCGGGAAGGGAACTGACGAACGGCAGAAAGGAACTCCACGAAGTTCTGGTCAACCTGTGAAGACTGACGGGCATAGTTTTCATAATAAAAGCAACCTTTTGAAGAAATGCTTTCAAAACATGCATTGACCTGCGATTTCCTGATCAATGGTCGTAGCTAGTGCATCAAACACCTTTTATTCTTTTAGAACTTGCTGAGTACCTCTGTACTCACTTTCTTTCGACACCCTTGCTAGACTGTGATCCTGAAGCGGAGGCTATCAACGATGGAGCACCAGAAGGAAGCTACGAGTTGGTCTACGATGAACCTGATCTTACCGGCGGAGTGGAAGGCGTAGACTATGGGATAGTCTACGGACCAGATGACTCGGAGGTGGAGGAGTAGTGACATACCCTAGTATCTTAGAGCCGAGCAACGTAGAACTTACCTAAATAAGTTGTTGAGCTCTTAATATTTGTTATGAGTTGTAATCGTACTTAAGTAGTATCTTAGGGTGTTCTCATAGGACCTGTGAGAATACCAACTTGTTAAGACAATGTTGTAATAAAGTATGGAGTGTTTTGACCTGCAATGTTTCTGTTGTACCACTCTGAGGGATATGGCAATTTGTGAGGAAGCCCCTTCACAAAGATCATATCAATGACTTGTATACTACAACATGCAGTGGTATGCTGGGTCACCGCAAAATTCTTCTTATTGCAACCTTGAAGCCAACAAATGGTTCAAGAATTGCCTATGGACAACTCCTACAAATATAACTCAATGAAAACATTAGTCCATAGGGATTGTCATTAATTACCAAAACCACACATGGGGGCTCCATGCACTTTCATCGGTTTCTCATGTTGAGGTGTTGCACCTCTAAATATAATAGAAAATCAACCCCCACTAGTTTCCATATTTCCAATAAAATTGGTTTCACTCTATTCGGAGCTACCAATCTTAAGTTTTGGATTTTACAAGGTAGCAGTTTTATATCAGCAGGCCGGATTTTCTGGGCCGGATATTTCCCAAATATCCGGCCCCTGAAATTTGGCTAAGGACTCAAGGCTTTTCGGCTCAGTACTGCCCCGGATATATTGCCGGACTTTTGACCCGAAATTTCCCAGGCCGGAGATTTTGGGCCTGATAATCCGGGCCGGATATTTGCAAAATATCCGGCCCCCAATATTTGGCTAAGGACTCAAGACGTTTCGGCTCAGTACTACCCTGGCATGAGGCTGGATTTTTGGCCGGACTTTTGACCGGATTTTCCCCAGGGCCGGACTTTTTGGGGGGGTCGGATTATCCGGCCCCAACTTAGGCCGGATTATCTGGCCCTGGATTTGCCCAACGGCTCGATTTTCTTGGGGGTATAAATACCCCCCTTCTTCCTCCTTGGGCTGTGGCTTCTCTCACTCACTCTCTCCTCCATTGTCGAACTAGAGAAGCTTGCTCTATCTCTCCATCCCTCCATGATTCTTGCCCCCATTTGAGGGAAAAGAGAGAGGAGATCTAGATCTACATTTCTACCAATCAAATCCATCTCTTTGTGAGTGGAACTCTCTAGATCTTGATCTTCGTGTTCTTTGTGAATTCCTTTGTTCTTCCTCTCTTATTCCCCCAATAGCTTTTGTAGCTTTGTTGGAATTTGAGAGAGAAGGACTTGAGCATATTTGTGGTGTTCTTGCCATTGCATTTGGTGCATCGGTTTGAGTTCTCCACGGTGATTCGTGGAAGTGAAAGCAAGAAGGTTGTTTCTCTTGGGTCTTTGGACCCTAGACGGCTTAGTGGCCTTTGTGGCATCTTTGTGGTGTTCTTGGGGACTCCAATTAAGTTGTGGAGAATCTTCAAGGGCAAGGCCTTTGTGGCATCTTAGTGGTGTTCTTGGGGACTCCAATTAAGTTGTGGAGATTCTTCAAGGGCAAGGCCTTTGTGGCAAATTGTTGGGAGCCTCCAATTAAGTTGTGGAGATAGCCCCAAGCTTTGTGCGGGTTCGGTAACCTCCCTAAGGTTACATAGTGGATCGAGGACATCCCTCTTGGTGGGAATTCTCGAGGAGAATACAGTGGCCCTCGTGCATTTGGAGTGACTTGTCCTCCACACCGCTCCAACGGAGAGTAGCACTCGCAAGAGTGCGAACTTCGGGCTACATCATCGTCTCCCGCGTGCCTCGGTTATCTCTATACCCGAGCTCTTTACTTATGCACTTTACCTTGTGATAGCCATCGTGCTTGAAGTTATATATATCTTGCTATCACATAAGTTGCTTGTATTGCTTAGCATAAGTTGTTGGTGCACATAGGTGAACCTTTGCTTAGAATAAGTTGTTGGTGCACATAGATGAACCATAGTATATAGGCTTTGGGCTTGACAAAGTAAACGCTTGTTTTATTCCGCATTTATTAAGCCCATCTCGTAAAAGTTTAAATTGCCTATTCACCCCCCTCTAGGCGACATCCGTGTCCTTTCACCTGATCCATGTAATCGACTATGTGTGCGGCGCTGATCGTAGGTAAATCCTATACACCGATCAAGTCGGTGCCTATCAGGCACCGCACACCCTGGTCGGGTATTGGGCCAGACCCATTTCACCATTTTCCTTTTTTTCGTTTTCGTTTTCGTTTTTGTTTTTTTGTTTTTGTTTTTGTTTCTCTTTTTTCTTTTCTATTTTATTTATTTTTTTGTTTTATTTTTTATATCCTTTTCTTTTTGTTCAAAGTTGAAAAAGTTCAAATTTGAATAAGTTTAAATTTGAAAATAGTTAAAATCCGAAAAACGTTCAAATTTAAAAAGTGTTCAAATTTGAAAAATGTTCAAAGCTAAAAATTGTTCGTATTCAAAAAATGTTCATAATAAAAAAATGTTTAAATTTAAAATATGTTAATTTTCAAAAAAATGTTCAAATTTTGAAAAAAAAGTTGAATTTTTGAAAAAAAATATTCTAAAAAAATTATTTATCGAAAAAAGTATTTTTAGAAACAGAAATTTTTTAAAACTACCAGATTTTAGAATAACGGATTAAAAAATTTCTTCTTAAAAAACGAAAATATGTAAACAGAAAAGAGAAAAGAAATAGAATAAGAAAAGTAGAAACAACTGACCTGATGGGCCGCGGCCCACTACACAGCCGCCAGGTCGGGGGTGTGCGGCATCCCGTCCGCACTAGGAATGTCAGCGGGTCTGCACCCGGCCGGGGATCCCCTTTTCTCCCCCGTCCCCACGACATGAAAAAGACCCCGTCCCCATCCCCATAAGCATCATCGGGGACTAATTTCCCCCGTCCCCATCCCCTGTCGGGGGTAGCAGACCCACGGGTTCCCCAAACCCGTAATGAAGCTAGGGCCTAGGAGAGATGTACTACAGTCTACAGTACTGTAGACAACAGTACATTGCAGCAACAGCTGACAACTACAATTAGGAAGCAAGTACGATCATGATGCAAATAAAATACCACCAATCAACAACTAGCTAGCACATTCAAAAAAGCATATATAGGAAACGATAGAAAGCAAACTGACATGACAAAATAATAAGGTTCTCGTTCAACACTTATCGAATAGTCTAGTGCTCACACAGCACCTCACACAGGTAATATAGGATCCAAAATTCAAAGACTAAAACATTACATGGAGTAATGCAATATTGACGACACACCAGGGATTACTTAAGGCAGTAGTTCATATGATAAAAAGAAATAAGTAGGAGCTTCACAGCCCATTATTCATCAATAAGCGACCAGCTTCAGCATTCAACCAGCAGGCCAGTAGAATCGGCGAACAAACCAGCAGCTTCATCATTCAGCCAATGGATCAATAGCTTCAGCTTCCTTATTCCAGCAATCAAATTGTCAAATCCTACATTGCAATGAGAAAATAGTTAAAGGGTGAAATGGAACTTGCAGCATCTCTGTTGCAATCATCTAAGTTTTGAGTTTTTAGAGATTCACCTGCAACCCCTCTTGAATGTCTTGAAGGACAGACCAGAAACTTGCAGCATCTGCACTGCGATCATCTACAAACAAACACGTGAACAGTTAGTTATGTTTATAAGACAAAGAGGTTAAACAACAAAGACAAAGTTGTCTCACATTTATACTTGTTCCTAAGCCAATCTTGAGAGCACATCAGTGCCTCCAACATATCAGAAGCTAGACGACTGCGATGCTCACTAAGAACCCTTCCACTTGTACTAAAAGCTGATTCAGATGCAACTGTAGTTACAGGAACAGCAAAGATGTCTCTTGCCACTTTCCTCAAAGTGGGATAGCGCCTACCAGCAACTTTCCACCAGTCCAGCACATTGAAGTGCTCTGTTGTCAATGGAACCAAATCATCCACCAAGTACTGATCTAACTCAGTCCTATAAGTTGCTGGCCTCTTTTGAGCAATACGTGCATTGAAAACTGACATCAAAGCTGTAGTTTTTGCTGTTGGTCTTGACGAGTTTGAGGACTCGACATTATCTTCATTGCTATCAGCCTCATATTCCTCCAACAAGGCACATAATGAATCAATGACTTCTTTAACAAGACCATGACACTCTTCAGGACTAACACCATGTAGGCTAGAGAAGCAAACAAGCAACATTTCATCTTTGTACCTTGGATCAAGAAGAGTAGCCATACCCATTAAACCTTGAATGTCAGACCAATATTTATCAAACTTTGCATTCATGCTAACTGTCATAGCTTCTATAGTTGCATCGCCACAAGTAGCCCACTGTCTCATTTTCTCTTTTATTTCACAAATCTTGGGGAAATAAATATTGGCAGTGACATAATCAGTTCCAGAGAATAATTCAGTTACTTCAAAGAACAACTCTAGCCTCTTTACTACATCCGAAGCGAAAAACCATTCGTCCTCGCTAGGAAGAGAATCATACAGTTTCTCAACCTTCTTTGCACGCTCAAACACAGCCTTATAAGGTAAAGCAGTATTAAGCATCGTGAAAGTAGAGTTCCATCTAGTCTTACAGTCAAGAGCCAACTTTTTTTCTATCTTCACTTTCTGGAACTTAGCAATTTCCTCAAATTTCACAACTCTCTTAGGTGTGGCTGTCCAAAAGGCTACACTCTCACGAATGTTTTCTATAGCAGATTTCATCACATCTAATCCATCCTTCACTATTAAGTTAAGAATGTGTGCGCAACAGCGCATGTGAAGCATCATACCTTTCAACATCAGCTTCTCTGTCCCTAACTTCTTCATTAACAAATCAATTGCCTTGTCATTTGAGGTGCAGTTATCAACGGTCACAGCAGAAAGCTTCTCATCAAGATTCCAAGCCACCAAAGCCTCATAAAGTTGTTGTGCTATAACCTCTGCAGTATGTGGAGCGGGCACATAAATGAACCTAAACACAACACAAAAACATTCACATGTTATTAGACTTCATTAATAAGTTTAACACAACAACACTGATAATATCAATACAACATCATTGACAAGTTAGTACCTCATAACAACACTCCTAAGGATCCAATTATCATCAATAAAGTGGGCTGTGATAGCCATGTAGCCCTTCTTTTGATTATCAGATGTCCACATATCAGTTGTGATGGCCACTCTAGATCTATTGGTAGCCATGTACTCCATTGCTTTCTTTCTTTCTTCTCTGTAATTATCAAAGATGTCCTTCCTGCAAGATTAGAATTGAAAATCAAAAATTGAATTATCATATCAGAATAAGTAATGTACAACATGCCAATGACGCAGATGTGCCAAACTGCATACCTAATAGTGTTCCTTGTCACCATTTTGAAGAGGGGCTGAAGTGCAGTAACAAATCTCCGAAAGCCGGCGTGATCAACTATACATAATGGGTATTCATGTAACACTATCATGTTGGCAAGCTCCTTCCTAGCAAATTCCTGATCAAACGTATAGTTCTCCACTGAAATTTTTCCTTGATCTTGAGAATTAAACCTCAAAGAAGACTGACCCAATGTCTTGCCCTTGTTCTTGATCTTCACATAAACACAACTCCTTAGATGATCATGGAGATGCTTAGTCCCATTTTTTGTTTCTCCTCCAAGCTTCTTCGAACAGTGAATACACTTGGCCTTCCACTTTCCACCTATTTTCATTCTCTTAAACTGCTTCCATACAGCAGACGTAAGCTTCCTTCTCTTGGGGCCAGCAGCCTCAACCTCAACATCTTCTTCTTCTCCCTCGTCGTCATCAGAAATGTCCACGGGCACAATGCCATCTTCGACTTCATCTACTGCTTGTGACTGTGAGCATGAAGGTACCGACGTAGCCAAATTGGTACACCCAGCTGGTCTGTATACATTATAAAAAAGTATCATCCCAAAATAATATGTCAGTCTTTCCTACGCATGAATCGGAACTAAGAACCAAGGACTGAAAGCAAATGAGTGTGTGTTCGTGAGTCAAATAATATTAGCAAACAATCACGTACTGGCCTACAAACAAATTATCTCGCAAATGTACTAGTGTACCGTGGCTCTGAATTTGTGGAGAATTACTGCAATGCATGAGAGGATATAACTTTGTAAATAAGTTTGCATATATAGTGATTTTGTTTACTGATGAATCGCTATTCAATTTAATCTGCAGACGAGAAGATATATCACTGTGTAAACAAATGTGTATGTAAAATACTTTGATTCACGAATCACTATTCAAATTAATCTGCAGTACACACACATACATAAAGAAACAGAATTCAGTACAAGAAGTCAAGAACTGACAAATTTCTCCATCACCCGACTGACACAATCACATATGTAAATAATCTGACATATAACCATATTAGGTAAAGTGGTATTAACCACACTGAGTGACAAATTTGTGGATCACCGGAGTGACACAAACAGGGATTCACTCAATAAAATATTCGCACATGAATCTGATCTAACTAGACAAAATTCTGGCATAAAAGTCTAGACACTCACGTTGCATTCTTCTTCGGCTTAGCAGGGATGGCAGCATATCTGTTAGCTGCAGCAGGAACGACCCTGCCTAGATGCCGGAGTGGTGGGCGTCCACCTGGGATGCGTCCAGGGATTAGGCTGCTCCCTGGATGCTGGAGGCGGAACACTGAGCCGTGGACACCCTCGCCTCCGAAGACTGCTCCGTCGGCGGCGGCATCTGCTCCGGCCTGGCTCCCTGGATGCCCAACGTCTGAAACGGAGCCCTCCGCGGGCACTGCTCCGCCCTGGGGCGGCTGGTTGTCGGCAGTGAACGATTCCATCTCTCTGAACTAAACAACGACGGCGCAGGGGAATGGGGAAAATCTGGGGTAGAAAATGACGGCGGTAGGGGTGAAATCGAGGGCTTGACCGAGGCATGGATTATATAGACGTAAAATTTGGCAACAGATCAGGTGATTAGCTGAGATTATGGTAGGGTTAGCTAAGTTTATGGGATTTGTTCGATACGAGGCGGGGCACACCCGGCCCCTAATAGAGGAAAAACCCATCGGGTTTCGGGTAGTCGGTCCCCGCTGCCATTCCTGGTCCGCACAGACCCGGTCGGTGTATAGGAGGTCCCCCGATCGTAGCGGTGTATAGGATTTGCCCTGAAATCCCCCGTCTCCAAAAGCCAGTCTCCCCAAAATCGAAATCAAATCGAAACCCGCACTTCTCAAATTTCCGAACCCCAACTCCGGCACCGGAAGTGCGGCGCGGCGGCGGCGGCAGACCGCCATCCGAAGTCCTCCGCGGCTGATCGCACCCCAATGACGGACCAGCCCCTCTACCCGCGCAACCTCGACGACGCCTTCTCCCGCCGCGACTCCGACGCCTTCAGCTCTCCCTGCCGCTCGTGACATCCTCGCCGCCTTCCGCCACCTCCTCGAGCACCTCGGCTGCCCGTACAAGCTCACCCGCTCCGCCCTGAAAGCCCCCGGGACCCCGCACTACTGGCCGCCCCTCCTATCCGTCCTCTACCGGCTCACCCTTCTCTTGCGCGTCGTCGACAACCTCCACGCATCCTCTCCCCCCACTGCGGCCACCTCGAATGGCCTAATGCTCTACCTCACCGACAGCTACTACCTATTCCTCACAGACGAGGATGATGCTGTCGCCTCCCTCGACGAGGAGTACCACTCCAAGGCCCGCGCCCAAGCCGATGCGTGCGAAATGGCCCTTCAGGCGCCGGAGAAGGAGGTCGAGGGTCTGATGGCAAAGCCGAATAAGCAAACCTCACAGCCCTCTCGCCTGAGGGCACTGGAGGAGAAGGAGGCATTCACTGCGGACATTCACAAATTTGAGGCTGTGGTGAAGAGCTGGTCCACCAAGATCAAGGAGAAGGAAGATGCGTTGTTGGAGAAAGACAAGGAGCTCGAGGCCAAGGTAATGAATGGCCAGCGAATGATGGCTTGAGAATGAGGAGCCGGTGAAAAAGGTGGAGATGCAGGTGGTGAACGCGAGGGATGTCGATAGGATTGCTAGGGAGATGCAAGCGGTGGAGCATGATATTGCCAAACTGGAGAATGCCAATGCGGCGCTGGACGAGAAGGGGTGGGAACTAGAACCTTCACTGGTCAGTAAGCTCGAGGAGACTGCGGGGTTTGCTGAGCAGTGCAACCACGCCCTCAGAAAGTAAGATTTCCCCCAAAGAACTTTGGATTTCCTGAATCTTTGAGTTTGTCCATATTATTCTTTCACCAATGACTCGGTTATTATTTAAGCACCTTGAAACTGATGCGAACCAAGTAACTGCTACTCTTATTTGATACGGAGAAATAATTTAAAGAAGTATCTATCTATTCTAGTGCTGACATTGTGCTCCATAGTTTAATATGTTTGATCTTCTTAGTGTCCATAATTCAGATAGTGGTTTGTTTGGGAATTTATTAGTATTGCTTATTTTACGTTGTATAGGAGTTTTGGTTACTGCAGTTAGAGGTTTACCTTTGTTACTGAGATCAGATCTGTGCATACATAGCCTTCTGATTGAAACAATGAATAGGCAATCCTTCAGTAGTTTACATTAGCTGGATAAAGACGGTTCCAACATTGCTGTCTTACACAGCAGGAAGTGCAGGAAAGATGTTGGACATGATACGTTTTTACCCTTGATCTACTTTGTCTCCTATTCTCCCTTCAATTGTTTCCGTAACTTAAGTCTCTTCATTCCCTGACGAAGAAAGTCCACTTTTGGTCCTTGAATTCTAGTGAAAGTTCACTTTTGGTTCTAGAACTTCTGCTGGTTTAAAATGAACCTTGAACTTTCAGAATCATTCACTTTTAGTCCTTACCCCGATTGAGCTAGGCAAATATCTGCCATAGGTGCCCAAAAACTCAAGGTAACGGTGCAAGGGTAGAGAGACGGGACGACGTTGATAAGCAAACAAGGAGACCTTTGTGGCGCAACGCTTCACGTGAATTAGAAGGGAGAGAAATCAAGCAAGAGACTGGTTTAGGGACCCAAAGGTTTCGTTGTTTTTTGCATTGTGACGTTTGGTTTGACATCTCAGCTAGTTTGGGCTTGATCTGGTTCTAAACCAATTTGGTTGGTTCCCTATTTTTTTCTTTCCACGCCAGTAATTTACTCAACTCAACTGCAAAGGGATGAAAAATGAACTATTATGAGAGTTCAAGGTTCATTCTAGACTAAAAATAAATTTTGGGACTGAAAGTGAACTTTCCCAAGAGTTCAAGGATGAGAATTGGACTTCCTGATCATTCGTTTCTTTAGCTTTTGCTGTTGAACATGCTATCATGTGACAAAATAATTGAGTCATATATGGAAGAATTTCTAGCAAAGGTTATATGGCTACGCTACCTACAACTTTACAAAGAGCTCTTATATATTTTGCTTCATATAATATTCTTACATTAAAGTATGTTTTTTCGCTTTTCTGATTGGTGTGCCTTGTTTTAATTGGTAGCTGCATGATAGTACTAAATGTATGTTTCCAACTGAATAAGGATAGTCCATACTTTTCATGATGTGATACTAATTGAACAAGTGTTTTCTGTCTATCGTATTCAAGGGATAATTTAACCTTTTTATAAAATAACCCTGATCAACTTGCGAATCTATTTTTTGCCTTTCCTAGGATTAAGACAGAGGCTTCTAGAAGTCATATACTCCCTTTGTTTCAAATTAAGTGATGTAGCTTTGTCTGGAACAAATGTATTTATACACTAAAATGCGTCTACAACTCTACATACATGCGTATCTAGGCAAAGTTGCATCAATTAATTTGGAACAGAGGGAATGCTCAATATAACGGAATAGAAATATGCCATATTTAAATTTCTGGATGATCGGCTTGATTATGTCATATATGAAAGATAATATGAAGGTTGATTCTAGCAGGAAAATCTAGCCTGACAAGCGTTAGTCTACTTCCATCTATCTACATGGCATGAAACTACTTATACTGTGTTTGCCACCTTTGAAATTCCAAAACATTTCAACTATCCGACATAATTGGTGCCTGTGAGTATTTATCTTAACCCTTTGTTTAACTTGATGTAAAATGAACAGATTATATGTAGCGTTTTTTTCTATTTCTCTAGAATCGATCAATGTGAAAGCTCCAAAGGAGCCTCCAGTTTGTATTAGATTTCTAGCCAGACAATCCTGCAGGATTAGTTCTTTTATCTTCTTTATTTATGTTTGACGGTAAAACCGATGGAGTAGGTTATTGAGAAATATAAAAACTGAAGGTATAATAACATTCTTTTCATAAGAAACCATCGCCAAGATAGGTTTTGGATGATCTAGTATTCTTATATTGTTCTCAAATTGGATCTCAGTGCTCAGCTATTTAGTGATGGCACTGAAGCAAACAAAGATCAAGATCTCAGAAAGATATCACTGTATTGTGGTTTTGTTGTTTATTCTCAAACTTCTGTATGGTCAATTATATCTAGAGTTTGCTGCCTTAATGTAAAGCACTTTTTTGCTGTTTTGCAGGTTGAAACCCAGTATTGATTCCAGTACATGGTAAATGCGAAAGGATCCTCCCCGACGGAGATCCTTGGTACCACCTACAAAACTGCCCTAAAACCTGCGCTTATTTCTCTTGCTAATGAGACTAAAAGGATATTTGTCTCAAAGCATGATGAGTCAATTGATATACAAAAGCAGTTACAAGGAATTGCTAAAATGCTGGAGGAGAAAAAGAGTCATGTTTCTGTTCTACAGGCTAAAAATAACGAGGTTAGTCATCTTATCGTCTCTCCTTCATTGAATATGTAGCACACATGTTTAACTGTTTAGTCCCTCATTAGGTGACACTAAGCTTAGAAACGGTAGGAACATCTGTTTTTCCCCTACTGCACGTGCTAGAGAATAATGGACAGCATAGTATGAAGGAGATATGCCCTAGAGGCAATAATAAAGTGGTTATTATTTATATCTTTATGTTTATGATAAATGTTTATATATCATGCTAGAATTGTATTAACCGAAACATTAGTACATGTGTGATATGTAGACAAACAAGAAGTCCCTAGTATGCCTCTTAAACTAGCTTGTTGATTAATGGATGATTAGTTTCATAATCATGAACATTGGATGTTATTAATAACAAGGTTATGTCATTGTGTGAATGATGTAATGGACACACCCAATTAAGCGTAGCATAAGATCTCGTCATTAAGTTATTTGCTATAAGCTTTCGATACATAGTTACCTAGTCCTTATGACCATGAGATCATACAAATCACTTATACCGGAAAGGTACTTTGATTACACCAAACACCACTGCGTAAATGGGTGGCTATAAAGGTGGGATTAAGTATCCGGAAAGTATGAGTTGAGGCATATGGATCAACAGTGGGATTTGTCCATCCCGATGACGGATAGATATACTCTGGGCCCTCTCGGTGGAATGTCGTCTAATGTCTTGCAAGCATATGAATGAGTTCATAAGAGACCACATACCA
Source organism: Lolium perenne (assembly GCF_019359855.2). Lineage (NCBI taxonomy): Eukaryota > Viridiplantae > Streptophyta > Magnoliopsida > Poales > Poaceae > Lolium > Lolium perenne. The sequence goes on along the minus strand of NC_067250.2, from coordinate 123,784,402 downwards.
CGGCATTTAGTAAAGAGTACTTGTCAGGAGACGAGGTTGAACAAGGTATAGAGTGATACCGAAGATCAAACCTCGGACAAGTAAAATATCGCGAGACAAAGGGAATTGGTAATGTATGTGAATGGTTCATTCGATCACTAAAGTCATCGTTGAATATGTGGGAGCCATTATGGATCTCCAGATCCCGCTATTGGTTATTGGCCTGAGTGAGTACTCAACCATGTCCGCATAGTTCTCGAACCGTAGGGTGACACACTTAAAGTTGGATGTTGAAATGGTAGTACTTGAATTATGGAATGTAGTTCGAATATTTGTTCGAGTCCGGATGTGATCCCGGACATCACGAGGAGTTAGGAATGGTCCTGAGAATAAGATTCATATATAGGATGTCATTTTATGTGAATAAAATGTCGCGGAAGGTTCTATGGAAGGTTCTAGAAGGTTCTAGAAAAGTCCGGAAGAAACCACCAAGGAAGGTGGAGTCCACAAGGGACTCCACCTCCATGGCCGGCCAGCCCTAGTGGGGGTGGAGTCCCAAGTGGACTCCACCATAGGGGGCCGGCCACCCCCACATGGGAGGTGGAAATCCCACCTTTGGGTGGGAGTCCTAGTTGGGCTAGGTTTCCCCTCCTATGGAAGGTTTTTGGTTCGGGTCTTATTCGAAGACTTGGACACCACCTCTTGGGGTTCCACCTATATAATGAGGGCCAAGGGGGAGGGGGCCGGCCACCTCAAACACCACCAAGGTGGCCGCACCCCTATAGTGGCCGCGCCCCCTCTCCCCAAACCCTAGCCGCCCGCTCCTCCACATCCCGCATAGCTTAGCGAAGCTCCGCCGACTTCTACACCGCCACCGACACCACGCCGTCGTGCTTGTCGGATTCAAGAGGAGCTACTACTTCCGCTGCCCGCCGGAACGGGGATGTGGACGTCGTCTTCATCAACAACCGAACGTGTGACCGAGTACGGAGGTGCCGCCCGTTCGTGGCGCGGAACCGATCGTGATCAAGATCTTCTACGCGCTTTTGCAAGCGGCAAGTGATCGTCTACCGCAGCAACAAGAGCCTCATCTTGTAGGCTTTGGAATCTCTTCAAGGGTGAGACTCGATACCCCCTCGTTGCTACCGTCTTCTAGATTGCATCTTGGCTTGGATTGCGTGTTCGCGGTAGGAAATTTTTTGTTTTCTATGCAACGTTATCCTACAAAGTGGTATCGAGCCGTGTCTATGCATAGATGGTTGCACGAGTAGAACACAATGGTTTGTGGGCGTTGATGCTCTTGTTATCTTTAGTTTGAGTACTTTGCATCTTTATGGCATAGTGGGATGAAGCGGCTCGGACTAACTTTACATGACCGCGTTCATGAGACTTGTTCCTCGTTCGACATGCAACTTGTATTGCATAAGAGGCTTTGCGGGTGTCTGTCTCTCCTACTATAGTAAAGATTCAATTTACTCTTCTATTGAAAACATTAGTATCAACGTTGTGGTTCATGTTCGTAGGTAGATTAGATCTCTCTCGAAAACCCTAAACCACGTAAAATATGCAAACCAAATTAGAGACGTCTAACTTGTTTTTGGTGGTTTGGTGATGTGATATGGCCATAATGTGATGATGAATATGTATGAGATGATCATTATTGTATTGTGGCAACCTACAGAGCCTTATGGTTGTCTTTAAATTTCATGTTGAGTAGTATTTCAAAGTAGTTGTAATAGTTGCTACATGGAGGACAATCATGAAGACGGCGCCATTGACCTTGACGCTACGCCGACAATGATGGAGATCATGCCCGAAGATGATGGAGATCATATCCGTGCTTTGGAGATAAAGATCAAAGGCGCAAGAACAAAAGGGCCATATCATATCACATATGAACTGCATGTGATGTTAATCCTTTTTATGCATCTTATTTTGCTTAGATCGCGACGGTAGCATTATAAGATGATCCCTCACTAAAATCTCAAGATAATAAAGTGTTCATCCTTAGTAGCACCGTTGCCAAGTCTTGTCGTTTCAAGCACCTCGTGATGATCGGTGTGATAGATTCAATAAGTACATATGACGGGTGCAAGACAGCTTTGCACATGAGGATACTAAGGTGGCCTTGACGAGCCTAGCATGTACAGACATGGTCTCGGAACACGTGATACCGAAAGGTAGAGCATGAATCATATAGTTGATATGATGAACACTTTGAGTGTTCGCCATTGAAATCACACCTTTTCTCGTGATGATCGGGTTTAGGTGCGGTGGATTTGGTTCGTGTGATCACTAAGACAATGCGAGGGATATTGTTTTGAGTGGGAGTTCACTTAGGTTTTTAATTATGTTGAATTAAAATTTGAACTCAATTTGTCATAAACTTAGTCTAAACTATTGCAAATATATGTTGTAGAGATGGCGTCCCCAATCAATTTTAATCAGGTTCCTAGAGAAAGAGAAACTTAAGAGCAACGGTAGCAACTTCACCGATCGGTTCCGTCATGTGAGGATCTTCCTCTCTCGGCGGAAATCGCAATTTGTGCTTGATGCACCGCTAGGTGACCCTCCCGCAGAAGATGAATCCGATGAAGTAAAAGTCGTTTACGCGACTCGGAAAACTCGGTACTCTCAAGTTCGGTGTGCCATCCCGTGCGATGCAGGAATCCGATCTTCAAAAACGTTTTGAGCACCATGATCCTCATGAGTTGATGAATGAGCTGAAAGCTATATTCGAGACTCATGCGGCCGTGGAATGCTATGAAGCATCGAAACATTTCTTCACTTGTATGATGGAAGAAGGCAGCTCCGTTAGTGAGCACATGCTCGCCATGACCGGCATGCGAAGAAACTCGTGACTTGGGAATAGTGATTCCTAACAGACCGGGATTAATCGTGTCCTTCAATCACCGCCACCAAGTTACAAGAACTTTGTGATGAACTACAATATGCGTAACATGAACAAGGAGTTACCTGAACTCTTTGGCATGCTAAAAGTCACGAGATTGAGATCAAGAAAGAGCACCAAGTGTTGATGGTCAACAAGACCACCAGTTTCAAGAAACAGGCAAGTCTAAGGGAAAATTCAAGAAGGGTGGCAAGAAAGCTGCCACGCCTCCTATGAAACCTAAGAACGGCCCTAAGCCCGATGCCGAAAAGTGCTATTATCGCAAAGAGAAGGGACACCGGAAGCGTAATTGCTCCAAGTATCTGGCTGATCTAAAGAGCGGCCTTGTCAAGAAGAAGAAAGAAGGTATATTTGATATACATGTTATAGATGTCCATTTCACTGGTTCTCGTTCTAGTACACTGGTATTTGATACCGGTTCGGTTGCTCATATTTGTAACTCGAAACAGAACTAAAGAATAAACGACAATCGCTGAAAGATGAAGTGACGATGCGCGTTGAAACGGATCCAAGGTCAATGTGATCGCAATCGGCACACTTCCTCTACATCTACCTTCGGGATTAGTTTTAAGTCTAAATAATTGTTATTATGTACTGCGTTGAGCATGAACATTATATCTGGATCTTGTTTAATGCAAGACGGTTATTCATTCAAGTCCGAGAATAATGGTTGTTCTATTTTTATGAATAATATCTTTTATGGTCGAGCACCACAAAAGAATGGCTTATTTCTATTAGATCTCGATAGTAGTGATACGCATATACATAACATTGATGCTAAGCGAATTAAACTTAATGATAATTCTACTTATATGTGGCACCGTCGTCTTGGTCATATTGGAGTGAAACGCATGAAGAAACTCCATACCGATGGATTACTTGAATCACTTGACTTTGAGTCACTTGATAGATGCGAAGCATGTCTAATGGGTAAAATGACAAAGACTCCATTTTCTGGTATGATGGAGCGAGCTACCTTGACTTATTGGAAATCATACATACAGATGTATGTGGACCAATGAGCGTAGCATCGCGCGGTGGTTATCGTTATGTTCTAACCTTCACAGATGATCCGAGTAGATATGGGTATATCTATTTCATGAAACATAAATCCGAAACTTTCGAGAAGTTTAAGGAATTTCAAAGTGAAGTAGAAAATCAACGTAACAAGAAGATCAAATTTCTACGATCTGATCGTGGAGGTGAATATCGAGTTATGAGTTTGGCATGCATTTAAAGAAATGCGGAATACTTTCACAATTGACACCGCCGGAACACCTCAACGAAACGGTGTGTCCGAACGTCGTAATCGAACTCTCTTAGATATGGTTCGTAGTATGATGTCTCTTACCGATTTGCCGTTATCTTTTTGGAGTTATGCATTAGAGACAAAGCATTCACTTTAAATAGAGCACCATCAAAATCCGTAGAAACGACACCGTATGAATTATGGTTTAATAAGAAACCTAAGTCATTGCTCGAAAGTTTGGGGTTGCGAAGACTATGTAAAGAAGTTACAACCGGACAAGCTAGAACCCAAAGCGGAGAAATGCGTCTTCATAGGTTACCCTAAGGAAACTATAGGGTACACTTTCTATCACAGATCCGAAGGCAAAATCTTTGTTGCTAAGAACGGAACCTTTCTTGAGAAAGAATTTCTCACTAAAGAAGTGACTGGAAGAAAAGTAGAACTCGATGAGATTGATGAATCTATACTCGTTGATCGAGTAGCGCAAGATCGGAAGTTGTACTGCATCGCCTACACCGCAACAGAGGAAGCTAATGATAATGATCATGAAACTTCGAACGAGGAAACTACTGAACCTCGCAGATCGACAAGGGAACGTGCCACTCACTGATTGGTATGATCCTTGTCTAAATGTCATGATTGTGGATAACAATGATGAGGACCCCGCGACGTATGAAGAAGCGATGATGAGCCCGTATTCCAACAAATGGCAAGAAGCCATGAAATCCGAAATGGGATCCATGTATGATAACAAAGTATGGACTTTGGTAGACTTACCCGATAGCCGAAAGGCTGTCGAGAATAAATGGATCTTCAAGAGAAAACAGATGCCGATGGTAATATTATCGTCTATAAAGCTCGACTTGTCGCAAAGGGTTTCCGACAAATTCAAGGAGTTGACTACGATGAGACTTTCTCACCGTAGCGAAGCTAAAATCTGTGAGGATTTTGTTAGCAATAGCTGCATTTTTCAATTATGAGATTTGGCGTATGGATGTCAAAACGGCGTTCCTTAATGGAGACATTGAGGAAGAGTTGTATATGGTACAACCCAAAGGTTTTGTCGATCCTAAAAATGTCGACAAAGTATGCAAACTTCAGCGTTCAATCTATGGACCGAAGCAAGCATCAAGAAGTTGGAACCGACGTTTTGATAAGGTGATCAAAGACTTCGGATTTATACAAAGGTCATGGAGAGGCCTCGTATTTACAAGAAAGTGAGTGGGAGCTCAGTAGCATTCTGATATTATATGTAGATGACATATTATTGATCGGGAATGATATAGAACTATTAAGCAAAGTTGTTAAGGGTTATTTGAATAATAGTTTTTCAATGAAAGACCTTGGTGAAGCATCGTATATATTAGGCATCAAGATTTATAGAGATAGATCAAGACGCCTAATAGGGCTATCACAGAGTACATATCCTGGACAAGATTCTAAAGAAGTTTAGAATGGACGAAAGTAAGAAAGGGTTCTTACCTATGTTACTGTGCAAGGTATTGAGTAAAACTCAAGGACCGGCTACACAGAAGAAAGAGAAAGGATGAGTAACATCCCCTATGCCTCGGCAGTAGGATCTATCATGTATGCCATGCTATGTACTAGACCGGATATAGCACATGCCGTTAGTTTGACTAGCAGATATCAAAGTGATCCAGGAATGGAACAACTGGACAGCGGTCAAGAATATCCCGAAGTACTTGAAAAGAACTAAGGATATGTTTCTTTGTTATGGAGGTGACCAAGAGCTCGTTGTAAACGGTTACACCGATGCAAGTTGGAACACCGATCCCGATGACTCTAAGTCACAACTGGGTACGTGTTTATATTGAATGGTGCCGCAGAAGCTGGGCAAGCTCGAAGCAAAGGTGCACGGTGGCGAAGTCTTCAACGTAATCGTAGTACATAGCGGCTTCAGAGGCTTCGTCGAAGCGGTATGGATGAAGAGGTTCATTGTAGAGCTCGGTGTGGTTCCTAGTGCATTGGACCCATTAATCATTTATCGTGATAACATGGGTGCCATCGCCAATGCACAAGAGCCAAGGTCACACAAGAGGCTGAAGCATATCAAGCTGCGTTACCACTCGATTCGCGAGTACATCGAAGATGGAGAAGTAAAGATTTGCAAAGTACACACCGATCCGAATGTAGCAGATCCGTTGACTAAAGCTCTCCCTAGGGCAAAGCATGACCAACACGTAATGCCATGGGTGTTAGGTATATTACAATGTAATCTAGATTATTGACTCTAGTGCAAGTGGGAGACTCAAGGAGATATGCCCTAGAGGCAATAATAAAGTGGTTATTATTTATATCTTTATGTTTATGATAAATGTTTATATATCATGCTAGAATTGTATTAACCGAAACATTAGTACATGTGTGATATGTAGACAAACAAGAAGTCCCTAGTATGCCTCTTAAACTAGCTTGTTGATTAATGGATGATTAGTTTCATAATCATGAACATTGGATGTTATGAATAACAAGGTTATGTCATTGTGTGAATGATATAATGGACACACCCAATTAAGCGTAGCATAAGATCTCGTCATTAAGTTATTTGCTATAAGCTTTCGATACATAGTTACCTAGTCCTTATGACCATGAGATCATACAAATCACTTATACCGGAAAGGTACTTTGATTACACCAAACACCACCGCGTAAATGGGTGGCTATAAAGGTGGGATTAAGTATCCTAAAGTATGAGTTGAGGCATATGGATCAACAAAGGATTTGTCCATCCCGATGACGGATAGATATACTCTGGGCCCTCTCGGTGGAATGTCGTCTAATGTCTTGCAAGCATATGAATGAGTTCATAAGAGACCACATACCACGGTACGAGTAAAGAGTACTTGTCGAGACGAGGTTGAACAAGGTATAGAGTGATACCGAAGATCAAACCTCGGACAAGTAAAATATCGCGAGACAAAGGGAATTGGTAATGTATGTGAATGGTTCATTCGATCACTAAAGTCATCGTTGAATATGTGGGAGCCATTATGGATCTCCGTATCCCGCTATTGGTTATTGGTCGGAGTGAGTACTCAACCATGTCCGCATAGTTCTCGAACCGTAGGGTGACACACTTAAAGTTGGATGTTGAAATGGTAGTACTTGAATTATGGAATGTAGTTCGAATATTTGTTCGGAGTCCCGGATGTGATCCCGGACATCACGAGGAGTTCGGAATGGTCCGGAGAATAAGATTCATATATAGGATGTCATTTTATGTGAATAAAATGTCGCGGAAGGTTCTATGGAAGGTTCTAGAAGGTTCTAGAAAAGTCCGGAAGAAACCACCAAGGAAGGTGGAGTCCACAAGGGACTCCACCTCCATGGCCGGCCAGCCCTAGTGGGGGTGGAGTCCCAAGTGGACTCCACCATAGGGGGCCGGCCACCCCCCACATGGGAGGTGGAAATCCCACCTTTGGGTGGGAGTCCTAGTTGGGCTAGGTTTCCCCCTCCTATGGAAGGTTTTTGGTTCGGGTCTTATTCGAAGACTTGGACACCACCTCTTGGGGTTCCACCTATATAATGAGGGCCAAGGGGGAGGGGGCCGGCCACCTCAAACACCACCAAGGTGGCCGCACCCCTATAGTGGCCGGCGCCCCCCTCTCCCCAAACCCTAGCCGCCCGCTCCTCCACATCCCGCATAGCTTAGCGAAGCTCCGCCGGACTTCTACACCGCCACCGACACCACGCCGTCGTGCTGTCGGATTCAAGAGGAGCTACTACTTCCGCTGCCCGCTGGAACGGGGATGTGGACGTCGTCTTCATCAACAACCGAACGTGTGACCGAGTACGGAGGTGCTGCCCGTTCGTGGCGCCGGAACCGATCGTGATCAAGATCTTCTACGCGCTTTTGCAAGCGGCAAGTGATCGTCTACCGCAGCAACAAGAGCCTCATCTTGTAGGCTTTGGAATCTCTTCAAGGGTGAGACTCGATACCCCCTCGTTGCTACCGTCTTCTAGATTGCATCTTGGCTTGGATTGCGTGTTCGCGGTAGGAAATTTTTTGTTTTCTATGCAACGTTATCCTACATAGTACGCCAGGAAAGAATTAGAAGCTCGTGCCGTTATAAAGCCTCATGAGATAGAAGACAACCCTGTTGATGGGCCAGATGGTAGAAGGCGTGGCGGCTTGTTCGCCTCGGACGGTGACAGCCTGTACTTGCAAGAAATGGACATTGGACCTTGTACCTGTACCTCGAACACGAAACCTTCAGGTACTTCAACTGTGATGTGTGAAATAGTGCCCAAAGAGTCTGCGCCTATGGTGGAAGTGGAACCCACAAAGTGAGCGTCATCACACATCCTTGATGTCACTGCGGAACTCCTTGTTAGGTCGTTGAATTATTCGATTGGTGTAGGTTACCATGAACAAGGCTAAAGATAGAGGGGAAGCTGTGAAGAGGCCTCATCATGTGGGGTTCATATGGTTCTTACCGGACAGGAAAGAGACAAAAACTTGCTCGGATGTACAAAAGGTTCAGAATTTTGAGTGATAATTCGCCATTTTTCAAATCTTTGTTTGGTTGCAATACTCATTTTGTACTGGCGATCCGAGTGACACCTGAGCTGACCAATGGTCAATGGCGGCTTTTTCATGGCCCAAGCAGCGAGGTGGGTGCGTGAGGTAGAGGAAGTGTGGTGTTCAAGAGAGGATCAGCAAAGAGACCGATGGCCAATGGGGAGAAACGGAGCTCGTTAGGTTTTGGTGTCCTAGGCGAGTGATATTAACGCCACCGAACGGATTGCTGGGGGCTATTTGCGTCCAAGTCTTCCCTCCAACAACCCTGCCTTGGTCTACGGGAATATTTTTTGGCGCTACATTCAGGGATGGAGGGAATACTATATATATCACAACATCAAAAGAAAAGACCTAAAGTGATACGGGCATGAAGGCCAAGGTGAAGCCCAATTTCAGGACTCCACCAAGATAGGCGATACGCCATCGAGGATTCACGATTGACATGCTAGGACGACCTACGCTATGTAATAATTAAGTGTAAGGTTGTGTCATTCATTCTATGTTAGGAAATAGTGTAGCCAGGACATGTGGTGGGCCAATTAGGGATAAATTTAGTGTTGTGTTTGGTTTTGGGCCTGTCCAAACCAAACTAGGTCAGCCCACCTAGTGGGGCGCCCCAGCCACCCCCTCATATAAGGGTGCTGGCCGGCTAGGGTTGAGAGTAGACAAGTTTAGGTTAAAGACTATGGCGTGTGTTCACGTGTATCATCCCTCCGGGGGTACGGCGTTGCCGTTTATCTAGTTCTTAATATATCCGCTTAGAAGGTTCTTGTGTTCATCAAGGATTGTCTAGCTCAGGTTTGAGGTGTATCGTTCATCGATCCGTTGCTTGCTGGATTCGTTCCTCTTCTTCAGGCTGCGTTCATCGCGTTGTTAGGAGATTCTATCTACCTGGGTTCTCGATGTGAAAGATCGGGCAACACCTAGGAGGATCACGTGGGATCCCCGTATCATGTGGTATCAGATTTCTGGGTTGCTCACGGCGAGGTTTTGTTGATCGATCGCATCTAGATCGGTTTGCATCGGAGGAGTTTGGCTCTAGGCTGAAGGAGGTTGGGTGGAGGAAGATTGGTGCTGTTGTGTTGCAGTTTTTCTATCATCCATGGCTATTTCAGGTGTCAAAATCGTGAATTCTGGTGTTTAGGGTCGCAGGTAAGAAGCTGTTTCGCGACAGAATCCGGCGCCAGGGCCGGTCGACCAGCTCCAGGACTGGCCGGGCCGGTGCCAGACTCGGTCAGACTGGGCTCCAGGCCGGCCAGACTAGCCAAAACCGGGGCTCAGGTCGGCGCCATCCGGGCTATGAGCAGGGCAAAAAATGCCCGGTGCCCAGGCCGGTCAGCCGGGCTCCTGACCGGATGCTCCGTGCACAGGCCGGTTCAACCGGGCTCTAGGCCGGTTCGACCGGGCCGCAAACCAACCAGGCCGGTGCCCAGGCCGGCCAAACCGGTTCCTTGACCGGCCAAGCTGCTGCTCCTGCTGTTTTGACTGTTGATGCTGTTGATTCGTTTCCAGGTGATGTTTTGGGCCTGCGGTGTTCTCTTCGGAAGATATCCAGTGTTGTGTTCAATGATTATCTTGACATCCGGAAGGGACTAGAGCGTCAGGCATCTCAACTTTAGTGGTATTTACACCATTACGCAACAGTTGAGGAGTAGGAATATTGGGAAAGGAACATGATATTGGGTTTCAATCGCTGTCGCCGATCCATGGAAAGTTCAGTGGGTATGATGCATATGTTCTCGCCCACCGGCGTGTGGACGAGGAGTTAGACAATTGTTGGTGTGATGCGGTTGACAGAGGAGAATTTGCTTGTACTTGGGAGGACTTCAAGACTTTTCTTCGTGATGGTTTCGTGTTACCGTATATGGAGGAAAGTGAGCAGCCGTCCGGAGTTGTGCATGCAATAGAGGAAGTGGTCAAGTGCATAGTTCCTATTCAGGAGGTTGGTCCACTACCGACAGTCACTAAGGGCGAGGTGATCTTCAGAGGAGAAGGAACCTGGCTCTGATACCATGGTTACTACTGTGACTATGGAGGAGGATGTACCGTTGAGCGGGCTGAATATGCAACTCAAGAAGGTACAAGATGATGCTTGCAAGACAGTTGGCAAGGGTCAGTGGTGGAGTTTGTTTCAGACTCAGTGCATTATAAAGAGCAAGGCTTGCAAGTTGATGATTGATGGTGGTATTTGTACTAATGGCATAAACAAGGCGATGGTGGCAGCATTGGGGTTGTCTACATGGCGTCTTCCTGAACCTAAGCGTCTTGAGTGGTTGAATAACTGTGGTATGCTGAAGATTACTCATAAGGTGCGTGTGCCATTTACAGTTGATGATTATGTTGATGAGATAGAGTGCGATGTGTTGCCATTGGAGGTGTGTAGATTGCTACTTGGGCGTCCTTGGCAGTATGATCGCAATGTGACACATGCTGGGAGAGCAAATACATATTCTTTTATGCATGGTGGCAAACAGCGGACTTTGAAGCCTTTGGGTGATGATCATATCAAGTCCGATGTGGAGTTAGTGGTGCGTAAGGAGAAGTTGCACAAGCCTAAAGTGCAGCAAGAGGTGCATGATGTTCCGAGCATTGATGTTGGGGATGTTTCAGCCATGCCTATGGATGACAAGCCAATTCTTGTTGGTGACAAGCCGGATGAATTTACACTTGTTGTTGATGTGGATGTTGCAGCATGTGCTACTGTTCCAGTTTGTGTTGATGCTAGTATGCAAACTGATGATATTTGTGCTGATGATGTTTCAGTACATATGGCGCAGATGGGCGTGGGAGGTGTGGGAGGCGAGCGCGTCAGTGGAGACAGTGGGCGGCGGCATACCGTGCTAGGAGTACTGTAGTCCAGTTCTCCGCGACACCGCGGATACATCAAGGCAAGGATGGACGTGTGAGGCATTTATGTGACTCAGGCATTACACATCTTGTGCAGGGTCATGTTCAGCGACACAGGAGTCCATCAAAACCTCACAAGAAGAAGAAGATGTTGGCGCCGAAGTCCAAACTCATGTGGAGAAGAAAGGAGACGCCAAGTGCTGTATCGAGTCAAGCAAGCCGCGAGGGAGGATGTTGTGTGGTAGGCAGACAAGACTTGAAGACGGCACAAACGTGTCATGTTCATATCACGTCACCTTTTCCAGAATACCCTCACGCGTTGGGGACAACGCTTCTTGAAGGGGGGAGGATGATACGGGTATGAAGGCCAAGGTGAAGCCCAATTTCACGACTCCACCAAGCTAGGCGATACGCCATCGAGGATTCAGGATTGACACACTAGGATGACCTACGCTATGTAATAATTAAGTCTAAGGTTGTGTCATTCATTCTATGTTAGGAAATAATGTAGCCAGGTTATGTGGTGGGCCAATTAGGGTTAAATTTAGTGTTGTGTTTGGTTTTGGGCCTGTCCAAACCAAACCAGGTCAGCCCACCTAGTGGGGCGCCCCAGCCACCTCCTCATATAAGGGTGCTGGCCGGCTAGGGTTGAGAGTAGACAAGTTTAGGTTAAAGACTATTGCGTGTGTTCACGTGTATCATCCCTCCGGGGGTACGGCGTTGCCGTTTATCTAGTTCTTAATATATCCGCTTAGAAGGTTCTTGTGTTCATCAAGGATTGTCTAGCTCAGGTTTGAGGCGTATCGTTCATCGATCCGTTGCTTGCTGGATTCGTTCCTCTTCTCCAGACTGCGTTCATCTCGTTGTTAGGAGATTCTATCTACTCGGGTTCTCGTTGTGAAAGATCGGGCAACACCTAAGAGGATCACGTGGGATCCCCGTATCATAAAATCTGTTTTAACCATTGGTATGTTCAAGAATGACTTGTTAAAATTCATGCATCAAAGCGGAAACCCTTATATTTTAGTGAAAGTTCATTCACAATTCTGATGATTACAGTGCAGACAATAGTTGTTTAGGAAATGCTTTATATACTGTGCATCATGCAAACATTTCTCAAGTGAACTCTTAGGGAAAATCTCAAGTCAACACTGGCCAATGTTTTACTTCTATTTTCTGCCCCCTCAGTTAAACAAAGCATGTTGTTTTGAGTTTTAACTTTTGACATAGTTTCTGCGTGCAATTTTGACCGTTAGGATTACGAATCTGTTAGTAGAGAGCCACAAAATTGTAATAATAGGAAAATGTTTTCATGACAAATCTAATCATAATATTTTCACTCTGCCAATCCAATTTATTTTGTAAATATTAGTTGTCGAGTTAGAAAAGTGTTACTACATACATTCTAGTGCATTCTCTATTCCCATACTAATTGATTATGACAGTTACAAAGTTTGAATGGCCTGCATTTTTGAAATATGCTTTATTGCTGCATGTGGTTTGTTTTCTTTCTCATTCGTTGCAACTGCTAACGACCAGTGTCTAAGGGTATGTACGTACAGTGGGGTGATGTGATGTCAGCCTTCTCTTAGGAATGCTACATAGGATGATTTCTTAGCTGGAAGAGAGGGAGGTGAAAAAAAGGTGATAAGACGTGTTTCTCCATTGTTTCAGATGTCATTGCTCATTTAAATGTTCTCTTATTTAGGTTTTTACAAGTTAGCTGTGCACGTGCAACACATGTCTTAATTAATTGATGCAAATAAATAAGGGTTCTGTTTCATTGAAGATGCTTCTAGTTCTAGTGTGAGATTCATACAAACACTTTGGAAAAGACAATTGGTATATCATCATCCCCTTCAGAATTTAACAACATATATAAACAACCAGACTCTGTTTGCCACATAATTCTCCTTTGTACACAGGCAAAACGTAGACCTACTCATATATATCATTATTTCCGAGCTCCTATCAGGAAATTCTTTCACCGCTTTGGTAACATCAGCACTATAATCTTATGCTACACACTCTGCATAATTACCCAACACGTGTAAATAAAATGCAATTGGAAACATTGGAGAACTAAGTGACCTTAGTCATGGTGTCAGCATACATGAACGGGCATAAATTCCTTGCTTCCAGGGCCAAAACAACGTTTTCATTAGTCACATATGGCATTCTGTTCTTGTTAGTTAGCTAATATAACCGGAAATACAAATTCACAGGCAAAGAATTCATGTCATATCAATTCCCTCCTGCTTCCCCCTTGCGTACTCAGATCAAACGCCCTCCCCTCCTACTATAGAGAATCACCATTCAGATATGTGAAGGTGCAAATATGAAAGTAGACCCTTGCATGCTGCTTAGAGGGAATCGAGGGATGATAGTATGCTGCTTAGAGCTGCAGCCAGTGGCATGCAGGGGTAACAACATGAAAGCTGCAGACAACTAAAGATCCTACCGCTGACCGCTTCTGAAAAGCTGAACTATGAAAGTTAAGGGTGTGTTTGGTTGAGCCGTGAATTCGCAAAAAACAGATGCGAATTGTGAAAAAACTGCTGTGAGCTGAGAACTGTGGATTTTCTGGAAGTTGTTTGGTTGTAGCAATTGTGAACTCTGGGTTTGGTTGAAAATGTCTATAGTACCCCTTAGACTCTGAGAGACGTTTCATATGTTAATTGATCGAAAAACTTTGATATGTGCACTAATTAACATGTAATCATCATTTCGGAACAATATTTTTAAAATTTTCATAATATTCCATGCTTTTGAATAGAATGTGGCATAAAACAATTTTGGATGCCTCGGAGATAGACATGATAATATAGAAGTTGATACTTCTTCCATTTTGCCGAGTGTGATGTGCATCTGATTTTGGTCTAGAAATGCTTTGTACGGAGTAGTTTATACTGATGATTAGTTCACATATTGGTTTAATACGTAGATATGATTGTCAACGTTTAGGGTTTAACCGGTGTACCTTTTGGGTCCCGGGTTGCATGTTTATATAGGCTGGAAAAGCCCCAGCCGGAGCATTACAAGGGTATGACCTAGGTCGGTGTACTACACAGCCCCCCTTAATCTAAACTTGGAAGAAGATTTAGATTACGTTTAAACTCATGAAGATTTTTAACTGGAAGTGCCTTATTTAAACCATCTGTAACTTGATCTTTGCTTGATACAAACCTAATATTCAACTTCTTTTCAGCCACTCGTTCTCGAACAAAGTGGAAATCTATCTCAATATGTTTAGGCTGGAAAAGCCCCAGCCGGAGCATTACAAGGGTATGACCTAGGTCGGTGTACTACACAGCCCCCCTTAATCTAAACTTGGAAGAAGATTTAGATTACGTTTAAACTCATGAAGATTTTTAACTGGAAGTGCCTTATTTAAACCATCTGTAACTTGATCTTTGCTTGATACAAACCTAATATTCAACTTCTTTTCAGCCACTCGTTCTCGAACAAAGTGGAAATCTATCTCAATATGTTTAGTACGTGCATGAAATGCTGGATTTGTTGACAGATATGTGGCACCAAGGTTGACACACCACAAACAAGGTCTTTCCTTTAACTGAACTCCAAGTTCACCAAGAAGTGCTTCAACCCAAATCATTTCAGCAGTTCAATGCTTTATACTCAACTTCTGTACTTGAATGTGAAAGTGTTGCCTGTTTTCTGGCACTCCAAGAAATCAGATTTGGCCCTACAAAATTGCAAAGCCTCATGTAGACCAATCAGCATCAGAGAAGGCACTCAAAAGTGTAGATGATGATGGCTGGAAAGTGATACCAATATCAACAGTGTCTTTAACATATCTGAGAATTCTCTTAACAACTGTCCAATGAACAGTGGTTGGAGCATGTAGAAATTGACATACTTTGTTTATTGAGAAAGAAATATAAGGCCTTGTAAGTGTAAGATATTGCAGCCCTCCAATAATACTGCGATATTTTGTGCTATCTTCAGGACCAAGGGGATCCCCATCAACAAGAGAGAGAGGAAGAAAGCGGCGTAGGAGCCAACTTGCATATACGCATACCAAGCTTCTGAAGTAGATCATTGGCATACTTCTCTTGCGTAAGCAATAAACCATGACGAGTTTTCTTGACTTCAATTCTCAAAAAGAAATGCAAGTCACCAAGATCTTCAATAGCAAAATTGTCATTGAGATCATTGACTAAGGCAGTTATAACATCATTTGAGGAACTTGCCACAATAATATCATCAACATATATTTATAGGAATATTGTGATGCCTGACAGGGATATATCTGCCTTTGATGGTGTAAAACCAAGATCATGTAATTTGGAGCTAAGACGAGAGTACCATGCTCGAGGGGCTTGTTTAAGACCATAAAGAGCTTTATCTAACTTTCAAATAAAATCAGGAGATTTAGGATTTTCAAAACCTGGGGGTTGTCTCATATAAACCTCCACTTCTAGAACACCATGCGAAAACGCGTTCTTGATATCTAGCCGCCGCAAATTCTAACCTCGAGAGACTGAAATAGCTAAAATTGTTCTGATAGCAGTTGCTTTAACAACATGACTAAATGTATCTTCATAATCAATTTCATATCTCTGCTTAAAACCTTTTGCAACAAGATGAGTTTTATACCTGTCAATAGTGCCATGTGCATGTTTCTTGATGCGATATACCTATTTGCAATCAATCACATTTTCATTTGATTTTGAAGCAATGTCTCATGTTCCTCCTCCATTGCTTGTCTCCAATGCGGATCCGCAAGAGCATCAGTAAGAGAGCGAGGCTCATCTGAATATGCAAGCATGCCATAACGAACGGTACCATCCTTATAAATTTTTGGTTGTTTTATACCTTTTTGAAACCTGGTTTGAACACCAGATGCAGGAACAACTGCAGTAGGAGGGGCCGTGGAGGATCCAGCATGCTGGCAAAGATCCTCCTCGGGACCGGTGCTGCCACCAGCAGGTGCAGCAGGCCATGGCGGAGATTCTCCTGGCGAGGACCTGCTGCGACCAATGGGAGACGCCGAACGGCGCGCACGACCAGGTGGCGATGGGGACCGGGACGAGGCCCGCAACAGCTGCTGGCGCGGCAGGGCGTGTTTCGTGGGAGCATTGATGGCGGGCGTTGCCCGTGACGCTGGCGATGCGTGTAGACGTGTAGTGGGGTGGAGGCGCGTGGTTGCTGCTCCTCAGCAGCAGAGCCGATAGGAGGGCGGGAGGCTAGAGGATCCTCCTCAGGATCAGCGTTGTCAGAGTCCGAGGTGGCAGGGAGATTAGCCTCGGATCTGGTGCCCATGTTGTCTTCTTCTGCAACATCAAATATACTATTGTTTTCACTCGTTTCTTCATCATTTTCACTCGAATTTTCACCAGTATGTTCATCTTCAAGACCATTATCTTCAGCATCAGCAGCATGTGGGGGAGTATCCTGAGTAGGATTGGTGACAACAGGAATAATGGGCAATGGCATATGATCATCAGATTGAGTATCCCCATGAGTACATGCATTATGTGGTGTGGGTAGAAGAAGGATATCTTGGGTGAGAGGCCTACCAACATTAGGATGGAGAGATGCAAAGGGAAAAGCATTCTCATCAAAGACTACATCCCAAGAAATATAAACACGATCAGTAGTCACATCCAAACACTTGACATCTTTGTGAAGTGGGCTATATCCCAAAAACACACAGTGTGTGGATCTGTAAGCGAGCTTTCTTTTGTTGTAAGGACGAAGGTTTGGTAAACAGGCACACCCAAAAATCCGAAGGGAAACATAATTTGATTTTGAGAAGGGGTTCTACAGGAGTCTCATTGTTGATAACTTTACTAGGAAGAAGATTTATAAGAAAGGTGGCCGTGAGGAAAGCTTCATCCCAGAATTTCAAAGGCATGGAGGCATGTGCGAGTAGAGAGAGACCTACTTCAACAATATTACGGTGTTTTCGTTCAGCGGAACCGTTTTGTTGATGGGCATGAGGGCAATACACATGATGAGTAATGCCTATTTTATGAAAGAATCCATTGAGCTTCTCATATTCACCTTCCCAATCTGTTTGCATAGTAACTATTTTCTTCTCAAACTTGCGCTCAACATAGGCTTGAAAGTTAAGAAAAACTTGTTAAACATTAGAACGCTTTTTTCAACAAGTAGATCCATGAAAATTTACTAAAATCATTGATAAATCTTACATAGTATGAATGTTTGCTAACAGGTGCTGTACCCCATATATCAGAGAATACAAGTTCAAAAGGAACTGTGGACACACTGGTAGACACAAGATATGGCAAATGGTAACTTTTGGTAAGTTGACAAGAATCACAAACATAAGGATGTATTTCTGGACTATATGAAAGCTGATTTTTTCTAACAATCTGCACCACAAAGGAGGGATGTCCTAAGTGGTGATGCCATGCGGATGAAGATGGCTTTACTCGATGAATGCTTGCTTGGATGACCCGGCAGAGAGAGGCACTAGCGGGGCATAGCATGGTCCCTTAAACAGAGTCCTTTGCGTTTCCCGATCTTTAATCAACAAAACACCAAGGGTGAAATTCAATATAGACATCATTATCAAGGCAAAGTTTATGAATTAATAAAATATTCTTGGAGAAGCATTTGGGATATGAAGAACACTATTTAAATGCAATGTACTATGGGGAGTATGCAACATGGAATGACCAACATGCGATATAGCCATACCATTTCCATCGGCAGTGTGGACGCGGTCCTGGCCCTTGTACTTGTCGGAGGTGGTGAGCTTGTTCAACTGGCTTGTAATGTGATCAGTAGCTCCCGTGTCGGAGTACCAATTGCTGTCCACTCCATGGGATGCAACATGTGCACCCTTCTTCCTACTTCCAACATCATCCTCATCATCGCCGGAGGCAGGGTGGCCGTGGATTGTGCAAATCTGACGTCACATCCACAAAGGGAGTGGGGGCACGACCGTGACCACAACGATGGTGCCCTCCATTATCTCGGCGGCGATCAGAGCCACCATCATCACGCCGCGCAGGGCGGCGGTCTTCCCAACTCTGGCCACCATCACGGATACAGACCACTTACAGCATCGTGATTCGGCAGAGTTCTGAACAAAGTCTCCAAGATATATCACGGGAAACAGATGAAGAAACTCCGGCGTGCGCAAGGAACTGCTGCAGCTCATGGATTCTATTTCAGACTACAAAGAGTTTGTAGAAACTTTAACTGCAGGTATAAAGATAGACTTCCTTGAATGTGTGGACGACTTAGCTTCTCTGTCAGCCAAGATGGCATCTACCCATAGGCGAACCCAACCGTCCCTAAGTCCGGCACGCGCCCAGGCTTCCGGCCGGTGGCGCAACCTATTTTGATAATAAAATTTGACTGGGCTTATAATGCGTCCAGACTTGATGAAAATCTTGGGTCCGCCACTGTATCTACCCTTGAGGTACCATACAAGTGACGCTCTGAGCCTAGACTGGCGCTGTCCTGCGCCAATAGGCACCTT
Organism: Lolium perenne; assembly: GCF_019359855.2. NCBI lineage: Eukaryota > Viridiplantae > Streptophyta > Magnoliopsida > Poales > Poaceae > Lolium > Lolium perenne. The sequence goes on along the minus strand of NC_067250.2, from coordinate 123,765,393 downwards.
CAAATGCTTACATTATGTGTTGATCTTGATCTCCTGTTGTAGGCCTGCTAAGTGAATTTTGTGTGTTTGTGAGATGGCTCGTCAACGTTGTCCCTAGTTTGTGGATTTGTTGGGTGCCCTTTTGTTGCTCCATCTAATCTAAATACTAAACAGCGGAGTATGGTCGAACGTAAAACAAACCTGGTAGTAAGTCAGCATGTTTTATAGAAGTAAAAGTGTGTATCGCCTTCAAACTAGCATGTTTTAGCTTTTTTTTTAGAACAGACATCTCTACAGTGAGAAGCTGCCAAGTCCAAAATGAAATGCCGTTGTGATTTTTATGTGAAGTTGCTGGTTCAGTTTCAGGTGGTGGACGTGTGGGCACGTTGAAACAAGAAAGCTCGTGGGAGCTCGAAAAAGGATCGGTTATGGAATTGAAGCAGAGTATCAGCAGACAAGCGAATACTTGATTGATGGATGACCAGGTACTGCAAAAATGTCATGACCAGGGTGCCCGCCCTTTGATTCACCAAGATTCGGAGTCGCCGATCCAACAGAACAGCGTTCCAAGTTGGCAAGTCGGCCTGTTACTAAATGAGAATGAAACGGCATGGTGCCACTACCACCAACCCGGAGCTTTTTTGAACCCCAACATCTCTATCTAACACGGTGTAGACTGAGCAATGTGACCATACAATCTGCTCCGTTTCCATGCCGCGGAAAGAGCCGCAGCCAACGTTTACTTCGCTGCTTCGTGTGTGCGTCAGTGTGTATTCATCCACCCCCGTAGCTCGTGGTAGTAGGTTAAATGGTCTGAACCGTTCCACACCTGCTCCGTCCCATTCTCTCCCCTCTATAAATCCCGCGCCAGATTTGTCCCCGTTTCAGTACGCAATTAAACTCATCCATCAGCTCTGACGACCAGCACACGAGCCGACGGACCACGCTTCCCATAGACCAGGAGACCACAACATGCGTTCAGGTCGTCTCGCCGTCTCGGCGGCGCTCCTCTTCTCCGCCGCCGTCCTTCTCTCGGCCGTCCCGGCAGCCAGAGCCCAGGAGGAAACCGGTGAGCACCTATCGATTTTCCTCATGGATGTTCCTGTTGGTAGCTCTTAATTAACCGCATTTCACACGCAGATCGTGAGGAGGAATTCAGCTACTCGCTGGACGCGGAGAACGGGCCGGCGCACTGGGGCGAGATCAAGGAGGAGTGGTCGGCGTGCGGCAAGGGGTCGATGCAGTCGCCCATCGACCTCGCCAGCCCGCGCGTTTCCCTCGTACGCCACCTCGGCTACCTCAACCACTCCTACCGCCCTGCCCAGGCATCCATCGTCAACCGCGGCCACGACATCATGGTACCTATAGGATCGATCCTTCAGTTAATGGCGATCCAAGCGTTCCTGTACTAGTAGCTAATGGATGGTTCTCTTGCTTGCAGCTGAGCTTCCAAGGCGACGCCGGGAGCGTGTCCATCAACGGCACCGTCTACTACCTCAAGCAGCTGCACTGGCACTCCCCCACCGAGCACAGCGTCAATGGCCGCCGGTACGACCTGGAGCTGCACATGGTGCACCAGAGCGCCGAGAATAAGGCGGCCGTCATCGGCGTCTTCTACGAGATCGGCGCCCACGACGCCTTCCTGCACCAGGTAATAACCTTCTTTCTTTAAGTAAGACACCATGCTTAAGCCAACATGGCAACATGGATATTATCATATTAAAAGATGCAATGATTAACTCTCGTCTTGACGGATGTTGCTCGCAGCTGGAGCCTTACCTGGAGATGATAGCGGAGCAGAAGGACCGGGAGGAGAAGGTGGGCGTGATGGATCCCCGGGGCGCCAGGGGCAGGGCCAGCGTGTACTACCGCTACATGGGCTCCCTCACCACGCCGCCCTGCGCGGAAGGGGTCATCTGGACCATCGTCAGGAGGGTAGGTTCCATCCACCTTCACGCCTCGCATCATGATTCATGAGCAACATAAACAACTTCAAATAAGATATCCAGAACTTGGCAGTTGGCATTGCCATGTACAGATTCTTTCTGATTCTTTTCTTCAGAAAGAATCCTCCCGTTTTCGTCTTCAGAAAGTACTCGTGTTCTTTTTCTATGGTTGGTGAAGCATCCAGGAATTTGCTTCTAAATGAGTATCCTCTAATTTTGCAGGTTCGCACCGTGTCGAGGCCCCAGCTGGAGCTTCTTCGGGCGGCCGTCCACGACGTAAGTTTTTCTTCCTGACCGCTTTCCATGAAAGTGAGTTTTATGTGAAACTCGACGCACGACCGCCACCCAAAGTCTTCGGGCTAGTGTGGTACGCCGTAGACTTCACCAAAGACATCGATCTAGAAGGAGCCTGGAAACCAAATTAAAACATGTCTAAAACTAGAAGCTGCCTTCAATTTGATTGAACTCGCCTGTGGACTAATATTCGAGAATGAAAGAATAAGTAGCTTGGACTAATCTGCCTCCACCGTGCAGGATATGGAGAAGAACGCGAGGCCCCGGCAGGAGGTGAACAGCAGAGATATCAGCATGTTCCGGCCTTCTCAGCAGCGCAAACGTTGATTTTTAGGGTCGATTCTCTTATTAGTCTGGTACTTCGGCGGCCTGAGAGATACATTGATTATACCATATTTTTTGTACTGTAGATCGTTCTATCCATTTCGAATTTTTGGTGCCTGTATACGGTTGCTGAATAAAGGGGCACGACTGGTTCATATCCATGTGTATATGTCTGAATAAAGGGGCACGACTGGTTCATATCCATGTGTATATGTCTGATGTTGATTTAAATATTGTTTTTGCTGGTTGATTTAATTATTGTTGGGTACTCCATAACTCTCATCCAACTGTCAATCCATTAAAAAACGAAAAAAGACTGGCTAGGATTTGATTATGGTTGAGTACCGCGAGGACTGCAATAAGACCATCCAATCCAGTTGGTGGTATCCTGGTGCGGTCGGTCCCTGTTAACAATCATGCAACGAATGGTCCCAGCCCTGATATTATACTCCCTTCGTTTTAGTTTACTAAGGCTAGGTATATTCTAAGATCGTCAATTTGATAAATTTAATATAAGATATATATTACAAAAATATACCATTACATTTTTTAGGTTTTATATTTTCTAATAGGATAATTTTTATATTATATAAATTAAATTGACGATCTAAGTACACGTGTAAGCTTAGTAAACTGAGATAGAGGGAGTAATAATCTCTCTTGCAATCCTTGGTAGAGCTAGGCGAGTCCTCAACGTTCCTCGGGCAAGTACAATAAGATCCAGTCAGCTCGCTATAAAAGATAAATTATTATTTCTTTGCTTAGTTGGAGGAGTGAGAAGAGGAGAGAGAGGTAAGTGAGCTTTTATGCAAGAGCCAACTCTTACACGTGCTCTTAGACACTTTGTGAAAGTGAAGGGTGAACCATAGTTTAAAAAGGTAGTACATTTTTAGAGTCAACTTTTGCATATGATAGCTATAAGTTGGCTACAGATGACATGGCAACCCACAATAGCTAGTTGCTGGCTACACTATTATTTTTACTCTTATTTACTTAATAACTTTTCCTATTAATTTTTGCAAAGATCTAGTCAAGTTCACTATTGCTGGGCATGACAAAACCTGACGACCTCAGCAGGTCCTTATCGTGCCCACGTAGCCTGGTACGATGATGGTGCGAGACCAGACTTGTGCGCCATGTGCCTTTGACGCCGGTCTGAATCCAACTTTCTCAACGTTCCAACCCTTGAAAAACGCAGAAGAGTTAAGGCTTAGTTTGATATCTAAGTTTTTCTAAAACTAAAGTACTGTAAACTATAGTATTTCTGTCTAGGTAACAAATACTTCATTTTTAGAAGAAAAAAAAGTCAAGACTCTTTTTTCTATACTTCAAAATAAATGCAGTTTTGTGCAGTTTCTGGAAAAAAACGAAGTATAGAAAAGTGTAGTTTTTGCTGAAACCAAACACCCCAGAGTATTCAATACCATGGTATTTTTTAGAAACCAATGAAAAAACGTTGCTGCCAAACGCAGCCTAAGCATCCAATGTTGGTCCTTTTCATATCAGCAGTTGCTCGTTTCTGGTTTCGAATGAACACCAGACAATCACACGGTCGTGAGCTTCTTCGTGACAGCTGAGAAAATGGCGGTCTCCTGAAAGCAATACTAGAATACTAGAATAACACAATGTGAGTGTAGAATCTGGCAGTTGGTGAGGGATTGGAAGTTGGTGGACCTACATAGGGTAATCAGTGACTACTAATACACAACATGTCTTCACAAACAGCTGTGTTGGCGCATTACACACTATTTTCAACCGTCACTATGCTAAGGTAGACAATGAACGCAGCTGGTTGAATAAACCATGTGCGATAACCTCGTATTTCAAACATCACGTTATCTCAAAATCTCTTTGTGATATTAACGGCCTTCACAAATGGTTGTTCATAGTCGAGTGTCTGCATTTTGGCTTATTGCGAACGACTTGTGTAGTTTCGTTGTTTATTCAACTTATTTCGCACATATTGTAGTTTAAACTAGAGGTACACCGATTGATAATATTGCATAGTTTTTACCTGCAGAATCATGATACAAGCAGATCTATGCCTAGTTGTACCAATTATATCTGTTGACAAGTTCATCCACCACATATACATACATTTCGACATGTACTCATTGCTAGCTATACAAGGGATATACAAAGTAGATAATTTAGTTTTTTTGGTTGTGTTTTTGTGGTTCTAGAAGGATAATATCACCACCATCTTCCCAAGACTATGGCAGTATATCCCTTATTGTACCTCATCTTGTTTCAACAAGAACCCCTTGCAGTTGTTGACTTCCTGAAGTAAGATGTATTCACCGACTTCTTTAAGTGAGGTGTCGTTGTGGATTTCCTCAAGTGAAGTGTGGTTCCTAACCATTAGAAAGTGCCTTAGATAAGGTCATCCCCAGTGCTTTTGAGACATGATTTGAAAGTGAGTGGCTAGACACCATCAAGCTGAAGATATCCACCGACTGCATCTAGGAGGTCGGCCTGGAGGAGGAATATGACAAGATTGTCATGGACGCACGCTGGACAGCGTTTGTGAAAACACATGACTTCATGATAGGGCACATCACGATATTCAAGAAGATTGACACTAGATCCTCGAAGGTGCTCGTATTTGATCACGACAACTGTGAGAAGGTGATCAAGTGTAAAGGTAATCACTCACCATTGGAGGAACAATCTGAATCAGATCTCTAATAAGGTGGTGGCTGTTCGATTCTAATTACAACTGCTTTGCAGAGAGGTGATCAATACGTATATATACCAGTCTCTTCAATGATGCATTTGTGGTCAACATGATGGTACTCTTATATATGCGCGTGAGTCATCCACACACAATGTAGATTTACTATGATGTTAAACTTGAAGGCTTGAGTTGTAGTTCATATCTCTAGTTACATTAGTAAGTGCTTCTGTTGGCTGTATCATGAAAAACACGTGTTTTTATGTTGTGTGGTGAAGTCAAAATGCATCATTTTGTTCCTCGTTAATCGCATGCATGCACCAACAAATCCACCTTCCATTTCTACTTACAGTGTTTGCATGATAGAAGATACACCGTTGCCTGCTTCCATCTAGAAAGGTACCGGATGCAATTCACAAAATAAGAAAGGTGGCAGATACGCTGGTCTATCTTGATTTTGAAGAATATTGTAAATTTGTAAACTACGAAGAATTATATATGTACGTAGCTCCTCACACATAACGTGGATGTATTATTATGTAAAACTTAAAAGCTTGAACTATAGTTCATGTCTAGTTATATTATTATGTGCTTTTGTTGGCTGTACTGTGATGAACACACATTGTTCTGTTGTTTGCAGTTAAAATATACCAGGCATGAAGATCTTTGTTTCAAATGCTTTGGTAACCAGTATCGGCTCTACCACCTTTCTGCAAGCTAGAATAATCTCACTGGATCAATATCACCAGGAATAAGGGAACCAGTTGACACTACCGCGTTGAACTTTTTTTTTCAAAAATTAGCTAGGCTCCTGCTAACAAACATATTAGACGTAAATAAGCAACCTTCGGTAACGATCAGTGTTCCAGCGGTGCCCCATGTACCACATAATTTTTTTGTGAGGGTAACCCATGTACCACATTCCGAATAGAAACGAAGTATTGTACAACATTTTCTGTCTGGGTCCAATATTTCACTTTTGGGTTGCCGTCGACCATCTACATGGTAATTATTGTGCGCCTACTTACTCCGGCAATAACAGCTCAAGAAATGCAAATGGGTCTTTCTACTTATGCACTTTCGACTTCTTTTCTAATGAAATACGAATCCCTAGAAATAGCACACAAATATTCTATATACAATTGTTTTATTTATTTTATATTCTTGGATTGCAATTTTTGAAGCTGCGCATACCCAATATGAAAACCTTGATCGCTCCATGTTCACCATGGAGCACGGTATTTTGAAAAAAATACTAAATTGGATTTTAAATTTTTGAAAAAATGAAAAAGTTCATGATTTATTCTATCAACTTGCAAGATATTAGAGCGAAAGAGCTTGTAATAAAGTCTACAAAAAAATACAGATAAACCTGTCGTGAAGAAGTGCAGCATATTGAACCAAATATATCTAAATCCGCTGTATTAAAGAAGTTGTTTAGCAGAAAGTTTGAGCATATATTGTTGTCAAAATTGCAAGGCACCCAGTTCGTCATGTAGACTAAACTCTTATGTTCGAATCCTTTGTTAACGTATATTTGGCAGTATTTTTCTTGTAACTACAGTGTAGTAGGGATGTACTGACAATTTCAACCCATATCCTGCAGCGTCCCTCAACTTAATAACAAGTTAAAATTAAACGGCTGAGTTCAGAAAAAAAGTCAAGTGGCTAGAAATTGTGGGTAAAAACGAAGATACCACATGTTTCTTGTATAGGGAGACTGAATTCATGGACCCATCAGCGAGTTGCGTCCCTGAAAGTTATAACAAAGTAAAATTAAAAGAAACAGATCGAAAAAGAAGGCAAGTAGCCCTAATATCACGTGTGAAAAAATCGAAGACAACACAAGTTTTTTGTAAAAGGAGGCTAACATCTGAGACCCATCAACCAGCACCGCTAGTGTCCCTCAAAGTTATCACAAGCTAAAATTAAATAAAAAGGATCAGAAAAATACAAGTATCCCGCAATATCACATGTAAAAAAAAATCAAAATATCTCAAGTTTTTTGTACATAGAGGCTGACATGTGAGACCCAACCGCCAGCAGCGCCCTCAACGTTTAAAAGTTAAAAATAAACGGAAGGGGCCGAAAAAAGCAAGTATCCCGTAATATCACGAGTACAAAATAATCGAGATATCACACGTTTTTTTGTATATAGAGGCTGACATTAGGGACCCATCATCACGTCACACCAATAAGGCAGCAAGAGATCACAAGAAAAGTCAAGTAGGCAGAAATCACGGGAAAATAGTAATCCAAAGAAAGAAACGTTTATTGTTCGGAGATGCTGACATCAGGAACCCATCTTCCAGCAGGCTCCTCAATGCTAACAAGGCTGCAGAGGGTCGATGTAAGGGTACATTGCCCCTATGTGTGGTTTTGGTAATTAATAACAACCCCTATGGACTAATGTTTTCATTGAGTTTATATGAAGGAATATTCCATAGGTACTACTTGTATTCCATGTGTTGGATTCAAGTATGGATGCCATGAAGATAAAGATATACCTTATGTATTGGCATCAAGATCATCGATTTGAAGATATATATGTGATATGATCAAGAAGAAAAAATGAAGATGGAGTTCTTATGTGGAACTCAATATTAGCCATGCTCTAGCTTATGTGGTAAGCAATGAATGATCAAGATCTTGAGAGCTTGATTCCAAGTGAAGAATTCAAATTATGGCTCTAAGTTGGTGTCATGATAGTCTCATAAATCGAGCTATGGTTGACTAAGATTTAGAGCATGCAAACAAATGAAAAATTCTTTTTACACCTCAAGATAGTATGATAGAGCATGAGAAGATATAAGGTTGACCAATACAAAGAGTGAAGAATAGATTCAAGTTCAACACATGAAGCATGAAGAATGTGCCACGTGAAGTCACGTGGTATGGTAAGCCTTAGCAATTATGCTTCATGAACTAACCTATCATATATGTGCTCTTGTGTTGTCTATGTGGGTTAGGTATCTTTCTATGGGCAGGCATCAAAAGTGAGATCTCATATAGCCCATGAGAGGATGACGGCAAGTGGTGATCGTCATCAAGAAGGTTGAGTTGGGCAAGTTCAAGTTGAGCATCTCGAGAGGATCATATGCTTGAAGCTTGCCGTCCATTTGGTGATAATGGACATGTGAAGATGTGCATCAATGAAGATTTCCCATCATAGTGTATGGGGGAGCATTTGTGAGTCTTCACGAAGCAACAATGATCAAGTGAGGCATTCCGGCTTGGGTGGAGCTTGAAGAGTTATCATCAAGATCAAGCGGGATGCGCAAGGCAAAGGTATGGCCATGATAGGTTTTCCTTTTACTGGTCTCAATGTGGTTGATGGGAGAACGGATTATAGGATAGATAGCCGCACTATCAAGAGGGGCTTTCGGTTGGGTAACTTGATCACATCGTCTTAGGGAGCTCAATCCTTTGCATACTTTGCATATCCCTATTGCTTCTTAGTGTTTCTCTATGAGAGGTTCTTGAGCTTATTGCTAGCTTTACAACAAGCCCAAGTTCATCGAAAACGGAATCCAGATGCATCTTCTATTGCGTTTTCGAGTTTAGACGTTAACGGTGGGAGACTCCCTCTCTAAAAACATCTTGCTATCACTTGTTGTTCATATATATATATATTGTGCCTATCTAGCTTAGCTCTTGTTGTTGTTGCACTAAGTTGAACCTAGCATATTTAGGGGTTGTGCTTGTAAACTAAACGTTAGTTTAATTCCGCATTCTTACAAGCCAAATCCGTAAGAGTTTTTAAACGCCTATTCACCCCACCCCCCCTCTAGGCAACATCTCGTCCTTTCAGTCGAAACAAAAAAATGAAGTAGCCAAAAATCACGGGTAAAAATAAATCCAATAAATAAAACGTTTATTGTTTAGAGAGGCTCGCATATAGGACCCATCTTGCAGCAGCGACTTGAACGTTACAAAGGCGGCATGAGATCGAAATAAAAAGTCAACTAGCCAGAAATCACGGTTAAAAAATAAATTCAAGAAAAAACGCTTATTGTTAGGAGATGATGACATCAAGGACCCATATGCCGGCAACGTCCTCAATGTTATAAATGCGACACGGGATCAAAAAAAAAATTAAAGTAGCCAGAAATCAGGGGTAAAAAATAATCCAAGAAAGAAAATATTTATTGTACAAAGAGGCTGATATATTTGACGTATTTTACAGCAACAGCCTCAATGTTATAGAGGCGGGTTGTAACATCTCAAATTTTCAAACAAAGAAGAAAATGAATTTCATTATTTTCCAATTTTTGGAAACAACAGAAACTTTTATTAAATTTAGTTTGATACATAGTGATCCTGCTTATATGTTGTGATATTTCCATGATTGTTTATTGAAGTATTTTTTTTGAAATGATCTTAAACCCTAAACCCTATCCTTTTTACCATCCAAGTTAAAACAAAATAAAAAGAAATTAAATAAGAAAAGGGCCTATGAGCCTATGGCTATTTTTGGTAAAACTTTTACCTAGGCTTTTCTACCTTGTTTAGGTGTTTTGAAAACATAAACAAACCTAACCTAGTACTTACCAACTAATTCAAGTGAGAAACAAAAATAAAATAAACTTTGCATAGAAGCATATGTGACACATAGCCATATTACCAAATTTTGACCTATGCCTTCCTACCTTACCCTAATGGTTTGAAACCTTTACCAAACTCAATCTAATACTAAATAAACCCTAGAACATGCCTAAGTGAAGCAAAGAAAAGGAAAATAAGAAATGAAGAAAAATGCAATTCATCACATACATGTGCTTATGGCCATTTTTGCAAATCTTTGAACTAGGCCTTTTGGAATTGTTTCAATGGTTTGGAAATGTTCCTAAACAAATAAGAATCACTTTTGAATCAAAAAAAACCAAATCAAGTAGAGAGAAATAAAATAAATGAGAAAAATGGAAATCTCACTCACATACACAAATGGCCATTTTTGCAAATCATCAACCAAGGCCACCATTGCTTGTGCCATTACTTGTGAAACACTAATATATCAATAACAAACACATTTGCATCAAAGAAACACAAATCAAATCAAAGGAAAAATCAAATCCTTGTTACATATGATAATGGTCATTTTGCCCTTTCTTAACATCATGCCCACTTAGAGCCCCTGGTTTGAGAGATTCTTAAACTAAACCTGGCCAACTCTTTCCACCTGATCCAAGACCATATCAAGGTGAACATTTTTGGTGTTGACCATCAGGGTTGACTCCGCCTAGTTTGACCATTATAAATGAGACAAGTTGCAACATTCAAACAAAGAGAAGATCACCTCAATTTTGAAACTTTGCAAATCAGCACCAAAATGCACACCACCACCACCACTCTACTCCATATATTATTCAAATCCACTCCACCAAAAATCTCTGCAAAATTCAAATAAAAAGTTCATGCGGCCATTTGGTCGAGCACCTTGTGTGCAAAAATCAGTAAAGTAGACACATGTTATAACCCAACAGATTTTTGCCTAAATCCCTTTTGCTTTGTGATCATCAACCTCCTGGTACCTCCTCTGCATCAGACCATGCACTTTGGCCCTGATAAAAGTAGAGGAATGATCACTTTGCATCCATGCCGTGCCCCTTTGCCACTCCCATGCCACTCATCCTCTCCCTTTACCTCTGGTCCCCTCCACCATGTCACCGAGGTGGCCCACACTCCACTGAGCCTGCTGGTACCATCCCTGGCTGAAGACGCGCACGACATTGGCCAGCAGTCGACATGCCCAGACGCGCCCAGGACGGCCAGTACACGCCAGAGCGCGCACGGGCACAGCCCTCGCGCCAGAGCGCACGCGTGCGCCGTCGCCTCCATAAACCCCTACCCCTCTACTTCTGCATCAAGCTTCACCGCACCACCAGCTACACTGTAGACACGCTCAAATGCATGCAGGAGCCCTGTCGCCGTCGCCATGATCGTCGTCCTCCGCCACGGCACTGTCCGCTCCCATCAAACTCCTGCAAGCTCTCGTCCATCATTTGCCACGCCAGCACGCTCCCTAGCTTCGCCTAGACGTCGCCTACATCACGCGCACCTCGCCTTGCCCCTTCGCCGTTCCAATCACCGTCGCCATGGTCGACCGCATGCGTGCACCCGCAGCACCCCTTCACCCTATAAAAGGAGAGCCCCCGCGCCTCAATCCTTCACACCCCTCGCTTCCCCTCTCCCTCCTGACCTTCCTCGACACCTCTCCGCTCCACATTGCCCACTCCGTTGTCGCAATTTAGCCGGAGACCGCCGCCACAGTAGCTCAACGCCGGAGAAGATCCCGACCACCTCCGCTCCTCCCACGACCACCCCTCGCTTCCTCGTCCTCGACAACACCGCCGCACACCCTCGCCGAGCCTCGCCGGACCCTGGTTAGCTCTCCCACCCCCTAGGCTCGCCGCCAGCACGTCGGATCTCGCCGGAGACGACGACCTCCCTGAGCCACTGGATCCTCTTTTAATCTAACGGCCCGCAGCGCTGCGTACCGCTTAGGCGTTTAAAACGCACTGACGCGTAGGCCCCACATGTCAGGCGGCCCACTGAGCGCTGAAGCGTTACTGGGCTGGCCCGTTTATTTTCCCGCGCAGGCCCACGAATTCGAATTCTGTTTAATTCATGTGATACAAATTACTCTGCTGATGCTGTTTTTAAATTCAAATAGTTTCAAATCCACGGCACCAAATTTGACAAATTTTATATATTTGGAAAGCCCATGAAATGCTCCATCCAACCACACTGGAATCAAACCAAGATCAGTTGTAGAATTTGAATAGTAAAAATAACAAGTCAGGGAGTTTTCAGAATTCAAATAAATTTAGAAAATCAACCATAATGAATTTTAAGGTGATTCCACCTCTCATAATTCACATTTCAAAAATTCTAATTGTTTATGCAAAAATATGATATGGGTACTTTATATGATCATGGGCTAGAATCAAAATTGGCTATATAGTCAATACTAGCCCATTTAAATCATTTTCAAATTTGAGTTTTCAAATCTATGAGGTGTAGAACCTCATTTAAATCATCTTCCCAAGTGTTATGAAGTAATGTGATGTCCTTAGTTAGATGGTCTCACACTTGCTCACTTGAGGATATTAAATCACAATAGTTATGTAAATTGCATGAGATGATGAATCTCATTTAAACTATTTTTCTCAAAGGATAAGTATGAAGTGTTGACCTTGGTCAACATGTGATCATACATTGTTATTTGAGGAGATTAAATCTTGAGAAGATTCAATGAGAGGAAATTATTTCTCCAAACCAAAGAGAAACCCTAATCCACATTTCAATGAGAGGAAATTATTTTCCTAAAACACTAAGTAAGAAAACCCTAGCATGATTTTGGGTAGCAATGCAAAGTGATGATGCTAGATCATCTTGAGTGAGCCCTTAAGGCTAAACTAGTCTACTTAAGTATTGATTGGTGTTTGTATCCTTGTATTCATTTATAGACGCTAGTACCGGAGACTATCAAGAGGAGGAGGATTTCTACCAAGGAGAAGAAGAGAACTTTGATCACTACCCCACTCAAGGCAAGCTAACACTCTTGCAAAGTTCCCATGTGCCAAGCTCTCATGGAGCAAGGCACCCTTACACTTTGATTTCTGTTTAGGGATCCAACCCCCTTTGTTATTCTTGCAAGCTTTTTACTTTATTTATCAAAGCTTATTTATTATTTTAACTTGGTCTAAGTCTAGAGTGTTTCAAGAGCATCAAGAGTAGCCTAGAGAAATACAAGTAGATTAGTACCCCTCATGACTAGTTGCTAGTGCTAAACTAAAATTGACTACTCTAGATGGGAACTTGTGAAAACCAATGACTTTGAAAACCTTGGAATGATGAGTCATTCTATTGAAAGATTTTGAAGGTGAATGTGAACTGTGAATGACTTGGTGAAACTTACCAAAAACTGATGGTTGGGTTCGGATGCGATACCATTCCAATTCTTGAGTATCCCCACAATACCTGAATCTGGTTAGGGCTTAACTGGAAACTTATGTATTTTAGTATGGGTTCCCTCCGAACAAGCGTCATAGGGGTTATGCCGAGGCTGCCTCCATTGAAAGTGAAATGACGTGAAATGAGGTGAATGTCCTACCCAAGCCCTGTGCAGTTCCCGGGTTGGTGGTTGGCTCTCACCGGGAGGCCAAGCTCATGGGGAGAGGTGCCTATACTAGAGTATGTAAATGAAAGGTTAGGATTGGTAGTTCGCGTACTGCGTACGATAAATCAGGGCCAGTTACCCCTGATGGACTATTGCAATTGTTGTGGCACAAGTGTACGACCTCTCCAGAGTTTAAACTATTCGAATAGCCGCGTCCGCGGTCATGGACAGTTGGGAAGGCCATAATGTTCCGTCATCAGAACTTTTACAAAAATATGAATGGTGACTTGTGACTTGAATTGAAATGCGACTTTAACTTTGAATCACAACAGAGTTGTGAGAATGACACTAATATTCCCACTTGAGTTAAGTTAGGCAATCAAAGAGTCTTTGTTTACTAAAGGGTTTATGAAATAAAACTGGCTTTATGCAAATGAAACTAGAGCTTAGAACCCCCTTACTATAGTTGATAATACTTACCCTAGTATTAGTTTGCGAGTACTTTAAAGTACTCACGGCTGTGTCCCTGGCTATTCAAATGGCCAGACTTTGAAGATGAGCCCCAGTACCAGGATGAAGGACATCAGGACGTCTACGACAACTAGGACTACTCCTGACGTCAACAGTTGCCTGTGGAACAGATGGACCACAACCGTTACTTCGCTTCCGCTATGTGATTTGTAATAGGATCTCTAGATCCTCTATGTAGTATTAAGACTGGATCATGTGATCCTTTGTTGTAAGACGATTATGGTATGTAATGAATGATGTGTTGTGATATCAATCTATTATGTCTCGCAAAAACAATATTCCTGGGATTGCGAGGTACGACATAATAGGCATCTGGACTTAAAAATCCGGGTGTTGACAAGTTGGTATCAAAGCCATTGTTTGACCTTAGGAGACCCTAGTTAGAATGGACGTCTGAAAAACTTAGTTTCAAAACAAAGGAAGTGAATATTTATGAAAACTTATTCTCACTCTTACCCTTGAGATCTTTTCAAAATGAGAAAACCATGCTTTACTTTTCCTTAGATTACGACATAAAATTTGGACACACTACTCTCTTCTATAACTTACTCATCCTAATTGCTCACAGATGTAGTACAACTGTGAGTCATATCAGCTTGGCCACGGAGGAAACCTAATGTTCGAGAAGGATTTGAAGCAACTAGTTGAATATCTAGGACGCCCGTATCCTGAGTTCTTCGGAATACCCCTCAACAATCCATCGGGAGGACAACCTTGGTGGGAAGTGACTGCAGATCTAAGAGGAAAGCTTGGAGCCCCAACTTGGGAAACCATCTGGTTTTCTGTAATGGGAAACACTTGGAAGGAAGGAATAGCCACAGCAATGCAAGAAGCAATTGCCCGTCTGTGCGGACAGAATGTGAACAAGCTCAAGAATACTCGCTTCATTTACTACCCAAGACATGATCCCATGGGAAGACCAATAACTATGCCGCCGCACCCGGAGATGAACCACTATGTCGCATACCTAGACTTCATGTGGTACAAGACCCGCAAGGAGTTGGATAACACCCTCACCTTTCGCCAAGCACATTACCCGTGAAGACGAAGAATCCACCCTGAAGAGAAGTATCATTAAAGTACTATCGTAGGTGTGAGTTTGTATCAGGATCCCCTTGTATCGTAGAACGAATGAATGGTTCTTCAAACCAACGGTGTGTTAGATTTGTAATGTGTGATGCTTGGTATGAATGAAAAAGTGTTGATGGTTTTTACCCCCTCAACACTACTCAAGTTTTTAAGTTTTGAACTTTTTGAACCTTAAACCAAACAAACCATAGAAATTTCCCTCTTATCTTATCATCTACCTCAATGTTCAGATGGTCCCACCAACCCGCAGCACCAACCAGGATGCAATGATGCAGTTGCTGGAGATGATGATGGCAGACCGAGAAGCCGAGAGAGCTGAACGCCAAGCCAATATTGCCGCACTGCAGCAGATAGCTCAGAACATTCAAGGCCATGGAAACCATGACCACCCGGGGTCAAAGTTGAAGAACTTTCAGAACACCAACCCACCCATGTTCAGCAAGACCGAAGAGCCACTGGACGCAGATGACTGGCTCCAGACAATGGAGAACAACCTAGAAGTCGCGGGAGTTGAAGCCGCAGAGAAAGTACTATTCGCCACCCACTACCTGTCAGGACCTGCAAGAGCCTGGTGGACAAGTGACCGCGCAATGAATGTCGGACAAATGATGACTTGGGAAGACTTCAAACTCAAGTTCAGCAAATACCATGTGCCCTAAGGACTGATCAAGAAGATGAGAGACGAGTTCCGCGAACTCAAGCAAGGCAGAATGTCCGTGGTGGGATACCGCGACAGATTCCTCACTCTGTCAAGGTACGCCCCGGATGAAACCGACACCTATGAGAAGAGAAAGGAAAGATTTTTTAATGGACTGCATGATGAAATGCAAACTGTGTTAGTGAACATTCCGTTCGCTGACTTGGAAGCCCTGGTGGACTCAGCCATACAGATGGAAGGGAAGCTGCATCAAGCCAACGAGAACCGCAAGAGAAGAATGATGAACCAGAATGGACCTCACCATGCCCAGAAGTACCGCAACAACTCCTCTGTAGGATTTACCCCAAGAAACAACAAGCCCCCTGCTCAGACTTATCGCCAAACTACAGCAACAACAACGGAGGACCCCCGAAGCCCAGAAACAACAACAACCACCACAACAGCAACAACAACAACAACCACCACAACAGCAACAACCAGAATGGGAACAACAACAACACCAACACTGCCCCAAGGACTGGAAGCAATGCTACCCCCATCACCCCAAAGGACAAGGCAACAATCACCTGCTATGAATGTGGAACCGTGGGTCATTAATCAAATGAATGCCCCAAGAAACTTGCCAAGACTGCCCCCAATACTGCTGCACCTGCCCAGCAACAGCGCCGCTTCACAGCCAGAAGGAACCAGAACAACCACAACGGCCGTCTCTACCACATGAGTGCCACAGAAGCTCAGGAAGCACCCCAGGCCATGCCAAGTATGTTTCCTGTTAATCCAATTGCTCAATCTCTCTTAGGAACCTAACTTTTCTTAAAATCTCGAGGCAAGATTTGTTTAAGGGGGAAGGGTTTGTAACATCTCAAATTTTCAAACAAAGAAGAAAATGAATTTCCTTATTTTCCAAATTTTGGAACCAACAAAAACTTTTATTAAATTTAGTTTGATACATAGTGATCCTGCTTATATGTTGTGATATTGCCATGATTGTTTATTGAAATATTTTTTTTGAAAGGATCTTAAACCATAAACCCTATCCTTTTTACCATCCAAGTTAAAACAAAATAAAAAGAAATTAAATAAGAAAAGGGCCTATGAGCCTATGGCTATTTTTGGTAAAACTTTTACCTAGGCTTTTCTACCTTGTTTAGGTGTTTTGAAAACATAAACAAACCTAACCTAGTACTTACCAACTGATTCAAGTGAGAAACAAAAATAAAATAAACTTTGCATAGAGGCATATGTGACACATAGCCATATTAGCAAATTTTGACCTATGCCTTCCTACCTTACCCTAATTGTTTGAAACCTTTACCAAACTCAATATAATACTAAATAAACCCTAGAACATGCCTAAGTGAAGCAAAGAAAAGGAAAATAAGAAATGAAGAAAAATGCAATTCATCACATACATGTGCTTATGGCCATTTTTGCAAATCTTTGAACTAGGCCTTTTGGAATTGTTTCAATGGTTTGGAAATGTTCCTAAACAAATAAGAATCACTTTTGAATCAAGAAAAACCAAATCAAGTAGAGAGAAATAAAATAAATGAGAAAAATGGAAATCTCACTCACATACACAAATGGCCATTTTTGCAAATCATCAACCAAGGCCACCATTGCTTGTGCCATTACTTGTGAAACACTAATATATCAATAACAAACACATTTGCATCAAAGAAACACAAATCAAATCAAAGGAAAAATCAAATCCTTGTTACATATGATAATGGTCATTTTGCCCTTTCTTAACATCATGCCCACTTTGAGCCCCTGGTTTGAGAGATTCTTAAACTAAACCTGGCCAACTCTTTCCACCTGATCCAAGACCATATCAAGGTGAACATTTTTGGTGTTGACCGTCAGGGTTGACTCCGCCTAGTTTGACCATTATAAATGAGACAAGTTGCAACATTCAAACAAAGAGAAGATCACCTCAATTTTGAAACTTTGCAAATCAGCACCAAAATGCACACCACCACCACCACTCTACTCCATATATTATTCAAATCCACTCCACCAAAAATCTCTGCAAAATTCAAATAAAAAGTTCATGCGGCCATTTGGTCGAGCACCTTGTGTGCAAAAATCAGTAAAGTAGACACATGTTATAACCCAACAGATTTTTTCCTAAATCCCCTTTTCTTTGTGATCATCAACCTCCTGGTACCTCCTCTGCATCAGACCATGCACTTTGGCCCTGATAAAAGTAGAGGAATGATCACTTTGCATCCATACCGTGCCCCTTTGCCACTCCCATGCCACTCATCCTCTCCCTTTACCTCTGGTCCCCTCCACCATGTCACCGAGGTAGCCCACACTCCACTGAGCCTGCTGGTACCATCCCTGGCTGAAGACGCGCACGACATTGGCCAGCAGTCGACATGCCCAGACGCGCCCAAGACGCCCAGTACAGGCTAGAGCGCGCACGGGCGCAGCCCTGGACGCGCCAGAGCGCACGCGTGCGCCGTCGCCTCCGTCAACCCCTACCCCTCTACTTCTGCATCAAGCTTCACCACACCACCAGCTACACCGTAGACACGCTCAAATGCACGCAGGAGCCCTGTCGCCGTCGCCATGATCGTCGTCCTCCGCCACGGCACTGTCCGCTCCAATCAAACTCCTGCACGTTCTCGTCCATCATTTGCCACGGCAGCACGCTCCCTAGCTTCGCCTAGACGTCGCCTACATCACGCGCACCTCGCCTTGCCCCTTCGCCGTTCCAATCGCCATCGCCATGGTCGACCGCATGCGTGCACCCGCAGCACCCCTCCACCCTATAAAAGGAGAGCCCCCGCGCCTCAATCCTTCACACCCCTCGCTTCCCCTCTCCCTCCTGACCTTCCTCGACACCTCTCCGCTCCACATTGCGCACCCTCGCCGAGCCTCGCCGGACCCTGGTTAGCTCTCCCACCCCCTAGGCTCGCCGCCAGCACGTCGGATCTCGCCGGAGACGACGACCTCCCTGAGCCACTGGATCCTCTTTTAATCTAACGGCCCGCAGCGCTGCGTACCGCTTCGGCGTTTAAAACGCACTGACGCGTAGGCCCCACATGTCAGGCGGCCCACTGAGCGCTGAAGCGTTACTGGGCTGGCCCGTTTATTTTCCCGTGCAGGCGCACGAATTCGAATTCTGTTTAATTCATGTGATACAAATTACTTTGGTGATGCTGTTTTTAAATTCAAATAGTTTCAAATCCACGGCACCAAAATTGACAAATTTTATATATTTGGAAATCCCATGAAATGCTCCATCCAACCACACTGGAATCAAACCAAGATCTGTTGTAGAATTTGAATAGTAAAAATAACAAGTCAGGGAGTTTTCAGAATTCAAATAAATTTAGAAAATCAACCATAATGAATTTTGAGGTGATTCCACCTCTCATAATTCACATTTCAAAAACTCTAATTGTTTATGCAAAAATATGATATGGGTACTGTATATGATCATGGGCTAGAATCAAAATTGGCTATGTAGTCAATACTAGCCCATTTAAATCATTTTCAAATTTGAGATTTCAAAGCTATGAGGTGTAGAGCCTCATTTAAATCATCTTCCCAAGTGTTATGAAGTAATGTGATGTCCTTAGTTAGATGGTCTCACACTTGCTCACTTGAGGATATTAAATCACAATAGTTATGTAAATTGCATGAGATGATGAATCTCATTTAAACTATTTTTCTCAAAGGATAAGTATGAAGTGTTGACCTTGGTCAACATGTGATCATACATTGTTATTTGAGGAGATTAAATCTTGAGAAGATTCAATGAGAGGAAATTATTTCTCCAAACCAATGAGAAACCCTAATCCACATTTCAATGAGAGGAAATTATTTTCCTAAAACACTAAGTAAGAAAACCCTAGCATGATTTTGGGTAGCAATGCAAAGTGATGATGCTAGATCATCTTGAGTGAGCCCTTAAGGCTAAACTAGTCTACTTAAGTATTGAATGGTGTTTGTATCCTTGTATTCATTTATAGACGCTAGTACCGGAGACTATCAAGAGGAGGAGGATTTCTACCAAGGAGAAGAAGAGAACTTTGATCACTACCCCACTCAAGGCAAGCTAACACTCTTGCAAAGTTCCCATGTGCCAAGCTCTCATGGAGCAAGGCACCCTTACACTTTGATTTCTGTTTAGGGATCCAACCCCCTTTGTTATTCTTGCAAGCTTTTACTTTATTTATCAAAGCTTAGTTATTATTTTAACTTGGTCTAAGTCTAGAGTGTTTCAAGAGCATCAAGAGTAGCCTAGAGAAATACAAGTAGATTAGTACCCCTCATGACTAGTTGCTAGTGCTAAACTAAAATTGACTACTCTAGATGGGAACTTGTGAAAACCAATGACTTTGAAAACCTTGGAATGATGAGTCATTCTATTGAAAGATTTTGAAGGTGAATGTGAACTGTGAATGACTTGGTGAAACTTACCAAAAACTGATGGTTGGGTTCAGATGTGATACCATTCCAATTCTTGAGTATCCCCACAATACCTGAATCTGGGTAGGGCTTAACTGGAAACTTATGTATTTTAGTATGGGTTCCCTCTGAACAAGCGTCGTAGGGGTTATGCCGAGGCTGCCTCCATTGAAAGTGAAATGACGTGAAATGAGGTGAATGTCCTACCCAAGCCCTGTCCAGTTCCCGGGTTGGCGGTTGGCTCTCACCGGGAGGCCAAGCTCATGGGGAGAGGTGCCTATACTAGAGTATGTAAATGAAAGGTTAGGATTGGTAGTTCGCGTACTGCGTACGATAAATCAGGGCCAGTTACCCCTGACGGACTATTGCAATTGTTGTGGCACAAGTGTACGACCTCTGCAGAGTTTAAACTATTCGAATAGCCGCGTCCGCGGTCATGGACAGTTGGGAAGGCCATACTGTTCCGTCATCAGAACTTTTACAAAAATATAAATGGTGACTTGTGACTTGAATTGAAATGTGACTTTAACTTTGAATCACAGCAGAGTTGTGGGAATGACACTAATGTTCCCACTTGAGTTAAGTTAGGCAATCAAAGAGTCTTTGTTTACTAAAGGGTTTATGAAATAAAACTGGCTTTATGCAAATGAAACTAGAGCTTAGAACCCCCTTACTATAGTTGATAATACTTACCCTAGTATTAGTTTGCGAGTACTTTAAAGTACTCACGGCTGTGTCCCTGGCTATTCAAATGGCCAGACTTTGAAGATGAGCCCCAGTACCAGGATGAAGGACAGCAGGACGTCTACGACAACTAGGACTACTCCTGACGTCAATAGTTGCCTGTGGAACAGATGGACCACAACCGTTACTTCGCTTCCGCTATGTGATTTGTAATAGGATCTCTAGATCCTCTATGTTGTATTAAGACTGGATCATGTGATCCTTTGTTGTAAGACGATTATGGTATGTAAAGAATGACGTGTTGTGATATCAATCTATTATGTCTCGCAAAAACAATATTCCTGGGATTGCGAGGTACGGCATAATAGGCATCTGGACTTAAAAATCCGGGTGTTGACACGGGCAGAGGATCAAAATAAAAAAGTCAAGTATCCTGTAATCACAGGTATACAAAATACAAGAAAGGGAACATTTATCGTTTAGAGATGGATGACATGCGGGACTGATGAGCCATCAGCATAAACGACTCGATCGGAGAATGTGAACCAGATCGAAATAGAGATGCTGCCATTTGAGCCCTACAGTGTGCGGGGGTGCAAATTTGCAATGACTTGGCTGACACTGATGCATATAAAATACATACATGAACTTTTTATTTTATTGTCATATATTCCAACATATTTGCATGTTATAAGATGTTGTATTCATGTTTTGCATAGATTTATGGGGATTTTTCGTTGATTCCCTTTCATTGGTTTATAACTGTGCAAAACAGGAAAACCATTTTGTGTATTTTTTAGTTTTGGGGACCATACAGAACTCAAATGGTGCGAGGATTTTTCTAGAGTCAATATTTTCCCGGAGACAAAATATGAGAAGAAGAAGTACCAGAAGGGTCCCATGAGGCCCGAACGAGCATAAGTTGCGCAGGCCCCACCCTAGGCCACACCACCATGTCTCTTTCCCTCCTCGAGCGTCTGTAACTATCCATTTTTATCTTAAACTGACGGGCTTGGTCTAAAAACCACTATATATAGACCCCCCGAGGTGTTATCGTAAGAGGCGGCGCAAAAACACGAAAACCACGAAACTGAGGCTGAAACTGCGAAGATTCGAGGTGGAACCACAGCCGGAGCCATCCCCGATTGCATCTTGTAAGCGTACATTGCTCCTAAGTGTGTTTTTGGTAATTATTGACAATCCTCTATGGACAAATGTTTTCGTTGTGTTTATATGAAGGAATATTCCATAGGTATTTCTTGAAGTCCATACGTTGGATTCAAGTGTGAATGCCATGAATATAATGTTATACCTTTGGTATTGGCATCAAGATCATCGATTTGAAGAGAAGTATCAAGAAGAATAAATGAAGATGGAGTTCTTGTGTGGAACTCAAGTTAGCCATGCTCTACCTTATGTGTTAAGCAATGAATGATCAATATATTATGATAGAGCATGAAGAGATACAAGGTTGACCAAGAATTAGATTGAAGATTGCATTCAAATTGGTCAACACATGAAGCATAAAGATTGTACCACTTTGGATCATGTGATCTTGTGGGTGGTAAGCGTTGTCAATTATGCTTTATGAGCAAACCCACTATATATGTGTATTTGTGTTGTCTATGTAGGTTAGGTATCTTGCCATGGGCATGCATCATGATTATGATCTCATATAGCCCATGAGAGGATGGCATTAAGCTTGGATGTCATCAAGGTTGAGAAGGGAAAGTTCAAGATGAGCATATCGAAGATATCATGCTTGAAGCTTGTCGTCCATTTGGTGATAATGGACATGTGAAGATGTGCCTTAATGGAGCTATCCCATAATAGTGTATGGGGGAGCAATTGCGAGTCTTCACGAAGCAACAATGATCAAGTGAGGCATTCCAGCTTAAGTGGACCTTGAAGCGTTGTCGTCAATATCAAGATGGTTGTGCCAAGGCTAAGTCTTGGAGATATGCCCAAGAGGCAATAATAAAATGGTTATTATAATATATCTTTGTGTTTATGATAATGTTTACATACCATGCTATAATTGTATTAACCGAAACATTGATACATGTGTGTTATGTGAACAACAAGGAGTCCCTAGTAAGCCTCTTGTATAACTAGCTTGTTGATTAATAGATGATCATAGTTTCATGATCATGAACATTGGATGTTATTAATAACAAGGTTATGTCATTATGTGAATGATGTAATGGACACACCCAATTAAGCGTACCAAAGATCACGTCATTAAGTTCATTTGCTATAAGCTTTCGATACATAGTTACCTAGTCCTTCGACCATGAGATCGTGTAAATCACTTATGTCGGAAGGGTACTTTGATTACATCAAACGCCACTGCGTAAATGGGTGGTTATAAAGGTGGGATTAAGTATTTGGAAAGTATGAGTTGAGGCATATGGATCAAGAGTGGGATATTGTCCATCCCGATGACGGATAGATATACTCTGGGCCCTCTCGGTGGAATGTCGTCTAATTAGCTTGCAAGCATATGAATGGTTCATAAGAGATGACATACCACGGTACGAGTAAAGAGTACTTGTCAGGAGACGAGGTTGAACAAGGTATAGAGATACCGATGATCAAACCTCGGACAAGTAAAATATCACGTGACAAAGGGAATCGGTATCGTATGTAAATGGTTCATTCGATCACTAAGTCATCGTTGAATATGTGGGAGCCATTATGGATCTCCAGATCCCGCTATTGGTTATTGGTCGGAGAGAAGTCTCAACCATGTCTGCATAGTTCACGAACCGTAGGGTGACACACTTAAGGTTTGATGTCGTTTAAGTAGATATGGAATATGGAATGGAGTTCGAAGTTTTGTTCGGAGTCTCGGATGGGATCCAGGACATCACGAGGAGTTCCGGAATGGTCCGAAGAATAAGATTCATATATAGGAAGTCATTTTATAAGTTTGAAAATGATCCGGTGCATTTATGGAAGGTTCTAGAAGGTTCTAGAAAAGTCCGGAAGAAATCACTATGGAAGGTGGAGTCCCGGAGGGACTCCACTAGCATGGCCGGCCAGCCCTAAGGGGGAGAAGTCCCAGGTGGACTCCACCCATGGTGGCCGGCTGATACGTCTCCAACGTATCCATAATTTCTGATGTTCCATGCTTGTTTTATGACAATACCTACATGTTTTGCTCACACTTTATAATGTTTTTATGCGTTTTCCGGAACTAACCTATTAACAAGATGCCACAGTGCCAGTTCCTATTTTCTGTTGTTTTTGGTTCCAGAAAGGCTGTTCGGGCAATATTCTCGGAATTCGACGAAACAAAGACCCAACATCTTATTTTTCCCAGAACCTTCCAGAAAGTCAAAGGGGGACCAGAGGGGAGCCCTGGGGGCCCCACACGTGTGGTCGACGCGGCCCAAGGGGGGGGGGCCACCCTACTGTGGGGAGGCCCCGTGGCCCCTCCGACTCCGTCTCTTCGCCTATATAAGCCCTTTCGACCTAAAAACTCGATACCGATTGACGAAACTCCAGAAAGACTCCAGGGGCGCCACCGCCATCGCGAAACTCCAATTCGGGGGACAGAAGTCTCTGTTCCGGCACCCTGCCGGGACGGGGAAGTGCCCCCGGAAGCCATCTCCATCAACGCCATCGCCTCCATCATGCTCCGTGAGTAGTTCCCCCATGGACTACGGGTTCTAGCTGTAGCTAGTTGGTATTATCTCCCCCATGTACTTCAATACAATGATCTCATGAGCTGCCTTACATGATTGAGATTCATCAGATGTAATCGGTGTTGTGTTTGTTGGGATCCGATGGATTGTTACATTATGATTAGTCTATCTATAAAGTTTGTGAAGTTATTGTTGCTGCAATCTTGTTGTGATTAATGCTTGTCACTAGGGCCCGAGTGGCATGATCTTAGATTTAAGATCTATAATTATTGCTTAGATTGTATCTACAAGTTGTATGCACATGTATATGTCCGGAACCAAAGGCCCCAGAGTGACAGAAATTGGGACAACTGGAGGGGAAGGCGTAGGTACGAGGATCACATGTTTTCACCAAGTGTTAATGCTTTGCTCCGGTGCTCTATTAAAAGGAGTACCTTAATTGCCAGTAGATTCCCTTGAGGCCCGGCTGCCACCGGCTGGTAGGACAAAAGATGTTGTACAAGTTTCTCATTGCGAGCACGTACGACTATATATGGAAAACATGCCTACATGATTAATAATCTTGATGTTATGTCTTAATGCTATTTCAATCCTATCAATTGCCCAACTGTAATTTGTTCACCCAACACTTGTCACTTGTTATTGGAAAGTTACCACTAGTGTAGATAGCTGGGAACCCCGGTCCATCTCTCATCATCATATACTTGTTCTACATGTCACTGGAAGTAGTATCAACTATTTTCTGGTACCATTGCCACTGTGTTACTATTACTGCTGCTGTGTTACTGTTACTATTGCTCTCATATCACTGCTACTTTCACATCACCCCTGTTACTAGTGCTTTTCCAGGTGCAGCTGAATTGACAACTCAGTTGTTAAGGCTTATAAGTATTCTTTACCTCCCCTTGTGTCGAATCAATAAATTTGGGTTTTACTTCCCTCGAAGACTGTTGCGATCCCCTATACTTGTGGGTTAGCAAGACTATTTTCTGGCGCCGTTGCCGGGGAGGCATAGCTCTACTCATAAGTTCACCCGGGGAGTACACTCTACCTCTATCTTTGTTTTTGTTTTATTTTGTTTTGTTTTGCTTAGTTTACTTTTGTCTAGTTTATTTGTGCTTAGTTTATTTCTGTCTAGTATTATTTTGCTTAGTTTACTTTTGCTTAGTTTCTTTTTGTCTTGTTTTATTTTTCCTATATACTCAAAAATCCATAAAAATTTGAAAAACCTAAAAATTAAAAACTGTTGCTATGGAAGAACGCATAACCATGTTGGAGCTTATAGAATTTTATAATAATTATAGAGAATCAAGAACGGGTAAAGTAATGAGTGCTGTGATAGAAAAATTGAATACAATTGCTAAAATCTTGCTTAAACGCCATGATATAAACTGTTGCTCTCAACATGATACTAAACATCTTAAATTTCAATGTGGCTTTAGTGAGGAAATTTTAATTAAGAACTATAATTGCAATAGCTATATTCATTATGGGTTCGAAGAAGTAGAACAATTTGTCTTATTTATGGGAGCCTCTGAGATAGAATCCTTCATGGTTAAAAATTATGAAACTTGTGTTGTTTGTAAGGACCTTAAAGATTATGTCTCTTCTGTCCTTAATTTTTGCATAGAAAGCTACAGTGATAATCCTTATATCATTGATTATAAATAGAGACTCATTAATGCACAAGAATGCACTCACAATTTGCAGGAACCAATGGAAGAAGAAATTGATGAACCTGAAAGCTCATTAGATGAAAAAGAGGAGGAAATTGATGAACCTGAAAGCTCATTGGATGAAAAAGAAGAGGAGAGTGATGAACAAAAGGAGGAAGAATGGATTAGCTACCCATGCCAACCTTCTAATGAGAGTAACTCTTTATCTCTTACACTATTTGATTGTCCTCCATGCTTACCGAAGAAGGATGAATGTTATGTTCCTGTGGATTCTCTTGAAATATTACCTATGAGTAAAACTTGTGAGAATAATTATGCTACTGTTATCTATGATAATCCATGCTATTTTGATAAATCTTATGATAATGCTTTGTTTGTGCCTGATGTCGAAATGCATGGTACTAAAGAATTTTGCTTAGCAAATGTTTATGATAAATCTCTAGATGATGGTCCTATGTTACTTGATATTATTAATTGTACTACTAATGAAAATGGGATTGGAGAAGTCTTGACTTTATCTAGGAGTCCCATATCTCTTGAGAATGATCAATCATCTTGTTATATTATTGATAAAAGTGGGTTTGAAAGTTTTTATCCCATTATTTTTGAGCTTGATAAAAATTATATGTTTGTGGATCATGAAAAGCATGTTGTATGTGATAGTTATATTGTTGAGTTTGTTCATGAAGCTACTGAAAATTATTATGAGAGAGGAAAATATGGTTGTAGAAATTTGCATGGTACTAAAACACCTCTCTATATGCTGAAAATCTTGAAGTTACTCTTGTTTTTTCTTCTTATGCTTGTCACTTTGTTCTTCATGAATTTATTTGTGTACAAGATTCCTATGCATAGGAAGTGGGTTAGACTTAAATGTGTTTTGAACTTGCTTTTTGATGCTCTCTTTTGCTTCAACTCTTATTTCTTGCGAGTGCATCATTAAAATTGCTGAGCCCATCTTAATGGCTATAAAGAAAGCACTTCTTGGGAGATAACCCATGTCTTTATTTTGCTACCGTTTTGTTGTGTCTTGTAAGTTGTTACTACTGTAGAAACCTCTCCTTATCTTTATTTTATTGCAATGTTGTGCCAAGTGAAGTCTCTAATAGAAGGTTGATACTAGATTTGGATTTCTGCGCAGAAACAGATTTCTATCTGTCACGAATCTGGGTATGATTCTCTGTAGGTAACTCGGAAAAATCTGCCAATTTACGTGCGTGTTCCTCAGATATGTACGCAACTTTCATTAGTTTTGAGTTTTCTGATTTGAGCAACGGAAGTACCTCTTAAAAATTCGTGTTTACTGGCTGTTCTGCTTTGGCAGATTCTGTCTCTGTTTTTTGCATTGTCTCTTGTGGACTTTAAGTGAGGCTTTCTAGACGTGGAGAGCTGTAGCTAATGTTTTATTGAGTTCTTGCAATGTGTCACTACAGGACCAAGGTGGATTAAAGTTTTTTGGGTACTAACCCCTCTAATGAAGTTTATGAGAAGTTTGGTGTGAAGGAAATTTTCAAGGGTCAAGAGAGGAGGATGATATATGATCAAGAAGAGTGAAAAGTCTAAGCTTGGGGATGCCCCCGTGGTTCATCCCTGCATATTTCAAGAAGACTCAAGCGTCTAAGCTTGGGGATGCCCAAGGCATCCCCTTCTTCATCAACTTATCAGGTTTCTTCTATTGAAACTATATTTTTATTCGGTCACATCTTATGTGCTTTACTTGGAGCGTCTGTGTGTTTATTTTCGTTTTGTTTATGTTTGAATAAATTCGGATCCTAGCAATCCTTGTTTGGGAGAGAGACACGCTCCGCTTTTTCATATGAACACATGTTCTTCGTTTTACTTTTAATGTTCAATGACAAAAGTTGGAAGCTATTGCATTATTGTTATTTGGTTGGAAACAAGAAAATGCTTCATATTGTCTTGGATAATTTGATACTTGGCAATTGTTTTGAGCTCTCAAGTAGATCATGATTAAGCTCATGCATCATGTAGTTTAAACCTATTAGTGGAGAACTATCGTAGAGCTTTTTGAAATTGGTTTGCATGATTGTTCTCTTTAAGGTCTAGATATTTTCTGGTAAAAGTGTTTGAGCAACAAGGAAGACAGTGTAGAGTATTATAATGCTTGCAATATGTTCTTATGTAAGTTTTCCTGTACCGGTTCATACTTGTGTTTGCTTCAAATAACCTTGCTATCCAAAGCCTTATACTGAGAGGGAATGCTTCTCGTGCATCCAAAACCTTGAGCCAATAACTATGCCATTTGTGTCCACCATACCTACCTACTACATGGTATTTTCTGCCATTCCAAGTAAATACTTCATGTGCTACCTTTAAACAATTCAAAATTTATCATCTCTTATTTGTGTCAATGTTTTATAGCTCATGAGGAAGTATGTGGTGTTTTATCTTTCAATCTTGTTGGGCAGCTTTCACCAATGGACTAGTGGCTTCATCCGCTTATCCAATAATTTTGCAAAAAGAGCCGGCGCGGGGTTCCCAGCCCCCAATTAATTAACTTCATTAATAATTCTCTTCACATGTTTTGCTCTGATTCATCAGTAAGCAACTTAATTTTGCAAATAAGACACTCCTCCATGGTATGAGATTGTTGGAAGGCACCCGAGGATTCGGTTAGCCATGGCTTGTGTAAGCAAAAGGTTGGGAGGAGTGTCATCCATAAATAAAACTAAAGTACATGTGTAAACAAAAGAGAAGAGGGATGATCTACCTTGCTGGTAGAGATAACGTCCTTCATGGGAGCCGCTCTTTGAAAGTCTGTTTGGCAAGGGGGTTAGAGTGCCCACTACCATTCGTTGACAACAACAAACACCTCTCAAAACTTTACTTTTATACTCTCTATATGATTTCAAAACTTAAAAAGCTCTAGCACATGATTTAATCCCTGCTTCCCTCTGCGAAGGGCCTTTCTTTTACTTTATGTTGAGTCAGTTTACCTACTTCCTTCCATCTTAGAAGCAAACACTTGTGTCAACTGTGCATTGATTCTTACATACTTGCTTATTTGCATTCATCATATTACTTTGTGTTGACAATTATCCATGAGATATGCATGTTGAAAGTTGAAAGCAACTGCTGAAACTTATATCTTCCTTTGTGTTGCTTCGATGCTTTTACTTTGAATCTATTGCTTTATGAGTTAACTCTTATGCAAGAATTTTGATGCTTGTCTTGAAAGTACTATTCATGAAAAGTTTTGCTATATGTATTCTATTTGATTAGCAACTATAGATCATTGCCTTGAGTCACTTCATTCATCTCATATGCTTTATAATAGTATGATCAAGGTTATGTAAGTAGCATGTCACTACAGAAATTATTCTTTTTATCGTTTACCTACTCGAGGACGAGTAGGAACTAAGCTTGGGGATGCTGATACGTCTCCAACGTATCCATAATTTCTGATGTTCCATGCTTGTTTTATGACAATACCTACATGTTTTGCTCACACTTTATAATGTTTTTATGCGTTTTCCGGAACTAACCTATTAACAAGATGCCACAGTGCCAGTTCCTATTTTCTGTTGTTTTTGGTTTCAGAAAGGCTGTTCGGGCAATATTCTCGGAATTCGACGAAACAAAGACCCAACATCTTATTTTTCCCGGAACCTTCCAAAAAGTCAAAGGGGGGCCAGAGGGGAGCCCTGGGGGCCCCACACGTGTGGTCGGCGCGGCCCAAGGGGGGGGCGCCGCCCTACTGTGGGGAGGCCCCGTGGCCCCTCCGACTCCGTCTCTTCGCCTATATAAGCCCTTTCGACCTAAAAACTCGATACCGATTGACGAAACTCCAGGGGCGCCGCCGCCATCGCGAAACTCCAATTCGGGGGACAGAAGTCTCTGTTCCGGCACCCTGCCGGGACGGGGAAGTGCCTCCGGAAGCCATCTCCATCAACGCCATCGCCTCCATCATGCTCCGTGAGTAGTTCCCCCATGGACTACGGGTTCTAGCTGTAGCTAGTTGGTATTATCTCCCCCATGTACTTCAATACAATGATCTCATGAGCTGCCTTACATGATTGAGATTCATCTGATGTAATCGGTGTTGTGTTTGTTGGGATCTGATGGATTGTTACATTATGATTAGTCTATCTATAAAGTTTGTGAAGTTATTGTTGCTGCAATCTTGTTGTGATTAATGCTTGTCACTAGGGCCCGAGTGGCATGATCTTAGATTTAAGATCTATAATTATTGCTTAGATTGTATCTACAAGTTGTATGCACATGTCTATGTCCGGAACCAAAGGCCCCAGAGTGACAGAAATTGGGACAACTGGAGGGGAAGGCGTAGGTATGAGGATCACATGTTTTCACCAAGTGTTAATGCTTTGCTCTGGTGCTCTATTAAAAGGAGTACCTTAATTACCAGTAGATTCCCTTGAGGCCCGGTGATACGTCCAATTTGCATCACTATTTTATATCATAATTTGCTGTTATTCATTGATATATTTCATATTGGGACACATTACTTATGTTATTTCATCTATTTTGCATGTTTCATCGTTATTGGAGGATCGAACACCGGAGCCAGGATTCTGCTGGAAAAAGCACCGTCAGAACGCAATATTTCGGAAGATCAACTCTGGAAGGAAATTATACCAAAAATCCTATTTTTCAAGATGACGAAGGAAGCCAGAAGGAGGAGCCAGGAGCAGCCAGGGTGGGCCCACACCCTAGGGCGGCGCGGCCCAGGCCCTGGCCGCGCCGCCCGTGGTGTGGAGGGCCCACGACCCCTTTCGCCTCCTTTTCTTCGCCAAACCCTTCGTCCCGAAGACCTAAGCCACAGAGGGTACCTCGCGAAGAGTTACAGCCGCCTCTGCGGGGCGGAGAACACCAGAGAGAAAAGAGCTCTCCGGCGGGCAGGAATCCGCCGGGGAAATTCCCTCCGGGAGGGGGAAATCGACGCCATCGTCACCGTCATCGAGCTGGACATCATCGCCATCACCATCATCATCATCTCCACCATCAACATCGCCATCATCACCGCTGGACACCGTCACCGCCGTAGCAATTTGGGTTTGATCTTGATTGTTTGATAGGGGAAACTCTCCCGGTATCGATTTCTACTTGTTGTTGATGCTATTGAGTGAAACCATTGAACCAAGTTTATGTTCAGATTGTTATTCATCATCATATCACCTCTGATCATGTTCCGTATGATGTCTCGTGAGTAGTTCGTTTAGT
The DNA here is from genome assembly GCF_019359855.2 of Lolium perenne. Taxonomy (NCBI): domain Eukaryota; kingdom Viridiplantae; phylum Streptophyta; class Magnoliopsida; order Poales; family Poaceae; genus Lolium; species Lolium perenne. Next base: position 123,734,139 of record NC_067250.2, on the reverse strand, counting down.
TCTTGAGGACATGGGTGAAGTCTAAATGTTAGTAGTGAACTATGGTTGAGTAATATTCAATGGTGTGATATTTAAGTTGTGGTGTTATTCTTCTAGTGGTGTCATGTGAACGTCGACTACATGACACTTCACCATTTATGGGCCTAGGGGAATGCATCTTGTATTCGTTTGCCAATTGCGGGGTTGCCGGAGTGACAGAAACCTAAACCCCCGTTGGTATATCGATGCAGGAGGGATCGCAGATCTCGTAGTTTAAGGCTGTGGTTAGATTTATTTCTTAATTACTTTCTTGTAGTTGCGGATGCTTGCAAGGGGTATAATCACAAGTATGTATTAGTCCTAGGAAGGGCGGTACATTAGCATAGGTTCACCCACACAACACTTATCACAACAATGAAGATTATTTAGCCGTATGTAGCGAAAGCACTAGACTAAAATCCCGTGTGTCCTCAAGAACGTTTGGTCATTATAAGTAAACAAACCGGCTTGTCCTTTGTGCTAAAAAGGATTGGGCCACTCGCTGCAATTATTACTCTCGCACTTTACATACTCGTACATTATTCAACTGTTACATCAAACCCCCGATTACTTGTCTGTGAGCATTTACAAAGTGAATCCTTCATCGAAACTGCTTGTCAACACCTTCTCGCTCCTCGTTGGGATCGACATTCTTACTTATCGAAGATACTACGATACACCCCCTATACTTGTGGGTCATCAAGACTATTTTCCGGCGCCGTTGCCGGGGAGTGAAGCGCTATTGGTAAGTGGAATTGGTAAGGAAAACCTTTACCGTTGTGCTGATTTTATTTCTGCCTCGCTGCTATAAGTCATTATGGAGAGATCTTCTCTTCAATTTCTATTTGGGAAATCTACTACTACTGCAACGGTAGTGGATGAAGCGCCAGGTGAGGAAGTAATACCATATAAAATACCTATGAAAATTATTGAACGTGTTATGGATAACCGCTATGAAGGGGATGGAACTGTCCACCCCGGTGATTATTTACTGTTTTTGCATGAATTATGCGGGTTATTCAAATGTGCAGGTATTGCTATGGATGAAGTGAGGAAGAAACTATTCTCTTTGTCGCTGTCCGGTAAAGCGGCGCATTGGTATAAATTATTGGATAATGGGGATTCTCTTGAATGGAATGATATTGTGCCCCGGTTTTATTCTAAGTTCTATCCTCCAAGTGAAATTCATAAGGATCGGAATCGCATATATAATTTTTGGCCTCATGATGGAGAGAGCATCGCCCAAGCTTGGGGGAGATTGAAGTCTTTAATGCTCAAATGCCCCATTCATGAGCTTCCTGGTAATGTTATTATTGATAATTTCTATGCAAGACTTTCTTTTCAAGACAAGACCTTGCTGGATACTTCTTGTTCTGGATCATTTACATGCAACAAAGAAGAGTTTAAAAGGGACCTTCTTGATCGAATCCAAGAAAATACTGAAGGATGGGAGAACGACAAAGATCGAGAATCAGGTATAATTTATGATTATAAATGCATTGAAGCTTTTATGGATACTGATAAATTTCGTAATATGAGTGCTACATATGGTCTTGATTCTCAAGTTGCTGTAAATCTTTTTAAAGCTTTTGCCTCTCATTATGAATTGCCAAAGAAGAACTTTGATAAGTATCATGAACCATATAAAGATAAAATTGATTCATCTATTAATAAATGTGTTGTAGTTGAAACCGCCGATCATGTTATTCCCGAGGTTTATATTGAAAAAACTCCTTTCCCGCTAAAATGAAGGAGTACTCTGTTATAAATAGTGCGGTTCATAAAAGTGAAAAGAAACCGTAGAACCCGAAGAACAAATAAAAGTTGAACCTGCTGTTGCAATAGTTAAAGATCTTGTGACCGAAAATGTGGAGGATGGTCATATTATTTTCTCGTGAAGATGCTTCTAATATTGTTTCACATCCTAATAAACCCAAACAAGCTAGTGTTCCTATGCTATCTCGTTAGAATTGGTGATCATTGTTATTATGGATTATGTGATATTGGTGCAAGTGTTAGTGCTATTCCGTATGAGCTTTACACGGAGATTATGCACGAAATTGATTCTTGTGAACTTGAAGATATTGATGTGGTTATTCAGCTGGCTAATAGAGAAACTATTTCTCCAATTGGTATTGTTCGAGATGTGGAAGTTTTATGCGGTAAGATTAAATATCCTGCTGACTTTTTGGTACTTGGTTCTGCTGCTAGTGATTATTGTCCTATTATTTTTGGTAGACCTTTTCTAAATACTTGTGGAGCTATTATAGATTGCAAGAAAGAGAAAATTTTGACTAAATTCGCTGGTGAATCTTATGAGTTTAACTTCTCTAAATTTACTAAAACTCCTTATAAAGCTGATTTGCCTAGTAATGATTTTAAAATGGAGCAATGTGCATCTATTGTTCTTGTTCCTAATAATCCTTTGCAGCAACATTTGGAGGATAAGCGAGAGCGAAATTTTTAGGAAAGAAAGAGATGAGCTTGAGGAAATTTTTCTTCGCCAACCTATTCTCAAGCATGATTTACCGGTGGAAGATTTGGGTACAACACCGCCACCAAAGGAAGATCCTGTTTTTGATTTAAAGCCTTTACCCGATAATCTTAAATATGCTCATATTGATGATAAGAAAATATATCCTGTTATTATTAGTTCTAAGCTTTCAGAGATTGAGGAAGAAAGGTTATTGGAAATATTGAAGAAGCATCGAGGCGCTATTGGCTACACTCTTGATGATTTGAAGGGGATTTCTCCTTCTATTTGCCAACATGCTATTAATATGGAAGATGATGCAAAGCCTGTTGTTGAACCTCAGCGTCGTCTAATTCCGAAGATGAAGGAAGTGGTAAGGAATGAGGTATTACGACTTCTTGAAGCTGGTATTATATATCCTATTGCCGATAGTAGATGGGTTAGTCCTGTGCATTGCGTTCCCAAGAAAGGAGGTATGACTGTTGTGCCTAATGATAATGATGAGCTCATTCCTCAAAGAGTAGTTGTAGGGTATAGAATGTGCATTGATTTTCGAAAAGTTAATAAAGTTACTAAAAAAGATCATTACCCTTTACCCTTTATTGATCAAATGCTAGAAAGATTATCTAAAAATACTCATTTTTGCTTTCTTGATGGTTATTCGGGTTTTCACAAATTGTCGTTAAAGCTAAAGATCAAGAGAAAACCACTTTTACTTGTCCCTATGGAACTTATGCTTATAGACGTATGCCTTTTGGTTTATGTAATGCTCCGCTACTTTTCAAAGATGCATGTCTGCTATTTTTCATGGTTTTTGTGAAAGTATTGTAGAGGTATTCATGGATGATTTTTCCGTCTATGGGAATTCTTTTGATAGCTGCTTGCGAAACCTTGATAAAGTTTTGCAGAGATGTGAAGAAACTAACCTTGTTCTTAATTGGGAGAAATGCCACTTTATGGTTAATGAAGGAATTGTATTGGGACATAAAATTTCTGAGAGAGGTATTGAAGTTGATAGAGCTAAAGTTGAAGCAATCGAGAAGATGCCTTATCCGAGGGATGTTAAAGGTATTCGTAGTGTTCTTGGTCATGTCGGGTTTTATAGGAGATTTATTAAAGATTTCTCTAAGATTTCAAAGCCTCTTACTAATCTTCTTCAAAAAGATGTACCATTTGTTTTTGATGATGATTGTAAGGAAGCGTTTGAAACTCTTAAGAAAGCCTTAACAACCGCTCCTATAGTTGAACCCCCTGATTGGAATTTACCCTTTGAAATTATGTGTGATGCTAGTGATTTTAGTAGGCGCTGTCCTTGGACAGCGAGTAGATAAAAAACTGAATGTTATTCATTATGCTAGTAAAACTCTTGATGCTGCTCAAAGAAATTATGCTACAACTGAAAAGGAATTATTAGCTGTAGTCTTTGCTTGCGATAAATTTAGATCTTATATTGTTGATTCAAAAGTTACTATTCATACTGATCATGCTGCAATTAGATACCTTATGACAAAGAAAGATGCTAAGCCGAGGCTTATTAGATGGGTACTTCTGTTGCAAGAATTTGACTTACATATTGTAGATAGGAAAGGTGCCGATAATCCCGTTGCCGATAATTTGTCTAGATTGGAAAATATTGCTTATGATCCTGTTCTCGTTAATGATAGTTTTCCAAATGAACAATTGGCTGTAATAAAGGTGAGCTCGCGAGACAGGTCCTTGGTATGCTGATTATGCTAACTTTATTGTTTCCAAGTACTTGCCTCCAACCTTTTCAGCTCAGCAAAGGAGGAAATTCTTTTATGACTTGAGGTATTATTTCTGGGATGACCCACACTTATATAAAGAAGGAGTGGATGGTATTATGCGAAGATGTGTCCCTGAATATGAACAACAGGAGATATTGAGTAAATGTCATGGTAGTGCTTATGGAGGACATCACGCCGGAGAAAGAACCGCGCAAAAGGTTCTACAATCAGGTTTTTATTGGCCAACTCTCTTCAAGGATGCGAGAAAGTTTATTTTATCTTGTGATGAATGCCAAAGGGTTGGTAATATCTCCAGGCGTAATGAAATGCCAATGAATTATACTCTTGTTATTGAACCGTTTGATTGTTGGGGATTTGACTTTATGGGACCTTTTCCGTCTTCGTAAGGTAACACTCATATACTCGTTGTCGTTGATTATGTTACTAAATGGGTGGAAGCTATACCTACAAAAAGTGCCGATGGTGAGACCTCTTTAAGAATGCTTTTAGATATTATTTTTCCTAGATTCGGAGTACCTAGATATATTATGACTGATGGAGGTTCTCATTTTATTCATGGAGGTTTTAGAAAAACTCTTGCTAGGTATGGTATTAATCATAGAATTGCTTCTGCTTATCATCCTCAAACTAGTGGTCAAGTAGAGTTATCAAATAGAGAGATTAAATCTATTTTGGGAAAGACCGTTAATAAAACTAGAAAGAATTGGGCTAGTAAATTGAAGGATGCACTTTGGGCTTATAGAACTGCTTATAAAAATCCCATGGGAATGTCACCTTATAAAATGGTTTATGGGAAAGCTTGTCATTTACCTCTAGAACTAGAGCACAAAGTTTATTGGGCTGTTAGAGAATTAAATAAAGATCCTAAACTTGCCGGTGATAAGAGGTTGTTGCAATTGAGTTCTCTAGATGAATGGAGGAATGAAGCTTATGAAAATGCTAAGCTCTTTAAAGAGAAAGTTAAAAAATGGCATGATAGGAGGATTATCAAAAGAGAATTTAATATTGGGGATAAAGTCCTATTGTATCGGTCTCGTCTCGCATTCTTTGCAGGGAAATTACTCGAAATGGGAAGGACCATATGTTGTCGAGGAGGTGTATCGTTCAGAGCAATCAAAATTAGCTCTCTCCAAGGCAATGCTACGCAAGTGGTGAATGGACAAAGACTCAAGCATTATATCTCGGGTGATTCTTATAATGTTGATGTTGATATTATTCAAGTGGAGACACCGGAAGATTTCATCAAAGGGCAAATTGACAGTCCGCCAGAACTCGACTTTGAATAGGTAACAGTACTGGTAATGAAAAGTACGCAATTTACCTTTCGAACTATATTTTTGCTGTTTTTGGAAAATATGAGAAATTACGAGTTCGAAACGGAGTGGAAAGGACGCACGAGGGGTGCCACCATAGGCGGCGCGGCCTGACTCGGGCCCGCGCCGGCCTATGGTTTGGCCGCCCCGTCGCTCCTTTCCGACTCGGGTTCGATCTGTTATTTTCCTTATTTCGCGAAAATATTTGCTATATAATCTCCCGACCCGGAGGTCCGTATATCGTGTTTTCGACGTGTTTTGTTTCGAGCTGTTTCGCGCCAGGATTTGTTTCGGATCTAGAGTCATCATGTCTTCGTCGGAAACTCCGAAGGACGGCTCCAGCAAGGATGTTGGCAACTTGTACATGGAGGAGCTGAAGATGCACCCCAAGGAGTTGCTGCTCGTTGAAGGAGAACTGCAGGTCAAGGATGTCCAGGGTCCTAAAGGAGAAGGAAGCCTGGAAGACAGGATGGAGAAGTTAGAACAAGAGGTTTTCAAGTACAAGAAGATGGCTGAGCGTGAGGTGGATATCTTCCACAGGATTGTGTCTGAACTCATTGCTGAACATGAGAAGGAAACTGCAAAGCTTTGGAGCGACATCCTCTCGCTTCACGACACCACCAACAAGCTCCAAGCACAACTCTATGATTTTCAGAATCGGAACTGTGAGTATGAAAACAGGTTTAAATACATAAGCCGTGCTGCTAGTTTCAGGATCCCCGAGACCAAGACGTCGTTTCTTGATGGAGAGCCTCTTCCTTGGAAGTTTGATGACGGGAGTTCATCACCACCATCGCCGCAGGAGTAATTCATCATCGGTATTGGCATCCCCTTGGTTTGTTCCAAGCTTGGGGGAGTGCCGCGGTATCACATTATCACTACCTTTTACTTTTATTGTCAAGTAGTATCATATCATGAGTAGGGAAGTTATCATATAAGATGGGTTGCGTTTGGAAGTATCTCTCCTTTAGTTGGTTATCTATGTATCCCTTGGTGTGAGTTATCGTTATGGAATATTAATGAGAAGTCTTATCATTTACATATTGCACATCTTATTTTAGTTTGCAATCTCTATTATATGATTCACCTTGTTGTTAGTATTGGTATCACTTTGGGAGCATTGAATAAATCTATTTGGTTTTGGCAAACTTAGCATTGGTCAATAGCAACAACACTTTGAGGTTTAAATAGAAAAGAGAAATACATGTAGATGTTTCATTGTCTTTCTTGTTAGCTCATAGCTTATTATTCTGAAGTTAAAATTGTTTGTGCTTACAAGGAAGATGCATGATTGTTTCTATCATATGTATATTTGTTTGTTTCCTTCGACTCTTATGCTTGCTAATTAACCTTGCTAGCCAAAGACCTGTACTGAGAGGGAATACTTCTCGTGCATCCAAACCTTAACCCAAACCTATGTCATTTGTGTCCACCATACCTACCTACTACATGGTATTTTCTGCCATTCCAAGTAAATACTTCATGTGCTACCTTTAAACAATTCAAAACTTAGTATCTCTTATTTGTGTTAATGTTTCATAGCTCATGAGGAAGTATGTGGTGTTTTATCTTTCAATCTTGTTGGGCAACTTTCACCAATGGACTAGTGGCTACATCCGCTTATCCAATAATTTTGCAAAAAGAGCCGGCAATGGGATTCCCAGTCCCAAATTAATTAAACTAAATAGACACTCCTCCATGGTATGTGATTGATGGACGGCACCCGAAGGATTCGGTTAGCCATGGCTTGTGTAAGCAAAGGTTGGGGGGAGTGTCATCATCATAATAAAACTAAAGTAAAAAGGCACTCCTTCATAGTATGAGATTGTTGGCAGGCACCCGAGGATTCGGTTAGCCATGGTTTGTGAAAGAAAGGTTGGAAGGAGTGCCACACAAAATGAAAATAATATGGGAGCCGCTCTTAGGAGGTTGTCTGGCAAGGGGGTTAGAGTACCCGCTACCAAATGTTGACAACAACAAACACTTCTCAAAATGTTACTTTTATTCTCTTTATATGATTGCAAAACTGAAAAAGCTCTAGCACATGATTTAACCCCTGTTTCCTCTCGCGAAGGGCCTGTCTTTTACTTTATGTTGAGTCAAGAACCTATTTCCCTCCATCTCAAGCAAGCATTTGAGTAGTTGTGATCAAACCATTATATTGTGATTTGCTACATCATGTCTTTTATTCTTCCTTGTTTAGTACAAGTTTTATCTGAATGAATATAGCTTTGCAAGTTATCAATGATTATGAGAAGACCATTACGATTGAGTATGCAAGTTGTGCCTTATAAACTTTAACATGAGAGCGCTGCTCAATGAGATAAATATAATCTGTTAATTGTTCTCTGACCAAGAACGAAGTTTGCCATCACCAATCATGATTTCTCATGCACCTTTACTTGTGATTACCTTATACTTGTTTCAATATGAGTTATAAGAGGATGTCTACTATAATGTCCTGTGTGAATGAATATGATGCTTCTTGTCCGTATTTTATTTATCGACTCTTCACTCCATAAACATGTGGTCATGTCTATCGAGCTCAGTTTCGCTTGGGGACAAGCGAAGTCTAAGCTTGGGGGGAGTTGATACGTCCAATTTGCATCACTATTTTATATCATAATTTGCTGTTATTCATTGATATATTTCATATTGGGACACATTACTTATGTTATTTCATCTATTTTGCATGTTTCATCGTTATTGGAGGATCGAACACCGGAGCCGTGGATTCTGCTGGAAAAAGCACCGTCGTAACGCAATATTTCGGAAGATCAACTCGAAGGAAATTATACCAAAAATCCTATTTTTCAAGATGACGAAGGAAGCCGTAAGGAGGAGCCAGGAGCAGCTAGGGTGGGCCCACACCCTAGGGCGGCGCGGCACGAGCCCCCGGCCGCGCCGCCCGTGGTGTGGAGGGCCCACGACCCCTTTCGCCTCCTTTTCTTCGCCAAACCCTTCGTCCCGAAGACCTAAGCCACAGAGGGTACCTCGCGAAGAGTTACAGCCGCCTGCGGGCGGAGAACACCAGAGAGAAAGAGCTCTCCGGCGGGCAGGAATCCGCCGGGGAAATTCCCTCCGGGAGGGGGAAATCGACGCCATCGTCACCGTCATCGAGCTGGACATCATCGCCATCACCATCATCATCATCTCCACCATCAACATCGCCGTCATCACCGCTGGACACCGTCACCGCCGTAGCAATTTGGGTTTGATCTTGATTGTTTGATAGGGGAAACTCTCCCAGTATCGATTTCTACTTGTTGTTGATGCTATTGAGTGAAACCATTGAACCAAGTTTATGTTCAGATTGTTATTCATCATCATATCACCTCTGATCATGTTCCGTATGATGTCTCGTGAGTAGTTCGTTTAGTTCTTGAGGACATGGGTGAAGTCTAAATGTTAGTAGTGAACTATGGTTGAGTAATATTCAATGGTGTGATATTTAAGTTGTGGTGTTATTCTTCTAGTGGTGTCATGTGAACGTCGACTACATGACACTTCACCATTTATGGGCCTAGGGGAATGCATCTTGTATTCGTTTGCCAATTGCGGGGTTGCCGGAGTGACAGAAACCTAAACCCCCGTTGGTATATCGATGCAGGAGGGATCGCAGGATCTCAGAGTTTAAGGCTGTGGTTAGATTTATTTCTTAATTACTTTCTTGTAGTTGCGGATGCTTGCAAGGGGTATAATCACAAGTATGTATTAGTCCTAGGAAGGGCGGTACATTAGCATAGGTTCACCCACACAACACTTATCACAACAATGAAGATTATTTAGCCGTATGTAGCGAAAGCACTAGACTAAAATCCCGTGTGTCCTCAAGAACGTTTGGTCATTATAAGTAAACAAAACGGCTTGTCCTTTGTGCTAAAAAGGATTGGGCCACTCGCTGCAATTATTACTCTCGCACTTTACATACTCGTACATTATTCAACTGTTACATCAAACCCCCCTGATTACTTGTCTGTGAGCATTTACAGTGAATCCTTCATCGAAACTGCTTGTCAACACCTTCTGCTCCTCGTTGGGATCGACATTCTTACTTATCGAAGATACTACGATACACCCCCTATACTTGTGGGTCATCACCCGGCTGCCACCGGCTGGTAGGACAAAAGATGTTGTACAAGTTTCTCATTGCGAGCACGTACAACTATATATGGAAAACATGCCTACATGATTAATAATCTTGATGTTCTGTCTTAATGCTATTTCAATCCTATCAATTGCCCAACTGTAATTTGTTCACCCAACACTTGTCACTTGTTATTGGAGAGTTACCACTAGTGTAGATAGCTGGGAACCCCGGTCCATCTCTCATCATCATATACTTGTTCTACATGTCACTGGACGTAGTATCAACTATTTTCTGGTGCCATTGCCACTGTGTTACTATTATCGCTGTGTTATCACATTATTGCTCTCATATCACTGCTACTTTCACATCACCCTTGTTACTAGTGCTTTTCCAGGTGCAGCTGAATTGACAACTCAGTTGTTAAGGCTTATAAGTATTCTTTACCTCCCCTTGTGTCGAATCAATAAATTTGGGTTTTACTTCCCTCGAAGACTGTTGCGATCCCCTATACTTGTGGTTTATCACCGGCCACCCCCCTCAAGGAAGGGGTGGGACTCCCACCTTGAGTAGGAGTCCCACCTTGGGTAGGTTTCCCACCTTATGCCAAGTTTGTGTGTTGGGGTCTTATTAGAAAACTTGGACTACAACTCTTGGGGGTTCCACCTATATAATGACGAGCAAGGGGAGGGGGCCGGCCACTCTAGCCTCCAACCTTGGCCGCCCCCCTAGTGGCCGGCGCCCAAGCCTCCCTCTCCCCAAACCCTAGCGCCCCTCCTCCACATACTACTCCCGCAGCGCATAGACGAAGCCCTGCCGGAGTTCTCCACCACCACCGCCACCACACCGTCGTGCTGCCGGGATTCCGAGGAGGATCTACTACTTCCGCTGCCCGCTGGAACGGGGAGAAGGATGTCGTCTTCATCAACACCGTACGTGTGACCGAGTACAGAGGTGCTGCCCGTTTGTGGCACCGTCAAGATCGTCTACGCGCTTTTGAAAGCGGCAAGTGATCATCTTCTGCAACAACGAGATCTAATCTCATAGGCTTTGGAAATCTTCAAGGGTTAGTCTCGTGATCCCCTCGTTGCTACCGTCTTCTAGATTAGATCTTGGCTTGTGTTTCGTTCTTGCGGTAGGAAATTTTTTGTTTTCTATGCTACGAATCCCATCAGTGGTATCAGAGCCGTGTCTATGCATAGATTGGTTGCACGAGTAGAACACAATTGTTTTGTGGGCGTTGATGCTTTGTTGTCTTTAGTTCGTGTACTTTGCATCTTGCGGCATGGTGGGATGAAGCGGCTCGGGCTAACTTTACATGACCGCGTTCATGAGACTTGCTCCACGTTCGACATGCAACTTGTATTGCATAAGTGGCTTTGCGGGTGTCTGTCTCTCTCACCATAGTGAAGATTCAATTTACTCTTTCTATTGACAACACTAGTATCACCGTTGTGGTTCATGTTCGTAGGTAGATTGGATCTTACTCGAAAACCCTAAACCACGTAAAATATGCAAACCATATTAGAGGCGTCTAACTTGTTTTTGCAGGGTTTGGTGATGTGATATGGCCATAATGTGATGATGAATATGTATGAGATGATCATTATTGTATTGTGGCAACCGGTAGGAGCCTTATGGTTGTCTTTATATTTCATGTTGTAGTATTGTTTCAAAGTAGTTGTAATAGTTGCTACATGAGATGAACAACCATGAAGACGGCGCCATGAATCTTGACGCTACGCCGACGATGATGGAGATCATGCCCGTTGATGATGGAGATCATGTCCGTGCTTTGGAGATGAAGATCGAAGACGCAAAGACTAAAGGGCCATATCATATCACATATGAATTGCATGTGATGTTAATCCTTTATGCATCTTATTCTGCTTGATCGCGACGGTAGCATTATAAGATGATCCCTCACATTAATATCAAGATAATAAAGTGTTATCCCCTCGTATGCACCGTTGCTACAGTTCGTCGTTTCGAAGCATCTCGTGATGATCGGATGTGATAGACTCTACGTTCACATACAACGGGTGTAAGCCATGTTTGCACACGCAGAATACTTGGGTTTGCTTGACGAGCCTAGCATGTACAGACATGGCCTCGGGACAACGGAAACCGAAAGGTTGAACACGAGACATATGGATGATATGATCAACACGTTGATGTTCACCATTGAAGCTACATCATCTCACGTGATGATCGGTTTTGGTATAGTGGATGTGGATCGTGTACCACTTAATAACTATGAGAGATGTTGTATTAAGTGGGAGTTCATTAGTAATTAGATTAAAACATGAACTAATTATCATAAACATAGTCTGAATAGTATTTTGAATTAATTTGTAGAATTGGCATCCGTTTTCTACCATGCGCTAGTCTTGTAATTGAGATAAAAATACTGTTAAATCTGACAAGTAACTTTACGGACTGGTACCGTATTGTTAAAGAATCAAGAAATGATTAAGTCCTACTGCAAACTTTTAGTAAACCTCACATTGTTGATTCAAAGAGCAATGGTTTCAATTAGTACCTAAAGTCATCTTGACTCCGTGAAACTTGAAGTTCAAATCCGTTTGAAAAGCAAGGAGCTAGAAATTTTGTTTTCAGAAATAAGCAAGGTATGAGATATATGTGATATCTAAGACCTTATTGCAAGATGCTAGAATATAATTTAGTGAGACTACATGAACTCATAAGTTTTATGGGAATGTACGAAGGTTGAAGACGCCAGGCATCCCAATCCTCCAACTAAGTTGGGCACTAACAATATTCGCATATCCATGAAGTGATCATCCTTAGTATGCACCGTTGCTAAGACTCGTCGTTTCGAAGCATCACGTGATGATCGGGTGTTATAGATTCTACGTGTGCATACAATGGGTGCAAGCCAGATTTGCACATGCGAATACTGAGGTTAAACTTTACGAGCCTAGCATGTACAGACATGGTCTCGGAAAGTCGTCATGATATGATGGATAAAATTATGAGTGAAATTGTTCATCATATTACAAAGTTACTAATAGTGAAATCTGGAACACTTGTCATATGATGATCAACTTCAAAGTAAGAACCTCAAGGTTATTGGTATTTAACCAATGGACCTAGAAGTTATTGAAGATGAAGTGTTTTCTGAGAATGAGGAAAGCTAAAAGAGAAACTACAAAATATATTTTGGCAGAAAGAAAGAAAAGACTAGAAAGTCTAGCTCAGGTGTATATAGATGATATACATGTTATGGATGTATTTCTTGTTTGGTCACATAACAAAATTCTTGGGTATTTGTACCAGATTGGTTGGTATGAGATGTCATACAGTACAACGCAATACAAGAATACGATGGCCTATGTGACTGATAAGGAATATGGTAAAAATGCACGTATGGAACATAATAAAGTGTTATTATGTTTGTCGTTGGCATTCTACCTAGTCCTTAGAATTTATAATAAAGAACTTAATAATTGTTATTTTGCTCTGGTCAAATGAAAACAATGAGTTGTTCAAATTATGACATTACTCCATGAACGATGGATGAGTTATTATAAATCTTAATGGTGAAATACACATACGTAACACTGACGCTAAAATGCGATAAGGCAAATGATTTGAATTCCACTTATTTTTGGAACCGCCATTTAGGTCATGTTAGAAAGGAACGCATGAAGGAACTCCATGCAAATGTATTTTTGGAGTCATTTGATTTTTGAATCGTTTGGCGCTTGCAAATCTTTTTTAAAGAGAATGACTGAAATACCGTTCATAGGCCAAGAGTTGAAACGGGCAACTAACTTAGTGGAAACATACATGATGATGTATATGGTTCACTTGGCATAGTTGTGTGCGGGAGATTCTTCTAATTCATGAAAACTTCCAACAATGAATTGAGTATATATATGTGGATATATTCGATAAGGAAGAAGTTTGAAACATTTGAATGGATTCAAATAAATTTCAGCATGAAGTGGAAATCATCGTAATAGAAAAATCAAATATCTATGATTGGATCATGGTGGAAATATTTGAATTACGAGTTTTAGCGAACATCTAAGAGAGTTATGAAATTGTTCTACAACTCACATTTATTGGAGTATCATAGTGATGATGGAGTATCCGAGAGATGTATCCAAACCTTGTTGGGTCAATGATGAAATAAAATATTGATGCCATTATATTTTTGTGGATTATGCTTTAGTGACTACCGCTTTTACACTGAATAGAGCATCATCATAATCCGTTGAAATGACACCATACGAGTTATGGTATGGGTATAAACCCTAATAGTCCTTTCTTAAATTTTGGTATGCATAGCATAAGTAAATAATTTTACAACCAAAATCGAATGAATGTCTTTGTTGCTTATCCCAAAAAATTAATTGGGAATTCTTCCCACTATGGAGACAAAGACAAAAGTGTTTGTCGATGTTTCTTACTTATTTCCAAGAAATTGTTTCTAGCGAAGTATTTGAGTGAGAGGACAATAGAACTTGATAAGGTTGATGAACATGCGCATAATGATCAGAGAAGCGCAGCATCGGGAATTGTTCCGGAAGCGGCCACGACGATCATGGCTCCCATGACTACAAAGTGTTTTAGCCATGGAGATCGAAGTACTTATTGAACCTTGTAGGTATGGTTTACTTTGTGATCAGATAAATGATTTGTGGACAAATGATTGATTTTGAACAATGATAACCAACTACATACAAAGAAGTTATGATGGGCCCTGACTCCGTTAAAATGGCTACGCGCCATGAAATCCAAGATAGATGAATACTTTTTGAAAGTAAATGGATCTATAAAATTGATGGACTTGGATGGAATATCCTTGATGAAGCTCGACTTGTCGAAAAATTGTTTACGACAAAGTTCAAGGAGTTGACTACGATAAGATTAGATCTTCCGTAGCGATGCTTATAGTCTATGTGGATTATTCTAGTAATCGCTACATATTTATTTTATGAGATATGCTAGTAGGATGGAAAAATACATTACTTAACAGAAGTATATATTAAAGATGTATACAAGATACAACTAAGAGTTTTTGCTAGTCCGTGGAATACTAGATAGGTATACGAACTTCAATTGGATGAATTAAGTATCGCGGAGTTGGAATCTTCACCGGATGAAATAGTCAAAGAGTTTTTTGATTTCATTAGAAACGATGAAGATACTTGCATTTGCAAGAAATTAAGTGGGAGCGCTGAGACATATTTATAATACTTTATGTAGATGACATATAGTTGATTATAAATGATGAAATTATATACTTGATTAAAAGGTTTCATTGAGAAATTAACTTCAATGAAAGGATATGGACTGAAACAAATTTAGTGTCAAGATCTATGAAGATAGATTGAAACACATAATAAGTTTAAGTCAAAGTACATAGAATGGATATTGAAGTAGTTCAATATAGAAATATTAAGAAAATTTTCTTGTCATGTGAAGGTTTAACAAGACTTGAGTGTATCTGACACTCAATGAGTAAAAACACATGAGTGATTATAGATCACGAATAATATGTACAAAATCAGATGTCCTGTGCTCTAAAGAGTTAGGAGCATATACCAGAATGATTCATGTGATGATCATTGGATAACAGTAAGAATATCCCTGAGTGCTTTAGAAGAACCAAGGATATATATAGTTTTATATGGGCTAATGACAAACAAATCGCTATAAGATGTTGCACCGATATTAGTTTGGTCACATATAAAAAATGAAATTCAAATCTCAATTAGGCTAAGTGTTGTTTAAAAGGTAGCACAATGAGCTAGAAATTGTCTATGCTAGGTTTAGATGAGTTCTAAATATTGTGACGGATTCTACAAACGAAGGTAGATTATGTCATTGTTTTGACAATGACTAAGGATGTTTAAGTCGAGGAGTTCTTTGAGAACTTGGTGTAGTTCCGATAGTGTCAGAACTTTGAAGCTATATTGTGTATGACAATATTGGTGACATATTCCAGACCGCGGAATTAAGGTTCCACCAGAAGACCAAACATATTTAATGCCAACTCATTTGAAAAATGAGTAATGCGTGAAGACGTAAATGAATTGCAAAATACACACGTTTCTGAACATGTCAGATCCGTTGACTAAAACCTCTCCCGTAAGCAAAACATGATAAAGCACCAGAAGGCCAAGGTGTTATATCTTTACAAATATAAACTAGATTATTGACTCTAGTGCAAGTGGGAGACTGTTGGAGATATGCCCAAGAGGCAATAATAAAATGGTTATTATAATATATCTTTGTGTTTATGATAATGTTTACATACATGTGTGTTATGTGAACAACAAGGAGTCCCTAGTAAGCCTCTTGTATAACTAGCTTGTTGATTAATAGATGATCATAGTTTCATGATCATGAACATCGGATGTTATTAATAACAAGGTTATGTCATTATGTGAATGATGTAATAGACACACCCAATTAAGCGTAGCATAAGATTACGTCATTAAGTTCATTTGTTATAAGCTTTCGATACATAGTTACCTAGTCCTTCGACCATGATATCATATAAATCACTTATGCCGGAAGGGTACTTTGATTACATCAAATGCCACTGCGTAAATGGGTGGTTATAAAGGTGGGATTAAATATTCGGAAAGTATGAGTTGAGGCATATGGATCAAGAGTGGGATATTGTCCATCCCGATGACGGATAGATATACTCTGGGCCCTCTCGGTGGAATGTCGTCTAATTAGCTTGCAAGCATATGAATGGTTCATAAGAGATGACATACCATGGTACGAGTAAAGAGTACTTGTCAGGAGACGAGGTTGAACAAGGTATAGAGATACCGATGATCAAACCTCGGACAAGTAAAATATCACGTGACAAAGGGAATTGGTATCGTATGTAAATGGTTCATTCGATCACTAAGTCATCGTTGAATATGTGGGAGCCATTATGGATCTCCAGATCCAGCTACTGGTTATTGGTCGGAGAGAAGTCTCAACCATGTCTGCATAGTTCACGAACCGTAGGGTGACACACTTAAGGTTTGATGTCGTTTAAGTAGATATGGAATATGGAATGTAGTTCGAAGTTTTGTTCGGAGTCTCGGATGGGATCCAGGACATCACGAGGAGTTCCGGAATGGTCCGGATAATAAGATTCATATATAGGAAGTCATTTTATAAGTTTGAAAATGATCCGGTGCATTTATGGAAGGTTCTAGAAAAGTCCGGAAGAAATCACTATGGAAGGTGGAGTCCCGGAGGGACTCCACTAGCATGGCTGGCCAGCCCTAAGGGGGAGGAGTCCCAGGTGGACTCCACCCATGGTGGCTGGCCACCCCCCTCAAGGAAGGGGTGGGACTCCCACCTTGAGTAGGAGTCCCACCTTGGGTAGGTTTCCCACCTTATGCCAAGTTTGTGTGTTGGGGTCTTATTCGAAGACTTGGACTACAACTCTTGGGGGTTCCACCTATATAACGAGGAGCAAGGGGAGGGGGCCGGCCACTCTAGCCTCCAACCTTGGCCGCCCCCTAGTGGCCGGCGCCCAAGCCTCCCTCTCCCCAAACCCTAGCGCCCCTCCTCCACATACTACTCCCGCAGCGCATAGGAGAAGCCCTGCCGGAGTTCTCCACCACCACCGCCACCACGCCGTCGTGCTGCCGGGATTCCGAGGAGGATCTACTACTTCCGTTGCCCGCTGGAACGGGGAGAAGAACGTCGTGTTCATCAACACCGTACGTGTGACCGAGTACGGAGGTGCTGCCCGTTTGTGGCACCGTCAAGATCTTCTACGCGCTTTTGAAAGCGGCAAGTGATCATCTTCTGCAACAACGAGATCTAATCTCGTAGGCTTTGGAAATCTTCAAGGGTTAGTCTCATGATCCCCTCGTTGCTACCGTCTTCTAGATTAGATCTTGGCTTGTGTTTCGTTCTTGCGGTAGGAATTTTTTTGTTTTCTATGCTACGAATCCCATCCCTAAGGTATGTCCTTGCTAGGTTTTTCTTTTACAGGTCTCAAGGTGGTTGTTGGGAGACCGGGTTACATGATAGATAGACGCACTATCAAGAGGGGCTCTCGATTGAGTAACTTGATCGCATCGTCCTAGGAAGCTCAATTCTTTGCATACTTTGCATCCCTATATTCTTGTTGCTTCTTGGTGTTTCTCTGTGTGGGGTTCTTGAGCTCGTTGCTAGCTTTTCAACAAGCCCAAGTTCATCCAAAACGGAATTCGTATGCATCTTCTATTGCGTTTTCATGTTTGGAGGTTTTACCAGTTTGCATTTATAGATGGGTCAAAACTTTAATATTGTTGTTCTTTCTCCATGGTTTTACTATTATGTTTCTATGCATAACATTGTAGATCTCGCTATCGTGATTCCAACGAGTCCAAGGTCATCGAAATAGGAGTCTGGATGCAAAAGTTATCGCTTTTTTCGTAAGGGTGGTTTTTCTGCCAGCGGCATCCGGCGTGTAGGTCGGCGCCGCCGGGTATAGTGTCGAGTTGGTCGGCGTATAGGTCGGCCTGCCGGGTCCAGGACCGAGTAGGTCGGCATATAAGTCGGCATGCCGGGTGCTTCTGCCGGATGACATTCTGGGGATTTTCTAGACCATCTGACACCCTGGTGGGCCCGCCGGGCTCTATGCCGGGTAGGTCGGCACCCTGGTCGGTCCCGCCGGACTCCGCAACGAGTGGCTCGACTTTTTGCCCCAAAAGGTCATATTTTGAGGTGCTATAAAAGGGGTTTCTTCCCCAAAGGTTTTCTAGGATTCTTGAGCTTATTTTCTCCCACCATTGTTAACCTTCTTGAGCTTGCTTCCTCTCCCATCCCTCCTACGATTCTTGCATCATTTTGAGGGCTTTGAAAGAGGAGATTTAGATCTACAACCTCCACCAATACATTCTTCCTCTAAGTGAGGGAAACTCTTGGGATCTAGATCTTGGAGTCATATTTTGACCTCCACCATTGTTCTTCCTCTCTAGTTCCTCCTTGCATCTATTGCTTTGGTGGGATTTGAGAGAGAATGATTTGAGCACTTTTCTTGGTGTTCTTGCTTGGCATCCTTGCATAGTGTTGTGCTCTGCAATACGATTAGTTCGAGTGAGATACCGTGAGCTTGTTACTCTTGGAGGGGTGATCTCCTAGTTGGCTTGGCGCTTGGTGCTCCAGTGACTTCTTCGTGGAAGATTGTGAAGAGGCCCGAGCTTCTCCTCTGTGGAGTTTGTGAAGTAGTTGTCGAGCTTGCCATCTCCGGAGTGGATAAAAAGCTAGCCATGAGGGAAATGACTTTATCCTTCGTTGTGACAACCCATATTTTTAATTTTTAATAATTAGCTTAATTATTTTATTTTAGGTAATATCCAAAGTTTAAATTGGAGGTGAATAGTTTAGAACCTGACTTGTTGCTCCATGTCAATTAGTGGTAGTACCATTGCATGTGCTTGGAGCTACTTCATATTGCACGTCATCGAGCAGTACGAGATTGAGCCATACATGCACCATGCTTGACTCTAGTAGTAGTCAGAATAGCCTGAGCTAGTTGACCAAGTAAATGCTACATGGCTGGGCATTAGAGGATGTGCATGTGCTGGCTTGGTACTAACAGCTTAGTCAGCAATCTAGCTATGTGCAGAATAATCACTGGAAGTCGGCCGGCGTTTTCTTAACAGCACCGAAGCGGCAAGAGCCGTCCAGTGCATCTTATTTTAGGTGCTAGGCGGTGCTTACTTGCTATAAATAGCTGCTCTTCCACACACGCGAGAGTTCAATCGTGAGAGCTAGAGCTAGAGCTGAGAGCCAGAGAGGGAGACAGACTGAGAGATTTCCACGGTTGAGTTGAGAGAAATATTGTGTGAGAGAGTGAGAGATAGTAGCCACGTTCTGGGTTTATTTTGGGGGAGTTTGAAATATAGAGGGAGATGCTGGGGAGGGGTGTTTCTGCTCCCGAGCACAAATAAGCTCGTTTCGTGGTCCGTCCAGATTGTCTAGGGATCTATGCGATAGGGCCAGTTGGTGTTAGGAACAGCTGCCAGGAAATGTAGGAAACTGTGTTGTACGCTACGTGTACATAGGAGTACGGCGAAACAGCACCTAAGCTCGGCGTGCGAACGGATAGTTAGCATGTGTGGTGGCGCAGACATGGGCCAGAGTATAGCACTGGGCTCAATAAACAAATGCCATGCAACGTATTGTACATGAGCATACCATCAATGCGAAAGAAAATGGGCGGTACAGAAACGGGACTATCTGAGCTCGGGTTCAGTTATGCATTTTCGGAGATGCTGGCGAAATGAAGAGCCAAACAGTATATGAGTAGTACCAGTTTATACTGTCACGTGGTTTTCTTGTCGGAGAATATTGATCTGTGATATTATTTGATAGAGCGGATTACCATCTTTTATCCAAGGCAAGCTGTTTTATACCCTTTCGTATACTTTGTAGAATATGTTGTGCTGTTAAAATTTATGATATAGTTTTAGATATGAGAGATGTAATATTCTGTTGAAGTATTTGTGACTAATGTGCCGGTATCGGTATACGGTGATGGATCCGGTGTGAGCCACCGATACGAGCCGGGAATTAGAATGAATATCGATTTGGAAAGTGAACATCGTGGGATAACAACAATGGTTTTTATAATAGAAAACTTGGTGCTACGAAGGTAAATATATTGTACCGGTCACAGTTCAACACCGCCACCATGATGAAGAGGGAGTAGTGCACCTCTGGACTATGGGTATGTGCCAGTAGTTTGATGTATCTCTCTCTCTTATGCTATGTTTTTTGGATGTCATATGAGCTTCCGATCATGATTATGGCCATATTCGTAATTCCTATGTGGTGGATCTTTGGTATTATTGGATGATCTATGAGATCTGAATCTTTATGGTGTTATTGATGTATTAATATATTCATATTGTTACCCCGTTCTTTATTACTTGTTCTGATCAAACTTGTATGCAATAGCATGTGTAGGGGATGTTGTGTATTAGATGGAGTAACATGGTGGTACTAATGAGTTGTGACAGCAAGCCTCAAATCTGATATGGTCTTTACCAATTCTTTTTTACCTCATTAGGGATAAAGTGAATGCATGTGCTATATTTTAGTGACAAATAAGACGTCTTGTTTAATATACGGATCATATGCTTGATCTATTGTGATATATTTAATTCAAGGTAGCATATTTGTTGTCCAAACATTATGTCAAAGTACCCAAAGCTATGATTTATTAATTCTTAAATCTAGGTTGCTTGGAGTGTATCCATTTCTAGTGGAGTATAAGTATGATGTGTAGTATCATCTTTATGTTAGGATGTGATGCCGTATAAATGGTAATCAAGACACATAATAAAATCTCATTAATATTTTGTTATCTACCGTGTTCTTAATGCCACCACACCTTTATGAGAGAGTAGATAAGTGAACTCATAATCCCGATCCAATTTTTATCATAACAAACAACTTTTACTTGCCTTTACATTTTTTGCATTAATTAATTTCGAAAAATACAAAAATATCTTTACTTCTTGCAACTCCGTACAACAAAAAATCTAAAAACATATATATTTAATTGTTGTATTTTACTTTCTAGTTTTAGTTTTCTTTCGAGTATTTTATTTATTATTATTTTACTTCACTAATACCGAAGTCTTGTGCTTGCCAACAACACGATGAAGTTGGAGGCACAAGACAAAGACTTTACTTTGCAGGTTGCTAGACGAGGTTGGAAGAAGCTTCGTCTTTGTTTCCTAAGAGTTCGATACAAACCCTTAGTCACCTTTGTGGGGAAATTTCTCTTATTGCATCACTCTGCACTTGGAGTCCCAACAAATTGACACACTTGATGTAGTGTTATCAGCCGCTCCGGGGAATTCATCATGCACCACGTAGCGGACCACCATGCGAGACGTTTTTCCCGATTTTGTGGCGCTAAATGGCCTCAAAAACGAGAGAAAAAAAGTTTGTGGTGTACCATGGAAAGAGAAAAATCGTCGGGCATGGTGCATCAACAGCCACGTTCGGACCCAACTTCATTGCCTATGGGAACTTTTTTCTCTAATGATGCACTTTATCTGGCTTTTTTGTGTATGATCCGAGCCTCAAGCTCTGACTAAATACCATTTGAGGTAGCAGTGTTAGGTAGAACTTTGGCCAGTAACGAGTCGCACTTTTTTTTTAAAGGACAACAAAAATATAAGTACTCCCTCCATACCGGTTTACAGAGGTATTACGCATTTTAAGACAAAACTTTAACTAATAATTTAGTCAATAAAATATAAGATATATATCACAAAATTATACTATTGGAAACTTCTTTTGAATATATGAATCCAACTGTACAATTTTTTGGTATATAACTCATATTTTATTGACCAAATTTATAGTCAAACTTTTTTCCTCGAAATACGTAATACCCATATACGGAGTAAACAGGTATGGAGGTAGTAATGATTTTAGCCATGAATTGGCGAGATACCCAATGTCAAGCCGTGCCAGGTGACCAGGAGCCCTCATTGGCGGCAACTTAGCATAAAATAAAACCCAAAGACAGCGAATTAGTATCAAAACTGCGTCAAAACCGATGTGATATCGTGGCACAGCCGCACAGGTTTATTTTATTGATCACTTTGTAGATTACACAGATAATCTAAGTACTAAAAGGACGAAGTAATTTAATGTTCCAAGATCCCTTACTTTTTTTTTCCTTTGATGTAATGCTCTTGTCATATTCGCCCATGTCTATCAGATAATACAAGTTGTTACCTATAACTTTTCTGATGACAAATGATCCCTCCCACGGAGTTGCGAGCTTGTGTTGACCCGCTGTTCGCTGGATCAATCACAGGACCAAGTCCATTTCGCGGAAGGAGCTACTATCCATCGGTTGTGGTATCGTTGTAGTCCTTGATGATATATTGCTAATCTTGATAACGCTCGGCCACGCTCTTCGTCGAGCGCATCGAGTCCATTTAATCGATTCAACTCGTTTTCCTCTTTCAACATAATGAACAACTCGGGGAGAGTCGAACTCAATGCCAGTTGGAAGTACTGCCTTGGTCCGTAGACCATGAAAAATGGTGTATAACCAGTGGATCGATTCGTGGAGGTGCGGATGCCCCAGACTACCGATGGTAACTCCTCAATCCGACATCCTGGGGTGCGCTCAAGGAGCAATTGGATTCAAGGTTTTATTCCTTGGAGGAGCATCTGGTTTGCTCTCTCCACTAATCCATTAGTCTGGGGGTTGGCGACTGATGCCAAGTCGAGCCGTATACCCTTCCGCTTGCAAAATTTCGCCATGAGGCCTTGCACAAAGTTGGACCCGTTATTAGTTATTATGTTGTGTGGGTAACCAAAGCACAATATGATTTCTTGGACGAACTTAGTCGTTGTAGATCCATCCAACTTCTTGATTGCCTTCGCGCGCACCCCATTTGGTGAATTTGTCGATTGTGACCAATGGATGATCTTATTTCAGTCTTCGCGGTGGTACTCAACCATAATCAAATCCTTGCCATCATTTTCGTATTTTAAGACATGGCAGCTGGATGAGTTATATATGTAGCACCCAACAGGGCAACAATTATTAAATCGGCGATATATAGATCTCCACATCAGACATATACACATTGATACGAACCAGTCGTGTTCGTTTATTCAGTAACCGTATACGCGGCATCGAAATCAATACAAAGAACTAAAACGTACAAATGCAATATGCAATCTCATATATATCTCGGGCCGAAAATGCGCCAAACTAATCAGAGAACACACCCAGATCGAAGGTCAATGTTTGCCGTGTTGAGAAGGCTGGAACATGCTGACATCCCTGCTGTTCACCTCCTGGCGGGGCCTCGCGTTATTCTCCATTTCCTGCATGGCGCACAAGGTGGAAACACATCAGACCAAACTTTTCTTTTATTTTCTTTTCTGTTAGCTGACTAGAATATCGGTCCACGGTCTAGTTCAGCCAAATTAAAGGCGGCTTTCATGTCGCTTTGTAATTTTGTAGTCACATTCTTGGTTTCCATGCTCCTTCTAGATGTATGTGATTAAGCCTACCGCACGACAGCAGCCTGAAGACTTGGCTGTCTCGCTCGTACGACATGGGTCTCGACTCTCGAATTCACCAGGCGATTTCGTATGTCGAGTTCACATGATACTAGCTTCCATGAAAAGGAGTCGAGAAAACGGGAAGGAAGCTACGGGGAGAGAAACACTTACGTCGTGGACGGCCGTCCGAAGAAGCTCCAGCTGTGGCCTTGACACCGTGCGAACCTGCAAAATAAGAGTACATCGTTTAGATGCAAATTCCTACATGCTTCACCAACCATAGAAAAATAACACGACTTCTGCCTTGGATTAGCCGGCGTTGCAGTGATATAGCACCAAATCCTCTATTATTTTTATTGCGGGAAGTAGAAAAAGACGAAACCGTGAAGATTCTTTGTGAAGAAAAGAATCGAAAAGAATATGTGCATGGCATGCCAACTGCCAAGTCCTGGTCCTGGACATGCAATATTTTATTTGCAGTTGTTCATGGAAACCTACCCTCCTGACGATGGTCCAGATGACCCCTTCCGAGCAGGGCGGCGTGGTGAGGGAGCCCATGTAGCGGTAGTACACGCTGGCCCTGCCCCTGGCGCCCCGGGGATCCATCACCCCCACCTTCTCCTCCCTGTCCTTCTGTTCCGCTATCATCTCGAGGTAAGGCTCCAGCTGCACGCATGTCGCCATGTTGGCTTTAGTTAACGCTTACACAAGCATGGCGCGCGTTCTTACTTAAAGAAAGAAAGTGGCAGCAAAAGGTTACCTTGTGGAGGAAGGCGTCGTGTGCGCCGATCTCGTAGAAGACGCCGATGACGGCGGCCTTCTTCTCGGCGCTCTGGTGCAGCATGTGCAGCTCCAGGTCGTACCGGCGGCCATTGACGCTGTGCTCGGTGGGTGAGTGCCAGTGCAGCTGCTTGAGGTAGTAGACGGTGCCGTTGATGGTCACGCTTCCGGCATCGCCTTCGAAGTTCAGCTGCAACCGAACAAGAATGCATTCGCGTGCGCGTAGGTTAGCCATCAAAATTAGCTGCTAGTATAGCAACGCTTCGATCGCCATTGACTGAAGGCCTACGTACCATGATGTCGTGGCCACGGTTGATGATGGAGGCCTGGGCGGGGCGGTAGGAGTGGTTGAGGTAGCCGAGGTGGCGCACGAGGGAGACGCGCGGGCTGGCGAGGTCTATGGGCGACTGCATCGAACCCTTGCCGCACGCCGACCACTCCTCCTTGATCTCGCCCCAGTGCGCCGGCCCGTTCTCTGCGTCCAGCGAGTAGCTGAACTCCTCCTCATGATCTGCGTGCGAAATGCGGTTAACTAAGGACATGCATGCGCGGGGTTCGATCGGAAGGAAAATTGGATGGTGGAAGCTCACCAGTTTCCTCCTGCGCTCTGGCTGCCGGGACGGCGGAGAGAAGGACGGCGGCGGAGAAGAGGAGGAGCGCCGCCGAGACGGCGAGACGACCTGGACGCAGCATGTTGTGGTATCCTGATCTTCCGGGGTCTGTGTTGTGCCGTGCGTCTTTCGGCTCGTATGGTGGTCGTCAGAGCTGATGGATGAGTTTATCGCGAATTGAACCGCGGTATTTATAAAGGGGTAGAAGATTGCGATGGCGTCAGCTAGAGCTAGGTTGGAACGGTTCAGACCATTCAACCTTGCTAACACGAGCTCCGGGGGTGGATGAATCATGAATGGATATTATACTGACGTACACACGCGAAGCATGGAAGTTTGGTTATTGTATGCTTATTGCTTAGTCGACACCGTGTTGGATAGACATGTTGCCATGTTGAGTTCAAAAAAGCTCCGGGTTGGTGCTAGTGGCAGCATGCCGTTTCTTCTCATTCGGAAACAGGCCAGATTGCCAACTTCGAACGCTGTCTTGTCCCACGCCTCCCCGGCGGCATGCCATTTTGCAGTACCCGGTCATCGGACCATCGCGTATTCGCGTGCGTGCTGAAACTCTGCTTCCAGAACCGATTCTTTCTCGCGCCCACGAGGCCACGAGGTTTCTAGTTTGAATGTGCCCACACGTCCACCACCTGATAATTGTAACCGTGCTCCGAGAGCCTGATTGGTTGCTCACAACTTTTGCTCGCATCTATAGAACAAGGCTCCATGAATATTGTCTAGGTAAATGCAACCTCTAATCCACGTTATGCAAGTTGTGTGGTTGACAATAATTCTTACTCTGCATCAGTTATGAAGCAAAGTCCCTAGCGTTTGGTTGTCCACAAATTGCGTTTGAGCAAATACATGGCCGTTTAATTGTGTCCAGCTTGCGGAATATGGTCACCTTCTACACTTCTTCGTGAGTTTACCCAGTTCACCGAAGATGCCCACAAGATGTTCAACGAAATAGCATACGGATAATAGTTCTAGCTGTGGAGTTGCACCACAAGAGCACTAGCGGCAGCTCATGATGCAACTTATGTTCATCAACCGAGGGGTTACGTAATACCACCTTGCAAAATATACATACATGCCATCAGTGCAGATCAACCCTAGCTACTCCCAAAATGTATATCATGGATGCGGTGTTCACCATCAGCAGCAGAACATCAAGACAACAAGCATCCGATGCTCTGGCTCCTCACAGGTAATACTTCGCCAGGAAGGCGTTGAACTAGGCTATCCTGGCATCAGGGGTCATCGCCAGATACAGTCGCATGTGCCTTGTGATCCATGAGGTGGCTCAGAGCACGGTGGACCGCGGCTGGAGTGAGTGGAGTCGGTGGAACACGGACGGTGTAGATCCTCTTCACTTGAGCATAGTTCTCTATGGGTTTGTTGAGGAGCTCCGCGTCCCTAGGGTGGTTCTGCGATGATGAGGTTACATAGTTCTTTCTCATGCGCAAGTTAACAACATGCATCATATTTGACTTAGTGAATGAATTGCTAGAGAAGTTGCAATGCGCTAACATTGGTGTAGGCAAATATGCATCATCGTCCATCATGTAGCTGATATCTTCTACACCCAACGCACCCTCTCCATCTTGTTCATCTTGCATACATGAACCCTCCTTGATCTCCAGTGCATCAGATGGTTGTAGACCTGAGCGACACAAATCGCTTTCAGGTCACGGTTCCTGAACAACGGCACTCTGGCCTTCTCTTCCGTGACCAACTCGCACACCCTGTTCAACATGAAGGTGGACAGAGCGGCAGGCCATATCATGTTGGGCCTCTTCCTGATAGGGAAGTACTTATCATGCACCGGGATGTACCGGAGTGGCACACCATGCAACACAAACTTGTGCGACAAATCAACGGGGGTCGCGTCCTATACAGACAATCAAAATATCAAAGTGCAAGAAAAATGGTAAGCAAGCTAGATCTTTGATGTCTACTCACGCTTCTTTTCCTGTAGACAGTGTTGGGCCTCCAAGAGCAGAGGTTTGTAGAACAGCACCAAGTTTTTCCTTAAGTGGAGTACCCAAGGTTTATCGAACTCAGGGAGGAATAGGTCAAAGATATCCCTCTCAAGCAACCCTGCAATCACGATGCAAGAAGTCTCTTGTGTCCCCAACACACCAAATACACTTGTCAGATGTATAGGTGCACTAGTTCGGCGAAGAGATAGTAAAATGCAAGTAATATGGATGTATATGAGTGGTAATAGCAATCTGAATAAAATATGGCAGCGAGTAAACATGCAGTGGAACAGTAAACAAACAGTGACAACGGCGCCAGAAAATGCTTGCTGGCGTGCAGTTGACGTGGGAGATAGGAATCTTTGTGGTGTGACTTTTATATTCGGAAACAAGGACTAGGGATCATACTTTCACTAGTGGACACTCTCAACATTGATCACATAATAAAACCACTCTACACTCTCTTGTTGGATGATGAACACCATTAATTGTGTAGGGCTACAAGAGCACCTCAATGTCGGAGTTAACAAGCTCCACAACATTCGATATTCATGTTTAAATAACCTTAGAGTGCATGATAGACCAACGCAATTATACCAAGTACTAACATAGCATGCACACTGTCACCATCATACTATAAAAGAGAAATAGATCACATCAATACCATCATAGTAATAGTTAACTTCATAATCTACAAGAGATCACAATCATAAACTACGCCAAGTACTACATGATGCACACACTGTCACCATTACATCATGGAGGAGGAATAGAGTACTTTAATAACATCACTAGAGTAGCACATAGATTAATAGTGATACAAAGCTCATCATATGAATCTCAATCATGTAAGGCAGCTCATGAGATCATTGTATTGAAGTACATGGGAGAGAGATTAACCACATAGCTACCGGTACAGCCCTTAGCCTCGAGGGAGAACTACTCCCTCCTCATGGGAGACAGCAGCGTTGATGAAGATGGCGGTGGTGTTGATGGAGATGCCTTCCGGGGGCACTTCCCCGTCCCGGCGGCGTGCCGGAACAGAGACTCCTGTCCCCCAGATCTTGGCTTCGCGATGGCGGCGGCTCTGGAAGGTTTCTCGTACCGTGGCTTATTCTCCCGAAGTTTTTAGGTCAGGAGGCTTCTTATAGGCGAAGAGTCGGAGTCGGAAGGGCCACGGTGGAGCCACACACCAGGGGGGGCGCCCCCCCTCTTGGCCGTGCCGCCACCCTGTGTGGGGCCCACCTGGCTCTCCTCTGGCCCCTCTTCGGTGCTCTGGAAGCTTCCTGGAAATATAAGATACTGGGCGTTGATTTCGTCCAATTTCGAGAATATTTCCTTACTAGGATTTCTGAAACCAAAAACAGCAGAAAACAGGAACTGGCACTTCGGCATCTTGTCAATAGGTTAGTTCCGGAAAATGATAATAATGACATAAAGTGTGTATAAAACATGTGTGTATCATCATAAAAGTAGCATGGAACATAATAAATTATAGATACGTTGGAGACGTATCAGCATCCCCAAGCTTAGTTCCTACTCGTCCTCGAGTAGGTAAACGATAACAAAGATAATTTCTGAAGTGACATGCTACCAACATAATCTTGATCCAATAATGATGTAAAGCATATGAGCTGAGATCAAATCACCCAAAGCAAATGTCTATATTGATATAAGAGATGATAATGCAAGAGTTAAACAAGCTAGAAGTTTTCATGAACTATTGCTTTAAATACATGAAACCGTACAAAGTTCATTAAAGATGTGTTAAGTATTCAGCGTAGAAGTTCTATCCTTCATTCCAAGCATCAAGTAAATTTTCACAACATAAGAAGGATTCAGTCAAGTAAACATAAACATGAACGTCATGAATCAACTGTTTCGAAGTCTACTCAACCGGTGAGCGCAAGCATTTGGCATTGGCACCAGGATGTTATGGCATAAAGAACGTTAATGGGGGTTTGGAAGGCCAAATGGAAGAAAGTCTTACAAAGCTATAAGTGATCATTAGACAAGAGGAAGTCTTATGATCGAAGCTATGCAAGGAGTAGTGATTGCCATGCAACGGATGCACATAGAGCTATATGTGTATGAAAGCTCTCCAATGGAACTAGTGGGGGTGCATCCAACTTGGTTGCTCACGAAGACCTAGAGCACTTTTGAGGAATCTCATCATTGGAATATACAACCCAAGTTCTATAGTGTAAATTCCCACATAGTTATACTAGTAAAATATGAAAACTCTCTCATATGGAATATAGGTGCTAAACATGAGCACAAATGATGACTATGAATATTGCAGGTGCTAAAACATGAGCACAAGTGTGGATAAAAGATAGTAATGCTGCCCCCTTTTTCTTTATTCTCTTTTTTTTCTTTTTCTTTTTCTTTTTCTTTTCTATTTTTCTATTTCTTTTCTTTTTCTCTTTTTGATGGCCTCCATGGCTCTTTTCACTTTTAGGGGCAACACCCTAATATGACAACACACTTTTTGGTACAAATAACTCATAATGAATAAAACATGGTGCATAAAACTGTATGCCTCTGCCAGTGTAGCAGGATGTGCAATGATCTAGCGTAACATGGGTAAACCACACATCAGCTGTATAGGACATGCAAAGCAATATATAAATAACAAATGACAACATGTAATGTAATGTAAAATGGAAGTTGCATGGCAATATATCTCAGAACAGCTATGGAAATGCTGTGGTAGGTAGGTATGGTGGCTGTTTTGAGGAAGATGTATGGCTTATGTGTAGGAGAACAAGAGAAAGTCCTCCCACGGGTTTGGATGTACTGGCGAAGTATGCACAATTCTCAATGTGAGCAAAAGGCAATGCACAGTACCGAAGAGGCTAGCAAATTTGGATGGTGGAAGTGCCAAAAACCGTAGCTTAACATTAGTCAAAAAGAACTCACAAGCTTATTGCAAACAACTAACAGGTTCATCATTAAGAGCATGATTAAATTTACTCCAAGGAGGGCCGTTCACGGTGGCACAATTACCCCGCTAGCTCCCTCGACCTTCAGCACAACTTAGTTATTACGATGAACTCTCAGACATGGAAAGCTATCAAGTCCAACTACACCTTCAACTATTTAAATAGAGTTTGTAGTACGGCACAAGCTTAAAGACAACAATCCACAACTAATTTTAACTTATTTAAACAACAAGCCTTACCATCTAAATACCTCAAAACGTTTGCAAAGAATCAAGTTATCAAAGCTCAATGATCTACAAGATTATGCAAGTGTTTCATTATACCACTACCACATGCAACATTTTCTGAACCGACCAATGAACGAAGCAGTTTCAACCTTCGCCATGAACATTAAAAGCTAAGAACACATGTGTTCATATGAACCAGCGGAGCGTGTCTCTCTCCCACACAAGCATGAATTTATTCAGAGAATGAAAATAACAAAAACAAAAATAAAGGCACACAGACGCTCCAAGTAAAGCACATAAGATGTGACGGAATAAAAATATAGCAACAATGGTGTTCAAAGCGTTCATGCTAATATCATTGCTACTAGCATGCAAATAAGGTTCCATAGGTTTTTTAATTTTCGCATCAAACAATCCATGTCTTAACTCAGGAAATAGCTTAAAAAGCTCACTGTTACTTTCCATTATGCCTAGCTAGTGAAAAACAAGAAACAAAAAGATGCAATTGCAGGATCTAAAGGAAATAGCTTCGAGCACTTACAACGGCGCCAGAAAATAACTTAGTTACCTGGGACCGGAGTGTGAGTGCCTTTTACCTTTCCTCCCCGGCAACGTCGCCAGAAAATAGCTTGATGTCTACTCACGCTTCTTTTCCTGTAGACAGTGTTGGGCCTCCAAGAGCAGAGGTTTGTAGAACAGCAGCAAGTTTTCCCTTAAGTGGATCACCCAAGGTTTATCGAACTCAGGGAGGAATAGGTCAAAGATATCCCTCTGAAGCAACCCTGCAATCACGATGCAAGAAGTCTCTTGTGTCCCCAACACACCCAATACACTTGTCAGATGTATAGGTGCACTAGTTCGGCGAAGAGATAGTAAAATGCAAGTAATATGGATCTATATGAGTGGTAATAGCAATCTGAATAAAATATGGCAGCGAGTAAACATGCAGTGGAACAGTAAACAAACAGTGACAACGGCGCCAGAAAATGCTTGCTGGCGTGCAGTTGACGTGGGAGATAGGAATCTTTGTGGTGTGACTTTTCTATTCGAAAACAAGGCCTAGGGATCATACTTTCACTAGTGGACACTCTCAACATTGATCACATAATAAAACCACTCTACACTCTCTTGTTGGATGATGAACACCATTAATTGTGTAGGGCTACAAGAGCACCTCAATGTCGGAGTTAACAAGCTCCACAACATTCGATATTCATGTTTAAATAACCTTAGAGTGCATGATAGACCAACGCAATTATACCAAGTACTAACATAGCATGCACACTGTCACCATCATACTATGAAAGGAGGAATAGATCGCATCAATACCATCATAGTAATAGTTAACTTCATAATCTACAAGAGATCACAGTTATAAACTACGCCAAGTACTCCATGATGCACACACTGTCATCATTACATCATGGAGGAGGAATAGAGTACTTTAATAACATCACTAGAGTAGCACATAGATTAATAGTGATACAAAGCTCATCATATGAATCTCAATCATGTAAGGCAGCTCATGAGATCATTGTATTGAAGTACATGGGAGAGAGATTAACCACATAGCTACCGGTACAGCCCTTAGCCTCGAGGGAGAACTACTCCCTCCTCATGGGAGACAGCAGCGTTGATGAAGATGGCGGTGGTGTCGATGGAGATGCCTTCCGGGGGCACTTCCCCGTCCCGGCGACGTGCCGGAACAGAGACTCATGTCCCCCAGATCTTGGCTTCGCGATGGCGGCGGCTCTGGAAGGTTTCCCATACCGTGGCTTATTCTCCCGAAGTTTTTAGGTCAGGAGGCTTCTTATAGGCGAAGAGTCGGAGTCGGAAGGGCCACGGTGGAGCCACACACCAGGGGGGCGCGCCCCCCCTCTTGGCCGCGCCGCCACCCTGTGTGGGGCCCACCTGGCTCTCCTCTGGCCCCTCTTCAGTGCTCTGGAAGCTTCCTTGAAATATAAGATACTGGGCGTTGATTTCGTCCAATTTCAAGAATATTTCCTTACTAGGATTTCTGAAACCAAAAACAGCAGAAAACAGGAACTGGCACTTCGGCATCTTGTCAATAGGTTAGTTCCAGAAAATGCATAATAATGACATAAAGTGTGTATAAAACATGTGTGTATCATCATAAAAGTAGCATGGAACATAAGAAATTATAGATACGTTGGAGACGTATCAATCTTTCACACGTAGAAGATCTCGGGAGAATGTTAAGAAAAAAATGAGAAGCAAGCAAGCATTGTAACAATCTGCAGTGTATAAGTGCAAGCATGGTAGCAAAGTGAAGTTCCAAACACATTGTGCGCACATAGATTGACCATAACACAGTAGTAATCTTCTATGCCCAGTGCCATGTATAAGTGCATAGCTCGTACAAGGAGTAGTTGTATACATCGTAGAACCAATCCTCGTACCAACTATCGCACTTATACGTGGACGACTTGGCTTAGAAGAACGCATACACAGGTGTTCGATGAATTACCGGGCACTAGACGCTTACAAATCCAAGCAAGAACTAAGAAGAACTACTCTACGTTACAGATCAAAGCAAGAACTCATGCACAAAGCTGCTCTACTCTTACAGATCATAGCAAGTCCTTATAGATGAAAGCATAAAGGTAGCAAAAGTACACTAAAAGTGCAAAAGAAACAAAGGTAAACTACTTCAGGTCCTACAGATCGAAGCACCAAGTACGCAAAACAAGTAGATCGAACCAAGAACTCTCTATACCTACACACGGCAACATATTTGGTGTGGATCTAGGCCAGGGTTGGGAGGTACTCATAGTGATATAGCAGTCAGACCCGGTGGAGAAAGACGACGACATGTCAGCTAGGCGGCGGAGGAAGAGCAGTTGCAGACGAGGTTCACCGTCTTCAGACGAGCCCATCCCTTACCGTGGTCGCCGATGAATAGCTATGGACGGAGAGCTCGAAAGGGGAAAATAGTGGCACGGCTTTGGGTGGTGATGCAGGGTGGTGTAAATAGGGGGGATATGCGGGAGGTGACCAAATTTCTCCCGACGTATTTTACCCAACGCGCGCGGGCTCCTGCCATCTCTCCCTCGCACCACCGCGACGCAGTTTGGCTCTAGCGAGCGCGAAACGAGGCCGCATCGCTGGAAACGGCCGAATTGAGCGTTCCTTCACATACAGCTTTTCGGGTGCTTTAAAGTTCGTGCAATGCAGGGAATCTTTCTCCTGTCGGCAACCAAATACATGTTTTTTTGTCTCCATGCATGTGAGAAAACCCATTCTTGGCTACCAAACATGCCCCCAGAGAATACATCAAGAAGCTTCCGACATGGGGTTCCCGCTTTACGCGACCCCCGTCGAGAACCTCGTCTCGTAGCAGCGAAAATCTTCAAATGGATCAAAATCTCACCAAGCTCGGCATCTATCATTAATTAGCCATAGAGTTGCGCTTGTCTAGAAAGCTCTTGAACAACAGACTAGTGGGAGAACTTCCAGTGGACAACACTACATGCCAATGACTCTGTTGCAGAACTCTCCGCCCAAGTTCTGACCACATACCCACTAGGCTAACCTGTCCTCCACCAGCGCCTAAGTGTCCCCTGGCTGAGGTTTGACCCTCGCTAGCCGATCTGGAGACGGAAGGTTTCATCACACCGGTCTCATGTCGACTCCCTGGGGTACGGCCGGTTGGTCCTAGCCATGCCAGATTTGGTTGAGACATCGCCCCCAAGGCAGCTTCTTCTACGACAACCGTGTTATGGGGTCCTGCAACGAAGTGTTTCGGGCTAGCGATAGTCACCGCGAACCTTATCCAAAGTCGTTCAAAGGTCCGCGTGCAGTCTAGAAATATGACCCGCAAAGGAATTTGATGGGGTGGATCGACAAAAACGCCCTCGCAATGCAAGTGCAAGACGTAAACGAGTTTGTTGTCATCCGTTATTTCCCTCTGCTACTGGGGGAGCCAGCCACAAACTGGCTCAACATTCTACCCGCGGGAAGTTTAAATTTGTGGGAATACCTGAGAAGCGCTTTCATAAGCAACTTCTCGACTACCTGCAAGTAGTCGGCGACCACTGCGCTCAATGACCTAGTGAATCGGCCAGCGTTGGCTCGTTGATACGTCTCCGACGTATCGATAATTTCTTATGTTCCCTACTTGTTTTATGACATTACCTACATGTTTTGTTCACACTTTATGATGATTTTATGCGTTTTCCGGAACTAGCCTATTGACGAGATGCCGAAGTGCCAGTTCCTGTTTTCTGCTGTTTTTGGTTTCAGAAATCCTAGTAAGGAAATATTCTCGGAATTGGACGAAATCAACGCCCAGAGTCTTAAAATTCCACGAAGCTTCCAGAACACCCGAGAGCCACCAGAGAGGAGCCCTGGGGGCCCCACACGCCAGGCCGGCGTGGGCCAGGGGTGGGTGATACGTCTCCGACGTATCGATAATTTCTTATGTTCCATGCCACATTATTGACAATACCTACATGTTTTATGCATACTTTATGTCATATTTATGCATTTTCCGGCACTAACCTATTGACGAGATGTCGAAGGGCCAGTTGCTGTTTTCTGCTGTTTTTGGTTTCAGAAATCCTAGTAAGGAAATATTCTCGGAATCGGACGAAATCAACGCCCAGCATCTTAGAATCCCCGGAAGCATCCAGAACACCCGAGAGAGGCCAGAGAGGGGACACAGGCCCCCCAGATGATAGGCCGGCGCGGCCCAGGGGTGGCCCGCGCCCCCCTGTGGTGACACCGCCTCGTTGACCTTCTGACGCCGCCTCTTCGCCTATAAAAAGGTCCCTGACCTAAAACTTCGATACGGAAAAGCCACGGTACGAGAAACCATCCAGAGCCGCCGCCATCGCGAAGCCAAGATCTGGGGGACATGAGTCTCTGTTCCGGCACGCCGCCGGGACGGGGAAGTGCCCCCGGAAGGCTTCTCCATCGACACCACCGCCATCTTCATCAACGCTGCTGTCTCCCATGAGGAGCGAGTAGTTCTCCATCGAGGCTCGGGGCTGTACCGGTAGCTATGTGGTTAATCTCTCTCCTATGTACTTCAATACAATGATCTCATGAGCTGCCTTACATGATTGAGATTCATATGAGTTTTGTATCACAATTCATCTATGTGCTACTCTAGTGATGTTATTAAAGTACTCTATTCCTCCTGCATGGTGTAAAGGTGGCAGTGTGTGCATCATGTAGTACTTGGCGTAGTTTATGATTGTGATCTCTTGTAGATTATGAAGTTAACTATTACTATGATGGTATTGATGTGATCTATTTGGTTATGTTGATCTACCTTGCACTCTAAGGTTATTTAAATATGAACATTGAATATTGTGGAGCTTGTTAACTCCGGCATTGAGGGTTCGTGTAATCCTACACAATTAGTGGTGTTCATCATCCAACAAGAGGGTGTAGAGTTAGCATTTATCTATTCTGTTATGTGATCAATGTTGAGAGTGTCCACTAGTGAAAGTATAATCCCTAGGCCTTGTTCCTAAATACTGCTATCGCTGCTTGTTTACTGTTTTACTGCATATGTACTGTCCGCAATATTACCACCATCGACCACACGCCAGTCCTGGATAGCAAAGCACTTTTCTGGCGCTGTTGCTACTGCTCATATATATTCATACCACTTGTATTTCACTATCTCTTCACCGAACTAGTGCACCTATTAGGTGTGTTGGGGACACAAGAGACTTCTTGCTTTGTGGTTGCAGGGTTGCATGAGAGGGATATCTTTGACCTCTTCCTCCCTGAGATCGATAAACCTTGGGTGATCCACTTAAGGGAAACTTGCTGCTGTTCTACAAACCTCTGCTCTTGGAGGCCCAACACTGTCTACAAGAATAGAAGCTCCCGTAGACATCAAGCACTTTTCTGGCGCCGTTGCCGGGGAGGAAAGGTAAAAGGCACTCATACTCCGGTTCCAGGTAACAGTACTTTTTTGGCGCCATTGTGTGTGTGCTCGAAGCTATTTCCTTTAGATCCTGCAATTGCATCTTTTTGTTTCTTGTTTACACTAGTAAGGCATAATGGACAACAATGAGCTTCTTATTCTATTTCCTGATTTAAGACATGGATGGTTTGATCCGAAAATTAAAAAACCCATGGAACATATTAGCATGAACACATTGAACACCATTGTTGCTAATGATATGGAAAATTCTAAGCTTGGGGAAGCTGGTTTTGATGAGCATGATCTTTTTAGTCCCCCAAGCATTGAGGAGGAAATTTACTTTGATGATACTTTGCCTCCTATTTATGATGATTATAATGATAGTAGTCTTTTGGTACCGCCTATTATGGAGGATAAATTTGATTATGATTACAATATGCCTCCTATATTTGATGATGAGAATAATAATGATAGCTACTTTGTTGAATTTGCTCCCACTACAACTACTAAAATTGATTATGCTTATGTGGAGAGTAATAATTTTATGCATGAGACTCATGATAAGAATGCTTTATGTGATAGTTATATTGTTGAGTTTGCTCATGATGCTACTGAAAGTTATTATGAGAGAGGAAAATATGGTTGTAGAAATTTTCATGTTACTAAAATGTCTCTCTATGTGCTGAAATTTTTAAAGCTACACTTGTTTTATCTTTCTATGCTTGTTGCATTATGCTTCATGAACTTGTTTATTTACAAGATTCCTTTGCATAGGAAGCATGTTATACTTAAATGTGTTTTGAATTTGCCTCTTGATGCTCTCTTTTGCTTCAACGCTTATTTCTTGCGAGTGCATCATTAAAACTGCTGAGCCCATCTTAATGGCTATAAAGAAAGAGCTTCTTGGGAGATAACCCATGTGTTTATTTTACTACAGTAATTTTGTTTTATATTTGTGTCTTGAAAGTTGTTATTACTGTAGCAACCTCTCCTTATCTTATTTTGTTGCATTGTTGTGCCAAGTAAAGTCTTTGATAGTAAGGTTCATACTAGATTTGGATTACTGCGCAGAAACAGATTTCTTTGCTGTCACGAATCTGGGCCAAATTCTCTGTAGGTAACTCAGAAAATTATGCCAATTTACGTGAGTTATCCTCAGATATGTACGCAACTTTCATTCAATTTGAGCATTTTCATTTGAGCAAGTCTGGTGCCTCAA
The DNA here is from genome assembly GCF_019359855.2 of Lolium perenne. Classification (NCBI taxonomy): domain Eukaryota; kingdom Viridiplantae; phylum Streptophyta; class Magnoliopsida; order Poales; family Poaceae; genus Lolium; species Lolium perenne. The sequence goes on along the minus strand of NC_067250.2, from coordinate 123,696,785 downwards.
TAAAATTCGTCTTTACGGACTGTTCTGTTTTGACAGATTCTGCCTTTTATTTCGCATTGCCTCTTTTGCTATGTGGGATGGATTTCTTTGTTCCATTGACTTCCAGTAGCTTTGGGCAATGTCCAGAAGTGTTAAGAATGATTGTGTCACCTCTGAACATGTGAATTTTTATTATGCACTAACCCTCTAATGAGTTGTTTTGAGTTTGGTGTGGAGGAAGTTTTCAAGGGTCAAGAGAGGAGGATGATACAATGTGATCAAGGAGAGTGAAAGCTCTAAGCTTGGGGATACCCCGGTGGTTCATCCCTGCATATTTCAAGAAGACTCAAGCATCTAAGCTTGGGGATGCCCAAGGCATCCCCTTCTTCATCGACAAATTATCAGGTTCCTTCTCTTGAAACTATATTTTTATTCGGTCACATCTCATGTACTTTACTTGGAGCGTCTGTGTGCTTTTGTTTTTGTTTTTGTTTTTGTTTGAATAAATGCTTGTGTGGGAGAGAGACACGCTCCGCTGGTTCATATGAACACATGTGTTCTTAGCTTTTATTTTTCATGGCGAAGGTTGAAATTGCTTCGTTAATTGTTATATGGTTGGAAACGGAAAATGCTACATGTAGTAATTGATAGAATGTTTTGAATAATTTGATACTTGGCAATTGTTGTGCTCATGTTTAAGCTCTTGCATCATATACTTTGCACCTATTAATGAAGAAATACATAGAGCTTGCTAAAATTTGGTTTGCATAATTGGTCTCTCTAAGGTCTAGATAATTTCTAGTAAAGAGTTTGAACAACAAGGAAGACGGTGTAGAGTCTTATAATGTTTACAATATGTCTTTTATGTGAGTTTTGCTGCATCGGTTCATCCTTGTGTTTGTTTCAAATAACCTTGCTAGCCTAAACCTTGTATCGAGAGGGAATACTTATCATGCATCCAAAATCCTTGAGCCAACCACTATGCCATTTGTGTCCACCATATTTACCTACTACATGGTATTCCTCCGCCATTCCAAAGTAAATTGCTTGAGTGCTACCTTAAAATTTCCATTCTTCATCTTTACAATATATAGCTCATGGGACAAATAGCCTAAAAACTATTGTGGTATTGAATATGTACTTATGCATTTTATTTCTTATTAAGTTGCTTGTTGTGCGATAACCATGTTCCTGGGGACGCCATCAACTACTCTTTGTTGAATATCATGTGAGTTGCTATGCATGTCTGTCTTGTCTGAAGTAAGGGAGATTTACCACTCATTTAATGGTTAGAGCATGCATATTGTTAGAGAAGAACATTGGGCCGCTAACTAAAGCCATGAATCATGGTGGAAGTTTCAGTTTTGGACATATATCCTCAATCTCATATGAGAACATTAATTGTTGCTACATGCTTATGCATTAAAGAGGAGTCCATTATCTGTTGTCTATGTTTTCCCGGTATGGATGTCTAAGTTGAGAATAATCAATAGCGAGAAATCCAATGCGAGCTTTCTCCTTAGACCTTTGTACAGGTGGCATAGAGGTACCCCTTTGTGACACTTGGTTAAAACATGTGCATTGCGATAATCCCGGTAATCCAAGCTAATTAGGACGAGGTGCGGGCACTATTAGTATACTATGCATGAGGCTTGCAACTAATAGGATATAATTTACATGAGACATATGCTTTATTACTACCGTTGACAAAATTGTTTCTTGTTTTCAAAATCAAAGCTCTAGCACAAATATAGCAATCAATGCTTCTCTCGTCGAAGGGCCTTTCTTCTACTTTTATGTTGAGTCAGTTCACCTATTTCTCTCCCATCTCAAGAAACAAACACTTGTGTGAACTGTGCATTGATTCCTACATACTTGCATATTGCACTTGTTATATTACTTTACATTGACAATATCCATGAGATATACATGTTATAAGTTGAAAGCAACCGCTGAAACTTCATCTTCCTTTGTATTGCTTCAATGCCTCTACTATGAATTATTGCTTTATGAGTTAACTTTTATGCAAGACTTATTGATGCTTGTCTTGAAGTACTATTCATGAAAAGTCTTTGCCTTATGATTCATTTGTTTACTCATGTCATTTACATTGTTTTGATCGCTGCATTCATTACATGTGTTTACAATAGTATGATCAAGGTTATGATGGCATGTGATACGTCTCCGACGTATCGATAATTTCTTATGTTCCATGCCACATTATTGATGTTATCTACATGTTTTATGCACACTTTATGTCATATTCGTGCATTTTCTGGAACTAACCTATTAACAAGATGCCGAAGTGCCGATTCTGTTTTCTGCTGTTTTTGGTTTCAGAAATCCTAGTAAGGAAATATTCTCGGAATTGGACGAAATCAACGCCCAGGGGCCTATTTTTCCACGAAGCTTCCAGAAGTCCGAAGACGAAACGAAGTGGGCCACAGGGTGCCCAAACCCTAGGGCGGCGCGGCCCCCCCCCCCTTGGCCGCGCCGCCCTGTCATCTGGGGCCCCTGTGCCCCCTCCTGACTTGCCCTTCCGCCTACTTAAAGCCTCCGTGATGAAACCCCCAGTACCGAGAGCCACGATACGGAAAACCTTCCAGAGACGCCGCCAACGCCGATCCCATCTCGGGGGATCCAGGAGATCGCCTCCGGCACCCTGCCGGAGAGGGGAATCATCTCCCGGAGGACTCTACGCCGCCATGGTCGCCTCCGGTGTGATGAGTGAGTAGTCTACCCCTGGACTATGGGTCCATAGCAGTAGCTAGATGGTTGTCTTCTCCCCATTGTGCTATCATTGTCGGATCTTGTGAGCTGCCTAACATGATCAAGATCATCTATCTATAATTCTATATGTTGCGTTTGTTGGGATCCGATGAATAGAGAATACTTGTTATGTTGATTATCAAAGTTATATCTACGTGTTGTTTATGATCTTGCATGCTTTTCGTTACTAGTAGATGCTCTGGCCAAGTAGATGCTTGTAACTCCAAGAGGGAGTACTTATGCTCGATAGTGGGTTCATGCCTGCATTGACACCGGGACAAGTGATGAAAGTTCTAAGGTTGTGTTGTGATGTTGCCACTAGGGATAAAACATTGATGCTATGTCTAAGGATGTAGTTGTTGATTACATTACGCACCATACTTAATGCAATTGTCTGTTGCTTTGCAACTTAATACTGGAGGGGGTTCGGATGATAACCTGAAGGTGGACTTTTTAGGCATAGATGCAGTTGGATGGCGGTCTATGTACTTTGTCGTAATGCCCAATTAAATCTCACTATAATCATCATGATATGTATGTGCATGGTCATGCTCTCTTTATTTGTCAATTGCCCAACTGTAATTTGTTCACCCAACATGCTGTTTGTCTTATGGGAGAGACACCTCTAGTGAACTGTGGACCCCGGTCCAATTCTCTTTACTGAAATACAATCTACTGCAATACTTGTTCTACTGTTTTCTGCAAACAATCATCTTCCACACAATACGGTTAATCCTTTGTTACAGCAAGCCGGCGAGATTGACAACCTCACTGTTTCGTTGGGGCAAAGTACTTTGGTTGTGTTGTGCAGGTTCCACGTTGGCGCCGGAATCCCTGGTGTTGCGCCGCACTACATCCCGCCGCCATCAACCTTCAACGTGCTTCTTGACTCCTACTGGTTCGATAAACCTTGGTTTCTTACTGAGGGAAACTTGCTGCTGTACGCATCACACCTTCCACTTGGGGTTCCCAACGAGCGTGTGCTTTACGCGTCATCAAGCTAAATTTCTGGCGCCGTTGCCGGGGAGATCAAGACACGCTGCAAGGGGAGTCTCCACTTCTCAATTTCTTTACTTTGTTTTTGTCTTGCTTAGTTTTATTTACTACTTTGTTTGCTGCACTAAATCAAAATACAAAAAAATTAGTTGCTAGTTTTACTTTACTTGCTATCTTGTTTGCTATATCAAAAACACAAAAAAATTAGTTACTTGCATTTACTTTATCTAGTTTGTTTTATTTACTGTTGCTAAAATGGCCAACGCTGAAAATACTAAGTTGTGTGATTTCACAACCACAAATAATAATGATTTCTTATGCACACCTATTGCTCCACCTGCTACTACAGCAGAATTCTTTGAAATTAAACCCGCTTTACTGAATCTTGTTATGCGAGAGCAATTTTCTGGTGTTAGTTCTGATGATGCTGCTGCCCATCTTAATAATTTTGTTGAACTATGTGAAATGCAAAAATATAAAGATGTAGATGGTGATATTATTAAACTAAAATTGTTCCCTTTCTCATTAAGAGGAAGAGCTAAAGATTGGTTGTTATCTCTGCCTAAGAATAGTATTGATTCATGGACTAAATGCAAGGATGCTTTTATTGGTAGATATTATCCCCCTGCTAAAATTATATCTTTGAGGAGTAGCATAATGAATTTTAAACAATTAGATACTGAACATGTTGCTCAAGCTTGGGAAAGAATGAAATCTCTGGTTAAAAATTGCCCAACCCATGGACTGACTACTTGGATGATCATCCAAACCTTCTATGCAGGACTAAATTTTTCTTCATGGAATTTATTGGATTCAGCTGCTGGAGGTACCTTTATGTCCATCACTCTTGGTGAAGCAACAAAGCTTCTTGATAATATGATGATCAACTACTCTGAATGGCACACGGAAAGAGCTCCACAAGGTAAGAAGGTAAATTCTATCGAAGAAACCTCTTCCTTGAGTGATAAGATTGATGCTATTATGTCTATGCTTGCGAATGATAGGACTAATATTGATCCTAATAATGTTCCATTAGCTTCATTGGTTGCACAAGAAGAACATGTTGATGTAAACTTCATTAAAAATAGTAATTTCAACAACAATGCTTACCGGAACAATTCTAGTAACAACTATAGGCCATATCCTTATAATAATGGCAACGGCTATGGTAATTCTTATGGGAATTCTTACAACAATAATAGGAGTTCACCCCCTGGACTTGAAGCCATGCTTAAAGAATTTATTAGTACACAAACTGCTTTTAACAAATCTGTTGAAGAAAAGCTTGGGAAAATTGATATACTTACTTCTAAAGTCGATAGTCTTGCTGCTGACGTTGATCTTTTGAAATCGAAAGTTTTGCCTAATGAGAATCATCATAATAAAATTGTTACTATAGCAAATGCCATTCAAGTTAGAATTAATGAGAATATAAGATTAATGGCTGAACTGCGTGCTAGGTGGGATAGAGAAGAAAATGAAAAACTAGCTAAAGAGAAGAATGTAGCTAAAGTTTGGACTATTACCACCACTAGTAATGCTAATGCTACACATGTTTCTGCACCTCCTACTAATACTAATAAAAGAATTGGTGTTAGCAATGTTTCCACTTCTAATGCAAAGCGCGAGAAACTTTAAAACTGCTAAAATCATTAAACCGCTGTGATAAAGCTGCTGAAATTTTTTCTAATATTGGGGATGATGATCCCATTGCTTTAGATTATAATGGTTTGAATTTTGATGATTGCCACATCTCTGAAGTTATAAAGTTCTTGCAAAAACTTGCTAAAAGTCCTAATGCTAGTGCTATAAATTTGGCTTTCACACATCATATTACAAATGCTCTCATAAAAGCTAGAGAAGAGAAACTAGAGCGTGAAGCCTCTATTCCTAAAAAGCTAGAGGATGGTTGGGAGCCCATCATTAAGATGAAGGTTAAAGATTTTGATTGTAATGCTTTATGTGATCTTGGTGCAAGTATTTCTGTTATGCCTAAGAAAATTTACAATATGCTTGACTTGCCACCGCTGAAAAATTGTTATTTGGATGTTAATCTTGCTGATCATTCTACAAAGAAACCTTTGGGGAAAGTTGATAATGTTCGCATTACCGTTAACAATAACCTTGTTCCCGTTGATTTTGTTGTCTTGGATATTGAATGCAATGCATCTTGTCCCATTATATTGGGAAGACCTTTTCTTCGAACTGTTGGTGCTACCATTGATATGAAGGAAGGTAATATAAAATATCAATTTCCTCTTAAGAAAGGTATGGAACACTTCCCTAGAAAGAGAATGAAGTTACCTTTTGATTCTATTATGAGAACAAATTATGATGTTGACACTTCGTCTCTTGATAATACTTGATATACACTTTCTGCGCCTAGCTGAAAGGCGTTAAAGAAAAGCGCTTATGGGAGACAACCCATGTTTTTACCTACAGTACTTTGTTTTTATTTTGTGTCTTGGAAGTTGTTTACTACTGTAGCAACCTCTCCTTATCTTAGTTTTGTGTTTTGTTGTGCCAAGTTAAGCCGTTGATAGAAAAGTAAGTACTAGATTTGGATTACTGCGCAGTTCCAGATTTCTTTGCTGTCACGAATCTGGGTCTACCTCCCTGTAGGTAGCTCAGAAAATTAAGCCAATTTACGTGCATGATCCTCAGATATGTACGCAACTTTCATTCAATTTGAGCATTTTCATTTGAGCAAGTCTGGTGCCATTTTAAAATTCGTCAATACGAACTGTTCTGTTTTGACAGATTCTGCCTTTTATTTCGCATTGCCTCTTTTGCTATGTTGGATGAATTTCTTTGATCCACTAATGTCCAGTAGCATTATGCAATGTCCAGAAGTGTTAAGAATGATTGTGTCACCTCTGAATATGTTAATTTTTATTGTGCACTAACCCTCTAATGAGTTGTTTCGAGTTTGGTGTGGAGGAAGTTTTCAAGGATCAAGAGAGGAGTATGATGCAACATGATCAAGGAGAGTGAAAGCTCTAAGCTTGGGGATGCCCCGGTGGTTCACCCCTGCATATTTTAAGAAGACTCAAGCGTCTAAGCTTGGGGATGCCCAAGGCATCCCCTTCTTCATCGACAACATTATCAGGTTCCTCCCCTGAAACTATATTTTTATTCCATCACATCTTATGTGCTTTTCTTGGAGCGTCGGTTTGTTTTTGTTTTTTGTTTTGTTTGAATAAAATGGATCCTAGCATTCACTTTATGGGAGAGAGACACGCTCCGCTGTAGCATATGGACAAGTATGTCCTTGGTTTCTACTCATAGTATTCATGGCGAAGTTTCTTCTTCGTTAAATTGTTATATGGTTGGAATTGGAAAATGATATATGTAGTAATTGCTATAAATGTCTTGGGTAATGTGATACTTGGCAATTGTTGTGCTCATGTTTAAGCTCTTGCATCATATGCTTTGCACCCATTAATGAAGATTTACATAGAGCATGCTAAAATTTGGTTTGCATATTTGGTTTCTCTAAGGTCTAGATAATTTCTAGTATTGAGTTTGAACAACAAGGAAGACGGTGTAGAGTCTTATAATGTTTTCAATATGTCTTTTATGTGAGTTTTGCTGCACCGGTTCGTCCTTGTGTTTGTTTCAAATAAGCCTTGCTAGCCTAAACCTTGTATCGAGAGGGATTACTTCTCATGCATCCAAAATACTTGAGCCAACCACTATGCCATTTGTGTCCACCATACCTACCTACTACATGGTATTTTCCGCCATTCCAAAGTAAATTGCTTGAGTTCTACCTTTAAAATTCCATCATTCACCTTTGCAATATATAGCTCATGGGACAAATAGCTTAAAAACTTTTGTGGTATTGAATATGTAATTATGCACTTTATCTCTTATTAAGTTGCTTGTTGTGCGATAACCATGTTCACTGGGGACGCCATCAACTACTCTTTGTTGAATTTCATGTGAGTTGCTATGCATGTCTGTCTTGTCTGAAGTAAGAGAGATCTACCACCTTATGGTTAAGCATGCATAATGTTAGAGAAGAACATTGGGCCGCTAACTAAAGCCATGATCCATGGTGGAAGTTTCAGTTTTGGACATATATCCTCAATCTCAAATGAGAAAATTATTAATTGTTGTTACATGCTTATGCATAAAAGAGGAGTCCATTATCTGTTGTCTATGTTGTCCCGGTATGGATGTCTAAGTTGAAGAATAATCAATAGCGAGAAATCCAATGCGAGCTTTCTCCTTAGACCTTTGTACAGGCGGCATAGAGGTACCCCTTTGTGACACTTGGTAAAAACATGTGCATTGTGATGATCCGGTAGTTCAAGCTAATTAGGACAAGGTGCGGGCACTATTAGTACACTATGCATGAGGCTTGCAACTTGTAAGATATAATTTACATGATACATATGCTTTATTACTACCGTTGACAAAATTGTTTCATGTTTTCAAAATCAAAGCTCTAGCACAAATATAGCAATCGATGCTTTTCCTCTATGGAGGACCATTCTTTTACTTTCAATGTTGAGTGAGTTCACCTATTTCTCTCCACCTCAAGAAGCAAACACTTGTGTGAACTGTGCATTGATTCCTACATACTTGCTTATTGCACTTATTATATTACTCTATGTTGACAATATCCATGAGATATACATGTTACAAGTTGAAAGCAACCGCTGAAACTTAATCTTCTTTTGTGTTGCTTCAATGCCTTTACTTTGAATTATTGCTTTATGAGTTAACTCTTATGCAAGACTTAATTGATGCTTGTCTTGAAGTGCTATTCATGAAAAGTCTTTGCTTTATGATTCACTTGCTTACTCATGTCATACACATTGTTTTGATCGCTGCATTCACTACATATGCTTTACAAATAGTATGATCAAGATTATGATGGCATGTCACTCCAAAAATTATCTGTGTTATCGTTTTACCTGCTCGGGACGAGCAGAACTAAGCTTGGGGATGCTGATACGTCTCCGACGTATCGATAATTTCTTATGTTCCATGCCACATTATTGATGTTATCTACATGTTTTATGCACACTTTATGTCATATTCGTGCATTTTCTGGAACTAACCTATTAACAAGATGCCGAAGTGCCGATTCTTTGTTTCTGCTGTTTTTGGTTTCAGAAATCCTAGTAAGGAAATATTCTCGGAATTGGACGAAATCAACGCCCAGGGGCCTATTTTTCCACGAAGCTTCCAGAAGTCCGAAGACGAAACGAAGTGGGGCCACAGGGTGCCCAAACCCTAGGGCGGCGCAGCCCCCCCCCTTGGCCGCGCCGCCCTATCATCTGGGGCCCCTGTGCCCCCTCCTGACTTGCCCTTCCGCCTACTTAAAGCCTCCGTGACGAAACCCCCAGTACCGAGAGCCACGATACGGAAAACCTTCCAGAGACGCCGCCAACGCCGATCCCATCTCGGGATCCAGAGATCGCCTCCGGCACCCTGCCGGAGAGGGGAATCATCTCCGGAGGACTCTACGCCGCCATGGTCGCCTCCGGTGTGATGAGTGAGTAGTCTACCCCTGGACTATGGGTCCATAGCAGTAGCTAGATGGTTGTCTTCTCCCCATTGTGCTATCATTGTCGGATCTTGTGAGCTGCCTAACATGATCAAGATCATCTATCTGTAATTCTATATGTTGCTTTTGTTGGGATCCGATGAATAGAGAATACTTGTTATATTGATTATCAAAGTTATATCTACGTGTTGTTTATGATCTTGCATGCTTTCCGTTACTAGTAGATGCTCTGGCCAAGTAGATGCTTGTAACTCCAAGAGGGAGTACTTATGCTCGATAGTGGGTTCATGCCTGCATTGACACCTGGGACAAGGATGTTGACAAAGTTCTAAGGTTGTGTTGTGCTGTTGCCACTAGGGATAAAACATTGATGCTATGTCTAAGGATGTAGTTGTTGATTACATTACGCACCATACTTAATGCAATTGTCTGTTGCTTTGCAACTTAATACTGGAGGGGGTTCGGATGATAACCTGAAGGTGGACTTTTTAGGCATAGATGCAGTTGGATGGCGGTCTATGTACTTTGTCGTAATGCCCAATTAAATCTCACTATAATCATCATGACATGTATGTGCATGGTCATGCTCTCTTTATTTGTCAATTGCCCAACTGTAATTTGTTCACCCAACATGCTGTTTGTCTTATGGGAGAGACACCTCTAGTGAACTGTGGACCCCGGTCCAATTCTCTTTACTGAAATACAATCTCGCAATACTTGTTCTAACGCTTTTCTGCAAACAATCATCTTCCACACAATACGGTTAATCCTTTGTTACAGCAAGCCGGCGAGATTGACAACCTCACTGTTTCGTTGGGGCAAAGTACTTTGGTTGTGTTGTGCAGGTTCCACGTTGGCGCCGGAATCCCTGGTGTTGCGCCGCACTACATCCCGCCGCCATCAACCTTCAACGTGCTTCTTGACTCCTACTGGTTCGATAAACCTTGGTTTCTTACTGAGGGAAACTTGCTGCTGTACGCATCACACCTTCCACTTGGGGTTCCCAACGAGCGTGTGCTTTACGCGTCATCAGCATGTCACTCCAGAAATTATCTTTGTTATCGTTTACCTGCTCGGGACGAGCAGAAACTAGTGGGCCGCGCCCCCCTATGGTGTCACCGCCTCGTCAACCCTCCGACTCCGCCTCTTCGCCTATTTAAAGGTCCCTGAACTAAATCTTCGATACGAAAAAGCCACGGTACGAGAAACCTTCCAGAGCCGCCGCCATCGCGAAGCCAAGATCTGGGGGACAGGAGTCTCTGTTCTGGCACGCCGCCGGGACGGGGAAGTGCCCCCGGAAGGCTTCTCCATCGACACCGCTGTCATCTCCACCACCGTCTCCACCGCCATCTTCACCGCCATCGCTGTCTCCATGATGAGGAGGGAGTAATTCACCCCCGGGGCTGAGGGCTCCGCTGTAGCTATGTGGTTCATCTCTCTCTTTATGTGATCTAGTTGAATATCATCTATGTGCTACTCTAGTGATGTTATTAAAGTAGTCTATTCCTCCTCCACGGTGTAAAGGTGACAGTGTGTGCATCGTGTAGTACTTGGCGTAGGTTATGATTGTAATCTCTTGTAGATTATGAAGTTAATTATTGCTATGATAGTATTGATGTGATCTATGCCTCCTTCATAGTGTGATGGTGACAGTGTGCATGCTATGTTAGTACTTGGTGTAGTTGTGTTGATCTATCATGCACTCTAAGGTTATTTAAACATGAATATCGAATATTGTGGAGCTTGTTAACTCCGGCATTGAGGGTTCGTGTAATCCTACACAATTAGTGGTGTTCATCATCCAACAAGAGAGTGTAGAGTATAGCATTTATCTGTTCTGTTATGTGATCAATGTTGAGAGTGTCCACTAGTGAAAGTATAATCCCTAGGCCTTGTTCCCAAATACTGAAATCGCTGCTTGTTTACTGTTCTACTGCATCTATACTGCCTGCCATATTACCACCATCAACCACACGCCAGTTGTAGCATCAAGCTATTTTCTGGTGCCGTTACTACTGCTCATATATATTCATACCACCTGTATTTCACTATCTCTTCGCCGAACTAGTGCACCTATACATCTGACAAGTGTATTAGGTGTGTTGGGGACACAAGAGACTTCTTGCTTTGTGGTTGCAGAGTTGCATGAGAGGGATATCTTTGACCTCTTCCTCCCTGAGTTCGATAAACCTTGGGTGATCCACTTAAGGGAAACTTGCTGCTGTTCTACAAACCTCTGCTCTTGGAGGCCCAACGTTGTCTACAAGAATAGAAGCACCCGTAGACACTAAGCACTTTTCTGGCGCCGTTGCCGGGGAGGAAAGGTAAAAGGTACTCACACTCCGGATCTCGGCTACTAAGCTATTTTCCGGCGCCGTTGTAAGTACTCGAAGCTATTTCCTTTAGATCTTGCAATTACATCTTTTTTGTTTCTTGTTTTACACTAGTTTGGCATAATGGAAAGCAACATGGACCTTTTTATTCTTTTTCCTGAGTTAAGACATGGATGGTTTGATTCGAAAATTAAAAAACCCATGGAACATATTAGTATGAACACTTTAAACACCACTGTTGCTAATGATATGGAAAATTCTAAGCTTGGGGAAGCTGGTTTTGATGAGCATGATCTTTTTAGTCCCCAAAGCATTGAGGAGAAAATTTACTTTGATGATACTTTACCTCCTATTTATGATGATTATAATGATAGTAGCCTTTTGGTGCCAGCTATTATGGAGGATAAATTTGATTATGATTACAATATGCCTCCTATATTTGATGATGAGAATAATAATGATAGCTACTTTGTTGAATTTGCTCCCACTATTACTAATAAAATTGATTATGCTTATGTGGAGAGTAATAATTTTATGCATGAGACTCATGATAAGAATGCTTTATGTGATAGTTATATTGTTGAGTTTGCTCATGATGCTACTGAAAGTTATTATGAGAGAGGAAAATATGGTTGTAGAAATTTTCATGTTACTAAAACACCTCTCTATGTGCTGAAATTTTTGAAGCTACACTTGTTCTATCTTTCTATGCTTGTTGCATTATGCTTCTTGAATTTGTTTATTTACAAGATTCCTATGCATAGGAAGCATGTTAGGCTTAAATTTGTTTTTAATTTGCTTTTTGATGCTCTCTTTTGCTTCAAATACTATTTCTTGCGAGTGCATCATTAAAACTGCTGAGCCCATCCTAATGGCTATAAAGAAAGAACTTCTTGGGAGATAACCCATGTGTTTATTTTGCTACAGTAACTTTGTTTTATATTTGCGTCTTGGAAGTTGTTACTACTGTAGCAACCTCTCCTTATCTTTATTTTATTGCATTGTTGTGCCAAGTAAAGTCTTTGATAGTAAGGTTCATACTAGATTTGGATTACTGCGCAGAAACAGATTTCTTGCTGTCACGAATCTGGGCTTAGTTCTCTGTAGGTAACTCAGAAAATTATGCCAATTTACGTGAGTGATCCTCAGATATGTACGCAACTTTCATTCAATTTGAGCATTTTCATTTGAGCAAGTCTGGTGCCTCAATAAAATTCACCTTTACGGACTGTTCTGTTTTGACAGATTCTGCCTTTTATTTCGCATTGCCTCTTTTGCTATGTGGGATGGATTTCTTTGTTCCATTAACTTTCAGTAGCTTTGAGCAATGTCCAGAAGTGTTAAGAATGATTGTGTCACCTCTGAACATGTGAGTTTTTGATTATTCACTAACCCTCTAATGAGTTTGTTTTGAGTTTGGTGTGGAGGAAGTTTTCAAGGGTCGAGAGAGGAGGATGATACAATATGATCAAGAAGAGTGAAAGCTCTAAGCTTGGGGATGCCCCGGTGGTTCACCCCTGCATATTTCAAGAATACTCAAGCATCTAAGCTTGGGGATGCCCAAGGCATCCCCTTCTTCATCGACAAATTATCAGGTTCCTCCCTTGAAACTATATTTTTATTCGGTCACATCTTATGTACTTTACTTGGAGCGTCTATTTGTTTTTGTTTCTGTTTTTGTTTGAATAAATACTTGTGTGGGAGAGAAACACGCTCCGCTGGTTCATATGAACACATGTGTTCTTAGCTTTTAATTTTCATGGCGAAGGTTGAAACTGCTTCGTTAATTGTTATATGGTTGGAAACGGGAAATGCTATATGTAGTAATTGGTATGATGTCTTGAATAATGTGATACTTGGCAATTGTTGTGCTCATGTTTAAGCTCTTGCATCATATACTTTGCACCTATTAATGAAGAAATACATAGAGCTTGCTAAAATTTGGTTTGCATAATTGGTCTCTCTAAGGTCTAGATAATTTCTAGTAAGGAGTTTGAACAACAAGGAAGACGGTGTAGAGTCTTATAATGTTTACAATATGTCTTTTATGTGAGTTTTGCTGTACCGCTTCATACTTGTGTTTGTTTCAAATAACCTTGCTAGCCTAAACCTTGTATCGAGAGGGAATACTTCTCATGCATCCAAAATCCTTGAGCCAATCACTATGCCATTTGTGTCCACCATACCTACTTACTACATGGTATTTCTCTGCCATTCCAAAGTAAATTGCTTGAGTGCTACCTTTAAACAATTCAAAATTTATTACCTCTGATTTGTGTCAATGTTTTATAGCTCACGAGGAAGTATGTGGTGTTTATCTTTCATTCTTGTTGGGCAACTTTCACCAATGGACTAGTGGCTTCATCCGCTTATCCAATAATTTTGCAAAAAGAGCTGGCAATGGGATTCCCAGTCCCAAATTAATTAACAAAAAAATAGACACTCCTCCATGGTATGTGATTGTTGGACGGCACCCGAAGGATTCGGTTAGCCATGGCTTGAGAAAGCAAAGGTGGGGAGGAGTGTCATCATAATAAAACTAAAATAAAAAGGCACTCCTTCATGGTATGAGATTATTGGCAGGCACCCGAGGATTCGGTTAGCCATGGTTTGTGAAAGAAAGGTTGGAAGGAGTGCCACCCAAAAATAAAATAAAATGGGAGCCGCTCTTTGAAGGTTTGTCTGGCAAGGGGGTTAGAGTGCCCACTACCATTCGTTGACAACAACAAACACCTCTCAAAATTTTACTTTTATGCTCTCTATATGTTTTCAAAACTAAAGCTCTAGCACAAATATAGCAATCAATGCTTCCCTCTGCGAAGGGCCTTTCTTTTACTTTTATGTTGAGTCAGTTCACCTATTTCTCTCCATCTCGAGAAGCAAACACTTGTGTGAACTGTGCATTGATTCCTACATACTTGCATATTGCACTTGTTATATTACTTTACATTGACAATATCCATGAGATATACATGTTACAAGTTGAAAGCAACCGCTGAAACTTAATCTTCCTTTGTGTTGCTTCAATGCCTCTACTATGAATTTATTTCTTTATGAGTTAACTCTTATGCAAGACTTATTGATGCTTGTCTTGAAAGTACTATTCATGAAAAGTCTTTGCTATATGGTTCAGTTGTTTAATCATTGTCTTTACCATTGCTTTGAATCGCTGCATTCATCTCATATGCTTTACAATAGTATGATTAAGATCATGTTGGTAGCATGTCACTTCAGAAATTATCATTGTTATCGTTTACCTACTCGAGGACGAGTAGGAACTAGGCTTGGGGATGCTGATACGTCTCCGACGTATCGATAATTTCTTATGTTCCATGCTTGTTTTATGACATTACCTACATGTTTTGTTCACACTTTATGATGATTTTATGCGTTTTCCGGAACTAACCTATTGACGAGATGCCGAAGTGCCGCTTCTCGTTTTCTGCTGTTTTTGGTTTCAGAAATCCTAGTAAGGAAATATTCTCGGAATTGGACGAAATCAACGCCCAGAGTCTTAAAATTCCACGAAGCTTCCAGAACACCCGAGAGCCACCAGAGAGGAGCCCTGGGGGCCCCACACGCCAGGCCGGCGTGGGCTAGGGGTGGGCCGCGCCCCCCTATGGTGTCACCGCCTCGTCAGCCCTCCGACTCCGCCTCTTCGCCTATTTAAAGGTCCCTGACCTAAATCTTCGATACGAAAAAGCCACGGTACGAGAAACCTTCCAGAGCCGCCGCCATCGCGAAGCCAAGATCTGGGGGACAGGAGTCTCTGTTCCGGCACGCCGCCGGGATGGGGAAGTGCCCCCGGAAGGCTTCTCCATCGACACCGCTGTCATCTCCACCACCGTCTCCACCACCATCTTCACCGCCATCGCTGTCTCCATGATGAGGAGGGAGTAATTCACCCCCGGGGCTGAGGGCTCCGCTGTAGCTATGTGGTTCATCTCTCTCTTTATGTGATCTAGTTGAATATCATCTATGTGCTACTCTAGTGATGTTATTAAAGTAGTCTAGTCCTCCTCCACGGTGTAAAGGTGACAGTGTGTGCATCGTGTAGTACTTGGCGTAGGTTATGATTGTAATCTCTTGTAGATTATGAAGTTAATTATTGCTATGATAGTATTGATGTGATCTATGCCTCCTTCATAGTGTGATGGTGACAGTGTGCATGCTATGTTAGTACTTGGTGTAGTTGTGTTGATCTATCATGCACTCTAAGGTTATTTAAACATGAATATCGAATATTGTGGAGCTTGTTAACTCCGGCATTGAGGGTTCGTGTAATCCTACACAATTAGTGGTGTTCATCATCCATCAAGAGAGTGTAGAGTATAGCATTTATCTATTTTGTTATGTGATCAATGTTGAGAGTGTCCACTAGTGAAAGTATAATCCCTAGGCCTTGTTCCCAAATACTGAAATTGCTGCTTGTTTACTGTTCTACTGCATCTATACTGCCTGCCATATTACCACAATCAACCACACGCCAGTTGTAGCATCAAGCTATTTTCTGGTGCCGTTACTACTGCTCATATATATTCATACCACCTGTATTTCACTATCTCTTCGCCGAACTAGTGCACCTATACATCTGACAAGTGTATTAGGTGTGTTGGGGACACAAGAGACTTCTTGCTTTGTGGTTGCAGGGTTGCATGAGAGGGATATCTTTGACCTCTTCCTCCCTGAGTTCGATAAACCTTGGGTGATCCACTTAAGGGAAACTTGCTGCTGTTCTACAAACCTCTGCTCTTGGAGACCCAACACTGTCTATAAGAATAGAAGCACCCGTAGACATCACTCGTGCGTTGGGTTGAGGTGTGTAACTCTTCCAATGGTATCAACACCAACGATAGCCATCACCATCATCAACGGAGAGCTCTATACGCAACACGACTAGCATTCTCAAGAAGAAGGATTGTCAACTCCTACACGAGATCCACTCGCGAGACAGTAGACATCACGCTGGGTCAAAGTCGCTCGTAGCCAAAGCAATGTGAAATAATTTCTACTGGCTGACAGACAGCCAACGTTGATGTCAAGAGTATTGTGCAAAAGTGATGGCGTTTGCCAAAAGTTTGCTCAACATGCTGATCTATCACCAGCTCTCAAAACCATCCCTCTCGCTTGGCCATTTGCGGTTTGCTCAGTGAGACATGACACATCTAGTTGGTGGTGGTATGATGGTGCTGCCCCCATAAGATCATCTCTAGGATAATGTCCTGTCTAAAAAATAACCACTCGTTTTTGGGTTTGAGGTAAAAAAAAAAAACAGCCCACGAAGATCTCGAAAAATAGCTTGTCCTTCAAAATGTTTTTCTTTACCATGGGACTGTGAGGCAAAAGCCCTATAGCTTAACTTTATTGAAATTTATAAAAACTTACAAAATGAGGAAAGAAAAAAGTCCTATATACAAATGTAAACCATATAACTTAGCAATTACATTAGACTGTCTATCCAGGTCATCACTGCACTATGGTGCTTCCTTTTAATCCTATGCACAAGCATCGATATATCATGAATAAAAGTTCTTTTCCGTCCTCTGTAAGTTGGTCTTTCCGCCTAAACTTTTTGACCATTTCTTTACTTCCAAATGCTCCAGCATGCTAAAACCACAACTTCCATGAAGAATGGTTTGTTAAACTCTGCTCTGGCTAGATTTGCAGCTGTTTGCATATCCTGACTCAAGGACACTTCAAGATGATTTTCGGGTGCCAAAAATTAGGAATACAAATCTGGATATAGCCGGGTCAGCCGCTTGGATTTCCCTCCCTCCATCCAGTCGCGATTGTTGGCGGGAGTGACATTTTGGGCCCGTGCCTCCCTGCTCACTCGTCGCCAATCTTCCTATCCCCTGCCCCTTCTAGTCTCGTTGTGCCGCCCAATAGCCACCATGGAGCACCCTGGCCACCGGTCCATTCGATCCAGAGTCGCGGAACCTCAATCGGTGTATCGCCGAGCTCTCGTACCTCCCACCATCATTGTCTCAATGGCATCACCTAATCATATCGCATCCTCGGCAGAGCTGAATCGGTATGCAAACCACATCTTCAAGGAGTTGCTCCTCTAGCGGTCACGATCTGTCGACATGCTCCCACGTCGACAATGGCAGTGACCATAGTCGGCAAAGCAATGTCATCTTGGGGGGGGGGGCATTAGAAATATGTGCTAACTGAACCAACAAATACAAAGAAGGTACAAGGTCGAGGACGAGAGCCGGATCCAGCTCCATAGCCGCTCGTGGTACCCGTCGGCCACACCTTCTATGTGTTCGAGCAAATGTTAACGAGGTAGAATTTCTCCTTCGCTGCCGAAATTGTATCGAATTGGTCATGTTTCTTAGTTCTTAGGTATTTGAATTGCTTAGTTTCAATTTACATGTGTTTCCTACCACGTACGAGGATATATTGGAGGAGAATGGGGTGGACATTGCTAGCGCACCACTTGATGCATTCAATGTCGACATGGAAATTGAAGAGAATGAGATGGAGGAGATTGGGGAGCACGTGTTCTATTGTTCTCAAGCGAAATGAAGAGAAATAGTAAGTAACAATTAGATGAACTTGAGGACCTTTGTTTTGTGAAGGCATGAATGATCAGGCGGACAAATATATGCAAATAATTCAGGACAAATTCCACCGGATCATGTCAACTTCATCGACGCAAACACTGCAATCACTTCAAGGCCGTTATGATGTGATCAAGCATTGTTGTAGACATTGTAGTGGTTGTTTGGATCAAGCAAGGAATGTACCTCCAAGTGGGATCACTGTTGGTGACTATGTGAGTTTTTTGGTCATTTAGTTTCCTGTTTTTCTGCTATTTGTCACTAGAAATGTACCCACTTTTGTCTCTTACCATTTTATGAATGTAGGATCGCATAGCCCAAGAAGGTACAAGAAAATGCCGACTTACAAAAACAATCCATTTGTGCTCCAAGATTGTTGGAATGTGCTTAAGCATAGTGACATAGGCATCCCCAATGGGCCTGCCGAAGATGGTACCCGGGGTTTATTGGAGGCCCACGACTCGAAGAATAAGAAGAATCGGAAGCCCAAGTTATTATTAAGTAAAGCTAGAGTTGTATTAGGAAATAATACTTGTAATCTGGCGGGATGGGTTGAAAACCCTCCCGGACTCTGTAACTTGTGTATTACGAATCCCTCGGCTCCGCCTCCTATATAAGGGGGAGTCGAGGGACAAAGAAAGCATCGATTCATTGTTTCACGAAACCCTAGTTTTCATATCGTCGAGCACTTTTCGGCTGAAACCTTCGAGATCTACTTGCCCTCTACTTCCGACTAAAACCCTAGTCTACAACTTGTAGGCATTGATAAGTTAATCCCTTATCACATAGTGAGAGGTGGACGGATGAACAAAGCTCCACAAAGAAAAGAGCATTTGACATTAGATGATCCGTAAGATAGTGATGAGTCGAAGGGTGGAAGAAAGAAGGGGAAACCTGATGAAAGGAGGATGGAGAAGGAAAAAATGCAAAGATGAAAGCCAAGAGCGCAAGCTTGAGAGAGAAAATTTGTGAGCTGATGAAATCAAAGAAAACATTGATGACTTAACACTTGGAAGCCAAAAATGGCCATGCTTGATAAGAAACATCAACTTAAAGAAGCAAATTGGGAAGGTGGCCTGGAAGATGAGAAGCGCAAGGCCGCCACCGTGGAGCAAAAGCTCCATCTCAAGGAGATCAAGGCGAGGGCCAAGGAGAACAAGGTGAAGGCTAACATGATGACTGAGGAGAACCGGTCATTATGATGGATCCGAGTGGGATGGATGCGTTAACAAGAGAGTTTTAGATTAGGAGAATGAAGATCATGCAAGAGAATATGGCCGGTGGTAGTGGTGATTTTCATTCGGCCGGTGGTGTGTGGTGGTGGTGGTGGCGGTGAAACTACGGTTTGTGGTGATGATGGCACTATGGTCGGTGAAGGTGGTAGTTCTATGGCCGATGGTGATGAAGATGGTGTTGGAGATGGCCCTGACACCAATGGTGTTTCTTGATTTGATTGTCACCTATATGTTTGATTCTGCATTCTTTTTGGCATTTTGATTGCTACTTGTTATATTGCGCATATTTTTTGGATGTAAGAAGGTAGTCTAGTAACTGTATTGTAAGATGATACCAGTATTTTTCCGAAATCCATACATAAATTGTATTCTGTTTTTTTTTTTTAAATTTAAGACCACTTTTCCCCATATCAGTTCTAGTGCTTATTTGATAGAGTTTTCCAAGAACCCTGCTAGTGGAGAAAGGCCTCCTACGTGAAGCGGAAATTGTGCGTATTTCGCAATTGCATCAAGGAATAATAAAAAAGCACACAAAGCAAACTTAGTGGAGAAAGGCCTCCTATGTTGATATATATGCAATCTATACGGATGTGTGGTATTGCGTGGGTTTGAGGCAGAATAATGGTACAAGTTTAGGGATCTGTTATGCCGGAGCTTCGCACGGTACAAGTGGTTTTTGGGTACCCTTCCTCTCTTTCCCATATGTGATATCCTGAATCTGCTAGAGATGCTCTAACAATCATGCAAGAGATGTTTCTCGCCATGATATAATAATCCCTCTGTTGATGCGCCCTTGTTAGAGCTCAAGAAAGATTGGGTCTGAATATTCCTGAATCCTTATTGTTCTCATTTCCTTACCTTTTTGCTACTAATTTTTGTAAGGATCTGGTCAAGTTCACTATTTGGGTCAATTCCCTGATTAGTTTGGTACTTCAGTAGTCTCAGAGATTTTTTCGGAAAGGAGCAGAGAGATGAGATTGCATGTTCTATATGTACGCGGTTTATACCAACTTTCAGTTCTTTTTATCAATTTCGATGCCTTGTATATACACGTTTAATGAATAAAGGAACACCACTAGTTCATGTGCACATGTAGTTGTTTAATGTTGAGATCTACATGTTGTTTATTTAATTATTGTTGGGTACTCCATAACTCAACTAACTGCCCCCTGCTTGACTAAGAAAATGAAAAAACTGTCAAGGATTTGATTATAGGCTGACTGAAATAAGACCTTCCAGTTGATGACATCCTGGTGCTGCCCCCCTTGACAATAATGCGAGGAATGGTTCTCGCCACGATATAATAATCTCTCTGTTGTATGCCATGTTAGAAGTCAAGAAAGGCTAGGTCTGAATATTCCCGAATCCTGCCCCTCGTTTCCTTACCTTTTTGCTATTATTTTTTGTATAAAGGATCTGGTCAAGTGGAAGCAAATTTGGTGCACATGAGCACCAGTGCTCCTGATTTTTAAAATATTTAAAAACTGTATATATACGTTTCAAAAAATTGTCACATTTATTTCGGGAATACATACATATGTCATGAATACCCGTGCAAAATTTCGTTAGAGATTGCATTGTATTTTAAGCTACAGGAAAAAAACAAATTTATTGCTACGTATAGTGGCATATATTTGTCAGAAATTTATTTTTTTGTATAGCTCAAAATACAACATATTTTTCTACATAATTCACACCGTATCTTCAAAATGTTTATATGTATGTGGGTATTTAATATCAATTTTTTTAGAATTCGAAAAATATGATTTTTAGAAAACAGGAGCACTGGTGCTCATGTGCCAAAGACACTTTCCGCTGGTCAAGTTCACTATTTTCCTCTTGAAATAAAGAAGAGGGTGCGTATGCACGACAACCTGTCGACCTCGCCAGGTCCTAATCTCGTGAATAGAGAGGCGTATGCCGGCCTGAATTCAGCTTTCCCAACAGTCCAACAGCGCATCCAGTGTAATGCTGGTCCTTTTCATATCAGGCTATTATCAGCGGTTGCTCCTTTCTGGCTTTGAGCGAATAGCAGAGGATCACACGGTCGTGAGCTTCTTCGTAGCAGCTGAGAGAACGACGGTCTTCTGAAAGCAGTACTATGTGTGAATATATTTTCGAGAATAATGTGAGTGTGTGAAAATCTAGCGGTTGGTGAGGGATTCGAAGTTGGTGATTGAAAGATCTACCTAGGGTATTCAGTGACGCTGAATGACTTTACTTAGAAAACGTCAAATTACTCGTCTATGTGCGTCCAGGGATCCTTGTACTATGGAGAAAAAATACTCTGAACCGACAAGGTAAAGGTGCTAGGAAATCAGCAGCTTTCTCTCTGAAGAAGCTTCTCTTCGGCTTCGTCTTCCTCTTCATCTCCCTGCTTCATAGACCGTGTTGTGTCTGTCCACTGCGTTCTTGGCTTTGGTGTTGACTGACTAGAGAAAGGACATTCGTGTCGTAAGGACTGAGATCATGATTCATGAAGACAGCACGAGAGGTGTTCAAGTTTGTGCATATTTGGCTACAACATAGAAGGATTAGAAAGTACACTCGCAGCAGGTGTGTTTAGATAACTCCCGGCTTTTGCACAACAGGACGCGCACTTCTGTCAAAAAAGAAAAACAAAACAGGACGCGCACATACTCATAAACGAGAAAAAAATGGAGACCTGAGGGATCTCTTTACATTTGACAGAAAAAGGTGGCCTAGATAACAAGTGCAACACCAATACACCATAGATTATCAGTGGCGTGGCCACATAGGGAGCTGTGTGGTCAATTGACCGTACGAGTTTTTGGCCAATCCTTTGTACGTTGGTATAAATTATGTTAAAAAATTAAAATAAATTAAAATACATGTATTTGACATCACAAATTTAAAATGACAATACAGATTTGAAGTTCGGGCGCCGCCACTGTAGATTATACCGCTATCTGTGTTGGATAAAAAGATACTCTTTGATGTCAACTTCACTTGGATACATGCCGAGATGGACAGCTAGTTGTGTGACGGAGAAGAAAATTTCTTTTTATCAAACACTACATCATTCTTGCAAAACCACAAAAACTATCTAAGGCTGCCACTTTAACAAATACTATGGTCCAGTATATGTTTTCAAAAAAATTATGGGATTTGCCATTGCCAGTTGCCGGACGTATTATAACAAACCCTTATTTAGCTACGGTCTAGGGTTTTTGGTGACTGCCGTCCCCCAGGGAGCGCTGCAAGTATCAGCAGATTTCAGGTGTTAGAGCATCTCTACCAGACACCGCATATCAGGTCCTATATAGCAATTTGGGTTCATCTCTAGCAGAAGCCGCATCGGTGGTTTGGCCTGAATTTGTTTTCCAGGCCGCAACCCAAAACTGGCTATGACCGCTATATGTCCCGTTCGGACACCCCAATGCGGTTCAAACCCCATCCGCCTCGCCACTGCTTCCACACCCGCCGACTAGAAATCTGTTGCGGGCATTCGAGACTCCGGCGAGCAATCGGGCAGATCCCCCCCCCCCCCCCCCCCCCCCCGCGCGCGCGCAACAACGCCATGGTGTCCGGTGGAGGTCGAGGGGGCCGCGGCGGAGGGAGAGTGGCGGCGCCGGATCCCCTTCCTCCCGCGCCCGTGAGCTATCCGCCGCCGAGGAGCTCGAGCGGCAGCGTCAGGCCCCCGACGCCGCATGCATTCGTGGCTCCTACCGCTACCTCCGGTAGAGCTGCAAGCCGCCGCGCGCATTCGAGAGGCGCAAATCGCGGTTCTACTTGGATTTGCAACCGCCGAGCTCCCGCAGCTTGACGTTGCGCTCAACTATTTTACTGCCACGCCGCCTCAGCTTGAGCGAGGCGTCGAGCTCGAGCGTGTGCTGCGGTGAACCAACATACCAATGCATGGTGTAGTACGCAAGTCGTTGCCATAACACCAATGAAACACCATTCCACTAGTATTACATCCCTCAGAGCGGTATAACAGAAACATATGCGAGTCCAAGGCATCCCTATTGAAGTATACACGAACTGTTTACAAAAGATCAACACAACCTCCTACTTTACAGTGAGATAAAACTGCAAATAAATCTTCAAAAGAACAACTCCCAGACTAACTTATGGCAAACTCTAGCTCTAGAGGTACTTTGCTTGCTAAAGAAATCTGATAGAACTCTAGCTACTTAGGTGCTAAGATTTGAGAAATGGTTTCCTTCTATTACTAGTCTAGGTTTTCACCCTAACTGATGTAGAAGTTGACTTCATTGATCAGGTTCTCCCTCTTGTTGTAGTTGACTCCTTTGTCTTTGAGTTCCACGGTAGTTTCTCCTTCGATGACTTCAAATCTAAGCAGAGGGTTTAAGGGGGAACAGATGAGTACAAGCGTAATCAACAAGTTCAATAAGAGAAATAGGTGTATCATGCACTAGCTACAACCACAGACCAGAAAGTCGTAGGCAAATGAATATTTTCGTAATCATTTCTTCAAAAGGTTTATTTTATTCTGAAAAACTGTCCGCCAGTCTTCACAGGTTGACCAGAACTTTATGGATTTCCTTTCCTTTCCTGCCGCGTTCGTAGTTCCTTCCTGAAACAGGGAGTGGCATGCCACAATTCAATACACTTTACAGAGGTGTGTTACTTTACCCATAAGAGAACTTATCCTTATTGTCAACCGCGCGGCTAGACCTGTCCACACTTTCTTGGTGCGAGACCCAGTATAAGATCCAAGCCAATCATTGTCCTTCTTCACGAGACCGCATACCCACCCTTTTGTATTCAGCGGGTCTTCGATCACTCGATCCCTGACCATGATACAATTCATCATAGAACGGTAGAGCGCTCTTCATCCAGGTGGATGATGTGGTGACCCGGCATACCACTGCATGGTGTAGTATGCAAGTCTGATATAACACCAATGAAACACAGTTCCACGGGTATTATATCGCTCAGAGTGGTACAACAGAAACATATGCGGGTCCAAGCCATGTCTATAGAATTACAACATTGACTCTGTTACATAAGATCATCACAGCCTCATACTTTACAATGAGGTAAGTTGCAAATAAACTCCAGAAGAACGACTCGTAGTCTAGTCTTATCACGAACTCTATTTGTAGAGTATTTAACTAGCTATAGAGGCTAAGAATAGATTCTAGCTAAATAGGAGCTAGGTTTAGGAAACTAGTTCCCTTCTATGGCTATACTAGGTTTTCTCCTTGTTGGATGTGGTATCTGACTCCTCTGACAGGGTCCTGTCTCTTGAAGTAGTTGTTGACTCCTCGGTCTTCGAGTTGCACTGTAGATCCTCCTTCGATGCCTTCATATCTAAGCAGGGGATTTAAGAGTGGGATGAGTACGAGCGTACTCAACAAGTTCATTATAGGAAAGAGGTGTTTAATGCACTAGCTACAGCATTAGACCAGAAAGTCTAATACCAATGCAGGTTTTCATAACCATTTCTTCAAAAGGTTGCTTTTATTCAGAAGAACTATGTCCGTCAGCCTTCACCGGTTTACTAGAACTTCATGGAGCTCCTTTCCGGCCGCGTTCGCAGTTCCATATCCCGGAACAGGGAGTGATAGGTCACGGTTCTTTACACTCTGCAGAGGTGTGTTGCTTTACCCATAAGAGATCTTAACCTTGGTGCCAACCGAGCCGCGAGCTCGTCCACACTTCCTATGGTGTGAGGCCCGGTATAAGGTCTAGCCAATCATGTTCCTCCGCTACCTCGAACACCCACCCTTTGTTGCAAACTCCGACCCTGGGTTCACGCCGGCTCCATTACTCCCATAGATTTCAGGGTGGACTCCGACCACGACGTCAATGCAGGGCTCTACCATACATTCCTACGCCGGCAGTTGCAACCCATCATAGACCTCATTACCGTTGGGACTTCTACGGGTTCCCACCCCTGCATCAAGTCTCGCAAGATCATGTGCACCCGGTAATGAGCATCCGTTGATGAACGAGAGGTGGAAACACTTTTGACTATTCTGTCCCACTCCGGATCTTATGGTTAACACTGTTATTACGGCACAAGAATCACTGGCGACATTTGTTGTTTAATCCTAGATGGATATAAACCCTTGCAATGGAACCTCCACCATATCAACACAATCCATGGTTCCATTGCCAACCACATAGTCATATTCATAGTTATGAAAATAGTGGTTTTGGTTTTTTATGCAATAGTGATAACCATAGTGCTTTGCAAGTAATTTGATAGAAATACTCAAATGACATGAGCAAGTGATGAACTTGCCTTTCTTGACTGCAAGATTATGCAGGCAAGGTCTTTGATATGTGATAACTCCAAATTCTGAAATAGCATCATCGTCCGGTAAGGACGATGTTTAAAAGATTGGCAAGGATGCAATAATGCATAAGAATGAGATGTAATCGCTCTAAGCGTGACCTAACCCCGATGATTTAGGATCAGTGAGTTGTAATGATTGGTTTAGGGTGTGTTGCACTTTTAGAGTGATTCACATACAAGGTTCTTATTCAGGTGTGATTACTTGGTATTATAAACAGGTAGATAATAAAGCATAATAATCCATTGAGCACACAAAGAATGATAATTGGCATAATGTTAACAAGTAAAGAATAGTGGTCAGTTTTAGTACTATATGGCATGGTTAATGATTGATTATCATATACTATAAAAGAATAACTTTTTGAAGAACATGTACTTTGATAAAGAACAAGTATGGTAATTAGGTTGGGGGTTCTATGGTTGATTATGGTTTCATCTAGTTTCTGGAGTAAGTATTAGATGGATCACAATAAGGGTGGTTTCATTAACATCTAGGGCTGGTAAGGTTGAGTTAAGCCTAAGCATCTTGATCAATTTATTATAAATAGTTGCTATCAAAGTTGGTTTACCTTACTGATGATAGTTGGCTATTGGCTATAGGTTCTATTAGGCAGGATTGATGATGATTCCTTATTTTCTTCAAAAGAATAACTTTTGAAGAACATACTTCTTAAGTAATAAGAAGTATATCAATTAGGGTTGAGGTGGTCTAGGTTTTACTGTTGGTTCTATTAAGTAAGGAATAATTGGCTCCTAAATAGGATGGTTGATAAGTATCCAACACTAGTAGGGTTTAGTGGGATATGGTTAGGTAATGCTCAAGATTTGGCATAGTTGCCCCTGAGGTTCATCACATTGGTGTGATGCTAAATAGGAATGAATAAGGATGATGGCCTTGGTAATAGGATCTAGGGTTTACACTTGGTTGACCCTACTTTGATTATCTAGGTTGGATAAGTACTAGGTTTGATTAAGATAAACACATGGGATGCTAATTAGTAGTGTTAGGGTTCCCATATTTTATGTGGATTTGAACTAGTATTTAGTTGCTAGATATGAATCTATGATAACTAATGAAGTGACATGATCACATGTTACTTGGGTTTTAGGTTTGGAAACCATTTAGGGTTCACACATAATAATGGAACTAGGGTTCCTAATGGAGTTAGGGTTTTAGGATTACACATGAAATGACAGGGTTGTAACATCATTTCATAAGGAATTAGGGTTTGCTATCTACCCTATGGTTCTATGATTAATAACTTCATTGTAAAGTTGAAGTTATTAGTAACTTGGAAATAAAAATAATATTGAATCAGGCATCTAATTATTTTTAAACAATTAATAATTAGGTAATTATTAATTTGGGTTTAAATCCTTCTAATAAGGATTTAACAATTTAACAAATAAAGAAAATTAATTTTATTGTTTTCTTTATTTATTTACTGGTTTTTATTTAATTTAGAAAGTTTTCTTAATTATTGAATTTTAATTTCATTTAGAATTAAAAGAAAAGGCTTAATTATTAAGTTTACAACAATTAAATTTTTATTAAAAATAAAAATTTCATATTATATTTTTATTGAGTAGAGTTTACTTTTTTAAGAATTTTGATATCTTATTTATATTTTTCCGAGCTAATTTGAATTTTCCAAATTATTTCAAAGTTTCAGACATTTTCTGTAATTTGGGAATAAACTAAAACACTAAACCTACCCGGGCAAGTCTTACCCATAGTCAATGACTGGTGGGTCCAAGATCCACGTCCACAGCCACGAAGGCGTGGACTGGTCAAATTGCCAACATGGCCAGGGAACACGGTGGCCGGCGGCAGTCAATCACGGCGCCGGCGCGGTGGTGCTCCCGCGGGCGCGCTATTGGGCTCAAACTACCCGCCGAGACACGGTGAACCCTATGGTGGCGGCGCCGCTGGCTAGTGGTCACCGGAGATCACTCCGGCGAGTGTCTCCGCGGCGGCGAACTACGGTGGAGTATCCAATTGGAGCTAGAATGCATGCCAGGCAATGAATAAGGACTCAATCGAAGCGCAAGCTCACCCTGATGACGTTGGTGTGATCGTCGAAGTCGATGATGGCCGGAGATGAGCTTACCGTCATGAATTCCGGCGAACTGCCTCAGATGAAATTGATGGAATTCGCCGAGCTGAGATCACCCCGGGCCAATTCCTCTCGTGGGCGTAGCTTGTCGAGGACGGTGGTCACGGTGGTGTGCTTGGCATGGATAGGGAAGGCCTCGCTCGCCGGCGGTAATGAAGTCTGGTGGAGCCAGGGTTCCGGTATGGGGGAAATTGTGACGAGGAGGAAGCAAACCGAAGCTAGGGTTCATCATGGGGTATTTATAGGACTCCAGAGGCGAGCCTCGTCACGGGTTGGAGCAAGGGGAGGTCGACAACGCGAGGGGGAAGACGAACACGGCGTCGAGGTGGCCTCCAGTGCACGGAGGGGATGAGGACGAGCTCCTCCAGCTATTTTTTTGGACGAAGGGGTACCACGGGCCAGATTGGGCTGTGGTCTGGGCCAGTGCTGGGCTTGGTAGCTAGGCTGCTGATGGGCTAAGTTGCTGGGCTGCTGCGTCTGGTAAGTCCAGGTAAGCTTCTTCTCTATTTCCTTTCTCTGTTTTCTTTTCTTCTTATTTTCTGTTTTTGAATACTGTTTTTGATTCAATTTTGAATGCTTTTCTATTTGCAGGTATTTCTTATTTGGACAATACAAGGATTAGCCTAAGATATTGCAAGGTCTTGAGTGGTGTATTTGTAATTTTAATATGGCACCATAACATTGATTTAATTATTATTATTGGTATTAGAATTTCAATACCCCTATGGACATGAATTTGAATATTATCTTTGGGAATATTCAAATTGTTTTCCAATTGGTAGTTTTCTTACTTAATGATATATCTTGTTTTATTTGGTATTGCTTTGGAAGAAACAAGTTACTAAGTATTGTTTGTTTATGGAGTTCTATTAAACAAGGGACTTAATGACATGATCTCATGTGCATAAGTCTTTCTAAGTATTTAATCTCTTATCTGAGAATTTGATCCCTTGCATAATATTTTATGTGAGCAACTTTTTGTTAAGGTCTTGTAAGCATTATTATAATCTTATTTCAAAGTTAGCACTAGTGTTATATTTTAATAACACCATGGAATACCTAAGGTAGATACTACTCTCATTATGGGTTGGTATTAATTATAAAGCTAAGTGGTTGATCACCACCATGGTTTTAATCATATGATTTAGCTAGTGAGAAATTCTAGGGTTCTAATTATATTCACCTAATGGCAATTGGTTTGAATCTCAATTATGGTCTGGTTTATATTATGATCACCATAGTGATTAACAAGTTAAGGTTGGGATATAAGCCTAGGGTTGCTTACTAGTTACCTCCCTATGATTTCATGTGGTGAATGATATCTGTTTATCCTATTAGGGTTTAACTTATCCTCGCATATCTCAAGAACATGATCATGGATTAGACATGATCAACTTGTTCTTTTTATCTCTACCTCAAGTTCTTAGGGTTTATGATCATCACTCAATTTATAATGATCCAGGTTTGGCTTCCTAAGGTAGCTCTCATTAAATAGGTTTCTCACTTCCATGATCAATTATTGTCTTGATCAACTAGGGTATAATGTCTCTCTTATAGCTTCTTGGTTGGACATGGCTATGGTTGTCTCAATAAATTATATCCCAGGAGAATGCCTGAGATATTCTGTTAGGGTTCTACTTAAACAATTATGATTTAATCATCAGGACATATGGGTAGTTCTCTCCCTTAAATTTAAGTGTTGCATCAACTATCTTGAGTATAACACCATAGGTTGAATTCTCTCATATGGGAATAGTTATTTTTGGGTTTATGGTGTACTCACAAGATCTCTTTAGGTATCTAGGCTAAGATTCTATTTGTCTAACTAAATTGGATTGGTTTCCTCCTTACTTTATCAATTCATTGATATGGTATTATTCCATGTGATATTAGGTTAACTCACCACTTCAAGATGAAATGGTTAATCTCCTAATACTTTAGTTTAATGGTGTCCTTGATTCTTAAATAGGTAAAGCTTGGATTGGTATTAATGGTCTCTCTCATTTTGGGAAGGACTTTAATACTAACTTCAGGTTAGGCTCCATAGGGATTGATGTGATCATCAATATCTATGTTTAAAATAAATGGTTTCTCTCTCTAGGAATGTCTTGAGTAAGATCCTAGGGTTCCTCTTAAAGATGATGATTTGAATACTTGGATATATATCCAAGGTTTAACTCAAGGTTTGTTAATGCTTCTCTAATAACTAGAATAGAACTCTCACCTCTCTAGGTTTGATGCTTAACTATTTGGAATAGAGAAGAATATATATTCTAGAATTGATCTCCTTTGTCAGGTTTCCAAGAATGAAGTAAAATGAATACCATGAGGTTCATGATAAGATCATGGATTAGTTTAAGACATGGAAAAGATAAGTTAGGAATAGTTTCTCCACTTATTGTTACTTGAATTGCAATTGAATTGGTGTTCATATGTTATGACGAGGATTACCATATTATAATCTTTTATAAGATCAAGCAATTGATCATTCAGTAAAGTGGTGTTGTGTTGATTATTAGTTCCATTTGATCTAACCCCTTAGATCAAATCATCTCTAGCCAAAACAAGGTTTTAACAAAGTAACATTGAGGTTTATAGCGGTTGACTTGATGAGCTACTTCAATTCCACCAAGGTCAAGTGAAACTTCTGTTACTGTGACTGTTTTACTTTAAAGCGCGAAAATTCCCTGCATTTTCTATGCATGAATGCAATGCACACATCTGTTTCCTCTACTTTTGTAACCCCATTACCTGGGATATTACAGTCTCTACCCCTTAAACTAAACTTCGTCCTCGAAGTTTGATCTCTCTCACGTTTCCGAAGTGTGGATCTGACTTGTGCAGACTACGACTTTTCTCGAACTCCGTATTGATCTTACTGGATATCATTGAATATATCCCTTGTCCAGATTCTTCCTGGAGTCCATTAGGGTTTGTCTCTGAGCATTAGTTTCTTACTCCAGTTCTATGATTTTCTTCCTGGAATCTAATAATACCTGTCTCTGAGCCATGGCTTCTAACTTTAATTATTTGATTTCTTTCAACTTTATATGCTTGTTTCCTTTCTCATTGAAGAATCAATGATGGGACTTCTTCTGATGCTGCTAGCCTTAACTGAAGACTAATTTAGTAACATACTCCTAATTGGTGAATAGGTCTTTGTTTTTTCATTACTACCAAAACTGCAATAATGGTACTTAGTAAGGTACTTACCGTGGGAATGTTCGTGATGGTTTATTTCCCTAAGAATGGATTAGACTCATTTAGTCCATCCAATCATGGCTTATTGTTGATACCTATATCTATTTTGGTTTCTTTAGGTTCCATGAAAGGAATCATTCTATTAGTCTGTGGTTCTGGTATGGTCAATTTCCTTCGGTCTTTGGCTTTCTTGAGCTGTATTTGGTCTATGGTATTTTATTCGTCTAACTTCTTTATGCTTAACTTACTTGAGCTTTCCTACTTCTGAGTAAATACTACCCACTTTCTCAAGTTATAATCCACTTCTTACTTCCTCGAGGTATAAACCTCGGCTTCTGGTCTGACATACTTCTGAAAGTAGTGTTCAACAATCTTTTGAAAATAAGATTGAACTTCCCTGCAGTTCAGACCTTCATCATTTATCTTGCTCAAAATATTGAGTTTTTGTACTTCCAACTCAATCTTTACTCTACCCCTTAGAGTTTTCTTATGGTCTTCAACTCCTTTTCTTCCAACTATTGGATTGATGGTCAGAATATTGGTCTAGGTGTAGCTTATGGTTTATATTCTTCTAAGGTCTCGTGAAGAATCCTTGTGGTGTATCCACTCAATTGTGGACATCCAATGTGAATCCTTCGATTAAATGATTTATAGGTTATTGTTATTTGGCTGACAAAATTTTATTTATTTACAACTTCTTGGTACCATTAATCCAATGATGGACTATTTGATACCAATTATGGCTATTTGTTATATGAAAATAGATTCTATTATAGGTTCTGATCAACTGGACGAGACATCCTCTACTTTATCTCGCAGTATTGATCCTATACCAATTGTGATCTTCTGATATCAACTATGGTCTTCTTATATCTGCTATGGTTTCATAGGTCATCTTCCTTTTTCGAGGGTTTATTGTTGCAAGAAAACCACTAGCTGACACTATGAATATAGTATCCGAAGTGATTTCCCATGCATTCCCTCTTCTGTGTTGACTATGGATCTGCTTCAGCTACACCATAATCACAAGATTTCTCACCTTCATGCTTCTTCCGTACTAAAGTACTCCTCTGTTGAGGCAAAGCATGAGTTTTGATTGATACTTTCTTCAGAGTATTGTGGTTACTTCCCACAACTTTGCTTCATAACTCTGAAGAACCTTCGTCTTGTCTTCAAAATATTCAGAATTCGTCACTTCCTCACACGTTTACCATTACCCTCTAGATCTATAGCACCAAGTAGGGACTTGATATTGCAACATGCATTTGCATATCAAAGTCAAACTCCATGTATGGATCTAGTCAAACAATGAAAATCCAATAAAATCCAAGAAGATTCAGCTTTGTGTTTATAATACACATCATCATAAGATAGGTTTATATCGTGATACTTAGCACGAATAGATGGGATTCTACTATTTGTCTCAACATTTACCTTAATTGCACAATTGCAATGAGATAAACTTGACACAAAGTTGTCTAGGATAGTTAAGGTTAACCTAATTTTCTTTGGAAGTACTACTTAACTTCCATTTTGTTGAGGACTATCGCACATGATATGTCTAGGTTGTAACATGGCTATTCTAAACACATAACTATTGGAATATAGTTGCTATATTTCCAAGTATTTCTATCATAAGAATATGGTCATGATGTGCTTGGCACACTTCCCATAGCTTTGGGAACACAATTCTTGCTTTGTTGTTGAAGACCTGACTTCTTATTGTTCTTCTCCTAAATGTTTATGATGTTCTATTCCATCACATAATGATTCTCAAGTGAATCATATATGATTAGCAACTCTACTATGTAAGTAGACAAATTTTATTCCTATCTCTCTTCTTTACCTCCCATGATTGACTCATCATGGTCTATACTACCGTATCTAACTTATATTTACCACTTACAATCAATTGTTTCACAAGTTTAGATAATTTACTTACTCATTACTTAACTTGATCTACAATTTCTATTAGGATATCTTAATTATCTTCATCACTTGATATTACTTCTATTACAGGTCTGAATACTTTTACTTAATCATAACATATGTTGGTACACATCTTCCAATAGGATATCTTCCTTATGGTTGTATCCTCTCTTTGGACTACCATGTATTGTATACCAACTATGGGCTACTCCTCTATTGTTTTAAGGACTTAATGGTATGCTACATACTTGGGATTAGCTAACTAACTTTGCTTAAGAAGGATAGGTAGGAAATGTTGACTCAAGTGTGTCAGGATTATTCTCAAGTGAATATCCATCTCAAGTCATAAAGAGTATTTGGTTTACCTAGGACAACTTCCTATAGACACTACCAATCCTATAGGTCTCCTTTAAAGGGTTTCAATCCTAGGGTCAAAGCATTTGCTCTGATACCAACTGTGGTGACCCGGCATACCACTGCATGGTGTAGTATGCAAGTCTGATATAACACCAATGAAACACAGTTCCACGGGTATTATATCGCTCAGAGTGGTACAACAGAAACATATGCGGGTCCAAGGCATGTCTATAGAATTACAACATTGACTATGTTACATAAGATCATCACAGCCTCCTACTTTACAATGAGGTAAGTTGCAAATAAACTCCAGAAGAACGACTCGTAGTCTAGTCTTATCACGAACTCTATTTGTAGAGTATTTAACTAGCTATAGAGGCTAAGAATAGATTCTAGCTAAATAGGAGCTAGGTTTAGGAAACTAGTTCCCTTCTATGGCTATACTAGGTTTTCTCCTTGTTGGATGTGGTATCTGACTCCTCTGACAGGGTCCTGTCTCTTGAAGTAGTTGTTGACTACTCGGTCTTCGAGTTGCACTGTAGATCCTCCTTCGATGCCTTCATATCTAAGCAGGGGATTTAAGAGTGGGATGAGTACGAGCGTACTCAACAAGTTCATTATAGGAAAGAGGTGTTTAATGCACTAGCTACAGCATTAGACCAGAAAGTCTAATACCAATGCAGGTTTTCATAACCATTTCTTCAAAAGGTTGCTTTTATTCAGAAGAACTATGTCCGTCAGCCTTCACCGGTTTACTAGAACTTCATGGAGCTCCTTTCCGGCCGCGTTCGCAGTTCCATATCCCGGAACAGGGAGTGACAGGTCACGGTTCTTTACACTCTGCAGAGGTGTGTTGCTTTACCCATAAGAGATCTTAACCTTGGTGCCAACCGAGCCGCGAGCTCGTCCACACTTCCTATGGTGTGAGGCCCGGTATAAGGTCTAGCCAATCATGTTCCTCTGCTACCTCGAACACCCACCCTTTGTCGCAAACTCCGACCCTGGGTCCACGCCGGCCCCATTACTCCCATAGATTTCAGGGTGGACTCCGACCACGACGTCAATGCAGGGCTCTACCATACATTCCTACGCCGGCAGTTGCAACCCATCATAGACCTCATTACCGTTGGGACTTCTACGGGTTCCCACCCCTGCATCAAGTCTCGCAAGATCATGTGCACCCGGTAATGAGCATCCGTTGATGAACGAGAGGTGGAAACACTTTTGACTATTCCGTCCCACTCCGGATCTTATGGTTAACACGGTTATTACGACACAAGAATCACTGGCGACATTTGTTGTTTAATCCTAGATGGATATAAACCCTTGCAATGGAACCTCCACCATATCAACACAATCCATGGTTCCATTGCCAACCACATAGTCATATTCATAGTTATGAAAATAGTGGTTTTGGTTTTTTATGCAATAGTGATAACCATAGTGCTTTGCAAGTAATTTGATAGAAATACTCAAATGACATGAGCAAGTGATGAACTTGCCTTTCTTGACTGCAAGATTATGCAGGCAAGGTCTTTGATACGTGATAACTCCAAATTCTGAAATAGCATCATCGTCCAGTAAGGACGATGTTTAAAAGATTGGCAAGGATGCAATAATGCATAAGAATGAGATGTAATCGCTCTAAGCGTGACCTAATGTCAACACCCGGATTTTTAAGTCCAGATGCCTATTATGCCATTCCTCGCAATCCCAGGAATATTGTTTTTGCGAGACATAATAGATTGATATCACAACACATCATTCATTACATACCATAATCGTCTTACAAATAAAGGATCACATGATCCAGTCTCATTACAATAATAGAAGTTCTATTTATTCATTACATAACACATAGCGGAAGCGAAAGTAGCGTAGTAGTAGTCCATCTATTCCACAGGCAACTGTTGACGTCAGGAGTGGTCCTAGTTGTCGTAGACGTCCTGCTGTCCTTCTTCCGGGTTCTGGTACTCCTCTTCATAGTCTGGCCATTTGAATAGCCAGGGACACAGCCATGAGTACTTTAAAGTACTCGCAAACTAATACTAAGGTAAATACTATCAACTATAGTAAGGGGGTTCTAAGCTCTAGTTTCATTTGCATAAAGCCAGTTTTATTTCGTAAACACTTTAATAATCAAAAACCTTCATTTGCTCAACTAACTCAAGTGGGAACATTAGTGTCATTCCCACAACTCAGTTGTGATTCAAAGTCAAAGTCACCTTTCAATTCAAATCACAAGTCACCATTCATATTTTTAGAAAAATTCTGATGACGGAACAGTATGGCCTTTCCAACTGTCCATAACCGCGGACGCGGCTATTCGAATAGGTTTAACTCTGCAGAGGGTGTACACTTGTGCCACAACAATTGCAATAGTTCGTCAGGGGTAACTGGCCCTAATTTATCGTACGCAGTACGCGAACTACCAATCCTAACCTTTCATTTACATACTCTAGTAT
Source organism: Lolium perenne (assembly GCF_019359855.2). Classification (NCBI taxonomy): domain Eukaryota; kingdom Viridiplantae; phylum Streptophyta; class Magnoliopsida; order Poales; family Poaceae; genus Lolium; species Lolium perenne. The sequence goes on along the minus strand of NC_067250.2, from coordinate 123,661,022 downwards.
AGGCACCTCTCCCCATGAGCTTGGCCTCCAGGTGAAGACACGCGGTCGGCCACAGGAGGAACCACAGGGCTTGGGCCGGACATTCACCTCATTTCACGTCATTTCACATCACTTCACCAGTACGGAGGCAGCCTCGGCATAACCCCTATGACGCTTGTTCAGAGGGAACCCATACTAAAATACATAAGTTTCCAACTAAGCCTTACCCAGATTCAGGTATTGTGGGGGTACTTGTAAAATTGGAATGGTATCGCATCCGAACCCAACCATCAGTTTTGGTAAAATTCACCAAGTCATTCACCAGTCATATTCACCTTCAAAATCTCTCAATAGAATGACTCATCATTCCAAGGTTTTCAGAGTCATTTCAATTCACAAGTTCCCAACTAGAGTAGTCACTTTTAATATTGAGCACTAGCCACTAGTTATGAGGGGTGCTAAGTATCTTGGAGCTTGCTAGGCTAAGTGTGATGTTCTTGTACTACACTATAACTAAACCAAGTGAATCATAATTCAAAAAGTAACTTTGATAAATAAAATCAAGTAAAGCTTGTAAAGTAAAAACTTGGGATAGGTTCATAAAGTAAAATGTAATGGTGCCTTGCTCTTGTAGAGCTTTGCACTTTGCAAGAATATAACTTGCAACCAAAATAGTTTGCATTAGTCTAGCTTGCATTGGTAATAGCTTGCCTTGATTGGTGATGTGATCAAAGTTTTCTTGCTCTTCCTCTTGGTAGAAGACCTCTTCCTCTTGATAGTCTCCGGTACTAGCGTCTATAAACGAATACGAGGATACAATCACCATACAACACTTAAGTAGTCTTAATTTGCCTTAATGGCTCACACAATGGATCTTAGCATCACTACTTAACATTTATTCTCAAATTATGCTAGGGTTTCTTTATTTAACATTAGGAAAATAATTTCCTCTCATTGAAAGTTGAAAATAGGGTTTCTCTTTGGTTTGGAGAAATAATTTCCTCTCATTGAATCTTCTTAAGATTTAATCTTCTCAAATAACCAGGGGTGATCCCATGTTGACCAAGGTCAACACTTCACACTTAGTATTTGAGAAAAGTGATTTAAATGAGATTCATCATCTCATGTGATTTAAATAACTAGTGCAATTTAAATACTATGTTGATTTAAATTCTACAAGTGAGCAAGTATGAGCCTAAGCATTTAAAGGTCAACACATTACTTCATATCACTTGTGAGAATGATTTAAATGAGGTGCTACACCTCATTGGTTTAAATTCCTAAAATTTGAAATAGTTTGAATGGGCTAGTATTGACTACATAGCCAATATTTTGATTCTAGCCCATGATCATGTACAGAACCCATAGCATCTTTTTACATAAACAATTAGAGTTTGTGAAATGTGAATTATGAGAGGTGGAATCACCTCAAAATTCAAAAGGGTTGATTTTTAATAATTATTCTAAGTCAGAAAAGTCTATGGCTTGTTTATTTTGCTACTTTAATTCTACAACAGCTATTGGTTTGAATCCAGTGGCATTGGATAGATAATTTCACAGGCTTTCCAACCATATGAAATTCACTAAAAATGGCCAAGTAGATTTGGAGATATTTGATTTCTAGCAAAGCATCTGATAGCAATTTAAATGAAAAAGAATTAAACAAAATTTGAATTCAAACGGGGGCGGGAAGAAGTTGGGCCGGCCCAGCTGCTGCCCGGGCCGTGCGTGCATGGCGCATGCACGTCAGGCGCGGGCGACGCACGCGGTGCGTCGGATCAGGATCCGACGGCGCTGGGCCGTCGTCTTCCTCCCGACGCTGCTAACTTGCGGGGGCTCTAACTTTCACCTCGGAGCTCGGATTGAGGCGTGGTTTGTTGCGTTGGAAAGGTCTTTCCAAGGGCTACAACTTTTCTGTAGGGCTCGGGGGCTATGGTGATGAAAACCTGGGCGCCTTTGAGGGATGCCGCTGGTGGCCGTGATGAGCTTGTGGACGCCGGTGTGAGGCAAGGAGGGAGAGAGGGAGGCTCTAGGAGGGAGAGAGGGAGGCTGTGAGGTGGTGTGGTGCTGTCCCAAGAGAGGAGGGGGGTTTATATAGGCTTGAGAGAAGGAGGAGGACAAGTGGTGGCATGGTGAGGTCTACATCAATGGCATGGGCTTGGCATGGTCCTCTTTGCATCATTTTCTTGGTCTATGAGTGCTGCATGCTTGGTTGAGGTGTGATGATGGTATTTGACATAGGGTGCAGGGTGTGAGAGGGCTAGAGGTGTGCACCATTGATTAAAGTGAAAAGCATATGTGGTACATGCAAATGAGTGGCATGCTTGAGCATGGTGAATCATGGCCAAGGTGGTGTCATATCATGATGTGCTTTTCAGAGTACCATGGTGTACTATCAATGATGGAAAGAGAGAGTGAGAGAAAAAGTGATAAAGTGATGGGTAAAGTGGTTGTACCTTTATTCTTCTCTATGTGTACTTCTTACTCCAAAGCAAAAATCTCTCTTGTGTGTAATTTTGGACAAATGGCTGCATGGTTGTGTTCTAAATGATGTTGGGCAACTATGTGTGACATTGGTTTGAAAATTGGAGAGGTTTTGTGAAAATTCAAAAAGTGGAGGGAATCTAGAATTTGTTTCAAGGTGGCATCTTGGCTTGACTAATTAGAGCAATGGTCAACGCTTTGGTCAAAGTGGTCAACACGAAAAATGTTCATCTTGATGAGGTCTTGGATGAGGTGCAAAGAGTTGTTAGGGTTTGGTTTAAGAATCTCTTAATAGAAGAGCTCAAAGTGGGTAAGATAATATAAAATGGCCAAATGACCATTATCATATATAAGTTGCATTTGAATTCTTCTTTGCTTTGATTTGGGTTTCTTTGATGCAATTGTGTTTGTTTATCATATATAAACATTCTACAAGCAAGAGATCAAGCAATGGTGGCCTTTGGTGAAGATTTGCAAAATTGGTCTTATGTGTATGTGAGTGAAATTGGGAATTCCTCACCATTTGATTTCTCTCCAATTTATTTGATATTTCTTGACTCAAATGTGATTCTTATTAGTTTAGAAACATTTCCAAACTATTGAAACCATTCCAAATGGTCTAGTTCAAAGATTTTCAAAAATGGCCATAACACATAAGAGGTGATGTGTCAATTTTCCTTAATCTTGTAAATTGTTCCCCTTGCTTTACTTGGGCATGGGTTAGGGTCAATTTAGTGTTAGATTAGGTTTAGAGATGGTTTCACACCATTTGGTCAAGGTTTAAAGTCATAGGTCAAGGTTTGGTGAAATGGGTATGTGTCACATATGCCTCTATGCATATGTTGCATTTGATTTTCAATTTGAGTTGGCTTGACCCAATGGGTGTGGTTGAGTGTTGAAATGGTATAGAGGAGTGATCCAACCATTCACCACATGTCTTAGGGTCAAGATTCTTAAATTCACATATTTACTATTTTACTCTCATATGCCTCTATGGCATTTTTAGTTTCTTTTTATTTTCTTTTGTTTCACTTTGGATTTGGTTTGGTAAGTACTAGGTAAGGTGTATGAAGGTTTTCCAAATCTCTAAACAAAGTAGAAGGGCTTAGGGTAAAGATTTATACATATAGCCATAGGCACATATACCTTTTTCTTATTTAATTTCCTTTTATTTTATTTTAACTTGGGTGATGAAAAGAGGGGTGAGGTTTAGGGTTTAAGATCACTTCAAATACAAATAACAAGCAATCATAGCAATAGCACAAGAATTAAGCAAGATCACTATGTATCACACTTAATTTAATAAAAGTTTTTGTTAGTTCCAAAATTTGGAACTAGGGAAATTCATTTGTTTTGTTTTGAATTTTTGGGATGTTACAAACCCTTCCCCCTTAAACAAATCTCGTCACGAGATTTTAAGAAAAGTTAGGTTCCTAAGAGAGATTGAGCATTTTACTTAACACGAAGACATACTTGGCATGGTCTGGGGTGCTTCCTGAGCTTCAGTGGCAGTCATGTGGTAGAGACGACCGTTGTTGTTGTTCTGATTCCTTCTTCCGGCAAAGCGGCGCTGTTGCTGAGCAGGTGCTGCGGTATTGGCGGCAATCCTGGCAAGCTTCTTGGGGCACTCATTGGAGAAGTGACCCACAACTCCACATTCGTAGCAGTTGACGGTGGACTTGTCTTTGGGGATGACGGGGGTAGCATTGCTTCCAGTCCTGGGAGCAGTATTGGTGTGGTTGTTGTTTCCATTGTTGTTGTTGCTGTTGGGGTGGTTGTTGTTGTTGTTGTTGTTGTTGCCTCCGGGCTTCGGGGGTCCTCCGTTGTTGTTGGTGTAGTTGGGGCGATAATTCTGGGCAGGGGGCTTGTTGTATCTTGGGGTGAATCCTCCAGAGGAGTTGTTGCGGTACTTCTGGGTATGGTGGGGTCCATTCTGGTTCATCATTCTGCGCTTGCGGTTCTCATTGGCCTAATGCAGCTTTCCTTCCATCTGTATGGCTGAGTCCACCAGGGCTTCTAAGTCAGCGAACGGAATGTTCACCAACACAGTTTGCATCTCGTCGTGCAGTCCGTTCAGAAATCTCTCCTTCCTTTTCTCATTGGTGTCGGTCTCATCCGGGGCGTACCTTGATAGAGTGAGAAACCTGTCGCGGTATTCCACCACGGACATCCTTCCTTGCTTGAGTTCACGGAACTCGTCTCTCATCTTCTTGATCAATCCTTGGGGCACATGGTATTTGCTGAACTTCAGCTTGAAGTCTTCCCATGTCATCATCTGTCCCGCATTCATTGCACGGGCACTTGTCCACCAGGCTCTGGCAGGTCCTGACAGGTAGTGGGTGACGAACAGTACTTTTTCTGCGGCTTCAACTCCCGCAACTTCGAGGTTGTTCTCCATGGTATGGAGCCAGTCATCAGCATCAAGGGGCTCTTCTGTCTTGTTGAATACCGGAGGGTTGGTGTGCTGAAAGTTCTTCAGCTTCGATCCAGGGTGATCGTTGTTTCCGTGGCCTTGATTGTTCTGAGCTATCTGTTGCAGTGCAGCAATATTGGCTTGGCGTTCAGCTCTCTCGACTTCTCGGTCGGCAAGCAGGGTTTGCAGCAATTGCATCATCGCGTCGTTGGTGCGATTGGGAGGGGCCATCTGAACATTGATGTAGATGATAAGGTAAGAGGGAAATTTCTATGGTTTGTTTTGTTAAGTTTAAAAAGTTCATAAAATTTAAAACTTGAGTAGTGTTGCGGGGGTAAAAACCAACAACACTTTTTCATTCATACCAAGCATCACACATTACAAAGCTAACACACCGTTGGTTTGAAGAACCATTCATCGCTCTACGATACAAGGGGATCCTGATACAACTCACACATACGAAAGTGCTTTAAATGAAACTACTCTTCAGGGGGGGGATTCTTCATCTTCACGGGTAATGTGCTTGGCGAAAGGCAAGGGCGTTGTCCAATTCCTTGCGGGTCTTGTACAGCATGAAGTCGAGGTGTGCTACATAGTGGTTCATCTCCGTGTGCGGGGGCATGGTCATCGGTCTTCCGGTGGGGTCATGTCTTGGGTAGTAGATGCAGCGAGTGTTCTTAATCTTGTTCTCATTTTGTCCACACAGACGAGAAATTGCTTCTTGCATAGCTCTGACTAGTCCTTCCTTCCAAGTGTTTCCCGTTACAGAAAACCATATGGTTTCCCATATTGGAGTTCCAGGCTTCCTTCGTAGATCGGCAGAAACTTCCCACCGAGGTGGTCCTCCGGAGTGATTGTTGAGGGGTGTTCCGAAGAACTCGGGGTACGGGCGTCCTAGATAGTCCACTAGTTGCTTCAAGTCTTTCTCGAACATCAGGTTTCCCCCGTGACCAAGCTGATAGAACTCCCATTTGTACTCCATTTGTGAAGAATTATGATGAGTAAGTTAGAGAAGTGTGTCAAAATTTTAGGTAATAGTATCAGAAGAAAAGAGCATAACTTTCTTATTTTGAAGAAGATCTCAAGGATAAGAGTGAGAATAGGTTTTCATAAATAGTCACTTCATTTGTTTTGAAACTAAATTTTTCAGACGTCCATTCTAACTAGGGTCTCCTAAGGTCAACAATGGCTCTGATACCAAACTTGTCAACACCCGGATTTTTAAGTCCAGATGCCTATTATGCCATTCCTCGCAATCCCAGGAATATTGTTTTTGCGAGACATAATAGATTGATATCACAACACATCATTCATTACATACCATAATCGTCTTACAAATAAAGGATCACATGATCCAGTCTCATTACAATAATAGAAGTTCTATTTATTCATTACATAACACATAGCGGAAGCGAAAGTAGCGTAGTAGTAGTCCATCTATTCCACAGTAACCGTTGACGTCAGAGTGGTCCTAGTTGTCGTAGACGTCCTGCTGTCCTTCTTCCGGGTTCTGGTACTCCTCTTCATAGTCTGGCCATTTGAATAGCCAGGGACACAGCCATGAGTACTTTAAAGTACTCGCAAACTAATACTAAGGTAAATACTATCAACTATAGTAAGGGGGTTCTAAGCTCTAGTTTCATTTGCATAAAGCCAGTTTTATTTCGTAAACACTTTAATAATCAAAAACCTTCATTTGCTCAACTAACTCAAGTGGGAACATTAGTGTCATTCCCACAACTCAGTTGTGATTCAAAGTCAAAGTCACCTTTCAATTCAAATCACAAGTCACCATTCATATTTTTAGAAAAATTCTGATGATGGAACAGTATGGCCTTTCCAACTGTCCATAACCGCGGACGCGGCTATTCGAATAGGTTTAACTCTGCAGAGGGTGTACACTTGTGCCACAACAATTGCAATAGTTCGTCAGGGGTAACTGGCCCTGATTTATCGTACGCAGTACGCGAACTACCAATCCTAACCTTTCATTTACATACTCTAGTATAGGCACCTCTCCCCATGAGCTTGGCCTCCAAGTGAAGACACGCGGTCAGCCTGGGAACTGCACAGGGCTTGGGCCAGACATTCACCTCATTTCACGTCATTTCACATCACTTCACCAGTACGGAGGCAGCCTCGGCATAACCCCTATGACGCTTGTTCAGAGGGAACCCATACTAAAATACATAAGTTTCCAACTAAGCCTTACCCAGATTCAGGTATTGTGGGGGTACTTGTAAAATTGGAATGGTATCGCATCCGAACCCAACCATCAGTTTTGGTAAAATTCACCAAGTCATTCACCAGTCATATTCACCTTCAAAATCTCTCAACAGAATGACTCATCATTCCAAGGTTTTCAGAGTCATTTCAATTCACAAGTTCCCAACTAGAGTAGTCACTTTTAATATTGAGCACTAGCCACTAGTTATGAGGGGTGCTAAGTATCTTGGAGCTTGCTAGGCTAAGTGTGATGTTCTTGTACTACACTATAACTAAACCAAGTGAATCATAATTCAAAAAGTAACTTTGATAAATAAAATCAAGTAAAGCTTGTAAAGTAAAAACTTGGGATAGGTTCATAAAGTAAAATGTAATGGTGCCTTGCTCTTGTAGAGCTTTGCACTTTGCAAGAATATAACTTGCAACCAAAATAGTTTGCATTAGTCTAGCTTGCATTGGTAATAGCTTGCCTTGATTGGTGATGTGATCAAAGTTTTCTTGCTCTTCCTCTTGGTAGAAGACCTCTTCCTCTTGATAGTCTCCGGTACTAGCGTCTATAAACGAATACGAGGATACAATCACCATACAACACTTAAGTAGTCTTAATTTGCCTTAATGGCTCACACAATGGATCTTAGCATCACTACTTAACATTTATTCTCAAATTATGCTAGGGTTTCTTTATTTAACATTAGGGAAATAATTTCCTCTCATTGAAAGTTGAAAATAGGGTTTCTCTTTGGTTTGGAGAAATAATTTCCTCTCATTGAATCTTCTTAAGATTTAATCTTCTCAAATAACCAGGGGTGATCCCATGTTGACCAAGGTCAACACTTCACACTTAGTATTTGAGAAAAGTGATTTAAATGAGATTCATCATCTCATGTGATTTAAATAACTAGTGCAATTTAAATACTATGTTGATTTAAATTCTACAAGTGAGCAAGTATGAGCCTAAGCATTTAAAGGTCAACACATTACTTCATATCACTTGTGAGAATGATTTAAATGAGGTGCTACACCTCATTGGTTTAAATTCCTAAAATTTGAAATAGTTTGAATGGGCTAGTATTGACTACATAGCCAATATTTTGATTCTAGCCCATGATCATGTACAGAACCCATAGCATCTTTTTACATAAACAATTAGAGTTTGTGAAATGTGAATTATGAGAGGTGGAATCACCTCAAAATTCAAAAGGGTTGATTTTTAATAATTATTCTAAATCAGAAAAGTCTATGTCTTGTTTATTTTACTACTTTAATTCTACAACAGCTATTGGTTTGAATCCAGTGGCATTGGATAGATAATTTCACAGGCTTTCCAACCATATGAAATTCACTAAAAATGGCCAAGTAGATTTGGAGATATTTGATTTCTAGCAAAGCATCTGATAGCAATTTAAATGAAAAAGAATTAAACAAAATTTGAATTCAAACGGGGGCGGGAAGAAGTTGGGCCGGCCCAGCTGCTGCCCGGGCCGTGCGTGCATGGCGCATGCACGTCGGGCGCGGGCGACGCACGCGGTGCGTCGGATCAGGATCCGACGGCGCTGGGCCGTCGTCTTCCTCCCAACGCTGCTAACTTGCGGGGGCTCTAACTTTCACCTCGGAGCTCGGATTGAGGCATGGTTTTTTGCGTTGGAAAGGTCTTTCCAAGGGCTACAACTTTGCTGTAGGGCTCGCGGGCTATGGTGATGAAAATCTGGGCGCCTTTGAGGGATGCCGCCGGTGGCCGTGATGAGCTTGTGGACGCCGGTGTGAGGCAAGGAGGGAGAGAGGGAGGCTCTAGGAGGGAGAGAGGGATGCTGTGAGGTGGTGTGGTGCTGTCCCAAGAGAGGAGGGGGGTTTATATAGGCTTGAGAGAAGGAGGAGGACAAGTGGTGGCATGGTGAGGTCTACATCAATGGCATGGGCTTGGCATGGTCCTCTTTGCATCATTTTCTTGGTCTATGAGTGCTGCATGCTTGGTTGAGGTGTGATGATGGTATTTGACATAGGGTGCAGGGTGTGAGAGGGCTAGAGGTGTGCACCATTGATTAAAGTGAAAAGCATATGTGGTACATGCAAATGAGTGGCATGCTTGAGCATGGTGAATCATGGCCAAGGTGGTGTCATATCATGATGTGCTTTTCAGAGTACCATGGTGTACTATCAATGATGGAAAGAGAGAGAGAGAAAAAGTGATAAAGTGATGGGTAAAGTGGTTGTACCTTTATTCTTCTCTATGTGTACTTCTTACTCCAAAGCAAAAATCTCTCTTGTGTGTAATTTTGGACAAATGGCTGCATGGTTGTGTTCTAAATGATGTTGGGCAACTATGTGTGACATTGGTTTGAAAATTGGAGAGGTTTTGTGAAAATTCAAAAAGTGGAGGGAATCTAGAATTTGTTTCAAGGTGGCATCTTGGCTTGACTAATTAGAGCAATGGTCAACACTTTGGTCAAAGTGGTCAACACGAAAAATGTTCATCTTGATGAGGTCTTGGATGAGGTGCAAAGAGTTGTTAGGGTTTGGTTTAAGAATCTCTTAATAGAAGAGCTCAAAGTGGGTAAGATAATATAAAATGGCCAAATGACCATTATCATATATAAGTTGCATTTGAATTCTTCTTTGCTTTGATTTGGGTTTCTTTGATGCAATTGTGTTTGTTTATCATATATAAACATTCTACAAGCAAGAGATCAAGCAATGGTGGCCTTTGGTGAAGATTTGCAAAATTGGTCTTATGTGTATGTGAGTGAAATTGGGAATTCCTCACCATTTGATTTCTCTCCAATTTATTTGATATTTCTTGACTCAAATGTGATTCTTATTAGTTTAGAAACATTTCCAAACTATTGAAACCATTCCAAATGGTCTAGTTCAAAGATTTTCAAAAATGGCCATAACACATAAGAGGTGATGTGTCAATTTTCCTTAATCTTGTAAATTGTTCCCCTTGCTTTACTTGGGCATGGGTTAGGGTCAATTTAGTGTTAGATTAGGTTTAGAGATGGTTTCACACCATTTGGTCAAGGTTTAAAGTCATAGGTCAAGGTTTGGTGAAATGGGTATGTGTCACATATGCCTCTATGCATATGTTGCATTTGATTTTCAATTTGAGTTGGCTTGACCCAATGGGTGTGGTTGAGTGTTGAAATGGTATAGAGGAGTGATCCAACCATTCACCACATGTCTTAGGGTCAAGATTCTTAAATTCACATATTTACTATTTTACTCTCATATGCCTCTATGGCATTTTTAGTTTCTTTTTATTTTCTTTTGTTTCACTTTGGATTTGGTTTGGTAAGTACTAGGTAAGGTGTATGAAGGTTTTCCAAATCTCTAAACAAAGTAGAAGGGCTTAGGGTAAAGATTTATACATATAGCCATAGGCACATATACCTTTTTCTTATTTAATTTCCTTTTATTTTATTTTAACTTGGGTGATGAAAAGAGGGGTGAGGTTTAGGGTTTAAGATCACTTCAAATACTAATAACAAGCAATCATAGCAATAGCACAAGAATTAAGCAAGATCACTATGTATCACACTTAATTTAATAAAAGTTTTTGTTAGTTCCAAAATATGGAACTAGGGAAATTCATTTGTTTTGTTTTGAATTTTTGGGATGTTACACCTAACCCCGATGATTTAGGATCAGTGAGTTGTAATGATTGGTTTAGGGTGTGTTGCACTTTTAGAGTGATTCACATACAAGGTTCTTATTCAGGTGTGATTACTTGGTATTATAAACAGGTAGATAATAAAGCATAATAATCCATTGAGCACACAAAGAATGATAATTGGCATAATGTTAACAAGTAAAGAATAGTGGTCAGTTTTAGTACTATATGGCATGGTTAATGATTGATTATCATATACTATAAAAGAATAACTTTTTGAAGAACATGTACTTTGATAAAGAACAAGTATGGTAATTAGGTTGGGGGTTCTATGGTTGATTATGGTTTCATCTAGTTTCTGGAGTAAGTATTAGATGGATCACAATAAGGGTGGTTTCATTAACATCTAGGGCTGGTAAGGTTGAGTTAAGTCTAAGCATCTTGATCAATTTATTATAAATAGTTGCTATCAAAGTTGGTTTACCTTACTGATGATAGTTGGCTATTGGCTATAGGTTCTATTAGGCAGGATTGATGATGATTCCTTATTTTCTTCAAAAGAATAACTTTTGAAGAACATACTTCTTAAGTAATAAGAAGTATATCAATTAGGGTTGAGGTGGTCTAGGTTTTACTGTTGGTTCTATTAAGTAAGGAATAATTGGCTCCTAAATAGGATGGTTGATAAGTATCCAACACTAGTAGGGTTTAGTGGGATATGGTTAGGTAATGCTCAAGATTTGGCATAGTTGCCCCTGAGGTTCATCACATTGGTGTGATGCTAAATAGGAATGAATAAGGATGATGGCCTTGGTAATAGGATCTAGGGTTTACACTTGGTTGACCCTACTTTGATTATCTAGGTTGGATAAGTACTAGGTTTGATTAAGATAAACACATGGGATGCTAATTAGTAGTGTTAGGGTTCCCATATTTTATGTGGATTTGAACTAGTATTTAGTTGCTAGATATGAATCTATGATAACTAATGAAGTGACATGATCACATGTTACTTGGGTTTTAGGTTTGGAAACCATTTAGGGTTCACACATAATAATGGAACTAGGGTTCCTAATGGAGTTAGGGTTTTAGGATTACACATGAAATGACAGGGTTGTAACATTATTTCATAAGGAATTAGGGTTTGCTATCTACCCTATGGTTCTATGATTAATAACTTCATTGTAAAGTTGAAGTTATTAGTAACTTGGAAATAAAAATAATATTATTAATTTGGGTTTAAATCCTTCTAATAAGGATTTAACAATTTAACAAATAAAGAAAATTAATTTTATTGTTTTCTTTATTTATTTACTGGTTTTTATTTAATTTAGAAAGTTTTCTTAATTATTGAATTTTAATTTCATTTAGAATTAAAAGAAAAGGCTTAATTATTAAGTTTACAACAATTAAATTTTTATTAAAAATAAAAATTTCATATTATATTTTTATTGAGTAGAGTTTACTTTTTTAAGAATTTTGATATCTTATTTATATTTTTCCGAGCTAATTTGAATTTTCTAAATTATTTCAAAGTTTCAGACATTTTCTGTAATTTGGGAATAAACTAAAACACTAAACCTACCCGGGCAAGTCTTACCCATAGTCAATGACTGGTGGGTCCAAGATCCACGTCCACAGCCACGAAGGCGTGGACTGGTCAAATTGCCGACATGGCCAGGGAACACGGTGGCCGGCGGCAGTCGATCACGGCGTCGGCGCGGTGGTGCTCCCGCGGGCGCGCTATTGGGCTCAAACTACCCGCCGAGACACGGTGAACCCTATGGTGGCGGCGCCGCTGGCTAGTGTTCACCGGAGATCACTCCGGCGAGTGTCTCCGCGGCGGCGAACTACGGTGGAGTATCCAATTGGAGCTAGAATGCATGCCAGGCAATGAATAAGGACTCAATCGAAGCGCAAGCTCACCCTGATGACGTTGGTGTGATCGTCGAAGTCGATGATGGCCGGAGACGAGCTTACCGTCATGAATTTCGGCGAATTGCCTCGGATGAAATTGACGGAATTCACCGAGCTGAGATCACCCCGGGCCAATTCCTCTCGTGGGCGTAGCTTGTCGAGGACGGTGGTCACGGTGGTGTGCTTGGCATGGATAGGGAAGGCCTCGCTCGCCGGCGGTAATGAAGTCTGGCGGAGCCAGGGTTCCGGTATGGGGGAAATTGTGACAAGGAGGAAGCAAACCGAAGCTAGGGTTCGTCGTGGGGTATTTATAGGACTCCAGAGGCGAGCCTCGTCACGGGTTGGAGCAAGGGGAGGTCGACAGCGCGAGGGGGAAGACGAACACGGCGTCGCGGTGGCCTCCAGTGCACGGAGGGGATGAGGACGAGCTCCTCCAGCTATTTTTTTGGACGAAGGAGTACCACGGGCCAGATTGGGCTGTGGTCTGGGCCAGTGCTGGGCTTGGTAGCTAGGTTGCTGATGGGCTAAGTTGCTGGGCTGCTGCGTCTGGTAAGTCCAGGTAAGCTTCTTCTCTATTTCCTTTCTCTATTTTCTTTTCTTCTTATTTTCTGTTTTTGAATACTGTTTTTGATTCAATTTTGAATGCTTTTCTATTTGCAGGTATTTCTTATTTGGACAATACAAGGATTAGCCTAAGATATTGCAAGGTCTTGAGTGGTGTATTTGTAATTTTAATATGGCACCATAACATTGATTTAATTATTATTATTGGTATTAGAATTTCAATACCCCTATGGACATGAATTTGAATATTATCTTTGGGAATATTCAAATTGTTTTCCAATTGGTAGTTTTCTTACTTAATGATATATCTTGTTTTATTTGGTATTGCTTTGCAAGAAACAAGTTACTAAGTATTGTTTGTTTATGGATTTCTATTAAACAAGGGACTTAATGACATGATCTCATGTGCATAAGTCTTTCTAAGTATTTAATCTCTTATCTGAGAATTTGATCCCTTGCATAATATTTTATGTGAGCAACTTTTTGTTAAGGTCTTGTAAGCATTATTATAATCTTATTTCAAAGTTAGCACTAGTGTTATATTTTAATAACACCATGGAATACCTAAGGTAGATACTACTCTCATTATGGGTTGGTATTAATTATAAAGCTAAGTGGTTGATCACCACCATGGTTTTAATCATATGATTTAGCTAGTGAGAAATTCTAGGGTTCTAATTATATTCACCTAATGGCAATTGGTTTGAATCTCAATTATGGCCTGGTTTATATTATGATCACCATAGTGATTCACAAGTTAAGGTTGGGATATAAGCCTAGGGTTGCTTACTAGTTACCTCCCTATGATTTCATGTGGTGAATGATATCTGTTTATCCTATTAGGGTTTAACTTATCCTCGCATATCTCAAGAACATGATCATGGATTAGACATGATCAACTTGTTCTTTTTATCTCTACCTCAAGTTCTTAGGGTTTATGATCATCACTCAATTTATAATGATCCAGGTTTGGCTTCCTAAGGTAGCTCTCATTAAATAGGTTTCCCACTTCCATGATCAATTATTGTCTTGATCAACCAGGGTATAATGTCTCTCTTATAGCTTCTTGGTTGGACATGGCTATGGTTGTCTCAATAAATTATATCCCAGGAGAATGCCTGAGATATTCTGTTAGGGTTCTACTTAAACAATTATGATTTAATCATCAGGTCATATGGGTAGTTCTCTCCCTTAAATTTAAGTGTTGCATCAACTATCTTGAGTATAACACCATAGGTTGAATTCTCTCATATGGGAATAGTTATTTTTGGGTTTATGGTGTACTCACAAGATCTCTTTAGGTATCTAGGCTAAGATTCTATTTGTCTAACTAAATTGGATTGGTTTCCTCCTTACTTTATCAATTCATTGATATGGTATTATTCCATGTGATATTAGGTTAACTCACCACTTCAAGATGAAATGGTTAATCTCCTAATACTTTAGTTTAATGGTGTCCTTGATTCTTAAATAGGTAAAGCTTGGATTGGTATTAATGGTCTCTCTCATTTTGGGAAGGACTTTAATACTAACTTCAGGTTAGGCTCCATAGGGATTGATGTGATCATCAATATCTATGTTTAAAATAAATGGTTTCTCTCTCTAGGAATGTCTTGAGTAAGATCCTAGGGTTCCTCTTAAAGATGATGATTTGAATACTTGGATATATATCCAAGGTTTAACTCAATGTTTGTTAATGCTTCTCTAATAACTAGAATAGAACTCTCACCTCTCTAGGTTTGATGCTTAACTATTTGGAATAGAGAAGAATATATATTCTAGAATTGATCTCCTTTGTCAGGTTTCCAAGAATGAAGTAAAATGAATACCATGAGGTTCATGATAAGATAAGTTAGGAATAGTTTCTCCACTTATTGTTACTTGAATTGCAATTGAATTGGTGTTCATATGTTATGACGGGGATTACCATATTATAATCTTTTATAAGATCAAGCAATTGATCATTCAGTAAAGTGGTGTTGTGTTGATTATTAGTTCCATTTGATCTAACCCCTTAGATCAAATCATCTCTAGCCAAAACAAGGTTTTAACAAAGTAACATTGAGGTTTATAGCGCTTGACTTGATGAGCTACTTCAATTCCACCAAGGTCAAGTGAAACTTCTGTTACTGTGACTGTTTTACTTTAAAGCGCGAAAATTCCCCAGATTTTCTATGCATGAATGCAATGCACACATCTGTTTCCTCTACTTTTGTAACCCCATTACCTGGGATATTACAGTCTCTACCCCTTAAACTAAACTTCGTCCTCGAAGTTTGATCTCTCTCACGTTTCCGAAGTGTGGATCTGACTTGTGCAGACTACGACTTTTCTCGAACTCCGTATTGATCTTACTGGATATCATTGAATATATCCCTTGTCCAGATTCTTCCTGGAGTCCATTAGGGTTTGTCTCTGAGCATTAGTTTCTTACTCCAGTTCTATGATTTTCTTCCTGGAATCTAATAATACCTGTCTCTGAGCCATGGCTTCTAACTTTAATTATTTGATTTCTTTCAACTTTATATGCTTGTTTCCTTTCTCATTGAAGAATCAATGATGGGACTTCTTCTGATGCTGCTAGCCTTAACTGAAGACTAATTTAGTAACATACTCCTAATTGGTGAATAGGTCTTTGTTTTTTCATTACTACCAAAACTGCAATAATGGTACTTAGTAAGGTACTTACCGTGGGAATGTTCGTGATGGTTTATTTCCCTAAGAATGGATTAGACTCATTTAGTCCATCCAATCATGGCTTATTGTTGATACCTATATCTATTTTGGTTTCTTTAGGTTCCATGAAAGGAATCATTCTATTAGTCTGTGGTTCTGGTATGGTCAATTTCCTTCGGTCTTTGGCTTTCTTGAGCTGTATTTGGTCTATGGTATTTTATTCGTCTAACTTCTTTATGCTTAACTTACTTGAGCTTTCCTACTTCTGAGTAAATACTACCCACTTTCTCAAGTTATAATCCACTTCTTACTTCCTCGAGGTATAAACCTCGGCTTCTGGTCTGACATACTTCTGAAAGTAGTGTTCAACAATCTTTTGAAAATAAGATTGAACTTCCCTTCAGTTCAGACCTTCATCATTTATCTTGCTCAAAATATTGAGTTTTTGTACTTCCAACTCAATCTTTACTCTACCCCTTAGAGTTTTCTTATGGTCTTCAACTCCTTTTCTTCCAACTATTGGATTGATGGTCAGAATATTGGTCTAGGTGTAGCTTATGGTTTATATTCTTCTAAGGTCTCGTGAAGAATCCTTGTGGTGTATCCACTCAATTGTGGACATCCAATGTGAATCCTTCGATTAAATGATTTATAGGTTATTGTTATTTGGCTGACAAAAATTTATTTATTTACAACTTCTTGGTACCATTAATCCAATGATGGACTACTTGATACCAATTATGGCTATTTGTTATCTGAAAATAGATTCTATTATAGGTTCTGATCAACTGGACGAGACATCCTCTACTTTATCTCGCAGTACTGATCCTATACCAATTGTGATCTTCTGATATCAACTATGGTCTTCTTATATCTGCTATGGTTTCATAGGTCATCTTCCTTTTTCGAGGGTTTATTGTTGCAAGAAAACCACTAGCTGACACTATGAATATAGTATCCGAAGTGATTTCCCATGCATTCCCTCTTCTGTGTTGACTATGGATCTGCTTCAGCTACACCATAATCACAAGATTTCTCACCTTCATGCTTCTTCCGTACTAAAGTACTCCTCTGTTGAGGCAAAGCATGAGTTTTGATTGATACTTTCTTCAGAGTATTGTGGTTACCTCCCACAACTTTGCTTCATAACTCTGAAGAACCTTCATCTTGTCTTCAAAATATTCAGAATTCATCACTTCCTCAGACGTTTACCATTACCCTCTAGATCTATAGCACCAAGTAAGGACTTGATATTGCAACATGCATTTGCATATCAAAGTCAAACTCCATGTATGGATCTAGTCAAACAATGAAAATCCAATAAAATCCAAGAAGATTCAGCTTTGTGTTTATAATACACATCATCATAAGATAGGTTTATATCGTGATACTTAGCACGAATAGATGGGATTCTACTATTTGTCTCAACATTTACCTTAATTGCACAATTGCAATGAGATAAACTTGACACAAAGTTGTCTAGGATAGTTAAGGTTAACCTAATTTTGTTTGGAAGTACTACTTAACTTCCATTTTGTTGAGGACTATCTCACATGATATGTCTAGGTTGTAACATGGCTATTCTAAACACATAACTATTGGAATATAGTTGCTATATTTCCAAGTATTTCTATCATAAGACTATGGTCATGATGTACTTGGCACACTTCCCATAGCTTTGGGAACACAATTCTTGCTTTGTTGTTGAAGACCTGACTTCTTATTGTTCTTCTCCTAAATGTTTATGATGTTCTATTCCATCACATAATGATTCTCAAGTGAATCATATATGATTAGCAACTCTACTATGTAAGTAGACAAATTTTATTCCTATCTCTCTTCCTTACCTCCCATGATTGACTCATCATGGTCTATACTACCGTATCTAACTTATATTTACCACTTACAATCAATTGTTTCACAAGTTTAGATAATTTACTTACTCATTACTTAACTTGATCTACAATTTCTATTAGGATATCTTAATTATCTTCATCACTTGATATTACTTCTATTACAGGTCTGAATACTTTTACTTAATCATAACATATGTTGGTACACATCTTCCAATAGGATATCTTCCTTATGGTTGTATCCTCTCTTTGGACTACCATGTATTGTATACCAACTATGGGCTACTCCTCTATTGTTTTAAGGACTTAATGGTATGCTACATACTTGGGATTAGCTAACTAACTTTGCTTAAGAAGGATAGGTAGGAAATGTTGACTCAAGTGTGTCAGGATTATTCTCAAGTGAATATCCATCTCAAGTCATAAAGAGTATTTGGTTTACCTAGGACAACTTCCTATAGACACTACCAATCCTATAGGTCTCCTTTAAAGGGTTTCAATCCTAGGGTCAAAGCATTTGCTCTGATACCAACTGTGGTGACCCGGCATACCACTGCATGGTGTAGTATGCAAGTCTGATATAACACCAATGAAACACAGTTCCACGGGTATTATATCGCTCAGAGTGGTACAACAGAAACATATGCGGGTCCAAGGCATGTCTATAGAATTACAACATTGACTCTGTTACATAAGATCATCACAGCCTCCTACTTTACAATGAGGTAAGTTGCAAATAAACTCCAGAAGAACGACTCGTAGTCTAGTCTTATCACGAACTCTATTTGTAGAGTATTTAACTAGCTATAGAGGCTAAGAATAGATTCTAGCTAAATAGGAGCTAGGTTTAGGAAACTAGTTCCCTTCTATGGCTATACTAGGTTTTCTCCTTGTTGGATGTGGTATCTGACTCCTCTGACAGGGTCCTGTCTCTTGAAGTAGTTGTTGACTCCTCGGTCTTCGAGTTGCACTGTAGATCCTCCTTCGATGCCTTCATATCTAAGCAGGGGATTTAAGAGTGGGATGAGTACGAGCGTACTCAACAAGTTCATTATAGGAAAGAGGTGTTTAATGCACTAGCTACAGCATTAGACCAGAAAGTCTAATACCAATGCAGGTTTTCATAACCATTTCTTCAAAAGGTTGCTTTTATTCAGAAGAACTATGTCCGTCAGCCTTCACCGGTTTACTAGAACTTCATGGAGCTCCTTTCCGGCCGCGTTCGCAGTTCCATATCCCAGAACAGGGAGTGACAGGTCACGGTTCTTTACACTCTGCAGAGGTGTGTTGCTTTACCCATAAGAGATCTTAACCTTGGTGCCAACTGAGCCGCGAGCTCGTCCACACTTCCTATGGTGTGAGGCCCGGTATAAGGTCTAGCCAATCATGTTCCTCCGCTACCTCGAACACCCACCCTTTGTTGCAAACTCCGACCCTGGGTCCACGCCGGCCCCATTACTCCCATAGATTTCAGGGTGGACTCCGACCACGATGTCAATGCAGGGCTCTACCATACATTCCTACGCCGGCAGTTGCAACCCATCATAGACCTCATTACCGTTGGGACTTCTACGGGTTCCCACCCCTGCATCAAGTCTCGCAAGATCATGTGCACCCGGTAATGAGCATCCGTTGATGAACGAGAGGTGGAAACACTTTTGACTATTCCATCCCACTCCGAATCTTATGGTTAACACGGTTATTACGGCACAAGAATCACTGGCGACATTTGTTGTTTAATCCTAGATGGATATAAACCCTTGCAATGGAACCTCCACCATATCAACACAATCCATGGTTCCATTGCCAACCACATAGTCATATTCATAGTTATGAAAATAGTGGTTTTGGTTTTTTATGCAATAGTGATAACCATAGTGCTTTGCAAGTAATTTGATAGAAATACTCAAATGACATGAGCAAGTGATGAACTTGCCTTTCTTGACTGCAAGATTATGCAGGCAAGGTCTTTGATACGTGATAACTCCAAATTCTGAAATAGCATCATCGTCCGGTAAGGACGATGTTTAAAAGATTGGCAAGGATGCAATAATGCATAAGAATGAGATGTAATCGCTCTAAGCGTGACCTAGCCCCGATGATTTAGGATCAGTGAGTTGTAATGATTGGTTTAGGGTGTGTTGCACTTTTAGAGTGATTCACATACAAGGTTCTTATTCAGGTGTGATTACTTGGTATTATAAACAGGTAGATAATAAAGCATAATAATCCATTGAGCACACAAAGAATGATAATTGGCATAATGTTAACAAGTAAAGAATAGTGGTCAGTTTTAGTACTATATGGCATGGTTAATGATTGATTATCATATACTATAAAAGAATAACTTTTTGAAGAACATGTACTTTGATAAAGAACAAGTATGGTAATTAGGTTGGGGGTTCTATGGTTGATTATGGTTTCATCTAGTTTCTGGAGTAAGTATTAGATGGATCACAATAAGGGTGGTTTCATTAACATCTAGGGCTGGTAAGGTTGAGTTAAGCCTAAGCATCTTGATCAATTTATTATAAATAGTTGCTATCAAAGTTGGTTTACCTTACTGATGATAGTTGGCTATTGGCTATAGGTTCTATTAGGCAGGATTGATGATGATTCCTTATTTTCTTCAAAAGAATAACTTTTGAAGAACATACTTCTTAAGTAATAAGAAGTATATCAATTAGGGTTGAGGTGGTCTAGGTTTTACTGTTGGTTCTATTAAGTAAGGAATAATTGGCTCCTAAATAGGATGGTTGATAAGTATCCAACACTAGTAGGGTTTAGTGGGATATGGTTAGGTAATGCTCAAGATTTGGCATAGTTGCCCCTGAGGTTCATCACATTGGTGTGATGCTAAATAGGAATGAATAAGGATGATGGCCTTGGTAATAGGATCTAGGGTTTACACTTGGTTGACCCTACTTTGATTATCTAGGTTGGATAAGTACTAGGTTTGATTAAGATAAACACATGGGATGCTAATTAGTAGTGTTAGGGTTCCCATATTTTATGTGGATTTGAACTAGTATTTAGTTGCTAGATATGAATCTATGATAACTAATGAAGTGACATGATCACATGTTACTTGGGTTTTAGGTTTGGAAACCATTTAGGGTTCACACATAATAATGGAACTAGGGTTCCTAATGGAGTTAGGGTTTTAGGATTACACATGAAATGACAGGGTTGTAACATCATTTCATAAGGAATTAGGGTTTGCTATCTACCCTATGGTTCTATGATTAATAACTTCATTGTAAAGTTGAAGTTATTAGTAACTTGGAAATTAGGGTTTGCTATCTACCCTATGGACTGGTCAAATTGCCAACATGGCCAGGGAACACGGTGGCCGGCAGCCGGCGGCAGTCGATCACGGCGCCGGCGCGGTGGTGCTCCCGCGGGCGCGCTATTGGGCTCAAACTACCCGCCGAGACACGGTGAACCCTATGGTGGCGGCGCCGCTGGCTAGTGGTCACCGGAGATCACTCCAGCGAGTGTCTCCGCGGCGGCGAACTACGGTGGAGTATCCAATTGGAGCTAGAATGCATGCCAGGCAATGAATAAGGACTCAATCGAAGCGCAAGCTCACCCTGATGACGTTGGTGTGATCGTCGAAGTCGATGATGGCCGGAGATGAGCTTACCGTCATGAATTTCGGCGGACTGCCTCGGATGAAATTGACGGAATTCACCGAGCTGAGATCACCCCGGGCCAATTCCTCTCGTGGGCGTAGCTTGTCGAGGACGGTGGTCACGGTGGTGTGCTTGGCATGGATAGGGAAGGCCTCGCTCGCCGACGGTAATGAAGTCTGGCGGAGCCAGGGTTCCGGTATGGGGGAAATTGTGACAAGGAGGAAGCAAACCGAAGCTAGGGTTCGTCGTGGGGTATTTATAGGACTCCAGAGGCGAGCCTCGTCACGGGTTGGAGCAAGGGGAGGTCGACAGCGCGAGGGGGAAGACGAACACGGCGTCGCGGTGGCCTCCAGTGCACGGAGGGGATGAGGACGAGCTCCTCCAGCTATTTTTTTGGACGAAGGGGTACCACGGGCCAGATTGGGTTGTGGTCTCGGGCGATCTTGGGCTTGGTAGCTAGGTTGCTGATGGGCTAAGTTCTTTGGGCTCTTGCGTGCGAGTAAGTCCAGGTAAGCTTCTTCTCTATTTCCTTTCTCTATTTTCTTTTCTTCTTATTTTCTGTTTTTGAATACTGTTTTTGATTCAATTTTGAATGCTTTTCTATTTGCAGGTATTTCTTATTTGGACAATACAAGGATTAGCCTAAGATATTGCAAGGTCTTGAGTGGTGTATTTGTAATTTTAATATGGCACCATAACATTGATTTAATTATTATTATTGGTATTAGAATTTCAATACCCCTATGGACATGAATTTGAATATTATCTTTGGGAATATTCAAATTGTTTTCCAATTGGTAGTTTTCTTACTTAATGATATATCTTGTTTTATTTGGTATTGCTTTGCAAGAAACAAGTTACTAAGTATTGTTTGTTTATGGAGTTCTATTAAACAAGGGACTTAATGACATGATCTCATGTGCATAAGTCTTTCTAAGTATTTAATCTCTTATCTGAGAATTTGATCCCTTGCATAATATTTTATGTGAGCAACTTTTTGTTAAGGTCTTGTAAGCATTATTATAATCTTATTTCAAAGTTAGCACTAGTGTTATATTTTAATAACACCATGGAATACCTAAGGTAGATACTACTCTCATTATGGGTTGGTATTAATTATAAAGCTAAGTGGTTGATCACCACCATGGTTTTAATCATATGATTTAGCTAGTGAGAAATTCTAGGGTTCTAATTATATTCACCTAATGGCAATTGGTTTGAATCTCAATTATGGCCTGGTTTATATTATGATCACCATAGTGATTCACAAGTTAAGGTTGGGATATAAGCCTAGGGTTGCTTACTAGTTACCTCCCTATGATTTCATGTGGTGAATGATATCTGTTTATCCTATTAGGGTTTAACTTATCCTCGCATATCTCAAGAACATGATCATGGATTAGACATGATCAACTTGTTCTTTTTATCTCTACCTCAAGTTCTTAGGGTTTATGATCATCACTCAATTTATAATGATCCATGTTTGGCTTCCTAAGGTAGCTCTCATTAAATAGGTTTCTCACTTCCATGATCAATTATTGTCTTGATCAACTAGGGTATAATGTCTCTCTTATAGCTTCTTGGTTGGACATGGCTATGGTTGTCTCAATAAATTATATCCCAGGAGAATGCCTGAGATATTCTGTTAGGGTTCTACTTAAACAATTATGATTTAATCATCAGGACATATGGGTAGTTCTCTCCCTTAAATTTAAGTGTTGCATCAACTATCTTGAGTATAACACCATAGGTTGAATTCTCTCATATGGGAATAGTTATTTTTGGGTTTATGGTGTACTCACAAGATCTCTTTAGGTATCTAGGCTAAGATTCTATTTGTCTAACTAAATTGGATTGGTTTCCTCCTTACTTTATCAATTCATTGATATGGTATTATTCCATGTGATATTAGGTTAACTCACCACTTCAAGATGAAATGGTTAATCTCCTAATACTTTAGTTTAATGGTGTCCTTGATTCTTAAATAGGTAAAGCTTGGATTGGTATTAATGGTCTCTCTCATTTTGGGAAGGACTTTAATACTAACTTCAGGTTAGGCTCCATAGGGATTGATGTGATCATCAATATCTATGTTTAAAATAAATGGTTTCTCTCTCTAGGAATGTCTTGAGTAAGATCCTAGGGTTCCTCTTAAAGATGATGATTTGAATACTTGGATATATATCCAAGGTTTAACTCAATGTTTGTTAATGCTTCTCTAATAACTAGAATAGAACTCTCACCTCTCTAGGTTTGATGCTTAACTATTTGGAATAGAGAAGAATATATATTCTAGAATTGATCTCCTTTGTCAGGTTTCCAAGAATGAAGTAAAATGAATACCATGAGGTTCATGATAAGATCATGGATTAGTTTAAGACATGGAAAAGATAAGTTAGGAATAGTTTCTCCACTTATTGTTACTTGAATTGCAATTGAATTGGTGTTCATATGTTATGACGAGGATTACCATATTATAATCTTTTATAAGATCAAGCAATTGATCATTCAGTAAAGTGGTGTTGTGTTGATTATTAGTTCCATTTGATCTAACCCCTTAGATCAAATCATCTCTAGCCAAAATAAGGTTTTAACAAAGTAACATTGAGGTTTATAGCGCTTGACTTGATGAGCTACTTCAATTCCACCAAGGTCAAGTGAAACTTCTGTTACTGTGACTGTTTTACTTTAAAGCGCGAAAATTCCCCAGATTTTCTATGCATGAATGCAATGCACACATCTGTTTCCTCTACTTTTGTAACCCCATTACCTGGGATATTACAGATGAGGAGATTAAGTCCATCCCAAACTACTGTGTATTCATCAACTCACAAGTCACAACAGACTCTATGAATAGGCGCCACCGTCCTACGAGTTTGCCGCCTCACCGCTCCTATTCCTGGGATGCACTAATGCCTCTACGCAACTCCTGCCATGTTTTCTGCTGCTGCACCTGCGATTGAACTGTATAAATGCCCTAGATCAGGTTTCGTTGGCCTATGCGTGCCCCTGTTTGGGGGAACAAAGAGCAAGCAGCTCCCGCTGGCAGCAGGAGGTAAGCAGTGGCTAGATTACACACGCACGCCTTCTCTTATTTGCTGCTACTTGGTGCTCTTCTCCTTGATAGGGGATATAAGTAGTGGTATTTATACTACTAGGGTGAACTAGCTAGTAGTGTGAATAGCAGTCTTAGAATCAAGTTGTAGTGCTATTCCTAAGCACCGTTAGAAACTTGACTTACTATTTACTAGAGCGGCAGCGTCTCAGGTTCACCATCGTGTATTGGGTGCTACACGATGTAGTGCATGAGTTTATTCAACATTCACTCCCTAGCCTCATGCACTTACGGGAATTTTGATCATGCCACAACTTTGGAACGCAGCTCCTCGAACTTGATTCCGCCGAGTGACGTTGTCAAGATGTCGGCCAGCTGGTTCTCTATTCTGGTAATGACAATGACGCTGGAAGTCTAGAAGTGGGGATGAGAGAGGCCCACATGGCCATTTAAGTAGCTCTCGAGTCTGGCCATGACACCGTAAGATCCTCAGCCTCCTCTCTGGCTACTCCACCGCGGTTGCCAAGTGCCAGCAGGAACGAGCAGCACCGAAGAAATCCTCCTCGCTAGTGCCCCAAGCCTCGGCCCCGTGGGGCACCTCCGCGTGTGCCAGTCCAAGACGCCGCGAATCTGCGATGTCGTTGGAGAAGATGTCCAAGGAAGGGGGAAAAACGTAGACGAAATGCTAGTGTGGGTTGTATTCCTCTGATTCAAACGGACGCAAGGATGCCAGGCTCGAAAATGCCCTGGCCAAGCAGGCTGGCCCAGCTAAAATGGGCTGCAGCCCACAGGAACAAGGACGAGCCACCTGAACGTTTTCCTCTCCTGCCTAGAAGCGGGCGCACCTATACCAAGCCCAGCAGCCTGCGGGAATAACCATCTGAAGGCGATCCTGGGTGGGCCGGCCCATTAGCCTGTTCGCTAGCTGCACAGAAGTAGTACCATATTGTTTTATAGATGCACGTGATTTGGCGTTTTTTTTAAATAATGCGAATTATTTTATAAAATGCAAGAGTGTCACGCGTTTTTAAAAATTTGCAAAAGTGTGACTCAGTCGGTCACGCATGGACCGATGGGTGGTTAGCAAACCGATCGGCGCACTGACAGCCGATTGCAGATGGTATGGGTCCCACTATCTAGCCAACCCCGCCGATCGGCGGACAGGTGACTGATCGGCCGGCCGGTGGCCGATCGGCACACCAGCTACCGACCACTCAGCAGCAGCATGCGCGCGGTTAGCAGAGCCGTCAGCAGCATACGCGCGGGCAAGCAGCGTGCGAGCCGCAGCACGCACCAAGAATATGCATGCACTTAGATTGGCCGATCGATCGACAGAAAAAAATGTATTATATGATTAGTTTTCAGACATGAAAGGCCAGCATAAGTTTACCCTGTCACGTCTACCTATGTCAGCATACTCATGGCATCTGCAACGAGGGCGACGTCGGGAACTAGATTCAGCGGTTCGATGCATAGTGATCGGGCCATCAGCAGAGACACAACGCGGAACATATTTGCGTCTGGGAACGTCACGGCCGACGCTGCGGACGCGCCAAGTGATCGCTCGCTTTTTCCACCGGACCCGCCCGGCAGCGAGCCATAGGGCTGCATCGCATCGCTTCTGCACTGCAGCCTTCGTCATCAATATCGTGGTTGCCTCTTTTGCGCGCGCATTGGCGGGCGGCGGCTAGGCTTCTACACCACCATCAATAGTATCGTGTCCCGCGCGCCCGGCCTTTAAAAGCCGACCGGCATCCCCGGCATCGCCTACACCACCGACACCTTCGCTCACACCTCCACCACCGGCGTGGGTTGCTCCACCTCCACCGCCAGCGGCACCGACGTATGTTCCGCCAGTTGCCAACTAGCTGTGGCCGGTACCGGATTTCGTCGTGCTCGACGACGATGATGAGGAGTAGGCGCATGCGTTAGTTTTTATATTTTATATTTTCCTTTCTTCACTACAAATTATGTTTCTATTTCGGTGAGATGCCCTTACGCCATCGCATGCACATGGAAATCTCTTGTCACCTTTAGGTTCTATTTCGCTCCACAACTAAGCATCCAATAGGGAGATCTTTGAGATGCTTAATGAGAAGTACTACCTCCGTCCCAAGGAATAAGACGCACGCGTATTCCAAGATAAACTTTAACCATAAAAATTGAGCAATAGAATCTTGGTTATATTATATGTAATTAGTATCGTTGGATTCGTATTGAAAAACACTTTCTAATGATGTTAATTTCATTCAAACAATTTTTATATATTTGAAATAATTCTGAGTCAAACGAAAAACACGTAAAACAAGAACGCCTTATTCCTTGAATCAAAGGTATTACTATAGATTTAGCACGCGATTTTTTTTTAAATAATACGAATTTTTTATTTAATTCGAGGACTATCACGCGTTTTCAAAATTTTCGAAAAGTGTGACTCGGTCGGACTACAAGAGCCGATCGGCAGCAGAGTCGATCGGCCGGCAAGCAGCCGATTGCAGTCTCCCTGCGATGGCCGACCAGAGGGGACAGCACCCCGTCGGACTGCTGCAGTCCGATCGGACGGGAGCAGCCAGACTGTGGCATGCAGCATGCACGCGTCGCGTCGGTCGACCCTGCCGGCCACGCGCAGACGCCCTCGCCCGGCCACGCGCAGACGCTCCCCCGGCCAGCCTTTTCTTCTTTCTTCTTTCTTCTGTCTTCTTCCTCCTTTCTCCTCTCTTCTTCCCTTCTCTCTTTCCTGCATGCTTTCTTCCCTGGCTGCACAAGAACAGCTCGAAAACTTCAGCATATTTCGCAGATCCCTAGTGATTTAGCCAATAAAACTTCAACATTTTGCTGCTATTAGTTGAGGGAAGCTCGATCTACAGATGGGTTAGGTTTTGGAGAGGATTGGTGGTGTTGTTTAGCAGCAATGGTGATGAAGCACCTCTCCCTGCCTACGTCCACAAGTAAGTTCTGAGCGTCGCTAAGTTTAAGCCTGTTCATCATGGTTCGACTAACTCTCACAATTATTTTCTGCAGGTACAACAGGAAGGGTACTAGCCACTCCTCGACATGGTGGCTTCAGCGCGTTGGCTCGTATGTTGCTGAGTGGGATGGCGCGACAACACACGTCTGGCCGAACGATGAGCAGTTTGACCCACAGGAGTTTGCCGCATATCTGCAGAGGTACACTGCAGCCACGCGAGTGCGCCTCATCCCGCCGACTGATCCAGCTCAGGCGCCACCTGCGTCTATGCACGATATGTACCCGACTCAGTCCACAGCCGGTAGTCGACAGCATGCGGTACGTACAACTTTCTATTCCACCCTCATACTTGTCGTTTATCTATTGGGTTCTACGATTTATATGCTACCATGATTTTTCAGGTCACCGATCGCGGACTTACAGGATGAAGTCGCTCGGTACACACGTCAAGTGTCCAGTGCACCTCTTCTGCAGCGTGACCAACATGTGTCCTGGTTGAGGCGTCTCGAGGACAAGCTACGCGGGATCTACTCGGCTATCACATGCAGCCGTAGTTCCGACGTCGTTCAGCGCCACCTCCTTCCACCGCGACCCTCCACACAAAGAAGCAGCCGACGGCCACATCTCACACCGACCGCAACACCTGCACCACCACCTCCCGATCGGGCAGAGGTTCGTCGTGGCGAAGACACCTCCTTCCGTCGACGACTATCGGTACCGGCCACCACGGATCACGGCCACGTCTCACACCGACGCCGACACCAGACCACCACCTCCCGACCAGCAGAGGTTCGTCGTGCGCAGCGAAGACACTCCTTCCGTCGATGACTTTCGGTACCGGCGTCACGGTTTCTTCGACGACTTTCAAGCAGAAGTCGCTTTCGACCAAGGCAAGAACAGAGGCCCCTTTCATGGGAGGAGCAGGATACACACAGGGTATGTACTATTCTATATATTGTGTTCCATATAGACTATACTCCACTTAGTTTGACATCACTTATGTTTCATGGCACAGGATACTCGCAGCACACTGCGTCCAATCCTTCATGGGGAGCTAGTGATCAGGATCCTGAGCACATGGAGTACTACAAAGACGCGACGAGAACTATGTCGGTATGCGACTCCTCCACCACAGCCCACACAGAGACACAAGATCGACCCCGAGTCCGGGTCCTGGATCCCTGCTCGCATAACCAGGGCCCTGCATGTGTTCGGTTGGACACCCCGTACTACGCCGCCTCCACGAAACCCCAGACGCCGTCCATAGTCTCAGACATTTATGTATCTATGTATCAGACATTTATGTATGCATCACCTATGTATCAGACTTCATGTATGAACTATGTATCAGTATGTTGTACCGCTTAAAAATGACGCCATAAGTACCTTCAGCTATACCTCTGCTAACCATAAGCTTCATGCAAACGAAGAAAATACATCCATGCAAATAATCGGGTTGTAGCAGGCCAATTAGTCTGTAGCAAACCAATTGGTCTGTAGCAAACCAATTGGTCTGTAGCTGACCAACGAGTCTGCCGGCCGTAATCCGACCGAGTCACAATTTTCGAAAATTTTGAAAACGCGTGATAGTCCTGGAATTAAATAAAAAATTCGTATTATTTAAAAAAAAATCGCGATTTAGCACTACAACACTCCAGACATTAATGCTCTACATGCATAACAAAGAACCTTGTCAAGCCCGTGAAAGCAGGCAGCATGCAGCTGGTCGCCAGCTAGCTGACCGATCGGCCTGCTGCTAGCTGATCGTTCTACTGCTGGCCAATCGTCCTAGAGCTAGCCAATTTCTGACACAACGCAGAGGACCTGCCTGGCCGACAGCCTAAATGGTTTTTGGTGGGCCGATCGGTCGACTGGAAACCGACCAAGTCACATATCTGAAAATGATTCAGAACGTGTGACATTTCTGAAAATTATAAAATAATTCGTATTATTTTAAAAAATTCGCCCGTGATTTGAGCTGTAGTCCACCGATTCCTATCATGTTTAATTCGTTCGAGACCCGAGTTCGAACGCCATCACTTAAGAATTCCAAAACCAGTTTTCTTATTTTCGAATCTAAGCAAAATTTGAATTTCAACAAAATCCGAATGTGAGAAAAAATTATTTTGAACAAATTTCGAATTTGAGCAAAATTTTATTTTGAAGAAATTTGATATCTGAGCAAATTTTGATTTCAAAAATATTTCGAATCTAAGCAAAAATTAATTTTGAACGAAATTCGAATCTAAGCAAAAAATGTTTTAAAACAAATTTCGAATCTAACCAAAATTTAAATTTGAACAATTTTTTTGAAATGAGCAATTTTTAAAACGGTCCGAATACCGAGCAGACGTCCAAAAACCAAACAAATTCGTCCTAGATTTTTGAACCTTCTAGACTATTCATAAAATCGGAAAAACCGAAATAATACACTACCTCTGTTTATAACGGGTGCGGCCCAAAAACTTTTACTCCCAGGCGATTTCTATTAACCCGCGCCAATAGGCGATGAATAGGTTTTCCCCCTAGAAGCTGGGAGCGCCTATTATCCGCTTTAAGTGAAGCAAACAATTGGTTCCGCATAACCCAAGCTACTACCGTGCGTGCACATGCAGGTTCCAATTTTACGCGCACAATACAAAATAGTCATGCGCATATATGTCATTTTTGCTCCCGAATTTTTGTTTAAGTGTTTCTCGCGCATGGTAGAATTAAGGCTCCATAACTCATGTTCATAAAAAGTTGGATTTTACAAATGTTCAAATTTAAAAATTGTTCGAATCTAAAAATGTTCAAATTTTAGAATGTCCTAACCTGAAAAATGTTTAAATTATAAAATGTTCAAATCTAAAAAATTGTTCAAAGCTAAAATATGTTCAAATTTTAAAAACTCCGAATCTAAAAAATGTTTAACTTTTAAAAATGTTTAAATCTAAAAATTGTTCGAATATAAAAAATTTCAAATTTCAAATATGTCTGAATCAGAGAAAAGTTTAAATTTTCAAAATGTTCAAGTCTAAAAAAATTTGAATCTAAGAAATGTCCGAATTTCAAATATGTCCGTATCTAACAAAAAGATTAAAATTTAAAAATGTTCAAATCTAAAATTAGTTCAAATTTCATATATGTTTGAATCTGAAAAAAATAAAAAATCTAAAAATTGTTGGATCTAAAAAATGTTCGAATATATAAAATGTTCAAAATTTTAAAATTTTAAGATTTTAAAAAGTTTGACAATAATTTCCAGTTTTCAAGAAGTCCAGGTTTGAAAAAGTTAAAAAAAGCCTGACAGGGAAAATCGTCAAAACCACCAAAGAATCAAGAAAATCGAATAAACTAAAATAAACCGAAGAAAACCGAAAAGCAGAGATTGTTGTCTCTAATGGGTCGGCCCAGATATAATCTGCCCTATGCGGAGCGCTCGATCGCTCCCGCTATGAGCGGAGAATAGGTATCACCCTAGAAGCTGACATTGGTCGAAGAAGCAGGATCGGTGGAGTTTTCGGAAGCCAGTCTATTGCCGAACACGCCCTTGCATAGTGGAAGTAACTTCAGTAGTAATATAGGGTACATCTCAACAAATTTGCTGATGTGGTACTGATGGAACTATCTGTACCTGAAGCAAGCATACTACGAGACATGTAATTTAGACTATTATAAAAAGAATGAAACATATTTCATTCACTAACACCATGAGAAGGACAACTTCCAAGCAACATCTTATTATTTTGCAAACAGAAGCTAGGTGTTTATCTATTTTTTTTGTAAGAGGATGTTGTTTCTGTTTTGCAAGATTTTAACCGGTAGATAGTACTTCTTGATAAACATTTTTATCATGATGTCCAAATAATTTATCCTACCATTTGGCAAAGATGTTATACACTCATTTTCTATATCCGGAAACTCCGGGTTTGTGCGAAATTTACTGACAGACTGATACGTCTCCGACGTATCGATAATTTCTTATGTTCCATGCCACATTATTGATGTTATCTACATGTTTTATGCACACTTTATGTCATATTCGTGCATTTTCTGGAACTAACCTATTAACAAGATGCCGAAGTGCCGCTTCTGTTTTACGCTGTTTTTGGTTTCGTAAATCCTAGTAACGAAATATTCTCGGAATCGGACGAAATCAACGCCTGTGTTCCTATTTTTCCCGGAACCATCCAGAACACCCGAGAGCCGCGTAGGGGAGCCCCGGGGGCCCCACACCACACCCCGGCGCGGCCGGAGGGGGCCGCGCCGCCCTATGGTGTGGGCCCCCGTAAGCCCTCCGCGCCGCCTCTTCGCCTATATAAAGCCTCCGTCGCGAAAACCCGATGCGTTGGACGAAACCCACGTAAACCTTCCAGAGCCGCCGCCATCGCGAAGCCAAGATCCGGGGACAGGAGTCTCTGTTCCGGCACCCTGCCGGAGCGGGGAAGTGCCCCCGGAAGGCTTCTCCATCGACACCACTGCCATCTCCACCGCCATCTTCATCACCGCTGCTACTCCCATGAGGAGGGAGTAGTTCTCCATCGAGGCTCGGGGCTGTACCGGTAGCTATGTGGTTAATCTCTCTCCATGTACTTCAATACAATGATCTCATGAGCTGCTTTACATGATTGAGATTCATATGAGTTTTGTATCACAATTCATCTATGTGCTACTCTAGTGATGTTATTAAAGTAGTTCTATTCCTCCTGCACGTGTGTAAAGGTGACTAGTGTGTGCACCGTGTGGTTCTTGTCGTAGGCTATGATCATGATCTCTTGTAGATTGTGGAGTTAATTATCATTATGATGGTATTGATGTGATCTATCTGGTTATGTTGATCTATCTTACACTATAAGGTTACTTAAATATGAACAAATTGTGGAGCTTGTTAACTCCGGCATTGAGGGTTCGTGTAATCCTACACAATGCGTTCATCATCCAACAAGAGTGTAGAGTATGCATTTATCTATTCTGTTATGTGATCAATGTTGAGAGTGTCCACTAGTGAAAGTGTAATCCCTAGGCCTTGTTCCTAAATACTGCTGCGTTACTACTGCTTGTTTACTGTTTCACTGTGTTACTACTGCTGCAATACTACCACCATCAACTACACGCCCGAAAGCTATTTTCTGGCACCGTTGCTACTGCTCATATATATTTATACCACCTGTATTTCACTATCTCTTCGCCGAACTAGTGCACCTATTAGGTGTGTTGGGGACACAAGAGACTTCTTGCTTTGTGGTTGCAGGGTTGCATGAGAGGGATATCTTTGACCTCTTCCTCCCTGAGTTCGATAAACCTTGGGTATCCACTTAAGGGAAAACTTGCTGCTGTTCTACAAACCTCTGCTCTTGGAGGCCCAACACTGTCTACAGGAAAGGAGGGGGAACGTAGACATCAAGCACTTTTTCTGGCGCCGTTGCCTGTGAGGATAGGTAATAGGAACTCATACTTCGGTTCCAGGTAAAGTACTTTTCTGGCGCCATTGTGTTTGTGCTCGAAGCTATTTCCTTTAGATCCTGCAATTGCATCTTTTTGTTTCTTGTTTACAATAGTAAGGCATAATGGAAAACATCTGTGAGCTCTTTGTACTATTTCCTGAGTCAAGACATGAATGGTTTAATGCGAAAATTAAAAAACCCATGGAACATGTTAGCATGAATACTTTGAACACCATTGTTGCTAATGATATGGAAAATTCTAAGCTTGGGGAAGCTGGTTTTGATGAGCATGATCTTTTTAGTCCACCAAGCATTGAGGAGAAAATTTTCTTTGATGATACTTTGCCTCCTATTTATGATGATTATAATGATAGTGGTCTTTTGGTGCCACCTACTATGGAGAGTAAATTTTGTTGTGATTATACTATGCCTCCTACACTTGATGAGAATAATAATGATAGCTACTTTGTTGAATTTGCTCCCACTACAACTAATAAAATTGATTATGCTTATGTGGGTAGTAATAATTTTATGCATGAGACTCATGATAAGAATGCTTTATGTGATAGTTATATTGTTGAGTTTGCTAATGTTGCTACTGAAAGTTATTATGAGAGAGGAAAATATGGTTGTAGAAATTTTCATGTTACAAAAACACCTCTCTATGTGCTGAAATTTTTGAAGCTACACTTGTTTTATCTTCCTATGCTTGTTACTTTGCTCTTCATGAACTTGTTTATTTACAAGATTCCTTTGCATAGGAAGCATGTTAGACTTAAATGTGTTTTGAATTTGCCTCTTGATGCTCTCTTTTGCTTCAAATACTATTTCTTATGAGTGCATCATTAAAACTGCTGAGCCCATCTTAATGGCTATAAAGAAAGAACTTCTTGGGAGATAACCCATGTGTTATTTTGCTACAGTAATTTGTTTTATATTTGTGTCTTGGAAGTTGTTTACTACTGTAACAACCTCTCCTTATCTTAGTTTTGTGTTTTGTTGTGCCAAGTAAAGCCGTTGATAGAAAAGTAAGTACTAGATTTGGATTACTGCACAGTTCCAGATTTCTTTGCTGTCACGAATCTGGGTCCACCTCCCTGTAGGTAGCTCAGAAAATTAAGCCAATTTACGTGCATGATCCTCAGATATGTACGCAACTTTCATTCAATTTGAGCATTTTCATTTGAGCAAGTCTGGTGCCATTTTAAAATTCGTCAATACGAACTGTTCTGTTTTGACAGATTCTGCCTTTTATTTCGCATTGCCTCTTTCGCTATGTTGGATAAATTTCTTTGATCCATTAATGTCCAGTAGCATTATGCAATGTCCAGAAGTGTTAAGAATGATTGTGTCACCTCTGAATATGTCAATTTATATTGTGCACTAACCCTCTAATGAGTTGTTTCGAGTTTGGTGTGGAGGAAGTTTTCAAGGGTCAAGAGAGGAGGATGATATACTATGATCAAGAAGAGTGAAAAGTCTAAGCTTGGGGATGCCCCGGTGGTTCACCCCTGCATATATCAAGAAGACTCAAGCGTCTAAGCTTGGGGATGCCCAAGGCATCCCCTTCTTCATCGACAACATTATCAGGTTCCTCCCCTGAAACTATATTTTTATTCCATCACATCTTATGTACTTTACTTGGAGCGTCTGTTTGTTTTTGTTTTTGTTTGTGTTTGAATAAATTGGATTACATCATGCTTGTGTGGGAGAGAGACACGCTCCGCTGGTTCGTATGAACACATGTGTTCTTAGCTCATAATTTTCATGGCGAAGGTTGAAACTGCTTCGTTAATTATTATATGGTTGGAATTGGAAAATGCTACATGTAGTAATTGCTATAATGTCTTGGGTAATGTGATACTTGGCAATTGTTGTGCTCATGATTAAGCTCTTGCATCATATGCTTTGCACCCATTAATGAAGAAATACATAGAGCATGCTAAAATTTGGTTTGCATATTTGGTTTCCCTAAGGTCTAGATAATTTCTAGTATTGAGTTTGAACAACAAGGAAGACGGTGTAGAGTCTTATAATGTTTTCAATATGTCTTTTATGTGAGTTTTGCTGCACCGGTTCATCTTTGTGTTTGTTTCAAATAAACCTTGCTAGCCTAAACCTTGTATCGAGAGGGAATACTTCTCATGCATCCAAAATACTTGAGCCAACCACTATGCCATTTGTGTCCACCATACCTACCTACTACATGGTATTTTTCCGCCATTCCAAAGTAAATTGCTTGAGTGCTACCTTTAAAATTCCATCATTCACCTTTGCAATATATAGCTCATGGGACAAATAGCTTAAAAACTATTGTGGTATTGAATATGTAATTATGCACTTTATCTCTTATTAATTTGCTTGTTGTGCGATAACCATGTTCACTGGGGACGCCATCAACTATTCATTGTTGAATTTCATGTGAGTTACTATGCATGTTCGTCTTGTCTGAAGTAAGAGAGATCTACCACCTTATGGTTAAGCATGCATATTGTTAGAGAAGAACATTGGGCCGCTAACTAAAGCCATGATCCATGGTGGAAGTTTCAGTTTTGGACATATATCCTCAATCTCAAATGAGAAAATTATTAATTGTTGTTACATGCTTATGCATAAAAGAGGAGTCCATTATCTGTTGTCTATGTTGTCCCGGTATGGATGTCTAAGTTGAAGAATAATCAATAGCGAGAAATCCAATGCGAGCTTTCTCCTTAGACCTTTGTACAGGCGGCATAGAGGTACCCCTTTGTGACACTTGGTTAAAACATGTGCATTGTGATGATCCGGTAGTCCAAGCTAATTAGGACAAGGTGCGGGCACTATTAGTACACTATGCATGAGGCTTGCAAGTTATAAGATATAATTTACATGATACATATGCTTTATTACTACCGTTGACAAAATTGTTTCATGTTTTCAAAATCAAAGATCTAGCACAAATATAGCAATCGATGCTTTTCCTCTATGAGGACCATTCTTTTACTTTCAATGTTGAGTCAGTTCACCTATTTCTCTCCACCTCAAAAGGCAAACACTTGCGTGAACTGTGCATTGATTCCTACATACTTGCTTATTGCACTTGTTATATTACTCTATGTTGACAATATCCATGAGATATACATGTTACAAGTTGAAAGCAACCGCTGAAACTTAATCTTCTTTTGTGTTGCTTCAATGCCTTTACTTTGAATTATTGCTTTATGAGTTAACTCTTATGCAAGACTTATTGATGCTTATCTTGAAGTGCTATTCATGAAAAGTCTTTGCTATATGATTCACTTGTTTACTCATGTCATATACATTGTTTTGATCGCTGCATTCACTACATATGCTTTACAAATAGTATGATCAAGATTATGATGGCATGTCACTCCAGAAATTATCTTTGTTATCGTTTTACCTGCCGGACGAGCAGAACTAAGCTTGGGATGCTGATACGTCTCGACGTATCGATAATTTCTTATGTTCCATGCCACATTATTGATGTTATCTACATGTTTTATGCACACTTTATGTCATATTCGTGCATTTTCCGGAACTAACCTATTAACAAGATGCCGAAGTGCCGCAGTTCTGTTTTCTCGCTGTTTTTGGTTTCAGAAATCCTAGTAACGAAATATTCTCGGAATCGGACGAAATCAACGCCTGTGTTCCTATTTTTCCCGGAACCATCCAACACCCGAGAGCCGCCAGAGGAGCCACAGGGCCCCACACCACACCCTGGCGCGGCCAGAGGGGGGGCCGCGCCGCCCTATGGTGTGGGCCCCCCAGAAGCCCTCCTGCGCCGCCTCTTCGCCTATATAAAGCCTCCGTCGTGAAAACCCTGATGCGTTGGACGAAACCCACAGAAACCTTCCAGAGCCGCCGTCATCGCGAAGCCAAGATCTGGGGGACATGAGTCTCTGTTCCGGCACCCTGCCGGAGCGGGGAAGTGCCCCCGGAAGGCTTCTCCATCGACACCGCTGCCATCTCCACCGCCATCTTCATCACCGCTGCTACTCCCATGAGGAGGGAGTAGTTCTCCATCGAGGCTCGGGGCTGTACCGGTAGCTATGTGGTTAATCTCTCTCCATGTACTTCAATACAATGATCTCATGAGCTGCTTTACATGATTGAGATTCATATGAGTTTTGTATCACAATTCATCTATGTGCTACTCTAGTGATGTTATTAAAGTAGTTCTATTCCTCCTGCACGTGTGTAAAGGTGACTAGTGTGTGCACCGTGTGGTTCTTGTCGTAGGCTATGATCATGATCTCTTGTAGATTGTGGAGTTAATTATCATTATGATGGTATTGATGTGATCTATCTGGTTATGTTGATCTATCTTACACTATAAGGTTACTTAAATATGAACAAATTGTGGAGCTTGTTAACTCCGGCATTGAGGGTTCGTGTAATCCTACACAATGCGTTCATCATCCAACAAGAGTGTAGAGTATGCATTTATCTATTCTGTTATGTGATCAATGTTGAGAGTGTCCACTAGTGAAAGTGTAATCCCTAGGCCTTGTTCCTAAATACTGCTGCGTTACTACTGCTTGTTTACTATTTCACTGTGTTACTACTGCTGCAATACTACCACCATCAACTACACGCCCGAAAGCTATTTTCTGGCACCGTTGCTACTGCTCATATATATTTATACCACCTGTATTTCACTATCTCTTCGCCGAACTAGTGCACCTATTAGGTGTGTTGGGGACACAAGAGACTTCTTGCTTTGTGGTTGCAGGGTTGCATGAGAGGGATATCTTTGACCTCTTCCTCCCTGAGTTCGATAAACCTTGGGTATCCACTTAAGGGAAAACTTGCTGCTGTTCTACAAACCTCTGCTCTTGGAGGCCCAACA
Organism: Lolium perenne; assembly: GCF_019359855.2. Taxonomy (NCBI): domain Eukaryota; kingdom Viridiplantae; phylum Streptophyta; class Magnoliopsida; order Poales; family Poaceae; genus Lolium; species Lolium perenne. The sequence goes on along the minus strand of NC_067250.2, from coordinate 123,623,367 downwards.
CTGTCTACAGGAAAGGAGGGGGAACGTAGACATCACAGACCCTAGTAGTCAACATGTAACAATTGCCTCCTGAAGCACGCCATCGCTGCAAATTACCATTGTCAGGTTATGTGCTCATCACTGACATAACGTCATTTATGACAAACAAGTTATGACGACAATTAGCATATCAACACATGAGTTTAAGCACCTTTCATCGACAATGGAATATGTATTAGTGGGTATTCAATGTTAATTAGACCCCATATTATACTCTCACCTCCTTCCGCACGACGTGCGCATGAGGGCTTTTGAAAAGGAAATTGCTGGGCGTCCCCCGGGGATCTGATTTCCCAGCCCCTGGGTCGCCAGCCGTCGGATTGGCCATCCTGGATGGCCAGATCTGCTTTTACTGAATGTAGCAAAAAAACATCTCCCGGCAGCAAAAAAATAACCCGCTTTTGATACATTGTAGCAAAAAACGGTTCAGTCATGAAATCAAATAAAAAGGCTGAGCTCGCCGGAGACCTCGCCGGAGAGCTCGTAGCAAAAAAAAAAAATGTTATTGTAGCAAAAAATGGATAACATCAGAGACATCAACATGAAACTCGCCGGAGAACTCATTGAAGACCTCGCCGGAGACCCAGTAGCAAATATATCGTGTAATTGTAGCAAAATCGCAAAAAAGTTATAGCAAAAAAAAAAAATTCATATGTTGCAAATCACCAGAGACATCAACGAGCCAGCAGCAGCGCCGCCCCAAAGGTTGCAGCAGCTCCGTCCGCCCAAAGGCAGCGACGCCCAGAACTGCTAGTAGCAATGCCAGAGGCTAGAGGTAGCAAAGCCGCCCTCCACCGGTAACAACAATAAACACCTAAAGGTAGCAAAATAGATACACGTTTTTCCAAAATTATATTTGAACTACTCGTATAATTTTCCAAAGTGAATTTCTAGGATACATCAATTCGTGGCTCAAAATAGATACACGTTTTTGTGTATGGATCAAAACTATAAATATACGTTGATAAAATCTATATGTACTTACCACACAAATTTCTATATTTTGAAATAATTTATGGTTTTCTAAAAAGCAAACACACTGGAGCTCAGTCCATTTTCCGGCTAAATAAACTCCAACTTCGCCTGCCTGGTTGCCACAAGAAGCCTAGTAGCCCAGCGAGAATAGCTAGTGGAACATAGGTGTATGCGCATATGTTTATTCAAGATAATATGTACGTGCAAAATTTTATTTTAATTTAATTCACATCTTTTAAATAGTTTTTTTTTTTTTTTTTTTTTTTTTTGAGATGTGCCTACACCAATGTCCACCAAATCCGTGTCGAGTAGCCGAGCCCATAATATGAAGTCCTGTATGGCAAACCTAATTCGTCCCGGCCCATCGTCACCACTTGATCCGCTCGGTACTCCGCCGCCGCCGCCGGGCGCCAACTCTAGAATGCGAACTCGAAAACTCCCTCCAAACGGAACCCGTCCGAACGGTCTCAAAAATTTCGAAAACCGAAAAGGAAAACCTGCCGCTCCCTCGCCGCGCCTCCAACGCATTTCCAATTTCTGGTTTCCCTCCCCTTTTAAACCCAATCAGACGCGCAGCAGCCAGCCAGACAGCCCCCGACCAATTCCCCATCTCCGATCTCCGATCCACCGCACTCCGCCGAGCGCAAAATGGAGTGCGACGGGATGGACGCGCTCCCGGACGGCGTGGTGCAGAGCATCCTCTCGCAGCTCAGCAACGCCCGCGACGTCGCCGCCTGCTCGGGGGTCTCCCGCTGCTGGCGCGACTGCGTGCCCTTCCTCCCCTCCCTCTACTTCCCGCGGAGCGCCTTCGACTCCGCCGCCGCGGGGGGCGCCACCGCCACCGCCGCCGACGACGCCATCGGCCGGATGGTCGAGGCCGCGACCCGCCTCGAGGAGCTCGTCATCTACTGCCCCTTCTCCTCCACCCACCTCCCGCGCTGGCTCGCGCTGCGGAGCGCCTCCCTCCGCGTGCTCGAGCTCCGGGTCGACTCCGCCGCCGACAAGGCGGCCGCGTCCGACGCCGGATCCGGCCACCTCGACTGCATCGGGCTCGTCTCCACCCTCCAGGAGCTGCGGCTCTGGGGCCTCACCATGACCCGGGCCCCGGCCTGGGGCCAGCTGGCGCGGCTCCGCGTGCTCGAGATCGTCGGCGCGCACCTCGAGGACCTCGCCGTCTGCGGCGCCGTCCACGCCTGCCCCAGCCTCACCGACCTGGCCCTCCTAGGCTGCGAGTGCGCCGGCGCGGTAAACTTCACCCTCCCCCTGCTCCAGCGCTGCCGCCTCGACTTCGTCGGCTCCGGCACCTGCGCGCTCACGCTCGCCGCGCCCCACGTCGAGTCGCTCGAGGTCCAGGGGTTCAACTGGATCGTCCTGCAGGGCGGCGACCGCCTCAAGCGCCTCACCATCGCCAAAAACACCGGTACGCACGCGCTCCAAACACCCATCCATCACTACTCCTACCCCGCAAGGCAATTCCCATCTGGTCTAATCCTATTCACCGTAAATCGATTCTTCCAGGGAGCGTGTCTTCCGTGTGGATCGAGAAGCTCCCGGTGCTGGACCACCTGTCGCTGCGCGGCGTGCAGTGGAGCTGGGGAGCCGTCAGCTACCTGCTGCAGTGCGCCGCCGAGGTCAGGCATCTGGTCATGAAGGTCGAGTTCTGCGGCGACTTCGACACGCTCCAGCCCTTCCCCGAGGTGGATCTCGTTGAGTTCTTCAACACCCACCCCAAGCTCCGCAGGTTCGAGATCCATGGTGCCATGTTCGCGGCGCTGTGCCAGAAGAACAGCCTCAAAAACGTAAAGCCACATCTACATTTACTGCTCTTCAGCTGCAACCTTTTATACTAGTACTTGCCGATGCTAATTGTTTCTCTGGCGTTGCAGCTGGACTCGAGGTTCTCCATATCTTCACTGGAGGAGGTGCTCATCACCGTGCGCTCGCCCTTGAACGCCGAGCAGAAGCTGATCACCCTCGAGTCCCTCGTCTGTTGCAGCCCGAGGCTGCTGAACATGGTCATTAGGATCTCGCAGATGAAGAACTGCCACGAGGCTTCAGATGAATTCTTCGAAGAGATTTGCAAGTTTGCGCACGTCAATAAGGGCAGAGTGCGGATAGAGTAGAAGACATGCGCTCTGCTGCGCTGCCTCTTGTGAGTTGCGACTCAACCAATGAGACTTTGATCGGATGCCGTTTATTTTGTTCAATTCTGCTCGATTGCTTGAGCTATTTTGTTTGCATTGTTATGTCGGCTTGACCGTTTTGACAGTTAAGCACGGTTAAGTAGATTGTTTGGTCTTGTGCTAGTTTTATTTTTGTGCCTGGAAACTGTACTGTTCCTTGTTTCGTTGATAAATAATAAACCCCTTTACTACATTGCTGCACTTGCAACTTATTTACAATGCATACTGCTTTACAGCCCCTGTATACACCACCTGACTTTAGATGTCATTACCTCAGTTATATGGGGATTAGTTTGTACCCAAGCTGATATGTTCTTATCTTGTGAAGCTGAACTGAAAACAATGTGTACAAAACTCAGTATAAGCTGATGTTGTTTGTGTTTTGATTAAGACAAGAGAACTACACAGACACCCATCTTAGGTAAAAATGTCTCAACAAAGTGTGACTGCAATTTCCTGGGACTTATTTACCATCAGAAAATACCATAATAATGCTAGTCATCTTTTGTATAATTTCAAGTGATACTAGGCTTAGCAATTTTCTTACTATTTTGAACACTTTTTGTTGTGATTAGTACGTTACATTCACTAATCTGGACACAGTTGCAATCGGCTGACGCTCAAATCTAAATATATGTTTCATGGTAGATTGTTCTCAGCCATAATATTGTAAATGGATCAGCACTTTAAGAACAAAATCAGCAAGACATTATTTGATGATTGCCTGGCAATTCATTCTAGCATCTTCAACTGCAAGAACATGCCCTGATTTATTTTGTTCAATTCAGCTCGATTGCTTGAGCTATTTTGTTTGTCATTGTTATGTGGGCTGGACTGTTTTGACAGTTAAGTATGGAGTAGATTGTTTGGTCTTGTGCTAGTTTAATTTTCATGCCTGAAAACTGTACTGTTCCTTGTTTTCTTGATAAATAATAAACTCCTTTACTTCATTGCCGCACTTGCAACTTACTCACAAGGCAAACTTACTGCCCTGGTATAAAACATTTGATTCCTAGACACCAACTGACTCTAGATGTCATTACCTCAGCTATATGGGGATTAGTTTGTACCCAATCTGGTATGTTCTTATCTTGTGAAGCTGAACTGAAAACAATGTGTAAAAAACTCAGTTTGCTAAATAAGGTGATGTTGTCTGTGTTTTGATTAAAACAAGACAACTACCCAAACATGCATGTTAGGTAAAAGTGGCTCAACAAAGTGTGTTCGCAATTTCCTGGAACTTATTTACCATGAGAAAATAATTCATAATGTAGTCATCTTTTGTTTAGCAATCTGTTTTTTCTTCTATTTTGAACATTTTATTGTTGTGATTAGTAGGTTACATTCACTAACCTGGATACAGTTGCAATCAGCTGACACTGAAATCTAGATATATGTTTCATGGTAGATTGTTTTCAGCCATAATATGATAAATGGATCAGAACTTTAAGAACAAAATCAGCAAGACATTATTTGGCGATTGCCTGGCAATTCATTCTAGCATCCTTCAACCGCAAGAACACAATGGCCCATGGGCATGAGTATTAGTATTTCGAGATGAATACTCATTAATTGACCTGCAATCCTCACAATCCTTTATATATTAAATGAAATGATAGTATCCCTGCACTGCGCTGTGATCCAATGTATTCCAATGCATCACAAAGGAGTACTATCTTTTCTGATTCAAAAATCCAAACCATAAAGTAGGTATATGCAGAAGCTAATCTTATTGTAAAGGAGCTAAGTAGCTAGTACTAGCCTGTGTGAAATGAAGAGACATTTTATTTATTTTGTATGCACTACCCATATGCTATTGCTAATGACTATGTAAAAAAGGTTGATTAAGATAACAATTGTTTCATGAAAAAGATAGAAAACCCATTCACATATCATATCAATTCTCACGGCATTGTTTGTAACTTGTGCCTAGATGGTTCCATCAGAAATTCAGAGATGCAGTAGCATCTACATGAGTCTGTTCTTACGGATTTTTTTAGATGCCAATATTGCACATTTAAGATACTAATACACATGGCAAGATATATTAGCCTCAACCATGTGATCCTAGAATTCACCCACTAGATCACCTATGTCATGTGTTCTTCCTTGCATTGGAAGAAAACATGGATCACCCCTATGATGAAACAAAGCCTCTGTTATGTCCCCCAGATTTGCACATTCTTCATCCCTTTTTCCCATTGTGCATTAAGTAATCAAATGTTTGTGGAGGAAGGCTTGTTAGAATTCTGTAGTGCATCACATGTTAGCTTATAGGCCAGATTTGGGTCTCACATTCTTCACTACCGTAAGAGCATCTCTAAGAGGTCGTTTGGAAGCCAGGCTTTCATTTCGTTTGTAGCATTTGAAAATGAATACATGTATTCATTTCATTTATATTGTAATTTCAGAAATATACACTTGTTTGGTTGCCACAGGAATTGCAAATGACAGCAGAATTCAATATTGAATGTGTAGAGGCTTCCATAGAGAATTGCAAATGACATGTTTCAGCTTGGAATCATGTTTACCCATGGAGTCATTTTGCTAGAATTCCTAAATGAAATGACAGCACAATTCTGTGGCAACCAAACAGCCCACCTATGGAATTCCAAAATGAATTCCAGGATTCCAAGCCCAAATGATGGATACCAAACGACCTCTAACAGAAACCGAAAAAGTGCAAACCGAAAAAGTGGTTTTCAGTCTTCCGAAAACGATAGTTCGTTCGAAATTGGCAGTGGCGCAGATTAGAAACCGAAAAAGTGGAACTGAAAAGCGGAATTTGAAATGGTGCGGGTAAATTATGCGATGATCATAGTTCGACATCAAATTGATGCCCCGATTGAGCACCAAAACATACATTGTTCATAAAATTAAAGCTACGTTACTGGTACACCGGCGAGCGCTAGTTAGCTAAAGCAAAATGCGGCCACTATATTGACCTACGCTTGCGGCGATGCCGGTGGTGGCGGAGCGGTTCGTCGGCAGAGGGCGCAGACGCTGTCGTCGACAAGCTTCACTTGTCGTCGGCGTCAAGCTCGACTATTTCGAGCTTGACGCGGCGGACGTGGGCCTCCCGGCGGGCCGCCTCGTATTCACGGACGAGGCGGACGGCTTCCGCCTCCTCCCGGCGGAAGCGCGCGCGAGCCTCCGCCTCGCTGATGGCCTTGGTCTGCGCGAGGACGGCGTCCTCCTCGTCGCTGCCGTGGACATAGTCCCCGACGGAGAAGGTGGGCGACTGCGCGAGGATGAGATCCTCGTCGTCGCTGCTGTCCGCGATGGGGAGCCGCGGTGCGCGGCTTGACTGGCCGGAGGACGAGCCCTCACCGGCGTTCCCGTACCTGGCGAGCTTCCCTGGGGGCGTGAGCCCACGGTTCGTCCACCGGCGAGCGCTGCGCTTGCCCTCCGACCAGTTCCATTTCCGCCGCTCCGCGTCGGTGCGGAAGACGGGCGGACGTGGCGGTGAGTTGCCGCCGCCCAATCCGGCGGCACGGCCTTGGGAGCCTCCACGGGATGACATCGCGTGGCGGCGGGCTTTCGATAGGTGGCTGGGGCGAGCAGGATTTCTCGCCGGAAATGGTCAGGGGCGGCGGCGGAGGGAGAGGAACGGCGGAAGGGAGTAGGGTTTGCGACCCGAACTCCCCTCCGCGAACCCTTTTAATAGGGGCCGTTCGGGGACCAATTCGGGCCCCTGAACTTATTTTACGGGCCGGCCCATCTTTTCGGTCGCTGATCTGCGATACATTCGGCCCGAACCCGTAAATCCGCCGGAAAAGTTCGGTTCCGACGGGATTTATGGGTTCTGTTAGAGATGCTCTAACTACTCTTTGTTCCACGAAGCATGTTGATGGTTTATCAAAATTTGGATGTACCTAGACACTAAATGGTAATATATACATTCAAATTTTGACGAACCTTCAACATATTTTGTGGGATGGAGGGAGTACTCCTACATTTATTGAGGTGAAGATCTTAGTAGGCAAATTCTAGTTGTTTTATTTCAGAGACCACGCGACTTCGATATTGCTGCTTGTATGGCCTTGATGCAGACACAAACACATTTATATTATGAGTTATTAGGCCAGGCTGCCCCTAGAATCATCTTATTATTTTTAGTGTAGCAGTTGCTTAAAATTGGAGAAATACAGCCAATTCTGCCTATGTTTCAGACAATCCCGTGCTTGCCCCAGATCCAGAATTGTGATTAGCAAGCGTTCTTGAAAGTTTTCTCTCAACTTTAAGAACACCTATACTCATACTCAATCAGTGCAGAGTGCACTCAGGGTATCCAATTTGTGGGATACTGGTAAATTGTGACCAAAGCATATAAATGTGTTACAATGTACTTCCTGTATCTCTGAGCTAGAGCAAGTTTCATGGGCTGCTTGAACCGCTCCAGCGCAACTCCCTGGACCTGAGTTTTCACCGATTGCTTGAATAACTCCAGTGTGACACCTTGTTTGAGGAAATTGCTAGAAACCTGGCAAATGAAGGAATAAATCAGGTAGGGAAATTCGTTAGATGTGCCCTCGCCTCAAGCTTTTCTGACAAATTTTGCCGCTGGGTCATTTTGTCACTGGTATAGGATGTTTCCATCTGTAACCTGCAAGAGCAATACAGGGCCAAATTACGGTGGCAATGAAACTGCACTGCATTCAACCACGTACATCAGCCAACATATTGTTTGGTCCTATTAGCCAACTGCGCCTGCTTACTGACTTTTGTGTGTCATTGTAGCAACAATGGACTGCCAGTTACTGATTTGTTTGTGATTTGTCATTTGGCCGCACGTTAGCTTGGATGATCTCAAGCCACAGGTGCTGCTCTGGTCCAAGAACACATGGTCATGGTACTTCTATGAATGTGCTTTGGTTAGCAGCTATAAGGGAATCCTATTTGGGAAGTTGCCTGAGCAAATGAGCAATGCCTTTGTATGAACACACGGTCCTTTCATGTTGGTGAATTAATAGGTCCAAACTTTTCACCCCAAACGGATCTCGGCACAATTACTGAAACTAGACATTGCATTTGATTCAGTCTCTTCGTCCTTGCTATGTGCTTAGGCAACGACGATTTGAAAGATGTTAGTGTTCACGGACTACTCTGCTCCTGTCATGGACCAATACGAAAGTCCTTTATAATGGATGCTTTTTTTGAGGTAAAAATTTATATTAAACCGAGCAAGCAAGCCGCCTCATTAAAAACCTTCCAGTCCCCTTCGGTACCCTGGTAAGGAAAAGAGTGCGTCAAAAACTTGCTGCCCCACATCAAAGTATAGTTACATCGTACAAGAGAGTAGGTAGGATGAAGCTAGGGGGGGTCGTCGACCCAATTACAGCAAGATCTACTAATAAAACTATCCCTAGCTAAATCATGAGCTACAATATTTGTATCCCTCCTACAATGTGAAAACTCCACTGTCCCTATACTTGCAGCTTGACCAAAATATCGGAGTATATAGCAGTAGCCTCATTCCACATGCGACTATCACCTTTACAAATTTGGATAATCTCAATTGAGTCTGACTCCGCTTCGACCGAGCTACATCCAATTTGATTTACCAGAGATAGTCCATGCAACATCGCCATTGCCTCCGCCATAGCAGCAGAGTGCACATGCGGTATAAAAACAGTTGTAGCCGCCACAAAATCTCCTTGACAATTACGTATAACAGCACCAATTGCCCCAGACTGAGTCTCGATCGAGAAGGCCGCATCCAAATTCAGTTTCAGGTTGCTAGCACGTGGTTTTAACCAAACGTGTTTCTTAACAGATGACTCCGGGGTCGTGGCCTTTCCTGAATTTGATGTAATAGCCCTGATAGAATTAATACAGTGACGAATTGGTGGTACCTGATCTCCATGTGATTGGCGGCGACGAAGCCACCAAATATACCAGCATCCCACAGCCACCAGTTCTTGGATTTTAAGCACATTATAGCCGGAGACAGCAACCTGAGGTGATTTAAGAATAAACTCTAGTGCATGTGATCCTGAACGTCCATCACTTGTTGCTCTGTCTATTAAATCCGTGAGGCCAAGTCCTTATCAAATCTGAGTAGCTCTCTGATATTTAAATAACATATGCATGATATCCTCTGCTCGCAGGTTACAAATCGGACAGAGATCAGAGGTACCAATATGTTTTCGGAAAAGGATAGCTTTTAGGGGGATAACTCCATGCATAATTCCCCAAGAGTGAATTTTTTACCTTTGCAGGGACCGCTAGTTTCCAAAGAATTCTCCATGTTGGATTATTGAGGGAGGTACCTAAAATAAGAGATCGATATGTAACACCATTAAATTGATGTCTCCATTCAACATGATAAGCAGAACGAACAGAGAACACCCCAGCTTTAGTACCGTTGTCGAGGGTACTCCTCGGCAATGCCCTCTGTTTGGGGCTTAGGATTGATGGAATCTTGCAAGCTGACACGAGACATCGGTTCACGGACAAGCGGGGAGAGCGATTTACCCAGGTTCGGGGCCCTCGATGAGGTAAAACCCTTACGTCCCGCCTGTCTGTTCTTAATTATGATGACAATGGGTTACAATGAGGTGCCGAATAGTTCGGCTAAGATCTCGTCGAGAGGCTAAGTGTTATGGTGACCTAGCTCTAGACTTTTTGGTGGCTAAGGCTGCTAAGATTGATTGTGTCCCTCGGCAGCCCCTCTCCTGGCCTTTATATAGGAGGCCAGGTCTCAAGAGATCTAACCGAGTACGACTAGGTTTACAACAATTTTGAATCTAATCTTTCCTTGTTCGGCTGCTTCCTTGTCTTGCCCGTCAAGGATTCCTCTGGTGCGCCGCCTAGGTGGCCCATCTTGCCTCCGGATGTCTTCATGGGCCTCCAATTAATCAATACAGGATAGGGCAACGTCGGTTACTCGAAGGGTAATGCCCACGTCAGTAGCCCCCGAGTGTCTAGCCGAACATTGTTCGGGTAGAGACTGAAGCATGTCTTCTTTTGATGTTCTTCTCCTTGATTGTCCTTGTTCATCTTGAATCAGCATCATTCTCTTTTATCGGGTGCGCGTCACCGCTCCCGATGGGAGTAGCCCCCGAGTCTAGGTACGGATGCTTGCAATCCGTGCGTAGACTCAAGTTGTACCACTCGAACATTCTTCTCTGCCGAAGTTTTCTGCAGGCCTTCATAAGTCATCCGATACATTTTCCGCTTGCAAGGGATGATGAGTAACGCGCCCAACTTCTGTTGGTTAACTACCGATGGCAAAACAACGTTACCCTACACATAATCAATTCCCCGGGCATGATCCTGGTGTACAAAAAAGTTCTGTCGGGTGCGCATCCAGCGCTCCCGATGGGAGTAGCCCCTGAGTCTAGGTGCAGATGCTTCGTAATCTGTGCATAGACTCAAGTTCACAATCCGATAGCTTTTTATTCCTTCGAGTGCTCATAACAGCCCCTATGACGTCACTGTTGACGTGCGACTGCTGTGGTTTGATTGACATGACTTGACCCGACGGGCCCACCCTAGCTCTGCGCGGGCAGTTTTTAGGACTTGACCAGTGCACGCGCGGCGACCGAGGCGTCTCCTCGATTTTCGCACAACGTGGGAATAATGGGCCGCCGGTTCCGTTCCTTCTTCAAGCGCCACGTGTACAGCCAGATCCGCTCCACCTCCCACGACGCCTGTGGAGTTATGGCCACGATCTCGCACAAATTCTTACGGCATAAATAGGGGGCCTTCTCATCTTTACCTTTCACACCGTTTACTGCTCATCTTCTCGCTCAAGCCTTCCTGCCTCCTCTGTTTCTTCGTCAGAAGTTTTGCTCGCCATGGGCAAGAAGAAGAGCGGCAGCACCTCGGAGGCGGCCAAAGTTAGCCGCGATTGGAGTGCCTCCGCCATTTCCAACCGCGACATCAACAAGCTGCGCGCCCTCGTCTTCATCTCCGCATCTGAGGAGGACATTCGTCTTCCAGGTGCGGTCTCTCGCCCAAAGCCCCCGAAGGGCTTTACTGTCATGTTTGCTGCCTTTTTGTTCCGTGGCCTTTCTCTTCCGGCCCACGAGTTCCTTCGCTCCCTTCTTTTCTTCTATGGGATCCAGCTCTAGCAGCTGACCCCAAACTCCATTCTCCATCTCTCCATCTTCATTACTGTTTGCGAGGCCTTCCTTGGCATTGACCCTCACTGGGGTCTTTAGAGGAAGATCTTCTACGTGAAGCGCCACAACGACAGCAATGGCCCCCCCGTCGTCGGTGGCGTTGGCTTTGTTGTCAGGAAGGAGGTCGACTACTTCGACTACCCAATGAAGGAATCCGTCCAGGGCTGGCGCAACAAGTGGTTCTACTTGCGAGATCCCATAGTGCCTGGACGGCGCTCGAATCTCCCTCCCTTTGACGACGTCTTGGTGGCTCATAAGAAGAAGTCCTGGCGAAACGCCCTTTCTCCCGAAGAGAGGGCAACAGCCGCTAGACTGTTTGAGCAGGTTGTCGTCTTGAAGAATATGGGAGGCTTGACGATGTGTGGCACTGAAGTAGTTTCAGTGTTCTTGCAATGTCGAGTGCAGCCGCTAATGTCTCGACCCCACTAGTTATGGCTTTATACTGGCAAGGGCGACAAGTCAAGGATCAGTTCTGCCGACCTATTGGCAGACGAGCTTCGGGACGAGGTTCGTCGCCTGACGTGCCTCAGTATGAAGGACAACATTGTCTTGACATCGGCTCGCCCTCCTTACGATTTCGACCACCTCCCGTCTGAGGTAATCTTTGCTGCTCCTTGCTTGCTTTCATCTCTTCCTTTCTTCGTTGCATTTTGCAAAACTTCTTTTCTCTTCTTGATAGGCCTCCTCTGTCGTTCGATGTTATCCTCCTACACCGGAAAGCGGCGTGGATCCAGAGGATGATGATGACGATTCTGAAGGGACCGAAGATGCCCAACAGGTCTTCGAGGACAGCGATGTCCAAGAGGGCGACACTGTCGAGGAGGTCGCTTTCACCAGGAGCAAGCGTCGCTTGCATAGACGAGGATTTTATTACGATGGCTGAATCTAGTCCCAGCGACCAAGATAATGATGCCGTTGAAACTCCTCCGCCTTCTCCTGCCGACAAGGGGCCATCAGGATTTTTTGCTGCCGAGGACGACTTGGAACTGTGAGCATCTTCACTCCTTCGTAATTTGACCTTTGTCATTCCGTACGCTAATCATTTTCTTTTCTGAAGTAGCTCCGATGATGACCTTGTTCCTCTCGCAAAGAGGGCTAAGTTATCGACCGAGAGAGCATCATCGGCTAAAGAACCAAATCCTTCTTCTGCCAAGTCGACGCCCCCTACGAGGACGGCCGTGGAGAAAATTCCAGTGTCGAAGGTTATTCCTCCTGGCGATGCTCCTACTTCGCCGGCTTCTCGCGACCATGTAAGTATTTATTCTACCTTGCTTTGCTGAATTTTCTTCATATCGACTGAGTCTCCCTGATTTCCCTTGCTGCAGCCGATTTACGCCACAGTCGATGCTGTGGTAGACTTCGCCGAGCAGTTTACCCGACTGGAGGCTGAAAACGCCTACCTTCGGAAGGGCGTCAAATCTTCGGCTGATCAGGTGCTGGAGGCCAACAGGCTTGCCACCGATGCCAAGAAGGAAAACGCCTTGCTGAAGGAGGAGCTGTCGAAGCTGAAGCAGCAGATGAAGGATGAGCAGGACGCCAGGCGTGCGGCGGCGGTCGCAGTCGATAAGAAGGAAGGCGTCCTCCGTGAATCCATCAAAGATTTATTGGGTAAGATTCACGAAACATAGTTTCTTTTTTAGTATTTCTTTACTGGTTATTGATCTGTCTTTCTTTCAGAGGCCGCCAATGTAACCGTCACTCGGCGCCATCAGCTTCGGGAGGACTCCACATCCAACGCCTTGTCGCTTGCTGCTGAGTCAAATGTCCAAGTCCTTGGGCTTTTGCAAAAGACTAGAGGAGCACTGTCGATGCTGTACTCAATGATCTCCCCGAAGGTGAAGCAGGACAAGACCCTTGGTGAGATGGCAGATGCTTTTCTTGTCGACTCTTCCGAGCCTGTGGAGGTATTGAAACACCGTTCTCGATTGTTTGGGGCGGTTCTTACTTTCCAGCTGCTAATGGGTCATGGGCTGGGGTCTGACTTGGAGAAGTTATCTAAGGCATTGCCTGTGGATGACGACAACCACTTAGTCGACCTTGAACCTTTCAAAAGATCGGCAGTAACTTGTGCCAATCAACTGCTGAAGTTGGTAGACGAAGCACAAGCCAAGCCTACTCCTGAAGCTGCCCCTGGCTCATCGTCAGCGCCTCCTTAAACTTGTTGCTTCGTTAATTGTAAATAAGACCAATCGTAACTTGACTTAGTCCTATTTATTTCGGCTCTGTTGCCAATTCAAAACAATCTTTTGGATGTAATATATATGCCAACGCTCCCGATGGGAGTTTTATGTTAATGTCTTTCTGAATCGAAGATTGTACTGCAAATTCCTTCATCTTCTTCTCGTGCCGAGCTTTTCTCGAATCCTTCGACTAACGATGAATCTGACCTTGTTCGCCGCTTACGTGATCAAGTGTCTCGTTTAAATAAAGACATTGCTTCTCTTCGGGCCATGGCAGCTTTGGTGAAGAAAAAGGGGGAAATAGCAACTGCTATCGAGCAATATACTCTCGATGGTCTTCATGTTGCCACCAAAAGTTTGGGCTGTGAGTGTTTCCCCCATCTCCTGACTCCTGGCGTAGTTCGGATGTTCTTTTTAACTGATATTCGTTCCTTTCTAGTTGTATCTTCAGATAAATCCGAGGAAGACAAGAAGATCCATGAGAAGGTCGAGGCGATGACTGATGCTGCTCACCCAAAGCACGATCTGTGGCTGCATCGTCCGAAGGCCATTATCATGGCGAAGTTTGAGCATCGGGTGGAGAAGGCACATTACTACTTCGATAAGTTCCACGCCCATCTCAAGATGGTCTGGAATACTTTGTTTCCTCTGGATCAGGCTCCCGAAGCCTTATCTGCCCTGTTCACCCGATTCAAGTCGCAAAAAAGGATTCGGCAGTTGGTGCGGAAAGAGCTTCTAGCTGGCGCCGAACTTGCCTTTGCCTCGGTGTTGGCATGTCATCCATCCTTAGACTTAAGGGCCGTAGCAAACACTGAGAGGAGTTTAGGCCAGTATTATGATATTGCTAGAGGCCCTGCATATACCATTGTCTCTCGGATGGAGTCTTGTCTTGAGAGGGAAACGAGGGGTCAAGGGAGCCAGGGAGTCCAGTCATGAATGTAACAACCTTGTACCTGCATAAGATTGTTTTGTACAAATTTACCGCGTGCGCTACACGCTATACTTAGTTTGATTGATAATTTATTGTCGAGGGCGGCTGAGTGATCAGTTCAACCTGCTCTCTCGACGACTTCGTTGAATTTTGCAATGTTATTGCGAAGTCGATATGTAAATTTTTGTAAGAGCGAGACCCATCGACTTAGTTGAGGGAATTATACGCTTGGCTTCATCACGTGGTGCACCGGTTTGAGCCTTATTTTGAGATAATGTAACCATCGACTGCATCACTCGCGTGTTTTTCGAGGCTTGGATTGGTTGTTTTGGTGTGTCATTAATCTTAGCTCTCGTTGAGAGTATTTAATCAGTGACACTGGGTAAGTGTATTCTTGAGGCCAGCACTCTCGATGGGAGTAAGAGCCGATGGTTTGGGGCCCCAGACGATATGTTCGGATGGTAGGGCCTGAATTAAGAAAAAAGGTAGAAAACCTGATTAGAACTTTATTCATAATGCAAAAGCAACCTTAAGGGCGGTCAAGTAAGTAAAAACAATTGTATCCTATGTATAGAACCGTCGCAACTGTGCGATGTTCCATGGATTCCCAACATCTTTTCCTGAAGCTGGATTTTTGAGCCGATATGCTCCTCCTGGTATCACTTCAGTGACGGTGTATGGTCCTTCCCATGGGGATTCGAGTTTCAGGGGTCTTTCTTGCTTCAGCCGAAGTACCATATCCCCAACATTAAAGCTTTGACTGCGTATTCGTCGGCTGTGATAATTCCTCAACGCCTGTTGGTACACCGTCGTTCTTGCCAAGGCAATGTCTCGCGCTTCGTCGAGAAGGTCCACAGCGTCCTGCAGCGCGATGTTGGAAGAAGATTCTGTGTACGCTGTCACCCGAGGAGCTTCGAACCGAACGTCGGCTGGTAGGACTGCTTCGGCTCCATGCACCAAGAAGAACAGGGTGTACTGAGTCGACCTGTTAGGCGTAGTGCGCAAACTCCATAGCACATATGGTAGCTCCTCGACCCAGGCTCCAGCCGCACCTGTAAGGCGTTTCTTGAGGCCATCCCCTATTAGACCGTTGATCCTTTCCACCTGCCCATTGGTCTGTGGGTGGCTTACTGATGCAAACTTCAATTTGATTCCTCCGTCGTCGCAGAACTTTCGGAACTCTTTGGAGTCGAAGTTAGATCCGTTGTCTGTGATGATACTGTGGGGCATACCAAACCGACAAGTTATTCCTCCGAAAAACTGAACTGCTGTTTCAGCCTTTTGGTTTCGAACCGGTACTGCCTCGATCCACTTAGTGAACTTGTCGACTGCGACCAGTAAATACGTGTGCCCTCCAGGCGACGACCTCGGCAGCGGTCCAACTTGGTCGAGTCCCCACTGAGCAAAGGGCCAGGCTAGAGGTATTGTCATTAGATCTGTTGCAGGGGCGTGCGGTTTTGGAGAAAAGCGCTGGCAGGGGTCACATTTCATGACTAGATCTCGAGCATCCGACGCTGTTGTTGGCCAGTAAAATCCTGCCCTGAAGGCCTTTGCTACAAGGGCCCTGCTTCCTGCGTGGTGTCCGCAGGTTCCCTCATGTATTTCGCGCAGTAGTGCTTTTCCATCGTCAATGGCGATACACCTTTGAAGGATACCCGAGATGCTGCGCTTGTAAAGCTCGCCATTAACCACAGTGAAGGCCTTTGACCGTCTGACAATCCACCTTGCTTCCACAGAATCCTCCGGCAACTCCTGCTTCGTCAGGTATGCCAGTAATGGTTTGGTCCATAGCGGCTCAAGGAGGAGGACTTGCTCTGCTGACGAAGGTGAAGGTTCTTCGACAGTTTGCTGCTGGCTCGCCGCTGATTCATCAGTCGATGGTTTTGAAGATGCCGAAGCTTTCTCCTTTATCGATCGATGGGCAATGACTTCGTAGAACACTCCGTCTGGAATGGGGGAGCATATGGACCCGATATTCGCCAGAGTGTCGGCTTCTTCATTGCTGGCTCTGCCGATATGTTCGAGCTCGCATCCTTCAAACTTGGCTTCCATATTCTGATACAGCTGTCGATAAGCGATCATGTTGTCGCTGACCGCGTCACATAAGTTCATCGACTGCTGCACCACTAAGTTTGAATCTCCATAGATTTCTAGGCGAGTTGCCCCGCATGCTTTCGCCATCCTCATTCCGTGCAGCAGCGCTTCATACTCTGCTTCATTGTTCGCCGGCAGGGAGAAATTCATACGTAGTATGTACTTCATCTTATCTCCCTGCGGTGATATCAATATCACCCCTGCTACTGCACCCGTGCTCCGTTTTGACCCGTTGAAGTACATTTTCCATGATCCCGACATGTCGGGTGCCGCTGGTGTCTGTGACTGGATCCAATCTGCCACGAAATCTGGGAGGACTTGGGACTTTATCGCCGTTCGATTAACGTAAGTTATGTCGTGTGGCGCTATCTCGATGGCCCATTGGGACACCCGACCTGTGGCTTCTGGGTTAGTCATTATGTTCTTCAATGGTGCTTCACTTACGACGACAAGCGGGTGCTCCGTGAAATAGTGACGCAACTTACGAGCCGACTGATACGTCTCCGACGTATCGATAATTTCTTATGTTCCATGCCACATTATTGATGATATCTACATGTTTTATGCATACTTTACATCATATTTATGCGTTTTCCGGAACTAACCTATTGACGAGATGCCGAAGGGCCAGTTGCTGTTTTCTGGTGTTTTTGGTTTCAGAAATCCTAGTAAGGAAATATTCTCGGAATCGGACGAAATCAACGCCCAGCATCTTAGAATCCCCGGAAGCATCCAGAACACCCGAGAGTCGCCAGAGGGGGCCCACAGGCCCACCAGGAGGTAGGCCGGCGCGGCCCAGGCCCTGGCCGCGCCGCCCTATCATCTCACCGCCTCTTCGACCCTCCGACTCCGCCTCTTCGCCTATATAAAGGTCCTCGACCTAAAACATCGATACCGAGAGCCACGATACGGAAAACCTTCCAGAGACGCCGCCGCCGCCAATCCCATCTCGGGGGATTCAGGAGATCGCCTCCGGTACCCTGCCGGAGAGGGGAATCATCTCCCGGAGTACTCTACGCCGCCATGGTCGCCTCCGGAGTGATGTGTGAGTAGTCTACCCCTGGACTATGGGTCCATAGCAGTAGCTAGATGGTTGTCTTCTCCTCATTGTGCTTAATTGTCGGGTCTTGTGAGCTGCCGAACATGATCAAGATCATCTATCTGTAATTCTATATGTTGTGTTTGTTGGGATCCGATAAATAGAGAATACTATGTTATGTTGATTATCAATTTATATCTATGTGTTGTTTATGATCTTGCATGCTCTCCGTTATTAGTAGAGGCTCTGGCCAAGTTTTTGCTAGTAACTCCAAGAGGGAGTATTTATGCTCGATAGTGGGTTCATGTCTCCGTGAATCTGGGGGAGTGACAGAAACCTCTAAGGTTATGGATGTGCTGTTGCCACTAGGGATAAAACATTGATGCTATGTCCGAGGATGTAGTTATTGATTACATTACGCGCAATACTTAATGCAATTGTCTGTTGTTAGCAACTTAATACTGGAAGGGGTTCGGATGATAACCGGAAGGTGGACTTTTTAGGCATAGATGCATGCTGGATAGCGGTCTATGTACTTTGTCGTAATGCCCAATTAAATCTCACAATACTCATCATAATATGTATGTGCATGGTCATGCCCTCTCTATTTGTCAATTGCCCAACTGTAATTTGTTCACCCAACATGCTATTTATCTTATGGGAGAGACACCTCTAGTGAACTGTGGACCCCGGTCCAATTCTCTACACTAAAATACAATCTACTGCAATACTTGTTCTACTATTTTCTGCAAACAATCATCTTCCACACTATACATCTAATCCTTTGTTATAGCAAGCCGGTGAGATTGACAACCTCGCTGTTTCGTTGGGGCAAAGTACTTGGTTTGTGTTGTGCAGGTTCCATGTTGGCGCCGGAATCCCTGGTGTTGCGCCGCACTATATTTCGCCGCCATCAACCTTCAACGTGCTTCTTGACTCCTACTGGTTCGATAAACCTTGGTTCTTACTGAGGGAAACTTGCCGCTGTGCGCATCACACCTTCCTCTTGGGGTTCCCAACGGACGCGTGTCGAACGAAAAGACAATACGTCAACCACGCGCATCAAGCAAATTTCTGGCGCCGTTGCCGGGGAGATCAAGACACGCTGCAAGGGGAGTCTCCACATCCCAATCTCTTTACTTTGTTTTTGTCTTGCTTTATTTTATTTACTACTTTGTTTGCTGCACTAAATCAAAATACAAAAAATTAGTTGCTAGTTTTACTTTATTTACTGTCTTGTTTGCATTCTCCATATTAAAAACACACAAAAAAATTAGTTACTTGTTTTACTTTACTTAATATCATGCATGTTTTTATTTCACTAGTTAAGCATAATGGAAAACAACAAAAATATGAGAGATCTTTATGAACTTTATCTTAAATTAGGACATGATGTGTTTGAAGAGAGAATTAAAAAACCCATGGAACTTTATATGCATGCTAATGGGAATGTTATTACTATGAATGCTTTGAACACCATTGTTGCTAATGCTATGGAAAATTCTAAGCTTGGGGAAGCTGGCTTTGATGAGCATGATCTTTTTAGTCCCCCAAGCATTGAGGAGAAAATTTTCTTTTATGATTACAATATGCCTCCTATATATGATGATAGCCACTTTGTTGAATTTGCTCCCACTACAACTAATAAAATTGATTATGCTTATGTGGAGAGTAATAATTTTATGCATGAGACTCATGATAAGAATGCTTTATGTGATAGTTATATTGTTGAGTTTTCTCATGATGCTACTGAAAGTTATTATGAGAGAGGAAAATATGGTTGTAGAAATTTTCATGTTACTAAAACACCTCTCTATATGCTAAATTTTTTGAAGCTACACTTGTTCTATCTTCCTATGCTTGTTACTTTGCTCTTCATGAACTTGTTTATTTACAAGATTTCTATGCATAGGAAGCATGTTAGACTTAAATGTGTTTTGAATTTGCTTTTTGATGCTCTCTTTTGCTTCAAATACTATTTCTTGCGAGTGCATCATATAAACTGCTGAGCCCATCTTAATGGCTATAAAGAAAGAACTTCTTGGGAGATAACCCATGTGTTTATTTTGCTACAGTATTTTTTTATATATTTGAGTCTTGGAAGTTGTTACTACTGTAGCAACCTCTCCTTATCTTAGTTTTGTGCATTGTTGTGCCAAGTAAAGTCGTTGATAGTAAGGTTCATACTAGATTTGGATTACTGCGCAGAAACAGATTTCTTTGCTGTGACGAATCTGGGCAAAATTCTCTGTAGGTAACTCAGAAAATTATGCCAATTTACGTGAGTGATCCTCAGATATGTACGCAACTTTCATTCAATTTGAGAATTTTCATTTGAGCAAGTCTGGTGCCTCAATAAAATTCGTCTTTACGAACTGTTCTGTTTTGACAGATTCTGCCTTTTATTTCGCATTGCCTGTTTTGATATGTTCGATGGATTTTTTTGTTCCATTGACTTCCAGTAGCTTTGTGCAATGTCCAGAAGTGTTAAGAATGATTATGTCACCTCTGAACATGTATATTTTGATTGTGCACTAACCCTCTAATGAGTTGTTTTGAGTTTGGTGTGGAGGAAGTTTTCAAGGATCAAGAGAGGGAGATGATACATCATGATCAAGGAGAGTGAAAGCTCTAAGCTTGGGGATGCCCAGGTGGTTCACCCCTGCATATATCAAGAAGACTCAAGCGTCTAATCTTGGGGATGCCCAAGGCATCCCCTTCTTCATCGAAAAAATTATCAGGTTCCTTCTCTTGAAACTATATTTTTATTCGGTCACATCTTATGTACTTTACTTGGAGCGTCTGTGTGCTTTTGTTTTTGTTTTTGTTTGAATAAATGCTTGTGTGGGAGAGAGACACGCTCCGCTGGTTCGTATGAACACATGTGTTCTTAGCTTTTAATGTTCATGGCGAAGGTTGAAACTGCTTCGTTAAATTGTTATATAGTTGGAAACGGAAAATGCTACATGTAGTAATTGGTAGAATGTCTTGGATAATGTGATACTTGGCAATTGTTGTGCTCATGTTTAAGCTCTTGCATCATATGCTTTGCACCCATTAATGAAGAAATACATAGAGCATGCTAAAATTTGGTTTGCATATTTGGTCTCTCTAAGGTCTAGATAATTTCTAGTATTGAGTTTGAACAACCAGGAAGACGGTGTAGAGTCTTATAATGTTTACAATATGTCTTTTATGTGAGTTTTGCTGCACCGCTTCATCCTTGTGTTTGTTTCAAATAACCTTGCTAGCCTAAAACTTGTATCGAGAGGGAATACTTCTCATGCATCCAAAATACTTGAGCCAACTACTATGCCATTTGTGTCCACCATACCTACCTACTACATGGTATTTCTCCGCCATTTCAAAGTAAATTGCTTGAGTGCTACCTTTAAAATTTCTAATCCTCTACCTTTACAATATATAGCTCATGGGATAAATAGCCTAAAAACTATTGTGGTATTGAATATGTACTTATGCACTTTATCTCTTATTAAGTTGCTTGTTGTGCGATAACCATGCTCCTGGGGACGCCATCAACTACTCTTTGTTGAATATCATGTGAGTTGCTATGCATGTTCGTCTTGTCTGAAGTAAGGGAGATTTACCACCTTTATGGTTAGAGCATGCATGTTGTTAGAGAAGAACATTGGGCCGCTAACTAAAGCCATGATCCATGGTGGAAGTTTCAGTTTTGGACATATATCCTCAATCTCATATGAGAAAATTAATTGTTGCTACATGCTTATGCATTAAAGAGGAGTCCATTATCTGTTGTCTATGTTGTCCCGGTATGGATGTCTAAGTTGAGAATAATCAATAGCGAGAAATCCAATGCGAGCTTTCTCCTTAGACCTTTGTACAGGCGGCATAGAGGTACCCCTTTGTGACACTTGGTTAAAACATGTGCATTGCGATAATCCCGGTAATCCAAGCTAATTAGGACAAGGTGCGGGCACTATTAGTATACTATGCATGAGGCTTGCAACTTGTAAGATATAATTTACATGACACATATGCTTTATTACTACCGTTGACAAAATTGTTTCTTGTTTTCAAAACCAAAGCTCTAGCATAAATATAGCAATCGATGCTTTCCTCTTTGAAGGACCATTCTTTTACTTTTATTGTTGAGTCAGTTCACCTATTTCTCTCCACCTCAAGAAGCAAACACTTGTGTGAACTGTGCATTGATTCTTACATACTTGCATATTGCACTTGTTATACTACTTTACATTGATAATTATCCATGAGATATACATGTTACAAGTTGAAAGCAACCGCTGAAACTTAATCTTCCTTTGTGTTGCTTCAATGCCTTTACTATGAATTATTGCTTTATGAGTTAACTCTTATGCAAGACTTATTGATGCTTGTCTTGAAGTACTATTCATGAAAAGTCTTTGCTATATGATTCATTTGTTTACTCATGTCATTTACATTGTTTTGATCGCTGCATTCATTACATATGCTTACAATAGTATGATCAAGGTTATGATGGCATGTCACTCCAGAAATTATCTTTGTTATCGTTTACACTGGACGACAGAAACTAAGCTTGGGGATGCTGATACGTCTCCGACGTATCGATAATTTCTTATGTTCCATGCCACATTATTGATGATATCTACATGTTTTATGCATACTTTACATCATATTTATGCGTTTTCCGGAACTAACCTATTGATGAGATGCCGAAGGGCCAGTTGCTGTTTTCTGCTGTTTTTGGTTTCAGAAATCCTAGTAAGGAAATATTCTCGGAATCGGACGAAATCAACGCCCAGCATCTTAGAATCCCCGGAAGCATCCAGAACACCCGAGAGTCGCCAGAGGGGGGGCACAGGCCCACCAGGAGGTAGGCCGGCGCGGCCCAGGCCCTGGCCGCGCCGCCCTATCATTTCACCGCCTCTTCGACCCTCCGACTCCGCCTCTTTGCCTATATAAAGGTCCTCGACCTAAAACATCGATACCGAGAGCCACGATACGGAAAACCTTTCAGAGACGCCGCCGCCGCCAATCCCATCTCGGGGGATTCAGGAGATCGCCTCCGGCACCCTGCCGGAGAGGGGAATCATCTCCCGGAGGACTCTACGCCGCCATGGTCGCCTCCGGAGTGATGTGTGAGTAGTCTACCCCTGGACTATGGGTCCATAGCAGTAGCTAGATGGTTGTCTTCTCCTCATTGTGCTTAATTGTCGGGTCTTGTGAGCTGCCGAACATGATCAAGATCATCTATCTGTAATTCTATATGTTGTGTTTGTTGGGATCCGATGAATAGCGAATACTATGTTATGTTGATTATCAATTTATATCTATGTGTTGTTTATGATCTTGCATGCTCTCCGTTATTAGTAGAGGCTCTGGCCAAGTTTTTGCTAGTAACTCCAAGAGGGAGTATTTATGCTCGATAGTGGGTTCATGTCTCCGTGAATGCAGGGAGTGACAGAAACCTCTAAGGTTATGGATGTGCTGTTGCCACTAGGGATAAAACATTGATGCTATGTCCGAGGATGTAGTTATTGATTACATTACGCGCAATACTTAATGCAATTGTCTGTTGTTAGCAACTTAATACTGGAAGGGGTTCGGATGATAACCTGAAGGTGGACTTTTTAGGCATAGATGCATGCTGGATAGCGGTCTATGTACTTTGTCGTAATGCCCAATTAAATCTCACAATACTCATCATAATATGTATGTGCATGGTCATGCCCTCTCTATTTGTCAATTGCCCAACTGTAATTTGTTCACCCAACATGCTATTTATCTTATGGGAGAGACACCTCTAGTGAACTGTGGACCCCGGTCCAATTCTCTACACTAAAATACAATCTACTGCAATACTTGTTCTACTATTTTCTGCAAACAATCATCTTCCACACTATACATCTAATCCTTTGTTACAGCAAGCCGGTGAGATTGACAACCTCGCTGTTTCGTTGGGGCAAAGTACTTGGTTTGTGTTGTGCAGGTTCCACGTTGGCGCCGGAATCCCTGGTGTTGCGCCGCACTACATCTCGCCACCATCAACCTTCAACGTGCTTCTTGACTCCTACTGGTTCGATAAACCTTGGTTCTTACTGAGGAAAACTTGCCGCTGTGCGCATCACACCTTCCTCTTGGGGTTCCCAACGGACGCGTGTCGAACGAAAAGACAATACGTCAACCACGCGCATCACCGACTTCCATACTGCATACGCCAGCTTCTGATGATGAGGGTATCTCTGCTTTGCGGGTGTGAGTACTTCACTGAGGTAGTAAACGGGCCTTTAAACACTGTTGACTTTTCTTGCCTCTTCTCGCTCGACAACCAAAACGCTGCTGAAGACTTGTGCTGTCGCGGCTATGTACATAAGTAGCTTTTCTTTTTCGCGCAGGGTGACGAGGACTGGGGACGTCGACAGGATTTTCTTCAGGTTGTCGAAGGACTCCTGCGCCTCTTTTGTCCACTCGAACTTTTCTGACTTTTTCATCAGGTTATAGAAAGGTAGAGCTTTTTCTCCCAGCTTGGCGATGAACCTGCTAAGCGCTGCCAGCCGTCCTGCCAACTGCTGCACTTGGTGCAGATTCTTTGGCGGCTCCATGTCGAGGATAGCTTTGATCTTCAAAGGATTGGCTTCAATCCCCCTGGCTGAAATGAAGTACCCGAGTACTTGCCCCCCTGGCACTCCGAAGAAACATTTTTTGGGATTCAGCTTGATTTTATACTTGTCTAAGTTGTCGAAAGTTTCCCGTAAGTCATCGATGAGAGTGGCGGCGTGCTTCGTCTTCACCACGATGTCGTCGATGTAAACCTCAATGTTCCTTCCGATCTGCTCTCCAAGGCAAGCCTGCATGCAACGTTGATAAGTTGCTCCTGCGTTTTTCAGCCCGAAGGTCATGACATCGTAACAGAAAACGCCGTGTGGGGTGATGAATGCGGTTAGCTCCTGGTCCTCTTTCTTCAGCTTAATCTGATTGTACCCGGAGTATGCATCGAGGAAGGAGAGGCGATCGCATCCAGCTGTAGAGTTGACTATCTGATCAATACGAGGCAGCGGGAAGTGGTCTTTTGGACAGTGTTTATTAAGGCTGGTGTAGTCGATGCACATGCGTAGAGCGGTGGTGTCCTTCTTAGGTACCATGACGGGGTTGGCCACTCACTCGGCTTCCTTGAGCTCCCGAATGAACCCTGCTTTACGGAGTCAACTGATTTCTTCGCCAATTGCTCTTCTCTTTGGTTCAGAAAACCGGCGCATTGACTGCTGCACCGGTTTAGCTGTTGGGTCAACATTAAGGGCGTGCTCAGCGAGTTCCCTGGGGATACCTGGCATGTCGGATGGTTCCCATGCAAATATCTCCCAGCGCTCACGGAGGAACTCGATGAGCGCGCCTTCCTATGCGCCAGTAAGGTCAGCCGACGTATTGACCGTTTTCTTCGGGTCAGTAGGATGCACCTGCAGCTTCTTGGTTTCCTTTGTAGCGTCAAACTCGTCGGATCTCACGTTTCGATTGTCGGCTGGTGGTTGCGTGTGATCTGTAACGGTGTCAATTGCGTTGAGCTCTTCCTTGACTCCGAACTTCGAGGCGATCTTCTGGAACTCCCGGTCGCAGTTGTTCGATCGAGCAAAGCTTCCATGAACAGTTATTGGGGTCCCGTTATTGCCTGGCATCTTCAGTTTCAAGTATGCATAGTGAGGTACGGCCATGAATTTGGCAAACGCGGGCCTGCCGAGGATGGCGTGATACTGAGACTCCCAGTCAACTATTTCGAACTCGATCTTCTCTTTCCTGAAATTGCTAGGCGTGCCAAAGACCACATCCAATGATGTTTTTCCAAGATCGACTGTTAAACCCATTGCCCTCATGGTGCTGGCGAACAATAGGTTCAGGCCACTTCCTCCATCCATGAATACTTTGCTCATATTGTATCCTCCGATCTGTGCTTCAAGAACGAGAGCTGCGTGGCCAGGCCTCGGAACAGCTTTCGGGTGATCCGCCCTGCTGAAGGAAATACTATGATCTGACCAGTTGATGAAGTCGGGTGTGTCGACCATGGCGACTTCCGCATACTTTACTTCCCGGGAGAACTTCTTGATCTCTCTCTTCGAAAAGCTGGTCTTGTGGATCATGTTGATTTGCCCGCATGGTTCCGGAAACACCTCAGTCGATATACGCTCGTCCCCTCCTGCTGGTACGTATGGTTCTGGTATGTATGGCTCTGGTGCATAACTATGGGATCCTGCCCTTCTCTCCATTGCATGAACTCTCGACATAGCCTCGGCTCTGAGATCATCGCAGAACTGACGAATTTCCAGAAAGTGTCGACAGTTCCTTAACAGGTGACTGGACTTCTCTCGACCATCCTTCGGATCGATGTAAGAGTGGAGGTAACATGGTGCCTCGAGTTGCTCTATAGCCGATAGATAAGGTGAGCGGGTGCGACCCTTGATTGATGACGTGTCATGGTACCCTTGCTCGAACTGCCGAAGGTGAGGTGCTGTTCGTCCTTCCTCCTCGTGGTGCGAGTCCCTTTGTCTTTTCCTTCACCCTACCGTAACGTCGAAACTTCCCTGGTGGCTCTCTTGAATGCTCCTGGGTGGGATCTTTAGGGTTGCCATTGGAGGAACGTTTTCCGGAACCACGGCCTTCAGACCGGATGTGCTGGTCCTAGGAAGGCGAAGGAAACCTCCGGAGTCGATGATGAAGTGAACACCACCGAAAGTAGCATCCATATCGCCAGTCGATCCTGCAGGGATCAAGCGAGGCGCTTCGTGGTGCGGCACGAACTCGAAGGACCCGCAGCGGATCGAATCTCTTGGTTCCGCTGGCGTTGGCGACTCGAGTACGAACGCCGCGGACGTGACTGGTACTGCCGATGACTTGCCTGGTGCCGATAGGCTTCCCACAGACGGCGCCAATTGTCGAGGGTACTCCTCGGCAATGCCCTCTATTTGGGGCTTAGGGTTGATGGAATCCTGCAAGCTGACATGAGACATCGGTTCACAGACAAGCGGGGAGAGCGATTTATCCAGGTTCGGGGCCCTCGATGAGGTAAAACCCTTGCGTCCTGCCTATCTGTTCTTAATTATGATGACAATGGGTTACAATGGGGTGCCGAATAGTTCGGCTAAGATCTCGTCGAGAGGCTAAGTGTTATGGTGACCTAGCTCTAGACTTTTTGGTGGCTAAGGCTGCTAAGATTGATTGTGTCCCTCGGCAGCCCCTCTCCTAGCCTTTATATAGGAGGCCAGGTCTCAAGAGATCTAACCGAGTACGACTAGGTTTACAACAATTTTGAATCTAATCTTTCCTTGTTCGGCTGCTTCCTTGTCTTGCCCGTTAAGGATTCCTCTGGTGCGCCGCCTAGGTGGCCCATCTTGCCTCCGGATGTCTTCATGGGCCTCCAATTAATCAATACAGGATAGGGCAACGTCGGTTACTCGAAGGGTAATGCCCACGTCAACCGTGCCATGCAATAAAATCCTCAAACACTCCAACATTCAGAGGGATTTGTAAAATCCGTGATACATCAACAGGGCTAAAATTATCATGAAGAAGGACTTGGTCCCAAGGATCAATCAATTCATCAACTTTCCGAAGAATACAGTCTTCCCTTGGAGACATAATTTTGCGGTTTGGACTACTGGGTATCCAAGGATCCCGCCAAATATCAACTATGTCACCATTGCCCACTCTCCAGATGCAGCCTCTTTTATAATGGATGCGAAGTAAAAAGAGGGCCTACCGGATTTGGGCCGATGCTAGGCAAATTTCTGAGATGGTAGAATTTGGGCCTACCAGCCAGGGATTTAGTCCTAGCGCCTATTATAAGCAACCGCATTAATTGTAGATGTCCTAAAAGCAATGTTGAGAAAATCGCTTATCGGGTTCAACTCGGTCGGCTGACAATAAGCGATTAATAGGCAAATCGGACAATTAATCGGGTGATAAATGAGTTAATCGGACGATAAATGAATTTATCGGCTAATCGATGACCACTGAATAGGGATTAATCGGGCGATTAATCGTTGAATCGGACGATTTTTTGAACAGTGCCTAAAAGCATCTTCAACGTCCTCGATAGCCCTCGTCGGTCTGACCGGGATCTGGATAGGAAAACAAGCTTGGCCTCGTGATCTGCCATTGTGGACCTACTTTGTGCGGACACCCCTTCGGCAACCTCAATATTTTGGGTCAGCAAGGGGTGTCTAGATATGTCCGGACACGGTCAACACTTGCTAGTGAACCAACCATTTGTCCACGTCCCTTCTATTTGTGGTGCCCTAATGCCCCGCAGAATCGCCGCCCACCGCTCCATTTCGTTGCAGCCTCCACCATTATCGGTCCCTAGCACCGCTGATCGCAGTGCGTCGATCAACAAATTTTTGCCTATTTATGGTGATTACTTTGTATGCATCAAATGCTCCCTTCATTTCTAGATGTGTGGCATATAGTTTCTGGTGTGGAAATGAAAGAACACACGTGTATGGAAGTGAGAATATAGAGGAATTTGCAAAAGATTTGTCCAACGAGAGGTGCAATCTTACTACCTTTATCCATAAAAGACAGTTGTCAGTTTGTCTAAATTTCAATGTATATAGACTGTTTAATGTACATATACATCCAAATTAAATTTTGACAGTTTTTCATGAACGGAGTGTAATACAAACCTATATTTCATTTTTGTCCTTAAAAACAAATACACCTTGGGGAGTACAAAATAAGCTGAATGCAGGAACCGTGAACTCATGAATACATGAACACGCGCGATTGCGAGTCCCAGCCAAAGCTGATCTGATCAGAGCGGGTTTAACCGTCGGTCTGCTCCTCCGCTTAGTGCCAAGTAGAGATTGCGGCGATCCGGTCGACATGGCGTGGTGGCAAGCGGACGGAGAGTGCCTGTACTCCGGCGCGCGGATCGTGCTGCGCTCCGGGCAATTTGT
The DNA here is from genome assembly GCF_019359855.2 of Lolium perenne. Classification (NCBI taxonomy): domain Eukaryota; kingdom Viridiplantae; phylum Streptophyta; class Magnoliopsida; order Poales; family Poaceae; genus Lolium; species Lolium perenne. The sequence goes on along the minus strand of NC_067250.2, from coordinate 123,594,872 downwards.
GCTCGTACAGTACGGAGGCCAACCGACCAACTGACCGGCGTCCTCTCCGCCGTTGACCATGTCCGGCGCCGGCCCAGGCTCTGATGGCAACCGGCCGGGATGCTGCAACAAACGCTACCGGCTCCGCCGATCCAGGGCCATGAACCATCATCGTCGGTACCCCTGACCTGATAAACGCCATCCCTAATGCCTTGTTCTTCGTCAAGCCGTTTTCACCGTAGCAGTACCGTGGCATGCTTACCCTTTATCACCACACTGGAAAGCATATCTCCATCGCCATCAGAATTCCATGCATGGAACATCCCATTCAGGAATTGGGTATTTCAGTACGTAACGTCACACAGCAGATCGACTGACAAAGTGACAAGTGATCTTAGCGAGTGACCTGGTAAAATGAATCTCAGCTGGTAGCCCACGTGCTCTTTAGCCACATCTGGTTAAACAACAACGATAGGTCCAAACTTGTACCCAAGGCACGGAAGGACGACATGATTGTTCGTTCAAGACCTCTTGCGGAAAATCACTTCTTTCAACTCTGCTTCATACTGAAGTTACTGAACCTGGTTATTTATCTTCCTCTGTTAATAACTCAATTTCTATTTGATCATCAGCAGTCACTTCAAAGCCTTGAATTCAACGTGATGACAATCTACAGCTTTTGGAATATGAAGAAAGAAACGCAGCAGAAGTAACTGTCAGGCAAGAAAATTGATTCCTCTGAACTGCGCATCGAAATGAGGAGATTGATCAGAGGGGGCCAGCGTCTCAATAACGACAGGACGGAAGGAGCAGCGGCTGTACAGTGCCGGACTTGCTACTCTACGAGTGTAACAACAACTGTCAGGGTAAAATCGTTGCATCGTGGCTAGCTTTCCCCTGCAAAATGCAAAATCTTTGCGTGGCTAGCTTTGAAATACAGGCTCTGGACCTTAGATCGGAGAGCGAGGCTTGGCCTCCAGGAGCACTCCGATCCATGTTATACATGCCTACAGGAGGAGGACAAGGTGGATCACATCCTCACCCAGTGCCCATATGCGAGATATGTCTGGTTTGATGTGCTACGCAGCGCTAGCCTCAACATACAGGAGGAGAGATGGTGGACTGAAGTGAGGAAGAGAGTGGGGAAGCTTGACAGGAAGAGGTTTGACTCTGTGGTCATCATCACGTCGTGGACATTATGGAAGCAAAAGAACGCAAGGGTGTTCGGGAATGCGCGGGGGCAGAAGGACCCCACATAGATTTTGGTGGCCACCAGAGAGGAGTTTCATCTGTTGGAGCTAGCTAGGAGAGGAGGGAGTTCACAGATAGCACGAGAGTAGGCTTTAGTAGCAGGGAGGGCTTAGGAGAAAAGTGTGAGTGGGTGTGGCACTAATGTTTGTATCAGTTGCTTTCATGTACATTATGCTTCTACTTCTATAAAGATAAGACACATTTTGCGCGTGCTCTAAAAAAAATCGTTGCATAGTGTAAAGTTTGAGTACTCTCTAGGGGCCAAAAGTTCTTAGATTCTAAGTCTCTCAAAAAAGCACGATTCTATTTACTCGAAAGATATGTTTTCTTGATTCTAACTACTTGTTCTTGAAAATATTTCTATTAGAAAGATTTGCGGGGAGTATTGAGTTCTTGAGTTCTCTATGTGTATTTGTCATTTTGGCACTACTCGCACTCTTTTCTTTTACTTCCTTATCGTTTACAGGCGAACGCGAACCAGATATAAGAGTTAGAAGTAAGTTCCAGTTATCCAACAGACTTTGCTAACAATTAATTTATTCCAATCAGCTTGTTCTAGTGATTACTTAAAAGTAGCATTTTTTATGACAACTTTGCCAACTAAAATTTCAGAAAGCAATATTTGGAGGAGTTCTTATATCGTGTGTCAAGGGTTCAAGAACTCTCACCCTCTGATCAGACTCCTATGCCGATGATATGGATTTGGAAATCACGCGTTCTTCTTCTTCCTAAGCACAAATTGTTTTTTGGTTGTTTCTTTAGGACAGGCTTAATAGCAGAGAATTGCTAACCAGAAAAAAATTATTTGAGGAATAACAAGAATGTTCTGTGTGAGGATCATTCTATTGAGGATTATATCCATCTCTTCTTCGGATGTGATTTTTGTCAAAACTTCTGGTGCCAGCTTAATTTAGAATGGAACACAGAGATGCAGCTATTTGACATGCTTCTGGATGGAAGAAATAGAATAAACATTCCCTGTTTCAAAGAGGTGCTTATTGTGGAGTGTTGGTCTTTTTGGAACTAGAGGAATAAGCTCATATTTGATTCGAAGAGGCTGGCCTCACAACGACTGTTGCACCCTTTGCACTACTTTGGAGGAATCTGTACATCATCTATTCGGGTGCTGCCCTTTCACGATTCACGTGTGGTGCCGGTTATTGCCTTTGGCCAATCTGCCGCCTTGCTTTCTCCCGTCGCAGCATCAAAATCTACTTGACTGGCTCTTGAACACACAAGGCATGCTTCCCAAGGTCAAGCACAAAGGAAAGGATGGATCGCCCTAACGCAGATCGTCTAGTGGACTAGTTTCTACAAAGACCACGAGAACCTGACTAGTTTCTTCTCTGTTGGTTTGTTTGCTCTGCTGTCATCTTGCAGAAATCTCTTAGTTTTATCGCCCTAGTGTTTTTCCTCGTCCTTGTTCTTGTAGCTTTTGCCCCTGTTGTCAATGAAAAAAAGCTCTGCCCTGCCTTTAGAAAAAGTAAAAAAAAAAGCTCATATTTTTGATGGTCAGCAAGCTAGTATCCAGGAAGGGATTCGTTTTTTCAAGGAAAACTTTGCTCTTGTTAGGCATAGAGCAAAGCCTGGACTTAAGGAGTGCATGTCACAATGGATTGATACCTTGCAGTTTATTTTTTTTAGCACCCCTGTAGCCTGTACCATTTGTAAATGTCCACATATTTTGTAAATAAAAAATGATGCAGTAGGGGCCTTCCCTACTGTATTTGCGTCAAAAATTGGAAGGTTAAGGGCTTAAGCTTGGGGAACTTGCATAGTGAGTGTAAGTATAAGTGAATACTAACTCTTCCGAATATATGGTTTCTTTGCTCGAGGACAAAAAAAGGGTTAGTTGATGAGTGTATTTTACACTAACTTTTTTCTAAGTTAAAACTTGTAATCTGGTTAGTAATCATCTCTATAGTTATTAATTAATGGTTTACTGAGCTGTCAAGGGGATTCAAAATGGAGCATTTTCATATGGGACACATCGCAAGGAGATCAACTGCCTCTTAGTCGGACACATGTACAACTACCACCCTTGTACCATACCAGGTGCGGTGGATCCTATTTATCAAAGTGGCCTCTTTCCTGAAGTCATACAAATGTATTAGACGCACACGGAGAGAAGAAACCATTTAGACGGAAGGCTCGAAATGAGCTCGATTTTGAATTAAGGAGAAACCATTCTATCATCAAAGGCTCCCTTCTCCATCTTAGATCCATTTCACCATAGTATGGCGTGTGCTTCTTCATTCGGATTTTTCATTGGCGCAATGGTAAGACGAGTTTACTCATCTATCTTGAGTTGAATCTTCTTATGAATTACGTGTTTCACATTTATTCAATGGATCACAAGTAATTATCCATGGGTAGCCCGCACATGTCTTCATGAGATGATTCATGGTTTCACGGACACAATATATTGTTATTTGTATGTGGTGGTTCTCGTGTCCCCAACGGACCTTGGACTCATGGTACCAAATGCACCGAGGAACAACTAAGAGGCACGAGACAATCCAATGGTTTATAGTTGATATAAAGAAAAAGAGAATATGGGTAGAAAAAGTTATTAGATAGCGAAGACATTAGGGACAAAATCCAAAGCCAGGTGACATTAGGTGAGAAACGACTAATTGATACTCGACCTATATCTTGGGGAACCATGGTGTAATCATCACACATTAAGGTATTGTACGAAGATTATAACCTCAATAAATTTAATGTTTTTTCAGGAACCGAAAATATCGATATTTTTGTTTACAAGATCGACTTAACAAATGCGGAATAAAACTACCGTTTAATTTATCAAGCACAAAACCTATATCAAGTATGGTTCACATATATGCACCAACAAATTATGCTAAGCAAAACAAATAATTGTGTGATAGGAATATATATAACATCAATCACTAAGGTTATCACAAAGTAAAATGCACAAGTAAAGAGCTCGGGTATATGAATTACCGAGGGGACACAAATGCAATGATGTATCCCAAAGTTCACACTCCTGCAGATGATAATCTCCATTGGAGCGGTGATGTGGGCATTACCCTTTAGGTAACCAACATTATACTACCTCCTCCGGCCAACTAGGGGTCCATGTAGATTGCCCAACAACCAAGGTGGGCTTATACGTCGGTTCCAGCAAAGGCGACCTACCCGAAGGAGGATTCTGGACAAACAAGGCAAGAAGACGCTATACAAGGAAAGACTAGAGTAGATCTCATTGTAACCTAGTCGAGTCCAGACAGAACTCTTGGGACCTGGCCTGCTATATAAAGGCCAGGAGAGGGTCTGCCGAGACACAACTTCAACACATAGATTCACCGCAAGTTAGATCAAGAACCCTAGAATCTTCGCCTTCCGGCGAGGCAACCACAAGGCCTATCGGCTACCCCATTGTAACCCGATATATTCGATAATCAAGATCAGACAAGCAGAAAGTAAGGGTTTTACCTCATCGAGGGCCCCGAACCTAGGTAAATCTCTCTTCCTGTTTGTTTGGTATCCGATGTCTCATGCTAGCCTGCAGGATTCCGTCAACCCTAAGCCCCTAATGGTGGGCATTGCCGGGGACCACCCCGTCAATTGGCACCATATGAGGGAACCCTGTCGGCACAAGGCACATCATCGGCTGCTTCGATCATCTCGACCACGACTCCACCAGCATCATCGACACCATCGTCGGCTCCTTCATCGCCAAGCTAGGGGAACTCTCGATTCGTTTCGGGTCCTTCGAGTTTACTCTGCACACCGACTCGTCTCGTTCGGTCTTCTCAGGCCTACGAGGCGGGTTGGATATGACGTTCGGGAGCGTCCACTATTGCGTCGATGCCGAGGGCATCCTTCAGCTGCCTGATCCGTTCGCTCCTAGCATGTCAAGAACTGTGCCTGCATCGGCTGCAGCGTCGACTGCATTGACTCCAATCTCGGTCGATCTATCGGCTACATTGTCAGCATCGACTCCAACATCTTCGCCATCGCCATCTTCACGCCGTTCAACATCATCTATGTCCGTTGGATCCGATGATTCTGCATCGTTTGATCTGACGTCGTACTATTGCCTGAACTGCGACACCAGGCACGGGCTATGTTCGAATGACACGCCTTTCGTCTGCAATGCCAAGTACTCCTCCGACGAATAAAGTATCGACATCATTGCCAAGGCAGCCACCTGGAGAGTGGCGCATCACCAAATTTACGTCATCCTCAACACTATCAATGGAGAAGACCCTCTGAAGGTGAACATATCCCATGCGTCAATCGTGGTGGACACCGCAACGTTGAGACTAGCGCCAGTAACGATGAGAGCTTGCACCATCACTGAGGAAGAGTGGTAAATTGCCCGCAATGCTGTAGCCAATAACACTCGAGTCCCCTCTGGAGTTTCGGCAGGGACCCTCAACGCGTATCACACTATCTTGGAGAGGAATCGGGTTCGGTTGGCAACTGAGCAAGCCGACCTCGATCGACGCTGGCATGAAGCTGATCAATCAAGCGAGTTACGAAGGGCGTCGCATGGAAGCGCGTCCCGCATCAACCAAGGTCCAGGGAGATTCCGGCAACGAATTCCTCGTCTTTCAGACGACGGTGCAAGGGAGATCACTTCGAATCTCTCAAACTCTTTTATGACTATGGACACCACGGGCGTGCTCATGCCAAAAACTGTCGAAGGGGTGAAAGCTAATCTCGTAGCTTACTTGATCAATCACCAGCCAACACCCAATGATCCAATGGCGCAAGCTCATCGGAGCGCTTTGGAAAGCCTCGCGATCCTTGGAGATAAACTCACCCCTAGGAAGGAGAAAACTACGCATCAAGGTAGTGGATCTAAGCATAATTCGAAAGATTCCCGCGATGATATTACACAGAGTAAGATCGACAAAGCTCGCCGTCGGCGTGCTGCAATGGAAGGATATGATAGCGACGATTTTGAGGAAACCCAAGAGTATGGTGGTGAACTTCGAGGAGCCGATTGTTTAAGCTACAAGATTCGGGAGACAATGCCACCGAAAATATTCAAGCCTACTCCCACTGACGCTGCCAAGTATGATGGGCAGCATGAGCCAAGGTCTTGGATAGACGATTATCTGCAAACCGTGATCTTACACAAGGGAAACCAAATAACAACAATGCAATGCCTGCAAATTTACCTGAAAGATTCGGCACGAGTATGGTTGAGATGTCTGCCGAAAGGATCTATTAGGTCCTGTGAAGACTTGGTTGATGCTTTCGTCAAGAATTTCCAGGCCACATACAAGAGACCAGTTGGAATCGAAGAATTACTTCATTGCCAGCAGAAGCCGAAGGAATCAATGCGCGCGTACATTGGATGTTTTACTAAACTCCTAAACACTACCAAACATGTTTCCATCGACAGAGCGATCGATGCTTTCAGTGATGGCTTCCGACGAGAATCCTACATCGAAGAACTTGGCTGGAAAAAGCCAAAGACTATTACCAACTTTATGGAGATTGCCAACAATTGGGCTGATGGAGAAGATCACGTGAGGAAACCGCGTCCGCGCAGTGACGACGAAGATGATGCCAGAAGCATGATTCAGGCCATCCATGTGATCACCGCAAAAAGAGAAGAGACCGCGGGTACAAAGACACCAACATTATAGCTGTCGGATATTTCGATCGACGTGATGATCAGTACGATGATCAGCGTGGTGATAGGTGTGATGATCGTCGGGATAACAACCACAGCGGTTCTGGGGGAAATCGCGGAAACTACAGGGAGCGACCATCACGGGTCCCAGAGTTACCGTTTGCCTAACAGCTAAACACTCCTTATTACATACACGCGTACATCGACCCCAAGGATAACACCAAAAAGTCAAGCCATCTGGTCAGGGTGATGGGTTCTTTGCATGGAAAACAAAAAAATTCTACTGCGAATAAGAACAAATCCAAGATCCAATCTAGGAGAAGGCATGATCTAATCTATGAAGATTGAAGCAACGAGATGGAACAAGAGACTAACCCTCGAAGATCCAAAGCCTTACAAGATCAGATCTCGTTGTTGGCGTAGTCGATCGTCCTGGTGCTGCAATCCGACAGCACTTCCGTACTCGGTCGCGCGTACGGTGTCGGTGAAGTCCTTCCTCTCCCCATTCCAGCGGGAAGCGGAGGTGTGGTAGCTTCTCCTAGGAATCCCAGTAGCACGACGGCGTGGTGGTGGTGGTGGAGGAGAAAATCTGCAGAGCTTCGCCAAGCCTGGGCAGATATATGGTGGAGGAAGAGAGGGGGCGGACATCACTTAGGGTTAAGGGTGGGCTGCGCCCCTGCCCCTCCCCTCTTTATATAGGGGGGAGGTCAGTTTGGGGTGGCCCCCACGCCCCATCTAGGGTTTTGGCTGGCGGCCAAGGGGGGAGGGGGAAGTCTTCCCCCCAAGTTGATCCCCCTAGGGTTTTGGGGAACCCTAGTGGGCTGGCCGACTTGGGCCTTGAGGGGCATGTGCCCCTGCCCATTAGGGCTAGACTGCACCCCCTCGGCCCATGTTGGCCCTTCTAGGGCCGTGCGCCCCTTGGTGGACCCCCGGAACCTTCTAGAACCTTCCCGGTCTTCCACCGGAAAAATCCTGAACTTTTCCGAAACGTAGAAATCAACTTCTCTTATATGAATCTTATTCTCCAGACCATCCCGGACCACCTCGTGATGTCTTGGATCCCATCCGAGACTCCGAACTATATTCGGTCTCCATCTCATATTCCGAAGCTACTATACAACATCGAACCTTAAGCGTGTCACCCTACGGTTCGTGAACTACGCGGGCATGATCGAGACTCCTCTCCGACCAATAACCAATAGCGGGTCCTGGAGATCCATAATGGCTCCCACACATTCAGCAATAACTTAGTGATCAGTTGAACCATTAACATATGATACCGATTCCCTTTGTCACGCGATACTTTACTTGTCCGAGGTTTGATCATCGATATCTCCATACCTAGTTCAACCTTGTTACCGACAAGTACTCTTTACTCGTACCGTGATGTGTCATCTCTTGTGACCTTGCCACATGCTTGCAAGCTAATTAGACGACATTCCACCGAGAGGGCCCAGAGTATATCTATCCTTCATCGGGATGGACAAATCCCACTCTTGATCCATATGCCTCAACTCATACTTTCCGAATACTTAACCCCATCTTTATAACCACCCTTTATGCAGTGGTGTTTGATGTAATCAAAGTACCCATCCGGTATAACTGATTTACATGATCTCATGGTCGAAGGACTAGGTAACTATGTATCGAAAGTCTATAGCAAGACGAACTTGATGATTTGATCTTATGCTACGCTTTATTATGGGTGTGTCCATTATATCATTCACTCAATGGCATAACCTTGTTATTAACAACATCCAATGTTCATGATCAGGAAACCATGATCATCTATTAATCAACAAGCTAGTTTTTACAAGAGGCTTACTAGGGGCTCTTTTCTGTTTACATAACACACAAGAATTAATGTTTCTGGCTAATACAATTATGGCATGGGATGCAAAAAAATTATCATGAACACAAAGATATAATAATAACCACTTTATTATTTCCTCTTGGGCATATCTCCAACACAGGGACTGCCGACAGTTCCTCGATATTCAGAAGTTCTACGAATCGGGTAAGGGGCAGGCACAACTCCTGAACCCACCGCCGCCACCTCAACATCAATTCAGCAAGTTCAAACCCGTGCCTCCAATGAAGCTTTTCCTACACCTCGGGGGAAAATGAGCATGATTCATAAAACTGGCGTTTCAAGGAGAGAGATGAAAAAGCTTACCCAAGAGATCAACCTTGCAGAGAGCACCATGGCTAATGTCCCAGAATTCATCGACCGGTCTGCGCAGAACATCCTGTTCAGCAGAGCCGATCACCCGATGTCTATCCCAAGGGCAGCTCATGCAGCTTTGGTAGTCAAAGCACCAATCGGAGGATTCAGTATGAGCAAAGTATTCATGGATGGTGGAAGCAGACTGAATCTGATATTCACAAGCACAATCAAGAATATTGGCATCACCACCAATATGTTGTAGGAGTCCGATACATGTTTCCATGGCATTGTTCCAACCTTGAAAGCATACCCTATTGGCAGAATTTCCTTGAATGTAGTCTTCGGGAAACCCGACAATTTCGGGAAAGAAAAGATCGAATTTTTAGTAGTGAATTGGGAATCGCAGTACCACGCTATCCTCGGGAGGCCAGCTTACACTAAGTTCATGGCTATACCGCACTATGCGTACTTAAAGCTCAAGATGTCAGACAACAATGGGACCAATATTACGGTTCATGGAAGTTTCTCTTGTTCAGATAACTATGATCGAGAGTTTCAGAAGATTGCTGCTAAGTTTGGGATAAAGCAAGAAGTTAAAACTATCGACTTCCCCTCCAAGCAGTTGGATCTTCAAGGCAAAGACTGTAAGCTTAAGGAGGTAGACGGCGGCAAAAAGATGAAGAAACAACCGGACGATTCTGCAACGGCAGTACCAACTATCAAAACTTCGGCAACAGATGTTAGAGCCTCAGACGAAGGCGCTAACTCTTTGGCAGTAATTGCCAGTGCTTCTACAGAAACTATCGACACCGCCCCAGAAATCATCGGCACCTCAGCAGGCATCGATCAAGAGAAGAAGGACCCTCCTCTTACTTAAGAAGACGAGCGGTGGCATGCATCTTTATTTTCATAGGATTTTATTTTCAATAAGGCTTTCTTAAGCCATAGCAACATCAGCTTATCTTATCATCATAGACTTATCAATAAAGGTTCAAGTTTCATTTATACGAACACTTGATTGATTCGGGATACCCGAACAATTTTTTCAAGATTCTTCGCATAATACCGCGAGCGTCGACAGCAAGCGAACTCGATAAAAAAGATAGGGAGTCGCCTATGCTGGTTATGCCCAAAATTATCATCTAAGCCTCGGGGAAAATGCGAGTGCTGCAATTGATGATAATCAAAGGGTCTTAGAAAAATTCAATAAGATTCCACATTGTCCTTCGCGAAAGCCTCAGGGAACATGGAAGCGCTGCAAATGGCAAGGATAATATAAATTATGAAGGGCCCATGCTGGTACATCGAACAAGGAGTACTAAGAGCAACAGAGTCGATAGCGAGCATAGTTTCCTCGATTTACTCGGGGGCTACCGCCAAAAATATACATTGTCAGTTATAGCAAAGTTGTGATTACTATGGGTTCCTTGGACCCGCTACATGAGCTGATCACTCAAAAAATTGCTGCCGATAGTTTTTATAAAAAGCATCATAATACTGATGCCAAAAGGAATAGTGCATCAAGATTTGCAGCTTAGTCAATGAATACATCAAAAAAGTTGCCACCTGCGTTTGAACACAATCTTGCAAGGTATCGATACTTTGTCAAAAGTGGCAAATGTGTCATCCCTAGCAAGTCATTTATCCTTACAAAAGTTCCTCGAGATTGATGCAAATAAAATATTAGGATTGGGTAAACAAGTTACATCGTACATGCGAATAAACTTATGCCCAAAGCTTCCAAATATTTAGGTGCAGAGAATTGTTAGAAGCATGAGTTATGATTACAACAAGTTACAATATCATCAAAGTTATTCATGAGGAATTCCTACTATGCCATCTACTTCCGTGCTATTTTCCAATCTAGCAACTACAATTGAGGCAGGGGTCTTAACAGCAAGAAAATATTGGCTTATGTTGCCATCATCTTGTGCGATTGCTTCCAAATCCAATGAAGGATGTTGGGACAACACAAAAGCAAAAGCTGACTCGGCTCCTGCAAGAAGTTGGTTGCGAACCAACTCGCGAACTTTCTCGGTGTTCCTGAAGTTCGACATTAAAGCTAATAGTGTTGGAGGAACTCGATTGAGGGGGAACATAGTTTTACATATCATCCTCAAGCCTGCATGGCACTTGTTGAAGAACCGATGCACTTGTTGCACCCGATCCTGGAATTTTGCAATGGTGGCAGCTTTCGACTTGTTTGTCCAGAAGACTTCATTGAATTGTGAAAGATTGGTCAAAGCATCCACCCGCTCAGGCACTCGCTTGTTTTCTTCGGACAAGTTCAGAGCTATGACTGACAAAGACAATGATGCAAGATCAAAAGCTAAGGAGAATTACCCTAGCAATCAAAGGAATTGAAGGAGTATCCAAAACTCACGGTTCAAGCTTTCTGTAGCTTTCTGCAGCTCACCTAGTGCATATAGCTCTGCTTCAACGGCTAGTTCGCCTTTCTTCTTTATAATAGCTGCCATGGCATGATACCACACATGTATCTCTCCATCTGAGCAACTCGGGTCTTCATCCGTTGAAGGCGATCATTTTCAGGGTCAGCAGTCGAAGAACCTTCGATAAAAGAAGGCACAACAGTCACTTGCAAATTACACGATCGAGTGTGTCAAGGAATATACGCGGTGTCAATAGATTTTACTCCCATCGGGAGCATGAAGTTAGAAATTAAAAACATCACAGTTGAAAAGGATGAACTGGCAACATAGCCAGTTCTGAATTCATTACAGATGGGGGCTTTGGAAAAGCCATTGTTTAAAGCAAAATATCAAGTTACAATTTAATAATAAAAACTCAAGGAGCCTGGGTCTGTGTTGGGGGGATGACCCCCGGTATGCCAAAGGCATGCCAAACCGGATGGTTTGAGCTATCAAGATACCGGTTTAAAGATAATTCCGAATAACAAAGCGTGGTTCATGCCTAAGTGAATCATACCGGTATACCAGGAGGGGTATACCGGAACCGGCTAAGAAGGTACCGGAGTACTGGTACAGGCTACACTGTAGCACGTCGGCAAGACTGGTCAAAGATTCTCTCAAGAGCTAGAGGACAAGGATGAGCGAGGCACTTCAGCTTTAAATGAAGCCCTGACGCCAAAAGCAGATGATGACGTAAAAGGTACCGGAGGATGTCACCGCTCCTGATTAAATACATACCGGCGTCACCGGTAGCCAAAGTGGCTTTGTAAAGTAGTTTGTCTAGTCAAAGATGCCATTAGGGTTTCCTAGGGTTTCTTCCCCTGTAAGCCAGCCTCTCCCCTATATAAGGAGAGGGAGCAACCCCTTGTGCGGGTACATGACATGAGATTCTACGTTCTATCTTGTATCCAAAAAACCTGTAACCTTGTATGATCAAGAAATCGAGAGATCTAGAGGTGAGATTGTTCTTGTGTCTTCTTCTTCTACCTCTGGCCAAGGCCAAGTTCTTGAGGGAAGCATCCGGAATCCATCCCATCCTTACCAAAACCCTCCTCCGAATCCTCTAGCGCACATTCGGCCCCAACTTAAGCCATCCCATGGCATCTGTCTGTTCACCACGACGACAGTTGGTGCCCACCGTGGGGCCAACAGCTGCGCTTGCTGGAGTACATATTCGGGCGGGCCTCCTCACCGTCTCCGGCGAGCGCGTGGTCTCTGGCCTCGGCTCGCTGGACTTCATCAACGACAACGCGGGCTGCTTCGCCAACGGCGGACGCTACCCGCTGAACGGCCACATCATCGAGTTCGGCTCCCACCACATCTACCTTGGCACCGCACCAGAGCCCCAGTGCCCATCGGTGGTGCTGGTGGCGCGCTCCGACTGCGCCGCTGGCAGCGTCAAGGTGAAGATGACTGGCGAGCTACTATGGAATGTAGCGCTTCTCCGCCCTTTCCATTCCTGAAGGTGCAATGTAAGGAGTTCTTTTTTGTACCTTATTTGCTATCAGTAGTATGCCGGCACCTCGAATGAATCTCTGGGACTGCCTCTACCGGAATCGCATGCAATGTGTTTATTTTTTTAGTATACCGATTTGATTGTTGGACATCTTTTTCCGGTATAGTAGCGTGCTAAACCTACCGAAGTCTTCGACTTTGCTGCTGTCCGAAACCCGGCTTCATGGCAAGCAAGATAAACCAGAAGGTTTTAAGCACGTGAAAAATGAAAAAGAAACCAAAAACAAACAATCCAGAAGAAATTTTAACTAACCCCGGTCATACCGGTTTTTTGGTAAAAGAATTCGAGTTTTTTCTAAGTTCAAGAAAGTGCTTGCTTGGCAAAAGAACTTTGTGACTCATACGCCAAAAAACCCAGAGAGGTAGGCAGAGCCAAAGCAAAAGAACCAAGTGTGCATCAGATTGGATGCGGAAACAAATCCGGAGTCTTTACCACTTTAGGCCTCCATCAATGCAATGTGTTTACTTTTTCGTATACCGGTTCGTTTGTTGGAAACTTTCCTCTCCGATTTAGTAGTGTGCTAAACCAAAAGGAGTCTTCAACTTAGCTGCTGTCCGAAACCCGGCTTCATGGCAAGCAAGATAAACCGGAAGGTTCTATGCACGTGAAAAACGAAAAAGAAACAGAAAACAAACAAACCGAGGAAAATTTAAATAATCCCGGTTATACCGGTTTTTTGTGAAAAATTCCGAATTATTTCTAAGTTCAAGAAAGTGCTTGCTTGGCAAAAGAACTTTGTGACTCATACGCCAAAAAACCCAGAGAGGTAGGCAGAGCCAAAGCAAAAGAACCAAGCGTGCATCGGATTGAACTCGGGAATGAATCTGGAGTGTTCACCATGCAAGATAAAAAGCAAAACGAACTGAAAGGTATCCATCAAACCTACTTACCGGTTTAGCATAATAAGCTTAAGAGTCAAGCATGCAAACCTAAAAGATACTTAGTTCGACGCACCAAAAGGATTTAACTGTATATTACATCATCCCATCCGGTGTACCGGGGATTTCACGAGTTGTTTTCTGAGACACAGGAATAAGGTTCATCAGACATATTCCGGAGAGGAATTCCTTGGAGCTTGGCCAGTGGTGGCCGGTTCATTGTCGGCAGTGGTGGTATCTTCAGCAGTCTCTTCAACGGGTTCTTCGGTTTCACACCGGTATATGAGACAAAAGCCCAAGCAGGCAAAGTGTAAATTATGCCCAAGTTGGCAAAATCTATTCCGGTAAACGCCCAAGAAGGCTATATACCGGTATATGAAAAAGATGCAAAAAAATGCTCAAGAAGGCTAAACCGGTATGAAAAAGATGCCGGTAAAAGAAGGAGTTGAGAACAAGAGCTAACCGTTGGAAAGTTTCGCGCCAAGTATTGCGTGCTTAACCCGAAACTCGGGGACTGGCTATGCCGGATTTTTGCAAAGTTTCGCGCCAAGTACTGCGTGCTTAACCCGAAACTCGGGGACTGGCTATGCCTATTTTTTGGCGAGTTTCGCGCTAAGCACTGCGTGCTTAACCCAAAACTCGGGGACTGTGTATGCCGGTATGAAAAAGATGCCAAAAAGAAAAGAAAAGGAAGTGCTTTTTGGAAGATTCACGCTAAGTGTTTCTCACTTAACCCGAATCTCGGGGACTGTGAGTATATATATACATCGGGTTTCATCTGTAAACCAGTATTGATTAATATCATACTATGAGGGTGCAAATTTTTCAGCGGACGGAGCCTTGTTGGTAAAAGATACCGGCTAAAAGAAGCCGGAAAAGCTCGGATGAGTTCGGTTGTTCGGATTGGGATCGGTAAAACACCGGATGAGGTTAACTTTAAACCGGAAAGATTAATCCAGATGCTCAAAGTTGAGTAAGAATGGAGCTAAGTTGAAACAAATCGGTATACCAGGAGGGGTATACCGGAGTACGACAAACATAAGAGATTGAGGCAAATGATGCCGGAGCTCAAAGGTAAAGATACCGGACATGGTCGTTTCTAACCAAAGATACCGGAAAAGAAATAAGATACCGGATAAAAGAAATAAGATACCGGATAAAAGAATAAGATACCGGATTAAAGAATAAACCGGATTATGATGGATTAGTTTAAGTGTTGGATGAAACAATCCGGTATACCAGGCGGTGTATACCGGAGTAAAGGCAACCGGTGATATCTAAGCCGGAGATATACCAAGAGGAGAAATTGAGATACAAAGGGTAAGAAGCCGGTCCTCACGGACAAAGATACCGGAAGAAAGAAACTGGAAGAAAGATACCGGAGCAAAGATACCGGAGCAAAGATACGGGAGCAAAGATACCGGACAAAGATACCGGAAGAAAGAAACTGGAAGAAAGATACCGGAGCAAAGATACCGGAGCAAAGATACGGGAGCAAAGATACCGGAACAAAGATACCGGAAGAAAGATACCGGAGCAATGATACGGGAGCAAAGATACCAGAGCAAAGATAACGGAAGAAAGATACCGGAGCAAAGATACCGGAAGCTTTTGCTGAGTTCTGGTTGATGAGATGGTTTCGGCAAAGACGCCGGGAGGCTTGAACCGGGTGCCAGAAGGATTAAACCGGTACCTTGAGTAACGAGAACCTGGCATGGTCCGTTGGATAGGATCCACCAGACTATACCAGCTTCGGGGACTAATGTTGGGGGGATGACTCCCGGTATGCCAAAGGCATGCCAAACCGGATGGTTTGAGCTATCAAGATACCGGTTTAAAGGTAATTCCGAATAACAAAGCATGGTTCATGCCTAAGTGAATCATACCGGTATCCCAGGAGGGGTATATCGGAACCAGCTAAGAAGGTACCGGAGTACCGGTACAGGCTACACTGTAGCACATCGGCAAGACTAGTCAAAGATTCTCTCAAGAGCTAGAGGACAAGGATGAGCGAAGCACTTCAGCTTTAAACGAAGCCCTGACGCCAAAATCAGATGATGACGTAAAAGGTACCGGAGGATGTCGCAGCTCCTGATTAAATACATACCGGCGTCACCGGTAGCCAAAGTGGCTTTGTAAAGTAGTTTGTCTAGTCAAAGATGCCATTGGGGTTTCCTAGGGTTTCTTCCCCTGTAAGCCAGCCTCTCCCCTATATAAGGAGAGGGAGCAACCCCTTGTGCGGGTACATGACATGAGATTCTACGTTCTATCTTGTATCCAAAAAACCTGTAACCTTGTATGATCAAGAAATAGAGAGATCTAGAGGTGAGATTGTTCTTGTGTTCTTCTTCTTCTACCTCTGGCCAAGGCCAAGTTCTTGAGGAAAGCATCCGGAATCCATCCCATCCTTACCAAAACCCTCCCCCGAATCCTCTAGCGCACATTCGGCCCCAACTTAAGCCATCCCATGGCATCTGTCTGTTCACCACGATGACAGTCTGCGTCGATAGGCTTGGTGCAGATCCTCCGGCAGCTGGCTTGTTAGCTGTCACCCGATCAAGAAGCTGCAGCGCGCACTTTCGCGCCGACACTTTGAAAGGGCTAAGATCGATAGCCAGCCCATCTTGATCCTTCAGCAACTCCTTTGTCAGCAACTCCATTTCGGCTTTGAAGCCGTGCCCCATCAGAAGTTGGAAAGAAAGGAGAGTGCCGTAGGTACGCAAGGTACGTTTGAATACCTCGATGGTGGCTTCGGTGTTGACGGAGAAAGTATCCGCCAGCTGCCCCAGAGTCTTCTGTTGATCCTCCTTTGGAAAGATCATGGCGTGCAGTCTCGACAAGACCGCCCTGTTCTTCTGGAGAAGAGCTCGAACAAGGTCGCCAGATTCAATCTCCATAGAAATGGCATCAGCAGAAGAATCAATCGGGAGCTTGTCTACGGAATTGAGAGGAATATCCGCAGCTTCTACAAGAAATAAGAGCATAAGTTAGGAGCTAATGAAACTAAATGAAAAGGAATTTGAAGACAGAACAGTAACATTACCTAGCAGGGCCATGGTGGACTTATGAAGAAGATCCTCCCTCTCCTTCTTTTGGGCTTGGGCTTCTGCCTTCTCCTCCTCCTCCTTCAGCTTCTTCTTCAGCTGGCCAAGCTCTTTTCTCAAAGAGTTCGCGTCCTGGCGGATGGTGGCAGCTATTTTCACTGCTTAGTCAAGTTTTGAAGTCCTCGACAGAATATCATCTTGGAGCTGAGCATTATCAGCTTGAAGAGAAGAGAATTGGGAAGCGAAGTCCTTTATAATTGTTATGGTAGTTTGGATGCCCTATGAGAAAAACACAAGTCAAGCGGTGTTACGCCTACGTTAAAAAACCTTTCGAGTCCCCACTCGATTGCAAGCAGTCGAATGTAGGCTCAGGGGCTGGAAGAGAGGAAACCATTATCAAGAAAAAGAAAGGATGAAATACTCACGGGCTCCCCGCGAGGCAAAGGAGAAACGACAGCTGCCGAAGGAACTTCTTTTTTCCTTCGGGATAGAAGAAGGAGTCGAAGCAATATTTGGCGGAACTGAAGCTTTAGATGCTGCCGGAGTTGGCCTGCTGGGCCTTGCCTTTGACTTCTTCGAAGGAGGATCCATAAAGCCCTCTTCACTGCAAGAAAATGGATCGTTATGATTAAAAGGAAATACAAATCGACTTCGGGAGAAGTAGAAGGAACATACAAATCAAGAAGAAAATCATCCTCGCCGGCAAAGCCGCCGGAGGGTCTCTTTGGCAGTTGGGCGCTAAATTTCTCCAGAGTTGCATGAATAAAGGGAGCACGGTCAACATCATTGTCATGATTCGACTCCGCTGTATCGGTTAGTTCATCATCAAGGATTCTATGATCGGCTAAAGAAGCTTCCGGTTTGGCAGGGTCATTATCCTCTTCTTTGGGAGCTTCACTGTCTTCAGCTATTTCTGCACAATATTCTGCATTGGCAGTAGAACCACCTTCTTCAGGATTTTCTTCATCTTCGGATGCAATCGAAAAGTATTCGACAGTGGAGGAATCTGCCAGAGTAAGCAAGGACTCGATAAGACAAAATAAAATATATCGGATGCAAGCATTATCATGAATAGGAAAAAGATTAAAGGATTACCTCGGATGGTTGGTGAGCAAGGTCATAGGGTTCATGAAGGGCTAGCAAGGGAATTGAATCTTCTTGGCTAAAATGGGTCAAACGTCTGACCTCATCCAGCAGTTCCTTCTCAGACAGTTCTGCAACGTTGATTCGAGTTTCGTCTTTAGGACCCAAATACAACCACATTTGATGAGCTCTGGACATAACCAACTGGATGCGATGCTTCAAGAACACGACAGCTATTTTAGTGCCAATCATCATTTGGCCATCAGATCCTTTATCTGCAGTACTCTCTTGAACAACTTGTCGGCTACTGACCTTTCTTCAACTGTTAGTATGTTCTTCCATGATTTCTTCGGCACAGCCTCAAGGACGTCAACAAACTTCGGCAGGCACGTGTTGTGGCCAGCTGTTGATGGATCTCTAAGATAAAACTACTTCAACCTCCATCCCTGGACCGACTCTCTCATTGGAAAGTTGAAGTAATTCACCTCTTTTCGGACAACGAAGCCAACCCCACCAGTGATGAAGGATCAATTGCTACTACTATAACGCTTAACGAAGAAAATCTTCTTCCATAAACCCATTGAGGATCAATGCCAAGAAAAGCCTCACAGAGAGTGATAAAATTTGCAAGGTAAAGAATAGAGTTTGGAGTTAATTGCCAGAGTTGGATCCCATACGAGAGCAAAAGACACCGAAGAAACTCATGTGCTGGCAAGGATAACCCGCGGTATAGGAACGTGACGAACATTACAGTAAAATTGGCAGGAGGATTGGGGTGCGAGGCTAAACCTGGTAGAATGACATTCCCTTCTTCATCAGGAATCAGGCCGAGGCTGCACGCCTTCTTCTCATCACGCTTCAACATTGTGAAGCGGGCCAGTCACTGGGGGCGTCTTTAGCGGTAGCAGCGGAAGCCTCCAGTGCGACCTTCTTCATCACAGCAGCCGTGATCTTGGGGCCGATGGCGCTTGTAGAAACTCTGGCGGCAGCGGCTGTGCCCTTCTTTTCCACCATCTTTGAATATCTTCGGAGATGCGGTGATTAAAGCACGACGGTGGTGGCGGTGCAGTGGTTGTGAGATGCAAGAACAGAGGAGGAAGAAAGAAGTAGGAGCAAGAAGGAAGAAAGTAAAATCTGCGTTTCTCTTTATAAAAGGAAGACTTACCAAGGATTTGGTCTGGAGGATTTGCGCTGTAAACATTGGATGCAGATCTAGGTCACCACGTGTCACCACGGAAATCACGCTAAAGAACAGTTACCTCCACTACACGCGGATATCGAGGAGATGCCTCGGTCAACGCGCAAGGATCAGGCATTTCCTATCTGACCGCGCAGATATAGGGTGGGCCCATTAGGTCATGTCCTATCAATCGAGCCGCCGCAGAGGCCACATCACTGATGATGTCATCAAAAGTACCGAATCCTCATTTCTGAAGCATCCGAAAGAATCTACAACATTGGGTTGCTCGACTTGAGTCTACGCACGGTTGCGAGCATCCATCTCTAGACTCGGGGGCTACTCCCATCAGGAGCGCTGGACGCGCACCTGATAAAAACTACCGAATACGGAGGAAAACGAACCCGAAGGTTTCAGAAGATCCAGGATCGAGCCCGGGGACTCGATCCTGAGTAAAGTAACATTCTTTTGCCATCGGTAGTTAACTAGCATCGATTTATCGAGTAAGACTAGGCATGTTACTTCTATCCCTTTACGTACTATCATATTAAATGACTTCACTCGAATTTTTAGCAGACCCGATATATAAAAAGGTATCGAAAGATGAAGGCAATTCAGAAAGCATTGGCATCAAAATCTTCGAGTAGTACAACTTGAGTCTATGCACGGTTGCAAGCATCCGTCTGATACGTCTCAAACGTATCTATAATTTCTTATGTTCCATGCTACTTTTATGATGATACTCACATGTTTTATACACACTTTATGTCATTATTATACATTTTCTGGCACTAACCTATTGACAAGATGCCACAGTGCCAGTTCCTGTTTTCTGTTGTTTTTGGTTCCAGAAAGGCTGTTCGGGCAATATTCTCGGAATTCGACGAAACAAAAGCCAACACATTATTTTTCCGGGAAGGTTCCAGAACACCGAAGGAGAGTCGGAGGCGGGCAGCAGGGGACCCACACCATAAGGCGCCGCGGGTGGCCCACTGGCTGTGCCAGCCTATGGGGAGGGGCCCCCTGGCCCTTCCGACTCCGCCTCTTCGCCTATTTAACCCCTCGTGACCTAAAAACGCGATACCAATTGACGAAACTCCAGAAAGACTCCAGGGACGCCGCAGCCATCGCGAAACTCCGTTTCAGGGGACAGAAGTCTCTGTTCTGGCACCCTGCCGGGATGGGGAATTGCCCCCGGAGTCATCTCCATCGACACCACCGCCATCTTCATCGCCGTTGCTGACTCCCATGATGAGGAGGGAGTAGTTCTCCCCCGAAGCTGAGGGCTCTACCGGTAGCTATGTGGTTCATCTCTCTCTCCCATGTGATCTTTATGTGATCATGAGCTTTGTATCGCTATTAATCTATGTGCTACTCTAGTGATGTTATTAAAGTAGTCTATTCCTCCTCCATGATGTAATGTTGACAGTGTGTGCATCATGTAGTACTTGGCGTAGGTTATGATTGTAATCTCTTGTAGATTATGAAGTTAACTATTACTATGATAGTATTGATGCGATCTATTCCCCCTTTCATAGCTATTGTTGACAGTGTGTATGCTATGTTAGTACTCGGTCTAAATTGCAACGGTCTATTATGCACTCTAGAGGTTACTTTAAGATGAACTCCGGATGTTGTGGAGCTGGTTTACTCCGGCTTGAGGTGTGCTTTTGTAGCCCTACACAATGAATGATGTTTGTTATCCAACAAGAGAGTGTGAGAAAGTAGCACAAGTGAAGATAATTTTTTATTTATGTGATCATTGTTGAGAGTGTCCACTAGTGAAAGTATGATCCCTAGGCCTTGTTTCCAAATATCGAATCACCGTTTATTTACTGTTTTGTTACATGTTTGCTTGCTACCATCTTTATTTCAGATTGCAATTACTACTTACAATCATTCATATTACTTGTATTTCACTATCTCTTCGCCAAACTAGTGCACCTATACATCTGACAAGTGTATTAGGTGTGTTGGGGACACAAGAGACTTCTTGTATCGTAATTGCAGGGTTGCTTGAGAGGGATATCTTTGACCTCTACCTCCCTGAGTTCGATAAACCTTGGGTGATTCACTTAAGGGAAACTTGTTGCTGTTCTACAAACCTCTGCTCTTGGAGGCCCAACACTGTCTACAAGAATAGAAGTGTGCGTAGACATCAAGCTATTTTCTGGCGCCGTTGCCGGGGAGGTAAGGTAAAAGGTATTCACATCCTCCGACTACTAAGCTATTTCCTAGCACTGTTGCCGGTGTGTGAGTGCTCAAAGCTATTTCCTTTAGATCCTGCAATTGCATCTTTTTGTTTCTTGGGTTTATTTTCACTAGTTAGGCTTAATGGAAAACAACAAAAAAATTAGAGATCTTTATGAACTTTATATTGAATTAGGACATGATGTGTTTGAAGAGAGAATTAAAAAACCCATGGAACTTTGTTTGCAAAATAGTTGTAGCAATGTTATTAGCATGAACTCTTTGAACACTATTATTGATAATGCTATGGAAGAATTTAAGCTTGGGGAAGCTGGTTGTGATATTTTTAGTCCCCCAAGTTTTGAGGAGAAAATTTTCTTTGATGATACTTTGCCTTCCATTTATGATGATTATAATGATAGTGGTATTTTGGTGCCACCTACTATGGAGGATAAAGTTTATTATGATTATACCATGCCTGCAATTTATGATGATTACAATGATGGTTGTGATAGTTTTACTCCCACTTTTACTAATAAAATTGCTTATATGGAGAGTAATGATACTTTTATGCATGTGAATAAGAATGCTTTATGTGATAGTTATATTATTGATTTTGTTCATGATGTTATTGGAAATTATTATGAGAGAGGAAAACATGGTTATATGCATCTTAATAGTATTAAGTTTCCCCTCTTTATGTTGAGAATCTTGAAGTTACTCGTGTTTTATCTTCCTATGCTTGTCACTTTGTTCTTCATGAATTTGTTCATTTACAAGATTCCTTTTCATAGGAAGTGGGTTAGGCTTAAATTTGTTTTGAACTTGCTTTTTGATGCTCTCTTTTGCTTCAACTCTTATTTCTTGCGAGTGCATCATTAAAATTACTGAGCCCATCTTAATGGCTATAAAGAAAGCACTTCTTGGGAGATAATCCATGTTTTTATTTTGCTACTGTTTTGTTGTGTCTTGAAAGTTGTTACTACTGTAGCAACCTATCTTTATCTTTATTTTATTGCATTGTTGTGCCAAGTAAAGTCTTTGATTGTAAAGTTGATACTAGATTTGGATTACTGCGCAGAAACAGATTTCTTGCTGTCACGAATTTGAGTAGGTCTCTCTGTAGGTAACTCAGAAAAATCTACCAATTTACATGCGTGTTCGTCAGATATGTACGCAACTTTCATTCAATTTGAGCATTTTCATCTGAGCATGTTAAGTGCCTCTAAAAAATTCGTCTTTACGGACTGTTCTGTTTTGACAGATTCTGCCTTTTATTTCGCATTGCCTGTTTTGCTATGTTGGATGGATTACTTTGTTCCATTAACTTTCAGTAGCTTTGTGCAATGTCCAGAGGTGTTAAGAATGATTATGTCACCTCTGAATATGTGAATTTTTGATTATGCACTAACCCTCTAATGAGTTGTTTTGAGTTTGGTGTGGAGGAAGTTTTCAAGGGTCAAGAGAGGAGGATGATACAATATGATCAAGAAGAGTGAAAAGTCTAAGCTTGGGGATGCCCCCGTGGTTCATCCCTACATATTTCAAGAAGACTCAAGCATCTAAGCTTGGGGATGCCCAAGGCATCCCCTTCTTCATCGACAACTTATCAGGTCACCTCTAGTGAAACTATATTTTTATTCCGTCACATCTTATGTGCTTTACTTGGAGCGTCTGTGTGTTTTTATTTTCGTTTTGTTATTTTCATTCTCTGAATAAATTCATGCTTGTGTGGGAGAGAGACACGCTCCGCTGTTGCATATGAACACTGGTGTTCTTAGCTTTACTTTTAATGTTCATGGCGAAGGTTGAAACTGCTTCGTTCATTGTTATTTGGTTGGAAACAGAAAATGCTCCATGTGGTAATTGGTATATTTTCTTGAATAATTTGATACTTGGCAATTGTTTTGCTCAAATAGATCATGTTTAAGCTCTTGCATCATGTAGATTACACCTATGAGTGGAGAACTACCATAGAGCTTGTTGAAATTTGGTTCGCATGATTGGTCTCTCTAAAGTCTAGATATTTTCTGGTGAAGTGTTTGAACAACAAGGAAGACAGTGTAGAGTCTTATAATGCTTGCAATATGTTCTTATGTAAGTTTTGCTGTACCGGTTCATACTTGTGTTTGCTTCAAACAACCTTGCTAGCCAAATCCTTGTACTGAGAGGGAATTCTTCTCGTGCATCCAAAACCTTGAGCCAAAACCTATGCCATTTGTGTCCAACATACCTACCTACTATGTGGTATTTCTCTGCCATTCCAAAATAAATTTCTTGAGTGCTACCTTTAAAATTTCATTCCTTGTCTTTGCAATATATAGCTCATGGGAAAATAGCCTTAAAAACTATTGTGGTAAAGAATATGTAGCTTATGTATCTTATTTCTTATAAGTTGCTTGTTGAGCGGTAACCATGTTTCTGGGGATGCCATCAACTGTTACACTTTTGTTGAATATCATGTGAGTTGCTATGCATGTTCGTCTTGTCTGAAGTAAGGGTGATTTGTCATGATTAAATGGTTTGAGTATGCATATTGTTAGAGAAGAACATTGGGCCGCTAACCAAAGCCATGCATCATGGTGGAAGTTTCAGTTTGGACACTAATCCTCAATCTCTTATGAGAATATTATCTGTTGTTGAATGCTTATGCATTAAAGAGGAGTCCATTATCTGTTTTCTATGTTGTCCCGGTATGGATGTCCTAAGTTGAGATCTATCAAAAACGAGAAATCAAATGCGATCTATCTCCTTGGACCTTTGTACAGGCGGCATAGAGGTACCCCTTTGTGACACTTGGTTGAAACATATGTAATGCAATGATAATCCATGGAAATCCAAGCTAATCAGGACAACGTGCGAGCACTATTGGTATTCGATACATGAGGCTTGCAACTTATAGGATGTTTTATGCATAACACATATGAATTATTACTACCGTTGACAATTTTTTTTACATGTTTTCAAAATAAAAAGCTCTAGCACAAAAATAGCAATCCATACTTCCCTCTGCGAAGGGCCATTCTTTTACTTTATGTTGAGTCAGTTTACCTACTTCTTTCTATCTTAGAAGCAAACACTTGTATCAACTGTGTGCATTGATTCCTACATATTTGCTTATTTGCATTCATCATATTACTTTGTGTTGACAATTATCCATGAGATATACATGTTGAAGTTGAAAGCAACTGCTGAAACTTATATCTTCCTTTGTGTTGCTTCAAAACTTTCTACTAAGAATCTATTGCTTTATGAGTGAACTCCTATGCAAGTCTTATTGATGCTTGTCTTGAAAGTACTATTCATGAAAAGTCTTTGTTATATGATTCAGTTGTTTAATCATTGTCTTTACCATTGCTTCGAATCACTTCATTCATCTCATATGCTTTACAATAGTATTGATCAAGATTATGATAGCATGTCACTTCAGAAATTATCCTTGTTATCGTTTACCTACTCGAGGGCGAGTAGGAACTAAGCTTGGGGATGCTTGATACGTCTCAAACGTATCTATAATTTCTTATGTTCCATGCTACTTTTATGATGATACTCACATGTTTTATACACACTTTATATCATTATTATGCATTTTCCGGCACTAACCTATTGATAAGATGCCACAGTGCCAGTTCCTGTTTTCTGCTGTTTTTGGTTCCAGAAAGGATGTTCGGGCAATATTCTCGGAATTCGACGAAACAAAAGCCAAACACCTTATTTTCCCGGGAAGGTTCCAGAACAACGAAGGAGAGTCGGAGGCGGGCAGCAGGGGACCCACACCATAAGGCGGTGCGGGTGGCCCCCTGGCCGCGCCAACCTATGGGGAGGGGGGCCCCTGGCCCTTCCGACTCCGCCTCTTTGCCTATTTAACCCCTCGTGACCTAAAAACGCGATACCAATTGACAAAACTCCAGAAAGACTCCAGGGACGCCGCCGCCATCGCGAAACTCTGTTTCGGGGGACAGAAGTCTCTGTTCCGGCACCCTACCGGGACGGGGAAATTGCCCCCGGAGTCATCTCCATCGACACCACCGCCATCTTCATCGCCGTTGCTGACTCCCATGATGAGGAGGGAGTAGTTCTCCCACGAAGCTGAGGGCTCTACCGGTAGCTATGTGGTTCATCTCTCTCTCCCATGTGATCTTTATGTGATCATGAGCTTTGTATCACTATTAATCTATGTGCTACTCTAGTGATGTTATTAAAGTAGTCTATTCCTCCTCCATGATGTAATGTTGACAGTGTGTGCATCATGTAGTACTTGGCGTAGGTTATGATTGTAATCTCTTGTAGATTATGAAGTTAACTATTACTATGATAGTATTGATGCGATCTATTCCCCCTGTCATAGCTATTGTTGACAGTGTGTATGCTATGTTAGTACTCGGTCTAAATTGCAACGGTCTATTATGCACTCTAGAGGTTACTTTAATATGAACTCCGGATGTTGTGGAGCTTGTTTACTCCGGCTTGAGGTGTGCTTTTGAAGCCCTACACAATGAATGGTGTTTGTTATCCAACAAGAGAGTGTGAGAAAGTAGCACAAGTGAAGAGAACTTATTTATTTATGTGATCATTGTTGAGAGTGTCCACTAGTGAAAGTATGATCCCTAGGCCTTGTTTCCAAATATCGAATCACCGTTTATTTACTTTTCTGTTACATGTTTGCTTGCTACCATCTTTATTTCAGATTGCAATTACTACTTACAATCATCCATATTACTTGTATTTCACTATCTCTTCGCCGAACTAGTGCACCTATACATCTGACAAGTGTATTAGGTGTGTTGGGGACACAAGAGACTTCTTGTATCGTAATTGCAGGGTTGCTTGAGAGGGATATCTTTGACCTCTACCTCCCTGAGTTCGATAAACCTTGGGTGATTCACTTAAGGGAAACTTCCTGCTGTTCTACAAACCTCTGCTCTTGGAGGCCCAACACTGTCTACAAGAATAGAAGCGTGCGTAGACATCATCGTCCCTAGACTCGGGGGCTACTCCCATCGGGAGCACTAGACGCACACCTGATATCAAGCAGTTTCGACTTCAAAATGATGAAGAAGGATCAATTCTTTTTCAACAGCTATGGGCATTTGGATGGAGGCAATACAGTCCCTGCCCGAAGCTTTACTTCGGCCAGTCACTCGGGGGCTACTGATGTGGGCATTACCCTTCGGGTAACCAACATTAGACTACCTCCTCCGGCCCAACTAGGGGCCCATGAAGATTGCCCAACAACCAAGGTGGGCCTATACGTCGGTTCCAGCAAAGGCGACCTACCCGAAGGAGGATTCTTGACGAACAAGGCAAGAAGACGCTATACAAGGAAAGACTAGAATAGATCTCATTGTAACCTAGTCGAGTCCGGACAGAACTCTTGGGACCTGGCCTGCTATATAAAGGCCAGGAGAGGGTCTGCCGAGACAGAACTTCAATACATAGATTCACCTCAAGTTAGACCTAGAACCCTAGAATCTTCGCCTCCCGGCGAGACAACCACCAAGGCCTATCGGCTACCCCATTGTAACCCGATATATTTGATAATAAAGATCCCGAACCTGGGTAAATCTCTCTCCCCGTTTGTTTGGTATCCGATGTCTCGTGCTAGCCTGCAGGATTCCGTCAACCCTAAGCCCCTAATGGTGGGCATTGCCGGGGAGCACCCTCGTCAAGCGGTATAGAGGCACAATGCTCTTCAAACCACCACAATGGCTCACAGTAATCTCCTCACGCTCTTGTACAATGCAAGATCCCACAAGTTAATTGGAGACTTTCAAGTAATAAACACGAACGACACAAGCTTAAAGCGACCTCCAAAACTTAATTGGAGGCCATAAGTAATCCACCAAGTCACCCGAGCCATCTAGGGTTCCAAGAACCCAAAAGGTACGAGTTCTGGGTACAAGCGCCCGAGAGTAACACTCACAAACTTTCATGAATTGCTTCTCCGGGAAGAACTCAAATCGATGCACCAAATGCAATGGCAAGAACTTCACTCCCAAATTCCACCAAAGCCACAAAAGCCGCAAAAGGTATCGGGGGAATAAAAGAGGAAGAACATAAGAGGAGACCATCAAATTTCTCCAGGATCTAGATTTAAATAATTCCCTCAGATTTTGATTTGTAGGGTTGTAAATCTAGATCTCCTCTCTCCTTCCCCTTAAATTTGGAGGGAATAGAGAGATAGAAAGCTCAAGGAAGGTAAACAATGGGGGTAAACACGAGCTCAAAAGATGGGGAAACCGTTAGGGAAGAAGACCCCCCTTTATACCCCTTTCCAAATACGACCATTGCCTACACGACACAAGCGGTAGTACTGCTCGGATACACGATAATACCTCTTAATATGTCAAAAATGAATCCAATAACCATGGTTCAAAACAAGGATAGAGAAGGGCGGTACTACCGGGCGAGCCAACAGTAGTATCTCCTATTGCAAATACGCAATACAACAGGGCCACTGCCAGCCTAGTTCCGCTTTGAATACATGAAAGTTCTTTCATGGTACTAGACCGGTAGTGCAATTGACACTATGTCTCACAAAGGCTGCAACTCAGGATAACAGGTACTACCTTTGCAATAGGCAGTACTACCTCTTAGCCTGAAAACTGCAGACACACAATTACCAAAACATACACAACTTTTGAATTATAATTCCGAATAAGATGAAACCAACTTTGTTGGAAATATAACGACAAGAGATACCCCACAGAACAAGTGGGGAGATTGTTCCACAAATTTAGAGGATGAACCTCTCAACACGAAGAATCGGTAAAAACGCCAATATCGAAAACGCAAACAAGTTCTTCATACAAAATATGTTTTTGATGAACCAGATCTTGTTATGAGAATAACCATAAGATCTAAATAATCACATGGATAAGAACCAATAAACACCCAAGAAAGCAGATTCCAAGTATGCAAGGGTTTGATCTCTCTCTGAATGATGCGATCAAGTTACCCATTTGAGAGAATACTTGATAGTACATCGACTATCCTATAAACCGGTCTCCCAACTAACACCACGAGACATATAAGAAAGAAAATCTATCAAGAACAAAAATTAATCTTGCGCATCCCACTTGAGGTGGATGATTACAATCTTGACCGCTCCAAGATGGAACACATTTCTTGATTGTGTTTTCTTGGTGAAGTCTTCTGGATTGCTGCCCCATACTTCACTATGGGAGAGCCTATTCTTAGGAATACCTTCACATATACATGATCACCATAAAGATGGCAAGCTTCAAGAAAATAATATCTTGTTAGATGGCTTATCTTGAACTTAAACTTCATTTCTTCTTTATTCATCTTGTTAATGTCTTGAAGATACACTTGAGAGCTCACTCAATCTTCTTCTTTAAGACATACTTGCCATAGACTCAGCTTCTCTTATGACTAATATTTGGATCACTTCTTGAATAAGATCTTGTTTAACACTTGATATTCTTCACTTTCTTATTCTTTCATTCTGGAAGCCAACATATGTTCGAAGAAATAACTATGGAAAAAATCCTACATACTACTATAAAACTCAATGAAACCATTAGTTCATAGGGATTATCATTAATTATCAAAATCACATATGGGGCTCCATGCACTTGCAATCGGGTTGGATGATTTAAACCGCTGTGTGAAGAAATGTTGATTGCACAGCACTATGGATGTAGAGACACCCACATTTCCAGTAATAAAATGTGTATTTATTGGCGCACCAATTATCATGTCTATTTTGTGATCGCTCACACTAGTTTGCTCGTGATGCCCTTCCGTGGACCCATTCTATTATTTTGTTAATTTCCGCACACACTCACTTCTCATAGAAGAATCATGGTATTACTGACAAATTTTGCTATTTTGTCTGAATCTCAAAGACAAAATGATGAGCAATGTATTTGATAACACCATCTCACGCGGGCACCTTTAGGGTCACCTAGGGTCGAGAACCTAGGGAACTATGGGAAATGGGTCCTACAAGATCCGGTGCGCTGACCTGTCCGGGCATCACCAAAGACGTACCATATATATAAAGTTCATTGACCCAATGACCATCATGGGAGGTTCAAGTTGGGATGTCTTCCATTGGCCCAAATTACTCTCATGATTTTTTTTGCTCTGACTTTTAATTACACATATTTGTTGGGAATCGGAGGCTGATGATAGCTAGTTACGCTATTGTATACTTGTGTTATGGACGCCGTATTTGGGCCGTACAGTCCAAGGCGTTTACATGCGAAGAGTGCCCACAATGGGTACACCAAAGCCCCTCAGTGCACACCCCTGGTTCTAAAAGAAGCCTTGTGGGACTTGGAAACTGTGGTTTTCGTGAAAAAAATGAAGAGGGGGTGTCCAACAATGTTAGTAAGGTAAACGACGTGCTTGACGAATGCATTTCTTGGCGTAAGGCATAATGTTTTTAGTAACCGGAATTTTCCTCGAATCATGGACAAGTGGGGCCTAGTCACATTGAGGGGTGCGACCCCTGACACACAATGAGACAAACATGACAACTAACGCATCGTGGGTCATTCCCAAATGAGCACCACAACTTCTGACGAATTCCTTTCAATGAGACCGGAGGAAATTTCATCTGAATCCAGTGCTCAAAATAATCACCTCAAGGAGATTTTAGTCTAGCCGTAGGAAGAGCTATTGCTTCATATGAGATACACGTGACAAATAATGCATGGGGCACCTTTAGTAAAACTAGGGCCTTTCATAGAAGAAACCAATTTTCTTCATGGGAAAGAACATGTAAGTGAAAACAGTTTTATTCTAGAAAAGCCTCAACTCCCCTATGCGGAAACGAAAAGTAAGGGTAGACATATCTTATCTAGTCCATGTACTTGGTCTAAGAAAGAGTTTTGTCTTGGTCCATGAGGGATAAGCACTAATGCTTTGTTAGCTTTCTTCTCCTAAATGGATTTCTTGTCTTATGGTTTGCATTTGATCTCACGCTTTGACATTTATTTTACTCTTTCTCTTTTCTTATATTCAATTAGGTACTTGAATCAATGCCCAATAGACAAGTAAAACCCCCAATGATTAGCCTGTAGGGATCATAAGGCCTATCTCATTTATTGTCCTCTCATGTTCCTTTTTTTTATCTTTTCTCTCATGCATGTGAAACTATTGATGTTTGCAGTAATTAATTAGGAGAAGTTATGGATATTTTCGTCTTATAATCCCTAACGGAGGGAGTATATGATATGGAGTTCAACTCGTATGCTAATAAGATACCTACTCAGATGGGTGTAGACACTGCCATACCACGTGCACATGAAGAGGACTCAAGACCCTGCAAGAGGATCAAGCAATCTATAAGCTGTACACAATAGACATCCATAACAATCTAGATCACATTGCCTATTTCCATCCACAATACATGTCGAGTTTCCCATATCATTTCTCGGTTCCATTAATGTAGCCGCGATTATATTCTTTTCTCGATATCGATACAAAGAAAACCATGAGTAGGGATATCGTACTCTTGAGAGACAACGATATAATTATCCTCGACTCACTATTAGTGTTGTTATGTCAAATAAGGTGGAAGTGTTGGTACCATGGAAAAAAGTTGAAATGATTATCTTTCTTTGAATTTTGCATCGACTAATGTTAGCAAATCCAACTAGTAATAAAACATCACATATATATGGCACAAGCCCCCAAGAAGAAACCACCATCACCTTATAACAATGTAATTTATATGGAACATATCTTCTGATATCTAGTCCAAATGAAACTGTGCTAACACTCTCCCACAGAGAAACTGAGCAAATAGTCAGCATTAATTCTCTGAATGTATTATAGTAAGATGCATTTTCATTCAAAGTGAAAGATACATCCCCTGTTTTATGAAACATTATCTTGAAACGTCACTCTCTTGAAAACAAAAGAAAGGGAGTGTTTATCAGAACATGGCACTCGGTAGAGCCGACCCAAAAGAGTGCACCAAAGCAGAAGTGCCCGCCCCCCAAAAGAAAAAAAGGAAGAAAACCCAACGGATGATGCCCAGTCAAATCTGAAGAAGCCTGCACCCTAGAGGCCTAGACCATGCCCATCCCCTATAAATAGCGTCTTCCACCAACAACTCAAACTAAGCACCACAGCCGTTTTACACCTGTGCTGATCTAGCAGCTGCTAGCTTCCTCGCCCCTCTTTCCTTCTCAGGCTTCAGCAAGTCCTTGGGAAGATCTCATCCAGATCGAACCTCGGATGGACTTCGACATGCTGAATTCGAACCCGGAGGCGCAGCTGGAGCTGATGAACGCAATGCTGCAGCTGGAGCAGCTAACCGCGCTCCCCGACCACGCCATGGCGGTGCCCGCAACTCCCCCTTCATCCTGCATGCAAGCCCCTCGCCATCAGCACTTCTCCTCCGCGCCTCCCATGCCGGGCACCAACGGCGGCGGGGGGACCTACCACGACCCGTATCCACAGCTGCCGGCATCTGCCGCCTGCTACGACGGGAGCCACTGCCGCTCGGAGGAGTACACAGCCACGTCGGAGCCTCCTGCCAGAGGCGGCGGCGACAGCAACGGTCCGGCGGCGATGCGGGAGATGATCTTCCGCATCGCGGCGCTGCAGCCGGTGAACATCGACCCGGACACGGTGCGCCCACCGAAGCGCCGCAACGTGCGCATCTCGACGGACCCGCAGAGCGTGGCGGCGAGGATGCGGCGGGAGCGCATCAGCGAGCGCATCCGCATCCTGCAGCGGCTCGTCCCGGGCGGCACCAAGATGGACACCGCCTCCATGCTCGACGAGGCCATCCACTACGTCAAGTTCCTCAAGACGCAGGTGCAGTCGCTGGAGCGCGCCGCCGCCGCCAACGGCCAGCGCGGCGCGTCTCCCAGCTACCAGGGCCTGAACGGGCACGGGCCATGGTAAGACGACGATATTACGTCCGCCGCCCGCCCGCGCGTGCTTACGGTCCGACATGCATGGCCGTGTAACTTGGCATTGATCACCGTTGGGCCTGGAGCATATGCATGCACTTGTACGGCGGCGACGAATGCGCGTGCGTGTTGGTGCGTAGCGTTTGTACGGTCATGTGTGTAAATTAAGATGTACTAGGTGTCCTTCTAGCTACTTACCACTACCTAGTGTTACTGCGCATGTTTTTTGATTGTACTCGATCTATCGCATCTCATGAACCGCGCATATATATGCATGTAGTGGAGTATCTCGAATTCTCGACCAGACTTGTAATCCGTTCTTTGTTCTTCTTATGAATACATGCATGCACCTACATATCTTATTGGAATACTCTACATGAGTATTGTACCATTTTGGTCCCATGCAACGTCATATCGATATATTTACCTGCCCCCCGGCATTACCATGTTGTGGTACTGGAATTTTCAAAACCTAGGTAGGAGCATTTTATAGAGTTATATACATATACGTGATCCTTACTTTCTCAAACCTAGTACACATCTCAAGAAGTGGAAAAATATGTTAAATCATATATAATTATCCTAATGGATTTTTGGTAAATATATTTATCATCTTAGATTTTTGCAAGAATCATATCTTGTTTCATGTTGAGTGCCATAAACTTGTGGTTTTGGAGATGTAAAACAATCTACAAAATTTTGTATCGTGTCAACGTGATTTGTTTTGGTCACAACACACAACAATCTAGCAACCATCCGATCTTGGAGAGTGCGATGTGATGGCAACTTTGTTTTTCTATTGCCACGTGTCAAAATGTCAATGGTTCATGCCAGAAATCGCCGCGCATGATGTGGGTCCATCTACAAAGAAACTCAAGGACCATATTAAATATCCAAAACAAACCCATTTTAGAGCACCGGAGGAAGATGTTTGCAAATGGTAAACTTTTTTTTGTATAACATGGACATGTTTACAATCTCAGAAGATAGGGTTTGAGCATTTTGTAAAATTAAAATATGTTATTGTGATAAGTTCTTTTGAGGCGGTGTGGCGGTCTGAGTGTTTCTTGCCAGTTTTTCCTGAAAATTTGTGTCCATTGGTTTTCTTGTCTGGTTTACCAAGGTTCAAGTCTTCATAGATGCAAATTTGAGTTTTAGTTATTTTTCTTTAAAAAAATGGTGAACAATTTTCTACAACAAGACGGACATGTTCTATTCCATCCATTCTCAGAAAACATAGTTGGCGCATTTTTGTACAAATTAAAAGATTCTATTGTTGTAAGTTTTTTCAACGCACTGCAATGGTCTTGTGTGCGGTTTTTGCCGGTTTTTACTGAGAATTTGGTGGCTGCCTTTTTGTTCTAGTTTTTCTTATAAACCGAACATGTGGCGTCATTGGGGCGAAGCCAGCAGAGTTAATCATTGGGTTCATCTATATATGTAAAACTGCATGGTGCAACTAAGTGATATAAGGTGCTAAGTAGATGTTTAGCCTGGATTACAACACATTTATTGGGTTCAATTGAACCCAACCTTTACATGCTGGCTCTGCCACTGCGTCAACTGTGTATCGGATTTCGGCTCGTTTTCATTATAAACTGGTCAATTCTATTCTTTAAAAGTAAAGTCCTTTTTTAAGGTGAGATCATATCAACTTGCAGATTACATAAGCAACCAAAACATTTTCCCTCCTATCCAATTTAATTGTCTCATGTACTCCTCGCACTGCCTAAATCTACGATAATTAATTCGGATCAGAGGGAATACTTTTTTTTTAACTGAAACATTTTACTACTTCGTTTGTAAACCTATGCATGCATGATGCTGTAGAGCAGACCAGAGGTGGTGCAAAAACGAACCGGCTTTCAGCGCGCAGGACATGTTTATGCAGCAACGAGCAAAAAACTATTCGCGCTCTCCATGATTCCTCCCTATATGACCGATGATTGAACCAGATGCGCTCCTGGTGACCCTTGAAATCAAGCAGGGACTGTTCGATCGGCCGGGGTTTCATTGTTCGCACGCGCGCCCGTGCCCCTGGCGCCGGTGCTCCAATGGAGAAGCCTGGCGACGCCTCGGCGGGCGCAGCCACGCCCCCGCTTGCCCCGCCCTCGTCACGTCCTACGTTGGCGCACAGGGAGCGGAGCTGTGCGCGCACAGCCGCGCTGCCGGCCTGCCGGCCGGCGAGGCCAGAAGATAGGAACTGGGAGGCGGCCGTCCCCGGAGTGGTGCGGGCGCGGTCTTGCTTTCCGAGCGCCAAGCTAATTCCAGTATGCGTCCGTTTCCGGGGCAGGCTTTTCTGCATGCATGATGCATGTGCCCGTGTCCCGCTGCTGTTGCTATTAGTGCCTCGGAACGGCGGTGCGTGTGTCTGCCGATATTCCCACCCCGTGCCGTTCCAGATTGTTGTTATTGTATAACCGGTATGGAAGTAAAAAAAAGTGTGTCTTTCTTATCATCAGCATGAGAGTAAGTTTGCTAGATCTATATGATGAGTCATCTAAATAAATTCTACCTTATACCCACCATGTAGCGTTGCTAATATATTTGTTACGTAGAAATGGCAAGATTTTTAATGATAAAAATTGTTCTCATTTGCAGGTTTCATCTGTTATGGTCGTTTTTTCAACGTGTGGAGAATCACGACCTATTTATGGAGGTGCGAGGACACATCGAGGGAATTATTTTCTCATCATGGGTGGCAGCGTAATCTACGGATTGGACCTCCAGCACCATAGGTGTTCATACTGATTTTGAGTTGATCATGTGTGTTGCGCCTTTTATATTTTGCCTTCTGTAGCGATAGACGTCGGATGTTTGTGCAGTTGTGTGCATTTCAGTTATGGAGAAGCCAATGTAATCTTTAAATATTTTAAGTAATAAAGCACCTTTTGTTGAAAAAATACTATACTCCTACTTACTATATACAGAGTTCATCCTAAGCCCTCAGGCGTGTACATCCTGTTTGGGGGTTTGATCTGGACACTACATTTCAAATCTGACAATCATATCGCACAAAGCTCTCAGCCGAGATCCGGATTATTCGATAGATCTAGCCCTTTGTCGAAACTAATCTCTCCTCCCACCTTTCGGTGATACTATTTTTGGAATCTGGCCCCTAGACTCGGCGCTATGGAGAACCATGCTAGAGTTGTGCAATTCAGGGCCAAGACTTCTTGACGCGGAAGCCATCGCTAGAGCCGATCACCTAGAGTAGTTCCGTGCCGAATTTCCTTATCGCCGAGATGCACAGCTTCGTCGTCATCCTCTATAGTGCTGAACTCAGGGGTCAGATTCAAAATGGTTTTGCCAAAGGATCATATAATGAATTAGTTTTAGTAAAGAGTTATATTGGTAAAAAAATGAAAAGAGATGTGTAATTGTAAAATTTTGATTCACCGTGGCTCACATTAAACCATTCAGTGACGGCCACACTCTGAAGTCTCACTGCAACGACGTAGATCGATCGACACGTAGTACATAAGAGGTAAAACCGAGCACCTCCTCGTGGTAGCTGGTAGCTTAGCTACACAGCTAATAAAAATATCAACGCTGATGATAATGTTAGCGAGCGACGAAAAGACGGATCGAGGTACGATCAAATCAAGCCAGGTAAATCCAAAAATATTTAGCTGCGTGATAACGCTAGCTGCATGCATCGCGCGGCCATGCATGTGCCGGGAGAAATCCCCTCTGCGGATGTGGTGCGTACGTACCGCGCCACCCTCTTCGACAAATAGCCCTCCTGAAGCCGACGTCCTCGATTCGATCCATGGCTCAAAATTAACGCGGGTCTAGGTCTAGGTCTATCCATGGATACGAATCTTGAGTAAAGATTAAACTTTCGCTGCTGCCCCAGCCTATAGCTCTTCTTCTTCTCCTTTGATTAACTTGACGGAAGTCTTTTCAACCTGACCGTACGTAGTACGCCTGATCTGGCCTGTCGGCAGGATACAACAACGACCGTACGTAGCTCCGCAGATACCGCTACTATACGTACTGTACTTTGTTTCTCTGAGCTGTGATGTTACTAATGTATACACTTTCTCCAACAGAAAGGAGACTGGTCACTGGATCGGTTAGTATGAAGAAACGAATCCAGAAATTCTTGCGCCGGCCGTGAATCTGCTATCGATCATGGGCGGTGGAACCATATGATTTGTGCGGGGGCGTTGCCTTCAGTGAGAAAGCGGAGGTTTTCGCTGTCGGGCCGGCCGGCGAGTGCGTCCACCAACCGCGGCGACGGCGAGGGAGCTCCGGCCGGTCTCCGGCCCCACACGGGGCGCCAAGATTTGGGCGGATTCAGAGCGCTCATGTGCGTCCCTCCTGGCGCCAAAGACCCTGGAGAGTCGCGCAACAGCCGATCGCCATCACATCACAGAAAACTAAAAATGATGTTGATATGATCGTTTTCGCCTCTTTAATCCTTGGTCCTCCACGCCTTTCTGAATGATTGCTGTTTAATTGGTCGTTTCTTTTTCTTCACTTTTTGTTCATTCACGATCTTCGCCTTGAAGGATTCAGCTCCAGTGCCCACGAAGGCTCCAGATCCTGCAGTGTGGTACAGTCAGAAAGGAGAACTGTTGCGAGGGGGTGCATGAACCCTGTTAGCTCTAATATTTGGCACCCGCTGCCCCGCCAACGAGCGGTGTTAGATTTAATACTTGAGAGAACAATGGATGGCATGGAAGCAAAACTTCTAAACACTTGCATTTCTTTCATTCCAAATTTCCAAAGCGACGAGAAGAACCAAGAAGATAAGTCCTTGTGCCGCTGTCCATGCACCCCGGCGATAGAGCACCACCAGTCCTCCACCGATGCGAAATTATTCCGTTGGAGGGTCAAAATCCACCAAGCCAAGCCACTCATTTGTGCCTCTCCAAATTCAAAGGGAGTACCTACACGTGAACATAAGATGTGCCACGGTCTCCGGCTCCCTCTTGAAAAGTTGGCAAAGGACAAAATTTGGCCAACCTCCATGAGTAAGGTGGTCCATTCTCCCACACCCTATTTTGTAGGATCAACCAAGCAAGGAATTAGCATTTTTTTAGGGGCCCAATTATCCCACACGGCCGGTTTCATGGTAATGTTGGGCCCATCTCGAATTGCACCGAATATGCCGGGATTGTGGAATATTTTTCATCGTTAGTGTGCTTCCAAGATATTGTGTATCTAGTGCCCTCAGTTAGTTGAACCTCTTTGTAGCTTCCTCCAAATGGTGTAGAATTCGGTAATGTGAAGCATTGAAATGGCCCCATCAAAGTTTACGTTTTTAATCCCAAACTCATGATCGGAGGCCTTGTTCACCGAAAAGTTCTTTTGCTTGGAGATAGCAAGAACGGATGGCGCTGTATCTTTTGGCTTGAGCCCATCTAGCCATGGCGTATGCCAAAATTTAATGGTCTTCCCGTCACCGATGGAAATATCAAGGGAGGCCTAGAAGTTCTCCATATCCGCATCATCACATGGTTGCCACAAACCAACCCAAGCGTGGTCCGGCTTCGTCCATTCGAACCAAGACAACCTTAATCTCAAAGCTCTTGTAAAATTTTCAAGATCCAACACTCTGAGCCATCCCATGCTCCTGGGACAACAAACCAAATCCCATTTAACAATGCATTTATCCCTGAATACTTTGTTCGAAGCCACCTAAAGTAAAGCGCGTTCTAACTTGAGGATGGCTTTCATGATGCATTTTGGAGGGATAACACG
The DNA here is from genome assembly GCF_019359855.2 of Lolium perenne. Taxonomy (NCBI): domain Eukaryota; kingdom Viridiplantae; phylum Streptophyta; class Magnoliopsida; order Poales; family Poaceae; genus Lolium; species Lolium perenne. The sequence continues at coordinate 123,556,931 of NC_067250.2, read as the reverse complement.
GTGAAGTGGTAAATCTCTTGTGAAGCGGTGACGGATTTGATGAGAGCAACCCTCCTGACCATGGTAAACATATTTTCCTTGTCCTATTGGTAATTTGATTGCCATTTTATCCACAATGATTTAAAAGTCCATACTTCTAAGACAGTGCACCAAAAGCGGAATACCAAATAGCGGATTGGTAAGGGGGAGTGCGTGGTGGGGAACTCACGAAGGGTGGCCTCAACGTTTACCTTTGAACATCTTATAGGCACCACCATGCTCTTTTGGACATTGATGACACTGTCGGTGACTTCCACAAATCCTTGAAGGATTCGGGCAAAGGGCATCGATGTCCTCTTTGATTGGGGCAATGGATATCGCCCTGGCATCGGCATAGAGCGGGGAACGGAGGCGATGAAGGTCTCCATTTTCCGTTGCCATGTCGATGTTGGATTGCAAGGGGTCAATCGCAAGGAAAAATAAAAGCGGAGATAGCGAGTCCCCTTGCCGCAACCCTCGCCCATGCTTGATTGGCGATCCTGGAACCTCATCTAGAAGAACTCTCGAGGACGTGATGGTGAGGATCCTCACAATCCAATCCAGAAATCTCGGATGAAAACCCCATTTTCTAGAGCGAGTCTAGTAGATTGTCCCATCTCACCGAATTGACTGCCTTTTTATGTAAGCTCGAGTAGAAGCGGGGTTTTCAACTCGTAAAGGCTTCTTGCAAAGTTCGCACATGCATATAATTGCTGTGGATGCTCCGAGTTTTACAACAGCCTTTGCCACGGCGTGGATGATGCTAATTGGCCTGAAATTGGTGATGGAGTAAGCCCCCTTCTTCTTCGTAAGCAATAGGGATCGGACAGAAAGAGATTGCAATCTATCCAATATGTTTCTTCTCCATTCCCTTCAAAGATCGATATGCAGTGTCCTGTCGAGGGAAACGTGTGTGGCGATTCTAGCGATCACCGGAGAGGCTTTGCTTGCCGCGACGAGCCTTCCAACCATAGCCGCGGAGCCCCGATTCGGGAGATCCATGAAGCAGATGACCCTGTCCTGTCCAGCGTCAGGCCTACCGGTCCGCAGACAAAAACAACAAATCCGACGGGACCTGCTGGCAACATCGGACACACGCATTTTCGATCGTGATCCGGCGACAGGACGCGGAGCGCCCGATCGACGTTACATGTATGGCTAGCACACACACGTGCACGTACAGCCAAACCTCATACGCAGGAGACTGATTAACTACGCCGGCCATCCCCGCGCACGCACAGGGTATCGCCTGCGCGCTGATAGCTACGCTGAAAGTGAAAATTACTTAGAATCCTGTCAAAAAAAGAAGAATCGTCCATTACTTCCTTTCTCCTCGATCTCCGTCGACGGCCTCACCTGGTCCGAAAATCTGCTTAAAATACATCTCACGCTCTCTTGTCGATCGACCTCATGGGCCGGGGGTTTCTCCACTGACATGACATCCAGATGGCCTACCCCGAGACGGCCGCGCGCTGCACCGCCATGTGGGAGAGCTTGTATGTATGCTCTCGGTGGTCTCGTTCCTGCTACGGCTTGTGAGATGGTTAGGGTTTAGTCAGTTCCGTTATGGTGGCAGCTAGCTAGGGAGCCGATCTGAGATCGGAGTGTTCCTGGCCGCGCCACGGAACGGAGAGAGGCTACAGGGGTGGGGTGCCGATGGCCACATGGGCCGGCCGGCCGCCGATGGCTTGCTTGGCCGGCCGGCCGGATGGCCCCTGGCCCCGTCTACCATGGGATGAGACACCGGCCGGGGAGCTAGCTACCAATCCATACGACGTACGGGTCAAGGCCGATTGGACCGGAGCCTCTGCTGTGTCGTGCTCAGGTTGTTAAACCTGACATGTTCATGGGAAGAACGTGGTCGCATGATCTCGCTGTTGCAGATCTACGAAGGAGTACTGGCCACTGGCTAGATCGGATAAGATATTGGCCAAGAAAAGATAGCATATATTGACTAGCGTACTGGTATGTCACTGTCTCCAGGCGTACTTGGCCGGTTTAGCGGCGTTTGCATGCGCTGTTGATGGGGGTGCTGTTTAAGGGACTTGGTTTATGGACATTCTCAGATAATGTGTGTCTTAAATATGGGGTGAAAATTAATTGAATCAACGTGAGCCTGCATCATGAGGCGTTAATTAGCTACTATTCCCTCTTTGTCAAAAACATATAGTGCATATTGTAGAAAATTAGGGTTAGGAGTGTTGAGATACATATCCTTGTATATCTGGATGTGTATCTTCTGTAGTTATGTATAGCGATATATATCTTTGTATTTATTATTGGACCCGCCTCCTTCCTTCTATAGTCGAGGACATGGCCTATATATGTACCGCCATATACATCCCATCAATATATCGAGTATTGCATCTCATTCTACATGGTATCAGAATCCTCACGATCCTAACCTCTCAAAACCGGCTGCCGCCTCTCCCCTTGGGGCCGCCGCCGGTCCTTCTCCTGCCCGCCGCGCTACCTCCCTCCAGCTGGCCGCCACGATGTCTTCTACTCCCTCCAGCAACCCCTGGACCGGGGTCATTCACGCCTACACCATGCTGGTGCCTCGCCCACCCGCTCCGGGCATCATGGATCCACGCCCGTCGACGCATTAGGCCCTCTTCGCCGCGCCGCAGCCAGCCCTCGACGCCCTGCCCTACGACGGCTTTGCCGCGTACGCCGCCCCACCGCCGGCCGCACCGGCCCCCTGGGACCCTTCCCTCTACACCGCCCTTTAGTACGCGCCCTCCCTGGGCTCCTACACTGGCGGCGGTGACTGGTTCATGGACACCGGTGCCTCCGCACACATGGCTGCTCACCCGGGTAACCTCTCCACCTCCTCGCGAACTTCCACTTCCTCTCGCATCATTGTCGGTAATGGTGATGGTCTCCCCATCTCACACATAGGTTCAACTAATTTTCCATCTAATTCTAAGCCTTTATCTCTCAATAATGTCATTGTTTCTCCCCAACTTGTCCAAAACTTAGTCTCTGTTAAAACTCTCCCTCGTGATAACTCTGTGACTGTGGAATTTGACGCGTTTGGTTTTTCCGTAAAGGACGTCCGTACCCGGATGGTTCTACACCGCTGTGAGAGTCTTGGCGATCTCTATCCCGTCCAGCCGGCTCCCTCCTCTCACACTGCACCTCGCGCTCTTGCCGCAGGCGTCGATCTCTGGCATGCTCGCCTGGGACATCTTAGCCCCGCCACACTCTGTCAAATCATGAAGAGTTTTTCTTTTTCTTGTAATAAATTTGATACTCACACATGTGAGGTGTGTCGTGTTGGCAAGCACGTACGTCTCCCCTTTAGTAGTTCTTCCATAATTGCGTCATTTCTTTTCCAGTTAATTCATATCGATGTTTGAACTTCTCCTATTACTAGTAATTCTGGTTTTCTATACTACCTTGTTCCGTTAGATGATTTTTCTCACTTTGTATGGACGTTCCTCTCCGTAAGAAATCCGATGTCGCCCAGACCCTCACCACTTTCTACGCCTATGTCTCCACCCAATTCGGTCGCCCCATTCACGCTCTCCAAACCGATAACGGTAAGGAGTTTGAACACACCACCATCCGCAAACTTCTTGCTTCCCACGGCACCATCTTTCGTCTACCTTCCCATACACATCCCAGCAGAACGGCCGGTCCGAGCGCGTCCTCCGCACCCTCAATGACTACGTCCGCACCCTTCTCTTCCACGCTCATATACCACCTTCATTTTGGCCAGACGCCCTCGCCACCGCCACCCTCCTAGTTAATCTCCGCCCATGCCGTCCTCGCTAGAACTACGCACCACACCATCTTCTTTTCGGGTCTCCCCCGTCCTATGACGGCCTCCGCATATTTGGTTGTCGCTGCTATCCTTGTACCGCCGCCACCGCCCCTCACAAACTCGCCCCGCGCTCTGTTCCCTGTGTCTTCCTTGGTTACCCGGCTAACACCAAAGGCTACCACTGCTATGATCCGGTTTCTCACCGCGTCATCACCTCCCGGCACGTGTATTTTGATGACCATTGCTTTTCTTTCTCACATAGACAGGTGGTCGCCACTCCTCCTTCGACTACTGATGGCCCCCGGAGTCGACCCCCTGCCCCGGCAGGTCCGCCGGCTGCAGTGCCCTCGAGCTCGGACTCGGGCACTGCCTCGTCGTTCTCCGCTGCGCCCTTGAGCTCTGGCTCGGGCGCTGCCTCGCCACCCTCTGGGTCACCCTCAAGCCATGTCTCGGGTGACCCCACGCCGACACCCGCGCCGACACCTGCGCCGATGCCCGCCTCGACGTCGCCTGCGCCGCCCTCGAGCCTCAACTCGGGCGCTGCGCCGTCTTCGCCGGACGACGCGCCTTCGCCGGGTTCATCCGCCTCGACGCCGCTTGCGTCGCCCTCGAGCCTCAGCTCGGGCGCCGCGCCACCTTCGCCGGGCGACGCATCCGGCTCCGCCTCCTTAGCCGCCGGCCACGGGGGCCCTCACGCGCGCCCGTGCATGGATTCACGTCCCGAGCACGCGGTACCCCTCGAACGAGTACGTCTGCACCGCGTCGACTTTAGCGCCTTCACCATCCATGCCGTCGACCCTGCCCGCCTCTGTCCGGGCTGCTCTCCGCGACCCGCAGTGGCTTGTGGCCATGCAGGACGAGTTCGATGCCCTGCATCGGAATCAGACATGGATGCTTGTTCCTCGAACCCCTAACGCCAACATCATCACCGGGAAGTGGGTCTTCAAGCACAAGTTCCATCCGGATGGTACTCTCGACCGTCACAAGGCGTTGGTGGATGGTTCGTGGCTTTCGCCAGCGATACTTGTAGTTAATATATTATATTTTTCTATTTCTATGATGAATTTGTTACTCAGTTCATGATTTTGTGTGTTATCCTAATTCCATCCTCACTTCTGCAAATCCTAAAAAAGAATTACCATTGAAACTAAAACCTAATTTCACCTTATTTTTCTTGTGGTTATATAAAACATAATTTGGCATGCATTTTATGGGAATCTTGTGGGTATCATGCCCAACACACAACGGCGCAGCAACAACAGGTCTCCCTGGTTGGATGATCGCGCGGTACAACTGGCGGCGATCGATTCCGCGCGGGCATGGACGCGTGAAGAACACAACCAGCGCAGCGGACATGCTGCCTATGCGTAACCGATCATGAGCAGCGATCGATCAACCCGACGGAAAATACATTATAGGAGACGGAGTTCCCAGCCCGGTGTCGACGAGAATTTTGCAGCGGATTATTCCAGATTCAATTCGATGCCTCCGCTCCGTGTTTACTGAGGACCAGATTCAAGTTCACGAGCGGCCACTAGCAAGGCAGAGTTGGAGATTTTATAATTTGTCATACTTTTCTTTGCACTTCTATCATTTGCCATTTTATGTGTCACTGACAGGTGGTGGTCATGTGGCAAATAATAGATAGTTTAAAGAAAACTGTAGCAAATCATAAAATATCCCGGCAGAGTTACACCTTCCACGGCGGCAAAGTTGGGAGTCTTTGCACCCTTTGGAGCCGATCTGTAAGTTCGGAGTCTTTGCAGCCTTTGGAGCCGATCTGTATTTCCTCGGCCGTAGCGACAGGATCGAGCATAGGCCTGGAGAGGCCATGCCGAAGCTTAAGGGAAAGATTTCGCCAGCCACCATGTTCTGCGATGATGAACCTTCGGCTCTGATACCAATGTAAAAAATTAGCTTTAGGAGCCATTCGGCCTACCCTCTATTTCTATGTCTTATCGGTGGTGCCGCTCACAATGCATATTGAAACTAGAGGGTAAGAACTTTTATATAGACTCCAAATTCTAGAAATTTCTATCTGTTTCAGATTTGACTCAGCGACTTGTTAAACCAACCACTATCATTAATTAACATCCATCTGCTGAGCCCAACTGTTAATCAATTAGGTCATAAACATGCACGTGTGAGTCATGTCCCGAGTTTGAATTCAAAGTCGAACTCGTAGGCTTTAACAATCCATAGAGCCAATCCTACGGACAACCTGGCATTCCACTCTATACCGTTCCCGGGTATAATTCCAACGTACTCATATAGATTGTGTTCCAGTATAACCGTACCGGCTTTCTTAAGTATATTTTCTTAAGTACAAATTCCACATCAATTGTTCCTTACTATTTCCATGAATATACTTCCACATTGAGATTTGATTCCGGAAGTATAACAATGAAGGGAACATGTAAAATATTAAAGCCACAAATTCTTACACGTATTAGCTACTCCCTTTTGTAAAAACTACAACAACATGTACAACACATCTTTGGCACCCTTCTATGTGATTGTTACACCTTTCCATGATGTATTCTCGAAAAAAAAGTACAACACATCAAAACACATATAGTATGAAATTAAGTACTCCTATGTTTCTTGATGATTCTAATAATATCGACATCATGTTATGGATATTGGTATTTTTGTTATGGTCAAACTTCGCATTGATAACTTTTAAGAATAAAGCTAAAATGCACTACACTTTCTGACAAATCAAGGGAGTACAAAGAGACAAAATGGAGTCAACGGTGTGTGTTCTTTAGAAATCAAAGTTTGTGTCGGGATCCTAGTTAACATATGCACATTAGTTTTTCCCCTCTCAGAGAATATCAAGAAAACCTAATGTAATAAAAAATAGTAAGAATACAAGAGTTCAACAACCTTAGAGGGCTACAAGAGTATCATAACCATGTGCATCAAACATACTAAAATGAAAACACAAACACTCCACGACCTAAATAAAGTATAAACCTAAATGTTGTTGTTAAACGGAGTAGGATGACACCAGAGCGGGTACGATTCTGTTACGTCAGGCTAACTAGACTTGCGGTAGAAGTTGTAATCCTAACCATATTGTAAACCCTAGATTGTATGTCTGTTATATATAAAGAGCATACGCCTGCCCTTGAGAGGTACGGCAATTCAATCTAATCTATACCTTTTTACATGGTATCAGAGCAACCCGCTCTTTGATCATCCATGGCTCCTCCCTCTCCCGCAGCCCATGCCGCCCCAGCCAACATCGCTCAAACCATCGGCGCTGCGATCACCGTCAAGCTTGACCAGGACAACTTCCTGTTATGGAGGGCTCAGGCTCTTCCTGCTCTCTACAGCCTCGATCTGTTCGGCTTTGTAGATGGGAGCAACGCCGCGCCGCCCAAGAAGGTTCCAGCATCCGAGGGAAGCTCGGAATCGGTGGCGAACCCTGAGTATGCAGCATGGTTCAAAACAGATCAGCGGGTTCTGAGTGCTCTTCTTGCATCTCTGAACCCATCTGTGCTCGGCCATGTGATGCTGCTGGACTCATCTGCGAGCGTATGGAGCGTACTCACCCGGATGTTCTCGTCACGATCCAAGGCGAAGATCGTGCAGCTCCGCACGGCGCTTGTGAAGCCGAAGAAAATGGAGATGTCCCTGTCTGACTACTACAACCACGTGAAGAAGATTGCTGACACCATGGCGACAGTCGGCAACCTTCTGAGTGATTCAGAGGTTATTTCATATATTCTTGCTGGGATCAGCGAGGATCACGAGAATTTCACCACGTCGTTATCGGTGATAGCTTCAAAGGGTGATGATGATTTCACTCTCAGCGACCTCTACGGGCATATGGTCGCATACGAGGCACGCAACGTCGATCGCGTGTCCAATGGATCTCCTCAGTTCCAACACTCCGCCAACACTGCATCGCGTGGAGGAGGATACGGTGGCTTTCAGCGCGGTGACGGAGGCCACGGACGCGGCGATGGTGGCCGTGGCTATGGAGGAGGTCACAACTACAACAATGGTGGCGGCTACAACGGTGGTGGCTATGGCGGCGGAGGTGGCCGCAACGGAGGCAATAATTCTGGGCGAGGCAACGGTCAAGGAGGAGGTCGTGGTCGCAACGGTGGCGGTGGTGGCAAATCCACCTGCCAGATCTGCGGCACCTATGGACACGACGCCCTTCGCTGCTACAATCGGTTCAATCACTCCATCCAACCTGAGACATCAAATCGTGCTGCCAACTACTCCAACTCGAACGAGATTGCTGAACCGACCTGGATCATAGACTCCGGGGCGACAGATCACATGACCAACGACATGGATCGCCTCCACGTGCAGAAGAACTACGACGGCCATGATCAGATACAGGTGGCCAATGGTATGCATATTCCTATTTTACATGTTGGTGAATCTTCTTTGTCTGGTCCAAACCAATCTGTTCTACACCTGAAAAATGTCTTACACACTCCACACATTAGCAAAAATCTCATATCTGCCAATAAACTTGCTTTTGATAACAATTGTTTCATTGAGCTTCACCCCTTCCATTTTCTTATTAAGGATCGCATCACGAAGCAAGTTCGTCTACACGGTAGGGCTCAAGGTGGTCTATATCCAGTGTTGCATCCACGCTCTCGTCAAGCACATCTTGCCACTCCATCCAAAGATCTGTGGCACCGGCGTCTTGGTCATCCCACGTCATCGATTGTTCAAGCCATCATCTCCACCCATAAATTAGTTTCGTCGTCAAATAAAAAGCTAGTTGAGCATATTTGTGATGCATGCCAACAAGCAAAAGCACGTCAACTTCCTTATGAGTTGTCGTATAGAGTCTCTACTGTTCCTCTAGAGTTGGTTCACACGGATGTGTGGGGACCAGCGGTTAAATCCTCTGGTGGCTTTAGTTATTATGTAAGTTTTTTGGATGATTTTAGCAAGTTTTCGTGGGTCTATTTGTTGAAACACAAGTCAGATGTTGAGCATGTCTTCTATCAATTTCAGAAACGAGTTGAGCGATCTTTGGGTGTTAAAATTCTTTCTGTTCAGTCTGATTGGGGAGGGGAATATCAGAAATTGCATCGCTATTTTCAGAATACTGGCATCACTCATCGTCTCTCCTGTCCCCACACCCACCAACAAAACGGTGCCATCGAAAGAAAACACCGTCATTGATGACCCACAAGTATAGGGGATCGCAGCAGTCTTCGCGAGTAGTATAACCCAATTTATTGATTCGACACAAGGGGAGACAAAGAACACTTGGAAGCCTTAACAGCGGAGTTGTCAATTCAGCTGCACCTGGAAACAGACTTGCTCGCAAGAGTTTATCAGTAGTAACAGTTTTATAGCAGTAGCAGTAGTGAAATAACAGCAGCAGAGTAACAAAGACAGCAGTAGTGATTTTAGTAAACAGCAGGATTAAAATACTGTAGGCACGGGGAAGGATGACGGGCGTTGCATGGATGAGAGAAACTCATGTAACAATCATAGCAGGGCATTTGCAGATAATAATAAAACGGTGTCCAAGTACAAAGCAATCAATAGGCATGTGTTCCAATTATAGTCGTACGTGCTCGCAATGAGAAACTTGCACAACATCTTTTGTCCTACCAGCCGGTGGCAGCCGGGCCTCAAGGGAATCTACTGGATATTAAGGTACTCCTTTTAATAGAGTACCGGAGCAAAGCATTAACACTCCGTGAACACATGTGATCCTCACATCACTACCATCCCCTCCGGTTGTCCCGATTTCTGTCACTTCGGGGCCATCGGTTCCGGACACCGACATGTGTATACAACTTGCAGGTAAGACCATAAACAATGAATATCATGATGAAACAATAACATGTTCAGATCTGAGATCATGGCACTCGGGCCCTAGTGACAAGCATTAAGCATAACAAGTTGCAACAATATCATCAAAGTACCAATTACGGACACTAGGCACTATGCCCTAACAATCTTATGCTATTACATGACCAATCTCATCCAATCCCTACCATCCCCTTCGGCCTACAGCGAGGGAATTACTCACACATGGATGGGGGAAACATGGCTGGTTGATGGAGAGGCGTTGGCGGTGATGATGGCGATGATCTCCTCCAATTCCCCGTCCCGGCGGAGTGCCAGAACGGAGACTTCTGGCTCCCGCGACGGAGTTTCGCGATGTGGCGGCGTTCTGGAGGCTTTCTGGCGACTTCGACTTCTCCCCGTGCGTTTTTAGGTCGAAGGCCATATATAGTCCGAAGGAGGGCGTCGGAGGCCGACCGAGGGGGCCACACCACAGGGCCGCGCGGGCCCCCCCCTGGGCCGCGCCGCCTTATGGTGTGGGGCCCTCGGGCCTCCACCTGACTTGTCCTTCTGGCTCCGTCAGTTTTCTGGGAAAATAGGGCCTTCTGCATAAATTCCGAGGATTTTCCTGAAAGTTGGATTTCTGCACAAAAACGAGACACCAGAGCAGTTCTGCTGAAAACAGCATTAGTCCGTGTTAGTTGCATCCAAAATACACAAATTAGAGGCAAAACAATAGCAAAAGTGTTCGGGAAAGTAGATACGTTTTGGACGTATCAACTCCCCCCAAGCTTAGATTATTGCTTGTCCTCAAGCAATTCAGTTAACAACTGAGCGATAAAAGAACTTTCACGAACACATTTGCTCATATGATGTATATATTCTCATGCTATGGCTAATACTTAAGCAGTTCATAATGAGATACATGCAAATAAGATCATCTAACAGCTATGTCAATCATGGAGAGGTACCAACAATTAATAATAAGCATCATGAATCATGTATATAAGCATGATTGCAATGTTCATAAGAGAGTATGATAAATTGGTATCTCGCTTGCCCATATTTGATTAGCAAAACATAAATGCTCAGGCACCTCTGAAGTTCATAGAAAGACTAGAAGTAGTGATTGTCAAAGATAAAAGCATCAAAGTTATACCGCAATCAATCATATTTTGGGACAAGCATATTATACTAAGAATGACAGTTGTGCTCTCAAGATAGTGTTCAAAGAAAGAATGGAGACACAACATAAAAGTAAAAGATTGACCCTTCGCAGAGGGAAGCAGGGATTAACATGCGCTAGAGCTTTTCATTTTTAAAACAGGAGTAAAATTATTTTGAGAGGAGTTTGTTGTTGTCAACGAATGGTAATGGGTACACTAACTACCTCGCCAACCGGACTCCCAAGAGCGGCTCCCATGAATTATTTGCATGTTTATGTGGCACTCCTTCCAACCTTTCTTTCACAAACCATGGCTAACCGAATCCTCGGGTGCCTGCCAACAATCTCTTATCATGAAGGAGTGCCTTTTTATTTTAGTTTTATTATGATGACACTCCCCCCAACCTTTGCTTACACAAGCCATGGCTAACCGAATCCTTCGGGTGCCGTCCAACAATCACATACCATGGAGGAGTGTCTATTTAGATTAATTAATTCGGGACTGGGAATCCCATTGCCAGCTCTTTTTGAAAAAAATTATTGGATAAGCGGATGTGCCACTAGTCCATATGAGAGTCCGTCAAAAGTAAATGACAAGGTTGAAAGCTAAACACCACATACTTCCTCATGAGCTATGAAACATTAACACAAATTGAGAAGCATTTTGAAGGTTTTAAAGGTAGCGCATGAGAATTTACTTGGAATGGTTTGAAATGCCATGCATAGGTATTTATGGTGGACACTTTGGAACAACTTGGTTTTTAGGTATTTGGAAGCACGAGCAGCGTTCCCGCTCAGTACAAGTGAAGGCTAGCAATAAACTGGGGAGCGACAAATCAAGAGAGCAATAACTGTCATAATCATGCTTGCGGCAAAATAAATTAACGGAGGCATAAAAGTGATACAAGAACTCTGAAACAATATAAATCATCGAGGCTTAATTGACTTTGGTTCAGTCATATGCATGCGTGAGCATGTGCCAAGTCGATATAAATGAATTATTCAGAGGAGGATACCACAATGCCATACCTACTTATGAATAAAACAATGCAAGCAAACATCCATGACATGCTACTCATATTAATAAATTGGAGCTAAACATGAGAGATCATAAACTACTAGACTTTCTCAAATGACATATACCTCACATGAACCAACTAAGCATGCTCACATGGATGAGTATATGTATAAAAATGAAAACAAATAGAGTTCATACCAGCCTCTCACCACAATCCAATTGTCGTAGATCGTCATTATTGCCTTTCACTTGTGTAGCTTGGATAATATGAAATGAAAACCACGCTCCAGCCACCGAAGACCATTGAACTCATGATGAACTTTACAAACCAAAGAAGAACAGCAAATATTTTTGGTGTTTTCGAATAAGAAACAAGAACAAAAGGAAACAAGCAAACAAAGCAAAATCTTTTTGGGTTTTCTTATAGCAAACTAGCAATAGAAAATAAAGCGAAACAAATGCAAGAAACCAAAGAAAATAAATGATGAAGAGAAACAACAGAAATATTTTTGGTCTTTTTGTGTTTTGGGAAGGAAACAAAGCAAAAACAAGAAACGGCAAACTAGAAAAGTCACATAAACACAAAGCAGTAGAAATTCGTCAAACTTGACAGCAGTACAGTACTCGATTTTTAATAAATTCTTCCACTGCTCAAATCGAAAAGTGTTCAACTAATGAAAGTTAGATAACAACCTGGGAAACACGCACAAAAATTGGCTTCGCAAAATACTGTTCTGGCTATTTTTGAGAATTTTTTCGGTAACAGTCCAGAATCTGTTTTCAGGCAGCACTTCCCCAAATATCATCTTCCTCTCTTTAGAAAACCACTCAAACAAACAAAACAAGTATATACAAGTATCCAGCAACCATAATATGCAAAGAATGAGTGATGCCGGTATACCTCCCCCCAAGGTTAGGCTTTTGGCCTAAGTGGAGTTCAACCCCAACGAGGGTCGCTGTTCCTCGCCGGTGGATAATTCATGGCATAGTCATAGTAAAGTTCCTGTGCAGAAGAAAAACGTGGAGGCTCCACATGCCCAACATTATTGGATAAGCGGATGTGCCACTAGTCCATATGAGAGTCCGTCAAAAGTAAATGACAAGGTTGAAAGCTAAACACCACATACTTCCTCATGAGCTATGAAACATTAACACAAATTGAGAAGCATTTTAAAGGTTTTAAAGGTAGCGCATGAGAATTTACTTGGAATGGTTTGAAATGCCATGCATATGTATTTATGGTGGACACTTTGGAACAACTTGGTTTTCAGGTATTTGGAAGCACGAGCAGCGTTCCCGCTCAGTACAAGTGAAGGCTAGCAATAAACTGGGGAGCGACAAATCAAGAGAGCAATAACTGTCATAATCATGCTTGCGGCAAAATAAATTAACGGAGGCATAAAAGTGATACAAGAACTCTGAAACAATATAAATCATCGAGGCTTAATTGACTTTGGTTCAGTCATATGCATGCGTGAGCATGTGCCAAGTCGATATAAATGAATTATTCAGAGGAGGATACCACAATGCCATACCTACTTATGAATAAAACAATGCAAGCAAACATCCATGACATGCTACTCATATTAATAAATTGGAGCTAAACATGAGAGATCATAAACTACTAGACTTTCTCAAATGACATATACCTCACATGAACCAACTAAGCATGCTCACATGGATGAGTATATGTACAAAAATGAAAACAAATAGAGTTCATACCAGCCTCTCACCACAATCCAATTGTCGTAGATCGTCATTATTGCCTTTCACTTGTGTAGCCTGGATAATATGAAATGAAAACCACGCTCCAGCCACCGAAGACCATTGAACTCATGATGAACTTTACAAACCAAAGAAGAACAGCAAATATTTTTGGTGTTTTCGAATAAGAAACAAGAACAAAAGGAAACAAGCAAACAAAGCAAAATCTTTTTGGGTTTTCTTATAGCAAACTAGCAATAGCAAATAAAGCGAAACAAATGCAAGAAACCAAAGAAAATAAATGATGAAGAGAAACAACAAAAATATTTTTGGTCTTTTTGTGTTTTGGGAAGGAAACAAAGCAAAAACAAGAAACGGCAAACTAGAAAAGTCACATAAACACAAAGCAGTAGAAATTCGTCAAACTTGACAGCAGTACAGTACTCGATTTTTAATAAATTCTTCCACTGCTCAAATCGAAAAGTGTTCAACTAATGAAAGTTAGATAACAACCTGGGGAACACGCACAAAAATTGGCTTCGCAAAATACTGTTCTAGCTATTTTTGAGAATTTTTTCGGTAACAGTCCAGAATCTGTTTTCAGGCAGCACTTCCCCAAATATCATCTTCCTCTCTTTAGAAAACCACTCAAACAAACAGAACAAGTATATACAAGTATCCAGCAACCATAATATGCAAAGAATGAGTGATGCCGGTATACCTCCCCCCAAGCTTAGGCTTTTGGCCTAAGTGGAGTTCAACCCCAACGAGGGTCGCTGTTCCTCGCCGGTGGATAATTCATGGCATAGTCATAGTAAAGTTCCTGTGCAGAAGAAAAACGTGGAGGCTCCACATGCCCAACATTTTGCTGCGAGGAACTTGCTGCATCGGATGATGAGTCGAGGTGTTCCTCGGCCTCCTCCGTGTTGTCTCTTGCATGATGGCCTCCTCCCTCTATGTGTGCATTCAGTGCACCTTCTGTGACTGACCAATCCTCCCTGGAATCAAGGTTAAATAGAACAGGCGCAGGCAATCTTACTAGTTTCTCAGTTTTCTTAGTTATTCTCCAAACTTTCTTATAAAATGTCATCTTGTAAAACAGGCTACCCAAATTAGATGAAGCAGAAACAAATTCATGTTTAATCATAGAGACTATGTCAAGCTTTTCTATAGAAAGTGGAATATCAAGATGATGAGGTTCTACATTATGCAAAGCTAGTAAACGGGAGGCGATGAGACCTCCACAAATTCCACCTTTCTCACGGTTGGTAGTAAGTCTATAAGCTATCAATGCCCCCAAATTATAAGTCTTACTACTTTGCAGTGCTGCAGCTAGAAAAGCTAAATCTTGGATAGATAATTTACCACCACTCTTTCTAGCAAGAACGCATTTAGTAATGAAATAAGCAAAGTAGCGGATAGCTGGGAGTTGAATGCTAGTAATTTTACCACCATCCTCTGAGAAACTCCTTCCATGACAAATCATCTCGAAGAGGCTTAGGAGCTCTCGCGGCGATCCCCGTATCTTCTCGCATGATCCCCATTGCGGTACTCTAATTGCTGCACAAAAATCACTGAATGGCAAGTTGACAGCTTTATTATAAATCTTATATTGAACCATGGGGTTAGATCGCGACCAATTGAACTTAAAGTCCTGCACAACAGACATAGTCAATTTTGCATATTGGCATGGTTCTCCATCAACAAAACCATTTAACCCTGCACGAGAAATTAGACTCTGAACATCTTCCAGTATTCCTGCGCTTCTCATGAAATCTGCTCACGGGTAGTAGGAGGGGTATACTCCCTCTTCACGGTTCACTCTCATGACTTGTTGCACCTCCAATTCTTGTTGGTTTAGTTGATATCTATTCCATTCCATTTTCTGAAATTTTTAACCAACAATATAAAATTTGATTTGATGACATATAATCAAGGGGAACTACTATAGGAACTTGCTAGAGTACTAATCATGCATCAAAACTAGTTTATACAACTTAGAACAAGCATGCAAGCTCACTAAACATGTTACCTACAGCAGCAAAATATTCAAGATATACTCAACCAAATAAAATTCTACTTGGATAATCGGAGGAGTCACATACCGGAGAGCAAATGTGCCAAATTTCAGACAGAAATCTGGGCTGAGCAAAGAGATCGAAAAATCCTGAGCTCTTGAGCAAAAACGCGAGTGAGAGAAAGCTGGTTCGAGTTTTTTCGGGAGAGAGAAGATTCTGGGAGGAAAAGATGCTAAAGTGGGGCAAGGAGGGGCCCACACCACAGGGTGGCGTGCCCCCCTCCTTGGCCGCGCCGGCTGGTGGGGTGGCCCCCTGGGGTGCCCCACAAGTCATCCTCTGGTGCTCCCAGGTGCCTTTTCGAAAAATAGGACCAACGGTATAATTTTTGTGAATTTTTGAAAACTTTGAAAAATGCACATTTCTGGGTATTAAGTTTATTATTACTGGCCAGGAAATTTTTTGAAATCTCTAATTAACTAAGGAACTTTGCAAATCAAAAGTGCTACAGCAAATAAGACGAGTGGAGGAAGAAAAAGATGTTGTTTACCTCCTCTATGCATATAAAAGGTATTCGTTAACAAGGTTGATCAAGTCTTGCCACCGAATAATTTTTACATAACATAAGAAGAAATAAACCTCAAATCAATCATGTTACCTTGAATTGTATTGATATGGATCCAATCATAAGATTTTGATAACCTTCTTTAGGCTCATATATAGGACAATCGATAGTTCCAACTTTGATAGTTCTCACATTAGAAATAGTATTGACTCCACATACTTTATCAATCTTCTTGGGGAAATAGACAGTATGCTCCTTATCATCAACATTGAAAGTAACCTTTCCTTTATTGCAATCAATAACAGCCCCTGCGGTGTTAAGAAAAGGTCTCCCAAGAATAATGGACATATTATCATCTTCAGGCATTTCCAATACAACAAAATCAGTTAATATCAAGCAGTTATTAGTAACTTGAACAGGAACATCCTCACATATACCAACAGGAATAGCAGTAGATTTATCAGCCATTTGCAAAGATATATCAGTAGGTATCAATTTATCTAAATAAAGCCTCTTATAAAAAGAAAAAGGCATAACACTAACACCGGCTCCCAAGTCACATAGAGCAGTTTTAACATAATTATTCTTGATAGAACAAGGAATAGTAGGTATACCTGGGTCGCCCAACTTCTTTGGAACTTTCCATTGAAAGAGTAATTAGCAAGCATAGTGGAAATTTCCTCATTGGGGATTTTCCTTTTGTTAGTAACAATATCTTTCATATACTTTGAATAAGGAGGCAATTTAATAGCATCAGTCAAAGGGATTTGCAAGAATAAAGGTTTCATCCAATCACAAAATTTATTATAGTGTTCTTCTTCCTTTGATTTTAGTTTCTTAGCAGGAAAAGGCATTTGCTTTTGCACCCAAGGTTCTCTTTCATTACCATGTTTCTTAGCAATAAAATCTTCTTTAGTATACTTTTTATTTTTATCATGCTTTTCAGGTTCATCTTCTACCTCTTCTTTATCAGAAGCATCATTCTTATCATTATCATTATTATTATCATGTTCATTACCACTTTCAGTTTCAGCATCGGAAATAGAAATACTATTAGGATCATTAACAGGTTCAGAGGATTCTACAACATTTTTATGTTTCTTCTTCTTTTTCTTCTTAGAAGGAGCACTAGGTTCAATTCGTTGAGAATCTTGTTCAATTCTTTTGGGATGCCCTTCAGGATATAGAGGATCCTGGGTAGAGACACCACCTCTAGTTGTTACTTCATAAGCATGTTTCTCTTTAGAATTATTATTTAGCAAGTCATTTTGCACTTTAGTGAGTTGATCAATTTGAGTTTGAATCATTTGAAAATGTTTAATAAGCATCTTAACATCATTGGAGGTTCTCTCCACAATATCATGCAAATTGCTAATAGCTTGAGAATTTTCCATTAGATGATTCTCTACTCTCATATTAAAATTTTCTTGCTTAACAATATAATTATCAAACTCATCTAAGCATTGCGCAGGAGGTTTTGAATACGGAATATCTTCCCTAGTAAAGCGTTGAAGGGAGTTTACCTCAATCATGGATGAAGGGGGAATTATCTCACATATATCTTCTGTAGGAGGTAGATTCTTCACATCTTCGGATTTAATACCTTTCTCCTTGAGAGACTTCTTAGCTTCCCGCATATCATCATCATTCAATTCAATTAAACCCCTCTTCTTCAATATTGGCGTTGGAGTTGGTTCAGGTGTATTCCAATCATCATGATTCCGGCTTATTCTAGCCAATAATTCTTCAGCTTCGTCTGGAGTTCTTTTCCTGAAAACACAACCAGCACAACTATCCAAATATGCTCTAGATTCAATGGTTAGTCCACTATAAAATATATCAAGTAGATCATTCTTTTCTAAATCATGTCCAGGTCGAGCTCTGATAAGAGAACAAAATCTTGCCCATGCCGCAGGCAATTTCTCTTCATCTCCCTGATCAAATCTGTAAATTCTCTGTAAAGCAGCATGTTGAGCACTAGCAGGAAAGTATTTCCGAAAGAAAACATCACGCAAGTCAGATGGACTTTTAATAGAACCAGGAGGCAAATTATTATACCAAGTTTTAGCATCATCCTTTAATGAGAAAGGAAAATTTTTAATGACAAAGTAAGTACGCATCTTGACATCATCAGAAAACAAGCTACTCATAGAAGAAAGTTTATTCATGTGTTCTACAGCACTTTCTTTTTCAGTACCACAAAAGGGTGCTTTCTCTACAATAGCTATATGAGATAGATCAAGAGAAAAATCATAATCTTTATCCTTAATGCATATAGGAGATGTGGCAAATTTAGGATCAGGAGATAGCTTATGTTTAACAGTATATTGTGCGAGAAACTTTTTAATGTTTCTTGCATCAGTAGCATTGCATCTATTAATAAAATCATCATTAAGCTCCACATAATCCTCATCAGGATCATCACTAGAATAATCAAGTTCAGGTGAATTAATAGGTGTAGTGGCATTTTCATCAGGAGTTTCAGCATTTTCAATTTGTCTAGACCTAGCAATTGTAGCATCTAGAAAGGATCCCAATGAACCACTATCATCAAGCACAACAGAAACATTATCAATATTATGAGAGTTTTCAGATTCGGCAGACGTACCACCAAGCGAAGCTTGTGGCGGTGAAACAAGTTGACTTATCACAGATGGTGAATCAAGAGTAGCAGAGGTACTCAGAGTTGTACCTTTTCTTGTAGTGGATGGTAATATGGCGACTTTAGAATCGCGAGCTTTACCCATGATGGAGAATTTGCAGCGAACAATATCAATCCAAGTGAACTTCCAAATAAAGCTATGCTCCCCGGCAACGGCGCCAGAAAACAGTCTTGATGACCCACAAGTATAGGGGATCGCAGCAGTCTTCGCGAGTAGTATAACCCAATTTATTGATTCGACACAAGGGGAGACAAAGAACACTTGGAAGCCTTAACAGCGGAGTTGTCAATTCAGCTGCACCTGGAAACAGACTTGCTCGCAAGAGTTTATCAGTAGTAACAGTTTTATAGCAGTAGCAGTAGTGAAATAACAGCAGCAGAGTAACAAAGACAGCAGTAGTGATTTTAGTAAACAGCAGGATTAAAATACTGTAGGCACGGGGACGGATGACGGGCGTTGCATGGATGAGAGAAACTCATGTAACAATCATAGCAGGGCATTTGCAGATAATAATAAAACGGTGTCCAAGTACAAAGCAATCAATAGGCATGTGTTCCAATTATAGTCGTACGTGCTCGCAATGAGAAACTTGCACAACATCTTTTGTCCTACCAGCCGGTGGCAGCCGGGCCTCAAGGGAATCTACTGGATATTAAGGTACTCCTTTTAATAGAATACCGGAGCAAAGCATTAACACTCCGTGAACACATGTGATCCTCACATCACTACCATCCCCTCCGGTTGTCCCGATTTCTGTCACTTCGGGCCCATCGGTTCCGGACAGCGACATGTGTATACAACTTGCAGGTAAGACCAGAAACAATGAATATCATGATGAAACAATAACATGTTCAGATCTGAGATCATGGCACTCGGGCCCTAGTGACAAGCATTAAGCATAACAAGTTGCAACAATATCATCAAAGTACCAATTACGGACACTAGGCACTATGCCCTAACAATCTTATGCTATTACATGACCAATCTCATCCAAGCCCTACCATCCCCTTCGGCCTACAGTGAGGGAATTACTCACACATGGATGGGGGAAACATGGCTGGTTGATGGAGAGGCGTTGGCGGTGATGATGGCGATGATCTCCTCCAATTCCCCGTCCCGGCGGAGTGCCAGAACGGAGACTTCTGGCTCCCGCGACGGAGTTTCGCGATGTGGCGGCATTCTGGAGGCTTTCTGGCGACTTCGACTTCTCCCCGTGCGTTTTTAGCTCGAATGCCGTATATAGTCCGAAGGAGGGCGTCGGAGGCCGACCGAGGGGGCCACACCACAGGGTCGCGCGGGCCCCCCCTGGGCCGTGCCGCCTTATGGTGTGGGGCCCTCGGGCCTCCACCTGACTTGTCCTTCTGGCTCCGTCAGTTTTCTGGGAAAATAGGGCCTTCTGCATAAATTCCGAGGATTTTCCTAAAAGTTGGATTTCTGCACAAAAACGAGACACCAGAGCAGTTCTGCTGAAAACAGCGTTAGTCCGTGTTAGTTGCATCCAAAATACACAAATTAGAGGCAAAACAATAGCAAAAGTGTTCGGGAAACTAGATACGTTTTGGACGTATCAGTCATCTTGTCGAAACTGCCCTTTCTCAAGCTTGTGTTCCTCTTCGTTTTTGGGATGATGCCATCCTCACGGCTTGCTATCTCATTAACCGGATGCCCAGTCGAGTTATTCACAATGAAACTCCCGTCACAAAATTGTTTAACATCCCTGTTCGGTATGAAGCTTTACGTGTTTTTCGGTGCGCGTGCTGGCCGAACCTTCGACCCTATAACAACCGGAAATTGTCTTTTCGGTCTATTCGCTGTGTATTTCTTGGGTACAGTCCAGATCATCTTGGTTTCAAGTGTCTTGATCGGTCTACTGGTCGTATATATATCTCTCGTGATGTAGTTTTTGACGAAACAATTTACCCATTCTCTATTGACCACTCCCAAAATTCCCAACCCACTGAAGATCTTCTCCTTCTTCCGGATCCAGCAAGAAATTCCTCAATGTGTAATGATATGGACTGTGCTACTAACCCGGTTCCTAGTATTGTTGTATCAGGTGCAGGTGATCCCGTCGACTCTTCATTGCATGGCGTGCATGTTCCTCCTGACGACGATCATGGGGCACCGGATCCTGCTGCTCCGGACGACCATGCGGCTCATAACGATGTGGCCTCAGACACAGACTCGGAGCCCGCTTCTCCGCCCACACCGGCTCGTGGGCCGGCCTATGATGCGGATCATGACTCCCCTGCACCATCTCCGTCTGCTTCTTCCTCGCCATCGCCAAGTCCTGCACCTGCCCATGCACCTACACATCCTATGCGCACTCGGCTGCAGAACAACAAAGTGCGTCCGGTTCGCCTCTATGATGGGATCATCCGATATGACTCGTCCGAGCGTGCCTTTGCTGCTGAACCCACGTCTCATCATGACGCTTTGGCTATTCCTGTCTGGAAAACGGCTATGGATACGGAGTTTGATGCGCTTCGCCTCAACAATACCTGGCATCTTGTGGAACTGCCCCGTGGACACCATATCATTGGTTGCAAGTGGGTTTTCAAGGTCAAGCACAAATCTGACGGCACCATTGATCGCTACAAAGCTCGTCTCGTCGCCAAGGGCTTCACTCAGCGTGCTGGTATCGACTACACTGACACGTTCTCCCCGGTGGTTAAACCCACGACAGTTCGCCTGATCTTGTCCATCGCCGTTTCTCGCGGCTGGGCTCTTCGCCAAGTGGATGTCCAAAATGCCTTCCTTCACGGCGATATCCAGGAGGAGGTATACATGTCTCAACCACCAGGATATGTTGATCCAGATCGTCCTCACCATGTCTGTCGACTGCAGAAATCGCTTTACGGCCTCAAACAGGCGCCAAGAGTGTGGTACTCCAAGCTAAGTGTCAAGCTTCAGTCCATGGGTTTCAGGCCATCCAAAGCAGATACCTCCTTGTTCATTTTCCTTAACCCACGAGTCACTATTTATATGTTGATTTACGTGGATGATATCATCATAGCTGGCTCGTGTCGACGGACTGTGGAAAAACTTCTGGAGCAACTTCGTGTCTCCTTTGCTATTAAGGATCTTGGAGAACTTTCCTATTTTCTTGGAATAGAAGTGACAAATATGTCTGATGGAATAGCACTAACTCAGACCAAGTATGCTACCGATCTGCTTCGGAAGGTGAATATGCAAAACTGCAAGGGTATTGCAACGCCCATGTCGTCATCTGACAAGCTCAGCAGGAATGCTGGCACTATACTCACTGAAGCAGAGGCCTTTGTTTATAGGAGCACGGTGGGAGGTTTGCAGTATCTATGCTTGACACGGCCAGACATTTCTTTTGCAGTAAATAAGGCGTGTCAGTTCCTCTCTGCTCCTACAGATGTGCATTGGTCTGCAGTTAAAAGGGTGCTTAGATATGTGAAAGAAACTCTGAAGGTTGGACTCAGTATACGGCGTTCGCAGTCCACAGAGTTAAGTGTATATACGGATGCAGATTGGGCAGGGTGTCCCGATGATCGCCGATCAACTGGAGGATATGCAGTGTTCTATGGACCCAATCTGATATCGTGGAGCTCTCGGAAACAACCTACAGTCAGTCGTTCGAGTACTGAAGCGGAGTATAAAGCCATTGCAAATGGTACGGCAGAGGTATCATGGTTGCAGTCCGTTCTTCGAGAACTAGGTGTGTTTCAGGCTCAAGCTCCAATTTTGTGGTGTGACAATCTCGGTGCAACTTTCCTCACAACAAATCCTGTGTTTCACGCTCGGACAAAACATATCGAAATTGATTTTCATTTTGTACGAGAAAAGGTGTCAGCCGGAGCACTGAAGGTGAGGTTCATCTCTACGCGTGACCAGATTGCTGATATATTCACAAAGGCCCTTGGCAAGGAGACGTTTGATCAAATGAAGTATGAATTGAATTTAGTTAGCCCTTGTTTGGATCGCGGGGGACTGTTAAACGGAGTAGGATGACACCAGAGCGGGTACGATCCTGTCACGTCAGGCTAACTAGACTTGCGGTAGAAGTTGTAATCCTAACCATATTGTAAACCCTAGATTGTATGTCTGTTATATATAAAGAGCATACGCCTGCCCTTGAGAGGTACGGCAATTCAATCTAATCTATACCTTTTTACAGTTGTCGTCTCTTGAGTTCGTTGCACCTGCGCCGTATCATGACCTGCACTCCTCCTCCTTAGTACCGTCAATGCCATCTTGCACATTGTGTTGCACATGATTGATGATCGATATGTTTCATCCTTCCATAACATCCACGCAGCCAGGATGGTAGGGTTGTCAAAAGCTTCTTCAACCTTCTCTTTGTATTTTTCCTCTAGATGATAACCCCACCACTTCTCAAAGCAAACACTGGTTGTATGTTGCAGATCTGATTGAACTAGATCATGTTATCTATGTTGCATCCGATGTGTTCAAAACAGTATTTGGTAAATCATAATAAATAGAGGAATTCCTTCTCCCTATTCGGAAAGTGGTAGCACAAAACAAATATAGAAAAATGTGTCGGAACAACATGTCTTTTAGTTCAATAAAAAAGGAAATTATGCTGCCTTTTTTTGAAGGAAAATGATACTATTCCCCCGGGGGATAACGCGCTTGCAACCCCCGGTTGCCTGCTGCACCCCACGTGGGTGGACCCCATCTGCCTCCTTCGACCCGCTCCACCACCACGTTTCCAACGCCCATCACCACCAGCTCCTCCGCGCCGACGACCACCTCCGCCGCCTGCCCCGGCCCCGGCGACCTCCGCCGCCTGCTCCGGCCCCGGCGACCACCGCCGCCTGCCCCGGCCCCGGCGACCTCCGCCGCCTGCTCGGCCCGGCGACCACCGCCGCCTGCCCCGGCCTCGCCGCCAGCCACAGCAACCGCCGCCGTCTGCCCAGTCCTTGACAACGGCCGCCGCACGCCAAGTGCCCGGCAACCCAGGAAATCGCGCCTACCAACGCGCCGCCGCGTCCTTGCCCAGCGCGCCGCCGCCTCCATGTCCGCGTGCGGCCGCCTCCTCCCCGCGTGTGGCCGCGCCCTCCCGCGCCGCCTCCTCCCCTGCCAGCGCGCCGCCGCCCACCTGCTCGTGCGCCGCCGTGAAGTGCTTCTTTGCAGGTCGCTGCTGCTGCGTCAAGTGATGTTGGCCTGTAGACGGTGAAGAAGACACCCGTCGCCATGGCTGAATGAGATTGTTGCCTTATGCCTCCATTGTTTGCTACCGGCAAAGGCAGGGTTTGCTACCTACGGCCTCCGGTGTTGCTACCAATGTTGAGCACCATTTCTGCGTGTTGATGGCGGAGGTGCTGCCTGCGGTGCGCGTGGTTTGCTACCTTAGGTATTCGACGTTGCTACCGGCGGTTCTGGAAGTTGCTACCTTAGGTACACTGAGTTGCTGCAACCTTTTTGGTGACGCTGCTGCAGGCAAGGTCTCCTTCATTGTCTCTGCAGGCTGAAGCTACTAGTTTGCTACCGGCGTTACGCATTTTGGATACAATATCATCTTTTTTCTATACATATTCTGCGATTTGCTACATTTCCATAATTTTTTTGATACAACTTTTCTGTATTTTTGCTACAATTGTACCATATGTTTGCTACGGGGGTCTCCGGCGAGGTCTCCGGCGAGCCCAGCCTTTTTATTTTCTTTTCTGAACGAACCGTTTTTTGCTTCAGTCATTTGCTGCCGGGGGTGATTTTTTGCTACCGGAGATGTTTTTTTGCTACATGCAAATCTAACCGTCAAAATGGTTGATCCGACGGCTGGGGACCCGGGGGCTGGGGAATCAGATCCCCCGGGGGACGCCCAGCAGTTTCCTTTTTTGAATGCAACTATGACCTATGGTGTAAGAAATAGAAAAAAACACTAGCTGAAATAGTGTTGATAGGGAGAATTGGCAACTCAATTGGAGTGGAAAGGATAGATGTGGGTCTGGCTACACGTGGTACAGGGCTGCTCATCTCGCCTTTTGTTAAGGGAGCTAAAGTGCAAATCTCACATATATTTTTGTATGGAGGCTATAGGGTAGCTCGCTAAATGATACACTCCTCACAGATGGATCGGCGAGTACTCCGTGGCCAGCGGCTATCAACTAACGCTATGGGTATCACTTTTTTTTTTGGCATGATCTAGGTCACATTTGATTTCAAGTTCCATGACATGATCATCAACCTGAATTCAAATATCTTGCCTTCTTGATTTTTTTTCTGTTTGAATGGGTGCATCATGCATGTTCTCATGCCAGTAGCTTTGGGGAAAAAAGATGATCGAGTGTGTTTTTAGTATTTGTTTTATACAAAATGTAAAAACAGCGTTTGAGCCAGGCCCTGGTGAAATCTTCCACGCCTTATAGGTGCATTTTGCAAAGTGACGCTCCCGCGAAAACCTCTATTTACAGTTACCGATATCTACAGCAGTGATGTCAGCAATGACATCAGCCATGTGCAGACTTAATCCTCTCACAAAATTATGAAAAAAAACTGAAACATAATTGAAACAAAAATATTTTGTGAAACATAAGGTAGTGACGTCAGTAGTTTCACTTTTGTACCAAAATGTTTCACTATGTTAGCCATGTATCTGTTTGGTTTCATAAAAGTTTCACTTATATTTCAAATACTAGTTTAAAATATTTCACAATGTTAGCCATGTATCAGTTTGGTTTCACAAAAGTTTCACTTATATTTCAATTATTAGTTTTATATTAGACAAAATATTAAAAGACTCACCAATCTTAAAGCAAAATGAATAGTGGATGGGACGCCGGTATGTACCGGCGCCTGAATTCGCTGCGTTCGACGCTCCCGCATTCACCGGCCACATGCTAGAGAAGAAACTCCATAACCATAAGCCACATGCCCAGATCTATCTTGTTTTAGTGAATGCCACATCTATCTAAAGCCCACTTCACTATACAGATAAGCTGCAGGTGAAACCAGGAAGTACACATCCTTAAGCAGGCCGGAAGCCCAATTTAGATTATCTAACTAACTCACAAAGTTTTGCCGAGAGGCCGAGGCCAGAAAGGAAGCCTAAAACGCCGCGAATCCTTTGGAAGTTGCCAACTGACTCCGAGAAACTCGCCCTGGCCTGGGCACAGCCCATACCGATCGCAACGCCAACCGCCGAGTTGAGAGCGAGATCACAAACCAATCTCCGCCATGCCGTGCCCGGAGACGGAGCCCGGCGTCTCGTCGATCGCTGGCTGCAGCGCCGCTGCCTCCGCATCTAGCCCCCAGCGACGCCGCCACCGATCACCTAGCCCCCTCCGAGGCCGTCTTCGCCGCCACAACGAATATGAGGACAAGGGTATGAAGGGATCCGGGCGCGAATCGGAGGGTTCCAGGAGCGGCAGCAGGCACCGGCACCGCCGTAAGAAACATGGGCGCAGCGGAGGCAGCAAGGTGAGGCATCGCCATCGCGATGAGGACTCGGAGACCTCCTACGATTCCGACGACTCGAGAGAAAGAAAGAGCAGGAAGAGATCGAGGAGCCACCACAAAGTTTCAAGGAGGAAGAAGAACAAGGGGTCAGATCGCAGCTCCCGTGGCAATGCCAAGTCTGGCGATGAGATGGCTGAATCCGTCGAGTTCAAGAAGAATAAGATGGACGCGCTGAAGCATGCGCAGGTGCCCACGCCGGAGGACAACGCGGCGCCGCTCGTCGGGCCTCTCCCGCTGCCGCAGCCCCGCGTGGACGTGCAGGTCAACTACGGCGGCGCGCTCCGGCCGGGTGAGGGCGACGCCATGGCGCAGTTCGTCCAGCAGGGGAAGCGCATCCCGCGGCGCGGCGAGGTGGGCCTGTCCGCGGACGAGATCCAGAGGTTCGAGGATGCCGGGTACGTGATGAGCGGGAGCAGGCACTCGAGGATCAACGTCGTCCGCCTCCGGAAGGAGAACCAGGTGTACAGCGCCGAGGAGAAGCGCGCGCTCGCCACCTTCAACTACGAGCAGCGGGCGATGCGGGAGAGCAAGGTCAGGGAGGATCTCAGGCGCCTCGTGGACAGGACACTCGGCAATCTCGCCGGCACGGAGCACGATCCGTTCGCTGACAAGTAACGCGCGCGCGATTTCAGTCTTGGTATCCAATCTGCAATCCTGTTATTTTTCCCGTAATCTTTTCATCGAGTTCGTTTAGCTGATCACCTGTACGAAAATGTTGATACGTCTGCTACTTGAGGCTGTCTTTGCAATATGTCATCTATGCATCCTTGTCTTAAGTGATGTTACGGGCTACTACTCTCTCCTGTATTATCACACGGATTACAGGAGACAATCCAGGTTCATCAGGGGAAGGGAAGGGAATCAAGAGGAAGTTCTGGGAGAGAGATAGAGAAGGGGGTTCGGGATTCAGATTACACTTTGGTCAAAACGACGGCGACCTCCTGTGCAGCATCGCTCCTTTACTACTTTGCCCCGTGTGCCTAGCTGGCACCTGTAGCGTCGATCACTTCCCCTGCTCCTCTCTGATTGGTCTTCAATGTGTCCATTCGGGCCCACTGATCCTCGCTGGCCTCCTTCTAGCCCTGCGCAGCCTCCGCCGCTGCTTGCCTGAAGCTGCAAACGCCACATCATTAGATAGGTCCATGACATTACGCTCTCCTTGTGAACCAGCTTGTCCCCAAGCTGGAAATTCAGGAAACCGTGCTTGGAATTCCTCTTGGTCCTCCCAAGTTGAAAGAGCATCCGAAAGACCTTGCCATCGGACCAGCACCTGGCATTTCTTCCCTTCACCTGACGCTCGCCAACGAGTACCCAGAATCATGCTGGGCTTGATTCCTTCCGACTCAACATGAGGTAAGTCAGGACTGACGTTAGCTGTCGAGACCACTGCCTTCTTTAGCAGAGAAACATGTATCACTGGGTGGATTTTACTAGTCAATGGCAACTCCAGTTTGTATGCTACCTTTCCCACTTTCTGCAGCACTTTACAAGGCCCATAGTAACGGAAGCAACTGATTTCTGCACATAGGGATGTCATTTGAGATATACCCAATCCTGCACCTCGAAATGCCTCTCAGTCCTGTGTTTGTCAGCTTGATTCTTCATACGTTGTTGTTGGCGCGTGAGGTGTTGCTGAAGAAGTTGTGTGACTTCATCCCGGTCGCGGAGCCACTATTGCAAATTCGGCACCACACAAGAGTCCACTATGTCAACACCAAAATGACGAGGTGGATGACCATACAGAGCTTCAAAAGGAGTTTTCCCCAAGGCAGAATGAAGGGTAGTATTATACCAAAATTCAGCTAATGGTATCCACTGCAGCCATTGTTTCTGACGAGAACTGGCAAAGCACCGCAGGAAGCCTTCAAGGCACTGATTCACCTTTTCGGTTTGGCCGTCAGTCTCCGGATGGTGTGCTGAGCTCATTCGCAACTCTGTTTGCGTGAGTCTGAACATTTCTTGCCAAAGAGCACTTGTGAAGATGGGGTCGCTGTCAGAGACGATAGCTTCTGGTAGCCCATGTAAGCGATAAATTTCCTTCACATACGCCATGGCGACAGAGAACGCGGTGAATGGATGCTTAAGTGGTACAAAATGAGCATATCGGGAGAACTTGTCCACTACCACCATAATGCAGTCAAAACCAGCAGACTTCGGCAGTCCATTAATGAAATCCATAGTTACAACTTTCCACAGGCCATTAGGAATCTTCAGTGGTTCCAGCAACCCAGGGTACGCCACTCTTTCCGACTTGGCCTGCTGGCAGACATTGCAGCTCGCCACAAAGGTTTTGATTTGGTTCTTCATGCCCGGCCATGCAAATAAGTGCTTGATGCGATGATATGTAGCATGGAATCCAGAATGCCCCCCAATAGGCCCTGAATGAAGCGTTTGCAAGATATCCTGCTGTAAGGGTATGTTCTTGCCAATCCACAAACGATGTTTGTAATGAATGACCCCTTTCACTAGTGAGTACTTCCCCTGTGGTGAAGCCACTGTCAATTTTGCCAAGCGGTCTGTAGCCTCTGGATCCTGTGTGTATCCTTGCAACACTCGATCCATCCACAATGGAGTGCATTGAGACACTACCAATAGTTCTTTTGTCCCTTCATGTATGTTTCTAGATAGTGCATCAGCTACCCGATTTTCCACTCCTAATTTCTTGTAAATTATTTTGTAAGTCAGGCCCAAAAGCTTGGTTAGGGGCTTGTGCTGTCAAGGAGTGGTAAGCCTTTTGTCATCTAGATGTGCCAGACTGCGTTGATCCGTTCGAATGACGAATTCATTGTGTTGGAGATAGGGCCGCCATTTGTCTATAGCCAACAAAATGGCTAGGCATTCTTTCTCGTAAGATGAAAGGCCCACCATGTGTCTTGGCCCCAGTGCCTTGCTGAGAAACGCCAATGGATGGTTGTTCTGCAACAACACTGCTCCCACTCCACGGCTGCAAGCATCCGTTTCCACCACAAAGGTCTGAGAAAAGTCGGGTAGAGCTAGAACAGGTGTTGTGACCAGTGCTTGCTTCAATGCTTGAAAGGCAGATTCCCTCTCAGAATTCCATACATATGGCACTCCTTTCTTCAAAAGGTCAGTGAGTGTGCGACTAATTACCCCATACCCTCTTATCTTATGAATTTGCGATAATAACCTGTCATGTCCAAGAAGCGTCTCAATTCTTTCACATTCTGTGGTGGCTGCCATTTGACGATAGGCTCTATCTTTTTGGGATCGGTTGAAACACCATAAGCACTAATAAGATGTCCCAGATAGACAATTCCCTGCCTGGCGAAGGTGCATTTCGATTTCTTCACTTTCAGGTCATGTTTAAACAAGATGGCCAGCACTTGTTCCAAGTGTGTAGCATGCTCTCCCAGCGTCTTACTGTATATAAGGATATCATCAACAAAGACTAAGACAAACTTCCTCAACATTGGTGCCAAAATCTCATTCATAACGCCCTGGAAGGTTGCAGGACCGCCTGTAACACCATATGGCATAACTTTATATTCAAAATGCCCATGGTGGGTCTGGAATGCTGTTTTGTATTCCTCCCCAGGCGCCATTCGAATCTGATGGTAACCTGATCGCAGGTCCAAACTAGTAAACCACTGAGCACCCGCCAATTCATCCAATAGCTCGTCGATGACTGGCAATGGGTATTTGTTTTTGACTGCCATTGCGTTGAGGTGACGAAAATCCACACGTAAACGCCATGTCAAGTCCTTCTTGCCCACCAACAGCACCGGGGATGCGAACGGACTCGAGCTGATATGTACCACACCTTGCTTCAGCATCTCTTTTACTTGTTTATCAATCTCATTTTTCTGCATTGGGCTGTAACGGTATGGTCGCAAATTCACCGGACTAGCTCCAGGCAATAGCGGAATGGTGTGATCAAATGTGCGATGAGGTGGTAAACCTTGCGGCTCGTCAAATACTGATGTGTAAGTATCCAAGACCATTGCTATAATATGAGGCACTGTGGTTTGAGAGGCTTCATCGGCGGTGAAGTACAACTGCACCAAATAGTGTACAAAATTCTGTTGTTGCAAGTAATGGAGTTCAGTTTCAGAAATAATTTCACACTGTGCAGTATTATGCTTGATCCCCTGCAGATGACAAGTCTCCCCTTTATACTGGAACTGGAACCACTTTTGCGCCCAGTGAGTAGTCATCAGACCCATCTGTTCCAGCCATTGCATCCCTAAATAACATCATAGCACTGAAGGGGTAGAACTTTCAGTGAAGTTATAAAAGAGTTCCCTTGGCAGCTCCATTGATAATCAGGCAGCTCCGCATCACCACTGAGGATGCCACCACCGGCCACTTTAACCTTCACTGGTTGCTGTAATTTCTGCACACCATCAAGTGTTGCAGCTAACTTTGCACTAATGAAATTACTGGAAGAACCAGAATCAATGAGAATAAGCACATCCCGTCATTGTATCTGCCCCATCAGTCTCATAGATTGTGTCGTTTCTGACCCATCAATTTCTTGCTTGCTTATGGACATCAGCACCTCATGATTGTCTGCTACTGCATCCTAAAAAACCTCCACCTCTGCAGCAGGTGGTTCCCCTTCGGAATCTGATGTGGGCAGCATTGCTAATAGTTCTTCCACAACATGAAGTTGTCCTGGCCCCCACTTCTCGCCACAAGTGAAACATTCCCCCCTTGCCTTGCGATAAGCTTTGAGCGTCGAGATCTTACTGTTAGTACTGGCTGAGCGATCAGTCTGACTTGCTATCCCTGGTCTGGTATGACTCTGAGCTTGAAACGGTTGTCTCGAGGTAAAACGAGGAATAGGCTGCCTGCCAGGTTGCTTTGGCATGTCATCTTCAATTTCCTCCTACAAGAGGGCAAGAGATACAGCAGTATCGAGGCAGGCCTTTGTATCATAACAACTGCTTTAATAGGAGTAGCTAACCCATCTATGAATCTAGTTGTAAAGAAAGTGGGATCCAGATCAGGTTTGTAAGCGAGCATGTGGTGCATGAGTGTGTTGAATTGCCCTACATACTCACCAACCGATTTAGTCTGACGTAACTTGAACAACTGGCGGTACAACAATTGGTACTGCCCTTTATCAAAGTGCTTACTAAGTAGCTCACACAAAATTTCCCAAGTTAAGACAGGTAATTGATCCTCTACAGTTTTGCAACCAACACGCTGCATCTCCTTGGAAATGCATCGTAGCATACTCAACACGATCACCCGGTTCTACTGCTAACAAACGGAAATACTTTTCTGCAGATTTTTGCCAGAGCTTCGGGTTTTCACCAGCAAAACGAGGAAAATCCGTAGGTGGTGGTTAAGGTGTTGTGCGACGAACAGTAGCGTTATCAGCGGTGGTGTGTGCAGTAAAGGGAACCATATCCATAGAGTGAGATGCACTGCCGGTACCTGTGACCGGGGTAGACAGAGGGAAGGTGACATTCCCTACAGTCTGACCCCGGGTGTCTGCAGAAACGCCGTGGCCAGCTTGCCCGGAGTTTATCACCTACAGAATTGCTCCCGCGATCGCGATCGCGGTCGCTGGAGCTACAGGCGGCGGCGCGACTCCTGGGGTGATGTTCGGCGGTGTCCCCAGGGCGCTGATGCCAACTCCCACCACCATGCGGTCCACCTGCTTGCGCAAGGCTTGGACCGACAAACTCAGATCGAAGACTTGGGTGTCGATGCCGCTCTACCACGTGTTGAGGGTAAGGATGGAGTTCAGAGTGGCATCCACCGATGCCTGCGTGATCTCCAACTTTGTTTCCACCGACGTGAGACTGCTCGCGAGCTTGTTCTCCATCGAGGAGAGGCCCATCTTGAGATCTGATGAGAGCGTCTCGATCAATTTCTGGAGCCCTTCCATGTCGCTCTCCAAACTATCGATCCTCTCAGATGTAGCCCACCGCGTCTGATGCGGTCGATCCAGGGCGCAATCAAGTTGACTCAACCCTAATCGAGCAACCAGATCAGAGGTGTTCCTTGCGGAAACTTTGCGCCGACCACCGAAGCAATCAACACCTTCCAATCGGGAATTACTATCTCAGATCGAGGATTATTTTACGAGTGGAACAAGATCTCCGGCTAATCTGATACCAAGTGTTACGGGCTACTACTACTCTCTTGTATTATCACACGGATTACAGGAGACAATCCAGGTTCATCAGGGGAAGGGAAGGGAATCAAGAGGAAGTTCTGGGAGAGAGATAGAGAAGGGGGTTCGGGATTCAGATTACACTTTGGTCAAAACGACGGCGACCTCATGTGCAGCATCTCTCCTTTACTACTTTGCCCCGTGTGCCTAGCTGGCACCTGTAGCGTCGATCACTTCCCATGCTCCTCTCTGATTGGTCTTCAATGTGTCCATTCGGGCCCACTGATCCTCGCTAGCCTCCTTCCAGCCCTGCGCAGCCTCCGCCGCTGCTTGCCTGAAGCTGCAAACGCCACATCATTAGATAGGTCCATGACAAGTGATGCTTCTTACTAATAGCTTGTGACTTGTGAGTCATGTTGCATCCAATAGCTTATTGTACATACTCTCTCCATTCTTAAAAAATCTTCTCAATTTTATCCAAATTCAAAGGTATATAGACAGTAGCGTAGCTCGGTGATACGTCTCCGACGTATCGATAATTTCTTATGTTCCAATGCACATTATTGATGATATCTACATGTTTTATGCATATTTTATGTCATATTTATGCATTTTCCGGCACTAACCTATTAACGAGATGTCGAAGAGCCAGTTGCTGTTTTCTGCTGTTTTTGGTTTCAGAAATCCTAGTAAGGAAATATTCTCGGAATTGGACGAAATCAACGCCCAGGGGCCTATTTTCACACGAAGCTTCCAGAAGACCGAAGATGATACGAAGTGGGGCCACGAGGTGGCCAAACAGTAGGGCGGCGCGGCCCAGCCCTTGGCCGCGCCGACCTAGCGTGTGGGGCCCTCGTGTGGCCCCCTGACCTATATCCTCCGCCTACTTATAGCCTTCGTCGCGAAACCCCCAGTATCGAGAGCCACGATACAGAAAACCTTCCAGAGACGCCGCCGCCGCCAATCCCATCTCGGGGGATTCAGGAGATCGCCTCCGGCACCCTGCCGGAGAGGGGAATCATCTCCCGGAGGACTCTTCACCGCCATGGTCGCCTCCGGAGTGATGAGTGAGTAGTTCACCCCTGGACTATGGGTCCATAGCAGTAGCTAGATGGTCGTCTTCTCCTAATTATGCTTCATTGTCGGGTCTTGTGAGCTGCCTAACATGATCAAGATCATCTATCTGTAATGCTATATGTTGTATTTGTTGGGATCCGATGGATAGAGAATACTATGTTATGTTGATTATCAATCTATTACCTATGTGTTGTTTATGATCTTGCATGCTCTCCGTTATTAGTAGAGGCTCTGGCCAAGTTTTTACTCTTAACTCCAAGAGGGAGTATTTATGCTCGATAGTGGGTTCATGCCTCCATTAAATCTGGGACAGTGACAGAAAGTTCTAAGGTTGTGGATGTGCTGTTGCCACTAGGGATAAAACATTGATGCTATGTCCGAGGATGTAGTTATTGATTACATTACGCACCATACTTAATGCAATTGTCTGTTGTTTTCAACTTAATACTGGAAGGGGTTCGGATGATAACCTGAAGGTGGACTTTTTAGGCATAGATGCATGCTGGATAGCGGTCTATGTACTTTGTCGTAATGCCCAATTAAATCTCACAATACTCATCATATCATGTATGTGCATTGTCATGCCTTCTCTATTTGTCAATTGCCCAACTGTAATTTGTTCACCCAACATGCTATTTATCTTATGGGAGAGACACCTCTAGTGAACTGTGGACCCCGGTCCATTCTTAACATCGAATACAATCTACTGCAATACTTGTTCTACTGTTCTCTGCAAACAACATCATCCACACTATACATCTAATCCTTTGTTACAGCAAGCCGG
Organism: Lolium perenne; assembly: GCF_019359855.2. Classification (NCBI taxonomy): domain Eukaryota; kingdom Viridiplantae; phylum Streptophyta; class Magnoliopsida; order Poales; family Poaceae; genus Lolium; species Lolium perenne. The sequence continues at coordinate 123,522,829 of NC_067250.2, read as the reverse complement.
TGAGATTGACAACCTCACTGTTTCGTTAGGGCAAAGTACTTTGGTTGTGTTGTGCAGGTTCCACGTTGGCGCCGGAATCCCTGGTGTTGCGCCGCACTACATCTCACCGCCATCAACCTTCAACGTGCTTCTTGGCTCCTACTGGTTCGATAAACCTTGGTTTCTTACTGAGGGAAAACTTGCCGATGTACGCATCACACCTTCCTCTTGGGGTTCCCAACGGTCGCGTGTTGTACGCGTATCAAGACTGTTTTCTGGCGCCGTTGCCGGGGAGATCAAGACACGCTGCAAGGGGGGTCTCCACATTCCAATCTCTTTACTTTGTTTTTGTCTTGCTTTATTTTATTTACTATTTTGTTTGCTGCACTAAATCAAAATACAAAAAAATCAGTTGCTAGTTTTACTTTACTTGCTATCTTGTTTGCTATATCAAAAACACAAAAAAATTAGTTACTTGCATTTACTTTATCTAGTTTGCTTTATTTACTGTTTCTAAAATGGGTACTCCTGAAAATACTAAGTTGTGTGACTTCACAACCACAAATAATAATGATTTCATATGCACACCTATTGCTCCACCTGCTACTACAGCGGAATTCTTTGAAATTAAACCTGCTTTACTGAATCTTGTTATGAGAGAGCAATTTTCTGGTGTTAGTTCTGATGATGCTGCTGCCCATCTCAATAATTTTGTTAAACTATGTGAAATGCAAAAGTATAAGGATGTAGATGGTGACATTATAAAATTAAAATTGTTTCCGAGGAAGTGGTGCCAAAAAACTGTCAAATCGTGCAGAGAAGTTGAGAAGGCAAGGCATCATGATGAAAGGATACTGCGACGGTTCTACTCTGCCACGACATGACCCTACGAAGAAAAAAAACAGAGTGTTTTTGGAATTATCATTGCCAAAACCAGGGGGCATGTGTTATCACCACATTTTAACCAAGTCAGGAGGTGGGCCGTGATTGAGATGGGCTTGGAGAATATGCACGGAAAATATTCGTGAATCGGCCTTGTACAAGAGTTTGGGCTAGATTGCCCGTGTATCTGTAAATTATACTCCCTCCGTTCCTTTTCAATTGACTTGAATTTAGTATAAACTTGTACTAAATTCGAGTCAATTAAAAAAGAACGGAGGGAGTAGTAGGTTACGTGTCGGTTAGAATTAAGAGATAGAGTTTAGCTCGTACACGGTTGGGTTTATTCCCAAGTTAGAAAGTCTACGGACTATAAATATGTATCTAGGGTTATTGAGAAAGGAGGACGATCACGTTCGCAACAAACCAATCTAGGCGCATCGCCACCCCTTGTTTCGAGGGTTTCTTCCGGGTAAGCGCTATGCTGCCTAGATCGAATCTTGCGATCTAGGCAGTATCTTGTTTATTCGTTGTTTATGTGTTGCTCGTACTGAAGCCTTGTTGATGGCGAGCAACACCGTTATCATAGATATGTTAGGGTTAGCATCGATACTTTCTTGGCGTATTTGCTTAGTTATGCTACTCCTGGATATCTAGCTGCCCTTGCACCCATCTTAGGTGTAAGGGCAGCACCTTGCTTAGTCTTTATTTAGTAGATTCAATCTGTTACGGTTGTTCCTTGTTCTGCAAGGATTAGTTTGATATCCATATGGTTAGGCCTTGCAAACGGGTTGAATGATCCAGTAGTGCGTAAGGTACGGTTTTGCTGACCCTAGAAGGGATGTTCCGAGGATCAACTCCATGTTGGTTTTTAGGCCTTTTCTAGGGTTGGTTTTCTGTTATCTTTCGTATCTGCCAGGCTCAACTACGTGTAGGACGTTCCGGTTATGTGGTGAAAACCCTAAATCGTCGTAGATCGTTTTAGCTCAGTGTTGACCAAGTAGGACCACCTGGTTATCGTAGATCCAATACGATTCATGGGTGGATCAGCTCCCTGAGCCGATTCACAGGATAACCTGAGAGCCGATCGAGGCTCGTATTTAATGTTTACGTGTCTGCCATGCAGGAAATTAATCGAAGCAACTCATCACCTTCCTGACCAGGTATAGGTCAGGTGGCACGCCCTTGCACTAGCTTGGACGTGTGCCGGAGCATTGCGGGCCGTCGCCCGAGGGACCAGGACCCACCAGCAGTCCTGGGAGCCTCCCGGCTCTCCGTGTTGCCCGTCGCTGCTCGCCGGTGGGTTTTGGCAGGCAACACATTCTGGCACGCCCGGTGGGACATTCTACAACAACTGCGTCAACATCTGCAACTGAGATGGCGGACGCACCAGTCACATACGAAGATCTGACTGAGGAGCATAAGAAGAAGTACGATGAGCTTAAAGCTCTCTTCAAAGCCGACCTCATCGGCTCTTTCGAGAGGACCCGCACGCATGGCATTAGGTGGAAAGGGTTCTCAGCCGAAGGCGCTCTCGATGAGGTGGATCTGTCTACCGCTTCAGAAGAACGCACCAGAGCTCTGCGCCAGGAAGTTAACTACATGGTAGCTCATTCGCTACACCGTCATTCTGAGAGCCTGGTGAACGCTTTCGAGCGCGTTGCGGTTTGCGTGGTTCAGGAGATCATGAAGCATCAGTACTCCCCGTCAGGACCTACCCTAGGGACTCACCAGGGAGAAATACCGTTCCAGACCAGACCGCAGCTGCCTTTCTCGTTAGCAGCTCCTGAGCCGCCGGGTTCACCGGCGTACGTCGTCTACAAGATTGGAGGCGATCCTGCTGATTACCAGTTCCTGCTGGAACCACCTAAAGAAATACCGCATGGATACATGTGCACGTACGTGCCGGACTGCAATAACCTGGCGCGTACGAACCAGATTACAGCAGGAGGAATTTCTGGAGCAGTAGGAGGAATTTCCGGAGTAGCAGGAGGGATTACTGGAGTGGAGGCCGATAAACAGGCATGGCTAGCTAAATATGCCACTGCAACGAGTCATCAAAGCTCGGCCCCTACAGCTCCTACAGTGGACCAAATCAGTGCAATCTTGAGAGATCAGTTCGGCATGGTGCCAAAAAGGAGGGCAATCGGCTATTCCAAGCCGTACCCCAACGAATATGATTTGATACCACTGCCGCCCAAATATCAGCTCCCTGAGTTCTCAAAGTTTAGTGGGTCAGACGGCTCTAGTTCAATTGAGCATGTGAGCCGATATTTGGCATAGTTGGGCATGATCTCCGCATCAGACCAGTTGCGTGTGAGGTTTTTCGCACAATCCCTCACAGGACCAGCTTTTGGATGGTACACCTCATTGCCACCAGATTCAATACGGACGTGGAAGCAGCTGGAAGAGCAGTTTCACATGCAATATCACTCAGAAGCTTCCGAGGCTGGCATTGCCGATCTGGCGCAAGTGCGTCAAAAGCGTGGAGAAACGGTGTCTGAATACATACAGCGTTTCAGGACTGTCAGGAACCGATGTTATTCGGCTCGTTTGAATGAGAAAGAAGCAGTCGATCTGGCAGTGTTGGGCCTCGCAGCGCCGATCAAGGATCTGGCTTGCCAAGCGGAATACACTTCACTGGCGCATATGGTTCAGAAATTGTCTTTGTATGAACAGCGCCACCCTGATTTGTATCAAGATAAGTTCAAACGCCCTATAAGCCTGGTTGAGACAGGAGAAGCTGAAGACTCTGCAGAAGACCAGGAAGTAGCTGTGGCTGAATGGGCTCGGGGGGCAAACCCCGTGTCCTGCAAATGGGTGAAGCAACAAGGGCCTGCAAAAGGGTTCGACTTCGACGTAAGCAAGGCTGAGAAGATATTTGATTTACTGCTTAAGGAGAAACAGCTGAAGTTATCCGAAGGCCATAGGATCCCTACGGTGCAAGAGCTGAACGGAAGACCGTACTGCAAGTGGCATAACTCGTTCACCCACACCACCAGCGACTACAAAGTGTTGCGTCAGCAAATTCAAATGGCGATAGAACAAGGCCGTCTGATTTTCGGTCAGTATGCCATGAAAGTGGACACGCAACCGTTTCCTGCCGTCAACATGGTAGAGTACAGTCACCCCACGAGGCGTCAGCCAGGTTTCTCGTTCGATATTAACATGGCAGGGCCTGTATACCACCCTGGCAAGGATAAAGAAGAAAGCAGTCGTTCTCGTGGCAAGAACAAGGAGGAGGCTGGCCCACGTGACCGGCCCCGATATGATGACAAGCGGTACATCACCGAGAAACAAGTGAGAAGCGTGCGGTATCAACGACCACTCTCCGAGCACCTTCTTAACAAGTATGAGCATCAGTATGACCGACGCTGGCGGTATGACACAGCCGACGAAAGAGATCGTCGGTCTAGCGTAAGCGACAGAAAGTATCGTCGGTATGATAGAGACGACGAAGGATATGAACGCCGCGCTAAGGGAAGGTCAAGGGAGCAAGAAGACATGGACAGGCACTGGGATTGTCCTTTCTTTAAGCATTGCTGGGATTCGGGAATGAGCCGATTGCCTACGATCGACAACTTCCCGGAGTATAGCCAGAAGAAGAAGGACACAAGTGACGTGTCAGTGTTCAAACGTCTAGGGCCTCTCCCATCTCGGAACAAGCAAGCTGAGTCATCTCGGGTGGAAAATCTAGAGGAGCTAGAAGATGAAGATGAATCAGAAGAAGAAGAAGATAGATACCACCGGCCAAGGTGGTGCCCTGATGGACTCAGTCACTCCCAACAGCGTAGGGTTCAGCGGCTACGTAGCTTGGAGGAAGTCGAGAGGCAATACCTGCACACGCTGAGGAAAGCACGGCCCGATCTGGCCGTGAAAATTCAGCAAACTTTGGACGCAGAAGGTCGTCCACAGAAGAAAGAATGGCGCCCCAAGCAAATGAAAGCCGACGAGAAGACCTCGGCTGGCACAAATATGGTGTTCATCCTTCCGGCGGAGTTTTGCGCTCCAAGAACAGAAGAAGCGTCGGTAGCTCAGTTCGACTGTGGTCCACGGCCAATTATCTTTGAGAAGCCACAGGAGAAGGGCTACAAACATCTGAAGGCCCTATACCTAAAAGGTTACATCAATGGGCAGACTGTTGGCAAGATGATGGTTGACACCGGAGCGGCAGTCAATATAATGTCGTACTCCATGCTGCGAAGTTTGGGCCGATCCCTGCGATCGGCCCCAAAAAATAAAAAGCAATGATCCTACCTCAAACACGTCACGTAGTCCTAGTAGGGAGGCTCCCTCCCGTAGTAGATCACGAACAAGTTGTAAACCCTCATTGAGCAATGCAATAAAAATGGGGGCCGATTCCAGCAATCGGCCCATATTATCCTCATACGTTTTGCCTGTGTTCAACATCGATCTAGCAGGCGACGGAAAGCTAGGGTATGGGTTTACATCGGCTGATGAGCTAGAAGAGATTGACATTGGTCCTGGGGATAAGCCACGACCAACTTTTATCAGCAAAGAATTAGATCCGCATCTGAGGAGCCTGATGATAGCTCTGTTGAAAGAATACCCAGGGTGCTTTGCATGGGATTACACAGAGATGCCTGGGTCAGACATGAGCATCATTGAGCATCGGCTCCCTCTCAAGAAAGGATTTCGGCCGTTTCAGCAGCGAGCGCGACAGATGAAGGCCGACATTTTAGAAGGAGTCGATGTTCAGGTACAGTTCCTGGAACCAGATGACTGGAGAGCCGATATCTTCAATTACTTGAAAGATCCGGCTCGGGGGGCACCTAAACAGATAAGATACAAGGCCATGAAGTACGTCCTTATAGGAGATGACATGTTCCACAGGACTCTAGAAGGGTTACTTCTCAAATGCCTGGGACCAGCCGAGTCGAATCGGCTCTTACACGTCAACATCTCAAGAAATATTTCCCAAGCATGTGGGATGACGGACAGTGAAATATGGGGGCCGATGCATAAAATTGGCCAGTAAAAAAAAATTTGTACATACAAATCACAGCCGATGCACAGACATCGACTTTAGGAAAATATGCAAAGCAACGGGACACAAGTACAGCCGATGCATAGACATCGACTTCAGACTAAAAAAGCCATCGACTCTAGAGGTATGAGCTCATATGAGCAGTTATCAGGTTACATAGAGGGGTTCTACTGAAGGAATGCCTCGAGGGCATGGAGAGCGTCAGCACGAACACGGTCCACCTCGGCGATCTCGGCCTCGTCGTCTTCGTCCTTGCCTGTCACCAGCTGTCTGTTCAGGGCACGTATTTCGGCCAGATCAGTCTTCAGTTCAGCTCTGAGGCCTTCTGCTTCCTCTTGGGAGCGTGCAATGTGGGCTTCCTTATCATGGATGAGCTGTTTGGTTGCCCGAACCCTCTCTTCAAGGTCCTCCAACTCCTTTCGCAAGGCCTCAAGTTCAGCAGTGCTAACAGAGGTGTCAGTTTTGGCGTCCAAGGCTGACTTCTTCTCATTAAGCCGCTGACATTTGTCTGCAATATCGGCTTTCAACGGAAGCTGGGCGTGGCGTAGGTCGATTCTCTGACGAGCCAACTTCACCCTTGACCTGTAGGCAGATAGAGTAACAACCGGCCAGAGTTTCACCTGCAACGTCACCGGGAGATGGGGCTGGATGTCTTCAAGGATGATCTTCACTTCCTCGGGGTTTTCAACCAATGTTTCGATTGAGGAGGAGAGCAGGGCCTTGAGATGCTGGAGATGACCTTGGGTGGCGCTGGGTCCCGGCTCTTCACTTGCCCTAGAAGTAACTGGTTCGATGAATTCAGGGTCGAACGCTAGCAAGCTTGAGAGGTCGTAACCCTGACAAACAACAAGAACAGCGTCCGTATGCAGCAAAAGAGAAGGGTAGAGCCAAGGGAAAGGAGTGTACCTCCCCTGAGACCAGAGGGACAGCCGATGATGAGATGATCGGCTCTTGTATTTCTGCTGTGGGCTTAGCCAAGTTGGCAACCTTGTCAGCTACACTTCTAGAAGTTGCTAGGTCCAGGGTGGCGGATGGCATCAGTACCTCCTCAACTTCCCCACTAGAGGTGTCGTCAGTCTGCAAAGGAAGTGGTTAGCCAATGCAAGCAGCGAAGGGTCAGCATGAAATATGAGCCGAGGAAAGCATGGAGTGTAATTACATTTGAAGCCTCTTGATTTGATGCAGGGGCTTGCGGTTCCTTTCGAGCTCTCTTGATGCATCGGCTCTTTGTGCGTACTTTGGTTGGAGCTTGGGGGGCAACAAGTTCAGTAATTGACCTCTTCTTGGAAGCCGATGGTGGCAAATCTGGCTGGCTCTGCGTGGTGGCTTTCCCGGAGTTCCCCGAGCTCGAATCCCTTCGATTGGACTGTGTCTCCTTGCTGGAGTTGTCTTCAGTGGAGGCCTATAAAAGAAGAGTTAGTAAGCACAAGCATTTCCATAAGGGTAGATGAAATCGGTCAGCTTACGTGCAAACTTTCTTGAGCTGGAGTAGGGGTTTGGCGCTTCAAGGTCTTCCTGGCAGCTACTTTCCTCACTGCTGTTCTCGCCTGGGTTGAGGCTCGGGGGGCAGCTAGCCCGGAAGACACTTTGCTCTTGGGAGCCGATTTTGGTGAGATCGGCTGGCTCTGCATCACGACCTTCTTCAGAGGGGGTGAGTGATGTCTACGGGAGCTTCTATTCTTGTAGACAGTGTTGGGCCTCCAAGAGCAGAGGTTTGTAGAACAGCAGCAAGTTTCCCTTAAGTGGATCCCCCAAGGTTTATCGATCTCAGGGAGGAAGAGGTCAAAGATATCCCTCTCATGCAACCCTGCAACCACAAAGCAAGAAGTCTCTTGTGTCCCCAACACACCTAATAGGTGCACTAGTTCGGCGAAGAGATAGTGAAATACATGAGGTATGAATAAGTATGAGCAGTAGCAACAGCGCCAGAAAAGTGCTTTGCTATCCAGGACTGGCGTGTGGTCGATGGTGGTAATATTGCGGACAGTACAGATGCAGTAAAACAGTAAACAAGCAGCGATAGCAGTATTGGAAACAAGGCCTAGGGATTATACTTTCACTAGTGGACACTCTCAACATTGATCACATAATAGAATAAATAGATAGATGCTAGACTCTACACTCTCTTGTTGAATGATGAACACCACTAATTGCGTAGGGCTACAAGAACCCTCAATGCCGGAGTTAACAAGCTCCACAATATTCAATGTTCATATTTAAATAACCTTAGAGTGCAAGATAGATCAACACAACCAAACCAAGTACTAACATAGCATGCACACTGTGACCATCACACTATGAAAGGAGGAATAGATCACATCAATACCATCATAGTAATAGTTAACTTCATAATCTACAAGAGATCACAATCATAGCATATACCAAGTACTTCATGATGCACACACTGCCAACATTACATCATGGAGGAGGAATAGACTACTTTAATAACATCACTAGAGTAGCACATAGATGAATTGTGATACAAAACTCATATGAATCTCAATCATGTAAGGCAGCTCATGAGATCATTGTATTGAAGTACATAGGAGAGAGATTAACCACATAGCTACCGGTACAGTCCCGAGCCTCGATGGAGAACTACTCCCTCCTCATGGGAGACAGTAGCAGTGATAAAGATGGCGGTGGAGATGGCAGCGGTGTCGATGGAGAAGCCTTCCGGGGGCACTTCCCCGTCCCGACGGCGTGCCGGAACAGAGACTCCTGTCCCCCAGATCTTGGCTTCGCGATGGCGGCGGCTACGGAAGGTTTCTCGTACCGTGGCTTTTCCGTCTCGAGGTTTTAGGTCGAGGGGCTTCTTATAGGCGAAGAGGCGGCGTCAGAAGGGGTCTGGGGCCACCAGACAATAGGGCGGCGCGGCCAGGGCCTGGGCCGCGCCAGCCCCATGTGTGGGCCCCCTGTGGGTCCTCTCTGGCGACTCTCGGGTGTTCTGGAAGCTCTCGGGGATTCTAAGATGCTGGGCGTTGATTTCGTCCAATTCCGAGAATATTTCCTTACTTGGATTTCTGAAACCAAAAACAGCAGAAAACAGGAACTGGCCCTTGATACGTCTCCAACGTATCGATAATTTCTTATGTTCCATGCCACATTATTGATGTTATCTACATGTTTTATGCACACTTTATGTCATATTCGTGCATTTTCTGGAACTAACCTATTAACAAGATGCCGAAGTGCCGATTCTTTGTTTTCTGCTATTTTTGGTTTCAGAAATCCTAGTAATGAAATATTCTCGGAATTGGACGAAATCAACGCCCAGGGTCCTATTTTGCCACGAAGCTTCCAGAAGTCCGAAGAGGAGACGAAGAGGGGCCACGAGGGGGCCACACCCTAGGGCAGCGCGGCCCCCCCCTTGGCCGCGCGGCCCTGTGGTGTGGGGCCCCCGTGCCGCCTCTTGACCTGCCCTTCCGCCTACAAATAGCCTCCGTCGCGAAACCCCCAATACCGAGAGCCACGATACGGAAAACCTTCCAGAGACGCCGCCGCCGCCGATCCCATCTCGGGGGATCCAGGAGATCGCCTCCGGCACCCTACCGGAGAGGGGAATCATCTCCCGGAGGACTCTACGCCGCCATGGTCGCCTCCGGTGTGATGTGTGAGTAGTCTACCCCTGGACTATGGGTCCATAGCAGTAGCTAGATGGTTGTCTTCTCCCCATTGTGCTATCATTGTCGGATCTTGTGAGCTGCCTAACATGATCAAGATCATCTATCTGTAATTCTATATGTTGCGTTTGTTGGGATCCGATGAATAGAGAATACTTGTTATGTTGATTATCAAAGTTATATCTATGTGTTGTTTATGATCTTGCATGCTCTCCGTTACTAGTAGATGCTCTGGCCAAGTAGATGCTTGTAACTCCAAGAGGGAGTATTTATGCTCGATAGTGGGTTCATGCCTGCATTGACACAGGACGGTGATGAAAGTTCTAAGGTTGTGTTGTGCTGTTGCCACTAGGGATAAAACATTGATGCTATGTCTAAGGATGTAGTTGTTGATTACATTATGCACCATACTTAATGCAATTGTCTGTTGCTTTGCAACTTAATACTGGAGGGGTTCGGATGATAACCTCGAAGGTGGACTTTTTAGGCATAGATGCAGTTGGATGGCGGTCTATGTACTTTGTCGTAATGCCCAATTAAATCTCACTATACTCATCATGATATGTATGTGCATGGTCATGCCCTCTTTATTTGTCAATTGCCCAACTGTAATTTGTTCACCCAACATGCTGTTTATCTTATGGGAGAGACACCTCTAGTGAACTGTGGACCCCGGTCCAATTCTCTTTCCTGAAATACAATCTACAGCAATACTTGTTCTACTGTTTTCTGCAAACAATCATCTTCCACACAATACGGTTAATCCTTTGTTACAGCAAGCCGGTGAGATTGACAACCTCACTGTTTCGTTGGGGCAAAGTACTTTGGTTGTGTTGTGCAGGTTCCACGTTGGCGCCGGAATCCCTGGTGTTGCGCCGCACTACATCCCGCCGCCATCAACCTTCAACGTGCTTCTTGGCTCCTACTGGTTCGATAACCTTGGTTTCATACTGAGGGAAACTTGCCGCTGTACGCATCACACCTTCCTCTTGGGGTTCCCAACGGACGCGTGTTGAACGCGTATCAAGCAGCTTTTTCCGGCGCCGTCGCCGGGGAGATCAAGACACGCTGCAAGGGGAGTCTCCACTTCTCAATCTCTTTACTTTGTTTTTGTCTTGCTTAGTTTTATTTACTACTTTGTTTGCTGCACTAAATCAAAATACAAAAAAAATTAGTTGCTAGTTTTACTTTATTTGCTATCTTGTTTGCTATATCAAAAACACAAAAAAATTAGTTACTTGCATTTACTTTATCTAGTTTGCTTTATTTACTGTTGCTAAAATGGCCAACCCTGAAAATACTAAGTTGTGTGATTTCACAACCACAAATAATAATGATTTCTTATGCACACCTATTGCTCCACCTGCTACTACAGCATAATTCTTTGAAATTAAACCTGCTTTACTGAATCTTGTTATGCGAGAGCAATTTTCTGGTGTTAGTTCTGATGATGCTGCTGCCCATCTCAATAATTTTGTTGAATTATGTGAAATGCAAAAGTATAAGGATGTAGATGGTGACATTGTAAAATTAAAATTGTTCCCTTTCTCATTAAGAGGAAGAGCTAAAGATTGGTTGCTATCTCTGCCTAAGAATAGTATTGATTCATGGACTAAATGCAAGGATGCTTTTATTGGTAGATATTATCCCCCTGCTAAAACTATATCTTTGAGGAGTAGCATAATGAATTTTAAACAATTAGATACTGAACATGTTGCTCAAGCTTGGGAAAGAATGAAATCTCTGGTTAAAAATTGCCCAACCCATGGACTGACTACTTGGATGATCATCCAAACCTTCTATGCAGGACTAAATTTTTCTTCACGGAATTTATTGGATTCAGCTGCTGGAGGTACCTTTATGTCCATCACTCTTGGTGAAGCAACAAAGCTTCTTGATAATATGATGATCAATTACTCTGAATGGCACACGGAAAGAGCTCCACAAGGTAAGAAGGTAAATTCTGTCGAAGAAACCTCTTCCTTGAATGATAAGATTGATGCTATTATGTCTATGCTTGTGAATGGTAGGCCTAATGTTAATTCTAATAATGTTCCGTTAGCGTCATTGGTTGCTCAAAAAGAATATGTTGATGTGAATTTCACTAAAAATAACAATTACAATGATTCTAGGCCATATCCTGCTAATGGTAATTCTCATGGTAGATATGTTTCACCTAATGAAGAGAAGATGCTAGAAATTGAAAGATCCACTAAGAGCTTTATGCAATCACAATATGAGCAAAATAAATTGTTTACTAAAACAATGAATGAACAATCTACCTTGTTGAAGAATATAGGGAATCAACTTGAAAATCTGAATAGGGAGATCTCGGGGTTGCAAACTAAACTTGCTAATGCTGAAAACCGAATCTCATTCATGTCTGCATCACAATCTTCTTTAATTAATAAAATGGCTGCTAAACCTGAGGATTTAGATGATAAAATTACTACTACAGCAAATGCCATCCAAGTTAGAATTAATGAGAATATAAGATTAATGGCTGAACTGCGTGCTAGGTGGGATAGAGAAGAAAATGAAAAACTAGCTAAAGAGAAGAATGTAGCTAAAGTTTGGACCATTACCACCACTAGTAATGCTAATGCCACACATGTTGCTGCACCTCCTACTATTAATAATAAAAGAATTGGTGTTAGCAATGTTTCCACTTCTAATGCAAAGCGCGAGAAACTGCCTGAAACTGCTAAAACTGCTGAAACTGCCTGTGATAAAGCTGCTGAAATTTTTTCCAACATTGGGGATGATGATCCCATTGCTTTAGATTATAATGGTTTGAATTTTGATGATTGCCACATCTCTGAAGTTATAAAGTTCTTGCAAAAACTTGCTAAAAGTCCTAATGCTAGTGCTATAAATTTGGCTTTCACGCAACATATTACAAATGCTCTCATAAAAGCTAGAGAAGAGAAACTAGAGCGCGAAGCCTCTATTCCTAAAAAGCTAGAGGATGGTTGGGAGCCCATCATTAAGATGAAGGTTAAAGATTTTGATTGTAATGCTTTATGTGATCTTGGTGCAAGTATTTCTGTTATGCCTAAGAAAATTTATAATATGCTTGACTTGCCACCGCTGAAAAATTGTTATTTGGATGTTAATCTTGCTGATCATTCTACAAAGAAACCTTTGGGGAAAGTTGATAATGTTCGCATTACCGTTAACAATAACCTTGTCCCCGTTGATTTTGTTGTCTTGGATATTGAATGCAATGCATCTTGTCCTATTATATTGGGAAGACCTTTTCTTCGAACTTTTGGTGCTATCATTGATATGAAGGAAGGTAATATAAAATATCAATTTCCTCTCAAGAAAGGTATGGAACACTTCCCTAGAAAGAGAATGAAGTTACCTTTTGATTCTATTATGAGAACAAATTATGATGTTGACACTTCGTCTCTTGATAATACTTGATACACACTTTCTGCGCCTAGCTGAAAGGCGTTAAAGAAAAGCGCTTATGGGAGACAACCCATGTTTTTTACCTACAGTACTTTGTTTTTATTTTGTGTCTTGGAAGTTGTTTACTACTGTAGCAACCTCTCCTTATCTTAGTTTAGTGTTTCGTTGTGCCAAGTAAAGTCTTTGATAGTAAAGTAAGTACTAGATTTGGATTACTGCGCAGTTCCAGATTTCTTTGCTGTCACGAATCTGGGTCTACCTCCCTGTAGATAGCTCAGAAAATTAAGCCAATTTACGTGCATGATCCTCAGATATGTACGCAACTTTCATTCAATTTGGGCATTTTCATTTGAGCAAGTCTGGTGCCATTTTAAAATTCGTCAATACGAACTGTTCTATTTTGACAGATTCTGCCTTTTATTTCGCATTGCCTCTTTTGCTATGTTGGATGAATTTCTTTGTTCCATTAATGTCCAGTAGCTTTATGCAATGTCCAGAAGTGTTAAGAATGATTGTGTCACCTCTGAATATGTTAATTTTTATTGTGCACTAACCCTCTAATGAGTTGTTTCGAGTTTGGTGTGGAGGAAGTTTTCAAGGATCAAGAGAGGAGTATGATGCAACATGATCAAGGAGAGTGAAAGCTCTAAGCTTGGGGATGCCCCGGTGGTTCACCCCTGCATATTCTAAGAAGACTCAAGCGTCTAAGCTTGGGGATGCCCAAGGCATCCCCTTCTTCATCGACAACATTATCAGGTTCCTCCCCTGAAACTATATTTTTATTCCATCACATCTTATGTGCTTTGCTTGGAGCGTCGGTTTGTTTTTGTTTTTTGTTTTGTTTGAATAAAATGGATCCTAGCATTCACTTTATGGGAGAGAGACACGCTCCGCTGTAGCATATGGACAAGTATGTCCTTGGTTTCTACTCATAGTATTCATGGCGAAGTTTCTCCTTCGTTAAATTGTTATATGGTTGGAATTGGAAAATGATACATGTAGTAATTGCTATTAATGTCTTGGGTAATGTGATACTTGGCAATTGTTGTGCTCATGTTTAAGCTCTTGCATCATATGCTTTGCACCCATTAATGAAGAAATACATAGAGCATGCTAAAATTTGGTTTGCATATTTGGTTTCTCTAAGATCTAGATAATTTCTAGTATTGAGTTTGAACAACAAGGAAGACGGTGTAGAGTCTTATAATGTTTACAATATGTCTTTTATGTGAGTTTTGCTGCACCGGTTCATCCTTGTGTTTGTTTCAAATAAGCCTTGCTAGCCTAAACCTTGTATCGAGAGGGAATACTTCTCATGCATCCAAAATACTTGAGCCAACCACTATGCCATTTGTGTCCACCATACCTACCTACTACATGGTATTTTCCGCCATTCCAAAGTAAATTGCTTGAGTGCTACCTTTAAAATTCCATCATTCACCTTTGCAATATATAGCTCATGGGACAAATAGCTTAAAAACTATTGTGGTATTGAATATGTAATTATGCACTTTATCTCTTATTAAGTTGCTTGTTTTGCGATAACAATGTTCACCTGAGGGACGCCATCAACTACTCTTTGTTGAATTTCATGTGAGTTGCTATGCATGTCCGTCTTGTCTGAAGTAAGAGAGATCTACCACCTTATGGTTAAGCATGCATATTGTTAGAGAAGAACATTGGGCCGCTAACTAAAGCCATGATCCATGGTGGAAGTTTCAGTTTTGGACAAATATCCTCAATCTCAAATGAGAAAATTATTAATTGTTGTTACATGCTTATGCATAAAAGAGGAGTCCATTATCTGTTGTCTATGTTGTCCCGGTATGGATGTCTAAGTTGAAGAATAATCAATAGCGAGAAATCCAATGCGAGCTTTCTCCTTAGACCTTTGTACAAAGCGGCATAGAGGTACCCCTTTGTGACACTTGGTAAAAACATGTGCATTGTGATGATCCGGTAGTCCAAGCTAATTAGGACAAGGTGCGGGCACTATTAGTATACTATGCATGAGGCTTGCAACTTATAAGATATAATTTACATGATACATATGCTTTATTACTACCGTTGACAAAATTGTTTCATGTTTTCAAAATCAAAGCTCTAGCACAAATATAGCAATCGATGCTTTTCCTCTATGGAGGACCATTCTTTTACTTTCAATGTTGAGTCAGTTCACCTATTTCTCTCCACCTCAAGAAGCAAACACTTGTGTGAACTGTGCATTGATTCCTACATATTTGCTTATTGCACTTATTATATTACTCTATGTTGACAATATCCATGAGATATACATGTTATGAGTTGAAAGCAACCGCTGAAACTTAATCTTCTTTTGTGTTGCTTCAATGCCTTTACTTTGAATTATTGCTTTATGAGTTAACTCTTATGCAAGACTTATTGATGCTTGTCTTGAAGTGCTATTCATGAAAAGTCTTTGCTTTATGATTCACTTGTTTACTCATGTCATATACATTGTTTTGATCGCTGCATTCACTACATATGCTTTACAAATAGTATGATCAAGATTATGATGGCATGTCACTCCGTAAATTATCTGTGTTATCGTTTTACCTGCTCGGGACGAGCAGAACTAAGCTTGGGGATGCTGATACGTCTCCGACGTATCGATAATTTCTTATGTTCCATGCCACATTATTGATGTTATCTACATGTTTTATGCACACTTTATGTCATATTCGTGCATTTTCTGGAACTAACCTATTAACAAGATGCCGAAGTGCCGATTCTTGTTTTCTGCTGTTTTTGGTTTCAGAAATCCTAGTAACGAAATATTCTCGGAATTGGACGAAATCAACGCCCAGGGTCCTATTTTGCCACGAAGCTTCCAGAAGTCCGAAGAGGAGACGAAGAGGGGCCACGAGGGGGCCACACCCTAGGGCGGCGCGCCCCCCCCTTGGCCGCGCGGCCCTGTGGTGTGGGGCCCCCGTGCCGCCTCTTGACCTGCCCTTCCGCCTACAAATAGCCTCCGTCGCGAAACCCCCAGTACCGAGAGCCACGATACGGAAAACCTTCCCGAGACGCCGCCGCCGCCGATCCCATCTCGGGGATCCAGAGATCGCCTCCGGCACTGCCGGAGAGGGGAATCATCTCCCGGAGGACTCTACGCCGCCATGGTCGCCTCCGGTGTGATGTGTGAGTAGTCTACCCCTGGACTATGGGTCCATAGCAGTAGCTAGATGGTTGTCTTCTCCCCATTGTGCTATCATTGTCGGATCTTGTGAGCTACCTAACATGATCAAGATCATCTATCTGTAATTCTATATGTTGCGTTTGTTGGGATCCGATGAATAGAGAATACTTGTTATGTTGATTATCAAAGTTATATCTATGTGTTGTTTATGATCTTGCATGCTCTCCGTTACTAGTAGATGCTCTGGCCAAGTAGATGCTTGTAACTCCAAGAGGGAGTATTTATGCTCGATAGTGGGTTCATGCCTGCATTGACACCTAGGACAGTGACAGAAAGTTCTAAGGTTGTGTTGTGCTGTTGCCACTAGGGATAAAACATTGATGCTATGTCTAAGGATGTAGTTGTTGATTACATTACGCTCCATACTTAATGCAATTGTCTGTTGCTTTGCAACTTAATACTGGAGGGGGTTCGGATGATAACCTGAAGGTGGACTTTTTAGGCATAGATGCAGTTGGATGGCGGTCTATGTACTTTGTCGTAATGCCCAATTAAATCTCACTATACTCATCATGATATGTATGTGCATGGTCATGCCCTCTTTATTTGTCAATTGCCCAACTGTAATTTGTTCACCCAACATGCTGTTTATCTTATGGGAGAGACACCTCTAGTGAACTGTGGACCCCGGTCCAATTCTCTTTACTGAAATACAATCTACTGCAATACTTGTTCTACTGTTTTCTGCAAACAATCATCTTCCACACAATACAGTTAATCCTTTGTTACAGCAAGCCGGTGAGATTGACAACCTCACTGTTTCGTTGGGGCAAAGTACTTTGGTTGTGTTGTGCAGGTTCCACGTTGGCGCCGGAATCCCTGGTGTTGCGCCGCACTACATCCCGCCGCCATCAACCTTCAACGTGCTTCTTGGCTCCTACTGGTTCGATAACCTTGGTTTCATACTGAGGGAAACTTGCCGCTGTACGCATCACACCTTCCTCTTGGGGTTCCCAACGGACGCGTGTTGAACGCGTATCAGCCCTTCGGCATCTCGTCAATAGGTTAGTTCCGGAAAACGCATAAAAACGATATAAAGTATGCATAAAACATGTAGATATCATCAATAATGTGGCATGGAACATATGAAATTATCGATACGTCGGAGACATATCAGCATCCCCAAGCTTAGTTTCTGCTCGTCCCGAGCAGGTAAACGATAACAAAGATAATTTCTGGAGTGACATGCCATCATAATCTTGATCATACTATTGTAAGCATATGTAATGAATGCAGCGATCAAAGCAATGGTAATTGACATGAGTAAACAAATGAATCATATAGCAAAGACTTTTCATGAATAGTACTTTCAAGACAAGCATCAATAAGTCTTGCATAAGAGTTAACTCATAAAGCAATAATTCAAAGTAAAGGTATTGAAGCAACACAAAGGAAGATGAAGTTTCAGCGGTTGCTTTCAACTTATAACATGTATATCTCATGGATAGTTGTCAATGTAAAGTAATATAACAAGTGCAATATGCAAGTATGTAGGAATCAATGCATAGTTCACACAAATGTTTGCTTCTTGAGGTGGAGAGAAATAGGTGAACTGACTCAACAATAAAAGTAAAAGAAAGGTCCTTCAAAGAGGAAAGCATCGATTGCTATATTTGTGCTAGAGCTTTGGTTTTAAAAACAAGAAACAATTTTGTCAATGGTAGTAATAAAGCATATGTGTTATGTAAATTATATCCTACAAGTTGCAAGCCTCATGCATAGTATACTAATAGTGCCCGCACCTTGTCCTAATTAGCTCGGATTACCTGGATTATCATCGTAATGCATATGTTTTAACCAAGTGTCACAAAGGGGTACCTCTATGCCGCCTGTACAAAGGTCTAAGGAGAAAGCTCGCATTGGATTTCTCGCTATTGATTATTCTCAACTTAGACATCCATACCGGGACAACATAGACAACAGATAATGGACTCCTCTTTTATGCATAAGCATTCAACAACAATTAATTTTCTCATATGAGATTGAGGATATTTGTCCAAAACTGAAACTTCCACCATGGATCATGGCTTTAGTTAGCGGCCCAATGTTCTTCTCTAACATTATGCATGCTCTAACCATTCTAGCGGTAAATCTCCCTTACTTCAGACAAGACGGACATGCATAGCAACTCACATGATATTCAACAAAGAGTAGTTGATGGCGTCCCCAGGAACATGGTTATCGCACAACAAGCAACTTAATAAGAGATAAAGTGCATAAGTACATATTCAATACCACAATAGTTTTTAGGCTATTTGTCCCATGAGCTATATATTGTAAAGGTGAAGGATAGAAATTTTAAAGGTAGCACTCAAGCAATTTACTTTGGAATGGCGGAGAAATACCATGTAGTAGGTAGGTATGGTGGACACAAATGGCATAGTGGTTGGCTCAAGGATTTGGATGCATGAGAAGTATTCCCTCTCGATACAAGGTTTAGGCTAGCAAGGTTATTTGAAACAAACACAAGGATGAAGCGGTGCAGCAAAACTCACATAAAAGACATATTGTAAACATTATAAGACTCTACACCGTCTTCCTTGTTGTTCAAGCTCTTTACTAGAAATTATCTAGACCTTAGAGAGACCAATTATGCAAACCAAATTTTAGCAAGCTCTATGTATTTCTTCATTAATAGGTGCAAAGTATATGATGCAAGAGCTTAAACATGAGCACAACAATTGCCAAGTATCACATTGTTCAAGACATTATACCAATTACCACATGTAGCATTTCCCGTTTCCAACCATATAACAATTAACGAAGCAGTTTCAACCTTCGCCATGAAAATTAAAAGCTAAGAACACATGTGTTCATATGAACCAGCGGAGCGTGTCTCTCTCCCACACAAGCATTTATTCAAAAAAACAAAAAAAAAACAGACGCTCCAAGTAAAGTACATAAGATGTGACCGAATAAAAATAAAGTTTCAAGAGAAGGAACCTGATAATTTGTCGATGAAGAAGGGGATGACTTGGGCATCCCCAAGCTTAGATGCTTGAGTCTTCTTGAAATATGCAGGGATGAACCACCGGGGCATCCCCAAGCTTAGAGCTTTCACTCTTCTTGATCACATTGTATCATCCTCCTCTCTTGACCCTTGAAAACTTCCTTCACACCAAACTCGAAACAAACTCATTAGAGGGTTAGTGCATAATCAAAATTCACATATTCAGAGGTGACACAATCATTCTTAACACTTCTGGACATTGCCTAAAGCTACTGGAAGTTAATGGAACAAAGAAATCCATCCCACGTAGCAAAAGAGGCAATGCGAAATAAAAGGCAGAATCTGTCAAAACAGAACAGTCCGTAAAGACGAATTTTAAAGAGACACCAGACTTGCTAAAATGAAAATGCTCAAATTGAATGAAAGTTGCGTACATATCTGAGGATCACTCACGTAAATTGGCATAATTTTCTGAGTTACCTACAGAGAATTAGACCCAGATTCGTGACAGCAAGAAATCTGTTTCTGCGCAGTAATCCAAATCTAGTATGAACCTTACTATCAAAGACTTTACTTGGCACAACAATGCAACAAAATTAAGATAAGGAGAGGTTGCTACAGTAGTAACAACTTCCAAGACTCAAATATAAAACAAAATTACTGTAGTAAAATAAACACATGGGTTATCTCCCAAGAAGTGCTTTCTTTATAGCCATTAAGATGGGCTCAAATAGCTTTAATGATGCACTCGCAAGAAATAGTATTTGAAGCAAAAGAGAGCATCAAGAGGCAAATTCAAAACACATTTAAGCCTAACATGCTTCCTATGCAAAGGAATCTTGTAAATAAACAAGTTCATGAAGAGCAAAGTGACAAGCATAGGAAGATAAAATAAGTGTAGTTTCAAAAATTTCAGCACATAGAGAGGTGTTTTAGTAACATGAAAATTTCTACAACCATATTTTCCTCTCTCATAATAACTTTCAGTAGCATCATGAGCAAACTCAACAATATAACTATCACATAAAGCATTCTTATCATGAGTCTCATGCATAAAATTATTACTCTCCACATAAGCATAATCAATTTTATTAGTTGTAGTGGGAGCAAATTCAACAAAGTAGCTATCATTATTATTCTCATCATCAAATATAGGAGGCATATTGTAATCATAATCAAATTTATCCTCCATAACAGGTGGTACCAAAAGGCTACTATCATTATAATCATCATAAATAGGAGGCAAAGTATCATCAAAGTAAATTTTCTCCTCAATGCTTGGGGGACTAAAAAGATCATGCTCATCAAAACCAGCTTCCCCAAGCTTAGAACTTTCTATATCATTAGCAACAATAGTGTTCAAAGTGTTCATACTAATATGTTCCATGGGTTTTTTAATTTTCGCATCAAACCATCCATGTCTTAAATCAGGAAATAGAATAAGAAGCTCATTGTTGTCCATTATGCCTTACTAGTGTAAACAAGAAACAAAAAGATGCAATTGCAGGATCTAAAGGAAATAGCTTCGAGCACAAACACAATGGCGCCAGAAAAGTACTGTTACCTGGAACCGGAGTATGAGTGCCTTTTACCTTTCCTCCCCGGCAACGGCGCCAGAAAAGTGCTTGATGTCTACGGGAGCTTCTATTCTTGTAGACAGTGTTGGGCCTCCAAGAGCAGAGGTTTGTAGAACAGCAGCAAGTTTCCCTTAAGTGGATCCCCCAAGGTTTATCGATCTCAGGGAGGAAGAGGTCAAAGATATCCGTCTCATGCAACCCTGCAACCACAAAGCAAGAAGTCTCTTGTGTCCCCAACACACCTAATAGGTGCACTAGTTCGGCGAAGAGATAGTGAAATACAGGTGGTATGAATAAGTATGAGCAGTAGCAACAACGCCAGAAAAGTGCTTTGCTATCCAGGACTGGCGTGTGGTCGATGGTGGTAATATTGCGGACAGTACAGATGCAGTAAAACAGTAAACAAGCAGCGATAGCAGTATTGGAAACAAGGCCTAGGGATTATACTTTCACTAGTGGACACTCTCAACATTGATCACATAACAGAATAAATAGATAGATGCTAGACTCTACACTCTCTTGTTGGATGATGAACACCACTAATTGCGTAGGGCTACAAAAACCCTCAATGCCGGAGTTAACAAGCTCCACAATATTCAATGTTCATATTTAAATAACCTTAGAGTGCAAGATAGATCAACACAACCAAACCAAGTACTAACATAGCATGCACACTGTGACCATCACACTATGAAAGGAGGAATAGATCACATCAATACCATCATAGTAATAGTTAACTTCATAATCTACAAGAGATCACAATCATAGCATATACCAAGTACTTCATGATGCACACACTGCCAACATTACATCATGGAGGAGGAATAGACTACTTTAATAACATCACTAGAGTAGCACATAGATGAATTGTGATACAAAACTCATATGAATCTCAATCATGTAAGGCAGCTCATGAGATCATTGTATTGAAGTACATAGGAGAGAGATTAACCACATAGCCACCGGTACAACCCCGAGCCTCGATGGAGAACTACTCCCTCCTCATGGGAGACAGCAGCGGCGATGAAGATGGCGGTGGAGATGGCAGCGGTGTCGATGGAGAAGCCTTCCGGGGGCACTTCCCCATCCCGGTGGCGTGCCGGAACAGAGACTCCTGTCCCCCAGATCTAGGCTTCGCGATGGCGGCGGCTCTGGAAGGTTTCTCGTACCGTGGCTTTTCCGTCTCGAGGTTTTAGGTCGAGGGGCTTCTTATAGGCGAAGAGGCGGCGTCAGAAGGGGTCTGGGGCCACCAGACAATAGGGTGGCGCGGCCAGGGCCAGGGCCACGCCAGCCCCATGTGTGGGCCCCCTGTGGGTCCTCTCTGGCGACTCTCGGGTGTTCTGGAAGCTCCCGAGGATTCTAAGATGCTGGGCGTTGATTTCGTCCAATTCCGAGAATATTTCCTTACTAGGATTTCTGAAACCAAAAACAACAGAAAACAGGAACTGGCCCTTCGACATCTCGTCAATAGGTTAGTTCCGGAAAACGCATAAAAACGAAATAAAGTATGCATAAAACATGTAGATATCATCAATAATGTGGCATGGAACATAAGAAATTATCGATACGTCGGAGACGTATCAGTGAGCTTTTACAGAAAAGGACCACCGGAGCTGGTGGGAGGAATTTGAAAGGGGAGCCATCATCATGTGCAGGTTCTGAACCATTTTGTTGCTGCAAAGGGACAGAGCAAAGTTACAAAAGTTCATTGTGAGCCACTGCAAGAAAATTTGTGAGTGGAGGTACCTGTTCTGCAGGGATATCATATTCAGTATCAAGTTGCTTCAGCAACGGTCCCAGAGCTCTTCTGAAGGCATGAGTCTTCCACATAGACCACCAGGCCTCAAAACCGTCAGTTGATGAGGTGAGAGAGAGGTTGTGAGGGATTGGGATGGCCAGAGCATCAAAGAAAGAGTAACACCTCTGGCCAGTAAGGACATCAGGCAAATCAGCTCTGCTCTCTGTCAGGTGGTGGAGGACGAAGTGTGGAGACACCTGCCCAAGACCAAACTGCCGGGCTACTACGACTGGCTGATAAGACTCATAACCAGGTTTGATGATCCTGTTTGAGGTGCTCATGCCAACTGGAAGGAAGCAAGGACGGATCATGATGGAATACAAGTGCCGAGTGCTGGGGTCTAGCCTGAAGGAGACTGGATTTTCAAAATTTCCAGATTCAGCGTAAGGAAAGAACAGAGGGTTGTCCATGCCTTGGAAGAAAATTCTGAACCACTCTGATGCTTCCTTAGGGATCACCTTACTACCTGGAAGGCTATAGAGAGCTTGGCCGTAGCTAGTGCATCGGATTTGTTTCCCATTAGCATCTGGGAAGCTGTAAGTGGTCAAAGGTGGAGGATTTGGGATCTGGTTCTGGAAATACAGCTGAGCCCATAACTGAATAAACCACCAGGGGCCTCCTGTTTTGACTGTCTTTTGGGAAAACAGGTTGACAGACATCAGTTGGAGATATCGATAGACTTCTCCAAGGAACAGTTTACCGATGCCAAGTTGGGTGCCTTTGGCAAGTTCATAGGCCAAAGAAAGACAGTTCTTGGTTGGGGCAAGTGAAGGGCCACAGAAGATAAAATGTTCCAACCAGAAATTCAGGAAGGGCGTGTGTTCCTTATCTGTTACAGGGCCTTTGTTTTTCATGTGGCGTCTAAGATAGGCACCCCAGTTTGTGCACTCTGTTTTGGAGGAGAGTGTAAAAGGGACTTTTTGCAGCATGAAAGCAGAAGGGCTTGGGGATGCAATGTCTAGACCAGTGATCATGGCCACATCTAGCAGAGTTGGTGTCATGGGACCGTGGCCAAACATGAAACAGTTCAGAGCATCAGACCAAAAGTAGCCGATGGTTTTCAGAAGGTTCTCATGCTTCTCAAGGGGAGACAGTGATAATGATAAAGCATCGGCTATTCCTGTAGTTTCCCATGTGGCTTGGTGAGTTTTAGATACTCTACTGTACCATGACACCCAGTCTTCAGGGGGATTAGGCCAGGCTCGTAAGCAGTCGGCCCAGGAAGCTAGATCTAAGTTCTCGTTAACAAAGGGGATCCTATTGGCCTCGCAAGAAATCAAATGGGCAGGACTCTCGGTAGAACGAGGGCCAAGATAGAGAGAATTTGGAAGAGAAGGATGCGGCAGCAGAATGTCTGATACCTAAAATTAATGATGAGATGAAACATTAATTCAGGGGTTTGCTGTTAATTCTAACACTATGTTCGGATGGCGAGGAGCGGTTGAGGATTACCTTCAGGCCAGAGACCGTAGCGTTGGTGTTGGATGATTCCGCCATTGGGTTCGCTGCGGAGTTGAATTGGCGCGGTTGAGATCTGAGATTCGTGTGGCGGTGAATTGGATCTGTTCGAGCGGCGGTTTGGGGATCTGAGTTACTCCTTCAGACGGAGGTCGCAGGTTACCGTTTGAACAGGCAACTAAGTTTGGCCTTATTCGCGTTTTATGGTAAAGGCCGATGCGCTGCCATCGGCTCTTTTGAGCGTTGATTTACTTTGACTATCGGCGAAATCGACATGGAAACATTTTCTTCATTGATAAAGGGGATTTTTTACAGTGAAGAGCCGATTGTTCGAGAAAGGAAGAACAAAAGAGAGGTCTATTGACCAATCTACTACTACTACTAGTCCTATGCTAGTAGATACTACTCTATGGGCCATCGCTGCCCTCGTCGTCGACGTCGTAGCTGCCGTCGGCGCTGCTGCCGGCGACGTCCTCGTCGCTGCTGCCGTAGCCCTCGGCAGGGGCTTCTTCCTCCTCATCATCATCGTCGTCGTCGTCCTCCGATCCGGCGTGGAAGCGTTTCGCCGGCGGCTCGTCAGAGGAGGCGTCGTCCTCCTCTTCTTCCTCCTCGTCGTAGGAGGTGAAGCTGGCCCAGGAGAAGAGGTCGTCCTCGCTCTCCGCCTCCAATTCCCCATCGACGAGGAACCGGAGGTCCGCCTCCCCGTCGGTCAGGGAGAGGTCATCGTCTGACCCGATGGCGGTCAGGGGTAGGTCGTCGTTCACCCTGACGGTGAAGTCCCACTCCCTTTCGTCCCAATGCTCGGGGGCCTCCTTCTCGTACTGCGCCATTCGGTCGTACTCTGGTATCGGCTCGCTGGAGGAGGAGGACTGGAAGGAGAGACCCGATGAGGTAGAGGATGAGGAGGAGGAAGACATGGCTGCAGAGGAGGGGGTTTTTTGCCGATGGCTAGTACGGAGCAAGAGGATGAAGAGGCGAACTGCTCGGCACGGTTAAATAAAGGGGATATAGTGGAGATTTAATGCTACAGCGGTTTCCGAGGAAGTGGTGCCAAAAAACTATCAAATCGTGCAGAGAAGTTGAGAAGGCAAGGCATCATGATGAAAGGATACTGCGACGGTTTTGCTCTGCCACAACATGACCCTACGAAGAAAAAAAAAACAGAGTGGTTTTGAAATTATCATTGCCAAAACCAGGGGGCATGTGTTATCACCACATTTTAACCAAGTCAGGAGGTGGGCCGTGATTGAGATGGGCTTGGAGAATATGCACGGAAAATATTCGTGAATCGGCCTTGTACAAGAGTTTGGGCTAGATTGCCCGTGTATCTGTAAATTATACTCCCTCCGTTCCTTTTTAATTGACTCGAATTTAGTATAAACTTGTACTAAATCCGAGTCAATTAAAAAAGAACGGAGGGAGTAGTAGGTTACGTGTCGGTTAGAATTAAGAGATAGAGTTTAGCTCGTACACGGTTGGGTTTATTCCCAAGTTAGAAAGTCTACGGACTATAAATATGTATCTAGGGTTATTGAGAAAGGAGGACGATCACGTTCGCAACAAACCAATCTAGGCGCATCGCCACCCCTTGTTTCGAGGGTTTCTTCCGGGTAAGCGCTATGCTGCCTAGATCGCATCTTGCGATCTAGGCAGTATCTTGTTTATTCGTTGTTTATGTGTTGCTCGTACTGAAGCCTTGTTGATGGCGAGCAACATCGTTATCATAGATATGTTAGGGTTAGCATCGATACTTTCTTGGCGTATTTGCTTAGTTATGCTACTCCTGGATATCTAGCTGCCCTTGCACCCATCTTAGGTGTATGGGCAGCACCTTGCTTAGTCTTTATTTAGTAGATTCGATCTGTTACGGTTGTTCCTTGTTCTGCAAGGATTAGTTTGATATCCATATGGTTAGGCCTTGCAAACGGGTTGAATGATCCAGTAGTGCGTAAGGTACGGTTTTGCTGACCCTAGAAGGGATGTTCCGAGGATCAACTCCATGTTGGTTTTTAGGCCTTTTCTAGGGTTGGTTTTCTGTTATCTTTCGTATCTGCCAGGCTCAACTACGTGTAGGACGTTCCGGTTATGTGGTGAAAACCCTAAATCGTCGTAGATCGTTTTAGCTCAGTGTTGACCAAGCAGGACCACCATGTTATCGTAGATCTAATACGATTCATGGGTGGATCGGCTCCCTGAGCCGATTCACAGGATAACCTGAGAGCCGATCGAGGCTCGTATTTAATGTTTACGTGTCTGCCATGCAGGAAATTAATCGAAGCAACTCATCACCTTCCTGACCAGGTATAGGTCAGGTGGCACGCCCTTGCACCAGCTTGGACGTGTGCCGGAGCATTGCGGGCCGTCGCCCGAGGGACCAGGACCCACCAGCAGTCCTGGGAGCCTCCCGGCTCTCCGTGTTGCCCGTCGCTGCTCGCCGGTGGGTTTTGGCAGGCAACAGGTCTAGATAATTTCTAGTATTGAGTTTGAACAACAAGGAAGACGGTGTAGAGTCTTATAATGTTTACAATATGTCTTTTATGTGAGTTTTGCTGCACCGGTTCATCCTTGTGTTTGTTTCAAATAGCCTTGCTAGCCTAAGCCTTGTATCGAGAGGGAATACTTCTCATGCATCCAAAATCCTTGAGCCAACCACTATGCCATTTGTGTCCACCATACCTACCTACTACATGGTATTTCTCCGCCATTCCAAACTAAATTGCTTGAGTGCTACCTTTAAATTTCTATCCTCTACCTTTGCAATATATAGCTCATGGGACAAATAGCCTAAAAACTATTGTGGTATTGAATATGTACTTATGCACTTTATCTCTTATTAAGTTGCTTGTTGAGCGATAACCATGTTCCTGGGGACGCCATCAACTACTCTTTGTTGAATATCATGTGAATTGCTATGCATGTCCGTCTTGTCTGAAGTAAGGGAGATTTACCGCTAGAATGGTTAGAGCATGCATAATGTTAGAGAAGAACATTGGGCCGCTAACTAAAGCCATGATCCATGGTGGAAGTTTCAGTTTTGGACAAATATCCTCAATCTCATATGAGAAAATTAATTGTTGTTGAATGCTTATGCATAAAAGAGGAGTCCATTATCTGTTGTCTATGTTGTCCCGGTATGGATGTCTAAGTTGAGAATAATCAATAGCGAGAAATCCGATGCGAGCTTTCTCCTTAGACCTTTGTACAGGCGGCATAGAGGTACCCCTTTGTGACACTTGGTTAAAACATATGCATTGCAATGATAATCCAGGTAATCCGAGCTAATTAGGACAAGGTGCGGGCACTATTAGTATACTATGCATGAGGCTTGCAACTTGTAGGATATAATTTACATAACACATATGCTTTATTACTACCATTGACAAAATTGTTTCTTGTTTTCAAAACCAAAGCTCTAGCACAAATATATCAATCAATGCTTCCCTCTGCGAAGGGCCTTTCTTCTACTTTTATGTTGAGTCGGTTCACCTATTTCTCTCCATCTCAAGAAGCAAACACTTGTGTGAACTGTGCATTGATTCCTACATACTTGCATATTGCACTTGTTATATTACTTTGCATTGACAACTATCCATGAGATATACATGTTACAAGTTGAAAGCAACCGCTGAAACTTAATCTTCCTTTGTGTTGCTTCAATGCCTTTACTCTGAATTATTGCTTTATGAGTTAACTCTTATGCAAGACTTATTGATGCTTGTCTTGAAGTACTATTCATGAAAAGTCTTTGCTATATGATTCATTTGATTACTCATGTCATTTACATTGTTTTGATCGATGCATTCATTACATATGCTTACAATAGTATGATCAAGGTTATGATGGCATGTCACTCCAGAAATTATCTTTGTTATCGTTTACCTGCTCGGGACGAGCAGAAACTAAGCTTGGGGATGCTGATACGTCTCCGACGTATCGATAATTTCTTATGTTCCATGCCACATTATTGATGATATCTACATGTTTTATGCATACTTTATGTCATATTTATGCATTTTCCGGCACTAACCTATTAACGAGATGCCGAAGAGCCGATTCTTGTTTCTGCTGTTTTTGGTTTCAGAAATCCTAGTAAGGAAATATTCTCGAAATTGGACGAAATCAACGCCCAGGGGCCTATTTTCACACGAAGCTTCCAGAAGACCGAAGATGATACGAAGTGGGGCCACGAGGTGGCCAAACATTAGGGCGGCGCGGCCCAGCCCTTGGCCGCGCCGACCTAGCGTGTGGGGCCCTCGTGTGGCCCCCTGACCTATTTCCTCCGCCTACTTATAGCCTTCGTCGCGAAACCCCCAGTACCGAGAGCCACGATACGGAAAACCTTCCAGAGACGCCGCCGCCGCCAATCCCATCTCGGGGGATTCAGGAGATCGCCTCCGGCACCCTGCCAGAGAGGGGAATCATCTCCCGGAGGACTCTTCACCGTCATGGTCGCCTCCGGAGTGATGAGTGAGTAGTTCACCCCTGGACTATGGGTCCATAGCAGTAGCTAGATGGCCGTCTTCTCCTAATTATGCTTCATTGTCGGGTCTTGTGAGCTGCCTAACATGATCAAGATCATCTATCTGTAATGCTATATGTTGTGTTTGTTGGGATCCGATGGATAGAGAATACTATGTTATGTTGATTATCAATCTATTACCTATGTGTTGTTTATGATCTTGCATGCTCTCCGTTATTAGTAGAGGCTCTGGCCAAGTTTTTACTCTTAACTCCAAGAGGGTGTATTTATGCTCGATAGTGGGTTCATGCCTCCATAAAATCTGGGACAGTGACAGAAAGTTCTAAGGTTGTGGATGTGCTGTTTCCACTAGGGATAAAACATTGATGCTATGTCCGAGGATGTAGTTATTGATTACATTACGCACCATACTTAATGTAATTGTCTGTTGTTTTCAATTTAATACTGGAAGGGGTTCGGATGATAACCTGAAGGTGGACTTTTTAGGCATAGATGCATGCTGGATAGCGGTCTATGTACTTTGTCGTAATGCCCAATTAAATCTCACAATACTCATCATATCATGTATGTGCATTGTCATGCCCTCTCTATTTGTCAATTGCCCAACTGTAATTTGTTCACCCAACATTCTATTTATCTTATGGGAGAGACACCTCTAGTGAACTGTGGACCCCGGTCCATTCTTAACATCGAATACAATCTACTGCAATACTTGTTCTAATGTTCTCTGCAAACATCATCATCCACACTATACATCTAATCATTTGTTACAGCAAGCCGGTGAGATTGACAACCTCACTGTTTCGTTGGGGCAAAGTACTTTGGTTGTGTTGTGCAGGTTCCACGTTGGCGCCGGAATCTCTGGTGTTGCGCCGCACTACATCTCGCCGCCATCAACCTTCAACGTGCTTCTTAGCTCCTACTGGTTCGATAAACATTGGTTTCTTACTGAGGAAAAACTTGCCGCTGTACGCATCACACCTTCCTCTTGGGGTTCCCAACGGTCACGTGCTGTACGCGTATCACTCGGTTAAAGCAACGCCCTAGACCAACCTCATGCTATAGTAAGAAATAGTGCAGAACAATAGGTACAATAGCTACAGTCCATGGCCAGTGTGTTTGCTGGGCCTAGCTACGCCCTTTATATATACATGTTTTAGTTATAGCTACTTTCGTATATAGAAAAAGTTGAGAAGCTATTTTTTTGGAACGAAAGGAATACATATCGTACAGTAAACGGGTCAAACTTAAACCTGCCCCTTTCCCCCTTGTCCTCTCCTCCTCCCTGCCACCGGAGAACTCGCTAGACGAAGCCTAGTCGGTGACGGCGGCGACGGGGCTCTCTCGCTCGTGCATCGGCAAAGACGGCGTTTCCTCTTGCGGCAGCGGGTGGATCGACGATGGCTTGGCGGCCGGGTACTGCAGGGCCCAATGGCTAGTGTGATGTGGTGACCTTGGAGTAGGTGCAGCCTCCCCGCGGTGGAGGCACTCCTGCTACAGCCGTGAGATCCGTCTCGCTCGGCCCAGATGGGCCTAGTGGGCCTTGTCTCAGCTTGCTTGTGGTAGCAGGTCATCACGGCTGGCGCAGCCTGGTGGTATCTGTGGCTGGCATGGCGGTGGCGGGCTGGATCCCCACCGCCCCTTTATAGTGGTGGTGGGACAGTTGTCGGTGTTTTGCCTATTATCAGCGGTGAGGCCAAGGCAATTCCTTTCAGAGTGTGCCTGATTGTGTTGGGAACGATGCGATGCCAGGAAAAATCCTTGTGTGAAGTTGACGGCGGAGATGCCCGAGGGCACCCAAAACCTCCTTGGAGGCGTCATTATGGCATTGCCCGTGCTTCCTGCATCGACCATTGGGGAAACCCTAGATCGGTCGTCGGATTGGGCGACGGTGGTGCGACTGTGTCGTTGCTTTCCTTGAGGCGTCGCCTA
This sequence comes from Lolium perenne, assembly GCF_019359855.2. NCBI lineage: Eukaryota > Viridiplantae > Streptophyta > Magnoliopsida > Poales > Poaceae > Lolium > Lolium perenne. The sequence continues at coordinate 123,492,514 of NC_067250.2, read as the reverse complement.
GGTGGTTCGTCGAGTATTTGGTAAGCCAGTTGGAGTCGGTGTCGGCCGCCGCCTAGAGTGTTATTTCTGGGGCACTATGTACATTGTCGCTGACACTTCTTGGCCATAGCCACCTCCAGTCTAGTTTGGTCCGGCCATTCTCTGGTCGACTCTTAGGCACTTAGGGGCGGACAGTGTGTTTGCCTGGGTATCTTGGAATTAGGATTGACCTCCTTAAGTTTCATCATTCCGTTGTGGTGTGGCTTAGAAGCTTAGTGCATCTCCTCCTCGCCATTCTTGGCGGGTGAAGGTGCAAGGCGAGTCCTTGCCGATTGGCTAGTGTCGGTAGTGTTGTAAATCATGGGGCTTCATGTTTATATCGTGTTGCCTTTTGATGTTGTACCGGCATTCTGGGCTTATTCTTCTTTGAAATTTAATAATCCTTTTAGGATATAGTATTCGAGAACAAAGATATCTTAATGCTATGTTTGGATGTAAGGAATTTAGTCTGGAATCGTGAAATTTCGAATTTGGTATCAATTTCGGCCGTTTGGATTGCGCTCAGAATTGGTGCGTGGAAACCGGATGAAATTCCGAGCGGGTGGTGCCTCGCGTGCAAAGAGCGTGCCCTCAATTCGGAGATCTCCCCCTCGGAATTGCCTCCCGCGCGCGTACCTGTTCGCTGGAGAAAAAGAGCATGCTCTCCCCGACGCTAGCGATGCCTCACTCCCGATACCAGCGAGAAGAGATCCGGCGGCATCGAACAGGTTCCCCCTCGCTCCATGTCTCCCTTCCGTGGCCTCCCACTCCATGGCCTCCCTCCTCCACGGTGCATCATCTCCGCCCTATTTCTCCTGGCCGCGCCCCTCATCGCCCTCTACTAACTACAAATTAGGGGCATGACCAGCGACAGGAGGGTGAACAGCGGCGGCCGGAGGGTGAATAGCGGGGGCAGCGGACTCGGTGTTTTCCGTGGAACTTCATTCTTCCCCGTCAGATGCTCTCAATGGAGCCATTTTTTTCTGAAATTTTATGGCCTCTGTAGGCTCTGATCTATCGCCGGCACATCGCGGTGACCGTGCTCTACGCCCTGATCTACAGCCTGGCTATCCAGTTGGTCATCCTTTTTTTTTTTGAACAAGAGTTGGTCATCCTCATCGACTCGTACCTCAACCTCAACTGAGACGAGAGGCAAAGGTGTTCTAGCGATTGTCCCAAAGGCACTGGTTTTTCTGGCTACAGCAAGCTGGGATATGTTCGCGGTCTGAACTTGTTTCCCCGATATACCACAGGGGCGAGAAGATCAACATCATTAGCGGGGTTCCTCGCATTAATCATTCTAGTTGTATTTGAAAGCAGCACTTCCTCATAATTTTAGCTGAAAGATTAATACACGAGCTTGAACTAAATGCACAGGTACCATCCTGAGGAGGAAGAAGTACCAGCTCTGATCGTTTCATCAATTCAAGAACTGACATGTTACCATCATGTTAATATGTGTGGAAAGTAATATACTCCCACCGTTTAGAATCAAATGACTAGATTCGCTTGTATCTAAATAAACTTGAGTCACTTAATTTTGAGCGGAGAAAGTATATGTTCATTCTAACATATATATGCTATTTTCGTACATGTACACAAGTTTATTTTGTCCACACACAACAAATCATTCAATTCCATGGTTTCTACATCTAAATGGGAAATGAGGCTTCAGTTTCTCTAGCCGCGGCCGAACCGTTTTTGCCCTCTTCCTCGCGAGAGGCGGCTGCGCTCCACTCCTCCCAATCTCCGGCCAGGGCGTTGGGCCTGGTTCCCTCTCTCTCCGCTTGACACTCCGGCAGCGGCACGAGGGAGGGGGAACCTCGTTCCTCCGTTCTAGCCTAGTAGTTAGGGTTATGTTTGGTTTCCTATGGTACATCGTTGGGGTGGCGGGAGCGATGCCCGGGCGAATAAATCTGCCTCAATTCTACTCCCACATTGGCGACAATCTTCATGGCGACATCTCGGTGTTGATGGCAAAGTGGGGTGCTCGGTCAGTGGATCAGTATCGTGGTCTTCTCGCCGTTCTTCAGATCTGGCGATATCTAGTGGTCTATTCAAGCAGGGATGGCGTGGCGGCGGCATCCTTGTGGTGGACTTGTGTCCTCGGGCTCCGTCGCTGCGATGGTGCTCGCTCCAGCGTCGGAGTGGAGCTCGGGAGGGTTTTCAGGAGTGTGTGCAGACTATGTCTGCGGTTGTGACAACTGGAAGATGGTGAATCTTGTGCTAAGTTTGTGGCTGGTGGCGAACATATCTGGTTTACTTCTCCGACATCGTCGTGCGAGGGCGCAAGATCTGGAGTTCGATGACGTGTCCAGGGTGCTACCCCGGTCTGATTCTTTCAACGACAATGGCTATACCTTTGGTGGGCTACCTTGGAGGTCCGCAAAGCTGCTAGACAACGATGGAGCCGTATCGAGCTCGGGTGAAGAGGTGATTTGTCCACTTTTTCTTGGGTGGCTGCTACGGTGGTGCCGGAGGCGAGTGACATGCGTTTGTGTTTTGCTCAAGGGTTTCTTTGGTTAGGATTGCAATTTACTTTTTTGGCTGAGGTTTCCTTTTGCAAAAGCTAGGGTTCTCCTATCTTTTAAGTTTTGTTAGGTCGGTGTTTATGTGGCTTGTAACTTGATATTTATTATATAAATGAGACATGTATTACCTGGAAAAAGAACATCCAAGCAGCAAATAGATTTGGGTATCACCCATGGATTCCAACAGCAAATTTCAGGCACACAAAAGCAACAAAATTTGAATCGGAAGCCATTTCCTTTTCATCTTAGATTTGGGATTTCCAATGCAGTTCAATTCTAGGCTCAGTTCAGTACATCCAAACATAATGTAAATAAACTTTATGGACAGGAAAATTACAGTTTTAATAAGAAATACTCTACACTCACGCTATATATGTCTAGGATTTGGCAAGCCAAGTATGTCCAACCCGAAGAGCATGGATCACGGAGGAAAGTGGATAATTGTCCTTGATCCAGCATATTGTGGGGATTCGAACCCTGGACGCTTGAATCCGCACCATGCAAGGCACGTCCCATGGCCCGAGTGTGCCACGTACATGAGTTCAGAAGGTGCTGGCATCGGAGAAGAGCTGCTATTACCTAGCAGCACACCAAGGTTTTTTTTTTTTGAAACGAGGCAAAAAGCTTTGCCTTTCATTGATATAGAAGAAAAGAGTTGGCCCGTTTATGAGGAAAATTGGTCGTAAAAATCGTTACAATACGACACCACACGTCAGCCCCGAGGCTGCGCTCCACACGGGTCGACGACCAACCAGGTCGATACCACACCTCAACGCAACAGGCGGAGGCGAAAGACCGGAGCCACCGCTCCAACTACCATGCCGGCCCCAAGGCCGCGCCCCGCCTGGCCGAAGACGAACCCGCCTCCGCAGAAACCACCAAAACACTCCACAAACCCTTCTGTCCGGTGGACGTCCAAAGCGAGTCCCCAAGAGGCAAAGCGACACAAGAGCGCCGCCCACGCCCGATCCCGCGAGGGATCTAGGGTTTCCCCCGGAGAACCCGGGCGGAGATCAGGAGACACCCGCTTCGACGACGCCTTCAAGAAGGATGCGGCGCCCACGGGCGTCACTGTCGTCGGTCCTGGCCGGCCGCCAAGACAAAGCTTTCGCCCAGCGAAGAGTCCAAAAATCTCGCGCCCGCCCAACAAGGACCGGCATAGACCACCACCTGCAACCGCCGGATCGCAACCCCGGAGCAACGCGCCTGTAGCCAAAGGAGCACCGCCGAAGAGCACCGAGGGCGCCGCCGGAACGCCACATAGAGGGGACGCCGACCAACACCAACTCGGGGCTCGAGGACGAACACCCGCAGACAAGAGCTCCCAGATCTGGCCGCCATGCCGCCCACGCGGCCACCGCGGCTGCCGCACCGCCGAGGATTCCGGGGCCGCCGTCCCGCCGCGCCCCTCAACCAGCTCCTCCTCCCAGGGGCTCGCCGCGCTCGCCCTGGCCTTCACATGCCGGCGACGGCACACCTCGGTGCACCGCAGCAACACCGAGCAGACCCGCCGCGGACAACCCACAGCAACAACGCCGCCACCACTGTCTTCACACAGCACCTCGTGGCCAACCCAGAGTCGCCGCCGCGCAGCCCTCCCGGACCAGGGCCAGGCTAGCACCGCGCCGCCACAGCGCCTGAAACGCCCGCCGCCCGCATGGCCCAAGCAGGCCCAGATCGGGGCCCGCCCATGGCGCCGGCAACCGCGCCGCTGACCGCCGCCTTCGCCTCCGACACGAACTCCCACAGCGACCTCGATGCCGAGAAGAGCCGCCGCACGCCGCCCGTAACCTCGCTGCCGTCAGCAGCGTCCCATGCGCCGGGAACGTGAGGAGCCAGAGAGGAAACCGCCCCGCCGCCACCATCCTTGAGGCGCGCGCAGCTTCGCCGGCGGCCCCTCCGGCGGCGGCGAAGCAGGGGAGGAAAAGGGAGGGCTCAAGAGCCGGCGGCGCTAGGGTTTCCCCCGTGTCGCAAGAGGAGGGCGACGCGGGGGTAACAGGTGATGAAACGATGTGTCTCTACCATGGAGTAGCACACCAAGGTTTAGGTTATCTCTACCAGCCCGATGCAAATGGACCAAGCTGTATGGTTCCGCAGCATATTTTTTTTCCCCTACCAACAAGAATGATATAACTAAGATTTATTCTATACATATATAAGGTAACGAAGAAGTTTTGGTGTTCATACCCTTGAAGACCGAAAGTGTTATGTTCGGAACAAATCGTTGTTGATGAAGATGTATGGCGACGCCGACCTCGAGGTCACTCAGATGTACATGCGGTAAAGTTCCGCAACTGGCAGCACCTCTCTAGTTCTACACGCGTACGATGTAGACGTCCCCCCGGGCTCTAGTCCAGCGAAACAGCAAAAGAAGATGATTCGGACTGAGGATCCAGTAGCACGACGGCGTGCGTATGGCACAAATCTCAGCACTGTATTCACGTTCCAAAATTTTGGAACCACATGTGAGGGAGAGAGGGAGAGAAGGCAAATCCAAGGGGATGGAATGAGGGGAGGGGGCGCCTTTCCATATATAGGCATTGGGGTAGCACCTCCACCAGAGGTGCCCCCACCCTTGGTCATCGCCCCCCTCTAGGGTTTGGGAGGGGCAGCACCCACATGGGCCACCGGCCCCCTTTTTCGCTAGAGGGTTGCCCCCCCCCCCCCCTTAATGGGCTACCATATGATGGCCCATTAGGGATTAGCCTATATTAATTCCCTTTTAATATTTAATTTATTTAGTTAAATACTAAAACATATTATTTAAGTCTTTGAACAATTCATCGACTCCAGAACTTCTTTCGGTACCTCTTCGAAATAATTCCAAAGTTCTCTCTTATTTCTTCGATGATACCGAATCAATTCCTATGCATCAAACACCCTTAAGCGTGCCACCCTATAGTTCGGTAATGCGTAGACATGATCGAGACATCTCTTCGATCAATGATCAACAGCGGGTCTGGAAACCCATGATGGCGCCTATGCTTTCCACGAATTAACCTTGCCGTTTGAACCTTAAACGTCAAGTTATATTCCCATTGACTTAGGATTCTTAGTTTGCTAGAGATCTGATCTTCGGTATCTTCATACCTAGTTCGATCTCGTTACTGACAAATACATTTACTCGTTCCAGTGATATTACATTCTTGTGATCTAGTCACATTCTTGCAAGCTTGGTAGATGTAATATCATCGAATGGGTCCAGAGTACCTATCCATCACGCGGATGGGCAAATCCCGATCTTGATGCATACGCCTCAACATAACCCTTTGGAATAACTTATAGACACCTTTATGATCACCCTGTTGTGGTGTGATGGTTGAAGCAGTCAAGGCAGCCTCCGGTAATATCGATTAGATATGATCTCACGGCCTAAGGCCTACGTTTACTAGACCTTTTCAGTTTACTTTGTTTGGTATTGTATTCAAATTGATGGAAATAGGCCAAGGTCAAGAATTCTCCTGCTGCTATGCATACATATGGGATTAAGATAGAAGTGACGCACAATAATGTGTAGAAGATAAAATAGTGATAAGAGTTGTGAGTAGCACATCTGTAAATACTATTATCCCTAAAACCAGAGGTAACAATAGCCTCTTGATCCAACCGTTGTCCCCACAACCGCGAGTTACAACCGTTATTGAGTAAAGCAGACCAAAGCATTAAGATATATGATGTTGTTGTCTATCACTGATGTTTTGAAGTAACACACAATTCTCCACTTATCTCACCTCCTTCCCCTGATCGTGTAGGGATTCGTAGCATAGAAAACAAAAAATTCCTACCGCAGGAATGAATAACAAGCCAAGATCTAATCCAGTAGATGGTAGCTAGAAGGTGAATATCAACATACCCTCGAAGATCGCTAAGCATTAACGAGATAAATCTCATGGTGGATGTAGTCGATCACTTGCCGCTTTCAAAAGCGCGTAGAAGATCTTGACGGTGCCACAATCGGGCAGCACCTCCGCACTCGGTCACACGTATGGTGTTGATGACGACGTCCTTCTCCCCATTCCAGCGGGCATCGGATGTAGTAGATCCTCCTCGGAATCCCGCCAGCACGACGGCGTGGTGACGGTGGTGGTGGAGATCTCCGGCAGCGCTTCGCCGTAAGCACCGCGGGAGAAAATAGGAGGAGGGAATAGCTAGGGTTTGGGAGAGTGGGGCACTTGGGGCGCCAGTCTGGGAGCCCCTTGGTGGTGCGGCTGGATTGGTGTGTTCATCCCCTCCCTTTCCCCCTCTATATATAGGTGGAAAACATAGGGTTCCCCCAAAAACTACTTTGGAGTCCAAGTCCCAAACTTACCAAAATTGGAAACCTAGATGGAAAGGGATTTCTCCCTTTCCTTCTTCTATGACCGGCCAACAAGGTGGAGTCCACCATGGAATCCACCTTCCCACTTGGTGGGTTGGCTAGGGCTGGTGGAGTCCCTCCGGGACTCTACCTGCCATAGTGATTTATTCTGGACGATTCTAGAATCTTCTACAACCTTCCATAAATGCACGGGACCATTCCCAAACTTGGAATCTGACTTCCTATATATGAATCTTATTGTCCGGACCATTCCGGAACTCCTCGTGATTTCCTAGATCCCATCCGAGACTCCAAACAATATTCGAACTCCATTCCATATTCCATATCTACTTAAAACGATATCAAAACTTAAGTGTGTCACCCTACGGTTCGTGAACTACGCAGAAATGATCGAGACTCTTCTCCGAGCATAACTAATAGAGGGATCTGGAGATCCATAATGGCTCCCACATATTCAACGATGACTTTGTGATCGAAAGAACCATTTACATACGATACCGATTCCCTTTGTCTCGCGATATTTTACTTATCCAAAGTTTCATCATCGGTATCTCCATACCTAGTTCAACTTCATTACCGATAAATACTCGTACCATGATATGACATCCCTTGTGTGCCAGTCACATGCTTGCAAGATAATTGGATGACATTCCACTGAGAAAGCCCAAAGTATATCTATCTGTCATTTGGATGGACAAATCCCACTATTGATCCACGTGCTTCAACCTAATGATATGATCTCATGGTCGAAGGATTAGGTTACTATGTATTTTAAAGCTTGAAGAAAAACAAACTTAATGACTTGATCATATGCTACGCTTACTATGGGTGTATGTCCATCACATCATTCACCTAATGATATGATCTTGTTATTAATAACATCCAATGTTCATGATCAGGAAACCATGATCATCTATTAATCAACAAGCTAGTTTAACAAGAGGCTTACTAGGGACTCCTTGTGCAACTTTGCTTTCAACCGATGTATGACTTGACAGCAGCTCCCGAGTAAATCGATGGAACTAGATCTGCCGATGACATCGTCGCTCTTTAGTACTTCTGTAGTTTAAAGTACCGGTCATGGGTCGTTTTGTATGTGTTTCATGATCCTTGCTATCTGCAGCGCTCTTGTATTCTTGAGGTGTCTGTAGCAAAGGATAAAAAGCAAGATTCCCATCAGTTTTGCATCATAGCGCTCGTATTTTCAGAGGCTTTAGAGTGTAATCTTGGGCGTATTTTCAAGTAAACCAATGTTCATTGTAGTATACGAAAAAGGTCTTGATAAACTTGTTCGGGTGTCCCGAATTACTGCAATACTTCAGACAAACAAAACTTGAGTCTTTATTAATAAAGTAAGCGAGAACTAAGGGGCAAAAAGAGCCCTATTGAAAGAGAAAAAACTAAATATAACGATACCCATCCTTTTAAACAAGAGGAGGGTTCTTATTATCTTCGATCTTATCCGACGTGCCGGTGGCTTTGGAGGCATCACTGGTTTCATCAGGAGTTCTTGCGGCAAGTACTGGAGTTTTGCTTTCTTCAACAATGGCCTTACCGTCAGCTGCTGAAGGCCCGACTGTCGAAGCTTTCAGAGCGAGGTCGTCTGGTTTCTTCTTTAGTTTCTTGACGCGTTCATCCTCCTTATTGTCGAGTGCTGACGATTTTGAAGGGAAGTCATCAGGTTCTTGTTTCATTCCAAACTTGGCAGCAATCCTCTGAAACTCGCGATCACAATTATCTGAGCGTGAAAAACTTCCATAGACTGTGATGTTTATTCCGTTGTTCGCAGGCATCTTGAGCTTGAGATACGCATAATGTGGCACAGCCATGAACTTGGCATAAGCTGATCTCCCGAGTATAGCATGGTACTGTGATTCCCAGTTTACTACTTCAAACTCGATCTTTTCCTTCCTGAAGTTGTTGGGTTTCCCAAATACAACGTTTAAGTAAACTTTGCCAAGAGAGTACGCCGGTAAAGTAGGGAGAATCCCGTGAAAACAAGTATATGTTTCTTCCACCATCCTCATCGTAATTCCCATGTTTTTGATTGTGTCGAGGAATATCAGATTTAATCCGCTTCCACCGTCCATGAAGACCTTGCTCATTTTAAATCCTCTGATTTGCGCTTCGACTACTAAGGCAGCATGTCCTGGCTTTGGGACTGTCATCGGGGTGGTCCGCTCTGCTGAACAGAATGCTCTGAGATGACCAGTCGAGGTATTCAGGAATATTGGCCATGATACTTTCCGCCAGGTTGATTTCTTGGGTGAGCTTCTTCATCTCCCTTCTCGAAACACCAGTTCTGTGAATCATGTTCATCTGTCCACGTGGTGGAGGGAAAGACTCGTTAGAGTTGCGAGGCTGGACCTGCTGAATTTGGTGCTGAGGTGGTGGTGGTGGTGGATTCGGCTGCTGCTGCTGCTGGATAAGCTTCTACATCTCAATGAACTGTCGACAATCCCTGAGCAGATGACTCGACTTCTTCTTATCATCCTTAGGATCGATGTATGCATGCAAGTAGCAATGGGCGTTTATCTGCTCAGCAAAAGGAAACTCGGGGGGTCCTTGGAGGCCGCGATTTGTAGTTGCCACGGTTCCCAAAGTTACTGCGATTGTTGTCCTGTCTATCGTCTCGTCTGTCGTCATATCGATCATCTCGGCGATCAGAGTATCCTGCGGGTACCATGTTACTGTCATCGTATCCATGGTCCTTCCTCTTCTTGCGGCGATCTCTTCGGCCACCCGAGTCATGCCTCGGCTGATCGTCGTCTTCATCGTCACTGCGTGGAAGAGGCCTCTGCACGTTATCCTCGCCATCAGCCCAACTGTTGGCGATTTCCATTACCTTGGTTATGGTCTTCGACTTCTTACGCCCAAGCTCCTCTATGTAGGTTTCGCATCGAATACCATCACTGAAGGCGTCGATTGCTCTATCGAGGGAAACATCTTCGGCAGCGTTCAAGAGTTTGGTGAACCTCCCGATGTATGTATGCATCGACTCCCTCGGCTTCTGCTGGCAATGCCGCAATTCATTGATTCCAACAGGTCTTTTGTATGTTGCTTGGAAGTTTTTGACGAAATCATCTACCAGATCGTCCCATGACTTAATGGATCCCTTCGACAGGCCTCTCAGCCAGGCTCGTGCTGAATCCTTCAGGTAGAGCTGCAAGCACTGCATTGCCGCTATTTGGTTTCCCTTGTGTAAGATCACGGTCTGCAGATAATCATCTATCCAAGACCTCGGCTCCTGTTGTCCGTCATACTTGGCGGAATCAGTAGGAGTAGGTTTGAACCTTTTGGGCAGCATAGTCTCGCGGATCTTATAACTTAAGCAATCAGCTCCCCTCATCTCTCCATCGTACTCATGGCTTTCTTCGGATTCATCACTATCATACTCTTCCCTTGCCGCTCGCCCTCGCCTGGCTTTGTCGATTCTACTCTGGGTAATTTCATCTCGAGCGTCCCTTGAATGGTGCTTTGAACCGCTGGCTTGAAGCGTGGTTTTTTCTTTCTGTGGAACTAGATTGTCCCCCAAGATCGCAAGGCTTTCCAGGGCTCCCCGATGGGCTTGAGCCATAGGACCTTCGGGTGCTGGTTGCTGGTTGATCAGGTATGCCGCAACGTTGGCGATTGCTCCCTCGACGGTCTTTGGCCTCAACATACCCGCAGTGTCCATGGTCATGAAGGACTTGGATAAGTTTGATGTTGTTTCTCTGGCATCGTCTTCCGAAAGTCGTGACAGCCTTGATCGATGCTTTCCTGCACCTTGGCTGCTTCGAGACGCGCTTCCTCGCGAGCCCCTCCGTCGTTCACTACATGATCTGCTGCTAGCAAACGCCGTTCGAGGGTGGCCTGCTCGTTCGACAGTCGCTCCCGATTTTTCTCCAAGATAGAATGATAGGCATTGAGGGTTCCAACCGAAGTTCCGGCGGGAAGTGGCGTGTTGTTGAATAGAGCCGCCCGGGCTGCTACCCATTCTTCCTCCGCGATGGTGTAATCATTGTTGTTGTTACTGGCGCTGCTTTCAAAGTTACGTCGTCTGCCGGAGCGGGGGGTGCGATCTCCTTCTTCTCCTCTGTTCCCCGCGTTTCCTGCGTTGAGGGTAGCATAGACTTGATGACGCGCTGTCTTCCAAGTGGTCATCCTGACGGCGATGTCGATACTCTCCTCTCCCGACGAATATTTGGCGCTCCAGATGAACGGTGTGTCACTTGATCCCAATCTGTGCCTGGTGTCGCAGTTCAAGCAATAGTACAAGGTCATATCGGATGACATGGAGTCATCGGATCTAGTCGATATTGAAGATATCGACCGAGGGGTTGATGGTGGAGACGAATTCGACGAGTCCGTTAAACCAGCTGATAGATCAATTGATGACGACACGATCGATCCCGCGTCGACAAAGACGGTTTCCTTGCTGATCTGGGGACGAACGGCTCCTGCAGCCGAAGGACTCCTTCCGCGTTGACGTTGCAGTGGACCCTTCCGAACGTCATGCCCAAGCTTCCTTGCAGACCCGAAAAGGTCGAACGGGACGAGTCGCTGTGCGGGGTGAACTTGAAGGAACCGAATCGAATCGAACGCACTGAGCTTGGTGATGAAGGTACTGGTGGTGATGTCGGCGGTGTCGATGAAGCCGCCAATGACATGGCTGAATCTGCCGATGACAGATCTTGTGCCAACAGGTTTCCCACTGACGGCGCCAATTGTCGAGGGTACTCCTCGGCAATGCCCTCCGTTTGGGGCTTAGGGTAGATGGAATCCTGTAGGCTGACACGAGACATCGGTTATCAAACAAGCGAGGAAAACGATTTACCCAGGTTCGGGGCCCTCGATGAGGTAAAACCCATACGTCCTGCCTGTCTGATCTTGATTATGAAAATATCAGGTTACAATGGGGTGCCGAAGGTTTCGGCTATGATCTCGTCGAGAGACTAAGTTCTGCAGGGACATAGCTCTAGATTTATGGTGGCTATGATTACTAAGATTGTGTGTGTCCTCGGCAGCCTTTCTCCTGGCCCTTATATTGGGAGCCAGGTCTCGAGAGATTTGTCCGGGTACGACTAGGTTACAAAGAGTCCTAGTTCTAAACTTTCCTTGTATTCTTCGTCTCCTTGTCTTGTTCTTCAAGAATTCCTCTTCGGAACCGACGTAGTGGCCCACCTAGCTATCGAGTGTCTTCATGGGCCCCTGGTTGAGCCGCAAGAGGTAGTGCAACAACAGTTACCCGAAGGGTAATGCCCACATCAACGTGTGTCCCCCACTTGCGCGATGTGTCGATGGCGCAGAACTATGGACCCACGACCCAGTGAGGTGAGTCGCGGCTTTCCAAGGTGGGCGTCGTGGCTAGCGTCAGCAGCAACGTCATTCAAGAAAGCTTCAACTGCTTTAAAAAAATATAGTGACAACAAAACTTCAAGTTCTCAAAACGAGAAATTTCGCGAGCCTAGGATCAAATGCAAGCATTTGTTCATATGCTCGGGGGCTACTCTTATAAAAAGTATTGTTTATACTTCTGATAAGAGGATACGGTTGATGACCCACAAGTATAGGGGATCGCAACAGTCTTCGCGGGAAGTAAAACCCAATTTATTGATTCGACACAAGGGGAGACAAAGAATACTTGAAAGCCTTAACAGCGGAGTTGTCAATTCAGCTGCACCTGGAAACAGACTTCCTCGCAAGAGTTTATCAGTAGTAACAGTTTATAGCAGTAGCAGTAGTGAAATAACAGCAGCTGAGTAACAAAGACAACAGTAGTGATTATAGTAAACAGCAGGATTAAAATACTGTAGGCACAGGGATGGATGACGGGCGTTGCATGGATGAGAGAAACTCATGTAACAATCAAATCAGGGCATTTGCAGATAGTAATAAAATGGTGTCCAAGTACTAAACAATCCATAGGCATGTGTTCTGTATATAGTCGTACGTGCTCGCAATGAGAAACTTGCACAACATCTTTTGTCCTACCAGCCGGTGGCAGCCGGGCCTCTAGGGAATTGATAACCCACAAGTATAGGGGATCGCAACAGTCTTCGAGGGAAGTAAAACCCAAATTTATTGATTCGACACAAGGGGAGGTAAAGAATACTTATAAGTCTTAACAACTGAGTTGTCAATTCAGATGCACCTGGAAAAGCACTAGTAACAGGGGTGATGTGAAAGCAGCAGTAATATGAGAGCAATAGTAATAGTAACACAACAGCGGTAATAGTAACACAGAGGCGATGGCACCAGAAAATAGTTGATACTACTTCCAATGACATATAGAACGAGTATATGATGATGAGAGATGGAACCGGGTTCCCAGCGATCCACACTAGTGGTAACTCTCCAATAACAAGTGACAAGTGTTGGGTGAACAAATTACAGTTGGGCAATTGATAGGATTGAAAGCATTAAGACAGAACATCAAGATTATTAATCATGTAGGCATGTTTTCCATATATAGTCATACGTGCTCGCAATGAGAAACTTGTACAACATCTTTTGTCCTACCAGCCGGTGACAGCCGGGCCTCAAGGGAATCTACTGGCTATTAAGGTACTCCTTTTAATAGAGCACCAGAGCAAAGCATTAACACTTGGTGAAAACATGTGATCCTCATATCACAGCCTTCCCCTCCGGTTGTCCCAATTTCTGTCACTTTGGGGCCTCGGGTTCCGGACAGCAATATGTGCAAACAACTTGTAGATACAATCTAAGCAATAATTATAGAGCTTAAATCTAAGATCATACCACTCGGGCCCTAGTGACAAGCATTAAGCATAACAAGATTGCAGCAACAATAACTTCACAAACTTTATAGATAGACTAATAATAATGTATCATCCATCAGATCCCAACAAACACAACACCGATTACATCAGATGGATCTCAATCATGTAAGGCAGCTCATGAGATCATTGTATTGAAGTACATGGGATAGAGAGTACCAACTAGCTACTGCTAGAACCCGTAGTCCATGGGGGAACTACTCACGGAGCATGATGGAGGCGGTGGCGTCGATGGAGATGGCTTCCGGGGGCACTTCCCCGTCCCGGCAGGGTGCCGGAACAGAGACTTCTGTCCCCCGAATTGGAGTTTCGCGATGGCGGCGGCGCCCCTGGAGTCTTTCTGGAGTTTCGTCAATTCGTATCGCGTTTTTAGGTCGAAAGGGCTTATATAGGCAAAGAGGCGGCGCAGGAGGGGCACCAGGGCGCCCTCCCCATAGGCCAGCGTGGCCAGGGGCCTGCCCGCGCGGCCCTATGGTGTGGGGGCCCCAAGCCTCCCCTCCGACTCTCCTTCGGTGTCCTGGTCCGTCTCGGTGAATTATGATGTTTGGTCTTCGTTTCGTCGAATTCCAAGAATATTGCCCGAACAGCCTTTCTGGAACCAAAAACAGCAGAAAACAGGAACTGGCACTTCGGCATCTTGTTAATAGGTTAGTTCCGGAAAACGCATAAAAACATTATAAAGTGTGAGCAAAACATGTAGGTATTGTCATAAAACAAGCATGGAACATCATAAATTATAGATACGTTGGAGACGTATCAGCACCCCCAAGCTTAGTTCCTACTCGCCCTCGAGTAGGTAAACGATAAAAAGAATAATTTATGTAGTGACATGCTACTTACATAACCTTGATCATACTATTGTAAAGCATATGAGATGAATGAAGTGACTCAAGGCAATGATCTATAGTTGCTAACAAATAGATAACATATAGCAAAACTTTTCATGAATAGTACTTTCAAGACAAGCATCAAAAGTCTTGCATAAGAGTTAACTCATAAAGCAATAAATTTAAATTAAAAGCATCGAAGCAACACAAAGGAAGATTAAAATTTCAGCAGTTGCTTTCAACTTTCAACATACATATCTCATGGATAATTGTCAACACAAAGTAATATGATGAATGCAAATAAGTAAGTATGTAAGAATCAATGCACACAATTGACACAAGTGTTTGCTTCTAAGATGGAAGGAAGTAGGTAAACTGACTCAACATAAAGTAAAAGAAAGGCCCTTCGCAGAGGGAAGCAGGGATTAAATCATGTGCTAGAGCTTTTCAAGTTTTGAAATCATATAGAGAGCATAAAAGTAAAGTTTTGAGAGATGTTTGTTGTTGTCAACGAATGGTAGTGGGCACTCTAACCCCCTTGCCAGACAGACCTTCAAAGAGCGGCTCCCATGATGTAGTTTATTTTTATTTTTGGGTGACACTCCTTCCAACCTTTGCTTTCACAAGCCATGGCTAACCGAATCCTCGGGTGCCTTCCAACAATCACATACCATGAAGGAGTGTCTATTTATTTTAGTTTTATTTAGAGATGACACTCCTCCCCACCTTTGCTTTCTCAAGCCATGGCTAACCAAATCCTCGGGTGCCTTCCAACATTTCACATACCATGGAGGAGTGTCTATTTGTGATTAATTGGGGCTGGGAACCCTGTTGCCAGCTCTTTTTGCAAAATTATTGGATAAGCGGATGAAGCCACTAGTCCATTGGTGAAAGATGCCCGACAAGATTGAAAGATAAAACACCACATACTTCCTCATGAGCTATAAAACATTGACACAAATTGAGAAGCATTTTGAATTGTTTAAAGGTAGCACACGAAGTATTTACTTGGAATGGCAGGAAATACCACATAGTAGGTAGGTACGGTGGACACACATGGCATAGGTTTTGGCTCAAGGTTTTGGATGCACGAGAAGCATTCCCTCTCAGTACAAGGCTTAGGCTAGCAAGGTTATTTGAAGCAAACACAAGTATGAACCGGTACAGCAAAACTTACATAAGAACATATTGCAAGCATTATAAGACTCTAACTGTCTTCCTTGTTGCTCAAACACTTTTACCAGAAAATATCTAGACCTTAGAGAGACCAATCATGCAAACCAATTTCAACAAGCTCTACGGTAGTTCTCCACTAATAGGTTTAAACTACATGGTGCATGAAATTAAACATGATCTACTTGAGAGCTCAAAACAATTGCCAAGTATCAAATTATCCAAGACAATATGAGGCATTTTCTGTTTCCAACCAAATAGCAATAAATGCAACAGCTTCCAACTTTTACCATTGAACATTAGAAGTAAAACGAAGAACAAGTGTTCATATGAAAAAGCGGAGCGTGTTTCTCTCCCACACAAGGATTGCTAGGATCCGATTTTATTCAAACATAAACAAACGAAAATAAAAGCACACAGACGCTCCAAGTAAAGCACATAAGATGTGACCGAATAAAAATATAGTTTCAATAGAAGAAACCTGATAATTTGTTGATGAAGAAGGGGATGCCTTGGGCATCCCCAAGCTTAGACGCTCGAGTCTTCTTGAAATATGCAGGGATGAACCACGGGGGCATCCCCAAGCTTAGACTTTTCACTCTTCTTGATCATATATCATCCTCCTCTCTTGACCCTTGAAAACTTCCTTCACACCAAACTTCTCATAAACTTCATTAGAGGGGTTAGTACTCAAAAAGCTTTAATCCACTTTAGTCCTGTAGTGACACATTGCATGAACTCAATAAAACATTAGCTACAGCTCTCCACGTCTAGAAAACCTCGCTTAAAGTCCACAAGAGACAATACAAAAAACAGAGACAGAATCTGCCAAAACAGAACAGCCAGTAAAGACGAATTTTTAAGAGGTACTTCCGTTGCTCAAATCAGAAAACTCAAAACTAATGAAAGTTGCGTACATATCTGAGGAACACGCACGTAAATTGGCAGATTTTGCTGAGTTACCTACAGAGAACCATGCCAAATTCGTGACAGATAGAAATCTGTTTCTGCGCAGAAATCCAAATCTAGTATCAACCTTCTATTAGAGACTTCACTTGGCACAACATTGCAATAAAATAAAGATAAGGAGAGGTTGCTACAGCAGTAACAACTTCCAAGACACAACAAAACAGTAGCAAAATAAAGACATGGGTTATCTCCCAAGAAGTGCTTTCTTTATAGCCATTAAGATGGGCTCAGCAATTTTAATGATGCACTCGCAAGAAATAAGAGTTGAAGCAAAAGAGAGCATCAAAAAGCAAGTTCAAAACACATTTAAGTCTAACCCACTTCCTATGCATAGGAATCTTATACACAAATAAATTCATGAAGAACAAAGTGACAAGCATTGGAAGATAAAACAAGAGTAACTTCAAAATTTTAAGCATATAGAGAGATGTTTTAGTACCATGAAAATTTCTACAACCATATTTTCCTCTCTCATAATAATTTTCAGTAGATTCATGAATAAACTCAACAATATAACTATCACATGCATCATACTTTTCATGATCCATAAACACATAATTTTTATCAAGCTCAAAAATAGTGGGATTAAAACTTTCAAACCCACTTTTATCAATAATATAACAAGATGATTGATCAATCTCAAGAGATATGGGACTCCTAGATAAAGTCAAGACCCTTCCAATCCCATTTTCATTAGTAGTACAATTAATCTTATCAAGTAACATAGGACCATCATCTAGAGCTTTATCATAAACATTTGCTACGTAAAACTCTTTAGTACCATGCATTTCGACATCAGGCACAAACAAAGAATTATCATAAGATTTATCAAAGTAGCATGGATTATCATAGATAAAAGTAGCATAATTATTCTCACAAGTTTTACTCATAGGGAATATTTCAAGAGAATCAACAGGAACATAACATTCAACCTCCTTTGGTAAGCATGGAGGACAATCAAATAGTGTAAGAGATAAAGAGTTACTCTCATTAGAAGGTTGGCATGGATAGCTAATCCATTCTTCCTCCTTTTGTTCATCACTCTCCTCTTCTTTTTCATCTAATGAGCTTTCAGGTTCATCAATTTCCTCCTCTTTTTCATCCAAAATGAGCTTTCAGGTTCATCAATTTCTTCTTCCACACGTTCCTGCAAATTGTGAGTGCATTCTTGTGCATTAATGAGTCTCTCTTTATAATCAATGATATAAGGATTATTGATGTAACTTTCTATGCAAAAATTAAGGATATAAGAGACATAATCTTTAAGGTCATTACAAACAACACAAGTTTCATAATTTCTAGACATGAAGGATTCGATCTCAGAGGCTCCCATAAATAAGACAAATTGTTCTACTTCTTCGAACCCAAGATGAATATAGCTATTCCAATAATAGTTCTTAATTAAAACTTCTTCACTAAAGCCACATTGGAATTTCAGATGTTTAGTATCCTGTTGAGAGCAACAGTTTATATCATGGCGTTTAAGCAAGATTTTAGCAATTGTATTCAATTTTTCTATCACGGCACTCATGACTTTACCCGTTCTTGATTCTCTATAATTATTATATATTTCAATAAGCTCCAAATAGGTTGTGGGTTCTCCCATAACAGTAGTTTTTTAATTTTTAGGTTTTTCAAATTTTTATGGATTTTTGGGTATATGAGAAAAATAAAACAACAGAAAAAGAAACTAAACAAAAGTAAACTAAGCAAAACAAAATAAAATAAAATAAAAACAGAGAGAGAGGTAGAGTGTACTCCCCAGGTGAACTTATGAGTAGAGCTATGCCTCCCCGCCAACGGCGCCAGAAAATAGTCTTGATAACCCACAAGTATAGGGGATCGCAACAGTCTTCGAGGGAAGTAAAACCCAAATTTATTGATTCGACACAAGGGGAGGTAAAGAATACTTATAAGACTTAACAACTGAGTTGTCAATTCAGCTGCACCTGGAAAAGCACTAGTAACAGGGGTGATGTGAAAGCAGCAGTAATATGAGAGCAATAGTTGTGGGATAACGTTGCATAGAAAACAAAAAATTTCCTACCGCGAACACGCAATCCAAGCCAAGATGCAATCTAGAAGACGGTAGCAACGAGGGGGTATCGAGTCTCACCCTTGAAGAGATTCCAAAGCCTACAAGATGAGGCTCTTGTTGCTGCGGTAGACGTTCACTTGCCGCTTGCAAAAGCGCGTAGAAGATCTTGATCACGATCGCTTCCGGCGCCACGAACGGGCAGCACCTCCGTACTCGGTCACACGTTCGGTTGTTGATGAAGACGATGTCCACCTCCCGTTCCAGCGGGCAGCAGAAGTAGTAGCTCCTCTTGAATCCGACAGCACGACGGCGTGGTGTCGGTGGCGGTGGAGAACTCCGGCGGAGCTTCGCTAAAGCTACGCGGGAGATATGGAGGAGAGGGGGGCGGCTAGGGTTTGGGAGGGGGTGGCCGGCCACTTCAATGGGGCGGCCAGCTTGTGGTCTTGGGGTGGCCGGCCCCCTCCCTTGGCCCCTCATTATATAGGTGGAACCCCAAGTGTTGGACTCCAAGTCTTCGAATAAGACCCGAAACCAAAACCTTCCATATGAAAAGGAAACCTACCTAGGGTGGGAATCCCACTTGGGGTGGGATTCCCCCCTTCCATATGGGGGGGTGGCCGGCCCCCTAAGGGGGAGTCCACTTGGGACTCCTCCCCCACTAGGTTTGGCCGGCCATGGAGGTGGAGTCCCACCGGGACTCCACCTTCCTTGGTGGGTTCTTCCGGACTTTTCTAGAACCTTCTAGAACCTTCCATAGAACCTTCCGCATCATTTTAATTCGCATAAAATGACATCCTATATATGAATCTTATTCTCCGGACCATTCCGGAACTCCTCGTGATGTCCGGGATCTCGTCCGGGACTCCGAACAAATATTCGAACTCCATTCCATATTCAAGTTCTACCATTTCAACTTCCAACTTTAAGTGTGTCACCCTACGGTTCGTGAACTATGCGGACATGGTTGAGTACTCACTCCGACTAATAACCAATAGCGGGATCTGGAGATCTATAATGGCTCCCACATATTCAACGATGACTTTAGTGATCGAATGAACCATTCACATACAATACCAATTCCCTTTGTCACGCGATATTTTACTTGTCCGAGGTTTGATCTTCGGTATCACTCTATACCTTGTTCAACCTCGTCTCCTGACAAGTACTCTTTACTCGTACCGTGGTATGTGGTCTCTTATGAACTCATTCATATGCTTGCAAGACATTAGACGACATTCCACCGAGAGGGCCCAGAGTATATCTATCCGTCATCGGGATGGACAAATCCCACTGTTGATCCATATGCCTCAACTCATACTTTCCAGATACTTAATCCCACCTTTATAACCACCCATTTACACAGTGGCGTTTGGTGTAATCAAAGTACCTTTCCGGTATAAGTGATTTACATGATCTCATGGTCATAAGGACTAGGTAATTATGTATCGAAAGCTTATAGCAAATAACTTAATGACGAGATCTTATGCTACGCTTAATTGGGTGTGTCCATTACATCATTCATACAATGATATAACCTTGTTATTAATAACATCCAATGTTCATGATTATGAAACTAATCATCCATTAATCAACAAGCTAGTTAAGAGGCATACTAGGGACTTCTTTGTTTGTCTACATATCACACATGTACTAATGTTTCGGTTAATACAATTATAGCATGATATATAAACATTTATCATAAACATAAAGATATAAATAATAACCACTTTATTATTGCCTCTAGGGCATATCTCCTTCAGTCTCCCACTTGCACTAGAGTCAGTAATCTAGATTACATTGTAATATACCTAACACCCATGGCATTCCGGTGTTGGTCATGCTTTGCCCTAGGGAGAGCTTTAGTCAACGGATCTGCTACATTCAGATCAGTGTGTACTTTGCAAATCTTTACTTCTCCATCTTTGATGTATTCGCGAATCGAGTGGTAACGCAGCTTGATATGCTTCAGCCTCTTGTGTGACCTTGGCTCTTGTGCATTGGCGATGGCACCCATGTTATCACAGTAAATGATTAATGGGTCCAATGCACTAGGAACCACACCGAGCTCTACAATGAACCTCTTCATCCATACCGCTCTGATGAAGCCTCTGAAGCCGCTATGTACTCGATTCGTTGAAGACTTCGCCACCGTGCACCGCTTCGAGCTTGCCCAGCTTATCGCAGCACCATTCAATATAAACACGTACCTGCATCGTGACTTAGAGACATCATGATCAGTGTTCCAACTTGCATCGGTGTAACCACTTACAACGAGCTCTTGGTCACCTCCATAACAAAGAAACATATCCTTAGTTCTTTTCAAGTACTTCAGGATATTCTTGACCGCTGTCCAGTGTTCCATTCTTGGATCACTTTGATATCTGCTAGTCAAACTAACAGCATGTGCTATATCCGGTCTAGTACATAGCATGGCATACATGATAGATCCTACTGCCGAGGCATAGGGGATATTACTCATCCTTTCTCTTTCTTCTGCCGTAGCCGGTCCTTGAGTCTTACTCAAGACCTTGCCTGGTAACATAGGTAAGAACCCTTTCTTACTTTCGTCCATTCTAAACTTCTTTAGAATCTTGTCCAGATATGTACTCTGTGATAGCCCTATTAGGCGTCTTGATCTATCTCTATAAATCTTGATGCCTAATATATACGATGCTTCACCAAGGTCTTTCATTGAAAAACTATTATTCAAATAACCTTTTACACTGCTTAATAGTTCTATATCATTCCCGATCAATAATATGTCATCTACATATAATATCGGGAATGCTACGGTAGCTCCCACTCACTTTCTTGTAAATACAGGCCTCTCCATGACACTGTATAAACCCGAAGTCTTTGATCACCTTATCAAAGCGTCGGTTCCAACTTCTCGATGCTTGCTTCAGTCCATAGATTGAACGCTGAAGTTTGCATACTTTGTCAGCATTTTTAGGATCGACAAAACCTTTGGGTTGTACCATATACAACTCTTCCTCAATGTCTCCATTAAGGAACGCCATTTTGACATCCATCTGCCAAATCTCATAATCGAAAAATGCAGCTATTGCTAACAAAATCCTCACAGATTTTAGCTTCGCTACAGGTGAGAAAGTCTCATCGTAGTCAACTCCTTGAATTTGTCAGAAACCCTTTGCGACAAGTCGAGCTTTATAGACAGTAATATTACCATCAGCATCTGTTTTTCTCTTGAAGATCCATTTATTCTCGACAGCCTTTCGGCTATCAGGTAAGTCTACCAAAGTCCATACTTTGTTATCATACATGGATCCCATTTCGGATTTCATGGCTTCTTGCCATTTGTTGGAATCTGGGCTCATCATCGCTTCTTCATACGTCGCATGGTCCTCATCATTGTTATCCACAATCATGACATTTAGACAAGGATCATACCAATCAGGAGTGGTACGTTCCCTTGTCGATCTGCGAGGTTCGGTAGTTTCCTCGTTCGAAGTTTCATGATCATTATCATTAGCTTCCTCTGTTGCCGGTGTAGGCGGTACAGGTACAACTTCCGGTACTGCGCTACTCTGATCAACGAGTATAGATTCATCAATCTCATCGAGTTCTACTTTTCTTCCAGTCACTTCTTTAGTGAGAAATTCTTTCTCAAGAAAGGTTCCGTTCTTAGCAACAAAAATTTTGCCTTCGGATTTGTGATAGAAAGTCTACCCTATAGTTTCCTTAGGGTATCCTATGAAGATGCATTTCTCCGCTTTGGGTTCTAGCTTGTCCGGTTGTAACTTCTTTACATAAGCTTCGCAACCCCAAACTTTCAGGAACGACAGCTTAGGTTTCTTATTAAACCATAATTCATACGGTGTCATTTCTACGGATTTTGATGGTGCTCTATTTAAAGTGAATGCAGCTGTCTCTAATGCATAACTCCAAAATGATAACGGCAAATCAGTAAGAGACATCATAGAACGAACCATATCTAAGAGAGTTCGATTACGACGTTCGGACACACCGTTACGTTGAGGTGTTCCCGGCGGTGTCAATTGTGAAAGTATTCCACATTTCTTTAAATGCATGCCAAACTCATAACTCAGATATTCACGTCCACGATCAGATCGTAGAAATTTAATCTTCTTGTTACGTTGATTTTCTACTTCACTTTGGAATTCCTTAAACTTCTCGAAAGTTTCGGATTTATGTTTCATGAAATAGATATACCCATATCTACTCAGATCATCTGTGAAGGTTAGAACATAACGATAACCACCGCGCGATGCTACGCTCATTGGTCCACACACATCGGTATGTATGATTTCCAATAAGTCAGTAGCTCGCTCCATCATACCAGAAAATGGAGTCTTTGTCATTTTTCCCATTAGACATGCTTCGCATCTATCAAGTGACTCAAAGTCAAGTGATTCAAGTAATCCATCAGTATGGAGTTTCTTCATGCGTTTCACTCCAATATGACCAAGACGACAGTGCCACATATAAGTAGAATTATCATTCAATTTAATTCGCTTAGCATCAATGTTATGTATATGTGTATCACTACTATCGAGATCTAACAGAAATAAGCCATTCTTTTGTGGTGCTCGACCATAAAAGATATTATTCATAAAAATAGAACAACCATTATTCTCAGATTTGAATGAATAACCGTCTTGCATTAAACAAGATCCAGATATAATGTTCATGCTCAACGCGGGTACAAAATAACAATTATTTAGGCTTAAAACTAATCCCGAAGGTAGATGTAGAGGAAGTGTGCCGACAGCGATCACATCGACTTTGGATCCATTTCCAACGCGCATCGTCACTTCATCTTTCAGTAGTCTTCGTTTATTATTTAGTTCTTATTTCGAGTTACAAATATGAGCAACCGAACCAGTATCAAATACCCAGGTACTAGAACGAGAACCAGTGAGATAAACATCTATAACATGTATATCAGATATACCTTCTTTCTTCTTCTTGACAAGGCCGCCCTTCAGATCAGCCAGATACTTGGAGCAATTACGCTTCCAGTGTCCCTTCTCCTTGCAGTAATAGCACTCAACATCAGGCTTAGGGCCGTTCTTAGGTTTCATAGGAGGCGTGGCAGCTTTCTTGCCACCCTTCTTGAATTTTCCCTTAGACTTGCCCTGTTTCTTGAAACTGGTGGTCTTGTTGACCATCAACACTTGGTGCTCTTTCTTGATCTCAATCTCAGCAGCTTTTAGCATGCCAAAGAGTTCAGGTAACTCCTTGTTCATGTTCTGCATATTGTAGTTCATCACAAAGTTCTTGTAACTTGGTGGCAGTGATTGAAGGACACGATTTCTGGCAAACAACATTCTATAGACCATATTATCTAAACTAGAGTCAGTTGTAACAAATTGATGACTCTTCATAGCAGCAATATCAAGCCTTATAGGAGTTAATTTCACATCAGTAGGGTCAAGAGGAAGATCTAGATATGCTAAAATGCGCGATGCAATAATTCCTCAAAAAATGGGCCCCTTGTTAGACAAGCGGCGAGCAACAAGAGCACCAAGATGATAAGGTGTCTCTCCAGTGAGTGCAGCAATCAAGAAAGCTAGGTGATACCTAGAAATATTCTCTCCCTACCAAGAATGCTAGTAGCAAGGTAATAAGCAAAATACTTAATGGCGGGGAGTTGGATGTTTCTTATCTTGCCACGCTGAATGGTGCGGCAATCATCATTGGTGATCTCTCGATAGAGCTCTAGCAAAGCCTTGGGATTGTCCTCGATCTTCTTCGCTGTGCCTACAGGGGCAATATCCAATGCAATACAAAAATCCTCCAGCTTCATAGTAACAGGATTACCATAGATCTTGAATGCAACTGTCGGGTGATAGTGCTTGTTGTTGAACTTAAAGCTCTCCACAAAGATTTTAGTGAGCATGTGGTATTGCTCCCTCTCATCTCCCATGTAGGTGGTTAAGCCCGCCTTACCGACGAGGGTCAAGAAATCATTCAGCAACCCTGCATTACTCAAAAAGTTATAACATGGGAAAGATGAAGCGTTAGTGACTCCATTGTCCTCTTCGGGTTCGAAGCTTGGTGCGATGACGTCCTCATTATAGGATCGCCTGAATCGGGTGGCGGTCCTAGAAGGCCTTCCCGTGCTTGTCGACTCTCTTTCAAACACTTCTCCAAAGTTATAATTATCCATCTTCCTTTTCTGAAATTTTTCAACAATCATTATAAAATTTGATTTGGTGACATATAATTGAGGGAAACTACTATAGGAACTTGCTAGAGTACTAATCATGCATCAAAACTAGTTT
The DNA here is from genome assembly GCF_019359855.2 of Lolium perenne. Taxonomy (NCBI): domain Eukaryota; kingdom Viridiplantae; phylum Streptophyta; class Magnoliopsida; order Poales; family Poaceae; genus Lolium; species Lolium perenne. The sequence continues at coordinate 123,467,592 of NC_067250.2, read as the reverse complement.
TTACAACTTAGAACAAGCATGCAAGCTCACTAAACATGTTACCTACAGCAGCAAAATATTCAAGATATACTCAACCATACAAAATTCTACTTGGATAATCGGAGGAGTCACATACCGGAGAGCAAATGTGCCAAATTTCAGACAGAAATCTGGGCTGAGCAAAGAGATCGAGAAATCTTGAGCTCTTGAGCAGAAACGCGAGTGAGAGAAAGCTGGTGCGAGTTTTTTCGGGAGAGAGAAGAGAATGGGAGGAAGAGATGAAGTGGTGGGGCAAGGAGGGGCCCACACACCAGGGTGGCGCGCCCCCCTTGCTGGCCGCGCCGGCCTATGGGGTGCCACCCCGGGGTGCCCCACTGGTCATCCCCAGGTACTCCCAGGTGCGTCTTCGAAAAATAAGACCAACGGTGTAACTTTTGTGAATTTTTGAAAACTTTGAAAAATGTACATTTCTGGGTATTAAATTTATTATTACTGGGCAGAAAAAGATTTTGAAATCTCTAATTGACTAAAGAACTTTGCAAAACAAAAGTGCTACAGCAAGTAGAACAAGTGGAGGAAGAAAGAAATGTTGTTTACCTCCTCTATGCATATAAAAAGTATTTGTTAACAAGGTTGATCAAGTCTTGCTACCAAATAAATTTTACATAGCATAAGAAGAAATAAACCTCAAGTCAATCATGTTACCTTGAATTGTATTGATATGGATCCAATCATAATATTTTGATATCCTTCTTTAGGTTCATATATAGGACAATCAATAGCTCCAACTTTAATAGTTCTCACATTAGAAATGGTATTAACTCCACATACTTTATCAATCCTCTTGGGAAAATAAACGGTATGCTCCTTGTCATCAACATTGAAAGTAACTTTTCCTTTATTGCAATCAATAACAGCCCCTGCGGTGTTAAGAAAAGGTCTCTCAAGAATAATAGACATATTATCATCTTCAGGCATTTTCAACACAACAAAATCAGTTAATATCAAGCAGTTATTAGCAACTTGAACATGAACATCCTCACATATACCAACAGGAATAGCAGTAGATTTATCAGCCATTTGCAAAGATATATCAGTAGGTATCAACTTATCTAAATAAAGTCTCTTGTAAAGAGAAAAAGGCATAACACTAACACCTGCTCCCAAATCACATAGAGCAGTTCTAACATAATTATTCTTAATAGAACAAGGAATGGTTGGTATACCTGGGTCGCCCAACTTCTTTGGAACTTTGCCATTGAAAGAGTAATTAGCAAGCATAGTGGAAATCTCCTCATTAGGAATTTTCCTTTTGTTAGAGACAATATCTTTCATATACTTTGAATAAGGAGGCAATTTAATAGCATCAGTCAAAGGGATTTGCAAGAATAAAGGTTTCATCCAATCGCAAAATTTATTATAGTGTTCTTCTTCCTTTGATTTTAGTTTCTTAGCAGGAAAAGGCATTTGCTTTTGAACCCACGGTTCCCTTTCATTACCATGTTTCTTAGTAGTAAAATCTTCTTTAGTATACTTTTTATTTTTAGCATGCTTTTCAGGTTCATCTTCAACTTCTTCTTTGTCAGAATCATCATTCTTATCATTATCATTATCATGTTCATTACCACTTTCAGTTTCAGCATCAGAAATAGAAATACTATTAGGATCATTAGCAGGTTCAGAGGATTCTACAACATTTTTATGTTTCTTCTTCTTTTTCTTAGAAGGAGAACTAGGTTCAATTCGTTGAGAATCTTGTTCAACTCTCTTGGGGTGCCCCTCAGGATATAGAGGATCCTGGGTAGAAACACCGCCTCTAGTTGTTACTTCATAAGCATGTTTCTCTTTAGAACTATTTTTTAACAAGTCATTTTGCACTTTAGTGAGTTGATCAATTTGAGTTTGAACCATATGAAAATGTTTAACAAGTATCTTAACATCATTCTCCACAATATCATGCAAATTACTAATAGCTTGAGAATTTTCCATCAGATGATTCTCTACTCTCATATTAAAATTTCTTGCTTAACAATATAATTATCAAACTCATCTAAGCATTGAGAAGGAGGTTTCGAGTACGGAATATCTTCCCTAGTAAAGCGTTGAAGAGAGTTTACCTCAATCATGGATGAAGGAGGAATTATCTCGCATAAATCTTCTATGGGAGGTAAATTCTTCACATCTTCAGATTTAATACCTTTCTCTTTAAGAGATTTCTTGACTTCCCTCATATCTTTACCATTTAATTTAATTAAACCCCTCTTCTTCATTATTGGCGTCGGAGTTGGTTCAGGTGTAGCCCAATCATCATGATTCCGGCCTATTTTAGCCAATAATTCTTTAGCTTCGTCTGGAGTTCTTTTCCTGAAAACACAACCAGCACAACTATCAAAGTATGCCCTAGACTCAACGGTTAGTCCACTATAAAATATATCAAGTAAATCATGCTTTTCCAAATCATGTCCAGGTCGAGCTCTGATAAGAGAGCAAAATCTTGCCCATGCTTCAGGCAATTTCTCTCCATCTTCCTGGTCAAATCTATAAATTTTCTGTAAAGCAGCATGTTGAGCACTAGCAGGAAAGTATTTCCGAAAGAAAACATCAAGCAAATCACTTGGACTATTAATAGAACCAGGAGGCAAACTATTATACCAAGTTTTAGCATCATCCTTTAATGAGAAAGGAAAAATTTTAGCAACAAAATAAGTACGCATCTTGACATCATCAGAAAATAAGCTACTCAAAGTAGAAAGTTCATTCATGTGTTCTACAGCACTTTCTTTTTCAGTACCACAAAAGGGTGTTTTCTCAACAATAGCTATATGAGATAGATCAAGAGAAAAATCATAATCCTTATCCTTAATGTTTATAGGAGATGTGGCAAATTTAGGATCAGGAGACAGCTTATATCTAACAGTATGTTGTGCAAGCAACTTTTTAATTTTTCTTGCATCAGTACTAGCATTGCATTTATCAATAAAATCATCATCAAGTTCCACATAATCCTCATTAGGATCATCACTAGAATATTCAACAGACTCAGGTGAATTAACAGGTGTAGCAGCATTTTCATTAGGAGTTTCAGTATTTTCAATTTGTCTAGACCTAGCAATTGTAGCATCTAGAAAAGATCCCAATGAACCACTATCATCAAGCACAGCAGAAAGATCATCAATATTATAAGAGTTTTCAGATTCAGCAGAAGTACCAGCATGTGAAGCTTGTGGTGGTGAAACAAGTTGACTTATCACAGATGGTGAATCAAGAGCAGCAGAGGTACTCATAGTTGTACCTTTTCTTGTAGTGGATGGTAAGATGGCGACTTTAGGATCGCGAGATTTACCCATGATGGAGAATTTGCAGCGAACAATATCAATCCAAGTGAACTTCCAAATAAAGCTATGCTCCCCGCAACGGCGCCAGAAAATAGTCTTGATGACCCACAAGTATAGGGGATCGCAACAGTCTTCGCGGGAAGTAAAACCCAATTTATTGATTCGACACAAGGGGAGACAAAGAATACTTGAAAGCCTTAACAGCGGAGTTGTCAATTCAGCTGCACCTGGAAACAGACTTGCTCGCAAGAGTTTATCAGTAGTAACAGTTTATAGCAGTAGCAGTAGTGAAATAACAGCAGCAGAGTAACAAAGACAGCAGTAGTGATTATAGTAAACAGCAGGATTAAAATACTGTAGGCACAGGGATGGATGACGGGTGTTGCATGGATGAGAGAAACTCATGTAACAATCAAAGCAGGGCATTTGCAGATAGTAATAAAACGGTGTCCAAGTACTAAACAATCCATAGGCATGTGTTCCGTATATAGTCGTACGTGCTCGCAATGAGAAACTTGCACAACATCTTTTGTCCTACCAGCCGGTGGCAGCCGGGCCTCTAAGGAATCTACTGGAAATTAAGGTACTCCTTTTAATAGAGTACCGGAGCAAAGCATTAACACTCCGTGAACACATGTGATCCTCACATCACTGCTTTCCCCTCCGGTTGTCCCAATTTCTGTCACTTTGGGGCCTCGGGTTCCGGACAGCGACATGTGTATACAACTTGCAGGTAAGATCATAAAACAATGCATATCATCATGAAACAATAACATGTTCAGATCTGAGATCATGGCACTTGGGCCCTAGTGACAAGCATTAAGCATAACAAGTTGCAACAAAATCATCAAAGTACCAATTACGGACACTAGGCACTATGCCCTAACAATCTTATGCTATTACATGACTAATCTCATCCAATCCCTACCATCCCCTTCAGCCTACAGCGGGGGAATTACTCACACATGGATGGGGGAAATATTGCTGGTCGATGGAGAGGCATCGGTGGTGATGATGGTGATGATCTCCTCCAATTCCCCGTCCCGGCGGAGTGCCAGAACGGAGTTTCTGGTCCCGAGACGGAGTTTCGCGACGGTGGCGGCGTACTGGATGGTTTCTGGCGACTTTGACTTCCTGTCTCGCATTTTTAGATCGAAACCCTTAAGTAGTCCAGAGGGGGGCGTCAGAGGCCAGCCGAGGGGGCCACACGCTAGGGCGGCGCGCCCCCCCTCCAGGCCGCGCCGGCCTAGCGTCTGGGGGTCGTGGGCCTCCCCCAGGCCTGCCCTTCTGGCTCCGTGATTCTTCTGGAAAAATAGGCCCATTTGATATAAATTCCGAGGATTTTCCTGAAAGTTGAATTTCTGCACAAAAACGAGACACCAGAGCAATTCTGCTGAAAACAGCGTTAGTCCGTGTTAGTTGTATCCAAAATACACAAATTAGAGGCAAAACAATATCAAAAGTGTTCGGAAAAGTAGATACGTTTTGGACGTATCAATTGTGAAATACAAAAATACAGAGTTAATCAAAATAGCAAAAGTTGAGCCTACAGCCAAGTGCAAACACTTGACTCTAGCCTCGGGGGCTACTCCCATCGGGAGCGCTGGTCGCGCACCCGATGAAATTAGAGGAAGGAAAATAAGACAATATAGAAGAACATATGAGGAGTTTTCATCGTACATCTTCGAGTTACACATAACTCGTCATGTACTCCCATCGAGAGATCAATATATTGTCATTTAACAACTCGGAGAAATTGGCAATTCCAGCAGCCGATAAAGGAAGTCGACAATATATTCTCAGAGCGCGTCCGCCGCTGTAAAAACTATGGATGTCGTAATACTTTATGAAGGTAAGTCCCTAGGATCCGTCCTGTGTGGCGTGGTATCGCACCCGAATGCGCTCTACTACTTTATCTGTATCTACTGATACGAAGAAAAATTCTAGCGGACACGTTAGGTACTCGATAAAACATATCTGGGATTCGATTCACGATAAGTCCTTAAGCGGCACGTGTCGAATTACGCCAGTATCCCGAGTTCAAGTCCAGGGACTTGAGCTTGAAGTAGGTTCATGCGGGTTTGCCACAAGAGCAGTTAACTGGTACCTGATCCGTCAGATGAACCAGCCCCATTTACCGGTATCCCTGTACAAGATAGACGTTGAACAAGAAATATTCGACTTATTGGTATGTAAAGACATGGTTCGATTCTACGTTGGAGATTTTGCTCGATTCTACCATTCAAACAAAATCTCGGGGGCTACTGACATAGGCATCCCGAATGGGCCTGCCGAATAAAGTACCTGAGGTTATTTGGAGGCCCACGACTCGAAGCTTTCAAGGCCCAGAAGTCTAGCAAACATCGATATGGAAGATAGAGTTGTATTAGGAATTGAGAGTCATGTAATTATGCGGGAGAGACTCAGAGAGTCTCCCGAAGTCTGTAACTTGTACAGCAAGAAGATCCCTTGGCTCTCCCTCCTATATAAAGGGGAGCCGAGGGGTGAAGAATCATCGAATCTATTGTCCACAAACCCTAGTTTTTTACTTAGTCGACCATGTTTTTGACTGAACCTTCGAGATCTATTTGCCCTCTGCTTTCTACGAAACCCTAAGTCTACAATACGTAGGCATTGACAAGTTAATCCCTTGTCACTATTAGCATAGTTATTGTCAAATGAAAGAGATAGGTTCAGCGGTGCAAAAAAGGAGTATCGATGGTAGATACATAGGCATGCACTTGCACACGAGAGAAGTGTATATTATTATTAAAACTCAACATAAAGGAAAAAAACATGTTTTTACAATAACAAAAAATCTGTAAGGATTAATGTTTGATCAATATGACTAGAATATGATGTTACAAAATATTCTCTAGATTCCGCTTGATTTGGAACGAAAATCTACTATGCTTCATAAATGGCTCATTTAAACACTATGAGATAGGATGTGACCTAACTTTAATTAAATGTGGAATTGAAGTATCAGGTACAATGAGGCAAATGATCATTATTGTGGAAATAGCACAAAGATCACTTTTATGAAAAGTAAAAAAACGATTAAAGATGTTACCTGCAACTATGATATTTATTTCTATAATATCTTTAGTGGTTATGAAAAAATATTATCTTTTGATATCATATAAATATACATTATTATATTTAATTAAAGAGAAATGATATAACAATTAAAGAGCAAAGATAAAAAAATAATTAAAGCAGTCATATGCTGCCCTCGTATTTGGGAGCGCCCCAAGCTAGTTTTCAATGATAACCAAATATAATTATTTTATTAAATGTATAGGCTAAACACTTCATTTACCCAAAGAAACACATATCTATTGTGTTGTTTCATCACGTAATTGTCATGCCCAGATGCGGCGGTCCTGCGACGAGACCTTGGATCTCTCCCATCCAGAGATCTTCTCCTTCTCCACGCGCTCGCCAGTACCAGGAGCGACGTTCCTAGTGAGCTTTGTCCCCGGAGGCATGGTGACGAAGTGGCAGAGCAGAGAGGGGAAGAGGAAGATGGGTGCATATGGTGCTCAAGGAAGGATAAAGGTATAGCAATGGCAGGAACGAATGATTGTTCGGCGCAGCGAAGGGGAAAACTGAGCCCAGGGGTAAGAATTTATAACCTGGAAGACGATGAGGCTTGACCATTGGATGAACACGGGAAGATCCTAGACCCTACACGTGGTTGCGTGGTAGAAAGTTTTTACAGTTTATTTTGGACGTGAGGAAGTTACTGCGCGCGTGTCGGGAATGTCGGTGGACGTGTAAGCCCCACTAGGGCGACGTGGGAGAAGAGCGGAAACTTTGGACCCACCAAATAGTGGTCCGTCAGAAGTCGTGTCTTCCCAAGGTGGCCACACATGGTTTTCGTCAGCATCGACGTCATGATGATAGAAATCTTCGAGTTGCTGGAACAACATATAGTCAAAAGTAAAGTTCGGGAGCTTATGTCCAACTGCAAGCACCTGTTCATATGCTCGGGGGCTACTCTCATCAGAAGTATTGAATATACTTCTAATAAGCTGACGTGACGATGATAAAAATATAGAATTGGTTGAATAGCAGAAGTTGAGCCTACAACCAAGTGCAAACACTCGGCTGTAGCCTCGGGGGCTACTCCCATCGGGAGCGCTGGTCGTGCACCCGATGAAATGTAGAAAAGGAAAAAAAGAAAGAGAGACATAACAAGACAATATAGAGCTGAAGCCGAAGAATTTTTGCGTACATCCTCGAGTTACATATAACTCGTCATGTACTCCCATCAGGAGGTCATTATTTAACATGTCAACTCGAAGAAATGAAGAATTCCAACAGTCGCACAAAGGCACTTGACAATATATTCTCAGAGCACGTCCGCCGTGATAAAAACTCTGAATTTCGTGACTCGAAAAAGAGCTCACGAAGGTAAGATCCCAAGATCCATCCTGTGTGGCGTGGCATCACACATGAATACGCTCTCCCACTTTATCCGCATCAATAGATGTGAAGAAAAATCCCGACGGACGCGTTGGGCACTCGATAAAATAAGATGAAATTTGATTCACGATAAGTCCTAAAGCGGCGCGTGTCGAATTACGCCGGTATTCCGCGTTCGAGTCCAGGGACTTGAGCTTGAAGTAGGTTTTTGCGGGTTTGCCACGAGAGCAATTAACTGGTACCTGATCCGTCAGATGAGCCAGCCTCATTTATCATTATCCCTGTACAAAATAGATATTAACTAAAAAATTAGCATGACTCGAAAGTTCTATTAAACAGACGTACGATGGAGATTTTACTCGACTCTACGTTTCAAGCAAAATCTTGGGAGCTACTGACATAGGTATGCCTAACAGGCATGTCGAATAAGTACCCTGGGTTTATCAGAAATTATGGAGCCCAATAACTCGAAGTTTTGGAGGCCTAGAAGGTTGAAGGCTTCCGAGTTAGAAAAGTAGAGTTGTAATAGGAAATTTTGTATCAATATAGGAAAAGCCCTATGCGGCTCGACAGTTTGTAACTTGTACAACACGGAAAGCCTCGGCTTCACCTCCTATATAAACGGGAAGCCGAGGGAGAAAGAAGGGATCGAAATCATTGTAACCCTAACCACCATAATTTTGAGCTGAGCACCTTTGTTTGGCTGAAACCTTCAAGATCTACTTGCCCTCTACTTCTTACGAAACCCTAAATCTACATTACATAGGCATTGATGAGTTAATCCCTCGTCAGAAGTATCACATAGCAGTATCATGTATATGATAGTAGTGCATGATACTACCTCTACAATGCATGTTGTACTATTATAGTGTTCTTATATTTATTGATTTGTAAAATATCAATGCAAATATGTGTACAAGATTTATTTGACATTTATTTTGCTAGTTACCCGTACTATTATATGGTATCTACCTCCGATACCAATATGATTTCTCTCATCATTAATTTTAGTGACATCAGCTTTTAGATATGCATATAATGCATGACATTACATATGATACATCTATATTGGATGGTGAGAGCTAGCTAGATCTACGGTTGAACCGTGCCGGCCAAAGGCTGTAGCAGAATAAAGGACTCGCCTAACCATGTAGTTGTCTCTCGCTCTCCTATATAAGGAGGTGGATCGGATGTTCATAGAACACTCACTTCACGAGAATCCACCCAGACAACTACATAGTCTACTGTTTCAATGGCGAGAGGCATGCTCCCTGTGATCACCATGGTCGTCACACTGACGGCCATGGCTCTAGAGGCGATCACGCCGATGGCGAGCACACCGGCAGCGGACATAATCTACGTCAGCTCGGAGAATGTTGCTTCGGAGAAGAGCATGCGTGGCCTGTACGAGCGCTGGTACGCACTCTACAGGCGCGACGGCGACCCTAGTGACAAGGAGAAGCGATTCACCATCTTCAAGGCGGAGGCACGTGCTGTGTACAAGCTGAATGAGGGCGGCGCAGGCGTGAAACATCATCTGAATTGGTTCACAGACATGACCCAAAATGAGTTTGTCGAATCGTTCGCCAGCTGCTCCCCCCTCGAGGTCCGATCCCCTGACGAGATCAAGCTCAACCTTCACCAGCCTAGCCAGTACTACCCCGATAAGCTGCCACTCACCGTCGACTGGCGGACCGTGGACGGCGTTCTCACCAGCGTGAAGCACCAGGGGAATTGCGGAAGCTGCTGGGCAATTGCTGCAGCCGGAGCAATGGAGAGTGTCCACTTCCTGTGGTGACCCTGCATACCACTGCATGTTGTAGTATGCCAGTCGTTGATATAACATTCGCGAAGTACCATTCCGCAAATATTACATCCCTCAGAGTAGTACAACAGAACATAGCAGGGTCCATAACTCATTCACATATTATTACAATCATCATACACAAGTCGTCTCGGAGCTCCTCTTGGGTTCTGAGAGGATAACTCCTGGGTTCGAGGCGAACCCAACTTAACTTACAATACCATTGTCTCATTAAACTCAACATTTATTTAAACGAGCAGCTAAAATAGTAAGAGTTTGCGCTGCTCGGCTACTACTACTCCTCCTGATATCCTTAGGCTTGTTCTCCTCCGGAAGCCTCCCCGGATCCGTAGACTATGATGTAGTCTACGCCTTCAACACCTCCTGAGAGGTCTGGTTCCTCGTAGCCGATGATCTCGGCTCCATCATTGCTGTCGTAGTCCTCCTCCTCCAGACGGTTCAGACAATCTAAGCATGGGGTTTAAGAGTGGTATGAGTACGAGCGTACTCAACAAGTTCATTTTAGATAAGAGGTGTTTTATGCACTAGCTACGATACTAGACCAGAAAGTCTAATACCAATGCAAGTTTTGATAAACATTTCTTCAAGAGATTGTTTTTATTTCAAAGAGCTATGTCCGTCAGCCTTCACCGGTTTACTAGAACTTCATGGAGCTCCTTTCCGGCCGCGTTCGCAGTTCCTCAATCCCGAACAGGGAGTGACAGTCACGATTCTTTACACTCTGCAGAGGTGTGTTGCTTTACCCATAAGAGATCTTAACCTTGGTGCCAACCTGCAGCTTTCCGTCCACACTTCCTTTGGTGTGAGGCCCGGTATAAGGTCTAGCCAAGCATGTTCCTCCGCTACCTCGCACACCCACCCTTTGTTGCATACCCCGACCACAGGTCCTCGTCGGTCCTCTTATACCACTTAAGGATGGACCCCGACCACGACAACAGTTTGGGACTCGTTAACCAAACTCCTTCGCCGTAGCTGCAACCCATCATAGACCACTTACCGTGGGGAATTAGAATGGGATCCCCACCCCACCGCTTGCCCAACCTGGGTCAAGTGTCTACGGTAAGCGCATCCGTTGATGTACGAGAGGTGGAAACACTTTTGACTACTCCGTCCCACTCCAGATCTTATGGTTAACACGGGTATTACGGCACAAGAATCATTGGCGACATTTGTTGTTTAATCCTAGATGGATATAAACCCGTGCAATGGAACCTCCACCATATCAACACAATCCATGGTTCCATTGCCCACCACATAGTCATATTCATAGTTATGAAAGTAGTGGTTTTGATTTTTATGCAATAGTGATAACCATAATACTTTGCAAGTAATTTGATAGAAATACTCAAATGACATGAGCAAGTGATGAACTTGCAAGAACAATGCAAAGTTCTGCAGTTGGAAGGTATGGACTGACCCTTGTCCTCTTGTTCTGAAAAAATAGCATCATTGTCCGATAAGGGCAATGGTTAAAGAAGCAATTATGCATGATTCCATTTTTAGGGTTTGTTCCCCCCTTCCGATATCGTTATTATTTCATGTAAGAGGTTAATACTAAGAATAATTTGGGGATACATGATTTAAAGTAAAATCCAACCTTGAAATGTTGTCAAGGTGTTTTTAGAGTCCAAATGAATTTATGGACTTATTTTCATTATTGAAAATAACATATGTGATTTAAATGATTATTAATTCATCAAATTTGAACTTATTCTAGTTTATCTCCAAAAAATCCATTTCATATTTTATTATGATAGAGAATTTTATTCTGAGTGGTTTTCATATTTTTCATTATTTTTTTAGAGTTGTTAATAATTTGTTATGTATTTTCAAAGTTTCTGCCTTATTTGGAATTTGTGAAATTCCCAAAATGTCCCTGGGCCCACCTGTCAGGGTGGCCCAGCGGTTTGGCTAAACCGGCTCGGGTCCAACCGACCCGAGCGGTCGGTCGCACACCCCCGCACCTCGCGCCGCTTCTCCAAACCCTAATCCTCGCCCGGGCTCGGGCGACCCGTGGTCGCCGCCGCCGTCGCCGAATTAATCCGGCCTACTCCGGCCACCGCCGGCGGTGAGATGGGTATCAATCGAACCGCCGTTCGACGGCGCTTCGATTGATCCGCGTCGATCTGCTTTTCCCCGCCGCCGCCGTTCTTCCTCAACGCCCCGGTGACATGGCCGCGGGCGAATCGCCGCGCTCTCGTCGTTGCCGACGAGCCTGACGCCTTGGCGTGGCCGTGTGCCCCGCCGTGGTGCTGCTGGGGTCCCTGCGCCCCGACGACTGCCTGGCTTGGCCATGGCCTGGCGCCGTCGTTCGCCCGACGCGTGCCGCCGTGGCCGCCATGGCTGCGCTGTTCTCCTCGACTCCGGTAAGTGCGCCTCCTTTCCTGCTCCCCTCCTGTGCCTGACCTTCTTCCACCTCTAGACCTGCTGCTGTGGTGTGCTTGCCTACGCAAGCACTGCTGTGGGCGTCTGCAGCGGCATGTTTGCCTCGCTCTGTTATGCTATGCCGCTGCGCTATGCGTGTGCTACTGCGCAAGATTGCTAAGCTATATGCCCGTGAAAGCTTGCTTTACTTGCTAGAGTTCTTCCCCGTGCCTCTCGCTCTTGGTTCTATGCTTGCGACATCAAATGTGTTCATATATACTACTCCGGCTTGATTGTACGGTGTGCAACTCTTGCAAATTTGCAAGAGCCAGTGCACCTGGGTGCTCTTCAGTGTGCTATAATTCATGGACATGCTCCCTTGAGCATGCTTTTGGTCTAGACAGTACCCTCTCTTGATGATAAGTTACTGCATACAATTATTTGTCATATTTTTGATTGTCTGCTATGCCATTGTTCCTGTTCTGTGGCCATTTAATTTATATGGTTAAAGTGTTGATGCTAGGCTTGGTTCTAGCATGCTTGATCAAGTCCTGATGATCTTATGATCATCAGTTGCTTGGTGAATGACTCATTGTTTCTTTCTTGTGTCTAGCTGATGCTCTCCTGATGTCAGTGTAACACAGTGGCTTGTGTTGTACTCCTTGGTGTTTGCTCAAGCCCCTGCTACTATCTGCAATGATCCACTGGATCATCTGCATGGCCTGGTGCATAGCTTACTTCTCTGTTTTATTTATCTGTGTAGCTTTGATTCATTAAGTAGATAAATGATGTGAACTGCTTTCTGATGATGATCATATGAATGAATTAGTTAAGCTAGAGGGATGCCAATCACATATTGGGGACCCTAGCTTCATTTGAACCCTTCTGGGTAATGATATATGTGCTGGTTTGATGGTTTGATTGCTTAAGTGGTAGAGGTTGCCTCAACAGCCATTCTTGACTGTTCAGGAAGCTCCCACATCTTGTTGGCTTGCTGTGATTACTAGATGCTTACTGGTTGATCCAGATTTGGACTTCCAGTGGCTCTTTGCTATTGACAAACTTAAATAGACATATATTGCCTATCAGTCTGATGGAATCAATAGCTATAGGTGTTGAGTATGTGGCCAGGCTAGCTGTGTCTTCATCTGCTGCTGGATTTCTTCAGTTATGCAATAAATGTCATAGCTGTTGTTCCCTTTAGATGCTTAACCAGTGGCCTCTCTACTCTTGCTTGCACCATATGGCTTAGTAGCCAGATGATGACACAAACAGGGTACTCACACCCTTTTGCTTCTGTGTGTTTGATGCACATGCTTATTTATGAACAAAACCATCTGGTTTGTTCATGTTGAGTTATATACCTCACTCCAGCTCCTAGATTTTGATGTTGGTGTAGAGGTTTTTCTTCAGTGTTGATCTGATGGTTGAGTTGCTTGCTCTGCTCCTCCTGATGAGCTTGTGAAGCTTGGTTTATTTTCTGGTGATTGGGAATAGATGAAACAACTCTAGCTATTCACCTGTTCTTGGTGTTCTTGGCTGTTCTTGGTGAACTTACCACTGCTGCTGTCGATGGATGAGCAAATGGCTAGGGTTTGAGCACTGAAAAGGTTATATATGGTGCTGCTATGCTCTCCCTGGTCGACAGCTTGTGTCTGGTCACTTTGGTGACTCACTGATGCTGTGTGTGTGTTGTGCCACATGCACAAGCAGTGCCTGGGTGTTGAGCATGCACACCTGATGTGTGTGCTGCTTGGGTGTCTGTGTGAACCAGATCCTGTGCATCTGGCTTGGAAAGGATCAGCTCGGCAGAGTTGATCATATCTGCTCATTTTCCTTTGTTTCTAACCTGCCAAGTGGCTATGCCACTTGGCATAACTCTTCTCTTGTTGTGAATATGTGCAGGGATCATCCATTGTGCAAAATGGACAAGGAATTCATCAAATACAAGATCAAATGAAGATGACCTTGTAGAATTTAGACTAGGATTATTATCTTGTAATTTTTCTTTATTTTCATTTCTTCTATTCTGCCCATTTATGTAATGTGTTGTATTATTCTTTTATTTTACTTATGAATATTGTAATGACATTGTAATTTGTGTGATGATCAATAAAGCTCAAGGTTTCTCTCAAATGAGCTTACTTAGTTGTTATATTCTTAATTATCTTGATTAATGATAATTGTTTATTAAATTATCTCAAGTTTAAATTATGTGATATTCTTTTGAGGTTTGAATTTGAAATTCAAATTCAACTTTGGTTTGAATTCAATGATACAACTTAATTTAGAATTCAATCATGCAACTTAAGTTGTAATGCAATACTCTCCTCTCTTCTCAAAACCCTAATTTAGTTAGGTGCGTTACAAGTTTGTCGCACTCTCGAAACCCTAACCCTGTAAGGTGTCGAGAGAGAAACTTGTCCCCCTTCGATGCAGTTTTTGTTTAAAAGCGCGAAATTTCCCCAGAATTTACTATGCAATGCACATCCCTTTCTAAAATCTACCCCTCGATCGTCTCTAAACCTGGGACATTACAGCCTTTCCCCCTTAAAGAAAACTTCGTCCCGAAGTTGTGGTTGTAATACCTGAACAGTTCGGGGTATGTTTTCCTCAGGTCTTCGTCTTTTTCCCAGGTGGCTTCCCTCTCGGGGTGGTGCTTCCATTGTATCTTGCAATACTTGATCGCCTTATTTCTGAGTTGTTTCCAGCTTTCCTCGAGAATCTTGGCTGGCTTCTCGATGTATGTCAAGTCTGGTTGTAACTCGAGCTCCTCATGTGATATTGGTTCATCTGGGGTCTTCAAACATTTCCGAAGTTGCGACACATGGAATACATTATGAACTTGAGCTAACCTACCCGGTAAATCCAACTCAAAGGCTAAACCTCGATTCTGACTCAGTATCTTGAAAGGTCCTATATACCTAGGGCTCAACTTTCCTTTTACTCCGAATCTCTGAAGTCCTTTCATCGGGCTTACCTTAAGATAAACCATGTCTCCAACTTGTGGCTCCCATGTCCTTCTCTTCTGATCGGCCTAACTCTTTTGCCGACTCTGGGCTATTTTGAGCCTGTCTCTGATAATGTCAATGATTTGTTGTTTTTCTTTGACATAATCAGGGTTGAACTCTTTGCTTGCTCCGGCTTCATACCAACATATTGGTGATCTACACTTCCTCCCATACAGAGCTTCAAATGGTGCCATCTTGATGCTGCTTTGGTAACTATTGTTGTATGAAAACTCTGCTAAAGGTAGATGCTCCTCCCATGATCCTCCGAAGTCTAAGGCACAAGCCCTAAGCATATCTTCTAAGATCTGATTGGTTCTCTCAGTTTGTCCACCTGTTTGTGGATGATACGCGGTACTATAATCCAACTTGGATCCTAAAGCTTCGTGAAGTTGCTTCCAGAATGCTGATGTAAACACGGATCCTCGATCCGATACGATCTTCTTTGGCACTCCATGCTTACTTACGATCTCTTTGATGTAAAGATCGATAAGTTTCTCTCCTTTATCCTGCTGGTTTACCGCTAAGAAGTGTGCACTTTTCGTCAACCGGTCCACAATTACCCATATCATGTCCTTCTTTTTATTGGTCATGGGTAGTCCGGTGATGAAATCCATCCCTATCTCCTCCCATTTCCACTCTGGAATAGGTAGAGGTTGTAACTTCCCTGCGGGACTCTGATGCTCAGCCTTCACTCGCTGGCAGGTATGGCATTCTGCCACATATTGTGCTATCTCCCTCTTCATGTTATTCCACCAGAATAGTTCCTTTAAGTCCATGTACATCTTTGTACTTCCCGGATGTATTGAATATGGTGTTTGATGAGCTTCCCGGAGTATTACTTCCTTAATTTCAACAATATCCGGAACGCAAATCCTCTTCTGGAACCACAAAGATCCAGATTCTCCTCGGTGAAATTCTGATGGTCTTCCCTCATCTATTCTCCTCATCTCCTCTACAATGAATGGATCGTCCATCTGACCCATCATTATCTCATTCTTCAAGTTCACATTCAGTTCATCGGCTACTTGCAACGCCGATAATCCTTCATGGGCTTCCTTCTCCCAAAGTTGTATTTGGGCTTGGCTTATTTCCTTCCTCAGCTCCGGTGATATTTCTTGTTCCACTCCTCCGGTACTCTTCCTACTCAGGGCATCTGCTACAACATTAGCCTTCCCTGGTGTGTAATTGATTGTCAGATCATAATCCTTGATCAATTCTAGCCATCTTTTCTGCCTCATGTTGAGTTCCTTCTGAGTGAAGAAATATTTGAGGCTTTTATGATCTGTATAGAGCTCACACTTAGCTCCATAGAGAAAATGTCTCCAAGTTTTTAATGCAAATACGACCGCTGCTAATTCCAAATCATGTGTTGGATAGTTCACTTCGTGAGGTCTGAGTTGCCTCGATCCATAGGATATCACTTTCCGATCTTGCATGAGTACGCAACCCAATCCATGCTTGGATGCGTCACAGTACACGGTGTAGTCCTTGCCGACTTCCGGAACTGCTAACACCGGTGCCGTGGTGAGTTTCTCCTTCAGAGTTTGAAAACTCTTCTCACACTCCTCTGACCACACGAATGGTGTGTTCTTTCTTAGCAACTTTGTCATTGGTCCTGCGATCTTAGAGAATCCTTCAATGAATCTCCGATAATATCCTGCCATTCCCAGGAATCCTCGGATTTCCTTGACAGTCTTGGGTGCTTCCCATTCTAAAACTGCTGCTACCTTGCTCGGGTTGACAGCGATCCCATCTTTACTAATAACATGACCAAGAAATTCCACTTGATCTAGCCAAAATTCACACTTACTGAGTTTGGCATAAAGTTGGTGTTCCCTTAGTGTTTGCAACACTAACCTCAAATGATCGGCATGTTACGCCTTGTTCTTGGAATATATCAAGATATCATCGATGAATACGATGACAAACTTGTCTAGGTATGGCATGAAAATTTTATTCATGAGATTCATGAATATTGCTGGGGCATTGGTCAATCCAAAAGGTACTACAAGGTATTCATGGTGTCCATACCTTGAGACAAAAGCCGTTTTCGGAACGTCCTCCTTCTTGATCTTTATCTGGTGATAACCCGATCTTAGATCAATTTTGGAAAAGACTCCCGCTCCTCTAACCTGATCAAATAGATCTTGTATTCTTGGAAGTGGATACTTGTTCTTGATTGTGACGTTGTTCAGATTCCTGTAGTCTCCACACATCCTTCTTCCTCCATCCCTTTTATCCACGAAGATCACAGGTGATCCCCATGGTGAAACACTCTCTTGAATGAATCCTTTTTGCTCCAAGTCATCCAATTGCTCCTTCAGTTCTTTCAATTCCTTGGGCCCCATTTTATATGGTGCTTTAGCAATCGGAGCTGTTCCTGGGATTAGGTCGATAGTGAATTCTATCTCCCTATCTGGTGGCATACCAGGTAATTCCGCAGGAAACACATCCTGGAATTCATTTACTACAGGTATATCTTCTAACTTAACCTCCTTCATGCTATTCAGCTGTAGCTCCACTTCAATCTGTGTATGTTTGTCGCCTTGGTAGATCATTCTACTTCCATCGGGACTTTTTAGTGACACCGTCTTGTTTACACAGTCGATCAATGCTCCATTAGCTTCTAACCAGTTCATACCAAGAATGACATCAATGTCCTTCATCGGTAAAATGAACAGGTCCGCGTCAAACGCGCACTTATTGATCATAATGACTTGTTTTTGTTTGGCATGGGTTACTAATATCGTTCCCCCCGCAGAAAGTATGGTTATGGGTGTATCTAACTTAGTGCAACTAATCCCATGTTTGATGATGAATTGTTGAGAAATGAATGATGTAGTTGCACCGGTATCAAAAGTACTTTGCCAGGATGAGTGAGTATCTGGAGCGTACCTATCACCGCTTGGTCGAGTTGACCACCTCCTCCAGAGGCAGTACGGTTCAGCTTGCCGAAGGGCTTCTTATTCTTCCAATTCCCTCCGGTGTTTCCTCGATTTCCTCCTCCTCCAGATTGACCTCCTCCACTATTCTTCTTGGGGCAGTCCTTCAGCATGTGCCCCTCCTGACGACACCCAAAGCATATGATCTTGGGTTTCTTACAATCCTTCATGACATGTCCTTTGAAACCACAGGAATGGCATATAATCTGATTTGCAGACTGATATCCTTGGTTCCTCCTCTGATTGCTGTTGTTGTTGTTGTTGTTGTTATACCGTGGCTTGAAACTCAAGCTGGTATTGGGCTTGTTACTAACAAACCTCTTAGGCTCATACTTGGCCTTCTTCCTCTTCTCTTCTTGCAGTTGTTTGAAGTCATCTTCAAGAGTGATGGCTGCATCCACCAACTCTTGGAATTCCGTTGCTCTCATCATCCGTAGCTGCACCTTAAACTGGGGACTTAACCCCCTCAGAAATCTCTTCTTCTTCTTGTCCTCGGTATTGACTTCCTCAACAGCATACCGGGACAGCTTTGAAAACTCCCTGACATAGGTCAGGATTGCCTTATCCTTCTGCTCGAGACTCTCGAACTCTCGACGCTTCAGTTCCACGATACTTTCAGGGACATTGGATTCCCTGAACTTCCTTGCGAACTCCTCCCAGGTAAATACCTTTCCTGCCGGATACACGGCTACAATGTTGTCCCACCATGATGCGGCAGGTCCACATAGGAGATGGGTAGCATATCGGACCTTCTCTTGGTCATTACATCCAACAGTGTTGAGCTTGCGCTCAGTATCCATCAGCCAATCTTCCGCGTCCATAGGCTGCAGCGCGTATGCGAAAGATATTGGCTTGGTGTTCTGGAAATCTGCTAATGTGACTCCCTGGTTCTCAGGTCTCTCCACCCTATTCTGCTGCATCAGATCCTGAAGGAATTTGTTCTGCAGCTCCAGTGTTACCCGCTGCCTCTCTTCCGCCAGTTGCATGTACTGGATAAAGTTCTGCTGAGTCATGGGTGGTGGTGGTGGTGGAAACTGATCCCTGGCTGCACCCTCAGCCTCTTCCTTTTCCTTTGCTTCGCGCTCCATGCGCTGTGCTTCCGTCTCGTTTCCTAACGTTCCCGACATAATCCCCTAGTTCTGCAACACAAGATGATACTCATAATTACTCCATGCGCAAGTTTTCTGAGCTCAACCTTGTGCACAGAACTAGTCACGCAATGGAAATCAAGAAGCAAATCCAAATCATACAAAACATATACCCTGTATATACATACATAAGTGGTCTTATTACAATACTCAAGTCGATGTGAGTATGCAAACTCACTTATTAAAGTATATGTACAAATTTATACAAATATTACAAACTATAATACACGTGGTACTTGTGTATTATAGCCACACCTCCCTTGGTGGACTTCTAATCGGTCTTCACTCCCGATACATTCCAGGCTTCCATCCGGTCGAACGTGTCGTCCTCCTGATAGACCCTGGAACATAAGGTCTCCCCGTTGGCTTGTAGTCCGAATCCGAAGATGACCCTAAGGAGAAATCAGTGTTCACAAACTGATCGTTCAGTGCATCATAGTCCACCCATCGGGTGTACTCTCCTGTAGCCCCACCATAAGGGTTACCAAAACCCATACCCGACTCAACCTGTGTCGGATATCCTCCATCCACTCCTTCATTACTAGGATAGCTCTGGTTCTGGGTTGTTGCATCATCGTTCATCTCTCCATCATAATACTCAGTAGTACTATGGGTTCCAGTATCATTACCCCAACGCCAACCCCTAGAATTCTCGATCGGAGTCTCGGAACGCTGGTTGTTTCCGGATTCCGCTCCGCCTTCGTATCCCCCATAGGAACTATTCAGGTAGTTCCCAGGTGTAGCAGGTGTAGGTTCATGTGCAAGTGGATCAAAGCTGATGTAGTCACCAGCTGAATAAACTGGTGTGTGCACTACATTCTCCATAGGTTCTTTCCCCTACTCTCCTCCCTGGGTTCGGTAAATTCCTCTAGCATCGTATCAATAGCTCCTATCAGATGATGATTCAGCTGAAAGAGTAATGATATGAAGTTACGGCTATTATCCATATATTTTGCCGCTGCTATGGGTTTGCGTTTGGCGTATTTGTAGTGGTTGAGCAAGGGATCTTCTTCTTCCTGATTATGGGGAATATGGGAAAACTCGGAATCCATAAGCTCTTTTGTCTTATGTTCCCGTATGTCGGTTATGGCTCTCATAACAGCTATATGATAGGCTGTGTTGGTTGTCCTAGCTTCTCCAGCTGGCATGACTACGCTCATTCCCAAAGATTCGGGAAGTCGCAGTCCTACTCTGCACTTGGCCAACACTGGTCCATCATAGAACATGTACTTCTTTACTGGAATCTGGGGATCACACCCAAATTCCAGCAACATGGCTCGTAGGATATCAGCAAGTCCTCCTTGGTATTCGTTCAGTGTGGAATCCATAACTTTCACGTTTCTTCCTGGTCGTGCACTTGCCATGTTGGCTGTAGAAATAGAAAGATTATAAGATTAGTAATAATGCATCATAATAGAGATAATAAAGAATTATCGCACTAAAAGATATGATTGTTGTATTCTCAATTGAATATACACCATATTTTTAGAGAATTCTTTACTAATCCTATTTGACTCCTAACGTTTAGTCCCATTTACTAGGTTCCAACCTAAGGTCAAAGCATTTGCTCTGATACCAACTGTGGTGACCCTGCATACCACTGCATGTTGTAGTATGCCAGTCGTTGATATAACATTCGCGAAGTACCATTCCGCAAATATTACATCCCTCAGAGTAGTACAACAGAACATAGCAGGGTCCATAACTCATTCACATATTATTACAATCATCATACACAAGTCGTCTCGGAGCTCCTCTTGGGTTCTGAGAGGATAACTCCTGGGTTCGAGGCGAACCCAACTTAACTTACAATACCATTGTCTCATTAAACTCAACATTTATTTAAACGAGCAGCTAAAATAGTAAGAGTTCGCGCTGCTCGGCTACTACTACTCCTCCTGATATCCTTAGGCTTGTTCTCCTCCGGAAGCCTCCCCGGATCCGTAGACTATGATGTAGTCTACGCCTTCAACACCTCCTGAGAGGTCTGGTTCCTCGTAGCCGATGATCTCGGCTCCATCATTGCTGTCGTAGTCCTCCTCCTCCAGACGGTTCAGACAATCTAAGCATGGGGTTTAAGAGTGGTATGAGTACGAGCGTACTCAACAAGTTCATTTTAGATAAGAGGTGTTTTATGCACTAGCTACGATACTAGACCAGAAAGTCTAATACCAATGCAAGTTTTGATAAACATTTCTTCAAGAGATTGTTTTTATTTCAAAGAGCTATGTCCGTCAGCCTTCACCGGTTTACTAGAACTTCATGGAGCTCCTTTCCGGCCGCGTTCGCAGTTCCTCAATCCCGAACGAGGGAGTGACAGTCACAGTTCTTTACACTCTGCAGAGGTGTGTTGCTTTACCCATAAGAGATCTTAACCTTGGTGCCAACCGGGCAGCTTTCCCGTCCACACTTCCTTTGGTGTGAGGCCCGGTATAAGGTCTAGCCAATCATGTTCCTCCGCTACCTCGCACACCCACCCTTTGTTGCATACCCCGACCCTGGGTCCTCGTCGGTCCTCTTATACCACTTAAGGATGGACCCCGACCACGACAACAGTTTGGGACTCGTTAACCAAACTCCTTCGCCGGTAGCTGCAACCCATCATAGACCACTTACCGTGGGGAATTAGAATGGGATCCCCACCCCACCGCTTGCCCAACCTGGGTCAAGTGTCTACGGTAAGCGCATCCGTTGATGTACGAGAGGTGGAAACACTTTTGACTACTCCGTCCCACTCCAGATCTTATGGTTAACACGGGTATTACGGCACAAGAATCACTGGCGACATTTGTTGTTTAATCCTAGATGGATATAAACCCGTGCAATGGAACCTCCACCATATCAACACAATCCATGGTTCCATTGCCCACCACATAGTCATATTCATAGTTATGAAAGTAGTGGTTTTGATTTTTATGCAATAGTGATAACCATAATACTTTGCAAGTAATTTGATAGAAATACTCAAATGACATGAGCAAGTGATGAACTTGCACAGAACACTGCAAAGTTCTGCAGTTGGAAGGTATGGACTGACCCTTGTCCTCTTGTTCTGAAAAAATAGCATCATTGTCCGATAAGGGCAATGGTTAAAGAAGCAATTATGCATGATTCCATTTTTAGGGTTTGTTCCCCCCTTCCGATATCGTTATTATTTCATGTAAGAGGTTAATACTAAGAATAATTTGGGGATACATGATTTAAAGTAAAATCCAACCTTGAAATGTTGTCAAGGTGTTTTTAGAGTCCAAATGAATTTATGGACTTATTTTCATTATTGAAAATAACATATGTGATTTAAATGATTATTAATTCATCAAATTTGAACTTATTCTAGTTTATCTCCAAAAAATCCATTTCATATTTTATTATGATAGAGAATTTTATTCTGAGTGGTTTTCATATTTTTCATTATTTTTTTAGAGTTGTTAATAATTTGTTATGTATTTTCAAAGTTTCTGCCTTATTTGGAATTTGTGAAATTCCCAAAATGTCCCCCGGGCCCACCTGTCGGGGTGGCCCAGCGGTTTGGCTAAACCGGCTCTGGTCCAACCGACCCAAGCGGTCGGTCGCACACCCCCGCACCTCGCGCCGCTTCTCCAAACCCTAATCCTCTCCCGTGCTCTGGCGACCCGTGGTCGCCGCCGCCGCCGCCGCCGACCAATCCGGCCTACTCCGGCCACCGCCGGCGGTGAGATGGGTATCAATCGAACCGCCGTTCGACGGCGCTTCGATTGATCCGCGTCGATCTGCTTTTCCCGCCGCCGCCGTTCTTCCTCAACGCCCGGTGACATGGCCGCGGGCGAATCGCCGCGCTCTCGTCGTTGCCGACGAGCTCGACGCCTTGGCGTGGCCGTGTGCCCCGCCGTGGTGCTGCCGGGGTCCCTGCGCCCGACGATCGCCAGCTTGGCCATGGCACAGCGCCGTCGTTCGCCCGACGCGTGCCGCCGTGGCCGCCATGGCTGCGCTGTTCTCCTCGACTCCGGGTAAGTGCGCCTCCTTTCCCGCTCCTCCTCCTATGCCTCGACCTTGTTCCTCCTCTAGTCATGCTGCGGTGGTGTGCTTGCCTACGCAAGCACTGTGTTCTTCTGCAGCGCCATGTTTGCCTCGCTCTGTTATGCTATGCTGCTGCGCTATGCGTGTGCTATCGCGCAAGATTGCTAAGCTATATGCCGTGAAAGCTTGCTTTACTTGCTAGAGTTCTTCCCCGTGCCTCGCTCTTGGTTCTATGCTTGCGACATCAAATGTGTTCATATATACTACTCGGCTTGATTGCAGTGTGCAACTCTTGCAAATTTGCAAGAGCCAAGGCACTGAGTGCTCTTCGGTGTGCTATAATTCATGGACATGCTCCCTTGAGCATGCTTTTGGTCTAGACAAGTACCCTCTCTTGATGATAAGTTATCGCATACAATTATTTGTCATATTTTTGATTGTCTGCTATGCCATTGTTCCTGTTCTGTGGCCATTTAATTTATATGGTTAAAGTGTTGATGCTAGGCTTGGTTCTAGCATGCTTGATCAAGTCCGATGATCTTATGATCATCGCTGCTTGGTGAATGACGGCTGTTTCTTGCTTGTGTCTAGTCGATGCTCTCCTGATGTCAGTGTAACACAGTGGCTTGTGTTGTACTCCTTGGTGTTTGCTCAAGCCCCTGCTACTATCTGCAATGATCCACTGGATCATCTGCATGGCCTGGTGCATAGCTTACTTCTCTGTTTTATTTATCTGTGTAGCTTTGATTCATTAAGTAGATAAATGATGTGAACTGCTCTGCAGTGATGATCATATGAATGAATTAGTTAAGCTAGAGGGATGCCAATCACATATTGGGGACCCTAGCTTCATTTGAACCCTTCTGGGTAATGATATATGTGCTGGTTTGATGGTTTGATTGCTTAAGTGGTAGAGGTTGCCTCAACAGCCATTCTTGACTGTTCAGGAAGCTCCCACATCTTGTTGGCTTGCTGTGATTACTAGATGCTTACTGGTTGATCCAGATTTGGACTTCCAGTGGCTCTTTGCTGTTGACAAACTTAAATAGACATATATTGTCTATCAGTCTGATGGAATCAATAGCTATAGGTGTTGAGTATGTGGCCGTGCTAATGTGTCTTCATCTGCTTCTTTGGATTTCTTCGATTATGCAATAAATGTCATAGCTGTTGTTCCCTTTAGATGCTTAACCAGTGGCCTCTCTACTCTTGCTTGCACCATATGGCTTAGTAGCCAGATGATGACACAAACAGGGTACTCACACCCTTTTGCTTCTGTGTGTTTGATGCACATGCTTATTTATGAACAAAACCATCTGGTTTGTTCATGTTGAGTTATATACCTCACTCCAGCTCCTAGATTTTGATGTTGGTGTAGAGGTTTTTCTTCAGTGTTGATCTGATGGTTGAGTTGCTTGCTCTGCTCCTCCTGATGAGCTTGTGAAGCTTGGTTTATTTTCTGGTGATTGGGAATAGATGAAACAGCTCTAGCTGTTCACCTGTTCTTGGTGTTCTTGGCTGTTCTTGGTGAACTTACCACTGCTGCTGTCGATGGATGAGCAAATGGCTAGGGTTTGAGCACTGAAAAGGTTATATATGGTGCTGCTATGCTCTCCCTGGTCGACAGCTTGTGTCTGGTCACTTTGGTGACTCACTGATGCTGTGTGTGTGTTGTGCCACATGCACAAGCAGTGCCTGGGTGTTGAGCATGCACACCTGATGTGTGTGCTGCTTGGCTGACTGTGTGAACCAGATCCTGTGCATCTGGCTTGGAAAGGATCAGCTCGGCAGAGTTGATCATATCTGCTCATTTTCCTTTGTTTCTAACCTGCCAAGTGGCTATGCCACTTGGCATAACTCTTCTCTTGTTGTGAATATGTGCAGGGATCATCCATTGTGCAAAATGGACAAGGAATTCATCAAATACAAGATCAAATGAAGATGACCTTGTAGAATTTAGACTAGGATTATTATCTTGTAATTTTTCTTTATTTTCATTTCTTCTATTCTGCCCATTTATGTAATGTGTTGTATTATTCTTTTATTTTACTTATGAATATTGTAATGACATTGTAATTTGTGTGATGATCAATAAAGCTCAAGGTTTCTCTCAAATGAGCTTACTTAGTTGTTATATTCTTAATTATCTTGATTAATGATAATTGTTTATTAAATTATCTCAAGTTTAAATTATGTGATATTCTTTTGAGGTTTGAATTTGAAATTCAAATTCAACTTTGGTTTGAATTCAATGATACAACTTAATTTAGAATTCAATCATGCAACTTAAGTTGTAATGCAATACTCTCCTCTCTTCTCAAAACCCTAATTTAGTTAGGTGCGTTACAAGTTTGTCGCACTCTCGAAACCCTAACCCTGTAAGGTGTCGAGAGAGAAACTTGTCCCCCTTCGATGCAGTTTTTGTTTAAAAGCGCGAAATTTCCCCAGAATTTACTATGCAATGCACATCCCTTTCTAAAATCTACCCCTCGATCGTCTCTAAACCTGGGACATTACACTTCCTCAACAACAAGAAGCGTGTCAACATCTCCGTTCAGGAACTCGTTGACTGCAGCTCTGAGAACAATGGTTGTAAAGGCGGCCGTGCTTCTAGGGCCTTCAAATACGTCATTGACAAGCACGGCATCCATTCCTCAGAGCAATACCCGTATGTGGGAAATGGGTCGCACTGCACCACTCCCTCGGGATCTCCCGTCATGTCCACCAGGAGGATTCACTACGTGCATCGACATAATGAAAAGATGCTCATGGACGCGGTGGCCCGCACGCCCATCGTTGTTACTATTAGGGGCTACGACTCCGCTGAGTTCATGCGCTACAGTGGTGGCATCTTCAAAGGGCCCTGCGACACCAAGCGTATCCACCAAGCCCTACTCGTGGGCTATGGCACGATGCCAAGTGACGATGCCAACGATCCCAACGTCAAGTATTGGGTGGTGAAGAACTCGTGGGGGGGTCGTGGGGAGAGAGAGGCTACATGCGCATCAAGCGCGGTCATCAGGCTGACGGTGACCTCTGCGGCATTATGGAGTACCCAATGTACCCAACACATCCTAAATAGTTCGATCACGCGTGTGCTTGATCTCCTAATAATGCTTGTACTCCATTAATTAGTTCGAGCGTTCGTAATGTACCTCCTAGTAATGTACTCCCAATGTTAGTGGAGTGATATGATGATGTACTATCTCCCTTTACTAATTCTAAAATAAGTGGCTGGCTGCATGTTTATGATCACATCATATATGTGTAAGATAGAAGGTCTCCCTCTGATTAAGTTTATTAGTCTTGTATGTGTCACTAGGTCATCAATTTGACCTATATAATATAACATAACGTAGAGAGTGGATTTGTTGCCACCCGGTGGCAATGCCTCACCACTCATATGTCATTCGATGACTTCTTGAGATTTGCACTCTGCGTTTGTTAATTAGGCCAGCTTCTGTTAATTCTCTAAAAATGTACTCTATTGTCAGTTGTTACTCTCCTACATATTCGTGAAAAAAAACAATGGGTAGCAGGTGTACAATAAATGATGGCATGTTTCTACCATCAGTTGCTTTAGGCGAATCATTGCTCTGCCAAAAAACACTGCACCAACGAAGACCATCCACACGACTCACATACTTGTGAGCCACCTATGAGGAGCTGGTTTAACTCGATACCGATGGTTCCCACGAGTACATGCGTGCATCGCGTCTTTATCAGTGCACTCGATGGAGTCTGTTATTGCTTCGAGTCTGTCACGATAAGCTTGCTCTGAAACCTCCACGAACACAAGCTACTCCAGTCCTCGTGGCCCTTTTTTTTTCCTTCTCTTCAGACACGTATGAAACTAGCAGATACGTTTTTTATTTGCCCTTCCTGGTGCTCTTTAGACGAGCCCCATGAGCAGATTTCAGATTTCTATTCGACGGATGAAAAAGATGTACCGTGTGCTAGTAATTAATTTAATCAAGAATGTTAATTAGCTCCAAATCAGGGCATGGCCTCGAACAATTGTTTTGACAATCAATACCATGTATTTACACGGCGGCGTAGCGACAAGGCAGTGGTGGTGATTGGTGAAGGGCGAAGAAAGACAAGGCCTGTTGCGGCTAGTTGGACGCAGCTGCCGGCGGCCGGGGCCGTGGCTTGGTTGCAGGTTGCCGGCGACGGCACTTGAGATCTAGACCCCACGATGGGCCGAGCGAGCCGCTCGGTTGGCGCGGCTGTTGCAGGCGCGTCACGCTGGCCTGCTGCGCAAGATGGATCTCGTGGACGTGCCCGGCGACTTCGTCGAGGATGCGGAGCTCGAGCTGATCCTCCTGAAGCTCGACGAGGATGCCGACTTCAAGCCCGACGACTTCGTCAATGACAACCACCGTGACACCTTCATCGGGCTCGTCTCGCAGATGACCTGCCGCGAAGCGGACTAGGCAGAGGAGTCGCGGCTGGTCACGGAAGAGCAGGGGAAGATCTATGTCGACCTCGATAGCGACGGCGAGTGAGGGAGTCGTCGACGCGTCGCCACCACGGCACATGGCTCCGGCGAGCATCCCAGAGCCGAATTTTAGTACTAGGTTGCCCTGGTGACGTAATGTAGCTCGAATCCTAGGCGAATTCGAGTAGCTTTTGTATGATCATAACCCAATTATGTATGGACTGTTGAATCATTTCTATTTCCTGTGTCAATCTTTTTTAAATATGCAGTTTTGTTTCAGCATATCGGTGTCATGCCCGTGCGTGGTGGATACATTGGGCCGGATGGACATGGGCCAAGGGCTGGTTGCACTGGGCTTGCTGCTTGGCTGGCTGACGATAAGAAGGAGCCAAGGCTGCAAGAAAGAAGGGAACAGAACAGAAATTGAATCGACTCTTCCTCTCTCGTCTGCCCCCCTCTATCCTCTGGTCTGGTTTCTCCTCGCGATCTTCATCTTCTTCAGGTCCGGTGCTACCACAAGCACCATTGTATCCATCTCACGTCCCGACAGTCGCTGGTGGCCACGGGATATGACAGTTGGTATCAGATTCGGGACGATTTGGTGGGATTCCGCAGTGTAGGGTTGGTCGTATCCTCTCGATTTGGCTTGTAGATTCCCAGCGGAAGGTTGGTGATATCGGTTGTTCATCCATTTGATCAATCCTTGGCGGATATCCTGCAATACCTGACTGGTTACCCTGGATTTGGAGTGCTTCCAACAGTCGCTCACCACCTGTTCGAACCAATGCTTGGGCAGCGAGAGATGACCACATGCACATCTCTTAGCGTCACAGTAAGCGTTCTGCACAGGCCAGTGACGGAGGAGACTCTTCATCAGGTGTTTGATCCATATGGTGCGGGAAACAAGATTACTGTGGTGCAGCGATCCCCTCATGTGTGGGCCTTTGTGGAGTTCCGATCATGGCAGGAAGCAACATGCGCTCGAAATTCTTTGCAGGGACAGTGCATCTTTGATTGCTGCTGCTACATCGATATCCAACATGCGTGGCCGACCATCATCCCTGCCACCTCCACCTCATGGGCGAGCAGCAGGGCATCACTTCCTACTTCCACAACTATGTCGCTGGTCATGCCAGACTGGGCCTCGCTGCAGCCGGCGACGATGTCGTCATCACCCTTGGTCGTCTTGGACGACCGTGCCACTGCTACCGCTGATCTATGCAAGCCAACGACTGCCCCACTCGTGATGCCCGCAGTGTGCTTGATGGCAGGGTACAGCCATGGCACCAGCATGCCAGTGGCAACATTCACCCCCATGAATGCTCGAGATGCTTCGTCATGTGGCATTTCTGCAACCCTTAGCCTCAACTCCAAGACACACAAAACCTGTCAAGACCACATCGACGCTGGCCACCATGTATTTGACAAAATGTTGATGTGTCCAGTAACAAGGAAGGTGACGCTAGTGCTACTTTCCAAGTGTTCAGCAATGACATGGTGCATGGCGGGCAACCGAAGCATGATGTCAACTCACTCGCCATGGAGGACAACGATGATGTGTTAACTAACGTCGCTGGCATCTCACTTTTCTTGGAGCTTTATTTGGATTATGTGGATGATGGTATTGGCAATAGTGTGCTCACTCATGTTGGTGACTTGTCGATATTCTTGGAGCAGCCTAGGGATTCTCTCAAGGATCCTGAGGTTATGGCTGACACTAGCATAGGCTTGGGTCATGCAGCAAGTGGAGCTCAGAAGGTGTATCTTATACTGCCACCACAAGAAGATAACAGCAGTGATTTACTCACAGTACCATGGGATCCATGCACTCCATGGGATGTAACACATGATCCCATATTTTTGCCGCCCTATGCTACAACCAGTGTGAAGCTATCCTCACCATGGGATCCTGGAAAACATGATATGATCTTTATTGGTCCGAATAGATACATCAGACTAGTGATTGTATGGGCACCAATGAAGTGGAGAAGGATAATACGTGCAGATTCATTAGGACAAGCAGGAGGTGGATTGGTTCCTCGCCTTCATACTTCTAAAAGCAAGAATGCTCTCATGTTTTATCATTGGCACACACAGCTGCCCAGCCTCATGAAATCTGCCAATGTGATCTCTGCCGCAATTGATTTCACTAAAGAGTACACCATCAAGCATGTTATAGCTGCTCCAACATTTCTGGTCACGACTGAATGCATCTATGATGAGAAGTTAAGACCACCGGTTCTACTGTTACTCAATAATCATCAGAACAATAACATGCCATGCCCGTGCAAGTGCAAGAATTCATGTCCATTCCTTGGTGTGTCAAGCGACCACGAGTACAAACAATGGGATCCTGGTATCAGCCAAAAGGAGTTCAAATGCTTTTTGGAGAAAGATCAACAAATACCCACTGCCAGGGTTGCTCAATATATCTATATGTTGTTTCTTGACTGGGTCGACCTCACTGAGCCATTGCTTGGGGGCAAGCAATGTTTCTTCGGGGCGGTAATGTCATGCCCGTGCGTGGTGGATACATTGGGCCGGATGGACATGGGCCAAGGGCTGGTTGCACTGGGCTTGCTGCTTGGCTGGCTGACGATAAGAAGGAGCCAAGGCTGCAAGAAAGAAGGGAACAGAACAGAAATTGAATCGACTCTTCCTCTCTCGTCTGCCCCCCTCTATCCTCTGGTCTGGTTTCTCCTCGCGATCTTCATCTTCTTCAGGTCCGGTGCTACCACAAGCACCATTGTATCCATCTCACGTCCCGGCAGTCGCTGGTGGCCACGGGATATGACAATCGGGTTTACGCACGTTTCTGTCGGTCTCCAAATCACAAAATTTTCATCCTGCAAACGCGTATATAGGGTTTGCAATTTAAGGTGTCCGTTAGGGTTGCTCTAAAGGTTTCATCGTTTTCTGGTCGGCAGCGGTAACAGAATTGTGCTGGGCTATGGCTGTAATTCGATACCATGTACGGAGTAGTTGCATACAGGAGCAACCGAACCAAACTTGTTTTAACGTCATCTGTTACCAGCGTAATCAAGTTTCTTTACAATTTCACCAGCCAAACACGTCCCATGTGTGTAAGGGTGAGAGAACAATGGAGAGTAGAGAGAAATGATGTATGCATATCTAATGTAAGAGCATCTCCACTCGTCCCCCCGACGAGGCCCCCGAGCGACGTTTTTCCCATCCGGACGGCGAAATTCGGTCCAGTCGCGCCCCCGGTTCCTCGTTTTCGTCCAGATTTGGCCCTTCATCCATCCGGCGAGCCCACGCCATCCCCGGCCCCCCGGGGACCTATCGGGGACTCCGGACGAGTGAAAAGCGGGGAAGGGCCCGATCTGTCGGTGACTCGATGCACGAACCCCACCGCCACGTCGCTCAAAATCTCCCCCACCCCTCGTATCTCTCTCGCCGCCGGCACCACCCCGCCGGCTTGTTGCCCATATTCCGCCGCCCCTCCTTCCCCACCTGCCTATATTCCGCCGTTTTTGGACGACGGCCTATCTGGCTGCTCTTCCGCCGGCCTGTTTTCCGACTTTGGCCTGCTTCTCGTCGCTCGCGGCTCGGGTTGCCTTGACCACGCCCGTCAGGTGTTCGTCCATTTGCCTCGCCGAACTTGTTAAATTTTATGTTAAATTTGTTTGAAATATGTCAAATGGTCGAGGTTGGGGGTTTCCTGCCGGGGGGACGGCTGGAACTTCGGCGCTCCCCACGCCAAATATCTGGCCGAAAATTTCGCCTGATTTGGGCGTGAGGAGCGCCAACGAGTGGGATGCTCTAACCGTGTAAGAGAACAGACTGTAGAGGATGTCAGAATGTGTTCACACTTACAGTAGCTACATAGCTGGTATGTCTGGGCTGCACCATTTACTCAACCAGGAGAGACGTCGAGAGTTACGCTCGTACACATGCATGGGCAGCGGGAAAGTATCCTATGCACCCAAGCATCTTATACACCCGTGCACCCAGCTCCAGTTGACTATTTTAAAAGTTTCAAAAAAATTGAAACAATGGTTATGTGTATAGATAGTACACAGATCTAACATGTCACAAAGTTTCAAATCATAAATCATAACAGAGATCAAGAAACAAAATAAACAAACTTGACCATGAATAGTGCCAAACGCAAGTTGGGCTTTCAGTTTGGTCCATTATCACTATTGATAACAAATTTGTCATTTTTTATTTTGAAGCTGTGTTTCAAATTTAGACTTGAAATTTTGTGATACCTTAGATACGAGTACTATCTATTCCCGAACTGTTTGTCAAATTTTTTTGAAACTTTCAAAGTTCTCAATCGAAGCTGGGTGCACGGGGTGCATGAGTTGCTTGGGTGCACAGGATACTTTCCCCATGGGCAGCACCTATGTATGACCAGTCAACCTTTCCGACACAAACTCATATCGAACAGAAAGGACCAATGATTTTCCAGGCTTTCGCCAGATTTTAGAATGGTTAATAACATCATTAGTCACAACAGATCTGAGCATTGCAGCCACATCCGACGGCAACTAGCGGGGTGGCATTACCACCGGTGGCAACAACACATTAGGCTATAACATAACATGCAAATTGTAGCATTATCTATACCTTTTTTCAGAAGAGACACCCAAAACGTATCTCATATCTTATATTCATCAAGGAAAATCAAAGATGGCACAAGCAACGGATAATAGGCCGCAAAACGACCAATAACATAGAAAAGTACATATAAAAACATATTGGCCGCCTTCTTCCTTCGCTTGTTCTTCGTCTTCCGGAGATTGAAAAATGCACTGAGATGACAATAATGGATAGGGACACCTATAAACGCCATCGACATACAAGGCTTTGAAGATCGCAATAGCCACTCGCCGCGAACAACAAGATCTAGTGGTCACCGATCGAACATCGGTTGGGGACTCACGCCACGCAGTACAGGCTTGCCATCCTACACCAGCAAACCAGAGGGTTGAAGATACTGAATCTTGTCGCAGAACACCGCAAAAGAAGAGGTCCAATTCGCCACTCCAGAAACCATCCAACAAATACCCTTGATTTACACACCAACTGCCAAGATCCGAAAAGAACCAACCAATCTGGCGACACTAACCCTCACGGGTCCTTCATTGACACCGAAGCGGATGCCTACGATGTGGGGAGAAGCCGGAGAGACCTTATTCCAATGCGCCGCCGCCACCTCCACCTCGCTTATGTCTCTAGGGAGACGAAAACCAAAGGAAACCATGACCTACAAACAGAAAGCAAAGAAGAGGACGGGTCCCCACTCCTCTAGCCATCGGCGTGGTTGCCGGACGCAGGGGAGGTGGGTCACCACAGTGGCTACGCGTGGAAGACCCTAGCGGCGGTTTACTCCTGGGGGATGATAATGAACGAGAAGGGAGTAATTTTTGCATTATCTATACCTAGTAATAAAAGCAAAAGAGTTGTGTGTTGTGTGTTGGTCTGTTTTTTGTTGCCCCTGGATTTCATTCAAATTACAACCCGTGTCACCGGCAAGTAAAACGATTCACATTACAGGCACACATCCGACTTCCTCTGGATGTTCGTCCCCGCATCACCACCGCCGCTCCACTGCCTCTCTCTGGATCCCCGACCGTTGTCGCGGTCATTGCAGCTGGCCGGCTTCCCGACCGTTGTTAGTCATGTGCCGCCCGTCGCCCAACTCGGGAACCCGGCTGCTTCCACCAGACGACCGCCCGAAAATCCACCGCACGGGAGTCGGAGGCAACTGCCTAGTAGGTTACAAAGTTTCCTAGTCATCGCAATGTTGAACTTTGTGACTGGATCATATTGCAATACTTATGTTGGGTGTGTGTCCATCACATCATTCATCCAGTGACCTGAATCCATTATCAATTGACATGAATGTCCGTGATCGGAAAACATTGATCATCTATTAATCAATGGACTAGTTTACTGGGGACCGGTGCTTGTTTACATATCACACATGTTCTAATGCTTTCGCTTTATACAGTTATAGATGGCATAAAACTTATTATAAACATTAAAGATATGATAATAAAATATCTTTACCATTTTCCTCTAGGGCAAATATCCAACACATGCGTCTCCATTTTGATCTGCGTGGATAGGAAATGGGAAGAACTTTAACCCAATGGCCCCGATGCAAACTGATCGGCATGTCTGTGATGACGCATTCGCGATCCAAGCGATTGGCCTGCATCACTTTGCCTCTCTGCGCATCCCTTCTGCGCGTGCCTGGTTTGGCTTCAGTGGCAGCGCTCGGACTAGCGGGCATCAACTGGGTTTCTACCCATCCATCAATGGCATGCGTCTCGAAACCAGCGCCAACATTCATAGCGGCCGTGCTACGTCCTTTTTAGGGGCATCGGTGTTGCCTCACCATTTCCACCATCTAGTCCAGCTCTCCTTCAGTGTTGTCCCTCTCTATTTCCCACAGAACAGATAGCGCGACCTTCGGCCATGGTAAAGGGATAGCCATACATAAAGCCGAATAACGACCACAAGGCTGGGACATCGGTGGTAAAGAAGAAGAACAAGCCACGCAGTCTCCATCAGCGTCGACGTGGCTCGGGCCCTGTACCGAAAGCACACGCATTGCACTTCTGGGTTGAATGACATCCACCTTCCTAGTGTTTGGCTTCTTAACCACCGGAGGGTTCCCATGCCGCTGGTGCAACGATAGAAGATTTCCGACACCATGCCCTTCTGTCTCCTGATCTCCTCACCGACCCCACCTACAACATTAGGTCGCCGTTGTGGGACTCGTTCAGCCACCTCACCGTTGTTTTTTAAATCTATGTAAAATTATGGTTTTTATCAATGAAAATATGCACAAAAAAAAAAGTTGGCATAAGGCGTGGTACGGCCGAATCTAGTTTCCGTGGCTCAACGCAAACAGACCGAAACGGACAGAAATTGTGTCTGAATGCTTTGGGATACTGAAGATGCACTTATAAAGAGAAACTCAACTTATCCAATTAGGATGCTAGAACAGTATAGACAACTTCAGCACTTAATTTCATGAGGTTTCAGCCAATTGCAGTATTTCAGAATGTTGATGGTGGGTTTCACTCGGAGTTTTTTGGAGCAAAAAGCACCCTTACCAAGAACTGGCCATACTCAAAGATCGAGTCATCGGGAGAATGAACAGTTCCAACATGTTCATCCTGAAAGGACCACCGAAACAGTGAGTTGTCCACTTTTAAAAGAACATCCAATTTTTCATTCGCCTTGACGGCAACAATATATTTGAAAAACTTTGCATTCCCAAATAACTTGTCATCGAACAGCACAATCTCATAACCATCATAGCCAGTGCTCAAAGCAGTGAACCTCACATGATGAGGATGGTCAAGCTTTGCATAAACTTGTATTACAGTCTCCACACTGTCCGCAAAGGCATTATATTCTATGTCCAAGTTGCAAACGTCGCCAATAATCCGTGCATAATGCATGCCAGCATCAAAGTTTCCACGTATATCAACCTCAGCATATGCAGAAAGTAGCTGCTTGTCATCTGATACATCCCCTTCGGTTTTTACCCAAAGATCAACTTCCAGTAATGCACGGTTGAGTACATAAATTCCTCGGCAAGGGCTACAAAGAGGTAAGACAGAAGAATCCTGCGATTTAACAATTTGTTAGAACTGAACAATTTATCAACAGAATAAACACAATAAGACATCCAAGCTAAAGTTTAGATCAAATATAGAGTGATATACTGCCAGCATCTCGAGTATTATTTTCACATTGATTCAATATGTAGTGCATGTAGGTTGAGTTTAAGGTCATTTTGACCCTTTTGCTCATTTTGTTTTGTCATCCACTTAAATGATTAGGAGATTAATCGGTTTCAAAAAAAATGATTAGGAGATTAACACAAGGGACCTTACGTCCTTACATTAGTACTCCCTCCGTCCTAAAATGTAAGGCGCCTAAGCATTAGTCAAAAGTCAACATTTTATAAGCCTGACCAAGTTTATAAATAGATTCTCACCATGAATAATTTTTCTTAATATGTATCAATAGATTCTCACCATGAATAATTTTTCTTAATAGCGTTTCCCGTTTCCTCTCTCGTTCGTCAGTACTCTGAGTTGGGACGCCGGGGCGGCGACCCTGGAAGGTGGGAGTTATGTTGGTTGGCGGGCGAGCCAATGACTCTGGTGCTGGCTGGTGACCACGGCCGTGAGGGCGGCGTGGTGGTCGGCGAGTCGAGTGCTGTGGGGGTAGATGGCAGTGAGGTTGCCAAAGGGAAACCTTTGCCGCTCGGGCCACGGCAGCGGCGTCCGCGGGGGGCGTTCCCTTGTTGAAGGCGTCGTGAGGCCAATCTCCATCCATCTACTTCGTCCGGGTGAAAACCCAAGATCCTTGGATCGGGCGGTGGCGGCACCCCGGTGTCGTGCTCTTCTTGAAGACACCGTCTTGGAACCCACAGCGCGAGGCTCACCGATGGTCGTGACGGAGGTGATTCTCTTCGGCAAGGCTTGCTACGTGCCCTTCCCTTGTCGAGCTTCCTTCGCGCCGATGTTCGGTTTGTGAGCATCTTGGCTTGGTCCCCGGTGGTAGTCGGCTTCCGGTGGTGTTTCTGCGGCGGAGGAGGTCTGTTGAGGCGCGCGTGAAAATGGCTCGCTCTCGAGTGAGCTCCGGCCCGACACTGTAGACTCTAGCTCTACTCTGAGTCCTCGTAGGCGCGTAGGCTGAGCTTGTTGGTCGCGCTTCCGGCTGTAGCTTCGTCGGTAGCTCGTGTGGGTGTGTGGTGTCGTTCTGTAAGCTGGGTTCAGCACTTTGTATCGTTCTGGCCGTTGGTGGCTTTGTTGATTCAAAGTTGGGCACTTAAGTGCCTTTTATCTAAAAAATATTTTTTCTTAATATGTCCATTTGATATTGTAGAAGTAAATATTATTTTCTAAATATTTAGTCAAACTTAGTAAGGTTTGATTTTTAACCAATCCTTAGACGTCTTACATTTTGGGACTGAGGGAGCATCATCTAAAGTTTCTAGACCATATTTGTGCACATATGTAGTGAAAAGTATGACTTGAAAAATGTAATGGATAAAGAGTTTACATTCAGTGTATATTAACTAGGACAACCAGTTTCATATGTTTGAAGTAAAAGTATAATCATTTGGGGTCCACGACATAAAAGGACTGACTCTTGGAAATTAGAAAACAAATGCACCTGAACTCAGACTTTATAATGGATCAAGCAAGGACAACACAGATTCAAAACAAATCAAGAAGCTAATTGACATAAATATCACAGTGTTGAACATTCTTGTTAAGCAGACAAGGATTTGTAAACAAAGCAAGCAAAGCCTTCAGCGGTACCTTATTCTCAATCACGACAGCAGCATCTCTGGGACGGTTAAATATATAATTCCGACGCTTGTCCAGTTTATCGCGAATGGCAAATATTCCATACACGCTAACGGGATAGGAAGTCACTAGTAGAAAACCTCTCATCCATCTAAGCCATTGGTACCGGTTCCCTTACGAACCGGTACCAATGGGGTCATCTGCACCGGTTCAAGGGCTCTGGCGGGCGAGGAGATTTGGTACCGGTTCGTGAGGAGCTTTCGTACCGGTTCGTGTTAGGAACCGGTACGAAAGGTCTTCGGCCAAAATTCAGACGCGTGGTGGGGCCCGGGCTGGACCTTTGGTACCGGTTCGTAACACGAACCGGTACCAAAGGGTACCCAGCTATATCAAATCGCCTAGATCCCTTCCCGAGCCCCCTGCTGGCTCTCATTTTTCTCTTCTTCCTCACACTCTAAATTTTTCTCCACCTCTCACACTCCAATAATCTTTATTTTTCTCCACCATTTTAACAAGATTAACGGCATACATCTATCCAAGGGTTAGCAATATCATCCTTCCTTCCGGCGTTCCTAATTTAGCTCAGTTCTTTGGTAGTTTTAACTCGTACTATTTTTGTAGTGCAAGCAAGGTGTTCGATGAAATGCGTAAGTTAGTGATTTTATTTTTTTATATGCAATTTGAGCTGAAATTATGGTATGTTTTGTAGGTTTTAATTAGTATCATCCCCGTCCTTACCGCTGTCGATCGCCAGCGTCGTCCCCTAGCCGGCACGGTACCACCTCGGTGAGCCCCTCTTATTTTATAAAAAACAATTAGTTTTATGTGATGAACTTGAATATTAATTAAGTTGGTCACTCATATATCCATGATGTTGTGATTTTAATGATTTTTGATATACATATAAAATGCAGATGAGTCGACAATGGATGTACGGTGACCGGTGCCATCCCGAGTTCATTACTGGCATGCATTATTTTCTCAACGTGGCTGAGGCAAACAGGCGGTCGAATGGTTTCATGTATTGTCCATGTAGTTCCTGTAAGAATATGAAGGATTACTCTACCTCGAAGACCCTTCACGTCCACCTGCTGGAGAATAGTTTCATGCCCAGCTATAATTGTTGGACCAAGCACGGAGAAAGAGGGGTTATATTGGAAGACAACAAAGAAGAAGAGGATAGCCCTTATTCACTGAAGACGGTGGTAGTAGAATGGGGGAAGACGAAGCTGAAGAAGAGCCCATTTTCGATGAGCCGATTTTTGATGACCCGGATGACGATTTGGGTCGGGCCATTCTTGATGCGAAGATGAACTACGGAAATGAAAAGGAGAGGTTGAAGTTGGAGAAAATGTTAGAGGATCACAACAAACTGTTGTACCCAAATTGCGAAAATGGTCAGAAAAAGCTGGGTACCACGCTGGAATTGCTGCAGTGGAAGGCAGAGAATGGTACTTCTGACAAGGGATTTGAAAAGTTGCTGAAAATAATAAAGAAGATGCTTCCAGGGGAGAACGTGTTGCCCTCTAGCACGTACGAAGCAAAGAAGGTTGTCTGCCCTCTAGGATTAGAGGTGCAGAAGATACATGCATGCATCAATGACTGCATCCTCTACCGCGGGGAGTACGAGAATTTGAATGCATGCCCGGTATGTAGTGCATTGAGGTATAAGATCAGGCGAGATGACCCTGGCGATGTTGAGGGTGAGTCCACCCCCAGGAAGAGGGTTCCTGCGAAGGTGATGTGGTATGCTCCTATAATACCACGGTTGAAACGTTTGTTCCAGAACAAAGAGCATGCCAAGTTGTTGCGATGGCACAAAGAGGACCGTAAGAAAGATGTGATGCTGAGACACCCCGCTGACGGGTCGCAGTGGAGAAAAATCGACAGAGAGTTCAAGTCATTTTCAGATGACGCAAGAAACTTAAGATTTGGTCTAAGTACAGATGGCTTTAATCCTTTCGGGGAGCAGAGCTCCAGTCCATAGCACTGGCCGGTGACTCTATGTATCTATAACCTTCCTCCTTGGTTGTGCATGAAGCGGAAGTTCATTATGATGCCAGTGCTCATCCAGGGCCCGAAGCAACCCGGCAACGACATTGATGTGTACCTGAGGCCTTTGGTTGAAGAACTTTTAGAGTTGTGGCATGACGAAGGTGTACCTGTGTGGGATGAGCACGAACAAAAGGAATTTAACCTACGAGCGTTGTTATTTGTAACCATCAATGATTGGCCTGCTCTTGGTAACATTTCAGGGCAGTCAAACAAGGGATACAATGCATGCACACCTTTGTTTAGGTGAGACTGACGGTAATTATTTGGGAAACAAGAATGTGTACCGGGGCATCGTCGATTTCTTCCAAAACAACATCACGTAAGAAAGAGAGGAAAGCATTTCGGAGGTGAGGCAGATAACCGAACGAAGCCTACCCGCCCTAATGGGGAAGTTATATATGATATGGTCAAGGATTTAAAAGTGATCTTTGGAAAGGGTCCCGGCGGACAATCTGTTCCGCATGATGTTGACGGACACGTACCCATGTGGAAGAAGAAGTCGATATTTTGGGAGCTACCCTACTGGAAATTCTTAGAGGTTCACTCTGCAATCGACGTGATGCACGTGACGAAAAATCTTTGCGTGAACCTGCTAAACTTCTTGGGCGTGTATGGGAAGACAAAAGATACACCGGATGCACGGCAGGACCAGCAAAGTATCCACGAAGGAAACAACCTGAATCCAGAGAAGTATCAAGGTCCTGCCAGCTATGCTCTTACCAAAGAGGAGAAGGAGATCTTTTTGAAGTCCTGAGTAGCATCAAGGTCCCGTCTGGCTTCTCGTCGAATATAAAGGGAATAATAAACATGTCGGAGAAAAAGTTTCAAAACCTAAAGTCTCATGACTGCCACGTGATTATGACACAATTACTTCCGGTTGCATTGAGGGGGCTTCTGCCGGAAAATGTTCGAGTACCCATTGTGAAGCTATGTGCGTTACTCAATGCAATTTCTCAGAAGGTGATCAATCCACTTACTCTACAAAATTTATAGAAGGATGTGGTCCAATGTCTAGTCAGCTTCGAGTTGGTGTTCCCACCATCCTTCTTCAATATTATGACACATCTCCTAGTTCACCTGGTCGAAGAGATTGGCGTTCTCGGTCCTGTATTTCTACACAACATGTTCCCCTTTGAGAGATTCATGGGAGTCTTAAAGAAGTACGTTCATAACCGTGCTAGGCCAGAAGGAAGCATCTCCAAGGGCTATGGAACAGAGGAGGTCATTGAGTTTTGTGTTGACTTTATTCCTGACCTTAAGCCGATTGGTGTTCCTGAATCGCGCTATGAGGGGAGACTGCGTGGAAAAGGCACGCTAGGAAAGAAATCAGCAACGTGTATGGACGGACATTCTTTCACTCAAGCACACTACACAGTTCTACATAATTCCATCTTGGTGGCTCCGTACAAAGAGGAACACAAGGAGATCTTACGCTCTAAATACCCGGAGCAACGTGAAGATTAGATTGATGGAGAACACATGAAGACTTTCGGCGGTTGGTTGCAAACACGTCTCATGAATGTCACCGATGACGAGCAGCTGTACTTGTTGGCCAAGCAACCATCTTCTACTATATCGACTTTTCAAGGGTACGAGATTAATGGGAACACATTTTACACTTTCGCCCAAGACAAAAAGAGCACCAACCAAAACAGTGGTGTCTGCTTTGATGCAGAAGATGGCAATGGGAACAAGGTCACATATTATGGGTACATAGAGGAGATATGGGAACTTGACTATGGACCTAATTTCAAGGTCCCTTTGTTCAGTGTAAATGGTTCAACCTGAAAGACGGGTGCAGTAGACCCGCGATGCGGAATGACTACAGTGGATTTCAAGAATCTAGGGTACGACACCGAACCATTCGTCCTAGCCAGTGAAGTGGCTCAGGTTTTTTATGTGAAGGATATGTCTAGCAAACCGAAAAAAGAAAAGAAAGGCAAGAGGACACATCATACGATGAGCCAAAGCGGCACATAGTTCTTCCAGGAAAAAGAAACATCGTGGGAGTAGAGGACAAGACAGACATGTCAGAAGATTATAATAAGTTTGACGATATTCCACCCTTCAAGGTAAAAATTGACCCAAGCATCATCTTAAACAATGAAGATTGTCCATGGTTGCGTCGCAGTAAGAAGAAAGGGAAACTGGCGAAGAAAACTCAGAAGACTAGGTAGATACATATAGGGATCATAACTTGTGTATCTCAATATGGAAATCACTTTTGTGCAATGATGTTACTGTATGTAAGATATTAACAATGGAGATGGTTGGCTTGTTTTACTAGTTAAGTCACGGGCTTGCAGGGAAATTTTTCCGAGGCGGAACTTCCGAATATGCCATATATAGGGCATGTGCACCAAGGGCATATTCGAGAAGTTCCGCCACGGGAGATTTCCCAACCCTTTCCGCAACATTGTTAGAGGAGATGGAGTCTTCCACGGGCTTGCATGAAAAAAATTAACCTGCCGGAACTTCCGAAGTTGCCAGATGGCGTGTGCACCAAGGGAATCTTCTACAAGTTCCTCGACGGGAGATTTCCTAACCCTTTCCCCAACATTGTTAGAGGAGATGGAGTCTTTCACGGGCGTGCTGGGAAATTTTGCCGAGGCGGATCTTCCGAAGATGCCCTACGGCGGCTGCACCCAGGGCATCTTCGACAAGTTCCGCCACGGGAGATTTCCCAACCCTTTCCTCCATCCATGGTGATGAAACTCTCCATCCATGTTGGCTTGTTGAGCTGCTTCCCATGGTGTATCGATGCTCCTTTTATAGGCAGAGCGTCCTTATCCTGCCAACAGCTTTAGTACCGGTTGCACCCACCAACCGGTACTAAAGGTTACCCACGCGTCCTTATCCCACCGACAGGGCGTCGTGCGCTACATACTTTATCTCATCGAGCAGGGCGTCCTTATCCTGCCGACAGCTTTAGTACCGGTTGCACCCACCAACCGGTACTAAAGGTTACCCACGCGTCCTTATCCCACCGATAGGGCGTCGTGCGCTACATACTTTATCTCATCGAGCAGGGCGTCCTTATCCTGCCGACAGCTTTAGTACCGGTTGCACCCACCAACCGGTACTAAAGGTTACCCACGCGTCCTTATCCCACCGACAGGGCGTCGTGCGCTACATACTTTATCTCATCGAGCGGGGGCGTCCTTATCCTGCCGACAGCTTTAGTACCGGTTGCACCCACCAACCGGTACTAAAGGTTTGCCTCTGTCTTCCCGCCTATTTTCTTCCCACGCTTTCCACCGGTTCCCGCCTTTGTCTTCCCGCCATTTTTTCACTATATATATGTAGGCTTGGCCACCATTTACATATCACATCTAGACTCATATCTGCAAACCTCATCATTCTCTCCCATGGCTTCCATCGCATCTCTAACTCTAACCCCCCGGGAGGCGGAGGCGTTTTGCGCCTCGAACTACCCCTGCCCGCCGGGCTACCGTGTCCCGACCGGCTGGTTGCTAAGCGTCGGAGGCGTACCGGTCCCTCCAGTCCCTCTAGGTGTGGCGCGCGAAATGGCCATCACGAACCACTACTACTTCGAGCTCACGCCAGAGCAGCGGAGGAATCCCCAGTGGCATCCCGACTACAGCCCGACTTGGGAAAGCTTCTTCATCAATCGGCGTGAGAGGGCGCTTTCCAGGCATGAGGAGGGCGGTCCGCCTCCTTCGAACTTCAACGAGGCCGGCCGTCGGCTGTGGTGGCGCGGCCGGACTCTCCAGGGCGTCATGGCCTACCGTGGCCCCCGCCTGCGCTACCCTCAGTCCCAGCCCACGCGTGCTCACCCGCCGACCGGAGAGTACCGCGACCCCGATGCCAGCGACGATGATGACGGCGACTACGACGACTACAGTGGCGACTACTACAGGGCTAGGCACGAGTATGACTGAATGACTCCAACAGTAGAATTTGGCCATGTATCTTTAATTTTCAGTTAAGCTATGTACTTTTAATTCGAGTTCCATCGTAATAAAATTTTATTCCCGCCCTTTCTTTCCCGCCTTTTTCCGTCGTACGTGGCGGGAAAGTTTCCCGCGCGGACGGCGTCGTGACAGGAGTAAAGAATAGAAATAGATAATATATAGAAAAGAATTAGAAAATATATAGAAAAGAAATATAAAAAAGGATATAGAAAACAAATAGAAAAGAAAACAAACGGAAATAGAAAAAGAAATAGAAAAGGAATAG
This sequence comes from Lolium perenne, assembly GCF_019359855.2. Classification (NCBI taxonomy): domain Eukaryota; kingdom Viridiplantae; phylum Streptophyta; class Magnoliopsida; order Poales; family Poaceae; genus Lolium; species Lolium perenne. The sequence goes on along the minus strand of NC_067250.2, from coordinate 123,424,551 downwards.
AAAAGAAAAGAAATAGAAAATAAAAAGAAAAGAAAAGAAACACAAAAGAAAAGAAAAAAAACATAAAAGAAAAGAAAGAAGAAACAGAAAACAAAATAAATATAAAAGAAATATAAAAGAAATATAAAAAAGGATATAGAAAAGAAATAGAAAAGAAAACAAACGGAAATAGAAAAAGAAATAGAAAACAAATAGAAAAGAAAAGAAATAGAAAATAAAAAGAAAAGAAATGAAACACAAAAGAAAAGAAAAAGAAACAGAAAAGAAAGAAAAAACAGAAAATAAAAAAGAAATAGAAAAGAAACAGCAAAAGAAAAGAAAACAGTAAAAGAAAAAAGAAAACAAAAAAAAACCATTTGGTACTACGAAAGGTCTTTCTTACCGGTTGGTGGTACCAACCGGTACGAAAGGGTCTTCTCCTCGTTTACACTTAGCGCGCGGGCCAAAAATCCCCAAATCGCCCGCATTTCTTCAGACGCACACGCGCGCGCCGTCCGTCGCCGTCGCGCACCACGCCGTCGTCGCCGTCGCAGAGACCCCCGCGCCGCGCGCTCCTCGCCGTCGCCGTCGCAGCCTCGCCGTCGCCGACGCAGCCTCGTCGTCGGCCGCCGCCGCACCTCTTCGCGCGCGCCTCTGCAGGTACGTGTGCGCCGCCCCCTTTGCCTCCCTCCCCTTCTCTGGCGCCGTTGCCCGCCACCGATGCGCCGCCACCACGTGAGACCGTGGCCGCCGCCGCTGCGCGCCATGCCGCCGTTCCCCTGCTGGAGGCCGTCGCCATCCGTGCCACGCCGCCGCACACCACCGGTGGAGGCTGCACACCAGCTGCTCGACGGAACGCCGCCGCACGCCACCGGTGTCAGGCTTAGGGAGATGGCGGCGAGGTTCGTGGCGGCACATGGGCCTGCGCGCAGGAAGAAATCCAGGGCTCGGCTGTCGTCTTGCCGCCGAGAGCGAACACCCCGACATTGGAGGTGAAGTGTGTGCAGCCGGGCACGCGGTTTCTCCCGAAGGCCCTGCCGATCACGCGCAGCCTCCCATGGAGGACAACCAGGTGCAGCTTGGCGTTGCCAAAGTACAAGCACCGCGGTCCATTGTCATACCCATACCTGGGTGGCCAGCACGCGCACGACGGGGAGAGGTGTGCTTGGTCGAACTTGGGAGAGGAGAGCCAGGGAAGAGGCGGCGTAGCGCGAGGCTCGCTCAGCATGCACCGTCAGCCGCCATGGCATCACCGTAGCGAGAGGTGGATGGCGGCGAGGCCGTGGGAGAACAGGCTGATGGAGGAGCACAACCAGACCAACAGCACCAGCTCGCCGGACCTTGTGCCCTCCAGGAAACCAGTCCATATCGTCTCTGAGCACAGACTTGCACAACGATGAGAGCTCTGCGTCGTCGTCGTCATGCTTTGCGTCCACTCCGGTGTCGTTCTCCACCTTGCTGCGAGAGGTTGCGAAGGCGTAAACCTGCAATGTTCATTCTTGGTGTCTTGGTGCTGCATTCTTGAGCAGTATATCTGTTGCTAGTTCCATGTTCAACATCTTGTTGTCATACTACCCCATCTCAGGGCAGTCCTCATTGTCATTGGCAGTGTCTTTGTAAGATAGTTCTTTGACTGAAAAAAAATTGTGTGGATTTGTTTTTCCGGGTTGTCAAATATTACTAGTGTTCTTGGCTTATCATGGTTCTTTGCAATATAATGTGATCTTAAACAAGGCTCTCAAGTCAGTGTTGTATACATAGTTAAGGCTTAGATTCCTGAATGATGAATTAGGGTCTGGTACTTTTGTTACCCACATGAAAACTGTACTGGACAAGTAGGCAAATTGGGGTTTGAAAGACTACTATGATATCCAAAATAAAACTTGCAAAGTGAGAGGGTTTCTGGTCCGTTAGGGTTTTTTTTACTTTCTTCATTTCAATTGTTATCCATCTAGCAATCTGTTATATGATCATTACATGATGAATGAAATATAATTGCTTTCTTCATTTTGCAGTGACATTGAGGTATATATGGAGGACGGCACCTTCGTCCGAGATGAGGAGGGGGAAGAAGCGGTGCAGAGATTGATCTATGAGAGTGCCCGTGGTCCGGAACCCGACGATGGAGATGACAACGAGTATCAAGACTTTCTGAATGATTTTGGCGAGGGACTTGAGTCTGAACAAGTTAGAAAAGACAATGAAGTGTCCATCACAAACTCCGGCGAGGTGTATATCTATGTATCAATTAGTCTGTGTTCATCCCTAGATGCATTCATTTATTTGTATTGCACTTATTAACGAATAATTTTTTCTTTTAGCCTTCTGGATCATCGAGCAAGTCTGTTAGAACAAAACGAGGCCCGACGCGGGTGCTAAAGGGCGAGGGCAGGTTAGCCCTCACGGCATTCAAGGATAATGGTGAACCAGTGCATCCCAAGGAGTTTTGCCGCAAATTTACAAGTCAATCCGGAGTTATTGTTAGGGACCATGTACCGATCAGCATTCAAGAGTGGCATAAGCCGAAGAACCCGGAGAGTGGTGCTAGTTATGTCAACGACACGATGAAAAAATTTCTTTGGGACACGCTACTGACAAAGTTCAGCCTACCGGAAGACATGACGGAAGGCCAGAAGAATAAAGTCAAGGAATGGACATTGAAGAAGATGGCCATACAATTCCAGAGCTTCAAGAAAAATTTATGGGACAAATATAAGAATGAAGATCCAGTATTCGATGATAATCTAGTGAAGATAAAAGATCACTGGGCCGCATTTAAGGAGTATAAGAAATCGTCTACTTTTGTGTCCCGATCGAAGAAAAATACCGAAAATGCTGCAAAGAAGAAACTTCCGCATCATTTGGGGTCAGGTGGCTACAAGAGTGCCATTCCGAAGTGGACAGCGTTTGAGAATAAACTGATTGATCATGGAATCACTCCACGGACATGGGACTGGCCCGAACGGTCCAAGTTAAGTTGTTCGCTCATGGGGCAGGGTTGGACCCAAAGACAGGCTGATCGTTGCGAAGGGAAAATGAAGGAAAAAATTGAGGCAAGTGTACCGAAGATTGTAGATGCAATTGAAACGGTCAGAAAGGGAGAGTACATTCCCGATCGAGAGAATGACGAGCTGACACTCGCTCTGGGAAACCCTGAACATGTTGGACGGGTACGAGCTCGCCCAGGTCTCACCATGAAGGAAGCGTGGCCGGACAGCGCTGACACTTATAGAAGCCGTTCGCGAAAGAAGAAGAAGGACGCCGACATTGTAACGGAATTGTTAACTAGGGTGGAGGCTCTTGAGAGAAATCAGAGGGCACCTGATCAGCCGCTGTTTCTACAGGATCCACAAGCCGATGCTGCCCCATCTCAGCGAAGAAGCAGTGTCGGTTCCTCGCATCTTGACGGATGTGGAGGAAGCTACCCCGTGGATTATGTCACGGAGAAGACAGATTGCGAGCTACATATGTTAATCAGGACCGCGTCTGTTAAGGTGGCGGTCGGCTATGTGTACCCAAGTGAAGATGGAGCAATGCACCATCATATGCCCATTCCACCTGGTTGTGTTCGTGTCGGGGTGGATGAAGTTGTTTCGGGTTTTGAAAAAGTGGAGCTTGATATTCCTAGAGGTGAAGATGAGAGGACACTGGCCGATGTCAAGCACGGTTTCGCCCTATGGCCGAAGAAGTACGTCGTCCTTTTGCAAAGGCCACCGACTCCTACACATGAGCAGCAAATGCCATCGACTCCTCCTGGTGGCAGTCCTGGTGAGCAGCCAAGTCCACACCTACCTGAGAGGGACCCCAGCGTGAGTCCACCATCTCGAGATCCTCCGCGACGTAAGACAGCATCCGTTAAGCGGAACGGTACGCCGCCTAGGAAGAAAGCTAGAAAGGAGAAACAACTGCCGCCTACTGAGAAGTTACCTTGGGAAAAAACTCCAGAGGAAAACGCGGAGGCCGTTCAGGCCGAGTTGAAGAAATGGTTTGCACCGAAAGTGCCAGAGATACCTTTCGAGAAGACACTAGATCCGGTGAAAGTTGTGCGTACCGTTGACAATCTATATGACCCTGTACCATCGCCGCCATCTGACTATGCGCGTTCTATTGAAAGGTCGTATGACAAGATGATCGAGGCGACAAAACCCGTTCAATCGGGTATCAGGGAGATAAAAGGGATACACAGTGTCTACCAGCTCGGACAACAACCCGTTCAATCGGTCGCCCCACTGAAGGTGTTTGACGGGAAGACCGTTCAAAATTCTCGACAAGACGCAACTGATTACGCCTTCGCTGAACGAGCATATCAGTTTGTTCAAGGGAAAGATTTGGTCGAGAATCTCAGGAAGGTACCAACATGTATGCGTAACTTGCATTCGTGGTACCTTAAGGCCTCAAAGGAAGGGATCGAGACTATCATGGTGCGAGTTAGGGAAGAGCACTACTTCCAGGAGTACTGTGTGAACGTTGACTTCGCCGAACTCTTTCAGTTATACAATCTTCGGGCCCTCGACAAATCAATCATCAGTTGCTATTGTCTGTAAGTGATTTATTTATTTAATTTGAGAAGTCGTTCATTGTGCTCGAATGCAAAAGGGACGATATCACAGACATTGGGTTCATTGACCCGCACACAATGCATGTTAAAACCATAGAGAATCCCCTCTATAACAAGGATACACCGCAGACTTTGCTAAGGTTTTTGAAGCGACAACGTGACAAAAAGCTAATAATTTGGCCTTACAACTTCGAGTGAGTCTTACTGTCTTATAACACATTATATTTTACTCACCGTATGTCAAAATTTTAACTAATGACTTATATATATGACACTACATATTGAAACGTGCGTAGGTTTCACTTTATTCTTCTCGTCATCAATTTGGAAATTGGAGAAGTTGAAGTCTTTGACTCACTAAGCAAAAAATCGGAACTATACGTGTCTTGTTTTTTAATGCTCAGAAGGTAATTTTAATTCTTATCGGTTTTGTTTCGTTAATTTCCTGCTTTGAACTAATTGATGACTCTTTTATGCATTTTCTTTTGTCGAGCAGCGTATGGCAAACTTTCATCAAGGAAGATACGTCCCGTGAATGGACACCGAAGCTGCGATGGCGTGCGAAAGTAAGTAGTACTACCTAGGTCCACACACCTTTTAATTATCATACTTGACTATTGTTTGATTGAATTATATTCTTGTAAAGAAATGCCCGCAACAACCTCCGGGGACCGATCTCTGTGGATTCTTCGTTTGCGAGTACATCCGCAGAATTGTCAGCGAGAAAACGAATAATGAAAGAAATAAAGAGGTACAAAAACAATCTTCACAAATTTGTTTTGTTATCATAAGTTGTGCTGAGTTTCAGTAATAGTTGTTTCATGTATTCATTTGTATCTTATTCTTTTATAGTTGGCAAGAAAGCGGGACAAGCTCTCAATCGATGACCGCTTCATAGCAATAGGCGAGGAATTGGCGGGATTTTTCCTTCGGGACGTCATACCACCACTCGCAGAGTACCACTATGAATGAAGATGTACATGTTACATATATAGTTGACTCGAAGAGTACCACTATGCTACATGTAATAGACATATATAGAGTTGACTCGAAGAGTGCCACTATGCTACATGTAATAGACATATATAGAGTACGCCTCGGAGAGTACCACTATGCATGAAGATCGATTTTCATGCATAGTGCTACTTAATTTGCGATCTTATGCAATAACATGTGTGTTATATTATATGCACCAACTTGCTATGCATCATCTTGATCTTCATGTACTACCTAAACCCAAACGCGTTTCTGGTGCATCGACGCGATATGAAACAAACCGATATCCCTAAACCCCTCCAAAAACCCTAAAAAACCAATTCTCTGCCGCGGCAGAGATTTGGGCAAATTCCCTGCCGCGGGTGGGAACCTTTGGTACCGGTTCGTATTACCAACCGGTACCAAAGCTCGTTGGCCCTGAGCTCTCCTGGTGGCCCACGTGGAGGGCCTTTTATACCGGTTCGTAAGCAACCGGTACGAAAGGGGTGGGCCTTTAGTGCCGGATAATTAATACCGGTTGCTCAACCGGTACTAAAGCCCCTCTGGAACCGGTACTGATGAGAGATTTTCTACTAGTGAGTGTCAAAGCTTGACAAGCGCAGTGAAAAAAACTGGAGCATCTCTTCTGGTGTACGATAGCCAAGAGTTGATTCAGCTGCAAATATACACGGAGAACAAAGTAAGCTGCTATAAACATACAGATAGCACAAAAGAAAGCAGATTAATTACGAGGATGAACATCATTTACTGGTGGAAGTATCATCGGTCTTGTAAACACGGTGGTAGCAGTTGCCCCCCAGGATGCATCGAGCTGTAGCGTGAGGGAAGACAACCAGAGGATAGGGAGGGAAAGGAGTATTCTCCTCTCCCCGGGCCAGAATCCCATTACCGAGATCGGCATAGTATCCAACCTGTTTGCTGTAGCTATTTAGCCATCTGCGCTCTATTTTATATGCATCACTTTTGGGGTAGTATTTTCCTAAAGAATCAATTAGATGAGCAGATACTTTTTTGGGGGGCTGTTACATGTTTCATCTGAAAAGGGAATTTAGCTACGTACCTGGGCACTTCGCCTCCTTGTCCTTGTATTTCACTTGGCCATTGCAGTCATCGTCTTCATCGCTGCCCTCCTCCTGTGTGCTACAATCACTAGCTACTTCGCTCCCTGAAGAATCAATGTACAATCCCAGGAGGTTAATTATTCATAGTTAGAAATTTTGGTAGTGGAAGGGAGCAATTAGCTACCTGGGCCATCTTTTTCGTTGTCGCCATCGCCAACATCGCCGTCGTCCTCACCTGCGCTCCGGTCACTCCAGTCGTCATCCCGATCCTCCCGCGGAAACATGAGGTTCAAGGTACGGCATGCAATTCCACAGGCATCTGAATCTGTGCAGTTACAGTACGTATAATTGATCAATACAAAGATCCCTACGACGGGGTATATATGCAGGCCGCACGCGAACAGAAAGAGTTTGATCGATGTGCAGTATATACTCACCGGCGGTGCCCATGATTGCCGGCTGGCCACGAGATTTGATGACCGCATCCACCTCCTCCAACGAATCACGGAATTGGCGTAGGTCTTCCGGGCATCCGAAGTCGGGGGTTCCGTTAAGAGAAGCGAGATGCCCTGCTGTTTCGCCTGATTTACGGCAGAGTTGCTCCTCCATCGATGCCATCGCCACACTAGAGTTCCCTGGTCGTCGGCGGCTGCGCGTTAGGTCGGGAGAAATTTAGGGATTTCTATTCGGGGTTCGGAAGGTTTTGATCATGATTGATTTTGTTTAATGACAAGACTTGACCAGTCCACAGTTCCAAAACCTGTTGTCGATGCATTAGCATCATTGTCTCCAACATTGTCGTTAGTGTCCGACATGCCCTACGCAACACAAAAGATTTCAAAAACAAATTGAACAAATTATTGCATCTCAACTCTATGATATATATGTGTGTCAAAAAAGGTGTGATATTTAAATACTAACTTGTTTTCTATGCTGATAGTTCATATGATCCATTTATATTAATAAAAAACACTGTCCCAAATTAGATCTTTATGTCCATGCAAATGTGCATGCAGCGTGTGGCCTTGCATTTCCACCGGTTTGCTACAGCTAATCACAGGCAAGTATATATCTTCCATGAGGCTCCAAAGCAAAAGCAATATGAATCAGCTCATCAACTACGTCGGACTGAAGAATACTAATTAATCAAGTGCCAGACTCACCCTACGCTGACCAACGAATTTTCTAAGTCGCTGGTCCGGCAGTACAACTACAATACAAATAGCAGAAGTGTAAGATGGAATCAGAAACATACACGAGGCGCACGGCGCCGGGACGTATAGGCGGACGGCGACAGCGGCGGCGATCGCGATCGGACGATGCTGATGAAGGTCGGACGGCGTCGGGACGGCTGCGAGGCGTGTCTGGGCGCCGAGGTGATTGGTCAGTCGCCGGAACGGCGCTGACTCGAGGCGCCGTATGCTGAACTGGTGGGTTCCGATCTGATGATCGATCCTATTCTTACGCGTCGTGACGAGCTCCCGTAACCAGCTCCAGTTAGGGTCCTGCTATAATTTATATTTTGCTTTCAAGTCCTTGATGGATATTTTACCAATGTATAGTGAACTTTGGGTAGATGATCCAAGGATGATGAAGTTTTGGGTAAATAACCAATTCTCCCGGATAATAATAAGGAAAAAGCTACTCATGTACTAACTCTGAACCGGCTTTCCCATCAACCGGTTGAGACTCGAGACACCCGCGTCGTCCTCCAGCACACCACGCGAGTCTTCTGCCTCCACTCCGGCCGTCTTGTTGCGTTTGTCCCCGCTGCTGCTTAGCGTGGCGCCGCTGCTCCTCCGCGCCATGGATCCTCCACGCGAGCGCATGGTGTCGCTAGCTCCTTCGTTTTGTTGCGCGCTTCATACTCCAGGCTGTCGAGCAGGCCGTCACTCGTCGGAATGGCAAGGGTGGGATTAAAATTTAGTCCCCCATAGCTAGTTGAGAGAGAGAGTTGGAGTGTTATATAAGGTGGATGTTCTAGTCCTTAACGGTATGTGCTTCTGTTCTTCTCGTTTCAGATCTTGCTAGAGTTTCTAGTACTGCTATTTGGAGTAGATGCGATAGGTTTATCTTGTCTAGATGATATCTATTCATCTACTATGTTGATCTGCATGTTTAGTTTACATGTTCTTTGTGTAGTCATGATTTATCAGTTACTTATTCGAATTAAATCATATGGTAATTTGCTTATCTTTACTATTAAATGGGAGTTGGTCGTTTGACACTCAACGCACTTTGATGATCGTCATTGGGAGCATCCTAGCCATTCAATTTTACCTCAAAGCCTCCGCCTAAAATCAATCCGTCCAATCCCACTTTGTTAGCGCTGGAAACACTTCATACCTGTATTAGGGCTGCAAAAAATCAATCATGATCAAAACCTTCCGCCATCAGAAACGTCATTTAATAGTATCAATGATGACAATCACACTATTCTTTCCTTCTTTTTGTGAACAGGAATAACTCCCGATCAGCGAGGTTTGGCTGAGATGGGCCGAACAGGAGGAGGCGCTGCCGGAGCCCGGAGCTCTGCCCTTCGATGAGCACCAGCACATGGATCAACTTCAACGCCTACGAGGAAATCTCCGCCGAGACCAGTGGCCCGGGTCGCTGGGAGGTGTCGCCCGCCGTCGCCCCACATCTGTGCAGCAGCACGCCATCCCGATCTCGCTGGCTAGGTTCGACCTCATGGCCTGGACCACACGGCCGCCTTTTGCTTCGCCATCATCAACGATATCATGCAGGGTATGTATGTGCAGCGGCCTGGACGGAGCGGAATTAGGATATCGTGCCCGCTCGCTCTCATTCTGTTGCCCATGCGAGAGTTATCCATACTAGTAAGTTTGCACGTGCAACGCACGTCAAGTAATATAAAATTAAAATCGTAAAGAATTATAAACTAAAAAATGAAATACTCTGTACAAGATTTACATTAGCTTGTAAATGTTTTCAAAGATGCAATCCTGCATTTCAAAGATGAAATCCTGCGAAAGGATGCAACTAACATATGGTGGCGAGGCTTGAGTCATGAGCAGAGCTCATGCATATCTAGAAAATGGCATCCACAAGATGTACACAATCAAAATTCAGAATAAAAAAGTATTTGTTTCCAAACAGTACATGCCATTATAAGCTTGGCTAGTTTCACTGAAAAGCATTTGTGAAGAACGTTAAACAAGAGTATAGAGTAATTTCATAAAGTGTAGTCATGCTAAAACTTGCTCGCGGCAAGTGTAGCTATTGTCTCCTGAGATGTACCCATGAGAATGACAACAAGAATGGGATACTCAACAAAACCTTAACTCCTCGAAAAAAGGGAGTGCAAAGCATTAGAGACAAAAGGAGATATTTCATATCCATCTGACCATCTAACCACAAGGTTAGAACCATAGAGCACTGCAAACAAGTTAAAGTTTTACTAAAGCCAAAAATGTAGTCCACCAATTTCCATGTAAATAGCGATATCTTAATAAATAAAAATTGTGCTATAACTGCTCCATAAGCAGTTTGTATTGAGGAGAAAATTATAGTACTCAAACTGTACAAAGGATTGAAAATGTAATCCCTTATGATGCACTACTGGAGGATGTCAGTTAAGTTGAAGGGAAAACACGCAAGACCTAGCATAGCAACATGCTTCTTATCAGTGGCAGAGCTTAAGCAGAAAACCTGGGCGGGCCGGGCTGCAGCAGACCAAGGTTTTTCTTCAAAACTGGAGATTTGGTGGGCTGGCCCAGCAAGAAATACAATGGACTGACCAGATGTTGGGCGGGCCATGGCCTAGGTTGGCTTCAACGTAGCTCCGGCAGTGCTTCTTATGTTTATATAGCTTTTGTCAAATATGAATAACTTGTATTGGATGCTAAAAGGAACTATCAAGCATAATGCCTGCCAAATTGTGGTTAATAAGTGGTGCTAAGAAAACCATTCGGCAACTTGAATGAAACTAAAATGATTTGAATTAAGTAGAAAGCCACACACATCCATTCCTGCATATCCCAACAAGGCAACAAAGACTCATTTGATACTCATGCCTCTAGGGAGAACTTAGTAAGTTAACAGTTTGTAGCATAAGAAGATGGAAGGAAAGATTGTAGTGAGGCAATAATATACCTTCAGCATTAGCAGAAACAAAGATGGAGAAAAAATGTGCACGATCATCTTAACTGAGACATGAGACAGCTCCACTGGAGCAAGAGTGGATCTATGAGGGTTTCACTAAAATTCAGCTGCCAAGTCTTAGGTGAGAAGGTGTTTCCATTTGAAGTAGCCAGCAAAGTCAATCAAATTCGTATTAGAATTTTAGAATTTAAGGAAAACCAATCCAATGACATTATTTTTTTTATAGTTGCTAAGCTTCCACAATCTACAGTACTACAGAAGAATCGTTTGGGCCGTCGCCCAAAAGTGTATAGTAACTCTTCTAGAGCAGTATAAGGCTGGTGCCAACTCGGGCTGTAGGCGGGGCGGTATCGCCCGCCGGGATGCGAGAGCGGGGCGATAGGGCGGCGAGACGGCAGCGCGGGGCGGTGGATCCACCGCCCGGCGGTAACGCCCGCTACCGCCCGGCTGCCGCCCGCGCTGGCGCCGAGAGGGGGGCGAGAGCGGGAGCGGCGCGCTGGCGGGTGGGGGCGGTAGCGGGGCGAGAGCGGGTGGCGCGATCTGATTCGTCCACGTCAGCTAGCCGTTGGGTGATGTGGAGAAGTGAGAAGTGAGAGCTGGAACTATAGCCCGTGCACTGGCACCGTGGGGTGAGAGTGGGGTGAGAGTGAGGGTAAAAGCTGACGTGGCGAGGCTATAACCTGTGATACATTGGCACCAGCCTAATAGTGAGGTATGCTATATCTATCTGACACATCTGTACGTTCATGGATTTTTCAGCAGCATCTCGTGTAAAATATAAGCAATGCTTAGAATATTCAGAAAAGACTAACAGTGTCATCTTGTTCTTACAAAACCTGAAAGTGATATTTTTTCAAAGCAATCTAAATTAACACAAATATGAAAACGGAGAAGACATAGGTAGTAACAAAAAAAAAATCTAGATACAGTAGAGTCCAATGCGTAGTTGCAGGCATATTACGAAAGAAGTACTACATGTTAAATTCAAATCGCACCGTGAACTTTGGTATTTCCAGGGACACTAAAGTGTACACAGCAACATCAAGTATTTTTGCAGATAAATTGCACCGGCATAATTTCCTGAACCTAGTTTGCACAAACATATTTTAGATGTTGATGCGGCAAACAAAAGTGATTTAGGAAGATGTGCATCACACGGTAGTGATTTAGGAAGATAGCAGAAGGGAAACATATGTTCGTCAAATGCTAAAGCTCGCATATCGATGCCGGAGACAATTCCCTTTTTTTGCTAGTTATGATCTGCCCAATCATGGTCCGGCTATATGAGTATGTATGTATAAGGAAACAAGGTTCCCATGCGTACCCCTCACTGCTATTATCCCTGTGTCAAGTAGTGCTATACCATCATGTACTTGACCCTCCACAAGCTCCCTGAACAAAACATCCAGAGTGTTCAGGGCAGTGATACTGCATGCATCACCATCATCATCAGGAATGGATAGGTTCGAGGCGTCAAAGCCCGTGAGAACTGTTAGATGTATATATTTGTATATTGTAGTTTCCCCATATGTTAGGGGGATTTCTGCATATGTGCACCTGTACATGTACTATATATTGTGGCCTTTGGCCCCCTGATAATACAACAAGCATATTGCCCTAACATGGTATCAGAGCAAATATTGATCCTCTAGTCTCCCCGGCCGACGTTGCTTGTTCAATCTTCTGTTCGTCGCCCGATTCCGCCGCCTGGTCGATTCCGCCCGGCCTCGCCGCCCGAATTCTCCCCTGCGCGTGGCGCCCGATTCGCCCGCCCGGCCGATTCCGCCGCCTGGTCGATTCCTCTCATCCCGCGCGTGGCTCCATCTGCGCGTGGCTCTGGCGCCCGATTCGCCCGCCCGGCCGATTCCGCCGCCCGGTCGCGTGGCTCCTCCTGCTGCTTGGCCGATTCCGATTCCGTCCGGCCGATCCTCTGATCCAATCTCTGACCTGCTCGATCCAAGTCACCTGCCCGACGCTCTAAAAATCCCTCCAAGAATCCAGATCTTCCTGTGGCTGTTGTCACAAAATAAAATCATGACTAGGGATAATCTGAGGAGGAGAGGCATTCCAAAACCTATGGAATGCTCTTTCTGTAAAGAGTTTGAAAGTGTTCATCATCTCTTTTTTGATTGTCTTGTGGCAAAACAAATATGGAGTCTGGTGGAGGAGGTGTTTAGATATAGGGTAGATAAATACTTGGACATAGCTAGTAGGTGGCTTTGTAATAAGAATTTCCTGCAGTTTAATTTCATTTCCTCTGCTGCTCTTTGGGGGATTTGGAATTCTAGGAATAGTTTAGTGTTTAATAGACTTACTTGGTTGAATTTAAAGCAGGTGTGGAGTGTGATCTTGTCATACCTAAGGAATTGGAAAGTTCCTTTCAAGGATCAGGTGTGGAAGGAGGTGGATTTGTTCATGGAGTTACTGGTGAGAAGAATCAAAGCTCCGCTGAGGCTGGCACAAACCTGAAGTGTTCCTCTTTCGACTGGATCACTTCCTGGGCTCCTGCTTGTCACATGGCGGGAGAGCTTCGCTTGATTTCCTGAAGGAACATCCGGAAGAGGAAGCCTCGGTGCATGTGGTGCTGTGAGCAAAAACGCCAGGAAAAAGAGCAGGAGAATGCTGCTTTTGTGTTGCAGTAGTTTGTGTTTTCCTTGCTGGTTTAGCTGTTTACTGTCTGTTAGAAACTAGTTGGTAGCTTTTGTGGGTGCGCTTTTGTATGCGCTGAGCTGGTTCTTGGTCGGTTCGGTCGCTCCTGGAGGAGTTGATGTCGTTTTGTTTCTGAACTAGGTTGCTGTTTAGGCTACAAAAGTGTAGCAGTGTTTCTCTGGGTGCGTTTTATTTCTGTAAAACTGATGACACTGGCTTCTTTTCGGATGAAATGGAACCGGGGAGAATGTCTCCCTGAGAATCTAAAAAAAAAAACCTGCCCGACGCCCCCTGGTCCCTGGCTGGCTGCTGATCGATCTCCCCTGCCTGGTCGATCCAAGTCAACGCTACGGTGCCTGGTCGATCTCCCCTGCCGATCGGCCCAAGCGTGGCCGTGCTGTTGACTTTCAGCTGAGAAAAAAAAAAGCAAAAAAAAAACCAAAGAACTATGTCTTCCTCGGGCTATGTTGCGATCCCTCGCTGCCCGGTGATCTTCGATGGCGCGAATTACCCTGATTTCGCTGCCTTTATGCGCGTCCACATGCGCGGTCTTCGTCTTTGGGGTGTGCTTTCTGGCGAGGTCTCCTGTCCGCCGCGCCCTGTTGCTCCTACGGTGCCTGTTGCACCGCCACCTGTTGCCCTTGCCCCTGATGCTACTCAGGCGGATAAGGATGCAGCCAAGAGTGCTGATGACCTTTGCTCGGCTGATTATGACCGGAAGGTCCAGGACCACTCTACTGCCGTTGCGACTTACCGGCAGGATCTGACTGAGTACACTCAGTGGATTGATGAGGATGCTCGTGCTGCTGCTGTTCTCACCTCCAGTGTTCTGCCTCAGTATGCCGCTGAGTTTATGGGTCTTCCCACCGCTGCTGCTCAGTGGGCTTTTCTTTGTCAGCGCTATCAGCCGTCTGGTGATGCTCTTTACCTGTCTGTGGTCCGTCAGGAGCATGCCCTTCAGCAGGGTGATTCTACTATTGATGAGTTCTACACTCAGAGTGCTGCTATTTGGCGTCAGCTTGATTCTCTCCGTACAGCTGTGTGTGCCACCTGTCCATGCTGCCTGACTGTGCGCGTGGATCTGGAGTTTCAGCGCGTTTTTGAGTTCTTGTCGTGGCTCCGTAAGGAGTTTGAGCCGCGCCGGGCCCAGCTGCTTGCCCGTGGTCGTGTTCCGCTCTCTGAGGTCCTTGCTGAGCTTCGTGCTGAGGAGACTCGTCTTCGTGGTGCTGGTCTTCTTGAGGTTCCCTCTGTTCTTGCTGCTCGTGGCCCTTCTGTGCCGTCTGCTCGTGGACCTCCTATGCCGCCAGCTTCGTTGCGGCCTCCGGCACAGCCGATACTTCCTACTCCTCCATTCCAGGGTCAGCGTCAGCCCCAGCAGCCTCGTGGTTCGACATCACCTCCTTGCACCTACTGTGGCAGGCCTAGCCACACTATCTCTACTTGCTGGCAGAGGGATCCCAGCTTACGCCCGCCGCATCTTACTCGTCGTCAGGCTGGTTCTTCAGGATCTTCTGCTGTTGCGCTATCTGATCAGGACATTATCCGTGGTCTTCGTGGTCTGCTCGCTGGTACGAGCTCTTCCTCGACGGGTACTGCTGGTTACGTGCACAGCTCTTCGGCACCGCGCGACCACCACCTTCCACACGATCAGTACGTCATCCCCGTGGTATCCGGATTAGGAGCTTCTTTTCATATGACCTCTGCGTCTTCTATTCTTTCTGCTCTTCGCTCTCTTGTTTCGCACATTCGTGTTATCACGGTGATGGTACCTCTCTCCCTGTTTCCGGTCGAGGCACCCTTTCTACTACCTCTTTCTCTGTTCTGATGTTTCTCATGTTCCTAGTCTTAAGATGAACCTGTTTTCCGCTAGTCGACTTGCGATTCTGGTTGTCGCGTCATTCTTGACGCTGATTCTTGTGCTGTTCGGGACCGCCGTACACGAGGCCCTGGTTGGAGCTGGCCCTCGCAGCCTTGAGTCCCCGGGGTTACGGGAGTTAGGCGGCTTCGCGTTCCTTCTACTACCACTTCATCTGCCAGTTCTCCTGCGGTTGCTGCTTCTGTCACTGGATCTTTTCAGCAGTGGCATCATCGGCTGGGTCACCTCTGTGGCTCCCGTTTATCGTCATTAGTTCGTCGTGGTCTTAAAGTGCATGTCTCAGGAGATGTGTCTTTGCATTCGTGTCAGGGTTGTAGGCTAGGCAAACAGATTCAGCTTCCCTATCCTACTAGTGCATCTGTATCTCAGCGACCTTTTGATTTAGTTCATTCGGATGTTTGGGGTCCGGCTCCCTTTCCTTCGAAAGGGGGTCATCGATACTATATTTTGTTTATTGATGATTTTTCGCGATACACCTGGTTGTTTCTTATGCACTCTCGCAGTGAGGTGCTTTCTATTTATCAGCGTTTTGCAGCCATGGTACGTACTCAGTATTCCACGCCTATTCGTGTGTTTCGTGCTGACTCTGCAGGCGATTATATCTCCCAGCACCTGCGTGGTGTTCTTGCTGAGCAGGGCACCCTTGCCCAGTTCTCGTGTCCCGGCGCCCATGCTCAAAATGGTGTCGCCGAGCGTAAGCATCGTCATATTCTTGAGACTACCCGTGCTATGATGATTGCTTCCTCTCTTCCGCCGCATTTCTGGGCTGAGGCTGTCGCTACGTCGACTTACCTCATTAACATTCAGCCTTCTGCTGCCCTTCAAGGTGGCATTCCTCTCGAGCGTCTTTCTGGTTGCTCTCCAGATTACTCGACACTTCGTTTATTTGGTTGTGTTTGCTATGTTCTTCTCCCTCCTCGCGATCGCACCAAGCTGACCGCTCAGTCTGTTGACTGTGTTTTTCTCGGATACAGTGATGAGCATAAGGGCTATCGCTGTTGGGACCCCGTTGGTCGTCGGATGCGCATCTCTCGTGATGTCACGTTTGATGAGACGCGTCCCTTCTATCCTCGTCCCACCTCGGGCACTTACCCGGTGGATGATATCTCTTTTCTTCTTTTTCCGGATGCACCCCCTGCTATCCCGTCTCCTCCCCCTCCTAGTCCTGATGTGCCCCCTTCGGCGCCATCCTCTCCTCCGTCTAGTCCCCCTAGTACTCCTCGTTCTCCGGTTTCGGATCCATCTGATGTTGTTCCTTCTTCCTCTTCTTCTGATGAGTTGTCCTCAGCTGATGACCTTCCCCCTTCACGGCCTGTTCGTCAGCGTCGTGCTCCGGCTCGTTACTCTCCTAGTCAGTATGGTCTTTCTGTCGTTTCCGAGCCGACTTCTTATCGGGATGCCGAGCGTCATCCTGAATGGCAGCTTGCCATGGCTGAGGAGATCGCTGCGCTTGAGCGCACTGGCACTTGGGATCTTGTTTCTCCCCCTTCTGGTGTTCGTCCTATCACGTGTAAGTGGGTCTATAAAATTAAGACTCGCTCTGATGGATCTCTTGAGCGCTATAAAGCGCGTCTTGTGGCTCGTGGCTTTCAGCAGGAGCACGGCCGTGACTATGATGAGACTTTTGCCCCTGTGGCTCATATGACTACTGTGCGTACCCTTCTTGCTGTTGCTTACATTCGCCGCTGGTCTGTCTCCCAGCTTGATGTTCAGAATGCTTTTCTTAATGGCGAGTTGAGTGAGGAGGTTTACATGCAGCCTCCTCCTGGGTATTCTGTTCCCGATGGGATGGTTTGTCGTCTTCGACGTTCTCTCTATGGTCTCAAACTGGCCCCTCGTGCCTGGTTTGAGCGCTTCGCCTCTGTGGTGACTGCTGCTGGCTTCTCTCCTAGTCTTCATGATCCCGCACTTTTCGTTCACACTTCTCCTCGTGGACGTACTCTTCTTCTTCTCTATGTTGATGATATGATCATTACTGGTGATGATCCTGAGTATATTGCCTTCGTCAAGGCTCGTCTTCGCGATCAGTTTCTTATGACTGATCTTGGTCCTCTTCGCTATTTTCTTGGCATTGAGGTTTCCTCCACTTCTGATGGCTTTTCTATCTCTCAGGAGAAGTACATTCAGGATCTTCTTGCTCGTGCTGCTCTTGGGGATGAGCGCACGGTCGATACTCCTATGGAGCTTAATGTTAAGCTTCGTCCTACTGATGGTGATCCTCTTCCTGATCCCACCCGTTATCGCCATCTTGTTGGGAGTCTTGTTTATCTTGCTGCCACTCGTCCTGATATTTCTTATCCTGTTCATATTCTGAGTCAGTTTGTCTCAGCTCCTACCACTGTTCACTATAGTCATCTCCTCCGTGTTCTTCGTTATCTTCGTGGCACGATCACTCGTCGCCTTTTCTTTCCGCGTTCCAGCTCTCTCCAGCTCCAGTGCTATTCGGATGCTACGTGGGCGAGTGATCCTACGGATCGTCGTTCGCTTTCTGCTTACTGTGTGTTTCTTGGTGGTTCGCTTGTTGCTTGGAAGACGAAGAAACAGGTCGCAGTTTCCCGTTCGAGTGTTGAGGCTGAGTTGCGGGCTATGGCTTTGTTGATTGCTGAGGTGACTTGGTTACGGTGGTTGCTTGCAGATTTTGGGGTCTCTGTTACGACACCCACTCCACTTTTGTCTGACAGTACAGGTGCTATCAGTATTGCACGTGATCCGGTCAAGTATGAGCTGACCAAGCATATCGGTGTTGATGCTTTTTACACACGTGCACAGGTACAGGATGATGTTGTTGCGGTTCATTATGTGCCTTCAGATTTGCAGTTGGCGGATTTCTTTACGAAGGCACAGACTCGAGCGCAGCATGATTTCTTACTCTCCAAACTCAGTATTGTGGATCCACCATGAGTTTGAGGGGGGGTGTTAGATGTATATATTTGTATATTGTAGTTTCCCCATATGTTAGGGGGCTTTCTGCATATGTGCACCTGTACATGTACTATATATTGTGGCCTTTGACCCCCTGATAATATAACAAGCATATTGCCCTAACAAGAACATCCTAGCCATTATGAGATCTCACCCGATCAGGCTATATCAGTCAAATTGAACCCCATTGATAAAAAAATTTGTGATTTTAGTTGTAAGCCGCTTTATTGCTCCTTGAATTTTATTTCTTGCACTGACTAAGATGTGTAGTATGTAGTCAAAGAGGAGCAGGATTGACCCATCGGGGGATGGCTGGACAGGAATCCTTCACCATGGAGTTTTCCCTTGATGTCGCCGCCAGCGTATAGCGGCACCAAATGCTTCCTCGCCATAAAATGTACCACCAAAGCGAGGACACCATCTGCTGCATAAAAACCGTTTAACCAGGGGAGGAATCCAAGAATCTCTTCCTTGCGAGGGTGCAATTTTTTTGATAGCAAAAGTAGACCAGAAATCTAGTACCACAGCAGAAGTATGTTTGCAATAAGTAAAACGTGATGTGAGCAGGGCTTCACCTGGGAGATGAAGTGACGGACGACTACATGTAGTGTGGTGGCGCGGGAAAAGCAAGGCGGCGGCACAGGCCGGGAAGCGGCCGAGAAGCCATGCGGAAGCGACCTGCTCAGGGATGGCATGAGCACGATGACGTCCCATGGCGGCAACCTCGTCCGTGCGCGCACTGACAGCTGCAGCTGGCAGCCCTCCTTCTGCAGCACTGCTCCCACCTTACCCGCCGTACACTCTCTCTCTCCGTCGCCGTCGGCAATCCATTTTCTTCCGCGGCAGCGGTGTGGATTGGTTCGCCTTAGGGTCCTTATGGGAGGGTCGGAGTAGGAGTCCCAAACAAAGGTGCGAGGAAGGTAAGGGAGGATTTATCGACATTAACCTTCGCATCAAAGATTTAGTTGGAACAGATCCACAAAATCAGGCCATGCAAGCGGGGATCTGGAGCTTCCTTTTTTTTTGAATCGGGGATCCGGAGCTTTGGAGCCACATCGGCGTGATTTGGGGAGGGAGGAGAGGGGGAGAACAAATGATTCTCAGTCGTTAGATGAAAGCCTACCGACGGTTCAGATTTAATTTTCCAACGGCACTTCGTGCCTTTTATAAGTATAGTAGAGATAGGTGATGCTCGTCAACATCTTGTTATTTGTTTTGTTAATTTTTCCATGTGATGTAGATATGAAGAAGATGCAAACAAATTATCATGTCAGGTTGGTAGTCATGCTAGGGGCGTCCTGTCCTGCTCCCCGCCGCCTATGTTGTAGCGGGCCGCAGACCCGGTTACAAATGATACCTCTATTTCATTATTTAAAGGTGATTGGCCAGGTTCTATCTTCGGGCTAGAGACCCGGTTGCTATGGTACTCCAAGCGTAAGCCTCGAGACATGATGCCCAAGCTCAAATATCAAGTCCCTCCATATTAATGCCAACTGCGGGGTCAAGGACAAATTACTGAAGATGCACAATGGCCATGTATGTATCTCTTCTGTAACTACATGTTTGCAGTTCTTTCCTCTTAGATGCTCGAGTTGTTTCTTTGCTTGCTGCAGATGTTTAGCTTCATGTCTTCAGTCTGTACAACAAAAGGGAGAAACACCACCACATCATGGTACCAAAGCCAGTCTTATTCCTCTCATCAGTCATCATACGATTTTGACCATAAAAATATTACCGTACTGTCATTTAAGCTAACATCAGCCTACTGTCTGACATTCTGAATGTTTTATTATAACCTATGTTTCTATCTCCACCTAGATGCCTGGTTACTGCCAGTTGATGCCTTTTACACTTTTTGTGGTTGACGAATTTTTAATTGTGGTTATCAACTATGCAAATCAGTTGTATTTGTAACTTGGCCAAAACATGTTTTTGGGAGATCCTAATGTACATGTCTTACACTTTTGCACCGTAGCTGAGAACATGAACAACTTCTGTTTCTTGTTATGGTCTTAAAATAGTTAATGCTCCTGTTCTTTATCAAAATCCTGCATTTGCTACTGAACTTTCTTCCTCGTGGAGTGAAAAGTAGTGTGACAAGTAACACTCGGTAGGTATTGTTTCAGGTTTCAATTGTAGGAACACCACTTCAGATTCTGCACACCATCATACCAACTTGTGCTCTCCGTGCTTCGTCAGGTGATGTCCATTCCTTAGATCCACTATAAAAGAGACTAGGGCTGCGTTTGGTAGCAAAGTTTTTCTGAAGTATTTTTGCAATACCACAATTTTTAAAAATATCATGGTTCCAAATACTTTGATGTGTTTGGCTATAACTAAAAACTGCAGTATCGATACTTTAGTATCCCTTAAACTATGGTATTTTTGAAGATTGCAAAATCAATTTCAGACTTCTTTTTTCTAGAACAGAGAAAGAGATAAAACACGGCCGACTGGCTCGCTACATTGAATTGATGCCACCGCATATTATTCTCGAAAATCGGATCGCCCCAGCCATGAGCAAAGGAGAAAGACCTTTATCTTTCATTCATTGTCTATTTCCCGTTGGTTTGGTCCGGCGGCCGGCCTGCGAGGGAGTTTGTGTAGAAGAGCTTGATCTCCTTGCATCCGCTCTGTGCGGGACTTTGGTGGCGGCGCTCGTTGCCGCAGGCAGGATGGAGCGACGGGACTTTGCCGTAACATGATCGGTCAAGGTGTCCATATAGGCATACATCGATGAAGTATTGGCTGGCACTCCGCAGTATCTCCGTATGAACCGGCCTCTTGTTGTCATAGTTTCGTGCATGAATCCAATCCAATCAGTGCAGATTCCGACAACCGTGTATGCAATAGCCATGCACACATCTATATGCCAAAAGAAATCATACATCCAACGTGGTTAAAGGATGGTAAAATAGCACTTTCCAAACGTCTTGAAGTTTTTAACAGAACTGAGAAATACTACAGAAACTGCAGTATTTTTTCCCTATTCATATAAATACTTAAGTTTCAGAAAAACTTTGTTGCCAAACTAGGCCTAGAATCTGATGATTTTTTTTTTTGCCTCATCTGAAGTACAAATGTCGAGATAAGGCCAGCCAAGTTATTCCAATGAGATTTCCACGTGATATGGTAAAGAACATAAATAACAATAGTTGCTTGTACTATCGCAATTAAAAAAATAGGTGGTTGAAGGTTCATCGATTACACGAGATATTTTTACAAATGATACCTCTATTATTTTTGTCTTTCCTGCTTATAAGATAAATGTGGTGTGCTCATAAAAATGTTTTTTTTTGATAATTGACACATTGGTATATTTCTCTTTTTCACGGAATATGAATCTGTTGCCTGCCAAAACCCACCGGCGAGCAGCGACGAGCAACACGAAGAGCCGGGAGGCTCCCAGAACTGCTGGTGGGCCCTGGTCCCTCGGGCGACGGCCCGCAAAGATCCGGCACACGTCCTGGCTGTTGCGAGGGCGTGTCACCTGACCTATACCTGGTCAGGAAGGTGATGGATTGCTTCAATTAGTTTCCTGCATGGCAGACACGTAAACATTAAATCTGAGCCTCGATCGGCTCTCAGGTTACCCTGTGAATCGGCTCAAGGAGCCGATTGACCCATGGTTCGTATTGGATCTACGATAACATGGGGATCCTGCTTGATCAATACCAAGCCAAATCGATCCACGACAGTCTAGGGTTTTCACCGCATAACTGGAACGTCCTACACGTAGTTGAGCCTGGCAGATACGAAATATAACAGAAAACTAGTCCTAGAAGAGGCCTAAAAACCAACATAGAGTCGATTCCCGGAACAACCCCTCTTGGATCGGCAAACCATACCTTACGCACTACTGGATCGTTCAACCCGTTTGCAAGGCCTAACCATGCGGATATCAAACTAATCCTTGGAGAACAAGGAACAACCATAACAAATCAGATCTACTAAATAAAGATCAAGCAAGATGCTGCCCTTACACCTAAGATAGGTGCAAAGGCAGCTAGATATCTAGGGGCAGCATAACTAAGCAAACTTACCAGAAAAGTATCGATATTATCCCCAAAACATCTATGATAACAGTATTACTCGCCATCAACAAGGCTTCAGCACGAGCAACACAAAACAACGAATAAACTGATACTGCTCAGATCGCGAGATGCGATCTGGGCAGCATGGCGCTTACCCGGAAGAAACCCTCGAAACAAGGGGTGGCGATGCGCCTAGATTGTGTTTGTTGTGAACGTGATCGTCCTCATTTCTCAATAACCCTAGGTACATATTTATAGTCCGTAGACTTTCTATCTTTGGAATAAACCTAACTGTGTACGATTAAACTCTATCTCTTAATTCTAAACTGAAACGTGATCTACCATAATGTACAGATACACGGGCAATCTAGCCCAAACTCTCGTACGAGGCCGATTCAGAAATACTTTATGTGCATATCCTCTAAGCCCATCTCAATCACGGCCCATCTCCTTACTTGGCTAAAATCAGGCGATAACACATGCCCCCTGGTTTTGGCAATAATAATTCCAAAACCACTCTGTTTTCCTTCATCGGGTTACGCTTTGCAAAGCAGAACCGCTACAGTGCCCTTCCATCATGATGCCTTGCCTCCTCAACTTCTCTGTACTGCACGATTTGACAGTTTTGGCACCGCATCCTCGAAAACTGCCACAGCATTGAATCATCTCCACTATATCCCCTTTATTTAACCTCATCCGAGCAGTTCGCCTCCTCATCCTCTTGCTCTGCATTAGCAATCGAAACTCCCCTCCTCTACAACCATGGACTCCTCCTCTGCCTCCTCGGGTCTCTCCTTCCAATCCTCCTCCTCCCATGAGCCGATGCCGGAGTACGACCCGATAGCGGCGTACGAGGCCCTCGCCCCACTGCATTGGGACGAGGCAGATTGGGATTTCACCATCGACTCAGAGGATGACGAATCCTTGACCGACGGGGAGGATAACCTCCAGTTCCTCGTTGACGGGGAGTTGGAGGAAGAGAGCGACGACGACGCCATCTCCTGGGGTGAGGACATCTCCTTCGACGAGGAGGATGAAGCGGAGGACGACACCTCCTCCGACGAGTACCCGCCGGCAAAGCGCTTCTGCGCCGGGTCGGAGGACGACGACGACGACGAAGAAGAAGAAGAAGCCCCTGCCGACGGCTTCAGCAGCAGCGACGAGGACCTCGCCGGCAGCAGCGCCAATGGCAGCGAGGATGGCGGTGACGAGGGCAGCGACGGCGCCGGCCCCTAGATTAGGGACTACTAGAATAGGGCTAGTAGTAGCACATTAGGTAGCAGATCTCCCTTTTGTGAGCAATCGGCTCCTATTGTAAAAACCCTCTTTTAATCAATGAAGAATGCTTCTATGTCTGATTTTTCCGATTGTCAAAGTAGGTAAACGCACAAAGAGCCGATAGCAACACATCGGTCTTTACCATAAAACGCCAGTCAGGCCAGACTTCAAACGGTAACCTGCGACCCTCGTCTAAAGGACCAAACTCAGATCCCCAATTGCCCATCGCACAAATTCAACTCACGGCAACGCGAATCCCAGATCCCCAACCGCACAGGTTCATCTCCGCCAGCGAATCAGATGGCGGAATCGTCCAATGCCAACGCAACGGTCTCTGGCCTGAAGGTAATCTTTAACTGCCCCTCGCCATCCGAACATAGTGTTAGAACTAATTGCAAACATCTGAATTAATTCCTTATTCCACCATTAATTTTAGGTATCAGACATTCTGTTGCCGCATCCTTCTCTTCCAAACTCTCTTTGTCTTGGCCCCCGTACTGTCGAGAGTCCTGCCCATCTGATTTCTTGCGAGGCCAATAGGAGCCCCTTCGTGAACCAGAATTTAGATCTAACTTCTTGGGTCGACTGCTTACGAGCCTGGCCTAATCCTCCTGGAGATTGGGTTTCCTGGTACAGTAGAGTATCCAAAACTTGCCAATCCAAATGGGAAACCACAGGAATAGCCGATGCTCTGTCCTTATCATTGTCTCCCCTTGAGAAGCATGAAAACCTTCTAAAAACCATCGGCTACTTCTGGTCTGATGCTCTGAACTGCTTCATGTTTGGCCACGGCCCCATGACACCAACTCTGCTAGATGTGGCAATGATCACTGGCCTAGACATTACATCCCCCAGCCCCTCTGCTTTTATGCTGCCAAGGGTCCCTTTCAAGCTCTCTTCCAAAACAGAGTGCACAAACTGGGGTGCTTATCTTCGACGCCACACGAAAAACAAAGGCCCTGTAACAGAGAAAGAACACACGGCCTTCCTAAACTTCTGGTTGGAACACTTTATATTATGTGGCCCTTCACTTGCTCCGACCAAGAATTATCTTCCCTTGGCCTATGAACTTGCCAGAGGCACCCAGCTTGGCATTGGCAAACTGTTCCTTGGAGAGGTCTATCGATATCTCCAACTAATGTCTGTCAGATTATCTTCCCAACAAACAGCCAAAACAGGAGGTCCCTGGTGGTTTATTCAGTTATGGGCTCAGCTGTATTTCCAGAACCATATCCCACACTTCCCACTTTTGGCCACTTGCACCTTTCCAGATGCTAACGGGAAGCAGATCCGATGCACTAGCTACGGCCAAGCCTTGTATAGCCTTCCAGGTAGTAAACTGATCCCTAAGGAAGCATCAAAGTGGTTCAGCATTTTCTTCCAAGGTCTGGACAATCCTCTCTTCTTCCCTTACACTGAATCTGAAAATTTTGAAAACCCAGTCTCCTTCAGGCTAGATAGCTTTGCCGATGACCCCAGCACCCGGCACTTGTATTCCATCATGATCCGTCCCTGCTTCCTCCCAGTTGGCATGAGCACATCAAACAGAATAATCAAACCTGTTTATGAGTCCTATCAGCCGGTCGTAGCAGCCCGGCAGTTTGGTCTTGGGCAGGTGTCTCCCCACTTCTTCCTCCACCACTTAACAGAGAGCAGAGCTGACTTGCCCGATGTCCTCACCGGTCAGAGGTGTTACTCTTTCTTTGATGCTCTAGCCATCCCAGTCCCTAACAACCTCTCTTTCACCTCGTCAACCGATGGTTTTGAGACCTGGTGGTCAATGTGGAAAACTCATGCCTTCAGGAGAGCTCTGGGACCGTTGCTGAAACAACTCGATGCTGAATATAACATCCCCGCAGAACAGGTACTACCACTCGCAAATTTTGTTGAAGTGGCTTACAATGATTTTTATAACCTTGCGCTGTCTCCTTGCAGCAACAAGATGGTCTAGAACCTACACACGATGACGGCTCCCCCTTTGAATTCCTCCCACCGGCTCCTGTGGTCCTCTTCTGCAAAAGCTCGCCACCCTTGAAAAAGGTCGTGATGCAGAGCCAGCCGATTTCACCAAAATCGGCTTCCAAGAGCAAAGCATCTTCTGGGCCAGCTGCCCCCCGAGCCCCAACCAAGGCGAGAACAGCGGTGAGGAAAGTAGCCGCCAGGAAAACTCTGAAGCGCCAAGGCCCTTCTCCAGATCAAGAGAGCTTGCACGTACGTTGATCCATGCCTGGATTGTTTTCATCTATCCTTATGGGCTTCTGCAAACATGCCTGTGCTTACTAACTCTTCTTTTATAGGCCTCCACCGAAGACAACTCCAGCGAGGACACACCATCCAGTCGAGGGGATTCGAGCTCGGGCAACTCTGGGAAAATCACCACGCAGAGCCAGCCAGATTTGCCACCATCGGCTTCCAAGAAAAGGCCAGTTCCTGAACTTGTTGCCCCCCAAGCTCCAATCAAAGCGGGGCAGGGCGGTCAACGCACAAAGAGCCGATGCACCAAGAGGACTCGAAAGGAACCGCGAGCCCCTTCATCAAACCAAGAGGCTTCAAATGTAATTACCCTCCATACTCTCTCCGGCTCATCTTTCATGCTAATCCATTGCTGCTCGCATCGCCTAACCACCTCCTTTCCAGACTGATGACACTTCTAGTGGGGGAGTCGAGGAAGTACTGATGCCCTCCGCAAACCTGGATCCAGTAATCCCTAAAGGTGCCGTTGACAAGGTCGCCAATTTGGCCAAGCCCCCAGCAGAAACACAAGAGCCGATTACCTCATCATCGGCTGTCACCCTGGTCTCACGAGAGGTATACTCCTTTCGTTTGGCTTACCCTTCCCCTTTGCTGCATACTGACGTTGCTTCTGTTTGTCAGGGTTGTGACCTCTCGGGCTTGCTAACATTCGACCCTGAATCCATCGAACCAGCTCCTTCTACGGCATGCGATGAACCATGACCCAGCCATGCCTACGTCAATTCTAGCGTCTCAAAGCCCTGCTTTCCTCCCCGATCGAGACATTGGTCGAAGACCCCGAGGAAGTGAAGAGCGTACTTGAAGAAATCCAGCACCACCTCCCGGTAACGTTGCAGGTGAAACTTTGGCCAGTTGTGACTCTGTCTGCCTACAGGTCAAGGGTGAAGTTAGCTCGTCAGAGAATCGATCTACGCCACGCCCAACTTCCGTTGAAAGCCGATATTGCAGATAAATGTCAGCGGCTCAATGAGAAAAAGGCGACCTTAGACGCCAAAACTGACACCTCTGTCAGCACCACCGAACTTGAGACCTTGCGAAAGGAATTGGAGGACCTTGAAGAGAGGGTCCGGGCAACCAAACAGCTTATTCACGATAAGGAAGCTCTTATTGCCCGCTCCCAAGAGGAAGCAGAAGGCCTCAAAGCTCAACTGAAAACTGATCTGGCAGAAATACGTGACCTGAGCAAACAGCTAGTGACGGGCAAGGACGAAGATGATGAGGCCGAGATCGCCGAGGTGGATCGTGTCCGTGCTGACGCCCTCCGTGCCTTCGAGGCATTCCTTCAGTAGAGCCTATCCATGTAACCTGATAACTGCTCGTAACAGCTTGTACCTCTAGAGTCGATGGCTGCGCATCGGCTTTTTAGTCTAAAGTCGATGTCTGTGCATCGGCTGTGCTTTGCGTCCTGTTGCTTTGTATATTTTTTTTTACTGGCCAATTTCATGCATCGGCCCCCATATTTCACTGTCCATCATCCCACATACTTGGGAAATATTTCTTGAGATGTTGACCATTGATAGCCACTGGGAATTTCACACCGCTCAGCTCCTCGAGCATGTATGCATTACCCTTTAAAACTTGGTCGACTCTGTACGGCCCTTGCCGATTTGGAGATCATTTACCATACATTGCATCCTTAGTCCCCAATGGCAATACAGCTTCCCATACCAGATCACCAACGTCACTACAAGAAAAGTTGCCATGGCAGACGAAGTTGAAGTCGCGCCGTGGTTGCTGGTGTACCATGGCCGACTATTTTGGGTCCCTCCGTGGTGCATGTCAAAACTTTTTTTTTCTCATTTTTGAGGCCACCTAGCCCGACGAAAGCGGCCAAAACGTCGCGTATGGTGGCCCGGGACGTGGTGCATCTCGAAATCTCGGGTTCGCCGGCCGAGTCAACGCAAATCCGCACCGCCGAGGGATGTAGGGCCCAGATGGCAGCCTCTCTGGCATTGTTTTTTTTCTCGATCGCGCCATCTCGTTCAACGTTCTCCGATCGAGCCGTTTACGATGCAGGATCATGGGTCCCGCATGTCATCCTCTATGAACCAAAATTCTTTCTATTCTTGGATTTTTTTGACCCCCTGATTTCTGGCTACTTCCTTTTTCTTTTGATCCCTTGCCGCCTTGGAAACGTTGAGACCGCTGCTGCTAAATGGGACCCGCATGTCATCCTCTATGTGCAATCAACTTTCTTTTCTTGGAGTTTTTTTTGGCACCTCATATTTGGTCACTTGCCTTTTTTTTCGATCCCCTGCCGCCTCTCAAACGGTGATACCGCTGCTGCTAAATGGGACCCGCATGTCATCCTCTATGTACTATAAAACTTTCTTTTCTTGGATTTTTTTTGGCACCTCATATTTGGTCACTTGCCTTTTTCTTTCGATCCCCTGCCGCCTCTCAAACGGTGATACCGCTGCTGCTAAATGGGACCCGCATGTCATCCTCTATGTACTATAAAACTTTCTTTTCTTGAATTATTTTTGGCTCCTGATATTTTTTCACTTGCCTTTTTCTTTCGATCTCATGCCACGTTTGAAACGTTGAGGAACCTGCAGGCTCATGGGACCCGCATGTCATCCTCTATGTACTATAAAAGTTCATTTTCTTGGTTTTTTTTCACCCTCTGATTTTTGGCAATTTCTTTTTCTTTTGATCCCCTGCCGCCTCTCAAACGGTGATACCGCTGCTGCTAAATGGGACCCGCATGTCATCCTCTATGTACTATAAAACTTTCTTTTCTTGGATTATTTTTGGCACCTCATATTCGTTCACTTGCCTTTTTCTTTCTATCCTGCCGCCTCTCAAACGGTGAGACCGCTGCAGCCTAAATGGGACCCGCATGTCATCCTCTATGAGCAATCAACGTTCTTTTCATGGAGTTTTTTTTGGCACCTCATATTTGGGCACTTGCCTCTTTCTTTCGATCTCATGCCACGTTTGAAACGTTGAGGAACCTGCAGGCTCATGGGACCCGCATGTCATCCTCTATGTACTATAAAAGTTCATTTTCTTTGTTTTTTCACCCTCTGATTTTTGGCAATTTCTTTTTTCTTTTGAACCCCTGCCGCCTCTCAAACGGTGATACCGCTGCTGCTAAATGGGACCCACATGTCATCCTCTATGTACAATAAAGTTTCTTTTCTTGGATTATCTTTTGCTCCTGATATTTTGTCACTTGCCTTTTTCTTTCGATCTCATCCGCCTTTGAAACGTTGAGTAAGCTGCTGGCTCATGGGTCCCGCATGTCATCCTCTACGAACAATAAAAGTTTCCTTTCTTGGAGTTATTTTTGACCCCTAATTTACGGCTATTTGCCTTTTTCTTTTGATCGCTTTGCCCCTTTGAAACGATGAGGACGCTTTGTTGGCAGGTCGGTCCCACAAGTCATCCTCTATGAACAATAAAAGTTTCCTTTGATGGATTTTTTGAACCCCTAATTAATTTCTGGATATTTCCTTTTTTTCTTTGATCCCCTGCCGCCTTGGAATCGTTGAGGATGCTTTGCCTCATGGGTCCCGCATGTCATCCTCTCGTAACGGTAAATGTTTCTTTTCTTGGATATTGTTTACCAAATGATTTTTGGCTTAATTTTTCTTTCGATATCCTGCCGCCTTTTAAACGTTGAGGACGCTGCTGGCTCACGGGTCCCACATGTCAGCCTCTATGAACAATAAACGCTGAGGATGTTGCTGCCTCATGGGTCCCGCATGTCATCCTCTCAGAACGAAAATGTTTCTTTTCTTGGATTTTTTACCAACAGATTTTTGGTTTATTTTTTCTTTCCATCCTCCGCCTTTAAAAGCAGCTGCCGGCTCAAGGGTCCCCGATGTCAGCCTCCCCGTACAAGAAACATGTGATATCTTGATTATTTTGCAGACAATAAACAGTGTATTGCGCTCTGAGCTATTTCAACGGATAAATTAAATATTTATTTTTACATAAACAAATTTATATGCTGAATCTCCTTGTTTTTGTTTTTGCGAAGCATAGGACTTTCCTGTTTTTTTTAGAAAAATCCGAACTATCCTGTTTTGGAGTGGGCTGAAATTGTACGAGTCAAAAGGCCCAGCAGGATAGTTCGAATGCCCAGATGTCCACATGCAGCCCAATTGAAATCGTTCTTTTTTGGATTTTTTTCACCCCCTGATTTCTGGCTACTTCATTTTTCTTTTGGTCCTGTGCCGCCTTGGAAACGTTGAGACCGCTGCTGCAAAATGGGACCCGCATGTCATCCTCTATGTACAGTAAAATTTCTTTTCTTAGATTATTTTTGGCTCCTGATATTTGGTCACTTGCCTTTTTCTTTCGATCCCGTGCAGCCTCTCAAACGGTGATACATTCTTTGCTAAATGGGACCCGCATGTCATACTCTTTGTACAATCAAGTTTCTTTTCTTGAATTATTTTTGGATCCTGATATTTGGTCACTTGCCTTTTTCTTTCGATCTCATGCCACGTTTGAAACTTTGTAAATCATCCTGGCTCATGGGACCCGCATGTCATCCTCTATGTACAATAAAACTTTCTTTTCTTCGATTTTTTTGGCACCTCATATTTGGTCACTTGCCTTTTTCTTTCGATCCCCTGCCGCCTCTCAAACGGTGATACCGCTGCTGCTAAATGGGACCCGCATGTCATACTCTATGTACAATCAAGTTTCTTTTCTTGAATTATTTTTGGATCCTGATATTTGGTCACTTGCCTTTTTCTTTCGATCTCATGCCACGTTTGAAACGTTGAAAAACCTGCTGGCTCATGGGACCCGCATGTCATCCTCTATGTACTATAAAAGTTCATTTTCTTGGTTTTTTTCACCCTCGATTTTCGGCTATTTCCTTTTTCTTTTGATCCCCTGCCGCCTTTGAAACGTTGAGGACTCTGCTGGCTCATCGATAAAACTTTCCTTTCTTGGAGTTTTTTTACCCCCTAATTTACGGCTACTTTCTTTTCTTTTGATCTCAAGCCGCATTTGAAACGTTGAGACCGCTCTTGCTAAATGGGACCCGCATGTCATCCTCTATGTACAATAAAGTTTTCTTTTCTTGGATTATCTTTGTCTCCGATATTTTGTCACTTGCCTTTTTCTTTCGATCTCATGCCGCCTTTGAAACGTTGAGTAAGCTGCTGGCTCATGGGTCCCGCATGTCATCCTCTACGAACAATAAAAGTTTCCTTTCTTGGAGTTATTTTTGAACCCTAATTTCTGGCTACTTCCTTTTTCTTTTGATCCCGTGCCGCCTTGGAAACGTTGAGACCACTGCTGCTAAATGGGTCCCGCATGTCATCCTCTATGAACAATAAACACTTCCTTTCTTGGAGTTATTTTGTACCCCTAATTTCTGGCTATTTGCCTTTTTCTTTTGATCCCCTGCCGCCTTTGAAACGTTGAAGACTTTGCTGGCTCATGGGTCCCACATGTCAGCCTCTATGAACAATAAACACTTCCTTTCTTGGAGTTATTTTGTACCCCTAATTTCTGGCTATTTGCCTTTTTTCTTTCGATCCCAGTCGCCTTCTAAACGTAGAGGACGCTGCTGGCTCGTGGGTCCCAGATGTCAGCCTCCATGGACAATAAACCTCTCGTTTGTTGGATTTATTTTTCACCCTCTGATTTTGGCTATTTCCTTTTTCTTTTGATCCACTGCCGCCTTGGAAACATTGAGTAAGCTGCTGACACATGGGGCCCACATGTCATCCTCTATGTACAATCAACTTGCAAGATCTTCGAGCAAAAGAGCTTGTATTAGTGGGACCCATATGTCAACCTCTATGTACAATAAAAGTTTCCTTTCTTGGATTATTTTTAGCTCCTGATATTCGGTCACTTTCCTTTTTCTTTCGATCTCAAGCCGCCTCAAACGTTGAGTAAGGTGCTGGCTCATGGGACCCACAGATCAGCCTCTATGTACAATAAAGTTCCTTTTCTTGGATTTTTTTACCCCTGATTTTTGGTCACTTGCCTTGACGCTGCCGGCTCATGGGTCCCACATGTCAGCATCTATGAACAATAAACCTTTCCTTTGTTGGATTTATTGTTTACCCCTAATTTCTGGCTATTTGCCTTTTTCTTTTGATCCCCACCGGCCTTTGAAAACGTTGAGGAACCTGCTGGCTCATGGGACCCGCATGTCATCCTCTATGTACTATAAAATTTCTTTTCTTGTTTTTTTTTCACCTCTGATTTTTGGCTATTTCCTTTTTCTTTTGATCCCCTGCCGCCTTGGAAACGTTGAGTAAGCTGCTGACTCATGGGACCCGCATGTCATCCTCTATGTACAATCAACTTTCTTTTTTTGGAGTTTTTTTACCCCCTAATTTCTGGCTACTTTCTTTTTCTTTTGATCTCAAACCGCATTTGAAACGCTGAAACCGCTGCTGCAAAATGGGACCCGCATGTCATCCTCTATGTACAATAAGTTTCATTTCTTGGATTATTTTTGGCTCCTGATATTTGGTCACTTGCCTTTTTCTTCCGATCTCATGCCGCCTTTGAAACGTTGAGTAAGCTGCTGGCTCATGGGTCCCGCATGTCATCCTCTACGAACAATAAAAGTTACATTTCTTGGAGTTATTTTTGACCCCTAATTTCTGGCTACTTCCTTTTTTCTGTTGATCCACTGCCGCCTTTGAAACGGTGAGGATTCTGCAGACTAATACAAGCTTTTTCTCTCCAAGATCTTGCAAGTTGATAGATTAAATCATGGAATTATTTGGATATGTTTTAAATTTCAAATCCACTTTATGAATTATTAAAAATACCGTTATCCATGTGGGTATGGAGCGAACAAGGATTTTCATATTGGGCATGAGCAGTTTCAAAAATTGGAACCCAATAATTCAAAATAAATAAAAACAACTTTTATGTAGAATCTCCGCGTTTTTTTTTCTTTTGCCATTCATAGGATCTGTGTTTCATTAGAAAAGGGCCGAAATTGCATGAGCAGAAAGGCCCATTTGTAGTTATTGGGCTTTGACAGCCGGAGCAAGTAGGCCGAGAGCAATTACCATGTAGATGGCCGTTGGCAACCCAAAGTGAAATATTGGGCCCAATAGGGGAAGGCTGAACAGTACTATTTACTAATTGGAAGGTGGTACATGGCGTAATCCTGCCAAAAAAAAAAAAGATGGACACGGGTTGCTGAAATTTGCCCATCTGCGCCTAATATCGCCGCCGCGGCTCCGCTTCCGCCGCCGCCGCCATGCCTCGTCTCGCGTCGAGCTCGCGATGCTTGCCGTGTCTCGGGCACGGGGTACCGCGGCGTCCGCGCGCGCCCCACAGGTACGTATTACGCGGAGATACGTGACGGCGGCGAGCGCATCGGCCTCGGCACCTACGAGACCGCGCACGAGGCCGCGCGCGCGTACGACGCCGTGGCGTGGCGGCTCGGGCGCCCACGATCGTCGATGAATTTCCATGACGTGTGGACGCGCCAGCAGGCCGAGGATCTCGCGCCGCCGCCGTACATCGTTAGACAGGAGGAACAGCACCGCCGCCGTGAGACGGAGCGCCGTTTGCGCATCGCCGAGCGGGACGAGCGCGCGGCGCGCGAGTGGGCGGCCCGCTTCCCCGAGGACGTTGCCGCCGAGAACGAGCACTTCCGCAGACAGAGGGCGGAGAAGGCGACGAGGCGGGCAGCGAAGAAGGAGGACCGCGCACGACGGAGGGCGGAGAAGGCGACGAAGCGGGCCTTCATCGAAGCGCAGCTCGCCGGGCCGACCACCATTGGCGAGGACGACCCCCGTTGGATTGACCTCTTCTCGTCGGATCCGGTGTCGGGCACGACACCGGACTCGTCAAATGTCGAGTTTTAGTTTAGTTTTATCGCACTACTTTGTAAAAATATGAACTACGGAGTATCTATCAAGCTAATTTTATCCTATTTTATGTCTATTTCTAGTCGTTGTTTGATCTTCTGCTTTTGCACTCTATTTTTCATTATATTCTGTTTTTGGCGCTGCATTTATAGCGCCTCTGAAAATACGTTGTTTCAGCCCTGCATTTGGCCGCCACAGTTTGCAGCTTCCGGTGAAGCTATTGCCGGCTCCATGCACAGCATCAGCCAATCAGCCCACAGC
Source organism: Lolium perenne (assembly GCF_019359855.2). Lineage (NCBI taxonomy): Eukaryota > Viridiplantae > Streptophyta > Magnoliopsida > Poales > Poaceae > Lolium > Lolium perenne. The sequence continues at coordinate 123,390,742 of NC_067250.2, read as the reverse complement.
GCCAAAATATAGAGCCACTGCTGGAGTTGCTGTAATATGTTTGTCAGCAGGAGCTTACCTAATTAGTTAAAAAAAAGATGTTCAGCGTGGGATTCGAAAAAAAGATCTTCATGTTTTTTTCCTAGCTATCCTAGTTCGGACTTTTTATTGTGTTGGCTAGTGCATGAAGCTTGACACCTGTATTATGTGATCCTGATATGAGGATAAGAACACCTTCAGCTTGCATTGCTAATGGTGTCTACTGCAGCAGTGGCGTACATTCAATGGAGACTGATGCAAGAGAGTTGGTACTGGTGAGCCTGCACTTGACATCATCGTGCCACCTGAAGTAGGTGGTGTATTGGGATTAGGTGATAAGCATAGCACCTTGCAAAGAACAAGATGATGCTAGTGTTGGTTAACGACATTTTCCGCCAAAAGTCATGTATGCTCAACAGGTGCCGTACCTAGTTTGGATATTGTGTTGTTACCCTTTTGTGGTTTGGTGTTTGTCCAACAGAGAAAGCTACTCTTTTCCCGTGTAAGTGTTATTATGTGAACAAAAGTTGTGTGTACATATATATCGGTCAGAGAACCAAGATTGCATATTCTTGCCTGGTTATAACACATAAGTCATAATAACAATTAAAGAGAAAAGGAACATTTGCCTTTGCAATGTGATTGTGCCAAGTAGATTAGACAACCAACCACAAACATTACAGGTCAACAGCCAAACGCATGCGAAAGTCCTAAGGTAAGCTCCATAATACATGTTGAAACCAAAAGCCTAGAAACCATAAGAAAGGTAGCTCCACATCACAGTTCCACGACAGCAGCATACTGATCATAAAACATATATCAAGTCGGGACTGCTGCACCACCGAGTAAGCATCCATGGGAGTCGGCTCAAGAGCGAAGACTGTGTGAATGCTGCAAAATGTGGCTCTTGCCTCACCCCACCCATACATCTTATCATGGAACCTTACCAAATCGGCATGAATCATCTTGACATAAACATAGCTCCTCTCTCCATGCTGATGGGATTGAACAATGCGCCGATTGCGGTGCTTGACTTGTCAAACAAGTATGCGAGGAGATGACGAAGCATGCTGGCTGGTCTTTTGTAGTGACAATGGCTTGGAGTAGCTGGTCCTGTGAACCACCCAACTGGATCCTTAGAGCTTGAAGGACAGTCCGTGCTATATAAGCTACCGTTGCTGACTTCAGCTCGGGTTGTGTGAATGACAGGTGACATCTTGTCCTAGAGATGCAGATCCTTCTTGATCAGATTCAGCGGAATCATCACCACTACTTACAGTGCGTCGGGTTCTACGAAGGCACATCGGTACATGCTCCAGTTCATAGGAGTCGGGTGGGACAGCACCGTTTGCTGAAATCTCTACAATACCAGCTCCTGGTAGACCACTAGTCGCTACAGAGGGTAAACCACCATTATCCACTTCAGAGGATTCTCGTGGCACGACACCTTTCGCGAGAGGCTCTACCCTCCCAGCTCCGGGTCCACCACCAGTCAATCTTGTGGGCATAGTCATGACGGGTTCTACCAATACAAAACCTCCTTCGGGTGCAGGATCATCAGTAGCAACTCCAGCATCAGCACCAGTTAAATCGGTCTTGACAATAGGTAAACCGTTTTGCTCCAGTTCAGAGAATTCCCGTGGCGCGACACCGTTCACTAGAGGCTCTACACTAGCAGCTCCAGCTGCACCACCGATTTCTACAGCAGGGGGTAAACCCAATCCACAACCTTCTTCATGTGGCACGATGATGCCAGGTATAGGCTCATCGATTACCAGGTCCAGTACATCGATCTCCATAGACATTAAACAAGGTGGCGTCGGAGGTTTAAAAGACGGCATGCCATTTCACCTTTGTCATCCGACAATATAGAGTTTTCTTCAACTCTATGTTTCTGCAATAATAAGCACATGAACAGAAATTAGACCAGAGCATCTAGCCATCTAACAGGGGCAGCGGCAAAACAAGCGTCGGTCCATATGTTTACCTTGTCATCTAGGATATCAGAACACACAGATTTAGAAGTCATTTCACATAGCATCCGCTTTTTCGTTCCTTCCCCTACGTCCATCTGGAATAAGTAATACTATTGATCACATAAAACTAATTAATCAAATATATGCATATGTTGAGAAGTTTGCACGGCAAATTGTAGATTCTGCTTTTATCACCTACGAATCGTCATTCTATATATTTACCTTGTTATCTGGGATATCGAAGTCACTGAATGAGAAGTCATCTCACTAAGTATCGGTTTTTCGCTCTTTCCCCTCCATCCATCTGCAATAAGAAGTACTATTGATCACATAAAGCCAATTCATTGAATATATGCATATGTTGAGAAGTTTGCACAACAAATTGTGGATTCTACTTCCAATCACCAAGTAATCTCGTGAGAAATGCATGATCAAGATATGTTTCTCCCTCTTGATCGACATCTGCATCTCCATTAAGACTAATCATCGTGCGATGGTGCTAGCGCATACACTTCCAATCACCAGACAAGCAAAAAATTGTTGATTCTAGTAATGCTTAATCAGCAGTGGCCATGGAACGACCACAGATCGACCAAGCAAAAAAATAAATCATCAGCCTACTGACCACCAGGCAAAACAAACTAGGCCCATACATGGCCTCACAAATCATCATCAAACGTCGATCAAACTAGCAAGTTTGAACATGGATTACTAATTTATTTTCTGATAAAGTGAGTATATTAATATCGAAAGATATTGATTACACTGAGCCTCTGCAACAACGCAATACCTTACTGGTAGTACGGATGCACATGGATTCCTAATACTCCCTCATTCGGTTTTAATTAGTCGACGCGAGAGAGAAGAAAATGAACTGTCGATGCTTTCAACTAGAGTCAATTAAATACGAACGGAAGAAGTACGTAGTAGTATTGACAAATATCCGGATCTAGTCTAAAAACAAATTGGCATGTAAATCCTAGTAGTCTACTAAACTAGGATCAATACCCTAGATTAGGGTTGCAAGCGGCGTCCGCGAATAGTCTCGCAAAGCAGAAAATTAGAGCAAATAGTGGTTGAGATTAGAGCAGATTTAAAGCACTCGCACTGAAACTAGCTAGCCCGCTACCCACCCCGCTTGACACCCTGCCCTAGATGTGAATCTACACCAATTATTCAAACAAGGATGAGCAACCGCCAATAAAATTTTATCCACACATCATCATCTCTACCATACACAAGGGTATGGTGATTTCACATACAGCCATTGTTGCCGCGGGACGAGGATGAGTGATGCGCCGCGGAGAAGGTGCCTCACGCCTCTGTCGCCGCCGCCGTCGAAGAGGAAGTCAAAGCCGCGCGATTGTGGTCCGTCGCCGATATGGAGGTGGAGCTACTAGGGAAGAGATGGAGGTGGAGGTGGAGAGGGAGTGATGGTTTGTACTAGTGGCGGCCGGTGAGGTAGTTATAAATACAGCCTCTCTCTCTTTTTTGGCAAGGAATGCAGCTTCTCTTGGAAGGCAACGAGGCAACGCACTCCAGATTTCGTATATTACTATAATAATATGGGCGGAGAAATTTGGACGCATCTGTGTTGTCTTGTCAAATGAATCACCATGATTTGCTTTTAGTACTCCAGATTTGGGCGACCCAAGGAAGTAGAGATAGTAATGTACGCCATCTAGCTGCACGCTATCAAATCAAATAAATGGTCATGCCATTTACTTTTAAGATGGTGCAGCGATTATTCGACCAAAGAAACATGCACGTCTGCTGATTATTTCTGATGGGTATACATTTACCGTCTGCTAGCAAAGATTGTTTGGCACATTGTTCTTATGGCTTTCAACATCACACCCCTTAATAATATTATTAATCAATGTTTGGGCAATCAATTGAGTGTGTTAATAAAAAATTAAAACCCACAAATCCAACTGTACTATTTTTAGGGCCATATGAAGGACAAGGAATGATTTTAAATGCCATATGGAGTACCTCCAACCATGTGAAATATGGTTACATCATGCAGGTGATACCCATGGCTTCGCATTGGATCTGTATATTGTCCTACATACGATCAACTATGAAGTACCACGATTTGGTTTTTGGGTGCAACCGGCTAGAGAATGATGCACGGGTTTGTACAGCCAAGTACAATTCACATTAAGATTTTACGATAGGATGTTGATGTGTATATGTAAGAATCATACACTAGAATGTCTTCTATGTTTAGATGGTTGATCTACGTTTATATTTTCTGTGAACCATGAGGTTAAGACCTTTGTACTGTAATAACGATTGCTAAATAACAGTATATATGTATGCCTCTAGGGACACTGAAACAGCCAAACAACCATGCATGTGCATAGACCGTATTTGATCAAATTAAAAGAAGCACCTCGGTTCATGCAAATAGCATCGATTAATCACCTAAGTCCATTAGCTATAAATAGTTAAATAGGAGTCAAGACCAACTGAGCTAGCTAGTAGTATGATCCTACTATTACATAAATATCCCTAACTCGATTGTCTTTGTTCCAGTCCGGTAGCGTTGGTGTAGCTTGGGATGAACCAAAACCCCGTATGCCAGTTGGCCCCTGGACCGCTGCTTGAGAAAGAGATGCTTTGGTGGTCTTCGCCATTTAGACTGAAGCGGAAAATTTCTTGATGTGATGTGTCAAACTGAGAGCCAATGGTCTGAGGCGTGGTGTAGATGCAGTTTCTTCTTGTCAAATATCCTGGGGGAAATGTTGCACCACCCACTGGCATGAAAATCGGATAGTTCAACCAAAGGAACATAGAATAGTCTCCAAGATTAGTAACGCTTTCCCACGGGTTGGCTGGAAGTAACCGACTAGTGTCATTCGAGAATACCATGCAGGTATACCCCGAATAGCTGTGAACAATGTGACCGCAATGGACGAAGGGATACTATCATAATAAGTTGGAGCACCGTCAGCGTCAAAATCCATTGCGCCACGTGCATAGACCAGGAGAAGTCTAGAACGATCTTGAGATCTTGCCAGCCACCACGTACGACTATTAAAGTCAAAATCATCATCGATATCAAATCCAGCCGTCCACGGAATGAATGGAGCAGGGAGCACTATAGGACCTTGAAAAAGGAAAGAACACGTCACATGAAAATATATTTCATGATTTATCTACTAGTGATATTGATTTGATATTGGGATGCCAATACTAGTACTTTAAAAAATAATGGTCGAACATAAGATGGTTTGAAATATATTTCGAACATCTTGGTAAAACTTCATATGGATTAAAAACATGTTCCCCAAAATATTGGTCCAAATTTTAGATGGTTTGAATATAGTACTCCTTATTCTCTAGAACCGGGGGAATATAAACAAATGAAAGTCTTTATCAATATTGCATGGCAGCTTTATTGATTCTATTTCTACTCTACCTTAAATTTTCTAGGGAGTAATAATAAAGAAACTTAATTACTAGGGGGCCTTTTTCCTAAGGAACAACATGCACATTAGACTATACTAAAATTCCTATAGATGTTAAATTCTAAATATGTCCATACCACAAGAGGGTTATGGTGTGCGCCTATGGAATTCCTTTAAGCCAAAAGATGCCAAGACAGTTCAACAAATAAGAGGTGATATAAGTTACGTATATAAAAAAGATAGGGAGGAAATGTTACCAAATTGATTAGGATCCCATGCATAAACATTTCCAAGCTCAGTAACGGCGAACTGAAACTGGTTTTCAAGAAATATCCATGTACGAGGATATTCGCCATGGAGGTAGGCAATTGCAAAGTCGAAGATTGCGAAAAGGGAGAAATCTTTATACCCCCTAGCAGCTGTAGGAACTTGGCAAATAGCTATCTTCTGTAGTTGAATAGCAGAACGCTGATACTCGAATATAAGTGGATTGCGTGTGGTTTCCAACTTCTTCCTCAAAGATGGAAGCTTAATCTTGCGATGAGTGTAGACATTGAGGAGGTTCCACTTGCCTTCGGGGCCAACCATGGCGATCCAATCTCCATTGGCGCCTGCCTGCTCCTCATCCTTACCGTGTGGCATTAGGCTATCATAGGAGAACCTGTCCAGCGGCAGTAGTTTGCACGTGCTGTGCACCGGCAAATCCTCCTTGAACACCCATGCTTTATCCGCCGGGTCACAACAGAGAACACACGGAAGGCCAAACGGCTGAGAAGCAGGCAGAGTGGCACTGTATTTGGCTGACTGAAGAATACTTTTGGAGGAACCGACTAGGGACGCGGCGGTGATGGCGTCGCACTGGCTGATGAGCACTTCAAGGGGGCCTTCCGTAAACACCTTGTGAAACAGCCCAGATCCACAGACCCTGCTCGATTTCGCCATCGCAATGAGGCAGGTGGTACAATGGGGTTGGTATTTTCTTGGGAGATCTATTGATTCGAACTTTGGGAGAGAGATGGCGATCAATGGCGGCAGGTGGGGGTTTGAGTTGGAGAACAGAGGCTCTCAAACTGGGCACTGCTGGATAGGATGCGAAAGCGCCATGGCGGAGACGCAGGCGCGTGCTATGGAAGCTGGGCGGAGTGGGGATAGACGACGGAGGTGAACCGAGACGCTACTCCTGCCTCTTGCAGATTTCGAGGAGAGTGTGAATGTGTTCAAAAAAAGAGGAGAGTGTGACCGTGACCCGACACCCGAGTAGGAGCAGCAGACGGACTATAGGAGTAGCCCCATCATTACAGAACATTAATCGTGCTTCCTACAATAAATAAGTGAAACATCCCAGGCTTGTGTTGTCTAATCAAATCGATGGCCATGTCAGTATTATGGTGAACAAATAAAACAAATACACACCAACCTTGTTCTTTTTGCAACGTACACCAACCTAGCAAGGCATCAACCTTCTCGCCATCAACTACGACTCCGTGGCTACTCCATGCTAGTATCGGCCACTAATTCAAATTTCAACTGAAGGCGTGCTATTTTATGGTCCTGAAAATTGCTAAAAAAAATACAACCCAAAAATGCAACAGATCCATGTTAAGGGGGTACACCCTACGCAATATACATGAAACTTCGAAACTTCAGCGACCTTGTAAGAATGCCCATGACAGTGCAGTTTTGCCAAATTAGGAAGAGACGAAATATGAATTCAACCAAAGAAATCTAGACGAATCCTTAGACAATAGCATAGTTAACACGTTCAGAAAAAAATGATGACTCCAAAAGAACAACATTAGCAAGAAATACTCCATTTTAGTTTGAATTTGCAGTCACATACATATACTAGTAGTACTGCCAAAATACTATAATACTCCGAGCTGCATTCTAGCACTCCAACTAGCTAGCTAATAGTTCCGTAGTAGTAGTACTACTATACAAGTCCAAAATACATCCGAACGAACCCTACTTCGAACTAAACTACTCCCTCCGATCTTCGAGTAACTACATTGCAGTATGACTAAATGAAGATTATTGTATAACCTTCTTGTTGATGCAAACGCAGATAGGCAACACACGCTGCCCTCCATTCTGCTTCGCGTAACGGGGCGGCACCGCCAGGAAAGAAGTGAGCTGCTGCAACATGATCGAGCTAGGCGTCGGGGAGCTCGTCGGCTCGATTACCGCCATCAAGGTGTCCGTCGAGAGGTCACTGGTCCCAGCCGTCGCCGGCGCCGGCGGACCAATCACCAGCAGCTGCGCCTTGTACATCGGAAACAAGCACGCGGCCGACCTGATGCACACACAGGACACAATGGTGGTCGGGCCGAGCGCGCCAACGGTGATGGCGAACACGCTACCGTCTTCTTCCCCACTGCCGATGAACAGGTGTCCCCGCGGTTGTACCGAACACGAACTATGCACCAGGCGGGTATGCCATACTGGAACGTAAACACTGGGATGGAGTGGGATGCTTGGAGGTGTACCAGGAGCTCCCGCGGCGGGCCGGTGAAGCTGCAGCCGGTATTGATGGCCTCTGTGCAGCCGCACGGACCATGCGGGCACGCGATATAGTGCTTGTAGGACTCCGTGGAGGCGACCAAGCTCTGGCAGCCGACGCACTTGACCATTGCCCCAGATCGATTCGACGGCGGCAATCTTGCCCCATATCGATTCGACGGCGGCAACCTCGCCGGCTGCTCGCACTTCTTGCACGGGTTCGGCGCAAGCTCGCCGACGCAGCGCCGACAGCCCATATGACCGCCCTTGCACTGCACGGAACAACGTACGTGGCATCAGTTGTCATTGACATTTCTCACAGGTGAACCTAAGAATGAAATCGGAAGGGAGCGACCTTGGATATGGGGGGTTTGAAGGGCAGCAGGCAGAGGGGCACAACAAGAGGGCCTCCTCCATCTTCAGAAGAAGAGTGATCGGGAAAACGAGAACGGGATGGGTTCTTTTTTTTATACATGCCTTGGAGTGGAGTATGGATACTACTACTTATAGGAAGAACTTCCTTGCTAAGAAACGGCGTCGGCCGTACGCAACCATAGATGCACCAGCGGCTCTGCAGTTTGTCAAAATAAAAGGACAGAGCTGCAGTGACTTGAAGTCTCCAAATCTCATTGTGACTTGGTGCCACCATCTACCAACCATTTGAGATCCAACGTTCCAAACTATCTCTTATTTCGAACCTAAAAACAAAAATTATGAAAAAAATCCAGTAAAATGTAGATGCCTTGTTCTAAAATCTGTGAATATTTCATCCCACTCGGACGATTAGTTTGTGATTAAAGAGCTTTTTACGTATACGAGCACTAGTTTAAACTAAATACTCCCTCTGATTCATATTAATTGACTTCAATATGGATGTATCTAGAACTAAAATGTGTCTAGTACATCCATATTAGAGTCAATTAATATGAACCGGAGGGAGTATATATTTGCTCACAAACCTTTGATTCAAATCGAATGAAACTTCACCAAAATATAAATCGAAATATGCACGATTAACTGGAAGTTCTTGAAATATTTCTGAGCAATTATAATAATTATTTAGTTTAAATTCTAAGTCGATCGCATACATTGGATCTGAGATGGATGGTGGATGGTGGCACCAAGTCACTGTGAGACTTGGAAGTATCAAGTCAGTGAAGCTCTATCCCAAAATAAAAGCTTCGTGAAGGGGGCAGTTTGGTTCGAAAAAGAAGACAAGTGCCAAGCGGTTGTCAAACAATACCCATATAGTCAAATGTACTCCCTCTGATTCAAATGAATTGACTCAACTTTGTCTAGATATATGGATGTATCAAGTCACTGAAGCTAAAATAAAAGCTTCATGAAGGGGGAAGTTTGGTTCGAAAAAAATACAGTGCCAAGCAGCTGTCAAATAGTACCATAACGTCAAATGTACTCCCTCCGATTCAAACGAAATGACTCAACTTTGTATTTTGCATGTTAAAGGTTTTTCGTAAAACTTGGCCAATCTTAACATAGTTTGCCTTTCTAAAAAAAAGATATAAGCCCTAAGGCTCCTTTGATTCATAGGATGGGAAAACCATTGAAATATGAAAAACATAGGATTGAGATTTAATGGCTAGTTGAATCATATAGGAAGATGAGTTGTGTTTGATTGTGCCAAAGGAAATTTTCCATGAGGTATGACCTAATGTTTTATTCTTATAGGATTTGCACTGCAAGATTCCTATAGGATATGTTCCTATGAATCAAACAACTAGTGTGGGGAAAATTCACATGTGATCTAAATCCTACATAATTCCTATACAAATCCTATATATGAATTTTAGTTGTTAGGTCACTTAAAATGACTTCACTTGAAGGGTTACATTTTTGTTTTTTCTGAATTAGTAGTGATGCCTAACCATATATATACCTAAACCAAGAGAATCAGCATAAACTTATGTATATTAATAGTAAGCGCATATATGAATGTTTTTTATCTACAAACCCAGGGTCATATATATGTACATAGAAACATGCATATATGCTAGTTTTTGTACCTTGGTGTGTTCCTCTTTTGGGCTATCTCTTTTTTGTTCACCGGTTCACAACCAACGCCCTAGATTAATTTGGCACTTAGAAAATAACATTTTGTTTTTGGCGCACTTACACAAATAGTAGTAGCACGGTCAACACTGTAGAGAAGTACAAAATAAATGTGTGTGGGTAATAATAAAATCCTTAATATGCCTTGAAAACCCATGATGTCTACTTCCCCCTCCTTTTCCTGTAGACAGTGTTGGGCCTCCAAGAGCAGAGGTTTGTAGAACAGCAGCAAGTTTTCCCTTAAGTGGATCACCCAAGGTTTATCGAACTCAGGGAGGAAGAGGTCAAAGATATCCCTCTCATGCAACCCTGCAACCACAAAGCAAGAAGTCTCTTGTGTCCCCAACACACCTAATAGGTGCACTAGTTCGGCGAAGAGATAGTGAAATACAGGTGGTATAAATATATATGAGCAGTAGCAACGGTGCCAGAAAATAGCTTGCTGGTGTGTAGTTGATGGTGGTAGTATTGCAGCAGTAGTAACACAGTGAAACAGTAAATAAGCAGTAGTAACGCAGCAGTATTTAGGAACAAGGCCTAGGGATTACACTTTCACTAGTGGACACTCTCAACATTGATCACATAACAGAATAGATAAATGCATACTCTACACTTTTGTTGGATGATGAACTCATTGCGTAGGATTACACGAACCCTCAATGCCGGAGTTAACAAGCTCCACAATAATGCTCATGTTTAAGTAACCTTATAGTGTAAGATAGATCAATGGACTAAACCAAGTACTAACATAGCATGCACACTGTCACCTTCATGCATATGTAGGAGGAATAGATCACATCAATATTATCATAGCAATAGTTAACTTCGCAATCTACAAGAGATCATGATCATAGCATAAACCAAGTACTAACACGGTGCACACACTGTCACCTTTACACACGTGCAGGAGGAATAGAACTACTTTAATAACTTTGCTAGAGTAGCACATAGATAAATTGTGATACAAACTCATATGAATCTCAATCATGTAAAGCAGCTCATGAGATTATTGTATTGAGGTACATGGGAGAGATGAACCACATAGCTACCGGTACAGCCCCGAGCCTCGAGGGTGGATTACTCCCTCCTCATCATGGAGGCAGCGATGGCGGTGAAGATGGCGGTGGAGATGGCTCCGGTGTCGATGGAGAAGCCTTCCGGGGGCACTTCCCCGCTCCGGCAGCGTGCCGGAACAGAGACTCCTGTCCCCCAGATCTTGGCCTCGCGATGGCGGCGGCTCTGGAAGGTTTCTGTGGTTTTCGTCAAGCGTATCAGGGTTTTCGATCCAGGGGCATTATATAGGCGAAGAGGCGGCGCAGGAGGGTCGAAGGGGCGACGACACCATAGGGTGGCGCGGCCGGGGCCTGGGCCGCGCCGGCCTAGGGTCTAGGGGCCCAGTGCCCCCCCTCTGGTCCTTCCCGGGTGTTCTGGATGCTTCCGGTGAAAATAGGAACTTGGGCGTTGATTTCGTCCGATTCCGAGAATATTTCGTTACTAGGATTTCTGAAACCAAAAACAGCAGAAAACAGGAACTGGCACTTCGGCATCTTGTTAATAGGTTAGTTCCAGAAAATGCACGAATATGACATAAAGTGTGCATAAAACATGTAGATAACATCAATAATGTGGCATGGAACATAAGAAATTATCGATACGTCGGAGACGTATCAGCATCCCCAAGCTTAGTTTCTGCTCGTCCCGAGCAGGTAAACGATAAACAAAGATAATTTCTGGAGTGACATGCCATCATAACTTTGATCATACTATTTGTAAAGCATATGTAGTGAATGCAGCGATCAAAACAATGTATATGACATGAGTAAACAACTGAATCATAAAGCAAAGACTTTTCATGAATAGTACTTCAAGACAAGCATCAATAAGTCTTGCATAAGAGTTAACTCATAAAGTAATAATTCAAAGTAAAGGTATTGAAGCAACACAAAAGAAGATTAAGTTTCAGCGGTTGCTTTCAACTTGTAACATGTATATCTCATGGATATTGTCAACATAGAGTAATATAATAAGTGCAATAAGCAAATATGTATGAATCAATGCACAGTTCACACAAGTGTTTGCTTCTTGAGGTGGAGAGAAATAGGTGAACTGACTCAACATTGAAAGTAAAAGAATGGTCCTCCATAGAGGAAAAGCATCGATTGCTATATTTGTGCTAGAGCTTTGATTTTGAAAACATGAAACAATTTTGTCAACGGTAGTAATAAAGCATATGCATCATGTAAATTATAAGTTGCAAGCCTCATGCATAGTGTACTAATAGTGCCCGCACCTTGTCCTAATTAGCTTGGACTACCGGATCGTCACAATGCACATGTTTTTACCAAGTGTCACAAAGGGGTACCTCTATGCCTCCTGTACAAAGGTCTAAGGAGAAAGCTCGCATTGGATTTCTCGCTATTGATTATTCTTCAACTTAGACATCCATACCGGGACAACATAGACAACAGATAATGGACTCCTCTTTTATGCATAAGCATGTAACAACTATTAATAATTTTCTCATTTGAGATTGAGGATATATGTCCAAAACTGAAACTTCCACCATGGATCATGGCTTTAGTTAGCGGCCCAATGTTCTTCTCTAACATTATGCATGCTTAACCATAGGGTGGTAGATCTCTCTTACTTCAGACAAGACGGACATGCATAGCAACTCACATGAAATTCAACAATGAATAGTTGATGGCGTCCCCAGTGAACATGGTTATCGCACAACAAGCAACTTAATAAGAGATAAAGTGCATAATTACATATTCAATACCACAATAGTTTTTAAGCTATTTGTCCCATGAGCTATATATTGCAAAGGTGAATGATGGAATTTTAAAGGTAGCACTCAAGCAATTTACTTTGGAATGGCGGAAAATACCATGTAGTAGGTAGGTATGGTGGACACAAGTGGCATAGTGGTTGGCTCAAGTATTTTGGATGCATGAGAAGTATTCCCTCTCGATACAAGGTTTAGGCTAGCAAGGCTTATTTGAAACAAACACAAGGATGAACCGGTGCAGCAAAACTCACATAAAAGACATATTGAAAACATTATAAGACTCTACACCGTCTTCCTTGTTGTTCAAACTCAATACTAGAAATTATCTAGACCTTAGAGAAACCAAATATGCAAACCAAATTTTAGCATGCTCTATGTATTTCTTCATTAATGGGTGCAAAGTATATGATGCAAGAGCTTAAACATGAGCACAACAATTGCCAAGTATCACATTTCCCAAGACATTAATAGCAATTACTACATGTATCATTTTCCAATTCCAACCATATAACAATTTAACGAAGGAGAAACTTCGCCATGAATACTATGAGTAGAAACCAAGGACATACTTGTCCATATGCTAAAGCGGAGCGTGTCTCTCTCCCATAAAGTGAATGCTAGGATCCATTTTATTCAAACAAAACAAAAACAAAAACAAACCGACGCTCCAAGAAAAAGCACATAAGATGTGATGGAATAAAAATATAGTTTCAGGGGAGGAACCTGATAATGTTGTCGATGAAGAAGGGGATGCCTTGGGCATCCCCAAGCTTAGACGCTTGAGTCTTATTAATATATGCAGGGGTGCACCACCGGGGCATCCCCAAGCTTAGAGCTTTCACTCTCCTTGATCATGTTGCATCATACTCCTCTCTTGATCCTTGAAAACTTCCTCCACACCAAACTCGAAACAACTCATTAGAGGGTTAGTGCACAATATAAATTGACATATTCAGAGGTGACACAATCATTCTTAACACTTCTGGACATTGCATAATGCTACTGGACATTAGTGGATCAAAGAAATTCATCCAACATAGCAAAAGAGGCAATGCGAAATAAAAGGCAGAATCTGTCAAAACAGAACAGTTCGTATTGACGAATTTTAAAATGGCACCAGACTTGCTCAAATGAAAATGCCCAAATTGAATGAAAGTTGCGTACATATCTGAGGATCATGCACATAAATTGGCTTAATTTTCTGAGCTACCTACAGGGAGGTAGACCCAGATTCGTGACAGCAAAGAAATCTGGAACTGCGCAGTAATCCAAATCTAGTACTTACTTTTCTATCAACGGCTTTACTTGGCACAACAAAACACAAAACTAAGATAATGAGAGGTTGCTACAGTAGTAAACAACTTCCAAGACACAAATATAAAACAAAGTACTGTAGCAAAATAACACATGGGTTATCTCCCAAGAAGTTCTTTCTTTATAGCCATTAAGATGGGCTCAGCAGTTTTAATGATGCACTCGCTAGAAATAGTATTTGAAGCAAAAGAGAGCATCAAGAGGCAAATTCAAAACACATTTAAGTCTAACATGCTTCCTATGAAAAGGAATCTTGTAAATAAACAAGTTCAAGAAGCATAATGCAACAAGCATAGAAAGATAAAACAAGTGTAGCTTCAAAAATTTCAGCACATAGAGAGGCATTTTAGTAACATAAAAATTTCTACAACCATATTTTCCTCTCTCATAATAACTTTCAGTAGTGTTATGAGCAAACTCAACAATATAACTATCACATAAAGCATTCTTATCATGAGTCTCATGCATAAAATTATTACTCTCCACATAGGCATAATCAATTTTATTAGTGATAGTGGGAGCAAATTCAACAAAGTAGCTATCATTATTATTCTCATCAAGTGTAGGAGGCATAGTATAATCACAAAAAAATTTACTCTCCATAGTAGGTGGAACCAAAAGACCAATATCATTATAATCATCATAAATAGGAGGCAAAGTATCATCAAAGTAAATTTTCTCCTCAATGCTTGGGGGACTAAAAAGATCATGAAAACCAGCTTCCCCAAGCTTAGAACTTTCTATATTATTATCAACAATGGTGTTCAAAGCGTTCATACTAATATTACTACCAGCATGCAAATAAGATTCCATAGGTTTTTTAATTTTCGCATCAAACAATCCATGTTTTAAATCAGGAAATAGAATAAGAAGATCATTCTTGTCCATTATGCCAAACTAGTGTAAACAAGAAACAAAAAGATGCAATTGCAGGATCTAAAGGAAATAGCTTCGAGTACTTACAACGACGGAAAATAGCTTGGTAGCCAAGGTCCGGAGTGTGAGTACCTTTTACCTTTCCTCCCCGGCAACGGCGCCAGAAAATAGCTTGATGTCTACTTCCCCCTCCTTTTCCTGTAGACAGTGTTGGGCCTCCAAGAGCAGAGGTTTGTAGAACAGCAGCAAGTTTTCCCTTAAGTGGATCACCCAAGGTTTATCGAACTCAGGGAGGAAGAGGTCAAAGATATCCCTCTCATGCAACCCTGCAACCACAAAGCAAGAAGTCTCTTGTGTCCCCAACACACCTAATAGGTGCACTAGTTCGGCGAAGAGATAGTGAAATACAGGTGGTATAAATATATATGAGCAGTAGCAACGGTGCCAGAAAATAGCTTGCTGGCGTGTAGTTGATGGTGGTAGTATTGCAGCAGTAGTAACACAGTGAAACAGTAAATAAGCAGTAGTAACGCAGCAGTATTTAGGAACAAGGCCTAGGGATTACACTTTCACTAGTGGACACTCTCAACATTGATCACATAATAGAATAGATAAATGCATACTCTACACTTTTGTTGGATGATGAACTCATTGCGTAGGATTACACGAACCCTCAATGCCGGAGTTAACAAGCTCCACAATAATGCTCATGTTTAAGTAACCTTATAGTGTAAGATAGATCAATGGACTAAACCAAGTACTAACATAGCATGCACACTGTCACCTTCATGCATATGTAGGAGGAATAGATCACATCAATATTATCATAGCAATAGTTAACTTCGCAATCTACAAGAGATCATGATCATAGCATAAACCAAGTACTAACACGGTGCACTGCTGTCACCTTTACACACGTGCAGGAGGAATAGAACTACTTTAATAACTTTGCTAGAGTAGCACATAGATAAATTGTGATACAAACTCATATGAATCTCAATCATGTAAAGCAGCTCATGAGATTATTGTATTGAGGTACATGGGAGAGATGAACCACATAGCTACCGGTACAGCCCCGAGCCTCGAGGGTGGATTACTCCCTCCTCATCATGGAGGCAGCGATGGCGGTGAAGATGGCGGTGGAGATGGCTCCGGTGTCGATGGAGAAGCCTTCCGGGGGCACTTCCCCGCTCCGGCAGCGTGCTGGAACAGAGACTCCTGTCTCCCAGATCTTGGCCTCACGATGGCGGCGGCTCTGGAAGGTTTCTGTGGTTTTCGTCAAGCGTATCAGGGTTTTCGATCCAGGGGCATTATATAGGCGAAGAGGCGGCGCAGGAGGGTCGAAGGGGCGACGACACCATAGGGCGGCGCGGCCAGGGCCAGGGCCGCGCCGGCCTAGGGTCTGGGGGCCCAGTGCCCCCCCTCTGGTCCTTCCCGGGTGTTCTGGATGCTTCCGGTGAAAATAGGAACTTGGGCGTTGATTTCGTCCGATTCCGAGAATATTTCGTTACTAGGATTTCTGAAACCAAAAACAGCAGAAAACAGGAACTGGCACTTCGGCATCTTGTTAATAGGTTAGTTCCAGAAAATGCACGAATATGACATAAAGTGTGCATAAAACATGTAGATAACATCAATAATGTGGCATGGAACATAAGAAATTATCGATACGTCGGAGACGTATCAACCCACACGTACACTCTTTCTAGGACAGAGGCAGTATGAGGTAATGCACCCACGCGCTGTCATCTGCCCGTTCGTGCTATGTCTCCCAAATCTTGAAATATCGTCAGTTATCCATTTCACGTCCACACTTCTCCCTCTCTCCACGGACTTGGAAAAAACCCTCTCTTCACTTCCCCTTCCCATTCCACCGATGGAGAGCCCAACCGACGCCGTCAACGCAGCGAAAGCGAAAGCCGCGCGGCTGGCCTTAGCCGCAGAGGAGGCGTCCAGAGCCGCGACCGCAGCACGCATGGCCGCAACGGCGGCGATCATCGCCGCAGCGGATGCCAAAGACGAAGCGGAGGCCATTGCCGAAGGTCGGGCCATCGGTCGCTCATCGGCATCTGATGCTGTTGGTAGATGGGTCCACTCTCTTGGGAAGCATCCCCTAGATGACGAGGACGAGGTTGAACTCATCTTTGAACCGCCGCCGCCGACCTTCGACGAGAATATCGTCGACGAGGGGGAGGAAGTATGTTCCGATTCACCTCTCTCCCTTATTCAACATAGCCCTGTATCGATTTGCGCTATGGTCTCTCCCTCTTTTTTTTGCGCTATAGCGTTTTGAATTAGCGTCAGAATCTTTTTAGATTCATATTCAGTATTAGTTGCAACTGCTACATATTTGCTTCACATCCGATTCACCTCTCTCCCTTATTCAACATAGCCCTGTATCGATTTGCTCTATGGTCTCTCCCTCTTTTTTTTGCGCTATAGGGTTTTGAATTAGCGTCAGAATCTTTTTTAGATTCATATTCATTATTAGTTGCAACTGCTACATATTTGCTTCACCTGTTTATTTGGCATGTATCAGGTTGCTACTGATGAGGTTGACAGCGATGTCGAGTCGCGTCATAGGAAGGCCAGGGCCACTCTCAACAAGCTTAAGGCGGGGAGTTCGACAAGTATTGGAGTGAACCCTGGATCGGTGCCAGAACAGCTGCCCTTCGCACAAAGAGCATAAAGGTTGACTTTCGAAGCGTCCTGCAGCATGCCGAAGCTGGTGGGTCCGGCTGTCTCAAAGTTGGGGAAACTGTTAACCGATCCGGCTTCATAGCCAACCACATGGCCTATGGGCTATTCCTAAGGAAGAAATTGAACCAAGCTATCGAGACCGGTCGTGTGCCTCCTCCCAACCCCAAGCCACCAAAGATTAAAGGTATGGGCAGCAAGAAGCAGAAGAACCGGGACCGGGAGGAGGCGACAGGAAGAAGATGGTAAATATACTCCGTAATCAAGTTGTGCATGTTTGTCTCTCCTACTGCTTCAAAAGCAGCATCTTTTGTTGAACTCTGTTTATGTTTGCTGCTCAGCAGCGTTTGTGGTGAACCTATTAGCTTAATTAGGGGTTGTTGAACTATGTCTGTGTTGAACCTTGCTTAATTAGGTTGTGTTGAACTCTGTTTGTGTTGGCGTGGGAAGGGGGCATGATGCTACCCTGAATTTGCGGGACCCCCAATAAAATTGCCAATACGTGTGATGCATCCAAAAGGAACAACCTTTTACATGGTAGACCCCACTGAAAGCAAGAAATGCGATCGGGTCCTTAACAGCCACCGCCCGATTGATCGGGTATTTTGCCTGCCTACCGCATGTGACTTGTGCTCACTGAAGTTTGGGACCTCACGCATGGGCACCACACGTAAGTGACAGACTGTTGGTGTAAAAACTCGGGTGATTATTATACCGCATTAGTACAAAGTTTCCTATGGATTCAAGGGTTGGAAAGCCAAGTTAACTCATTTTCATGACTAAGAAGGAGCTGTGCTTACTTTTTCATTTTCATGTTTTAACTTGTTTAAATCTTGGTCAAACAAAGGATTTGACCCGGATTCAAATGGGCATAAAAATTCACAAAAGAAATAATAAAAAACCAAAGCTCATAAGCTTCGTATGTCATATAGTAAGCATTACAAGTTGATCAACGAGTCTAGACATATTCAAACCAGAAAAATCATGTATATACCCCCTAACCCTAAACTCTGTCTTATGAAGTCAAGCATGAAGAAAAGTGGTATTGGGTTTCAAACATTGGAAATTGAAAAAACTCCCGAAAGCTTCATTTTGGAGTGACTAAGAAGAATCCAGGCTTATATTTTCATTTTCATGTTTTAAACTGGTTTAAATCTTGGTCAAACCTAGGATTTGACCAAGATTCAAGTGGACATAACAAATTCAAAAAAAATCAAAACCAAACACATAGTCTTTTGATGTCATATAGTAAGCATTCAAGTTGATAAACAAAGTCTAGACATATTTAAACAAGAAAAATCATGTATATACTTGGCCCCTAACCCTAAACTCTGTCTTATGAAGTCAAGCATTAAGAGAAGTGGTTTTGGGTTTCAAACATGGGAATTTAAAAAACCTCCCAAAAGCTTCATTTTGGAGTGACTAAGAAGAATCCAGGCTTACTTTTCATTTTCATGTTTTAAACTGGTTTAAATCTTGGTCAAACCTAGGATTTGACCAAGATTCAAATGGGCATAACAAATTCAAAAAAAACCAAACACATAGTCTTTTGATGTCACATAATAAGCAATCAAGTTGATAAACAAGGTCTAGACATATTCAAACCAGAAAAATCATGTATCTACCCCCTACCCCTAAACTTTGTCTTATGAAGTAAAGCACGGAGAGATATCATTTTGGGTTTTGAACATGGAAAATTAAAAAAAACCTCCCAAAAGCTTCATTTTGGAGTGAATAATAAGAAGGATCCAAACTTACTTTTCATTTTCATGTTTTTAACTTGTTTAAATATTGGTCAAACCTGCTAGGATTTGACCAAGATTCAAATGGGCATAACAATTAAAAAAAATTAAACCGAAAACCACTTCTCTTCGTGCTTGACTTCATTAGACAGAGTTTAGGGTTTGGGGTATATACATGATTTTTAATGTTTAAATATGTCTAGACTCCGTTGATCAACATGAATGCTTACTATAACTTAAGAAGCTTATGTGCTTTGGTTTTTCATTTTTTCAATTCTTTATTGAATTTTTATGCCCATTTGAATCTTGGTCAAATCCTAGGTTTGACCAAGAATTAAACAAGTCAGTAACATGAAAATGAAAAAGTAAGCATGGATCCTTCTTATTCACTCAAAAAATGAAGCTTTTAGGAGGGTT
The DNA here is from genome assembly GCF_019359855.2 of Lolium perenne. Classification (NCBI taxonomy): domain Eukaryota; kingdom Viridiplantae; phylum Streptophyta; class Magnoliopsida; order Poales; family Poaceae; genus Lolium; species Lolium perenne. The sequence continues at coordinate 123,370,926 of NC_067250.2, read as the reverse complement.
TTTGAATTTTCCATGTTTGAAACCCAAAACCATTCCTCTTGTATGCTTGACTTCATATATATGACAGAGTTTAGCCTTAGGGGGTATATACATGATTTTTCTAGTTTGAATATGTCTATACCTTGTTTATCAACTTGAATGCTTACTATAAACCAAAAATTCATGTATCTACCCCTAACCCTAAACTATGCATGAAGAGAAGTGGTTTTGGGTTTCAAACCTGGATATTTCAAAAAACCTCCCAAAAGCTTCATTTTGGAGTGAATAAGAAGGATCAAGGCTTAATTTTTTATTTTCATGTTTTAATCTTTTTTAAATCTTGGTCAAACCTAGGATTTGACCAAGATTCAAATGGGCATAATTTAAAAAAATGAAAAATCTAGGCAGATAGTCTTCTTATGTCATATAGTAAGCATTCAATTAAGTTGATAAACAAGCTCTAGACATATTCAAACCAGAAAAATCATGATGTATCAACCCCCTATATATCCCTAAACCCTGACTTATGAAGTCAAGCATGAAGAGAAGTGGTTTTTGGTTTCAATCATGGAAATTTCAAAAACCCTCCCAAGAGCTTCATTTTGGAGTGACTAATTAAGAAGCATACATGATTACCTTTTCATATTCATGTTTTAAACTTGTTCAAATCTAGGTCAACAAACCTAGGATTTGACGAAGAATCAAATGGGTATAAAAAAATTAAAAACAAGCTCTAGACAAGCTCAAGTTGGAAAACAAGTTCTAGACATATTCAAACCAGAAAAATCATGTATCTACCCCCTATATATCCCTAAACCCTGACTTATGAAGTCAAGCATGAAGAGAAGTGGTTTTTGGTTTCAATCATGGAAATTTCAAAAACCCTCCCAAGAGCTTCATTTTGGAGTGGCTAAGAAGGATAGATGCTTAATTTTTCATATTTATGTTTTAAACTAGTTTAAATCATGGTCAAACCTAGGATTTGACCAAGATTCAAATGGACATAAAAATTCAAAATAAATGAAAATAAATGAAAAACCAAGGCACGTAGTCTTCTTATGTCATATAGTAAGCATTCAATTAAGTTGATAAACAAGGTCTAGACATATTCAAACCAGAGACATCATGTATCTAGCTACCCCTAGCCCTAAACTCTGTCTTATGAAGTCAAGCATGCATGAAGAGAAGTCATGGTTTTTGGTTTCAAACATGGAAATTTCAAAAACCCTCCCAAGAGCTTCATTTTGGAGTGACTAAGAAGGACATATGCTTAATTTTTCATATTCATGTTTTCAACTTGTTTAAATCATGGTCAAACTTAGGATTTGACCAAGATTCAAATGGGCATAAATTAAAAAAACAATAAAATGAAAAACCAATGCACATAGTCGATCTTCTTATGTCATATATATAGTAAGCATTCAATTAAGTTGATAACAAGGTCTAGACATATTCAAACCAGAAAAATCATGTATCTACCCCTAACCCTAAACTTTGTCTTATGAAGTCAAGCATGAAGAGAAGTGGTTTTTGGTTTCAAGCATGGAAATTTCAAAAACCTCCCCAAACTTCATTTTAGAGTGACTAAGAAGGATACAAGCTTCCCTTTTCATTTTCATGTTTTAAACTTGTTTAAATTATCTTGGTCCGCCCATGCTATAGTCCTGGATCCGCCCATGCTATAGTTTGAGGCCATTTGGATGACGTCGAAAAATTCTTTGATTAGAAATGGGGTTGTTCGAACCCCGTAGTTGGATTTTTGAACCTTGATCTGTAATCTTGGGCAAAACCCTAGTTTAACCTATTTAATTATAGATTCGTAGGTTGATTTTTCTACGTTCCTTTTTATTAGTATTACTCTACTATGCAGCACATATGTGTTTGCCCGTCGAGTGAAACTCGGAGGAAGAGGGATCACTCGGAAGGAGAGAAGAAGGAGGGAGAGCATTATGGTGTCTCCCCTTTTTCGGGTGATGATGTTGACTTTTGTGCAGGGTTTGTCAGTGAGCAGGAGGTGCGAGCGAGCGAGCGAGCGAGTCGAGCGAGGCCGAGAATGAGAGAGATTTGTTTTTTTTTTGTGAGAGGGACAACCGAAGGATCCTGAAGGACCCAGAGACTTCCAATACGCATCCTGATGCGTCTTCTCTTGACAAAGAAAATGGCTGGGAGTTTGCGTACCTATTGCACGTGACTTGTGCTCATCAAGTGTGGGACCTCACGCATGGGCACCACACGTAAGTGACAGACCTATTGGTGTAAAAACTCGGTTGATTATTATAGTGCATTAGAACAAAGTTTCCTATGGATTCAAGGGTAGGAAATCCAAGTTAACTCATTTACATGACATTATTTTTTCCATCAAGCAAAGTTAACACATCTATCAATTGGTACATTTTGGAGTGACTAAGAAGGATCCATGCTTACTTTTTCGTTTTCACGTGTTAAACTTGTTTAAATCTTGGTCAAACCTAGGATTTGACAGAGATTCAAATGGGCGGAAAATTAAAAAAAAAACAGAAAAATGAAAAACCAAAGCACATACGTAGTTTTCTTATGTCATATAGTAAGCATTCAAGTTGATAAACAAGGTCTAGACATATTCAAAACATACAAATCATGTATGTACCCCTAACCCTAAACTATGTCTTATGAAGTCAAGCATGAAGAGAAGTGGTTTTGGGTTTCAAACATGGAAATTTCAAAAACCTCCCAAAAACTTCATTTAGAGTGACTAAGAAGGATAAATGCTTCCCTTTTCATTTTCATGTTTTAAACTTGTTTAAATCTTGGTAAAACCTAGGATCTGACCAAGATTCAAATGGGCATCAAAAATAAAAAAAATCAGAAAAATGAAAAACCAAAGCACATAGTCTTCTTATGTCATATAGTAAGCATTAAAGTTGATAAACAAGGTCTAGACGTATTCAAACCAGACAAATCATGTATCTACCCCTAACCCTAAACTCTGTCTTATGAAGTCAAGCATGAAGAGAAGTTGTTTTGGGTTTTAAACATGGAAATTTCAAAAACCCTCTCAAAGAGCTTCATTTTGGAGTGACTAAGAAGGATCCATAGGAAACTATGTACTAATACAGTATAATGATCACCCGAGTTATTAGAGCAACAAGTCTATCACTTACGTGTGGTTCCCATGCGTGAGGTCCCACACTTCAGTGAGCACAAGTCACGTAGTCTTCTTATGTCATATAGTAAGCATTCAATTAAGTTGATAAACAAGGTCTAGACATATCAAACCAGAAAAATCATGTATCTACCCCCTATATATCCCTAAACCCTGACTTATGAAGTCAAGCATGAAGAGAAGAAGTGGTTTTTGGTTTCAAACATGGAAATTTCAAAAATCCTCCCAAGATCGAGCTTCATTTTGGAGTGACTAGTTAAGACGCATACATGCTTACTTTTTCATATTCATGTTTTAAACTTGTTCAAATCTTGGTCAACAAACCTAGCTACGATTTGACGAAGATTCAAATGGGTATAAAAAATTAAAACCAAGGTCTGCTCATGTCATATAGTAAGCATTCAATTAAATTGATAAACAAGGTCTAGACATATTCAAACTAGTAGGAAAATCATGTATCTACCCCTAACCCTAAACTATGTCTTATGAAGTCAAGCATGCATGAAGAAAAGTGGTTTTTGGTTTTCAAGCATGGAAATTTCAAAAACCCTCCCAAGAGCTACATATTGGAGTGACTAAGAAGGATAGATGCTTAATTTTTCATATTCATGTTTTAAACTTGATTAAATCATGGTCAAACCTAGAAATTGACCAAGATTCAAATGGGCATAAAAATTCAAAAAAAAAATGAAAAACCAATGCACATAGTCATCTTATGTCATCTAGTAAGCATTCAATTAAGTTGATAAACAAGGTCTAGACATATTCAAACCAGAAAATTCATGTATCAAGCTACCCCTAACCCCAAACTCTGTCTTATGAAGTCAAGCATGAAGAGAAGTACGTGGTTTTTTGGTTTCAAACATGGAAATTTCAAAACCCCTCTCAAGAGCTTCATTTTGGAGTGACTACGAAGGATACATGCTTAATTTTTCATATTCATGTTTTAAAGTTGTTTAAATCATGGTCAAACCTAGGATTTGGCCAAGATTCAAATGGGCAAAATTTTAAAAAAAATGAAAAATCAAGGCACATAGTCTTCTTATGTCATATAGTAAGCATCATTCAATTAAGTTGATAAACAAGGTCTAGACATATTCAAACGAGAGAAATCATGTATCTACCCCCTAACAATAAACTCTGTCTCATGAAGTCAAGCGCATGCATGAAGATATGTGGTTTTTGGTTTCAAACATGGAAATTTCAAAAACCCTCCCAAGAGCTTCATTTCGAAGAGATTAATTAAGAAGCATACATGCATGCATACTTTTTCATATTCATGTTTTAAACTTATATTCAAATCTTGGTGAAACCTAGGATTTGACCAAGATTCAAATGGGTATAAAAATTAAAAAAAAACAAAAAAGGTCTTCTTATGTTATATAGTAGGCATTCAATTAAGTTGATAAACAAGGTCTAGACATATTCAAACAAGAAAAATCAAGCATGTATCTACCCCTAACCCTAAACTCTGTTTCATGAAGTCAAGCATGAAGATATGTGGTTTTTGGTTTCGAACATGGAAATTCAAAAACCCTCCCAAGAGCTTCATTTTGAAGTGACTAAGAAGCATACATGCTTACTTTTTCATATTCATGTTTTTAACTTATTCAAATCTTGGTGGAACCAAGGATTTGACCAAGATTCAAATGGGTATAAAAGTTCAAAAAAAACAAGGTCTTCTTATATGTTATATAGTAAGCATTCAATTAATTTGATAAACAAGGTCTACACATATTCAAACCAGGAAAATCATGTATCTACCCCCTAACCCTAAACTCTGTCTTATGAAGAAGTCAAGCATGCATGAAGAGAAGTGGTTTTTGGTTTCAAGCATGGAAATTTCAAAAACCCTCCCAAGAGCTACATATTGGAGTGACTAAGAAGGATAGATGCTTAATTTTTCATATTCATGTTTTAAACTTGTTTAAATCATGGTCAAACCTAGGATTTAACCAAGATTCAAATGGGCAAAATTTAAAAAAATGAAAAATCAAGGCACATAGTCTTCTTATTTTTGGTTTCAAACATGGAAATTTCAAAAACCCTCCCAAAGAGCTTCATTTTGGAGTGACTAAGAAGGATCCATAGGAAACTATGTACTAATACAGTATAATGATCACCCGAGTTATTAGAGCAACAAGTCTGTCACTTAGGTGTGGTTCCCATGCGTGAGGTCCCACACTTCAGTGAGCACAAGTCACGTACGCTAGGTAGGCCAACTCCCGGCCATCTTCTTTGTCAAGAGAGAGGCATCAACACACACACACACACTCTCTCTCTCTCTCTCTCTCTCCAATTATCCACCTCCGTTGGCTGCCGGTTTTGGCAGGTCGTTTCTAGCTCAGCTCGTAGGCCATGGTGTGCAGGCTCTGTAGCCATGGCAATTTGGTCGCGCCAAGTGGTTCGTCCCCGGCTCCGACGAGGATCAATCCGGACGGTGCCTATTAAGGACCCGATCGCATTTCTTGCTTTCAGCATGGGGTCTACCATGTAAATCTTAGGGATTTAGACGTAATTTCCTGTTTATTTTGTGTCCTGCTGTAAACTCCGCTCTGATGCGTATTGGAAATCTGGGTCCTTCAGGATCGTTCGGTTGTCCCTCTAAAAAAAAAACATCTCTCTCATTCTCGGCCTTTCTCGCTCGCTCGCACCCCCCTGCGCACTGACAACCCTGCACAACAGTCAACATCACCAGAAAAAGGACAGACACCATAAATAAGTGGGGTGATGACCCACAAGTATAGGGGGTGTATCGTAGTATCTTCGATAAGTAAGAATGTCGATCCCAACGAGGAGCAGAAGGTGTTGACAAGCAGTTTCGATGAAGGATTCACTGTAAATGCTCACAGACAAGTATTCAGGGGGTTTTGATGTAACAGTTGAATAAAGTACGAGTAAGTAAAGTGCGAGAGTAATAATTGTAGCGAGTGGCCCAATCCTTTTTAGCACAAAGGACAAGCCGGTTTGTTTACTTATAATGACCAAACGTTCTCGAGGACACACGGGATTTTAGTCTAGTGCTTTCGCTACATACAGCTAAATAATCTTCATCGTTATGATAAGTGTTGTGTGGGTGAACCTATGCTAATGTACCGCCCTTCCTAGGACTAATACATACTTGTGATTATACCCCTTGCAAGCATCCGCAACTACAAGAAAGTAATTAAGAATAAATCTAACCACAGCCTTAAACTCTGAGATCCTGCTATCCCTCCTGCATCGATATACCAACGGGGGTTTAGGTTTCTGTCACTCCGGCAACCCCGCAATTAGCAAACGAATACAAGATGCATTCCCCTAGGCCCATAAATGGTGAAGTGTCATGTAGTCGACGTTCACATGACACCACTAGAAGAATAACACCACAACTTAAATATCACACCATTGAATATTACTCATCCATAGTTCACTACTAACATTTAGACTTCACCCATGTCCTCAAGAACTAAACGAACTACTCACGAGACATCATATGGAACATGATCAGAGGTGATATGATGATGAATAACAATCTGAACATAAACTTGGTTCAATGGTTTCACTCAATAGCATCAACAACAAGTAGAGATCGATACCGGGAGAGTTTCCCCTATCAAACAATCAAGATCAAACCCAAATTGCTACGGTGGTGACGGTGTCCAGCGGTGGAGACGGCGGTGATGATGGTGGAGATGATGATGATGGTGATGGCGATGATGTCCAGCTCGATGACGGTGACGATGGCGTCGATTTCCCCCTCCCGGAGGGAATTTCCCCGGCAGATTCCTGCCCGCCGGAGAGCTCTTTTCTCTCTGGTGTTCTCCGCCCCGCAGAGGCGGTCAGCAACTCTTCGCGAGGTACCCTCTGTGGCTTAGGTTTTCGGGACGAAGGATTTCGCGAAGAAAAGGAGGCGAAAGGGGTCGTGGGCCCCCCAAACCACATGGCGGCGCGGCCAGGGCATGGGCCACGCCGCCCTAGGGTGTGGGCCCACCCTAGGTCCTCCTGGCCCCTCCTTCTGGCTTCCTTCGTCATCTTGAAAAATAGGATTTTTGGTATAATTTCCTCCCACAGTTGATCTTCCGAAATATTGCGTTCTGACGGTGCTTTTTCCAGCAGAATCCTGGCTCCGGTGCTTGATCCTCCAATAATGATGAAACATGCAAAATAGATGAAATAACATAAGTATTGTGTCCCAATATGAAATATATCAATGAATAACAGCAAATTATGATATAAAATAGTGATGCAAATTGGACGTATCAACTCCCCCCAAGCTTAGACTTCGCTTGTCCCCAAGCGAAACTGAACTCGATAGACAGGACCACATGTTTATGGAGTGAAGAGTCGATAAATAAAATACGGACAAGAAGCATCATATTCATTCACACAAGACATTATAGTAAACAACCTCTTATAACTCAACTTGAAACAAGTATAAGGTAATCACAAGTAAAGGTGCATAAGAAATCATAATTGGTGATGGCAAACTTCGTTCTTGGTCAGAGAACAATTAACAGATTATATTTATCTCATTGAGCAGCGCTCTCATGTTAAATTTTATAAGGCACAACTTGCATACTCAATCATAATGGTCTTTTCATGATCATTGATAACTTGCAAAGCTATATTCATTCGGATAAAACTTGTACTAAACAAAGAAGAATAGAAGACATGATGTAGCAAATCACAATATAATGGTTTGATCACAACTACTCAAATGCTTGCTTGAGATGGAGGGAAATAGGTTTACTGACTCAAAATAAAGTAAAAGACAGGCCCTTCGCAGAGGGAAGCAGGGATTAAATCATGTGCTAGAGCTTTTTCAGTTTTGCAATCATATAAAGAGAATAAAAGTAACATTTTGAGAGGTGTTTGTTGTTGTCAACGACTGGTAGCGGGTACTCTAACCCCCTTGCCAGACAACCTCCTAAGAGCGGCTCCCATATTATTTTCATTTTGTGTGGCACTCCTTCCAACCTTTCTTTCACAAACCATGGCTAACCGAATCCTCGGGTGCCTGCCAACAATCTCATACCATGAAGGAGTGCCTTTTTATTTTAGCTTTATTATGATGATGACACTCCCCCCAACCTTTGCTTACACAAGCCATGGCTAACCGAATCCTTCGGGTGCCGTCCATCAATCACATACCATGGAGGAGTGTCTATTTAGTTTGATTAATTTGGGACTGGGAATCCCAATGCCAGCTCTTTTTGCAAAATTATTGGATAAGCGGATGAAGCCACTAGTCCATTGGTGGAAGTTGCCCAACAAGATTGAAAGATAAAACACCACATACTTCCTCATGAGCTATGAAACATTGACACAAATAAGAGATACTAAGTTTTGAATTGTTTAAAGGTAGCACATGAAGTATTTACTTGGAATGGCCGAAAATACCATGTAGTAGGTAGGTATGGTGGACACAAATGACATAGGTTTGGGTTAAGGTTTGGATGCACGAGAAGTATTCCCTCTCAGTACATGTCTTTGGCTAGCAAGGTTAATTTAGCAAGCATAAGAGTCGAGGGAAACAAACAAATATACATATGATAGAAACAATCATGCATCTTCCTTGTAAGCACAAACAATCTTAACTTCAGAATAGTAAGCTATGAGCTAACAAGAAAGACAATGAAACATCTACATGTATTTCTCTTTTCTACTTAAACCTCAAAGTGTTGTTGCTATTGACCAATGCTAAGTTTGCCAAAACCAAATAGATTTATTCAATGCTCCCAAAGTGATACCAATACTAATAACAAGGTAAATCATATAATAGAGATTGCAAACTAGAATAAGATGTGCAATATGTAAATGATAAGACTTCTCATTAATATTCCATAACGATAACTCACACCAAGGGATACATAGATAACCAACTAAAGAGAGATACTTCCAACTGCAACCCATCTTATATGATAACTTCCCTACTCATGATATGACACTACTTGACAAATAAAAGTAAAAGGTAGTGATAATGTGATACCGCGGCACCCCCCCCCCCCCCCCAAGCTTGGAACAAACCAAGGGGATGCCAATACCGATGATGAATTACTCCTTTGGTGATGGTGGTGATGAATTCCTGACAAGCTTCTCAATAAGCTCCTGAAGCTCGTCAATCCTGTATATGAGATTGCGAATCATCTCTGAATTGTGCTCGACGCGGTTAAAGAGTCTGTCTGACGGCGAGTCCCAGCTCTTGGAGTTATTTCCCCACTCTTCAGCCTCAGGCTCCTTCTCTCTGCAAAGGTTAGAGCGATCTATATCCCACTGGCTAGGCAATGCTGCCTTGGGAGTCCCTTCAATTTGATTATTGAAAATTAGATTGTGGAAGGGGTGATGAGTGCCTGATGGAGATGTTTTCGGAGCTAGGTAATGACGTGGAACCCCTCCTCCAGTGCGAATTCTTGCGCTCTTGTTTGCACTAAAAGGGTTGTCCACCACCTTGATGCTTGCGATGGTAGCACGCGGGCGTGCGCGCGAATCTTCCTCCACCTCTTCTTCATCCTCATCCTTGACGTCCTTGTCTTCCTCTTTCCACCCAAGATCTCGATCATCTCCATCCGGAAACTCCTTGCCCTTGTTCTTGGAGACCATGGTGCTTCTAGACCGAAAACAGATCCTGGCAGAAACAGCTCGAAACAAAACACGTCGAGAACACGATATACGGACCTCCAGGAGTCCGGGGGATTATATAGCAAAAATTTTCACGACAAACGGAAAGTACCAGATCGAACCAGAGTCGGAAAGGGGCGACGAGGCGGCCAAACCATAGGTCGGCGCGGGCCCAGGCTTGGCCGCGCCGGCCTATGGTGGCATCCCCTCGTGCGTCCTTTCCACTCCGTTTCGAACTCGTAATTTTTCATATTTTCCAAAAACAGCAAAAATATTGTTCGGAAAGTAAATTGCGTACTTTTCATTACCGATCAAGTACCTATTCAAAGTCGAGTTCTGGCGGACTGTCAATTTGCCCTTTGATGAAAGCCTCCGGTGTTTCCACTTGAATAATATCAACATCAACATTATAAGAATCACCTGAGATATAATGCTTTAGTCTTTGTCCATTCACCACTTGCGTAGCATTGCCTTGGAGAGAGCTAATTTTGATTGCTCCTGAACGATACACCTCCTCGACAACATATGGTCCTTCCATTTCGAGAGTAATTTCCCTGCAAAGAATCTGAGACGAGACCGATACAATAGGACTTTATCCCCAATATTAAATTCTCTTTTGATAATCCTCCTATCATGCCATTTTTTAACTTTCTCCTTAAAGAGTTTAGCATTTTCATAAGCTTCACTTCTCCATTCATCTAGAGAACTCAATTGCAACAACCTCTTATCACCGGCAAGTTTAGGATCTTTATTTAATTCTCTAACAGCCCAATAAGCTTTGTGCTCTAGTTCTAAAGGTAAATGACAAGCTTTCCCATAAACCATTTTATAAGGTGACATTCCCATGGGATTTTTATAAGCAGTTCTATAAGCCCATAGTGCATCCTTCAATTTACTAGCCCAATTCTTTCTAGTTTTATTAACGGTCTTTCCCAAAATAGATTTAATCTCTCTATTTGATAATTCTACTTGACCACTAGTTTGAGGATGATAAACGGAAGCAATTCTATGATTAATACCATACTTAGCAAGAGTTTTTCTAAAACCTCCATGAATAAAATGAGAACCTCCATCAGTCATAATATATCTAGGTACTCCAAATCTAGGAAAAATAATATCTGAAAGCATTCTTAAAGAGGTCTCACCATCAGCACTTTTTGTAGGTATAGCTTCCACCCATTTAGTAACATAATCAACAGCAACAAGTATGTGAGTGTTACCTTCTGAAGACGGAAAAGGTCCCATGAAGTCAAATCCCCAACAATCAAATGGTTCAATAACAAGAGTATAATTCATAGGCATTTCATTGCGTCTGGAGATATTACCAACCCTTTGGCATTCATCACAAGATAAAATAAACTTTCTCGCATCTTTGAAGAGAGTTGGCCAATAAAAACCTGATTGTAGAACCTTTTGCGCGGTTCTTTCTCCGGCATGATGTCCTCCATAAGCACTACCATGACATTTACTCAATATCTCTTGTTGTTCATATTCGGGAACACATCTTCGCATAATACCATCCACTCCTTCTTTATATAAGTGTGGGTCATCCCTAAATAATGCCTCAAGTCATAAAAGAACTTCCTCCTTTGCTGAGCTGAAAAGGTTGGAGGCAAGTACTTGGAAACAATAAAGTTAGCATAATCAGCATACCAAGGACTGTCTCGCGAGCTCACCTTTATTACAGCCAATTGTTCATTTGGAAAACTATCATTAACAGGAACAGGATCATAAGCAATATTTTCCAATCTAGACAAATTATCACCAACAGGATTATCAGCACCTTTCCTATCTACAATATGTAAATCAAATTCTTGCAAAAGAAGTACCCATCTAATAAGCCTCGCTTAGCATCTTTCTTTGTCATTAGGTATCTAATTGCAGATGATCAGTATGAATAGTAACTTTTGAATCAACAATATAAGATCTAAATTTATCACAAGCAAAGACTACAGCTAATAATTCTTTTTCAGTTGTAGCATAATTTCTTTGAGCAGCATCAAGAGTTTTACTAGCATAATGAATAACATTCAGCTTTTTATCTACTCGCGTCCAAGAACAGCGCCTACAGCAAAATCACTAGCATCACACATAATCTCAAAGGGTAAGTTCCAATCAGGAGGTTCAACTATAGGAGCAGTTGTTAAGGCTTTCTTAAGAGTTTCAAAAGCTTCCTTACAATCATCATCAAAAACAAATGGTACATCTTTTTGAAGAAGATTAGTAAGAGGCTTTGAAATCTTGGAGAAATCTTTAATAAATCTCCTGTAAAACCCAAACATGACCAAGAACACTACGAATACCTTTAACGTCCCTTGGATAGGGCATCTTCTCAATTGCTTCAACTTTAGCTCTATCAACTTCAATACCTCTCTCAGAAATTTTATGTCCCAATACAATTCCTTCATTAACCATAAAGTGGCATTTCTCCCAATTAAGAACAAGGTTAGTTTCTTCACATCTCTGCAAAACTTTATCAAGGTTTCGCAAGCAACTATCAAAAGAATTCCCATAGATGGAAAAATCATCCATGAATACCTCTACAATACTTTCACAAAAACCATGAAAAATAGCAGACATGCATCTTTGAAAAGTAGCAGGAGCATTACATAAACCAAAAGGCATGCGTCTATAAGCATAAGTTCCATAAGGACAAGTAAAAGTGGTTTTCTCTTGATCTTTAGCTTTAACAAAGAATTTGTGAAAACCCAATAACCATCAAGAAAGCAAAAATGAGTATTTTTAGACAATCTTTCTAGCATTTGATCAATAAATGGTAAAGGGTAATGATCTTTCTTAGTAACTTTATTAACTTTTCGAAAATCAATGCACATTCTATACCCTACAACTACTCTTTGAGGGATGAGCTCATCATTATCATTAGGCACAACAGTCATTCCTCCTTTCTTGGGAACGCAATGCACAGGACTAACCCATCTACTATCAGCAATAGGATATATAATACCAGCTTCAAGAAGTCGTAATACCTCATTCCTTACCACTTCCTTCATCTTCGGAATTAGACGACGCTGATGTTCAACAACAGGCTTTGCATCATCTTCCATATTAATAGCATGTTGGCAAATAGAAGGAGAAATCCCTTTCAAATCATCAAGAGTGTAGCCAATAGCTCCTCGGTGCTTCTTCAATATTTCCAATAACCTTTCTTCCTCAATCTCTGAAAGCTTAGAACTAATAATAACAGGATATATTTTCTTATCATCAATATGAGCATATTTAAGATTATCAGGCAAAGGCTTTAAATCAAAAACAGGATCTTCCTTTGGTGGCGGTGTTGTACCCAGATCTTCCACCGGTAAATCATGCTTCAGAATAGGTTGGCGGAGAAAAATTTCCTCAAGCTCATCTCTTTCTTTCCTAAAAACTTCACTCTCGCTATCCTCGAAATGTTGCTGCAAAGGATTATTAGGAACAAGAACAATAGATGCACATTGCTCCATTTTAAAATCATTACTAGGCAAGTCAGCTTTATAAGGAGTTTTAGTAAATTTAGAGAAGTTAAACTCATAAGATTCACCAGCAAATTTAGTCAAAATTTTCTCTTTCTTGCAATCTATAATAGCTCCACAAGTATTTAGAAAAGGTCTACCAAAAATAATAGGACAATAATCACTAGCAGCAGAACCAAGTACCAAAAAGTCAGCAGGATATTTAATCTTACCGCATAAAACTTCCACATCTCGAACAATACCAATCGGAGAAATAGTTTCTCTATTAGCCAGCTGAATAACCACATCAATATCTTCAAGTTCACAAGAATCAATTTCGTGCATAATCTCCGTGTAAAGCTCATACGGAATAGCACTAACACTTGCACCAATATCACATAATCCATAATAGCAATGATCACCAATTCTAACAGATAGCATAGGAACACTAGCTTGTTTGGGTTTATTAGGATGTGAAACAATATTAGAAGCATCTTCACAGAAAATAATATGACCATCCTCCACATTTTCAAATACAAGATCTTTAATTATTGCAACAAAGAAAGTTCAACTTTTATTTGTTCTTCGGGTTCTACAGGTTTCTTTTCACTTTTATTAATCGCACTATTTATAACAGTACTCCTTCATTTTAGCAGGAAAGGAGTTTTTTCAATATAAGCTTCAGGAATAACATGATCAGCAGTTTCAACTACAACGCATTTATTAATAGATGAATCAATTTTATCTTTATACGGTTCATGATACTTATCAAAATTCTTCTTTGGCAATTCATAATGAGAGGCAAAAGCTTTATAAAGATTTGCAGCAACTTGAGAATCAAGACCATATGTAGCACTCATATTACGAAATTTATCAGTATCCATAAAAGCTTCAATGCATTTATAATCATAAATTATACCTGATTCTCTATCCTTGTCGTTCTCCCAACCTTCAGTATTTTCTTGGATCCGATCAAGAAGGTCCCTTTTAAACTCTTCTTTGTTGCGTGTAAATGATCCAGAACAAGAAGTATCCAGCAAGGTCTTGTCTTGAAAAGAAAGTCTTGCATAGAAATTATCAATAATAACATTACCAGGAAGCTCATGAATGGGGCATTTGAGCATTAAAGACTTCAATCTCCCCCAAGCTTGGGCAATACTCTCTCCATCATGAGGCCAAAAATTATATATGCGATTTCGATCCTTGTGAATTTCACTTGGAGGATAGAACTTAGAATAAAACCGGGGCACAATATCATTCCATTCAAGAGAATCCCCATTATCCAGTAATTTATACCAATGCGCCGCTTTACCAGACAGCGACAAAGAGAATAGTTTCTTCCTCACTTCATCCATAGCAATACCTGCACATTTGAATAACCCGCATAATTCATGCAAAAACAGTAAATGATCACCAGGATGGACAGTTCCATCCCCTTCATAGCGGTTATCCATAACACGTTCAATAATTTTCATAGGTATTTTATATGGTATTACTTCCTCACCTGGCGCCTCATCCACTACCGTTGCAGTAGTAGTAGAGTTCCCAAATAAAAATTGAAGAGAAGATCTCTCCATAATGACTTATAGCAGCGAGTGCAAATAAAATCAGCACAACAAGAAAGGTTTTCCTTACCAATTCCACTTACCAATAGCGCTTCACTCCCCGGCAACGGCGCCGAGAAAATAGTCTTGATGACCCACAAGTATAGGGGGTGTATCGTAGTATCTTCGATAAGTAAGAATGTCGATCCCAACGAGGAGCGAAGGTGTTGACAAGCAGTTTCGATGAAGGATTCACTTTGTAAATGCTCACGGACAAGTATTCGGGGGGTTTTGATGTAACAATGAATAAAGTACGAGTAAGTAAAGTGCGAGAGTAATAATTGCAGCGAGTGGCCCAATCCTTTTTAGCACAAAGGACAAGCCGGTTTGTTTACTTATAATGACCAAACGTTCTCGAGGACACACGGGATTTTAGTCTAGTGCTTTCGCTACATACAGCTAAATAATCTTCATCGTTATGATAAGTGTTGTGTGGGTGAACCTATGCTAATGTACCGCCCTTCCTAGGACTAATACATACTTGTGATTTTACCCCTTGCAAGCATCCGCAACTACAAGAAAGTAATTAAGAATAAATCTAACCACAGCCTTAAACTCTGAGATCCTGCGATCCCTCCTGCATCGATATACCAACGGGGGTTTAGGTTTCTGTCACTCCGGCAACCCCGCAATTAGCAAACGAATACAAGATGCATTCCCCTAGGCCCATAAATGGTGAAGTGTCATGTAGTCGACGTTCACATGACACCACTAGAAGAATAACACCACAACTTAAATATCACACCATTGAATATTACTCATCCATAGTTCACTACTAACATTTAGACTTCACCCATGTCCTCAAGAACTAAACGAACTACTCACGAGACATCATATGGAACATGATCAGAGGTGATATGATGATGAATAACAATCTGAACATAAACTTGGTTCAATGGTTTCACTCAATAGCATCAACAACAAGTAGAGATCGATACCGGGAGAGTTTCCCCTATCAAACAATCAAGATCAAACCCAAATTGCTACGGTGGTGACGGTGTCCAGCGGTGGAGACGGCGGTGATGATGGTGGAGATGATGATGATGGTGATGGCGATGATGTCCAGCTCGATGACGGTGACGATGGCGTCGATTTCCCCCTCCCGGAGGGAATTTCCCCGGCGGATTCCTGCCCGCCGGAGAGCTCTTTTCTCTCTGGTGTTCTCCGCCCCGCAGAGGCGGCTGTAACTCTTCGCGAGGTACCCTCTGTGGCTTAGGTTTTCGGGACGAAGGATTTCGCGAAGAAAAGGAGGCGAAAGGGGTCGTGGGCCCCCCAAACCACATGGCGGTGCGGCCAGGGCATGGGCCGCGCCGCCCTAGGGTGTGGGCCCACCCTGGGTCCTCCTGGCCCCTCCTTCTGGCTTCCTTCGTCATCTTGAAAAATAGGATTTTTGGTATAATTTCCTCCCACAGTTGATCTTCCGAAATATTGCGTTCGACGGTGCTTTTTCCAGCGATAATCCCGGCTCCGGTGCTTGATCCTCCAATAATGATGAAACATGCAAAATAGATGAAATAACATAAGTATTGTGTCCCAATATGAAATATATCAATGAATAACAGCAAATTATGATATAAAATAGTGATGCAAATTGGACGTATCATGGGGCCCCGTGACTGCTCTCCCTTCGTCTCCTCCCGTGTGATCCCTCTTCCTCCGACTCCCGACCTTGCGGAAAAGAAAAATGAAATGAAAGAGTTTCACTGGACGGGCAAACACATGTGCTGCCTAGTAATAATAATAATAACGTAAAAAAATCGACCTACGAATCTATTATTAAATAAGCTAAACTAGGGTTTTGCCCAGTACTACGGATCAATTTCTGAAAATCCAACTACGGGGTTCGATTTTGGCCTGCTAATATAAAATTATATAATCCGAACTAGTATTCCTCTAAAAAATCATTTTGGTATGCATCGTTTGGTACTTTTCATAGCTAGAGTGCTTACTCCCTCCGTTAGCAAATAGTCTTCGTATGTCATATAGTAAGCATTCAAGTTGAAAAACAAGCTCTAGACATATTCAAACCAGAAAAATCATGTATCTACCCCCTATATATCCCTAAACCCTGACTTATGAAGTCAAGCATGAAGAGAAGTGGTTTTTGGTTTTAATCATGGAAATTTCAAAAACCCTCCCAAGAGCTTCATTTTGGAGTGACTAATTAAGAAGCATACATGCTTACCTTTTCATATTAATGTTTTAAACTTGTTCAAATCTTGGTCAACAAACCTAGGATTTGACGAAGAATCAAATGTGTATAAAAAATTAAAACCAAGGTCTGCTCATGTCATATAGTGAGCATTCAATTAAATTGATAAACAAGGTCTAGACATATTCAAACTAGCAGGAAAATCATGTATCTACCCCCTAACCCAAACTCTATCTTATGAAGTCAAGCGTGCATGAAGAGAAGTGGTTTTTGGTTTTCAAGCATGGAAATTTCAAAAACTCTTATGTCATCAAGTAAGCATTCATCAATTAAGTTGATAAATAATGTCTAGACATATTCAAACTAGAAAGTTTATGTATCAAGCTACCCCTAACCCCAAACTTTGTCTTATGAAGTCTAGCATGAAGAGAAGTACGTGGTTTTTTGGTTTCAAACATGGAAATTTCAAAAACCCTCTCAAGATCGAGCTTCATTTTGGAGTGACTACGAAGGATACATGCTTAATTTTTCATATTCATGTTTTAAACTTGTTTAAATCATGGTCAAACCTAGGATTTGACCAAGATTCAAATGGGCATAAAAATTCAAAAAAAACAATAAAATGAAAAAAAAATGCACATAGTCATCTTATGTCATCTAGTAAGCATTCAATTAAGTTGATAAACAAGGTCTAGACATATTCAAACCAGAAAATTCATGTATCAAGCTACCCCTATCCCCAAACTCTGTCTTATGAAGTCAAGCATGAAGAGAAGTACGTGGTTTTTTTGGTTTCAAACATGGAAATTTCAAAAACCCTCTCAAGAGCTTCATTTCGAAGCGATTAATTAAGAAGCATACATGCATGCTTACTTTTTCATATTCATGTTTTAAACTTATTGAAATCTTGGTGAAACCTAGGATTTGACCAAGATTCAAATGGGTATAAAAATTAAAAAAAAAACAAAAAAGGTCTTCTTATGTTATATAGTAGGCATTCAATTAAGTTGATAAACAAGGTCTAGACATATTCAAACCAGAAAAATCATGCATGTATCTACCCCTAACCCTAAACTCTGTTTCATGAAGTCAAGCATGAAGATATGTGGTTTTTGGTTTCGAACATGGAAATTCAAAAACCCTCCCAAGAGCTTCATTTTGAAGTGACTAAGAAGCATACATGCTTACTTTTTCATATTCATGTTTTTAACTTATTCAAATCTTGGTGGAACCAAGGATTTGACCAAGATTCAAATGGGTATAAAAATTCAAAAAAAACAAGGTCTTCTTATGTTATATAGTAAGCATTCAATTATTTTGATAAACAAGGTCTACACATATTCAAACCAGGAAATTATGTATCTACCCCCTAACCCTAAACTCTGTCTTATGAAGTCAAGCATGCGTGAAGAGAATTGGTTTTTGGTTTCAAGCATGGAAATTTCAAAAACCCTCCCAAGAGCTTCATTTTGGAGTGACTAATTAAGAAGCATACGTACGTGCTTACTTTTTCATATTCATGTTTTAAACTTGTTCAAATCTTGGTCAAACCTATGATTTGACCAAGATTCAAATGGGTATAAAAAATGAAAACCAAGGTCTTCTTATGTCATATAGTAAGCATTCAATTAAGTTGATAAATAAGGTCTAGACATATTCAAACCAGAAAAATCATGTATCAAGCTACCCCTAACCCCTAATTAACTCTGTCTTATGAAGTCAAGCATGAAGATAAGTATGTGGTTTTTTGGTTTCAAACATGGAAATTTCAAAAACCCTCTCAAGATCGAGCTTCATTTTGGAGTGACTACGAAGGATACATGCTTACTTTTTCATATTCATGTTTTAAACTTGTTTAAATCATGGTCAAACCTAGGATTTGACAAAGATTCAAATGGGCATAATTTAAAAAAACAAAAAATGAAAAACCAAGGCACATAGTCTTCTTATGTTATATTGTAAGCATTCAATTAAGTTGATAAACAAGGTCTAGACATATTCAAACCAGAGAAATCATGTATCTACCCCCTAACCTAAACTCTGTCTCATGAAGTCAAGCATGATGATATGTGGTTTTTTGGTTTCAAACATGAAAATTTCAAAAACCCTCCCAAGAGCTTCATTTTGAAGTGATTAATTATGAAGCATACATGCATGCTTACTTTTTCATATTCATGTTTTAAACTTATTCAAATCTTGGTGAAACCTAGGATTTGACCAAGATTCAAATCCGTATAAAAATTAAAAAACAAAATAAAAAAACAAGGTCTTCTTATGTTATATAGTAAGCATTCAATTAAGTTGATAAATAAGGTCTAGACATATTCAAACCAGAAAAATCATGTATCTACCCCTAACCCTAAACTTTGTCTTATGAAGTCAAGCATGAAGAGAAGTGGTTTTTGGTTTCAAGCATGGAAATTTCAAAAACCTCCCCAAACTTCATTTTAGAGTGACTAAGAAGGATACAAGCTTCCCTTTTCATTTTCATGTTTTAAACTTGTTTAAATTATCTTGGTCCGCCCATGCTATAGTCTGGATCCGCCCATGCTATAGTTTGAGGCCATTTGGATGACGTCGAAAAAATTCTTTGATTAGAAATGGGGTTGTTCGAACCCCGTAGTTGGATTTTTTTGAACCTTGATCTGTAGTAATCTTGGGCAAAACCCTAGTTTAACCTATTTAATTATAGATTCGTAGGTCGATTTTCTACGTTCCTTTTTATTAGTATTACTCTACTATGCAGCACATATGTGTTTGCCCGTCGAGTGAAACTCGGAGGAAGAGGGATCACTCGGAAGGAGAGAAGAAGGAGGGAGAGCATTATGGTGTCTCCCCTTTTTCGGGTGATGATGTTGACTTTTGTGCAGGGTTTGTCAGTGAGCAGGAGGTGCGAGCGAGCGAGCGAGCGAGCGAGGCCGAGAATGAGAGAGATTTGTTTTTTTTTGTGAGAGGGACAACCGAAGGATCCAGAAGGACCCACATACTTCCAATACGCATCCTGATGCGTCTTCTCTTGACAAAGAAGATGGCTGGGAGTTTGCGTACTCTACCGCACGTGACTTGTGCTCACCGAAGTGTGGGACCTCACGCATGGGCACCACACGTAAGTGACAGACCTGTTGGTGTAAAAACTCGGTTGATTATTATAGTGCATTAGAACAAAGTTTCCTATGGATTCAAGGGTAGGAAATCCAAGTTAACTCATTTACATGACATTATTTTTTCCATCAAGCAAAGTTAACACATCTATCAATTGGTACATTTTGGAGTGACTAAGAAGGATCCATGCTTACTTTTTCATTTTCACGTGTTAAACTTGTTTAAATCTTGGTCAAACCTAGGATTTGACAGAGATTCAAATGGGCGGAAAATTCAAAAAAAAACAGAAAAATGAAAAACCAAAGCACATACGTAGTTTTCTTATGTCATATAGTAAGCATTCAAGTTGATAAACAAGGTCTAGACATATTCAAAACATACAAATCATGTATGTACCCCTAACCCTAAACTATGTCTTATGAAGTCAAGCATGAAGAGAAGTGGTTTTGGGTTTCAAACATGGAAATTTCAAAAACCTCCCAAAAACTTCATTTAGAGTGACTAAGAAGGATAAATGCTTCCCTTTTCATTTTCATGTTTTAAACTTGTTTAAATCTTGGTAAAACCTAGGATCTGACCAAGATTCAAATGGGCATCAAAAATAAAAAAAAATCAGAAAAATGAAAAACCAAAGCACATAGTCTTCTTATGTCATATAGTAAGCATTAAAGTTGATAAACAAGGTCTAGACGTATTCAAACCAGACAAATCATGTATGTACCCCTAACCCTAAACTCTGTCTTATGAAGTCAAGCATGAAGAGAAGTTGTTTTGGGTTTCAAACATGGAAATTTCAAAAAGCCTCTCAAAGAGCTTCATTTTGGAGTGACTAAGAAGGATCCATAGGAAACTATGTACTAATACAGTATAATGATCACCCGAGTTATTAGAGCAACAAGTCTGTCACTTACGTGTGGTTCCCATGCGTGAGGTCCCACACTTCAGTGAGCACAAGTCACGTAGTCTTCTTATGTCATATAGTAAGCATTCAATTAAGTTGATAAACAAGGTCTAGACATATCAAACCAGAAAAATCATGTATCTACCCCCTATATATCCCTAAACCCTGACTTATGAAGTCAAGCATGAAGAGAAGAAGTGGTTTTTGGTTTCAAACATGGAAATTTCAAAAATCCTCCCAAGAGCTTCATTTTGGAGTGACTAGTTAAGACGCATACATGCTTACTTTTTCATATTCATGTTTTAAACTTGTTCAAATCTTG
The DNA here is from genome assembly GCF_019359855.2 of Lolium perenne. NCBI lineage: Eukaryota > Viridiplantae > Streptophyta > Magnoliopsida > Poales > Poaceae > Lolium > Lolium perenne. The sequence continues at coordinate 123,349,675 of NC_067250.2, read as the reverse complement.
GTCAACAAACCTAGCTACGATTTGACGAAGATTCAAATGGGTATAAAAAATTAAAACCAAGGTCTGCTCATGTCATATAGTAAGCATTCAATTAAATTGATAAACAAGGTCTAGACATATTCAAACTAGTAGGAAAATCATGTATCTACCCCCTAACCCTAAACTATGTCTTATGAAGTCAAGCATGCATGAAGAAAAGTGGTTTTTGGTTTTCAAGCATGGAAATTTCAAAAACCCTCCCAAGAGCTACATATTGGAGTGACTAAGAAGGATATATGCTTAATTTTTCATATTCATGTTTTAAACTTGATTAAATCATGGTCAAACCTAGAAATTGACCAAGATTCAAATGGGCATAAAAATTCAAAAAAAAAAATGAAAAACCAATGCACATAGTCATCTTATGTCATCTAGTAAGCATTCAATTAAGTTGATAAACAAGGTCTAGACATATTCAAACCAGAAAATTCATGTATCAAGCTACCCCTAACCCCAAACTCTGTCTTATGAAGTCAAGCATGAAGAGAAGTACGTGGTTTTTTGGTTTCAAACATGGAAATTTCAAAACCCCTCTCAAGAGCTTCATTTTGGAGTGACTACGAAGGATACATGCTTAATTTTTCATATTCATGTTTTAAACTTGTTTAAATCATGGTCAAACCTAGGATTTGGCCAAGATTCAAATGGGCAAAATTTTAAAAAAATGAAAAATCAAGGCACATAGTCTTCTTATGTCATATAGTAAGCATCATTCAATTAAGTTGATAAACAAGGTCTAGACATATTCAAACGAGAGAAATCATGTATCTACCCCCTAACACTAAACTCTGTCTCATGAAGTCAAGCGCATGCATGAAGATATGTGGTTTTTGGTTTCAAACATGGAAATTTCAAAAACCCTCCCAAGAGCTTCATTTCGAAGAGATTAATTAAGAAGCATACATGCATGCTTACTTTTTCATATTCATGTTTTAAACTTATATTCAAATCTTGGTGAAACCTAGGATTTGACCAAGATTCAAATGGGTATAAAAATTAAAAAAAAGGTCTTCTTATGTTATATAGTAGGCATTCAATTAAGTTGATAAACAAGGTCTAGACATATTCAAACAAGAAAAATCAAGCATGTATCTACCCCTAACCCTAAACTCTGTTTCATGAAGTCAAGCATGAAGATATGTGGTTTTTGGTTTCGAACATGGAAATTCAAAAACCCTCCCAAGAGCTTCATTTTGAAGTGACTAAGAAGCATACATGCTTACTTTTTCATATTCATGTTTTTAACTTATTCAAATCTTGGTGGAACCAAGGATTTGACCAAGATTCAAATGGGTATAAAAGTTCAAAAAAAAACAAGGTCTTCTTATATGTTATATAGTAAGCATTCAATTAATTTGATAAACAAGGTCTACACATATTCATACCAGGAAAATCATGTATCTACCCCCTAACCCTAAACTCTGTCTTATGAAGAAGTCAAGCATGCATGAAGAGAAGTGGTTTTTGGTTTCAAGCATGGAAATTTCAAAAACCCTCCCAAGAGCTACATATTGGAGTGACTAAGAAGGATAGATGCTTAATTTTTCATATTCATGTTTTAAACTTGTTTAAATCATGGTCAAACCTAGGATTTAACCAAGATTCAAATGGGCAAAATTTTAAAAAATGAAAAATCAAGGCACATAGTCTTCTTATTTTTGGTTTCAAACATGGAAATTTCAAAAACCCTCCCAAAGAGCTTCATTTTGGAGTGACTAAGAAGGATCCATAGGAAACTATGTACTAATATAGTATAATGATCACCCGAGTTATTAGAGCAACAAGTCTGTCACTTACGTGTGGTTCCCATGCGTGAGGTCCCACACTTCAGTGAGCACAAGTCACGTACGCTAGGTAGGCAAACTCCCGGCCATCTTCTTTGTCAAGAGAGAGGCATCAACACACTCTCTCTCTCTCTCTCTCCAATTATCCACCTCCGTTGGCTGCCGGTTTTGGCAGGTCGTTTCTAGCTCAGCTCGTAGGCCATGGTGTGCAGGCTCTGTAGCCATGGCGATTTGGTCGCGCCAAGTGGTTCGTCCCCGGCTCCGACGAGGATCAATCCGGACGGTGCCTATTAAGGACCCGATCGCATTTCTTGCTTTCAGCACATGGGGTCTACCATGTAAATCTTAGGGATTTAGACGTAATTTCCTGTTTATTTTGTGTCCTGCTGTAAACTGCGCTCTGATGCGTATTGGAAATCTGGGTCCTTCAGGATCGTTCGGTTGTCCCTCTAAAAAAACATCTCTCTCATTCTCGGCCTTTCTCGCTCGCTCGCACCCCCCTGCGCACTGACAACCCTGCACAACAGTCAACATCACCAGAAAAACGACAGACACCATAAATAAGTGGGGCCCCGTGACTGCTCTCCCTTCGTCTCCTCCCGTGTGATCCCTCTTCCTCCGACTCCCGACCTTGCGGAAAAGAAAAATGAAATGAAAGAGTTTCACTGGACGGGCAAACACATGTGCTGCCTAGTAATAATAATAATAACGTAAAAAAATCGACCTACGAATCTATTATTAAATAAGCTAAACTAGGGTTTTGCCCAGTACTACGGATCAATTTCTGAAAATCCAACTACGGGGTTCGATTTTGGCCTGCTAATATAAAATTATATAATCCGAACTAGTATTCCTCTAAAAAATCATTTTGGTATGCATCGTTTGGTACTTTTCATAGCTAGAGTGCTTACTCCCTCCGTTAGCAAATAGTCTTCGTATGTCATATAGTAAGCATTCAAGTTGAAAAACAAGCTCTAGACATATTCAAACCAGAAAAATCATGTATCTACCCCCTATATATCCCTAAACCCTGACTTATGAAGTCAAGCATGAAGAGAAGTGGTTTTTGGTTTTAATCATGGAAATTTCAAAAACCCTCCCAAGAGCTTCATTTTGGAGTGACTAATTAAGAAGCATACATGCTTACCTTTTCATATTAATGTTTTAAACTTGTTCAAATCTTCGTCAACAAACCTAGGATTTGACGAAGAATCAAATGTATATAAAAAAATTAAAACCAAGGTCTGCTCATGTCATATAGTGAGCATTCAATTAAATTGATAAACAAGGTCTAGACATATTCAAACTAGCAGGAAAATCATGTATCTAACCCTAACCCAAACTCTATCTTATGAAGTCAAGCATGCATGAAGAGAAGTGGTTTTTGGTTTTCAAGCATGGAAATTTCAAAAACTCTTATGTCATCAAGTAAGCATTCATCAATTAAGTTGATAAATAATGTCTAGACATATTCAAACTAGAAAGTTTATGTATCAAGCTACCCCTAACCCCAAACTTTGTCTTATGAAGTCTAGCATGAAGAGAAGTACGTGGTTTTTTGGTTTCAAACATGGAAATTTCAAAAACCCTCTCAAGATCGAGCTTCATTTTGGAGTGACTACGAAGGATACATGCTTAATTTTTCATATTCATGTTTTAAACTTGTTTAAATCATGGTCAAACCTAGGATTTGACCAAGATTCAAATGGGCATAAAAATTCAAAAAAAACAATAAAATGAAAAACCAATGCACATAGTCATCTTATGTCATCTAGTAAGCATTCAATTAAGTTGATAAACAAGGTCTAGACATATTCAAACCAGAAAATTCATGTATCAAGCTACCCCTATCCCCAAACTCTGTCTTATGAAGTCAAGCATGAAGAGAAGTACGTGGTTTTTTTTGGTTTCAAACATGGAAATTTCAAAAACCCTCTCAAGAGCTTCATTTCGAAGCGATTAATTAAGAAGCATACATGCATGCTTACTTTTTCATATTCATGTTTTAAACTTATTGAAATCTTGGTGAAACCTAGGATTTGACCAAGATTGAAATGGGTATAAAAATTAAAAAAAAAAAAAAAGGTCTTCTTATGTTATATAGTAGGCATTCAATTAAGTTGATAAACAAGGTCTAGACATATTCAAACAAGAAAAATCAAGCATGTATCTACCCCTAACCCTAAACTCTGTTTCATGAAGTCAAGCATGAAGATATGTGGTTTTTGGTTTCGAACATGGAAATTCAAAAACCCTCCCAAGAGCTTCATTTTGAAGTGACTAAGAAGCATACATGCTTACTTTTTCATATTCATGTTTTTAACTTATTCAAATCTTGGTGGAACCAAGGATTTGACCAAGATTCAAATGGGTATAAAAGTTCAAAAAAAACAAGGTCTTCTTATATGTTATATAGTAAGCATTCAATTAATTTGATAAACAAGGTCTACACATATTCAAACCAGGAAAATCATGTATCTACCCCCTAACCCTAAACTCTGTCTTATGAAGAAGTCAAGCATGCATGAAGAGAAGTGGTTTTTGGTTTCAAGCATGGAAATTTCAAAAACCCTCCCAAGAGCTACATATTGGAGTGACTAAGAAGGATAGATGCTTAATTTTTCATATTCATGTTTTAAACTTGTTTAAATCATGGTCAAACCTAGGATTTAACCAAGATTCAAATGGGCAAAATTTTAAAAAATGAAAAATCAAGGCACATAGTCTTCTTATTTTTGGTTTCAAACATGGAAATTTCAAAAACCCTCCCAAAGAGCTTCATTTTGGAGTGACTAAGAAGGATCCATAGGAAACTATGTACTAATACAGTATAATGATCACCCGAGTTATTAGAGCAACAAGTCTGTCACTTACGTGTGGTTCCCATGCGTGAGGTCCCACACTTCAGTGAGCACAAGTCACGTACGCTAGGTAGGCAAACTCCCGGCCATCTTCTTTGTCAAGAGAGAGGCATCAACACACTCTCTCTCTCTCTCTCTCTCTCTCCAATTATCCACCTCCGTTGGCTGCCGGTTTTGGCAGGTCGTTTCTAGCTCAGCTCGTAGGCCATGGTGTGCAGGCTCTGTAGCCATGGCGATTTGGTCGCGCCAAGTGGTTCGTCCCCGGCTCCGACGAGGATCAATCCGGACGGTGCCTATTAAGGACCCGATCGCATTTCTTGCTTTCAGCATGGGGTCTACCATGTAAATCTTAGGGATTTAGACATAATTTCCTGTTTATTTTGTGTCCTGTCAGAACTCCGCTCCGATGCGTATTGGAAATCTGGGTCCTTCGGGATCGTTCGGTTGTCCCTCTAAAAAAACATCTCTCTCATTCTCGGCCTTTCTCGCTCGCTCGCACCCCCTGCGCACCGACAACCCCCGTGATCCAACATCACCAGAAAAAGGACAGACACCATAAATAAGTGGGGCCCCGTTACTGCTCTCCCTTCGTCTCCTCCCGTGTGATCCCTCTTCCTCCGACTCCCGACCTTGCGGAAAAGAAAAATGAAATGAAAGAGTTTCACTGGACGGGCAAACACATGTGCTGCCTAGTAATAATAATAATAACGTAAAAAAATCGACCTACGAATCTATTATTAAATAAGCTAAACTAGGGTTTTGCCTAGTACTACGGATCAATTTCTGAAAATCCAACTACGGGGATCGATTTTGGCCTGCTAATATAAAATTATATAATCCGAACTAGTATTCCTCTAAAAAATCATTTTGGTATGCATCGTTTGGTACTTTTCATAGCTAGAGTGCTTACTCCCTCCGTTAGCAAATAGTCTTCGTATGTCATATAGTAAGCATTCAAGTTGAAAAACAAGCTCTAGACATATTCAAACCAGAAAAAACATGTATCTACCCCCTATATATCCCTAAACCCTGACTTATGAATTCAAGCACGAAGAGAAGTGGTTTTTGGTTTCAATCATGGAAATTTCAAAAACCCTCCCAAGAGCTTCATTTTGGAGTGACTAATTAAGAAGCATACATGCTTACCTTTTCATATTAATGTTTTAAACTTGTTCAAATCTTGGTCAACAAACCTAGGATTTGACGAAGAATCAAATGTGTATAAAAAAATTAAAACCAAGGTCTGCTCATGTCATATAGTAAGCATCATTCAATTAAGTTGATAAACAAGGTCTAGACATATTCAAACGAGAGAAATCATGTATCTACCCCCTAACCCTAAACTCTGTCTCATGAAGTCAAGCGCATGCATGAAGATATGTGGTTTTTGGTTTCAAACATGGAAATTTCAAAAACCCTCCCAAGAGCTTCATTTCGAAGTGATTAATTAAGAAGCATACATGCATGGTTACTTTTTCATAGTCATGTTTTAAACTTATTCAAATCTTGGTGAAACCTAGGATTTGACCAAGATTCAAATGGGTATAAAAATTCAAAAAAAACAAAAAAGGTCTTCTTATGTTATATAGTAGGCATTCAATTAAGTTGATAAACAAGGTCTAGACATATTCAAACAAGAAAAATCATGCATGTATCTACCCCTAACCCTAAACTCTGTTTCATGAAGTCAAGCATGAAGATATGTGGTTTTTGGTTTCGAACATGGAAATTCAAAAACCCTCCCAAGAGCTTCATTTTGAAGTGACTAAGAAGCATACATGCTTACTTTTTCATATTCATGTTTTTAACTTATTCAAATCTTGGTGGAACCAAGGATTTGACCAAGATTCAAATGGGTATAAAAATTCAAAAAAAAACAAGGTCTTCTTATGTTATATAGTAAGCATTCAATTAATTTGATAAACAAGGTCTACACATATTCAAACCAGGAAATTATGTATCTACCCCCTAACCCTAAACTCTGTCTTATGAAGTCAAGCATGCATGAAGAGAAGTGGTTTTTGGTTTCAAGCATGGAAATTTCAAAAACCCTCCCAAGAGCTTCATTTTGGAGTGACTAAGAAGCATACGTACGTGCTTACTTTTTCATATTCATGTTTTAAACTTGTTCAAATCTTGGTCAAACCTATGATTTGACCAAGATTCAAATGGGTATAAAAAATGAAAACCAAGGTCTTCTTATGTCATATAATAAGCATTCAATTAAGTTGATAAATAAGGTCTAGACATATTCAAACCAGAAAAATCATGTATCAAGCTACCCCTAACCCCTAATTAACTCTATCTTATGAAGTCAAGCATGAAGATAAGTATGTGGTTTTTTGGTTTCAAACATGGAAATTTCAAAAACCCTCTCAAGATCGAGCTTCATTTTGGAGTGACTACGAAGGATACATGCTTACTTTTTCATATTCATGTTTTAAACTTGTTTAAATCATGGTCAAACCTAGGATTTGACAAAGATTCAAATGGGCATAATATAAAAAAACAAAAAATGAAAAACCAAGGCACATAGTCTTCTTATGTTATATTGTAAGCATTCAATTAAGTTGATAAAGAAGGTCTAGACATATTCAAACCAGAGAAATTATGTATCTACCCCCTAACCTAAACTCTGTCTCATGAAGTCAAGCATGATGATATGTGGTTTTTGGTTTCAAACATGGAAATTTCAAAAACCCTCCCAAGAGCTTCATTTTGAAGTGATTAATTATGAAGCATACATGCATGCTTACTTTTTCATATTCATGTTTTAAACTTATTCAAATCTTGGTGAAACCTAGGATTTGACCAAGATTCAAATCCGTATAAAAATTAAAAATCAAAATAAAAAAAACAAGGTCTTCTTATGTTATATAGTAAGCATTCAATTAAGTTGATAAATAAGGTCTAGACATATTCAAACCAGAAAAATCATGTATCTACCCCTAACCCTAAACTTTGTCTTATGAAGTCAAGCATGAAGAGAAGTACGCGGTTTTTTGGTTTCAAACATGGAAATTTCAAAAACCCTCTCAAGAGCTTCCATTTTGGAGTGACTACGAAGGATACATGCTTAATTTTTCATATTCATGTTTTAAACTTGTTTAAATCATGGTCAAACCTAGGATTTGGCCAAGATTCAAATGGGCAAAATTTAAAAAAAAAATCAAGGCACATAGTCTTCTTATGTCATATAGTAAGCATTCAATTAAGTTGATAAACAAGGTCTAGACATATTCAAATGAGAGAAATCATGTATCTACCCCCTAACCCTAAACTCTGTCTTATGAAGTCAAGCATGCATGAAGAGAAGTGGTTTTTGGTTTCAAGCATGGAAATTTCAAAAACCCTCCCAGGAGCTTCATTTTGGAGTGACTAAGAAGCATACGTACGTGCTTACTTTTTCATATTCATGTTTTTAACTTGTTCAAATCTTGGTCAAACCTATGATTTGACCAAGATTCAAATGGGTATAAAAAATGAAAACCAAGGTCTTCTTATGTCATATAGTAAGCATTCAATTAAGTTGATAAATAAGGTCTAGACATATTCAAACCAGAAAAATCATGTATCAAGCTACCCCTAACCCCTAATTAACTCTGTCTTATGAAGTCAAGCATGAAGATAAGTATGTGGTTTTTTGGTTTCAAACATGGAAATTTCAAAAACCCTCTCAAGATCGAGCTTCATTTTGGAGTGACTACGAAGGATACATGCTTACTTTTTCATATTCATGTTTTAAACTTGTTTAAATCATGGTCAAACCTAGGATTTGACCAAGATTCAAATGGGCATAATTTAAAAAAAAACAAAAATGAAAAACCAAGGCACATAGTCTTCTTATGTTATATTGTAAGCATTCAATTAAGTTGATAAACAAGGTCTAGACATATTCAAACCAGAGAAATCATGTATCTACCCCTAACCTAAACTCTGTCTCATGAAGTCAAGCATGATGATATGTGGTTTTTGGTTTCAAACATGGAAATTTCAAAAACCCTCCCAAGAGCTTCATTTTGAAGTGATTAATTATGAAGCATACATGCATGCTTACTTTTTCATATTCATGTTTTAAACTTATTCAAATCTTGGTGAAACCTAGGATTTGACCAAGATTCAAATCCGTATAAAAATTAAAAAACAAAATAAAAAAACAAGGTCTTCTTATGTTATATAGTAAGCATTCAATTAAGTTGATAAATAAGGTCTAGACATATTCAAACCAGAAAAATCATGTATCTACCCCTAACCCTAAGCATGTATCTCGTTGTTTGCGCTATGATACAATATCTACCTATGTTACACTAATCTCCTCTCTCCTACTTAATTAGCTGCCACATCAGCAGTTTTGTGGGACCAATGTGTATGATACTAGCTATGATACTAGCACTATCATGTGGGTACCTAAATCTCGAGTCAAAGTTTGACACGAGACCGATGTGGACTTTATTAATGGTGGAAGGGAGTAACAATCATAAGCACATTATTATTATTGATTGAACAACATTTTATTTGATGTGCCATAAGAAGTTTAGAAACTCCTAGCCCCTGGAGGTGGCGTTTTGACACACACGTGCATATGCACCGATTATTGGAAATAATAAAAAAACAATTATATAAATGTTAAAAAAATCTGATATAAATTTTTTGGTATTCATTGTGACATCCTATGTTCGTTCATAAGTTTTCGTTTAAAAACAACATTTTGTGTGGTGTGTACAAAAAAGGCAAAAAATGTACGTAGTCGTGTTACAGCATCAAAATTTGTCTTTTTTTACAGGAGCCACATATTTTTTAAAAAAACTTATGTACCAACATAAAATGTCTAGATATACATGTAAAATTTCAGTTTAGAATTTTTGGACACTTTGAAATGTGGATTCACATAATGGATTCCTCTACCTCGCCCCCCTTGGATTACTGAACAGACTTACAGTACTACTAGTAGGGCCTACTATTTATTATTATTACCTACTGCAGGCAAAATTTAATCTCATCGAGCGGTAAAATTCCCCGCCAACGCCCAAATATCTCGCGCCGCAAAGTTTCAGATCTGCGAATATTTTTTTCCCTCAAAAGAAGGACTGCGAAATTCCCTTTTTCTCCTCTATCGCCCAGCTTCGCCCTAGTTTTGCCCGCAAGCCCTCAGAGAAACCGCTCCTCTTACCTACCTCCCACCTTCACGGCCGCCGCACCGGAAAATCACCGCCGCACTTCGCCGTTCAAGCTGCCACGGCTTCAAACCTCGAGGCTGCCCTATCCGCTTGATCTGCACCTACTCCGGCGTCCACCGCACCGTATCTCGTTCGCCAACTCTATCGACCACCGCACCTGACCAGCTTCGCCGACACCGACGTCCCCGTGCACTGCACATCATCTGCTTCACCGACCTTCTACTTCGGCCGGCGCGCTGAACACTTCATCGACCGCCCAGCATGTCCTTCTCCGACCCCCCAAGATCTGCTTCCCCGGCACCCACCGCAACAGCAGTCCCCTCGCCAACCTCCACGTCACCCTTAAGAACGCGGAACACGTCTAAACGCCGCCCAGAAATAGGTAACCAGACATCCCTGCGCGTTTTGTTCTGTTAGGAGTATTGCAATGTTGTATTTCTGAATTCGTGCTAGTATATTTTTAACTTACAAGTGCTTTCGTTTGTAACCACCTCATCCTTTAGATTTAAACACGACGCATAAGTATTTTTTTTCCGTGACCTAACCCACCCATTTGTTGAAACTCTACATGGTATCAGAGCCTAGGTTTCCTTCCTGCTAGTGCTAGCCGCCCCAAACAGTACCATACAAGTTCTTCCTTTGACCACAAAAACCACCGTTGAGATGTAGAAATCCAGGCGGCGGGAGGCCGCATCAGGTGCTCTGCGTGGGTTGCGGCTATCACACACAGCGATGCGAGTTGTGTGAGATCGGCGGCTGCTCGCGCAGGGACAAAGAAGAGGGTCAAGATCGTTTTGGTTTAGAAAGGAGAGAAGAGGAAGTGAATCCGTGGCAGAGATCCGGATCCGTGCGAGGGGAGATGTTGGAGGCGTGCGGAGTGGGCCGAGCCTTTGAGCGCAGGCGGAGCCGGAGGTTGGTGCTGGACGTTGACCAGCGAGCCGGTCGATGTGGCCAGTGCGGTCCGCCAGTTGGCTGTGGCGTGCAGACGAGGCGCCATCCGAGTGGAAGTGAGGAGAAAATGGAGATGTGAGGCTGTGAGGATATGTTGTGATGGAGTTGATGAGGCTGCGATTGAGTCGTGATGGAGTTGATGAGGCTGCGGTTTAGTGGTGATGGTGATGGTTGTGGATATGTCCAGGGGAAAGGCATGCGTGCCTGAGGTGAGACTGGTTGAGGCCTGACCGGGGGATAGGCATGGGTGCTTGAGGAGTGGATGGTTGAGGCAGCAGTTGGCTGGGGGTTTGTGGGAGAGACGGAAGAGGTCAGTGGCCGGGCAGAGTGGAGAAGAGAGGCTGAGGACATTGAGGCGAGTGTGGATGGTTCTGCGGAACTTGTGTGGTGAGGCAGCCGGGGTTGTTGAGGATGTGTATGGTTAGGAGTTGTGCGTATCCCAGGATGGTTGAAGCTGGATGTCTTCGCGCCGATGAAGAGATGAATCGAGATGACAAGATGATGGAAAGTGCAATGCTGTCATGTATCCTAGGAGTTATGCTGAAAGTTCATTACTTGTAGTTGTCATATGTGTCATGTTGTTGCAAGATGGCCATGGTTGTTTACCCATGATCATCTTGAGGGGGTGTGTTGGACCATGAGTGAGTTTAGTAGTAGCGCTGTAGTAATATTGTATCCAGTGTGAGGCCCATAGAGGCCCATGTCCAGTGGTATTGTAACCCTAACTCAGATGATATAAATACAGAGTGTCGTGGTCTGAGTGACCTAACCCACCCATTCGCTGAAACTCTACAAAATATGAGCCACCAATCATGAGCCGTTGAATGCTCTACATGTCCACCATTGACAACAAGAACAACACCACCAACAACAAAGCTTTATTCCCAAACAAGTTGGGGTAGGCTATACAAGTCCACCATTGACACGATTACAATTTCTCACTATTTGGCCGTAGGCTACTGCTCTAGTTACATCATGTTTGATATCTTTCTGCGATCCTGTATTACATGTTTATGCACGTCATAATGTTTCTACTACTGATTGGTGTCAATTTAATTATAGCAAATCCTTGACTCGTAACTGTTTGTTGTTATTACACGTGCAGCAGGCACATCTTACACTCAGAAACGTAGAGTAAAGCTCGCCTATAATCATGTAAGTACCTGCTGTTTTTTGTATATTGCTTAATGCAAACTTCTATATCTTGGATCCTGTTTCTGTTTACAATTGGCCTCTCCTTCATGCAGAGGAGAAACAGTGTGGCACTGTGTTCTTCCGCCCAAGTACCCGATGAGGTCCGTGTGACTCAAAAAAAAGCTCACGTAAGTTCCCCTGTTTTTTGGAATGTTAATTTACCTCCTGTGCGTAGTTCAATTGCATCATTTTCTGTATGTTGCACTACCTAAGTTGCCTAATGGAATCTAATAAAATATAAACAATGACCATATGGAACATTGCACACTGCCTTTGACCCATCTGGCATCCGGCATGCCTGGGTATAAGTTACATGATTTGGCTATGTTAAACAAGTCCTAAAATTCTATTATGTTAATTTTTTGCCTGTTGCTTCATTGAGTTTGCCTGTTGTTCCATGGCTAGTGCATGAAGTTTGATAGAAATGATCCTAGCTGAAATGATGCACTTCGTGTTTTTTTATTGCTTTATTCCTAACCTAGCTTCCTATTCTACTTGAAACATGATTGCTTTATTCCTAACCTAGCTTCCTATTCTACTTGAAACATTGTGAAAAAATAGTTATATTACTTGTTTAAATGTCTAGCTTTGTTTTTCTGAGTCCCATTGACATGATGTGGTATATCCATATTCAAATGATCTGGCTGTTTATATAATACGCTCCATGTTCAATTGCTTCATTCATTTTATAATAATCTACTAGTAAGTAGCACGTTTTGACTGTATTTGGCTATTTGCTAGATTTCTTCTGTGCAGTGACCTGGCTTCGTTATTGGGCACATGATGTCTAGTTGCTTGGTTCATTGTATACATCATCGCCATGATCTAGTTTGGTTTGTTCTAAGAGGCATGTGGCTTAACTGGTTTCTTTGTTATATCTGCCCATGGTTCTTTCAAAATTATGTCAATAGTGCTGTTTGTTTGCCGTGTATTGTATTGCATTTTAACTTGTTTTGTCTTAGTTTCAGCCTGCAAACAAAGCTGTAATGTCAGTAGGGACAACCCATTTATCAAGTGTTGCGGTCATTTCACAGAGCAACAGTGACAGTGGCACGTGCTCTCATTGGTCCACTGAGTCCAGTACACCAACCGTTCCAGAAGAAATAGATGTACGAGTCTCTATTTTGGATTGCTTGCTATGTTATATCAGCTCAATGATGCTCTTGAAATTGGAGGTCTTTTATTGCATCATATGATGTTGTAACTTGTTTTATCTAAATTTCAGGCTTCAAATAAAGCTACAAAGCCAGAAGCAAGGGCCAATGCCTCAAGTATTGATGTTTCACAAAGCAGCAGTGAGAGTGCATATTGCTCGCATAGGCCCATGGTATCTATTGCTCAACTTAATCCGGCACAAAGAGATTTGGGGGATGCACTCCAAGAGGCAGTTGATATATTTGGGCGGGAAAACAAAGATGCTGATGAAATAATTGCCAACACACGCCAAGAGATACATGAATTGAAAAATAGGCAAACTTTGACAGAAAATGTTCTAAAGAATCTCCTATGCACTTGTCATGGTAAGCCAGTTGTGATGTGTCTGGGAATTGAATGTGTCTAAATAAACTTTGATTCTGTTGTTCACCAAGTGGACTCGATGCCAATGCCGTAATTAATTACTGCTCAAAATTTCGTTCAAAATTTCCTGGTCTGTAATAATTGCAAATTTTGTTGTTGTACTAAAATTAGATATGTTCCATGTGGCTGCTGTATTTTGTGTGAAATAATATAATGATGTGTACTTCAATTAAACCATAAATCGGCCGCATGCTGAAAATTTGAATCTCGAGCGCACGTGTGAACTGTTTTCGCTCGTAATGCAATAAAGGCTGTTTCTTCGAAGACTATGAACATGGTAGCCCATTAATAATACCTTAATAATTATGCCTGCTAGCAAGATAGACGGTCCTTATTATAGTCAGGCATGCCAACTTGTATGATTAAAAGTAGTTCGTACACATTAATTCTACCATCTGCATTTTTCTTTGTAATAACTTTTCTTTTTACACAACTCAAAACTTGTCATGCTAATATGAAATTCGAGATGGCAAAACATGGGAAAGATAAAGATATCTCTTTCCTGCGAAATGCTGGGTTTTGAAGCCCAAGTCCAAGTCTTTCTCTGCTCAAGTTTTGGAGGAACAACTCCAAGTAGAACGAGTTGCAACAGCTATGCTAAGAACAAAAGTTAACATGTTGAGATTGAGATTAGAAGCATGTGATGCCCTATTGCACGAGGCCAATCAAGTTCGTTATAATCTTCCAAAGACTTAGAAAATGCCATAGATAATTGGAGATGAACACTACATAGTGAGTACATTGGTCTTGTGAAATGTTTCCTTAGAATAAGGCACCGTTCCTACTATTGTTGGTGGATGCATTTATTTGGGATCAACTTGGTAGTTGTTCCTGTGGATGTTATATAAATTAATTGCATAGCCTTTTTCAATCAGTTCGAACTTAAATGGTATCATAGCCTCGGTCTCAAGTTTGAATTGTCGAACGCGTGGTTTAATTTAATCTCAGTCGGGCGGCAAAATCTCCCACCAATCCTGAAATATTTCAAACGCATTTTTGATTGGGATTAAGAAGATAGGGACATAGATCCAGTGCCCCCACGTTCACAGGGCACATCAAACTTGAGATTAAATTATGCGTTCTAGTTCTATACAAAACCCAGTAGGAGGTTGAGCGGCAGCGGCTAGGGTTTAGTGTGGGAGGAGATGATATGTGTATGCTCCTGTTTATATAGGTCGGAGGCACGCGACGGCCGCTGCACGCGTGGCATCGCCATTCGCAGAGGTAGGTGACGACGCGTGCCACCCGAGGCATCGCCATTTTACGCGACCGCAGACTGCCGAAGCGGCGCTGCTGAGAAGACGCATCGACGCTGGGTCACTGCCAAGCGGGCCCGACGAAACGTTCTCCAGACGCGAGCGGACACTTTACGCGTCCACGCAGCGTCCGCGCGACGGATCCGAGACACATATTTGGGCATGTTTGCGTCACTGCGAACGGCCCAGTCACTATGCGTCGTCCCGCTGGAGTTTGTACCAGATACAATTTTGGCCCGGACAGATGCGCTCGGAA
Source organism: Lolium perenne (assembly GCF_019359855.2). NCBI lineage: Eukaryota > Viridiplantae > Streptophyta > Magnoliopsida > Poales > Poaceae > Lolium > Lolium perenne. The sequence goes on along the minus strand of NC_067250.2, from coordinate 123,334,579 downwards.
CCGAAATCATCTTCTGTTCCCTTCTCTATTTCTTCAGGTTCGAGAGAACACAGTAGCTCTTCAGCTCAGCAGAAATTAATCGGGTCACGCTGTTGCTTTCCTTGCCGTTGGATTGAAACGAATGGTGGATGGGAAGCCTCAGGTCACGTTGTGCCCTGTGAACGTGGGGGCACTGGATCTCTATCCAGAAGATAGATCATGATCATGGTAGTGACCTATATTCAACGTGATGATGATTTGATTTTGCACTCGGCCTTGAACAGAGGTACTAGTACGGTGTCACAATTTTTTATCATTATACTTGGACGGTGGCCAAATTCAAAATCTCATAGCGGCAAAACTTGCCGCCCACAAAATACAAAAATTTCACACGCTTCCAAATTCCTATTCTACCCCTGTGGAGATGGCAGCAAAGTCGGTTGGTGGGGGGGTCTGCTCGTCATTTTTTGGATCACCACCTCCCTAGCCCAGAAACCCTCCCAAAAAATACATTTCCTTCAGACCACCCACCAGAACTTCCCAAGTCCCTCTCTCCCACCTCCACGACCACCGCACCGGAACATCCCCGCCGGACTTCCCTGGCCTACCCGAGCCCTCGCGATCCTCGTCATCCGGCTGCCTGCCGGAGCCGCTTCATGGACGCCGTCATCAACCGGACCGGATCATCCCCGCCGAACCTCGAAACCATATGCTCATCCAGCAGTCTACCGCAGTCGCTTCAGCTGCGGTATCGTCCACCCCACCGGAGCCGCTTCGCCGGATCCGTCGTCCACCGCATCGTATCTTGCTCACCGACACCGCTGTGCATGAACCGGATCTGCTTCACCGGCGCCGTGCATGATCTAAACTCTTAATCTTGGGGGAACCTGTTTGTGCTAACGACGCGCCGTTACGTTTTTGCAGATGAGATGAGTAACCATGAAGTGTAATGGCCGTCTCTCCAACCCCAAGTAGCACATGTAGCGTACTTCATCACCGGATCTATCAACCCCGTGAAGATCTGTCGTGACTCCCACAGAGTGCTTCACCTAATGTAAGTCCCTTGTTTTAGCGCCATGTTCTGGGTTCAGATTCTTGTTTGTCTGAAGCTCTTTTAGTTCATTCCTAGCTATGACCGTAACACGTTGCTATTTTCTACTTCATTGCTAACTTTAAGCGATTGAACCTTTTGGTTTGCATTCCCTGCTCTGTAGATGTAGCCATCATAACTTCTATCTTGCTCACCGTTGTTACAAAAATTATAGGTATTATAGTAACATCCTCGCTATTATTTAGTTCACGTCCAATTTTAAGTAATTGCACATGTTGGTTCGCATTCCCTGCTCTATAGCTTTTGGCATCGTAACTTCTATATTTGGTTTACATTCCCTGCTCTGTAGATCTAGCCATCATAACTTTATCTTACTCAGTCGTTGTTACAAAAATTATGGCCTGCTACTATGTTGTTATTGCCAATTTTTTACTCCATGAACATGTTGGATTGCATTCCCTGTACTACGGTGATGCCATTGTTTTGTATCTAGTTCATTGTAAGCTAACAAAGTAAGGACTGAGTTTGGCATGCTATCTCTCTGCTATAGAGCCTGTAGTACAAATAAACTTGTCATACTACTAGATAATAATTTTGCGTGCCATCTTGTTCTTCAAAAGCTGCATTATTGACTTGTTTCTCTGACTTGGCATGACGCTCACATATGGAAAGCTGAACATATTGGTTTGCATTCCCTCTTATACAAGTTCACAGGTGATTCCACTATATTCTGTATCTGGTCCATCCTAAGCTCCGGCATTAACTATCCTCTATGTGTTGCTCATTACAAGTTTATATCCCGAAACATCTTGATTTGCATCCCCTTCACTATAAGTTCAGGAGTATTATTTAGTTCACGGCCAAAATGAAGTAATTGCACTTGGCACATGTTGGTTCACATTCCCTCCTCTTTAGCTTTTGCCATCGTAATTTCTATTTTTGGTTTAACTTCCTCGCTCTGTAGATGTAGCCATCATAACTTCATCTTGCTCGATCGTTGTTACAAAATTTATAGCCTGCTACTATGTTGTTCATGCCAATTTTGTACTCCCTGAACATGTTTGTTTGCATGGGACTCGATAGAGTAAGTCTGCTGTTTCATTCTAACATGCTCTGTTATATTGGCTGTTGGTATGCGGCATGCACTCTTTGTTTGCTTATTGTGCGCATTACAATGATCTTGTTATAACGACGAAATGATGAGTTCCAAATTCTTTGGCAAACAATATTGTAGTGTCTTTGCCTTTCCATTGTTGCTGTCTTAACTTGTAATGTCTTTGTTTCGGATATAGGTGCTGCATGGACAACTTAAAAGATTGCCGGATCCCTTCATTGTATTGCTAGGTTTAATTACCATTCAATTTCTCTGGGTTCTGTAATATTTTTTCAATGCCTTGCAGCTGATGTAATATTTAGTTAGTTTTTATAGTTCTTTCGCGCATTTTTTCTTTGGTGCTTGTGGTAAGTGAGGCTATCCGACAGAAATCAATGCTGCGTAAATATTCTCAGTATCTAAATCACGAATTCCCATCCCTTAAACGGCCCAATTAAGCGAAATCACATATGTGCCTACCCGCAAAATCCTAAAGCGCCTATTATGCCGGCATATAAACAAAGAACTAAACGGGCGGGCCCACTTACTTATTGGGCCAGCCCACTTGATTTACTGTGGACCCCACACTTTTATTGGGCCGGCCCACTTGCTTTAAGGTGGACCCCACCCACTACTGGGCCGGCCCACTAACTAGTTGGGCCAGCCCAATTGCTTTTGTGGTGGCCCCCACATACTAAATGGGCCGGCCCTTTAAGACGAAAGTGGGACCCACCTGTGTTTTTGGCCCGGCCCACTATCTTGTTGGGCCGGCCCACTTGCTATATGGTGGACCCCACATACTAAATGGGCCGGCCCTTTAACTGGAAAGTGGGACCCACTGTGTTTTTGGCCCGCCCACTAGCGTGTTGGGCCGCCCCACGAGCTACATGGTGGACCCCACATCCTACATGGGCGGCCCCTTGACCCCGCAAGTGGGACCCACCAGTGTTTTGGCCCGGCCCACTATCTTGTTGGGCCGGCCCACTTGCTATATGGTGGACCCCACATACTAAATGGGCCAGCCCTTTAACTGGAAAGTGGGACCCACCTGTGTTTTTGGCCCGGCCCACTATCTTGTTGGGCCGGCCCACTTGCTATATGGTGGACCCCACATACTAAATGGGCTGGCCCTTTAACAGGAAAGTGGGACCCACCGGTGCTTTTGGCCCGGCCCACTGGCTTGTTGGGCCAGCCCATTTGATCAAATATGGACCCCACGTACTAAATGGGCCGGCCCGATAGCAGGAAAGTGGGACCCACATGCTTATTGGGCCGGCCCAATAACTTCTTGGGCCGGCCCAGTTGCTTTAATGTGGACCCCACTTTTTGTAAATGGGCCGGCCCGATAGCAGGAAAGTGGGTCCCACATGTCTTGTGGGCCGGCCCTTTTGCCTGTTGACCCACAAACGAGTGCATTCGGCCCGGCCCATATACTTAGTGGGCCGGCCCTTTAAAGTTTTGACCAGTCAACCTTAGAGGTTAGGCCCGGCCCACGTAACTAATTGACCAGCCCAGCTATATAGTTGACCGGTCAAACTAAGTCAGCTGGCCCGGCCCGCAAACTTAATGGGCCGGCCCGCTTAAGACGTGGCAGGCCTCGTGTGGGCCTACCATCTACCACGGGGTTTCAGCCGGTTAACGCCGTTAACTGCCAGTTAACGGCGTCTGCCACGTGTCAGTTTGCATGACGTCAGCAGTCAACGGGCTCCCGGAAACACTTGGGCAACGGTCCGATTTTCCGTGGCGGAAGGGCGCCCAAGCGCGACGGACCGAAAAAATCGTCGTAGGACTTTGCCTGATGCAGTTTCCACAGCAGAACCCATATCGTCGGGTTAGGCCCATAGGCGACGAAAAATACCCCTTAGCGGACGATTTTGAGACGTTGTCTATCAGAACTTTTCTTGTAGTGCGTGGAACTCCTTTGGTCTCACCTTCTTATTATATGCGCGAGCTACCTTGGCTTTATTCTCTTTAATTTTCTCAAGCGACCACAGTCTAAGTTCCGTTAGATCCTCAATGCTATCACTCATCAGGGCTTCATATTCTTCAGTTGTTAAATCATTCTGAAACGTGATACGTCTCAACCAAGCCGTGATTTCCCAAGGCAATACGGCTTCTTGTCCATAGAACAGATGGTATGGCGAGGTTTTTATCGCTCCATGACATGACATGCGATAAGCCCACAAAGCCTCTGACAATACCTCGTGCCAACGTCTAGGGTGCTCGTCGACTTTCCTCTTAATCAGCTTGATAAGGCTCTGGTTGGACGCTTCAGCTTGCCCATTTGCTTGAGCATAGTATGGAGACGATCGGATCAACTTAATTCCCATGTCCTCGCAGAACTTTCTAAACTCGCGAGAAATGAAGACCGAACCTCCATCGGTCGTGATAGTCTGGGGAATCCCGAATCTATGAATGACATGTTCTTTCACGAAATTGATAACATCTTCCGATTTCACTGACTTCATAAGGACGGCCTCCACCCATTTAGTGAAATAATCTGTAATGGCCAAAATCCACACGTGGCCTTTGCTCGATGGAGGATTGATTTTTCCGATCATATCCATGCCCCAACCTCGAAATGCCAAGGCTTGATGATGGGGTTCATTGCTGACGCGGGTACCCCGCGAATTTTCCCAAACCTCTGACATGCTTGACACCCTTTATAGTACTTAAAACAATCCTCAAGCATGGTGGGCCAATAAAACCCCGATCGCCTGATCAACCATTTCATCTTATGAGCCGATTGGTGAGTTCCACAGACGCCTTCGTGTACCTCGTGTAAGAGCCGATTTGACTCGGCTGGTCCCAGACATCTGAGAAGTAACCCTTCCAAAGTCCTGTAGAACATGTCATCCCCAATAAGGACATACTTCATGGCCTTGTACCTTATCCGTTTAGGTGCCCCCCGAGCCGGATCTTTCAAGTAATTGAAGATATCGGCTCTCCAGTCATCCGATTCCAGGAACTGTACCTGAACATCGGCTCCACCTGCCACGTCTTTGTAGCCTGACGCCATCTGTGCGAGATCATTCGCCTCGGTATTTTGCGACCTCGGGATCCAATTGAAGTTTATGTACCTAAATTGTGCCATCAGCTCACGGCATTGCATCCATAATGGGAAGAGCGACTCGCTCTCACATTTGTATTCCTCCGTGAGTTGGGAAATCACCAATTTTGAGTCTCCAAAAAGTTCCACTGCTTCTGCCCCGGCTTCCCTAAGCAACTTCATTCCCTTGCGTATTGCTTCATACTCAGCGACATTGTTGGTGCAAGGGGTAGGTAGCCTGATGGAGAAGGAATATGTTGTCCCCAGGGGCGACACGAGTAGAATGCCGATGCCGCAACCATCATCACAAGCCGATCCATCGAAAAACATGGCCCATGCACACACAGACAGTGCTGCTATATCAGTGTTGATTCGTTCAGCAATAAGATCGGCCAACGCCTGTCCCTTGACTGCTTTCGCGGGCTGATACCGGAGATCAAATTCCGATAATGCAAACATCCACTTACCGAGTCGGCCTTTCAAAACAGGATCCGACAGCATATGTTTGATGACATCTGATTTGCATATGATGACAATTTCTGCTGACAACAAGATGTGACGAAGCTTGGCGCAGGTAAAAAATAGGCAGAGGCACAACTTCTCGATCTCAGGGTACCTAGTCTCTGCATCCAACATCCTTCTGCTGAGGTAGAAAGCGACTCTCTCCAGACCATCATAAACTTGCACCACCACTGAGGCGATGGAAGTGTCAGCTACTGACAAGTAAATATAGAATGGTCTGTCTTGCTGGGGCGGAACCAACACAGGTGGCTTTGTTAGATACTCTTTAATCTCGTCAAACGCTCGTTGTTGCTCTGCCCCCCAGCGAAACTCCTCATCAGATTTAATTTTTACCAATCACATGAACGGCTCGATTCGCCCTGACAGATTGGAGATGAACCTTCTGACGAAGTTGATTTTGCCGATGAGACACTGGAGTTCCTTCTTCGTGGTAGGTGGCTGCATTGTTCGCACTGCCTCCTGACTTTTCAAGCCGATCTCAATTCCGCGTTCATGAACCAAGAAACCCAAGAATTGACCGGCTGTTACACCAAAAGCACACTTCTTTGGATTCATTCTTAGCCCGAATTTTCTAGTTCGGTCTAGGATGCGTCGCAAATCCTCCAAGTGTCCTTCTACTGAAACAGACTTGACTACCACGTCATCGATGTAAATTTCCACCAACTTGCCGATCAGATCATGAAAGATGTAATTCATGGCTCTTTGGTATGTTGCGCCGGCATTTTTCAGTCCAAATGTCATGACTACATATTCAAACAAGCCCACCGAACCTGGTACTCTGAATGCAGTCTTGTGTATATCTTCTGGAGCCATAAAAATTTGGTTGTAACCGGCATTGCCATCCATGAAACTTAAAACCTTATGACCAGCAGCTGCATTAATCAATGTCTCTGCTACCGGCATTGGATACTCATCCTTTGGAGTGGCTCTATTGAGATCCCAAAAATCTATGGCGACGCGCCATCGGCTGTCCTTTTTCTGTACAGGTACGATACTAGAAATCCACTCAGCATACCTGCATGGCCTGATGAACCCGGCGTTCAACATTTTCTCGATCTCTTTCTTGACTTCTTCTAAAATTTCGGCCTTCATCTATCGTGCTCGCTGCTGGAACGGCCGAAATCCTTTCTTAAGAGGGAGCCGATGCTCAATGATGCTCATATCTAACCCGGGCATCTCTGTGTAATCCCAGGCAAAGCAATCTGGGTATTCTTTCAACAGAGCTATCATCAGGCCCCTCAGATGCGGATCTAACTTTTTGCTGATAAATGTTGGTCATGGCTTATCCCCAGGACCAATGTCAATCTCTTCTAGCTCATCAGCCGATGTAAATCCATATCCTAGCTTTCCGTCGCCTGCTAGATCGATGCTGAATACAGGCAAAACGTATGGTAAGGATAATTTTGGCCGATTGCTGGAATCGGCCCCCTTTTCGATTGCATTGCTCAATGAAGGTTTACAACTTATTTGTGATCTACTACGGGAGGGAGTCTCCCTACTACGACTACGTGACATGCTTGAGGTGAGATCATTGCTTTTTATTTTTTGGGGCCGATCGCAGAGATCGGCCTTGCCACGTACGTCCATTGACTTTGCTCTTGCTACTCTGTCAGGCCGGTGGATAAGACCAGCCTCACCCCGTTTTTTGTAGCTTCGATGCGCTCACAGCCATCCAAAACTGACTCCAGAGATCGGCTCTTGGTCTGCTGCGTCCCAAATATTCATGCCAGCTATTGAGATCTCGATCGAGTCATCTGCATGAACGACCTCCACTTCATCTCCATCCCACTGTATCAGGCATTGGTGCATTGTAGATGGAATGCAACAGTTGGCGTGAATCCAATCCCTCCCTAGCAGGACAACGTATGTGCTTTTGTTGTCGACGATGAAGAATGATGTAGGGATGGTTTTTCGGCCCACGGTTAGATCCACGTTCAGAACGCCTTGCGTTTCTGATGCTTGGCCGTTGAAGTCGCTTAGTGTGACGTTGGTCTTGACCAGATCTGCGTTAGAGCGTCCCAAACGCCGTAGCATGGAGTATGGCATTATATTGACTGCCGCTCCCGTGTCAACCAACATCTTGCTGACAGGCTGCCCGTTGATATAACCTCTTAGGTACAGGGCCTTCAAATGTTTGTAGCTCTTCTCTCGTGGCTTTTCAAAGATAACTGGCCGTGGGCCGCAGTCAAACTGTGCCACCGGCACTTCTTCGGTTCCTGGAGCACAAAACTCCGACGGAAGTATGAACACCATATTCGTGCCAGCCGATGCCTTCGCATCGGTTTTTATTTGTTTGGGGCGCCATTCTTTCTTCTGTGGACGAGTCTCCGCCTCCAAAGTTTGCTGAATTTTCACGGCCAGATCGGGCCGCGCTTTCCTCAACGTGTGCAGGTATTGCTCCTCGGCTTCCTCCAAGCTACGTAGCCGCTGAACCCTACGCTTTTGGGAGTGAATGAGTCCATCAGGGCACCACCTTGGCCGGTGGTATCTATCTCCTTCTTCATCTTCTGACTCCTCGAAATCTTCCACTCGAGATGACTCAGCTCGTCTGTTCTGAGATGGGAGAGGCCCTAGACGCTTGAACACTGAAACCTCGCCTGTGTCCTCCTTCTGCTGTCTACTGTCGTGGTATCGTCACGGCATATGCCATAGGGTGGCTAATCGAAGTGGTTCCTGAGGGATCTCACGGCGGTATCCGGATGCGGGTATGGGCACGAGCGACACGGCGACGTACCCAGGTTCGAGGCCCTCCGATGGAGGTAAAACCTCTACTCCTGCTATGAGTGTATATGATGATCACACAGTACAATGGTGCTCCTAGAGCTGTGTCCGGCTGCTCCTGAGAGGTTAAGGGAGACGATGATCTCTCTCACAGGGCAGCGCGAGGGGTGGAATGAAGTGAGAATGATCGATCCCCTGCACGAGAGGGGGTAGTGCGGCTTATATAGGCGCCGGCACTTTACATATAAGACCCTATAGTTTACTCGCCGGCTTGGCCGGCTCCGGCTTCCTCTCCTTCCCGAGGCGGTGACGTCAGGAGCCGTTGAGGCATCGTGGCCTGTCCCATCCGGCTGCCACGGTCAGCGGTATGGAGAGGAGGTGTCCCTGTCGCCGTCAGCCACTATAGCCAGTACGGATCGTCGTAAGCCCTGACGGCCTGTCCGGCGCGTGGCACTATTGCTCCACAGTGCCCCGCGCTTTACGGAAGATGGAGTCAGCGTGGATTTTAGGAACCCGGATCACCAACCCGGTTCCTTCCAGTGCAAGACTCGCCAGCCTTGAGTCGGTCTGAGGTACAAACCCCAGTCGGATATGGCTTGTAGAAGCCGGCCCAGCTACAGCATTGGTGGCCGTAGCCAGGCCGACTAGGACCTAGAGCCAGCCAGCTTCCGGACCAGCCGGCCACGGCGCCAGCCGGCTGCTCCTCAGCCGGCCTTTGCCGCGAGCCGGCCAGTGGCCAGCCGGCTGCTCCGCGTCCATTGCCCTATCCGGGGTCTTCCCCCCGACATTAGCCCCCGAAGCTGGCAAGGTCCTGCGTCTAGAAGGACCTAGGCAGGTTTTCCTGGCTTCTCGAATATATTTGACGGCACTTGGAGGGGCCGACTGAGAATTTCCATTCAGCCGGCTGCGCCCTCATCCGGCTCGTTCCTGTCGGCCGCTTTTTACACTTATGCAGCTTTTGTTTTCTCGCAAGTTTTGGTGGCGTCTCCGCCTTGTTGACGACTTTTAGTCCGGGTTGAACTTATTGTCCGGCTTCGGCTTGCGGCGCGCCGGAGCCTCCGCCGCCTCGGGTCCTGCGCCCGACTTGACCGGTCTGACGCCTGGCGCCGCGGTCGGTTCGTCTGGTCACATCAATGTTCCTCCGGATCCGGTGCGGTAGTGGGGAGCGTGGTGTGGCCGTTTTCGGTAACCGTTGCGGTCGTGGGAGGAGTTACAGCGCAGTAAATCCCGATCGTGGCCCACGATTGCCACGTGGCCGCGCAACTGGCACGCCAGGCGGCTATAAATGCCCCCGGTAGCGGTACCGAGGCGCCCTTCTTCTTCCTCGCACTCTTCGTTCTCTCGCTCAAGCTTTCTCTTTTCTTCGCTCGAGCGTTCCGTCGCACGCCAACACTCCTGGCGAACTCCGGCGAGCAGCTGCCCCGACGTTCTCCCGCCGGGCCGCCGCCGCCACTACTCCAATCCGGCGCCACGGGGCCGCGCGTTTCCACGGAGCGTCCTCAGCCGCCGCCGTCGCCGCCGCCGTCGCAAGGCTCTTCCTCGCCCTTTCGCCTCTCGTGGTCAACTTCTTCCTCTTCCTCGACAATGGCCTCCGCCAGTGGATCGTGGAGGGGCTCATATATGTGGGAGGACGACATCGAGCGGCTGGTGCGCCTCCGCCGGATCCCGTCGGCGGTGGTCTGGCGGGCGCCCGGCGAGGAGACGGAGCCCGAGCCGCAGCCCGGCGAGCGCGTCGTCTTCGACGCGCATCTTGATCGCGGGCTGGGCCTGCCGGCTTCAACCTTCTTCCGGCAGTTCCTCGACAACTTCGGCCTGCAGCCGCACCACCTGCCGGCCAACGCGTGCGTCCTCCTCAGCTGCTTCGTGGCGTTCATGGAGGCCTATGCCGGCTTGTGGCCAGACATCGACTTCTGGAGCCGGCTGTTCTACTTGAAGGCGCAAACCACCGAAGGCCGCCTGCGGGCCTGCGGCGCCGCCTCGATCTACACCCGGCCTGGTACGCCCTTCCCCAAGATCCCCACCGTTGACTCGGTGAAGAACTGGCAGATGTCGTTCTTCTATCTGCGCAACGAGGGGCAGCTCGTCGACCGGATCAACCTGCCGGAGTTCAATCCGGCTCCTCCCGTCGGCCGGATCAACTGGAGCTACAACGCCCGCACGTCGGATCCGGACGCCGAGGTGAACCAGCTCTGGGACTTCCTGGGGGCAGCCGTCGAGAATGGGCTGACCGCCGAAGACCTTCTCTGCACCATCGCCGAGCGCCGGGTGCTGCCGCTCCAGAGGCGCACCCACAAAATCGGGCACATGTCCGGCCGGTTCGACCCGAACCGGACGTCCAAGGCGGTGCTCTCCAAGGCCCAGGTGGCCAGCCGGGTGAATAACATCACCAAGGCAAACATGCCGGACGACTGGAACTACGGGCTGGCGCCCCGCGACAGGGACCACCCGCCCGAACGGGTAAGTTTTGTGTTTTCACCGGCTTCCGGCTTGCGGCTGCGAGGCCGACTTCCTTTTGCTTTTGCCGACTTCCGGCTTGTTGTTTATTCATGCTTTTTCTGTCTTTCTAGCTCTTTGAGCGCCAGAACGCCGAGGACGGCGACCTGGCGACGAGGAGGTGGACGCCGGATCACGTCGATCCGGCTGACCAAGCCGGCGACCAGGCCGGCGACGACGACCTGCTGCAGGCGCCTGATCTAGGCGGCCAGGGGGAGCACAATCCACCCCCTTCACCGGAGCAGCAGGAGGACGAGGAGCCGGCGACGTCCGGCACGGGGCCGATCCCGGCCGTGCCTCTGCGCGCGAGGCCGCCAAGCACCACGGCGACTTCGGCGCGCCAGGGGAAGAAGCGGGCCAGCGAGCCCCGCTCTACTGCCGCCTTGGAGGCGAAGGCGAAGAAGCTCCGCCGGCAGCAGCCGAAGAAGGTTCCGGAGCAGGCCGGGTGAGTTTTCTTTCTCTTTCTTGTTTGATTCCTTTTCTTTCCTTACTTTTTATGCTTATCTTCTCCTTGTTTGTCCGGCCAGGGCTCCCATCAAGTTTGCCCAGGGCGGCGGCTCCCGGCAGGCTCCGCGCGTCGCGTCGCCGCCGCTGCGCCAAAGGAGGGAGCCAACGCCGCAGCCTTCATCGCGCGCTCCTACGCCACCGCCGCTCGCGGGTACTGCGCCTTCCGCAGGGCACCTTCCTTCGCCGTGCCGCTGGCCTCGGCGCCCGACCGCGGCACGCGGGCCGAGCCGACGCGGCAGCCGACGCTAGACGATATGTTCCCGCGCCGGACACGCCTTCGGACCCAGCCGGCGGGGCCGGGCGGGCATGCCGCCTTCAACCGGAGCCGGAGCCGGAAGGGCTGCACCGTCCGCGATCGGAGCCGGAGCCGGCAGGGCTGCGCCGCCCGCGACCGGAGCCGGCACCCCGCCAAGCGTGGTGGTGCTGGATGAGAGCCCGGAGGGGGCACCTCGAGCGCCGGCGACGGCGGCGCCGATCGCCATCTGCTCGCTCGGAGCGCCGCCACCACCGGAGCCGACGACAGGGGAGCCAACCAGGCAGGAGCCGGCAAGGGATGAGCCGGCGCGCACGGAGGGTGCCGGCTCACGCGCGCTGGTGAGGACGGGAGCCCCATCGGCGCCGCAGCAGGGCCTGCACGTGGCCAAGGGTGCCATGCTTCTGCATGTGCCATCCGCCTCCGACTCCAGCCTTGGCTCGGCTGGCACTATGGAGCAGGCGTGGCTCAGCGCCGACTCCTACGAGGTGACCAGCCGGGGGGGAAACCCCGGCCAAGCATCGGTGGAGATGTTCTTCTCCAGCCTACAGGCCCACCTCAAGGCCAGGGCTGCCGAGACCGCGGCCAGCGTTGCCAAGGTGGAGGAAGCCGGCAAGGTAAGCTTTATCTGTTTTTTTTTTATTTGGTTATCATCCTGGTAGCCCTCCGAGGCATGGGCCGGCTGCTTGGAGCCGGCCCGGGTTTCGCCTAGCTGACTGACTTTCTTTTTTCCTTAGGCTGTGATGGATCGGCGCACCACTTTGTACAATCGCGCCGTTACCCATTACCACAAGGCCAAGCTGGACCGGGCCGACTTGGCCCGCGAGCTGGAAACCGCCAAGGGTAAGCTCTTGCTTCTTTCGACTCGATGTCTTATTTTCTTTTTAATCTTCGTTGGCTGACGTTTCTTTCCGGCTGCCTCGCAGTTGAAGCCGCCAAGGTCCCGCGGCTGGAGTCGGATCTCCGGGCTGCTCGCGCCCAGTGCGCCGAGAGCGAGGAGGCGGGCCGATCTGCCACCGCCAAGCTCAAGCTGGCTGAGCAGGAGCTGACGCGGCTGCGGCTGCTGGAGCAGAACCACCTCGCTGAGCTCAACTCCCTTAGGACAGCGGAGAAGGAGAAGGTGGAAGTCCTGAGCCGGCGGCTGACGGAGGTGGAGGAGCAGCGGCTTGCGCTGCAGGAGGAGGTCACCAGCAAGTCCACGGAGCTGACGGCTACCGCCAAGCGCTGGACGGATGAGATTGGCGCGCTTGATCGCGGCTTGGCGGGTGAGTGCATCTCTATGTTCCTTTCCCTTTGCCGGCTTTCGGCTGTCGGCTGCCGGCTTTCGTTGGCAGCCGGCAGCAGAAACTTCTGATTTCTTTGCTATCTCCATCTTCGGGCTGGTGGCAGTCGGTTCTTGCCGGCTGCCGCCAGGCTTTTCCTTTTGTCTTAGGACTTCGAAAATTTGCATTTTTCAGCTTATTTCGGCTTCGATGATTTCTGACTTGCTTCTTCTTGCAGCGGCCTTTCCAGAGACGCAGGACGCGGCTTTGGCAGCCGTTGGCGTTGCGCGCGAGGCCAGGAGGCGGGAGACCGGCGAGGGCAGCTTGGAGTATTTCTCCATGGAGGACCACATGGCGTCCATGGTTGCCCGCGTCGAGCCCATCACCAAGCTTGGCTGGGAGCTCCGGAAGGCGGTTGAAGAGCTGGCGCCGATGCTGTGGCCTGAGGAGGCGGTGCCGCAAGATATCTCCAGTCTCACCTCCCTGATGGAGCGGGCGCCGGATCGCTTCCTCGACTAGAAGGAGTCGGCCACGCGCGCTGGTGCCGACATGGCGATGTCCTTCGTCCTCTCTTGGTACAACGAGGTGGACCTGGGGCAGCTTGAGTTCCGGCGAGCCGGCGTGGAGGACAAGCTCCCAGCCGAATACAAGGCCGCCCGTCTTGCTCGAGCCAGCGCCATCGCCGACTTCGTCGACAAGGCCCTCTTCGTCGCGGACCCGAACCCTCCTCCATCCGATGAGGACTACATGGAAGATGAGGAGGCGGAAGACGAGCCCGAAGACGACCCGGCAGCTGGCTCCGCGGACGCTCCTCTGGCTGGTCCTTCTCCAGCCGCGTCTTAGTTTTACCTGTCTTTCCAGTTGTTCTTTTGCCAAAACAATTTTACTAAATCCCCGGGATGCCGGGTGCGCATGTATGAATATTATCGTCCTTTAATTATGTCACACTTTAATGTGTTTGTTAATCATTTATGTGCCGAGTTGCTTTCTTTCGACTCGTTCGCTTTTTCCCATCCGCCCCACTCTTTGGCTGTGCTCTTGCCGGTCGTACGTCCGACTTGCGATCCCCGTCGCCGGATCAAGAGCGGGCCGCTGGGTGAGGCCGACAGTATTTCGGTCGAACGAGCTGAATTCGACAATCCGGCACTTATATGAAAAGTTGCAAGTCAACTCGCTTTTACTCTTTCCCTTAGTCGTTTTTCGCGTGCCGGCTCCCTAGGCCTTACTCCCGCCAGCCGGACAGCCGGGTTGCGGTCTGTAGCTGGATCGGAAGCCGGCTGTCGGAAACCGGATCACGTTACTGAGCCGACCGCGTGAGAGGGTTCAAGCCAATTGGCGAAACAAGGTAGAGTACGCGAAAAACTTGTCGGAAACGGCGCTCTTGGCGCGTGCTTTTTCATAGCTTACAAAAGGGATACAAGGGATACATACATTCCTGCTCTCATGTGTAAAATGGGCGGAGTAAGTTGACATTCCAGGGACGTTTAGTCTCCTCGTCAGCCTTGTCCGGCTTGTTTTTCTTGGCCTCTTGGGCATCTATGAGATAGTAGGAATCATTGTCTACTGCCTTGCTCACGATGAAGGGACCCTCCCATGGGGATGACAGCTTATGCTGTCCGGCTGTCCGCTGGATCAGCCGGAGCACTAGGTCTCCTTCTCGGAATGCTAAGGGCTGGACCTTCCGGCTGTGATAGCGTCGGAGGCTTTGCTGGTAGATGGTAGATCTGGACGCAGCCAGCAGCCGGGCCTCTTCGACCAGGTCGACTCCATCTTCGCGAGCTTCTTTGGCTTCGGCTTCAGTGTAGAGCTTGATCCTTGGCGCGTCGTGCTCGATATCAGTCGGCAGGACGGCTTCGGCCCCGTATACGAGGAAAAATGGTGTGAAGCCGACTGAGCGGTTTGTCGTTGTGCGCAGGCTCCACAGCACATTGGGCAGCTCTTCAATCCAGCAGCCGGCTGCTCGCTCGAGCGGCTCCATCAGCCGGGGCCGGATGCCGGCTAGGACTAAGCCGTTAGCCTTTTCCACTTGTCCGTTGGACTCTGGGTGCGCCACAGAAGATAGGGCCATCCGGATCCCCATTTCCCCGCAATAGCGAGAGAAGATGCCTTGGGAGAAGTTGCTGCCGTTGTCAGTGATAATGCTGTGGGGGTAGCCGAATCTCACAATGATTTCCTTGAGGAATGTGACGGCTGTGGAGCCGTCCAGCTTCTTGATTGGCTTGGCTTCGATCCACTTGGTGAATTTGTCAATCATCACCAAGAGGTGTGTCATGCCGCCTCGCGCCGTTCTGAATGGGCCTACCATATCCAAGCCCCATACGGCAAATGGCCATGTGATGGGGATGGTTTTCAAGGCGGAAGCCGGCTGGTGTCTTTTCTTTGCGAAGCGCTGACAGCCGTTGCACTTCTTCACCAACTCTTCTGCGTCTCTGAGCGCAGTCGGCCGGTAAAAACCGTGCCGGAAGGCTTTGGCCACTATGGCTCTGGATGAGGCGTGATGTCCGCACTCTCCTTGATGGATTTCCCGTAGGAGTTCAATCCCTTCAGCCGGCTCGACGCACCGCTGGAACACCCCACTTACGCTGCGTTTGTACAGCTGGTGGTTGATGATGGTATAGGCCTTGGCCCTTCTCTCAATCTGCCTGGCCTGGACTCTATCATCAGGCAGCACACCGTCGGTGAGGTAGGAGAGGAAATCTTGTGCCCATGAAGGTACGCATCTTACCTCGAATACGCTGACCAACAGGGCCTCCTGCGTGGGAGCTTCCGGATTCGACTGCATGGTCGCCGGGTTCGGCTTGCTAGCCGGCGGGTTCGGCTTGCTAGCCCCCGAGTTTGGCGATGAAGCCCCCGGGTTGGACTGAGAAGTCCCCGGGTTCGGCATGGTAGCCGGTGGGTTCGGCTTGTTAGCCCCCGACTTGGGCGATGAAGCCCCCGGGTTCGGCTGAACAGCCCCCGGGTCAGCCGGCACGAATATTGAATCCGAGTCCGGTGACGGTATGATGGACGGCTTCTTGAGAACCGCCAAGGCGATGCCCGGCGGAATGGCTTGCCTGGTTGAGCCAATCTTGGACAAGGCGTCAGCCGCCTCGTTGTTTGCTCGTGGCACGTGGTGGAATTCGCAGCCGTCGAAGAAGCCGGATAGCAGCTGGACATGGAAGCGGTATGAGGCCATGTTGGCGTCCTTCGCGTCACAGTCGCCAGATGCTTGCTGTATAACCAAGTCGGAGTCGCAGAAGCAAAGTATGCGACGCACGCCAATCTCCTTGGCCAGCTTTAGCCCATGAATGAGCGCTTCATACTCCGCCACATTGTTGGATGCGGCGAAGTGGATCTGCAGGACGTAGTCCAGCCGGTCTCCCTTGGGAGAGGTGAGGACGATGCCGGCTCCCAAGCCGTTGCGCATCTTCGAGCCGTCAAAGTGCATCTTCCAGTGTGTGGAATCCGGCACAGGCGGCGAGTGCGCATCTCAGCCCAGTCGACGAAGAAGTCCGCGAGGATCTGCGACTTGATGGCTGTGCGTGGCTCGTAGAGGATGGTGTGGGCGGCTAGCTCCAGGGCCCACTTGGCAACCCGGCCGTTGGCATCCTTGCTGCCGATGATTTCCGCCAAGGGCGCTGTGGCAACCACCTTGATGGGGTGCTCTTGGAAGTAGTGCTTGAGCTTCTTGGCCGCCATGTAGACGCCGTAGGTGACCTTCTGGTAGTGGGGGTAGTTTTGCTTCGACTGGGAGAGCACTTCGCTAAGGTAGTAGACTGGACGCTGGACCAGCTGCTCCCTGCCGTCTTCTTTGCGCTCCACCACCAGGACAACGCTAACCACTCGGTTGGTGGCTGCGATGTACAACAGCATCGGCTCCATTGAAGCCGGCGTTGCAAGGATTGGCGCGGTTGAGAGCACGCGCTTCAAGTCACGGAAAGCTTCCTCCGCCTGCGGTGACCAGACGAACTTGTCCGCCTTCTTCATCAATTGATACAGGGGCAGTGCCTTCTCCCCCAGCCGGCTGACGAAGCGGCTCAAGGAAGCCAGGCAGCCAGCGAACTTCTGGACGTCCTTGAGGCACTGCGGCAGCTCCATCTTCTCCAGGGCACTGATCTTCTCCGGGTTGGCTTCTATCCCTCGCTGAGAGACGAGGTAGCCGAGGAGCTGGCCAGACGGCACGCCGAATGTGCACTTGGCCGGGTTGAGCTTCATCCGAAATCTTCTCAGATTGGTGAAGGTTTCTCTCAGGTCATCAAGGAGGGTAGTCGTCTCCTTGGTCTTTACAACGACATCATCCACATATGCGTGAACGTTTCTGCCGATTTGATCCTGCAAGCATTTTTGCATGCACCTTTGGTAGGTGGCGCCTGCATTTTTCAAGCCGAACGGCATAGTCGTGTAGCAATAAGCCCCGTACGGGGTAATGAACGAAGTCTTTATTTGATCAGCCGGATTCAAAGGAATCTGGTGGTAGCCTGAATAGGCATCTAGGAAAGACAACAGTTCACAGCCGGCAGTCGAGTCTATGACTTGATCTATGCGCGGCAGGGGGAAGGGGTCCTTCGGGCATGCCTTGTTCAGGCTGGTGTAGTCGATACACATGCGCCAGGAGCCGTTCTTCTTCAAAACCAGGACCGGGTTCGCCAACCAGTCCGGGTGCAGCACTTCCATGATGAAGCCGGCTGCCAGCAGCCGGGCGATTTCTTCACCGATGGCCTTCCTTCTTTCTTCGGCGAAGCGCCTGAGAGGCTGCTTCACCAGCTTGGCTTCAGGCCGGACGTGAAGGTGGTGCTCAGCCAACTCCCTCGGCACACCCGGCATGTCTCTTGGAGTCCATGCGAAGATGTCCCGATTCTCACGGAGGAAGCTGGTGAGCTCGCTTTCCTATTTCTCGCTCAAGCCGGCACCGATGGTGACGTACTTGTCCGGCTGCGCCGGGTCCAGCAAGATCTTCTTGGTGTTGTCGGCCGGCTGGAAGTGAGTCGTCCCAGCCGGGTTGCCTGCAGCCGGCATGTCTGTCTGCGCGGCCTTGGCGAGGGCGACGGCGTCGTGGATGAGCTGCTTCTCGGTGGCGATGACCAGCGTCTGGGCCATCTTGGAGCTCTGCGTGGCGCAGTCCATGGAGCGGCGATAGTCGCCGGCTATGGTGATGACCCCCTTGGGGCCAGGCAGCTTCATCTTCAGGTACCCATAGTGGGGCACCGCCATGAACTTGGTCAGGGCCGGCCTGCCTAGGAGCGCGTGGTAGGGACTCACGAGGTCCACCACCTCGAACTCGATTCTCTCGGTGCGGAAGTGATCCGGCTTCCCGAACATCACCTCCAGCGTGATCCGGCCGATCGGCTGGCAGCAGTGGCCTGGCACTATGCCATGGAAGACGGTGGGGGTGGGGCGCAACTCGGCCTCCTGGATGCCCAGCTTGCGGGCGGTGTCGCGGTAGAGGATGTTGATGCTGCTGCCGCCGTCGATGAGGACGCGCGAAAAACGCACGCTGCGCCGGGTTGTGCCGATGGTGGGGTCGAGGACCATGGCGTAGCTGCCCGGCTTCGGCAGGACAGCCGGTGTGTCGCGGCGATCAAAAGTGATGGCCTGCTCTGACCCGGTTAGGTCCTGGGGGACCGGCGGTATGACCGCGTTGACCTCGAGGGAACGGCTCTGCTGGCTCGTCTTGTCCTCGGGCTCGGAGGTGAAGATGATGTAGGTAGCATCTTCGGCCAGATATCGGCCGCCATGGTGCACTTGGTTAGCCTCGTGGTGCTCGAGGTTGGCGTTCTCTGCGCCGGCTTGGCCACCCGGCCCGCCGGCTGGTGGGGGCGGGGGTGGAGGCGGGAGAGGTTCACCGCTTGTCAGCCGCTTCATGAAGTGGCAGTCGCGGGTGGTGTGGTTGGAGGGGTTCTTGCCGCTGTGGTACTTGCACGGCGAGTCGAGCATCTGCTCGAAGGTGTACTTCGGCTTCCACTGCCGGTCTTGCTTCTGGCGGCGGCTGCCGCCTGCCGCGTTGTCTGCCACGGCGGCTACGTGGGCGGAGCCGTACCGGCGGTCCGGCTGGTCGCTGTGACGCTTGCCGCGGTAGTTGTCCCGCCGGCTGCCATGAGAGGCGCCGTCTGCCGGCTTGTGCTCAGCCGACTTGTGGTGGTCCCGCCTGGAGGGAGCCGGTGCTGGGTCAGCCGGCGCCTTGCCGGCTTCTTCAGCCAGCGCGTACTTGTCCGCGATGGCCATCAAGGCGGCCATCGACTTGGGGTCACTACGGCGCAGCTTGTGCCACAGCATGGTGTTTGGCCGGCAGCCTCCCATGAAGAAGCTGATGGCCTGGATCTCGTGCACGCCCTCGCAGGAGTTGCGCATCTCGCACCAGCATGTCAGGTACGCGCGATCCGTCTCGTCCGGGCCCTGCTTGCACATCTCAAGCTGCTGAGGGCGACCCGGCCGGCGGTAGGTGCCGGTGAAGTTGCTGACGAAGACCTCTTCGAAATCCAGCCAGCCGTTGATGCTGCCGGCTGGCAGGTTGTTGAGCCAGGTGCGGGCGGAGCCGACCAGCATCAGGGGGGAGTAGCGTACCGCCCACCGCTTGTTGCCTCGAGAGATGCCGACTGCGGTGGAGTAGTCCTGCAGCCAGTCCTCCGGCTTGGCGGTGCCGTCGTACTTGGGCGTGTCGCGGGGGAGCTGGAAGCCGTCGAGCACGGGCTCGTTGGCGATGCGGGGCCCGAAGCACTTGGGGCAAGCCGGCGCCTCCTCTTCCGCGATGCGGGATTCGACCAGCCGATCGAGGCGGTCTCTGGCGTCGGTGGGCTCGATGCGGGGGCCCAGCCGGGAGCGTGCCGGCTGCTTCTGGAGCCGGCCGGTGCTGACGGCGGGGCTCGGAGTCTTGCTCCTGGTTCCGGCTTGGGGGAGGCCGGCTGCGGCTGCTGCCGCTTGGCTGGTGGCTCGGCCGGCCCGAACTTGCGTGCGTGGCCCGGGAATCACGGTGTCGGCTTGGTGCTGGGGAGGCGGACTCGGCCGTGTCCCTGGCGCCTTCCCTGTCGTTGCCTGCAGCGCCACGAGCGTGAGAAGCTCTGGGGGCATTGACATACCTGGGGTCGGCCGCCTGCTTGTTGGCTGCGTTGAGCAGCTCAGTCACCCGCATGGTTTGGCGGCGTAACTCTTCGCCTTCAAGGCGGTTCAGCTCTTCTGCGGCGGCTTGTGCCGCGCGCATGTTCTTGTCGGGGGTGTTGTAGACGGGTAACTCCGCGGACAAAGTCGGCGAAGGAGCACCGTCGCGGGCGATCTCAGCGCCAAGGTCGCGGCCTCTGCGGCGGATCTGACCGGCTCGGCTGGGACCATCGCCGCCTGGAGTGAGGCCGTGGGCGCGGTTGTACTCGCGCTGGGTGATCTCCATCTGGCGCTTAGCAGCAGCCAGTTCTTCGGTTTGCTTGAGGAGGAGCTGGCGGTGCGCCTCCAAATCCGCCTCGATGGTGGTGGGGTCGCCGCCAGGCGTGAGCGGGGTGCTCAGCTTCGCCCGGACTTCGTCCAACCGGGACGGTGGCGGTGGCGCCTTTGGGCCCGAGCCGGAGGCGTTGGGGTCGACGTTGCGCTCCAGGTTGGGGCCACGGGTGCGCGGGTTCTTGGTGGGGAGCTCCTCGCCAGCCATCATGACTTGCACGACGACGGGGCTGGCGGGAGCGCTGCTGCCGGCTCGCGGAGGAGGGCTTGCGCAGCGCAGGACCTGCCGCGGGTAGCGCGGCGGTGCGACGGTAGCGACGTAGACGTCGTGGCCGCCGAAGGAGATGACGCTGCCGCCGGCTGGGAAGGGCCGGTCAGCGAAGCAGCCAGCGTTGTCGCTGACGCAGTCGAGGGAGCCGAATCTCCAGATCAAGCCTGAAGCGACTCGCTCGCCGGTGGTGATGGTGAGGCCCGTCCGGATGAAGACACCGGCCGAGGATGCTGAAGGCCCCACGGTGGGCGCCAAATGTCGTGGTATCGTCACGGCATATGCCATAGGGTGGCTAATTGAAGTGGTTCCTGAGGGATCTCACGGCGGTATCCGGATGCGGGTATGGGCACGAGCGACACGGCGACGTACCCAGGTTCGAGGCCATCCAATGGAGGTAAAACCTCTACTCCTGCTATGAGTGTATATGATGATCACACAGTACAATGGTGCTCCTAGAGCTGTGTCCGGCTGCTCCTGAGAGGATAAGGGAGACGATGATCTCTCTCACAGGGCAGCGCTAGGGGTGGAATGAAGTGAGAATGATCGATCCCCTGCACGAGAGGGGGTAGTGCGGCTTATATAGGCGCTGGCACTTTACATATAAGACCCTATAGTTTACTGTCCGGCTTGGCCGGCTCCGGCTTCCGCTCCTTCCCGAGGCGGTGACGTCAGGAGCCGTTGAGGCATCGTGGCCTGTCCCATCCGGCTGCCACGGTCAGCGGTATGGAGAGGAGGTGTCCCTGTCGCCGTCAGCCACTGTAGCCAGTACGGATCGTCGTAAGCCCTGACGGCCTGTCCGGTGCGTGGCACTATTGCTCCACAGTGCCCCGCGCTTTACGGAAGATGGAGTCAGCGTGGATTTTAGGAACCCGGATCACCAACCCGGTTCCTTCCAGTGCAAGACTCGCCAGCCTCGAGTCGGTCTGAGGTACAAACCCCAGTCGGATATGGCTTGTAGAAGCCGGCCCAGCTACAGCATTGGTGGCCGTAGCCAGGCCGACTAGGACCTAGAGCCAGCCGGCTTCCGGACCAGCCGGCCACGGCGCCAGCCGGCTGCTCCTCAGCCGGCCTTTGCCGCGAGCCGGCCAGTGGCCAGCCGGCTGCTCCGCGTCCATTGCCCTATCCGGGGTCTTCCCCCCGACATCTACATTCCGGGTAGTTGTTGATTGTAGGCAATCCGCTCATTCCTGAATCCCAGCAGTGCTTAAAGAAAGGACAATCCCAGTGTCTGTCCATATCTTCCTGCTCCCTTGACTTCCCCTTAGCGCGGCGCTCATATCCGTCGTCGTCTCTATCATACCGACGATATTTTCCGTTGTCTACATCAGACCGACGATATCTTTCGTCATCTATGTCGTGCCGCCGGCGTCGGTCGTACTGATGCTCATATTTGTTAAGGAGATGCGCGGAGAGTGGTCGTTGATACCGCACGTTTCTCACTTGTTCCTCGGTGATGTACCGTCTATCATCATATCGGGGCCGGTCACGTGGGCCGGCCTCCTCCTTTTCCTTGCCACGGGAGTGACCGATTTCTTCTTTATCCCTGCCATGGTGGTATACACGCCCTGCCATGTTAACATCGAATGAGAAACCTAGCTGACGCCTCGCGGAGTGATTGTATTCCACCATGTTGACGCCAGGAAACGGTTGCGTGTCCACTTTCATGGCAAGCTGACCAAAGATCAAACGGCCTTGTTCTATCGCCGTTTGGATCTTCCGACGCAACTCTTTGCAGTCATTGGTGATATGGGTGAACGAGTGATGCCACTTGCAGTACGGTCTCCCGTTCATTTCTTGCACCGTAGGGATTTTATGGCCTTCCAGTAACTTCAGCTGTTTTTCCTTAAGCAATAAATCGAATATCTGCTCAGCTTTGCTTACATCGAAGTCAAACCCTTTTGCAGGCCCTTGTTGTTTCACCCATTTGCAGGACACGGGATCTGCCCCCCCCCCCCCGAGCCCATTCAGCCACGGCTATTTCCTGGTCTTCTGGAGAGTCCCCAACTTCTTCTGTCTCGACCAGGCCTATCGGGCGTTTGAACTTTTCTTGGTACAATTCTGGGTGGCGCTGCTCATACAATGTTAATTTCTGGGCCATTTGCGCCAGTG
This sequence comes from Lolium perenne, assembly GCF_019359855.2. Taxonomy (NCBI): domain Eukaryota; kingdom Viridiplantae; phylum Streptophyta; class Magnoliopsida; order Poales; family Poaceae; genus Lolium; species Lolium perenne. Next base: position 123,311,868 of record NC_067250.2, on the reverse strand, counting down.
AATTGTACTCCACTTGGAAAGCCAGATCCTTGATCGGCACCGCGAGGCCCAACGCTGCCAGATCGACTGCTTCTTTCTCAGTTAAACGAGCCGAATAACATCGGTTCTTGACAGTCCTGAAACGCTGAATGTATTCCGACAGCGTTTCTCCCCGCTTCTGCCGCACCTGCGCCAGATCGGCAATGCCAGCCTCGGTAGCTTCTGAGTGACATTGAACATGAAACTGCTCTTCCAGTTGCTTCCACGTCCGGACTGAATCTGATGGCAACGAGGTGTATTACTTTGAACTTTGAGAACTCAGGGAGCCGATACTTGGGCGGCAGCGGAATCAAATCATATATGTTGGGGTACGGCTTGCAATAGCCGACTGTTCTCCTCTTTGGCAGGATGCCGAACTGGTCTCTCAAGATCGTACTGATTTGTTCCACGGTATGAGCTGCAGGGGCTGAGCTTTCATGACTCGTTCCGGTGGCATATTTAGCTAGCCACGCATGTTTATCGGCGTCCGCTCCATAAATCCCTGCTGCTGCAGTCTGGTTCGTGCGCGCCAAGTTATTGCAGTCCGGCACGTATGTGCACACGTATCCATGTGGGATTTCTTTAGGTGGCTCATGCAGGAATTGGTAATCGCCAGGATCGCCTCCAATCTTGTAGACGACGTATGCCGGCGAACCCGGTGGCTCTGGAGCTGCAAGCGCGAATGGCAGCTGCGGTCTGGTTTGGAACGGTATTTCTCCCTGGTGAGTCCCTAGGGCAGGCCCTGACGGAGAGTACCGATGCTTCATGATTTCCTGAACCACGTGAACCGCAATGCGCTCGAAAGCGTTCACCAGGCTCTCAGAATGACGGTGTAGAGAATGAGCCACCATGTAATTAACTTCCTGGCGCAGAGCTCTGGTGCGTTCCTCTGAAGGGAGAGACGGATCTACTTCATCGAGAACGCCTTCGGGTGAGAACCCTTTCCCCCTAATGCCATGTTTACGGGTCCTCTCGAAAGAGCCGATGAGATCGGCTTTGAAGACAGCTTTAATATCATCATATTTCTTCTTGTGCTCCTCAGGCAGCTCTTCGTACGTGATTGGTGCGTCCGCCATCTCAGCTGCAGATGTTGACGCAGTTGCTGTAGAATGTCCCACCGGGCGTGCCAGAATGTGTTGCCTGCCAAAACCCACCGGCGAGCAGCGACGAGCAACACGAAGAGCCGGGAGGCTCCCAGAACTGCTGGTGGGCCCTGGTCCCTCGGGCGACGGCCCGCAAAGATCCGGCACACGTCCTGGCTGTTGGGAGGGCGTGCCACCTGACCTATACCTGGTCAGGAAGGTGATGGATTGCTTCAATTAGTTTCCTGCATGGCAGACACGTAAACATTAAATCTGAGCCTCGATCGGCTCTCAGGTTACCCTGTGAATCGGCTCAAGGAGCCGATTGACCCATGGTTCGTATTGGATCTATGATAACATGGGGATCCTGCTTGATCAATACCAAGCCAAATCGATCTACGACAGTCTAGGGTTTTCACCACATAACTGGAACGTCCTACACGTAGTTGAGCCTGGAAGATACGAAAGATAACAGAAAACCAGTCCTAGAAGAGGCCTAAAAACCAACACAGAGTCGATTCCCGGAACAACCCCTCTTGGATCGGCAAACCATACCTTACGCACTACTGGATCGTTCAACCCGTTTGCAAGGCCTAACCATGCGGATATCAAACTAATCCTTGGATAACAAGGAACAACCATAACAGATCAGATCTACTAAATAAAGATCAAGCAAGATGCTGCCCTTACACCTAAGATAGGTGCAAATGCAGCTAGATATCTAGGGGCAGCATAACTAAGCAAACATACCAGAAAAGTATCGATATTAGCCCCAAAACATCTATGATAACAGTATTACTCGCCATCAACAAGGCTTCAGCACGAGCAACACAAAACAATGAATAAACTGATACTGCTCAGATCGCGAGATGCAATCTGGGCAGCATGGCGCTTACCCGGAAGAAACCCTCGAAACAAGGGGTGGCGATGCGCCTAGATTGTGTTTGTTGTGAACGTGATCGTCCTCATTTCTCAGTAACCCTAGGTACATATTTATAGTCCGTAGACTTTCTATCTTTGGAATAAACCTAACTGTGTACGACTAAACTCTATCTCTTAATTCTAAACTGAAACGTGATCTACCATAATGTACAGATACACGGGCAATCTAGCCCAAACTCTCGTACGAGGCCAATTCAGAAATACTTTATGTGCATATCCTCTAAGCCCATCTCAATCACGGCCCATCTCCTTACTTGGCTAAAATCAGGCGATAACAGAATCTATTCGTGTAAGGAATGTTTTAAGCATGTATAACATGTGTGGATATTAAAAAAGTGACTTGATGACGACATCGAGGGGGTGTCAATTGCAATGACCAATGAATGACGAAATTCGTGTGGCTAGGGATGCTGTAGAAGAGGGGCAATGTTGTGTAACACTGTGTAGCAAAAGGGGGATTGAAATGAGTGCAAAATTTGATACTGTTTGAGTAAACATATCCATAATGAGTTCATTGATCGATGATGTTTATATGTTGCATTATTAGCCCGCATCAACTCCCTATAATTGTTTGTAGAAACGATTATGGCAATTTATCAGAGTTGGAGAATACACCAGCCCAAGGAGTGGAATTACATGTTGTAGCAGGGGTCTTCGGTGCTGACATTGTTAGAATGAGGTGCCTACGATGCACAATGATGCTAAGAAAAAAACATGAAATCCGTAGCAACGCACGGGCATTCAACTAGTATATTCAACATCCCAGAGGCATTAGCGCCTAACGCCCTGGATTCTCATGGAGGTATCAAGCTCACGAAGATGGGGGGTGAGGAGGGTGTGCATAAGCTCCAAGGTTGTCGGATCGAGCGACATGGCGCGCTTGGAGGCTTCGATGATTGTGGAGGTATGTTCTTATCGATGTTACGTATGTCTAGTTTAGTCGTTTAATGTCGGGTAAAATGTTATCGAGATTTCTGTGTGTATGACATAACGATTTTGCTCCAATGTAAGTGTTCCCCAAACGTAGGATGGGTTAGGACAAAAATATTGGCGGTACTAGATTTTATTGTTGCAGATTGTGATGTGATTTTTAGATTTTTTTAATTGAATGGAGACTTGTTACATACGATATTCTTTTGTTACATCAGCATGCTTGAAATGTTGCAAAAGTTTATTTCATGCTACAAGTCGCAAGTTTTATGTATTCTCATAAAAATGTTGCAAAACAATGTTAGAATTGCTAAATGCATGGAAAAATATTATGTCCGGGATTATTTTGTAGCACTGACAATATTTTTGCAAAAGTGACATGGGACTACCAAAAATCAAACCGGTTGTCGCAACAATCAGCTCATGGCTAACGCTTGCCTAATAATAAGGGTAGTGTTGAGAATCCCCTAGGGGAGGGGGTCACAGCTTGACATAGGCATCCCCAATGGGCCTGCCGAAGATGGTACCCGGGGTTTACTGAAGGCCCATGACTCGAAGAATAAGAAGATTCGGAAGCCCAAGTTATTATTAAGAAAAGCTAGAGTTGTATTAGGAAATACTACTTGTAATCTTGCGGGACGGGTTGGAAACCCTCCCGGACTCTGTAACTTGTGTATTATGAATCCCTCGACTCCACCTCCTATATAATGGGGAGTCGAGGGACAAAGATAGCATCGATTCATTATTTCACGCAACCCTAGTTTTCATATCGTCGAGCACTTTTCGGCTGAAACCTTCGAGATCTACTTGCCCTTTACTTCCGACTAAAACCCTAGTCTACAATCTGTAGGCATTGACAAGTTAATCCCTTGTCAATTGGCGCCGTCTATGGGAATTAGAGGTGTCAAGGATCTGATCTCGATGGCACGTTCAAGATCGTCGACTTCGTCAACTGCAAGCAACGCGATGGACAGAGGTAAACAGATCGAAACTGGTCTAGTTGATTTTGTTCCTCACCCGCCCTCCTGTTTGGATGCATATGCGTATCTGGAGGAGCCCATGGAGATGATGTTCGGAAAGTTCCACTTCCGCGTCAAGAAAGAAGGAGCGTATCGTCTCGAAATTCCGTTCTCGTCGGGATTATCAGCGGTCGATCCCGATTTTTCAAGTTCCACATCGTCAATCGACTCAGGTGACGAGGAGATTTCGTCGCCACGCTTCATCAGCACCATGGCAAGCGAAAAACTCGCCAAGATCTTCAGCGACATGTCTTTCGAGTCATCTGCGGACTCCGATATAAGCGATGACTCGAGCAACATCGACAACTTCAACTTCATCGACAGATCCACTATTGTTGGAGAGGTCGTCACCAATCTCTATGATGGTGTCACCAAACCCAACATGGTTCAGTATCCAAAATATCATTAGATCTATGCAATCGGAGATCCGAGTCGCCCACAAGAGGAGATATCAGAGAACTTCGATGAGGCGGGAAATCCATATGTCGATCCTGCAGATCTCACGAGAGGTCTAGGAACAAAATATATCGGACTGGGAACACGAGAGATGGTGCGATTTCCGCAGGCAGTATGGGATCGAGTTGCAAGAGCTATTGATGGTACAGATCCAATGACTGTAACGGCGACACCTGAGGAATTACAAGCATATCAATATAGGCTTGCACGTACCAGGCGGGAGCTCGAGAAGCAGAAAATCGAGTTGGATAGGAGGCAGGAAGCAGCTTCTGCGTCAAGCAGGCGAAGAGCTAACTTGAGTCAACAATCTGGTACTTCGGGAGATAGTCATAGAGCAGCTCGAAACAGAGCAAGATCTCGGCTGCAAAATATACCTGAGGCAGATAGGGAGAATCTGGTTCAAAACCTCGACATGTCCTTTATGTCGATACACACGAGGGGGAATATTATCCCTAAGACACCAGAAGCTGGATACATGGCGACGCAAGCGTTCATCCTCGCATCCAAGCCACCTCCCGGAGATCCAAGAGAAGCATTGTACAATATGGCTATGGCAGGAGTTGGAGCCATGGGAACGGCGTTTATAAATTTGCCTCCCGAAGGATCAGCAAGGCAAAATAGTCCACGACCTGCTGCAGCAGCACCAGGTCCCGAGAGAACAAGTGGAGTAAGAGATACAGCAACACAGGCACGGGTGGACAGAGCACGACAAAACAGAAGGGAACATCGGCACTCCCCAGAGATAGATGACGAGGATATGTGTGGACTGCCGTGCTTTACAAGGAGAGTCCGCAAAACTCGCGTCCCTTCAGGGTTTAAACTACCCGATAATTTCAAAAAATTCGACGGTCTGCAAGACCCCGAGGATTGGCTCGTTGATTATCTCGAGACGGTGAAGCTGATAGGAGGAACCAGAGCAACAGCCATGCAGAGCATCCAAGTACATCTGAGTGGATCCGCGCGATCTTGGATAAAGAAGCTCCCTCCGGGTTCCATCGACAGCTGAGACAGCTTTGAGGATGTGTTCGTTAAGAATTTCCGATCCACCTGCAAAAAACCCGCATCACTAGAAGAGTTGAGAGCATGTCGACAAAAGCATGATGAATCAATGAGAAAGTATATCCAAAGGTGGAACATCATTAAAAACTCGGCAGAGAATATATCCGACGAGAGAGCAATAGATGTGTTCGTAGCAGGAATCCGACGAGGAGATTTTGTCGAGGACTTGGGGAGAACCAACCCAAGGACGGTATCAACATTAATGGAGATAGCAAACAGGTGGGCAGATGGAGAGGACATTGTTCATAATAAGCGACATAGGTCGCCTGAAGAGGACCGCATCCGAAATTTCCAAAATACACGACGATTTCCTCGGCAGTTCTCGAGCTATGATGCTCCTGGCCAAATATCGGCTGGTTTCCGAGGAAATATTGGAGGAAGCAATAGAGATGAATATCAAAGGAGTAGCGAGCAGCGAGGCGACAATAGAGATGACTCCCAAAATAACAGGCAAAATAGTGGACCAAGATTCCAGAGACCTTTCGTGTCTCCCGAGGATATGATGAACGGGCCGTGTCAGATGCATTTTTATCTCGACAGTAATGGGAAGAGACAATCAGGACATCTGCAGAAGGACTGTCGAAATTTTCAAGCAATGTTGAGGTTTGCGGGGCAAGCCAATGCTCAAGCAACAAATAGAAATGCCCAAGGGCCCAGGAGTGAGATCCACTTGCCACCTCCTCCCGCAATTACGGACGAAAATCGGCACCAGCTCAGAATAGCGGCAGCACCACAATCATCTCCATATGTCGATCCCAATTCCAACGGTGCGGTCTCGATGATTAAGAAGGCTAGGCCGTCCAATAGAGCTCAGAAAGTAATCTTGCGACAAGTGTTCATGGCAGAGAAGATGCCTCCACCAACGATTGAGTACCTAAATTGGTCAGGACAGGACATTGGCTTCACAATAGCGGATCACCCGCAACAAGTTCCTCGACCAGGGCAGTCAGCACTTATCTTACCAGCAGTGATTGCAGGATTCGACGTATCTCGAGTATTCATAGATGGAGGCAGCAGTCTAAACCTTATGTACGCAGATACACTAAGGAAGATGAACATATCCCTAGCAAATCTGAAACCAACTGACACACGTTTCCATGGTATCACGCCAGAGAAGCCGAGTTATCCGTTGGGGAAGATCAATCTCGACGTTCAGTTTGGGACCCGAGAAAATTACAGAATAGAAAGGCTGGAGTTTGAAGTCGTGGATTTCCCGTCGCAGTATCACGCTTTGTTGGGACGACCAGTGTACGCTAGGTTTATGGCGGTACCACACTACACGTACCTGCTGTGGAGGTTACCTGGACCTAAAGGACCAATTACAGTCAAAGGAAGTTTTGCATTAGCCGATAAATGCAACAAAGACTTTCATCGACTGTTAGAAACTTTCGGGATGCAAGCAGAATATATGGCGTCAAGGCTCACGACTGATTATGATGTGCTGCCAGATGTAGGGAGGCCTCTCAGGGAGCCAACCTTTAACACTACCAAAGATTTCAAGGAGGTGCAGATTCACCCGACAGATCCAAAGAAAACGACGTCCATCGCGACAGACATGGACCTCGCATAGGAAAGCGCGCTCGTTGAGTTCCTCTGTGAGCACTGGAAAATCTTCGCATGGTGTCCAGCTGACATGCCAGGAATACCCAGGGAACTTGCCGAGCACCACCTAAACTTGGATCCAATAGCGAGACCGATTAAGCAACCTTTGCGACGTTTTTCGGAACCAAACCGCAAAGCTATGCTGTCAGAGATTGATCGACTAAGAGAAGCTGGTTTTATTAAAGAGCTACATACAGAGGCCACGTGGGTAGCAAACCCAGTGCTGGTCCCGAAGAAAAACACGAAGGTCCTACGCATGTGTGTCGACTTTACGTGTCTCAATAAACATTGTCCAAAGGATCACTTTCCCCTCCCGAGGTTCGATCAAATCATCGACTCCACGGCAGGATGTGAACGTCTTTCCTTCCTGGACGCATATTCTAGTTATAACCAGATCAGATTAAAAGAAGAGGATGAGGTCAAGACATCGTTCATTACACCTTATGGCGTGTTTTGCTACAAAACAATGCCTTTTGGTTTGAAAAACGTGGGAGCAACATATCAGCGGATGATGCAGAAGTGCTTGGCAACACAGATTGGGAAAAACGTACAAGTGTACATCGATGATGTCGTCGTAACATCAAAAAAGGGGACACCGCTGATCGAGGACTTAAAGGAAACTTTCAACAACCTTGACAAGTTTTGTCTCAAGCTGAACCCGACGAAGTGTTCTTTCGGCGTCCCTGCAGGAGAACTTCTTGGGTTCCTAGTCTCAGCAAGAGGAATCGAGGCCAATCCAGAAAAAATCCAAGCTATCGTAACAATGAGGAAGCCAACAAAGTTAAAAGAAATACAGCAATTAACTGGGCGAGTCGCAGCTTTAAGCAGATTCATCGCCAGGCTGGGAGAAAAGGCGTTACCGTTCTATGCTTTGATTCAGCAAGGAGAGAAGTTCCAGTGGAACGAGGAGGCAGACGGAGCTTTTGAGGATCTTAAGCGTACAATTTCAACACCACCAATCTTGGTGGCGCCTAAGGTGAAGGAACCCCTCTTGTTATACATTGCAGCCACACCCCAGGTGGTCAGCACAGCACTTGTGGTCAAAACAGAGGAAGAAGGAAAACTCCACGGAGTGCAGAGGCCAGTATATTTCATCAGTGAAGTTTTATTGCCTTCAAAACAGCGGTATCCGCAGTACCAGAAGCTAGCATATGGAGTGTTTACGACCGCAAGAAAATTGCGGCACTATTTTTTGGCACATCCGATAATAGTGGTTAACGAGGCGCCTTTATCCAACATACTAAACAATCCAGAGGCTACGGGTCGTGTCTCCCTTTGGGGAATAGAACTTTCTCCTCGGGACATCACGTACGAAAAAAGAAAAGCAATAAAGTCGCAAATTCTGCCAGATTTCATCGCAGAGTGGATGGAGCTACAAAATACAGGGCCCCCGGATTTATCGAGAACCTGGACTATGAACTTCGACGGGTCCAAGAGATTAGAGGGAGCTGGAGCAGGCGTGATACTAATATCACCTGAAGGCGATAAATTAAAGTACGTCTTACAGATGACGTTTCCAAACGCGTCTAACAATGAGGCAGAATACGAAGCTCTCATATATGGCATGAAGATGGCGAAGGCTTGTTGTGCAACTCGACTAAAGATATTTGGCGACTCACAGTTGGTAGCTCAGCAAGTCATCAACCAATGTGATGCAGTCAATGATAGTATGAGAGCATACAAAGAAGTGTACAACGAGCTAGAGAAGCTATTTGATGGATGCGAAGTAAATCACATCAGCAGGCTGAGCAATGATGAAGCCGATGTTCTTGCAAACATCGGGTCGCAGTGCCTCGCAATTCCACCAGGCGTGTTCTGGGAAGAGATAGCCGAGAGATCTACAAAACCGAAGAAGGCACAGAAGAAGCAGAAGGATGAAAAACCCTCGGGGGGCCCAAAAGAAGGACTAGAAGAAGAAGAACAGGACCTAGTAATGATGGTACAAATTCCATGGATACAAGCGTACATATCATACATCCTAAGGAAAGAAATACCCGACGATCCAGTTGAATCAAGGCGAGTTATTAGACGATCTAAAGCCTTTACTGTGGTCAAAGGGGAGTTGTACAAGCGAAGTATTTCGGGAGTGTTACAAATGTGCGTCACACCCGAAGAAGGAAGGATAATTCTGAAGGACGTACATGAAGGAATATGTGGTCATCACGCAAGCAGTCGAGCTATCGCGGCCAAGGTTTTCAGAGCAGGATTCTATTGGTTGACAGCAATTGAGGATGCGAAGGAGATAGTGCGAACTTGCGACGCGTGCCAGAGATTTGCCACAAAACCGCATTCTCCGGCAGCACAGTTGATGCCAATACCATTGTCTTGGCCCTTTGCTCAATGGGGTCTCGATATGGTGGGAAAGTTACACAAGGCCTCGCCAGGAGGATACGAGTATATGCTCATCGCTGTCGAAAAATTCACCAAGTGGATAGAAGCAAAGCTGATAAATTCACCAGACGGAGCGTCGGCAATCAAGTTCGTGAAAAGCATTGTCTTTCGGTTTGGAGTACCTCATAGCATCGTCACGGACAATGGCGGTAATTTCACATCCAAGGAATTCAAGCCATACTGTACAGAGGTGGGCATCAAACTGCACTTCGTGTCAGTTGCGCAACCGCAGACCAATGGTCAAGTCGAGAAAGCCAATGGTATCATCTGCAACGGTATCAAGAAGCGTGTGTTAGGACCATTGGAAAAAGCTCGACATACTTGGCCAGAGGAGTTGCCGAGTGTGTTATGGAGTATTCGAACAAAACCAAATACAGTGACACAGGAGACTCCGTTTTTTCTGGTCCATGGAGCTGAAGCAGTACTGCCGATAGAAATAGAGCATGATTCTCCAAGAGTCACGGAATACGATGAAGAAGCCTCCAGAAATGCATTGGAAGACGATGTTGATGCACTTGACGAAGCTCGAGACGAAGTATTATCACGGGTCACTAAGTATCAGCAAGACTTGAAAAACTACCACAGTCGACGTTTGCGTCCAAGATCCTTTCAGGTCGGCGACTTAGTTCTACGGCTCAATCAAAAAAGCCATGAAAACTCGAGTCGCCGTGGCTTGGCCCTTACATCATCACAAAAGTAATCGAAGGAGGAGCGTATAGGATAAAGGACAAGAAGTCAGGAGTTGCCGAGCCAAATCCTTGGAACGTGGCGCAACTCAGGCGTTTTTACGCCTACAGTCGAAATATAGTCATCCTTGTAAAAATACAATGTACTGAAACGCCCGCGAGTTTTCAGACGCACTCTTTTCCTTTCAAGGCACCGAGTGGGGCTGAAAGGTTTTTAATGAGGCGGGCTCGCGGTGCTGCAATATAGTAAAAGATATTGGTGATATACATCTTTTTTCGTCAACAGGCTCGGGGGCTCATAACCCGTGGCAAAAAAATATATACACTCTCGCAAAATAGTAAATTCATCGAGGCGCAAAAATAGCTCGAACTCCGGCCAAAGGCTCGGGGGCTTTACAATATAAATTATATTTTACATCGACAGGCTCGGGGGCTCATACCCGTAAATATAGTATACTCAATAAAACTTGCCTTGGTTTAACCTCGCAAACACAATAAAGAAATTAGCCACCAAAACACTCGGGGGCTAGGGAAAAAGAAAAAATATATATATATCTATCTTACAACATGAATACAAGAAAGTTATACTTTTCTTTCGACAACATAAGCTATTTACTGAAAAAATAAACTCAGTCATGTCCTAAAAGGTCGTCAATGTTTACTCTATCTTCTTCGGCAGAGGCACCCATAAAATCAGCATAATGGCCATCTGCAAAAAAGCCGGCATCCATCCGAAGAAGGTCGGATATCATCTCTTCAGCCACTGGGGTAACCACCTCTTTGTCGTTGCCTCAGATTGTTATGGACAGTTTCCACCACTTTGGTCATATTAAGTTTGGAGTGGCAGATCTGAAGCATAATAAGGGCAAACCTGGAGCCAGCTACCAGTTGAGCTCTTACAAAACCATGGATTTTGTGTGAGTCCTTAAACTTCTCCATTAACTCAGGAAGGGTCTTTGGTTGAACATTTCGAGTGAACATAGAATTGTAAATCATGGATAAAGTTTTGGTACAAAGCTCAAGGAATTCACGAACTTGGCATGAGCGGTCCTGGAATCTGACAATCTGTCGGGTACGTTCCGGAGTAGCCCAGAAAAGAGAGCCATGGTCAAGTGCCAGATTAACAAGGAAATTTGACCTTGTGTCCACCCGTTGGTCTTCGGCAGCAGCGTCTAGAAAGGGGCCTATTTGGTGACAGCACAAGAATTACAAAGGAGAAAACAAGGAAAAAAACAGAGGAAGTTTTGATTTAAGAAGTATACCTGCTAGTTCCAAACTTGCTTCAGTCATCAACTCGAGCATAAAATTCTCTCGGGAGGTAGCCTGCGCAGCTTCAGCAACGGCGGTTTCTTTGGCAGCTATGGCCTCCTGAGCCTGCTGTAGCGCAATTTTCTCCTTTTCTGATGATTTTCGAGACTGGTCCATTATTATAAGTGCCTGCTTCTTCATATACTGAAGCTGTTGACGAAGCTCTTCCAAGTCTTGTGCTGAACCCTTACTCGAAGATTCTTCAATAAAATCATCATCAACAGGCATTTTCTTCGAGTAGGATGAAGCAGGAAAAGCATCGGAAGGACGAGGAGTTGAAGTGTAGTTATCAAATATCAACTGGAAATAAAAGTTTCGACATCAATCATCAAGCAAAATAGATCTCCATTGATTTTCAAAGTATTTACATGGCTATTACAAAAGGAGGTTTCCCTACTGAACTAGTAGGATGGTTGTTGCCAAAGCTACTTTGGCGACAACATCAAAAGAGAAGAGAAAACAAAAGAGAAGGCAAGGTAGTCTACTTGACCTCCGGCTTCGACGAACTGGGAGCAGGAGTTGGCTTGCATCCAAGGAAGGCGAGGATTGGCTTTGAGTTTGGCTTGGAAGCCTTAATCAAAGATTGCCATTTCTTCGTCTCCATCTCCTTTATATCGCCAACTTTAGCCCAGTCGACGTCTTGTTGGCTGTCAGCAACCAAAGCAATGGTGCCTTCGACACCAATCTTCAGGCCTTCTTGTCGAAGATTGAGCCCAAGATCTTCCTTCAAATTGAAGCACTTGGCGAGAGCAGTAAAAGTCTTGGGCTCTTCTTTCTTAGCAAAAAAGTAGGGGAAAAGCTTCAACAGACCTGCTTCAGCGTCAGCAATTCCTTCGCGTGCTTCGTCCCCATGAATCTCAAGGAGGGAGAGTGCGTCAAGAAGCCGGTCGCCTTCAGGACTTTCTAAGTCAAAATCCTGATGCGTTTTCCCTAAAAACAAGCAAAAGGAAGCTCGTCAAAAAGTGCGCCGAGAAAAATATGACCACCCGCAGAAACAACAATGGTTTGAAGTACTCACTGACAAAATGTCGACTCTGCGAATCCAAGCGAAGAAGGATTTCATCTTCACGAGCAGTCTGCTGAGCAATGTTTTCGTTTAGAGAAGTTTCCGCGTCTTGAAGTCTTTTTCAAAGATCTTCGACAGCGGCAGCATCTGTTTCAGCTTTCTTGCAAGCTCTCTCGCTTTGCTCCAACTTGATAGCAAGAGCGTCAGCCGGTTTGTTAGCTTCAGCAACAGTCTCTGGCAAAATAAAAGACAGTAAAATGTCATGACAAAATAATGAAGGAGTCTATTCAGTGGAATAAGCAGCAGTAAAAATAGTACATTCAAGCTTTTTAGCATGATCGCGGTACCAGATGAATTGGGTACCGAGACGGATAAACTCCTTCATCAAAGGCTGCAAAGAAAAAGAAACATCAATATAGGAAGTAAAAAGTTTGACAGCAAAAAGCAAAAGAGAAGCAAAAAATAGAGAAGAGTTGACGGGATTGAAATATTCGGGAACATAAAAGAAGAAGTGCACAACTTACATCATCCATTGAAGGAGTCGAGGAGCTACCAAGTAGCAAGGTTGGCTCCTTGGTCGGCTCGACCCTAGCCCTCTTTGGCGAAGGGGCACGGGGGCTTGCAGCTGGAGTTGGATGCTCGTTGTCTTGCTGAGGAGGCGAGGTTTCATCTCCGTCAGGCTGAGCTTCAAAGACAACGAAAATACGCGACGTACTCGTTCGATCAGTCGTGTCAATAGGTGGATCTTCATCCTCGTCACCACTACAATAAAAGGCAACAATACAAGAAGCAACATAGACAAAAATATCGAGATCAAACAACAAAGAGCAGTAAGAACTCACGAGCTGACAAGGGCATCCTCGTAAGGGTTGAAAGTTGTCCTTTTTTCAGAAGGACCAACTTCTTCGGCAGGAGATGCGCCGGCTTTGGAGGTGCCAGAATCGGCAACTTCGTCCCTTTTTCTCTTGTTCCTGGGAGAAACAGCGGAGGGGAGGGAGTGTGTCGACGCGGTAGCCTCGGATTCATATTCCTTTTCAGAGGAAGCTGCGGGTTTGTGCGAAACCGCGACTTCGCTCTCAGGATGAGGAGGAACCTGGGTGTCTTCAGAAATGACTGCGCGATCTTCGACCTCTCCACCTTCGGGAAGGGGAGGAAGAGGCGACGCGGTTTTGTGGTTCTGGACAAAAAATAGAAAAAGCATCGACAGGAATTTTTATCACTAACAGCAGTCGAATAAATAGGAGTAAAAAAGAAAGAGAAGAAGAGAAATGAGCAAATAAGTAGACGATAAAAATATTACCTGCAGGAGCGCGTTGGTGGCGCTGTATGGTGTCACACGGCAAGATGACGGGACGGTGTCTTTCTTGCTGAGCGACGAGATTTTTCGGACAAGTTTTTCTAAGTCCTTGACCGGTAAATCTATCGACAGGCGATCCACATCCTTGTCACCAGCATACATCCAAGGGGGTTTTTGCTAAGGAAATATGCTGTGATTTGGATACCCGAAAATTCCTGTCCGCGGGTATTTTGAAGCTCGTGGATCCGTGTCATCAGCGCTTCTGTCGCCGCTTTTTCTTCGTCTCTAGCCTCTGCATCCCAAGACCGGCGGTGACAGATCTTTTCGTTGCCATCGGAAGGGGGAATGTTGTGCTCCGCCGAGTCGTGACTTTCCTCGTGGATATACAACCATTTTTTGCGCCACCCTTGAACTGAGTCAGGGAATTTGACATCGAAGTATTCGACATCAGGGCGGACGCAGATAACAACGCCGCCTATGTTATAGGCAACGTTGGGAGAGCCATTACGGCGTAGGAGGAAAATGCGCTTCCATAGAGCCCAGTTAGGCTGGACTCCAAGGAAAGATTCGCAAAGAGTGATAAAGATCGAGATGTGGAGGATGGAGTTGGGAGTAAGATGGTGAAGTTGCAATCCGTAAACAAAAAGCAACCCACGCAGAAAATCGTGAATGGGAGAGGAAAGACCGCGGATGAGGTGGTCAACGAAACTGACCCGGTACTGGATTGGGGGAGAGGGATAGCTCTCCTCGCTGGGGAAGAGCAGCGACTCCTTCTTGCTGATCCCAAGCTTCTTCAGCAAGTTGATGTCCTGGGCGGAGATCTTGGATCTCTCCCATTCAGCGCTCCCCAGATCCGCTGTCGCCATCTTCGACTCTGGGGTGCTGTGCCTAGTGAGCCGCGCGTGCGGTGGCATCAACAATGGCGTTGGAGAAAGGTGTGAGCATGGTTGAGTTCAAGAAGTGATGGGCGCAATGGAGGATTTTCGCAGAGGAAAGCAGAGATGCGGCGCGAGCGAAAGTGCGAACGGAGGAAGACGATGACCTTAAGTAGGGGTGCGGTGAATCGACGCACCGTTGGATGGAGAAATTGTGAGATGGATGATGTACACGTGGATAAGGGGTAACAACGTAATTTCACTATGAAGGAAAGGAACAGGCGCTACAGTGCGTGCGCCAGGAAAAGTGGAGGACGTGTGTCCCCCACTCACACGACGTGTCAACCTGATAGAAAATTTGGGCCCGCAAGACAGAGAGAGAGCAGTACTCGCGTCTTCCCGATACAGTGTTCGTGGTTATCGTCAGCGATGATGTCACCTTGGCAAGAGAAAACCTCGGCTGTGAAGATTCATAAAAATGGCGGCAACAGAAGATTATTGATTATTTCGAGAGCCTTTGGTCAAAAAAAAAATTTGATCAAATGCTTGGGGGCTACTTTGGAAAAATGAGAAACTTGAGTATGACAAAATAGAAATGGCGAGAGCCTATGATCAAATGCAAGCATTTGCTCATAGCCTCGGGGGCTACTCCCATCGGGAGCGCTGGTCGCGCACCCGATAGATATGAAAACCTCGAGAAAGAAGGAAAATATAGCAACATAAGGCGTGGAGTCTACAACCAAGCACAAGTCCTTGGCTGTAGCCTCGGGGGCTACTCCCATCGGGAACGCTGTTCGCGTGCCCGATGAAATTATAAAAAAAGAAGAAGAAGAGAGAGAGAAAAGAAAGAAGAAGAAGTGAGCATATTTCGAGTTATACAAATAACTCTGCATATACTCCCATCGGGAAGGCAAGATAAGTCATCCGTTGACTCAATAAAATGTGCTATTCCAGCAGCCGAAAAAGCACTCGACAATATATTCTCAGAGCGCCGAAGTTGCGAATAATCTCTGAATGCCGCAAAAATTTGCGAAGGTAAGACCCCAGATCCGTTCTGAGCGGCGTGGCGCCGTCTCTGACGTCGGTTTGCTACTTTTTTTCCGTATCAACAGATACGAAGAAAAATCCTAACGGACGCGTTAGGTACCCGATAAAATATGACTGGGACTCAACAGAATGGTAAGACCATAAGCGGCACCTATCGAAGTTTACACCAGTATCCCGAGATCATGTCCAGGGACGTGATCTTGAAGTAGGTTTTTGCGGATTGCCACTAGAGCAGTTAACTAGTACCTGATCCGCGGATGAACTAGCCCCAACTACCATTATCCCTGTATAATATATAATTGCATATCCAAAGATATGTGATAAATTCGACAGAGTTATTGGATGATTAAAGTTGGAGATTTTCCCTGATTCTTCGATTCAAGCAAAATCTCGGGGGCTACTGACATAGGCATCCCCAATGGGCCTGCTGAAGATGGTACCCGGGGTTTACTGAAGGCCCATGACTCGAAGAATAAGAAGATTCGGAAGCCCAAGTTATTATTAAGGAAAGCTAGAGTTGTATTAGGAAATACTACTTGTAATCTTGCGGGACGGGTTGGAAACCCTCCCGGACTCTGTAACTTGTGTATTATGAATCCCTCGACTCCACCTCCTATATAAGGGGGAGTCGAGGGACAAAGATATCATCGATTCATTGTTTCACGCTACCCTAGTTTTCATATCGTCGAGCACTTTTCGGCTGAAACCTTCGAGATCTACTTGCCCTCTACTTCCGACTAAAACCCTAGTCTACAATCTGTAGGCATTGACAAGTTAATCCCTTGTCACAGCTTCCCAGCCCCCCGAGTCCACAGCCGTTACATCAAACTACTTCAGACCGTTAGATCGGCTTTTACGTCCATTTTAGCCTCACATCCCACTTTTACTTCATTCAAGCAAAAAGGATCGTGCAAAAGGCGCTTCGACTAAAAAACAAAAATAAAAGACCCATGGAGCATGGAGCTTGCTGGAGACTTCATCGGGGACCTCGTAGAAAAAAAACTTTGTGCTAATCTAGATAAACCGACCTTGTCGAAGATCTCGCCGAACACCCTGCAACAATTGAACAAAAGTAGCGAAACCGCAGATCATCTGCAACAAAAGATTTATACAACTGTAGCATCATCAACTACTCCTTGTAGGTGCACAGCTAGAACCGACACGTGCTTCTTGTAGCACCACCAATAACTATTTGTAGCATCGCTAAAAGAACAAGATGTCGCGTAGAGGAGGGTGAATATGTGTTTTCCAAAACTATTACGAATTTGTCTTGTAAGAATGCAGAATTAAACTAACGTTTATTTTACAGGCACAAAATCTAAATATGCTAGGCTCAACTAATTGCAACAACAACGACTTAGATAAGCAAGATAGGAACACGATATATATATAGCACAAGTGATGGGGAAGATATAAATACTTCAAGAACGATGGTTATCACAAGGAAAGTAAACTCGGGTATAGAGATAACCGATGCATGCGGAGATGAAGTTGTATTCCTGTATTCCCCCACACAAGGTGAGGTACGTCACGCTGGAGAGATGCATGCTACCACAAAGGTCTCCCAAACGTCACGAAGGCTCACCTTTTTCTCCAAGCCAATATCACGAAGGACAAAGGTATTTCCCTTATGGCTAGCTTTTCCTCCACTCCGGAGATGACAAGCTCCACAACCACTTCACAAGCTCCACGAAGGAGAAGTTTGGGCCTCTTCACAATCTTCCACGAAGAGATCAGCGGAGCACCAACCGCCAAGCCAACTAAAAGGTAACCCCTCCTAGGGTAACAAGCTCATGGTCTCTCACTCAAACTAATCATAATGGAGAGCTCAACACTTATGCAAGAATGCAAAAGCAAGAACACCAAAGGTGTTCAAATCCCTCACACTCAAATCCCACCAAAGCAACAAGTGCTAGAGAGGAATTACATAGGAAGAACAATGAAGAAAATCAACAAATGACTCCAAGATCTAGATCCCAAGAGTTCCCCTCACAAAGAGGAGAAATGGATTGGTGGAGTTGTAGATCTAGATCTCCTCTTTCAAATCCCTCAATAATATGCAAGAATCATGGAAAGGATGGAGAGGTAGCAAGCTTTTGAGGTTCAACAATGGAGTAGGAGAGAGAGAGAGCAAATAGTATGGTTGACCTTACCTCCTCAAGGAGGAAGAAGGGATATATATAGTCCAAGAAGAAAAGTAGTTGTTTGAGGGCAAAGTGCGTATATCTCGGCAGGGCCGGGTGTAATATCCCAGGTAATGGGGTTACAAAAATAGAGGAAACAGATGTGTGCATTGCATTCATGCATAGAAAATCTGGGGAATTTTCGCGCTTTAAAGTAAAACAGTCACAGTAACTGAAGTTTCACTTGACCCTGGTGGAATTGAAGTAGCTCATCAAGTCAAGCGCTATAAACCTCAATGTGACTTGGTTTAAAACCTTGTTTTGGGGTAGAGATGATTTGATCTAAGGGGTCAGATCAGATGGAATTAAAACTAACACAATAACACTTTAATCAATGATCAATTGCTTGATCTCATCACAGATCATCATATGATAATCCTTACCATAGCATATGAACATCTATTCAATTACAAATCAAGTAACAATAAAATGGAGATACTATTATTGACTTATCTTTTCCATGTCTCAAACTAATCCTTGGTCCTACCATGAACCTCATGGTATTCATTCTATTTCAATCTTGGAAACAAGACAAGGAGATCCACTAAAGAAGTATATATTCTTCTCTATTCCAAATAGCTTTACATCAAACCTAAAGAGGTGAGAGTCCTATTTTATTTAGGGAAGCAATGACAAACCTTGAGGCAAACCTTGGATATAAATATCCATATGATCACAACATCATCTTCAAGAGGAACCCTAGAGTATTATTCAAGACATTCCCAAGAGAGAGGACCTATTTATGTTAACCATAGATATTGGTGATCACATCATTATCTTTGGAGAATAACATTAGGCTAGCATTGAAGTCCTTCCAAATAACAGAGACCATTCATACCAGTCTTAGCCTTACCTAGTTAAGAATCAAGGACACCATTGAACCAAAGTATTAGGTTGTAAATCATTTCCATTTGGAGTGGTGAGATAACCTAATATCACATGGAATAATACCATATCTATGAATTGATAAAGTAAGGAAGAGATTAATTCAACCAAGATAGCCAAGTGGAGTTTTAGACATGATACCTATTGAGATATTGTGAGTACACCATAAACCCTAGAATAACTTTTCCTATGAAAGAGAGCTCAAGCTTTGGTGCTACACTCAAGTTAGTTGAGGCAACACTTGAATTTGAGGAAGAGAACTATCCATATACCCAGATGATTATATAAACATTGTTTAAGTAAAACCCTAACAGAATATCTCAGGTATTCTCCTGGGATATAAATTATTGAGGCAACCATAGTAGTCCCATTCAAGAAAGTAAAATAGAAGTGTTATATCCTAGTGATCAAGACAAAGCTTCATCCTGGAAGTGAGAACCCCATTTAATGAGAAATACCTTAGGAAGCCAAACCTTGATCATTATAAAATGAGTAATGATCATAAACTCTAAGAACTTGAGGTAAAGATATTAAGAACAAGTTGATCATGCTTAAACCATGATCATGCTCTTGAGGTAGGTGAGGATAAGTTAAACCCTAATAGGATAAGTAAATATCATTCACCACATGAAATTATAGGGAGATCACTAGTAATCAAATCCAGGCTTATATCTCAATCTTCACTTGTGAATCACTTGGTGATCATAAGTAGAATCCTACCACATCTATATTCCACTCATTCCTCAACTAGAGAACATAAGAAAACCTTAGAGTCAAACTCTATACTTTATATGGTGAGAAACCATTCATCTATATAACCAAAGTTAACTATAAAAAGAACCATAACTACTTTAGTTACTTTAATATTAGATTAAGGATATAAAAGAAGTATATAGGAATAAGATAGAATCAATTCTCATATCCTTAACCACTAAATGAGAACAATAATAATTAAAGAAAGTAACCATTTTATCATGCATTGGGGAGATTAAACCCTAGTAAATGCAATATGATGTCATCCCAACTCTATAAACTAGAATTATACCTCAACCCTATTTTATACATCACTATGGTAATCATAATATAAACCCATGCCATAATTGAGATTCAACCCATGTGTCATTAGGTAAATAGCATTTGAACCCTAGATTTGCACATCAAGTAGATCTTATGTTTCAATTCTTGAACATAAGAAAAACCTTGTGCTACATTATATGGTTAAAACCATATGTGTAGTGATCAACTATTTATCTTTGTAACCAAGATCAACCATGATGGAACAATACCTACCTTAGATACTTTCAAATATAATGATAGTATGAACCTTAATAAGGGGGTTATCAAAGAAATTATAAAACCTTAATATCTTGGTGCTTACATAAAATCATGTGCAAGTGACCAATTTCCCAAATGGAAACCAAGTTCTAATACAATCTCTGAAATACTTTAAGTTGAAAGTATCAACTCCAATACTTCCCAACAGATTTGATTCACAAGAAAAATGGAAATTATAATGAGAACACAAAATCATGCTTAAATAAAATTGCAATAAAAGTTCATACATAAATATTAAATAATCATTCAAAAACAATTCAGTATTAACATGATCTTCTTATTAGTCATTAAATTCCAATTGTCAAACACCTGCAAAATAAAAAGATTCAAATTTGAATTAAAAACAGAATTCAAAAATAGAAATACAAAACAGAAAATAAGAAGAAAACAAAGAAAATAAAGAAAAAAATGGAGAGAGGCTTACCTGGACCTTGCCAGCCGAAAGTGCCCAGCAGCAGCCCATGAACGAAGCCCAGCACCAGCACGAATACCCCTTCGTCTAAAAATAATGGAGAGGAGCTCGTCCTCATCCTCTCCAGTATGCATGAGCGCCAGCACGAAGTCGTCCTCGGCCTCCTCTCTCGCTGGCGACCTCTCCGCGATCGACGGCGTGACGAGGCTCGCTCCTGGCGCCGTATAAAGCCTCCCGACGAACCTTAGCTCGGTTTTCTTCTTCCTCTGCTCCGTTTTTTCCCCATACCGAAACCCTAACCTCCTCCGGCACCGACCATCGCCGTCGATTGGGGATGCCCCAAACCTCGCCGTGACCACCGTTAGAACCGTCGTCCTCGACATGGCCACCGTGCGCCAGGAATCGAGCTGATGCGCCTCCAATCGACCATGTTTGGCCGTCTTCTCCGACGCCGGTCATGGCTCAATCCGGCGACTCAGGCCCGCTTCGACCTCGCCGTCAAGCCTGGCGTGAACCTGGTGAGCTCCTCGATCTCATGGTGTGCTCGCCTTGCTCAATCATGCACCGTAGAGATGCCACGTCGTTCATCTGTGCCCGCCGCCACAGAGCCACGCCGCCGGCCATGCTCCGGTGACCGTATCGGGGCGGCGCCGCCATCCTATGGCTCAGCGTGATGCCCTGAATCGAGCCAGCACACGCGCGCGCCCGCGGGGGAAGCCTATCGCCGGCGACCATCGCCAGTTGCCGCCAGCCAGTAGCCCCGTGCCACGCCAGCGATTTTGACCTTGGTCAATACCGCGTGGCAGCTGACGTGGACCGTTGGCCCGCTCGTCAGTGGCTTTGGGTGAAACTAACCGGGTACACTTAGTTATTCTCATGTTTAAATTCCAATTCAAAAATTACTGCAACTTTGCAAACTTATATAAAATTCAAATTAAGTCAGAAAAATATAAATGAGATATCAAAATTCTTATAAAAATGAGATCTATCCAATAAAAATATAAAATGAAATATTTATTTTAAATAAAAATTTAATTATTTAACTCTATTTAATTAAGTCTTTTCTTTTAGGGATTTCTATTTTCGTGCCCTCAGTTCCTTAGTTGTGCTCAGTTTTTCCCAAGTGCTTGTTTGAAACCCGCAGAAGCAGCTCAGACGGCAGGATTCCCGTTAAGTTGACCGCTTCGTGCTGACGTGTGGGGCCGCGTCGTGTGGGCCCGCGTCACGTGGGGCTGGTAGAAAGGGACCGCGTGGGACATGACGAGATAGCGTTTGGTTGCACGTGAGCAGGAGCTGGGTTTTGTCTCTCTCGGCCATTGGCATTTCCCTTTAAAGAGTACCTTTTCTGCCTCCTTCTCTCTGCCTTTTTTCACCTAGTTAGTATCAAATCTAGAGAAGCTTGCATTTCTGTCTTTCTTCAATTATTATTTGTGCCTTTTGGCCCTCGTTGTTTGCCCAATATGGCAGCAAATCTAGTAGGGAGCCCAATCTAGTACCCCATCTGGTCCATATGTATGTAGTTAAATCTAGAAGCAAATCTACAGGGAATGTACGATAAATTCACAAGGTCATATAGTAGAATAGGGATAGATAATATAGATAATAAGCTGCATTCAGCAGCCAAACATAGTAGGGTTCGAGGTTCTTCACAGCAAGACAAAGCACCATCATACTAACAACATAACAACGAGGGATCCCTAGCTAACAACAAAGGGATCCCAACAACAAAATGGAGGAGGCAGCAGCAGCACACGTCCAGGACTCCGCCTACCCCATCTGCCTCTGCCTCCACTTGTTGCTCCCCTTGGGAGCCTTGGGCTTGAGCGGAGGCATGCGCCCGCCGGAGATCTCCACCCGCTGGATGCTGCGGAGGTGCATGCCGAGCGCCAAGTGCTTGGCGCGGAAGGAGTTGGGGTTCACCGACGCGCCAACCTTGGGGTTGGTGTGGCCGATGTTCTCGGCATGCGTGAGGAGGCAGTTGAAGTCAGTGCCGCCGAGCCTCCTAGTGCAGAAGGGGCACCTGTAGACACCCTTGGCGATGGCGAGGTAGGAGACCTACTGGCCGACCTGCAGCCTCCGCAGCACCTGGCGAGTCTTGACGTCATGGTGCTCGTCGTCGCTGCCGACGTCGCCGCCAGACAGCTGATCCATATCAAACGGGAATTTATTAGTGAATGAGTTGCAACGATGACTAACGTGCATGATAACAAAGTTAGAAAAAACAGAGGCAGCCTCAGTTAGAGTGGACACGATTATATGTCTACAGGAACGGTGTAAGCGAACCAAAGCTCATGCACAACAGATTTGTACATAGAAATGGTTCGCTGAACCCTCCCTGTAAAAATCTGTGCCCACCGATTCATCATAGGCAAAGAAACAGATTCCAGATCTGAACTTGAACACATTCCAGATTATTTGCAAAATTAAACGGTTGATATCTTTTGATTCGTGCATAAAATAACTGATTGAGATCCTATGATTACTTGCATAAATTAACTGATTGAGATCCCATTATTACTTGCATAAATTAACCGAACGGCCGAACCCCAAATCTTAAACGAAATCAAGGAGGGATCAAAGAAAAATGGAATAAAATCGGCGCAAATATTAGCCCAATACTCATCCATCCACAGATCCATCTACACCAGCACAAATAGGGTTCAAAAAGGAATGGGGAACAAAAAAGGAAGCAAACCGTAGTTACCTCGTTCCATGGGTCCTCCATGGAGGTGTCGTAGGGGTTCGGGGGCGGGACGTACGGCACCGGCTCGTAGGGGTCATATCCCGGCGGGATCTGATCGCGACCGGCGGCAGCAGCCTCCGATGCACCAGCGGAGGCGGCGGCGACGTCCGTTGAGGGGACGGCGGCGACGTCCGTTGAGGGGACGGCGTCGAAGAGGGAGGCGTCGCGCTTGGAGCCAACGGCGCCGTGGACGATGGGATTGGCATTCTCCTTGTCCATCTCGCCGGCAGAGGAGAGGGAGAGGGAGAGGGTTTTTTGCTTTGGAGAAGATGATGGGACGTGAGAGAGGCGGCTTTGCATAGGCGAGTGAGAGTGACAGAGATAGTGGGAGGAGGCGTCTATAAAGGCAAGGGGTGGTTAATGTGACCCGCGTCCTACGCGTCCACCGCTGCACGTCTGCACGTCTTGGACTTCTGCAATGCGCCACGCGTCCACGATTGCACGTCTTCAACTTCTGCACCGCGACCGGCGTCTACGCGTCAACAATTGCACGTCTTTCATTTCTGCACCGCAACACGCGTCCTCGAGTCTAACCGTGGAAATTTAGATATACTCAGGTATAACCTCGAGTATTATACTAGCATTTTTTGTGTGCTCAGTTTTCCCCTTGAGTGCTAATACTGGCTAGTGAAATATGCTCAGTTTTACCCTCAAGTAGCTGGTCAATAGACAGTCAACAAATGGGATTAACTAGTTAAATGAGTCATTTAATATGCAAAAAATTCCGAAAAATAGTGGCACATACTCATGGAGTCTTTACCACAAATTGCCAGTTCTCAAAACATAGATAAGTCGTAGATAAATCAAGTTTTACCACAAATTGCCACTTCTCAAAGGCCTTCTCAAATCACCTAGTAGCTATGAAGGTGCATGGTTTTCCACAATAAGCCCTTCCCAAAACAGCTTTCCCCAAAACATACTTTGTCTAAATGAGGCCACAATTCTCACACTCATGTATATTTGTATTGCAAATAGTTTGAGATAGGCCAAGATGGGTTTTATTGTACAAAACACGAATTTTCCATTTTTTAAATCTCATATTTGAATCCCTTAGTCTGTTTATTACATAGGTGCCCTTGGTTTGTTGATACTACTCAGTTTTGCCCTCTCCCTCCACAAATTCTCTCACACGTGCAACATTGCCCTGATTGGTCTAGCCCATGTCACGCGGATCATGCCGGCCGACCGTTGATCGTATGATCTAACGGGCAGGATAACCCCTCTCTCTCTCTGTCGGCGGTTACCTTCCACTCTCTAAGTATGCTAAAGGGCGGTTTTCTGTATTTATTTTCACGCGCTAAAAATTATAAACTCTTTTAGGCATTACTTTTCACGGAAAAAATGATAAACCATCACCGATTTGTTGTAGCCATAAATTTTCACGCAAAAAATGATAAACTGTCACCGATTTGTTGTAGACATTAATTTTCACGAAAATCTCAAATGATAAACCATCACCGATTTGTTGTAGCCATTAATTTTCAAGCAAAAATGATAAACCATCACCGATTTGTTGTATCCATTACTTTTCACGCAAAAAATGATAAACCATCACCGATTTCTTGTAGCCATTACTATTCACGGTAAAAATGATAAACGAACCAATCTATCTATCTCTGTATTTGAAGTTTGGAAGGGTTCACCATCTAGTTATGTTAACTTTCGAGGTTTTGACCTGAAAACAAATGGGTATTATAAAGGGAAATAAAAGTTCAAAAAATGTAAAAACGAAACAATCTACCTATCTTTGTATAGAAGATCGTCTGTATGATTTTTGAGGTCATTTAGAGAAGGTAGAAAAAAATCCCTTTTGAGAAGGTCGAAAAAACCTAACTTGTTACAAAAGCTGGTTTCAGTGAGACCTAACCAAATTTGGCATACATTATGCCATATCTATAACAACAAGGAATATCTAAAAGGGAAAGTTTCACAAAATTTGAAATTTATGGCGAAAATGATGCCATACATGATGCTGTTTTTCGAGGTTTTGACTTGAAAATCAATTGGATATTATAAAGGGAAATAAAAAGTTCGAAAATATAAAAACAAAACAATCTATCTATCTATGTATAGAAGAGCAGCTGTATGAAATTTGAGGTCATTTAGAGAAGGTAGAATAAATCACCTTGTTAGAAAAGCTGGTTTCAGTGAGACGAAACGGCATGCGTTTAAGCAAAGTGATTTTTTCGAACATCTCCAAATGATCCCAAATTTGCCATACATGATGCCATACGTGTAACAACAAGGAACCCTATCTAAAAAGTGTCAAAAAAGTTTGCCCAACCGTATAGCTCTATCAAAAAGAACCTCACCATGGCGCTAGTATAATTTTGGGCTTAGTTACAAACTTTCGTTACCTAACCTTCAACACGAAACTTGTTTCAAATCACTTTTGGCGTACAAGAAACAAATCCCTCCTTGATTCGAGCACCACAGCCTCCAAACTTTGCCGATGCAGATATCGGCATGGTCAGAACGGCTATGCTCGACGCCACTGCTAGGTCACCATCGGGATGCACCCTCAATCCCGTCCCCTCATTCGATCACTAACACACCAGAGATACCGCCGAGGCCAATGCCGAACGTACATGCTGATGCCGATGCCTAACATGCATCCATGCCGATGTGGGCACAGCCACGCCGCCCCGCTATGCTGGACGCCACAGACCACCGCGAGGTCTTTTCCTTCGCCACCACACTCTTCTAGCACCCATCTATACACGCCAGAAAGGAGAGACACTAGTTTTCTCTACATTGCTCGCGTTCATGTCGGACACGGTCAGTCAAAGTTTTGAGGTAGTCGTCGATGTCGTCGACCATTTCTTCTCTTCTTTGCATGGTTAAACGTGTCTAGTTCATATCTATCTAATGTGTCTGGTCTCGCCTCATGCAGTTCTTTGTGGACGTCGATCTCATCTCGGCACCCCGCAGGCCACCTCCTCCGTGCCATCGCTGTAGAGCTCCGTTTAAAAATCTATTCCTACCCGTGTATTGCCCCTTGTATCAGCGCCATGGCCCACTTGTCATTCGATATACCGAAGCCCCACTCGTGCTTGTTTTGGTCAGGGATACAGCGATGCTTACGGTCAAACAAAGATGGATGGCCTGACGTGTCTTTGCGGGCTCTACGTGGCCCCACTAGTCAGAAGATAACGGTCAACCGTCGGGCAACCGGCCGTTACAGCATCTGTGATGGTTTCAGACAAGGTCTTGGGGAAAACTGAGGAAAGAAAACTGAGCACAACTAAGGAACCGAGGGCACGAAAATAGAAATCCCTTTCTTGTAATTCGAAATGCAAATAAAACTTAATAATTAAGAAAAGTTTCTAAAATAAATAAATAAAACCAGAAAATGAATAAAGGAAAACATTAAAACTAATTTCCTTTACTAATAACATGTTAAATCTATATTAGAAGGATTTAAACCCTAATTAATAATTACCTTAATTATTAATTCATTAAAAAGAATAAAAAGCCCCAATCTAATATTATTTTCATTTCAAAGTTATTAATTACTTCAACTTTAAAATGAAGTTATTACCTTAAGAACTTTATGGTAGATTAGGAAACCCTAGTTCCATTTTACATAATGTAGTAGTTTCATCATTTCATGAGAAACCCT
Organism: Lolium perenne; assembly: GCF_019359855.2. Lineage (NCBI taxonomy): Eukaryota > Viridiplantae > Streptophyta > Magnoliopsida > Poales > Poaceae > Lolium > Lolium perenne. The sequence continues at coordinate 123,284,970 of NC_067250.2, read as the reverse complement.
AAAAACCTAACTCCATTAGGAACCCTAGTTCCATTATTACATGTGAACCCTAAATTACTTCTAAACCTAAACCTAGGTTAGAACATGTGATCATGATATTTTGATTTCATTCATAGCTCCATAATAGCAACTAAACAATTGCCAAGTCTTCATAAAATAATAGAGACCCATCTCTAATACATTGGTATTACATGTGTTCATGCTTAGCTGATCAAATAGGACCAACTCTAGTTCATATCTTCTAAGACACCAAACTTAGTTATCCATGCTTAGCATCACACCAATGTGATGAACCTCAGGAGCAACTATGCCAAATCTTGAGCATTACCAAACCATATTCCACTAAACCCTACTAGTGTTGGATACTTATCAACCATCCTATTTAGGAGCTAATTATTCCTTACTTAATAGAACCAACAGTAAAACCTAGACCACCTCAACCCTAATTGATATACTTCTTATTATTTAAGAAGTATGTTCTTCAAAAGTTATTCTTTTGAAGTAAATAAAGAATCATCATCAACCCTGCTTATAAGTACCTATAAACCCTAGCTAGCTATCACCAATAAGATGAATAAATCTTGATAGAAACATTGTATGAATAATTGCTTAGAATGCCCAGGCTTAATTCCAACCTTACAAGCCCTAGGTGTCGGTGAATCCAACTATGTTGGGATCCATCTTATACTTACTCCAGAAAATAATTGGAACCATAGAAAACCATAGAACCCCACAAGCCTAATTATCATACTTGTTCTTTATTAAAGAACATGTTCTTCAAAAGTTATTCTTTTGAATTATATAATAAATAATCATCAACCATACACTATAGGCCTTAAAAAAATTGACAACTGCTCTTTACTTATTATACAACTACGATTCCTTGGTGTGTATGATTATTACTATGCATTTTACCACTTGCTTATGATTCTAAAACAACACCACCCTAATAAGAACCTTGTTTGTGAACCACTCTAAAAATGCAACACACTCTAAACAAATTGTTTCAACTCACTAATCCTAAATCATCGGGGTTAGGTCACCCTTAGAGCGATTGCATCTCATACTTATGCATTATTGCATCCTTGCCAATCTTTTAAACATCGTCCTTACCGGACGATGATGCTATTTCAGAATTTGGAGTTATTACGTATCGAAGACTTTGCCTGCATAATCTTGCAGTCAAGAAAGGCAAGTTCATCGCTTGCTCATGTCATTTGAGTATTTTTTACCAAATTACTTGCAAAGTACTATGTTTATCACTATTGCATCAAAAGCAAAACTACTATTTTCATAACTATGAATATATGTATGTGGTGGGCAATGGAACCATGGTTTGTGTTGATATGGTGGAGGTTCCATTGCAATGGGTTTATATCCATCTAGGATTAAATAACAAATGTCGTCCAGTGATTCTTGTGCCGTAAAACTCATGTTAACCATAAGATATGGAATGGGACGGACTAGTCAATTGTATTTCCACCTCTCGTACATCAACGGATGCGCTTACCGTGGCAGTTGTGTCTGGCGGAACAGCCGGAGGGTGGGGATCCCACTCTAATTCCCCACGGTAATGCAATGCTTACTGTAGCAGTTGTGTCTTGCGGAACAACCGGAGGGTGGGGATCCCACTCTAATTCCCCACGGTAAAGCGGTCTATGAGGGGTTGCAACGACCGGCGAAGGACCATGGTTGCGACCTGGTAATAGTCGAGGTCGGATGGTATCCTTTGGATACGCTGACCGGCGAGGACCCAAGGTAGGAATTGCAACAAAGGGTGGGTGTGCGAGGTAGCGGAGGAATATGATTGGCTATGACCTTACTCCTGGCCTCACACCAAAGGAAGTGTGGATGAGCCTGCAGCTCGGTTGGCAACAAGGATAAGATCTCTTATGGGTAAAGCAACACACCTCTACAGAGTGTAATGAATCGTGACCTGTCACTCCCTGTTCCGGGATTTGGAACTGCGAACGCTACCGGAAAGGAACTCCATGAAGTTCTAGTAAACCGGTGAAGGCTGATGGACATAGTTCTTCTGAATAAAAGCAACCTTTTGAAGAAATGGTTATGAAAACCTGCATTGGTATTAGACTTTCTGGTCTAATGTTGTAGCTAGTGCATTAAACACCTCTTTCCTATAATGAACTTGTTGAGTACGCTCGTACTCATCCCACTCTTTAATCCCCTTCTTAGATATGGAGGCATCGAAGGAGGATCTACAGTGCAACTCGAAGGCCGAGGAGTCAACAACTACTTCAAGAGACAGGACCCTGTCAGAGGAGTCAGATACCACATCCAACATGGAGAAAACCTAGTTTAGCCATAGAAGGGAACTAGCTTCCTAAACCTAGCTCCTACTTAGCTAGAATCTATTCTTAGCCTCTATAGCTAGTTAAATACTCTACAAAGAGAGTTCGTGATAAGACTAGACTACGAGTCGTTCTTCTGGAGTTTATTTGCAGCTTTACCTCATTGTAAAGTAGGAGGCTATGATGATCTTATGTAATAGAGTCAATATTGTAATTCTATAGACATGCCTTGGACCCGCATATGTTTCTGTTGTACCACTCTGAGCGATATAATACTAGTGGAACGGTGTTTCATTGGTGTTATATCAGACTTGCATACTACACCATGTAGTGGTATGCCGGGTCACCACAGTTGGTATCAGAGCAAATACTTTGACCCTAGGATTAAAAAACCTTTAAAGGACACCTATAGGATTGGTAGTGTCTATAGGAAGTTGTATTAGCTAAGTCAACTATGCTAAACCAAATATTCTTATGACTTGAGATGGATATTCACTTGAGGATAATCCTGACACACTTGAGTCAACATTTCTTACCTAACTTACCAAGATAAAGTAAAGTTAGTCAGCTAATCCCAAACATGTAGTGCACAATTAAGTTCCTAAACAATAGATGAGTAGATCACAGTTGGTATACAATACATGGTAGTCCAAAGAGAGGATATAACCATAAGGAAGATGTCCTATTGGAAGATGTGTACCAACAAATGTTATGGTTAAGTAAGAGTTATTCTGACCTGTAATAGGAACGATATCATGTGATAAAGATAAGTATATTAGGAAAATATCCTACCAGAAGGGTATACCAAAACAAGTAATGGGTAAGTAAAACTTATCCAAACTTGTGAAACATTTGATAGTAAGGGATAAATTTAAGTTAGATGAAGTAGTATAGACCATGATGAGTCAATCATGGAAATAAGGAAGAGTGATAGGAATAATCTATGTCTACTTCCATGGTAGAGTTGTTAATCATATATGATTCACCTGAGAATCGTTATGTGATGGACTAGAACATCATAAATACTTAGGAGGAGTACAATAAGAAGTCAAGGGTTCAACCATAGGGCAAGAGTTGTGTTCCAGAACCATGGGAAGTGTGCCAAGCACATCATGACCACATGTTTACGGTAGAAACACTTGGAAGTATTGGAGCTATATTCCAATAGTTATGTGTTTAGAGTAGCCATGTTAGAATCTAGTGATACCATGTGAAGTAGTCCTCAACAAAATGGAAGTAAAAGCTAGTACTTCCAAAGGAAATTAGGTTAACCTTAACTATCCTAGACCACTTTGTTTCAAGTTTATCTCATTGCAATTGTGCAATTAAGGTAAAGGTTGAGACAAATAGCAGACTTCCATATATAAGTGCTAAGTATCACGATATAAACCTAACTTATGTGGTGTTATATACTACACATCAGAGCCTGATGTTTAGAGATGTCTTACTCAACTATTATTATTTAGGCCTATGATGGTGTGTATTATATGCACAAAGCTGAATCTTCTTGGATTTTATTGGATTTTCATTGTTTGACTAGATCCATACATGAAGTTTGACGTTGATATGCAAATGCATGTTGCAATATCAAGTCATTACTTGATGTTATAGATCTAGAGGGTAATAGTATTCGTGTGAGGAAGCGACGAATTCTGGAAGATTCCGAAGACAAGATGAAGATTCATCAGAAGAAGGAAACAAAGTTGTGGGAAGTAACCACAATACCCTGAAGGAAGTACAATCAGAAACTCATGCTTAACCTCGACAGAGGAGTACTTTAGTACGATAGGAGCATGAGGGTGAGAAATATGATGATTATGGAGAAATAGAAGTAGAACCATAATTATTATGGAAGAGGGAATGCATAGGAAATCACTTAGGATACTATATTCATAGTGTCAGCTAGTGACTTTCTTGCTAAATAAACCCTGAAGGAAGGAAGATGACCTATGAAACCATAGCAGATATAAGAAGACCACAGTTTGTATCACAAGACCATAGTTGGTATAGGATCAATACTACGAGATAAAGTAGAAGATGTCTCGACCAATTGATCAGAACCTATACTAGAATCCATTTTTGGATAGCAAATAGCCACAGTTGGTATCAAGTAGCCACCATTTAATTATTTGTAACAAGAAGTGGTTAACCAATAAAACCTTATTAGCCAAGTAATTATGACCTATAAACAATCAGTCGAAGGATTCACATTGGAAGTCCACAATTGAGTGGATACACCAAGTATGGAAACTCAAGTAAGTTATATTTAATAAAGTTGGACGAAGGAAATATCGGAGACCAAATATAGCTCAAAAGGGTCAAAGACTGAAGGAGTTTGACCATACCAGAATCAGAGACTATTTGAAAGATTCCTTTCATGGAACCTAAAGAACCCAAAATAGTTATAGGTATCAACTATAAACCATGATTGGATGGACTAAATGAGTCTAATCCATTCTTAGGGAAATAAACCATCATGACCAATTCCATAGAAAGTACCTTACCAAGTACCATTATTATAGTTTTGGTAAGTAAGGGAAAACCAAGACCTATTTTACCAATTAGGAGTATGTTATCAAATTAGACCTCAGTTAAGACTAGCAGCATCAGAAGAAGTCTCAATCATTGAATATTCAATGAGAAAGGAACCAAGATTATGATATTGAAAGAAATCATGGAATTGAAGTAAGAAACCATGACTCAGAGACAGAGACTAGTGGATTCCAGGAAGAATCTGGACAAGGGGTATATTCAATTATATCCAGTGAGATCACCACGGAGTTTGAGAAAAGTCATAGTCTGCACAAGTCAGATCCACACTCCGGAAACGTGAGAGAGTTCAAACTTCGAGGACGAAGTTCAGTTTAAGGGGTAGAGACTGTAATATCCCAGGTAATGGGGTTACAAAAATAGAGGAAACAGATGTGTGCATTGCATTCATGCATAGAAAATCTGGGGAATTTTCGCGCTTTAAAGTAAAACATTCATAGTAACTGAAGTTTCACTTGACTTTGGTGGAATTGAAGTAGCTCATCAAGTCAAGCGCTATAAACCTCAATGTGACTTGCTTTAAAACCTTGTTTTGGGGTAGAGATGATTTGATCTAAGGGGTCAGATCAGATGGAATTAAAACTAACACAATAACACTTTAATCAATGATCAATTGCTTGATCTCATCACAGATCATCATATGTTAATCCTTGCCATAGCATATGAACATCTATTCAATTACAAATCAAGTAACAATAAAATGGAGAAACTATTCTTGACTTATCTTTTCCATGTCTTAAACTAATCCTTGGTCCTACCATGAACCTCATGGTATTCATTCTATTTCAATCTTGGAAACAAGACAAGGAGATCCACTAAAGAAGTATATATTCTTCTCTATTCCAAATAGCTTTACATCAAACCTAAAGAGGTGAGAGTCCTATTTTATTTAGGGAAGCAATGACAAACCTTGAGGCAAACCTTGGATATAAATATCCATATGATCACAACATCATCTTCAAGAGGAACCCTAGAGTATTATTCAAGACATTCCCAAGAGAGAGGACCTATTTATGTTAACCATAGATATTGGTGATCACATCATTATCTTTGGAGAATAACATTAGGCTAGCATTGAAGTCCTTCCAAATAAGAGAGACCATTCATACCAGTCTTAGCCTTACCTAGTTAAGAATCAAGGACACCATTGAACTAAAGTATTAGGTTGTAAATCATTTCCATTTGGAGTGGTGAGATAACCTAATATCACATGGAATAATACCATATCTATGAATTGATAAAGTAAGGAAGAGATAAATTCAACCAAGATAGACAAGTGGAGTTTTAGACTTGATACCTATTGAGATATTGTGAGTACACCATAAACTCTAGAATAAATGTTCCTATGAAAGAGAGCTCAAGCTTTGGTGCTACACTCAAGTTAGTTGAGGCAACACTTGAATTTGAGGAAGAGAACTATCCATATACCCAGATGATTTTATAAACATTGTTTAAGTAAAACCCTAACAGAATATCTCAGGTATTCTCCTGGGATATAAATTATTGAGGCAACCATAGTAGTCCCATTCAAGAAAGTAAAATAGAAGTGTTATATCCTAGTGATCAAGACAAAGCTTGATCCTGGAAGTGAGAACCCCATTTAATGAGAAATACCTTAGGAAGCCAAACCTTGATCATTATAAAATGAGTAATGATCATAAACTCTAAGAACTTGAGGTAAAGATATTAAGAACAAGTTGATCATGCTTAAACCATGATCATGCTCTTGAGGTAGGTGAGGATAAGTTAAACCCTAATAGGATAAGTAAATATCATTCACCACATGAAATTATAGGGAGATCACTAGTAATCAAATCCAGGCTTATATCTCAATCTTCACTTGTGAATCACTTGGTGATCATAAGTAGAATCCTACCACATCTATATTCCACTCATTCCTCAACTAGAGAACATAAGAAAACCTTAGAGTCAAACTCTATACTTTATATGGTGAGAATCCATTCATCTATATAACCAAAGTTAACTATAAAAAGAACCATAACTACTTTAGTTACTTTAATATTAGATTAAGGATATAAAAGAAGTCTATAGGAATAAGATAGAATCAATTCTCATATCCTTAACCACTAAATGAGAACAATAATAATTAAAGCAAGTAACCATTTTATCATGCATTGGGGAGATTAAACCCTAGTAAATGCAATATGATGTCATCCCAACTCTGTAAACTAGAATTATACCTCAACCCTAGTTTATACATCACTATGGTAATCATAATATAAACCCAGGCCATAACTGAGATTCAACCCATGTGTCATTAGGTAAATAGCATTTGAACCCTAGATTTGCACATCAAGTAGATCTTATGTTTCAATTCTTGAACATAAGAAAAACCTTGTGCTACATTATATGGTTAAAACCATATGTGTAGTGATCAACTATTTATCTTTGTAACTGATACGTCCATTTTGCATCACTATTTTATATCATAATTTACTGTTATTCATTGATATATTTCATATTTGGAGATGATACTTATGTTATTTCATCTATTTTGCATGTTTCATGATTATTGGAGAATCGCGCACCGGAGTCAGGATTCTGCTGGAAAAAGCACCGTCAGAATGCAATATTTTGGAAGACCAACAATTGATGGAAATTACACGGAAAATCTTATTTTTCCTGAAGACAAAGATAGGCAAAAGGAGGAACTGAGGAGGGCCGCCATGGGCCCCCCCATAGGCCGGCGCGGGCCCAGGCCTGGCTGCGCTGCCTTGTGGGGAGGGGGCCCACAGCCCCCTCTGGTCGCCTCTCCTTCGCGTACTTCTTCGTCCCGAAAACCTAAGCTCCAGAGGATAGTCGCGAAGAGTCACAGCCGCCTATGCGGGGCGGAAAACACCAGAGAGAAAAGAGCTCTCCGGCAGGCTGAAATCTGCCGGGGAAATTCCCTCCCGGAGGGGGAAATCGACGCCATCGTCACCGTCATCGAGCTGGACATCATTGGGATCATCATCACCATCATCTCCATCATCATCATCGCCATCTCCACCGCTGCACATCGTCACCGCTGTAACATCTAGGGTTGAATCTTGATTGTTTGATAGGGGAAACTCTCCCGGTATTGATTTCTACTTATTATTGATGCTATTGAGTGAAACCATTGAACCAAGGTTTATGTTCAGATTGTTATTCATCATCATATCACCTCTGATCATGTTCCATATGATGTCTCGTGAGTAGTTCGTTTAGTTCTTGAGGATATGGGTGAAGTCTAAATGTTAGTAGTGAATTATGTTGGGTAATATTCAATGGTTTGATATTTAAGTTGTGGTGTTATTCTTCTAGTGGTGTCATGTGAACGTCGACTACATGATACTTCACCTTTATGGGCCTAGGGGAATACATCTTGTATTCGTTTGCCAATTGCGGGGTTGCCGGAGTGACAGAAACCTAAACCCCCGTTGGTATATCGATGCAGGAGGGATAGCAGGATCTCAGAGTTTAAGGCTGTGGTTAGATTTATCTTAATTACTTTCTTGTAGTTGCGGATGCTTGCAAGGGGTATAATCACAAGTATGTATTAGTCCTAGGAAGGGCGGTGCATTAGCATAGGTTCTCCCACACAACACTTATCAAAACAATGAAGATTAATCAGCTATATGAAGCGAAAGCACTAGACTAAATTCCCGTGTGTCCTCAAGAACGTTTGGTCATTATAAGTAAACAAACCGGCTTGTCCTTTGTGCTAAAAAGGATTGGGCCACTCGCTGAAATTATTTCTCTCGCATTTTACTTACTCGTACTTTATTTATCTGCTATATCAAAACCCCCTGAATACTTGTCTGTGAGCATTTACAGTGAATCCTTCATCGAAACTGCTTGTCAACACCTTCCGCTCCTCGTTGGGTTCGACACTCTTATTTATCGAAAATACTACGATACACCCCCTATACTTGTGGGTCATCAAGACTATTTTCTGGCGCCGTTGCCGGGGAGTGAAGCACTATAGGTAAGTGGAATTGGTAAGGGAAACTTTTACTGTTTGTGCTGATTTTATTTCTGCCTGCTGCTATAATTCATTATGGAGAGATCTTCTCTTGAATTTTTATTTGGAAAATCTACTACTACTGCAAAGGTAGTGGATGAGGCGCCAGGTGAGAAAGAGGTTCCATACAAAATACCTATGAAAATTATTGAACGTGTTGTGGATAACCGCTATGCAGGGGATGGGACTGTCCATCCTGGAGATCATTTATTGTTCTTACATGAATTATGCGGGTTATTCAAGTGTGCAGGTATTGCTATGGATGAAGTTAGGAAGAAACTATTCTCTATATCGCTGTCTGGTAAAGCGGCGCATTGGTATAAATTACTGAAGAATGGGGATTCTCTTGATTGGAATGATATTGTGCCTCTATTTTATTCTAAATTCTATCCTCCAAGTGAAATTCACAAAGATCGGAACCGCATATATAATTTCTGGCCTCATGATGGAGAGAGTATTGCCCAAGCATGGGGGAGATTGAAGTCTTTAATGCTCAAATGCCCCATTCATGAGCTTCCCGGTAATATTATCATCGATAATTTCTATGCAAGACTTTCTTTTCAAGATAAGACCTTGCTGGATACTTCTTGTTCTGGATCATTTACACGCAACCAAAAAGAGTTTGAAAGGGACCTTCTTGATCGGATTCGGGAGAATACTGAAGGATGGGAGAACGACAAAGATAGAGAGTCAGGTATAAACTATGATTATAAATGCATTGAAGTTTTTATGGATACTGATAAATTTCGTAATATGAGTGCTACTTATGGTCCTGATTCTCAAGTCGTTGCAAATCTTTATAAAGCTTTTGCCTCTCATTTTGAATTGCCTAGGAAGAATTTTGACAAGAATCATGAACCGTATAAAGATAAAATTGATTCATCTATAAATAAATGTGTTGTAATTGAAACTGTTGATCATATTCTTCCTGAATATTATATTGAAAAAACTCCTTTCCCTGCTAAAATGAAGGAGTATTCTGTTATAAATAGTGCGGTTAATAAAAGTGCAAAGAAACCTATAGAACCTGAAGAGCAAATAAAGGTTGAACCTGCTATTGCAATAGTTAAAGATCTTGTGACTGAAAATGTGGAAGATGGTCATATTATTTTCTGTGAAGATGCTTCTAATATTGTTTCGCATCCTAATAAGTCTAGAAAAACCAGTGTTCCTATGCTCTCTGTTAGAATTGGTGATCATTGCTATTATGGTTTATGCGATATTGGTGCAAGCATTAGTGCTATTCCTTATGAGCTTTACACGGAGATCATGCATGAAATTGGTTCTTGTGAACTTGAAGATATTGATGTGGTTATTCGGCTAGCTAATAGAGAAACTATCTCTCTAGTTGGTATTGTTCGAGATGTGGAAGTTCTATGTGGTAAGATTAAATATCCTGCTAACTTTTTAGTACTTGGTTCTGCTGCTAGTAAGTCTTGTCCTATTATTTTTGGTAGACCTTTTCTAAATACTTATGGAGCTGTTATAGATTGCAAGAAAGAGAAAATTGTGACTAAATTTGTTGGTGAATCTTATGAGTTTAATTTCTCTAAATTTGCCAAAACTCCTTATAAAGCCGATTTGCCTGATAATGATTTTAGAGTTGAACAATGTGCGTCTATTGCTCTTGCTCCTAATAAACCTTTGCAGCAACATTTGGAGGATAGTGAGAGTGAAGTTTTTAGGGAAGAAAGGAATGAGCTTGATGAAATTTTCCTTCGTCAACCTATTCTCAAACATGACTTGCCGGTTGAAGATCTAGGTACAACGCCAACACCAAAGGAAGATCCTGTTTTTGATTTAAAACCATTGCCTGATAATCTTAAATATGCTCATATTGATGATAAGAAAATATATCCTGTTATTATTAGTTCTAAGCTTTCAGAGTTTGAGGAAGAAAGGTTATTGGAAATATTGAAGAAACACTGAGGAGCCATTGGCTACACTCTTGATGACTTGAAGGGGATTTCTCCCTCTATTTCCCAACATGCCATTAATATGGAAGATGATGCAAAGCCTGTTGTTGAACATCAGCGTCGTCTAATTCCTAAGATGAATGATGTGGTAAGGAATGAGGTATTAAAACTTCTTGAAGCTGGTATTATATATCCTATTGCTGATAGTAGATGGGTTAGTCATGTGCATTGTGTTCCTAAGAAAGGAGGAATGACTGTTGTACCTAATGATAATGATGAGCTCATCCCTCAAAGAGTAGTTGTAGGGTATAGAATGTGCATTGATTATCGAAAAGTTAATAAAGTTACTAAGGAAGATCATTACCCTTTGCCTTTTATTGATCAAATGTTAGAAAGGTTATCTAAAAATACTAATTTTTGCTTTCTTGATGGTTATTCTGGGTTTTCACAAATTACTGTTAAAACTAAAGATCAAGAGAAAACCACTTTCACTTGTCCCTATGGAACTTATGCTTATAGACGCATGCCTTTTGGTTTATGTAATGCTCCTGCTACTTTTCAAAGATGCATGTCTGATATTTTTCATGGCTTTTGCAAGAATATTGTAGAGGTATTCATGGATGAATTTTCTATCTATGGGAATTCTTTTGATAATTGCTTGCGAAACCTTGATAAAGTTTTGCAGAGATGTGAAGAAACTAACCTTGTTCTTAATTGGGAGAAATGCCACTTTATGGTTAATGAAGGAATTGTATTGGGACATAAAATTTCTGAGAGAGGTATTGAAGTTGATAGAACTAAAGTTGAAGCAATTGAGAAGATGCCCTATCCTAGGGATGTTAAAGGTATTCGTAGTGTTCTTGGCCATGCTGGGTTTTATAGGAGATTTATTAAAGATTTCTCCAAGATTTCAAAGCCTCTTACTAATCTTCTTCAAAAAGATGTACCTTTTGTTTTTTATGATGATTGTAAGGAAGCTTTTGAAACTCTAAAGAAAGCCTTAATTAACAACTGCTCCTATAGTTGAACCTCCTGATTGGAACTTACCTTTTGAAATTATGTGTGATGCTAGTGATTTTGCTGTAGGCGCTGTTCTTGGACAGCGAATAGATAAAAAAACTGAATGTTATTCATTATGCTAGTAAAACTCTTGATGCTTCTCAAAGAAATTATGCTACAACTGAAAAAGAATTGTTAGCTGTAGTCTTTGCTTGTGACAAGTTTAGATCCTATATTGTTGATTCAAAAGTTACAATTCATACTGATCATGCTGCAATTAGGTACCTAATGCAAAATAAAGATGCTAAGCCAAGGCTTATTTGATGGGTGCTTTTGTTGCAAGAATTTGATTTGCATATTATAGATAGGAAAGGTGCTGATAATCCTGTTGCTGATAATTTGTCTAGATTGGAAAATATTGCTTATGATCATGTTCCTGTTAATGATAGTTTTCCAAATGAACAATTGGCTATAATAAAGGTGAGCTCGCAAGACAGTCCTTGGTATGCTGATTATGCTAACTTTATTGTTTCCAAGTACTTGCCTCCAACCTTTATGACTTGAGGCATTATTTTTGGGATGACCCACACTTATATAAAGAAGGAGTGGATGGTATTCTGCGAAGATGTGTTCCTGAATATGAACAACAAGAGATATTGAGTAAGTGTCATGGTAGTGCTTATGGAGGACATAACGCCGGAGATAGAACCGCGCAAAAGGTTCTGCAATCAGGTTTTTATTGGCCAACTCTCTTCAAAGATGCAAGAAAGTTTATTTTATCTTGTGATGAATGTCAAAGGGTTGGTAATATCTCCAGACACAATGAAATGCCTATGAATTATACTCTTGTTATTGAACCATTCGATTGTTGGGGATTTGACTTCATGGGTCCTTTCCCTTCTTCAGAAGGTAACACTCATATACTTGTCGTTGTTGATTATGTTACTAAATGGGTGGAAGCCATACCCACAAAAAGTGCTGATGGTGAGACCTCTTTAAGAATGCTTTTAGATATTATTTTTCCTAGATTTGGAGTTCCTAGATATCTCATGACTGATGGAGGTTCTCATTTTATTCATGGTGGTTTTAGAAAAACTCTTGCTAAATATGGTATTAATCATAGGATTGCTTCTGCTTATCATCCTCAAACTAGTGGGCAAGTAGAACTAACAAATAGAGAGATTAAATCTATCTTGCAAAAGACTGTTAATAAATCTAGAAAGAATTGGGCTAGTAAATGGAAGGAAGCACTATGGGCTTATAGAACTGCTTATAAAAATCCCATGGGTATGTCACCTTATAAAATGGTTTATGGGAAAGCTTGTCATTTACCTTTAGAACTAGAGCACAAAGCTTATTGGGCTGTAAGAGAACTAAATAAAGATCCTAAACTTGCCGGTAAGAAGAGATTGCTACAATTGAGTTCCCTAGATGAATGGAGAAGTGAAGCTTACGAAAATGCTAAACTCTTTAAAGAGAAAGTTAAGAAATGGCATGATAGAAGAATTATCAAAAGACAATTTAATGTTGGGGATAAAGTCCTATTGTATCGGTCTCGTCTCAGATTTTTTGCAGGGAAATTGCTCTCAAAATGGGAAGGACCATATGTCATTGTGGAGGTGTATCGTTCGGGAGCAATTAAAATTAGTTCTCTGCAAGGCGATGCCACACAAGTGGTGAATGGACAAAGACTCAAGCATTATATCTCTGGAGATTCTTATAATGAAGATGTTGATGTTATTCGAGTGGTGACTCCGGAAGCTTTCATCAAAGGCCAAATTGACAGTTCTGCAGAGTTCGACTTTGAATAGGTAACAGTACTGGTAATAAAAAGTCCGCGTTTAACTTTCCGAACAATGTTTTTGCTGTTTTTAGAAAATATGAAAAATTACGAGATCGAAACGGAGTGGAGGAGACGCACGAGGGCGTGCCCCCATAGGCCGGCGCGGGCCCCAGCCTGGCCACGCCGCCCTATGAGGAGGGCCCCTCGTTGCCCCTCTCCGACTCTGGTTCGACCTGGTACTTTCCTTCTGTTGTAAAATTTTCTTCTATATAATCCCCCGGACCCCTGGAGGTCCGTATATCGTTTTCTCGACGTGTTTTGTTTCGAGCTGTTTTCTGCCAGGATCTGTCTTTGATCTAGAAGCACCATGGTCTCCAACAACAAGGGCAAGGGGCTTTCGGATGAAGATATTCAAGATCCCGAGTGGAAATAGGTGGATGAGAGTGTCAAGGAAGAAGATGAAGAAGAAGTGGAGGAAGACTCGCGTGCATACCCGCGTGCCACTGTCGCAAGCATCGAGGTGGTGGAAAACCCTTTCAGTACCAAGAAGAGCGCAAGAATTCGCACCGGAGGGAAAGTTCCACGTCACTACCTAGCTCCAAAGACATCTCCTCCAGGCACCTACAGCCCCTTCCGCAATCTAATTTACAATAGTCAAATTGAAAGGATTCCCAAGGCAGTATTGCCTAGCAATTGGGATATAGATCGTTCTAACACTGCAGGAAGGATGAAGCCTGAAGCTGAAGAGTAGGGAAACAACTCTAGGAGTTGGGACTCGCCGTCGGACATACTTCTTAACCGCGTTGAGCACAATTCGGAGATGATCCGCAACCTCACGTACGAGATTGATGAGCTAAAGGAGCTTGTTAAGAAGCTTATCAAGAATTCATCACCACCACCGCCGAAGGAGTAATTCATCATCGGTATTGGCACCCCCTTGGTTTGTTCCAAGCTTGGGGGAGTGCCGCGGTATCACATCATCACTACCTTTTACCTTTTTTATTATTAAGTAGTGTCATATCATGATTAGGGAAGTTATCATATAAGATGGGTTGCAGTGTGGAAGTATCTCTCTTTAATTGGTTGTCTATGTATCCCTTGGTGTGAGTTATCGTTATGGAATATTAATGAGAAGTTTTATCATTTACATATTGCACATCTTATTTTAGTTTGCAATCTCTGTTATATGATTGATCTTGTTGTTAGTATTGGTATCACTTTGGGAGCATTGAGTAAATCTATTTGGTTTTGGCAAACTTAGCATTGGTCAATAGCAACAACACTTTGAGTTTAAATATAAAAGAGGAAATACATGTAGATATGTTAGTTCATTATCTTTCTTTCTTGTTAGCTCTTAGCTTAGTATTCTGAAGATTAAAATTGTTTGTGCTTACAAGGAAGATGCATGATTGTTTCTATCACATGTATATTTGTTTGTTTTCCTCAACTCTTATGCTTGCTAATCAACCTTGCTAGCAAAAGACCTGTACTGATAGGGAATGCTTCTCGTGCATCCAAACCTTAACCCAAACCTACGCCATCAGTGTCCACCATAACTACCTATTATGTGGTATTTCCCTGCCATTCCAAGTAAATACTTCATGTGCTACCTTTAAACAATTCAAAATTTATTACCTCTTATTTGTGTCAATGTTTTATAGCTCATGAGGAAGTATGTGGTGTTTTATCTTTCAATCTTGTTGGGCAACTTTCACCATTGGACTGGTGGTTTCATCCACTTCTCCTATAATTTTGCAAAAAGAGCTGACAATGGGGTTCCCAGCCCCAATTAATTAACCTTCATAATTTTGCAAATAGACACTCCTCCATGGTATGAGATTGTTGGAAGGCACCCGAGGATTCGGTTAGCCATGGTTTGAGAAAGCAAAGGTTGGGAGGAGTTTCATCTCTAAATAAAACTAAAATAAATAGACACTCCTTCATGGTATGTGAATGATTGGAAGGCACCCGAGGATTCGGTTAGCCATGGCTTGTGAAAGCAAAAGGTTGGAAGGAGTGTCATCCATAAATAAAAATCATGGGAGCCGCTCTTTGGAAGTCTGTCTAGCAAGGGGGTTAGAGTACCCACTACCATTCGTTGACAACAACAAACACCTCTCAAAATTTTACTTTTATGTTCTCTATATGATTTCAAAACTTGAAAAGGCTCTAGCACATGACTTAATCCCTGCTTCCCTCTGCGAAGGGCCTATCTTTTACTTTATGTTGAGTCAGTAAACCTATTTCCCTCCTTCTTAAGCAAGCAATTGAGTTGTTGTGATCAAACCATTTATATTGTGATCTGCTTAATCATGCCTTTTACTCTTCCTTATTTAGTACAAGTTTTATCTGAATGAATATAGCTTTGAAAGTTATCAATGATTATGAGGAGATTATTATGATTGAGTATGCAAGTTGTGCCATATAAGCTTTAACATAAGAGTGTTGCTCGACAGATAAGTACAATCTGTTAATTGTTCTCTGAACAAGAACGAAGTTTGCCATCACCAATTATGATTTCTTATGCACCTTTATTTGTGATTACTTTCTACTTGTTTCAAGTTGAATTATATGAGGAAGTTGTTCACTAAAATGTCTTGTGTAAATTAATATGATGCTTCTTGTCCGTATTTGGTTTATCGACTCTTCACTCCATAAACATGTGGTCTTGTTTACCGAGTTTAGTTTCGCTTGGGGACAAGCGAAGTCTAAGCTTGGGGGAGTTGATACGTCCATTTTGCATCACTATTTTATATCATAATTTACTGTTATTCATTGATATATTTCATATTTGGAGATGATACTTATGTTATTTTATCTATTTTGCATGTTTCATGATTATTGGAGAATCGCGCACCGGAGTCAGGATTCTGCTGGAAAAAGCACCGTCAGAATGCAATATTTCGGAAGACCAACAATTGATGGAAATTACACGAAAAATCTTATTTTTCCAGAAGACAGAGATAGCCAAAAGGAGGAGCCGAGGAGGGCCGCCATGGGCCCCCCCATAGGCCGGCGCGGGCCCAGGCCTGGCCGCGCCGCCTTGTGGGGAGGGGGCCACAGCCCCCTCTGGCCACCTCTCCTTCGCGTACTTCTTCGTCCCGAAAACCTAAGCTCCAGAGGATAGTTGCGAAGAGTCACAGCCGCCTCTGCGGGGCGGAAAACACCAGAGAGAAAAGAGCTCTCCGGCAGGCTGAAATCTGCCGGGGAAATTCCCTCCCGGAGGGGGAAATCGACGCCATCGTCACCGTCATCAAGCTGGACATCATTGGGATCATCATCACCATCATCTCCATCATCATCACCGCCATCTCCACCGCTGCACATCGTCACCGCTGTAACATCTAGGGTTGAATCTTGATTGTTTGATAGGGGAAACTCTCCCGGTATTGATTTCTACTTGTTATTGATGCTATTGAGTGAAACCATTGAACCAAGGTTTATGTTCAGATTGTTATTCATCATCATATCACCTCTGATCATGTTCCATATGATGTCTCGTGAGTAGTTCGTTTAGTTCTTGAGGACATGGGTGAAGTCTAAATGTTAGTAGTGAATTATGTTAGGTAATATATTCAATGGTTTGATATTTAAGTTGTGGTGTTATTCTTCTAGTGGTGTCATGTGAACGTCGACTACATGATACTTCACCTTTATGGGCCTAGGGGAATACATCTTGTATTCGTTTGCCAATTGCGGGGTTGCCGGAGTGACAGAAACCTAAACCCCCGTTGGTATATCGATGCAGGAGGGATAGCAGGATCTCAGAGTTTAAGGTTGTGGTTAGATTTATCTTAATTACTTTCTTGTAGTTGCGGATGCTTGCAAGGGGTATAATCACAAGTATGTATTAGTCCTAGGAAGGGCGGTGCATTAGCATAGGTTCACCCACACAACACTTATCAAAACAATGAAGATTAATCAGCTATATGAAGCGAAAGCACTAGACTAAATTCCCGTGTGTCCTCAAGAACGTTTGGTCATTATAAGTAAACAAACCGGCTTGTCCTTTGTGCTAAAAAGGATTGGGCCACTCGCTGCAATTATTTCTCTCGCATTTTACTTACTCGTACTTTATTTATCTGATATATCAAAACCCCCTGAATACTTGTCTGTGAGCATTTACAGTGAATCCTTCATCGAAACTGCTTGTCAACACTTTCTGCTCCTCGTTGGGTTCGACACTCTTATTTATCGAAAATACTACGATACACCCCCTATACTTGTGGGTCATCAGTAACCAAGATCAACCATGATGGAACAATACCTACCTTAGATACTTTCAAATATAATGATAGTATGAACCTTAATAAGGGGGTTATCAAAGAAATTATAAAACCTTAATATCTTGGTGCTTACATAAAATCATGTGCAAGTGACCAATTTCCCAAATAGAAACCAAGTTCTAATACAATCTCATAAATACTTTAAGTTGAAAGTATCAAATCCAATACTTCCCAACAGATTTGATTCACAAGAAAAATGGAAATTATAATGAGAACACAAAATCATGCTTAAATAAAATTGCAATAAAAGTTCATACATAAATATTAAATAATCATTCAAAAACAATTCAGTATTAACATGATCTTCTTATTAGTCCTCATTAAATTCCAATTGTCAAACACCTGCAAAATAAAAAGATTCAAATTTGAATTAAAAACAGAATTCAAAAATAGAAATACAAAACAGAAAATAAGAAGAAAACAAAGAAAACAAAGAAAAAAAATGGAGAGAGGCTTACCTGGACCTTGCCAGCCGAAGGAGCCCAGCAGCAGCCCAAGAACGAAGCCCAGCACCAGCCCGAATACCCCTTCGTCTAAAAATAATGGAGATGAGCTCATCCTCATCCTCTCCAGTATGCATGAGCGCCAGCACGAAGTCGTGCTCGGCCTCCTCTCTCGCTGGTGACCTCTCCGCGATCGACGGCGTGACGAGGCTCGCTCCTGGCGTCGTATAAAGTCTCCCGACGAACCTTAGCTCGGTTTTCTTCTTCCTCTGATCCCTTTTTTCCCCATACCGAAACCCTAACCTACTCTGGCACCGACCATCACCGTCGATTAGGGATGCCCCAAACCTCGCTGTGACCACCGTTAGAACCGCCGTCCTCGACATGGCCACCGTGCGCCAGGAATCGAGCTGATGCGCCTCCAATCGACCACGTCTGGCCATCTTCTCCGATGCCGGTCATGGCTCAATCCGGCGACTCAGGCCCGCTCCGACCTCGCCGTCAAGCCTGGTGTGAACCTGGTGAGCTCCTCGATCTCATGGCGTGCCCGCCTTGCTCAATCATGCACCGTAGAGACGCCGCGTCGTTCATCCATGCCCGCCGCCGCAGAGCCACGCCGCCGGCCATGCTCCGGTGACCGTATCGGGGCGGCGCCGCCATCCTATGGCTCAGCGTGATGCCCTGAATCGAGCCAGCACACGCGCGCGCCCGCGGGGGAAGCCTATCGCTAGCGACCATCGCCAGTTGCCGCCGGCCAGTAGCCCCATGCCACGCCAGCGATTTTGACCATGGTCAATACCGCGTGGCAGCTGACGTGGACCGTTGGCCCACTCGTCAGTGGCTCTGGGTGAAACTAACCGGGTACACTTAGTTATTCTCCTGTTTAAATTCCAATTCAAAAATTACTGCAACTTTGCAAATTTAATAAAATTCAAATTAAGTCAGAAAAATATAAATGAGATATCAAAATTCTTATAAAAATGAGATCTATCCAATAAAAAATTAATTATTTAACTCTATTTAATTAAGTCTTTTCTTTTAATTCGAAATGCAATTAAAACTTAATAATTAAGAAAGGTTTCTAAAATAAATAAAAAACCAGAAAATGAATAAAGGAAAACATTAAAACTAATTTCCTTTACTAATAACATGTTAAATCTTTATTAGAAGGATTTAAACCCTAATTAATAATTACCTTAATTATTAATTCATTAAAAAGAATAAAAAGGCCCAATCTAATATTATTTTCATTTCAAAGTTATTAATTACTTCAACTTTAAAATGAAGTTATTACCTTAAGAACTTTATGGTAGATTAGGAAACCCTAGTTCCATTTTACATAATGTAGTAGTTTCATCATTTCATGAGAAACCCTAAAAACCTAACTCCATTAGGAACCCTAGTTCCATTATTACATGTGAACCCTAAATTACTTCTAAACCTAAACCTAGGTTAGAACATGTGATCATGATATTTTGATTTAATTCATAGCTCCATAATAGCAACTAAACAATTTCCAACTCTTCATAAAATAATAGAGACCCATCTCTAATACATTGGTATTACATGTGTTCATGCTTAGCTGATCAAATAGGACCAACTCTAGTTCCTATCTTCTAAGACACCAAACTTAGTTATCCATGC
This sequence comes from Lolium perenne, assembly GCF_019359855.2. Lineage (NCBI taxonomy): Eukaryota > Viridiplantae > Streptophyta > Magnoliopsida > Poales > Poaceae > Lolium > Lolium perenne. The sequence continues at coordinate 123,265,034 of NC_067250.2, read as the reverse complement.
TTAGCATCACACCAATGTGATGAACCTCAGGAGCAACTATGCCAAATCTTGAGCATTACCTAACCATATTCCACTAAACCCTACTAGTGTTGGATACTTATCAACCATCCTATTTAGGAGCCAATTATTCCTTACTTAATAGAACCAACAGTAAAACCTAGACCACCTCAACCCTAATTGATATACTTCTTATTATTTAAGAAGTATGTTCTTCAAAACTTATTCTTTCGAAGTAAACAAAGAATTATCATCAACCCTGCTTATAAGGACCTATAAACCCTAGCTAGCTATCACCAATAAGATGAATCAATCTTGATAGCAACCTTGTATGAATAATTTCTTAGAATGCCCAGGCTTAATTCCAACCTTACAAGCCCTAGGTGTCGATGAATCCAACTATGTTGGGATCCATCTTATACTTACTCCAGAAAATAATTGGAACCATAGAAAACCATAGAACCCCACAAACCTAATTATCATACTTGTTCTTTATTAAAGAACATGTTCTTCAAAAGTTATTCTTTTGAATTATATAATAAATAAGCATCAACCATACACTATAGGCCTTAAAAAAATTGACAACTGCTCTTTACTTATTATACAACTACGATTCCTTGGTGTGTATGATTATTACTATGCATTTTACCACTTGCTTATGATTCTAAAACAACACCACCCTAATAAGAACCTTGTTTGTGAACCACCCTAAAAATGCAACACACTCTAAACAAATTGTTTCAACTCACTAATCCTAAATCATCGGGGTTAGGTCACGCTTAGAGAGATTGCATCTCATACTTATGCATTATTGCATCCTTGCCAATCTTTTAAACATCGTCCTTACCGGACAATGATGCTATTTCAGAATTTGGAGTTATTATGTATCGAAGACTTTGCCTGTATAATCTTGCAGTCAAGAAAGGCAAGTTCATCGCTTGCTCATGTCATTTGAGTATTTTTACCAAATTACTTGCAAAGTACTATGTTTATCACTATTGCATCGAAAGCAAAACTACTATTTTCATAACTATGAATATGACTATGTGGTGGGCAATGGAACCACGGTTTGTGTTGATATGGTGGAGGTTCCATTGCAATGGGTTTATATCCATCTAGGATTAAATAACAAATGTCGTCCAGTGATTCTTGTGCCGTAGAACTCGTGTTAACCATAAGATCTAGAATGGGACGGACTAGTCAATTGTATTTCCACCTCTCGTACATCAACGGATGCGCTTACCGTAGCAGTTGTGTCTGGTGGAACAACCGGAGGGTGGGGATCCCACTCTAATTCCCCACGGTAATGCAATGCTTACCGTAGCAGTTGTGTCTTGCGGAACAACCGGAGGGTGGGGATCCCACTCTAATTCCCCACGGTAATGCGGTCTATGAGGGGTTGCAACGACCGGCGAAGGACCATGGTTGCGACCTGGTAATAGTCGAGGTCGGATGGTATCCTTTGGATACGCTGACCGGCGAGGACGCAAGGTCGGAATTGCAACAAAGGGTGGGTGTGCGAGGTAGTGGAGGAATATGATTGGCTATGACCTTACTCCTGGCCTCACACCAAAGGAAGCGTGGATGAGCCTGCAGCTCGGTTGGCAACAAGGACAATATCTCTTATGGGTAAAGCAACACACCTCTGCAGAGTGTATTGAATCGTGACCTGTCGCTCACTGTTCCGGGATTTGGAACTGCGAACGCTGCCGGAAAGGAACTCCATGAAGTTCTAGTAAACCGGTGAAGGCTGACGGACATAGTTCTTCTGAATAAAAGCAACCTTTTGAAGAAATGGTTATGAAAACATGCATTGGTATTAGACTTTCTAGTCTAATGCTTTAGCTAGTGCATTAAACACCTCTTTCCTATAATGAACTTGTTGAGTACGCTCGTACTCATCCCACTCTTAAATCCCCTGCTTAGATATGGAGGCATCGAAGGAGGATCTACAGTGCAACTCGAAGGCCGAGGAGTCAACAACTACTTCAAGAGACAGGACCTGTCAGAGGAGTCAGATACCACATCCAACATGGAGAAAACCTAGTTTAGCCATAGAAGGGAACTAGCTTCCTAAACCTAGCTCCTACTTAGCTAGAATCTATTCTTAGCCTCTATATCTAGTTAAATACTCTACAAAGAGAGTTCGTGATAAGACTAGACTACGAGTCGTTCTTCTGGAGTTTATTTGCAGCTTTACCTCATTGTAAAGTAGGAGGCTATGATGATCTTATGTAATAGAGTCAATATTGTAATTCTATAGACATGCCTTGGACCCGCATATGTTTCTATTGTACCACTCTGAGCGATATAATACTAGTGGAACGGTGTTTCATTGGTGTTATATCAGACTTGCATACTACACCATGGAGTGGTATGCCGGGTCACCACACCGGGCCAGAGGCTGGGCCACCCAGCGCCACACCCGGCAGGCCGGGCCAGGGGTCGGGCTACCCAGCAGCAGCCGGTAGGCCGTGCTATATGACGGTCTACTAGGTAGTAGCACTCGTCAGGCCAGGCTATATGTCGGGTTGCTAGACTTTGCTCAAAAGACCATTTTTCCCCGAGAACTAAAAACTCTTCTCACGATGTTCCCGAACTTCGATTGAGATGAAACTAATTTAGTTCGAAATATTGAGACTCCCCACAGAATATTTTTAGAATATTTTAAAGAGGAGCCTCCCAACGTCAAGAAACGGTAAAGACGTCCAAACTCGAAAACGCAATAGAAGATGCATACGGATTCCGTTTTCGATAAATTTGGACTTGTCGAAAAGCTAACAACAAGCTCAAGAACCTCACATGGAGAAACGCCAAGAAGAAACAAGAATATAGGGATGCAAAGTATGCAAAGGATTGAACTCCCTAAGACGATGCGATCAAGTTACTCAACCAAAAGTCCCTATTGATAGTGCGGCTATCTATCTATAACCCAGTCTCTCAACAACCACCTTGAAACGATAAAAGGAAAACCTAGCAAGGCCATACCTTTACCTTGTGCATCATGCTTGGTCTTGATGATGTCGCTTTGTGCTTCATTCAAGTCGGAATTCCCACTTCATCATTGTTGCTTCGTGAAGACTCATGATTTCCCCCCCCTTCAAGCATGATATCTTCGATATGATCATCTTGAATTTGCCCTTCTCAACCTTGATGACATCCAAGCTTGATGCCATCCTCTCATGGACTATATGAGATCATACTCTTGATGCATGCCCATAGCAAGATATGTAACCCACATAGAAAACATAAATGCACATATATAGTGGGTTAGCTCATGAAGCATAATTGTCAAGGCTTACCGCCCACAAGATCACATGATCCAAAGTGGTACAATCTTTATGCTTCTTGTGGTGACCAACTTGAATTCAATCTTCACTCTTAGTCTTGGTCAACCTTATATCTCTTCATGCTCTGACCAAATTGAATTCAGCCTTGATCACTCATTGCTTAACACATAAGCTAGAGCATGGCTAACTTGAGTTCCACACAAGAACTCCATCTCATTTTTTCTTATTGATCTTATCATATTCTTCTCTTCAAATCGATGATCTTGATGCCAATACCAAAGGTATAAAATTATATTCATGGCATCCACACTTGAGTCCAACATATAGACCTTAAGAAATACCTACGAAATATTCCTTCATATAAACACAATAAAAACATTAGTCCAAAGAGGATTGATATTAATTACCAAAAAAACACTTAGGGGCAATGTACCCTTACAACCGTTGATGACCTCGTATACAACATTGATCCACACTTTAGCTTCGGTATCATCATTTCTTCACTTTAGCGAACGAGGCGTCTCCAATCACCTTTCAACAATCAGTGGACTAAAATCTGTGCATGCACGTGTAGATAACATTGATCCACACTTTAGCTTCGGTATCATCATTAACCAAAATAATGGTTAAGCATAAAATACTCTTACACTTACTTGTCACATGCATCAATATGTGCATCACAACCCGCTACACACACCGACTACTACAAAAAAACAATTATAAGTGACCTATTTTTTTAAGTAACACAGCCGCTGGAGCTCGAAGCCAAAAGTCTCCGCTCTTTTGGATCTAGCTTTCTTTAAACTTTCTATTTGCGTGCCCCTAATTTCTTCGCCGCGTCCAGTTTTGGCCACGTGGAGAATCAAGCTCAGTATTTCGTCGAAGCCCAATATATTATTGGATAGTGCTTGTCATCATATTTCCTATTTCATATTATTTGGAGCTTAGATGATTAAGTTATTGTCGTTTTGGTTCCAAGTTTTTTCTTACGCATTTTACGTCTAGAAGGTCAAAACTGAGCAAAACAAAGAAAAATGGGCGTAAAAAATAAATTTCCCTTGTTTCATACCGGCTGTTAATTTTGCCCCGTTTGTCAAACTGTTCCTTGGTGCAATAGTGTAGTACAGTAGGTATGGCAAAACCTAAACGCGAGCAGAGTATGTATGGCCATGCGTCCTTATCCCTGACAGGTCGTGAAGGACGCAAAGCTTTGCATTCGTTGGCCGTGTCGCGTAACTACTTACTTGGCACATGGTGGATTTACGGGTCCCCACGCGCATACCTCATTGCCACCCTCTCATTTTGACCCCCGGCTCGATGCCATTGCTACTGTCACCGTTTCGTTTTTGGTCGTTGTATATGATGCTGGGGTGCCATCCATCTACCCAGCGATCATTGCTGTGTAGGTAGCAGTAATAATCCACGAGAGCTGGTAACTGATAGATCAGGCCCGACCGGCAGGCACACCAGCAGCACGGCACCAGCAGGTTATAAATGGCACATTGACAACTTCACACGAACTGACGAAGGGGGACGGGCCTGCGCGAGGACGACCAGCCCTCCAAGGGCGTGAACCACCACCGTGGGGCTGGCTGGGAGCACGGCACCGCACGGGCTCTCCGCCGCCGCGTGACCTCGCCTTGCCGCAGTGCGACACAAGAGCTACTCGAGTGCTTTATGTCATCTCCAACTCCACCGGTGAACCGCAGTTTGGACTGCCAATTTTTGTCGTTTGATCTGTTTGCGGTGTTCCGTGGACAAGAAAGAAGCCTAGGTCCATTTGTAATTTGTCAGCGGTTTCATATGTGCACCGTATTTGATCGGTGGCCTCACAATTTTAGGCAATTTTCATTTCCACATTTCAAACGTTAAATTATTTAACTAATAGGTAAAAGGTCGCAAACAATTCAAATTTATACAACAAGATAGTTTAAAACCGGCCTTATCAGGATACCAAAAGTCCAAAAGAATTAGAGATAAACGGAAGTGCGATTGAGTAAATCACACATCTCTATTAAGGATCATCATCTTTTTCTCTAACCATGCCCATTGAGTTATATCGTCCGTCACGGGTCGTTAGGAGCTTGGCTTCCTTGCCAAGTAGGGCGAGCTCCAATTCCTTGAGTCTGTTGTGGGCAGTGATCCTTCAACACCGAGCTTCTTGTGTTGTATCTCGACATAGTTCTTCACAACTTCCTCCTTTTCCCGGTGTTCCCTCTTGTTCCTCTTCTCACTTGACACCTCCTTGTCGGCTAGGAGTGTCTTGATTGTCTTCATGACCACTTGCGGGGAGGCATCGCGACTGGCCTCCGTCTTGGAGTCTCTCCATCCCCTTGGCCTTTTTGATACACTAGCCTCATTTGGGGAGGAGCCATTGACATAAATAACATTGGATTGCCCGTGCTTTGCATTGGCGTCATATGACGCATAAAGCTTGTGTCACTCGGGGCAATCTTTGACCATCGTCCAACAATGGACCATGTTGAAGCTCTTCATCTTGTTGGCAACCTTCAAGTGGCCGAAAGCTTGGGTCACCAAGTCCACAACGCTAAGACCACTAATTTTTTTGCTTCTTCATCACGCCATAGGAGGCGTTGAACTTGGTGCATTGCACTTGGATCAACTGCCACCTTTTTGTGAGATAGGCCTCACCCTGATCACTCGCGAAAGGGTGATCACCCAAGTGCTTGTGCTCATGCAAGTAGTTGTAACTCTTTCTCCAAAATGTGCCACCCTTTTGTTGGGCATCACAAATTGGATATTGTCCAATTTTCATCCACGCCTCGCAAAGGCACACGTCCTCAATCTCGGTGTACCCTCTGGTCCTCCTAGACACTCTTGTGGCTTCGGGAGTGAGCAATGGCTCGTCCTCGAACAATGGTTCATCCTCGATGTGGATCAAGGTTGTTTGGGTGTCAGTTTGGGTGGCACGTTGGGTCTCGGTGCCACCTCCTTCATTGATGATGGCCTCCATGGCATCGTCTCCATTGAAGAAGGCCCGGTACACATGCCATCGGGTTGGCTGCGATCATGCTAGTTCTATGGACGCAATGACGGATGGAAGAGAAGAACATACATGGTCAGAGGGCGAAATAAGATGCACCGACATTTCGTCGAGCAAGTTGCAGGGTAATAAGGCGAGGGAGAGAAGGCGATGTGGGGGAATAAACGAGCAGTGCTGCCCTTTGATTGAGTGGCGGCTAAGCGGTGGGTACAGCTAGGTCGAAACCATTAAGCCGGCGTGTGGTGACCCTGCATACCACTGCATGTTGTAGTATGCCAGTCGTTGATATAACATTCACGAAGTACCATTCCGCAAATATTACATCCCTCAGAGTAGTACAACAGAACATAGCAGGTCCATAACTCATTCACATATTATTACAATTAACATACACATGTCGTCTCGGAGCTCCTCTTGGGTCCTAAGAGGAATACTCCTGGGTTCGAGGCGAACCCAACTTAGTTTACAATATAAGAGTCTCATTAAGTGATACATTTATTTCCTCGAGCAGCTAAATATTAAGAGTTCGTGCTGCTCGACTACAACTACTACTAGGTTCTTCTAGGCTTGATCTCCATCGGAAGCCTCCCCGGTTCCGTAGACTATGAGATAGTCTACGCCTTCTACACCTCCTGAGAGGTCTGGTTCCTCGTAGCCGATGATCACGGCTCCTTCATTGTTGTCGTAGTCCTCCTCCGCATTTATCTGCATAATCTAAGCATGGGATTTAAGAGTGGTATGAGTACGAGCGTACTCAACAAGTTCATTATAGATAAGAGGTGTTTAATGCACTAACTACGATATTAGACCAGAAAGTCTAATACCAATGCAAGTTTTGATAAACATTTCTTCAAGAGATTGCTTTTATTTCAAAGAGCTATGTCCGTCAGCCTTCACCGGTTTACTAGAACTTCATGGAGCTCCTTTCCGTCGTTCGCAGCTTCCTCATCCCGAACAGGAGTGGCAGGTCACGCTTCTTACACTGCAGAGGTGTGTTGCTTTACCCATAAGAGATCTTAACCTTGGTGCCAACCGGGCAGCTTTCCCGTCCACACTTCCTTTGGTGTGAGGCCCGGTATAAGGTCTAGCCAATCATGTTCCTCCGCTACCTCGAACACCCACCCTTTGTTGCATGCCCCGACCCTGGGTCCACGCCGGTCCCATTATTCCCGTAATTTCAGGGTGGACCCCGACCACGACGACAAAGGGTCGGGCTCTACCATACACTCCTACGCCGGTAGCTGCAACCCATCATAGACCGCATTACCGTGGGGAATTAGAATGGGATCCCCACCCTCCGGTTGTTCCGCAAGACACAACTGCTACGGCAAGCAATGCTTTACCGTGGGGAATTAGAATGGGATCCCCACCCTCCGGTTGTTCCGCCAGACACAACTGCTACGGTAAGCGCATCCGTTGATGAACGAGAGGTGGAAACACTTTTGACTACTCCGTCCCACTACGGATCTTATGGTTAACACGGGTATTACGGCACAAGAATCACTGGCGACATTTGTTGTTTAATCCTAGATGGATATAAACCCGTGCAATGGAACCTCCACCATATCAACACAATCCATGGTTCCATTGCCCACCACATAGTCATATTCATAGTTATGAAAGTAGTGGTTTTGATTTTTGTGCAATAGTGATAACCATAATACTTTGCAAGTAATTTGATAAAAATACTCAAATGACATGAGCAAGTGATGAACTTGCCTGAACACTGCAAAGTTTTGCAGTTGGAAGGTGTGGACTGACCCTTGTCCTCTGTCTCTGAAAAATAGCATCATTGTCCGATAAGGGCAATGGTTAAAGAAGCAATTATGCATGATTCCAGTTTTAGGGTTTGATTCCCCCCCTTCCGATGTCGTTGTTATTTTATGTGAGAGGTTAATACTAAAAATAACTTGTAGATACTTGATTTAGGGTAAATACAACCTTGAAATATTGTCAAGGTGTTTTTAAAGTCCAAAAGCATTGATGGACTTATTTTCATTACTGAAAATAATATGTGTGATTTAAATCATTATTTAAATCCTTAAAATAGGACTTATTCTTAATTGTCTTCAAAAATTCTCTTTGATATTTTATTTACATAGAGAATTTTATGCTGATCCTTTTTCATATTTTTAATTTATTTTTAAGAGCTTTTAATAATTTTCTATTGAATTTCAAAGTTTCATGTTTTTATTGAATTGTGAAAAGTCCTTTTTGCCCCTGGGCCCACCTGTCAGGGTGGCCCAGTGGGTTGGGCTAAACCAGCTCGGGTCCAACCGACCCGAGCGGTCGCTCACTCGCCCACCACCTCGCGCCGCCTCGACCTAACCCTAATCCCCATTCTCGCTCTGGCGACCAGCGTCGCCCTCACCGTCGCCGGCCGATTCCGGCGATCTCTGGCCGCCATGGCCCTCGCCATGGGGCGCATCCGCACCGCCACGCGACGGTGCACCAGATCCATGGCATCGATCTGGTTCTAGCCGCCCCTTCGCCGATCCCCCTCTCGTTTGTCCGCACGGTGGTGCGGTGCTCACCGGCGCCTCAGGCGTGATGGCGCCGCCGGGCCTTCGCCTCCGTGGTGCGGAGCGCTGTGGCGCTAGTCGGGCCTGGCATGGCCTGGCCAGGTGCCGCCGTGCCTTCGGCGCGCACCGCCGTGGCCGCCACGGCCACGCCTGCCGTTTGCTCGCTCCAGGTACATGCGCCGCCTCTCTCTTACCCTCTGTGCTTGTTCTTCCTTCTCTTCCATGTGCTCTGGCCATGGCTTTCCTCCTTGTGGAGGTCTGCCATGCTGTTACTGCTGCTCTGCTGCGCTTAGCTCGCTGTGTGTGCGTATGCTGCTCTGCTGCTGCCTTGATGCTTATGCTGCTGTGCTGTTCATGCGGCTCTCTGCTCCCTGGCCTTGGCCATGGTCCAAGCTATGCTACTGCTGCTATGCGTATGCTGCTGCTGTGCATTTGCCATAGATTCTGGCTGCTGTGCTATGCTATTGTGCTCTATAGCTTGCTGTTGCAACTCATGAACTCTTGTTCAGGAGCATACTATGATGCTTTGCTTTATTCATTTGTTACTGCTGCTGCTATCTTGCTCCTGCCTCTCCTATGTGTGCAATTACTTCTTCCTGGCTTGATCATGATGCATGATCCTTGCCTTTGGCAAGTGCCAGTGTCTCTGTTCTTGATGCTATCTTCACCAATGACTCAAGTGTATTCATTTATGGTGTTCTGGCTTATTGGCAATGTGTAATCCTTGTAAATTTACAAGAGCCAGTACCCCAGAGTGCTTTTCTGTGTGCTATAATCTCTAGATATGCTCCCTTGAGCATGCCTGTTACAAGATGCCACCATCCTTGGATGGTCTGCTCCTGTATATGACTGATGTAATTATCTGTGATATATTTGTTCATGTCCTGTGGCTGATTAATTCATATTGTTAAGATGTTGGTGCTAGGATTGATTCTAGCATGATTTAACATGCTCTAGTGGGCTCTGGTGATCAAATGATCATCAACAGTGGTGCAGTGTATGGTTTAATTGTTGCCTGTGCCTTGCTGTTACTTGACTCTATGTATGTGTGTGGCACAGATCAGTGCAAGTGCTTGCTCAAGCATCAGCTGACACTTGTAGTGATCTATTGGATCATTGGCATGAGTCTGTTTTATGATTTTCTTGTTAATCTCAATTATCTATGTTGCTTTATTTGATTCAGTGGATAATTGATGTGAACTATACAGTGATGATCATCACAGTTGGTTGGATTAGGCTAGATGGATGCCCACAGTGTTTGGGAACCCTAGCCCATCTTTGAACCCAATCAGGGTGATGATATATGGACTTGGCTTGTTGGTGTGGTTGATCTAGGGTTTGAGGTGACCCTGGCAGTAGTCATGTGCTGCCCTAGGGTAGCTCCCCTATTTGTTGGCTTGCTGTAGCTTACCAAATGTTCTCTGGGTGATCCATTTATTGGATTGCTAGTGACTCTTGATGTTGAAATCAAATAGACAGTATTCTGTCTAAGTCTGATGGTTAATTAGCTGTAGGTGCTAGGTGTGTGGGCTAGGCTAGTCTAAGACTTCATCTTTTGCTGGATTTCTCCAGTTATGCCCTGATTTGCATGACTGATGTTCCCATAGGATGATTTCCTAGAGTCTTTACCCATATTTGCTTGCACCAAATGGCTTTGTAGCCAGATGATGACACAAACAGGGTATTCTACCCTTCTGTGCTCCTGTGATGCATTGTATGCTTATTTATGAGCAAAACTTGGTTTTGCTCAGGTTGATTTGGTTTATACCTCACTCCAGCTCCTAGATTGTTTGTTGGTGTAGAGGATTGCTTCAGGGTTGAGCTTGTGCTTGCCCTGCTCCTCCTTGCAATCTTGTGGGGCTTGATTCAGTACTGTGGTGAGTTAGCAGATTGAACAGCAGTGGCTGTTCTTGTGTTCTTGTGTTCTTGTGTTCTTGGTGACTTACCAGTGAAGCCTGTCGATGAGTATGACTTAGGGTTTGCCTCTGAAAAGCTTATATTTGGTGCTCCCCTGCCCTCCCTGGTCGACAGCTTGGGTCTGGCACACTTGGTGACTCACTGATGATGTGTGTGTGTGTTGTGCTACATGCACACTCAGTGGCTTGGTGTTGAGCATGCACACATGCAGTGTGAGCTGCCTGTGTGTGTGTGTGTGCACCTGATACTCTGAACTTGGCTTGGAGAGGATCAGCTCGGCAGAGTTGATCATATCTGCTCAATTTTTCCTTTCTTTCTAACCTGCCAAGTTGCCACTTGGCATAACTTCTTTTTGTTGTGATTTTGTGCAGGGATCAACAATTGATCAAAATGGATATGGAGGTCATCAAATCCAAGATCAAGTGAAGATGATCTTGTAGTATTTAGTCTAGGATCCATCCTTGTACTTGTCTTTTTATTTTCTTTTATTTTTCAATTTCACCAATTCTTGTAATGTGTTGTAATATTCATTTATTTCCATTATGAATATTGTAAAGACAATGTATCTTGTGTGTTAATCAATAAAGCTCAAGGTTTTCTCTAATGAGCTTGTCTTATTGTTTAAATTATTCATATGTGTGTTATGTTTGATTTACTTAATGAATTTCCTCACAATTCAAATATTTAGGGTAATTATTTAATATTTGAATTTGAAATTCATATTCAACTTTGGTTTGAATTTAACCATGTCACTTAGTTTAGAATTCAATAATGCAACTTAAGTTTGATGCAAACTCTCCCCTCTCTTCTCAAAACCCTAAACTAGTTAAGTGAGATGCAAGTTTGTCGGACTCTCGAAACCCTAACCCTGTAAGGTGTCGAGAGAGAAACTTGTCCCCCTCCGATGCAGTTTTTGTTTAAAAGCGCGAAATTTCCCCAGAATTTGCCATGCAATGCACATCCCTTTCTAAAATCTACCCCTCGATCGTCTCTAAACCTGGGACATTACAGCCTTTCCCCCTTAAAGAAAACTTCGTCCCGAAGTTGTGGTTGTAATACCTGAACAACTCGGGGTATGTTTTCCTCAGGTCTTCCTCTTTTCCTGTGGCTTCCCTCTGGGTGATGCTTCCATTGTATCTTGCGCAAGATTTTGATAGCTTTATTTCTGAGTTGTTTCCAACTCTCCTCGAGAATCTTGGCTGGCTTCTCGATGTAAGTCAAGTCTGGTTGTAACTCGAGCTCATCATGTGATACTGGTTCTTCTGGGGTCTTTAAGCATTTCCGAAGTTGTGACACATGGAATACATTGTGAACTTGAGCTAGCCTTCCAGGTAGATCCAATTCAAAGGCTAAACCTCGGTTCTGACTCAGTATCTTGAAAGGTCCTATATATCTAGGACTGAGTTTTCCTTTTACTCCAAACCTCTGGAGTCCTTTCATCGGGCTTACCTTAAGATAGACCATGTCTCCAATTCGTGGTTCCCATGTCCTCCTCTTCTGATCGGCATAACTCTTTTGCCGACTTTGGGCTATCTTGAGCCTGTCTCTGATAATGTCAATGATTTGTTGTTTTTCCTTGACATAATCAGGGTTGAACTCTTTACTTGCTCCGGCTTCGTACCAACATATCGGTGATCTACACTTCCTTCCATACAGAGCTTCAAATGGTGCCATCTTGATGCTGCTTTGATAACTATTGTTATATGAAAACTCTGCTAGTGGTAAGTGCTCTTCCCATGATCCTCCGAAGTCTAGGGCACAAGCCCTAAGCATATCCTCTAGGATCTGGTTAGTTCTCTCGGTTTGTCCACCTATCTGGGGATGGTAAGTGGTACTATAGTCCAACTTGGATCCTAAAGCTTCGTGAAGTTGCTTCCAGAATGCTGATGTGAACACGGATCCTCGATCCGACATGATCTTCTTAGGCACTCCATGCTTACTCACGATTTCTTTGATGTAAAGATTGATGAGTTTCTCTCCTTTATCCTGCTGATTTACCGCTAAGAAGTGTGCACTTTTCGTCAACCGGTCCACGATTACCCATATCATGTCCTTCTTTTTATTAGTCATGGGTAGTCCGGTGATGAAATCCATCCCTATTTCCTCCCATTTCCACTCTGGAATAGGTAAGGGTTGTAACTTTCCTGCCGGACTCTGGTGTTCAGCCTTCACTCTCTGGCAGGTATGGCATTCCGCCACGTATTGTGCTATCTCCCTCTTCATGTTATTCCACCAGAATAGTTCCTTTAGGTCCATGTACATCTTTGTACTTCCCGGATGTATGGAATATGGTGTTTGATGAGCTTCTCGGAGTATTACTTCCTTAATTTCAGCAATATCCGGGACGCAAATTCTCTTCTGGAACCATAATGATCCAGATTCTCCGCGATGAAATTCTGATGGTCTTCCTTCATCTATTCTTCTCATCTCCTCAACGATGAATGGATCGTCCAGCTGACCCATCATTATCTCATTCTTCAGGTTGACATTTAGCTCATCGGCTACTTGTAAAGCTAATAGTCCTTCATGAGCTTCCTTCTCCCAAAGTTGTATTTGGGCTTGACTTATTTCCTTCCTCAACTCCGGTGATATTTCTTGTTCCACTCCTTCGGTGCTCTTCCTACTCAGGGCATCTGCTACAACATTAGCCTTCCCTGGTGTGTAATTGATGGTCAGGTCATAATCCTTGATCAATTCTAGCCATCTTTTCTGCCTCATGTTGAGTTCCTTCTGAGTGAAGAAATATTTGAGGCTTTTATGGTCTGTATAGAGCTCACACTTAGCTCCATAGAGAAAATGTCTCCAAGTTTTGAGTGCAAATACGACCGCTGCTAATTCCAAGTCATGTGTTGGATAGTTTACTTCATGAGGTCTGAGTTGCCTCGATCCATAAGATATCACTTTTCGATCTTGCATGAGTACGCAACCCAATCCATGCTTGGATGCGTCACAGTACACGGTGTAATCCTTGCCAACTTCCGGAACCGCTAACACCGGTGCCGTGGTGAGTTTCTCCTTCAGAGTTTGAAAACTCTTCTCACACTCCTCTGACCACACGAATGGTGTGTTCTTCCTTAACAACTTTGTCATTGGTCCTGCTATCTTAGAGAATCCTTCAATGAATCTCCGATAATATCCTGCCATTCCTAGGAATCCTCGGATTTCCTTGACAGTTTTGGGTGCTTCCCATTCTAGAACTGCTGCTACCTTACTCGGGTTAACAGCTATTCCATCTTTACTAATAACATGACCAAGAAATTCCACTTGATCTAGCCAAAATTCACACTTACTAAGTTTGGCATAGATTTGATGTTCCCTTAGTGTTTGCAACACTAACCTCAAATGTTCAGCATGTTCGGCCTTGTTCTTGGAATATATCAGAATATCATCGATAAATACGATGACAAACTTGTCTAGATATGGCATGAAGATTTTATTCATGAGATTCATGAATATTGCTGGGGCATTGGTTAATCCAAAAGGTACTACAAGGTATTCATGGTGTCCATACCTTGAGACAAAGGCAGTTTTCGGAACGTCTTCCTTCTTGATCTTTATCTGGTGATAACCGGATCTTAGATCAATCTTGGAAAAGACTCCCGCGCCTCTCACTTGATCAAATAGATCTTGTATTCTTGGAAGTGGATACTTGTTCTTGATGCATGGTCACATTGTTCAGATTCCTGTAGTCTCCGCACATCCTTCTTCCTCCATCTCTTTTATCCACGAAGATCACAGGTGATCCCCATGGTGAAACACTCTCTTGAATGAATCCCTTTTGTTCTAAGTCATCCAATTGCTCCTTAAGTTCTTTCAACTCCTTGGGCCCCATCTTATATGGTGCTTTAGCAATCGGAGCTGTTCCTGGTATTAGGTCGATAGTGAATTCTATCTCCCTATCTGGTGGCATACCAGGTAATTCCGCAGGAAACACATCCTGGAATTCATTTACTACAGGTATATCTTCTAACTTCACCTCCTTCATGCTGTTCAGCTGTAGCTCAACTTCAATTTGTGTATGTTTGTCACCTTGGTAGATCATTCTACTTCCATCAGGGCTTTTCAAAGACACCGTTTTGTTCACACAGTCGATCAATGCTCCATTAGCTTCCAACCAGTTCATACCAAGAATGACATCAATGTCCTTCATCGGTAAAATGAACAGGTCCGCGTCAAACGCGCACTTATTGATCATGATGACTTGTTTTTGTTTGGTATGGGTTACTACTATCGTTCCCCCCGTAGAAAGTATGGTTATGGGTGTATCTAACTTAGTGCAACTAATCCCATGTTTGATGATGAATTGTTGAGATATGAATGATGTAGTTGCACCAGTATCAAAAAGTACTTTGCCAGGATGAGTGAGTATCTGGAGCGTACCTATCACCGCCTGATCGGAGTTGACCACCTCCTCCGCACCGTACAGTTCAGCTTGCCGAAGGGCTTCTTATTCTTCCAGCTTGCCTCCTGTTTCCTCCTCGATTTCCTCCTCCTCCCGACTGACCTCCTCCACTATTTTTCTTGGGGCAGTCCTTCAGCATGTGCCCCTCCTGGCGACAACCAAAGCATATAATCTTTGGCTTCTTACAATCCTTGGCAAAATGCCCTGTGAATCCACAGCTTCTGCAAACTATTTGATTTGCAGTCTGGAACGCTTGGTTCTTCCTACTACCGTAGTTGTTGTTGTTGTTGTTGTTGTTGTTGTTGTTGTTGTTGCTGTTGCTGTATCTGGGCTTGAAACTCAAGCTGGTATTAGGCTTGTTACTAACAAACCTCTTAGGCTCAAACTTGGCCTTTTTCCTCTTCTCTTCCTGCAGTTGTTTAAAATCATCTTCCAGAGTGATGGCAGCATCCACCAACTCTTGAAACTCCGTCGCTCTCATCATACGGAGCTGTACCTTGAACTGGGGACTTAACCCCCTCAGAAACCTCTTCTTCTTCTTGTCCTCGGTGTTGAGTTCTTCAACAGCATACCGGGACAGTTTAGAAAATTCCCTGACATAAGTCAGGATTGCCTTGTCCTTCTGCTCGAGACTTTCAAATTCTCGACGCTTCAGTTCCACAATACTTTCAGGGACATTGGATTCCCTGAACTTCCTCGTGAATTCCTCCCGTGTAAATACCTTTCCGGCCGGATAAACGGCTACAATATTGTCCCACCATGATGCGGCAGTCCACACAGCAGATGGGTAGCGTAACGGACCTTCTCTTGATCGTTACATCCAACGCATTGAGCTTTCGCTCGTATCCATAAGCCAATCTTCCGCGTCCATTGGCTCGGGCGCGTATGCGAAAGATATAGGCTTGGTGTTTTGGAAGTCCGCTAATGTGACTCCCGGTTCTCGTGTCTCTCCACCCTATTTTGCTGCAGCAAATCTTGGAAGAATTTGTTCTGCTGCTCCAGTGTTACACGCTGTCTCTCCTCTACCAGCTGCATATACTGGATGAAATTTTGCTGCGTCATGGGTGGTGGTGGTGGTGGAAACTGATCTCTAGCTGCACCCTCAGCCTCTTCCTTTTGTTTTGCTTCGCGCTCCATGCGCTGTGCTTCGGTCTCGTCTCCTAGCGTTCCCGACATAACCCCCTAGTTCTGCAACACAAGATGATACTCATAATTACTCCATGCGCAAGTTTTCTGAGCTCAACTTTGTGCACATAACTAGTCACGCAATGGAAATCAAGAAGCAAATCCAAATCATACAAAACATATACCCTGTATATACATACTTAAGTGGTCTTATTACAATACTCAAGTCGATGTGAGTATGCAAACTCATTTATTAAAGTATATGTACAAATTTATACAAATATTACATACTATAATACACGTGGTACTTGTGTATTATAGCCTCGCCTCCCTTGGTGGACTCTAGTCGATCTTCACTCCCGGTACATCCCAGGCTTCCATCCGGTCGAACGTGTCGTCCTCCTGATAGACCCTGGAACATAAGGTCTCCCCGTTGGCTGGTAATCCGAATCCGATGATGATCCTAGGGAGAAATCAGTGTTCACAAACTGATCGTTAAGTGCATCATAGTCCACCCATCGGGTGTACTCCCCTGTAGCTCCACCATAAGTGTTACCAACACCCATACCCGACTCAACCTGTGTCGGATACCCTCCATCAACTCCTTCATTACTAGGATAGCTCTGGTTCTGGGTTGTTGCGTCATCATTCATCTCCCCATCATAATACACAGAAGTACTATGGGTTCCAGTATCAGATCCCCAACGCCAACCCGTGGAATTCTCGATAGGAGTCTCGGAACGCTGGTTGTTTCCGGATTCCTCTCCGCCCTCGTATCCCCCATAGGAACTACCTGTAGTTCCTGTGTGTAGCAGGTGTAGGTTCACGCTCAAGTGGATCAATACTGATGTAGTCACCAGCTGAGTAAACTGGTGTGTGCATCACATTCTCCATAGGTTCTTTCCCCCTACTCTCCTCCTTGGGTTCAGTAAATTCCTCTAGCATCGTATCAATTGCTCCTATCAGATGATGGTTCAACTGAAAGAGTAATGATATGAAGTTGCAGCTATTATCCATATATTTTGCCGCTGCTATGGGTTTGCGTTTGGCATATTTGTAGTGGTTGAGCATGGGATCTTCTTCCTCCTGATTATGAGGAATATGGGAGAACTCGGAATCCATAAGCTCCTTCGTCTTATGTTCCCGTATGTCGGTTATGGCTCTCATAACAGCTATATGGTAGGCTGTGTTGGTTGTCCGAGCGTCCCCAGCTGGCATTCCTACGCTCACTCCCCAAGATTCGGGAAGTCGCAGTCCTACCCTGCACTTGGCCAATACAGTTCCATCATAGAACATGTATTTCTTTACTGGAATCTGGGGATCGCACCCAAATTCAAGTAACATGGCTTGTAAGATGTCTGCAAGTCCTCCTTGGTATTCGCTCAGTGTGGAATCCATAACTTTCACGTTTCTTCCCGGTCGCGAACTTTCCATGTTGGCTGTAGAAATAGAAAGATTATAAGATTAGTAATAATGCATCATAATAGAGATAATAAAGAATTATCGCACTAAAAGATATGATTGTTGTATTCTCAATTGAATATACACCATATTTTTAGAGAATTCTTTACTAGTCCTATTTGACTCCTAACGTTTGGTCCCATTTACTAGATTCCAACCTAAGGTCAAAGCTTTGGCTCTGATACCAACTGTGGTGACCCTGCATACCACTGCATGTTGTAGTATGCCAGTCGTTGATATAACATTCACGAAGTACCATTCCGCAAATATTACATCCCTCAGAGTAGTACAACAGAACATAGCAGGTCCATAACTCATTCACATATTATTACAATTAACATACACATGTCGTCTCGGAGCTCCTCTTGGGTCCTAAGAGGAATACTCCTGGGTTCGAGGCGAACCCAACTTAGTTTACAATATAAGAGTCTCATTAAGTGATACATTTATTTCCTCGAGCAGCTAAATATTAAGAGTTCGTGCTGCTCGACTACAACTACTACTAGGTTCTTCTAGGCTTGATCTCCATCGGAAGCCTCCCCGGTTCCGTAGACTATGAGATAGTCTACGCCTTCTACACCTCCTGAGAGGTCTGGTTCCTCGTAGCCGATGATCACGGCTCCTTCATTGTTGTCGTAGTCCTCCTCCAGACGATTCAGACAATCTAAGCATGGGATTTAAGAGTGGTATGAGTACGAGCGTACTCAACAAGTTCATTATAGATAAGAGGTGTTTAATGCACTAACTACGATATTAGACCAGAAAGTCTAATACCAATGCAAGTTTTGATAAACATTTCTTCAAGAGATTGCTTTTATTTCAAAGAGCTATGTCCGTCAGCCTTCACCGGTTTACTAGAACTTCATGGAGCTCCTTTCCGCTGTCAGCTCCTCATCCCGAACAGGAGTGACAGTCACGCTTCTTTACACTCTGCAGAGGTGTGTTGCTTTACCCATAAGAGATCTTAACCTTGGTGCCAACCGGGCAGCTTTCCCGTCCACACTTCCTTTGGTGTGAGGCCCGGTATAAGGTCTAGCCAATCATGTTCCTCCGCTACCTCGAACACCCACCCTTTGTTGCATGCCCCGACCCTGGGTCCACGCCGGTCCCATTATTCCCGTAATTTCAGGGTGGACCCCGACCACGACGACGATCTTTGGGCTCTACCATACACTCCTACGCCGGTAGCTGCAACCCATCATAGACCGCATTACCGTGGGGAATTAGAATGGGATCCCCACCCTCCGGTTGTTCCGCAAGACACAACTGCTACGGCAAGCAATGCTTTACCGTGGGGAATTAGAATGGGATCCCTACCCTCCGGTTGTTCCGCCAGACACAACTGCTACGGTAAGCGCATCCGTTGATGAACGAGAGGTGGAAACACTTTTGACTACTCCGTCCCACTCCGGATCTTATGGTTAACACGGGTATTACGGCACAAGAATCACTGGCGACATTTGTTGTTTAATCCTAGATGGATATAAACCCGTGCAATGGAACCTCCACCATATCAACACAATCCATGGTTCCATTGCCCACCACATAGTCATATTCATAGTTATGAAAGTAGTGGTTTTGATTTTTGTGCAATAGTGATAACCATAATACTTTGCAAGTAATTTGATAAAAATACTCAAATGACATGAGCAAGTGATGAACTTGCCTGAACACTGCAAAGTTTTGCAGTTGGAAGGTGTGGACTGACCCTTGTCCTCTGTCTCTGAAAAATAGCATCATTGTCCGATAAGGGCAATGGTTAAAGAAGCAATTATGCATGATTCCAGTTTTAGGGTTTGATTCCCCCCTTCCGATGTCGTTGTTATTTTATGTGAGAGGTTAATACTAAGAATAACATGTAGATACTTGATTTAGGGTAAATACAACCTTGAAATATTGTCAAGGTGTTTTTAAAGTCCAAAAGCATTGATGGACTTATTTTCATTACTGAAAATAATATGTGTGATTTAAATCATTATTTAAATCCTTAAAATAGGACTTATTCTTAATTGTATTCAAAAATTCTCTTTGATATTTTATTTACATAGAGAATTTTATGCTGATCCTTTTTCATATTTTTAATTTATTTTTAAGAGCTTTTAATAATTTTCTATTGAATTTCAAAGTTTCATGTTTTTATTGAATTGTGAAAAGTCCTTTTTGCCCCTGGGCCCACCTGTCAGGGTGGCCCAGTGGGTTGGGCTAAACCAGCTCGGGTCCAACCGACCCGAGCGGTCGCTCACTCGCCCACCACCTCGTGCCGCCTCGACCTAACCCTAATCCCCATTCTCGCTCTGGCGACCTGCGTCGCCCTCACCGTCGCCGGCCGATTCCGGCGATCTCCGGCCGCCATGGCCCTCGCCATGGGGCGCATCTGCACCGCCACGCGACGGCGCACTAGATCCATGGCATCGATCTGGTTCTAGCCGCCCCTTCGCCGATCCCCCTCTCGTTTGTCCGCACGGTGGTGCGGTGCTCACCGGCGCCTCAGGCGTGATGGCGCCGCCGGGCCTTCGCCTCCGTGGTGCGGAGCGCTGCGGCGCTAGTCGGGCCTGGCATGGCCCGGCCAAAGCCGCCGTGCCTTCGGCGCGCGCCGCCGTGGCCGCCACGGCCACGCCGCCGTTTGCTCGCTCCTGCACATGCGCCGCCTCTCTTACCCTCTCGTGCTTGTTCTTCCTTCTCTTCCATGTGCTCTGCCATGGCTTTCCTCCTTGTGGAGGTCTCCGCCATGCCGTTATCGCCGCTCACTGCGCTTAGCTCGCCGTGTGTGCGTATGCTGCTCCGTCGCTGCCTTGATGCTTATCTTTCTTTGTCTTGTTCATGCGGCTCTCGCTCCTGGCCTTGGCCATGGTCCAAGCCGTGCTACCGTCGCTATGCGTATGCTATCGCCGTGCATTTGCCATAGATTCTGCTTTGTGCTATGCTATTGTGCTCTATAGCTTGCTGTTGCAACTCATGAACTCTTGTTCAGGAGCATACTGTGATGCTTTGCTTTATTCATTTGTTACTGCTGCTGCTATCTTGCTCCTGCCTCTCCTATGTGTGCAATTACTTCTTCCTGACTTGATCATGATGCATGATCCTTGCCTTTGGCAAGTGCCAGTGTCTCTGTTCTTGATGCTATCTTCACCAATTACTCAAGTGTATTCATTTATGGTGTTCTGGCTTATTGGCAATGTGTAATCCTTGTAAATTTACAAGAGCCAGTACCCCAGAGTGCTTTTCTGTGTGCTATAATCTCTAGATATGCTCCCTTGAGCATGCCTGTTACAAGATGCCACCATCCTTGGATGGTCTGCTCCTGTATATGACTGATGTAATTATCTGTGATATATTTGTTCATGTCCTGTGGCTGATTAATTCATATTGTTAAGATGTTGGTGCTAGGATTGATTCTAGCATGATTTAACATGCTCTAGTGGGCTCTGGTGATCAAATGATCATCAACAGTGGTGCAGTGTATGGTTTAATTGTTGCATGTGCCTTGCTGTTACTTGACTCTATGTATGTGTGTGGCACAGATCAGTGCAAGTGCTTGCTCAAGCATCAGCTGACACTTGTAGTGATCTATTGGATCATTGGCATGAGTCTGTTTTATGATTTTCTTGTTAATCTCAATTATCTATGTTGCTTTATTTGATTCAGTGGATAATTGATGTGAACTATACGAGGATGATCATCACAGTTGGTTGGATTAGGCTAGATGGATGCCCACTGTTTGGGAACCCTAGCCCTTCTTTGAACCCAATCGTGGTGATGATATATGGACGTGGCTTGTTGGTCTGGTTGATCTAGGGTTTGAGGTGACCCTGGCAGAGTCATGTGCTGCCCTAGGGTAGCTCCCCTATTTGTTGGCTTGTCGTAGCTTACCAAATGTTCTCTGGGTGATCCATTTATTGGATTGCTAGTGACTCTTGATGTTGAAATCAAATGCATGCATTCTGTCTAAGTCCGATGGTTAATTAGCTGTAGGTGTTAGGTGTGTGGGCTAGGCTAGTCTAAGACTTCATCTTTTGCTGGATTTCTCCAGTTATGCCCTGATTTGCATGACTGATGTTCCCATAGGATGATTTCCTAGAGTCTTTACCCATATTTGCTTGCACCAAATGGCTTTGTAGCCAGATGATGACACAAACAGGGTATTCTACCCTTCTGTGCTCATGTGATGCATTGTATGCTTATTTATGAGCAAAACTTGGTTTTGCTCAGGTTGATTTGGTTTATACCTCACTACAGCTCCTAGATTGTTTGTTGGTGTAGAGGATTGCTTCAGGGTTGAGCTTGTGCTTGCCCTGCTCCTCCTTGCAATCTTGTGGGGCTTGATTCAGATCTTGTGGTGAGTTAGCAGTTGAACAAATAGTGGGCTGTTCTTGTGTTCTTGTGTTCTTGTGTTCTTGGTGACTTACCAGTGAAGCCTGTCGATGAGTATGACTTAGGGTTTGCCTCTGAAAAGCTTATATTTGGTGCTCCCCTGCCCTCCCTGGTCGACAGCTTGGGTCTGGCACACTTGGTGACTCACTGATGATGTGTGTGTGTGTTGTGCTACATGCACACTCAGTGGCTTGGTGTTGAGCATGCACACATGCAGTGTGAGCTGCCTGTGTGTGTGTGTGTGCACGATACTCTGAACTTGGCTTGGAGAGGATCACTCGCAGAGTTGATCATATCTGCTCAATTTTTCCTTTCTTTCTAACCTGCCAAGTGGCTATGCCACTTGGCATAACTTCTTTTTGTTGTGATTTTGTGCAGGGATCAACAATTGATCAAAATGGATATGGAGGTCATCAAATCCAAGATCAAGTGAAGATGATCTTGTAGTATTTAGTCTAGGATCCATCCTTGTACTTGTCTTTTTATTTTCTTTTATTTTTCAATTTCACCAATTCTTGTAATGTGTTGTAATATTCATTTATTTCCATTATGAATATTGTAAAGACAATGTATCTTGTGTGTTAATCAATAAAGCTCAAGGTTTTCTCTAATGAGCTTGTCTTATTGTTTAAATTATTCATATGTGTGTTATGTTTGATTTACTTAATGAATTTCCTCACAATTCAAATATTTAGGGTAATTATTTAATATTTGAATTTGAAATTCATATTCAACTTTGGTTTGAATTTAACCATGTCACTTAGTTTAGAATTCAATAATGCAACTTAAGTTTGATGCAAACTCTCCCCTCTCTTCTCAAAACCCTAAACTAGTTAAGTGAGATGCAAGTTTGTCGCACTCTCGAAACCCTAACCCTGTAAGGTGTCGAGAGAGAAACTTGTCCCCCTCCGATGCAGTTTTTGTTTAAAAGCGCGAAATTTCCCCAGAATTTGCCATGCAATGCACATCCCTTTCTAAAATCTACCCCTCGATCGTCTCTAAACCTGGGACATTACACGGCGTCAGGAGACGCGCCGTCACTCGTTAGAAACCCTAAACTTTAAAACTTGTATCACCATTGGTAGTCACCAGACTTTTGGCCCTTTGTAGTCACCTCATGTTAGATGGTTTAACTGAAATGGATAACCACCACTTTGGTTGGCAAGTTTCTTCAAAATCTATGCTAAAATTGCTAAGTCATTTAAATATAGCCATACCTAATGGCTTGACTTACCTATTTTGTGTGAAAACATTCTTGGAGGGTGCAAAATCTTTGCAAAGTAGCCAACCTAAATATGACCTGACCATTTTGGAACAAAAACGGCTATAGATCATTTTGCTCAACTGGCGTGCCATGTACTTCGTTACGTTATCCAGCATGACTTGACCAAAAACATTATACTCTCTCTATTCCAAAAAAGAAGCTGCTCAAATTTATCTAGAATCGGTTGTATCTAGACTTATTTTTAGTGTGTAGATACATCTGTATCTAGAAAAGGTTGAGCAGCTTATTTTGGGAGGAGTAGAACTTTAAAAGTTTATCAAGCGGCTAGAAGTGGTTTAAAGTTTGACAAATGGCAATTTAGGTATTAAAAAAGTCGGACCGATACGTGGCGCCGTTGGGCAAATCAGGCTGGTTGCGTGGTTGGTGGTAGGATTGGATATTGGGGGTCGTCGACGGGATAACCTCTACCGGCCGGTGAGCATCGGCGGGCCAACGGCTTGGTACACCCTGGTGCAGCTCAGTACACAGTAGCTGCCACCTCCACCTCACCCCTCAATGCCGTCGGTCCCGTCCGTCCGTCCCGCACGAAAGCAAGCCTCCACCCGACCACCAACGTACGATTCGAGCAGCTGGGCAGTTAAATCTGGTTGGCAATGACACACGGCGACGCACCAACGCCACCGGTGGCATTGATCGGCGGCGGTCAGTCAACGTGTAACTTCCTTGCAGCGTTCGCAGTAACTAAACCCACGTTCGCCGCCTCCGCCTCCGCCTCGAGATGCCCGTACGAAGCAGGCAGGCAGGTCTGCCCTGTGACTGACTGTAACTGTGAGCTGCAGTGGTCACCAGCCACTCGCCACCGAGATTCATTTCCGCCACCGCTGCTGCTGCTGCTGCTCCGTCCGCGCGCGGGTATTAAACGCGCGCCTCCACGACCGCGCCATCTCCCGCACGGCACGCGCCATTTTTAATACCCACCGCACCGGTCGACGAGCGGGCGCACCCTTGTCTCCTCCTCCTGCTACTGCTACTGCTGCTTCTTCTTGCGCTAGGTAGTAGCGAGAGGCCGGGTGGAGGAAGAGCAGCCGAGATGCGGGCTGGTGGTGCGGTGAGGCTAGCGTATTCACGCGGCAGCGGCGCCGGCGGCGAGGGAGGTGGATGCTCGACGTCGCGCTGTGGCCCGGTGAGTGGGTTCCTGCATTGCCCAGATTCGTTTCAACTTGCGTCGTATATTCATCTTGAACTACCGAGTCCTACTGGATTGTATGCGGAGCTGCGTCGTAGAAACAAGAAAATTCCGGGTGACTCCATTTCCGCAACGGGATGGCGAATAGCTAGTCTGTCGTTCTAGGATAGTACTGTAATTATTTTGCCACACTGTGTCGCTTGTTTCCTCAACTCATGGAGTTTCCTGAATATCATACCTAGTGCTAACCCCTGCTAAACCAGAGACGAGCGAAGCAAATGCGGCCCTGCCTTCGAATATAGCACCAAAAGGGGGGATTGTACTTGTTCGATAATGAAATGGGCGTTCTGCCAATCTAGGATATTCTCTCCGCGCGCCATGGTTCTCATTGCTCCTCTGCAACTTGCAGCTTCACGGACTTAGGCTTTGTTTTTGTTCTAACACGGTCGTTGCCGCAGGTTCTGCCAAGCTTCTCGCGGTTAGGTGGTGGACCGGGGACAGATCTGGAGCCTCATGGCCTGCCCACCTCCTCCGACGACGACGATGGTGAGCGCACTGTGCTTGTTCGTGTCCACAAACAGCTCACTGCTTGTCTTCTTCTTGCCGCTGTAGCGCGGCTGTTGCCTGTGGATGCTCGGCTTGCGCACTACTCACTTTACAGCCCTTTAACACTGAAGCGCTTTCGTTTTCTCAAGATTCTTCAGCTTCCACAGTGTCACGCGAGGACGACGACGGCGACGGGGCGCTGGAAGGGGTGAAGGAAGACCGGTGGGTACAGCGGCCGAGGCCGACCAGAAACCCAGTCCTCGGCTCCGCCGGAGGTAACATTCTTGAACCTGCATTGGTGATTAATGGCCTATGTTTTTGTACATGACTGTTGTTAACTCTATTATGCTTGCATCCTGTTTGACAGAATGCCAAGACCAGCGGCATCCATTGGGGGCTCTTCTTACTTCCCATGCTAGGAAGGACCGCAAGCAGCGGACAGCGTCGCTTGATCTAGGCTGTCCAGGTGGTGTTCACGGATCATCCACGAATTCCCCGGGTTTCTTTGTCAGCGGCGTGGGGGCGATGAACAAGGGGTTAGGTGTGTCACCGCAGAGCAGGTCAGGGGTGTTAACCAGCCCAGGAACACTGAGTTACAACCGGCGTGGCACGGCGGTTGCCGGGTACCAGCAAGGGTGGACTTCCGAGAGGGTGCCCCTGCCTTCAAACGGCCACATAAGGCATCCGGGCGGTGGCAGCATGGCATTGCCTTACAACAATGGGAGGGTACTGCCCTCGAAATGGGAGGACGCGGAGAGGTGGATCTTCAGCCCGAATCCCCACGACGCGCTTAGCAGAAACTCGGTGCCGCAGCACCGGCGACCAAAGTCCAAGAGTGGTCCACTTGGACCTCCTGGTAGATTCGGTGCGCCATACTCGTCTGTTTCGTCGTCGACTTTGTTGCTTGACAGTTCAGGAGTTGGAAATCAAGCAGTGCATTCACCTTTCCTGCCGGGAGTCTTTCTACCAGAGCATGTTTCTGGGGGTAGTAGCAACTCTGGAGATGATAGAAGAGGAGCATCTGGCGAGGATAGCAGCAACGGCCGCGGTGGCAGGTCTGGTCCGGCGAATGGTGGGTATCCTTCTGTGTGGTATACAAGAGCTCACCATCCATTGGATAGTTCGCTCCAATCTCAGTCATTGCATACATCCCAAGAATATACTCAAGGTATTGATGCCTTATTCTCTTAAATCCCAAGTTTATTTGTACTTAGTTCAATGCCTGGAGTAGCTTTGGCAAGTGTAGACTGTCAAAAGTGACATTTCTTGAGTATGCTTTGTTTTTTTGCTAAACAAAGTGAACATACTGTAGCTCGTTAAACTGTGCAGATGATTTGGATGATTTAAATGGCTCATTTAGTGTAGAGTATTTGTAGCCAGCTCGCCTAGGGTATTATCCATCAGAACACAGTTGCTCATTTCAGTATTATGGCCTATGTGAGCTGGTGCTCGCCCCTTTCTTTCTGTTGTGTGTTTGTTTCTGTTCAGACACTAGCAGTAGGCAGCGCTCCTACGTGAACCTGGTTTGCTGGCCGGACCTGTGGTTCCGTTGTCGTTCTGATATTGGAATTCGATCCCTGCGGGGTCGCTTGGAAAAAAGTTCTGAAACTTTTGCATGGTTGCTGCTTGTGCAGATGGACAGGTTACAAATGATTTGGCAACTAGCAATACCCCTTTAATTTTGAGGAAGAATGTGGCAACACAAACTAGCCCTGACCTTAGCAGATCCTCTTCTCCCAACACGAGGCCTTCATTTTCTCGTACACTATCGGTACAACAAGTCAAAGAAATGGGGAGCTGTTTCTCT
This sequence comes from Lolium perenne, assembly GCF_019359855.2. Classification (NCBI taxonomy): domain Eukaryota; kingdom Viridiplantae; phylum Streptophyta; class Magnoliopsida; order Poales; family Poaceae; genus Lolium; species Lolium perenne. Next base: position 123,238,181 of record NC_067250.2, on the reverse strand, counting down.
AAGCTTGAAATCAAGGATGTGCAGATGGATGATCGGGTCACACTGACAAGGTGGTCCAAGAAGCATGTATCACGAGGCTCTGACAAGAACTCAACAAATATTATAGAGTGGAAGAGAAAGACAATGGAATCTAAATCCTCCACCTGGGAAGTAACAGAAACTGCAAAGTGTATATCAAAGTAAGGAAATGCCATTTATATTAGTCTTCTACGATAAAGTTTTTGTTTGACTGTCCCTTTTCCAGTAATAACATTGTTTAGTGCACTGGTTTTAGTGCAAGGCTAACTGGGTATATATTTACCTCCTAGAACTATGTTTGTACTTTGATTCTTCTAGTATGTTATGCACCTAGTGTTTTGGTTTGGTATTACTAAGTTGCATTTTCTTAGAAAAGCTTGCTTGTGTAAGCAAAAGAATGAGGAAAGTACTCTCATAGCTAAGACAATGGGGCTTGAATTTTCTTGTCAAGCCATAACAAAGTGCTGCTAAAGCTGGAGATTAAAGAGAGTTCAAGTTTTTTTAGCAATGGGAGGGCTCCTGATTTCCGTTACAAGAAGTCACCAGGTTCTGAGAAGCAAAAGAAGAGAAAATAGGAGAAATAACCAGCAACATGAAACAGGGAGAGAGGATAAAAGAGAACAGAACTTACAGGGATAATCTTTTTTAAGGGATACAGGGATAATCTTTTTAAAGGGGTACAGGGTTAATCTCACTACATAGTCTCTAGAGCTAGGGTGCCCATTTTATGCATTGTCAAGTGTTGGTTTCTGGTTGCGTAGATAACTAACATCATCTAGTTTGAAATCAGATATGAATTCTTGTTGCAATCGTCTAGCTAGATATCCACTTGTAGATCTGTCACTGTTAAATTGGAACTGGTTTTTATCTAGATTAATCTCTAATACAGGCAATAAGTTTACCATATTTTACGAAAAGCTGATGGGTATAAATATTGCATTTTGAAGGATTGACACAGAGGAAGCAAAACTGACAGCATGGGAGAGTATACAAAAAGCCAAAGCGGAGGCAGCAATACAAAAGCTTGTGGTATGCTTGTTTCTTTGCTTGTGCCTTCCTTAAATCAATTTTATCATTCGCTGCACAGTAGTGGAGCTATATTTGGGATTTATAATTTGCATGATTAGTTCTTTTGAAGTTCAATATTTATGGAATCTTTTTTTTCCAGATCAAACTTGAAAAGAAGAGATCATATTCACTGGAGAGGATTTTCAACACCCTCAGATCAGCTCATAGGAAAACACAGGTGGTACGCAGTACAACAACCGCAAAACATGATCAGCAGATCTCCAGGACTGTCAAAAGGACATCACACCTGAACAAGAATGGCCAAATGAGTTCGCTGAGTGGATGCTTCACTTGCCAAGCTTTCTAGTCTGATAGTTAAACGATCAAGTAAGATGAGTTTGATTCTTTGTTATTAATAAATAGTATGCCACTTCTGCAGATATGTTCATGATACTGCTCGTTCTGCATATGTTTGGCGGCAATGACTAGTCAAACTGATCTTGATCTGTTGTTAATAAGCAGTGTATCTACTTACTCTGTTTCATGATATCAGGCAAGATATTCTCGTAACTGCAAAAAGAATGAGCATATGGTATCATTAATGCAAATCTGATGGTATTTCTTAGTAAACCTATATACAAATCTAACGATTTTGTTTTCTGAAACTGGACATTATATAATTGCAACAATTGATTGTCGAACATTACGAAGTAATCTGAACACTCTTTTGAGTTAAGATGGCACACTAGATTTAGCATGATAATCACCTTCACTAATCAGCTAGAATGGCAGTATCATATTTTGAAATTGTCTGGCAGTTTCTGAATTATCAATGTTCTATCATACTGTGGTTATGCGAGAACAGACCAGTGCTGTTAGAACATTGATTATAAAATCATATAATCATGTACCTCCGATCCATGTGTGCCTAACTCATCAAGCTTTCACTGTTTTCAGGCACTACCGTTACTCCCAAGACAGAAACTAGAGGGGAAGTCATGCTTCTTTGTACAGAACAGCAGACAATCCCATGGTGGGAACTGAGTGTCGCCTCAAAGTTTTCTGCGAATGGCCCATCTGGAAACAAGGATCATATTCCGGCATTTATTTTGTGTTGGTGTTAGTTCTACTAGGGAAACAAAAATAAAGTTCATGCAGAGTGCAGAAGTAAAGGAGAAACCGTTGATCATACATGGTGCAACTCTAGCGAATGGTCTATTGGTTTTCTCTGCACGTATATTAATAAAATCGTTTTCTGCATCTTGGCTAGTTGTCTTTCAGGTGCATTAGATGTTCTAGTGTACAAAATTCCATATGATATTCCAGGTTTTTTTTATAGCGTGATATTCCAGGTTCTTGTAACTAGGAGAACTCATTGTTCTCTTGTGCTGCACCGATGTATAAAATCAACCAGGTTCTTGCTGTTCTATATGGTTGTGTACACGAGGCAAGCTCCCGTCGATGCTCACAATACACAGGCACAGCGTACCAAGAGCATGGCGTCCCCCAAACGGCGCCGGATCGAACGTTTGGGGGACGAGTTTTGTTCGTGCCGCGTTTGGGGGACGTCGAGCCGCGTCCCCCAAACGCCGTCCCTAATCAGAAATTCAAATAGTTCGTATTCAAAAGAGATCGTTTCCGCCGAAGTCGTCGCGATCAGAATAGCGGCGATCAAAGTACTGGGCGTGCGATCATATTACAAATCGGTGGTGCATGCTAAATTAGAAGAAGAGGTTGGGCGACGGCGCCGCATCCTGAGTCAACGTAGGTCCGCGATCACGATGAACTCGTCGTGATCTGCCCGGTGTGCATGCTCCGTCTGCTCCATCGCCGACGCCGAGGCAGAGGTCGACGCAGATGTAGTAGCAGATGTTGTCGTAGACGCGTCTGCCGGCTCTTGCTCTGGGCTTGGGGTTGTTGCCGCTGCCGCTACCTGGGCCGCTACCTCGGCCTCCGCCATTTTGGCTTCGATGTTGTCGAGGATCTGTACTTTGAAGAAGTTGTGCGCCGCCCGCGTTCGGGGAGACATTCCTTTTGTCGACGCTCTCAGCAGGGACATGTCGTCCCTGCGTTTTGTGAGCTCCATCTTCTCCTCTTGCCTCTTGAGCAGCGCCGCCCATCTTTCATCGGCCTTTTTGTCGCGGGAGCGCAAGGTCGAGGAGACCTCTGTTGGATAATTAGGCACAATTTCCATGATTAATTCCAGAATATAAAACATGATGGCAGCAACTACTAACATGTGAAACTCAAACATACTAGATGCATTAATCAACATGAGTAGCAGCAGCGTAAAAGATAAAGCATCCATCGCTAAACAGATCGAGATATGTCGCACGTACCGATCTGGTGGAGGTGGCGGTGGAGGTGTAGCAGATGATGTCGCAGCAGTAACGTTGTTGATGACAACGTTGTTGACGACGGGGACGACGGGTCGAAGTAGACGGCGTTGAAGACGACGGTAGGCAGCACCGCCCGTCTTGGAAGGAAGGCGACCCGTGATGAAGAGCTTGAGCAGTCGCGCAGAGCGCTTCCCAAAACCCACCCGCCTCTCCCGTACAGGATCGCAAGGACGAGCGGTTCCGGAGACCTGCTCTCCCGTTCGCCGATGCACGTCGGCTCACGGGATGGAGTAGGCTACGATGGCGGCGCAAACAGAGAGAGGTGGAAACCCTAACTCGTGTATTGGATGTATTTCTGCGGTAGCCGGGCAGGAGATTATATAGGCTCGGGAAACCCTAGGCAACGTGGGCCACGCCCACGTCGCACGAACGTTTCGAGTCGGTTACAGATAGCCCACGATCCGGGAGCGACCCGAACCGACTAACTGCGACGCGTCCGTCTAGAACTCTGTTCGTTTTCCTGAGCTGCAAAAAGTAAGGAAAGTCTCGGCTCGAGGCTCAATCCACTCACCACGAGCGTGGCGCGGCGCGGCGCGTCGTGACGTGTCGTGTCGAGTCGAGTCGAGTCGAGACGAGACGAGCGAGGAGGAGGAGGAGGAGCGCGCGTGTAGCACTCCTATTCTCACTCACTTACTAGTGGTGGAACAACCCACCTTATAAGGTGGTCAAACTTCCTCCCAACTTTCCATATGGGACTAAACTTCCCACTTCTTGCCACTCCCTAGTGAGCTGCCACCAACTTGGGCTCAAACTCACAAGGCTGCCACTATGTGGGCTTTGAGATTTATAGGAAAAACTGAAATCTAATTTGGGCCACATAAAGTGGGCCCAATATTTCAACAATCCCCCACCAGATCTTAAATCCCCATTTAGAGATTTACCAATACTCGCTGCTTGTTTATATACCAGTGTTTCAGCGGAGACTGTTAAGTTGAACTTCCGCCTAGAACCTTAAGCTACATCCGTTCACACTTGAACAATGGACTAAGCCTTGAATTGCAAGTTTTGCGTGAACAGGGTTTCACTCAAAGTCATGACCAGTACATGGCTGCCAGTAGCCTACCCCGTGGGTGAAGCATATGCGTCATACTTCATGGTCTCTTCATGAGTTTACTAGAGATCACCCAAATCTCATAGATTGCGACGTTTAACAATCAGACTCATATAGGTGTGTTATTTCAAGAATGCTCTGTAGGACAGCACCTTTGCTAAAATAGCCAACATAAACACATTAAGGCTTGTTGCCAACCTGCCTTACAACAATTGAGAGTTGTGCATCTTCACATAGAGAGGGTTACATAATACTCTCCTCAATTAAACCACTAGTTTGTTCTTCCCAGGTCCTAATTCACGGGATCTCCGATCACAAAGGTTGGGTTACCACTATGGCGTAACATCAACGGGTCTCAAACCCATCTCCCTCGATGCACTTTCTATCACATTACGTGATAGTCCCTTTGTAAAGGGATCTGCTGAGTTTTTGTCTCTGTTTGAATATATGTAACGCTTATTACTCCGGAGTTTCGCAATTTCCTGACAGACTTCAAACGTCTCTTGACGTGTCTTGATGACTTCGCGTTATCCTTAGAATTGTTCACTTTGACAATTACAGTTTGATTGTCACAATTCAAAAGGATTGCCGGAACAGGTTTTTCAACCACAGGCAAATCCATCAAGAGCTCACGCAACCATTACGATTCAACGGTGGTTGTGTCTAAAGCGATAAGTTACGCTTCCATAGTTGACCTCGTCAATATGGTTTGCTTGCAAGATCTCCATGATCTTTGCGCCACCTCCAAAGGTAAATACATACCCACTTGTGGCGTACAGATCAGCTACATCTGAGATCCAATTCGAATCACTATATCCTTCAAGCACAGCTGGGTGCCCTGAATAGTGAATCCCATAACTCATTGTACCGCATAGGTAGCGCATGACCCTATCAAGTGCATGCCAATGATCGCACTCCGGGTTTGACATGAACCTACTCAACTTGCTAACAGCAAAAGAGATGTCGGGTCTAGTCGCGCTCGCTAAGTACATGAGTGAGCCAACGATCTGAGAATATCTCAATTGATCTATGACAATCCTCCGGTTCTTGCGTAGTGTCACACTGGGATCATAAGGTGTTGAAGAAGGCTTGCTATCAATATAGCCGAACCGGCTCAAGATCTTCTCAACATAATGGGACTGCGTTAGAGTAATCCCACTCTCGTTCTTAATCAGCTTGATATTCAGAATCACATCAGCTTCTCCCAGATCTTTCATATCAAAGCTCTTTGACAAGAAAGACTTGACCTCATGTATTACTTTCATGTTTGTACCGAAGATCAGAATATCATCCACATACAAACATAGTATAACACCTTCGCCCCCACCATGGCGATAGTAAACGCACTTGTCAGCCTCATTGACAACAAAGCCTACAAAAGTTAAAGTTCTGTCAAACTTCTCATGCCATTGCTTAGGTGCTTGTTTGAGGCCATATAAAGATTTCAGCAACTTGCACACCTTTCTTTCTTCACCTTTTACTACAAACCCATCAGGCTGATCCATATAGATTTCCTCTTCCAACTCTCCATTAAGGAAAGCTGTCTTTACGTCCATTTGATGAACGATAAGACCATAGGAGGCAGCCATGGATAGTAGTACTCGAATGGTGGTTAGTCTAGCGACAGGTGAATAGGTGTCGAAGTAATCTTTGCCTTCTCTCTGTGTGTAGCCTTTCGCTACAAGCCGTGCCTTGTACTTTTCAATAGTACCATCAGGTCTTAGCTTCTTCTTGAACACCCATTTGCAGCCTACAGGCTTGCATCCATGGGGTCGTTCTGACAACTCCCAAGTTCCATTAGAAAGAATCGAGTCCATCTCATTATGGACAGCTTCTTTCCAGTCATCTGCATCTGGAGATGCATATGCCTCTGCAATGGACGTGGGAGTATCATCCACAAGGTACACAATGAAATCATCACCAAAAGATTTTTCAATCCTTCGTCTCTTGCTCCGTTTAGGAACTTCATTGTCATCCTTCTCAGTAACATTCTCATGTGATTGTTCAAAATACTCATTAGATGTACTAGACTCAGGAATTATCTCAGTAGAAATTCTAGCAATGCTATGCATATCTTTCATAGGAAACATATTCTCAAAAAATGTTGCATCACGAGATTCCATAATAGTATCAACATGCATATCAGGTACCTCGGATTGAACTACTAAAAATCTATATCCTACACTCCGAGGAGCATAACCTAGAAAGATGCAATCCACTGTCTTTGGTCCAAGTTTGCGCTTCTTAGTAATTGGAATATTGACTTTCGCCAAACATCCCCATGTGCGCAAATACGAAAGTGATGGTTTTCTCCCAGCCCACTCCTCGTAAGGGGTTTTATCTTTATTATTGTTAGGAACTCTATTCAGGACATGACATGAAGTCAACAAGGCCTCCCCCCACCATGCCTTTGATAAACCAGCAGTGGCTAGCATGGAATTCACCAAGTCAGTCAGCGTGCGGTTTTTCCTCTCGGCAACCCCGTTTGATTGGGGTGAATAGGGAGGCGTCCTCTCATGAATAATGCCATGTTCCTCACAGAATTCATCAAAGATTTTAGGAAAATATTCGCCACCACGATCCGACCTAAGACGCTTGATCTTTCTCTCTAGTTGATTTTCAACTTCGGCCTTATAAATTTTAAAGTAGTCTAAAGCTTCATCTTTAGTTCGCAACAAATAAACATAGCAGAATCTAGTCGCATCATCAATCAATGTCATGAAATATCTTTTTCCACCTTTTGTCAACACACCATTCATCTCGCATAGATCAGAATGTATGAGTTCTAGAGGTGCCAAGTTTCTCTCCTCGGCCGCCTTGTGAGGCTTCCGAGGTTGCTTTGATTGCACACAACTATGGCACTTAGAACCTTTGGCAATGGTGAAATTCGGAATTAAACTTAAACTGGATAGCCGAGACATTAAACCAAAATTAATGTGACATAAACGAGAATGCCAAACACTTGTATCATCACTAACATTGCCAGAAATATGGTTCACAGACTTATTACTGAAATTAGAAAGCGAAAAGCGGAACAAGCCTCCGCACTCATAGCCTTTACCAATAAATTGTCCAAACTTGGAGACAACTACTTTATTCGACTCTAACACAACCTTAAACCCATCTCTGCATAGAAGGGAGCCGCTAACGAGATTCTTGTTCATAGTAGGGACATGCTGCACGTTCTCACCTCACGATCTTCCCGAAGTGAACTTCAGATCTACCGTGCCAACACCACGAACAGAAGCATGTGACCCATTCCCCATCAAGACGGAAGAATCCCGGGCGACCTGGTAAGAAGTGAACATGGATATGTCAGCACACACATGAACATTAGCACCTGTATCAATCCACCAACATGGAGATTGAAATACCGAAAGAACAGTAAAGAGATTGCCGTACCCATCAGCATTGCTAGCGGTCACCGTGTTGACTTGCCTCCCCTTTTTCTTGCGGTCTGCCCTCTCTGGACAGTCCTTAGAAAAGTGGCCAGTCTCTCCACACGTAAAGCAGCTCAGATCTGCTTTGTTTATCATCTTCTTCTTCTTGAAGGTTGTAGTCTTCATAGGCTTATTGAAGGAGGGCTTGTTATTCCCTTTGTTCTTGCTGTAGGGTTTCTTCTGCACCATGTTGGCGCTAGACTGACCCTCTCCTTTCTCGATATCCTTAGCCCGAGCTTTCTCCTCAACATCAAGAGACGCTATCAGATTTTCAACTGATATCTCATGTCTCTTGTGTTTGAGAGTTGTGGCAAAGTTCCTCCATGAAGGGGGCAACCTAGCGATGATGCATCCAGCCACAAACTTGTCAGGTAAGGCACACTTAAGGAGTTCAAGCTCTTTCGCAATGCACTGTATCTCATGAGCTTGTTCGACTACAGAACGGTTGTTTACCATCCTGATGTCATGGAAGCTCTCCATGATGTACGAGTTCCTTGCTGCATCGGTTGCACCGAATTTAGCATTCGAGTGCATCCCGTAGTTCTTTACCATCTGTTATGTGCATGTACACATCACACAGACGATCAGCAAGAATACTCAGAACGCATCCGACGAAGAGAGTATTATTTTCCTTGAACTTGTTCTGATCTTGGTCAGATATAGTTCCTTCAGGTAAACCATCACTAACTTCGAACACTTTCAGATGAGTAAGCCAGAGCGTGGCCTTAACTTGCCACCTCTTAAAGTGCACACCGGTAAACTTATCCGGCCTCAGTGCATCAGCAAAACCAGCCATTGTTAACTCACGAAATTGCCTACAATTAGGTTTTTGGATTGTTGGATAATTAGGCACAATTTCCATGATTAATTCCAGAATATAAAACATGATGGCAGCAACTACTAACATGTGAAACTCAAACATACTAGATGCATTAATCAACATGAGTAGCAGCAGCGCAAAAGATAAAGCATCCATTGCTAAACAGATCGAGATATGTCGCACGTACCGATCTGGTGGAGGTGGCGGTGGAGGTGTGATGTCTACGGGAGCTTCTATTCTTGTAGACAGTGTTGGGCCTCCAAGAGCAGAGGTTTGTAGAACAGCAGCAAGTTTCCCTTAAGTGGATCACCCAAGGTTTATCGAACTCAGGGAGGAAGAGGTCAAAGATATCCCTCTCATGCAACCCTGCAACCACAAAGCAAGAAGTCTCTTGTGTCCCCAACACACCTAATAGGTGCACTAGTTCGGCGAAGAGATAGTGAAATACAAGTGGTATGAATGAATATGAGCAGTAGTAACGGCGCCAGAAAAGTGCTTGCTGGCGTGCAGTTGATGGTAGTAATATTGCAGGAAGTAAAGATACAGTAAAACAGTAAACAAGCAGCGATAGCAGTATTTAGGAACAAGGCCTAGGGATTATACTTTCACTAGTGGACACTCTCAACATTGATCACATAACAGAATAAATAGATAGATGCTAGACTCTACACCCTCTTGTTGGATGATGAACACCACTAACTGTGTAGGATTACACGAACCCTCAATGCCGGAGTTAACAAGCTCCACAATATTCAATGTTCATATTTAAATAACCTTAGAGTGCATGACAAATCAACATAACCAAACCAAGTACTAACATAGCATGCACACTGTCACCTTCACACTACGAAAGGAGGAATAGATCACATCAATACTATCATAGCAATAGTTAACTTCATAATCTACAAGAGATCACAATCATAGCCTACGCCAAGTACTACACGATGCACACACTGTCACCATTACACCGTGCAGGAGGAATAAACTACTTTAATAACATCACTAGAGTAGCACACAGATAAATTGTGATACAAAACACATTGCAATCATAAAGAGATATAAATAAGCACTTCACTATGCCATTCATAACAGTGAATAAGTATTCTGTGAAATATAGCCTAAGAGACCCACACGGTGCACACACTGTCACCTTTACACACGTGGGACAAGGAGTCTCCGGAGATCACATAAGTAAAATCCACTTGACTAGCATAATGACATCTAGATTACAAGCATCATCATATGAATCTCAATCATGTAAGGCAGCTCATGAGATTATTGTATTGAAGTACATAGGAGAGAGATGAACCACATAGCTACCGGTACAGCCCCGAGCCTTGATGGAGAACTACTCCCTCCTCATGGGAGACAGCAGCGTTGATGAAGATGGCGGTGGTGTCGATGGAGAAGCCTTCCGGGGGCACTTCCCCGTCCCGGCGGCGTGCCGGAACAGAGACTCCTGTCCCCCAGATCTTGGCTTCGCGATGGCGGCGGCTCTGGAATGTTTTCTCTGGTTTCGTCGAACGTGGTAGGGTTTTCGCGACGGAGGCTTTAAGTAGGCGGAAGGGCAAGGTCGGTGGAGTCACGAGGGACCCACACAACAGGGCGGCGCGGGCCCTGGCCGCGCCGCCTTAGTGTGGCGCCACCTCGTGGCCCCACTTCGTATCTCCTCCGGTCTTCTGGAAGCTTCGTGTGAAAATAGGACCCTGGGCGTTGATTTCGTCCGATTCCGAGAATATTTCCTTACTAGGATTTCTGAAACCAAAAACAGCAGAAAACAGCAACTGGCACTTCGGCATCTCGTCAATAGGTTAGTTCCGGAAAACGCATAATAATGACATAAAGTATGCATAAAACATGTAGATATCATCAATAATGTGGCATGGAACATAGGAAATTATCGATACGTCGGAGACGTATCAGCATCCCCAAGCTTAGTTCCTGCTCGTCCCGAGCAGGTAAACGATAACAAAGATAATTTCTGGAGTGACATGCCATCATAACCTTGATCATACTATTGTAAGCATATGTAATGAATGCAGCGATCAAAACAATGGTAATGACATGAGTAAACAAATGAATCATAAAGCAAAGACTTTTCATGAATAGTACTTCAAGACAAGCATCAATAAGTCTTGCATAAGAGTTAACTCATAAAGCAATAATTCAAAGTAAAGGTATTGAAGCAACACAAAGGAAGATTAAGTTTCAGCGGTTGCTTTCAACTTGTAACATGTATATCTCATGGATAATTGTCAACATAGAGTAATATAACAAGTGCAATATGCAAGTATGTAGGAATCAATGCACAGTTCACACAAGTGTTTGCTTCTTGAGGTGGAGAGAGATAGGTGAACTGACTCAACATAAAAGTAAAAGAAAGGCCCTTCGCAGAGGGAAGCAGGGATTAAATCATGTGCTAGAGCTTTTTAAGTTTTGAAATCATATAGAGAGCATAAAAGTAAGTTTTGAGAGGTGTTTGTTGTTGTCAACGAATGGTAGCGGGTACTCTAACTACCTTATCAACCAGACTTTCAAAAGCGGCTCCCATGAAGGACGTTATCTCTACCAGCAAGGTAGATCATCCCTCTTCTCTTTTGTTTACACATGTATTTTAGTTTAGTTTTTATTTTTTATTTTTCAGATGACACTCCTCCCAACCTTTGCTTTCTCAAGCCATGGCTAACCGAATCCTCGGGTGCCTTCCAACAATCTCATACCATGGAGGAGTGTCTATTTGCAAAATTAAGTTGCTTACTGATGAATCAGAGCAAAACATGTGAAGAGAATTATTAATGCAAGTTAATTAATTGGGGCTGGGAACCCCGTTGCCAGCTCTTTTTGCAAAATTATTGGATAAGCGGATGAAGCCACTAGTCCATTGGTGAAAGTCTGTCAAAAGTAAATGACAAGATCGAAAGATAAAACACCACATACTTCCTCATGAGCTATAAAACATTGACACAAATAAGAGATAATAGCTTTTGAATTGTTTAAAGGTAGCACATGAAGTATTTGCTTGGAATGGCAGAGAAATACCATGTAGTAGGTAGGTATGGTGGACACAAATGGCATAGTGGTTGGCTCAAGGATTTTGGATGCATGAGAAGTATTCCCTCTCGATACAAGGTTTAGGCTAGCAAGGTTATTTGAAACAAACACAAGGATGAACCGGTGCAGCAAAACTTACATAAAAGACATATTGTAAACATTATAAGACTCTACACCGTCTTCCTTGTTGTTCGAAACTCAATACTAGAAATTATCTAGACCTTAGAGAGACCAATTATGCAAACCAAATTTTAGCAAGCTCTATGTATTTCTTCATTAATGGGTGCGAAGTATATGATGCAAGAGCTTAAACATGAGCACAACAATTGCCAAGTATCAAATTATCCAAGACATTTTATCAATTACTACATGTAGCATTTCCCGTTTCCAACCATATAACAATTAACGAAGCAGTTTCAACCTTCGCCATGAACATTAAAAGCTAAGAACACATGTGTTCATATGAACCAGCGGAGCGTGTCTCTCTCCCACACAAGCATTTATTCAAACAAAAACAAAAACAAACAGACGCTCCAAGTAAAGTACATAAGATGTGACCGAATAAAAATATAGTTTCAAGAGAAGGAACCTGATAAATTGTTGATGAAGAAGGGGATGCCTTGGGCATCCCCAAGCTTAGATGCTTGAGTCTTCTTGAAATATGCAGGGATGAACCACGGGGGCATCCCCAAGCTTAGACTCTTCACTCTTCTTGATCCTAGTATATCATCCTCCTCTCTTGACCCTTGAAAACTTCCTCCACACCAAACTTAAAACAAACTCATTAGAGGGTTAGTGCATAATCAAAAATTCACATGTTCAGAGGTGACACAATCATTCTTAACACTTCTGGACATTGCACAAAGCTACTGGAGGTCAATGGAACAAAGAAATCCATCCAACACAGCAAAAGAGGCAATGCGAAATAAAAGGCAGAATCTGTCAAAACAAAACAGTCCGTAAAGACGAATTTTAAAGTGGCACCAGACTTGCTCAGATAAAAATGCCCAAATTGAATGAAAGTTGCGTACATATCTGAGGATTACTCACGTAAATTGGCATAATTTTCTGAGTTACCTACAGAGAATTAGGCCCAGATTCGTGACAGCAAGAAATCTGTTTCTGTGCAGTAATCCAAATCCAGTATGAACATTACTATCAAAGACTTTACTTGGCACAACAATGCAACAAAACTAAGATAAGGAGAGGTTGCTACAGTAGTAAAAACTTCCAAGACACAAATATAAAACAAAGGTACTGTATCAAAATAAACACATGGGTTATCTCCCAAGAAGTTCTTTCTTTATAGCCATTAAGATGGGCTTAGCAGTTTTAATGATGTACTCGCAAGAAATAGTAGTTGGAGCAAAAAGGAGCATCAAGAGGCAAATTCAAAACATATTTAAGCCTAGCATGCTTTCTATGCATAGGAATCTTGTACACAAATAAATTCATGAAGAACAAGGTGACAAGCATAAGAGGATAAAACACGAGTAACTTCAAAATTCTCAACATAAAGAGGGAAAACTTAATATTATTAAGATGCATATAACCATGTTTTCCTCTCTCATAATAACTTTCAGTAGCATCATTGATGAAATCCACAATATACCCATCAATTAAAACATTCTTATCATGGTTCATATGCATAGGAGTATCATTAATTTTGGCATAAGAAGAGTTCTTCTCATTAATAGTAATTGAAGCAAGATTATTATCAAGAATTTGAGCATGGTAAACAAGTTGCATATTAAGGGAATTGTTTTTGGCAATCCAATCATAACTATGACAAGTTTCATAAGGATAGTTGTAACCTATATCATAGCATTCTTTATAATAATCATTAAAGGTCGGAGGCACAGTGTCATCATAAGAAATTGAATAGTTATCTTTCACAGTCGGTTTATCTGTGACCATACCATCATTGTTATTAGAAGGAGATGTATCAAACACATAATGATCAGTAGCAAAAGGATTTTCAAACACCTCTTCCCCAAGCTTAGAGCTTTCTATATCATTATGGGAGGAAGCATGGATAGTACTGATACTATGGTAATTATTAACATCATCATTTTCAGAATTAGTTTCCCAGAGATTTGCAATATCAAAAGTAGTGTGCTCTTTCAAATCATGATCACTAATGTAGGTAAAGGGCATAGGAAGATCGTTGTACTCAGATTCATTATCATAATAATCATCAGGAGCAACATACTTACGGTTACCTATCGTTATCTCATACACGCGGGGATATGCTGTTACCTCTTTCTTTTTATTCCCCTTCTTCTTCTTCTTCGTTCCCTTCTTCTTCTTCTCCTTTTCCTCGTTCCCTTCTTTAGGAGGGAGAGGCTTGATGGGAGGCTTCTCCACATATCCTGCTTTATTTCCAGAAACAATAGAAGAAACTTGGGAGGATTCCTCCTTTTCATTAATAAGTTCAAAACACACAGCGGTCCTATCATATTTTGGCAAGGTGTCATCTTCTAAAATATTTTGTATGTAAGTGTTTGTATGGCAATTATCAATGCAATAAGAAAAACACCCATGCAGGACATCATCAACATCAAGATCATTAATATCTAACAAAGAAATTTTTCTTGATAACTCTTCACACCACAAAAATAAAGTAAGTTCATCATGCTGATTAGGAGTAATTTCATCATCACAATACAAATTTGCAGCGCTCATGGGGTTCAAATTATCATTGGAGGAGCATTGAAAATTAAAATGACCCACTCTATGGCAAAGTTCACAAATAAAAGGATAGAGGACACAAACTTTTTTACCAAGATCATCTAGCGCCCTAGACCACTTTCTAGTTTTTTCATTAGTATGATGGATACAATATTCATCTTCGATTTGATTAATTCCACAAGGTCTATGCATTCCACAAAAATTAACATGCTTATAGGAAATAGCATTCTTAGGAGTTTGAGCATGTCTATTGCAATCATTAACAACAATTTCATCCTTCATACAAGCCTCTTTAAAAGGTTCATGATACTTATCAAAATTCTTCCTAGGCAATTCAAAATGAGAGGCAAAAGCTTTATAAAGATTTGCAGCAACTTGAGAGTCAAGACCATAGGTAGCACTCATATTTCGAAATTTACCAGTATCCATAAAAGTTTCAATGCATTCATAATCATAGTTTATACCTGATTCTTTACCTTTGTCGTTCTTCCAATCTTCAGCGTTCTCCTGAATCCGATTAAGAAGGTCCCATTTGAACTCTTCTTTATTGCGCGTGAATGATCCAGAACAAGAAGTATCCAGCAAGGTCTTGTCTTGAAAAGAAAGTCTTACATAGAAATTATCAATAATAACATTACCAGGAAGCTCATGATTGGGGCATTTGAGCATTAAAGACTTCAATCTCTCCCATGCTTGGGCAATACTCTCTCCATCATGAGGCCAGAAATTATATATTCGGTTTCGGTCTTTGTGAATTTCACTTGGAGGATAGAATTTAGAATAAAATAGAGGCACAATATCCTTCCAATCAAGAGAATGCTCATCCTTCAGCAGTTTATACCAATGCGCCGCTTTACCAGACAACGACATAGAGAATAATTTCTTTTTCACTTCATCCATAGAGATACCTGCACACTTGAATAACCCGCATAATTCATGCAAAAAGAGTAAATGATCTCCAGGATGGACAGTTCCATCCCCTTCATAGCGGTTATCCACAACACGTTCAATAATTTTTATAGGGATTTTATATGGAATATTTTCAGCAGGTACATTTAAAATATCACAAGCATCATTAGAGTTATCGCATATGGGAGATAAAGTATTATCAGAGCAAATTTTCTCCCCTAAAGATGGGAAGCTAAAAAGATCACAAAAACTAGCTTCCCCAAGCTTAGACTTCTCCATAGCATTAGCAGTAATTGCATTCATACTAATAACATCGCTACTAGCATGCAAATAAGGTTCCATAGGTTTTTTAATTTTCGCATCAAACAATTCTAAATCAGGAAAAAGATTAAAAAGCTCACCAAATTTTTTGTTGTTTTCCATTATGCCTAACTAGTGAAAATAAAAACAAGAAACAAAAAGATGCAATTGCAGAATCTAAAGGAGATAGCTTCGAGCACTCACACACCGGCAACAGTGCTAGGAAATAGCTTAGTAGTCGGAGGATGTGAATACCTTTTACCTTACCTCCCCGGCAACGGCGCCAGAAAATAGCTTGATGTCTACGGGTGCTTCTATTCTTGTAGACAGTGTTGGGCCTCCAAGAGCAGAGGTTTGTAGAACAGCAACAAGTTTCCCTTAAGTGGATCACCCAAGGTTTATCGAACTCAGGGAGGAAGAGGTCAAAGATATCCCTCTCATGCAACCCTGCAACCACAAAGCAAGAAGTCTCTTGTGTCCCCAACACACCTAATAGGTGCACTAGTTCGGCGAAGAGATAGTGAAATACAAGTGGTATGAATGAATATGAGCAAGTAGTAATGTGGCGCTTGAGAAAAGTGCTTGCTGGCGTGCGATTGATGGTAGTAATATTGCGAGTAAGTAAAGATGCGATAAAACGGTAAACAAGCGACGATAGCGATATTTAGGAACAAGGCCTAGGGATCATACTTTCACTAGTGGACACTCTCAACATTGATCACATAACAGAATAAATAGATAGATGCTAGACTCTACACCCTCTTGTTGGATGATGAACACCACTAACTGTGTAGGATTACACGAACCCTCAATACCGGAGTTAACAAGCTCCACAATATTCAATGTTCATATTTAAATAACCTTAGAGTGCATGACAAATCAACATAACCAAACCAAGTACTAACATAGCATGCACACTGTCACCTTCACACTACGAAAGGAGGAATAGATCACATCAATACTATCATAGCAATAGTTAACTTCATAATCTACAAGAGATCACAATCATAGCCTACGCCAAGTACTACACGATGCACACACTGTCACCATTACACCGTGCAGGAGGAATAAACTACTTTAATAACATCACTAGAGTAGCACACAGATAAATTGTGATACAAAACACATTGCAATCATAAAGAGATATAAATAAGCACTTCACTATGCCATTCATAACAGTGAATAAGTATTCTGTGAAATATAGCCTAAGAGACCCACACGGTGCACACACTGTCACCTTTACACACGTGGGACAAGGAGTCTCCGGAGATCACACAAGTAAAATCCACTTGACTAGCATAATGACATCTAGATTACAAGCATCATCATATGAATCTCAATCATGTAAGGCAGCTCATGAGATTATTGTATTGAAGTACATAGGAGAGAGATGAACCACATAGCTACCGGTACAGCCCCGAGCCTTGATGGAGAACTACTCCCTCCTCATGGGAGACATCAGCGTTGATGAAGATGGCGGTGGTGTCGATGGAGAAGCCTTCCGGGGGCACTTCCCCGTCCCGGCGGCGTGCCGGAACAGAGACTCCTGTCCCCCAGATCTTGGCTTCGCGATGGCGGCGGCTCTGGAAGGTTTTCTCTGGTTTCGTCGAACGTGGTAGGGTTTTCGCGACGGAGGCTTTAAGTAGGCGGAAGGGCAAGGTCGGTGGAGTCACGAGGGACCCACACAACAGGGCGGCGCGGGCCCTAGCCTGGCCGCGCCGCCTTAGTGTGGCGCCACCTCGTGGCCCCACTTCGTATCTCCTCCGGTCTTCTGGAAGCTTCGTGTGAAAATAGGACCCTGGGCATTGATTTCGTCCGATTCCGAGAATATTTCCTTACTAGGATTTCTGAAACCAAAAACAGCAGAAAACAGCAACTAGCCCTTCGGCATCTCGTCAATAGGTTAGTTCCGGAAAACGCATAATAATGACATAAAGTATGCATAAAACATGTAGATATCATCAATAATGTGGCATGGAACATAAGAAATTATCGATACGTCGGAGACGTATCAAGGTGTAGCAGATGATGTCGCAGCAGTAACGTTGTTGATGACAATGTTGTTGACGACGGGGACGACGGGTCGAAGTAGACGGCGTTGAAGACGACGGTAGGCAGCACCGCCCGACTTGGACGGAAGGCGACCCGTGATGAAGAGCTTGAGCAGTCGCGCAGAGCGCTTCCCAAAAACCTAATTCGCCCTCTCCCGTACAGGATCGCAAGGACGAGCGGTTCCGGAGACCTGCTCTCCCGTTCGCCGATGCACGTCGGCTCACGGGATGGAGTAGGCTACGATGGCGGCGCAAACAGAGAGAGGTGGAAACCCTAACTCGTGTATTGGATGTATTTCTGCGGTAGCCGGGCAGGAGATTATATAGGCTCGGGAAACCCTAGGCAACGTGGGCCACGCCCACGTCGCACGAACGTTTCGAGTCGGTTACAGATAGCCCACGATCCGGGAGCGACCCGAACCGACTAACTGCGACGCGTCCGTCTAGGACTCTGTTCGTTTTCCTGAGCTGCAAAAAGTAAGGAAAGTCTCGGCTCGAGGCTCAATCCACTCACCACGAGCGCGCCGCGTCGTGACGTGTCGTGTCGAGTCGAGTCGAGACGAGACGAGCGAGGAGGAGGAGGAGCGCGCGTGTAGCACTCCTATTCTCACTCACTTACTAGTGGTGGAACAACCCACCTTATAAGGTGGTCTAACTTCCTCCCAACTTTCCATGTGGGACTAAACTTCCCACTTCTTGCCACTCCCTAGTGAGCTGCCACCAACTTGGGCTCAAACTCACAAGGCTGCCACTATGTGGGCTTTGAGATTTATAGGAAAAACTGAAATCTAATTTGGGCCACATAAAGTGGGCCCAATATTTCAACAACCCCGACGAGGCATTTTGTGATCGACGCCTGCGTCTTCTCGGACGACGCAGCGTCGGCTAAGGCGGCCTTGGCAGCCTTGTTGCCGATAGGACGCCCTGCCGACGTTGCCAGCGGCGCATCCAGATCAATGGTGTCTTTCCCCTTCGATAACGACACGCGCGTCAACCGCCATTTCTCGTTTTGTTTGAGCTTGCTATAGCAATGCGTCAGCATGAAAGACTTATGCCCTTCCGAGTTCCTCCGGTACATATCCATGGCCTTGTTAAACTAACCAAAGGAAACGCGATCATTTCATCGAACAAAATGTAGGCGCTGCAGATTATCTAAGAAAGAGTCGTACCATTTGGCTGATGTCGATGCCACTCTCACCTCTGGTCTCGATCTCGTGATGGAACCCATGAAACATGTTCACCGACGCCTGGATGATGGCCCATCACATCGACATTGCCTTTTGGCTCCTCTTCATTGTCACTTTGTTGTAGTCGATGTTGATCAGCTTGCTCATCGAACTCGGCCTTGATCCTTGCCCAATACTTCCCGTACTTTTGGTTGGCGCTGATGATGGAGTCGTGGCTCACTATCGCCCACGACTCGCACAGACATTGATCCTCCAGAGGCGTCCACTCGGGGCCTCGTGCCCGGAGCCTTCTTCCTCACGCCGTCCGCGTCAACCTCCACGAGATCATCCTCACCGGCACCCTCCTCCTCCTCTTCCTCGCCGCCCTCTTCATCCTCGCCGTCGTCCTCCACCCCCTCCTCGTCCTCCTCCCCCACCTCCTCCTCCTCAGCACCGGCGCCGTCGAATTCGAGCGGCCCCCTGCGGCCAGTGAACGGGGCGCCGTCCGGACCGGGTCCTGGCTCGCGCTGGGGCGGTTGCTCGTACGTCGGGGAGTAGAAGAGGGAGTTGGGGTTGAAGCCGTCATGCGGCAGCGCATCCTGGTAGTGGGACGACAAGTTAGGCTTCACGCACCCGGGAGTGGCGGAGGGGCCGTCGTTGTAGAAGGCGGATGTCGACGGAGAGACCACTCCCGGAACGTACGCCGGCACCGACGTACTCCATGGGCTCGCGTTGGTGGCGGCGATACACCCGGCTATCAAGTGCTGGTGCGCCGCCTTCTCCTGCTGCGCCGCCCTCCGTCCTTTCCGCTCCGCCGTCGACATCTTCCGGCGCAGACAAGCTTGATGTCACTGATCATCGGTCCAGCCTTCCGGCTTCTTCTTGGGAGCCGACGCCTTCCGCGGCTTCGCGAAGGGCGCCTTCGCCTCTTTCGTCTTATTACCCGGCAGCTTCTTGACCGCTTTGTTGGCCATCTTTCGGGGGGCTTTCGACGGCGCCATGGATGGGGAGAGGGTAGCGGCGGCGGGTGGAACAGAGTAACGACGGTGGGAGGGAGAAATGAATCGGCGGGATAGGAGGTGAAATGTGTTGGGAGGCCAGAAATGCGCGGCGGGCTAGGCGCGATGTGGCGGGAGGGGCACGATTTGGCGGAAGTGGGAGATAAAAAAATTCTGTGCCGCTGACGCGTCGAGCCCACGTCGCTTCGCCTCGCTTTTCGTTGTGTCCAGTGTGCCCGGAGCGTCCCCTGTGTAGCGGGAACGGGCAGGACGCCGGACACCGTATCGAGCCGCGCCGGACAAAAAACGGGTTTTGGGGATCGAGCCGCGCCGGACAAAAAACGGGTTTGGGGGACGCGGCTGGGAAGGTTTTTTTGTACGGCGCATTCCAAATCGCTCTGGAGGACTGGACTGGAGATGTTCTTACTTTTCTGTCCAGGGTGACTAAAGAATCTCCCTTCCTCACTTGTGCACCTTACTTGGCAGACTACCAATAAAGTTGTCCTATATTTTACTTCTATTTCTCTTCTGTTCATATGCACTCCATTTAAGTATATTACGACAGCATAGCAGCCATGGGCTTGTGGTGGCGGCAAAGATCACTGGCCTCAGTGTATGTATAGTTTATACATAGGTGAGCATGACATCCTTTTCTTTCACTGGAAGAGATCTGCTACCAAAATAACAAACGTTTCATGAATGAGCTAACATCTTCAAAAACGTTAATGAAAAAGAATCTTTAAGTGCAGTCGGCTAACTATCTGACATCCATATCACATACGCTTCCATTCAATAAACAAAGATCTGAATACTAGCACATCACTGAGAGTACCAAAGTTTGAACTGGTAAATACTATAAGTTACAACATTACACATAACAAGACTAAACCATTATCAGGTGCTGGTCGTGTTGTAAGCCATGTCCGCAGAGGACGTGTCCATGTCATTCAAGCCCAGCTCATCGTTTTGCTCCGAGCTCCTCTCATACTCCTCAACTGCAGTTCACAGAGAACAATAAACTGTGATTGTCAGAATTGCAGTAATTATGCACATTCCTCCTCCCGCTGTTGGAACGAGATCCTCTGACTTAGGAGCTTACTACTGCAGAGGGACGTAGATGATTTTGGGTCGTTTGTTGCGCATCCGACGGCAGCAGAACACGCTGGGCAGTCAGACCCAAAGCCCACTTTGACGATGGTGAAGGAAAACGGCGAGCTCCAGCTCTGAGAAATATGGTTTCCGTCCCCATATTCCCCTTCAGCCGCCGTCGCCGCTTGCCGACACGCCTGGCTCCACGATCCTGGTCGGCTGCCCAACGTTGTCGAGGTCGTCGTCGTCGATTGCCGGCACACCTGGTACCACGATCCCAGCGCCATCGAGGTCACCGTCATCGCTTATCGGCACGCTTGGCTCCACGATCCTGATCGACTGCCCAGCGCCTTCGAGGTCACCATCGTCGCTTGCTGGCACGCCTGGCTTCACGATCCTGGCCGGCTACCCAGCGCCGTCGAGGTTGCCATCGTCGCTTGCCATCACGCCTGGCTCCACGATCCTGGTCGGCTGCCCAGCGTTGTCGAGGGGCCGCTCTCAATCGGTTTCTCAACCGGCTTATGTGTCATCCTAGTCACCACCCTCTACATGCGCACTCGCACTCGGTCGCTGACATGCCGAGCTCCACGGACGGTCGGGTTCACCACGACGCCGTGGCCGTCTCAACCAGTGCCCATGTCTCCGCGCTCATGCTGCCCTTAGGGCATCTCCAACGGGGCGACGTATTTCGGACGCTCAAAAAATATAAACTAACACGATGCATGCGCCTACTCCTCCTCCTCGTCGTCGAGCACGGCGTCCAGATCTGGTGCATGAGCCGTGCCACCTCGACGGGCAGCGGCACCCTGTTCGTCCGCTCCGCCTTCTTGGTGCCGCTGCCGGATGCCTCGGAGTCGTGCTTCTTCTTTCCCATGGTTATGCGGTGGCGCGCGGCGGTGAGGAGTGGGAGTGGAGGTGTCAGTGTGTGGGCAAAGTGTGTGGGCAATGGCAAGGACGATGCCGGTCGACTTTTAAAGGCTGAGCGTGTGGGACACGATTGCATTGATGGCAGCGTAGAAGCCTTGCCACCGCCCGCCAGTGCGCGTGTAGAAGAGGCAGCCACAAAATTGATGGCGAAGGCTGCGACGCAGAAGCAGACGCGATGACCGCCGAAGCGGCGGCGGCGGAAGCGATGCGCTCGATACAGCCATATGGCTCGCTGCCAGGCGGACCCGTTCGAAAAGCGAGCGGTCACTTGGCGCATCTGCACAGCGGACGGCGCGACGCATCCGAAACGCAAATATGCGTCGAGTTTGCGTTTTAGCGGACAACCCGATTACTATACATCGGACCGCTGGGCCTGATCCCAGACGCATTTTTGTCTGCATGGACGCGTCGCGTTGGAGATGCCCTTAGCACAAGCGAATTTGGGCCGACTCCAGGCTGTGGTTAGCGCTACGCACTTGCTGTCATCCGATGTCCAACCAACGACCCAAAATCATCTACGTCTCTCTGCAGTAGTAAGCTCCTAAGTCAGAGGATCTCGTTCCCCGCTGTTAGTAGTATGCATAGGTCGAATTATGCTTAAATGTACACGAATATAAATATCTTCATCAATTCACAAAGACTAATGACTAAATCAAGGCAAATAAAAGCTCACAACGACTACTATCATTTGGTTTTATATTTTAAGTACAGAACTGCCCCATTCTGAGTTTACGGATGCATGATGCTGTATTATATAATCCATTGGTTAGGCTAACTTACTCGTTAGTTGCTTGTCCTCTTCTATCAAATCTGTGGCTGGAGCAATAAATGAAGCCGCCAAAGCATCATCAATAATTAAGGTCCATGGCTCTTCTAAATTAAGAAGCTGAAAAATATACAGTAAATTAAATTAAATATGTATGCAACAAATTGAAGGAAATCACAATTGATTAACTCATCATCTTCTTCAACACCTAAGCTGGAAAGCAAAACCCAGTTTAGCATGAGCCGATAAGAACGCAAAATATGAGCTGAGCAGACCACTACATTCTGGACAGCAATAACTTTTAAGTTATTTTGCTCCATGTCATCAAGAAACTAACAGTCATATTTTCACAAGTACGACTTGACTCAAAAAATGATATACATGTTTTAAAGGATAGTTGCTGCAATAATATTCTGAAGATTGGGTGAAAAAGAACCTTGCTGGAGCAACAACATTCCACATATGAAAAAGAATATCTCACCTTTGCTAATTTCTCTTGGAAGTCATCCCATTTCTTCTTTTCCCATTCATGTGTGCTATCACCCAACTGGAATCCATGAACTCTCTCCAGCGCTGTAACCCAAAAATAGAAGCATATATTTGAGTTTCAAAAGTAAGTGTGTGCCCATGTGGATTACAAGGTATTCTGGCGCACTTCATATAAACTCTGTTAAGTACAGAAGCTTCAAACAAAATTTAGATGCATAACAACTGAAAGTGCACATGCGCAACAAAGTTTGAAACTTGTCTAGTCAACAAAAGAAGTTATGAGAGGTACAGAGGTACATCAACTATGCATTTTACGTTCTGTATACTTCCTCCATCTTATATAATTATTAAAGAAGCCGGCAAGCCACTAAAGGTAAGATAATTGTTGGTTGGCACACCTTTAATACAAATTAGCATGGCTGTTGCAGTCAACTTTGGTGACATCAACAGAGGCGGCATGAGTAAGTGTAGAGAACATACCCTCGCATATTTTCACAATTAAGCCTTCAACTGTTGTCACCATGCCACCCAGTGTTCCGGCTGATAGCTCCAACTCAAGTTCAGGTAGATACACCGCAGCCGAATCTGACTGAAGATATTAAGAGGTAACTTCAAATCAACTAAGTTATGTGTCAAATATTGCTCCAAACACACTAATATTGCAGAACATTCTTTTGGTTTTGCTAAATAAAGATTAGGTCCATTTTGGCATGGCAAAACTCTAGTAAAACTCAAAGACCTGCATGTGAGAGAGAGAGAGAGAGAGAGAGAGAGAAATTTCTAACCTTAATGACATCACGACTAAGATCTTTAAATTCTTGCACATGTAGTGTAGTTTTCTTTCCTTTAGCTGGGATTGCACCACCAGGTTTCAACTGATCGGGCGACAAGACAAAATCATTTCAAGTTCAAAATATGACCGACCGATTGCAACAGTGAAAATCCAATTCTTTTTATATGAAATAATCAGATATGACGAAAACTGACCTCTGAGTTGCGATAACCACACACATCACATGTTGTAGCCATAAGAATTACCTCCCGAAAATATGGGATTTCTACCAAAGGTCAAGGATCAGAAACTATAACATTTACTGATTACTCGCAGCATTGTCCCTCCACAATAGTAGGATTCAATACATAATCAAAGCTACCAGATTGTTGTTAGGATGATCTGTTTCTGAGATTGACCGCTCAAGTAAACAAGTGCTACATAAAACACTACCATGATGAAAGGATACTTGTAGAAAAGAATCGAGTGACACACTGGGCAGTACAGGCACTACATGATGATGGCAAAGTATCAACCTGCCCAAGTGAATTTTATAAGAAATAAATAACCTTACTTGGTGATAAGATTGTTGTTAGGCAACTGAACAGACATACCTCTTCTGGTGCTGAATATCTATACAAGGCTGCGCTAATTTCATCAGAGTTTCCCTGAGCTATAGCACGGCGACCTGCAACAGCTCCAACTGAACCATGTGGCATCCGCTGCCCACCAGAGTTTGCTTCCACTGTTGAAGCATCATGAGAAGACTCCCCAGGTTCTTTGGTTGGTTCAGCGAGAAAACCAAGTGCTGCTTGCTCTTCAGATGTCCTCTCATAGAATCTCAAAGATAACAAAGGATCTGGCGAAGGTGCATGCCTGTGGATATATGCAGATTGATCATCAATATACATCAAATTACAAGTACTTATGTGTGGAGCTATGTGCGACATAAGAGTCAAACTTCTAGAGGTTGTGCAGAATGAAGCTAGCTACTCTGTGCTCTTGCAGAAGTGGAATTCACTTTTATACCCTGAAAACTCTAAAGCCGTTTGAGTTACAACCCTGAAATATATATAAATAATTTACTTCAGACACCTCTGCTGGCTTCGCAGGTTGTTTGTCTGACGTGTGCTACCCGTGGTTTGGTTGATGTGGCACTTGCATGGAAAATATAGAAAATGGTGGAAGAAACAGTAATAAAAATCTGCAGTTACATAAATTTACAGTTCTAAACACATGTGCAATTTCCGAAAATTTTTCTGGGTATTAGCTCAGGAATTTCTGTTTTAATTTTTCTATATTTTATCATTTTCCCCTAATTTACTTTCTAATATTATTTTTTGTTCTTTCATAAGTTTAAAAAATCAAATTTCGCACAGTATTATATCTTTCCTGATTTTTCCTTGACTTCTCACTGAATCGAACACAATGCACATCCAAAAGTGAACTATTTTCATAGCCGAGAGTGTATATTACTCCAAATGTTCAGGTTTATACTTCAAACAGTTTAAAAATTCAGGGTACAAAAGTGGAATTTTGCAAGAGTATGGAGTTGAAATTACGACTTCCGATTTAAGATGATCAGCAAGAAAAAAAAAAGTACAAATTAGTTAGAAGTTCATATATGCTTAGAATTATGTCTTTCATGGCAAAGTAATTTCAATTTTCCAACAATTATATACCTAATAATAAAGGGAGAAACGTTTCCTTGGTTTTGTCCGTACGTTTCAGTTGTTTCCGTCGTCCGTCGTCTTTGGTTTCGTTCGTCCATGGCTAAAAAATGGGTAACACAATCGGTTCCAAAAACTCCTCCACGCAGTCCACCTTGGCAGTACAGAGTTCTATCCGTATTGCAACAGTCTAGCTACCTGAGACTTGTCTGCATCGTGTTTCTATATAGGTGCCTGGCCGTCCTCCGTCCCTAACCGGCTTTCTCAACGAGAAAAAGGATCAATTAATTAGGTTTCTAGCACGAGACAACTCTAGGCGGGATCGATTAACTAGGTCTCCAGGACACGACACCTGTCGACGTGGCGATAATGGACAATAGACGCAACAAGCGACGATGGCTGGCTCCCACGGTCAGTCCCCCGAGACCACGTCCGGCTTGAGCTCGCTGGCGTCCGTCCACGACAAGATCACGATCAGCAGCTTGACGATAAAAACGGCTCCCCACTCATCCCATCAGCACCACTGAATATTACGGCCTGCGCGATCGGCGCGGACACGCCCACGGGTCCATGCTCATGAATGTCGAGGGCGACCGCCGCCGCTGATGCATCCTCCACACAGTCGAATCCTATGTCATGGGCATGGACGACAACGTCTCGGCGAGATCATACGTCAACCAGAGCCTATGCCAGCAGTCCTAGCCAAGAACGACGGCAGCCAAGTCAACAGCAGTACATGCCCGTGGCTGGAACGTCTCAGCAAGATCATACGGTACAGCAAGCCAATGCCAGCAGTCCTAGCCGAGAAGGATGGCGGCCACACCACATCAGTACATGCACCAAACTGGCCGTCTACCACCAAATGGTGCGCCACAGTGCGACGGGCAGCAGCGATGGCACGGCAACAGGCCCGTGGTCAATCAGGCTTGGTATCGCTCGGGCAAAGCTGTTCCTTCACGCAACATGGCACTGTGGGTAATGTGTAAGTAAGAGCGTGGAAGCTTGTAGGTGTTGGAGGCAGTGACGATGTGAAGAGGGAGATGGCTCTGGCTCAATCTGAAGATCATTGATCTACTGCAGTAGCTTCTTCAGGTATTCGATTGCATCACCAACAATATAAGCCCTGTCCTACTAGCAATGCAACCATACAAATCACTTCATTAGCCGGTTTAATCACTGCTCCCTGGTGCTTTATGATTTGAGTATATCACATTGAATTTATTATATGATAAATATGACGGAGGAATTGCTTTATTTCTTTTTGCAGCACGAGACGGACTGCAGTGACCAGGTCTGGCACCATGATCGCCATCACCAGGAGCACCATCAAAGAAGTGAAAGAAAAGATCATGGCTAGTCATGATCGTGATGCTGAGAGGTATACATGGTCCACATTTATGTAGCACACATGTGAGCATTGTGAATCATGAACTGAGCTAATTATGTTGAAAACCGGTTCATCCTTAGGATTAGTAGTCTGCTACTTGTATCTACGTCAAAGGGTAGCTCTTTTTTGGAATTTTTTCCCAAGTAAATTGTTGATTGAGCTATATGTTTCCATACCACAATTATATTGACTAAATGGACACATTATGTGGCAAGGATGACGAGCAATGGTCCAGGCATTTGGGTGGTGTATATTTGTTGCGTTGTATCAAAGAAAACTTTGTGAGCCTTCATGATAAAGTTTTTTTTTTGTTGCAACGCACGGGCAATTTTCCTAGTCTCATCTCAAATATGAATTCAGAAGGCTACAAAAAAAAACATACGGGTTCTCAATGAAGCTGTTTCCAGAAGGATCATCAAGAATAAAGGTAAAAGCAGCTTCTCCTGATCCAAGACATCTCAGTTTTACTAAAAACTGATCAATAGCTTCAGCCTTTTGAGGATCCACTTTCTGCAGGCACCAAAATATGATTAGTGTATCACTAGGTGGCTCAACGGTAATTCAAAAACTCGGTAGACGAGCCCCAGGCTTCACCTTTCTTTCATCCTGAAGTTCCTGCAACTCACTGATAGCTCGCATAATGCTCCCTTCCACCTAATATGTGATCCAAGAATCTCATAAACTAGCAATAGTAAACGTGTCCCCAGAAGTTATATATTTATATAAAGAAAACAAGGAAGCATACTGTTGAAAGTGTTCCACGTTGAGCTTCTGGAGGGATCTCGAAGTCCAATTCTGGAATCTGCATATCAGTCCAGTGTAAAAGTACAAGAAAAACAACGTGTGTATACGGCATACATGCATTAACAAGGTGGGTTCAGCTATATACCTTAATAGTTGCTGAATCAGATTTGACAACCTGACGGTTCAATACCTGTGCCAATACAGCTTGTCAGTCATACGCATATGGATAGGACAAAATAATGTATAGTAATCCAAATGTAAATGGATTTAATGTGAACTGAGTTCACAACTGTTAGTACTGGGGGTGGGGAAAGAAGGTGGTTCAGTAATAGATACACAAAAATTAATGAATGGTAGGGTGAGCTTAGTTATATATATACATACATATAAAATGCCATGAACATAAATGCAATAGTAGTTATCTGGTAAGCAGGAGCGCGTTGCATGGAAACATATGAAATATAAGTATATAACGATGAACACACGGTAAGGTGGAAAGCTGTAACATTACAAAAATGCAACACTTGAATCATTTGGAGGAGTCACCAAAGTAACTGCCCAAGTTTTGCGGTTGAGCTAGACAAGTCTGTGAATGAAAACTGGGTATTCATGTCTGCCTAATGCACTAGTAGAGATATACAGATACTACTACATGGGCAATACCATGATTGCAAGAGGTTTTAAGGCACAGTCAGTTAAACACTGATAGATTTTCAAAACGACTTCCATTTTTTTTAATCCTGAATTTGATAAAAACAAAATTGAATGGAACAAGTATAAGTGAACGTCACTAAATATACTTCAGAGTGCTTACTGGAGCAAGTACAAGTAAATCTCACAAAATATATTTCCATAAATTATTATTACTACAGAATATATGCACGATACAAGAGACATACCTTGCTCTGGCCCATGGGGACTTTCAAAGTGTAGCAACATCCCTTCTGCTGGATCTGTCCAGCAAACTGAATTTCGTTGTTCCTAAGACGCAAGAGCACACCAGAGTAAGAAGGTACGCCAAATCCACCAATTCTACGCTGGTGCTGCGATGTCAAGCCATTTCGCAACTTTACAGTAGAGCATAATGGACACCTCATTTACCTTTCGTTACAATGCGGGCACTCAAAAGCCATCAGAACAACCTGCAGATGTTATTAGAGAGAGAGAAAAAATTCAGACATATCTCCAAATCAGAACAGGCACCTTTCTCCACAGACTCAGAGCACGCAGAAGCTCACCTCCCGGAAGTGCGGAATCAGAGTCAGCAGCACCCTCGTCGTGCCCTAACCCGCAACAACAAAAATTAACAACAAACGTCAGTCAGTCTGCTGCCGGAAATCTCTGCAATCCAGCCGAAGGAAAGAGGTACAGAAAACGGGAGGTCTTACGTTCTCGCCGCAGCGCATGCAGAGGGACTCCATCTCGTGGAGCGGCGTGGCGTGCGCGTCCTCGCCGCCCGCCGACTCCGCCGCGGATCGGAGGTCCACCACCACGCGCCGTTCCTCGCCGGAGCTCGCCATGGCGCGGCGTGGAGATTCGGTGCAGGATGGGCTTCTCGTGGAGGAATTGAGCTTCTCGCGAAGGAGCTTGAGGTTTCGGAAGCTTCTCGACTCTTCGCGCCGCTTGGTTTGGGTTCTGCGGTGCTTCGCGGCGGGAGGGGTGGGGAAGGGAAGTGGAGAGAGGAGCGAGACCTAGGAGTCTCTGGAAACAAGTGGAAGTGGGCCAAGATGGGCTATTGGGCTGGGTTATCCGAGGAGGACGAGAATATGGGCCGAAGGATAATTGTAGGTAAACTATATTTCCCGCACATTATCGGGATGTATTAAGCAATTTCGCCCTAATGATGACCATGTTTGCGGTAGAAGAAGTGTGGCGGAAGACTCTAGCATTTCGCTCTTTTCATATTTTCCAAGAGATGAGCATAACAAGGGATGACATGGCCTTCCTCTCCTTTCCCCTTTGAAGCTCAAGTTCAGTCCACCAATAGTTAACGGAAATTTCATTTACCCAAAGCTCGGGAGCTAAGTTGTGAATACCACACCAAGCAAGGATCTCCTTCCAAATTCAGATAGAGAATCTACACTTGTAGAGAAGGTGTGCCTTCGATTCTTGCTCTTGGTTGCAAAGAGGAAATTTTCCACAATTCGGCAATCCCCTTTGTTGTAGTCTATTCACCGTCCAAATCGTAATTTGCATTCCAACCAAGCAAAGAACTTGCATTTTAGTGGAGCCCAAACCTTCCAAATCAAAGCATTGAGCGATGGTGAGATGGGTCATTTGAATTGCATCTTGTAGGCCGGCGAGGCGATGTATTTACCATCATTTGTGGACGTCCAAAGGATAGAGTTCGGGGATTTTTTTGATCAAGTTGGATATTGGAGAGACTCCCATAGTGTGACAGGTTGTTGGATTTGATCCATGTGAAAGCCTCCCTGAGTGTTTGTTTGACCCCAAAAATACTCTCAAGAGCCTTTCGAAACCGTGCAATTTTCCCTTTTAAACTTCGCAAAAATGGTGCAATGTCCTTTGGGAACATGCCATCACCAAGACGAGCTTCAGGAGATTGTCGCAACATGTAGGAGACATGAGGTTTTTTTTTTGACAATATGCACGCAAACCGGTAACCTCTCCAAAGGAGTCAAAAACGGAGGTGAGGT
The DNA here is from genome assembly GCF_019359855.2 of Lolium perenne. NCBI lineage: Eukaryota > Viridiplantae > Streptophyta > Magnoliopsida > Poales > Poaceae > Lolium > Lolium perenne. The sequence continues at coordinate 123,207,778 of NC_067250.2, read as the reverse complement.
TCGTAATATCATAGGGGCCACAAACACAATCACAACATCAGCATATAGGGAGGTGCGAGCCATAGGGGTTTCCCAGGAAGAGCGTAAAGAAGCCCTTGCAAGGTAGCCTTCTTAAGGAGGTAGTTGATGAGGTCAAATCGATGACAACGAGGAGCATTGATAGGAGGGTCCAAACCCAATCACTTTTTTTTTGCAGGAAGCCACAATGACGAAGGAGATCATAAGGTAGTCCCATCTCAGCGAGTGAAATGCCCTTTTATATCTAGCTGGAAGAATAGGCAAGGAGTTTTCGTCAGTGAAATTTCCTTGCAAGGTTCCTCACATACACATAGTTATCATGGATGCTTCTCTTCTTATCAATTTATTGAGTTAAAAGCAGTAGGACAAAATACATCAACCTTACACACAGACAAATCTGGAATGATTACATGTCAAAAACGTCTGGAACAAATATTTGTAAGCATAGAACAACGGAAGCCACTGTGCTTGCATTAGACAACTAAGCTTCAGAAATGAGGCACGAAGAATGGAGCAACGTCAAATGAGTTCTCATCTATTGAAGGCCACCCTCAAAAATATACATGGACACCGTGCATCTCTCTGAGAACAGATATACAAATTATACACTATATAAAAGTTAATCAGTTTAACCCACTCCATATTGATTTCAACACTGTAGATGAGCTATTTATCCTCTCACCCGTCCAGTCCATGTTTGACACGTTTGCTTCTTTTTTTCTGCTTGGATCGATTCACTCGGTTAGTTATTTTGCATGTCCTTTTTATTTTGCCTGGAGGCTACCGGTTACCGGCTCCTGTTATTGTCTTGCCTGTGTTCACGGCTTGACTGCCGGTTTCCTCTCTCCTTCGTTCCCTCGGCATCACGTGGTGGCTAATGTGGCGATTTCTCATCGACTCACCGTATATGGTGATGTTTCTACACCACTTCTTTAAATTATTATTTTTTATCTTCCACTTCAGCGTAGCTGGTCTGTACAACCCTCCTGCGTGCTCATTCTCAGGCCGCCATCGGCCGTCTCCGCTCTGACTTCTCCGCCACAGATCCTCATCAGGCCCTCTTCGGTTTCTTAGGGATTCAAGTGGATTGGCTAAGATTGATAGGGATTAAACCACACCTAATTCAAAATTCCTCCGGTTCCCCTCTGATCCGCTCCAATCCATTCCTGAGGTGGATTAACCGAACGGAGCCTCAAGGAGATGGCCGCTGATCCTGCAGATCACTCCAACGTGAGGGCGCTCGATGACCAGCAGCCTGACACATGCCCTTAATTTTCCCAGTTTCCTCCCCTCCAAAGCGCTCATCACTGGCGGTAGCACGGTGCCACTCCAGATCGTTCCTCTTTCCATGGCTGATCTCCGGTGCAGCGTCGCGGACGTCAGCGCAGCGCAGCCGTGCCGGTCTCCTCTTTCCAGTCCAAGCCAATTCGCATCTCCAGCAGAGGCCTCCGTCCGGGGCATGCTCGCGTGGAGTTCCGAGACGAGGGAACTGCCCGACCGTGCCTGTCAGATCAGTACAGGTCGGGGCGAGAGGTGGTGCTGGTTCAACAAGACCAGTGGCGGAGCTTCAAATAAAATCCTGGGCGGGCCAAACTAAAGTAGACAACTGAGCATTAGTCAATCTATACTCAGTACATTTGGCTCAACGGATCATATACAGCTACCATTAGGCCTTGAAAACCAGTTAGGTACAAGGAAATAGTAGGGATGGCATTTAACTAGTCTTACACAACGTCATTTGCATCATCTCATTGCCTTTTGAAAAGCAAATCGATCAATTCTTCTCTAAATAGAACGTCTAGCTAGTCGCCGCTGTTGGCCGTAGCCCGTAGGCCGTAGCTAGCTCTCTGCCAGCCTGCGCCTGCTGCCTAACTAGTGCCATGGATGAGCCGCTCACAAGCAGTAACAACCGAGCGACGAAGTGGAACGGAGAACTGCCGAACTGCATGTCTGCCTGCCTCTCACGTGAACTAGGTTGAGTTAGTGGGCTTTATCGATGCTGCATAGGTATAAAAGTTATTTTTCTCCTGGGCAGGGCGGGCCATGGCCTGGGTTTGCCCTTGAGAAGCTCCGCCACTGAACAAGACCATGGGCGACAAGGGAGAGGCTAGGAGCGGCAGTTAGCGATTCAGGTCTGTCTACGGAGTGGCATCTCAGGGATCGGCAGCAGCTGGTGGACTGCTGAGATCTTGGTTCAGGCTGTGCAAGGATTGCAGGTAGTGTGGTTTGTTCCAGCTATTCTATCCAAGTCCATGTCCTTTCTTTGTGTTGTGTTGTCTTTGGCCAGTTAGTTTGCTGAATTTGGTCATCTGTGTTCTGGCACCTCAGAACATTGGTTTGGTGAGTGTTCTTTTAGGGTCCAAGGTGGGAAGATTCATGATTCTTGGTCTTTCTAGCCAAGTTTAATTATAAATTGCTTTAGTTAATGGTAGTTCTAAGTAGAACAATGTAATTTAATCTTCCCTCCCTCGAGCGTCTGTTACTATTAGCTGGGGATGAACATCGGTAAACATATATGACTGTTCTCACTTGAAAGCCGAAATCTTAGGCAAATAAGATAAGATGGCACTTTTTCTTACTGAACTTCGAATATTCGTCATGTGTTGGTATGTTCTCTATAGGCATGCGTATCTTACTTAGAAAAGACAAGTCTCAAACAATGTGCAGATTGTACATTGTGCCATTAAGTACCTTTGTCTACTCTGTCACGAGCCACGTATAGTTAGTACTTATGCAGCAACTCTTTAGACGAGCTAGCAAATTACTTTCAATTGGGCAGTTCATTTTTTGCACCAAGATTCAAGCTTTTTTGTTGATCAATTTTTTGGTTGTTGCATTTTTTCCTCATAAGATTTGCAAATATTCTCACAAATTACTATGTTTTGTGTAGGCCTAGGGAAGAATAAGTATCACAAAGGGCTGCACAAGTTGTTCAGGGAATTCAGACTTTGCTTACATGGTTGTACTGTATTGGTCCAAGAAATGGCTAAACCAATACATCCTGCATAAAAAACATCGAATTGACAGTGTATGTACTCCTGAATAACTATTACGTGCATTGCAGTTATAGTATTGACTTTGTTTTCCCTATTGCGTTATAATTATGGGCCACAGATTTTCATGATTTTGATGTTCTTTTATTCTGAGATTTTTAATCGGATGCACTCTACTTTTCTTTTTGAAGTTTAATCTACTATCGAGTTCTCCCTTTCTGTAGACCACCAGGTGATTTTCCGCTGATCTCTTAAGGTGCATTTAACCCTGTGAAGCATTATACAATAAGGTATATCCATGTTGTATCTAGCATTTCAGTATATTTTCGGAGGAAATAGAGAGCTTACATTTGTTACAGATAGCACAATTTGGAATGCACTAACTAGGCATTTGAGCTTCATTTCGGTGCTCAAATAATTAATTGAGTATGATGTGGCTGCGGAATTCTGGATGACAACAAAAGTGTTAGGAGCATTATATTAGTGTTGACCAACACAACAAAAGAAAGTGGTCATTGCAGTCGATTGCATACTGATCATTGGATCTGTGTGTTCTCCTTTGTAGCTTAGAAAGTTAAAATGATGTTTATTTCAGCAGAAAATTAGGCGGAAACAGTGTATTTGTCTCAGGATCTGCTGGAGCTACTAAGGGATCAACGAGAACAAAGATACAAAAATAGAAGAACATGCACACACTGACACACACCAAAAGGGACTCAAATTCTATCACTATACTTGCCACTAATAGCTTATAAATTTTTCTGTTCCCTATATTTCTGTTTTCCTTTTCTAAGCAAGCAAACATTATTAATGCAACACTGCAGGTTTAATTCTCCCTTGGCGCTCCAGTTTAGAGCATTCGGGCAAACAAGGAGATCAATCTATTACTTAATGTATACTATATGTGAGTGTGAGGGGGGCTATGAGTGGTGTTCTTTGATTAATAGCATACGTCCAGTATATGTGAACTTTTTTGGAACTTTCGACTTGGCATATATTTATTTGGCAGCTTAATTCAAAGCAGTTTGTTCTGCATGACAAGTTGATGTTTGCTCGAGAATGTCAAGTTCATATTTATGTCCAGCATATTGTTGTAAACTTTAATATGTAGTCCAGGACTTAATTCAAAATAGTTTATTCTCAGTGACAACTTTATGTTTGTTCTCTAAAAAATGGTGACTTCATATTCCTGTCCAGGATATTGTTGTAAACTTTCATATGTAGTCCAGGGTTACCACTGTATATTTACCTATTTGACATACATGAATATAATACACTATATCATGGCATTGAAGATGTAGTAGCAGTCTGACATTGTGGAGTTCAGTCAAATACTTTTTCTTAATAAAAAGTATAGGAACATATACAAATAATTAAATCACAAATCTAATGCAATGATTTTCCACCATTCAGGATACGTTTTGTATCAATGACCCCACATAATGTATTCTGGGTAGAGCAAACATGCAAAGTTATATGGTCAGTTCTTCCTCGGTTGATATTTCTTTACTGTCTTCTCTGTTAGATTTCAGAATGAGAAACCTCGTGTTGAGTCGGAGTAAATGACTGCCGGTTCTGGAACCAAAAACTAAGCCCATGTGTGTGGGTCGTTGCCCCTAGCTGGACTCCGGTAAGATGATCAAACTCCGGCCCTTACGTATTGTGATTGATTTTTTTTTGGTTCGTACTGGTTCTTGATTGTTTCTGGTTTGTTGGCCCGTCGTTTCGTTCGTCCCCACTGTTTGTCTGCCCTGCTAGCAACAGCTTTCAGTTGTATGCAACAACATCCTGGTATCAGCTCCTCTCGCTATCGGACTGGAAGAGCTCGCAACTTCTGTCAGTTGTGCGTATAAGGGCGCATGTTCAAGCTCTTGCGTGTTGGTAAGTTGCAAGCACACTATTTCTCCACAACCTGTTTGATTGAATGACTTTCATGATTTGCAAGTTGTATAGTGTTTCCAGGGTGTTGTTCGACAAAATTTGTTAGCATCACAAACTTAGTTACTAAGTTGTGTGCTCATACACATTTATATTGAGACTTAAGATTCGTTTGATTGTTCTGACCATGTCACTGGAACTCAGACGAAATTTTGCTTCCATGACTCCATGACCATGAGGACTCTACTTTAGAAGTTTTTTGCGAAGTGCAACAAGTTTAGACTGCACATAACCTGTGGCTGTGCACGTAAATGTGTTCAATTTTTTCGAAATTCAAGCATTGTTCCCATGCTAAGCCGAGAGAAGGGTTGACATGAAAAAACTAAGCAGCATCACGTTTCGTACAAAATAGTACAGCTTCTTTCTTTTTGCAATGTATAACAGTAGCTAACCGAACTATTGTGCACTGTACTAAAAGAGTATACACCACTCAGTTTATGTTGTGTCATAGTAGTTGCAATCTAGCAAATCCAATATTCTTTGTACCAAAAAATCTGCTATGCACAATGCAACGCGCCAACACTCGCAGTTGTGTTATGTGCCATCTCCAGAACTTCTAACACAGGAAGTTCTCAATCTAAGATCAACATTCTTTGCTTAATTTAACAATGACACTTCATGCCTCCTTCTACGGTCGACATCACCAGGTCGACCACACGGGCGCGGCGTGCCGCCGCGCCAATGCTTACTAGTGTCAGCTAAGATTAAGGCAATCATGGCATCATCTGGTGCAATCTTAGAGCATAGCAAGTTAATATCAGCTCAATCCTACTAACAGGTTAGTTTATGTTAAAAAAAAATAAGTTGTTGGAAAGAGTAAAATAATAACTGTTTAATAACGCTACACCACTGAAATGGTCGCCGGTTTACAAGTTACAATGTTGGACTTATCGTTTAGTGAACAAATTTTTGAAAGATCTTTCAGTGAACAAGTTAGTGCTTAATAGTCCTATGCATCCAAGAAGTTTCATTTGACAGAATCAAAACCATCAATGTCTATTCAAATAGAACTTACCATTTAGTGGCCCACCCGAATCATTTATATGGCAACTGATCATGTCAAGATGAACTGACCCCGACTAAATCTTTGCAGTGCAAATTTGGTCCATCCCAGCGTATAGTCGATGATTTCAGTCCATCTGTCCAGTAAGACAGCAACATACTAATGTTTTGCTGTATCCAGTAGAGTCACGTTCAGTTTTAGTCCCAAGCACATCTGCGCAAGATCCCCATAGCACAACTGAACGTGTCTCCTTTCAGAACATCACATAGTACCAGAAATGTCAGGTGCTTTAGCTATTGGGGTAATAAAAAACTATTCCATTTGCCACAAGTTTGGCTCGTCTATGGCCAAAGAATTTTCTAATAATAGCCAGGGAAAAATCAATGACTGTCCCAAGACCCTTCCCGGTAATCAAATTTCCGTCAATCACAACCTTTGATCGGTCAATAACTTGGCAAGTGAGCTGGTTGACTATGTCGGGATGAGCTGTTGCTTTTTTGTCCTGAGTAACAATTTTGATTTCAATATACTTCCATTTGCAGGAAACATGAGATATTAAGATGCAAAGATTTTTTATTCCGAAACATCACCTGAAGTAAACCTTGCCTCTGCAAGATCAGTGGAGAATAAGAGACCGCACCATAAATTCTGCATGCTTGCTTTTGCTCCTTGAGTAACTTTTGTAAGATTTTGGACTTGTGCAACCGCTCAGCTCCAGCAGGTCCTCCCTAGACAATTTTAATACGAGATAAACATATCACAAGGAAATTAATGAACAATGAAAAGTCAAACATATCAAAAGAGAGCATAACATGCTATGCACACACTTGAACGCCTCAAACTCTAGCTGGGAAATGTGAGAAGAGGAAGATGAAGATCACTTCATGCTTCCAGAACATACATCATTTACCATAATTACAAGCATGGCCCACATGTAAGTTTAATTCATATTCGACTAGCTTATCCAATTTGGTGCATGGATCACCTCCTATGCAAGAAAGCGGACTAAGGTTGCGCATGACATGTTAGGTACTTAGGTGGTACGGTCATACTTTATCAATAACACACCAGCGTGATATAAAACTTTGGAATTTTGTCCATCAGCCCTGAATAAACTAGACTAGATGCCCAATATCTTGCAGGAAAACAGTGGTGTTTTGAGTCAACATCGGCTTTTATGATCATCAAATAAAAATGTGAAATGCAAAACAGCTTACGGGCAGAATGATTAGATCATATTTTGACTCAGAAGCACCCAGAATGCATTTATCAGCAACAATCTCCATCCTTTGACATCCAACAATACTTGTAGATTTTTCAACAGATGCCAACACCACATTTATGTTTGCCCGTCTTAAAATATCCGCCAACATTATGATCTCCATCTCCTCTGACCCATTTGCAATCGGAATGAGAACCTGTATCAGAAGTCAAAACACCAGAAATCAATGCAATACTACAAGAAACCTCCAACGAAACAATATTCTGTGCTCCAATTGCACTATGATGCATGCAGCTGGAAGAGATGGGGACAAGATAGATATATGAGTTTTTTTTTGCACATAAAACCATTGCGCGCAAGGAGGAATCAATAGATATATCAACTATATAGCATGCTTAAGCATATGCAACCAAATTGAACTATATTAAATGAAGCATGCACCTTAAATAAGCATCGCCGCAAAATTTAAGTGCCATAATTGACATTGGTGCTGTCCAGTCCCATTTTTTAATTGAAATGCTTTAGTCGTCCATCTTTCAACCAAACTGAGCCACATGTTTTTAACTCTGTACCCCCGTGAGTGGAGTTCTATTCAATGAGGCATAAAGTCTTATGTAAATGATGGCCATAGGTAATACTGTGCAGCTCTAGTTCAACAAAAACTTACCTGAGGGTTGTGATCAAAGGACCACTCAACTTTGTTGACTTCTGTACTTCTCTCAAGATCAGCATCAATTTGTGCCATCTATGGGGAACATACAAATATTGCAGAGTGATCAGCATAGCATATATAGTGCAAAAAATAGGTGCCCCTTGCTAAGTTGCTAAGCTAATGTAAAAAACATTTGCTAGCCAACTGAATGATAAATCCCATCGGGAGAAGAGAATATTCAGAATAATTCAAGCTAATAGATTACATTATTCATAATGATTTAACAACATATGAGCAAAGATATGTAGGCTTTTTTTATTACGAACCAATGTACTTTCCATATCTTCAGCTGCATGAGGCCCGAAAAGTTGCTTGACAAATGATAAAGCAAACTGAAATGTTGTCCCTGGACCACGACTAGTCGTAAGCTCTCCTGAAATCTGAACATTTGATTCAACAGCTCGAAATGTTGGGAGATCTCCTATGAAGGACGGATGGCAGGTGACCTTGCCATGAATATACAAGAAAAAAGTAATGTCAACTAAAAAGAAAACCTTGATAAAGAAAATGTGATATAATAAAATGGCCACCTTTTTTCCCCTGTGAAGACCCCATGGCATGAGAACAATAGCTGGTGCAGCACATATAGCACCATACAACCTTTTCTCCTCGGCCTGTCTAACCGTGATACTCTGAAGGATCTCGTTGTCTCTCAACCGCACCGAACCAGGCATTCCTCCCTGAACACATCATTCCAAGAACTGAAGACAAGATTCTGGATACTGCCAGTTTGTATACACCAAAAGTCGAGGAAAGTTAAGGAACAACCAAGGTTCACCAGTTGTCAACTTGCCATCAGCACGTAAGTGAGCAAATACTCAAACACGTCTAAACGTTGCTACTCTCTTGGGAAGCCATTGGAAATCTATCCCATCTATCATCCTTGCGTCTCTGGGGAACCTAATGTCCGGGACCGGGAGAGCAGGCTTTTCTTTTTAATTTTTTTGGATTTTGGGGCCAGCTGTTTTCTCTAACTCTCTTAGTTTTTATTTTATTTTGAACCGGAAGGTAATCTCTCTCTTGGTTAATGAACTGAAACAAGTCTGCCCCTCTTTTGAAAAAAGAAGTTGCGGTGCTAAATATGAGTGCCTAAAAACATTTGAATGGCGGGAGTGTCTAAGTTTCAGTCGAGTGGGAATTAATTAAGTCTCAGTCGATTTTATAAATTTGTCCATACATGTATAAAATAATATTAACAGTGATGTAATAATTTGTTTACATAGTGCAAATAAATGCACTGCTTATTTCCAGAATTTCGAAATGTATTTTTTTGCTCGGTTCTTACACCGGATCGATGGTTCTTGGTGTCGAGACTTAACAGATTCTTAGTGGACTGAAGATTAGCAAAACCATTGACTGTATCTCAAAGAAGAAATGCTCGCCATAATTTCTACTCCGGTATCAGTACGAGAAGAGAGGTGAGTTACCGGTAGAGCCACAAGGTCGAACACCAGGTCGGCGCAGGCGGCAATGGGCTTGTCTGCGACGATGTGTGTGCCACACGACGCCTCCACCTCGAGTTCGTCCTCCACGGAGGCCAGCGTCACGTCTGCGCCGGCTCGCCGGAGGACGCCGGCCAGGATGACCGCCTCCATCTCCTCCGTGCCCATGGCGATAGGCACGAGAACCTTGCCAATACAAACCGCGTAAATTTCAGGTCCCTGACACTGTTGCAGAAAGAGGTGATGAGTGGAGGCTAGGCCGTCAGACCTTCTTCGTGGTAGAGGGCGGCGATGAGACGGCGGACAGAGGGGCGGTGGCCCGCGCCACGGAGCAGAGTGGCGGTGGCCGCGAGTACGGAGCGCAGCGGGCTGGTAGATATGGCGGCGGCCGAGTCGCCATGGCAGGAAGTGAGGCCGGGGACAGGAGAGATTTAGACGCGGAGAACATTGGAGTTTGGAGATGGCCAACTGCGGGGAGCGTAGCTGCAAGAGGAGCGACGGCTGGAAGCTGGATGGATAATTCGTTGGGAACATCCTTCACGGTAACGTTCACTAACGAAGTTACCAAACTTTCCCATTTTACCCAACCAAATTCATGTTTTTCCTCCTCAAATCTCATGATCTCAAGTCTCAACCCAGATCTAGAAAAAAAAGGCTATCTTTGGATCGAAAGGTTTTCATCAAAATTTGGAAGATCCCAGTTCATGTTGGAATTTTGCATAAATATAGGGCCAGCCTATTATTTAATCCATAATTCTTGAAAATTCCAAAGGTTCAATCAGCCCATTTATGCATGACAAAGGGTGGGACAAAAGTTTAGTCCCACCTTGCTAGTTTAAGAGCATCTCCAACAAGCGCGGTATAAATCGGCGCGCTATACCACGCTACCGCCACGCTGTAAACTGATGGCGCCCGTCGGAGCGATTTTTCCCCGCCGGATGCTCCATTTTGCAGCGTGCGTTGGCGCGCAAAAAAAGCACCTCCGTCGGATGCTCTATTTTGCAGCGCGCGAGCGCGGCGCAAACAACAAACAAACACAACTATGGATCGAACAAGATCAAACAACCATATAAAATTCACAAATAAAATGTACCATCCGAATACAATACATTGTTCACACCAAATACAACACGTCCAACATACAACAATACAATATAGTTTTGAGACAATACAACACATAATTTTTAAACAAATGCAACAAGTATGCAACTACTGTTGTCCATTCCAATTCCACCATTCTTCCATGAGATCTTTTTAAGCTCATCATGTGTGCCGTTGCACCGAATGGCATGGTATGAGGCAATGAACCGGGCAATCCTATGTGCGGACCTCCTCACTTGCACGGGAACCCCCATCAAGTCGTAGTGGGTATGATCCACATCTTTCTCGCGATCATCCTCTATAATCATGTTATGCATGATGACACACGCGGTCATGATATACCAAAGGCATTCTTGGTCCCAAAATCTAGCCGGTCCTCTAACAATGGTAAATTGGGCTTGCAAAATCCCAAATGCTGTCTCTACATCTTTCCTAGCCGCCGCTTGTGCATTATGGAATTGGGTTTGCTTCTTACCTCTTGGTTGAATAATCGGCTTTACAAATGTTTGCCACCTTGGATATATGCCGTCGGCGAGGAAGTAGCCATAGTTGTACTTGTGGCCATTTGCTTCAAACTCCACCAATGGACCTTCCCGCATTGCAAGTCTTGTCATTAGTGGTGACCGTTGAAGAACATTGATGTCATTGCAAGACCCGGGCATTCCAAAAAAAGCATGTCATATCCAAGTCTCTTGGTCGGCCACCGCTTCAAGGACTATGGTGGCATCCTTCTTGTACCCTTTGAATTGTCCATGCAATGCCGCCGGACAATTCTTCCAACTCCAATGCATACAATCAATGGAACCAAGCATGCCGGGAAACCCCCGGTTGGCGTTCATCTCCAAAAGCCTTGTTGTGTCTTCAGCATTGGGGGCTCTCAAGTATGTGGAGCCAAAGACATTGGCAATTGCAATGACAAAGCGCTTGACACACAAGATAGAAGTGCTCTCTCCCATGGCCAAATGATCATCAACAAGATCCGCCGGTATACCATATGCCAACATACGCAAGGCGGCGGTCACCTTTTGATATGTGCTATGACCAAGTTCTCCGGCGGCATTCCTCCTTTGCTCAAAGAAGCGATCATACTTGGTCACCTCCGTTGCGATGTGCTTGAACATGTTGAGACTCATCCGGAAACGCCGCCGAAAATAGCTTTCGGGAAATATCGGATTCTCATTGAAATACGACCGTATCAACTTCTCATGCCCTTCAATCCTTTCTCTTCATAACTTCTGTTTACCGAACACCGATCCACCAAATTTTGGCTTCTTAACGGCGCGGCATGCTAATAGTAGCGATATGTTCTCCTCTTCCTCTTGGTCATACTCGTCATCCGATGAATCGTATGATGAACTCTACAAACATACATATAAAATTACTTAACTACAACTAACTATTATATATAATTGGCGTATAGAGGCCGGCCGGCGGAGGTGCATACCTTGCGAGCAAATCGGCGAGCACCATGCTCGCGCCATGTTGTTAGCAAGATCGAAGACGACGACGACATGGCGGCGGCGGCGCGGAGGACAACGACGACGCGACGGCGCTGGGAAGGAGGAGGCGGAGGAGGAGCGCCGACTACTGCCCGCCGCTGGCGGCGGCGCGGGCATCACAGAGCGGCGGACCGCCCGCCGCTGCCGGAGGGGGCGCGGGCGAGCGGATCTACGCCGCGGCGGCGCGCTGCGGCGGCGGAATCGACCGGCGGCGGCTGGATTTCGCGGCGGCGGTCGGTGGGGAAATGAGGGCGCGGGCGCGGGGGGAGGGGAGGAAATTTCCTGCCGTTGGCTTTTTCGCGCGTGGACGAACGATGCCGCGCGCTGTAGCCGACGCGTCATGTCGGGGGGAAGACCCCGGATAGGGCAATGGACGTGGAGCAGCCGGCTGGCCACCGGCCGGCTCGCGGCAAAGGCCGGCTGAGGAGCAGCCGGCTGGCGCCGTGGCCGGCTGGTCCGGAAGCCGGTTGGCTCTAGGTCCTAGTCGGCCTGGCTGCGGCCACCAATGCTGTAGCTGGGCCGGCTTCTACAAGCCATATCCGGCGGGGTTTGTACCTCGGACCGACTCGAGGCTGGCGAGTCTTGCCTTTGGAAGGAACCGGGTTGGTGATCCGGGTTCCCAAAGTCCACGCTGACTCCATCTTCCGTAAAGCGCGGGGCACCGTGGAGCAATAGTGCCACGCGCCGGACAGGCCGTCGAGGCTTACGACGATCCGTGCGGCTACGGTGGCTGACGGAGACAGGGACACCTCCTCTCCATACCGCTGACCGTGGCAGTCGGATGGGACAGGCCACGATGCCTCAACCACTCCTGACGTCACCGCCTCGGGAAGGAGCGGAAGCCGGAGCCGGCCAAGCCGGCCAGTAAACTATAGGGTCTTATATGTAAAGTGCCGGTGCCTATATAAGCCGCACTACCCCCTCTCGTGCAGGGGATCGATCATTTATTACTTTCACCCACTTACAGAGCTGCCCTGTGAGAGAGACCATCGTCTCCCTTAGCCTCTCAGGAGCAGCCGGACACAGCTCTAGGAGCACCATTGTATCGTGTGATCATCATATACACTCATAGCAGGAGTAGAGGTTTTACCTCCATCGGAGGGCCTCGAACCTGGGTACGTCGCCGTGTCGCTCGTGCCCATACCCGCATCCGGATACCGCCGTGAGATCCCTCAGGAACCACTTCGATTAGCCACCCTATGGCATATGCCGTGACGATACCACGACATTTGGCGCCCACCGTGGGGCCTTCAGCATCCTCGGCCGGTGTCTCCATCCGGACGGGCCTCACCATCACCACCGGCGAGCGAGTCGCTTCGGGCTTGATACGGAGATTCGGCTCCCTCAAGCTGCGTCGGCGACAACGCTGGGCTGCTGCTTCGCTGACCGCCCTTTCCCGGCCGGCGGCAGCGTCATCTCCTTCGGCGGCTTCGACGTCTACGTCGCCACCGTCGCACCGCCACGTTACCCGCGGCGGTGCTGCGCTGCGCTAGCCCTCCTCCGCGAGCCGGCAGCGGCGCTTCCCGCCGGCCCCGCCGTCGTGCAAGTCATGATGGGCTGGCGATGAGCTCCCCACCAAGAACCCGCGCATGCGCGGCCCCACTGGAGCGCAACATCGACCCCAACGCCTCCGGCTCGGGCCCGAAAGCGCCACCACCACCGTCCCGGCTGGATACGGTCCGGGCAAAATCGAGCACCCCGCTCACGCACTGGTGCGGACCCCACCGCCATCGAGGCGGACTTGGAGGCGCACCGCCAGCTCCTCCTCAAGCAAACCGAAGAACGGCTGCTGCTGCGCGCCAGATGGAGATCACCCGGCGCGAATACAACCGCGCCCACGGCCTCACTCCGGGCGGCGACGAGCCAGCCGAGCCGGCCATATCCGCCGCGAGGGCCGCGACCTTGGCGCTGAGATCGCCCGCGACGGCGCTCCTTCGCCGGCTCCGTCCGCGGAGCTCCCCGTCTACAACACCCCCGACAAGAACGTGCGCGCGCGCGAAGCCGCCGCGGAAGAGTTGAACCGCCTCGAAGGCGAAGAGTTACGCCGCCGGACCGGGCGGGTGGCGAGCTGCTCAATGCAGCCAACAGCGGATCGCCGACCCCAGGTATGTCAATGCCACCAGAGCTTCTCACGCTCGTGGAGCTGCGAGCAACGACGGGGAAGGCGCCGGGACACGGCCGAGTCCGCCTCCCCAACACCAAGCCGGCACCGTGACTCCCGGGCCACGCATGCAAGCTCGGGCCGGCCAAGCTACCGGCCCGAGCGGCAAGAGCCCGCAGCCGGCCCCCTCCGAGCCGGAACCAGGAGCAAGACTCCGGGCCCCGCCGTCATCACCGGCCGGCTCCGAAGCAAGCGGCGCGCGCCGGCCGGCACACTCCCGGCTGGGCCGCGCATCGAGCCCACCGACGCCGGGACCGCCTCGACCGGCTGGTTCAATCCCGCATCGCGGAAGAAGAGGGGCCAGCCGGCCCAAAATGCTTCGGGGCCGCGGATCCTCAACGAGCCCATGGTCGACGGCTTTCGGCTCCCGCGCGCGACACCCCCAAGTACGACGGCACCGCCAAGCCGGAAGACCGGCTGCTGGACTACTCCACGGCGGTCGGCATCGCCAAGGGCAACAAGCGCCGGGCTGTGCGCTACTCCCCTCATGCTACTCGGCTCGCCCGCACGTGGCTCAACAACCTGCCACGGCCGGCAGCATAAACGGCTGGCTGGACTTCGAAGCCGCCTTCATCAGCAACTTCACCGGCACTTATCGCCGGGCGGGTCGCCCTCAACAGCTTGAGATGTGCAAGCGGGGCCCGGACGAGACGGATCGCGCGTACCGACGCGGCCGGGTGCGAGATGCGCAACTCTTGCGAGGGCGTGCACGAGATGCGGGCCATCGGCTTCTTCATGGGAGGCTGTCGGCCCAACACCATGCTGTGGCACAAGTTGCGCCGCGGTGACCCCAAGTCGATGGCCGCCTTGATGGCCATCGCCGACAAGTACGCGCCAGGCGAGGAAGCCGGCAAGGCGCCGGGCGACGTTTCGCCGGCCCCCACGAAAGGGACAACAACAAGCCGGCTGAGGGCGCCTCGCACGGCAGCCGGCGGGACAACTACGCGGCAAGCGTCACGGCGACCAGCCGGACCGCCGGTGCGGCTCGCCCACGTAGCCGCCGTGGCGGACAACGCGGCGGCGGCGGCCGCCGCGAAGCAAGACCGGCGGTGGAAGCGAAGTATACCTTCGAGCAGATGCTCGACTCGCCGTGCAAGTACCACAGCGGCAAGAACCCCTCCAACCACACCACCCGCGTTGCCACTTCATGAAGCGGGCGACAAGCGGTGAACCTCTACCGCCTCCCCGCCCCCACCAGCCGGCGGGCCGGGTGGCCAAGCCGGCGCAGAGAACGCCTACCTCGAGCACCACGAGGCTAACCAAGTGCACCATGGCGGCCGATATCTGGCCGAAGACGCCACCTACATCATCTTCACCTCCGAGCCCGAGGACAGGACGAGCCAAGAGCGCCGTTCCCTCGAGGTCAACGCGGTCATACCGCCGGTCCCCCAGTACCTAAACTGGTCAGAGCAGGCCATCACCTTTGATCGCCGCGACACACCGGCTGTCCTGCCGAAGCCGGGCAGCTACGCCATGGTCCTCGACCCCACCATCGGCACAACCCGGCGCAGCGTGCGTTTTCGCGCGTCCTCATCGACGCGGCGGCGCCGGCATCAACATCCTCTACCGCGACACCGCCCGCAAGCCGGGCATCCAGAGGCCGAGTTGCGCCCACCCCACCGTCTTCCATGGCATCGTGCCAGGCCATTGCTGCCAGCCGATCGGCCGGATCACGCTGGAGGTGATGTTCGGGAAGCCGGATCACTTCCGCACCGAGAGAATCGAGTTCGAGGTGGTGGACCTCGTGAGTCCCTACCACGCGCTCCTGGGCAGGCCGGCCCTGACCAAGTTCATGGCGGTGCCCCACTATGGGTACCTGAAGATGAAGCTGCCTGGCCCCAAGGGGGTCATCACCGTAGCCGGCGACTATCGCCGCTCCATGGACTGCGCCACGCAGAGCTCCAAGATGGCCCAGACGCTGGTCATCGCCACCGAGAAGCAGCTCATCCACGACGCCGTCGCCCTCGCCAAAGCCGCGCAGACAGACATGCCGGCTGCGGGCAACCCGGCTGGGACGACTCACTTCCAGCCGGCCGACAACACCAAGAAGATCCTGCTGGACCCGGCGCAGCCGGACAAGTTCGTCACGCACTGGAGCATCGGCAGCAAGGATGCCAACGGCCGGGTTGCCAAGTGGGCCCTGGAGCTAGCCGCCCACACCATCCTCTACGAGCCACGCACAGCCATCAAGTCGCAGATCCTAGCCGACTTCTTCGTCGACTGGGCTGAGATGCGATCCCCGCCCATGCCGGATTCCACACACTGGAAGATGCACTTCGACGGCTCGAAGATGCGCAATGGTTTGGGAGCCGGCATCGTCATCACCTCTCCTAAGGGAGACCGGCTGGACTACGTCCTGCAGATCCACTTCGCCGCATCCAACAATGTGGCGGAATATGAAGCGCTCATTCATGGGCTGAAGCTGGCCAAGGAGATTGGCGTGCGTCGCATACTCTGCTTCGGCGACTCCGATTTGGTCATACAGCAAGCATCTGGCGACTGGGACGCGAAGGACGCCAACATGGCCTCATACCGCTTCCACGTCCAGCAGTTATCCGGCTTCTTCGACGGCTGCGAATTCCACCACGTGCCACGAGCAAACAACGAGGCGGCTGATGCCTTGTCCAAGATTGGCTCAACCCGGCAAGCTATTCCGCCGGGTGTCGCCTTGGCGGTTCTCAAGAAGCCGTCCATCGTACCGTCACCGGACTCGGATTCAATATTCGTGCCGGCTGACTCGGGGGCTGCTCAGCCGAACCCGGGGGCTTCATCGCCCAAGTCGGGGGCTAACAAGCCAAACCCGCCGGCTACCATGCCGACCCCGGGGACTTCTCAGTCCAACCCGGCGCCTTCAGCGCCAAACTCGGGGCTAGCAAGCCGAACCCGCCGGCTAGCAAGCCGAACCCGGCGACCATGCAGTCGAACCCGGAAGCTCCCACGCAGGAGGCCCTGTTGGTTAGCGTATTCGAGATAAGATGCGTACCTTCATGGGCACAAGAATTCCTCTCCTACCTCACCGACGGTGTCTTTGCCCGATGATAGAGTCCAGGCCGAGGCAGATTGAGAGAAGGGCCAAGGCCTATACCATCATCAACCACCACCGTACAAACGCAGCGTAAGTGGGGTGTTCCAGCGGTGCGTCGAGCCGGCTGAAGGGATTGAACTCCTACGAGAAATCCATCAAGGAGAGTGCGGACATCACGCCTCATCCAGAGCCATAGTGGCCAAAGCCTTCCGGCACGGTTTTTATCGGCCGATTGCGCTCAGAGACGCAGAGGATTTGGTGAAGAAGTGCAACGGCTGTCAGCGCTTATAAGCTGGAGACACCAGCCGGCTTCCGCCTTGAAAACCATCCCCATCACATGGCCATTTGCCGTATGGGGCTTGGATATGGTAGGCCCATTCAGAATGCGCGAGGCGGCATGACACATCTCTTGGTGATGATTGACAAATTCACCAAGTGGATCGAAGCCAAGCCAATCAAGAACTGGACGGGTCCACACCGTCACATTCCTCAAGGAAATCATTGTGAGATTCGGCTACCCCCACACCATCATCACCGACAACGGCACCAACTTCTCCCAAGGCATCTTCTCTCGCTATTGCGGGAAATGGGGATCCGGATGGCCCTATCTTCTCGTGGCACACCCGGAGTCCAACGGACAAGTGGAGAAGGCTAACGGCTTAGTCCTAGCCGGCATCCGGCCCCGATCGGTGGAGCCGCTCGAGCGAGCAGCCGGCTGCTGGATCGAAGAACTGCCCAATGTGCCGTGGAGCCTGCGCACAACGACAAACCGCTCGATCGGCTTCACACCATTTTTCCTCGTATACGGGGCCGAAGCCGTCCCCGCCGATCGATATCGAGCATGATGCGCCAAGGATCAAGCTCTACACGAAGCCGAAGCCAAAGAAGCTCGCGAAGATGGAGTTGACCTGGTCGAAGAGGCCCGGTTGCTGGCTGAGTCTAGATCTACTATCTACCAGCAAAGCCTCCGACGCTATCACAGCCGGAAGGTCCAGCCCTTGGCATTCCGAGAAGGAGACCTAGTGCTCCGACCGATCCAATGGGACAGCCGACAGCATAAACCGTCATCCCCATGGGAGGGTCCCTTCATCGTGAGCAAGGCGATAGGCAATGATTCCTACTATCTCATAGATGCCCAAGAGGCTAAGAAAAACAAGCCGGACAAGGCTGACGAGGAGACTAAACGTCCCTGGAATGTCAGGTTACTCCGCCCATTTTACACATGAGAGCAGGAATGTATGTATCCCTAGTACCCCTTTTGTAAGTTATGAAAAAGCTTGCGCCTAGGGCGCCGTTTCCGACAAGTTTTTCGCGTACTTTACCTTGTTTCGCCAATTGGCTTGAACCCTCTCACACGGTCGGCTCAGTAACGTGATCCGGTTTCCGACAGCCGGTTCCGATCCAAACTACGGACCGCGCAACCCGGCTGTCCATTTGGCGGGAGTAAGGCCTAGGGAGCCGGCACGCGAAAAACGACTAAGGGAAAGAGTAAAAGCGAGTTGACTTGCAACTTTTCATAAAAGTGCCGGATTGCCGAATTCAGCTCGTTCGACTGAAATATCGTCGGCCTCACCCAGCGGCCCGCTCTTGATCCGGCGACGGATCGCAAGTCGGACGTACGACCGGCAAGGGCACAGCCAAAGAGTGGGGCGGATGGGAAAAAGCGAACGAGTCGAAAGAAAGCAACTCGGCACGCAAAATGATTAACAAACACATTAAAGTGTGACATAATTAAAGGGCGATAATATTGTCTTACATATGCACCCGGCATCCCGGGGATTTAACGAATTGTCTTGCAAAAGCAACAATCGAAAGACAGGTAGAAGCTAAGCACCGGCTGAACCAGGACCAGCCGGAGGAGCATCAGCAGAGCCGGCTGCCGGATCATCCTCGAGCACGTCGTCCGCCTCCTCGTCCTCAGCCTCCTCCTCCTCGTCGTCAGACGGCGGATTCGGGTCCGCGATGAAGATGGACTTGTCGACGAAGTCGGCAATGGCGCAGGCGCGGGCAAGCCGAGCAGTCTTGTTCTCCGCCGAGCTTGTCCTCCACGTCGGCGCGCCGGAACTCCAACTGGTCGAGGCTAACCTCGTTATACCAGAGAGCACAAAAGATAGCGCCATATCGGCTCCGGCGCGCGTGGCCGACTCCTTCCGGCCCAAGAAGCGGTCGGGAGCCCTGTCCAGCCAAGCGATGAGATTGGAGAGATCTTCCGGCAGCGTCTCCGTCGGCCACAAAGAAGCCGGACCAGCTCCTCCGCCGCCTTCCGCAGCTCCCAGCCAAGCTTGGTGACCGGCTCCACGCGGGCGGCGATGGACGCCGATAGTCGTCCATGGTGAAGCGATCGGAGCTCTGCTCCCCGGTGGCCTGCCGGCGATCCTCCCGCGCCACGCCAACAGCCGCTAACGCCTCCTCCTGCGCCTCGGGGAAGGCCGCTGCATAGAAGAAAAGCATGTCGAAGCCATCAAAGCCGAAATAAGCTGAAAAATGCAAATTTTCGAAGTCCTAAAGTAAGCTTTGGCGGCAGCCGGCAAGATCCGATCGCCCCCTTTGACTCGAAGATGGAGATTCCGAAGTTCCAAAGTAGCTCGGCGGCAGCCGGCAAGAACCGATCGCCCCAGCCCGAAGATGGAGATTTCGAAAAAGTCAAGTTTCGCCGCCGGCTGCCAACCTAAGCCGGCAGCCGACGGCCGAAAGCCGGCAAAAGGGAAGGCATAAGACAAAGACTCACCCGCCAAGCCGCGGTCGAGCGCGCTAAGTTCCCCCAACCACCGCTTGGCGGTGGCCGACACTCGTTGGACTTGGTGGTCACCTCTTGCCGGAGCGAAAGCCGTTGCCGCTCCACCTCCTCCAACCGCTTGCTCGGACCCTCCAGCTTTTCCTCCTGTTCCTTCTTGAGGGCGGCAAGTTCCTTGAGATGGTTAGCCTCAAGAAGGCGCAGCCGTTTCAGCTCCCCGTCAGCCACCTTCAGCTTGGCGGCAGCAGCCCGGTTCGCTTCCTCACTTGTGGCGCATTGAGCGCGGGCAACTCGGAGGTCCGACTCAAGCTGCGGGATCCGGGCGGCCTCAGCTGCAAGCCGGCAAAAATGGGCCGTCGCAAAAAAGAACTCACAGAAAAGCAAGTCAAAAGAGAGAAGGCCTCACCCTTGACAGCCTCCACTCGCGAGCCAAGCCGGCTCGCTTCGATCTTGGCCTTGTGGTAGCTAGTCACCACCTTGTTGTACAAGACGGTGCGTCGCTCCGTAACCGCCTGAAAGAAACAATCAGATATCCAGACGAAACCCGGACCGGCTCCAAGCAACGGACCATGCCTCGGAGGGCTACCAGATAATAACAAAATTGCAAAAACAAGAAGACACCTACCTTGTCGGCATCCTCCGGTGTTGCTAGCTGGGCAAGGGCCTCGGCGGCCTTGTTCTTAAGGCTGGCCCGGTAGCCGGAGAAGACCATCTTCATGGGCGCCGCACCAAGCTGTCCCTCCCGGTTGAACACCTCGCAAGAATCCGCCTTGTGCCACGCAGCCTCCATGGTGCCGCCCGAGCCAAGGCTGGAGTCGAGGCGCACGGCACATGCAGCAGCCGGGCCCCCTTGGCCACATGAAGGCCCTCGCTTGGGCCCGGCGGGCCCTTCGTCCTTACCAGCGCCCGGGAGTCGGCGTCCTTCGAGCGCGCCGGCTCCTCCCTCGCCGGCTCCTTCCCGGTCGGCTCCCTCCTCGTCGGCTCCGGCCGGAGGCGGCGCGGTCGGCCGATCGGCCCGGTGGGAGCCGTCGCATCCGGCGCTGAGGCGCTCCTTCCGGGGAGCTCTCCGGCACCACGACGTTGGGCGCGGGCCCGCCGACTCCGGCCGAAGGCGGCGCAGCTCGGCTCCAGCTCCCAGCCGCGAGATGGCATGCCCCTCGCCGGCTCCGCTGCCGCTCCACAAACGGGGCGCGGCGCGGGAACATGTCGTCTAGGGTCGGCCGGCGCGCCGATCGACTCCTGGTCTCCGCCGCTGTGCGCCGCAGAAGGCGCGGCAGAAGAAGACGCCCCGCAGAAGGTGGCGTGGCCGCAGGCGGCACGTTAGCAGCCGGCGGCGTGCGCGCGCGTGCTGAAGGTTGCGGGGTTGGCTCCCTCCTTTGCCGCTGAAGCGGCGACGTGACGGGAGGAGCCTGCCGAGAGCCGCCTCCCTGGGTAAACTTAATCGCGGCCCTAGTTGAACAATCAAGAAAAGATAAGTACAGAGAGGAAGGAAAGAAAAGGAATCAAACAACAAAGGAAAAAGAACTCACCCGGCTTTCTCCGGGACCTTCTTGGGCGCCGCCGGCGCTGTTTCTTGGCCCTCGCCTCCGAAGCGGCCGTAGACCCGACGCCGGCCCGCTTCCTCCCCTTCGGCGCAGGTCGCCGTGCTCGTAGGCGGCACCGCGCGCAGAGGCACCGCCGGGATGGGCCCCGTGCCGGATTGGGCCGGCTCCGCCCGCTCTCGCTCCTGCTCCCCGCTCCTGCTCGAGCGAGGGCGGCGGGTTATGCTCCCCACGGCCGCCCGATCCTGCACCACCGGCAGATCGTCGTCACCGGCTTGGTCGCCGGCTAGGTCAGCCGGGTCGATGTGATCCGGCGTCCAGACCTTCGTCGCCAAGTCGCCATCCTCGATGCCTTGGCGGATGAAAAGCTGAAAACAACAAGATAAATATCAAGTCGGCCACGCAGCCGCAAGCAGCCGGAAGACGGCAAAAACGTTAAACTTACCGGTTTAGGCGGTTGCTCCCGGGCCGTAAGGCGGCAGCCCCCAATTCCAGTTGTCCGGCATGTTGGCCTTGGTGATGTTGTTCACCCGGTGAGCCACCTGGGACTTGGAGAGCTCCACCTTCGACGTCCGTGTCGGGTCGAGCCGGCCGGACATATGGCCGATCTTGTGGACGCGCCACTGGAGCGGTATGACCCGGCGCGAGATGTAGGTGCAGAGGAGGTCCTCGGCACTCAGCCGGCCCTCCGCAACGCACTCGCCCAGAAGTCCCACGGAGGTTCACCTCCGCGTCCGGGTCCGAGGACTTGGGGTTGTAGCCCGGCTTGATCCGGCCGATCGGCGGGGCCGGGTTGTATTCCGGCAGGTTGAGCCGGTCGAAGGCCGGGCTCTCGTTCGCACATAAAAGAAAGACATCCGCCACCTTTACGTAATCGACAGTCGGAATCCGCGGGAAGGACGTACCCGTGCGAGGATAGATGGAGGCGGCGCCGCAGGTCCTCAGGCGGCCTTCGGTCGTCTGCGCCTTGATGTAGAAGAGCCGGCTCCAAAACTCCACGTCCGGCCACAAGCCGGCGTAGCCTTCCATGAAGGCCACGTAGCAGCTGAGGAGGATCATGGCGTTGGCCGGCAGGTGCGGCGGCTGCAGGCCGAAGTGGTCGAGGAACCGGCGGAAGAAGTTGGAAGCCGGCAGACCCAATCCGCGGTCAAGATGCGCGCCGAAGACCACGCGTTCGCCGGGCTCCGGCCGAGGCTCCTTCTCCACGCCCGGCGCCCTGGTAATCACCCCCGCCGGGATGCGGCGGAGGCGCACGAGCCGGGCAATGTCGTCCTCCTGCATATAGGAACCCTTCCAGGAGCCGCTCGGCTGGGCCATCGGGGACGAAGAAGAAGAGGAGGTCCAGGAGAGGCGGAAGGGCGAAGAAGAGCCGCTCCTCGCCGGAGGAGATCGCGGTGGAGAAGGGCGCGCCGTCGATGCGCGTGGCCCCGTGGCGCCGGATTGGCGGGTTTGCGGCGGCAGCTCGGCGGAAGATCGTCGGGGCAACCGCTCGCCGAGGTTCGCTAGAAGAACGGAAGAGGAACGGCGTCGGAGCAGCGAAGAGCTCGAGTGAAGAGAAGGAGCGAGGCAGAGCGCGAGGAGGAAGAAAGGGGCAAGTGCCGCCTCGATACCGCCCCCGCGGCATTTATAGCCGACCGCGGCGGGCGGTTGGCCTCCAAGTGGCCGACGTGGGCCACGTCTCCGGATTTCTTGCGCCGTAACTCCTCCCACGACCGCTACCGTTACTGCAAACGGCCACACCACGTAGCCCACTACCGCACAGTATCCGGAGGGACATTTATGTGACGAGTCGAACCGACCGCCAAAGCAGGCGTCGATCACCCAAGTCGGGCGCGGGGCCCGAGGCGGCGGAGACTCGGCGCGCCGCAAGCCGGAGTCGGGACGATAAGTCCATCCGAACCAAAGTTCGTCGGCAAGGCGGAGACGCCATCAGATCTTGCGAGAAAGCAAAAACTATACAAGTGTAAAAGCGGCCGGCCGGGAGCAGCCGGCAGAACGAGCCGGATGAGGGCGCAGCCGGCTGAAAGGAAATCCTCGCCGGCCCCTCCAAGTGCCGTCAAATATATTCAAGAAGCCAGGAAAACATGCCTAGGTCCTTCTAAACGCAGGACCTTGCCCCGACCTTCTGGGCTAATGTCGGGGGAAGACCCCGGATAGGGCAATGGACGTGGAGCAGCCGGCTGGCCACCGGCCGGCTCGCGGCAAAGGCCGGCCGAGGAGCAGCCTGGCGCCGTGGCCGGCTGGTCCGGAAGCCGGTTGGCTCTAGGTCCTAGTCGGCCTGGCTGCGGCCACCAATGTCGTAGCTGGGCCGGCTTCTACAAGCCATATCCGATCGGGGTTTGTACCTCGGACCGACTCGAGGCTGGCGAGTCTTGCACCGGAAGGAACCGGGTTGGTGATCCGGGTTCCCAAAGTCCACGCTGACTCCATCTTCCGTAAAAGCGCGGGGCACCGTGGAGCAATAGTGCCACGCGCCGGACAGGCCGTCGTGGCTTACGACGATCCGTATCGGCTACGAGTGGCTGACGGAGACAGGGACACCTCCTCTCCATACCGCTGACCGTGGCAGTCGGATGGGACAGGCCACGATGCCTCAACCACTCCTGACGTCACCGCCTCGGGAAGGAGCGGAAGCCGGAGCCGGCCAAGCCGGCCAGTAAACTATAGGGTCTTATATGTAAAGTGCCGGTGCCTATATAAGCCGCACTACCCCCTCTCGTGCAGGGGATCGATCATTTATTACTTTCACCCACCTACAGAGCTGCCCTGTGAGAGAGACCATCGTCTCCCTTAGCCTCTCAGGAGCAGCCGGACACAGCTCTAGGAGCACCATTGTATCGTGTGATCATCATATACACTCATAGCAGGAGTAGAGGTTTTACCTCCATCGGAGGGCCTCGAACCTGGGTACGTCGCCGTGTCGCTCGTGCCCATACCCGCATCCGGATACCGCCGTGAGATCCCTCAGGAACCACTTCGATTAGCCACCCTATGGCATATGCCGTGACGATACCACGACACGTCACATATGGCGCTCCGGATTATGCAAAACACCGCGCGCCCAATTTTTTTTACAGCGCCGCGCCGTTTACCGCGCCTGCTGGAGCGCCCGAATTCCTCCTGCGCGCTGCATACCGGCCGTTTTTTTGCAGCGCGGCCTACATAGCGCGCCTGTTGGAGATGCTCTAAGGGATTTGAACCTGCTTATAAGGGTCTGCTCCACTTGTTGTACAAGCATGAGAAGATGACTTCCACACGCGCTCCTTCTCCTCCGCTGCCCGCTCGTCACGACGCGCGTGTTGCAGTTTGCGGAATTGCCTCAAACCGAGACTGGACACACATGAAAACGCTACAGCTCCTAATTCCAGAGCTTTGCGCCATGGACGACTTCTTCCCCGACATCAGCAGCCTCTACGACAACATGAGCGAAAACACCGGTAGGGCGAACGGGTCTTCTTCTGATGTCTCGTACGTTCTCCTCTTTCTCCTAGTCGAGATCGTGATGCAATTTCTAGCTCTAGTATCTTGCCTAGAATTGTTTTTATCATACTCTCTGCTAGATACCATGACTAGTTTGGTTATCCTATTTCTAGTTGTGTTTTATCTATTTTCTGTCTTAGTTATATCATGATTAAAATTGCTAATATATATAACCAACGGTCTCATACAAATTTTCTCTACATGCCAAGGAAAGAGATAACCAAAATTCTTAATTGATTGCCTACACTTATCTCACCGGACTTCTAATAATAGGTTAGACATTTTGTAAAAAAAATGTCTTTTGCACGCATTTTTCTTGTTTAAATTTATACAAACCTCTTGTTCCCGCAATTTTGAGAGCTAGAGTGCAAAATTTCATGTGTTTTGACCAAAACTAAAATAGTCAGTGCAACAACAAAAACTGATTAACTAAACATGTCAAAACACCAGGTCTCTTGCAACGATTGCCGATCTCACACAGCCATGGGAACTGGTGAGTTTGGATCTCATATGAAGCAATGGCAAACTTACACAACTGTAATGTGATATTAGTGGTAATTCGTTTCTCCATATAGGGTCATTCATTCCTTTATCACATCCTTTCACGAACTCTGCGTGTTGCTCAAGCCCTTCATCATTTTTTTGCGGCGCACGCCTTCACTGTTTGCCCAAAGTGATTGTGCATGATCACGGTCGTATTTTCACTAGTACCTTACTACCTTGTGGCAAACATTATTTCAACTGTCACACTTCTCTCCATATGTGTTCTTCCTACCACACGCTTATCGATCGGATGGCTCAACGTCTCAACCAATATCTCAGAAGTTATCTTCGGTTCGCAATGTGTATGTCTCCTGGCAAGTCGTTTGAATTTTTTTTCGAAATGGGAGCTTATAGCCCCGGCCTCTGCATCTAGGAGATGCACACAGCCGTTTTATTAAAGCATAGTTGCAGAGTATCAAACATCCAGTAATCTGTTATTACATCCCGCTCACGGGTCAATCAAAGTGGCTGTAAAAATCAGCCAACGAAAAAGAGATGAAACCAAAAAAAGTCTAATTGCCATCTCCAATGCGTCTAGATTGCAACCAGCCACCCTGGCTGAAGATAGCCCGAACGACCGCCATCAAACGATTGCATCCGGTATCCAAAGGTTCCCGCTGCTCTACAGGGAGAAGGTATGACCATAGGTGAATCAATGAAGCCGCCCTGTGAATAACCTGTAAGAAGTTTGGATTAGCACACCTATTAAAAACGACCTCATTCCGACAATTCCAAATTGTCCAAACTAAAGCACAAACCCCAATGCGGATTCGTTCCTTTGTTTTTTTATCAATCCCATTTAACCAATTACCAAACAAATTAGTTATATTCATGGGTGGAGGTATACTGAAAGTAAAATGCACTACTCTCCAAACTAAACGAGAAAAATGACAATCAATAAAAAGGTGATCAATTGTTTCTCTTTGATCACAAAAGACACAATCGGTACACCCATTCCATCTTCGTTTTGCCAGGTTATCTTTCGTTAGAATCACCTTTTTGTAAAGGAACCACATAAAGATCCTAATCTTGAGTGGTACCTTCATCTTCCACAAGTATTTTTTCAAAAAAATAGTATGTCCATTCAAATAATCAGCATACAAAGATTTAACTGAGAAAATACCATTGGAAGAAAGCTTCCATACAAAACTATCTGGTTCATTTGTTAAGTGGACAGCCATCAACCGTCGCACTAAAGAGATCCAAGCATCCCATCTATCTCCAGTTAACGTCCTATTAAATCTTATATTTAGTGGTACATTACCCAGGACGTCGGCAACTAAGACATTTTTTGTTGTGGCCGCATTATATAAACTAGCATATTGGATATTCAGGGGTGTGTCACCTAACCAGTTGTCTTCCCAAAACCTGGTTTTCATACCGTCTCCTACAGTAAAGGAACCCCGCTTAAACACATCATCTTTAGCCTTCATAATTCCCTTCCAAAATGGGGAATCTGTAGGCTTAGATTGAACTTGAGACAAGGATTTACTCCCAAGATACTTGTTTGTCAACAACTCTTGCCAGACACCTTCCTCTGCCAGCATTTTGAATAACCATTTGCTAAGTAAGCATCTGTTTTTAATATCAAGCACCTCAATGCCAAGACCCCCCTGGTCTTTAGGTCTACAAACAATGTTCCATTTAGTTAGTCTATATTTCATCTGTTTTTAATATCAAGCACCTCAATGCCAAGACCCCCCTGGTCTTTAGGTCTACAAACAAGTCGTTTGAATGGCTACCATTATCAGAACACTGGTAAAACACAACATTTCATTCATCTCTAGTAAAAACTCCTTTTGAAGTGCTCGGCAACCAAGACAACTGGACATTGTAGATAGTCTTAAATCTTAACTGTGCCTCTCCATACTCTCCATACATGGACACTTCTTTAGCAGGACACATTTAGATGCTTGGAGTTCATCGTCACGAGCTTGCCCGCCCTCAAGAACGTATGAAAGTCCGATTACCACCGCTCTTAACACCATTTTGCTGTTGGTGACTTGTTTAATCTCAAACTATTTCATCAAGAGAAGCATCTGGAGCATCTAGACCTCACAAGATGGGTCAGGAGGGCCAAAAGAGACCAGATGGCGCGTCCAGTTAGGGTGGGCGCGCCACCCAACCTCTTTTGCTCCTCGGCCATCCGATTCACTTGATTATTTCGTCCACGGACTTCGTCTGACCTAAAAACCTCTATATAAAGGACTTATCGAGGCTTCCTCGAGGAGAGAGCCGCAAAACACCGAAACACTAAAACAGAGCCAAAATCAGCGAAGATTAATTGGAGGGGGAAACTCCGTCGGAGCTGCCGCCGTAGGGATCTCTACCTTCTCCAACGTCTCCATCATCATCACCATGATGAAGAGGGATTAGTTCACCTTTGGACTATGAATTTGTAGCAGTAGCTTAATCTATTTCTCTCTTATTCTTCATATATCTAATACCATATTTACCTTTGTTTTTCTTTCATGTGCTATAATTATCTTGTGACAGTTAGATAATCTTGTTTGGTCAAGGTAGCATGTTTGTGATTTAAACATTATGTCAAATTACTTAAGACTATACTCTTTTGATTCTTAATTCAAGATTGCTTGAAGTTTCCTATCTTGAGGAGTATAAGAGAGATGTGTTGGATCATCTCTATGTTAGGACGTGATGCTCATATGAATGCTTATCAAATACATGTTGAAGTTCCACCAATATTATGGCTTTGATAAATTGTTTGTGTCCACTAGAACTTAAAGAGAGTATACAAGTGAACCCATGAACCACGGTCCATTGTAAACCATTAGAAACACTTTCCAACACAATTATCACATTTTATAATTTCTGCAATTTATTAATCCAAAAGTACAAAAATACTTTCTTCACTTGCAAACTCACACAAAAACCCAAAAACAATTATACTTTTGCATCGTCTCTATGTTAGGACGTGATGCTCATATGAATGCTTATCAAATACATGTTGAAGTTCCACCAAAATTATGTCTTCGATGAATTATTTGTGTCCACTACAACTTAAAGAGAGTATACAAGTGAACCCATGAACCACGGTCCATTTTAAACCATTAGAAACACTTTCCAACACAATTATCACACTTCATAATTTCTGCAATTTATTAATCCGAAAATACCACTTGCAAACACACACAAAAACCCAAAAACAATTATACTTTTCATTGATTTTATCTTGCTTTCCTAGCTAGTTTACTTTCTTTATTTTATTTTATATTTATAGATCATATTACTAATACGAAACCTTGTGCTTGACAACCACACGATGGAGTTGGGGTCACAAGATAAAAACTTTGGTTTGCAGGTTGCTAGAAGAGGAGAAGAAGAAATCAACCTTTAGCCAATTCCTCGAGAGTTCAATATAAACCCTCGAGCCACCCTTGTGGGGAAAATACGCTTGCTACAACACTACGCACTTGGAGTCCCAACGAGTTGGTACACACGGAGTTGTTGTCATCACCACATCATCGCCCAGCAGCAGCACGCTAATGGCGAGCTGCTCGCTCAGAAAGCCGCCCAACATGTCGTCATGATGATGAAGCAGGAGGCGCTGAACGTGGTGTTCGGCCATGGCGTGATTATCCCTCTGGCCGGCCAAGGCCATGCGTGGCCACCGCGTTGTCGACATCGAGCGGTCGGCCTCCTCTTCAAGCCAGGCCGCCAGACGCACGCCATCCCAAGGCGGCCACAGTAGGGCTGGGTGCACGCCATCCCAACTAGGTGATATGTGCGCGACGTAGTCGGGTACGTCCGGCCAAGGAATCAACCTCAACCGCACTCCCACGGCCGAGCAATCGTCACCGAAGGGCCGAAGAAACAACGATGAATCTCTGCCGCCGATATGCCGCCGCCAGCTATAGCTGTGCATTTCTCGGGCCGGGCCGGGCCGACCTAAGCCCAACGCAAAAAATCCCGGCCTAGGCCCGGCCCGGCCCGACCGTCGGGCCACTTTTTTCGGCCCAAGCCCGGCCCATGGAGGAGAAAGCCCGTCGGGCCTCGGGCCGGGCCGGGCCGCTTCAGTAAAACACGTAAAACGACGGCCCAGGCCCGGCCCGGCCCAAGCATCGGGCCACAAAATCAGGCCCAGGCCCGACCCATAGACATGGTCGGGTCGGGCTTGGCCCGAGAATTTCAGGCCGGGCCGACCGGGCCGGGCTGCCCATGGCCAGGTATACCGCCAGCCAACCTGTTCGACGGAATGACTAGTGAGGTCCCTTCGAGGACCAAGATGGTAAAGTTCTTGCCCGTTTCTTGTAATTGTTTTGCATTGCTACTTGGTCTTGCCCGCGGCTTGTCATGGCCACTATGCTTGTAGGAATACATGGACATCAATGGTGAGGCCATCATGCATGACATGATCAACGACAGTGACGAGCAGGAAGACGCCGACTACGATCAATATGAGGAGACTTAGTATGAGGACGTTCACGATGGCTACTCCATTGGTAAGCAGTCGTTGTTTGGCAACTATGGCTTCAACCAAGGCATGGGCGAGGGCGTCACCCAAGACATGGCCGAGGAAATCACCCAAGCCACCACGGTGACACTGGCCGCGTCACTTGCCGCCACGGTTGTCGATGCAAGAAGGTCAGCCAAAGGACGGCGAGCTCCGTCACCAAAGAGGACAAGTTGCTATTCGCCTCTTGGATTGATATTTCACAAGATCCACTTTGCGGTGCCGAGCAAAAGGGATATGCCTATTGGACCCGCTTTGTAAAGTGCTTCCATGAGCATAGGAAGTTGGGGCAAAACCCCTTCTATAGTAAACACAAAGATCTCTCCCTTGCAAAGAGGTGGGGCTTCATCCATGCCAAATGTAGCTGGTTCCAAGGCTCATTCGAGACGGTGAAGGGAAGGGCAATAAGCGGTGTGTGTCTGGACCGTTGACATGGTAAACCTCTTCCTCTCTTCTCTATGTTGCTAGCATATATCATTGCTTGTTGTATGTGTAGGTTGTTTATGCTTTAGATTACTTCAAGTCCTCTTACGACAACAAGGGCTCCACATTGAGCCATTGTTGGATGTTGCTCAAGGACACTAAGAAGTGGGAAACAAGCTACACCCTTTAGAGGAAACTCGGGAACACGAAGAAGAATGGCAATGACAATTCTCAACGGACGGTACCATTGACCTTGAATACGATGGACAAAGCCTAGGCCAACCGA
The DNA here is from genome assembly GCF_019359855.2 of Lolium perenne. Lineage (NCBI taxonomy): Eukaryota > Viridiplantae > Streptophyta > Magnoliopsida > Poales > Poaceae > Lolium > Lolium perenne. Next base: position 123,177,183 of record NC_067250.2, on the reverse strand, counting down.
AGAGGCAGGCGGTGGTGGATGTGCCAAACGGTCAGTTGGCCCCAAGGCAACCAAGATCAACATGCACCGTCAAGCTTCGTCAGCGTTCCAAGAGACCTTAAGGGAGTTGATGGTCAAGAAGGAAGATGCAAATGCCGAGAGGGAAGAGAGCGGCGTAAAGAGAAAGAGGCAACCGCCAAGAGCTTTGTTGATCTTCAACTGAGAGCTCTTGAGGTGGAAGAGGCCCGCGCGTAGTCCAATCTCATCGAGGCCGAAGCCAAGGCAAGGCTCGTAGATGCTGATGCCAAGTCCAAAGTCTTGGAGGCCGAAGGCAAGATCATGGCCGAGGAGAACCGGATCATGATCATGGACTTGGCCACCATCTCCGATCTCGTGCGAAGGGCTTCGATTGAGAAGAAGCAAAAGATGATCTTTGCTAGCGATGTTTGAAGGGCATTGACATAGATGACTATCATTTGGGTGAAAGTAGCCAATTTTTGGGTGAAACTTACCACTTTTTAGATAAATTGTAGTAAGATATTGTCTAATTTTGCACATTCGGAAAAAGCTTACCACTAGTTGGCGCTGCAGGGCAATGACATATGTTTGCCACATCGTGTCAATTGCAATGTTTTTTGTTGCCATTTGAAGTGAAGTGGCTAACTGTCTAGGTTTGCCAGCGGATCGAAGGGTCACACTACTGTCCGGGGTCTCATCCAAACAGATAGAAGGAACAGATGGATCGATGATTTGAGTGGGGCCAGAGGAGATGCCCTTAGATCCACTTGCTCCTCTCCCTGAGCCAAACCCCAATCGAGTCTAGGGGTTATCCTTCCTTGATCTTCCGTGCGCGTGTCCAAATCACGCCGCGCCGACCATGTCGGATTCAGCGCACCTAGAGCCACCGGCGAAGAAGAGGAACATTGACCCCATCGCCCCGACTAACCATCCCTGGAATCTCCCTGCAAAAGTCGACCTCGTCCACCGCTGCGACCGCCCAGGTGCAATGCGAAGCAACCTTCTCTCCTTATTATTCCTTGCTTCCTCCTAGCGATTCTCTTACCTCTCCCTGCTTAATGTTCGCGGTTATTCATGTTCAAATCAGAGGACGCCGTTTTGCTGATTCCCCGGGAGGCAAACCTCCGGATTGGCGCTGAAGCAAAGAGGGTCGTGGCACGGGTCTCACAAGCAGTCGTCGCCGTCGCCAGCATTGATGGTTCGGCCGGTCTTTCTCCGAGTTTCTGCTTGTATATGCCATTGCCATATATACAGTCATACTGTATTCTAGGAAGTCGAACCAATAATAACTTAATGTGGAACTAGTATGCTATTTCATATTGCTTGCGCATTGTTCCGATTTACTAAACTTGCGTTGAGGTTTTCACAAAGTTGGGTCAGAAAAGGTTGCAACTTTTTGTTGACTTAAGTTTTCACAAAGTTGCGACAGAAAAGGTTAAATTTGGCCGCCCTTCTCCTTGTAGAAACAAGTTTCTGCTCGTGACTCTACTGTATTGTATGGAGTAGAATGGATGATAACTTCACGTGTAATTATTCTTCGATATTGCTGACACTTTATTCTGATTTACCTAACATTTAAGTTCTCACAGAGTTTGGCCAGAAAAGGATGCAACTTCCTTTTGATATCATACATAAAAAGTTGCAACCTTTTCTGGCCCGACCTTGTAAGTGTAAGTTCAGTAAAGGTTGCAACTTTGTTTACTACTAGGTGCTCTTTAGAATGTATCATAGTGGATCTAATTGCATTCTATTCTGTACTCTAGCTTTGTCTTCGAAACTTTTGTTTACAATCTTGAAAAAATGTCTTTCTTTTATCAGAACTTTCATGTCTGCTTTTTAGTTGCTGCCATACTATTTTGCGTATTCATCCATTTTTATGATATGAGAGCTCAATGTTTAAATCTGCTGTCAACAACCAGATACACATTGAAGCAAAACCTATCAAAACATGGTTCTTATACTTGTTTTCTTGAACTATTTGTCATCTAATTCATCGAAAACATACCTTTTAGTTCATGGCCATCAGTTGTGGAGAGCTTCAGGCTTTATCGTCGAATTTGATGAATACAGCATGACTGGAACAATATTTTCATCTGCAACTGTAGCTCAAAAAATCCATATGTTCCCTGACATTGAAAAGGTAATATGTTCATACCGAGTAGAGGTTTTCTTTTTTGGGGTCGAAGAGAGGGATGCGTTGCTAATTTATATCATGTTTATTGTAGATAAAAGTCTACCTATTTGATGGCGCCTCCTATGAAGCCACCATAAAAGCTTGCGACAATCACTGGAATTTATTAGTATTGTCTGTTTCATTTGATCGTTATGTCAAAACCATGAACATGGTGGAGATTAGCGAGAACAGAACTGCTGCGGATGTCCATCTTGGTGGATTTATGCAACAGCCTCACCCAGCTTGTGAAAGTCTTTGTTCTGGCGATACCATTATCGGGCTTGGTCGACAGTCTGAAGAGCCCTTTGGGCTTCAAGCGAACTGTGGAGTTTACAGGTAAATGTCTTCTTTCTATTGTATACATACTACTGTGTCTATATGAAATCCAGCTTTCAGTTATTGTTACAATAAAGAAGAATGGTAAGTAGTCCAATGGCACATATTTTCCTGAAAAGCCTTCACCATTAAATCTGATCTGCGAGGGGCTTCGGAGAAGCGATCTAAGACATCTAGGCTACTCCCACTCGCTCTCTATACTCGTGCTATGAACAAATGGTGGGACCTATATCAACATGTCATGAACATGAGTCTGTTTCCCCTTGCTGTAAAAGAGAAAGAGAGGGAATTTTACTATGAGTTTAAGCGGAGCTTAACATAGTAATAATCTCTGTTAGTTCGGAAACCTGAAAAGAAGAGGTGTGCCTATTGCAAACATTAGATGGGTCCTTTGACGTCGTCTCGGTGTGGATCCATGCCATCTCTTTGTCAAGTGTAAACAAGTCATGAGGGCCTTCAGAGCTATGAATGTGATGACCGTCCAGTAGAAACTGGCGGCATGCTCAAACGTGGATGATGTTCTTGACTGTTTTTGTGGAGCCTGAATGAGTAGGAACGGTGCAAATTTGTCTCTTTTTGGTGGGTTTGGTGGTAGCACAGAAATAGGGCACGGGAGGGGGAACGACCCTGAGAATTACAGGAGATTATTCATCAAGTGCTATGCGATGTGACAGAATTCTCTTCAATCTTTGTGAGCCAGGAATAGACGGCTACTGTCACTTTGGAGAGATGGAAGCCACCTGCCAAAGGGATTCTGAAATTCAAGATGGAGCATATATGTACAAGGACAGAGCAAAGCTGGGTGGGGAGTTGCTGTCTAGGACCATCAGGGGGATGTGATCGCCCGTGCTGGCCAAATGGATCATGCTAGAAGCGTGTTTGCTGCAGAGCTTATAGCTGTTGAAGAGGCGCTGGAGCTAGCTGCAGTGTTGGGTGCAATTCATATTGAAGTCAAGACGGATGCTCAGCTAGTGATGCTAGCGCTAAACAACAGGTCTGCTGATTGTGGTTTTCCTCCCGTGTGATTTCCTGTAGACGCGAGAATTGAGTTGCACATGAGCTAGGTCAGATTGTCTAGTAGTGTACAGGACGCTACTATGTCCTGGGATAGTGCTGTGGTTGTCGCTGAACTCGTTTTAGCTGTTTCAGCCCCTGTTGGTTGGCAGTAAGCTCAAGCTTTACTAAAAAAAGAGTAGTGGTGGGGTTTGCAAGATGGGCAAAAGAGAAAAAAAAGACGAGAAGGTGATTATAGTGCCGTGGTCGCGCTGGATTGCCAGCTGCATAGAATGTTTTGGCTGCAGGGATGCGAGTTCTACACAAAGAAATGAAGACATGAAATAGATGCTCTGTAGTGAAGAGAGAGACTCCACAACGATGCTAGGCAGAGTTAGAGAAGTCAGCTTTCAGTAAAATAATCAAAGTCAATATGGGGAAAGTACGAGCACAATGTGGAACACATTTGAACTTGTGTGATTTTTTGGAATGGATGCTAGGATGGTGGTCAGGGCCAGGTGCCTGGACGGAGTTGGCAGTGCCACGAATATCAGGGTTGAAGCTGAGGACTTGGTCGGAATTTGAGACAATGTGATAAGGCACAGTTGGAGATGAGGCAGCTTCTCCTATATCCATTGAGGTGAAACAGATTATGGAGAAAGCGCAAGGTTTGAGGAGGAGCATGGATGTCAGTATGCTCACTCTGATTGAGGAAAGTCATCTTTTAATGGCCAAAGTTTATTCTGGCAACTTCATACATGTCTGCAGTGCCCATTTGCTGAAAAATGAGTTGCATTGTGTTCTGGCAAATAGTATCCAAGCGTGATGTGTTGTAAACTTGTTTTCCTTTCGCTACAAGTTGGGGTAGGATAATACAAAAAATGTGAATAGAAGGTATAGGAAATTGAAACAGTAGCACTAACTTTCTTTATCCTTGTTTTTGTAACAGCTATGAGCGTTGGTCGAACCTCCCTAGATTTTGCCATGAAATGCAGAAAGCAACATTTATAAACACATATGTAAATTCATATTCACTTTGTAAGTTACTAATAGATAAACATACTCCCTCCGGTTCAAAATAATTGCCCAAAAATGGATGTATCTACACACTAAAACATGTCTAGATACATCCATTTTTAGGCAATTACTTTGAATCGGAGGGAGTTCTACTTCTTTTTCCACAGTATAACACTGTTGTTTTCTTGTAGGCCGCAGTTGGAGGTCCTGCAATAAACAAAAACGGCCAAGTTATTGGAATGCTTTTCCATGACTTAGATTGTACTCCCTTTGTGCCATCTAACGTCATTTTAAAATGGTGGGAACATTTCAAAAAAACTGGGTATGCTTTTGGATATTTATCATTATCATCTTATGTTGTGTTTATCTGGGAGCAGTTCACACACACTTGTTGAGAGCTCATCTGTGTTTTTTTGTGCATATTGCATCAAACTATCAATATGTGTACCACTGGTGGGATGCAACTTACAAACTATTTCCCTTATATGTGTAGTGAGCATGTTCGGACAAATTACTTGTACTACCCATATGGGATATAGCTGCATCATCCCATGCAAGTGGAAGTTCCTTGCACATGCAAATGCAACCTTAGTTTGTTAAATCTTAGCACATGTCTTGTAGTATGGTTTTTTTTTTTGTTAAGGTGCTCCATGCAATGGACTGGGCAATGGTCTATGCTATGCTGTTATGTAGTGCAAGATTATTTTCTAAATGTTACATATTGGACACTGTTAGGCTTTCTTCATGTAATAACTGGTTTTCATGGGCGTACAGTAGAGATGCAAGTGGGTCAGTGTTAGGGTACCCGTAGATCCAGCCACAGGACCTCACGCAGGACAAGGCCTTCAAGTTGGCCGTTGCCCAGAGTGAGCTGGAGGAGCTCGGCCGGTGGAACAGCCTCGCCATCTAGCCACGTGAGTATGCCCTGGCTTAGGGTGCGCCGGTCCTCCTATCACGCCAACGCGCGATCTCAAGCACGCTCCACCGCCTCCTCCCGCACGTACGCCTCCACCCCTTCCGCCCGCTCCAACGTCTATGCTGTCGGCCCACCAGGGCACTCTCTAATGGCCATGGCCGTGGGCACTCTCTATCAGCAGTGGGCGGCCGTGGAGGCGTGCAAGTAGACTAGGGTTTTATTTCTAGTTTTTTTGGCACTATGTAAATTACTTTCTATAAAAAAACAATATGGACAATCGGGGCCTGACGTGCAGACAATCACTTTTGATGATCCAAATGTGTCGGACCGCCGGAGATGCCGTCAGGACCAATTCAGGTCTTTCAGATCTTCCCTTGTTGCAGAAGCACCAACTAGCATTGACAAGTAAATGTTGTGTGTGAAAAGTTGTCACAAAAGGTCCTCTGTCCTCGAAATAGGCTTTCGCCCCGCTATATTAATATAGCAACCAACCGATACAAGATGGAGATCACCGCTGGGGCAAACAGCACACCAAAGCCCAAAAGAAACAAAAGAAGAAGAGAAAATAAAACAATGTCGACAAAGCCTGATCAACGAAAGCGCTTATGACCCGCAACCGCTGCGCCCTCCGGAGAATTCACACCACGAACTTAGCTCTCTGAAGCGCCGCATACCAAAGCAACACCTTCAAGAAGGGATGCGACGATGACGCCGCTGCTGCCCGGACAAAGCCTAGGGTTTCCCCCGGTATGCGGAAGGGTTGTGGGGAGGAGGAACCCCGACGCCCCTCAAGAAGGAATGGCGGCGCCCACGAGCGTCACCGCGTTGGTGTCAGCCATCCGACAAGGATTTCTACCGTCCCCCCAGAGAACCACAACCCCGGACACTTCATCGTGCTCCGCCAACCTCGCCACCCACCAGCATGCGCCACCACGGCCTTGCAATCACCAGCGCCGTCTCACCGTGGCCGACAAAACGAGACCAGCAGGTAGGAAGAGAGCCAGCCAAGAACGATAGACAACGGAACAGCCACCACGCAGGAGGGATCCGCCTCCACCGCCGCCTGCGGTTACCGTCCGGACGCATCAACATGATCACACCAGGCCCAACTGGCCCGGCCGAGCCCGGGGCTCGTAAAGATCCTGTCGCCGCGCTGCAGTATACAGGCTGCCGTCACCATCGTCGCCAGCTCAAGCCGCCTCTTCCACCCGCCGGAGATGGCGCAGACCGGCATGGGGCAGGCCCGCGCCTACCCAGATGGGGCCCAAGAGGCCCAGATCTGAGCATGGAGGGCGCCGCCGCCAGGCTGCACCACCCCGCAGCAAAGCTGCTGCGTCGTCGCCGCCACCCACCCGGAGCCCCGCCGTCCTGGACCACGCGCCGCCACCGGAGCCGTTGCCGACCGAAGAGCACCGCCGCCGGCAGGGATCGCCCCGCGCCATCCCTCCAAGCACGCGGGTAGAAGCAGGACCGCCGCCGGCGGTGCCGGCGGCGGCGGCGGGGGAGGAGGAGAGAAGGGCCTGGGCGGGAGAGAGCTAGGGTTCGCCCCGTTGCTCGCGGGGAGCGACAGGAGCGAAACGTTTCGATCAATCATCAAAGGTCCTCTGTCCAGCAAGGGAAATTTTGCTACGTTCTGAATACTGTCCCATGGTCCCGGAGCTCTGTACAAGATTTGGCAAATCAATTCATCCCAGACAAATGGACATCACACGAGGAGACGATCAAAGGAAGGGGGCCACCGCCATGAGCCCATGACGACTTCATTGCTTCATATCCTGATGCCAGCCAGCGCATACATACATTGTAGCTCCGCATACGACAGCTGCTTCTACATGAACATCCAAGTACAGTTACAAGATCTTGCGTAATTGCGTCGGAGCCTACCGCTACCACCTCAACTATTTGTCGCATTTGTTAAAACAAAACAATTTGTTCGCATGCGCTAAATGATCACTGCATTAGCTTAGCTATAGCTTAATTCGTGGACACTGCAGCACTCCGTATGTACTACACATTCCTCAACAGGTACTCATTGACGATGGAGTGCGGCACTCCATCCTCGTCACTCCGAGTGCCAGCGATCAATCAAACTCAACAAGATTAAGCAAATTAGATTTTTTTATCGGCGCTTCATTAGTACACTAACTTTGATTCAATTCGTTGATGACGGCAGCAGCCAGCAGCTAGCAAGGTTAGCTACCTAGCAACTCGATCTCGTTCCAACCTCTTGTCCAATAATTGCCCCAACCTCGTAGCTAATGTGGTGATCTTACCCAACAAAAAAACACTGCCTAAAAGGTGTTCGAAGCAATAACAATTCAGATGACGACTAATATGTAACACATAATCAGCAGGATTAACATAGTTGTTAGCAGTAGATCACAATGTTGAACCACGAGTTCACGAAAAACTTCTCGTGACGCAGCAAAAGTTCATTAGCCGAGGGGCTCGCAAAATATACAAACTATGCATCGGTTTTCATTAAACCTAGCTTCTTCCAAAATAGACGCATCATCATCACCCGAACATGCAACACAACAAGCACACCATACACGGGCTCCTCAAAGGTAATACTTCCTCATGAAGCCAGCAAACCGACTCATTCTCCTCTAAGGGTTCATCGCAAGATATCTAGTGGATTGTGTCATGCACGCAATGAGGTAGCTGCAGAGAGCGCGGTGGATCACAGTCGGAGAGATCGTCGCCGCTGGAACACGACCAATGAAGATGATTTACATCTGACCATAGTTTGTATGAGCTTGTTGATGAAATCAGCGTCCTTTAGGTTATCCTGCATATAAGAAGTTAGTTAGTTCGTATGTGCTAGCTTACGACTAGAACAGAAAGAAGTGCTACATTGATCCAACCTTGATGTAGGTGAAGTAGACACCGTCGTCTATCATGATAGATGATGTCTCCTCAACCCAGCGCACATCCTCAAGCCTTTTGAGCTTGAAGACATGAACCCACCTTGGTCTTCAATGCTACAGATGGTTATGGACCTCCTCCGGGTGTACTTCACGTCCGCTGAACTAGGGAACAACCTTGAGACGAGTTTTTCTTGTCCTACAATATAAGTCAAAGGACCATAGTACAAAAACAAAGGTATCAATCCACTTCTGAAGAATAATGGCAGCTTGCTAGCTGCCCTCCGTTGCCTGCTCATACATGCTCAGGGCTGCTTTAAAAATAGCTGTGATGTTGAAACTTTTTATCGTGTTGCCAACCAAACGGGCGAGAAAGACTTCGTGAGGAACCAAATATGCCCTGGGTCAACATGAGCACAACAATTCATCATGTTCTGCTAACTAGTGCACATTCATCCCATAATAAACGAGTTAATGGCACCCACAGTCACAAAACTTGTCTTACATGTGCACTTAAGTCACACATGTTGCAAAACAAGCTAACCGGTCACACAACTTGTGAAACGTGTGCATCCCAGGTCACAAAACGGTTTGATGTCCGGGTTTTGGAAAAAACCGGTCACGCGCGGGCCACGCAAGGTGCGTGGTTCAGTCAAATTTTGCACAGAACCGGTCAAACGCTATTTCAAAACATGTTAATTCGAAACACAATTATTCCAGCTGTAAAATGACTCTCCTTTTGTTGCCAAACATGGCCAAACTGAACTGCGTTGAAAGGAGGAAAAAAATAGGGGGGTTTGTGTAAATATTGAATGCCCCGTCTACCTCACGTGGCCCGCGTGTGACTGGTTTTTTGGCAAAATCAGACATCAAACCGTTTTGTGACCGGGGGTGCACACGTTTCGCAAGTTGTGTGACCGGTTAGTTTGTTTTGCAACATGTGTGACTTAAGTGCACATGCGAGACAAGTTGTGTGACCGCGGGTGCCATTAACTCAATAATAAACTAACAAGTACTTTTCTGAAGTGCATGCAGTTGAGACGATGATGTAGCTGAGACAAACATTTGCACTTGAAACGGTTTGATGCATGTGAGACGACGCATTGGAAACAGAAGTTGCAGTTAGAAACAAGATACATTCGAGACAAGAGGTTCCCGTGGTTACATTACCCATTCTTTCCTTGACATCTCAGATCAATATTACGGTTGTAATATTTAAGGCCTGCTTTTCATCTTCTTTTTCTCAGAGGGTCTGCTTGTAATTTGTACCGACCGCTTTGACTAATGAAACTTCCTGACCCTTCGGGATCTCTCCTGTTCAAAAAAAAAAAAAAGTAAGTGTATGCTGCAATCGTCCGTGTAGGCCCTGCGGGTACGTGCATCACCGATCGATAGACGGCGGCATGGCACCTTCCTCCCGGTATCCGCGCGTCGCTCATCATGAACACGTATTGTACCGGATAACGGCTATCTATCGTTGCTACGAACGTACGTACGTACGTTGGCATCGCCTGACGGTAGCCGGCATCTCCGGGTCTACGCCACGCGTGCGGTACACGTACGTACGAACAATCAGGGAATACAGCCAGGAGGCACCAGCTGTACGGATGGGAGCACAGTGCTGCGTACAGGGCCCACGGGTGACTCGATTAGCTCATTATCGGGACGAGCATTTATCTGAGACGGTGCGTAGCCCTAAAAGCTGTCAGAGCATTTCCCGTCGTGTCCCTCGAACCGTCTCCTAAACCGCGCTGGATTGAACGTTTGAGGACGTGTTTTATTCGTACCGCGTTTGGCGGACGTCGCTCCCCAGGCCCGTCCCTCAAACGGCCACCCCAAATAAATATTAGTGCACGAAAAAAGGTTTTCATTCAAATTTGATTATATGTTACAAAGTTTGAATGAAAACGGCTAGATTTCATCTAAACCCTAGCCTACTGACCGTCCGAAGGTGTGTTCGACCGCCCTGCCCCGTCGTTGCCTCCCCTCCACCGCAGCTCCTGATGCGCGCGCCGCCTCTCCATGCGTAGGGCAGTGACCAGACGCCGCTGCTCCAGCAGCGCGTCGTTGCATGCCTTCCCCTGCTGCGCCGCCTGGAGGGAGAGCTCGACGGCGCGGCGAATCTGCACCTCTTCGCGGGCACAGGCGTCGTCCTGGAGCTTCTTCTTCGACTCGAAGGACTCGACGAGTACGCGTTGTTGATCCGCCGCCTCATCCGGGTGCGGCCCCTCGTTGTCGGACCACTCGAAGTCGTCGTCGTCGTCCTCCTGCTCCGCCTCGTCCTCCTGCTCCTCCTCCCCCTCCTCCATTTGCACCTCCAGTTACGCCGCCAACACGTCGGCCTCCACCGCCAACGCATCCGTCCGCGCCCCCCCAGGCCGCCTCCGTTGCCGCCAGCGCCGCCTCCCGCTGCTGACGCTCCTCCGCCGCCAGCTGCTTCTGACGCTCCATCGCCTCCCGCTGCCGCTGCTCGATCGCCTCCCGCCGTTCACGGTACTGCGCCTCCTGCTCCATGCACTGGCGCCGCCGCTCCGCACACCACCACTCGGCCATCAACTTTGTCCGGCACCCCCGTACCTCTTCCGGGTGTCCGCCAGCGCCGCCTCCTCCCACACAGCGTTCTCCTCAGCTACGGGGTCTCTCGCTGCTGACGCCGCCGCCGCCGCCACCGCGTCACGCTGCTGACGCTCCCGCTGCTCGATTGCCTCCCACCGATGCCGCCGTTCTGCACGCCAAAGCTCCACCCGGCGCCGCCGTGACTCATCTTCCGCGGCGGCGTCGATGCCGAACTGCGAATCCGGTGGTGGAGGTGGTGGTGGAGGATACGGCGGTGGAGGGAACTGGCCGGCGCCGGGGCGGTTCATCATTGCACAGTGGTGTTCGAGCGACGAGGGCTGTGCTTGTGGCGGAGAAAGGGGTGCCGACAGCTGTGGTGGCTGCCATTGAGCTGGTGGGCCTTTTATCGACGCTGGCATCGGGAAGAAAGCGCGGGAAGAGGCAAAAAGCGGCGGGAACGCGCGGTGGTGTGCCAACGCCGGCGACGGGTGGAGGCTGCGCAGCAACAACGAGACGTCTCGCCTGCCCCTTCGTCGCCATTAAGGCAAAGATGTGACGCGGTCGTGTATCATTGCGCGCGAATAACTTCTGCTGCGAGGTAGGCGACGGTTAGGTCCAAACTTGAATGTGTCGCTGATGCGTCGGTCCCGCCACGCCTCGTCTCGCTTTTCGTTGTGTCCGGCGTGCCCGGAGCGTCCCCTGTGGGGCGGGGACAGGCTCGGGGCGCCGAACACCGTATCGGACCGCGACGGACAAAAAACGGTTTTGGGGGACGTGGCTGGGAACGTTTTTTTATCCGACGCGCCCCAAATCCCTCTGGGGACGGTTTGGGGGACGCGACTGGAGATACTCTCACGCACCGGTTGGACGCCATGCTTGCGATGAAACGGATCCATGCGTCTGATCTATGCTGCTACAGTGCTACGTACCACACATCTCGAGTCTTAGGTTTATAAATATTTTTTAGCCAGAGGTAAAAGTGTGGCCTCATCTATTAATTAAAAAGAGAATATTCAGTTTTTAGAAGAAAATTGAACAAAAACCTACAACAACATGGACAACCTCACACAAACCAAGCCTAATAAAGACCAGAACAACAGACCTCAACTACTTTAGCCAATAAAGGGACCACGAGGCGACATGAATGAATTCCAAACACGATACTCCAACACTGCATCGATATGCCAGGACATTGGAGATCACTCATCAATCAACTGTGAATCCATGATAGGCAGAAGCTAAGGTCGCGAGAAAATCGCAAACCTCTCGAACGACAACAACGCCTTGCACTGTTGCCAACAGTCCTGACTTAGCAACCTCATCACAAATAGGAATCACATGTCTGTCGGACTCAGGCGAAAGAGGGACATCAGAGTCAACATCACCACTCTTGACAAAGCAAAGTGCCTAACTCAGCGGAGAAGTCACGGCCAAGATCTCATGCGAGTCGGACCTCACTTAATCGATGGAAGGAGGCATAGCCACACTACTTCTCAACTTCAGGAGCTCAGGCACCACAGCAGAATCTTCACACAACTCATGTAGCTCTTGTGTGATCTCAGCTACGGATGACTTCGGCTTAGTGGAGCCAAGCGGAAACAAAGCATGCCAGCTTTTGCACACAAGAACACGCCACCATTGGCTACAAAGAAATACCAATGCGTGTCAACATCAGCTTGAGACTTGCCACCTCCTCACGAAGGGGGTGAGACTCCTCCACAACATGGTTAGCAACCAACTGAGCTAGCTCCATGAGCATCAAGACAAACTGGAACCGAAAACGAGAGATGAAACTGGCGTTGACATTGAACTCCTCGCAACACCTTGGAGAGGGCCTTGGCGACGATGTTGCAGGCGACGAAGAGTGGCACACGACCTCAACCCAACTCCGGGGGCGGTGAGGGATGACGAGGTTGTGCGGCCGGAGAGTGGCTCCGCTGGCAAGGGGCACACGCAGCCGCAGAACAAGCACAAGCGTCCGCAGAGTGAGAACGAGCGACAAGAAAGCACACACGATAGAAGCGCTGCCGGTGACCAGGATGGCGACAACAGATGCATCTGAAGGGATCACAACATGTGCTGATGTGGTGGTCAGCTCGAGGCGCTGCAAGCATCTCCCCCGAGCTCAACGCTTGGGGCCTTCATTCCGAAGCAAAGCCGATGGCTAGCGGCTAAGGGGGCCGCCCCGACCCACCTGAAACCCAGCCTCCGTCATGTCGAAGAGTGTCAGCAACAGCAGAGAGGTCGACGCAGGGCTCCGCAGGCGCCTCCTCATCATGATGCACATCAGCAGTGTTGCGAACCGAGCCGGAATCTACACCTTTGGTGGAGGCCAACAGCGACCACGGAAACCAACTCTTCATCTTCGTCATCCTCGTTGGAGCCTAAAGAAGCAACCCAAAGCAAGCCCGGGGTTAGCAGCACATCACCAGCAAAGAGGGGCACTTCAGCAGGACCACCCGAGGCAACTTGTGGAAGCGATAAGGACCCGAGCCCCTTGACCTTTAATGTCACGTGTGTTGCTACTTCTATATAAAAAAATAATCAAATTTAAAATTACTTGACATTTGAAAAAGGAAAACATACAACTATTTGCAAACGGAGAGAATAGGTGCATAAAATGACATTGCTTTCGCCGGTGAAACACCGGGCGCTGTTGTCCAAAATTAGAGCAAATTCAATAATATAATCGGATGTTGGCTATAAGCAATATGCCATGTCATCTACAGTTAATTCATAGCTATCATGTAGTTAATTGTTTTCTCATTATATGATCCACCTTTCACTTTTACAAAATATTAGGAACACGATATATAGGCGGTTATTGCATGAGAGTTCACCTGGCTTCTTTCTCCTCTTCTCTTTCTTCAAATTTTTCAATAAAAGAAATATATTAATATCAAAAGATACCAATTACACCCAGCCTCTGCAACAACGCACTACCCTAATAGCACTACGGATGCACGCAGCCAAAAAAATAGAAAAAAAAACTAAGAAACAAAAGTCCCGCTACAGTATCTCGGACCTAACAACAGCAATACATCCACCACCAAGATAACACCTAAAATACAGACTCTCCAAAAATGACGCCTAGAAGGGAACAATGCTCTAACACCGTCGTCGCCCGATCAAAGATCTTAGGTTTTCAACCTGAAGATAGTTCTCGCTCTCAAAACAATGCCTCCAACAAGGTCATTGCCAGGCACAACCAGTTAAGGCCAGACCTTGGGTTTTCACCCTGAAAGGTCTGAACTTCACCTGTGTTGTCGCCCCCACTTTCAAGGCGCTGCTGTGAAGCCCAGAACACCAAGCAAGTCCCTCAACAGCGCGGAGACTTGAACCTCCCTTAGCCAGTCCTCCCATCCGGCCTTCATGAAATTCTCTTCTTCCGACTTTCATCATGGATCCATAGTCACTTGATGTCAACACAGAAAAAGAGATTCGCGTTGCTCCCTCCAGAACCAAACGGTCGGAATAAAAGCATGGGTGCACGCGACCGAATACCACCCGATCCAGCAAACTATAGGCAAAAGATGCGCTGATGAATTCGCCGGTGGAGCCTTCCGGAACTCAACACTCCGGCTGGATGAAAAGGATCAGCATCCGGTAGGTCTTCATCTTCGCAGAAGGAGAACCCTAGGACCACCACCTTCAAACCCGAAGCAGACGAACAGGCCCCCACGCCGCCATCCGCTGACCAACGATGACGAAGGAGAATTCGGTGGACGGCGGAAGCCGCAACCACACCATCCTCGCCCCGCACATCGCCGCCCCTTCCTCGCGCCGCCAGCAGAAGCCGACGATGTATCTCGGCGGGCACAAGATCCAACAGCCGCCGCCACCACCATCCATCGCCGGATTGGAGAAGGAGCCACCGCCGCACATCCAGGGACGCCGCCCTAGACGCGGAGCACGCCGAAGCCGGAGGTCGCCGCCCCTGCCGCCACTGCCGGTCGCCGTCTCCAACAACCCCCCGGGCACTTTGGCGCCGGGGCCCGCCGCCACCGTGGCCAGCGTCGACGGCAGCGGCGGAGGGAGAGAAACGGAGGGAGGGGCGGCGGAAGGAGGGAGATCTTCCCCCCGACGGCGCCCTGGGGAGCGCCACGGGAGGGGTTAGGGGTCGTAGAGCAGCCAAAGTTTAATATTATTAAAAAAAATAGCCAGGTGGTTAGGTTTTATTGTACTGGTGCTAATCCGCTTCGCTCAAGTCGTCGTCGCGAGCTAGGCGCCGACGATGACATGCAATTAAAACGCGAAAGGCAGACATGACCACGCCACCGCGTCGGAGAACAACATTGCTTTCCTCGTCGCCGGTGCCCGGTAGTACGGAACAATGAGCTATTCCTCTGCAGACTCTTCTGTTGTACTGTACCATTCATGGTCGCTGTCTGCTGTTGCTTGATTGCAAGTAATCCCTCGGGATCCGTGGCTTGGTTAACGCTCGAGGTAAGAGTAGGAATGCTACTTAAGAGTTCAGAACCCCTTTGAACTCGGGCTTATGGTTCATTTTTTGTTTTCAAACAACTCGGGTTTATGATCTGGTTCTCGTACAAACTGAACATTTTCCTGTGAACTTTTGACGGAAATTATCGGGCCGTGAGTTCGGAGTGTCCCATACTCAACAATTTCAACTATTGGGTCGAGCAAGAGCCTGAATTTGTCGTCGGAAGTGTAATGGCTGGCTAGGACCGCAACATTTTTGCACAGTGGAGTAGCTGTTGATCCAGTGTCGCAGTTTGTCGTCGGGAGTGTAATGGCTGCAGACGAATGCAGCTGGCACAGGTCCCTTCTAAGGCTTGTTGAATTCAAAGTACAGTACTTTTTTTTTTGTAGGATTTAGATCCATGAGAGCATCTCCGGGCCGTTTCTTCAAAACCGTCCCCAAACTGCGCACGGATCAGCGCTTGGGGGACGTGTTTTGTCTGCTGCGTGTTTGGGGACGTCGCTTCTCACCAGCGCGTCCCCAAACGCCGCCCCCAATCAGAAATTCAAATAGATGCATTCAAAAGAGATCGTTCCCGCCGATTCGTCGCGATCAGAGTAGCGGCGATCGATCAAAGTACTGGGCGCGCGATCATATTACAGACCGGTGGTGCATGCAAATTAGAAGAAGGGGCAGGGGTTGGTCGACGGCGTCGTGTCCTGTGTCGACGCAGGCCCGTCGAGCACGACGACCTCGTCGCGATCTGCCTGTTCCTGTGCATGGTGCGTCTGCTCCGTCGCCGACGCGGAGGCCGACGCAGGTGTAGCAGTAGAAGACGCGTCAGCCTGCTCTTGCTGCGCTGCCGATGCCGCTGCCAGGACCGCCGCGTCCGCCGCCGCCATTTTGGCTTCGATGTCGTCGAGGATCTGGCCTTTGAAGAAGTTGTGCGCTGCTCGCGTCCGGGGAGACATTCCCTCTGTCGACGTTCTCAGCAGGGACATGTCGTCCCTGCGTTTCTTGAGCTCCAGCTTCTCCTCTTGCCTCTTGAACAGCTCGGCCCACCTTTGGTCGGCCTTCTTGTCGCGGGAGATAAAGGTCGAGGAGACGTCGGCGAGGCATTTCGTGATCGACGCCTGCGTCTTCTCAGACGACGCAGCGTCGGCCAAGGCGGCCTTGGCAGCCTTGTTGCCAGTAGGACGCCCTGTCGAAGTTGCCAGCGGCGCGTCCAGATCAATGGCGTCCTTCCCCTTGGACAGCGACAAGCGCGTCAGCCGCCATTTCTCATTCATTTTGAGCTTGCCATAGCAATGCATCAGCGCGAACGGCTTATGCCCATCTGAATTCCTCGCGTAAACCTCCATGGCCCTATCAAACTAACCAAAGGAAGCAGAGTCATTTCATCGAACACAATGTAGGCGCTACAGATTATGGAAGAAACAGTCGTACCAGTTGGGCGACGTCGGCGCCGCTGTCGCCTCTGGTCTCTAAGTCCTGATGGTACCCATGGAAGGAGTTCACCGACGCCTGGATGATGGCCCATCGCGTCGACATTGCCTTCTGGCTCCTCTTCATTGTCATCGAACTCGGCCTTGATCCTCGCCCAATACTTCCCGCCTTTTTGGTTGGCGCCGATGATGGAGTCATGGCTCACCGTCGCCCACGACTCGCACAGACAAAGATCTTCCAGAGGCGTCCACTTCGGGCCTCGTGTGCCCGACGCCTTCTTCTTCTTCTTCTTCTTCGTCCTCACGCCGTCCGCGTCTACCTCCACGAGATCATCGTCACCGGCACCCTCGTCGTCCTCTTCGTCAACGCCCTCTTCGTCCTCATCGTCGTCCTCCTCGTCGTCCTCCACCCCCTCCTCTTCCTCGTCGTCCTCCTCCTCAACCCCGTCGTCCTCCTCAGCACCGGCGCCGTCGTATTCGAGCGGACCCCTGCGGCCGGTGAAAGGGTCGCCGTCCGGACCGAGTCCTGCCTCGCGCTGCTCGTACGCGGGGAGTAGAGGTTGTTGGGGTTGAAGCCGCCGTGCGGCAGCGCATCCTGGTAGTGCGGCGACAAGTTAGGCGTCACGCACCCGGGAGTGGCGGAGGGGCCGTCGTTGTAGAAGGCGGCTTGCGACGGAGAGATCACTCCGGGAACGTACACCGGCATGGACGTACTCCATGGGCTCGCGTTGGTGGCGGCGATACACCCGGCCATTACGTGCTGGTCTTTGGCGGCGCCGCCACCGAGCCTTCTTCTCCAGCTCCACCGCCCTCCGTCCTTTCCACTCCGCCGTCGATAGCTTCCGGCGCAGGCAATCTTGCTGCCATTGATCTTCGGTCATTCCTTCAGGCTTCTTCTTCGCAGCCGGCGCCTTCCGCGGCTTCGCGAACGGCGCTTTCGCCCCTATCGTCGCATTGCCCGGCGGCTTCTTGGCCGCTTTCTTCGCCATCTTTTTGGGGGCTGTCGGCGGCGCCATGGAATGGGGAGAGGGTAGCGGCGGCGGGTGGACGGCGGGAGGGAGAAAGAAATCGGCGGGATAGGAGAAATGAATCGGCGGCGGGATATGTTTTGGGAGGCCTGTGCGCGGCGGTATAGGCGCGATTTGGCGGGAGCGGCGGGATTTGGCGGGAGTGTGAGACGACTTTTCCCTGTGCCGCTGACGGGTCGGCCCCGCGTCGGTTGGCCTCGCTTTTCGTTGTGTCCGGCGTCCCCCGACCGTCCCCTCGGGGACGGGGACGGGCTCGGGGCGCCGGACACCGTATAGGGGCGCGCCGGACAAAAATGGGCTTTGGGGGACGCGGCTGGAACGCTTTTTTTGTCCGGCGCGCCCCAAATCCCTTTGGGGGACGCTTTGGGGGACGCGACTGGAGATGCTCTGAGAAGTGCATTGTGGCTCTCGGGTGCTACACACCTCCATATTTGGAAAAATAAAAAAATAGTTCAATAAAGGTTAAAAAAATTAAACTTTTTTGAAATCAAACATGATCAGATATTATACTTGTATAAAAATACTTCCCTAGGGAATTACTTT
Organism: Lolium perenne; assembly: GCF_019359855.2. Classification (NCBI taxonomy): domain Eukaryota; kingdom Viridiplantae; phylum Streptophyta; class Magnoliopsida; order Poales; family Poaceae; genus Lolium; species Lolium perenne. Next base: position 123,158,889 of record NC_067250.2, on the reverse strand, counting down.
CATTGTATCCTGGGTAAAAAAAATAAACTCGAAACGCTCTATTACCAGATATTATTCACTTTATATTCATCATCATTTTGTTTTTTTTTCCATGAACACCATGAGAATCATTTCCTAGGTAAATATTTTTTTACGAGTATAATACCTGATCATCTTTGATTCTAAAAAAAAACTTTGATTTCTTTGGCTTTTTTAAATGATATTTTTATTTTTCCAAGTATGGGTGTGTGTAGCACGCGAGAGCCAAAATTCCCAGTCCTTAGATCCATAGAATTTTTTCCTAAAAACGATTGTTTGATTTCATAGGATTGTAATTTTTGGAATTCATACAAAAAGATTCATTTGTATTATGTTTTGGAGGAAAATTTCCTTTCACTTAAACCTCATTTTACAATTCCTTTGAATCAAACAAACTTTTAGTCGAGAACCAACCTGAGGTTGGGTGGTTAAGAGGGTGGTTGTACCTCTAGCCCACTAGAGTTCAAATCTTAGGTTTGTCATCTGTGTGTCTCATAAAGGCCCACATCATGTTGTCGCGCTATTTGTTTATGCACTATGTTGCCGAGACAACACACGAGTACCCATCAACTTCCTAGTTTTTTTAAATATGGGATACACTATTTTGATATGGCAAATTAGACTAGTTACGATGGCACATCATACTAGTGTATGATACTATCTCTATGATGCATAGTATCATTTTGTATTAGAATAGTCTATTAATTATATTATGGATTTGTAGAATCTCAATTTACAAATTATATACAAGATTTGTTTGGCATTAATTTTTCTAATTCTACTATGTGTTGTGGCACGGTATCTACCATCATTAATTGTGTGACACACTAGCTTTTCTGCATGCATGTAATGCATAATAGTACTAACTATTATACCCCCATTATGGGTAGTTTTAGGTGGAATCGACGACAATCGGGCTCGATTAGCGCTTCTTATCTATTGTGTTGGCACAACTCTTCTTGGTTTGGTTTCTTCATCTTGTTGGAGCGTTTACCAGTAATGACGATCTTCTCTCCAGCAATGGTGCGAGGCCATCTGATCTTGATGGAGTGAAGTGGTGCGTGAGCTTGATTCTCGAATCTTGAGTGGATTTGGCACTTTGGCGAGTGTGGGCATCGCCATGTGACGTGGTGTTGGTATTGCTGTATGATTTTGGTCCGATTTCTTGCTAATTAACTGGGCATCTTTTAATGGATTAGGCAAAACTTTTACCTTTGGTTTGAAACAAAAATAAAGCTTTTCCAATTTTTTGCAGCATCTTCAGGGCGAACAAATCCCCAGGGAAACAGCACACCCATCAGGTTTCATCTTCATCCATTGTATCATCATTGCGATCAAAAAATTTGACGACAACTGGGCTCGATCATGGCCAGGCCAGGACCGGCAACCACTAGGATTAGCGCTTCTGATCCGTCGTGTTTTGTTTGCCTCGGGAAAAGGTCCCGTTCCCAGTTAGTTCACGCACAGTCGCCGTCGAGGCGGGCCATGTTGCCGGGCCGACGAGGAGCCTACCCACAAGGCCACCAATGGCGGCACCGCCCTCCTGTTCCCTGCGCGCCTGGACACCGCGAGCCCACGCCATCTTTGCTCGCCTGCACGGCTGCGGCACCGTCCCTGTCATTGACAGTTCGAGAGGCAAACTCTCCTCGCCGTCTCTGTCTCGATCCTCCGATGGAGAGCCGGAGGCCCGGGAACGCAGCGACGGCGATCTGTGCCGGAATCGGTCTGGGATTGGATCGCTACACCTGGACTGCAGCCAGAACCGGCACCGGAGCTTTTGTCTGGAGCGCAGGGGACTGCTTTTCGGCCGACCGCGACCGAGGTGGACGCTAATTAGGACAGAAAATTCAGGTCGATCAGATTTTCTGTTCTTGCAGATACACGAACTAGCATTGACAGGTGAAGTTTCTGTGTGAAAAAATGTCGTGGAAAGAGAGAGTATTCCTCGAGAAATGTTGCTAGGTTCTGAATATACTCCGCTAGCTGGTCCCATAGTTCTGTACTCCTACAAGATTGGGCAAATTTAATTCATCCCAGACAAATGGACCTCATTCGAGCAGAGGATCAAGGAGGGCCACCGCCCTGAGCGAGCCCATGACCCGGCGTATTCATAACTTCATATCCTGATGCCAGCCAGACAGCTGATTGTACATGAACATCTAAGTACAGTACAAGATCTTGCATAATTGCGTGCTACCCTACTGCTACCGGCCTACCACCTCAAATATTTGTCGCATTTGTTAAAACAAAACTATTTGTCGCATACGTTTGCATGATCAATTAGCTTATCTAGCTTAATCTGTGCAGCTTATACCCCAAAAAAGCTTAATTTGGGAGCTTACGATACAGTAGAATATGATCAGACATACAGTAAATTCCTGGACATGTACTCATTGATGATGGAGTGACAGTTATCAATCAAACTCAATAGGATTTACCAACTTAGAGCATTTCTAGTTGTGTCCCCTAGCGGTCGGTCAGATCAGGTGTTTGTGGGGCGCCGGCACGAACGGCCACACTGCCCAGCCGCGCCACCCATATGGCGAACAAAAAAGGTTTTTTTTTGCCATATAATTCACACTGTCCGTCACCAAAAACACCGTCAAGTCCGGCGATATATGTTAGAATGCCTAGTGAATCCAAAGGATATCAAATGAAAGTGGGCTCATCCCACACCGGTGTTGGCTGCGGCTCTTCCATGGAAGAGGACTCTTTCATCGCTGCCATCGCCCGCTGGCGTTGCAAGATGGAAGCCCCTTCCTCCATGTACCATGCCTTTGTCTTCTCGTGCATCTTGGTCATATCGGCGGTCATGTAAGCGAAATCTTCCTTCCATTTCTTCACCGCAACCCATTCCTTCTCGAGCTCGATCTTGATGTCTTTTTTGTTAAACATATCCTTCAGCCTTGCGTCGCTCTTGCCTTGCACGACATGACCTCAGCGAGGCACTTGTCAACGATTGAACCCTCTCCGCTTGTGCCGTTGCAGCAACAACCTCCTCTGCCTTCTTGTTTCCGATGGGGCACCCCACTGATGCCGCCACCACCTTGGCTGACCCTTCTTTGCCTTTCTTTTTGAGCATTCTTTGAAGGATCCTCCACTTCTCGCAATCTTGAATCTTGGAGAAGCAACACATCAAGGTGAATGCCTTGTCTTTGCTCAACCGCTTGAACATGTCATCGGCCATGATCTATTCACTAAAATCATGCTCACAAATAGAATGTCAAATTGAACAACAAGAACATTAGATCTGTAGGCTACTTGCCACTCTCGTCTCGCATGTGAATAGTATCAAGGTGGCCTTGGTATCTGTTCACCACGGCTTGAATGATGCTCAACCTATGCGCCATCACAATTTGGGTGTGTTCCATTTGCATATCGCGGTATTCTTTTGGGGGTGCACCGGCTCTCATGAAACCCCGCCTTGATCCTCTTCCAATAGACACACCACTTGTTTGATTTGCATCGCCAATGGAATCCACGCTCACGACCTTCCAAAAATAACAGAAGCACATGTCCTCTAACGACTACCATGATCGGGCCTCGAGATATGCTCATATGCATAATGCCACCTTAGCAAGTAACCTACGTGGCATTTTGCATATGTGAAAGAGAGAGGCATAAAAAATGAGGGGAGTGAGTTCTAATGCAAGAGCTAGCTGCAACACGTGCTATTAGGCACTTTGTAAAAGTGAAATGTGAGTCTTATAACTATAAAGTAGCAACAATGCTACACATATGGAAGGATTTTACTGAATGGCTTACGGACACTGTCGTGGCACCCCTCGGTTGGCCCAAATAGAAGCAGTTGGTTCTCAAGTTCAGCCCACGATGAAGCAAAACCAGCCACGTATGTCTGTAAGAAAGTTTCCTTAGAAACTTGCCCGTATACATAGGCACATAGCATTATCGATAAAGTAGTACACTCTAAGCTAACTATTATGTATATTTGGCTCTAAACTAACTGTAAATAACATGACACTAACTTATAGCCAGGCATTGGCTCTGTTGTTGTTCTTGCTCTCAGCGCCCTCCTTTCCCCTGCAACTTACCACCTTGATCTCGTTCCAACGCTACCATAAAAAGTGAAGCGCGTAGGCTGCCATGTTTGGATCGTTTAGAGCAAAACTGAAAGCTACCGATTGCCCACTCATAGCCGCCAAGACCTAAGTAGCCTCAATTTCAACACTTGGTCATTGCGATCATGCAGTTCATCGGCAGAATTACGGTGGCGCACAAAATGCACATAACGTAAGTGTTTTGCTAACTAGCGCACAAAATGAACATAAAGTCCTCCCCGTTTGGCCTCCATTCCAATCATGCGTCTAGCTTTGCCCGTAGGATGGGTGGAGGTTGTGGCGAATCTCGCTAGATTTGGTATGTGTTTCTTTTGATCTACGTTTTTGTTCACCGATGATGGCTACTGCTCTCTTGTGTTGGTCATTTAGAAGCTTAGCACGACGACTTTCCGTATGTATATCACAATAATGTGTAGTACGACAAGCTTTTAATTGACTCTAATAAGGGAAGGGCGAGGACAGCGGCACGACATCGGCTCGTTGGTCTGCTTGTGGTCTTCAGTGGTTCAAAAAACATTTTCTAATTTTTATTATTTTTCAGATTTTCTTGTACCACTATTGAAAATTATGAATAGATCGGTGGAATTTTTATGAGAGTGGATTTTGACTTACACATGAGCATGGGTGTTTTCGTCACCCTCGATTTATTTCTCGAGATTCGTGCTCATCCGCATCCATGTAACCACAATAAACCGTGACGGAAAACCCCCATACCAGTGCGTGTAGTACAAAAGTATTTCCCTTCATTCAATTCATGATATTTTTGTTAAATCGCATATGTGTAGACATATCATACTGTTTGTACATACGTACCGTACCTGTCCATAAGTGCTCGCTCTCCCCGTTAGCGATGCCTCCTCGGCGCGATACTGTCTACTGTATGCAGCAATCGCCCGTGTACGTACGTACACGTGCGTAGGTCCCGCGGCATCATGTACCGATACGTACACGGCGGCATGGCACCTTCCTCCTCGGTCTCCGCGCGTCGCTCATCATGAACACATACTGTACCGGTCTGCCGGATATCGGCTATATTTGCTACGAACGTACGTACGTGCGCGACATGAGATGATTGAGATCGGTCGATCGCTGGCCGGCACCTCACGCCACGCGCGCGGTGCACGTACAACGGTACAAGTACAATCATGCGCGGAGATAGCAATACGGCCAGGGGGCACCCCAGATATACGGATCGGGGTACATGACCCAGGGCCAGGTCATCGGTTGGATCAGTCGAAACGCGGGCATTTATCTGAGACATTGCGTCCTTGCTCACTTCATGCTAACCATGCACGCACCCACGCTGACAGACGCCACAACACGAGTACATCTTTTAGACGGTAAGTTCTTAATGTCAAGTTCTCAATCCACTCTCAGATGGTTGAATGCGTATACAACTGCATGAGGGAGCGCACTTCTATGCGTTCATCTGAACTGTATGTCCATGTGCTTTGTAAATAGCAGATATCTACATACATATGATTTATGGTTAATATTTCGCTGATTGAGACGTCGACACAACATTCGATTTTTTTTGTACTTTTCACAGTTCACATTTTGTGTCCAAGGATCCCAGTGGGCACACGACGTCTAATATGAAGAAGCGCCGATAATTAGCCTACATCACTTGTAGGTGAAGGGATATACCTGCCGAATCTAGTGGTGTTATCAAAAACCATTCGTTGTTCGTGCTCTTGGTTCGGAAGGATCATCTCTTTTCTCTATGTGTGCTATGTTCTAGGGTCTATCTTGATGATATATATTAGGAAATGATCGATGATTGTCTGTGCTACTTATGTTGGTGCTTATCATTTGTCACACTATGTGTCGATGGGGTGGTCTATTGACCCATGTTCCATGTACTACTTGGTTCACTAACTCCATCAATGGAATTCATATGTTCAATGTAGGTATAAGGAACAAATATGTTCATTTTGCCTCTCTTTGTTGCATTGGTCCATAATTAAATTGTGTAGCCCCGTGTGTTCAAGGGATAATCTTGCAAATCCTAGTGTCATGCATAAATACATTGCTTCTGCATGATCCTTGGTCTTACGGGATTGTCTATTAGCCATATGTGTGCTACGTTAATATAAGGCCCCATTTCTGAATTATGTTTGCAATTTTCTCAAATTGGTCGAAGGTTACATGTGGCACCATATTATGCAAAAGGTTGTCCATAAGACCCTCTCCTTTCTGTGCATGCCCATTGCTTGCACATTTGATGGGATCTTGAAGGCATTCCTTTTGATTTTCATTTTGTTGTATGAGCATATATCTCTTTAACACAATTGCTTGTTCATGTTCTAATTGGGGTTCTTTTTGCAGTGTTTCAGCATGATGATGGGTGATGCTATCCACCACCTTGGTGAAAGGTGTTCCAAGATGCTGGAGAAGGCAACACCACCAAGAAGCCGAGGGGAAGGCCTCCAATCGAAGGTGGGGAAGCTCCATGATGATATTAGTCCAAGTCATTTCACTAAGGTCATAATGGCACCAGGGTTGGATTTGCTACCAATTCATCAAGCCTTCCATCAGTATATTGGCACTGTCGCAAAGATCATCGTCCTGAAAACCACACGTGCTCCTCCTAAATGGTGAAGCTGAAGGAAGTCAACAACAGGATTTCCATGGATCAAGGTTGGGATCGATTTTCAATTGCTCACGATATTAAGATTGGGTACTTCATGACCTTCAAGCCGCTCAAGGGTGATGTCTGCAAGGTCATGGTATTTGACCACAACAAGACTGGGGTGGTGAAAAAGTGCTGACATAATGAGCTAGCCCTTGCCATGATCGACGAATCAACATTGCTCTTGATTATTTGTTTGTCATTCAAAATATATTTACTTTGTATCTATCATCATGAACTATGTTCTGCTAGTTAGCGTAAAATGAACAAAGTAATTTTGGCTATCTTGTTTGTTTACTATGATATAGCTTATAGTGTAGTCTTACGGCTGGTATCCTTACCACTTGAGGAACAGGTTATAACCCCCTCCCACATTCTGCACAAAATCAAACAACGGGTTCGGTATCTTGCAAGCTTAAAAATCTCACAAAACAACGGGCTTCTTTTTCTCCAAGAGTGAAAAGTGGGCTTTCCCTCAACCAAATTATGTCCACAAACAAGCCCAAGACACATTTTCACTCATGCAGAGGGGCATGCGAGCAACCAAACTCTCCCTAATGTACCACGCATGTTGGATCTCAGGTTGGGAGTAAGAGCATCTTTATCGGAGCGACCCAAACAAACTGAGGTGATCTTTTTCGGTCCTTGCGGATAGAAGGAAATCAGTTTTGTGGCCCAACAAGGCAACACACACAGACATACGACGATGGACTGATACATTCATGGCTCAAATTTGGGCTGAAACTTTGGTTGTGTAGACGTGCCACTGACCGCTCGGATGTGTCCACCTATACTCCCCTCAGTGTGCATGTAGCCAACGAGCTCAATGGCGTGCACCTCCATTCCTAACGCCCTCTCACGATCCTTATTTGTTGCATGCGTGGCGATCTTTGCCTACTCGGCATCCATTGAGAACCGCTTGCACAACATGTGTGAGATCTTGGCTCAGGTGGTGATCTTGTGGTGAGGCATGGACACTAGGCTAGGGTTTGCCCTTCGAGGATGAGGCAGTCCTTCGTATAGCCCACGACTAGGTAGGGAACCATGCGGCCACGCGAGAACGTGGTGGGGAGGCTACGCACCTGCTTTAACTTCACACTGTCATCCATGGCGGCGAGTGAGAATACAAAACTACGTAGGCCCGCTGGGTTCACACCCACCCTAGACGAACCATGTGTGGACAGGGCCCTATTTTCTATCCGTGGGTCGTCCTAAATTGACCAAAACGGCACATTCGGTGTCCGAAATGGTTCGTACCATTATAGATTCCCTAACGTCTGACAGAAAAAATGATCGTTAACTTAGAGTGTCTTGCTCTCTCCATTGACTAGGTCCCACACTGTGAGGTTTTCCCCGATGTCCAACACACATGGCACCGGCATGTCGCCCGTGTTGGTAGAGTTGGTGGTGGTCGAGGCTAGACTTCTTTAACCTAAATTGCCCTTAAGGAAACTTTTAATCACCTCATGCCTTTAAAATAACTTTTAAACATCTATGGACTTTCGTGGTCACACCATGTTGGGTGACTTATCTGAAATAGAAGACGCTTCAGTTTAGTTGTAAAGTTTTTATAAATTATGTGCTGAAAATGATTAAGTAATTTGAGTTTAGAAATATTAGATGGCGTGACTTTCCTGATTTCCTTTTTACCCGGAGAGTCCAAGAACATTTTGATAGGACCCAAGATCTTAGAAAATTAGCCAACCTAAACGATGTTACCTAGCTATGTTAGGTCAAAAAGACTAAATCATTTCAGTCCAGCTAGCTCAACTGGTGTTTATAGTGTCCAAATAAGTCAGTCCAACTGGGAAGTCTAAAAGGGACCAGTGATCTTTACATTTTTTGAAAGGGCTAAAAGTTTTTTTTTTAGGGGAAACACATTAATCATCTCTCACACAACAGTATACAGAGTCATGATTACACATTTCCTTAACAACTTCAGGGACAGGGTCTAGCCACACAGTACTGCGGCTAGAATTCCTAGCTAGTTGAGCTAAATTATGAGCAACAATATTACAACTCCTTCTAATTTTAGAGACAATACAGTTCGGTAGCATGCTTCTAATTTCGCTGATGTTGTTGTAGATATGCCAGTTCCTGGATGCACTCGGAGCGTGGTTGTTTACGGTAGACACTGCCACCGCACAATCAGATTCTAAGGTAGCAGGGTTGAGGTTGTGATCGACAGCTATTTTCAGTCCTTCCCATATCGCATAGGCTTCCGCTTCTTCTGCATTACTGCATTTCGTCCCTGCGATGCTCGCCGCTATGACTATAGAACCCAGGTGATCACGGATGAAAACACCCGCAGTAGATTCATGCGATGAAGCACAAAAAGCCGCATCCACATTTATCTTCGTCTCGCCTAGACTTGGCCTAGACCAAGCATCAGCCTTGTTCTGAACACTCCTGGGAGGCATAACATTCGAGCAACCAGTGTCAGAAGAAGAACCAGAAATAGAAGTCGACAAACCTTTCTCTGGATTAGCCTTGTTGCTCAGGTTATTGAGGAAATTGTCGTAACCAATGAGAAAGGCAACAGATCTTGCAATGGTTTCATCCCCTTTGCCATGATAGATGTCACACCTGAGGTGCCATGATCTCCAGAGAAGCATTAACACTTGGCTCCTTTGAATTTTGTTCGAGTTGATAAGTATGTTCTGGAGCCAATCAGTTCCAGTATATGAGAACGCACGTTCTGGTGGAAGGTTCCAGTGTTTCCTCATCTCATATCTTAGTGCTCTTGATTTTGTGCATTTGACCGTGGCATGGTAGCTATCCTCCTCTTCTGTACCGCAAATATTACAAATGCTATCCATTTCAAGGGTTCTCCTAAGCTTGTTTCTCTTAGTTGCAAGGTTATCACAAGCTACTCTCCAACCAAATATTCTCACCTTCTTAGGAACATTTGCTTTCCAGATTATTTTCCAAATCTTCCTACTATTATCTGGTTCACCACTATTTCCTGCACGCCACCTGATACCATTCTTTAGGTTGTAGGCTAGTCTGTAGGCGCTCTTGACAGAGAAAACACCTGAAGGGTCATAGTGCCAAGCCACAAAGTCATCGTATGGGTTCTTTGGTAGCTTCAGATTCAGAATGCACTCTGCGTCATTGCTATAGCACACTTTCCTTACCAAAACTTCATTCCAGGACTTCCCATCTGGTTGCAGCAGTTGGTTAACACGTCTAATCTTGGTTCTTGACTTCCCTTGCGTAACCTTTAGGTTGTAGTCTCTTGGGAGTCAATTATCTCTCCAGATGTTCACATCCTTACCATTACCAATTCTAGAAACTATGCCCTCTTTAATCATGGTGATACCATGTTCAATACCATGCCACGAAGGAGAGGCGTCCTGTCTGAACACAGTGTCAATAAAATTTCCACGTGGAAAATAGATGGACTTAAGAAGCCTTGTACAGAGACTATTGGGGTTCTTGATTATTCTCCAACATTGCCTAGCAAGCAAATCCTGATTCATTAAAGCAGTATCTCTAAACCCGATACCACCTAGATCCTTTGGACTAGTGAGAATATCCCACGCTGCCCAATGCACCTTCCTTTTCTTTTCATCTTCTCCCCACCAAAATTTTTGGACTAACTTCATGTAGTCATCATGGAAACCAGCCGACAACTTGAAAATACTCATGACGTGGATGGGGATTGCTTGAGCTACTGATTTGATGAGTTCGTCTTTGGATCCCATAGACATTAGTTTCTCAACCCAGTTATTGAGCTTCTTTGATAGACGGTCCTTGGATGGCTGAAATTTACCTTTATTCATACGGCCCTCTGATACGTCTCCAACGTATCTATAATTTCTTATATTCCATGCTAGTTTTATGACAATACCTACATATTTTATTCACACTTTATAATGTTTTTATGCATTTTCTGGGACTAACCTATTAACAAGATGTCACAGTGCCAGTTCCTGTTTTCTGCTGTTTTTGATTTCAGAAAAGTTGTTTTACAAATATTGTCGGAATTGGACGAAACAAAAGCCCACGGCCCTATTTTCCACGGAGTGTTCCAGAAGACCGAAGAGGAGTCGAGGAAGGCCAGCAGGGGGCCCTCCCCATATGGCGGCGCGGGGGCCCCACTGCCGCGCCGAGATGTGGGGAGGGATCCCCCTGGCTCCCCCGACGCTGCCCCTTCACCTATTTATTCCTTCGTCCCCGAAAACCCTAGTACCGAGAGCCAAAAATACCAGAACAGTTCCAGAGACGCCGCCGCCTCAACCCTAACTTGGGGGGTTCAGAAGATCTCCTCCGGCACCCCGCCGGAGAGGGGAATCATCACCGGAGGGCTCTACATCACCATGCCCGCCTCCGGACTGATGCGTGAGTAGTTCATCCTTGGACTATGGGTCCATAGCAGTAGCTAGATGGTTGTCTTCTCCTATTGTGCCATCATGTTTAGATCTTGTGAGCTGCCTATCATGATCAAGATCATCTATTTGTAATGCTACATGTTGTGTTTGTTGGGATCCGATGAATATGGAATACTATGTCAAGTTGATTATTGATCTATCATATATGTGTTGTTTATGATCTTGCATGCTCTTCGTTGCTAGTAGAGGCTCTGGCCAAGTTGATACTTGTGACTCCAAGAGGGAGTATTTATGCTAGATAGTGGGTTCGTGTCTCCATTGAATCTGGGGGAGTGACAGCAACCCCTAAGGTTGTGGATGTGCTGTTGCCACTAGGGATAAAACATCAATGCTTTGTCTAAGGATATTTGTATTGTTTACATTACGCACAGTACTTAATGCAATTGTCTGTTGATTGCAACTTAATACTGGAAGGGGTGCTGATGCTAACCCGAAGGTGGACTTTTTAGGCATAGATGCATGCTGGATGGCGGTCTATGTTCTTTGTCGTAATACCCTAAGTAAATCTCATAGTAGCCATCATGATATGTATGTGCATTATTATGCCCTCTCTATTTGTCAATTGCCCAACTGTAATTTGTTTACCCAACATGTTATTTATCTTATTGGAGAGACACCACTAGTGAACTGTGGACTCCGGTCCATTCTTTTACATCTGAAATACAACCTACTGCAGTCATTATTCTCTTTTGTTTTCTGCAGGCAAACATCATTTTCCACACCATACGTTTAATCCTTTGTTTTCAGCAAGCCGGTGAGATTGACAACCTCACTGTTAAGGTGGGGCAAAGTAGTTTGATTGTGTTATGCAGGTTCCACGTTGGCACCGGAATCCCTGGTGTTGCGCCGCACTACACTCCTTCACCAACAACCTTCACGTGATCTTCATATCCTACTGGTTCGGTAACCTTGGTTTCTTACTGAGGGAAAACTCGCTGCTGTACTCATCATACCTTCCTCTTGGGGTTCCCAACGGACGTGTGCTTTACCGTCACAAGCAGCTACTTTTCTGGCGCCGTTGCCGGGGAGATCAAGACACGCTGCAAGGGGAGTCTCTCACACCCAATCTCTTTACTTTGCTTATTATCTTGCTTTATTTTATTTTCTGTCTTGTTTGCTTTCTTTATATCAAAAACACAAAAAAAGTAGTTACTTGCATTTAATTTAATTTATTATCATGTCTAGTCCTGTACTTGTTACTCTGTCACCTGAGGAATTGATCTTTACTTTTAAACAAGGGGATGAGGAGAGTTTAAAAGAAGCTTGGTCTAGAATTTTTGATTCTTATGGTAAAACTGAACCTAAAATGACTCTAAGCCTGCTTCTTAGTAACTTTTATTTTGGGCTTATTCTTCGCTATAGATATGCTTTGGATGCTGTAGTGGGAGGAGATTTCCTTCACTGCGATGGGGATCAAGCTTTTAATGCCATAAAAAAATTGGTTGCATCATCTAGCTCAGCTAATAAATTTGATTCATCTCTTGCTAGCATTCATGATAGATTAACACTCTCGAGACAAATATATCTTGTTTAAAAGAAGGGTATAATCAGATTCGTGAATATTATGATTATGTTCCAGTAAACTTTGAACCTTCAATGTGGGTCCCTACTATTAAGATTCCTATTTGCGGTGAAACTTTTTATGTCCATTGTGATATTATGTCTGAGTTGTGCCTTATGCCTAAAAGTATTTATGAATCTTTGAAACTTTGGGGACTTACTGAAGGTGGAGAAGGAATAACTCTTGCTGATAATTTTGTTATAATTCCTAAGGGGATAGCTGATGGTGTGTTCACAACCTTTCTTGGAAGAACGGTATCCATTGATTATCTCGTTATTGAATGTGTAGGGACAGGACAAATCACACTTGGAAGATCCCTGCTGAAACTCTTGGGAGCAACCGTAGATGTGCGAAAAGGCACTCTAAATTTTACCTCTACATCTGGATGCGGTCATGTATTCCCTAGACCAAAGAGTAAGAATAAGAGTAAGAGGGTTAGGCGTAAAGCCCTTGGTAATAATGTTGTTGCTTCTTCTCTTGATGTTACATGATTTTCACTTTCTGCGCCTAGCTGAAAGGCGTTAAAAAAAAGCGCTTATGGGAGACAACCCATTATTTTATTTCTGCAATTTTTGTTTTATATTTGAGTCAAGGTGCTTGTTACTAATGTAGCAATACCTTTATATCTTTATTTTCTTGCATTGTTGTGCCAAGTAAAATCTTTGATAGAAAGTTGATACTAGATTTGGATTTCTGCGCAGAAACAGATTTTTAGCTGTCACGAATTTGAGCTTTTCTCTCTGTAGAAAAATCTAAAAATTCTGAAAATATTCATGAGTAATCCTCAGATATGTACGCAACTTTCATTCAACTGGAGCTTTTCCATCTGAGCATGTTAAGTGCCTAGAAAAAATTCGTCTTTACGGACTGTCCTGTTTTTGACAGATTCTGCCTTTTATTTCGCATTGCCTCTTTTATTGTGTTTGAGTGGATTTCTTTGCTCCATTAAATTTCAGTAGCCTTGGGTAATGTCCAGAAGTGTTGGGAATGATTGTGTCCTTGCTGAACATGTGAATTTTTGATTATGCACTAACCCTCTAATGAGATTGCTTTGAGTTTGGTGTGAAGGAAGTTTTCAAGGATCAAGAGAGGAGGATGATATAATATGATCAAGAAGAGTGAAAAGTATAAGCTTGGGGATGCCCCCGTGGTTCATCCCTGCATATTTCAAGAAGACTCAAGCGTCTAAGCTTGGGGATGCCCAAGGCATCCCCTTCTTCATCAAACTTATCAGGTCACCTCTAGTGAAACTATATTTTAATTCCGTCACATCTTATGTGCTTTACTTGGAGCGTCCGTGTGCTTTTATTCTCGTTTGTTATTTTAAGTTTTCTGAATAAATCGGATCCTAAGAGCAACTCTAACAGATCTCGTAAATCCCGCCGGAACCGAACTTTTCCGGCGGATTTACGGGTTCGGGCCAAAACGCGCGCCGATCAGTGACCGAAAACATGGGCCGGCCCGAATACGGAGTTCAGGGGCCCGAACATTTCCCCGCACGGACCCTATTAAAAGGGTTCGCGGAGGGGAGTTCAGTTTGCAAACCCTACTCCCCTCCGCCGCTCGTCTCCCGCCGCCGCCCGGTCCCCGCTCCGACGAGCGATTCCGGCCGCTCCGAGGTCGCGCCGCCGCTTCGGCCAGCTCCCCTCCGTCCAGAATTGCGCGTGCTAGACGCGTGGGTAGGGGAGGTGGCCGATCCGGCGAAGGTGCACTCGGCGTCCGCCGGGTGCACGGGCGTCGCCGGAGCTTGGCAGGCGTAGGCGCTCCATCGGCGCATGGAGGAGGGCCCACCGGAAGTGGTCGGAGATGATGGCGTACCTCGCTGCACGCGCGGAGGAGGCGGCAGAAGAAAAAGCCGAGGCGCCCCTCGCTGCCGCGGCGTGCAGCCCTCCTTTGCCGGCGCTGCCCCCGCACGGCGACGACGACGCCGCCGGGACGCCTCAAGCATGCGGGTGTTGGAGATATGCCCAAGAGGCAATAATAAAATGGTTATTATAATATATCTTTGTGTTTATGATAATGTTTACATACCATGCTATAATTGTATTAACCGAAACATTGATACATGTGTGTTATGTGAACAACAAGGAGTCCCTAGTAAGCCTCTTGTATAACTAGCTTGTTGATTAATAGATGATCATAGTTTCATGATCATGAACATTGGATGTTATTAATAACAAGGTTATGTCATTATGTGAATGGTGTAATGGACACACCCAATTAAGCGTAGCATAAGATCACGTCATTAAGTTATTTGCTATAAGCTTTTCGATACATAGTTACCTAGTCCTTTCGACCATGAGATCATGTAAATCACTTATACCGGAAAGGTACTTTGATTACATCAAACGCCACTGCGTAAATGGGTGGTTATAAAGGTGGGATTAAGTATCCGGAAAGTATGAGTTGAGGCATATGGATCAACAGTGGGATTTGTCCATCCCGATGACGGATAGATATACTCTGGGCCCTCTCGGTGGAATGTCGTCTAAATAGCTTGCAAGCATATGAATGGTTCATAAGAGACCACATACCACGGTACGAGTAAAGAGTACTTGTCAGGAGACGAGGTTGAACAAGGTATAGAGATACCGATGATCAAACCTCGGACAAGTAAAATATCGCGTGACAAAGGGAATTGGTATCGTATGTGAATAGTTCATTCGATCACTAAGTCATCGTTGAATATGTGGGAGCCATTATGGATCTCCAGATCCCGCTATTGGTTATTGGTCGGAGAGAGGTCTAAACCATGTCTACATAGTTCACGAACCGTAGGGTGACACACTTAAGGTTTGATGTTATAATAGTAGAACTTGAAAATGGAATGGAGTTCGAAGTATTGTTCGAAGTCTCGGATGGGATCCCGGACATCACGAGGAGTTCCGGAATGGTCTGGATAATAAGATTCATATATAGGAAGTCATTTTATAAGTTTGAAAATGATCTGGTGCATTTATGGAAGGTTCTAGAAGGTTCTAGAAAAGTCCGAAAGAAATCACTTTGAAAGGCGGAGTCCCGGAGGGACTCCACCACCCATGGCCGGCCAAACCTAGAGGGGTGGAGTCCCAGGTGGACTCCACCAAGGTGGCCGGCCACCCCCTCCCAAGGAAAGGTGGGAATCCCACCTCAAGTGGGAATCCCACCTTGGGTAGGTTTCATGTCATATGGAAGGTTTTGGTTTGGGGTCTTATTCGAAGACTTGTAGACCAACTCTTGGGTGTTCCACCTATATAATGAGGAGCAAGGGGAGGGGGCCGGCCACACAAAAGCCATTATGGCCGCACCCCTCATAGTGGCCGGCCACCTCCCCCTCTCCCAAACCCTAGCCGCCCCCCTCTCCTCCACCTCTCCCGCAACACTTAGCGAAGCTCCGCCGGAGATCTCCATCGCCACCACCACCACGCCGTCGTGCTGCCGGATTCAAGGAGGAGCTACTACTTCTGCTGCCCGCTGGAACGGGGAGAAGGACGTCGTCTTCATCAACATCGAACGTGTGACCGAGTACGGAGGTCCTGCTCGATCGTGGCACCGTGATCAAGATCTTCTACGCGCTTTTGCAAGCGGCAAGTGATCGTCTACCACAGCAACAAGAGCCTCATCTTGTAGGCTTTGGAAATCTTCAAGGGTGAGTCTCGATCATCTCCTCGTTGCTCCCGTCTTCTAGATTGCATCTTGGCTTGGATTGCGTTCTCGCGGTAGGAAATTTTTTGTTTTCTATGCAACGAATCCCTACGAAAGGTATCGAGCTGTGTCTATGCATAGATGGTTGCACGAGTAGAACACAATGGTTTTATGGGCGTTGATGCTTATGTTGTCTTTAGTTTGAGTACTTTGCATCTTTGTGGCATAGTGGGATGAAGCGGCTCGGGCTAACTTTACATGACCGCGTTCATGAGATTTGCTCCACGCTCGACATGCAACTTGTATTGCATAAGTGGCTTTGCGGGTGTCTGTCTCTCCTACTATAGTGAAGATTCAATTTACTATTCTATTGACAACACTAGTATCACCGTTGTGGTTCATGTTCGTAGGTATATTAGATCTTACTCGAAAACCCTAAACCACGTAAAATATGCAAACCAAATTAGAGACGTCTAACTTGTTTTTGCAGGGTTTGGTGATGTGATATGGCCATAATGTGATGATGAATATGTATGAGATGATCATTATTGTATTGTGGCAACCGGCAGGAGCCTTATGGTTGTCTTTAAATTTCATGTTGAGTAGTATTTCAAAGAAGTTGTAATAGTTGCTACATGGGAGAACAATCATGAAGACGGCGCCATTGACCTTGACGCTACGCCGACGATGATGGAGATCATGCCCGTTGATGATGGACATCATGTCTGTGCTTTGGAGATGAAGATCAAAGGCGCAAAGACAAAAGGGCCATATCATATCACATATGAACTGCATGTGATGTTAATCTTTTATGCATCTTATTTTGCTTAGAACGCGACGGTAGCATTATAAGATGATCCCTCACATTAATATCAAGATAATAAAGTGTTCTCCCCTCGTATGCACCGTTGCAACAGTTCATCGTTTCGAAGCATCTCGTGATGATCGGATGTGATAGATTCTACGTTCATAAACAACGGGTGTAAGCCATGTTTGCACACGCAGAATACTTGGGTTTGCTTGACGAGCCTAGCATGTACAGACATGGCCTCGGGACAACGGAAACCGAAAGGTTGAACACGAGTCATATGGATGATATGATCAACATGTTGATGTTCACCATTGAAGCTACATCATCTCATGTGATGATCGGTTTTGGTGTAGTGGATGTGGATCGTGTACCACTTAACAACTATGAGGGATGTTGTATTAAGTGGGAGTTCATTACTAATTAGATTAAAACATGAACTAATTATCATAAACATAGTCTGAGTAGTATTTTGAATTAATTTTGTAGTATTGGCTTCCGTTTTCTACCATGCGCTAGTCTTGTAATTGAGATAGAAATACTGTTAAAGTCTGACAAGAAACTTTACGGACTGGTACCGTATTGTTAAAGAATCAAGAAATGATTAAGTCTTATTGCAAACTTTTAGTAAACCTCACATTGTTGATTCAAAGAGTTGTGGTTTCAATTAGTACCTAAAGTTATCTTGTCTCCGTGAAACTTGAAATTCAAATCTGTTTGAAAAGTAAGGAGCTGAAAATTTAGTTTTCAGAAATAATCAAGGTATGAGATACATGAGATATCTAAGACCTTATTGCAAGATGATAGAATATAATTTGGTGAGACTACATAAACTCATAAGTTTTATGGGAATGTACGAAGGTTGAAGACGCAAAGCATCCCAATCCTCCAACTATTGGAGCACTAACGATATTCGCATATCCATGAAGTGATTGTCCTTAGTATGCACCGTTGCTAAGACTCGTTGTTTCGAAGCATCACGTGATGATCGGCTGTTATAGATTCTACGTGTGCTTACAACGGGTGCAAGCCAGATTTGCACATGCGAATACTAAGGTTAAACTTTATGAGCCTAGCATGTACAGACATGGTCTCAGAAAGTCATCATGAATTGATGGATAAAATTATGAGTGAAATTGTTCATCATATTACAAAGTTACTAATAGTGAAATCTAGAACACTTGTCATATGATGATCAACTTCAAAGTAAGAACCTCAAGGTTATTGGTATTTGACCAACAAACTTAGAAGTTATTAAAGATGAAGTGTTTTTCTGAATAATGAGGAAAGCTAAAAGAGAAACTACAAAAGATTATTGGCAGAAAGAAAAGACTAGAAAGTCTAGCTCAGGTGTATATAAATGATATACATGTTATGGTTGTATTCCTAGTTAGGTCACACAATGAAATTCTTGGGTATTAGTACCATATTGGTTGGTATGAAGTGTCATACAAAACAACGCAATACAAGAATACAATGGCCTAAGTGATTGATAAGGAATATGGTAATAATGCACGTCTGGAACATAATAAAGTGTTGTTATGTTTATCGTTGGCATTCTAACTAGCCCTTAGAATTTATAATAAAGAACTTAATAATTGTTATTTTGCTCTGGTCAAATGAAAACAATGAGTTGTTCAAATTATGACATTACTCCATGTATGATGGATAAGT
The DNA here is from genome assembly GCF_019359855.2 of Lolium perenne. Classification (NCBI taxonomy): domain Eukaryota; kingdom Viridiplantae; phylum Streptophyta; class Magnoliopsida; order Poales; family Poaceae; genus Lolium; species Lolium perenne. The sequence continues at coordinate 123,140,099 of NC_067250.2, read as the reverse complement.
TATTATAAATCTTAATGGTGAAACACACATACATAAACACTGGCGCTAAAATGCCATAAGGCAAATGATTTGAATTCCACTTATTTGTGGTACCGCCATTTAGGTCATGTTAGAGAGGAACGCATGAAGAAACTCCATGCAAATGGATTATTGGAGTCATTTGATTTTTTGAATCATTTGGCACTTGCAAATCTCTTCTAAAAGGAATGACTGAAATACCGTTCATAGGCCAAGATTTGAACGAGCAACTAACTTAGTGGAAACATACATGATGATGTATATGGTTCACTGGGCATAGTTGTGTGCGGGAGATTCTTCTACTTCATGAAAACTTCTAACAATGAATTGAGTATATATATGTGGATATATTCGATAAGGAAGAAGTTTGAAACATTTGAATGGATTCAAATAAATTTCAGCATGAAGTGGAAATCATCGTAATAGAAAAGTCAAATATCTATGATTGGATCATAGTGGAAATATTTGAATTACTATTTTTAGCGAACATCTAAGAGAGTTATGAAATTGTTCTACAACTCACATTTCTTGGAGTATCATAGTGATGATGAAGTATCCGAGAGATATATCCAAAACTTGTTGGGTCAATGATGAGATAAAATATTAATGCCATTATAATATTTGTGGATTATGCTTTAGAGACTACCGCTTTTACACTAAATAGAGCATCATCATGATCCGTTGAAATGACACCATACAAGATATGGCATGGGTATAAACCCTAATAGTCCTTTCTTTAAATTTTGGTCTAAGAGTTTACAACCAAAATCGGATGAATGTCTTTGTTGGTTATCCCAAAGAATTGATTGGGAACTCTTTTCACTATGAAGTAAAAGACAAAAGTGTTTGTTAATGTTACTTGCTTATTTCCAAGAAATTGTTTTCTAGCGAAGTATTTGAGTGGGAGGACAATAGAACTTGATAAGGTTTATGAACCTGAGCATAATGATCAGAGTAGCGCAGCATCGGAAATTGGTTCCGGAAGCGGCCACGACGATCATGGCTTCCATGACTACAAAATGTTTTAGCCATGGAGATCGAAGTACTTATTGAACCTTGTAGGTATGGTTTACTTTGTGATCAAATAAATGATTTGTGGACAAAGGATTGATTTTGAACAATGATAAACCAACTACAAACAAAGAAGTTATGATGGGCTCTGACTCCGTTAAAATGGCCATGCGCCATGAAATCCATGATAGATGAATACTTTTTGAAAGTAAATGGATCTATAAAATTGATGGACTTGGATGGAATATCCTTGAAGAAGCTCGACTTGTCGAAAAGTTGTTTACGAAAAAGTTCAAAGAGTTGATTACGATAAGATTAGATCTTCCGTAGCAATGCTTATAGTCTGTGTGGATTATTCTAGTAATCGCTACATATTTCTTTCATGAGATATGATAGTAGGATGGCAAAATACATTACTTAACAGAAGTGTGTATTAAAGGTGTATACAAGATACAACCAATTGTTTTGCTAGTCCGTGGAATACTAGATAGGTATACGAACTTCAATTGGATGAAGTGAGTATCGCGGAGTTGGAATCTTCACCGGATGAAATAGTCAAAGAGTTTTGGATTTCATCAGAAACGATGAAGATGCTTGCATTTGCAAGAAATTAAGTGGGAGCGCTGAGACATATTTATAATACTTTATGTAGATGACATATAGTTGGTTATAAATGATGTAATTATATACTTGATTATAAAATGTTTCATTGAGAATTAACTTCAATGAAAGAATATGGATAGAAACATATTTAGTGTCAAGATCTATGAAGATAGATTGAAACACATAATAAGTTTAAGTCAAAGTACATAGAATGGATATTGAAGTAGTTCAATATAGAAATATTAAGAAGGTGTTCTTTTCATGTGAAGTTTTAACAAGACTTGAGTGTATCTGACACTCAATGAGTAAAAACACATGAGTGATTATGGATCACGAATAATATGTACACAATCAGATGTCCTGTGCTCTAAAATGTTATGAGAATATACCAGAATGATTCATGTGATGATCATTGGACGACAATAAGAATATCCTTTAGTACTTTAGAAGAACCAAGGATATATATATAATTTTATATGGGGCAATGTCAAACAAAACGTTGTAAGGTGTTGCACCGATATTTGTTTGGTCACATATAAAAATGAAATTCAAATCTCAATTAGGCTAAGTATTGTTTAAAAGGTAACACAATGCTAGATTTAGAAGAGTTCTAAATATTTTGATGGATTCTACAAACATAGGCAAAGCATGACATTGTTTTGACAATGACTGAGGATGTTGAGTCGAGAAGTTCTTTGAGAACTTGGTGTAGTTCCGATAGTGTCAGAACTTTAAAGCTATATTGTATGTGACAATATTAGTGACATATTTCAGACCGCGGAATTAAGGTTCCACCAGAAGACCGAACATATTTAATGCCGACTCATTTGGAAAATGAGTGATGCGTTGAGACGCAAATTAATTGCAAAATAAATACGTTTCTGAGCATGTTAGATCTGTTGACTAAAACTTCTCCCATGAGAAAAACATGATAAAGTACCGGAAAGCCAAGGTGTTATATCTTTACATATGTAAACTAGATTATTGACTCTAGTGCAAGTGGGAGTCTGTTGGAGATATGCCCAAGAGGCAATAATAAAATGGTTATTATAATATATCTTTGTGTTTATGATAATGTTTACATACCATGCTATAATTGTATTAACCGAAACATTGATACATGTGTGTTATGTGAACAACAAGGAGTCCCTAGTAAGCCTCTTGTATAACTAGCTTGTTGATTAATAGATGATCATAGTTTCATGATCATGAACATTGGATGTTATTAATAACAAGGTTATGTCATTATGTGAATGATGTAATGGACACACCCAATTAAGCGTAGCATAAGATCACGTCATTAAGTTATTTGCTATAAGCTTTTCGATACATAGTTACCTAGTCCTTTCGACCATGAGATCATGTACTTATACCGGAAAGGTACTTTGATTACATCAAACGCCACTGCGTAAATGGGTGGTTATAAAGGTGGGATTAAGTATCCGGAAAGTATGAGTTGAGGCATATGGATCAACAGTGGGATTTGTCCATCCCGATGACGGATAGATATACTCTGGGCCCTCTCGGTGGAATGTCGTCTAAATAGCTTGCAAGCATATGAATGGTTCATAAGAGACCACATACCACGGTACGAGTAAAGAGTACTTGTCAGGAGACGAGGTTGAACAAGGTATAGAGATACCGATGATCAAACCTCGGATAAGTAAAATATCGCGTGACAAAGGGAATTGGTATCGTATGTGAATGGTTCATTCGATCACTAAGTCATCGTTGAATATGTGGGAGCCATTATGGATCTCCAGATCCCGCTATTGGTTATTGGTCGGAGAGAGGTCTAAACCATGTCTACATAGTTCACGAACCGTAGGGTGACACACTTAAGGTTTAATGTTATAATAGTAGAACTTGAAAATGGAATGGAGTTCGAAGTATTGTTCGAAGTCTCGGATGGGATCCCGGACATCACGAGGAGTTCCGGAATGGTCCGGAGAATAAGATTCATATATAGGAAGTCATTTTATAAGTTTGAAAATGATCTGGTGCATTTATGAAAGGTTCTAGAAGGTTCTAGAAAAGTCCGGAAGAAATCACTTTGTAAGGCGGAATCCCGGAAGGACTCCACCACCCATGGCCGGCCAAACCTAGAGGGGTGGAGTCCCAGGTGGACTCCACCAAGGTGGCCGGCCACCCCCTCCCAAGGAAAGGTGGGAATCCCACCTCAAGTGGGAATCCCACCTTGGGTAGGTTTCATGTCATATGGAAGGTTTTGGTTTGGGGTCTTATTCGAAGACTTGTAGACCAACTCTTGGGTGTTCCACCTATATAATGAGGAGCAAGGGGAGGGGGCCGGCCACACAAAAGCCATTATGGCTGCACCCCTCATAGTGGCCGGCCACCTCCCCCTCTCCCAAACCCTAGCCGCCCCCCTCTCCTCCACCTCTCCCGCAACGCTTAGCGAAGCTCCACCGGAGATCTCCATCGCCACCGCCACCACGCCGTCGTGCTGCTGGATTCAAGGAGGAGCTACTACTTCCGCTGCCCGCTGGAACGGGGAGAAGGACGTCGTCTTCATCAACACCGAACGTGTGACCGAGTACGGAGGTGCTGCCCGATCGTGGCACCGTGATCAAGATCTTCTACGCGCTTTTGCAAGCGGCAAGTGATCGTCTACCGGAGCAACAAGAGCCTCATCTTGTAGGCTTTGGAAATCTTCAAGGGTGAGTCTCGATCATCTCCTCGTTGCTCCCGTCTTCTAGATTGCATCTTAGCTTGGATTGCGTTCTCGTGGTAGGAAAATTTTTGTTTTCTATGCAACGAATCCCTACAGCGGGAGCACCTCGGAGGCGGCGGTCGTCGAAGTGACGGCGGTCGTCCTCGCCTAGGAAGACCGGCGAGCAAAAACCCTCCGCCGGCTTTGTTTAGCTCCTCGGTGACAGTATAGTCACTCCGGGGACTAAAATTCTAGTTGAATTTAGGTGCCTAGATCGTAATGTACGTGCAATATGCATGTATTTTGCCTAGTATTGTACAAATTATGAACGAATTTAGCTTCATGCGACGAAATCGAGTGCGATCGCAAATTTTGGTTTCCCGCGATGTTTGATTTCATCGAGTTCGGTCACCTTTTCGGTTTCTGTTCTGCGCCATCGCTAAATCCGCAACCAAATTTTTTTTCGGGAGACTGAACGCTTTTTTCAGTTCCGATAAATAGGGGCTCTGTTAGAGTTTCTCTAACATGCTTGTGTGGGAGAGAGACATGCTCCGCTTTTTCATTTGAACACTTGTGTTCTTCGCTTTATTTTTCATGTTTGTGGCGAAAGCTGAAAGCCGCAGCACTTATTGTTATTTGGTTGGAAACAGAAAATGCTTCATGTGGTAATTGGTATATTGTCTTGAATAATTTGATACTTGGCAATTGTTTTGAGCTCTCAAGTAGATCATGTTTACGCTCTTGCATCATGTAGTTTAAACCTATTAGTGGAGAACTACCGTAGAGCTTGTTGAAATTTGGTTTGCATGATTGGTCTCTCTAAGGTCTAGATATTTTCTGGTAAAAGTGTTTGAGCAACAAGGAAGACAGTGTAGAGTCTTATAATGCTTGCAATATGTTCTTATGTAACTTTTGTCAGATCGGTTTATACTTGTGTTTGCTTCAAACAACCTTGCTAGCCAAAGCCTTGTACTGAGAGGGAATGCTTCTCGTGCATCCAAAATCTTGAGCCAAAACCTATGCCATTTGTGTCCACCATAACTACCTACTATGTGGTATTTTTCTGCCATTCCAAGTAAATAATTCATGTGCTACCTTTAAACAATTCAAAACTTTATTACTCCTTATTTGTGTCAATGTTTTATAGCTCATGAGGAAGTATGTGGTGTTTTATCTTTCAATCTTGTTGGGCAGACTTTCACCAATGGACTAGTGGCATATACATCCGCTTATCCAATAATTTTGCAAAAAGAGCTGGCAACGGGGTGCCCAGCCCCAATTAATTAACTTTCATTAATAATTCTCTTCACATGTTTTGCCCTGATTTATCAGTAAGCAACTTAATTTTGCAATAGACACTCCTCCATGGTATGTGAAATGTTGGAAGGCACCCGAGGATTCAGTTAGCCATGGCTTGTGAAAGCAAAAGGTTGGGACGAGTATCATCTATAAATAAAACTAAAATACATGTGTAAACAAAAGAGAAGAGGGATGATCTACCTTGCTGGTAGAGATAACGTCCTTCATGGGAGCCGCTCTTTGAAAGTCTGTTTGACAAGGGGGTTAGAGTGCCCACTACCATTCGTTGACAACAACAAACACCTCTCAAAACTTTATTTTTATGCTCTCTATATGATTTCAAAACTTGAAAAGCTCTAGCACATGATTTAATCCCCGCTTCCCTCTGCGAAGGGCCTTTCTTTTACTTTATGTTGAGTCAGTTTACCTACTTCTTTCTATCTTAGAAGCAAACACTTGTGTCAACTCTGTGTGCATTGATTCTTACATGCTTGCTTATTGCACTTATTATATTACTTTGTGTTGACAATTATCCATGAGATATGCATGTTTAAAGTTGAAAGCAATTGCTGAAACTTAAATCTTCCTTTGTGTTGCTTCAAAACCTTGTATTAAGAATCTATTGCTTTATGAGTTAACTCTTATGCAAGACTTTTTGATGCTTGTCTTGAAAGTACTATTCATGAAAAGTTTTTGCTATATGATTCAGTTGTTTAGTCATTATCTTTTTGTTAGCAAACTATAGACCATTGCTTTGAGTCACTTCATTCATCTCATATGCTTTACAATAGTATTGATCAAGATTATGTTGGTAGCATGTCACTTCAGAAATTATTCTTTTTATCGTTTACCTACTCGAGGGCGAGTAGGAACTAAGCTTGGGGATGCTTGATACGTCTCCAACGTATCTATAATTTCTTATGTTCCATGCTAGTTTTATGACAATACCTACATGTTTTACTCACACTTTATAATGTTTTTATGCATTTTCTGGGACTAACCTATTAACAAGATGCCACAGTGCCAGTTCCTGTTTTCTGCTGTTTTTGATTTCAGAAAAGTTGTTTTACAAATATTCTCGAAATTGGACGAGACAAAAGCCCACGACCCTATTTTCCACGGAGTGTTCCAGAAGACCGAAGAGGAGTCGAGGAAGGCCAGCAGGGGGCCCTCCCCATATGGCGGCGCGGGGGGCCCCACTGCCGCGCCGAGACATGGGGAGGGAGCCCCCTGGCTCCCCCGATGCTGCCCCTTCACCTATTTATTCCTTCGTCCCCGAAAACCCTAGTACCCAGAGCCAAAAATACCAGAACAGTTCCAGAGACGCCGCCGCCGTCAACCCTAACTCGGGGGGTTCAGAAGATCTCCTCCGGCACCCTGCCGGAGAGGGGAATCATCACCGGAGGGCTCTACATCACCATGCCCGCCTCCGGACTGATGCGTGAGTAGTTCATCCTTGGACTACAGGTCCATAGCAGTAGCTAGATGGTTGTCTTCTCCTATTGTGCCATCATGTTTAGATCTTGTGAGCTGCCTATCATGATCAAGATCATCTATTTGTAATGCTATATGTTGTGTTTGTTGGGATCCGATGAATATGGAATACTATGTCAAGTTGATTATTGATCTATCATATATGTGTTGTTTATGATCTTGCATGCTCTCCGTTGCTAGTAGAGGCTCTGGCCAAGTTGATACTTGTGACTCCAAGAGGGAGTATTTATGCTAGATAGTGGGTTCATGTCTCCATTGAATCTGGGAGTGACAAAGAACCCCTAAGGTTGTGGATGTGTTGTTGCCACTAGGGATAAAACATCAATGCTTTGTCTAAGGATATTTGTATTGTTTACATTACGCACAGTACTTAATGCAATTGTCTGTTGCTTGCAACTTAATACTGGAAGGGGTGCGGATGCTAACCCGAAGGTGGACTTTTTAGGCATAGATGCATGCTGGATGGCGGTCTATGTTCTTTGTCGTAATACCCTAAGTAAATCTCATAGTAGTCATCATGATATGTATGTGCATTGTTATGCCCTCTCTATTTGTCAATTGCCCAACTGTAATTTGTTTACCCAACATGTTATTTATCTTATTGGAGAGACACCACTAGTGAACTGTGGACCCCGGTCCATTCTTTTACATCTGAAATACAACCTACTGCAATCATTGTTCTCTTTTGTTTTCTGCAAGCAAACATCATTTTCCACACCATACGTTTAATCCTTTGTTTTCAGCAAGTCGGTGAGATTGACAACCTCACTGTTAAGTTGGGGCAAAGTAGTTTGATTGTGTTGTGCAGGTTCCACGTTGGCACCAGAATCCCTGGTGTTGCGCCGCACTACACTCCTTCACCAACAACCTTCACGTGATCTTCATCTCCTACTGGTTCGATAACCTTGGTTTCTTACTGATGGAAAACTCGTTGCTGTACTCATCATACCTTCCTCTTGGGGTTCCCAACGGACATGTGCTTTACCGTCACAAGCACCCTCCGGGGTGGGATATCCAAGGTATCTGTCTTCAAAAGTATCACGGACAACTTCCATGATATGTCTCACTGCTTGCTGATTTGCTTCAGGACAGTTCTCACTAAACAACAGGGAACATTTGTTGACACTCAACAGTTTGCCAGACGCCTTCTCAAATACTGATATAGCATTTTTAACCACAGTAGCTTGATCAGGATTGGCACGGAAAAACATCAGACAGTCATCGGCAAACATCAAGTGAGAGATACCAGGTGATGTCCTGCAGATCTTGAATTCTTGCAAACTACTGGACCAGACAGCTCTGTTGATCACCGAAGAAAGGCTTTCGGCTACAAAGAGGAAAAGGTAGGGGGATAGAGGGTCTCCCTACCTTAAACCCCTAGTGGGGATGATTGTATCTGTAAGCTGACCATTCACCTGGATAGTAAACTTGACTGATCTCACACATCCCATTACCCATCCAACCCATTTGCTATCAAAACCCCACTTGAGGAGCGCTCCCTCCAAAAACTCCCAATCAACTCTTTCATAAGCTTTAGAAAGATCCATTTTGTATGCACAGAAAGAATCCTCTCCTTTTCTTGACCTATGAATAGCATGAAAGCATTCAAAAGCAATAAGAGCATTATCCGAGATGAGTCTACCAGGGAGGAAAGCACTTTGATTTTCTGAGATTAGAGCATTGAGATGTGGTCTGAGCCTATTAACAAGGCATTCGGACAGGATTTTGTAGAAGACGTTGCACAAGGAGATGGGTCTATAATCCTTGAGGTCCGAGGTATCACTCGATTTAGGAATTAGGACAACCTTGGTCATATTAAAATCATCAGGGATTGTGCCGTCTCGGAAAAATTGCTTGATGGCAGCACAAACTTCTTTTTTGAGCAAGCCCCAGTTTCTTTGGAAGAACCTAGCGGGTAATCCATTAGGGCCCGAAGCTTTTAGTGGCCCAATTTGAAATAGTGCATCTCCGATCTCGTCGTCAGTGACCTCAGCCATTAGAGCCTGATTAATCTGGTCAGAAATAGCAGGTTCAATGAGGTCAATCAAACCAGTAGGATCAACCAACGGGTCATCAGTATAGAGGTCATTAAAAAAATCGGTAGCCAACTTCAGAAATTCCTTTTCATTGGTTGTTTCAGAGCCATCTTTCTTCTTTAGTTTTCTGATTTTGTTCTTCTTTGCTCTTCCAGTAGCTTTACGATGGAAGAACTTGGTATTTTGATCACCTTCTTTTAACCATTTAATTCTAGATTGTTGTCTCCACGTGATTTCTTCTCTATGGAGGATTTCATCCAGCCTAGCTGCCACACACTTGATTTCTTGTTGGTTTCGACTATAGTTCCTTTTCTGCAGATTTCCAAATCTTTTCTTCAGCTTTTTTATTTCTTTGTTGATGGACCCAAAGTTTTCTTTACTCCATGCATTCATTGAAGCCATTGTAGACGCAAGTTTACCCTGGACCTCCTCCAGGGATTTAGCTGGGCTTAGCTGCTTCCACGCATCCTCCACACAATCAGCAAAAGAGCACTCCCTCTCCCACATGGCTTCATATCTGGGGGCAGGGAGGATTGTTGGGACCTCTCACTCTTGAGGCTGATGAGGACAGGGCAGTGATCTGAACATTTGAAAGGGCTAAAAGTGGCTACCACTAGCAAAAGGTAGACCTTCGGAAGACCCGTTGGTGTAGCGTGGAGCCCTCTCGTGCTTATACGTGTTGCAGGCGGAGCGGTCTCCGTAAGAGTACTTTCACTGTGCATCATGAAGGTGTACTCCAAAGTGCAGCATATGTGTACTCCCAAGTATCTAAAAATACAAATATAGCAAATATCGAAGCGCAAGCTACACTAAAACAAAAGCAAACCGATATACAAGTGTGCTGAAACAGAAGTACACTGAAAATACATCCACAGTAAAAACCGAAATACAAAACCCGAAGTGGACCGTACACTATAAACCCGAAGTGTGCACCGTACATTTGAAACCCAAGTACACTACTTGCGGTTAATTCTGTTGCACCACGATTAAGCCACGTATAGAACGCATCTGTTAGATTTGCGGCAAAAGTGATTAACTTTTTTAATGGTGATTCAGGACAAAGAAGTCTGGAGACCGCCGCAACGGTCATGTGCACGTGCCCGCTTGTAACGCCTGAGCCTGACAGCCATTGTTCCGATCGACCCGGTTGCTCATGCCCCCGGCGTGTCACCGTCGTAGCGTGAACCACACGTGCATGAGATGGACGGAGCAGATACTGTAATGTACTAGTATCGGCTTTGGTGTTGGCGTGCTGCAGCCGTCAGTGGAGAGAACAGGATCCGTGTCGAGCGGTGGCGCCACGTCCTAGCGTCGGCAACACGGCGGCTGTGCATGCAAAGGAAATAAGAGCAAGTTTAATAGCAGAGTTGTTGGTTAAACCAAATGCTATGTTATCTATAGTTAATTTAGAGATAATATATACTACAATGAGATAAAATTGCATTAATTTATTATTGTATGTCTCACCTTTCACTCACGTAAACTGTCTAAGACTGCTCATAGTGGGAGTAACATCACACATCCCAAGCTATTTTAATGACATGACATGACAATAAATAAAAAAAAAAGTGAGGTGGTAACTAGCTATGTTAGAGTAAATTCAATAGTATAGCCAACAGTTGACTATAAGCAAGTGTCATGTCATTTATAATTAACTTATAGTCAACATGTACAATAGTAAGCTAAAAATATGTCCTACTTTATCAATATGTGGCTTAACTTCCACTCTCACAAAGTGTCTAGAAACACATGCTAGACTGGCTCTTGCATTAGAGCACACTCCTCTTATCTCTCCTCCTCTCTCTCCTCCAACTAAGCAATAATATATTATTTTAATCCTTATAGCCAGCTGACTAGAATTTTTTGTACTTGCTCTTACCATAACATCACACATTATAAGGCAATATGAGTCTACAACATAATAAATAACACAATGCATGAAACAACATCTAAGTTACTGTCCACTATGGAGCTAGTACTCTAAGTTACTCCCCACTAGAGTACGTGCTAGAGCTAGCTCTTCATGAAAGCCCACTCCTCTTCTCTCTCATTTTCTCTCCTCCAACTAATCAACAATATATTATTTTAATCCTTGTAGCTAGATGATTAGAATTTATTGTACTTGCATTAAGAAAACTTGGGCGTTGGATCACGCTGGCTGAGTTGAATCATTTGTGAACCACATAGATGTGCAGAAAATTTAAAATGCCACTTCTTCCGGCATACTTTTTTGTTAGAAAATTGGGATATTGAAAAACAATTTAACTAATCCCTGTTCACTTTTCTAATCCGTGGAAGGTTTTTCCGTCGACAAGACCCAAAACACAATAGAATTATGTTTATACCCAATCGATCGATCCCTGGGTTTGAATTTTGAAATAAGTACGCCATCGATCTGCTTCTTCCCCGAGCGATTGGTGGCTTCGGTACTCTCACGTCGTCTCCCGAGAAGTGAGAGGATGTTCTTGGGGAAGCGAGGAGCGGTGTCGCGACATGGAGGAAGCGAGGCACATTAGGCGGGAATTTCGTGCATGCGACGGATTTTGACGGCCAATTCCTTCGACGGCTTAGAAATGTGAACTGAGTGATTATCTATAAAAAAAACTTCAAAAAAATCCGATATCAAACGAAGGTCCCAGAACGATGGTGGCTCCACCTAACACGACACCACAACGACATTTCACATGCATAGATCATCCCTGCTGATTTCTGCATAATAGCACAGGTACCCCAACAAAAACCAGTTCGACCGGTCCCAAAAAGCTGGTGCACCCCATAGATAGTGAGCTGGGAGGTGAACCAAACCACACCAGCCTCCGCCCTGCGGCGCTGCCGCTCCGGCCACCAGCCCACGAGCGCATCAGAAGCTAGCGCTGGCTTGTTTTCTAATCATTGGCAATTTGGCATGCATGTGCACACAACCTCGGAAAATTATTATGCGCCGCATGCACGTTGACGCGCGCAGAGGAAGCTGACGGGACGACGGGCTGGCTGCGTGTCGCGTTCCGGCGAGCCGCGCCGGCGCCGGATCGATCCGCGATTGGATCTAGGCGTTGGCTCATGTCGTCGGCAGCGGAGCTCTCAAGATGATGATGGGTTGTTTGACATTATCTTACTTCGCTAGGGCCGTTCGGTGTTCCCTCGGCTTGGGAACGGTTTTGTCAGCCTCCTCGACCACATAGTACTACTGCTTCCACTTTCCAGCGATTGTAACGTGAGACATGTGAGTGAGTAACTCATCACTTTTAATCACCGGACATGTGAATGAGTCGAGGTCATGGCCTGCACGGAGCAGGGTTGAAACGGCCACGCCTACCAAGGTACTGTCTTGTGATGCTGCTCTTACGCCAACACTGAAAGTTACGGCCCTATTTGCTCAAGGGTTCAACAACATTTCGTTGCTGATACTCTACAAACGTACTTCCAATAAACCTTTTTTCGATACAAATGCCATATGCACCAACAAGATGAAGAGATACACACTGTCAACAAAAAATAAATAGAGAAAACAAAACAAAGACGCCGCCGTGGTGTTGAATCACTCGTAATAGTAGCACTCTAATCACCACTGAAAACAACACCTAGACTAGTAACGAGATTGATTCGAAAAAAGAGAGTACAAAGTAGAAATGAGATTCTTCAAAAGTAACGCCTCGAAGAAAGAAACAATGCATGAGCGTTGCCGTCGCCCGATCAAAGATCCTGAGTTTTCAACTTGGAAAATGTCCGAGTTTCCAAAGCGATGCAATCCAACTGTGCTGCAAATCGTCAAATGCTTGACACTACGGGAGAACCTATGCCGCATTGTTTTCATTGCAACCAGTACCCTTTCCACCATTACCAACCTCCCATATCTCACTCACCATGACTCTCCACATGTGTCAATTTCGTGAAAATATGTAGTAAGTGGCACTTTTACGGTACCTTTTACTGCTCATGGGTGAGGGAGAGGTATGAACTCAATGGACGGCTTAGATTCAGCAATGGAGATTAGACACAACAGGCCCATGAAGCTATAAGTAGCAGAAAAAACGTTTGGTTGATAAACTAGTTGTGGCCCTATCGATTAAGGTTTCTATAACATTTAGTTGCTAATTAAATTAGTTGGTATTACTGATACACATGCTTCTACTTTTAAAGAAAAGATAACCATGCTTCTAGGATAGTACAACCTTCACTTAAAAATAAGTGACTCAACTTTATTAAGTCGTTGATGTATCTAGACATGTTTAGATACTAGTTGAGTCACTTATTTTTGAACGTAAGGGAGTACATGAGTTTAGCGTGCATCCGAAGATGCTGATAGGGACATTGTGTGTATCCTTTTGGCATGGAAGAATACCAACCAAAAAGTGACAAACCAGGAGACGAGATGGAAATTATACTTCTCCAGCACAATTAATTCTCCAGCCCACTTTCCATACAGAAGAACGAAATCTTTTTTATTTTCTTGTGTGTTCATGTTCGGAAAGGTTTCTTGTGAGTAGTTAGTTAGTTAGTTAAGGAACGAAATATGCTATATTCGATAGACACCACAATTCCATCATGTGTGATTGTGGTCCAAGAATACCACCACACACTTACTATATTCAGCCTATGCTCCCCTGCCAAGCAAATGAGCCAAACTCCGACACACTTCGCAACAAAAGAACAGCGAAAAAATAAGATCAAAGTTTCACGACAGAAATCCACGCGCGAAGCCTCCAAAGAAACTTCATCGGTGGCAACGAGCCAACATAACGTGCACGCGAGGACCACCGAAGGATTCTTGGAGATTTCAGCTGCCATGCATGTCTAAAACTGCAGAGCTGTTGTGTCTAGCATTGCTCATGATTCTCGATCCGCGCTCGCTACAGCCATATGCATGGGTTTATCGTTTGCGGCGTCTGTTCTTGATGCAGTGCCAACATTGCTTCGATGCTATCATGCGACCGGATATATATGTGTACCCTAGCTAGAGCTTCGAGATCGTGAGCTCGATTTGTCTGTGGGATGGTACGTACGTGCAAGATTTTAATAGTAACACAATGATCTGTCCATGGCGTAAGTTAATAGTAACACAATGACCTGTCCATCGCATAAGCACCATCCAGGTAATCACCATACACGCGGGAAAACGTCTGGATCGCTCGCGTGGCTCCTCGGGCGGCTCGATCGGGCCAAACCCTAGCCGCCGCCCTCCAACCCTCCTTCCCCGCATCTTCCCGCCACCACCGGAGGAACCCGGCAGACAAAGCCCCTCCCGACAGGCGGTGGTGGCGGGCTCTCATCTCCGAGGACATATGCTGGTGGCAAGGGCCTCCTTTTATTCGCATGGTGGGATCTCTAGCAGGATCATAGATTCATAGTGATGGCCTTGGACGGCGCGGCTCGTCTGGCAGAGATGGAAGCCGGGACAGCGACTTTGGACTTATTCATCGATCTTGGCGAGATCACTGTGACCGCAAGGGCGGCACGACACCTGACTCGGGGGGACTCGGTATGGGTCGTCCCCTCATCTCCGCGTGGTGGTGGTGGTGGTCCCCTTCGATATCTCTTATCTGTTGTTGCGAGCCGGCGAGCAGCGGGTGGGGGCCTGTTGATCCGCCTAATAGAAGAGGTGGTCCTTAGGTTTTTCTCGCGAAGCTAAAGATGGTGTTCTACTTGATGTCGGCCCTCATTGATTTGGCCAATGAAGAGTTTCGGAAGGCTCCGTTGGCGATCTTCTTTAGGCGCCTGATACCTGTAGATTGGTTGATCGGCTGTGATTAGGTCGTGCGCACCCATATTTTAGACGTGCGGCTTTAGGAGGGGGTGACGTAAAGCTTCACTATCTTTCTCCATCATGGGATTTTTAGGTTTTCGACTTCCGTGAGGGCAGACATCGTCCATCACCGTCATCGGCTCCGGCGACAAGTAGACGATCTACCAGAAAAAACCCTACTTTCTAGGGTTTATTATTATTCGCGTTCAATTTTATTGGTATCACTTTTGTGTAACTGTTAGTGTACCGTTTGCATAACTATTTTAGTCTTGAGCATATATGCAGTAAAAAAAAATTCAAAGTTGTGTACCAAAAGGTTTCAAAACAAAAAAAAGCGACGGCGCGTTTGCTGCAGCGCGCGGATACGGGCGGTCAGTGTCCACGTTCTTCGCAACCAAACCGTTATTTGGCGGACTGGGTGTATGATTGACCATTCCGATTTCCGCCGCCAGTTCAAATTACAAAACCTGCCCGAGCCCCGACCAACGTACGCAGCAGAAGAAGTGCACAGAAAACGCCCAGCGCGCGGCAGCCAACACTGACTTGAATCCAATGAAAGGCTGACAGCTTCGGGGAAGAAGTGGCAGTATGGTGGTAGTACTGCCCATCCCATTCAAATCCTACCAACGGTCGGGGCAGGCGGGCGAGCCAGCCAACCGCACAGGCTTTCCCTCCTCCATCCTGTCCAGTGTCCAGGGGGAGAGAGGCGGACACGGGCGGCAGGACCACCGGCACGTCGGTCGGAGACACACACGCGGACACGGGGGAGCGCGCGCGCACCGCTCGCGCGTCGCTGTTCGGCGCCGCTTTACGCACGGAGCGCACGCCCCGGCGTTGATGAATGCGGAGGCGCCTCCCCCAACCTCCAAAGCTGACCTGTTCTCTGCGGCGTCTCTGTCACCGGAAGGAGGGAGGGTGAGAAGAGAAGTGAACGCGGCACGCCGCGGCAGCAGCCTTGTTCCGCCTGTCGCCGGCGCCGGCACGCGCGCGGTTCAACCGAGGCTGCTCCGGCAACGGCACGAAACACCACCTAGCTAGACTTTTTGCGGTTTTAATCAGTTGATGGGCTAATCTGTTGTCTTGCTCATCCAATCAACTAATTAGCTCGGTCGCGGCGAAACAACAGCTACGTATGTCTCGCATGCACTGCTTCAGTAGTACACAACTTTTAAAAACGTTACTACTATGTCATAAGCTTGGATGAAAACTCATTTTTAGGATTTCTCAAAGGTCATGCTCAGTACGCATCGAAAAGGATGTCACAGATTTATCTCAATTCGAATTTATCTAGACATCAATTTGCGTATTGATACATACGAATGCAGACCAATCTCTGACGTCCTTTTCAAAAGGGTATACTTTTTCAGTCTTGTTACCAAGGCTAAATAGTCAAATAGATAACAAAGTGATTTTGTTTTTCTAGAATACACCCTAGAAGGCAGTGGCGGAGCCAGGATTGAAGCAAGCCCCGGGCTAAAAACTAAACGCAAAAGTAACTACTAAAAAAATCTTATAATAGCACAGAAAAATTGGTACGGTAGCAAGAATGAACATATTTTTTCAGATCCATTGTTGATTCTCCAAGAACATGCATAAGAAATAACTAAAAAACTTAAAATAGTTTAATGGGATACAAAATATGGTACCAATTCACTAGTTTTGTGCGTCCGTGCCTCCCATGAACCTCATCAACATTAGAAGAGGAACCAATACCTTCAAGAAAGCAAGAATATTTCTTATGGAAAAGCGCAAACATGAAGTGCAATAGAAAATCATTCGTACAAATATGAAAACTTACTGAAACGACGAGGTAAAATTCCTCTTCGTGAGCTATATCCTTGAAAACGATATAAGATATCATCATCATTGATAGAGTGAAATACGTCTCGTTCAATATAGCATACCATGTTATAATTCATCCAATCATCACCCATTTTATTCGTCAACTCGATCTTGATAATGTTCATAGCCGAGAAAGCTCTCTCTACTGATGCCGTTGCAACGGGCAAAATCAATGCCAACTCAATAAGACGATACACCAAAGGAAAAGCAGTGTGTCTATCTGTTTGAACCATCTTCACATCAAGATTACCAAGGTCATGACAACTCAAAAAATCCGGATCACCTCTCACATCAGCAATGGATGTCTCAAGTTGGTTTCTAAGAACAAAAGAGATCTCATATATGGAGAAGTCATCAGCATACATCATAGCAAGTTCAACAAGTTTATCTTCATCAAAGTTAGCAAATGAGTTCTTTGGATCAAGACAAGCGATGCACCTCAACAACTGAGTTGATTTTTCAGCAAAGCGGTTATTCAACTCAACAATAATTTGGTCATGGACAACATTGAATATTTCATATCTAAAGCGGTGATAGTAAGTTACCATTGTACTTCCACAACCCATGGAGCAAACTCGAGCGGGTATTGTATCATCCATGTTTGGTACTACAATTTTATATTTGACACAAAAGTCATTTGTCTCATTGAAGAGTTCACCCCAACCATTTTCTCTGATACCTTGAAGATTTTCCAGTGTTACGTCAATCAAACTCACAACACGAATAATGGTTTGATCTTTCTTTTGCAAACAATGTGACAAATCATTAGTCTTGCCTAATAATCTGATCATAAGATGCAATATGAGAACAAACTCAAAGCTCTCCATCTGAGTAATCAAGCCACCAGCTGTGGTTCTCTGTGTAAGATTTTATGCATCATCATGAACATTCTCTAATACATGAAGAACAAATTCTCACACTGAAATGAATCTACACAAAGTTTTATGGTGTGTGCCCCACCGTGTATCCCCAGGTTTTACAAGATTGGTTGCTTGGTTTTTTCCTCTTCCTGAAAATATTTCTCCAGACTCTAGTTTGCCCACCATTGTGTCATGTTGATGTTGGGCTACTTCATCATGTCTTTTACAAGAATCATTAAAAGTATTGACAATCAAAGTGGTGTTGTTAAAAAATCCAATATGGAGGAACAACACTTGGCCACTGCAACAACCACTAACTGCAACTGATGGGCAAAGCAATGAATGTAAAATGCATATGGATTTTCATCCAATATTAACCTTTGCAAGCCACGAAATTGCCCTCTCATGTTAGAAGCACCATCATACCCTTGCCCTCTCAAATTGGACATAGACAGACCATGATCAAGAAACATACCATCCAAAGCTGCCTTTAGTGAAGCTGCTCTCGTGTCAGGAACATGAATAGTCCCAATAAATCTCTCAATCACATACCCTTTTTTGTCAACATACCTACATAAGACAAATAATCATTAGTAAAAAAATAACTAACTAACATGTAAATAAAAAAATAAAAAACAAGCTGCAAACCTCAAAACCATAGCCAGTTGCTCATTTATAGATGCATCTCTAGATTCATCAAAAGTAAAGAAAATTTCCGGTCACCAATATCGGCGATAATGGATCGGGTGGTCTCTTCTGCGCAAGCCTTGCACAAGTCCAACTGTATCTGATGACAAGTCATCAAATGGTTCCCACCGGCACTTTCAAGCAAAGTCCTAGCATTTGGATCTTTTTTCTTGTACCATTTCATCATTTCCAAAAAGTTCCCCTGATTCTTTGAGCTTGGAGACTCATCATGACCACGAAAAGCAAGTGCTTGCAACATAAGAAATCTGATAACACCTAAAATAATGATAAGATGAGCTTTGTACTGTTGTTGTTCCTTTATGGTACCACGCTCAATCACATGTGTCACTGATTGCCTTTGATTCTTGAAGCCACATAACATTGTCTAGATTTATTATGAGCACTATCAAGTCCACCAACGTGTGCATTAAGAACACTAGGTCCATCTTTCCTATTTTTGAAGCCCACCTTAGTGAATGATTCAATGCCAAAGTTGTGTGCTTTACTTTTCTTAAAAAGAAAGCAATAGAAACAAAATGCAGCATTTTTAGCAACACTATACTCTAACCAATCTCCATGATTCTTGAACCAACTATCATGAAAGCTTCTAAGCCTACCGGCTTTTCCAAACGGTGTCCTCTTATATTTGTGACCAATAGGTTGTCATGGACCTAAATTAAGATACTCCCTTCTAGCAACATCTTGTATGTTAGGATCTAAATCCTCAATAGGTGTCCTAAGACCGGGATCCGAAATAATAACATTCATACCAACTCCGAGATGATTATTTGCATTGGCAACACGAGATGCGATGGATGATCCACTTTGGGGAGTCGATTCAATTTCAATAGCATTTTCACTTTGAGGAGGTTCTTCGCTTTGAGCAGTTTCTTCATATTGAGGGTTCGTTGATGCATTCGCTTTTGAGATCGATGGAAAAAATATCTTCATCTGCTGTTCCTAAACATAAAACCAATTACAAACAATTGTTAAACCATACTTATTCATTATTTATTCCAACTTCCTGAATCCTAAACCTTGTCTATTTGTAAAACAAAAAATTACCTAGTTTAAAGTTGTGCCCAGAGATCAATCAGAAGCACTGAAGCAGGGACCGATCAGAGTTCAGGCAGGCAGGCAGCCCGCGGCCGGGCAGCACTGCAGCAGTGACGAAGGATGGAGGCGCGGCGATGTACGCGCACACAGGCAGGGGCGTCGGGGCGGGCGGCGGCGAAGCGTCCGACGTCGCTGTTTTGATGAACTGACGAAGATCGATCTACGCGAGTTGCGCATGGCCTGGGCATCGTGGGGCGAGTTTGGAGAGAATTACGGAAACGAGGCTTCCTCTTTCAGCTGAGTTGGGCCAGCGCCCCGAGCCAATGTTTTTTTTTGGTTATGGCAAGAAGAAATTTTCCTGCGACCCGGGCCATGGCCCTTGTTGCCCTGGGCATGGCTCCGCCCCTGCTAGAAGGTGTATCTTAATTTATAAAAGAAGTGCCAAGCGGCAAGTTTACAATGCCGCGAAGCAGCATATGTTGCTATACCAACAAGAGGTGGCAGCTCCTCCGCCCTAATCATACGCTCAATCTAGCAACCCTTAAGGTATCAGAGGCTGCAACAAGGGGTCCGCCTTCTTTCAAACCTCAAACTCTAAACGGATCATTTGGTTGATCATTCGAAAGTCCGGTCTCTCAACGTTGAAGAGGACGTCGTTCTGATGTTTACACATACATCAAAAGACGAGCGTGACTCCCGTCCATAGGTCTCTTCTCTCCTTTTTTGGCACCAATCTACTGACCCACCAAGGCAAGAGGGGGGGGGGGGGGGTAACCGCCTCCGAAGCCCACTCCGGTTTGCCCCACCGAGCCACAAGTGCCCACACCTCACGAGCAACCACACATCAACAATCCATGAGGATGATTGTTGTCCTCAAAATTGATTTTGAGAAAGCTTTTGAAACGCTGGATCATGAGAAACTCTTGAAAATTATGAGAGCAAAGGGTTATCCTGAACTTTTTCTCAGATGGGTAAAAGAGGTTCAGTCTTCCGGATCTTCCTCCATCTTGCTTAATGGGGTCCCAGATAAACCTTTTTTGTGTAAGAGAGGTGTCAGACAAGGTGATCCACTATCACCTTTGTGGTTTGTACAAGGAGATGATCTTTTACAGTCTTTAGTCAACTTTGCTAATCAGGAGGGCTTGCTAACTGCTCCTATTCCCATTAGAGCCGATTACCCAATAATTCAATATGTTGATGATATCATTGTTGTTCTTTGTGTTGACCCTGTCCAGCAAGCCAAGTTCAAGGAAATGTTGTGTCAGTATGCTGATTTCACTAGTCTAAAAGTGAATTACCACAAATCCTCTATGATTCCGATCAATATTCCTCATGATGAGGATGTTTGTTTGGCTCAAGGTTTTGATTATCGGTTGGGTTCTATGCCTTTCACCTATCTTGGACTACCCATGGGAACCACTAATCCAACTATTAAAGATTTGTCCCCACTTATTGATAGAGATGAGAGGATATTATCTGCTACTACCTCTTTCCTCTCATATGGTGATAGACTGGTCCTTGAAAACTCTGTGATATCTTCTTTGCCCACTTTTTTCATGCTCTCCTTGATGATTCCATTGGGGATAATTGATGTAGTTCATCGAGCTAGAAGGTCTCTGGAGAAGGAAGAATAAGTATAAGATCCATTCCCTTGCAACTTGGGATATGATTTGCAAACCTAAAAAAGAAAGGTGGATTGGGAATTATTAACCTCAAAATCCAGAATGCTTCTCTTTTGCTGAAAGATTTGCACAAGTTTACAACAGTGATGCAACCCCATGGGTCCAGCTAATCAGAGATACCTATTACTATGAATCAGCCCCTCATGCAATCATGTTGTTAAGAAGACATTGGAATGTCACCAACAATCATAGTTGTGTGTTATGTCATAGCAGCTCCTTGGAAGATTGGAGACATTTATTCTTCAATTGCATGTTCAATACCAAGATTTGGAACTATTTGCAGATACCATGGATTCCTGGGGAGAGCATCGTTGATCTTCTTACTGCAAAAAAAGACCTTTGGTGGTCCTTGTTTTAATGAAGTGGTTATATTGGCTTGTTGGGGCATATGAAAGCAACGAAATTCTTGGATTTTCAAGAACATCAAGCGTACTTTCAGAAGTTGGAAAGCATGTTTCTTCCATGATATCACCATGCTTATGCATAGGGTCAAGAGTTCTTCTGCTCATAATCTTCAGTCATGGCTTGATAGTTGATTCTCTAGTTTAGTCTTCCTTATATATATTGTACATATGTTGTATTATATGACTGGTGAGTTTTAATGAAAGGTTGTGGGGGGTTCCCTCAGAGTAAAAATTTCAAAAAAGGAACTCCGGTGATGATAAAGTGGTGAGCATTGTAACATATTAGAGCACCACTAAAAGTTTCATCGAGACGGTGGTTTGTACAACGCATAGACTAGGATATGACGAAAGGTGCAATTTCCACCATAAAATTAGCCTGAATCTAACCGAGATTTTACTGAACAAAAACAGGCCCCCGCGGTACTCCACATTTTGAAAAATATAGAAAATATTGGTACTAGTGATAGAGTAAATAAATCTTAGAAAAATAATTTCGATAACTTTAAGATGTGTTAGCTTTTTAAAGTTATAGAAGTTACTATTGATTTTGAAAGACTAACACACCTCATAAATAAACCGAGGGAGTTCCAAAAAAAAAGAAAAGTCGTTCCCACGAAAGGTCACTGACTTTTCTCCGACCATACAAAATTTGCACGGAGTTTCTAAGATCCGTTTCATGCGACGAGTAATTTAGTAGGCCAGCCACATGGGATCCGTTTTATAGTGGGGCTGAAATCGGTAGATCATCAGTAGATTAGCAGTAACAGCAGACATTGCCACCCAGCTGACCCCCAAAAGATTCGACAAACAGTTCCGTAAAAAATTGGGAAAATCAATCAACCAATCTAAAAAAAAGAAAGAGAGGGGAAGCAAAATGATTGGGGCTTCAGTATTTACCGTTACTACTCTACATTTCAGAAGAAGTCGGCGTGCACGTGATCATGGTGTTAATGCTTATTTCCTTTCTTAACTTACAGGTATTCTTTCCTTGTATACTGAAAAAGTCAGGGAAAAAAGAGCGAACTTTTTCTCACGGAGAACGGCCAGGTGTGATGAGTGGGTTTCCGGCGGCGACGGTGGCGCGGTCACGGACTCGCTACCGACTGCGCGAGCCGCTCGACCTTCACGGCGATCTCCGGCGGCACCCTTACAGCGGGCCGAGACCGCTCCTTGCATCGGCGGAGATCGAGCCCGAGCGCGTCCGACACGTCCTCGGAGGTCCACCCGGCCCGGCGGAGCGAGTCGGAGCAGCGGTCGGCCTTGAGCAGGAGCGCGTCGAGCACGGCGTCGGTGTCCACCGCCGGCGCCTCCTCGCCGTCGAAGAGCCCCGAGGCGGTGACCTCGACCATCTCGTTCACCTCCATGTCTCTCCACCCGCCCTTCTTGAGCACGGACCCGAGCCGGTCGAGGTAGCTGTCGACCCAGTGCGGCGTCCTGGACATCCTGGCGGCGGCTGCGGGCGGCGAGGAGCACCCGGAGGAGGACGAGGACGCCGTGGATGCCTCGGAGGAGGACGAGTCGCGGCGGCGCCGGTCGGACGCGGCGTCGCTCCAGAACTCGATCCAGCGCGGGGATTGCCCGCCGCAGGCCGCGTCGAGGCTGCGGCGCGTGTATGGTGACGGCTCAGCGGTGGAGGACGACGAGGAGGGGATGCGCAGATCCGGCGGCACGGGCTGGAAGGAGGAGTCGCGGGTGAAGAAGTGGAGGACGTCGAGGCCGCAGCAGAGCACGCGGTCGTCGGTGACGAAGAAGACGGGGTTGCCGGCGAGGCAGGGCTGGCAGGGCAGGAAGCAGCGGTCGAAGAGCGGCACGAGCAGCGGCGCGCGGCGGATGGCGGAGCGGGCGAGCCGGAGCGCCCGGTCCGGGTCGGCGGGCCTGGGGCCCCAGCAGCGCGGCCAGAGCGCCCCGCGCGCGATCTGCAGGGACGCCGCCGCGATGGGCAGGTCGAACGCCGACCGCAGCCCCGCGCGCGTGCGCCAGTCCGGGAACCCCGGGCCGGAGGGGAGCCCCATGGCCAGCACCGCGCGCAGGTCGGGCGGGAAGGCGAAGCCCATCTCGGCCTCGGCTCGCGCCAGCTCCGCGTCGGTTAGCCCCGGGAGCACCGCCACCCCGGACGCCCGGAGGTGCGAGAGCACCGCGGACGCGAGGGCGCTGAAGGAGTGGAGCCCGTGGCGCGGCGACGCGGACGCCGACGAGGGCCCCGCCGCGGCGCGCGTGGAGAGGCGGCGCAGCCCGGCTGCGTGCGCCGCCGGGGAGGACAGGCCTGCCATCCGGCGGTCCACGTCCACCATTGCGACGGCCGTCGTATGTGCTGTTCCCTGGTCCGTACGTCGTCGCGCTGCTTTGCTTGGTTGAGAAAGGTGGTTAATGGCTGTAGCGACTTAGCGAGTGAAGGAGTAGTACAGCAGAGGCTAGAGAGGGAGTGGGAATGGAGGAGGCGGGGATTTTATAGAGGCGGCCATTGCTGAGCGCGTAGTGGTTGTAGTAGTACGTGTGTTTGGCCCCACGTCAGAGATCCTTGGGTCACTCTCAAGGCTCAACGAGCACGGGAAGGTGGGAGGGTCAGTGAGTCAGTCTTTGAGTTTACTTCTTCTTAGATATGTCAGTCTTGAGTTGGAGAAACCGCACAAATTGCCCAGCTTTAAACTAATAAAGCTCATATAGCTAGGTTTGATACAAGATGTAGAGCAACAGCATACAAGCAACACAGACAACAGCAAACAAAGAAAAAACAAGAAAAACGGTTGGAGTCCTCGATGCCCTTCAAACGTGAGCGGAGCACCAGGGGGCGTCCAAGGGAGGTCTCGAAGAAGAAGCGTCGTCAACGGAGTGGCCGTCCTCATCTGCACCAGGAGAAGCGAGCCATTGCATGAGCATTCTCTTCCATGACCGGAGAGGGATCCCTGCCCCCTCGCGCTGGCTCGAAGGGCGCCACCCTGTCGTCATTAGAAATGTTGACCCTGAGCAGAGAGCTGTCCAGGAACCAGACTGCCAATTGGGCACGAAAGAGTCGAGCTACACGTTGCACCGAGCTCGCCTCGAGCTCGCCTTGAGACGCCTTGCCGCCTGCCATGGATCCACTCACGCCGAACCGAAGCCGTGGGTTTGATCGTTGATGAAGAAGTTGCAGAGGACTAGGAGATCACCACGGTACACAAGGAACCAAGGCGATCCCCGAGCCACACCGCCGCCACCACCACCAGCCAACACATAGCCACACCCACCGCCCCATCGATCCCAAGGCGACGCCTTCAATAAGGTAACAACGCTACCAGCGCCGCCGCTGCGCCAACAAAGTTGAGGTTTTCACCCGGGAGATGGAAGGGGAGGGGGAGGAGAGTAAAGACGGTACCTCAAGAAGGACGCACGGCTCCCGCAGGCGTCATCACGTCGGAGAAGCAAGGCTGGCTAGGAAGTTCCCCCTCTCACACAACACGAGAACTAGCATATAACCCGCCCAGAGATCCGGGGAACGAGGGCCGCTATGGACAGTAGCCGGGGATGCAGGGTGGGGAGGACGAGCTTCAGATTTTATAAACCCTGCTCACTAAACCAATTTATGGTGCCTGGCATCAAAATAAACCTATTTGTAGTGCTAACAGTATAGCTGAGCCCAATTGTTTTGATTTTTTTTGAACGGGTACGGGTCCCAGAAGGACCCGGAAGCTGCTTCGTTTATAAACGGTTGATGAACAAGTTACAGGGGAGTCCACAGACAAAGTATGAACTGCAGAAAAGACCCCAGGAATTACAACAAGGCCGTCAGGACAAAAAGATAAAAAGCAATTGGGTCTCGAGATCCTTCTCCACCATCGAGAGCTGAGCTCCGCCACCGCGCCAGGAATACCGGCACCGGGGACAAACCACTTGGGCCAGGACCACTGGAAAGAGTGCATCAGCAGGAGCTGAAGATCCTCAGTGTTGGCTTGAAGCCTGGAGGAAGATAGACCATCGAAGCGAGGCCTAGGAGGGTCGCCTTTCGACCATGATGTGCAGAGGCAGGGCGGAGGTAACCGCCGGCTTCAGCCCTCTGCTGAAGAACTCCAGAAACGAGAGCATAGAAGCTCCCCGACACAGCAGATGTTCCTTGCCGTCTCCAATCCACAGCTCCCTGAACAACCACAACTCCCCATCCCCCCCTCGCCCCCACGGCCGGCCAGAGAAAGGAGATAGACCATCCAGAGAAGCTTGAGCTTGGCAGCAGATAAAGGCCCTTTTTTTGTGGAGTAGCCCGCCGCCCAGATCTTCACCGCGTCCGACTCCGACCGCTGGAGTATCTCGTCGGGGAAGAAGGTCGCAGGCCAGCTACAGATCTCGGCCAAGAGATCTAGCAGCCAACTCCCGGCATAGTGCCACACACCGGCATAAAGCCAAGAAAACCTAAATCTACTAGTAATATACACTAACCTAGCTCCGGCGCCTCCCCTAGGCCATCTCCGACCGGCTACGCCGGCGGAGAGGCCATCGGATCGGCCCGGTCTCCGGTGGGAGACTCTCAGTTACTGTAGCAAGAGGAGAGAGGGGAGGGGGAAATGTGCGTCTCTTCGTGACATCTTCTATTCCCAATTGTTTTGATGATTTGGCATCACCGTGGAGGGTAAGAGAGTGCATGTACAATTTTGTAACTTACAAAAAACCATTGCTTAGTGGAATTGTTGTACATTACACACAAAAAATGCAAAGAGGAATTTTACACTGAAATTGATTCAGTAACGACGGCGTGTGGGCTCTGTCGTTTGTTGTGCCACTCGAGGCAGGGGAGAGCGAGGAGGACGCCTACGCCATGATCGTCGCCTGGCCATGGCGACGGCCTTGGGAAGCAGCCACGTATCATGCAATGGCGGCTCGAAGTAATGCCAATTACCCATACCACCCTCACTTGCAGTGAGCGATGGATTAGGATAAGTGAGACAATGGGTATTCCTAGCCCGGATTATCCTTTTCCTGGCATACTAAACAACTCTAAGGTTCGATTTTAACCAGGATTAGTTAGTTCATAGTACAAATGATAGAGATTTGGTGTTTAGGATTCATTTCGCCGAACCTCGCGAGTTTGGAGTTTGAAATAGACATTTTTTTTTGTGTAAAATGACGGGTGGATCGCTAGCTCATGATAATCACAGGTGACTGAAGTGTTCGGGGAGTGATCCATGTCGTTTGTGCTACTAGTAGACCCTGCGGCGCATTTCACTAACCAGAAGGTTTTTTTTTTTTTTTTTTGACCTCTGGCACTAACCAGAAGGTTGGAACGATGGCATGTGGAGCTTTGCCAGAGAAGGGGCCGACGTGAAGCTCTGAATAGTTGGATCTGCCGTTGCCGGTGGAGAGGTTCAATGGTTGTTGAGTTGGCGGAGATCCTGAGATGTTCATCTCCGCAGACAACTAAACAGTGTTCTAGGGAGAAAAACTGAGAAATGATTTGGGAAAAAAAAGCATGTTCAGTTGACGAAGAAAAGATGCCTGCACAGCTGCATTGCATTATTCATAACGGGCACCCACCGACTCACTGTACGACCATGTGTGCGCTGAAGACATTGTTCGGAGAAAAATCTAACCCAGATGAAAAGAATGAGATTTCACACGTTCAGATTGGATCGGCGTGGCCTGCAAGCTGCAACGGGAAAGAGCCAACGGGTCTCGAGCTCATTCTCAAGAATAAAATATTTTTTATAAAACTGTTTTTACGATTACCAGTTGCATCAAACTCGTCCTGTGTTGGAAAAGGAGGATCCTCATTTTGTGCGCAAGTGTATCTCCTGACCTTTTCACTGTCTGCAGTAACAAACCGAGCTGAACTTTGCTGGGTGCTTGTGCTTTTCTCTGAATCAAGTCGACGTGTAATAATTAAGGTTTAAAATAGCACGCTATTTCTTTGCTAATAGCACGCTATAATATATTTTAACAGTTCACGTTAAATTTTACTCCCTCCGTTCCTTTCTATAATGTCTATTGTTTTTTAGCATTTGTTTCAGAATATAAGAGTAAAGCTATGTTTTTTTTTGCAAAGAACCCCTTCCACCGATCAGGTCAAGTCCAGAAAATCTGGAAACCGATCTGGTCATGTATTGCTGAGATCTGTTTTCAGTTTCCTATTTTGTCTGTGATATCTTTAGGGGGTTTTGTGTGAAAAAATGGCTCGCGCTAATTTCCGTGCCAAAAAACAATAGGCACTATAGAAAGGAACAGAGGGAGTAGTAATTTTGCTCGCTATGACTCTATTCACGAAATAACATGTTATATCGCATTAAAATATTTCCCTCATTAAGGAAAGAAGAAGTTTTCTTTTGTTTGTTGTGTGATGAATGCTAATCTGTTGGTTCCTCTTCTGAATCGGTAAGATAATATCGATAATACTGATAATTTTTAACAAATAATTTATACAATGTCGTTACCTCGTGAAATATTGATGTTTAAAATTGGAAAAACTATTTTTGTACGTGATCATGTTTGTATGAATTTGTCACTTTTGGATTAAAATCCTTTATTTTAAAATTTTATCTTATATGTTTTAAACGATATTTAAAATATAGCAAGCTATTAGCACGATATAGCGTGCATAACATTTTTAGATGTCACCGCTATTTTTTTAGCACACTATTTTAAACCATGAATAATTCATGGCACTACAGCGCGATCGACTTTCGTTGTTGTTGCACCGCAGGGGCACGTCCAAATTAACACCAGTAAAGAAGACCTAACACCGAGGATACGTTTGGCCCAGACATGACACTAGCCTTGCCTAACAAACTTTAGCTTAGCTTGTCAGCAGCACATTTAGATTCTTAGTTGACTTAATAGCTGGGCAAACAACAAAATTTACGTATGAAAATTTCAGACGATACAGGGAGAAGCTGGTCCACCGTCAGAACTCTACGTACTAACGGCGGTGGGGGCCAAGATGATACTACGCAAGATTGCATTTGCCCATGCACGAAGGCCGACGCCTCAAGTTGATGATATGCTGACGAGCTCGTGGTCGTCGTCCTCTGACCTTTGATGAGTGCGACTGCCAGTGTCACGTTTTCGACTGGTGCCATATCTCGATTGCTTGCAGCGTTGGATCTCATGCAAAGCTCAAGGGAACATTACGAACAACTCGTGAAGTGCCGAGTAGGCATTAATTCCTTCAATTTGCGACCTACCATGTCAAGGCTAATCTACCCAACTCCTTTTCTGTTCTTCCGCTCCTCACAATTTTTAGGGGGGTAAGTAGCTAGTATTGACAAAGAAAAAAAAACAGATGATGACTCTTCTCTAGTGCTACCATTAGGGTTATCATATCTTAATTTTACGATAAAGATAATTATGTGGATCTTTCAATGCATAAGCCGGAGATAAGCCATTGCCGAGCAAAAGGAAAAACACTAACATTCAAAGTTCAGATAATTTTTTTGTAAAATAGAGAAACTAACATCTAAAATTTCATTCTGGTGTAGTGTAGTAGTTTCTAGTGCAAAAATGTATTTTCTTGGCCGATTGAGAAAAAGCTTGGACAAACTTACAACTCTGTTCATACATATTTGTAGACAGGTTTACATCATGTAACATTTTGTTCAGCTAGTTGAAGAAGACTACAATGTTTGTTCTCATAGTTTAAATCTTGCACGTACCTCAAGTCGGATCATAACTAAGAAATTCCAGGTCGGCAGAAAATTAGCAAAGTCGTATAAAATTTAGGTTTGAGAAAGTAACACAAGACACATACATGCTTAATTTTAGGACAGGGTTAGTTGCCAAGCTCCAATGTTGATATACTTATTGTTTTTAGATGTGATTTTGCGCATTACATTCACTAACAACAATAAATATACGAAAATCGTGACAGTAGTGCGACCTTATAGGCTTATACAATGGTGCCAATAGAATTGGAGAGAAAACAATGGTATGTAAATGTGCAAAGAAATTGTACCAAATGCTATGCGTGAGCATGAAATATCTGAAATTTTCTCTTTCTTATGTCTTGTGAATGTCAAAACATATGACCGGGAAATTTTAAATGGCATACCAGATTTGATATTAAAATGTTCAGGTATTCAAAATTTTTGGTACAGTTGAAATTTGGTACATCCACTGGTGGAAAAACAGGCTTCGGGTGAGCCCCATAAGTCGCGATGCTGCAGGATCCGCGACAAATGGTACCTTTAGTCGCGGTTCGGGAGGAGAACCGCGACCAAAGGCCTGGGCCCAGGGCGCTCGGTGGCCAGCCGGTGCACGTGGGGGGTCTTTAGTCGCGGTTGGCCAGGCCAACCGCGACTAAAGGTGCCCGAAGGCCTTTAGTCGCGGTTGGCCAGGCCAACCGGGACTAAAGCCCCTCCCCTATATATACCCATCCAGCAGCCAACACTTAGCCATTTGGTGCCATTCTCTTCACAAGCTCACAAGTGGGTGTTAGGTTTGCTTTTGGTTCCTCTTATGCACATAAGGTGTTTGATGAAATGCCCCAAGAGCATGAAACAAACATGATATGAAGTGTTGGAGCCACACTTGAGCTTTCTCATTTATTTTTTCCTCCTCGATCGCGGTTAGCAACTTGAACCTTTGATGTGTCGTTGATAAAATGTGCATGTGTGTGTAGTTCATTGTTTAATTTATATTGTTTGTAGCTAGTTAGTTTAACAAATGCATGATGGTTAATTATATATTTTATATTATAATAATGCAGATGAATCGACAATGGATGTACGGTAACCGACTCTCCGGCGAGTTCAGTGCGGGTTTGAAAGATTTCCTCGTAGTGGCTAATGCGAACAAGCAGGAGGGTTTTGTTATCTGTCCATGTGTTAAATGTAAGAATCAGAAGGGTTACTCGTCCTCAAGAGATGTTCACATGCACCTGCTTCGGCACGGTTTCATGCCAAGCTATAATTGTTGGACCAAGCATGGAGAAAGAGGGGTTATAATGGAAGAAGATGAAGAAGGGGATGATTTCATCGATGAAAGCTATCTTGCTCATTTCGGTGATACTTTCATGGAGGATGCTGAAGGTGAAGGGGAAGGTGAAGGGGAAGGTGAAGAAGAGGCACGTGATGATCCCGTTGATGATCTTGGTCGGACCATTGCCGATGCACGGAGACGACTGCGAAACTGAAAAAGAGAGGGAGAATTTGGATCGCATGTTAGAGGATCACAGGAAGGCGCTGTACCCCGGATGCGATGATGGTCTGAAAAGCTGGGCTGCACACCGGATTTGCTGAGATGGAAGGCACGGGCAGGTGTAGCTGACTCGGCATTTGAAAACTTGCTGAAAATGTTGAAGAATATGTTTCCAAAGAATAACGAGTTGCCCGCCACTACGTACGAAGCAAAGAAGGTTGTCCGCCTCTAGGTTTAGAGGTTACGAAGATACATGCATGCATCAACGATCGCATCCTCTACCGCGGTGAATACGAGAATTTGAATGAATGCCCAAGTATGCACCGCATTGCGTTATAAGATCGAGGCGATGACCCTGGTGACGATGTTGAGGGCCGAAACCCGTGAAGAGGGTTCCCGCCAAGGTGATGTGGTATGCTCCTATAATACCACGGTTGAAACGTCTGCTCAGAACAAAGAGCATGCCAAGTTGTTGCGATGGCACAAAGAGGACCGTAAGTCGGACGGGGAGTTGAGACACCCCGCAGATGGAACGCAATGGAGAAAGATCGACGAGAGAGTTCAAAGATTTTGCAGCTGACGCAAGGAACATAAGATTTGGTCTAAGTACGGATGGCATGAATCCTTTTGGCGAGCAGAGCTCCAGCCATAGTACACGGCCCGTGACTCTATGCATCTACAACCTTCCTCCTTGGTTGTGCATGAAGCGGAAGTTCATTATGATGCCGTGCTCATCCAAGGTCCGAAGCAACCCGGCAACGACATCGATGTGTACCTAAGGCCATTAGTTGATGAACTTTTATAGCTGTGGGGCAGACCTGGTGTCCGTGTGTGGGATGAGCACAAAGAAGAGGAATTTGACCTACGAGCGTTGCTTTTCGTAACCATCAACGATTGGCCTGCTCTTAGTAACCTTTCGGGACTGTCAAATAAGGGATACAATGCATGCACGCACCGCTTACATGAGACCGAAAGTGTACATTTGCCAAATTGTAAGAAGAACGTGTACCTTGGGCATCGTCGATTTCTTCCGAAAGGTCATCCAAGAAGAAAGAAAGGCAAGCATTACAACGGCAAGGCGGATCACCGGCCGAAGCCTGCGGAACACACTGGTGCCGAGGTATTTGATATGGTCAAGGGTTTGAAAGTCATCTTTGGAAAGGGTCTGGCGGACAATCAGTTCCGAAGGGAGCTGACGGGCACGTAGCCATGTGGAAGAAGAAATCTATATTCGGGAGCTAGAATATTGGAAAGTCCCTAGAAGTCCGCTCTGCAATCGACGTGATGCACGTTACGAAGAATATTTGCGTGAACATCCTAAGCTTCTTGGGCGTGTATGGGAAGTCAAATGATACAAAGGAAGCACGGCAGACCAGCAAAGTTTGAAAGACCACGATGACCGGCATCCGGAACGGTTTCAAGGTCGTGCCGCCTACGCTCGACCAAAGAAGAGAAGGTCATCTTTTTTGAATGCCCGAGCGGTATGAAGGTCCCGTCAGATTCTCGTCCAATATAAAGGGAATAATAAACATGGCGGAGAAAAAGTTCCAAAACCTGAAGTCTCACGACTGCCACGTGATTATGACGCAATTGCTTCCGATTGCTTTGAGGGGGCTCTGCCGGAAAAATGTTCGATCGCCCATTGTGAAGCTATGTGCATTCCTCAATGCAATCTCTCGAAGGTAATCAATCCAGAAGTTCTACCACGATTCTGAACGATGTGATCCAATGTCTTGTCGGTTTCGAGTTGGTGTTCCCGCCATCCTTCTTCAATATTATGACGCACCTCTGGTTCACCTAGTCGATGAGATTTCCATTCTCGGTCCTGTATTTCTACACAATATGTTCCCCTTCGAGAGGTTCATGGGAGTATTAAAGAAATATGTTCGTAACCGTGCTAGGCCGGAAGGAAGCATCGCCAAGGGCTATGGAAATGAGGAGGTAATTGAGTTTTGTGTTGACTTTGTTCCCGACCTTAAGCCGATTGGTCTTCCTCAATCGCGGCACGAGGGGAGACTAAGTGGAAAAGGCACGATCGGAAGGAAATCAATGATATGTATGGACGGCCATTCTCTCGACTGAAGCACACCACACGGTTCGACCAATTCCAGCTTGGTTGCTCCGTACTTTGAGAAACACAAGAATATTTTACGCTCGGACAACCCTGGAAGCTTTGAATCCTGGATTAGGAAGGCCCACATGGAGACTTTCGGCTTGGTTGAGAAAACATTTAATGAGTGACAATAAGGTTGTAGATCAGTCGTACATGTTGGCCAAGACACCATCTTCGACTATAACGACTTTCCAAGGGTACGAGATAAATGGGAATACATTTTACACGATCGCCCAAGATAAAAAGAGCACCAACCAAAACAGTGGTGTCCGCTTTGATGCAAGCAACCGAGAATGGGCAAAAGGTCACATATTATGGTTACATAGAGGAGATATGGGAACTT
Source organism: Lolium perenne (assembly GCF_019359855.2). Lineage (NCBI taxonomy): Eukaryota > Viridiplantae > Streptophyta > Magnoliopsida > Poales > Poaceae > Lolium > Lolium perenne. The sequence goes on along the minus strand of NC_067250.2, from coordinate 123,107,144 downwards.
GACTATGGACCCTCCTTTAGGGTCCCTTTGTTCCTGCAAATGGTTCAAGCTAACAGAGGTGGGGTAAAGGTGGACCAGCAATACGGAATGACAATGGTGGATTTCAACAATCTTGGTTATCTTGACGAACCATTCGTCCTAGCGAAAGATGTCGCTCAGGTTTTCTATGTGAAGGACATGAGTAGCAAATCGAGGAAACGGAAAGATAAGAAAACGATCGGTACATCATGCGATGATTCAAAGCGCCACATTGTTCTTTCAGGGAAAAGAAACATCGTGGGAGTGGAGGACAAGACAGACATGTCGAGAAGATTATAATATGTTTGCTGAAATTCCGCCCTTCAAAGTGAACACCGACCCAAGCATTAAGTTAAATGATGAGGATGCTCCATGGATACGGCACAATCGTAAGCAAGCGGGGACACAAGGGAAGAAATGATGTGTAATAATTTATTGTACCAAACTTTGTTGAATGAATCATGTGAATTATATTACCCGTGATGTGTTTGGTGTCCATTTTCGAATGATTCAATTGACTCGAGATAGCACCGATGATACATGAAATTTGGAGTGACTAAGTCATACTCCTGCATGCATACATGAAATTTGGAGTGACTAAGTCATACTCCTTCATACAGAAATTTGGAGTGACTAAGTCATACTCCTGCATACATGAAATTTGGAGTGATTTAGTCATACTCCTGCCTAGGCGTATAATATGCATACTCGTAGTCTTCATAGCCGCCGCCGTTGTACTTGGTAGTCGTCGCCTTCTAAGTTGCCGACATCGTCGCCGCCTGTCGTCGCCGTCGCTGTCGGGCGGCGCTCGTGGCTCAACCGAGGGTAGCGCAGCGGGGGATATCGCCGGCCGTGATGTAGTCCATGACGCTCTGCAGTCCGGCCGTACCACCATAGCCGACGGCCGGCCTCGTGGAAGTTTCCGGGAGGCGGACCGTCCTCCTCATACTGGCGAGCGCCCTCTCACGCCGATTGATGAAGAAGGCGTCCCAAGTATGCTGGTTATCGGGATGCCAACGGGATTCATCCGCTGCTCCGGCGTGAGGTCGAGGTAGTAGTGGTTCGTAATGGCCGCCCGGCGCGCAGCACTCGAGGGACGGGAGGGACCGGCACGCCGCCGGCGCTTAGGCTCCAGCTCCGGCAGGGACGCGGTAGCCACGAGGGCAAGGGTAGTTCGAGGCGCAAAGCTCCTCCACCTGCTGGTAGGTTAGAGTGGGTGCGGTGGAAGCCATGAGAGAGTGATGAGAGATTGTAGAGATGTGATGTCGGCAAGGCGGGCTACCTATATGTACCGACAAATGGCGGGAAAAATGGGAGCGGGAAGACAGACGCGGGAAGAAAGAGGCGGGGAGAAAGTGGCGGGAAGAAATTGGCGGGAAAAAATTGGCGGGAAGAAAGAGGCCGAAAGAAATTGGCGGGAAACAATTGGCGGGGAAGAAAGAGGCGGGAAGACAGGGAAGAAATGGCGGGAAGACGAGGAGGGAAGAGGGGTCGGCGGAAAGAGGCGGGAAGAGGGGGTTTTAAAATTTTGAATTGAATTAGTTTTATTTTTCTGAATTTTTTGATATATTATTTGTAATTTAATATTTTGAATTTAATTAGTTTTATTTTTATTAATTTTTTTTTATAATATTTTTATTTTTAAAATTTTTAATTGAATTAGTTTTATTTTTATGAATTTTTTGATATATTATATGTATTTTAAACATTTTGAATTGAATTAGTTTTATTTTTCTTAGTTTTTTGATATATTATTTGTATTTTTAACATATTGAAATGAATTAGTTTTATTTGAATTAGTTTTTTTTTCTGAATTTATTGATATATTATTTGTATTTTTAACATTTTGAATTGAATTAGTTTTATTTTTCTGAATTTATTGATATATTATATGTATTTTTAAAATTTTGAATTGAAGTAGTTTTCATTTTATGAATTTTTAGATCTATTATATGTCTTTTTAAAATTTAGAATTGAATTAGTTTGATTTTTATGAACTTTTTGATATATTATATGTATTCTAAACATTTCTGAAATGAAATAATTTCAAAAAGTTTTAGTCGCGGTTGGCCAGGCCAACCGCGACTAAAGGTCATTTTCCGCGGAACCTCAAATGGGGCGAAAAAGGCTTTAGTCGCGGTTGGGGTCACCAACCGCGACTAAAGGGTAGCCTTTAGTCGCGGTTGGTGACCCCAACCGCGACTAAAGGTCATCCGCTATAAATATCGCGCGGCCGAACGGCCGCGCGCTTCCTTCTTCCTCCGCCCGTTCGTGTACCGAGACGATCTTCGCCGCGCGCCTCGACGACGCCGCCGACGCCTCCTCGACGCAGACGCCGCCGCGCGCCATCGACCGCCGCCACCCGCCGCGCACCATCGACCGCCGCCACCGCGCGCCATCGACCGCCGCCACCAGCTCGCCGTAGCCCCCGTAAGGATCCAAACCGCCCGCCGCCGCCCGCGCCGCGCCCGCAGTCCGTGTCGCCGCCCGCCGCCGCGCACGTACCCCGCGCGCCGCCGCCCGTAGAGAGAGGCGCGGGCCCCGCGCGCGCCACCGCCGTAGAGAGGCGCGCCGCCGGCCCAGAGAGGCGCGCCGGCCACAGAGGGCGCCGCGCGCGCGATACCGGCCGGCCCGGCCAATTTTTTTTTCTTTTTTTTTAGTTTTAGTTTTTGTTAATTTCGAAATTAAAATTAACTAAAAATTGAGACTTATAATTTGAGACTTAAAAAACTACAAGAAGACATAAAATTTGAGACTTAAAAATTTGAGACTTAAAATTTTAGACTTAAAATTTGAGTCTTAAAATTAACTACATAATTGAGAGTTAAAATTTTGAGACTTAAAAAACTAAAAGAAGACTTGTAATTTGAGACTTAAAATTTTGACTTTTTGACTTAATAATTTTGACTTAAAATCTTGACTTAATAAAACGTACTAGATCTAGGGGAGACGGAGGCCCGAAGGCCGGCCGGGGCGCGCGCCACACACACGCATTAGGACGGCGTGCCACACACACGCACTAGGGCGCCGAGGACACATAACTTAACCACCGCGCGAGGGTTATGTGTCCTCGGCACCGCCACCGCCCTTTCGCCACCGCCCTTTCACCACCGCCACCGCGCGTATACCGAGGGGAGCGAGCCCCTCGTCGCCCCCTCCGCATACGCCTCCCTCTCCGTGACGCCGTCGTCTACCGCCCCGTCTCGCGCTCTTCCGCGACACCCTCTCCCAACCCCTTCCAGCTCGCCGGCCCCCTCCTTTTGCCACCGCCCTTTTGCCACCGCCACCACCCCTTCTTCACTTAATTAATTTGTTTTGACTACATGTTTTCAGGATCGACATATGGCGGACGATAGAGCTGACCCGATTCTGGACAACTATGATCCGGACGCTGAAGACCATATGTTCGGCATCATAAAAGGCGATATTCCATATGTGCCGACCGGAGAAGAAGAAGATGATATCTCTTCTTATCTGAACCTTGAGTGTGAAGATGAAGGGCGCCGTCGGCAAGCGTGATGATGCCGAAGAAACGTCGATAAACGACGATCTTCAATTGGAAGTAGCAACCACCTCCGGCGCCGAGGTATATATATATATATACATATTGAGCGTCCGGTGATACAACTAACTGATTTGAATAAATGTGTGTGTACTAACGCGCGCGACTCTCTTTCTTATTTTAGCCCTCGGCCGGATCGTCGAAAAATCGAGTACGTCGTCAAAGCGTGGCGCAACCAAGACGATGAAAGCAGGAGAAACATGCACCATCGATGTTGTCGACGAAGAAACCGGCAAAGCCGCCGGAGCCCAGCAAGAACGCCACCAAGTTTGTCGGCCAATGCGGAGCCGTTGTTAGAGACAACGTCTCGATCACCCGCCAGAGTGGAATGAGCCAAAGAAGGCACGTGTTGGTTTCACTTTTGTCGATAAGAGAGAAAAAAAGATTGCTTCAACAAGCTTATGGAACATTTCGTTCTACCTCCGGAATACCGCAAATACGATGAGGAGGGTAACAAGATTGCGGAAAACAAGAAGAGGCGCAAGCTAGTCAAACAGTTCGCTCTTTCTAGGATGGCCAACGCATTCCGGAAATACAAGCAAAATCTAGCCCATGACTTTGTCAACCAGGGCAAGACTCCGGATTTCAAAGGACAATATGAGAAACCGCAACATGATTGGCCAGAATTTGTGAAGCAAAAGAAATCGGAGCAGTTCCTTGAACTATCGAAAAAAATAAGGAAAATGCGGCCAAGAAGGAGTACAATCATAAAATGGGGCCAGGAGGGTATCGCTTTTGGCAGCCTAAGTGGGAGAAGATGGAGAACGAGCTGAGGGCGCGAGGAATCCGTCCAGGTACGGAGGGATGGGACCCAAGGGCCAAAAGCTGGTGGTACGGGCATGGGGGATCGCTGAACCCGGAGACAGGGGAGTGTGTTTATCAGGGCAAAATAATTACACCCACCCAAAAGCTTATTGAGGCAATGAGGGAGGCTCAAGAGGGGAGGATCAGGTTCAACAGAGAGAACGACGCCCTGACAAAAGCCCTCGGGAATCCTGAACACGGAGGACGTATACGAGGCATGGGGCCCATTCCGTGGAAAATAGGGTTCCCCCGGAACGATGACCCGTACGGTTACAGAAGCCGTAAGAGAAAGATGGATCGGGATGCAGATGTTGTGGCGAAGTTGGTAACGGAAATGGATGTGATGAAGAAAACCGTGAGTGTACTAGTCGCCGAAAGAGATGCGGCGCGGGCGCGACATCTTGAAGATCATCCAGTGGATCTCGGAAGCCAGCGAGAGAAGAAGCAGCGTGGCTTCCACGGAGGCCTCACCGGCTGGTGCACCGACGATAGAAATTACTGCACCGGAGCCTCTGGTGGTCGAAATTACTGCACCGGAGCCTCCTCGCTACCCCGTGGACGATATAAAGGAGATGAAAGCATGTCATCTGTATTATCCTATCGGGAACATGTCCATGAAGGTAGCCATCGGCGTGCTTTACCACCTGGAGCACTCCACCACAACAACCCCATTCAAGATGGCTATGCTCGTGTGACGGTGGAGGAGATAGTCCAAGGGTTTGAGAACCTGGACATTGACATTGCTACACCTGAAGGGGTGAAAAGACTTGGAGATGTCAAGCGCCAGTTCATTCTATGGCAGAAGAAATTTATCAAGTTTCCAGGCGAGGCGCCAACAAGTCCACCCCCGTACGGTGGTGGTGGTGGCGGTGGCGGTGACGGTGGCGGTGGCGGTGGCGGTGACGGTGGCGGTGGCGGTGACGGTGGCGGTGGTGCTTCACCTAATACACCTCATTCACGTCAGCCCACGCCGCCGCCCCCCAGTCCTCGTCCGGCGGGTGATCAGACACCGGTACCGCCCCCCAATCCACCTCCGGCGAAGAAGCAGAAGCAGTCCTGGGTTATTAACCCGGACCCTTACGTACCTAAGAAAACAAAGGTACCGGAGGTATCACTGAAGCCTCTCCCCACGAGGCCTTGGGAAAGTAGTGCCGAGGAAGTCGAGGCGGGCGCGGCTGCTGATTTAGAGAAATGGAAGGCGAGCGTCAAGAGGAAAATAGAGGGCGAGCCCAAGCCAGTATATTCTGACAAGGAAAAGCAGTGGGCTAAGTCATTTTTGAACACACCGTCCCAAGCCGCGAAGAATCTGCCTGACGACTATTTACGTGAACTTCGTAGGCAAGCACTCGCGTTCAAGAACAGGAAAGAGTTGGCGGAGAAGAAAGCCGTGAAGGACGAGGCCGAGTCAAAATTAGAAAGGGGGAAAGAAGTTGCCCAGCTCGGGGAACAAAGTAAACAATCGATCGCCCCGCTCATAGTGCAAGCCGCCGATCCGGATGCCCCCGATATCGTAGCAGCTGCGGCAGCACATGGATTGACTGTAACGAGTGCCGAGAGAACAAGCGGCCGAGTTAGGTATCACTCTTCGTGCAATCGCTAGGCCTTGATGAGGCGACAATGTAGGACGTAGTTTTTACTTATGTGAAGAATGGCCCTCTCGTCGAGCCTGCGCAGGAAGGGGATCTACCTCGACAAATGCTAGGTCTGCTAAATTGGTACAAGGGTTACATAAAACATAAAAACGCCAAAGACTATATCTATGCGGAAGTTAGATATGAGCATCACTTCAAACATTACAGGGTACAAATTCCTCTGAGTGAATAGATCCATCTGTTCAAACTGCGCGACCTCGACAAATCTATCATCGGTTGCTACGTTACGTAAGTGATTTATTAATTTCTACCCCATCTCGTTCATTGCCTCGCACCGTCCTAACTATCTTGTTGTGTACGCTTGTAGGCAGAAGGAAGAAGCGGGACATGCGAATAATGAACATCCCTGATGTTGGGTTCCTTGACCCACACATCGTTAATTGAGAGGTGTTAGAACCCCACCACGCCGCCGTGGTGGATGACCTGTTGCGGTTTATTAGAAAACAGCAACAGCAAAGAAAAGTGATATTCTATTTCCTTACCATTTTGGGTGAGTGTTTCTGTCTTGAGCACATTCTCTTTTGTTTACTCCATGCATGGTATGTGGCTAACCGATGAGTTATGCATGACCGTGCATGTATCGTGTCCGCAGGTTCCACTGGATTCTTATGGTAATTAAAGTTCAGACCTCCTCAGTTCTCGTCCACGACTCTCTGAATATGGATCCGGCGCTTTGGGGCGACATGAGAAAAATGTTGCAAAAGTAATTATTTTCATTCATTTGCGCTCTATATCGATCGGCCTATTTCGTTCATCATTTCCTAATATCAAGTAACTAATTAATAACTCTCTTGTTTATTTAATTTTCTTTGCCTCGTAGGGTTTGGAGACGGTTCGTAGATACCAAGGTCGGTGAATTCAAAAAAGAGCTATCTTTTAAAATGGCAGTGCGGACGACTGGGGATACTCAGCCACCGGGGACCAATCTATGTGGATACTATGTTTGTGAGAGGATCCGGAGATACTGCAATGAGCGGGACCAGACGTGTGAGAACAACATCCTGAGGAATAACCTCCGGAAGACGCTTAGTCCAGAAGCTCGCTTCCGACCACTTCAAGAGGAACTAGCTGGATGGTTGGCGAGGGAAGTCATCGATCCTAGAGGAGAACACTATTACGATGACGTAGAACTTTATATGCACCAGAATTTGTAACTAACTTGTTCAAAATTGTATATGGTCATCCGATATTGAATATATATTGTATATGGTGATCCGATATTGAATATATATTGTATATTCCTCTTGAATTCTTTTTGGTTCTAATTTCAAATTTGTTTGAAATTGTACATTCATATGCATGTATGTATACAGTACCGTAGAATATGTGAAACTCCTTCAAAATTAAAACCCAAAAGAAATAAAATAATACAAATTAAAAAGAAACCAGATTTAGGGGGAGGGGGGCTAAAACCCTAAACCCTGCGGAGGCCTTTAGTCGCGGTTGGCCTAAATATGTGAAACTCCTTCAGAATTAAAACCCAAAAGAAATAAAATAATACAAATTAAAAAGAAACCAGATTTAGGGGGAGGGGGGCTAAAACCCTAAACCCTGCGGAGGCCTTTAGTCGCGGCTGGCCAGAAGAACCGCGACTAAAGGTCCTCCGCCCTGGCGCTCGCCTGCGGCCCACGTGGACGGGCCTTTAGTCGCGGTTCGTAAGGAACCGCGACTAAAGGGGGGGGCCTTTAGTCGCGCAGCTTTGGTCGCGGTTGCGCCACCGCGACTAATGGCAGTTGCCAACCGCGACCAAAGCCCTTTTTTCCACCAGTGATCCGTGCCTAGAAAAGTTCACAAAATGATCAATTTTGGAGATCTATCTATTACAGTGAACTAACAAGGAAGAAATTCCCGAAGATGTGGGATTTCTTTCACATCCACTGACTAGTACATACACTCATGCATAGTGGTGGTGCATTATGATGTCCCTAGCTATGCCTATACTAGGTTGTCCGCTCTAATGCCTTTTCGCTTTGATAATCTCCCAGAATTTATGATAAAACTCAGTTGGAAAACCCTCTGGGCCCTGGACTTTGTTATGCTCCATTTAAAAAACCATGTTCCTTAACTTCATCCTCAGAATAAAGTGCAGTGAGGTGGGCACTCATTGGAAACTTGCATAATATTATTTTTGGGATTCGTCCATTGAGTTACCCTCTTCTCAATCATAGAATTTTTTTGTAGTAATTTGTTGTATAAGATTTGAGTTGCTCATGTCCCTCGATCGTGCCTTTATGTTGAACAAGAGAGTGAGTAAGTTTCTTCCGGTGTCTACTATTGATGAAACTATGGAAGTATCTTTTATTCGAGTCTCCTTTCAAAATAAATTAAGGTTTAGAGCGTTGGTACTTATTGTGTTCCTCTTCACGCATGCATACATGATTTAGCATTACGACGCGTTCAGGATTTTTATCGAATTTTGGTACACTAGAAAATACCCAAAGATGTTAACATGCATAGGTACATCCGTGCTCGGAAAAGCTACTCTCTGTCGCAACGAAAAAGATAAATTTTAGAGATTTATCAAGTAGAGTGAATTTTTTCGATAAAGGAAATATATTAATATCAAAAGATTTATCAAGTAGAGTGAATTAACCAAGAAGAAAACTCCCAAGGATGTGGGATCTCCTTTACATCCACTGACTATTTACATACACTCATAGTGGTGGCGCATAATGTTGTCCCCAGCTATCAAGCTATGCCTACACTACACTACGTTGTCTTGTCCGTTCGCGCCTTTTCGCTTTGCTTTACGATGTCTGAATCTGTGATTCTACAATCACAATGGTAAAGGGGTGATTACTGATTAGCTGCTGATTAGACAAAGTCAATATCGGGAGATGCACGGTTGTGGTTTATCACTCGCAAACCGTACTGCGGTACCATATAACAACGTCAGAAAGCTAATGCAATATTCCATCCAGGTGCTGGCGTGCTGATCTTCCTTTGCCAAGCTAGGCAGCGCACTCTTTGTTCGTAGTAGACCAGACCGTGCGCCAACTCTTAACTGGCGTAGGCATGTAGTTTATCTGCCTAGGTAGACAACACTACTGATGGACCACACCCACACGAGTGGCGAGAGATATGTTTATTTGCGTATTGTTTCGTGATGGTTGATGACAGTTAGGACAACCGTAAAAAATCAGTAACAAGCCATGCATGTATTCCCCTAGCACGACCATAGATGCCCTCTAGTCCCCTTTGTTTTTTTTTTTCGATTAAAGGCGTTTTTGTTGTTCAAAAAGTTTGAATATTATATCTAGACTCTGCATAATTAGGATGCACACCTAGCTGTTAAGGTATGCAAAAAAGGCACAAGAGCTAAAAAAAAAACTAGCAAATCAAATTTGCAACATAGAAGACCATGATCGCCTAGGAAGCTAGTGGACCTATCCGTAGACTACACCGCCAACTATGTTGGGTAAAAAAAAAATCCTTGTCGTATCCTTGTCAAAAAAATTGGAGTTTAATTAAGGAGGCTGATGACTATGTTTGGTCATTTTTAAAATGGTGGCTTCCTCTAATTTAAGCTTAACTTTGGGATTATTACGCAGCTTCCTAAAAAAGAAAATGCAATGCAAATTCAGCAATATAGGCTGATTTGCTTGCTAAATGCCAGTTTTAATTTTTTTACAAGGTGTCTACCAACCGCGTGTCAGATGTGGCGCATAAGGTAGTGAGACCGTCACAGACGGCCTTTATGCCGGGTCGCCATATTTTAGAAGGAGTTGCCGTGTTACATGAGATGATCCATGAGTTACACCATAAGAAGTTGGATGGAGTCCTTTTTAAAATTGATTTTGAAAAGGCATATGATAAGGTGAAGTGGCTTTTCCTTCAGGTGCTTCGGATGAAGGGGTTTGATCAAATTTGGTTCGATCGTATTAGGAGTTTTGTTGAAAGGGGAAGTGTGGGAATTAAGGTCAACGATGATATTGGCCAGTGATTAAGGCAAGGGGGTCCTTTATCACCTATTCTCTTTAATATTGTTGCGGATATGCTGGCAACTTTGATTGCATGGGCCAAAGAGGAGGGTCAAATTGGAAGTCTTATTCCTCATTTAGTAGAGGGTGGGATATCAGTCTTGCAATACGCCGATGATACCATTTTTTTATGGAACACGATTTAGCTAAGGCCGTAAATATGAAACTCATTATGTGTATTTTTTAGCAATTATCTAGTCTTAAGATTAACTTCCATAAGAGTGAGTTGTTATGCTTTGGTAAGCTACGGAAATGGAACACCAATATAAACATATTTTTAGGTGTACATATGGAACTTTACCTTTCCGATATCTTGGGATTCCTATCCACAGCCGGATGCTTCGTAATTCTGAGTGTAATCCGGTGGAAAATTGTTTCGCCTCAAAATTAGGGTGTTGGAAGGGAAAAATGTTATCTCATGGGGATCGTCTTGTGCTCGTAAATTCTTTGCTTACAATCTTACCCATGTTTATGTAATCCTTCCTTGAAATCTCTAAAGGGGTGAGAAAGAGACTTGATTATTATCGCTCTCGCTTCTTTTGACAAGAGGATGAAGGCAAAAAGAAGTATAGATTGTCTAGGTGGAATATAGTTTGTCGGCCAAAAGACCAAGGTGACCTGGGAATTGTGGTTCTTGAGTTGAAAAAAATGTGTTTGTTAAGTAAATGACTTTTCAAATTATTACATGAAGATGGGATGTGGCAACAATTATTGCATAATAAATATATCAAAAATAAAACATTGGCTCATGTTGAGCCTAAACCAACTGATTCCCCTTTTTAGAAGGGTCTCATGCGGGTTAAATGGGAGTTTTTTAAAAGAGGTACCTTTAAGGTTGGCAGTGTGACGGCGGTGTGTTTTTGGGAGGATACGTGGCTTGGGGATTCTCCTCTTTCTCTCCAATATCCGTTGTTTTATAATATTGTCCAGTGGCAAAATGTGTTGGTTTCTACGGTTTTGACGCAACGTCCTCTTAATATTGGTTTCAAGAGAAAGTTTAAAGATTACAAATACAATCTATGGTTACACCTTTGTCAGTGAGTTATGTCTATTCATCTATCTAATGAACCCGACAAATTCATTTGGAATTTAAATGAATCTGGTTTATTCTCCGTTAGATCTATGTACCTTGATCTTATGAATGGCCACATTAGATTCTTACGGAAATATCTTTGGAAGATCAAAATTCCTCTTAAATTTAAAATTTTAATGTGGTTTCTTAGTAATAAAGTTTTGCTTACTAAGAATAACTTGGTGAATAGAAAATGGACGGGACGTCAAAAATGTTGTTTTTGTAACAATAATGAAACCGTCGATCATTTGTTTCTTCATTGTCCTTTTGCAAAAAATGTTTGGTGGATGATATATTTTACTTATAACATTCCACCTCCATCTAATGTGACTATTATGCTTGGTCATTGGTTAAATGGAGTGGAGGAAAATGATAAAGTTCATATTCGAATTGGTGTTTCGGCAATTTGTTGGTCTATTTGGGCTTACCGGAATGATATTATCTTTAACAAACAGAAGGGGACAAAAAAATTGTTATTCTTCGTGCGGCGCATTGGATACAACTATGTGCGTATATGCTTCCACAGGACCAGCGGGTTACTATGGTTATTGGGTGCAATCGGCTGCTGGAGGTCACTGAGGATTGCTATTTCCATGCTACTGGATGGCGACATATTAGCAGAATTCAAGATGGATAGTTTTTGTGTACTTTTCATCTTTCATTGGTTGTTCAGACGCTTCTCTTGTAATAAGCACTTTTTGGTGACAATACTTAAATAAATAAATGGATGCGGGCATCGATTGATGCAGAGGTCGGAGCGATGCTCCCATATCTAAAAAATGTAGATACCTCCGTAAACAGGTTCAGATTCTTCATACGTTGTAGAGACGATCATAAATGAAACGTCGCGGTGCACCGGTAGATAATCTGCAAGAGAGAAGAATTCTTATTATTAAAAACTTTGTTTTCCTACATAGGCATAGCGAACCAATAATGGGAATCGCTCCCACCCTAATAAGTCTCTTGAACATATTTTCCACCTCATTTAGCCAGTTGACAAAAATATTTGCAACGCTACATGGTGGGTATAAGGTCGAAGATATCTTGATGATTGATCATAGTACACTGGAACAAAGGTGTTGATTGTCTCGTCGTGATGACAGAAAATATATTTTTTACAGCCATGATAATTATGCTTTGCAAAGTTATCATCTTTTGTAAGAATTATGCCTCGAAGAAGATACCATGTGAAACCTTAGTTTTAAGTGGTATCTTCGTCTTCTAAATTTTACTATTATTATCAACTTCCTCGACAAGTTCTAATAACGCTTTGTACATAGAATGTATTCTAACATAACTTACCTGGACCCCACATAAGATTGATCGTAGCCAATATCTGAATCAAGGTATTCGAAGATATAAATCTTGGACCAATGATATCACGTCTAAATGTTACGCCAGGGGGGTGAAGTACCCATAACCATAGCTATGGTATCATTTTTATGACGAATAATATTATACAACACCGGATATTGTATAGGGAGTGTAGTGTTATCTAACCACTTATCTTTCCAAAACCTTACTTAAGAACCATCCTTAATCGAGAATGAACCATTTGAGAAGAAAATTTTCTTCATTGCTATAAGATCGGTCCAAAAATGTAAATCCCCCGGTTTTCATAGGACCTAAGATATAGCGTTTGAGCCTATGTACTTTCTCTTTAAAAGAGTTTGCCATATCCCATCTTCGGTAAGAAGCTTAAAAAGGCACTTACCTAGAAGAGCTCTATTCTTGACTTCTAGGTTATGAATTCCGAGCCCTCCCTGTTCTTTTTGTTCCTCTACCAGTTTTCATTCAGCATTTGCTAGTCTTCGATAATTAAGTCGTCCCCCTTTGCTTGTATGGTGTCCTTGCATAATGCTCTCAATTTTCGCCATAGCAAAAGACAGTCTGGTACAGGTAGCCAAGGACTTCAGTACTTACTAAAGTTGAGCTATTGAGGTGTAACTAAGGAGTTAACCAAGATGCAGAAACAACAACAGGATGCTACGCAGTACAACTTACGTACAAATCCTTCACTTGAACGCCACTGTTAACTAAGTTTCCCTCACTGAATTCAAAGGCAAATAGGCCGTCGCTTTAACTTTAATCATGTATTCATGTGATGCGTCCGGCAACTGTACAGCTGAGTTGAAAGAGTTGCCCAAAAGTGTTCACAAACCACACGCACGAACACATAATCAACCATCGGCCTTTTGTCTCGTGCGGTCTCGAAGGAAAGGAAAGACGGAGCGTCTTTTCGTTTTAGCGATGAATGGCTCGAAAGGTAGGCTCCAACAAAACAGCAAGTTCAGTGGCACAAGCAAGCACTAGCTACCGCTAGATGAATCAATCGCTAACTCCTAGGTAGAAGGTAGTACTGGTTCGGGAAATTTTGTAACTTTCAGTTGGCGCATTATTGTCACGCACGGGGGGAAAAGGATATGGCTGCCGTTGATCCGCTTTGGCGACGCAGACGGTTCTTCTTGCCACAGCTCATTTATCGATAAATGACGCTTTATTATTTAAAAAGTTCTGAAGCAATACATCCAGCTTCTACGTAATCAGGATGCACACAGCCGTTCAAAAATTTAAAAAGTTTGACAAAAGAATTTTTATATAAAAGATAAAAACAGGTGATGATCACGGCTAAGCCTCATTTGCTTCAATTCGCCTATTATGCTTGCCACAGCTCATGGCGAGATATTTAGAGCATCTCCTGTCAGGTTCCTCAAATGACGCCAGGTAGAAACGCCGTCACTCATAGCGTTGGTGTGGTCGCGAGGTAGAAACGCCTCCTCAGCTTCCTTTTTCTTCGATGACGGCGTTTCTACCTCGCGACCCTTGGACTTCAAGTACAGTATAGCAATGCCGACATCGAAGAGAAAGGAAACTGAGGAGAGTTGTGAAGGACCAGTGAGAGTCCCAGGGAACATGAAAGAAAAATAATAGGAACTGATATTGGTTTCTTGTGGAGCCTCCTGCTAGTCATGTCCAACAGGAACCTAGAACCAAATCAGGGCAACCTAGTTTCAGTGCTGATCTGATCCGATCGGCTTCAATCCAATCCGATCCAATCATTAAGACTGGGTAAATCCTCCCATTGAATATCATGAGTCCTAATGTTTTCACAGAGTGCGAGCGTCAGAAGAAAAGGCTATTGTTGGATATTCATGCGGTTGACTGAGATTCAGTATTGCAGAGAAGTCCAGAAGGGCTGAAAATGTGCTCAATATATCAATGCACTACGTACAGTCAAAGAAAGAACATCATTTCAGAAATAGAAAAGCTACACTGGAGCTTGGCCACTAAATCTCTCATAATATTTAGCATCTATGTGTCTTGTGCTACTTTCAGGACCCAGATTTTATATGGCTTTGCTAATTTTCCGCCGACTCAGAATTTCTTAGTTATCCGAATTTGAATTTCTTAGTTATCAGTACGGACAACTATTGATCTGACTCTGAGGTCCGTGCAAGATTGAAACTCTGAGAACTAACATTATATTTTTCTTCAACTAGCTGAACTAGTTGTTAGACCATGTAAGCATTAAACATCTCTTGTAATATGTATGGACAGAGTTGTAAATTTGGCTGAGCTTTTTTCTCAATCGACTGTTTTTTTAACTAGAAACTGTTACAACAGAATGAACATTGTTGTAGATCAACCTCGAAAAAAAACATTGTTGTAGATGAAGATGGCATTGGGACATGGCAAATCCCGAAAGGCAATGGGCTCCCTTCTCATGCTCGTGTCTTGGGACTTGGGAGATTTGGAAAGTGGTGAATGCAATGGTCTTCCATCGTCAGGCTTCGTAGGCAAACCTAGTTATCGCAAAGATCAAGGGGGCTAAAATGCGTAGCGTCGCCGATTCAAAATTCTTGAGTAATGTAATCCCAGGAAGTGGTGTATGCAAATTCCTTGGCTTACCAAGGCATTTGTTCCAAAAACCTCCTTCTTAATTAATGAAAATGGCAATCTTTTGTCTCGTTTAAAAAAACATTGTTGTGGATCTGTATGAACAGATTTGTAAAATACACTGAAAAATAGTAGATACAAATTCTAGGTCGAATAAGACATAGATAAACACAATTTTTTACTGTTACATGGGCCACAACTCCAATGATAGCTCTTCTTGTTTATGGCCTCATCGGTCAATGACAATCCGATTCAGACAACTCCATCATATTTTTAACGGAATGGCTATAAATCAGGCGCCTGATTTTTAGTATGTATCAGTCGACGTTTTTAGCCTTTGGATTTTGCCTCGCGATTTGTGCAGTGTGAGAACATAGTGAGTTTCCACTAGGTTGAAACTAAGAATTTAATGAGTTTCAACTAGGTTGAAACTGATAATTAGTACTATTTTTATAAGTTACAACTATATTGAAACTGAGATTTATCACATGACATAGGTGATTGAGACATATTATGTCTCAGTCGCCTGAGACCTAGACTCGCCCTATTTTTAACTTGTGAAGAACGTTCAGTACTAAGATAACTAATCAGGAGTCCTAACCATTAAGGATTTCAGGTGGTCCACATCCTACAGAGACAAATTAACAAGGCTATGGTGAATAAACAGGATTAGCACCGCTCTTTATCGCTTCATGGCGAGTTAAACAAGGACAAAGCCTATCAGCTAGCCTCAGGCGTAGGCAAAAATACAACTTGGTGGAAGAGAAATAAAGAAGATGCCATGATCAGTCGCCTTTTAGGTAGTAGTCGATGAGCATGCTAGGAATTGATTTATAGGTCGAGAGAGGGACGCATGGGCGTGCGGCTGATTGGAACGACCAAAAGATACCTTCTTCTCCCAGGTGGAGAGAAAGGCTGTCGCGATAGAGATGCATCTCTGAAAAAATTCGTGCTGTCTCCCTCGGGATATAGATATACAGATAGAGCTACCCTGGATTACTTTTAGGAATTCGTATGGTAAAAGAAAACAAATCAGCCTTCGTGCAATAGTGAGGCTTCTAGTATATATGTGGTAAATTTGTTGTTTCTGTGACATCTCATGCTTGTGTATATCTATGGCCTGCAGGTGCAGGATAAGGCATGCTAATTCTTCAGAATGTCAGACTATGCTAGCTTTTGGTGTGTTTGAAAATTGCTGGTCCCTGCATGGACACAGTTTGACGTTTGGGAGCTGCGATAGCTGCATGAGAGCTTCACACCAGCCTATGAAAAGAACTAGAGACAGGAGAGAAGAAACCACTTCCGACCAAAAGGAAAATAAAATGTAACGCCAGCTTTGTTTGGATTGGCTGTACAATAGTAGTTGTATAGTACATCTGTACGTACTCACTCCTTTCGTAGCTCAGTAGCTGTTCAAGATGGACCACATAGGGAACATCGTTGGAATACTGAATGGAGAATCGTACACATTGTAACAATAGCTAGTCATTTCTTATGCACAACTTAACTTTTGCATGATCTGTCTTGTGCATTGGTTTCACGTACATTGCTTTAACCACCTTTATTTATTTTTATGTCCTGCTTTTGCTGTTCCCAAACATGCGATGAACAGATGACAAACTTGAAAGATTAATAATTTCTTGCTTGTTCCAATCTACCATCACATCATGCTAATGATTATTCCTTTTGTCTAACGGCTATGAAGATTAACTGCCATAGGTCCATTGTATTGCAGGAGGGCCCAAGATTTGATGCAACAAGACGTGTTTTACATTTTCTTTAATCAAAATCCAAACACAAAAATGCAAAGTACTCTAGGCCTAGTGTGCAGATAGCTTAGGCCCAAGTTAACCCAGGTCTGATTTAGCTAGCTTGGGCCCAATCTTATTGCCGCCCGGAGCATCTCAATGCTGGACAGGCCCATGGCCCAACGGCTGCGCAGTATTTTACATCTTTTTTTCTTGTTTTTAATGTTTCTCTTTTATTTACTGTCCTGTTAGTGTTTCTTATTTTACGTTTATTTTTATTTTTATTTTTATTTTATTTTATCATAAGTATATTAATATTTTGTAACAATCCAAAAAAAATCTTTCTATGCAAAACAAATACTCCGTATATATTTATGTCACATGCTTCTTCCCATGATATATAAACATATATTATGAAATATGTGAACATTTTAATTTTATACCATGAACATATTTTGTAAGTTCGAAAAATCGAGGTCATCAACTTCTCTGTTAAAGGGCCGCTATAGGCATAACTCCTATGTGTTGGAATACTCCAAAGTTCCTATAGTAGAAGAGGAGTTATAACACGACAATAGGAAATTTCCTTATGGTGGAAATACTTATTACTTTGGTTCAAAAGGAATGAAACAAAGGAAAAACACATAAAAATTCTATGATCTCAATTTTATTGGAAAAAGAAGAATTTAACAATCCACTTGGACCTCTTTTCAAAGTTATACTTACGAGGTGACTTGCTCGAGTGAAGCCACTGGAGCGACCATGGCGCTGAGGAGCGAACTGCCGCCGCCGGTGGCCTGATCTCCTTCTGCCGGCGCCCCCCTCCACCGCAGAGACCAGATCCGGCCTCTCCTCCGCACGCTCTTTTCATCCTCCCCGAAGTCCGGCGCTTCCTCCCAGGGTCGAGCGGCCGCCTTCCTTTCCCTGTCGCCTGTCGGTAAGAAGCAAGGTGCGGCATGTAGCGGCCGGGTCAGCAGCTGCACCCTGGGCTCCTCTTGCCCGTTGCGGTAGCCACCATGGCTGCGCCAGTCACCGCCGCCACGCTCGCCGCGGCCACCCTCGCCTCCCGCAGGTCCGACGCAGCCATTCAAGGAAAGTTGTCCAAGTGCTCCCTCCTCCCCAAGGGCGAGAAAGCTGCAGCAGCTCCGGCTCCGTCGCCCGCTGCCTCTGCTCTCGTCGCCGGTGTTTCCTCGGGCCAGCGGCCCCCGGCTGTGCAGCCGCTCCGCCCAGGCAGGAGCTCCCCGCACCGGCCTGCTGCAGATTTTTCGTCGATGTGTATGTGCTCTCTTGTTGAAGCCAGGTTGCCGTCAACGGTGCTGATGGCAGCTCCCACTCCACCGGCCCCATTTTCGTGGGCCTCTGATGCTCACAATGACGGGGACGACAAAGACGACGAAGAGGAGCTGGCCCCCAAGAAGCCACCTGCTGCCACTAAATTCGTTGGAGAGGACAACCCCCTGTCGACGGTGGCCGCTCGTCCAACTGTTCCTTGCCCACCCGAGGGGCTGCTCTCCGACCCAGCTGTGTTGATCGAGGGGCTTGGGTCTTTGTCGCTGCCGTCAATTGCCGCAAGTGGCCTTACCGTGGTGCCCCTTCATGTTGGTGATGAGCTGCTGGTCCCAAGCTTGCTTTGGGATGCTTCTTTGAGCTCAGACGAGGTCGACGATGATGAAGAGTTGGCTCCGCGATCACCGTTAGCCTCCAGCAAAGGCGTTGTTTCTGGCTCGGTTCGTGGCACCACTGATGTGTGCCATGTTGAGGAGGCGCCATCGAAGCCCTGCAGTGGCCTCTCTACTGCTGATGGTGCTCTTGGAGATGAGGAAGGCTGGGTGCAGGTGGGACGAGGCGGCCACCCCGGCCGTGAGCCTTCGTCTTTGCTTCGGAAGGAAGGCTTGGAGCGTAGTGATACGTCTCCGACGTATCGATAATTTCTTATGTTCCATGCCACATTATTGATGATATCTACATGTTTTATGCACACTTTATGTCATATTCGTGCATTTTCTGGAACTAACCTATTAACAAGATGCCGAAGTGCCGATTCTTGTTTTCTGCTGTTTTTGGTTTCAGAAATCCTAGTAACAAAATATTCTCGGAATTGGACGAAATCAACGCCCAGGGTCCTATTTTGCCACGAAGCTTCCAGAAGACCGAAGAGGAGACGAAGTGGGGCCACGAGGCGCCCAAACCCTAGGGCGGCGCGGCCTGCCCCTTGGCCGCGCCGACCTGTGGTGTGGGGCCCTCGTGTGGCCCCCTGACCTGCCCTTCCGCCTACTTAAAGCCTCCGTCGCGAAACCCCCAGTACCGAGAGCCACGATACGGAAAACCTTCCAGAGACGCCGCCGCCGCCAATCCCATCTCGGGGGATTCAGGAGATCGCCTCCGGCACCCTGCCGGAGAGGGGAATCATCTCCCGGAGGACTCTACGCCGCCATGGTCGCCTCCGGAGTGATGTGTGAGTAGTCTACCCCTGGACTATGGGTCCATAGCAGTAGCTAGATGGTTGTCTTCTCCCCATTGTGCTTAATTGTCGGATCTTGTGAGCTGCCTAACATGATCAAGATCATCTATCTGTAATTCTATATGTTGCGTTTGTTGGGATCCGATGAATAGAGAATACTTGTTATGTTGATTATCAAAGTTATGTCTATGTGTTGTTTATGATCTTGCATGCTCTCCGTTACTAGTAGATGCTCTGGCCAAGTAGATGCTTGTAACTCCAAGAGGGAGTATTTATGCTCGATAGTGGGTTCATGTCTCCGTGAACTGGGAAGTGACAGAAATCTCTAAGATTATGGATGTGCTGTTGCCACTAGGGATAAAACATTGGTACTATGTTCAAGGATGTAGATACTGATTACATTACGCGCAATACTTAATCAAATTGTCTGTTGTTAGCAACTTAATACTGGAGTAGGTTCGTATGATAACCTGAAGGTGGACTTTTTAGGCATAGATGCATGCTGGATAGCGGTCTATGTACTTTGTCGTAATGCCCAATTAAATCTCACTATACTCATCATAATATGTATGTGCATGGTCATGCCCTCTTTATTTATCAATTGCCCAACTGTAATTTGTTCACCCAACATGCTGTTTATCTTATGGGAGAGACACCTCTAGTGAACTGTGGACCCCGGTCCAATTCTCTATACTGAAATACAATCTACTGCAATACTGTTCTACTGTTGTTCTGCAAACAATCATCATCCACACTATACATCTAATCCTTTGTTACAGCAAGCCGGTGAGATTGACAACCTCACTGTTTCGTTGGGGCAAAGTACTTTGGTTGTGTTGTGCAGGTTCCACGTTGGCGCCGGAATCCCTGGTGTTGCGCCGCACTACATCCCGCCGCCATCAACCTTCAACGTGCTTCTTGGCTCCTACTGGTTCGATAAACCTTGGTTTCATGCGAGGAAAACTTGCCGCTGTACGCATCACACCTTCCTCTTGGGGTTCCCAACGGACGCGTGCTGTACGCGTATCAAGCTCTTTTTCTGGCGCCGTTGCCGGGGAGATCAAGACATGCTGCAAGGGGAGTCTCCACTTCCCAATCTCTTTACTTTGTTTTTGTCTTGCTTAGTTTTATTTACTACTTTGTTTGCTGCACTAAATCAAAATACAAAAAAATTAGTTGCTAGTTTTACTTTATTTGCTATCTTGTTTGCTATATCAAAAACCCAAAAAAAATTAGTTACTTGCATTTACCTTATCTAGTTTGCTTTATTTACTGTCTTGCACTCTATATTAAAAATACAAAAAAAATTAGTTACTTTTGTTACCATGTCTAGCTCTGAACCTGTTACTTCTTCGCCTGAAGAATTAGTCTTCACTTTTAAACAGGCGGATGAGGAGAGTTTTAAGGATGCTTGGTCTAGAATTTTTACTTCTTATCGTAAAACTGAACCTCAAATGACTCTAAGTTTGCTCCTTAGTAATTTTTATTTTGGTCTTATGATTCGCTATAGATATGCTTTGGATGCTTTAGTGGGAGGAGATTTCCTTCATTGCAATGGGGATCAAGCTTTTAATGCCATAAAGAAGTTGGTTGCATCACATGATTCAGCTAATAACTTTGATTCAGCCCTTACTAGCATTTATAATAGATTAAACAATCTCGAGATGAGTACATCCCGCTTGGATGACAACTATCACCATGTTCGTAATCGTCTTGAACAAGTTTTAGTGAACTCTAAACTTTCATTATGGGATCCTACTGTTAAAATTGTTATCGGTGATCGAACTCTTCGTGCCAACTGTGATATTATGTCTGAATTTTGCCTTATACCTGAGAGCATTTATAAATCTTTGAAACTTTGGGGAGTCGATAAAGGAGGAGAAGAAATAACTCTGTTATAATTCCTAAGGGAATAGCCGCAGGTGTGCATACAACCATTCTTGGAAGAACAATATCCATTGATTATCTTATTATTGAATGTGTAGGGACAGGAAAAATCACACTCGGAAGATCCCTGCTGAAACTATTGGGAGCAGTCATTGATGTGGGAGAAGGCACCCTGGAATTCACCTCTACACCGGGGGGAAATCATATATTTCCTAAATCAAAGAGAAAGAAAAACAACAAGAAAGGTAAGGGTAAAGCCCAAGGTAAGGTTGATACACCACCCTCCGATAATACTTGATATACACTTTCTGCGCCTAGCTGAAAGGCGTTAAAGAAAAGCGCTTATGGGAGACAACCCATGGTTTTTACTACAGTACTTTGTTTTTATTTTGTGTCTTGGAAGTTGTTTACTACTGTAGCAACCTCTCCTTATCTTAGTTTAGTGTTTTGTTGTGCCAAGTAAAGTCGTTGATAGTAAAGTTCATACTAGATTTGGATTACTGTGCAGAAACAGATTTCTTTGCTGTCACGAATCTGGGCTGTTTTCTCTGTAAGTAACTCAGAAAATTATGCCAATTTACGTGAGTGATCCTCAGATATGTACGCAACTTTCATTCAATTTGAGCATTTTCATTTGAGCAAGTCTGGTGCCTCGATAAAATTCGTCAATACGAACTGTTCTGTTTTGACAGATTCTGCCTTTTATTTCGCATTGCCTCTTTTGCTATGTTGGATGAATTTCTTTGATCCATGAATGTCCAGTAGCTTTATGCAATGTCCAGAAGTGTTAAGAATGATTATGTCACCTCTGAACATGTTAATTTTTATTGTCCACTAATCCTCTAATGAGTTGTTCTAAGTTTGGCGTGGAGGAAGTTTTCAAGGATCAAGAGAGGAGTATGATGCAACATGATCAAGGAGAGTGAAAGCTCTA
This sequence comes from Lolium perenne, assembly GCF_019359855.2. Classification (NCBI taxonomy): domain Eukaryota; kingdom Viridiplantae; phylum Streptophyta; class Magnoliopsida; order Poales; family Poaceae; genus Lolium; species Lolium perenne. Next base: position 123,085,129 of record NC_067250.2, on the reverse strand, counting down.
AGCTTGGGGATGCCCCGGTGGTTCACCCCTGCATATTCTAAGAAGACTCAAGCATCTAAGCTTGGGGATGCCCAAGGCATCCCCTTCTTCATCGACAACATTATCAGGTTCCTCCCCTGAAACTATATTTTTATTCCATCACATCTTATGTGCTTTTCTTGGAGCGTCGGTTTGTTTTTGTTTTTTGTTTTGTTTGAATAAAATGGATCCTAGCATTCACTTTATGGGAGAGAGACACGCTCCGCTGTAGCATATGGACAAGTATGTCCTTAGGCTTTACTCATAGTATTCATGGCGAAGTTTCTTCTTCGTTAAATTGTTATATGGTTGGAATTGGAAAATGATACATGTAGTAAATTGCTAAAATGTCTTGGGTAATGTGATACTTGGCAATTGTTGTGCTCATATTTAAGCTCTTGCATCATATGCTTTGCACCCATTAATGAAGAAATACATAGAGCATGCTAAAATTTGGTTTGCATATTTGGTCTCTCTAAGGTCTAGATAATATCTAGTATTGAGTTTTGAACAACAAGGAAGACGGTGTAGAGTCTTATAATGTTTTCAATATGTCTTTTATGTGAGTTTTGCTGCACCAGTTCATCCTTGTGTTTGTTTCAAATAAACCTTGATAGCCTAAACCTTGTATCGAGAGGGAATACTTCTCATGCATCCAAAATCCTTGAGCCAACCACTATGCCATTTGTGTCCACCATACCTACCTACTACATGGTATTTCTCCGCCATTCCAAAGTAAATTGCTTGAGTGCTACCTTTAAAATTCCTTCATTCACCTTTGCAATATATAGCTCATGGGACAAATAGCTTAAAAACTATTGTGGTATTGAATATGTACTTATGCACTTTATCTCTTATTAAGTTGCTTGTTGTGCGATAACCATGTTCACTGGGGACGCCATCAACTATTCTTTGTAGAATTTCATGTGAGTTGCTATGCATGTTCGTCTTGTCTGAAGTAAGAGAGATCTACCACCTTATGGTTAAGCATGCATATTGTTAGAGAAGAACATTGGGCCGCTAACTAAAGCCATGATCCATGGTGGAAGTTTCAGTTTTGGACAATATCCTCAATCTCATATGAGAAAATTATTAATTGTTGTTACATGCTTATGCATAAAAGAGGAGTCCATTATCTGTTGTCTATGTTGTCCCGGTATGGATGTCTAAGTTGAGAATAATCAATAGCGAGAAATCCAATGCGAGCTTTCTCCTTAGACCTTTGTACAGGCGGCATAGAGGTACCCCTTTGTGACACTTGGTTAAAACATATGCATTGCGATGATCCGGTAGTCCAAGCTAATTAGGACAAGGTGCGGGCACTATTAGTATACTATGCATGAGGCTTGCAACTTGTAAGATATAATTTACATGATACATATGCTTTATTACTACCGTTGACAAAATTGTTTCATGTTTTCAAAATCAAAGCTCTAGCACAAATATAGCAATCGATGCTTTTCCTCTATGGAGGACCATTCTTTTACTTTCATTGTTGAGTCAGTTCACCTATTTCTCTCCACCTCAAGAAGCAAACACTTGTGTGAACTGTGCATTGATTCCTACATACTTGCATATTGCACTTATTATATTACTCTAGGTTGACAATATCCATGAGATATACATGTTACAAGTTGAAAGCAACCGCTGAAACTTAATCTTCCTTTGTGTTGCTTCAATGCTTTTACTTTGAATTATTGCTTTATGAGTTAACTCTTATGCAAGACTTATTGATGCTTGTCTTGAAGTACTATTCATGAAAAGTCTTTGCTTTATGATTCACTTGTTTACTCATGTCATATACATTGTTTTGATCGCTGCATTCACTACATATGCTTTACAAATAGTATGTTATGATGGCATGTCACTCCAGAAATTATCTTTGTTATCGTTTTACCTGCTCGGGACGAGCAGAACTAAGCTTGGGGATGCTGATACGTCTCCGACGTATCGATAATTTCTTATGTTCCATGCCACATTATTGATGATATCTACATGTTTTATGCACACTTTATGTCATATTCGTGCATTTTCTGGAACTAACCTATTAACAAGATGCCGAAGTGCCGATTCTTTGTTTCTGCTGTTTTGGTTTCAGAAATCCTAGTAACGAAATATTCTCGGAATTGGACGAAATCAACGCCCAGGGTCCTATTTTGCCACGAAGCTTCCAGAAGACTGAAGAGGAGACGAAGTGGGGCCACGAGGCGCCCAAACCCTAGGGCGGCGCGGCCTGCCCCTTGGCCGCGCCGACCTGTGGTGTGGGGCCCTCGTGTGGCCCCCTGACCTGCCCTTCCGCCTACTTAAAGCCTCTGTCGCGAAACCCCCAGTACCGAGAGCCACGATACGGAAAACCTTCCAGAGACGCCGCCGCCGCCAATCCCATCTCGGGGGATTCAGGAGATCGCCTCCGGCACCCTGCCGGAGAGGGGAATCATCTCCCGGAGGACTCTACGCCGTCATGGTCACCTCCGGAGTGATGTGTGAGTAGTCTACCCCTGGACTATGGGTCCATAGCAGTAGCTAGATGGTTGTCTTCTCCCCATTGTGCTTAATTGTCGGATCTTGTGAGCTGCCTAACATGATCAAGATCATCTATCTGTAATTCTATATGTTGCGTTTGTTGCGATCCGATGAATAGAGAATACTTGTTATGTTGATTATCAAAGTTATGTCTATGTGTTGTTTATGATCTTGCATGCTCTCCGTTACTAGTAGATGCTCTGGCCAAGTAGATGCTTGTAACTCCAAGAGGGAGTATTTATGCTCGATAGTGGGTTCATGTCTCCGTGAATCTGGGGAAGTGACAGAAATCTCTAAGATTATGGATGTGCTGTTGCCACTAGGGATAAAACATTGGTACTATGTTCAAGGATGTAGTTACTGATTACATTACGCGCAATACTTAATGCAATTGTCTGTTGTTAGCAACTTAATACTGGAGGGGGTTCGGATGATAACCTGAAGGTGGACTTTTTAGGCATAGATGCATGCTGGATAGCGGTCTATGTACTTTGTCGTAATGACCAATTAAATCTCACTATACTCATCATAATATGTATGTGCATGGTCATGCCCTCTTTATTTGTCAATTGCCCAACTGTAATTTGTTCACCCAACATGCTGTTTATCTTATGGGAGAGACACCTCTAGTGAACTGTGGACCCCGGTCCAATTCTCTATACTGAAATACAATCTACTGCAATACTGTTCTACTGTTGTTCTGCAAACAATCATCATCCACACTATACATCTAATCCTTTGTTACAGCAAGCCGGTGAGATTGACAACCTCACTGTTTCGTTGGGGCAAAGTACTTTGGTTGTGTTGTGCAGGTTCCACGTTGGCGCCGGAATCCCTGGTGTTGCGCCGCACTACATCCCGCCGCCATCAACCTTCAACGTGCTTCTTGGCTCCTACTGGTTCGATAAACCTTGGTTTCATACTGAGGGAAAACTTGCCGCTGTACGCATCACACCTTCCTCTTGGGGTTCCCAACGGACGCGTGCTGTACGCGTATCACGTAGTCTCGCCTTCAAGCGTTGGGCTCGGGGGAGATGCTTTTGGTGCCTCGAGCGTGGCCACCAAGTCAGCACATGCCGTGAGCCCTTCAAATGCATCCGATGTCACCGTCCAGGTCACTGGGAGCGATTCTGCCGTGCACGCTTTCCCGCTGCCCGTTCTCGCTCTCCAGACACTCGTGCTCGTTCTTCGGACGCTTGGGCCCCTTCCCAGCGGAGCCGCTCTCCGACTGCACAACCTCGTCGCCCCTTGGCGCCCCGGAGTTGGGTTGAGGTCGTGTGCCGCCCGTCGTCGCCTCTAGCATCGCCGCCAAGGCCCTCTCCAAGGTGTTGTGAGGAGTTCAATGTGAATGCCACTTTTGACTCTCACCTTCAATGCCAGTTTGCCTTGATGCGCATGGAGCTCGCTCAGGTGGTTGCTAACTGCGTCGAGGAGGCGTCTCGCCCCCTTCGTGAAGAGGTGGCAAGTCTCAAGTTGTTGTTGGCACGCGTTGGTATTTCGTTGGAGCCGACAGAGGCGGGTTCTTCTGGTGGTGGGCAGGAGCTCGCCTCTATGCAGGCTTCGTTTCCGCTTGGCTCCGTTGAGCCGAAGTCATCGGTAGTTGAGAGCACGAGCCCCTGGAGTTGAGTGGTGGTGTAGCTATACCTCCATGCATTTGTCGAGGAAGTGAGGTTGGACTCGCGCGACATCTCGATCATGACTTCTCCACCGAGTCAGACGCTGGGCTTCGAGAAGGGTGGCGTTATTGACGATGCCGTTGCTCTCTCGCCTAAGGCTGACATGCATGTGGTTCCTTTTGGTGATGAAGTTGCTAAGTCGGGAGTGTTGGCAACAACGCCTGACGCTGTGGTTGCAAGAGAGGTTTGCGATTTTCTCACCACCTTGGTTGCTGCCTATCATGGATCCGCGGTTGATTGATGTGTCTTTATCGGTGCGGTGTTCGAGTGTTGTGTTTGGAGTTTGTTCGTGTCGCCTCATGGTTCCTTGTGTTGGCTAGTGTGGGTGTGACCGTGTTGTTCGGGTCTTTATTAGGCTTAATTCTGTTGTTGTAGGTTTTCGCTCGGTTTTCTCCTAAAAACTGAGCACTCTCTTCTTAATTAATAGATGAGGCAAAGCTTTTGCCTCCGTTTCAAAAAAAAAGTTATACTTACATTTTCAAATTGGTTGATTTTGATTTGACCATGTTTATTAGGATTATTGTGTTTTCCCGTTTCTAGAAATTAAACTCCATTTTTATAATTTTTCTTTGCTTTTCGAATACACTGTTTTGCACATGCATCTGTATCATATTGTTTTTCTTATTCTTAGGTTGGTAGACTAGATTTTAGTAAGATGTCTATTATTGCGGTCTTTTCTTTGTTTCATGATTTTTTATGGGCCCAGGATTTAAGGAACCTACTAGAGTACTTACGATGTATTTTAAATCAATGAACGCAATAGCTCACGCCATATTACTGGTTGTTCGAGTGGTAGCGAAGTTGAGATGCATTGGGATTTCCTTCCTCGTCGACATGTTGAAGTGGCTTCGTGGAATGATCTATTTTTCTCAAACAAGTCTAGACCAATGTTGGCTGCTGTTCGCCATTGCAGGAGTTAACAACATCTCTAACGATGTACCATACAATAGGAGGGTCTATTTTGGTGTACACATACAATAGGACACCAAAAGTCTAACTCGTGATGCAAATGGTCCCGAGGTCGCAGACCCACACATTTTTTGTCTAAATTTAGGCTAGGAATATGCTGCCACACTGACAAAAGGCAGACCGTCCGCACGTCCTCTCGCTGAAGGAATGTGCCCTAGAGGTAATAATACATGTTATTATTTATTTCCATGTTCATTACCAATGTTTATCATTTATGCTATAACTGTTATGTGTCTTTACTATGAGATTCAAAGAAAAACTCATAAGCAGACCCAGAGAGATAAGCACCCAAAAATGGGGGATTAACACCAAGTTGTTCCTTGTCCCACCTCTAGGACTAGCTCATGTGTTGTTTAATGATCATGGTTATTGCTAAAGGAATAAGGTTACCAATAAAATGAGAGCACATTGCTGGAAGAATAATGGTGCTACATCGACCCCTTTATATGATATGAGAGATGCGTTGTTAGCATTATCATCATGTTGTTGTCATATGTATGAGACCCTAGAACATGAAAATATCGAGTACGCTCATGCTAGAAGGTATGCTTTGATTGTCATCAGACGTTATCTGCAACATGGTAATCATAAAGGTGAACTTTAGATATATCCGAAAGTGTCTATGGAAACTTGGATAGTTCAAGGTTGCACGCTTTCTCATCCTGGCGATGGAGAGATGCGCTTTTGGCCTTCTCGGTATTACAATGTCACCTTATCGGCTCGCCAGTCATATCGTGATGATGATCACGAGAATGAAACTAGAGCAAGGATAATGGGTATAGTGATCAAGTGTTTAATCACGAGGATACCGGAGTGCCACCTTGGGTTGTCATTAGTATCGCGAAGCAAGGAACCATGAGTCATGTATGCATGTTATTGAAACTATTGGGTCACACGCTTACAGTAATTCATTTTGTTGTGAGAAGTTATATATACATTTGAGAGAATGACATAAAAATTGTCCGGGGACATCGATTTAATATCGAAGAGGTTTCATAATTGTTCCGGGACTTTATATGTGAGAGAGAAATTATCGGAATCATTCCAGAATTATCAAAAGTGTTTCGGAGAACTCTGGCAAGTGTTATGGAGTTATCAAATATGTTCTAGGATTCAAATAGTTCCGATGAATTTTATAGGAGAAATTGGGCATTCGGACTTTATCGGAAATCTCCAGAGGAGTGCCAACCTGGAGGATGGCCGAAAGGCCAAAACATTAATGGTGGTTGTATGGGTCCTAGTGGCCATCTCGACTAGAAAGGCCAATTAAGCTCCCAAGGGGCACCTATACAGTGATGGGGAGGGGGTATGACTTGCCCCTCTCCCAGGTTGTTGCTCCCCCCTCGACCTATGTAAATAGAGGCAACCCCTACGGCCGAAGCTCTGGCTCTTTTACGAGGTGTAGATTTCCTTGAACAACTAACAAGCAAAAACATGTGTATCGAGTTCGATTATTTATAGCTGGTCGAAGATTATGATGGTGAGATCGACATGGGCGGACGTAGCGGGTGGGATGGGGGTGCTGGCCCACCCAGAATTTCTGGTTCTTTTTATATCCCAATTCTCATTTTGCAGTCCTGTGGAAAAAAAAGGTCCAATTGGCATGTTCATACCGATCGTTCTAGTCTTACGTTCCTCCACACCTCGCGAGTCGCGACCACATCGGCAGGAACATAACCTTCCCCTGCGGCCACCGCATCCACGAGGGAGAGTGGGAGACGAACACTCCCCCGCTGGCCGCCTCGGCCCACGGCCTCTTGACGCCTTTCCTTGGCAGCTCGCCTTGTGCTACCCGACCCTGACTCCGTCCGCCGTTGCGGCGCTGCTCCCTCTTCTCCCGAATGGGCCACCGCCTTCCTCGGATCCTCCCTCTCGAGCACGGCCGCTGTTGCGCCACCCACCGGTGTATGCCTTTCCGAGATCCTCATGTCAGCCACTGCTCGACCGCTTCTTCCTCTGCATTCTGCAGGTCTTCTCCCGGCTCCCTCAAATTCAAGAAATACTGGTCGGATACGTGAATGCGAATTGCCCCTATTCTCTGTGTTACTGTTAAAATTTCCCTGATTCTCTATGCTACTATTAAAATAACATTAGCATTGATTCAATTGGTAGTTCAACACTTGTAGAAAGGTATCAATATATTGTCAATGCAATGGTGCTTAGTAGATTGACAAACTATAAAATGCAACATATGAGGTCACTTGTATGGGAAGGATTTCTTACAAAGGTGACATTGTTTTGCAAAAAACATAGCATTGAAGTTCCTTCACGAGAGAAAAAAAATGTGGCTCATGAAAAATTACATCGGTATTATTCCATCATGCGATACCTTTTTTCCATGTTTTGAACTATTTGGGAGGAAAATTATGTCTCTCATCAAAATCCTAGTGAAGTATTATTCATTTAGCAAACTTTTATCACAATTTGGGGGAGGTAAATTATTATTTTGGAGATGTGCCCACCGTCTATTTTTTTTCCTGCATCTGCCACTGGAGATCCAAGTTCAGAGCCCATATTCCCCGATCATGGCAGAGTGTTTTACAAAAGTTAGCAGAATGAGAGGAATATGGTTTCGGCATTGTCCGAGGGATGCAAATCAGGTAGCACATCAATTATCTAGAAATGCTTATATGTCAAAACAATATTCAATTTGGGATGGTGATCCTGCGGCTGTGGGATTCATCAAAGCGTTTGTGTTTGTGTTGAATGATGCAACTATACTCTATATTCAATAAAGCGCCATTAGGCATTCCTTCAACCAAAAAAAGAGGCGGGCCCTCTCTCCCAGATCATCCCAAGAACACAGAAAAGAAAAACCCTTCGGTTGGCTCCCTCTCCCTCACAGAGTTCTCCACATAAACACACGTAAAAGGCTACACCACCCTTGACATTAGCGTGACGCCCCAACGAAACGCTGGTGGACTGGATAAACCGTGTACGTGAGTACCGACAGAGGGATCATATATATGAATCTATGATCCTCGGATTGGAGCGAGTAGGAGATAAGTCCTTGCGACTAGGAGGGACACGCCTAACTGCGGGGATCACCGCATTTAGAATCTTCATCGAACCTCTTCCGCTTTAACCTAATGATTTTATCTAGATCCAGTCTAAAGTGTTGTATCTTCATGAACAGATCTTGGGTGATCATGTAGGGTGAATTTCTTTATCTTGGGTGATCATGTATGATTTAACATGCAACAAACAAATCAGCCTTCGTACACTAATCACTAATCAGCCTAGCATATGCAACCAATTTGTTGTTTCTGTGACATCTCGTATACTTGTAGATGAGGCTTGAGGTGCAGGAAAGGCATGTGCTAATTCTTCAGAGGTTCAGGCTATATATGCTAGCTTTTGGTGTGTTTGAAAATTGCTGGTCCCTAAGCTGCATGTAGACAGTTTGACGTTTGGGAGCTGCCATGGCTGCATGAGAGCTTCACACCAGCCTATGAACGCGTGTGGAGACGAAAGAACTAGACAGGATAGAAGAAGCCACTTCCGACCAAAATGAAAATAAAATGTAACGCCAGCTTTGTTTGGGTTGGATGGATGTACAATAGTTGTATAAGTACGTACGAACTCCTTTCGTAGTTTCGTACACTAGCTCGGTAGCTGTTCACGATGGAATCATGGACCACACAGGGAACATCGTTGGAATACTGAATGGAGAATAGTACTACATGGTAACGATAACTAGTCATTTCTTATGCACAACTTTGATTATTGCATGATTCGTCTTGTGCGTTGGATTCACGTATACATTGCTTTAACCACCTTTGATCTATATTTTTATTCTTGCTTTTGCTGTTCCCAAACATGCGATGAAGAGAAGACAAACTTGAAAGATTAATAATTTCTTGCTTGTTCCAATCTACCATCACATCATGCTAATGATATTCCTTTTGTCCAACTGGTGTGAAGATTAACTGCCGATTAACTGACCTTTCATCTTTGTGTTGCAGGAGCGCCCAAGATTAGATACAACAAGACATGGCTGGAACGTGTTTTATATTTTCTTCTTTTTTACCCAAATCCGAACACTAAAATGCGAAGTAGTCCAGGCCTAATGAGTAGTGAGTACTAGATAGCTTTGGACCAAGCGCACCCCACTGGACTATAGCCTAACTCAGGTCAGATTTAGCTAGCTTAGAGCATCTCTAGCAGAGCCCGAACTCGAAGCCTGGCCCGTATAACGAGTTCGGGCCCCCGAGAAATCGAGCGGTCGCCCCGTATTAAAAGGGGTCACGGAGGGAGTTCGGTTTCTAAACCCTACACCTCTCCGCCGCTTTCACTCCCGCCGTCTGCCTCCTCTCCGGCGAGCCATTCCGCCTCCTCTAACGCCGCTCCGCCGCTTCCGCCACCACCCCTCCGTCCGCAATGGGGCGGTTAAGACGTGTAGGTAGGGGAGGGGGCCGAATCGGCGGCGGGAAAGTACCTCGGCGTCCGCCGGGTGTACGGGCGGAGGCGGACCGCGCGAGGCGGTCGCGCTCCGACGGCGCATGGAAGCGGCCTGGACGGAAGTGGCCGGAAGTTATCCGCGCCGTCAAGCACGCGAGGAGGCGGCCGAAGAAGGAGAAGCCGAGGCGCCCCCGATGCCAACTCGTGCAGCCCGCCGCTGCCGGCGCTGCCCCCGCGCGGCAACGACGACGCCGCCGCCGACGGGCCGCCTCTAGCTTGCGGGAGCACCTCCGAGGCGGCGGCCTTCAAGGTGGCGGCGCTCATCGTCGCCTAGGAAACGCCGGCGAGCAAAAACCCTCCGCCGCCGATGGGACGCGCTCCGGTGACACTCTAGTCGATACGGGGACTAATCTAGTCTAATTAGGCCCCTAATTACCGAATGTAGGTCGAACACGCATGTATTTTGCCTAGATTATTATAAATTATCGACGAATTCAGCTTGATCGGAGCAAATCGGGTTCAATCGTGACTTTGATTTTCCCGCGATGTTTGATTTCCGCTTTTTCGGTTCGCAAGTTCGGTTTCTGTTCTGCACCGTGACAAAACCCAACTCTTTTCAGCAGTTCGGGAGACCGAACTCGACGTTTTCGGTTCCGCGATATACGGGCTCTGCTAGAGATGCTCTTAGGCCCAAGCTTGTTGCCGCCTGAAGCGCATCTCGCTGCTGGTTAGGCCCACAGCCCAACAGGTATTCTTGCTTTTTTTTCTTGGTTTCACTTTTTCTTATGTTTCTCTTATTTATTATATTTTCTTGCTAATATTTTTTCTACACGATTAAACTTTTAGGGTACTACTCCCTAGAGGTAGACCTTTTCACAGGGAACCTGCGCTAGCAACGAGCATGTGGCACACATCGAAAAATGAAGGATGATACATGCACACAAAACTGAAAGCCACGAGACAAGAGGTTGACGCCGTTGATGCATCGTCACGGCCAGGGCGGGAGGGGACGCATGGCATGTGATGTCTACGCACGCTTCTATTCCTGTAGACAGTGTTGGGCCTCCAAGAGCAGAGGTTTGTAGAACAGCAGCAAGTTTCCCTTAAGTGAATCACCCAAGGTTTATCGAATTCAGGGAGGTAGAGGTCAAAGATATCCCTCTCAAGCAACCCTGCAATTACGATACAAGAAGTCTCTTGTGTCCCCAACACACCTAATACACTTGTCAGATGTATAGGTGCACTAGTTCGGCGAAGAGATAGTAAGATGCAAGTGATATGGATGAATATGAGTAGTAATAACAATCTGAAATAAATATGGCAGCAAGTAAACATGCAGTAGAACAGTAAATAAATGGTGATTCGATATTTGGAAACAAGGCCTAGGGTTCATACTTTCACTAGTGGACACTCTCAACAATGATCACATAAATAAATAAATAACTTCTCTTCACTTGTGCTACTTCTCACACTCTCTTGTTGGATAACAAACACCATTCATTGTGTAGGGCTATAAAAGCACACCTCAAGCCGGAGTAAACAAGCTCCACAACATCCGGAGTTCATATTAAAGTAACCTCTAGAGTGCATAATAGACCATTGCAATTTAGACCGAGTACTAACATAGCATACACACTGTCAACAATAGCTCTGAAAGGGGGAATAGATCGCATCAATACTATCATAGTAATAGTTAACTTCATAATCTACAAGAGATTACAATCATAACCTACGCCAAGTACTACATGATGCACACACTATCAACATTACATCATGGATAAGGAATAGACTACTTTAATAACATCACTAGAGTAGCACATAGATTAATAGTGATACAAAGCTCATGATCACATAAAGATCACACCATGGGAGAGAGATGAACCAAATAGCTACCGGTAGAGCCCTCAGCCTCGGGGGAGAACTACTCCCTCCTCATCATGGGAGACAGCAACGGCGATGAAGATGGTGGTGGTGTCGATGGAGATGACTCCGGGGGCAATTCCCCGTCCCGGCGGCGTGCCGGAACAGAGACTTCTGTCCCCCGAAACGGAGTTTCGCGATGGCAGCGGCATCCCTGGAGTCTTTCTGGAGTTTCGTCAATTGGTGTAGGGTTTTCTCGTCACGAGAGACTATATAGGCGAAGAGGCGGCGCGAGGGGGTGCCTGGGGGTCCCACCCCATAGGCTGGCGCGCCCCCCCTCCAGGCCGCGCCGCCCTGTGGTCTGGGGGCCCTGGGCCTCCTCTCCGACTCCCCTTCGGTGTTCTGGTCCTTCTCGGTGAAATAGGATGTTTGGCTTTTGTTTCGTCGAATTCCGAGAATATTGCCCGAACAGCCTTTCTGGAACCAAAAACAGCAGAAAACAGGAACTGGCACTGTGGCATCTTGTTAATAGGTTAGTTCCGGAAAATGCATAAAAACATTATAAAGTGTGAGCAAAACATGTAGGTATTGTCATAAAACTAGCATGGAACATCAGAAATTATAGATACGTTGGAGACGTATCAAGCATCCCCAAGCTTAGTTCCTACTCATCCTCGAGTAGGTAAACGATAAAAAGAATAATTTCTGAAGTGACATGCTACTTACATAATCTTGATCATACTATTGTAAAGCATATGAGATGAATGAAGTGATTCAAAGCAATGGTAAAGATAATGACTAAACAACTGAATCATATAGCAAAGACTTTTCATGAATAGTACTTTCAAGACAAGCATCAATAAGTCTTGCATAAGAGTTAACTCATAAAGCAATAGATTCTTAATAGAAGGTTTTGAAGCAATACAAAGGAAGATATAAGTTTCAGCAGTTGCTTTCAACTTCAACATGTATATCTCATGGATAATTGTCAACACAAAGTAATATGATGAATGCAAATAAGCAAGTATGTAGGAATCAATGCACATAGTTGACACAAGTGTTTGCTTCTAAGATGGAAAGAAGTAGGTAAACTGACTCAACATAAAGTATAAGAAAGGCCCTTCGCAGAGGGAAGCAGGGATTACTATTTTTGTGCTAGAGCTTTTATTTTGAAAACATAGAAACAATTTTGTCAACGGTAGTAATAATTCATATGTGTTATGCATAAGACATCCTATAAGTTGCAAGCCTCATGCATAGAATACCAATAGTGCTCGCACCTTGTCCTAATTAGCTTGGATTTCCATGGATTATCATTGCATAACATATGTTTCAACCAAGTGTCACAAAGCGGTACCTCTATGCCGCCTGTACAAAGGTCCAAGGAGATAGATCGCATTTGATTTCTCGTTTTTGATAGATCTCAACTAAGGACATCCATACCGGGACAACATAGAAAACAGATAATGGACTCCTCTTTAATGCTTAAGCATTCAACAACAGATAATATTCTCATAAGAGATTGAGGATTAATGTCCAAACTGAAACTTCCACCATGATACATGGCTTTAGTTAGCGGCCCAATGTTCTTCTCTAACAATATGCATACTCAAACCATTTGATCATGATAAATCACCCTTACTTCGGACAAGACGAACATGCATAGCAACTCACATGATATTCAACAAAGGTGTAATAGTTGATGGCGTCCCCAGAAACATGGTTACCGCTCAACAAGCAACTTATAAGAAATAAGATACATAAGCTACATATTCTTTACCACAATAGTTTTTAAGGCTATTTTCCCATGAGCTATATATTGCAAAGACAAGGAATGAAATTTTAAAGGTAGCACTCAAGCAATTTACTTCGGAATGGCAGAAAAATACCACATAGTAGGTAGGTATGGTGGACACAAATGGCATAGGTTTTAGCTCAAAGATTTGGATTCACGAGAAGTATTCCCTCTGAATACAAGGCTTTGGCTAGCAAGGTTGTTTGAAGCAAACACAAGTATGAACCGGTATGCAAAACTTACATAAGAACATATTGCAAGCATTATAAGACTCTACACTGTCTTCCTTGTTGTTCAAACACTTCACCAGAAAATATCTAGACTTTAGAGAGATCAATCATGCAAACCAAATTTTAACAAGCTCTATGGTAGTTCTTCATTAATAGGTGCAAAGTAAATGATGCAAGAGCTTAAACATGATCTATTTGAGCAAAACAATTGCCAAGTATCAAATTATTCAAGACAATATACCAAGTACCACATGAAGCATTTTCTGTTTCCAACCAAATAACAATGAACGAAGCAGTTTCAACCTTCGCCATGAACATTAAAAGTAAAGCTAAGAACACCAGTGTTCATATGAACGAGCGGAGCGTGTCTCTCTCCCACACAAAGAATGCTAGGATCCGATTTTATTCAAACAAAAATAAAAATAAAAACATACAGACGCTCCAAGTAAAGCACATAAGATGTGACGGAATAAAAATATAGTTTCACTAGAGGTGACCTGATAAGTTGTCGATGAAGAAGGGGATGTCTTGGGCATCCCCAAGCTTAGATGCTTGAGTTTTCTTGAAATATGCAGGGATGAACCACGGGGGCATCCCCAAGCTTAGACTTTTCACTCTTCTTGATCATATTGTATCATCCTCCTCTCTTGACCCTTGAAAACTTCCTCCACACCAAACTCAAAACAACCTCATTAGAGGGTTAGTGCATAATTAAAAATTCACATATTCAGAGGTGACACAATCATTCTTAACACTTCTGGACATTGCTCAAAGCTCCTGAAAGTTAATGGAACAAAGAAATCCATTCAACATAGCAAAAGAGGCAATGCGAAATAAAAAGGCAGAATCTGTCAAAACAGAACAGTCCGTAAAGACGAATTTTTTAGAGGCACTTAACTTGCTCAGATGAAAAGGCTCAAATTGAATGAAAGTTGCGTACATATCTGAGGATCACTCATGAAAATTGGCAGATTTGTCTGAGTTACCTACAGAGAGGCCTACTCAATTTCGTGACAGCAAGAAATCTGTTTCTGCGCAGTAATCCAAATCTAGTGCCAACCTTACTATTAAAGACTTTACTTGGCACAACAATGCAATAAAATAAAGATAAGGAGAGGTTGCTACAGTAGTAACAACTTCCAAGACACAACAAAACAGTGGCAAAATAAAAACATGGGTTATCTCCCAAGAAGTGCTTTCTTTATAGACATTAAGATGGGCTCGGCAATTTTAATGATGCTCTTGCAAGAAAATAAGAGTTGAAGCAAAGAGAACATCAAAAACCAAGTATGAAACAAATTTAAGTCTAACCTACTTCCTATGAAAATGAATCTTGTAAATAAACAAATCATGTAAGCATAACGCAACAAGCATAGGAAGGCAATACAAGCGCGACTTCAAGATTCTCAACATAAAGAGGGGAAACTTAATATTATTAAGATGCATATAGCCATGTTTCCCTCTCTCATAATAACTTTCAGTAGCATCATGAAAAAACTCAACAATATAACCATCACTTAAAACATTATTATCATGGTTCATATGCATAAAAGTATCATTAATTTTGGCATAAGAAGAATTCTTCTCATTGATAGTAATTGGAGCAGGATCATTATCAAGAATTTGAACATGATAAACAAGTTGCATACTAAGGGAATTGTTTTTGGCAATCCCTATCATAACTATGACAAGTTTCATAAGGGTAATTATAACCTATGTCACAGCATTCTTTATAATAATTATCAAAGATTGGAGGCATAGTGTCATCATAAGAAGTAGAATAGTTATCTTCCACAGTATATTCATCTGTAATCATACCATCATTGTTACTAGAAGGAGATGTATCAAACATATAATCATCAGTAGCAAAAGGATTTTCAAACACCTCATCCCCAAGCTTAGAGCTTTCTATATCATTATGGTAAGAAGCATGGATAGTACTAATACTATGGAAATTATTAACATCATCATTTTCAGAATTAGTTTCCCAGAGATTTTCAATATCAAAAGTAGTGTGCTCTTTCAAATCATGATCACTAATGTAGGTAAAGGGCATAGGAAGATCATTGTACTCAAATTCATTATCACAATAATCATTAGGAGCAACATACTTACGGTTACCTATCGTTATCTCATACACGCGGGGATATGCCGTTACCTCTTTCTTTTTATTTCCCCTCTTCTTCTTCTTTTTCGTTCCCTTCTTCTTCTTTTCCTTCTCCTCGTTCCCTTCTTTAGGAGGAAGAGGCTTGAAGGTAGGCTTCTCCACATAACCTGATTTATTTGCAGAAAAAATAGAAGAAACTTGGGAGGATTCCTCCTTTTTATTAATAAGTTTAAAACACACATCGGTCCTATCATATTTTGGCAAAGTCTCATCTTCTAAAATATTTTGTATGTAAGTATTTGTATGGCAATTATCAATGCAATAAGAAAGACACCCATGGAGGACATTATTAATATCAAGATCACTCATATCTAACAAAGAAATTTTTCTTGATAACTCTTCACACCCCAAAAATAAAGTAAGTTCATGCTGATTAGGAAGGATTTCATTATCACAATACAAATTTGCAGCACTCATGGGGTTCGAATTATCATTGGAGGAGCATTGAAAATTAAAATGACCCACTCTATGGCAAAGTTCACAAATAAAAGGATAGAGGGCACAAACTTTTTCACCAAGATCATCTAGAGCCCTAGACCACTTTCTAGTTTTTTCATTCCTATGATGGATACAATATTCATCTTCGATTTGATTAATTCCACAAGGTCTATGCATTCCACAAAAATTAACATGCTTATAAGAAATAGTATTTTCAGAAGTTTGGGCATGTTTATTGCAATCATTAACAACAATTTCATTTTCCATGCAAGTGTCTTTGCAAGGTTCATGATACATGTACCAATTTTCTTTAGGAACATTAATATGAGAAGCAAAGGCTCTATAGCTGTAAGGGTAATTTACCCTTATCCATTATTTTGGTAACAATGACACCGTGCTAGAGTATTTGACCTAATACGTTTATAAGGATTATCTCAGGTATTAGGCAAAGAGGCATAAATGGTGTATCAAAGGAACAAGAAGGCTAAAGGAGACCCCCCACTTCAACAACAATCGAAAAGGGGTCTACAGCAGATATCCGGTCTGCCACCCGGTTGGATCGGGCTCCAGACCGGCTGGTCCGGCGTGCGGTCCGGTCGACCGGGCGCCAACCGGGCGCCAACCGGGCTTCGAATCAGCGCATAATCGATCCGGTCATCAGCCCGGTCTGTCGGCCTCCTGACCGGCGGGTCCGGCGTATGGTCCGGTCGACCGGGCGCCAACCGGGCGCCAACCGGAGGAGCTCCTGGACGAAGAAAAGTGGGATCCGGTCTGCCATCCGGTCACAACCTGCAGGTCCGGTCACTGGTCCGGTCTGACCGGACTCCAGACCGGACAGTCCGGTCAAGGGTCCAGTTGACCGGGTTTGTCGAGAGAAAAGCTGAGGTGGCAAGTGACCAACGGCCATATTTCGAAGAACACTATAAATAGGCCTTCTCCTACCTCAGAACAGTTAGGCACTACACTATAAACTGTTCTTGAGCTCTCTCTCTCTTACTCCATTGCTAGAAACACCAAAAGCCTCCGATCTCCCTCCTCCTCCACCCAAACTCAAATCCCTCCGGGGAATCACTAGAGGAGGACCCGATCTACTGTTCTACCAAGCCAAATCTCATTCCCCCTTGTATTCATCGAGAAGCTTGCTTCCTAGGGTTCCTTGGAAACCCTAGGTGGGCAAGAGGAGTCCGGAAGCATCCGGGCTGTGGATTTGCTCCGGGCAAGATTGTGAAGGTTTGGAGGCTACCTCAAAGTCTACCACAAGTGAGTGAGCTATTCCTTCGTGGGATAGGCTCCGGAGAATAGGGTGAGCCTTCGTGGCATGGGGAATCCTTCGTGGGACCTCCACCCCTCCAAATGTGACGTACCTTCTTGCAAAGGAAGGGAACACGGGAATACATCCTCGTCTTCGCGTGCTATCGGTTATCTCTAACCGAACTCCTTACTTGTGATTTAACTGCCTGAGAGAGCCTTCGTGCTCGAGTTAGTTGTATCCTCATATAGGTTGCTTCACCTAGTTTGCATTAGGCTCATCTTTATATTCCGCAAATCCTAATATTGCAAAGAAAGAATTAAAATATGTAGAAACCTATTCACCCCCTCTAGGTTTACCATCTCTATACTTTCAATTGGTATCAGAGCCTGGACTCTTATTAAGGGCTTCACCGCCTTAAGAGTGAGATGGATAAACTATTCGAGGGTCTAGATGAAGACTCTAACCTTTCGGTTAAAGAGGTGAAATCTAGATTCTTGGCATATGATGCCGAGAAGAAGAAAAAGGAGGATGAGCTACAAAGCCAAATGGCAGAGATGTCTGCCATGCTTAAGAACTTTACTAGTAGGCCTCCTAGTACGGCTTTGGCCTACCTAGGGAGCTATCACGAAGTCAACCATGACTATCCCAAAAACACTTCACCCATGCCTCATATAAACCATAGTGGGAATGTTCCCCATTTTGATGGAACTCACTTTCCTTTTTGGAAATCTTCTATGGAATCTCATATTCGCAGCTGCAGCGTGGAGTTGTGGGAGATCATTGTTCATGGATACCGGGAGCCACAAGATCCCATACGGTTGACCTCCACCGAATTCTACAACCGTCAACTCAACGCCTCCGCACATGACAAGATTAGGAGTGGCATCAACCGCAAGCTCCTTGATCAAGTCAATGACATAGACTCCGCTAAAGAGTTGTGGGATCGAATCATAGTACTCCAAGAGGGAACCGATTTGATCCAATCAGCTCTTTATGAGACCGCAAAGCAAGAGGCCCATCAATTCATGATTCGAGAATGAGAGTCCGTGGCCGATGCTTATGTAAGACTTGGTGCTCTTAGAGTAAGGGTCAAGGGACTTGGTGTTGAGAAGTACAATGACGGCTTCAAGATGAATGAAGCATTCATAAAGTCCAAGGTCATTTCTATGATTGCCATCAATCAAGAAGACACCAACCTTGCACTCAACTTGCAAATCATGACCAAGAGTGCCGACCTCAACTCCGATGATCTAGTCTCCTATGTGGCCGCCAATGAAAACATGGCCAAAGCGGGAAAGAGGCTCATGGCAATGAACCGTGTTGATGAAGCCTCACACAACCATGAAGCGCCACACAACCTTGCTCTCAAAGCTAGGGCCGATCATGGAAGCAAAGAAGACTATGAAATTGAAGAAGATGAAGAGATGACTTCAACTAGTGACATTACTACCGACTTTGCTTTCTTTGCCAAGAAGTACAAGGCAAAGTTCCCTATGCTCCTCAATGACAAGAAGAAGAAGAGAACTTGCTACAATTGTGATGAAGATAGCCACTTTGCAAATGAGTGCCCTTATGAGAAAAGGGTGGACAAGCCAAGATTCATCAAAGGGGTCAAGCCAAGATTGAAGCCAAACCCAATCAATGATCGATACAAGAAGAACAAGGGAAGTGCCTTTGTTGGGGCCGAGTACTTGTCCGATGATGAAGAGGAAGATGAGGAGAAGGAGGCCGGGGTGGCCGGTTTGGCTTTCTCTAAGCCCGGGTCACTCTTCACATATGACTACTCCAAGGACTACTCCACGGAGAATTGTCGTCGTGGTGAACGAGCAGATGCCATAGGATGGCTTAGATTGGGGCCGAATGGACGCTAGAGGATTCGGGGGAGGGTTTGCGATTAGATGGGAAGAACTTCCGGTTGCTTTCCTCAAGAACACAACCAAAGGCCGCTATACAAGAAGAGAGACAAGAGGAAGAACTCTTTACTAGATCGCTGGCTTCATTAATCTCAACATGGTTACAGGTTTGTGCTTTGTGCCTTGCTACTTCGTGCGTGCCCGTAAGGAGGGCTGCCCCCTCTCCTTATATAGGGGAGAGGGTGGCTTACAGTGCAAGAAACCCTAATGGCATCTTTGACTGGACAAACTACTTTACAAAGCTACTTTAATCATAGATGACGCCGGGGTCCTCTTTAATCAGGGCTGCTGATGTCCTCCGGCTTCTTTCAGCGTCATCCCTCTCTTTGGCGCCAGGGCTCTGACTAAAGCCACTTTGGTTAGCTCATCCTTGTCTTCTTGCTTTGAAGAGAATCTTTGACCAGTCCTGCCGACAGGCCCTTCTTTCCGGTAACTTCTTTACCGGGTTCCGGCATACCCCCTTGGGGATGCCGGCTTAGCTTCACTTAGCTCAAACTCCTACCTTTGTTTCCGGTAAGAATATTAAACCGGTATCTCGATGGCTCAAACCATCCGGTTTGGCATGCCTTTGGTATACCGGGGGTTATCCCCCCAACATTAGTCCCCGAAGCTGGTATAGTCTGGTGGATTCTATCCTACAGACCATGCCAGGTTTTCATCTTTTTAGGATACCGGTTTAATCTCTCCGGCCTGAGCTTGGATCCGGCATCTTTGCCTTTTTTGTCTTTTCTTTTCTTTGCAAGGCCTCTTCCGGCATCTTTTTTCTCCGGCATCATTCGCATTTACTCTTTCCTCGGCAAATTCGAGAATATTTTGGGCCCCGCGCCTGTCAGTGACATGCGCACTGTTAACTGTCGCGCCAGTGTCAGTTGTCACTTCGCTTCGACTCCCGCGCGGTCATTTAATGCACCACTGCGGATCCCACTAGCCACTTGGGATCCTGTGTGCGCTCCCGTGTGGCCTCCCATTTTCTCGTGTGTATCTCTTCGCCACGTGGTGGCCCGTGGTGCGAACCGTCGCGGGCCGCGAGGCGAACCGCCGCGGCCCAGCGGTTTTCGGCCCACCTCCTCTCTCCTTTATAAGGACAACTGCCTCTTCTTCTTCCTCTTCTCGCATTCCCCAACCTTCGCGCACAGTACTCCTCGCCTCTGCGCCTTCGCCGCTCTCCGTCCGCCGTCGCTCGCTCGAACTCCGTCGCCCGGTGAACTTTCGCCGTGCTTCCGCCAGACCTCGTCGTGCGGGAATCTTCCGCAGCATCTTCTTCGAGCGCACTGCATTCTTGCTTCTTCGTGAGCTTCTCCGCCTCACCGTCGACGGTGCTCGTTGGCGACCGTAGGTCCTCTCCTTCGCCGGCGAAAGTCTTCCTCAGCGACTGCGCCGCTCAAGGTTGGTAGCAATCTTACTTTGCTCGCCATCTGCTTGCTTTTCAGATCTTGGGTCTACGGTGTTCTTATTTCCTCTTTTTCTTTGGTTTTCTTCTTACTCGTAGATCTTCACGCGGGGTTCAAGTGTGGGATTTCTGTTTTTCTGCCTACCCATCCAATGTCTGACGAGGAATCTTCCTCCGCATCTTCTTCTTCCCTTTCTGTTAAGCGCCGTAGACAATCTCCCGGCGAATCCACGGCTTCAGATCCAATGGACACCGATTCCGGCAACCAGCAGGAATCCGGTAGCCATCAAGAGTCCGGTGGCCACTTAGAATCCGGTAGCTTTAGCCAAGCATCCGGTAGCCACCTTGAAGCGAGTAGCTCTGGCGAAGCATCTAGTAGCTCCAGCCAATCATCCGGCGCAGAGCCTTCCCCAATCACCCGCGGAGCCTGGATGGGCTCCAATGTCACAGAATATGAGATCGATTGGTTATACCGGTCCCGCAGGATTCCGGAAGGAGTAGTCTGCCGGATTCCCGGTGACGAAATCGAACCGGATCCCGAGCCCGGTGAACATGTTGTTTTTCTTGCTCATTTTGAGCGTGGCTTCGGCCTTCCTGCCTCTCCCTTTTTCCGGGAGTTTTTAGATTTTTATAAACTCCAACCTCACCACCTTCCTGGCAATGCCATCTTCTACCTTTCTTGCTATGCCACCTTCATGGAGGCCTACATCGGCATTCGTCCCACTCGTGAGACGTTTGCCCGCTTCTTTTGTCTGTGGATCAATTCTGTCCAGGGCAAGGAAATCCCCAAGCCCAAGCCGCCGGTGGAGTGCGGATCTTGCATCGTTGGCTCCCGCCAAGGGAGCACTTTCCTTAAGTTTGCCGGCCTCGAGTCCTGCCGCGCCTGGCAAGGAACCTTTTTCTATGTGAAGAACGACGGCCGCGCCAATCTTATCGATCTTCCTCCGTTCCAAGCGGGGCCTCCTAGTAGAACCAACTGGAGCTACAACCCGAAGACGGATCATGCCGAAACCAACCGGGTGGTACGCTTCTTGGCTTCTTTGAAGAAGGAGACCAACATCTGCTCGGATGATATCATCCGCACCTTTATATCGCGCCGGGTGCTTCCTCTGAAGCACCGCGTGCATAGGATGAGCGAGATGTACGGCCCCGGCGATCCTACCAAGATCACAAGCCGTCCTCTTAGCAAGAAGGATGTCGTTCGCAAGGCTAAGCAGATTTGCCAAACTGCTATGCCATTTGATTGGGAATGGGGCTTGCTTCCCCTCAGCACTACTAACCCTCCGACCCAAGAAGTAAGGGATTACGCAGTTGGGATTGTCTTTGCCGGTAACTTTCTGCTTTTGTTAACCTTCTTTTTTCGTGTTTCAGGCCAAGGACCGCTTCCCCCTCATCGAGGCAGAGCGACGCGGGATCTGCGTGAAGCGCGCCCTTGACTCCTTCGACCCAGATCCCTACATCTTTTGGAAGGATCTGAAGATGGGCAAGACTCCGGCTGCGCGCCTTGGCCGGTCTCCGCCAGAGCCAACCGGGTCCTCCGATGACCTGACCATGCTTGAGGTACTTTCTTTTCCGGTTTCTTGTACTTTCCCGCTACTGTTTTCTTGCGAATTTTTCCTTAGCTATGTTCAACTTACAGATCCACGAGCGCGCGCCGCCCCTGCGCGCTGAGGCCGGCCAGGAGTTTGTGGACAAACTCATGGCCCAAGGCCAAAAGAACAAGCTGCCGGCATCTGATGCCGGTCCCAGCCAGGCCCCTCCCTCCAAGCGCTTCCGGACTGAGCCCTTGGGGGAGAAGCAAGTGGGCGTGCGCCGCTACGGGCGCAAGGCGATGCCGACTGCTTCCGGGTAAGTTTTTCATTTTCTTGCTTGCCTCTTTTTGCCAAGTTCTTTTTCCGGTTGCTTTTCTCCAACCATCCTTCTTTCTTTCTTTCAGCCCCGCGCTCAAGCTTGGCCCAAGGCCATCGGGCTCTGAAGGTTCCGCAAGGGCCTCAACCCCTCCTCCTCGCTCAAGCCCGGCACCATCTGGAGCCGGCAACACCTCTGCCTCCCTCTCGGGGGGCACAACAAATTCGGGGCGTGCGGCCCCTTCATCATCAGATCACCGCACAGAGGAGGATCTTTCCTTTCCTCCAGAGAACCAAGACACCGGCGCCAGCAACATCGGCGCCGCAGAAGAAGAAGCTGCCGGGCGGGCGGAGCCTCCGGCTCCTCCCGTCCTTGAAAAGACGACAACTTCCGCGCCGGAAGGCTCCAACCTGGGTGCCGCGCCTAGCGCTCCCCCTTCTCCACGAACCATTCTCATGCCACCTCCAGATGCTCCTCGCACCAAGCCCTCCAGGGCTGCTCCGACTGCGCCGCCGCCCAAGGCCTCCAAGCTGATCAAGGGGAAGGCGACAGCCTCCAGCGCCCCTTCCGGCGGCCAGCAGCCCCTGGTTCTGCACGTCGCCAAGGCCGCCAAGGATACCGCCATGAACGCCACCGGCCTCCTTGGCCGTATTACTGAGTTTCAGCGCAAAGGCCGGGACTTGGGGCATCTTCTGCCCTACGCCCAAAAGTGGAACGCCGCGGACATGACTCCGGTGACCCGCGGTTTGGGCAAGGATAGGCTGCCGGCGCCCGACCCTGTTGGGGACCGGTCTTCCGAGGAGCACTTTATGCGGCTGCGCAGCGCCGTGAAGGAGCTCGATAGCGCGTGGTACGATGCCACGAACAATTTGATGGTATGTTTTACTGGCTCTTTTCAACTTTTACCGGTTTCCTTGCTTCCGGATTTTTTCTATTTTTTCTTTAGTTCATGCCGGTTTCTCTCTTGTCTATCTTCCCAGTCCCCGAGTTTTGTGGTGAGAGCGCAGCTTTTAGCACAAAACTTTAACTTATAAACTTAGCGTGAAACCGGCACTGCCAGTCCCCGAGTTGCGGGTTAAGAACTCTGTTCCTAGCGTAAACTTCACTTAGAAACGCGCGAAACCGGCACTGCCAGTCCCCGAGTTTCGGGTTAAGAACTCTGTTCTTAGCGCAAAGCTTAACTTAGAAACTCGCAAAACCGGCACTGCCAGTCCCCGAGTTTCGGGTTAAGAACTCTGTTCTTAGCGCAAAACTTAACTTAGAAACGCGCAAAACCGGCACTACCAGTCCCCGAGTTTCGGGTTAAGAACTCTGTTCTTAGCGCAAAACTTAACTTACTTCTTTTTCTTGAACAGCTCACGGCTGACGCTCGGAAGGCCCTCTTTGAGGAGCTCCTGTGGGAACACCGGGACCTCGCTGAGGCACACGACAAGTGCCAAGGTAATTTTGTACCACCGGCATCTTTTTACCGGAAACCCTTTTTCCTTCTAACACTTATAACTTTTGCTTAACAGTGATCCCGGAAGCTTCCATTGAGGCTCTCAAGGAGCAGCTCGCTGCCGCCCAACGTACAATTCTTTCCCTTCTTTTGTTAACTTGGTTTTCTTTGCATCTTTACCAGCACAATCTTGTTAACATCTTCTTTTCCGGGTTGCAGGGGAGAAGGACCAGCTCATCTGGCGGCATCAGGAAGAGCTGAGCGCCCAGAAAACCAGCTACCAGGAGCTCAAGTCCCAGCTCATCCAGCTGGGGCTTGACCATGCCAAGGCCCTCAAAGCCGCTGAAGCTGATGCAGCGGCCAAGATGGATGAGGCTCTGGAAGATGCCGGCAATGCCAATTCGGTGTTGCTAGCTGAGCTGGAGGAGCTGGCCAAGGCCCAGAAGGTCGCCGAGGGGAAAGCTGCGCGGCTGGAGGAGGAGCAGAAGGAGTGCAACAGGATGGTGCTGCAAACTGATACACTTGCCTACCGTAAGTCCTTTCCTTTTGCATTCTTTGATTACTGCATACGAGCCTTTTTTCTTCCAACCCCATTTTCTTTTCGTTATCTTTCCTTCCGGTCTCCTTCTCTTCCGAATTCTTTTCCTTAGCCTCTTTCTTTCTTTACACAGGCCTCTTTCCGGATTCTCAGAAATATGCTGTCAAGAAGGTTGACGAGCGCCGCACCGCCCAGGGCCAAGCGAATCTTGCCGTGCCATGGACGCCCTATGACCATCTGGTCGCGCTGAACGCGCGGGTGTCTCACATGCGCGCGATAGATCGCAACCTATCTGACATTCCTGATGTAGCTACCCAGCTCTTCAGGACTCTGTGGCCTGGCGAGGAGGTGCCGGATACTTTCTCCCTCATCAGCGATTGTCTCAAGGGCGCCGGCAGGAGGATCCGCGAGTGGCAGTGCTCTGCTGCCCGCGCTGGAGCGGACTCTGCCCTCCGCGTCGCTTGCTCCTGGTACCCGGAGCTGAACCTGGATGCCCTTACCGGGGTGCGCGAAGGCGCGGAAACCGATCTGGACCCAATTCTCACCGCTAAGCGGCAGGATTGTGCGTACCACATCGCGGAGTACGCCGACATGCGCACCTTCATCCCTCCCCCTCCTGACGTCAAAGATTATCTTGATGAGGAGGAGGATGAAGCCGAGGAGGAGCCTCTGGACGATGCTGGTGCTGGCGATGCCCCTCCTGAAGCTCCCGCTGCCTGATTACCTGCCTTAAGATTTACCTCTGCTATGTTGCTCAGTCCTACGTGTCTTTAAAACAATGTTCTGTTAGATTCTGCCCCGGTATGCCGGGGCTTATGATGTAAAACTTTAAGTCCGCTTGTGGTTGCCGTACAACATTTTATGCCGGTAAGTTATACCGGTAGTTAATTATCTTGAGTTTGTCTTAGCATATTTGCTTTTGGTTTTGCTTTTATCCTGCACTGCAAAGATTTCCAAATTGTTTCCGCATCCAATTTGATGCGCACTTGGTTCTTTTGCCTTGGCTCTGCCTGCCTTCTCTGGGCGTTCTTTGGCGTATGAGCACAAGGTTCTTTCACCAAATAAGCATTCTCTTGAACTTAGAAATAACTTCGAAATTTTGCAAAAAACCGGCTTAACCGGGGTTAGTTAAATTTTCCGTGCTTGCCATGAAGCCGGGTTGCGGACAGCAGCAAAGTCGAAGACTCCGGTAGGATTTAGCACATTACTAAACCGGAAAGAAAAAAAACATTCAATAAGCAACCGGTAAACTGAAAAAATAAACAAGTTACATGCAACTTTGATTTGGGGTAGTCCCCGAGATTCATTCAAGGTTCCGACATCTTTTATTCATAGCATGTAAGGTACAGAAAGGAACTTCTTACACCACAACTTCAAGAGTAGAAAGGACGTAACAGAGCTACGTTCCATGGACGCTTGCTCTCCTCTCCGGACCTGTCCGCCTTTCCTTTTTTCCACTCTTGTGCATCAATCAAGTAGTATGCATCATTGTGAAGCACCTTGCTTACAATGAAGGGACCTTCCCATGGTGGCAAAAGCTTATGCCGGCCTTCAGTGCGCTGCACTAGGCGTAGCACGAGATCTCCTTCCCGGAAAACTCTCGGGTTAACCTTCCGGTTATGATAGCGTCTGAGGTTTTGCTGGTAAATGGCTGTTCTTGCCAAAGCTAGCTCTCTTGCTTCTTCTAGCAAGTCGACATCATTCTCTCTGGCCTCTTTGACCTCTTGCTCAGTATAGAGCTGTACCCTTGGTGAATCATGAATGATGCCAGTTGGTATGACTGCTTCTGCTCCATAAACCATGAAGAACGGAGTGTATCCGGTAGACCGGTTTGGAGTTGTTCTTATACTCCACAGTACTGACGGTAGCTCATCGAGCCAACATCCCGGTGACTTTTCCACTGCATCAATGAGTCTTGGTTTGATACCGGAAAGTACCAAAGCATTCATTCTTTCCACCTGGCCATTGCCTTGTGGGTGTGCCACTGAGCACAAATCCAACCGGATGTTGTTGTCCTCACAAAACCTTTTGAACTCACCTTGAGCAAAGTTGGTTCCATTATCAGTGATGATGCTGTGCGGGTATCCATACCGCAAAATGACATCTTTTAAGAACTTCACCGCTGTGCGCCCATCACACTTTGCGATAGGTTTCACTTCTAGCCATTTGGTGAATTTATCCACCATTACCAAGATGTGATTCATGCTGCTCCTAGCAGTTTTGAATGGGCCAACCATATCGAGGCACCAAACGGCAAACGGCCATGTTAATGGTATTGTCTTTAAACCAGACGCTGGGGTATGATTTTGCTTGGCGTACCTCTGGCACCCGTTGCATTTTCTTACCAAATCCTCAGCGTTTTCCAAAGCAGTGGGCCAATAGAACCCATGCCGGAATACTTTTGCTACCAGCGCCCTTGATGAAGCATGATGCCCACATTCTCCTTGGTGAATTTCCTCAAGCATTTCTTTCCCTTCTTCCGGTTCCACACATCTTTGAAGGACACCGGTAACGCTTCTTTTGTACACCTCACCATTGATGAACGTATATGCCTTGGACCTTCTTTGTATTCTCCTTGACTCATTTTCGTCATCCGGCAAGGTGCCATTGATCAGGAATTCCTTAATAGGTTTAACCCACGACGGTGTCTCTCGAACCAAAAACACCGGTGCATCTATCTCCATGCTATCTACCAGCATCATTTCTTCCGGTATGGGTACAGCAGTCCCCGAGCTTGCCGGAGCAGTCCCCGAGCTTGCCGGAGCAGTCCCCAGGTTTCCTTCATCAATATCCATGGGTACTACATGCGATTCCGGTACAAAAATTGATTCTGATTCCGGGCTTGGTTTGATCGATGGTGCTCTTAAGTGTGCTAAAGCTATTCCGGGAGGAATTTCTTGCCTGGATGAGCCCAGCTTGGACAAAGCATCCGCGGCTTCATTTTCCGCGCGCGGCACATGGTGAAACTCACACCCTTCGAAGAATCCGGCAATCTTTTGCACGTGAAACCGGTACGAGGCCATGTTGGCATCTTTTGCATCCCAATCCCCGGAACACTGCTATACCACAAGATCTGAATCTCCGTAGCAAATGATCCGGTGTGCACCGATTTCTTTTGCGACCTTAAGCCCATGGATCAGAGCTTCATATTCAGCGACATTATTCGATGCCCTGAAATGTACTTGCAAAACGTACCGGAGGTGATCTCCTTTTGGTGAGGTGAGCACCACACCGGCACCTAGACCCTCTTTGAGTTTGGATCCATCAAAGTGCATTCTCCAGTATTCTATCCTCTGATCTGGCGGTTTGTATTGCATCTCCGCCCAATCAACGAGGAAATCAGCCAAAGCCTGTGATTTTATGGCATCCCTTCTTTCATACACCGGCACGTATGGTGATATCTGGATTGCCCACTTTGCAATCCTTCCACTAGCGTCCTTGTTGCACATGATGTCGGAGATCGGTGCTTCACTCACCACTTTCATGGGGTGTTCCTCAAAGTAATGCTTGAGTTTTGTGGCGGCCATGTACACGCCATAAGTCATCTTTTGGAAATGAGGGTAGTTTTGTTTTGAGAGGGAGAGCACCTCGCTCAGGTAGTATACCGGCCTCTGGACGGCTTTTCCTTCCTCTTCTCTTTCAACCACAACCACTACGCTCACAACCCGGTTTGTTGCCGCTATGTATAATAGCATAGGCTCTCTTTCTAGAGGTGAAGCCAGTATAGGTGCTGTGGCCAGCATTGCTTTCAGTTCTTTAAACGCTGCGTCTGCCTGAGGGGTCCAGACGAACTTGTCGGATTTTTTTCATCAGAGCATAGAGTGGCAGAGCTTTTTCTCCCAACCTGCTTACGAACCGGCTTAGCGATTCCAAGCTTCCGGTAAACTTTTGCACATCTTTTAGCTCTCGAGGGACAGTCATTCTTTCTATTGCCCGGATTTTTACCGGATTGACTTCTATGCCCCGGCTTGATACAAGGAAGCCGAGCAGCTTGCCGGCAGGGACACCGAAAGTACATTTTGCTGGATTAAGCTTCATCCGGAACTGTCTTAGGTTATCGAATGTTTGCCGGATGTCATCGATTAAGGTGTTCTTTACCTTAGTTTTTATCACAATGTCATCTACATAGACTTGCACATTCTTTCCAATTTGATCGAACAAGCATTTTTGCATACAGCGCTGGTACGTTGCACCGGCGTTGCGCAAACCAAAAGGCATAGTGACATAGCAATAAGCCCCGTGCGGGGTAATGAACGCAGTTTTTATTTGATCCTCCTTTTTCAAGGGAATTTGGTGGAAACCGGAATACGCATCCAGGAAGGACAACAACTCACACCCAGCAGTTGAATCAATCACTTGATCGATCCGTGGTAGAGGAAAAGGGTCTCTTGGGCAAGCCTTGTTTAGGTTGGTGTAGTCGATGCACATGCGCCACACCTTCGGAGCTTTTGCCTCCAGGTTCTCATCTTTTTTCTTCTCGACCATTACCGGATTGGCCAGCCACTCTGTGTGCGTGACCTCCACAATGAATCCGGCAACAAGCAGTTTGGTTACCTCTTCTCCTATGATTTTCCTTCTATCTTCAGCGAACCGGCGTAGGGGTTGTCGCACCGGCTTGGCATCCTTCCGGACGTTTAAAGAGTGCTCAGCCAGCTCCCTCGGAACACCTACCAAATCATCAGTTGACCAGGCAAAGATATTCCGATTCTCACGGAGGAAGCTGACGAGCGCGCTTTCCTATGCTTGATCGAGTCCGGCACCGATGCGAACGGTGCGCTCTGGGTAAGCCGGATCCAGCACAATGTCTTTTGTTTCATTTGTCGGCTTGAATGCCGGTGAGCTCAAGTTTCCACTCATTGCCGCTAGGCTCAACTGTGAGGACTGAGCCAGCGCAACCGTTGTTTGCATCCTTTTCTTTTCCTCCGCGATCACCAGCGATTCCGCTAGGTTTGATCCGGCAGATGCAGTTTCCAGTGAGACTTTATAGTTCCCCACCACAGTTAAGGGTCCACGAGGTGCCGGCATCTTCATTTTGAGGTAAGCCGTATGAGTGGTAGCCATGAAAGCTGCCAATGCCGGTCTTCCCAACAACGCATGGTAAGGACTGTCTAGATCCACCACCTCAAACTCAACATTTTCAACCCGGCAATTGTCACGTCCTCCAAATGCTACATCCACCCAAACTTTTCCTATCGGGGCACAGGACAAGCCCGGAACAATTCCGTGGAACGTTGTACGCGTAGGCTGAAGCATGTTTTCTGTTATGCCCAGCGTATGCATGGTATGCTTGTACATGATGTTTATGCTGCTGCCGTTATCTATCAGCACCTTGCTGAACTTTACTCGAGTTTGTGGCCCTTTCATGATTGGGTCCACAACAAGAGCGTATCCACCCGGATTCGGCATGATCTTAGGGTGATCCTTGAATGACCAGGTAATTTCCTGATCTGACCACAGCATGTACTTGGGGACTGCCGGCATCACGGCATTGACCTCCATGGAGCGGCGGTGTACACTTTGCCTATCTGTTGGCTCAGTAACAAAGACAACACAGCACATATGCGGGCCCTCGTAAACATTCCGGCCTAAAGGTGCTGGTGGAGGTGGTTGATCATCATCTTGCTCCACCCGGTTAACTTGCTGATACTGCTGCCGGTTTGGCTGCACCGGTAAGGCGTTTGCCCCGGTAAGTGGCGGTGGTGGTGGTAGCTGTTGTTGCCGCGGCATGTCTTGTGGTGGTTGTGCATCTTTTACTGTTCCCTTTTGCATTAAGTACTTGGTCCAGGTACAATCCTTCGTCAGATGGTTTGACGGGTGTGCCGGATTCGGTGTGTGCCATCAGCAATGTTGGTCCATGGCAGCTTCCATGGTGTACTTTGCGGGTTCTTGCCAGTTTCTTTTCTGGACCCAGGGTTTCTTTTCCACCCATTGTTTCTTAGGACCCGCCCACGGCTGCGATCCGGTTCTTTGCCTCCCGGCCGCTGGCCTCGTAGTTTTCCTGCACAAAGAACAACTTGCTGCGGACCGTACCTTCGATCCGGAAAATCTTCTCTTCTTTTGTTATTCCGGTTATCCCGGTGTTGTTCGTGGCGCAGCTGTTCCGGCTCAGGTTGCACTGCCGGCTGCGTTGGGTCTCCCAACGCATAGCTATCCGCCACACGTATCATCTCTGCCAACGTTGTCGGCATGTTCCGCTGCAGCTTTTGCCACAACGGTGAACCTCTTCTGCATCCACTGCTAAACCAAGCAATGGCTTGTGCCTCGATTACCCCTTCACAGGAGTTCCTTGTAGTGTTCCACCGGGCCAGATAATCCCGGTCTGTTTCCTTCGCGCGCTGTATGCACAGAGCGAGCTGCTGCGGCCTGTTTGGCCTTTGATAGGTGCTGCTGAAATTGCTCACAAAAGCCTCCTCAAAATCCAGCCAGCCATTTATGCTTCCTGCCGGCAAGTTGTTTAGCCAGATTCTTGCCGGTCCAACCAAAAACGATGGTATGATCCTCACGGCCCAACGCCGATTTCCTCCTCCTGCTACGGTTCCTCCACCGCCTGCGACGTATACTGCGGTTACGTAATCCGCGAGCCAGTCTTCCGGCTTCGTAGTGCCATCGTATGTTTTTGTGTCACGGGGCAACATAAAGTTGCGCACTGGTGGTCTTTCTTTCATGATCCTTGGGCCAAAGCACTTTGGGCCTGGGGGACCTTCCTCCTCGACTATTTCTGATAAGTACACTCTATCCAGACGGTGCCTCGCATCCCGTTCCGGTAAGTATCTCTCTCCCAGGCGTTCTCCCAATGCGTTCCGGAAAGCTGCCGGTCTTGCAGAATCAGCTTCATCGTAACATTCCGGTACCGCGGCCCTTGCCTGCCGGTACCTCGGGGGATCTATTTCCTCCTCATCATACGCTGCCCTTGCAGGTCGATAATTTTGCCCGGTCTCGTATCTACCGGCATGATTGTTTCCGGCATAGCCGCCTCTGGCGTAGCCTCGTTCTGCCCCTTGGCTTTTTCTACCGGCATCATGTTGCCCGGCTTGTTGTTTTCCGGCAAGAACCGGATCGTACACAGTCATCTGCTGTGCGTTCATTTCTTTTTCTCTTCTTCTGTCCGGATGGGGGGACGATGCCTGCCCATGGGACTTGCTCCCGGCATTCTTTGTTGAACGCGGATTTCGAGGCCGCGGCCTTGTTTAGCTTAGCCAGCTGCTCGGCATTCGTCTGCTCAATAGTTTCCAGCAGCTCTCTAACACGCTCTTCTTTTTTGCCAAAGCATCTCCGGAAGCGACTCGCACAACTCTACTGCAGCTTTAGCAGCTTTTATAGTTTTATCCGGGCTACTGTACTTAGGTTTTTCCACGATGCTAACAGATGCAGAGGTACTTTTGCCGGCATGAATCTCTTTGCGCAAATCCTGATCTAGGTTGCGAGCTTTTAGCCGGTTCTCCGGTATCCTAGCAGCATGCGCGCTAACAGAAGCAAAGCCATGGGCAGCGTTATACTCACGTACGGTTAGGTTCAGCTCGCGCTGCGCCCTGACGATGTCCTTGCCGCTCTCGAGTATCTTCTGGCGCTGCGCCTCCAGCTCCACCTGAGCCACTGCCGGGTCGATGTTCTGCGCGATGGGGGTGGCGAGGACGTTCATCGCCGCTTGGAGTGGTGTTTCCGGTGGTGCGGATGATGCCCCCGCTGCGCCTGCGCCTCGCTCCAGCGGTGGCTTGGCCGCACGGGTCGAAACCGCACGCCCAGCGCCTTCACCCACAGCTTCTTTGCCGGTGTCGACCGCGCCTGCCATCATCACCTCCACGCTCCCTGGAGCGCGGCCAGCATGTAGCCATCTTGGCGGATCCGGCGCCACCAGCACCGGCGAGAGGCACTGGCGCACAGGGACGGTGCCGAAGTAGATGCGGTGGCTGCCAAACTCGATGATGCGGCCGTTCTTGGGGAAGATGCCGCCGTTGGCGAAGCAGCCCGCGTTGTCGTTGATGAAGTCCATGGCGTAGATGTGCTGCACCAACGCGGAGACCGTACGCTGACCGGCGATGTCGAGGATGCCCGCCCGAATGTGAACTCCAGCAAGCGCCACTTCATGCCCCACGGTGGGCGCCAACTGTCGTCATGGTGAACGAGCAGATGCCATAGGATGGCTTAGATTGGGGCCGAATGGACGCTAGAGGATTCGGGGGAGGGTTTGCGATTAGATGGGAAGAACTTCCGGTTGCTTTCCTCAAGAACACAACCAAAGGCCGGTATACAAGAAGAGAGACAAGAGGAAGAACTCTTTACTAGATCGCTGGCTTCATTAATCTCAACATGGTTACAGGTTTGTGCTTTGTGCCTTGCTACTTCGTGCGTGCCTGTAAGGAGGGCTGCCCCCTCTCCTTATATAGGGGAGAGGGTGGCTTACAGTGCAAGAAATCCTAATGGCATCTTTGACTGGACAAACTACTTTACAAAGCTACTTTAATCATAGATGACGCCGGGGTCCTCTTTAATCAGGGCTGCTGATGTCCTCCGGCTTCTTTCAGCGTCATCCCTCTCTTTGGCGCCGGGGCTCGACTAAAGCCACTTTGCTTAGCTCATCCTTGTCTTCTTGCTCTGAAGAGAATCTTTGACCGATCTGCCGACAGGCCCTTCTTTCCGGTAACTTCTTTCTGGGTTCAGATACCCCCTTGGGGATGCCGGCTTAGCTTCACTTAGCTCAAACTCCTACCTTTGTTTCCGGTAAGAATATTAAACCGGTATCTCGATGGCTCAAACCATCCGGTTTGGCATGCCTTTGGCATACCGGGGGTTATCCCCCCAACAAGAATGATGTTGGATCTTCCTTCATGGCAAGGACAACTCAAGATGATGACTCCGATGACTCTCCCTCATCTATAATCGTTGGCTCTTGTCTTATGGCAAGGGAAACCAAGGTAATGGAACCTCCACCTTCCCTATCTAGTGTTCTTGATGATGAAAACGAAAATCAAGAAGAATTAATTGTGCTTAAGGAACTCTATGGTGTTAGATGCACCCTTCGTGGTGAAGCTCTTGTCAAGTTTGATTTCTTGATGGACTCACTCAAAGAAAAGGATGAGTCCATTGAGGAATTAGAATATCATTTGAATGAGAAGGAACGGAGATTCAATCTCCTAAGACAAGAGCTCAAAACCGAAAGGTGCATATCTCAAGGCCTTAAGCAACAAATTGAAACTTATGAACTTGATAAAGTTAAGGACCTAGAAACTATTGATAGGGCTCGATCATTGACTCAAGAGCTCAATGCCTCAAAGGAGGAGCTTGAAGTTTCTCATGCTTCTCTCACTAGGGATCTTGACCACCTTGAAAGGGCTAACAAGCTTGTCAAAGATGAGCTCAAGAAACTTGGAGAGAACCATGACCTACTCCAAGAATCCTACAAAAAGGCTCTTGGATCAATGAAGGATCCCATTGATGTTGAAAAGCTTGCTTGTTCCTCCACTTCCTTTACTAGTGAGCATGCTAAACTTGTTGAGGAACATGTTCGTTTACAAGAGGAACTTTCTTTGCATGTTGAGACCAATGCATATCTTGAATCCTTGGTGACCAAACACTACAAGAAAAGTTCTTATAGACAACGTCTCAAAATCGTCCGCTAAGGGGTATTTTTCGTCGCCTATGGGCCTAACCCGACGATATGGGTTCTGTTGTGGAAACTGCGTCAGGCAAAGTCCTACGACGATTTTTTCGGTCCGTCGCGCTTGGGCGCCCTTCCGCCACGGAAAATCGGACCGTTGCCCAAGTGTTTCCGGGAGCCCGTTGACTGCTGACGTCATGCAAACTGACACGTGGCAGACGCCGTTAACTGGCAGTTAACGGCGTTAACCGGCTGAAACCCCGTGGTAGATGGTAGGCCCACACGAGGCCTGCCACGTCTTAAGCGGGCCGGCCCATTAAGTTTGCGGGCCGGGCCAGCTGACTTAGTTTGACCGGTCAACTATATAGCTGGGCTGGTCCATTAGTTACGTGGGCCGGGCCTAACCTCTAAGGTTGACTGGTCAAAACTTTAATGGGCCGGCCCACTAAGTATGTGGGCCGGGCCGAATGCACTCGTTTGACCGGTCAACAGGCAAAAGGGCCGGCCCACAAGACATGTGGGACCCACTTTCCTGGTATCGGGCCGGCCCATTTACAAAGTGGGGTCCACATTAAAGCAAGCCAGGCCGGCCCAAGAAGTTATTGGGCCGGCCCAATTAGCATGTGGGTCCCACTTTCCTGCTATCGGGCCGGCCCATTTAGTACGTGGGGTCCACATTTGATCAAATGGGCTGGCCCAACAAGCCAGTGGGCTGGGCCAAACGCACCGGTGGGTCCCACTTTCCTGTTAAAGGGCCAACCCATTTAGTATGTGGGGTCCACCATATAGCAAGTGGGCCGGCCCAACAAGATAGTGGCCGGGCCAAAAACACAGGTGGGTCCCACTTTCCAGTTAAAGGGCTGGCCCATTTAGTATGTGGGGTCCACCATATAGCACGTGGGCTGGCCCAACACGATACTGGGCCGGGCCAAAACCCCAGGTGGGTCCCCCTTCCTGTTAAAGGACCGGCTCATTTAGTATGTGGGGTCCACCATATAGCAAGTGGGCCGGCCCAACACGCTAGTGGGCCGGGCCAAAAACACATGAGGGTCCCACTTTCCTCTAAACGGGCCGGCCCATTTACTATGTGGGGTCCACCATATAGCAAGTCGGCCGGCCCAACAAGATAGTGGGCCGGGCCAAAAACACGAGTGGGGCCCACTTTAGTCTTAAAGGGCCGGCCCATTTAGTATGTGGGGGCCACCACAAAAGCAATTGGGCTGGCCCAACTAGTTAGTGGGCCGGCCCAGTAGTGGGTGGGGTCCACCTTAAAGCAAGTGGGCCGGCCCAATAAAAGTGTTGGGTCCACAGTAAATCAAATGGGCTGGCCCAATAAGTAAGTGGGCCAGCCCGTTTAGTTGCTGTTTATATGCCGGCGTAATAGGCGCTTTAGGATTTTGCGGGCCGGCACATATGTGATTTCGCTTAATTGGGCCGTTTAAGGGATGGGAATTCGTGATTTAGATACTGAGAATATTTACGCAGCATTGATTTACGTCGGATAGCCTCACTTACCACAAGCACCAAAGAAAAAATGCGCGAAAAAACTATAAAAACTAACTAAATATTACATCAGCTGCAAGGCATTGAAAAAATATTACAGAACCCAGAGAAATTGAATGGTAATTAAACCTAGCAATACAATGAAGGGATCCGGCAATCTTTTAAGTTGTCCATGCAGCACCTATATCCGAAACAAAGACATTACAAGTTATGACAGCAACAATGGAAAGGCAAAGACACTACAATATTGTTTGCCAAAGAATTTGGAACTCATCATTTCGTCGTTATAACAAGATCATTGTAATGCGCACAATAAGCAAACAAAGAGTGCATGCCGCATACCAACAGCCAATATAACGAGCATGTTAGAATGAAACAATGAGACTTACTACTGTCGAGTCCCATGCAAACCAACATGTTCGGGAGTACAAAATTGGCATGAACAACATAGTAGCGAGGCTATAAATTTTGTAACAACGACCGAGCAAGATGAAGTTATGATGGCTACATCTACAGAGCGAGGAATGTAAACCAAAAATAGAAGTTACGATGGCAAAAGCTAAAGAGGAGGGAATGTGAACCAACATGTCCCAAGTGCAATTACTTCATTTTGGCCGTGAACTAAATAATACTCCTGAACTTATAGTGAAGGGGATGCAAATCAAGATGTTTCGGGATATAAACTTGTAATGAGCAACACATAGAGGATAGTTAATGCTGGAGCTTAGGATGGACCGGATACGAGAATATAGTGGGATCACTGTGAACTTGTATAAGAGGGAATGCAAACCAATATGTTCAGCTTTCCATATGTGAGCGTCATGCCAAGTCAGAGAAACAAGTCAATAATGCAGCTTTTGAAGAACAAGATGGCACGCAAAATTATTATCTAGTAGTATGACAAGTTTATTTGTACTACGAGGCTAGATAAGCGAGTGATAGCATGCCAAACTAAGTCCTTACTTTGTTAGCTTACAATGAACTAGATACAAAAAATGGCATCACCTGTAGTACGGGGAATGCAAGCCAACATGTTCATGGAGTAAAAAATTGGCACAAACAACATAGTAGCGAGGCCATAATTTTTGTAACAACGATCGAGCAAGATAAAGTTATGATGGCTAGATCTACAGAGCAGGGAATGTAAACCAAATATAGAAGTTACGATGCCAAAAGCTATAGAGCAGGGAATGCGAACCAACATGTGCAATTACTTAAAATTGGCCATGAACTAAATAATAGCAGGATGTTACTATAATACCTATAATTTTTGTAACAACGACTGAGCAAGATAGAAGTTATGATGGCTACATCTACAGAGAAGGGAATGCAAACCAAAATGTTCAATCGCTTAAAGTTAGCAATGAAGTAGAAAATAGCAACGTCTTACGGTCATAGCTAGGAATGAACTAAAAGAGCTTCAGACAAACAAGCATCTGAACCCAGAACATGGCGCTAAAACAAGGGACTTACATTAGGAGAAGCACTGCGTGGGAGTCACGACGAGATCTTCCGGGGTTGATAGATCCGGTGATGAAGTACGCTACATGTGCTACTTGGGGTTGGAGAGACGGCCATTACACTTCATGGTTACTCATCTCATCTGCAAAAACGTAACGGCGCGTCGTTAGCACAAACAGGTTCCCCCAAGATTAAACAAGAACTTGCAGGCAAGCAATAGAAATGCGACAGTAGAAGATTTTAGATCATGCACGGCGCCGGTGAAGCAGATCCGGTTCATGCACAGCGGTGTCGGTGAGCAAGATACGATGCGGTGGATGACGGATCCGGCGAAGCGGCTCCGGTGGGGTGGACGATACCGCAGCTGAAGCGACTGCGGTAGACTGCTGGATGAGCATATGGTTTCGAGGTTCGGCGGGGATGATCCGGTCCGGTTGATGACGGCGTCGATGAAGCGGCTCCGGCAGGCAGCCGGATGACGAGGATCGCGAGGGCTCGGGTAGGCCAGGGAAGTCCGGCGGGGATGTTCCGGTGCGGTGGTCGTGGAGGTGGGAGAGAGGGACTTGGGAAGTTCCGGTGGGTGGTCTGAAGGAAATGTATTTTTTTTGGGAGGGTTTCCTGGGCTAGGGAGGTGGTGATCCAAAAAATGACGGGCAGACCCCCCCACCAACCGACTTTGCTGCCATCTCCACAGGGGTAGAATAGGAATTTGGAAGCGTGTGAAATTTTTGTATTTTGTGGGCGGCAAGTTTTGCCGCTATGAGATTTTGAATTTGGCCACCGTCCAAGTATAATGATAATAAATTGTGACACCGTACTAGTACCTCTGTTCAAGGCCGAGTGCAAAATCAAATCATCATCACGTTGAATATAGGTCACTACCATGATCATGATCTATCTTACGGGACAGAGATCCAAAGGCTCCCCACGTTCACGGGGCACAACGTGACACGAGGCTTCCCATCCACCATTCGTTTCAATCCAACGGCAAGGAAAGCAACGGCGTGACCCGATTAATTTCTGCTGAGCTGAAGAGCTGATGTGTTCTCTCGAACTGAAGAAATAGAGAAGGGAACGAGAAGATGATTTCGGTTCGAGCGCATCTGTCCGGGCCAAAAATGTATACGGTACAAACTCCAGCGGGACGACGCATAGTGACCGGGCCGTTCGCAGCGACGCAAACATGCCCAAATATGTGTCTCGGATCCGTCGCGCGGACGCTGCGTGGACGCGTAAAGTGTCCGCTCGCGTGCGCGAACGTTTCGTCGGGCCCGCTTAGCAGTGACCCAGCGTCGATGCGTCTTCTCAGCGGCGCCGCTTCGGCAGTCTGCGGTCGCGTAAAATGGCGATGCCTCGGGTGGCACGCGTCGTCACCTACCTCTGCGAATGGCGATGCCACGCGTGCAGCGGCCGTCGCGTGCCTCCGACCTATATAAACAGGAGCGTGCGCATATCATCTCCTCCCACACTAAACCCTAGCCGCTGCCGCTCAACCTCCTGCGGGTTTTGTATAGAACTTGAACGCATAATTTAATCTCAAGTTTGATGTGCCCTGTGAACGTGGGGCACTGGATCTATGTCCCTATCTTCTTAATCCCAATCAAAAATGCGTTTGAAATATTTCAGGATTGGTGGGAGATTTTGCCGCCCGACTGAGATTAAATTAAACCACGCGTTCGACAATTCAAACTTGAGACCAAGGCTATGATACCATTTAAGTTCGAACTGATTGAAAAAGGCTATGCAATTAATTTATATAACATCCACGGGAACAACTACCAAGTTGATCCCAACCGCAGATAAATGCATCCACCAACAAAAGTAGGAACGGTGCCTTATTCTAAGGAAACATTTCACAAGACCAATGTACTCACTATGTAGTGTTCATCTCCAATTATCTATGGCATTTTCTAAGTCTTTGGGAGATTATAACGAACTTGATTGGCCTCGTGCAATAGGGCATCACATGCTTCTAATCTCGATCTCAACATGTTAACTTTTGTTCTTAGCATAGCTGTTGCAACTCGTTCTACTTAGAGTTGTTCCTCCAAAACTTGAGCAGAGAAAGACTTGGACTTGGGCTTCAAAACCCAGCATTTCGCAGAAAGAGATATCTTTATCTTTCCCATGTTTTGCCATCTCGAATTTCATATTAGCATGACAAGTTTTGAGTTGTGTAAAAAGAAAAGTTATTACAAAGAAAAATGCGAGATGGTAGATTTAATGTGTACGAACTACTTTTAATCATACAAGTTGGCATGCACGACTATAATAAGGACCGTCTATCTTGCTAGCAGGCATAATTATTAAGGTATTATTAATGGGCTACCATGTTCATAGTCTTCGAAGAAACAGCCTTTATTGCATTACGAGCGAAAACAGTTCACACGTGCGCTCGATTCAAATTTTCAGCATGCGGCCGATTTATGGTTTAATTGAAGTACACATCATTATATTATTTCACACAAAATACAGCAGCCACATGGAACATATCTAATTTTAGTACAACAACAAAATTTACAATTATTACAGACCAGGAAATTTTGAATGAAATTTTGAGCAGTAATTAATTACGACATTGGCATCAATGATCCACTTGGTGAACAACGAGAATCAAAGTTTATTTAGACACCTTCAATTCCAGGACACATCACAACCGGCTTACCATGACAAGTGCATAGGAGATTCTTTAGAACATTTTCTGTCAAAGTTTGCCTATTTTTCAATTCATGTATCTCTTGGCGTGTGTTGGCAATTATTTCATCGGCATCTTTGTTTTCCCGCCCAAATATATCAAGCGCCTCTTGGAGTGCATCCCCCAAATCTCTTTGTGCCGGATTAAGTTGAGAAATAGATACCATGGGCCTATGCGAGCAATATGCACTCTCACTTCTTGCTTTGTGAAACATCAATACTTGAGGCATTGGCCCTTGCTTACGGCTTTGTAGCTTTATTTGAAGCCTAAAATTTAGATAAAACAAGTTACAACATCATATGATGCAATAAAAGACCTCCAATTTCAAGAGCATCATTGAGCTGATATAACATAGCAAGCAATCCAAAATAGAGCCTCGTACATCTATTTCTTCCGGAACGGTTGGTGTCTTGGACTCGGTGGACCAATGAGAGCACGTGCCACCATCCTTTGTTGCTCTGTGAAATGACCGCAACACTTGATAAATGGGTTGTCCCTACGACATTACAGCTTTGTTTGCGAGGCTGAAACTAAGACAAAACAAGTTAAAATGCAATACAATACACGGCAAACAAACAAAGCACTTTTGACATAATTTTGAAAGAACCATGGGCGAGATATAACAAAGAAACCGGTTAAGCCACATGCCTCTTAGAACAAACCAAACTAGATCATGGCGATGATGTATACAATGAACCAAGCAACTAGACATCATGTGCCCAATAACGAAGCCGAGTCCTTTGCACGAGAAGAAATCTAGCAAATAGCCAAATACGGTCAAAACATGTGCATGTTGGATTGGATACAATTAGGAAAATAATGTATGATTGATTTAAGCATGCTCAGATAGTGCCTTCGACAACGTAGAAGGTCAATGCAACAATTAATTGTATGGCTTGTATGAAGTGCCATAACATTTAAATTAAGCATAACGAGGCATTGCTTAATCTTAGAACTGAGTGCTAGCTCAGTGGCAAGGCTTGCGAGTGCACAGCCAGCCCACCCGGGTTCGAGTACCAACGGGACCGAATTAAACAAGAATGAAGCGAGATGTCAGTACAAGTAGTGGCAATAGAAATGCAAAATCCATAACAGGGCCAATGACAACATTCACTTGCCAACAAAATCTAAGGATTTAGGGTCTGTTTGTTTGGGCTGACTTTTGAGAAGCATTTGTAGCTGGTGGGTGTGAAAAAGCAGTTGTGAGAAGCATTTGTTAGGCAGAGATTTGATGTCTGGTTGAAGTGCTTTTTATGGCTGCTGCTGTTGGTTTAGGAGTGAAATGTCTGAAATGCCCTGAGTGCTGAAGATGTTGAATATATGCAGATTTGAAACGAATTTGCTATTTATAATAGTTTCATTACATAATTATCATGTTTAATAACCCCAAAATACTTCAATTTATCTTTCTTTTTTGCTAAAATAATTTTGAACACTTTTTGTATCGGAATATTATGGAGTGTTGTTTAGAATTAAATATAGCTTTTGGCTTTTAAGTTAAAGTTTTTACGGCTTTAAAAAAAGTGTAAACAATATCACAAGACATATCACTAACCGTTAATTGATCGATCACCTTAATTTTAGGAATTAATCAGTCGATTGTTAATCAGCGAGGTTGCTTTAAATGGGCAGGCTCTAAGCTCTAAAATATGCTACTGTATATTGAAAAGTAAGATTTGCAAAATAGCGCACAAAAGGATTTTTGCAGAAGTATTGCCTTGATTGCTTGAAGTAAACGATGACATCTAAAATAAAATATATATGAATAGGATTGTCAAATCCTTCTCATCTTCACCGTCATGTGAAACTGGTAGCTACCATATACAGTACAGGAGAGGAAAAAAAATTTGCATCGCATGAACACCGTGCTCTGTACCAAACTACCAATTACTCTGTACATCAATACTTCAATACTGTGGATTGGACGGAACTGTGGAGGAAGAATTTCCTGCAGCAGCCGAGCGGGTAGTGAAGAGCCTCGCGCCGGAGTGAAGATGGACCAACCGATGGAAGAGCAGCTCCAGGCGGTCTGCTGAATGAGAAATTGCGACCCCGCGACGCCTCGAGCACCTCCTGTCGCCGGCGGCCGTGCTCAGATTCCTCCTCCTAGGTCGCGCCTCCCTGCTCAGCGTCCTCCTCCTAGGCCGCGCTTCCCTGCTTGTCCGCCTACGCGCAGAGGAGGCGGTCGACCTGGCCCTCGGCCTCGAGGCTGACCATGGGGCCACGCATGCTATCGCGGCGGAGGCGTGCCCCTGCTGCAGGAGCTCCTACACCATGCTCTCTGGCGTTCCCGACGAGCTTGCAAGTGGGGACAGACTACTGGGACGGCGGCGGCGGATACTGGCGACGATGCCGGCTGGAACGACGACGGCGGCCGGGCAGGAAACCCTAACCCTATCCTTTCATTGAACGGGACAGGAAGAAGGGGAAAATGGGCCTTTGGGCTCTCGGGCGGGGAACGATTGGAAGGGCGGGCCAGAGTTGTACGTGAGGGCAGTTTTTTCGTTGTTAGCAGCAAGTGTTAGGGGCATTTTGGTCCACTGCCGCTCGGGTGCAGAAGAAGCTCGGGAAGCAGGTCTCGCCCAACTTCCGGATTGCTAGTTCATTTAGGCACAGCGCTTCTTCAAAGCGCTTTTCTAATTGTTGGTGTTTGTTTGGGCTGCTACTTTTGGACCTAAAAAGCTCTAAAAGCAGAAGCAGAAGCCCAAACAAACAGGGCCTTAGCTTTCATATACCCTCAAAATTTAAAATAGTGTAATCCCCCGAAAGGGTATCATGGTATCATTTAATCTCAGCTATCTCACCCCTAATACCAAACATGTATCATTTAATCTCAGCCGTTCTTTTGTTTTACTCAAGAAAACATTTTTATTTTGGGAGTTTATAGAAGCACAAGCCATCGTCTACATTGGCACTGTGTTATGAAAAATATCATCTTCATCGTACATGGTTATGTGAAGATATTGATATATAATTCTGTGCTAGGAAAACAAATAGCAATTACTATGTTACAAGAACCATCTTCAAGCTCGAAGATACGAAGTTCATTGGTCCACCAACCAAGGCTGATAAAATATTATATATTAATTTAGTACTAATATTTCGTATTTACTCATATTAAGGTCTAACTTTTTTCCCCATGACAACCCAGTTTTGATATAAAATCTAACGGTGGCCATGTGTGGGTCACATAAAAAGTATTGAGGTAGTAAATTTATACATAGATATTGGATAATGTATTTTAAATTTCAGAAAATATGGTAGAAATATATAAATTAGATAGTCTTGCCGTGCAATATGCATGCCGCAAAAGGTAAGATAGATCCTTAAAAATTCTCGACTCTAATCACAAAAATATACATAATCCTAATGGGGTGTCCATGAAAAAGTTTTGTCACTTTCGTATTAGGGTATACTTCTATTTCATACTGACTACAAAACTTAATTGTAATGAACTCACATATTACTCCTTCCATTACTTCTTTTAGGGTGTATTAGTTTTTCAAAAGCCAAACTTTAGGCTTTGTGACTAATTTTAGCAAAAAAATAATAATTATCAACATCAAATAAAATATGGAAATATATTTTAAAATTATATATGTCGTGACGTGCAAAGCATGTGCTACTTACTAGTAGATTACTAGAAAATGAATAAAGCAATTGAACATGGAGCGTATTATATAAACAGCCAGATCATTTGAATATGGATATACCACATCATGTCAATGGGACTCAGAAAAACAAAGCTAGACATTTAAACAAGTAATATAACTATTTTTTCACAATGTTTCAAGTAGAATAGGAAGCTAGGTTAGGAATAAAGCAATCATGTTTCAAGTAGAATAGGAAGCTAGGTTAGGAATAAAGCAATCATGTTTCAAGTAGAATAGGAAGCTAGGTTAGGAATAAAGCAATAAAAAAACACGAAGTGCATCATTTCAGCTAGGATCATTTCTATCAAACTTCATGCACTAGCCATGGAACAACAGGCAAACTCAATGAAGCAACAGGCAAAAAATTAATATAATAGAATTTTAGGACTTGTTTAACATAGCCAAATCATGTAACTTATACCCAGGCATGCCGGATGCCAGATGGGTCAAAGGCAGTGTGCAATGTTCCATATGGTCATTGTTTATATTTTATTAGATTCCATTAGGCAACTTAGGTAGTGCAACATACAGAAAATTATGCAATTGAACTACGCACAGGAGGTAAATTAACATTCCAAAAAAAACAGGGAACTTACGTGAGCTTTTTTTTGAGTCACACGGACCTCATCAGGTACTTGGGCAAAAGAACCTGGTGCCACACTGTTTCTCCTCTGCATGAAGGAGAGGCCAATTGTAAACAGAAACAGGATCCAAGATATAGAAGTTTGCATTAAGCAATATACAAAAAACAGCAGGTACTTACATGATTATAGGCGAGCTTTACTCTACGTTTACGAGTGTAAGATGTGCCTGCTGCACGTGTAATAACAACAAACGATTCTGAGTCAAGGATTTGCTATAATTAAATTGACACCAAACAGTAGTAGAAACATTATGAC
This sequence comes from Lolium perenne, assembly GCF_019359855.2. NCBI lineage: Eukaryota > Viridiplantae > Streptophyta > Magnoliopsida > Poales > Poaceae > Lolium > Lolium perenne. Next base: position 123,040,867 of record NC_067250.2, on the reverse strand, counting down.
GTGCATAAACATGTAATACAGGATCGCAGAAAGATATCAAACATGATGTAACTAGAGCAGTAGCCTATGGCCAAATAGTGAGAAATTGTAATCGTGTCAATGGTGGACTTGTATAGCCTACCCCAACTTGTTTGGGAATAAAGCTTTGTTGTTGGTGGTGTTGTTGTTGTTGTCAATCGTGGACATGTAGAGCATTCAACGGCTCATGATTGGTGGCTCATATTTTGTAGAGTTTCAGCGAATGGGTGGGTTAGGTCACTCAGACCACGACACGCTGTATTTATATCATCTGAGTTAGGGTTACAATACCACTGGACATGGGCCTCTATGGGCCTCACACTGGATACAATATTACTACAGCGCTACTACTAAACTCACTCATGGTCCAACACACCCCCTCAAGATGATCATGGGTAAACAACCATGGCCATCTTGCAACAACATGACACATATGACAACTACGAGTAATGAACTTTCAGCATAACTCCTAGGATACATGACAGCATTGCACTTTCCATCATCTTGTCATCTCGATTCATCTCTTCATCAGCAGCGAAGACATCCAGCTTCAACCATCTGGGATACGCACAACTCCTAACCATAGACATCCTCAACAACCCCGGCTGCCTCACCACACAAGTTCCGCAGAACCATCCACACTCGCCTCAATGTCCTCAGCCTCTCTTCTCCACTCTGCCCGACCCGACCTCTTCCGTCTCTCCCACAAACCCCCAGCCAACTCCTGCCTCAACCATCCACTCCTCAAGCACCCATGCCTATCCCTCGGTCAGGCCTCAACCAGTCTCACCTCAGGCACGCATGCCTTTCCCCTGGACATATCCACAACCATCACCATCACCACTAAACCGCAGCCTCATCAACTCCATCACGACACAATCGCAGCCTCATCAACTCCATCACAACATATCCTCACAGCCTCACATCTCCATTTTCTCCTCACTTCCACTCGGATGGCGCCTCGTCTGCGCGCCCTGGCCAACCTGGCAGACCGCACCTGGCCACATCGACTGGCTCGCGCTGGTCAACGTCCGGCACCAACCTCCGGCTCCGCCTGCGCTCAAAGGCTTGGCCCACTCCGCACGCCTCCAACATCTCCCCTCGCACGGATCCAGCATCTCTCGCCACGGATTCACTTCCTCTTCTCTCCTTTCTAAACCAAAACGATCTTGACCCTCTTCTTTGTCCCCGCACGAGCAGCCGCCGATCTCACACAACTCGCATCGCTGTGTGTGATAGCCGCAACCCACGCAGAGCACCTGATGCGGCCTCCCGCCGCCTTGATTTGTACATCTCAACGGTGGTTTTTGTGGTCAAAGGAAGAACTTGTATGGTACTATTTGGGGCGGCTAGCACTAGCAGGAAGGAAACCTAGGCTCTGATACCATGTAGAGTTTCAGCAAATGGGTGGGTTAGGTCACGGAAAAAAAATACTTATGCGTCGTGTTTAAATCTAAAGGATGAGGTGGTTACAAACGAAAGCATTTGTAAGTTAAAAATATACTAGCACGAATTCAGAAATACGATCATTTGCAATACTCCTAACAGAACAAAACGCGCGGGGATGTCTGGTTACCTATTTACGGGCGGCGTTTAGACGTGTTCCGCGTTCTTACGGGTGACGTGGAGGTCGGCGAGGGGCTGCTGTTGCGGTGGATGCCGGGAAGCAGATCTTGGGGGTCGGAGAAGGACATCTTTGGCGATCGATGAAGTGTTCAGCGCGCCGGCCGAAGTAGAAGGTCGGTGAAGCAGATGATGTGCAGTGCACGGGGACGTCGGTGTCGGCGAAGCTGGTCAGGTGCGGTGGTCGATAGAGTCGGCGAACGAGATACGGTGCGGTGGACGCCAGAGTAGGTGCAGATCAAGCGGATAGGGCAGCCTCGAGGTTTGAAGCCGTGGCAGCTTGAACGGCGAAGTGCGGCGGTGATTTTCCGGTGCGGCGGCCGTGAAGGTGGGAGGTAGGTAAGAGGAGCGGTTTCTCTGAGGGCTTGCGGGCGAAACTAGGGCGAAGCTGGGCGATAGAGGAGAAAAAGGGAATTTCGCAGTCCTTATTTTGAGGGAAAAAAATATTCGCAGATCTGAAACTTTGCGGCGCGAGATATTTGGGCGTTGGCGGGGAATTTTACCGCTCGATGAGATTAAATTTTGCCTGCAGTAGGTAATAATAATAATAAATAGTAGGCCCTACTAGTAGTGCGTAAGTCCTGTTCGGTAATCCAAGGGGGTCGAGGTAGAGGAATCCATTATGTGAATCCACATTTCAAAGTGTCCAAAAATTCTAAACTGAAATTTTACATGTATATCTAGACATTTTATGTTGGTACATAAGTTTTTTTAAAAAAAATATGTGGCTCCTGTAAAAAAGACAAATTTTGATGCTGTAACACGACTACGTACATTTTTTGCCTTTTTTGTACACACCACACAAAATGTTGTTTTTCCACGAAAACTTATGAACGAACATAGGATGTCACAATGTATACCAAAAAAAATATGTCAGATTTTTTTAACATTTATATAATTTTTTTTATTATTTCCAATAATCGGTGCATATGCACGTGTGTGCCAAAACGCCACCTCCAGGGGCTAGGAGTTTCTAAACTTCTTATGGCACATCAAATAAAATGTTGTTCAATCAATAATAATAATGTGCTTATGATTGTTACTCCCTTCCACCATTAATAAAGTCCACATCGGTCTCGTGTCAAACTTTGACTCGAGATTTAGGTACCCACATGATAGTGCTAGTATCATAGCTAGTATCATACACATTGGTCCCACAAAATTGCTGATGTGGCAGCTAATTAAGTAGGAGAGAGGAGATTAGTGTAACATAGGTAGATATTGTATCATAGCGCAAACAACAAGATACATGCTTAGGGTTAGGGGTAGATACATGATTTTTCTGGTTTGAATATGTCTAGACCTTATTTATCAACTTAATTGAATGCTTACTATATAACATAATAAGACCTTGTTTTTTTATTTTATTTTTTAATTTTTATACGGATTTGAATCTTGGTCAAATCCTAGGTTTCACCAAGATTTGAATAAGTTTAAAACATGAATATGAAAAAGTAAGCATGCATGTATGCTTCATAATTAACCACTTCAAAATGAAGCTCTTGGGAGGGTTTTTGAAATTTCCATGTTTGAAACCAAAAACCACATATCATCATGCTTGACTTCATGAGACAGAGTTTAGGTTAGGGGGTAGATACATGATTTCTCTGGTTTGAATATGTCTAGACCTTGTTTATCAACTTAATTGAATGCTTACAATATAACATAAGAAGACTATGTGCCTTGGTTTTTCATTTTTTGTTTTTTTTTTAAATTATGCCCATTTGAATCTTGGTCAAATCCTAGGTTTGACCATGATTTAAACAAGTTTAAAACATGAATATGAAAAAGTAAGCATGTATCCTTCGTAGTCACTCCAAAATGAAGGTCGATCTTGAGAGGGTTTTTGAAATTTCCATGTTTGAAACCAAAAAACCACATACTTATCTTCATGCTTGACTTCATAAGACAGAGTTAATTAGGGGTAGCTTGATACATGATTTTTCTGGTTTGAATATGTCTAGACCTTATTTATCAACTTAATTGAATGCTTACTATATGACATAAGAAGATCTTGGTTTTCATTTTTTATACCCATTTGAATCTTGATCAAATCATAGGTTTGACCAAGATTTGAACAAGTTTAAAACATGAATATGAAAAAGTAAGCACGTACGTATGCTTCTTAGTCACTCCAAAATGAAGCTCTTGGGAGGGTTTTTGAAATTTCCATGCTTGAAACCAAAAACCACTTCTCTTCATGCATGCTTGACTTCATAAGACAGAGTTTAGGGTTAGGGGGTAGATACATGATTTCTCTCGTTTGAATATGTCTAGACCTTGTTTATCAACTTAATTGAATGCTTACTATATGACATAAGAAGACTATGTGCCTTGATTTTTTTTTAAATTTTGCCCATTTGAATCTTGGCCAAATCCTAGGTTTGACCATGATTTAAACAAGTTTAAAACATGAATATGAAAAATTAAGCATGTATCCTTCGTAGTCACTCCAAAATGGAAGCTCTTGAGAGGGTTTTTGAAATTTCCATGTTTGAAACCAAAAAACCGCGTACTTCTCTTCATGCTTGACTTCATAAGACAGAGTTTGGGGTTAGGGGTAGCTTGATACATGAATTTTTTTGGTTTGAATATGTCTAGACCTTGTTTATCAACTTAATTGAATGCTTACTAGATGACATAAGATGACTATGTGCATTGGTTTTTCATTTTATTGTTTTTTTTTGAATTTTTATGCCCATTTGAATCTTGGTCAAATCCTATGTTTGACCATGATTTAAACAAGTTTAAAACATGAATATGAAAAATTAAGCATGTATCCTTCATAGTCACTCCAAAATGAAGCTCGATCTTGAGAGGGTTTTTGAAAGTTCCATGTTTGAAACCAAAAAACCACGTACTTCTCTTCATGCTTGACTTCATAAGACAGAGTTTGGGGTTAGGGGTAGCTTGATACATAAATTTTCTGGTTTGAATATGTCTAGACATTGTTTATCAACTTAATTGAATGCTTACTAGATGACATAAGAGTTTTTGAAATTTCCATGCTTGAAAACCAAAAACCACTTCTCTTCATGCATGCTTGACTTCATAAGGTAGAGTTTAGGGTTAGGGGGTAGATACATGATTTTCCTGCTAGTTTGAATATGTCTAGACCTTGTTTATCAATTTAATTGAATGCTCACTATATGACATGAGCAGACCTTGGTTTTAATTTTTTTATACCCATTTGATTCTTCGTCAAATCCTAGGTTTGTTGACCAAGATTTGAACAAGTTTAAAACATTAATATGAAAAGGTAGGCATGTATGCTTCTTAATTAGTCACTCCAAAATGAAGCTCTTGGGAGGGTTTTTGAAATTTCCATGATTGAAACCAAAAACCACTTCTCTTCATGCTTGAATTCATAAGTCAGGGTTTAGGGATATATAGGGGGTAGATACATGATTTTTCTGGTTTGAATATGTCTAGAGCTTGTTTTTCAACTTGAATGCTTACTATATGACATACGAAGACTATTTGCTAACGGAGGGAGTAAGCACTCTAGCTATGAAAAGTACCAAACGATGCATACCAAAATGATTTTTTAGAGGAATACTAGTTCGGATTATATAATTTTATATTAGCAGGCCAAAATCGAACCCCGTAGTTGGATTTTCAGAAATTGATCCGTAGTACTGGGCAAAACCCTAGTTTAGCTTATTTAATAATAGATTTGTAGGTCGATTTTTTTACGTTATTATTATTATTACTAGGCAGCACATGTGTTTGCCCGTCCAGTGAAACTCTTTCATTTCATTTTTCTTTTCCGCAAGGTCGGGAGTCGGAGGAAGAGGGATCACACGGGAGGAGACGAAGGGAGAGCAGTCACGGGGCCCCACTTATTTATGGTGTCTATCCTTTTTCTGGTGATGTTGACTGTTGTGCAGGGTTGTCAGTGCGCAGGGGGGTGCGAGCGAGCGAGAAAGGCCGAGAATGAGAGAGATGTTTTTTTTTAGAGGGACAACCGAACGATCCTGAAGGACCCAGATTTCCAATACGCATCAGAGCGCAGTTCTGACGGGACACAAAATAAACAGGAAATTACGTCTAAATCCCTAAGATTTACATGGTAGACCCCATGCTGAAAGCAAGAAATGCGATCGGGTCCTTAATAGGCACCATCCGGATTGATCCTCGTCGGAGCCGGGGACGAACCACTTGGCGCGACCAAATCGCCATGGCTACAGAGCCTGCACACCATGGCCTACGAGCTGAGCTAGAAACGACCTGCCAAAACCGGCAGCCAACGGAGGTGGATAATTGGAGAGAGAGAGAGAGAGAGAGAGAGAGAGAGAGAGAGAGAGAGAGAGAGAGAGAGTGTTGATGCCTCTCTCTTGACAAAGAAGATGGCTGGGAGTTTGCCTACCTAGCGACCGTGACTTGTGCTCAGCGAAGTGTGGGACCTCACGCATGGGAACCACACGTAAGTGACAGACTTGTTGCTCTAATAACTCGGGTGATCATTATACTGTATTAGTACATAGTTTCCTATGGATCCTTCTTAGTCACTCCAAAATGAAGCTCTTTGGGAGGGTTTTTGAAATTTCCATGTTTGAAACCAAAAATAAGAAGACTATGTGCCTTGATTTTTCATTTTTTAAAATTTTGCCCATTTGAATCTTGGGCAAATCCTAGGTTTGACCATGATTTAAACAAGTTTAAAACATGAATATGAAAAATTAAGTATGTATCCTTCGTAGTCACTCCAAAATGAAGCTCTTGAGAGGGGTTTTGAAATTTCCATGTTTGAAACCAAAAAACCGCGTACTTCTCTTCATGCTTGACTTCATATATAAGACAGAGTTTGGGGATAGGGGTAGCTTGATACATGAATTTTCTTGTTTGAATATGTCTAGACCTTGTTTATCAACTTAATTGAATGCTTACTAGATGACATAAGATGACTATGTGCATTGGTTTTTCATTTTTTTGAATTTTTATGCACATTTGAATCTTGGTCAAATCCTAGGTTTGACCATGATTTAATCAAGTTTAAAACATGAATATGAAAAATTAAGCATCTATCCTTCTTAGTCACTCCAATATGTAGCTCTTGGGAGGGTTTTTGAAATTTCCATGCTTGAAAACCAAAAACCACTTTTCTTCATGCATGCTTGACTTCATAAGACATAGTTTAGGGTTAGGGGTAGATACATGATTTTCCTACTAGTTTGAATATGTCTAGACCTTGTTTATCAATTTAATTGAATGCTTACTATATGACATGAGCAGACCTTGGTTTTAATTTTTTTATACCCATTTGAATCTTCGTCAAATCGTAGCTAGGTTTGTTGACCAAGATTTGAACAAGTTTAAAACATGAATATGAAAAAGTAAGCATGTATGCGTCTTAACTAGTCACTCCAAAATGAAGCTCTTGGGAGGGTTTATGAAATTTCCATGTTTGAAACCAAAAACCACTTCTTCTCTTCATGCTTGACTTCATAAGTCAGGGTTTAGGGATATATAGGGGGTAGATACATGATTTTTCTGGTTTGATATGTCTAGACCTTGTTTATCAACTTAATTGAATGCTTACTATATGACATAAGAAGACTACGTGACTTGTGGTCACTGAAGTGTGGGACCTCACGCATGGGAACCACACGTAAGTGACAGACTTGTTGCTCTAATAACTCGGGTGATCATTATACTGTATTAGTACATAGTTTCCTATGGATCCTTCTTAGTCACTCCAAAATGAAGCTCTTTGAGAGGGTTTTTGAAATTTCCATGTTTGAAACCCAAAACAACTTCTCTTCATGCTTGACTTCATCAGACAGAGTTTAGGGTTAGGGGTAGATACATGATTTGTCTGGTTTGAATACGTCTAGATCTTGTTTATCAACTTTAATGCTTACTATATGACATAAGAAGACTATGTGCTTTGGTTTTTCATTTTTCTGATTTTTTTTATTTTTGATGCCCATTTGAATCTTGGTCAGATCCTAGGTTTTACCAAGATTTAAACAAGTTTAAAACATGAAAATGAAAAGGGAAGCATTTATCCTTCTTAGTCACTCTAAATGAAGTTTTTGGGAGGTTTTTGAAATTTCCATGTTTGAAACCCAAAACCACTTCTCTTCATGCTTGACTTCATAAGACATAGTTTAGGGTTAGGGGTACATACATGATTTGTATGTTTTGAATATGTCTAGACCTTGTTTATCAACTTGAATGCTTACTATATGACATAAGAAAACTACGTATGTGCTTTGGTTTTTCATTTTTGTGTTTTTTTTTTGAATTTTCTGCCCATTTGAATCTCTGTCAAATCCTAGGTTTGACCAAGATTTAAACAAGTTTAACACGTGAAAACGAAAAGGTAAGCATGGATCCTTCTTAGTCACTCCAAAATGTACCAATTGATAGATGTGTTAACTTTGCTTCATGGAAAAAATAATGTCATGTAAATGAGTTAACTTGGATTTCCTACCCTTGAATCCATAGGAAACTTTGTTCTAATGCACTGTAATAATCAACCGAGTTTTTACACCAACAGGTCTGTCACTTACGTGTGGTGCCTGATGACCCACAAGTATAGGGGATCGCAACAGTCTTCGAGGGAAGTAAAACCCAATTTATTGATTCGACACAAGGGGAGACAAAGAACACTTGGAAGCCTTAACAGCGGAGTTGTCAATTCAGCTGCACCTGGAAACAGACTTGCTCGCAAGAGTTTATCAGTAGTAACAGTTTTATAGCAGTAGCAGTAGTGAAATAACAGCAGCGGAGTAACGAGACGAGTAGTGATTATAGTAAACAGCAGGATTAAAATACTGTAGGCACGGGGACGGATGACGGGCGTTGCATGGATGAGAGAAACTCATGTAACAATCATAGCAGGGCATTTGCAGATAATAATAAAACGGTGTCCAAGTACAAAGCAATCAATAGGCATGTGTTCCATATATAGTCGTGCGTGCTCGCAATGAGAAACTTGCACAACATCTTTTGTCCCACCAGCCGGTGGCAGCCGGGCCTCAAGGGAAACTACTGGATATTAAGGTACTCCTTTTAATAGAGTACCGGAGCAAAGCATTAACACTCCGTGAACACATGTGATCCTCACATCGCTACCATTCCCTCCGGTTGTCCCAATTCTTGTCACTTCGGGGCCATTGGTTCCGGACAGCGACATGTGTATACAACTTATAGGTAAGACCATAAACAATGAATATCATGATGAAACAATAACATGTTCAGATCTGAGATCATGGCACTCGGGCCCTAGTGACAAGCATTAAGCATAACAAGTTGCAACAATATCATCAAAGTACCAATTACGGACACTAGGCACTATGCCCTAACAATCTTATGCTATTACATGACCAATCTCATCCAATCCCTACCATCCCCTTCGGCCTACAGCGGGGGAATTACTCACACATGGATGGGGGAAACATGGCTGGTTGATGTAGAGGCGTTGGCGGTGATGATGGCGATGATCTCCTCCAATTCCCCGTCCGTGAGTGCCGGAACGGAGACTTCTGGCTCCCGCGACGGAGTTTCGCGATGTGGCGGCGTTCTGGAGGGTTTCTGGCGACTTCAACTTCTCCCCGTGCGTTTTTAGGTCGAGGCCGATAAATAGTCCGAAGGAGGGCGTCGGAGGCCGGCCGAGGGGGCCACACCACAGGGCCGCGCGGGCCCCCCCTGGGCCGCGCCGCCCTATGGTGTGGGGCCCTCGGGCCTCCACCTGGTTCGTCCTTCTGGCTCCGTCAGTTCTCTGGGAAAATAGGGCCTTCTGCATAAATTCCGAGGATTTTCCCGAAAGTTGGATTTCTGCACAAAAACGAGACACCAGAGCAATTCTGCTGAAAACAGCGTTAGTCCGTGTTAGTTGCATCCAAAATACACAAATTAGAGGCAAAACAATAGCAAAAGTGTTCGGGAAAGTAGATACGTTTTGGACGTATCAACTCCCCCCAAGCTTAGCTTATTGCTTGTCCTCAAGCAATTCAGTTAACAACTGAGCGATAAAAGAACTTTCACGAACACATTTGCTCATATGATGTATATATTCTCATGCTATGGCTAATACTTAAGCAGTTCATAATGAGATATATGCAAATAAGATCATCTAAAAGCTATGTCAATCATGGAGAGGTACCAACAATTAATAATAAGCATCATGAATCATGTATATAAGCAGGATTGCAATGTTCATAAGAGAGTATGATAAAGTGGTATCTCGCTTGCCTGTATTTGATTGGCAAAACATAAATGCCTGGGCACCTCTGGAGTTCATAGAAAGACTAGAAGTAGTGATTGTCAAAGATAAAAGCATCAAAGTTATACCACAATCAATCATATTTTGAGACAAGCATATTATACTAAGAATGACAGTTGTGCTCTCAAGATAGTGCTCAAAGAAATAATGGAGACACAACATAAAAGTAAAAGATTGACCCTTCGCAGAGGGAAGCAGGGATTAACATGTGCTAGAGCTTTTCATTTTTATAAAGACAGGAGTAAAATTATTTTGAGAGGTGTTTGTTGTTGTCAACGAATGGTAATGGGTACACCAACTACCTCGCCAACCGGACTTTCAAGAGCGGCTCCCATGAATTATTGCATATTTATGTGGCACTCCTTCCAACCTTTCTTTCACAAACCATGGCTAACCGAATCCTCGGGTGCCTGCCAACAATCACATACCATGAAGGAGTGCCTTTTTATTTTAGTTTTATTATGATGACACTCCCCCCAACCTTTGCTTACACAAGCCATGGCTAACCGAATCCTTCGGGTGCCGTCCATCAATCACATACCATGGAGGAGTGTCTATTTAGTTTAATTAATTCGGGACTGGGAATCCCATTGCCAGCTCTTTTTGCAAAATTATTGGATAAGCGGATGTGCCACTAGTCCATATGAGAGTCCGTCAAGAGTAAATGACAAGGTTAAAAGTTAAACACCACATACTTCCTCATGAGCTATGAAACATAAACACAAATTGAGGAGCATTTTGAAAGTTTTAAAGGTAGCGCATGAGAATTTACTTGGAATGGTTGAAATGCCATGCATAGGTATTTATGGTGGACACTCTGGAATAACTTGGTTTTCATGTGTTTGGAAGCACGAGCAGCGTTCCCGCTCAATACAAGTGAAGGCTAGCAATAGACTAGGGAGCGACAAATCAAGAGAGCAGTAACTGTCATAATCATGCTTGCGGCAAAATAAATTAACAGAGGCATAAAAGTGATACAAGAACTCTGAAGCAATATAGATCATCGAGGCTTAATTGACTTTTTGTTCAGTCATATGCATGCGTGAGCATGTGCCAAGTCGATATAAATGAATTATTCAGAGGAGGATACCACAATGCCATACTTACTTATGAATAAAACAATGCAAGCAAACATCAATGACATGCTACTCATATTAATAGATTGGAGCTAATCATGAGAGATCATAAACTACTAGACTTTCTCAAATAACATATACCTCACATGAACCAACTAAGCATGCTCACATGGATGAGTATATGTACAAAAATGAAAACAAATAGAGTTCATACCAGCCTCTCACCACAATCCAATTGTCGTAGATCGTCATTATTGCCTTTTCACTTGTGCAGCTTGGATAATATGAAATGAAAACCACGCTCCAGCCACCGAAGACCATTGAACTCATAAAGAACTTTACAAACCAAAGAATAACAGCAAATATTTTTGGTGTTTTCGAATTAGAAACAAGAACAAAAGGAAACAAACAAACAAAGCAAAATCTTTTTGGGTTTTCTTATAGCAAACTAGCAATAGCAAATAAAGTGAAACAAATGCAAGAAACCAAAGCAAACAAATGGTGAAGAGAAACAACAGAAATATTTTTGGTCTTTTTGTGTTTTGGGAAAGAAACAAAGCGAAAACAAGAAATAGCAAACTAAAAGAAACACATAACAACAGGATGACAGAAATCTGCCAAAACCTGACAGCAGTACAGAAATCGATTTTTACAAAAATCTTACGTTGCTCAGCTCGAAAAGTGTTCAACTAATAAAAGTTAGATAACAACCTGGGGAACCTGCACAAAAATTGGCAGCTCAAAATAACGCTCTGGCTGTGCGTACGAATTTTTCTAGTAACAGTCCAGAATCTGTTTTCAGGCAGCACTTCCCCAAATATCATCTTCCTCTCATTAGAAAACCACTCAAACTAACAAAACAAGTATGTACACGTATCCAGCAACCATAATATGCAAAGAGTGAGTGATGCCGGTATACCTCCCCCCAAGCTTAGGCTTTTGGCCTAAGTGGAGTTCAATCCCATCGATCCCATGAGGTAATATCTCCGTAGTATGGCGAAGATGGATCGTATTCCGGGTATGTGCTAGAAGAAGCACCCGGATACATGACGGTGTAGTCGTGGGAGGCCTCGGCGTCCTCGGAGTCATGCTGCTGGTTGTATCTTCATATGTTCATCAACCTCCTCCTTAGTGCACGACCATGATTGCCTGTCAATACTGAACAAACCTGGTTGGGGGAGAGGGATTTCCTTCTCATCCCCGTCAGAAAACAACATTCTATAGACCATATTATCTAAAGTAGAATCAGTGGTAACAAAATGATGACTCTTCATAGCAGCAATATCGAGTCTCCTAGGGGCCAATGGCACATCATTAGGATCAATAGGAAGCCTTAAATAAGTTAAAACACGCAGTGCAATAGTTCCTCCAAAAATAGGCCCCCTGTTAGTCAGGCGGCGAGCAATAAGAGAACCAAGATGATAAGATGTCTGACCAGTAAGTGCAATATTCAAGAAAGCAAGATGGTAACTAGAAATATTGCTAGTGTTCTCCCTACCAAGAATGCTAGTAGCAATGTAATACGCAAAATACTTAATGGCAGGGAGTTGAATGTTCCTTATCTTGCCACGCTGAATGGTGCGACAATCATCATCGGTGATCCCTCGATAAAGCTCCAACAAGTCCCAGGGGTTGTCATCAATCCTACTTGCTGTACCTACAGGGGCAATATCCAATGCACGACAAAAATCTTCCAATCCCATAGTAACAGGATTACCATAGATCTTGAATGCAACTGTCGGCTCATATTGCTTGTTGTGGAACTTGAAGCTCTCGACGAAGATTTTGGTGAGCATGTAGTATTGCTCCCTTTCATCACCCACATAGGTGGTTAAGCCCGCCCTGTTGACAAGGGTGGAGAAATCCTCCAATATCCCTGCATTCCTCAGAAAATCATAGCATGGAAAAGACGAAGCATTAGGAGCCCCGTTGTCCTCTTCGGGCGCGAAGCTAGGCGCGATGATATCCTCGTTGTACGATCGCCTAATCCGGGTGGCGGCCCTAGAAGGCCTCCCGGTGCTGGTTGTTCCTTTCTTGAACAACTCTCCAAAGTTGAACTTCTTCATCCCTTCTCTGAAATTTTCAACAAATGATATAAAAATTTGATTTGGTGACATATAATTGAGGGAAACTACCATAGGAACTTGCTAGAGTACTAATCATGCATCAAAACTAGTTTCCACCACTTAGAACAAGCATGCAAGCTCACTAAACATGTTACCTACAGCAGCAAAATATTCAAGATATACTCAACCAAACAAAATTCTACTTGGATGGGTGGAGGAGTCACATACCAAAGAGCAAATATGCCAAATTTCAGCAAGAAATCTGGGCTGAGCAAAGAGATCGAGAAATCTGGAGCTCTGGAGCAAAAACGCGAGTGAGAGGAACTTGGTACGAGTTTTTTCGGGAGAGAGAAGGTGCTGGGAGAAAGAGATGACAAAGTGGGGCAAGGAGGGGCCCACACCACATGGTGGCGCGGCCACCACCTTGGCCGCGCCGGCCTGTGGTGTGGCACCCTCTGGTGCCCCACAGGTCATCCTCTGGTGCTCCCAGGTGCCTCGTCGAAAAATAGGACCAACGGTATAATTTTTGTGAATTTTTGAAAACTTTGAAAAATGCACATTTCTGGGTATTTAATTTATTATTACTGGCCAGGAAAAATTTTGAAATCTCCAATTAACTAAGGAACTTTGCAAATTAAAAGTGCTATAGCAACTAGAGCAAGTGGAGGAAGAAAGAGATGTTGTTTACCTCCTCTATGCATATAAAAAGTATTCGTTAACAAGGTTGATCAAGTCTTGTCACCAAATAAATTTTACATAGCATAAGAAGAAATAAACCTCAAATCAATCATGTTACCTTGAATTGTACTGATATGGATCCAATCACGAGAGTTTGATATTCTTCTTTAGGCTCATATATAGGACAATCAATAGTTCCCACTTTGATAGTTCTCACATTAGAAATAGTATTAACTCCACACGCTTTCTCAATCCTCTTGGGAAAATAAACGGTATGCTCCCTATCATCAACATTGAAAGTAACCTTTCCTTTATTGCAATCAATAACAGCCCCTGCGGTGTTAAGAAAAGGTCTCCCAAGAATAATAGACATATTATCATCTTCAGGCATTTCCAACACAACAAAATCAGTTAATATCAAGCAGTTAGTAGTAACTTGAACAGGAACATTCTCACATATACCAACAGGAATAGCAGTAGATTTATCAGCCATTTGCAAAGATATATCAGTAGGTATCAACTTATCTAAGTAAAGTCTCTTATAAATAGAAAAAGGCATAACACTAACACCGGCTCCCAAATCACATAGAGCAGTTTTAACATAATTATTCTTAATAGAACAAGGAATAGTAGGTATACCTGGGTCGCCCAACTTCTTTGGAACTTTGCCATTGAAAGAGTAATTAGCAAGCATAGTGGAAATTTCCTCATTGGGGATTTTCCTTTTGTTAGTAACAATATCTTTCATATACTTTGAATAAGGAGGCAATTTAATAGCATCAGTCAAAGGGATTTGCAAGAATAAAGGTTTCATCCAATCACAAAATTTATTATAGTGTTCTTCTTCCTTTGATTTTAGTTTCTTAGCAGGAAAAGGCATTTGCTTTTGCACCCAAGGTTCTCTTTCATTACCATGTTTCTCAGCAATAAAGTCTTCTTTAGTGTACTTTTTATTTTTAGCATGCTTTTCAGGTTCATCTTCTACATTTTCTTTATCAGAAGCATCATTCTTATCATTATCTTTATCATGTTCATTACCACTTTCAGTTTCAGCATCAGAAATAGAAATACTATTAGGATCATTAACAGGTTCAGAAGATTCTACAACATTTTTATGTTTCTTCTTCTTTTTCTTCTTAGAAGGAGCACTAGGTTCAATGCGTTGAGAATCTTGTTCAATTCTTTTGGGATGCCCTTCAGGATATAGAGGATCCTGGGTAGAGAAACCACCTCTAGTTGTTACTTCATAAGCATGTTTCTCTTTAGAATTATTCCCTAACAAGTCATTTTGCACTTTAGTGAGTTGATCAATTTGCGTTTGAATCATATGAAAATGTTTAACAAGCATCTTAACATCATTGGAGGTTCTCTCCACAATATCATGCAAATTGCTAATAGCTTGAGAATTTTCCATCAAATGATTCTCTACTCTCATATTAAAATTTTCTTGCTTAACAATATAATTATCAAACTCATCTAAGCATTGTGCAGGAGGTTTCGAATACGGAATATCCTCCCTAGTAAAGCGTTGAAGGGAGTTTACCTCAATCATGGATGAAGGGGGAATTATCTCACATATATCTTCTATAGGAGGTAGATTCTTCACATCTTCAGATTTAATACCTTTCTCCTTAGAGACTTCTTGGCTTCCCTCATATCTTCATCATTCAATTTAATTAAACCCCTCTTCTTCAATATTGGCGTTGGAGTTGGTTCAGGCGTAGTCCAATCATCATGATTCCGGCTTATTTTAGCCAATAATTCTTCAGCGTCGTCTGGAGTTCTTTTCCTGAAAACACAACCAGCACAACTATCCAGGTATGCCCTAGACTCAATGGTTAGTCCGCTATAAAATATATCAAGTAAATCATGCTTTTCCAAATCATGATCAGGCCGAGCTCTAATAAGAGAACAAAATCTCGCCCAAGCCTCAGGCAATTTCTCTTCATCTCCCTGGTCAAAATTATAAATTCTCTGCAAAGCAATATGTTGAGCACTAGCAGGAAAGTATTCGCGGAAGAAAACATCAAGCAATTCTTTCGGACTTTTAATAGAATTAGGTGGCAAATTATTATACCAAGTTTTAGCGTCATCCTTTAATGAGAATGGAAAGATTTTAGCAACAAAGTAAGTACGCATCTTGACATCATCAGAAAACAAGCTACTTAGAGTAGATAACTCAGTCATGTGTTCAACAGCACTTTCTTTTTCAGTACCACAAAAGGGTGTTTTCTCAACAATAGCTATATGAGATAGATCAAGAGAAAAATCATAATCTTTATCCTTAATGTTTATGGGAGATGTGGCAAATTTAGGATCAGGAGACAGTTTATATCTAACAGCATGTTCTGCAAGCAACTTTTAAATTTTTCTTGCATCAGTAGTAGCATTGCATTTTTCAATAAAATCATCATTAAGCTCCACATAATCTTCATCAGGATCATCACTAAAATAATCAAGTTCAGGTGAATTAACAGGTGTAGTAGCATTAGGAGTTTCAGTATTTTCAATTTGTCTAGACCTAGTAATTGTAGCATCTAGAAAGGATCCCAAAGAACCACTATCATCAAGCACAGCAGAAATATTATCAATATTATGAGAGTTTTCAGATTCAGCAGAAGTACCCGCATTTGAAGCATGCGGCGGTGAAACAAGTTTATCAATCACAGATGGTGAATCAAGTGTAGCGGAGGTACTCAGAATTGTACCTTTTCTTGTGGTGGATGGTAATATGGCGATCTTAGTATCGCGAGGTTTACCCATGATGGAGAATTTACAGCGAACAATATTAATCCAAGTGAACTTCCAAATAAAGCTATGCTCCCCGGCAACGGCGCCAGAAAATAGTCTTGATGACCCACAAGTATAGGGGATCGCAACAGTCTTCGAGGGAAGTAAAACCCAATTTATTGATTCGACACAAGGGGAGACAAAGAACACTTGGAAGCCTTAACAGCGGAGTTGTCAATTCAGCTGCACCTGGAAACAGACTTGCTCGCAAGAGTTTATCGATAGTAACAGTTTTATAGCAGTAGCGATGAGTGAAATAACAGCAGAGTAACAGAGACAGCAGTAGTGATTATTGTAAACAGCAGGATTAAAATACTGTAGGCACGGGGACGGATGACGGGCGTTGCATGGATGAGAGAAACTCATGTAACAATCATAGCAGGGCATTTGCAGATAATAATAAAACGGTGTCCAAGTACAAAGCAATCAATAGGCATGTGTTCCATATATAGTCGTGCGTGCTCGCAATGAGAAACTTGCACAACATCTTTTGTCCCACCAGCCGGTGGCAGCCGGGCCTCAAGGGAAACTACTGGATATTAAGGTACTCCTTTTAATAGAGTACCGGAGCAAAGCATTAACACTCCGTGAACACATGTGATCCTCACATCGCTACCATTCCCTCCGGTTGTCCCAATTCTTGTCACTTCGGGGCCATTGGTTCCGGACAGCGACATGTGTATACAACTTATAGGTAAGACCATAAACAATGAATATCATGATGAAACAATAACATGTTCAGATCTGAGATCATGGCACTCGGGCCCTAGTGACAAGCATTAAGCATAACAAGTTGCAACAATATCATCAAAGTACCAATTACGGACACTAGGCACTATGCCCTAACAATCTTATGCTATTACATGACCAATCTCATCCAATCCCTACCATCCCCTTCGGCCTACAGTGGGGGAATTACTCACACATGGATGGGGGAAACATGGCTGGTTGATGTAGAGGCGTTGGCGGTAATGATGGCGATGATCTCCTCCAATTCCCCGTCCCGGCGGAGTGCCAGAACGGAGACTTCTGGCTCCCGCGACGGAGTTTCGCGATGTGGCGGCGTTCTGGAGGGTTTCTGGCGACTTCAACTTCTCCCCGTGCGTTTTTAGGTCGAGGCCGATAAATAGTCCGAAGGAGGGCGTCGGAGGCCGGCCGAGGGGGCCACACCACAGGGCCGCGCGGGCCCCCCTAGGCCGCGCCGCCCTATGGTGTGGGGCCCTCGGGCCTCCACCTGGTTCGTCCTTCTGGCTCCGTCAGTTCTCTGGGAAAATAGGGCCTTCTGCATAAATTCCGAGGATTTTCCCGAAAGTTGGATTTCTGCACAAAAACGAGACACCAGAGCAATTCTGCTGAAAACAGCGTTAGTCCGTGTTAGTTGCATCCAAAATACACAAATTAGAGGCAAAACAATAGCAAAAGTGTTCGGGAAAGTAGATACGTTTTGGACGTATCAGTGCCCATGCGTGAGGTCCCACACTTCAGTGAGCACAAGTCACGTGCAATAGGTACGCAAACTCCCAGCCATTTTCTTTGTCAAGAGAAGACGCATCAGGATGCGTATTGGAAGTCTCTGGGTCCTTCAGGATCCTTCGGTTGTCCCTCTCACAAAAAAAAAACAAATCTCTCTCATTCTCGGCCTCGCTCGACTCGCTCGCTCGCTCGCTCGCACCTCCTGCTCACTGACAAACCCTGCACAACAGTCAACATCATCACCCGAAAAAGGGGAGACACCATAATGCTCTCCCTTCTTCTCTCCTTCTGAGTGATCCCTCTTCCTCCGAGTTTCACTCGACGGGCAAACACATATGTGCTGCATAGTAGAGTAATAATAAAAAGGTACATAGAAAAATCGACCTACGAATCTATAATTAAATAGGTTAAACTAGGGTTTTGCCCAGTACTACAGATCAAGGTTCAAAAAAATCCAACTACGGGGTTCGAACAACCCCATTTCTAATCAAAGAATTTTTTCGACGTCATCCAAATGGCCTCAAACTATAGCATGGGCGGATCCAGACTATAGCATGGGCGGACCAAGATAATTTAAACAAGTTTAAAACATGAAAATGAAAAGGGAAGCTTGTATCCTTCTTAGTCACTCTAAAATGAAGTTTGGGGAGGTTTTTGAAATTTCCATGCTTGAAACCAAAAACCACTTCTCTTCATGCTTGACTTCATAAGACAAAGTTTAGGGTTAGGGGTAGATACATGATTTTTCTGGTTTGAATATGTCTAGACCTTATTTATCAACTTAATTGAATGCTTACTATATAACATAAGAAGACCTTGTTTTTTTATTTTGTTTTTTTAATTTTTATACGGATTTGAATCTTGGTCAAATCCTAGGTTTCACCAAGATTTGAATAAGTTTAAAACATGAATATGAAAAAGTAAGCATGCATGTATGCTTCATAATTAATCACTTCAAAATGAAGCTCTTGGGAGCGTTTTTGAAATTTCCATGTTTGAAACCGAAAAACCACATATCATCATGCTTGACTTCATGAGATAGAGTTTAGGTTAGGGGGTAGATACATGATTTCTCTGGTTTGAATATGTCTAGACCTTGTTTATCAACTTAATTGAATGCTTACAATATAACATAAGAAGACTATGTGCCTTGGTTTTTCATTTTTTGTTTTTTTTTAATTATGCCCATTTGAATCTTTGTCAAATCCTAGGTTTGACCATGATTTAAACAAGTTTAAAACATGAATATGAAAAAGTAAGCATGTATCCTTCGTAGTCACTCCAAAATGAAGCTCGATCTTGAGAGGGTTTTTGAAATTTCCATGTTTGAAACCAAAAAACCACATACTTATCTTCATGCTTGATTCATAAGACATAGTTAATTAGGGGTTAGGGGTAGCTTGATACATGATTTTTCTGGTTTGAATATGTCTAGACCTTATTTATCAACTTAATTGAATGCTTACTATATGACATAAGAAGACCTTGGTTTTCATTTTTTATACCCATTTGAATCTTGGTCAAATCATAGGTTTGACCAAGATTTGAACAAGTTTAAAACATGAATATGAAAAAGTAAGCACGTACGTATGCTTCTTAGTCACTCCAAAATGAAGCTCTTGGGAGGGTTTTTAAAATTTCCATGCTTGAAACCAAAAACCACTTCTCTTCATGCATGCTTGACTTCATAAGACAGAGTTTAGGGTTAGGGGGTAGATACATAATTTCCTGGTTTGAATATGTGTAGACCTTGTTTATCAAAATAATTGAATGCTTACTATATAACATAAGAAGACCTTGTTTTTTTTTTTGAATTTTTATACCCATTTGAATCTTGGTCAAATCCTTGGTTCCACCAAGATTTGAATAAGTTAAAAACATGAATATGAAAAAGTAAGCATGTATGCTTCTTAGTCACTTCAAAATGAAGCTCTTGGGAGGGTTTTTGAATTTCCATGTTCGAAACCAAAAACCACATATCTTCATGCTTGACTTCATGAAACAGAGTTTAGGGTTAGGGGTAGATACATGCATGATTTTTCTTGTTTGAATATGTCTAGACCTTGTTTATCAACTTAATTGAATGCCTACTATATAACATAAGAAGACCTTTTTTGTTTTTTTTTGAATTTTTATACCCATTTGAATCTTGGTCAAATCCTAGGTTTCACCAAGATTTGAATAAGTTTAAAACATGACTATGAAAAAGTAACCATGCATGTATGCTTCTTAATTAATCACTTCGAAATGAAGCTCTTGGGAGGGTTTTTGAAATTTCCATGTTTGAAACCAAAAACCACATATCTTCATGCATGCGCTTGACTTCATGAGACAGAGTTTAGGGTTAGGGGGTAGATACATGATTTCTCTCGTTTGAATATGTCTAGACCTTGTTTATCAACTTAAATGAATGATGCTTACTATATGACATAAGAAGACTATGTGCCTTGATTTTTTTTTAAATTTTGCCCATTTGAATCTTGGCCAAATCCTGGGTTTGACCATGATTTAAACAAGTTTAAAACATGAATATGAAAAATTAAGCATCTATCCTTCGTAGTCACTCCAAAATGGAAGCTCTTGAGAGCGTTTTTGAAATTTCCATGATTGAAACCAAAAACCACTTCTCTTCATGCATGCTTGACTTCATAAGACAGAGTTTAGGGTTAGGGGGTAGATACATGATTTTCCTGGTTTGAATATGTGTAGACCTTGTTTATCAAATTAATTGAATGCTTACTATATAACATAAGAAGATCTTTTTTTTTTGAATTTTTATACCCATTTGAATCTTGGTCAAATCCTTGGTTCCACCAAGATTTGAATAAGTTAAAAACATGAATATGAAAAAGTAAGCATGTATGCTTCTTAGTCACTTCAAAATGAAGCTCTTGGGAGGGTTTTTGAATTTCCATGTTCGAAACCAAAAACCACATATCTTCATGCTTGACTTCATGAAACATAGTTTAGGGTTAGGGGTAGATACATGCATGATTTTTCTTCTTTGAATATGTCTAGACCTTGTTTATCAATTTAATTGAATGCCTACTATATAACATAAGAAGACCTTTTTTTTATTTTATTTTTAAATTTTTATACGGATTTGAATCTTGGTCAAATCCTAGGTTTCACCAAGATTTGAATAAGTTTAAAACATGAATATGAAAAAGTAAGCATGCATGTATGCTTCTTAATTAATCACTTCGAAATGAAGCTCTTGGGAGGGTTTTTGAAATTTCCATGTTTGAAACCAAAAACCACATATCTTCATGCATGCGCTTGACTTCATGAGACAGAGTTTAGTGTTAGGGGGTAGATACATGATTTCTCTCGTTTGAATATGTCTAGACCTTGTTTATCAACTTAATTGAATGCTTACTATATGACATAAGAAGACTATGTGCCTTGATTTTTCATTTTTTTTAAAATTTTGCCCATTTGAATCTTGGCCAAATCCTAGGTTTGACCATGATTTAAACAAGTTTAAAACATGAATATGAAAAATTAAGTATGTATCCTTCGTAGTCACTCCAAAATGAAGCTCTTGAGAGGGGTTTTGAAATTTCCATGTTTGAAACCAAAAAACCGCGTACTTCTCTTCATGCTTGACTTCATATATAAGACAGAGTTTGGGGATAGGGGTAGCTTGATACATGAATTTTCTTGTTTGAATATGTCTAGACCTTGTTTATCAACTTAATTGAATGCTTACTAGATGACATAAGATGACTATGTGCATTGGTTTTTCATTTTTTTGAATTTTTATGCCCATTTGAATCTTGGTCAAATCCTAGGTTTGACCATGATTTAATCAAGTTTAAAACATGAATATGAAAAATTAAGCATCTATCCTTCTTAGTCACTCCAATATGTAGCTCTTGGGAGGGTTTTTGAAATTTCCATGCTTGAAAACAAAAAACCACGTACTTCTCTTCATGCTAGACTTCATAAGACAGAGTTTGGGGTTAGGGGTAGCTTGATACATAAATTTTCTGGTTTGAATATGTCTAGACCTTGTTTATCAAATTAATTGAATGCTTACTATATAACATAAGAAGACCTTGTTTTATTTGAATTTTTATACCCATTTGAATCTTGGTCAAATCCTTGGTTCCACCAAGATTTGAATAAGTTAAAAACATGAATATGAAAAAGTAAGCATGCATGCTTCTTAGTCACTTCAAAATGAAGCTATTGGGAGGGTTTTTGAATTTCCATGTTCGAAACTAAAAACCACATATCTTCATGCTTGACTTCATGAAACAGAGTTTAGGGTTAGGGGTAGATACATGCATGATTTTTCTTGTTTGAATATGTCTAGACCTTGTTTATCAACTTAATTGAATGCCTACTATATAACATAAGAAGACCTTTTTTGTTTTTTTTTAATTTTTATACCCATTTGAATCTTGGTCAAATCCTAGGTTTCACCAAGATTTGAATAAGTTTAAAACATGAATATGAAAAAGTAAGCATGCATGTATGCTTCTTAATTAATCGCTTCGAAATGAAGCTCTTGAGAGGGTTTTTGAAATTTCCATGTTTGAAACCAAAAAAACCACGTACTTCTCTTCATGCTTGACTTCATAAGACAGAGTTTAGGGATAGGGGTAGCTTGATACATGAATTTTCTGGTTTGAATATGTCTAGACCTTGTTTATCAACTTAATTGAATGCTTACTAGATGACATAAGATGACTATGTGCATTGGTTTTTCATTTTATTGTTTTTTTTGAATTTTTATGCCCATTTGAATCTTGGTCAAATCCTAGGTTTGACCATGATTTAAACAAGTTTAAAACATGAATATGAAAAATTAAGCATGTATCCTTCGTAGTCACTCCAAAATGAAGCTCGATCTTGAGAGGGTTTTTGAAATTTCCATGTTTGAAACCAAAAAACCACGTACTTCTCTTCATGCTAGACTTCATAAGACAAAGTTTGGGGTTAGGAGTAGCTTGATACATAATCTTTCTGGTTTGAATATGTCTAGACATTATTTATCAACTTAATTGAATGCTTACTAGATGACATAAGAGTTTTTGAAATTTCCATGCTTGAAAACCAAAAACCACTTCTCTTCATGCATGCTTGACTTCATAAGATAGAGTTTGGGGTTAGGGGGTAGATACATGATTTTCCTGCTAGTTTGAATATGTCTAGACCTTGTTTATCAATTTAATTGAATGCTCACTATATGACATGAGCAGACCTTGGTTTTAATTTTTTTATACCCATTTGATTCTTCGTCAAATCCTAGGTTTGTTGACCAAGATTTGAACAAGTTTAAAACATTAATATGAAAAGGTAAGCATGTATGCTTCTTAATTAGTCACTCCAAAATGAAGCTCTTGGGAGGGTTTTTGAAATTTCCATGATTGAAACCAAAAACCACTTCTCTTCATGCTTGAATTCATAAGTCGGGGTTTAGGGATATATAGGGGGTAGATACATGATTTTTCTGGTTTGAATATGTCTAGAGCTTGTTTTTCAACTTGAATGCTTACTATATGACATACGAAGACTATTTGCTAACGGACGGAGTAAGCACTCTAGCTATGAAAAGTACCAAACGATGCATACCAAAATGATTTTTTAGAGGAATACTAGTTCGGATTATATAATTTTATATTAGCAGGCCAAAATCGAACCCCGTAGTTGGATTTTCAGAAATTGATCCGTAGTACTAGGCAAAACCCTAGTTTAGCTTATTTAATAATAGATTCGTAGGTCGATTTTTTTACGTTATTATTATTATTACTAGGCAGCACATGTGTTTGCCCGTCCAGTGAAACTCTTTCATTTCATTTTTCTTTTCCGCAAGGTCGGGAGTCGGAGGAAGAGGGATCACACGGGAGGAGACGAAGGGAGAGCAGTCACGGGGCCCCACTTATTTATGGTGTCTATCCTTTTTCTGGTGATGTTGACTGTTGTGCAGGGTTGTCAGTGCGCAGGGGGGTGCGAGCGAGCGAGAAAGGCCGAGAATGAGACAGATGTTTTTTTTAGAGGGACAACCGAAAGATCCTGAAGGACCCAGATTTCCAATACGCATCAGAGCGCAGTTTACAGCAGGACACAAGATAAACAGGAAATTACGTCTAAATCCCTAAGATTTACATGGTAGACCCCATGCTGAAAGCAAGAAATGCGATCGGGTCCTTAATAGGCACCGTCCGGATTGATCCTCGTCGGAGCCGGGGACGAACCACTTGGCGCGACCAAATCGCCATGGCTACGAGCACACACCATGGCCTACGAGCTGAGCTAGAAACGACCTGCCAAAACAGGCAGCCAACGGAGGTGGATAATTGGAGAGAGAGAGAGAGAGAGTTGATGCCTCTCTCTTGACAAAGAAGATGGCTGGGAGTTTGCCTACCTAGCGTACGTGACTTGTGCTCACTGAAGTGTGGGACCTTGATACGTCTCCGACGTATCGATAATTTCTTATGTTCCATGCCACATTATTGATGTTATCTACATGTTTTATGCACACTTTATGTCATATTCGTGCATTTTCTGGAACTAACCTATTAACAAGATGCCGAAGTGCCAGTTGCTGTTTTCTGCTGTTTTTGGTTTCAGAAATCGTAGTAAGGAAATATTCTCGGAATTGGACGAAATCAACGCCCAGGGGCCTATTTTGCCACGAAGCTTCCAGAAGTCCGAAGACGAAACGAAGTGGGGCCACAGGGTGCCCAAACCCTAGGGCGGCGCGGCCCCCCCCCCTTGGCCGCGCCGGCCTATGGTGTGGGGCCCCTGTGCCCCCTCCTGACTTGCCCTTCCGCCTACTTAAAGCCTCCGTGACGAAACCCCCAGTACCGAGAACCACGATACGGAAAACCTTCCAGAGACGCCGCCAACGCCGATCCCATCTCGGGGGATCCAGGAGATCGCCTCCGGCACCCTGCCGGAGAGGGGAATCATCTCCCGGAGGACTCTACACCGCCATGGTCGCCTCCGGAGTGATGTGTGAGTAGTCTACCCCTGGACTATGGGTCCATAGCAGTAGCTAGATGGTTGTCTTCTCCCCATTGTGCTATCATTGTCGGATCTTGTGAGCTGCCTAACATGATCAAGATCATCTATCTGTAATTCTATATGTTGCGTTTGTTGGGATCCGATGAATAGAGAATACTTGTTATGTTGATTATCAAAGTTATATCTATGTGTTGTTTATGATCTTGCATGCTCTCCGTTACTAGTAGATGCTCTGGCCAAGTAGATGCTTGTAACTCCAAGAGGGAGTATTTATGCTCGATAGTGGGTTCATGCCTGCATTGACACAGGACGATGTGAGAAAGTTCTAAGGTTGTGTTGTCTTGTTGCCACTAGGGATAAAACATTGATGCTATGTCTAAGGATGTAGTTGTTGATTACATTACGCACCATACTTAATGCAATTGTCTGTTGCTTTGCAACTTAATACTGGAAGGGGTTCGGATGATAACCTGAAGGTGGACTTTTTAGGCATAGATGCAGTTGGATGGCGGTCTATGTACTTTGTCGTAATGCCCAATTAAATCTCACTATACTCATCATGATATGTATGTGCATGGTCATGCTCTCTTTATTTGTCAATTGCCCAACTGTAATTTGTTCACCCAACATGCTGTTTGTCTTATGGGAGAGACACCTCTAGTGAACTGTGGACCCCGGTCCAATTCTCTTTACTGAAATACAATCTCTTTGCAATCTTTGTTCTCTTGTTTTCTGCAAACAATCATCTTCCACACAATACGGTTAATCCTTTGTTACAGCAAGCCGGTGAGATTGACAACCTCACTGTTTCGTTGGGGCAAAGTACTTTGGTTGTGTTGTGCAGGTTCCACGTTGGCGCCGGAATCCCTGGTGTTGCGCCGCACTACATCCCGCCGCCATCAACCTTCAACGTGCTTCTTGGCTCCTCCTGGTTCGATAAACCTTGGTTTCTTTCTGAGGGAAAACTTGCTGCTGTGCGCATCATACCTTCCTCTTGGGGTTCCCAACGAACGTGTGAGTTACACGCCATCAAGCTCTTTTTCTGGCGCCGTTGCCGGGGATCTGAAGAAAAGTCACATCACAAAGATCTCTGACTCCCACGTCAACTACACGCCATCATCTTTTTCTGGCGCCGTTGCCGGGGAGATCAAGACACGCTGCAAGGGGAGTCTCCACTTCTCAATCTCTTTACTTTGTTTTTGTCTTGCTTAGTTTTATTTACTACTTTGTTTGCTGCACTAAATCAAAATACAAAAAAATTAGTTGCTAGTTTTACTTTATTTGCTATCTTGTTTGCTATATCAAAAACACAAAAAAATTAGTTACTTGCATTTACTTTATCTAGTTTGCTTTATTTACTACTACTAAAATGAGTAATCCTGAAGTTGAAGTTCGTACGTTTAAGCAACGAGGGGGAGAATGTTTGAGAGATGCTTGGTATAGAATTAGTGATGCCCATAATAGATGCACTAAGAAACACTCCACCATTATTTTACTCAGGAATTTTTATGTTGGTATCTCTAGCTGGAATAGATATGTTCTTGATAGTCTCGCAAAAGGTGACTTCCTAAGTACTCCTGCATTAGAAGCTAGTTGCATTATTGAGAGTTTATTTGGAATACCCCCTGTTGATAAAGTTAAAACTGAAATCTCTCTTGAAGATGTTATGAAAAAATTGGAAACCATAGAGAAAAATTTTCCAAGTATTGAAGCTGAATTGGAAATGTTACTTGATAAAACTGATGAACTTGATAAATCCTTAGGAGGAATTGATGAAATAATTAGTGTCCTAGGAACTTGTGTTGTCCATGATTATCAAATCAATAGGATTGATGAACTTGAAAAGGCTATGGGAACCTTGGGTTCAACATTTTCTTCTCTTAAATATAAGGAGAAAGCTTATGTGGGTAAGGAGCAAAAGTTTATGTATGTCTCTAAAGTGCCTAAACCAAAGAAGTATTATTATAGGCCTAAAATTGACAAAGCCCTTAGTACCACTGCGGATGGGGGAGCTCATAATAACGATACACCACTCTCCGATAATACTTGATACACACTTTCTGCGCCTAGCTGAAAGGCGTTAAAGAAAAGCGCTTATGGGAGACAACCCATGTTTTTACCTACAGTACTTTGTTTTTATTTTGTGTCTTGGAAGTTGTTTACTACTGTAGCAACCTCTCCTTATCTTAGTTTTGTGTTTAGTTGTGCCAAGTTAAGCCGTTGATAGAAAAGTAAGTACTAGATTTGGATTACTGCGCAGTTCCAGATTTCTTTGCTGTCACGAATCTGGGTCCACCTTCCTGTAGGTAACTCAGAAAATTAAGCCAATTTACGTGCATGATCCTCAGATATGTACGCAACTTTCATTCAATTTGAGCATTTTCATTTGAGCAAGTCTGGTGCCATTTTAAAATTCGTCAATACGAACTGTTCGGTTTTAACAGATTCTGCCTTTTATTTCGCATTGCCTCTTTTGCTATGTTGGATGAATTTCTTTGATCCACTAATGTCCAGTAGCATTATGCAATGTCCAGAAGTGTTAAGAATGATTGTGTCACCTCTGAATATGTTAATTTTTATTGTGCACTAACCCTCTAATAAGTTGTTTCGAGTTTGGTGTGGAGGAAGTTTTCAAGGATCAAGAGAGGAGTATGATGCAACATGATCAAGGAGAGTGAAAGCTCTAAGCTTGGGGATGCCCCGGTGGTTCACCCCTGCATATTCTAAGAAGACTCAAGCGTCTAAGCTTGGGGATGCCCAAGGCATCCCCTTCTTCATCGACAACATTATCAGGTTCCTCCCCTGAAACTATATTTTTATTCCATCACATCTTATGTGCTTTTCTTGGAGCGTCGGTTTGTTTTTGTTTTTGTTTTGTTTGAATAAAATGGATCCTAGCATTCACTTTATGGGAGAGAGACACGCTCTGCTGTAGCATATGGACAAGTATGTCCTTGGTTTCTACTCATAGTATTCATGGCGAAGTTTCTCCTTCGTTAAATTGTTATATGGTTGGAATTGGAAAATGATACATGTAGTAATTGCTATTAATGTCTTGGGTAATGTGATACTTGGCAATTGTTGTGCTCATGATTAAGCTCTTGTATCATATGCTTTGCACCCATTAATGAAGAAATACATAGAGCATGCTAAAATTTGGTTTGCATATTTGGTTTCTCTAAGGTCTAGATAATTTCTAGTATTGAGTTTGAACAACAAGGAAGACGGTGTAGAGTCTTATAATGTTTTCAATATGTCTTTTATGTGAGTTTTGCTGCACCGGTTCATCCTTGTGTTTGTTTCAAATAAGCCTTGCTAGCCTAAACCTTGTATCGAGAGGGAATACTTCTCATGCATCCAAAATACTTGAGCCAACCACTATGCCATTTGTGTCCACTATACCTACCTACTACATGGTATTTTCCGCCATTCCAAAGTAAATTGCTTGAGTGCTACCTTTAAAATTCCATCATTCACCTTTGCAATATATAGCTCATGGGACAAATAGCTTAAAAACTATTGTGGTATTGAATATGTAATTATGCACTTTATCTCTTATTAAGTTGCTTGTTGTGCGATAACCATGTTCACTGGGGACGCCATCAACTATTCATTGTTGAATTTCATGTGAGTTGCTATGCATGTCCGTCTTGTCTGAAGTAAGAGAGATCTACCACCTTATGGTTAAGCATGAATATTGTTAGAGAAGAACATTGGGCCGCTAACTAAAGCCATGATCCATGGTGGAAGTTTCAGTCTTGGACATATATCCTCAATCTCAAATGAGAAAATTATTGATTGTTGTTACATGCTTATGCATAAAAGAGGAGTCCATTATCTGTTGTCTATGTTGTCCCGGTATGGATGTCTAAGTTGAGAATAATCAATAGCGAGAAATCCAATGCGAGCTTTCTCCTTAGACCTTTGTACAGGCGGCATAGAGGTACCCCTTTGTGACACTTGGTCAAAACATGTGCATTGTGATGATCCGGTAGTCCAAGCTAATTAGGACAAGGTGCGGGCACTATTAGTACACTATGCATGAGGCTTGCAACTTGTAAGATATAATTTACATGATACATATGCTTTATTACTACCGTTGACAAAATTGTTTCATGTTTTCAAAATCAAAGCTCTAGCACAAATATAGCAATCGATGCTTTTCCTCTATGGAGGACCATTCTTTTACTTTCAATGTTGAGTCAGTTCACCTATTTCTCTCCACCTCAAGAAGCAAACACTTGTGTGAACTGTGCATTGATTCCTACATACTTGCTTATTGCACTTGTTATATTACTCTATGTTGACAATATCCATGAGATATACATGTTACAAGTTGAAAGCAACCGCTGAAACTTAATCTTCTTTTGTGTTGCTTCAATGCTTTTACTTTGAATTATTGCTTTGTGAGTTAACTCTTATGCAAGACTTAATTGATGCTTGTCTTGAAGTGCTATTCATGAAAAGTCTTTGCTTTATGATTCACTTGTTTACTCATGTCATATACATTGTTTTGATCGCTGCATTCACTACATATGCTTTACAAATAGTATGATCAAGATTATGATGGCATGTCACTCCAGAAATTATCTGTGTTATCGTTTTACCTGCTCGGGACGAGCAGAACTAAGCTTGGGGATGCTGATACGTCTCCGACGTATCGATAATTTCTTATGTTCCATGCCACATTATTGATGTTATATACATGTTTTATGCACACTTTATGTCATATTCGTGCATTTTCTGGAACTAACCTATTAACAAGATGCCGAAGTGCCGATTCTTTGTTTTACTGCTGTTTTTGGTTTCAGAAATCCTAGTAAGGAAATATTCTCGGAATTGGACGAAATCAACGCCCGGGGGCCTATTTTGCCACGAAGCTTCCGGAAGTCCGAAGACGAAAGCGAAGTGGGGCCACGGGGTGCCCAAACCCTAGGGCGGCGCGGCCCCCCTTGGCCGCGCCGGCCTATGGTGTGGGGCCCCCTGTGCCCCCTCTGACTTGCCCTTCCGCCTACTTAAAGCCTCCGTGACGAAACCCCCGGTCATCGAGAACCACGATACGGAAAACCTTCCGGAGACGCCGCCAACGCTGATCCCATCTCGGGGATCCAGGAGATCGCCTCGGCACCTGCCGGAGAGGGGAATCATCTCCGGAGGACTCTACGCCGCCATGGTCGCCTCCGGAGTGATGTGTGAGTAGTCTACCCCTGGACTATGGGTCCATAGCAGTAGCTAGATGGTTGTCTTCTCCCCATTGTGCTA
This sequence comes from Lolium perenne, assembly GCF_019359855.2. NCBI lineage: Eukaryota > Viridiplantae > Streptophyta > Magnoliopsida > Poales > Poaceae > Lolium > Lolium perenne. Next base: position 123,010,670 of record NC_067250.2, on the reverse strand, counting down.
TCATTGTCGGATCTTGTGAGCTGCCTAACATGATCAAGATCATCTATCTCGTAATTCTATATGTTGCGTTTGTTGGGATCCGATGAATAGAGAATACTTGTTATGTTGATTATCAAAGTTATATCTATGTGTTGTTTATGATCTTGTATGCTCTCCGTTACTAGTAGATGCTCTGGCCAAGTAGATGCTTGTAACTCCAAGAGGGAGTATTTATGCTCGATAGTGGGTTCATGCCTGCATTGACACACAGGACGATGTGAGAAAGTTCTAAGGTTGTGTTGTGCTGTTGCCACTAGGGATAAAACATTGATGCTATGTCTAAGGATGTAGTTGTTGATTACATTACACACCATACTTAATGCAATTGTCTGTTGCTTTGCAACTTAATACTGGAAGGGGTTCGGATGATAACCTGAAGGTGGACTTTTTAGGCATAGATGCAGTTGGATGGCGGTCTATGTACTTTGTCGTAATGCCCAATTAAATCTCACTATACTCATCATGATATGTATGTGCATGGTCATGCTCTCTTTATTTGTCAATTGCCCAACTGTAATTTGTTCACCCAACATGCTGTTTGTCTTATGGGAGAGACACCTCTAGTGAGCTTGTGGACCCGGTCCAATTCTCTTTCTTGAAATACAATCTCTTGCAATCTTGTTCTCTCTTGTTTTCGCAAACAATCATCTTCCACACAATACGGTTAATCCTTTGTTACAGCAAGCCAGTGAGATTGACAACCTCACTGTTTCGTTGGGGCAAAGTACTTTGGTTGTGTTGTGCAGGTTCCACGTTGGCGCCGGAATCCCTGGTGTTGCGCCGCACTACATCCCGCCGCCATCAACCTTCAACGTGCTTCTTGGCTCCTCCTGGTTCGATAAACCTTGGTTTCTTTCTGAGGGAAAACTTGCTGCTGTGCGCATCATACCTTCCTCTTGGGGTTCCCAACGAACGTGTGAGTTACACGCCATCAAGCTCTTTTTCTGGCGCTGTTGCCGGGGATCTGAAGAAAAGTCACATCACAAAGATCTCTGACTCCCACGTCAACTACACGCCATCAGACCTCACGCATGGGAACCACACGTAAGTGACAGACTTGTTGCTCTAATAACTCGGGTGATCATTATACTGTATTAGTACATAGTTTCCTATGGATCCTTCTTAGTCACTCCAAAATGAAGCTCTTTGGGAGGGTTTTTGAAATTTCCATGTTTGAAACCAAAAATAAGAAGACTATGTGCCTTGATTTTTCATTTTTTAAAATTTTGCCCATTTGAATCTTGGTCAAATCCTAGGTTTGACCATGATTTAAACAAGTTTAAAACATGAATATGAAAAATTAAGCATCTATCCTTCTTAGTCACTCCAATATGTAGCTCTTGGGAGGGTTTTTGAAATTTCCATGCTTGAAACCAAAAACCACTTCTCTTCATGCATGCTTGACTTCATAAGACAGAGTTTAATTAGGGTTAGGGGGTAGATACATGATTTTCCTGGTTTGAATATGTGTAGACCTTGTTAATCAAATTAATTGAATGCTTACTATATAACATATAAGAAGACCTTGTTTTTTTTGAACTTTTATACCCATTTGAATCTTGGTCAAATCCTTGGTTCCACCAAGATTTGAATAAGTTAAAAACATGAATATGAAAAAGTAAGCATGTATGCTTCTTAGTCACTTCAAAATGAAGCTCTTGGGAGGGTTTTTGAATTTCTATGTTCGAAACCAAAAACCACATATCTTCATGCTTGACTTCATGAAACAGAGTTTAGGGTTAGGGGTAGATACATGCTTGATTTTTCTTGTTTGAATATGTCTAGACCTTGTTTATCAACTTAATTGAATGCCTACTATATAACATAAGAAGACCTTTTTGTTTTTTTTAATTTTTATACCCATTTGAATCTTGGTCAAATCCTAGGTTTCACCAAGATTTGAATATAAGTTTAAAACATGAATATGAAAAAGTAAGCATGCATGTATGCTTCTTAATTAATCACTTCGAAATGAAGCTCTTTTTTTTTTGAACCAAAACTAGTAGGAGAGGCTCCTACTATGATATTATATTAAAACCACAAGTTTACATCATCTCGGGTGCATACACCCAATTACATCAGATCACCAAAAGAATCAAAGTCTATCTATAAATAAAGAGATTGTGGCTTCCAGGTTTTGGCTAACCCTGAACCTTAAGAAATGAAGCTCTTGGGAGGGTTTTTGAAATTTCCATGTTTGAAACCAAAAACCACATATCTTCATGCATGCGCTTGACTTCATGAGACAGAGTTTAGTGTTAGGGGGTAGATACATGATTTCTCTCGTTTGAATATGTCTAGACCTTGTTTATCAACTTAATTGAATGCTTACTATATGACATAAGAAGACTATGTGCCTTGATTTTTTTTTAAATTTTGCCCATTTGAATCTTGGCCAAATCCTAGGTTTGACCATGATTTAAACAAGTTTAAAACATGAATATGAAAAATTAAGCATGTATCATTCGTAGTCACTCCAAAATGAAGCTCTTGAGAGGGTTTTTGAAATTTCCATGTTTGAAACCAAAAAACCACGTACTTCTCTTCATGCTTGACTTCATAAGACAGAGTTTGGGGTTAGGGGTAGCTTGATACATGAATTTTCTGGTTTGAATATGTCTAGACATTGTTTATCAACTTAATTGAATGCTTACTAGATGACATAAGATGACTATGTGCATTGGTTTTTCATTTTTTTTGAATTTTTATGCCCATTTGAATCTTGGTCAAATTCTAGGTTTGACCATGATTTAATCAAGTTTAAAACATGAATATGAAAAATTAAGCATCTATCCTTCTTAGTCACTCCAATATGTAGCTCTTGGGAGGGTTTTTGAAATTTCCATGCTTGAAAACCAAAAACCACTTTTCTTCATGCATGCTTGACTTCATAAGACATAGTTTAGGGTTATGGGGTAGATACATGATTTTCCTACTAGTTTGAATATGTCTAGACCTTGTTTATCAATTTAATTGAATGCTTACTATATGACATGAGCAGACCTTGGTTTTAATTTTTTTATACCCATTTGAATCTTCGTCAAATCGTAGCTAGGTTTGTTGACCAAGATTTGAACAAGTTTAAAACATGAATATGAAAAAGTAAGCATGTATGCGTCTTAACTAGTCACTCCAAAATGAAGCTCTTGGGAGGGTTTTTGAAATTTCCATGTTTGAAACCAAAAACCACTTCTTCTCTTCATGCTTGACTTCATAAGTCAGGGTTTAGGGATATATAGGGGGTAGATACATGATTTGTCTGGTTTGAATACGTCTAGACCTTGTTTATCAACTTTAATGCTTACTATATGACATAAGAAGACTATGTGCTTTGGTTTTTCATTTTTCTGATTTTTTTATTTTTGATGCCCATTTGAATCTTGGTCAGATCCTAGGTTTTACCAAGATTTAAACAAGTTTAAAACATGAAAATGAAAAGGGAAGCATTTATCCTTCTTAGTCACTCTAAATGAAGTTTTTGGGAGGTTTTTGAAATTTCCATGTTTGAAACCCAAAACCACTTCTCTTCATGCTTGAGTTCATAAGACATAGTTTAGGGTTAGGGGTACATACATGATTTGCATGTTTTGAATATGTCTAGACCTTGTTTATCAACTTGAATGCTTACTATATGACATAAGAAAACTACGTATGTGCTTTGGTTTTTCATTTTTCTGTTTTTTTTTGAATTTTCCGCCCATTTGAATCTCTGTCAAATCCTAGGTTTGACCAAGATTTAAACAAGTTTAACACGTGAAAACGAAAAGGTAAGCATGGATCCTTCTTAGTCACTCCAAAATGTACCAATTGATAGATGTGTTAACTTTGCTTCATGGAAAAAATAATGTCATGTAAATGAGTTAACTTGGATTTCCTACCCTTGAATCCATAGGAAACTTTGTTCTAATGCACTATAATAAACAACCGAGTTTTTACACCAACAGGTCTGTCACTTACGTGTGGTGCCCATGCGTGAGGTCCCACACTTCAGTGAGCACAAGTCACGTGCAATAGGTACGCAAACTCCCAGCCATTTTCTTTGTCAAGAGAAGACGCATCAGGATGCGTATTGGAAGTCTGTGGGTCCTTCTGGATCCTTCGGTTGTCCCTCTCACAAAAAAAAACAAATCTCTCTCATTCTCGGCCTCGCTCGACTCGCTCGCTCGCTCGCTCGCACCTCCTGCTCACTGACAAACCCTGCACAACAGTCAACATCATCACCCGAAAAAGGGGAGACACCATAATGCTCTCCCTCCTTCTTCTCTCCTTCCGAGTGATCCCTCTTCCTCCGAGTTTCACTCGACGGGCAAACACATATGTGCTGCATAGTAGAGTAATAATAAAAAGGTACGTAGAAAAATCGACCTACGAATCTATAATTAAATAGGTTAAACTAGGGTTTTGCCCAAGATTACAGATCAAGGTTCAAAAAATCCAACTACGGGGTTCGAACAACCCCATTTCTAATCAAAGAATTTTTCGACGTCATCCAAATGGCCTCAAACTATAGCATGGGCGGATCCAGGACTATAGCCAAGGGGGGGCCGCCCCCACTCAATTTTCAGAAACCTTGTACTTAGAAATATGTTAAGCTAAAGGCTGGTTTGCCCGCACTTAGAAATGATATTTGCATCACTTATCATATGTTTGCCCATTTGAATCTTGTCAAATCCTAGATTTGACCAAGATAATTTAAACAATTTTAAAACATGAAAATGAAAAGGGAAGCTTGTATCCTTCTTAGTCACTCTAAAATGAAGTTTGGGGAGGTTTTTGAAATTTCCATGCTTGAAACCAAAAACCACTTCTCTTCATGCTTGACTTCATAAGACAAAGTTTAGGGTTAGGGGGTAGATACATGATTTTTCTGGTTTGAATATGTCTAGACCTTATTTATCAACTTAACTGAATGCCTACTATATATATATAACATAAGAAGACCTTTTTTTTTGAATTTTTATACCCATTTGAATCTTGGTCAAATCCTAGGTTTCACCAAGATTTGAATAAGTTTAAAACATGAATATGAAAAAGTAAGCATGCATGTATGCTTCTTAATTAATCACTTCGAAATGAAGCTCTTGGGAGGGTTTTTGAAATTTCCATGTTTGAAACCAAAAACCACGTACTTCTCTTCATGCTTGACTTCATAAGACAGAGTTTGGGGTTAGGGGTAGCTTGATACATGATTTTTCTCGTTTGAATATGTCTAGACCTTGTTTATCAACTTGAATGCTTACTATATGACATAAGAAAACTACGTATGTGCTTTGGGTTTTCATTTTTCTGTTTTTTGGATTTTCCGCCCATTTGAATCTCTGTCAAATCCTAGGTTTGACCAAGATTTAAACAAGTTTAACACGTGAAAACGAAAAGGTAAGCATGGATCCTTCTTAGTCACTCCAAAATGTACCAATTGATAGATGTGTTAACTTTGCTTCATGGAAAAAATAATGTCATGTAAATGAGTTAACTTGGATTTCCTACCCTTGAATCCATAGTAAACTTTGTTCTAATGCACTATAATAATCAACTGAGTTTTTACACCAACAGGTCTGTCACTTACGTGTGGTGCCCATGCGTGAGGTCCCACACTTCAGTGAGCACAAGTCACGTGCAATAGGTACGCAAACTCCCAGCCATTTTCTTTGTCAAGAGAAGACGCGTCAGGATGCGTATTGGAAGTCTCTGGGTCCTTCCGGATCCTTCGGTTGTCCCTCTCACAAAAAAAACAAATCTCTCTCATTCTCGGCCTCGCTCGACTCGCTCGCTCGCTCGCTCGCACCTCCTGCTCACTGACAAACCCTGCACAACAGTCAACATCATCACCCGAAAAAGGGGAGACACCATAATGCTCTCCCTCCTTCTCTCCTTCCGAGTGATCCCTCTTCCTCCGAGTTTCACTCGACGGGCAAACACATATGTGCTGCATAGTAGAGTAATAATAAAAAGGTATGTAGAAAAATCGACCTACGAATCTATAATTAAATAGGTTAAACTAGGGTTTTGCCCAGTACTACAGATCAAGGTTCAAAAAAATCCAACTACGGGTTTCGAACAACCCTATTTCTAATCAAAGAATTTTTTCGACGTCATCCAAATGGCCTCAAACTATAGCATGGGCGGATCCAGACTATAGCATGGGCGGACCAAGATAATTTAAACAAGTTTAAAAAATGAAAATGAAAAGGGAAGCTTGTATCCTTCTTAGTCACTCTAAAATGAAGTTTGGGGAGGTTTTTGAAATTTCCATGCTTGAAACCAAAAACCACTTCTCTTCATGCTTGACTTCATAAGACAAAGTTTAGGGTTAGGGGGTAGATACATGATTTTTCTGGTTTGAATATGTCTAGACCTTGTTATCAACTTATTTGAATGCTTACTATATATATGACATAAGAAGATCGACTATGTGCATTGGTTTTTCATTTTATTGTTTTTTTTAATTTTATGCCCATTTGAATCTTGGTCAAATCCTAAGTTTGACCATGATTTAAACAAGTTGAAAACATGAATATGAAAAATTAAGCATATGTCCTTCTTAGTCACTCCAAAATGAAGCTCTTGGGAGGGTTTTTGAAATTTCCATGTTTGAAACCAAAAACCACATATCTTCATGCTTGACTTCATGAGACAGAGTTTAGGGTTAGGGGGTAGATACATGATTTCTCTGGTTTGAATATGTCTAGACCTTGTTTATCAACTAAATTGAATGCTTACTATGTGACATAAGAAGACTATGTGCCTTGATTTTCCATTTTTTTAAATTATGCCCGTTTGAATCTTGGCCAAATCCTAGGTTTGACCATGATTTAAACAAGTTGAAAACATGAATATAAAAAATTAAGCATATATCCTTCTTAGTCACTCCAAAATGAAGCTCTTGGGAGGGTTTTTGAAATTTCCATGTTTGAAACCAAAAACCACATATCTTCATGCTTGACTTCATGAGATAGAGTTTAGGGTTAGGGGGTAGATACATGATTTCTCTGGTTTGAATATATCTCTAGACCTTGTTTATCAACTTAATTGAATGCTTACTATGTGACATAAGAAGACTATGTGCCTTGATTTTCCATTTTTTGTTTTTTCTGAATTTTTATGCCCATTTGAATCTTGGTCAAATCCTAGGTTTGACCATGATTTAAACAAGTTTAATAAAACATGAATATGAAAAATTAAGCATATATCCTTCTTAGTCACTCCAAAATGTAGATCTTGGTAGGGTTTTTGAAATTTCCATGTTTGAAACCAAAAACCATGACTTCTCTTCATGCATGCTTGACTTCATAAGACAGAGTTTAGGGCTAGGGGTAGCTAGATACATGATGTTTCTGGTTTGAATATGTCTAGACCTTGTTTATCAACTTAATTTAATGCTTACTATATGACATAAGAAGACTATGTGCCTTGATTTTTCATTTTTTTAAATTATGCCCATTTGAATCTTGGTCAAATCCTAGGTTTGACCAAGATTTAAACAAGATTAAAACATGAAAATGAAAAATTAAGCCTTGATCCTTCTTATTCACTCCAAAATGAAGCTTTTGGGAGGTTTTTTGAAATATCCAGGTTTGAAACCCAAAACCACTTCTCTTCATGCATAGTTTAGGGTTAGGGGTAGATACATGAATTTTTGGTTTATAGTAAGCATTCAAGTTGATAAACAAGGTATAGACATATTCAAACTAGAAAAATCATGTATATACCCCTAAGGCTAAACTCTGTCATATATGAAGTCAAGCATACAAGAGGAATGGTTTTGGGTTTCAAACATGGAAAATTCAAAAACCCTCCCAAAAGCTTCATTTTTTGAGTGAATAAGAAGGATCCATGCTTACTTTTTCATTTTCATGTTACTGACTTGTTTAATTCTTGGTCAAACCTAGGATTTGACCAAGATTAAAATGTGAATAAAAAATCAATAAATAATTAAAAAAATGAAAAACCAAAGCACATAAGCTTCTTAAGTTATAGTAAGCATTCATGTTGATCAACGGAGTCTAGACATATTTAAACATTAAAAATCATGTATATACCCCAAACCCTAAACTCTGTCTAATGAAGTCAAGCACGAAGAGAAGTGGTTTTCGGTTTAATTTTTTATTTTTATTTTTTTTGAATTGTTATGCCCATTTGAATCTTGGTCAAATCCTAGCAGGTTTGACCAATATTTAAACAAGTTTAAAATATGAAAATGAAAAGTAAGTTTGGATCCTTCTTATTATTCACTCCAAAATGAAGCTTTTGGGAGGTTTTTTTAATTTTCCATGTTCGAAACCCAAAATGATATCTCTCCGTGCTTTACTTCATAAGACAAAGTTTAGGGGTAGGGGGTAGATACATGATTTTTCTGGTTTGAATATGTCTAGACCTTGTTTATCAAATTGAATGCTTATTATGTGACATCAAAAGACTATGTGTTTGGTTTTTTTTGAATTTGTTATGCCCATTTGAATCTTGGTCAAATCCTAGGTTTGACCAAGATTTAAACCAGTTTAAAACATGAAAATGAAAAGTAAGCCTGGATTCTTCTTAGTCACTCCAAAATGAAGCTTTTGGGAGGTTTTTTAAATTTCCATGTTTGAAACCCAAAACCACTTCTCTTAATGCTTGACTTCATAAGACAGAGTTTAGGGTTAGGGGCCAAGTATATACATGATTTTTCTTGTTTAAATATGTCTAGACTTTGTTTATCAACTTGAATGCTTACTATATGACATCAAAAGACTATGTGTTTGGTTTTGATTTTTTTGAATTTGTTATGTCCATTTGAATCTTGGTCAAATCCTAGGTTTGACCAAGATTTAAACCAGTTTAAAAAATTAAAATGAAAATGTAAGCCTGGATTCTTCTTAGTCACTCCAAAATGAAGCTTTTGGGAGGTTTTTTAAATTTCCATGTTTGAAACCCAAAACCACTTTTCTTCATGCTTGACTTCATAAGACAGAGTTTAGGGTTAGGGGGTATATACATGATTTTTCTGGTTTGAATATGTCTAGACTCGTTGATCAACTGTAATGCTTACTATATGACATAAGAAGCTTATGTGCTTTGGTTTTTTTTGATTTCTTTTTTGAATTTTTATGCCCATTTGAATCCTGGTCAAATCCTTTGTTTGACCAAGATTTAAACAAGTTAAAACATGAAAATGAAAAAGTAAGCCTGGCTCCTTCTTAGTCATGAAAATGAGTTAACTTGGCTTTCCAACCCTTGAATCCATAGGAAACTTTGTACTAATGCAGTATAATAATCACCTGAGTTTTTACACCAACATGTCTGTCACTTACATGTGGTACCCATGCGTGAGGTCCCAAACTTCAGTGAGCACAAGTCACATGCGGTAGGCAGGCAAAATACCCGATCAATCCGGGCGGTGGCTGTTAAGGACCCGATCGCATTTCTTGCTTTCGATCGGGTCTACCATGTAAAAGTTTGTTCCTTTTGGATGCATCACTCGTATTTGCAAGTTTTTTGGGGGTCCCGCAAATTCAGGGTAGCATCATGCCCCCCTTCCCACGCCAACACAAACAGAGTTCAATACAACCTAATTAAGCAAGGTTCAACACAGACATAGTTCAACAACCCCTAATTAAGCTAATAGGTTCACCACAAACGCTGCTGAGCAGCAAACATAAACAGAGTTCAACAAAAGATGCTGCTTTTGAAGCAGTAGGAGAGACAAACATGCACAACAGTTACGGAGTATATTTACCATCTTCTTCCTGTCGCCTCCTCCCGGTCCCGCTTCTTCTGCTTCTTGCTGCCCATACCTTTAATCTTTGGTGGCTTGGGCTTGGGAGGAGGCACACGACCGGTCTCGATAGCTTGGTTCAATTTCTTCCTTAGGAATAGCTCATAGGCCATGTGGTTGGCTATGAAGCCGGATCGGTTAACAGTTTCCCCAACTTTGAGACAGCCGGACCCACCGGCTTCGGCATGCTGCAGGACGCTTCGAAAGTCAACCTTTATGCTCTTTGTGCAGAAGGGGTAGCTGTTCCTGGCACCAGTCCAGGGTTCACTCCAATACTTGTCGAACTTCCCCGCCTTAAGCTTGTTGAGAGTGGCCCTAGCCTTCCTATGACGCGACTCGACATCGCTGTCAACCTCATCAGTAGCAACCTGATACATGCCAAATAAACAGGTGAAGCAAATATGTAGCAGTTGCAACTAATAATGAATATGAATCTAAAAAGATTCTGACGCTAATTCAAAACCCTATAGCGCAAAAAAAGAGGGAGAGACCATAGAGCAAATCGATACAGGGCTATGTTGAATAAGGGAGAGAGGTGAATCGGATGTGAAGCAAATATGTAGCGATTGCAACTAATACTGAATATGAATCTAAAAAGATTCTGACGCTAATTCAAAACGCTATAGCGCAAAAAAAGAGGGAGAGACCATAGCGCAAATCGATACAGGGCTATGTTGAATAAGGGAGAGAGGTGAATCGGAACATACTTCCTCCCCCTCGTCGACGATATTCTCGTCGAAGGTCGGCGGCGGCGGTTCAAAGATGAGTTCAACCTCGTCCTCGTCATCTAGGGGATGCTTCCCAAGAGAGTGGACCCATCTACCAACAGCATCAGATGCCGATGAGTGACCGATGGCCCGACCTTCGGCAATGGCCTCCGCTTCGTCTTTGGCATCCGCTGCGGCGATGATCGCCGCCGTTGCGGCCATGCGTGCTGCGGTCGCGGCTCTGGACGCCTCCTCTGCGGCTAAGGCCAGCCGCGTGGCTTTCGCTTTCGCTGCGTTGACGGCGTCGGTTGGGCTCTCCATTGGTGGAATGGGAAGGGGAAGTGAAGAGAGGGTTTTTTCCTAGTCCGTGGAGAGAGGGAGAAGTGTGGATGTGAAATGGATAACTGACGATATTTCAAGATTTGGGAGACATAGCACGAACGGGCAGATGACAGCGCGTGGGTGCATTACCTCATACTGCCCTCTGTCCTAGAAAGAGCGTACGTGTGGGTTTTCAAGGCATATTAAGGATTTTATTATTACCCACACACATTTATTTTGTACTTCTCTACAGTGTTGACCGTGCTACTACTATTTGTGTTAGTGCGCCAAAAACAAAATGTTATTTTCTAAGTGCCAAATTAATCTAGGGCGTTGGTTGTGAACCGGTGAACAAAAAAGAGATAGCCCAAAAGAGGAACACACCAAGGTACAAAAACTAGCATATATGCATGTTTCTATGTACATATATATGACCCTGGGTTTGTAGATAAAAAACATTCATATATGCGCTTACTATTAATATACATAAGTTTATGCTGATTCTCTTGGTTTAGGTATATATATGGTTAGGCATCACTACTAATTCAGAAAAAACAAAAATGTAACCCTTCAAGTGAAGTCATTTTAAGTGACCTAACAACTAAAATTCATATATAGGATTTGTATAGGAATTATGTAGGATTTAGATCACATGTGAATTTTCCCCACACTAGTTGTTTGATTCATAGGAACATATCCTATAGGAATCTTGCAGTGCAAATCCTATAAGAATAAAACATTAGGTCATACCTCATGGAAAATTTCCTTTGGCACAATCAAACACAACTCATCTTCCTATATGATTCAACTAGCCATTAAATCTCAATCCTATGTTTTTCATATTTCTATGGTTTTCCCATCCTATGAATCAAAGGAGCCTTAGGGCTTATATCTTTTTTTAGAAAGGCAAACTATGTTAAGATTGGCCAAGTTTTACGAAAAACCTTTAACATGCAAAATACAAAGTTGAGTCATTTCGTTTGAATCGGAGGGAGTACATTTGACGTTATGGTACTATTTGACAGCTGCTTGGCACTGTATTTTTTTTCGAACCAAACTTCCCCCTTCATGAAGCTTTTATTTTAGCTTCAGTGACTTGATACATCCATATATCTAGACAAAGTTGAGTCAATTCATTTGAATCAGAGGGAGTACATTTGACTATATGGGTATTGTTTGACAATACCTTGGCACTTGTCTTCTTTTTTGAACCAAAGCTTGCCCCTTCACGAAGCTTTTATTTTGGGATAGAGCTTCATGACTTGATACTTCCAAGTCTCACGGTGACTTGGTGCCACCATCCACCATCCATCTCGGATCCAATGTATGCGATCGACTTAGAATTTAAACTAAATAATTATTATAATTGCTCAGTAAATATTTCAAGAACTTCCAGTTAATCGTGCATATTTCGATTTATATTTTGGTGAAGTTTCATTCGATTTGAATCAAAGGTTTGTGAGCAAATATATACTCCCTCCGGTTCATATTAATTGACTCTAATATGGATGTACTAGACACATTTTAGTTCTAGATACATCCATATTGAAGTCAATTAATATGAATCAGAGGGAGTATTTAGATTAAACTAGTGCTCATATACATAAAAAGCTCTTTAATCACAAACTAATCGTCCGAGTGGGATGAAATATTCACAGATTTTAGAACAAGGCATCTACATTTTACTGGATTTTTTTCATAATTTTTGTTTTTAGGTTCGAAATAAGAGATAGTTTGGAACGTTGGATCTCAAATGGTTGGTAGATGGTGGCACCAAGTCACAATGAGATTTGGAGACTTCAAGTCACTGCAGCTCTGTCCTTTTATTTTGACAAACTGCAGCATTTGGTGCATCTATGGTTGCGTACGGCCGACGCCGTTTCTTAGCAAGGAAGTTCTTCCTATAAGTACTAGTATCCATACTCCACTCCAAGGCATGTATAAAAAAAAGAACCCATCCCGTTCTCGTTTTCCCGATCACTCTTCTCTGAAGATGGAGGAGGCCCTCTTCTTGTGCCCCCTCTGCCTGCTGCCCTTCAAACCCCCCATATCCAAGGTCGCTCCCTTCCGATTTCATTCTTAGGTTCACCTGTGAGAAATGTCAATGACAACTGATGCCACGTACGTTGTTCCGTGCAGTGCAAGGGCGGTCATATGGGCTGTCGGCGCTGCGTCGGCGAGCTTGCGCCGAACCCGTGCAAGAAGTGCGAGCAGCCGGCGAGGTTGCCGCCGTCGAATCGATCTGGGGCAAGATTGCCGTCGTCGAATCGATCTGGGGCAATGGTCAAGTGCGTCGGCTGCCAGAGCTTGGTCGCCTCCACGGAGTCCTACAAGCACTATATCGCGTGCCCGCATGGTCCGTGCGGCTGCACAGAGGCCATCAATACCGGCTGCAGCTTCACCGGCCCGCCGCGGGAGCTCCTGGTACACCTCCAAGCATCCCACTCCATCCCAGTGTTTACGTTCCAGTATGGCATACCCGCCTGGTGCATAGTTCGTGTTCCGGTACAACCGCGGGGACACCTGTTCATCGGCAGTGGGGAAGAAGACGACAGCGTGTTCGCCATCACCGTTGGCGCGCTCGGCCCGACCACCATTGTGTCCTGTGTGTGCATCAGGTTGGCCGCGTGCTTGTTTCCGATGTACAAGGCGCATTCTTTGGTGATTGGTCCGCCGGCGCCGGCGGCGGCTGGGACCGATGACCTCTCGACGGACACCTTGATGGCGGTAATCGAGCAGACGAGCTCCCGGACTGATTGCTCGATCATGTTGCAGCATCTCACTTCTTTCCTGGCGGTGCCGCCCGTTCTGACGGGAATGGAGGGCAGCGTGTGTTGCCTATCTGCGTTTGCATCAACAAGAAGGTTATACAATAATCTTCGTTTAGTCATACTGCAATGTAGTTACTCGAAGATCGGAGGGAGTAGTTTAGTTCGAAGTAGGGTTCGTTCGGATGTATTTTGGACTTGTATAGTAGTACTACTACTCCAGAACTATTAGCTAGCTAGTTGGAGTGCTAGAATGCAGCTCGGAGTATTATAGTATTTTGGCAAGATTACTACTAGTATATGTATGTGACTGCAAATTCAAACTAAAATGGAGTATTTCTTGCTAATGTTGTTCTTTTGGAGTCATCATTTTTTTACGAACGTGTTAACTATGCTATTGTCTAAGGATTCGTTTAGATTTCTTTGGTTGAATTCATATTTCGTCTCTTCCTAATTTGGCAAAACTGCACTGTCATGGGCATTCTTACAAGGTCGCTGAAGTTTCGAAGTTTCTTAATGTATATTGCGTAGGGTGTACCCCCTTAACATGGATCTGTTGCATTTTTGGGTTGTATTTTTTTTGGCAATTTTTAGGACCATAAAATAGCACGCCTTCAGTTGAAATTTGAATTAGTGGCCGATACTAGCATGGAGTAGTAAAGTTTTTTTGTACTCCCTCGGTCCCACCAAAAGTGTTTCACCTTTGTTAAAATTTAGATGGATAGATGTATTTTTTTTTTGGGTGTGCCTATGTCTCAGTTGACTGAGATTTTCTTAAGTCTCGATCACCTCGAGAAAAGTGCAAGCTGCAGTTCAAAGAAAAGTGCAACTCGGTCCAGTTGCACATTTCTGGTAGAAAAGTGCAATTGCACTTTTTTAACAGAAAAGTGCAACTCAAAGCACTTTTTTGTAAGTGACTTAGACTTAAGAAAATCTCAGTTGACTGAGACATAGCAAAACCATTTTTTTTTACAAAGTTGAGACAACTTTGGTGGGACGGAGCCACGGAGTCGTAGTTGATGGCGAGAAGGTTGATGCCTTGCTAGGTTGGTGTACGTTGCAAAAAGAACAAGGTTGGTGTGTATTTGTTTTATTTGTTCACCATAATACTGACATGGCCATCGATTTGATTAGACAACACAAGCACAGGATGTTTCACTTAGTTTTTGTAGGAAGCACGAGTACTGTTCTGTAATGATGGGGCTCCTCCGATCGTCCGTCTGCTCCTACTCGGGTGTCGGGTCACAGTCCCTCTCTCCTGTTGTGTTGAACACATTCAGACTCTCCCTCTTTTTTGAACACATTCACACTCTCCTCGAAACTGCAGTAGGCAGTATATGCATAAGAGGAGGAGCGTCTCGGTTCACCTCCGTCGTCTATCCCCACTCCGCCCAGCTTCCATAGCACGCACCTGCGTCTCCGCCATGGCGCTTTCGCATCCTATCCAGCAGTGCCCAGTTTGAGAGCCTCTGTTCTCCAACTCAAACCCCCACCTGCCGCCATTGATCGCCATCTCTCTCCCAAAGTTCGAATCAGTAGATCTCCCAAGAAAACACCAACCCCATTGTACCACCTGCCTCATTGCGATGGCGAAATCGAGCAGGGTCTGTGGATATGGGCTGTTTCACAAGGTGTTTACGAAGGCCCCCTTGAAGTGCAAATCAGCCAGTGCGACGCCATCACCGCCGCGTCCCTAGTCGGTTCCTCCAAAAGTATTCTTCAGTCAGCCAAATATAGTGCCACTCTGCCTGCTTCTCAGCCGTTTGGCCTTCCGTGTGTTCTCTGTTGTGACCCGGCGGATAAACCATGGGTGTTCAAGGAGGATTTGCCGGTGCACAGCAAGTGCAAACTACTGCCGCTGGATAGGTTCTCCTATGATGGCCTAATGCCACACGGTAAGGATGAGGAGCGGGCAGGCGCCAATGGAGATTGGATCGCCATGGTTGGCCCCGAAGGCAAGTGGAACCTCCTCAATGTCTACACTCATCGCAAGATTAAGCTTCCATCTTTGAGGAAGAAGTTGGAAACCACACGCAATCCACTTATATTCGAGTATCGGCGTTACGCTATTCAAGCTGAGAAGATAGCTATTTGCCAAGTTCCTACAGCTGCTAGGGGGTATAAAGATTTCTCCCTTGTCGCAATCTTCGACTTTGCAATTGCCTACCTCCATGGCGAATATCCTCGTACATGGATATTTCTTGAAAACCAGTTTCGATGCGGCGCCATATCTTTGCGATGCAATTATACATAACGGACTTGTGTTCGCCGTTACTGAGCTTGGAAATGTTTATGCATGGGATCCTAATCAATTTGGTAACATTTCCTCCCTATCTTTTTTATATACGTAACTTATATAGTATTTCACCTCTTATTTGTTGAACTGTCTTGGCATCTTTTGGCTTAAAGGAATTCCATAGGCGCACACCATAACCCTCTTGTGGTATGGACATATTTAGAATTTAACATCTATAGGAATTTTAGTATGGTCTAATGTGCATGTTGTTCCTTAGGAAAAAGGCCCCCTAGTAATTAAGTTTCTTTATTATTACTCCCTAGAAAATTTAAGGTAGAGTAGAAATAGAATCAATAAAGCTGCCATGCAATATTGATAAAGACTTTCATTTGTTTATATTCCCCCGGTTCTAGAGAATAAGGAGTACTATATTCAAACCATCTAAAATTTGGACCAATATTTTGGGGAACATGTTTTTAATCCATATGAAGTTTTACCAAGATGTTCGAAATATATTTCAAACCATCTTATGTTCGACCATTATTTTTTAAAGTACTAGTATTGGCATCCCAATATCAAATCAATATCACTAGTAGATAAATCATGAAATATATTTTCATGTGACGTGCTCTTTCCTTTTTCAAGTGCTCTTTCCTTTTTCAAGGTCCTATAGTGCTCCCTGCTCCATTCATTCCGCGGACGGCTGGATTTGATGGCTATGATGATTTTGACTCTAATAGTCGTACGTGGTGGCTGGCAAGATCTCAAGATCGTTCTAGACTTCTCCTGGTCTATGCACGTGGCGTAATGGATTTTGACGCTGACGGTGCTCCAATGTATTATTATGATAGTACCCCTTCTGTCCATTGCGGTCGCGCTATTCACAGCTATTCGGGGTATACCTGCATTGTATTCTCGAATGACACTAGTCGGTTACTTCCAGCCAACCCGTGGGAAAGGGTTACTAATCTTGGAGACTATTCTATGTTCCTTGAGTTGAACTATCCGATTTTCATGCCAGTGGGTGGTGCAACATTTCCCCCAGGATATTTGACAAGAAGAAACTGCATCTACACCACGCCTCAGACCATTGGCTCTCAGTTTGACACATCACATCAAGAAATTTTCCGCTTCAGTCTAAATGGCGAAGACCACCAAAGCATCTCTTTCTCAAGCAGCGGTCCGGGGGCCAAGCGGCATACGGGGTTTTGGTTCATCCCAAGCTACACCAACGCTACCGGACTGGAACAAAGACAATCGAGTTAGGGATATTTATGTAATAGTAGGATCATACTACTAGCTAGCTCGATTGGTCTTGACTCCTATTTAACTATTTATAGCTAATGGACTTAGGTGATTAACCGATGCTATTTGCATGAACCGAGGTGCTTCTTTTAATTTGATCAAATACGGTCTATGCACATGCATGGTTGTTTGGCTGTTTCGGTGTCCCTAGAGGCATACATATATACTTTGTTATTTAGCAATCTTTATTACGGTACAAAGGTCTTAACCTCATGGTTCACGAAAGTATAAACGTAGATCAACCATCTAAACATAGAAGACATTCTAGTGTATGATTCTTACATATACACATCAACATCCTATCGAGAAAATCTTAATGTGAATTGTACTTGCTGTACAAACCCGTGCATCATTCTCTAGCCGGTTGCACCCAAAAACCAAATCGTGGTACTTCATAGTTGATCGTATGTAGGACAATATACAGATCCAATGCGAAGCCATGGGTATCACACATGAGAACCATATTTCACATGGTTGGAGGTACTCCATATGGCATTTAAAATCATTCCTTGTCCTTCATATGGCCCTAAAAATAGTACAGTTGGATTTGTGGGTTTTAATTTTTTATTAACACACTCAATTGATTGCCCAAACATTGATTAATAATATTATTAAGGGGTGTGATGTTGAAAGCCATAAGAACAATGTGCCAAACAATCTTTGCTAGCGGACGGTAAATGTATACCCATCAGAAATAATCAGCAGACGTGCATGTTTCTTTGGTCAGAATAACTGCTGCACCATCTTAAAAGTAAATGGCATGACCATTTATTTGATTTGATAAGCGTGCGACTAGATGGCGTCCCTTACTATCTCTACTTCCTTGGGTCGCCCAAATCTGGAGTACTAAAAGCAAATCCTGGTGATTCATTTGACAAGACAACACAGATGCGTCCAAATTTCTTCGCCCATATTATTATAGTAATATACGAAATCTGGAGTGCGTTGCCTCGTTGCCTTCCAAGAGAAGCTGCATTCCTTGCCAAAAAAGAGAGAGAGGCTGTATTTATAACTACCTCACCGGCCGCCACTAGTACAAACCATCACTCCCTCTCCACCTCCACCTCCATCTCTTCCCTAGTAGCTCCACCTCCATATCGGCGACGGACCACAATCGCGCGGCTTCGACTTCCTCTTCGACAGCGGTGGCGACAGAGGCGTAAAGCACCTTCTCCGCGGCGCATCACTCATCCTCGTCCCGCGGCAACAATGGCTGTATGTGAAATCACCATACCCTTGCGTATGGTAGAGATGATGATGTGCGGATAAAATTTTATTGGCGGTTGCTCATCCTTGTTTGAATATTTGGTGTAGATTCACATCTAGGGCAGGGTGTCAAGCGGGGTGGGTAGCGGGCTAGCTAGTTTCAGTGCGAGTGCTTTAAATCTGCTCTAATCTCAACCACTATTTGCTCTAATTTTCTGCTTTGCGGGACGATTCGCGGACGCCGCTTGCAACCCTAATCTAGGGTATTGATCCTAGTTTAGTAGACTACTAGGATTTACATGCCAATTTGTTTTTAGACTAGATCCGGATATTTGTCAATACTACTACGTACTTCTTCCGTTCGTATTTAATTGACTCTAGTTGAAAGCATCGACAGTTCATTTTCTTCTCTCCCTCGCGTCGACTAATTAAAACCGAACAGAGGGAGTATTAGGAATCCATGTGCATCCGTACTACCAGTAAGGTATTGCGTTGTTGCAGAGGCTCAGTGTAATCAATATCTTTCGATATTAATATACTCACTTTATCAGAAAATAAATTAGTAATCCATGTTCAAACTTGCTTGTTTGATCGATGTTTGATGATGATTTGTGAGGCCATGTATGGGCCTAGTTTGTTTTGCCTGGTGGTCAGTAGGCTGATGATTTATTTTTTTGCTTGGTCGATCTGTGGTCGTTCCATGGCCACTGCTGATTAAGCATTACTAGAATCAACAATTTTTTGCTTGTCTGGTGATTGGAAGTGTATGCGCTAGCACCATCGCACGATGATTAGTCTTAATGGAGATGCAGATGTCGATCAAGAGGGAGAAACATATCTTGATCATGCATTTCTCACGAGATTACTTGGTGATTGGTAGTAGAATCCACAATTTGTTGTGCAAACTTCTCAACATATGCATATATTCAATGAATTGGCTTTATGTGATCAATAGTACTTCTTATTGCAGATGGATGGAGGGGAAAGAGCGAAAAAACCGATACTTAGTGAGATGACTTCTCATTACGCGACTTCGATATCCCGTATAACAAGGTAAATATATAGAACGACGATTCGTAGGTGATAAAAGCGAGAATCCACAATTTGCCGTGCAAACTTCTCAACATATGCATATATTTGATTAATTAGTTTTATGTGATCAATAGTATTACTTATTCCAGATGGACGTAGGGGAAGGAACGAAAAGCGGATGCTATGTGAAATGACTTCTAAATCTGTGTGTTACGATATCCCGAGATGACAAGGTAAACATATGGACCGACGCTTGTTTTGCCGCTGCCCCTGTTAGATGGCTAGATGCTCTGGTCTAATTTCTGTTCATGTGCTTATTATTGCGAAACATAGAGTTGAAGAAAACTCTATATTGTCCGATGACAAAGGTGAAATGGCATGCCGATCTTTTAAACCTCCGACGCCACCTTGTTTCTTGTCTATGGAGACCGATGCACTGGACACAGTGCGATGAGCCTATACAGCATCATCGTGCCACATGAAGAAGGTTGTGGATTGGGTTTACCCCTGCTGTAGAAAGCGGTGGTGCAGCTGGAGCTGCTAGTGTAGAGCCTCTAGTGAACGGTGTCGTGCCACGGGAATTCTCGAATCGGAGCAAAACGGTTTACCTATTGTCAACACCGATTTAACTGGTGCCGATCTTTGGAGTTGCTACGATGATCCCGCACCCGAAGGAGGTTTTGTATTGGTAGAACCCGTCATGACTATGCCCACTGATCGACTAGTGGTGGACACGGAGCTGGTAGGGTAGAGCCTCTAGCGAAAGGTGTCGTGCCACGAGAATCCTCTCGAAGTGGATATTGGTGGTTTACCCTCTGTAGAGACTAGTGGTCTACACGGAGCTGGTATTGTAGAGATTTCAGCAAACGGTGCTTTGTCCCACCCGACTCCTATGAACTGGAGCATGTACCTGATGTGCCTTCTGTAGAACCCGGCGCTTTGTAAGTAGTGGTGATGATTCCGCTGAATCTGATCAAGAAGGATCTGCATATCTAGGACAAGATGTCACTGTCATTCACACGAACCTGAGCTGAAGTCGACAACGGTAGCTTATATAGCACGGACTGTCCTTCAAGCTCTAAAGATCCGATTGGGTGGTTCACGGGACCAGCTACTCCAAGCCATTGTCACTACAAAAGACCAGCCGGCATGCTTCGTCATCTCCTGCATCTTGTTTGACAAGTGAAAGCACCTAATCGGCGCATTGTTCAATCCCATCAGCATGGAGAGAGGAGCTATGTTTATGTCAAGATGATTCATGCTGATTTGGTAAGGTTCCATGATAAGATGTATGGGTGGGGTGAGGCAAGAGCCACATTTTGCAGCATTCACACAGTCTTCGCTCTTGAGCCAGACCCCATGGATGCTTACCCGGTGGTGCGGCTGTCTGACTTGATATATGTTTTATGATCGGTATCTTTTGTCGTGGAACCGTGATGTGGAGCTACCTTTCTTATGGTTTCTAGGCTTTTGGTTTCAACATGTATTATGGAGCTTACCTTAGGACTTTCGCATGCGTTTGGTCGTTGACCTGTAATGTTTGTGGTTGGTTGGCTAATCTACTTGGCACAATCACATTGCAAAGGCAAATGTTCCTTTTCTCTTTAATTGTTATTATGACTTATGTGTTATAACCAGGCAAGAACATGCAATCTTGGTTCTCTGACCGATATATATGTACACACAACTTTTGTTCACATAATAACACTTACACGGGAAAAGAGTAGCTTTCTCTGTTGGACAAACACCAAACCACAAAAGGGTAACAACACAATATCCAAACTAGGTACGGCACCTGTTGAGCATACATGACTTTTGGCGTAAAATCACGTTAACCAACACTAGCATCATCTTGTTCTTTGCAAGGTGCTATGCTTATCAGTCTAATCCCAATACACCACCTACTTCAGGTGGCACGATGATGTCAAGTGCGGGCTCACCGGTACCAACTCTCTTGCATCGGTCTCCATTGAATGTACGCCACTGCTGCGGTAGACACCATTAGCAATGCAAGCTGAAGGTGTTCTTATCCTCATATCGGGATCACATAATACGGGTGTCAAGCTTCATGCACTAGCCAACACAATAAAAAGTCCGAACTAGGATAGCTAGGAAAAACATGAAGATCTTTTTTGAATCCCACGCTGAACATCTTTTTTAACTAATTAGGTAAGCTCCTGGCCGACAAACATATTACAGCAACTCCAGCGGTGGCTCTATATTTTGGCGCTGTGGGCTGAATGGCTGATGCTGCGCATGGAGCCGGCAATAGCTTCACCGGAAGCTGCAAAGCGTGGCGGCCAAATGCGGGGCTGAAACAGCGTATTTTCGTAGTCGCTATAAATGCAGCGCCAAAAACAGAATATAATGAAAAATAGAGTGCGATAAAACAGAAGATCAAACAAAGACTAGAAATAGACATAAAATAGGATAAAATTAGCTTGATAGATACTCCGTAGTTCATATTTTTACAAAGTAGTGCGATAAAACTAAACTAAAACTCGACATCTGACGAGTCCGGTGTCGTGCCCGACACCGGATCCGACTAGAAGAGGTCAATCCAACGGGGGTCGTCCTCGCCAATGGTGGTCGGCCCGGCGAGCTGCGCTTCGATGAAGGCCCGCTTCGTCACCTTCTCCGCCCTCCGTCGTGCGCGGTCCTCCTTCTTCGCTGCCCGCCTCGTCGCCTTCTCCGCCCTCCGTCTGCGGAAGTGCTCGTTCTCGGCGGCAATGTCCTCGGGGAAGCGGGCCGCCCACTCGCGCGCCGCGCGCTCGTCCCGCTCGGCGATGCGCAAACGGCGCTCCGTCTCGCGGCGGCGGTGTTGTTCCTCCTGTCTAACGATGTACGGCGGCGGCGCGAGATCCTCGGCCTGCTGGCGCGTCCACACGTCATGGAAATTCATCGACGATCGCGGGCGCCCGAGCCGCCACGCCACGGTGTCGTACGCGCGCGCGGCCTCGTGCGCGGTCTCGTAGGTGCCGAGGCCGATGCGCTCGCCGCCGTCACGTATCTCCGCGTAATACGTACCTTTGGGGCGCGCGCGGACGCCGCGGTACCCCGTGCCCGAGACGCGGCAGTACCGCGAGCTCGACGCAAGACGAGGCATGGCGGCGGCGGCGGAAGCGGAGCCGCGGCGGCGATATTAGGCGTAGATGGGCAAATTTCAGCAACCCGTGTCCATCTTTTTTTTGGCAGGATTACGCCATGTACCACCTTTCAATTAGAAAATAGTACTGTTCAGCCTTCCCCTGTTGGGCCCAATATTTCACTTTGGGTTGCCAACGGCCATCTACATGGTAATTGCTCTCGGCCTACTTGCTCCGGCTGTCGAAGCCCAATAACTACAAATGGGCCTTTCTGCTCATGCAATTTCGGCCCTTTTCTAATGAAACACAGATCCTATGAATGGCAAAAGAAAAAAAACGTGGAGATTCTACATAAAAGTTGTTTTTATTTATTTTGAATTATTGGGTTCCAATTTTTGAAACTGCTCATGCCCAATATGAAAATCCTTGTTCGCTCCATACCCACATGGATAACGGTATTTTTAATA
Organism: Lolium perenne; assembly: GCF_019359855.2. Taxonomy (NCBI): domain Eukaryota; kingdom Viridiplantae; phylum Streptophyta; class Magnoliopsida; order Poales; family Poaceae; genus Lolium; species Lolium perenne. The sequence goes on along the minus strand of NC_067250.2, from coordinate 122,987,749 downwards.
ATTCATAACGTGGATTTGAAATTTAAAACATATCCTAATAATTCCATGATTTAATCTATCAACTTGCAAGATCTTGGAGAGAGAAAGCTTGTATTAGTCTGCAGAATCCTCACCGTTTCAAAGGCGGCAGTGGATCAAAAGAAAAAAGGAAGTAGCCAGAAATTAGGGGTAAAAAATAACTCCAAGAAATGAAACTTTTATTGTTCGTAGAGGATGACATGCGGGACCCATGAGCCAGCAGCTTACTCAACGTTTCAAAGGCGGCATGAGATCGGAAGAAAAAGGCAAGTGACCAAATATCGGGGAGCCAAAAATAATCCAAGAAATGAAACTTATTGTACATAGAGGATGACATGCGGGTCCCATTTTGCAGCAGCGGTTTCAGCGTTTCAAATGCGGTTTGAGATCAAAAGAAAAAGAAAGTAGCCAGAAATTAGGGGGTAAAAAAACTCCAAAAAAAGAAAGTTGATTGTACATAGAGGATGACATGCGGGTCCCATGAGTCGGCCAGCTTACTCAACGTTTCCAAGGTGGCGGGGATCAAAAGAAAAAGGAAATAGCCAAAAATCAGAGGTGAAAAAAAAACCAAGAAAAGAAATTTTATAGTACATAGAGGATGACATGCGGGTCCCATGAGCCAGCAGGTTCCTCAACGTTTTCAAAGGCGGCAGGGGATCAAAAGAAAAAGGCAAATAGCCAGAAATTAGGGGTAAACAATAAATCCAACAAATGAAAGGTTTATTGTTCTTTGATGCTGACATGTGGGACCCATGAGCCAGCAGTGTCAAGGCAAGTGACCAAAAATCAGGGGTAAAAAAAATCCAAGAAAAGAAACTTTATTGTACATAGAGGATGACATGTGGGTCCCATGAGCCAGCACCTTACTCAACGTTTCAGGGGCGACTTGAGATCGAAAGAAAAAGGAAAGTGACCGAATATCAGGAGCTAAAAATAATCCAAGAAAGGAAACTTTTATTGTACATAGAGGTTGACATATGGGTCCCACTAATACAAGCTCTTTCGCTCGAAGATCTTGCAAGTTGATTGTACATAGAGGATGACATGCGGGCCCCATGTGTCGGACTTACTCAAAGTTTCAAAGGCGGCAGTGGATCAAAAGAAAAAGGAAATAGCCAAAATCAGAGGGTGAAAAATAAATCCAACAAAGGAGAGGTTTATTGTCCATGGAGGTGACATCCTGGGACCCACGAGCCAGCGGCGTCCTCTACGTTTAGAAGGCGGCCGGGGATCGAAAGAAAAAAGGCAAATAGCCAGAAATTAGGGGTACAAAATAACTCCAAGAAAGGAAGTGTTTATTGTTCATAGAGGCTGACATGTGGGACCCATGAGCCAGCAAAGTCTTCAACATTTCAAAGGCGGCAGGGGATCAAAAGAAAAAGGAAGTAGCCAGAAATTAGGGGTAAAAAATAACTCCAAGAAAGGAAACTTTTATTGTTCATAGAGGATGACATGCGAGACCCATGCTCCAGCAGCTTCCTCAACGTTTCAAAGGCGGCATGAGATCGAAAGAAAAAGGCAAGTGACCAAATATCAGGACCCGAAAATAATAGAAGAAAGAAATTTTATTGTACATAGAGGATGACATGCGGGACCCATTTATCAGCAGCGGTCTCAACGTTTCCAAGGCGGCACGGGATCAAAAGAAAAAGGAAGTAGCCAGAAATTAGGGTTCAAAAATAACTCCAAGAAAGGAAACTTTTATTGTTCGTAGAGGATGACATGCAGGACCCATGAGCCAGCAGCTTACTCAACGTTTCAAAGGCGGCATGAGATCGAAAGAAAAAGGCAAGTGACAAAATATCAGGAGACAAAGATAATCCAAGAAAAGAAAACTTTATTGTACATAGAGGATGACATGCGGGTCCCATTTAGCAAGCGGCGGTCTCAACGTTTCAAATGCGGCTTGAGATCAAAAAAAAAAGAAAGTAGCCAGAAATTAGGGGTTAAAAAAAACTCCAAGAAAGGAAAGTTTTATCGATGAGCCAGCAGAGTACTCAACGTTTCAAAGGCGGCGAGGATCAAAAGAAAAAGGAAATAGCCAAAAATCAGAGGGTGAAAAAAACCAAGAAAATGAACTTTTATAGTACATAGAGGATGACATGCGGGTCCCATGAGCCAGCAGGTTTTTCAACGTTTCAAACGTGGCATGAGATCGAAAGAAAAAGGCAAGTGACCAAATATCAGGATCCAAAAATAATTCAAGAAAAGAAACTTGATTGTACATAGAGTATGACATGCGGGTCCCATTTAGCAGCAGCGGTATCACCGTTTGAGAGGCGGCAGGGGATCGAAAGAAAAAGGCAAGTGACCAAATATGAAGTGCCAAAAAAATCGAAGAAAAGAAAGTTTTATTGTACATAGAGGATGACATGCGGGTCCCATGAGCCAGCAGGTTTTTCAACGTTTCAAACGTGGCATGAGATCGAAAGAAAAAGGCAAGTGACCAAATATCAGGAGCCAAAAATAATTCAAGAAAAGAAACTTGATTGTACATAGAGGATGGCATGCGGGTCCCATTTAGCAGCAGCGGTATCACCGTTTGAGAGGCTGCACGGGATCGAAAGAAAAAGGCAAGTGACCAAATATCAGGAGCCAAAAATAATCTAAGAAAAGAAATTTTACTGTACATAGAGGATGACATGCGGGTCCCATTTTGCAGCAGCGGTCTCAACGTTTCCAAGGCGGCACAGGACCAAAAGAAAAATGAAGTAGCCAGAAATCAGGGGGTGAAAAAAATCCAAAAAAAGAACAATTTCAATTGGGCTGCATGTGGACATCTGGGCATTCGAACTATCCTGCTGGGCCTTTTGACTCGTACAATTTCAGCCCACTCCAAAACAGGATAGTTCGGATTTTTCTAAAAAAAACAGGAAAGTCCTATGCTTCGCAAAAACAAAAAACAAGGAGATTCAGCATATAAATTTGTTTATGTAAAAATAAAGATTTAATTTATCCGTTGAAATAGCTCAGAGCGCAATACACTGTTTATTGTCTGCAAAATAATCAAGATATCACATGTTTCTTGTACGGGGAGGCTGACATCGGGGACCCATGAGCCAGCAGCGTCGTTTTTAAGGCGGCAGGTGACATAGGCATCCCAAATGGGCCTGCCGAAGATAGTACCCGGGGTTTACTGAAGGCCCAATACCCGAAGAATAAAGAAGATTCGGGAGCCCAAGATATATTAAGGAAAGTTAGAGTTGTAATAGGAAGTGTTATTTGTAAATCTGGCGGGATGAGTTAGATACCGTCCCGGACTCTGTAACTTGTACAAAACGAAACCCTCGGCTCCGCCTCCTATATAAAGGGGGAGTCGAGGGACGAAGAGGCAATCGAATCATTGTTACAAACCCTAGTTTTCATAATCGTCGAGTACTTTTCGGCTGAAACCTTCGAGATCTACTTGCCCTCTACTTCTAACTAAACCCTAGCCTACAATCCATAGGCATTGACAAGTTGATACCTTGTCAATTGGCGCCGTCTGTGGGAACTAGAGGCGTAAGGATCTGATCTCGATGGCACGTTCAAGATCTTCGACATCATCAACCGCAAGCAACGCTATGGATCGAGGTAAACAGATCGCTGCTGGTCCTGTCGATTTTGTTCCTCACCCACCCTCCCGTTTGGATGCATATGCGTATCTGGCGGAGCCCATGGAGATGACGTTCGGAAGGTTTCACTTTCGTGTCGAGAAGGAAGGATCGTATCGTGTCGAGATTCCGATTTCGTCGGGATCGTCGGCGGTCGATTCCGATTTTTCAAGCTATGCATCGTCAACCGAGTCAGGAGAAGAAGAAACTTCGTCGACACGCTACGTCAGCACCAGAGCAAGAGAGAAACTCGCCAAGATCTTCAACGACATATCGTTTGAGTCATCTGCGGACTCATATATAAGCGATGGCTCAAGCGATGTCGATAGTTACGACTTCATCGACAAATCTATCACAGTGGGCAAGGTCTTCATCAATCTCAACGATGATGTCACCAAACCCAACATAGATCTGAATACAAAATATCATCAGGTTTATGCCATTGAGGATCAAGAGGAAACATCTGAGGCTTTCGACGATCTGGGAAATCCATACGTCGATCCCTCCAACCTGCGACAAGGCCTGGGCAACAAATACGTCGGGCCAGAGCCGCGAGATAGAGTTCAACTTTCACAAGCAGCGTGGGACAGAGCCGCGAGAGCTATGAACGGTACAGAGCCAATGGCTACCACGGCCACACCAGAGGAATTACAAGCATATCAATATAGGCTCGCACGAGCTGCCAGAGAATTGGAAAAACAGACAGCCGAGTTAAACAGGAGAAAGGAGGCAGCTTCTGCATCCAGCAGGAGAAGGGCAGATCTAAGTCGACAATCTAGAACTTCGGGTGATAGCCACAGGGAGGCTCGGAACAGAGCAAGATCAAGGTTGCAACATATACCTGATACGTCTCCGACGTATCGATAATTTCTTATGTTCCATGCCACATTATTGATGTTATCTACATGTTTTATGCACACTTTATGTCATATTCGTGCATTTTCTGGAACTAACCTATTAACAAGATGCCGAAGTGCCAGTTCCTGTTTTCTGCTGTTTTTGGTTTCAGAAATCCTAGTAACGAAATATTCTCGGAATCGGACGAAATCAACGCCCAAGTTCCTATTTTCACCGGAAGCATCCGTAACACCGGGAAGGACCGGAGGGGGCACTGGGCCCCAGGACCATAGGCCGGCGCGGCGGGCCCCTGGCCGCGCCGCCCTATGGTGTCGTCGCCCCTTCGACCCTCCTGCGCCGCCTCTTCGCCTATATAAAGTCCCTGGATCGAAAACCCTGAGACGTTCGACGAAAACCACAGAAACCTTCCAGAGCCGCCGCCATCGCGAGGCCAAGATCTGGGGGACAGGAGTCTCTGTTCCGGCACGCTGCCGGAGCGGGGAAGTGCCCCCGGAAGGCTTCTCCATCGACACCGCTGCCATCTCCACCGCCATCTTCATCGCCGCTGCTGCTCCCATGAGGAGGGAGTAGTTCTCCATCGAGGCTCGGGGCTGTACCGGTAGCTATGTGGTTCATCTCTCTCCTATGTACCTCAATACAATGATCTCATGAGCTGCTTTACATGATTGAGATTCATATGAGTTTTGTATCACTACTATCTATGTGCTACTCTAGCAAAGTTATTAAAGTAGTTTTATTCCTCCTGCACGTGTGTAAAGGTGACAGTGTGTGCACCGTGTTAGTACTTGGTTTATGCTATGATCATGATCTCTTGTAGATTGAGAAGTTAACTATTGCTATGATAATATTGATGTGATCTATTCCTCCTACATATGCATGAAGGTGACAGTGTGCATGCTATGCTAGTACTTGGTTTAGTCTTTTGATCTATCTTACACTAAAGGTTACTAAAATATTAGCATTATTGTGGAGCTTGTTAACTCCGGCATTGAGGGTTCGTGTAATCCTACGCAATGTGTTCATCATCCAACAAAAGTGTAGAGTATGCATTTATCTATTCTGTTATGTGATCAATGTTGAGAGTGTCCACTAGTGAAAGTGCAATCCCTAGGCCTTGTTCCTAAATACTGCTATCGTTGCTTGTTTACTGTTTTACTGCGTTACTACTGCTGCAATACTACCACCATCAACTACACGCCAGCAAGCTATTTTCTGGCACCGTTGCTACTGCTCATATATATTCATACCACCTGTATTTCACTATCTCTTCGCCGAACTAGTGCACCTATTAGGTGTGTTGGGGACACAAGAGACTTCTTGCTTTGTGGTTGCAGGGTTGCATGAGAGGGATATCTTTGACCTCTTCCTCCCTGAGTTCGATAAACCTTGGGTGATCCACTTAAGGGAAAACTTGCTGCTGTTCTACAAACCTCTGCTCTTGGAGGCCCAACACTGTCTACAGGAAAGGAGGGGGAACGTAGACATCAAGCACTTTTCTGGCGCCGTTGCCGGGGAGGAAAGGTAAAAGGTACTCACACTCCGGACCTCAGCTACCAAGCTATTTTCCGCCGTTGTAAGTACTCGAAGCTATTTCCTTTAGATCCTGCAATTGCATCTTTTTGTTTCTTGTTTACACTAGTAAGGCATAATGGAAAACATCTGTGAGCTCTTTGTACTATTTCCTGAGTCAAGACATGAATGGTTTAATGTAAAAATTAAAAAACCTATGGAACCTTATTTGCATGCTAGTAGCAATGATATTAGTATGAACACTTTGAACACCATTGTTGCTAATGATATGGAAAATTCTAAGCTTGGGGAAGCTGGTTTTGATGAGCATGATCTTTTTAGTCCGCCAAGCATTGAGGAGAAAATTTACTTTGACGATACTTTGCCTCCTATTTATGATGATTATAATGATATTGGTCTTTTAGTGCTGCCTACTATGGAGAGTAATTTTTATGATGATAATACTATACCTCCAACACTTGATGAGAATAATAATGATAGCTACTTTGTTGAATTTGCTCCCACTATTACTAATAAAATTGATTATGCTTATGTGGAGAGTAATAATTTTATGCATGAGACTCATGATAAGAATGCTTTATGTGATAGTTATATTGTTGAGTTTGCTCATGATGCTACTGAAAGTTATTATGAGAGAGGAAAATATGGTTGTAGAAATTTTCATATTACTAAAACACCTCTCTATGTGCTGAAATTTTTCAAGCTATACTTGTTTTATCTTCCTATGCTTGTTACTTTGCTCTTCATGAACTTGTTTATTTACAAGATTCCTATGCATAGGAAGCATGTTAGACTTAAATATGTTTCTAATTTGCCTCTTGATGCTCTCTTTTGCTTCAAATACAATTTCTTGCGAGTGCATCATTAAAACTGCTGAGCCCATCTTAATGGCTATAAAGAAAAGAACTTCTTGGGAGATAACCCATGTGTTATTTTGCTACAGTACTTTGTTTTATATTTGTGTCTTGGAAGTTGTTTACTACTGTAGCAACCTCTCCTTATCTTAGTTTTGTGTTTTATTGTGCCAAGTAAAGCCGTTGATAGAAAAGTAAGTACTAGATTTGGATTACTGCGCAGTTCCAGATTTCTTTGCTGTCACGAATCTGGGCCACCTCCCTGTAGGTAGCTCAGAAAATTAAGCCAATTTACGTGCATGATCCTCAGATATGTACGCAACTTTCATTCAATTTGAGCATTTTCATTTGAGCAAGTCTGGTGCCATTTTAAAATTCGTCAATACGAACTGTTCTGTTTTGACAGATTCTGCCTTTTATTTCGTATTGCCTCTTTTGCTATGTTGGATGAATTTCTTTGATCCACTAATGTCCAGTAGCATTATGCAATGTCCAGAAGTGTTAAGAATGATTGTGTCACCTCTGAATATGTTAATTTTTATTGTGCACTAACCCTCTAATGAGTTGTTTCGAGTTTGGTGTGGAGGAAGTTTTCAAGGATCAAGAGAGGAGTATGATGCAACATGATCAAGGAGAGTGAAAGCTCTAAGCTTGGGGATGCCCCGGTGGTTCACCCCTGCATATATTAAGAATACTCAAGCGTCTAAGCTTGGGGATGCCCAAGGCATCCCCTTCTTCATCGACAATATTATCAGGTTCCTCCCCTGAAACTATATTTTTATTCCATCACATCTTATGTGCTTTTTCTTGGAGCGTCGGTTTGTTTTTGTTTTTTGTTTTGATTGAATAAAATGGATCCTAGCATTCACTTTATGGGAGAGAGACACGCTCCGCTGTAGCATATGGACAAGTATGTCCTTGGTTTCTACTCATAGTATTCATGGCGAAGTTTCTTCTTCGTTAAATTGTTATATGGTTAGAATTAGAAAATGATACATGTAGTAATTGCTAAAATGTCTTGGGTAATGTGATACTTGGCAATTGTTGTGCTCATGTTTAAGCTCTTGCATCATATACTTTGCACCCATTAATGAAGAAATACATAGAGCATGCTAAAATTTGGTTTGCATATTTGGTTTCTCTAAGGTCTAGATAATTTCTAGTATTGAGTTTGAACAACAAGGAAGATGGTGTAGAGCCTTATAATGTTTTCAATATGTCTTTTATGTGAGTTTTGCTGCACCAGTTCATCCTTGTGTTTGTTTCAAATAAGCCTTGCTAGCCTAAACCTTGTATCGAGAGGGATTACTTCTCATGCATCCAAAATACTTGAGCCAACCACTATGCCATTTGTGTCCACCATACCTACCTACTACATGGTATTTTCCGCCATTCCAAAGTAAATTGCTTGAGTGCTACCTTTAAAATTCCATCATTCACCTTTGCAATATATAGCTCATGGGACAAATAGCTTAAAAACTATTGTGGTATTGAATATGTAATTATGCACTTTATCTCTTATTAAGTTGCTTGTTGTGCGATAACCATGTTCACTGGGGACGCCATCAACTACTCTTTGTTGAATTTCATGTGAGTTGCTATGCATGTCCGTCTTGTCTGAAGTAAGAGAGATCTACCACCTTATGGTTAAGCATGCATATTGTTAGAGAAGAGCATTGTGCCGCTAACTAAAGCCATGATCCATGGTGGAAGTTTCAGTTTTGGACATATATCCTCAATCTCAAATGAGAAAATTATTAATTGTTGTTACATGCTTATGCATAAAAGAGGAGTCCATTATCTGTTGTCTATGTTGTCCCGGTATGGATGTCTAAGTTGAAGAATAATCAATAGCGAGAAATCCAATGCGAGCTTTCTCCTTAGACCTTTGTACAGGCGGCATAGAGGTACCCCTTTGTGACACTTGGTTAAAACATGTGCATTGTGATGATCCGGTAGTCCAAGCTAATTAGGACAAGGTGCAGGCACTATTAGTATACTATGCATGAGGCTTGCAACTTGTAAGATATAATTTACATGATACATCTGCTTTATTACTACCGTTGACAAAATTGTTTCATGTTTTCAAAATCAAAGCTCTAGCACAAATATAGCAATCGATGCTTTTCCTCTATGGAGGACCATTCTTTTACTTTCAATGTTGAGTCAGTTCACCTATTTCTCTCCACCTCAAGAAGCAAACACTTGTGTGAACTATGCATTGATTCCTACATATTTGCTTATTGCACTTATTTTATTACTCTATGTTGACAATATCCATGAGATATACATGTTATAAGTTGGAAGCAACCGCTGAAACTTAATCTTCTTTTGTGTTGCTTCAATGCTTTTACTTTGAATTATTGCTTTATGAGTTAACTCTTATGCAAGACTTAATTGATGCTTGTCTTGAAGTGCTATTCATGAAAAGTCTTTGCTTTATGATTCACTTGTTTACTCATGTCATATACATTGTTTTGATCGCTGCATTCACTACATATGCTTTACAAATAGTATGATCAAGGTTATGATGGCATGTCACTCCAGAAATTATCTGTGTTATCGTTTTACCTGCTCGGGACGAGCAGAACTAAGCTTGGGGATGCTGATACGTCTCCGACGTATCGATAATTTCTTATGTTCCATGCCACATTATTGATGTTATCTACATGTTTTATGCACACTTTATGTCATATTCGTGCATTTTACGGAACTAACCTATTAACAAGATGCCGAAGTGCCGTTCCTATTTTCTGCTGTTTTTGGTTTCAGAAATCCTAGTAACGAAATATTCTCGAATCGGACGAAATCAACGCCCAAGTTCCTATTTTCACCGGAAGCATCCAGAACACCCGGGAAGGACCGGAGGGGGCACGGGCCCCCAGGACCATAGGCCGGCGCGGCCCAGGCCCTGGCCGCGCCGCCCTATGGTGTCGTCGCCCCTTCGACCCTCCTGCGCCGCCTCTTCGCCTATATAAAGTCCCTGGATCGAAAACCCTGAGACGTTCGACGAAAACCACAGAAACCTTCCAGAGCCGCCGCCATCGCGAGGCCAAGATCTGGGGGACAGGAGTCTCTGTTCCGGCACGCTGCCGGAGCGGGGAAGTGCCCCCGGAAGGCTTCTCCATCGACACCGCTGCCATCTCCACCGCCATCTTCATCACCGCTGCTGCTCCCATGAGGAGGGAGTAGTTCTCCATCGAGGCTCGGGGCTGTACCGGTAGCTATGTGGTTCATCTCTCTCCTATGTACCTCAATACAATGATCTCATGAGCTGCTTTACATGATTGAGATTCATATGAGTTTTGTATCACTACTATCTATGTGCTACTCTAGCAAAGTTATTAAAGTAGTTTTATTCCTCCTGCACGTGTGTAAAGGTGACAGTGTGTGCACCGTGTTAGTACTTGGTTTATGCTATGATCATGATCTCTTGTAGATTGAGAAGTTAACTATTGCTATGATAATATTGATGTGATCTATTCCTCCTACATATGCATGAAGGTGACAGTGTGCATGCTATGCTAGTACTTGGTTTAGTCTTTTGATCTATCTTACACTAAAGGTTACTAAAATATGAGCATTATTGTGGAGCTTGTTAACTCCGGCATTGAGGGTTCGTGTAATCCTACGCAATGTGTTCATCATCCAACAAAAGTGTAGAGTATGCATTTATCTATTCTGTTATGTGATCAATGTTGAGAGTGTCCACTAGTGAAAGTGCAATCCCTAGGCCTTGTTCCTAAATACTGCTATCGTTGCTTGTTTACTGTTTCACTGCGTTACTACTGCTGCAATACTACCACCATCAACTACACGCCAGCAAGCTATTTTCTGGCACCGTTGCTACTGCTCATATATATTCATACCACCTGTATTTCACTATCTCTTCGCCGAACTAGTGCACCTATTAGGTGTGTTGGGGACACAAGAGACTTCTTGCTTTGTGGTTGCAGGGTTGCATGAGAGGGATATCTTTGACCTCTTCCTCCCTGAGTTCGATAAACCTTGGGTGATCCACTTAAGGGAAAACTTGCTGCTGTTCTACAAACCTCTGCTCTTGGAGGCCCAACACTGTCTACAGGAAAGGAGGGGGAACGTAGACATCAATACCCGAGGCAGAAAGAGAGCACTTGGTCCAAAACCTCGACATGTCCTTCATGTCGATAGATACAAGAGGAAATATCATCCCTAAGACACCAGAGGCTGGGTATATGGCGACACATGCTTTTATCCTTGCATCTAAACCACCTCCAGGTGATCCAAGGGAAACACTATACAATATGGCGGTAGCAGGAGTTGGAGCTATGGGGACAGCGTTTGTATCAACGCCTCCCGAAGGAGCGGCACTGCAAAATAGTCCACGACCTGCAGCAGCAACAGCGGCAGCACCTAAAGGACCAAGTGGAGCAAGAGACACAGCAGCACAAGCAAGGGTCGATAGAGCGCGGCAAAGCAGAAGGGATCATCGGCAATCTCCGGAGCTTAATGACGAAGATATGTGCGGCCTGCCATGCTTCACGAGGAGAGTCCGAAAAACTCGAGTCCCCTCAGGATTCAAGTTACCCGACAACTTCAAGAAGTTCGACGGCCTTCAAGATCCAGAGGATTGGCTAGTTGATTATCTCGAGACAGTGAAGCTCACAGGAGGAACCAGGGCAACAGCTATGCAAAGCATCCAGGTGCATTTGAGTGGAGCCGCACGATCTTGGATAAAGAAACTCACTCCAGGATCTATCGACAGCTGGGAAAGTTTCGAGGATGTGTTCGTCAAGAACTTCAGATCCACGTGCAAAAAACCTGCGTCGTTAGAGGAGTTGAGAGCGTGTCGACAAAAGCCAGATGAGCCAATGAGAAAGTACATTCAAAGATGGAATATCATCAAAAACTCGGCGTAAAATATATCCGACGAGAGAGCAATAGATGCGTTTGTCGCAGGAATCAGGCGTGGAGATTTTGTCGAGGACTTAGGAAGGACCAATCCAAAGACGATTCTGCGTTAATGGAGATAGCAAACAGATGGGCAGATGGAGAAGACGCTGTCCACAACAAACGGCACAGGTCGCCAGAGGAGGACCGTGGTCGAAATTATCAACCGAGGCGACGATTTCCTCGGCAGTACCCGAACTATGACGCTCCAGGGCAAATTTCGGCAGGTTTTCGGGCAAACACAGGAGGAAGCAACAGAGATGATTATCAGAGAAGAAGCGGTGAACGGTGAGGCGATAACGGGGATGATTCTCGCAACAACAGACAAAATAGCGGGCCTAGGTTCCCAAGGCCTTTCGTGTCCCCTGAAGAGATGATGAATGGGCCGTGTCAAATGCACTTTTTCCTCGACAAGAACGGTAAAAGACAGTCGGGACACCTGCGAGAAAGACTGTCGAAATTTTCAGGCAATGCTAAGATATGCGCAGAACGCTAACGCGCGGGCAACACGAGAGAAATCCTCGAGAACCCGAAGCGAGATTCACTTGCCGCCTCCTCCCGCGATTACAGACGACAATCGGCATCAGCTCAGAATAGCGGCAGCACCTCCACCACCACCTTATGTTGATCCTAACTCCAACGGAGCGGTGTCAATGATTCGTAAGGGAAGGCCGTCCAATAGAGCTCGTAAAGTAATCTCACGACAGTGTTTATGGCAGAAAAAATGCCTCCACCAACGAGTTGAGTACCTTAATTGGTCGGGACAAGATATTGGCTTCACAATAGCAGATCACCCGCAGCAAGTCCCTCGACCAGGGCAGTCGGCACTTATTACGCGGCGAGCTATCGCAGGATTTGATGTCTCCCGAGTGTTCATAGACGGCGGCAGCAGCCTAAACCTTATGTATGCAGATACATTGAGGAAGATGAACATATCCTTAGCAAACTTGAAACCAACAGACACAAGGTTCCACGGCATCACACCGGAGAAACCAAGTTATCCATTGGGGAAGATCAATCTCGACGTTCAGTTTGGGACCCGAGAAAATTACAGAATCGAGAGGCTGGAATTTGAAGTCGTGGATTTTCCGTCGCAGTACCACGCTTTGTTGGGACGACCAGCATATGCTAGATTTATGGCGGTGCCACACTATACATACCTGTTGTGGAGATTGCCTGGACCAAAGGGACCAATCACAGTTAAAGGAAGCTTTGCCTTAGCCGATAAATGCGACAAGGATTTTCATCGGCTATCAGAAACTTTCGGGATGCAAGCTGAGTACTTGGCGTCAAAAAGCATGACCGATTACGACGTACTGCCAGACGTTGGAAGGCCAAATAAAGAATCAACTTTCAATACCAAGAAAAATTCTAAGGAGGTGCAGATTCACCCGACAGACCCGAAAAAGACGACATCTATCGCAAACGACATGGATATCGCATAGGAAAGCGCGCTCGTCGAGTTCCTCCGTGAGCACTGGAAAATCTTCGCATGGTGTCCAGCTGACATGCCAGGAGTACCCAGGGAACTTGCCGAGCACCACCTAAACTTGGATCCATTAGCGAGACCAATCAAACAACCTTTGCGGCGTTTTTCGGAACCAAACCGCAAAGCTATGCTATCAGAAGTAAATCGACTGGAGGAAGCTGGTTTTATCAAAGAGATATCTACAGAAGCCACATGGGTAGCTAACCCAGTGATGGTGCCAAAGAAACACACGACAGTCCTTCGCATGTGCGTCGACTTTACGTGTCTCAATAAACATTGTCCAAAGGATCACTTTCCTCCCGAGGATCGATCAAATTATCGACTGCACGGCTGGATGTGAACGTCTTTCCTTCCTGGACGCATACTCTGGTTATAACCAGATCAGATTGAAAGAAGAAGACGAGGCCAAAACAGCGTTCATAACACCTTACGGCGTGTTTTGTTACAGAACAATGCCTTTCGGTTTAAAAAACGCGGGAGCAACATACCAGAGGATGATGCAGAAGTGTCTGGCGACACAGATCGGGAAAAACGTGCAAGTGTACATCGACGATGTCGTCATAACGTCAAAAGAGGGGGCAACACTGATCGAGGATCTCAAGGAAACCTTCGACAACCTCAACAAATTCTGCCTCAAGCTGAACCCGACGAAGTGTTCCTTTGGCGTCCCAGCAGGAGAACTTCTGGGATTTCTAGTCTCAGCAAGAGGGATTGAAGCAAATCCCGACAAAATACAAGCTATCATAACAATGAGGAAGCCAACAAAGTTGAAAGAAATACAGCAGCCTAATCGGGCGAGTCGCAGCTTTGAGCAGATTCGTCGCCAGGTTGGGAGAAAAAGCGTTACCATTTTACGCTCTAATAAAGCAAGGAGATAAATTCCAGTGGAACGAAGAGGCCGATAGAGCCTTCGAGGATTTGAAGCGCACAATCTCGACACCACCAATTCTGGTGGCGCCGAAGGAAAAGGAACCTCTCCTGCTGTATATTGCAGCCACGCCCCAAGTGGTGAGCACGGTGCTAGTTGTCGAAAGAGAAGAAGAAGGAAAACTCCACGAGTACGAGAGGCCGTATACTTCATCAGCGAAGTTTTATCGCCATCAAAACAAAGGTACCCTCAGTACCAAAAGCTAGCATATGGAGTGCTCACAACAGCACGAAAATTGCGCCACTATTTTTCGGCACACCCGATCATAGTGGTCAATGAAGCTCCCTTGTCAAATATACTAAACAATCCAGAAGCTACGGGTCGTGTCTCCCTTTCGGGAATAGAACTTTCCCCTCGGGACATCACGTATGAAAAAAGAAAAGCAATCAAGTCGCAAGTTCTGTCGGACTTCATCGCAGAATGGATGGAGTTGCAAAACACAGGACCTCCAGATTTGTCGAGAACCTGGACCATGAACTTTGATGGGTCCAAAAGACTAGAAGGAGTCGGCGCAGAGTAGTACTCATATCACCTGAAGGCGACAAGTTGAAGTACATCCTTCGGATGACGTTCCCTAACGCATCTAACAATGAAGCAGAATATGAAGCCCTCATACACGGGATGAAGATGGCGAAAGCTTGCGGTGCAACTCGATTAAAAATATTTGGCGACTCACAATTGGTGGCTCAGCAAGTCATGAACCAATGTGTCGCAGTCAATGATAGCATGATGGCATACAAGGAGGTGTACAACGAGCTCGAAAAGTTGTTTGATGGATGCGAAGTAAATCATATTAGCAGATTGAGCAACGACGAAGCCGACGTTCTTGCAAACATCGGGTCGCAATGCCTTGCAGTTCCGCCAGGTGTATTTTGGGAAGAGATAACAGAGAGATCTACAAAATCGACAAAATCAAAAAAGAAGGAGAAGAAACCCTCGGGGGCTACCAAGGAAAAGCAAGAGGAAGAAGAAGAAGAAGATCAGGACCTGGTCATGGTGATACAGATACCATGGATGCAGACGTACATATCGTACATCCTCAGGAAAGAAATACCCGATGATCCAGTTGAGGCAAGACGAGTAATTCGACGCTCCAAAGCTTTCACGGTGGTCAAAGGAGAATTGTACAAGCGAAGTATTTCAGGCGTCCTGCAGAGATGTGTCACACCCGAAGAAGGAAGAATAATTTTGAAGGATGTACACGAAGGAATATGTGGCCACCACGCAAGTAGTCGAGCTATTGCAGCCAAGGTTTTTCGGGCAGGATTCTACTGGTTGACAGCAATCGAGGACGCTAAGGAAATAGTAAGAACTTGCGACGCGTGTCAAAGGTTTGCCGCAAAACCCCACTCTCCAGCAGCAGAACTAACACCAATACCATTGTCATGGCCCTTTGCCCAATGGGGACTTGATATGGTGGGCAAGTTACACAAATCCTGGCCAGGAGGAATGGAGTACATGCTAGTAGCTGTCGACAAATTTACAAAGTGGATAGAAGCGAAGCCGATAAATTCACCAGATGGAGCATCCGCAGTAAAATTCATAAAAGGACTCGTCTTCAGATTTGGAGTGCCCCACAGCATCGTCACAGACAATGGCAGTAACTTCACATCCCATGAATTCAAAGATTATTGTGAAGAAGTGGGTATCAAGTTGCACTTCGCGTCAGTTGCACATCCTCAAACCAATGGGCAAGTCGAGAAAGCCAATGGCATCATCTGCAATGGCATCAAGAAACGCCTGTTAGGACCACTGGAAAAAGATCGACATACCTGGTCAGAAGAACTACCAAGTGTGTTGTGGAGCATCCGAACAACACCAAATACAGCGACACAGGAGACACCGTTTTTCCTGGTCCATGGAGCAGAGGCAGTACTACCAATAGAAATAGAGCACGACTCCCCCAGAGTCACAGAGTATAATGAAGAAACTTCCAAGATAGCATTGGAAGACGACATCGACGCACTCGACGAAGCTCGAGATGAGGTACTATCAAGGGTAACCAAATACCAACAGGACTTGAAGAATTACCACAGTCGACATTTGCGGCCAAGATCTTTTCAGGTGGGAGACCTAGTTCTTTGGCTCACGCAAAAAAGTCATGAAAAACTCGAGTCACCATGGCTTGGCCCTTACATTGTCACGGAAGTAATCGGAGGAGGAGCATACAGGATAAAGGACAAGAAGACAGGGGTGGAGGAGCAAAACCCCTGGAACGTGGCGCAACTCAGGCGGTTCTACGCCTAGAGTCGAAATATAGTCCTTGTAAAACTTCAATGTACTGAAACGCCCGCGAGTTTTCAGACGCACTCTTTTCCTTTTTCGGGGCACCGAGTGGGGCCGAGAAAGGTTTTTAATGAGGCGGGCTCGCGGTGCTGCAATATAATAAAGATAGTGTCAATATAACTTTTCTTTATCGACATGCTCAAAGTCTTTGACCCGACGAATTTCAATATAGTTCATCGACAAAGAAAAGCCTTGCCTTGGTACTAAAATACCTCGTGAGTCAACGAAAATACAAAATAGTACTCAATAAAGAAGCTCGGGGGCTGATATTCGCCATCAATACATATTAAATAAATGCCTTGGTTCAAAACCTCGCAATATACAAATACAGTAAATAGCCACCGAAACACTCGGGAGCTAGACAAATATAGAAATATAATGATTGCTTCACAATATAATCACAATCATGGGTTACAAAGAAGAGTTATCTACAAAGGAAGATAATTAGTCTTGATTCAGTATGTCATCAAGGGTAATTCTGTTTTCTTCAGGAGCAGCGCCAAGAAAATCAGCATAATGACCATCGGCAAAAAAGTCGGCATCCATCCAAAGAAGGTCTTCAATCATTTCTTCGGCTACAGGCGAAACCTTCGTGTTAATTCGGTCGACACCAACTCTTCGGCGCTTTACTTTCTGATGAACTTTCGCAACAACTTGGGTCAGGTCAAGATTTGAGTGGCAGATCTGAAGCATGATAAGAGCAAATCGCGCCAGCTACCGGTTGAGCTTTGACAAAATCATGGATCCTGTGGGCATCCTTGAATTTCTCCATTAACTCGGGAAGAGTCTTTGGTTGAACGTTCCGAGGAAACATGGAATTATAAACCATGGACAGGGTCTTGGTACAGAAGTCAAGGAAGTCGCGAGTTTGAGAAGCGCGATCCTAAAATCTGACAATTTGGCGGGTCCTCTCTGGGGTAGCCCAAAACAAAGAACCATGATCAAGGGAAAGATTAACGAGGAGGTTCGTCCTAGTATTTACCCTCTCTTCTTCGGCAAAGATCGGTAAAGGAACCTATTAAAACAACGGAGCGAGAAAATTTTAAGAGACGTAGCATGAAGACGGAAGATATTGAGGTTGAAACAAGCATACCCGACATATCCGCACTAGCTTCATTCATCAACTCGAGCATGAAATTTTCTCGAGTAGTCGCCTTTTCAGCCTCGGAAGCAGCGATTTCCTTGGCAGCCACGGCCTCACGAGCTTGCTGAAGTGCAATTTTTCGGCTTGAGATGACTTGCGAGATTTTTCCATCATCACAAGTGTTTGCTTCTTTGCATACTGAAGTTGCTGCCGAAGTTCATCCAATTCTCGCGGCAAGGAATCTTCGACAGGTGTAGCATCGCAAGAGTTCTCTTTGAGCGAGAAGAAGAAGGCGAAACATTGGAAGGAGTGGAAGATGGAGTGTAGTTATCAAATACCAACTGAAATTTAAAAGACAACATCAATCAACAAGCAAAAGATAGAGTTTTCATTAATCTTTCGGAATAATTACAAAGGCCTTACAGTGGAGCTAACGAAGTACGTGTCGCCAAATAACTACTTTGGCGACAAGAGCAAAAGAAACAGAGAAAGAAAAACAAAGAGGCATGCAACTAGACCTCCGGCCTTGATGAGCTAGGAGTCGAAGCTGGTTTGATCCCGAGATAAGCCAAGATTTTCTTCGTGTTGGGCTTGGCTGCCTTAATCAGGGACCTCCATCTGGATTGCTCTATTTGCTCGGTGTCGCCAACTTTCGTCCAATCAACGATCTGGTGGCTGTCGGCAACTAGAGCAACGGTGCTTTCGACGGCAATCTTCATGTTCTCCTGACGCATCTTTAGTCCAAGATCTTCTCGGTGAATTGAAAGTCTTGGCAAGGGTAAGGAAAGTCGGGGCTCCTCTTTCTTCGGGAAGAAGTAGGGGAACAATGCCGAGCAATCCTGCATTCGCATTGGCCACGCCTTCACGAATTTCGGACCCATGAAGCTCCAGATAAGTAAGTGCATCAAGGAGAGGGTCATTGACAGGATTCTCCAGATCAAAATCTTGGTTTGTTTGGTCTGCCAAGGAAACAAAACGTTGGTCAACAACAAGAAACAGCGGTTCTCATAAAAAATAGAAGGGATCAATAATATTACTGTGAGTGCGTCGACTTTGTGATTTCAGGCGCTTGAGGATCCCCTGCTCACGAGAAGCTTGTGCAGCTTTATGCTCGTTTAAGGCAGATTCAGCATCCTCAAGTCTTTTCTGCAGTTCCTCGACACTAGCAGCTTTTGCTTTGGCTTCATCAGCCTCGGCTTTGGCTTCGCTAGCAACAAGTTCGGCCTTCTTGCGAGCCGCCTCACTTTGCTCAAGTTTTTGAGCAAGTGCGTCGGCACGTTTGTTGGCCTCTGCAAGTTTCTCTATCGAGATATAAAAAAAAGGGGAGAAGAAAGATCAAAAATCGCGACAAGCAACAGGAGCAAAAAGTCAAGAAAAAACGGCAAGTATAAAAGTTGTTACCTTCGGCTCTGCTAGCATACTCACGGTACCCAATAAATTGGGATCCGATTCGGAGAAGCTCTTTGATCATGGGCTGTTAAAGAAGAACATAGCAAGAGAAACATCGGCATGAAAAAGAGAGTGAAGGCGTGAAAAAGCAAAATAGAAAAAATATAGATATCGACAAACTTACATCATCTAAGAGCAGAGTCGACGAGCTGCCCAATTGAGGGGCAGGTTCAACAATTGTTTCAATCCTTGTCCTTTTTGGTGAAGGAGCAAGGGGGCTTGACGGCGGAGTTGTGGTGACGACGTTTTGTTGAGGAGGCGAGGATTCTTCTCCTTCAACTAGCGTGTCTGAGGCAAGTACAGTATGTGACGTGCTTGTCCGAGGAGCCACGTCAACAGTTGGTACTTCTTCCTCGTCATCACTGTTGATCAAAAATCGGCAGCATAAAAAGTAAGACAAGATAAACACCTCGAGTACGAGAAAAGGGAGAAATAAAGGTGACTTATGAGCTGACGAGGGATTCAATATAAGGATCATAAGCTGCCTTCGGATGAGAAGGAACAACTTTTTCAGCCTTAGAAGTGCCAGAATCCTCGGCATCATTCCTTTTCCTTTTGTTCCTTGGGGAAACAGCAGGAGGAAGGGATTGCGTCGACTCGCTGGCTTCAGATTCAACTTCTTTTTCATGGGAAGCCGCAGATTTGTGAGAACCCGCGACTTCACTTTCAGGAATAGAAGAACCTTGGGTGTCTTCGGCAACGATAGCCTGTTCTTCGACTTCTCCATCCTCAGGAAGAGGAGGAAGGGAAGCCATAGTAGGATGGTTCTGCAAGAAAATAGCGACAAAAGAAAAAATTAGAGAGATATCAATACAATGAGATGCAAGGAAAGTTCGGAACAAGACGAAACTCGAGAAGACAAAATACCTCGGGAGAGGATTGGCGGAGCTGTATGGTTCCACGCGACAAGAGGAGGGAATAGGATCCTTCTTGGCCAAGCGGAAACTCTTCGAATCAACTTCTCCAAGTCCTTTGCGTAAAGATCTTGGAGACTCTATTGGCGTCGTTTTCTCCGGAATACGTCCAAAGGGGATTTTTGCGAGCCTGAAGAGGCTGCACTCTAATCCTAAGGAAGTAGGCAGTGATTTGAACACCAGATAGTTCTTTGCCTCGAGTATTTTGAAGCTGATGAATACGAGACATAAGTGCTTCTGTCGCCTTTTTCTCTTCTTCGGAAGCTTCAGCGTCCCAGGAACGGCGGCGCTGAATTTTGGCACTTCCGTCGAAAGGGATTATGTTGTGTTCCACAGAGTTGGCACTTTCTTCGTGAATGTAGAGCCATCTTTTGCGCCATCCTTGGACAGAATCAGGAAACTTGACGTCGAAATAATCAACGTCGGTTCGGACACAGAATAACAACGCCGCCTATGTTATAGGTGGCGTTGTGGGAGCCATTGCGGCGGAGGCAGAAAATGCGTTTCCACAGAGCCCAATTAGGAGGGATTCCAAGGAAGCATTCGCACAGTGTGATAAAAATGGAAATGTGGAGGATGGAATTAGGGGTCAACTGGTGCAGTTGAATCCCTTAAACAAAAAGAAGGCCGCGGAGGAAATCGTGAATTGGGGCCGAAAGGCCACGGATGAGGTGATCAACGAAACTAACCCGGTACTCCATTGGAGGGTTGGGGTAGCTTTCTTCGCTGGGAAAGCGGATGGCGTCTTCTTTCTTCATCAGGCCAAGCCTCTTCAGCGTGTTGACGTCCTGGTTGGAGATTTTAGATCTCTCCCACTCAAGATCTTCGGCGGCCATCTTGGACTGCGGAGTCTTTGTGGCGAGTGAGTCGCGTGCGCGGTGGCATCAACGGCAATGGAAAAAGCAATGTTCGTGAGTGCGGAAGATCAGAGAGAGTTAGGCGCAGGGGAAGTTTTTGCAAAGGGGAACAGATGTGCGGCGCAAGCGAAGGAGTGAACGGAGGTTGAAGAAAGGTTTATATAAGAATCAGGCGAATCAATGCACCGTTGGATGAAGAAATCGTGTGGTGAAAAAAGATCTTCTAGATAAAAGGGTAAAAAGGTATTTTCTTGAGATAGGCGTTACCGTACGTGCGCCGAAAAAGCGGAGGACGTGTGTCCCCCACTTGCACGACGTGTCAACGTGGTGGAAACAATGGACCCACAAGGCAGAAAAATCACGACTATTAACAGAGATGAAGTAAATTTGGTTAAGGGAAGCATGCCGACAAGAAAAATAAAAGAAGATTGGCGACAGGAGAAGTTATTAAATACTTCGGGAGCCTTTGATCAAATACAAGTTTTTGCCCAAATGCTCGGGGGCTACTTCGATAAAAAGTAAAATTTCGAGTATGGCAATATAGAAATTGCGGGAGCCTACAACCAAGCACAAGTCCTTGGCTGTAGCCTCAGGGGCTACTCCCATCGGGAGCGCTGTTCGCGCACCCGAGAGATAAAAAAAAAAAAAGAAGAGAGATCATATTGGGAAATAATGACAATATAGCGACAAGGTGGACTAAAATGTTGAGCCTACAACCAAGCACAAGTTTTTGGTTGTAGCCTCGAAACTACTCCCATCGGGAACGCTGTTCGCGTGCCCGATGAAATTAACAAAGAAAAGATAGAAAAGCAAGAGAGTATATTTCGAGTTATAATTAACTCTACATATACTCCCATCGGGAGAGCAATATAAGTCATATTTGACTCGATAAAATGTGCCATTCCAACAGCCGGAAAAGCACTCGACAATATATTCTCAGAACGCCAAAGTTGCGATCAATTTCTGAATGCCGCAAATTTGCGAAGGTAAGACCCAGATCCGTTCTCACAGGCGTGGCATCGCCGAAGACTGTGCTCTGCTACTTTTATCCGTATCAACAGATACGAAGAAAAATCCTAACGGACGCGTTAGGTACTCGATAAATTTGACTGGGACTCGACAGAATGGTAAGACCTTAAGCGGCACCTGTCGAAGTTTACACCAGTATCCCGGAATCATGTCCAGGGACGTGATCTCGAAGTAGGTTTTTGCGGATTGCCACTAGAGCAGTTAACTAGTACCTGATCCGTCAGATGAACTAGCCCCAACTACCAGTATCCCTGTACAATATAGAATTTTATGTGAAGAAATATAAAAAAGTTAAAGCTCTCGAGTAAAAATAAACAGTGGAGATTTTCCCTGACTCTACGATTCAAGCAAAATCTCGGGGGCTACTGACATAGGCATCCCAAATGGGCCTGCCGAAGATAGTACCCGGGGTTTACTGAAGGCCCAATACCCGAAGAATAAAGAAGATTCGGGAGCCCAAGATATATTAAGGAAAGTTAGAGTTGTAATAGGAAGTGTTATTTGTAAATCTGGCGGGATGAGTTAGATACCGTCCCGGACTCTGTAACTTGTACAAAACGAAACCCTCGGCTCCGCCTCCTATATAAAGGGGGAGTCGAGGGACGAAGAGGCAATCGAATCATTGTTACAAACCCTAGTTTTCATAATCGTCGAGTACTTTTCGGCTGAAACCTTCGAGATCTACTTGCCCTCTACTTCTAACTAAACCCTAGCCTACAATCCATAGGCATTGACAAGTTGATACCTTGTCAGCAGGGGATGGAAAGAAAAAATAAACCAAAAATCTGTTGGTAAAAAATCCAAGAAAAGAAACATTTTCGTTCTGAGAGGATGACATGCGGGACCCATGAGGCAGCAGCATCCTCAGCGTTTATTGTTCATAGAGGCTGACATGTGGGACCCGTGAGCCAGCAGCGTCCTCAACGTTTTAAAGGCGGCAGGATATCGAAAGAAAAAATAAACCAAAAATCATTTGGTAAACAATATCCAAGAAAAGAAACATTTACCGTTCTGAGAGGATGACATGCGGGACCCATGAGGCAGCAGCATCCTCAACGATTCCAAGGCGGCAGGGGATCAAAGAAAAAAAAAAGGAAATATCCAGAAATTAATTAGGGGTTCAAAAAAATCCAATCAAAGGAAACTTTTATTGTTCATAGAGGATGACTTGTGGGACCGACCTGCCAACAGCGTCCTCATCGTTTCAAAGGGGCAGGAGATCACAAGAAAAAGGCAAATATCAATAAAATAGTGGTCAAAAATAACTCCAAGAAAGGAAACTTTTATTGTTCGTAGAGGATGACATGCGGGACCCATGAGCCAGCAGCTTACTCAACGTTTCAAAGGCGGCATGAGATCGAAAGAAAAAGGCAAGTGACAAAATATCAGGAGCAAAAGATAATCCAAGAAAAGAAACTTTATTGTACATAGAGGATGACATGTGGGTCCCATTTTGCAGCAGCGGTCTCAATGTTTGTAATGCGGCTTGAGATCAAAAGTAAAATAAAGTAGCTAGTAAATTGGGGGTGAAAAAAAATCCAAGAACAGACAGTTGATGGACATAGAGGATGACATGCGGGTCCCTTGAGCCAACAGCTTACTCAACATTTCAAAGGGGCGGGGATCAAAAGAAAAAGGTAAGCCAAAAATCAGAGGGTGAAAAAATCCAACAAAGGAAACTTTTATAGCACATAGAGGATGACATGCGGGTCCCATGAGCCAAGGGTTCCTCAACGTTTCAAACATGTCATGAGATCGAAAGAAAAAGGCAAGTGCCCAAATATGAGGTGCCAAAAAACTCCAAGAAAAGAAAGTTGATTGCTCATAGAGGATGACATGCGGGTCCCATTTAGGCTGCAGCGGTCTCACTGTTTGAGAGGCGGCAGGGATCGAAAGAAAAAGGCAAGTGAACGAATATGAGGTGCCAAAAATAATCCAAGAAAAGAAAGTTTTATAGTACATAGAGGATGACATGCGGGTCCCATTTAGCGACGGCGGTATCACCGTTTGAGAGGCGGCAGGATCAAAAGAAAAAGAAATTGCCAAAAATCAGAGGGTGAAAAAAAACCAAGAAAATGAACTTTTATAGTACATAGAGGATGACATGCGGGTCCCATGAGCCTGCAGGTTCCTCAACGTTTCAAACGTGGCATGAGATCGAAAGAAAAAGGCAAGTGAAAAAATATCAGGAGCCAAAAATAATTCAAGAAAAGAAAGTTTTATAGTACATAGAGGATGACATGCGGGTCCCATTTAGCAGCAGCGGTATCACCGTTTGAGAGGCGGCAGGGGATCGAAAGAAAAAGGCAAGTGAAAAAATATGAGGAGCCAAAAATAATTCAAGAAAAGAAATTTTTATAGTACATAGAGGATGACATGTGGGTCCCATTTAGCAGCAGCGGTATCACCGTTTGAGAGGCGGCAGGGGATCGAAAGAAAAAGGTAAGTGACCAAATATGAGGTGCCAAAAATAATTCAAGAAAAGAAAGTTTTATAGTACATAGAGGATGACATGCAGGTCCCAGTTAGCAGTAGCGGTATCACCGTTTGAGAGGCGGCAGGGGATCGAAAGAAAAAGGCAAGTGACCAAATTTGAGGTGCCAAAAAAAACTCCAAGAAAAGAAAGTTGATTGCACATAGAGGATGACATGCGGGTCCCATTTAGCAGCAGCGGTCTCAACGTTTCCAAGGCGGCAAGGGATCAAAAGAAAAAGGAAGTAGCCAGAAATCAGGGGGTCAAAAAAATCCAAGAATAGAAAGAATTTTGGTTCATAGAGGATGACATGCGGGACCCATGATCCTGCATCGTAAACGGCTCGATCGGAGAACGTTGAACGAGATGGCGCGATCTAGAAAAAAAACAATGCCAGAGAGGCTGCCATCTGGGCCCTACATCCCTCGGCGGTGCGGATTTGCGTTGACTCGGCCGGCGAACCCGAGATTTCGAGATGCACCACGTCCCGGGCCACCATACGCGACGTTTTGGCCGCTTTCGTCGGGCTAGGTGGCCTCAAAAACGAGAAAAAAAAAGTTTTGACATGCACCACGGAGGGACCCAAAATCGTCGGCCATGGTACACCAGCAACCACGGCGCGACTTCAACTTCGTCGGCCATGGCAACTTTTCTTGTAGTGAAATATGGTCTTGACTATCATCCTAATGAATCTTCTTGTGAGCAAGCATCTATTCTTGAGGAAAATGTTAGGTTAACAAAGGAACTTGCAAAGTTCACCACCGCCAAGAACAAGATGGGATTGGATGACCTCTTGAGTAATCAAAGGTCAAACAATCAAAAGTATGGACTTGGATATGTTCCCAAGTCTCACAAGAAGAACAACTACAAGAAGGAGAAACCCGCTCAAGATAAGAACAAGAAGGTCACTAATAATGGCAAAGCCTCAAAGGGCAAAGCCACTAGTGGTGACCGCACGGGGCCAAACGATCAATATGCATTATTTGTTGATTATTATGGTGATGTCTATGCTAACTATGTTGGCCCTCCTAATGTCTATGCTTATAGAGAGTACTCAATTTGGGTACCAAAAGATATTGTTGCCATTGCAAAGGAACCCATTAATCGATGGGTTCCTAAATCCTCTACTTGATTTTGTAGGGGTATTCCTCCGGTGGTCCAAAATGGGTGTTTGATAGTGGATGCACCAATCATATGACCGGAGGAAGAGGTGTGCTTGATCAATTCATTGAAGATATCAACAAGAAGTCAAGCATCACCTTTGGTGACAACTCAAAGGGAAAGGTACTTGGGTATGGCAAGGTAGCAATCTCTAAGGACTTGTGCCTTGAGACGGTTATGCTTGTTGAATCCCTTGGCTATAACTTACTTTCTATATATCATCTTGCCGATGCCGGTTACAATTCATATTTCACTAATTATTGTGTGAAAGTCTTTAGGAGTGACAATCTCAAATTGGTCCTTGTTGGATATGTGGAGAACAACCTTTACGTGGTTGACCTCTCGAAAGAGAGCCCCTCTCCCTCCACATGTCTAATGGCGGCCAAGCATGACGAAGGTTGGTTGTGGCATCGCCGCCTTGGTCATGTTAACATGAGAAATCTTAAACAACTCCTAAAGGGTGAGCACATTGTGGGACTAACCGGTATTTCTTTTGAGAAAGATCGTGTTTGCAGTGCATGTGTAGCCGGAAAGCAACTCAAGAAGAAGCATCCTATCAAGAGTATTGTTACCACATCTAGGCCTTTGGAGCTCCTTCATTTGGATCTCTTTGGGCCATCACATTATGATACTCTTGGTGGAAGCAAGTATGGACTTGTCATTGTTGATGATTACTCAAGATACTCTTGGGTCTTTCTCCTTAAGTCTAAGGACGAGACCCATAGAGAGTTCATCACCTTCGCCAAGAAAGCTCAACGTATGTATGAATCCGAGATCAAGGAAATTAGGACCGACAATGGCACCGAGTTCAAGAACTACACCATGCAAGAGTTTGTTGATGATGAGGGCATCAAGCATGAGTTTTCGGCGCCATACACCCCTCAACAAAATGGTGTTGTTGAAAGGAAGAACCGGACTATCATTGAGATGGCAAGAACCATGTTGAGTGAATTCAACTCACCCCACAACTTTTGGGGAGAAGCCATCTCTACGGCCGTCCACTACTCCAACCGGCTCTTCCTCCGTCCTCTCCACAACAAAACTCCATACGAGCTTCTTACCGGTAACAAGCCTAATGTCATGTACATTCGTGTTTTTGGATGCAAATGTCTTGTTAAGAACAACAAAGGAAAGCTCGGTAAATTTGAAACTAGAACCATAGAGGGTATATTTGTTGGATATGCGGAGAACTCTCACGCCTATAGATACTACAACCGGTCCACCGGGACTATTGAAGTATCTTGTGACGTGGTGTTCTTGGAGGATAATGGCTCCCAAGTGGAGCAAGTTGTTCCATGTGTTGCAGGTAATGATGATGATCCATCTAGTGCCATCAAGCATATGGGCATTGGACACATCCGGCCCATGGAAGTTCATAATGATGATCAAGATTATGGAGTAGATGTATCAAGCACGGCTCAAGTGGAGCCTAGCTCAACTCAAGCCGAACCATCAAGTGCAACTCAAGAACCATCCTCTACTCAAGATGAGTCACGTTCCGAAGAACAAGAAGAAGACCATCATTCCACGGAGCAAGACCATGATGATGATCAAGAAACATCCTCAACTCATGATCAAGCTCAAGTGATCCCTCATGATCAAGCACTAGCAAGAGATGAATTCATTGATCATGAAGGAACCGTTCGGAAGATCAAGGCCGCTACAAGGGCAAGTGACATGAAAGTGGATCAAGTCCTTGGTAGCATCTCAAGAGGAGTGGTAACTCGTAGACACTATGCATTACTTATCACTTATTGTCAACATCATGCTTTTGTGTCTAGTTTTGAAACACTTAAGGTACATGAAGCCTTGGTCGATCCGGATTGGGTAATTGCCATGCAAGAAGAATTGGAGTGTTTCACTCGTAATGAAGTATGGTCTCTAGTTGAGAGACCCAAGGATCATCGCATCAATGTCATTGGGACCAAATGGGTATTCAAGAACAAGCAAGATGAGAATGGCATTGTCATACGAAACAAAGCAAGGTTAGTGGCGCAAGGGTTTGCCCAAATAGAAGGTATGGATTTTGAGGATACCTTTGCGCTGGTAGCTCGTCTTGAGGCTATTCGTCTTTTGCTTGCATTTGCATCTTTTCACAATTTCAAATTATATCAAATGGATGTGAAAAGTGCATTTTTGAATGGTCCCCTAAAAGAAACCGCATATGTGGCTCAACCCCCGGGTTTCGAAGACCCATGCCGACCCAACCATGTGTATTTACTCCATAAGGCACTCTACGGTCTCAATCAAGCTCCACGTGCTTGGTATGAGTTCCTTAGGGATTTCTTGCTACATGATGGGTTTTGCATGGGTACGGTCGATTCCACCCTTTTCACCAAGCGGGTTAAAGGGGGTGGCCTATTTATATGTCAAATATATGTTGATAATATTATCTTTGGTGGAACTAACCCCAATCATAACAAAGATTTTGAGCTATTGATGACTAGGAAATTTGAGATGTCCATGATGGGAGAGTTGAAGTTCTTCCTAGGCTTCCAAGTGAGGCAACTTGCAAAAGGCACCTTCATCTCTCAAGAAAAATATGTGAGGGACATGCTCAAGAAATTCAACATGACCAATGCAAGCCCAATGAAGACACCCATGCCCGTAAATGGACAACTTGGCTCATGTGACGGTGAGAAGGATGTGGACATAAAGGTATACCGCGCCATGATAGGATCCTTGCTCTACCTTTGTGCCTCTAGGCCGGATATCATGCTAAGTGTAGGGATGTGTGCTTGTTTTCAATCCGCTCCCAAGGAGAGCCATTTAATGGCGGTCAAACGGATTCTAAGATACCTTGTTCTCACTCCTACTCTCGGGCTATGGTATCCAAAGGGGTCAACCTTTGAACTCATTGGCTATTCGGATTCCGATTGGGCCAGTGATAAGGTTGACCGGAAGTCTACCTCCGGGGCTTGCCAATTTATTGGCCGGTCATTGGTGAGTTGGTCATCCAAGAAACAAAACTCCACCGCCCTATCCACCGCCGAAGCCGAATACATATCCGCGGCATCTTGTTGCACTCAATTGTTATGGATGAAGCAAACCTTGAAAGACTATGGTGTGTCTCTTGGTACGGTGCCTCTTCTTTGTGACAATGAAAGTGCAATAAAGATCGCCAACAACCCGGCTCAACATTGTCGCACCAAACATATTGACATTCGCCATCACTTCCTACGTGATCATGTTGCCAATAAGGATATTGATCTCACTCATGTGGGAACAACCTACCAATTGGTGGATATTTTCAATAAGCCTTTGGATGAAGCCCGCTTTGTTAACTTGAGAGGAGAACTTGGTATTCTTGATCCTAAAAACTTGGATTGATTAACTTCTTGCACTATATTCTTGCATTTATCTTGCTATCTAGCTTAGAGGCATAGCACATATGGGGATAGTCATCCTACCTTGTCTTGGTATGTTGCATACCTATGTGTGCAACATAAATAGACCCAATGTCATTATATGGACCCAAGCATGTCTCTTCGAGGTCTCATGACATTTGCGCTTTCACATAGGGGGAGTAATCCCCCGCCCCTCATTGAGCCTTC
Organism: Lolium perenne; assembly: GCF_019359855.2. Taxonomy (NCBI): domain Eukaryota; kingdom Viridiplantae; phylum Streptophyta; class Magnoliopsida; order Poales; family Poaceae; genus Lolium; species Lolium perenne. Next base: position 122,958,743 of record NC_067250.2, on the reverse strand, counting down.
ATTACAACTTGATTTGACTATATAAGGCCAAATGATCTTATTGCAAAAATCATTTCCAAATGACTTATGATTCTTGATATATATTTCGAAACATGCCCATTGTTGCTATTTACATCTTGTTTGGATTTTCTCTCCAATGGGTATGCCTAGAGAACTTTGTGTTTCCAACCCCATGTCTATGCTCATCTCATCATCATCATCTAGCTATCTATATGTACATGTCATCATCTGAGCATTCACACACATTTACACAAAAGCATAGGGGCAAAACGAGGCAGAACTAGACAAAACTGGGCTGGCCGGTCCCTGGCCCGGTTGGACCGGGCTCCAGACCGGCTGGTCCGGTCGACCGGGCGCCAACCGGGCTCTGGGCCGGATCAGCCGGCGCTAGGTCCGGTCGACCGGGCGCCCGACCGACCGTGCGGCCTGATATGAGTTGGGAGGGGATACCCCTTGGGGTCATCTTCCTCATTATCCCCCAACTCCCAAACCTCCATGGCCGCCGCCTTCATCACCTCCACCACGATCTAGGCCCTTCCCACCACAATAACCCCCCCCCCCCCAAACTCCACCACACTATAGATCGGGCTCCTTGGGACATCTCCACCAAAGGATTTGGGCCCTCTCAAGCTAGTTTGGGAATTTTTGGAGTTCTTGGTTTTCAAGCCCTATCTAGTGCTTTTCTTGCTCTCTTGATCAAGGAAGATCATGTCTTCGGGTAATGTATTCTCCCTTCCTCCCTAATTTCTAGTCCTCATCACACATTGCAAGTTTTTGACAAGATTTGAGGAAATCTTAGGGTTAGGGTTAGGGTTTTGTAAGTCCTCATGCCTTTAGAGTGTCTCACAACACAAAGCACATACTCCACTCTATTGCTATAGTCTATATTCAAGTTTTTGAGTTTTTGCATGAATTTGTGGTAGAAAATCTGGGCAACTCTTCACAAGTCGACAGATCCGGTCACCAGCCCGGTCAACCGGCCTCTCAACCGGCCGGTCCGGCGTGCCGCCCGGTCTGATCGGATTGGCAACCGGCTCGTCCGGTCTGCCGCCCGGTTGGACCGGCCTGTGCGCCGGATCGCCCAGTTTTCGCACAATCTCATCAATACACTTGGATATATGCTATGCTTTTTGGCTCCCCTCTTATTGATGACATGTACACTTACCCCACTGCTATCCTCGCTCTATTCTCTCATTCACAGGTAGTTGGAGTGGTGAACCACGTGGCACTGTTGCCAAGAGAGGACGGACTGCTGAGAATCCACCCCGCCGGTCTAGTGGTCGCGTACCCCCTGCAGCTCATCAGACTACTGACACTGGCAGCTCGGAGAGGAGAAGAACCAAGTCAGTTGGTGGTAAGAAAAAGGATAAGCATGCCGCCCAAGAAGATGATGAAATAGTGCCAGATTTCAATCTTGCGGATGCACACCGTGGTGATTGGCGGGAAGTGAGGACCGTGAATCCATATCGCTATGAGCACCGGACTTACACCGGTGGGGACAAGTTCTTCTGGACCAAGACACAAGCTTTCCTATGGCATGGTTTCTATGATACTCAAGAGTGTATGAAGAATGGGGCTGTTGTGATGCCCAAGGCCATCAATACTCAAGAGCTTGCCTTGCTTGAAGCCACAAAGTACCGCTTTGTGGTTGAAACCTTGAAGGGTATGGGACTATATGACCTTGTGTGCCTCAAGCCCGATGATACACAAGAAGATCCCACCTATTGTCCTCTCCTAGTCCGTCAGTTCCATTGCACCGTCCACTTCCATGATGATGCGGACCGCACCATGACTTGGATGACTGGCAGAGAGAAGTACTCCTGCACCTACACACAGTTCTGTGCGGCCTTGGGGTTTGGTGGTGATCGTGCTCAAGGGTACATAATTCACACTCGATCTAAGATGACTAGAGGTGAAATCTCAGTTTGCTATCCCACTAACCCCACAGCTGGGCCTCCCACCATCTCCGGGATGTACTACTCATACCTTACCCTTGCCAAGCTGTTCCGTGAAAGCCTCATCAGCAAGTCAGGAGACACTAGTGAAGTCAGGAACTATCACCTGAATCTGATGTACTACTGCCACCCTGCCAGGCTAAGGAAGATTGATGGGTGTGATCTTATTTACTGTGAACTGAAGCGTGCAGTTATGGACCGCATGACTCCAAACTATGCTCAGTATGTTCAGCGGCTCATCAACTACATTGTTCCTGCTCCTCTCAACATTCTTGATGAAAAGGTCGTCATGGAACCATTCAGATTCCCTACTCAGGACGGTCGCCCGGAAGTCCCTTCCATGATGCCCACCACTGAGCGCCGTTCCAAGGAACAACATGATCCTGCAGTGAGCTCTAGCTACTCTCGGCGCCCTCGGCGTGGTGCCGCTCACTTCTTCTCCAGCATGTGGCAGATGTGCAAGAACACCAATGATGTTGCACATCAGAGTCTTGCTTTGAACCAGGAGACACGGAGGAGACATAGTGAGTTTTTGGCTGCACGGAATGCTCCTGTTCCTCCTTCTGGCCCTGAGATGGAGCCTGTGGTTGCACCTGCCTGGGAGATGCCTCCCATTACAGATGAGATGCTCCAGAACTTCGATCTGTCCATGTATGCTCATGGTGGCCCTCCTCCTCGGACTGCTCGTGCTCCCACTCCTCCTGGTGATGATGGTGATGAGGATGACGGTGGTGCGGCTGCGCGCGATGATGGCGAGAGCTCATACTCAGTCGGGCATGATTTCTATTGATGGGTGCGATAGCTTCTCTCCTCTTTTCTTCGCCTTTTTGGTGTTCCGATGCCAAAGGGGGAGAAGAGAGTAGAGTCTAGGACCACGGGGTTCCTTGATTGTCACAAGCCATGGGAGTTGCTTTATTTGGATCTTATATGGCTTGTGCTTATTTGTTTCGATTTCTCGAGAATCATTTGCTACTTTGAATAATTTGTGTATGGACGTGTATGGACGACTATGTGTATGCTTATTCACTCTATTAGGATAATCATGCTTTATGCTTATATATCTTGATATACTTGTCCATACCATGCTTGTTTCCTAAAGATATTGGGGGAGCTTCTCATATTACACAAATGGTGCACTTTGCATTCAAACGCAAATTCTCCAAGTGCACACATTATGGGGGAGCTGTCGTAATATCTTATATGGAATCAAGGTTTAGAGCTTATCATAATATCTATATGTGACTCTAGCTCGGTTTGTCATCGTATACCAAAAAGGGGGAGATTGTAAGGGTATTTTACCCTTATCCATTATTTTGGTAACAATGACACCGTGCTAGAGTATTTGACCTAATTCGTTTATAAGGATTATCTCAGGTATTAGGCAAAGAGGCATAAATGGTGTATCAAAGGAACAAGAAGGCTAAAGGAGACCCCCACTTCAACAACAATCGAAAAGGGGTCTACAACAGATATCCGATTGATACGTCTCCAACTTATCGATAATTTCTTATGTTCCATGCTTGTTTTATGACAATACCTACATGTTTTGTTCACACTTTATGATGATTTTATGCATTTTCTGGAACTAACCTATTGACAAGATGCCGAAGTGCCAGTTCCTGTTTTCTGCTGTTTTTGGTTTCAGAAATCCTACTAAGGAAATATTCTCGGAATTGGACGAAATCAACGCCCAGCATCTTATAATTGGATGAAGCTTCCAGAACACCCGAGAGGAACCAGAGGGGGGCCATAGGGCCACCAGATGACAGGGCAGCGCGGCCCAGGGGGGCGCCCCCCTATGGTGTCACCGCCTCGTCAGCCCTCTGACTCCGCCTCTTCGCCTATTTAAAGGTCCCTGACCTAAATCTTCGATACGGAAAAGCCACAGTACGAGAAACCTTCCAGAGCCGCCACCATCGCGAAGCCAAGATCTGGGGGACAGAACTCTCTGTTCCGGCACGCCGCCAGGCGGGGAAGTGCCCCCGGAAGGCATCTCCATCGACACCACCGTCATCTTCATCACCGCTGCTGTCTCCCATGAGGAGGGAGTAGTTCTCCATCGAGGCTAAGGGGCTGTACCGGTAGCTATGTGGTTAATCTCTCTCCCTATGTACTTCAATATAATGATCTCATGAGCTGCCTTACATGATTGAGATCCATATGATGATGCTTGTAATCTAGATGTCGTTATGCTATTCAAGTGGATTTTACTTATGTGATCTCCGGAGACTCCTTGTCCCACGTGTGTAAAGGTGACAGTGTGTGCACCGTGTGGGTCTCTTAGGCTATATTTCACAGAATACTTCTTCACTGTTATGAATAGCATAGTGAAGTGCTTATTTATATCCCTTTATGATTGCAATGTGTTTTGTATCACAACTCATCTATGTGCTACTCTAGTGATGTTATTAAAGTACTCTATTCCTCCTTCATGATGTAATGTTGACAGTGTGTGCATCATGTAGTACTTGGCTTAGTTTATGATTATGATATCTTGTAGATTATGAAGTTAACTATTACTATGATGGTATTGATGTGATCTATTCCTCCTTTCATAGTATGATGGTGACAGTGTGCATGCTATGTTAGTACTTGGTATAATTGCAATGATCTATCATGCACTCTAAGGTTATTTAAATATGAATATCGAATATTGTGGAGGTTGTTAACTCCGGCATTGAGGGTTCGTGTAGCCCTACACAATTAGTGGTGTTCATCATCCAACAAGAGAGTGTAGAGTATAGCATTTATCTATTTATTCTGTTATGTGATCAATGTTGAGAGTGTCCACTAGTGAAAGTACGATCCCTAGGCCTTGTTCCCAAATACTGCAATCATCGCTTGTTTACTGTTTTACTGCATATGTACTGCCTGCAATATTCCCACCATCAACCACACGCCAGTTGTAGCATCAAGCTATTTTCTAGTATCGTTACTACTGCTCATATTCATTCATACCACTTGTATTTTACCATCTCTTCGCCGAACTAGTGCACCTATACATCTGACAAGTGTATTAGGTGTGTTGGGGACACAAGAGACTTCTTGCTTTGTGGTTGCAGGGTTGCATGAGAGGGATATCTTTGACCTCTTCCTCCCTGAGTTCGATAAACCTTGGGTGATCCACTTAAGGGAAAACTTGCTGCTGTTCTACAAACCTCTGCTCTTGGAGGCCCAACACTGTCTACAGGAAAAGAAGCGTGAGTAGACATCAAGCTATTTTCTGGCGCCGTTGCCGGGGAGGAAAGGTAAAAGGTACTCACACTCCGGATCTCGGCTACTAAGCTATCTTCCGGCGCCGTTGTAAGTACTTGAAGCTATTTCCTTTAGACCCTGCAATTGCATCTTTTTGTTTCTTGTTTTTATATCACTAGTAAGGCATAATGGAAAGCAACAGTGAGCTTTTAAAATTATTTCCTGAGTTAAGACATGGATGGTTTGATGCGAAAATTAAAAAACCCATGGAACATATTAGTATGAACACCATTGTTGCTAATGATATGGAAAATTCTAAGCTTGGGGAAGTTGGTTTTGATGAGCATGATATTTTTAGTCCCCCAAGCATTGAGGAGAAAATTTACTTTGATGATACTTTGCCTCCTATTTATGATGATTATAATGATAGTAGTATTTTGGTGCCGCCTGTTATGGAGGATAGATTTGATTATGATTACAATATGCCTCCTACATTTGATGATGAGAATAATAATGATAGCTACTTTGTTGAATTTGCTCCCACTACAACTAATAAAATTGATTATGCTTATGTGGAGAGTAATAATTTTATGCATGAGACTCATGATAAGAATGCTTTATGTGATAGTTATATTGTTGAATTTGCTCATGATGCTACTGGACATTATTATGAGAGAGGAAAATATGGTTGTAGAAATTTTCATGTTACTAAAATGCCTCTCTATATGCTTAAAATCTTGAAGCTGTACTTGTTTTATCTTTCTATGCTTGTTGCATTCTGCTTCATGAACTTGTTTATTTACAAGATTCCTTTTCATAGGAAGCATGTTAGGCTCAAATTTGTTTTGAATTTGCCTCTTGATGCTCTCTTTTGCTTCAGCTCTTATTTCTTGGGAGTGCATCATTGAAATTACTGAGCCCATCTTAATGGCTATAAAGAAAGCACTTCTTGGGAGATAACCCATGTGTTTATTTTACTACAGCAATTTTGTTTTATATTTGAGTCTTGTAAGTTGTTACTACTGTAGCAACCTCTCCTTATCTTATTTTATTGCATTTGTTGTGCCAAGTGAAGTCTTTGATAGCAAGGTTGATACTAGATTTGGATTACTGCGCAGAAACAGATTTCTGTCTGTCACGAATCTGGGTTGAATTCTCTGTAGCTAACTCAGAAAATTCTGCCAATTTACGTGAATGATCCTCAGATATGTACGCAACTTTCATTCAATTTGAGAATTTTCATTTGAGCAAGTCTGGTGCCTCTTAGAAATTCGTCTTTACGGACTGTTCTATTTTGACAGATTCTGCCTTTTATTTCGCATTGCTTCTTTTGCTATGTTGGATGAATTTCTTTGTTCCATTAACTTTCAGAAGCTCTGAGCAATGTCCAGAAGTGTTAAGAATGATTGTGTCGCCTCTGAACATGTGAATTTTTGATTATGCACTAACCCTCTAATGAGTTTGTTTGAGTTTGGTGTGGAGGAAGTTTTCAAGGGTCAAGAGAGGAGGATGATACAATCTCTACTATATAAAAAGGAGGAACTGGTTCTATTTCCTCCGGTCAAAGATTTCGTCCAACATATTTTCAGTATGACATTTTTGCCCTTCCACCTAATCGCATAATAGTATGTCATACGGAGTATTACCGGTTCGTTTATTTCTCCTCGCCCCCAAAAATCCCCTCGCCTGGTCGAATCCGCAAATCTTTCCCAGTTCACGCGCCGCCGGGCGACGACGGGGTAGTCATCGTACTCCACCTCGTCGTCCTCCTCCTCCGCCTCTTCGACGGGGCACGGCTGCGGGAGTGCGTACTTCCCCCGACGACGGCGGCCGTGCGGGAGAGGTGGGCGGCGACGAGTGCGGGGTGGGACGGTGGGAGGTCGCCGCCGGCGCCGTGGACCGCCGACCAAACCGCGCGGGATGGCAGCCTGGCTGGAGCCGACCTGGACAACGCGCTCCAATGGACCTGCCGTCGACCTATCCGCCCCTCGAACCTGCCGCCGCCCTATCGGCCACGACGAAGACGCCCTCCAACCCACCTGCCGCCGACCTGGACAACGCGCTCCAATGGACCTGCCGTCTCCGTTGCCCCTGCCGTTCGTCTTCAGAGGTTAGTTTGCAACAGTCTTGGTCCGAAATCGCAGAAATATTTACTCCTGGAGTTCAGATCCGTAATGCTTTTCTAGGTATTTGCGTATTTGGATCATCCTGGAGTCTCTTGCTGTAGGCAATGCTTCCACGCCAAGGGGATGCATTTTGTTCTTTCTACAATGTGAATGTTCTGTCATGTATCTCTTCCACAGTTTTGTTTTTGTATATCAGTGCCATCCATTTAGTATTTAGGTAATCATGACAGGATTTTTGTGGCATAGAACTCTTCCACAGTATAGGTAATCAATCATGCTGCTGCACAACAAGTCAAGTGATGGGGGAGGGATCAGGAGCTGCCTATGAGCATCGACCACTGAATATTAGTGCAAATCGCTGAATAGATTAGCAGCATGTGAAGTGATAGATTAGCAGCATGTGAAGTGATAGAGTATTATGTACTAGGGTACAAGGAATTGTTAAGGGGCAGTGCTACCGAGAGTAACCTGTCATCTTACATTTTGTAAAAGTTTATTGCATTAATAGATAAATTCATGTTTACCCTCACATGGAGCAGCTTCATTTTTCTTTGCTAGGTTAAGTCTCAGTAATACTTTGCTAGGTTAAGTCTCAGTAATACTTTGATAAACTATTTGCCGTGACATTTTTTCGAATAGAATCTCTATTATGCCAAGAAGATATATCATGACGTTGACCTCTAGAACTTGATACCAAATTTCCTATTTTCTTTTTTGCATATACTCTGTAACAGAAATGTGCTCTTTTGAATAGTCAATGAGTGAAACATCAGTTTGATGGCCTCCATCAAACTGCTTTTTAGAAAATTTGGGGCAAATAGATGGAAGGCAGCTATACTGTTGGAATTCCCCTTTATGATTTACTGATTTGTTTTGTCTTCGTGATTTGCTGATTTCTTTTGTGCAAGTTTTGAAGATAAATTTATTGTTCACATATCTAGATCTGGATTTATTTGGTCGTACTGCTTTCTCACTGAATTTGGCACGGAGAAGGTTTTTTTTTTTGTCGCAGAAAAAGCTTATAAAGCTTGCGTTTTTTTTTTCTAATTTCCCAACGCACGGTGAATTGATAAGAATGCAACATTCCAGCCAAAAAATAAGAATGCAGCATGCCATATGTTTATGATTAGTATATTCAATATTAGTTTGGGTAATGACATTTTTAGTGATTCAGATAACAACAACATTTACACTGCTATATATTCTAATAAAATATGTGATCACGGTGGTTCTCTGTCTCTAACCTTCAGTACAATGTCCATGTATTTGCAAGTAGCATACTAGGATCAAACTCTTGACATGCATTTTAGTAAAATTCAAATGAGCATACTCTACCGGTTCTCCTTGGTGGATGGATAGTGCCAATGTTACTTGTTAGATATATCAATGATTTAGTGCAGGTTCATACTTGTATTTGTGGTTTGATATGCAATGAAGTATGATCAATTAAATCAAAGTGCTGGTATCTCTACTAAGTATCTACTTTGGATGTGTTTGAATATAATTCTACCATTTACTTCAAAGATCCACGTTCAGAACTTGAGAGACTCACTTGCTGAGACTAAGTTGGACACTGTTGTTAAGGTTAGGTATTGCTTGCAATTGGCACCATTTATATTCAACACTGCTACAAAGGTCACAATTTCTAAATTGCTATGTAAAACCTCCGAATCTTAACTCTACCTTTCAGTAATGTGGTGTAACGAGCCTTTTATCCTTTATTCTTGAGAGATGTATTTGTTTTATTTCAACACTGCTACAAAGGTCACAATTTCTAAATTGCTATGTAAAACCTCCGAATCTTAACTCTACCTTTCAGTAATGTGGTGTAACGAGCCTTTTATCCTTTATTCTTGAGAGATGTATTTGTTTTATTTTCAATTATTCTGTCAGAGAACAACAACACCATCTGACACTAACATCCCGCCTTTTAATTTTAGACTGGTCTTTGTAAAAGTTAGACCAAATTCTAAGAAGCACGGGCAGTAGCCTTCACTGAAGAAAGTGATAGATTAGCAGCATGTGAAGTGATAGAGTATTATGTATTAGGGTACAAGGAATTGTTAAGGGGCAGTGCTACCGAGAGTAACCTGTCATCTTACATTTTGTAAAAGTTTATTGCATTAATAGATAAATTCATGTTTACCCTCACATGGAGCAGCTTCATTTTTCTTTGCTAGGTTAAGTCTCAGTAATACTTTGCTAGGTTAAGTCTCAGTAATACTTTGATAAACTATTTGCCGTGACATCTTTTCGAATAGAATCTCTATTATGCCAAGAAGATATTTCATGACGTTGACCTCTAGAACTTGATACCAAATTTCCTATTTTCTTTTTTGCATATACTCTGTAACAGAAATGTGCTCTTTTGAATAGTCAATGAGTGAAACATCAGTTTGATGGCCTCCATGAAACTGCTTTTTAGAAAATTTGGGGCAAATAGATGGAAGGCAGCTATACTGTTGGAATTCCCCTTTATGATTTAATGATTTGTTTTGTCTTCGTGATTTGCTGATTTCTTTTGTGCAAGTTTTGAAGATAAATTTATTGTTCACATATCTAGATCTGAATTTATTTGGTCGTACTGCTTTCTCACTGAATTTGGCACGGAGAAGGTTTTTTTTTTGTCACAGAAAAAGCTTATAAAGCTTGCGTTTTTTTTTCTAATTTCCCAACGCACGGTGAATTGATAAGAATGCAACATTCCAGCCAAAAAATAAGAGCTTTGTTTTACCTTGACATGAAATATTTACCTTGTTAGTTTATCAGGTTCAGAGGGTGTGACCTACAATTTTCAAAGAACCAAGAATTTGGTCGATTAAGAATTGGTAGGGTTGACAACTGCATGCTTCAGATTTCCTTTTCGTTTTCTGGACCAAAGTTTAAGTCTGGCTCATGTAGGAATTAGTCGCCTGCCTGGTCAGATGGATCCCAAAGTGTTTGTGATTCAGAAGTTCAAAAATACTAGACGTGAATGGGTAAATATCTCCAATTCTTTTACCTGTCATTGTTGTTTAATATTATGTTTATTTGAGTTCTCTTTAGTTCTTAATGAAAATAATTTAGAAACTCTTTCATTTGTTCTATCGGTGAATGGTTATGTTCATTCGCTAGAAATGGTATGGCAAACAGTATTGAGTGCAACACCCATGGCTATGTCATATAAGCAAGTTTTATATTTAGTTTTCAGTTAATTAAACATCAGCAATTTTGTACAGTGCTTCTTTCTGACGGCAAAAGCATTATTAAGAGAAATCAATTTTATTATGTGATTTTTATAAAATCATCTAGATAGACATAAAGATATTGTGGTTAGAACTGAACATAGTGTGACTTGCTACAGTGGTACTTCCCACACCCTGATGATGTTTTAAGAAATGCAAATTAAGAGTACCATAGATAAATTTCTAATTTGAAACTTACTATTATTCTACATTTTGTGCAGTCAACCTGGATCGACTCAGCCATAAAAGTGAGTGCCGACATTCTGAAGATACTTGTCACCAAGGGTGTCACAGAGACTGCACAATGTAGAGCAGAATAAGCACCTGGTGACACACAATGAGCAGTTCTACAGATGACTACAGACTGCTTCTCCTTGGAAATGATCATATATCATACTAATTTGGGTTACATGAACTGCAATCTTGGTGTTCTCGCTATCATCTTCCAGTCGCGGCCAAATCTGGAAACCACTTGAATTTAAACTTATGCAGAGAACAAAGTAGAGGAAAGCCACCCTTTCTCCTCTTGTAAAAGTTTTTTATTTGTTTGTTAATATTTCCCTAATGTGTCTGGTAGCATTTCAAGACATAAATGTGCTAATTATAACAAATTCTTCTGAAGCGTGTCAGCTTGTAGTCTGATTGTATGGGTATATGCTTAGGGACATGATTCAAGCAGGTGGCTATGACCAGATCCATAAGAACTATAAAACGGTGACAATGCTGAATGGAGGGAGTTTGGGTAAGGCTTCTTAAAAGGTTTGGTGGGACACGATGATCACTGAGGAGGAAAGAAGCCACACAGAATCAATATTTGATGCTATATGGATGAAAACCAGTGTCAACATGTGAACGGAAATCACATGACGTCGAATTCGGTGCACATTTATGAAATTAGAACAATTGTTTGCAATTATTTATATGTTTTTTCATTATTCCGTGGTAAAGCATGGTCATTTAACTCCATTGTGGTACACCATGATATTGTAGGAAATGTCAGGGGTTAGATACGGGTCTGCTCTCTCATGTAGGAGCGTTGCTTTGGGATGAGAAGTCTGCAACTGAATTATTAGGCCAATTATTTTTCTCTTAGGCCAATTATTTAAAAGTGTAGCTGAAACAGAGATTGATAAATTGGCACACCAACTTGCTACCAGCCTGTTTCGAGGAGGATGCATGCTATTTATGGTCTCTGTTTCTGTTGCGTAAATTGCCACAAAACTTTGTATATGTCTTGGCTGTCAACATATTTGCTCAGCCATTAAGTTAATGAAATCATCTCATCACTATTAGAAAAAAAATGCAATAGGTGATGTTTGCATTTTAACAATATTTTTGTTCGTTGACATGTATTGTTACCCGTGGCAACGCACGGGCATTTGTACTAGTATGATCAAGAAGAGTGAAAATTCTAAACTTGGGGATGCCCCGGTGGTTCATCCCTGCATATTTCAAGAAGACTCAAGCATCTAAGCTTGGGGATGCCCAAGGCATCCCCTTCTTCATCGACAAATTATCAGGTCACTTCTCTTGAAACTATATTTTTATTCGGTCACATCTTATGTACTCTACTTGGAGCGTCTGTTTGTTTTTATTTTTGTTTTGTTTGAATAAATTCATGCTTGTGTGGGAGAGAGACACGCTCCGCTGGTTCGTATGAACACATGTGTTCTTAGCTTCTAATGTTCATGGCGAAGGTTGAAACTACTTCGTTAATTGTTATATGGTTGGAAACGGGAAATGCTACATGTAGTACTTGGTATGATGTCTTGAATAACTTGATACTTGGCAATTGTTGTGCTCATGATTAAGCTCTTGCATCATATACTTTGCACCTATTAGTGAAGAAATACATAGAGCTGGTTAAAATTTGGTTTGCATGATTGGTCTCTCTAAAGTCTAGATATTTTCTAGTAAGGGTTTGAACAACAAGGAAGACAGTGTAGAGTCTTATAATGCTTGCAATATGTTTTTGTGTGAGTTTTGCTGTACCGGTTCATACTTGTGTTTGCTTCAAACAACCTTGCTAGCCTAAGCCTTGTATTGAGAGGGATTACTTCTCATGCATCCAAAATCCTTGAGCCAAAAACTATGCCACTTGTGTCCACCACACCTACCTACTACAAGGTATTTCTCTGCCATTCCAAAGTAAATTGCTTGAGTGCTATCTTTAAACACTTCAAAAGTTATTACCTCTTATTTGTGTCAATGTTTTATAGCTCATGAGGAAGTATGTGGTGTTTATCTTTCAATCTTGTTGGGCAACTTTCACCAATGGACTAGTGGCTTCATCCGCTTATGCAATAATTTTGCAAAAAGAGCTGGCAATGGGGTTCCCAGCCCCAAATTAATTAACCTTAATAGACACTCCTCCATGGTATGTGATTGTTGGACGGCACCCGAGGATTCGGTTAGCCATGGCTTGAGAAAGCAAAGGTGGGGAGGAGTGTCATCTAAATAAAACTAAAATAAAAGGCACTCCTTCATGGTATGAGATTGTTGGCAGGCACCCGAGGATTCGGTTAGCCATGGTTTGTGAAAGCAAGGTTGGAAGGAGTGCCACCCAAAAATAAAAATCTTTCATGGGAGCCGCTCTTTGAAGGTCTGTCTGGCAAGGGGGTTAGAGTGCCCACTACCATTCGTTGACAACAACAAACACCTCTCAAAATTTTACTTTTATGCTCTCTTTATGTTTTCAAAATAAAAGCTCTAGCACAAATATAGCAATCCATGCTTCCCTCTGCGAAGGGCCATTCTTCTACTTTCATGTTGAGTCAGTTTACCCATTTCCTTCCATCTTAGAGGCAAACACTTGTGTCAACTGTGCATTGATTCCTACATACTTACTTATTGCACTCATTATTTTACTTTATGTTGACAATTATCCATGAGATATGCATGTTGAAAGTTGAAAGCAACCGCTGAAACTTAATCTTCCTTTGTGTTGTTTCAATGCCTTTACTTTGAATCTATTGCTTTATGAGTTAACTTTTATGCAAGACTTATTGATGCTTGTCTTGAAAGTACTATTCACGAAAAGTCTTTGCTATATGATTCAGTTGTTTAATTATTGTCTTTATCATTGCTTTGAATCACCTCATTCATCTCATATGCTTTACAATAGTATGATCAAGATTATGTTGGTAGCATGTCACTTCAGAAATTATCTTTGTTATCGTTTACCTACTCGGGACGAGTAGGAACTAAGCTTGGAGATGCTGATACGTCTCCAACGTATCGATAATTTCTTATGTTCCATGCTTATTTTATGGCAATACCTACATGTTTTGTTCACACTTTATGATGATTTTATGCATTTTCCGGAACTAACCTATTGACAAGATGCCGAAGTGCCAGTTCCTGTTTTCTGCTGTTTTTGGTTTCAGAAATCATAGTAAGGAAATATTCTCGGAATTGGACGAAATCAACGCCCAGCATCTTATAATTGGACGAAGCTTCCAGAACACCCGAGAGGAACCAGAGGGGGGCCACAGGGCCACCAGATGACAGGGCGGCGCGACCGAGGGGGGCGCGCCCCCCTATGGTGTCACCGCCTCGTCAGCCCTCCGACTCCGCCTCTTCGCCTATTTAAAGGTCCCTGACCTAAATCTTCGATACGTAAAAGCCACGGTACGAGAAACCTTCCAGAACCGCAGCCATCGCGAAGCCAAGATCTGGGGGACAGAACTCTCTGTTCCGGCACGCCACCGGGACGGGGAAGTGCCCCCGGAAGGCATCTCCATCGACACCACCGCCATCTTCATCACCGCTGCTGTCTCCCATGAGGAGGGAGTAGTTCTCCATCGAGGCTAAGGGGCTGTACCGGTAGCTATGTGGTTAATCTCTCTCCCTATGTACTTCAATACAATGATCTCATGAGCTGCCTTACATGATTGAGATCCATATGATGATGCTTGTAATCTAGATGTCGTTATGCTATTCAAGTGGATTTTACTTATGTGATCTCCGGAGACTCCTTGTCCCACGTGTGTAAAGGTGACAGTGTGTGCACCGTGTGGGTCTCTTAGGCTATATTTCACAGAATACTTATTCACTGTTATTAATAGCATAGTGAAGTGCTTATTTATATCCCTTTATGATTGCAATGTGTTTTGTATCACAACTCATCAATGTGCTACTCTAGTGATGTTATTAAAGTACTCTATTCCTCCTTCATGATGTAATGTTGACAGTGTGCGCATCATGTAGTACTTGGCGTAGTTTATGATTATGATCTCTTGTAGATTATGAAGTTAACTATTACTATGATGGTATTGATGTGATCTATTCCTCCTTTCATAGTATGATGGTGACAGTGTGCATGCTATGTTAGTACTTGGTATAATTGCAATGATCTATCATGCACTCTAAGGTTATTTAAATATGAATATCGAATATTGTGGAGCTTGTTAACTCCGGCATTGAGGGTTCGTGTAGCCCTACATAATTAGTGGTGTTCATCATCTAACAAGAGAGTGTAGAGTATAGCATTTATCTATTTATTCTGTTATGTGATAAATGTTGAGAGTGTCCACTAGTGAAAGTACGATCCCTAGGCCTTGTTCCCAAATACTGCAATCATCGCTTGTTTACTATTTTACTGCATCTGTATTGCCTGCAATATTCCCACCATCAACCACACGCCAGTTGTAGCATCAAGCTATTTTCCGGTGCCGTTACTACTGCTCATATTCATTCATACCACTTGTATTTCACTATCTCTTCGCCGAACTAGTGCACCTATACATCTGACAAGTGTATTAGGTGTGTTGGGGACACCAGAGACTTCTTGCTTTGTGGTTACAGGGTTGCATGAGAGGGATATCTTTGACCTCTTCCCCCTGAGTTCGATAAACCTTGGGTGATCCACTTAAGGGAAAACTTGCTGCTGTTCTACAAACCTCTGCTCTTGGAGGCCCAACACTGTCTACAGGAAAATAAGCGTGAGTAGACATCACCGGTCTGCCATCCGGTTGGACCGGGCTCCAGACCGGCTGGTCCGGCGTGCGGTCCGGTCGACCGGGCGCCAACCGGGCGCCAACCGGAGGAGCTCCTGGACGAAGAAAAGTGGGATCCGGTCTGCCATCCGGTCACAACCGGCAGGTCCGGTCACTAGTCTGGTCTGACCGGACAGTCCGGTCAAGGGTCCGGTTGACCGGGTTTGTCGAGAGAAAAGCTGAGGTGGCAAGTGACCAATGGCCATATTTCGAAGAACACTATAAATAGGCCTTCTCCTACCTCTGAACAGTTAGGCACTACACTATAAACTGTTCTTGAGCTCCCTCTCTCTTACTCCATTGCTAGAAACACCAAAAGCCTCCGATCTCCCTCCTCCTCCACCCAAACTCAAATCCCTCCGGGGAATCACTAGAGGAGGACCCGATCTACTGTTCTACCAAGCCAAATCTCATCCCCCCTTGTATTCATCGAGAAGCTTGCTTCCTAGGGTTCCTTGGAAACCCTAGGTGGGCAAGAGGAGTCCGGAAGCATCCGGGCTGTGGATTTGCTCCGGGCAAGATTGTGAAGGTTTGGAGGCTACCTCAAAGTCTACCACAAGTGAGTGAGCTATTCCTTCGTGGGATAGGCTCCGGAGAATAGGGTGAGCCTTCGTGGGGTGGGGAATCCTTCGTGGGACCTCCACCCCTCCAAACGTGACGTACCTTCTTGCAAAGGAAGGGAACACGGGAATACATCCTCGTCTTCGCGTGCTATCGGTTATCTCTAACCGAACTCATTACTTGTGATTTAACTGCCTGAGAGAGCCTTCGTGCTCGAGTTAGTTGTATCCTCATATAGGTTGCTTCACCTAGTTTGCATTAGGCTCATCTTTATATTTCGCAAAGCCTAATATTGCAAAGAAAGAATTAAAATCTGTAGAAACCTATTCACCCCCCTCTAGGTTTACCATCTCTATACTTTCAATAGCAATCGACCATGATTTGAGGATCAAGACCATATTTAGCACTAAGCTCTTGAAAATTACAGTTTCAATGAAAGACTTAATGCATTCATATTCATAGTTTATACCTGATTCTTTACCTTTGTCGTTCTCCCAATCTTCAGCGTTCTCCTGAATCCGATCAAGAAGGTCCCATTTAAACTCTTCTTTATTGCTCGTGAATGATCCAGAACAAGTAGTATCCAGCAAGGTTTTATCTTGAAAAGAAAGTCTTGCATAGAAATTATCAATGATGATATTACCAGGAAGCTCATGAATGGGGCATTTGAGCATTAAAGACTTCAATCTCCCCCATGCTTGGGCAATACTCTCTCCATCACGAGACCAGAAATTATATATGCGGCTTCGGTCTTTGTGAATTTCACTTGGAGGATAGAATTTAGAATAAAATAGAGGCATAATATCCTCCCAATCAAGAGAATGCCTATTCTTCAGCAATTTATACCAATGCGCCGCTTTACTGGACAGCGACATAGAGAATAGTTTCTTCCTCACTTCATCCATAGAGATACCTGCACACTTGAATAACCCGCATAATTCATGCAAAAACAGTAAATGATCTCCAGGATGGACAGTTCCATCCCCTTCATAGCGGTTATCCATAACACATTCAATAATTTTCATGGGTATCTTGAAAGGAATACTTTCAGTAGGTGGATTTAAAATATCACAAGCATCATTAGAGTTATCGCATATGGGAGATAAAGTATTATCAGAGCAAATTTTCTCCCCTAAAGATGGGAAGCTAAAAAGATCATAAAAACTAGCTTCCCCAAGCTTAGACTTCTCCATAGCATTAGCAGTAATTGCGTTCATACTAATAACATTGCTACTAGCATGCAAATAAGGTTCCATGGGTTTTTTAATTTTCGCATCAAACAATTCATATCTTGACTCAGGAAATAGATTAAAAAGTTCACTGTTATTTTCCATTATGCCTAACTAGTGAAAAATAAAAACAAGAAACAAAAAGATGCAATTGCAGGATCTAAAGGAAATAGCTTCGAGCACTCACACACCGGCAACAGTGCTAAGAAATAGCTTAGTAGTCGGAGGATGTGAATACCTTTTACCTTATCTCCCCGGCAACGATGCCAGAAAATATCTTGATGTCTACGCACGCTTCTATTCCTGTAGACAGTGTCAAAAATACGATACAAGAAGTCTCTTGTGTCCCCAACACACCTAATACATTTGTCAGATGTATATGTGCACTAGTTCGGCGAAGAGATAGTAAGATGCAGGTGATATGGATGAATATGAGTAGTAATAACTATCTGAAATAAATATGGCAGCAAGTAAACATGCAGTAGAACAGTAAATAAACGGCGATTCGATATTTGGAAACAAGGCCTAGGGATCATACTTTCACTAGTGGACACTCTCAACAATGATCACATAAATAAATAACTTCTCTTCACTTGTGCTACTTCTCACACTCTCTTGTTGGATAACAAACACCATTCATTGTGTAGGGCTATAAAAGCACACCTCAAGCCGGAGTAAACAAGCTCCACAGCTTCCGGAGTTCATATTAAAGTAACCTCTAGAGTGCATAATAGACCATTGCAATTTAGACCGAGTACTAACATAGCATACACACTGTCAACAATAGCTATGAAAGGGGGAATAGATCGCATCAATACTATCATAGTAATAGTTAACTTCATAATCTACAAGAGATTACAATCATAACCTACGCCAAGTACTACATGATGCACACACTATCAACATTACATCATGAAGGAGGAATAGACTACTTTAATAACATCACTAAAGTAGCACATAGATTAACAGAAACTCAATTCGGCTCCCGGGTGCGTATGATCCCTCTACCATAAAAACATATTTCCAAGTGTTAAAAAAATTTGACAAAAAAATTTACATGTACATCTCCATAACATATGTGTATTCGTCAAGTTTCACGAAAAAATGATATTTTTTGTAGTCTAAGCGAAAAAGAGAAAATTTATCTTGTGACAAGTCTTTGTTTCAGCACCGAATTTTTTCTTTTTTACACACGCCACATGACATGTCGATTTTTCATGAAACGACTTTGTGAGCGCGTAGCACATGAAGATGTACGTGCGAAATTTTTGTTCCAAATTTTTTGACATTTTAAAATGTGTCTAACATGTATTTCAAGATAAAGGGAGCATACGCTCCCATGTGCCAAAACATCACTTCCCATAGATTAATAGTTATACAAAGCTCATGATCACATAAAGATCACACCATGGGAGAGAGAGATGAACCACATAGCTACCGGTAGAGCCCTCAGCCTCGGGGGAGAACTACTCCCTCCTCATCATGGGAGACAACAACGGCGATGAAGATGGCGGTGGTGTCGATGGAGATGACTCCGGGGGCAATTCCCCGTCCCGGCGGCGTGCCGGAACAGAGACTTCTGTCCCCCGAAACGGAGTTTCGCGATGGCGACGGCGTCCCTGGAGTCTTTCTGGACTTTCGTCAATTGGTGTAGGGTTTTCTCGTCACGAGAGACTATATAGGCGAAGAGGCTGCGCGAGGCTGGGGGTCCCACCCCCATAGGCTGGCGCGCCCGCCCTCCAGGCCGCGCCGCCCTGTGGTCTGGGGGCCCTGGGCCTCCTCTCCGACTCCCCTTTGGTGTTCTGGTCCTTCTCGGTGAAATAGGATGTTTGGCTTTTGTTTCGTCGAATTCCGAGAATATTGCCCGAACAGCCTTTCTGGAACCAAAAACAGCAGAAAACAAGAACTGACACTGTGGCATCTTGTTAATAGGTTAGTTCCGGAAAATGCATAAAAACATTATAAAGTGTGAGCAAAACATGTAGGTATTGTCATAAAACTAGCATGAAACATCAGAAATTATAGATACGTTGGAGACGTATCAGCATGCGCTACGCTGACGGCCCGGTGGACACCGAGGGCTGCCGTCAGCGTAGCTGTCTCTACGCCGACGGCCAGTCTACGCCGACGGTCGCGTTTGGCGGCTGCCCTGGCCAGGCCGTACGCCGATGACCCCGACATATGGCCGTCGGCGTACAGCTTGGCCCTCGGCATACTGTCGCATTGCTGTAGTGATTGAGGCAAACATAGCGGAAGCAAGCGATGCATGCAAGGCACACCTCGCCTCAGCTAGCTAGTTTCGCTCGCTACCACATAGACAATGGTGGTCTACCTCGTAACCCCGGCACCCCACGGCCAGAAAAGAAGAGAAATCACTGATGTAAACAAAGGAAAAAAAGAAATTACGTTGGGACCTGAGTGTTTTTCTTTGAAACCAGTTGGGACCTGGGTGTTGGCCAACATGACCCTGGCAAGCCGCACCGGAGCCTGGCTTGACCGGCTCGGTATATGATCCGGGTGCAAAATTACTTATTTTGCTCCCAGGGTATCTAATAGAGTTTCTCTCTATATTAAATATATATACATTGGAATACTCTGGAATTCATTTGTTTTCTTCAATCCAAGTAGGTCCTACATAATTAGTGGAGGTATAACACGAGAATAGGTAATTTCCTTATGGTGGCACTATTTATTAGTTTGGTTTAAAGGAATGAAGCGAAGGAAAATCACATAAGAAAAAATCCTTTGATCCCAGTGTTATTGGAAAAAACTAGATATTCTACAATCCACTTGGACCTCTTTTCAAATTTATACTTACAAAGGAAAATTTTCTTACTCCCTCCGTCCATAAATAGATGTCTTATATTTATCTAAATTTGGATGTATCTATACACTAAATAGTGTTTATATACATCTAAAATTTGATAAATCTAAGACATCTATTTATGGACAGAGGTACTATTATACATTTTCATGTGGGTTGAATTTATTTGACCATGTTTATCAGGATTCTCGTATTTTTTCTATTTATGGAAATCAAACATCCAATTTTGGAGAAAAAAAATCAATACTCTGTTTTGCACATGCATTCGTATCATTT
The DNA here is from genome assembly GCF_019359855.2 of Lolium perenne. Classification (NCBI taxonomy): domain Eukaryota; kingdom Viridiplantae; phylum Streptophyta; class Magnoliopsida; order Poales; family Poaceae; genus Lolium; species Lolium perenne. Next base: position 122,938,356 of record NC_067250.2, on the reverse strand, counting down.
TTTTTCAGTTTTTATTATCACTTAGGGTGCTAGACTTGATTTTAGTAAGATGTATATTAGAGGGGTATTTTCTTCATTTCAAGGAAAAAAGTATTGGTCGGAATTTAAAGAACCTACTAGAGTGTACTTAGGCTGGTGCCAACGCGGGCTGGAGGAGGGGCGCTACCGCCCGAGGCGGGGCGAGAGGGAGGCGACAGGCGGGCGAGACGGCAGCGTGGGGCGGTGGTTCCACCGCCCGGCGGTAGCGCCCGCTACCGCCCGCGCTGGTGGCGAGAGGGAGGCGACAGGAGCGAGAGGGGGGCGGCAGCGTTGGCAGCACGGGGCGATAGCGCGGGCGAGAGGGAGGGGGTAACGGCTAGCTGACGTGGCGCGATCTGATTCGTCCATGTCAGCTAGCCGTTGGGGTAGCCGTTGCTGGTTCAAAAAATTCGAAAAAGCCAAAAAACCCCAAAATTTCATCCCCACCCCCTATAAATACCACCATATGGTTTCACTCACTCCACACCAATTTCATCTCATTCATCTCCTTCACTCTCTCAAATCTTCTCCACCATGTCCGGTTGGACTCCAGATATGACCTCGTTCACGGATCTCTTGCAGCCCGACGGGTCACCAGTACACCTAGATGATGTCTCTCCGACACATCGTCGCTCCAATGTCGGTTCTTCGCCGCTTCCCCGAGTTTTATACTCCTCCGGCACACCACCTCCGGGGCCATATGGGCCATACGCTCCACCTCCGGCGCCATATGGTTCGTACCCTCCGCCTCCGTATCCATACCCCCCACCACCTCCACATGCTCCACCTACAGGTAGCGGGAGTGGGACTGTACCTCCTTACCCACCACCTTCGTACGGTTCATACGCTCCACCTCCGTATCCATACGCGCCATATGGTCCGTACCCCCCACCACCTCCTGAAGCCAGTGCTCCAAGCTCCGAGTCCAATGCCGCGGAAACAATCGTACCACCGCGTCCAAAGAGGCTTGACTGGACAACTGCAGACGAGGAAAAACTGGTACTTTACTTACCCATCACATATTTATTTCGGGGTTGGTTCTTGCTTGGATTTTTCACTAACAATATCTATTTCGGGGTAGGTTCATGCTTGGATTTTTAACTCCAAGGACTCTGTCGCCGGTAATTGCAAGATCGGCAATAGTTTTTGGGGTCAGGTAGCTGCAACCTTCAACTCTACCTCGGATCCTGCCCGTCGTCGGACCTCGAAGCAACAGAAGGGTCATTGGAACGCCTACAACAAGGAGGTGTCCCTGTTCAATGCATACCACATCCAAGAAGAATCGTTACGTCAGAGTGGAGCAGACGATGCAATGGTCATGAAGGCGGCAATGGAGAGGTACGCGAATGACAAAAGAGTGACTCAGCCGTTCAGACGGCACCACTGGTGGAAGCTGTTCGCAATGAAGCGAAGTGGAAAGGACAACATGGTCCTGGTAGTGGAACCGATTCCACTTCCAAGAGAAGCCGTCTGGGAGTTTCTGGTGAGTACAGCTCTAGCGACGCGACGACGGAGGAGGAGCGTCCAACGGGCCGCGATAGGGCCAAGGCCGCGACACGTAAGGATAGGAGGAAGGGGAAGGAATCTTCATCAAGCAGTGAGGTAGCAAGTAAATCCTTCGCGATGAAGAACATGTGGAATGGTTTAGTGAAGGCTAAGCTACTCAAGCAATGGAACAAAATGAAAGACCGATCAACCGCCGACACGAACAAAGCAGAAAAGCGCAAACATGCGAAGGCCATCAAGATGGTGGAAAAAGAGCTTGGTCTGGAAGATGATGACGACGACGAGGAGGAGGAGGAGGAAGAGGAAGAGGAGTAGAATTTTTATTTATTATGTAATTTTTAAAATTTATTATGCAATTTTATTAATTATTATGTAACCGGTAACATTTTGAGTTGAATAAAATAATTTTCTTGCATTATTTCGAATGTCAAAAAAAATCGAGTGAAATAACTTAATCTGAAAAAGAAATGGTGATGTGGAGCTGGCACTATAGCCCGTGCACTGACACCGTGGGATGAGAGTGGGATAAAAGCTGACGTGGTGAGGCTATAGTGGGGTGATGCATTGATACCAGCCTTATGATGTATTGTAGCTTTACTTTGCTTTACTAGAGTATAATAAAATAAAGCTTTACTTTTTTGCCAAAGAAGAAAAAAACACTTATTTTGTCAATTTGTTGCTGGTGATCTTTGACCAAAGTTTCTACTCTCAACTAACCTCGACCAACTCTAACGACTCCGCCCTCGCCTCATCCCGCCGCATCTCTCCTCTCGATCTCTCCGCCCATCGCCGCCTCCGGCAAGGCAACCGCCAACCGGAGGAGTCCGGCGGGCTACCATCAGCCATGAAGGGCTCCTACTCGCAGGCCCAGGCGGCAAGCCGCCGGCGGCGTTGCGCGTGGCTGCTCCCGCTGCTCGTTGGCGCCGCTTTCCTCGGCGAGATCGCGTTCCTCGGCCGCATCGACTTGTCCAAGAACGCTGCGGCGGTCGAGAGCTGGACTACCTCCTTCTACCGCCGCTCCGCGAACTCGGGCGAGGACGCGCTTCCGGGTGGCGGGGACGGCGATGACGACGAGATCCGGCAGTGCGTGGAGCGGCTCGAGAGGGAGGACGCAGTGCCATACGACCGCGATTTCGAAACGGACCCCGTCCTCGTCGGCGGCGCCGCTAAGGCATGTCCATTCCCCCCTGCTCTACATTTTGTATTGACGCTAAGGGGCTCCACGGATCTGCTGCCTAATTGGGTCAACATTTATTTTTTGACAACGCTTAGCTGGGGACTGGGGTAGCTTTAGTAACGTCTGTGATCCCTCCGAATTTTTGTAGAAAATCTTCCCAAGGTATTGTCATATGAACTTTTGGGAGCTTAGAGTAATAGATATCTCGATCGAAGCTTGTAGAGCTATACTGAAACACGATGCAAGTTTGGCCTTGCTACTCATGTAGGCGCTTAATTGCGTTTAAATGCTGTGTTTTGAACTAGTTGAACTTGGAAAACTACCAGCAGAAGCTCTTTTCTGTTACAAGGATCTTTTCAGGTTGCTTGTGCTTATGCTTGTGTTCCTTCGAGATTAGGTCTTAACAATCCAACCAGTTCCTAATAGTTATCAAACACAAATACTGGGCAGGTCAGTAATCAGTCTGACCAAGTCCGCTACGTCCATAATATGTAATTGTACTTCAAATATTCGAGATTTGAAGCTAGTTCCTGTAATTGAAATCATTTATCAGGGTACGGAAGAAGGGCTTAGGAGTCAGTATTTTTTATATTTTGTTAATAGATTAGAACCCACACGGTGCCATAATGATGTAATAATCATATAATCAAGTACTACTAAGCAGGAGTGATGCTACCGTGTTAACCAAGGAACACTTTCTGAAAACAAAATGCTCCATTGCCTACTTTGTTTATTAGAATGTTTGGACGTTTAATTGTCGTGTGTCATTGTTCACTTGATGCTACTGTGTTAACCAAGGAATACTTGATGCCTCATATCTAGAACACTAATGTTCCCATCTTTTTTGTTTTGTTTTATTTATTGTTTCCATCTATAATGCTTATGTGTTTCCCCCTCTCAGGATTGGAATAAATGTTCCGTAGGGTGTGATTTTGGGTTTCCAGCTAGTAAGACACCTGATGCTAGTTTTGGAATGGTCTCGGATCCCTCCGTAAAGAGTATCCTCAGATCAATGGAATCGTCTCATTATTATTCAGAGAACAATATTAATGCGGCTCGAGGGTGGGTAAGAGCCAAGTTAATTCTAATTAGTGATTTCCAGTTATCTTTGCCTGTTTGAAATGGCATGGCAATACTTATTTAGTGGTCAGAATTAATTACAACGCCGATCGACCTGAAATTCAGAATTGTGATGTGCTTCCTTTATATATAAGATAATTTAACACCCCGTCCCAGCCTCCTAGTTCCTCGTGATATACATATTAAGTGCAATATTTAGTGGTCTAATGTATTTGTAGGTTCCATCTTTGATTAACTTTAAAATAGCATAAGAAAGTATGGTGGTATTATTTGGCTATCAGATCAGTATGTTGCTTACTTTGAACAGTTATCACTTCAAAGAAAATCTGTAACGAACACTGCGTTGAACATGTTATTCTCACTTTGGAACCATATTATTGTCATGTACTCCCTCTGTTTACAGATATAAGATGTTTTAGACACTTTAAAGTGAACTAGATACACACCATAGTGAGTGAATCTACACACTAGAAGTGGACTAGGTACATACCAATTTTTTTTTTTTTTGAGGAATACATACCAAACTTGATGAATCTACTAAAACCTAAAACATTTTATATTAGTGAACAGTGTAGTATTTTGTATGCTCAGCTGTTGAACCATTGTGCATGCTCCTTGTAGGATTTATTACTTTTGATAATCATTATTGCGATTTATGGGGCAACTAAAATCCTTTCTGTCACAGGAGAGGGTACCAAATTGTGATGACAACCAGCCTTTCATCAGATGTGCCGGTTGGCTACTTTTCATGGGCTGAATATGATATCATGGCACCCGTTCCTCCAAAGACTGAAGAAGCCTTAGCTGCAGCTTTTATTTCCAACTGCGGTGCACGCAACTTCCGTTTGCAAGCCCTCGAGATGCTTGAAAGTTTAGATGTAAAAATCGATTCTTATGGTAGCTGCCATCGTAATCATGATGGCAAAGGTACACTTTTCTCTCAGTACTTTGCTAGGCATGTTTGTATCATTAAATATAAATGTTTCAGCTTATAAACAAATGCTGGGTATGCTCTGTTGTGCTTAGAAGGCCGTATGTAGTGGCCAGCTACGCCAGTTAACGAGTATGGTATGATGATATTAGTTTTAATGCAGCCAGTAACGGTATTGGATACTAAATATGCTGTCAATGTGTGGTTTTATATGAGATAGATTACTAATTGAGTCTTACTTAGCATGACACGATCTTCTTTTCTAATTATGGGTTCTTGAAGAACATGGTGTTGATGGTTTGGGATTTAGAATGTACTTTGGTCATTGGTAGTAGTGAGCAACTGGTAACTTCACAATTGATTTGAACATTCAGTTTTTTCTACCTACATATGTGCTCGTAATTTGAGTCTATGAGGTGCTGGCAATCCCACCTCCCAGGCCATGTTACATGTTTGAATTGAGTACTTGGGAAGGGGTTTGAATGTATTACATGGCATCAAGTGCTTATTGGTTGAACAAATTTTAACAATGAAGACATTGTTAGGTCCAACTTTGCTAATTAAGGTCCTAGTTTGTATCATTATACTTACTCCCACCTTTTGCAAACATGAACTGTTTTGGACATCATAACTCTCTTGTATATCATTTTTGTTGCTGATTAGGCTATATTAGAGTTACCCAAACAAATTATGTATTACTGTACTTTATAATGAGTCTACTAATACAAGTTTTTTTTATAGTTATGTAGTTTACACACTTATGATGGTCAAATATGAAACTGTGTGTAAGAACCCTGAGTCTAGGGTGACTTATGTTTGTAAATCTAGGGGGAATCAATGAGAAGATGACACATCATGCTTTTATGCTTGAATGCATAAATTTTGATGTCTATTACCTTTGATTTGAGGAAATCATTGTAGTGCTTTGATACTTGAATGCATAACTTTAATGTTATATATTTGATTTGCTGCTTGGATGCAGTGGACAAAGTGGAGACTTTGAAGCGCTACAAATTCAGTTTGGCTTTTGAGAATTCTAACGAGGAAGATTATGTTACAGAGAAGTTTTTCCAGTCATTGGTAACAGGTAAGAGTGTATGTTATAACCACTCACCCACACTAGTGCACACCTATCACTCACACAATTTACATGGGGTAACTTTATTGGCCATCACATGCTGCGTATAAGTAACAATGCTGTGCCTGATAACTTCCATTAGTTGAGTAATGAATTTTCTTAACTGAGGGTGTTAGTTAATCGATAATATTTTGATGACATGGTTTATGTTGTGGGTGCTAGAGAAACATAAATCCTAACAAAGTACATTGCCCTCATGAAAGATATGTATAATAATGTCGTGACAAGTGTTCACGCAGGTGATAGTGAGACTGGCATCTTTCCAATCAAGATTAACCTTGATCCTGTGCATTTTTTGCCTTAGTGATGGCTGAGGTGACAAAAGTAGGAGATATTCCTTGGTGTATGCTCTTTGATGTGGATGCGGTGCTAGTAGATGAAATTCGGGTCAGTGTCAACCGTCGGTAGCAATTTGGAGCTACGGAGACATATTTTGGAATTCAAGGGGTTCAGACTTAGTCGGACCAGGACCGAGTATATGAGTTGTGAGTTTAGTAGTTTGGTGCGAAGAGGGAAAGGTTAGTTTAGAAGGACAAATAGTGCCTAAGATGGACACCTTCCGATACTTGGGATCAATGCTACAAAGCAATGGGGGTATCCCAAGCAATGATGAGGATGCTTGCCACAGGATCAAAGCAGGGTGGATAAAGTGTCGGTAAGCATCTGGAATCCTCTGTGACAAGAAGGTCCCACAAAAGCTAAAAGGTTATTTCTACAGGACGGCCATAAGACCTGTGATTCTATATGGAGCAGAATGCTGGGCCACTAAAAGGAAACACATCCAACAAATTAGTGTCACAGAGATGCACATGCTACGTTGGATGTGTGCCCATACAAGAAAGGACCGAGTTAGGAACGAGGTAATACGTAATATGGTAGGGTTGCACCGATTGAAGAGAAGCTTGTCCAACACCGACTAAGGTGGTTTGGGCATATCCAACAGTGCCCCCTAGAAGCACCAGCTAATAGCGGGATTCTAAAGGGTGGGGAAAATACTACGAGGGAAAGGGGGCGACAAAGTTGACAGGGGAGAAGGCTGCGAAGAGGGACTTGATGGATTGGAATGTACCTAGAGAATTGGCTCTTAATAGGACTGCACGAAAATCAACATCCATGTGCTGGAATCTTAATTTACTCTCCATGTACCTAGAGAATTGGCTCTTAATTTACTTTTCCCCCTGTCTTTCACCTTTTTGTTTCCATACGTTTCTGTTGGATTACATATCCTATGGTCCTACCCAACTTGCTTGGGACAAAAGGCTTGTTGGGAAATCTACGTTCTCATCGGTTGAAATGTTTAAAAAAAATATCATCTTCAAGAAACTTGACATTATATTGTGGAACATAAAACATAGCATCCAACTGCTAGAAGTACCAAATTTTCTAATGTATGGATATTCCCTGTTTGCTCATCGAACACTACCATTTTGCTTCTATGGTTTATCTTAATTTAAGTTCCAGGGGTTGATTTTCATTTTAAGTTCATGAAGTTCAAATTTGTTGCTTGAATGGAAGTGATTCTCAATATTTGACTTGCACCTCACTACAGGGGCCATTCCGGTTGTCGTTGGTGCACCAAATATTCAAGAGTTTTCTCCAGGAGAAGGAGCAATATTACACATTAAGGAGCTTGATGACGTTACTTCAGTTGCTAGGACCATGAAACATATTGCATCAAATCCTGATGCTTTTAACCAATCTTTGAGGTAGATATCCTGCTTTGACTGTTGACCTCAGTCCTGAATGTGACATGGATATAGTGCACTAATAATTTTGCTGGAACAGCACATGTTTTCTGACCAAAATTTAGACTCAATTATGATCCATGTTTGCAAGATCCAATACTGAATTAGTATGATATTGGTGGACATCATGGGGGCCATGTTTATTTATCTTAACTCTTAAGCTTAATTCCAGTTTATTAAGGAGTAGGCTGTGTTGCATTATGAACTGCACCATGGTGATGCTTTCACTTAATTTTTATTGCATCAATATCGGGCATCAATCAACATATCTGGTAAATATATGACTTGTTCAGAACCAAATTACTGCCCAATTGAATATCCCAATGAATCAATTCCCCAGTGTAGATAGGCTTTCGTGTGGTCATGGCACTTGGTACTAATTCTTAGGATGCAATCCTTGAACGTGACTGTGCAACGGCATGAAAATGACGACCTACTGGCTTATATCACGCATGAGTTGCTTGAATTAGGTTTGCATTAGAATGGAAGCTTAATTTTAACTTACAAATACTGTTGTAATAAGCTGTTTCTCTCTCATGATTTGCTTGGACTAGGTTAGGCTAAGTTCAGGTCTTCATGACCTATGGTTTTGATTGAATACAATTTGTTTTGCATCTGTAGGTGGAAGTATGATGGTCCATCTGATTCGTTCAAGGCACTTATTGACATGGCAGCGGTTCATTCATCCTGCCGCCTCTGCATACATATTGCTACGAAGATTCATGAAAAAGAAGAAAGGACTCCAAAATTTATGAATCGCACATGTAGTTGTTCCAGCAAAAAAGCAACAGTATACCACTTATTTGTTAGAGAGAGAGGGAGGTTTAAGTCGGAAAGCATTTATCTAAGGTATGCATAGAATGTTCTACTTACCCTGTATTGGTGGCTGGTATTTGCAGTTGACATCAGAAATAACCAAGATTAACAAGGGCAAATTTACATCCTGTATTCCGTAGTCTTAGCCCCTGTTGTGCTTATTCTCAGGAAGCTGCATATGTTGCTTAACTACTATTTGTTGTCAAAGGCCTCAGCCGCTAGTTTCTTTGCATTACAAAATTAAGTCATTCTTACTGCATATTTTATTTGCTCATTTAGTTCTGCATTCTTATACATGTTTTCTGCCTATCCATGCAGATCAAGCAAATTAACTCTAGGATCTTTGGAGTCTGCCGTACATGCTAAATTTGGATCCATCAACCATGTTCCTGTATGGAAGGATGAAAGGCCATCAAGTATTCGAGGTGGGAACGAGTTGAAGGTGTACAAAATTTATCCAGTTGGTCTTACAGAACGACAAGCATTATACAACTTCAAATTTAGTGATGATGCTGAACTTGCCAGATACATTAAAGATCATCCATGTGCAAAGTTTGAGGTAATTTTTGTATAGCAATTTTTGCGTCCTTTGGCAACCCCAAACTAGTTCTGTCTTTTGTGTGTACTGAGTTTCTGCTGTATTGTAAGTTAGGGCTACGTAGCAAACAGGTTCATGTTTGTGTAACGTCGGTCGTGATGCTAAATCACAACTTTGTAGGCGTTGGGGTACACAGGCTGTAAATTTCCATTGACAGGCAAGCTGTTATATTTGGGCCTTTTGAGAAACTGTTTCGAGAATACTTTTGAGAAACTGTAACAAGTGTTGGCATGACACAACTAGCGTTTTTGTGCTTCGTAATGGCAGTGCTGAACTTTGCATAACTGAGTAAATTTAAGGCACAGTCCTGTTAAGAGCTCTTGCCAAAAAAACTCAATAATCCAATACATGGTTTTGGAATGCATGTGTAATTTTTTTTTTTTAAAAAAATTCACATCTTTTTGTTTGGAAAAGAAGACCGTATTGACCTGTACGCAAAAGTATTTTTATTTGTCATTTCATAACGAAAAGGTCCACTTTATACAGTGAACAATAAGGATCATTGGAAGATGAACCTCACATTTCAATTTGTGCAGTTGGAACCCTCTGAACCTAATATTATTCCTCGGCTTTCCTGACCATGAGCTTGTTTTGTAATAATATCGAGATATTATCAAATGAAGTTGATCCACGTGAATAAGATTGCGACTTATAGTGTTAACTTTAACACTCCCAGTCTGCTATATCAAAAATTGCATTCACCAGGAGTGCTCAGACAAAATGTAAAATCAGTAGCATTAGTACATCAACATTTTACATTACCAGTGCCCAACCGAACAATATCCTTCTGCATCATGCTGCACCAAAATTGTACCGAGCTAATTTTAAACATGACACTACTAGCCATCACAAAATCGAAAATCATTGGCCATGTTGATAACTTGAAACTAAGCAACTTGTAGGTACTTTTCAAAAGTAGTACAGAAGTAGAATATTGAGTCCTGGTTTGCTAAACTTCTTGCGTGTTACGAGCTGAATCCGGGCCAAACAAATTATATGAAAACAGCGAAGCGAGTGCAGATTTTTTGTTTACATCGCAACAAACTTGGGCGCCCTGGTTTTGGGCTGGAGCCCGGTGAAGCGAGCATCAAGTCGTCTGTCTCATATCCCAGGCAGCAATTTAAATAATTTTTTTTCCTTTAACGTTAGAGTACATTAGCTCCTTTATAAGGGAGGTAGATACGGTTTTTCCATACTGCCTTTCTCACAAGGGTAAAGTTTTATGAACAGGTAATGGCTCAAGCTGAAAACTACTCCCTCCTATCTTTCTTTAATTAACTCAAATTTAGTAGTACAAAATTATACTAAATCCGAATCAATTAAAAGAGACCGGAGGGAATATCTCTTAAGGACCTAATCAACAAGGGCCCCGTAGGCAAATTGGGATTCCCGTAGTTTTACTGAAGACTGCCAGCCATCTTTGAGTCCAAACAAAACAAAAGAGAACGGAATATCATATCTTATGCTCCCCCCTCCTCTGAAAAAACCCTAGGCTCCTACCCCCCGCTCCCCCTCCTCCGCCGCCGCCAGAGGTCCCGCCGGGCAAAGCCCGGGCGGTGACGGCGGCGGCGGGGCCTCTCCCTCGCTCGGTGGCGGTTTCCTCTTCCGGTGGCGGCGGTGCGGGATGCGGCGGCGGCGCTCCGGCGGCGAGGTGCTGCGAGAGGCCGGCGACCGGCGCATCCCGGGTCGGCGGAGGTGCTGCTCTCCCCCACGAGGGAGGCATCCCCTGCGGCGGCGGCCGGGATCTCAGGGCCCGCCATGGCTGCAGGCCGGCGCGTGGACGCCTGTAGGCGTCGGCTGCTGGGCACCATGGAGGTGTCGGCGGCCGGCCGGGCGGCGGCGGGCTGGAGCCTCACCCTCCAGTCCCCGTTCTTCGTGCGGTGAGACGGAGGTCAGCACCTCCCTCTCCGACAACGGCAGCGTTGCTTCTCGACGGCGGTGTGGCCAAAAGGCGGCTCCTTGCGGCGTTTCTTCGACGGGCTTGGGTTTGGCGGCAGGACCGAGGAGAAATCCCCGCGTAAGCTGGCGACGGCGACGCCCGCGGGCGCCGTCACCTCGTTGGAGGCGTCGCCATGGTGTTGCTCGCTCTTCCCCGCATCGAACATCGGGGGAAACCTCGATCCGGTCTTCGGATCGGGCGGCGGCGGCATGGCTGTGTCGTTTTCCTTCTAGGAGGCGTCGCCTAGATGGTTCGGGAGTCCTCGATGCGCCTTTTGGAGTCGGTGGTGGCCGCCGCTCAGAGCTTGGGCTTCCGGGGCGCTATGTACACCGTCGGCGGTTCTTCTTCGTGGTCGACGCCTCCCTCGATCTGGTTCAACCCCGCCGTTCACTCGCCGTTCCTGGGCACTTTTGGGTCGGCGGTGCGTTGGCTTGTGCCATCTTGAAGTTGGAGTTGGCTTCCCGGAGTTCCTTTCTTCGGTCGTGACGCGGCCCAGTAGCTTAGTGTTTCGTCTCCTCTGGACGATGCAAGGCGAGTTTGTCGTTCGGCTGGTGTGGGTTGTGTTGTATTCGGTGTGGCGTCGTGTTTGTATCGGGTTGCCTTTGTTGGCGTTGTCGGCCATCTTGGCCTCTTCTTCTATGAAACTTGATGCACCTTCCAGGGTGTATCCTTGAAAAAGAGAACGGAAATCACCGTCCATTGGGAATGTTTCATTAGAATTCCCCAATCGGCACAACCTTTTCGACAAAGTTTTCTTTGTGTTAAGGGTATTGTAAATGTAGGTGTTTCGTCCGGTTTTGAGAAACAATTCAGCAACCCTCTCTTCCCTTTGCCTCTTTCACATCTATTTTTGAAACGTGATTCGGTTGAGTTTGAAGCAAGGATCTAATCAGCTAACGCTTTGTTCTCCAATAAATGGAGGTGGAAGAATTTCTTGATGAGATAGAGTGCCTTCTGAGTTCTGGGTTCTGTCCGACTGTCCTTCCCCTGAAAACCGGCACTTTGTTCTAGTAGTCCACTACTCCTCAAGGCCATGGTCACGGTCAGACACCTTCTCTCTCTTCCAGATTCTATACATTATGTGTTATTAGTTAGAATTCTCCTTTATGCCACACTCTTTAAAATTTAAAATCTTCGTACCTTTTGACCCACAATTTCAATTTATGAACCATTTGAGTTTCAAGTGAAGAGAGCTACCACCTTAGCTTTGTAAAAAGACTTTACATTTTGAAACCAAGCTAATACAAATCAAGACTAATATTAAATATATTTTTATAATTTTTGAAAATCGCAAGCCAAAGGAATACTAACTTGCAGCTTAAGTGGGGCCCAGCTTCTCCACATGGTGCATGCTAGGGCGATAGTCTCGGTGCCCATGCTCAGCAGCTCATACGTTGATCGAGTCGAATACTGCCCTGACGGGTCCTAAGGCCAAATGAAGATGTCTTGCTGCCGAACTATCACAGGATGTATCATTCAACACAACGATAGCCATCTCAAGGTTCAGGTGACCTAACCCTACCACCGCGGCCCTGTGAGGCGGTGCCGCACCGCCCGGGGGATCCCACCGACAACCACTCCATCCCCCCGTCCCCACCCTCCTCTCCTCTCTCTGCCGTCGTTGAAGGCGTCGACGGCCAAAGGCTGCGTGGCGGCGCTGAGGCGCCCGCTAGGAGTGGCCAGGGGTGCGAGTTGGTGCCCTCCCCACCTCTCCAACCGCTATGATGCGCGTTGACGATAAACGGAGGCAACGACAGCCAACAGAGTTGCCACATCATCTGGGCCCTGGGTTGGCGGCCTCGGACATGGCTGCGACGACTTCCTCCTCCGGAGGTAGACGACGACATTGGGATCTGGTGTGGGGGATCCTAGGATCCCACACCGATCTCTAGCGGTGAAGATCTAGTCGACGACGAGTTGGGGTGATGAGGTAGATGGTGAAAAATTCGCTTCGACCTTGGTCTTCGCGGACAATGGAGGTGTCTCTTAGCATCATTACCTTGTCAAAGGCATCATCTTGGCTTCTCTCGTCACTACAATCAGCGAGTTGAGGATGTTCGGTTGCTGGTGAAAACCTTGCTCCGACCCTGGTCATGGTTTGCGATGACGACATTACATGTTGTTACCTTCTTGAAGGCAACACCATCACAACTTGCGTGTATTCACTCGTGCTGCTCCAGGGGAAACCCTAGATTTGAGTCTCCCGGATCGAACGAGGGGTTCACTTTTCGCGTCGTTCTACCTCTTGGGGCATCATTTTTGGAGTAGTTGTTATATGGTGGCAGCTAGTGGTGGAGTGGTGTTCATTTACCGTGTCGGCGATGGAGTCTCGGCGGCGTGCCGCAGTGGGGTACTGGCGACGGACGCGAGATGATGGACGCGCGCAGGATGGTGGAGCTGGCTGGCGTCGTGGTGGTACCGATGGCAGGCTTGGCAAGGTCAATGCGTTGATTTCTCTTGGAGATTGGTTCACGAAGGACGGCGGAGGAGATCTCTGCAGTGTGCGCAGTGGTACATGCTGTTGAGATATGTTGAGATACATATCTTGTATATCCGGATGTGTATCCTCTGTAGTTATTGTATAGCGATACATATCTTTGTATTTACTATTGGGCCCGCCTCCTTCCTTGTATAGTCGAGGACGTGGCCTATATATGTACCGCCATATGCATCCGATCAATACATCGAGCATTGCATCTCCTTCTACATGGTATCAGACACCTCCTAGATCCTAAACCCTAGCCACGCCGCCTCTCTCCCCCGCGCGTCGCACCCCCCCACCCCTAAACCCTAGCCACGCCGCCTCTCCTCCCTCTCAAGCCGCGTGCCGCCTCCCCTTCCCCATCATGTCAACCCCTAGCTCCAACCCCTTCGCCGACTCCTCGAACCCCGACCCTGGCCAGCTCCGCGCCGTCGCCATCACCGACCATGTCCCCGTCAAGCTGTCCACCATCGCCGCCAACTACCTCACCTGGAAGACGTACTTCTACCTCCTCTTCCGCAAGTACAACCTGCGCGATCACATCGACGGCACCGCCGACCTCCTCGCCTGCGACGCCGACAGGCTGGCCATCGACGCCACCATCATCCGCTGGCTCTTCCTCACCGTCTCGCCGGACATCTTCAAGACCGTCGTTCAGGAAGGCGATGATGCCCGCATGGTGTGGGGAAAGATCAACGGCCTCTTCACCAATAACAAGCTCCAACGTGTTGTCTTTTTGCAGCAGGAATTCTTCGGCACACCCCAGGGCGATCAAACCTTGGACGCCTACTGCCTGCGCCTCAAGGCCATCTCCGACGAGCTCCAGGACCTTGGGTTCCGGATTGGCGACGAGATCCTCCTCTCCACCCTCACCGCCGGCCTCAACGAGGACCTCGGCAACGCCGCCTCCAACCTCACCCTCATGACCAACCCTACGTTCGAGCGGGCGGTCGACTACCTCCGGCTGGAGGAACGGCGGCTGAAGGGTGTGCGCACCCGGGCGGTTCACACCGCTCTATGGGCCAGCGGCAACAACGTTCTTCCTCATGGCGGAGGAGCTCCACCGGCGCCCACCCCCGCCCCTCCACAACCTGCGCCTCAGCCGCAACAACACCAAGGAGGAGGGGGCGGTGGCCGCGGCCGTCGCCGTGGCCGTGGCGGTGGCAACAACGGCGGCCCCGGCATCGTCGGTCCGCGCCCCGGGTACTCACACCCCACTCTGCCGTGGGCGGGCGGACACAACCCCTGGACGGGGGTCATGCACGCCTACACCATGCCCGTTCCGCGCCCCCCGTCCCCGGCACCGTCGGCCCCCGCCCGCCGACTCACCAGGCCTTCATCGCCGCGCCACCGCAGGCTCCCACCGTCCTGCCCTATGCTCCCGCCAGCCTACCCTACGCCGGCCTGCCCTACGGCGGCATGATGCCACCGGCCCCGACTGCCCACTGGGACCCCGCGCTGTACACCGCCCTTCAGCACGCCCCCTCGCCGGGCGCTTACTCTGGCGGTGGCGACTGGTTCATGGACACCGGAGCCTCCGCACACATGGCTGCTCACCCGGGTAACCTTTCCACTTCATCTCCGACATCCACTTCCTCTCGCATCATCGTCGGTAACGGTGCTGGTCTTCCCATCTCTCATATTGGCTCCACTCATTTTCCTTCTAACTGATGTAGCCCCGCCTATCGTCGACGCCACACCATGGCCAAGGAGTCCCCCAAGTGGACCAACAACACAAAACCCCGCCATAGATGTCAAGGTGAACTCTTTCCTCTCTATGGTCGACCTCAACACCAACTTGAATGGTATGCTACCTCATGCCTATCATCATTGTGTCTATAGGTGCCCACATCGACAAGGACCAAGAGAGAAGGAACTCCCATGGTGCAAGGAAGAGAGAAGAAGAAGAAGGAAAGAAGAGAAGAAGGAAGAGGAAGAAGAGGCGGGAGGAAGAGGCCCAGCCGGCCCGGTCCAGGACCCGGTCGACCGGACCCAGGACCGCCCGGTCACAGGCCCGGTCAGACCGGCCCCAAACCGGATTTGACGGGAATGACTCACCAAACTGCCTAAGTTATCCACTTGCTTACCTTTTCGCCTTGCTGGCCATGTATGCCTATATAAGTAGCCTGGACCCCTCCTTTACCCCTTAGACAAGATTTAGGCTTAGACATGGATTTGAGCTTTGTCTCCCTAGGGTTTCATCCCCTTTGTATCAAGGCTACCCTTGTTGGATGATGGATTTGGTGTGTGAGATTCTAGTGCTCCCCACTCTCTCTCCCACTCCTAGATTCATCTCCCTCACCAATCTCTCTGCTTGGAATTCTACCGCGTGTCTCTTCCGGGTTGATTCTATTGGCGTGGTCCATCGAGCCACGGGGGTAAGTATCGATTGTATCAGGTTGGTGTGCGTGCGTGAGTTCCTCGGGTTCTTCGTGTTCATCGTGTTCTTCGCGCTCTCCCTCTCTTCCTCCTTTGGATTACGGGTCAATCGCAAGATCGGGCCACAAACGGGGTCTTAGACCACATCATATGGTATCAGAGCCAGGTTCGATCTTGTACTCACTTGTATTATGCTCTCAAGAGCTCTCTTTGTCAACTCGTGCTCAATCGAGGTTGACATTGGCATTCTTGTACCTACACACACAATAGGACAATGCCATAAATTTTAAGAAATATGCACAAACC
Organism: Lolium perenne; assembly: GCF_019359855.2. Lineage (NCBI taxonomy): Eukaryota > Viridiplantae > Streptophyta > Magnoliopsida > Poales > Poaceae > Lolium > Lolium perenne. Next base: position 122,922,241 of record NC_067250.2, on the reverse strand, counting down.
TGATACAATCGAGGTTTGATATTGCCATAAAGTCCCAGTTCGTCAATATGATGTGGTCTAAGACCCCGTTTGTGGCCCGATCTTGCGATTGACCCGAAATCCAAAGGAGGAAGAGAGGGAGAGCGCGAAGAACACGATGAACACGAAGAACCCGAGGAACTCACGCACGCACACCAACCTGATACAATCGATACTTACCCCCGTGGCTCGATGGACCACGCCAATAGAATCAACCCGGAAGAGACGCGCGGTAGAATTCCGAGCAGAGAGATTGGTGAGGGAGATGAATCTAGGAGTGGGAGAGAGAGTGGGGAGCACTAGAATCTCACACACCAAATCCAATCATCCAACAAGGGTAGCCGATACAAAGGGGATGAAACCCTAGGGAGACAAAGCTCAAATCCATGTCTAAGCCTAAATCTTGTCTAAGGGGTAAAGGAGGGGTCCAAGCTACTTATATAGGCATACATGGCCAGCAAGGCGAAAAGGTAAGCAAGTGGATAACTTAGGCAGTTTGGTGAGTCATTCCCGTCAAATCCGGTTTGGGGCCGGTCTGACCGGGCCTGTGACCGGGTGGTCCGGTCCTGGGTCCGGTCGACCGGGTCCTGGACCTGGCCGGCTGGGCCTCTTCCTCCCGCCTCTTCTTCCTCTTCCTTCTTCTCTTCTTTCCTTCTTCTTCTTCTTCTCTCTTCCTTGCACCATGGGAGTTCCTTCTCTCTTGGTACTTGTCGATGTGGGCACCTATAGACACAATGATGATAGGCATGAGGTAGCATACCATTCAAGTTGGTGTTGAGGTCGACCATAGAGAGGAAAGAGTTCACCTTGACATATATGGCGGGGTTTTGTGTTGTTGGTCCATGATACGTCTCCGACGTATCGATAATTTCTTATGTTCCATGCCACATTATTGATGATATCTACATGTTTTATGCACACTTTATGTCATATTTATGCGTTTTCCGGAACTAACCTATTGACGAGATGCCGAAAGGCAAGTTGCTGTTTTCTGCTGTTTTTGGTTTCAGAAATCCTAGTAAGGAAATATTTTCGGAATCGGACGAAATCAACACCGGAGATCTTATAATTTCGGGAAGCTTCCAGAGCACCGGAGAAAAGTCAGAGGGGAGCCAGGGGGACCCACCCCACAGGGCGGCGCGGCCCAAGGGGGGGGGGGGGCGCCCCCTATCATCTGGGCACCCCATGGCCCCTCCGACTCCGCCTCTCCGCCTATTTAATCGTCCCTGACCTAAAAACCTCGACCAGTTCGACGAAACCAGAGAAAACCATCCAGAGCCGCCGCCATCGCGAAAGTCCAATTCGGGGGACAGAAGTCTCTGTTCCGGCACCTTGCCGGGACGGGGAATTGCCCCCGGAGTCATCTCCACCGCCGTCTCCACCGCCATCTTCACCGCCATCGCTGCCTCCATGATGAGGAGGGAGTAATTCACCCCCGGGGCTGAGGGCTCCGCTGTAGCTATGTGGTTCATCTCTCTCTTTATGTGATCTAGTTGAATATCATCTATGTGCTACTCTAGTGATGTTATTAAAGTAGTCTATTCCTCCTCCATGATGTAATGTTGGCAGTGTGTGCATCATGAAGTACTTGGTTTATGCTATGATTGTGATCTCTTGTAGATTATGAAGTTAACTATTACTATGATGGTATTGATGCGATCTATTCCTCCTTTCATAGTGTGATGGTAGAAGTGTGCATGCTATGTTAGTACTTGGTTTGGTTGTGTTGATCTATCTTGCACTCTAAGGTTATTTAAATATGAACATTGAATATTGTGGAGCTTGTTAACTCCGGCATTGAGGGTTCGTGTAATCCTACACAATGGTGTTCATCATCCAACAAGAGGGTGTAGAGTAGTCCTATTATGTGATCATTGTTGAGAGTGTCCACTAGTGAAAGCAGGATCCCTAGGCCTTGCTTCCAAGCATTGAATCTCCGTTTGTTTACTGTTTTGTTGAATGTTTACTCGCTGCCATATTTTACTCAGATTGCTATTATCACTCATACTCATCCATATTACTTGTATCTCACTATCTCTTCGCCGAACTAGTGCACCTATACATCTGACAAGTGTATTAGGTGTGTTGGGGACACAAGAGACTTCTTGCTTTGTGGTTGCAGGGTTACTTGAGAGGGATATCTTTGACCTCTTCCTCCCTGAGATCGATAAACCTTGGGTGATCCACTTAAGGGAAACTTGCTGCTGTTCTACAAACCTCTGCTCTTGGAGGCCCAACACTGTCTACAAGAATAGAAGCTCCCGTAGACATCAAGCACTTTTCTGGCGCCGTTGCCGGGGAACGAAGGAAAGCTACACCATTTCCTCCCTCGTCAACTACGCGCTAAGTACTTTTCTGGCGCCGTTGCCGGGGAGGAAAGGTAAAAGGCACTCATACTCCGGTTCCAGGCAACAGTACTTTTCTGGTGCCATTGTGTTTGTGCTCGAAGCTATTTCCTTTAGATCCTGCAATTGCAACTTTTTGTTTCTTGTTTACACTAGTTAGGCATAATGGAATACAACTATGAGCTTTTTGATTTATTTCCTAAGTTAGGACATGAATTGTGTGATGCGAAAATTAAAGAACCTATGGAGCCTCAATTGCATGCTAGTAGCAATGTTATTAGTATGAACGCAATCACGCTATGAATAAGTCTAAGCTTGGGGAAGCTAGTTTATATAAAAATAATCTTTTTTGCTCTTCAGCTTTTGAAGAAATATTTTTCTCTGATAATGCTTTATCTCCCATATGCGATAACTCTAATGATGCTTCTGATATTTTAAATCCACCTACTGCAAGTACTTCTTTCAAGATACCCATGAAAATTATTGAACGTGTTATGGATAACCGCTATGAAGGGGATGGAACTGTCCATCCTGAAGATCATTTACTGTTTTTGCATGAATTATGCGGGTTATTCAAGTGTGCAGGTATCTCTATGGATGAAGTGAGGAAGAAGCTATTCTCTGTTTCGCTGTCTGGTAAAGCGGCGCATTGGTATAAATTGTTGGAGAATAGTCATTCTCTTGGTTGGGAGGAAATTGCATCTCTCTTTTATTCTAAATTTTATCCTCCTCATGAAGTGCATATTGATAGGAATTATATTTATAACTTTTATCCTCGTGATGGAGAGAGTATTTCTCAAGCGTGGGGGAGATTGAAATCACTAATGCTCAAATGTCCCATTCATGAGCTCCCCCGTAATGTTATTGTTAACAATTTTTATGCGAGGCTTTCAGGACAACACAAGGACTATCTGGATGCCTGTTCGGAGGGATCTTTCACAAGCAAGGAGGTTGAAGCTAGGTGGGATCTTCTTGATCGGATTGAGGAGAACGCTGAAGGATGGGAGAACAATGAAGGTAAAGAGTCAGGTATAAATTATGATTATGAATGCATTGAAGCTTTTATGGATACTGATAAATTCCGAAATATGAGTGCTACTTATGGTCTTGACTCTCAAGTTGCTGCAAATCTTTATAAAACCTTTGTTTCTCATTTTGAATTGCCTAAAAAGAATTTTGATAAGTATCATGAACCTTTTAAAGAGGCTTGCATGAAGAATGAAATTGTTGTTAATGATTGCAATAAGCATGCTCAAACTCCTAAGAATGCTATTTCCTATAAGCATGTTAATTTTCGTGGAATGCATAGACCTTGTGGAATTAATCAAATCAAAGATGAATATTGTATCCATCATATTAATGAAAAAACTAGAAAGTGGTTGAGGGCTCTAGATGATCTTGGTAAAAAAGTGTGTGCCCTCTATCCTTTTATTTGTGAACTTTGCCATAGAGTGGGTCATTTTAATTTTCAATGCTCCTCCAATGATAATTTGAACCCAATGAGTGCTGCAAATTTGTATTGTGATGATGAAATTACTCCTAATTAGCATGATGAACTCACTTTATTTTTGTGGTGTGAAGAGTTATCAAGGAAAATTTCTTTGTTAGATATTAATGATCTTGATATTGATGATGTCCTGCATGGGTGTTTTTCTTATTGCATTGATAATAGCCATACAAATACTTACATACAAAATATTTTAGAAGATGACACCTTGCCAAAATATGATAGGACCGCTGTGTGTTTTCAACTAATTAATGAAAAGGAGGGATCCTCCCAAGTTTCTTCTATTGTTTCTAAAAGTAAATCAGGTTATGCGGACAAGACACCCTTCAAGCCTCTTCCTCCTAAAGAAAGGAACGAGGAGAAGGAAGAGAAGAAGAAGAAGGGAACGAAGAAGAAGAAGAAGAAGGAGAATAAAAAGAAAGAGGTAACAGCATATTCCCGCGTGAATGAGATAACGCTAGGTAACCGTAAGTATGTTGCTCCTAATGATTATTGTGATAATGAATCTGAATACGATGATCTTCCTATGCCCTTGCATACATTAGTGATCATGATTTGAATGAGCACCCTACTTTTGATATTGCAAATCTCTGGGAAACTAATTCTAAAAATGATGATGATAATAATTGCCATAGTGTCAGTGCTATCCACGCTTCCTCCCATAATGATATAGAAAGCTCTAAGCTTGGGGAAGAGGTGTTTGAAAATCCTTTTGCTACTGATCATTATGTGTTGGATACATCTCCTTCTAATAACAATGATGGTGTGGACACAGATAAACCGACTGTGAAAGATAACTATTCTATTTCTTATGATAACACTGTGCCTCCGATCTTTGATGATTATTATAAAGAATGCTATGATATAGGTTATAACTATCCTGATGAAACTTGTCATAGTCATGACTGGATTACCAAAAACAATTCCCTTAATATGCAACTTGTTTACCATGTTCAAATTCTTGATAATAATCTTGCTCCAATTACGATTAATGAGAAGAATTCTTCTTATGCCAAAATTAATGATACTTTTATGCATATGAACCATGATAAGAATGTTTTAAGTGATGGGTATATTGTGGATTTCATCAATGATGCTACTGAAAGTTATTATGAGAGAGGGAAACATGGTTATATGCATCTTAATAATATTAAGTTTCCCCTCTTTATGATGAGAATCTTGAAGTTACTCGTGTTTTATCCTCTTATGCTTGTCACTTTGTTCCTCATGAATTCATTTGTGTATAAGATTCCTTTGCATAGGAAGTGGGTTAGACTTAAATGTGTTTTGAATTTGCCTCTTGATGCTCTCTTTTTGCTTCAAATACTATTTCCTGCGAGTGAATCATTGAAACTGCTGAGCCCATCTTAATGGCTATAAAGAAAGAACTTCTTGGGAGATAACCCATGTGTTATTTTGCTACAGTACTTTGTTTTATATTTGTGTCTTGGAAGTTTTTTACTACTGTATCAACCTCTCCTTATCTTAGTTTTGTGTTTTGTTGTGCCAAGTAAAATCGTTGATAGTAAGGTTCATACTAGATTTGGATTACTGCGCAGAAACAGATTTCTTTGCTGTCACGAATCTGGGCAAAATTCTCTGTAGGTAACTCAGAAAATTATGCCAATTTACGTGAGTGATCCACAGATATGTACGCAACTTTCATTCAATTTGATCATTTTCATTTGAGCAAGTCTGGTACCCCTTTAAAATTCGTCTTTATGGACTGTTCTGTTTTGACAGATTCTGCCTTTTATTTCGCATTGCTTCTTTTGCTATGTGGGATGGATTTCTTTGTTCCATTGACTTCCAGTAGCTTTGAGCAATGTCCAGAAGTATTAAGAATGATTGTGTCACCTCTGAACATGCGAGTTTTTGATTATGCACTAACCCTCTAATGAGTTTGTTTCGAGTTTGGTGTGAAGGAAGTTTTCAAGGGCCAAGAGAGGAGGATGATATACTACGATCAAGAAGAGTGAAAAGTCTAATCTTGGGGATGCCCCGGTGGTTCATCCCTGCATATTTCAAGAAGACTGAAGCATCTAAGCTTGGGGATGCCCAAGGCATCCCCTTCTTCATCGACAAATTATCAGGTTCCTTCTCTTGAAACTATATTTTTATTCGGCCACATCTTATGTACTTTACTTGGAGCGTCTGTTTGTTTTTGTTTTTGTTTGAATAAATGCTTGTGTGGGAGAGAGACACGCTCCGCTGGTTCATATGAACATGTGTTCTTAGCTTTTAATTTTCATGGCGAAGGTTGAAACTGCTTCGTTAATTGTTATATGGTTGGAAAAGGGAAATGCTACATGTAGTAATTGGTATGATGTCTTGGATAATGTGATACTTGGCAATTGTTGTGCTCATGTTTAAGCTCTTGCATCATATACTTTGCACTTATTAATGAAGAGATACATAGAGCATGCTAAAATTTGGTTTGCATAATTGGTCTCTCTAAGGTCTAGATAATTTCTAGTATTGAGTTTGAACAACAAGGAAGACGGTGTAGAGTCTTATAATGTTTACATTATGTCTTTTATGTGAGTTTTGCTGCACCGGTTCATCCTTGTGTTTGTTTCAAATAACCTTGCTAGCCTAAGCCTTGTATCGAGAGGGAATACTTCTCATGCATCCAAAATCCTTAAGCCAACCACTATGCCATTTGCGTCCACCATACCTACCTACTACATGGTATTTCTCCGCCATTCCAAAGTAAATTGCTTGAGTGCTACCTTTAAACAATTCAAAATTTATCACCTCTGATTTGTGTCAATGTTTTATAGCTCATGAGGAAGTATGTGGTGTTTATCTTTCAATCTTGTTGAGCAACTTTCACCAATGGACTAGTGGCTTCATCCGCTTATCCAATAATTTTGCAAAAAGAGCTGGCAATGGGATTCCCAGTCCCAAATTAATCAAACTAAATAGACACTCCTCCATGGTATGTGATTGTTGGACGGCACCCGAAGGATTCGGTTAGCCATGGCTTGAGAAAGCAAAGGTGGGGAGGAGTGTCATCATAATAAAACTAAAATAAAAAGGCACTCCTTCATGGTATGAGATTGTTGGCAGGCACCCGAGGATTCGGTTAGCCATGGTTTGTGAAAGAAAGGTTGGAAGGAGTGCCACCCAAAAATAAAAATAATTCATGGGAGCCGCTCTTTCAAGGTTTGTCTGGCAAGGGGGTTAGAGTGCCCATTACCATTCGTTGACAACAACATACACCTCTCAAAACTTTATTTTTATGCTCTGTATATGTTTTCAAAACCAAAGCTCTAGCACAAATATAGCAATCGATGCTTTCCTCTTTGAAGGGCCATTCTTTTACTTTTATTGTTGAGTCAGTTCACCTATCTCTCTCCACCTCAAGAAGCAAACACTTGTGTGGACTGTGCATTGATTCCTACATACTTGCATATTGCATTTGTTATATTACTCTATGTTGACAATATCCATGGGATATACATGTTATAAGTTGAAAGCAACCGCTGAAACTTCATCTTCCTTTGTGTTGCTTCAATACCTTTACTTTGAATTATTGCTTTATGAGTTAACTCTTATGCAAGACTTATTGATGCTTGTCTTGAAGTACTATTCATGAAAAGTCTTTGCTATATGATTCATTTGTTTACTCATGTCATTTACATTGTTTTGATCGCTGCATTCATTACATATGCTTACAATAGTATGATCAAGGTTATGATGGCATGTCACTCCAGAAATTATCTTTGTTTATCGTTTACCTGCTCGGGACGAGCAGAAACTAAGCTTGGGGATGCTGATACGTCTCCGACGTATCGATAATTTCTTATGTTCCATGCCACATTATTGATGATATCTACATGTTTTATGCACACTTTATGTCATATTTATGCGTTTTCCGGAACTAACCTATTGACGAGATGCCGAAAGGCCAGTTGTTGTTTTCTGCTGTTTTTGGTTTCAGAAATCCTAGTAAGGAAATATTTTCGGAATCGGACGAAATCAACACCAGAGATCTTATAATTTCGGGAAGCTTCCAGAGCACCGGAGAAAAGTCAGAGGGGAGCCAGGGGGGCCCCACCCCACAGGGCAGCGCGGCCCAAGGGGGGGCGCGCCCCCTATCATCTGGGCACCCCGTGGCCCCTCCGACTCCGCCTCTCCGCCTATTTAATCGTCCCTGACCTAAAAACCTCGACCAGTTCGACGAAACCAGAGAAAACCATCCAGAGCCGCCGCCATCGCGAAAGTCCAATTCGGGGGACAGAAGTCTCTGTTCCGGCACCCTGCCGGGACGGGGAATTGCCCCCGGAGTCATCTCCACCGCCGTCTCCACCGCCATCTTCACCGCCATCGCTGCCTCCATGATGAGGAGGGAGTAATTCACCCCCGGGGCTGAGGGCTCCGCTGTAGCTATGTGGTTCATCTCTCTCTTTATGTGATCTAGTTGAATATCATCTATGTGCTACTCTAGTGATGTTATTAAAGTAGTCTATTCCTCCTCCATGATGTAATGTTGGCAGTGTGTGCATCATGAAGTACTTGGTTTATGCTATGATTGTGATCTCTTGTAGATTATGAAGTTAACTATTACTATGATGGTATTGATGCGATCTATTCCTCCTTTCATAGTGTGATGGTAGAAGTGTGCATGCTATGTTAGTACTTGGTTTGGTTGTGTTGATCTATCTTGCACTCTAAGGTTATTTAAATATGAACATTGAATATTGTGGAGCTTGTTAACTCCGGCATTGAGGGTTCGTGTAATCCTACACAATGGTGTTGATCATCCAACAAGAGGGTGTAGAGTAGTCCTATTATGTGATCATTGTTGAGAGTGTCCACTAGTGAAAGCAGGATCCCTAGGCCTTGCTTCCAAGCATCGAATCTCCGTTTGTTTACTGTTTTGTTGAATGTTTACTCGCTGCCATATTTTACTCAGATTGCTATTATCACTCATACTCATCCATATTACTTGTATCTCACTATCTCTTCGCCGAACTAGTGCACCTATACATCTGACAAGTGTATTAGGTGTGTTGGGGACACAAGAGACTTCTTGCTTTGTGGTTGCAGGGTTGCTTGAGAGGGATATCTTTGACCTCTTCCTCCCTGAGATCGATAAACCTTGGGTGATCCACTTAAGGGAAACTTGCTGCTGTTCTACAAACCTCTGCTATTGGAGGCCCAACACTGTCTACAAGAATAGAAGCTCCCGTAGACATCAGTCCACTTGGGGGACTCCTTGGCCATGGTGTGGCGTCGACGATAGGCGGGGGTACATCATCTCCCCCCCCCTTGGGGAAGAGTCGCCCTCGACTCTTGTTCCTCCTCACCGACGGTGTAGTCCATGACGGTTGTCCCATGTTGTGGTAGAGGGATAAAGTCGCGGTCGAAGAAGAGCTTGGGGAAAAACAACTTGCAAATGGAAAGCGAGTGGATGCCAATTTGGTGATCGGCGAACAAGAGGCTCTCAATCAAATACGAAGCATCAAGTCGTTTCTCGAAGGGGCATTTGGCAAAAATGGGAACCAAAAGAGTGTCGATGTATTCAAAATTTGGTGGGGCAAAAGTTTGTGCATGTAAAAGTTTGGTTTGTAAAGTGTCAAAAATGTGATGTGTAGCATTATCCCACACAAATGGAACAATCAAAAGGCAAGTATCGGCGGTAAAATTTTGGGCAAAATTGTTATGTGCAATGGCAAATAGATGGAAACTTCTAGCTTGGGAAAGTATGGTTGGCGTGAGCCAAGTATGGGTATCCTCAAGTGTCAAAGAATCCATTTCAATTGCCAAAGATGAAATGACAAATCCAAAGAAGAGCAACTTTATGAGTGTCATGTGGCACAAGATGCATAAGGTGTCTCTCACATGTATGACATGGTCCTTGAGATTCTCGGAGTGTATGATGATAATATCAAGACATACAACAACCATTGTGCCAACAAGATGTGTCAAGATATGTTGCATAAGAGGCAAAAGAGGTGACGAGGCATTGGTCCAAACCGGAAGCTCGACAAGACAAGCCGGAAACACATGAGGGCGAAGGCGTTTGGGAACATACCCTTTGGCGTGAATCCCATGGGTTGGATCATGTATCTCGTCCTTGTTGGGGTAGCTCTCAATTGCGCGTTTCGTGAGCTCATGCTCCGTAGCGGTGGAAGTTGTCATTCGGGTACCTATACACACAAGAGAGAAAACAAAAAGCGTGTGTGCATGGTAGAGGAACACATCATCCATCATGATGTTCCATGACTTGTGCACATCACCATTAGTGTCAAGCAAGATAGTATGAAATGCATGGCGATGGTGCATATGGCAAGAAGGTGCATTCATGGCATGTGGTAACTCATGATCATCAAAAAGTGAGAAGGCTATGGGGGCCATCTCGTGTACAATGAAATAAGCATTCTTGCATACCAAGCATAAGAAAGAGCAATTGTTCACAAGCTTGGATGCAAGGATCATGGAATGGTGCAAACATTTTGGGCAAAGCATGTTCAACATGTTATCATTGTTGTCGACAACCCTATGTAAAGAGGAAGTGTTCGTCAAGGGTGGCACAACACAAGTATTATCATAATCATTATCATGGCAAGCAAGCGGGGAAAACGTGAAACTCTCATAGCATGGCATGGTCATGGTATCACAAGCATTCACTTCCACATGATCAACAATGTTAACAAGCAAAGTATCGCATGGGAAAATGAAAGTAGCATGTGAAGTAGCAAATGGATCATCGAGATCATGCATGCACTCATAACTCATCATGTCCACTAGTGGGATCATGGCATCATCAACACCTATGTTGTTACCTTTGTAGGCCGACTCATTTGAAGTAGGTGTTGTGGAAGTAGGAGGATCCATGTGGTCGACATGTCCATCTTGGAGCAAGCATGGTGAGATATCATCATATTCATGCACCATGTACATCGTCTCCATGAGCGGGAACTCGTCCTCCGTGGAACCTAGTGCAACATAAGAAGACACAAACGAGGGAGAGGTTAATGTGTTAGCAAATGCGATGTCCTCCATGGACCTATCATCTACCTCTCTCAACTCACTTAGTGTATCACTCATGTCCTCCAAACGGAAACACTCAAACTCACATATGGGGTGGGAGTCACTCAACTCACTATCACTCTCACTCAAGTGGGCTAAGTGGCTCTCATGCTCACATGGGATTGGTACCAACTCATCAATGAAGCATAGGGGAGTAGGCTCGACTTTCTCATCTCCATGCGTCTCCTTGGTTGAAGGGAAATTCCCATGCTCAACCATCTCAACTCCATGCGCCTCCATAGGTGAAGGGAGAATCCCATGGTCACCATGCTCAACTCCATCGCCTCCCAAGTCATCCTCAAGCGGTGGCGCCGTAGTGTCGTAGAGAGCTAGGCGCCGATCCACATCATCCTTGAGTTGACCTTGTAGATCTCCATCTTGAAGTGTGGGCGCAATAGGCATCTTGGGGACTTGTGCTTGTAGCTTGTCGAAGTAGAGCGTCTTGGCACTTGGCGTTGTACATTGCCATGCCACGTGACCCTTGGCCTTGCACACCTCACATAGGAGATTGGGACATTCCCGTGGAGGGTGGCCTTGTTGCTTGCACTTGTAGTATCGGAGTCCATAGGCACGTGACGAGGTAGAGGCCATTGTGGTGGTGGCACAAGAGGTGGAAGTCGCCTTATGAGGAAGGTATGCTCGATGTGCACTTGCCATCCTTGGAGTGGTAGGCACCCTATCATGGTGTTTGTCGCCTTTATGTCGAGGCTCTCGTCTTCGTGCATCATCACCATGGCTTGAGTGGTGTCGTCGAAGACTCGTGGAAGATGTTGGTCGATGGCGATCATGAAGTGGCTTGTGGCGGCGAAGCTCATATGATGACGTATGTCGATGACGGTCCTTGCCATGCCTAGATGATGGCTCATGCGACTTGGCATGTTCCTTGCGGCGCCTTGTAGAGCTTGGAGAAGAGTGCCGATGACGCTCATGATGGGGACGCTCTTGATGCTCCATATGGTGTACTTGAAGTCGACGATCTTGTGCATAAGCACTCTCATGGTGGCGCCTTGTGGAGCGCGGTGAAGTGTGTCGATGACGCTCATGATGGGGACGCTCTTGACGATCCATATGATGGTGCCCTCGTGGAGGTCCTCCATCTTCATATGTAGCTCCATTGGCCAAGTAGGGGTATGTAGGAGCACCGACGTTGCTCATGGTGGAGTCGAGGTGAGGCTCCGTCACGGTGTCGATGTCGTAGACGTGGATTTGCTCCACCATGTCGTCCATGCTTGAGGAGCCATGGTCGATGTAGAGCTCCTCAATGTCGGTCATGTCGGTGATGCTCGCGGAGCCATAGTCGGTGTCGAGCTCCACATGTTCCTCCACATCCGCGGTGCTTGAAGAGGAATCCTCCTCGAAGTGCTCCGTGTAATCCTCCGTATCTTCTTCGTCGCTATACATGTTAGCACGACAATATCTATATGGTGTATGTTAGTGGAAGAACACTACCCCGCAACCTTACTGTGGTATGACAAGATTGGGGTGATCCAACAAAACCGAGAGTTATAACAATTGTATCGGGTACTCACACAAAAGCACACGCAAAAGCTAGCAAATATGGTGTTAGGTGAGTATGGTGGAAAGCCAAAAGACGAAATCCGAAATCTAGTATGTTGTTCAAAGTGGGTAAGGTCCAAAAATCCAAATGTCAAAGCGATGATCACTATAAACACGGAAAGGATATGGAACGCACACACGAGATGAACGGGGTTAGTGTGACCAAGGAATGAGCGGAAAAGTGTAAGAAGCCCTTAAGCAAGGGTGCTCGGTGTCACACTAACACAAGAAGAGATCAAAGCTTTGGTTGCAAACGGAGAGACAACAAGATTCACACGCGGCCTCTCTTCTCTTTTCTCTCCTTTGCTTAAAAGCTTTTTCTCTTTTTGTATATGGTGGCACTTGCACTCTTTTGTATCTATGGTGGCACTTTGTACACTTTTGTATGTATGATGGAACTTGCACTCTTTTTGTGCTTTTCTTTCTTTTTCACGCTCTATGTTAGCGTTAGCTCACTTTTGCTATTTTGCCACACGAGTTTTGCTTAGAAGCTTGACTCCACACTACGCACACATCTCACAATCGGGGCCACGTGCAATGTCTCGCAACACTTGATAAGCAATGCTCGATAGGATAGATCGCAAAAGAAGAGGGGTTACAAGGGGAATGCAAGTTATACCTAGATGAAAATGTTAGGCGGTGTCGGAACACACAACTTGCGATGATGGCGGTGGTGTCAAGGGTACGGTTGCAAGTCCGGGGTGCCTCGGGTGTCGTCGCTTGCTTCGGAGCTGCGGGTTAGTTTCACAAACAAGGCACTCAAGCCGGAACAAGCAAACACAAGTTAGCGGAAGAAAAGGGTCAAAGTAGCTTGGCGGTGGTGGCGGTGGTAAGCCGGTGGTGGTGGTTGATACGTCTCCGACATATCGATAATTTCTTATGTTCCATGCCACATTATTGATGATATCTACATGTTTTATGCATACTTTATGTTATATTTATGCATTTTCCGGCACTAACCTATTAACGAGATGCCGAAGAGCCAGTTGTTGTTTTCTGCTGTTTTTGGTTTCAGAAATCCTAGTAAGGAAATATTCTCGGAATTGGACGAAATCAACGCCCAGGGGCCTATTTTACCACGAAGCTTCCAGAAGACCGAAGAGGAGACGAAGTGGGGCCACGAGGTGGCCAGACACCAGGGCGGCGCGGCCCAAGCTCTGGCCACGCCGGCCTGTCGTCTGGGCCCCTCGTGTGTAACATCCCAAAAAAATTCAAAACAAAACAAATGAATTTCCCTAGTTCCAAATTTTGGAACCAACAAAAACTTTTATTAAATAGAGTATGATACATAGTGATCTTGCTTAATTCTTGTGCTATTGCCATGATTGCTTGTTATTAGTAGTTTGAAATGATATTAAACCCTAAACCTCACCCCTCTTTTTCACCATCCTAGTTAAAATAAAATAAAAGGAAATTAAATAAGAAAAAGGCATATGTGCCTATGGCTATTTCTATAAATCTTTACCCTAAGCTTTTCTACTTTTCTTAGAGGTTTGGAAAACCTTCATACACCTTACCAAAGGCTTATCAAACCAAATCCAAGTTGTTTCCAAGGAAAATAAAAAGAAACTAAAAATGCCATAGAGGCATATGAGAGTAAAATAGCAAATTTGTGAATTTAAGAATCTTGACCCTAATACATGTTGTGAATGGTGGTATCACTCCTATATACCATTTCAACACTCAACACCACCAATTGGGTCAAGCCAAGTCAAATTAAAACTCAAATGCAACATATGCATAGAGGCATATGTGGCACATAGCCATTTCACCAAACTTTGACCTATGACTTTAAACCTTGACCAAATGATGGGAAACCATCCCTCAACCTAATATAACACTAAATTGACCCCAACCCATGTCCAAGTAAAGCAAGATCAACAATTTACAAGAATAATGAAAAGTGACACATCACCTCTTATGTGTTATGGCCATGTTTGCAAATCTTTGAGCAAGACCATTTGAATTGGTTTCAATGGTTGGAAAATGTTTCTAAACTAATAAGAATCACATTAGAGTCAAGAAAAGTCAAATCAAAGGAAGAGAAATCAATTTGTGAGATAATCCCAATTTCACTCACATACACATAAGGCCAATTTTGCAAATCTTCACCAAAGGCCACCATTGCTTGATCTATTGTTTGTAAAACTCTTATATATGATAAACAAACACAATTGCATCAAAGAAACCAAAATCAAATCAAAGCAAATCTCAAAATCAACATACATGTGATAATGGTCATATTGCCATTTTATAAAATGTTCACTACTTTACCCCCTGGTTTTGACTTTTCTTCAAACTAAACTTGGTCAACCAAAGCCATGTCATCCAAGACCAGGTCAAGGTGAGTAACTTTCATGTTGACCACCATGGCTAGAGTTGACTAGGTTGACCAGTATAAATGTGACAATTAGTGTATGTGAAGCAAAGTGAAGATCAACCTCAAATTTGAAACTTTGCAAAACCTCTCCAAATTTCAAACCAATGCCACACATTGTTGCCCAACATCATTTAGAACACAACCATGCAGCCATTTGTCCAAAATTACACACAAGGGAGGTCATTGCTTTGGAGATGAGAAGTACACATAAAGTGAAAAAGGGGTACAATTCACTTTAATCATCACTTTCTCACTTTTTCTCTCTCCCTCTCTTTCCATCCTTGATAGTACACCATTGTACTCTGAAAGCACCTCAATGAAGTGACTCCACCTTAGCCATGATCATCACCACCTCAAGCATGCCACTCATTTGCATGTACCACATATGCTTTTCACTTTAATCAATGGTGCACACCCCTAGCCCTCTCCAACCTGGTGCACTATGTCAAATACCATCATCACACATCAACCAAGCTTGCAGCACTCATAGACCAAGAAAATGATGCAAAGAGGACCATGCCAAGCCCATGCCATTGATGTAGACCTCACCATGCCAACCCTTGTCCTCCTCCATCTCTAGTCACCCTCACCTTGTCAAATAAGCTTCACTCACCTCACTGACCCCCACCATGCCAAGGTTGACCTCAGGAGAAGCATAGCATAGCCCATGTCACACCATGCCCCTCACATGCTCACCACCATGCACCCCCATGCCCTGGCCCTTTTCCCTCCCTTTAATCATGTCACCTACAGTCCCCTGGACCCTAGACACCTGCCAGACATGGTCCTGGGTGGAGGAGAGCAAGGACTCGACCACCATGCTCATGCCATTGTCCATGATCACCCTCCCGTGGACACCATCACCTCTCTGCGTGCACACTGCAAACCAATGCTTCCTACTGCGCCACTAGCTTCCTCTCTCCCCCACGCACCTCCTAGACATGACCGTTCGGCCCAGAACACCCTGTAGCCACGCGCCCGGCGACATGGCCATCATGCCGGCCATGCCCCGCCCCTCTCCCCTGGACACTATATAAACCCGCCCCACGCCCTGGACAGCACCACACCATCTCACAGCCTCCCTCTCTTCTCCCTAGTGCCTCCCTTTTGCACTCCTCGCAGCTCACCGGCGCCCACAAGCTCGCCGGCGGCCACACCAAAAACCGCCCAGAATTTCATCACCATAGCCCCCGATCCCTACAGCAAAGTTGTAGCCCTTGGAAATACCTTTCCAACGCACCTAACCACGCCTCAATCCGAGCTCCGAGGTGAGAGAAATCGCCCCCGCAAGCCTGCAGTGTCGGGAGGAAGACGAAGGCCCAGCACCGTCGGATCGTCATCCGACGATCTGCGCGCCCCGCGCGCGGGCGACGTGCATGCGCCATGCACGCATGGCCCGGGCAGCAGCTGGGCCGGCCCAACTTCTTCCCGCCCCCGTTTGAATTCAAATTTTGTTTATTTCTTTTTCATTTAAATTGCTATCAGATGCTTTGCTAGAAATCAAATATCTCCAAATCTACTTGGCCATTATTTGTGAATTTCATATGGTTGGAAAGCCTGGGAAATTATCTATCCAATGCCACTGGATTCAACCTCATATGTTGTGTAGATTTTGAATAGAAAAAATAACAAAACAGAGACTTTTTAGTATTCAAATAAATCTTAAAAATCAACCAATTTGAATTTTGAAGTGAATCCAATTGCAATAATTCACATTTAACAAACTCTAATTTATTATGTAAAAATATGATATATGTTCTGTATATGATCATGGGCTAGAATCAAAATATTGTCTATGTAGTCAATACTAGCCCATTCAAACTATTTCAAATTTTAGGAATTTAAACCAATGAGGTGTAGCACCTCATTTAAATCATTCTCACAAGTGATATGAAGTAATGTGTTGACCTTTAAATGCTTAGGCTCATACTTGCTCACTTGTAGAATTTAAATCAACATAGTATTTAAATTGCAAAGGTTATTTAAAACACATGAGATAATGAATCTCATTTAAATCACTTTTCTCAAATACTAAGTGTGAAGTGTTGACCTTGGTCAACATGGGAGCACCCCTGGTTATTTGAGAAGATTAAATCTTAAGAATATTCAATGAGAGGAAATTATTTCTCCAAACCAAAGAGAAACCCTATTTTCAACTTTCAATGAGAGGAAATTATTTTCCTAATGTTAAATAAAGAAACCCTAGCATAATTTGAGAATAAATGTTAAGTAGTGATGCTAGATCCTTTGTGTGAGCCAATAAGGCTAATTAAGACTACTTAAGTGTTGTTTGGTGATTGTATCCTCGTATTCGTTTATAGACGCTAGTACCGGGGACTATCAAGAGGAAGAGGTCTTCTACCAAGAGGAAGAGCAAGAGAACTTTGATCACATCACCAACCAAGGCAAGCTATTACCAATGCAAGCTAGACTAATGCAACTATTTTGGTTGCAAGTTTATATTCTTGCCAAGTGCAAAGCTCTACAAGAGCAAGGCACCATTACATTTTACTTTATGAACCTATCCCAAGTTTTTTACTTTACAAGCTTTACTTGATTTTATTTATCAAAGTTACTTTTTGATTTATGATTCACTTGGTTGAATTATAGAGTAGTACAAGAGCATCACACTTAGCCTAGCAAGCTCCAAGATACTTAGCACCCCTCATAACTAGTGGCTAGTGCTCAATATTAAAAATGACTACTCTAATTGGGAACTTGTGAATTGAAATGACTTTGAAAACCTTGGAATGATGAGTCATTCTATTGAAAGATTTTGAAGGTGAATATGACTGGTGAATGACTTGGTGAATTTTACAAAAAACTGATGGTTGGGTTCGGATGCGATACCATTCCAATTTTACAAGTACCCCCACAATACCTGAATCTGGGTAAGGCTTAGATGGAAACTTATGTATTCTAGTATGGGTTCCCTCTGAACAAGCGTCATCGGGGTTATGCTGGAGGCTGCCTCTACAAAAGGAATGATGTGAAATGACGTGAAATGAGGTGAATGTCCGGCCCAAGCCCTGTGCAGTTCCCAGGCTAACCGCGTGTTTTCACTGGGAGGCCAAGCTCATGGGGAGAGGTGCCTATACTAGAGTATGTAAATGAAAGGTTAGGATTGGTAGTTCGCGTACTGCGTACGATAAATCAGGGCCAGTTACCCCTGACGAACTATTGCAATTGTTGTGGCACAAGTGTACAACCTCTGCAGAGTTAAACCTATTCGAATAGCCGCGTCCGCGGTTATGGATAGTTGGAAAGGCCATACTGTTCCGTCATCAGAACTTTTCTAAAAATATGAATGGTGACTTGGGACTTGATTTGAAAGGTGACTTTGACTTTGAATCACAACTGAGTTGTGGGAATGACACTAATGTTCCCACTTGAGTTAGTAAAATGAAGAGGCTTTGATTATGAAAGTGTTTATGAAATAAAATTGGCTTTATGCAAATGAAACTAGAGCTTCGAACCCCCTTACTATAGTTGATAGTATTTACCTTAGTATTAGTTTGCGAGTACTTTAAAGTACTCATGGCTGTGTCCCTGGCTATTCAAATGGCCAGACTATGAAGACGAGTACCAGAACCCGGAAGAAGGACACCAGGACGTCTACGACAACTAGGATCACTCCTGACGTCAACAGTTGCCTGTGGAATAGATGGACTACTACTACGCTACTTTCGCTTCCGCTATGTGTTATGTAATGAATAAATAGAACTTCTATTATTGTAATGAGACTGGATCATGTGATCCTTTATTTGTAAGACGATTATGGTATGTAATGAATGATGCGTTGTGATATCAATCTATTATGTCTCGCAAAAACAATATTCCTGGGATTGCGATGAATGGCATAATAGGCATCTGGACTTAAAAATCCGGGTGTTGACAAGTTGGTATCAGAGCCATTGTTGACCTTAGGAGACCCTAGTTAGAATGGACGTCCGAAAAACTTAGTTTTGAAACAAATGAAGTGATTATTTATGAAAACTTATTCTCCCTCTTATCCTTGAGATCTTCTTCAAAATAAGAAAGTTATGCTCTATTCTTTTTATACTACCACATAAAATTTTGACACACTACTCACTCCTCTAACTTACTCATCATAATTCTTCACAGATGGAGTACACCTGCAAGTCTTATCAGCTTGGCCACGGAGGAAACCTCATGTTCGAGAAGGATTTGAAACAACTGGTTGAGTATTTAGGACGCCCGTATCCCGAGTTCTTCGGAATACCCCTCACCAATCCATCAGGAGGACAACCTCGGTGGGAAGTTACTGCAGATCTGAGAGGAAAGCTTGGAGCCCCAATATGGGAAACCATCTGGTTTTTTGTAACGGGAAGCACTTGGAAGGAAGGCCTAGTCAGAGCTATGCAAGAAGCAATTGCCCGTCTGTGCGGACAAAATGTGAACAAGCTCAAGAATACCCGCTTCATTTACTACCCAAGACATGACCCCATGGGAAGACCAATAATCATGTTCCCGCACCCGGAGATGAACCACTATGTTGCATACCTCGACTACATGCTGTACAAGACCCGCAAGGAGTTGGACAACGCACTCGCCTTTCGCCAAGCACATTACCCGTGAAGACGAAGAATCCCCCCCTGAAGAGTAGTATCATTAAAGCACCTCCGTAGGTGTGAGTTATGTATCAGGATTCCCCTTGTATCGTAGAACGAATGAATGGTTCTTCAAACCACCGGTGTGTTAACTTTGTAATGTGTGATGCTTGGTATGAATGAAAAATTGTTGTCGGTTTTACCCCTGCAACACTACGCAAATTTTTAAGTTATGAACTTTACCAAAACAAAACATAGAAATTTCCCTCTTATCTTATCAGCTACCTCAATGTTCAGATGGCCCCACCAACCCGCAACGCCACCCAGGATGCCATGATGAAACTGCTGCAGACGATGATGGCAGACCGAGAAGCCGAGAGAGCTGAACGTCAAGCCAACATTGCCGCACTGCAACAGATAGCTCAGAACAATGAGGGCCATGGAAACCACGATCACCCTGGATCGAAGCTGAAGAACTTTCAGAACACCAACCCACCGATGTTCAACAAGACTGAAGAGCCCCTTGATGCTGATGACTGGCTCCAGACGATGGAGAACAACCTCGAAGTTGCGGGAGTTGAACCCGCAGAAAAATTACTGTTCGCCACCCACTACCTGTCAGGACCTGCCAGAGCCTGGTGGACAAGTGTCCGTGCAATGAATGCGGGACAGATGATGACCTGGGAAGACTTCAAGCTGAAGTTCAGCAAATACCACGTGCCCCAAGGACTGATCAAGAAGATGAGAGACGAGTTCCGGGAACTCAAACAAGGAAGGATGTCCGTGGTGGAATACCGCGACAGGTTTCTCACTCTGTCAAGGTACGCCCCGGATGAGACCGACACCAATGATAAGAGAAAGGAAAGATTTCTGAATGGACTGCATGATGAGATGCAAAAGGTGTTAGTGAACATTCCGTTCGCTGACTTGGAAGCCCTCGTGGACTCAGCCATACAGATGGAAGGGAAACTGCATCAGGCCAATGAGAACCGCAAGCGAAGGATGATGAACCAGAATGGACCCCACCATAACCAGAAGTACCGCAACAACTCCTCCGGAGGATTCACCCCAAGATACAACAAGCCCCCTGCCCAGAATTATCGCCCCAACAACCACAACAACAACGGAGGACCCCCGAAGCCCGGAGGCAACAACAACAACAACAACAACCACCCCAACAACAGCAACAACAATGGAAACAACAACAACACCAATACTGCCCCAAGGACTGGAAGCAATGCTACCCCCGTCATCCCCAAAGACAAGTCCACCGTCAATTGCTACGAATGTGGAGTTGTGGGTCACTTCTCCAATGAGTGCCCCAAAAAGCTTGCCAGGATTGCCGCCAATACCCCTACACCTGCTCAGCAACAGCGTCGCTTCGCAGGTAGAAGGAACCAGAACAACAACAACGGCCGTCTCTACCACATGACTGCCACTGAAGCTCAGGAAGCACCCTAAACCATGCCAAGTATGTCTTCCTGTTAATAAAATGCTAAATCTCTCTTAGGAACCTAACTTTTCTTAAAATCCCGGGACGAGATTTGTTTAAGGGGGAAGGGTTTGTAACATCCCAAAAAAATTCAAAACAAAACAAATGAATTTCCCTAGTTCCAAATTTTGGAACCAACAAAAACTTTTATTAAATAGAGTATGATACATAGTGATCTTGCTTAATTCTTGTGCTATTGCCATGATTGCTTGTTATTAGTAGTTCGAAATGATATTAAACCCTAAACCTCACCCCTCTTTTTCACCATCCTAGTTAAAATAAAATAAAAGGAAATTAAATAAGAAAAAGGCATATGTGCCTATGGCTATTTCTATAAATCTTTACCCTAAGCTTTTCTACTTTGCTTAGAGGTTTGGAAAACCTTCATACACCTTACCAAAGGCTTATCAAACCAAATCCAAGTTGTTTCCAAGGAAAATAAAAAGAAACTAAAAATGCCATAGAGGCATATGAGAGTAAAATAGCAAATTTGTGAATTTAAGAATCTTGACCCTAATACATGTTGTGAATGGTGGTATCACTCCTATATACCATTTCAACACTCAACACCACCAATTGGGTCAAGCCAAGTCAAATTAAAACTCAAATGCAACATATGCATAGAGGCATATGTGGCACATAGCCATTTCACCAAACTTTGACCTATGACTTTAAACCTTGACCAAATGATGGGAAACCATCCCTCAACCTAATATAACACTAAATTGACCCCAACCCATGTCCAAGTAAAGCAAGATCAACAATTTACAAGAATAATGAAAAGTGACACATCACCTCTTATGTGTTATGGCCATTTTTTGCAAATCTTTGAGCAAGACCATTTGAATTGGTTTCAATGGTTGGAAAATGTTTCTAAACTAATAAGAATCACATTAGAGTCAAGAAAAGTCAAATCAAAGGAAGAGAAATCAATTTGTGAGATAATCCCAATTTCACTCACATACACATAAGGCCAATTTTGCAAATCTTCACCAAAGGCCACCATTGCTTGATCTATTGTTTGTAAAACTCTTATATATGATAAACAAACACAATTGCATCAAAGAAACCAAAATCAAATCAAAGCAAATCTCAAAATCAACATACATGTGATAATGGTCATATTGCCATTTTATAAAATGTTCACTACTTTACCCCCTGGTTTTGACTTTTCTTCAAACTAAACTTGGTCAACCAAAGCCATGTCATCCAAGACCAGGTCAAGGTGAGTAACTTTCATGTTGACCACCATGGCTAGAGTTGAATAGGTTGACCAGTATAAATGTGACAATTAGTGTATGTGAAGCAAAGTGAAGATCAACCTCAAATTTGAAACTTTGCAAAACCTCTCCAAATTTCAAACCAATGCCACACATTGTTGCCCAACATCATTTAGAACACAACCATGCAGCCATTTGTCCAAAATTACACACAAGGGAGGTCATTGCTTTGGAGATGAGAAGTACACATAAAGTGAAAAAGGGGTACAATTCACTTTAATCATCACTTTCTCACTTTTTCTCTCTCCCTCTCTTTCCATCCTTGATAGTACACCATTGTACTCTGAAAGCACCTCAATGAAGTGACTCCACCTTAGCCATGATCATCACCACCTCAAGCATGCCACTCATTTGCATGTACCACATATGCTTTTCACTTTAATCGATGGTGCACACCCCTAGCTCTCTCCAACCTGGTGCACTATGTCAAATACCATCATCACACATCAACCAAGCTTGCAGCACTCATAGACCAAGAAAATGATGCAAAGAGGACCATGCCAAGCCCATGCCATTGATGTAGACCTCACCATGCCAACCCTTGTCCTCCTCCATCTCTAGTCACCCTCACCTTGTCAAATAAGCTTCACTCACCTCACTGACCCCCACCATGCCAAGGTTGACCTCAGGAGAAGCATAGCATAGCCCATGTCACACCATGCCCCTCACATGCTCACCACCATGCACCCCCATGCCCTGGCCCTTTTCCCTCCCTCTAATCATGTCACCTACAGTCCCCTGGACCCTAGACACCTGCCAGACATGGTCCTGGGTGGAGGAGAGCAAGGACTCGACCACCATGCTCATGCCATTGTCCATGATCACCCTCCCGTGGACACCATCACCTCTCTGCGTGCACACTGCAAACCAATGCTTCCTACTGCGCCACTAGCTTCCTCTCTCCCCCACGCACCTCCTAGACATGACCGTTCGGCCCAGAACACCCTGTAGCCACGCGCCCGGCGACATGGCCATCATGCCGGCCATGCCCCGCCCCTCTCCCCTGGACACTATATAAACCCGCCCCACGCCCTGGACAGCACCACACCATCTCACAGCCTCCCTCTCTTCTCCCTAGCGCCTCCCTTTTGCACTCCTCGCAGCTCACCGGCGCCCACAAGCTCGCCGGCGGCCACACCAAAAACCGCCCAGAATTTCATCACCATAGCCCCCGATCCCTACAGCAAAGTTGTAGCCCTTGGAAATACCTTTCCAACGCACCTAACCACGCCTCAATCCGAGCTCCGAGGTGAGAGAAATCGCCCCCGCAAGCCTGCAGTGTCGGGAGGAAGACGAAGGCCCAGCACCGTCGGATCGTCATCCGACGATCTGCGCGCCCCGCGCGCGGGCGACGTGCATGCGCCATGCATGCACGGCACGGGCAGCAGCTGGGCCGGCCCAACTTCTTCCCGCCCCCGTTTGAATTCAAATTTTGTTTATTTCTTTTTCATTTAAATTGCTATCAGATGCTTTGCTAGAAATCAAATATCTCCAAATCTACTTGGCCATTTTTAGTGAATTTCATATGGTTGGAAAGCCTGTGAAATTATCTATGCAATGCCACTGGATTCAACCTCATATGTTGTGTAGATTTTGAATAGCAAAAATAACAAAACAGAGACTTTTCAGTATTCAAATAAATCTTAAAAATCAACCAATTTGAATTTTGAAGTGAATCCAATTGCAATAATTCACATTTAACAAACTCTAATTTATTATGTAAAAATATGATATATATTCTGTATATGATCATGGGCTAGAATCAAAATATTGGCTATGTAGTCAATACTAGCCCATTCAAACTATTTCAAATTTTAGGAATTTAAACCAATGAGGTGTAGCACCTCATTTAAATCATTCTCACAAGTGATATGAAGTAATGTGTTGACCTTTAAATGCTTAGGCTCATACTTGCTCACTTGTAGAATTTAAATCAACATAGTATTTAAATTGCAAAGGTTATTTAAAACACATGAGATAATGAATCTCATTTAAATCACTTTTCTCAAATACTAAGTGTGAAGTGTTGACCTTGGTCAACATGGGAGCACCCCTGGTTATTTGAGAAGATTAAATCTTAAGAATATTCAATGAGAGGAAATTATTTCTCCAAACCAAAGAGAAACCCTATTTTCAACTTTCAATGAGAGGAAATTATTTTCCTAATGTTAAATAAAGAAACCCTAGCATAATTTGAGAATAAATGTTAAGTAGTGATGCTAGATCCTTTGTGTGAGCCAATAAGGCTAATTAAGACTACTTAAGTGTTGTTTGGTGATTGTATCCTCGTATTCGTTTATAGACGCTAGTACCGGGGACTATCAAGAGGAAGAGGTCTTCTACCAAGAGGAAGAGCAAGAGAACTTTGATCACATCACCAACCAAGGCAAGCTATTACCAATGCAAGCTAGACTAATGCAACTATTTTGGTTGCAAGTTTATATTCTTGCCAAGTGCAAAGCTCTACAAGAGCAAGGCACCATTATATTTTACTTTATGAACCTATCCCAAGTTTTTTACTTTACAAGCTTTACTTGATTTTATTTATCAAAGTTACTTTTTGATTTATGATTCACTTGGTTGAATTATAGAGTAGTTCAAGAGCATCACACTTAGCCTAGCAAGCTCCAAGATACTTAGCACCCCTCATAACTAGTGGCTAGTGCTCAATATTAAAAGTGACTACTCTAATTGGGAACTTGTGAATTGAAATGACTTTGAAAACCTTGGAATGATGAGTCATTCTATTGAAAGATTTTGAAGGTGAATATGACTGGTGAATGACTTGGTGAATTTTACAAAAAACTGATGGTTGGGTTCGGATGCGATACCATTCCAATTTTACAAGTACCCCCACAATACCTGAATCTGGGTAAGGCTTAGCTGGAAACTTATGTATTCTAGTATGGGTTCCCTCTGAACAAGCGTCATCGGGGTTATGCTGGAGGCTGCCTCTACAAAAGGAATGATGTGAAATGACGTGAAATGAGGTGAATGTCCGGCCCAAGCCCTGTGCAGTTCCCAGGCTGACCGCGTGTCTTCACTGGGAGGCCAAGCTCATGGGGAGAGGTGCCTATACTAGAGTATGTAAATGAAAGGTTAGGATTGGTAGTTCGCGTACTGCGTACGATAAATCAGGGCCGACCCACTGACGAACTATTGCAATTGTTGTGGCACAAGTGTACAATCTCTGCAGAGTTAAACCTATTCGAATAGCCGCGTCCGCGGTTATGGACAGTTGGAAAGGCCATACTGTTCCGTCATCAGAAATTTTCTAAAAATATGAATGGTGACTTGGGACTTGAATTGAAAGGTGACTTTGACTTTGAATCACAACTGAGTTGTGGGAATGACACTAATGTTCCCACTTGAGTTAGTAAAATGAAGAGGCTTTGATTATGAAAGTGTTTATGAAATAAAATTGGCTTTATGCAAATGAAACTAGAGCTTCGAACCCCCTTACTATAGTTGATAGTATTTACCTTAGTATTAGTTTGCGAGTACTTTAAAGTACTCATGGCTGTGTCCCTGGCTATTCAAATGGCCAGACTATGAAGACGAGTACCAGAACCCGGAAGAAGGACACCAGGACGTCTACGACAACTAGGATCACTCCTGACGTCAACAGTTGCCTGTGGAATAGATGGACTACTACTACGCTACTTTCGCTTCCGCTATGTGTTATGTAATGAATAAATAGAACTTCTATTATTGTAATGAGACTGGATCATGTGATCCTTTATTTGTAAGACGATTATGGTATGTAATGAATGATGTGTTGTGATATCAATCTATTATGTCTCGCAAAAACAATATTCCTGGGATTGCGATGAATGGCATAATAGGCATCTGGACTTAAAAATCCGGGTGTTGACATCGTGTGGCCCCCTGACCTGCCCTTCCGCCTACAAATAGTCTTCGTCGCGAAACCCCCAGTACCGAGAGCCACGATACGGAAAACCTTCCAGAGACGCCGCCGCCGCCAATCCCATCTCGGGGGATTCAGGAGATCGCCTCCGGCACCCTGCCGGAGAGGGGATTCATCTCCCGGAGGACTCTACACCGTCATGGTCGCCTCCGGAGTGATGAGTGAGTAGTTCACCCCTGGACTATGGGTCCATAGCAGTAGCTAGATGGTTGTCTTCTCCTTATGTGCTTCATTGTCGGATCTTGTGAGCTGCCTAACATGATCAAGATCATCTATCTGTAATGCTATATGTTGTGTTTGTTGGGATCCGATGGATAGAGAATACTATGTTATGTTGATTATCAATCTATGTGTTGTTTATGATCTTGCATGCTCTCCGTTACTAGTAGATGCTTTGGCCAAGTTGATGCTTGTAACTCCAAGAGGGAGTATTTATGCTCGATAGTGGGTTCATGTCTCCGTGAATCTGGGGGAGTGAGAGAAACCTCTAAGGTTATGGATGTGCTGTTGCCACTAGGGATAAAACATTGATGCTATGTCCGAGGATGTAGTTATTGATTACATTACGCACCATACTTAATGCAATTGTCTGTTGTTTGCAACTTAATACTGGAAGGGGTTCGGATGATAACCTGAAGGTGGACTTTTTAGGCATAGATGCATGCTGGATAGCGGTCTATGTACTTTGTCGTAATGCCCAATTAAATCTCACAATACTCATCATATCATGTATGTGCATGGTCATGCCCTCTCTATTTTTCAATTGCCCAACTGTAATTTGTTCACCCAACATGCTATTTATCTTATGGGAGAGACACCTCTAGTGAACTGTGGACCCCGGTCCATTCTTTTACATCGAATACAATCTACTGCAATACTTGTTCTACTGTTTTCTGCAAACAATCATCATCCACACTATACATCTAATCCTTTGTTACAGCAAGCCGGTGAGATTGACAACCTCACTGTTTCGTTGGGGCAAAGTACTTTGGTTGTGTTGTGCAGGTTCCACGTTGGCGCCGGAATCCCTGGTGTTGCGCCGCACTACATCTCGCCGCCATCAACCTTCAACGTGCTTCTTGGCTCCTACTGGTTCGATAAACCTTGGTTTCTTACTGAGGGAAAACTTGCCGCTGTACGCATCACACCTTCCTCTTGGGGTTCCCAACGGACGCGTGCTGTACGCGTATCAAGCAGATTTTCTGGCGCCGTTGCCGGGGAGATCAAGACACGCTGCAAGGGGAGTCTCCACAATCCAATCTCTTTACTTTGTTTTTGTCTTGCATTATTTTATTTACTACTTTGTTTGCTGCACTAAATCAAAACACAAAAAAATTAGTTGCTAGTTTTACTTTACTTGCTATCTTGTTTGCTATATTAAAAACACAAAAAAATTAGTTAATTGCATTTACTTTATCTAGTTTGCTTTATTTACTATTGCTAAAATGGGTACTCCTGAAAATACTAAGTTGTGTGGCTTCACAACCACAAATAATAATGATTTCTTATGCACACCTATTGCTCCACCTGGTACTACAGCGGAATTCTTTGAAATTAAACCTGCTTTACTGAATCTTGTTATGCGAGAGCAATTTTCTGGTGTTAGTTCTGATGATGCTGCTGCCCATCTCAATAACTTTGTTGAATTATGTGAAATGCAAAAGTATAAGGATGTAGATGGTGACATTATAAAATTAAAATTGTTTCCTTTCTCATTAAGAGGAAGAGCTAAAGATTGGTTGCTATCTCTGCCTAAGAATAGTATTGATTCATGGACTAAATGCAAGGATGCTTTTATTGGTAGATATTATCCCCCTGCTAAAATTATATCTTTGAGGAGTAGCATAATGAATTTTAAACAATTAGATACTGAGCATGTTGCACAAGCATGGGAAAGAATGAAATCTTTGGTTAAAAATTGCCCAACCCATGGACTGACTACTTGGATGATCATCCAAACCTTTTATGCAGGACTGAATTTTTCTTCGCGGAACCTATTGGATTCAGCTGCTGGAGGTACCTTTATGTCCATCACTCTTGGTGAAGCAACAAAGCTTCTTGATAATATGATGATTAATTACTCTGAATGGCACACGGAAAGAGCTCCACAAGGTAAGAAGGTAAATTCTGTTGAAGAAACCTCTTCCTTGAATGATAAGATTGATGCTATTATATCTATGCTTGTGAATGATAGGACAAATATTGATCCTAATAATGTTCTGTTAGCTTCATTGGTTGCTCAAGAAGAACATGTTGATGGAAACTACATTAAAAATAATAATTTCAACAACAACGCTTACCGGAACAATTCTAGTAACAACTATAGGCCATATCCTTACAATAATGGCAACGGCTATGGTAATTCTTATGGGAATTCTTACAACAATAATAGGAATTCACCCCCTGGACTTGAAGCCATGCTTAAAGAATTTATTAGTACACAAACTGCTTTTAACAAATCTGTTGAAGAAAAGCTTGGGAAAATTAATATACTTGCTTCTAAAGTCGATAGTCTTGCTGCTGATGTTGATCTTTTGAAATCGAAAGTTATGCCTCATGAAAATCATAATCATAAAATTGTTACTACAGCAAATGCCATCCAAGTTAGAATTAATGAGAATATAAGATTGATGGCCGAATTGCGTGCTAGGTGGGAAAAAGAAGAAAATGAAAAAGACGATAATATAGCTAAAGTTTGGACTATTACCACCGCTAGTAATTCTAACGCTACACATGTTGCTGAACCTCCTACTAATAATGGTAAAATAATTGGTGTTGGCAATGTTTCCACTTCTAATGCAAAGCGTGAAAAACTGCCTGAAACTGCTAAAACTGCCTGTGATAAAACTGCTGAAATTTTTTCCAACATTGGGGATGATGATCCCATTGCTTTAGATTATAATGGTTTGGATTTTGATGATTGTCACATCTCTGAAGTTATAAAGTTCTTACAAAAACTTGCTAAGAGCCCTAATGCTAGTGCTATAAATTTGGCTTTCATGAAACATATTACAAATGCTCTCATAAAAGCTAGAGAAGAGAAACTAGAACGCGAAGCTTCTATTCCTAGGAAGCTAGAGGATGGTTGGGAGCCTATCATTAAGATGAAGGTCAATGACTTTGATTGTAATGCTTTATGTGATCTTGGTGTAAGTATTTCCGTTATGCCTAAGAAAATCTATAATATGCTTGACTTGCCACCATTGAAAAATTGTTATTTGGATGTTAATCTTGCTGATCATTCTACAAAGAAACCTTTGGGGAGAGCTGATAATGTTCGCATTACCGTTAACAATAACCTTGTCCCCGTTGATTTTGTTGTCTTGGATATTGAATGCAATGCATCTTGTCCCATTATATTGGGAAGACCTTTTCTTCGAACTGTTGGTGCTATTATTGACATGAAGGAAGGTAATATTAAATATCAATTTCCTCTCAAGAAAGGTATGGAACACTTCCCTAGAAAGAGAATGAAGTTACCTTTTGATTCTATTATTAGAACAAATTATGATGTTGACACTTCGTCTCTTGATAATACTTGATATACACTTTCTGCGCCTAGCTGAAAGGCGTTAAAGAAAAGCGCTTATGGGAGACAACCCATGTTTTTACTACAGTACTTTGTTTTATATTTGAGTCTTGGAAGTTGTTACTACTGTAGCAACCTCTCCTTATATTAGTTTTGTGCATTGTTGTGCCAAGTAAAGTCGTTGATAGTAAGGTTCATACTAGATTTGGATTACTGCGCAGAAACAGATTTCTTTGCTGTCACAAATCTGGTCCTAATTCTCTGTAGGTAACTCAGAAAATTATGCAAATTTACGTGAGTGATCCTCAGATATGTACGCAACTTTCATTCAATTTGAGCATTTTCATTTGAGCAAGTC
Organism: Lolium perenne; assembly: GCF_019359855.2. NCBI lineage: Eukaryota > Viridiplantae > Streptophyta > Magnoliopsida > Poales > Poaceae > Lolium > Lolium perenne. Next base: position 122,892,235 of record NC_067250.2, on the reverse strand, counting down.
TGGTGCCTCAATAAAATTCATCTTTACGAACTGTTCTGTTTTGACAGATTCTGCCTTTTATTTCGCATTGCCTGTTTTGCTATGCTTGATGGATTTTTCGATTCCATTGACTTTCAGTAGCTTTGTGCAATGTCCATAAGTGTTAAGAATGATTATGTCACCTCTGAACATGTAAATTTTAATTGTGCACTAACCCTCTAATGAGTTGTTTTGAGTTGGTGTGGAGGAAGTTTTCAAGGATCAAGAGAGGGAGATGATACAACATGATCAAGGAGAGTGAAAGCTCTAAGCTTGGGGATGCCCCGGTGGTTCACCCCTGCATATATCAAGAAGACTCAAGCATCTAAGCTTGGGGATGCCCAAGGCATCCCCTTCTTCATCGACAACATTATCATGTTCCTCCCCTGAAACTATATTTTTATTCCATCACATCTTATGTACTTTGCTTGGAGCGTCGGTTTGTTTTCGTTTTTGTTTTGTTTGAATAAAATGGATCCTAGCATTCTTTGTGTGGGAGAGAGACACGCTCCGCTGTTGCATATGGACAAATATGTCCTTAGGCTTTACTCATAATATTCATAGCGAAGTTTCTTCTTCGTTAAATTGTTATATGGTTGGAATTGGAAAATGATACATATAGTAATTGCTATAATGTCTTGGATAATGTGATACTTGGCAATTGTTGTGCTCATGTTTAAGCTTTTGCATCATATACTTTGCACCCATTAATGAAGAAATACATAGAGCATGCTAAAATTTGGTTTGCATAATTGGTCTCTCTAAGGTCTAGATAATTTCTAGTATTGAGTTTGAACAACAAGGAAGACGGTGTAGAGTCTTATAATGTTTATTATATGTCTTTTATGTGAGTTTTGCTGCACCGGTTCATCCTTGTGTTTGTTTCAAATAACCTTGCTAGCCTAAACCTTGTATCGAGAGGGAATACTTCTCATGCATCCAAATCCTTGAGCCAACCACTATGCCATTTGTGTCCACCATACCTACCTACTACATGGTATTTCTCCGCCATTCCAAAGTAAATTGCTTGAGTGCTACCTTTAAAATTTCTATCCTTTACCTTTGCAATATATAGCTCATGGGACAAATAGCCTAAAAACTATTGTGTTATTGAATATGTACTTATGCACTTTATCTCTTATTAAGTTGCTTGTTGTGCGATAACCATGTTCCTGGGGACGCCATCAACTACTCTTTGTTGAATATCATGTGAGTTGCTATGCATGTTCGTCTTGTCTGAAGTAAGGGAGATTTACCGCTAAAATGGTTAGAGCATTGCATAATGTTAGAGAAGAACATTGGGCCGCTAACTAAAGCCATGATCCATGGTGGAAGTTTCAGTTTTGGACAAATATCCTCAATCTCATATGAGAAAATTAATTGTTGCTACATGCTTATGCATATAAGAGGAGTCCATTATCTATTGTCTATGTTGTCCCGGTATGGATGTCTAAGTTGAGAATAATCAATAGCGAAAAATCCGATGCGAGCTTTATCCTTAGACCTTTGTACAGGCGGCATAGAGGTACCCCTTTGTGACACTTGGTTAAAACATGTGCATTGCGATGATAATCCAGGTAATTCGAGCTAATTAGGACAAGGTGCGGGCACTATTAGTATACTATGCATGAGGCTTGCAACTTGTAGGATATAATTTACATAACACATATGCTTTATTACTACCGTTGACAAAATTGTTTCTTGTTTTCAAAATTAAAGCTCTAGCACAAATATAGAAATCGATGCTTTCCTCTTTGAAGGACCTTTCTTTTACTTTTATGTTGAGTCAGTTCACCTATTTCTCTCCACCTCAAGAAGCAAACACTTGTGTGAACTGTGCATTGATTCCTACATACTTGCATATTGCACTTATTATATTACTCTAGGTTGACAATATCCATGAGATATACATGTTACAAGTTGAAAGCAACCGCTGAAACTTAATCTTCCTTTGTGTTGCTTCAATGCTTTTACTTTGAATTATTGCTTTATGAGTTAACTCTTATGCAAGACTTATTGATGCTTGTCTTGAAGTACTATTCATGAAAAGTCTTTGCTATATGATTCATTTGTTTACTCATGTCATTTACCATTGTTTTGATCGCTGCATTCATTACATATGCTTACAATAGTATGATCAAGGTTATGATGGCATGTCACTCCAGAAATTATCTTTGTTATCGTTTACCTGCTCGGGACGAGCAGAAACTAAGCTTGGGGATGCTGATACGTCTCCGACGTATCGATAATTTCTTATGTTCCATGCCACATTATTGATGATATCTACATGTTTTATGCATACTTTATGTTATATTTATGCATTTTCCGGCACTAACCTATTAACGAGATGCCGAAGAGCCATTCTTTGTTTGCTGTTTTTGGTTTCAGAAATCCTAGTAAGGAAATATTCTCGGAATTGGACGAAATCAACGCCCAGGGGCCTATTTTACCACGAAGCTTCCAGAAGACCGAAGAGGAGACGAAGTGGGGCCACGAGGTGGCCAGACACCAGGGCGGCGCGGCCCAAGCCCTGGCCGCGCCGGCCTGTCGTCTGGGCCCCTCGTGTGGCCCCCTGACCTGCCCTTCCGCCTACAAATAGTCTTCGTCGCGAAACCCCCAGTACCGAGAGCCACGATACGGAAAACCTTCCAGAGACGCTGATGTCTACGGGAGCTTCTATTCTTGTAGACAGTGTAGGGCCTCCAAGAGCAGAGGTTTGTAGAACAGCAGCAAGTTTCCCTTAAGTGGATCACCCAAGGTTTATCGACTCAGGGATGAAGAGGTCAAAGATATCCCTCTCATGCAACCCTGCAACCACAAAGCAAGAAGTCTCTTGTGTCCCCAACACACTGTAACACCCCAATTTTCAATAAAAAGAAAGTTAGAGAATTCCAGAGAGCAAAATTTCAAACCAACAAAAACTTTTTAAATTGCATATAGTACCATGCATAGGACTTGTGCATTTTATTGATATGCCATGATGATTGTTATTACTTGTATTTGATATGCTCTAAAAACCCTAATGTGGTCATATTAAGATCACCAACCAAATACATCAAAGAGGAAGAAAATCCATAAAATGAAAAACCCTAAAAACCCTCACATATGCCCTATGGCATTTTTATAAATTTTGACCCTAGACCTATTTGGTCTTCACCATTAGTTGAGTAATGTTATTAAACACTTATTACAACTTTTGGAATCAAAGAATCCCAATTCAAATGAAATTCAAACACAAATCTAGCTCACATATGATAATGGTCAAAATTGACAATTATAGTCTAATCACCACTTTGAGCCCTTGCCATTCAATTTTCCCAAACCAACTCTTGCTAACTCTTTGCACCATTTCAAAGTCAACATCAAGGTGAACAACTTTGGTAAAGATCACCATGCCAAAATCATCTTTGATCAAGAGCTATGCTCATCCAAAGTCTTAACTTTTTAACATATGCAACATTCTCCACTTAGCCATTTTTGCCAATTCTTGAATTCTAAAAATTCCACCACCACCTCTAATCACCTCTGGTCAAATACAACTTATATCAACACCCACATTTCAAAAAGATTCACCATTTGAATTATTTCAAATTTGGATATTTTTGCAAATTACAAAATCGGGCACTATTTGCAACTATTGCAAATAGTGATCGACACAACCTAATCTACTCCAAACCCAATCTACATTGTTCCCTGGTCCCCTTAAACCAAATTAATGCCCAATAGCATGCTAGGGAGAGAGAGAGCAAGCTAGGGCATGGCCATGCCGGCCATGCCACACACGTCGAGCTCTCCCCTCCCTTTCTTCTTCCCTGGCCATGGCCACCTTGCCAAACCGCACCACCCTAGCGCCGCCTACACTCGCCGTTGTCGAGGAGAACGACGACACACGCCGGACGACGCGCGCCCTGGACGCGCTCACCATGCCGATGACGTCGCGCATGGACATGCGCGCGGACGTCACAGTACACGCGCCGCGCCGCCACCTCGCTCTCGCCCTGGACCCGCTCTCGACGCCTTGAGCATCACCACGACACCTGGACGCCGCCAGACACCCGCCAGACCACGACCCGCGCCCACCGCCGCCGGAGAAGAGACCCTGCTCCGCCGCGGGCGCGACAGACCTGGAAGCAAGGCGACACAACCAGGCCCTCCCCGACCGAGCTGTCGACGCCATTCGCCTCGCCTGGACACGTAGAACACCGCTACACCCTCGCCTAGCTCGACCAGCCACCGGAAGCGCCGCGCCATGGTCGACCGCCACCCTGCCCCGCAGCACTCAAGCAACGCTATAAAAGGAGAGCTCCCCTTGCTGATCCAAGCACACCACCAGACTCCCCACCTCTCACAACCACTCAACCACCCCACCGTTCATCTGATTCACGCCGGAGAAGGGCCAATTGCAAGATCGCCGCCGCGGAAGCCCTGCAGAAATCGACGGCGAACCAGACCACTTCGAGCTCCGCCACTGCTACCAGCTGCTTCGCCGTCGTCCACCACTTCCCCGAGCATATTGACAACCCTAGCTGGAGCCACCGTAAGCCCTCCGACCCCCTACCTGAGCCGCCGGTGAACTCCTCTCTCGCCGGCGGGACGATGAACCACGGCCGTTAGATTTCGATCTAATCCAACGCACCACACTCGCCCATACCGATTCGGGTTTAGTGAGTCACTGACGCGCGGACCCCACCCTGTCAGCGCGCCGCGCGTCTGTGGACTGTGGTTGGGCTGGACTGGGTTGGTTTGGGCCGTTTTTAAATATTTCAGCCCAATTAGTTTTCCCGCCGGCCTGTTAATTCAAATCCAGTTTAAATAATTACAAATGAATTTCAATACTGCTGCCACTTTGAAATTCAATAGATTTAAATTGGCTAAACCAAATTTGATGAACTTTATATTGTTGGAAAGCTAGAGAAATTATCTACAACATGCCACTGGTCCCATGACCAGATTCTTTGTAGAATTAATCTGATAAAAATAACAAGGCAGGGAATTTTCCCTATTCAAATAATTATTAAAAATCAACCAAAATAGATATTAAGTTATTTCCAACTCTAATAGCTCACATTTGACTTACACAAATTGTTTATGCAATAAAATGGGGTGGTCACTTTGCATGATCATGCCATAGTTTAATTAATGGATATTATGGCTAGTTTAACTAGTTGATATTGTCCAAAACTATTAAAGTAAATTATGTGGAGTCTTATACTTCATTTAAACTTGTCTCACATGAATTCATGGGATGTTTGGACCCCTGGTCCCAAACTCTCTTATATGAATTACTTGAGATTTAAATCATATGTAGTGATATTAAATGATATGAGGTGATCTACCTCATTTAAATCATTTTCCCAAATGATGATGATGAACATTTGACTTAGGTCAATATGAGTTCATACATGATTGTTTGAGAAATTAAATCTTAAGAAGATTTCAATGAGAGGAAATTATTTCTCAAAGAACCCTATGGAAACTATCATTTACATATTAAATACAAAGAAGTGAATTCTATTTAAACAACACAACCCATGCACCTAAGTAGATTATTTTGTGTGCATAGAATAGTTTGTGTGTTTATATGTGATGTATGGAATAGCCATTGAATTAGTGAGTAATTATACTCGTATCCAAATTTAGACGGTAGCACCGGAGAGTACGCCGAAGAAGAAGGTTGCTACCAAGAGGAGGAGGAGGAACAGTTTGAGAACTACCAAGGCAAGCTAATATTCTTGCAAAGTGCAAAGCCCCTTGGGGCCAGGCACCATGATTCTTACCTTTTCTTACATGAGCCTATCCCAAGTTTTTACTTTACAAGTTTTACTTGTTTTCTAAATGAGTTACTTCTATAGTTAACTTTGGTCAAAGTACAAGTTGGTTACTAGAGTAGTGGAGTTAGTCTCTTCCAAGCAAAGCAAGATAGCACCCCTCATGATTTAGAGCTAGTGCTAATGAAATAAAACTTGACTACTCTAGATGGGAACAATGTGAATTTGAAATGAATTTGAAACCTTGGAATGAAGAGGCATTCCATTGAATGATTTTTGAAGGTGAATATGACCAAGAGAAGATGGTGATTTTTGATAAACAATGATGTTGGTTTGAATGCGATACCTTTCCAATTATTAAGTACCCCCACAATATCTGATTATGGGTAGGGCTTAACTGGAAGTTTATGCATCTTAGTATGGGTTCCCTCTGAACACACGTCATAGGGGTTACGCTTGAGGCTGTCTCCGTTGTTGAGAAATGATGTGAAATTGAGGTGAATTGTACGGCCAAGCCCTGTGCAGTTCCCAGGTTGACAGTTGGTCTTCACTGGGAGGCCAAGCTCATGGGGAGAGGTGCTCATACTAGGATTCGTAAGTGAAAGGTTATGGTTGATGATCCGCGTACTGTGTTACGATGATTCGGGGTAATCCCGACGGATGAAATCAAATGTTGTGGCACAAGTGTGCAACCTCTGCAGAGTGTAAACCTATTCGAATAGCCGCGTCCACGGTTACGGACGGTTGGAAAGGCCATACAGTTTCCGATGTCATAGCTTTGAAAATGATGTTGAAAGGTGATGGTGAAATGACTTGTGGTGAATTGAATTGATATCACCACTTGAATGGTGGGAATGACACTAATGTTCCCACTTGAGTTAGTTAGCACTTGAATAAGCTTTTCTCAAATATTGTGAACTAAAACTAGCTTTATGCAAATAAACTAGAGCTTAGCGAACCATACTAGAATGTCTAGCACTTACATTAGTATTAGTTTGCGAGTACTTAAAGTACTCACGGCTTTGTCCCTGGCTATTCAAATGGCCAGATTATGAAGATGAACAAGGAGACGACCAGCAGGACGCCTACGACAACTAGAAGTCTTCTGACATCAAGCGTTGGCCTGTGGACTAGAGAGTCCTTGTATCTTACGCTTCCGCTATGTTGAACTATGAACTTGTGATTGTTCGTTGATCAATAGATCAACTATTCGTGCAATATGGATCATGTGATTCCAAATTTGTAAGACTTATGGTTTGTAATGAATGATGACTGTGATACTTAACTATTATGCCTCGCAACAACAATATTCCTGGGATTGCGATGTATGACATAATAGGCATCCGGACTTAAAAATCCGGGTGTTGACAAGTTGGTATCAGAGCCATTGTTTGACCTTAGAAGACCTTAGTTAGAATGGGTGTTCTGAAAAACTTAACTTTGAAATCAAATGAAAGAAAATATTTGTGAAAATTTACTACACTCTTGTCTTTGAGACTTTGCCAAAATTTGATGAATCATGTTCTATCTTATTTGAATCAACTTAAAATTTTGCCACACTTTGCACTCTCTAACTTACTCCTCCAATTCTCTTTCAGATGGAGCCGAATGAACCCATCAACACCAAGTTTTACCAGCTTGGGAACGGAGGGAGCTTGATCTTCGAGCACGACCTCAACGCCGTCTCTGACTTCCTTGGGCGCCCACACCCCGAGTTCCACGGGGTTCAGCTGGACGACACGCCCGGAGGAGAGTTGCAGTGGGTGATCACTGCCGACTTGAGGGGCAAGATGGAGCCTCCCACCTCGGAGAGGATCCTCTTCTCCTTCCGCGAGAGCAACTGGCTCGACGGACTCGCACGTGGCCTTCAGGAGGCACTTGCGCGCCTCTATGGACAGAACGTGGTGCGCATCCTCGCCTCTCGCTACGCCCACCTTGTGAGGCGTGATGCTGCGGGAGTGCCCATGGAGTTGCAGCCGCACCCGGAGTTGAGGCACCATGCTGAGCACCTGGACTTCATGCTCTACCAGACTCAGAGGGACCTCGACGCCACTCGCGCTTACGCGAACTAGACCCATGCTCACATCACCGAGCAGGGTGAGGCGATCAAGCTACTCAACAACGACCGCAAGAGCCTTCGCCAGCAGCGTACCAAGAAGGACGCTACGATTTGTCGCCTTCGCGCCCGGATCGCGTCACTTGAGGCCACTGTCAAGGCCCAGGAGGATCAGATTCGTCAGCTGGAGGATGACGACGGAGGCATCGACATCCAGGGAGGAGACGCCTTCCTGAGCAATGACAACGACTTTGAGGAGGACGAGAACACCGAGGAGGAAGACTACGAGTTCCTGGAGGCAGGACCCGACGACTACGTCCCGATCGATGTCGAGGATGAGGAGTAGTTGCACTAGTCTCACTTATGTAGGTGTGAGTTGTATCCCGTCCCTTGTATCGTAGCATGAGAATGGTTCTTAAAACCATTGGAGTATGTGTGTGTTAGTTTGTATCATGTGTTGAATGAATGAATGAATGTTATGTTTGTCATGAAAAGATTACAAGTTTTCAAATAATTTATCAAACTTAACCAAAATGAACCATAGAATGTTCCCTCTTATCTCATGATCTTCTATATCTTCAGATGGCCCCTCCAAATCGCACCAATGACGCGATGCTGCAACTGCTGCAAACCATGCTTGCCGACCGGGAAACCGAAAGAGCCGAACGCCAAGCCAACCTCATCGCCTTGCAGAACATCGCCAACCAAGGCCATGGAAATCATGACCACCCCGGATCCAAGCTCAAGAACTTCCAAAACACCAATCCCCCGGTGTTTAGCAAGACCGAGGAGCCCCTTGACGCCGACGATTGACTCCAAACTATGGAGAACAATCTGGAGGTAGCCGGAGTGGAAGACAACGAGAAAGTTTTGTTCGCCACCCACTATCTCGCTGGACCAGCCCGCGCTTGGTGGACAAGCACCCGTGCCATGAACGGAGGTCAATTCATGACTTGGGAGGATTTCAAACTCAAGTTCAGCAAGTACCATGTACCCCCGGGTCTTATCAAGAAGATGAGGGATGAGTTCCGTGAACTGAAACAAGGTCGCATGACGGTGGTTGAATACCGCAACAAGTTTCTCACATTGTCGAGGTATGCCCCTGATGAGACCGACACCGTTGAGAAGAGGAAGGAGAGATTGCTGAACGGACTGCATGATGAGATGCAGACTGTCCTCGTCAACATCCCCTTCGCCGACCTCGAAGCCCTTGTTGACTCCGCCATCCAGATGGAGGGCAAGTTAAACCAAGCCAATGAGAACCGCAAGCGCCGCATGGCGAATCAGAGTGGATCAAGCCACCCCCAGAAGTTTCGCCCTAGCTCAAGCGGAGGTTTCACTCCAAGAAACAACAAACCCCAGATGCAGAACTCTCGCCCCGGTTATCAGAACCGGAGTGGATGAAACTCCAAACCAGGAGGCTACAACAACAACAACAACTACAACAACAACAACAACTACAACCGCGCTCCACCCCGAGCCCCTAACAACAACAACAACACCAACACCACTCCCAGAACCGGAAGCAATGCCGTGCCCGTTGCGAACAAGCAGGACAAGACCACTATTACTTGTTATGAGTGTGGTGTAGTGGGGCACTACTCCAACGAGTGTCCCAAGTGTCTTGCCAAGCTCGCCGGCAACACCGCTGCACCTGCTCAGCAGCAACGCCGTGTCTCCACTGGCAAGAAGTTCGCCCCCAACAACCCCAATAAGCGCAACGGCCGCCTCTACCACATGAACGCCGAAGAAGCCCAGGAAGCACCAGATGTTGTACTGGGTATGTTTTCTGTCAACCACATCCCTGCCAGAGTATTGTTTGATTTCGGAGCATCTCATTCTTTTGTCACGGAAGACTTTGCATCAACAAGTAAAATTCAACCCCTCAGTTTGAAGCATGTTATGATAGTTCAAATCCCCGGATCAACCACCAAAGCCAGAAAATTTTGCAAAAATGTACCAATCAAAATCCATGATGTAGATTTCTTTGCAAATCTAATCATACTTGGAACCAAAGGTTTGGAAGTTGTCCTAGGAATGGACTGGATGTCAAAACACAATGGATTGATAGACTGTGCCAAGAAAGCCATAACCATGACTAGCAGCACCGGTATAGTAGTAGAGCACGTCTCTGAAAAACTACCCAGAAAATTCACCTGCAACCAAAGTGTATCCAAGCCAACTCTGGATCAAATCAGGGTCGTTTGTCGCTACCCTGATGTGTTTCCGGATGATCTACCCGGTATGCCCCCGGATCGGGATATCGAGTTTATCATCGAGTTAATTCCCGGAACTGGACCCATAGCCCAGAGAGCCTACAGCATGAACGCAACCGAGCTTGTGGAGCTGAAGAAGCAGATAGATGATATGTTGGCCAAAGGTCTAATTAGACCAAGTGCATCCCCCTGGAGATCACCCGTCTTGTTTGTGGACAAGAAGGATGGTGCAAATCGTTTATGCACGGACTATCGTAAGCTTAACGATGTTACCATCAAAAACAAATACCCCCTACCCAAGACAGAAGACTTGTTCGATCAACTCACCGGATCCAGATGGTTCTCCAAGATAGATCTTAGAACTGGATATCATCAGCTGAAGATCCGAGCCACCGACATTCCAAAAACTGCCTTTACCACCAGATATGGGTTTTATGACTACAACGTCATGTCGTTTGGACTGACCAATGCCCCCGCTTATTTCATGAATCTCATGAATAAGATCTTCATGAACTTTTTGGACAAGTTTGTCGTTGTATTCATCGACGACATCCTCGTCTACTCCAAGTCCGAAGAGGAACATGAATAACATTTGGAGATTGTCCTAGAAACCCTTAGACAGCACAAGTTGTATGCCAAGTTCAGCAAGTGTGAATTTTGGCTGGAAGAAGTTGGATTCCTGGGACATATCTTGTCTGCAGGAGGAATTGCCGTAGATCCCGCCAAAATCAAAACTGTTATGGAATGGCAAGCCCCAACCACCCATACCGAGGTCCGCGCTTTTCTTGGATTAGCCGGATATTACCGCAGATTTGTAGAAGGTTTCTCGAGCATCGCTCAACCAATGACCCAATTGCTGAAAAAGGACAGAAAGTTTGAGTGGACCGACAAATGCGAAGAGAGCTTTCAACAGCTCAAGAGTAGACTGACAACAGCCCCAATCCTGATCATGCCAGATATCGCAAAGCCCTTTGACGTGTATTGCGACGCCTCCAAGACTGGACTTGGATGCGTGCTTATGCAAGAAGGCAAGGTCGTATCCTACCTTTCAAGACAGCTAAAGCAACATGAACAGAACTACCCAACCCATGACCTCGAACTTGCAGCCGTGGTCTTAGCCTTGAAAGTTTGGCGTCATTACCTCATGGGTAATCGATGCGAGATCTACTCCGACCACAAAAGCCTCAAATATATATTCACCCAGAAAGAGCTGAACATGAGACAACGCCGATGGATCGAATTGATCAAGGATTACGACATGGAGATTCACTACCACCCCGGCAAGGCCAATGTGGTAGCGGATGCTTTGAGTCGACTGCCGTGTCAGTTGAACTCCATGCTCGCAACCGAACAACCCAGCTTGCATCAGGAGTTTGAACAGTTCAGACTTGAACTTGTTAGCGAAGGATTCCTAGCCAGCATCGAGCTACAACCCACCTTGGTTAGCCAGATCAAGGAAGCCCAGAAAGACAATGCTAGCATCGACGGAATCAAGAAACAGATAGCCGCAGGAAAAGCCCCCGGATTCACCGTAGATGAAGCCGAAGTTCTTTGGTACAAAGAACGTCTCTGCGTACCATCAGACTCTGACTTGAAACAAGTCATCCTGCAAGAAGCCCATGACACCCTTTATTCAATCCACCCCGGAGGTACCAAGATGTATCAGGACTTGAAGGAACAATTCTGGTGGCACGGAATGAAGAGAGAAATCGGTAGCTATATCGCTAAGTGTGACATCTGTCAGAGAGTCAAGGCAGAACACCAACGACCCGCCGGACTGTTACAGCCACTCCAGATTCCAGAATGGAAATGGGACTCCGTAGGAATGGACTTTATCACCGGACTGCCCAAATCCAGCAAAGGCAATGATTCAATATGGGTAGTTGTCGATAGATTGACCAAAGTCGCCCATTTCATCGCCGTCAAAACCACTTATCAAGGCCCAAAGCTAGCAGAACTATACATCTCTAGAATAGTCACCCTGCACGGAACCCCGAAATCGATAGTGTCAGATAGAGGATCACAGTTCACCTCAAGGTTCTGGCAGAAGGTGCATGAAGGACTAGGCACCCGTCTGAATTTCAGCACCGCCTATCACCCTCAGACCGACGGACAGACTGAGAGAGTAAACCAGATACTGGAAGACATGCTTAGAGCATGCGTACTGGAATACGGATCCAAGTGGGAAGACTGCCTACCTTACGCAGAATTCTCTTACAACAATAGCTATCAAGCCAGCCTACAGATGGCCCCCTTTGAAGCCTTGTACGGAAGGAAATGCCGCACACCCCTAAACTGGTTAGAAGTCGGAGAGAGCCAAGTTTTTGGCCCAGACGTTCTTCGTGAAGCCGAAGAGAAAGTCCACAAGATTCGCGAGTATCTCAAGACTGCCCAATCAAGACAGAAGAGCTACGCCGACAAGAGACGTCGGGAGATGACCTTCGAGATCGGAGACTTCGTCTATCTCAAGGTATCCCCCTTGAAAGGAATGCAAAGGTTCCAACTGAAAGGAAAGCTTGCACCCCGATATGTCGGACCTTTCAAAGTCCTCAGCCGCCGAGGTGAAGTATCGTATCAACTGGAGTTACCGGAAGAGATGTCGGCTGTGCACGACGTGTTTCACATTTCACTTCTCCGGAAGTGCCTTGAAGTCCCGGAGAAGACCGAAGTGTTCAAGAACATCGATCACCGATCGGTGGATATCAACAAGGACCTAACCTACCGCGAAGTGCCGATTCGCATCCTGGAGGAAGCTTACCGAACCACCCGCACCCGAAGCATCAAGTTTCTGAAGATACAGTGGAGCAATCATACCGAGGATGAAGCCACATGGGAACGCGAAGACTTCATGAAGAAGGAGTTCCCAGATCTCTTTAGTACCTAACTTTCTTTTCGATCTCGGGACGAGATCTTTTGTAAGGGGGAAGGGTTTGTAACACCCCAATTTTCAATAAAAAGAAAGTTAGAGAATTCCAGAGAGCAAAATTTCAAACCAACAAAAACTTTTTAAATTGCATATAGTACCATGCATAGGACTTGTGCATTTGATTGATATGCCATGATGATTGTTATTACTTGTATTTGATATGCTCTAAAAACCCTAATGTGGTCATATTAAGATCACCAACCAAATACATCAAAGAGGAAGAAAATCCATAAAATGAAAAACCCTAAAAACCCTCACATATGCCCTATGGCATTTTTATAAATTTTGACCCTAGACCTATTTGGTCTTCACCATTAGTTGAGTAATGTTATTAAACACTTATTACAACTTTTGGAATCAAAGAATCCCAATTCAAATGAAATTCAAACACAAATCTAGCTCACATATGATAATGGTCAAAATTGACAATTATAGTCTGATCACCACTTTGAGCCCTTGCCATTCAATTTTCCCAAACCAACTCTTGCTAACTCTTTGCACCATTTCAAAGTCAACATCAAGGTGAACAACTTTGGTAAAGATCACCATGCCAAAATCATCTTTGATCAAGAGCTATGCTCATCCAAAGTCTTAACTTTTTAACATATGCAACATTCTCCACTTAGCCATTTTTGCCAATTCTTGAATTCTAAAAATTCCACCACCACCTCTAATCACCTCTGGTCAAATACAACTTATATCAACACTCACATTTCAAAAAGATTCACCATTTGAATTATTTCAAATTTGGATATTTTTGCAAATTACAAAATCGGGCACTATTTGCAACTATTGCAAATAGTGATCTACACAACCTAATCTACTCCAAACCCAATATACATTGTTCCCTGGTCCCCTTAAACCAAATTAATGCCCAATAGCATGCTAGGGAGAGAGAGCAAGCTAGGGCATGGCCATGCCGGCCATGCCACACACGTCGAGCTCTCCCCTCCCTTTCTTCTTCCCTGGCCATGGCCACCTTGCCAAACCGCACCAGCACACCACCCTAGCGCCGCCTACACTCGCTGTTGTCGAGGAGAACGACGACACACGCCGGACGATGCGCGCCCTGGACGCGCTCACCATGCCGATGACGTCGCGCATGGACATGCGCGCGGACGTCACAGTACACGCGCCGCGCCGCCACCTCGCTCTCGCCCTGGACCCGCTCTCGACGCCTTGAGCATCACCACGACACCTGGACGCCGCCAGACACCCGCCAGACCACGACCCGCGCCCACCGCCGCCGGAGAAGGAGACCCTGCTCCGCCGCGGGCGCGACAGACCTGGAAGCAAGGCGACACAACCAGGCCCTCCCCGACCGAGCTGTCGACGCCATTTGCCTCGCCTGGACACGTAGAACACCGCTACACGCTCGCCTAGCTCGACCAGCCACCGGAAGCGCCGCACCATGGTCGACCGCCACCCTGCCCCGCAGCACTCAAGCAACGCTATAAAAGGAGAGCTCCCCTTGCTGATCCAAGCACACCACCAGACTCCCCACCTCTCACAACCACTCAACCACCCCACCGTTCATCTGATTCACGCCGGAGAAGGGCCAATTGCAAGATCGTCGCCGCGGAAGCCCTGCAGAAATCGACGGCGAACCAGACCACTTCGAGCTCCGCCACTGCTACCAGCCGCTTCGCCGTCGTCCACCACTTCCCCGAGCATATTGCCAACCCTAGCTGGAGCCACCGTAAGCCCTCCGACCCCCTACCTGAGCCGCCGGTGAACTCCTCTCTCGCCGGTGGGATGATGAACCACGGCCGTTAGATTTCGATCTAATCCAACGCACCACACTCGCCCATACCGATTCGGGTTTAGTGAGTCACTGACGCGCGGACCCCACCCTATCAGCGCGCCGCGCGTCTGTGGACCGTGGTTGGGCTGGACTGGGTTGGTTTGGGCCGTTTTTAAAAATTTCAGCCCAATTAGTTTTCCCGCCGGCCTGTTAATTCAAATCCAGTTTAAATAATTACAAATGAATTTCAATACTGCTGCCACTTTGAAATTCAATAGATTTAAATTGGCTAAACCAAATTTGATGATCTTTATATTGTTGGAAAGATAGAGAAATTATCTACAACATGCCACTGGTCCCATGACCAGATTCTTTGTAGAATTAATCTGATAAAAATAACAAGGCAGGGACTTTTCCCTATTCAAATAATTATTAAAAATCAACCAAAATAGATATTAAGTTATTTCCAACTCTAATAGCTCACATTTGACTTACACAAATTGTTTATGCAATAAAATGGGGTGGTCACTTTGCATGATCATGCCATAGTTTAATTAATGGATATTATGGCTAGTTTAACTAGTTGATATTGTCCAAAACTATTAAAGTAAATTATGTGGAGTCTTATACTTCATTTAAACTTGTCTCACATGAATTCATGGGATGTTTGGACCCCTGGTCCCAAACTCTCTTATATGAATTACTTGAGATTTAAATCATATGTAGTGATATTAAATGATATGAGGTGATCTACCTCATTTAAATCATTTTCCCAAATGATGATGATGAACATTTGACTTAGGTCAATATGAGTTCATACATGATTGTTTGAGAAATTAAATCTTAAGAAGATTTCAATGAGAGGAAATTATTTCTCAAAGAACCCTATGGAAACTATCATTTACATATTAAATACAAAGAAGTGAATTCTATTTAAACAACACAACCCATGCACCTAAGTAGATTATTTTGTGTGCATAGAATAGTTTGTGTGTTTATATGTGATGTATGGAATAGCCATTGAATTAGTGAGTAATTATACTCGTATCCAAATTTAGACGGTAGCACCGGAGAGTACGCCGAAGAAGAAGGTTGCTACCAAGAGGAGGAGGAGGAACAGTTTGAGAACTACCAAGGCAAGCTAATATTCTTGCAAAGTGCAAAGCCCCTTGGGGCCAGGCACCATGATTCTTACCTTTTCTTACATGAGCCTATCCCAAGTTTTTACTTTACAAGTTTTACTTGTTTTCTAAATGAGTTACTTCTATAGTTAATGTGAACGCCCCGGAATCGGTACCCTGAGGATTCCAGCGATCCCGCCGAAATCCGCACGATATCGATTCTAAGACGCCCTCCGACACGACGTGCGCGACAAATCACACACATGATGCCAGAGGAATTAACACGAGCGGTAACATTACAACAGGATTACAATAGAGCCCACAAGAAACATATATTACAACAACGACTCCAACGAGTCAAGATACAAATATACAATACAAAGATCCAAATCATACAAAAGATCAAATACGTCCGAGTACGGACAAGATACAAATTGGACTAAGAGTCCTGAAGATAACCAGTGGCATCCATAACCCTGCCCAGGCCAAGCCGGAAGGGTAACCTTGCTAACATCGTCTTCATCGAACATATCTTCATACCTGCCTGGTTATATCCCGTAGAAGCAGCAATAAGTACGGGTTCGTACTTAACAAGACTTCAAGACGTATAAGCATTCGTCAACCAGTCGTCCTTTGTACTTGAGGCACGCAGGGGACTTAGAGGATGCAAGAGGAACGTCATAGGCAATATGGTGGGGTTAAGCAGCAGCGCGCAAGCACTAAAAAAACCTATAGAGACACTCTACAACATTCGTCTACCAGAGAAGGTGAGAGAGCGCATAAACTAACAGTTCTATACTCTTCAAACATAACACAGCCGATGTGTTCCCCCTTCGCAAAGAGGTACTGGCAAAGGCACTCACACGGTTATCAAGTTTTAACCAGTTATTATTTAAGTTGTTCTATCTTACTATGCAAGTTATTTGTATTGAAACAACAGGTGTAAGTTGTCTATGGTCGAGTCATACAGCTCCAAGTCGTCCATAACCGTGGACACGGCTTATCGATAAGATTGTAACCCTGCAGGGGTGCCCAAATGTGCCCACACGCACGATCAACCCACTTACGACAGGTGGATATCACGACACGCACTCTCCTTCACTACAACAATGTCCAGGAAGCCACCTAACTAAGTTAAACCCGTATCAGAGTCCGGCCGTGCTCCGAAGCGGACTCAGCTATTGCGTCAGCGTACTAGGTGATCAGTGCCCAGCGGGATGACCACTTCGCAGCGGCTCCGCAACCTACGAACGTGCAAGAGACAACGGGGTACAAGGCCCCAAAAGTAACATCATATCATCTGACCAGAAAGAAACAAGCTTGCACGCCCGAGAGAAACAAAGCATTCAAACTAGTTGTGGCCACTGGACAAAACTGTAGATTCCGGCAGTGGTCGAGGGGAGACCCGGTAAGCATACCCACGTGTGGTTAGAGCGCTCAGTCTCGGAACAGATAACAAGAACTCGGGTCCTAAGTTATTTAGGAAACACAAGTGAGCCGTCACAAAACTAGCAGCTAACCCACTGATGCCTCCGCTAAACAATTATCAACAACTAAAGTAACCATGATTCTTCCCAACATATAACCCGATAAAATAACAATAAAGGTAACGAGATAAAACAGCACTAGCATGCACTACGACTCGCAAGGCAGACTCGATAACCAAACAATAGCCGTAGGAGGTGGTGGTGGCAATATGGGCTGCTTGAGGTAACAAGTGGAAAGGACACGTGACAAGAACGCAACTTAAGGATAGCATGAGGGAGAAGGCAAAATAAAATAGGTGAGCGACTTCTGCAGGGGCAGAAGTATAGGGGAAATGCTTGCCTGTTAAAGCTTGACGAGGGACATCCGGAGAACTTGTCGTATCTCACAGCACCACTTCGTGATCCTATCCGGGAAGAAGCAAATGCTGGAACCCACAACGTGTGCAAGTCTTACTACTACGGATAAAGAAGATCCAGCATGATCAAGATGATATGCATGGCATGGCAAACATGATGCGGCGATGCAACTTATCCAATTTAAGCGGAATCGGAATCCCGACACACAAATTATTAGGTTCGAGTTGTTTATCTACCCCTTATATTAAATGTTGATTAGCATGGCAACACATGTCATAGGTGCGCTACACAAATTTAAATGGAACCGAGATAAGAGATAAGCAATCCCGCACAATTCCATATTTAATTATTAGGTGAATCGCTATCAACCCGAACAACCCCATGATATGACATGCGATGCGACACATGATGATATGGCAAATGCAACAAGTTATAGATGGCACATTTATAAAATAGGTTGGCTTAGGGTTGGGGTCTCACGGTACCGGAACATAGGCGGTCGCCGGATTCGGTTTCGGAGAGGATGAAGATGAAGCGAATGTCTCGGCATTCGAATCCGAGAAAGAAGCCTTGAGGTTCCGGCTTCGTTTGCTGATGGCGAATTTGAGTAGACGTCAGTGATACTTGGAACGGCAACAAGGATCCTTTGGCCGGTGACGAGATGACGAACTTGGCAGTACGAAAGGAAGTAGACCGCCGACACAGTTTCTTCCGTTCGGTGGCCGAAGAACATGTATCAACTTAACATTGTAGTTCCCAATGTAGCACCACACCACCACATCCACCCTCACATCCACATACAACATCACTGCAGCACGGGATCGGAGAAACGCGTCAGCAGAAGCAGCAATAGAACAAAGTGGTACAAGATACATGCGTTCACAAGGCAGGCTGGCCAACACCTTGTTGACCCCGCGCGGAGGCAGGAGGCAACGACCAGGACAAGCAGGTGCACACACGGAGATATTATGCGCTGAGGCGGAGGTGGAGGAACAGCGATGGGGCGGCGCGGCTAGAGGCAGGGGCGCAGTGGCCGGCGGCCCAGCAAACGACGGAATGGAAGCGAGGCGGCCGGGCGGCGCGCGACCGAGCGGAGGAGGGCGGCGCTCACAGGAGGATGCCCATCAACCGGCGAGGAGCAGACGCGGGCGAGCGGTGGGTGCGTTCTCGCACAAGGAGAGACGGTGAGGCCGGCGGCGCGCAGCAGCAAGGGGTCAAGGTGACGGCCGGGCTGGAGGATGGAGAGGCGGGGCCACGCGCGACGAGGAACAAGTGGCGGCGGCGCTCGAGCTTGCGCAGGAGGCGGTGGCCGGTGCAAGGGAGAGCTGGGTGAGGGCGGCGCGCAAGGAGCCCGTGGCGATACTGGAGGCGGACACCAGAGGCATGAAGGTCGGTGGAGCATGGGGTAGCGACGGCCGGCGGCGGCGCCATGCGGGCAGAGAGGGAAGCGAGGTCGAGAGGGGGCGCGGTTCGCGAGCGAGGAGAAGAGCGACGCGCTCGAGGTTGGGTCGGGGATGAGAGGAGAGGCTCAGAGAGAGGTGGGAGGGTCTAGATAGAAAAAGAAATAGGTGAGGGGGTTTTCCGGAAAAGAGGGGACCGGCGGCGGGGAGGTGGACTGCAAAAAGCCAGGGAACCCTAGGGTTCCACTGGTGGACCTCCGGGTGGGCCAAGGTGGGCCGGAGAAGAGGGAGCCGGCTGGGCTGCCTGGCCTGGCCGGTGGGAGGTCTCCTCCTTCTTTTTTTTTTAAAAAAACGTTTTCCTTTTATTATTTTCCTGTTTGTTAACAAAACCTTTTCAAATAGTTTTTATATAGTAAAATAAGCTGAGAAAATTATATTTTCATTTGAGATAAAAAGAGGGGAATAATTTAGAAATAAAATAGGGTTTAATAAAATAATTTTGGAGTTCAAAAATATGCATGATGCCATGATGATGCACAAAAGAAAAACAACAAACAATTCTAACAGGTGTGCTACCCTGGGCCGTTACAATTAACTTTGGTCAAAGTACAAGTTGGTTACTTGAGTAGTGGAGTTAGTCTCTTCCAAGCAAAGCAAGATAGCACCCCTCATGATTTAGAGGTAGTGCTAATGAAATAAAACTTGACTACTCTAGATGGGAACAATGTGAATTTGAAATGAATTTGAAACCTTGGAATGAAGAGGCATTCCATTGAATGATTTTTGAAGGTGAATATGACCAAGAGAAGATGGTGATTTTTGATAAACAATGATGTTGGTTTGAATGCGATACCTTTCCAATTATTAAGTACCCCCACAATACCTGATTATGAGTAGGGCTTAACTGGAAGTTTGTGCATCTTAGTATGGGCTCCCTCTGAACACACGTCATAGGGGTTACGCTTGAGGCTGCCTCCGTTGTTGAGAAATGATGTGAAATTGAGGTGAATTGTACGGCCAAGCCCTGTGCAGTTCCCAGGTTGACAGTTGGTCTTCACTGGGAGGCCAAGCTCATGGGGAGAGGTGCTCATACTAGGATTCGTAAGTGAAAGGTTATGGTTGATGATCCGCGTACTGTGTTACGATAATTCGGGGTAATCCCGATGGATGAAATCAAATGTTGTGGCACAAGTGTGCAACCTCTGCAGAGTGTAAACCTATTCGAATAGCCGCGTCCACAGTTACGGACGGTTGGAAAGGCCATACAGTTTCCGATGTCATAGCTTTGAAAATGATGTTGAAAGGTGATGGTGAAATGACTTGTGGTGAATTGAATTGAAATCACCACTTGAATGGTGGGAATGACACTAATGTTCCCACTTGAGTTAGTTAGCACTTGAATAAGCTTTTCTCAAATATTGTGAACTAAAACTAGCTTTATGCAAATAAACTAGAGCTTAGCGAACCATACTAGAATGTCTAGCACTTACATTAGTATTAGTTTGCGAGTACTTAAAGTACTCACGGCTTTGTCCCTGGCTATTCAAATGGCCAGAGTATGAAGATGAACAAGGAGACGACCACCAGGACGCCTACGACAACTAGAAGTCTTCTGACGTCAAGCGTTGGCCTGTGGACTAGAGAGTCCTTGTATCTTACGCTTCCGCTATGTTGAACTATGAACTTGTGATTGTTCGTTGATCAATAGATCAACTAATCGTGTAATATGGATAATGTGATTCCAAATTTGTAAGACTTATGGTTTGTAATGAATGATGACTGTGATACTTAACTATTATGCCTCGCAACAACAATATTCCTGGGATTGCGATGTATGACATAATAGGCATCCGGACTTAAAAATCCGGGTGTTGACACACACCTAATAGGTGCACTAGTTCGGCGAAGAGATAGTGAAATACAGGTGGTATGAATAAGTATGAGCAGTAGTAACGGTACCAGAAAAGTGCTTTGCTGTCCAGGACTGGCGTGTAGTTGATGGTGGTAATATTGCAGGCAGTACAAATGCAGTAGAACAGTAAACAAGCAGCGATAGCAGTATTTAGGAACAAGGCCTAGGGATCATACTTTCACTAGTGGACACTCTCAACATTGATCACATAACAGAATAAATAGATAGATGCTAGACTCTACACCCTCTTGTTGGATGATGAACACCACTAACTGTGTAGGATTACACGAACCCTCAATGCCGGAGTTAACAAGCTCCACAATATTCGATGTTCATATTTAAATAACCTTAGAGTGCATGACAGATCAACATAACCAAACCAAGTACTAACATAGCATGCACACTGTCACCTTCATGCTACGAAAGGAGGCATAGATCACATAGTACCATCATAGCAATAGTTAACTTCATAATCTACAAGAGATCACAATCATAGCCTACGCCAAGTACTAACACGATGCACACACTGTCACCATTACACCGTGCAGGAGGAATAAACTACTTTAATAACATCACTAGAGTAGCACACAGATAAATTGTGATACAAAGCACATTGCAATCATAAAGAGATATAAATAAGCACTTCACTATGCCATTCATAACAGTGAATAAGTATTCTGTGAAATATAGCCTAAGAGACCCACACGGTGCACACACTGTCACCTTTACACACGTGGGACAAGGAGTCTCCGGAGATCACATAAGTAAAATCCACTTGACTAGCATAATGACATCTAGATTACAAGCATCATCATATGAATCTCAATCATGTAAGGCAGCTCATGAGATTATTGTATTGAAGTACATAGGAGAGAGATGAACCACATAGCTACCGGTACAGCCCCGAGCCTCGATGGAGAACTACTCCCTCCTCATGGGAGACAACAGCGTTGATGAAGATGGCTGTGGTGTCGATGGAGGAGCCTTCCGGGGGCACTTCCCCGTCCCGGCGGCGTGCCGGAACAGAGACTCCTGTCCCCCAGATATTGGCTTCGCGATGGCGGCGGCTCTGGATGGTTTCTCGTACCGTGGCTTTTCCGTCTCGAGGTTTTAGGTCGAGGGGGCTTAAATAGGCGAAGAGGCGGCGTCAGAGGGTCGAAGAGGCGGTGAGATGATAGGGCGGCGCGGCCAGGGCCTGGGCCGCGCCGGCCTACCCCCTGGGCCCCCTGTGGGTCCACTCTGGCGACTCTCGGGTGTTCTGGATGCTTCCGGGGATTCTAAGATGCTGGGCGTTGATTTCGTCCGATTCCGAGAATATTTCCTTACTAGGATTTCTGAAACCAAAAACAGCAGAAACAAAGAATCGGCCCTTCGGCATCTCGTCAATAGGTTAGTTCCGGAAAACGCATAAATATGACATAAAGTATGCATAAAACATGTAGATCTCATCAATAATGTGGCATGGAACATAAGAAATTATCGATACGTCGGAGACGTATCAGCATCCCCAAGCTTAGTTTCTGCTCGTCCCGAGCAGGTAAACGATAACAAAGATAATTTCTGGAGTGACATGCCATCATAACCTTGATCATACTATTGTAAGCATATGTAATGAATGCAGCGATCCAAGACAATGGTAATGACATGAGTAAACAACTGAATCATAAGGCAAAGACTTTTCATGAATAGTACTTCAAGACAAGCATCAATAAGTCTTGCATAAGAGTTATCTCATAAAGCAATAATTCAAAGTAAAGGTATTGAAGCAACACAAAGGAAGATGAAGTTTCAGCGGTTGCTTTCAACTTATAACATGTATATCTCATGGATATTGTCAATGTAAAGCAATATAACAAGTGCAATATGCAAGTATGTAGGAATCAATGCACAGTTCACACAAGTGTTTGCTTCTTGAGGTAGAGAGAAATAGGTGAACTGACTCAACATAAAAGTAAAAGAATGGTCCTTCAAAGAGGAAAGCATCGATTGCTATATTTGTGCTAGAGCTTTGATTTTGAAAACAAATAGAGAGCAATAAAAGTAAAATTTTGAGAGGTGTTTGTTGTTGTCAACGAATGGTAGTGGGCACTCTAACCCCCTTGCCAGACAAACCTTCAAAGAGCGGCTCCCATTTTATTTTATTTTTGTGTGGCACTCCTTCCAACCTTTCTTTCACAAACCATGGCTAACCGAATCCTCGGGTGCCTGCCAAAAATCTCATACCATGAAGGAGTGCCTTTTTATTTTAGTTTTATTATGATGACACTCCTCCCCACCTTTGCTTTCTCAAGCCATGGCTAACCGAATCCCTCGGGTGCCGTCCAACAATCACATACCATGGAGGAGTGTCTATTTAGGTTAATTAATTTGGGACTGGGAATCCCATTGCCAGCTCTTTTTGCAAAATTATTGGATAAGCGGATGAAGCCACTAGTCCATTAGTGAAAGTTGCCCAACAAGATTGAAAGATAAACACCACATACTTCCTCATGAGCTATAAAACATTGACACAAATCAGAGATGATAAATTTTGAATTGTTTAAAGGTAGCACTCAAGCAATTTACTTTGGAATGGCGGAGAAATACCATGTAGTAGGTAGGTATGGTGGACACAAATGGCATAGTGGTTGGCTCAAGGATTTTGGATGCATGAGAAGTATTCCCTCTCGATACAAGGCTTAGGCTAGCAAGGCTATTTGAAACAAACACAAGGATGAACCGGTGCAACAAAACTCACATAAAAGACATATTGTAAACATTATAAGACTCTACACCGTCTTCCTTGTTGTTCAAACTCAATACTAGAAATTATCTAGACCTTAGAGAGACCAATGATGCAAACCAAATTTTAGCATGCTCTATGTATTTCTTCATTAATAGGTGCTAAGTATATGATGCAAGAGCTTAAACATGAGCACAACAATTGCCAAGTATCACATTATCCAAGACATTCTACCAATTAATACATGTAGCATTTCCCGTTTCCAACCATATAACAATTTAACGAAGCAGTTTCAACCTTCGCCATGAACATTAAAAGCTAAGAACACATGTGTTCATATGAACCAGCGGAGCGTGTCTCTCTCCCACACAAGCATTTATTCAGACAAAAACAAAAACAAAAGCACACAGACGCTCCAAGTAAAGTACATAAGATATGGCCGAATAAAAATATAGTTTCAAGAGAAGGAACCTGATAATTTGTCGATGAAGAAGGGGATGCCTTGGGCATCCCCAAGCTTAGACGCTTGAGTCTTCTTGAAATATGCAGGGATGAACCACCGGGGCATCCCCAAGCTTAGAGCTTTCACTCTCCTTGATCATAGTATATCATCCTCCTCTCTTGACCCTTGAAAACTTCCTCCACACCAAACTCGAAACAAACTCATTAGAGGGTTAGTGCATAATCAAAAACTCACATGTTCAGAGGTGACACAATCATTCTTAACACTTCTGGACATTGCCCAAAGCTACTGGAAGTTAATGGAACAAAGAAATCCATACCACATAGCAAAAGAGGCAATGCGAAATAAAAGGCAGAATCTGTCAAAACAGAACAGTCCGTAAAGACGAATTTTATTGAGGCACCAGACTTGCTCAAATGAAAATGCTCAAATTTAATGAAAGTTGCGTACATATCTGAGGATCACTCACGTAAATTGGCATAATTTTCTGAGTTACCTACAGAGAATTTTGCCCAGATTCGTGACAGCAAAGAAATCTGTTTCTGCGCAGTAATCCAAATCTAGTATGAACCTTACTATCAACGACTTTACTTGGCACAACAAAACACAAAACTAAGATAAGGAGAGGTTGCTACAGTAGTAACAACTTCCAAGACTCAAATATAAAACAAAATACTGTAGTAAAATAAACACATGGGTTATCTCCCAAGAAGTTCTTTCTTTATAGCCATTAAGATGGGCTCAGTAATTTTAATGATGCACTCGCAAGAGATAGTATTTGAAGCAAAAGAGAGCATCAAGAGGCAAATTTAAAACACATTTAAGTCTAACATGCTTCCTATGCATAGGAATCTTGTAAACAAATGAATTCATGAAGAACAAAGTGACAAGCATAAGAGGATAAAACACGAGTAACTTCAAGATTCTCAACATAAAGAGGGGAAACTTAATATTATTAAGATGCATATAACCATGTTTCCCTCTCTCATAATAACTTTCAGTAGCATCATTGATGAAATCCACAATATACCCATCACTTAAAACATTCTTATCATGGTTCATATGCATAGAAGTATCATTAATTTTGGCATAAGAAGAGTTCTTCTCATTAATAGTAATTGGAGCAAGATTATTATCAAGAATTTGAACATGGTAAACAAGTTGCATATTAAGGGAATTGTTTTTGGCAATCCAATCATAACTATGACAAGTTTCATAAGGATAGTTATAGCCTATATCATAGCATTCTTTATAATAATCATCAAAGGTCGGAGGCACAGTGTCATCATAAGAAATAGAATAGTTATCTTTCACAGTAGGTTTATCTGTGACCATACCATCATTGTTATTAGAAGGAGATGTATTAAACACATAATGATCAGTAGCAAAAGGATTTTCAAACACCTCTTCCCCAAGCTTAGAGCTTTCTATATCATTATGGGAGGAAGCATGGATAGCACTGATACTATGGCAATTATTATCATCATTATTTTTAGAATTAGTTTCCCAGAGATTTGCAATATCAAAAGTACTGTGCTCATTAAAATCATGATCACTAATGTATGTAAAGGGCATAGGAAGATCATTGTATTCAGATTCATTATCATAATAATCATTAGGAGCAACATACTTACGGTTACCTAGCGTTATCTCATTCACGCGGGGATATGCCGTTACCTCTTTCTTTTTATTCTCCTTTTTCTTCTTCTTCTTCTTCTTCTTCTTCTTCTTCTTCTTCTTCTTCTTCTTCGTTCCCTTCTTCTTCTTCTCTTCCTTCTCCTCGTTCCCTTCTTTAGGAGGAAGAGGCTTGAAGGGTGGCTTGTCCGCATAACCTGATTTACTTTCAGAAACAATAGAAGAAACTTGGGAGGATTCCTCCTTTTCATTAATTAGTTCAAAACACACAGCGGTCCTATCATATTTGGGCAAGGTGTCATCTTCTAAAATATTTTGTATGTAAGTATTTGTATGGCTATTATCAATGCAATAAAAAAAACACCCATGCAGGACATCATCAATATCAAGATCATTAATATCTAACAAAGAAATTTTCCTTGATAACTCTTCACAACACAAAAATAAAGTGAGTTCATCATGCTGATTAGGAGTAATTTCATCATCACAATACAAATTTGCAGCACTCATTGGGTTCAAATTATCATTGGAGGAGCATTGAAAATTAAAATGACCCACTTCATGGCAAACTTCACAAATAAAAGGATAGAGGGCACAAACTTTTTTACCAAGATCATCTAGAGTCCTAGCCCACTTTCTAGTTTTTTCATTAATATGATGGATACAATATTCATCTTCGATTTGATTAATTCCACAAGGTCTATGCATTCCACAAAAATTAACATGCTTATAGGAAATAGCACTCTTAGGAGTTTGAGCATGCTTATTGCAATAATTAACAACAATTTCATTCTTCATGCAAGCCTCTTTAAAAGGTTCATGATACTTATCAAAATTCTTTTTAGGCAATTCAAAATGAGAAGCAAAGGCTTTATAAAGATTTGCAGCAACTTGAGAGTCAAGACCATAAGTAGCACTCATATTTCAAAATTTATCAGTATCCATAAAAGCTTCAATGCATTCATAATCATAGTTTATACCTGACTCTTTACCTTCATTGTTCTCCCATCCTTCAGCGTTCTCCTCAATCCGATCAAGAAGATCCCACCTGGCTTCAACCTTCTTGCTTGTGAAAGATCCCTCCGAACAGGCATCCAGATAGTCCTTGTGTTGTCCTGAAAGCCTCGCATAAAAATTGTTAACAATAACATTACGGGGGAGCTCATGAATGGGACATTTGAGCATTAGTGACTTCAATCTCCCCCACGCTTGAGAAATACTCTCTCCATCACGAGGATAAAAGTTATAAATGTAATTCCTATCAATATGCACTTCATGAGGAGGATAAAATTTAGAATAAAAGAGAGGTACAATTTCCTCCCAACCAAGAGAATGACTATTCTTCAACAATTTATACCAATGCGCCGCTTTACTGCAGAAATAAAAAAGAGAATAGCTTCTTCCTCACTTCATCCATAGAGATACCTGCGCACTTGAATAACCCGCATAATTCATGCAAAAACAGTAAATGATCTCCAGGATGGACAGTTCCATCCCCTTTATAGCGGTTATCAATAACACGTTCAATAATTTTCATGGGTATCTTGAAAGCAGTACTTGCAGTTGGTGGATTTAAAATATCACAAGCATCATTAGAGTTATCGCATATGGGAGATAAAGCATTATCAGAACAAATTTTCTCCCCAAAAGATGGGAAACTAAAAAGATCACAAAAACTAGCTTCCCCAAGCTTAGACTTATCCATAGCATTAGCAGTGATTGCGTTCATACTAATAACATTGCTACTAGCATGCAATTGAGGCTCCATAGGTTCTTTAATTTTCGCATCACACAATTCATGTCTTAACTCAGGAAATAGAATAAGAAGCTCATTGTTGTCCATTATGCCTAACTAGTGTAAACAAGAAACAAAAAGATGAAATTGCAGGATCTAAAGGAAATAGCTTCGAACACTCACACAATGGCGCCAGAAAAGTACTGTTACCTGGAACCGGAGTATGAGTGCCTTTTACCTTTCCTCCCCGGCAACGGGGCCAGAAAAGTGCTTGATGTCTACGGGAGCTTCTATTCTTGTAGACAGTGTTGGGCCTCCAAGAGCAGAGGTTTGTAGAACAGCAGCAAGTTTCCCTTAAGTGGATCACCCAAGGTTTATCGATCTCAGGGAGGAAGAGGTCAAAGATATCCCTCTCATGCAACCCTGCAACCACAAAGCAAGAAGTCTCTTGTGTCCCCAACACACCTAATAGGTGCACTAGTTCGGCGAAGAGATAGTGAAATACAGGTGGTATGAATAAGTATGAGCAGTAGTAACGGTACCAGAAAAGTGCTTTGCTGTCCAGGACTGGCGTGTAGTTGATGGTGGTAATATTGCAGGCAGTACAAATGCAGTAGAACAAGAAACAAGCAGCGATAGCGATATTTAGGAACAAGGCCTAGGGATCATACTTTCACTAGTGGACACTCTCAACATTGATCACATAACAGAATAAATAGATAGATGCTAGACTCTACACCCTCTTGTTGGATGATGAACACCACTAACTGTGTAGGATTACACGAACCCTCAATGCCGGAGTTAACAAGCTCCACAATATTCGATGTTCATATTTAAATAACCTTAGAGTGCATGCCAGATCAACATAACCAAACCAAGTACTAACATAGCATGCACACTGTCACCTTCACGCTACGAAAGGAGGCATAGATCACATCAATACCATCATAGCAATAGTTAACTTCATAATCTACAAGAGATCACAATCATAGCCTACGCCAAGTACTAACACGATGCACACACTGTCACCATTACACCGTGCAGGAGGAATAAACTACTTTAATAACATCACTAGAGTAGCACACAGATAAATTGTGATACAAAGCACATTGCAATCATAAAGAGATATAAATAAGCACTTCACTATGCCATTCATAACAGTGAATAAGTATTTTGTGAAATATAGCCTAAGAGACCCACACGGTGCACACACTGTCACCTTTACACACGTGGGACAAGGAGTCTCCGGAGATCACATAAGTAAAATCCACTTGACTAGCATAATGACATCTAGATTACAAGCATCATCATATGAATCTCAATCATGTAAGGCAGCTCATGAGATTATTGTATTGAAGTACATAGGAGAGAGATGAACCACATAGCTACCGGTACAGCCCCGAGCCTCGATGGAGAACTACTCCCTCCTCATGGGAGACAGCAGCGTTGATGAAGATGGCGGTGGTGTCGATGGAGGAGCCTTCCGGGGGCACTTCCCCGTCCCGGCGGCGTGCCGGAACAGAGACTCCTGTCCCCAGATCTTGGCTTCGCAATGGCGGCGGCTCTGGATGGTTTCTCGTACCGTGGCTTTTCCGTCTCGAGGTTTTAGGTCGAGGGGGCTTAAATAGGCGAAGAGGCGGCGTCAGAGGGTCGAAGAGGCGGTGAGATGATAGGGCGGCGCGGCCAGGGCCTGGGCCGCGCCGGCCTACCCCCTGGGCCCCCTGTGGGTCCACTCTGGCGACTCTCGGGTGTTCTGGATGCTTCCGGGGATTCTAAGATGCTGGGCGTGTAGGGATTCGTTGCATAGAAAACAAAAATTTTCCTACCGCAAACACACAATCCAAACCAAGATGCAATCTAGAAGACGGTAGCAACGAGGGGGTATCGAGTCTCACCCTTGAAGAGATTCCAAAGCCTACAAGATGAGGCTCTTGTTGCTGCGGTAGACGTTCACTTGCCGCTTGCAAAAGCGCGTAGAAGATCTTGATCACGATCGCTTCCGGCGCCACGAACGGGCAGCACCTCCGTACTCGGTCACACGTTCGGTTGTTGATGAAGACGACGTCCACCTCCCCGTTCCAGCGGGCAGCGGAAGTAGTAGCTCCTCTTGAATCCAACAGCATGACGGCGTGGTGTCGGTGGTGGTGGAGAAGTCCGGCTGAGCTTCGCTAAGCGTACGGGACGTGGTGGAGGAGAGAGGCCGCTAGGGTTTGGGGAGAGGGGGCGCCGGCCACTATAGGGGTGTGGCCACCTTGTGGTTCTTGGGTGGCCGGCCCCCTCCCCTTGGCCCCTCATTATATAGGTGGAACCCCAAGTGTTGGTCTCCAAGTCTTCGAATAAGACCCGAACCAAAAACCTTCCATATGGTGGGGAAACCTACCCAAGCTAGGACTCCCACTAGAGGTGGGAGTTCCACCTCCCATATGGGGGGGTGGCCGGCCCCCTAAGGGGGAGTCCACTTGGGACTCCACCCCCACTAGGGTTGGCCGGCCATGGAGGTGGAGTCCCACGTGGACTCCACCTTCCTTGGTGGTTTCTTCCGGACTTTTCTAGAACCTTCTAGAACCTTCCATAGAACCTTCCGCGTCATTTTAATTCACATAAAATGACATCCTATATATGAATTTTATTCTCCGGACCATTCCGGAACTCCTCGTGATGTCCGGGATCTCATCCGGGACTCCGAACAAATATTCGAACTCCATTCCATATTCAAGTTCTACTATTTCAATATCCAACTTTAAGTGTGTCACCCTACGGTTCGCGAACTATGCGGACATGGTTGAGTACTCACTCCGACCAATAACCAATAGCGGGATCTGGAGATCCATAATGGCTCCCACATATTCAACAATGACTTTAGTGATCGAATGAACCATTCACATACGATACCAATTCCCTTTGTCACGCGATATTTTACTTGTCCGAGGTTTGATCTTCGGTATCACTCTATACCTTGTTCAACCTCGTCTCCTGACAAGTACCATTTACTCGTACCGTGGTATGTGGTCTCTTATGAACTTATTCATATGCTTGCAAGAAATTAGACGACATTCCACCGAGAGGGCCCAGAGAATATCTATCCGTCATCGGTATGGACAAATCCCACTGTTGATCCATATGCCTCAACTCATACTTTCCGGATACTTAATCCCACTTTTATAACCACCCATTTACGCAGTGGCGTTTGGTGTAATCAAAGTACCTTTCCGGTATAAGTGATTTATATGATCTCATGGTCACAAGGGCTAGGTAACTATGTATCGAACGCTTATAGCAAATAACTTAATGACGAGATCTTATGCTACGCTTAATTGGGTGTGTCCATTACATCATTCATACAATGATATAACCTTGTTATTAATAACATCCAATGTTCATGATTATGAAACTAATCATCCATTAATCAACAAGCTAGTTAAGAGGCATACTAGGGACTCTTTGTTTGTCTACATATCACACATGTACTAATGTTTCGGTTAATACAATTATAGCATAATATATAAACATTTATCATAAACATAAAGATATAAATAATAACCACTTTATTATTGCCTCTAGGGCATATCTCCTTCAGTCTCCTACTTGCACTAGAGTCAATAATCTAGTTTACATTTGTAAAGATATAACACCTTGGCCTTCCGGTGCTTTATCATGTTTTGCTCACGGGAGAGGTTTTAGTCAACGGATCTGACATGCTCAGAACCGTATGTATTTTGTAATTCATTTGCATCTCAACGCATCACTCATTTCCAAATGAGTCGGCATTAAATATGTTTGATCTTCTGGTGGAACCTTAATTCCGCTGTCTGAAATATGTCACTAATATTGTCACACACAATATAGCTTCAAAGTTCTGACTCTGTCGGAACTACACCAAGTTCTCAAAGAACCTCTTGACTTAACATCCTTTGCCATTGTCAAAACAATGACATACTCTGCCTTCTTTTGTAGAATCCGTCACAATATTTTAGAACTCTTCTAAATCTAGCATAGACAACTTCTAGCTCATTGTGCTACCTTTCAAACAACACTTAGTCTAATTTGAGATTGAAATTTTATTTTCATATGTGACAAAAACAAATATCGGTGCAACACCTTACAGCAATTTGTTTGTTATTTCTCCATACAAAACTATATATATATATCCTTGGTTCTTCTTAAGTACTCAAGAATATTCTTACTGTTTTTCAATGATCATCACATGAATCATTTTGGTACATGCTCATAACAATTTTTAGAGCACAGGATATCTGATTGTGTACATATTATCCGTGATCTATAATCACTCATGTGTTTTTACTCATCGAGTGTCAAATACACTCAAGTCTTGTAAAAACTTCACATGACAAGAACATTTTCTTAATATTTCTATATTGAACTACTTCAATATCCATTCTATGTACTTTGACTTAAACTTATTATGTGTTTCAATCTATCTTCATAGATCTTGACACTAAATTTGTTTCAGTCCATATCTTTTCATTGAAGTTAATTTCTCAATGAAACCTTTTTAATCAAGTATATAATTACATCATTTATAACCAACTATATGTCACATACATAAAGTATTATAAATATGTCTTAGCGCTCCCACTTAATTTCTTGCAAATGCAAGCCTCTTCATCGTCTCTGATGAAATCAAAAACTCTTTGACTATTTCATCCGGTGAAGATTCTAACTCCGCGATACTTACTTCATCCAATTGAAGTTCGTATACCTATCTAGTATTCCACGGACCAGCAAAACTCTTGGTTGTATCTAGTATACACCTTTAATACACACTTCTGTTAAGTAGTGTATTTTGCCATTCTACTAACATATCTCATAAAAGAAATATGTAGTGATTACTAGAATAATTCACATAGACTATAAGCATTGCTACGGAAGATCTAATCTTATCGTAGTCAACTCTTTGAACTTTGTCGTAAACAACTTTTCGACAAGTTGAGCTTCTTCAAGGATATTTCATCCAAGTCCATCAATTTCATAGATCCATTTACTTTCAAAAAGTATTCATCTATCTTGGATTTCATGGCGTATAGCCATTTTAACGGAGTCATCGCCCATCATAACTTCTTTGTTTATAGTTGGTTTATCATTGTTCACAATCAATCCTTTGTCCACAAATCATTTATTTGATCACAAAGTAAACCATACCTACAAGGTTCAATATGTACTTCGATCTCCATGGCTAAAACACTTTATAGTCATGGGAGCCATGATCGTCGCGGTCGCTTCCGGAACCAATTTCCGATGCTGCGCTACTCTGATCATTATGCTCAGGTTCATAAACCTTATCAAGTTCTATTGTCCTCCCACTCAAATACTTCGCTAGAAACAATTTCTTGGAAATAAGAAACATTGACAAACACTTTTGTCTTTGTCTCGTGGGAAGAATTCCCAATCAAATCTCTGGGATAACCAACAAAGACATTCATCCGATTTTGGTTGTAAACTTATTTACTTATGCTATGCATACCAAAATTTAAGAAAAGACTATCAGGTTTCATACCCATTCCATAACTCGTATGGTGTCATTTCAACGGATCATGATGATGCTCTATTCAGTGTAAAAGCGGTAGTCACTAAAGCATAATCCACAAAAATATAATGGCGTCATAATATTTTATCTCATCCCCAACAAGGTTTGGATACATCTCTCGGATACTATATCATCATTATGATACTCCAAGAAATGTGAGTTGTAGAACAATTTCATAACTCTCTTAGATGTTCGCTAAAACTCGTAATTCAAAAATTTTCACCATGATCCAATCATAGATATTTGACTTTTCTATTACGATGATTTCCAATTCATGCTGAAATTTATTTGAATCCATTCAAATGTTTCAAACTTCTTCCTTATTGAATATATCCACATATATACTCAATTCATTGTTGAAAGTTTTCATGAAGTAGAAGAATCTCCCTCACACAACTATGCTCAGTGAACCACATACATCATTATGTATTTTTCCACTAAGTTTGTTGCCCGTTCAACTCTTGGCCTATGAACGGTATTTTAATCATTCTCTTTAGAAAAGATTTGCAAGCGCCAAATGATTCAAAAATCAAATGACTCCAAAAATCCATTTGCATGGAGTTCCTTCATGCGTTCCTTTCTAACATGACCTAAATGGCGGTTCCACAAATAAGTGGAATTCAAATCATTTGCCTTATGGCATTTTAGCGTCAGTTTTATGTATGTGTGTTTCACCATTAAGATTTATAATAACTTATCTATCGTACATGGAGTAATGTCATAATTTGAACAACTCATTGTTTTCATTTGACCAGAGCAAAATAACAATTATTAAGTTCTTTATTATAAATTCTAAGGGCTAGATAGAATGCTAACGACGAACATAATAACAATTTATTTTGTTCCAGACGTGCATTCTTATCATATTCCTTGTCAGTCACTTAGGACATTGTATTCTTGTATTGCGTTGTTTTGTATGACACTTCATACCAACCAATATAGTACTAATACCCAAGAATTTCATAGTGTGACTTAACTAGGAATACAACCATAACATGTATATCATTTATATACACCTGAGCTAGACTTTCTAGTCTTTTCTTTTCTTTTGCCAAAATATCTTTTGCAGTTTCTCTTTTAGCTTTCCTCATTATTCAGAAAAACACTTTAACATTATTAACTTCTAGGTTTGTTGGTCAAATACCAATAATCTTGAGGTTCTTACTTTAAGTTGATCATCATATGACAAGTGTTTCAGATTTCACTATTAGTAACTTTGTAATATGATGAACAATTTCACTCATAATTTTATCCATTATATCATGACGACTTTCCGAGACCATGTCTGTACATGCTAGGCTCGTAAAGTTTTAACCTTGGTATTCGCATGTGCAAATCTGGCTTGCACCCGTTGTATGCACACGTAGAATCTATCACACCCGATCATCACGTGATGCTTCGAAACGACGAGTCTTAGCAACGGTGCATACTAAGGATGATAACTTCATGGATATGCGAATATTATTAGTGCCCCAATAGTTGGAGGATTGTGATGCCTGGCGTCTTCAACCTTCATACATTCCCATAAAACTTATGAGTTTATGTAGTCTCACCAAATTTATATTCTATCATCTTGCAATAAGGTCTTAGATATCACATATATCTCATACCTTGATTATTTCTGAAAACTAAATTTTCAGCTCCTTACTTTTCAAACAGATTTGAACTTCAAGTTTCACGGAGACAAGATAACTTTAGGTACTAATTGAAACCATAGCTCTTTGAATCAACAATGTGAGGTTTACTAAAAGTTTGCAATAGGACTTAATCAATACTTGATTCTTTAACAATACGGTACCAATCCGTAAAGTTTCTTGTTAGATTTTAACAGTATTTCTATCTCAATAACAAGACTAGCGCATGGTAGAAAACGGATGCCAATACTACAAAATTAATTCAAAATACTACTCAGACTATGTTTATGATAATTAGTTCATGTTTTAATCTAATTACTAATGAACTCCCACTTAATACAACATCCCTCATAGTTGTTAAGTGGTACACGATCCACATCCACTACACCAAAACCGATCATCACGTGAGATGATGTAGCTTCAATGGTGAACATCAACATGTTGATCATATCATCCATATGACTCGTGTTCAACCTTTCGGTTTCCGTTGTCCCGAGGCCATGTCTGTACATGCTAGGCTCGTCAAGCAAACCCAAGTATTCCGCGTGTGCAACATGGCTTACACCCGTTGTATGTTTGAGTTTATCACATCCGATCATCATGAGATGCTTCAAAACGTCAAACTATATCAATGGTGCATACGAGGGGAGAACACTTTATTATCTTGATATTAAAGTGAGGGATCATCTTATAATGCTACCGTCGCGTTCTAAGCAAAATAAGATGCATAAAGGATTAACATCACATGCAGTTCATATGTGATATGTTATGGCCCTTTTGTCTTTGCGCCTTTGATCTTCATCTCCAAAGCATGGACATGATCTCCATCATCAACGGGCATGATCTCCATCATCGTCGGCGTAGCGTCAAGGTTCATGGCGCCGTCTTCATGGTTGTTCACCTCATGTAGCAACTATTACAACTACTTTGAAATACTACTCAACATGAAATTTAAAGACAACCATAAGGCTCCTGCCGGTTGCCACAATACAATAATGATCATCTCATACATATTCATCATCACATTATGGCCATATCACATCACCAAACCCTGCAAAAATAAGTTAGACGTCTCTAATTTGGTTTGCATATTTTATGTGGTTTAGGGTTTTCGAGAGAGATCTAATCTACCTATGAACATGAACCACAACGGTGATACTAATGTTGTCAATAGAAGAGTAAATTGAATCTTCACTATAGTAGGAGAGACAGACACCCGCAAAGCCTCTTATGCAATACAAGTTGCATGTCGAACGAGGAACAAGTCTCATGAACGCGGTCATGTAAAGTTAGTCCGGGCCGCTTCATCCCACTATGCCACAAAGATGCAAAGTACTCAAACTAAAGATAACAAGAGCATCAACGCCCACAAAACCATTGTGTTCTACTCGTGCAACCATCTATGCATAGACACGGCTCTGATACCACTGTAGGGATTCGTTGCATAGAAAACAAAAATTTTACTATCGCAAACACACAATCCAAACCAAGATGCAATCTAGAAGACGGTAGCAACGAGGGGGTATCGAGTCTCACCCTTGAAGAGATTCCAAAGCCTACAAGATGAGGCTCTTGTTTCTGCGGTAGACGTTCACTTGCCGCTTGCAAAAGCGCGTAGAAGATCTTGATCACGATCGCTTCCGGCG
Source organism: Lolium perenne (assembly GCF_019359855.2). Taxonomy (NCBI): domain Eukaryota; kingdom Viridiplantae; phylum Streptophyta; class Magnoliopsida; order Poales; family Poaceae; genus Lolium; species Lolium perenne. The sequence continues at coordinate 122,855,850 of NC_067250.2, read as the reverse complement.
CCACGAACGGGCAGCACCTCCGTACTCGGTCACACGTTCGGTTGTTGATGAAGACGACGTCCACCTCCCCGTTCCAGCGGGCAGCGGAAGTAGTAGCTCCTCTTGAATCCGACAGCACGACGGCGTGGTGTCGGTGGTGGTGGAGAAGTCCGGCGGAGCTTCGCTAAGCGTACGGGACGTGGTGGAGGAGAGAGGCCGCTAGGGTTTGGGGAGAGGGGGCGCCGGCCACTATAGGGGTGCGGCCACCTTGTGGTTCTTGGGTGGCCGGCCCCCTCCCCTTGGCCCCTCATTATATAGGTGGAACCCCAAGTGTTGGTCTCCAAGTCTTCGAATAAGACCCGAACCAAAAACCTTCCATATGGTGGGGAAACCTACCCAAGCTAGGACTCCCACTAGAGGTGGGAGTTCCACCTCCCATATGGGGGGGTGGCCGGCCCCCTAAGGGGGAGTCCACTTGGGACTCCACCCCGACTAGGGTTGGCCGGCCATGGAGGTGGAGTCCCACGTGGACTCCACCTTCCTTGGTGGTTTCTTCCGGACTTTTCTAGAACCTTCTAGAACCTTCCATAGAACCTTCCGCGTCATTTTAATTCACATAAAATGACATCCTATATATGAATCTTATTCTCCCAGACCATTCTGGAACTCCTCGTGATGTCCGGGATCTCATCCGGGACTCCGAACAAATATTCGAACTCCATTCCATATTCAAGTTCTACTATTTCAATATCCAACTTTAAGTGTGTCACCCTACGGTTCGCGAACTATGTGGACATGGTTGAGTACTCACTCCGACCAATAACCAATAGCGGGATCTGGAGATCCATAATGGCTCCCACATATTCAACGATGACTTTAGTGATCGAATGAACCATTCACATACGATACCAATTCCCTTTGTCACGTGATATTTTACTTGTCCGAGGTTTGATCTTCGGTATCACTCTATACCTTGTTCAACCTCGTCTCCTGACAAGTACTCTTTACTCGTACCGTGGTATGTGGTCTCTTATGAACTTATTCATATGCTTGCAAGACATTAGACGACATTCCACCGAGAGGGCCCAGAGAATATCTATCCGTCATCGGGATGGACAAATCCCACTGTTGATCCATATGCCTCAACTCATACTTTCCGGATACTTAATCCCACTTTTATAACCACCCATTTACGCAGTGGCGTTTGGTGTAATCAAAGTACCTTTCCGGTATAAGTGATTTATATGATCTCATGGTCATAAGGACTAGGTAACTATGTATCGAAAGCTTATAGCAAATAACTTAATGACGAGATCTTATGCTACGCTTAATTGGGTGTGTCCATTACATCATTCATACAATGATATAACCTTGTTATTAATAACATCCAATGTTCATGATTATGAAACTAATCATCCATTAATCAACAAGCTAGTTAAGAGGCATACTAGGGACTCTTTGTTTGTCTACATATCACACATGTACTAATGTTTCGGTTAATACAATTATAGCATGATATATAAACATTTATCATAAACATAAAGATATAAATAATAACCACTTTATTATTGCCTCTAGGGCATATCTCCTTCAGGGCGTTGATTTCGTCCGATTCCGAGAATATTTCCTTACTAGGATTTCTGAAACCAAAAACAGCAGAAAACAGCAACTGGCCCTTCGGCATCTCGTCAATAGGTTAGTTCCGGAAAACGCATAAATATGACATAAAGTATGCATAAAACATGTAGATATCATCAATAATGTGGCATGGAACATAAGAAATTATCGATACGTCGGAGACGTATCAGACGCCGCCGCCGCCAATCCCATCTCGGGGGATTCAGGAGATCGCCTCCGGCACCCTGCCGGAGAGGGGATTCATCTCCCGGAGGACTCTACACCGCCATGGTCGCCTCCGGAGTGATGAGTGAGTAGTTCACCCCTGGACTATGGGTCCATAGCAGTAGCTAGATGGTTGTCTTCTCCTTATGTGCTTCATTGTCGGATCTTGTGAGCTGCCTAACATGATCAAGATCATCTATCTGTAATGCTATATGTCGTATTTGTTGGGATCCGATGGATAGAGAATACTATGTTATGTTGATTATCAATCTATGTGTTGTTTATGATCTTGCATGCTCTCCGTTACTAGTAGATGCTTTGGCCAAGTTGATGCTTGTAACTCCAAGAGGGAGTATTTATGCTCGATAGTGGGTTCATGTCTCCGTGAATCTGGGGGAGTGAGAGAAACCTCTAAGGTTATGGATGTGCTGTTGCCACTAGGGATAAAACATTGATGCTATGTCCGAGGATGTAGTTATTGATTACATTACGCACCATACTTAATGCAATTTTCTGTTGTTTGCAACTTAATACTAGAAGGGGTTCGGATGATAACCTGAAGGTGGACTTTTTAGGCATAGATGCATGCTGGATAGCGGTCTATGTACTTTTTCGTAATGCCCAATTAAATCTCACAATACTCATCATATCATGTATGTGCATGGTCATGCCCTCTCTATTTGTCAATTGCCCAACTGTAATTTGTTCACCCAACATGCTATTTATCTTATGGGAGAGACACCTCTAGTGAACTGTGGACCCCGGTCCATTCTTTTACATCGAATACAATCTACTGCAATACTTGTTCTACTGTTTTCTGCAAACAATCATCATCCACACTATACATCTAATCCTTTGTTACAGCAAGCCGGTGAGATTGACAACCTCACTGTTTCGTTGGGGCAAAGTACTTTGGTTGTGTTGTGCAGGTTCCACGTTGGCGCCGGAATCCCTGGTGTTGCGCCGCACTACATCTCGCCGCCATCAACCTTCAACGTGCTTCTTGGCTCCTACTGGTTCGATAAACCATGGTTTCTTACTGAGGGAAAACTTGCCGCTGTACGCATCACACCTTCCTCTTGGGGTTCCCAACGGACGCGTACTGTACGCGTATCAGTGGTGTCGATGCTCTTGCGGTTGCGGCGGAGGTTATGGGGCCGCGGCGATGTTTCCCGGTGGTTTGGGGAGGGTGGCGGTGCTTGCCGGCAGCGGAGAGGGCGGCGGTGGTTGGCGGAGGTGGTGGTAGTGGTGGCTCCCGGTTGGCGCCCGGTTGACTGGGCCCTGGGCCGGCCTGGCCGGTCTACAGCCCGGTTGACCGGGTTCTGGCCCGGTTGGCGCCCGGTTGGCGCCCGGTCTGGCGCCCGGTCTGGCGCCCGGTTGGACCGGCCCTGGCGCCGGGTGGTCCGGTCTGCAGCCCGGTTGGCGCCCGGTTGACCGGATTTCGCGGGGCGCAGTTTCTCTCTCCTGTTCTTGAGCGAAACCAAGCCAAATCGACCAAAACGAAGGGAAACGATGGAATTGGGGGCTAAAAGTTGGGGAGATAGTAGATCAAGCACTCCAACACCAAATCCATGGACCAAAACCACTCAAAACGCAACCAAATCACAGATCGGTCAAAAGGCAATTTAGGGCTATTTTTGGGGATTTTTGGGGAAAAATTTTCAGAGATGAAATTGGGTGGGTGGGGGGTCAAATTCGCGGAAACCAAAGGCTGCTGATACCATATGATGCGGCCTAAGGCCACGTGGGTTGCCCGATCTCACGAATTGACCGAGGGAAAGGCGGGGGGAGAGGAAGAACACGAAGAACATGGCGATGAACACGATGAACACACGCAAACGCACACCAACCCGATACAATTCGGTTTACTCCCGATAGCCCGAACCACTATCCCGATAGAATCTCTCAAGGGAGAGACACGCGGTAGAATCCCCGAGAGGAAGATCGGTATACGATCGGTGGAATCACACGAGTGAGAGACCGGTGGTAGAATCACAAGTGTGAGAGACTAATCATATAAGGAGTGCCTTGTACAATAGATTTTGGTAATCTAAGGAGGGGGTTACCCTAATCCCAAAGGGATGGTGGAGGCATGAGCCTAATTCTCTCTCAAGTTATTCCTTGCCTAATGAAGGGGGAGGTGGGAGCCTATATATAGGGAGCCACTAAGGAGGGGTAGTTTAGGCATACAAAGGGATAAAGGGTTCAGATTTGATGCTCTTTGCAGTGGGGCGGTAGTGTCGGCGCAGGTAGGGCGATAGGGCCGTCATCCTCAGGTGTAGTGGTAGGGCGGCAGTGCCGGTGGAGATGGGCGGAAGTGCCGGTCGTCCTGAGCGGCAGTGCCGGCCTTCGCGGTGCGTCCCCTTCTCCTTGACGATCTCTTCCATGCTTCCCATGACCTTGACGTTGACCTTGAGTCCTCGAGCCTCCATGGCGTCATCCACTTCCTCCATACTCGGCGATGCATACCTATCATGGTCATATGACGTAGGATGAAGTAGCATACCATTCAGGAGAGACATTTGTAGGAACGCATAAAGGAGAAGATTCACCTTTGCGTGACGTGTAGATGTTGACGCACATGATGCGGTGGAGACCGAAGGTCGCCCCGTATCACTAACTCTACACCATTGTCCCTTAATAATGTCTTAGTTTCACCACAACTTGTTCAGAACCTAGTTTCCGTCAAAACTCTCTCTCGTGATAACTCTGTAACTGTGGAATTTGACGAGTTTGGTTTTTCTGTAAAGGACGCCCGTACCCGGATGGTTTTGCACCGCTGTGAGAGTCCCGGTGACCTGTACCCCGTTCAGCCGTCTCCCTCCACTCACGCTGCACCTCGGGCGCTCTCTGCCGGCGTCGACCTTTGGCACGCTCGTCTTGGCCATCCCAGCTCCACCTCGCTCCATCAAATAATGAGAGGCTTTTCTTTTTCATGTAATAAAATGGCGGCTCACTCATGTGACGCCTGCCGACTAGGCAAACATGTTCGGCTTCCTTTTAGTACTTCATCCACAGTTGCATCTTTTCCCTTTCAATTACTTCATAGTGATGTATGGACATCCCCTATACCGAGTCATTCTGGTTTTCTTTATTATCTTGTTATTCTCGATGATTTTTCTCATTTTGTCTGGACTTTTCCTCTTCGTAAGAAATCTGACGTTGCTTCCACACTCACCGTCTTTTATTCTTATGTGTCTACGCAGTTCGGTCGTCCCATCCTCGCCCTCCAAACTGACAACGGCAAGGAGTTCGACAACACCACCATCCGCACCCTCCTCTCCACCCAAGGCACCATCTTTCGCCTAACCTGCCCATACACCTCCCAGCAGAACGGCCGCGCCGAGCGCGTCCTACGCACTCTAAATGACTGCGTCCGTACCCTCTTGTTCCACGCCCACATGCCCCCCCAGTTCTGGCTGGACGCCCTCTCCACCGCCACCCTCCTAGTCAACCTACGCCCGTGTCGCCCTCGCTGGAATTACACACCCCATAACCTCCTGTTTGGCTCACCCCCTTCATACGACGGTCTCCGCATTTTCGGTTGTCGTTGTTTCCCTAGCACCGCTGCCACCACCCCTCATAAACTCGCACCTCGCTCCATTCCGTGTGTATTTCTCGGTTACCCGGCTAACACCAAAGGCTACCGTTGCTATGATCCGGTCTCTCATCGCGTCATCACGTCCCGGCACGTGTACTTTGATGAACACTCTTTTCCATTTGCGCAGGAACAGGAGAGGACTTCTCCTCCCGCGACTGACAGTCCGCGGCGTCGCGGCCCTACCTTGGTGGAGGTCCCTGGCTCAGCAGCGCCTCCGCGCGCTCCCTTTACTCCAGCTGCGACGCCTCCCGTGACGCCCTCGAGCACTGCCTCGGGCTCACACGTGGCGCCCTCGAGCCCCGCCTCGGGCGCCGCTGCCTTGCCCCCGAAACCGCCCGCGTCGCCCTCAAGCACTGCCTCGGGCACCGCCGTGTCATCTGCGCCCTCTACTGCGTCGCCCTTGAGCCCCAGCTCGGGCGATGCCTCGCCTCCGGCCCCGCCTCCTCCGCCGCTGGCGACGGGCCCCCTCACGCGCGCCCGTGCGGGGATTCACGTCCCGAGCACGCGGTACCCCTCGGACGAGTATGTCTGCACCGCATCGACTTCCGTGCCTTCACCAGCCACACCGTCGCCCCTGCCGGCCTCTGCCCGGGCTGCTCTCCGCGACCCACAGTGGTTTGCGGCCATGCGTGACGAGTTCGACGCCCTGCAGCGGAACCAGACATGGACGCTTGTTCCCCGCCCCTCTCAAGCCAACATCATCACCGGGAAGTGGGTCTTCAAGCACAAGTTCCATCCGGACGGTACTCTCGACCGCCACAAGGCGCAGTGGGTGGTTCGTGGTTTTCGCCAGCGCGCCGGCGTCGACTTCACCGACACCTTCGCCCCGGTTGTCAAGCCCGGGACGATCCGCAATGTTCTTCAGCTCGCGGTCTCCCGTGCATGGCCCGTGCATCAGATGGACGTTTCCAACGCCTTCCTTCACGACCATCTCGAGGAACAGGTCTTCTGCCAGCAGCCCACTGGTTTCGTCGACAGCTCCCACCCCGACCATGTGTGCCTGCTCTCGTGCTCGTTATACGGGCTCAAGCAGGCCCCACGCGCCTGGTACCAGCGCATCGCAGCGTTTCTTTACAAACTCGGCTTCCGCTCCACCCGCTCCGAAGCATCGCTGTTCGTGTACAACAACGGCGCCACCACCGCGTACCTGCTGCTCTACGTCGACGACATCATCTTAACGGCCAGCTCCACGGACCTCCTGCGACATCTCACCGAGCGTCTTCGCGCTGAGTTTGCTCTCAAGGACTTGGGGCCTCTGCACTACTTCCTCGGCATCGAGGTCGTACGTCGCACCGACGGCTTCTTCCTTCATCAGCGCAAGTACGCCCATGAGCTCCTGGACCGCGCCGGTATGCTTAATTGCAAACCCGCGGCCACGCCGGTCGACACGAAGTCCAAGCTCTCCGCCACAGACGGTTCCTTGGCCACGGATGCGTCATCTTATCGCTCCATCGTCGGTGCTCTACAGTACCTCACCTTGACTCGCCCCGAGCTGCAGTATGCTGTTCAGCAGGTGTGCCTTCACATGCACGCTCCACGGGATCCTCATTGGGCTACGGTCAAGCGGATCCTCCGCTACATTCGTGGTACCATGGACTTCGGTCTCTCTCTCCACGCCTCCACCGCCACGGACATCGTCGCCTACTCGGACGCCGATTGGGCCGGCTGCCCAGACACGCGTCGCTCCACGTCTGGCTACTGCGTCTACTTCGGACCTTCGCTCATCTCCTGGTCGTCTAAGCGACAGCCCACGGTCTCTCGCTCCAGCGCCGAAGCGGAGTACCAGGCTGTTGCTAACGCGGTTGCTGAGGTCTCCTGGCCGCGGCAACTCCTCTTTGAGCTCTCATGTCCTGTCGCCAAAGCCACCATGGTCTACTGCGACAACGTCTCCGCCGTCTACCTCTCCGCCAACCCGGTCCACCATCGCCGCACCAAGCATATTGAGTTGGACATCCATTTTGTTCGGGAACAGGTGGCCCTTGGACACATTCGAGTTCTTCATGTGCCCACCTCCCAACAATTTGCGGATATCATGACAAAGGGTCTTCCTACGACATCTTTTGAGGAGTTCCGGTCCAGTCTATGCGTTCGACCAGGCGACGCTTCGACTGCGGGGGGGTGTTGAGATATGTTGAGATACATATCTTGTATATCCGGATGTGTATCCTCTGTAGTTATTGTATAGCGATACATATCTTTGTATTTACTATTGGGCCCGCCTCCTTCCTTGTATAGTCGAGGACGTGGCCTATATATGTACCGCCATATGCATCCGATCAATACATCGAGCATTCCATCTCCTTCTACACATGCCGAGGGTTTGCTTGACTGGTTGTGCTTCTTACCCTCCAATGGATGGCTTGGGAAGACATTCATCTTGTTAGATGATGTGTGTTGATGTCAGGTCAGGACACAAGGCCCTGTTTTTGGTTACCGCCTTCTTCAGTCTTGTAGGTATAGTGAGATGTCGTTCGGAAGGTGGCTTCAAGTTGATCAATATTTTTTTTAAGAAAATGGTTGAATAATCTGATAAAAGAAAGTTTTATGTATCATTTAACACAAAGGCCGAGGCTATGCTCCCAAGTTTTTAAATAATCACAAGGTTCAGGCCTTGCTCCATGCCAGCATCCGACAGCCCGGGATGTCATTGACCTAATGACCTTTGACCCAAGTTGTTTTCGATGAGCGCCTCATGCACTGTTCTTCGGTTGCGGGACTGATCCACTAGATCGAGGAGCAATCTCACCGACAGTTTTTTTAGATAAAAGGCATAAAAGTGCCCAATTTTGAATTAACAAAGCCTCCAACGGTAACAAGATACAAAGTGCTGAACCCAGCTTACAAAACGAACCATACACCCACGCGAACTACCAACAGAAGGTACAACCGGAAGACCGGACAACAAGGTCGGCCATTACTAAGACTACGAAGAACCTGAGCAGAGCTGGACAGCAACAGTGTCAGGCCGGAGCTCACCCGAGAGCAAGCCATCGAACACGTACGCCGTCGACAGAACCCGTCCGTCGCAGAAACGCCACCGAAAGCCGACCACCACCGGGAACCGACCCACGGTGCCCACACACCAAAGAGCAGCACCAAGGGAACTCAACAAGGGAAGGGTACGAAGCAAGCCTTGCCGAAGATCGCCAAACAAAGTCACCTTCGCCACACAACGACGATGTCTTCAAGAAGATCGCGACACCGGAGTGCCTCCACCGCCCGATCCGAGGATCTTGGATTTTCACCCGGAGACCGTAGAAAGACGGAGAGAAGCCACATGACGCCTTCAAGAAGGGGACAGCATCCGCGGATGTCGCCATCATGGCCCAAACGGGCAAGGGTTTCCCCTCGACGTGGTCTCTCCTCCTTCTACATAGGGTTAGGCCGTCAAACGACGACCGAACCGCCGCCACAACACGCGGCTCGCTGCGACCACGTCGCCCGCACGACCATGGCCACCGATCAGCACCAGAACCACTGGCTCGCCCGTCAACCAGCAAGGTTCCCACCGACCAAGACCGCCGCCTTGAAACCAAGCTCCTCGCGCCACCGGACCGCAACAGAGCACCGAGAACCGCCACCGACGCAGAACACCCGCTCCCGAACAGGCGACGACCGACCTCACCGGCATCTGCCCCACGCAGATCACCAGATGAGTGAGCAACTCCAAAGATCTAGGCAGCCCATAGCCACCATGACTCTCGCTGGCGCCAGATCAGAGGATTGGACGGAGGACTTCCGCCGCGAGATCCGTGGCCAGCAACCACCTCGGCTGCCGGCAGTGCGAGATCCGGTGGAGGAGACACGAGGGGGGGGGGGGGTCTCGAAACGGGGCCGCGCCCCTGCCCGGCCGGCCGAACCACCCAGCGCCCAGCGCCCTCCCAGAAGTCGCTCAGGCGGAGCGGATACCCGACGCGCCGCCATCAACCACGCGGGCTAGGCCCGGCGGCGACCATCGGCGGCGGCGGGGCGAGGGGGGTGGGGGAGGGGTTAGGGTTAGGTGGGGAGCGGGGGGAGAGTACGGCAATTTCATCTCACCGACATTTAAACCATCCAACCATGGATCTATCCGAAACAGCGTCTCCGATATGAAATTTCACGAGGCTGTTGAAGACAGCTGAGCTCTACACATGTCATCTCTCAGAGGCGGTAGTCCATGGCTCCATGCCAACAAGGCCGGCCTCCCCTGCGACGTCCTTGGCCTAGAGGGGATGGATCCAATCGTTGCAGCCATCCCCATCGAACAGGAAGAGCAGTCCCTTGGAAAAGCTCGAGATTCTTGATGCCTAGACCGACCACCTGCGCTACATGCATGGTCAGCGACCAGCAGCTGATGAATTGGCCTTGTGAGTCTAGTGACCCTACAAGACTGTAGTGACAGTGCTTCAGTCTCAACATAGGACCCCTCCGTGCACTTGTACCAGCCACCTGGTTCCGCTGAGTTAACTACCTCGGTGCACTATCGCAGGACACAGTACTAAAGCACCTGCCGCCGGGGAACATTGCCAGCTGAGCCACACACATACATGGAAATGGATCGTCTTCGTCAGCTGGCCCGGCCAGAAGCCCGGCACTCTCTCCGTCACAGCACAGTCACGACTCACCATGTCACGGCGAGCTCTCCAGACGGGCAGGACAGTAGGACACCCTACACGCGTCGACATGCCGTGGTATGGTACCGCTCCTACAATCAGGAATGATTGACGGGCAGAAGATTCCCCGGCACCGCAGCTCTGGCCGACCGATACTATTGATTCGTGGTTGATCATGATGCACCAGGGGAAGTCTGAGAGGTAAACAAGGATCTCCCCTTCGAACAACAATAGCCACTACTTTTTGTTCTTCTTTCGCAGCAGTACTGAACGGAACTCGCGGATTTTGCCTTTGCTGGCAGGATCTTTCTTCGACCGACGATCCCTATACTGCTAAGCAAGGGGTTCAATTAATTCAGTCGTAACCTGCAGGCTGCAGTACGAGAAGCATCATGAATGGCTGGAAAGGAACCAGATAGTTTTCAGTAGCAGGCAGTCCACGGCTAGAGAGGTCATACATGATACATGGAGCTATTTGAGACCAATGCCAGGAGTGGAAGAAGGTAGAAAGCGGTATAGCCTAGCCGAACAATACTCCTCGCTAGATGTCTGATGTCCTTGCTCGTCAAAATAATAACTTTTGTCAGCGTCGAGAGGTGGCTCGTTATTCGCCACTGTGCAACAAACAATGCCAGATACAAAGGAAGGATCGTTGAATGCAGGTTTTGCGCGGTTGATTTGAGTGATCTCATCTCTCGTTTAGAATGTATGATTTCGCAATATTTTTGCATATGAAGATCAGTCCTCCGAATCTAAGGTGAACTTCCTCTGCGCCGGGTGAATGGTGCAGGAACAATCATGCCACAGGTACATCTCGATCGAGGTGTCTAGCTCCAAACAACTACATGCAGGTAGAGTACCGCGAGGAGGGCTGGAACGGTAAGGCGAGGCCATGCTGGATTTGCGACAGGCGCATGCCGTCATGGGCCTCGTCTTTCGCGTGGTTGCCGAGTCACCGCAAGTACTCCTCGTTAGCTGGACTCCAACACCTTTGTCTGAAACGCACGAAAGGACTGGGCGCCAACTCACTTGAGCTAGACGGAGAAGAACGGTTGTGGCACATATGTGCCGAGCAGAATCTGACCATGTTTCTTTCCATCAGCTAGCACGTCAGCTCAGTCCCGGAACTGGAGCTGGCCTCGTACGATCGTGTACGCGTGGCGATCCAACGCCGGGATGATTGTGAGAAAAAGAGCATATACAGCGATGCGGTCGACCAGCAAGCAGGAGTGTGTCAAGCAAATGCAGGACATCACATGTGTGGTTCGACTATTAGTATTACTAGGCGAGCTCATATTTCCTCTCGTATCTGAAGAGATGGTCTGCTTCGTCTTGGAAATCCGAATGCTTAGTCTGTCTGCACTGAAACTGAAGATGAGTGGCTGACTCGATCTGGAACTTGCTTGCTTATTCCAGGGCCTACAACACTCACAATCTCTGTGAACCACTGCAATGCAACGCCAATGAACCCTATGATCTGGATAACATGGATGCCTTCAAACAAACAAAAAAGTCCGATGCATTATAGAGGCCCTGGACGTAGGAACTGAATCGTCTCCATCTGGCCAACAGCACATTTGTTCTTCCTTGTAGGGCATCCCCTTGCTCTTCTGGCAGCCACATACATGTTCCATAATTATATGGCGAATCTCGGGGAGATTTTCGACACGCGTTAGGCTGTTTGGCGCTTAGAACCCAAAGATGCTTTCTTTTGGGTGGAGTCACTAGCTACGTACATAAGCCATGAAATATCCTGCAAAGATGATGCGGCAGGTCACTAGTGCCACACTAGTAAGCCATCCGATGGTGAAGAGAGCCACTAATGAGCGGAGCAGTGTCACGGCTTCATCATTGACGGGAAAGTTTAATAACATGGAAAGGAGAAGGGGATGAAGAAAGATCAACGAAAGCTAGCTACGATCTTTATCCTGTGATGATCTACAGCCTGACACCTCAGATGCGTGAGTGCACTGGGTTCTTTTCTCCAGAAAGAGACTGCCAGCACTTCTAACAGAGACATGGCGAGCGACAATGGGATGACCACCATGCATCCACTCGCAAATGCGGTTCGATCCGTTGCAGCAAAGACGCTGGATTCAGCGCAGCCTGGAGTGCATGGCAAACCTTTGCCACTCACACAGTTAAAAAGCACAAACGGTTGCACTATAAAAGTGAAACTTTTGCTTTCTCTGTTGTTTCCTTTTATGTCAAACACATAGTTTCCATTTCCATTTGAACACTCCAGTGTCCATGGGACAAACAATTGGCTGATGAGAGATTGCAAGAATCAAAGTAGTGATGATGACGCTTTGGGATATTTCGGTGGTGTTTTTCTTATCGGACATACGCGCTGTTTTTTCTTCTTCTTTTTGAAACAAGACAAATAATTTGCCATTTTTATTGATTAAAGAGAAGTTTTTAGAGGCTTTACAAGTCCAAGCTTGATCCAATGATCGAGCTAAACGAATAAGCCTATCCTCGCTGCAATACATTACTCAACGCTTTTGTCCCGCAAAGCTCCACATCGCCACTTCTCCTTTGATTTTGTAACACGCATGTTAGCGGCGGATGCACTATTTCAGAAGATGCAGGATCCTTCGCAGCCTGGAGAGCATGGGGGCAAACCTTATTACCACCCAGGCAGTTAAATAACACGAACGGTTGCCCTATACAATTGAAACTTTTGCTTTCTTCGCTGTTTCCTTTTATATCAAACACATAGTTCCCATATCCATTCGAACGTTCCACTGTTCATGGAAGAAAATAGAAAGCTAAACAATTCACCAGCGCCAGATTGCATGAATCGATTGATTTGGAAATATTAAAACCTGCGAATGCCGCCACTATTCCGAGCCCTGGCTGTAGAGTCGCTAGTTTGTAATTGCAATGCATTTCAGTTTTCTTTGGCTTTTCCATTCGGATGGTGACAACTTTGATTTTTCTTCTAGGCGGTGTGCATGTTGTGCTTTGATGGTGCCATGCATGTTCCATAATGGCCAGCGTAAGGACATGCATGTACAATGGAAGAGAAGTTATACCTTCCCCCACACCACATCATTTAGAGAAGGCAATAGAATGCATTATCCCTTATAGACAACTCTAGCAATTAATGGTAATTAATTATATATAGGTAAGAAATTATGTTGCTTAGGTAAGACATTATGTTGTTAAGGCATGTACAATGGTAGGGAAGACATGTCTTACCTAAATATAATTAATTACGCTTGCCCTTAGGGCACATACAATGAGATTATATCAGCCTTCCCTTACGCTTGCTGATGAGCGTAGATTGCACACCGTTGGGAAACCCCAAGAGGAAGGTATGATGAGCACAGTAGTAAGTTTTTTCTCAGTAAGAAACCAAGGTTTAATCAACCAGTAGGAGAAATGCGTGACTTCCGAAGGTGTTGCTAGCTTTGTGGCAGGGCGCACTAGCGGAGTGAGCAACAACGTGGAACCTGCACACAACACAACCAAAGTATTTTGCCCCAACTTACAGTGAGTTGTCAATCTCACTGATTTTGCTGAAAAAAACAATAACCGTATATTGCGGAAAGAGATGTTTATTTGCAGTGGAATTAAAGAGAACAATACTTGCAGTAAGTAAACAAAACATGATGATTTTATCAGTGTAAAAGAAAGGACCAGGGTCCACAGTTCACTAGTGGTGTCCCTCCATAAAGATAAATAACATGCTATGTGAACACATTACAGTTGTACAATTGACAGAATAAAGACCATACATGACAAGATGATTACTATGTGATTTGTTTGGGCATTACAATATAATACATAGACCGTAATCCAACTGCGTCTATAACTAATAATCCACCTTCAGGTTATCATTCGAACCCCTTCCAGTATTAAGTTACAAGCAACAGATTATCACATTAAGCAATGTGTGTAAAGTAAACAGTAGAATTACCCTTAGATAAAGCATTGTTGTTTTCTCCCTAGTAGCAACAACATATATATAATCTTAGAAGTTATTGTCAATCTTCCAGATTACTAGAGGCATCAACCCACTATCGAGCATAAATACTTCCTCTTGACGTTACACGCATTTACTTGGCCAAAGCATCTACTAGCAACGGAGAGCATGCAAGATCACAAATATCATATGACAAGTATATAATCGATCTAAACATAGTATTCAATATTTATAGGATCCCAGCAAACACAACATGTAGCATTACATAAAGATGATCTTGATCATGATAGGCAGCTCACAAGATCTAAACATGAAGCATAAATTGGAGAAGACAACCATCTAGCTACTGCTATGGACCCGTAGTCCAGAGATGAACTACTCACGCATCACTTCGGAGACGGGCATGGCAATGTGGAGACCTCCGGTGATGATCTCCCTCTCCGGCAGGGTGCCAGGAAGAGCTTCAGAACCCTCCCGAGCTAGGGTCGGCGATGGCAGCTGCGATGGAACTTTTCATGGATGGAGGCTCGGGTATTTACGTCTTTCCAAAGATCGTCAATAACTAGGCGGAAGGGCGAGGTCGGTGGACGCCTGGGGGGACCCACACCACCCCATGGTGTGGCTAGGGCCTGGGCTGCAACATGGCCTGTTGTGGCCGCCTGTGGCGCCCCTTCATCTCTCCTCTGGACTCCGTCTTCGTTACGGTAATAATAGGAACTCCGGCTTTTGTTTCGTCCAATTCCGAGAAGATTTCCCGTACAACTTTTCTGAAATACAAAACAACAGAAAACAGGAACTGACACGCATCTTGTCAATAGATTAGTGCCGGAAAATATATAAAAGTGCAACGAAGTGTAAGAAAAACATATATAAATTGGTATAAAACAAGCATGGAGCATCAAAAATTATAGATACGTTTGCAACGTATCACTTGCCACGTCAGATTTTTGCTTAGTTGGAGGAGAGAGAATGAAGGGAGAGAAGGTTGTCTTCCTTTAGCTAAGGGATGATCTCTTATGAAATAAGAGAAGACTATTTTCCCCATTGTACGACCTGTCTTCCCTTAGTCACATAATTTCCTTCTAAAAAAATTAATTATCATTTATTGCAAGGGATAACAATAAGTACATTTATCATCTTCTCTAGATGACATGAACTGCTAAGAGAAGACATACCTTCCCTACCATTGTACATGCCCTTAGAGCATGTACAATAGTGATATATTAGCAATGCCATGTAGGATAAATGCTGACATGGAGTAAAGAGAAAGTTACAAAAAGAGTTTGTCTTCTCTTAAATAAGAGATGATCTCGTAGCACAACCTCTCTCACCATATATTTAGGATGTCTGGTTAGTAGAGATGATACTAAAAAATAATCCATTGCATATTATTTTATTTCCATATTTAGATTATGTGAGGGGGTTAAGATAAGACAGGTCATATCAATCATTGCACATGCCTTAGCTAAGGGAAGACAACCTCCTCTCTTCAATCTCTCTCCTCTAACTAAACAAAAATCCGACATGGAACCTCCAAGGGAAGGCTGACGTCACCCAATTGTACGTGCCCTAAGCATTTGCAAGATATTTTTGTCCATTTTCATTAATTAACAACGCGATTCTCACTCTCTTCTTTTACTTAATGAAAAGAAAAGAATTTTTACTAATTTTAAAATATTTGTTTGATTCTGAAATATTATCGGTATATTGTGGTGTAACTTGAACAATATTTTATTATAAATGTGTCCTTTCTAGCTGCATATGTGAATTTTCATCTTATTTTTGGTACCCACAATGTCGTGTACTCATCTTTTGTCGATTATTCAATTTGACCGTGTGTACTCGTGTTTTATTTGATCGTTTGTTTTCATAGGGAGCGATGCGAAGCTCTGCTGGTTGTTACCTATCACGGGGCATGTTTTCTAGTTCCATGGTGAAGTCAGCTGGTGGTGAATGTCATGTCATGGAAGCCGAGACATGGGCACTAGCAACGATGATTCGACTCTTTGTGTTGATGATCAATTGGCTTGGTGATCTATGGATTGAAGCAGCGGCATTGAAAGTGGGAGCAACAACAATGGAGATTTTCAGAGTCTTACCTTTCAGGATTAAAATCCAAGTTCTGCCCATAACTGGTTGTGTCTGACAATGATCTTATTGAAGGCATTGTTTTTGGGAGCGAGTACTTTTCTCCAGTGTAAAAACCTAAGATCTATGATTGATTGACGATGACGCCTGTGCATTATTTCCTTTTTGGAGATGTCGCTTTTGAAGAAGTTGCACTTATGGTGTTGTATTGGTGGTGTTAGTACTCTGCTTCAAGGAACAGATCTCTGTAGCGGGACTTATCTTTTATTGTAACTCTTTTTCTTTTTGCGGTGTGCATCCATAGGACAATGCGTTGTTGATATAATTGGTATCTTTGTGATATTAATACATGCTTTTTATCCCATATTCAATTCAGAGTGGGTAGTCATATTAGTCAAACGAATCCGTCAAATATCACTGAACAAAATGGCCCATCCTACTCTTATTTTGACTCGTGGCATATGCAATCATAGGCTTGCATGGGGCTTGAGGAGATTTGGTAGCTGATAAGGTTGATTATTACTGGCCGGTGGTGCTCTATGCCAACGAGAGTGGTCACTGCCCTGTTTGTAGGTGCTTAAGTGGCATGCAGTCGTGGTGACAAATATGGATGTGAAGCTTTTGCTTTGTAGGATTGATATTCTTATGGACCATACATTGTAATTTATGGGATCCTAGAGATCGGCCTGATATTCTTAGAGATTCTGCAATTTATTGCACAAAGCTTCAGGGTGATGGTTATGTGCTAGAGTTTGAAGAGTCAACGACTGACTCAACCTCTGTAGATGCCCTTAGCCGTCCGTTGATCAAAGTAGATTCGTCCCTGTGATAGTTCAAAGCATAGTAATTTAGGCTAAAGGCGGACCTAAGTCAATGCGATCCTGCTTTGAAACACTTTAGTATTGTTCCTAGATACATCACAATACAAATAATCAATCAGAGCATACAGAAGCATCTCATTATCTTTATGTCAATGTAAAAAAAACTATGGTGGACTAACTGATTTTTAAATCAGTTGCAAAACATGCATATCAGGTCTTTGAAATAGTTCGAATCATTTTAATAATAATTCGTTTAATTTGTTTTACCGAAAAGATCTATGGCTCGAATCAATCCGCATAGCCATACTATGTCCTTTTTAAACATAAAAGCAATACCAGAGTCGCATTCATCGAAAATCAAAATCCTAGAGACAGGAAAACAAAACAGGATTTCTATCAAACTAATAAAAAGAAGAATCCCTTCCACGAGTTGAATCATGTATTCCATCAAATAGAACATCTCTATACTTTCCTATAATATTTGCAATTACTTTTCTATATCCAGTAATAAAGGAAATTAATTTTAAATGGACAATTGGTCTTAATTGTGTACCCAATATTCACGTAAGAATACTCCCTCTGTACAAGATTATAAGGTCGAAGGTAGTTAATAGCCTCGATTCATGCCATGGGCCCAAGAATTTCTCTCGGGTTCGGGCCATGCGAACTGACCTCTGCATGCGATTTTTGCTAAGCACCGATCTTTGAGAAAACGAAACCTCGAATCTGTGTAGTAGGGCGAGACTGACATGCATGCCCATTGGCAGAGCTAGCCTAGTCGGAAGCTTGGGAAAGACCTGAGTAATTCGTGCATTTTCCCAGAAACCTCTTAATAATCGCTTTCTTTCCTTTGGCAGCAGAGAAGCAAGTAGTTACTACCCTCCTTTGGATGCTAGCGAGATGATTCTCTCTAAGCCCCCTATCCGCTGCTCCGACGGGTATAGGAGAGGTGGGCTCCCATTTGTGTCCTAGTTGGTCCATAGATTTAAGTTCTCGTCTTGTCTAGTAGCGGTCTTGTCCTTGGTGGTGTGAGCCGATGGCCTTGTTTGCTTACTGTTCGTTTAGGGTGGTGAGATTTATATTTCTAGTGTGTAGCAGTTGTTGCCTCTCATGGCGGCGCCGGCAAGCAGAACAAATTTGTGTTGATACAAGGTTAGTTGCCCGATGTCGACAAATTTGGCATTCTCCTGCAACAGTGGTGGAATGCGTCAGATCTAGATCCAGGTATGTGTGGACAACGTCTCCGGCTGAAACTCCATCTCACAATGTTTCAAAGCTATGGCACTAGCCTGGATTATGGTTTTCTGGTGTTCCTCCTCTTTCCTTGGTTTGCATAACGACGATGCGGGCTATCAAGATTTGGATGTTTTCAGGGACCCTAGGGACTTATTTGTAATATTATTTTGTTAGGGATTCTTTCTACAAGCATTCCTAGACACTTGTGATGTCCTGGTCTCCCTAGAAGTTTCCCCATGTTTATGCTATTGTTCTTTGTTTCATTTCTTAATATCAAATGTGTGTAGTTCTATAAAAAAAGCATGTCTTAATCGACAAAAAAAATTCTACTAGATTTCAGGTACATGCATCGACTAACCACAAAACCACGAGTTGGTAAAGCCTTGATGCGAGAAATAATATTGAATTATGAAAAACATAGTGTTTTATAATAAGGAGATGTGGAATGATGAGGATGATGACGAGTGCATTTTTAGCATATTTTTACATCATTATTTCATTAAGTTATCATTGAGTAGTAATAGGATTTTTGTATTTTACCCCACTACCGTGCCTTTTTATGCTTGTCTACACAGGATCTTAAAATAATAAGGCAATGATGAAATATCAATAAAAACTGATATTTTATGGTATTTTGATGTGATAAAAATCATTTAAGCACTTAATTCTGCACCTGGGTGAGGAGAGGATACAAAGACAACTTCCAGTAAGTTCAGCGGGCATCGGTACGGGGGGAGCTCGCCCATACCGTCCTCCCGTACGATGTGTCAGGAGCACGCCTCGTCAAATACTTCCATCTCGCGCAGATGACACATAGATCTGATATACACAACTTTGAAAAACAGAGAAACACCACCCCTAATATGATCTAGAGAAGGAACCTTGGAGAAGACATCATCCGGGCTGCTATGTGGATCCTCGGAGGACAATGCATCATCCCCTTCATCATCAGCAGCTACATCACCTATCCCATTCTCCTCCAACCATATTTGTAATCTTGATTTCTACTGTAGATTTGTGTTTGAATTCATTTCATTCCTTTCATCCCCTCCATAAGATTATGATGATGTTCTTGATTTCTTCCATGTGTGAGTAGTTCCTTTAGTTCTCGGGAAGATAGAGAAACCCTAGCATGAATATGATATGAATCTTAGATAATTTATGATTTTAAGTATTAATGTGTGATATTTCTCTCTCTTGATATTATATGTTGTGCACCATGTAATATTTACCTTATGATCTCGAGAGGGAACTACCCTTTGAAGTGCAGTAAAGTGAACGGCGAGAAGTGATATTACCATATCGGCACTTTAACACCTGGATGAGGGAGATAAAGAGAGGGACTCACCAAGCTCAGATCGATAACCACGGGGTAAAACCCTTAATAGAAATAGTCAGTATGTGGCTTGCAGAAGACTAGCAGCTGTGGTTAGAGATGCGATGACCGATGGCTTTCTGGGAGCATCTTGTTACAAAGCTCACCCCACACACAATATGATGAAAAGCACACTTCATCTTGATTAACATGAATCATAATGCTAGATGTGGATCCAATAATCCCTGAGAACACTTTGTCTTATTATGTTTCAACCCATTGCCTATAACACTTTTACTGCTTTGTTTACTTTATTGCAACTAATCACAACCAAGATTAGAAAACAATTTACGAGTAATCTTTAGTAGGTAATAGCAAGTGGCATTAAGACCCTAACTAGTAGCTCCTCGTGGTTCGATACTCTTATTTCGAAACTAGCTACAATTGATCTATGTACTTGCAGTCATCAGATGACATAGGAAGACAATTGGTAGAAGGGAGGGTCTTTCTTGAATAATTAATTTTTTTGGTCATGTATGTGACGATACAAACAAAGAAAATTTGGTTTGGTGGAGAAAACTAAAATGTATGATCTTGAATTTGAGGCGTCATTTTGTATTTCTTTATTTGTTCCAACATGGAAGAGTGGTTGCTCCACACGAAAGTAAGAGTGTGTTTGCTTGTGCCAATGAAAATTGGTCCGACATGTGAATATAAAGAACATATGTTTATTGGATGTGTTTTGTAGAGCGATGCCACCGGTCCATGTTGCCACGTCGTGCCACCCCGTGGTGCTCGCCCTACTTGGGTGTGGGGCCTCCCAAAGATCTTGGGAGGATCTCACACGGGATGGGCCTCCCTAGCCTTGTGGTCGTGGATCACATCTTCGACCTTCAATGGACTCGATGGTGGAGATCCAGTAAGAGTGGCGCCGCCAGATCTTGTGTTGTTGTAGTGGCGCCCAAATTTGGCCAAGCCGGGCTTGCATGGCGGTCTACAATTTCCATATCTACATGTTACACGGGTGATCTAGTTGGGGCTAGACCACTATGCATCTTGGGTTGGAAGTTCACAGTCGATGTCTTGTTGTGTCCTCGTGGTGGCGGCCGGATTCTGGATTTGGTTCGGTGTCGGCAAAAAGATATGAATGGCAATGGCCCTTTCTATTGAAGGCGACACATTCGGATGTCGTTCCGTTGTTGAAGGAGTCACCAACTCACCATGAAGTTTGTAATGGCCCAGGGTAGCACCCCTATTAGTTTTTTGCTTGTGTTTTTCTTTTATGCATCATCATAACATCATGCATGCATCTCATCCATGGTTTTGCAAAATAAAATAAGAACTATTTTATAAACCCTAATTATTTTGATTTTCTCCCTCTCATAAGGTTTAATTATTAAACCTCCTCTATGTCCTTCATTTAACAAAACCCTAAAAAACCAATACTACAAACCAAAATAAAATACCTTCAAATATATTTTTCCTATTCTAAAATAAAACTGGTTTTGTTTTATATTTACAAAAGTGTTTAAAACAGTTTTAAAATAAAAAGAAAATAAAACAGAAAAAAGAAAATCAAACCAAAACCCTAACCTCTACCAGGCCGCACCCCTGGGCCTCTCTCTTTTCCTTCCCCCGGCCCGCCTCTCTCCTCTCTTCTCCCTTTCTCTTTCTTTTCCAGCCCGGCCCAGCCCACCGAGCCACCGTACCCCTTCGACTGGAGGAGACCGAGTCTCCTCTTCCTTCTTCGTCGTCTACAGGCACGCGAGACGCGTGAGTCCTCCCCCACCTCCCCCGGACCATCGCACATGCTCTCCTCCCTTTCCCCTCGCTATCCTGGACCACTCCACCCCGCTCCATCTAGCTTTTCCCTCCCCTTTTCTTCTCCTCCACGAAAGCAACCGAGAAGGGGAAGAACTCCATCCCTTGTCACCGTGAGCAACACACCTTGGAGCCGCCGCTACAGATGCCCTCTCGCCGAGCTGAGACCACCAGCGGGTGCGCCTCGCCGAGCTTTTCCCCCTGGCGCAGCGAATCGTCCTGGGACGCCTCACATCGCCGCTGAAATCCGTTTTTCTTCCTCAACCCCGGCGGGCTTTTCTTCTCCGATTCTGGCTACCGCCGCCCCCTTCGGCCGTTATGCACCCACGTTAGCTTCCAGGTGATCTCCTCGACCTTGTGGACATCATATCCCTCCTCCTCGCTTCCTTTTTCTTCCCCTTACCGTGTTGTCGACGCCATGCCCGCAGGTCTTCACCGCCGACGCCTCTCCGACGAGCTCCCGTTGTCAGCACCACCGCCATCGGACTCGCGCCGACGAGATGAAGCCTCCAAGCCCACGCGCGCATCCAGGGACACCTCTGCCTCACCTGTTGCTCTTCCTCGCCGCCGCGGTGACCACGCGCTAGAGAACGCGCCGCGCATCGAACAGCTTTCGGGCGTGCAGACAAGGTCCGCCAGCATGGTAGCCGACGTGGTTGCGGGGCTCGCCTGTCAGCGGTTTAGGCTAGCTGCCCCTCGGTGAGTCCCCCCCAAGATCCAGATCCGGGTCACTTTTTCACACAGCCCCCTGACTCTTATGATCAATCAACCCGCGGCCCCTGACTCCGAAACTTTTCTCGAAACCCCCCTGGAAGTTTTGTAATAAACCCGGGGTCCTTCCCGTTTTCATAAAATTAAATCCGAACCCTTTTTAAATTAAAATAAATCCTTTTTCATATTCTTAAATAGTAAAAATCAATATGTTAATAACTTTTGCATGGTAACTCCAAATTAAAAGTGTTATATATATATCAATTTTGATCAAAAAAATGAGAGGAACATGAATATGCCATCCATGCTTGCTGTTGCATCATGCATCATATAATTTCATGCTAGTTTGGATTACCAACTAATATGTAACATATGGAATATGTGGGATACTATATAAATGTTGTCTCGGTTCCATTTAACTTTCATGTAGCTCACCCCTGCCATGTATGGCATGCTATTCAACACTTCACTTTTTTGGTAGAAATGCAATTCCAACCTAATTCGTTTGTTCGGGGTTCCGACTCCGCTTAAATTGGATAAGTGCATTGCATCATCGCTGTCATGCCATGCATATCATCTCGATCATGCTGAATCTTCTTCCGTAGTAGTAAGACTTGCATGCGTTGTTTGTCCAGCATTTGCTTCTTCCTGGATAGGATCGCGAAGTGGTGTTGTGAGATACGACGAGTTCTTCGACAAGTTCTTCTGCAGCTTTTCACAGGCGAGCCCTCTCTCTTCACCTATTTTACATTTTGCTCCCCCTCGCACTGCAATCCTTATGTTGCGCTTATTTATCGAGTCACGTGTCCTATTCCACTTGTTTACCATAATAATCCTATATGTATCATTTCTTACCCATAGCCGTTGCTTGATGTTTGAGCCTTACGAGTCGTAGGCGTGTTTAGGCTATGTTGTTTATCTCGATCTGTTATCGGGATATGTTGGGTTGTTGGGAGGTTATCACATGCTATATCAGTTGTTGGAGATACACATGCTTTACTTAATTGTTAACAACTAAAATTATAAGCAGAGGCATCTGTGAGCCCCTTTGTGAAAGCATCGGAACTTTGACTCGCTAATGTCCCCTAGGACCCAAGTTCTTGTTATCTGTTCCAAGACTGAGCGCTCTACCCATACGTGGGGACGATTATTGGGACCCCCCTCACCCATTACCTTTTCCCAAGTCAGTTGAAAAGGGGGCCACAACCTTCGTTTTATTTGGCGCATGCATGTTTATATACTGTTGCTTTCGGGTGTTTACTTCTTGTTGCCTTCGGTTGTTTATATTATGTATTGTACCCCGCGGAACGTTTAGCGAAGCTTGTGGTTTGCACGCCTAGCCGTTAATGCAAACCCTGAGTCCGCTTCGGAGTACGGCCGGACTTCGTTACGGGTAGCTTAGTCGGGTGGCCCTCCTAGAATTTCTTGTTGATCTGGGAACGGTCTTGTTGTGAGACTCCGCACTTGCTACGCGGGTTCGAGCATGCGTATGGTTACATTTGGGAAACCCCTGCAGGGTGTACATCTTATCGATAAGCCGTGTCCGTGGTTATGGACGACTTGGAGTTGTTTAACTCGATCATAGAACAACTTACACCTTATACTTGTTGTTAATAATCTGATAATAACTTGCGTAGTAATATAGAATTACTACAACCGATACCTAATAAAACTTGTCCACTGTTGAGTGCTTTTTACATTTCCTCTTCGCTTTGTTGAAGGGGATATGTGTATTTGGCTGGGTTATGTTTATGTAGTATTAATCTGTTATCTTATGCGCTCTCTTATCTTCTCTGTTTAGACGGATGTTGTAGCGTGTCTCTATTGGTTATAGTTTTGCTGCCGTTAAACCTACCATATAGCCCCAGGTGATATATTCGCCCGACGAGCATAGCCATTTCTAGTCTCGCTAAGTACGTGTCGGAGTTCGTTCCTTGGTACTTACTCTCGCTTTTTCTTTTTCTCTTCTGTTTCCTTCCTTTTGTCGGCAACCGATGGCCCGACTTCTACAGGTACAAGATGATGATGTTAGCAAGGTTACCCTTCCGGCTTGGCCTGGGCAGGGATATGGACGCCACTGGTTATCTTCTGGACTCTTAGTCCAATTTGTATCTTGTCCGCACTCGGACGTATTCGATCTTGTGTATGATTTGGATCTTTGTATTGTATATTTGTATCTTGACTCGTTGGAGTCGTTGTTGTAATATATGTTTCTTGCGGGCTCTATTGTAATACTGTTGTAATGTTACCGCTCGTGTTAATTCCTCTGGCATCACGTGTGTGATTCACCGCGCACGTCGTGTCGGAGGGCGTCTCTGAATCGATATCGTGCGGATTTCGGCGGGATCGCTGGAATCCTCATGGTACCGGTTTGGGGGCGTCACAAAGTTCCCCCTTTTATGGTTTGATGGACTCCGCCTCTCCGCTTCAATCTTCTTCTCCCGATGTCCTCACATTGTGTGAGCTCCTCTCACGGTCTCTTTTGAATCACCCTATGATCTCTCCCTTGTCGCAGTACGATAGCAACATGAGCATGGTTGCTTATACACAATGTTTTGTTGGTAGCTTGTGTCCGTCCTAGTGCCTAGGGGGCTTGCTAGTTCATAGTTAGTGTGATGACCCAGCGTACCACTGCATGGTGTAGTACACAAGTCGTTGACATAACACAAGTGAAACACCGTTCCACTCATATTACATCTCTCAGAGTGGTACAACAGAAAATATGCGAGTCCAAGGTATGTCTATAGAAGTACACACAAGCTGTTTACATAAGATCAACACAACCTCCTACTTTACAGTGAGGCAAAACTTCAAATAAAGCTCCAGAAGAACGACTCGTAGTCTATCTTATTGCTAACACTATCTTTAGAGATGCTAGGCTTGCTATAGAATTCTAGCTACTTAGGTGCTAGGATTAGGGAAAGGTTCCCCTTTTATTACTAGTCTAGGTTTCCATTATAGCTGATGCAGAAGTTGACTCCATTGACTTCTTTGACTGGATTCTTCATCTTGTTGTAGTTGACTCCTTTGTCTTCGAGTTCCGCGGTAGTTTCTCCTTCGGTGCCTTGATCTAAGAAGGGGGTTCAAATGGGAGGGAATGAGTACGAGCGTACTCAGCAAGTTCATATTAGGAAATAGGTGTATCATGCACTAGCTACAGCCATAGACCAGAACGTCATAGGCCAATGCAAGTTTTCATAAACATTTCTTCAAAAGATTTATTTTATTCTGAAAACTATGCCCGTCGCCTTCACAAAGTTGACCGTAACTTTGTGGAGTTCCTTTCTGCCGCTGTCATAGCTCCTTCCCGGAACAGGGAGTGACAGCCACAATTTGATACACTCTGCAGAGGTGCGTTACTTTTCCCATAAGAGAACTTATCCTTGATACCAACCGGGTGTACTTTCCCGTCCACACTTCCTTGGTGTGGGGCCAGGTGTAAGGTCCAAGCCAATCACTACCTTCTCCGCGACTGCAAACCCACCCTTTTGTCCACCCGTACACCCCCAGTAGACTTCTCCCGATAATACGGCTTTACTCACGGTGTACTTTGGACAATCCATCATAGATCGTAGAGCCCGACATCACACACGGATGGGGATTTAAAAGGCTATCCCAACCTACGGCAGTGCCTCCAACACCCCGCGGCTCTACCAATCCGTTGGCGTGCAGAAGGGAAAAGATACAGCTGACTTCCCCAGAGCCATTATAGATCTTATGGTCAACGCGATATGTACGGCGCTAGAATCACTGGACAACATTGGTACTTAGTCCTAGATGAGTAGTACCCATGCAATGGAACCTCCACCATATCAACACATACCATGGTTCCATTGCCCACCACATAGTCATATTCATAATTGTAAAATAATACTTTGCTTTTCAATGCATGAGTGATAAGTATAGTACTTTGCATATAGTTTGATACAAATAATCAAATGACATGAGCAAGCGATGAACTTGCCTTTCTTGACTGCAAGATTATGCAGGCAAAAGCTTCGATACGTGATAACTCCAAATTCTGAAATACCATCATCGTCCGGTAATGACAATGTTTAAAGAACTAGCAAAGATGCTGTAATGCATAGTATGAGATGCAATCGTTCCAAGCGTAACCTAACCTCGATGATTTAGGATGTATGAGTTGTAAAGATTTCTTTAGGATTGGTTGCACCTTTAGAATGGTTCTCAAACAAGGTTCTTATTAGGGTTTGGTTATATTAGCATCATATCCAAGTGATATAAGACATCATAACAATCATACACATAAGAATAGTGGTGGAATAATATGTAAAGAACAATTGTTAATTTTAAGTTCTACAGAACATGGTTGATGATTACTTATACTATACTTCAAAAGAATAACTTTTGAAGAACATGTTAATTAAGAAATAATGAGTATTTCAAAGAAGGATTAGGGCTTCTAAGGTTTGATTGACATTTGTACTTCAAAAGAATAACTTTTGAAGAACAGGTTAAATAAGAATATGAACTACTATACATAGAGCTATGTAACTCTAGGGTTTACTATTGGGTTCATTTAGTTTCACTAATAGGAACTAGTTGGTTCTTAATCTTGGAATGGGTTTCTATATAGCAAGTATTGGTAGGTTTATTGCTATGGTTTCTTCTAAGCATAATATCAAAGGATGATTACCAAGGTGTTGCTATGAGTTAGGATTTACTATGATTTCACATTTGCTTCACTAAGTAACCTCTAATGGCTTCTAAACTAGATGGTTTATTATTTCTTAAATATGGTTTAGTTGGATAGGAGCATGTGTTGTGAATTGCTACATAAGGTTGATACTAGGGTTCATAATTATGGTTCTACTAAATTATGATGGTTGAGGTTGATCCTAATGGTGTGGTATGGTGATGAATGGTGTCCATGTGAAGTTAGCAAGCTAGGGTTTACAATTAAGTGGTACTAGAGGATCATACAAGTCTTAACTAAAAATAAACACATGAGATGATAGTCTCCTGTGAATTGTACCTAGTTTTATTTTAGTGGATCATGAGTATGCACTCATTGGTTGTTTATTAAGTTTCTACACCCAAAGGTGAAGTGGATATAATCATATGGGCTAAACCCCTAGGGTTTTAGGGTTGCACTAATTTAGGTTGATCACATGAAATAATGGGATCCAGGTCTTACTTAAATTGAAACTAGGGTTTCTAAATTATGGTACAACTCCTAAAATGATAATTGACAATAGAGATGTGGCCACTAATTGCTTTGAAATAAAATTAATAATGGTTTTAGCATTTTATTAACTTTCACAATAATTAATAATTAGGGCAACTCTTATTCAGGTTTAATTTAGAAATCAGGGTTTAATAATTGTTATTAGGTTTAAAGTATTTAACTTGTTGACTTCAGATGTTTAAGTAAACAATTGTTAGGCTACCAAAATAATATTAGCTTTTAATATTTTCTTGAGTTATTACTATTTAAAGAAAATAGAAAATAGTAATTTGCAAATTAGGGTTTATGAATTACCACTAATAATTAAGTTAATGCAATTATGGTAAATAAAATTAATCTTAACATTTTATTTATTTACTGAATAGTTAAAATTTAATTTTGGAACTTAATTATTTATTGCATTCAATTTGCATTTTAAACAATTAGAAAGACATAATTAATAAAGATTAAAATAAGTGAATTTTTATTTTGACACACATTTTTGTTTTATATTTTATTTGAATAGAGTTTATTTTTCTGAACATTTTGATATATCATTCATATTTTTCTGAGTGGAAATGAATTTTCTATGATTTTGCAAAGTTTCAGTTATTTTCTGGAATTTGAAATTTGACATAAATACTAAACATACCCGTTCATTTCTAGTTCCAGACACTGACGAGTGGGACCAAGTCCTAGTCATCTGCCTCGTTGGTAGTTGACCGAGTCAAAAAGTTCAACGGGTCCACTGCCACGTCGACATCACCGGCGGCTTGACGCCGGCGAGTCAGAGCGCGACGGCGACGCCGTTTTATGACCCCCGGGACGCGCGACTAGGTTTTTCCGACTCCCCTCGAGCTACTGAACATGATGGTGGTGTTGGTTTGGCGAGGGGATCACCGGAGCTACGCCGGCGACCATGTCCCGCGGCGGTGCTCTCCGGCGAAACGGCTAAACGGAGCTACAGATGATTCCCGGAAGCAATAGAAGGGTCCAGAGATGCGCAATCTTACCGTGAGTACGATGGTGTGGTCGGCGACGACGATTGCCGCCGGAGTTGAGCTCGATTTCATTGTTACCGGCGATGTACTGAGAAAGGGAATCTTCAAATTCGCCCTGCACCTTGCTCCCCTGGACGATTGCTTGTACCCAGAGGCTCTCCTCGACGATGCGCTTCCAACGAGCCACTGCACGGAGCTTGGGGTGGTCTCCTCCATCGAACTCATCCACGACGCCGGCGACAGTAAGTGGATAATGGTGAGAGATAGAGGGCGATTGAGAGAGAATGGATGGGCGGCGAAGAACAAGGATTACACGGTGATGATCTCCAACTATTTATAGGCCGAGGGGAGCTCTGAGGCCTCGACACGACGACGGCGACGGTTAGGAGGTGGCGGTCTCTGGAAGATTTAGTCTGGCGAAGATCTTTTCTTTCGCGGATAGACTCGGACGCGAGAGAGATTGGGCGTGCTTCTGAGAGGTCTGGCGACGTCTGGGCAAGCTTATCGGCGAGGAGGTCGTGGCCTACTGGCGTTGCAGCGATGTCGACGCCGGAGAAGAAGACGACGATGTTTTCCTATCGCACGATTTTTAAGGCAATCGAAATGGTATGGTCGTGGGTCGATTTCGTTCGTGGGCTGGGTTACTGGTGGGCTTGTGTGGAGATGGTGGTTGGGCTGCGGTGGCTTGCCAGGTAAGTTTCCCTCCATTTTCCTTTTTCAAATTTCTGTTTTCTTTTTCTGTTTTTATTTACTGGTTTGAATTCAAATTTGAATTCTATTTGAATTTGCAGGTTCTAAAATATGTGAATCTTAATAGAACTTGATAGTGCTGCTTGCTGCATATTTGTTGTGTTCAAACAAATATTTAATATTTGATTATATTGATGCTTTGGTGGAGTATAAATAAAGTAGATATGGTTTAATGGTTTATCTCAATTCTTTAAACTTGGGAACCAAACCTGTTTTTAATGATTTGAAGTTTATAACCAGTGCTTGGTAAACATGTCATTAAGTTTTGTTAGTACTTAACAATATTGATTGTTCCCATGTATTTTGTATCATGGTTAGAGTTTAAATTAAATGATGTTGAGAATAGAATGGTTCATGATTTTATGTGAAGAATTGTTTTCAAAGGTTTAAGAAAATGGTTGGATTTACTCTATGGTAAATAATCTTGCTTAGAAAACTCTTGCTTGAATTATTTAAAATGAATCCTAAACTCATCATGATTAACTCTTTTGTTGAGGTGATACCATTTTATAAAATACTACTCATTTGGTTCACTTAGGCAAAGTATTTGAATTGCAAAGTAGAATAGGATATTGGTTTCATTCCACTTACCAAATGGAATCTAGTCTTTAGGTATATATGGCTTGGTTTATACTTGTGATCTAGGATACACAATTTAGGGCATAATATTTTATGTAGACTAGTTCCATATGACAAGGTTTATGGTTTTGGGAATACTTCACTATTTGAAGTATTAAATAGGCATGAGGCATGGCAAGATTTTACTTATAATCTAAATATGGCCTAGGGTTTTAGTAATGATCACCCATGTGATACACAACTAGGATTAGGTATGAGCATAAGCTTGGTTATGTTTAATTGGCTAGGGTTCCTCCTCCTCACTTAGGTAGATTTCTTGTATTAAAGCAATGCTAGGTTTGTCTCAAATCTTTGGATAGGCAGGTTTAAATACAATATCATCACTACTCTATACAAGGCATGAGTATTGGTCTGGATTAACTACTATTGATTCACTTATTATTTCATGAGAAGAATGAGATCTATGGATCACATATTTAGGTTTAACTTATCATCTCAATTTATAAAGTAAGATCATGCATTAGACATGATCCACCTATTCCTCACTAGTCTCTCTTCTTTAATTCTTCTCTCAACACACTCACTTAGATTCTTAGGGTTTATGATCATCACCCAATTTGTAATGATCAAAGTATTGGCCTCATAACAATTCATTGGTGAATTATGGTCTCTCTCCAAGATCAAGTATTGGTCCATATACTTGAGTATACCTCTTTAGGTTGAGCTCTTCTGAATAGGTAGGGTTCCTCTAGGGTTTATGATCAGTACCAAGTTGTAATGATCACAACACTTGCCTCTCCATAATTACTAGAAGAATAGGTTCTTACTTACCATCAAGTGTGAGCTAGGTCAAGTAGGGTTTAATACTTGACTTATATTTCTTGTATCATTGGTTAGTATCAACAAGTACCTCACTTGGATAAGGTTTAAACAGTAAACTAGGTTCTATTGAATGCATAATATAAACATATGAATGGTTCTCTCCTTTCTCTAGGTTTAATGATGAGTTGAGAATCAAGGTTGGAATGGTCAAAGTTAATGAAGAATGAATATGAATGTTCTTGACTTGGTTCAAGTATTGTAGTTGAAAAGATATACCATGTGACTCATAGTAGGAACATTTATTTAGTAGAAGACCTGGATAAGATAAGTATAGAATAGTGTCTTAGTTAATTGGGTTCTTTGATTTAGGATTGAATAATTATTCATGTGTTGTTGTAAGGAATGGCATGTTGAGATCCTTTATAAGATCTTGTAGTTGATCCTTACTTAAGATGTTGTTTGTTATAAAACTAATTCTATTTGATCTAGCCCATAGATCAAATCATCTCTACCCAAAACAAGGTTTTAGCAAAGGTCACAGTGAAGTTTATAGCGCTTGACTTGATGATCTACTTCAATTCCAGCAAGTCAAGTGAAACTTCAGTTACTGTGGTAAGTTTTATTTGAAAGCGCGAAAATTCACCAGATTTTCTATGCATGAATGCAGTGCACACTTTGGTGTTCTCTCATTTTATAGCCTCTAAACCTGGGATATTACAGCCTCTCCCCCTTAAACTGAACTTTGTCTCGAAGTTCGAACGCTCTCATGTTTCGGAACGTTGAAATGTCTTGAACAGATCACAATCCTTTCAAACTCCCTATTGATCTCATTAGATATAGTTGAATATATCCCTTGTCCAGCTCCTTCCTGGAGTCTTCTGATATCTGGCACTCATACTTTCTTCAATTCTATGATTTCTTCCAACACTCTAAGCTTATAGCCTTACTCTCCAAAGATTCTTGGATTAGGACATCGTATTGTGTTAATGGACTTTACTAATGGTTGTGGTGATATCTTCCTATTTGGGTACTCAAAGCTTGGTTCTACCAGCTGCAGTAATCCAGCTGCGGTGCCCCAACCTTAAGTCTAAAGGATTTGTTTAAAGTAAGGTATTGTTTTCCCTTACTACCATAAGGAAAGTAATGGTACTTCGTAAGGTATTTACAATAGGCATGGTCCTGGTAGTTTTATTTCTACGAATGGATTAGAGTCATTTAGTCCATCCAATCATGGCTTTTAGTTTATACTAGTTATCCTTCTTTTGTTTTCTTTAGGTTCCATGAAAGGAATCTTTCTAATAATCATCAGTTTTGGTACGGTCAAACCCT
The DNA here is from genome assembly GCF_019359855.2 of Lolium perenne. Taxonomy (NCBI): domain Eukaryota; kingdom Viridiplantae; phylum Streptophyta; class Magnoliopsida; order Poales; family Poaceae; genus Lolium; species Lolium perenne. Next base: position 122,824,244 of record NC_067250.2, on the reverse strand, counting down.
TCAGTCTTTTGTTTTCTTAGGCTTTGATTGTCCCCCGATAACTTCTTCGTCCAACTTCATTATCTAAGACTTACTTAAGTTCTCTTGGTTTCGAGGAATTACAGTTACCCCCTCAAGTTGAGGTCTAACCCTTACTTCCTCGAGATATGAACCTCGGCTTCCGGTCTGACATCCTCTTGAGGTACTATTATATGGATACTTCCCAACAACCTTATAAAAATAAGATCGGACTTCCTCTCAGTTCAGACATTTTTCTTCGTCTTTCATACTCCAAATCATATCACAATACTTCTCCTTCAATCTTCCTCTCCCCCTTGGAGTTTACTAATGATCTTCAAACTCCTTTTCTTCTAATCATTAAACTCCAAGGTTAGAAGATTGGTCTAAGTCTGGTTTAGGTTTATACTTTTCTAGAGTCTCACGAAGAATGCTTTGTGGTGTATCCACACAATTGTGGATATAAATTGTGAATCCTCCAACTAAATATTTACCAATTACGGAATACCAACTGTGGAATCCCTCTTTCCTTTAGAGTGAAAGAACGATTAAGCTGTGGACTATCTGTTACCAGCTGCAGACTATCTAACACGAGATGTGGCTTATTGGATACCAGCAGTGGGCTATTTTATGGTTCTAGTCAATATCTATCTACCAGCTGTGGCTACTTTTATAGTTTTAGTTACGATATACCTCATTTTACATACTTTCTCTTCATGACTATCCTATATCAGATGCAGTCTTATTATACCAGTTACGACTTCACTTGTCTATTTTTATTATTCTAGGGTTTGTTTTGCAAGAAAACCACTCGTTGACACTATGAAGATAGTATCGTAAGTGACTCTACTTGCAATACCTTCTTCCATAATGAATATGGCTCCACTTCTACTGCTCCATATTCACTATTTTTCTCACTTCCATGGTACTTCCATGTTGAAGTACTCCTTGATTAAGGATAGAAATGAGTTTTGATTGGTCCTTCCTTCAGATTGTTGTGGTTGCTTCTCACAACTTTACTTCCTCCTTCTAGTGAACCTTCATCTTGTCTTCAAAATCTTCAGAATTCGTCACTTCCTCACACGAATACCTTTACCCTCTAGACCTATAACATCAAATAAGAGCTTGATATTGCAACATGCATTTGCATATCAAAGTCAAACTTCATGTATGGATCTAGTCAATCAATGAAAATCCAATAAAATCCAAGAAGATTCAGCTTTGTGCTTATAATACACATCCTTATAGGCCTAAATATAATAGTTGGGTAAGACATCCCTAAATATCAGGTTCAGATGTGTAGTATATAACACCACATAAGATAGGTTTAGGTTGTGATACTTAGCACAATACGTGAATTTCTACTATTTGTCTCAACATTTATCTTAATTGCACATTTTCAATGAGACAAACTTGAAACAAAATGGCCTGGGATAGTTGAAGTTAACCTAGTTTTCCTTGGAAGTACTAACAAAATAGTATACCATATATAGGTGCTATTGAGGACTACTTCCTATAGTACAATTAGTTCTAACATGTCTACTCTAAACACATGATTGTTTAGAATATACCACCTATAACTCTAGGATTTCTCTATGTGATATGATCTAAATAAGCCTTCTTTAAATTAAGGACTATGGTTCTAACATACTTGGTACAGTTATTAGGATTTTAAGGCCTAAGCTTTCGAACTATTCCCTAAATCCTACTCCTCATCATACTTTTGTTATCTCACCTATGATGTTCTACTCCCTCACATCATGATTCTCAAGTGAATCATATATGATTACCAACTGTACCATGAAAGATAGACTTAAATACTCCTATCACTCTTCCTTACCTCCTATGATTGTCTCATCATAGACATATACTACCTTATATAACTTATCTCCCTTACTTAACATCAATCATTTGACATTTTCAATGACTCTTACTTAACCATACTTGTATTGAGGACGCGCAGTTAGCGCGGTGGCTAGGCTTGGCAGTGGCCAGCCTGCCCGCCCGAGATCGATTCCCGTAGGGGACGATTTTCTGGTGTCTCACCGGGGCTTTTGGCTCCTAAATAAAATCCCCTCCCACACATATGTGCCACAACTACTAGCTCCTAGGGACACCAAAATTATGTGTGCTGTGTGTATAGTTCTAGAGTCTAACTTGTGCACTAGTGGTGTGCGTGTGTGTGGTGTGAGTGTGGTGTTGAGTTAGTGCATAAGTTCAGATGCTACAGCTGTAACACAGATCGAGGGGTCTAAAAAAAAAACCATACTTGTATTGGTATACTTCTTCCAATAGGATATCTTCCTTATGGTTGTATCCTCTCCTTGGACTACCATGTGTTGTATACCAACTGTGGTCTACTACCACCCTTTATCTTAAGCTTCAATGGTGTTCTAATTATTTGGAATGAAGCCAAATAACTAACTAACTTCACTTAAGAAAGATAGATAAGAAAGATTGACTCAAGTGTGTCGGGATTATTCTCAAGTGAATACCCATCTCAAGTCAAAAGAATAGTTGGTTTAGCATAGTTGGCTTAGCATAGTTGTCTTAGCATAGTTGTCTTAACAGAGTTGTATTAGCTAAGATAACTCCTATAGACACAACCAAACCTATAGGTCACCTTTAAAGGGTTTTAATCCTAGGGTCAAAGCATTTGCTCTGATACCAGCTGTGATGACCCAGCGTACCACTGCATGGTGTAGTACACAAGTCGTTGACATAACACAAGTGAAACACCGTTCCACTCATATTACATCTCTCAGAGTGGTACAACAGAAACATATGCGAGTTCAAGGTATGTCTATAGAAGTACACACGAGCTGTTTACATAAGATCAACACAACCTCCTACTTTACAGTGAGGCAAAACTTCAAATAAAGCTCCAGAAGAACGACTCATAGTCTATCTTATTGCTAACACTATCTTTAGAGATGCTAGGCTTGCTATAGAATTCTAGCTACTTAGGTGCTAGGATTAGGGAAAGGTTCCCCTTTTATTACTAGTCTAGGTTTCCATTATAGCTGATGCAGAAGTTGACTCCATTGACTTCTTTGACTGGATTCTTCATCTTGTTGCAGTTGACTCCTTTGTCTTCGAGTTCCACGGTAGTTTCTCCTTCGGTTCCTTGATCTAAGAAGGGGGTTCAAATGGGAGGGAATGAGTACGAGCGTACTCAGCAAGTTCATATTAGGAAATAGGTGTATCATGCACTGGCTACAGCCATAGACCAGAACGTCATAGGCCAATGCAAGTTTTCATAAACATTTCTTCAAAAGGTTTATTTTATTCTGAAAACTATGCCCGTCAGTCTTCACAGGTTGACCAGAACTTCGTGGAGTTCCTTTCCTGCCGCGTTCACAGTTCCCTTCCCGGAACAGGGAGTGACATCCACAATTTGATACACTCTGCAGAGGTGCGTTACTTTTCCCATAAGAGAACTTATCCTTGATACCAACCGGGTGTACTTTCCCGTCCACACTTCCTTGGTGTGGGGCCAGGTGTAAGGTCCAAGCCAATCACTGCCTTCTCCGCGACTGCAAACCCACCCTTTTGTCCACCCGTACACCCCCAGTAGACTTCTCCCGATAATACGGCTTTACTCACGGTGTACTTTGGACAATCCATCATAGATCGTAGAGCCCGACATCACACACGGATGGGGATTTAAAAGGCTATCCCAACCTACGGCAGTGCCTCCAACACCCCGCGGCTCTACCAATCCGTTGGCGTGCAGAAGGGAAAAGATACAGCTGACTTCCCCAGAGCCATTATAGATCTTATGGTCAACGCGATATGTACGGCGCTAGAATCACTGGACGGCATTGGTACTTAGTCCTAGATGAGTAGTACCCATGCAATGGAACCTCCACCATATCAACACATACCATGGTTCCATTGCCCACCACATAGTCATATTCATAATTGTAAAATAATACTTTGCTTTTCAATGCATGAGTGATAAGTATAGTAATTTGCATATAGTTTGATACAAATAATCAAATGACATGAGCAAGAGATGAACTTGCCTTTCTTGACTGCAAGATTATGCAGGCAAAAGCTTCGATACGTGATAACTCCAAATTCTGAAATACCATCATCGTCTGGTAAGGACAATGTTTAAAGAACTAGCAAAGATGCTGTAATGCATAGTATGAGATGCAATCGTTCCAAGCGTAACCTAACATCGATGATTTAGGATGTATGAGTTGTAAAGATTTCTTTAGGATTGGTTGCACCTTTAGAATGGTTCTCAAACAAGGTTCTTATTAGGGTTTGGTTATATTAGCATCATATCCAAGTGATATAAGACATCATTACAATCATACACATAAGAATAGTGGTGGAATAATATGTAAAGAACAATTGTTAATTTTAAGTTCTACAGAACATGGTTGATGATTACTTATACTATACTTCAAAAGAATAACTTTTGAAGAACATGTTAGTTAAGAAATAATTAGTATTTCAAAGAAGGATTAGGGCTTCTAAGGTTTGATTGACATTTGTACTTCAAAAGAATAACTTTTGAAGAACAGGTTAAATAAGAATATGAACTACTATACATAGAGCTATGTAACTCTAGGGTTTACTATTGGGTCCATTTAGTTTCACTAATAGGAACTAGTTGGTTCTTAATCTTGGAATGGGTTTCTATATAGCAAGTATTGGTAGGTTTATTGCTATGGTTTCTTCTAAGCATAATATCAAAGGATGATTACCAAGGTGTTGCTATGAGTTAGGATTTACTATGATTTCACATTTGCTTCACTAAGTAACCTCTAATGGCTTCTAAACTAGATGGTTTATTATTTCTTAAATATGGTTTAGTTGGATAGGAGCATGTGTTGTGAATTGCTACATAAGGTTGATACTAGGGTTCATAATTATGGTTCTACTAAATTATGATGGTTGAGGTTGATCCTAATGGTGTGGTATGGTGATGAATGGTGTCCATGTGAAGTTAGCAAGCTAGGGTTTACAATTAAGTGGTACTAGAGGATCATACAAGTCTTAACTAAAAATAAACACATGCGATGATAGTCTCCTGTGAATTGTACCTAGTTTTATTTTAGTGGATCATGAGTATGCACTCATTGGTTGTTTATTAAGTTTCTACACCTAAAGGTGAATTGGATATAATCATATGGGCTAAACCCCTAGGGTTTTAGGGTTGCACTAATTTAGGATGATCACATGAAATAATGGGATCCAGGTCTTACTTAAATTGAAACTAGGGTTTCCAAATTATGGTACAACTCCTAAAATGATAATTGACAATAGAGATGTGGTCACTAATTGCTTTGAAATAAAATTAATAACGGTTTTAGCATTTTATTAACTTTCACAAGAATTAATAATTAGGGTAACTCTTATTCAGGTTTAATTTAGAAATCAGGGTTTAATAATTGTTATTAGGCTTAAAGTATTTAACTTGTTGACTTAAGATGTTTAAGTAAACAATTGTTAGGCTACCAAAATAATATTAGCTTTTAATATTTTCTTGAGTTATTACTATTTAAAGAAAATAGAAAATAGTAATTTGCAAATTAGGGTTTATGAATTACCACTAATAATTAAGTTAATGCAATTATGGTAAATAAAACTAATCTTAACATTTTATTTAGTTACTGAATAGTTAAAATTTAATTTTGGAACTTAATTATTTATTGCATTCAATTTGCATTTTAAACAATTAGAAAGACATAATTAATAAAGATTAAAATAAGTGAATTTTTATTTTGACACACATTTTTGTTTTATATTTTATTTGAATAGAGTTTATTTTTGTGAACATTTTGATATATTATTCATATTTTTCTGAGTGGAAATGAATTTTCTATGATTTTGCAAAGTTTCAGTTATTTTCTGGAATTTGAAATTTGACATAAATACTAAACATACCCGTTCATTTCTAGTTCCAGACACTGACGAGTGGGACCAAGTCCTAGTCATCTGCCTCGTTGGCAGTTGACTGAGTCAAAAAGTTCAACGGGTCCACTGCCACGTCGACATCACCGGCGGCTTGACGCCGGCGAGTCAGAGCGCGACGGCGACGCCGTTTTATGACCCCCCGGGACGCGTGACTAGGTTTTTCCGACTCCCCTCGAGCTACTGAACATGATGGTGGTGTTGGTTTGGCGAGGGGATCACCGGAGCTACGCCGGCGACCATGTCCCGCGGCGGTGCTCTCCGGCGAAACGGCTAAACGGAGCTACAGATGATTCCAGGAAGCAATAGAGGGGTCCAGAGATGCGCAATCTCACCGTGAGTACGATGGTGTGGTCGGCGACGACGATTGCCGCCGGAGTTGAGCTCGATTTCATTGTTACCGGCGATGTACTGAGAAAGGGAATCTTCAAATTAGCCCTGCACCTTGCTCCCCTAGACGATTGCTTGTACCTAGAGGCTCTCCTCAACGATGCGCTTCCAACGAGCCACTGCACGGAGCTTGGGGTGGTCTCCTCCGTCGAACTCGTCCACGACGCCGGCGACAGTAAGTGGATAATGGTGAGAGATAGAGGGCGATTGAGAAAGAATGGATGGGCGGCGAAGAACAAGGATTACACGGTGATGATCTCCAACTATTTATAGGCCGAGGGGAGCTCTGAGGCCTCGACACGATGACGACGACGGTCAGGAGGTGGCGGTCTCTGGAAGATTTAGTCTGGCGAAGATCTTTTCTTCCGCGGATAGACTCGGACGCGAGAGAGATTGGGTGTGCTTCTGAGAGGTCTGGCGATGTCCGGGCAAGCTTATCGGCGAGGAGGTCTTGGCCTACTGGCGTTGCAGCGCTGTCGACGCCAGAGAAGAAGACGACAACGTTTTCCTCTCGCACGATTTTTAAGGCAATCGAAACGGTATGGTGGTGGGTCGATTTCGTTCATGGGCTGGGTTACTGGTGGGCTTGTGTGGAGATGGTGGTTGGGCTGCGGTGGCCTGCCAGGTAAGTTTCCCTCCATTTTCCTTTTTCAAATTTCTGTTTTCTTTTTCTGTTTTTATTTACTGGTTTGAATTCAAATTTGAATTCTGTTTGAATTTGCAGGTTCTAAAATATGTGAATCTTAATAGAACTTGATAGTGCTGCTTGCTGCATATTTGTTCTGTTCAAACAAATATTTAATATTTGATTATATTGATGCTTTGGTGGAGTATAAATAAAGTAGATATGGTTTAATGGTTTATCTCAATTCTTTAAACTTGGGAGCCAAACCTATTTTTTTAATGATTTGAAGTTTATAACCAGTGATTGGTAAACATGTCATTAAGTTTTGTTAGTACTTAACAATATTGATTGTTCCCATGTATTTTGTATCATGGTTAGAGTTTAAATTAAATGATGTTAAGAATAGAATGGTTCATGATTTTATGTGAAGAATTGTTTTCAAAGGTTTAAGAAAATGGTTGGATTTACTCTATGGTAAATAATCTTGCTTAGAAAACTCTTGCTTGAATTATTTAAAATGAATCCTAAACTCATCATGATTAACTCTTTTGTTGAGGTGATACCATTTTATAAAATACTACTCATTTGGTTCACTTAGGCAAAGTATTTGAATTGCAAAGTAGAATAGGATATTGGTTTCATTCTACTCACCAAATGGAATCTAGTCTTTAGGTATATATGGCTTGGTTTATACTTGTGATCTAGGATACACAAGTTAGGGCATAATATTTTATGTAGATTAGTTCCATATGACCAGGTTTATGGTTTTGGGAATACTTCACTATTTGAAGTATTAAATAGGCATGAGGCATGGCAAGATTTTACTTATAATCTAAATATGGCCTAGGGTTTTAGTAATGATCACCCATGTGATACACAACTAGGATTAGGTATGAGCATAAGCTTGGTTATGTTTAATTGGCTAGGGTTCCTCCTCCTCACTTAGGTAGATTTCTTGTATTAAAGCAATGCGAGGTTTGTCTCAAATGTTTGGATAGGCAGGTTTAAATACAATATCATCACTACTCTATACAAGGCATGAGTATTGGTCTGGATTAACTACTATTAATTCACTTATTATTTCATGAGAAGAATGAGATCTATGGATCACATATTTAGGTTTAACTTATCATCTCAATTTATAAAGTAAGATCATGCATTAGACATGATCCACTTATTCCTCACTAGTCTCTCTTCTTTAATTCTTCTCTCAACACACTCACTTAGATTCTTAGGGTTTATGATCATCACCCAATTTGTAATGATCAAAGTATTGGCCTCATAACAATTCATTGGTGAATTATGGTCTCTCTCCAAGATCAAGTATTGGTCCATATACTTGAGTATACCTCTTTAGGTTGAGCTCTTCTGAATAGGTAGGGTTACTCTAGGGTTTATGATCAGTACCAAGTTGTAATGATCACAACACTTGCCTCTCTATAATTACTAGAAGAATAGGTTCTTACTTACCATCAAGTGTGAGCTAGGTCAAGTAGGGTTTAATACTTGACTTATATTTTTTGTATCATTGGTTAGTATCAACAAGTACCTCACTTGGATAAGGTTTAAACAGTAAACTAGGTTCTATTGAATGCATAATATAAACATATGAATGGTTCTCTCCTTTCTCTAGGTTTAATGATGAGTTGAGAATCAAGGTTGGAATGGTCAAAGTTAATGAAGAATGAATATGAATGTTCTTGACTTGATTCAAGTATTGTAGTTGAAAAGATATACCATGTGACTAATGGTAGGAACATTTAATTAGTAGAAGACCTGGATAAGATAAGTACAGAATAGTGTCTTAGTTAATTGGGTTCTTTGATTTAGGATTGAATAATTATTCATGTGTTGTTGTAAGGAATGGCATGTTGAGATCCTTTATAAGATCTTGTAGTTGATCCTTACTTAAGATGTTGTTTGTTATAAAACTAATTCTATTTGATCTAGCCCATAGATCAAATCATCTCTACCCAAAACAAGGTTTTAGCAAAGGTCACAGTGAAGTTTATAGCGCTTCACTTGATGATCTACTTCAATTCCAGCAAGTCAAGTGAAACTTCAGTTACTGTGGCAAGTTTTATTTGAAAGCGCGAAAATTCCCCGGATTTTCTATGCATGAATGCAGTGCACACTTTGGTGTTCTCTCATTTTATAGCCTCTAAACCTGGGATATTACAGTTAGGCCACAATTGACACCGGCAATTTTCCCCCATTGCTTTTTGTTGATGTTGGTTGTTTGGTATGAGACTAGGCCGAGCTTTAGGGTTGTTGGTTTGGGGTATGGGTGAAACCTTTGAAGGACCTTGGTCTCTGCCGGTGACGATGACACGATGTTGCGTCATTCGATTTCTTGGAGGCATCCTTGCAAACCTCCTCCCTCCTTTGGACTCTCAAGTTATGCTAGATTGCTTCCTGTCATCGAGTTTGGTGCGGTGGAGCTTTGTTGGTTTGGACAGACATGGAGTTGCTCCTGTGAAACAGAAGGCAACGCTCCTTCAATCTTGATCAAACTAGCTTACCTTTGTTTGGCTATTTGTATTCCTAGGTTTCTTTTTCCATGTATTCTCCATAGCTTGATGTTTGTTGTAAGGAATACGATCTAATCCCCCAGGGGGATGGGCGCGTTGCAGCCTCTGGTGATGTGGGCATTACCCTTCGGGTAACTAATGTTGCACTACATCTTGCGGCCCAACCAGGGGCCCATGAAGGCAGTCGATGGCCAGGTGGGCGACTACGTCGGTTCCAAAGAAGAATCCTTGAAGAACAAGACAAGGAGATGAAGAATACAAGGAAATCTTAGAACCAGGACCCTCTTTAACCTAGTCGTACCCGGATAGATCTCTCAAGACCTGGCTCCCAATATAAGTGCCAGGAGAGAGGCTGCCGAGGACACACACAATCTTAGCAATCATAGCCACCACAAGTCTAGAGCTAGGTCCCTGCAGAACTTAGTCTCTCGACGAGATCACAGCCAAAACCTTCGGCTCCCCATTGTAACCCGATATTTTCATAATCAAGATCAGACAAGCAGGACATAAGGGTTTTACCTCATCAAGGGCCCCGAACCTGGGTAAATCGCTCTTCCCGCTTGTTTGATAACCGATGTCTCGTGTCAGCCTACATGATTCCATCTACCCTAAGCCCCATACGGAGGGCATTGCCGAGGAGTACCCTCGACATCTGGTTCGGTGTCCGTTTGATGGCCTAATCGCGCATGCCTGGGCCCACCTACGTGCATCCGCCCATTCTCTCCCTTATCTTCTTCCTTTGACTCGCAACACACAGAGGCCGGCACGCAGCTGAGCAACCACGCGCCGCCGCGCCCCAGCCACGCACGCGAGCTCGGGCTTCCCACACGAGCCTCCCGCGACACCCCAGCCACGCGCAGCCACGCCCTAACAACTTCCGCAATCGTGCCCCAGCCATGCTCCAGGTGCCGTCGCGCCGCCTCGAGGTGCGGCCATGGCACCCCGAGGTCCTGCTCTACCCGTTGCCGGCCAGGGAGCCTCCCGCATGAGCTCGGGCCACCGCGCCCAGCCACACGCGCCGCTGTGCCGCAGCTGTCGCGTGCCGCCGCGATGTGCGTCCACGGAACTTGGACCTACGCACCCTAGTGTTGCTACCGGCGTAGGCAGAGTTTGCTACCGCCTCTGGCTCAGTCTCATCTGCTCGTCCGACGTGCCCTCGCCCCGGAGCTCGCGGGCGCGCCCCTCCTTGCTCGTCCCAGAGCTCGTCGCTGCGCCAATGCCCCGCCTCTTCTCGACCTGACATCACGCACCATGTTGTCTGCTCCCGCTCCGGCCGAGCGGCTCCGTGCCTCATCTCCATCCCCAGGGAACCTCCCCTCCAGGTGCTCTCACGCGATTTCCGGAGTTGTTGTTGACGGTTCAAGCTGTTGCTACCTTGGGTGTCTGGCGTTGCTATCGGCGGAGGCCGGTTTGTGCTACCTTAAGTGTCTAGTGTTGCTACCGACGGAGGGCGGCTTTGCTACCTTAGGTGTCTAGCGTTGCTACTAGCAGCGGTGGGTATTGCTGCCTTGGGTGGACGGAGTTGCTGCAACCATGGGCGGCACTGTTGCCGGCTGCAACCGAGCTCTCCGTTGATGTCTCTGACGATTTGCAACACATGCATAATTTTTTTGCTACAACTTTTTTGCGGTATTGCTACAGTTGAACAATATGTTCGCTACGGGGGTATCCAGCGGGGTCTCCAATAAGTTCTCCGGCGAGTTCCCCGTCGATTTCTCCGATGATATCCAATTTTGCTACAATAGCACAACTTTTTTGCTACGCACTCTCCGGCGAGGTTTCCGGCGAGTCTCCGGTGCTCTGTCCGGCGAGCTCAACCTCTTTCTTTTATTTTGTGGGTAAACCGTTTTTTGCTATAATGAAACAAAAACAAAATTGTTTTGCTACCCGGCAGCAAAGGACACGTGTCAACACTCGAAGCATGAGGCTGGAGAATCAAATCTCCAAGGGGATTTCTAGCACTGTCCTTGTTGTAACTTCTCACCGGTTGATAGCTCTGTTAATTTAAAGCCAAACTTAGCCTTTCAATCTAAAAGAAAAAACCCTATGAACATTGAGTATAAACCGAACGAGAGCTTTACTATTAATCCGAGTGATCGATCGAGCTGACTGCCGCTGTACCGCGTGCAGGGCGATGCTAGCATATCGATCTCCATGATTGAGCAGTTAACTAATACCGCGCACATGATTACGACCAGCACCATCACCGACGAGTTTTGCTACACCTACGGGATTTCACCTACGTGTCACCTGATTTGTTTTGGACCAATCCACTGTTTCCACTTCAACCCGTAACATTTGCCCGTAAACAAACTTCCCGTAAGTCTAGCATTATTGATCACCGACCATCGTTATCCCAGAACAAGAAGAACAGAAAAACGGGAACAAGCTGCATGCATGCCACATGGACGATTCCCCTCCTTGGCGTTATTCGATCCGAGGCAGCAAAACGAAAGCTTGGCACCGGCCATGTCAGGCGCCCCGGACGGCGGCGCCGCCGTCGCCCTCCGCCTTCCACAGCTTGGCCCGGAGGCCGCGCCGCGGCACCGGGAACGGGCTGTACTCCACGCCGTCGCTCGAGCCGACCACCTCCCACCTGCACTCAACAAGAACCAGTCAAGCACCTCCTCGGGACAGGTGGGAATAATCGGTGAATCTTGGTGGGATCCTGGACCCGGAAGCGAGGTGACACGTACCTGTAGGCGGTGACGAGGCGGTGGAGGAGGACGAGCATCTCGAGTTTGGCCAGCTCGTTCCCTGGGCACGCGTGCGCGCCGCTCCCGAACGGCAGGAACGTGTTCGGCCGCGGAGATACCTGCACGGATTATATATACTTGTTTAGAGAGGCTACTCCTGCAGAGTCAACAATGTCTGTGACGCCGGTGGCTAGCTCAAGCTATTATATTGCTCTCCTTCATGAATTCGTTGTCTAACAGTGTTTTCTGCAAGTACTTTCAATTTTTTGTGTGGATCATGGTTCCATGGAATGGATCAACCAACTAAAGTCGCAGATATTTAGTCGCCTCTTTGATCCAATGCAGTCCATACCTTGAATCTAGAAGGGTCGAACTTGTCTGGGTCCTGGAAGTACTCCGGGCTGTGATGGATGTTCCTGAACAGCGGCATCACCTTCCACCCCTTGGGAATCAGGAAACCTGTAAACACCACATAACACACAAGGTTAAGTCACCCTCAGAGTACAACAGCACAAGCAGCAGTACAATATCCTGTCGTGAGGTGCACTTTGGGGATTAAATTTCTGCAATCAGTAGTCATAACTAGGCCCGTTTCTATAATTTGGGCAGCTCATAAATGTTCCCTGGAACCGCCTCCATTGCTCTCGCTGTACATGCTGAGTTGCTGACACCTGGGACGGCCGAGAGTCGCTGCCGGTGCCGGCAGGGAAGGGGAGAACCGGCTGTATCTCTGCCGCCCGCTGCATGGGCGGTTCATGTATGGCTATTCAGATATTAATCTGAACGAGAGGACATGGGCGATTCGCCGTTTTTGAGGTGAAAAATGGTGAACGGGTGCCGACGGCTGGATTTGATGGCTCAGCCGCACCTCTAGCAACAAGAGGGTAATGCTGAGGTGCTGAGGTGGATTTGACTTAGCATGGGAGTTCCTATTATAGCGTACAAATTTTCCTAGGTGCATGGATGACACATGTCCTTGAAAATGTAACTATCCATTACCCTCTTGTTGCTAGAGATATTGGTTGTCGTATCTGTAGTATAAGTTTTGTAATCTGAACCTATCTTATCTCTAGGAGAGACTTCATGTCCTGGCCTCCAAGACTTATACCCTTTATATCCTAGATCGAGAGGTTGTATACAACATCCATCATATTCCACCAATCCCTCTCTCTAATCTCTCTAACGTTCTACACTTGCAATTGCGTCTGGCGCACAGCTACATGCAGTTGATTAATGGGCATCCTTCAAAAGAACAACAAAAGTTACACAAAAGGGTGTCTTAGAAAGTCGCATTCCACTAATATAGGTTAGTTTAGAGGAGAACTCCTATCCAACTTTCGGAGTAGAAATTTCTCCGATGCTCTCTTTTACAAAAACAGCTGATGAGTACGCAGTACTATATTAGTATGTTTGTGAGATATTTTCAGATTAACTTTTGATGGGCCCACGTGTACAGCTGGCTAGTGTACTGCAGTTGTGCAATCTTTTGTCAGTATATGTATAGATGCTATGCCCAATCCATGTTGAACACGTTCGTGTGCGTACCTTTGTACTCCACGTCGGCGACGGCCTCCCTGAAGGTGAAGGAGATGATGCTCGCCATCCTCAGGCTCTCCATTATGACCTTCATCAACACAGAACAAAATTAAGGGGAAAGAAAGTAATGTGTGTCGTGTCCGAAACCTAGAGAGCAAAAAAATCCAAACTGGAGACTTGTAAGTATTTTCGGACAAAGATACACGTCACGTACCGCATGCGTCAGCGTCATGCCCCTCGTCTGCGCCCACGTCAGCGGCCGCTTCCCGCCCTCGTTCGCCTCGTACGTCGCCATTTGCTCAGCCTGCGAAAGTCGACACGGCGGGGCAAAGCGCAAAGCAACACCGGTCGCCGATCGGGTTAGCTTCTTTGCGTCGCGACAATCTTAATTAGATCCAGGTATATACCTTGACGGCGTCCAGGAGCTTCGGGTGGTCGCGCAGATACTTGAGGATCCAGGTGAGCACGCTGGCCGTGGTGTCCTGCGCCGCGAACAGCACGCCGATCACGTTGTCGGCGACCTGGTCGTCGGTCAGCGCCGCCGCCCGCATGAGCCCGCCGAGGATGTCGCCGCCGCTGCCCTGCTGGTCGCCCCGCGCGCGCCGGTCCGCCATGATCTCGCCCAGGATCTCGCGCAGCCGCTTCCTCGCCTGCATGTGCATGCCCTGGATGTCAGTTCGCCGCGCCGGAAGGTTTTCCAAGGTTTTCGAGTGTGGCTAGCGGTTCATACCTGGACGGCCCTGTAGTAGAGGGTTCCTGGGATGCGGTTCGGGAAGCAGTTGTAGCCCTTCTCCACGACGGCGTAGTTCCTCCGCAGCTCCTCCTTGTGCCGGCCGTCCAGCAGGCTGCCGAAGATGGTGGTGATGCCGACCTCAAACGACAGCTGAAAAAGAGGAGAAAAACTGAATTATGTTAGATCGATCGCGCATTGCGTCAAGCTACAGATACGTACAAAATACCGTGGAAACCCCCAACATTGCGACTGACACCCGGAAATCGGTAGAACGACAGATACGTCATCTACTTTCAGCTAGCTAGCTATAGCTGGCTGGCACACACTCACCCTCTTCATGGCATGGAAGGTGCTGGCGACGTGCCCGTCCCAGGCGGCGAGCGTGGAGGCGACGGCGGACTCGACGTCCGGCAAGAGAGCACGCAGGGCGTCCGGGCCGAGCGAGCCCTGCACGAGCCGCCGCAGCCGGAGGTGGTAGTCGCCCTGGTGGAAGAAGAGCGCCGACGGGCCGATCATGCGCTCCTTGCTCGGCGGGTACGTCGGCTTGAACAGCTTCTGGTGCGTCACCAGCACGAACCGCGCCGCCTCCGGGCTCGCCAGCATCACGCACGGGCACCCCAGCAGGTGCGTCTTGAAGATATCACCGTATCTGCACGCGCACACACACATATTACTCATCTCACACATTTGCCACTTATAAGCAAGATTGCAACCGACAATAATCGACGGAGCAAGCAGTTACCTCATCTGCTTGGATGCGAAGAAGACGCTGGGGTTCTGGTGGTAGAGCAGGAGGGTCTCGCCGACGTACGGCAAGCCCATGGAGCCGGGAGGCAGCATGAGCTCCTGATCCTCTCCGAGAGCGCCGCCCCTCCCGATCCTCCGCCTGCGAACGGCAACCGAAACGAGGATGCACGCCGCCGTGAGGAGGAAGACGAAGCAGAGAGCCATGGTAGCTCAGTGATCCTCTCCCGATAAGCGAGACTGGCTATAATTGGTGTGCCCCCCTCCCTGTACTCTCGTATCTGAGTGCGATTTGTGTGTGTGTGTGTGGGCGATGGTCTCCTGCTCTCCTAGGAGAGAGAGGGAGAGAGGGACACGAGGGGATCGCGCGATCTTTGAGAGATCCTCCAAATGGTGGGTGCTCTGGGCGGACACCTGTGTGGTATTTATAGAAGGGGGTCGAGGGTATAAATGAGGAAGATCGTGGACGGCATTAGAAATTGCAAAACCGTCAGGGGGAAGAGGAGAAAACAGAAAGACGGAGATCACGCATGTCTTGATCTTGATTCTTGATCAGCGGACGAGGGCGTCGCAAGTTTCTCGGGATCTGATTTGGGAGAGATCGCTGGGAGGCTGTGATCATCGGCATAAATTGACCCCAAATCCTTGTTTTTTTTTTTGCACATACTGAAGTACTAATTGTGGACAATTCTTGCTAGTTAGCTCTTTTTAGTTGGCATGCATGTTACAATCTCATTTCTCCTAATGTTCATTCTTGTTTATGAATTTGAGTTATGCTTTTCATTTTCAAGGGGGAGATGGTCGAGGATTTTAATTTTACATGTTATGGTTATGCAGGGGAGGCCAACAAGGATCTAACATGTATCATACCTATTTTTTTTCTAACAGCTAGTGATGTGAGGTAGGAGCAAGTCCAATATTGACAGTGTTTGAGCTTCATCAATTGCCTTTCAGGGGTCATGAGTGTAAAGTGCAAGATTTGTTTGGGGGAACGGCTCAACGTTAATTAGTGTGGCCTCTGATATTTTTATTAGAGACATATATACAAGTACATGACCGTATTTTTTTAGAACAAAATCATAATTATGAGATTTGGGTTAGTTAGGGCATGTACAATGGTTGATAAGGTTGTCTTATCTTAACCCCGCCACGTAATCTAGATATAACAATAAAACATGATATACAATGGGTTATGTTTTAGTCTTATCTTTAGTAATGAGACATCCCTAAATATGTGGTGAGAGAGATTGTGCTAAGAGATGATCTCTTAGCTAAGAGAAGGCAAAGTCTTTTTTCATGTTTCTCTTTCCTCCATGTCATCAATTATCCTACGTGGCATCGCTAAGATATAACCATTGTACATGCCCTTAAGGGATCCATATCTTGTCGACACTTCTTAATTTTCTCCTTCTCTCCCAAAAAACAAATAATGTACTTACACACAGTGGTCATTAATCTTTCGAGAAGTTTTCCTAATATGTCATCTCAAAATTATGTTATTCAATTTGAATATTTAAAAAAGGTTTTCTATTTTTCAAAATCGTGTATTCTGTTATGGTGACATGATTGCACGTTCACACTAACTACCATAGGAAAAGAGGAAGCGACTCATAGATTGGCGGAAGTAGATAGAGCTCTTGCACATTTTCATTAATCCATGAACATAATCTAGGCATGTATGCACATGGATCCGTACATCTCAATTGGAAAAAGAATCAATAGAAGGATAACCGGGCGATATATTTCTCTAGGTCAATCAACAGAAGTGCATAACTTCTACATATGTTCTACGGGGCATATTTACCACTCTTAATCGACTCATAGAATGGCAGAAACAAATAGAGCTCTTGCACATTTTTGTTAATCCATGAACCAAATATAGGCATGTAGGAACATGGATCCGTACATCCCGATATATAAAGAATAAATAGAAGGAAAGTCAGATGATATCTTTCTCAAGGTCAATCAATAGCTTCTGAAAGTGTTCTTGGGGAAGATTTACTACTCTTACACCTACCTTACACACCATGCCTTAAAAATTTGTTAATCGTGCATACTTGTCGTGTGGCAAGTAGCTTATGTAGCATAGCTATACACTACTAGGAAAAGGCCTATAGATGAAAATAGGCCTACCGACGCACCAACAAACCCATGCGCCGGTGGCAAATAGTGCCGGCGTACCAATATGTCGCCGCGCCGGCGATGGAGGCTTACTGCCGGCGCACAAGCAAAAAAGATGCGCCGGTGATAAATTTCAAAGAGGACCAGACCAGACCGAAAAAATCGAGCCCCTTACTGCCGGCGCACCACCATGTTGGCGCGCCGGTGGTAAGTTTCTTATTGCCGGCGCTGCAGCATAATGATAAAAAATTCAAATAATAAAATCCATTGAAATGCCCATGTAATATGTGATCTAGTTTTAGTGAAAAATTAAAAATATGAATTTTGATGTATTATGCAAAATGGCATCATCTTTCGGTAAAACGGGATTTCTGGTTGCATACGACCTCCGATGAAAAACTTTTTTATTTCAAAATCGATCTACGGCCGTTTGGACAAAAAATGGATTCGTCAATTGGAAAACAGAAACAGGACTTTTTTCAGGTTTTAGATTTTGATGAAAAAAATTAAAAAATACCCCCGGCGCACCGCCATATAGGTGCGCCGACAGTAATAGGGGCTATATATGCCAAACTCGCCCGGCGCACCTTCTCTCTCTTCCATTTCCCCCCATCTTCTCTTTCACTTCTCCTCCTCCTCTCTTCCTCCCTCCGGCCACCTTCTCTTCTCCTCCACTTTTCCCCCTCTTCTACCTTCTTACCCCTCTAATCCCTCCCTCCAGCGAGCACCTCCTCAAGCTACTCACCGGAGCACCTCCTCAAGCTACTCACCGGCGACCACCTCCTCAAGCTATCTCACCGGAGCACCTCCTCAAGCTACTCACCGGCGAGCACCTCCTCAAGCATCTCGCCGGCGAGCACCTCCTCAAGCATCACCTCCTCTCACCCCCACAATCACCGACGACCACACCGGCAACCACCTCCTCTTTCTAAGCAGATGACCACCGTGGCGGCGGTAAATCTCCAAGGCACGACCTAGAACTTGACCGACGACCTAGAACACGACCGACCTAGATCTAGATCTAGATCTGCTTTTTTTGAATCCTGGAAAACATAGCGCCGGCGCACTAGGTTGGTGCGCCGGTGATAAATCGAGTTACCTCCAGCGAACTAGATGGTGCGCCGGCAATAAGCCTTTATCACCGACCCGTTCGCACCGGCGGGCTCTGGTGCGCCGGCAGTAGCCCAAATAGGTGCGCCGGCAATAGGCATTTTCCTTGTAGTGATAGTGGTAATATAGCATATCTAGCGATAGATAAATCATCAAGTCAGATTGTATGTAGGTCTAGTGGAGAACATGAAGAACGGAGCTAACAGACATGGCATTACAGTTGCGGTTTTTGATGACCGCTACCATATTGCATGTCATTTCATAAAAAAATTCCAATGGAACAAATTTTAGTAGCCCATGAACTAGCTAGAGAGGCATGAAGATCTCCTACTTCTGTATGGCCGGATGATCCTATAGGTTTTATTCTACATTATCTGTTAGGTGATGTAATTTTAATTTACAATGTATATAGTGTGAGTAAGTTGGACAAAGTCACGTAGTCATTTTCCTAGCTTCATATTTCGTGTGGGATGAAGTTTGTACTGGAGGAAAACAAGGGTAAACGAGTCATGAAAGTAGCTAAACTAAATGAGTGTGACAACACAAATACAAGAAAAATCCTTGACACGAAAAAATAACTCCAACAAATAAATATAGATATAGTTGTGGATATCTAGTCCTGCAATGAGAAATGGATATCCCCTATTTGCATCACACCTCCACAAATGCATGGATATCCAATTCAATTACACACCTTTCAATTTTGTGAAGACAATAGAGTATCATTTTTATCATCAGTGAAGTGTTACGAGAGGTCGAAATTCATGCAAAAGTGTAAGGTCTTCAACGAGATCCTATGATGAAAAATAAAGAAATAGGTTGGGAAGATTTAAACGACATAATTTTTATGAATACAAGGACGGGGAGGTTCCCATTCTATTGAAAAGAGAAAAATCTACTACCTTGCACATAAAACTTGCACCGCTACATGCATAACTAAGCGAGATCATATTTCACCACCTTGTGATTTCCTTAACCCTACAAATGTCCCAAGGCAATACAACTGGTCACCGTGTCAAGCATCAACCATGCCTTTGTAATGGACAAGTCCATAACACTCTACCAATCTGGAAGGAGATGATACTAGAAGATGACACCATAATCATTGTCCAAGGAACAAATGAAGGTTGATTGGTTGCCGAAGCAAGGGTCCACCACACCTGTCGGGAGAAGTCTTAACACGAAGAAAAATGTTTCGCAACTTTCATAACTATACCACACAAAGTCCGTATCGCAGTATAGGACCATCATCTCGCCAAAAAGCGTACCATCCGTGTAGATTGAAAGTTGCATTAGTTGTTCATGCGCAGAACCAACAAAGTGGAAGAGGTAGGTGATACGCGTACAACACGCGTCCGTTGGGAACCCCAAGAGGAAGGTGTGATGCATACAGCGGCAAGTTTTCCCTCAGTATGAAACCAAGGTTTATCGAACCAGTAGGAGCCAAGAAGCACGTTGAAGGTTGATGGCGGCGGGATGTAGTGCGGCGCAACACCAGGGATTCCGGCGCCAACGTGAAACCTGCACAACACAACCAAAGTACTTTGCCCCAACGAAACAGTGAGGTTGTCAATCTCACCGGCTTGCTGTAACAAAGGATTAGATGTATAGTGTGGATGATGATTGTTTGCAGAAAACAGTAGAACAGTATTGCAGTAGATTGTATTTCAGTATAGAGAATTGGACCGGGGTCCACAGTTCACTAGAGATGTCTCTCCCATAAGATAAATAGCATGTTGGGTGAACAAATTACAGTTGGGTAATTGACAAATAAAGAGGGCATGACCATGCACATACATATTATGATGAGTATAGTGAGATTTAATTGGGCATTACGACAAAGTACATAGACCGCCATCCAGCATGCATCTATGCCTAAAAAGTCCACCTTCAGGTTATCATCCGAACCCCCTCCAGTATTAAGTTGCTAACAACAGACAATTGCATTAAGTATTGCGCGTAATGTAATTAGTGACTACATCCTTGAACATAGCACCAATGTTTTATCCCTAGTGGCAACAGCACATCCATAACCTTAGAGGTTCTTGTCACCCCTCCAGATTCACGGAGACATGAACCCACTATCGAGCATAAATACTCCCTCTTGGAGTTACTAGCATCAACTTGGCCAGAGCATCTACTAATAACGGAGAGCATGCAAGATCATAAACAACACATAGACATAACTTTGATAATCAACATAACAAGTATTCTCTATTCATCGGATCCCAACAAACGCAACATATAGAATTACAGATAGATGATCTTGATCATGTTAGGCAGCTCACAAGATCCGACAATTAAGCACAATGGGGAGAAGACAACCATCTAGCTACTGCTATGGACCCATAGTCCAGGGGTAGACTACTCACACATCACTCCGGAGGCGACCATGGCGGCGTAGAGTCCTCCGGGAGATGATTCCCCTCTCCGGCAGGTGCCGGAGGCGATCTCCCGAATCCCCCGAGATGGGATTGGCGGCGGCGGCGTCTCCGGAAGGTTTTCCGTATCGTGGCTCTCGCATCGGGGGTTTCGCGACGGAGGCTTTAAGTAGGCGGAAGGGTAGGTCAGAGGCGGCACGAGGGGCCCACACCACAGGGCCGCGCGGCCAAGGGGGCCCGCGCCGCCTAGGGTGTGGCCACCTCGTGGCCCCACTTCGCCTCCTCTTCGGTCTTCTCGTAAGCTTCGTGGCAAAATAGGACCCCGGGCGTTGATTTCGTCCAATTCCGAGAATATTTCGTTACTAGGATTTCTGAAACCAAAAACAGCAAAACAAAGAATCGGCACTTCGGCATCTTGTTAATAGGTTAGTTCCAGAAAATGCACGAATATGACATAAAGTGTGCATAAAACATGTAGATAACATCAATAATGTGGCATGGAACATAAGAAATTATCGATACGTTGGAGACGTATCAGCATCCCCAAGCTTAGTTCGCTCGTCCGAGCAGGTAAAACGATAACAAAGATAATTTCTGGAGTGACATGCCATCATAACCTTGATCATACTATTTGTAAAGCATATGTAGTGAATGCAGCGATCAAAACAATGTATATGACATGAGTAAACAAGTGAATCATATAGCAAAGACTTTTTATAAATAGTGCTTCAAGATAAGCATCAATAAGTCTTGCATAAGAGTTAACTCATAAAGCAATAATTCAAAGTAAAAGCATTGAAGCAACACAAAGGAAGATTAAGTTTCAGCGGTTGCTTTCAACTTGTAACATGTATATCTCATGGATATTGTCAACATAGAGTAATATAATAAGTGCAATAAGCAAGTATGTAGGAATCAATGCACAGTTCACACAAGTGTTTGCTTCTTGAGGTGGAGAGAAATAGGTGAACTGACTCAACAATGAAAGTAAAAGAATGGTCCTCCATAGAGGAAAAGCATCGATTGCTATATTTGTGCTAGAGCTTTGATTTTGAAAACATGAAACAATTTTGTCAACGGTAGTAATAAAGCATATGCATCATGTAAATTATATCTTATAAGTTGCAAGCCTCATGCATAGTATACTAATAGTGCCCGCACCTTGTCCTAATTAGCTTGGACTACCGGATCATCACAATGCACATGTTTTACCCAAGTGTCACAAAGGGGTACCTCCATGCCGCCTGTACAAAGGTCTAAGGAGAAAGCTCGCATTGGATTTCTCGCTATTGATTATTCTCAACTTAGACATCCATACCGGGACAACATAGACAACAGATAATGGACTCCTCTTTTATGCATAAGCATGTAACAACAATTAATAATTTTCTCATATGAGATTGAGGATATTGTCCAAAACTGAAACTAAAGCCATGGATCATGGCTTTAGTTAGCGGCCCAATGTTCTTCTCTAACAATATGCATGCTTAACCATAAGGTGGTAGATCTCCCTTACTTCAGACAAGACGAACATGCATAGCAACTCACATGAAATTCAACAAAGAGTAGTTGATGGCGTCCCCAGTGAACATGGTTATCGCACAACAAGCAACTTAATAAGAGATAAAGTGCATAAGTACATATTCAATACCACAATAGTTTTTAAGCTATTTGTCCCATGAGCTATATATTGCAAAGGTGAATGATGGAATTTTAAAGGTAGCACTCAAGCAATTTACTTTGGAATGGCGGAAAATACCATGTAGTAGGTAGGTATGGTGGACACAAATGGCATAGTGGTTGGCTCAAGTATTTTGGATGCATGAGAGGTAATCCCTCTCGATACAAGGTTTAGGCTAGCAAGGCTTATTTGAAACAAACACAAGGATGAACCGGTGCAGCAAAACTCACATAAAATACATATTGAAAACATTATAAGACTCTACACCGTCTTCCTTGTTGTTCAAACTCAATACTAGAAATTATCTAGACCTTAGAGAGACCAAATATGCAAACCAAATTTTAGCATGCTCTATGTATTTCTTCATTAATGGGTGCAAAGTATATGATGCAAGAGCTTAAACATGAGCACAACAATTGCCAAGTATCACATTACCCAAGACATTTATAGCAATTACTACATGTATCATTTTCCAATTCCAACCATATAACAATTTAACGAAGAAGAAACTTCGGCATGAATACTATGAGTAGAGCCTAAGGACATACTTGTCCATATGCTACAGCGGAGCGTGTCTCTCTCCCATAAAGTGAATGCTAGGATCCATTTTATTCAAACAAAACAAAAAACAAAAACAAACCGACGCTCCAAGCAAAGCACATAAGATGTGATGGAATAAAAATATAGTTTCAGGGGAGGAACCTGATAATGTTGTCGATGAAGAAGGGGATGCCTTGGGCATCCCCAAGCTTAGATGCTTGAGTCTTCTTAGAATATGCAGGGGTGAACCACAGGGGCATCCCCAAGCTTAGAGCTTTCACTCTCCTTGATCATGTTGCATCATACTCCTCTCTTGATCCTTGAAAACTTCCTCCACACCAAACTTAGAACAACTCATTAGAGGGTTAGCGACAATAAAAATTAACATGTTCAGTGGTGACATAATCATTCTTAACACTTCTGGACATTGCATAAAGCTACTGGACATTCATGGATCAAAGAAATTCATCCAACATAGCAAAAGAGGCAATGCGAAATAAAAGGCAGAATCTGTCAAAACAGAACAGTTCGTATTGACGAATTTTATTGAGGCAACAGACTTGCTCAAATGAAAATGCTCAAATTGAATGAAAGTTGCGTACATATCTGAGGATCACTCACGTAAATTGGCATAATTTGCTGCGTTACCTACAGAGAAAACAGCCCAGATTCGTGACAGCAAAGAAATCTGTTTCTGCGCAGTAATCCAAATCTAGTATGAACTTTTCTATCAACGACTTTACTTGGCACAACAAAACACTAAACTAAGATAAGGAGAGGTTGCTACAGTAGTAAACAACTTCCAAGACACAAAATAAAAACAAAGTACTGTAGGTAAAAACATGGGTTGTCTCCCATAAGCGCTTTTCTTTAACGCCTTTCAGCTAGGCGCAGAAAGTGTGTATCAAGTATTATCAAGAGATGATGCGTCGGCATTCTTACCAGGGGTGTTGCTCTTACCTTTCTTACTCTTATTCCTACTCTTTGGTCTAGGGAATACATGACCGCATCCGGGTGTAGAGGTAAAATTTAGAGTGCCTTTCCCAACATCTATGACTGCTCCCATGAGTTTCAGCAGGGATCTTCCAAGCGTGATTTGTCCTGTCCCTACACATTCAATAACGAGATAATCAGTGGATACCGTCCTTCCAAGAAAGGTTGTGAAAACACCTTCAGCTACACCCTTAGGAATTACAACAGAGTTATCCGTAAGAGTTATTTCTTCTCCCCCTTCAGTAAGTCCCCAAAGTGTCAAAGATTTATAAATTTTTTCAGGCATGAGGCAAAACTCGGACATAATATCACAACGAGCAGGAAAAGTTTCACCACCAATACTAGCTTTAACGGTAGGAACCCACATTGAAGGTTCGAAGCTTAATGGCACATAATCATAGTATTCGCGAATTCGGTTATACACTTCTTTTAAACAGGATATATTTGTTTCAATAGTGTTTAATCTATTATGCATGCTAGCATGAGATGGATCAAAATTATTATCGGAGCTAAATGATGTAATCAATTTCCTTATGGCATTAAAAGCTTGATCCCCATCACAATGAAGGAAATCTCCTCCCACTACAGCATCTAAGGCATATCTATAGCGAAGAATAAGCCCGAAATAGAAATTACTGAGAAGCAAACTTAAGGTCATTTTAGGTTCAGTTTTACTATAAGCATCAAAAATTCTAGACCATGCTCCTTTAAAATTCTCTTCACCTCCTTGTTTAAAAGTGAAGATCGATTCCTCAGGTGATAGAGTAACAACTACGGGACTAGACATGATAATAAAGTAAATGCGAGTAACTAATTTTTTTTTGTGTTTTTGATATAGCAAACAAGATAGCAAATAAAGTAAAACTAGCAACTAATTTTTTTGTATTTTGATTTAGTGCAGCAAACAAAGTAGTAAATAAAACTAAGCAAGACAAAAACAAAGTAAAGAGATTGGGAAGTGGAGACTCCCCTTGCAGCGTGTCTTGATCTCCCCGGCAACGGCGCCAGAAAAAGAGCTTGATACGCGTACAACACGCGTCCGTTGGGAACCCCAAGAGGAAGGTGTGATGCGTACAGCGGCAAGTTTTCCCTCAGTATGAAACCAAGGTTTATCGAACCAGTAGGAGCCAAGAAGCACGTTGAAGGTTGATGGCGGCGGGATGTAGTGCGGCGCAACACCAGGGATTCCGGCGCCAACGTGGAACCTGCACAACACAACCAAAGTACTTTGCCCCAACGAAACAGTGAGGTTGTCAATCTCACCGGCTTGCTGTAACAAAGGATTAGATGTATAGTGTGGATGATGATTGTTTGCAGAAATGAGAACAAGATTGCAAGAGATTGTATTTCAAGATAGAGAATTGGACCGGGGTCCACAGTTCACTAGAGATGTCTCTCCCATAAGATAAACAGCATGTTGGGTGAACAAATTACAGTTGGGCAGTTGACAAATAAAGAGGGCATGACCATGCACATACATATTATGATGAGTATAGTGAGATTTAATTGGGCATTACGACAAAGTACATAGACCGCCATCCAAAGATGCATCTATGCCTAAAAAGTCCACCTTCAAAGTTATCATCCGAACCCCCTCCGGTATTAAGTTGCTAACAACAGACAATTGCATTAAGTATTGCGCGTAATGTAATTAGTGACTACATCCTTGAACATAGCACCAATGTTTTATCCCTAGTGGCAACAGACATCCATAACCTTAGAGGTTCTTGTCACCCTCCAGATTCACGGAGACATGAACCCACTATCGAGCATAAATACTCCCTCTTGGAGTTACTAGCATCAACTTGGCCAGAGCATCTACTAATAACGGAGAGCATGCAAGATCATAAACAACACATAGACATAACTTTGATAATCAACATAACAAGTATTCTCTATTCATCGGATCCCAACAAACGCAACATATAGAATTACAGATAGATGATCTTGATCATGTTAGGCAGCTCACAAGATCCGACAATTAAGCACAATGGGGAGAAGACAACCATCTAGCTACTGCTATGGACCCATAGTCCAGGGGTAGACTACTCACACATCACTCCGGAGGCGACCATGGCGGCGTAGAGTCCTCCGGGAGATGATTCCCCTCTCCGGCAGGGTGCCGGAGGCGATCTCCTAAATCCCCCGAGATGGGATTGGCGGCGGCGGCGTCTCTGGAAGGTTTTCCGTATCGTGGCTCTCGGTACTGGGGGTTTCGCGACGGAGGCTTTAAGTAGGCGGAAGGGCAGGTCAGGAGGCGGCACGAGGGGCCCACACCACAGGGCCGCGCGGCCAAGGGGGGGGGCCGTGCCGCCCTAGGGTGTGGCCACCTCGTGGCCCCACTTCGTCTCCTCTTCGGTCTTCTGGAAGCTTCGTGGCAAAATAGGACCCTGGGCGTTGATTTCGTCCAATTCCGAGAATATTTCGTTACTAGGATTTCTGAAACCAAAAACAGCAGAAAACAACAACTGGCACTTCGGCATCTTGTTAATAGGTTAGTTCCAGAAAATGCACGAATATGACATAAAGTGTGCATAAAACATGTAGATAACATCAATAATGTGGCATGGAACATAAGAAATTATCGATACGTTGGAGACGTATCAGTAGGCCTTCAAAATAACCCACTCATCGATTGACGACAATGTTCCTTAAAACAATGTCCTATATGGTGTCATGGAGGAGGAGTATATGTCGGGAGGACAATGCCAGACAAATCAAATTTGACAATCTATCGCTCACATCAACCACCACTTCGAGGAGTATTCAGAGATTGATGATATTAAGCACCCTCCTCCATCGTTGCAATGCCCAAAAAGCCTAATCCAATTATTGTTCACTTGCGGTGTTGTGACAAACAATAAGTGTGGATCCATGTAGGATCACCAAAGTGTGAATATTGAACGGTTCTAATGAACTTTCCATTTCATCGGCCATAGGTATAGAGGTTTTCACCGTGAAGGGGTGGAACTGGACCCTAGGCCACCACGACCACGGCCCGGGGTGAGACGACGGCGGCCCAAGCTGTTGGGTCCCTGTAGCAACATTCTTTAGGATATTTCTATATATGATGGTGGCTCGGGTGTCACTCTGGGCTGGATCGTACATCTGGCACCAGGTAACCATTACCTTGGTGATGTTGGCTCGGTATACATATCCCGGCAAACAAAGCATGCAATAGCATGGAAGGCTAAGCGGCCCATTTCCCTAGCCCATAAAGCACTTAATACAGAATATGCCCATCGAGGGAAGTTATTTAACTAGTCTCTTAGTTTAGGATCTCGCATAAGGCCTAAAATAATGGTATGTATTGACCATTTTTCATGTCAATGTTAATGCCATAGAAAATGTATTCGTTTCTGCTAACATCACTGTCATTCTAACCTTGTAACTCTATTGTTTCGTGATATACATTAATTTAACATAGATATCAAAACATGACCGAAAACACTTCCTTATTGAATATATTCTTTAAAGAAATTAGTATCTTCAACAACGGAGTGAGCACCCCACTAGATGGATTTTGTAAAAAATGTGGATCCTTCAATGTGTTAATCTCAACTACTACGTCGTTCACCGTCATATTTATACGAATGGCAGTTTGATGTTTGTTTTGCCTAATAAATCTCTTCACGAGTTTCGTGATGAAACTCCACTTTCTTTTACCACCTCGGTCATGGTAATACATTAATGGTAGGGATCATGGACTTGAAAATCATGTCAACATATATGAGGAACGGATCGCGAATATTTTTTTATTGTTTGAGGGGAGGGGTGTCACGATTGTTAACTTGAATGGTGAATTGTATTGATCTTGATGCTTGGACATTAATGCCTAGCCCTTGTCGAATTAGGATACTAAGTTCCAAATTTTAGGTCATTCTAGAATTGGGCACAGGAATTATTGTCAAAATCATCGAGGGGCTAAATTGGAATACCGTGATCCAGACTACATTAAGAAGTAGAAGTTCCTAGAGCTTATGAAAAAACAAAATGACATGCATTTTGGAAGGAAGGACGTATATATGGTAGCTTTGCGGGCTCTGTGAAAAGGGTACCACATACTTGCCACGTACTAATGGCGGATCGAGTGAGGGCCACGTACAGAAGGCAAACAGTGCACTCCAGCACAATAGTACATAAACAGATGGTTCTTTTGTATTGACCTGAAAAAAGAAACTTTTTTAGAAATGGATAAGAAGAAACATCTTTGATCAAATTTGAACGCATGCAGTAGAGTTATACACACGTGGCTGGCTCTTTTGTTGGGTATGTGGCAAAAGTACTAAGTGGTATTTACGAAATCATCAATGGCTTCTTTTGTCGACAGCTGTAGTTGTTCTTGGTAGCTAGTTTAGTTCAGTTAACATGTTCTTTCAAACAAAAAGTTTAGTGAACATGCGCTAGTTGAGTGCATACAGCACTAAGTGCTTCAGTTACCGCAATGTAAGCCCCGGAAACGCCATTGACGACCGACCCCGGAGCATTGGCACCGAAAGCTCGAAAAGGTCAGGCGCGCTCATGCCATGCCATGCCATGCGCCGAGCTTTTCCTCGGAGAAACGCCACGTACGCTAGCAAGAGATATGTAGAACAGGCTGTAACCCAGCTAGCAACCTCGCACATACGGCCGCAGCTGCTCGCGCCATTGCGGGAAGAAATCTATAGCTGCAATGACACACAACCCTCCAAAGCTATGGCTGCAAGGACACACAATCTGCAGCCCCGGCCGGTCGTCCGCGCGCGCGCCGCTCCTTGTCGCGACCGGTTGACAAAGCTTTGGGCGGCGACCTACGTACTCCTACAGGTGGCGCTCCGGCAAGGCCGTGTGGAGGGACAGCTGGCCTCCGTCGTGGAGCTGATTCACGCGGGCGGCGCTCGGGTCTCCGGCCAGGTGCCTTCGTGTGGCGCGGGGACGGCCGGACGGTCGGCGGGTGGTTGTTGGCGGGGATATTCAAGGCGTCGAATGTGAGGCTGCACGCGCGCCTCCGAAACGGGGCAGGACTAGAGTTTCGGATGGACATGGATTCCCATTTCCCAGTGCAAAAAAGTCAGTCTTGTTTGACTTTGTGTCGTGCTCGGATTTTAGAGCCCACAACGCCAGGACTCAGCCCTTGACGTCGTATTGGTCAGGAACCGGCCCAGGTTCGCTCCCGCGCGTCGGCATTTTTGCGCATCGGCTTGGTCAGGATTCCATGCGCATGCGCGAGGTGAGGATCTTTTTCCTGTTCATAAACTGAGGTGGCCAGGATCTTGGGCGATCAATGGAGCGGTGCCACGCGCAGCTCTCATCCATTTTTACGAATTTTCTTAATTATGCGGAGAAGAGAGTGCAGGGAAGATTTGTTATATTGTGATCCAAATTCATACACTAAAGAGAGGCTAACTTCTGACGAGAGGAGCGAGGTCCGTCACCGATAGGTTTAGGCTGAATATATAAATCTTGTAAGCCACCGTCTAGGATTTATCAGATCATGAGATAACCCACGACGTTTGTAAACACCTTTCGATATAGTGAAATTTTGTTGGCTGGTGCCCGTGGTTTTTCCCCTCTGTGTTGGAGGGGTTTCCACGTTAAAATCTTAGGTCTCCCCTGCGTTTTCTTTCTCGTTTTTTGTTATTTACTTGTCACATTTATAACAAAATTGAACCAGATGTTTTTCCCCTAACAATCAGTTTCGATATCTTCTGTTCTGTTCTCCTGAACATCTTATACTAGATGTTCCGTACTTGCAACATCGAAGCTCTAGTTTACTCCAGAACCTCCGGGCGACCACTGTTCACAGATTTGGAGAGACCTGTCTCCGGAGGCCATACCATATCCGGCGGCATTGCATCCCCGTGGCTTCCTCTGTCGACGTCGATCGGCCGGCATCGTCCACGGCGACTAATCAGCCCCCGAACCCCAGACAAGCAATGGCTTTCCGGCCGCGATCAAGGTACGTACTACTTGACAGCATATATAGATCTCTCCTGGATTTGAACGGCGCTAATGCAGGGACTGAGGGACGTACGTACTTATTGCCGCTTTCAAGTAACGCAGCATGATGGAAGTGTTAACTCCTCTGTGTGGCTCTGGTTACTGCTGCGGCGTGAACCAATGAACCACCGAAACGACCTCACTGGAGCTCTTAGCTGCTTCGCTTCATCTGTCACCATGCACGTCAAGCCACCAAGGGGTGACAATTGTGGTCGGTTGCATATGTAGTTGGGAACGAGGAATAGGGACTAGGATGGAACGGAAACACGAAGCTCCAATCAAGATTTGGGTGGTCATGGAAAATCCTTGCACGGTGGATTGCCGCCACGCGCATTTCAGTCGGGAATGGAAAAAAATACGCCTTTTTTTGGGACGCGACCTCTGCCTCTACCAGCGATGGAATGCCCCTCGACTCTTGAGATGGCGGCGGCTAGGATTGGGGAGAGAGTCGCTAGGGTTTGCGTGCGAGAAACGATGCGAGATCGCCCCTTTTTATAGGCCGAAGGGAGGCGAGGGAGCGGTGGTGCGCGTTAACGCGGCACGGAGAGCTCGGCGCTGCGCGACGTATCGCTGCGCCTATGTGGAAATTGAACCGTCGCTACGCGCCAATAAATTTTGTCGTAAGGTAGGGACGGTTGGGTGTCGTTCGTGTGTCAACGACGCATCAGGCCCGCCACTCACTGTATTGGACTGCTGGGCGGAAGGAGGCTTTGGAACGCGTGACTCGGGACAAAAATATATCTGGCGCGCCCCACGCGGCTGAAGATGCTCTAAGCGGCCGTGAAGCGCAACCAACGACATCAGAGCTTTGGCGCTGAAAGCTGGGAAAAGCCACGCTTTCTCATGCATGTCGCGCCATGCGCCGAGCTTTTCCTCGGTGAAGCGCCACGTACGCTAGCATCATAGAACAACCTGTAAACCTAGCTCCTT
This sequence comes from Lolium perenne, assembly GCF_019359855.2. Classification (NCBI taxonomy): domain Eukaryota; kingdom Viridiplantae; phylum Streptophyta; class Magnoliopsida; order Poales; family Poaceae; genus Lolium; species Lolium perenne. The sequence continues at coordinate 122,793,326 of NC_067250.2, read as the reverse complement.
TGGCACATACTCCCTTCGTCCTTAAATAGGTGGACATCTAGCTCTCAAATTTATTCACAAAAAAGTGTACTTCTATTTTTCCAATGCACTTTAATTGCTTCTCTCTTATCGCACGAAAATCAAACCCAATAATATTGACTAGCTACAATGGGAGTATCGTAGGTAGTATCATGCATACCATGTAGGCAAAAAAAACTTATGTGGCACATCAATTAATAAGGAGAGAGGTGAGACTAGTATCATAGGTAGATAATGTATCATAGCACGTAAAACTAGAAATTTTAGTGATAAACACATCATGTAAACATATTTACATTAAAATTGTATAAAACATTAAATATGATGGAACTATGATACTAATTCATAATACTATATATTGTAGGTGTTGTATCATAAACTAGTGTCATATGTATGATACTAGTCTATGATACTACTATATCACATTGTAACTAGTCTTAGCTTATTGTATGTGAAAGAATTAAAAAGGAGAGATGCATCTTTTCAATGTATTTTTTATTCTACTTTATAATTTATCTTAGAAAGCCCGCATGAATACTTATTTGTAGATGAAGGGAGGACGGCCGCAAATGCTCATGCCATTACGGGAAGAAGGCTATAGCTACATTCAGGGACGAAGCCAGGAATGAAGTATAAGGAGGGCGATCTTAGTATGAGTGGGCAAAACTAGCTAAAATCACACAAATAAGGAGCTGCCATGGCTTGTGTTCAAAGGAAAATCATGACCGACGCCGCGGTTTTATGGAATCCGTTACCGATAGGACTTGGTCTTTTTTTCCGAGAGCTCGCCAAAGGCGTACCATATCTTCATAGAAGGCAGAGATTTGAGTACAAGAACACGCTATCACTAGTAGCACACGCACCACACCAGCTAGTCCGAAGACAGCCACCACCGACAAAACAACAACAACACGAAGGACCCTACCCTAAGCTAAAACACACAAAGCCGCGTCTCGACCGACGCTAGACACCTCCGAAGAGCAACAACTCCAAAAGGGCTCTCCTTGTCAACGTGCCAAGAAAGGGGAAGATAGCGGAACTCGGACAACCCAAAGAAGACATCGTCTTGGGGATGCCAGCAATGGTGTGCATTGCGCCGCAAATATTACATCCCTCAGAGTAGTACAACAGAACATAGCAGGTCCATAACTCATTCATTTAATATTACAAACATCATACACATATCGTCTCGGAGCTCCTCTTGGGTCCTAAGAGGAATACTCCTGGGTTCAAGGCGAACCCAACTTAGCTTACAATATAGAAGTCTCATTAAGTTATACATTTATTCTCTTGAGCAGCTAAGTATTAAGAGTTCGGGCTGCTCGGCTACTACTACTACTCGATGCTTCTAGGCTTGATCTCCTCCGGAAGCCTCCCCGGTTCCGTAGACTATGAGGTACTCTACGCCTTCAATACCTCCAGAGAGGTCTGGTTCTTCATAGCCGATGGTCTCGGCTCCTTCAGGGTTGTCGTAATCCTCCCCTAGACGATTCAGACAATCTAAGCAAGGGATTTAAGAGTGAGATGAGTACGAGCGTACTCAACAAGTTCATTATAGATAAGAGGTGTTTAATGCACTAGCTACGATATTAGACCAGAAAGTCTAATACCAATGCAGGTTTTGATAAACATTTCTTCAAGAGATTTCTTTTATTTCAAAGAGCTATGTCCGTCAGCCTTCACCGGTTTACTAGAACTTCATGGAGCTCCTTTCCGGCCGCGTTCGCAGTTCCATATCCCGGAACAGGGAGTGACAGGTCACGGTTCTTTACACTCTGCAGAGGTGTGTTGCTTTACCCATAAGAGATCTTAACCTTGGTGCCAACCGGGCAGCTTTCCCGTCCACACTTCCTTCGGTGTGAGGCCCGGTATAAGGTCTAGCCAATCATGTTCCTCCGCTACCTCGAACACCCACCCTTTGTTGCATGCCCCGACCCTGGGTCCACGCCGGTCCCATTATTCCCGTAGATTTCAGGGTGGACCCCGACCACGACGTCAATGCAGGGCTCTACCATACATTCCTACGCCGGTAGCTGCAACCCATCATAGACCATAATACCGTGGGGACTTAAGGCTTCCCCAGCCTACCGCTTATTCTTCGGGCGACAAGTGTCTACGGACAATGCCGTGGGGACTTAAGGCTTCCCCAGCCTACCGCTCGCCCCCGACAGATACAAGTGTCTACGGTAAAGCGCATCCGTTGATGAACGAGAGGTGGAAACACTTTTGACTACTCCGTCCCACTCCGGATCTTATGGTTAACACGGGTATTACGGCACAAGAATCACTGGACGACATTTGTTGTTTAATCCTAGATGGATATAAACCCTTGCAATGGAACCTCCACCATATCCACATAATCCATGGTTCCATTGCCCACCACATAGTCATATTCATAGTTATGAAAATAGTGGTTTTGGTTTTTATGCAATAGTGATAATCATAGTACTTTGCAAGTAATTTGATAAAGATACTCAAATGACATGAGCAAGCGATGAACTTGCCTGAACACTGCAAAGTTTTGCAGTTGGATGGTGTGGACTGACCCTTGTCCTCTGTTTCTGAAAAAATAGCATCATTGTCCGATAAGGGCAATGGTTAAAGAAGCATTGATGCATGATTCCAGTTTTAGGGTTTGTCCCCCCCTTCCGATGTCGTTAATATTTCATGCGAGAGGTTAATACTAAGAATGATTTGGGGATACTCTATTTAGGGTAATATACAACCTTGAAATATTGTCAAGGTGTTTTTTAAAATCAAAAGACATTTATGGACTTATTTTCATTATTGAAAATAATATGTGCGATTTAAATGATTATCTAAATCATCAAATTAAGACTTATTCTTATTTGTCTTCAAAAATTATATTTCATATTTTATTATGATAGAGTTTTTTATACTGAGTGGTTTTCATATTTTTAATTATTTTTTTAGAGGTATTATACATTTATCATGTATTTTCAAAGATTCAGGATTTTAAGGAATTATGAAATGGCACATTTGCCCCTGGGCCCACATGTCAGTGTGGCCCAACGGGTTGGGTTAGACCAGCTCGGGTCCAACCGACCCGAGCGGTCGCTCACTCACTCCCCACCTCGCGCCGCCTCGACGAAACCCTAATCCCCTTTCTCTCTGGCGACCTGCGTCGCCCTCGCCGTCGCCGGCCGATTCCGGCGGACTCCGGCCGCCATGGCCCTCGCCATGGGGCGCAATCGAACCACCACGTGATGGCGATCCTTTCCCTCCGCATCGATCTGGAGCAGACGCTGCTCCCGCTCGTCCTCGACCCTCTTTGCCATGGCTAGGGTTACGGGATCCGCATGATCCCGCTGCTCCCAGAGCTCCTGGCATGATGGCGCCGCCGTGGCTTCGATGCCGTGGTGTGGGTGGTGCTGTGGCACCGCCATGGCTTGGCTTGGCCTGGCGCCGCCGCGCCCCGGCGTGTGCCACCGTGGCCGCCATGGTTGTATCTGCCTGCTCGACCCCGGGTAGGTACGCCACCTTTCTCTCTCTCTCTCTCTTGTGCCTAATCTTCCTCCTCCTCCCTTAGCTCTGGCCACGGCTTCTCCTCCTCGTGGAGAGGCCTGCCGTGCCCATGCTCTGCTGCTGTTCCTTGCTTGCCTGTTCATGAGCTGCTGTTGTATCTGATGATCTTGGCCATTGCTGCCAGGACCATGCCAAGCTTGTGTTACTGCTGTGTGCAGCCCTGCCATGCCTCTGTGCAAGGATTTCTAGTTTTAGTGCTGGCTATGCTTGCATTTCTTGTCTAGCTCTATCTCTGTGCCTCTGTTCTTGTTAATAAGCTTGCTAGTTATCAAGTGTATTCATGTATGCTGCCCTGGCTTGATTTCTGTGTGTATTACTTGCAAATTTGCAAGTACCAGAGTAATGGAGTGCTGTTCCTTGTGCTCAAATTCATGAGCATGCTCAACTGAGCATTGCTGTTGGCTTAACTGTATGATTCAGTGAATAGTGATATGTGCTTTATTTGTTTAACATGATCCAGTGGTTCATCAAGCCTTTGATGTGCTTCTGGATACAATCATAAGGTTATTAATTGATTATCTGTGAAGCATCTCTTGCTTAACTGTGGCTGTTTAATTCATACAAGTACTGTGTGATGCTAGGGATTGATTCTAGCATGCTTTGGTATGCTCTAACAGGCTCTGGTGATCACTTGATCACCACTTGCTTGTTGCTTGCATGCTTGTTCATTGCCTGTGTCTAACTGCAATGATCCATTGGATCATCTGCAAGACTTGGTGCATGGTTTACCTCTCTGTTTCATTTATCTATATAGTTTTGATTTATTAAATAGATAAATGATGTGAACTGCCTTGCAGTGATGATCATATGAGTTGATTTAGTAGAGCTAGAGGGATGCCAATAAGATATTGGGAACCCTAGCTTCATTTGAACCCCTTCTGGGTAATGATATATGTGCTTAGCTTATCTGTGGGATTTGGTAAAGTGGTTGAGGTGGCCCTGACAGTAAATCTTTGCTGTTAGGGTAGCTCCCACCTATATTGGCTTTCTGTGGTGAATAGATGCTCACTGGCTAATCCCTTGATGGATTCCCAGTGGACTTTGATGTTGACAAACATGGATAGACACAGAGTGTCTATCAGTCTGATGGCATCAGTAGCTATAGGTGCTAAGTATGTGGCTAGGCTAGCTGTGTCTTCATCTCTTGCTGGATTTCTTCAGTTATGCATTAATTTTCATAGCTGCTGTTCCCATAAGATGATTTCCTAATGGCCTTTACTACCTTTGCTTGCACCATATGGCTTAGTAGCCAGATGATGACACAAATAGGGTATCTACCCACTTTGCTTTCTGTGACTTATGCAAATGATGGATGTGTATGAGCAAAACCCTGCTTGCTCATGATTTGTGGTATACCTCTCTCCAGCTCCTAGTAATTGGTTGTTGGTGTAGAGGATAGCTTCTGTTTGGGTTGATTTGCTCCAGTGATGAACTGGTGCTTGTCCTGCTCCTCCTGGTGATCTTGTGAAGCTTGATTTGATTATGTGGGGATTTTGGACAGGTTGAACAGCTCTGGCTGTTCTTCCTGTTCTTGCTGTTCTTGGTGTTCTTACCCTTTGGAGATTCTGCCGATGAGCTGCTAGGGTTTCTGGCTGTGAAAAGGTTTTATATGAACCTTGGTTGGCTTCTCTGGTCGACAGCTTGGCCTGGCACCAATTTGGTGACTCCTCACTGTGTTGTGTATGTGTGCTGCATGCACACAGCCTTGTGAGCAGGCTGTGTGTGTGTGTAGCTTGATGCTGTGCACTTGGGCTTGGGACTTGGTGGATCAGCTCGGCAGACTTGTTCATATCCATTCTAGATTCATTATTTTTGCTAATCTGCCAAGTGGCATTGCCACTTGGCTTAATGCTCTTCTTGTTTTGCTTGTGTGCAGGGATCAAGAAGTTGATCAGGATGAACATGAAGATCATCAAGTCCAAGATCAGATGATATTCACATTGTAGTATTTAGGACAGAATCATACTTGTACTTTTCTTTTATTTTCATTTTCTATTTTCCCAATTTGTGTAATGTGTTGTAAAATATCATATTTCTATTCTGGATATTGTAAATGACATTGCATTATGTGTGATTATCAATAAAGCTCAAGTTTTCCTTAATGAGCTTTGTCTAAGTGTTTTATTATTTATATTCTTGATTAATGATAATTGTTTAATAAATCATCTCAAGTTTGAATTATGTGATATCCATTTGATGTTTGAATTTGAAATTCAAATTCAAATTTAGTTTGAATTCAATCATACAACTTAATTTTGAATTCAATCATGCAACTTAAGATTGTGATGCATCTTCTCTTCTCTCTTCTCAAAACCCTAATCTAGTTAAGTAAGAACAAGTTCATCGCACTCTCGAAACCCTAACCCTGTAGGATGTCGAGAGAGAAACCTGTCCCCCTTTTATGCAGTTTTGTTTTAAAAGCGCGAAATTTCCCCGGAATTTACAATGCAATGCACATCCCTTTCTAAAATCTACCCCTCGATCGTCTCAAAACCTGGGACATTACAGCCTTTCCCCCTTAAAGAAAACTTCGTCCCGAAGTTGTGGTTGTAATACCTGAAGAGTTCGGGGTATGTTTTCCTCAGGTCTTCCTCCTTTTCCCAGGTGGCTTCCCTCTCTGGATGATGCTTCCATTGTATCTTGCAGTATTTTATGGCTCAATTCCTGAGTTGTTTCTAGTTCTCCTCGAGAATCTTCGCTGGCTTCTCGATGTATGTTAAATCTGGTTGTAACTCAAGCTCTTCATGTGATACTGGCTCATCTGGGGTCTTCAAACACTTTCTGAGTTGCGACACATGGAATACGTTGTGAACTTGGGATAACCTTCCCGGTAGTTCCAATTCAAAGGCTAACCCTCGGTTTTGACTCAGAATCTTGAAAGGTCCGATGTATCTAGGGCTTAACTTTCCCTTTACTCCAAATCTCTGAAGTCCTTTCATCGGGCTCACTTTGAGATATACCATGTCTCCAACTTGTGGCTCCCATGTCCTTCGCTTCTGATCGGCATAACTTTTCTGTCGGCTTTGGGCTATCTTGAGCCTATCTCTTATAATGTCAATAATTTGTTGCTTTTCCTTGACATAATCAGGATTAAACTCCTTGCTTGCTCCAGCTTCATACCAACATATGGGTGATCTACACTTCCTTCCATACAGAGCTTCGAACGGTGCCATCTTGATGCTGCTTTGATAGCTATTGTTGTATGAAAACTCTGCTAGTGGCAAGTGTTCCTCCCATGATCCTCCGAAGTCTAGGGCACAAGCCCTAAGCATATCCTCTAGGATCTGATTAGTTCTCTCGGTTTGTCCACTTATCTGAGGATGATAGGCGGTACTATAATCCAACTTAGATCCTAAAGCTTCATGTAGTTGCTTCCAAAATGCTGACGTAAACACGGATCCTCGATCCGACACGATCTTCTTGGGCACTCCATGTTTACTCACGATCTCTTTGATGTAAAGATCGATGAGTTTCTCTCCTTTATCCTGCTGATTTACCGCTAAGAAGTGTGCACTTTTCGTCAACCGGTCCACGATTACCCATATCATGTCCTTCTTTTTATTGGTCATGGGTAGTCCGGTGATGAAATCCATTCCTATCTCCTCCCATTTCCATTCTGGAATGGGTAAAGGTTGTAACTTTCCTGCCGGTCTCTGGTGTTCAGCTTTCACCCTTTGGCAGGTATGGCATTCCGCCACATATTGTGCTATCTCTCTCTTCATGTTGTTCCACCAGAATAGCTCCTTTAGATCCATGTACATCTTTGTACTTCCCGGATGAATGGAGTATGGTGTTTGATGGGCTTCCCGGAGTATTACTTCCTTGATTTCAGCAATATCCGAAACACAAATCCTCTTCTGGAACCATAATGATCCCGATTCTCCGCGGTGAAATTCTGATGGTCTTCCTTCATCTATCCTTCTCATCTCCTCCATGATGAATGGATCGTCCAACTGACCCATCATTATCTCATTCTTCAGGTTGACATTTAGCTCATCGGCTACTTGTAAAGCCGATAGTCCTTCATGAGCTTCTTTCTCCCAAAGTTGTATCTGGGCTTGACTTATTTCCTTCCTCAACTCCGGTGATAACTCTTGTTCCACTCCGCTGGTGCTCTTCCTACTCAAGGCATCTGCTACCACATTAGCCTTTCCTGGAGTATAATTGATGGTCAAATCATAATCCTTGATCAGTTCAAGCCATCTTTTCTGCCTCATATTGAGTTCCTTCTGAATGAAGAAGTACTTGAGACTCTTGTGATCCGTATAGAGCTCACACTTGGCTCCATAGAGAAAATGTCTCCAAGTTTTGAGTGCAAATACAACTGCTGCTAACTCTAAGTCATGTGTTGGATAGTTCACTTCATGAGGTCTGAGTTGCCTTGATCTATAAGATATTACCTTCCGATCCTGCATGAGTACGCAACCCAATCAATGCTTGGATGCGTCACAGTACACGGTGTAATCCTTGCCAACTTTAGGAACTGCTAATACTGGTGATGTGGTGAGTTTCTCCTTCAGACTTTGAAAACTCTTCTCACACTCCTCTGACCACACGAATGGTGTGTTCTTTCTTAACAGCTTCGTCATTGGTCCTGCTATCTTAGAGAATCCTTCAATGAATCTCCGATAGTAACCTGCCATTCCTAGGAATCCTCGGATTTCCTTGACAGTCTTGGGTGCTTCCCATTCTAAAACTGCTGCTACCTTGCTCGGGTTAACAGCTATTCCATCTTTGCTAATGACATGACCAAGAAATTCCACTTGATCTAGCCAAAATTCACACTTGCTAAATTTGGCATAGAGTTGATGTTCTCTTAGTGTTTGCAACACTAACCTCAGATGTTCAGCATGTTCTACTTTGTCTTTAGAATAGATCAAGATATCATCAATGAATACGATGACAAACTTGTCTAGATATGGCATGAAAATCTTATTCATGAGATTCATGAAAATTGCTGGGGCATTGGTTAATCCAAAAGGCACTACAAGGTATTCATGATGTCCATACCTTGAGACAAAGGCGGTTTTCGGAACGTCTTCCTTCTTGATCTTTATCTGATGATAACCGGACCTTAGATCAATTTTGGAAAAGACTCCCGCGCCTCTAACTTGATCGAATAGATCTTGTATTCTTGGAAGTGGGTATTTGTTCTTGATTGTGACATTGTTCAAATTCATGTAGTCTCCGCACATCCTTCTACCTCCATCTCTTTTATCTACGAAGATCACATGTGATCCCCATGGTGAAACACTCTCTTGTATGAATCCTTTCTGTTCCAAGTCATCCAATTGCTCCTTAAGTTCTTTCAACTCCTTAGGCCCCATCTTATATGGTGCTTTAGCAATCGGAGCTGTTCCTGGAATTAGGTCGATAGTGAATTCTATCTCCCTATCTGGTGGCATTCCAGGTAATTCCTTAGGAAACACATCCTGCAATTCATTTACTACAGGTATATCTTCCAATTTCACCTCCTTCATGCTGTTCAGCTGTAGCTCGACTTCAATCTGTGTATGCTTGTCTCCTTGGTAGATCATTCTACTTCCATCGGGGCTTTTCAAAGACACAGTCTTGTTCACACAGTCGATCAATGCTCCGTTAGCTTCTAACCAGTTCATACCAAGAATGACATCAATGTCCTTCATCGGTAAAATGAACAGGTCTGCGTCAAACGCGCATTTATTGATCATGATGACTTGTTTTTGTTTGGTATGGGTTACTACTATCGTTCCCCCCGCGGAAAGTATAGTTATGGGTGTATCTAACTTAGTGCAACTAATCCCATGTTTGATGATGAATTGTTGAGAAATGAATGATGTAGGTGCACCAGTATCAAAAAGTACTTTGCCAGGATGAGTGAGTATCTGGAGCGTACCTATCACTGCCTGATCGGAGTTAACCACCTCCTCCAGGCTGGTGCAGTTCAATTTGCCGAAGGGTTTCTTGTTCTTCCAGTTCCGTCCGGTGTTTCCTCCACGGCTTCCTCCTCCTCCTGACTGACCTCCTCCAGTATTTCTCTTGGGCCAGTCCTTCAGCATGTGCCCCTCCTGGCGACAACCAAAGCATATTATCCTTGGCTTCTTGCAATCCTTGGCAAAATGCCCTGGAAGTCCACAGCTTTGGCAAGTCACTTGATTTGCAGTCTGAAACGCTTGGTTCCTTCTGCTACTGTAGTAGTTAATGTTGTTGTTGTTGTTGTTGTTGTTGTTGTTGTACCTTGGCTTGAAACTCAAGCTGGTATTGGGCTTGTTACTGACAAACCTCTTAGGCTCAAACTTGGCCTTCTTCCTCTTCTCCTCTTGCAGCTGTTTAAAGTCATCTTCAAGAGTGATGGCTGCATCCACCAACTCTTGGAACTCAGTCGCTCTCATCATACGGAGCTGTACCTTGAACTGGGGACTTAACCCCCTTAAGAACCTCTTCTTTTTCTTGTCCTCAGTGTTGACTTCTTCAACAGCGTACCGGGACAGCTTTGAGAATTCCCTGACATAAGTCAGGATGGCCTTATCCTTCTGCTTGAGACTTTCGAATTCTCGATGCTTCAGTTCCACAATGCTTTCAGGGACATTGGATTCCCTGAACTTCCTCGCAAACTCCTCCCAGGTAAACACTTTTCCAGCCGGATAAACGGCTACGATGTTGTCCCACCATGATGCGGCAGGTCCACACAACAAGTGTGTAGCATAACGAACCTTCTCCTGGTCGTTGCAACCAACAGTATTGAGCTTTCGCTCGGTGTCCATAAGCCAGTCTTCCGCGTCCATTGGCTCGGGCGCGTATGCAAAAGATATAGGCTTGGTGTTCTGGAAGTCTGACAAGGTGACTCCCTGATTCTCGGGTCTCTCCACCCGGTTCTGTTGCAGCAGCTCCTGGAAGAATTTATTCTGCAGCTCCAACGTTACACGTTGTCTCTCTTCCACCATCTGCATGTACTGGACGAAATTCTGCCGCGTCATGGGTGGTGGTGGTGGTGGAAACTGATTCGTAGCTGCTTCGTCAGCCTCTTCCTTCTGTTTTGCCTCGCGCTCCATGCGCTGCGCTTCTGTCTCCTCTCCTACCGGTCCCGACATAACCCCCTAGTTCTGCAACACAAGATGATACTCATAATTACTCCATGCGCAAGTTTTCTGAGCTCAACTTTGTGCACAGAACTAGTCACGCAATGGAAATCAAGAAGCAAATCCAAATCATACAAAACATATACCATGTATATACATACTTAAGTGGTCTTATTACAATACTCAAGTTGATGTGAGTATGCAAACTCACTTATTAAAGTATATGTACAAATTTCTACAAATATTACACACTACAATACATGTGGTACTTATGTATTGTAGTCTCGCTTCCCTTGGTGGTCTCTAGTCGATCTTCACTCCCGATACAACCCAGGCTTCCATCCGGTCGAACGTGTCGTCCCCCTGACAGAACCTGGAACATAAGGTATCCCCGTCGGCTGGTAGTCGGAATCAGATGATGATCCTAGGGAGAAATCAGTGTTCACGAACTGGTCATTCAGTGCATCATAGTCCACCCATCGGGTGTACTCCCCTGTGGCTCCACCATAGATGTTTCCAACATTCGTATCCGACTCAACCTGTGTAGGATACCCTCCATCTTCTTTTCCATTCCACGGATAACTCTGGTGCTGGGTCGTGGCGTCCTCATTCATCTCTCCGTCATAATACACTGAAGTACTATGAGTTCCAGTATCAGATCCCCAACGCCAACCTGTGGAGTTTTCTATAGGAGTCTCGGAACGCTGATTGTTTCCGGATTCCTCTCCACCCTCATATCCTCTATAGGAACTACTAAGATAGTTCCCAGGTGTAACAGGTGTAGTTTCTCGGTCAGGGTGGTCAATACTAATGTAGTCACCAGCTGAGTAAACTGGTGTGTGCACCTCATTCTCCATAGGTTCTTTCCCCCTAGTCTCCTCCTTGGGTTCAGTAAACTCCTCTAGCATTGTATCAATTGCTCCCGTCAAATGACGGTTCAACTGAAAGAACAATGATAGTAAGTTGCGGCTATTGTCCATGTATTTTGCAGCTTCTACTGGTTTGCGTTTTGCATATTTGAAGTGGTTAAGCATGGGATCATCTTCCTCCTCCATTGTAGGAATGTGTGTGAATTCGGAACCCATAAGCTCTTTCGTCTTATGCTCCCGAATATCGGTGATGGCTCTCATAACGGCTATATGGTAGGCTGTGTTGATAGTTCTGGCTTCACCTGCTGGCATTACTACGCTCATTCCCAAAGATTCGGGAAGTCGCAGCCCTACCCTACACTTTGCCAATACAGTACCATCGTAGTACATGTATTTCTTTACTTGGATCTGGGGATCACACCCAAATTCAAGTAACATGGCACGTAGAATATCTGCAAGTCCTCCTTGATATTCACTCAGTGTTGAATCCATCACTTTCACGTTTCGTCCCAGACGTGAACTTGCCATTGTTGGCTGTAGAAATAGAAAGAATATAAGATTAGTAATACTGCATCATAATAGAGATAATAAAGAATTATCGCACTAAAAGATATGATTGTTGTATTCTCAATTGAATATACACCATATTTTTAGAGAATTCTTTACTAGACCTATTTGACTCCTAACGTTCGGTCCCATTTACTAGGTTCCAACCTAAGGTCAAAGCTTTTGCTCTGATACCAACTGTGGTGACCCTGCATACCACTGCATGTTGTAGTATGCCAGTCGTTGATATAACATTTACGAAGTACCATTCCGCAAATATTACATCCCTCAGAGTAGTACAACAGAACATAGCAGGTCCATAACTCATTCATTTAATATTACAAACATCATACACATATCGTCTCGAAGCTCCTCTTGGGTCCTAAGAGGAATACTCCAGGGTTCGAGGCGAACCCAACTTAGCTTACAATATAGAAGTCTCATTAAGTTATACATTTATTCTCTTGAGCAGCTAAGTATTAAGAGTTCGGGCTGCTCGGCTACTACTACTACTTGATGCTTCTAGGCTTGATCTCCTCCGGAAGCCTCCCCGGTTCCGTAGACTATGAGGTAGTCTACGCCTTCAATACCTCCAAAGAGGTCTGGTTCTTCATAGCCGATGATCTCGGCTCCTTCAGGGTTGTCGTAATCCTCCACCAGATGATTCAGACAATCTAAGCAAGGGATTTAAGAGTGGGATGAGTACGAGCGTACTCAACAAGTTCATTATAGATAAGAGGTGTTTAATGCACTAGCTACGATATTAGACCAGAAAGTCTAATACCAATGCAGGTTTTGATAAACATTTCTTCAAGAGATTGCTTTTATTTCAAAGAGCTATGTCCGTCAGCCTTCACCGGTTTACTAGAACTTCATGGAGCTCCTTTCCGGCCGCGTTCGCAGTTCCATATCCCGGAACAGGGAGTGACAGGTCACGGTTCTTTACACTCTGCAGAGGTGTGTTGCTTTACCCATAAGAGATCTTAACCTTGGTGCCAACCGGGCAGCTTTCCCGTCCACACTTCCTTCGTGTGAGGCCCGGTATAAGGTCTAGCCAATCATGTTCCTCCGCTACCTCGAACACCCACCCTTTGTTGCATGCCCCGACCCTGGGTCCACGCCGGTCCCATTATTCCCGTAGATTTCAGGGTGGACCCCGACCACGACGTCAATGCAGGGCTCTACCATACATTCCTACGCCGGTAGCTGCAACCCATCATAGACCATAATACCGTGGGGACTTAAGGCTTCCCCAGCCTACCGCTTGTTCTTCGGGCGACAAGTGTCTACGGACAATGCCGTGGGGACTTAAGGCTTCCCCAGCCTACCGCTCGCCCCCGACAGATACAAGTGTCTATGGTAAAGCGCATCCGTTGATGAACGAGAGGTGGAAACACTTTTGACTACTCCGTCCCACTCCGGATCTTATGGTTAATACGGGTATTACGACACAAGAATCACTGGACGACATTTGTTGTTTAATCCTAGATGGATATAAACCCTTGCAATGGAACCTCCACCATATCCACATAATCCATGGTTCCATTGCCCACCACATAGTCATATTCATAGTTATGAAAATAGTGGTTTTGGTTTTTATGCAATAGTGATAATCATAGTACTTTGCAAGTAATTTGATAAAGATACTCAAATGACATGAGCAAGCGATGAACTTGCCTGAACACTGCAAAGTTTTGCAGTTGGATGGTGTGGACTAACCCTTGTCCTCTGTTTCTGAAAAATAGCATCATTGTCCGATAAGGGCAATGGTTAAAGAAGCATTGATGCATGATTCCAGTTTTAGGGTTTGTCCCCCCTTCCGATGTCGTTAATATTTCATGCGAGAGGTTAATACTAAGAATGATTTGGGGATACTCTATTTAGGGTAATATACAACCTTGAAATATTGTAAAGGTGTTTTTTAAAATCCAAAGACATTTATGGACTTATTTTCATTATTGAAAATAATATGTGTGATTTAAATGATTATCTAAATCATCAAATTAAGACTTATTCTTATTTGTCTTCAAAAATTCTATTTCATATTTTATTATGATAGAGTTTTTTATACTGAGTGGTTTTCATATTTTTAATTATTTTTTTAGAGGTATTATACATTTATCATGTATTTTCAAAGATTCAGCATTTTAAGGAATTATGAAATGGCACATTTGCCCCTGGGCCCACATGTCAGTGTGGCCCAGCGGGTTGGGTTAGACCAGCTCGGGTCGAACCGACCCGAGCGGTCGCTCACTCACTCCCCACCTCGCGTCGCCTCGACGAAACCCTAATCCCCTTTCTCTCTGGCGACCTACGTCGCCCTCGCCGTCGCCGGCCGATTCCGGCGGACTCCGGCCGCCATGGCCCTCGCCATGGGGCGCAATCGAACCGCCACGTGACGGCGATCCTTTCCCTCCGCGTCGATCTGGAGCAGACGCTGCTCCCGCTCGTCCTCGACCCTCTTTGCCATGGCTAGGGTTACAGGATCCGCGTGATCCCGCTGCTCCCAGAGCTCCTGGCGTGATGGCGCCGCCGTGCCTTCGCTGCCGTGGTGTGGGTGGTGCTGTGGCGCCGCCATGGCTTGGCTTGGCCTGGCGCCGCCGCGCCCCGGCGTGTGCCGCCGTGGCCGCCATGGTTGTATCTGCCTGCTCGACCCCGGGTATGTACGCCACCTTTCTCTCTCTCTCTCTTGTGCCTAATCTTCCTCCTCCTCCCTTAGCTCTGGCCACGGCTTCTCCTCCTCGTGGAGAGGCCTGCCGTGCCCATGCTCTGCTGCTGTGCCTTGCTTGCCTGTTCATGAGCTGCTGTTGTATCTGATGATCTTGGCCATTGCTGCCAGGTCCATGCCAAGCTTGTGTTACTGCTGTGTGTAGCCCTGCCATGCCTCTGTGCAAGGATTTCTAGTTTTAGTGCTGGCTATGCTTGCATTTCTTGTCTAGCTCTATCTCTGTGCCTCTGTTCTTGTTAATAAGCTTGCTAGATATCAAGTGTATTCATGTATGCTGCCCTGGCTTGATTTCTGTGTGTATTACTTGCAAATTTGCAAGTACCAGAGTAATGGTGTGCTGTTCCTTGTGCTCAAATTCATGAGCATGCTCAACTGAGCATTGCTGTTGGCTTAACTGTATGATTCAGTGAATAGTGATATGTGCTTTATTTGTTTAACATGATCCAGTGGTTCATCAAGCCTTTGATGTGCTTCTGGATACAATCATAAGGTTATTAATTGATTATCTGTGAAGCATCTCTTGCTTAACTGTGGCTGTTTAATTCATACAAGTACTGTGTGATGCTAGGGATTGATTCTAGCATGCTTTGGTATGCTCTAACAGGCTCTGGTGATCAATTGATCACCACTTGCTTGTTGCTTGCATGCTTGTTCATTGCCTATGTCTAACTGCAATGATCCATTGGATCATCTACAAGACTTGGTGCATGGTTTACCTCTCTATTTCATTTATCTATATAGTTTTGATTTATTAAATAGATAAATGATGTGAACTGCCTTGCAGTGATGATCATATGAGTTGATTTAGTAGAGCTAGAGGGATGCCAATAAGATATTGGGAACCCTAGCTTCATTTGAACCCCTTCTGGGTAATGATATATGTGCTTAGCTTATCTGTGGGATTTGGTAAAGTGGTTGAGGTGGCCCTGACAGTAAATCTTTGCTGTTAGGGTAGCTCCCACCTATATTGGCTTTCTGTGGTGAATAGATGCTCACTGGCTAATCCCTTGATGGATTCCCAGTGGACTTTGATGTTGACAAACATGGATAGACACAGAGTGTCTATCAGTCTGATGGCATCAGTAGCTATAGGTGCTAAGTATGTGGCTAGGCTAGCTATGTCTTCATCTCTTGCTGGATTTCTTCAGTTATGCATTAATTTTCATAGCTGCTGTTCCCATAAGATGATTTCCTAATGGCCTTTACTACCTTTGCTTGCACCATATGGCTTAGTAGCCAGATGATGACACAAATAGGGTATCTACACACTTTGCTTTCTGTGACTTATGCAAATGATGGATGTGTATGAGCAAAACCCTGCTTGCTCATGATTTGTGGTATACCTCTCTCCAGCTCCTAGTAATTGGTTGTTGGTGTAGAGGATAGCTTCTGTTTGGGTTGATTTGCTCCAGTGATGAACTGGTGCTTGTCCTGCTCCTCCTGGTGAGCTTGTGAAGCTTGTTTGATTATGTGGGGATTTTGGACAGGTTGAACAGCTCTGGCTGTTCTTCCTGTTCTTGCTGTTCTTGGTGTTCTTACCCTTTGGAGATTCTGCCGATGAGCTGCTAGGGTTTCTGGCTGTGAAAAGGTTTTATATGAACCTTGGTTGGCTTCTTTGGTCGACAGCTTGGCCTGGCACCAATTTGGTGACTCCTCACTGTGCTGTGTATGTGTGCTGCATGCACACAGCCTTGTGAGCAGGCTGTGTGTGTGTGTAGCTTGATGCTGTGCACTTGGGCTTGGGACTTGGTGGATCAGCTCGGCAGACTTGTTCATATCCATTCTAGATTCATTATTTTTGCTAATCTGCCAAGTGGCATTGCCACTTGGCTTAATGCTCTTCTTGTTTTGCTTGTGTGCAGGGATCAAGAAGTTGATCAAGATGAACATGAAGATCATCAAGTCCAAGATCAGATGATATTCACATTGTAGTATTTAGGACATAATCATACTTGTACTTTTCTTTTATTTTCATTTTCTATTTTTTCCCAATTTGTGTAATGTGTTGTAAAATATCATATTTCTATTCTGGATATTGTAAATGACATTGTATTATGTGTGATTATCAATAAAGCTCAAGTTTTCCTTAATGAGCTTTGTCTAAGTGTTTTATTATTTATATTCTTGATTAATGATAATTGTTTAATAAATCATCTCAAGTTTGAATTATGTGATATCCATTTGATGTTTGAATTTGAAATTCAAATTCAAATTTAGTTTGAATTCAATCATACAACTTAATTTTGAATTCAATCATGCAACTTAAGATTGTGATGCATCTTCTCTGTAATATCCCAGGTATTGGGGTTACAAAAATAGAGGAAACAGATTTGTGCATTGCATTCATGCATAGAAAATCTGGGGAATTTTCGCGCTTTAAAGTAAAACAATCACAGTAACTGAAGTTTCACTTGACCTTGGTGGAATTGAAGTAGCTCATCAAGTCAAGCGCTATAAACCTCAATGTGACTTTGATAAAACCTTGTTTTGGGTAGAGATGATTTGATCTAAGGGGTTAGATCAAATGGAATTAAATCTAACACAACAACACTTTACTCAATGATCAATTGCTTGATCTTATAAAAGATTATAATATGGTAATCCTTGTCATAGCATATGAACATCAATTCAATTGTAAATCAAGTAACAATAAAATGGAGAAACTATTATTGACTTAGCTTTTCCATGCCTTAAACTAATCCTTGATCCTACCATGAACCTCATGGTAACCATTCCACTTCATTCTTGGAAACAAGACAAGGAGATCAACTCTAGAAAAATATATTCTTCTCTATTCCAAATAGTTAAGCATCAAAACTAGAGAGGTGAAAGTTCAATTATAATTATTAGAGAAGCATTAACAAACCTTGAGTTAAACCTTGGATATACATCCAAGTATTTAAATCATCATCTTTAAGAGGAACCCTAGGATCTTATTCAAGATATTTCCTAGAAAGAGAATCCATCTATGTTATCCATAGATAGTGGTGACCACATCATTCTCTATGGAGCCTAATCATAGGTTAGTATTAAAGACCTTTCCAAATGAGAGAGACCAACCATACAAATCCTAGCTTTACCTAATTAAGAATAAAGGACAATTCTTGAACTAAAGTATTAGGACCTAAACCATTTCACTTCCAAATGAGGGGATAACCTAATATCAAATGGAACAAGACTATATCCATGAGTTGGTAAAATAAAGTAGAACCTAACCTAACATCTCAGGCATTCTCTTGGGGTATAAACTTTAGAGCAACCATAGTAGTCCCATTCAAGATGGTAAATTAGAAATACTAAACCCTAGTTGATCAAGACAATACTTAATCTTGGGAGTGAGAAACCTAAATTCTTGAGAGATAACTTAGAAGCCAAACCTTGATCATTATAAATTGAGTGATGATCATAAACCCTAAGAACTTGAGGTAGAGATATTAAGAACAAGTTGATCATGCCTAATCCATGATCATGGTCTTGATGTATGTGAGGATAAGTTAAAGACTAATAGGATTAGTAGATATCATTCACCACATGAAATTATAGGGAGATCAATAGTAAGCAAATCTAGGCTTATATCCTAACTTTAACTTGTGAATCACTTGGTGATCATAAGTACAATTCTACCACATCTACATTCCACTTATCTTTCCCTTCAGAACCACAAGAAAACCTTTAGAGTAAAACCCTATACTTAATATGGTGAGAAACCATCCATCCATATGACCAAAGTTAACTATAAAAAGAACTATAACAACTTTAGTTACTTTAACAATAGATTAAGGATTTAATAGAGATCTATTGGTATAAGATAAAACCAATTCTCAAGTCCTTAGTAATTAAAGGAGAAAAGAAACAACTAAGCAAGAAACCATATCACCTTGGTTAGGGGAGCTTAAACCCTAGCTAATGCAATATAATGTCATCCCAATTCTATAAACTAGAAGTATATCTCAACCCTAGTTTATGCATCACTATGGTGATCATAATATGAACCTAGTGCACATTTGAGTTCCAAACCACATGTCATTAGGTGAACCCCATTAGAACCCTAGAATTGCTCCCAAACTACATCTAATATTTCAATTATGAACCTAAGATTAACCTAGTGCTAAATTATATTATTAAAACCATGTGTGGTGAATAACCACTCATACCAACCACTGATCTATATAATTAAGACACAACCTTAATGAGAGTAGTACATACTCTAGATAAGTTAAAAGTGATATCAAACTATAATAATAGTACTAAAATTTGAAGGAGCCCTAGTAGAATTTCCAATTTATTAACACATAATTGTGCACATAAAATAACATGCAAGTAATCATTTCCCAAATGGAAACCAAGACCTAATTCAACCTCTGAATTACTTTGAGTTGAAAATATCAACATTAATCATTCCAAACAGAATTGATTCATAAGAAAAAGAAAATTAAAATATAAACTCATGTCCAATTGCTATTTTGAATAAGCACATATGTATAAACTCAATCTCATACCAGATAATTGTTTCAAATAAAATAGTGGTGTAATAAGCATTACACCAGATCTTAATAAAATTAACATATTGAAATACCTGCAAAATAGAAAAGAGTTGAAATATGAATTCAAATCTGAATTCAAAATAGAAGTGCTAAACAGTAAATAAATAAAAGAGAAATGAGAGAAAAAGCTTACCTGGACCTTGCCAGCCGAGGGACTCCACCAACACGGCCCAAACCACCACCCAGGAGCAGCCCACTAAGCAGCCCAATAACCCTTTGTAAAAAAAAGAACGACGAAGAGGTCATCCTCATCTTCTTCCTCGCGTGGTGGACAGCACGACGCCGTGCCTCCTTTCTCCTCGGCGCTGGCAGCTTCTCCTCGCCCGACGGTGTGACGAGGTGTGCTCCCGAGCAGTATAAAAACCCCAACGCCGAACCCAGCTCGAGTTTCTTCCTCCTCTGTCCCAAAATTTTTGCTCAAACCGAAACCCTAGCCGTACAGACTCCGGCCGGCGCCGTCGACGGAGACCACCCCGAGCCTCGCCGATGACACCATTGTCATCGCCATCCTCTCCTTGCTCTTCCTACAAAAGGAATTAAGCTAAGGTGCCCTGGAGCGTCTCCGTCGAGCTCGTCTCTCCGACGGCCGGCGACACCAAATTCCGGCGAACCAGACCACGGCGAGCCACGCCGTCACGCCCTGCATCCTCCTGGTGAGCCGCTGAACCCCCTGGCATGCTCGCTTTGCTCCCTAGCCCGCCGTAGTGCCGCCGCACCGTGTCCCTGTCCACGCCGCCGCTCGGCCTCGCCGGCGAGCAAGCTCCGGTGACCTTACCGGAGCGGCGCCGCCACCTTTAGGCTCCTCGCGGTGCGCTGGTTTGAATAGAACCAGTCGCCCAGCCGAGCATGGCGGAATCGGCGACGCCGGCGACGTCTGCCCGCCGGTCACCATGCTTCTGGCCACGTCGTCGATTTTGACTCTGGTCAAAAGACGCGTGGCAGCTGACGTGGCCACAGGCCCACTCGTCAGTGGCTAGGAGTAGTTATAACCCGGGTACATCCAGTCATTTCATTTAAAGTTTAATTCCAGAAAATTGCTGCAACTTAAAAGAATTATAGAAAATTCAATTTAAGTCAGAAAAATATAAATTCGATATCAAAATGATCCTAAAAAGAAAATCTATCCAATAAAAATATAATATAGAATTTTTATTTTTAATAAAAATTTAATTATTTTAAACTCATTAATTAAGTCTTTTCTTTTATTCCTAATTGAATTAAAATTCAATAATTAGGAAAACCTTATAAAATAAATAAAAAAACCAGTAAGAAAATAAAGAAAACATTAAAGATAATTTTCTTTATTTGTTAATTTGTTAAATCTTTATTAGTGGAATTTAAACCCTAATTAATAATTACCTTAATTATTAATTCATTGAAAATAATAAAATGCCAAATCCAATATTAGTTTTATTTCAAAGTTATTAATAACTTCAACCTTAAAGTGAAGTTATTAATTCAAGAACTTTAGGGTATTTAGAAAACCCTAATTTCATAAGTAATAGAACCAGGAACTCATAATTTCATGTGACTCCTAAAACCCTAAATTAATTAGGAACCCTAGTTCCATTATTACATGTGAACCCTAAATTACTTCTAAAACCTAAACCCTAGATCCTCACATGTAATCATGGTATTCTATTTTTCATCCATAGTATCATAACAGGAATTAAACACATGCCATGCCACAAAAAAAAATTATAGGAGCCCCATCATCAATCATATAGTAGTCCATGTAGTCATACCTATCCAACCTAATTGATCAAATAAGGGCAACTAAATGCAAACCCTAGCTCCTATCCTTAGAGATATCAATCTTAATTAACCATGCTTAGCATCACACCATTATGATGAACCCTAATAGCAACCATGCCCATTATCATGCACCACCTAACCATACTCCACTAAACCCCATTAGTGTAAAATAATTATTAAACATCCTATTTAAGAAACCACTATTCCTTACTTAGTGAATCCAATAGCAAACCCTAGACAACCTCAACCCTAATTGATATACTTTTTATTATTTGAGAAGTATGTTCTTCAAAAGTTATTCTTTTGAAGTAAATAAAGAATCACCATCAACCCTGCTTATAAGGACCTATAAACCCTAGCCAGCTATCACTAGCAAGATAAACCAATCTTGATAGCACCCATGTGTAATTAATTGCTTAGGATGCCTAGGCATAACTCCACCTGCTATTGATGAATCCAACTTTGTTGGGATCCATCTAATATCTACTCCAGAGCCAATTGGAACCATAGTTAACCATAGAACCCACCAACCTAATTATCATACTTGTTCTTTATTAAGAACATGTTCTTCAAAAGTTATTCTTTTGAAGTATATGATAATTAATCATTAACCATGCCATATAGTGTTAAAACTAACCACCATTCTTTACTTGTTAACATTATGCCAATTATCATTCTTTGTGTGCTCAATTGATTACTATGCCTTATTATCTACCTGTTTATAATACCAAGTAATCACACCTGAATAAAAACCTTGTATGTGAATCACTCTAAAAGTGCAACACACCCTAAACCAATCATTACCACTCACTAATCCTAAATCATCGGGGTTAGGACTCGCTTAGAACGATTGCATCTCATACTTATGCATTATTGCATCCTTGCCAATCTTTTAAACATCAACCTTACCGGACGATGATGCTATTTCAGAATTTGGAGTTATTGCGTATCGAAGACCTTGCCTGCATAATCTTGCAGTCAAGAAAGGCAAGTCCATCGCTTGCTCATACCATTTGAGTATCTTTATCAAATTACTTGCAAAGTACTATGATTATCACTATTGCATAAAAACCAAAACCACTATTTTCATAACTATGAATATGACTATGTGGTGGGCAATGGAACCATGGATTGTGTTGATATGGTGGAGGTTCCATTGCAAGGGTTTATATCCATCTAGGATTAAACAACAAATGTCGTCCAGTGATTCTTGTGCCGTAATACCCGTGTTAACCATAAGATCCGGAGTGGGACGGAGTAGCCAAAAGTGTTTCCACCTCTTGTTCATCAACGGATGCGCTTTACCGTAGACACTTGTATCTGTCGGGGGCGAGCGGTAGGCTGGGGAAGCCTTAAGTCCCCACGGCATTGTCCGTAGACACTTGTCGCCTGAAGAACAAGCGGTAGGCTGGGGAAGCCTTAAGTCCCCACGATATTGCGGTCTATGATGGGTTGCAGCTACCGGCGTAGGAATGTATGGTAGATCCCTGCATTGACGTCGTGGTCGGGGTCCACCCTGAAATCTACGGGAATAATGGGACCGGCGTGGACCCAGGGTCGGGGCATGCAACAACGGGTGGGTGTTCGAGGTAGCGGAGGAACATGATTGGCTAGACCTTATACCGGGCCTCACACCATAGGAAGTGTGGACGGGGAAATTGCCCGGTTGGCACCAAGGTTAAGATCTCTTATGGGTAAAGCAACACACCTCTGCAGAGTGTAAAGAACCGTAACCTGTCACTCCCTGTTCCGGGATATGGAACTGCGAACGCGGCCGGAAAGGAGCTCCATGAAGTTCTAGTAAACCGGTGAAGGCTGACGGACATAGTTCTTCTGAATAAAAGCAACCTTTTGAAGAAATGATTATGAAAACCTGCATTGGTATTAGACTTTCTAGTCTAATGCCGTAGCTAGTGCATTAAACACCTCTTTCCTATAATGAACTTGTTGAGTACGCTCGTACTCATCCCACTCTTAAATCCCCTGCTTAGATATGGAGGCATCGAAGGAGGATCTACAGTGCAACTCGAAGACCGAGGAGTCAACAACTACTTCAAGATACAGGACCCTGTCAGAGGAGTCAGATACCACATCCATCAAGGAGAAAACCTAGTTTAGCCATAGAAGGGAAACTAGCTTCCTAAACCTAGTTCCTATTTAGCTAGAATCTATTCTTAGCCTCTATAGCTAGTTAAATACTCTACAAATAGAGTTTGTGATAGGATTAGACTACGAGTCGTTATTCTGGAGTTATCTGCAGTTTTACCTCATTGTAAAGTAGGAGGCTGTGCTGATCTTATGTAATAGAGTCAGTGTTGTAATTCTATAGACATGCCTTGGACCCGCATATGTTTCTGTTGTACCACTCTGAGCGATATAATACTAGTGGAACGGTGTTTCATTGGTGTTATATCAGACTTGCATACTACACCATGCAGTGGTATGCCGGGTCACCACAGTTGGTATCAGAGCAAATGCTTTGACCCTAGGATTAAAACCCTTTAAAGGAGACCTATAGGATTGGTAGTGTCTATAGGAAGTTGTCTTAGTTAGACCAAATATTCTTATGACTTGAGATGGATATTCAATTGAGAATAATCCTGACACACTTGAGTCAACATTTCTTACCTAGCTTACCAAGATTAAGTGAAGTTAGTTAGCTAATCCTAAACATGTAGCACATCAATAAGTCCTTAAAAATATAGGTGAGTAGATCACAGTTGGTATACAATACATGGTAGTCCAAAGAGAGGATACAACCATAAGGAAGCTATCCTATTGGAAGATGTGTACCAACATATGTTATAATTAAGTAAGAGTTATCCAGAACTGTAATAGGAGTTATATCGAGTGATGAATATAATTAAGATATCCTAATAGAAGATGTAGACCAAGTTAAGTAATGAGTAAGGAAAATTATCTAAACATGTGAAACAACTGATAGTAAGTGATACAAACAAGTGATATGAGGTAGTATAGACCATGATGAGTCAATCATGGAAACTAAGGAAGAGTGATAGGAAATTATATATGTCTACTCCCAAGGTAGAGTTGTAATCATATATGATTCATCTGAGGATCATTATGTGATGAACATCTAAAGTATTTAGGAGGAGAACAATAAGAAGCCAAGTGCTAAACAATAGTGCAAGAATTGTGTTCCCAAAGCTATGGGAAGTGTGCCAAGCACATCATGACCATAGTCTTATGATAGAAATACTTGGAAATATAGCAACTATATTCCAATAGTTATGTGTTTAGAGTAGCCATGTTACAACCTAGACATATCATGTGAGATAGTCCTCCACTAAATGGAAGTTAAGTAGTACTTCCAGAGAAAATTAGGTTAACCTTAATCATCCCAAACCACTTTGTTTCAAGTTTATCACATTGCAAATGTGCAATTACGGTAAATGTTGAGCTAAATAGTAGAATCCCATCTATTCGTGCTAAGTATCATGATATAAACCTATCTTATGTGGTGTTATATACTACACATCTCAGCCTGATGTTTCGAGATGTCTTACTCGACTATTTTATTCAGGCTTATGATGATGTGTATTATAAACACAAAGCTGAATCTTCTTGGATTTTCATTGTTTGAATAGATCCATACATGAAGTTTGACGTTGATATGCAAATGCATGTTGCAATATCAAGTTCTCACTTGATGTTAGAGATCTAGAGGGTAATGGTAAACATGTGAGGAAGTGACGAATTGTGAAGATTCCGAAAACAAGATGAAGTTGCATCAGAAAAAGGAAGTAAAGTTGTGGGAAGCAACCACAATCTTTGGAAGGAAGTACAATCAAAACTCATGCTTTGCCTCAACAGAGGAGTACTTTAGTACGGAAGAAGCATGAAGGTGAGAAATCTTGTGATTACGGTGAAGCTGAAGCAGATCCATAGTCCACATAGAAGAGGGAATGCATGGGAAATCACTTCGGATACTATATTCATAGTGTCAGTTAGTGATTTTCTTGCAACAATAAACCCTGAAGAAAGGAAGATAACCTATGAACCCATAGCAGATATAAGAAGACCATAGTTGATACCAGAATACCACAATTGGTATAGGATAAATACTGGAAGATAGAGTAGAAGATGTCTCGTCCAATTGATCAGAACCTATGATAGAATCTATTTTCAGATAACAAATAGCCATAATTGGTATCAAGTAGTCCATCATTGGATTAATTGTACCAAGAAGTTGTAAACAAATAAAATTTTGTTAGCCAAATAACAATGACCTATAATCATTTAGTCGAAGGATTCACATTGTATGTCCACAATTGGGTGGATACATCAAAAACATTCTTCGCGAGACCTTAGAAGAAGTACAAACCATAAGCTAGACCCAGACCAATATTCTAACCAGAAGTCCAATGGTTGGAATAAAAGGAGTTGAAGACCATAAGAAAACTCAAAGGGGTAGAGTAAAGATTGAGATGGATGTACAATAACTCAATACTTTAAGCTAGATAGAAGCAGAAGGTCTGAACTGAGAGGAAGTTCGATCTTATTTTTCATAAGATTGTTGAACATTACTTTCAGAAGGATGTCAGACCAGAAGCCGAGGTTCATACCTCGAGGAAGTAAGAAGTGGACTATAACCTGAGCAAGTGAGTAGTATTTACTCAGAAGTACGAAAGCTCAATTAAAATAAGGATAATGAAGTTGGATGAAGGAAATACCATAGACCAAATACAGTTCAAAAAGGCCAAAGACCGAAGAAGATTGAGCATACCAATACCAAAGACTAATAGAATGATTCCTTTCATGGAACCTGAATAACCCAAAATAGTTATAGGTATCAACTATAAACCATGATTGGATGGACTAAATTAGTCTAATCCATTCCTAGGAAAATAAACCATCACGACCATTCCATGTTTAGTACCTTACCAAGTACCATTATTGCAGTTTTGGTAGTAAGGGAAAACAAAGAACTATTTTATCAAATAGGAGAATGTTATCCAATTAGTCCTCAATTAAGACTGTCAGGACAAGAAGAAGTCCTAATCATTGAATCTTCAATGAGAAAGGAAACAAGCTTATAGAGTTGGAAGAAATCAATGAATCAAACTTAGAAGCCATGATTCAGAGGCAGACACAAATGGATTCCAGGAAGAATCTGGATAAGAGATATATTCAATTATATCCAGTAAGATCATTACGGAGTTCGAGAAAAGTTTAAGTCTGCATAAGTCAGAACCACACTTCGGAAACGTGAGAGAGATCAAACTTCGACGACGAAGTTTAGTTTAAGGGGTAGAGACTGTAATATCCCAGGTATTAGGGTTACAAAAATAGAGGAAACAGATTTGTGCATTGCATTCATGCATAGAAAATATGGGGAATTTTTGCGCTTTAAAGTAAAACAGTCACAGTAACTGAAGTTTCACTTGACCTTGGTGGAATTGAAGTAGCTCACCAAGTCAAGCGCTATAAACCTCAATGTGACTTTGATAAAACCTTGTTTTGGGTAGAGATGATTTGATCTAAGGGGTTAGATCAAATGGAATTAAATCTAACACAACAACACTTTACTCAATGATCAATTGCTTGATCTTATAAAAGATTATAATATGGTAATCCTTGTCATAGCATATAAACATCAATTCAATTGTAAATCAAGTAACAATAAAATGGAGAAACTATTATTGACTTAGCTTTTCCATGCCTTAAACTAATCCTTGATCCTACCATGAACCTCATGGTAACCATTCCACTTCATTCTTGGAAACAAGACAAGGAGATCAACTCTAGAAAAATATATTCTTCTCTATTCCAAATAGTTAAGCATCAAACCTAGAGAGGTGAAAGTTCAATTATAATTATTAGAGAAGCATTAACAAACCTTGAGTTAAACCTTGGATATACATCCAAGTATTTAAATCATCATCTTTAAGAGGAACCCTAGGATCTTATTCAAGATATTTCCTAGAAAGAGAATCCATCTATGTTATCCATAGATAGTGGTGACCACATCATTCTCTATGGAGCCTAACCATAGGTTAGTATTAAAGACCTTTCCAAATGAGAGAGACCAACCATACAAATCCTAGCTTTACCTAATTAAGAATAAAGGACAATTCTTGCACTAAAGTATTAGGACCTAAACCATTTCACTTCCAAATGAGGGGATAACCTAATATCAAATGGAACAAGACTATATCCATGAGTTAGTAAAATAAAGTAGAACCTAACCAAACATCTCAGGCATTCTCTTGGGATATAAACTTTAGAGGCAACCATAGTAGTCCCATTCAAGATGGTAAATTACAAATACTAAACCCTAGTTGATCAAGACAATACTTAATCTTGGGAGTGAGAAACCTAAATTCTTGAGAGATAACTTAGAAGCCAAACCTTGATCATTATAAATTGAGTGATGATCATAAACCCTAAGAACTTGAGGTAGAGATATTAAGAACAAGTTGATCATGCCTAATCCATGATCATGCTCTTGATGTATGTGAGGATAAGTTAAAGCCTAATAGGATAAGTAGATATCATTCACCACATGAAATTATAGGGAGATCAATAGTAAGCAAACCTAGGATTATATCCTAACTTTAACTTGTGAATCACTTGGTGATCATAAGTACAATTCTAACACATCTACATTCCACTTATCTTTCCCTTCAGAACCACAAGAAAACCTTTAGAGTAAAACCCTATACTTAATATGGTGAGAAACCATCCATCCATTTGACCAAAGTTAACTATAAAAAGAACTATAACAACTTTAGTTACTTTAACAATAGATTAAGGATTTAATAGAGATCTATTGGTATAAGATAAAACCAATTCTCAAGTCCTTAGTAATTAAAGGAGAAAAGAAACAACTAAGCAAGAAACCATATCACCTTGGTTAGGGGAGCTTAAACCCTAGCTAATGCAATATAATGTCATCCCAATTCTATAAACTAGAAGTATATCTCAACCCTAGTTTATGCATCACTATGGTGATCATAATATGAACCTAGTGCACATTTGAGTTCCAAACCACATGTCATTAGGTGAACCCCATTAGAACCCTAGAATTGCTCCCAAACTACATCTAATATTTCAATTATGAACCTAAGATTAACCTAGTGCTAAATTATATTATTAAAACCATGTGTGATGAATAACCACTCATACCAACCACTGATCTATATAATTAAGACACAACCTTAATGAGAGTAGTACATACTCTAGATAAGTTAAAAGTGATATCAAACTATAATAATAGTACTAAAATTTGAAGGAGCCCTAGTAGAATTTCCAATTTATTAACACATAATTGTGCACATAAAATAACATGCAAGTAATCATTTCCCAAATGGAAACCAAGACCTAATTCAACCTCTGAATTACTTTGAGTTGAAAATATCAACATTAATCATTCCAAACAGAATTGATTCATAAGAAAAGAAAATTAAAATATAAACTCATGTCCAATTGCTATTTTGAATAAGCACATATGTATAAACTCAATCTCATACCAGATAATTGTTTCAAATAAAATAGTGGTGTAATAAGCATTACACCAGATCTTAATAAAATTAACATATTGAAATACCTGCAAAATAGAAAAGAGTTTAAATATGAATTCAAATCTGAATTGAAAATAGAAGTGCAAAACAGTAAATAAATAAAAGAGAAATGAGAGAAAAAGCTTACCTGGACCTTGCCAGCCGAGGGAGTTCACCAACACGGCTCAAGCCACCACCCAGGAGCAGCCCACTAAGCAGCCCAGTAACCCTTCGTAAAAAAAAAGAACGACGAAGAGGTCATCCTCATCTTCTTCCTCGCGTGGTGGACAGCACGATGTCGTGCCTCCTTTCTCCTCGGCGCTGGCAGCTTCTCCTCGCCCGACGGTGTGACGAGGCGTGCTCCCGAGCAGTATAAAAACCCCAACGCCGAACCCAGCTCGAGTTTCTTCCTCCTCTGTCCCAAATTTTTTGCTCAAACCGAAACCCTAGCCGTACAGACTCCGGCCGTCGACGTCGGCGGAGACCACCCCGAGCCTCGCCGATGACACCATTGTCATCGCCATCCTCTCCTTGCTCTTCCTGCAAAAGGAATTAAGCCAAGGTGCCCTGGAGCGTCTCCGTCGAGCTCGTCTCTCCGACGGCCGGCGACACCAAATTCTGGCGAACCAGACCACGGCGAGCCACGCCGTCACGCCCTGCGTCCTCCTGGTGAGCCGCCGAACCCCCTGGCATGCTCGCTTTGCTCCCTAGCCCGCCGTAGTGCCGCCGCACCGTGTCCCTGTCCGCGCCACCGCTCGGCCTCGCTGGCGAGCAAGCTCCGGTGACCTTACCGGAGCGGCGCCGCCACCTTTAGGCTCCTCGCGGTGCGCTGGTTTGAATAGAACCAGTCGCCCAGCCGAGCATGGCCGGAATCGGCGACGTCTGCCCGCCGGTCACCATGCTTCTGGCCACGTCGTCGATTTTGACTCTGGTCAAAAGACGCGTGGAAGCTGACGTGGCCACAGGCCCACTCGTCAGTGGCTAGGAGTAGTTATAACCCGGGTACATCCAGTCATTTCATTTAAAGTTTAATTCCAGAAAATTGCTGCAACTTAAAAGAATTATAGAAAATTCAATTTAAGTCAGAAAAATATAAATTCGATATCAAAATGATCCTAAAAATAAAATCTATCCAATAAAAATATAATATAGAATTTTTATTTTTAATAAAAATTTAATTATTTTAAACTCATTAATTAAGTCTTTTATTTTATTCCTAATTGAATTAAAATTCAATAATTAGGAAAACCTTATAAAATAAATAAAAAAAACCAGTAAGAAAATAAAGAAAACATTAAAGCTAATTTTCTTTATTTGTTAATTTGTTAAATCTGTATTAGTGGAATTTAAACCCTAATTAATAATTACCTTAATTATTAATTCATTGAAAATAATAAAATGCCAAATCCAATATTAATTTTATTTCAAAGTTATTAATAACTTCAACCTTAAAGTGAAGTTATTAATTCAAGAACTTTAGGGTATTTAGAAAACCCTAATTTCATAAGTAATAGAACCAGGAACTCATCATTTCATGTGACTCCTAAAACCCTAAATTAATTAGGAACCCTAGTTCCATTATTACATGTGAACCCTAAATTACTTCTAAAACCTAAACCCTAGATCCTCACATGTAATCATGGTATTCTATTTTTCATCCATAGTATCATAACAGGAATTAAACACATGCCATGCCACAAAAAAAAATTGTAGGAGCCCCATCATCAATCATATAGTAGTCCATGTAGTCATACCTATCCAACCTAATTGATCAAATAAGGGCAACTAAATGCAAACCCTAGCTCCTATCCTTAGAGATATCAATCTTAATTAACCATGCTTAGCATCACACCATTATGATGAACCCTAATAGCAACCATGCCCATTATCATGCACCACTTAACCATACTCCACTAAACCCCATTAGTGTAAAATAATTATTAAACATCCTATTTAAGAAACCACTATTCCTTACTTAGTGATACCAATAGCAAACCCTAGAAAACCTCAACCCTAATTGATATACTTTTTATTATTTGAGAAGTATGTTCTTCAAAAGTTATTCTTTTGAAGTAAATAAAGAATCACCATCAACCCTGCTTATAAGGACCTATAAACCCTAGCCAGCTATCACTAGCAAGATAAACCAATCTTGATAGCACCCATGTGTAATTAATTGCTTAGGATGCCTAGGCATAACTCCACCTGCTATTGATGAATCCAACTTTGTTGGGATCCATCTAATATCTACTCCAGAGCCAATTGGAACCATAGTTAACCATAGAACCCACCAACCTAATTATCGTACTTGTTCTTTATTAAGAACATGTTCTTCAAAAGTTATTCTTTTGAAGTATATGATAATTAATCATTAACCATGCCATATAGTGTTAAAACTAACAACCATTCTTTACTTGTTAACATTATGCCAATTATCATTCTTTGTGTGCTCAATTGATTACTATGCCTTATTATCTACCTGTTTATAATACCAAGTAATCACACCTGAATAAAAACCTTGTATGTGAATCACTCTAAAAGTGCAACACACCCTAAACCAATCATTACCACTCACTAATCCTAAATCATCGGGGTTAGGACTCGCTTAGAACGATTGCGTCTCATACTTATGCATTATTGCATCCTTGCCAATCTTTTAAACATCGTCCTTACCGGACGATGATGCTATTTCAGAATTTGGAGTTATTGCGTATCGAAGACCTTGCCTGCATAATCTTGCAGTCAAGAAAGGCAAGTCCATCGCTTGCTCATACCATTTGAGTATCTTTATCAAATTACTTGCAAAGTACTATGATTATCACTATTGCATAAAAACCAAAACCACTATTTTCATAACTATGAATATGACTATGTGGTGGGCAATGGAACCATGGATTGTGTTGATATGGTGGAGGTTCCATTGCAAGGGTTTATATCCATCTAGGATTAAACAACAAATGTCGTCCAGTGATTCTTGTGCCGTAATACCCGTGTTAACCATAAGATCCGGAGTGGGACGGAGTAGCCAAAAGTGTTTCCACCTCTTGTTCATCAACGGATGTGCTTTACCGTAGACACTTGTATCTGTCGGGAGCGAGCGGTAGGCTGGGGAAGCCTTAAGTCCCCACGGCATTGTCCGTAGACACTTGTAGCCCGAAGAACAAGCGGTAGGCTGGGGAAGCCTTAAGTCCCCACGGTATTGCGGTCTATGATGGGTTGCAGCTACCGGCGTAGGAATGTATGGCAGAGCCCTGCATTGACGTCGTGGTCGGGGTCCACCCTGAAATCTACGGGAATAATGGGACCGGCGTGGACCCAGGGTCGGGGCATGCAACAACGGGTGGGTGTTCGAGGTAGCGGAGGAACATGATTGGCTAGACCTTATACCGGGCCTCACACCATAGGAAGTGTGGACGGGGAAATTGCCCGGTTGGCACCAAGGTTAAGATCTCTTATGGGTAAAGCAACACACCTCTGCAGAGTGTAAAGAACCGTGACCTGTCACTCCCTGTTCCGGGATATGGAACTGCGAACGCGGCCGGAAAGGAGCTCCATGAAGTTCTAGTAAACCGGTGAAGGCTGACGGACATAGTTCTTCTGAATAAAAGCAACCTTTTGAAGAAATGATTATGAAAACCTGCATTGGTATTAGACTTTCTAGTCTAATGCCGTAGCTAGTGCATTAAACACCTCTTTCCTATAATGAACTTGTTGAGTACGCTCGTACTCATCCCACTCTTAAATCCCCTGCTTAGATATGGAGGCATCGAAGGAGGATCTACAGTGCAACTCGAAGACCGAGGAGTCAACAACTACTTCAAGATACAGGACCCTGTCAGAGGAGTCAGATACCACATCCATCAAGGAGAAAACCTAGTTTAGCCATAGAAGGGAACTAGCTTCCTAAACCTAGCTCCTATTTAGCTAGAATCTATTCTTAGCCTCTATAGCTAGTTAAATACTCTACAAATAGAGTTTGTGATAGGATTAGACTACGAGTCGTTATTCTGGAGTTATCTGCAGTTTTACCTCATTGTAAAGTAGGAGGCTGTGCTGATCTTATGTAATAGAGTCAGTGTTGTAATTCTATAGACATGCCTTGGACCCGCATATGTTTCTGTTGTACCACTCTGAGCGATATAATACTAGTGGAACGGTGTTTCATTGGTGTTATATCAGACTTGCATACTACACCATGCAGTGGTATGCCTGGTCACCACAGCGCCCTTGCAGCTAGCCTCGGACAGCGGCGAACACCGAAGGAATGCACTAGGACTTCCAAGTTGTGTCTCCAAACGCGAAGCTCCCAATAGCCGAACAACATCGAGGACGCCGCATCGCGCCGATCCAAAGGATCTAGGCTTTCGCCCAGAGACCGCAACGAGACCATGCGAGAACACGAGAGACACCGACATGCCTCGGCGACACCACCAGAGAGGGGCATGACACCCGCGGGCGCCGTCTCCGCCGGCCCAACGAGTTGAGCAAGACCTTCGTCTGCATCGTCGCACGACTCCGAGCCTCCGAGGTTTGGGGCAATGATGACACACAAGTATAAGGGATCGCAACAGTCTTCGCGGGAAGTAAAACCCAATTTATTGATTCGACACAAGGGGAGCCAAAGAATATTTGTAAGCCTTAACAACGGAGTTGTCAATTCAGCTGCACCTGGAAACAGACTTGCTCGCAAGAGTTTATCAGTAGTAACAGTTTTATAGTAGTAGCAGTAGTGAAATATCAGCAGCAGTGTAACAAAGACAGCAGTAGTGATTATAGTAAACAGCAGGATTAAAATACTATAGGCACAGAGATGGATGAACGGGCGTTGCATGGATGAGAGAAACTCATGTAACAATAAAAGTAGGGCATTTGCAGATAGTAATAAAACAGTATCCAAGTACTAAACAATCCATAGGCATGTGTTCCATATTTAGTCGTACGTGCTCGCAATGAGAAACTTGCACAACATCTTTTGTCCTACCAGCCGGTGGCAGCCGGGCCTCTAGGGAATCTACTGGAAATTAAGGTACACCTTTTAATAGCGGAGCAAAGCATTAACACTCCGTGAACACATGTGATCCTCACATCACTGCCTTCCCCTCCGGTTGTCCCAATTTCTGTCACTTTGGGGCCTCGGGTTCCGGACAGCAATATGTGTATACAACTGGCAGGTAAGATCATAAAACAATGAATATCATCATGAAACAATAACACGTTCAGATCTGAGATCATGGCACTCGGGCCCTAGTGACAAGCATTAAGCATAACAAGTTGCAACAATATCATCAAAGTACCAATTACGGACACTAGGCACTATGCCCTAACAATCTTATGCTATTGCATGACCAATCTCATCCAATCCCTACCATCCCCTTCAGCCTACAGCGGGGGAATTACTCCCACATGGTTGGGGGAAACATGGTTGGTCGATGGAGAGGCGTCGGTGGTGATGATGGCGATGATCTCCTCCAATTCCCCGTCCCGGCGGAGTGCCAGAACAGAGTTTCTGGTCCCGAGACGGATTTTCGCGATGGCGGGGGTGTTCTGGATGGCTTCTGGCGATTTCGTCTAACCCCCGTGCGTTTTTAGGTCGAAACCCTTAAGTAGTCCAGAGGGGGGCACCTGGGGCTGCCCGAGGCGTCGCCACCATAGGGCGGCGCAGCCCAGGGGCCCACCGTGCTGCCTTATGGGGTTGGCGCCTCGTGGCCCCCTCCTTCTGGTCTTCTGGCTCCGTCCCTCTTCTATGAAAATAGGCCCATTGGAATTAATCCAGGGGATTTTCCTGAAAGTTGAGTTTCTGCACAAAAACGAGACATTAGGGCAATTCTGCTGAAAACAGCGTTAGTCTGTGTTAGTTGTATCCAAAATACACAAATTAGAGGCAAAACAATAGCAAAAGTGTTCGGGAAAGTAGATACGTTTTGGACGTATCAACTCCCCCCAAGCTTAGCTTATTGCTTGTCCTCAAGCAATTCAGTTAACAACTAAGTGCGATAAAAGAACTTTCACGAACACATTTGTTCATATGATGTAAATATTCTCATGATATGGACAAGTACTTAGGCAATTCATAATAAGATACATGCAAATAAAGTCATCTAATAGCTATGTCAATCATGGAAAAGGTACCAACAAATTAATAATAAGCATCATGAATCATGTCTATCAGCAAGATTGCAATGTTCATAAAAGGATATGATAGAGTGGTATCTCGCTTGCCCATATTTGTACAGCAAAACATAAATGCTCGGGCACCTTTGAAGTTCATGGAAAGACTGGAAGTAGAGATTGTCAAAGATAAAAGCATCAAAGTTATACCACAGTTAATCACATTTTGGGACAAGCATATTACACTAAGAATGACAGTTGTGGTCTCAAGAAAGTGCTCACAGAAAGGATGGTGACTCAACATAAAAGTAAAAGATTGACCCTTCGCAGAGGGAAGCAGGGATTAACATGCGCTAGATCTTTTCATTTTTAAAACAGGAGTAAAATTATTTTGAGAGGTGTTTGTTGTTGTCAACGAATGGTAGTGGGTACTCCAACTACCTCGTCAACCATACTTTCAAGAGCGGCTCCCATGAAGGACGTCATCTCTACCAGCAAGGTAGATCATCTCTCTTCTCTTTTGTTTACACACGTACTTTAGTTTTATTATGGGTGACACTCCCCCCAACCTTTGCTTACACAAGCCATGGCTAACCGAATCCTCGGGTGCCTTCCAACATTCTCATACCATGGAGGAGTGTCTATTTGCAAATTAAGTTGCCTACTGATGAATCAGGGCAAAACATGTGAAGAGAATTATTAATGAAAGTTAATTAATTGGGGCTGGGAACCCCGTTGCCAGCTCTTTTTGCAAAATTATTGGATAAGCGAATGTGCCACTAGTCCATTGATGAAAGTCTGTCAAGAGTAAATGATAAGGTTGAAAGATAAACACCATATACTTCCTCATGAGCTATAAAACATCGACACAAATTGAGAAGTATTTTGAAGGTTTAAAGGTAGCGCATGAGAATTTACTTGGAATGGTTTGAAATGCCATGCATAGGTATTTATGGTGGACACTCTGGAATAACTTGGTTTTTAGGGGTTTGGAAGCACGAGCAGCGTTCCCGCTCAGTACAAGTGAAGGCTAGCAATAGACTGGGAAGCGACAATCAAGAGAGCAATAACCGTCATAAGCATGCTTGCGGCAAAATAAATTAATGGAGGCATAAAAGTGACACAAGAACTCTGAGGCAAAGTAAATCATCGAGGCTTAATTGACTTTTGTTCAGTCATATGCATGCGTGAGCATGTGCCAAGTCGATTCAAGTGAATTATTCAGAGGAGGATACCACAATGTCATACATATTTATGAATAAAACAATGCAAGCAAACATCCATGACATGCTACTCATATTAATAAACTGAAGCTAAACATGAGAGATCATGAACTACTAGACTTTCTTAAATGACATACACCTCACATGAACCAACTAAGCATGCTCACATGGATGAGTATATGTACAAAAATGAAAACAAATAGAGTTCATACCAGTCTCTCACCATAGTCGAATTGTCGTAGATCGTCATTATTGCCTTTCACTTGTGTAGCCTGAATAATATGGAATGAAAACCAAGCTCCAGCCACCGAAGACCGCTGAACTTCATAATGAACTTTAAAAAACCAAAGAAGAAAAACAAATATTTTTGGTGTTTTCGAATTGGAAACAAGAACAAAAGGAAACAAGCAAACAAAGCAAAATATTTTTGGATTTTCTTATAGCAAACCAACGATAGTAAATAAAGTAAAATAAGAGCAAGAAACCAAAATAAACAAATGGTGAAGAGAAAAAATAGAAATATTTTTGGTATTTTTGTGTTTTAGGAAGGAAACAAAGCAAAAACAAGAAAATGAAAACTAAAAGAGACGCATAAACGTAAAGCAGCAGAAATTCGTCAAACTTGACAGTAGTACAGTAATCGATTTTTAAGAAATTCTTCCGCTGCTCAACTCGAAAAGTGTTCAACTAATGAAAGTTAGATAATAACCTGGGGAACATGCACAAATATTGGCTTCGCAAAATAACGTTCTGGCTGTTTTTGAGTATTTTTTTGGTATCAGTCCAGAATCTGTTTTCAAACAGCACTTCCCCAAATATCATCTCCCTCTTGTTAGAAACCACCTTAAGAAGCTAAACAAGTATGTACAAGTATCCAGCATTTGTAATATGCAATGAATGAGTGATGCCGGTATACCTCCCCCCAAGCTTAGGCTTTTGGCCTAAGTGGAGTTCAATCCCATGGTGCCCATGAAGTGGCACCTCCGTAGTACGACGAAGATGGATCATGTTCTGGGTATGTGCTGGAAGATGCACCAGGTGACATAGGCATCCCCAATGGGCCTGCCGAAGGTGGTACCCGGGGTTTACTGAAGGCCCACGACCCGAAGGATAAGAAGAATTGGAAGCCCAGTTTACTATTAAGGAAAGCTAGAGTTGTATTAGGATATTTGTAATCTTGCGGGATGAGTTGGAAACCCTCCCGGATTCTGTAACTTGTGTATCACGAATCCCTCGGCTCCGCCTCCTATATAAGGGGCGGTCGAGGGACAAAGAAAGCATCGATTCATTGTCTCACAAACCCTAGTTTTCATATCGTCGAGCACTTTTCGGCTGAAACCTTCGAGATCTACTTGCCCTCTACTTCCGACTAAAACCCTAGTCTACGACCCGTAGGCATTGACAAGTTAATCCCTTGTCAATTGGCGCCATCTGTGGGAATTAGAGGCGTCAAGGATCTGATCTCGATGGCACGTTCAAGATCGTTGACTTCGTCAACAGCAAGCAACGTGATGGATAGAGGTAAACAGATCGAAACTGGTCTAGTCGATTTTGTTCCTCACCCGCCCTCCCGTTTGGATGCATATGCGTATCTGGAGGAGCCTATGGAGATGACGTTCGGAAGGTTCCACTTCCGCGTCGAGAAAGAAGGAGCGTATCGTCTCGAAATTCCGATCTCATCGGGATTATCGGTGGTCGATTCTAATTTTTCGAGTTCAACATCGTCAATCGAGTCAGGCAATGAGGAGACTTCTTCACTGCGCTTCATCAGCACCAGGGCAAGCGAAAAGCTCGCCAAGATCTTCAGCGACATGTCCTTCGAGTCATCTGCGGACTCAGATATAAGCGATGACTCGAGCAGCATCGACAGCTTCAACTTCATCGACAGATCCACTACCGTTGGCAAGGTCTTCACCAATCTCTACGATGGTGTCACCAAACCCAGCAAGGTTCAGAATTCAAAATATCATCAGATTTATGCCATTGGAGAAACAATTCGCGATCAGGAGGAGACATCGGAGGCTTTCGACGATTTGGGAAATCCATATGTCGATCCCTCTGACCTAAGGCGAGGTTTAGGCAATAAATACGTCGGGCCTACACCACGTGTTACAGTTCAACTTCCACAAGCAGCATGGGATAGAGTCGCAAGATCTATGGATGGTTCAGAACCAATGGCCACAACCGCCACGACGGAAGAACTGCAAGCATACAAATATAGGCTCGCTCGAGCTGGAAGGGATTGGAAAAACAGACAGCTGCTCTGAACAGAAGAAGGGAGGTGATACGTCTCCAACGTATCCATAATTTCTGATGTTCCATGCTTGTTTTATGACAATACTTACATGTTTTGCTTGCACTTTATAATGTTTTGATGCGTTTTCCGGAACTAACCTATTAACGAGATGCCAAAGTGCCAGTTCCTATTTTCTGCTGTTTTTGGTTCCAGAAAGGCTGTTCGGGCAATATTCTCGGAATTCGACGAAACGAAGACCAAACATCATAATTCACCGAGACGGACCAGGACACCGAAGGGGAGTCAGAGGGGAGGCCTGGGGCCCCACACCATAGGGCCGCGCGGGCCAGCCCCTGGCCGCGCCGGCCTATGGGGAGGGCACCCTGTTGCCCCTCCTGCGCCGCCTCTTCGCCTATTTAACCCCTTTCGACCTAAAAACGCGATACCAATTGACGAAACTCCAGAAAGACTCCAGGGGCACCGCCGCCATCGCGAAACTCCAATTCGGGGGACAGAAGTCTCTGTTCCGGCACCCTGCCGGGACGGGGAAGTGCCCCCGGAAGCCATCTCCATCGACGCCACCGCCTCCATCATGCTCCGTGAGTAGTTCCCCCATGGACTACGGGTTCTAGCAGTAGCTAGTTGGTACTCTCTATCCCATGTACTTCAATACAATGATCTCATGAGCTGCCTTACATGATTGAGATCCATCTGATGTAATCGGTGTTGTGTTTGTTGGGATCCGATGGATGATACATTATGATTAGTCTATCTATAAAGTTTGTGAAGTTATTGTTGCTGCAATCTTGTTATGCTTAATGCTTGTCACTAGGGCCCGAGTGGCATGATCTTAGATTTAAGCTCTATACTTATTGCTTAGATTGTATCTGCAAGTTGTATGCACATGTCACTGTCCGGAACCATAGGCCCCGAAGTGACAGAAATCGGGACAACCGGAGGGGATGGCGGTGATGTGAGGATCACATGTTTTCACGGAGTGTTAATGCTTTGCTCCGGTACTCTATTAAAAGGAGTACCTTAATATCCAGTAGATTCCCTAGAGGCCCGGCTGCCACCGGCTGGTAGGACAAAAGATGTTGTACAAGTTTCTCATTGCGAGCACGTATGACTATATATGGAAAACATGCCTACATAATTAATGAATTGATGTTCTGTCTTAATGCTTTATCAATCCTATCAATTGCCCAACTGTAATTTGTTCACCCAACACTTGTCACTTATTGGAGAGTTACCACTAGTGTAGATCGCTGGGAACCCCGGTCCATCTCTCATCATCATATACTCGTTCCTATATGTCATTGGAAGTAGTATCAACTATTTTCTGGTGCCATTGCCTCTGTGTTACTGTTACCGCTGCTGTGTTACTGTTACTATTGCTCTCATATTACTGCTGCTTTCACATCACCCCTGTTACTAGTGCTTTTCCAGGTGCAGCTGAATTGACAACTCAGTTGTTAAGGCTTATAAGTATTCTTTACCTCCCCTTGTGTCGAATCAATAAATTTGGGTTTTACTTCCCTCGAAGACTATTGCGATCCCCTATACTTGTGGGTTATCAAGACTGTTTTCTAGCGCCGTTGCCGGGGAGGCATAGCTCTACTCATAAGTTCACCTGGGGAGTACACTCTACCTCTCTCTCTGTTTTTGTTTTATTTTATTTGTTTTTCTTAGTTTACTTTTGTTTAGCTTATTTGTGCTTGGTTTATTTCTGTCTAGTATTACTTTGCTTAGTTTCTTTTTGTCTTGTTTTACTTTTCTTATATATCCAAAAATCCATAAAAATTTGAAAAACCTAAAAATTAAAAACTGCTGTCATGGGAGAACCCACAACCTACTTGGAGCTTATAGAATATTATAATAATTATAGAGAATCAAGAACGGGTAAAGTAATGAGTGCTGTGATAGAAAAATTGAATACAATTGCTAAAATCTTGCTTAACGCCATGATATAAATTGTTGCTCTAAAGAGGATACTAAACATCTGAAATTTCAATGTGGCTTTAGTGAGGAAGTTTTAATTAAGAACTATAATTGGAATAACTATATTCATCTTGGGTTCGAAGAGGTATAACAATTTGTCATATTTATGGGAGCCTCTGAGATAGAATCCTTCATGGCTAAAAATTATGAAACTTGTGTTGTTTGTAAGGACCTTAAAGATTATGTCTCTTCTATCCTTAATTTTTGCAATGAAAGTTACAGTGATAATCCTTATATCATTTATTATAAAGAGAGACTCATTAATGCACAAGAATGCACTCACAATTTGCAGGAACCTGTGGAAGAAGAAATTGATGAACCTGAAAGCTCATTGGATGAAAAAGAGGAGGAAATTGATGAACCTGAAAGCTCATTGGATGAAAAAGAAGAGGAGAGTGATGAACAAAAGGAGGAAGAATGGATTAGCTACCCATGCCAACCTTCTAATGAGAGTAACTCTTTATCTCTTACACTATTTGATTGTCCTCTATGCTTACCGAAAGAGGTTGAATGTTATGTTCCTGTGGATTCTATTGAAATAGTACCTATGAGTAATACTTGTGAGAATAATTATGCTACTGTTATTTATGATAATCCATGCTACTTTGATAAATCTTATGATAATGCTTTGTTTGTGTCTGATGTCGAAATGCATGGTACTAAAGAGTTTTGCGTAGCAAATGTTTATGATAAAGCTCTTGATGATGGTCCTATGTTACTTGATAATATTAATTGTACTACTAATGAAAATGGGATTGGAGAAGTCTTGACTTTATCTAAGAGTCCCATATCTTTTGAGATTGATCAATCATCATGTTATATTATTGATAAAAGTGGGTTCGAAAGTTTTAATCCCACTATTTTTGAGCTTGATAAAAATTATATGTCTATGGATCATGAAAAGAATGCTTTATGTGATAGTTATATTGTTGAGTTTACTCATGAAGCTACTGAAAATTATTATGAGAGAGGAAAATATGGTAGTAGAAATTTGCATGGTACTAATACACCTCTCTATATGTTGAAATTGTTGAAGTTACTCTTGTTTTATCTTCTTATGCTTGTCACTTTGTTCTTCATGAATTTATTTGTGTACAAGATTCCTATGCATAGGAAGTGGGTTAGACTTAAATGTGTTTTGAATTTTCTTTTTGATGCTCTCTTTTGCTTCAACTCTTATTTCTTGCGAGTACATCATTAAAACTGCTGAGCCCATCTTAATGGCTATAAAGAAAGCACTTCTTGGGAGATAACACATGTCTTTATTTTGCTACTGTTTTGTTGTGTCTTGGAAGTTGTTACTACTGTAGCAACCTCTCCTTATCCTTATTTTATTGCATTCTTGTGCCAAGTGAAGCCTCTAATTGAAGGTTGATACTAGATTTGGATTTCTGCGCAGAAACAGATTTCTATCTGTCACGAATCTGGGCTGTGTTCTCTGTAGGTAACTCAGAAAAATCTGCGATTTACTTGCGTGTTCCTCAGATATGTACGCAACTTTCATTAGTTTTGAGTTTTCTGATTTGAGCAACGGAAGTACCTCTTTAAAATTCGTCTTTACTGGCTGTTCTGTTTTGGCAGATTCTGTCTCTGTTTTTTGCATTGTCTCTTGTGGACTTTAAGCAAGGCTTTCTAGACGTGGAGAGCTGTAGCTAATGTTTTATTGAGTTCTTGCAATGTGTCACTACAGGACCAAGGTGGATTCAAATTTTTTTTGAGTACTAACCCCTCTAATGAAGTTTATGAGAAGTTTGGTGTGAAGGAAGTTTTCAAGGGTCAAGAGAGGAGGATGATATATGATCAAGAAGAGTGAAAAGTCTAAGCTTGGGGATGCCCCCGTGGTTCATCCCTGCATATTTCAAGAAGACTCAAGCGTCTAAGCTTGGGGATGCCCAAGGCATCCCCTTCTTCATCAACTTATCAGGTCACTTCTATTGAAACTATATTTTTATTCGATCACATCATATGTGTTTTACTTGGAGCGTCTGTGTGCTTTTATTTTTGTTTTTGTTTGAATAAGATCGGATCCTAGCAATCCTTGTTTGGGAGAGAGACACGCTCCGCTTTTTCATATGAACACTTGTTCTTCGTTTTACTTTTAATGTTCAATGATAAAAGTTGGAAGCTACAATACTTATGGTTATTTGGTTGGAAAAAGAAAATGCCTCATATTGTCTTGGATAATTTGACACTTGGCAATTGTTTTGAGCTCTCAAGTAGATCATGATTAAGTTCTTGCACCATGTAGTTTGAGCCTATTAGTGGAGAACTACCGTAGAGCTTGTTAAAATTGGTTGCATGATTGGTCTCTCTTAAGGTCTAGATATTTTCTGGTAAAAGTGTTTGAGCAACAAGGAAGACAGTGTAGAGTATTATAATGCTTGCAATATGTTCTTATGTAAGTTTTGCTGTACCGGTTCATACTTGTGTTTGCTTCAAATAGCCTTGCTAGCCTAAGCCTTGTATCGAGAGGGAATACTTCTCATGCATCCAAAATCCTTGAGCCAACCACTATGCCATTTGTGTCCACCATACCTACCTACTACATGGTATTTCTCCGCCATTCCAAAGTAAATTGCTTGAGTGGTACCTTTAAACAATTCAAAATTTATTACCTCTGATTTGTGTCAATGTTTTATAGCTCATGAGGAAGTATGTGGTGTTTATCTTTCAATCTTGTTGGGCAACTTTCACCAATGGACTAGTGGCTTCATCCGCTTATCCAATAATTTTGCAAAAAGAGCTGGCAATGGGATTCCCAGTCCCAAATTAATTAACCAAAATAGACACTCCTCCATGGTATGTGATTGTTGGACGGCACCCGAAGGATTCGGTTAGCCATGGCTTGAGAAAGCAAAGGTGGGGAGGAGTGTCATCATAATAAAACTAAAATAAAAGGGCACTCCTTCATGGTATGAGATTGTTGGCAGGCACCCGAGGATTCGGTTAGCCATGGTTTGTGAAAGAAAGGTTGGAAGGAGTGCCACCCAAAAATAAAATAAAATGGGAGCCGCTCTTTGAAGGTTTGTCTGGCAAGGGGGTTAGAGTGCCCACTACCATTCGTTGACAAAAACAAACACCTCTCAAAACTTTACTTTTATGCTCTCTTTATGTTTTCAAAACCAAAGCTCTAGCACAAATATAGCAATCAATGCTTCCCTCTGCGAAGGGCCTTTCTTTTACTTTATGTTGAGTCAGTTTACCTATTTCCTTCCATCTTAGAAGCAAACACTTGTGTCAACTGTGCATTGATTCTTACATACTTGCTTATTTGCATTCATCATATTACTTTATGTTGACAATTATCCATGAGATATGCATGTTGAAAGTTGAAAGCAACTGCTGAAACTTAAATCTTCCTTTGTGTTGCTTCGATGCCTTTACTTTGAATTTATTGCTTTATGAGTTAACTCTTGTGCAAGACTTTTTGATGCTTGTCTTGAAAGTTCTATTCATGAAAAGTTTTGCTATATGTTATCTATTTGTTAGCAACTATAGATCATTGCCTTGAGTCACTTCATTCATTTCATATGCTTTGTAATAATATGATCAAGGTTATGTAAGTAGCATGTCACTACAGAAATTATTCTTTTTATCGTTTACCTACTCTAGGACGAGTAGGAACTAAGCTTGGGGATGCTGATACGTCTCCAACGTATCCATAATTTCTGATGTTCCATGCTTGTTTTATGACAATACTTACATGTTTTGCTTGCACTTTATAATGTTTTTATGCGTTTTCCGGAAGTAACCTATTAACGAGATGCCAAAGTGCCAGTTCCTGTTTTCTGCTGTTTTTGGTTCCAGAAAGGCTGTTCGGGCAATATTCTCGGAATTCGACGAAACGAAGACCAAACATCATAATTCACCGAGACGGACCAGGACACCGAAGGGGAGTCAGAGGGGAGGCCTGGGGCCCAAACACCATAGGGCCGCGCGGGCCAGCCCCTGGCCGTGCCGGCCTATGGGGAGGGCACCCTGTTGCCCCTCCTGCGCCGCCTCTTCGCCTATTTAACCCCTTTCGACCTAAAAATGTGATACCAATTGACGAAACTCCAGAAAGACTCCAGGGGCGCCGCCGCCATCGCGAAACTCCAATTCGGGGGACAGAAGTCTCTGTTCCGGCACCCTGCCGGGACGGGGAAGTGCCCCCGGAAGCCATCTCCATCGACGCCACCGCCTCCATCATGCTCCGTGAGTAGTTCCCCCATGGACTACGGGTTCTAGCAGTAGCTAGTTGGTACTCTCTATCCCATGTACTTCAATACAATGATCTCATGAGCTGCCTTACATGATTGAGATCCATCTGATGTAATCGGTGTTGTGTTTGTTGGGATCCGATGGATGATACATTATGATTAGTCTATCTATAAAGTTTGTGAAGTTATTGTTGCTGCAATCTTGTTATGCTTAATGCTTGTCACTAGGGCCCGAGTGGCATGATCTTAGATTTAAGCTCTATACTTATTGCTTAGATTGTATCTACAAGTTGTATGCATATGTCACTGTCTGGAGCCAAAGGCCCCGAAGTGACAGAAATCGGGACAACCGGAGGGGATGGCGGTGATGTGAGGATCACATGTTTTCACGGAGTGTTAATGCTTTGCTCCGGTACTCTATTAAAAGGAGTACCTTAA
Organism: Lolium perenne; assembly: GCF_019359855.2. NCBI lineage: Eukaryota > Viridiplantae > Streptophyta > Magnoliopsida > Poales > Poaceae > Lolium > Lolium perenne. The sequence goes on along the minus strand of NC_067250.2, from coordinate 122,748,534 downwards.
TATCCAGTAGATTCCCTAGAGGCCCGGTTGCCACCGGCTGGTAGGACAAAAGATGTTGTACAAGTTTCTCATTGCGAGCATGTATGACTATATATGGAAAACATGCCTACATAATTAATGAATTGATGTTCTGTCTTAATGCTTTATCAATCCTATCAATTGCCCAATTGTAATTTGTTCACCCAACACTTGTCACTTATTGGAGAGTTACCACTAGTGTAGATCGCTGGGAACCCCGGTCCATCTCTCATCATCATATACTCGTTCCTATATATCATTGGAAGTAGTATCAACTATTTTCTGGTGCCATTGCCTCTGTGTTACTGTTACCGCTGCTGTGTTACTGTTACTATTGCTCTCATATTACTGCTGCTTTCACATCACCCCTGTTACTAGTGCTTTTCCAGGTGCAGCTGAATTGACAACTCAGTTGTTAAGGCTTATAAGTATTCTTTACCTCCCCTTGTGTCGAATCAATAAATTTGGGTTTTACTTCCCTCAAAGACTATTGCGATCCCCTATACTTGTGGGTTATCAGGAGGCAGCTTCCGCATCAAGCAGTAGGCGAAGGGCGAAGTTAAGTCGACATTCAGGAACTTCGGGAGATAGCCATAGAGAAGCTCGGAACAGAGCAAGATCTAGGTTGCAAAACATACCTGAAGCTGATAGGGAGAACTTGGTTCAAAACCTCGATATGTCCTTTATGTCGATAGAGACGAGAGGGAACATTATCCCTAAGACACCGGAAGCTGGGTATATGGCGACGCAAGCCTTCATCCTCGCATCCAAGCCACCCCCTGGAGATCCAAGGGAAGCATTGTACAACATGGCCATGGCAGGAGTTGGAGCCATGGGAACGGCATTCGTAACTTCGCCTCCCGAAGGATCAGCAAGGCAAAATAGTCCACGACCTGCTGCAGCAGCACCAACTCCCGAGAGAGCAAGTGGAGCAAGAGACATAGCAGCACAAGCACGGGTGGATAGAGCACGACAAAGTAGAAGGGAACATCAGCACTCCCCAGAGATAGATGACGAGGATATGTGTGGGCTGCCGTGCTTCACAAGGAGGGTCCGGAAAACTCGAGTGCCTTCAGGGTTTAAGTTACTTGATAACTTCAAAAAGTTCGACGGCCTGCAAGATCCAGAGGATTGGCTAGTCGATTATCTCGAGACAATGAAGCTGATTGGAGGAACCAGAGCAACAACTATGCAGCGCATCCAAGTACATTTAAGCGGAGCCGCGAGGTCTTGGATAAAGAAGCTTCCTCCGGGTTCCATCGACAGCTGGGACAGTTTCGAGGACGTGTTTGTCAAGAACTTTCGATCTACCTGCAAAAAACCTGCATCGTTAGAAGAGCTGAGAGCGTGTCGACAAAAGCAGGATAAATCAATGAGAAAGTATATCCAAAGGTGGAATATCATTAAAAACTCGGCAGAGAACATATCTGACGAGAGAGCGATAGATGCGTTTGTCGCAGGAATCCGACGAGGAGATTTTGTCGAAGACTTGGGGAGAACCAACCCGAAGACAGTATCAGCGTTGATGTAAATAGCAAACAGGTGGGCAGATGGAGAAGATGCTGTTCACAACAAGCGGCATAGGTCACCAGAGGAGGACCATGGTCGAAATTATCAAAATAGATGTCGATTTTCTCAGCAATTCTCGAATTACGATGCTCCTGGCCAAATCTCGGCTGGATTTCGAGCAAGCGCTGGAGGAAGCAATAGAGATCTATCAAAGGAGCAACGAGCAGCGAGGCGACAATAGAGATGACTCCCGAAACAACAGGCAAAATAGTGGGCCAAGGTTCCAGAGACCTTTCGTGTCTCCCGAGGATATGATGAACGGGCCGTGTCAGATGCACTTCTATCTCGACAGCAACGGGAAGAGACAGTCAGGACACCTACAGAAGGACTGTCGAAATTTTCAGGCAATGCTAAGGTATGCAGGGCAAGCCAATGCTCAGGCGACAAATAGAAATCCTCAAGGGCCCAGGAGTGAGATCCACTTGCCACCTCCTCCCGCAATTACGGACGAAAATCGACACCAGCTCAGAATAGCGGCAGCACCACAACCACCTCCATACGTTGATCCCAATTCCAACGGAGCGGTCTCGATGATTCAGAAGGGAAGGCCATCCAATAGAGCTCAGAAAGTAATCTCGCGACAAGTGTTCATGGCAGAGAAGATGCCTCCACCAACGATTGAGTACCTAAATTGGTCAGGGCAAGACATTGGCTTCACAATAGCGGATCATCCGCACCAAGTTCCTCGACCAGGGCAGTCAGCACTTATCTTACCAGCAGTGATTGAAGGATTCGACGTATCTCGAGTATTCATAGATGGAGGTAGCAGTCTAAACCTTATGTACGCAGATACACTAAGGAAGATGAACATATCTCTAGAAAATCTGAAACCAACCGACACACGTTTCCATGGCATCACACCAGAGAAGCCGAGTTATCCGTTGGGGAAGATTAATCTCGACGTTCAGTTTGGGACCCGAGAGAACTACAGAATAGAAAGGCTGGAGTTTGAAGTCGTGGATTTCCCATCGCAGTATCACGCCTTGTTGGGACGACCAGCATATGCCAGGTTTATGGCGGTACCACATTACACATACTTGTTATGGAGGATGCCTGGACCTAAGGGACCAATCACAGTCAAAGGAAGCTTCGCGTTAGCCGATAAATGTGACAAGGATTTTCATCGACTGTCAGAAACTTTCGGGATGCAAGCAGAATACATGGCGTCAAGGCTCGCGACTGATTATGACGTGCTACCAGATGTAGGGAGGCCTAACAAAGAACCAACCTTTAACACTGCGAAAGATTCCAAGGAGGTGTAGATTCACCCGACAGATCCGAAGAAGACGACGTCCATCGCGACAGACATGGACCTCGCATAGGAAAGCGCGCTCATCGAGTTCCTCCATGAGCACTGGAAAATCTTCGCATGGTGTCCAACTGACATGCCAGGAGTACCCAGGGAACTTGCCGAGCACCACCTAAACTTGGATCCAATAGCGAGACCAATTAAACAACCTTTGCGGCGCTTTTCGGAGCCAAACCGCAAAGCTATGCTGTCAGAGATTGATCGACTAAGAGAAGTTGGTTTCATCAAGGAGCTGCATACAGAGGCCACATGGGTAGCAAACCCAGTGTTGGTTCCGAAGAAAAACACTAAAGTCCTTCGCATGTGTGTCGACTTTACGTGTCTCAACAAACACTGTCCAAAGGATCACTTTCCCCTCCCGAGGATCGACCAAATTATCGACTCCACGGCAGGATGTGAACGTCTTTCCTTCCTGGATGCATACTCTGGTTATAACCAGATCAGATTGAAGGAAGAGGACGAGGTCAAAACAGTGTTCATTACACCTTACGGCGTGTTTTGCTATAGAACAATGCCCTTTGGTTTGAAAAACGCGGGAGCAACATATCAGCGGATGATGCAGAAGTGCTTAGCAACACAGATTGGGAAAAATGTACAAGTGTACATTGATGATGTCGTCATAACGTCAAAAAAGGGGGCCACGCTAATCGAGGACTTGAAGGAAACTTTCGACAACCTCGACAAGTTTTGTCTCAAGCTGAATCCGACGAAGTGTTCTTTCGGCGTCCCTGCAGGAGAACTTCTCGGGTTCCTAGTCTCACCAAGAGGGATTGAAGCTAATCCCGAAAAAAATCCAAGCTATCGTAACAATGAGGAAGCCAACAAAGTTGAAAGAAATACAACAGTTAACTGGGCGAGTCGCAGCTTTAAGAAGATTCGTCGCCAGGCTGGGAGAAAAGGCGTTACCGTTCTACGCTTTAATCAAACAAGGAGAGAAGTTCCAGTGGAGCGAAGAGACAGATAGAGCCTTCGAGGATCTTAAACGCACAATTTCGACACCACCAATCTTAGTGGCGCCGAAAGAGAAGGAACCCCTCCTATTATACATTGCGGCTACACCCCAGGTAGTCAGCACAGCGCTAGTTGTCGAAAGAGAAGAAGAAGGAAAACTCCATGGAGCGCAGAGGCCGGTATATTTCATCAGTGAAGTTTTATCGCCTTCAAAACAGTGGTACCCGCAGTACCAGAAGCTAGCATATGGAGTGTTCACAACCGCAAGAAAATTGCGGCACTATTTTTCGGCACACCCGATAATAGTGGTCAACGAGGCGCCTCTATCCAATATACTAAACAACCCAGAAGCTACAGGTCGTGTCTCCCTTTGGGGAATAGAACTTTCTCCTCGGGACATCACGTATGAAAAAAGAAAAGCAATAAAGTCGCAAATTCTGCCAGATTTCATCGCAGAGTGGATGGAGCTGCAAAACACTGGACCCCCAGATTTATCGAGAACTTGGACTATGAACTTTGACGGGTCCAAGAGGGTAGAAGGAGCTGGAGCAGGCTTGATACTGATACGTCTCAAACGTATCTATAATTTCTTATGTTCCATGCTACTTTATTGATGATACTCACATGTTTTATACACACTTTATGTCAAATTTATGCATTTTCCGGCACTAACCTATTGACAAGATGCCGAAGAGCCAGTTGCTATTATCTGCTATTTTTGGTTTCAGAAATCCTACAAAGGAAATATTCTCGGAATTGGACGAAATCAATGCCAAGGGTCTTATTTTTCCACGAAGCTTCCAGAAGACCAAAGGATATACGAAGTGGGGCGACGAGGCGCCGCCACACTAGGGCCGCGCGACCATGCTAGGGCCCGCGCCGCCCTAGCATGTGGGGCCCACGTCAGCCCCCCGACTCTACCCTTCCGCCTATAAGAAGCCTTCGTCGAGATAACCCTAGTACCGAGAGCCACGATACGGAAAACCTTCCAGAGACACCGCCGCCGCCAATCCCATCTCGGGGGATTCAGGAGATCGCCTTCGGCACCCTGCCGGAGAGGGGAATCATCTCCCGGGGGACTCTTCGTCGCCATGATCGCCTCCGGAGTGATGTGTGAGTAGTTCACCCCTAGACTATGGGTCCATATGTCGTGGTATCGTCACGGCATATGCCATAGGGTATCTAATCGAAGGTGGTTCCTGAGAGATCTCACGGCGGTATCCGGATGCGGGCATGGGGACGAGCGACACGGTGACGTACCCAGGTTCGAGGCCCTCCGATGGAGGTAAAACCTCTACTCCTGCTATGAGTGTATATGATGATCACACAATACAAGGTTGCTCCTTGAGCTGTGTCCGGCTGCTCCTGGGAGGCTAAGGAAGACTAGAGTCTCTCTCACAGGGCAGCGCTAGGGGTGGAATGAAGCGAGAATGATCGATCCCCTGCACGAGAGGGGGTAGTGCGGCTTATATAGGCACCGGCACTTTACATATAAGACCCTATAGTCTACGGCCCGGCTTGGCCGGCTCCGGCTTCCGCTCCTTCCCGAGGCAGTGACGTCAGGAGCCGTTGAGGCCTCATGGCCTGTCCCATCCGGCTGCCAGGGTCAGCGGCATGGTGAGGAGGTGTCCCTGTCGCCATCAGCCACTGCAGCCAGTACGGTTCGACGTAGACCATGATGGCCTTTCCGGCCCGTGGCACTATTGCTCCACAGTGCCCCGCGCTTTACGGAGGGTGAAGTCAGCGTGGACTTTGGGAACCCGGATCACCAACCCGGTTCCTTCCAGTGCAAGACTCGCCAGCCTCGAGTCGGTCTGAGGTACAAACCCCCAGTCGGATATGGCTTGTAGAAGCCGGCCCAGCTACAGCATTGGCGGCCGTAGCCAGGCCGACTAGGACCTAGAGCCAGCCGGCTTCCGGACCAGCCGGCCACGGCGCCAGCCGGCTGCTCCTCAGCCGGCCTTTGCCGCGAGCCGGCCAGTGGCCAGCCGGCTGCCCCGCGTCCATTGCCCTACCCGGGGTCTTCCCCCCGACATTAGCCCCCGAAGCTGGCAAGGTCCTGCGTTTAGAAGGACCTAGGCAGGTTTTCCTGGCTTCTTGAATATACTTGACGGCACTTGGAGGGGCCGACTGAGAATTTCCATTCAGCCGGCTGCGCCCTCGTCCGGCTCGTTCCGGCCGGCTGCTTCTAGCCGGCCACTATTCACACTTATGCAGCTTTTGCTTTCTCGCAAGTTTTGGTGGTGTCTCCGCCTTGCTGGATGACTTTTGGTCCGAGTTGAACTTATTGTCCGGCTCCGGCTGCGGCGCGCCGGAGTCTCCGCCGCCTCGGGCCCTGCACCCGACTTGACCGGTCTGACGCCTGGGCTCTGCCGCCGGTTCGTCTGGTCACATCAATGTCCCCTCCGGATCCGATGCGGTCGTGGGTGACGTGGTGTGGCGGTTTCTGGTAACGGCTGCGGTCGTGGGGGGAGTTAACGCGCAGAAGATCCGGGCGACGTGTCCACGATCGCCACTTGGAGGCTAACCGTCCACCGCGGTTGGCTATAAATGCCGCGGGGGAGGGTACCGAGGCGGCCACTGCCTCACTTCATCTTCCTCGCGCTCCCGCTCCTCTTCGCTCTCTCCTTCGCGCTCGAGCCCGTTGCTGCTCCGGCGAACGTCTTCCACTGGCGAACTCCGGCAAGCACATCTCCGCCGATCCGCCGCCGCTACTCCGACGAGCCGGCGCCACGGGGCCCCGCGTTTCAACGGAGCGTCCTCCGCCGCCATCGTCGCCGCCGCCGTCGCAAGGTTCCTCCTCGCCTTTCCGCCTTTCGTGGTCCTCCTCTTCTTCTTCCTCGACGATGGCCTCCGCCAGCGGATCATGGAGGGGCTCGTACATGAGGGAGGACGACATCGAGCGGCTGGTGCGCCTCCGCCGGATCCCGTCGTCGGTGGTCACGCGGGCGCCCGGCGAGGAGACGGAGCCTGAGCCGGAGCCCGGCGAGCGCGTCGTCTTCGGCGCGCATCTCGATCGCGGGCTGGGCCTGCCGGCCTCCACCTTCTTCCGCCAGTTCCTCGACAACTTTGGCCTGCAGCCGCACCACCTGCCGGCCAACGCCTGCATCCTCCTCAGCTGCTACGTGGCCTTCATGGAGGCCTACGCCGGCTTGTGGCCGGATATCGATTTCTGGAGCCGGCTGTTCTACCTCAAGGCGCAAACCACTGAGGGCCGCCTGCGGGCCTGCGGCGCCGCCTCGATCTACACCCGGCCGGGTACGCCCTTCCCCAAAATTCCAACCGTTGACTCAGTGAAGAACTGGCAGATGTCGTTCTTCTACATGCGCAACGAGGGCCAGCTCGTCGACCGGATCAACCTGCCGGAGTTAAACCCGGCTCCTCCAGTCGGCCGGATCAACTGGAGCTACAACGCCCGCACGACGGACCCGGACGCTGAGGTGAATCAGCTCTGGGACTTCCTGGAGGCGGCCGTCGCGAACGGGCTGACCGCCGAGGACCTCCTATGCACCATCGCCGAGCGCCGGGTGCTGCCGCTCCAAATGCGCACCCACAAAATCGGGCACATGTCCGGCCGGTTCGACCCGAACCGGACATCCAAGGCGCTGCTCTCCAAGGCCCAGGTGGCCCACCAGGTGAATAACATCACCAAGGCGAACATGCCGGACGAATGGAACTACGGGCTGGCGCCCCACGACAGGGACCACCAACCCGAGCTGGTAAGCTTTGTGTTCTCGCCGGCTTCCGGCTTGCGGCTGCGAGGCCGACTTCCTTTTCCTTCTGCCGACTACCGGCTTGTTGTTTGCTCATGTTTTCTGTTTTTTCTAGCTCTTTGACCACCAAAACGTCGAGGATGGCGACCCGGCGATGAGGAGGTGGACGCCGGATCACGCCGATCCAGCTGACCAAGCCGGCGACCAGGCTGGCGACGACGACCTGCTGCAGGCGCCTGACCTAGGCGGCCAGGGGGAGCACAATCCGCTCCCTTCACCGGAGCAGCAGGAGGACGAGGAGCCGGCGACGTCTGCCACGGGGCCGATCCCGGCCGTGCCCCTGCGCGCGAGGCCGCCAAGCACCACGGCGACTTCGGTGCCCAAAGGGAAGAAACGGGTTGGCGACCCCCGCTCCACTGCCGCCTTGGAGGCGAAGGCGAAGAAGCTCCGCCGGCAGCTGCCGAAAAAGGTTCCGGAGCAGGCCGGGTGAGCTCTCTTTTTCTTCTGTTTGATTCATTTTCTTTCCTTACTCTCTATGCTTATCTTCTCCTTGTTTGTCCGGCTAGGGCCCCCATCAAGTTTTCCCAGGGCGGCGGCTCCCGGCAGACTCCGCGCGTCGTGTCGCCGCCTCCGCGCCAAAGGAGGGAGCCGACGCCGCAGCCTCCATCGCGCGCACCTACGCCGCCGCCGCCTGCGGGTACTCCGCCTCCCACAGGGGCGCCTTCCTTCGCCGTGCCGCTGGCCTCGGCGCCTGATCGCGGCACGCGGGCCGAGCCGACGCGCCGGCCCGACGCTGGACGACATGTTCCCGTGCCGGACTCGTCTTGGACCCAGCCGCTGGGGCCGGCCGGGGCATGCCGCCTTCGACCGAGCCGGAGCTGGCAGGGCTGCACCGCCCGCGGCGGAGCTGGAGCCGGGCCAAGCGTGGTGGTGCTGGATGAGAGCCCGGAGGGGACACCTCGAGCGCCGGAGACGGCTGCGCCGGCTGGGCCATCTGCTTCGCCGGAGCGCCGCCATCGCCGGAGCCGACGACGGAGGAGCCGGCCAGGCGGGAGCCGGCAAGGGATGAGCCGGCGCGCACGGAGGGCGCCGACTCACGCGCGCTGGTGAGGACGGGAGCCCCATCGGCGCCGCAGCAGGGCCTGCACGTGGCCAAGGGCGCTCTGCTTCTGCATGTGCCATCCGCCTCCGACTCCAGCCTTGGCTCGGCTGGCACTATGGAGCAGGCATGGCTCCGCGCCGACTCCTACGAGGTGACCAGCCGGGAGGGGAACCCTAGCCAGGCATCGGTGGAGATGTTCTTCTCCAGCCTGCAGGCCAACCTCAAGGCCAGGGCTGCCGAGGCCGCGGCCAACGTCGCCAAGGTGGAGGAAGCCAGCAAGGTAAGCTTCATCTGTTTTCGATTTGGTTATCATCCTGGTAGCCCTCCGAGGCATGGGCCGGCTTCCCGGAGCCGGTCCGGGTTTTGCCTAGTTGACTGATTTCCTTTTTTCCTTAGGCTGTGGCGGATCGGCGCACCAATCTGTACAACCGCGCCGTGACCCACTACCACAAGGCCAAGCTGGACCGGGCCGACTTGGCTCGCGAGCTGGAGGCCGTCAAGGGTAAGATCTTGCTTCTTCCGACTCGATGTCTTCTTTCTTTTTAGTCTTGGTTGGCTGACGTTTCTTTCTGGCTGTCTTGCAGTTGAAGCCGCCAAGGTTCCGAGGCTGGAGGCGGATCTCCGGGCTGCTCGCGCCCAGTGCGCCGAGAGCGAGGAGGCGGGCCGATCTGCAGCCGCCAAGCTCAAGGTGGCTGAGCTGGAGTTAACGCGGCTGCGCCGGCTTGAGGAGAACCACCTCAAGGAGCTTGACCTCCTCAAGACGACCGAGAAGGAGAAGGTGGAGGATCTGAGCCGGCGGTTGACCGAAGTGGAGAAGCAGCGGCTTGCGCTTCAGGAGGAGGTCACCGCCAAGTCCACGGAGCTGTCGGCCACTGCCAAGCGCTGGGTCGACGAGATTGGCGCGCTCGACCGCGGCCTGTCGGGTGAGTGCATTTTTCTATTCCTTTCCCTTTGCCGGCTTTCGGCGGTCGGCTGCCGGCTTTTGTTGGCAGCCGGCGGCCGAAACTCTGATTCTTCGCTATCTCCATCTTTGGACTGGGGCAGTCGGTTCTTGCCGGCTGCCGCCAGGCTTTTCCTTTTGTCTTAGGACTTCGAAAATTTGCATTTTTCAGCTTATTTCGGCTTCGATGGTTTCTGACTTGCTTCTTCTTGCAGCGGCCTTCCCGGAAACGCAGGACGCGGCGTTAGCAGCCGTTGGCGTTGCGCGCGAGTCCAGGAGGCGGGCGACTGGCGAGGGCAGCTCGGAGTACTTCACCATGGAGGACTATATGGCGTCCATGGCTGCCCGCGTCGAGCCCATCACCAAGCTTGGCTGGGAGCTCCGGAAGGCGGCTGAGGAGCTGGTCCCGATGCTGTGGCCCGCGGAGGCGGTGCCACAAGATATCTCCAACCTCACCTCCTTGATGGAGCGGGCGCCGGATCGCTTCCTCGACTGGAAGGAGTCTGCCACGCGCGCTGGTGCCGACATGGCTTTGTCCTTTGTCCTCTCCTGGTACAACGAGGTGGACCTGGGGCAGCTCGAGTATCGGCGAGCCGGCGTGGAGGACAAGCTCCCGGCCGAACACAAGACCGCCTGGCTTGCCCGAGCCAGCGCCATCGCCGACTTCGTCGACAAGGGCCTCTTCGTCGCGGACCCGAACCCTCAATCTGATGAGGATTACGAGATGGAAGATGAGGAGGCGGAAGACGCGCCCGAAGACGACCCGGCAGCCGGATCCGCTGACGCTCCTCCGGCTGGTCCTTCTCCAGCCGCTGCTTAGTTTACCTGTTTCTGTTGTTGCTTTTGCCAAGACAACTTATTAAATCCCCGGGATGCCGGGTGCATATGTACGAATATTATCGTCCTTTTATTATGTCACATTTTAATGTGTTTGTTAATCATTTGTGTGCCGAGTTGCTTTCTTTCGAATTGTTCGCTTTTTCCCATCCGCCCCACTCTTTGGCTGTGCTCTTGCCGGTCGTACATCCGACTTGCGATCCGTCGCCGGATCAAGAGCGGGCCGCTGGGTGAGGCCGACAGTATTTCAGTCGAACGAGCTGAATTCGGCAACCCGGCACTTATATGAAAAGTTGCAGGTCAACTCGCTTTTACTCTTTCCCTTAGTCGTTTTTCGCGTGCCGGCTCCCTAGGCCTTACTCCCGCCAGCCGGACAGCCGGGTTGCGGTCTGTAGCTGGATCGGAAGCCGGCTGTCGGAAACCGGATCACGTTACTGAGCCGACCACGTGAGAGGGTTCAAGCCAATTGGCGAAACAAGGTAGAGTACGCGAAAAACTTGTCGGAAACGGCGCTCTTGGCACGTGCTTTTTCGTAGCTTACAAAAGGGATACAAGGGATACATACATTCCTGCTCTCATGTGTAAAATGGGCGGAGTAAGTTGACATTCCAGGGACGTTTAGTCTCCTCATCAGCCTTGTCCGGCTTGTTTTTCTTAGCCTCTTGGGCATCTATGAGATAGTAGGAATCATTGCCTACTGCCTTGCTCACGATGAAGGGACCCTCCCATGGGGATGATAGTTTATGCTGTCCGGCTGTCCGCTGGATCAGCCGGAGCACTAGGTCTCCTTCTCGAAATGCTAAGGGCTGGACCTTCCGGCTGTGATAGCGTCGGAGGCTTTGCTGGTAGATGGTAGATCTGGACGCAGCCAGCAGCCGGGCCTCTTCGACCAGGTCGACTCCATCTTCGCGAGCTTCTTTGGCTTCGGCTTCAGTGTACAGCTTGATCCTTGGCGCGTCGTGCTCGATATCAGTCGGCAAGACGGCTTCGGCCCCGTATACGAGGAAAAATGGCGTGAAGCCGACTGAGCGGTTTGTCGTTGTGCGCAGGCTCCACAGCACATTGGGCAGCTCTTCAATCCAGCAGCCGGCTGCTCGCTCGAGTGGCTCCACCAGCCGGGGCCGGATGCCGGCTAGGACCAAGCCGTTAGCCTTCTCCACTTGCCCGTTGGACTCTGGGTGCGCCACAGAGGCTAGGGCCATCCGGATCCCCATTTCCCCGCAATAGCGAGAGAAGATGCCTTGGGAGAAGTTGCTGCCGTTGTCGGTGATGATGCTGTGGGGGTAGCCGAACCTCACGATGATTTCCTTGAGGAATGTGACGGCTGTGGAGCCGTCCAGCTTCTTGATTGGCTTGGCTTCGATCCACTTGGTGAATTTGTCAATCATCACCAAGAGATGTGTCATGCCGCCTCGCGCTGTTTTGAACGGACCCACCATATCCAAGCCCCATACGGCAAACGGCCATGTGATGGGGATGGTTTTCAAGGCGGAAGCCGACTGGTGTCTCTTCTTTGCGAAGCGCTGACAGTCGTTGCACTTCTTCACCAACTCTTCTGCGTCTCTGAGCGCAGTCGGCCAGTAAAAACCGTGCCGGAAAGCTTTGGCCACTATGGCTCTGGATGAGGCGTGATGTCCGCACTCTCCTTGGTGGATTTCCCGTAGGAGTTCAATCCCTTCAGCCGGCTCGACGCACCGCTGGAACACCCCACTTACGCTGCGTTTGTACAGCTGGTGGTTGATGATTGTATAGGCCTTGGCCCTTCTCTCAATCTGCCTGGCCTGGACTCTATCATCAGGCAGCACACCGTCGGTGAGGTAGGAGAGGAATTCTTGTGCCCATGAAGGTACGCATCTTATCTCGAATACGCTGACCAACAGGGCCTCCTGCGTGGGAGCTTCTGGATTCGACTGCATGGTCGCCGGGTTCGGCTTGCTAGCCGGCGGGTTCGGCTTGCTAGCCCCCGAGTTTGGCGATGAAGCCCCCGGGTTGGACTGAGAAGTCTCCGGGTTCGGCATGGTAGCCGGCGGGTTTGGCTTTGAAGCCCCCGACTTGGGCGATGAAGCCCCCGGGTTCGGCTGAGCAGCCCCCGGGTCAGCCGGCACGAATATTGAATCCGAGTCCGGTGACGGTATGATGGACGGCTTCTTGAGAACCGCCAAGGCGATGCCCGGCGGAATGGCTTGCCGGGTTGAGCCGATCTTGGACAAGGCATCAGCCGCCTCGTTGTTTGCTCGTGGCACATGGTGGAATTCGCAGCCGTCGAAGAAGCCGGACAGCTGCTGGACATGGAAGCGGTATGAGGCCATGTTGGCGTCCTTTGCGTCCCAGTCGCCAGATGCTTGTTGTATGACCAAGTCGGAGTCGCCGAAGCAGAGTATGCGACGTACGCCAATCTCCTTGGCCAGCTTCAGCCCATGAATGAGCGCCTCGTACTCCGCCACATTGTTTGATGCGGCGAAGTGGATCTGTAGGACGTAGTCCAGCCGGTCTCCCTTGGGAGAGGTGAGGACGATGCCGGCTCCCAAGCCGTTGCGCATCTTCGAGCCGTCAAAGTGCATCTTCCAATGTGTGGAATCCGGCACAGGCGGCAGATACTGCATCTCAGCCCAGTCGACGAAGAAGTCCGCGAGGATCTGCGACTTGATGGCTGTGCGTGGCTCGTAGAGGATGGTGTGGGCGGCTAGCTCCAGGGCCCACTTGGCAACCCGGCCGTTGGCGTCTTTGCTGCCGATGATTTCCGCCAAGGGTGCTGTGGCAACCACCTTGATGGGGTGCTCTTGGAAGTAGTGCTTGAGCTTCTTGGCCGCCGTGTAGACGCCGTAGGTGACCTTCTGGCAGTGGGGGTAGTTCTGCTTCGACTGAGAGAGCACTTCGCTAAGGTAGTAGACTGGGCGCTGAACCAGCTGCTCCCTGCCGGCTTCTTTGCGCTCCACCACCAGGACAACGCTAACCACTCGGTTGGTGGCTGCGATGTACAACAGCATCGGCTCCATTGAAGCCGGCGTTGCAAGGATTGGCGCGGTTGAGAGCACGCGCTTCAGGTCACGGAAGGCTTCATCCGCCTGCGGTGACCAGACGAACTTGTCCGCCTTCTTCATCAATTGATACAGGGGCAGTGCCTTCTCCCCCAGCCGGCTGACGAAGCGGCTCAAGGAAGCCAGGCAGCCAGCGAACTTCTGGACGTCCTTGAGGCACTGCGGCAGTTCCATCTTCTCCAGGGCACTGATCTTCTCCGGGTTGGCTTCGATCCCTCGCTGAGAGACGAGGTAGCCAAGGAGCTGGCCAGACGGCATGCCGAATGTGCACTTGGCCGAGTTGAGCTTCATCCGAAATCTTCTCAGATTGGTGAAGGTTTCTCTCATGTCATCAAGGAGGGTAGTCGTCTCCTTGGTCTTTACAACGACATCATCCACATATGCGTGAACGTTTCTGCCGATTTGATCCTGCAAGCATTTTTGCATGCACCTTTGGTAGGTGGCGCCTGCATTTTTCAAGCCGAACGGCATAGTCGTGTAGCAATAAGCCCCATACGGGGTAATGAACGAAGTCTTTATTTGATCATCCGGATTCAAAGGAATCTGGTGGTAGCCTGAATAGGCATCTAGGAAAGACAACAGTTCACAGCCGGCAGTCGAGTCTATGACTTGATCTATGCGCGGCAGGGGGAAGGGATCCTTCGGGCACGCCTTGTTCAGGCTGGTGTAGTCGATACACATGCGCCAGGAGCCGTTCTTCTTCAAAACCAGGACCGGGTTCGCCAACCAGTCCGGGTGCAGCACTTCCATGATGAAGCCGGCTGCCAGCAGCCGGGCGATTTCTTCACCGATGGCCTTCCTTCTTTCTTCGGCGAAGCGCCTGAGAGGCTGCTTCACCGGCTTGGCTTCAGGCCGGACGTGGAGGTGGTGCTCAGCCAACTCCCTCGGCACACCCGGCATGTCTCTTGGAGTCCATGCGAAGATGTCCCGATTCTCACGGAGGAAGCTGGTGAGCTCGCTTTCCTATTTCTTGTTCAAGCCGGCACCGATGGTGACGTACTTGTCCGGCTGCGCCGGGTCCAGCAGGATCTTCTTGGTGTTGTCGGCCGGCTGGAAGTGAGTCGTCCCAGCCGGGTTGCCTGCAGCCGGCATGTCTGTCTGCGCGGCTTTGGCGAGGGCGACGGCGTCGTGGATGAGCTGCTTCTCGGTGGCGATGACCAGCGTCTGGGCCATCTTGGAGCTCTGCGTGGCGTAGTCCATGGAGCGGCGATAGTCGCCGGCTATGGTGATGACCCCCTTGGGGCCAGGTAGCTTCATCTTCAGGTACCCATAGTGGGGCACCGCCATGAACTTGGTCAGGGCCGGCCTGCCCAGGAGCGCGTGGTAGGGACTCACGAGGTCCACCACCTCGAACTCGATCTTCTCGGTGCGGAAGTGATCCAGCTTCCCGAACATCACCTCCAGCGTGATCCGGCCAATCGGCTGGCAGCAGTGGCCCGGCACGATGCCATGGAAGACGGTGGGGGTGGGACGCAGCTCGGCTTCCTGGATGCCTAGCTTGCGGGCGGTGTCGCGATAGAGGATGTTGATGCTTCTGCCGCCGTCGATGAGGACGCGCGAAAAACGCACGCTGCGCTGGGTTGTGCCGATGGTGGGGTCGAGGACCATGGCGTAGCTGCCCGGCTTCGGCAGGACAGCCGGTGTGTCGCGGCGATCAAAGGTGATGGCCTGCTCTGACCAGTTTAGGTACTGGGGGACCGGCGGTATGACCGCATTGACCTCGAGGGAACGGCTCTGCTGGCTCGTCTTGTCCTCGGGCTCGAAAGTGAAGATGATGTAGGTAGCATCTTCGGCCAGGTATCGGCCGCCATGGTGCACTTGGTTAGCCTCGTGGTGCTCGAGGTTGGCGTTCTCTGCGCCGGCTTGGCCACCCGGCCCGCCGGCTGGTGGAGGCGGGGGTGGAGGCGGAAGAGGTTCACCGCTTGTCAGCCGCTTCATGAAGTGGCAGTCGCGGGTGGTGTGGTTGGAGGGGTTCTTGCCGCTGTGGTACTTGCACGGCGAATCGAGCATCTGCTCGAAGGTGTACTTCGGCTTCCACTGCCGGTCTTGCTTCTGGCGGCGGCTGCCGCCTGCCGCGTTGTCTGCCACGGCGGCTACGTGGGCGGAGCCGTACCGGCGGTCCGGCTGGTCGCTGTGACGCTTGCCGCGGTAGTTGTCCCGCCGGCTGCCATGAGAGGCGCCGTCTGCCGGCTTGTGCTCAGCCGACTTGTTGTTGTCCCTTCTTGCTGGGGCCGGTGAGATATCAGCCGGCGCCTTGCCGGCTTCCTCTGCCAGCGCGTACTTGTCCGCGATGGCCATCAAGGCGGCCATCGACTTGGGGTCACTGCGGCGCAGCTTGTGCCACAGCATGGTGTTGGGCCGGCAGCCTCCCATGAAGAAGCTGATGGCTTGGATCTCGTGCACACCCTCGCAGGAGTTGCGCATCTCGCACCAGCGCGTCAGGTACGCGCGGTCCGTCTCGTCCGGGCCCTGCTTGCACATCTCAAGCTGCTGAGGGCGACCCGGCCGGCGATAGGTGCCGGTGAAGTTGCCGACGAAGGCTTCTTCGAAATCCAGCCAGCCGTTGATGCTGCCGGCTGGCAGGTTGTTGAGCCAGGTGCGGGCGGAGCCGACCAGCATCAGGGGGGAGTAGCGTACCGCCCAAAGCTTGTTGCCTCAAGAGATGCCGACTGCGGTGGAGTAGTCCTGCAGCCAGTCCTCCGGCTTGGCGGTGCCGTCGTTCTTGGGCGTGTCGCGCGGGAGCTGGAAACCGTCGAGCACGGGCTCGTTGGCGATGCGGGGGCCGAAGCACTTGGGGCAAGCCGGCGCCTCCTCTTCCGCGATGCGGGATTCGACCAGCCGATCGAGGCGGTCTCTGGCGTCGACGGGCTCGATGCGGGGCCCAGCCGGGAACGTGCCGGCTGGCGGGTGCCGGTTGCTTCCGGAGCCGGCCGGTGCTGGCGGCGGGGCTCGGAGTCTTGCTCCTGGTTCCGGCTTGGAGGAGGCCGGCTGCGGCTGCTGCCGCTCGGCTGGTGGCTCGGCCGGCTCGAGCTTGCATGCGTGGCCCGGGAGTCACGGTGCCGGCTTGGTGCTGGGGAGGCGGACTCGGCCGTGTCCCTGGCGCCTTCCCTGTCATTGCCTGCAGCGCCACGAGCATGGGAAGCTCTGGGGGCATTGACATACCTGGGGTCGGCTGCCTTCCTGGTGGCTGCGTTGAGCAGCTCAGTCACCCGCTTGGTCTGGCGGCGTAACTCTTCGCCTTCAAGGCGGTTCAGCTCTTCTGCGGCGGCTTGTGCCGCGCGCATGTTCTTGTCGGGGGTGTTGTAGACGGGTTGCTCCGCGGACAGAGTCGGCGAAGGAGCACCGTCGCGGGCGATCTCGGCGCCAAGGTCGCGGCCCCTACGGCGGATCTGGCCGGCTCGTCTGGGACCGTCGCCGCCTGGAGTGAGGCCGTGGGCGCGGTTGTACTCGCGCTGGGTGATCTCCATCTGGCGCTTAGCAGCAGCCAGTTCTTCTGTTTGCTTGAGGAGGAGCTGACGGTGCGCCTCCAAATCTGCCTCGATGGTGGTGGGGTCGGCGCCAGGCGTGAGCGGGGTGCTCAGTTTTGCCCGGACTTCGTCCAGCCGGGACGGTGGTGGTGGCGCCTTTGGGCCCGAGCCGGAGGCGTTGGGGTCGGCATTGCGCTCCAGGTTGGGGCCGCGGGTGCGCGGGTTCTTGATGGGGAGCTCCTCGCCAGCCATCATGACTTGCACGACGGCGGGGCTGGCGGGAGCGCTGCCGCCGGCTCGCGGAGGAGGGCTTGCGCAGCGCAGCACCTGCCGCGGGTAGCGCGGCGGTGCGACGGTGGCGACGTAGACGTCGTGGCCGCCGAAGGAGATGACGCTGCCGCCGGCTGGGAAGGGCCGGTCGGCGAAGCAGCCAGCGTTGTCGTTGACGCAGTCGAGGGAGCCGAATCTCCAGATCAAGCCTGAAGCGACTCGCTCGCCGGTGGTGATGGTGAGGCCCGTCCGGATGAAGACACCGGCCGAGGACGCTGAAGGCCCCACGGTGGGCGCCAAATGTCGTGGTATCGTCACGGCATATGCCATAGGGTGGCTAATCGAAGGTGGTTCCTGAGAGATCTCACGGCGGTATCCGGATGCGGGTATGGGGACGAGCGACACGGCGACGTACCCAGGTTCGAGGCCCTCCGATGGAGGTAAAACCTCTACTCCTGCTATGAGTGTATATGATGATCACACAATACAAGGTTGCTCCTTGAGCTGTGTCCGGCTGCTCCTGGGAGGCTAGGGAAGACTAGAGTCTCTCTCACAGGGCAGCGCTAGGGGTGGAATGAAGCGAGAATGATCGATCCCCTGCACGAGAGGGGGTAGTGCGGCTTATATAGGCACCGGCACTTTACATATAATACCCTATAGTCTACGGCCCGGCTTGGCCGGCTCCGGCTTCCGCTCCTTCCCGAGGCAGTGACGTCAGGAGCCGTTGAGGCCTCATGGCCTGTCCCATCCGGCTGCCAGGGTCAGCGGCATGGTGAGGAGGTGTCCCTGTCGCCATCAGCCACTGCAGCCAGTACGGTTCGACGTAGACCATGATGGCCTGTCCGGCGCATGGCACTATTGCTCCACAGTGCCCCGCGCTTTACGGAGGGTGAAGTCAGCGTGGACTTTGGGAACCCGGATCACCAACCCGGTTCCTTCCAGTGCAAGACTCGCCAGCCTCGAGTCGGTCTGAGGTACAAACCCCCAGTCGGATATGGCTTGTAGAAGCCGGCCCAGCTACAGCATTGGCGGCCGTAGCCAGGCCGACTAGGACCTAGAGCCAGCCGGCTTCCGGACCAGCCGGCCACGGCGCCAGCCGGCTGCTCCTCAGCCGGCCTTTGCCGCGAGCCGGCCAGTGGCCAGCCGGCTGCCTCGCGTCCATTGCCCTACCCGGGGTCTTCCCCCCGACACCATAGCAGTAGCTAGAGGGTTGTCTTCTCCTCATTGTGCTATCATTGTTCGATCTTGTGAGCTGCCTATCATGATCAAGATCATCTATTTGTAATGCTACATGTTGCGTTTGTTGGGATCCGATGAATATGGAATACTATGTTATGTTGATTATCAATCTATCATTTATGTGTTGTTTATGATCTTGCATGCTCTCTGTTGCTAGTAGAGGCTCTGGCCAAGTTGATACTTGTAACTCTAAGAAGGAGTATTTATGCTCGATAGTGGGTTCATGCCTCCATTAAATCTGGGACAGTGACAGAAAGTTCTAATGTTGTGGATATGCTGTTGCCACTAGGGATAAAACATCAATGCTTTGTCTAAGGATATTTGTGTTGATTACATTACGCACCATACTTAATGCAATTGTCTGTTGTTTGCAACTTAATACTGGAAGGGGTGTGGACGCTAACCTGAAGGTGGACTTTTTAGGCATAGATGCATGCTGGATAGCGGTCTATGTACTTTGTCGTAATGCCCAATTGAATTTCACACTACTCATCATAATATGTATGTGCATTGTTATGCCCTCCTTATTTGTCAATTGCCCAACTGTAATTTGTTCACCCAACATGCTATTTATCTTATTGGAGAGACACCGCTAGTGAACTGTGGACCCCGGTCCATTCTTTTACATCAAATACAATCTACTGCAATCATTGTTCTTATTGTTTTTTGCAAACATCATCTTCCACACTATACATCTAATCCGTTGTTACAGCAAGCTGGTGAGATTGACAACCTCACTGTCACGTTGGGGCAAAGTACTTTGATTGTGTTGTGCAGGTTCCACGTTGGCGCCGGAATCCCTGGTGTTGCGCCGCACTACACTCCACCACCAACAACCTTCACGTGCTTCTTGACTCCTACTGGTTCGATAACCTTGGTTTCTTACTGAGGGAAAACTTGCCGCTGCACGCATCACACCTTCCTCTTGGGGTTCCCAACGGACGTGTGCTTTACACGTATAAAGCAACGTTTTCTGGCGCCGTTGCCGGGGACCTGAAGAAAAGTTACACTATAGAGATCTCTAACTCCCACGTTAACTTCACGCCAGCAGCACGTTTTCTGGCGCCATTGCCGGGGAGATCAAGACACGCTGCAAGGGGAGTCTCCCACTTCCAATCTCTTTACTTTGTTATTGTCTTGCTTTACTTTATTTTATTTACTGCTCTGTTTGCTCATTATATCAAAATACAAAAAAATTAGTTACTTGCATTTACTTTATTTACTATCTTGTTTGCGTTCTCAATATTAAAAACACAAAAAAAAATAGTTACTTGCATTTACTTTATCTAGTTTGCTTTATTTACTATGTTATGTTGATTATCAATCTATTATCTATGTGTTGTTTATGATCTTGCATGCTCTCCGTTACTAGTAGATGCTTTGGCCAAGTTGATGCTTGTAACTCCAAGAGGGAGTATTTATGCTCGATAGTGGGTTCATGCCTCTATTGAATCTGGGGGAGTGACAGAAACCCCTAAGGTTGTGGATGTGCTGTTGCCACTAGGGATAAAACATTGATGCTATGTCCGAGGATGTAGTTATTGATTACATTACGCACCATACTTAATGCAATTGTCTGTTGTTTGCAACTTAATACTGGAAGGGGTTCGGATGATAACCTGAAGGTGGACTTTTTAGGCATAGATGCATGCTGGATAGCGGTCTATGTACTTTGTCGTAATGCCCAATTAAATCTCACTATACTCATCATATCATGTATGTGCATTGTCATGCCCTCTCTATTTGTCAATTGCCCAACTGTAATTTGTTCACCCAACATGCTATTTATCTTATGGGAGAGACACCTCTAGTGAACTGTGGACCCCGGTCCTATTCTTTAACATCGAATACAATCTACTGCAATACTTGTTCTACTGTTCTCTGCAAACAATCATCATCCACACTATACATATAATCCTTTGTTACAGCAAGCCGGTGAGATTGACAACCTCACTGTTTCATTGGGGCGAAGTACTTTGGTTGTGTTGTGCAGGTTCCACGTTGGCGTCGGAATCCCTGGTGTTGCGCCGCACTACATCTCGCCGCCATCAACCCTCAACGCGCTTCTTGGCTCCTACTGGTTCGATAAACCTTGGTTTCTTACTGAGGGAAAACTTGCCGCTGTACGCATCACACCTTCCTCTTGGGGTTCCCAACGGACGCGTGATGTACGCGTATCAAAGGGGCACGGGGGCTTGCAGGTGGAGTTGGATGCTCAATGTTTTGCTGAGGAGGCGAAGTTTCATCTCCATCAGGCTGAGCTTCAGACACAACTAAAGTACGCGACGTACTCGTTCGAGCAGTCGCGTCAATAGGTTGCTCTTCTTCCTCGTCACCACTGCAATAAAAATGGCGACAATATAAGAATCAAGATAGACAAAAACATCGAGAGCAAAACAATAAAGAGCAATAGAGAACTTACGAGCTGACAAGAGCATCCTCGTAAGGGTTGAAAGCTGCTTTCCTTTCGGAAGGACCAGCTTCTTTGGCTTTGGAGGCGCCGGAGTCGATGACTTCATCCCTTTTCCTCTTGTTCCTTGGAGAAACAGCGGAAGGAAGGGAGCGTGTCGAGGCAGTGGCCTCAGACTCGGCTTCTTTTTCAGAGGAAGCCGCGGATTTTTGAGAACCCGCAACTTCACTCTCAGGACGAGAAGTGCCCTGGTTGTCATCATCGACAACGGTACGTTCTTCAACTTCTCCACCTTCAGGAAGAGGAGGAAGAGAAGCTAGAACAGGATGGTTCTGCGAAAAATAAAGAATGTCGACAAAAAGTTATGCAAAAGACGCTAGCAAGATAGTAGTCGACAAAATACTAAAAAATCGAGAAGACAATATAGTAGACAAGAGGAAAAATTACCTCGGGAAGGGGATTGGCGCCACTATATGGCGTAATGCGGCAAGAGGATGGAATAGTATCATTCTTGCTGAGCGACGAGATTCTTCGGATAAGCTTCTCCAAATCCTTCAAAGGAAGGTCTTTGGAGAGCCTCTCGACGTCTTCTTCACCAGCATACATCCAAAGGGGATTTTTGCGAGCCTGGAGAGGCTGCACTCTAATCCTAAGGAAGTAAGCCGTAATTTGGATACTCGATAGCTCCTTGCCACGGGTGTTCTGAAGCTCATGGATGCGAGTCATCAGCGCCTCCGTCGCCAACTTCTCTTCTTCGGTAGCTTCAGCGTCCCAGGAATGGCGGCGAAGAATCTTGGCTCCTCCATCGAAAGGGGCAATATTGTGCTCCACCGAGTCGGAGCTTTCTTCGTGCACATAGAGCCATCTCTCGCGCCACCCTTGGACGGAGTCGGGAAATTTGACGTCAAAATACTCGACATCAGAACGCACGCAAATGACAATGCCGCCGATGTTGTAGGAGACATTGTGAGAGCCATTGCGGTGGAGGCAGAAGATACGCTTCCACAGAGCCCAATTAGGTTGGACTCCGAGGAAGCACTCACACAGTGTGATAAAAATCGACACGTGGAGGATGGAATTGGGTGTCAGCTGATGCAGCTGAAGCCCATAGACAAAAAGAAGACCTCGAAGAAACTCGTGGATAGGGGGAGAAAGACCGCGGATGAGGTGGTCAACGAAACTGACCCGGTACTCGATTGGAGGCGAGGGATAGCTCTCCTCCTTGGGGAAGTGGAGCGCGTTCTCCTTCTCGGTGAACCCCAGCTTCTTCAGCAGGTTCATATCCTGGTTGGCGATCTTGGATCTCTCCCACTCCAGATCTTCGGCGGCCATCTTGGATTCTGGAGTGCTGTGCCTGGTTAGACGCGCGCGAGGTGGCATCAATGAGCGTGGAGGAGAAAGATGCGACCGTGGTTGAGCGCTTGAAGCAATGGGAGCAGTGGAGGATTTTGCAGAGGAGAAGCAGAGGTGTGGTGCGAGCGAAAGTATTGACGGAGGAAGACGATGACCTTAAATAGAGGTGCGGTGAATCGACGCACCGTTGGATGAAGAGATTGCGGGATAGATGGTGTACACGTGGACAAGGGGTAAAAAGTAATTTCATACAGACGGGAAAGGACAAGAGCTACAGTGTGTGCGCCAGGAAAAGTGGAGGCCGTGTGTCCCCCACTTGCACGACGTGTCAACTTGATGGGTAGTCTGGGCCCGCATGGCAGAGAGAGCAGTTCTCGCGTTTTCCCGATACAGCGGTCGTGGCTATCGTCAGCAATGATGTCACCTTGGCAAGAGAAAAATTCGGCTAAAGCAGCTTCATAAGAATAGCGACAGCAGAAGATTGATTGATTATTTCGGGAGCCTTTGGTCAAATACAAGTTTTTGATCAAATGCTCGGGGGCTACTTTGGAACAATGAAAAACTCGAGAATGACAAAATAGAAATGGCGAGAGCCTATGATCAAATACAAGCATTTGTTCATAGCCTCGGGGGCTACTCCCATCGGGAGCGCTGTTCGCGCACCCGACAGATATGAAAACTACGAGAAGGAAGGAAAATATAGCAACGTAAGGCAATATGGAGAAGACCCAATATGGAGAAGGCCCAACAAGGCAACCCGAAGAAGTAGTCGACTAGGACTCTTGTAAAACCCTAGGCTGGTTGCATATATAAAGCTAGCCAGGGCACCCGAAATAGAGAGGTCAACAGATAGACAATAGATAGACAACATAGCTCCGCCTATGGTGGCACCCTGTAAACATACATATGATCATATACTGGATTGCTAGCAGCACGTAGGGATCCTCCACCGAGGGGACCCAAAGCTGGGTACGTCGTGTGCCTAATCTCGCTCCCGGAATCTCCATCGTCGCTCTCTCCCGAAACCCAAGTCTACAATACGTAGGCATTACCAAGGTGTTCCCTCGTCAGGCGTTGAGCCTACACCCAAACACAAGTCCTTGGCTGTAGCCTCGGGGGCTACTCCCATCGGGAACGCTGTCCGCGTGCCCGATGAAATTATAAAAAAGAGAGAAAAAAAAGAAAAAGTGAGCATATTTCGAGTTATATAAATAACTCTACATATACTCCCATCGGGAGAGCAATATAAGTCATCCGTTGACTCAATAAAATGTGCTATTCCAACAGCCGAAAAAGCACTCGACAATATATTCTCAGAGCGCCAAAGTTGCGAACAATCTCTGAATGCCGCAAAACTTTGCGAAGGTAAGACCCCAGATCCGTTCTGTGTGGCGTGGCGCCGTCTCTGACGTCGGTTTGCTACTTTTTTCCGTATCAACATATACGAAGAAAAATCCTAACGGGCGCGTTAGGTACCCGATAAAATATGACTGGGACTCGACAGAATGGTAAGACCTTAAGCGGCACCTGTCAAAGTTTACACCAGTATCCCGAGATCATGTCCAGGGACGTGATCTTGAAGTAGGTTTTTGCGGATTGCCACTAGAGCAGTTAACTAGTACCTGATCCGTCAGATGAACTAGCCCCAACTACCATTATCCCTGTACAATATATAAATTCGTATCCAAAGATATGTGGTAAAGTTCAGAACTATTGAACGAATATAAAGTTGGAGATTTTCCCTGACTCTGCGATTCAAGCAAAATCTTGGGGGCTACTGACATAGGCATCCCCAATGGGCCTGCCGAAGGTGGTACCCGGGGTTTACTGAAGGCCCATGACCCAAAGGATAAGAAGAATCGGAAGCCCAGTTTACTATTAAGGAAAGCTAGAGTTGTATTAGGATATTTGTAATCTTGCGGGATGAGTTGGAAACCCTCCCGGATTCTGTAACTTGTGTATCACGAATCCCTCGGCTCCGCCTCCTATATAAGGGGGAGTCGAGGGACAAAGAAAGCATCGATTCATTGCCTCACAAACCCTAGTTTTCATATCGTCGAGCACTTTTCGGTTGAAACCTTCGAGATCTACTTGCCCTCTACTTCCGACTAAAACCCTAGTCTACGACCCGTAGGCATTGACAAGTTAATCCCTTGTCACCAGGATACGTGACCGTGTACCGTAGGAGGGCTCGGCGTCCTCGGAGTCATGCTGCTGGTGGAAGCCATGTATCCTCAGCTGCTCATCCACCTCCTCCTTAGAGCGCGACCACGGTCTCCTGTGAATATCGAACAAAACTGTTTGCGGCAAAGGGATTTCCCTCTCATCCCCATCAATAAACAACATTTTATAGACAATATTATCTAAAGTAGAGTCAGTTGTAACAAATTGGTGACTCTTCATAGCAGCAATATCAAGCCTTATAGGAGTTAATTTCACATCAGTAGGGTCAAGAGGAAGATCTAGATATGCCAAAATACGTGAGGCAACAATTCCTCCAAAAATAGGCCCCTTATTGGACAAACGACGAGCAACAAGAGCACCAAGATGATAAGGTGTCTTTCCAGTAAGTGCAGCAACTAGGAAAGCAAGATGATAACTAGAAATATTGCTAGTGTTCTCCCTACCAAGAATGCTAGTAGCAAGATAGTAAGCGAAATATCTAATGGCAGGGAGTTGAATGTTTCTTATCTTGCCGCGCTGAATGGTGCGGCTATCATCATTGGTGACTTCTCGATAGAGCTCCGTCAAAGCCTTGGGACTCTTCTCAATCTTCTTCGATGTACCTACAGGGGCAATATTCAAGGCAGTACAGAAATCCTTCAACTTCATAGTAATAGGACTATCATAAATCCTGAATGTAACTGATGGTTGGTAGTGTGTGTTGTTGAACTGAAAGCTTTCAACAAAGATTTTCGTTAGCATGTAGTATTGATCCCTCTCATCCTCCATATAGGTGGATAAGCCCACATTATTGACGAGGACCAAGAAATCATCAAGCAACCCTGCATCACGCAAAAAGTTATAACATGGAAAAGATGAAGCATTAGGGACTCCATTATCGTCTTCGACTTCGAAGCTCGGTGCGTTGATATCCTCATTATAGGATCGTCTAATTCGGGTGGATGCCCTTGAGGGCCTCCCCGTGCTTGTCGTCTCTCTTTCGAACACTTCTCCAAAGTTATAGTTATCCATCTTCCTTTTCTGAAATTTTTCAACAAACATTATAAAATTTGATTTGGAGACATATAATTGAGGGAAACTACTATAGGAACTTGGTAAAGTACTAAACATGCATCAAAACTAATTTTTTACAACTTAGAACAAGCATGCAAGCTCACTTAACATGTTACCTACAGCAGCAAAATATTCAAGATATACTCAACCAAACAAAATTCTAATTGGATAATCGAAGGAGTCACATACCGGAGAGCAAATGTGCCAAATTTCAGACAGAAATCTTGGCTGAGCAAAGAGATCGAGAAATCCTGAGCTCTTGAGCAAAAACGCGAGTGAGAGAAAGCTGGTACGAGTTTTTTTGGGAGAGAGAGTGGAATGGGAGGAAGAGATGAGTTAGTGGGGCAAGGAGGGGCCCACACCACAGGGTGGCGCGCCCCCCTCCTTGGCCGCGTCGGCACATGGGGGCAGCCCTGGGGTGCCCCACTGGTCAGCCCCAGGTGCTCCCAGATGGCTCTTCGAAAAATAAGACCAACGGTATAATTTTTTTGAATTTTTGAAAAATTTGAAAAATGCACATTTCTGGGTGTTAAAATTATTATTACAGGGCAGAAAAAGATTTTCAAACCTCTAAATAACTAAAGAACTTTGCAAAACAAATTGTGCTACAGCAAGTAAAACAAGTGGGGGAAGAAAGAAATGTTGTTTAGTTCCTCTATGCATATAAAATGTATTTGTTAACAAGGTTGATCAAGTCTTGCCACCAAATAAATTTTACATGGCATAAGATGAAATAAACCTCAAATCAATCATGTTACCTTGTATTGTATTGATATGGATCCAATCATAATATTTTGATATCCTTGTTTAGGCTCATATATAGGGCAATCAATAACTCCCACTTTGATAGTTCTCACATTAGAAATTGTATTAACTCAACATACTTTATCAATCCTCTTGGGAAAATAAACAGTATGCTCCTTGTCATCAACATTGAAAGTAACTTTTCCTTTATTGCAATCAATAACAGCCCCTGCGGTGTTAAGAAAAGGTCTCCCAAGAATAATAGACATATTATCATCTTCAGGCATTTCCAACACAACAAAATCAGTTAATATCAAGATGTTATTAGTAACTTGAACAGGAACATCCTCACATATACCAACAGGAATAGAAGTAGATTTATCAGCCATTTGCAAAGATATATCAGTTGGTATCAACTTATCTAAATAAAGTCTCTTGTAAAGAGAAAAAGGCATAACACTAACACCTTCTCCCAAATCACATAGAGCAGTTCTAACATAATTATTCTTAATAGAACAAGGAATAGTCGCTATACCTGGATCGCCCAGCTTCTTTGGAACTTTGCCATTGAAAGAGTAATTAGTAAGCATAGTGGAAATCTCCTCATTAGGAATTTTCCTTTTGTTAGAGACAGTATCTTTCATATACTTTGAATAAGGAGGCAATTTAATAGCATCAGTCAAAGGGATTTGCAGGAATAAAGGTTTCATCCAATCACAAAATTTATTATAGTGTTCTTCTTCCTTTGATTTTAATTTCTTAGCAGGAAAAGGCATTTTCTTTTGAACCCAAGGTTCTCTTTCATTACCATGTTTCTTAGCAATAAAATCTTCTTTAGTATACTTTTTATTTTTAGCATGCTTTTCAGGTTCATCTTCAACCTCTTCTTTATCAGAAGCATCATTCTTATCATTATCTTTATCATGTTCATTACCACTTTCAGTTTCAGCATCAGAAATAGAAATACTATTAGGATCATTAACAGGCTCAGAGGATTCTACAACATTTTTATGTTTCTTTTTCTTTTTCTTAGAAGGAGCACTAGTTTCAGTTCGTTGAGAATCTTGTTCAACTCTTTTGGGATGCCCCTCAGGATATAGAGGATCCTGAGTAGAAACACCGCCTCTAGTTGTTACTTCATAAGCATGTTTTTCTTTAGAACTATTTTTTAACAAGTCATTTTGCACTTTAGTGAGTTGATCAATTTGAGTTTGAATCATATGAAAATGTTTAACAAGCATCTTAACATCATTGGAGGTTCTCTCCACAATATCATGCAAATTACTAATAGCTTGAGAATTTTCCATTAAATGATTCTCTACTCTCATATTAAAATTATCTTGCTTAACAATATAATTATCAAACTCATCTAAGCATTGAGCAGGAGGTTTTGAATACGGAATATCTTCCCTAGTAAAGCGTTGAAGAGAATTTACCTCAATCATGGATGAAGGGGAATTATCTTGCATAAATCTTCTATGGGAGGTAAATTCTTCACATCTTCAGATTTAATACCTTTCTCCTTAAGAGATTTCTTGGCTTCCCTCATATCTTCATCAATTAATTTAATCAAACCCCTCTTCTTCAATATCGGCGTCGGGGCTGGTTCAGGTGTAGTCCAATAATCATGATTCCGGCCTATTTTAGCCAATAATTCTTTAGCTTCGTCTGGAGTTCTTTTCCTGAAAACACAACCAACACAACTATCCAAATATGCCCTAGACTCAATGGTTAGTCCACTATAAAATATATCAAGTAAATCATGCTTTTCTAAATCATGTCCAGGTCGAGCTCTGATAAGAGAACAAAATCTTGCCCAAGCTTCAGGCAATTTCTCTCCATCTTCCTGGTCAAAACTATAAATTTTCTGTAAAGCAATATGTTGAGCACTAGCAGGAAAGTATTTCCGAAAGAAAACATCAAGCAAACCACTTGGACTATCAATAGAATCAGGAGGCAAACTATTATACCAAGTTTTAGCATAATCCTTTAATGAGAAAAGAAAAATTTTAGCAACAAAATAAGTACGCTTCTTGATACCATCAGAAAACAAGCTACTCAAAGTTGAAAGCTCATTCATGTGTTCTACAACACTTTCTTTTTTAGTACCACAAAAGGGTGTTTTCTCAACAATAGATATATGAGATAAATCAAGAGAAAAATCATAATCCTTATCCTTAATGTTTATAGGAGATGTGGCAAATTTAGGATCAGGAGACAGCTTATATCTAACAGTATGTTGTGTAAGAAGCTTTTTAATTTTACTTGCATCAGTAGCAGCATTGCATTTAACAATAAAATCATCATCAAGTTCCACATAATCTTCATCAGGATCATCACTAGAGTATTCAACAGACTCAGGTGAATTAACAGGTGTAGCAGTATTTTCATTAGGAGTTTCAGTATTTTCAATTTGTCTAGACCTAACAATTGTAGCATCTAGAAAAGATCCTAACGAACCACTATCATCAAGCACAGCAGAAGCATCATCAAAATTATAAGAATTTTCAGATTCAGCAGAAGTACCAGCATGTGAAGCTTGTGGTGGTGAAAAAAGTTGACTTATCACAGATGGTGAATCAAGAGCAGCAGAGGTACTCAGAGTTGTACCTTTTCTTGTAGTGGATGGTAATGGACTTTAGGATCGTGAGGTTTACCCATGATGGAGAATTTGCAGCAAACAATATCAATCCAAGTGAACTTGCAAATAAAGCTATGCTCCCCAGCAACGGCGCCAGAAAATAGTCTTGATGACCCACAAGTATAGGGGATCGCAACAGTCTTCGCGGGAAGTAAAACCCAATTTATTGATTCGACACAAGGGGAGCTAAAGAATATTTGTAAGCCTTAACAGCGGAGTTGTCAATTTAGCTGCACCTGGAAACAGACTTGCTCGCAAGAGTTTATCAGTAGTAACAGTTTTATAGCAGTAGCAGTAGTGAAATATCAGCAGCAGTGTAACAAAGACAGCAGTAGTGATTCTAGTAAACAGCAGGATTAAAATACTGTAGGCACAGGGATGGATGAACGGGCGTTGCATGGATGAGAGAAACTCATGTAACAATCAAAGTAGTGCATTTGCAGATAGTAATAAAACAGTATCCAAGTACTAAACAATCCATAGGCATGTGTTCCATATTTAGTCGTACGTGCTCGCAATGAGAAACTTGCACAACATCTTTTGTCCTACCAGCCGGTGGTAGCCGGGCCTCTAGGGAATCTACTGGAAATTAAGGTACTCCTTTTAATAGAGCACCGGAGTAAAGAATTAACACTCCGTGAACACATGTGATCCTCACATCACCGCCTTCCCCTCCGGTTGTCCCAATTTCTGTCACTTTGGGGCCTCGGGTTCCAGACAGCAATATGTGTATACAACTTGCAGGCAAGATCATAAAACAATGAATATCATCATGAAACAATAACATGTTCAGATCTGAGATCATGGCACTCGGGCCCTAGTGACAAGCATTAAGCATAACAAGTTGCAACAATATCATCAAAGTACCAATTACGGACACTAGGCACTATGCCCTAACAATCTTATGCTATTACATGACCAATCTCATCCAATCCCTACCATCCCCTTCAGCCTACAGCGGGGGAATTACTCACACATGGATGGGGGAAACATGGCTGGTCGATGGAGAGGCGTCGGTGGTGATGATGGCGATGATCTCCTCCAATTCCCCGTCCCGGCGGGGTGCCAGAACAGAGTTTCTGGTCCCGAGACGGAGTTTCGCGATGGCGGCGGTGTTCTGGATGGCTTCTGGCAATTTCGTCTAACCCCCGTGCGTTTTTAGGTCGAAACCCTTAAGTAGTCCAGAGGGGGCACCTGGGGCTGCCCCAGGCGTCGCTACCATAGGACGGCACGGCCTAGGGGCCCACCGCGCCGCCTTATGGGGTTGGCGCCTCGTGGCCCCCCTCCGTCTGGTCTTCTGGCTCCGTCCCTCTTCTATGAAAATAGGCCCATTGGAATTAATCCCGGGGATTTTCCTGAAAGTTGAGTTTGTGCACAAAAACGAGACACCAGGGCAATTCTGCTGAAAACAGCGTTAGTCCGTGTTAGTTGTATCCAAAATACACAAATTAGAGGCAAAACAATAGCAAAAGTGTTCGGGAAAGTAGATACGTTTTGTACGTATCAAGCAACCCTGTCCATGGAGAGACACACCGCCGCCACCGCAGCTCCTCAACATCATGGTCGCACGTGGTCTCCAGCACGACGGCCCAAGCCACCAGCTTCAGCCTTGATGAAAACAGCGCAGCAACTCCCCACCACCTCCGGCGAAGGCCATGCCGTCTCCGGTACACCCGCTCCAGGCACAACCAGCAGATGACTAGGCCAAAAAAACTCATATCTGGCCCGAGAACACGCAGATCGAGCCCGCTCCAACCACCAGCTCCCACGTCAGCGCCACCGAGAGGCATCGCAGCACGTGATGGGATTCGTAGCATAGAAAACAAAAAATTTCCTACCGCAAGAACGAATAACAAGCCAAGATCCAATCTAGAAGATGGTAGCAACGAGAATATCATGAGACTAACCCTCGAAGATTTCCAAAGCCTACGAGATTAGATCTTGTTGTTGCTGTAGTCGATCACTTGCCGCTTTCAAAAGCGCATAGAAGATCTTGACGGTGCCACAGTCGGGCAGCACCTCCGTACTCGGTCACACGTTCGGTGTTGATGACGACGTCCTTCTCCCCGTTCCAGCGGGCAGCGGATGTAGTAGATCGTCCTCGGAATCCCGACAGCACAACGGCGTGGTGTCGATGGTGGTGGAGATCTCCGGCAGGGCTTCGCCTAAGCGCTACGGGAGAGAGGTGGAGAAGGGAGTGGTGCTAGGGTTTGGGAGAGAGGGAGGGGTGCAGCCAAGGGCAGCCTTGATGTGGCCGGCCAGCCCTCCTCTCCTCCTCTTTATATAGGTGGAACACCCAAGGGTTTGTCCAAAGATCTGAATAAGACCCCAATTCAAAAACTGCCATATGGACGAAACCTAGCGGGACAAGGAATTCTCCCTTTCCCCCTTTAATGGCCGGACAAGGAGGTCGAGGCTCCACCTTCCATGGTGATTTCTTCCAGAAAGTTCTAGAACATTCTAGCGCTTTCCATAAATGCACCGGATCATTTCCAAACTTGGAAAGTGACTTCCTATATATGAATCTTATTCTCCGGACCATTTCGGACCTCCTCGTGATGTCCTGGATCCCATCCGAGACTCCGAACAAATATTCGAACTCCATTCCATATTCCATATCTACTTAAAACGACATCAAACCTTAAGTGTGTAACCCTACGGTTCGTGAACTATGTAGACATGGTCGAGACTCCTCTCCGACCAATAACCAATAGCGGGATCTGGAGATCAATAATGGCTCCCACATATTCAACGATAACTTAGTGATCGATTGAACCATTTACTTACGATACCGATTCCCTTTGTCACGCGATATTTTACTTGTCCGAGGTTTGATCATCGGTATCTCCATACCTTGTTCAGCCTCATCTCCGACAAGTACTCTTTACTCGTACCGTGTGATACGTCTCAAACGTATCTATAATTTCTTATGTTCCATGCTAGTTTTATGACAATACTCACATGTTTTATATACACTTTATATCATTTTTATGCATTTTCCGGCAATAACCTATTAACAAGATGCTGAAGCGCCAGTTCTTGTTTTCTGCTGTTTTTGGTTTCAGAAATCCTACACAGGAAATATTCTCGGAATTGGACGAAACAAAAGCCCACAGTCTTATTTTCCACGGAGTCTTCCAGAACACCGAAGAGGAGATGAAGAGGGGCCACGAGGCAGCCACACCATAGGGGGGCGCGGCCCCACTCCTGGCCGCGCCGCCATATGGGGTGGGCCCCTCGGGCGTCCCCTGACTCTGCCCCTTCGCCTATATAATCCTTCCGTCGCGAAAACCCTAGTACCGAGAGCCACGATACGAGAAAAGTTACTGAGCCACCGCCGCCGTCAACCCCATCTCGGGGGTTCTGAAGATCGCCTCCGGCACCCTGCCGGAGAGGGGAATCATCACCGGAGGGCTCTACATCACCATGCCCGCCTCCGGACTGATGCGTGAGTAGTTCATCCTTGGACTATGGGTCCATAGAAGTAGCTAGATGTTTATCTTCTCCTATTATGCCATCATGTTTACATCTTGTGAGCTGCCTATCATGATCAAGGTCATCTTATTGTAATGCTACATGTTGTGTTTGTTGGGATCTGATGAATATGGAATACTATGTCAAGTTGATTATCGATCTATCATATATGTGTTGTTTATGATCTTGCATGCTCTCCGTTGCTAGTAGAGGCTCTGGCCAAGTTGATATTGTAACTCCAAGAGGGAGTATTTATGCTCGATAGTGGGTTCATGTCTCCATTGAATCTGGGACAGTGACAGAAAGTTCTAAGGTTGTGGATGTGATGTTGCCACTAGGGATAAAACATCAATGCTTTGTCTAAGGATATTTGTATTGTTTACATTACGCACAGTACTTAATGCAATTTTCTGTTGTTTGCAACTTAATACTGGAAGGGGTGCGGATGCTAACCCGAAGGTGGACTTTTTAGGCATAGATGCATGCTGGATAGCGGTGTATGTTCTTTGTCGTAATGCCCTAAGTAAATCTCATAGTAGTCATCATGATATGTATGTGCATTGTTATGCCCTCTCTATTTGTCAATTGCCCAACTGTAATTTGTTCACCCAACATGTTATTTATCTTATTGGAGAGACACCACTAGTGAACTGTGGACCCCGGTCCATTCTTTTACATCTGAAATACAACCTACTGCAATCATTGTTCTCTGTTGTTCTTTGCAAGCAAACATCATTCTCCACACCATACGTTTAATCCTTTGTTTACAGCTAGCTGGTGAGATTGACAACCTCACTGTTAAGTTGGGGCAAAGTATCTTGATTGTGTTGTGCAGGTTCCACGTTGGCACCGGAATCCCTGGTGTTGCACCGCACTACACTCCTTCACCAACAACCTTCACGTGGCCTTCATCTCCTACTGGTTCGATAACCTTGGTTTCTTACTGAGGGAAAACTTGCTGTTGTACGCATCACACCTTCCTCTTGGGGTTCCCAACGGACGTGTGCTTCACGCGTCATCAAGCTATTTTTCTGGCGCCGTTGCCGGGGATATGAAGAAAAGTTACACCCCAGAGATTTCCAACTCCCACGACAACAGCTATTTTTCTAGCGCCGTTGCCGGGGATATCAAGACACGCTGCAAGGGGAGTCTCTCACACCCAATCTCTTTACTTTGTTTATTGTCTTGCTTTATTTTATTTTCTGTCTTGTTTTCTTTCTTTATATTAAAAACACAAAAAACTAGTTACTTGTTTTACTTTATTTAATTCGGTTTGCTTTACTTATTTTTATTATTGTTAAAATGAATACTCCTGAGAACACTAAGTTGTGTGACTTCACTAGCACCAATAATGATGATTTCATATGCACACCTATTGCTCCACCTGCTGCTACAGCAGAATTTTATGAAATTTAACCTGCTTTACTAAATCTTGTTATGAGAGAGCAATTTTCTGGTGTTAATACTGATGATGTTGCTGCCCATCTTAATAATTTTGTTGAACTTTGTGAAATGCAAAAGTATAAGGATGTAGATGGGGACATTATAAAACTGAAATTGTTTCCTTTCTCCTTAAAAGGAAGAGCTAAAGATTGGTTGCTATCTTTGCCTAAGAATAGTATTGATTCATGGACTAAATGTAAAGATGCTTTCATTGGAAGATATTATCCTCCTGCTAAAATTATATCTTTGAGAAGTAGCATTATGAATTTTAAGCAATTGGATAATGAACATGTTGCTCAAGCATGGGAAAGAATGAAATCTTTGGTAAAGAATTGCCCTACCCATGGACTAACTACTTGGATGATCATCCAAACCTTTTATGCAGGATTCAATTTTTCTTCAAGGAACCTATTGGATTCAGCTGCTGGAGGTACTTTTATGTCCATCACTTTGGGTGATGCAACAAAGCTTCTTGATGATATGATGATCAACTACTCTGAATGGCACACTGAAAGGACTCCTCAAGGTAAGAAGGTAAATTCTGTTGAAGAAACCTCCTCCTTGAGTGATAAGATTGATGTT
Source organism: Lolium perenne (assembly GCF_019359855.2). Taxonomy (NCBI): domain Eukaryota; kingdom Viridiplantae; phylum Streptophyta; class Magnoliopsida; order Poales; family Poaceae; genus Lolium; species Lolium perenne. Next base: position 122,714,197 of record NC_067250.2, on the reverse strand, counting down.
ATTATGTCTATGCTTGTTAATGGTAGATCTCATGTTGATACTAATAATGTTCCTTTAGCTTCATTGGTTGCTCAAGAAGAGCATGTTGATGTGAACTTCATTAAAAATAGTAATTTCAACAACAATGCTTATAGGAATAATTTTGGTAACAACAACTATAGGCCATATCCTTCTAATAATGGTAATGGTTATGGTAATTCTTACAACAATAGTAGGAGTGTACCCTCTGTTCTTGAAGTCATGCTTAAAGAATTTATTAGTACACAAATTGCTTTCAACAAATCTGTTGAGGAAAAGCATGGTAAAATTGATGTTCTTGCTTCTAAGGTTGATAGTCTTGCTGCTGATGTTGATCTTTTAAAACTGAAAGTTATGCCTAATTGAACTAAAGATATTAAGTCATTTCTTACAGCAAACTCTATCCAAGTTCGAATTAATGACAATATTAGAATGATGGCTGAATTGCATGCTAGGTGGGAAAGAGAAGAAAAACTTGCTAAAGAGAATAATGTAGCTAAAGTTTGGACTATTACTACCACAAGTAATGTTGATGCTTCACATATTGCTAAACCTCCTACTATCAATGGTAAAATAATTGGTGTTGGCAATGTTTCTACTTCTAATACAAAGCATGCAAAATTGCCTGAAACTGCTGAAACTGTTTGTGATAAAAGTGCTGAAATTTTTCAGAGTATTGGGGACAATGATCCCATTGCTTTAGATCATAATGGTTTTTATTTTGATAATTGTCATATCTCTGAAGTTATTAAGTTCTTGCAAAAACTTGCTAGAAGTCCTAATGCTAGTGCTATAAACTTGGCCTTTACAAAACATATTACAAATGCTCTCATTAAAGCTAGAGAAGAGGAATTAAAACTTGAAGCTTCTATTCCTAGGAAGTTAGAAGATGGTTGGGAGCCCATCATTAAAATGAAGGTCAATGATTTTGATTGTAATGCTTTATGTGATCTTGGTGCAAGTATTTCTGTTATGCCTAAGAAACTCTATGATATGCTTGACTTGCCACCTTTAAAATATTGTTATTTGGATGTTAATCTTGCTGATAATTCTATAAAGAAACCTTTGGGGAGGATTGACAATGTTCACATTACGGTTAACAATAACCTTGTCCCCGTTGATTTTGTTGTTTTGGATATTGAATGCAATGCATCTTGTCCTATTATTTTGGGAAGATCCTTTCTTCGAACTGTTGGTGCTATTATTGATATGAAAGAAGGAAATATTAAATATAAATTCCCTCTTAAGAAAGGTATGAAACACTTCCCTAGAAAGAGAATGAAGTTGCCTTTTGATTCTATTATTAGAACAAATTATGATGTTGATGATTCTTCTCTTAATGTTACTTGATTTACACTTTCTGCGCCTAGCTGAAAGGCGTTAAAGAAAAGCGCTTATGGGAGACAACCCATTATTTTATTTTCTGCAATTTTTGTTTTATATTTGAGTCAAGGTGCTTGTTACTACTGTAGAAGTACCTTTGTATCTTTACTTTATTGCATTGTTGTGCCAAGTAAAGTCTTTGATAGAAAGTTGATACTTGATTTGGATTTCTGCACAGAAACGGATTTTTAGCTGTCACGAATTTGAGCTGTTCTCTCTGTAGGAGAATCTAAAACTTCTGTAACAATTCATGAGTAATCCTCAGATATGTACGCAACTTTCATTCAATTTGAGCTTCTTCATCTGAGCATGTTAAGTGCCTCGAAAAAATTCGTCTTTACGGACTGTTCTGTTTTGACAGATTCTGCCTTTTATTTCACATTGCCTCCTTTACTGTGTTTGAGTGGATTTCTTTGCTCCATTAAATTTCAGTAGCCTTGGGTAATGTCCATAAGTGTTGGGAATGATTGTGTCCTCGCTGAACATGTGAATTTTTGATTATGCTCTAACCCTCTAATGAGATTGTTTTGAGTTTGGTGTGAAGGAAGTTTTCAAGGATCAAGAGAGGATGATGATATAATATGATCAAGCAGAGTGAAAAGTCTAAGCTTGGGGATGCCCCCGTGGTTCATCCCTGCATATTTCAAGAAGACTCAAGCATCTAAGCTTGGGGATGCCCAAGGCATCCCCTTCTTCATCAACCACTTATCAGGTCACCTCTAGTGAAACAATATTTTTGTTCCATCACATCTTATGTGCTTTACTTGGAGCGTCTGTGTGCTTTTATTTTTGTTTGTGTTTGAATAAATTCGGATCCTAGCATTCCTTGTGTGGGAGAGAGACACGCTCCGCTTTTTCATATTGAACACTGGTGTTCTTAGTTTTACTTTTAATGTTCATGGCGAAAGTTGAAAGCCGCTTCACTTATTGTTATTTGGTTGGAAACAGAAAATGCTTCATGTGGTTATTGGTATATTGTCTTGAATAATTTGATACTTGGCAATTGTTTTGAGCTCTCAAGTAGATCATGTTTAAGCTCTTGCATCATGTGGTTTAAACCTATTAGTGGAGAACTACCGTAGATTTTTTGAAATTTGATTTGCATGATTGGTCTCTCTAAAGTCTAGATATTTTCTGGTAAAAGTGTTTGAGCAACAAGGAAGACAGTGTAGAGTCTTATAATGCTTGCAATATGTTCTTATGTAAGATTTGTTGTACCGGTTCATACTTGTGTTTGCTTCAAACAACCTTGCTAGCCAAAGCCTTGTACTGAAAGGGAATGCTTCTCGTGCATCCAAAACCTTGAGCCAAAACCTATGCCATTTGTGTCCACCATAACTACCTACTATGTGGTATTTTTCTGCCATTCCAAAGTAAATTGCTTGCGTGCTACCTTTAAAAAAATTCATTCCTTGTCTTTGCAATACATAGTGATGGGATTCGTAGCATAGAAAACAAAAAATTTCCTACCGCAAGAACGCAATCCAAGCCAAGATGCAATCTAGAAGACGGGAGCAACGAGGAGATAAACGAGACTAACCCTTGAAGATTTCCAAAGCCTACAAGAGGAGGCTCTCGTTGCTGCGGTAGACGATCACTTGCCGCTTTCAAAAGCGCGTAGAAGATCTTGACGGTGCCACAATCGGGCAGCACCTCCGTACTCGGTCACACGTTCGGTGTTGATGACGATGCCCTTCTCCCCGTTCCAGCGGGCAGCGGAAGTAGTAGATCCTCCTTGGAATCCCGGCAGCACGACGGCATGGTGGCGGTGATGGTGGAGAACTCCGGCAGGGCTTCGCCTAAGCGTATGCGGGAGTTGTATGTGGAGGAGAGGTAGCTAGGGTTTGGGAGAGGGGGCTTGGGCGCCGGCCCTCAAAGGGGTGCGGCCAAGGTGATGGCAAGAGTGGCCGGCCAGCCCCTCCCCTCCTCTCTTTATATAGGTGGAAAACCCCAAAGATTAGGTCAAAAGTCTCCGAATAAGACCCCAACATAAAACCTTCCATATGACCAAACCTAGGGGGAGTGGGACTCCCCCCTTTCCTTTGGTGGGGTGGCCGGCCACCATGGGGAGGAGTCCACTTGGGACTCCTCCTCCCTTAGGCTGGCCGGCCAAGGTGGGTGGAGTCCCTCTGGGACTCCACCTTCCATGCTGATTTCTTCCGTACTCTTCTAGAACCTTCCAGAAAAAATACCGGATCATTTTCAAACCTAGAAAATGACTTCCTATATATGAATCTTATTCTCCGGACCATTCCGGACCTCCTCGTGATGTCCTGGATCCCATCCGAGAGTCGGAACAAAACTTTGAACTCCATTCCATATTTCCATATCTACTTAAACGACATCAAACCTTAAGTGTGTCACCCTACGGTTCGCGAACTATGTAGACATGGTTGAGACTTCTCTCCGACCAATAACCAATAGAGGGATCTGGAGATCCATAATGGCTCCCACATATTCAACGATGACTTTAGTGATCGACTGAACCATTCACATATGATACCGATTCCCTTTGTCACGCGATATTTTACTTGTCCGAGGTTTGATCATTGGTATCTCTATACCTCGTTCAACCTCGTCTCCTGACAAGTACTCTTTACTCGTATCGTAATATGTCATCTCTTATGAACCATTCATATGCTTGCAAGCTAATTAGACGACATTCCACCGAGAGGGCCCAGAGTATATCTATCCGTCATCGGGATGGACAAATCCCACTGTTGATCCATATGCCTCAACTCATACTTTCCGGATACTTAATCCCATCTTTATAACCACCCATTTACGCAGTGGCGTTTGATGTAATCAAAGTACCCTTCCGGTATAAGTGATTTACATGATCTCATGGTCGAAAGGACTAGGTAACTATGTATCGAAAGCTTATAGCAAATAACTTAATGACGTGATCTTATGCTACGCTTAATTGGGTGTGTCCATTATATCATTCACATAATGACATAACCTTGTTATTAATAACATCCAATGTTCATGATCATGAAACGATGATCATCTATTAATCAACAAGCTAGTTATACAAGAGGCTTACTAGGGACTCCTTGTTGTTCACATAACACACATGTATCAATGTTTCGGTTAATACAATTATAGCATGGTATGTAAACATTATCATAAACTCAAAGATATATTATAATAACCATTTTATTATTGCCTCTTGGGCATATCTCCAACAGTCTCCCACTTGCACTAGAGTCAATAATCTAGTTTACATTTGTAAAGATATAACAAATTGGCCTTCCGGTGCTTTATCATGTATTGCTCACGGGAGAGGTTTTAGTCAACGGATCTGACACGCTCAGAAACGTATGTATTTTTCAATTCATTTGCGTCTCAACGCATCACTTCATTTTCCAAATGAGTCGGCATTATTCTTATATGTTCAGCGGTCTGAAATATGTCACTAATATTGTCATATACAATATAGCTTCAAAGTTCTGACACTATTGGAACTACACCAAGTTCTCCAAGAACTCTTCGACTTAAACATCCTCAGTCATTGTCAAAACAATGACATACTATGCCTTCGTTTGTAGAATCCGTTACAATATTTAGAACTCTTCTAAATCTAGCATTGTGCTACCTTTTAAACAACACTTAGCCTAATTGAGATTTTGAATTTCATTTTTATATGTGATCAAACAAATATCGGTGCAACATCTTACAGCGATTTGTTTTGTCATTACCCCATATAAAAATATATATGTATCCTTGGTTCTTCTAAAGCACACAGGGATATTCTTACTGTTTGTCCAATGATCATCACATGAATCATTCTGGTATATGCTCCTAACTTTTTAGAGCATAGGACATCTGATTTTGTACATATTATTTGTGATCTATAATCACTCATGTGTTTTTACTCATTGAGTGTCAGATACACTCAAGTCTTGTTAAACCTTCACATGACAAGAACATTTTCTTAGTATTTCTATATTGAACTACTTCAATATCCATTCTATGTACTTTGACTTAAACTTATTTTGTGTTTCAATCTATCTTTATAGATCTTGACACTAAATATGTTTCAGTCCATATCTTTTCATTGAAGTTAATTCTCAATGAAACCTTTTAATCAAGTATATAATTACATCATTTATAACCAACTATATGTCATCTACATAAAGTATTATAAATATGTCTCAGTGCTCCCACTTAATTTCTTACAAAAGCAATCCTCTTCATCGTCTCTGATGAAATCAAAAACTTTTTGACTATTTCATCCGGTGAAGATTCCAACTCCGCGATACTCACTCCATCCAATTGAAGTTTGTATACATATCTAGTATTCCACGGACCAGCAAAACTCTTGGTTGTATCTTGTATACATCTTTAATACACACTTCTGTTTAGTAATGTATTTTGCTATCCTACTAGCATATCTCATAAAAGAAATATGTAGCGATTACTAGAATAATCCACATAGACTATAAGCATTGCTATGGAAGATCTAATCTTATCGCAGTCAACTCTTTGAACTTTGTCGTAAACAGCTTTTCGACAAGTCGAACTTTTTCAAGGATATTACATCCAAGTCCGTCAATTTTATAGATCCATTTACTTTCAAAAAGTATTCATCTATCTTGGATTTCATGGCGTATAGCCATTTTAACGGAGTCAGGGCCCATCATAACTTCTTTGTTTGTAGTTGGTTTATCATTGTTCAAAATCAATCCTTTGTCCACAAATCATTTATTTGATCACAAAGTAAACCATACCTACAAGGTTCAATATGTACTTCGATCTCCATGGCTAAAACACTTTGTAGTCATGGGAGCCATGATCGTCGTGGCCGCTTCCGGAACCAATTTCCGATGCTGCGCTACTCTGATCATTATGCTCAGGTTCATAAACCTTATCAAGTTCTATTGTCCTCCCACTCAAATACTTCGCTAGAAAATAATTTCTTGGAAATAAGCAAGTAACATTAACAAACACTTTTGTCTTTTACTTCATAGTGGAAAGAATTCCCTATCAATTCTTTGGGATAACCAACAAAGACAATCATCCGATTTTGGTTGTAAACTCTTAGACCAAAATTTAAAGAAAGGACTATTAGGGTTTATACCCATGCCATAACTTGTATGGTGTCATTTCAGCGGATCATGATGATGCTCTATTTAGTGTAAAAGCGGTAGTCTCTAAAGCATAATCCACAAAAATATAATGGCATCAATATTTTATCTCATCATTGACCCAACAAGGTTTGGATACATCTCTCGGATACTCCATCATCACTATGATACTCCAAGAAATGTGAGTTGTAGAACAATTTCATAACTCTCTTAGATGTTCGCTAAAACTAGTAATTCAAATATTTCCACTATGATCCAATCATAGATATTTGACTTTTCTATGATTTCCACTTCATGCTGAAATTTATTTGAATCCATTCAAATGTTTCAAACTTCTTCCTTATCGAATATATCCACATATATATACTCAATTCATTGTTGGAAGTTTTCATGAAGTAGAAGAATCTCCCGCACACAACTATGCCCAGTGAACCACATATATCATCATGTATGTTTTCACTAAGTTAGTTGCCCGTTCAACTCTTGGCCTATGAACGGTATTTTAGTCATTCTCTTTAGAAAAGATTTGCAAGTGCCAAACGATTCAAAAATCAAATGACTCCAAAAATCCATTTGCATGGAGTTCCTTCATGCGTTCCTTTCTAACATGACCTAAATGGCGGTTCCACAAATAAGTGGAATTCAAATCATTTGCCTTATGGCATTTTAGCGTCAGTATTATGTGTGTGTGTTTCACCATTAAGATTTATAATAACTTATCCATCGTACATGGAGTAATGTCATAATTTGAATAACTCATTGTTTTCATTTGATCAGAGCAAAATAACAATTATTAAGTTCTTTATTATAAATTCTAAGGGCTAGGTAGAATGTCAACGACAAACATGATAACACTTTATTATGTTCCAGACGTGCATTATTTACCATATTCCTTATTAGTCACTTAGGCCATCGTATTCTAGTATTGTGTTGTATTGTATGACATCTCATACCAACCAACCTGGTACAAATACCCAAGAATTTCATTATGTGACCAAACAAGGAATACATCCATAACATGTATATCATTTATATACACCTGAGCTAGACTTTCTAGTCTTTTCTTTCTTCCTGCCAATAATCTTTTGTAGTTTCTCTTTTAGCTTTCCTCATTATTCAGAAAAACACTTCAACATCAATAACTTCTAGGTTTGTTGGTCAAATACCAATAACCTTGAGGTTCTTACTTTGAAGTTGATCATCATATGACAAGTGTTCCGGATTTCACTATTAGTAACCTTTTAATATGATGAACAATTTCACTCATAATTTTATCCATCATATCATGACGACTTTTCGAGACCATGTCTGTACATGCTAGGCTCGTAAAGTTTAATCTCAGTATTCGCATGTGCAAATCTGGCTTGTACCCATTGTATGCACACGTAGAATCTATAACACTCAATCATCACGTGATGCTTCGAAACTATGAGTCTTAGCAACGGTGCATACTAAGGACAATCACTTTATGGATATGCGAATATCGTTAGTGCCCCAATAGTTGGAGGATTGGGACGCCTGGCGTCTTCAACCTTCATACATTCCCATAAAACTTATGAGTTTATGTAGTCTCACCAAATTATATTCTATCACCTTGCAACAAGGTCTTAGATATCACATATATCTTATACCTCGCTTATTTCTGAAAACAAAATTTTCAGCTCCTTACTTTTCAAACAGATTTGAACTTCAAGTTTCACGGAGACAAGATGACTTTAGGTACTAATTGAAACCATAGCTCTTTGAATCAACAATGTGAGGTTTACTAAAATTTTGCAATAGGACTTAATCATTTCTTGATTCTTTAACAATACGGTACCAGTCCGTAAAGTTTCTTGTCAGACTTATCAGTATTTCTATCTCAATTAAAGGACTAGCGCATGGTAGAAAACGGATGCCAATACTACAAAATTAATTCAAAATACTACTCAGACTATGTTCATGATAATTAGTTCATGTTTTAATCTAATTACTAATGAACTCCCACTTAATACAACATCCCTCATAGTTGTTAAGTGGTACACGATCCAAATCCACTACACCAAAACCGATCATCACGTGAGATGATGTAGCTTCAATGGTGAACATCAAAATGTTGATCATATCATCCATATGACTCGTGTTCAACCTTTCGGTTTCCGTTGTCCTGAGGCCATGTATGTACATGCTAGGCTCGTCAAGCAAACCCAAGTATTCCGCGTGTGCAACATGGCTTACACCCGTTGTATGTGAACGTTGAGTCTATCACATCCGATCATCACGAGATGCTTCGAAACGACGAACTATATCAACGGTGCATACGAGGGGAGAACACTTTATTATCTTGATATTAATGTGAGGGATCATCTTATAATGCTACCGTCACGTTCTAAGCAAAATAAGATGCATAAAGGATTAACATCACATGCAATTCATATGTGATATGATATGGCCCTTTAGTCTTTGCGCCTTCGATCTTCATCTCCAAAGCACGGACATGATCTCCATCATCAACAGGCATGATCTCCATCATCGTCGGCGTAGTGTCAAGGTCCATGGCGCCGTCTTCATGGTTGTTCACCTCATGTAGCAACTATTACAACTACTTTGAAATACTACTCAACATGAAATTTAAAGACAACCATAAGGCTCATGCCGGTTGCCACAATACAATAATGATCATCTCATACATATTCATCATCACATCATGGCCATATCACATCACCAAACCCTGCAAAAACAAGTTAGACGTCTCTAATTGGTTTGCATATTTTACGTGGTTTAGGGTTTTCGAGTAAGATCCAATCTACCTACGAACATGAACCACAACGGTGATACTAGTGTTGTCAATAGAAAGAGTAAATTGAATCTTCACTATGGTGGGAGAGACAGACACCCGCAAAGCCACTTATGCAATACAAGTTGCATGTCGAACGTGGAGCAAGTCTCATGAACGCGGTCATGTAAAGTTAGCCCGAGCCGCTTCATCCCACCATGCCACAAAGATGCAAAGTACTCGAACTAAAGACAACAAAGCATCAACGCCCACAAAACAATTGTGTTCTACTCGTGCAACCAATCTATGCATAGACATGGCTCTGATACCACTGATGGGATTCGTAGCATAGAAAACAAAAAAATTCCTACCGCGAGAACGCAATCCAAGCCAAGATGCAATCTAGAAGACGGGAGCAACGAGGAGATGAACGAGACTAACCCTTGAAGATTTCCAAAGCCTACAAGAGGAGGCTCTCGTTGCTGCGGTAGACGATCACTTGCCGCTTTCAAAAGCGCGTAGAAGATCTTGACGGTGCCACAATTGGGCAGCACCTCCGTACCCGGTCACACGTTCGGTGTTGATGACGACGTCCTTCTCCCTGTTCCAGCGGGCAGCGGAAGTAGTAGATCCTCCTTGGAATACCGGCAGCACGACGGCGTGGTGGCGGTGATGGTGGAGAACTCTGGCAGGGCTTCGCCTAAGCGTATGCGGGAGAGGGGGCTTGGGCGCCGGCCATCAAAGGGGTGCGGCCAAGGTGGTGGCAAGAGTGGCCGGCCAGCCCCTCCCCTCCTCTCTTTATATAGGTGGAAAACCCCAAAGATTAGGTCAAAAGTCTCCGAATAAGACCCCAACATAAAACCTTCCATATGACCAAACCTAGGGGGAGTGGGACTCCCCCCTTTCCTTTGGTGGGGTGGCCGGCCACCATGGGGAGGAGTCCACTTGGGACTCCTCCTCCCTTAGGCTGGCCGGCCAAGGTGGGTGGAGTCCCTCTGGGACTCCATCTTCCATGCTGATTTCTCCCAGACTCTTCTAGAACCTTGTTATTAATAACATCCAATGTTCATGATTATGAAACGATGATCATCTATTAATCAACAAGCTAGTTATACAAGAGGCTTACTAGGGACTCCTTGTTGTTCACATAACACACATGTATCAATGTTTCGGTTAATACAATTATAGCATGGTATGTAAACATTATCATAAACTCAAAGATATATTATAATAACCATTTTATTATTGCCTCTTGGGCATATCTCCAACACATAGCTCATGGGAAAGTAGACTAAAAACTATTGTAGTAATGAATATGTCGCTTATGTATCTTAGTTCTTATAAGTTGCTTGTTGAGCGGTAACCATGTTTCTGGGGACGCCATCAACCTGTCACACCTTTGTTGAACATCATGTGAGTTGCTATGCATGTTCGTCTTATCTGAAGTAAGGGAGATTTGCCATGATTTAAATGGTTTGAGTATGCATATTGTTAGAGAAGAACTTTGGGCCACTAACAAAAGCCATGTATCATGGTGGAAGTTTCAGCTTGGACATTAATCCTCAAATCTCTTATGAGAATATTATCTGTTGTTGAATGCTTAAAGCATAAAAGAGGAGTCCATTATCTGTTTTCTATGTTGTCCCAATATGGATGTCCTCAAGTTGAGATCTATCAAAATTGAGAGATCAAATGCGATCTATCTCCTTGGACCTTTGTACAGGTGTCATAGAGGTACCCCTTTGTGACACTTGGTTGAAACATATGTAATGCAATGATAATCCATGGAAATCCGAGCTAATTAGGACAAGGAGCGGGCACTATTAGTATTCGATGCATGAGGCTTGCAACTTATAGGAGGTTTTATGCATAACACATATGAATTATTACTACCGTTGACAAAATTGTTTCCATGTTTTCAAAATAAAAAGCTCTAGCACATGAGTAATCCCTGCTTCCCTCTGCGAAGGGTCTTTCTTTTACTTTATGTTGAGTCAGTTTACCTACTTCTTTCTATCTTAGAAGCAAACACTTGTGTCAACTGTGTGCATTGATTCTTACATACTTGCTTATTTGCACTCATCATATTACTTTGTGTTGACAATTATCCATGAGATATACATGTTGAAAGTTGAAAGCAACTGCTGAAACTTAAATCTTCCTTTGTGTTGCTTCAAAATCTTCTATTAAGAATCTATTGCTTTATGAGTTAACTCTTATGCAAGACTTGTTGATGCTCGTCTTGAAAGTACTATTCATGAAAAGTATTTGCTATATGATTCAGTTGTTTAGTCATTTTCTATTTGTTAACAAACTATAGACCATTGATTTGAATCACTTCATTCATCTCATATGCTTTACAATAGTATTGATCAAGATTATGATGATAGCATGTCACTTCAGAAATTATCCTTTTTATCGTTTACCTACTCGAGGGCGAGTAGGAACTAAGCTTGGGGATGCTTGATTCTGGTTTATGACAATTTCTCAAACGTATCTATAATTTCTTATGTTTCATGCTAGTTTTATGACAATACTCACATGTTTTATATACACTTTATATCATTTTTATGCATTTTCTGGCACTAACCTATTAACAAGATGCCGAAGCGCCAGTTCCTGTTTTCTGCTGTTTTTTGTTTCAGAAATCCTACACAGGAAATATTCTCGAAATTGGACGAAACAAAAGCCCACGGTCTTATTTTCCACGGAGTCTTCCAGAACACCGAAGAGGAGACGAAGAGGGGCCACGAGGCAGCCACACCATAGGGGGGGCGCGGCCCCACCCTTGGCCGCGCCGCCATATGGGATGGGCCCCTTGGGTGTCCCCCGACTCTGCCCCATCGCCTATATAATCCTTCCGTCGCGAAAACCCTAGTACCGAGAGCCACGATACGAGAAAAGTTACTGAGACGCCGCCGCCGTCAACCCCATCTCGGGGGTTCTGAAGATCGCCTCCAGCACCCTGCCGGAGAGGGGAATCATCACCGGAGGGCTCTACATCACCATGCCCGCCTCCGGACTGATGCGTGAGTAGTTCATCCTTGGACTATGGGTCCATAGCAGTAGCTAGATGGTTGTCTTCTCCTATTATGTCATCATGTTTAGATCTTGTGAGCTGCCTATCATGATCAAGGTCATCTTATTGTAATGCTACATGTTGTGTTTGTTGGGATCCGATGAATATGGAATACTATGTCAAGTTGATTATCGATCTATCATATATGTGTTGTTTATGATCTTGCATGCTCTCTGTTGCTAGTAGAGGATCTGGCCAAGTTGATACTTGTAACTCCAAGTGGGAGTATTTATGCTCGATAGTGGGTTCATGTCTCCATTGAATCTGGGACAGTGACAGAAAGTTCTAAGGTTGTGGATGTGATGTTGCCACTAGGGATAAAACACCAATGCTTTGTCTAAGGATATTTGTATTGTTTACATTACGCACAGTACTTAATGCAATTGTCTGTTGTTTGCAACTTAATACTGGAAGGGGTGCGGATGCTAACCCGAAGGTGGACTTTTTAGGCATAGATGCATGCTGGATAGCGGTCTATGTTCTTTGTCATAATGCCCTAAGTAAATCTCATAGTAGTCATCATGATATGTATGTGCATTGTTATGCCCTCTCTATTTGTCAATTGCCCAACTGTAATTTGTTTACCCAACAAGTTATTTATCTTATTGGAGAGACACCAGTAGTGAACTGTGGACCCCGGTCCATTCTTTTACATCTGAAATACAACCTACTGCAATCATTGTTCTCTGTTGTTCTTTGCAAGCAAACATCATTCTCCACACCAAAGGTTTAATCCTTTGTTTACAGCAAGCCGGTGAGATTGACAACCTCACTGTTAAGTTAGACCAAAGTATCTTGATTGTGTTGTGCAGGTTCCACGTTAGCGCCGGAATCCCTGGTGTTGCGCCGCACTACACTCCTTCACCAACAACCTTCACGTGGCCTTCATCTCCTACTGGTTCGATAACCTTGGTTTCTTACTGAGGAAAAACTTGCTGCTGTACGCATCACACCTTCCTCTTGGGGTTCCCAACGGACGTGTGTTTCACGCGTCATCACCGTGGCATATCTTCTCTTGTGAACCAGTCACATGCTTGCAAGCTAATCAGACGACATTCCACCGAGAGGGCCCAGAGTATATCTATCCGTCATCGGGATGGACAAATCTCACTCTTGATCCATATGCGTCAACTCATACTTTCCGAATACTTAATCTCATCTTTATAACCACCTATTTACGCAGTGGCGTTTGATGTACTCAAAGTACCCTTCCGGTATAAGTGATTTACATGATCTCATGGTCGAAGAATAGCTAACTATGTATCGAAAGCTTATAGCAAATTGAACTTAATGACGTGATCTTATGCTACGCTTATTTGGGTGTGTCCATCACATCATTCATCTAATGACATGACCTTGTTATTAATAACATCCAATGTTCATGATCACGAAACCATAATCATCTATTAATCAACAAGCTAGTTATATAAGAGGCTTACTAGGGACTCCTTGTTGTTTGCATAACACACATGTATCAATGTTTCGGTTAATACAATTATAGCATGGTATGCAAACATTTATCATAAACTCAAAGATATATTATAATAACCACTTTATTATTGCCTCTTGGGTATATCTCCAACAGCACGTCCCCAACACCGGGGTGGACGACCGACGCACCAGGGCACTCCGCCCTGGCAAGGCGTTCTCCCCGCCGCCACCCCCAAGATGGGGTCTTACGCCTCCGCCTCCCGGCAGCCCCGCCGCGCCACGCCGCAACCACCGGGGAGCCCCGCTGCTCGATCCCAGCACAGGGACAGCGGCCTATGCACCCGGGCACTCCGCCCTGGCCACGCATCCTCCCGCCTCACCATCCCCAAGATGGGATCTAGCCGCGCCGCCACCCGGCCGCTCCGCCGCGTCCTCCCTCTCCTCTCCTTGCTGTCTGCCAAGTCAAAGACCGCCGCTCGTCCGCGGGCTCCGCCATGCGTCGGCGACGACCTCCAGAACCGCGCCGCCGACCACTCATCGCCACCACCTCGCAGCCCTGGTGGTGTCTCCCTCTGAGCCAGGGAACCCGCCGGGGCGCGGCCGCTACCGCCGCCGACGGCGGCGGCAGCGGCCGGGAGGAGGAGGAGATTGGGGGGCTTTTTTGTTTAGGTTTTGGGGGTCTCCGCAGCCGCTCGGGCGAGAGCGACCCGGGAGAGAGTCCTCGTCATACAGGACTTTTTTTTTTGAACACCTCGTCGTACAGGACTTTTTTTTAAACACCTCGTCGTACAGGACTTGGTCTGGGAACCGGCGCACCTGGGTTTCTTTCTGGTTACACCTCTCTCGCGTCGATATTGCCGACCGAGCTTTCCAGAACCTACGGGAGACCACTGTTCACAGACTCGGAGAGACCTGTCTCCGGAGGGCATACTGTTTCCGGCGTTGACATCGCCGTGGCTCCTAATCGGCAGGCGCGCGCGGATATCCATCGGAGCCCGTCTGTCTCCGTCGATCGGCATCGTCGACGACGAGTAATCAGCCCGGCCCCGCATGCCGGACAAGCAATGGCTTTCAGAGTTTCAGCTTTCAGGCCACGATCAAGGCTCGATCGAGGCGGTACGGCAGGGACGTACGTGCAGCCGCTCTCAACATAGTCCTACCGTGTCGTGATGGAAGGATTAATTGGTCTGTGTGGCCTTGGTTACTGTCTTGTTGCGTGTGCCGTGTCGAGCCGACCCGAGCTAGCTGCTTCGCCTGAACTGTCACCAAGTCAAGCCGTGAAGGGGTGGCATTTCTGGTCGGATGCATATGTAGTCTCTATGTAGTTAAGGGAGAGGCATGGGGACTAGACTCATATCCGATTTCAAGCCGACCAACCTCGTAGGATCAAGAAACCCAGGTGCATTGTGTACTGCCCGTCTCTTTCTATCAATTCGGATTGATAGGTAAGTAGGCAACAGATGATGTAAAACAAAGACTTTTAATCACCTAAGCAATAAAAAATCTTCTTTAACTGACTCTATCATATTTTGGTGATGTAAAATATTTAGGGCAGTGATGTATATTTGAGCCAAGTGCCCAATACTTGCAAAACTTGGGTGGTGATACAAAACAAGTCCCCACAACGCGCGACCCCCACACTCACGCGCTCCTCTTCCGAATGTAGGTCCGCCATATCCCCGCCGATTCGGGGACGAATGATGGCCGAAATGTGATGCCACTATGCCGCCCCAAGAGCTTGTAGGGGTTCCTCGGTGCTCGGTTGTGGCCCTCCAGACTTTACAAGGCCGAGATAGCTGTGGATGGCACACGGTGGTGGCTGGGGACCTTCACGTCCGTCTACCTCGCCACGCGCATACGATGCGGTCGCGTGGCAGTTCGATCGGCTGATCGCGGTCGGACCTCAACTTCCTCGACATCCCCAACCGGACTGAGACCGAGTTCCTCACGACTGCCATCCATATGGTGACCCCTTTCACATTAGTAGCTAACGTCTTGAAAATTTACATGATTTTTGGCCCAGCTTAAATAGCCTTTTATTGATGCGAAACACATGCCTTCTATGTTGACATAAGTTTCTGTTCAGATCTGCGATCATTTTGTTTTGTCTCATATTGGTTTACCTGGTTTTCACTTTTCAGATGTATATATCAATATATGGAATTGCACGTAGTATTTCATCCTATTTTCCACATTTGTTTGTATTTTGTATCGAGAAATGAAAAATATTAAATGCATAATACTTGGAGTTAGTACTCCCATGCCTCTGGCTTATGCAAGGGTGCAACCTAGAGGGGGGTGGGACGATGGTCAGGTTTTGGGGTGGGCTGGGATTGCGTAGGGAGTTTGGGACGACTGACGAGGAAAAGGAAACCACATGTCCATGTTCGCTAATTTGCGTTCGTTGGTTGTTCCTCGTTACTCCTACTGTCTCAAGGCCAAGTAAAAGAGTCACGTCTGGAGAATTAACTTATAGTTTGATGGTTAAGAGGGTAGTGGCACCTTCATCTCACTAGAGTTTAAATCAGAGGTTTGACACTTTGGTATCTCATTAAAAGGCGGAATATTCTTCAGTGGGAGGCGACGTTCCCGCCGACAACGAGGTGTTTGTGGTGACTTCGTCAATTTTAAGATCCATCAGATCAGCTTCTTGGGCTTAGTCTCTCAAAGGTGCTCATAGGGATAGGGTGTACGTGTGTGCGTTCATAAGGGTGAGTGTATGTACGTATGTGTGAGTGTCTGCACCTGTATTGTGTTTCGCAAAAAAAAAAGAGTCACATCTAGCTCAGCCGGGAAAACACAACGAGAAACCAGTTTGTGTCCATCAATTGACGTTGGTGTGTGAATGAAAATCGGGTATCCCTGCGAGCGACAGCCAAGCCCGGGCGTGAGTATAACCCTGTCAATACGGTAACCCACGTCTAATGACTAAAATAGCTTAGACACAATGGGAGTATTAAAAAAGGGAGTGATTATTTTTGAGAACTAACTTCGTGCTCAGTAGATGATGTCATCAAATCTCAGTTGCAAATCATGTTACAACTCATAACAAGTACGAATCACGATGAAAATTAAATGATGTATGACTTGACTAAGCATGAAGTTAGTCAAATCCAAAAAAAAAAAAACTCTGCCTCTCTCCATCAACTCGGCTTTTGATTGAATTGGACAATACATGAATACAATACATTGTCCTACAAATTTTGTGTAAGAAAAAAAGGTACATTCACATTCACATTCACACGACTCATCAAGCTAGCTCTCGGTTGTAAGGATCAGAAAAGAAAACTCGAGACATATCAAGACAAGCCTGCCTCAAAAATTCACATTCAAGCATTTTTGGGGAACAACTGTAAAATAAAGTTTGCATCTCATTACGTCTCAGTCCGAATTCCCAGCTCTCCGATCCGACGGTTACCCTCCTCCCTGGGAAAATCACTGTGTACAGTGCCTGGGATCTGCAAGGACGATATGGACAGCGAAACCAGGTTGTCAGCTTGCGCCGCCGGACGCCATTACCAGATGCGAATTTGGCCAGCGTAGGCTTCTCCGGCTGATGTGCCGCAGGACGAAAGCTCCGTATGTACACCTGATTCATCGACGTCGGAGGGCTCGATCGACGGCCGTACTGACGTGGGAGTCACCGTGCTTTCGAAGCTATCATCAAAGATGGTGGTTCTAGAACCGTCGCGCAGATGTTCCCTTCTCATCTCCGTCAAGACATTAATATAGGATACCTCGTCCTCGGAGCAATTCCGTGCACCTATCGGAGAAATCGAAAATCCGGCCGGGCGGGCTACTTTTGCGCGCTCGCCGCCGGCCGGCCACCCCTTGTCATACGTCACGGTTACCCCCGATTTGTCGTTGCAACGCATGCACGAGCGCGACGGCGGCCATGGAAATCGACCTGACGAGCGCCGCCGCCCGGCCATTTTGGCGTCTCGCTTAAGGTTTCCGGGCCGTCGTCTGCGAAGACGATGACAGGGCGTACGACGCGCCGGCTGAGGAACGGCGAGCCTCACGTTGCGCGGGGCGAACGGCAATGTCGGTGCCCGGCACGCCAAGAGACGAGAGGCGCCGGATGTGCGCGGGGTCGCCGTCGATCGGTTCATTTTCTTCTGGTGTGTTCTGTCGGCGACGACGCTGCGTTGGGACTGGGATCCTATGGGTTTGGAGCTGCCGTACTCGGATCTCGGATGGATAATGAGTTGTTGTGCCTCGAGTCTTCACGTGAAGACCGCGATTTGTTACTGTCAAGAGTGGGACGGATCAATCTATACCTAATAATAAAGGAGCTAAGGTTTCTGCCAAAAAGTTTCGTCAACGCTTTTTTTGAGACCGTTTTGCCCTCCCACAAAATCGCATAATACATTACATGCCATAATACCGGTTTGTTTCGCTTCGTCCGAGCGTCCGTCCTTGTCTGATGACCCACGTACGTACGGCTCGTGGCCCGAGCTACGGAAGGCGGTGGAGGAGGTCACGTATGGGAGGAGGTCACCGTTCGCCAGAGTCTATTTCTTTCTTGTTTGACCTATTTTGCCTGCCGTGGTTGATTTATAAATAACCCAGCTGAGCCAAGCCTAACCCTCATGATTGAGGTCCAAGCGCTAGAGCATCTGGCCGCGGGTGGAGGGCATCGTCGGCCTACTCCTGATCCTAATCGCCACGGCGAGAGAGCCAGGTCTTCTTCGTCCATGGGCCATGGCGATTAGGCCCGAGACTGACGAGCGCTCGCTAGAGCATCTGGCCGCTGGTCGAGGGCATCGTCGGCCTGCTCCTGATCGGAATCGCGACGGCGAGAGAGCTATGTCTTCTTTATCCACTGCGAGATGGCGATGAAGACAAAGCTTGACATGCGCAACCGTTCTCTACCCATCCCGTCATCCGCACCACTAAAGATACTACGGCCAACAATCCTACATAGGGCAACCTCCGCCGCCGCCCCTTCTTCCATAATGTCAAGTTCTATGTCATGGACGAACTTTGTGTCTGGCAGAGATCGTACAACAAGGGCTCGTCCAGAAGTACACCGAAACATGGCGGGGCGAAATCTCAAGCGCGCTTGAGGAACAACATGAGGCAGGCTGGCAGGCGCTTGGTGGTGTGCAGGTGCAGCGTAGGCGGGAGGTGGAGCTCCACGATACTGGTCATGTCCGTCTGGTGGGGCGTGAGCGGCGCCAAGTTGTCCGGCGTGGCGACAAAGTAGATGCCGATGCCGATGCCGATGTATGATACCAAGATGGTGATGTGCCTGGCCAACAGAAGGAAGGGCTTATGTGGTCGTGCGCGATCCGATCAATCAGTCGGTCGGAGGATCGAAGAGATAGGAGGAGCTACTGGTATATTGTAGCTGCAGGACAAACGAGGGCAGCGCTCCGCAACGAACCTACTGGCCTGCGAGGGTGATCTGCTATAGTTGTTGCAACCAGAAATTCGAACAACGCAAATTTGGGCAGTGGAAATCAGTCATATCTTAGTAGATCTTAGTAGGCTGGTATCACAAACATCACATTGTGTGGAGTGGACAAAGCGACTTGGTATTCAAGTGCTCTATGTAGTCGAGCTGTAAGGGTACATATTTTCTCGTCTGAGGAAAAATAGAACTTCTACTGTGCCCAATCCTTAAAACTGTAAGGGTATTGTCTTCAGGAGTTGCATATGCTAAATACTGATCATTACAATGAAGGGAGGCATTTTAGGCACATCGGATCGGTCGAGGTAAAGAGAACACCTGGCTCTAATCAGGGTCACAGGCGAGATAAAAAAATCACAAATCGGATTCGGTGTTTCATCAAGAATATCGCCAAAAATCGAAAAAATTCTTATTCCCAAGAAATATGAAGAACAAATCTTATGGCAAGCATGTGTGTTTAGGTGGTGTTTGTGAGGCAGTGACGTCGACGTCGCTTTGGATTTCTGTTCTCCAAACTCGATCTTGTCACAAACGCATGCTTTGGTGGTATGATGGGTGCAACGTCTTCTCACTGACCAGTTTCATTCCACCCGACATGTGTGACAAAGACGATAACGACACATGTACATTCATTGGCGAGACATCGGGTAATATTAAATCCAAATCAGGCCGTAGCAACGCACGGGCAAATGTCCTAGTTGATCTAAAACTAGGAATAGGTGCAACCACGCACCGCGGCACCGGTGGTCAACAAAATTTTCTTACGCTGAAAAAAACTACTGTAAATATTCTTTAGATGAAAGTTGTAAAAAAAGGCTCCATCCCGTTTTGGCCGGTTTCTCACTACTGTACTTTTTTTGAGAGGGGGTTCTCACAACTTTCTTCTACTTAATTAATGAAAATAGCTAAAGAAATCGTCTTGTGTACAAATAAATAAAGAGGGCATCATCGGAGCACCTCAACTAGTCTATCTATTGTCACTCCATTTTTTTAAAAAGTGAACAGCCTAATCCGCCAACACACATCTCAAAGAGCATCTCCAATCACCTCCTCCTAAAAGTTCAAACGTGCCGGATAAAAAAAAACCCACGTCCCGACGAGATCCAATATAGTTACTCCCTATGAGACGAGGCCATTTTAGGAGCGTCGGCCACAACACACCGATAGGACACCACCACTTCTCAGTGACCCGACACAATAAACTAGTCTTTAGCCCTCCCAACATAGCCAGTCGCGGGCTGGCCCAAAGCATGTGTTCTAGTTCCGGCTTTTGGCTTGATGGGCTGTGCCACCCTGTGGCCTGGGAGGAATTGTTTATTTGAAAAAAATTCGAATCCGAAGAAAAAAATAGAACCTGAGCAAAATTCGATTTTGAGCAAATTAGAATTTCAACAAATTTTCAGTCTGAACAAAATTTAAATTTAAATAAATCTTGGATGTGAACATTTTTAAATGAACATTTAAAAAAACGGTAGAAAAACAGAACAGACGAAACCGTGATTAACCCGCTAGAACCTTCTAGAATATTAAACCGGAAAAAAACCAGAACAGTATAACCTCCTCGGTTGTTTCTAACAGTAACGGGCCGCGGCCCAAAGTGTTTTGCCCCGAGCGATGCCTACTAACGCGCGCTGATGGGCGATGAGTATAAATTACCACCGGAAACTCCCGAAACTCCGTGCCTACATGCACGGTCCTTTTTTTTCATTTTCCCGTATTTTTTATATCTTCTCTAAACGAGTCGGCCCGTTTACTCGTAGGGTCGTTCCTCGGCCCAGAGGAGAAGGCCTGGTGGGCCATTCGGTGAGCTGACCCGTTTACTCGAGAGCGAATGCGGATATGTGCCCTCTCGCTCCCGCGACTCGCCTGTTCCGCGCCGGAGCTCGTGCCCAAGTTTCCCTCCGCTCCCTATCGCCGGATCTCTACTCCGACGGCCGCCGAAGTACCCAGACCGCTGCTGGCACGTAGACCGCTCCCTCCGCCGCCGCCACGCACATCTCGTACGTCCATCCGGTGGCCCTCCGGGCTCCGGTCTCCTCAGTCTGACCCTCACCCTCGGCTGCCCAACCTCCTTCCGTCCGGCCGCGGCAAGGTAAGCGTTGTTTTTTTGTTTCCCTTCGTGTTGCCGGCCTATCATGGATTCATGGGTGATTGGGTGAAGGAGATCGAGAAGTAGGGATTTTGTGTTGTGATGCTTTGATGATACTAATGTCCACACGGTTAATGGGAGCGATGTTCTTCATACGTCATGTTTATCTGTCAGGTTGCTAATTAGATTGTTATGTGTACATGAAACGAAAGATGGGAGGAGGCAAGAGATCTCGGGCCGTGGGGAATGCCAACGGATGAAGATGCTCTGACCGTTGTAATTTACAAGCGGTCCTCCAATCATCTTCCCTAGCCTTCTTGACCGTACCCTATCCGTTGGACGAAAGTTCCAACCGGGGAGCGCCGAAGTTTCGGCCGTCTCCCCGGTAGGCACCCGGTGTTCGGCGTCTTGAAAAAAAAAAGGTTCCTGCAAACGTCCAAAATCAAATATAGTTCAACAAATTTAACCAGTTTTACCAACATTTAACTTATTTTTACAAATAAACGTTACAGTTCAACAAAACAAGACTAGTTTTGAAACAAATCAAATGGAAACTAGTTTGTGTTGCCTCGAAGCGTCCATATGTGCTCCACCAGATCATCCTGCAGCTGTTGATGCATTGTGGAGTCTCGAATCTCCTGGCGCATTGCGATGAACGCAGCCCACGATGCCGGTACCTGGTGGTTAGGCTGTCAAGAGGACCCTCTTTGTCATATGGTGCAGCTTACTCACTCGGAGGAACCGGATACTTCCGCTCATTCTCGATAATCATGTTGTGTAAGCACACACAACAGTTCATCACCTTCCACATCTAATCTTTGGACCAAGTCAAAGCGAAGAATCGGACTACAGCAAATCTCTGCTGGAGGACACCAAATGCACGCTCGACGTCCTTTCAGTAACCTTC
Source organism: Lolium perenne (assembly GCF_019359855.2). Taxonomy (NCBI): domain Eukaryota; kingdom Viridiplantae; phylum Streptophyta; class Magnoliopsida; order Poales; family Poaceae; genus Lolium; species Lolium perenne. Next base: position 122,692,029 of record NC_067250.2, on the reverse strand, counting down.
TTGTTCCTTGGCAAACTGTTGCTCCTTCGGAAGGGCGGGGCTTGAGATAGTCTTCACAAATGTAACCCACTTTGGATAGATACCGTCTGCAAGATAGTATCCCTTATTGTATTGTCGGCCATTGATCACAAAGTTAATCAGAGGAGCATGACCCTCAACAAGCTTGGAGAAGATCGGCGAGCACTGCAAGACGTTGATGTCGTTGTTGGATCCAGGCATACCAAAGAAGGAGTGCCAAATCCAGAGATCATAGGTAGCCACTGCCTCAAGTATCACAGTGCAGCCTTTTTTGCGACCCTTGTACATTCCCTGCCAGGAAAACGGACAGTTCTTCCATTTCCGATGCATGCGTTCAATGCTTCCAAGCATCCCTGGAAATCCTCGAGCTTCATTGACAGCGAGGATCTTAGCAGTGTCTTCGACAGTGGGTGATCTCAAGTAGATGTCCCCGAACAGTGCTATCACCGCCCTGCAGAACCAGTAGAAACAATCAAGGGCGGTGGACTCCGCCATCCGAAGATAGTCATCGGTAGAATCACCAGGAGCTCCATATGCCAGCATCCGCATAGCCACCGTGCTTTTTTGGAGGGCAGAGAACCCTGCCATGACGATGCAATCTAACTTGCATCTGAAATAGGAGTCGTACTCTCGAAGGGCATACACAATTTTCAGGAAGAGCTTCCGGCTCATCCTGAAAAGACGCCTAAAAACAGCCTCACCGTGCAATGTATCGTCGGCGAAGTAGTAGGCGTAGAGCATGCAGTAGCCCTCCATTCGCTGCATCGGCTTGCACTTCCGGGGACCTGGTGCCGGCCCACCACGGCGACCAATGGCCGACTCGGCGTACAAGCCGGACAGGCAAGCTAGGATCAGCATGTGCTCCTCGTCTTGGGCGGCGGCTGCCATTTCTTCTTCAAAAATCTCGGCGAACATCTGCTCCTCCTCCTCGTCGGAGTCCATGTCCGGCCAGGCAATTGGACGAACACGTGCCGGGCGTGTCGACGAGGCTTGACGCGAGGGAGCTTTTGGAGAGAGGAAAATATGCAGAGGGGAGGACGGGCGGCGGAATATAGGCTGCTGGGTGGAGGAACGGCGGAGTTTTAGGCAACCGGCCGGCGGATTGGCGAGGGGTGGTGCCGGCAGCGACAGAGCAACGGGAGGGGAGGGGGAATTTGCGACGACAAAGTAGTGGGGTTCGTGTGTTCTCTCGCCGACAGAGCGGGCCCGTCCCCGCTTTTCTCTCGTCCGGAGTCCCCGAGCACACCCCGGGGGGGGCGGGGATGTCCTGGGCTCTCCGGACGGACGAAAGGCCAAATCCGGGAGAAAACGAGGAGCCCGGGGCGCGGCTGAGCCGAGTAACACCATCCAGATGTAAAAAATGGCTGACGAGGCCTCGTCGGGGAGACAACTCTAAATGCTCTCATGTTCTAGGTGTCAAGAGAATCACACACCCTTTCTTTCGTCAGCCGTTGTTTTAAGATGCTTGAAACACTGGAAGAACTATAAGTACATGCATTTTCTATTGACATTCTGATGAGCACTTTTTTGCATGGGAAAACTCCTGTTTTTCTAGTATCATTGCACTAGAATAACAGTCTTTTTTCATTTGCACCAAAATAATTCGACAATGGCTTTGATTCAAGTACACCTTTCCTGTTGTGGTGCCACTTTAAGTTTTGGAGAAATGTCCATGTGTGGATTCGGATTTGTATATTTCAAATGTATGAAAATCTAGTTATCTCATCTGTTCGTCCAGTGCCGCTTCACCAACCAGGTCTGGGTGAAATGCAAGGAGTGGATAAGGGCTAGTTTCCCCATCCCTAATGATTCATTTCAGAACACCGAAGACTGGTGGCTTAGAGCATCTCCAGTCGCGTCCCTCAAACCGTCCCCAAACGGCGCCGGATTAAGCGTTTAAGGGATGTGTTTTGTTCGTGCCGCGTTTGGAGGACGTCGCTCCCCAGCCACGTCCCCCAAACGCCCACCCCAAATAAATATTAGTGCACGAAATAAAGGTTTTCATTCAAATTTGATTATATATTACAAAGTTTGAATGAAAACGGTTAGATTTCATCTAAACCCTAGCCTACTGACCGCCCGACGGTGCGTTCAACGGCCCAGCCCCGTCGTCGCCCCCTCCGCCGCAGCTTCTGCTGCGCACGCCGCCTCTCCATGTGTAGGGCGGTGATCAGACGCCGATGCTCCAGCAGCGCGGCGTCGCCTGCCCTCCCCTGTTGCGCCGCCTGGAGGGAGAGCTCGACGGCGCGGAGAATCTGCACCTCTTCGCGGGCACGACCGTCATCCTGGAGCTTCTTCTTCGACTCGAAGGACTCGACGAGCGCGTGTTGCTGATCCGCCGTCTCCTCCTGGTGCGGCCTGTCGTCGTCGGATCACTCGAAGTCGTCGTCATCGTCGTCCTCCTGCTCCGCCTCCTCCGCCTCGCCCTCCTCCTCCTCCTCCTCCATTTGCGCCCCCAATTGCGCCGCCAACGCAGCCGCCTGCGCCCCCCAAGCCGCCTTTGTTGCCGCCAGCGCCGCCTCCCGCTATTGACGCTCCTCCGCCGCCTGCTGCTGCTGACGCTCCATCGCCTACCGCTGCCGCTGCTCGATTGCCTCCCGTCGTTCACGGTACTGCGCCTCCTGCTCCGCACACCACCGCTCGGCCATCTCCTCCGTCCGGCGCCGCCACGCCTCTTCCGTCGTGGCAGCGTCGAACACCGCATTGGTGTCCGCCAGCGCCGCCTCCTCCCACGCCGCGTTCTCCTCAGTTGCGGGGTCTCCCGCTGCTGACGCCGCCGCCTCACGGTGCTGACGCTCCCGCTGCTCGATTGTCTCCCGCCGATGATGCCGCTCTGCACGCCAAAGCTCCGCCTGGCGCCTCCGCGACTCTTCCTCCGCGGCGACGTCGATGCCGAACTGCGAATCTGGTGGTGGAGGTGGTGGTGGAGGAGATGGCGGTGGAGGGAACTGGTCGGTGCCTGGGCGGTTCATCATTGCGCAGTGGTGTTCGAGCGACGAGGGTTGTGCTTGTGGCGGAGAAAGGGGTGCCGACGGCTGTGGTGGCTGCCATTGAGCCGGGGGGGGGGGGGGGGGGCTTTTATAGACGTCGGCGTCGGGAAGAAAGTGCGGGAAGAGGCCAGAAGCGGCGGGAAGAAAGCGCAGGAACGCGCGGTGCCGTGCCAACGCCGGTGACGCGTGGAGGCTGCGTAGCACCGACGAGACGTCTCGCCTGCTAATTCATCGCCATTAAGGCAAAGCTACGGCGCTTCGGTCATGTGCCACTGCGCGCGAATAACTTCCATCGCGAGATAGGCGACGGTTAGGTCCAAACTTGAATGTGCCGCTGAAGCATCGGTCCCGTCATGCCTCGCCTCGCTTTTCATTGTGTCCAGCGTGCCCGGAGCGTCTCCTGTGGGGCGGCGACGGGCTCGTGGAGCCAGACACCGTATCGGGCCGCGCCGGATAAAAAAAAAGGCTTTGAGGGACGCGGCTGGAAACGTTTTTTTGTCCAGCGTGTCTCAAATCTCTTTGGGGGACGGTTTGAGGGACGTGGCCGAAGATGCTCTTAGTACACTGGAGGATCTGGAAGGAGCGAAATGGCCGGATATTCCAGCAGGAGTTCAATACGGTGGGAAGGGTGGTCGAGCTTATATAGAAGACCTTCATTCGTAGAGGACAGCCGGGTGTGTAACCGTGTAGTCTGAGGTTTCTTGAGAACAGTTGTTCTCTTTATTTTGTGGTTGTTTATGTTTTTCTGCTCTCTCAGCTGTCTCTATTTGCCACAGCTCTGTAACTGAACCTGCTTCTCTTACCTTAATATATATTCGGCCTCAGACCCTTCGAGAAAATCTAGTTATCTTTCTAGTAATTAATTAATTTAAACGCGGATAATTCTCGGTCGACGGTGCTTCCCCCCAACCACTTTGTGCTAGCTTCACGTGCAACTAAGGCAAAAGAATTCACATTCATGTGTAACTCTCATGTGCACGAATCACGATGCAAATGTAAGGGTCGTCGAGTTGATCGGGCTTTAACTTAGTTTGCGGCTAACCGGGGAGTTAGCAATCCGGAATGAATTTTACTGAAAGTTCAAATGTACACTTCTTGAATGCAGGGTGCTAAATAACAAATGTCTGATTATGTATTTTTTTTGCGATGTTTACCTCGATTTCAAAATCTGTTGAGTGTGCTAGTTGTATTCAAGGTGATCTAAATAAAATGCTAATTAGGTGGCTGAGGGATCACCTGCTGATGTAGCTGGGTTGTGTGTTGGTGGCATTCTCATCGAATGTGCTGGAGAATCCATCTCAACTACTCCGAAGGTGATTAGGCTTTCAGATAAATGTCCATGTTATATATCGTTTATACCAATGATTTATACCTTATGTCAAAGTGAAACTCATATTTCCAACCAATATTTGCAAATAGTTTGGTGAATTGTTGTTGGATATAAGCAAGGAATACATAGAGACACATTCTTCAAACGGGAAGATGACTCTGGGGGTATTTCTATATTGTTCTAGCAATTTGAATTTGCTGCCATATGTTCTAATCAACAGTTTATTGGAACTTTTCACTAGCTTGTTGTAAGGAAATAAGGAGATGGCCGCAAGAGAAGAAAAACATTGCTCGCCAGTTATTTAAAGAGCTCAATTATTACAGGTGGCTTTTTATTTCTTTATCTTGTAGTTCAGTTTGTTCATATTCATTTCTGTTCTGATTTGTACTGTACTTCCAGATGGCCTGTTCCTATGCCCAGCTACAATCACAATACTGTCGGTGGAAGAATAATTTCTGATTTTTATAGAGGTAGACTATTACTATGCTAAAACTATTGCCTGTTCACAACTTTTGAGCTTTTTATCCAAACTTTGGTGTCTTGCATATGTCGCGATGTGTGTTTTGTTTGCTTCAAACAGCTTCTTATGCAACTGAAAATATATTCTTAAATAATCCTATATATATTAATAACATAGAAAAAACTCAGCACATGTGCTATCCTGTGAATGCCTATAAGTGTTTTCACAAATTAGTGCACGTTTGTTCCTTTGGCTCTAGCCCTGTCACTGGCCAAGTCAATATTTGCCATAGTTGTAAATGCGGGCCTGTGGCTAAACAGGCGAGTTGTAAAATCAGGGTTGTCTCACTCATACATGTGCTGATGAATGGGAAGTTTTCTGTCTATTTTTTCTAATATTTTTCTATGAATATTTTAGTACTGCATTCTATTGCTATTTTAATGTGCACATAAGCACATGAAATCTGAAAAAACTTAAGAGTATTAATCCTACATGTCTTAGAAACAAGAATTCATATCATCTTGTGCCTAATTACATTTGGGCGTGATTGCACATTAACAAATCTGTTCCTCCATCCTCCAATACGTGGCGTATAAATTTAGTCAAAAAGTCAATCCTTTCTATGTTTGACCAAATATATAGAAGTGGGTATAACAACTACAATATTGAATAAATACATTATGAAAATATATCTTTATGGAGGATCTTTTAATATTGATTTGGTATTGTGAATCTCCATGTTTTTGTATATATACTTGGTCAAACTAATAAAACATTGAATTTTTTACTACATTTACATGCCATGTATTTAGGGACAGAGGGGTATTATTTCATTCCCATCATGAACCAAATTTTGAAGGATTGTGCACAATAGGATGTTGAACCCCCCCCCCCCCCCCCCCCCCTTTAGTACCAGGTTGGCGAAATTTAGAACTGTTTAAACAAATCCAACCCGTTAAGGTTGCATTGCCCCAGTCGAATATTTGGCAATAAAGATATGAATGTATATTATTGGAGATGGTTTAACTGTCCAACTCTACCCATTATATGGGTAAGTGATGCAGTTCATTTGTAGGGAAAGTAATGATGGCATTTTTTATTAATCACCAAACATACGTCATTAATCAAATGAGTTGGCTTTCCTAAAACTGAATTCAAAAGTAATCACAGGATATTCTGAAAGAAGAGGCAAGTCGTAAAGCCACCATCGCACTTAATGTCAACCAGTGTAGAACAGTCTGAGGTCACAATTACCTTGCTGGAACATGTTAGATTGCGGCTAATTTGCTCCTCGATTGATTATCATGTCATGGCTGTTTTTAAGGAGAAGAAATGAGCTGGAAAACTGAAGCAGACCCGACGTGCTAGCAAGGGTTTCGTTATTAGGGATGAACATCGACAAGTAATGGCTGCTGGTGCACTGATGCTCTACATTCTGAAGAGTTGGGCACTGCTTCATGACATCAATACTGCAAGTCAAATGTGATGCAACAGGGTGATGTTCGAAACTGACTCTGCGCACAGGGTGACCATTGCAGACTGTATTTGATCTCGTGGCATTAGAAACTATTTTCAGAGATATCAAATTTCAGTTGCGTGTAGGTTATACTGATGCATGTGTTGTCTACTGCCCTGGGGTTTGTAATTTAGTTGTGCGCTCTTTAACTGGCGCATGGTGTTAACTTGGGAGTTGGCATCTGTGAGGCCACTCACTTCGGATGAGCGAGCTCTCCGCGCTAGGCTGAAACATACATGCTGGGGATGGCCTCGCTTCAACATACTATGGCACGACAGAGGGCCAAGGTGGCTTGGCTGAGGGAGGTTGACACGAACACACTGCTTTCCTCCACCAACATGCTTCCTACTGGAGTTAGAAGAATGTGATCCATAATCTACATGGCCACGGCGTGGGCATTGTGGACCATGCAGCCATGGCTAAAGCTACTTACGATCACTTCCAAGCTTTGCTAGGCACAGCGGCTGACCGTGAGTTCAAGCTGGACCTAGACTTACTAGGCATGGATGCCGAGGACTTACTGTACCTAGACGCCCCCTTCTTGGAGGAAGAAGCTCGGGAGGTGGTGAAGTGCCTCCAAAGCTGTTCGGGGCGATCAAGATGGACTTCATGATGGCCTTCGCCATGTTGTACTCCATGTGCGGGATCTCAACTAGGCCTTGATCATACTGCTGCCCAAGCGCAGCTATGCGACATCCTTGGGTGACTACCGATTTATCTGTCTTATCCATATTTTTGCCAAGGTGGCAGTGAAGGTACCGGCATCAAGACTGATGTCTATGTTGGGAGACTTGGTCAAGCAGAACCAATGCGCCTTCATACGTAAGTTCTCGACAAAGCCTGACTCACTCCTTTGGAGATGGACGGTGGACATGCGGCACTCCTCCAGCTCTTGCTACGACTTCCTCTTTCATGGGACCATCGTATCTAGATCTTGCAAGCTTAACCCCTTGTGATGAGTTGGAGGAGACATGCAACATCTCCACACCGGTTGCTCTTTCTCGGGGATATTTTGGTAAAAGGTGATATCCTAGATCCGATCCACGATTGTTCCACCGGTCACTGGTAGGACTAAAGGCCCCCCCCCTTTAGTCGCGGTTGCTTACGAACCGCGACTAAAGGCCCGTCCACGTGGGCGCCAGCCGTCCGTCGGGGCGGAGGACTTTAGTCGCGGTTCGCCTGGCCAACTGCGACTAAAGGCCTCCGTTGTTTTTGGTTTTTTGCCCCCCCCCCCCCCCCCCTAAATTTGGTTTTTTTTAATTTGTATTGTTTTATTTCATTTATATTTTATTTTGTGTTTTATTTTAATTTTGAAGGAGTTTCAATACACATATTCTACGCTACTATATACATGCATATGAATGTAAAATTTCAAACAAGTTTGAAATTAGAAACAAGAAGAATTCAAAAGGAATATACAATATATATATATTCAATCTCGGATGACCATATACAATTTCGAACAAGTTTCCATACACAAGTTACGGGATCAGAAGTTTTTCGTCCTCGTAATAGTGTTGTCCTTTAGGATGGAGGACTTCCCTCATCAGAAATCCTACTAGTTCCTCTTGAATTGGTCGGAAGCGAGCTTCTGGACTAAGCGTCTTCCGCAAGTTATTCCTCCGCACATTGTCATCCGACGGCTGCCGCTCAGAGGTGCATCTCCGGATGAACTCACAAACATAGTATCCACATAGATTGGTCCTCGGTGGCTGAATATCCACATTAACTAACTTTCTAAAGTCTAGCTCTTTTTGGAATTCACCGACCATTTCATCTGACAACCGTCTCCAAACCCTACAAGGCAAAGAAAATTAAATGAACAAGGGAGTTATTAGTTACTTGATATTAGGAAATGAACGAAAGAGGCCGATCGATATAGAGCGCAAATGATTGAAAATAATTACTTTTGCAGCATATTTCTCATGTTGACCCAAAGCTTTGGATCCATATTCAGAGAGTCCATGATGAGAACTCTGGAGGTGTGAAATTCAATTATTAGCATAATCCAGTGGAACCTGCGGACACGATACATGCACAATCATGCATAACTCATCGATTAAACATACCATGCATGGAGTAAACAAAAGAGAATGTGCTCAAGACAGAAACACTCACCCAAAATGGTAAGGAAATAGAATTTGACTTTTGAGTTGCTGCTTTGTAAGAAACTCCCACAGGTCCTGCTCCACGTCGCGGGGGTGTCTTTCTAACACATATCCATTAACGATATGTGGGTCAATGAACCCAACATCATGGATGTTCCTTTTTTGGCATTCCTCAATCTTCATTCTACATAATAGCGTACACAACAATATATATAGTGCAGGCAATGAACGAGATGAGGTAGAAATAAATCACTTACAGAACGTAGCAACTGATGATAGATTTGTCGAGCTCGCGCAGATTGAACAGCTGGAACAATTCACTCATATGAACTGTTACATAGTAATGTTTGAACTGATGCTCATGTCTAACTTCCGCATAAATATATTCTTTGCCAGCCTTATTTTTTATGAAACCCTTGTACCAACGTAGCAGATTTCACAATTGTGCTGGTAGATCCTCTTCCTGCGTAGGCTCGACGAGAGTCCCATTCAGCACATATGTAAATGCTACCTCACTCATTGGCGCATCCTCAAGGCCTAACACACGAAGAGTCATACGAAACTCGGCCGCTTTTTATTTGGCACCCGTTACAGTCATTCCCTGTTCTGCCGCAACTGCTATGATAGCGGGGTCCATTAGTTCAAAGTCCTTATCCATTTCGGCTCTGATGGATAATGTCGTAGCATCCGGACCGGCGGCCTTCACTATGAGCGGGGGGTCGATTGTTTATTCTGTTCCCCGAGCTGGGCAATTTGTTTCCCGCCTTTTTTACTTTCTTCTTTCTTCTCCTCCAAGGCTTTCTTCTCCTTCTCCGCCAAGGCTTTCTTCTTCTTCTTTGCCAAGGCTTTCTTCTCCTTCAATATTTCTGATTGCCTACGAAGTTCACGTCCATAGTCGTCAGGCATATTCTTCTCGGCTTGGGACGGTGTCGTCAAAAATGACTTAGCCCCCTTCTTTTCCTTCTCAGTAAATACTGGCTTGGGCTCAGGCTCTTTTTTCGCCTTCATATCCGCCTTCCATTTCTCATACTGACCAGCCGCGGCCAAGTTGTTTTGCTCTTCACTAAGTTCCCAAGGCCTTGGGAGGAGAGGCTTCAGTGATGGCTCCGGTACCTTTGTGGTCTTAGGTACATAAGGGTCCGGGTTAATAGTCCAGGAGGAGGTTGCCTTGCTGTCCGCCTGCTTCCGCTTCTTCGCCGGAGGTGGATTGGGGGGCGGCTTACCCGCCGGAGGAGGACTGGGGGGCGGCGGCTGCTTACCCGCCGGAGGTTGTGGATTGGGGGGCGGCATCGACTGACATGAAGGAGGTGTAGGTGAACCACCACCACCGCCACCACCACCACCGGAGGGGGGTGGACTTGTTAGCCTTGGCGCCTCGCCTGGAAACACTATGTACTTCTTTTTCCATAGAATGAACTGGCGCTTGACATCTCCAAGTCTTCTCTCCCCTTCGGGTGTAGCAATGTCAATATCCAGGTCCTCAAACCCTTGGACTATTTCTTCCACCGTGACACGAGCATAGCCATCTTCAATGGGGTTGTTGTGGTAGAGTGCTCCAGGTGTACAGGGTAAAGCACTGCCGGTAACTACCTTCGTGGAACATATGTCCCCCACTGGATAATGCAGATCACATTCTTTCATCTCCTTTACATCATCCACGGGGTAGTGAGGCTCCGGTGCACGAATCTCGATCGTCGGTGCATTAGCACCAGCCGAGGTAGCACCAGCCGGGGCCAGCAAGGGTGCATTAGCACCAGGCGGGGCTTCCGTGGAAGCCACGCTGCTTCTCCGCTGCTGGCTTCCGAGATCTTCATGCGTCCCAGCTGCCGATCTTTCTTGTACTAGTATATGCACCATTTGCTTCACCTCATGGAGTTCCGATGCCAACTTTCCCATAAAATCTGCACTTCCTCGAAAATCGGATGTTGGGGGGATGACCCCCGGTATGCCAAAGGCATGCCAAACCGGATGGTTTGGGCCATCAATGTAGCGGTTTTAAGATCATTCCGGATGATAATGTTCTGGGTTATCCCAGGAGGGATATACCGGAACAGGTTAAGAAGCTACCGGAGTACCGGTACAAGTTGCACTGTAGCACGTCGGCAAGACTGGTCAAAGATGCTCTCCAGAGCTAGAGGACAAAGATGAGCGAAGCAACTCAGCTTTAATCGAAGCCATGACGCCAAAGGCGAAGGATGACGTAAAAGGTACCGGAGGACGTCAGCATCCCTGATTAAAGAGATACCGGCGTCACCGGTAGCTAAAGAAGGTTTATAAAGTAGTTTGTCCAGTCAAAGATGCCATTAGGGTTTCCTAGGGTTTCTTCCCCTGTAAGCCACCCTCTCCCCTATATAAGGAGAGGGGGCACCCCCATTACACGCGCGGACACAGGTGAGTACCTTGTAATCAGAAACATGTAACCTTGTTTGAGCAAGAAATAGAAAGATCTGAGGAGGAAATAGCCTTAGCATTCTTCTTCTTCTTCCTCTGGCCAAAGCCTTGTTCTTGAGAATCTCACCCGGAAATCCACACCATCTTACCAAAACCCTCCCCCGAATCCTCTAGCGCACATTCGGCCCCAACTCAAGCCATCCTATGGCATCTGTCTGTTCACCACGACGACAGTTGGCGCCCACCATGGGGCCAGCAGCTGCGCTTGCTGGAGTACATATTCGGGCGGGCCTCCTCACCATCGCCGGCGAGCGTGTCGTCACCGCGCTCGTTGACCGCGTCCTCGACATGGACTTCATCAACGACAACACGAGCTACTTCGCCAATGGAGGTAAGTACCCCAAGAAGAGACACATCGTCGAGTTCGGGAGCTTCCGCATCTATTACGGCACCGTCCCCGAGCGCCAGTGCCTCTCGCCGGTGCTGGTGGCTCCGGACCCGCCAAGATATGCGCTTCCCAGCGGCCACGCCGCCGGCAGCGTCGAGGTGCTGATGGTTGGCGCGGCTGACGCTGGCAAAGGAGCTGCGGTGGAAGGCGCTGGACAGACGAAGTCCACGCGCACGGCCAAACTGCCGACCGAGCGCGACCAGGTGGCCCCAGGTGCGTCTGCGGTGCCACCGGAAACTCCTCTCCAAGCGGCCATGAGCGTGCTGGCGATGCCCATCGCGCAGAACATCGATCCGGCAGCGGCTCAGGCGGAGCTGGAGGCGCAGCGCCAGAAATTGCTCTCCGGGGGCGCGGACATCATCCGGGCGCAGTGCGAGCTGAACCTAACCCTACATGAGTATAACGCGGCCCTTTTCTTCTGTTAGCGTTCATCCGGCTAGGCAATCGGAAAACAGGCTTAGAGCTCGCAATCTAGACCAGGATTTGCGTAAGGAAGTTCTTACCGGAAAAAGCGCCTCTGCATCTTTGAGCATTGTAGAGAAACCTAAGTACAGTAGCCCGGATAAAACCATCAAAGCTGCTAGGGCTGCAGTAGAGCTATGTGAATCGCTTACCGTAGATGCTTTGGCAAAACAGCAAGATCGTGTTAGAGAGTTGCTTGATATGATTGAGCAGCAAAATGCTGAGCAGCTCGCAAAAGTGAACAAGGCTGCGGCATCGAAGTCTGTGCGTTCTACAAAGAATGCCGGAAGCAAGTCCCATGGGCAGGCATCGTCCCCCCATCCGGACAAAAGAAAAGAAAAAATGAATGCACAGCAGATGACTGTGTACGATCCGGTGCTTGCCGGAAAACAACAAGCCGGGCGATATGAGGCCGGTAGAAAAAACCAAGGGGCAACAGGCGGCTATGCCGGAAACGGTTATGCCGGAAAAGATTACGCCGGCGGAGAAGAAAGTGGGCAAAATTTTCGCGCTGCAAGAGCAGCGTACGTGGAAGAGAAAATGCCTCCGCCAAGGTACCGGCAGGCAAGAGCCACGGTACCGGAAAGATACGAAGAGGCTGATTCAGGAACTGAAAGAATTGCGGCCTACCGGAACCCCCTGGGAGACCGGTTAGGAGAAAGATGCCTACCAGACCGGGATGCGAGGCACAGGCTGGATAGGATGTACTTATCTGAGATGGTCGAAGCAGAAGGACCTCCGGGCCCCAAGTGTTTTGGTCCACGCATCATGGGAGAGGAACCAACGGTTCGCAACTTCACGTTGCCCCGCGATACAAAAACTTATGATGGCACCACTAAGCCGGAAAACTGGCTCGCGGATTACGTGACCGCAGTTTACGTTGCCGGTGGCGGAGGAACTGTCACTGGTGGAGGAAACTGGCACTGGGCCGTGAGAATTGTACCATCTTTCCTGGTAGGACCAACGCGCATCTGGCTAAACAATTTGCCAGCAGGAAGCATAAATGGCTGGCTGGACTTTGAGGAAGCTTTTGTGAGCAACTTCAGCAGTACTTACCGGAGGCCAAACTGGCCGCAGCAGCCCGCCTTGTGCGTGCAGCGTTCGAACGAAACAGACCGGGATTACCTGACCCGGTGGAACTCCACAAGAAACTCTTGTGAAGGAGTGATCGAGGCACAAGCCATTGCCTGGTTTTGCAATGGGTGCAGAAGAGGTTCACCTCTGTGGCAAAAGCTACAGAGAAACATGCCAACAACTTTGGCAGAAATGATACGTGTGGCAGATAGCTACGCATTGGGAGACCCAATGCAACCAGCAGTACAAGCTGAGCCCGAACAAACAAACCAGCCTCAGCAGCGCCAAGAACAGTACCGGGATAACCGGCAGAACAAAAGAAGGGAAGATTTTCCGGATCGGAGGTATGGTCCGCAGCAAGTAGCCGCAGTGCAGGATAATTCCGGCGCTAGTGGAAGCTAGAGGCAGAAAACCGGATCGCAGCCGTGGGCGGGTCCTAAAAAACAATGGGTTGAAAAGAAACCGTGGCAAAATGACGAGAGATACACCATGGAGTCCGCTATGGATCAGCCGTGCCGGTGGCACACACCAAACCCCAGAAGGCCGGCAAATCATTTGACAAAAGATTGCACTTGGACCAAAAGATTGATGGGTAAAGGTACGACAAAAGATGCCGGAAGACTACCACCACCACCCCGGCTTACCGGAGCAAATGCTCTGCCGGTACAGCCTCAGCCGAACCGGCCACCGCAACAAGTTCATCAGGTGGGAGATGGTAATGGCCAACCACCTCCACCGGCACCTTTAGGCTGGAACATTTATCAAGATCCGGACATGTGCTGCGTTGTGTTCGTCACTGAGCCAACAGACCAACAAAGTGTGCACCGCCGTTCCATGGAGGTAAACGCGGTGATGCCGGCAATTCCAAAGTACATGTTGTGGTCCAATCAGGAAATCAGCTGGTCATTCAGGGATCACCCAAAGTTGATGCCGAATCTGGGTAGCTATGCTCTTGTTGTAGACCTTATCATGCATGGGCCAACAGCTCGAGTCAAGTTCAGCAAGGTGCTGATAGACAATGGGAGCAGCATAAACATAATGTACCAGCATACAATGCGTACGCTGGGGATAACAGAAAACATGTTGCAACCAACTCACACAACTTTCCACGGAATCGTTCCGGGGTTGTCTTGTTCGCCCATGGGAAAAGTCCGGGTGGATGTGTCATTCGGAGGACGTGACAATTGTCGGGTGGAGAATCTTCTGTTCGAGGTGGTGGACCTGGAGAGCCCTTACCATGCACTGTTGGGAAGACCGGCACTGGTGGCCTTCATGGCCTCAACTCACACGGTGTATCTTAAGATGAAGATGCCGACACCTCGTGGACCCTTAACGGTGGTGGGAAACTACAAGGTCTCGCTGGAAACCGCTTCCGCTGGATCAAATCTGGCTGAATCGCTGGTGATCGCAGAGGAAAAGAAAAGAATGCAAACTGCGGTTGCACTGGCTCAGTCCTCACAGTTGAGCTTAGAGGCAATGAGTGGCAACCTGGGCACACTGGCATTCAAGCCAACCAACGAAACAAAAGACATTGTGCTGGACCCGGCTTACCTTGAGCGTACCGTTCGTATCGGTGCTGGACTCGGTGAGGCATAGGAAAGCGCGCTCACCAGTTTCCTCCGTGAGAATCGGAATATCTTTGCCTGGTCTACTGATGACTTGGTAGGTGTTCCGAGGGAGCTGGCTGAGCACTATCTAAATGTCCGGAAGGATGCGAAGCCGGTGAGGCAGCCCTTACGCCGGTTCGCTGAAGACAGAAGAAAGATCATTGGAGAAGAAGTGACAAAGTTACTTGTTGCCGGTTTCATCGTGGAAGTACTGCATACCGAGTGGGTAGCAAATCCGGTGCTGGTTGAGAAGAAAAAAGAGGAGAACCTTGAAGCAAAAGCTCCAAAGGTATGGCGCATGTGCATCGACTACACCAACCTGAACAAAGCTTGCCCGAAAGATCCTTTCCCCTTACCCCGGATCGATCAAGTGATTGATTCCACTGCTGGTTGTGAACTGTTGTCATTTCTGGATGCTTATTCCGATTTCCACCAGATTCCCCTGAAAAAGGAAGATCAAATAAAAACTGCGTTTATCACCCCGTACGGGGCTTATTGCTATGTCACTATGCCTTTCGGTTTGCGCAACGCTGGTGCAATGTACCAGCGCTGTATGCAAAAGTGTTTGTTTGATCAAATCGGAAAAAACGTGCAAGTCTATGTGGACGACGTTGTGATAAAAACTAAGGTCAAGGAAACCTTAATTGATGATCTGAGACAAACGTTTGACAACCTAAGAAGGTTCCGGATGAAACTCAATCCGGCAAAATGCACATTCGGTGTCCCTGCCGGCAAGTTGCTTGGCTTTCTCGTATCAAGCCGGGGAATAGAGGTCAATCCGGTAAAGATCCGGGCCATTGAAAGAATGACCATTCCGCAGGATCTCAAAGATGTACAAAAGTTTACCGGAAGCTTGGCATCGCTAAGCCGGTTCATAAGTAGGCTGGGAGAAAAGGCTTTGCCGCTCTATGCTTTGATGAAAAAATCCGATACCTTCGTCTGGACCCCTCAGGCAGACGCAGCGTTCAAAGAGCTGAAAACGATGTTATCCACCGCGCCCATACTGGCTTCGCCTTTGGAAAGGGAGCCCATGCTGTTGTATATAGCAGCAACAAACCGGGTTGTGAGTGTTGTGGTTGTAGTTGAAAGAGAAGAGGAAGGTAAAGCCGTGCAGCGACCGGTATACTACCTGAGCGAGGTGCTCTCCCTCTCAAAACAAAACTACCCTCACTTCTAGAAAATGACCTATGGAGTGTTCATGGCCGCCACAAAGCTCAAGCACTATTTCGAGGAGCACCCCATGAAAGTAGTAAGTGAAGCACCCATCTCAGACATCATGTGCAACAAGGATGCTAGCGGCAGGATTGCTAAATGGGCAATTCAGATATGACCATACGTACCGGTATACGAAAGAAGAGACGCCATAAAATCACAAGCTTTAGCTGATTTCTTGGTCGATTGGGCGGAAATGCAATACAAACCGCCGGAACACAAGATAGAATACTGGAAGATGCACTTTGACGGATCCAAACTCAAGGAAGGTCTGGGTGCCGGTGTGGTGCTTACCTCACCCAAGGGAGATCATCTCCGGTATTTTTTACAAGTGCACTTCAGAGCATCCAACAATGTGGCTGAGTATGAGGCTATGATCCATGGGCTCAAGGTCGCAAAAGAAATTGGGGCGCACCGGATCATTTGCTATGGCGACTCAGATCTTGTGGTGCAGCAGTGTTCCGGGGATTGGGACGCAAAAGATGCCAACATGGCCTCATACCGGTTCCATGTGCAAAAGATTTCCGGTTTCTTTGAGGGGTGTGAGTTTCACCATGTGCCGCGCGCGGAAAATGAAGCCGCGAATACTCTCTCTAAGTTGGGTTCCTCCCGGCAGAAAATCCCTCCCGGAGTGGCTTTGGCTCATCTAAGGACTCCATCGATTAAACCGAGTCCGGAATCGAAATCAATCTTTGTACCGGAGTCACACATTGTGCCAATGGACATTGACGAAGAAAACCCGGGGACTGCTCCGGTAAACCCGGGGACTGCAGGATCTAAGCCGGAAGAGGCTATGCTGGTGACATGGGCATACCCTTCGGGTACCCATTATTAGTATACCTGGCTCGGCCCAATATGGAGAAGACCAAATATGGAGAAGGTCCAACAAGGCAACCCGAAGAAATAGTCGACTAGGACTCTTGTAAAACCCTAGGCTGGTTGCATATATAAACTCTAACCAGGGCACCCGAAATAAAGAGGACAACAGATAGACAGAATATAGACAACATAGCTCCGCTACGGCGACACCCTGTAAAGATACAATGATCATATACTGGATTGCTAGCAGCACGTAGGGATCCTCCACCGAGGGGACCCGAAGCTGGGTACGTCGTGTGCCTAATCTCGCTCCCGGAATCTCCATCGTCGCTCTCTCCCGAAACCCTAGTCTACAATACGTAGGCATTGCCGAGGTGATCCCTCGTCAATTGGCGCCGACCGTAGGGATCGCGACGACTGGATTTTGTCATCCGGGCGGGATCCATCATCATCAAGAACAACACGATCGGATTTGGCCGGCTAATTCGACTCCTCAGCTTCTTCACATCGATGCGGCCGCACCAACGTTTTCTACGGCACGGCTGATCCGCGCGTGTGCGGGTGTCAAGAATCAAATAAAGGGAAGTTAAGTTGGATCAATTCATGCCAGTATGCGGGGCTACATTGGAATCAAGTAAAGCGAAGCTACGATTGGAATTCATGGCAGGCTTTGTCTCCCGCGAGGCTAGCACGCACGCGTGCGACCGATCCTCTTTTCTTTTTTTATTTTCTGTCTCTACGTTTCTTTCTCGGATCGTATCTCATTTGCTTATCGATTGAATTACTATTGAATTACTTACTAAAGCTAGAACTAATCCGTTGCATAACCTTTTTTTGTACGTATGCCTCATGTGGAAAAATTTCCATGGCTGGCAAAGCAAGGGGGATAGTGACACTGGTTCGGCGGTGACGTGCTACGCGTGCCGTGATTTCATCCAATTCACGAGAGGTGGTGCTGCTCCCAGCGCCGGCGACGCCGAGGCGGCGCTGCTCCCAGCAACGACGACATCAACGGCGCGAGGCGCTGCTCCCAGCGACGGCGACATCAACGGCGCGAGGTGCTGCTCCTGCTCCTGCTCATGGCGGCGACGGAAGGGAAGGTGGGGCAGGAGGCAGGGGCGATTGGAGAGGAGCAGCCCTCGGGAGGAGATTGGGGAGGACGAGCCACGGAGCCGCCCGCACTGACCATCGACAGAAAGGACAAAACTACCCCGCTATCTACCGGCGCGGAGAAGATATTTTCCGCGGCCGGCGTGACGCGAGCGCAACGCAAAGAAGAGCCCAGCCACTGATGTGTGGGCCCGTTCGAACATGGGACCCACGCGCACACAGACGCGTGTATATCATGGCCATTGCATGGCTTTGTCTAGCACTAGGGACCAATGGTAAAAACCGCTCGAGGTCTGCTGCCAACCACTCCACATCCAGGAAAGAACGGTTGAGATAGAATTTTGGCCAGGCTCTGTAAAAATCGAACGGTGTATGTTCTCAAATCGCTGTAAATCCCCCTTTGGGGGCATCTATTATACCTTTAGATTTAGAAAATTATCAGAATTTTTTCGCTTCAATACAACTGCGGATCGGAATAAGCTCTGGCTACTTCGCCGCCGCACAATCACCACACTCGGGGACTCATCCGTCGCGGATCCACTTCATCGACTGCATTCCGTCGGGTCAACAACTTTCGGCTAAAATACGGCATGTCTCTGTTTCATCGGTTGCGTCCTCTTCATCGACTATATCGGCCACATCTACTACTTTCGGCTAGGCGCCGCGTAACTACAGACTGCGTCCGAGGCACGACTTGCATCCACATCGGCTCCGCCACACCCGATAAAAAGCTAAGTTTCCCTTTTCCTCCAAGATTCTATTATTTATTTACTTTCCCCATACCCGAATATTCGGGGGTTGTGCCATTACAATATTACAGCAAATACACTCAACACTGGGGGCTCTGCCATTACTTTGTTACCACAAATACACTCGATTACTTGGTGAATTTCTTTTCATCGCCTCTGGATATATCTCCTTCAGCTCCGTGGATTTATTTTCGGCTTAGTGAAATTACCTTCTTCGGATCAGTGGAGTCATCTTCGTCGGCTTATTGGATTTTTCTTCATCGGATTCATCTTATAAGATTCATCTATATGGATATTACTGGTTTACTCTTATACAATATTACCCGATGCGTTTCCGGGCCAATGGATTCATCTTCTATGGTTATTACTGGAACTATTTTCTTCGGATCAATGGATTCATCCTTTATGATATCAACGGATTCATTTTCTTTGGTTATTACTGGATTCTTTGGGTCAATGGATTCATCTTCTATGGTTATTACTGGAACAATTTTCTTCGGGTCAATGGATTCATCCTTTATGATATCAGCGGATTCATCTTATATGGTTATTATTGGATTCTTCGGGACAATGGATTCATCCTGTATGATATCGTCGGATTCATCTTCAATATATGATCATATGTGATGGTGTAATCTTTAATATGGATTCATCTCAAGTACTTCATCTCGTATTCATCTTCAGTATTTCATCCTTAATGGTCTTCTTTCGGCGTCACGGCTAACACTCGGGGGCTCGACAATGACTTTGCCCTGGGTTATAACTGCGGTACCGTGTCTAAGCAACAATCATGACATCACCCCATCAATGCTCGGGGGCTCGGCTATTTTTTCATCAACAATTTCGCGGCATCGACTTTTGCTATTTGGTGGCTTCTAATTTGGCTAGATTTCTTATCTACACTCGAAGACTTCATCATGCATCGACTTCGTCGTGTCCAAAAAGCTAAGTGTTCTTTTATTTTGTACAAAGTTGATTATCGTTTACTTTCATCGCACCCGACACTCGGGGGCTGCGTGGCATATATTCACTTTACATATCATCGAATCTGAGCATCTGACACCACATGCGAAAAAGAGAGTCAAGGAAAAGATAGAAAAGGTTTGTTTATTTACGAAGGAGAAAGAAAATTTCAAAGTATACAAGTTCTTGAGCTTATGTTCGGATGCGCGCAC
Organism: Lolium perenne; assembly: GCF_019359855.2. Lineage (NCBI taxonomy): Eukaryota > Viridiplantae > Streptophyta > Magnoliopsida > Poales > Poaceae > Lolium > Lolium perenne. The sequence goes on along the minus strand of NC_067250.2, from coordinate 122,672,560 downwards.
CTGACCATAGCCTCGGGGGCTACTCCCATCGGGAGCGCTGACCGCGCACCCGCCGAAATCTTCTTCAGGGAGGAACCCGACGAAATCAAAAGAGCACCCGACGAAATCTTCTTCGGGGGAGAACCCGACGAAATCAAAAGAGCACCCGACGAAATCTTCTTCAGGGAGGAACCCGACGAAATCAAAAGAGCACCCGAAGAAATTTTATTCAAGGAGAACCCGACGAAATTATCCTCAAGGAGGACCCGAAGAATTATCCTCAGGGAGGTCCCGAAGAATTATCCTCAAGGAGGACCCGAAGAATTATCCTCAAGGAGGACCCGAAGAATTATCCTCAAGGAGGACCCGAAGAATTATCCTCAGGGAGGTCCCGAAGAATAATCCTCAGGGAGGACCCGAAGAATTATCCTCAGGGAGGTCCCGAAGAATTATCCTCAAGGAGGACCCGAAGAATTATCCTCAGGGAGGTCCCGAAGAATTATCCTCGGGGAGGACCCGAAGAATTATCTTCAAGGAGAACCCGAAGAATTGTCCTCAGGGAGGACCCGAAGAATTGTCCTCAAAGAGGACCCGAAAAAATTTCCTGAAGGAGGAACTCGACGAAATTAACATCAAGGAGGAACCAAAAAAAAGGAAAGAGAACAGGATAGACAAATCTTCGGGTCCATTGACTCGTCATTTGTTCTGAGAAAGAGTATCGGTGATATGCCTGCCGACAATATAGAAGAACCCAATATATTCGGCTGTCTCATCACGCCCGAGAAAAATATAGAAGAACCCGCAAAATGGGTCATTGCATCAGCCGAACAAGGCACTCGACAATATATTCTCAGAGCGCTAAAAGTCGCGAATAATCTTTGAATGCCGCAAAACTCTGCGAAGGTAAGACCCCAGATCCGTTCTGAGCGGCGTGGCACCGTCTCTGACGTTGGTTTGCTACTTTTATCCGTATCAACAGATACGAAGAAAAATCCTAACGGACGCGTTAGGTACCCGATAAAACATGACTGGGACTCGACAGATGGTAAGACCTTAAGCGGCACCTGTCGAGTTAACACCAGTATCCCGGGATCATGTCCAGGGACGTGATCTTGAAGTAGGTTTTTTGCGGATTGCCACTAGAGTAGTTAACTAGTACCTGATCCGTCAGATGAACTAGCCCCAATTACCATTATCCCTGTACAATATAGATATGGATGTCAAATAAAAACAGCAACGGCATGGAGTCGATAAAAAGAGGGGCTGCACCAAGTTGTTTATCGAGTAGTACAACTTGAGCCTATGTCTAGGTGCAAGCACCTGCTCATAGGCTCGGGGGCTACTCTTATCATGAGTATTGTTCACCCTCCCGATAAGATACAAGAAAGAGGAAAAATTGTGGTGTCGATTATAAGCAAGTTGAGCCTACACCCAAGTGCAAACACTTGGCTGTAGCCTCGGGGGCTACTCCCATCGGGAGCGCTGGTCGCGCACCCAATAGAAAATAACTTCGACAGCAACTACGGCAATCAAGATTTGTAGACTCAACTCGATTTTACGACTCGAGTGGAGCCTACTCCCATCGGGAGTGTTGGATTTCATTAAGTCCTCTAACAGGAGTCGATAAAAAAAGGGGCTGCGCCCAGAAGTATAGTCAAGTTCTTCATCGAGTAGTACAACTTGAGTCTATGCCCAAGTGCAAGCACTTGCCCATAGACTCGGGGGCTACTCCCATCGGGAGCGCTGCCGCGCACCCGACAGAAAAACAATTTCAAGAATCATCGACATCATCTACGCTACACATGATCTACGACATGGACCTCGCCTTGTATTTTCTTCGACTTCGGAGATGGTTATGCTTGGAGTTTCTACGCAAGTCTTCGACTTCCCTATAAACTCGGGGGCTACTGACATGGGCATACCCTTCGGGTACCCATTATTAGTATACCTGGCTCGGCCCAATATGGAGAAGACCAAATATGGAGAAGGTCCAACAAGGCAACCCGAAGAAGTAGTCGACTAGGACTCTTGTAATACCCTAGGCTTGTTGCATATATAAAGCTAGCCAGGGCACCCGAAATAAAGAGGACAACAGATAGACAGAATATAGACAACATAGCTCCGCTACAGCGACACCCTGTAAAGATAGAATGATCATATACTAGATTGCTAGCAGCACGTAGGGATCCTCCACCGAGGGGACCCGAAGCTGGGTACGTCGTGTGCCTAATCTCGCTCCCAGAATCTCCATCGTCACTCTCTCCCGAAACCCTAGTCTACAATACGTAGGCATTGCCGAGGTGATCCCTCGTCAGCTGGTGGACAACATAGAGATAGACGTACCAGTATTCCTAGTCCGGGAAGCACCAACTTGGGTTGAACCTATTAAGGAATTCCTGATCAACGGCACCCTACCGGTTGACGAAAACGAGTCAAGGAGGATCCAAAGAAAGTCCAAGGCCTACACTATCATCAATGGTGAGGTATACAAAAGAAGTGTTACCGGTGTCCTCTAAAGGTGTGTGGAACCGGAAGAAGGAAAAGAAATGATGGTGGAAATTCACCAAGGAGAATGTGGGCACCACGCTTCATCAAGGGCGCTGGTGGCAAAAGTGTTCCGGCATGGGTTCTACTGGCCCACGGCTCTAGAGAACGCTGAGGATTTGGTACGAAAATGCAATGGGTGCCAACGGTACGCCAAGCAAAATCATACCCCAGCTTCCGGTCTCAAAACTATACCATTAACTTGGCCGTTTGCTGTTTGGTGCCTTGATATGGTTGGTCCATTCAAAACTGCGAGGAGCAGCTTTACCCACATCCTAGTGATGGTGGATAAGTTCACCAAATGGCTTGAAGTGAAACCTATCGCCAAATGTGATGGGCACACAGCGGTGAAATTCTTAAAAGATGTGATCTTGCGGTATGGATACCCGCATAGCATTATCACTGACAATGGCACAAACTTTGCTCAAGGTGAGTTCAAAAGATTTTGTGAGGATAACAATATCCGGTTGGATTTGTGCTCGGTCGCACATCCGCAAGGCAATGGCCAAGTGGAGAGAACCAATGCTTTGGTGCTATCCGGTATCAAACCAAGGCTCATTGAACCGCTTGAAAAGACACCAGGATGTTGGCTCGATGAGCTACCATCAGTACTGTGGAGCATAAGAACGACTCCGAACCGGTCTACCGGATACACTCCATTCTTCATGGTTTACGGGGCAGAAGCCGTGATTCCAACCGATATCATACATGATTCACCAAGGGTTCTGACATAGGCATCCCCAATGGGCCTACCGAAGATGGTACCCGGGGTTTACTAGAAGCCCACTACTCGAAGAATAAAGAGATTCGGAAGCCCAAGTTATTATTAAGGAAAGCTAGAATTGTATTAGGAATACTACTTGTAATCTCGCGGGATGGGTTGGAAACCCTCCTGGACTCTATAACTTGTGTATTACGAATCCCTCGGCTCCGCCTCCTATATAAGGGGGAGTCGAGGGACAAAGAAAGGATCGATTCATTGTTTCACGCAACCCTAGTTTTCATAATCGTCGAGTACTTTTCGGCTGAAACCTTCGAGATCTACTTGCCCTCTACTTCCAACTAAACCCTAGTCTACAATACGTAGGCATTGATAAGTTAATCCCTTGTCAATTGGCACCGTTTGTGGGAATTAGAGGTGTCAAGGATCTGATCTCGATGGCACGTTCAAGTTCGTCGACTTCGTCAACTGCAAGCAACGCGATGGATAGAGGTAAACAGATCGAAACTGGTCTAGTTGATTTTGTACCTCACCCGCCCTCCCGTTTGGATGCATATACGTATCTGGAGGAGCCCATGGAGATGACGTTCGGAAGGTTCCACTTTCGTGTCGAGAAGGAAGGAGCGTATCGTCTCGAAATTCCGACCTCGTCGGGATTATCAGCGGTCGATCCTGATTTTTCAAGTTTAGCATCATCAATCGAGTCAGGCGACGAGGAGATTTCGTCGCCACGCTTCATCAGCACCAGGGAAAGTGAAAAACTCGCCAAGATCTTCAGCGACATGTCCTTCGAGTCATCCGCGGACTCTGATATAAGCGATGACCAAGCAACATCGACGGCTTCAACTTCATCGACAGATCCACTACTGTTGGAAAGGTCTTCACCAATCTATGTGATGGTATCACCAAACCCAGCAAAGTTCAAAATTCAAAATATCATCAGATCTATGCCATCGGAGAACCAAGTCGTGATCAGGAGGAGACATCAGAGGCTTTCGACGATTTGGGAAATCCATACGTCGATCCCGCTGATCTTAGGCCCGGTCTAGGCACTAAATATGTTGGGTCTACGCCGCGTTTAAGGGTTCAACTTCCACAAGAAGCGTGGGATAGAGCCGCAAGAGCTATGGATGGTACATAACCAATGACTACAACTGCTACGTCGGAAGAGTTGCAAGCGTATCAATATAGACTCGCTCGCGTCGGAAGAGAATTGGAAAAATGGACAGCTGCTCTAAACAGAAGGCAGGAAGCGGCTTCTGCGTCAAGCAGGCGAAGGGCGGATTTAAGTCGACAATCTGGCACTTCGGGAGATAGTCACAGAGCAGCTCGAAATAGAGCAAGATCTCGGCTGCAAGATATACCTGAGGCAGATAGGGAGAATCTGGTCCAAAACCTCGACATGTCCTTTATGTCAATAGACACGAGGGGGAATATTATCCCTAAGACGCCAGAAGCTGGGTACATGGCGACGCAAGCCTTCATCCTCGCATCCAAACCACCTGCCGGAGATCCAAGAGAAGCACTGTACAATATGGCTATGGCAGGAGTAGGAGCCATGGGAGCGGCGTTTGTAAATTCACCTCCCGAAGGATCGGCAAGGCAAAATAGTCCACGACCTACTGCAGCAGCACTAGGTCCCGAGAGAGCAAGCGGAGCAAGAGACACAGAAATTCAAGCAAGGGTAGACAGAGCAAGACAAAATAGAAGGGAGCATCGGCATTCTCCAGACATAGCCGAAGAAGATATGTGTGGATTACCATTCTTTACAAGAAGGGTCCGAAAAACTCGGGTGCCTTCAGGGTTTAAGTTACCCGATAATTTCAAAAAATTCGATGGCCTGCAAGATCCCGAGGATTGGCTAGTCGATTATCTCAAGACAGTGAAACTGATAGGCGGAACCAGAGCAACAACTATGCAGAGCATTCAAGTACACCTGAGTGGAGCTGCACGATCTTGGATAAAGAAGCTTCCTTCAGGTTCCATAGACAGCTGGGATGACTTTGAGGATATATTCGTCAAGAACTTCCGGTCCACCTGCAAGAAACCCGCATCGCTAGAGGAGCTGAGGTCTTGTCGACAAAAGCACGATGAGTCAATGAGAAAGTACATCCAGAGATGGAACATCATTAAAAACTCGGCAGAGAACATATCTGACGAGAGAGCAATAGATGCATTCGTGGCAGGAATTCGACGGGGAGATTTCGTCGAGGATTTGGGGAGAACCAACCCAAAGACAGTATCAGCGTTAATGGAGATAGCAAACAGGTGGGCAGATGGAGAAGATGATGTTCACAATAAGCGACATAGGTCGCCAGAGGAAGACCGCAGTCGAAATTTTCAAAATAGACGACGTTTTTCTCGACAGTTCTCGAGTTACGATGCTCCTGGCCAAATATCGGCTGGTTTTCGAGGAAACAGTGGAGGAAGCAATAGAGACGACTATCAAAAAGGCAACGAGCAGCGCGGCGACAATAGAGATGATTCTCGAAATAACAGGCAAAATAGCGGACCAAGGTTTCAGAGACCTTTTGTATCTCCCGAGGATATGATGAACGGGCCATGTCAGATGCATTTTTATGTCGACAATAATGGGAAGAGGCAGTCAGGACATCTACAGAAGGACTGTCGAAACTTTCAAGCAATGTTGAGGTTCGCAGGGCAAGCCAATGCTCAGGCAGCAAGTCGAAATCCTCAGGGACCTAGGAGTGAGATCCACCTACCACCCGCTCCCGCAATTACGGACGAAAATCGACACCAACTCAGAATAGCGGCAGCACCACAACCACCCCCATACGTTGATCCCAACTCCAACGGAGCGGTCTCGATGATTCAGAAGGGTATGCCGTCCAATAGAGCTCAGAAAGTGATCTCGCGACAAGTGTTTATGGCAGAGAAGATGCCTCCACCAACGATTGAGTACCTAAATTGGTCAGGGCAGGACATTGGCTTCACAATAGCGGATCACCCGCAACAAGTTCCTCGACCAGGACAGTCAGCACTTATCTTACCAGCAGTGATCACAGGATTCTACGTTTCTCGAGTATTCATAGATGGAGGCAGCAGTCTAAACCTTATGTACGCAGATACACTAAGGAAGATGAACATATCCCTAGCAAATTTGAAACCAACTGATACACGTTTTCATGGTATCACACCAGAAAAGCCAAGTTATCCGTTGGGGAAAATCAATCTCGACGTTCAGTTTGGGACCCGAGAAAATTACAGGATAGAAAGGCTGGAATTTGAAGTCGTGGATTTCCCGTCACAGTATCACGCCCTGTTGGGACGACCAGCATATGCCAGGTTTATGGCGGTACCACATTACACGTACCTGTTATGGAGGCTACCAGGACCTAAGGGACCAATCACAGTCAAAGGAAGTTTCGCGTTAGCTGATAAGTGCGACAAGGATTTTCATCAACTGTCAGAAACTTTCGGGATGCAGGCAGAGTATATGGCGTCAAGGCTCAAAACTGATTATGATGTGTTGCCAGATGTAGGAAGGCCTCTCAGGGAGCCAACTTTTAACACTACGAAAGATTCCAAGGAGGTGCAGATTCACCCGACAGATCCAAAGAAAACGACGTCCATCGCAACAGACATGGACCTCGCATAGGAAAGCGCGCTCGTCGAGTTCCTCCGTGAGCACTGGAAAATCTTCGCATGGTGTCCAGCTGACATGCCAGGAGTACCCAGGGAACTTGCCGAGCACCACTTAAACTTGGATCCAATTGCGAGACCAATTAAACAACCTTTGCGGCGTTTTTCGGAACCAAACCGCAAAGCTATGCTGTCATAGATTGATCGACTCAGAGAAGCTGGTTTCATCAAAGAGCTACATACAGAAGCCACGTGGGTAGCTAACCCAGTGTTGGTGCCGAAGAAAAACACGAAAGTCCTTCGCATGTGCGTCGACTTCACGTGTCTCAATAAACATTGTCCAAAGGATCACTTTCCCCTCCCAAGGATCGATCAAATCATCGACTCCACGGCAGGATGTGAACGTCTTTCCTTCCTGGATGCATATTCTGGTTATAACCAGATCAGATTAAAAGAAGAAGATGAAGTAAAAACAGCGTTCATAACACCTTATGGCGTGTTCTGTTACAGAACAATGCCTTTTGGCTTGAAAAACGCGGGAGCAACATATCAGCGGATGATGCAGAAGTGCTTAGCAACACAGATTGGGAAAAACGTACAAGTGTATATTGACGATGTCGTCATAACATCAAAAAAGGGGACAACTTTGATCGAGGATCTCAAGGAAACTTTCGACAACCTTGACAAGTTCTGCCTCAAATTGAACCCGACGAAGTGTTCTTTCGGCGTCCCTGTAGGAGAAATTCTCAGATTCCTAGTCTCAGCAAGAGGATTGAAGCTAATCCAGAAAAAATTCAAGCTATCGTAACAATGAGGAAGCCAACAAAGTTGAAAGAAATACATCAGTTAACTGGGCGAGTCGCAGCTTTAAGCAGATTCTGTAGGATAACGTTGCATAGAAAACAAAAATTTTCCTACCGCGAGAACGCAATCCAAGCCAAGATGCAAAGCCCTCCGCAATGATCGAGTCTCACCCTTGAAGAGTTCCAAAGCCTACAAGATGAGGCTCTTGTTGCTGCGGTAGACGATCACTTGCCGCTTGCAAAAGCGCGTAGAAGATCTTGATCTCAGTGCCACAATCGGGCAGCACCTCCATACTCGGTCACACGTTCGGTGTTGATGAAGACGACGTCCTTCTCCCCGTTACAGCGGGCAGCGGAAGTAGTAGCTCCTCCTTGAATCCGGCAGCACGACGGCGTGGTGGCGGTGGCGATGGAGAACTCCGGCGGAGCTTCGCTAAGCTATGCGGGAGAGGTGGAGGAGAGGGGGCGGCTAGGGTTTGTGAGAGGGAGAGGTGGCCGGCCACTTGAGGGGGTGCGGCCACAATAGCTTTTGTGTGTCCAGCCCCCTCCCCTTGCTCCTCATTATATAGGTGGAACCCCCAAGTGTTGGACTACAAGTCTTCGAATAAGACCCCAACCCAAAATTTCCATGTGTAGGGAAACCTACCCAAGGTGGGACTCCCACCCAAGTGGGATTCCCACCTTCCCATGAGGGGGAGGTGGCCGGCCACCTTAGGTGGAGTCCAACTGGGACTCCACCCCTAGGGTTGGCCGGCCATGGTTGGTGGAGTCCCTTCGGGACTCCGCCTTCCAAAGTGATTTCTTCCGGACTTTTCTAGAACCTTCTAGAACCTTCCATAAATGCACCGGATCATTTCCAAACTTGGAATATGACTTCCTATATATGAATCTTATTCTCCGGACCATTTCGGAACTCCTCGTGATGTCCGGGATCACATCCGGGACTTCGAACAATACTTCGAACTCCATTCCATATTCAAGTTCTACCATTTCAACATCAAACCTTAAGTGTGTCACCCTACGGTTCGCGAACTATGTGGACATGGTTGAGTACTCTCTCTGACCAATAGCCAATAGCGGGATCTGGAGATCCATAATGGCTCCCACATATTCAACGATGACTTTAGTGATCGAATGAACCATTCACATACGATACCAATTCCCTTTGTCACGCGATATTTTACTTGTCCGAGGTTTGATCATCGGTATCACTCTATACCTTGTTCAACCTCGTCTCCTGACAAGTACTCTTTACTCGTACCGTGGTATGTGGTCTCTTATGAACTTATTCATATGCTTGCAAGACATTAGACGACATTCCACCGAGAGGGCCCAGAGTATATCTATCCGTCGTCGGGATGGACAAATCCCACTGTTGATCCATATGCCTCAACTCATACTTTCCGGATACTTAATCCCATCTTTATAACCACCCATTTATGCAGTGGCGTTTGATGTAATCAAAGTACCTTTCCGGTATAAGTGATTTACATGATCTCATGGTCATAAGGACTAGGTAACTATGTATCGAAAGCTTATAGCAAATAACTTAATGACGTGATCTTATGCTACGCTTAATTGGGTGTGTCCATTACATCATTCATATAATGATATAACCTTGTTATTAATAACATCCAATGTTCATGATTATGAAACTAATCATCCATTAATCAACAAGCTAGTTGAGAGGCATACTAGGGACTCTTTGTTGTTTACATATCACACATGTATCAATGTTTCGGTTAATACAATTATAGCATGGTATATAAACATTCATCATAAACATAAAGATATATAATAACCACTTTTATTATTGCCTCTTGGGCATATCTCCAACAGTCTCCCACTTGCACTAGAGTCAATAATCTAGATTACATTGTAAGGTACCTAACACCCATGGCATTCTGGTGTTGGTCATGCTTTGCCCTAGGGAGAGCTTTAGTCAACGGATCTGCTACATTCAGATCAGTGTGTACTTTGCAAATATTTACTTCTCCATCTTCGATGTACTCGCGAATTGAATGATAACGTAGCTTGATATGCTTCAACCTCTTGTGTGACCTTGGTTCTTGTGCATTGGCGATGGCACCCATGTTGTCACAGTAGATGACTAATGGGTCCAATGCACTAGGAACCACACCGAGCTCTACAATGAACCTCTTCATCCATACCGCTTCTGATGAAGCCTCTGAAGCCGCTATGTACTCCGATTCTGTTGAAGACTTCGCCACCGTGCACTGCTTTGAGCTTGCCCAGCTTACTGCAGCACCATTCAATATAAACACGTACCCAGACTGTGACTTAGAGTCATCAGGATCAGTGTTCCAACTTGCATCGGTGTAACTTGTTACAACGAGCTCTTGGTCACCTCCATAACAAAGAAACATATCCTTAGTTCTTTTCAAGTACTTCAGGATATTCTTGACCGCTGTCTAGTGTTCCATTCCTGGATCACTTTGATATCTGCTAGTCAAACTAATAGCATGTGCTATATCCGGTCTAGTACATAGCATGGCATACATGATAGAGCCTACTGCCGAAGCATAGGGGATCTGACTCATCCTTTCTCTTTCTTCTGCCGTAGCTGGTCCTTGAGTCTTACTCAAGACCTTGCCTGGTAACATAGGTAAGAATCCTTTCTTACTTTCGTCCATTCTAAACTTCTTTAGAATCTTGTCCAGGTATGTACTTTGTGATAGCCCTATTAGGCGTCTTGATCTATCTCTATAAATCTTGATGCCTAATATATACGATGCTTCACCAAGGTCTTTCATTGAAAAACTATTATTCAAATAACCTTTTACACTGCTTAATAGTTCTATATCATTCCCAATCAATAATATGTCATCTACATATAATATCAGGAATGCTACAGAGCTCCCACTCACTTTCTTGTAAATACAGGCCTCTCCATGACACTGTATAAACCCGAAGTCTTTGATCACCTTATCAAAGCGTCGGTTCCAACTTCTCGATGCTTGCTTCAGTCCATAAACTGAACGCTGAAGTTTGCATACTTTGTCAGCATTTTTAGGATCGACAAAACCTTTGGGTTGTACCATATACAAGTCTTCCTCAATGTCTCCATTAAGGAACGCCGTTTTGTCATCCATCTGCCAAATCTCATAATCGAAAAATGCAGCTATTGCTAACAAAATCCTCACATATTTTAGCTTCGCTACAGGTGAGAATGTCTCATCGTAGTCAACACCTTGAATTTGTCGGAAACCCTTTGCGACAAGTCGAGCTTTATAGACAGTAATATTACCATCAGCATCTGTTTTTCTCTTGAAGATCCATTTATTCTCGACAGCCTTTCGGCTATCAGGTAAGTCTACCAAAGTCCACACTTTTATATCATACATGGATCCCATTTCGGATTTCATGGCTTCTTGCCATTTGTTGGAATCTCTTCTTCATACGCCGCAGGGTCCTCATCATTGTTGTCCATAATCATGACATTTAGACAAGGATCATACCAATCAGGAGTGGCACGTTCCCTTGTCGATCTGCGAGGTTCAGTACCTATCTCGTTTGAAGTTTCATGATCATTATCATTAGCTTCCTCTGTTGTTGGTGTAGGCGGCATAGGAACAACTTCCGGTACTGCGCTACTCTGATCAACTAGTGAAGATTCATCAATCTCATCGAGTTCTACTTTTCTTCCAGTCACTTCTTTAGTGAGAAATTCTTTCTCAAGAAAGGTTCCGTTCTTAGCAACAAAGATTTTGCCTTCGGATCTGTGATAGAAAGTGTACCCTATAGTTTCCTTAGGGTATCCTATGAAGACGCATTTCTCCGCTTTGGGTTCTAGCTTGTCCAGTTGTAACTTCTTTACATAGGCTTCGCAACCCCAAACTTTAAGGAATGACAGCTTAGGTTTCTTGTTAAACCATAATTCATACGGTGTCGTTTCAACGGATTTTGATGGTGCTCTATTTAAAGTGAATGCGGCCGTCTCTAATGCATAACTCCAAAATGATAACGGCAAATCAGTAAGAGACATCATAGAACGAACCATATCTAAGAGAGTTCGATTACGACGTTCGGACACACCGTTTCGTTGTGGTGTTCCCGGCGGTGTCAATTGTGAAAGTATTCCGCATTTCTTTAAATGCATGCCAAACTCATAACTTAGATATTCACCTCCGCGATCAGATCGTAGAAATTTAATCTTCTAGTTACGTTGATTTTCTACTTCACTTTGAAATTCTTTAAACTTCTCAAAAGTTTCTGATTTATGTTTCATGAAATAGATATACCCATATCTACTCAGATCATCTGTGAAGGTTAGAACATAACGATAACCACCGCGCGAGGCTACACTCATTGGTCCACACACATCGGTATGTATGATTTCCAATAAGTCTGTAGCTCACTCCATAATACCAGAGAATGGAGTCTTAGTCATTTTTCCCATTAGACATGCTTCGCATCTATCAAGTGACTCAAAGTTAAGTGATTCAAGTAATCCATCGGTATGGAGTTTCTTCATGCGTTTCACTCCAATATGACCAAGACGACAGTGCCACATATAAGTAGAATTATCATTCATTTTAATTCGCTTAGCATCAATGTTATGTATATGTGTATCACTACTATCGAGATCTAACAGAAATAAGCCATTCTTTTCAGGTGTTCGACCATAAAAGATATTATTCATAAAAATAGAACAACCATTATTCTCAGACTTGAATGAATAACCATCTTGCATTAAACAAGATCCAGATATAATGTTCATGCTCAACGCGGGTACAAAATAACAATTATTTAGGCTTAAAACTAATCCCGAAGGTAGATGTAGAGGAAGTGTGCCGACAACGATCACATCGACTTTGGATCCATTTCCAACGCGCATCGTCACTTCATCCTTTAGTAGTCTTCGTTTATTATTTAGTTCCTGTTTCGAGTTACAAATATGAGCAACCGAACCAGTATCAAATAACCAGGTACTAGTACGAGAACCAGTAAGATAAACATCTATAACATGTATATCAGATATACCTTCTTTCTTCTTCTTGACAAGGCCGCTCTTCAGATCCGCCAAATACTTGGAGCAATTACGCTTCCAGTGTTCCTTCTACTTGCAGTAATAGCACTCAGCATCAGGCTTAGGGCCAGTCTTAGGTTTCACAGGAGGCGTGGCAGCTTTCTTACCACCCTTCTTGAATTTTCCTTTAGACTTGCCCTGTTTCTTGAAACTGGTGGTCTTGTTGACCATCAACACTTGGTGCTCTTTCTTAATCTCAATCTCAGCAGCTTTTAGCATGGAGAAGAGTTCAGGTAACTCTTTGTTCATGTTCTGCATATTGTAGTTCATCACAAAGTTCTTGTAACTAGGTGGCAGTGATTGAAGGATACGATTAATCCCCAGTCTGTTAGGAATAACTATTTCCAAGTCACTGAGTTTCTTCGCATGCCCGGTCATAACGAGCATGTGCTCACTAACGGAGCTACCTTCTTCCATCATGCAACTGAAGAAGTGTTTCGATGCTTCATAGCATTCCACGGCCGCATGAGTTTCAAAAATAGTCTTCAACTCTTTTATCAACTCAAGTGGATCGTGGTGCTCAAAACGTTTTTGAAGATCGACTTCCAGACTGCATAGGATGGCACACTGAACTTGAGAGTACCGAGTTTTCCGAGTTGCGTAAACAATCTTTACTTCATCGGTTTCAGTTTCTGCAGGAGGGTCACCCAGCGGTGCATCAAGCACATATTGCAGATTTCCGCCAGCGAGGAAAATCCTCACATGACGGAACCAGTCGGTGAAGTTGCTACCGTTGCTCTTAAGCTTTTCTTTCTCTAGGAACTGGTTAAAATTGATTGGGGACGCCATATCTACAACATATATTTGCAATAGTTTAGACTAAGTTTATGACAAATTGAGTTCAAATTTTAATTCAACATAATTAAAAACTAGGTGAACTCCCACTCAAAACAATATCACTCGAATTGTCTTAGTGATCACACGAACCAAATCCACCACACCTAAGTCCGATCATCACGAGACAAGATGTAATTTCAATGGCGAACACTCAAAGTGTTCATCATATCAACCATATGATTCATGCTCTACCTTTCGGTATCACGTGTTCCGAGACCATGTCTGTACATGCTAGGCTCGTCAAGGCCACCTTAGTATCCGCATGTGCAAAAACTGGCTTGCACCCGTTGTATGCACTTGTTGATTCTATCACACCCGATCATCACGAGATGCTTCGAAACGACAAGTCTTGGCAACGGTGCTACTAAGGATGAACACTTTATTATCTTGATATTTCAGTGAGAGGGATCATCTTATAATGCTACCGTCGCGATCTAAGCAAAATAAGATGCATAAAAGGATTAACATCACATGCAGTTCATATGTGATATGATATGACCCTTTTGTCTTTGCGCCTTTGATCTTCATCTCCAAAGCACGGACATGATCTCCATCATCATCGGGCATGATCTTCATCATCATCGGCGTAGCGTCAAGGTCAATGGCGTCGTCTTCATGATTGTTCTCCCATGTAGCAACTATTACAACTTCTTTGAAATACTACTCAACATGACATTTAAAGACAACCATAAGGCTCCTGCCGGTTGCCACAATACAATAATGATCATCTCATACATATTCATCATCACATTATGGCCATATCACATCACCAAACCCTGCAAAAACAAGTTAGACGTCTCTAATTTTGTTTGCATATTTTACGTGGTCTAGGGTTTTCGAGAGAGATCTAATCTACCTACGAACATGAACCACAACGGTGATACTAGTGTTGTCAATAGAAGAGTAAATTGAATCTTCACTATAGTGGGAGAGACAGACACCCGCAAAGCCACTTATGCAATACAAGTTGCATGTCGAGCGTGGAGCAAATCTCATGAACGCGATCATGTAAAGTTAGCCCGAGCCGCTTCATCGCACTATGCCACAAAGATGCAAAGTACTCAAACTAAAGATAACATAAGCATCAACGCCCACAAACCATTGTGTTCTACTCGTGCAACCATCTATGCCTAGACACGGCTCTGATACCACTGTAGGATAACGTTGCATAGAAAACAAAAAAATTCCTACCGCGAGAACGCAATCCAAGCCAAGATGCAATCTAGAAGACGGGAGCAAAGAGGGGATGATCGAGTCTCACCCTTGAAGAGTTCCAAAGCCTACAAGATGAGGCTCTTGTTGCTGCGGTAGACGATCACTTGCCGCTTGCAAAAGCGCGTAGAAGATCTTGATCTCAGTGCCACAATCGGGCAGCACCTCCGTACTCGGTCACACGTTCGGTGTTGATGAAGACGGCGTCCTTCTCCCCGTTCCAGCGGGCAGCGGAAGTAGTAGCTCCTCCTTGAATCCGGCAGCACGACGGCGTGGTGGCGGTGGCGATGGAGAACTCCGGCGGAGCTTCGCTAAGCTATGCGGGAGAGGTGGAGGAGAGGGGGGCGGCTAGGGTTTGGGAGAGGGAGAGGTGGCCGGCCACTTGAGGTGGTGCGGCCACAATAGCATTTGTGTGTTCGGCCCCCTCCCCTTGCTCCTCATTATATAGGTGGAACCCCCAAGTGTTGGACTACAAGTCTTCGAATAAGACCCCAACCCAAAATTTCCATGTGTAGGGAAACCTACCCAAGGTGGGACTCCCACCCAAGTGGGATTCCCACCTTCCCATGAGGGGGAGGTGGCCGGCCACCTTAGGTGGAGTCCACCTGGGACTCCACCCCTAGGGTTGGCCGGCCATGGTTGTTGGAGTCCCTTCGGGACTCCGCCTTCCAAAGTGATTTCTTCCGGACTTTTCTAGAACCTTCTAGAACCTTCCATAAATGCACCGGATCATTTCCAAACTTGGAATATGACTTCCTATATATGAATCTTATTCTCCGGACCATTCCGGAACTCCTCGTGATGTCCGGGATCACATCCGGGACTTCGAACAATACTTCGAACTCCATTCCATATTCAAGTTCTACCATTTCAACATCAAACCTTAAGTGTGTCACCCTACGGTTCGCGAACTATGTGGACATGGTTGAGTACTCTCTCTGACCAATAGCCAATAGTGGGATCTGGAGATCCATAATGGCTCCCACATACTCAACGATGACTTTAGTGATCGAATGAACCATTCACATACGATACCAATTCCCTTTGTCACGCGATATTTTACTTGTCCGAGGTTTGATCATCGGTATCACTCTATACCTTGTTCAACCTCGTCTCCTGACAAGTACTCTTTACTCGTACCGTGGTATGTGGTCTCTTATGAACTTATTCATATGCTTGCAAGACATTAGACGACATTCCACCGAGAGGGCCCAGAGTATATCTATCCATCATCGGGATGGACAAATCCCACTGTTGATCCATATGCCTCAACTCATACTTTCCGGATACTTAATCCCATCTTTATAACCACCCATTTACGCAGTGGCATTTGATGTAATCAAAGTACCTTTCCGGTATAAGTGATTTACATGATCTCATGGTCATAAGGACTAGGTAACTATGTATCGAAAGCTTATAGCAAATAACTTAATGACGTGATCTTATGCTACGCTTAATTGGGTGTGTCCATTACATCATTCATATAATGATATAACTTTGTTATTAATAACATCCAATGTTCATGATTATGAAACTAATCATCCATTAATCAACAAGCTAGTTAAGAGGCATAATAGGGACTCTTTGTTGTTTACATATCACACATGTATCAATGTTTCGGTTAATACAATTATAGCATGGTATATAAACATTCATCATAAACATAAAGATATATAATAACCACTTTTATTATTGTCTCTTGGGCATATCTCCAACAGATTCGTCGCCAGGCTGGGAGAAAAGGCGTTACCATTCTACGCCTTGATCAAACAGGGAGAGAAGTTCCAGTGGAACGAAGAGGCAGGCAGAGCTTTCAAGGATCTCAAGCGCACAATTTCGGCACCACCAATCTTGGTGGCGCCTAAAGAGAAGGAACCTCTCCTGTTATACATTGCAGCCACACCTCAGGTGGTCAGCACAGCACTTGTCGTCGAAAGAGAAGAGGAAGGAAAACTCCATGGAGTGCAGAGGCCGGTATACTTCATCAGTGAAGTTTTATCGCCTTCAAAACAGTGATACCCGCAATACCAGAAGCTAGCATATGGAGTATTCACAACCGCGAGAAAATTGCGGCACTATTTTTCGGCACACCCGATAATAGTGCTCAATGAGGCACCTTTATCCAACATACTAAACAATCCAGAAGCTACGGGTCGTGTCTCCCTTTGGGGAATAGAACTTTTCCCTCGGGACATCACGTATGAAAAAAGAAAGGCAATAAAGTCGCAAATTCTACCAGATTTCATTGCAGAATGGATGGAGCTACAAAATACAGGACCCCCAGATTTATCGAGAACCTGGACTATGAACTTCGACGGGTCCAAGAGATTAGAGGGAGCTGGAGCAGGCGTGATACTAATATCACCTGAAGGCGACAAATTAAAGTATGTCTTACGGATGACGTTTCCAAACGCGTCTAACAATGAGGCAAAATACGAAGCTCTCATACATGGGATGAAGATGGGGAAGGCTTGTGGTACAACTCGACTAAAAATATTTGGCGACTCTCAATTGGTGGCTTAGCAAGTCATGAACCAATGTGATGCAGTCAATGATAGTATGGTAGCATACAAGGAAGTGTACAATGAGCTCGAGAAGTTGTTTGATGGATGCGAGGTAAATCACATCAGCAGGCTAAGCAATGATGAAGCCGATGTTCTCGCAAACATCGGGTCACAGTGTCTCGCGATTCCACCAGGTGTATTCTGGGAAGAGATAGCAGAGAGATCTACAAAGCCGAAGAAAGCAAAGAAGAAGGAGAAAGATAACAAACCCTCGGGGGCAACAAAAGAAATACCAGAAGAAGAAGAGGAACAGGATCTAGTAATGATGGTGCAAATTCCATGGATGCAGGTGTACATATCATACATCCTAAGAAAAGAAATACCCAATGATCCAGTTGAAGCAAGGCGAGTTATCAGACGATCCAAAGCCTTTACTGTGGTTAAAGGGGAGCTGTACAAATGAAGTATTTCGGGGGTGTTACAAAGGTGCGTCACACCCGAAGAAGGAAGGATGATCTTAAAGGATGTGCACGAAGGAATCTGTGGTCATCACGCAAGCAGTCGAGCTATAGCAGCCAAAGTTTTCAGAGCAGGATTTTATTGGTTGAGAGCAATCGAGGATGCGAAAGAAATAGTCCGTACTTGCGATGCGTGCCAGAGATTTGCCGCAAAACCTCACTCTCCGGCAGTAGAACTGATGCCAATACCGTTGTCTTGGCCCTTTGCTCAGTGGGGCCTTGATATGGTAGGAAAGCTACACAAAGCTTCGCCAGGAGGATACGAGTATATGCTCGTCGATGTCGATAAATTCACAAAGTGGATAGAAGCGAAGCCGATAAATTCGCCGGACGGAGCGTCTGTCATTAAGTTCGTGAAAAGTATCGTCTTCAGGTTTGGAGTACCTCATAGCATCGTTACGGACAATGGTAGTAACTTCACATCCAAGGAATTCAAGGCATATTGTGCAGAGGTAGGCATCAAAATACACTTTGCATCAGTTGCGCACCCGCAAACCAATGGTCAAGTCGAGAAAGCCAATTGCATTATCTGCAATGGTATCAAGAAGCGTTTGCTAGCACCATTGGAGAAAGCTCGACATACTTGGCCTGAAGAGTTTCCCAGTGTGTTATGGGAGTATTCGAACAACACCAAATAAGGCGACACAGGAAACACCGTTTTTTCTGGTCCATGGAGCGGAAGCAGTATTGCCAATAGAAATAGAGCATGATTCTCCAAGAGTTACAGAGTACAACGAAGAGGCCTCAAGAAAAGCATTGGAGGACGATGTCGATGCACTTGATGAAGCTCGAGATGAAGTGTTATCACGGGTCACCAAGTACCAGCGAGACCTGAAGAACTACCACAGTCGACGTTTACGACCAAGATCCTTTCAGGTGGGCGACCTAGTTCTTCGGCTCACGCAAAAAAGTCATGAGAAACTCGAGTCGCCGTGGCTTGGCCCTTACATCGTCACAGAAGTAATCGAAGGAGGAGCATACAGGATAAAGGACAAGAAGACAGGGGTTGCCGAGCAAAACCCCTGGAACGTGGCGCAACTCAGGCGGTTCTACGCCTAGAGTCGAAATATAGTTCCTCCTCTGTAAAAATATAATGTACTGAAACGCCCGCGAGCTTTCAGACGCACTCTTTTCCTTTTCAGGGCACCGAGTGGGGCTGGAAAGGTTTTTAATGAGGCAGGCTCGCGGTGCTGCAATATAGCAAAGATATTGATGACTTACATCCTTTTTTTGGCACACTCGGGGGCTCATGCCCAGCAATTACAATATAGCTCTTCAAAGTACAAAAATACAGTTTTGCCTTGGTGCAAAGCACCTCGCAAATCAATACAAGATAGTGATCAACAAAAAGCTCGGGGGCTCATAACCCGTGGTAACAAAAAATATATACTCTCGCAAAATAGCAAATTCATCGAGACGTAAAAAAATAAGCTTGAGCTCCGGCCAAAGGCTCGGGGGCTTTTACAAGACAGATTATACTTTACAATATAGACAACTTCTTCATCAAGAAGAATTCGGCACAAAAAATATATATGACTTCCCGCAATATAGTACAACTCAGTTGATACCTAATATATTATCTATGGATAGACCTTTGTTACTTGCAGCAGTTGTCGTATGTTCAGCATAGCTACCTTTTACAAAGAACTCCGAGTCCATCCGAAGAAGTTCGTCCATCATTTCTTTGGCTACAGGAGTTATAATATCATTGATTTTGTCGATGTTCCTCTTTCGCTTTGACTGCTTGGCCAGACATTTGGCGACAATCTTCGTCAGATCTAACTTCGGGTAGCAGATCTGTATCATAATCATGGCGAATCTTGCCCCAGCAGACAGTTGAGCTCGCACAAAGTTATGGATACGAGGGGCATCCCGGAATTTTTCCATCAGAGCGGGAAGAGTGTCTGGTATTTCATTCCGAGGAAACATGGTATTGTAAACTAGAGACAAGGTTCTTGTAGAAAAATCAAGGAACTCATGAACTTGACAAGCGCGGTCCTGAAATCTGACAATTTCTCGGGTACGTTCTGGAGTAGCCCAAAACAGAGAATCATGGTCAAGTGCAAGATTAACAAGAAGATTTGTCCTTGTGTCTACACGTTGGTCCTCAGCAGCAGTGTCCAGAAAGAAACCTATTTGGCGACAGCACAAGAATTTCAAAGGAGGAAACAGGGAAAAAATAGAGGAAGTTTTACAAAACATACCTGTCATATCCAAACTTGCTTCAGTCATCAACTCGAGCATAAAATTCTCTCGGGTGGTAGCCTTTGCAGCTTCAGAAACGGCGGCTTCTTTGGCACCTATGGCCTCTTGAGCCTGTTGCAGTGCAACTTTCTCCCTCTTAGATGATTTTCGAGACTGGTCCTTTATTATAAGTGTCTGTTTCTTCATATACTGAAGCTGTTGACAAAGTTCCTCCAAATCTTGCGCTGAACCCTTACTCGAAGAATCTTCACCAAATTCATGTTCAACAGGCATTTTCTTCGAGTGGGAGGAAGCAGGAAAAACGTCGGAGGGATGTAGAGTTGAAGTGTAGTTATCAAATATCAACTGAAAATAAAAGTTTCAACATCAATCATCAAGCAAAATAGATTTCCATTGATTGTCCAAATATTTACAAGATATTACACAAGGAGGATATCCTATCGAACTACTGAGGTAGGTGTCGCCAACGATATTCTGGCGACAGCATCAAAAGAAAAGAGAAAACAAAAGAAAGATAGGGTGGTCTACTTGACCTCCGGCTTCGACGAACTGGGAGCTGGAGTTGGATTGAATCCAAGGAAGGCAAGGATCTTCTTCGAGTTGGGTTTGGCAGCCCTAATCAAAGACTGCCACTTCTTCGTCTCCATCTCCTTAGCATCGCCAACTTTCACCCAGTCGACTTTCTGTTGGCTGTCAGCAACCAAAGCTATGGTGCCTTCAACACCAATCTTCAGGCCCTCTTGTCGAAGACTGGGTCCAAGATTATCTTTCGATTTGAAGCACTTGGCGAGATCAGTAAAAGTCTTGGGTTCTTCTTTCTTCACGAAGTAGAAAGGAAAAAGCCGAGACAGAACTATTCTAGCGATGGTGAGGCCTTGGCGTGCTTCATCTCCGTGAATTTCAAGAAGGGAGAGCGCGTCGAGAAGGAGATCACCTTCAGGATTTTTGAGATCATAATCTTGTTGCGTTCTCCCTAACAAAGGCAAAAATATAGTTCGTCAGCAAGCAGGCAAGGAAGAATGTACCGACCCGAGAAAAAAAGGGGGGTTGAGTACTTACTAACAAAACGTCGACTCAGCGACTCCAAGCGAGCGATGATGTCTTCTTCACGAGCAGAATGCTGCGCGATGTTTTCGCTTAGAGAAGTTTCCGTGTCTTGGAGTCTTCTTCGAAGATCTTCGACAGCGGCAGCGTCAGCTTCAGCTTTCCTGCGGGCATTTTCGCTTTGCTCCAATTTTCGAGCAAGAGCATCAGCACGTTTGTTTGCCTCCGCAAGGTTGGCTGGCGAAATAATCAACATTAGCAAATGTCATGACGAAAAATATGATGGAGAGTATTTGAACCAGAGAAAGCAGCAAAAATAGTACCTTCAAGTTTGTTCACCTGATCGCGGTACCCGACAAATTGGGTACCGAGACGGATAAACTCCTTCATCAAAGGCTGAAGAGAAAGGCAAAGAAAGATAACTCAATATAGTGTCCGAAAGTTCAACAGCAGTAAGCAAAAAAGAAGCAAGTCACAAAAGATACTCGAAAAAATGTCGGAACAAACGAAAACAAATGAAACGGAAACTTACATCATCCAGTGAAGGAGTCGTGGAACCACCAATTAACTGGGTGGTTTCCTTGGTTGGTTCAACCCTAGCCCTGCTTTGGCGAAGGGGCACGGGGGCTTGCAGCTGGAGTAGTATGCTCGATATATTGCTGAGGAGGCGAGGTTTCATCTCCATCAGGTTGAACTTCAGAGACAACTAGAGTACGCGACGTACTCGTTCGAGAAGTTGCGTCAATAGGTAGATCTTCACCCTCATCGCCACTACAAGAAAAAGGCGACAATATAAAAAGCAACATAGCTAAAATATCGAGAGCCAACAACAAAGAGTAGGAAGAAAAACTTACGAGCTAACAAGGGCATCTTCGTAAGGATTGAAAGTTGTCCTTCCTTCAGAAGGAACAATTTCTTCGGCATGGGAGGCGCCGGCTTTGGAGTTGCCAGAGTCGATAATTTCCTCCCGTTTTCTTTTGTTCCTTGGAGAAACAGCAGAAGGAAGGGAACAAGTCGACTCGCTGGCTTCAGATTCAACTTCTCTTTCAGAGGAAGCCGCAGATTTATGAGAACCCGCGACTTCACTCTCAGGGCGAGAAGTACCCTGGTTGTCGTCAGTGACAACAGCTTGTTCTTCGACTTCTCCACCCTCAGGAAGAGGAGGAAGAGAAGCTAGAACTGGATGGTTCTAAAAAAACATGAAAATGTCGACAAGAAAGTTATGCAGGGACGTTAGCAAAAGATAGTAGTCAAAAAAAAGTAAAATATTCAGCAAGACAAGATGCAAGTCGAAGAAAATACCCGGGGAAGAGGATTGGTGGCACTGTATGGCTCCACGCGGCAAGAAGATGGAATAGAGTCCTTCTTGCTGAGCGATGAAATTCTTCGAATAAGTTTCTCCAAATCCTTTACAGTAAGGTCCTTGGAGAGCCTGTTAGCATCTTTTTCGCCAGCATACGTCCAAAGGGGATTTTTGCGAGACTGCAGAGGCTGCACTCTAATCCTAAGGAAGTAGGTTGTGATTTGGATACCCGACAGTTCCTTTCCACGAGTGTTTTGGAGCTCATGAATACGAGTCATCAGCGCCTCTGTCGCCAATTTCTCTTCTTCGGTAGCTTCAGCGTCCCAGGAACGGCGGCGAAGAATTTTAGCACTTCCATCAAAAGGAGCTATGTTGTGCTCCACAGAGTTGGCGCTTTCTTCGTGCACATAGAGCCATCTTTTGCGCCACCCTTGGACGGAGTCGGGGAATTTGACGTCAAAGTACTCGACGTCAGGGCGAACGCAGATAACAACACCGCCTATATTGTAGGCGATGTTGTGGGAGCCATTACGGCGGAGGCAGAAAATGCGCTTCCACAGAGCCCAGTTAGGAGGGACTCCGAGGAAGCACTCACAAAGAGTAATGAAAATTGCGACATGGAGGATGGAGTTAGGAGTCAGCTGGTGCAGCTAAACCCCATAGACAAAAAGAAGACCGCGGAGGAAATCGTGAATGGGGGTGGAGAGATCGCGAATGAGATGGTCAACGAAACTGACCCGATACTCGATTGGAGGCGAGGGATAACTTTCTTCGCCGGGGAAGCGAATCGCGCCCTCCTTCTTCATGAGCCCGAGCTTCTTCATCAGGTTCATGTCTTGGTTGGAGATTTTGGATCTCTCCCACTCCAGATCTTCCGCAGCCATCTTGGATTCGGGAGTGCTGTGCCGAGTGAGTCGCGTGCGTGGTGGCATCAACAATGGCGAGAGCGCGAAGTGTGAGCGTAGATGAGCTTAAGAGGTGTTGGGCGCAATGGAGATTTTTGCAGAGGAGAGCAGAGGTGCGGCGCGAGCGAAAGTGCGAACGGAGGAAGACGATGATCTTAAGTAGAGGTGCGGCGAATCGGCGTACCGTTGGATGAAGAAATTGAGAGACCGATGACGTACACGTGGATAAAGGGTAACAAGGTAATTTTGTTACGAAGGAAAGGCACATGCGCTACAGTACGTGCGCCAGGAAAAGCGGAGGACTTGTGTCCCCCACTTGCACGACGTGTCAACTTGATGAGCAATTTGGGCCCACAATGCAGAGAGAGCGTAGTTCTCGCGTTTTAACGATACAGTAATCGTGGCCATCGTCAGCAGTGATGTCACCTTAACAAGAAAAATTCGGATATGAAGCATCATAAGAATGGCGACATCAGAAGATTGTTGATTATTTCGGGAGCATTTTGTCAAATACAAGTTTTTGCCCCAATGCTCGGGGGCTACTTTAAAAAAAAAAGAGAAAAAAGCTCCAGTATGAAAAAATAGAAATGGCGAGAGCCTATGATCAAACGCAAGCATTTGTTCATAGCATCAGGGGCTACTCCCATCGGGAGCGCTGGTCGCGCACCCGATATATATAAAAATCTCGAGAGAGGTTGACAATATAGCGGCATAAGATGTTGAGCCTACAACCAAGCACAAGTCCTTGGCTGTAGCCTCAGGGGCTACTCCCATCGGGAACGCTGTTCGCGTGCCCGATGAAATCATACAAATATATAGTGAGCATATTCCAAGTTATACAAATAACTCGAAACATACTCCCATCGGGAGCACAATATAAGTCATCCGTTGACTCAATAAAATGTGCTATTCCAACAGCCGAAAAAGCACTCGACAATATATTATCAGAGCGCCAAAGTTGCGAATAAATCTCTGAATGCCGCAAAACTTTGCGAAGGTAAGACCCCAGATCCGTTCTGAGCGGCGTGGCGCCGTCTCTAACGTCGGTTTGCTACTTTTTTCCGTATCAACAGATACGAAGAAAAATCCTAACGGACGCGTTAGGTACCTGATAAAATATGACTGGGACTCGACAGAATGGTAAGACCTTAAGCGGCACCTGTCGAAGTTTACACCAGTATCCCGAGATCATGTCCAGGGACGTGATCTTGAAGTAGGTTTTTGCGGATTGCCACTAGAGCAGTTAACTAGTACCTGATCCGTCAGATGAACTAGCCCCAACTACCATTATCCCTGTACAATATAGAATTACGTGTCTAAAGATATGCAATAAATTTGGCATGAGTTACTGAATAACTAAAGTTGGAGATTTTCCATGATTCTTCGATTCAAGCAAAATCTCGGGGGCTACTGACATAGGCATCCCCAATGGGCCTGCCGAAGATGGTACCAGGGGTTTACTAGAAGCCCACGACTCGAAGAATAAAGAGATTCGGAAGCCCAAGTTATTATTAAGGAAAGCTAGAATTGTATTAGGAATACTACTTGTAATCTCGCGGGATGGGTTGGAAACCCTCCCGGACTCTGTAACTTGTGTATTACGAATCCCTCGGCTCCGCCTCCTATATAAGGGGGGGTCGAGGGACAAAGAAAGGATCAATTCATTGTTTCACGCAACCCTAGTTTTCATAATCGTCGAGTACTTTTCGGCTGAAACCTTCGAGATCTACTTGCCCTCTACTTC
This sequence comes from Lolium perenne, assembly GCF_019359855.2. Classification (NCBI taxonomy): domain Eukaryota; kingdom Viridiplantae; phylum Streptophyta; class Magnoliopsida; order Poales; family Poaceae; genus Lolium; species Lolium perenne. The sequence goes on along the minus strand of NC_067250.2, from coordinate 122,647,588 downwards.
CAACTAAACCCTAGTCTACAATACGTAGGCATTGATAAATTAATCCCTTGTCAGGTTCAACTCTATACCGAAGAAGAGGTAAAAGAGGCCCGAGAAAACGATGTGGACTTGCTAGAAGAAGCAAGAGAGTTGGCTTTGGCAAGAACAGCCATATACCAGCAGAACCTCAGGCGCTATCATAACCGGAAGGTTAACCCGAGAGTTTTCTGGGTAGGAGACCTGGTCCTACGCCTAGTGCAGCGCACTGAGGGGCGCACAAACTTTCACCCCCATGGGAAGGACCTTTCGTTATGAGCAAGGCTTTACACAATGATGCCTACTACTTGGTTGATGCACATGAATCGAAAGAAGGAAAGGCGGAAAGGTCAGGAGAGGAAACCAAGCGCCCATGGAACATAGCTCTATTGCGTCCCTTCTATGCATAAAGTTGTGCTGTAAGGAGTTCTTTTTTGTACCTTATATGCTGTGAATAAAAGATGCCGGCACCTCGAACGAATCTCGGGGACTGCCTATACCGAAGTTGCATGTAATGTGTTTATTTTTTCAGTTCACCGGTTGATTGCTGAACAATTTTTCTTTCCGGTTTAGTAGCGTGCTAAACCTACTGGAGTCTTCGACTCTGCTGCTGTCCGAAACCCGGCTTCGTGGCAAGCAAGATAAACCGGTAGGAATTAAGCACGTGAACCACGAAAAGAGGGAATGGGAACAAACAATCCGGAAAAATTTAACTAACCCCGGTTATACCGGTTTTTTGTGAAAAATTTCGAATTCTTTCTAAGTTCAAGAAAATGCTTGCTTGGCAAAAGAAATTTGTAACTCATACGCCAAAAAACCTAGAGAGGTAGGCAGAGGCAAAGCAAAAGAACCAAGTGTGCATCGGATTGAATGCCAAAACAATTCCGGAATCTTCACGGGGCAAGATAAAATCAGACAATAAGCAAAGTGCTAAAGTAGCATATGAACTTAATTTAACAAGCTACCGTATAGCATACCGGCATAAAAGTTGTATCACAAGCAAAAGAAATGCTAAGTTTTATCTTACATCATGAACCCCGGCATACCGGGGTGAAATTTAACGAGCATTGTTTTAAGGCAGCATGTGTAGCAAACACACGAACAGGGAGATATTCAGGCAACAGGGGGCTGAGCACCGGCCTCAGGAGCTTCCGGGGGAGCAGCGCCTTCTTCCGGAGGAGCGTCACCTTCTCCGGCTTCTTCTTCCTCCTCGTCCTCGATGTCTTCCTCATCGTCAGAGAGTGCATCCTTGACTTCAGGAGGAGGGGGGATGAAGGTGCGGAAGGGGGCAAACTCCGCGATCCGGTAGGCGCGGTCCTGGCGCTTGGCGGTTAAGACCGGATCGGTATCTGTAGGCGCATTGCCGCGGAGGCTATGGAAGGCGTCCAGATCCAAGTCTTCGTACCAGGAGGAGGCGATGCGCAACGCTGCATCCGCTCCGGCACGGGCCGCTGAGCATTTCCATTCCCGGATCCTCCGGCAGGCGTCCTTGAGGCGGTCGGAGATGAGAGTTATATTAGTCGGAACCTCTTCCCCGGGCCACAGCACTTTAAAGATTTGAATGGCATGATCCGGCAGGTCGACCAAGTGCCGGTCCACGGCGCGCATGTGCTGAACCCGGGCGGAGAGCGCGACCAAGTGGTCATATGCATCCCAGGGAAGTTCCCGGTTGCGAAAGGATACCTCTGCCCTACGTTCCTCCACCTTCTTGTGGGCGTGCACCTGGGAGTCCGGAAAGAGCCCTGCAGGAAAAGAAAAGAAGATAAGAACACAATCCCGGAAAACATAAGCTTATAAGCAATGGAGGGAAAGAAGAAAGGCTTACTGAGGAGTAGCGTGTCAGTTTGTATAACCAGCCGGTCATAGTCTTTTTGCTCTATCACAAGGGCGACAAGCTGGTTGTCTGCCGTCTGCCGCGCCTTGGTCTGCTCCTCCAGCTCTGCCCGCAGCACCGCGGTGGCGTTCGTGTACTCCTCCAGGGATTCGTTCAGCTTGGCCTCCGCTGCGGCTTGGACCTCCTGCAGCTCCCGCGAATGCCGGAGTTCAGCCTCCATGAGCTTATCCTTCAGCTCGGAGGAGTGAGTCCTCTGAGCATCCAGAGCTTGTTTGTGCTCCTTGGCGAGCTGCTCCTTTTCAGCTGCAATCCAGAAGGAAAATGTTAACAAAAATGAATCTGGTAGATTAAAGAGACGCAAACCAACCGGAAAACAAGTGGTACCTTGGAGTGCGGCAACTTGGGAAGTGAGGGCCTCGACGGTGGCTTCCGGAAGAGCTGAAGTGCAAAAAAGTTAGGTACTAAAAAAGGAAAAGCAACCGGTAAAAAGAAGCCGGAGGAGCAAGGACTAACCTTGGCACTTGATGTGCGCTTCGGAAAGCTCTCGGTGCTCCCACAGCAGCTCCTCAAAGAGCTGTTTCCGGGCGTCCAGCGTGCTCTGTTCAAGATAAAAAGATTCTGGTAAGAAGATGCTGGCATTATAATAAAGTTTCACGCTGAGAACTACGTTCTCAACCCGAAACTTGGGGACTGGCTATGCCGGTTTTTTTGTTTCTAACAGAGTTTCACGCTAAGTGCTGCGCTCTCAACCCAAAACTCGGGGACTGGCTATGCCGGTTCTTTGTGTTTCTAACAAAGTTTCACGCTGAGAACTAAGTTCTCAACCCAAAACTCGGGGACTGGGAAGATATATAATCCGGAAAGAGTAAAAACCGGCAAGGATGTAAAAATATTGAGTTTGTGCAACTTACCACCACGTTGTTGTTGGCGTCGTGTGTCAACACCCGGATTTTTTTAAGTCCAGATGCCTATTATGCCATTCATCGCAATCCCAGGAATATTGTTTTTGCGAGACATAATAGATTGATATCACAACACATCATTCATTACATACCATAATCGTCTTACAAATAAAGGATCACATGATCCATTCTCATTACAACAGTAGAAGTTCTATTTATTCATTACATAACACATAGCGGAAGCGAAAGTAGCGGAGTAGTAGTCCATCTATTCCACAGGCAACTGTTGACGTCAGGAGTGATCCTAGTTGTCGTAGACGTCCTGCTGTCCTTCTTCCGGGTTCTGGTACTCGTCTTCATAGTCTGGCCATTTGAATAGCCAGGGACACAGCCATGAGTACTTTAAAGTACTCGCAAACTAATACTAAGGTAAATACTATCAACTATAGTAAGGGGGTTCTAGTTTCATTTGCATAAAGCCAGTTTTATTTCGTAAACACTTTAATAATCAAAAACCTTCATTTGCTCAACTAACTCCAGTGGGAACATTAGTGTCATTCCCACAACTCAGTTGTGATTCAAAGTCAAAGTCACCTTTCAATTCAAAATCACAAGTCACCATTCATATTTTTAGAAAAGTTCTGATGACGGAACAGTATGGCCTTTCCAACTGTCCATGACCGCGGACGCGGCTATTCGAATAGGTTTAACTCTGCAGAGGTTGTACACTTGTGCCACAACAATTGCAATAGTTCGTCAGGTAATCGGCCCTGATTTATCGTACGCAGATGCGAACTACCAATCCTAACCTTTCATTTACATACTCTAGTATAGGCACCTCTCCCCATGAGCTTGGCCTCCCGGTGAAAACCGCAGTCAACCCGGGAACTGCACAGGGCTTGGGCCGGACATTCACCTCATTTCACGTCATTTCACATCACTTCACCAGTACGGAGGCAGCCTCGGCATAACCCCTATGACGCTTGTTTAGAGGGAACCCATACTAAAATACATAAGTTTCCAGCTAAGCCTTACCCAGATTCAGGTATTGTGGGGGTACTTGTAAAATTGGAATGGTATCGCATCCGAACCCAACCATCAGTGTTTTTGATAAAATTCACCAAGTCATTCACCAGTCATATTCACCTTCAAAATCTCTCAATAGAATGACTCATCATTCCAAGGTTTTCAAAGTCCTTTCAAAATTCACAAGTTCCCAACTAGAGTAGTTACTTTTAATATTGAGCACTAGCCTCTAGTTATGAGGGGTACTAAGTATCTTGGAGCTTGCTAGGCTAAGTGTGATGCTCTTGTACTACTCTATAATTCAACCAAGTGAATCATAAATCAAAAAGTAACTTTGATAAATAAAATTAAGTAAAACTTGTAAAGTAAAAACTTGGGATAGGTTCATAAGGTAAAATGTAATGGTGCCTTGCTCTCGTAGAGCTTTGCACCAGGGAACCTTGCAAGAGTGTTAGCTTGCAACAATATAACTTGCATTAGTCTAGCTTGCCTTGATTGGTGAGGTGATCAAAGTTTTCTGCTCTTCCTCCTGGTAGAATACCTCCTCCTCTTGATAGTCTCCGGTACTAGCGTCTATAAATGAATACGAGGATACAATCACCAAACAACACTTAAGTAGTCTTATTTGGCCTTAATGGCTCACACCATTGATCTAGCATCACTACTTACATTTATTCACAAATTATACTAGGGTTTCTTTATTTAACATTTGGAAAATAATTTCCTCTCATTGAAATTTTAAATTAAGGTTTCTCTTTGGTTTGGAGAAATAATTCCCTCTCATTGAATTCTTCTTAAGATTTAATTTCTCTTATGAATAATATATGACCTAGGTTGACCAAAGTCCACCTCTTCATACTTATCATTTGAGAAAATGATTTAAATGAGGTTCCATACCTCATGCAATTTAATACTAACAAGGTAGTGATTTAATGCCACCAAATAATTCATTATGAGATTATTAGACCATGGTCACTACCTCATGTTGAATTACTTGAGAACAAGATTTAAATGAGAGGAATACCTCTCATATGATTTAACACATGGTTGTAACTAATTTAGTAAAAACTACTATTGAGGTGATTCAATATTCTCAAATAACCAGGGATGATCCCATGTTGACCAAGGTCAACACTTCACACATAGTATTTGAGAAAAGGGATTTAAATGAGATTCATCATCTCATGTGATTTAAATAACTAAGTGTAATTTAAATACTATTTTGAATTAAATTCTACAAGTGAGCAAGTATGAGCCTAAGCATTTAAAGGTCAAGATATTACTTCACATCACTTGTGAGAATGATTTAAATGAGGTGTTACACCTCATTGGTTTTAATTCTAAAATTTGGATATATTTTAAATGGGCTAGTATTGACTACATAGCCAATATTTTGATTCTAGCCCATGATCATGTACAGAACATATATCCTATTTTTACATAATAAATTAGAGTTTGTTAAAAGTGAAATTTTGCAATTGGATTCACTGCAAAATTCAAATTGGTTGATTTTTAATATTTATTTGAATACTGAAAAGTATCTGTTTTGTTATTTTTGCTATTCAAAAATTACACCACATGTGGGGTTGAATCCAGTGGGGTTAGTTAGAGCAAATCATAAGCTTTCTAGAACATTTTGATTTAGTAAATTTGAGTTTGTAGAATTTGAACTATTGAATTTGTAGTACTGACCAGAATTGATAAATGGCTGAAACAAAATAATTCAAACAGGGGAAATGGGCTTAGGCGGGAAAGCAAATGGGCCGCAAGGTTTAAAACTGTGAAACTGGCCCAGCCCAGTAACGGTTCACAGCCGCGGGCCAGCTGACATGTGAGGGGCCACCCGTCAGTGGCCTTTAACTACCGAATCGGTACCTGCGAATGAGGGCCGTCGGATTAGAATTGAATCGGGCAGTGGAGGTTCGTCTTCTTCTCCGGCGAGAGGAGGGCGTGCTGGCGACGGAGGTTGGGGGCCGGGGAGCGTCCTGGGCCGCCGGCGGTCGAGGCAGGGGTGCGAGGCGTCGTTGGCGAGGGTGAATAGGCGCCTGGTACAGTGGCGGAGCTTGGGGCGGCGTGGATCAACGGATTGATCTGCGGCGGGCTTGCGGGTCTCCGGCGAGAAATTGGAGCTCACTGTGGAGTAATCCGTGGGGAGAAGCGGTGGAGGAAGTCGAGGAGAGGTAGGGGAGCAGATGGTGTGAAGGAAGAAGGGGCGGAGGAGCGCTATTTATAGAAGGGTGAGGAGGCCGGCGGGTGCTGAGAGGGGTCGCTCATGGCGCGGCCGCTCCGGCGTGCGAAAGGTCGGGGCGAGGGCAGCATCTTGTAGGCGACGTCTAGGCGAGGCTCTGGGCGTAGCTGGAGCGTCCAGGGGACGACGGGATTGCTCGGGCGCTTCTGCGACGAGGACGGTACTGGGCGGCCGGGTTGTGATCATGGCGGCGTCGATAGGGCGTGCGCGAGCTAGCGAGCATGTCCAGGAGCTAGCTGTAGGCATGGTGATTGCGCGTGCAAGAGGGCAAGGCGAGGGGAGGACGAGGGCGTGCAGGCGAGTGGATGTACTGCGGCGTCCAGGGTGTCGTCTGGGCGCGCTCACCGCGTGCGCTGGCACGTCCTGGGCTTGTCTGGGCGCGCGCGTTCTGGACCGTAGCGTGTGTCTCCTGGCTTAGGGCTCGTATCAGCAGGTTCATTGAGGAGCAGGCTAGCTAGTTGACATGGTACAAGGGGCCAGAGAGAGATGGAGAGGATGAATGGCATGGTGGCCGGCATGGTGCACGGTGTGAACCTTTCTCTCATTTTCTCCACTTTAAACGGTGGTGCAAGGACATGGCATTGATGCAGGGGTTGCAGAGGGGTGTGATCATCACAATCTAAAAGAGGTTTAGGCTAAAATCTAGTGGATAATAGCATGTAACCAGATTTCCAGAATATGCACACAAGGTGCTCGACACAATGGCCGCAAGAACATTTTTATGGAATTTTGGATTTCTTTTTGGTGAAGCTCAAAGATATAATTAAAGAGAGAGAATGGTGGTGGTGGTGGTCAATTTGGTGAAGAATTGCAAAGTTTCAAAAAGTGGAGCATCTTCTCTTTATTTCAAAGTCCTCACTTGTCCATTTTATTCTGGTCAACCTGGTCAACTTCAGCAGGGATGGTCAACATGAAAGTTGTTGACCTTGACATGGTCTTGGATGACATGGTCATAGTTGACCAAGTTTAGTTTAGGAAGATTCAAATGCAGGGGGGTAAAGTAGTGAAGATCTTATAAATGGGTCATATGACCATTATCATATGTATGTCAAATTTGAAATTTCCCTTGATTTGATTCTTGTTTCTTTGATGCAAATGTGTTTGTTTATCATATATAAGTATTCTACAAGCAAGAGATCAAACAATGGTGGCCTTGGTTGAAGATTTGCAAATTGGGCTAAGTGTATGTGAGTGAAATTTGGGGATTTTCTCACTATGTGATTTCTCTTCATTGGAATTGACTTTGGTTGACTCTAATGTGATTCCTATTGGTTTAGAAACATTTTAAGACCCTTGAAACCAATTCAAATGGTCTTGTTCAAAGATTTGCAAAAATGGCCATAACACATAAGAGGTGATGTGTCACTTTTCATTATTTTTGTAAAGTGTTGATCTTGCTTCACTTGGACATGGGTTAGGGTCAATTTAGGGTTATATGAAGTTTAGAAATGGTTGCACACCATTTGGTCAAGGTTTAAAGTCATAGGGCAAGAATTGGGTATTATGGCTATGTGTCACATATGCCTCTATGCATATGTTGCATTTGTGTTTTACTTTGACTTGGCTTGACTCAATTGGTGTTGTTGAGTGTTGAAATGGTATATAGGAGTGATCCCACCATTCACAACATGTATTAGGGTCAAGATTCTTAAATTCACAAATTTGCACTTTTCTCTCATATGCCTCTATGGCATTTTTAGTTTCTTTTTATTTTCTTTGGAAACCACTTGGATTTGGTTTGATAAGCCTTAGGTAAGGTGTATGATGGTTTTCCAAACCTCTAAACAAAGTGGAAAGGTCTAGGGTAAAGATTTATAATTATAGCCATAGACACATATGCCTTTTTCTTATTTTATTTCCTTTTATTTTATTTTAGCTAGGATGGTGAAAAGAGGGTGAGGTTTAGGGTTTAAGATTATTTCAAATACTAATAACAAGCAATCATGGAAATAGCACAAGAATTAAGCAAGATCACTATGTATCAACTTAATTTAATAAAAGTTTTTGTTGGTTCCAAAATTTGGAACTAGTGAAATTCATTTGTTTTGTTTTGAATTTTTTTGGGATGTTACAAACCCTTCCCCCTTAAACAAATCTCGTCCCGAGATTTTAAGAAAAGTTAGGTTCCTAAGAGAGATTGAGCGTTTTATTAACAGAAGACATACTTGGCATGTTCTGGGGTGCTTCCTGAGCTTCAGTGGCAGTCATATGGTAGAGACGGCCGTTGTTGTTGTTCTGGTTCCTTCTTCCGGCAAAGCGGCGCTGTTGCTGAGCAGGTGCTGCGGTATTGGCGGCAATCCTGGCAAGCTTTTTGGGGCACTCATTGGAGAAGTGACCCACAACTCCACATTCGTAGCAGTTGACGGTGGACTTGTCTTTGGGGATTACGGGGGTAGCATTGCTTCCAGTCCTTGGGGCAATATTGGTGTTGTTGTTGTTTCCATTGTTGTTGTTGTTGTTGGGGTGGTTGTTGTTGTTGTGGTGGTTGTTGTTGTTGTTGTTGTTATTGTTGCCTCCGGGCTTCGGGGGTCCTCCGTTGTTGTTGTGGTTGTTGGGGCGATAATTCTGGGCAGGGGGCTTGTTGTATCTTGGGGTGAATCCTCCAGAGTGGTTGTTGCGGTGTTTCTGGGCATGGTGGGGTCCATTCTGGTTCATCATTCTGCGCTTGCGGTTCTCATTGGCCTGATGCAGCTTTCCTTCCATCTGTATGGCTGAGTCCACGAGGGCTTCTAAGTCAGCGAACGGAATGTTCACTAACACAGTCTGCATCTCGTCGTGTAGTCCGTTCAGAAATCTTTCCTTTCTCTTCTCATTGGTGTCGGTCTCATCCGGGGCGTACCTTGACAGAGTGAGAAACCTGTCGCGGTATTCCACCACGGACATTTTTCCTTGCTTGAGTTCACGGAACTCGTCTCTCATTTTCTTGATCAGTCCTTGGGGCACGTGGTATTTGCTAAACTTCAGCTTGAAGTCTTCCCATGTCATCATCTGTCCCGCATTCATTGCACGGGCACTTGTCCACCAGGCTCTGGCAGGTCCTGACAGATAGTGGGTGGCAAATAGTACTTTTTCTGCGGCTTCAACTCCCGCAACTTCAAGGTTGTTCTCCATGGTCTGGAGCCAGTCATCAGCATCGAGGGGCTCTTCAGTTTTGTTGAATACCGGAGGGTTGGTGTGCTGAAAGTTCTTCAGCTTCGATCCAGGGTGATCGTGGTTTCCATGGCCTTGATTGTTCTGAGCTAGTTGTTGCAGTGCAGCAATGTTGGCTTGGCGTTCAGCTCTCTCGACTTCTCGGTCTGCCATCATCGTCTGCAGCAGTTGCCTCATGGCATCTTGGGTGGCGTTGCGGGTTGGTGGGGCCATCTAAACATTGATGTAGATGATAAGATAAGAGGGAAATTTCTATGGTTTGTTTTGTTAAGTTTAAAAAGTTCATAATATAAAAAAAAACTTGAGTAGTGTTGCGGGGGTAAAAACCAACAACACTTTTTCATTCATACCAAGCATCACACATTACAAAGCTAACACACCGTTGGTTTGAAGAACCATTCATCGCTCTACGATACAAGGGAATCCTGATACAACTCACACATACGAAAGTGCTTAAATGATACTACTCTTCAGGGGGGGGGGGGATTCTTCGTCTTCACGGGTAATGTGCTTGGCGAAAGGCGAGGGCGTTGTCCAACTCCTTGCGGGTCTTGTACAGCATGAAGTCGAGGTGTGCTACATAGTGGTTCATCTCCGTGTGCGGGGGCATGGTCATCGGTCTTCCGGTGGGGTCATGTCTTGGGTAGTAGATGAAGCGAGTGTTCTTAATCTTGTTCTCATTTTGTCCACACAGACGAGAAATTGCTTCTTGCATTGCTCTGACTAGTCCTTCCTTCCAAGTGTTTCCCGTTACAGAAAACCATATGGTTTCCCATACCGGGGCATCAAGCTTCCTTCGTAGATCAGTAGAAACGTCCCACCGAGGTGGTCCTCCGGAGTGATTGTTGAGGGGTGTTCCGAAGAACTCGGGGTACGGGCGTCCTAGATAGTCCACTAGTTGCTTCAAGTCTTTCTCGAACATCAGGTTGCCTCCGTGACCAAGCTGATAGAACTCCCATTTGTACTCCATCTGTGAAGAATTATGAGGAGTAAGTTAGAGAAGTGTGTCAAAATTTTAGGTAATAGTATAAGAAGAATAGAGCATAACTTTCTTACTTTGAAAAAGATCTCAATGATAAGAGGGAGAATAAGTTTTTCATAAATAGTCACTTCATTTGTTTTGAAACTAAATTTTTCAGACGTCCATTCTAACTAGGGTCTCCTAAGGTCAACAATGGCTCTGATACCAACTTGTCAACACCCGGATTTTTTTAAGTCCAGATGCCTATTATGCCATTCATCGCAATCCCAGGAATATTGTTTTTGCGAGACATAATAGATTGATATCACAACACATCATTCATTACATACCATAATCGTCTTACAAATAAAGGATCACATGATCCATTCTCATTACAACAGTAGAAGTTCTATTTATTCATTACATAACACATAGCGGAAGCGAAAGTAGCGGAGTAGTAGTCCATCTATTCCACAGGCAACTGTTGACGTCAGGAGTGATCCTAGTTGTCGTAGACGTCCTGCTGTCCTTCTTCCGGGTTCTGGTACTCGTCTTCATAGTCTGGCCATTTGAATAGCCAGGGACACAGCCATGAGTACTTTAAAGTACTCGCAAACTAATACTAAGGTAAATACTATCAACTATAGTAAGGGGGTTCTAGTTTCATTTGCATAAAGCCAGTTTTATTTCGTAAACACTTTAATAATCAAAAACCTTCATTTGCTCAACTAACTCCAGTGGGAACATTAGTGTCATTCCCACAACTCAGTTGTGATTCAAAGTCAAAGTCACCTTTCAATTCAAAATCACAAGTCACCATTCATATTTTTAGAAAAGTTCTGATGACGGAACAGTATGGCCTTTCCAACTGTCCATGACCGCGGACGCGGCTATTCGAATAGGTTTAACTCTGCAGAGGTTGTACACTTGTGCCACAACAATTGCAATAGTTCGTCAGGGGTAACTGGCCCTGATTTATCGTACGCAGTACGCGAACTACCAATCCTAACCTTTCATTTACATACTCTAGTATAGGCACCTCTCCCCATGAGCTTGGCCTCCCGGTGAAAACCGCAGTCAACCCGGGAACTGCACAGGGCTTGGGCCGGACATTCACCTCATTTCACGTCATTTCACATCACTTCACCAGTACGGAGGCAGCCTCGGCATAACCCCTATGACGCTTGTTTAGAGGGAACCCATACTAAAATACATAAGTTTCCAGCTAAGCCTTACCCAGATTCAGGTATTGTGGGGGTACTTGTAAAATTGGAATGGTATCGCATCCGAACCCAACCATCAGTGTTTTTGATAAAATTCACCAAGTCATTCACCAGTCATATTCACCTTCAAAATCTCTCAATAGAATGACTCATCATTCCAAGGTTTTCAAAGTCCTTTCAAAATTCACAAGTTCCCAACTAGAGTAGTTACTTTTAATATTGAGCACTAGCCTCTAGTTATGAGGGGTACTAAGTATCTTGGAGCTTGCTAGGCTAAGTGTGATGCTCTTGTACTACTCTATAATTCAACCAAGTGAATCATAAATCAAAAAGTAACTTTGATAAATAAAATTAAGTAAAACTTGTAAAGTAAAAACTTGGGATAGGTTCATAAGGTAAAATGTAATGGTGCCTTGCTCTCGTAGAGCTTTGCACCAGGGAACCTTGCAAGAGTGTTAGCTTGCAACAATATAACTTGCATTAGTCTAGCTTGCCTTGATTGGTGAGGTGATCAAAGTTTTCTGGCTCTTCCTCCTGGTAGAATACCTCCTCCTCTTGATAGTCTCCGGTACTAGCGTCTATAAATGAATACGAGGATACAATCACCAAACAACACTTAAGTAGTCTTATTTGGCCTTAATGGCTCACACCATTGATCTAGCATCACTACTTACATTTATTCACAAATTATACTAGGGTTTCTTTATTTAACATTTGGAAAATAATTTCCTCTCATTGAAATTTTAAATTAAGGTTTCTCTTTGGTTTGGAGAAATAATTCCCTCTCATTGAATTCTTCTTAAGATTTAATTTCTCTTATGAATAATATATGACCTAGGTTGACCAAAGTCCACCTCTTCATACTTATCATTTGAGAAAATGATTTAAATGAGGTTCCATACCTCATGCAATTTAATACTAACAAGGTAGTGATTTAATGCCACCAAATAATTCATTATGAGATTATTAGACCATGGTCACTACCTCATGTTGAATTACTTGAGAACAAGATTTAAATGAGAGGAATACCTCTCATATGATTTAACACATGGTTGTAACTAATTTAGTAAAAACTACTATTGAGGTGATTCAATATTCTCAAATAACCAGGGATGATCCCATGTTGACCAAGGTCAACACTTCACACATAGTATTTGAGAAAAGGGATTTAAATGAGATTCATCATCTCATGTGATTTAAATAACTAAGTGTAATTTAAATACTATTTTGAATTAAATTCTACAAGTGAGCAAGTATGAGCCTAAGCATTTAAAGGTCAAGATATTACTTCACATCACTTGTGAGAATGATTTAAATGAGGTGTTACACCTCATTGGTTTTAATTCTAAAATTTGGATATATTTTAAATGGGCTAGTATTGACTACATAGCCAATATTTTGATTCTAGCCCATGATCATGTACAGAACATATATCCTATTTTTACATAATAAATTAGAGTTTGTTAAAAGTGAAATTTTGCAATTGGATTCACTGCAAAATTCAAATTGGTTGATTTTTAATATTTATTTGAATACTGAAAAGTATCTGTTTTGTTATTTTTGCTATTCAAAAATTACACCACATGTGGGGTTGAATCCAGTGGGGTTAGTTAGAGCAAATCATAAGCTTTCTAGAACATTTTGATTTAGTAAATTTGAGTTTGTAGAATTTGAACTATTGAATTTGTAGTACTGACCAGAATTGATAAATGGCTGAAACAAAATAATTCAAACAGGGGAAATGGGCTTAGGCGGGAAAGCAAATGGGCCGCGAGGTTTAAAACTGTGAAACTGGCCCAGCCCAGTAACGGTTCACAGCCGCGGGCCAGCTGACATGTGAGGGGCCACCCGTCAGTGGCCTTTAACTACCGAATCGGTACCTGCGAATGAGGGCCGTCGGATTAGAATTGAATCGGGCGGTGGAGGTTCGTCTTCTTCTCCGGCGAGAGGAGGGCGTGCTGGCGACGGAGGTTGGGGGTCGGGGAGCGTCCTGGGCCGCCGGCGGTCGAGGCAGGGGTGCGAGGCGTCGTTGGCGAGGGTGAATAGGCGCCTGGTACAGTGGCGGAGCTTGGGGCGGCGTGGATCAACGGATTGATCTGCGGCGGGCTTGCGGGTCTCCGGCGAGAAATTGGAGCTCACTGTGGAGTAATCCGTGGGGAGAAGCGGTGGAGGAAGTCGAGGAGAGGTAGGGGAGCAGATGGTGTGAAGGAAGAAGGGGCGGAGGAGCGCTATTTATAGAAGGGTGAGGAGGCCGGCGGGTGCTGAGAGGGGTCGCTCATGGCGCGGCCGCTCCGGCGTGCGAAAGGTCGGGGCGAGGGCAGCATCTTGTAGGCGACGTCTAGGCGAGGCTCTGGGCGTAGCTGGAGCGTCCAGGGGACGACGGGATTGCTCGGGCGCTTCTGCGACGAGGACGGTACTGGGCGGCCGGGTTGTGATCATGGCGGCGTCGATAGGGCGTGCGCGAGCTAGCGAGCATGTCCAGGAGCTAGCTGTAGGCATGGTGATTGCGCGTGCAAGAGGGCAAGGCGAGGGGAGGACGAGGGCGTGCAGGCGAGTGGATGTACTGCGGCGTCCAGGGTGTCGTCTGGGCGCGCTCACCGCGTGCGCTGGCACGTCCTGGGCTTGTCTGGGCGCGCGCGTTCTAGACCGTAGCGTGTGTCTCCTGGCTTAGGGCTCGTATCAGCAGGTTCATTGAGGAGCAGGCTAGCTAGTTGACATGGTACAAGGGGCCAGAGAGAGATGGAGAGGATGAATGGCATGGTGGCCGGCATGGTGCACGGTGTGAACCTTTCTCTCATTTTCTCCACTTTAAACGGTGGTGCAAGGACATGGCATTGATGCAGGGGTTGCAGAGGGGTGTGATCATCACAATCTAAAAGAGGTTTAGGCTAAAATCTAGTGGATAATAGCATGTAACCAGATTTCCAGAATATGCACACAAGGTGCTCGACACAATGGCCGCAAGAACATTTTTATGGAATTTTGGATTTCTTTTTGGTGAAGCTCAAAGATATAATTAAAGAGAGAGAATGGTGGTGGTGGTGGTCAATTTGGTGAAGAATTGCAAAGTTTCAAAAAGTGGAGCATCTTCTCTTTATTTCAAAGTCCTCACTTGTCCATTTTATTCTGGTCAACCTGGTCAACTTCAGCAGGGATGGTCAACATGAAAGTTGTTGACCTTGACATGGTCTTGGATGACATGGTCATAGTTGACCAAGTTTAGTTTAGGAAGATTCAAATGCAGGGGGGTAAAGTAGTGAAGATCTTATAAATGGGTCATATGACCATTATCATATGTATGTCAAATTTGAAATTTCCCTTGATTTGATTCTTGTTTCTTTGATGCAAATGTGTTTGTTTATCATATATAAGTATTCTACAAGCAAGAGATCAAACAATGGTGGCCTTGGTTGAAGATTTGCAAATTGGGCTAAGTGTATGTGAGTGAAATTTGGGGATTTTCTCACTATGTGATTTCTCTTCATTGGAATTGACTTTGGTTGACTCTAATGTGATTCCTATTGGTTTAGAAACATTTTAAGACCCTTGAAACCAATTCAAATGGTCTTGTTCAAAGATTTGCAAAAATGGCCATAACACATAAGAGGTGATGTGTCACTTTTCATTATTTTTGTAAAGTGTTGATCTTGCTTCACTTGGACATGGGTTAGGGTCAATTTAGGGTTATATGAAGTTTAGAAATGGTTGCACACCATTTGGTCAAGGTTTAAAGTCATAGGGCAAGAATTGGGTATTATGGCTATGTGTCACATATGCCTCTATGCATATGTTGCATTTGTGTTTTACTTTGACTTGGCTTGACTCAATTGGTGTTGTTGAGTGTTGAAATGGTATATAGGAGTGATCCCACCATTCACAACATGTATTAGGGTCAAGATTCTTAAATTCACAAATTTGCACTTTTCTCTCATATGCCTCTATGGCATTTTTAGTTTCTTTTTATTTTCTTTGGAAACCACTTGGATTTGGTTTGATAAGCCTTAGGTAAGGTGTATGATGGTTTTCCAAACCTCTAAACAAAGTGGAAAGGTCTAGGGTAAAGATTTATAATTATAGCCATAGACACATATGCCTTTTTCTTATTTTATTTCCTTTTATTTTATTTTAGCTAGGATGGTGAAAAGAGGGTGAGGTTTAGGGTTTAAGATTATTTCAAATACTAATAACAAGCAATCATGGCAATAGCACAAGAATTAAGCAAGATCACTATGTATCAACTTAATTTAATAAAAGTTTTTGTTGGTTCCAAAATTTGGAACTAGTGAAATTCATTTGTTTTGTTTTGAATTTTTTTGGGATGTTACATCGTGCCACGCGGTGTCAAATTCCTTGGCAGCGCACCGCAACCGGCCAAAGTGCTGGACGGTGCTCCGGGGGCCGGCAGGGTCAGCAACCGGCAGCTTATCCTTCCCCAGGCCGCGGGTCGCGGGGGACAGATCCTCTTGATTCCACTTGGTAGCGTGATGCCCCAATTCAGCTCCTCCGCACATGAGCTCGGTGATCCGGCCCAGCTGAGCTGAAGCCGTTTCTCCGGCCACAATGGCGGCGCGGCTGGTATGCAACACCAGGGAGGAAGGAGCAGGAGCAGGCCCGCCGGTAGGAGCAGCCGGTGGAGGCGTTGGAGCCTTCGTTGGCGTAGAAGATCCAGGCGCTTCCTTGGCCGGAGCAGAGCTTGCCGGCGCGGAAGAGTCCGGCACGGTCTTGGAAGGGGAGGAGGCAGAAGTTATCTTCTTTTTCTTCTTTGGGACGGGGGGAACCTGCGGTTCCGCCCTCCCGGCATCTTCGGTGCCGGCGTCGGTGTTGCTGGCGCCGGTGTCTTGAGTCTTTGGAGGGGAGACAAGGTCCTCCTCCGCGCGGTGGTGTGAAGGTTTAGGGGCCGCGCGCCCCGTACTTGTGTTGCCCCCCTGGGGGAGGCAGAAGGTTTGCCGGCACCAGATGGTACCGGACTTGGTTGAGGAGGAGGTGAGGCCCTGGGGGCATCCTCAGAGCTTTCCGACCTCATGCCAGAGGTGCTCTTGGTAATCTTGAGGCAGGCCTAAAAAGATAAAAGAAAAAAGATGTTGAGAAAAAGCAACCGGAAAAAAGAACCGTGAAGCGAAAAGGAAAGGAAATGGAAGCTTACCCAGAGGCAACCGGCATCTGCAGTTTCCGGTAGTGATTGGCGGTGACCTCTTTCCCGCCAACAACTTCCTTCCGGGATCGCTTGGCAGGAGGAGCATGGCTTGAACCGGCCTCGGTTGTGGGCGCCTTGTTCTTGCGGCCTTCGGAGGTGAGCTTCTCAAGAAACTCTTCCCCAGCCTCTGCCTGAAGCGGGGTGGCGTGCTCCACGACCTGTGGGTTGGCTCTGGCTGAGGGAGCATCTACAGAAAAAATGATGGATGAGAAAAGCGAAAGAACAAAATACCTCAAGTATAGTAACCTCATCATCCGAACCGGAACCCTTGCCAGAAAAGTTACCGGGGCGAGGAGTGTGGGTGCGGCCCATCTTTTGCTCTCCCTTGACGTAAGGGTCAGCTTCGCAGTCGTCCTGGAAGATGCGATCGGGGGTGTAGGAAGCCGGATGCTCCTGGCTGATCCGACGGAAGTTTTGAAACATAAAAACAACAGGTTAGAGCAAGACATGTGAAGTTATACCGGAAAAAGCTTCCCGAGGAACCCAAGGTCTTACTCGCCGCGGAGGAGAGTTGCGGCGGCTGTAGGGGGCTAGCCCGTAATTCCCGTTGGGGCTCAGCGGGTTTTAGCAAATCTGCTTGGCCTTAAGGACCAAGTCGGCAGGGCTCAGCCGGTGGGTTGTGATCCTTGTCGGGTCCATTGGTCCTGACATTTCGCTGATCTTGTGGGCACGCCGCTGAAGGGGCAGCACCCAGCGCGCGAGGAAAGCCCGGACCAGATCCTCCGAGCAGAGTCCGGTCTCTTCCTTGTTGGTGTCGATGAAGCCGACGATCCGGATGGACTCCTTGTCATCCTTGGGATGGTGGAGCCAGTTCTTCATGGAGGGCGGCTGCTGCTAGCGTGGTAGTAGTAGCTTCCTTGTGACGGTAAAGCACTCGTCCGTTGGGAACCCCAAGAAGAAGGTATGATGTGTACAGCAGCAAGTTTTCCCTCAGTAAGAAACCAAGGTTTATCGAACCAGTAGGAGCCAAGAAGCACGTTGAAGGTTGTTGATGGCGGAGTGTAGTGCGGCGCAACACCAGGGATTCCGGTGCCAACGTGGAACCTGCACAACACAATCCAAGTACTTTGCCCCAACTTAACAGTGAGGTTGTCAATCTCACCGGCTTGTTGTAACAAAGGATTAGATGTATAGTGTGGAAGATGATGTTTGCAAAGAACAGTAAGAACAAGTATTGCAGTAGATTGTATTCGATGTAAAAGAATGGACCGGGGTCCACAGTTCACTAGTGGTGTCTCTCCGATAATAATTAGCATGTTGGGTGAACAAATTACAGTTGGGCTATTGACAAATAGAGAGGGCATGACAATGCACATACATATCATGATGAGTAGTGTGGAATTCAATTGGGCATTACGACAAAGTACATAGACCGCTATCCAGCATGCATCTATGCCTAAAAAGTCCACCTTCAGGTTATCATCCGAACCCCTTCCAGTATTAAGTTGCAAACAATAGACAATTGCATTAATTATGGTGCGTAATGTAATCAACAAAAATATCCTTAGACAAAGCATTGATGTTTTATCCCTAGTGGCAACAACACATCCACAACCTTAGAACTTTCATCACTTGTCCTGCATTTAATGGAGGCATGAACCCACTATCGAGCATAAATACTCCCTCTTGGAGTTACAAGTATCAACTTGGCCAGAGCCTCTACTAGCAACGGAGAGCATGCAAGATCATAAACAACAGATAGATGATAGATTGATAATCAACATAACATAGTATTCCATATTCATCGGATCCCAACAAACGCAGCATGTAGCATTACAGATAGATGATCTTGATCATGTTAGGCAGCTCACAAGATCCAACAATGATAGCACAATGAGGAGAAGACGACCATCAAGCTACTGCTATGGACCCATAGTCCAGGGGTGAACTACTCACACATCAATCCGGAGGCGATCATGGCGATGAAGAGTCCTCCGGGAGATGATTCCCCTCTCCGGCAGGGTGCCGGAGGCGATCTCCTGAATCCCCCGAGATGGGATTGGCGGCGGCGGCGTCTCTGGAAGGTTTTCCGTATCGTGGCTCTCGGTACTGGGGTATTCGCGATGAAGGCTTTAAGTAGGCGGAAGGGTAGGTCAGGGGGCGCCACGAGGGGCCCACATGCTAGGGCCGCGCGGCCAGGGCCTGGGCCGCGCCGCCCTGCTGTGTGGCCGCCTTGTCGCCCCACTTCGTTTCCCTTTCGTTCTTCTGGAAGCTTCGTGGAAAAATAAGCCCCTGGGCGTTGATTTCGTCCAATTCCGAGAATATTTCCTTACTAGGATTTCTGAAACCAAAAACAGCAGAAAACAACAACTGGCTCTTCGGCATCTCGTCAATAGGTTAGTGCCGGAAAATGCATAAATATGACATAAAGTGTGTATAAAACATGTGAGTATCATCATAAAAGTAGCATGGAACATAAGAAATTATAGATACGTTTGAGACGTATCAGCGGCCCGGGAACATATGCCGGGAGATTGATGAAATCTTCCGGACCGCCATTCCGGACATAGAAAAATGTCCTCTGCCAGGTCCGGACAGAGTCCAGACCGGAGAGTTTATAGAAGTTCCTCCCGGAGCGGGGAGATAGGATGCAACCCCCACACCGGACAAAGGGTTTGGGCTTAGGAAGTTTCCTATCCTGGATAGAATTCTTCCGAAGATAGAAAAAGAAAGAGAAGTTATCAACATAAGGAGTGATACCGCAGTATCCCTCCATGAAGGCGGTGAAGGAAGAAAGGTAAAAGATAGCGTTGCCCGGAAGATGGTGGGGCTGAAGCTCGTAGAAATCTAGAAAGCGCCGGAAGAAATCCGACGCTGGAAGGCCTAAGCCGCGCTCAAAATGAGCGGCAAAGACCACAAACTCACCCGGCTGAGGTTCAGGCTGGCGCTCCTTGCCGGGGATGCGGTACCAGACCTCTTTCGGAATCCTCCGAGAGCGGTAGAGCCAGTCTATTTCCACCTGGGTCACATCGGAGCCCATCCAGGCTCCTCGCGTGTAGGAGTCTAGATCAACTCCGGTGCCCCGGCTGGAGCTGCCGGCTTCCCCTTGGTTACCGGTAGCAGGAACTGAGCTACCGGTACCAGCTTCGCTTTGGGCGAGATCTGCCGTGAGCCCGTCGGATGCCTCATTGTGGCGGCTGCTGCCGGTAGAGTCGGAAAGATACAGTTCGGTAGACATGTTGTTAAAGATTCCGGATGCTACCCACAAACAAGTTTCCCAAGATCTAGCCTCATGTGAATATCTATGAAAGGGGGAAAAAGCAAGAAAAAAGGGAGGTAAATACTCTAGCGCCCCAAGAACTAGAATGCCGAGAGAAACAAGAAGTGATTGAGATTCTGAGGCCAACCTGAGGCGGCGGAGGGTGATACGTCTCAAACGTATCTATAATTTCTTATGTTCCATGCTACTTTTATGATGATACTCACATGTTTTATACACATTATATGTCATTATTATGCATTTTCCGGCACTAACCTATTAACGAGATGCCGAAGAGCCAGTTGCTGTTTTCTGCTGTTTTTGGTTTCAGAAATCCTAGTAAGGAAATATTCTCGGAATTGGACGAAATCAACGCCCAGGGTCCTATATTTCCACGAAGCTTCCAGAAGACCGAGGGAGAAACGAAGTGGGGCCACGAGGTGGCCAGACACCAGGGCGGCGCGGCCCAGGCCCTGGCCGCGCCGGCCTGTGGTGTGGGGCCCCCGTGAGGCCCCCTGACCTACCCTTCCGCCTACTTAAGCCTTCGTCGATAATAGCCCCAGTACCGAGAGCCACGATACGGAAAACCTTTCAGAGACGCCGCCGCCGCCAATCCAATCTCGAGGGATTCAGGAGATCGCCTCTGGCACCCTGCCGGAGAGGGGAATCATCTCCCGGAGGACTCTACACCGCCATGGTCGCCTCCGGATTGATGATTGAGTAGTTCACCCCTGTACTATGGGTCCATAGCAGTAGCTAGATGGTTGTCTTCTCCTCATTGTGCTATCATTGTTGGATCTTGGGAGCTGCCTAACATGATCAAGATCATCTATCTGTAATGCTACATGTGCGTTTGTTGGGATCCGATGAATAATGAATACTATGCTATGTTGATTATCAATCTATCTATGTGTTGTTTATGATCTTGCATGCTCTCCGTTGCTAGTAGAGGCTCTGGCCAAGTCATTGCTTGTAACTCCAAGAGGGAGTAATTATGCTCGATAGTGGGTTCATGTCTCCATTAAATCTGGGGGAGTAACAGCAACCTCTAAGGTTGTGGATGTGCTGTTGCCACTAGGGATAAAACATGAATTTTATATCTAAGGATGTATTTGTTGATTACATTATGCACCATACTTAATGCAATTGTCTGTTGTTTGCAACTTAATACTGGAGGGGGTTCGGATGATAACCTGAAGGTGGACTTTTTAGGCATAGATGCATGCTGGATAGCGGTCTATGTACTTTGTCGTAATGCCCAATTAAATCTCACACTACTCATCATAACATGTATGTGCATTGTTATGCTCTCTTTATTTGTCAATTGCCCAACTGTAATTTGTTCACCCAATATGCTATTTCTTATGGGAGAGACACCTCTGTGAACTGTGGACCCCGGTCCATTCTTTTACATCGAATACAATCTACTGCAATACTCGTTCTACTGTTTTCTGCAAACATCATCTTCCACACTATACATCTAATCCTTTGTTACAGCAAGCTAGTGAGATTGACAACCTCACTGTTACATTGGGGCAAAGTAATTTGGTTGTGTTGTGCAGGTTCCACGCTGGCGCCGGAATCCCTGGTGTTGCGCCACACTACACTCCGCCGCCATCAACCTTCAACGTGCTTCTTGGCTACTACTGGTTCGATAACCTTGGTTTCTTACTGAGGGAAAACTTGCTTCTATACGCATCACACCTTCCTCTTAGGGTTCCCAACGGACGTGTGTATACACGCTATCAGAGGGCATCAAGGACGTTGCTCGCCGGAGAAGCAGAGAGGCCGCAGGTGGTGAAGATGAACGGCGGCGGAGAACAGCGGTTGCAGAGGAGCGCACGACGCAACGACAGTGAAGGCGCTGCAGAAGGTATCTACGCGGAGGAGCTCGCTGTAGTTGCTGCGGAGTTCGTCGGAGCGAGGGGCTCTGGAGATGAACGCCGGCGGCAGAAGCGCAACAGGCGAAGAACTCTGGGCGCGTGAGAAGATGCGAGTGCGGAGAAGAGGAAAAGAAAGAACCGCTCCCCCCTTAAATAGGGAGAGTGGGTTGTGGGCTGGCAACTGCTGGGCCACAGCGGTTCGGTTCGTGGGCCGCCACGTGGCACGCAGATACACGAGCACAAAGCAGAAAGCCACAGGGAGGCCACACGGATCCGGAACGGTGGCGCGGATCCGGTGCGGCGCCATAAATGCGGGCGCGGAAGACGAAGGGAAGTGACCCCTGACACTGTCGCGCGCCAGGCACAATGCGCATGTCACTGATAGGCACAGTACCCAAAATATTCTCGACTTCGTCGAGGAGAGGTTTAATGACAAAGATACCGGAGAAAATCGGTACAAAGACATAATTTCGGCAAAGATGCCGAAGAGCTTGATCCGGATTCTGGAAGGATTAAACCGGTATCTTGAGAAAAGAAAACCTGGCATGGTCCGTTGGATAGGATCCACCGGACTATACCAGCTTCGGGGACTAATGTTGGGGGGATGACCCCCGGTATGCCAAAGGCATGCCAAACCGGATGGTTTGGGCCATCAATGTACCGGTTTTAAGATCATTCCGGATGATAATGTTCCGGGTTATCCCAGGAGGGATATACCGGAATAGGTTAAGAAGCTACCGGAGTACCGGTACAAGTTGCACTGTAGCACGTCGGCAAGACTGGTCAAAGATGCTCTCCAGAGCTAGAGGAATAAGATGAGCGAAGCAACTCAGCTTTAATCGAAGCCATGACGCCAAAGGCGAAGGATGATGTAAAAGGTACCGGAGGACGTCAGCATCCCTGATTAAAGAGATACCGGCGTCACCGGTAGCTAAAGAAGCTTTATAAAGTAGTTTGTCCAGTCAAAGATGCCATTAGGGTTTCCTAGGGTTTCTTCCCCTGTAAGCCACCCTCTCCCCTATATAAGGAGAGGGGGCACCCCCATTACACGCGCGGACACAGGTGAGTACCTTGTAATCAGAAACCTGTAACCTTGTTTGAGCAAGAAATAGAAAGATCTGAGGAGGAAATAGCCTTAGCATTCTTCTTCTTCCTCTGGCCAAAGCCTTGTTCTTGAGAATCTCACCCGGAAATCCACACCATCTTACCAAAACCCTCCCCCGAATCCTCTAGCGCACATTCAGCCCCAACTCAAGCCATCCTATGGCATCTGTCTGTTCACCACGATGACATTCATCTCCTTTACATCATCCACGGGGTAGTGAGGCTCCGGTGCACGAATCTCGATCGTCGGTGCATTAGCACCAGCCGAGGTAGCACCAGCCGGGGCCAGCAAGGGTGCATTAGCACCAGGCGTTCCGTGGAAGCCACGCTGCTTCTCCGCTGCTGGCTTCCGAGATCTTCATGCGTCCCAGCTGCCGATCTTTCTTGTACTAGTACATGCACCATTTGCTTCACCTCTTGGAGTTCCGATGCCAACTTTCCCATAAAATCTGCATCCCGATCCGTCTTTCTTTTACGGCTTCTGTAACCGTACGGGTCATCGTCCTAGGAAAACCTGACGGACCACGGAATGGCGCCTTTGCCTCGTACACGTCCTGGGTGTTCACGATTCCCGAGGGTTTTGTCAGCGCGTCATTCTCTCTGTTGAAGTTGATGTTGCCCTCTTGAGCATCCCTCATTGCATCAATAAGGGCTTGGGTGGGTTTAAACGCTTTATTCCGGTGAACACACTCCCCTGTCACCGTGTCTAGCGTTCTCCCATGCCCGTACCACCAGCTTTTGGCCCTTTGGTCCCATCCCTCTGTACCTAGGGGGATTCCTCGCTCCCTCAGGCCGTCCTCCATCTTCTGCCACTTAGGCCCCGAAAGGCTGTATCCTCCTGGCCCCATAATATGATTGTACACTTTCTTAGCCGCATTTTCCTTATTTTTTTCTGATATGGCCTTGAAATGATCCGATTGATTTTGCTTGACAAATTCGGGCCAATCATTTTTCAGTTTCTCATATTGTCCATGGAAATCCGGAGTCTTTTTCTGGGAGATAAAGTCATGGCGTAAATTTTTCTTGTAGGTCCGGAATGCTTCGCCCATCTTCTGAAGAGCGAACTCTTTGACTAGCCTCCTCCTCTGACGTCCCCCGTCTACCTCATTCCCCTGTTCATCGTATTTGTTGAATTCCGGAGGTAGAACAAAATGCTCCATAAGCTTTCTCCAGCAATCCTTCTTCGTTCTCTTGTGGACAAAACTGAAACCAACACGTGCCTTCTTTGGCTCATTCCATTCCTAGACGGTGATCGGGACGTTGTCTCTAACAACGACTCTGCATTGGTTGATGAACTTTGTATAATGCTTTTCGGGCTGCAGCGGCCTACCGGTTGCACTGATAACATCGATGTTATATGTTTCTCCTGGTTTCATCGTCTTGGTTGCGCCACGCTTTGACGCCGTACTCGATTTTTTCGACGATCCGGCCGAGGCCTAAAATAAGAAAGAGAGTCGCGTCAGTACACATATTTATTCAAATCAGTAAGTTTGTATCACCAGAGGCTCAATGTATATATATACCTCGCAGGAGGTGGTTGCTACTTTCATATCTCCATCGTCGTTTGTCGACGGTTGACCTCCATCGACAGTGTCTGTTCCTTCGTCATCACCTTGTTGACGACCTTCACCTTCAAGGTTCAGATAAGAAGAGACATCCTCTTCTTCATCTTCTTCGGCCGGCACATAAGGAATGTCACCGTTTATGATGCCGAAAAGATGTTCCTCAGCTTCTGGATCATAGTTTCCCCTAATCGGGTCGGCTCTATCGTCCGCCATATGCCAATTCTGAAAACATGTAGTAAAAACTAATTAATTAAGTAAAGAAGGGGGCGGTGGCGGTGGCGAAAGGGGGCGGTGGCGGTGGTGAAAGGGCGGTGGAGGTGGTGGTGGCGAAAGGGCGGTGGCGAAAGGGGGCGGTGGAGAAAGGGCGGCGGCGGTGGCGAAGCATACGCGCGGGGGCGGTGTGCATGTTTCTCTCTCTCTCTCGCAAAAAAAAACAAAAAAAAACCCCGCGCGTATAGGGAGGGCGGTGAGGGGGGCGGCGCCTCGCCGCCCCCTCCCCCCTCCCCCCCGTATACGCGCGGGGTCGGTGTGCATATGTTTCTCTCTCTCTCGCCAAAATAAACAAAAAAAGCCCCGCGCGTATACGGAGGGCGGTGAGGAGGGCGGCGCCTTGCCGCCCCCGCCCCCCTATACGCGCGGGGTACCGGCGGTTCCGTTTTTGTTAATTAAGTTATTTTTTTGTTAATTAAGTTATTTTGCCGTTTTTGTTAAACTAATTAAGTAGTTAAAATTAAAAAGAACAAAAAACACAAAAAAAAAATCCGGCCGGCCCTCTCTCCTTCTCCTCCCTCTCTCTCTCTCTGTGGCCCGGCGGCTGGCCTCCCGCGCGCGCGTCTCTCTCCGGGGCCGGCCTCGAGGCGGGCCAGTACTGGCGGCGGCGCGTGCGGCGACACGGTCTCAGCGTTTTGGGGACACGGCGCGCGCGACGAGATCAAAACGACGTTGCACGGCGAGGCGGCCGGCGTGAGACGATCGACGACGTTGCACGGCGAGGCGGCGCGGCGACAGACGGCGAGGCGAGGCGACGCGGCGTCGGCGTCTGAGAGCGAGAGGAGTTCGGGCGTCAGCGGTTTCGAGAGAGGAAGAAGAAGTGAAATGCGCCAGGCTCCCCGCGCGAATTTATACCTCTCGACCTTTACTCGCGGTTGGTACAGCACGCGTCCGTTGGGAACCCCAAGAGGAAGGTGTGACGCATACAGCGACAAGTTTTCCCTCAGTAAGAAACCAAGGTTTATCGAACCAGTAGGAGCCAAGAAGCACGTTGAAGGTTGATGGCGGCGAGATGTAGTGCGGCGCAACACCAGGGATTCCGGCGCCAACGTGGAACCTGCACAACACAACCAAAGTACTTTGCCCCAACGAAACAGTGAGGTTGTCAATCTCACCGGCTTGCTGTAACAAAGGATTAGATGTATAGTGTGGATGATGATTGTTTGCAGAAAACAGTAGAACAAGTATTGCAGTAGATTGTATTCGATTAAAAGAATGGACCGGGGTCCACAGTTCACTAGAGGTGTCTCTCCCATAAGATAAATAGCATGTTGGGTGAACAAATTACAGTTGGGCAATTGACAAATAGAGAGGGCATGACAATGCACATACATGATATGATGAGTATTGTGAGATTTAATTGGGCATTACGACAAAGTACATAGACCGCTATCCAGCATGCATCTATGCCTAAAAAGTCCACCTTCAGGTTATCATCCGAACCCCTTCCAGTATTAAGTTGCAAACAACAGACAATTGCATTAAGTATGGTGCGTAATGTAATCAATAACTACATCCTCGGACATAGCATCAATGTTTTATCCCTAGTGGCAACAGCACATCCACAACCTTAGAACTTTCTATCACTGTCCCAGATTTAATGGAGGCATGAACCCACTATCGAGCATAAATACTCCCTCTTGGAGTTAAGAGTAAAAACTTGGCCAGAGCCTCTACTAATAACGGAGAGCATGCAAGATCATAAACAGCACATAGGTAATAGATTGATAATCAACATAACATAGTATTCTCTATCCATCGGATCCCAACAAACACAACATATAGCATTACAGATAGATGATCTTGATCATGTTAGGCAGCTCACAAGATCCGACAATGAAGCACATAAGGAGAAGACAACCATCTAGCTACTGCTATGGACCCATAGTCCAGGGGTGAACTACTCACTCATCACTCCGGAGGCGACCATGGCGGTGAAGAGTCCTCCGGGAGATGATTCCCCTCTCCGGCAGGGTGCCGGAGGCGATCTCCTGAATCCCCCGAGATGGGATTGGCGGCGGCGGCGTCTCTGGAAGGTTTTCCGTATCGTGGCTCTCGGTACTGGGGGTTTCGCGACGAAGGCTATTTGTAGGCGGAAGGGCAGGTCAGGGGGCCACACGAGGGCCCCACACAACAGGCCGGCGCGGCCAAGGGCCAGGCGGCGCCGCCCTAGTGTTTGGCCACCTCGTGGCCCCACTTCGTGACTCCTTCGGTCTTCTGGAAGCTTCGTGTGAAAATAGGCCCCTGGGCATTGATTTCGTCCAATTCCGAGAATATTTCCTTACTAGGATTTCTGAAACCTAAAACAGCAAAACAAAGAATCGCTCTTCGGCATCTCGTTAATAGGTTAGTGCCGGAAAATGCATAAATATGACATAAAGTATGCATAAAACATGTAGATATCATCAATAATGTGGCATGGAACATAAGAAATTATCGATACGTCGGAGACGTATCAATCTTCTGGATTGATTACCTTCTGAGAGATTGCATTGAGGAATGCACATAGCTTCACAATGGCTACTCGAACATTTTCCGGTAGGAGCCCCCTCAAAGCAATCAGAAGCAATTGCGTCATAATTACGTGGCAGTCGTGAGACTTCAGGTGTAATAACCCAGAACATAGGATCAACGAAAGGTAGATTTAGAAATGGAATGTCCATTTCATCGCAAAACGGGGGAAATTTCCGCGCCTCATTGCAACTAAACCTAAGAGGGATCGAGGTTCTTTCTCGAATTGCAATTAGGGTTTGGCAAGTCGAGGTGTGAACTTTGACATTATCTCTTTTGTATCTTGTTGATTTGGGAGTTGATTTCATTTGACAAGTAATAACGAATTATAACTCAAAAATAAACAATCAACAATAATGGATATGGAAAAGGAATTCATAATTTAAATGCAACTCATAAATTTCAAATAACTTTGAATCTCAAATTGAATTATGAATACAACAATTATTTAGAAATAGAATTATTACAAACACAATCAAGCTCATAGAGAAACCTTGAGCTTTCACTACAAAGGAAAAACCTTTTTTTGACAAATCACTTTCGTCATGTGAAGGCCAATTTTCGTCAAGGATTACTTCGCGGTGACGAAATTTGATCGTCATGGGGTTCGTCAAGGAAGCTCCGTCATAAAATATCGGGGGTGACGGTATGCATTTTTTCGTCAACGTCAAATGTTTGATGGTGACGACCTACAAATTTGTCAACATCGAAGGTTGATTGTTGACAGACAGGTTTGTCACGAAAAATTGCAACTTTCGTCAATATCTAAATCTTGGGAAGTTTCTGATTGGTCCAAAAAAAGCATACGTGGCCTTACATGTGGGTCCATTTGGCTTCTGACAACATGGGTCCGACGGCGCTGACGTGGATATCTATCATGTGGGACCCACAAAATATTATGACAAGCTGGACCCACAATATTCTGACCGGTGGGGTCCACAAAATTCAAATAAGTGGGACCAGGTTGTTGCCGACATATGGGTCCCAATAATGCTGACTGGTGGGACCCACAAATTCTGACAAGTGGGACCAGAAGTTGGTGCCACGTGGTTTCATTTAATAGTGACGTTGTGACATTTTCCGTCACCTTTTGAATTTGACAAAATTTGAGAGCATTTGAATTATTTGCGAAATTTGGGAAACAAAAAAACTGGCGAAATATAAAAAAATAGATAATAAATATCATACATAAATGGTGGCACAAGAAGTATATATGTCTCTCACAGACCGAAAGATTCATAAGAAAAATTACAATTGGAACACAAAGAAATTAAAAGACCTATGATTAATAATGTTGTAGGACGGTGGTGCAATAGATTAGTTGCCCTGGGATTCAGACATGGATGGTGGCTGGGATGTCCTCAAGAGCAAATTAAGCACGGCATCCATTTCTCTCTGCCTCTTTTCATAAGCCAGAGTCTTTTCTTCTTGGGCTTTCTTCAGAGCTTCAAGTTCTTCCTCCTGCTTCTTCCTGATCTCTTCAAATTTTTGATCTTGTTCTTGCAGTCTTGCATGCATCTCACTGTGGTACCTTTCAGCTGCCTGTATGGAGTTCTGCTCTTGATCTGCCAGTCTTTGTTGTAGCTCTCGGATGTGTGTAGCTGAGACAGAAGACTTCCTGGAGCTTGTTGCGACGCCCAATCTTGGTAGGAATGTGTTGTTGCAGGTGGTGGATGGGCTTTTCTCGCTCAGAACTAGCTGAACAATTTGCAAATCAGTCAAATCAGGTTCATCTTCATTGCGTGGCGCCGCTTTTTTTGCCACCATTTTATCCTGCATAAAGATTACAATCATTGCATGGAAAACATACAAAACTAGAATATATTATATTGTGCTAATATGAAATATTTCTTACATATGCACTTTTTGCTTCAGCACTCATAATGTTATCCTTGTTAGTGTGTGTGATTCTAAAAAATTCAATTGGAGAGGTTTCTTCTTCCTGCTGCTTAGCCTTCTGCTTGAAAAAATGTAGAATGCACAATACCATTGTACACTGTGTATGACAGAAGTATGAACTGTATGGGGAAATTCAGAACACTTACTACATGTTCCCAGTGAGCAACATAGCTTCGAGATCCAGTGGTATGGAACTGTTTCACAGCTTCTCTGTTCTTTCCATTTTTTACACACACTCCCTATGTTTAGTGCATGCATTTTATTTATCCAGATCGGAGAAATGTAAGAATTCAGTAGCTGTTATTGAAAGGAATAACGTTTATGTACCTGGTACTTCTCATCAAACCATCTCTTCACCAGTTCTTTCCAGCTTTTCTCTTCTACATGATCTGGCTTTTTCAAATACGCTTGCTCCACTGTGAGATTTTTTATTTTGGGCCAATACTCCTTTTTAATCCTATATCGGAACTGCCGAATACTAACTTGCAGCATATCAGTGCACACATCTTGAGCCACCTCATCATTTTTGTCCATAGTAAACTTTCCCTGCAAAATAGTGATGCATTAATCAGTAGATTCTTAGATAGTTGATCATGTAGCATACTAATTAGGTTAAACCAAGATTGTACAGGACTCACCGCTACTGTATTTATAGCATGAGGAATGACATGTCTGAGAGTTTCATCTTTCTTGTACTGTGTCCAGTGTGTTGCAAGCGGCATTTTGGCACGGATGTGAATACCAACCTCACTGCTCAGCTTTGCTGACTGGATATAATCCTTGGGTCTCCTGACACCAGCAGTGAAGTCTATTTGCATCTTATTGCCACCATTTCTTCTTGTGTACTCATGTAGTCCATGGCCCTGTAGGATAACGTTGCATAGAAAACAAAAAATTTCCTACCGCGAGAACGCAATCCAAGCCAAGATGCAATCTAGAAGACGGGAACAACGAGGGGATGATCGAGTCTCACCCTTGAAGAGTTCCAAAGCCTACAAGATGAGGCTCTTGTTGCTGCGGTAGACGATCACTTGCCGCTTGCAAAAGCGCGTAGAAGATCTTGATCTCAGTGCCACAATCGGGCAGCACCTCCGTACTCGGTCACACGTTCGGTGTTGATGAAGACGACGTCCTTCTCCCCGTTCCAGCGGGCAGCGGAAGTAGTAGCTCCTCCTTGAATCTGGCAGCATGACGGCGTGGTGGCGGTGGCGATGGAGAACTCCGGCGGAGCTTCGCTAAGCTATGCGGGAGAGGTGGAGGAGAGGGGGGCGGCTAGGGTTTGGGAGAGGGAGAGGTGGCCGGCCACTTGATGGGGTGCGGCCACAATGGCTTTGGTGTGGCCGGCCCCCTCCCCTTGCTCCTCATTATATAGGTGGAACCCCCAAGTGTTGGACTACAAGTCTTCGAATAAGACCCCAACCCAAAATTTCCATGTGTAGGGAAACCTACCCAAGGTGGGACTCCCACCCAAGTGGGATTCCCACCTTCCCATGAGGGGGGGGTGGCCGGCCACCTTAGGTGGAGTCCACCTGGGACTCCACCCCTAGGGTTGGCCGGCCATGGTTGGTGGAGTCCCTTCGGGACTCCGCCTTCCAAAGTGATTTCTTCCGGACTTTTCTAGAACCTTCTAGAACCTTCCATAAATGCACCGGATCATTTCCAAACTTGGAATATGACTTCCTATATATGAATCTTATTCTCCGGACCATTCCGGAACTCCTCGTGATGTCTGGGATCACATCCGGGACTTCGAACAATACTTCTAACTCCATTCCATATTCAAGTTCTACCATTTCAACATCAAACCTTAAGTGTGTCACCCTACGGTTCGCGAACTGTGTGGACATGGTTGAGTACTCTCTCTGACCAATAGCCAATAGCGGGATCTGGAGATCCTGTTGGGGGGATGACCCCCGGTATGCCAAAGGCATGCCAAACCGGATGGTTTGGGCCATCAAGATACCGGTTTAATATTTAAGCCGGAGGACAAAGTTGCATATTTGGCTAAGTAAAGCTAAGCCGGTATCCCCAAGAGGGGTATACCGGAACCGGATAAAGAAGATACCGGAAGGAGAGCGTGTCGGCACAGCTGGTCAAAGATTCCCTCTGGAGCTAGAAGACAAGGATGAGCTAAGCAAAGTGACTTTAATCAGAGCCCTGGCACCAAAGAGAAGGGTGACGCTGAAAGAAGCCGGAGGACGTCAGCGTCCCTGATTAAAGAAGACCCCGGCGTCATCCATGATTAAAGTAGCTTTGTAAAGTAGTTTGTCCAGTCAAAGATGCCATTAGGGTTCCTTGCACTGTAAGCCACCCTCTCCCCTATATAAGGAGAGGGGGCACAGCCTCTTACGGGCATGTTGTGATACGTTGTGTTGCATTACGATAGAGGAGATACGAAGAGGAACCTCCCATCCAGAAACCTGTAATCATGTTGAGATCAATGAAGCTAGCGATCTAGAGCAGAGTTCTTCCTTTTGTCTTTCTTCTTGTTTACCTGCCTCGTGCTGTGTTCTTGAGGGAAGCAACCGGAGGTTCATCCCATCTAGTCGCAAACCCTCCCCCGAATCCTCTAGCGTCCATTCGGCCCCAACTTAAGCCATCCCGTGGCATCTGCTCGTTCACCACGACGACAGTTGGCGCCCACCGTGGGGCAGAAAGTGGCGCTTGATGGAGTTCACATTCGGGCGGGCATCCTTGACGCCGCGGGCCAGCGAACGGTGTCCGCGCTGGTGCAGCGTTCCTACGACATGGACTTCATCAACGACAACATGGGCTGCTTCGCCAACGGCGGCATCTTCCCCAAGAACGGCCGCATCCTCAAGTTCGGCAGCCACCGCATCTACTTCGGCACCGTCCCTGTGCGCCAGCGCCCCTCGCCGGTGCTGGTGGCGCCGGATCCGCCAAGATGGCTACATGCTGGCCGTGCTCCTGGCAGCGTGGAGGTGATGATGGCAGGCGCGGTCGTCGCCGGCAAAGAAGCTGTGGAAGAAGGTGCTGGGCGTGCGGTTTCAACCCGCGCAGCCAAGCCACCGCTGGAGCGCGACCCCGGCGTTGCAGGAGCATCTTCAACGCTACCGGAGGCACCACTCCAAGCGGCCATGAACGTCCTCGCCACCCCCATCGCACAGAACATCGACCCGGCAGCAGCGCAAGCGGAGCTGGAGGCGCAACGCCAGAAGCTGCTCGAGAATGGCAAGGACATCATCCGGGCGCAGCGCGAGCTGAACCTAACTCTACGTGAGTATAATGCTGCCCATGGCTTTGCTTCTGTCAGCGCGCATGCTGCTAGGATACCGGAAAACCGGCTTAAGGCTCGCAATCTAGATCAGGATCTGCGCAAAGAAATTCTCGCCGGCAAAAGTGCCTCTGCATCTGTAAGCATCATAGAAAAGCCCAAGTACAGTAGCCCGGATAAAACTATAAGAGCTGCTAAAGCTGCGGTAGAGCTGTGCGAATCGCTTTCCGGGGACGCTCTAGTAAAACAGCAAGAGCGCGTCCGAGACCTGCTTGAAACCATCGAGCAGCAAAATGCTGAGCAGCTGGCTAAGCTGAATAAAGCTGTGGCTTCGAAGTCCGCACGTTCAACAAAGAATGCCGGTAGCAAGTCTCAGGGACAAGCATCGTCCCCTCATCCGGATAAAAGAAGGGAAAAAGAGGTGAATGCGCAGCAGATGACTGTGTATGATCCGGTCCTTGCCGGAAAACAAAGAGCCGGGCAATATGATGCCGGAAGGAAAAGCCAAGGGGCAGATCGAGGCTACGCCAAAAGGGGCTATGCTGGAAACAATCATGTCGGTAAATACGAAACCGGGAAAAATTATCAAGCGGCAAGGGCTGCATATGAAGAGGAAGACGAGATTCCCCCAAGGTACCGGCAGGCAAGGGCCGCGGTACCGGAACCTTGTGATGAGGGTGACTCGACGGCTGACAGACCCGTGGCATACCGGAATCCGTTGGGAGATCGCGTGGGAGAAAGGCACCTACCAGTACGGGATGCGAGGCACCGTCTGGACAGGGTGTACTTGTCTGAAATAATTGAGGAAGAAGGACCTCCAGGTCCAAAATGTTTTGGTCCAAGGATCATGAAAGAGGGACCGCCAGTTCAAAATTTCCAATTGCCGCGTGACACAAAAACATACGATGCCACCACTAAGCCGGAAGACTGGCTCGCAGATTACGTCACCGCGGTCTATGTCGCTGGTGGCGGAGGAACGGTAGCCGGAGGCGGAAATCGCCGCTGGGCCGTGAGAATCATACCATCGTTCCTGGTGGGACCGACAAGAATCTGGCTGAACAATTTGCCAGCCGGAAGCATAAACGGCTGGTTGGACTTTGAGGAAGCTTTTGTGAGCAATTTTAGCAGTACCTACCGGAGGCCAAATAGGCCGCAGCAGCTCGCTCTGTGCATACAGCGCCAGAATGAAACAGACCGGGATTACCTGGCCCGGTGGAACACCACAAGGAACTCCTGTGAAGGGGTGATAGAAACACAAGCCATAGCTTGGTTCAGCAGTGGCTGCAGAAGAGGTTCACCGTTGTGGCAAAAGTTGCAACGGAACATGCCGGCAACGTTGGCAGAGATGATACGTGTGGCAGATAGCTACGCATTGGGAGACCCAATGCAACCGGTAGTACAAGCTGAGCCGGAGCAAACAAACCAACCACAGCAACGCCAAGAGCCATATCGAGACAACCGACAAAACAAACGAAGGGAAGAGTTTCCGGATCGAAGGTATGGTCCACAGCAAGTAGCCGCGGTGCAGGAAAATTTCAGCGCCAGCGGAAGCCAAAGGCAAAAAACCGGATCGCAGCCATGGGCGGGTCCTAAGAAACAATGGGTTGAGAAGAAACCATGGCAAAACAATGAGGAAAGGTACACCATGGAATCCGCAATGGACCAGCCATGCCGGTGGCACACACCAAACCCCGGAAGGCCGGCGAATCATTTGACAAAAGATTGTACTTGGACCAGAAGGTTAATGGGCCAAGGTGCAGCAAAGGATGCCGGAAAATTACCACCACCACCCCCGCTTACCGGACCAAATGCTATACCGGTGCAGCCTCAGCAAAACAGGCCTCCACCACAACAGGTTCATCAGGTGGGAGACGCCAATGGCCAACCACCTCCACCGACACCTTTGGGCCGGAATGTTTACTATGACCCAGAGATTTGCTGTGTTGTGTTCGTTACTGAGCCAACAGACAAGCAAAGCCTGCGGCGCCGTTCCATGGAAGTGAACGCGGTGATGCCGGCGGTTCCCAAGTACATGCTTTGGTCTGATCAAGAGATAAGCTGGTCGCTCAAGGATCACCCGAAAATAATGCCTAATCCGGGTGGTTACGCTCTGGTTGTGGACCCAATCATGCATGGGCCAAATGCTCGAGTCAAATTCAGCAAAGTGCTGATAGACAATGGGAGCAGCATAAACATCATGTACCGGCACACCATGCACACACTTGGAATAACTGAAAATATGCTGCAACCAACGCACACAACTTTCCACGGAATCGTTCCGGGGTTGTCTTGTTCGCCCATGGGAAAAGTCCGGGTGGATGTTTCATTCGGTGGACGTGATAATTGCCGGGTGGAAAACCTTCTGTTCGAGGTGGTGGATCTGGATAGTCCTTACCATGCACTGCTGGGGAGACCGGCATTGGCTGCTTTCATGGCCTCGACTCACACGGCATATCTCAAGATGAAGATGCCGGCACCTCGTGGACCCTTAACTGTGGTGGGGAATTATAAAGTGTCACTGGAAACCGCTTCCGCTGGATCAAATCTGGCCGAATCGCTGGTGATTGCAGAGGAAAAGAAAAGAATGCAGACCGCGGTTGCGCTGGCTCAATCTTCACAGTTGAGCTTAGCGGCAATGAGTGGAAGTCTGGGCACACCGGCATTCAAGCCAACCAATGAAACAAAAGACATTGTGCTGGACCCGGCTTACCCTGAGCGCACCGTCCGCATCGGTGCCGGCCTCACTGAGGCATAGGAAAGTGCGCTCACCAGCTTCCTCCGTGAGAATCGGAATATCTTCGCCTGGTCCACTGATGACTTGGTAGGTGTTCCGAGGGAGCTGGCTGAGCACTGCCTAAACGTCCGGAAAGATGCTAAGCCGGTAAGGCAGCCGTTGCGCCGGTTCGCTGAAGACAGAAGAAAGATCATTGGAGAGGAGGTAACAAAGTTGTTGGTTGCCGGTTTCATCGTGGAAGTGCTGCACACAGAGTGGCTAGCCAATCCGGTAATGGTCGAAAATAAGAAAGAAGAGAACCTCGAAGCAAAAGCTCCGAAGGTATGGCGCATGTGCATCGACTACACCAACCTGAACAAGGCTTGCCCAAAAGATCCTTTCCCGTTACCCCGGATCGATCAAGTGATTGATTCCACCGCTGGATGTGAACTGTTGTCTTTCCTTGATGCCTACTCCGGTTTCCACCAAATCCCCTTGAAAAAGGAGGACCAAATAAAGACTGCGTTTATCACCCCGCACGGGGCTTATTGCTATGTCACAATGCCTTTCGGTTTGCGCAACGCTGGTGCAACGTACCAGCGCTGTATGCAAAAATGCTTGTATGATCAAATCGGTAAAAACGTACAAGTCTATGTCGACGTTGTCGTGATAAAAACTAAGAAAAAAGAAACCTTAATCGATGATCTCCGGCAAACATTTGACAACTTAAGAAGGTTCCGGATGAAACTTAATCCGGCAAAATGCACCTTTGGTGTCCCAGCCGGCAAGTTGCTTGGTTTCCTCGTGTCGAGCCGGGGAATAGAGGTAAATCCGGTAAAAATCCGGGCAATTGAAAGAATGACCATACCGCACGATCTAAAAGATGTGCAGAAGTTTACCGGAAGCTTGGCATCGCTAAGCAGGTTCATTAGCAGGTTGGGAGAAAAAGCTCTGCCCCTCTATGCCTTGATGAAAAAATCCGATACGTTCGTCTGGACCCCTCAGGCAGACGCGGCGTTCAAGGAGCTAAAAAAGATGCTGGCTACTGCACCCATATTGGCTTCACCTTTGGAAAGGGAGCCCATGTTGTTGTACATAGCAGCAACAAACCGGGTTGTGAGTGTAGTGGTTGTGGTTGAAAGAGAAGAGGAAGGAAAAACCGTGCAAAGACCAGTATACTACCTGAGCGAAGTGCTCTGCCTCTCGAAACAAAACTACCCTCACTTCCAAAAAATGACTTATGGCGTGTTCATGGCCGCCACAAAGCTTAAGCACTACTTTGAGGAACACCCCATGAAGGTGGTGAGCGAGGCTCCCATTTCCGATATCATGTGTAACAAAGATGCTAGCGGCAGGATCGCAAAATGGGCAATCCAGATATCACCGTATGTACCGGAGTACGAGAGAAGAGATGCCATAAAATCGCAAGCTTTGGCTGACTTTCTTGTTGATTGGGCGGAAATGCAATACAAACCGCCAGAGCAAAAGATAGAATACTGGAAGATGCACTTTGACGGATCCAAGCTCAAGGAAGGTCTAGGTGCCGGTGTGGTACTTACCTCACCTAAGGGAGATCATCTCCGGTATGTTTTGCAGGTGCACTTCAGAGCATCAAATAATGTGGCTGAGTATGAGGCCCTAATACATGGACTTAAAGTCGCAAAAGAAATCGGTGCGCACCGGATCATTTGCTATGGTGATTCAGACCTCGTGGTGCAGCAGTGTTCCGGCGATTGGGATGCAAAAGATGCCAACATGGCCTCATACCGGTTTCATGTGTAGAAGATTTCCGGCTTTTTCGAGGGCTGTGAGTTTCACCACGTGCCGCGCGCAGAAAATGAAGCCGCGGATGCTTTGTCCAAGCTGGGATCGTCCAGGCAAGAAATCCCACCCGGAATAGCCTTGGCGCACCTAAGAGAACCATCGATCAAACCAAGCCCGGAATCGGAATCAATTTTCGCACCGGAATCACATGTTGTACCAATGGATATTGACGAAGTTAACCCGGGGACTGCTCCGGTAAACTCGGGGACTGCTATGTCCCTACCAGAAGAAGCAATGCTGGTGGATAGCATGGAAGTAGACGCACCGGTGTTTCTAGTTCGAGAAGCACCATCTTGGGTTAAACCTTGCCGGTTGATGAAAATGAGTCAAGAAGGATCCAGAGAAGGTCCAAAGCTTACACCATCATCAATGGTGAGGTATACAAGAGAAGTGTTACCGGTGTCCTTCAAAGATGTGTGGAACCGGAAGAGGGAAAAGAAATGCTTGTGGAGATTCATCAAGGAGAATGTGGGCACCATGCTTCGTCAAGGGCGCTGGTTGCAAAAGTATTCCGGCACGGCTTCTATTGGCTCACTGCTTTGGAGGATGCTGAGGATTTAGTACGAAAATGCAATGGGTGCCAGAGGTACGCCAAGCAAAATCATACCCCAAAGATCCGGCTAAAAACAATACCACTAACTTGGCCATTTGCTGTTTGGTGCCTTGACATGGTTGGTCCTTTCAAAACCGCTAGAAGCAGTTTTACC
Organism: Lolium perenne; assembly: GCF_019359855.2. Taxonomy (NCBI): domain Eukaryota; kingdom Viridiplantae; phylum Streptophyta; class Magnoliopsida; order Poales; family Poaceae; genus Lolium; species Lolium perenne. The sequence continues at coordinate 122,610,125 of NC_067250.2, read as the reverse complement.
CACATCCTAGTGATGGTGGATAAGTTCACCAAGTGGCTAGAAGTAAAGCCCATTGCAAAATGTGATGGGCATACAGCCGTGAAATTCTTAAAAGATGTTATCTTGCGGTATGGATACCCGCATAGCATAATTACTGACAATGGCACAAACTTTGCTCAAGGTGAGTTCAAAAGATTTTGTGAAGATAACAATATTCAGTTGGATTTGTGCTCAGTCGCGCACCCACAAGGCAATGGCCAAGTGGAGAGAACAAACGCCTTGGTACTTTCCGGTATCAAGCCCAGGCTAATCGAACCTCTTGAAAAGACACCGGGGTGTTGGCTCGATGAGCTACCATCAGTGTTGTGGAGCATAAGAACGACTCCAAACCGGTCTACCGGATACACTCCATTTTTCATGGTCTATGGGGCTGAAGCCGTAATTCCAACCGATATCATACATGACTCACCAAGAGTTCAACAATACACCGAAGAAGAGGTGAAAGAGGCAAGAGAAAATGATGTGGACTTGCTAGAAGAAGCAAGAGAGCTGGCCCTGGCAAGAACAGCCATTTACCAGCAAAACCTAAGACGCTACCATAACCGCAAGGTTAACCCGAGAACATTCCGGGAAGGAGATCTGGTGTTGCGTCTAGTGTAGCGCACTGAGGGCCGGCACAAACTATCTCCCCCATGGGAAGGACCTTTCATTGTGAGCAAGGCTCTACACAATGATGCCTATTACTTGGTTGACGCACAGGAAGCTAAGAAAGGAAAGACGGACAGGTCAGGAGAAGAAACCAAGCGTCCATGGAATGTAGCTCTTTTGCGTCCCTTCTATGCATAAGGCTGTGTTGTAAGAAGTTCCTTTTTGTATCTCATATGCTATGAATAAAAGATGTCGGCACCCTCGATTGAATCTCGGGGACTGCCTCTACCGAAAATTGCATGTAATATGTTTATTTTTTCAGTTACCGGTTGGTTGCAAAACATTTTTTCTTTCCGGTTTAGTAACATGCTAAACCTACCGGAGTCTTCGACTCTGCTGCTGTCCGAAACCCGGCTTCATGGCAAGCAAGATAAACCGGTAGGAACTAACCACGTGAACGACGAAGAGACGAGATGGGAACAAACAATCCGGAAAGTTTAACTAACCCCGGTTATACCGGTTTTTTGTGAAAAGTTTCGTATTATTTCTAAGTTCAAGAAAGTGCTTGCTTGGCAAAAGAACTTTGTGACTCACACGCCAAAAAACCCAGAGGGTAGGCAGAGCCAAAGCAAAAGAACCAAGTGTGCATCGGATTGAATGCCGAAACAATCTCGGAATCTTCACAGTGCAAGATAAAAAAGCAAAATTGCGAGCAAAATGCTAAGTTAGGCAAACACAACTTAATAACTTACCGGTATAGCATATCGGCGAAAATTGTTGTAGCACAACCAAAAGCCAAAAGGCTAAGTTTTAGATTACATCATAAAACCCCGGCATACCGGGGTAGAATTTAACGGTTAAGTGTTTTCAGTCAAGCAAGACCAATGAGCATCGCACAGGCAAGTAATTAACAACAAGTAATCAGGCGGCAGGGGCCTCAGGGAGAGCATCGCCAACGCCAGGACCGTCCAGAGGCTCGTCATCGGCTCCGGCCTCCTCCTCGCCTTCATCCTCCTCCTCTTCGCTCAGATAATCCTTGACGTCTGAGGGAGCGGCGATGAAGAAGCGCGTCAGCGTACTCCGCGATGTGGTATGCGCGATCCTGCCGCTTAGCGGTGAGGACCGGGTCCAGATCGGTTTCGGCGTTTTCACGCACTCCGGTGAGGGCGTCCAAGTCCAGCTCCGGGTACCAGGAGCAGGCAACGCGAAGCGCGGAGTCAGCTCCGGCACGAGCGGCAGAGCACTGCCACTCCCGGATCCTTCTGCCGGCACCCTTGAGGCGGTCGCTGATGAGGGAGAAGGTGTCTGGCACCACTTCTCCAGGCCAGAGAGTCCTGAAGAGCTGGGTAGCTACATCAGGAATGTCAGAGAGATTCCGATCGATGGCGCGCATATGGGAAACCCGCGCATTTAGCGCAACCAGATGGTCATAGGGGTCCCATGGCGCACCAAGGTTCTCGTGGGCCTGGCTAACGCGATGCTCTCCAACCTTCTTCACGGCAAACGCCTGGGAGTCCGGGAAGAGACCTACACGAAGAAAGAAAGAGGCTAAGAAGATGCAACAGGAGGAAACAAGCTTATAAGCAGAAACCGAAAAAGGAAAAAGGAAAAAACTTACGGAAGGCATGTGCATCAGTTCGCATGATTAGCTGGTCATACTCCTTCTGCCCCGCCTCCAACCGTGCGGCCTTGTCCTCGGCAGCTTTCCGCGCCTTGGCAAGCTCCTCCAGCTCGGCCTGCAACACCGCATTGGAGTTGCCGGCATCCTCCAGCGCTTCATGCAGCTTGGCCGCCGCAGCGGTTTCGGCAGCCTTCAGCGCCGTGGCATGGTCGAGACCAAGCTGGATGAGCTGACCCTTGAGCTCCTGGTAGCTGGTCCTCTGGGCGCTCAGCTCCTCCTGGTGCTGCCGGGTAAGCTGGTCCTTTTCCTCTGGAACACGGAAGGAGAATGTTAGTAAAAGTTGCACCGGCAAAATGAAGAAGGAGCAAGTCAACCGGAAAACAGGAAGTCGTACACTGGGCGGCGGCGAGCTGCGCCTTGAGGGCCTCAATAGAAGCTTCCGGGATGACTGTTGAACAAAAATCATGAGTGTTAAGAGAAAGAAAGCTTTCCGGTAGAAAGATGCCGGAGGTACAAACAGTTTACCTTGGCACTTGTCATGCGCCTCGGCAAGCTCCCGGTGCTCCCATAGAAGCTCCTCAAAGAGGACCTTCCGGGCGTCAGCTGTGTGCTGTTCAAGACAAAGAGATTAGTTAAAGTTTCGCGCTAAGACCAAAGATCCTAACCCGAAACTCGGGGACTGGCTATGCCGGTTTCGCGCGCTTCCAAGATAAGTTTCGCGCTAAGACCAAAGATCTTAACCCGAAACTCGGGGACTGGGTATGCCGATTTTGCGCGTTTCTAAGTTGAATTTTGTGCTAAGAGCTAGATAGATAAGATTAAGTGAAAATGAGAGAAAAACTGGCATGAAATTGAGAAAGAGATAGAAAAGATCAAGAGGCAGGGAAACCGGTAAAAGTTGAAGAGAGTTGGTGGGACTTACCATCAGGTTGTTCGTGGCATCATACCACGCACTATCCAGCTCCTTAACGGCCCGACGCAGCCGCATGAAGTGCTCTTCGGAGGATCGATCTCCAGCAGGGTCAGGCAGCGGCAGCCTGTTCTTGCCCATGCCGCGGGTCGCCGGGGACATGTCCGCGGCGTTCCACTTCTCCGCGTAGGGCAGAAGGTGCCCCAGCTCTCGGCCTTGGCGTTTAAACTCAGTGATCCGGCCAAGCAGGCCGGTTGCCCTCTCACTGGCGGCACTGGCGGCGCGGGAGGCGTGCAGCACCAAGGGCTGCGGACCGCCGGAGGGGACGTTGGAGGCCGTCGCCTTGGCCTTGACGAGCTTGGAGGTCTTGGGCGGCGGCGGAGTCGGAGTGGCGCCGGTCACCTCAGTGCGAGGAGCTTCCGGCGGTGGCGTTGAGGCAGTTTTTGGAGAAAGGGGAGCGCTAGGCGCCTCACCCGATTTGGAACCTCCCGGCACGGAAGTTTCTGGCGCGGGAGTCTTCTTCTTCTTTTTCGGGACAGGAGGAACCAGAGGTTCCACCTGCCCGGCATCTTCTTCTTCGGCGCCGATGTTGCTGGCGCCTGCGTCTTGGGTTTCAGGAGGGGAGACAAAGTCCTCCTCCGCGCGGTGTTCTGGCGGTGTAGGGGCCGCGCGCCCCGAACTTGGAGTGCCTCCCAGAGGGGAGGCAGAGATGTTGCCGGCACCAGATGGTGCCGGGCTTGAGTGAGGAGGAGGAGTTGAGGTCCTCGCGGTACCTTCAGGGCCCTCGGGCCTTGGGCCAAGCTTGAGCGCAGGGCTGAATAAAAGAAAAAAGAAAGGGTTGGAAAAAAGAAACCGAAAAAAGAACTTAGCAAAAAGAAACAAGCAAGGAAACAGGAGCTTACCCAGAGGAGGTCGGCATCTGCTTGCGCTTATAGCGCCGCATACCTACTTCCTTCTGCCCCAAAGGCTCCATCCGGAAGCGCTTTGAGGGAGGGGCCTCGCTGGAACCGGCATCAGATGCCGGCGCCTTGTTCTTCTGGCCTTGGGCCGTAAGCTTCTCCACGAACTCGTGGCCGGCCTCGGCTTGCAGCGGCGGCACGTGCTCGTGAACCTGCAGGATTGAGATAAGTAAGAAAACATCTACAAAAGAGCGATAATGAAAGATATGAGAAATCAAAAAAGAAAACTACCTCGAGGATCGTCAGGTCATCCGAGGAACCGGTTGGCTTGGGCACGGACGGGCCGAGGCGCGAAGCTTTGGTCTTGCCCATCTTCAAATCCAAGCAACGGATAAAAGGATCCGGATCAACAGAGTCTAAGGCACGCTTCACGCAGGGGCCTCGTCGCTCTGCGTGAATAGAGGGGAAGCGGTCCTTGACCTGGAACAAATAAAAAGAAAGTTAACAACAGCATGAACGTTACCGGTAAACCGACCCGAGTTGCATAGTCTCTTACTTCTTGGGTCGGAGGGTTAGTAGTACTGAAAGGAAGAAGGCCCCATTCCCAATCATCCGGCATGGCAGTCTGGCAGATCTGCTTAGCCTTGCGGACGACGTCCCTTTTGCTGAGAGGGAGGCCGGTAATCTTGGTGGGATCGCCGGGGCCGTACATCTCGCTCATCTTATGCTGCCGGCGCTTGAGAGGAAGCACCCGGCGCGAGATAAAGGTGCGAATAATATCGTCGGAGCAGATGTCGGTCTCCTTCATCAAATTCGCCATATAGCGTACCACCCGGTTGGTTTCCGTATGACCAGACTTCGGGTTGTAGCTCCAATTGGCTTTGCTGGGTGGCGCCGGATTGAAGGGCGGCAGATCAATGAGATCCGTGGCGCCGCTATTTTTCACATAAAAGAAAGTCCCTTGCCATGCCCGGCATGACTCGAGACTGGCAAACTTGAAAAAGGGGCTCCCCTGACGGGAGCCGATGATGCAAGACCCGCATTGAACGGGGGGTTTGGGCGCAGGGATGTCCTTGCCCTGAACGGAATTGATCCGAAGAGCGAAGAAACGGGCAAACGTCTCGCGGAGGGGATGAATGCCGACATAAGCCTCCATGAAGGTGGCAAATCAAGAAAGATAAAAAATGGCGTTGCTAGGGAAGTGATGAGGTTGAAGTTCATAGAAATCTAAGAACTTCCGAAAAAACGGTGAAGCAGGAAGGCCGAAGCCGCGCTCAAAGTGAGCAAGGAAAACAACATGTTCACCGGGCTCAAGCACCGGTTCAATCTCGTCACGTAGGTGAAGGGCTCTTTTTCAAGCATGTGTGGACCCACATCGATCATGTAGGTGAAGGGCTCTTTTTCAAGCAAGCTGCACTTCAAAGACTCAGATTGAGCTGCAAATTTTTGTGAGTGGTCATGAAGGGTAGGTATGTGTGCCTGAGGAGTTTCAGATTTTTCTGACAATTTTAGGTGTTTGTTTATTTTTTTAATTAAAAAATGACAGAAAACGAGTAAAACTCATAAAAAATGTTAAATTCAATGTAAAATCATCATTAACTAGTGGGACTGAGTAAATGTTGTGACATTCGTGTGGAAAATTCAAATTTAAATTTTTCATGAGGTTTGGTGTAGTTTGATGTGAATTTACACAAGTGAGGGCATTTTCAGCATAACAGTCGAATCGTCGACCCCGGAAGTTGTAAAACCTTTTGCATGTGAGGTATATGTGAGAAAACATCCCACATATACATGTTATTGTTCACACATGTGAGATTTTGTCTGAAAACACTTGTGAAACCTCATGTTGGTTGGGTCGATCCATGTGTGGACCCACATCGATCATGTCGGTGAAGTGCTCTTTTTCAAGCAAGCTGCACTTCAAAGACTCAGATTGAGTTGAAAATTTTTGTGAGTGGTCATGAAGGGTAGGTATGTGTGCCTGAGGAGTTTCAGATTTTTCTGACAATTTTAGGTGTTTGTTTATTATTTTAATTAAAAAATGACAGAAAACGAGTAAAACTCATAAAAATGCTAAATTCAATGTAAAATCATCATTAACTAGTGGGACTCAGTAAATGTTGTGACATTCATGTGGAAAATTCAAATTTAACTTTTTCATGAGGTTTGGTGTAGTTTGATGTGAATTTACACAAGTGAGGGCATTTTCGGCATAACGGTCGAATCGTCGACCCCGGAAGTTGTAAAACCTTTTGCATGTGAGGTATATGTGAGAACACATCCCACATATACATGTTATTGTTCACACATGTGAGATTTTGTCTGAAAACACTTGTGAAACCTCATGTTGGTTGGGTCGATCCATGTGTGGACCCACATCGATCATGTCGGTGAAGGGCTCTTTTTCAAGCAAGCTGCACTTCAAAGACTCAGATTGAGCTTCAAATTTTTGTGAGTGGTCATGAAGGGTAGGTATGTGTGCCTGAGGAGTTTCAGATTTTTCTGACAATTTTAGGTGTTTGTTTTTTTAATTAAAAAATGACAGAAAACGAGTAAAACTCATAAAAAATGCTAAATTCAATGTAAAATCATCATTAACTAGTGGGACTGAGTAAATGTTGTGACATTCATGTGGAAAATTCAAACTTATGTTATTGTTCACCACTTTGAGATTTTGTCGATGAAAAATTTCAGAAAATGAGTAAAAGTCATAAAGAAAATTTGAATCACAATTTTTGCTGATTTTTACGTCTGGTATGTTTTGATTTTGAAGAACTCGCCTGCTCTCAACATTTAGGTTACTAGCACTTTGAAGTACTAGGAGGTACACAACATAAAATTGAAACCTCACAGGACAATTGTTGAAATATCATGGCAAAATATTTACTTATATATAGTAGAAACCAGTATTGGGTTGCAGACCATGCATACATATAAACAAGTAGCGACTAGCAGCTACAATTTCATAAGAACTGACTACATGGCTTATTTGGACAGAGTCCAGTGAGCCAAAAGCACCTCACGCAGGAGGGAGACCAAACCAAAAGATCAGAGGGTCATGCAGCAGAAGAGATGATCATTCCACCATCAGCAGGGCCAAGGAAGGTTGTTTGTACTACGATCAAGGACTCTGTCGACCATGATCTTGCGATAGAGCTCGTAGGAGACCCAAGCATCAATGGCTGCATACTCGATGTTCATCTTTGGAAGTGGGAAGTCCCCCCACATTCTGTGCCGATGGTGGTGGAACTTCTTCTTCATATCACCGCACCATGAATCAATGAGTCTTTGTGCCATGGTACCCATGCCAGCCCTCTCATGACCAGTGTACTTGAAGTACTCGTCCTGGAGATCGACGTAGTACTCACGAGGAATCTACATGTGCCATGTCCTCCACAGAACTCTCTTGTCACCACGGATGTCAACACTCGCAAACGTAATTCCTTCTCGAAAGAAATCGCAGATAGCCGGAGATTCCCACCATTCAGCACTGCAGTAAACAAAGTAATGTACAAATTAGGGATCAAGTAAACTAAAAAGGAGTCACAGATCGAGCATATGAACTAGTCAATGAAATAAGGAATCAAGTAAACTAAAAAGGAGTCAAAGATCGAGCATATGAACTAGTCAATCAAATGAGGAATCAAGTAAACTAAGTAGCTTCGCTATGTCCTGCAATGATAAACTACATATTTGGAAAGATCAGATGCAGAACTGGGTGTCGATCAAGCATACTTACTACTACCAATCTACGAACCAAATAAATCTCGTTGCAATGCATTTATTTCAGTTACAAATATGCAAGAACCTACAGAGGAGACGAAGATGAAACAAATTAATAAATCGGGAACAATGTCTAGCAGATTTAGATCGGGAATGTACTGATTTTCGGGAACAATGTCTAGCAGATTTAGATCGGGAATGTACTGATTTTCGGGAACAATGTCTAACGAGAGTCGAAGAGAGACACAACGGCGGCAACAAAAAAAAACCAATCAAAAGATTCAAAAGGGGATTAGTACTTACGCTGCGTAGTGGAACACCAGCACATGTCGACGCATAGAGAGTTGAACCACGGCGATCTTCTTCTCATCCTCGGCTCGATGGTTGGTGTACTCGAAGTCGAGTCCCACGAACTTGTGCTCTTCCTCCTTGAGCCAGTCCGTGTACATGTCGAGGACGCGGCGCTCTTCCCAGGGGTCGTTGGTGTAGACCACCTCCAGGTCCTGGCCGTCGTGGATGTGGACTGGGCGCGTGCTGGACCAGTAGTGCAGTTCCTGCTCATCCATGTCCACGGCGACGCGGCGGCGGGACACGAAGAGACTGAGGGAGCGGAGACGATGAGAAGTGGGGAAACCAGGATGCGGTGCGAATATTGAGACGATAGGGGAGGGGGATGGGGATATATTTCATCCCCATTAATTACTCTGTGTTAACCACTGGAACATCGCGGGTCTTGACTTGTGACGTGCAGTCCAACTGACCAGTGGGGCCTGCGCATTCGATCATGTTGTCACGTCAAAACCCAGCACCGCCCATTTGCCCTCCGCTTGACCTACCGAAAATTACTGCACGATATAACTGGCCATCATATCACGACCTCCTTCAGCCGCCGCCAGATCTCGCCACGTCTCTCGCCGCCACAGCTCGCCACGTCAATCTTTCTTCATATTTTTTGCAGTGTCCAGTTTGCTTTGACAAGAAGGGGATGTGCGGCGGAGGGGGAATCGCGTTAGGTTTTTTCGTGCATACACTACAAGAGGGTTTTGAGGAGAAGACGGTACATGCACTTATAAGTTTAAAATTCATTCAGATGTTTTATTAATTCCCCGCCACATCAAAGTTTAACACGTGATCCGATACGTCTCAAACGTACCTATAATTTCTTATGTTCCATGCTACTTTTATGATGATACTCACATGTTTTATACACTTTATATGTCATTATTATGCATTTTCCGGCACTAACCTATTAACGAGATGCCGAAGAGCCAGTTGCTGTTTTCTGCTGTTTTTGGTTTCAGAAATCCTAGTAAGAAAATATTCTCGGAATTGGACGAAATCAAAGCCCAGGGTCCTATTTTTGCACGAAGCTTCCAGAAGACCGAGGGGGAAAGGAAGTGGGGCCACGAGGCGCCGCCACAACAGGGCGGCGCGGCCCAGCCCTAGGGCGTGGGGCCCTCGTGTGGCCCCCCGCGTTGCCCTTCCGCCTACTTAAAGCCTCCGTCGCGAAACCCCTAGTACCGAGAGCCACGATACGGAAAACCTTACTGAGACGCCGCCGCCGCCAATCCCATCTCGGGGGATTCAGGAGATCGCCTCCGGCACCCTACCGGAGAGGGGATTCATCTCCCGGAGGACTCTACACCGCCATGGTCGCCTCCGGATTGATGAGTGAGTAGTTCACCCCTGGACTATGGGTCCATAGCAGTAGCTAGATGGTTGTCTTCTCCTCATGTGCTTCATTGTCGGGTCTTGTGAGCTGCCTAACATGATCAAGATCATCTATCTGTAATGCTATATGTTGTGTTTGTTGGGATCCGAAGGATAGAGAATACTATGTTATGTTGATTATCAATCTATTACCTATGTGTTGTTTATGATCTTGCATGCTCTCCGTTGTTAGTACAGGCTCTGGCCAAGTTTTTGCTAGTAACTCCAAGAGGGAGTATTTATGCTCGATAGTGGGTTCATGCCTCCATTAAATCTGGGACAGTGACAGAAAGTTCTAAGGTTGTGGATGTGCTGTTGCCACTAGGGATAAAACATTGATGCTATGTCCGAGGATATAGTTATTGATTACATTACGCACCATACTTAATGCAATTGTCTGTTGCTTGCAACTTAATACCGGAAGGGGTTCGGATGATAACCTGAAAGTGGACTTTTTAGGCATAGATGCATGCTGGATAGCGGTCTATGTACTTTGTCGTAATGCCCAATTGAATCTCACAATACTCATCATATCATGTATGTGCATTGTCATGCCCTCTCTATTTGTCAATTGCCCAACTGTAATTTGTTCACCCAACATGCTATTTATCTTATGGGAGAGACACCTCTAGTGAACTGTGGACCCCGGTCCATTCTTTTACATCGAATACAATCTACTGCAATACTTGTTCTACTATTTTCTGCAAACAATCATCATCCACACTATACATCTAATCCTTTGTTACAGCAAGCCGGTGAGATTGACAACCTCACTGTTTCGTTGGGGCAAAGTACTTTGGTTGTGTTGTGCAGGTTCCACGTTGGCGCCGGAATCCCTGGTGTTGCGCCGCACTACATCTCGCCGCCATCAACCTTCAACGTGCTTCTTGGCTCCTACTGGTTTGATAAACCTTGGTTTCTTACTGAGGGAAACTTGCTGCTGTACGCATCACACCTTCCACTTGGGGTTCCCAACGGACGCGTGCTGTACGCGTATCAAGCTAAATTTCTGGCGCCGTTGCCGGGGAACTGAAGAAAAGAAGATTTCTAACTCCCACGTCAACTACACGCCAGCAAATAAATTTCTGGCGCCGTTGCCGGGGAGATCAAGACACGCTGCAAGGGGAGTCTCCACAATCCAATCTCTTTACTTTGTTTTTGTCTTGCTTTATTTTATTTACTATTTTGTTTGCTGCACTAAAACAAAACACAAAAAAATTAGTTGCTAGTTTACTTTATTTACTATCTTGTTTGCTATATCAAAAACACAAAAAAAAATTAGTTACTTGCATTTACTTTATCTAGTTTGCTTTATTTACTGTTGCTAAAATGAATACTGCTAAGAATACTAAGTTGTGTGACTTCACAACCACAAATAATAATGATTTCTTATGCACACCTATTGCTCCACCCGCTACTACAGCGGAATTCTTTGAAATTAAACCTGCTTTACTGAATCTTGTTATGCGAGAGCAATTTTCTGGTGTTAGTTCTGATGATGCTGCTGCCCATCTCAATAATTTTGTTGAACTTTGTGAAATGCAAAAGTATAAAGATGTAGATGGTGACATAATAAAATTAAAATTGTTTCCTTTCTCACTAAGAGGAAGAGCTAAAGATTGGTTGCTATCTCTGCCTAAGAATAGTATTGATTCATGGACTAAATGCAAGGATGCTTTTATTGGTAGATATTATCCCCCTGCTAAAATTATATCTTTGAGGAGTAGCATAATGAATTTTAAACAATTAGATACTGAGCATGTTGCACAAGCATGGGAAAGAATGAAATCTTTGGTTAAAAATTGCCCAACCCATGGACTGACTACTTGGATGATCATCCAAACCTTTTATGCAGGACTGAATTTTTCTTCGCAGAACCTATTGGATTCAGCTGCTGGAGGTACCTTTATGTCCATCACTCTTGGTGAAGCAACAAAGCTTCTTGATAATATGATGATTAATTACTCTGAATGGCACACGGAAAGAGCTCCACAAGGTAAGAAGGTAAATTCTGTCGAAGAAACCTCTTCCTTGAGTGATAAGGTTGATGCTATTATGTCTATGCTCGTGAATGATAGGACAAATGTTGATCCTAATAATGTTCCATTAGCTTCATTGGTTGCTCAAGAAGAACATGTTGATGTAAACTACATTAAAAATAATAATTTCAACAACAATGCTTACCGGAACAATTCTAGTAACAACTATAGGCCATATCCTTATGATAATGGCAACGGCTATGGTAATTCTTATGGGAATTCTTACAACAATAATAGGAATACACCCCCTGGACTTGAAGCCATGCTTAAAGAATTTATTAGTACACAAACTGCTTTTAACAAATCTGTTGAAGAAAAGCATGGGAAAATTGATATACTTGCTTCTAAAGTTGATAGTCTTGCTGCTGATGTTGATCTTTTGAAATTGAAAGTTATGCCTAATAGGGATAATGAAAATAAAATTGTTACTACAGCAAATGCCATCCAAGTTAGAATTAATGAGAATATAAGATTAATGGTTGAACTGCATGCTAGGTGGGAAAGAGAAGAAAATGAAAAACTAGCTAAAGAGAATAATGTAGCTAAAGTTTGGACTATTACTACCACTAGCAATGCTAATGCTACACATGTTGCTGCACCTCCTACTAATAATGGTAAAAGAATTGGTGTTAGCAATGTTTCCACTTCTAATGCAAAGCGCGAAAAACTGCCTGAAACTGCTAAAACTACTGAAACTGCCTGTGATAAAACTGCTGAAATTTTTTCCAACATTGGGAACAATGATCCCATTGCTTTAGATTATAATGGTTTGGATTTTGATGATTGCCACATCTCTGAAGTTATAAAGTTCTTACAAAAACTTGCTAAGAGTCCTAATGCTAGTGCTATAAATTTGGCTTTCATGAAACATATTACAAATGCTCTCATAAAAGCTAGAGAAGAGAAACTAAATCGCGAAGTAGGAAGGTAGAGGATGGTTGGGAGCCCATCATTAAGATGAAGGTCAATGACTTTGTTTGTAATGCTTTATGTGATCTTGGTGCAAGTATTTCCGTTATGCCGAAGAGAATTTATAATATGCTTGACTTGCCACCATTGAAAAATTGTTATTTGGATGTTAATCTTGCTGATAACTCTACAAAGAAACCTTTGGGGAGAGTTGATAATGTTTGCATTACCGTTAACAATAACCTTGTCCCCGTTGATTTTGTTGTCTTGGATATTGAATGCAATGCATCTTGTCCCATTATATTGGGAAGACCTTTTCTTCGAACTGTTGGTGCTATCATGGATATGAAGGAAGGTAATATTAAATATCAATTTCCTCTCAAGAAAGGTATGGAACACTTCCCTAGAAATAGAATGAAGTTACCTTTTGATTCTATTATTAGAACAAATTATGATGTTGATGCTTCATCTCTTGATAATACTTGATATACACTTTCTGCGCCTAGCTGAAAGGCGTTAAAGAAAAGCGCTTATGGGAGACAACCCATGTTTTTACTACAGTACTTTTGTTTTATATTTGAGTCTTGGAAGTTGTTTACTACTGTAGCAACCTCTCCTTATCTTAGTTTTATTTCATTGTTGTGCCAAGTAAAGTCTCTAATAGAAGTAAGATACTAGATTTGGATTACTGCGCAGAAACAGTTTTCTTTGCTGTCACGAATCTGGGTAAAATTCTCTGTAGGTAACTCAGAAAATTATGCCAATTTACGTGAGTGATCCTAAGATATGTACGCAACTTTCATTAGTTTTATGTTTTCTCATCTGAGCAAGTTTGGTGCCTGTTAAAAATTCGTCTTTACGAACTGTTCTGTTTTGACAGATTCTGCCTTTTATTTTGAATTGCCTGTTTTGCTATGTTACATGGATTTTTCGATTCCATTGACTTTCAGTAACTTTGCGAAATGTCCAGAAGTATAAAGAATGATTGTGTCACCTCTGAATATGTGAATTTTGATTATGCACTAATCCTCTAATGAGTTTGTTTCGAGTTTGGTGTGGAGGAAGTTTTCAAGGATCAAGAGAGGAGGATGATATACACTATGATCAAGGAGAGTGAAAGCTCTAAGCTTGGGGATGCCCCGGTGGTTCACCCCTGCATACATCAAGAATACTCAAGCGTCTAAGCTTGGGGATGCCCAAGACATCCCCTTCTTCATCGACAACATTATCAGGTTCCTCCCCTGAAACTATATTTTTATTCCATCACATCTTATGTACTTTGCTTGGAGCGTCTGTTTGTTTTTGTTTTTGTTTTGTTTGAATAAAGTTGGATCCTAGCATTCATTGTGTGGGAGAGAGACACGCTCCGCTGTTGCATATGGACAAATATGTCCTTAGGCTTTACTCATAGTATTCATGGCGAAAGTTTCTTCTTCGTTAAATTGTTATATGGTTGGAATCGGAAAATGATATATGTGGTAATTGGTATAATATCTTGAATAATGTGATACTTGGCAATTGTTGTGCTCATGTTTAAGCTCTTGCATCATATACTTTGCACTTATTAATGAAGAAATACATAGAGCATGCTAAAATCTGATTTGCATGTTTGGTTTCTCTAAGGTCTAGATAATTTCTAGTATTGAGTTTGAACAACAAGGAAGACGGTATAGAGTCTTATAATGTTTACAATATGTCTTTTATGTGAGTTTTGCTGCACCGCTTCATCCTTGTGTTTGTTTCAAATAACCTTGCTAGCCTAAACCTTGTATCGAGAGGGAATACTTCTCATGCATCCAAAATCCTTGAGCCAACCACTATGCCATTTGTGTCCACCATACCTACCTACCACATGGTATTTCTCCGCCATTCCAAAGTAAATTGCTTGAGTGCTACCTTTAAAATTTCCATTCTTCACCTTTACAATATATAGCTCATGGGACAAATAGCTTAAAAACTATTGTGGTATTGAATATGTACTTATGCACTTTATCTCTTATTAAGTTGCTTGTTGAGCGATAACCATGTTTCTGGGGACGCCATCAACTACTCTTTGTTGAATATCATGTGAGTTGCTATGCATGTTCGTCTTGTCTGAAGTAAGGGCGATTTACCACTCATTTAATGGTTAGAGCATGCATATTGTTAGAGAAGAACATTGGGCCGCTAACTAAAGCCATGAATCATGGTGGAAGTTTCAGTTTTGGACATATATCCTCAATCTCATATGAGAACATTAATTGTTGCTACATGCTTATGCATTAAAGAGGAGTCCATTATCTGTTGTCTATGTTGTCCCGGTATGGATGTCTAAGTTGAGAATAATCAAAAGCGAGAAATCCAATGCGAATTTTCTCCTTAGACCTTTGTACAGGCGGCATAGAGGTACCCCTTTGTGACACTTGGTTAAAACATGTGTATTGCGATGATAATCCCGGTAATCCAAGCTAATTAGGACAAGGTGCGGGCACTATTAGTATACTATGCATGAGGCTTGCAACTTGTAGGATATAATTTACATGATACATATGCTTTATTACTACCGTTGACAAAATTGTTTCTTGTTTTCAAAACCAAAGCTCTAGCACAAATATAGCAATCAATGCTTCCCTCTGCGAAGGGCCCTTCTTTTACTTTTATTGTTGAGTCAGTTCACCTATTTCTCTCCACCTCAAGAAGCAAACACTTGTGTGAATTGTGCATTGATTCCTACATACTTGCATATTGCACTTGTTATATTACTTTACATTGACAATATCCATGAGATATACATGTTACAAGTTGAAAGCAACCGCTGAAACTTTATCTTCCTTTGTGTTGCTTCAATACCTTTACTTTGAATTATTGCTTTATGAGTTAACTCTTATGCAAGACTTATTGATGCTTGTCTTTAAGTACTATTCATGAAAAGTCTTTGCTTTATGATTCAATTGTTTACTCATGTCATTTACCATTCTTTCAAATCGCTGCATTCATTACATGTGCTTACAATAGTATTGATCAAGATTATGTTGGTAGCATTGTCACTAAGAAATTATCTTTGTTATCGTTTACCTACTCGGGACGAGTAGGAACTAAGCTTGGGGATGCTTGATACGTCTCAAACGTATCTATAATTTCTTATGTTCCATGCTACTTTTATGATGATACTCACATGTTTTATACACTTTATATGTCATTATTATGCATTTTCCGGCACTAACCTATTAACGAGATGCCGAAGAGCCAGTTCTTTGTTTTTACTGCTGTTGTTGGTTTGAGCAATCCTAGTAAGAAGATATTCTCGGAATTGGACGAAATCAAAGCCCGTGGTCCTATTTTTGCACGAAGCTTCCGAGAAGACCGAGGGGGAAAGGAAGTGGGGCCACGAGGCGCCGCCACAACAGGGCGGCGCGGCCCAGCCCTAGGCCGCGCGGCCCTGGCGTGTGGGGCCCTCGTGTGGCCCCCCGCGTTGCCCTTCCGCCTACTTAAAGCCTCCGTCTCGAAACCCCCAGTACCGAGAGCCACGATACGGAAAACCTTACTGAGACGCCGCCGCCGCCAATCCCATCTCCGGGAATTCAGGAGATCGCCTCCGGCACCCTGCCGGAGAGGGGATTCATCTCCCGGAGGACTCTACACCGCCATGGTCGCCTCCGGATTGATGAGTGAGTAGTTCACCCCTGGACTATGGGTCCATAGCAGTAGCTAGATGGTTGTTTTCTCCTCATGTGCTTCATTGTCGGGTCTTGTGAGCTGCCTAACATGATCAAGATCATCTATCTGTAATGCTATATGTTGTGTTTGTTGGGATCCGATGGATAGAGAATACTATGTTATGTTGATTATCAATCTATTACCTATGTGTTGTTTATGATCTTGCATGCTCTCCGTTGTTAGTACAGGCTCTGGCCAAGTTTTTGCTAGTAACTCCAAGAGGGAGTATTTATGCTCGATAGTGGGTTCATGCCTCCATTAAATCTGGGACAGTGACAGAAAGTTCTAAGGTTGTGGATGTGCTGTTGCCACTAGGGATAAAACATTGATGCTATGTCCGAGGATATAGTTATTGATTACATTACGCACCATACTTAATGCAATTGTCTGTTGCTTGCAACTTAATACCGGAAGGGGTTCGGATGATAACCTGAAAGTGGACTTTTTAGGCATAGATGCATGCTGGATAGCGGTCTATGTACTTTGTCGTAATGCCCAATTGAATCTCACAATACTCATCATATCATGTATGTGCATTGTCATGCCCTCTCTATTTGTCAATTGCCCAACTGTAATTTGTTCACCCAACATGCTATTTATCTTATGGGAGAGACACCTCTAGTGAACTGTGGACCCCGGTCCATTCTTTTACATCGAATACAATCTACTGCAATACTTGTTCTACTATTTTCTGCAAACAATCATCATCCACACTATACATCTAATCCTTTGTTACAGCAAGCCGGTGAGATTGACAACCTCACTGTTTCGTTGGGGCAAAGTACTTTGGTTGTGTTGTGCAGGTTCCACGTTGGCGCCGGAATCCCTGGTGTTGCGCCGCACTACATCTCGCCGCCATCAACCTTCAACGTGCTTCTTGGCTCCTACTGGTTCGATAAACCTTGGTTTCTTACTGAGGGAAACTTGCTGCTGTACGCATCACACCTTCCACTTGGGGTTCCCAACGGACGCATGTTGTACGCGTATCATGATCCTAGTAGTTATTGCTAGTTTAGTACTATTATTCAGATGTGTGTAATAATTGTTGTTCACCATATGTATTAACCGCTTATTTATGGTTGAGTTTTAGGATAGTTGTGATAACTTTTACGTTCATATGAGTTTTACGATAGTTGTAGCTACATGCAATTTGTGATTCTTCAAGGTCCTAATATGACACGATGTGTAAGATTCACATGTTTCTATCTTATTGAATTTTCAGAATAGTTAACTTACTTTTGTATTAACTCTACTGAATTTAGGTCATCCCTTGCTACTATAGACCGTATTTCCTTCAGAAGTATGGTGTCCAGACCTCCCACAGGACAACTTTTGAAGCTGCACTTAGAACCAAAGATGGCCATGCATTTGTTGTTAATGTTACCAACAGAGCTGGCAGAACCTATATCAACGGAAGATTTTGGAACGAATTTGGTAGAGTGTACAATTTTAAGGTTGGCATGGAGTTAATTTTCAGAATTAACTCATCTGGTCAGGATACTCTTGTAATAACTGGAACTGAACCACTAATCCATCCAGGTAATTTTCCACCTTTGGACAGAATTATTGATCATATTAATTATTCCATCGTATGGCAGTTATTTTAATTATGCAGCTTACTACCAGTTGTCCCGTACGAAGCGTGACATTGTTGACTCGCTCAGTCCTACTGATGGAACAATGATAAATTGGAGGATGATGCATACCGTCATTCTTCAGGTGGACAACTTGGACTACCTTGTTGAGTACCACAATGCTGGAGATTATGATCAAGGAGCACTAGTTGTCCCAATGCTGCATACTCTGAATTGGACAAACAGCGAAAATTACAACAAACACGTGGTAAGCAGTAGATCATATCATTTCATTAACTTTGCGAGCTACATTACGTACAAGTGTTAACTAAACTATGTCTCTACTGTTGGAACAGAAAATCCCTAGCCGTTTGGTTCCTAAAGATATGGAACAATATGGTGCAATCAGTATTGTGTGCCATCCCAGTACTTCGGTGCGTGCATCCTACGCAATTTATTCTGACGATGGTCGTCTCTGCGTCAGTGGGTGGAAGGAGTTCATGGACAAGGAAAAGCAGCTTCAGATGGGTGACAAGATGTTGTTCTTGCTTTACCTGGGAAATGCAGGGGTTTACTTGTTTGCTACCCATGTGCCTGAAATCGATCTGGAGTAGCTAGTCAGTGATTCATGGTGCCCGTGTGTCCAACTATGCAGCCCCTTTAGGTTTAAATTCAGTTGTAACACTCTTTATGCGATTGTCGATTTTGCTTGTGTTAAAACAATATTTAGTCATATCGTGCTGCTGGTTGTAATCGTGTCAAGTGTCGATTAATTAAAACCATTGTCGAAGTTATGTTACCGACATGTTGGCTTTTCTTATATCTGTCCATATTTTAGCTTATATTAATTTGCTCTTAAACCCTTCTGGATAATTCAATGACAAGTTCGAGATCGTAAACATCTAAATAAGAACATTTCAAATGTTTGGAACAAAACATATAGTTGTATGCATTACATGTTTCCATCAATCTACA
Organism: Lolium perenne; assembly: GCF_019359855.2. Taxonomy (NCBI): domain Eukaryota; kingdom Viridiplantae; phylum Streptophyta; class Magnoliopsida; order Poales; family Poaceae; genus Lolium; species Lolium perenne. The sequence goes on along the minus strand of NC_067250.2, from coordinate 122,591,442 downwards.
TCACTATCTTCTTCTGAAGTTTTTCCCTCGTCATCATGTATGTTCTCTTCCAATATGAGACTATCTTCCTCATTCTCTAGTTCATCTTCGCTCATATCCATGTCAACATTGGGACTATCTTCCCCATTCTCTAGTTCACGAATTGTACGAGCATCATCCATATGTACAACTTCATCAGCACGATGATCATCCTCCTCTGCTTCCACCTCTGCTTCCTCGTCTAGGTCGACAACATCATGAAATGTATGGTCGACTGAACCTTCATCCTCCTGGTATGCGTCTTCATTCCGTACAAATGCATCATCGTTACCATCTTCTAATTCTGGAACGTCATACACATGTCTATGGCTGAACTTCTGCACCACTTTCCACGGATCACCAAACTTTGTATCCTCCAAATAGAAGCATGTTTCAGCTTGACTGGCCAATATGAATGGTGAATTCTTGAACCATAGGACAGAAGTGTTAACGCTTTTAAAATAACCATCATCTTTTATCTTGGAACCCCTGCCCGCAAGGTCGAATCCGATCGCAACGAAACAAGTACACGGACCTGTCACCGTGCTTGTTAGTCCCGTCTTGCAGCTTCAAGAACTTCTTGCAGAACACCATAGAACTCGGTCTCATCTCGCATCACCAAAAGATCCCTTAGTCGCTACGCCCGAATTTTGAGTCTTCGTGTCTTTATCCCGAGTAAGCGTGCGAAACCTCGCACCCTTTACGTTGCAACCAGCGTATACTACTACACGCCGGTCTGGCCCAGCAGCCAGAGACTTCAAATCTTCTGATGCATTGTCCAACTGTCTCACATGGTTTGCAAACCAACCTGAAAACTCTCTCTGAACCGTCTCCTCGATGTCACGCACACCCCTACCTCCCAATTCTTGTCGGAATTCACTGAAACATAGAAAAAACACATATGAAATACAGGACAATTATGTCTGCAACATTGAGAAGTAGTTATTAAAGTGAAGCTAACTACTTACTTGATATAACGATCTACATCGTCACAGTTGTTCAGCACATACCAAACCATTTTGTCAAATTCCTTGTCAAAATGTTTCAAAATGGATTTCCCAAGACCTTTAGCTCCAACTGAAAATACTTCCATCTCGTCACGATCAGCTTTTCTCCGTATGTCTTGGTTCCTATCATCTTTGTTAAATCTTGTTTCTGTGCCATCCTTGAAAAATCTAGAGCAAAAAATCAAACACTCATCAACAATGTAGCCCTCTGCGATAGAACCTTTTGGCCTTGCTTTGTTACGGACCGTAGACTTTAGATAACCTAATCTTCTCTCAACTGGATACATCCAACCATAATGAACAGGACCCCTCAAAAGAGCCTCGTCAGGAAGATGAATAGCTAAGTGCACCATTACATCAAAAAAAGCTGGGGGGAAGAGCTTCTCAAGTTTGCATAGGATCACAACAATTTCAACCTTCAATCGATTCAGCACATCAACTTTCAGGGTTTTGGCACACAGCTCCCTAAAAAATCTTCCTAGCTCTGCAATAGCCACATACATTTCCTTAGATGCAATTCCCTTGAGCCCAGCCAGCAACACTCGCTGCAGAAGTATGTGGCAATCATGCGTCTTCATACCGGTAACCTTACAACCATCAATATTCACACATCTTCCCCAGTTTGCGCAATAACCATCTGGGAACCTAGTGTTTGCCAAATACCTACACAAATGTCTCTTCTGTTCCTTCGAAAGTGTCCACGGTGCATGGGGGCTTCGCATAAGTTACTGCTGCATCATCATCATCCTTCACAATTTTCTTCAACCAATACTTCTCCCAGATTTTGAATTTCTTCAAATCAATTCTAGCACTAACAGTGTCCTTATTCTTGCCCTCAAGTTCAAGTAGTGTACCAACAATATTGTCACATATGTTCTTGTCAATATGCATCACATCTAAGTTGTGAGCTAACTTAAGTTCTGGCCAGTACGGTAGATGATGTAAGCTGACTTTCAAGTGCCATGTTGGTTCACCGGGTACAGTTGCACGCTTCCGCTTTCTACTTATTGGATTTTTCCCATGTTCAAAATCCTTAACCCTTTCTACCTTCTCAGCTACATCTTTGGGTGTGTACTTCCTTGGTGGATCTCCAGTCTCAGTTTTACCATTGAAAAGTCTGCTTCTCCTGTATGGGTGATCTTGATGAAGAAATCGTCGATGCCCAATATATCCAATTTTGTTTTTCAAAGATTCATAGCAAGGATTCTCATCGCAATGCACACACGCATGAAATCCTCTTGTGCTTCGGCCTGACATAGTGGCATATCCAGGATAATCATGAATAGACCAAAGAAACGCAGCATTCAATGGGAAATATTCCTGTGTGCATGCATCAAATGTCTGCACACCACTCCATAGCTGCATCATATATTTTATTAGTGGCTGCATAAATACATGAAAATCTTTCCCTGGGGAATACTTTCCGGGGATTAGCAATGCCATCATGTAATTCGATTGATCCATGCACATCTGTGGTGGGAAGTTGTAAGGAATGACAAAAACAGGCCACATACTGTAAGGATTACTCATACTTCCAAAGGGACTGAAGCCGTCTGTGGCAAAACCTAGTCTTATGTTACGAGGATCTTTAGCAAACCAATGAAACCTGTCATCAATGTGCTTCCATGCCTCACCATCAGCAGGGTGCCTCAGTACATTGGGCTCAACAACCCTCTTCTCTTTGTGCCATCTAGTATGTGTCAACATTTCCTTTTTAACAAATAGTCTCTGCAACCTTTTAATTATAGGAAAGTACCTTAACACCTTGTGAGGGATTTTCTTTTTTGGCAAAGAGGGTCTCTATATCTTGATAATCCACAAACATGGCAGTGCGTATCGTCCTTGTGATCTCCCCAAAATAAAGAACAATCAAACTTGCATACATGAATTGTCTCATAACCAAGCCCAACATCAGAAAGAACACTCTTAGCATCAGCATATGATTTGGGAAAGTCCACACGTGGCAAAGCTGTACGTAAAAGCTGAAGTAGGAGATCAAATCCTCTGTTTGTTATCCGGCTGTATGATTTGAAATGAAGGAGCTTAATAATGAACGACAACCTAGTGAAAGTGGTGCATCCCTCATGAAGTTCTTTTTTGGCTGACTCAATTAGATTAGCATACATATTTGGCAGGTTAGGACCTTTATTTCCAGACTTCTGCAGTTCATCGATCATACTAGACGAATCATCAACATAACAATCACCATTGTCTTCCTCTTTATCATTGTCACTATCATACGCACCATCATCCTTTCTATCCCGCCCTTCGTCATCACTAAAACCTTCCCCATGTCTAGTCCATCTTGTATACGTCATGGACATACCTGAACAATTGCAGTGATCCTCGACTGTTTTTATATCCTGACGTATCAGATTTAGGCAGTCCTTGCAAGGGCACAAGATTGGTTCATCTGTATTGTCCAAGTGTTCTCGCGCAAACTTGATGAAATCCCTAACACCTGCCATGTACTTTGTTGTGAACTTCTTGGTGCCATCAGTTATCCAACTTCGATCCATTGCCTACAATTCAGTTAAGAACATGCCAACGTTCTTCAGAACAGATCATGACAACTGATTAAAAAATCTAGACCTAACGAACAATCAGGAGAACTCACCGATGATGCGTCTCGCCGCCCCCACAATGGAGCCTTCACGGATTTATTCTCACCTCGACGAGAACCCTAGTCGATTTGACTGTTAGCAAGATCACCTAGATAGGTCGTGTCTACTAGCGGCGCGACTTAAACAAGGCACCCGCGGCCGAAATAAATATTAATAAGGAAATTATTATGTCGTAACATCTAGATCACACCATTGAAATAAATATGTAGAATAGACTAGTTACGGATCCAGATCAAAATTCCATATCTACCTTAGCGGTAACACTCCGCATCGGTCACGTCAAAGCCCTGGTTCGATTCTTCCAAACCACAATTTTTTACTTAATTAAATATGTTCCTGACAAGTGGGTCACGCATAATAACATTTAATAAAGTAACTTAGTATTATTTACCTGCTATGTGGTTCCGTTTTATATGCAAATCACGGTTTACATACACCACGATCTTTGATTTCGTCACCTATTAACAGACACGATGGAAGCCCTTCCCGGTTGGGTAATGGGTGACGATTTTTTGTTGACGAAAAATCATACCGTCAAGCATTACCTTAAATGCATGACGAAATATGAATTCGTCACCTATAAGGACACATCCATGACGGTATGCATTTTCGTCACCAGGGTTTTCCTCAACAAATGTCCCATTTCTTGTAATGTTTATTGATATACACACACATATACAAAGTCATTACAATATCCTTATTACAAGAATGGATGAATAATAAAGACAGAAAATAAAAGTACAACATGGATTTGATCCTAAACTAAAATTTCATCAAATCTTCCAGTAGAGATGCTCCAATGTTTGTGTGGTCTTGAACCCCTACAAAACAAAGACCAACAAATGTTTCTGTCCAGATCCAAGTGTCATTGACACTTGGCAAGGAAAATAAACTGAATTTGTGTGATCCAACTGTCCAGAAGCACTGCAACAAAAAAAAAATTCACACTTGGAGCTGGAGCAAGGTATACCTCATGCCTGGATGGATCTTGTGATCCAATCCATCATAAGCATGCTCATACACACTTGTTGTGGAGCAGATTGCTCCACTGGGTATATCATCACTTGGTATTCACCAAGTGGTGCCAGGCAGAAGAGGCCAGACCAAGATCTATTGGATCTAGTCACTGGATATGCTTATATGTTAGCTATCCATGTCACTGAAACCCTAGAACAGTAGCCAACTAGATTACCTAGCACCTATGGTGAATTAAACCATCAGATTCACCCCTTTTTCATCACAATCATCCACAGGGCATTCACCTTGGTGATTCCCAACTGTGGAGTTTATTTATTTTCATAAAACCCACCAGATAGCCAAATAGGATGCAACCAGATGCAGTAGACAGCTACTGAGGTCACAAACCATCTCAGCATGCAAGCAAAGTCACACAGACAGTTTGACATCATCACCACACAGGTTCAGTCAAGGATTTATATTCCAAGATGATCTTGGAATTTATTTAAGCAACAGCTGAAGCATTGAATCATAACCAGACATGGTTCATCAAGAATAACTAACAAAAGTTAAAACCTGGTAACAACATGACATGCACAGAAGGATTGCTGAAGCAGATGCTTCAGTAATGCCTATCTAGATACCAAAGCCATTAATCAAGTGATAATACAAGATTAAGCACACCAATTCATCCTTAAGCATGCACTAGGCAATTGGTGGAGCATCAATAGCAGCACAAGTTATACCAAATGAGAATTAAATTCTCAGATAGCATTACAGGGTAAACAATTGGTAACCAGCAAGTCTGGAGTGTCTAGCCCAAGGCTAGAACATAGTCAAGCAATCTATACACAGCAACCATGCATATCTGATGATCCCAGGGATCAATTGGATCATGTGCATGGTACTGAGCACATTACTAGCAGCACAGGTGTCAAGGACGCAGCACAACATGACTGTAAGCATCACCAACAAGCACAGGCATAGCTATACACCTAGACAAGCAAGGATAGGATGCCAGAAAGCATAAGCAGCACCATAATCATGTACATCATGGCATAGCAAGGCATGTCATGATAGAAGCAGTAAGAGAGCAACAATGGCCATGAACAGCAAGTAGTACACACTTGGCCAGTAACCAGAGCTTGGTGAATTGGTCAGGGCTTGCAGAGAAGAGGCATAGGATGCGTAGGCAACAACAGCAAGGTCCTGTATGATCATGGGATCATCAGGAAGCTTGAGCGACAGAGGAGGAAGAAGCACAGAAGCATGGGGGCGCACAGACGTGGTGTTGAGAAGGAGGAGAGGCAGGAGAGCTTACTAGCGCCTGGAAGCATAAGCCACGGCATGGCGAGGCAGTGCCCGCGTGGCCGTGCCCGCGCGGCCGTAGCAGCTGCAAGTCCAGGGAAGGCGCCGGCGTTACGCCGACAAGCACACGCACAGCACAGCACCCAGGGGAACGACGGCACAGGCGCTGCTAGCACAGCACCCGCGCCAGGTCGGTCCCAGAGCAGCGCTAGCGTCGATGGCGAGGTTCACGGCTTGCCGGTGATCGCCAATCGTCGGAGGCGATTCTCCGCAAGATCTAGAAGGGTGGCGATCTGACTGAGGAGGAAGAGATCGGCGAAACCGTGCGGGTAGATCGATAGATCTCCGCACGGCGGTTCAGATGGTGCCGATGGCAGGGTCAGGGGCGCCGGACTTGGCCGGAGCACGGCGGCGGCCATGACGGCGACACGGTCGCCAGAAAATCGCCTAAGGGCTAGGGTTTCGGGAGAGAGAGAAGTGAGCAACAGAGTGAGACGGGCCGAACCTGTTTGGTTCCACCAAACCGAGTTTGGACAAGCCTTAATGGGCTGTCCAAACAGGCCAGATAAGTGGGCTGGCCCAATTGGGCCAGGGGGGTATTTTAGTACTTTTCTATTTTGAAAATAGCTTACAATTTCATCAAATTTTAGTTAATAAAATATACCTCTAAAAATCCATGAAAAATTGGGATTAGTAAATGAAAAATTATTCTTAACAAGAATAAAATAAGAAATGAAATTTAGATAACAAATTCAAAATTTGAAATTTTTGAAATTGAATTCAAACTTGGAAATTTTTATTTATAATTTTTCCTTGTATTTAAAAATCAAGGAAAATTACAAATGAGTTTAAATATTTGTTTTCAAATATTTCAAAGAGGAAATTCTAATAATTCAAGTTATTTCTTTTAAGCTAGATATTTTCCAAAGGGAAACACTCTATTCTTCTTATTCCAAAAAGATAGAGAAACCTCTATTATTTCAAATTATTTTTGAAATAAACAATTTTCACAAAAGTGAAGTTGTATTACTTTAAACAATTTTTGATTTATGAAATGAAAGTGTTTCTACAATTAAAAGTAATTGTAAATTACTGCCAAAGGCACAAATCCTAATTCAACCCTAAATCTTAATAAATAAATGGGGTAAGGGACTCAACATAAAATAATAAATTCATGACTGCATTATTTGGATTTTTATAACATTGTCCTTACTGGACAATGATGCTTCTTTACAGAACCCGAGGTCCAGGTTCCATCCACTGCATTGAACTGCATTATCTCGCAGTCCACAGGCAAGTTCACCCTTGCTCATATCAACTTGAGTATTTTCTATCAATTTACTGCAAAGCTATATACTTACCATTCCTGCATTGGAAATGAAGTGTTACTTTTCCAATTATGAATGTGACTATGTGGCTGGCAATGGAACCATGGTTGATATTGATATGGTGGAGGTTCCATTGCATGGGTTTTATTAACCTAGGATTAATTACCAATGCCGTCCAGTGATTCTAGCGCCGTACATATCGCGTTAACCAGAAGATCTACAATGGCTCTGGAGAAGCCGGCTGTATCTTTTCCCTCTTGTACGCCAAAAGACTTGATAGGGCCTGGCGGGGTGTTGGGAGAACACTGCCGTAGGTTGGGAAATCCTTTAAAATCCCCATCTGTGTGGATGAGAGGCTCTACCGTCTATGAAGGATTGTCCATAGTACACCGGGGGTAAAGCCGTATGTACGGGAGATGTCTACCGGGGGTGTACGGATGGACAAAAGGGTGGGTTTGCAGGGTTGCGGAAAAGGCGGTGTGGGCTTGGATCTTCTTTCCTGGCCTCACACCAAAGGAAGTGTGAACGAGGGCAAGTCCCTGCGGATGGCAAAAAGGATGAGATCTCTTATGGGAAAAGTAACGCACCTCTGCAGAGTGTATCAAATTGTGGTTGTCACTCCTTGTTCCGGGAAGGGAACTGCGAACGCGGCAGGAAAGGAACTCGATGAAGTTCTGGTCAACCTGTGAAGACTGACGGGCATAGTTTTCAGAATAAAAGCAACCTTTTGAAGAAATGTTTTCGAAACATGCATTGACCTGTACGCCAAAAGACTTGATAGGGCCTGGCGGGGTGTTGGGAGAACACTGCCGTAGGTTGGGAAATCCTTTAAAATCCCCATCCGTGTGGATGAGAGGCTCTACCGTCTATGAAGGATTGTCCATAGTACACCGGGGGTAAAGCCGTATGTACGGGAGATGTCTACCGGGGGTGTACGGATGGACAAAAGGGTGGGTTTGCAGGGTCGCGGAAAAGGCGGTGTGGGCTTGGATCTTCTTTCCTGGCCTCACACCAAAGGAAGTGTGAACGAGGGCAAGTCCCTGCGGATGGCAAAAAGGATGAGATCTCTTATGGGAAAAGTAACGCACCTCTGCAGAGTGTATCAAATTGTGGCTGTCACTCCTTGTTCCGGGAAGGGAACTGCGAACGCGGCAGGAAAGGAACTCGATGAAGTTCTGGTCAACCTGTGAAGACTGACGGGCATAGTTTTTAGAATAAAAGCAACCATTTGAAGAAATGTTTTCGAAACATGCATTGACCTGCGATTTCCTGATCAACGGTCGTAGCTAGTGCATCAAACACCTTTTACTCTTTTGAACTTGCTAAGTACCTCTGTACTCACTTTCTTTCGACACCCTTGCTAGACTGTGATACGGAAGTGGAGGCCATCGCCGATGGAGCAACGAAAGGGGATTACGAGCTGGTCTACGAGGAACCTGATCTGACCGGAGGAGTTGAAGGAGTAGACTATGGGATAGTCTACGGACCCGACGAGAATGAGGCGGGGGAGTAGTGATATACCTTAGTACCATAGAGCCGAGCAGCGTAGAACTTACCTAAATAAGTTGCTGAGCTCTCTTTCATATATATTTGTGAGTTGTAATAGTACTTAAGCAGTATCTTAGGGTGTTCTCATCAGACATGTGAGAATACCAACTTGTTAAGACTATGTTTGTAATAATATTTGGAGTGTTATGACCTGCAATGTTTCTGTTGTACCACTCTGAGGGATATGACAATTGTCAGGAAGTCCCTTCACATAGATCATATCAACGACTTGTATACTACAACATGCAGTGGCATGCTGGGTCACCGCATCAGGTTTTGGAACTTTTTGTCCGCCATGTTTATTATTCCCTTTATATTCCACGAGAAGCCAGACGGGACCTTCATACTGCTCAGGCATTCAAAAAAGATGACCTTCTCTTCTTTGGTAAGAGCGTAGGTGGCACGACCTTGAAACCATTCCGGATGCCGGTCATCTGGGTCTTTCAAACGTTACTGGTCCTGCCGTGCTTCCTTTGTATCATTTGTCTTCCCATACACGCCCAAGAAGCTTAGCAGGTTCACGCAAATATTCTTCGTAACATGCATCACGTTGATTGCAGAGCGGACATCTAGGACTTTCCAATATTCTAGCTCCGATTTCTTCTTCCACATGGGTGCGTGCCCGTCAACTCCCTGCGGAACTGATTGTCCGCCAGGACCCTTTCCAAAGATGACTTTCAAATCCTTGACCATATCAAATACCTCCGCACCAGTACATTCCGCAGGCTTCGGCCGGTGCTCTGCCTTGCCGTTGTGATGCTTGCCTTTCTTTCTTACGTTATGATGTCGGTGAAGAAATCGACGATGCTCCAGGTACACGTTCTTCTTACAATTACCCAGATATACACTTTCAGTCTCATGTAAGCAGTGCGTGCATGCATTGTATCCCTTATTTGTCTGTCCCGAAAGGTTACTAAGAGCAGGCCAATCGTTGATGGTTACGAAAAGCAACGCTCGTAGGTCAAATTCCTCTTCTTTGTGCTCATCCCACACATGTACACCAGGTCTGCCCCACAACTGTAAAAGTTCATCAACTAATGGCCTTAGATACACATCGATGTCGTTGTCGGGTTGCTTCGGACCTTGGATGAGCACTGGCATCATAATGAACTTCCGCTTCATGCACAACCAAGGAGGAAGGTTGTAGATGCATAGAGTCACGGGCCAGGTGCTATGGCTGGAGCTCTGCTCGCCAAAAGGATTCATGCCATCTGTACTTAGACCAAATCTTATGTTCCTTGCGTCAGCTGCAAAATATTTGAACTCTCTGTCGATCTTTCTCCATTGCGTTCCATCAGCGGGGTGTCTCAACTTCCCGTCCGACTTACGGTCCTCTTTGTGCCATCGCAACAACTTGGCATGCTCTTTGTTCCTGAACAGATGTTTCAACCGTGGTATTATAGGAGCATACCACATCACCTTGGCGGGAACCCTCTTCCTGGGTTTCTCGCCCTCAACATCGTCACTAGGGTCATCGCCTCTGATCTTATAACGCAATGCAGTGCATACCGGGCATTCATTCAAATTCTCGTATTCACCGCGGTAGAGGATGCAGTCGTTAATGCATGCATGTATCTTCAGAACCTTTAAACCTAGAGGGCAGACAACCTTCTTTGCTTCGTACGTACTGGCGGGCAACTCGTTATTCTTTGGAAACATATTCTTCATCATTTTCAGCAAATTTTCAAATCCCGAGTCAGATAGACCTTCTTGTGCCTTTCATTTCAGCAAATCCAGTGTGCAGCACAACTTTTTCAGACCATTATCGCATCCTGGGTACAGCGACTTTTTGTGATCCTCTAACATGCGATCCAAATTCTTCCTCTCCTTTTCAGTTTCGCAGCCTCTCCGTGCATCAGCAATGATCCGACCAAGATCGTCAGCGGGCTCATCACGTGCCTCTTCTTCACCTTCCCCTTCACCTTCCCCACCTTCAGCATCCTCCATGAAAATATCACCGAAATGATCAAGATAGTTGTCATCGATGATATCATCCCCTTCTTCATCTTCTTCCATTCTAACCCCTCTTTCTCCATGCTTGGTCCAACAATTATAACTTGGCATGAAACCATGCCGAAGCAGGTGCATGTGAACTTCTCTTGAGGAAGAGTAACCCTTCTGATTCTTACAGGCAACACATGGACAGATAACAAAACCCCCCTGCTTGTTCGCATTAGCCACTACGAGAAAATCTTTCAAACCCGTAATGAACTCGCCGGAGAGTCGGTTACTGTACATCCATTGCCGATTCATCTGCATTATTATTATATAAAGTATATAATTAACCATCATGCATTTGTTAAACTAACTAGCTAGCTAGAAATAATAGAAATTAAACAATGAACTACACACATGCATATTTTATCAATGACACATGAAAGGTTAAAGTTGCTAACCGCGATCGAGGAGGAAAAATAAATGAGAAAGCTCAAGTGTGGCTCGGACACTTCATATCATGTTTCTTTCATTCTCTCGGGCATTTCATCGAACACCTTGTGTGCATAAGAGGAACAAAAATCAAACCCACCACCAACTTGTGAAGATTGTGAAGAGAAGTGGCACCAAATGGCTAAGTGTGTGTGCTGAATGGTATATATAGGGGTGTGCCTTTAGTCTCGGTTGGCCTGGCCAACCGCGACTAAAGCCCCTCCCGTCCCCAGCTGTCGAGCGAGCCCGCTGGGTCCAGACCTTTGTTCGCGGGTCGCCTCCCGAACCGCGACTAAAGACCCCTTTAGTCGTGGTTCGAATATTTTGGGGACTAATGGGGGTTGAATGGAAGCCTCTTTTTCTACTAGTGGGTTACCGGGGATGACTTTCTGGAATGGTAGTTGAAGGCTACCAAATCTACTCCACGGGTGCTATGCAAGGGCATTGTGTCGCTTGTGATGCTGACAGCATGGTGGGTTTGAAAGCATCGCAATGCGGTATTCTTTGCCAACACATCTCCTAACACAAGCAGTCTCCTTGACACGATTCGATCCGAAGCTCGATCTTGGGCCACCCTAGCGCTGTTGGCTTGCAAGCGTTGATCCCATTGCTACTTAGGTTTACGGATCTAGTGGGTCGAGTTGTATGGTGGGATGTTGGCTTGTTCTGAGCTTGTACATATTTGTGTGAACTCTCATTTTCTATTAATACATCTAAACACAAAGCTTTTTCCCATTTTCGTGAAAAAAATGGGACTTGCTTGTGTCAGCTCCCATGCATGAGCTAGAGAGTCAGTTGAGAAGCTCGTATGCTTTTCACGATTTTCGTTGATATTATATTATTACATGCTCGAACTGTGATAAAGTGGGTTTGAGCAGGGCTATAGGTGGCGCCCCGCTGGGACACGGAGGCTCCCCTTCTCCCAGACGCAGTAGTCCTTGCCGTGCGCCACGGGATGGAAATCCGACGGCAGGGCGTCGCCCACGTCGTACCTAGTCCCGATCTTGACCAGCACCTTCTCGTCAACCACGGCCAGGTACAAATCGGCCTCCGCGGCGAGGATCCGCAGCGTGCTCGTGGCGCGGATGCCGTTCCTTGCCCTGATGGCGGCCAGCTGGGTCAGCTCCTGCTTCAGGTTCCAGTCGAACATGTGGTCGTAGAACTACATTGCATACGCACGCACGTCACAAGAATGTTTGGGTGAAGACCTGAGAGAGCCTTATGTAAAGGGAGAGATGATGCTTACGATGCAGGGGATCCCTGGGTGTGTGAGGATGTAGGCGTAGCCCTGCATGACCTTGTCGGCCGGGAACGGCCACAGCCCCTGCGTCGACGCGGTGTCGTGGTTGTCGACGAACGTGACGGCCTTCTCCGGCAGCCACCCGATCATGCCGGCCGCCTTCCCGGCGCCGTCGCGCAGGCGCCACAGCTCGCCCTGCACGCCCGCCTGCAGCATCCCCTTGGTGGCGAAGTCGAACGCCATGGCCGGCCCGCCGGCTGCCCGCGCCCAGTCCACCATCCCCTGCCGGCACTGGTCCTGGTTGTGCGACGGCTTGCCGTCCCCGTCGTAGCGCAGCGAGCTCCATACCTCCGCCACCACGAACCCGGGCCTGGCGCTCTCGATGTACGACCTGACTACCGCCGGCGAGTACCCCTTGGCGAAGTCGAGCCGCCAGCCGTCGAAGCCGACGTCGGTTTTCAGCCAGGTGAGCCAGTCGGAGAGCTCCCGCTGGACGCGCGGGTTGAGGTGGTCGATGTCGGGCGCCGCGTCGAAGCCGTCGCCGGTGTCGCGGTGGCCCGTGCCGTCCGAGAACTTGGTGTCGTCGCTGCAGATCGCGTCGGGGCCCCAGTCGAGGCGGTCGTCGGGGGTCCCGCCCTCGAAGACGCAGTACACGCCGCGCGCGTCCTGCTTTTCGGCGCACCGGTGGTTGATCACGACGTCAGCCACGCACTGCACGCCCGCGCTGTGGAAGGCCGCGATCAGGGACTTAAGCTCCGCCGCCGTGCCGTACTTGGATGCGTCCAGGTCATACAGCCGCCCTGGCATGTAGCCTTGCGGGGAAACGGAGTGCGAGGGCGGAGGGAGCCAGACATGGGTGACGCCGGACTTGGCTATGTCGCTGACTTGCCCCTTGAGGAAGTTGTACCAGCCACCTTGCTTCTTCCAAGACTCCCAGTTGAAACCCTGCGTGCATGATCAATCACATCTCGGTAATGCATCGCTCATCTATGTACGATGTATCTACAATACATTCCACACGTACCTGGAAGAGGATTTGTGTCTGTGCTCGGACCAAGTTGCAGCAGGCCAAGCTGGAGAGTGCCACGAGCAGCAGCAAGCACAAGCTGCTCGAACGCTTCATGAGTGTAGTAGCTCGCTGATCTCTCGTAGAAAAGAGAAAAGAGAATTGAGGAATGAGGATTGTTTGTTTGTGCCGAGGGAGCTCGCCGCCGGGGGAATATATAGGTCGTCGCCGGCACGGTGGTCGAGGCCGGGAAGGATCAGGGAAGGGACCAGATTTATCTATCTGAGGCGGTACAGTACTTGTGGATATGGATGTGGATAAAGAAGGCAGCGCCGTCTATATTTATAGCCCGCGTGGACAGAAGGTCCCTGACTCGACGGCGCAGAGATGCGGCGGCGCGGTGCCGACGACTGCTGCCGGGGCGGTTTTCTCCTCCCCTATCTCGTCGGAGAAGGAAGTTATTGACCGGAAGTCCAAAGACCCAAGTGTCGTGTTGGCATGCAAAGGTTGCTTGGCTTGAAACGCCCTGCTGGTTACGGGCGCTACCGTTGTATAACTGTCGACCGGTGGCTGCCGTTGCATTCTCCTCGATCTCCTAGTCCTTCAATTCTTGACATGGCAGCTCTATCCACATCCTGAAACTGCAAACGCGAGTCGATCCTCCATGCATACGGACCTCGAAATGCGGGGATCGGATAGCGTGCACCCATCAATGAGTCCCAGTTGTCGGTCGACGGAGCAATCCACAACCGGCTAGCTCATCAGCCAACGGATGATCATTCCACGACCAGCTTCGTCACAAACTCTATCCATCATGGCCGGAATTTTGGACTCTGCTAGCAAGAAATTTAGCTCTGCTCAGCTCTATCTATAACCTGAAAGCATCTTGTCGAAAATCTAAATCTAACTCTGCTAGCAAGAGATTTAAGCCATGCAGAAAGGTTATATCCAGAAAGGTTATATCCTAAAACGTTGACCAACGGGGGAATGATCCCTCCCTTGGCTATAAGTTGTTAGGTAGAAATGAGACTCTTCCCGCGGATGAACGCTAGGATGATAACCGATTAAAGTCCGCCCCTCCCGCAAAATTACCGCGAGATGGGGATTCGAACCCGGGTGGGCTGGCTGCGCACTCGCCTTGTCTTGCCACTGAGCTGGAACTCAGTTCTCAGAAAGGTTATATCCTTAAAGACAACAATTGTTTTCTAATGAATGGTATGTTTACGAATAGCAGAGGTCTTCGTAACTTAGCTAGGTATTTATTTACGTATCGATGATTGTATTAGAGAACATTGTTTAGATTTGTGGGCATTTCTAAAACATGTAGACGAGATTACCCGGGAAGTCTACTTAATCGCATATCTGGTGGGGATTAGTTCTCTTGGTTATCTCGTCCACATCGTGGCTGTTCCGGGGTCATATTACTTTGCATCAGAATGGATAGCATGGAGGTGCTGCCTAGTTTGGAAGGATATTTTAATATCAAACTTCATATCCGTAACAAAGATGATAATTTCATACATAGTCTTGTCGCTGTGTATGATGCCGCCCAGGATGAATTTAAGGTCGCTTTCCTTCGTGAGTTGGTTAATCTAGCAAAAGATAATCATTATCATAGGGGGCAATTTTAATGTGCTATGGTTTTCTCGTAAAAAAGCAAAGGCTGGTTCGATAATCGTTGGCCTTTCTTATTGAATATTGCCATTCACAGTTTGGATCTAAGAGAGGTTGTGATGGCCAAGAGACCGTTCACATGGGCGAATAATCTCCTCGAGCCTACATAAGAGAAGTTGGACCATGTACTTATGGACTTATATTAGGAATCTGAATAATCAATGGTCATTGTACGCGCTCTTCCTCGAGTTGAGGCCTGGTCAGGTCATGCTCCCATACTTTTAACCACGGGAACACCTAGAATGTAAAGGAAACACCAATTCAAATTTGAATTTGGATGGCTACACCATGAAGGTTTTTTCTTTTGGAAATGGTTAAGAAGGTCTGGGAGAGAACTGTAGTTGGTGTGAATCCCATTCAAAGATGGAATGATAGATTACATGCAATGCGTAAACATCCATTAGGGGGATGGGCACGCCACTTGTCAGGTGTTAAAAAAAGAGAAGCTTCGCTTATCAATTTGATTGATGCATTGGAGGCTCTCGCTGAGGTGTGATTTCTATCTACGCAAGAGATTGATCTAAAAAGTCAATACAATGTGAAGATGGCTTCCATCTTGCGAGAGGAGGAATTGAACTGGTACCTATGGTCTAAGGTCCACTTCATCTTGGAAGGAGACTCCAACACAAGATACTTCCATTCTATCGCTAATGGTAGATGTCGAAAGAAGCTTATTCATTCTCTTGTTTAGGATGAGGGCACGATTGTTGGCCATGATCAACTTAAATCTTATATTACCAATTACTATAAGAATCTTTTCGGGAAACCTGAAGAAGGAAACGTCTCAATGGATGAATCCCTTATTCATGACATTCCTAAAGTTTCCCCCGAGGAAAACGCCTACCTTACAACGCCTTACTCTGAGTATGAGGTAAGAAAGGTAGTTTCCCAAACAGGGTATAAAAGGCCCTGTGTCAGATGGTTTTCCAACAGAGTTTTTCAAAAATCCTCGGAGATAATCAAGTAGGATCTGATGGCATTGTTTTGTGCATTGCACAATGATCAACTCGAGCTAGTTTGCCTTAACTTCGGTTAGATAATTTTGTTGCCCAAGGTTAATCAAGCAGAAAGGATCCAAATTCCAATAATATCAACCTATCTATCTTCTTAACCTTAACGTGAGCTTCAAGATTCTCACAAACACCGCAATGTTAAGGCTTAATTATGTGGCTGATCATGTAGTGCGACTGGCTCAGAATACATTCATGGAAGGGAGGGATATCCTAGATGGGGTAGTAATCTTGCCTGAGACGGTCCAGGAGATCCATAGGAAAAAGAAGAAGAATGGTGTTATTTTAAAATTTGGCTTTTAAAAAGTTTTTGATAAAGTTAAATGGTCTTTCCTTCAACAAACGTTAAGAACGAAAGTTTTTTTTCATGAGTGGCACGCTCTAATCCATAAAAAAATCGGTGGCACTGTCGCCATTGAAGTCAATGGTAACGCTGACAGATACTTCCAGATGAAAAACTAATTAACGAAAGAAGATCCATTATCACCGATCATATTTTATACAGTGGTTGATATGCTTGCCATAATTCAATGGGCATGCAAAGGTTTATGGCCGTATTGAAGGTGTGGTGTGGCATCTTGTCGATGGTGGTTTATTTATATTTCAATATGGTCGATGATACGATTCTTTTTATGAAACATGACCTTGAGAAAGCGAGAAATCTGAAGTTGATTTTTCCATCTTTTAAGAAGCTTTCAGATTTAAAAATTAACTTCCATAAAAATGAAATGTTCTATTTCACGAGGCCACCCATATGTGGAGCTTTTTTGATGTAGCATTGGTCAGAGTGTCATTATGCCATGCCAAATAGTGATTTGCCCCCACTTAAAAAAGAAAATTTCTCTAATTAGCACATCTTTGCCCCCTCTAAAATTCTTTCCTGGCTCCGCCCATGGTCGTCGGTCATATGATAAGTAATCATGGTAAGTACCATGTAAGCCATAACCAAGTCTGATAGGACGTACAATTTGGTGTTGAGAACAAAAGCGTATTAGGTTCACTAGAAAATAATTTCTTTGGCTGAATGTAGATGGAGCTTTTGATGTCTAGGCTGCTATGGGAGGCACGAGCAGTGGCGGACCTTGGCCTGGCTAACTTGGGCGGGGGTGGCAAATTGGATTAGGGGACAAACATTGCACCGGCTTGGCCCAACTTGGGAGCAAATGGGCTAGATACATGAAACTGTAATAGGCTCGGGTGGGAGGATATACTACATTTGCCACCCCCGCCCAACTTGAGAGCAAATGGGCTAGATACATGAAACTGTAATAGCTTCTTTTGCCAGAAATATTTTAAATTGTCAAAAAAAATTGACAAAAGAATCGGGTTCTACATTCTACGTACGTGTATGTACCCAAAGTTTTGCTAAAAAAGGATTGTTATTTTGGACGGTGTAGAAAAACAATTTTCGGTACTACAAAATAGCCTAATACGAGACTTTTTTTTTGTCTTTTATACATTGCAAAACTTTGTGTACGATTATTTGAAGTCCAGATATACATCCAGGACTTTTTATTTATTTTTTGATGTTTTAAAATAAAAATTTCATAATAGGTGCATTTACCCCTGTATGAGCCAAAACACCGTGTCTAAAAATATTGCGGCAATCAATGGAGGAATGTTGCGCCAGGTTAAGAATGCACTCGCCCGAAGCTCGCTCCCATCGCCCTCCCCGAGGCGACCGGGGCGCCCACCCTCCCCCGCGCCGGTCCTCCACCTCCCTCCCTTCCCCCGCCGCCGCCGGTGAGTGCCGCCGGGCAAAGCCCGCGCGGTGCCGGTGGCGGCGGCTTCTCCCCCTCTCCGCGCGTTAGGAGGCCCGACGGGGCGGATCCCGACCTAGCGGTGGTGAGGAGCTTCGGTGGCGGCGCTGGCCGCTTCACCTCGAGCCGCGGCGGCCGGCCGGCCAGGCGGACGTGGTGTCGCTGCTCCTCTGGTCACCCTCTGATACGTCTCCGACGTATCGATAATTTCTTATGTTCCATGCCACATTATTGATGATATCTACATGTTTTATGCACACTTTATGTCATATTCGTGCATTTTCTGGAACTAACCTATTAACAAGATGCCGAAGCGCCAGTTGCTGTTTTCTGCTGTTTTTGGTTTCAGAAATCCTAGTAAGGAAATCTTCTCGGAATTGGACGAAATCAACGCCCAGGGTCCTATTTTGCCACGAAGCTTCCAGAAGACCGAAGAGGAGATGAAGTGGGGCCACGAGGTGGCCAGACTATAGGGCGGCGCGGCCCAGGTCTTGGCCGCGCCGACCTGTAGTGTGGGCCCCTCGTGACGCCCTTTGACCTGCCCTTCCGCCTACAAATAGCCTTCGTCGCGAAACCCCCAGTACCGAAAGCCACGATACGGAAAACCTTCCAGAGACGCCGCCGCCGCCAATCCCATCTCGGGGGATTCAGGAGATCGCCTCCGGCACCCTGCCGGAGAGGGGAATCATCTCCCGGAGGACTCTACGCCGCCATGGTCGCCTCCGGAGTGATGTGTGAGTAGTCTACCCCTGGACTATGGGTCCATAGCAGTAGCTAGATGGTTGTCTTCTCCTCATTGTGCTTCATTGTCGGATCTTGTGAGCTGCCTAACATGATCAAGATCATCTATCTGTAATTCTATATGTTGTGTTTGTTGGGATCCGATGAATAGAGAATACTTGTTATGTTGATTATCAAAGTTATGTCTATGTGTTGTTTATGATCTTGCATGCTCTCCATTACTAGTAGATGCTCTGGCCAAGTAGATGCTTGTAACTCCAAGAGGGAGTATTTATGCTCGATAGTGGGTTCATGTCTCCGTGAACTGGGAGTGACAGAACCTATAAGATTATGGATGTGCTGTTGCCACTAGGGATAAAACATTGGTGCTATGTTCGAGGATGTAGTTACTGATTACATTACGCGCAATACTTAATGCAATTGTCTGTTGTTAGCAACTTAATACTGGAGGGGGTTCGGATGATAACCTGAAGGTGGACTTTTTAGGCATAGATGCATGCTGGATAGCGGTCTATGTACTTTATCGTAATGCCCAATTAAATCTCACTATACTCATCATAATATGTATGTGCATGGTCATGCCCTCTCTATTTGTCAATTGCCCAACTGTAATTTGTTCACCCAACATGCTGTTTATCTTATGGGAGAGACACCTCTAGTGAACTGTGGACCCCGGTCCAATTCTCTATACTGAAATACAATCTCATCGCAATATCTTTGTTCTACTGTTTTCTGCAAACAATCATCTTCCACACTATACATCTAATCCTTTGTTACAGCAAGCCGGTGAGATTGACAACCTCGCTGTTTCGTTGGGGCAAAGTACTTGGTTTGTGTTGTGCAGGTTCCACGTTGGCGCCGGAATCCCTGGTGTTGCGCCGCACTACATCTCGCCGCCATCAACCTTCAACGTGCTTCTTGGCTCCTACTGGTTCGATAAACCTTGGTTTCTAACTGAGGGAAACTTACTGCTGTACGCATCACACCTTGCACTTGGGGTTCCCAACGGTCGCGTGCTGTACGCGTGTCAAGCTAAATTTCTGGCGCCGTTGCCGGGGAGATCAAGACACGCTGCAAGGGGAGTCTCCACATCCCAATCTCTTTACTTTGTTTTTGTCTTGCTTAGTTTTATTTACTACTTTGTTTGCTGCACTATATCAAAATACAAAAAAAATTAGTTGCTAGTTTTACTTTATTTGCTATCTTGTTTGCTATATCAAAAACACAAAAAAATTAGTTACTTGCATTTACTTTATCTAGCTAGCTTTATTTACTATTGCTAAAATGGGCACTCCTGAAAATACTAAGTTGTGCGACTTCACAACCACAAATAATAATGATTTCTTATGCAGACCTATTGCTCCACCTGCTACTACAGCAGAATTCTTTGAAATTAAACTTGCTTTACTGAACCTTGTTATGCGAGAGCAATTTTCTGGTGTTAGTTCTGATGATGCTGCTGCCCATCTCAATAATTTTGTTGAACTATGTGAAATGCAAAAATATAAAGATGTAGATGGTGACATTATAAAATTAAAATTGTTCCCTTTCTCATTAAGAGGAAGAGCTAAAGATTGGTTGCTATCTCTGCCTAAGAATAGTATTGATTCATGGACTAAATGCAAGGATGCTTTTATTGGTAGATATTATCCCCCTGCTAAAATTATATCTTTGAGGAGTAGCATAATAAATTTTAAACAATTGGATACTGAACATGTTGCACAAGCATAGGAAAGAATGAAATCTTTGGTTAAAAATTGCCCAACCCATGGACTGACTACTTGGATGATCATCCAAACCTTTTATGCAGGACTGAATTTTTCTTCGCGGAACCTATTGGATTCAGCTGCTGGAGGTACCTTTATGTCCATCACTCTTGGTGAAGCAACAAAGCTTCTTGATAATATGATGATCAACTACTCTGAATGGCACACGGAAAGAGCTCCACAAGGTAAGAAGGTAAATTCTGTCGAAGAAACCTCTTCCTTGAGTGATAAGATTGATGCTATTATGTCTATGCTTGTGAATGATAGGACAAATGTTGATCCTAATAATATTTCGTTAGCTTCATTGGTTGCACAAGAAGAACATGTTGATGTAAACTTCATTAAAAATAATAATTTCAACAACAATGCTTACCGGAACAATTCTAGTAACAACTATAGGCCATATCCTTACAATAATGGCAACGGCTATGGTAATTCTTATGGGAATTCTTACAATAATAATAGGAACACACCCCTGGACTTGAAGCCATGCTTAAAGAATTTATTAGTACACAAACTGCTTTTAACAAATCCGTTGAAGAAAAGCTTGGGAAAATTGATATACTTGCTTCTAAAGTCGATAGTCTTGCTGCTGATGTTGATCTCTTGAAATCGAAAGTTATGCCTAATGAAAATCTTAGTAATAAAATTGTTACTATAGCAAATGCCATCCAAGTTAGAATTAATGAGAATATAAGATTGATGGCTGAATTGCGTGCTAGGTGGGAAAGAGAAGAAAATGAAAAAGAAGATAATATAGCTAAAGTTTGGACTATTACTACCACTAGTAATGCTAATGCTACACAAGTTGCTGCACCTCCTACTATTAATGGTAAAATAATTGGTGTTGGCAATGTTTCCACTTCTAATGCAAAGCGCGAAAAATCGCTCTGAAATCGCTAAATCGCTGAAATCGCTGTGATAAAGCTATGAAATTTTTTCCAACATTGGGGATGATGATCCCATTGCTTTAGATTATAATGGTTTGAATTTTGATGATTGCCACATCTCTGAAGTTATAAAGTTCTTACAAAAACTTGCTAAAAGTCCTAATGCTAGTGCTATAAATTTGGCTTTCACGCAACATATTACAAATGCTCTCATAAAAGCTAGAGAAGAGAAACTAGAGCGCGAAGCCTCTATTCCTAGAAATCTAGAGGATGGTTGGGAACCCATCATTAATATGAGGGTCAAAGATTTTGATTGTAATGCTTTATGTGATCTTGGTGCAAGTATTTCTGTTATGCCTAAGAAAATTTATAATATGCTTCACTTGCCACCGCTGAAAAATTGTTATTTGGATATTAATCTTGCTGATCATTCTACAAAGAGACCTTTGGGGAAAGTTGACAATGTTCGCATTACCGTTAACAATAACCTTGTCCCCGTTGATTTTATTGTCTTGGATATTGAATGCAATGCATCTTGTCCCATCATATTGGGAAGACCTTTTCTTCGAACTGTTGGTGCTATCATTGATATGAAGGAAGGTAATATAAAATATCAATTTCCTCTCAAGAAAGGTATGGAACACTTCCCTAGAAAGAGAATGAAGTTACCTTTTGATTCTATTATTAGAACAAATTATGATGTTGACACTTCGTCTCTTGATAATACTTGATACACACTTTCTGCGCCTAGCTGAAAGGCGTTAAAGAAAAACGCTTATGGGAGACAACCCATGTTTTTACTACAGTACTTTGTTTTTATTTTGTGTCTTGGAAGTTGTTTACTACTGTAGCAACCTCTCCTTATCTTAGTTTAGTGTTTTATTGTGCCAAGTAAAGTCGTTGATAGAAAAGTTCATACTAGATTTGGATTACTGCGCAGAAACAGATTTCTTTGCTGTCATGAATCTGGGCAAAATTCTCTGTATCTAACTCAGAAAATTATGCCAATTTACGTGAGTGATCCTCAGATATGTACGCAACTTTCATTCAATTTGAGAATTTTCATTTGAGCAAGTCTGGTGCCTCGATAAAATTCGTCAATACGAACTGTTCTGTTTTGACAGATTCTGCCTTTTATTTCGCATTGCCAGTTTTGTTATGTTCGATGGATATTTCGATTCTGTTGACTTTCAGTAGCTTTTTGCAATGTCCAGAAGTGTTAAGAATGATTATGTCACCTCTGAACATGTATATTTTGATTGTGCACTAACCCTCTAATGAGTTGTTCTAAGTTTGGTGTGGAGGAAGTTTTCAAGGATCAAGAGAGGGAGATGATACAACATGATCAAGGAGAGTGAAAGCTCTAAGCTTGGGGATGCCCCGGTGGTTCATCCCTACATATATCAAGAAGACTCAAGCGTCTAAGCTTGGGGATGCCCAAGGCATCCCCTTCTTCATCGACAACATTATCAGGTTCCTCCCCTGAAACTATATTTTTATTCCATCACATCTTATGTGCTTTTCTTGGAGCGTCGGTTTGTTTTTGTTTTTTGTTTTGTTTGAATAAAATGGATCCTAGCATTCACTTTGTGGGAGAGAGACACGCTCCGCTGTTTCATATGGACAAGTATGTCCTTAGGCTCTACTCATAGTATTCATGGTGAAGTTTCTTCTTCGTTAAATTGTTATATGGTTGGAATTGGAAAATGATACATGTAGTAATTTGCTAAAATGTCTTGGATAATGTGATACTTGGCAATTGTTGTGCTCATGTTTAAGCTCTTGCATCATATACTTTGCACCCATTAATGAAGAAATACATAGAGCATGCTAAAATTTGGTTTGCATATTTGGTCTCTCTAAGGTCTAGATAATTTCTAGTATTGAGTTTGAACAACAAGGAAGACGGTGTAGAGTCTTATAATGTTTACAATATGTCTTTTATGTGAGTTTTGCTGCACCGCTTCATCCTTGTGTTTGTTTCAAATAGCCTTGCTAGCCTAAACCTTGTATCGAGAGGGAATACTTCTCATGCATCCAAAATACTTGAGCCAACCACTATGCCATTTGTGTCCACCATACCTACCTACTACATGGTATTTCTCCGCCATTCCAAAGTAAATTGCTTGAGTGCTACCTTTAAATTTCCATTCTCCACCTTTACAATATATAGCTCATGGGACAAATAGCTTAAAAACTATTGTGGTATTGAATATGTACTTATGCACTTTATCTCTTATTAAGTTGCTCGTTGTGCGATAACCATGTTCCTGGGGACGCCATCAACTACTCTTTGTTGAATATCATGTGAGTTGCTATGCATGTTCGTCTTGTCTGAAGTAAGGGAGATCTACCACCTTATGGTTAGAGCGTGCATATTGTTAGAGAAGAACATTGGGCCGCTAACTAAAGCCATGATCCATGGTGGAAGTTTCAGTTTTGGACAAATATCCTCAATCTCAAATGAGAAAATTAATCGTTGCTACATGCTTATGCATAAAAGAGGAGTCCATTATCTGTTGTCTATGTTGTCCCGGTATGGATGTCTAAGTTGAGAATAATCAATAGCGAGAAATCCAATGCGAGCTTTCTCCTTAGACCTTTGTACAAAGTGCGGCATAGAGGTACCCCTTTGTGACACTTGGTTAAAACATGTGCATTGCGATAATCCCGGTAGTCCAAGCTAATTAGGACAAGGTGCGGGCACTATTAGTATACTATGCATGAGGCTTGCAACTTGTAAGATATAATTTACATGATACATATGCTTTATTACTACCGTTGACAAAATTGTTTCTTGTTTTCAAAATCAAAGCTCTAGCACAAATATAGCAATCGATGCTTTCCTCTTTGAAGGACCATTCTTTTACTTTTATGTTGAGTCAGTTCACCTATCTCTCTCCACCTCAAGAAGCAAACACTTGTGTGAACTGTGCATTGATTCCTACATACTTGCATATGGCACTTCTTATATTACTCTATGTTGACAATATCCATGAGATATACATGTTATAAGTTGAAAGCAACCGCTGAAACTTAATCTTCCTTTGTGTTGCTTCAATGCCTTTACTATGAATTATTGCTTTATGAGTTAACTCTTATGCAAGACTTATTGATGCTTGTCTTGACGTACTATTCATGAAAAGTCTTTGCTATATGATTCACTTGTTTACTCATGTCATATACATTGTTTTGATCGCTGCATTCACTACATATGCTTACAAATAGTATGATCAAGGTTATGATGGCATGTCACTCCAGAAATTATCTTTGTTTATCGTTTACCTGCTCGGGACGAGCAGGAACTAAGCTTGGGGATGCTGATACGTCTCCGACGTATCGATAATTTCTTATGTTCCATGCCACATTATTGATGATATCTACATGTTTTATGCACACTTTATGTCATATTCGTGCATTTTCTGGAACTAACCTATTAACAAGATGCCGAAGCGCCAGTTGTTGTTTTCTGCTGTTTTTGGTTTCAGAAATCCTAGTAAGGAAATCTTCTCGGAATTGGACGAAATCAACGCCCAGGGTCCTATTTTGCCACGAAGCTTCCAGAAGACCGAAGAGGAGATGAAGTGGGGCCACGAGGTGGCCAGACTATAGGGCGGCGCGGCCCAGGTCTTGGCCGCGCCGACCTGTAGTGTGGGCCCCTCGTGACGCCCTTTGACCTGCCCTTCCGCCTACAAATAGCCTTCGTCGCGAAACCCCCGAAGCATCGAAAGCCACGATACGGAAAACCTTCCGGAGACGCCGCCGCCACCAATCCCATCTCGGGGATTCAGGAGATCGCCTCCGGCACCCTGCCGGAGAGGGGAATCATCTCCCGGAGGACTCTACGCCGCCATGGTCGCCTCCGGAGTGATGTGTGAGTAGTCTACCCCTGGACTATGGGTCCATAGCAGTAGCTAGATGGTTGTCTTCTCCTCATTGTGCTTCATTGTCGGATCTTGTGAGCTGCCTAACATGATCAAGATCATCTATCTGTAATTCTATATGTTGCGTTTGTTGGGATCCGATGAATAGAGAATACTTGTTATGTTGATTATCAAAGTTATGTCTATGTGTTGTTTATGATCTTGCATGCTCTCCGTTACTAGTAGATGCTCTGGCCAAGTAGATGCTTGTAACTCCAAGAGGGAGTATTTATGCTCGATAGTGGGTTCATGTCTCCGTGAATGCAGGGAGTGACAGAAACCTCTAAGATTATGGATGTGCTGTTGCCACTAGGGATAAAACATTGGTGCTATGTTCGAGGATGTAGTTACTGATTACATTACGCGCAATACTTAATGCAATTGTCTGTTGTTAGCAACTTAATACTGGAGGGGGTTCGGATGATAACCTGAAGGTGGACTTTTTAGGCATAGATGCATGCTGGATAGCGGTCTATGTACTTTGTCGTAATGCCCAATTAAATCTCACTATACTCATCATAATATGTATGTGCATGGTCATGCCCTCTCTATTTGTCAATTGCCCAACTGTAATTTGTTCACCCAACATGTTGTTTATCTTATGGGAGAGACACCTCTAGTGAACTGTGGACCCCGGTCCAATTCTCTATACTGAAATACAATCTACTGCAATACTTTGTTCTCTTGTTTTCTGCAAACAATCATCTTCCACACTATACATCTAATTCTTTGTTACAGCAAGCCGGTGAGATTGACAACCTCGCTGTTTCGTTGGGGCAAAGTACTTGGTTTGTGTTGTGCAGGTTCCACGTTGGCGCCGGAATCCCTGGTGTTGCGCCGCACTACATCTCGCCGCCATCAACCTTCAACGTGCTTCTTGGCTCCTACTGGTTCGATAAACCTTGGTTTCTAACTGAGGGAAACTTACTGCTGTACGCATCAAACCTTCCACTTGGGGTTCCCAACGGTCGCGTGATGTACGCGTGTCAAGCTAAATTTCTGGCGCCGTTGCCGGGGAGATCAAGACACGCTGCAAGGGGAGTCTCCACATCCCAATCTCTTTACTTTGTTTTTGTCTTGCTTAGTTTTATTTACTACTTTGTTTGCTGCACTATATCAAAATACAAAAAAAATTAGTTGCTAGTTTTACTTTATTTGCTATCTTGTTTGCTATATCAAAAACACAAAAAAATTAGTTACTTGCATTTACTTTATCTAGCTTGCTTTATTTACTATTGCTAAAATGGGCACTCCTGAAAATACTAAGTTGTGTGACTTCACAACCACAAATAATAATGATTTCTTATGCACACCTGTTGCTCCACCTGCTACTACAGCAGAATTCTTTGAAATTAAACCTGCTTTACTGAACCTTGTTATGCGAGAGCAATTTTCTGGTGTTAGTTCTGATGATGCTGCTACCCATCTCAATAATTTTGTTGAACTATGTGAAATGCAAAAATATAAAGATGTAGATGGTGACATTATAAAATTAAAATTGTTCCCTTTCTCATTAAGAGGAAGAGCTAAAGATTGGTTGCTATCTCTGCCTAAGAATAGTATTGATTCATGGACTAAATGCAAGGATGCTTTTATTGGTAGATATTATCCCCCTGCTAAAATTATATCTTTGAGGAGTAGCATAATGAATTTTAAACAATTGGATACTGAACATGTTGCACAAGCATGGGAAAGAATGAAATCTTTGGTTAAAAATTGCCCAACCCATGGACTGACTACTTGGATGATCATCCAAACCTTTTATGCATGACTGAATTTTTCTTCGCGGAACCTATTGGATTCAGCTGCTGGAGGTACCTTTATGTCCATCACTCTTGGTGAAGCAACAAAGCTTCTTGATAATATGATGATCAACTACTCTGAATGGCACACGGAAAGAGCTCCACAAGGTAAGAAGGTAAATTGTCAAGAAACCTCTTCCTTGAGTGATAAGATTGATGCTATTATGTCTATGCTTGTGAATGATAGGACAAATGTTGATCCTAATAATGTTCTGTTAGCTTCATTGGTTGCACAAGAAGAACATGTTGATGTAAACTTCATTAAAAATAATAATTTCAACAACAATGCTTACCGGAACAATTCTAGTAACAACTATAGGCCATATCCTTACAATAATGGCAACGGCTATGGTAATTCTTATGGGAATTCTTACAATAATAATAGGAACACACCCCCTGGACTTGAAGCTATGCTTAAAGAATTTATTAGTACACAAACTGCTTTTAACAAATCCGTTGAAGAAAAGCTTGGAAAAATTGATATACTTGCTTCTAAATTCGATAGTTTTGCTGCTGATGTTGATCTCTTGAAATCGAAAGTTATGCCTAATGAAAATCTTAGTAATAAAATTGTTACTACAGCAAATGCCATCCAAGTTAGAATTAATGAGAATATAAGATTGATGGCTGAATTGCGTGCTAGGTGGGAAAGAGAAGAAAATGAAAAAGAAGATAATATAGCTAAAGTTTGGACTATTACCACCACGAGTAATGCTAATGCTACACAAGTTTCTGCACCTCCTACTATTAATGGTAAAATAATTGGTGTTGGCAATGTTTCCACTTCTAATGCAAAGCGCGAAAAACTGCCTGAAACTGCTAAAACTGCTGAAACTGCCTGTGATAAAACTGCTGAAATTTTTTCCAACATTGGGGATGATGATCCCATTGCTTTAGATTATAATGGTTTGAATTTTGATGATTGCCACATCTCTGAAGTTATAAAGTTCTTACAAAAACTTGCTAAAAGTCCTAATGCTAGTGCTATAAATTTGGCTTTCACGCAACATATTACAAATGCTCTCATAAAAGCTAGAGAAGAGAAACTAGAGCGCGAAGCCTCTATTCCTAGAAATCTAGAGGATGGTTGGGAACCCATCATTAAGATGAGGGTCAAAGATTTTGATTGTAATGCTTTATGTGATCTTGGTGCAAGTATTTCTGTTATGCCTAAGAAAATTTATAATATGCTTGACTTGCCACCGCTGAAAAATTGTTATTTGGATGTTAATCTTGCTGATCATTCTACAAAGAGACCTTTGGGGAAAGTTGACAATGTTCGCATTACCGTTAACAATAACCTTGTCCCCGTTGATTTTGTTGTCTTGGATATTGAATGCAATGCATCTTGTCCCATCATATTGGGAAGACCTTTTCTTCGAACTGTTGGTGCTATCATTGATATGAAGGAAGGTAATATAAAATATCAATTTCCTCTCAAGAAAGGTATGGAACACTTCCCTAGAAAGAGAATGAAGTTACCTTTTGATTCTATTATTAGAACAAATTATGATGTTGACACTTCGTCTCTTGATAATACTTGATACACACTTTCTGCGCCTAGCTGAAAGGCGTTAAAGAAAAGCGCTTATGGAGACAACCCATGTTTTTACTACAGTACTTTGTTTTTATTTTGTGTCTTGGAAGTTGTTTACTACTGTAGCAACCTCTCCTTATCTTAGTTTAGTGTTTTATTGTGCCAAGTAAAGTCGTTGATAGAAAAGTTCATACTAGATTTGGATTACTGCGCAGAAACAGATTTCTTTGCTGTTACGAATCTGGGCAAAATTCTCTGTAGGTAACTCAGAAAATTATGCCAATTTACGTGAGTGATCCTCAGATATGTACGCAACTTTCATTCAATTTGAGCATTTTCATTTGAGCAAGTCTGGTGCCTCGATAAAATTCGTCAATACGAACTGTTCTGTTTTGACAGATTCTGCCTTTTATTTCGCATTGCCAGTTTTGTTATGTTCGATGGATATTTCGATTCTGTTGACTTTCAGTAGCTTTGTGCAATGTCCAGAAGTGTTAAGAATGATTATATCACCTCTGAACATGTATATTTTGATTGTGCACTAACCCTCTAATGAGTTGTTCTAAGTTTGGTGTGGAGGAAGTTTTCAAGGATCAAGAGAGGGAGATCATACAACATGATCAAGGAGAGTGAAAGCTCTAAGCTTGGGGATGCCCCGGTGGTTCATCCCTGCATATATCAAGAAGACTCAAGCGTCTAAGCTTGGGGATGCCCAAGACATCCCCTTCTTCATCGACAACATTATCAGGTTCCTCCCCTGAAACTATATTTTTATTCCATCACATCTTATGTGCTTTTCTTGGAGCGTCGGTTTGTTTTTGTTTTTTATTTTGTTTGAATAAAATGGATCATAGCATTCACTTTGTGGGAGAGAGACACGCTCCGCTGTTGCATATGGACAAGTATGTCCTTAGGCTCTACTCATAGTATTCATGGCGAAGTTTCTTCTTCGTTAAATTGTTATATGGTTGGAATTGGAAAATGATACATGTAGTAATTTGCTAAAATGTCTTGGATACTGTGATACTTGGCTATTGTTGTGCTCATGTTTAAGCTCTTGCATCATATACTTTGCACCCATTAATGAAGAAATACATAGAGCATGCTAAAATTTGGTTTGCATATTTGGTCTCTCTAAGGTCTAGATAATTTCTAGTATTGAGTTTGAACAACAAGGAAGACGGTGTAGAGTCTTATAATATTTACAATATGTCTTTTATGTGAGTTTTGCTGCACCGCTTCATCCTTGTGTTTGTTTCAAATAGCCTTGCTAGCCTAAACCTTGTATCGAGAGGGAATACTTCTCATGCATCCAAAATACTTGAGCCAACCACTATGCCATTTGTGTCCACCATACCTACCTACTACATGGTATTTCTCCGCCATTCCAAAGTAAATTGCTTGAGTGCTACCTTTAAATTTCCATTCTCCACCTTTACAATATATAGCTCATGGGACAAATAGCTTAAAAACTATTGTGGTATTGAATATGTACTTATGCACTTTATCTCTTATTAAGTTACTCGTTGTGCGATAACCATGTTCCTGGGGACGCCATCAACTACTCTTTGTTGAATATCATGTGAGTTGCTATGCATGTTCGTCTTGTCTGAAGTAAGGGAGATCTACCACCTTATGGTTAGAGCGTGCATATTGTTAGAGAAGAACATTGGGCCGCTAACTAAAGCCATGATCCATGGTGGAAGTTTCAGTTTTAGACAAATATCCTCAATCTCAAATGAGAAAATTAATCGTTGCTACATGCTTATGCATAAAAGAGGAGTCTATTATCTGTTGTCTATGTTGTCCCGGTATGGATGTCTAAGTTGAGAATAATCAATAGCGAGAAATCCAATGCGAGCTTTCTCCTTAGACCTTTGTACAGGCGGCATAGAGGTACCCCTTTGTGACACTTGGTTAAAACATGTGCATTGCGATAATCCCGGTAGTCCAAGCTAATTAGGACAAGGTGCGGGCACTATTAGTATACTATGCATGAGGCTTGCAACTTGTAAGATATAATTTACATGATACATATGCTTTATTACTACCGTTGACAAAATTGTTTCTTGTTTTCAAAATCAAAGCTCTAGCACAAATATAGCAATTGATGCTTTCCTCTTTGAAGGACCATTCTTTTACTTTTATGTTGAGTCAGTTCACCTATCTCTCTCCACCTCAAGAAGCAAACACTTGTGTGAACTGTGCATTGATTCCTACATACTTGCATATTGCACTTCTTATATTACTCTATGTTGACAATATCCATGAGATATACATGTTATAAGTTGAAAGCAACCGCTGAAACTTAATCTTCCTTTGTGTTGCTTCAATGCCTTTACTATGAATTATTGCTTTATGAGTTAACTCTTATGCAAGACTTATTGATGCTTGTCTTGACGTACTATTCATGAAAAGTCTTTGCTATATGATTCACTTGTTTACTCATGTCATATACATTGTTTTGATCGCTGCATTCACTACATATGCTTACAAATAGTATGATTAAGGTTATGATGGCATGTCACTCCAGAAATTATCTTTGTTTATCGTTTACCTGCTCGGGACGAGCAGGAACTAAGCTTGGGGATGCTGATACGTCTCCGACGTATCGGTAATTTCTTATGTTCCATGCCACATTATTGATGATATCTACATGTTTTATGCACACTTTATGTCATATTCGTGCATTTTCTGGAACTAACCTATTAACAAGATGCCGAAGCGCCAGTTGTTGTTTTCTGCTGTTTTTGGTTTCAGAAATCCTAGTAAGGAAATCTTCTCGGAATTGGACGAAATCAACGCCCAGGGTCCTATTTTGCCACGAAGCTTCCAGAAGACCGAAGAGGAGACGAAGTGGGGCCATGAGGTGGCCAGACTATAGGGCGGCGCGGCCCAGGTCTTGGCCGCGCCGACCTGTAGTGTGGGCCCCTCGTGACGCCCTTTGACCTGCCCTTCCGCCTACAAATAGCCTTCGTCGCGAAACCCCCAATACCGAAAGCCACGATACGGAAAACCTTCCAGAGACGCCGCCGCCGCCAATCCCATCTCGGGGGATTCAGGAGATCGCCTCCGGCACCCTGCCGGAGAGGGGAATCATCTCCCGGAGGACTCTACGCCGCCATGGTCGCCTCCGGAGTGATGTGTGAGTAGTCTACCCCTGGACTATGGGTCCATAGCAGTAGCTAGATGGTTGTCTTCTCCTCATTGTGCTTCATTGTCGGATCTTGTGAGCTGCCTAACATGATCAAGATCATCTATCTGTAATTCTATATGTTGCGTTTGTTGGGATCCGATGAATAGAGAATACTTGTTATGTTGATTATCAAAGTTATGTCTATGTGTTGTTTATGATCTTGCATGCTCTCCGTTACTAGTAGATGCTCTGGCCAAGTAGATGCTTGTAACTCCAAGAGGGAGTATTTATGCTCGATAGTGGGTTCATGTCTCCGTAAATCTGGGGGAGTGACAGAAACCTCTAAGATTATGGATGTGCTGTTGCCACTAGGGATAAAACATTGGTGCTATGTTCGAGGATGTAGTTACTGATTACATTACGCGCAATACTTAATGCAATTGTCTGTTGTTAGCAACTTAATACTGGAGGGGTTCGGATGATAACTCGAAGGTGGACTTTTTAGGCATAGATGCATGCTGGATAGCGGTCTATGTACTTTGTCGTAATGCCCAATTAAATCTCACTATACTCATCATAATATGTATGTGCATGGTCATGCCCTCTCTATTTGTCAATTGCCCAACTGTAATTTGTTCACCCAACATGCTGTTTATCTTATGGGAGAGACACCTCTAGTGAACTGTGGACCCCGGTCCAATTCTCTATACTGAAATACAATCTACTGCAATACTGTTCTACTGTTTTCTGCAAACAATCATCTTCCACACTATACATCTAATCCTTTGTTACAGCAAGCCGGTGAGATTGACAACCTCGCTGTTTCGTTGGGGCAAAGTACTTGGTTTGTGTTGTGCAGGTTCCACGTTGGCGCCGGAATCCCCGGTGTTGCGCCGCACTACATCTCGCCGCCATCAACCTTCAACGTGCTTCTTGGCTCCTACTGGTTCGATAAACCTTGGTTTCTAACTGAGGGAAACTTACTGCTGTACGCATCACACCTTCCACTTGGGGTTCCCAACGGTCGCGTGCTGTACGCGTGTCACCCTCCCCTGCGCGTTCGGCGGGCCCATCGGGGCGGGCCTGGGTCCCACAGTTGGGCGGCGTGGTGGCTTCGGCTTGGCCGGCGCTGCTCCTGTTGTGCCCGGTAGCTGGGGCTGGCGGCGGCGGCCCCGTGTGCGCGGATCTGGCCGCCGGTAGCT
Organism: Lolium perenne; assembly: GCF_019359855.2. Classification (NCBI taxonomy): domain Eukaryota; kingdom Viridiplantae; phylum Streptophyta; class Magnoliopsida; order Poales; family Poaceae; genus Lolium; species Lolium perenne. The sequence continues at coordinate 122,558,538 of NC_067250.2, read as the reverse complement.
GTGGGTTCAGCTCTAGGGTTTTGACCGGATCTGGGCTTGTGGGCCCAGATCTGGGCCTCTGGTTGGGCCGGGTTTGCAGCGTGGTGGTTTGCCTGCGCCGCGCCGCCTGGTTGGCCGTGGATGCTCCTTGGATTGGCTCCTCCACTGATGTGTGGGTGTTCTCCTTGCGGTCCGAAACTCGGCGACCTGGTTCGCTGCCGTCGGAGTCCTGCCTTCTCGGGGTTCTCCGGCGGTTGGATGTAGCTTGGTGGCGAGGTCCTTGCTGGCTATCTGGGATGGGTCCCTGGGTCGGTGCATGCTTGCCGGGATGGCAGCGTGCCCAGTACTGTTGCTGCTCCCGACGGCGGTAGTCTGGTTTCCCTCCGATCAATTTGGTCGTACTTTTGCAGAGTGCTGGCGGCCTGGGGATGGTGAGGTCACTGGTTGCCGCCGTTCTAGTGTCGTTGACATCTAGCTCTGGGTCTGGCCGGGCATTGCCAGCCAGCGTGTGCTTTCACCCTGCGGATGAACCTAGTCAGGGCTAGTTCATAGTGTGGTTGTGGTTGGGGGCGCGGTAGTGATTACTGCGTTGTCTACTCTACGCCCTCGCGATGGCGACCGGAATTTCGATCGGGTTTGGACCTCAGCGAAAGCTGCACATGGTGTTGACCTGTGCCGATGACGATGGCACATGTGGGTGTCGCTCCCTTTTTGAAGGCGTCCCGATGATGTCGCTCATGTTCAAAGTGATGGACTCTGTCCCTCCGCCCCAATCTGCCCTCTTAGGGTCATCTCTTTGTGCAAGCTTCTTTAGTAGTGTCTTGTGGTTCACCCTGTGACCTCGCGTTGGTGTCGCAGCTCCTCTCGCAGCGTCGGCCTGGCTGCTTCTACACGGTCTGCTGCGGTAGCTGATGTCCTCCCTAGCGCCTTGGGGGGCTTTGCTAGGACGGCGTCTGGTCGTAGCTCTTGCCGGTGTGCGTATCCCAAAGCCAAGGGGTGATGATGTGTTCTGGGTCTGGACCTAGCCCGAGCTCCAGGGGTGGTGGCTCTCGGGTCTGGGTGAAAACTTTGCAGGACCTTGTCTCTGCCGACGACGATGACGCATTCTTGCGCCATTCACCTTCTTGGAGGCGTCGCCGCAAGACCCCCCTCCTTTGGTTCCTCAAGCTCTTCTAGGCGGCCGGCCCATCGTTGAGTTCCCCGTGGGTTGCAGTTCTGGTGCGGTGGAGGTTGAGTTGGTGTGGACATGGTCGTGTTTGCTCCGGTGCCGCAGAAGACAAGGCTCCCTCCTCATGGTTCAAGCTGGCGCTTCGGCTCGACGTTTTCTGTGTTCCTTGTGCGATTGGCGCGGGTGTGTTGTAACTTCTGGTGTAACTCCTAGCCGGTTGATGGCTTCGTTAATTCAAAGCCGGGCTCATTTCGAGCCTTATGTTTAAAAGAATGTACTCGCCCTTCGCAGTGGTCTCCTACTCTCCTAGTGGCGTCGAGATTTTTTTTGTTAAGGAACACGGGGCATTCCATTCATATGAAATGCTGGACAGGTTGCCAGCAACAGCTTTTAGCACCTTGTGCTGACCTAATGAGAACGGATTAAGGAATCCTTTTCCCCATGTGTGGTGCATATACCCCGTGCGTCTGGCCGTGGAGAGGTCGCGTCGATGTGCACGTGAGATCAGATCGGATGGCATATGCGCAGGGGAAAAGACCACATGAAAAGGCCTGGCGAGAGCGACGCCGAGCCGAGAGGAAGCAAAGGTCGGCATACGCATCAGGTGGTTCTGTGGCAGCGTGGAGGGGTATGCACCTTTTATGATGTGGTATGAGTCAGGGTGGGCATTCGGTTTTAACCGAAATTTCGGTTCGGTTTTTGCGGTTTTTGAACAAATTCGGTTTTCAAAAATGGTAACCGAAATTGGCATGAAAATTTAGGAAACCGAATATTCGGTTAACCGACAAATTCGGTTCGGTTTTCGGTTAAAACCGAATGAACCTACTCACTTAAACAAATAGTAGGCATCACCGAAGAAAGCAAATAGTGATTGACATATCAAGACAAAAAGCATTAACTGCGCAAGAAATCGACAAATGAGCACCAATCGTGGAGGGATGCTATTTGGTAGGCCGCGGCACACGTGGTACAGGTGCATCACTCGTGAGCAATTAAAAGGGGTAGCTAAGACTTCGAGTGACGTGTTCTATTATGCAGGCTTCATGCTATATTCAGAAAAAGCTAGTACATCAAAGACCAAAGTTATACATTGAATGAACAATTTTTGGAACATTAAACGTAATTGGGCTTCTATGGAATGATCGGTTTATGCACAAATTGATGGTATTTTACTCAATTCGGTCTATTCGGTCTTGTTCGGTTCGTGGGGCTAAAAACCGAATTCTACCAAATTTAATTCGGTTAGTATAAATGGAAACCGAAAAAATAGCGGTTAATGGAAAAAACCGAAATTTCGGTTAGTTCGGTTTCGACTTCGGTTCGGTTTTCGGTTTCACGGTTTTTATGCCCACCCTGAGGTATGAGTGTCATCAAATTTTAATTATAACTTGGATTGCAGTATATGATTAGCACAAATTACGAAGCAAATCTAATGGTCTGGAGGGAAAATCTCAATTGCAACCCAACCTTAATTTGTATGTACGAATCACGATGCACTCAAACAGTGTAAGATTTAACTGAGCATGAACATTGGTCGACACGAAGCCGTATAGAGGCTGCATGCTTCTCATCGCATGGTGCTTTAGAGCATCTCCACCGGTAGCCCCCAAATAGGCATCAACACCTCCGTTTGGGAAACGCCGGCTCAACATCCTCCATTTGGGGAGCTGCTCCCACACCGGCGCCCACGAACAGGTGGCCCCGATAGATTTTCAAATTTAAATACAAATTTGCAACAAGATATTCATACTTAGTTCGAACGAAATTTGTACAAATTTAACGCGAATTTAAACTAAAAACCTAAAAAACCATCTAGCGGCGTTGGAAGTCGAAGGAGCTGAAGTCCAAGTTGTCGCCGTCATCGCTGGATGGCCCGAAGGACCAGCTGTCGTCTGAGTCGGCCTCCTCCTCATCGGCCTTCTCCTCCTTTGGCGCCGGCAGCTCGGATGGTCCGACGAGGTCGACGAAGTTGGCGCCGTGGTCCCAGGCAGACCACACCGCCGCCTGCCGCGGGTCGATCGCGATGTGACGGTAGTCCTCGTCGACGGAGCGGCCGATGATGAAGCTCTGGGCGTGGAACTCCTCCGCGTCGCCATGGAGGGCCGCCTGCGTCTCGGTCTTCATCTCCCACCATTTCTTCTTTGTCGGCGGAAGTGGTGGCGAGGCGTCCTCCTTGACGCGGGAGCGGCGGCCCGACCCCGTCATCCGACGAACCGGAGCAGAGGAGGCGCGAGCGCGGCCGAGCGCGTGCGCCTGACGGCGGACGATCCGGTGCGGGAGGTTTCGGATGCCGCGGTCCGTGCCGACGCCCCCTGCGTGGTAGGCGTCACGGCGAAGCTGCCGTTGGAGACGTGCCATCCGTGCGGCAGCTTGTACTGCACTGGCACGGGGATGCGGTGTCAGTACAGCACGTCGGCCTCATCGTACGACAGCTGCGTCGAGCGGAGGATGTCGCCGCCGCTGCCGCCGACCTGGTTATTGTGCGCCATCGCCGGGGTGGTGGTTCGCGCGGAGGTTGAGGACGGAGGCGGCTAGGGATGGACGGCGGGGAAAAGAGAGGAGTGCGCGCTGGTGTGGTTTTAAGGAAGGCGGCGGACGCGCATTGAAGGCGCGTGGGTAAGGTAGGTGGACGCCGCGTGGCCAGTCGCCGCCCTCGCCGTTTTGGTTTCCGTGCAGGAGGCCATTAACGCCGATGACCAACCTCCCCGCGTCGTTTTCGATGCGAACCGCCGCGTTCCCTTGCTGACAAGGCGCCCCCACCCGCGAAAACTGTCGTTCCGCGAGGCGCCGGCGCGCCCGATTCGCGCCCTTGGCGAAGGAGCCGGCACGGGGTTGCCGACTATTCTATTGGGCTCCAAAATTGGCCGGCGTCGTATGAAGCGCGCTGGTGCGAGCCCAATTTCGTCTCTGGCCCCCAAATTGCTATCGGGGCCACTATCGGGAACGCCGGTAGAGATGCTCTTAGAGCATCTTAAGTCGTCGCCACCAACCGCCGTCTATAAAGATCAAGCGTCTAGGTGGCGTCGCCCCGTGTTCCGCTTTTTGGAACGCCCGTTCACAGCCGTGTTTTCCAAACAAATTTATAAAAGAATTAGATTTAAAGAAAAACTTAAAATTTCAGGCATGCTACTAAATGAAGAGAAAATGTCCATCGTTATCACTTCGACGTGTTATTTCGGCTGTGATGGAGAGAGTTTGTGACGAAGTTGGTCATGAATTGTTGATATTCATCGTGTCATATGTATGACGAGTTCACGATGAGGCGGCTGTGGATTGCTCCGTTGATCGACGACTGGGACTCATTGATGGGGGCAGTACACTATCCGATCCTCTCATTTCGAGGTCAGTGTGAGGGATCGAGTCACCTTTGCAGCTTCAGGATGTGGATAGAGCTGCCATGTCAAGAATTGAAGGACGGGGAGAAGAGAATGCAGCGGCAGCGACCAGTCGACGGTCTACAGCGGTAGAGAGCACCGTAGCCCATAACCAGCAGGACGTTTGAAGCCATCTTCGGACTTACAGTCCATTAATTCCTTCTCTGACGAGACCGGGAAGGAGAAAACCGGCCCGGCAGCAGTCGTCGCCGCCACGCCGCCCGGCCGCCTCATCTCTGCGTGCGTCGGGCCGTCGAGCCCGAGACCTTGTGTCCACGCGGGCTATAAATTTAGACGGCGATGCCTTTATCCACATCCATATCCACAAGTAGCAGCCGGATATATCTGGTTCCTTCCCGGCCTCGACCACCGTGCCGGCGACGACCTATATATTCCGACGGCGGCGAGCTCCCTCGGCACAAACAACCCATCCTCCATTTCCTATCCACGAGCTAATTATTCACTCACGACTCACGAGCACGAATGAAGCGTTCGAGCAGCTTGTGCCTGCTGCTTCTCGTGGCACTCTGCAGCTGCAACTTGGCACGAGCACACACAGAAATCCTCTTCCAGGTACATGGGGACTACATGGATAACCGCATACGTACATCATTGAGCAGTGATTGATCATGCACGCATATATGCAGGGTTTCAACTGGAGTCTTGGAAGAAGCAAGGTGTCAGCCACATAGCCAAGGCCGGCGTCACCCATGTCTGGCTCCCCCCGCCCTCGCACTCCGTTTCCCCGCAAGGCTACATGCCAGGGCGGCTGTACGACCTGGACGCATCCAAGTACGGCACGGCGGTGGAGCTCAGATCCCTGATCGATGTCTTCCACGGCGCCGGCGTCCAGTGCGTGGCCGACGTGGTGATCAACCACCGGTGCGCCGACAAGCAGGACGCGCGCGGCGTATACTGCATCTTCGAGGGCTGGACGCCCGACGACCACCTCGACTGGGGCCCCGACGCGATCTGCAGCGACGACACCAGGTTCTCGGACGGCACGGGCCACCGCGACACCGGTGACGGCTTCGAGCCTTCGACACGCGGCGCCCGACATCGACCACCTCAACCCGCGCGTCCAGCGGGAGCTCTCCGACTGGCTCACCTGGCTCAGCACCGACGTCGGCTTCGACGGCTGGCGGCTCGACTTCGCCAAGGGGTACTCGCCCGCGGTCGCCAGGGCGTACATCGACAGCGCCCGGCCCGGGTTCGTGGTGGCGGAGATATGGAGCTCGCTGCGCTACGACGGGGATGGCAAGCCGTCGCACAACCAGGACCAGTGCAGGAAAGGACTGGTGGACTGGGCGCACGCAGCCGGCGCCATGGCGTTCGACTTCGGCACCAAGGGGGTGCTGCAGGCGGGCGTGCAGGTCGAGCTGTGGCGCCTGCGCGACGGCGTCGGGAAGGCGGCCGGCATGATCGGGTGGCTGCCGGAGAAGGCCGTCACGTTCGTCGACAACCACGACACCGGGTCGACGCAGAGTCTCTGGCCGTTCCCGCCCGATAAGGTCATGCTGGGCTACGCCTACATCCGCAGCCACCAGTCACCCACCCAGGGATCCCCTGCATCGGGGCGCCTTACAAGCTCTCACGCTTCAGTTGTGGCACGCCGGTCTCTCCTAAGGTCTTGTTTGGTAGTGGAGTATTTATGGGGATTAGTGGGATGATATTCCAGGGGATTGCCCTACCTTCACCCAATCCCCACAAACAGTAATGCTACACATACGGACTGCACGTTACGGAATTTACCTACGGAGGGACGTGGAGAAATTCAGTTGGATTACAGCCCACAAATCAAGGAAGGTGAGAGGATTAGCACCAATTGCCTACCTGCACGTAATCCCGTAAGTCTCTTTCCGTAGCCATTTGTCCGTAGGTTTAGCATTTCCGCCCCACAAAACCCCATTCCATGCAATCCCTAATCCCCACTCCTAAGACCTTGTTTGGTACTAGAGTTTTAGTGGGAATTAGCGGGGATAATCCGCTCCAAACTTTAAATCCCCGCTTGTCCCCAATGTATGTTTGGTGCTAGAGTATGAGAGAGTTTAATCCCCACTTATCCCCATTTTTCCCCCAAATTTTAGTGTAATTTTTTCAATCCCCAATACTCTACCCCTACCTAGTGGATTGGGGATGGGGTTTTGTGGGGATTGGGTGACAGCAGTGATTCACCCAATACTCGAAAGTATTATCCCCACTAATCCCCACTGAAACACTAGTACCAAACAAGGCCTAAAACTGTCATTTGGTTGGTAGGGATTGATGCACAATGGAAATTGAAATCAACGAGGCAAATGAACATGCAGCAGCAAAGATATAATTTTTATATCATTGGCCACACGGCAGTGACATTGTAATCTGTAAAGCTTATTTGAGTTCTGACGGTCCCTACGCACCATGTCCAATACAGCAGCGACATTGGTAGTCCAAAATCTAGGATACAGATGTTTGTGCTAAGGCTAAATAAAGTAAGACTCCTGCAAAAGGAACCCATGTTGTTACAATTCCCATCGCCGACAATAGAACATGGCAACGTTGCAAATTCTGATCAACCATGACGCTACAAAATGTTACAACAGGTTGCACCAATCGACAACAAATAGTCTTTAGACCAACATTCGAAGGGAGCAAACATCTTAGGTGCCATCAGTGATAGAAACTGCAGCGCTAGGTGACATAGGCATCCCCAATGGGCCTGCCGAAGATGGTACCCTGGGTTTACGGAACGCCCACGACCCGAAGGATAAGAAGATTCGGAAGCCCAAGATGTTAATAAGGGAAGTTAGAGTTGTATTAGGAAGTATAAACTTGTAATCTTGCGGGACGGATCAGAAACCCTCCCGGACTCTGTAACTTGTGTATTACGAAACCCTCGGCTCCACCTCCTATATAAGGGGGAGTCGAGGGACAAAGAAAGAATCGAATTTACTGTCAACACAACCCTAGTTTCATATTCGTCGAGTACTTTTCGGCTGAAACCTTCGAGATCTACTTGCCCTCTACATCCAACGAAACCCTAGTCTACAATCCGTAGGCATTGACAAGTTGATACCTTGTCACTAGGTGCCACACTAGACGGTAGCGGTGGCCGCGGAGGCTTTTGAAAAATGAAACCTGAACAAAACATGACATTGGAATAAGTTTGGTTCCAACATTCAAAATGCTCAAGATGCCTAAATATGCCTTTTACATTTAAGATAATAATATTTGGATATCAGGGAGTAATTAAAAAGAATGACCAAAAGCATCTACTTTGGACATACATTCAAAATAGGGGCCGGAGTTCAAAGAACAAGCAGAGAGCCTGCATGTGATCTTCGAGAAACACAAATCAGGCCTTACGGTTGCCTGAAATCATATGCGAAGATGTTAAAGATAGGTGCACAATCATGTTCAGGTGATGGATAACTGAAAACATATAGATGTACAAAATTAAAACCAATTCAGTTTCTAGCCGAATTGCTGTGATTCGAACTCAAGTTCAAAATATATAGCTGAAGGAACTAATCCAAGTGAAGATCAAGTGATACTGAACCAGCATGGAGTAGCACGAGAGATGCAGAGTAACTAAACCTGGGGAATACATATACAGTTTAAGTCCAAGCCGAGGAAAACAAGCTGGTGTTTAGGGACAGGCCGGTGTGCATGCATCTACAGAATCTTTGTGCAACCTTGATATAAACTACTGGGAGTGTGATCCTGTTTTGATACTGGCCAGGTTGTGATTTGAGATATCAAAGCGAATATGGCAACCTACTAATGTAATCAGACCACCATAGGACCACTACACAGATCAATCATCGTCGGAATTCCTATACAAACAAGTGAAACCAAGCGCCTATCCTTAAGCCACAGCAGAACCGCAATTTCTGTTCACCCAAACCCACAACCAGTAGCCTCCTCGAGGAAAGTTCAGATCGGGCAACATATGGATAGCAATGAAATAGAGGGGGAGAGAGAGAAGGGGGGGTTACCGGAGGATGCAAACTGGAACCAGAACGGCAGGAGGCGGCGGCGCTGGTCAGACTGCAAGAACGGCATCGATCTAGCGTGGAGCGGCTAGGCGAGATCCATCGCCTCCGACAGCTCTCGCCGCCTCTCCTGCCCCTTGTTATAAAACCGCGCAAATAAAAGTAGATCAAACGAAGAATAAGAACACAGATTTTTTACGTGGAAAACCCAAACGGGAAAAAACCACGGAACGCACGGCGGCGCATCTCTATAATTGGAGGAGTATTACAATACGCGAGAGGACAGACCCTCTACGTGCTATCAATATGGTGTATCTTTCTCTCTCATCTATTCTATGACTACCTGGGACTATATATAGGGGCAAACAACTCTCTTTCTTGGCGGACACGAAATAGAGTTGTATTGTGCTACGTCTAGCACGTTTGGCATGCCATAGTCCGTTAGGACTCCTTCCATAGTACAACAGGTAAATAGATTTCGGAACACAATACAACAAACTCCACCTTGAGCCGAAATCCCTTGCAACAGTCATAGATAACATTCAACTCCTCAACTAAAGTCATCATCACAAGTAAACCTTGTGCATTGAAACGTCCATAGGACTAATAAACTTCTCATGAAGTCAAATTGAGCAAATCAATCTTGGGTCTAGAAAACAACACAGCTGTCAACAAAGCAGACATATGAACCTGGGTATCCTATAAAACCCTAGCAAAAATCTGAGTCTGTGGCAGTGACCTCAAGGGAAAAATGAAACTGCTCAAACATCAAATGACATAAGTCATCATATCTCCTGTGGTGCCTGAACGAGCGCATAGCTCATAGTGCAACATCTTCGTGCACATAACATTGTGAAGAACTCATCTCATGAAATCTGAACTGAAAGCACAAACCTCGGCAAACATACTCATGCAAGAGCATCTGGTACGAAGGGCATAACGTACACCAAAAACTGCCGACTCATAATGGTTAATGAAAATCCATGATATGGTCAAAAACTGTCTCTGTAGAACAACTGTCGGATAAAGGAACCTCAACATGCAATGGAGCTTCAACTCTGCAATAGACCCCTCTTGAAAGAGCAAAGACAACTGAATTGCACTGAAACTTACAGTACTAAATGTTGTAGTATCTAGCAGAAAACAATCTCCTTCTTGCATTCCAAATAATCCTCATCACGAACTTAAGTAACAAAGCAAAACCTTCACATGCATAATAACAAAAACTCGGAGAGCAAAGAGTATAATGCTGGCTACCAACAGGCATAAAAATTACCTCCTCCATATTTTTTTCTCATATCTGAATTGTGTTCTTCGTATAATTGCAGCAACATAACATCTGAAATTTGCATCCATAATATCTCCCAGCAAGCTACAAATCAACAAACTCCACCTTGAACAGAAAACTATTAAAACAATGATTATACCAGCAACAAATCATCGAACATAGGTGAAGTATAGGATCCTTCCTTATCTCCTTGTTAGTCCAAACAACAATACACTTATTTCCAAAACTATCCGGTGTATCCTCATAACCGGTTTGCGCCAATAAACGTCCGCATCTTAGCTTGTCATAGAGAAAACCTTTGTGTCACGAAATCACGATCTAGCAGCGGAAAGTCATACTTCATAGTAGACAGCAGTAGATAAATCTTTGAACACAAAATAGTACAAGTTTAACAGAAAAATTCTTTGCAGAATTAAATTTACGGAGCAACAAACACAAAATAGATAGCACCTGAGTTTGTCTTGGAGAGACGTAGCAAATCGGAGAGCCAAAAACCAAAAACAAATCTGCTCTAGGAGCAGAGACTATCTTCACGTGAATTAGCAGAACCTGATCGGGTTTGATATCTGACTTTGGGACTTGATCCGTCGATTGATTGATCTGACGTTGCTTCATGTGCGTGAGCTTCAAACCAAACTGGCTTCAAAGAATCCCACGCATATGCACGCACAACTTCAGTCGATCCGGTATATACGCCTGGCCGGACAATTACACACCGACGGAAAAATTGAAGGCTAGCGATCTCGGCGACTTGATGCGATGGTGTAGATCGGTAAAGAAAAACCATAGCCAAAAGACGACGCATTGGATGCTGCCAACGGAACTTGATCAAAGATGATTGAACTGCTGTGTGTATGTTGCTTCACGCGTGTGATGATTCACAAACACTCAACGGAACGGCAGGGGCTGCAGGTACTCGGCGACTTGGCCGAAACAGATCCAACTCCAACAAAACGGATATGCACGAAACTGCGTACCTGACTCCGACGGAAACTGTGTTCGGATGTAGATCCAATCTCACGAAACGGGAAATCGAGGTGCAGCTGCTTGATGCCGCGAGACGCGGCGGTTGATCCAAACGATTTTGCACGGTGCTGCCCGGGAGCGCAGCGAAAAGTCTCCCGGGCAGCAGATCGATCTTGAACCCTGAGGCTCTGATATCACTTGTTATAAAATCGCGCAAATAAAAGTAGATCAAACGAAGAATAAGAACACAGATTTTTTACGTGAAAAAACCCAAACAGGAAAAAACCACGGAACGCACAGCGGCGCATCTCTATAATTGGAGGAGTATTACAATACACGAGAGGACAGACCCTCTACGTGCTATCAATATGGTGTATCTTTCTCTCTCATCTATTCTATGACTACCTGGGACTATATATAGGGGCAAACAACTCTCTTTCTTGGCGGACACGAAATAGAGTTGTATTGTGCTACGTCTAGCACGTTTGGCATGCCATAGTCCGTTAGGACTCCTTCCATAGTACAACAGGTAAATAGATTTCGGAACACAATACAACACCCCTCCCGCAGCTCTCGCCGCCTCTCCCGCAGTTCTCGCTGTAGCTCCGCTCGCCGCCATCAGATCGTCGGCAGTCGCTGCAGCTAGGTAAGGTTTGGACGGGAACGGAGACGAGACGTGACGGGGACGGGGATAATACGCGAGGGGTAGGTCGTGGATTTCGTCCACGGCAAAAAATGGATCGGAGTCGGGGATGGCCGGGGATGAGCGGGGATTTATTGGGCCGAAACTCTTCTACCAAATGGGCTACTGGGGATGAGCGGGGATTTGGACATGGGCCGGGATAATACTCGCCTATCCCTGAAAATACTCTGGTACCAAACGAGCCCTAATTGTGCTTGTTCTATAGTTCTACCGCCACATGTTCGACTGAACCTGAAGCAGGAGTTGACCCAGCTGGCGGCGATCAGGGCAAGGAACGGCATCCGCGCCACCAGCGCCGCTGCGGATCCTCGTGGCGGAGGCCGATTTGTACGTGGCCATCGTTGACGAGAAGGTGCTGGTCAAGATCGGGACGAGGTACGACGTGGGCGACGCCCTTCCGTCGGATTTCCATCCAGCGGCGCACGGCAAGGACTACCGCGTCTGGGAGAAGGGGAGCCTTCGTACATCCAACGAGTATGTAATGATATTTCTTGAAACAATAATAAGACTATGCAATGATGGTTTCTTCTCCTCCATCTCGCGGTTCTCCGCGTCCACCTCCGACTCCTTCCCCATCTCGTGATTCTTCGTGTCCATATCCGCCTGCCGGCTCTGCCTCGCTTGCCGCATGGTGGGCCCTGCCAAAAAAGACTGGGTAGCAGGGCTGCCGCTCGGCAACCATGAGCTAGCAGGCAGCCTGGTCATGTTGGACGGTCTCGAACGATTTAAGTATATGTCGTTGCTCCTCGTTAATGTTTGGGGTGTCAATATCATTGTCGTTGAGGTCCGCATCCACCCACGTGTCGACCGTGGGCCCCTTCGCCTCGAGTGCCTCCTTCATGGAAGCTCGGCCATGTCAGGGTTGTTGGGGAAGTGAGCACGTACCAACTCGGTTGGGTTGGTCCAGCCATTGCTACAGTTTGACATGGGTGTGCTTGCTAGGGTTTTGCACATCCACCCTGGCGGCCGAAATTTCTCCCTCTTATAGCCACAGTCAGGATGAAGACAGTAAGGCCTGCACACGGCAAACTGCTTCGTGGGAAACAAAGGGACGCACGGGAAGCTAGCGAGACGGTTAGCCGGCATCGATCACCGCGGTCCGCGGCATCCATGATAAAGGAAAGAATTAAAATACATCAAACATCGAACCTCTAACATTGCCTCGTAACCCAAACGGACGAAAATGAACATATTATGTGTCTAAATTGGCTCAGCTACTAGAGATCGCCTAAACCAATAAGCATACCGCTTGTCAATCCTCTGGCGCAGCTTGTGCCCTCCTAGTGAGAACGGATTAACGAATCCTTTTCCCCATGTGTGCATATGTACCCCGTGCGTTCTGCCGCGGAGAGGTCGCATCGATGTGCACGTGAGATCAGATCAAATCAGCAGATTCTGCACAGGGAGAAAACACCACATGCAATTGAGCCGGAGGGCCCTGGCGACAGCGACGGCCGAGAGGCGAGAGGAGTCAAGGTCGGCGTATCCATGGATGAGGTGGTTCCGTGGTGGGGTACGGACCTTTTATGATCTCCCGTCTCTCACAACAAAGGTCGGCACGGGATCGTACTGAAGCGCCTTCTTTCTCATCTCACGGGCGTTTGAGACTGCCCCACCATCTTAATGTGCCATGGGCATATGCTGATATGATAATTGAGCGTGCTGATCAGCACCGACCAAAGTGAGCAGCACGTTTTCTTTAGATATGCCATCTATATACATGCTCCGTGGCCACTGAGGGTTTTTTTTATATAAAAAAGGGCCAGTGTGTTAGTACGGAGTAAATGTGTGCGTGCTTTGCTATAATTAACTTTTAGAATGTATATTTTTCAATCGTGGAGAATTTCACTACTACTTAATCAGCCTTTTCTTGATGGGACGAAACGTTCTTGTCCGAGCTGCAGGTATCGCCAGGTGTTTTTGATGGGATGAAATCACTTATTCTACACGTTGTGGTGTGGGTAAGAAAAGGTGGAATGAGAATACTTCTCCGGTCTATTATTTTTCCTCTTAACCCACTGACCACTTTGTCATCAAATTGCTAGGTTGACCACTCTAGTTGTGCTGCCTAGTGTCGACCACGCCGCCGCGCCGCCTTACTTCTACCACGTGGCGCGCGTGGCTCGGACTCCTTGCACTATGACGATGGCACGTAGACGTGCTCCCCCTTGGCGTTGATCTTTGCCGCGTCCCCTCAGATTCGGTTGCTCGATGTGGACTTCTCGTGGCTCCCCCAATGGGATGGCTTCAGGCGTGTCAACGGAGAAATCCATGCTCTAACCTTGTGTGTGGACAGACCACAACAACGCTGATCTCCGGCGTTAACCCTGTGGGGGGGGGGAGTGGTTAGTGAGACGCGGCGACTATGGGCGTTATTTTTTCCTTCTTGAAGGGCTGCAATAAAACCCCAAGCTGTTTGGCCGGTCATGCCATGGGAATGCGCTTGAGAGGTTGCAGCCTTCTGTCGGTGGCACGTTCCAGCACTGCAGTGCTACGTGACTTCATATTTCATGAACCCCAGTCATTGTTTTCCTCTCTTGCTTTGTTGTTCGATAAGGGTATCCGGCGGCGAGGCGCTCGTCCTTGTTGTGCTGCCATGTGGCTCCCTTTTTTTCCGCTCATGGTATGTTGTGGAAGCTAAGATTGGTTGTATGAACTTTTAGTGCTATCTTGTGGTGTCCTTCATCCGTGCTCTTGGTCCGCTGTGAAAGCTAAGGGCTTAGGCACTTGGATGTATTCTATTTGCCATGCCAGTTTGGCTCCATTTGACGGTAATGGTTGTTGTCCCGGTGCTGAGCTTCGTGTTCCCGTTGCGATCTCGGTTGATCGGTCCCCTTTGATGACGTAAGTGACCCTCCTTTCCCCGCAAGTGTTCCTTGTTGTCCCTATAGCAGAGCTTCTGGTCAAGGTTCGCGAAGTCTGGTGGAACCTCGGTCTTGTAATGGCCTTCGAAAGCATTGGTAACTTCTCATATGCAATGTCGTCTCGATGAGCAAGGCCGTTCGACAAAGCTGACGAAACACTCGATGACCCGTGTTGCTCCAGATTTCCAGCTCATGGATGGCCGCTTGTGTGCAGGTGGACTAGCATTTGCAAGATATCGGTATTGTGATGCCCTTCGATTGCATATAGTTGCACTCCTTAATTAGCCCGGTGCTTGTGGGTTGTCTCCTAGTGTTGGTAGACATGCTTGTAGGCTCCGTAGCAATGTTCAATTGTTTATGTTGACACCCCCTTCCTTTCCGGATGCAACAATAATATATATCCCGACTAATGTCAACCTGAAAGGGTGGACATGTCACACTCTTTTGAAGCGGTATACGGAGGTGGAATCCTCTCCCCCGGTGAATTTATGCCAGTAACCTTCAACGCAGAGAGAAACTCTGACATTGTTATTTTATTGCGGGGAGATCTTAACGTTTCGACACTGGTCGAGGCACAAAACATGGACTGTATGTTCCAAAAGTTTCCTTTTTTGCAATTGAACTCTTTAATAGAATTGCAAGCGTGGCAATTTCCCACAACAAGAATTATGGACTCGCGGGAGTAGAAAGCATGGATGATCCTAGACGATAAAAGAGTATTTTCTCATTTAACTCTTTCATAAATTTGTAAACGTCCGAACTATAGCTTCTAGCCTTCTAGAAGCTTCTTACTTCTTAGTCGGCAAGTACAGACTGCTATAGGTTCTTTAGAGGAAATTGCACAAATCACCACCTTTTGCTGTTTTTGTTGCGCAAAACATCACCTTTACAAGTTTGTTGCAAAGACCACCACCTATTAATGTAATGTGTTGCATAGAGGTTTAAATCTGAGATTGGAGTCAGAGTAAGCAAATTAACTTCAAATTTGACAGCTAGCCCCACAAAGCTGAGATGATGCGGCGTCCACTGTGTCATCTAGTGTGTTTTTCAAACTTTTCAAAAAATGAAAAAATCCAGTAATTAAAATAATATTAAAGAACACTTCTAAGAAAGCTTGAAACGAATGGACATGTCGTTTGAAATTTGTGTCAATTTTTTTAGATTCGATCAGTGTTTGATAAAATTTAAAAAAAAATCAAAAAAATATGAAATTATTCTAGCAATTAAAAAAATGTGACCTAAATAATCTAGCAAAGAATGCCATAATTTAGAGAAGTGAATCAGGGACAAGATGAAGTTAAAGGTCCTTCATATTCACATATATAGGTTCAGACATACACACCAAAAATATAACATCAGGGACAAGCTATCGGAAATTCTTTTCTGGTCATTGGTGCATTTCCACCTATTATTAAAACATGCATTTTGAAAGATCGAACAAAATTGAGAAAATATTCGCGTGTATGTTCGAATATTCTATGTTGGCCCACGAAATTTATGGCATGAAAGAACATTTTTTGTGACTTGGGTAAAAAAGATTTTAAAAAAAGTGTCTTGTCTGTAATGAAAATATAGTGTCGCAATTTGTCTTTTTTACAAGGAACACAAAAAATATTCTTTCATAATGAAATTTTTATGGGCCAACATAGGATGCCCGGATGTACATGCGAATATTTTTTAGATTTTTAAACATTTGAAAATATATTATTTTATATTTTTTCTAATAGGTGCAAATGCACCTATGAGCCAAGAAGTCATGTCCGAAAAGCTAGCGTCAACAATTAGGTTCAAACGCTATCGTTTGACCGTAGATATGTGAATATGAAGGGCCTTTATCTAAAAATGTGACACAAATTTCAGACGGCATGTTAGATTCGTTTCAAATTTTCCCAGAATTATTCTTTAATATTGTTTTAATTATTGGATTTTCTCTTTTTAAAAAGTTTAAAAACACACTAGTTGACATAGTGGACGCCACATCTTCTTATGGAGCCATCTATTAAATTTAAAGTTAATTAGCTTAATCTAACTCCAATCTCAGATTTGGACTTCTGTGCAACACATTACATCAATAGGTGGTGATCCCTGTAATAAACATGTAAATGTGGTGTTTTGCGCAACGAAGACAGCAAGCGATGGTGGTTTGTGCAATTTCCTCGGTTCTTTATTGACCCGCTAAAAAAATAACCTTCAACGCAGAGAGAGAGAGAGATTCTGAAGATTTTTAAATTCTTTGCCGGGAGATGTTGTCGTTTCGACGCTGACCGAAGGCACAAAAATATCCGTGGTGGACGCCCCGCGCTCTCTCGGGAGCTGTCTCCAATCTGGCACCGTCGCTTTCGCCACGGGCCCGCGAGCGAGAGCGAGTCCTCTCCACTGCCCACGCACGCACCCAGCGCATGACGAAACGCCACCTTTTCTACCAAACGGGACGGGGCGTATCGAATGGTACACACATTTTATATTCTACTAGGAGGTCTGGGTGATCCCCATGATGGAGACATTCCGAGCAGTTAAATCGATTTCTTTTTTAGGTATTGAGAAACATGGTTCTCATTTTTGGCGGGTGAATAAAGAATACATTTGTATTGGCCATGCTTAGCAGCTGCCAGCTCGGCTAGATACTTAAAACATGGCGAATGCCGACTGGCGTGGTTAAAATATGCATGCGGAACACCATGTTTGGGGCAGCAGTTTACTTTACCCTCCTTTATCCTGTAATTTTTTGCTATCAGCCACTTTTACCTAAAGAGTGGTAGTACTACATTAGGCAGTAATTAGGTCTACTTTCTGCAAAAGAGACCTTTGTTACTTTTGTTGATTTCATATTAATGGAATCGGGGAAACCCCTATTGTTCTAAAAAATATTATTAAATTAAATTCACAAGGGTCAAACAAACTCGAAATAGTTTAAGTATACCATTGGACTAACATACTCTCTCCGTCCATAAATATGTGACTCAGCTTTGCCTATATTCGGATGTATCTACATGTATTTTAGTTATAGATACTTCTGTACCTAGAAAATTTAAGACACTTATTTTAGGATGAAGGGAGTACATAGGAGTCAAGCTGGTAATAATACTTATGATGTCAGAAGACAAAGTATGGGTTGGTGAAACAACCCTTCATCCACGCCACCTGTGCCGCTCTCTGGCGATATTGGGGGGGGGGGGGGGAACCCTAGCCGCATTATCCTTGTCGTTGTTGGTGGCGGCCTCCGGCGGCACGCCTTCAGTCCGCCCCTTTTTTCTTTCCTTTCGGTTCGATTCATGCCACCTTCCCCGCACGACACTGCCAAGTTGGCCTCCCCTGATCCCAATCCAGCAAGCTTTAACACTGCTACTTGCACCGTTGCTTCGCTAAAACATGTAGATCTAGCGACCGCTTCTCTGCGTGGCTTCCCGCAGGCAGTGCTTCGTCTAGACGTGGCGTTGGCGCGTCCGACGGCCTCATAGAGCTGTGCTACCGGTGAGTGGAGTTCACCTCCTATTGGACAACGCGTCTGGTGGGAGGGGGTTGGTTGTGATTTCCGGGTCTTGACGTAGATCTTGCCATCCGAGGGCTCCGATAGTGCATTTTGTTGTTGGTGGTCGTTGCGTGGATCTTGGCGGTGAGGATGCTTGGGGAGGGAGTTGTGCTTCAAAGTGTGATTGTTTTGTTGTAGGTGTCATGACCTTCGGCATGTGTCAGAGGGATGTAGTCGAGGAAAGTGAGTGCACCTGCAGTCAGTGTGAATCGCCATGCCATTGGGCCTGGAGAAGGGGCTCGTGACCCCCCTCCCTGCCCAAACACACACACCCATGGTGGTGCTCCTTTGTCGTCATGGCATAAGACGGCCAAGAACCCCTCCGCCAACTTGCAACCGGTCACGGAGAAGAAGTTCCCAACCGCAGTTTGTTTCTCCCTGTTGTTTGTCTAGCTATGCGGTGATGTTCAGTTAGCCACCGTTTGTTTGATGTAGCAATCTTTCCCGCTTTTAGAAGGGTCTAGTGAGGAGTGTGTTGGTTGTTCTATGTGGTTGGGTCGTTGTGATGAGCAAGAAGGATGGTCGCATCCGAAAGCCATGCCTAGTTCGTCGGTGCCGTCGATGATGACACCTAAGGGCGTTGTTTCCCTCCATTGTGGCATCGTTGTGAAGGCTTCCTTTTTTCCTAATAGCCGGTGCTCGATAGTGCGTTGTCGTTGCCTATTCGACGGTTCCTTGGAAGAGGGATCCTCACGAGGGGGAGAAGGTGTAAGGGCCATAGGGCGGAGTGCACTCGGGACGGTGGTACGCGATTTACCCAGCTTCGGAACACCTGCACGAGGACAGGGCCTACTGCTGCTTGTCTGGAATTATCTGGGCGCTTTCGCGTTGTTACAATGAGTTGTGGTTGTGCCTCTAGGGCTCCCGGGATCTGGCTTATAAAGGCGCACGGATCTAGGGTTTACATGGAGAGTCCTAGCCGGAATACAAGTCGCCTAACTACGGTACAATATCTTGCCGTGTACGTCAAGGATCCGCCTTCCTCCAAGAACGTGCTGGATCCGGATACTTCATGGGCCTTCACGGATCCGGCCTCTTTCGTAGGTCGGTTGGGATCCGGCTTCCTGTTCCTGGGCTGGACTTCATCCTTCAGGATCTATAGCAACTGGGCCGCCCGATGGGCCACATGCCACATCACCATCTGTGGGCCACCCGGGCTTGCCGGATCTAGGCCATGCCGTTGATATACCCATAAAGTATACCCACAACAGTAGCCCCCGAAGTTCTCCGAGATTTATCATTCCTCCGACTTCATTCAGCTCGGATCCGAAGAGAATCTTGAAGAGCTTCAAAAATTTACTTGTTTCCGGTATCATCTATTCGGAAAACTTCTCTTCTCCTGGATCAGTAACGTAACGGAGATTCCACTTTTCCCGCGCGCAACTTCCTTTTTTCCCGCGCTAAATTTTCGGAGATGCGAATCTTTAGCCGGAAATTTTGGGAGCGCACAGTTAAGTTACCTCCTCGTCATTTTACCATTTTTGACCTAAGACACGTGTCAATCATCTGACGGCGTGACCGTTCCACTCCCACCGTTAGATCTGAATCACGAATCTCCGCGCGAGGTTTATAAATACCCCCACGCGCGGTAACTTTCCCATTCTTTCACCGCATCCTCCACCTCTTCTTCTTCCTCACGCAGCGCCGCCCACCGGATCTGAACTCCGGCGAACTTCCGCACGGAGAGCTTCAACCACCGCAGTTCCAAGGTCCCTCTTGACCTAAGGTCTGCACGTTTGATCGGGAAATATCTTCCGCCGCCGATTCGTGGTCTTCGAAAGCGCAACGCTGCAAGTCCGGCGACCTCACTCTCGCCGGAGTCTCGACGGACCACCGCGCCATTAACTGTGAGTGCACCAGCCTCGTAGAAGAAGAAGTAGATTAGTGTAGATTCCGGATACACAAATTAGTTTGCATGGGTGCAGCCAGAAGCATGCCGCATGGTTCACCACATTGTACTGGTAGTTCTCCGAGTAGCCCGGAACCCAGCACTGTAGATCCAATATGTCCGGATCCCATTCCATATCTGCCACCATACGTTTCCGACATTAGGCTCGCTCAACCCTTCTCCGCCTCTTCTAGTACCATACTAGGCCGGATTCCAACCGCGCAAGAGCTCCAAGAAGAACTCCAAGGCCAAGCTAGAATGGCAGCGAAGGTCCAGGAGTCGGAAAACAAGAAGGCGTCCAAGGCCCGAATCCGTGAAGGTGTGAGAGGCCAATGGTGGCCCTGTGAGACCACTGACGCGGAGCTCAGAGAGCTCCAGAACGAGGGCATGATCTCCGAGTACTGGAGCTTCATGCGCGACTCCGACGTTCCCAAACCCGAACCGGACGAACGAGTCATGACAAAGGCATGGGTTGAGCGCGGTCTATCGCTCCCCTGTTCGGAATTCTTCCTCTCCATCCTCGACACGTACGAGCTTCAACCCCACAACATCTGCCCAAACTCATACCTCCTTCTCTCCAACTTCGACACTCTCTGCGAAGGGCATCTTGGGATCCGACCAAGCGTCACGTTATGGCAGTTTTTCTTCCGAGTGAAGAAAGAGACAAAAGAAAAAGCCATGCTAAATTGCGGGAGTATGACATTTATGCTCCGCTCCGGCCGCATGTATCCGCCTCGTGATTCCCACGAGTCCGTCCGGTACTGGAATGCCGGATGGTTCTACGTGAAGAACGCGTCAGTTCCGAACATCCACGATGGACTCCCTTCCTTCAACAACAAGCCTCCAGAAGAACTGGCTAGCTGGAGCTTTATCCCCTCGCTCGCCCAAACTCCGATACTGGAGAAGGCAGCTCGGAGAATTTCCTGGTTGGTTCACGATGGACTAACCGGAGCTCAACTGACACTTAGCTGGTTCTCCCGGAGAATCCAGCCTCTGCGCTACAACGCACACCTGATGTGCGCGTATACTGGGGCGGATGATCCTCTCCGGGTAACGCGTCACGATCTTCCGGCTGACTCTCTCAAGAGGAGATTCAAGACGTTGGTGAAAATAGGCCGGGGACAACCAATCCCGGAACTGATCAAGGATATCAACACACACGACCAGTGTCCTCCGGTAAGCATATGCCCCTTCACCGTTTCTCAACTTCACATATCTTCTGTGTGTTTTAACTTGTTTTGCTAACCTTCCTCGTAGCTCGATACTTTGGCGGAGGAGAACCTGCGCAACATACTCCGAGTCCCTGTCAGCGGCGAATCGGCGGAGGAGGATCCAGAGGACCCTGAGGAGGAAGAAGAGGGAGCGCCCCGAAAGGCTGCCCCTCGACCTTCGAAGCGTCCTCGCGCCAAAGCTTCCGGCTCCGAAGCCGGAGCTAGCGGCGAGGCTTCCGCCAAGAAACCCAAGGTGACCAAGCCGCCTCCGCTCAACTCCAAGAAGGCGGAGCGCGAGCGCCTCAAGCTGCTGTCGACAGCAGGAAAACACTCACGTCCCATCATTCCGGGCGCAGCGTAAGTTTCCGAGCATGGTGCGTCTTTTATCTTGGTAAGATGTGTTACTTATATTTTTCCTTCGCTCGCTTGCAGGAATCCGAACCCAACCACCGCGCGGACCAACGTTTAGGAGCATATAACAAAGTATATGCATAAGAAGTCCCCTGCTGTTGGTCCCTCGACGCCAGCTCCGCCAAGCGCTCCCCAAGCTACCCCACAACCATCTCCTCCTCCCGCGGATCAATCTCCTGCTCCTGCTGCATCCACGCCACCGGAAATAATTCCGGTTAGTAGCGGCAGAGCGGGCGGAGAAAGTTCCGGCGGCAAGGGCCCCGTTCATGACGAAACTGAAGGACAAGGCCGTGAGGAAGTAGAAGTCACTTCCTCCGGCAAAGCTGAAGCTGCAACTGGTGATATGGTCATTTTCCCCAAGAATTTTGGAGATCCGGCCGACCTTACCTCCGTCCCAAAATCCTATGCCACCAAGTTTTTTAACAAACTAACCGAGGCGGAAAAGTGGGAATTAGAGCAAGATCTGCTCAACTCTATGCTGAACAATGCCTGGGGTAAGCCAGACGTCGAGACGTCGGAGATCCAGGATTTCAAAAAAGACGTTGGCCAGTTCTTCGACAAGCTCATTTGCAAGCAAAAGGTAACTCCCCAGTAGCCCCCAAATATTTAGGCGGAAACTAGTGTAGTTAGCGTCTGAATACTTAAAGAAAATTCAAACTGAAGGAAGATTTAAATGTCGTGGTAGCCCCCAAGCATTATTGCGGAAAGATTTCCAGCAACAATGCTTTTAGAGAGACTTAAACCATATAATACTTGTGGAACTCACTCCGGCACTGACTGTATTTTCAGGAACAGAATGCTCTGCATTATGAGCTGCACAAGAACATTGCTCTTCAGCGCCGCGTTGCCATCAGCCAGGCGGAAAGGATCCAACACTTCCAAACGGAGAACGCGGAGTTGAAGAAACAGCTATCAGAAGCCCAAGGTTAGTTTCCGACTATCTGATGCATGTGGATTATTTTCCGCATTTTTCAAACTTGATGCTTTACGTATCTTTGAGTAGGCGCATCCTCGTCCCTCGCTGCAGCCTCCTCCGAACTGGAAACTCTACGCGCCTTCCAGAAAACCCTTGAGACGAAACTTGCAGAGGCGGAGAAGAAACTGGCGGAGAAGAACGCGGAGCTCATCCAAAAAGAGGGGGAGTTTCAGTTAAAGAGAAACACTGACCGCGACACCATTAAGAAGCAACAGAAAGAACTTGGTGGGCTCCGGAAATATATGGAGACAGCGGAGGCGTCGTGGGACTGGCTGATCTCCGGTGTCCTTGGTAAGATTCCGGTATATAACAACGTATGTGCCAAGCCTTAACCTGTTGTGCTTATTTTTGGTATTTTTTTCCCCAGATCCTCTTGGATATGACGAGGAGCGTCGGAGCCAATTCCCCCGGGACGATCTGATTCAGCTGGCTGGCGATGACTGCAAGGATCTCATATCCGCTGCCCGGAAAATCTGCCACAACCTGAATATCAAGAAAAGCCGAAGCTGCGATGTTCGCGATCTTATCACCAGGATGGACATGCTGCCGGAGTTGGTGGTGGATCTACAAGCGTCTTCAGCTCGAGGCGCAGCTGCTATGTCCCTGGCCATGTGCTTGGGGCACAACCCGGATCTGGATGTCGACAAGGTGACTACTGGCGTGCCGGTGAACGCGGACGTTGGCGCGCTACTGGATGCAGTTAGCGGCTACGACACTAGCATCGCCCGGAGAATTCGCCACAACAAATTTTACGACAAGGTGGTGCTTCCAGCCGACGAGCCCCTTGAAGCTGAGCTTCTCAAGGAGCGCGAGGCGGAGGCCAAACCTGCCCAATCCGGAAGCCAGTATACCTGGACAAGCTCCAAGGACCAAGGTGGCGCTGCATCTCCAGCTACAGATGAGGAAGAAGATGATGACGACGTCTCCTCTCCGGCTAAGGGTGAAGAGACAGATGCTCCTGCAACTGATGTTGACGCGGAAACTTCTCCGACGATGGAGAAGTGAGAAACTTATTCCTGCGGGAAGATGGAAAAAACAATGCATCATTTTGGCCCCGAGAGGGTTTGTAATATAACTTAAATTCTTAAGTAGCTAGGAACGAAACACTTATGCATGGGCGGAAAACTTATCCTGCTATCCGTTAATTTTATTTGCACGTTTCGTTTTTTGAAAGCAAGTGCTGATTTTATATTTTCCGGCTTGCCCATTTGACCTTCCACGAGCCGGAAAACCTGTAGCCGGAAACGCTCGCCAGCGGCGACGAAGTCCAATGGCAATCCGTCAATAACTGCGGAAACAAGCCCCCAGCCCAAGTGCCGGAAGTCGCTACCAGGAATCCATGAGTTTGCAACAGAAGATATTTCCACCAGAAAACTTAAGCTTACGTCCTCAAGGACGATTTTGAAAATCACAACTTTCATACACGCCTAGGCGGAAATATCCAGCTTTGCGGTTTTAGTCGGAAAACATACACGATCTAAAATGAACAAGTAAAGGAGGTAAAAGACTCAAAGAGTGAACCAAAAGCTTTATTTCATTGATCACGTATAACTGTTACAAAGTATGCAATTCTATGCTAAGTGTGGAAAGGACGTAGCTGTGCAATGTTCCAAGGATGTTCTGTTTCATCGTAGATGTCATCCGGATCCTCCCTCTTGCGTTTCCGGTGCCAATTAGCAGGTCTATCCTTTAGCTCTCAGAAATCGACAAGGTAGTACGATCTGTTGTGAAGCACTTTGCTAACGACGAAGGGTCCTTCCCATGGGGATTGCAACTTGTGAACTTTCACCTGGCGAAGGCGGAGGACCAAGTCTCCGGCCATGAAAGAGCGATTCCGAACTCGACGACTATGATAGCGTCAGAGCTTCTGCTGGTAAATGGTGGAACGTTCGTCTGCTAAGTTCCGAGCTTCTTCGATCAGGTCCACAGATAGCTGTCTGGCCTCGTCAGCAGTTTCTTCATTATAGGCGGAGACTCGCGGTGAATCGTGGATGATGTCGGAGGGGAGCACAGCTTCGGATCCGTATACCAGGAAGAACGGAGTGAATCCTGTTGACCTGTTGGGGGTGGTTCGTAAACCCCACAGGACGGAGTCTAACTCCTCAGCCCAAGCTCCGGCTGCGCGGCGCAGCGGTTCTTCAAGGCGTGATTTTATTCCGGATAAGAGGAGTCTGTTGGCTCTTTCGACCTGACCATTGGACTGTGGATGAGCCACTGATACCAGGTCTAGTCGGATCCCAACGTCATGGCAATAATCCTTCAATTCTCCTTGGGCGAAGTTTGTGCCATTATCTGTGATTATGCTGTGCGGGATGCCGAATCTCGTCACAAGGCTGCAGACAAATTTGAGTGTCGTAGCACCATCGGCTTTTCTCACTGGCTTTGCTTCGATCCATTTACTGAACTTATCAATAGCGACCAGGAGGTACTCAAAACCGCCAGGAGATGATTTCTTTAACTTACCAACCATATCAAGGCCCCAGACTGCGAACGGCCAGGTGATAGGGATGGTCTTCAGCTCTTGGGCTGGAGCGTTTGGTTGAGTAGCGTAGTACTGGCAACCTCGGCAGGTTTTTACCAACTTGTCAGCATCTTCTTTAGCTGTGAGCCAGTAAAATCCAAGCCGGGAAGCTTTGGCAACGAGGGACCTGGGAGCGACGTGATGCCCGCAATCCCCTGCGTGGATCTCTCTGAGGATTTCAATGCCATCTTGATTGGAGACGCATTTGAGAAATACTCCAGTTGCACTTCGTTTGTAGAGCTGTCCATCAACTATTGTATAGGATCTTGCTCGTCTGATGATCTGTCGTGCGAGGACCTCGTCCTCTGGCAACTTTTGATCAATGAGGTAGTCCAGGAAAGGCTGCGTCCAGGCCGGAATAATGACCATCACTTCCTTTGCCGGAGATACTGCCACCTCTGGATTTTCCGGGTTAGCGCCCTTGACTGAGGGTATCCGTAGATGCTCCAGGAAAATACCAGGCGGAATTGGTTTCCTGCCAGATCCGAGCTTGGATAGCATGTCTGTCGCTGCGTTATCGTCGCGTCTGACGTACTTGACTTCGTATCCGAGGAATCACTTGGCGATCTCGTCAACTTCGTCTCTATAGGCCGCCATGACGGAGTTTCTGGCGTTCCAGGTTCCGGCTACTTGTTGTGCCACCAGGTCGGAATCTCCGCAGCAAATGATGTGCTTGATCCCAATCTCCTTAGCGATGCGCAGACCGTGTAGTAGAGCCTCGTATTCCGCCATGTTGTTTGTAGCTTCGAAGTGAATCTGCAAAACGTACTGCAGTTCTTCTCCGGTAGGGGACTTCAGGGTGACTCCGGCTCCTGAGCCTTGATGCTGCTTGGATCTATCGAAATGCATGACCCATGTTTCTGGTTTCGGCTCCAGATTTGCGTCCGGAGCCTCTGTCCAGTCTGCAACGAAATCTGCCAAGACTTGGGATTTAACCGCAGTCCTGGCTTTGTAAGCGATGTCGAAGGCGGATAATTCGATGCCCCATTTTGCTGTGCGTCCTGTTGCGTCAGCGTTGTTGAGAATCGTCAACAGTGGAGCTTTGCTCACAACTGTTACTGGGTGCTCTTGGAAGTAGTGTCTCAGCTTCCTGCTACCTAGGAACACGTCGTAGGCTAGCTTCTGAAAGTGAGGATATCTTTGCTTGGATTCCGTCAGTACCTCGCTAATATAATAGACATGCATTTGGACTCCGTATTCGTGACCTTCTTCCTTTCGCTCTACTACGATGACGAGACTGATGACTCTGTTAGTAGCTGCCAGGTATAGGAGCATGGGCTCTGACTCTTCTGGAGCTGCTAGGATAGGTGGAGAGGTGAGTAGTTCCTTCAATCCCTGTAGTGCTGCATCTGCTGCTTCGTCCCAGACAAAATTGTCTGTTTTCTTCAGCAGCTTGTACAGAGGTAATGCCTTCTCACCAAGACGGCTAACAAATCTACTGATTGCTGCGACACAACCAGTTAGTCGTTGCACATCTTTGAGATAAGTTGGCCTTTTGATACACAGGATTGCCTTGATTTTTTCCGGGTTAACTTCAATGCCTCTGTGAGAGACGATGAAGCCAAGGATTTTTCCGGCTGGCATGCCAAAGACGCACTTCAGCGGATTCAACATCATCTTGTACCGACGGAGATTCTCGAAGGTTTCTGTGAGGTCGCTGATCAAGTCGGATCCTTTCTGGGTCATGACCGCGATGTCGTCGATGTAAGCGTGCACGTTCCGGGCAATTTGGTCCTTCAGGCACCGCTGCATCGTACGCTGGTAGGTGATACGTCTCAAACGTATCTATAATTTCTTATGTTCCATGCTAGTTTTATGACAATACCTACATATTTTGTTCACACTTTATATCGTTTTGATGCGTTTTCCGGAACTAACCTATTGACGAGATGCCGAAGTGCCAGTTCCTGTTTTCTGCTGTTTCTCGGAATCGGACGAAATCAATGCCCAGCATCTTAGAATCACACGAAGCTTCCAGAACACCCGAGAGCCACCAGAGGAGGGCCCTGTGGGCACCAGATGACAGGGTGGCGTGGCCAGGGCCTAGGCCGCGCCCCCCTATTGTGTCACCGCCTCGTCAGCCTTCCAACTCCGCCTCTTCGCCTATTTAAAGGTCCCTGACCTAAATCTTCGATACGGAAAACCACGGTACGAGAAACCTTCCAGAGCCGCCGCCATCGCGAAGCCAAGATCTGGGGGACAGGAGTTTCTGCTCCGGCACGCCGCCGTGACGGGGAAGTGCCCCCGGAAGGCTTCTCCATCGACACCACCGCCATCTTCATCAACGCTGCTGTCTCCCATGAGGAGGGAGTAGTTCTCCCTCGAGGCTAAGGGCTGTACCGGTAGCTATGTGGTTCATCTCTCTCTCCCATGTGATCTTTATGTGATCATGAGCTTTGTGATCTAGTTGAATATCATCTATGTGCTACTCTAGTGATGTTATTAAAGTAGTATATTCCTCCTTCATGATGTAATGTGGACAGTGTGTGCATCATGTAGTACTTGGCGTAGGTTATGATTGTGATCTCTTGTAGATTGTGAAGTTAACTATTACTATGATTGTATTGATGTGATATATTCCCCCTTTCATAGCTAATGTTGACAGGCGCATGCTATGTTAGTACTCGGTATAATTGCGTTGGTCTATCATGCACTCTAAGGTTATTTAAATATGAACATCGAATGTTGTGGAGCTTGTTAACTCCGGCATTGAGGTGCTCTTGTAGCCCTACACAATGAATGGTGTTTGTCATCCAACAAGAGAGTGTAGAGAAAGTGGTATTTGTTTATTCAGTTATGTGATCAATGTTGAGAGTGTCCACTAGTGAAAGTATGATCCCTAGTGACATAGGCATCCCCAATGGGCCTGCCGATGATGGTACCCGGGGTTTACTGAAGGCCCACTACCCGAAGAATAAGAAGATTCGGGAGCCCAAGATATTATTAAGGAAAGCTAGAGTTGTAATAGGAAGCATTATTTGTAATCTTGCGGGAGGAGTTAGAAACCTTCCCGGACTCTATAACTTGTACAATACGAATCCCTCGGCTCCGCCTCCTATATAAGGGGGAGTCGAGGGACACAGAAGGCATCGAATCATTGTTTTCTCAAACCCTAGTTTTCATATTCGTCGAGTACTTTTCGGCTGAAACCTTCGAGATCTACTTGCCCTCTACATCCAACTAAACCCTAGTCTACAATCTGTAGGCATTGACAAGTTAATACCTTGTCAATTGGCACCGTCTGTGGGATCTAGAGGCGACAAGGAGCTGATCTCGATGGCACGTTCAAGATCGTCAACTTCATCAGTAGCAAGCAACATCATGGACAGAGGTAAACAGATCGAAACTGGTCTCGTCGATTTTATTCCTCACCCGCCCTCCCGTTTGGATGCATATGCGTATCTGGAGGGGCCCATGAAGATGACGTTTGGAAAATTCCACTTCCACGTCGAGAAAGAAGGATCGTATCGTCTCGAAGTTCCGATCTCGTCGGGATTATCGGCAGATGGTATTGATTTCTCAAACTCAGTATCATCCGTCGAGTCAAGCGACAAGGAGATTTCGTCGCCACGCTTCATCGGCAGCAGGGCAAGTGAAAAACTCGCCAAAATCTTCAGCGACATGTCCTTCGAGTCATCGGCGGACTCCTATATAAGCGATGATTCGAGCGACACCGATAGCTTCGACTTCATCGACAAATCCATCTCTATTGGGAAGGTCTTCACCAATCTCTATGATGGTGTCACCAAACCAAGCAAAGTGAAAACTCCAAAATATCACCAAGTCTATGCCATTGGAGAAGCAAGTCGCGATCAAGAGGAAACATCAGAGGCTTTCGACGATTTGGGAAACCCCTATGTCGATCCCTCAGATCTAAGGAGAGGTTTGGGCACTAAATATGTCGGGCCCACATCGCGTGCTAGAGTTCAACTTCCACAAGCAGCCTGGGATAGAGCTGCGAAAGCTTTGGATGGCTCTGAACCAATGGAGACAACTGCTACAGTCGAAGAACTGCAAGCTTATCAATATAGACTTGCCCGAGCTGGAAGAGAGTTTGAAAAACAGACAGCTGCTTTGAACAGAAGAAGGGAGGCAGCTTCCGCATCAAGCAGGTGACGAGCGGAATTAAGTCGACACTCAGAAACTTCGGGAGATAGTCACAGAGAAGCTCGGAGGAGAGCAAGATCTCGGCTGCAAAATATACCGGAAGCTGAAAGAGAGACTCTAATCCAAAACCTCGACATGTCTTTTATGTCAATCGACACGAGGGGGAATATTATCCCAAAAACACCGGAAGCAGGGTACATGGCGACACAAGCTTTCATCTTAGCGTCCAGGCCACCTCCCGGAGATCCAAGAGAAGCGTTGTACAACATGGCCATGGCGGGATGTGGAGCCATGGGAGCAGCGTTCACAGCTACACCTCCCGAAGGAACTGCAAGGCAAAATAGTCCGAGACCTACCACAGCAGTACAAGATCCACCAAGAGCAAGTGGAGCCAGGGACACAGCAACTCAGGCCAGAGTCGATAGAGCGCGACAAGAAAGAAGGGAACGTCGGCATTCACCAGAACTTGCTGAAGAGGACATGTATGGACTTCCATGTTTCACACGACGGGTCCGAAAAACTCGAGTTCCATCAGGATTCAAGCTACCCGATAGTTTCAAGAAATTCGATGGCTTGCAAGACCCCGAGGATTGGCTTGTGGATTACCTCGAGACAGTAAAATTGATAGGCGGGACCAGAGCAACAGCCATGCAGAGCATCCAGATACATCTGAGCGGAGCCGCCAGATCATGGATAAAAAAGCTTCCCCCAGGTTCCATTGACAGCTGGGAAAGTTTCGAGGACGTGTTTATCAAGAATTTCCGGTCAACCTGCAAGAAACCTACGACACTAGAGGAGTTGAGGAGTTCGACGAGGAGATTTCGTGGAGGACTTGGGGAGGACAAACCCAAGAACAGTATCAGCTTTAATGGAGATAGCAAACAGATGGGCAGATGGCGAAGATGCGGTACATAACAAACGACATAGGTCCCCAGAGGAAGATCGCAGTCGAAATTTTCAAAATAGACGCCGATTTCCCCGTCAATTTTCAAGTTACGATGCACCTGGCCAAATATCGGCTGGCTTTCGGGGAAACAATGGAGGAAACAATAGAGATGACTACCAAAGAAGTAATGCACAGCAAGGCGACAACAGAGATAACAGGCAAAATAGCGGGCCAAGGTTCCAGAGACCTTTTGTGTCTCCCGAAGAGATGATGAACGGGCCGTGTCAGATGCATTTCTTTCTCGATAGCAATGGAAAAAGACAGTCAGGACACTTGCAAAAGGATTGCCGAAATTTCCAGGCAATGTTAAGATGGGCAGGACATGCAAACGCTCAGGCAGCACACAGCAAGGACCTAGGAGTGAGATTCACTTGCCACCTCCTCCCGCGGTTACGGATGAAAATCGACATCAGCTCAGAATAGCGGTAGCACCTGCTCCACCACCCTACGTCGATCCTAACTCTAATGGAGAGGTCTCGATGATTCAGAAAGGCAGGCCATCCAATAGAGCTCAGAAAGTAATCTCGCGACAGGTGTTTATGGCAGAGAAGATGCCACTGCCAACAGTCGAGTACCTTAACTGGTCAGGGCAAGATATTGGCTTCACAATAGCTGATCATCCACAACAAGTTCCTTGACCAGGGCAGTCAGCACTGATCTTACCAGCAGTAATTGCAGGATTTGATGTATCTCGAGTATTCATAGATGGCGGCAGCAGTCTAAACCTTATGTACGCAGATACGCTAAGGAAGATGAATATCTCCCTCGCAAATTTGAAACCAACCGACACACGTTTTCACGGCATCACACCAGAGAAGCCAAGTTACCCACTGGGGAAGATCAATCTCGACGTTCAGTTTGGGACCCGAGAAAACTACAGGATAGAGAGGTTGGAATTCGAAGTTGTGGATTTCCCGTCGCAATATCACGCTTTGCTGGGGCGACCAGCGTACGCCAGATTTATGGCAGTACCACATTACACGTACCTGCTTTGGAGGTTACCTGGACCTAAGGGACCAATCACAGTCAAAGGAAGCTTCGCGCTAGCCGATAAATGCGACAAAGATTTTTATCGACTATCAGAAACTTTCGGGATGCAGGCAGAGTATGCAGCGTCAAGGCTCATGACTGATTATGATGTGCTGCCAGACGTAGGGAGGCCCAACAAGGAATCAACTTTCAATACAGCAAAAGATGCTAAGGAAGTGCAGATTCACCCGACAGATCCGAAGAAAACGACGTCCATCGCAACAAACATGGACCTCGCATAGGAAAGCGCGCTCGTCGAGTTCCTCCGTGAGCACTGGAAAATCTTCGCATGGTGTCCAGCTGACATGCCAGGAGTACCCAGGGAACTTGCCGAGCATCACCTAAACTTGGATCCTATTGCGAGACCAATCAAGCAACCTTTGCGGCGTTTTTCAGAACCAAACCGCAAAGCCATGCTGTCAGAAATTGATCGACTTAGAGAAGCTGGTTTCATCAAAGAGATATCTACTGAGGCCACTTGGGTAGCTAACCCAGTGATGGTGCCGAAGAAAAACACGAAAGTTCTTCGCATGTGTGTCGACTTTACGTGCCTCAATAAACATTGTCCAAAGGATCACTTTCCCCTCCCAAGGATCGATCAGATTATCGACTCCACGGCAGGATGTGAACATCTTTCCTTCTTGGACGCATATTCTGGTTACAATCAGATCAGATTAAAAGAAAACGACGAAGCTAAAACAGCGTTCATCACACCGTACGGTGTATTTTGTTACAAAACAATGCCCTTCGAGTTGAAAAACGCGGGAGCAACATATCAACGGATGATTCAGAAGTGCCTAGCAACACAGATTGGGAAAAATGTACAAGTGTACATCGACGACGTCGTCATCACATCAAAAAAGGGGGCAACATTAATCGAGGACTTGAAGCAAACTTTCGACAACCTCGACAAATTTTGTCTCAAGTTGAACCCGACGAAATATTCTTTCGGCGTCCCTGCAGGAGAACTTCTCGGGTTCCTAGTTTCAGCGAGGGGGATTGAAGCAAATCCTGAAAAAATCCAAGCTATCGTAACAATGAGGAAGCCAACAAAGTTGAAGGAAATACAGCAGCTAACTGGGCGAGTCGCAGCTTTAAGCAGATTCGTCGCCAGGCTGGGAGAAAAGGCGCTACCATTCTACGCCTTAATCAAACAAGGAGAGAAGTTCCAATGGAACGAAGATGCAGATAGGGCCTTCGAGGACCTCAAGCGGAAAATTTCGACACCACCAATTCTATTAGCGCCAAAAGAGAAAGAACCGCTCCTGTTATATATTGCGGCTACACCTCAGGTGGTCAGCACGGCACTAGTTGTCGAAAGAGAAGAAGAAGGAAAACGCCATGGAGTGCAGAGGCCAGTATATTTCATCAGCGAAGTATTATCGTCTTCAAAACAGAGGTACCCGCAGTACCAAAAGCTAGCATATGGAGTATTCACAACCGCAAGAAAATTGCGCCACTATTTTTCGGCGCATCCGATAATAGTGGTGAATGAGGCGCCTTTATCCAACATACTCAATAATCCAGAAGCTACAGGCCGTGTCTCCCTTTGGGGAATAGAACTTTCTCCTCGGGACATCACGTATGAAAAAAGAAAGGCAATAAAGTCACAAATTCTACCAGACTTCATCGCAGAGTGGATGGAGTTGCAAAACACAGGACCTCCAGATTTATCGAGAACCTGGACTATGAACTTCGACGGGTCCAAAAGGTTAGAAGGAGCTGGAGCAGGGGTAATACTCATATCACCTGAAGGCGACAAATTGAAGTACGTCCTGCGGATGACGTTCCCAAACGCATCTAATAATGAGGCAGAATATGAAGCCCTTATACATGGGATGAAGATGGCGAAAGCCTGCGGCGCAACTCGACTAAAAATATTTGGCGACTCACAATTGGTAGCTCAGCAAGTCATGAACCAATGCGATGCGGTCAATGATAGCATGGTGGCGTACAAAGAGATGTATAATGAGCTGGAGAAACTGTTTGATGGATGCGAGGTAAACCATATCAGCAGGTTGAGCAATGATGAAGCCGATGTTCTCACAAACATCGGGTCGCAGTGCCTCGCAATTCCCCCAGGTGTGTTCTGGGAAGAGATAACAGAAAGATCCACGAAGCCGAAGAAATTAACAAAGAAGGAGAAAAGCGAGAAACCCTCGGGGGCTGCGAAAGAAGCATTGGAAGAAGAAGAAGAAGAGGAACAAGATCTAGTATTGATGGTGCAAATCCCGTGGATGCAGGCGTACATATCATACATCCTAAGAAAAACAATACCCGACGATCCAGTTGAAGCAAGGCGAGTTATTAGGCGATCCAAAGCTTTCACGGTGGTCAAAGGGGAGTTGTACAAACGCAGTATCTCGGGTGTGTTACAACGGTGCGTCACACCCGAAGAAGGAAGGATAATTCTGAAAGACATACACGAAGGAGTATGCGGCCACCACGCAAGCAGTCGAGCTATTGCAGCCAAAGTTTTTCGAGCAGGATTCTACTGGTTGACAGCAATTGAGGACGCAAAGGAGATAGTACGAACTTGCGACGCATGTCAGAGATTTGCCGCAAAACCTCACTCTCCGGCAGCAGAATTAATGCCAATACCCTTATCTTGGCCTTTCGCTCAATGGGGTCTCGATATGGTGGGAAAATTACACAAAGCTTCGCCAGGAGGATACGAGTACATGTTGGTTGCTGTTGACAAATTCACCAAGTGGATAGAAGCAAAGCCGATAAATTCTCCAGATGCAGCATCAGCAATAAAGTTCGTGAAGGGCATCATTTTTTGATTTGGAGTACCTCACAGCATCGTCACAGACAATGGTAGCAATTTTACGTCAAAGGAGTTCAAGGCGTACTGCGCAGAGGTAGGCATCAAATTTCACTTCGCGTCAGTTGCACATCCTCAAACCAATGGTCAAGTCGAGAAAGCCAACGGTATCATCTGCAATGGCATCAAGAAACGCTTGATAGGACCATTGGAAAAAGCTCGACATACCTGGCCAGAAGAGTTACCAAGTGTGTTATGGAGCATCCGAACAACACCAAATACAGCAACACA
The DNA here is from genome assembly GCF_019359855.2 of Lolium perenne. Taxonomy (NCBI): domain Eukaryota; kingdom Viridiplantae; phylum Streptophyta; class Magnoliopsida; order Poales; family Poaceae; genus Lolium; species Lolium perenne. The sequence goes on along the minus strand of NC_067250.2, from coordinate 122,524,546 downwards.
GGAGACCCCGTTTTTCCTTGTCCATGGAGCAGAGGCAGTACTGCCGATAGAAATAGAGCACGACTCCCCCAGATTCACAGAGTATAACGAAGAAGTTTCCAGGAAAGCATTGGAAGACGACGTCGACGCACTCGACGAAGCTCGAGACGAAGTATTGTCAAGGGTAACTAAATATCAGCAGGACCTGAAAAATTACCATAGTCGATGTTTGCGACCAAGATCTTTTCAAGTCGGAGACTTAGTTTTGCGACTCAATCAAGAGCGCACTGAAAAACTCGAGTCGCCATGGCTTGGCCCTTACGTCATCACGGAAGTAATCGAAGGAGGAGCATACAGGATAAAAGACAAGAAGACAGGGGTTCCCGAGAAAAACCCCTGGAACGTGGCACAGCTCAGGCGGTTCTACGCTTAGAGTCGAAATATAGTCCTCCCCTGTAAAAATACAATGTACTGAAACGCCCGCGAGTTTTCAGACGCACTCTTTTCCTTTTCGGGGCACCGAGTGGGGCCGGAAAGGTTTTTAATGAGGCGGGCTCGCGGTGCTGCAATATAATAAAGATAGTGGAGATATACTTCTTATCCTTCGACACGCCCGGGGGCTCAATGCCTTCAAAGTTACAAAATATATACAATATAGATAAAACTAGGCTTACCGAAATATTTCGCCTTGGTACAAGAATACCTCGCCAAATAGAACATCGGAAGCCAACAACTATGAATATAGTGTACTCGTCAAAATGTTATTGCTTTGGTCTGAAAACCTCGCAACAAAAAGATAGAACGTCACCACCAAGACACTCGGGGGCTCGTACCCATTGATAGCGAAATATATGTACCTTCTCGCAATAAGAGAAAAATCTTCGGGATAACAAAATAGTATAAGCCCCAGCCAAAGGCTCGGGGGCTCGACGATCAAAAATAGAAACAATATTTACTTACAGAGTTGACAGCTTTACAATATAGATCATGTGTACAAAGACGTATCAATGGTGAAACTACAGAAAAAGGAAAAATTCTCATTGGCTACCTAGCACATGGTCTATGGTTACTCGTTCATTGGAAGGACGGGTACTATGCTCGGCATAGCTACCCTTCACAAAGAACTCAGCGTCCATCCGAAGAAGTTCATCCATCATATCTTCGGCTACAGGAGTTACCAGATCATCAATCTTGCTCATGTTTCTCTTTGTCTTCGACATTTTAGCCATGCACGTAGGAACAATTTGATCCATGGGCAATTTTGGATGGCAAATCTTTATCATCATCATAGCAAATCTCGCGCCAGCAGAGAGTTGAGCCCGCACAAAGCCATGGATTCGAGGAGCATCTCGAAATTTTTCCATTAATGCAGGAAGAGTCTCTGGCATTTTGTTGCGAGGGAACATGGTTCCATAAACTAAAAATAGGGTCTTCGTACAGAAATCAAGGAAATCACGGACCTGACCCGCGCGATCTTGGAATCTGACAATTTGACGGGTACGCTCGGGAGTAACCCAAAAGATAGAACCATGTTGTGCAGCCAGTTTGAGCAAAGCATTGGCTCGAGCTTCAACACGTTGATCTTCGGCAGCAGTATCCAAAAATGAGCCTGGTACAACGAATAAATTGATAAGGAAGGAAAAATAGCAAAAATAACATCCAGCATGGTTGTGAGCAAGAAACATACCTGTCATGTCCAAGCTGGCATCAGTCATCAGCTGAAGCATATAATTTTCTCGAGAGGAAGCTTCGGTAGCCTCAGCAACAGCAGCATCCCTTGCAGCAATGGCTTCTTGTGACTGTTGAAGAGCAATTTTTCCCTCTCGGATGCTTGTCGAGATTGTTCCATCATCGCAAGAGTTTGTTTTTTCATGGATTGGAGTTGTTGGCGCAATTCTTGCAAATCTTGCGACAGATGTTGCCCGGAAGAACCGTCGACAAAGTTATCATTGACTAGTGTTCTCTTCGAGAAGGAGGAAGCAGGAGAAGTATCGGCAGAATGAGGATCGGCAGAGTAGTTATCAAATATCAACTGGAAAAGAAAATTCCAATATCAAAGGATTGCACAAGACAGAATTCCATTGATCTTCAAGAAATTTACATGGATATTACAAAAGGAGTTCTTCAAAAAGTACCAAGGAAATTGTCGCCAAAGCTAATATGGCGACAATAGCTAAAGAAACAAGAAAAATAAAAAGAAGGGGCATTCAACTAGACCTCCGGCTTTGATGAGCTAGGAGTCGAAGATGGCTTGATCCCGAGATAGGACAGGATTTTCTTCGTGTTGGGCTTTGCCGCCTTGATCAACGATCGCCATTTTTTCTGCTCTACCTGTTCTGTGTCGCCTACTTTCGCCCAGTCGATAGTTTGTTGGCTATCAGCAACCAAGGCAACAGTGCTTTCAACAGCGACCTTCATATTTTCCTGGCGCATCTTCAGCCCAAGATCTTCAGGAGGATTAAAGCACTTGGCAAGAGTAAGGAAAGTTGCGGGTTCCTCTTTCTTCGGGAAGAAATAGGGGAAGAGTCGCGACAGCCCTGCTTTCGCTTAATCAATGCCCTCGCGTGCTTCTGTTCCATGAAACTCCAGGAACGAAATGGCGTCAAGAAGAGGATCATTGTCGGGATCTTCAAGTTCAAATTCTTGAGATGTTTTACCTGTCAAGATAAAAACTTATTGATCAACAAACAAGTGAAGGAAATAAAGTCCAAAGGATGTGAAGTGGTTCAGATACTTACTGACAAAGCGACGGTTTTGCGACCTTACGCGCTTAATTTTCGTTTCCTCGCGAGCAGATTGTGCGGCTATATGCTCGCTCAGCGAAGTCTCGGCATCGTGAAGTCTCTTCCTAAGATCTTCGACACCAGCAGCATCGGTCTTGGCCTTGTCAGCCTCTGCTCTAGCTTGGATAGCATCTGATTCGGCCTTCTTACGAGCCTCTTCACTTTGCTCTAATTTTCGAGCAAGTGTATTGGCACGTTCGTTGACCTCTGCCAGTTTTTCTGCCAAGAAAGTTAGATATAGTTAAAAGCATCGACAACAAAGGAGTAAGAAAGCAAGGGCAAAAAGAAGCAGCAAGGCATTACCTTCAGTCTTACTCGCATACTCACGATACCCAATGAATTGGGCACCAATACGAATAAGCTCTTTGATCATAGGCTGTCAAAGAAGGACAAAGAAAGAAAATGTCGGTATGGGAAAAATATGATGGCATAAAGAAGCAAACAGAGGAAATATAGACAGTGATACGAAAATTAAGAACTTACATCATCCAAGAGAGGGTTAGAGGAGCTACTCAATTGAAGAGTAGGCTCCGGGATTGTTTCAACCCTTGCCCTTTTCGGTGAAGGGACAAGGGGGCTTGAAGGAGGAGTAGAAGCGCCGATGTTTTGTTGAGGGGGCGAGGATTCCTCTCCTTCAACTGGCGTTTCCGAAACAACTAGAGTACGTGACGTGCTCGTTCGAGCAGCCACATCAACAGCTGGTACTTCTTCCTCATCATCACTGCGAATAAAGGTTGGCAGCATAAAAAGCAAGATAGGAAAAAATCTTCGAGTACAAAAATAAAAAAAAATAAAAGAGAAAAAGGTAACTTACGAACTGATGAGGGCCTCAAGGTATGGATCATAAGCTGCCTTCTGATGTGGAGGAACAGCTTCTTCGGCTTTGGAGGTGCCGGAGTCTTCGACATCACTCCTTTTCCTTTTGTTCTTTGGAGAAACAGCAGGAGGAGGAGATTGTGCTGATGCGGTGCCTTCAGAGGCAACCTCCTTTTCAACAGATCCCGCAGATTTTCGAGAATCTGCGGGTTCATTCACAAAAGAGGGGGCATCTTGGTTGTCGTCGGTAACAACGGCCCTTTCCTCGACTTATCCACCTTCAGGAAGGGGAGGAAGCGAGACAAGATTTGGATGGTTCTATATAAAAACAGGGGAAGATGTCAAAAAAAGGAGTTACAGAAAAATAGCAAGGCAATAACAAATCAACCGATAAAAATTACCTCGAGAAGCGCATTGGTGGCGCTGTACGGTTTTACACGACAGGAAGAAGGGACAGAATCTTTTTTGCTGAGAGAAGAGATTTTTCGGACAAGCTTTTCTAAATCCTTGACCTCCAAATCCACCGACAGCCGATCTGCGTCCTCGTCGCCAGCATACTTCCAGAGAGGATTTTTGCGAGCCTGAAGAGGCTGCACTCTGGTTCTAAGAAAATACGCCGTGATTTGGATACCTGACAATTCTTCGCCGCGAGTATTTTGCAACTCATGGATGCGAGTCATCAAGGCCTCTGTCGATGTTTTTTCTTCCTCGGTAGCCTCTGCATCCCAGGAGCGGCGGCGAAGGATTTTTTCGGCACCATCGAAAGGAGGGATGTTGTCTTCAGCGCATCCATGGTTCTCCTCTTGAATGTACAACCACTTCTTGCGCCACCCTTGAACTGAGTCAGGAAGTTTGACGTCGAAGTAATCGACAGTGGGGCGTACAGAAATAACAACGCCGCCTATATTATAGGCGACATTGGGAGAGCCATTGCGGCGACAAAAGAAAATGCGCTTCCATAGCGCCCAGTTAGGCTGAACGCCAAGGAAGGCCTCACAGAGGGTGATGAAAATGGAGATATGAAGGATAGAATTGGGGTTGAGGTGGTGAAGTTGAAGACCATAAACAAAAAGTAGTCCACGGAGGAAAGGATGAATGGGGGCGGAAAGACCGCGGATGAGATGGTCGACGAAACTTACCCGATACCCCATTGGAGGGGTTGGGTAGCTTTCTTCGCTAGGGAAGCACAGCGCCTTAGGCTTCTTGCTAATTCCCAGCTTCTTCAAGAGATTGATGTCCTGGGTGGAAATCTTGGACCTTTCCCACTCCGCGCTTCCCAGATCTACGGCAGCCATTGATGATTCAGGCGTGCTGCGCTTGGTCAATCGACGCGGTGGCATCAACAATGGCGCAGGAATGCAGCTTGGAGAAGATGAGCTTAGGAAGTTGTGGGGCGCAGGCGGCGGTTTTGCAAAGGTGAGAAGGAGAGCGGCATGAGTGGAAGTGCTCGAGGAAGAAGAAGGAGATCTTATATAGAGGTGCGGTGAAGCGGCGGGCCGTTGGATGGAAAAAATGTGTGACAGATGATAAACACATGGAATCAAGGGTAAAAAAGTATTTTAACACTGGAGAAGTTACGGTACGTGCGCCAGGAAAAGCGGAGGACGTGTGTCCCCCACCTACACGACGTGTCAAGATAATGGATAATTTGGGCCCGCAAGGCAGTGAGAGAAAACTTCTCGCCTTTTTTTTAGATTCACAATCGTGGCTATCGTCAGCAATAACATCACCTTGTCAGAGAGAAAAATTCGACTCAACAGCGGCATAAAAAGGCGATATGAAAAAATGTTGGAGAGCCTTTGATCAAATACAAGTTTTTGATCAAATGCTCGGGGGCTACTCTGAAAAAATGAAAAGATCAAGAAAGACAAAATAGAAACGGCATGAGCCTATGATCAAATACAAATATTTGTTCATAGCCTCGGGGACTACTCCCATCGGGAGCGCTGTTCGCGCACCCGAGAAATTATAAAACTTTGGGAGAAAAAGAAAATATAGCGGCATAAGGCGTGGAGCCTACAACCAAGAACAAGTCCTTGGCTGTAGCCTCGGGGGCTACTCCCATCGGGAACGCTGTTCGCGTGCCCGATGAAATTATAACAAAGAAAGAAAGAATGAAAAGAAAAAAGATAGAAGAGCAAAAGAGTATATTTCGAGTTATAAATAACTCTGCATATACTCCCATCGGGAGAGCAATATAAGTCATCTTTGACTCAATAAAATGTGCCATTCCAACAGCCGAATAAGCACTCGACAATATATTCTCAGAACGCCAAAGTTGCGATCAATTTCTGAATGCCGCAAAACTTTGCGAAGGTAAGACCCCAGATTCATTCTGTGAGGCGTGGCACCGTCTCTGACGTCGGTTTGCTACTTTTATCCGTATCAACAGATACGAAGAAAAATCCTAACGGACGCGTTAGGTACCTGATAAATATAACTGGGACTCGACAGAATGGTAAGACCTTAAGCGGCACCTGTCGAAGTTTACACCAGTATCCCGAGATCATGTCCAGGGACGTGATTTTGAAGTAGGTTTTTGCGGATTGCCACTAGAGCAGTTAACTAGTACCTGATCCGTCAGATGAACTAGCCCCAACTACCATTATCCCTGCACAATATAGAAATTTATGTGGAGAAATATAGAAAGGTTTTGAATTGTCGAGTAAAAATAAACAGTGGAGATTTTCCCTGACTCTGCGATTCAAGTAAAATCTCGGGGGCTACTGACATAGGCATCCCCAATGGGCCTGCCGATGATGGTACCCGGGGTTTACTGAAGGCCCACTACCCGAAGAATAAGAAGATTCGGGAGCCCAAGATATTATTAAGGAAAGCTAGAGTTGTAATAGGAAGCATTATTTGTAATCTTGCGGGAGGAGTTAGAAACCTTCCCGGACTCTGTAACTTGTACAATACGAATCCCTCGGCTCCGCCTCCTATATAAGGGGGAGTCGAGGGACACAGAAGGCATCGAATCATTGTTTTCTCAAACCCTAGTTTTCATATTCGTCGAGTACTTTTCGGCTGAAACCTTCGAGATCTACTTGCCCTCTACATCCAACTAAACCCTAGTCTACAATCCGTAGGCATTGACAAGTTAATACCTTGTCACCTAGGCCTTGTTTTCAAACATCGAATCATCGCTTATTTACTGTTTTACTGCATCTTTACTTCCTGCAATATTACTACCATCAACTGCACGCCAGCAAGCACTTTTCTGGCGCCGTTACTACTGCTCATATTCATTCATACCACTTGTATTTCACTATCTCTTCGCCGAACTAGTGCACCTATACATCTGACAAGTGTATTAGGTGTGTTGGGGACACAAGAGACTTCTTGCTTTGTGATTGCAGGGTTGCTTGAGAGGGATATCTTTGACCTCTTCCTCCCTGAGTTCGATAAACCTTGGGTGATCCACTTAAGGGAAACTTGCTGCTGTTTTACAAACCTCTGCTCTTGGAGGCCCAACACTGTCTACAAGAATAGAAGCACCCGTAGACATCAAGCACTTTTCTGGCGCCGTTGCCGGGGAGGAAAGGTAAAAGGCACTCATACTCCGGTCCCAGGTAACTAAGTACTTTTCTGTTGCCGTTGTGTGTGTGCTCGAAGCTATTTCCTTTAGATCCTGCAATTGCATCTTTTTGTCTCTTGTTTTACACTAGTAAGGCTTAATGGAAGACAACAATAAAATGAGAGATCTTTATGAACTTTATCTTGAATTAGGACATGATGTGTTTGAAGAGAAAATTAAAAAACCCATGGAACTTATGCATGCTAATGGGAATGTTATTAGTATGAATGCTTTGAACACCATTGTTGCTAATGCTATGGAAGAATTTAAGCTTGGGGAGGTCGGTTTTGATGAAAATGATCTCTTTAGTCCTCCGGGTATTGAGGAGAAAGTTTATGTTGATTATGATATGCCTCCTATATATGATGATTATAATGATAGTGGTCTTTTGGTGCCGCCTACTATGGAGGATAAGTTTAATTATGATTACAATATGCCTCCTATATTTGATGATGAGAATAATAATGATAGCTACTTTGTTGAATTTGCTCCCACTACAACTAATAAAATTGATTATGCTTATGTGGAGAGTAATGATACTTTTATGCATGTGAATAAGAATGCTTTATGTGATACTTATATTGTTGAGTTTGTTCATGATGCCTCTAAAAGTTATTATGAGAGAGGAAAATATGGTTGCAGAAATTTTCGTGTTACTAAAACATCTCTCTTTTTGCTGAAAATCTTGAAGTTACACTTGTTTTATCTTCCTATGCTTGTTACTTTGCTCTTCATGAACTTGTTTATTTACAAGATTCCTATGCATAGGAAGCATGTTAGACTTAAATGTGTTTTGAATTTGCTTCTTGATTCTCTCTTTTGCTTCAACTCTTATTTCTTGCGCGAGCATCATTAAAATTGCTGAGCCTATCTTAATGGCTATAAAGAAAGAACTTCTTGGGAGATAACCCATGTGTTTATTTTACTACAGTACTTTTTTTTATATTTGTGTCTTGGAAGTTGTTACTACTGTAGCAACCTCTCCTTATCTTATTTTATTGCATTGTTGTGCCAAGTAAAGTCTTTGATAGTAAAGTCAATACTAGATTTGGATTACTGCACAGAAACAGATTTCTTGCTGTCACGAATTTGGGTATGGTTCTCTGTAGGTAACTCCGAAAAATCTGCCAATTTACGTGCGTGATCCTCAGATATGTACGCAACTTTCATTCAATTTGAGCATTTTCATCTGAGCAAGTCTAGTGCCCCTGTAAAATTTGTCTTTACGGACTGTTCTGTTTTGACAGATTCTGCCTTTTATTTCGCATTGCCTCTTTTGCTGTGTTGAATGGATTTCTTTGTTCCATTGACTTCCAGTAGCTTTGGGCAATGTTCAGAAGTGTTAAGAATGATTGTGTCACCTCTGAACATGTGAATTTTTGATTATGCACTAACCCTCTAATGAGTTTGTTTTGAGTTTGGTGTGGAGGAAGTTTTCAAGGGTCAAGAGAGGAGGATGATATACTACGATCAAGAAGAGTGAAAAGTCTAAGCTTGGGGATGCCCCGGTGGTTCATCCCTGCATATTTCAAGAAGACTCAAGCGTCTAAGCTTGGGGATGCCCAAGGCATCCCCTTCTTCATCGACAAAATTATCAGGTTCCTTCTCTTGAAACTATATTTTTATTCGGTCACATCTTATGTGCTTTACTTGGAGCGTCTGTTTGTTTTTGTTTTGTTTGAGTAAATTCATGCTTGTGTGGGAGAGAGACACGCTCCGCTGTTGCATATGAACACATATGTTCTTAGCTTTTAATTTTCATGGCGAAGGTTGAAACTGCTTCGTTAATTGTTATATGGTTGGAAACGGGAAATGCAACATGTAGTAATTGGTATGATGTCTTGAATAACTTGATACTTGGCAATTTTTGTGCTCATGATTAAGCTCTTGCATCATATACTTTGCACCTATTAGTGAAGAAATACATAGAGCTTGTTAAAATTTGGTTTGCATGAGTGGTCTCTCTAGAGTCTAGATATTTTCTGGTTAAGGTGTTTGAACAACAAGGAAGACGATGTAAAGTCTTATAATGCTTACAATATGTTCATATGTGAGTCTTGCTGCGCCGTTTTATACTTGTGTTTGTTTCAAATAACCTTGCTAGCCTAAGCCTTGTATTGAGAGGGAATACTTCTCGTGCATCCAAATCTTTGAGCCAAACACTATGCCACTTGTGTCCACCATACCTACCTACTGCATGGTATTTCTCCGCCATTCCAAAGTAAATTGCTTGAGTGCTACCTTTAAATTTCTATTTTTTATCTTTGCAATATATAGCTCATGGGACAAATAGCCTAAAAACTATTGTGGTATTGAATATGTACATATGCACTTTATCTCTTATTAAGTTGCTTGTTGTGCGATAACCATGTTTCTGGGGACGCCATCAACACTTTGTTGAATATCATGTGAGTTGCTATGCATGTCCGTCTTGTCTGAAGTAAGGGCGATTTACCACTAGTTGAATGGTTAGAGCATGCATACTGTTAGAGAAGAACATTGGGCCGCTAACTAAAGCCATGATTCATGGTGGAAGTTTCAGTTTTGGACAAATATCCTCAATCTCATATGAGAATATTAATTGTTGCTAAATGCTTATGCATTAAAGAGGAGTCCATTATCTGTTGTCTATGTTGTCCCGGTATGGATGTCTAAGTTGAGAATAATCAAAAGCGAGAAATCCAATGCGAGCTTTCTCCTTAGACCTTTGTACAGGCGGCATAGAGGTACCCCTTTGTGACACTTGGTTAAAACATATGTATTGCGATGATAATCCAGGTAATCCGAGCTAATTAGGACAAGGTGCGGGTACTATTGGTATACTATGCATGAGGCTTGCAACTTGTAGGATATAATTTACATAATACATATGCTTTATTACTACCGTTGACAAAATTGTTTTTTGTTTTCAAAATAAAAGCTCTAGCACAAATATAGCAATCAATGCTTCCCTCTGCGAAGGGCCATTCTTCTACTTTTATGTTGAGTCAGTTTACCCATTTCTCTCTATCTTAGAAGCAAACACTTGTGTTAACTGTGCATTGATTCTTACATGCTTGCTTATTGCACTTGTTATATTGCTTTATGTTGACAATTATCCATGAGATATACATGTTACAAGTTGAAAGCAATTGCTGAAACTTAATCATCCTTTGTGTTGCTTCAATGCCTTCTACTTTGAATTTATTGCTTTATGAGTAACTGTTATGCAAGTCTTATTGATGCTTGTCTTGAAAGTATTATTCATGAAAAGTCTTTGCTATATGATTCATTTGTTTACTCATTGTCTTTACCATTGCTTTGAATCGCTGCATTCATCTCATATGCTTTACAATAATGTTGATCAAGATTATGTTGGTAGCATGTCACTTAAGAAATTATCATTGTTATCGTTTACCTACTCGAGGGCGAGTAGGAACTAAGCTTGGGGATGCTTGATACGTCTCAAACGTATCTATAATTTCTTATGTTCCATGCTAGTTTTATGACAATACATACATGTTTTGTTCACACTTTATATCGTTTTGATGCGTTTTCCGGAACTAACCTATTGACGAGATGCTGAAGTGCCAGTTCCTGTTTTCTGTTGTTTTTGGTTTCAGAAATCCTAGTAAGGAAATATTCTCGGAATCGGACGAAATCAATGCCCAGCATCTTAGAATCACACGAAGCTTCCAGAACACCCGAGAGCCACCAGAGGAGGGCCCTGTGGGCACCAGATGACAGGGTGGCACGGCCAGGGCCTGGGCCGCACCCCCCCCTATTGTGTCACCGCCTCGTCAGCCTTCCGACTCCGCCTCTTCGCCTATTTAAAGGTCCCTGACCTAAATCTTCGATACGGAAAAAACCACGGTACGAGAAACCTTCCAGAGCCGCCGCCATCGCGAAGCCAAGATCTGGGGGACAGGAGTCTCTGTTCCGGCACGCCGCCGGGACGGGGAAGTGCCCCCGAAAGGCTTCTCCATCGACACCACCACCATCTTCATCAACGCTGTTGTCTCCCATGAGGAGGGAGTAGTTCTCCCTCGAGGCTAAGGGCTGTACCGGTAGCTATGTGGTTCATCTCTCTCTCCCATGTGATCTTTATGTGATCATGAGCTTTGTGATCTAGTTGAATATCATCTATGTGCTACTCTAGTGATGTTATTAAAGTAGTCTATTCCTCCATCATGATGTAATGTGGACAGTGTGTGCATCATGTAGTACTTGGCGTAGGTTATGATTGTGATCTCTTGTAGATTGTGAAGTTAACTATTACTATGATGGTATTGATGTGATATATTCCCCCTTTCATAGCTAATGTTGACAGGCGCATGCTATGTTAGTACTCGGTATAATTGCGTTGGTCTATCATGCACTCTAAGGTTATTTAAATATGAACATCGAATGTTGTGGAGCTTGTTAACTCCGGCATTGAGGTGCTCTTGTAGCCCTACACAATGAATGGTGTTTGTCATCCAACAAGAGAGTGTAGAGAAAGTGGTATTTGTTTATTCAGTTATGTGATCAATGTTGAGAGTGTCCACTAGTGAAAGTATGATCCCTAGGCCTTGTTTCCAAACATCGAATCATCGCTTATTTACTGTTTTACTGCATCTTTACTTCCTGCAATATTACTACCATCAACTGCACGCCAGCAAGCACTTTTCTGGCGCCGTTACTACTGCTCATATTCATACATACCACTTGTATTTCACTATCTCTTCGCCGAACTAGTGCACCTATACATCTGACAAGTGTATTAGGTGTGTTGGGGACACAAGAGACTTCTTGCTTTGTGATTGCAGGGTTGCTTGAGAGGGATATCTTTGACCTCTTCCTCCCTGAGTTCGATAAACCTTGGGTGATCCACTTAAGGGAAACTTGCTGCTGTTCTACAAACCTCTGCTCTTGGAGGCCCAACACTGTCTACAAGAATAGAATCACCCGTAGACATCAGTAGGTGGCACCTGCATTTTTCAAATCAAAGGGCATGGTGACATAGCAGTAAGTGCCAAAGGGGGTGATGAATGAGGTCGCCTTTTGGTCGGACTTCTTCATCCGGATCTGATGATACCCGGAATATGCGTCAAGAAAACACAGAAGTTCCGCCCCTGCCGTCGAATCAATGACTTGGTCAATGCGCGACAAAGGGAATGGATCCTTCAGACAATGCTTGTTTAAGCCAGAGTAATCGATGCACATTCTTAGTATTTCAGTGTTATTTTTTGGTACAAGGACGGGATTTGCGACCCAATCAGTATGGATAACTTCTACTACAAAACCTGCCTCTAGTAACTTAGCTAGTTCCATTCCTATGGCGCGACGCTTCTTATCTCCAAAGCGTCGCATAGCTTGCTTCACCGGTTTAGCCCCCGGATTTATGTTGAGGTAGTGCTCGGCGAGTTCCCTAGGTACTCCGGACATGTGAGAAGGTTGCCATGCGAAGATATCCATGTTAGCGCGGAGGAGCTCGACGAGCGCGTCTTCCTATTTGGGGTCCATGTTGGCTCCGACTGAAACCTGTTTGGAGGCGTCTCCTACGATGAGGTCGTGCTTCTTGGTTTCTATCGCGGCCTTGAACGAGGTCTTCTGTTCGGAGATCTGCTTCTTGGTGGTCTGCATCTCAGTCGGATCCACCGCGGCTCTGTAGCCTTGCAGCTCCTCTCCAGATATCACAGACTCTGCGAAGGCGGCTTCGCCTAACTCGCATTCATGAGCCTTCTTGTAGTCTCCGGATACGGTAATCATACCTTTTGGACCCGGAATCTTGAGCTTGTTGTGGATGTAGCATGCTCTTGCGTGAAATTTGTGGTAGGTGGGCCTGACGAAGATGACGTGGTAGGAGCTCTTGAAGGGCACGACCTCAAACGTGATCATCTCTTGGCGAAAGTTATTTGCATCGCCAAAGGCCACGGGAAGTCTGATGCTGCCCAAGGAATTTGCCTTTTTACCCGGAACCACACCGTGGAATTCGGTGGTGCTGTGCTTCAGCTGTTCCTTGGTGAGGTTCATCCGCTCCAATGTTTCCAGGTACATAATGTTCAGGCTGGCCCCGCCGTCCATGAGGCACTTGGAGAAATCATACCCATCGATGCGGGGACTTACAACCAAGGCGTAGCACTCTTTCGGAATGACAGTAGGATGATCCTTCCTATCAAACGTACACGGAGTTTCCGACCACCTGGCATACTGCGGCACAGCGGGAACTGTGGCGTTCAGGATCCGGAGAGCTGATTTGCTTGCACGGACTGTTGGAGTTCCAAGGAAGGTGTGGTACGCGCCCGCACTCTTTTTATCGAAGGGGTTAGGTTTAGCTGCGGATCCGGCTTTGGGATCCAGCGAAGCATCGTCCTCGTCCATCGCCTCGGAACTGTCTTCCTCCTTGTCCTTGTTCTTTCCCTTGCCTCCTTTGCCACGTGGGCGGTGTTTCCGGGCTCGCTTGTATCCTGCTTCAGGGTCAGATTTGAGATTGTTGACCCACTTGCAGTTGCGGTTGGTGTGAGTGGACTTCCCTGTAGCCGGATCCAGATGGGCCAGGCAGGGCATGTCTCTGTACTCTTCATAAGTTTGGGAGGCGCGGGTTCCGGCAGCGGTGACCTCATCACCATGCCGCTGGCCCCTTCCGGCTCCTCCTCCGCGGCCGTGGCCTCTTCCGCCTCCTTGACCTCCACGCTGGAAGGCCATGGCGATCAAGTCGGATCCGCCACTCCTTTGGTCACCAGGGGGATTTTTCCGCTTGGTGCCGCTGCTTCTACCGTTATCACGGTTCTTCTTTTGCTGATGGAGGGGAATTGCTGTGGCCGCTAGATCTCCGCCCGCGTCGTCATCGGCGGCAGTATGATCGCTGGCGATGGTGATCATGTCATCCAAAGTCAGTTTGTTTGCGTTGACCAAGCAGGTCAGCTTGTGCCGCAGCAGTCCTCCTCTCTGCAAGCCACCAATAAAGGCGTGCATTGTTGTGCGGTTATCAACGTTCTCGCACTCGTTCCTGGTTTGCAACCATCGGGTGAGGAAGCTCCTTGATGTTTCACCCTTCTTCTGGATACATGCCTGTAGGTCGCTTGTCGTGGCAGGTCTCTTGTAGGTGCCCCTGAAGTGTTTCTTGAAGGCGTTCTTCAGGTCAAACCAGCAAAAGATGGAGTTCTTCTCGAGGTCACTGAGCCAGATCCGGGCTGGACCTACAAGGTACAGCTGAAACATGCGGCAGCCGATATTAGGGGTTCCTCCGGCAAAGATTACTGCATTATAGTAATCCTCAATCCAGGTATCCGGCCTTTCCGTGCCATCATAGTTCTTCAGGTTTCCGGGTAGCTTGAGGTTCATCCTTGGTTTTGGTTCCTCTCGAATCATCCTGCCGAAGCACTTTGGGCCAATGTAATCAGTTTTGTACTCATTGAGGCGTTCTCGGGCATCACGTGGGCCGCCGCCCGGGGTTTTTGAGCGGGAGCGAGATCTCCGGCCACCGCCTCCGCCTCCGCCTCCGCCACTTGGTGGTGGTGAAGGAGACCTGCGAGGGGGCTTGTGAGATTTTTTTGCTTCCGCCTTCAGATTCCCGGCGGTCTTCCCGTGGTTCGCTCCGGCTCCGGTGGCTACCTTCACCTTGGTGATAGTCTCCTCCGTCGTTCCGACTTCGACGTGGTTCCGGCTCACGTTCTGCGTTCCGGCTCCTCCTGGGCTCAGGCTCACGGTCGTTATTCCGGCTCCTTCTGGGCTCGGGGTCACGATCGTTGTTCTGGCTCCGACGCGGTTCCGGCGTACGCTCCCTGGTTCTCGGCGGCGGCATGTCGCGGATGTTGATTCCACTGGCCCCATGGGGCCTGATGTTTCCGACTGGACTACGGCGGCGAGGAGGCGGGGGACGCGGGTACCCGTTAGGCGGAGGTGACGGGTTCCGGTACTTGTTCCTACCAGCGTACATTGCATCCTTTCCCTTCTTCGGATCTGACAGAGGTGTCTTTGATGGTACGGGGATCGGATTTGGGTGCTCCCTTGTTTTTCTTCTGCGCTCCGTGGATCCGGTGCGCGATTCATCATCAGGGTGGCGATTGACGCGAGCGTCCTTCTGCGCGGTAGAGACACAGTGATCCGGATTGGATTCCAACCTGCGCGAAGTATCTGCCTTACTCTGCTGCTTCATTGCTGAGGCAACGAGCGTACGAACATAGTCGATGTCAATCTCCTCGTCTTTCTTTTTCAAGATCTCCGCAGCCTTTTTCATGTTGTCCTTTGGGGTCGCAAGTGGTTGTTGCTCAGTGGGGGTCGCGAAAGTGATCTTGCGAGGAGGGATAGCCTCCCGCCTGATTTGATCGACCTCCTGCTGAAGCTCGGTGACCTTGTCGCTCCAATGCTGTTGGAGCTCCTTGACTTTTACGAGTTGTTGGTCAACCTCAAGTTCTCGCTGTTGGAAACCTTCCACGAATTGCGCGGCTTCTTTCCTTTCATCCAGCATTGCTGCTGCGGTTCGAGCAATTTTCTGGGCTGTTGCCAACATCTCTTGCCTTTTGGCTTCTAGAGCCTCCGGGTCTGCAGCCTCCTCGGGAGTTATTGGTTTGTTGAGGATCGCCGAGTGCGCTATTGCGTCCATGCCTGCCTGCTCAACCAGTTCTTCTGGGGACAGGATTTCCTGACGCGGTCGTTCCCGCGATAGCGGAGTACCTGCATAGGATGGCTGTGGATCGGAAGTGGTGTGCTCATCTGCCGATTCCTGCTGATCCAGCGCGGCCAAGGTTGCAAGAACCTGCTTTGGCTGGGCGGAATCTACTTCAGGCTGTTCACCGTATCCGAATTCCTTCACCTTGCGATCGAACTCGTCAGTATCCATGGAGGGGGTGTCGTCGGAGGTTGGGCTGAGGTTGCCCAGGATCGATACTTCACCCGGATCATTGCTTTCTCCGACAGCCTCCTGCTGATCCGGAGCAACGTTATTTTCCGGCTCCTCAACCTGCATGGGGCCAGCTCCGGCTTCTTGAGGGGCGGCTCCTGCGGTATGGGCTATGAAGTGCACGAAGTGACACCTTTGCTTCTCTAACACCCGGGAGACCCAGGCGGATCTGCATTGGTCTTCCACCGTTATTTCCTGCTCAGGGGCGGATTGGGTGGGCTTTGAATTTTCCAGATCTAAGGTGGAATCTTTCTTAGGAAGATCCTGCGACTCAGATCGGATCTTCGCGACTGCGTCCTGCTCAGCGGCGGTCGCGTCAGCGTTACTTACCAGTGCGTTCCCGTCGGAATCGACGGTCTCGCCGATGAAGATGTGTATCCCGCCGATCGGGATGATGGAGAGCTTGACGGGGTTTGTCTTAGCTGGAATCCAGCACTCATCCTCAGGGACGATCGGGAAATTTCCGGCGTACTTGACGCGCCCCACGGCGATGGTGTCGCCGATGCCTCCGAAGGTAGAACCCTCCCGGTTCTGGCCTCCAGACGCCGCGTGCCCCACGGTGGGCGCCAACTGTCGTTGCATATTCGACGGTTCCTCGGAAGAGGGATCCTCACGAGGGGGAGAAGGTGTAAGGGCCATAGGGCGGAGTGCACTCGGGACGGTGGTACGCGATTTACCCATCTTCGGAACACCTGCACGAGGACAGGGCCTACTGCTGCTTGTCTGGAATTATCTGGGCGCTTTCGCGTTGTTACAATGAGTTGTGGTTGTGCCTCTAGGGCTCCCGGGATCCGGCTTATAAAGGCGCACGGATCTAGGGTTTACATGGAGAGTCCTAGCCGAAATACAATTCGCCTAACTACGGTACAATATCTTGCCGTGTACGTCAAGGATCCGCTTTCCTCCAAGAACGTGCTGGATCCGGATACTTCATGGGCCTTCACGGATCCGGCCTCTTTCGTAGGTCGGTTGGGATCCGTCTTCCTGTTCCTGGGCTGGACTTCATCCTTCAGGATCTACAACAACTGGGCTGCCCGATGGGCCACATGCCACATCACCATCTGTGGGCCACCTGGGCTTGCCGGATCTAGACCATGCCGTTGATATACCCATAAAGTATACCCACAACATGCGTTGTTGTTCGTGTTCATCACATACACTAGAGTTTTGCCTGCGAGGATTTCGGTGATGGTTGCAGCCAGATACGACGACACCCTATGATCTTCTGGCGACGCCGAGGTGGAAGACATGGAGCCTTGGATAACATCTTCTAGCTTTTTTTTTGCTTGTTGTAAGCTTTCTCTCTGATTTATAGGTGTTATTCTTTTTTGTTTGAGCTCATATTGCAAGTTAGTAGAAGATACTTTTGATGTTCACACATGTGAGGTAAGGACCATTTTGTTGTTATCCAAAACAGCAAATTCCATGCCCTTCCAGAAAGTCTTTCCTCCCGACGGGCCCAGGCTGGCGTCCCACAGAGCCACCGACCTCTGGCGGAAGCTAAAACCAGGTGTGCGATCCCCGTTTCCTCGTCTCCTTGACCCCGCTTTGACCCTTTCAACGGACGGTCAGATGCCAAGGAGATTCTCCATCCAACGCCAATCCCACTAGTAGTTCCCATGACGTCATTGCCAGCGTCAAATCATCCTCTCACGTGACCCACTGGATCCCCTCGTCCACACGCTGTCCCCGCCTGGGAGGGCAATCCCGGAATTAACAACAAAACCGGGGCACCCAGAAAACGCGCACGTTTCTCACGCGTACCCCGTTGCGCTTGCGCTAAACAGCCGACGATTAGCTAGCCCCGATCGAACAAAAGTGCGCTCTGTCTTGTTGCGCCGCGTGCCGTGCGACGTGAGCTCGTATATAAACTCTGCCCCCGACTCCCGTCTTCCCGCTCACTTCAAACTACACCTGACGGACAACACAATTCAAGCACAGACACAGGAGCTTCAACACACAGACAGAGGAACATCAAGAACACAGCAACAGAGGAGGAGGAAGAAGAAGCAGGGCCAGAAGCAAGAACACACCGACGAATGACCTTCAGCATGGCGGCGACAGCAATGGGTGACACCCGCCAGGAGTACATGATCCGATTCGACGCCCACTTCGAGGATCCATCCCCGAGCTCAGCCATCGCCGAGCCACCGCCACTGCCGCCGCAGCAGCCATTCGCGGGCAGAGCGATCACCCCGGAGCAGGAGCACAGCGCCATGGTCGCCGCGCTGCTGCACGTCATCTCCGGCTACACCACGCCGCCGCCGGACATCTTCCCGGCGGCGGCGGCGGCGGCGCGCCGGGAGGCCTGCGCGGCGTGCGGCGTCGACGGCTGCCTCGGCTGCGAGTTCTTCGGCTCCGACGCCGCATTGGACGGCGCGCAGAAGACGACCGCCTCCGCGCCGGCGCCGGCGGCCAAGCCGCAGAGGAAGCGGCGGAACAAGAAGAACAAGTACCGCGGCGTCAGGCAGCGGCCGTGGGGCAAGTGGGCGGCGGAGATCCGCGACCCGCGCCGCGCCGTGCGCAAGTGGCTCGGGACCTTCGACACCGCCGAGGAGGCCGCCAGGGCCTACGACAGCGCCGCCATCGAGTTCCGCGGCCCGCGCGCAAAGCTCAACTTCCCCTTCCCCGAGCAGCAGCATCGGACTCTCGACGCCAGCCAGCCCAAGGACGACGACGACGGCAATGCCGCGGCAAAATCAGACACCTACACTCCCTCGCCCCGAAGCGCGCCGGACGTCGTCGAGGTCCGGGTGCCGCAGGGGTGGGAGGAAACAGGGGACCAGCTGCTCTGGGACGGCCTGCAGGACCTGATGAAGATAGACGACACCGAGCTCTGGTTCCCGCGGTCTTCCAATTCCTGGAATTGAACCTGCCTGTCCTGCCTGATTAGATGATCCCAGCCGTTGGGCTGGAGTAGAGTGGAAAAGACCACACTGGCTCTCTCTTTTTTACTTTACTTCTTCTTTCTTACTAGTAGTACCTCTGTTGTATTATTTGACCGAAACAGAGTTTGTGAATTACACTACTACTAGGGTTGGCTGTATCAACTGTATACCTATTAATGAGGCAATTTTGGGTTTGCGCTTCACATTCTCTACTAATTCAGATCAAGAAGAACAAAGAGCTGGCGGTGACCAAAATGCTACTCCTGCCTGAACTGTACACGACATCTGACGGATAACCTAGTTCTGAACCATGTGGAGCGTGTGCTTTGCGTTTGTTGGCCGTTGACCATTCACTTGCTCTGCTTTTCATCACATGCCGTATTATTAGGTCAATAAACAAATCCTTGACCATATGCTAATTTTCCTAGTTTACTCTTTTTTCAGAGTGTCGTCAAAAAGGCCCCTAGAATTTTTAGTTTACTTCATATGCGTCTAGTTTTAAATATTTGGTCCGACTAAACCAACAATGAAGATGGAACATAAACAGAGTCAAGGTCCTAGAGTTAAACCATTTAAAATGTTGAATCTGCAAAAGGAAATTACGACGACATTTTATTTATCTGGTTGTTTTAGGTCATCTTCAGCGGTCCAACTTATTTCGAACAACAAAAGTGTTTGTTTGGCTCCGGTTGGATCGGACCGCGGACACAAAATCGGTCGTGTGGTCCGCTTGGATCAGGGGCAAATTTTGGTTCGAGCTAGCCATTTTCCTTTATTTTCCACCATTTCACTAAGATGAGTAAATATACGAATAGAAGAGGCTATAAAAACTAAATATAGTGTTAAAAGGCTACCACTAATTAGGGAATCAAAGATTGGGGCACCTACACATATGGAAAATGTTAAAGGTGGTAATGCACACCAGCGTACATAGACATATTAAAAATGGCCGTGTCCTTTTGTCCACGATTCCGAGGCTGCTCATGGGGCACGCAAGCACATACTCAATGGCAACCCAAAACTTGTTGGTATCAATTTGGATGAACTCCCATCTCTTTTGGATTGAAATTTGGCCACGGATACTATGAATTTTGAATGGAGCAAGTTGCATATACTTATCGAAATCCACCACGGCGCATTTCCAACCCAATTTTAGACTTAAAAAGGGTCACCGCATACAGCTCGATCCGTTTGCGTTGGACCGATGAACATACCCTAAATCCTGAAGACACGTGGTGAGCGGCCCCTGGAATTTCAGTTTACTCAAGTTTTGACAGCACCGGCAGAATCATTCTCGGTGAGAAGGACGTGAGCGCAGCCGGCAGCCGGGCAGTTGTGAGCCCGCCGGCGACGAGAACGACCGGAGCGGAGCAGCTCACTCTGCCACAACGCAGATGGCTCGCCGCTCCACCTGTAACCGCGGCCGGCGCGAGGTGGCGGGCGCGGAGCCGTCACCCCGTCCGTCAGGCCGTCACGTCACGCAGACGCAGACGCAGGCACGAAGCTGGGTGCGCGCGCGCGCGTGAGGTGAAGCTCTCCGGTGCGCTCGGCCGCGCGGGTCAGTGTCAGCCGCGGTTCCAGCTAGGGAATTGTTGGCCGCGCGCGACTCGTCTCGGAGCCCAATCAGGAAACGCCCAGGCTTCTGGAGCAGTATTTCTTGCTATAAAATGGAAATCCACGTGTGGTGACCGACCGTACGACCATTTTTAGGAGCTGCTTGGTTTGACTTTCCTTTCTCTCAGGTGAGTAATTTATGGTTTGACTTACCCGTCGATGTGTTCGTCGGTTAAGTCTTTGACTTGTAGATCAGCTGCGGGAACCAGAGGATAAAGACCGCCAATGGTCGGTCACTGGTACACACGTAGTGACGTAGTACAAAATTTGAGGAGGGCGGGGTGTGGCGGCCCGCGGTTAGGACGGTGTTGGCAGTGGGGATGGCACTCACATCTGGACCGGGACTCACATGCTCCTGCACCAATAAAAAAATAATAGCAGATAAAATAAAAAAAATCCAGCTTTTTGACAACGAGAACATAACATGAGAATGTTTTGTGACGGCAAGCAACATTGCGGATGAAATGTTTGATGTTCTATGCAAAAAATTATAAAATTTAATATTGTTTGGAGCATTTAGATTTGTTGTTTACAACACTTGGTTTTTTTTTTTTTTTGCACAGAACACTACATGTATCTTTTCTCTTGGAATTTTGGCATGATATTATTTTAAAAGAATCAGATTTATTTAATTTTGTTTGCTATTTTTCAAAAAATGTATTTAACCATGAACATGTGAGCTTGGGACGAGAAAAATGATGTCCCAAATACAAAGAACTACTACATCCATCCCAAAGCTTAGAGTTTTTTTTTCTTAAAAATCAATACAAGTACATTTTGACCAAACCTCTACAAGAATCTATCAATAAAGATGATATTTTGTAGATACCATATGAAGATATATTTTATTATCTATCTAGTGAGATTGAATTTGTATTTTACATGATAATGATTTTTGGTAAAACTTAGTTAGTTTTGCATAGTTTGACTTTCTAAAAATAATATAAGCATTAGAGCCTGATCGGTTGCTCGCATTGGTTTTTCGAGTATCGGCTTGTCGTATGCAATGCATTTGGCCTGGTAGCACTTACATTAGATTTGGCACTACGTTTGGATGCTAGCAATTTCATTTGGATTCGGTTGGAAAGACGGTTCGATTGGTTGGCTGCACGTCGAGGAGGCATGTGGTTAACTAAACTAGTTCAATCATAATCACCTCTAATTTTCCTAACTATTCATCGATTCGAGACAAGGTCTACATGGAAAAGATGCGCCTCGACGTTGTGATTCCATTCCATTGATCTGTTTGCCGCTTCGTCGAGTATTTTAGACTTGGCTTCATGTTCCTTTTTGAGCCATTTGTCGACGAGTTTTGTTAATTTTTTGCACACGGTCGACCATTTCAAAATTCCTTTGAGAAGTAGCTTCACCTCACCATTTCACACTACTTTCGTGTTTGAAATTATCGGATTCGATATTCGTAAACGAGTAGATCTACAACTATGTACAGTGTACTAGGAAGGCGTTGATGTACTCGTACGAATGGCAAAATGAAAAACTATGAGCACAAAAGTCATGCGCGACATTGAGATGAAGCTACTCCTCGAAAGAATTTAGAAACGCGTGAATGGTTGCAAATTTTTTGACTAAATTTTAGCCAAAAATGGTTCAAATAGAATACGTACTTGCCATTCAAATACTCCACATAACCAAAAACCCGTTTATGAAAATTGATTTGTAATATCAATAGGTATCTTTTTTTTGTGTTTATCACATTTTAAACCGACCTATGTTTTGTAGATCAGGGAGGATTGAAATAATCTAGATTACTAGCAAAGTTAGGTACAACTAGGAAGGGCCCACATTCGCGCCACAGCCTAACCATGGAAAAAAAGGTCAATTTGAGCGTATTTCTTGGGCTAATTTCCCTACATCTAGGATAGTTTGGGAACCATGCTATACAGAGAATATTTTCGTTGTGGACTACCAACATTCGGTTTTTGGCCAATGATAATGAAGCTCAACCAAAGAGGCTCTAAGGGTCGCTGAAGAAGGAGAGAACCAACCTGTGGTTGGATGGTTAGGAGGGCAGTGGCACCCATAGTTGATGAGGTCTAAGACCTAGATTGTGGCCCGATCTCGCGATTGACCCGAAATCAAGAGGGGAAAAGAGGGAGAGGATGAAGAACGCGAAGAACACGAAGAACAAACACACACACACCAACCCGATACAATCGAATCTTACCCTCGTGGCTCGATGGACCACGCCAATAGAATCAACCCGGAAGAGACACGAGGTAGAATTCCGAGATGAGAGATCGGGGTTGGAGACGGAGACCAGTGAGAGAGAGAGAGTGGAGCACACTTGAATCTCAATCACAAGTAGCCAAATCATCAACAAGAGTAGCCTTGATACAAACGGGATCTAACCCTAGGGAGACAAAGCTCAAAAGTAGTTTTAAGCCAAGATTATGTCTAAAGAGCAGGGGTGGGCGACCTGGGCACTTATATAGGTTTACAGGGCGACTCGGGCCGAAGAGGTACAGGAATAACCGACCCAGACAGAGCTGGTCGAGACAGGCCCGTTAAATCCGGCCTGGGGGCCGGTCCAACCGGGCCTGGGGCCGACCCATCCGGTCGAAACCGGATTCTGGGCCGGACGATGACCGGGTGGGGCTCCCGGAGCCCCAGAACTGCTTCCCGTTGGCACCGGCCTGGGATCCGGTTTCGACCGGCCCGATCCGGTCTGGCACCCGGTCAACCGGACCTGTGACCGGTTGGTCCAGCCTGGAGCCCGGTCGGCCTGATCCTTGGCCGGCTGGACCTCCTCCTCTCTCCTCTCCTTCCTCTTCCTTCTTCTCTTCTTTCCTTCTTCTTCTTCTCTCTTCCTTGCACCATGGGAGTTCCATCTCTCTTGGTCCTTGTCGACGTCGGCACCTAAAGACACCATGATGATAGGCATGAGGTAGCATACCATTCAAGTTGGTGTTGAGGTCGACCATAGAGAGGATAGACTTCACCTTGACATATATGGCGGGGGTTTGTGTTGTTGGTCCACTTGGGGGACTCCTTGGCCATGGTGTAGCGTCGACGATAGGCGGGGCTGCATCATCTCCTCGGCTCCTCGACGCTTCCTTCAAGTCCTTGACAAGATTGATACCTAATGACATATAGATATGGGCATAAGGTAGCAATCCGTCCAAGGTTGTATCGAGTTCAAGTGTATAAAGGAGTGAATTCACCTTATCATGTATGGTTTTGGCCTGAACTCGTGTCCTTGGGCTACGAGGAGGGCTTGTCGGTCTTGAGGAGGAGGTGTCCAAAAGCCACCCCGCATCATCTCCCCCCCTTGGGGAAGAGTCGTCATCGACTCTTGTTCCTCCTCATCTTCATGTTGTGGCGAGAGGTCTGAGATGGTGAATGTCTTGTTCACCAAGTACGTGGAAATTGGTTTGTCGATGATGTAGACGTTGATCCTTGTAGCTTGGTGAAGGACATGTTCTTGTATAGTTGCCCTTGTATCCTTATGGATGCTCGTCGTGGTGCGGGCGTCCTTGTTGTAGTCCATGACGGTTCTCCCATGTAGTGGTGGAGGGATAAAATCGCGGTCGAAGAAGAACTTGGGGAAAAACAACTTGCGAATGGAAAGCTTGTGGATGCCAATTTTGTGATCGGCGTACAAGAGGCTCTCAATCAAATACGAAGCATCAAGTCATTTCTCAAAGGGGCATTTGGCAAAAATGGGAACCAAAAGAGTGTCGATGTATTCAAAATGTGGTAGGGTAAATATTTGTGCATGTATAAGTTTCCTTTGTAAGGTGTCAAAAATGTGTTGTGTAGTATTGTCCCAAACAAATGGAACAATCAAAAGGCAAGTAACGGTGGCGAAATTTTGGTCGAAATTGTTATGTGCAATGGCAAAGCTATGGAAACTTGTAGCTTGGAAAATTATGGTTGGCGTGAGCCGAGTATGAGTATCCTCAAGTTGCAAAGAATCCATGTCAATTGCCATAGATGAAATGAGAAATCCAAAGAAGAGCAACTTTATGTGTGACGAGTGGCACAAGATGTATAAGGTGTCTCTCACATGTATGACATGGTCCTTGAGATTCTCGGAGTGTATGATGATATCATCGATCAAGACATACAACAACCATTGTGCCAACAAGATGTTTCAAGATATGTTGCATAAGAGGCGAAAGAGGTGACGAGGCATTGGACCAGACCGAAAGCTCGACAAGAAATGTCGGAAACACGCGAGGGCGAAGGCTTTTGTGAACATACCCGTTGGTGTGCATCTCACGGGTTGGATGATGTATTTCGTCTTTGTTGGGGTAGCTCTCGATCGCGCGTTTCGTTAACTCATGCTCTGTAGCGGTGGAAGTTGTCGTGCGTGTACCTATACACACAATAGAGAAAACAAAAAGCTTGTGTGCATGGTAGATGAACACATCATCCATCATGATGGTCCATGTCTTGTGCACATCACCATTAGTGTCAAACAAGATAGTATGAAATGCATGGCGATAGTGCATATGGCATGAAGGTGCATTCGTGGCATGTGGTAACTTAGGATCATCAAAAAGTGAGAAGGCTATGGGGGCCATCTCGTGGACAATGAAATAAGCATTCTTGCATACCAAGCATAAGAAAGAGCCATTGTTCATAATATTGGATGCAAGGAACATGGAATAGTGCAAACATTTTTGACAAAGCATGTTCAACACTTTAGCACAAGCAAGTGAGTCCACATGATCAACAATGTTATCAAGTAAAGCATCACATGGGAAAATGAAAGAAGCATGTGACGTAGCAATTGTATCATCAAGATCATGCATGCACTCATAAGTCATCATGTCCACTAGTGGGATCATGGCATCATCAACACCTATGTTGTTACCTTTGTAGTCCGACTCATTTGAAGTGGGTGTTGTGGAAGTAGGAGGATCCATGTGGTCGACATGTTCATCTTGAAGCAATCATGGTGTGATATCATCATCTTCATGCACCAAGTACATCTTCTCCATGATCGGGAACTCGTTCTCCATGGAACCTAGTGAAACATAAGCAGACACAATCGAGGGAGAGGTTAATGTGTTAGCAAATGTGATGTCCTCCATGGACCTATCAACTACCTCTCTCAACTCACTTGGTGTATCACTCATGTCCTCCAAATGGAAGCACTCAAACTCACATATGGGGTGGGAGGCACTCAACTCACTATCACTCTCACTCAAGTGGGCTAAGTGGCTCTCATGCTCACATGGGATTGGTACCAACTCATCAATCAAGCCTATAGGAGTAGGCTCGACTTTCTCATCTCCATGCACCTCCTTGGTTGAAGGGAAATTCCCATGCTCAACCATCTCAACTCCATGGCCTCCCAAGTCATCCTCAAGTGGTGGCACCGTAGTGTCGTAGAGAGCTAGGCTCGGATCCACATCATCCTTGAGTTGACCTTGTTGATCTTCATCTTGAAGTGTGGGCGCCAAAGGCTTCTTGGTGGCTTGGGCTTGGAGCTCGTCGAAGTAGAGCGTCTTGGCACTTGGCGTTGTGCATTGCCATGCCACGTGACCCTTGGCCTTGCACACCTCACATAGGAGATTGGGACATTCCAGTGGAAGGTGGCCTTGTTGCTTGCACTTGTAGCATCAGACTCCATAGGCATGTGATGAGCTAGGGGCCATTGTGGTGGTGGCACAAGAGGTGGAAGTCGCCTTATGAGGAAGGTATGCGCGATGTGCACTTGCCATCCTTGGAGTGGTAGACACCTTATGATGGTGTTTGTCGCTGTCATGTTGAGGCTCTCGTCGTCGTGCATCATCACCATTGCTTGGGGTTTGTCGTCGACGATCCGTGGAAGATGTTGGTCAATGGCGCTCATGGGGTGGCTTGTGTCGGCCATGATCATGTGGTGACATATGTCGATGGGATCCATGAGATGGTGGTTGTCGACGACGATCATGAGATGGTGTGTGTCGATGACGATCCTTGCCATGCCTAGATGATGGCTTATGCTACTTGGCATGTTGCTTGCGGCGCCTTGTGGAGCTCGGAGAAGAGTGTCGATGATGATCATGTTGGGGACGCTCTTGATGATCCATATGATGAACTCGATGTAGATTATCATGTGCATAAGCACTCTCATGGTGGCGCCATCTTGGAGGTCCTCTATCTTCATATGTAGCTCCATTGGCCAAGTAGGGGTACGTGGACGCACCGGCGTTGTTCATGGTGGAGTCGAGGTGAGGCTCCGCCATGGTGTCGATGTCATAGTCGTGGTGTTGCTCCACCATGTCGTCGATGTCGTACTCGTGGCGTTGCTCCACCATGTCGTCCATGCTTGGTGAGCCATTGTCGATGTAGAGCTCCTCGATGTCGGTCATGTGGATGATGCTTGTGGAGCCATAGTCGGTGTCGAGCTCCACATGTTCCTCCACATCCACGGTGCTTGAGGACGTATCCTCCTCGAAGTGCTCCATGTAGTCCTCCGTATCCTCTTCTTCGCTATCCATGTTAGCACGACAAGATCTATATGGTGGATGTTAGTGGAAGAACACTACCTCGCAACCTTACCGTGGTATGATAAGATCGGGGCGATCCAACAAACCGAGAGCAAAAACAATTGTATCGGGCACGCACACAAAGGCACACGCAAAAGCTAGCAAGTATGGTGGTAGGTGAGTATGGTGGAAAGCCAAAAGACAAAATCCGAAATCAAGTTTGTTGTTAAGAGTGGGTAAAATCCAAAAATCAAATGTCAAAGTGATGATCACTAAAAACACGAAAAAGGTGTGAAACTCACACACGAGATGAATGGGGTTAGTGCGACCAAGGAATGAGCGGAAAAGTGTAAGAACCCATAAGCAAGGGTGCTCGGTGTCACCCTAACACAAGGAGAGGCAAAGCTTTGGTTGCAAACGGAGAGACACCAAGATTTACACGCGGCCTCTCTTCTCTTTTCTCTCTTTTGCTTAAAAGCTTTTTCTCTTTTGTATTTGGTGGCACTTGACACTCTTTTGTATTTGTATGTATGGTGGCACTTGCACTCTTTTGCTCGTTTTGTGTTTTTGCGGCTTTTTCTCGCACTATGTTAGCGGTAGCTCGCTTTTGCTATTTTGCCACACGAGTTTTGCTTATAAGCTTGACTCCACACTACGCACACACCTCACAACGGGGCCATGTGCAATGTCTCGCAACACTTGATAAGCAATGCTCGATAGGATAGATCTCAAAAGAAAAGGGTTACAAGGGTAATGCAAGTTATACCTAAGATGTGTAGGCGGTGATGACCACGCAACTTGCGATTATGGCAGTGGTGTCAAGAGTACGGTTGCAAGTTCGGGGTGCCGAGAGTGTCGTCGCTTGCTTCGTAGCTGCGGGTTAGTTTCACACACAAGGCACTCAAACCGGAACAAGCAAACACAAGTTAGAGGATAAGACGGGTCAAAGTAGCTTGGCGGTGGTGGTGGTGGTGGCGGTGGTATGCCGGCGGTGGGTGGTTTCGATGCTCTTGCGGTTGCGGTGGTGGCGGTGGGGCCGCGGTGGTGTTTACCGGTGGTTTGTGGGGGTAGCGGTGCTTGCCGGCGGTGGAGAGGAGTGGTGGTGGTCGGCGGTGGTGGTGGTAGGCGTGGCGCCCGATCCAGGGGCCGGTCTGGCTGGGCCAGGGGTCGGCTGCCCCGGTCTGGCGGCCGGTCGGCCAGATCCTGGGCCGGCTGGCGTTTCTCTCTCCTGTTCTTGAGCCAAACCAGCCAAATCAACCCAAATCGAAGGAAAACGATGGAATTGGGGGCTAAAAGTGGGGGAAATAATAGATCAAGCACAGTAACACCGAATCCATGGACCAAAACCACTTAAAACGCAACAAAATCGCAGATCCGTCCAAAGGCAATTTAGGGCTATTTTGGGGAATTTTTTGGGAAATGTTTTAGAGACGAAATTGGGTGGGTGGGGGGTCAAAATTGCGGTAACCAAGAGCTGCTGATACCATATGATGAGGTCTAAGACCTAGAATTTTGTGGCCCGATCTCGCGATTGACCCGAAATCAAGAGGGGAAAAGAGGGAGAGGATGAAGAACGCGAAGAACATGAAGAACACGAAGAACAAACACACACACACCAACCCGATACAGTCGAATCTTACCCTCGTGGCTCGATGGACCACGCCAATAGAATCAACCCGAAAGAGACACGAGGTAGAATTCCAAGATGAGAGATCGGGGTTGGAGACGGAGACCGGTGAGAGAGAGAGTGGAGCACACTTGAATCTCAATCACAAGTAACCAAATCCTCAACAAGAGTAGCCTTGATACAAAGGGGATCTAACCCTAGGGAGACAAAGCTCAAAAGTAGTTTTAAGCCAAGATTATGTCTAAAGAGCAGGGGTGAGCGACCTGGGCACTTATATAGGTTTACAGGGCGACTCGGGCCGAAGAGGTACAAGAATAACCGACCCAGACAGAGCTGGTCGAGACGGGCCCGTGAAATCCGGCCTGGGGGCCGGTCCAACCGGGCCTAGGGCCGACCCATCCGGTACAAACCGGATTCTGGGCCGGACGATGACCGGGTGGGGCTCCCGGAGCCCCAGAACTGCTCCCGGTTGGCACCGGCCTGGGATCCGGTTTCGACCGGCCCGATCCGGTCTGGCACCCGATCAACCAGACCTGTGACCGGTTGGTCCGGCCTGGAGCCCGGTCGGCCGGATCCTGGGCCGGCTGGACCTCCTCCTCTCTCCTCTCCTTCCCCTTCCTTCTTCTCTTCTTTCCTTCTTCTTCTTCTCTCTTCCTTGCACCATGGGAGTTCCTTCTCTCTTGGTCCTTGTCGACGGCGGCACCTAAAGACACCATGATGATAGGCATGAGGTAGCATACCATTCAAGTTGGTGTTAAGGTCGACCATAGAGAGGATAGAGTTCACCTTGACATATATGGCGGGAGTTTGTGTTGTTGGTCCACTTGGGGGACTCCTTGGCTATGGTGTAGCGTCGACGATAGGCGGGGCTGCATCAGCTCCTCGACGCTCCCTTCAAGTACTTGACGAGATTGATACCAAATGACATATATATATGGGCATAAGGTAGCAATCCGTACAAGGTTGTGTCGAGTTCAAGTGTATAAAGGAATGAATTCACCTTATCATGTATGATTTTGGCCCGAACTCGTGTCCTTGGGCTACGAGGAGGGCTTGTCGGTCTTGAGAAGGAGGTGTCCAAAAGCCACCCCGCATCAATAGTTCACCAGAGTTCAAATCCCAGATTTGACACTTCGGTGTCTTATAAAGGCGAAATATTTTTTAGTGGGAGGCGATGTTCTCGTCGACAGCGAGGCGCCTGTGGTGACTTCGTCAATCTCAAGATCCGTCGGATCAATTCTTCGATGCAATACCTTGAACATGCTCATAGAGGTAGGGTGTACGTGCGTGCATTCATATGGGTGAGTATGTACGCGTATGTATGAGCGTCTTTGATTGTTTGTGTTTCCTAAAAAAAAAAAGATCGCTGGAGAAGGACGGAGTGTAGCCGCCAGCCAGGCAGACAGGCATTTGTATGCCCGCCCGCGACGAGAAGGACGGGAGCGGAGCAGCTCACTCCGGCGGTCTCGCCACTCCCCCCTCCACGGCTCCACCTGTATTCCGCGGCGGGCGCGAGGTGCCGGGCGCGGGCGGAGGCATCACCCCATCCGTCAGCGGAAATACTCTAGTCAAGTCAATTCGTAAGAGCATCCCCACTCGTTGGCGCTCCCCACGCCCAAATCCGGCGAAATTTTCGTCCGGATTGGATGAAGTTTTGGCGTGGGGAGCGCTAGTTTCCCAGCCGCGTGCCCAGGCGAAGTCGACGATGCGAATTTAAAAAACGGAAACTTGACAAACTTCGGCTAAAATTCGGGTGAATATAGACTAAATTTAATGATATTTAGACTAAAACGGGCGGAGTTCATACATAGAGGCCGAATTCGACTATATTTCGAATTCGGCTAGGGGAATTCAAACGCTAATTTTAAAACACGGCGCTCTACATGCCCATACGGCGGTAGAACACCGTGTAGTCGTCGCCGCCGTCGTCGGAGCCGTCGTCCTCGACCTTCGGCACCTTCGGCTGCGCGGCCTGGCTGCTGCTGCCCTGGCCGGCGTCTCCCCACCCCGGGGATGGCTTGTACCAGTCGTCGTCGGAGGACTCGAGGTCGACGACGGGGACAGCGACGCCGGATGGAGGTGTCGCAGGACGGCGGTACCGCGCGACATCGTCGTTGGCGGTTGGAGCGGCGCGGGCGGCGAGTTGGCGTGCGGCGGCCAGGTCCAGCAGCCGCCGCTGCTGCTCCGCCTCCCCGGCGCTGCCGCCGCGCCTGGCCCGATCCAAGGCGGCGTCGTCCGCGCGCTTCTCCTCCTCCATGCTCGGCAAGCGACCTGGCGATCGCCTCCGCCATCGCGGCCTCCTCCGCGCGCTTCGCCTCCTCCTCGGCGAGCTGGCTTGCGGCGGCCTCTTTCTTCGTCTTCTTCCGGCCGCTCTGCGGCGCGGAAGGCTGTTCTCGGATGACGAGGGCGCCGCTGCTGCGCCCTCTGGTCGCCGGCGGAGACGCCGGCTCCTTCTTGACGCGCACCGGCGTCGAAGGCGACGTCGCCTCCTCCCTCTTCACCGGCGCCAAGGATGACCTTGACGCCGATCCGGAAGACGACGAGCTGGCAGCCATGCGCCGTGGCTGCCGACGCTTCCCGACGGCGGCTCGCCGATGCCCTCGATGCCGATAGAGGGGGCATCGTGAGCACCGGGGAGTTGCCGCCCTCGATGTGCTCGATGACGGCCTCGAGTGTCCGGCCCGGCGCGCCCACCACCGTCGGCGGCCCGCGGCGTTGTTGCGCGCAGCGGAGGCGGCGGGCCGTCGTAGGCCGCCAGCTCCCGCTCCCACCGCCGGAGGAAGTAGGAGTTCCACCGCGTGTAGTTGTCGGGGTGGTGGCGCGGGTCGGCGCTCCTCGTCGGTCATCGTCATCCTCGCCTCCTCGATGGCGACGTCGAGGGCATGGCCCCGCGGCGGCGGCGGGATTGGAACGCCGCCAGCACTTAGCCGCCAGCCGCCTCCGGGAGGCCTCGTGTCCGGCGGGCAGGGGTACCCCGCCTGGTGGAGGAGGTGCCCCTCCCACGCGTGGAGAGACCGGCGGGCGAAGCCGTTGTTGGCTGCGCCGTCGTCGTCGTAGAACGCCATCTTGAGAGTAGAGGGAGAATGGAGGGAGAGTGGAGCACGGGGTACGCCTCGCGGCGAGCGGACCGGCGTATATAGGCGTGGCTGGCGCGGGGATTAAATGCCGCGTGGATCGCGGCGAGCTGACCGGCGGCAGCCTTTAGTGCGCGCGGAAGACGATGCGTGCGCGGAAGACGAAGACATTACTCGCCGCGTGGCCGGCGAATGCATGCCGGCGAAGCTTTACAACGCGCGGAAGACGACGACATTAACTCGCCGCGTGGCCAGCGAATGCAGACCGGCGGCGAGGCTTTACGCGCGGAAGACGATGCGATGAGGACGACGATCGGTTTCTCTCGCCGACAAGTTGGGGCCACCGAGACGCGCGGAAGTTTCCTCGCCGTTTCGCGCGCTTTCGTTTCGTCCGAGTCCCCGAGCGCTCGGGGGGGCGGGGGGCGTGGGATCGCCGGATGAATTTAGGCCCAAATCCGGACGAAAACGAGGAACCGGGGGCGCGACTGGGCCGAATTTCGCCGTCCGGATGGAAAAAACGCTCGCCGGGGGCCTGTTCGGGGGGACGAGTGGAGATGCTCTAAGCTCTCCGGCGACGTGGAGTGGCGGATCAGCACAGGCGTAAGCGTCTGCGTCAGTGTCAGCCGCGGTTCCAGCTGGGGGATTTGTTGGCCGCCACTCATCTCGGAGCCCAATCAGGAAACAGACACTATTCTACTACCTCCTGTGGCCGCGGTTCCAGCTGGCGGCTTAGTATTTTTTGCTAAAAGGGACATGCACGTGTGGTGAGTCGTCTGACCGTACCACCATTTTTGGGGCTGCCTGGGCTGACTTTCCCTTCTCTTTGTGAGGAGACTTATTTTTTGGTTTGACTTATCCGTCGATTAAGTCTTTGACTAGCTAGAATGAGGACCAGCTGCGGGAGCCGAAGGATACACGTACCATTTGCGTGGCTTGGATAAAATCACTCGGATGATCTGAAATTACCAACTAGGAGCACCTCCACCGCTGGCCCCGATAACATTTTGGGGGCGGGACGCCTCCTCATGACGGCGGGTGACAAAAGCTCATCGACCTGAACGCTCAGCGCAACGCTGAGGCGTTCGCCCGCGAGCAACCGAGGCTCGCTCAGAACGAGGCGTCTCGTCGATGACTGGGGTCGCTGAGGGGACTGCGACGCCGGCCGCCATGCTCCACCGCTAGATACGCGAATCAAAGGCAGAGAGGTGGGTACGGACGCAGGAGGCAAATGGGAAGAACGACGACGACGAGCCAGGCCCGTCGCGCGCCCAAACCGACGGCCAGTAGATAAGGTTCTAAGTTTAAGTTTTATTTAAGTTTAAATTCGAGTAACTTTTGTATAAATTTTGTATGAATTTCGTTTTTAAATGTCATTTTAAATTTGAATTTCTATTGGGGCTGTTGTATGGGGGGCGCCGGTGTGGGAACAACATCCCCAAGTGAAGGATGATGTGCCGGCGTCCCCCATACGGCAGTGCCGGCGCCCCTGCCGGCGACTATTTGGGGAGCGTCGGTGGAGATGCTCTAATTATGGATAATTTTTTTTGGTTACAATCCTTCCTTCCAAGTTCCGCGTCCTTATTTGCCGTGCCCTAGTTTTGACTATCAATTTTTAGAACAATAATGCATGAGACTAATTTCATAAAAAACAGGGCGATAATATATTTTTTTCTAAATATGAATCCGATGGTATGAATTTAGTGACACCTAACTCACGTTTCACTGATCCAACTAATGACCAAACTTGAACGTAGCAATACATGCACGCGTGACATGCAAAACGGATAGCCGTGATTGGCATAATCTGGTCGTTACTCTCTTCGGCGACCTTACCTTGATGGCTTGATCGAATCTGTTCCTACATCTCTATATGATCAACAGAATATTTATTTAGAATAGGTCAAACATTATGTTGAAACACATGGACATAACCCTAATCGGTGAGTTCTCCGATTTTTTAAGAAGCACCGGTCGAAACTGTAAAAAACTGCTCTCTATAGCACAACAAGCCAAAACTTACCTAAGACAGCGAAATATGGTGTCAATAATTTCCCCTGTTTGTCACATGTTTGGAAAATGTACATTTTTTGCATGGAGTTTTTCTGTCGCAGAATCCATTTATTAACCATATTCATGGACCAAGCCTCCACATTTAACATCCGTCAATCTGGTATGTAGGATGTCACAAAACTGTAGGGCACCACATGGTACCAAAATATCTGATACAAGAGCGTGATGAATCAAAAGAAAGAAGTAAAAAAATAAAGGTGTACCAACGTGTAGTCTTACTGTGACTTGCCAACACAAGTTGACTGACCAAAGGGGTAAACAGTGTTCACCTTTAAATTCTCGATTGTACTTGATAAAAAAAAAAATCTCGATTGTTCGCCTATAAAATTATTGATGAGATTGACTGCACAAGGTATACTACCTCACTCAACATTCTTTAATTGTCATGGGAGAACTTGCAGTTTTCTTCATAGGGGCACCACAACCCTCGTTGATAGTAGTGGCACGGCTTCAGCGGTGGAAACTGCTGGGCGCATGGCTTCAGCGGTGGAAACTGCTGGGAACATGGCTTTAGTGGCGGAAACTGCTGGGAGTACCAGTAATTCTGATGATAGTTCTCTTGGGGATGATACTGGTTGTGGTTCATTCTCCAGCTATCGTGGTGATTCTGATGATGGATCTTTTGGGTCTGATGATTCTGGTGACGTCGCACTTGAGGATGATACTGCTCTTGAGTCATTTGCCCTTGATCACCGTAATCCTCTACTAGGTTTGTTGAACAGAAATTCTTATTGCTAGGCCTGAGAGGATGATGCCATTGGTGATCAACCTGACCATGTCGATGACCATTGTAGCCATGCTGGTGTGTGTTTCCATGCTTGGGGGACCTTGGTGGGTTTTTTGTCAGCTGTGGAAGTGTCGGCTTTGATGGTATGTTCTGCTGCCTGGCATTCACTGCTCCCATGTGTTGAATACAAGGGGCCTTACCAGATTCTGTTCGATGGTAATTGCGGTTATCGATGGAATCTACTCTGTAAGTTT
Organism: Lolium perenne; assembly: GCF_019359855.2. NCBI lineage: Eukaryota > Viridiplantae > Streptophyta > Magnoliopsida > Poales > Poaceae > Lolium > Lolium perenne. The sequence goes on along the minus strand of NC_067250.2, from coordinate 122,489,831 downwards.
CCTTCTTTGCACCCTTCTGTAGAAGCACTGCATTTTGATGCTGATGTTTGAGGGGCTGTGGCTGGTTTCTGATCTGTTCTATGGGACTTGGCTTCAATATTTTCTCCAGTGGCATCGCGTTCCCTAGTCCTCCATGCTTAAGGCAAGGGGCCTGACCAAGTATGCTGAAAGTTCTTGTTGTATCCTCCTGCGGAAGCACCTTGTTGTGCTGCTGATGATTATTGTGGTCCTGCAGGTGCTTGAACATATGATGTGCAGAAGCAGGCCTATGATTGTTGTGTTGTGTTGGGTGCTTCAAGCTTTGCTGTGCAGGGGTAGGCCTTGACAGTATTTGCTGCTGAATTGTTTTCTCTGGTTTGACATGTTGGATGGAGGGAACCTGATAGGTCCTAAACTCTGTCCTAGAAGTTCTCGTTGCACCCTCCCGTGGAAGCACTTCATTGCAGTGCTGGTGATAGGGTTGTTGCTGATGGAGCAAATTATTTGCAGGATTTTGCTTTGAAGAAATCTGATGCTGCTGACTTGCGTTCCCAGGTTGACCATGCTGGAGGGAAGGAGTCATCCTTTCATCGAACCTTAGGTTAAAACCATACATTAGGAACAATAAAGCAAAAAAAATTATATGCCCAAGAATTCCCAGCATCTGATTGTAAGAGATTATATTCTTAGCTGAATGTAAGCATACTATAAAGCAAGATTGAATTCTTAATGTAATAGGATCGAAAGATAGGATTTTGAAATACCTTTGATCAACGATATTCATGGAAATAACCTTTTGTTGTGGAAGAACTTTTTGAGATGATATTCGATTCATGTTCTCTTTCCCTTTGCTTGTGTTATCGTTAGTCCTGTTCACCAAAACATCATTTGAAAATCACAAAATTAAATCACTGGTGCTACGAGTAGCCAGATACATAAGCATCTGGTGGCTGCTCTAGTTTTCCTTAATCCTATCCACCAAAATATCATTTGAAAATGGAACATAATGCTATGTGTGGCAGACACATAAGCAACCTGGTGGGTGCTTGCTACAGTTGCTGTCAAATCCATGAGATGAGACGGTACAGGAGGAAGCCAAACGTGCTTAGGCTCAAAGCAGAGGAAAGACTCCGGTTTGAGTGGTAATTCCTATTGACGAGAGAGTTAATACTATAAAGATTGAATTCATGTTCTATTAGGTTAAAGGGTCACTGCTCTTTCAGTTTGGAGTCTTTTGTATGCAAGGCAGCAGGATTTCGAAGGTACGCCCAGGAGAACTTGCGCCGGTGATTTTTTTTTGTATGAGAAAGTTTTCCAAAAAAAAACCTACACATGTAAATGTCCGAGCACTTTATATGCTTGTCATGGTGTAAAAATGATCTTTTCCGCAAGAAAAACTACAAGCACATAAAGACTCAAACATTTACGTATGTAATTGTCGAAGAAACGTTTTCTCATCTTTCAGTATTGTGTTAGAATATTTTAGCGTCCTAGTAAACTTCATATAAGAAAAGGTCATGGTTGATAGCTGAGACCTCGAAAAATCATACAAGTTTGACTTCCAGATCAGTCATATGTCCTCCACGGATTTACCTTACTCAAAACTGTGTTATTTGTCTACTTTCTTGTTTCGAAACAGAAGCTGAACCAACTGTTCAAATGATTTTTGTAAACAGGATTTGACTTGCTATAATTACCAAACTCGGGATAAGATGATCTGAACTCAGCACAAACCTAGTTCAAAAATATCAAATACTCTACATTTTCAGCCCTTCATTGGATGGTATGCTTATTACAGGCACTTCAGACACTGCTACTAACCAAGATGCAAACAAATCACACAAACAGTTGCATTATTTTCCCAGAACACCAAATAGTTACACATTATGATTATCAATATCATATCCATGTCACAGTATTAGAAGCGTACCTATTAAATCTCCTCATCTTGCCAATCTCTTTCTCATGAATCCTGACCTCCCTTGACTTACGTGCAAGGAACCCTCTTGCATGTTTTTCTTGTAGGACTCTGCTTCTTTCCTGTTCATCAGGCCATGGCTATGAAGGTAGAAAATTGTAAGGTACCAGTTCAATTGTAAGGTTCTCTTTCCCACTGAAAATGAAACTTATTAGAGAACAAACCTGTCTCATAGTCTTATCCTTGTAAAGATTTCTTCCCTTTATGAGGAGAGGATGAAGGGGAGGCCATGGTTTGTATCCTTTACTCCATAAAATTTCAACCTACATTGCAGATTTATTTGATGGTTAAAACAGTATAGGAAGATGACTGCCTTACAATATTGTAACTCCAGGTAGGAACTCACAGTGAATGTATGCTGTTGCTTCGCAGTGCCATAGCTTTCTTTGATGATTCGACCTGCATTTGTCCTCTGACCACATAGGCGACTTTTGACTCCACGAGGATCTCCTTTTTTTCTACAGAAATACTCAAACATCACGCCCATCGCTAGAACAAATCCAGAACATCTACTTGATATGTATTACCTTCTGTAAATATTTTGCTCAAACACCACGACATCACCTTTGCATGCATCACCTAGAATTCAAAAATGATACATGAGAGTGTCAAAGTAGCACTTAAATTGCACAGCCAGGGGAAAAAAATCTGTTAAGACTGCAATTGATTTTAATTCCAAAGTAGTACATGGAAATGGGTCATGTAACAGCATATCATCTCTTCTATATCTATGAGGCTCTTCCAAGTTAGCACGACTACTCATTTACTAAAATAAGCAAACTCATGTGTTGAAATTAAATAGCATCAACACAGCATATTTTGTGCAAGTTAGAAATAATATTTTCACCTTTACAGTTCAGAACAAAGCTTGATGCCGGATACTTCAGCTCACCCAAAATTTTGACCCTAAATGTTTGTGAATCACAAGAAAGTGCAAGTATGTCAGTGGGCATAGGAAATATTAAAAACAAAAAGGCAATAACCCACTTATTTTATGAAATGCCAATAAGGAAAGTGTTCTACGAGATCATAAGAGATGTAATTCATACTCAATATGCTCTCTGATACGATTTAGAAGGTCTTCTTTCTTGCCTGACAATCTCAACTTGTGCATCCTCAAGTATGCTTTGCATTCATAAACTTTTAATTTCTTTAACTGACCATCTGCATTTCGCAATAGTACCCATATCATCCACTGTATGAGGACTAGCAAAAACGAAAATTTTACACTTGTGAACAATCCAGGAAAATGTAGGCTGATAGCTGTTCTATAGAGTAGTTTTTGTAAGTTTGTCCATGCGTAATCAAAATTGAACAGTGAAGTTCATCATGTCCATATTTGTGTTGTCTCAATGTAATGTGTTTCTTACAAGCTCATGTCTTTTCAAATTTATTTACATGGCCGTTCAATTTTTAATCTGTACACGTAACTTGTAAGGGCATATGATGTGGCAGGAGATAAGATTCTGGAGCTCACCGCGCATCAGTTTGTCCACCATCGCCAAAAGATCATTGTCCTCCTTTCCCATCTTCGGGGCCACAGATCCTTTTCTGAAAATTTGCGAAATTCATACAGAATTATAATCACCAAGAGATGTACAATGTCACTGCAGAAAAATAATCTTCACGGCCCGAGCAAACAAACATGGAAGAAACTACTGTACAAAAGACGAGAGAGATATTATATATTTCAGTGTGCGTTAGAGAAGAGAAGGGAACGCTGTGAGATCACATAAGGAATTGCCCAGTTATTAGAGAAGAGAAGGGAACATTTTTTTTTTTTGAAAAGAAGAGAAGGGAACATGGTTCTGCTAGTGAGTACTAACCTGCCCTTGCGCGCGGAGATGGACAGACGGGCCATCCCGGACCACAGCGCGGCCTCCACCTCCGGGCCCCCGTCGGCGGCGGGGTCGAACGAGGGGTCCTCGTCATCGTCTGATTCATAGAGGTCGGCGAGGCTTGCAGGCTCCGAACCATCATCGGTTCCCTCTTCGCCGCTCTCCACCTCCTCCTCTTCCTCCGATTCGCCCCCCTCGAGCGGATCATCCTCCGCCGGTGGGAGGCCGGTGCGGGCGGCGGCGGCCATGTTGGATTATTGGGTCGTCCGTTTGGGATGGAAGGGAAGAGGGGTTTCCTTTGGTATTTAATTGGCCAATCGCGTTTTGATTTGAATATGTTGCCGTTGGTGCTGCCTCTATACCTAAATCCATGGCAGCTCACAAGGGCCAATCCTGCTAGTGGGAAGAAATATCTATCTCGTTCCGGACGGCTCCGGTGTAAAAAGTGTGTGTTGTTTGTTAGTTAGTATCGTACCGTTAGAAACTCAAATGCATTTCGTTTGGTTGCTCTGTATCCTGCAAATCTGAGCAGATACAACTTACAAACGTTTGGTTACTTTGTATTAGTGTGTCTACTATTGTTTTGTATCTATTAATCATGTACTTACCAGCTAATAAAGTCAAATTTAGTCAAATTTATCATCAACTCCACAACTCCAACAAAGGTGAGGCCGGACAACGAGGACGGCGAGGGTGAGGCCAAGCGCGCGACGCGGCTAGCGAGAGCGCGGCGAGGCCGGCGAGGCCGAGCGCGCGACCGCGGCCGGTGCGGCGCGAGATGGCGAGCCAGCCCGAGGCGGGCGGGAGAGGCCAGGCGCGAGGTGGGCGCGACCGGGCGAGATGGCGCTACGGGCGCGGCCGAGCAAAGGGGCGGGAGCGGCCAGAGCGACGCGGCCAGGCGCGCCAGCGCGGGGCGAGCGGCCAGCGAGCAGGCGCTGCCAGGTGCGGCAAGGGGAGCGGCGAGCCGTGGCCAGGCGGCCGGCGCGGGCGCGGCCTGATGCGCGTGAGACACACGTTCGTTGGGAACCCCAAGAGGAAGGTATGATGCGCACAGCAGCAAGTTTTCCCTCAGTAAGAAACCAAGGTTTATCGAACCAGTAGGAGCCAAGAAGCACGTTGAAGGTTGATGGCGGCGGGATGTAGTGCGGCGCAACACCAGGGATTCCGGCGCCAACGTGGAACCTGCACAACACAACCAAAGTACTTTGCCCCAACGAAACAGTGAGATTGTCAATCTCACCGGCTTGTTGTAACAAAGGATTAGATATATAGTGTGGATGATGATTGTTTGCGAAGAACAGTAAAACAAGTATTGCAGCAGATTGTATTCAATGTAAAAGAATAGGACCGGGGTCCACAGTTCACTAGAGGTGTCTCTCCCATAAGATAAATAGCATGTTGGGTGAACAAATTACAGTCGGACAATTGACAAATAGAGAGGGCATGACCATACACATACATGATATGATGAGTATAGTGAGATTTAATTGGGCATTACGACAAATTACATAGACCGCTATCCAGCATGCATCTATGCCTAAAAAGTCCACCTTCAGGTTATCATCCGAACCCCTTCCAGTATTAAGTTGCAAACAACAGACAATTGCATTAAGTATGGTGCGTAATGTAATCAATAACTACATCCTCGGACATAGCATCAATATTTTATCCCTAGTGGCAACAGCACATCCACAACCTTAGAACTTTCTATCACTGTCCCAGATTTAATGGAGGCATGAACCCACTATCGAGCATAAATACTCCCTCTTGGAGTTAAGAGCAAAAACTTGGCCAGAGCCTCTACTAATAACGGAGAGCATGCAAGATCATAAACAACACATAGGTAATAGATTGATAATCAACATAACATAGTATTCTCTATCCATCGGATCCCGACAAACACAACATATAGCATTACAGATAGATGATCTTGATCATGTTAGGCAGCTCACAAGATCCGACAATGAAGCACATAAGGAGAAGACGACCATCTAGCTACTGCTATGGACCCATAGTCCAGGGGTGAACTACTCACTCATCACTCCGGAGGCGATCATGGCGGTGAAGAGTCCTCCGGGAGATGATTCCCCTCTCCGGCAGGGTGCCGGAGGCGATCTCCTGAATCCCCCGAGATGGGATTGGCGGCGGCGGCGTCTTAGTAAGGTTTTCCGTATCGTGGCTCTCGGTACTGGGGGTTTCGCGACGGAGGCTTTAAGTAGGCGGAAGGGCAGGTCAGGGGGCCACACGAGGGCCCCACACGCTAGGGCCGCGCGGCCAGCACCTGGGCCGCGCCGCCCTGTTGTGGCGGCGCCTCGTGGCCCCACTTCGTAAGTCCTCCGGTCTTCTGGAAGCTTCGTGGAAAAATAGGCCCCTGGGCGTTGATTTCGTCCAATTCCGAGAATATTTCCTTACTAGGATTTCTGAAACCAAAAACAGCAGAAAACAACAACTGGCTCTTCGGCATCTCGTTAATAGGTTAGTACCGAAAAATGCATAAATATGACATAAAGTATGCATAAAACATGTAGATATCATCAATAATGTGGCATGGAACATAAGAAATTATCGATACGTCGGAGACGTATCAGCATCCCCAAGCTTAGTTCCTGCTCGTCCCGAGCAGGTAAACGATAACAAAGATAATTTCTGGAGTGACATGCCATCATAACCTTGATCATACTATTGTAAGCATATGTAATGAATGCAGCGATCAAAACAATGGTAATGACATGAGTAAACAAATGAATCACAAAGCAAAGACTTTTCATGAATAGTACTTTCAAGACAAGCATCAATAAGTCTTGCATAAGAGTTAACTCATAAAGCAATAAATCAAAGTAATGGTATTGAAGCAACACAAAGGAAGATTGAGTTTCAGCGGTTGCTTTCAACTTATAACATGTATATCTCATGGATATTGTCAATGTAAAGTAATATAACAAGTGCAATATGCAAGTATGTAGGAATCAATGCACAGTTCACACAAGTGTTTGCTTCTTGAGGTGGAAAGAGATAGGTGAACTGACTCAACATAAAAGTAAAAGAAAGGCCCTTCGCAGAGGGAAGCATTGATTGCTATATTTGTGCTAGAGCTTTGGTTTTGAAAACAAGAAACAATTTTGTCAACGGTAGTAATAAAGCATATGTGTTATGTAAATTATATCTTACAAGTTGCAAGCCTCATGCATAGTGTACTAATAGTGCCCGCACCTTGTCCTAATTAGCTTGGATTAACACGGATTATCATTGCATGACATATGTTTCAACCAAGTGTCACAAAGGGGTACCTCTATGCCGCCTGTACAAGGGTCTAAGGAGAAAGTTCGCATTGGATTTCTCGCTTTTGATCATTCTTCAACTTAGACACCCATACCGGGACAACATAGACAACAGATAATGGACTCCTCTTTTAATGCTTAAGCATTCAACAGTTAATATTCTCATAAGAGATTGAGGTTTTATGTCCAAACTGAAACTTCCACCATGATTCATGGCTTTAGTTAGCGGCCCAATGTTCTTCTCTAACAGTATGCATACTCAAACCATTTGATTGTGAAAACCGCCCTTACTTCAGACAAGACGAACATGCATAGCAACTCACATGATATTCAACAAAGAGTAGTTGATGGCGTCCCCAGGAACATGGTTATCGCACAACAAACAACTTAATAAGAGATAAAGTGCATAAGTACATATTCAATACCACAATAGTTTTTAAGCTATTTGTCCCATGAGCTATATATTGCAAAGGTAAAGAATTGAAATTTTAAAGGTAGCACTCAAGCAATTTACTTTGGAATGGCGGAGAAATACCATGTAGTAGGTAGGTATGGTGGACACAAATGGCATAGTGGTTGGCTCAAGGATTTTGGATGCATTAGAAGTATTCCCTCTCGATACAAGGTTTAGGCTAGCAAGGTTATTTGAAACAAACACAAGGATGAATCGGTGCAGCAAAACTTACATAAAAGACATATTGTAAACATTATAAGACTCTACACCGTCTTCCTTGTTGTTCAAAACTCAATACTAGAAATTATCTAGACTTTAGAGAGACCAATTATGCAAACCAAATTTTAGCAAGCTCTATGTATTTCTTCATTAATAGGTGCAAAGTATATGATGCAAGAGCTTAAACATGAGCACAACAATTGCCAAGTATCAAATTATTCAAGACATTTTAGAATTACTACATGTAGCATTTCCCGATTCCAACCATATAATAATTTAACGAAGAAGATTCAACCTTCGCCATGAATACTATGAGTAAAGCCTAAGGACATATTGTCCATATGCAACAGTGGAGCGTGTCTCTCTCCCACACAATGAATGCTAGGATCCATTTTATTCAAACAAAAACAAAAACAAAAACAAACCGACGCTCCAAGCAAAGCACATAAGATGTGATGGAATAAAAATATAGTTTCAGGGGAGGAACCTGATAATGTTGTCGATGAAGAAGGGGATGCCTTGGGCATCCCCAAGTTTAGACGCTTGAGTCTTCTTAAAATATGCAGGGGTGAACCACGGGGGCATCCCCAAGCTTAGAGCTTTCACTCTCCTTGATCATATTGTATCATCTCCCTCTCTTGATCCTTGAAAACTTCCTCCACACCAAACTCGAAACAACTCATTAGAGGGTTAGTGCACAATAAAAATTTACATGTTCAGAGGTGACATAATCATTCTTAAAACTTCTGGACATTGCACAAAGCTACTGGACATTAATGGAACAAAGAAATTCATCCAACATAGCAAAAGTGGCAATGCGAAATAAAAGGCAGAATCTGTCAAAACAGAACCGTTCGTAAAGACGAATTTTAAAGTGGCACCAGACTTGCTCAGATGAAAATGCCCAAATTGAATGAAAGTTGCGTACATATCTGAGGATCACTCACGTAAATTGGCATAATTTTCTGAGTTACCTACAGAGAATTAGGCCTAGATTAGTGACAGCAAAGAAATCTGTTTCTGCGCAGTAATCCAAATCTAGTATGAACCTTACTATCAACGACTTTACTTGGCACAACAATGCACAAAACTAAGACAAGGAGAGGTTGCTACAGTAGTAAACAACTTCCAAGACTCAAATATAAAATAAAGTACTGTAGTAAAAACATGGGTTGTCTCCCATAAGCACTTTTCTTTAACGCCTTTCAGCTAGGCGCAGAAAGTGTGTATTAAGTATTATCGAGAGATGAAGCATCAACATAGGTGTTGGGAGTTTTCTCAACTATGCATTTTATATTATCTATGTGAGTTTCAGAGGCTCCCTTTTCATTATTCTTAGGTTTGCTATCCTCGTCAAACAAATTTTCAGGAACAAGCCAACCATAGTTATTTTCTAGAGCGTCATTCATTCCCAGGAGCTTACAAGGTATTGTTGTCTTAATCTCCCCACCATCATTAATATTATTAGTGTACCTTACTCTCTCCATATCCATCTTTTCAAGGATACTAACAAAATTGGTATAAGAGCCAAGCATATTGTATTTGATAAAGACCTTTCTAGCCTCTCTTGCTACACCACCAAATTCTTTAAGAAGGGTTTCTAAAACAAAATCTTTCTTTTCCCCTTCTTCCATATCACCAAGTGTGAGAAACATGTGTTGGATTATAGGATTGAGATTAAAAAATTTAGTTTCCAACATGCGAACTAAAGAAGCAGCAGCAATTTCATAAGTAGGAGCAAGTTCTACCAAGTGTCTATCTTCAAAATCTTCAACTTTACTAACATGAGTGAAAAAATCTTCTATATTATCTCTTCCAATTATAGACCCTCGGCCTACCGGTATGTCTTTTAGAGTGTACTTAGGAGGAAACATGATGAAATAAACAAAAGGTAAATAAAGTAAATGCAAGTAACTAATTTTTTGTGTTTTTGATATGGAGAATAAGACAATAAATAAAGTAAAACTAGCAACTAATTTTTTTGTGTTTTGTTATAATGCAGCAAACAAGAAAGTAAATAAAATAAAGCAAGACAAAAACAAAGTAAAGAGATTGGATTGTGGAGACTCCCCTTGCAGCGTGTCTTGATCTCCCCGGCAACGGCGCCAGAAAACAGTCTTGATGCGCGTGAGACACACGTTCGTTGGGAACCCCAAGAGGAAGGTATGATGCGCACAGCAGCAAGTTTTCCCTCAGTAAGAAACCAAGGTTTATCGAACCAGTAGGAGCCAAGAAGCACGTTGAAGGTTGATGGTGGCGGGATGTAGTGCGGCGCAACACCAGGGATTCCGGCGCCAACGTGGAACCTGCACAACACAACCAAAGTACTTTGCCCCAACGAAACAGTGAGGTTGTCAATCTCACCGGCTTGCTGTAACAAAGGATTAGATGTATAGTGTGGATGATGATTGTTTGCGAAGAACAGTAAAACAAGTATTGCAGCAGATTGTATTCAATGTAAAAGAATAGGACCGGGGTCCACAGTTCACTAGAGGTGTCTCTCCCATAAGATAAATAGCATGTTGGGTGAACAAATTACAGTCGGGCAATTGACAAATAGAGAGGGCATGACCATGCACATACATGATATGATGAGTATAGTGAGATTTAATTGGGCATTACGACAAAGTAGATAGACCGCTATCCAGCATGCATCTATGCCTAAAAATTCCACCTTCAGGTTATCATCCGAACCCCTTCCAGTATTAAGTTGCAAACAACAGACAATTGCATTAAGTATGGTGCGTAATGTAATCAATAACTACATCCTCGGACATAGCATCAATGTTTTATCCCTAGTGGCAACAGCACATCCACAACCTTAGAACTTTCTCACATCGTCCTGCATTTAATGGAGGCATGAACCCACTATCGAGCATAAATACTCCCTCTTGGAGTTAAGAGCAAAAACTTGGCCAGAGCCTCTACTAATAACGGAGAGCATGCAAGATCATAAACAACACATAGGTAATAGATTGATAATCAACATAACATAGTATTCTCTATCCATCGAATCCCGACAAACACAACATATAGCATTACAGATAGATGATCTTGATCATGTTAGGCAGCTCACAAGATCCGACAATGAAGCACATAAGGAGAAGACGACCATCTAGCTACTGCTATGGACTCATAGTCCAGGGGTGAACTACTCACTCATCACTCTGGAGGCGATCATGGCGGTGAAGAGTCCTCCGGGAGATGATTCCCCTCTCCGGCAGGGTGCCGGAGGCGATCTCCTGAATCCCCCGAGATGGGATTGGCGGCGGCGGCGTCTCAGTAAGGTTTTCCGTATCGTGGCTCTCGGTACTGGGGGTTTCGCGACAGAGGCTTTAAGTAGGCGGAAGGGCAGGTCAGGGGGCCACACGAGGGCCCCACACGCTAGGGCCGCGCGGCCAGCACCTGGGCCGCGCCGCCCTGTTGTGGCGGCACCTCGTGGCCCCACTTCGTAAGTCCTCCGGTCTTCTGGAAGCTTCGTGGAAAAATAGGCCCCTGGGCGTTGATTTCGTCCAATTCCGAGAATATTTCCTTACTAGGATTTCTGAAACCAAAAACAGCAGAAAACAGCAACTGGCTCTTCGGCATCTCGTTAATAGGTTAGTGCCGGAAAATGCATAAATATGACATAAAATATGCATAAAACATGTAGATATCATCAATAATGTGGCATGGAACATAAGAAATTATCGATACGTCGGAGACGTATCACGGCCATGCGCAGGAGGGGCGGGGGCGGCCGGCTCCGGCGCGGCCCTTCGCGGGTGCAGCCACGCGCAGGCGCGGCCTGGGGGGGGGGCGGGCGGGTCGAGCGCGGCCCGGCGCGAGCGCGGCGCGGCTAGGGTGGGGGCGGCGGCGAGGCGCGGGCGAGCGGGCGGGCGGGGAGGCGGGCGTTGCCGGGCGCGGCCGAGCACGGGACGGCAGCAGCCGGGGTGGCCGGGCGCGGTGCGGGAACGGCCGGTCGCGGCATGAGAGCGGTCGTGCATGCCCAGGCGGCGCAGGGCGGGCGCGGTCGTGCATGGCCAGGGCGAGGCCGGCAAGGGCGCAGACCGGTGAGGGGACGTGCTGGAGCTCCTCTTTGGCCAACACCATGTCCATGGCGAAGCTCCTCTGTGGCGTGGCGGAGCTCGTGGTCGTCATAGAGTCCATGACCGTCGTCGAGGAGCTCTTCCCGTACAGCCAGGGCGGGGCGACAACGGCGGCGCGGTGTCGTGGCAGAGCTCCTCCGTGGCGTGGCCATCGCGGAGTCCATGGCCATCGCCGAGGAGCTCTCCCCGTTGAGCCATGGAGAGGATTAAGGAGAGAGATTAAAGAGGCTCCTAAAAACACACGTTCTCAGCTTTTGCATCGTGGGGTCAAAGTTTGGATCAGTGGAGTCAAGGTTGTTGGAGATATGCCCAAGAGGCAATAATAAAATGGTTATTATAATATATCTTTGTGTTTATGATAATGTTTACATACCATGCTATAATTGTATTAACTGAAACATTGATACATGTGTGTTATGTGAACAACAAGGAGTCCCTAGTAAGCCTCTTAACTAGCTTGTTGATTAATAGATGATTAGTTTCATAATCATGAACATTGGATGTTATTAATAACAAGGTTATATCATTATATGAATGATGTAATGGACACACCCAATTAAGCGTAGCATAAGATCACGTCATTAAGTTATTTGCTATAAGCTTTCGATACATAGTTACCTAGTCCTTTCAACCATGAGATCATGTAAATCACTTATACCGGAAAGGTACTTTGATTACATCAAACGCCACTGCGTAAATGGGTGGTTATAAAGGTGGGATTAAGTATCCGGAAAGTATGAGTTGAGGCATATGGATCAACAGTGGGATTTGTCCATCCCGATGACGGATAGATATACTCTGGGCCCTCTCGGTGGAATGTCGTCTAAATAGCTTGCAAGCATATGAATGGTTCATAAGAGACCACATACCACGGTACGAGTAAAGAGTACTTGTCAGGAGACGAGGTTGAACAAGGTATAGAGTGATACCGATGATCAAACCTCGGACAAGTAAAATATCGCGTGACAAAGGGAATTGGTATCGTGTGTGAATGGTTCATTCGATCACTAAGTCATCGTTGAATATGTGGGAGCCATTATGGATCTCCAGATCCCGCTATTGGTTATTGGTCGGAGAGAAGTCTCAACCATGTCTACATAGTTCACGAACCGTAGGGTGACACACTTAAGGTTTGATGTCGTTTAAGTAGATATGGAATATGGAATGGAGTTCGAAGTTTTGTTCGGAGTCTCAGATGGGATCCAGGACATCACGAGGAGTTCCGGAATGGTCCGGAGAATAAGATTCATATATAGGAAGTCATTTTCTAGGTTTGAAAATGATCCGGTATTTTCTCTGGAAGGTTCTAGAAGGTTCTAGAAGAGTCCGGAAGAAATAAGGATGGAAGGTGGAGTCCCAGAGGGACTCCACCCACCTTGGCCGGCCAGCCTAAGGGAGGAAGAGTCCCAAGTGGACTCCCCACCATGGTGGCCGGCCACCCCACCAAGGAAAGGGGGGAGTCCCACTCCCCCTAGGTTTGGTCACATGGAAGGTTTTTGTTGGGGTCTTATTCGGACACTTTGACCTAAACCTTGGGGCTTCCACCTATATAAAGAGGGGAGGAGAGGGGTTGGCTGGCCACCACAACACCACCATGGCCGCACCCCTCAAGGCTGCCCTAGCCGGCGCCCCCTCTCCCAAACCCTAGCGGTTCCCTCCTACCTCTCTCTCCCACATAGCTTAGGCGAAGCTCTGTCGGAGATCTCCACCACCACCGCCACCACGCCGTTGTGCTGCCGGGATTCCGAGGAGGATCTACTACTTCCGCTGCCCGCTGGAACGGGGAGAAGGACGTCGTCATCAACACCGCACGTGTGACCGAGTACGGAGGTGCTGCCCGATCGTGGCACCGTGATCAAGATCTTCTACGCGCTTTTGCAAGCGGCAAGTGATCGTCTACCGCAGCAATAAGAGCCTACTCTGATAGGCTTTGGAAATCTTCAAGGGTGAGTCTTGATCATCCCCTCGTTGCTCCTGTCTTCTAGATTGCATCTTGGCTTGGATTGCGTTTTCGCGGTAGGAAATTTTTTGTTTTCTATGCAACGAATCCCTACAGTGGTATCAGAGCCGTGTCTATGCATAGATGGTTGCACGAGTAGAACACAATTGTTTTGTGGGCGTTGATGCTTTGTTGTCTTTAGTTCGAGTACTTTGCATCTTTGTGGCATGGTGGGATGAAGCGGCTCGGGCTAACTTTACATGACCGCGTTCATGAGACTTGTTCCACGTTCGACATGCAACTTGTATTGCATAAGTGGCTTTGCGGGTGTCTGTCTCTCCCACCATAGTGAAGATTCAATTTACTTTTTCTATTGACAACACTAGTATCACCGTTGTGGTTCATGTTCGTAGGTAGATTAGATCTTACTCGAAAACCCTAAACCACGTAAAATATGCAAACCAAATTAGAGGCGTCTAACTTGTTTTTGCAGGGTTTGGTGATGTGATATGGCCATGATGTGATGATGAATATGTATGAGATGATCATTATTGTATTGTGGCAACCGGCAGGAGCCTTATGGTTGTCTTTAAATTTCATGTTGAGTAGTATTTCAAAGTAGTTGTAATAGTTGCTACATGAGGTAAACAATCATGAAGACGGCGCCGTGGACCTTGACGCTACGCCGATGATGATGGAGATCATCCCCGTTGATGATGGAGATCATGTCCGTGCTTTGGAGATGAAGATCGAAGGCGCAAAGACTAAAGGGCCATATCATATCACATATGAATTGCATGTGATGTTAATCCTTTATGCATCTTATTTTGCTTAGATCGCGACGGTAGCATTATAAGATGATCCCTCACATTAATATCAAGATAATAAAGTGTTCTCCCCTCGTATGCACCGTTGCACAGTTCGTCGTTTCGAAGCATCTCGTGATGATCGGATGTGATAGACTCAACGTTCACATACAACGGGTGTAAGCCATGTTGCACACGCAGAATACTTGGGTTTGCTTGACGAGCCTAGCATGTACAGACATGGCCTCGGGACAACGGAAACCGAAAGGTTGAACACGAGTCATATGGATGATATGATCAACATGTTGATGTTCACCATTGAAGCTACATCATCTCACGTGATGATCGATTTTGATGTAGTGGATTTGGATCGTGTACCACTTAACAACTATGAGGGATGTTGTATTAAGTGGGAGTTCATTAGTAATTAGATTAAAACATGAACTAATTATCATAAACATAGTCTGAGTAGTATTTTGAATTAATTTTGTAGTATTGGCATCCGTTTTCTACCAAGCGCTAGTCTTGTTATTGAGATAGAAATACTGTTAAAATCTGACAAGAAACTTTACGGACTGGTACCGTATTGTTAAAGAATCAAGAAATGATTAAGTCCTATTGCAAACTTTTAGTAAACCTCACATTGTTGATTCAAAAGAGCTATGGTTTCAAGTAGTACCTAAAGTCATCTTGTCTCCGTGAAACTTGAAGTTCAAATCTGTTTGAAAAGTAAGGAGCTGAAAATTTAGTTTTCAGAAATAAGCAAGGTATGAGATATATGTGATATCTAAGACCTTATTGCAAGATGATAGAATATAATTTGGTGAGACTACATAAACTCATAAATTTTATGGGAATGTACGAAGGTTGAAGACGCAAGGCGTCCCAA
This sequence comes from Lolium perenne, assembly GCF_019359855.2. Lineage (NCBI taxonomy): Eukaryota > Viridiplantae > Streptophyta > Magnoliopsida > Poales > Poaceae > Lolium > Lolium perenne. Next base: position 122,474,363 of record NC_067250.2, on the reverse strand, counting down.
TCCTCCAACTATTGGGGCACTAATGATATTTGCATATCTATGAAGTGATCGTCCTTAGTATGCACCGTTGCTAAGACTCGTCGTTTCGAAGCATCACGTGATGATCGGGTATTATAGATTCTACGTGTGCATACAACGGGTGCAAGCCAGATTTGCACATGCGAATACTGAGGTTAAACTTTACGAGCCTAGCATGTACAGACATGGTCTCGGAAAAGTCGTCATGATATGATGGATAAAATTATGAGTGAAATTGTTCATCATATTACAAAGTTACTAATAGTGAAATCTGAAACACTTGTCATATGATGATCAACTTCAAAGTAAGAACCTCAAGGTTATTGGTATTTGACCAACAAATCTAGAAGTTATTGAAGGTGAAGTATTTTCTGAATAATGAGGAAAGCTAAAAGAGAAACTACAAAAGATATTTTGGCAGAAAGAAAAGAGAAGACTAGAAAGTCTAGCTCAGGTGTATATACATGATATACATGTTATGGTTGTATTCCTAGTTTGGTCACACAATGAAATTCTTGGGTATTAGTACCATATTGGTTGGTATGAAATGTCATACAAAACAGCGCAATACAAGAATACAATGGCCTAAGTGACTGACAAGGAATATGATAGGAATGCACTTCTGGAACAAAAATAAAGTGTTATTATGTTCGTCGTTGGCATCCTATCTAGCCCTTAGAATTTATAATAAAGAACTTAATAATTGTTATTTTGCTCTGGTCAAATGAAAACAATGAGTTGTTCAAATTATGACATTACTCCATGTACGATGGATAAGTTATTATATATCTTAATGGTGAAACACACATACATAATACTGACGCTAAAATGCCATAAGGCAAATGATTTGAATTCCACTTATTTGTGGAACCGCAATTTAGGTCATATTAGAAAGGAACGCATGAAGGAACTCCATGCAAATGGATTTTTTTGGAGTCATTCGATTTTTGAATCGTTTGGCGCTTGCAAATCTTTTCTAAAGAGAATGACTGAAATACCGTTCATAGGCCAAGAGTTGAACGGGAAACTAACTTAGTGAAAACATATATGATGATGTATGTGGTTCACTGGGCATAGTTGTGTGCGGGAGATTCTTCTACTTCATGAAAACTTCCAACAATGAATTGAGTATATATATGTGGATATATTCGATAAGGAAGAAGTTTGAAACATTTGAATGGATTCAAATAAATTTCAGCATGAAGTGGAAATCATCGTAATAGAAAAGTCAAATATCTATGAATGGATCATGGGGGAAATATTTGAACTACGAGTTTTAGCGAACATCTAAGAGAGTTATGAAATTGTTCTACGACTCACGTTTCTTGGAGTATCATAATGATGATGGAGTATCCGAGAGATGTATCCAAACCTTGTTGGATCAATGATAAGATAAAATATTGATGCCATTATATTTTTGTAAATTATGCTTTAGAGACTACCGCTTTTACACTAAATAGAGCATCATCATGATCCGTTGAAATGACACCATACGAGTTATGGCATGGGTATGAACCCTAATAGTCCTTTCTTAAATTTTGGAATGCATAGCATAAAGTAAATAAGTTTACAACCAAAATCGGATGAATGTCTTTGTTGGTTATCCCACAGAATTGATTGGGAATTCTTTCCACTATGGAGACAAAGACAAAAGTGTTTGTCAATGTTTCTTACTTATTTCCAAGAAATTGTTTTTAGCGAAGTATTTGAGTGGGAGGACAATAGAACTTGATAAGGTTTATGAACCTGAGCATAATGATCAGAGTAGCGCAGCATCGGAATTGGTTCCGGAAGCGGCCACGACGATCATGGCTCCCATGTCTACAAAATGTTATAGTCATGGAGATCGAAGTACTTATTGAACCTTGTAGGTATGGTTTACTTTGTGATCAAATAAATGATTTGTGAACAAAGGATTGTTTTTTGAACAATGATAAACCAACTACATACAAAGAAGTTATGATGGGCCCTGACTCCGTTAAAATGGCTATACGCCATGAAATCCAAGATAGATGAATACTTTTTGAAAGTAAATAGATCTATAAAATTGATGGACTTGGATGGAATATCTTTGAATAAGCTCGACTTGTCGAAAAGTTGTTTACGACAAAGTTCAAAGAGTTGACTACGATAAGATTAGATCTTCCGTAGCAATGCTTATAGTCTATGTGGATTATTCTAGTAATCGCTACATATTTCTTTCATGAGATATGATAGTAGGATGGCAAAATACATTACTTAACAGAAGTGTGTATTAAAGGTGTATACAAGATACAACCAATTGTTTTGCTAGTCCGTGGAATACTAGATAGGTATACGAACTTCAATTGGATGAGGTGAGTTTCGCGGAGTTGGAATCTTCACCGGATGAAATAGTCAAAGAGTTTTGGATTTCATCAGAAACGATGAAGATGCTTGCATTTGCAAGAAATTAAGTGGGAGCGCTGAGACATATTTATAATACTTTATGTAGATGACATATAGTTGGTTATAAATGATGTAATTATATACTTGATTATAAAAGGTTTCATTGAGAATTAACTTCAATGAAAGAATATGGACAGAAACATATTTAGTGTCAAGATCTATGAAGATAGATTGAAACACATAAAAAGTTTCAGTCAAAGTACATAGAATGGATATTGAAGTAGTTCAATATAGAAATATTAAGAAGGTGTTCTTTTCATGTGAAGTTTTAACAAGACTTGAGTGTATCTGACACTCAATGAGTAAAAACACATGAGTGATCACGAATAATATGTACACAACCAGATGTCCTGTGCTCTAAAATGTTATGAGCATATACCAGAATGATTCATGTGATGATCATTGGACGACAGTAAGAATATCCTTGAGTACTTTAGAAGAACCAAGGATATATATATAATTTTATATGGGGTAATGTCAAACAAATCGCTGTAAGGTGTTGCACCGATATTTGTTTGGTCACATATAAAAATGAAATTCAAATCTCAATTAGGCTAAGTATTGTTTAAAAGGTAACACAATGCTAGATTTAGAAGAGTTCTAAATATTGTGACGGATTCTACAAACATAGGCAAAGCATGACATTGTTTTGACAATGCCTGAGGATGTTGAGTCAAGAAATTCTTTGAGAACTTGGTGTAGTTCCGATAGTGTCAGAACTTTAAAGCTATATTGTATGTGACAATATTAGTGACATATTTCAGACCGCGGAATTAAGGTTCCACCAGAAGACCAAACATATTTAATGCCGACTCATTTGGAAAATGAGTGATGCGTGAAGACGCTAATGAATTGCAAAATACATACGTTTCTGAGTGTGTCAGAATCATTGACTAAAACCTCTCCCGTGAGCAAAACATGATAAAGCACCAGAAGGCCAAGGTGTTATATCTTTACAAATGTAAACTAGATTATTGACTCTAGTGCAAGTGGGAGACTGTTGGAGATATGCCCAAGAGGCAATAATAAAATGGTTATTATAATATATCTTTGTGTTTATGATAATGTTTACATACCATGCTATAATTGTATTAACTGAAACATTGATACATGTGTGTTATGTGAACAACAAGGAGTCCCTAGTAAGCCTCTTAACTAGCTTGTTGATTAATAGATGATTAGTTTCATAATCATGAACATTGGATGTTATTAATAACAAGGTTATATCATTATATGAATGATGTAATGGACACACCCAATTAAGCGTAGCATAAGATCACGTCATTAAGTTATTTGCTATAAGCTTTCGATACATAGTTACCTAGTCCTTTCGACCATGAGATCATGTAAATCACTTATACCGGAAAGGTACTTTGATTACATCAAACGCCACTGCGTAAATGGGTGGTTATAAAGGTGGGATTAAGTATCCGGAAAGTATGAGTTGAGGCATATGGATCAACAGTGGGATTTGTCCATCCCGATGACGGATAGATATACTCTGGGCCCTCTCGGTGGAATGTCGTCTAAATAGCTTGCAAGCATATGAATGGTGAAAGGACACGGATGTCGCCTAGAGGGGGGGGGGGTGAATAGGCGATTTAAAACTTTTACGAGATGGGCTTAACAAATGCGGAATAAAACTAGCGTTTACTTTGTCAAGCCCAAAGCCTATAAACTATGGTTCACCTATGTGCACCAACAACTTATTCTAAGCAATGGTTCACCTATGTGCACTAACAACTTATGCTAAGCAAGACAAGCAACTTATGTGATAGCAAGATATATATATAACTTCAAGCACGATGGCTATCACAAAGTAAAGTGCATAAGTAAAGAGCTCGGGTATAGGAATAACCGAAGTGACGCGGAGACAACGATGTAGCCCGAAGTTCACACTCTTGCGAGTGCTACTCTCCGTTGGAGCGGTGTGGAGGACAAGTCACTCCAAATGCACGAGGGCCACCGTATTCTCCTCGAGAATTCCCACCAAAAGGGATGTCCTCGATCCACTATGGGACCTTAGGAAGGTCACCGAACCCGCACAAAGCTTGGGGCTATCTCCACAACTTAATTGGAGGCTCCCAATAAATTGCCACAAAGGCCTTGCCCTTGAAGATTCTCCACAACTTAATTGGAGTCCCCAAGAACACCACTAAGATGCCACAAAGGCCTTCCCCTTGAAGATTCTCCACAACTTAATTGGAGTCCCCAAGAACACCACTAAGATGCCACAAAGGCCTTGCCCTTGAAGATTCTCCACAACTTAATTGGAGTCCCCAAGAACACCACTAAGTTGCCACAAAGGCTTAGAATCCGTCTAGGGTTCCAAGAACCCAAGAGTAACAACCTTCTTGCTTTCACCTCCACGAATCACCATGGAGAACTCAAACCGATGCACCAAATGCAATGGCAAGAACACCACAAAGATGCTCAAGTCCTTCTCTCTCAAATTCCAACAAAGCTACAAAAGCTATTGGGGGAATAAGAGAGGAAGAACAAATAAGAGGAGGAACACCAAATTTCTCCAAGATCTAGATCTAGTGGATTCCCCTCACAAAGAGAGAGATTTGATTGGTAGGAATGTAGATCTAGATCTCCTCTTCCTTTTCCCTCAAATAGATTCAAGAAGCATAGGTGGAGTAGAGGGAAAGAGAAGCTCTCAAGGTCAACAATGGTGGAGAGCACTTGGGGGAAGAGTTAGCTGCCCAAGGAGGAAGAAGGGGGGCTTAAATACCCCCTCCCATCGAAATATGACCGTTTGGGTCAGCTCAGGCCGGATTTTTCGGGCCGGATATTTGCAAAATATCCGGGCCCCGAAAAACGGCTAAGGACATGAGAAAACTGCTCTGAGGATGGGGGCCGGACATTTGGCCGGATATTTGCCCGGATTTGTCCAAAAACCGGATTTTTCCGGGGGGCCGGATTATCCGCCCCAAACTTGGGCCGGAATATCCCCCCCCCCCCCCCCCGAAAACTGCAGAAACACCAAAACGAGAATGATCATAACTTGAGCATCCGGACTCCGATTTTGATGATCTTGGGCTTGTTTCAAAGCTAGTAACAAGCTCTACAAGATCATGCAGGGAACCATCATAGTACAGCAAGGTAGGATATAAATAAATGAAGAAAGGTTTGACCTATCTAAAAAAGACATACCGGTAAAACCTCCAACCTTGAAAATGCAACAAGTGATCTATGCAAAATCCATTTTCGATGAACTAGAGCTTGTCATGAGAATAAAACTCTAAATCATCACATGGATAAGATCCAAATGACAACCAAGAAAGATGATGAACCAAACTCGAAAACGCAACAAGTGATCTATGCGAAATCCGTTTTCGATGAACTAGAGCTTGTCATGAGAATAAGCACAAGCGCTAAAACATCACATGGATAAGGTCCAAATAACAACCAAGAAAGATGATGCAAGGATGCAAAGGTTTGAGCTCTCTCCGAACGATACGATCGAGTTACTCACTCGAGAGCCCTCTTGATAGTACGGCAACTATACTATAAACCGGTCTCCAACTACACTATGAGACCGGTGAGAAAGAAACCCTATCAAGAGCAAACCTTATACTTGCGCATTCCACTTGAGCTCGATGATGATGATCTTGACCTCAACAAGATGGAACGCCTTTCTTGCTTGTGTCTGCTTGACGAAGGCTTGTGGATTGCTCCCCCATAATCCACCATGGGAGAGCTTCTTCTTCGGCGCATCTTCACATATCCATGATCACCATATGGATGGCAAGACTCAAGCAAAGGACCTCTTCGAGATGGCTCATCTTGAACTTGCACTTCATTTCTTCATTCTTCATCATGTTGATGTCTTGAAGTAACTTGAGGGCTCACTTCATCTTCATCTCCAAGACATACTTGACACTAGATATCCTTCATCAAATTCTTCTTATTGCAACCTTGAATCCAACATATGGTTCAAGAATTGCCTATGGACAACTCCTACAAATATAACTCAATGCAAACATTAGTCCATAGGGATTGTCATTAATTACCAAAACCACACATGGGGGCTCCATGCACTTTCAATCTCCCCCATTTTGGTAATTGATGACAATCTCTTTGAGAGGGTTTATATAAGGAATTTAAGTAACAAATAAGTTGAATATATAGAGCAAACTCCCCCATAATATATGCATGTGTGAATGATCTTGACTTTCATTGCATATATTCGCATTCAAAGCCTAGTGGAGTTTCCTCTAAATATTCAACTATGCAAAGCAACAAGATGCAATGCAATAAAGGCACATGCTTAAGCACAAAGCAAAGACATAACCAAATTCCCTTAAACCCTCCAAACTTCTCCCCCATTGGCACCAATTGCCGAAATGGGTGAAAAATTTAGAAGGCCAATATAGTGAGAGTTCCTCCATAGCATGTGCATTTCTCATAATTTGAGTGGAATCAAATGCACATATCCAATGACGAATATTCGGAAGGAATCACACTATAGATAGGATCAAAGATTGCAAAAAGATAACAAAGTCTAGAAGCTTCAACAAATGAAGCAAGCAACCAAATGAACCACAAAGAGGATACCAAAAGAAAGATAGATATTATGATAAGATCAAGAAGATTGCTCTAAATAATATGAGGAAGCTCCCCAAGGTTTGTGCACAAAACTAGACAATTTGCATTGGAGTATAAAGTGCACAAACATGGAATCATCACTCCCATAATATCATTCAAAAACAAAAGATACCAAGTGAATCAAACTCTAATGATCACCACATGATAGTGTTCTAAATCAAATGAGGAAGCTCCCCAAGGTACATGCATAAAATAAAATGTTGCATTTGAATAAAATATGCATAACATGGAATCCTCACTCCCTCATTTAAAACACAAACATTTGTAATAGATCATAGATAGAAAAATAAGCTAAACACTTGCAACAAACAAATAGTTGAGCAACAAGTAAGAGGCACCATAATAAAAAGGCTCAACCAAGAGGATATGTGAAAGGCATGATAAAGCATATTATAAGACTATTACAAGGATGAGTAAAAAGCATCATCATAGTCTTCAATGAATTATATTGCTTAGCATGACCAATCAACACGCAATAAATAAATAAGATATCAAAAGGAGATGTATCATCTCTTATGTGTATAAGTTTCTCTAAGTGGGCAATATCACAAAGATATTTATCCACAAAGAAACATGCACACACAAAATGGATACGCAAGAAATATAGTATGATATCCCAAAATGAAGTCATGCAATTTACCAATAAGAATTTTTGCTTAATAGCATGGCCAAAGGCTCAATTTTATCTTATTGTACATTCATGAACTTAAACCACAAACATCTAAAATACATCACAAATATCAACAAGGGATATAAGATAGTTGGGATGCATTTAGAAAGGCAACAAGTATCACAAACGAGGATACCAAAAGAAATAACTAAATTTGCACTTTCATCTATATTACACACGTGAGAGCCTTGAGGAATTGATATGCAATAAAATTGCTAGATAGGCATAGATGGGATGGGTGAATCATGAGCATGATTTTATATACTTCCCAACATATGTACTCATCTCAAATTACTCACATTCGCAATAAAGAGGTTTCGTTAAGACTTTAGCAAGAAGCACAACATTTGCAAATCAAGAGATTTATGCCAAGATGCAACCACATGGTTGGATGCTAGAAAAATATGCATGAGAAGATACTTGTTACCGAGATAGCATTGGTGTGGATGTAGTAGATATGTGTTCGTTGACCATCCTAGCTTGCCTCAAGTTACCATTGAGTCACCACTTCTACCCAAGAGTGAGACAAGCATCCAATGCATATCCATTGTACCTAACACAAAGGTAAGTACAAAAAGGTCCCCAAACTAATTGGGTCCGAAGTAGTTAGACACACTACAACATATAGGACAAACTCCACAATACTATGTGCATATAGATATGCAATTGAATTTCATGCACATCTTAGCCAAATTAGGATTTGATGGAGTTTACCCTATATATTGGATCAAAGAAAGTAACACATGCCATAAGATATACATATATTAAATATGCATGCACAATACTTTCAAGAACCAAAGGAAGATACAATTTGGACAAAACACTAAATAAATCAAGAGACAATGGTTGCCCAAATTATATCAAAGAATCAAATCAACACAAGATTGACTCCAAAGAATTATCTCATTATAAGAAGCTAATTAAACCTAAACACAAAGGAATGAGATAACCAACTCCCAAGAGAGCAAGGTTCCAACAAATAAACCAAACCCTCGAAACTTTTTATGATGGCACAAAGTACCAAAAAGAAAATTTATGTCTCCCAAAACCAAATTGTTGACAATGATCAAGAGATGTTAAGCCTTCTAACAAATATAGGAGAGATCCCCCAAGATTAGTGCATTATCTAGGATTTTGCATATGAATACAAAGTGCACAAAACTAGGATCATCACGCTACCTATATCTACTAAAAATGCTAAGAAAGTTTGAAAAGACAAATTAAATCCATAAGATGCAAGGAAGACACATGGGAGTCAAAGAACAACAAATTCATGGCAATGAATAAGGAAATTTAAACACAAGAGCCAATGTAGATATGATCAATAAATATCTACCTCATAATTGATTACCAATTGTCCTAGGACAAGAGGTATTAGGAAATATTTCCCGGTGGTAGTTTGTAAGTATACATAAGATCATATTTACAACGAACAAAGCATATGGTAAAAGATAAGAGTTAACCATCATGCAAAGAAAGTTTCTTGATAGCTTCATTTAGTCATACCAACATGCAAGGCAATTAATAGTATTCGTACCAACATGCAAAGCAATTAATAGTATTCATACCAACATGCAAAGCAATTAATAGTATGACTTGAAGCACATGGTTTTCCAAAAATGTATTGAGGGACACGTTGTGAAAAACTATGCCAAGAAAAACTTTCACAAATAAGATCCACAAAGATATTAGCAATGAAGCTATTTAAGCAAATTGGAGCTTGTTTGAGCAAACATGCCACATAGGAGAGAGATAATTTACGATATCAATTCTATGTGACACAACCTCAAATGTTCACATTTTCTAGGCTTGTAATATGCACAAAGCTTATTACTCCCCCATAATGTGATAAGGAATTTATTTTCACAAGAGGCAAATAAGATCCAACTAGCGATATTAATGGACAATAGAATTTGAATTTCTCACGAATATGACATACCACATAGAGACTAGATAATCTTGCAATATCAATTCTAAGTGATATTCCTCATGTACACACATTGTTAGGATCATGAAATTCCCAAAGGAATATCACTTCCCCAAAATGGATAGTCCATTAATTGCTCATAAGAGCCATATAAGATACAACAAGATGCAAAGAGGCTCCAACACAAACACAAATAAATGGTGTGCAACCCAACATGCATAGACTTGATTTCTCAAGAAAAGCAAGTAGGAAGCACAACATATACAAACACATGTTAGGAACAAAACTAACACATGCAAAGGGGCGAGTAACTTTCAATATAAATGAGTTGAGCACATGTTACCGCAAGGAGGAACATTGAATATATGATAGAAGCAAGATAACCAAGACTTGTCTTGAGATAATATAAATGATGAAGATCCCTTAATTCTTCATGATGTAGCCAAGTCTCCAATGCCCTCCAACAAGCACCTATTGATCAAATTTTAGATTGTTGGTCCCCAACTAAGTTGGGTCCTAAGATGTTAGTCACAATAGGCTTGGCAACCCAAATGGTTCTTTTCTTGACACCACTTTGAGCACCAACATATTTGGCAAACACATTGCCACCCTCATCCTTACGAAGAGAATAAACATTATCAATGGTGATAGAGTTGGATGAGGTACCAATAGTGCACAAGGAGGAGATGTGGCCCTTCTCACGGCATATGTAGCAAGTTCTTTTCTTCTCCTTCTTCTCACTAGGTTTCTCCACAATGGGAGCATTGGCTTGTTTCTTCTTGGGAAGTGGCATTTCTTCAACTTGAGGTTGAATATAAGTTTGAGCTTGAGGCCGCTTCCCTTTTTGCTTCTTCTTCAAAGGGCAAGATCTAACATGGTGCCCTTCAATATTGCACTTGAAGCAAACAATCTTGGCCAGGTCTTTGACTTGTACTTGGCCCTTCTTCTTGTTGTTGTTCTTGGACTTGTTCTTGTTGTTGGATTTGAATCCAAGTCCACTCTTGTCATTGGGGGATTGTTGCATACTCAACATTGTGTCAAGTTTGCATTTCCCTTCATGACCCTTTACCAAGTCATTCTTCAAAGAAGTGACTTGGGCCTTGAGCTCTTTGATTTCCTCTACATGGTTAGTAACAACACAAGTACTAGAGGAAGTAGAATCTTCATTGTTAGAGCAACAAGGCAAGGAAGATAATTCATCACAAGATTTAGCAATATTATGAGTGGATGAATTACTAGGACTAGCACATGGCAATATAGCATTTTGAGTAGTAGTGTTAGTATCCACATGAGGCTCACAAGGTGTTTCCTTTGATATGATAGCCTCATGAGCTAACTTTAGCCTATCATGAGAGGCTAGAAGATCCTCATGGGAGCTAGAAAGCTTTCCATGATTTTCTTCCAATTTCCCATAATTGGTAGTTAGCAAATCAAGTTGAGACCTTAGCTCAACATTCTCCTTCAAGGTAGATGCTTCACAAGAAATAGAGTTAGTAGCACAAGCATCATTATCAATAGCAATAGGAGAAGGCAAGTTGGCATGCTCTTTTAGATAAGAAGCTTTAAGTTGCTCATGCGACTTGGTGAGTTTGGTGAGCGCACTCTCAATGACCCTTGAGCCTTTTTGAGTTGCTCAAAATCCTCACGGAGTTTAGCATTAACAAACACAAGCTTATCATTTTTTAGCTTTAGTTCATTTGCCATCTCAAGAGCTCTATCATGGTTTTCCTTTTCTCTAGACAATTCTAGAGCAAAGGTCTCCTCAAGAGCTTCCTTGATGGTTTGTTCTTCTTCAAGTTCATTCTTTAATGATGCTACATCATCGGCATACTCTCGTTCAAGAGCACCCTTTTTATCAATGGTGTTCTCATGCATCCAAATAAGTTTTTGGCTCTCAATAGCGGTAGTCAAGATTTCAAAGAAGTGAGAGCTAGCAATTTTATCATTGTAAAGAACCTTGAATACACTCATACCCTTATCGCGTAGAGAGACAACCCAATCCTCTTCTTCATATTCATCCTCATCCTTATCACCACGAGAAATATTAGGTTCCATGGTAGGAGGTACCGTGGAACCCTTGGCCATAAGGCATATATGAGGACCGTGAGATAAAGATGAGGAGTTACTTGAGGCTCCTTTCAAGATCTTGTCTTGACCAATAGAATCTTTGGTTTCCTCTACATTGTTAGACACACAACAACTAGAGGAAATAGAATCATTTTTATCATGGCCACAAGACAATGCAAGCATATCATCATTAGATTTTTTCAAGCAACTTACACATGATATGCAAGGACTATCAACACAAGCATGTAAATCATTTCTAGTGCTAGATGTGTTTGAGTCCGTAGACGAAACATTGCAATGAGATAGAGATGAAGAATCATTAATAGAAAGCTCAATATCAACATTGCAATTTTCATCACCACTCACCATATCATTACCTTGTGTCTTGACACACTTTGGTGAAGTGGATGAAGATGAGAACTCATCACGGCCGGAAGTGGAAGCCATACAATCATCCTCAATAATATTGGACACATCATATTTGTCTTGAAGCTTTGTCCATAGTTCATGAGCGCTCCCAAAAGGCATGATTGAAGAAGTAACTACATTGCTCACAACAATGGAAAACACATGAGAAGCAAGAGCATCGAGACAAGAGTTTTTCTTTTCCTCATAAGATAAATTTTGGGGATCCTTAGGAGAAGAAAAACCCATGTCAAGAAATCGCTCCATGTTCGGGGAAATACCCCGCAAAATATTAAGCACATAAATTTTCCATAGATCATAATTTGTGCCATCAAATATAAACAAGTTATTGTGATCTAATCCCCTAACCGACATCTTTACTCTCAAGGCGGTGAAGCCTAAGAATGAGAGACCTTGCTCTGATACCAATTGAAAGGACACGGATGTCGCCTAGAGGGGGGGTGAATAGGTGATTTAAAACTTTTACGAGATGGGCTTAACAAATGCGGAATAAAACTAGCGTTTACTTTGTCAAGCCCAAAGCCTATAAACTATGGTTCACCTATGTGCACCAACAACTTATTCTAAGCAATGGTTCACCTATGTGCACTAACAACTTATGCTAAGCAAGACAAGCAACTTATGTGATAGCAAGATATATATATAACTTCAAGCACGATGGCTATCACAAAGTAAAGTGCATAAGTAAAGAGCTCGGGTATAGGAATAACCGAAGTGACGCGGAGACAACGATGTAGCCCGAAGTTCACACTCTTGCGAGTGCTACTCTCCGTTGGAGCGGTGTGGAGGACAAGTCACTCCAAATGCACGAGGGCCACCGTATTCTCCTCGAGAATTCCCACCAAAAGGGATGTCCTCGATCCACTATGGGACCTTAGGAAGGTCACCGAACCCGCACAAAGCTTGGGGCTATCTCCACAACTTAATTGGACGCTCCCAATAAATTGCCACAAGGGCCTTGCCCTTGAAGATTCTCCACAACTTAATTGGAGTCCCCAAGAACACCACTAAGATGCCACAAAGGCCTTGCCCTTGAAGATTCTCCACAACTTAATTGGAGTCCCCAAGAACACCACTAAGATGCCACAAAGGCCTTGCCCTTGAAGATTCTCCACAACTTAATTGGAGTCCCCAAGAACACCACTAAGATGCCACAAAGGCCTAGAATCCGTCTAGGGTTCCAAGAACCCAAGAGTAACAACCTTCTTGCTTTCACCTCCACGAATCACCGTGGAGAACTCAAACCGATGCACCAAATGCAATGGCAAGAACACCACAAAGATGCTCAAGTCCTTCTCTCTCAAATTCCAACAAAGCTACAAAAGCTATTGGGGGAATAAGAGAGGAAGAACAAATAAGAGGAGGAACACCAAATTTCTCCAAGATCTAGATCTAGTGGATTCCCCTCACAAAGAGAGGGATTTGATTGGTAGGAATGTAGATCTAGATCTCCTCTTCCTTTTCCCTCAAATAGATTCAAGAAGCATAGGTGGAGTAGAGGGAAAGAGAAGCTCTCAAGGTCAACAATGGTGGAGAGCACTTGGGGGAAGAGTTAGCTGCCCAAGGAGGAAGAAGGGGGGCTTAAATACCCCCTCCCATCGAAATATGACCGTTTGGGTCAGCTCAGGCCGGATTTTCCGAGCCGGATATTTGCAAAATATCCGGGCCCCGAAAAACGGCTAAGGACATGAGAAAACTGCTCTCAGGATGGGGGCCGGACATTTGGCCGGATATTTGCCCGGATTTGTCCAAAAACCGGATTTTTCCGGGGGGCCGGATTATCCGCCCCAAACTTGGGCCGGAATATCCGCCCCCCCGAAAACTGCAGAAACACCAAAACGATAATGATCATAACTTGAGCATCCGGACTCCGATTTTGATGATCTTGGGCTTGTTTCGAAGCTAGTAACAAGCTCTACAAGATCATGTAGGGAACCATCATAGTCCAGCAAGGTAGGATATAAATAAATGAAGAAAGGTTTGACCTATCTAAAAAAGACATACCGGTAAAACCTCCAACCTTGAAAATGCAACAAGTGATCTATGCAAAATCCATTTTCGATGAACTAGAGCTTGTCATGAGAATAAGCACAAGCTCTAAATCATCACATGGATAAGATCCAAATGACAACCAAGAAAGATGATGAACCAAACTCGAAAACGCAACAAGTGATCTATGCGAAATCCGTTTTCGATGAACTAGAGCTTGTCATGAGAATAAGCACAAGCGCTAAAACATCACATGGATAAGGTCCAAATAACAACCAAGAAAGATGATGCAAGGATGCAAAGGTTTGAGCTCTCTCCGAATGATACGATCGAGTTACTCACTCGAGAGCCCTCTTGATAGTACGGCAACTATACTATAAACCGGTCTCCAACTACACTATGAGACCGGTGAGAAAGAAATCCTATCAAGAGCAAACCTTATACTTGCGCATTCCACTTGAGCTCGATGACGACGATCTTGACCTCAACAAGATGGAACGCCTTTCTTGCTTGTGTTTGCTTGACGAAGGCTTGTGGATTGCTCCCCCATAATCCACCATGGGAGAGCTTCTTCTTCGGCGCATCTTCACATATCCATGATCACCATATGGATGGCAAGACTCAAGCAAAGGACCTCTTCGAGATGGCTCATCTTGAACTTGCACTTCATTTCTTCATTCTTCATCATGTTGATGTCTTGAAGTAACTTGAGGGCTCACTTCATCTTCATCTCCAAGACATACTTGACACTAGATATCCTTCATCAAATTCTTCTTATTGCAACCTTGAATCCAACATATGGTTCAAGAATTGCCTATGGACAACTCCTACAAATATAACTCAATGCAAACATTAGTCCATAGGGATTGTCATTAATTACCAAAACCACACATGGGGGCTCCATGCACTTTCAATCTCCCCCATTTTGGTAATTGATGACAATCTCTTTGAGAGGGTTTATATAAGGAATTTAAGTAACAAATAAGTTGAATATATAGAGCAAACTCCCCCATAATATATGCATGTGTGAATAATCTTGACTTTCATTGCATATATTCGCATTCAAACTCCCTTCTCTTTCTTTTAATCAAAACCCTAAGAAGGCCACCTCTCTCCCCTGGGCCTTTCTCTTCTCTGGCCCAGCCTCGTTTTCCTCCCTTCCCCACCGGCGGCCCAACTCACTCTTTCAGCCCATCTCCACTGGTATCGCTTCACTAGGGAGATGCCCTCTCCGTAGATGTCGTCTTCCCCCTTCAGGCGCGCGGCGTGAGCACGCAGTGGTCCTCCACCTACCGCACCATCCTCCCCATGTGAAGCCGCTCCCTTCTCCTGCTTTATATCTTGGACCGCACCTCTCTTTCCCCTATCCCAAGTCTTTCTCCTCCTCCCCCTTTCATCTTTCTCTGCAAGCCAAGCGGAGGAGAAAAACCACCGAGCGCCTCCTCGCCGGCGCCCCACCACTCCGGTCGTCCCCTCGTCAATCCAACGCCACCAGGAGATGCGCCTCGTCTCCTGGACCAACCCCGTCGAAGGAATCGACTTAAGGCGCCCTAAATCGCCGCCGACGACCTCGTTCCCCATCAGTACCGGCGGCCAAATTCTCCATCTCCGGCCGCCACCGACTTCCTCTGCGTCGTCCTACGCGTTCCTGGTACCCTCCTCTACCTCCCAGTACTCCTTCCCTTCTCCTCCGTCCCCTAGTTCAACCTGCCCGCGTTGACATCATCCTTCCGTCGCAGATACCTCGACGCCGGCGACCCTTCGTTGGTTCCCCTTTGACGGCGCCACCACCTTCTTGTTCCTCGCATTGATGCTGACCCCTGCACCAAGTCTTGCATCATGGGGCGCCCTGCAACGCCCGCGCGCGCCATGCCATGCCGCGGTGATCACCGGCTGCGTTTCAGTCGAGCACCTTCCGTGCGCGCATGCAAGGTTGGCCAGCGTGGCAACCACGTCAACACCAGGACCCACCCGTCAGCCTCTTCGACTCGCTACCCCTTGGTGAGAATCCCCTCAGATCTAGATCTGTGCCGTTTTCGCGCAGAGGCCCCTGCCTGTTTATCCAGCTTAACCCGCGATCGCTGCAATTTCTGAAAACCCCCATGCAGTTCTGTGTGACTCAACCCACGGTACGTCTGACTGGAAAGCGCCACGTGGTCCCGTGCGTCAGCCTCTGTGGCTAGATTCCCCTGGGTATAAAATGTTCCTCTTTCTCTCTGTTTTTCCAGAAATTCCAGAAAATGCTCATATTTTGTATAATTCATATCTTCTAAAATACAACTCCAAATAAAATGTGTTATATATGAAAATTGATCAGAAAAACATAAGGAACATGAATATGCTATCCAGTCATATGTTTGCATCTCGCATCATGTCGAGCCGTGATAGTTTGCGCATTTCACCTCACATATATATGCGGAGTATTTCGGAACACCGACGTGGTTTTCCCCGCTCCGTTTAACTTTGATGTAGCTCACCCCTGCCATGTTATGCCGAATCAAGGGGACGCGGTCAGAGCATCGGCGGTGGCGCCTAGCATCTCGGCCCGCCTTTTCCACCCGTGCTCCCCGAGCCAGCGACAACAATTTGGTTGTTGCACGAGATATTGTCCTCTTAGATTGAGCTTCAGCAACATCATCTCACTAACAAACATTGCGACTTAACAAAGACCAAAGTTGTTATACTTATATACATAACTATTATAGCTTGGTGCAAATTCAGAAATTCGGGTGTAAAAGGGACATTGCATAGGTTTGGGTGATCTCATTATTACTCTGACAAAATGTGTATGCCCGGCCATTCGCGCAAAAAAACAATTTTATTGTGATTAATTTCAGAATATATAAGTAACCAAAAAACACTCAAAACATAAACCACATCATTTTATTCTCTACTTCATGGTTTGTGTATCCTCTTCACAATCTTTCGCTTTTGCCCAGCACTCACTTCCAAAATCATAGAAGTGAAGGCCATTTAGAAAACAGTAATTTTCTTGCCAAGCTCAATATGGATGATACCTATCATCCTATCCTCAAGAGGAGCAAACCACAAACAGAGCCGGATGTTATAATAAATGATCACTTGAGTGCAGAATTTGTACCATAGTTTAATGAAACGCGATACCTTATGTAGAATACTCTCATTCAACCAATTGTCAAGAGCTTTCCCATCAATACATTTCTCTGTCCCATCAACTCCTTGCAGAAGCTACAAAATAATTGTAGTACGACTCCACGCAGTTCCTTCACATTAAGATATGGCTCACTTATGTTCAGGCTGCACATATTTGCCGTGACGATACAATTAAGTCATGTGTAAATAAGCACCAAGGATTTTCTGCAAAGAATTTTTACGATAATTTACTTTCGATCTACGACCATACCACTCAATTAAGTTGAACACAAGATCAATTGATACAATTCTTATTCAGCAACACGAATAACAAAAGGCATAATACTGAAGTAGCATTCATGGTAAAGAAAACCAACAGAGAGGCATTCACCTGTTCCTGGACTGTCAATTGCTGCAAAGCGTATCCATGTGTAATTGGCCAATCTGAGGTCGGTAGTGAATCTCAAGCACATCTATCTATGATGTCCAGGAATCAAATAGTTAGTTTGCCAAAATAATGTATAGCGGGAAGGTCGGGAGGATGGGAGCACACCTGCATCATACCACACATAACTATTGGATCCTCATGCACCAACACTAATCATGGTCGATGCCGGTGTAGGCATCTGCTTCCACCCAAATCCAAACCTTCCAGGTCATACATGATGTGGAACATTCAGGCTGGAAAAGAAATATTTTGTCACCGCATTTGTAGAACAGACCTCTGAATTTAAATCGTTTAGCCAACCTGTAAATTATATATTTCATTGCCCTCATCTAGAGGTACAAAAAGGCTCTTAAGTATTCTAAAAATATAAGATTATTCACACCGTTTGGACGACCATTATTTCAGTAAGAACATGGATGTGACCAAAGGAATAGGCACATAGCGCACATGGCAACAGGGAAAGAGAGAGGAGCCCCAATGGAAGAAGGATTGAGAGATAGTTCGTACAATGAGTCGTGCGAGTCAGGTGAGGCTGATGCTGATGGGCGTAACAACGGAATTAGCCCAGTCCAGAGCGCTCTAAACACAAATCAAGAGGCAACACTCGTGTGAATTGTGTAGAACGATAGAGAGGGAGAGAGATTGGCGGAATATGTTGGATGTATTATTGAGCCTCATGGGCGAGTATATATAGGCGTACAGGGATCATCTTGGAGGCAAGACACGAGAGTCCTATCTCTATCCTAGACTATCCGTATATACGTACACGAAATATATCTCTAACACTCCCCGCAGTCGTAGCGGGAGCGTCGTGAACAACATAAACGACGTGGACGGTCAGACTGGAGATAAACCGAAGTGGACCCCAGACTCCCCCGCAGTCGTAGCGGGAGCGTCGTGGACGGTGTCACGTCGCGGATGCTTGGACTGTAGAAGAAGCTGAGGTGCTCATGCGAGGTGATAGTCCTTTGTGCCGATGTCGAGGTAGCCGAGAGCGTGGGTGCTGCAACCTTGGTCGGGGTAGCCGCGCGAGGGGATGCCGTGGTCGATGTCGTGGTCGGGTGCCGGTGTCGAGGTAGCCACACAT
The DNA here is from genome assembly GCF_019359855.2 of Lolium perenne. NCBI lineage: Eukaryota > Viridiplantae > Streptophyta > Magnoliopsida > Poales > Poaceae > Lolium > Lolium perenne. The sequence continues at coordinate 122,455,579 of NC_067250.2, read as the reverse complement.
GAAGCCGCAAGCGCATAGTGCGCGAGGAGAGTGACACGGAGACGCGTCGAGGCAATCGTGGAGGTTGTCGATGCCGAAGTTGATGCAGTCCGAGCCGTCGAGGACGAGGTGCTGCCCTAGTTTTGTCAGAACTAGGCTCACGTCGGGGACGAAGGCATACTCCGGTTTCGCCAGAACCGAGTACGCAAAGACGAAGTCGGCGACGCGGTCGGGGCAGTCGTAGAAGAGTCGATGCCGATAAAGACATTGTCGAAGCCGATGAAGACGAGGCGCTGGCCCGAGCTTGCCAGGCTCGGGGGCGCGTCGGGGATGAAGGCACGCGCCGGTGTTGCCAATACCGGGCGTGCGAGGGAAGGGACCATCATGGACTGCTAGGTCGTGGTGGACGGAGACGTAGAAGGCGGCGAAACCAGCGGTGACCAGGAGTGACCATGCTGGATGCCTAGACTGTAGAGGTGGTCGGCGAGGCCTGCGACGACCAGAGTGGTCATGCAGGGTACCTGTGGAGGTGCGGCGGCGGTACTCGAAGTTGGCGAGGAGGAACCCGACGGCTTGACATAGACCTTGCGCTGACAGTGGCGACCTGCGCCGATGGGGCGGCGCGGTAGTAGCCTAGAACGTCGGTGCGCGGGGACGGCGAAGTAGACTGCGTGCGGCGACGTCTCGGCCCGAGGGGCCGGCGTAGCTGCAGGGCGCGAGTCGATGCAGCGGCGGGAGGCCACCAGCAACGTACACGCCTTGGAAGGCGCGTCGGAGGCCGGTAGCATGGACCTAAGGCGGCGGCGCTGTGGCCCGAAGGGGCAACACAGCGGCAACCCGTAGCTCGATCGATGGTAGGCGCGTGCTCGGGGACGTGCTTGGCGGAGACGTGCGCGCGGTCGGTTGATCAGACCGACGGCGATGCCGTACGCGCCATGACGTGGACGACGTGCCGCAGATTGGAGTCGTTGGCGACGTTGTCGGTGATGTCCCGGGCGATGACGGCGAAGACGGACCAGCGATGGAGACCGCGCGGGCGAGATAGCCTGCTGCGTCGCACGTAGGCGTCCCGTGTGTGACGCGTGCGGCCGGCCGCGCGGTTGATGAAGATGGCCGGTGCAGTCGACGCCGAGGTTGGAGTAGAGGCGCGTGATGACGACGGCGGTGGGAGACTCAATCCGATCGAGGATCGGCAAAACCAAAAAAAAGAAAACGCCGGTCGAGCGACCGGCGGAGCAAAAAGAAAACCAATCTACGGATTGGAAAAAAAAGACTCAAGGGCAGCGGATCAACGGATCGGCGGACGAACCCTCATACGGATTGCGCGGCCCCCGGAGTAGATCATGGAGATCGACCTCCCCGGGGTCGGCGCGGCATGGAAGCTTGGGCGGCGGCTAGGTTAGGATCGGCACCGCTCTGATACCATGTAGAACGATAGAGAGGGAGAGAGATTGGCGGAATATGTTGGATGTATTATTGAGCCTCATGGGCGAGTATATATAGGCGTACAGGGATCATCTTGGAGGCAAGACACGAGAGTCCTATCTCTATCCTAGACTATCCGTTTATACGTACACGAAATATATCTCTAACAAATTGTTTGTGTTCAAAAAAATATGTAGAAAGTAACCTGGAATCAAATTCGTGAGGTTGCTGCCAAGAAAAAGAGACGCCAAGGTAAGAGCATCCCCACTCGTCTCCCCGACGAGCCCCGAGGGACGATTTTCCCATCCGGACGGCGTAATTCGGTCCAGTCGCGCCCCCGGTTCCTCGATTTCGTCCGGATTTGGGCCTTAATACATCCGGCAAGCCCAGGCCATCCCCGGTCCCCCGGGGATCTATCGGGGAGTCCGGACGAGTGAAAAGCGGGGAAGGGCCCGCTCTGTCGGCGACTGGGCACACGAACCCAACCGCCACCTCGCTCAAAAATCTCCCCCCTCGTATCTCTCTCGCCGCCGTCACCACCCCGCCGGCTTGTTGCCCAGATTCCGCCGCCACTCCTCCCCCACCTGCCTATATTCCGCCGTCTTTCGACGACGGCCTGTCTGGCTGCTCCTCCGCCGGCCTGTTTTCCGACGACGGCCTACTCCTCGTCGTTTGCGTCTCGGGTTGCCTCGACCACGCCCGTCAGATGCTCGTCCATTTGCCTCGCTGGCCATGGACTCGGACGAAGAGGAGGAGCAGATGTTCATCGAGCTTATGCGAGAAGAGATGGCAGCCGCTGCCCAAGACGAGGAGCACATGCTGATCCTCGGTTGCTTATCAAGCCTGTACGCCGAGGTGGCAACTGGTCACCGTGGTGGGTCGGCACTAGGTCGCCGGAAGTGCAAGCCGAGACAGCGAATGGAAGGCTACTGCATGTTGTACGCCGACTACTTCGCCGACAATCCATTGCACGGTGAGACTGTTTTCAGGCGTCATTTCAGGATGAGCAGAAAGCTATTTCTGCAAATTGTGTATGCCATCCGAGACTTTGACCCCTACTTCAGATGCAAAGCGGATTGCACTGGCTTGGTTGGATTTTCGTTACTGCAGAAGTGCACAGTGGCTATGAGGATGCTGGCGTATGGAGCTCCCGGTAATGGTGCAGATGACTATCTTCGGATGGCGGAGTCCACCGCTCTTGATTGTTTCTACCGGTTCTGCAGGGCCGTCATAGCAGTGTTCGGGGACTTTTACTTGAGATCACCCACTGTCGAAGACACTCAGAAGATCCTTGCAACAAATGAAGCTAGGGGTTTTCTAGGGATGCTTGGAAGCATTGACTGCATGCATTGGAAATGGAAGAACTGTCCGTTTGCGTGGCAGGGAATGTACAAGGGTCACAAAAATGGCTGCACTGTGATACTTGAAGCAGTGGCTACCCATGATCTCTGGATTTGGCACTCTTTCTTTGGTATGCCTGGATCCAACAATGACACCAACGTCCTAAACTGCTCCCCGATCTTTTCCAAGCTTGTTGAGGGTCATGCTCCCCCGGTGAATTATGTGATCAATGGTCGGCACTACAACAAAGGATACTACCTTGCAGACGGTATCTATCCAAAGTGGGCAATATTTGTGAAGACTATCTCGAAACCTAGCACCCCCAAACTTTGCGAGTTTGTCAAGAAACAAGAAGCTTGCCGAAAAGACGTCGAGCGTGCATTTGGTGTCCTCCAGCAGAGATTTGCCGTCGTCCGGTTCCCCGCTATGACTTGGTCCAAAGATCAGATGTGGGAGGTGATGAATTATTGTGTGTGCTTACACAATATGATTATTGAAAATGAGCGAAAACATCCGGTTCCTCTGGCTGAGCAACAAGCACCATATGAGAGAGAGGGTCCTCTTGCACAGCCTAATCACCAGGTGCCTCCATCATGGGCCGCCTTCATTGCTATGCGCCAGGAGATTCGAGACTCTATAATGCATCAGTAGCTGCAAGATGATCTGGTGGAGCACATATGGACGCTCCGAGGCAATGCCAACGCCGACGCCAACTAGTCTGTCATAATTTGTTTCAAAAATTGTGAACTTGTGTGCTTCATTTGTTTCAGCACTTGTTAAACATTGTACTAATTATCGCCGAATTTGTTTCAGCAATTTTCCTCCAATTGCTCGCCGAACTTGTTAAATTTTATGTCGAATTTGTTTCAAATATGTCAAATGGTCGAGGTTGGGAGTTTCCTGCCGGGGGATGGCTGGAACTTCGGCGCTCCCCAGGCCAAATTTACCTCCAATCCGGCCGAAATTTTCGCCGGATTTGGGCGTGGGGAGCGCCAACGAGTGGGTATGCTCTAAGAACGATGGGGAAAATTGCCTCACCATTTGTATACCGGCCAGGCCCTGGCCGACCTCGACGCTGGCCGCTGTTCCCCGCCTCCTCTACCACAGCGCCCAAGCAGCGCCGCTTGCTGCCGGCTACCTCCGGCCCCAATGCTTGGCTCCAACTTCTGCTCGACTGGTGCCGCAACGCCCCTCCTCAACTCCCGCTCGCTCGACCGCGCTGGAGTCTGCCGGCGTCCGCAAGGGAAGGAGGAAGAGGAGCTCGCTCGCCCCAGACCCTGCGCCGACCAACAAGTGACCAGATCCCGGCGCGGCGCCTGCTCCTCCCGCGGTGTGGCGTGGCCTGCTCGATGTCGTGGACTCCAGCCGATGGGCGTCGACCAGAATCTGCTCCGTCCTTGTTCATGTACATACTGCGCGCTGGTGGAGACTGGAGCTCCTCCGCACCGCCCCACTGCAAGCAGCGCATGGACGGAGATCTCGAGCTCCTCCGTGCAGGAGAAGAGGAGCAGCGGTAGACATCCTTATGCCTCACCCACGCCGCTCTGGGGCACCACGCTTTCGTCCCAGAGCACCCCGCCGAACGGGGCCCAGCACGACGCTGTGAAGAAGCTGGGAAGACGGGTCGATCTCGACCATGGGCCTGATGTGGCTGCAGTTGGAGCGGATGCCTTCCCCTGTGCGGCTGTGCCGCCCTCCATCGGGAAATCAAACACGATTTGGGCATTGTGTTGCAGCGAGGCCTGGGTGATGCATCCACCTCTGCCCGGAGGAGGCGCAGGTGGAGGACGCCATGGAGCCATGGAGGAGACGTAGTTTCCCATCGCCCCCGCGCGTCGGCCGTTGGAGGTGGGACTGCGGAATCCCGAGCTTCCGATCTGGCTGGTGGATGCGGTTTACCATCACAGGAGCAGACGGGTGATGTGGTCAGGCCCCTCCTTCCCGTGATTCCCGAACAACGACCAGGACCTTGTCAAACCGCTCGTAAATGTAGAGGAGGCGAGAACAGCGACGTGGTCAGCCGGCGAGCACGCGCACGTCCACTCTGAAGCAGCATCTAGGCTAGCACGGGGCGTTCGTGCGGTCAGTGGCGAAGGACGAAAAAAATTTGAGGTCGGGCGAAATTTTAAACGTAGAAAAAATGACGTAAAAGAATAAACTATTTTAACACATTAATAGTTTATATGATGGTAAGCATAATCTCTCAGTAATATGGTAATAGAAAAATGTTCAAATATAAGTAGATCCTACGAACGTACCGATAATGAAGCTTTAATGCCGTCTAGAAGTTCCGGTCTCTTCTTCCACGTGCTCTTCATCTTGATTTGGCATAACATTTGCAGTTTTCTCATGGGTGTTTGGTTAGATTGGCTGCTACTAGCAATGGGCATAAAATATCTCTTCAAATTTGCAATTGAAATTTGAAAATATAGAATACATTACTAGTTTTCCCATGTTACCGAGCTCACAATTTACAAATTTAAACTTTATCCAATTGACAAAAACATCTACAATTGTACCTCCCCCTTTAGCTGCAGCGTTCTTCCCTTTTCTGTCCATCTTGGTTCTTCTCGAACCTCGACCACAAAATCACAGCGACAAACTGTTCGAACTTTGAACTGCAAAATCTCGTAGAAAACCTAGACCGGCGCCGGGTGATCTGGAGCCTGTAGCAGGAACAGTGATAAGCGGTTAGGGACGTTGGGACGGAGGCCGCGAGGCACAATGAAAGACGTCGAGGCTGGGGTGCTGTCCCGTACTCGCCTGATCGGCTGGCGGCTGATCCGGTGATTACGCGAAGAGAACGCAGGCGGCCGGCTCTTTTTCCTGGGGCACGCCATCGCGGGTTGTTTTGCTGGAAGCGATCTCGTTCCGCATATATATATCTATATCTATACCTAATAATAAATGAGCTAAGGTTTCTGACAAAAAGTTTCGTGAACGCTTTTTTTTGACTGTTTTGCCCTCCCACAAAATCACATAATACACACAAATGCCACCATACCGATTCGGTGTTTGTGTTTCCTCTTCTTCCCGAACAATCATCTCCTTCCCAACCTGAGACAGAGGACGCCGGGCGCGGCGGAACGGGGCGAGCTTGCCGGAACTGTACGGAAGGAGGACAGCCACGTCTTGAGGCGGGCATGGATGGTTGCGTACAGAGGAGCTCCGCGCTGGGGCGACGGTTGCACGCGAGCATGGAGCCGTGCGAGGCTGCGCCATAACTCGAACGGCGGCCAACACGGGATGAGAGCGAGCTCCGTCGAATCAAGGGGCTCGCACTGGTGGTAGCAAGGTGCGGCCGGCGGGCTGCGCGTGAGGCAGAGAGGGGCCGGCGCTCACGGCAACGGTCCATATGGGGCATTCCCCCGATCTGGAAACGCACGGAGATGGTCAACGGAGCTTCGTTTGGTCATTTTGCACAAAGATACCTGCATTTGCGAAGAAGGCCAATATTGGTGGTCAGTTGGGTCGATGCAGTGTGGCGCGGGAGCTGCTGTATGCCGAGCTGGTCGGCGCGGAAGCCGTCGCCGCACACCCCGCGCGCCCGGATTTTACTAACTGGGCCGCAGCCCAACATCAGGTAAGGCGGTTTTCTTTTTCGTTTCTTTTTTTTTCTGTTGTTTGTTTTCTTTTTTAAAAGAATCTTTTTTAAAAATCTGAACATTTGTAAAATTTTAAAAAATTCAAATTAAAAATAAATCACTTTTTAAAAATCTGAACATTTTCAGATTTGAACATTTTTTTAACAAAAATGTATTTTTTTCTATGAACATTTTCCAAATTTGAACATTTTTGAATCTGAACAAAATTTATATTTGAACAATTTTCGAATCTGAACGACTTTCATATTAGAACAATTTTCAAATTTGAACAAATTTCAAATTTGAACAAATTTCGAGTATGAACGATTTTCATATTTGAACAATTTTTTAATTTATACCGTTTTCATATTTGAACAGTTTTCAAATTTTAGTAATTCTCAAATTTGACGTTTTTCGAATTTAAACATTTTTCGAATATAGACTTTTCTAATTTGAACAAAAGAAAGAATAAACAGAAAGAAAAGAAAATAAAACAGAAAACGGAAAAAGAAAAAAAAAAGAGAAAAGGAAAGCGAAAAACGTTAAATGGGCCAGGCCCAATACCCGACCAGGGTGTGCGGCAACCCGCATCGGCACCGACCTGGTCGGTGTATAGGACTGGCCGTGTGGCGCTCCCTGGAAATTACGCGCGGCTGCTCAAGATGTTGGTCTACCGTCATCCCTACTGGGCCCAATTAGCTACGCTCCTGGACCTGCTCCATCAAATATCAAATAGCCCACAGTATGATAAAATAATAGTCCCACCTCGTGGGAAAACCTATACACCGACCAGGTCGGTGGCTACCGGCCACCGCACACCCCCTGGTCGGGTTTGAGCCAGGCCTAGTTCGCTGTCTTTTTCCGGTTTTCTATTTCTTTTTTCGTTTTTTATTTTTTTCCTTTTTCTTTTCTGTTTTCTTTCTTATTTTTTTTCTTTCTTCTTTTTGTTCAAATCTGAAAAAATTTCAAATTCGAAAATTGTTCAGTTTCGAAATTTGTTCAAATTCGAAAATCGTTCAATTCGAAATTTGTTCAAATTCAAAAATCGTTCAATTTCGAAATTTGTTCAAATTCGAAAATCGTTCAGTTTCAAAATTTGTGCAAATTCGAAAATCGTTCAGTTTAAAAATTTGTTCAAATTCAAAAATCGTTCACTTTCGAAATTTGTTCAAATTCGAAAATCGTTCAATTCGAAATTTGTTCAAATCTGAAACTGTTCAGATTTAAAACAGGGAAAAAATGAGAAAGGAAAAAAGAAAAATAAACATGGGCCGGCCCAACATACCTGGCCTGGGTGTGCAGTGTTCCTTCCGCACCGAATCCACAGCGAACCGTGGGCCGGCCCAACAAAGACTGGGGGGTGGTCGGTGGCTGTTACACACCGACCAGGTCGGTGTAATGCACCTCCCCCACCTCGTTCTCTTACTCGGACGTCTGCCTGTTTATATAGGCTTGTAAATTGCGTGCTGCCAGGGAATTGACAGGGCTTCTCCAAAATAACAAGCCGCTTGATCACGAATCAAATTCCATTTGCCGTGCATTGGACGGTGCATGTGTATTTTTTTGAGGAAAACAGTGGGACTCCGTCCCGCTGCCAGCTTTATTGATAATCAAACACACTTACATCGTTTATTAGAAAAGGCAAAATAATACTAGGGGATCATCGTCCCAAGTACAACAAGAAGAATACTGAAAACTAGATTTAGACGTGCATGTGTAACTAAAAGGAAGAGCGTACCTCCATAACTAAAGAAGGGGGGTTTAGATGCGCGGATTAATATAATGTGAAAATATAGCCAAACAAAACACGGATTAAATACAAAATGATGGGGCAATGATGGGGCCGCCCACAGAGCAGAGGGTGACGTGAAGATTCGGCAACTTCGTCGGCAATGTTTAGAAGAGGCTCCGAATTGAGACCGAGAAATCTTTTCAAAATATTTATGGATTTTCTTCATAAATTTGTTTAAATTTGGATATAATAGATACTATTTAGTGTACAGATGAATCTGAATTTAGATAAACCTTTCGAAATCCATTTTTCTAAGGAGGGAGTACAATTTAAACTATTATAACATGTTGCTAGAGCAAATTTTTATTTTGTATTTAAAATCTATATATTTTATTTTTTCGCAGCAACGCGCGGGCATTGTCCTATTATTGGTATAATATGGCGCAGACTTGTCGATCGACCACGAGTCCACGAACCACGATCAGCGCAGATCGCACGGCCGGCCCAGCTAGCTAGCAGCCCCGTCCCTTGAGCCCATTCTCTCTCTTCTCTTTTCTTTTTCTTCAAAAATGAACAGAAATTCTACAAAACAGATTGTATGTGTATACATGCATATATATATGCGATTTTTTGCAAAAAATCAAGGTAGAGCAGCTGCCATACCTTGCCCAAAAGGGAGCTCCGCCCCTGCGTGCGGTGGCTAGGGAGGGAGAGGAAGACGATGACCCTACAAGAAGGATATGGGTAACGGGGCAAAACGACCGCTCGATTCGTTTGGTAGTGGAGTTCTCAGAACCGCTTTGACCAGCTACACGTGGGCACGGACAGAAAAACCAAAATTATACGTCCACGACGATTTACACAAAAATAACCATTTTGTAAAACTATAGCACAAACTGACCCTCCGGCGAAACTATTTCACCCATCTAACCCTTTTATGTGGCGCCCCTCACATCGGCGCCACGCCTCACAGTGTGATGTCCCTGCCAGCGGCGCCACTCGCCCAGCCGACGTGGCGCCGTCGACGCTGAGCTGTGCGCCGATTCGACGCGGCAGGATGTGTGGCGCCACACTGTGAAACTGTGGCGCCGCTCGGAAGGGGGCCACACATCCACTTAAGTGTGGCGCCCGAGCCGCCCCCAGCCCGACCCTCTTCTTCTTTTCTCTTCTCTGTTTCTTCAAGACTACAAGGCGGCCGGCGGTTCCTCCTCCTCCCTCCTCTCCCCCCACCAAATCGGCCACGAATTCGCCAGATCTGACCGGCTAATCTCTTCCCCATCCATTCCTCAAGGTAATCCCCTTCGAATCCTTCACATTCATCCACTAATTTCATAGATCTTGCTAGATTTGTACATGAACCCTAGACATGGAAACTAGACTTGAAATGTTGGTTGGTGCAATCTAAATTATACTCTATGTGTTGAAATTGATTGATAGCTCACAAAATGCATGTGTTTAACACTAGATTTGTTGGAACCCTAGATGTTAAATTTTAGATGTATGTATGTATGTATGTATGTATGTATGTAGGTATGTATGTATGTATGTATGTATGTATGTATGTATGTATGTGTTGAAATGGCTATGTATGTGTTGAATGTGTATGTGTAGGAACCCTAGATATGTATGTATCCTAGATTTGTGGAGGAATAACTCATAATTTGTTAGGAATGACTCATAATATGGTTTTTTATCCCTAGATAAGTATGTATATGTATGTATGTGATGTATGTGTGATGGCTTATTTGGATATATTCTCATGTATGTGTTGCTCATATTTGTTAGGAATGGCTCATAATATGGTGTATTTGTGTAAATATGTAGGATGGTGTGGCTCCTAGATCAAGAGTATGACAGGGATCACCGGGCTTTTCATATGACGGAGAGGAGAACAGATCTTCATCCTTTAAAGATTCGTTTCCATGGCACAGTGGATATGGCGTATGACCCGAGGTACACGGAGTTCATCCAGCCCACCGGTCTTCTCCCGTTCATCACGCTTGTAAGCCGGGGGGGGGGGGGGGGGGGCGAACATGAACGCCGCGGCACTCACCGCCCTTGTCGACCGGTGGAGGCCGGAGACGCACACCTTCCACTTGAGGGCCGACGAGATGACCCCTACTCTTCAGGATGTCTCAATGATACTTGGACTTCCTATTCAGCACTGTGTATGAACACAGCTTCTGATGGGAGGCGCAGACAGATGGAGGACCTTATTGGCATGGCTCCTCCGCCGCCAGCACATACAAAGGAGAGAGCTCCCGCCGGTTGGATTAGGCTTAACTTTGGAGAATGCCCGGAAGGGGCCAACGGTGACACTATCAAGACATACACCCGAGTGTACTTGTGGTACATGATTTCGAGGACTCTCTTTGCTGACAGTGGTGGGAAGTTGGCCCATTGGTGTTGGCTCAAGGCGCTTATGGTGTTGGAGCACCGGTGGAGTTGGGGAACAGCGGCACTTGCCTACCTCTACCGGCAGGTGAAGATTTGCTGCATGTACTATTCTTCTCATGTATGTGTGCTAGACAAAGTACTAACCCAATGTCTTATTTTTGCAGTTGGACGAAGCTTGTCGCAGGACTGGGAGCGGCGGTATTGGTGGATGCTTGCTCCTACTTTCCGTATGGAGCTGGGACCGCCTATCAGTTCGGCGGCCCAGGATACTCACCGAGAGGCCATGGCCTCATTACCGGGACAACCTTGATCGGGAGCCGACTTGGGAGCCGACTTGGGCATTTCTTTGGGACAATGTCTCGGAGATGACGAGCGATCCAAAGATCATGTACAGGCACTACACTGAGGAGTTGGACACTCTTACCGCTGAGCAGGTAACCGATTTAAACCATCACTCTTTTGCAATCCGAGTTCATAAATTCTGCTAGCATGTTGTAAATTCTGAAATATTTGTATGCTGCAGGTGGATTGGGAGCCATATGGTACCTACTACCATATTGGCGCGGGGATGGCTGACCTCAACCCCAAGTGCGTTGAGGAGGCGCGTTTCTGGCGTATGCGCTTCCCACTCATATGCATGTGGCTTGTTGAGTACCACCAGCCGCACAGAGTGATGAGACAGTTTGGGCTGTATCAGGAGTGCCCACCTCAGTGGCAAGACACGGACCACGCGCTTCATAGGTAAACTTCTTGAATCATGCGATGGAAGCTTGTTGATTGAAAAGATAGAATCTAACTTCTTGATTCTTGCAGGCTTGATAGGCAGCGGCAGAGGAAGATCACAAATTGGCCTGACCATCATAGAGGCCACGTCACAGCGTTCCAACACTGTTTGGAAGCGGTACGGAATGCTGGCCATGTGGAGATTGTCCCCCACGACTTGGCCGCTTTCAACAACTATCTCCAATGGTTTCATCAAAGCACGCGTATCGAGTTAGTGAAACCCGCGTATGATGACGACATCTTGGACGACCCCATCGAGTTCGATGAGGTTGCGCAAAGCCAGCACGACATCTATGCTCGCAAAGGAAGATCGACTTCTATTGCTTCCGAGCTGAACTTCGTGGTAATGTATTCTCTCGTTAGCTAGTACATCATCTACATTGGCATGTGATCGCTCAAATTTTGTATAATATGTTTATCGCAGCGGTCCGAGATCCAAAAAACAGCTGAGCAGTGCGAGGTTGTTTGGGATCAGAGCCATACAAATAAGAAGCCTATCGGACCGATGCGGCATTTCATTAAGGTATGGTCACCAACTTTCAATGTAAGCTAGTGTGTTCGGGTGGCTTTGTAACCATGACTTCCACGACGCAGAACACTGCACGAAAGATGCGGCGGTTAGCCAACTTGCTAGGTTGCCGCGACACCGAAATTGCGGCTACATCCTCTTCTGAAGATGCGGAGGTTTGGACTATTTTGTTACCACTCAAACATGTGCTTACTAGTTTCAACTTTTTGTAATCTCATGTGTTCATGTTTCTAAAGATTCCTAACGACGACACCATCCTGAGTCAAGGCATTGCGAGTCAACGCAAGAAGCAAGCCACACGGTCTGCGTACCAGTTGAAGCCAAGGGGCAAGGCTCCAGCTCAATACACTCCGGACGATTATGTCAACCGAGCAAAGAAGGTTGTGATTGAGGAGGATGAGGAGCCGCCGCGGAGATCATCTTTGAGGAGGATGAGGAACGATGAGCCGTTATCTTCAGAGGAGGAGGAGCAGGAGGTGCAGCAGCAACAACAGCCACGACAACGGACGAAAAGGTTGGCCGTCCGGAAGCAGCCCGTGAGGAGGGGACGTCGCGGAGGATAGATGCATTTGCTAGTGTTGTGAACTCTATCTTCATAAGTATCGTGTTGTGAACCCTATGTCATTTCGAACCATGTCTCTATTGCTACGTGTTGTTTGAATCTATATGCTACGATGTGATCTATGATGTGTGCCATGTGTATGTTCTATGTGTATGAAATTGCTATTGTTGTGTTGAAAATTGTTTAAATAAGGCAAGAATTTTCTTTTAACACAAGTCAACGTGTGGCGCCCCTCAGGCCGGCGCCACACCTCACAGTGTGACGCCCATGGCGTCGGCGCCACACAATGCAGCTTATATGTCGAAAACATCCAGGGCTCTGGAAGTTTAGTCCTTAGCCGTTTTGGCGAGGCTGTTTGTGTGGCGCCTGTGGCACTGGCGCCACACTTCACTGTGTGGCGCCCGTGGCGTCGGCGCCACACATACAACCTTGCCAAAACGGCTAAGTCCCAGAAGTATTGTCTTACAGTATGTTTTGGTCAATTATAAGTGCATGTGTGGCGTCGATGGGAGCGGCGCCACACATCCTGCCACGTCGGATCGGCGCACAGCTCAGCGTCGAGGGCGCCACGTCGGCTGGGCGAGTGGCGCCGCTGGCAGGGGCGCCACACTGTGAGGTGTGGCGCCGATGTGAGGGGCGCCACACAAAAGGTTAGATGGGTGAAATAGTTTCGCCGGAGGGTCAGTTTGTGCTATAGTTTCAGAAAAGGGTTATTTTTGTGTAAATTGTTTACGTCCACCCAGTCCATAGAGAAAATAATCACCGTCGGAGCAACACTGAGAAAATCAACATTTCTCAAATTGCAAGATGGCACCTAAACTGCACACTGAAAAAATACTGCAGAAATCACTTACAAAAGAGCATACGTGTCAGCTCCACATTAACACAAAAGATAACTCAAAATTATGAGAAAAAAGATGTTGGTTACCCTATAATATAGTAGTTATACACAACAATCATGGTGGCATGGGAGGTTAACACAAAAAAATGTTGTGGACGGTGTAACTTCACCAATATATTTGCATGATTGATCGTCATTGCTCAATGATGTTTATGACCTTTAGATGGATCAGTTTCTTGCAAAAATTATGTTATTAGCGGATTCTAATGTTGAAAAATATACGAAAAAAGTAAGTTGATTCAACACGGCACGATTAAGAGAGTAAGCTATGAAGGAACTGGAGTGAGAGAGGATGTCATTTTTTGAACAAAAATATGAATATTACATATGTACCCCTGAAATCAAGGATGGGGATTTTCTTATGTTCGAGAAAAAGCTATACCCTCTACAGGTCAAATTTAGACAAGAAATAAAAATAGAAATTGCTAGAAAAATGTTAATAAGATGACATACTTATTAATATTTTAGTGGGAAATTTCACAAAATCAACTGCGGAAAAGATACGATGAGGTGATGAGGAGCGGATCAAAGACAAAAAAATGTAAATGTGGAATTTAACCGGAACTGTTCATATTGACATTTGAGTGTTTCTCATGGTAGATAGAAATCAATGTATTTGTCAACTAATTAGTAACATAATACATTTGATGTCATAATTTCTCCCTGAATATGATCGTGTTTGGCAGTTACATTTTGTCAACGAAGATACGAAAGTTGGTATGAATATATATATATATGGTCGTATGTCTGTCTCCTGTTTGTTAAAAATCAAAGTATTTGTCAACTAATTAGTAAATTCATATAATTTGTGTTATAATTTCTCAATGAATATGATCTTGTTTGGCGGTTACAATTTGGATATGGTCCATTTCAATAACATCTTCATATTTCAAAATAGTGAAAAAGTTAAATAAGAGGTGCTAAACTTTTTATTATTCTGGCATGAGCTATGATTGTGAGATGAAATAACTTTGCAAAGAAGAATGCTAAAAATAATAATAATAGTAAATCTAGCCACGCAAAGCGCGGGCTATTTGGCTAGTTGACTTTTAAAGTATATAGTAAGGAGACACGTGTCAATGAAACGAGTTAGTTTTCTACATAACAATAGAAAACAAGGTCTGACTAGAGGATAAGGAGATACGTATCGCAGAAATGTATTAATTTTCTGCAATGCTATGGGAACCAAAGTCTGAGTCATTGACTTTTAAAAAACTAGCAAACATGCCCGTACATTGAGTTTTTTTTTTTTACTTTTATATGGTCCAAACTCATCAAAATTAGATCGGAATGAGAAAAAAAAAAATCTCATTGGTTTCTCGTCAATGGACAAAAATATCGTATCGTCTCCATCCCACACTGCTCTCACCTATATAGATGTAATTTTTGACCCGCTTAACTCGTTTAATAGATTATAGGATATATCAACCATTTAAAATTTAGAAAAAATAATGAACAAAATAAGTTGGAATATAAACAATAGCTCCGTGTGGATCACGTTAGAGTTGAGAGGAGGTCGCAAAAGCACATGTACTGATGAATACACACGGTGCCAGTTGGACAACGGCTAACAATTTCTACACATACTTATATTTTCTTTACCGGAAATTCAATTCGGCACATGGGAGCATATGCTCCTGCTACCGGAAAAACATTTTGAAATGTTCAAAAAAATCAAACAAAAAATTTCTCACTTACGTATCAACATTTTACGTGCGCACATCAAGTCTTGCGAAAAACCTACATTTTTTGTGACTTGTGTAAAAAAGACAAATAAAACATCTCCTACACAAGTTTGGCATGTACAACAGCTAACAGATCAGAGTAGCTACTTTGCATTGGACATGGTGCTTTTGCTCTGGGTGCATATGCTCTCTTTATTTAAAATGCATTTTAAATATATTCAAAGTTGTCAAAAAAATCAAATCAAAATGTTGCGCATACATCTCCACATCATACGTGTTCACGAAGTCGTTACATGAAAAAGTGAATTGTTATGCGGGTAGTGTAAAAAAGACAAAATTCCATGCTAAAGTAAGGCTTTTTGCTAGGTATTTTTTTTGCACAGGCCGCAAAAAACATCATTTTAATATGGGACTGTAAGCGAGAACATAGAATGTGGTGATATACTACCTAAAAATTTTCTCCAGTTTTTTTAATATTTTAATATTAGTTTCTTAGGTAAAGAGAGCATATGCACCTAAGATCAAAATTGCATTTCCGCTTTGCATTGAAGAACACATCAGCAACTACTACGTTGCGTGAAGGTGTGGGCCAGCCTCTCCTGATACAGAGCGGCCCCTCGGGAGGCAGGGGCCCCAGCCCGGATAGTACTTCAATGCGGGGTTATTTCAGTATTATATTATTATGTAGAAAAATAGGAGAAAGATGAAAAAAATATAGAAGAAGAGAAAGATGATGTAACATCCCAAGTTTTCAATAATAAATAAAGAGAAGAGAATTTCAAATATCCCAAAATTTGCAATAAACAAAAACTTTTATTATGCATATAGTGCCACATATAGTTTCGTGCATAGTGTGTATATTTTGGTGTGCATTTGCCATGATGAGTGTTTATGCATTGATCACTTGCTCTTAAACCCTAAACCAAGATCACCTAACCCTAATTTGAGAAGAAGAAAAGAAATAGAAAATAATTCAATTCTCACTCACATACAACTTTGGCCAATATTTCAAATCATCACCAAAGGCCACCATTGCTTGACTTATGGTTTCTAAAACTCTTATATAACAAAAACAAACACAAATGCATAAAAGAAACCAGATTCAAATCAAAGGAAATTTCAAATTTGACATACATATGATAATGGTCACATGACCACTTTATAAAATCTTCACCTCTTTGCACCCCTGCATTTGAATTTTCTTAAACTAAACTTAGTCAACCTTTGCCACCTCATCCAAGACCAAGTCAAAGTGAACAACTTCTCTGTTGACCACCCATGCTAACTTTGACCAGGTTGACCAGAATAGAATGGACAAGAGAGGACTTTGAAACAAAGAGAAGATGATCCACTTTTTGAAATGTTGCAAACCTTCATCAAAATGAACACCACCATCACCATTCCATCACATTAAATATATGATTGAAGTTCACCAAAAAGAATTTCGAAATTTGAATTTTATTTTCATGCGGCCATTACGTCGAGCACATGGCAGGCAGTTTTCCAGAATTTGGTTACACCCTTTTACACAATGGATTTTTGCCTAAACCTACTTTAGCTTGTGATGATCACACTCTCCTGCAACCCCTGCACCACGCCATGTCCTTGCCCCGTCGTTTAAAGTATGGATAAAACCCTAAACTATGCTGGCCGTGCACCATGCCGGCCACCCATGCACTCGATCGACCTAGCCCTCCCCTCTCTCCTCCACCATGTCTCAGAGCATCCCTGGAGCACAAGGACGCTGCCAATGCACGGCCCTGGCTCGCGCTCGCTCGGCATTGGCCAAACGCGGCGTGCCCAAAACGTGCCAGTGCACGCCAGTACGCGCGCTCACCGCGCACTGGACGCGCCAGGACGCCACGCGCTCGAGCACCCTCGCCCTCCCCTGCAAAGCCTATGCCTGCATCGAGCATCTCCTCGCCATCCTCTAGCCCGTAGACACCAGCCAATGGACGCGCCTGCACCGTCGCCGCCGTCCTCCTCCGCTTTCGGCCGCGCACGCCGTGGCAGACACTGCACGCGCCCGAGCGATCCCATCCTTCCCTGGACGCGCCAGCTACTCCTGGAGCATCGCCATGATGCCGCCTACAAGATGCCGTCCTTGCTTGCCCCTTCGAGCGCCGGAGAAGCCACGCCGTCGACGAACCCTTGCAGCACCCACGGCACCATCACCCGCCTATAAATAGAAACCTCCCGCGGCCAAGTCATTCACACCACCACGATCGCCTCACCTCACTGGTTCGCCTCGACCAAACCACACACCAAATCATCGCCGGAGCTGCTCCAATTTGAAGCCGAAGGTCGCCGGAGCCCGCAGATCGCCGTCGCCGATTCACGCCGCCCCGAGCCTCGCCACTGCTACCAGGAGCTTCAGCACCCTCGACAACGCCGCCTCGCACCCAGCAGAACCCCGCGGGAACCTCGGTAAGCCCTCTGACCCCCTAGGCTCGCCGCCAGATCGTCGGCATCTCGCCGGAGACGACGACCGTCGTGAACCGTCGATCGCCCATCTAATCCTACGCCCCAGATTAGCCATACCGATTCGCCGTTTAAATGTCACTGACGGGTGGAGCCCATGCCGTCAGGCGGCCCGCGTGTGCGAGTCACACTGCTGGGCCGGCCCAGTCCGTTTCGCCTGCTTAGCCCGTGTAGCGTTCCCGCCAAACCCAGTAATTCAAAAATGGAATTTCTGTTTAAATTCGAATTCTCTGCTGATGTCAACTTCAAATTTGAATAGTTTAAAATCTACTGAACCAAATTTAGAAAATTTTATATATTCGGAAAGCTCGTGAAATTATCTAAACAATGCCACTGGCCTCATTTCCAAATACGAAATTAAATTCAAATGATAAAAATAACAAGGTAGGGCCTTTTCTAACTTCAAATAATTATTACAAATTATCTACAAATGATTTTGAGTTGATTCCAACTCTCATAAATCACATTTGATATACTCTATTTGTTTCTGCAAAAATATAATATAGTTGTTTTGCATGATCATGGACTAGATCCAAATAATGGCTATGGAGCCATTTCTAGTCCATTTAACACATACACCTAAATTTATTTAAATAGTATGAGAGCTACTCTCTCACTTAAATCTTGATCCTAAGTAATTCAATAAGAGGTAATGACCTTAGTCTAATGAACCTCATATTTTATTACTTAGTGATATTAAATCATTACCATGCTAGTATTAAAATGCATGAGGTATAGCACCTCATTTAAATCCTACTCTCAAATAATAGATATGAGTGTTGACCTTGGTCCACCTATACTCATACCTTATTATTATTTGAAGAGATTAAATCTTAATAATATTCAATGAGAGGAAATTATTTCCTCCAAAGCATTCAAGAGCTATACTAATAAATAATTATAATGAGAGGAAATTATTTTTCTTTACAATAAAACCAAGTAAATCACCATGCTAAATAAGATGTGATGTTAGCATAGGCTTGTGTGAATCTTTGGTGTGTTTAGCTTAGCACTTAAGTTTGTGTGGTGATTGTGTACCCCGTATTCGTATAGACGCTAGTAACGAGGAGTACCAAGAGGAGGAAGGCTACTCTCCAGAAGAGGACGAGAACTTTGACGCCTATCCCCACCAAGGCAAGCTAACACTCTTGCAAGCCACCCTAATGCAAAGCTCCACAAGAGCAAGGCACCATTACATTTTACTTATGCTTAATGATCCTATCCTATGCTTTTACCTTGCAATTTTATTTTGCTTTATATTTCAAAGCTTACTTTTTGATTCATGATTCACTTGTCTAGAATAGAACAAGAGCATCGAAATTAGCCTAAGTCCACAAAGCTAGATAGCACCCCCTCATGACTAGTTGCTATTGCTAAGGAACTAAAATTGACTACTCTAGATGGGAACAAATGTGAAATGAAATGGCTTGAAAGATTTTGAAGGTGAATATGACATTGATGACTTGGTGAATTTTGATGAAAACTGATGATTGGGTTCGGATGCGATACCCTTCCAATTATACAAGAACCCCCACAATACCTGATTATGGGTAGGGCTTAACTAGAAACTTATGTAGTTTAGTATGGGTTCCCTCTAAACAAGCATCATAGGGGTTATGCCGAGGCTGCCTCCGTTACAAGTGGAATGATGTGAATATGAGGTGAATGTACGACCCAAGCCCTGTGCAGTTCCCGGGTTGACAGTTGGTCCTCACCGGGAGGCCAAGCTCATGGGGAGAGGTGCCTATACTAGGTTATTTAAGTGAAAGGTTATGGTTGATGATCCGCGTACTGTGTTACGATGATTCGGGGTTATCCCGACGGATGTAATCAAAAGTTGTGGCACAAGAGTACAACCTCTGCAGAGTGTTAAACCTATTCGAATAGCCGTGTCCACGGTTACGGACGATTGGAAAGGCCATACTGTTCCGTTGTCAGAACTTGTCTTAAAAAGAAATGGTGAATTGAATGGTGACTTGAATTTTGAAAACACAACTGATGTTGTGGGAATGACACTAATGTTCCCACTTGAGTTAGTCTAGCGATTCAAGCATCTTTACTAAATGTTTATGAACTAAACTTGGCTTTACGCAAATAAACCTAGAGCTTAGCAACCACTAAAATTGATAAGTACTTACATTAGTATTAGTTTGCGAGTACTTAAAGTACTCATGGCTGTGTCCCTGGCTATTCCAATGCCAGACTATGAAGAGGAGCAACACTATGAGGATGACGGTCAGCAGGACGTGTACCAGAACTAGGATGCTTCTAACGTCAAGCGTTGGCCTGTGGATCGATAGTTCCACCTACTACTACGCTTCTGCTACTTGTTATGTTCGTTGATCGTTAGATCAACTATTTGTGTAATATTGGATCATGTGATCTATGGATGTAAGACTCTATGTGTTGTAATAAATGATGACTCTATGATATTCAACTGTTATGTCTCGTAACAACATTCTTCCTGGGATTGCGATGTACGACATAATAGGCATCTGGACTTAAAAATCCGGGTGTTGACAGATGATCCAAACCCCAGCTAGCACTCACGGATAGCTGCTGCTAAAAATTTAATCGATCGATAAGCTCCCATTATTCTCATCTGTAGTGTTTACTCATAGTTGCTGAAGGTGCTTCTATTCCATGTATTGATTGTTTCCTGCAAATTATTTTAGTAGCATATCTTCTAAAAAGATTTTTCTGGTAGTGAGAAAAGGAAGATAAAGCACAGAGATATGAACTGGTAGAACCCTAGAAAGGTTCAAGTGAAAACTTTTTTAGAACGGGTAGTTCTTGCAGGAACTCCCTGCAATTGGCCTAAGTACACATTGAAGAGCCACATATATACTGAGAATTTAGGTGACGATTGTGATGTAGAAATGTTTTCTCGAAGTGATGTAGGACTAAATGATCTCTTTTCTGAATTAAGACTGCTTCACGTGCTGCTATCGAAATTTTTAAGTTTGTTAGAAACATAGAATGTTTATTAAATATATTAATAGCTTATCAAATTTTATAATTTAAAGTCCATTGATATATGCTATGTGCTGGATTGCTTTTGATATACAGTACATTTTTTTAAAAATGTCAGCAAGAGTCATTTTTATTGTCTGGGCCCAGGGCCCGGAATATGTATGGACGGCATCCGGGTCGGAACTCCTCGAGCTGTACCATCGTGACCTACTATGGAGGCTGGATGCGCAGGCTGGCCACTGCCAAGGAAGGCGTCCGCTGCAAGGTACTCCTCCGGCGACTCGACGACCAGCATTATCCAGCTGCCCTCCATCGCTGGCAGAATCAGTGCTCGACCATCCCCATTTCCCCACAGTCTTCGGTCGCCGTGGTCGAAAACCTCGACGAACTCTGCCATAGACCTGGAGAAGAACGACACCCCAGCCCCGCCGGCGACGACGCGGGCACGAGGCTTATTCCCGGTCCCAGATGGGCCGACGAGCAGGCATCTCTCGTCAATCTTGGCCCCGAGCGTGGTGTACTTCTCGGGATTCTAGAGGAAATTGACGACCTCGCTAGCTAAAATTTGTCCTGGTCGATGCTGGCGACATCTTGGATCTTGGGAAACTCATGGAATTTGCTCGCGGAGGAGGGACTGGGCACGATGAGGAGGGTGCTCCCAAAGGAATTCGCGGTTGGCGTAGGCTGCTCATGCTGGAGCTGAAGTTTTGAAGAAAACATTGATTTGAAATATTATTGAAATGTATGAGATACAAGACTCAAAGTTTAAATTGATATGATGTCAACATATAGTTGAACGGTTAAGCGGTGAGAAATAAAAAGAAAATAAAGCTTAAGAGTTGGGTTTAGAAAATTCGTAGGTGGCTACCACCCTAAAGAGTTTCGGAAGCCAAAATTAGTTATAGAGAGAAAGTATAGCTGTATAGGAAAAATGTTTAAGATGCATCAACACAAAATGATTTGCCTAAACACATACCAGTTAAATTTATGTCAATTATGTTACTACACCATATGAAACTTTTGAGGTTAATTTGATATCTAACTCTTTAAAAAGTCGCCGTGCTACCTAAGAATATAAAAACAGGCACACACATGAAAGCACACGCGCCGCGCTTATTGGTTAACATGTCTTCTTATAAAAGATCTATTAGATGATATTTTTGTTGTACTGTTTGTGTGATATGAAGCATGGTTGATCAACATACTGAGGTGGTCAAAAATATATGAAATGATATATACGGCAAAGCTCCCTAATTTCATGGAGATGCTTCTAACTTGTATTTGTCTAGCTGGGAGATACTTCACAGCTGAATTTTGTCCTGTATGGCGCTAGTTTGGCTGAATCCTTAACTTTTAAAGTATATAATAAGGAGACACGTGTCAATGAAACGAATTAGTTTTCTGCAAAACAATAGAAAACAAGGTCTGACTAGAAGATAAGGAGATACGTATCGCAGAAATGTATTAATTTTCTGCAAAGCTATGGGAACCAAAGTCTGAGTCATTGACTTTTAAAAAGATAAGGAGATATGGAGATAAGGAGATAAGGTCTGACTAGCGTGTTAGTTTTGTTTAAAAGAGACAGTATGAGACAAGCTCTACATCATCTCATACAACGCATGCCACTACAAGTATATAATTTACTATCGAAGTTTTTCTTTGCAAAAATCTGCCTACCTATTAATAATCATCAACGGCAGTATAAACTGCTTTTAAAGTAATAAAAATTATAAAATAATTTTTGGACCACCTAGCGACCACTACGGATACTATCCCAAGCCAAAGACGCACAGTCTTCTTCACTCCTCTGTCACAGGAGTCGGACAAAGATTGTCGTAGACAAACCGAAAGTTGTAGTGCTAATGGCCCAAAGGGCTAGCGCGTCAGAGTGACAACCATCACAGAGGATGGTAATCAAAGATGGGAAGGGTCTTACCTAAAACCACACAAATGAACATGAAAACCGACCGGATCCCAAGAAATCCACCGGACACATGACTTCGTGCGCCCTCTGTAGACGATATACGCACCACCGGAGCGAGGTTAGAGTGAGGAGGACCTTATTATTACTTCGGAGTGTAGCCGCCAACTCACCATCCTAAAAAAAACACTGAAAACAAGGTAAACAAAGAATATAAATCTTCCCACCGAAGAGGGGCCATGGTCCGACATACCTCTAAGGCCCCAGGGCCACCGGAGGAGGAGCGAACCGACGGCGTCACCGGCAGAGGACGAAGCGCTACATGGTTTGAAGATCGCCCTCACAATCGCCTCTCTCATGTTCCCGTATTCGTATGTATACCAGTATAATCTCGGTGTGAGACCTTATTGAGTAGATCGCTTCTACTATTGTAATTGAATGGTACAGTCGGGCTGGATAGCTAAATTCGCAGCCTATGCCAGTATTGTGTTGTTAGATGCGGAAAATAACCTATATAAAATAAAAAAGTTGTATTACTTAAATATTGCAGTCAATATTTAGTAGAAACCCACCACGCATTTTTTTCCAGTAAATAACAGATTTTATGACACTCAAAATGTTGCCTACGACGATACTAGTGTTCACCACACCTGGCCACTTCATACCTTGAAGGCACACACGGTTATACTAATATTTACACACACCGAAGAATGAAAATTACTTAGTTGTAAAGGACCAAAACAGTGCCTACATAGGCAGACAATCAATCTCATGCGGGTTCGGTAGCGTCTTCTTGTAAGGGGAGGGGTGAAGCTAGGAAAAAAAGTCGCCGGTGTCAAAAGCAATAACTAGGAATAATGCGTGCCTACAAAATGTACCACTAACGTATACGCATATAGCTCGCATGGATAAATGTGTATATGGTATAGGCTAACATATCTAGATTATTCTTTTTTTGGCAAACTTACATACATAAATAATAATAATTTTCAATATATTACACCAAAATAAAGCCGGATTACAAAAAGCAATTACCTCTATTTTTGGCATCTATGTTCTTTCATCTTGAGGAAGTTGTCATCACATCCTTGTAGGGAGTTGTATGTTGAAGTATTTGCTCCACGAAACAAATGTAGTGGTTCATGAAATCATATCCAATGTGATTACCCAACACCGTTTTCACTATTTTCATTGCTGAAAAGCACCTCTCAACACATGCACTGGCGACAGTGGAACTAACACGAGCTCAAGGAGTTGATATACCAAGTGAAATGCCAGATTCTTGTTTGTACTAACCATCAGCTTAGCAAGTTCAGAAATAATTTTCACATCCGCAAATCTTCATCTCCTCGCACATTATCAATGTATAATGAAAGCTCATGTGCATGATCTTTTAGTTGGATAGAATCAAAATCACTTGGATATGACTTAGCCAAATCCACTAAGATCTCAACTTTGAAAGCATCAAAGGAATCCTTGGAACTGGATGGAGCCAATTGGGTAAGAAGAATTGAGTTTACCTCATTAAAATGACTGTTGAACTATCCAAGCTGCAAGCCATTAACAGAAAGCAATCATGTTTTTTAGTGCTCATAGTTAGTGAGGCTGGTCTTCATCCTTCGTTTATGCCATTCTATATACTGTTGCTCCATATCAAACTTCGGAATAGCATGCTCCTCACAAAATGAGCAAGTTTTTCTCTAATAAAGAGTCTCAATCATCATCTATGATTTGTTGTAATTTATCTTTATTAACTTCACCTCTAGCATAGCCTCCAAGATGTGTCTTTATCTCTCCTATGTAAAGATATAGACAAAGTCTTTGCATATTCTTCTAAGATAAGCAACATCAAGTGTAGATAAAACACAAAGTCAAAATCCATGACATAATATAAATTAGCAACATATCATTAGTACTAAAATATTACATCCGTTCCAAAATATAAGCCTTTTAGATTTATCTTTCAGAACGGAGGTAGTACTAACAAAAAAATGTACATGACAAGTTTTTGTACACATACTTATTAGCAGGCTAGCAGCTTACATGACATTGTGATGGGGAACCAATTTGAGGCTTAAGATTTTGCAGATGTGGTCCATGTGATGAGTAGATCACCCATCGAAATCTTCAAGCAATTATAAAAAAATATTAATTCAACACATCAGTGAAACTCTAAGATAAAAACTGAGAATTTAGGGAATCAAATCTTTTGAGGTAAAGGACTGAAAGGGATCGTCTACGGCAAACTTACAGTTTGGATTTGCAGGGGAATCTTCAGTTTTTCCAGTGGACAGGGAGAGGAGCCGAAATCACTAGAAAAAGGCCGACCTTCGCGAAGGGAAATCAACTCACTCCGCACGTGACAAGTGTCGCGTTGTGGTGTCAGAAAATCCATGAGAAGTGGTCTCCCTGCTCCATGTGTCGCAATGGAAAGCAACGTGGAGATGAGAGAGGAGAGAGAAGACGGCTTTTCCCTTTTTTCTAGATTCATTTTTCAAAATGAAATATCTCGAGAACTGTAGTAAGTCCAAATTACGAACCATTTCCACTTTTGAGATCCTCGCGTCGAGATGTTTAAAAATAGATCACATGTTGATAGGTTTCGAGATACTTTTTTTACGTACTTCTAGTATTAGTACGATTGTACTCGTGTTTCAACTGATAAGTACTTATGTTTTTAGTATATTTGGTGCAGTTTTTTTTACTCGGTAACTGTACTAACTTGTGTGCGCGACTGCACCTGTACTTACTCGTGTGCGTGACTGTACTGGTCGTGTGCGTCACTGTACTTCTGTACATGTATTTGCTCGTGTGCGCCACTGTACTTCTGTACATGTATTTGCTCGTGTGCGCTGCTCATGTGCGCAACTGTACCTGCTCGTGTGCGTCACTGTACTTATACTAGTCTAGCTTGTGTTAATCGGCTAAGCTTTATGCAAATCACAACCACAAAAAGCAAGCAAGATGGATAGGGAGAAGCAGGGATCGAGCCTCAAGGAGTGGTGAACGGTAGGAGGAGGAGGAGCAGCCGAGCAGCAGTACGAGATTGAATGGAATGCAACCGCTGACATTGGCGTTGGGCCTATATATAGGGCAGTGAAGCAAAAGGCCAAGAAGAGGAGCGGCTCCTCAATTCCTCCTGTCTGCGGCAGTGCAGAATTTGAGACGCCCAATATTCAATGAAGGATAGTGTATTCGGAGGCAGTAACTTATGATCTGAGGCTAAGACTACTCATAGTGGGAGTAACATAGCTAGTAACATCACACACCCCAATGCATTTTGGTGATATGGCATGATAATAAATGAAGAAAGAGAGTGAGGTGGTAACTAGCTATGTTACCATAACATCACACTTCTCAATACAAGTTGAGTCTACAATTTAATAAATATAACATGCATGATACCACATATAAGTAACTATCCACTATGGAGGTAGTAACATAGGGTAGTAACATGCACCATGTTACTACTCTATGTTACTCCCCACTATGACTAAGTGGGAGTCGGGTGACTTTTCATGTAGCGAATGCGAAGGGAAAACAGCTTGTGGACTGCCAACCAAATAGTTCTCTTAGCTGAGGTGGAAGAGTTGAAGAGATGTGGCAGCCTATGATTGATTGCTTAGAGATGGTTGATGATGTGGATGTCTTGCATGTATTATAGATTAGACAATCTTGTGCTTCATTGACCATTTTTCTAAGATTTGTTGCTACAGATGGTGTCCAACGTCAAGTTTCCCAATCCATGTTTATTTTTTCAATACACATTACACTTCGAAAAGAAGACAAAGCTTAATCCCAAATCAGAAGACGTTACTTAAATTAACCATCAAGATCAACAAGACAACTAGGTACACCTGTAATAAGAACATTGCATATCTTCATGTGTCCATCTGAACCTTACGTGGCAGCGCCACCAGATGCAGCTGGTTCTTTCTCCTGGACGTGGCGCTGACAATCATGTCCATGTTGAGGTCACCAGGCTCCATGCCGGAGGGGAGGCTCCAGTCAAAGTAGTATAGAAGACGGGCCACGATAAGCTCCAGCACGGCAACTCCGAAGTTGCCGCCGGGGCACATCCTCCGGCCGCTCCCGAACGGCAAGAACTCATACTGCGTGCCTTTGTAGTCCACCGTACTATCCTGAAATCTCTCTGGCATGAACTTGTCAGCGTCTTGCCAATGATCGGGGCTCCTTGCTATCGCCCACGCGTTAACCATGACCCTGGAGCCTTTGGCGACCTCGAATCCCCCAACGTTGCAGGTCTCACCACATAAACGGGGGAGCAGGAGTGGCAGCACCGGATGCAGCCTCATGCCCTCTTTGACCATCATCCTCATGTAGGGCAACTCCTCCAGGAGGCTCTCGTGCTCCTGTGGCGGCTTGTTGTCGAATACTCGTCGCACCTCGGCCTGCGCCTTCACCATCACCTCCGGGTTTCGCATGAGCTCCGACATGAGCCACTCCGCGCTGGACGACGTCGTCTCCGTCCCCGCCGTGAATAAATCCTGGACGAGATTCATGCAAATACCAAAGAGGTTACAAGACAGATTCGGCTTAGCTGACCAGCTAGCTGAAACATTTCACCACTTACCACTATAATTGCTTTGATGTTTTCTGTGGTGATGGGGAACTCGAGCTCCCCCTCGTCTCGGATCCTAAGCATGAGTGTTAGGAGGTCATCGTCTCCGCTCGCCGTTCCTGTCTTGTACTTCTTCTCCTCTCGCCGCGCCTCGCACCCCTCTATTATCTTCCCAAACACGACGTCGAGGTTTCTTCGCGCTCGCCAGAGCCGGCGCCTCAGCCCGGTGACGGCGTCCACGAAATAGAGGGACGGGAAGAGGTCCCCCACGCAGACGCCCCCGCTGAACTCTAGTGCGACAACCATCGCGGACAAGAACTGCTCCTGGAGCTCGGCGCCGCACTCTACCCCGAACGTAGCCTTGGCGGTGATCGAGTTCGTGCACAACACGAGCAGCCTGCCAATGTTGACCGGCTGGCCGCCGCCTCTGGCGGCTGCGTCGCGGATGTTTTCGTACGAGGGAAAGGGTCTCGCTGTTCCGGATGGGCGCGAACTGCTTCACCTTGCGCGGGCTGAGGAGCTCAACCGTGCAGATCTTGCGCAGCGTCCTCCAGTACGCGCCGTGCGGGGCGAAGGCGATGTCGGTGCTCCCGTAGCACATGATCTCCGTGGACACGATGCTGGGCCGCGACGCGAAGGCGAGGGAGCTGTCGCGGAGAACCTCCTGCGCCGCCTCCGGCGAGGAGATGACGACGGTGTCGATGTGGCCCAGCCGCAGGTACATCACGGGGCCGTGTTTCTTCGCCAGGTCCCGGAGGGCGACCTGCGGCTCCGGCGTGAGGAGGTGGAGAAGGCTCCCGATGAAGGGGAGGCACCTCGGACCAGGAGGCCGCCTCTGCTTGGAGCTGCTACTGTTGCTAAGCACGAACACGACAATTGCCAGCGAGATGAGGGCGATGGAGACGAGCGTGGCTGCGCTTAGCTCCATGATGATGATTGGTTTATCTTGCAGCTTTCCTCGACGGGGATGGCCTTTATATAAAGAATAGGAAAATGCCCGCGCGTTGCAGCGGAACCTTTCACCCATCTTCAACTGAAACATGCTCGTGTCTTGCAATAGAGGATAAAAAATTAGTGTCCCAAATTAGTTATTTTTTTTTTCACTTGCCGGTGGCAGTGCTGTAATTTAAACGAAAAGCAGAGGTAAGAAAAAATAGATCAACAAGAAACTCTTTTGCTTTTATTATTAGGTATAGATTACAATTAGTATTATTCTTATTAATAAATACACTAAATACATAAGCATGCATCTTAACTACTCTCATGTCCCATATTAGTTATCTTATATTTGTCTAGATTTACATGTATGTAGACACATTTTAGTGTAATCTATACATATATAGATAGTGGCCTTCAACAATCTCTGGCCTTCAACGTATAAATTCAACAATCTCTGGCCTTCAACGTTCATTTAGAAAAGCAACAGCTAAACTTCTACATGTTCGCACATATATAACTTATTGAGTTCTAATAGGTAACCACTAATCTTCATCAGCGGAATCGAGACGCTGCTCATCTCCTGGATACTTTTTCAGTATAAGAATGTAGTGTGGTAACACTAACGATATCAGTCAACAACAATAAAAAGAGTAGCACGATTCAGCCAAACCGTAGAACATGTACGCTGAGCGGTTGTTTGTGATTGCAAGAAAGGCTGGCAAGGAATGAGGAGACGGACATATGTGTTGTTTTCTTGTACAGGCGAGCCATGATGGAGTTCACATCCTACTTCCGGGAGAGCAGCGTCTAGATCGGGGACGCCTCGTCGTCGTCAGTGCCGGCAAGGGCATCGATAAATCGAATTGTTTTGGCTAGTTAATCGATCTGGCTATTGTTATTTCCTTTTTTTCTTCCGGAAAGCTGAACCAATATGCAGCCAGAAGATGACTACTGCTTCGACCGCGCATCGTTCTCCTCTAGAGCATTAATTCCTGCCTTCTGCGAAGACCAGAGCTAGCTTCCCTG
Organism: Lolium perenne; assembly: GCF_019359855.2. Lineage (NCBI taxonomy): Eukaryota > Viridiplantae > Streptophyta > Magnoliopsida > Poales > Poaceae > Lolium > Lolium perenne. The sequence continues at coordinate 122,426,739 of NC_067250.2, read as the reverse complement.
TTACTAAATTCAGGCAGCCGGCCTGCCACCGTAGTCAATTTTTTAACCACACTATCCTTTCCCTGCGATTCAGAAAGCGCTAGCGCCTCCGTTGATTCTCTGGACGGGCCACCGTAGTCAATTCTGTACTCGGCAGCAGGACGGTGTCGACGATGCACAGGGTGAGGCGGCGCTCCTATGAGACCATCTCACCAAGGCCAGTACATATTTTGCAACTTGGACCTCAAAATCTCTTCGTCTTCCAGGATTCACGACCTAGGCGGAAAGCCGGAAACAATGACGGGACATCGGCATGAGCGGATCCAACAGGGTGTAAGGGTGGGGCTAGGACCACCCTAAGAATTTAGTCCAATAGCCCTACCATATAATACTACTCTATTATATATTTGTGGAAAAAAGAAAATTATATCGCTAGGCGCAGCCAGGAAGCAAACGCGAAAACTTCTTTTTACCGGCGCCGGTAGGTGCCGGCGTGACATCCACCACTCACTTGCTTTTAGATATGTGCGGTCACTCAACTCTCTCCGCAGTATTCTGCGGTATTGCTTTCCGCAATTCCGCCTCGTTCGTATCTCTTCCGAGTCCAATCAAGGAACAGTGCCACCGAACGCCCAAATATCTTTCTCTTCCTCTTCAGACTTCGGACGAGCGACTCGCTGCTGCGTCAACTCCGGCGGTGTCTGAATTTCTGTTTCCGGCGATGTGGCAGATTTTTTAGAAGGCAAGTCCCCTACCCAACCCTCGTGAACCACTACCTCTCCCCCAGCATCCAGATCGAAGAGGCAGCGACCGAATCATCGCTGAGACGCCGAGGCAAAGCGCACGGCGGTGGAGCAAGTGGAGGGTGGGAGGTGGAGGCGTACGGCCGCGGCGGTGCCTGGAGATGGATTGGCGAATGGCAGGAGAGAGGATCATCCTGGTGGCAGATGTCCTAGACTCGTATTGGAATTCAATTTATTGGATCTAGGGATAGGAATTCATTTTTTTTTGTAAGGCATGATTATGGTCAGATCTGGTGGAGTGTGGTTTAGCTTTGAGGGATTCTTCTTTGAATATTAAGATTTGGAAATCCGTAGCTTCAAGCCTATCACATACAAGTGTAAATTTCCATTTGTTTCCTTGCTTGTTTCCGCCAGGTTGGATCATAGTCAAATATTGTGGAAAATTAACACACTTTTTTTTTGTAAAACTACTATGAATTACTACGAGTTATCTGGAGCATTTTTTTTCTTCAGTTCTATGTGAAATTGGCGAGAATAGTTTGAATTTTCTGGGTAGTATCTGCAACTAGGTACGCGCAATGAAACATGGTTCAGAATTATGTGGTTCTTGGCTAACATGTCACTCATTTATTCAAGTTTTTTTTTATGTTTTTCAATAGGAGCTTCTGGACTTTGATAGCTCCAGTAAAACATGGTGATTTGTTTTTGAAATTTCGATGTAATACAGTTATATGGTTATGAACATTTCTGAAACTAGAATGGGTGAACAATAAGTTGTGTGAATTTTGTGACATATGTTTGGTACATGTTCAAAAATTTAAAAACATGAATGAAATGATTGAAATATGGATGAAATGTATGTAAATTTCAGTTATGTGATGTGTAGCTGAAATTTCTTTCAACCGCTCAAAAACGTGATATTGTATGAATTATTTGTACCCTTTAGTTTTGCAGCTTGTTGTAGGATTCGTGGTGACTATTTTTTCTCTATATTGTTTCGATTTTAAATAATCTTGTTGTTTCCCTTCCACGATTAAGCGAGTGTTTCACAATGATTTGGAAATGTGCATGGTCTGTAGTAATGTGTTTCACAAGATGACCACGGAAACCTTCTAGTGTTTCACTTTGATTGGAGGTTTTTTACTTCATTTTTAAATGGATGGAGGGTATTTCACTTTTTTTGTATCAACGTAAGATATAGGTTCCATTTTTTACCACAATAATTTAATAATACATGGGCTATTTGAATATGTTTCGCAAGTTAAACATGGAATTCTTGAACTCTTTCTTGGATGAACCTAAGTCACATTTGTTTGAAGAGTGTGTTTTCCTTTTTGTGATATCAATATAAGATCTAGGTTATAATTTTTTCACAAATAATTCAATAATGCATGGCCTATGGAAATGTGTTTCACAAGTTTACAAAAACATGTTTCACACATTTCAATAATGCATGGCCTATGGATATGTCTTTCACAAGTTTCAATAGGCATGGCATGTGAAAATATGTTTCACAAATATTCCAAATAATTCAATAATGCATGGCCTATGGAACATGTTTCATAAGTTTGCAAAGGATGGTGGTTGTTTCACTTTTGTTTGTCTCAATGCACGATAAATGTTTCAATTCGTTCACATTTCTTTAAATAATGAATGGTTAGTATGTATGTGTTTCACAAGTTCAGAAATATATAAAGCATAGGAATGTTTCCACGATTTAGCGCATTTTTCACATTTAAATAATCTAGTTGTTTCATTTCCTTAAGCTAGTGTTTCACAAATAATTCAATATTGCATGGGCTAATGGATTGTGTTTCACAAGTTGACCATGTAATCCTTCTATTTTTTTCAATTTATCCGACATGTTTCACAATAGTTTGAATTTGGTGGTGTGTGTTTCGATAATGCATGGGCTATTTGAATGTGTCTCACAAGTTGAACATGGAATCCTTCAATTGTTTCAGTTGGATCAGCATGTTTCACATTAATTTTAAATGGATGGAGTGTATTTCCATTTTTGGCATCAATGTAAGATCTTGTTACAATTGTTTCACAAGTAATTCAATAATGCATGGCCTAAGGAAACATGTTTTGCAAGTATAGCAAAACATGTTCGCTAATTTCACACATTTAATAATGCATGGCCTATGGAAATGTGTTTCACAAGTTTAGCAAAACATGTTTCACAAGGTTTAATAATTCATGTCCTATGAAAATGTGTTTCACAAGTTTAGCAAAACATGTTTCACAAGTTTCAATAATGCATGTCATATAGAAATGTGTTTCATAAGTTTCAATAATGCACGGCCTAGGGATTGTGTTTCACAGGTTGACCATGGAATCCTTCTAGCGTTTTTTACTTGGATGGTTATGTTTCGCATTAGTTTGAAATGGGCGGGTGGTGTTTCTCATTATTTTGTATCAATGTAAGATATAGGTAACAATTGTTTCATAAGTAATTCAGTAATGCATGTCCATTGAGATTGTGTTTCACAAGTTCATCATATTAGTTACAAAACCATACGAACTTTTCCATGATTTCTCTATATTGTTTTGATTTGAAATAATCTAGTTGTTTCACTTCCATCATTAAGCGAGTGTTTCACAATAATTTAATAATATCCATTGTATATAGGAATGTGTTTCACAAGATGACCGCAGAATCCTTCTACTGGTTCACTTCGATGGGAGGTTTTTACTTCAGTTTCAAACGGATGGAGGACGTTTCACTTTTCTATATCAACACAAAGATAGGTTCCATTTTTTCCAAAATAATTTAATACATAGGCTATTTGAATGTGTTTCATAAGTTGAACATGGAATCATTGAACTGTTTCACTTGGATGAACCTGATTCACTTTTGTTTGAACAGTGTGTTTGCCTTTTTGATATCACTATAAGATCTAGGTTACAATTTTCACAAATAATTCAATAATGCATGGTCTATGGAAATGTGTTACACAAGTTTAGCAAAACATGTTTCACGAGTTTCAATAATAAATGGCCAATGGAAATGTCTTTCACAACTTTCAATGATGCATGGCATGTTAAAATTTGTGGAACAAATAATTCAATAATGTGTGGCCTATGGAACATGTTTCATAAGTTTCAAAAGGATGGTGGTTGTTTCACTTTTGTTTGTCTCAATGCATGATAAAGTTTCAATTCATTCACATTTATTTCATTAATGAATGGTTCGTATGTATGCGTTTCACAAGTGCAGACATATATAAAGCATAATAATGTTTCCATGATTTAACGCAATTGTTTCACATTTAAATAATCTAGTCATTTCACTTCCTTAAGCTAGTGTTTCACAAATAGTTCAATATTGCATGGGCTATAGGATTGCGTTTCACAAGTTGACCACGGAATCCTTCTATTTTTTCAATTTATCGGGCATGTTTCACAATTTGTTTGAAATATATCGAGTGTATTTCAATAATCATGGGATATTTGAATGTGATTCACAAGTTTAACTTGGAATCCTTCAATTGTTTCAGTTGGATGAACATGCATGTTTCACATTAATTTGAAATGTATGGAGTATGTTTCCATTTTTTGTTCATCAATGGAAGATCTCGGTTACAATTGTTCCACACGCAATTCAATAATGCATGGCCTATGAAAACATGTTTCGCAAGTCTAGCAAAACATGTTAACTCATTTCACAAGTTTTAATAATGCATGGCCTATCGAAATGTGTTTCACAAGTTAAGCAAAACATGTTTCACATGTTTCAGTAATACATGTCCTATAGAAATGTGTTTTGTAAGTTTCAATAATGCATGGCCTATGGATTGTGATTCGCAGGTTGACCATGGAATCCTTCTAGTGTTTTTTACTTGTATGGCAATGTTTCACATTAGTTTGATATGGATGGGTGGTGTTTCACATTATTTTGTATCAATGTAAGATATAGGTAACAATTGTTTCACAAATAATTCAATAATGCATGGCCTATATTGTGTTTCACAAGTTGACCATATTAATGCATGGCCTATAGGTATCAATGTAAGATGGAAATATCTTTCACAAGTTTCAATAATGCATGGCGTTTGGAAATGTGTTTCTCAAATATTCCAAAAAATTCAATAATGCATGGCATATGGAACATGTTTCATAAGTTTGGAAAGGATGGTGGTTGTTTCACTTTTGTTTGTCTGGAATCACGATAGAAGTTTCAATTCATTCACATTCATTTGAATAACGAATGGTTCATATGTATGTGTTTCACAAGTTCAGAAAAATATAAATCATAAGAATATTTCCAAAATTTAGGCAATTAATTCACATTTAAATAATCTAGTTGTCTCACAAATAATTTAACATTGCATGGGATATACATTTGTGTTTCACAAGTTGACCATGGAATCCTTCTATTTTTTCAATTTATTGGGCATGTTTCACAATAATTTGAAATGGATGGAGTGTGTTTCGATAATGCATGGGCTATTTGAATGTGTCTCAGAATTTACATGGAATCCTTCAATTGTTTCAGTTGGATGAGAATGTTTCACATTAGTTTGAAATGGATGGAGTTTGTTTCCATTTTTGGCATCAATGTAAGATCTTGTTACAATTGTTTCACAAGTAATTGAATAATTTATGGCCTATGGAAACATGTTTCGCAAGTCTAGCAAAACATGTTCGCTAGTTTCACATGTTTAATAATGCATGGCCTCTATGGAAATGTGTTTCACAAGTTTAGCAAAACATGTTTCACAAGTTTTAATAATTCATGGCCTATGGAAATGTGTTTCACAAGTTTAGCAAAACAAGTTTCACAAGTTTCAATAATGCATGGCCTATAGAAATGTGTTTCATAAGTTTAAATAATGCACGACGTAGGGATTGTGTTTCACAAGTTGACCATGGAATCCTTCTAGGCTTTTTTTACTTTGATGGTAATGTTTCGCATTAGTTTGAAATGGACGGGTGGTGTTTCTCATTTTTTTTTTTAACAATGTAAGATATAAGTAACAATTGTTTCACAAGTAATACAGTAATGCATGTCTTTTGAGATTGTGTTTCACAAGTTCATCATATTAGTTACAGAAGCATAAGAACTTTTCCATGATTTCTCTATATATTTTTTATTTTAAATAATCTAGTTGTTTCACTTCCACAATTAAGCGAGTGTTTCACAATAATTAAAAATGTGCATGGGCTATAGGAATGTGTTTCACAAGATAACCACATAATACTTCTAGTGTTTCACTTCGATGGGAGGTTTTCACTTCAGTTTCAAACGGATGGACGATGTTTCAATTTTTTTGTATCAACGTCAGATATATGTTCCATTTTTTTCCAAAATAATTTACTAATACAAGTGCTATTTGAATGTGTTTCACAAGTTGAATATGTAATCCTTCATCTATTTTACTTGGATGAATATCCGCTGCCGGCAGCAGCGCATCTGGGCCGCCATCTCCTTCCCGCTGGTCCACAACCCAGCTCCGCCTCCGCCTCCTTCCCGCAATCTCTGGCCGCCACCACGGCCACCCGCGCGCGGCCTGCGTCTCCATCTACAACCGCAGGCCCGCAGCCACCCGCGTCTCCGGCCGACGCCACTCCACCTACCCGCGCCCGTGTCTTGGTTCGCCACACCTCCTCGACTCCGGTGTTCCACCACATGCTCTGCCCTGATTCTCCGAACGCGCGCGCCGCAGCTACCTGCTCCATCTCTCACCACGGCGCCACCAACTTCCGCCGCCGGCCGTGTCCCGCGTACAGCTGCCCCTCCTCCTTTCTGCACAGCAGATCGTCCTCCATAGTCCATGGGGGCTTCTTCGAGAAATCGGAGCGCACCGGCCTCCTCAGCTCAGGGACAAGCCGCTCCGTGATTTTTTTTTTTGCGTCTTTCCATGTCTCAAATCCCTCCCCCAGTTCTTGATTTGACCACCGTGTGCCGGTGCATCGGCGGCTGCCAGGCCATTGGCCAACCGCGTATGGCTTGGTCGGGCGCAGGCGCAGTGCAGGGCGTGGCGGTGGGCGAGTAGGCCTGACCTGGGCGTCGTGGTATGTAGATGCGGGAGAGACAGTGGGGCGAACCTCACACTAGAGCTATTTGGAATTCAGGATGTCTTAGCGGTGGTAGTCTGGTAGACTCTGCTCTAGTGCGGCGCTTAATTTGTTGAGGCCACGAGCGGTGATTTTGGTTTTCCTTGATTGAGAATTTGGCTTGCTTTATGTTCCAAGTAGTCTTTGGGTCTGTAGATTTATATTGATTCCTTTGTCTTACATGGGACAATTTTACCTGCACCTGAATAAAATTAGTATTTACCACCAAAGAATTTCTTTGCAGCTGAATTTCTACCTCGCGTGTCTTTAATTTGTTTACATAATAAACCTATGAAAATGATTCAAGCACAGGTGCGCAGTCTTGTGTGCGCAGTTTGCGTAGCTGGTATGTCCATTTCCTTCACCCGGCGCATGCTCGTGAGCAGCGGGAACAGGCTGTGCGGCCACGAACGACGGGAGCTTCAGCACCAGCTCCACATCGCACTCCCGTCCCGTTCTGGATTGGTTTCTTGCTCTTGTATGTTTGCTTATTTCCACAATTGATTTGGTTTTGAGCGATTCGGTTCTTGTTGATCTCCTTGCAGCTTGTGGCGGAGGACGAGATCGGTGTCCGACAGTGCCGAACAAGGCGCCGCTGAGGCATCTTCCGGCGGCGGAGGCGGGGACTGCTCACCAGGAAGAACGACTGTTCGTCGCCGGCGCTCGTCGAGTAACCGAACGGTGGAGGCGACCTCCGGTGCGACGACGTCAGTGTAGAGAAGGGGAACTTGTTTGCTGCCATACCACGGCTCGATCTGGAGATATTATTTCTCTGCAATGGTGATTGGGTCAGGTCAACGATGCCGCATATGGAGGGAATAGATGTTTTAGTTGTTGTTCCTTGGATTTGAGGGAGCAGCAGCTGCGCATCGAGATGCAATAGAGAAAACAAGGATCGGGAGAATTGGGGACAGAAACACCATGGGGCAAGAAAGATCGGGAGAATTTTTTCATCGACGGTGGCAGTCGAGCCTGTGAAGGGCGACATCGCGCTTCCATCCAATAGGAAGCTGAAATTGGCGCGGAGGATCTTCGCCTGGAACCGCCACTTCTCCTACTCCCTGGCGTCCTCCTACGGCACTCGCATGGCATGAGACCACGGCGGCTGCGATTCGAGCTTTGACTCCAGCCGTGGCCAGGTTTGTAGCCGAGTTCGACATGGGATGGTGCCAGTCGTGGACGGGCGCACTGGGCAGGTGACGGCCGCGCCGGGAATGTTACAGAGGTGGTCGCTGCCACCGGAACTACGCCGGCGGCTGCCGCTGTTTACTCGAAGCCGGATTCCCTGTGGCAGCATCGTCCAAGCCGTGCACCCGTGATTAATAAAAAAACATTTTCTTTTGTCGGCAACAGCAGTGGAGCCTGCCATGGGTGGGATTCTTTACTAGTAGATGGTAAACGGATGCCAACGGAAGGAAACGGTAGCGCTAATCACAGAACAATATCCGATGGCCAGTGCCCTGTGCACAGCTATCCCCCTAGGTAGAAAATCCGCGTCGATGTATATATATATATATATATATATATATATATATATATATATATATATATATATATATCAATTTAAGATCTAGGTTACAATTTTTCACAAATAATTCAAAAATGCATGGACTATGGAAATGTGTTTCACAAATTTAGCAAAACTTGTTTGGCGAGTTTCAGTAATGCCTTGCCTACGGAAATGTATTTCACAAGTTTCAATATTGCATGGCATGTGGAAATGTGTTTCTCAAATATTCCAAATAATTCAATAATACATGTCCTATGGAACATGTTTCATAAGTTTGAAAAGTATGGTAGTTGTTTCACTTTTTTTTTGTCTCGAATCACGATAGAAGTTTCAATTCATTCAAATTCATTTGAATAACGAATGGTTTATATGTATGTGTTTCACAAGTTCACAAATATATAAATCATAAGAATGTTTCCACAATTTATGCAATTAATTCACATTTAAATAATCTAGTTGTCTGACTTCAATAAGCTAGTGTTTCACAAGTAATTCAACATTGCATGGGCTATAGGATTGTGTTTCACAAGTTTACCATGTAATCCTTCTATTTTTTCAAGTTATTGGGCATGTTTCACAATAATTTTAAATGGGTGGAGTGTGATTCGATAATGCATGGGCTATTTGAATGTCTCTCACAAGTTACATGGAATCCTTCAATTGTTTCAGTTGGATGAGCATGTTTCGCATTAATTTGAAATGGATGGAATGTGTTTCCATTTTTTGGCATCAATGTAAGATCTTGTTACAATTGTTTCACAAGTAATTCAATAAAGCATGGCCTATGGAAACATGTTTCGCAAGTCTATTAAAACATGTTCGCTAGTTTCACAGGTTTAATAATGCATGGCCTATGGAAATGTGTTTCACAAGTTGAGCAAAACATGTTTAACAAGTTTTAATAATTCATGGCCTATGGGTGTTTCACAAGTTTATAAAAACAATGTTCACAATTTTCAATAATACATGGCCTATAGAAATGTGTTTCATAAGTTTCAATAATGCACGGCCTAGGGATTGTGTTTCACAGGTTGACCATTGAATCCTTCTAGCATTTTTTACTTGGATGGTAATATTTTGCATTAGTTTGGAATGAACGAGTGGTGTTTCTCATTATTTTGTATCAATGTCAGATATAGGTAACAATTGTTTCACAAGTAATTCAGTAATGCATGTCCTTTGAGATTGTGGTTCACAAGTTCATCATATTAATTGCAAAAGCATAAGAACTTTTCCATGATTTCTCTATATCTTTTTGATTTTAAATAATATAGTTGTTTCACTTCCACAAATTAGCGAGTGTTTCACAATAATTTAATAATGTACATGTGCTATTGGAATGTGTTTCACAAGATGACCACGGAATACTTCTAGTGTTTCACTTCGATGGGAGGTTTTCACTTCGGTTACACTTTTTTTATCGATGTAAGATATAGGTTCCACTTTACCCAAAATAATTTAATAATACATGGGCTATTTGAATGTGTTTCACAAGTTGAACATGGAATCTTTGAACTGTTTTACTTGGATGAATATGAATCATATTAGTTTGAAGAGTGTGTTTCACATTTTATATATATATCAATGTAATATCTATGTTACAATTTTTTCACAAATAATTTAATAATGCATGGCCTATGGAAATGTGTTTCACAGGTTTGGCGAAACATGTTTCTCGAGTTCCAATAATGCATGGCCTATGGAAATGTCTCTCACAAGTTTCAATAATGCATGGCATGTGGAAATGTGTTTCACAAATATTCTAAATAATTTAATAATGCATGGCCTATTGAACATGTTTCATAAGTTGGAAAAGGATGGTGATTGTTTCAGTTTTGTTTGTCCTGGATCACGATAAAAGTTTCAATTTGTTCACATTCATTTCAATAACGAATATATAAAGTTCAGAAATATATAAAGCATAAGAATGTTTCCACGATTTATGCAATTATTTCACATTTAAATAATCTAGTTGTTTCACTTCCGTAAGCTAGTGTTTCACAAATAATTAAATAATGCATGGGCTATAGGATTGCTTTTCAAAATTTGACCATGGAATGCTTCTAATTTTTCAATTTTCCGGGCATGTTTCGTAATAGTTTTAAATGGATGGAGTGTGTTTCAATAGTGCACGGACAAAATGTGTTTACATAGTTGAACTTGGAATCCTCTAGCTATTTTAGTTGGATGAACATGTTTCACATCAATTTGAAATGGATGGAGTGTGTTTCCATTTTTTGGGCATCAATGTAAGATCTAGGTTACAATTGTTTCACAAGTAATTCAATAATAAATGGCAAACATGTTTCACAAGTCTAGCAAAACATGTTTCAATAGTTTCACAAGTTTTAATAATGCATGGCATATGGAAATGTCTTTCACAAGATAAGCAAATAATTCAATAATGCATGGCCTATGGAACATGCATCAATAATGTTTTTCACAAGTTGACCATGGAATCCTTCTATTGAACAGTTTGTCCGCATGTTTCACATTTGCTTGAAATGGATAGAAGGTGTTTGAGTTTTTTGTTCGAATTAATGTAAGATATAGGTTCCAATTGTTCCCCAAATAATTCAATAATGGATGGTCTATATGAAAGTGTTTAAAAAGTTGACCATGACCTATTTGAATGTGTCTCATAAGTTCACCATATTAGTTACAAAAGGATGGTGGGTATTTCACTATTTTTGTTATCAAATGTAAGATCACTGTTTTTTCATATAAATTTGGAAAGGATGTAGGTTGTTTCACTTTTGTTTGTCTTAATGTACGATAGAAGTTTCAATTGGTTCACATATATTTCAATAAAGAATGATTTGTTTATATATCTTTCACAAGTTGAGCAATATATAAAGCATATGAATGTTTCCATGATTTATCGCTATTGTTTACATTTATTAATTTTGTTATTTCAATTCCACAATTAAGCAGGTTTCACAAATAATTCAATAATGCATGGGTTATAGAATTGAGTTTCATAAGTTGACCATGGAATCCTTCTCTATTCCATGCATGGATATGTATTTGTGAAACACGGATATTACATTATCACAAAAATGAGTGGAACATGCATGGACAACTAGCACATCGATACAGCTTACGAACTTATTTCTTGAACATAAACAAACTCTAGTAAAATAATGTACCGTAAATATGGGTAACTACCTCGACATATCAATGTTTCCGTATTTTCCCCATTTGAAATATTCAAATGGATCTATTTGTCATTTTCTTTTTACCATTTCTTTGAAATGCCATTGAAACCTAACAGAAAATTAAATTTTTGTATTTCATATGGTTTCCGCCGATGTTTCACTATGGGTTTCACCTATGTATCACACTAGCTTCCAATATGTTTAACATTGTTTCACAACAATTTCATTGAGGTTTCAAATAAGTTATATCCACACATCAAGTTTATGTTAGTTTTTCGTGTGCGTTCATTTAGTATTTGTTTTTTAATATTTTTGTAAAATATCCATGGTTCAAAGAAATACTAAAAAATTAAAATTTAGTGTTCACACATGGTTTTCAGTCATCATGCATGAGACAAACTTCATTAAGTTTACAATCATGTTTCAAAAAAAGTTTTAGAGTTACAATTAGTTTTAAGATAATCTAGTGTTTCTAGATATGTTCGAGGAAAGATTCATAACAATGAGTTTCACTGGACTTTATAATGAAGTATTTAATAGTTTCAAATTTTCAGAGATAAATCAGAATAATCAATTCAATTTCCAACAAAAAAATGGATTACTCTCCACAAAATCCATTTGTTCTAAATATTTCCACATACACATCAAGTAACTACTATCTTACAGAATCATGCTTCACACCGAAATTGAACCATGATATAACATACATAACGGAGAAATTTTAATAATTTTTCTCACTTCGTTGTTACACTTGGTCACATATACTCCCTCCATCTCACGAAGGTTGTCCAAGATTTATCAGAATTTAAACATATCTAGATGCATCTAAATTTTCACATATCTCAAACAATCTTCATGGGACGGAACGAGTACAACTGTTTGAGAGCTTCACACGGGATTCATCCTGGTTTTCATCAAGCTCATATATATTCCAGTTAAATTCAATGAAGTTCTATAAAACTTCATGAAAAATATAATGAAACATTAGAAGATGAAAAGAGAAATTTGGAAATCCCCAACATCACGGGATGAACAAAGAGAATCTAAAAATCCCCCACATACACCCTTCCTTCCAAATAATCTACCGGCTACACCACAGAAAAATCTTCAACTCGGACGCAATAACTCGAGAGGTTGTCGCCGATGGGGCGCATGCTCCCGGCTTAGGTACAGTACAGCCGTCGCACAGGGATTCAGATCTTGTGAGTTGTGATGCTAGATCCCTCGACCAGGAACTCATCTGGAGCGCCGCACCAAGGAGGACGAGATCGCAGGCACCGCCTTGCACCTCGCCGTCGTCCAGCCGGCGCGCTCGCCGGAGCCAGACGTGGTTGCCACTGAGATGGCTGACCGAGTGCGTATGAGCTCGTGCTCCTGCACGACGTCATCGTTGGAGCGACCACCCTGCCGCACTGACGGAGGTCGTACTCCCGCGCGGTGCCGTCATGCCGTCCGCCACCGTGCCGTCCCTATGAAGCTCACGCTCCGGCTGACAGGTTTGCAGAGTCTGAATCGAGAGAGGGAGAGAAACTCACGGGCATGGTGGGGAACTGGGGATGCCTGATATTTTGAGGTGCCCAGGTAGGGACCACATGTATGTATCAGCTTTTGTAAAACGTATACAGAAAAGGTATCTCAGGTGAAATTGGGAAATGATAAAATATCCAGAACCAGGGCGCTCATCTCACAGCGAGGCGGACGATGGATTCCACTCCTTTACCTACCGGCGCCTTTAAAATCGCCGTTCTCGGAAGCAAACGTCCATGCACAATACCTTCACGCGTTGCTAGTCTATATCGATACAGTTTCTATCTTCTCTCAATATTCGCGTGCGGCCGTTATCGCGATCCCCAGACCTGCCCTAACATCAAGCTTTAGATCGAACCAATACGGGAGCTACGTGAATTGGCGAAGGCAGCAAGCGGCGATGGAGCAGGCAGCGTTGCAGATCGGCAGCAAGCGGCGAGCGAGGCGGCAACGTAAGTATTTAATTGGCGATTACTCTAATCAGGCCTAGTAGCTCTTTACTTCTCTGAATTTGGAAATTTGATTAGCTTATTCTTATTGCGTTGCAAAACTAAAACATTGATTCAATGGAGATCAAAGTAATTGATTCTATGTAGTCGCTACAATCTGGCTAATTGATTTATAATTTTGCATTGTATAGAACTATTAGAGCATGAAGAGGACCAGGGATATTGTCTTGTAATATTGTTATATGCTTATTTTAGATACTTTATATGTAATCACTGAATTATATGCTGCTTGTGAGACCTTATAAATGTATTTTTACTATTCTTATAGCAAATTTTATAACCATACAACTGTGTATTTTTGTGGTATTTGAAAAAAATCTGTTCTAGGTGCCCCACCCTAGCATAAAATCCTAGATTCGCCACATCGGTAGCCTCGTCAACAAATTCGATCAACATCTCGCCGTGCTCCAGCACGCATCCTCGTGGCCACCTGCTGGCTACATCCTACAGGCGCCCACCCGCCACTTCCTCCTCCAGATCATCCGCCTCCCGCGATCGCCACGGCCGCTGCCGCCGCACGCCCTCCCAGGTGCGAGCAGGAACGGTGGAGGCCATAGTCTCTCGGCTGTTATGAGCGAGATTGGGCGAGTTGGCCTGACTGGTAAGCGGATATGGCATACTCTACTCCTTATTGAATTGAGAAAACCTGATCGATCACGAGTTGATGCAGGGATTTATCACGATGGCCAGACTCAGGGTGATGGATGGACGGACAATAGCTCTCTGTTGCTCGCCGGCGCGTGGCATCCCCTCAGGAACTCTTTACCTAAGCCTTGGCGCTGTCCGTCGGTGTAGGTTCCAGATGACGACGAAGGTCGGGGGAACCCTCTGCAGACTGCAGGTTCTTGAGCTCGTCGAGGAAACGGCTAGGCCGCTATCGAAAGGAGGCCAGTAAGCGCCGACGGGAAGGAGTTCTTTCGCGGAATCGTGTTCCAGGCTCCGCGAAGGCCAGCAGGTCGCAGTTCGTGTTTTCTTTTCTCGTGAGCTCCCTCCCTTTATATGGGGTTGTTCGGTTTGGTCCTGTGCAAGTACACTTCTCTGGCAATAGGAAACCGAACAGAGCACAACTTGACTTGACGTACAGATCGGTTAGCAATCGGAGGCAACCGAATTAACGCAATTTTTGGACGGACGAATTTTGCCACGGACGACGGAGGACGGAGGAAACGAAGGAAACACTTCTCCCTTTATTATTAGGTAACCGAACTAACGCAATTTTTGGACGGATGAAATTTGCCACGGACGACGGAGGACGGACGAAACGAAGGAAACACTTCTCCCTTTATTATTAGGTATAGACTATTAGAGCAAGTCCAATAGTATAGCCGGCTGTTGGGTATAAGCAAGATGCCATGTCATCTATAACCAACACATGGCCAACAAGTACAATAGTTGGCTATAAAGATGTACTACTTTTTCAATGAAGGACCCACCTTTCATTCACACAACTTACCTAGGAGCACGTGCTAGAGCTAGCTCTTGCACAAGAGCCCACTTACATTCTCTCTTCTCTTCTCTCTCCCGTAAGAATGGCCCGTAGGTGTAGCATTACCGGAAAGGCTACGGGGTGACGTGTGGTGAGACGTGGAGCCACGCTGGGCGTAAAAGTAGAAGAAAGAGGCCAGAAAAAAGGAAAAATGTACCATGATTTACGGGAAAAAAACTGAAGAAGAGAACGCAATGGCTTTTCTCGTTTCTAGCCGGTATCTGGCCGCGCTGCTTCCGGCGAGGAAGAGCTCACGGCGCCGGACTTTACCCTCTCGAAAGAGCTCACGCTGCAGCGTCTTCGGAGAGATCACTATCTCGAGCCATCACAGGGGAGCCAGTCTCGCCGCGCCGGGAGACCTGGCCGTTCGCACCGCCCCGGAAGACCTCGTCGTCGATGCCGCTCGCGTCGCCGACCTGTCACCTGTACAGCTGTACGACACTCCGTTGGCTCGCAGCCTGACATGGAGAGCTACAAGCTCATCGTCACCAACGGCCGGTGACAGCTTCGGCCGCCGGCGTCGCGTAGTTCGCTGCCCGCCACGAACGAATGGTCGCAGTGTGCGGCGACCTGCTCGCGATTTTGAGCATGGTCACAGGTCACCGGACTTCACCAAGGAGCTCTCTCAGCTTTGTGATAAACGACTACCCCTTTTTTTCCGCAAATCGCTGGCCCACTTATCTTTTCTTCCGGCGTTTACGGCCAGCGTGGCTTCGACATGCAACGCAAACGTCAGCACGTAGCTTTTTCCCGTAGGAATTTCCCGTAGGTCTAGCATTACCGGGTGTGTTACACTCTGCACTGGTAATACACCTACGGGCGTTAGAGATCGGACGCGGATTTTCTAACGGCACCGGTTCCTACCGGTCTTAATCTGACCGGTAGTAGCCTCGCGATTCGTGCAAATAATTTTTTTGTTTGGTGTCTATTTTGCTTTGATATGGTATATATATGATATTTATTAGATATGTGTGAAATTGTAGTCAAATCTTGTTATTTCAGCAACATTATACATATATTTCAAACGTATTCGAATTTATTTAGTTATATTTCATTTAAATTACCGCGAATCCTAATTTATATACAAGAAATTACGAGATTTTGTTAGATTTTTATTTGGATTCCAAATATATGTCATATGAAGATGATACACACTAAATATGGAGGAGGGCACTAACACGAATCGCGAGAAAATGGAGGGTGGATAGATGTCCGGTATGAAGCGGTGCCGTTAGAAATGACTTTCCCATTCCGTGATGTAGGAAAAAGAATCAATAACACAAGTACTCGGAGTAGCAAAAGATAATTGGCTCGGGGCACTCTCATAGAAAAGAGTTTCCGAGATGCAGCCACACAAGATCAAGCCACACACGAGATCAGTTGAAGTGTAGGGTTCGGCCAGTGCATTTGTAGGGTTCGGCCAGTGCATTTGTTTTTAAAGCGAATCCCCTTCCTCGCGATTGACTGCCCTAGCAGTCACCCTGTCTCCGCGTGAAGCGCTCGCGCACGCGACAGCAATTCCCTTTCGGTCGCCCATTCCCTTTTCGGTAAGCCCGGTTTCCGCCAAGCCATCTGCCGCCGCGATGACCCACTCCTCCTCAGCGACGTCTACCTTCCAGCATCCTCCTCCTCCGCACTACCCCCAAGGCGGGGCCGTCCAGAACCAGGAGCGGAGGTCTAGCTGCTGCCCCGGTGAGCCCTCCGCCACAACGTCCTTCCCGGCCTTCTGATGACTACCTCCCTCCGCCCCGGGGACGTCCAGGATCAGGAGGAGGAGCGGAGCCCTAGCTGCAGCCCGTCGACCTCTCCTCCCTGGCCTTCCCTGCACCTCGACGAACTCCGAAGAAACGATATGTTCCCCGACCTCCCCCAGATCCTCGGATCAAATCCTGCATTGCCTCTTCATACCGCCGAGCCCACGTGTTAGGATCGCCTCCTGAAGCCTAGTGACGGACGGATCTTCTTCAGTTATCCAACGGTCGTGGTTGCCAGGCGAAAGATCCAACGGCTGAGAGTGTAACTTTTTGAACTTTGATTATTCCCGCGCTAATCGCGTTTTAGCTCTGTAATCACTGAACTTGTCACTAAGCGTGGTCCTGCTCTGAGTTATAAAGGGCAGGAGAGGGAGGATGGGTGGCACACTATGAATAAACCCTAAATATTTCGTACCCGTGTCTCTCTTCTTCCTCATGGCAGCGTCGCCGGAGCGCCTGCTTTCTCTCTTCTTCCTCCGAAATTCTGGTCGATAACTCGGATCCTGACAAGGTGGTATCAGAGCAGTCGGCTCTCGGACCCCGGGCTAGCAACGGCGAAGCCCTCCCTCCCTGAAAGTGCATGGACCCCCATGTGTGGTTTTGGTAATTAATGACAATCCCTATGGACTAATGTTTGCATTGAGTTATATTTGTAGGTGTTGTCCATAGGCAATGCTTGAACCATATGTTGGTTTCAAGGTTGCATTAAGAAGAAATTAATGAAGGATATCAAGTATCAAGTATGCCTTGAATATGAAGATGAAGTGATCCCTCAAAGTTAACTTCAAGACATCAACATGATGAAGAATGAAGAAATGAAGTGCAAGTTCAAGATGAGCCATCTCTAAGAGATCATTTGCTTGAAGCTTGCCATCCATATGGTGATCATGGATATGTGAAGATGTGCCGAAGAAAATGCTCTCCCATGGTGGATTATGGGGGAGCAATCCACAAGACTTCATCAAGCAAGCACAATCAAGAAAGGTGTTCCATCTTATTGTGATCAAGATCGTCTTCATCGAGCTCAAGAGGAACGCGCAAGGTTAAGGTTTGCTCTTGATAGGGTTTCTTTCTTACAGGTCTCATGGTGTAGTTGGAGACCGTTTTATAGTTTAGTTGCCGTACTATCAAGAGGGCTCTCGACTGAGTAACTCGATCGTATCGTTCGGAGAGAGCTCAAACCTTTGCATCCTTGCATCATATTTCTTGGTTGTTATTTGGATCTTATCCATGTGGTGATTTAGAGCTTGTGGTTATTTCCATAGCAAGCTCTAGTTCATCGAAAACGGATTCCGCATGAATCACTTGTTGCGTTTTCGATATTGGAGTTTTTCTCGGTTTCTCGTATTGAGAGATTTCACTCTAAAATACATAGAAAAACCTACCCCACTTGTTCTTAAGCCTTTCACTCTTTGTGGGGTAGCTCTTGTCATCTTCTTTACAACAAAATTGGTTTCACCTAAATCCGAGTTTCCTAACTCAAGTTGTTGCATTTTCCATATTGGAGGTTTTACCGGTTTGCTGTTTATAGATAGGTAAAACCTTTATCCATTTGTTTCTATCCTACCTTACTGGACTATGATGGTTCCATGCATGATCTTGTAGAGCTTTTTACTAGCTTCGAAACGAGCCCAAGATCATCAAAATCGGAATCTGGATGCAAAAGTTATTCAAGTTTCCGTGAAGCAGTTTTTTGGCCGGAAGTTGGCCGGAAGTTCCGGTGGCCGGAACTTCCGCCCTAGTTCCGGCGAACTTCTAGAAATGACGATTCTGCACGCAAAAGTATACTGTAAGCTTTCCAGGGTCGCCCCACTTCATCCGGAACTTGGCCGGTACTTCCGGGGGGCGGAAGTTCCGCCCCAAATGACCGGAAGTTCCGGTTTTGACGAGTTTTATGCATAACGGGCAGATTTCTCTTGCCCTATTTAAGGGGGTCTTCTTCCCCAATGTTCCCCATCCGTTTGAGCTCGTTTTTGCCCCCATTGTTGACCTTCTTTGAGCTTGCTATCTCCCTCTCCCTCCCATGAATCTTGCATCTATTTGAGAGAAAGATAGAGGAGATCTAGATCTACATCTCCACCAATCAAATCCCTCTCTTTGTGAGGGGAATCCACTAGATCTAGATCTTGGAGAAATTTGGTGTTCCTCCTCCTATTTGTTCTTCCTCTCTTATTCCTCCAATAGCTTTTGTAGCTTTGTTGGAATTTGAGAGAGAAGTACTTGAGCATCTTTGTGGTGTTCTTGCCATTGCATTTGGTGCATCGGTTTGAGTTCTCCACGGTGATTCGTGGTGGTGAAAGCAAGAAGGTTGTTACTCTTGGGTTCTTGGAACCCTAGACGGATTCTAGGCCTTTGTGGCGATTTGTTGGGAGCCTCCAATTAAGTTGTGGAAGTGTGCCCCAACCTCTGTGTAAGGCCCGGTTTCCGCCTCGAAGGAAATCCCTTAGTGGAACCGTGACCTAGGCCTTTGTGGCGAGGGTCACCGGAGATTTAGGTGAGGCGCCTTCGTGGCGTTCGGTGTGTGGTGTGAGTACCGCATCTTGGGGTGAGGCCTTTGTGGCGTTGGTGTGCATCGAGCAACCACACCTCAAGGTGAGCCTCTTGTGGCGTTCGGGAGCACTAAGCAACCGCACCTCTCCACCGGAGATTAGCACTCGCAAGAGTGTGAACTCCGGGATAAATCATCGTCTCCCGCGTGCCTCGATTATCTCTATACCCGAGCTCTTTACTTATGCACTTTACCTTGTGATAGCCATCGTGCTTGAAGTTATATATATCTTGCTATCACATACTTGCTTGTATTGCTTAGCATAAGTTGTTGGCGCACATAGGTGAACCATTGCTTAGAATAAGTTGTTGGTGCACATAGGTGAACAATAGTATATAGGCTTTGGGCTTGACAAAGTAAACGCTAGTTTTATTCCGCATTTGTTAAGCCCATCTCGTAAAAGTTTTAAATCGCCTATTCACCCCCCCTCTAGGCGACATCCGTGTCCTTTCAATTGGTATCAGAGCAAGGTCTCTCATTCTTAGGCTTCACCGCCTTGAGAGTAAAGATGTCGGTTAGGGGATTAGCGCACAATAACTTGTTTATATTTGATGGCACAAATTATGATCTATGGAAAATTTATGTGCTTAATATTTTGCGGCGTATGTCCCCGGACATGGAGCGATTTCTTGACATGGGTTTTTCTTCTCCTAAGGATCCTCAAAATTTATCTCTTGAGGAGGAGAAAAACTCTTGTCTCGATGCTCTTGCTTCTCATGTGTTTTCCATTGTTGTGAGCAATGTAGTTACTTCTTCAATCATGCCTTTTGGGAGCGCTCATGAATTATGGACAAAGCTTCAAGATAAATATGATGTGTCCACTATCATTGAGGATGATTGTTTTGCTTCCACTTCCGGCCGTGATGAGTTCTCATCTTCAACCACTTCACCAAAGTGTGGTAAGACACAAGGTAATAATATGGTGAGTGGTGATGAAAATTGCAATATTGATATTGAGCTTACTATTGATGATTCTTCATCTCTATGTCATTGCAATGCTTCATCTTTGGACTTAAACACATCTAGCACTAGAAATGATTTACATGCTTGTGTTGATAGTCCTTGCATATCATGTGTAAGTTGCTTGAAAAAATCTAATGATGATATGTTTGCATTGTCTTGTGGCCATGATAAAAATGATTCTATTTCCTCTAGTTGTTGTGTGTCTAACAATGTAGAGGAAACCAAAGATTCTATTGGTCAAGACAAGATCTTGAAAGGAGCCTCAAGTAACTCCTCATCTTTATCTCACGGTCCTCATATATGCCTTATGGCCAAGGGTTCCACGGTACCTCCTACCATGGAACCTAATATGTCTCGTGGTGATAAGAATGAGGATGAATATGAGAAGAGGATTGGGTTGTCTCTCTACGCGATAAAGGTGAGAGTGTGTTCAAGGTTCTTTACAAAGATAAAATTGCTAGCTCTCACTTCTTTGAAATCTTGACTACCGCTATTGAGAGCCAAAAACTTATTTGGATGCATGAGAACACCATTGATAAAAAGGGTGCTCTCGAACGAGAGTATGCCGATGATGTAGCATCATTAAAGAATGATCTTGAAGAAGAACAAGAGACCGTGGCCTCTCTTGAGGAGCAACTTCAAACCCTTGAGGTGTCTCAAAATGAAATATTTGCTAAACTCACTAAAGAAAGAGACCATGCTAAAGCTAAATTAAAATTGCTTAAAAATGAAAAGTTCAAAGTTGGTGTTGGTCATGATAAACTTGTTAAGGATCTAGATGATCTAGACAAGGCCCACAAGGCCTTGGAGAGCGAACACTCTATCCTCACCAAGTCATATGAGCAACTACAAGCTTCATATTTAAAAGAGCATGCTATGTTACCCTCTCTTCTTGATATGTCTTGTGATGCTGCTTGTGCTACTAACTCTACTTCTTGTGAAGCATCTATCTTGAAGGAGAATATTGAGCTAAGGGCTCAACTTGATTTGCTAACTTCAATTATGGGAAATTGGAAGAAAATCATGGAAAGCTTTCTAGCTCCCATGAGGATCTTCTAGCCTCTCATGATAGGCTAAAGTTAGCTCATGAGGCTATCATATCTAAGGCAACACCTTGTGAGCCTCATGTGGGTACTAGCACTACTACTCAAAATGTTATATTGCCATGTGCTAGTCCTAGTAATTCATCCACTCATAATATTGCTAAATCTTGTGATGAATTATCTTCCTTGCCTTGTTGCTCTAACAATGAAGGTTCTACTTCCTCTAGTACTTGTGTTGTTACTAACCATGTAGAGGAAATCAAAGAGCTCAAGGCCCAAGTCTCTTCTTTGAAGAACGACTTGGTAAAGGGTCATGAAGGGAAATGCAAACTTGATAAGATGTTAAGTGTGCAACAATCCCCCAATGACAAGAGTGGACTTGGATTCAACTCCAACAACAAGATCAAGTCCAAGAACAACAAGATTAAGAAGGGCCAATTACAAGTCAAAGACCCGACCAAGATTGTTTGCTTCAAGTGCAAAATTGAAGGGCATCATGTTAGATCTTGCCCTTTGAAGAAGAAGCAAAAAGGGGAGCGGCCTCAAGCTCAAACTCATATTCAACCTCAAGTTGAAGAAATGTCACTTCCCAAGAAGAATCAAGCCAATGCTCCCATTGTGGAGAAATCTAGTGAGAAGAAGGAGAAGAAAAGAACTTGCTACATATGCCGCGAGAAGGGCCACATCTCCTCCTTTTGTACTATTGGTACCTCATCCAACTCTATCACCGTTGATGATGTTTATTCTCTTCGTAAGGATGAGGGTGGCAATGTGTTTGCCAAATTTGTTGGTGCTCAAAGTGGTGTCAAGAAAAGAATCATTTGGGTTGCCAAGCCTATTGTGACTAACCTCTTAGGACCCAACTTAGTTGGGGACCAACAATCCAAAACTTGATCAATAGGTGTTTGTTGGAGGGCATTGGAGACTTGGCTACATGATGACCCACAAGTATAGGGGGTGTATCTTAGTATCTTCGATAAGTAAGAATGTCGATCCCAACGAGGAGCAGAAGGTGTTGACAAGCAGTTTCGATGAAGGATTCACTGTAAATGCTCACAGACAAGTATTCAGGGGGTTTTGATGTAACAGTTGAATAAAGTACGAGTATGTAAAGTGCGAGAGTAACAATTGCAGCGAGTGGCCCAATCCTTTTTAGCACAAAGGACAAGCCGGTTTGTTTACTTATAATGACCAAACGTTCTCGAGGACACACGGGATTTTAGTCTAGTGCTTTCGCTACATACGGCTAAATAATCTTCATTGTTATGATAAGTGTTGTGTGGGTGAACCTATGCTAATGTACCGCCCTTCCTAGGACTAATACATACTTGTGATTATACCCCTTGCAAGCATCCGCAACTACAAGAAAGTAATTAAGAATAAATCTAACCACAGCCTTAAACTCTGAGATCCTGCGATCCCTCCTGCATCGATATACCAACGGGGGTTTAGGTTTCTGTCACTCCGGCAACCCCGCAATTAGCAAACGAATACAAGATGCATTCCCCTAGGCCCATAAATGGTGAAGTGTCATGTAGTCGACGTTCACATGACACCACTAGAAGAATAACACCACAACTTAAATATCACACCATTGAATATTACTCAACCATAGTTCACTACTAACATTTAGACTTCACCCATGTCCTCAAGAACTAAACGAACTACTCACGAGACATCATATGGAACATGATCAGAGGTGATATGATGATGAATAACAATCTGAACATAAACTTGGTTCAATGGTTTCACTCAATAGCATCAACAACAAGTAGAGATCGATACCGGGAGAGTTTCCCCTATCAAACAATCAAGATCAAACCCAAATTGCTACGGCGGTGACGGTGTCCAGCGGTGATGACGGCGGTGATGATGGTGGAGATGATGATGATGGTGATGGCGATGATGTCCAGCTCGATGACGGTGACGATGGCGTCGATTTCCCCTCCCGGAGGAATTTCCCGCGGATTCCTGCCCGCCGGAGAGCTCTTTTCTCTCTGGTGTTCTCCGCCCCGCGCAGGCGGTCAGAACTCTTCGCGAGGTACCCTCTGTGGCTTAGGTTTCGGGACGAAGGATTTCGCGAAGAAAAGGAGGCGAAAGGGGTCGTGGGCCCCCAGACCACATGGTGGCGCGGCCAGGGCATGGGCCGCGCCGCCTAGGGTGTGGGCCCACCACAGGTCCTCCTGGCCCCTCCTTCTGGCTTCCTTCGTCATCTTGAAAAATAGGATTTTTGGTATAATTTTCTCCCACAGTTGATCTTCCGAAATATTGCGTTCTGACGGTGCTTTTTCCAGCAGAATCCTGGCTCCGGTGCTTGATCCTCCAATAATGATGAAACATGCAAAATAGATGAAATAACATAAGTATTGTGTCCCAATATGAAATATATCAATGAATAACAACAAATTATGATATAAAATAGTGATGCAAATTGGACGTATCAACTCCCCCCAAGCTTAGACTTCGCTTGTCCCCAAGCGAAACTGAGCTCGATAAACAGGACCACATGTTTATGGAGTGAAGAGTCGATAAATAAAATACGGACAAGAAGCATCATATTCATTCACACAGGACATTATAGTAAACAACCTCTTATAACTCATCTTGAAACAAGTATAAGGTAATCACAAGTAAAGGTGCATAAGAAATCATAATTGGTGATGGCAAACTTCGTTCTTGGTCAGAGAACAATTAACAGATTATATTTATCTCATTGAGCAGCGCTCTCATGTTAAAGTTTATAAAGCACAACTTGCATACTCAATCATAATGGTCTTCTCATAATCATTGATAACTTGCAAAGCTATATTCATCCAGATAAAACTTGTACTAAACAAGGAAGAATAAAAGACATGATGAAGCAAATCACAATATAATGGTTTGATCACAACTACTCAAATGCTTGCTTGAGATGGAGGGAAATAGGTTTACTGACTCAACATAAAGTAAAAGATAGGCCCTTCGCAGAGGGAAGCAGGGATTAAATCATGTGCTAGAGCTTTTTCAATTTTGAAATCATATAGAGATAATAAAAGTAACATTTTGAGAGGTGTTTGTTGTTGTCAACGACTGGTAGCGGGTACTCTAACCCCCTTGCCAGACAACCTCCTAAGAGCGGCTCCCATATTATTTTCATTTTGTGTGGCACTCCTTCCAACCTTTCTTTCACAAACCATGGCTAACCGAATCCTCGGGTGCCTACCAACAATCTCATACCATGAAGGAGTGCCTTTTTATTTTAGTTTTATTATGATGATGACACTCCCCCCAACCTTTGCTTACACAAGCCATGGCTAACCGAATCCTTCGGGTGCCGTCCATCAATCACATACCATGGAGGAGTGTCTATTTAGTTTGATTAATTTGGGACTGGGAATCCCATTGCCAGCTCTTTTTGCAAAATTATTGGATAAGCGGATGAAGCCACTAGTCCATTGGTGGAAGTTGCCCAACAAGATTGAAAGATAAAACACCACATACTTCCTCATGAGCTATGAAACATTAACACAAATAAGAGATACTAAGTTTTGAATTGTTTAAAGGTAGCACATGAAGTACTTACTTGGAATGGCAGAAAATACCATGTAGTAGGTAGGTATGGTGGACACAAATGACATAGGTTTGGGTTAAGGTTTGGATGCACGAGAAGTATTCCCTCTCAGTACAGGTCTTTGGCTAGCAAGGTTAATTAGCAAGCATAAGAGTCGAGGGAAACAAACAAATATACATATGATAGAAACAATCATGCATCTTCCTTGTAAGCACAAACAATTTTAACTTCAGAATAATAAGCTATGAGCTAACAAGAAAGAAAGACAATGAAACATCTACATGTATTTCTCTTTTCTACTTAAACCTCAAAGTGTTGTTGCTATTGACCAATGCTAAGTTTGCCAAAACCAAATAGATTTATTCAATGCTCCCAAAGTGATACCAATACTAACAACAAGGTAAATCATATGATAGAGATTGCAAACTAGAATAAGATGTGCAATATGTAAATGATAAGACTTCTCATTAATATTCCATAACGATAACTCACACCAAGGGATACATAGATAACCAACTAAAGGAGAGATACTTCCAAACGCAACCCATCTTATATGATAATTTCCCTACTCATGATATGACACTACTCGACAATAAAAGTAAAAGGTAGTGATAATGTGATACCGCGGCACTCCCCCAAGCTTGGAACAAACCAAGGGGATGCCAATACCGATGATGAATTACTCCTGCGGCGATGGTGGTGATGAATTCCTGACAAGCTTCTCAATAAGCTCCTGAAGCTCGTCAATCCTGTATATGAGATTGCGAATCATCTCTGAATTGTGCTCGACGCGGTTAAGGAGTCTGTCCGACGGCGAGTCCCAGCTCTTGGAGTTATTTCCCCACTCTTCAGCCTCAGGCTCCTTCTCTCCTGCAGTGTTAGAGCGATCTATATCCCACTGGCTAGGCAATGCTGCCTTGGGAGTCCCTTCAATTTGATTATTGAAAATTAGATTATGAAAGGGGTGATGAGTGCCTGATGGAGATGTTTTCGGAGCTAGGTAATGACGTGGAACCCCTCCTCCAGTGCGAATTCTTGCGCTCTTGTTTGCACTAAAAGGGTTGTCCACCACCTTGATGCTTGCGATAGTAGCGCGCGGGTGTGCGCGCGAATCTTCCTCCACCTCTTCTTCATCCTCTTCCTTGACGTCCTTGTCTTCCTCTTTCCACCCAAGATCTCAATCATCTTCATCCGGAAACTCCTTGCCCTTGTTCTTGGAGACCATGATGCTTCTAAACTGAAAACAGATCCTAGCAGAAACAGCTCGAAACAAAACACGTCGAGAAAACGATATACGGACCTCCAGGGGTCCGGGGGATTATATAGCAAAAATTTTCACGACAAACGGAAAGTACCAGATCGAACCAGAGTCGGAAAGGGGCGACGAGGCGGCCAAACCATAGGGCGGCGCGGGCCCTGGCCAGGCCGCGCCGGCCTATGGTGCCACGCCCTCGTGCGTCCTTTCCACTCCGTTTCGAACTCGTAATTTTTCATATTTTCCAAAAACAGCGAAAATATTGTTCGGAAAGTAAATTGCGTACTTTTCATTACCAGTACTGTTACCTATTCAAAGTCGAGTTCTGGCGGACTGTCAATTTGCCCTTTGATGAAAGCTTCCGGTGTTTCCACTTGAATAATATCAACATCAACATTATAGGAATCACCTGAGATATAATGCTTGAGTCTTTGTCCATTCACCACCTGCGTAGCATTACCTTGGAGAGAGCTAATTTTGATTGCTCCTGAACGATACACCTCCTCGACAACATACGGTCCTTCCCATTTCGAGAGTAATTTCCCTGCAAAGAATCTGAGACAAGACCGATACAATAGGACTTTATCCCCAATATTAAATTCTCTTTTAATAATCCTCCTATCATGCCATTTTTTAACTTTCTCTTTAAAGAGTTTAGCATTTTCATAAGCTTCACTTCTCCATTCATCTAGAGAACTCAATTGCAACAACCTCTTATCACCGGCAAGTTTAGGATCTTTATTTAATTCTCTAACAGCCCAATAAGCTTTGTGCTCTAGTTCTAAAGGTAAATGACAAGCTTTCCCATAAACCATTTTATAAGGTGACATTCCCATGGGATTTTTGTAAGCAGTTCTATAAGCCCAAAGTGCATCCTTCAATTTACTAGCCCAATTCTTTCTAGTTTTATTAACGGTCTTTCCCAAAATAGATTTAATCTCTCTATTTGATAATTCTACTTGACCACTAGTTTGAGGATGATAAGCGGAAGCAATTCTATGATTAATACCATACTTAGCAAGAGTTTTTCTAAAACCTCCATGAATAAAATGAGAACCTCCATCAGTCATAATATATCTAGGTACTCCAAATCTAGGAAAAATAATATCTAAAAGCATTCTTAAAGAGGTCTCACCATCAGCACTTTTTGTAGGTATAGCTTCCACCCATTTAGTAACATAATCAACAGCAACAAGTATATGAGTGTTACCTTCCGAAGACGGAAAAGGTCCCATGAAATCAAATCCCCAACAATCAAACGGTTCAATAACAAGAGTATAATTCATAGGCATTTCATTACGTCTGGAGATATTACCAACCCTTTGGCATTCATCACAAGATAAAATAAACTTTCTCGCATCCTTGAAGAGAGTTGGCCAATAAAAACCTGATTGTAAAACCTTTTGCGCGGTTCTTTCTCCGGCGTGATGTCCTCCATAAGCACTACCATGACATTTACTCAATATCTCTTGTTGTTCATATTCGGGAACACATCTTCGCATAATACCATCCACTCCTTCTTTGTATAAGTGTGGATCATCCCAGAAATAATGCCTCAAGTCATAAAAGAATTTCTTCCTTTGCTGAGCTGAAAAGGTTGGAGGCAAGTACTTGGAAACAATAAAGTTAGCATAATCAGCATACCAAGGACTGTCTCGCGAGCTCACCTTTATTACAGCCAATTGTTCATTTGGAAAACTATCATTAACAGGAACAGGATCATAAGCAATATTTTCCAATCTAGACAAATTATCAGCAACAGGATTATCAGCACCTTTCCTATCTACAATATGTAAATCAAATTCTTGCAAAAGAAGTACCCATCTAATAAGCCTCGGCTTAGCATCTTTCTTTGTCATAAGGTATCTAATTGCAGCATGATCAGTATGAATAGTAACTTTTGAATCAACAATATAAGATCTAAATTTATCGCAAGCAAAGACTACAGCTAATAATTCTTTTTCAGTTGTAGCATAATTTCTTTGAGCAGCATCAAGAGTTTTACTAGCATAATGAATAACATTCAGTTTTTTATCTACTCGCTGTCCAAGAACAGTGCCTACAAGAAAATCACTCGCATCCCCCATCATTTCACAGGGTAAGTTCCACTCAGGAGGTTCAACTATAGGAGCAGTTGTTAAGGCTTTCTTAAGAGTTTCAAAAGCTTCCTTACAATCATCATCAAAAACAAATGGTACATCTTTTTGAAGAAGATTAGTAAGAGGCTTTGAAATCTTGGAGAAATCTTTAATAAATCTCCTATATAACCCAGCATGACCAAGAACACTACGAATACCTTTAACGTCCCTCGGATAGGGCATCTTCTCAATTGCTTCAAATTTAGCTCTATCAACTTCAATACCTCTCTCAGAAATTTTATGTCCCAATACAATTCCTTCATTAACCATAAAGTGGCATTTCTCCCAATTAAGAACAAGGTTAGTTTCTTCACATCTCTGCAAAACTTTATCAAGGTTTCGCAAGCAACTATCAAAAGAATTCCCATAGACGGAAAAATCATCCATGAATACCTCTACAATACTTTCACAAAAACCATGAAAAATAGCAGACATGCATCTTTGAAAAGTAGCAGGAGCATTACATAAACCAAAAGGCATGCGTCTATAAGCATAAGTTCCATAAGGACAAGTAAAAGTGGTTTTCTCTTGATCTTTAGCTTTAACAGCAATTTGTGAAAACCCAGAATAACCATCAAGAAAGCAAAAATGAGTATTTTTAGACAATCTTTCTAGCATTTGATCAATAAATGGTAAAGGGTAATGATCTTTCTTAGTAACTTTATTAACTTTTCGAAAATCAATGCACATTCTATACCTACAACTACTCTTTGAGGGATGAGCTCATCATTATCATTAGGCACAACAGTCATACCTCCTTTCTTGGGAACGCAATGCACAGGACTAACCCATCTACTATCAGCAATAGGATATATAATACCAGCTTCAAGAAGTCGTAATACCTCATTCCTTACCACTTCCTTCATCTTCGGAATTAGACGACGCTGATGTTCAACAACAGGCTTTGCATCATCTTCCATATTAATAGCATGTTGGCAAATAGAAGGAGAAATCCCTTTCAAATCATCAAGAGTGTAGCCAATAGCTCCTCGGTGCTTCTTCAATATTTCCAATAACCTTTCTTCCTCAATCTCTGAAAGCTTAGAACTAATAATAACAGGATATATTTTCTTATCATCAATATGAGCATATTTAAGATTATCAGGTAAAGGCTTTAAATCAAAAACAGGATCTTCCTTTGGTGGCGGTGTTGTACCCAAATCTTCCACCGGTAAATCATGCTTGAGAATAGGTTGGCGAAGAAAAATTTCCTCAAGCTCATCTCTTTCTTTCCTAAAAATTTCACTCTCGCTATCCTCCAAATGTTGCTGCAAAGGATTGTTAGGAACAAGAACAATAGATGCACACTGCTCCATTTTAAAATCATTACTAGGCAAATCAGCTTTATAAGGAGTTTTGGTAAATTTAGAGAAGTTAAACTCATAAGATTCACCAGCAAATTTAGTCAAAATTTTCTCTTTCTTGCAATCTATAATAGCTCCACAAGTATTTAGAAAAGGTCTACCAAAAATAATAGGACAATAATCACTAGCAGCAGAACCAAGTACCAAAAAGTCAGCAGGATATTTAATCTTACCGCATAAAACTTCCACATCTCGAACAATACCAATTGGAGAAATAGTTTCTCTATTAGCCAGCTGAATAACCACATCAATATCTTCAAGTTCACAAGAATCAATTTCGTGCATAATCTCCGTGTAAAGCTCATACGGAATAGCACTAACACTTGCACCAATATCACATAATCCATAATAGCAATGATCACCAATTCTAACAGACAGCATAGGAACACTAGCTTGTTTGGGTTTATTAGGATGTGAAACAATATTAGAAGCATCTTCACAGAAAATAATATGACCATCCTCCACATTTTCAGTCACAAGATCTTTAACTATTGCAACAGCAGGTTCAACTTTTATTTGTTCTTCAGGTTCTACAGGTTTCTTTTCACTTTTATGAACCGCACTATTTATAACAGAGTACTCCTTCATTTTAGCAGGGAA
Source organism: Lolium perenne (assembly GCF_019359855.2). Classification (NCBI taxonomy): domain Eukaryota; kingdom Viridiplantae; phylum Streptophyta; class Magnoliopsida; order Poales; family Poaceae; genus Lolium; species Lolium perenne. Next base: position 122,396,549 of record NC_067250.2, on the reverse strand, counting down.
AGGAGTTTTTTCAATATAAGCTTCAGGAATAACATGATCAGCAGTTTCAACTACTACGCATTTATTAATAGATGAATCAATTTTATCTTTATACGGTTCATGATACTTATCAAAATTCTTCTTTGGCAATTCATAATGAGAGGGAAAAGCTTTATAAAGATTTACAGCAACTTGAGAATCAAGACCATATGTAGCACTCATATTACGAAATTTATCAGTATCCATAAAAGCTTCAATGCATTTATAATCATAAATTATACCTGATTCTCTATCCTTGTCGTTCTCCCATCCTTCAGTATTTTCTTGGATTCGATCAAGAAGGTCCCTTTTAAACTCTTCTTTGTTGCGTGTAAATGATCCAGAACAAGAAGTATCCAGCAAGGTCTTGTCTTGAAAAGAAAGTCTTGCATAGAAATTATCAATAATAACATTACCAGGAAGCTCATGAATGGGGCATTTGAGCATTAAAGACTTCAATCTCCCCCAAGCTTGGGCAATACTCTCTCCATCATGAGGCCAAAAATTATATATGCGATTCCGATCCTTGTGAATTTCACTTGGAGGATAGAACTTAGAATAAAACCGGGGCACAATATCATTCCATTCAAGAGAATCCCCATTATCCAGTAATTTATACCAATGCGCCGCTTTACCAGACAGCGATAAAGAGAATAGTTTCTTCCTCACTTCATCCATAGCAATACCTGCACATTTGAATAACCCACATAATTCATGCAAAAACAGTAAATGATCACCGGGATGGACAGTTCCATCCCCTTCATAGCGGTTATCCATAACACGTTCAATAATTTTCATAGGTATTTTATATGGTATTACTTCCTCACCTGGCGCCTCATCCACTACCGTTGCAGTAGTAGTAGATTTCCCAAATAAAAATTGAAGAGAAGATCTCTCCATAATGACTTATAGCAGCAGGCAGAAATAAAATCAGCACAACAGGAAAGGTTTTCCTTACCAATTCCACTTACCAATAGCGCTTCACTCCCCGGCAACGGCGCCTGAAACTAGTCTTGATGAGCCACAAGTATAGGGGGGGTATCGTAGTATCTTCGATAAGTAAGAATGTCGATCCCAACGAGGAGCAGAAGGTGTTGACAAGCAGTTTCGATGAAGGATTCACCGTAAATGCTCACGGACAAGTATCTGTGGGGTTTTGATGTAACAGTTGAATAAAGTACGAGTATGTAAAGTGCGAGAGTAACAATTGCAGCGAGTGGCCCAATCCTTTTTAGCACAAAGGACAAGCCGGTTTATTTACTTATAATGACCAAACGTTCTCGAGGACACACGGGATTTTAGTCTAGTGCTTTCGCTACATACGGCTAAATAATCTTCATTGTTATGATAAGTGTTGTGTGGGTGAACCTATGCTAATGTACCGCCCTTCCTAGGACTAATACATACTTGTGATTATACCCCTTGCAAGCATCCGCAACTACAAGAAAGTAATTAAGAATAAATCTAACCACAGCCTTAAACTCTGAGATCCTGCGATCCCTCCTGCATCGATATACCAACGGGGGTTTAGGTTTCTGTCACTCCGGCAACCCCGCAATTAGCAAACGAATACAAGATGCATTCCCCTAGGCCCATAAATGGTGAAGTGTCATGTAGTCGACGTTCACATGACACCACTAGAAGAATAACACCACAACTTAAATATCACACCATTGAATATTACTCAACCATAGTTCACTACTAACATTTAGACTTCACCCATGTCCTCAAGAACTAAACGAACTACTCACGAGACATCATATGGAACATGATCAGAGGTGATATGATGATGAATAACAATCTGAACATAAACTTGGTTCAATGGTTTCACTCAATAGCATCAACAACAAGTAGAGATCGATACCGGGAGAGTTTCCCCTATCAAACAATCAAGATCAAACCCAAATTGCTACGGCGGTGACGGTGTCCAGCGGTGATGACGGCGGTGATGATGGTGGAGATGATGATGATGGCGATGATGTCCAGCTCGATGACGGTGACGATGGCGTCGATTTCCCCCTCCCGGAGGGAATTTCCCCGGCGGATTCCTGCCCGCCGGAGAGCTCTTTTCTCTCTGGTGTTCTCCGCCCCGCAGAGGCGGCTGTAACTCTTCGCGAGGTACCCTCTGTGGCTTAGGTTTTCGGGACAAAGGATTTCGCGAAGAAAAGGAGGCGAAAGGGGTCGTGGGCCCCCCAGACCACATGGCGGCGCGGCCAGGGCATGGGCCGCGCCGCCCTAGGGTGTGGGCCCACCCTGGGTCCTCCTGGCCCCTCCTTCTGGCTTCCTTCGTCATCTTGAAAAATAGGATTTTTGGTATAATTTTCTCCCACAGTTGATCTTCCGAAATATTGCGTTCTGACGGTGCTTTTTCCAGCAGAATCCTGGCTCCGGTGCTTGATCCTCCAATAATGATGAAACATGCAAAATAGATGAAATAACATAAGTATTGTGTCCCAATATGAAATATATCAATGAATAACAGCAAATTATGATATAAAATAGTGATGCAAATTGGACGTATCACTACATCATGAAGAATTAAGGGATCTTCATCATTTATATTATATCAAGCCAAGTCTTTTGATTATCTTGCTACTATCATATATCCAATGTTCCTCCTTGCGGTAACATGTTCTCAACTCATTTATATTGAAAGTTACTCGTCCCTTTGCATGTGTTAGTTTTGTTCCTAACATGTGTTTGTATATGTTGTGCTTCCTAATAGTTTTTCTTGAGAAATCAAGTCTATGCATGTTGGGTTGCACACCATGTATTTGTGTTTGTGTTGGAGCCTCTTTGCATCTTGTTGTATCTTATATGGCTCTTATGAGCGATTAATGGACAATCCCATTTTGGGGGAGTGATATTCCTTTGGGAATTTCATGATCCTAAACAATGTGTGTACATGAGGAATATCACTTAGAATTGATATTGCGAGATTATCTAGTCGCTATGTGGTATGTCATCTTCATGAGAAATTCAAATTCTAATGTCCATTAATATCTCTACTTGGATCTTATTTGCCTCTTGTGAAAATAAATTCCTTATCACATTATGGGGGAGTAATAAGCTTTGTGCATATTACAAGCCTAGAAAATGTGAACATTTGAGATTGTGTCATATAGAATTGATACCGTAAATTATCTCTTTCCTATGTGGCATGTTTGCTCAAACAAGCTCCAATTTGCTTAAATGGCTTCATTGCTAATATCTTTGTGGATCTTATTTGTGAAAGTTTTTCTTGGCATGGTTTTTCACAACGTGTCCCTCAATACATTTTTGGAAAACCATGTGCTTCAAGTCATACTATTAATTGCTTTGCATGTTGGTATGAATACTATTAATTGCTTTGCATGTTGGTATGAATACTATTAATTGCCTTGCATGTTGGTATGACTAAATGAAGCTATCAAGAAACTATCTTTGCATGATGGTTAACTCTTATCTTTTACCATATGCTTTGTTCGTTGTAAATATGATCTTATGTATACTTACAAACTACCACCGGGAAATATTTCCTAATACCTCTTGTCCTAGGACAATTGGTAATCAGTTATGAGGTAGATATTTATTGATCATATCTACATTGGCTCTTGTATTTATATTGCCTTATTTATTGCCATGAATTTGTGCTTTGACTCCCATGTGTCTTCCTTGCATCTTATGGATCTAAGTTGTCTATTCAAACTTTCTTAGCATTGTTAGAAGATATAGGTAGCGTGATGATCCTAGTTTTGTGCATTTTGTATTCATATAAAAAATCCTAGATAATGCACCAAACTTGGGGGAGCTCTTCTATATTATTAGAATGCTTAACATCTCTTGATCTTTATAAAAAATTTGGTTTTGGGAGACATAACATTTTTTTTGGTACTTTGTGCCATCATAAAAAGTTTCGACGGTTTGGTTTATTTGTTGGAACCTTGCTCTCTTGGGAGTTGGTTATCTCATTCCTTTGTGTTTAGGTTTAATTAGCTTCTTATAATGAGATAAGTCTTTGGAGTCAATCTTGTGTTGATTTGATTCTTTGATATAATTTGGACAACCATTGTCTCTTGGTTTATTTGGTGTTTTGTCCAAATTGTATCTTCCTTTGGTTCTTGAAAGTATTGTGCATGCATATTTAATATATGTATATCTTATGGCATGTGTCACTTTCTTTGATCCAATATATAGGGTAAACTCCATCAAATCCTAATTTGGTTAAGATGTGCATGAAATTCAATTTCATATCTATATGCACATAGAATTGTGGAGTTTGTCCTATATGTTGTAGTGTGTCTAACTACTTCGGACCCAATCAGTTTGGGGACCATTTTATACTTACCTTTGTGTTAGGTACAATGGATATGCATTGAATGCTTGTCTCACTCTTGGAAAGAAGTGGTGACTCAATGGTAACTTGAGGCAAGCTAGGATGGTCAACGAACACATATCTACTACATCCACACCAATGCTATCTTGGTAACAAGTATCTTCTCATGCATATTTTTCTAGTATCCAACCTTATGGTTGCATCTTGGCATGAATCTCTTGATTTGCAAATAGTGTGCTTCTTGCAAAAGTCTTAATGAAACCTCTTTATTGTGAATGTGAGTAATTTGAGATGAGTGCATTTGTTGGGAAGTATATTAAATCATGCTCATGATTCATCCATCCCAACTATGCCTATCTAGCAATTTTATTGCATATCAATTCCTCAAGGCTCTCACATGTGCAATATAGATGAAAGTGCAAATTTAGTTATTTCTTTTGGTATCCTCGTTTGTGATACTTGTTGACTTTCTCAATGCATCCCAACTATCTTCTTTCCCTTGTTGATATTTGTGATGTATTTTAGATGTTTGTGGTTGAAGTTCATGAATGTACAATAAGATAAAATTGAGCCTTCGGCCATGCTAATAAGCAAAAATTCTTATTGGTATATTGCATGACTTCGTCTTGGATATCATGCTATATTTGTTGCATATCTATTTTATGTGTGCATGTTTCTTTGTGGATAAATATCTTTGTGATATTGCCCACTTAGAGAAACTTATACACATAAGAGATGATACATCTCCTTTTGATATCTTATTTATTTATTGCGTGTTGATTGGTCATGCTAAGCAATATAATTCATTGAAGACTATGATGATGTTTTTTTTATCCTTGTAATAGTCTTATAATATGCTTTATCATGCCTTTCACATATCCTCTTGGTTGAGCCTTTTTATTATGGTGCCTCTTACTTGTTGCTCAACTATTTGTTTGTTGCAAGTGTTAAGCTTATTTTTCTATCTATGATCTATTGCAAATGTTTGTGTTTTAAATGGTAATGAGGGAGTAAGGATTCCATGTTATGCATATTGTATTCAAATGGAACATTTTAATTTATGCATGTACCTTGGGGAGCTTCCTCATTTTATTTAAGGCACTATTTTGTGGTGATCATTAGAGTTTGATTCACTTGGTATCTTTTGTTTTGAATGATATTATGGGAGTGATGATTCCATGTTTGTGCACTTTATACTCCAATGCAAATTGTCTTGTTTTGTGCACAAACCTTGGGGAGCTTCCTCAAATTATTTAGAGCAATCTTCTTGATCTTATCATAATATCTATCTTTCTTTTGGTATCTTCTTTGTGGTTCATTTGGTTGCTTGCTTCATTTGTTGAAGCTTCTTGACTTTGTTATCTTTTTGCAATCTTTGATCCTATCTATAGTGTGATTCCTTCCGAATATTCATCATTGGATACGTGCATTTGATTCCACTCAAATTATGAGAAATGCACACGCTATGGAGGAACGCTCACTATATTGGCCTTCTAAATTTTTCACCCATTTCGGCAATTGGTGCCAATGGGGGAGAAGTTTGGAGGGTTTAAGAGAATTTGGTTATGTCTTTGCTTTGTGCTTAAGCATGTGCCTTTATTGCATTGCATCTTGCTGCTTTGCATAGTTGAATATTTAGAGGAAACTCCACTAGGCTTTGAATGCCAATATATGCAATGAAAGTCAAGATCATTCACACATGCATATATCATGGGGGAGTTTGCTCTATGTATTCAACTTGTTTGTTACTTAAATTCCTTATATAAACCCTCTCAAAGAGATTGTCATCAATTACCAAAATGGAGGAGATTGAAAGTGCATGGACCCCCATGTGTGGTTTTGGTAATTAATGACAATCCCTATGGACTAATGTTTGCATTGAGTTATATTTGTAGGTGTTGTCCATAGGCAATGCTTGAACCATATGTTGGCTTCAAGGTTGTATTAAGAAGAAATTAATGAAGGATATCAAGTATCAAGTATGCCTTGAAGATGAAGATGAAGTGATCCCTCAAAGTTAACTTCAAGACATCAACATGATGAAGAATGAAGAAATGAAGTGCAAGTTCAAGATAAGCCATCTCTAAGAGATCATTTGCTTGAAGCTTGCCATCCATATGGTGATCATGGATATGTGAAGATGTGCCGAAGAAAATGCTCTCCCATGGTGGATTATGGGGGAGCAATCCACAAGACTTCATCAAGCAAGCACAATCAAGAAAGGTGTTCCATCTTGTTGTGATCAAGATCGTCTTCATCGAGCTCAAGAGGAACGCGCAAGGTTAAAGTTTGCTCTTGATAGGGTTTCTTTCTTACAGGTCTCATGGTGTAGTTGGAGACCGTTTTATAGTTTAGTTGCCGTACTATCAAGAGGGCTCTCGAGTGAGTAACTCGATCGTATCGTTCGGAGAGAGCTCAAACCTTTGCATCCTTGCATCATATTTCTTGGTTGTTATTTGGATCTTATCCATGTGGTGATTTAGAGCTTGTGGTTATTTCCATAGCAAGCTCTAGTTCATCGAAAACGGATTCCGCATGAATCACTTGTTGCGTTTTTGATATTGGAGTTTTTCTCGGTTTCTCGTATTGAGAGGTTTCACTCTAAAATACATAGAAAAACCTACCCCACTTGTTCTTAAGCCTTTCACTCTTTGTGGGGTAGCTCTTGTCATCTTCTTTACAACAAAATTGGTTTCACCTAAATCCGAGTTTCCTAACTCAAGTTGTTGCATTTTCCATATTGGAGGTTTTACCGGTTTGCTGTTTATAGATAGGTAAAACCTTTATCCATTTGTTTCTATCCTACCTTACTGGACTATGATGGTTCCATGCATGATCTTGTAGAGCTTTTTACTAGCTTCGAAACGAGCCCAAGATCATCAAAATCGGAATCCGGATGCAAAAGTTATTCAAGTTTCCGTGAAGCAGTTTTTTGGCCGGAAGTTCCGGTGGCCGGAAGTTCCGGTGGCCGGAACTTCCGCCCTAGTTCCGGCGAACTTCCGGAAATGACGATTCTGCACGCAAAACTATACTGTAAGCTTTTCAGGGTCGCCCCACTTCATCCGGAACTTGGCCGGTACTTCCGGGGGGCGGAAGTTCCGCCCCAAATGACCGGAAGTTCCGGTTTTGACGAGTTTTGTGCATAACGGGCAGATTTCTCTTGCCCTATTTAAGGGGGTCTTCTTCCCCAATGTTCCCCATCCGTTTGAGCTCGTTTTTGCCCCCATTGTTTACCTTCTTTGAGCTTGCTATCTCCCTCTCCCTCCCATGAATCTTGCATCTATTTGAGAGAAAGATAGAGGAGATCTAGATCTACATCTCCACCAATCAAATCCCTCTCTTTGTGAGGGGAATCCACTAGATCTAGATCTTGGAGAAATTTGGTGTTCCTCCTCCTATTTGTTCTTCCTCTCTTATTCCTCCAATAGCTTTTGTAGCTTTGTTGGAATTTGAGAGAGAAGTACTTGAGCATCTTTGTGGTGTTCTTGCCATTGCATTTGGTGCATCGGTTTGAGTTCTCCACGGTGATTCGTGGTGGTGAAAGTAAGAAGGTTGTTACTCTTGGGTTCTTGGAACCCTAGACGGATTCTAGGCCTTTGTGGCGATTTGTTGGGAGCCTCCAATTAAGTTGTGGAAGTGTGCCCCAACCTTTGTGTAAGGCCCGGTTTCCGCCTCGAAGGAAATCCCTTAGTGGAACCGTGACCTAGGCCTTTGTGGCGAGGGTCACCGGAGATTTAGGTGAGGCGCCTTCGTGGCGTTCGGTGTGTGGTGTGAGTACCGCATCTTGGGGTGAGGCCTTTGTGGCGTTGGTGTGCATCGAGCAACCACACCTCAAGGTGAGCCTCTTGTGGCGTTCGGGAGCACTAAGCAACCGCACCTCTCCACCGAAGATTAGCACTCGCAAGAGTGTGAACTCCGGGATAAATCATCGTCTCCCGCGTGCCTCGGTTATCTCTATACCCGAGCTCTTTACTTATGCACTTTACCTTGTGATAGCCATCGTGCTTGAAGTTATATATATCTTGCTATCACATACTTGCTTGTATTGCTTAGCATAAGTTGTTGGTGCACATAGGTGAACCATTGCTTAGAATAAGTTGTTGGTGCACATAGGTGAACAATAGTATATAGGCTTTGGCCTTGACAAAGTAAACGCTAGTTTTATTCCGCATTTGTTAAGCCCATCTCGTAAAAGTTTTAAATCGCCTATTCACCCCCCCCCTCTAGGCGACATCCGTGTCCTTTCACTCCCTCCCACATCTACCACCCTCCCACCCTCTCCTCTTCGTACCATGGCGGGCAGGCCCAGATCCAGGACCTTGTCTCGATCTCGCAACTCATCAAGGGATCGAAGCAACGAGGATGCTCCAGTCCTTGGATCGGCGTCGACAATGGATGCCGAGCTCGCCGCGCTCCGAGCACAGCAGCGCCAAGAGCGGGACGCGCGATCTGTGGGGCGGCGCCTCCGCTACTACCAGGCTGAGTCCACGGCCTCCATCAACATGCTCACGAACCAGATGGGTAGCATGGTGGCGCTGATGGAACGGATGCAGACCAGCATCAACAAGCTTGCGCAGCCAGAAGGTAATCTTCGACCCGACACAGGCCAAGCTCCTACCTTTGTGACGCCTCCTCCACGCACAAGCTCGCACCTTTCACCTATCCCTAAGGTTTCCACGCCACAAGACACACTACCAACACAAAATCCACCTCCTTTCCCACCCACCCTAGGACGGCTAACACCAGCCAAGCTGCCTCTCCCCCCGGGCACACAGGATGCTCGACAGAAAGCCGTGAGCACGGACAGTGAACCCATCGTGTCGACCTCCATGGCATCGTCCTCGCGGCCGATCCAAATACAACGAACAAATCCCACCACCCAACCCCATTACTACCAGCCTATGCCTACCACACAAAACCCTACACCACCACTACACCCCACCACCACCCAAACCAACCAAAATTCCAGTCACAGTACCCAGCCACAGCCACCATATAGCCAACCACCACAACAAACCATGCCATACACCCACAGCCACTTCCCGAACCAATCCTTCCCACAAAACCGCTTTCAGCCGCAAAACACAAACAGTGACCTGCACCTCCGTGCACCCCATGTAGAATTGCCAATTTTTACAGGAGATGTACCAAGAGCTTGGTTACTGGAGTGTGAGGACGTGTTCAATCTGGTTGACATACCTATGGCCAACAGAGTCAAGTGGGGATTGGCTCACATCAGAGGACAAGCAAAAACCTGGATCAGCAGCTCTGGGTTACACTTGCAGATACTGACATGGCAAGAACTCAGCCAGGTGCTGATTGATCGTTTCCCTGATGCAACAACAGACGTACCTATGGATCAGCTCCAACTGCTCAAGCAAAATACTACAGTGAATGCATATATCAATCAGGGTTATGATGAAGAGGAAGAGAACCAAGGCCCCTTATTGACACTACAAGAAAAGTTCTGATAGACAACGTCCCAAAATCGTCCGCTAAGGGGTATTTTTCGTCGCCTATGGGCCTAACCCGACGATATGGGTGTAGGATAACGTTGCATAGAAAACAAAAATTTTCCTACCGCGAACACGCAATCCAAGCCAAGATGCAATCTAGAAGACGGTAGCAACGAGGGGGTATCGAGTCTCACCCTTGAAGAGATTCCAAAGCCTACAAGATGAGGCTCTTGTTGCTGCGGTAGACGATCACTTGCCACTTGCAAAAGCGCGTAGAAGATCTTGATCACGATCGGTTCCGGCGCCACGAACGGGCAGCACCTCCGTACTCGGTCACACGTTCGGTTGTTGATGAAGACGACGTCCACCTCCCCGTTCCAGCGGGCAGCGGAAGTAGTAGCTCCTCTTGAATCCGACAGCACGACGGCGTGGTGTCGGTGGCGGTGTAGAAGTCCGGCGGAGCTTCGCTAAGCTACGCGGGAAATATGAAGTGGAGGAGCAAAGCTAGGGTTTGGGAGGGGGTGGCCGGCCACTCAAGGGGGGCGGCCAAGCTATGGTCTTGGGGTGGCCGGCCCCCTCCCTTGGCCCCTCATTATATAGGTGGATCCCAAGTGTTGGTGTCCAAGTCTTCGAATAAGACCCGAAACCAAAACCTTCCATAGGAGGGGGCAAACCTAGCCCAACTAGGACTCCCACCCAAAGGTGGGATTCCCACCTCCCATGTGGGGTTGGCCGGCCCCCTATGGTGGAGTCCACTTGGGACTCCACCCCCACTAGGGCTGGCCGGCCATGGAGGTGGAGTCCCTTGTGGACTCCACCTTCCTTGGTGGTTTCTTCCGGACTTTTCTAGAACCTTCTAGAACCTTCCATAGAACCTTCCGCGACATTTTATTTCACATAAAATGACATCCTATATATGAATCTTATTCTCCGGACCATTCCGGAACTCCTCGTGATGTCCGGGATCTCATCCGGGACTCCGAACAAATATTCGAACTCCATTCCATAATTCAAGAACTACCATTTCAACATCCAACTTTAAGTGTGTCACCCTACGGTTCGAGAACTATGCGGACATGGTTGAGTACTCACTCCGACCAATAACCAATAGCGGGATCTGGAGATCCATAATGGCTCCCACATATTCAACGATGACTTTAGTGATCGAATGAACCATTCACATACATTACCAATTCCCTTTGTCTCACGATATTTTACTTGTCCGAGGTTTGATCTTCGGTATCACTCTATACCTTGTTCAACCTCGTCTCCTGACAAGTACTCTTTACTCGTACCGTGGTATGTGGTCTCTTATGAACTCTTTCATATGCTTGCAAGACATTAGACGACATTCCACCGAGAGGGCCCAGAGTATATCTATCCGTCATCGGGATGGACAAATCCCATTGTTGATCCATATGCCTCAACTCATACTTTCCGGATACTTAATCCCACCTTTATAGCCACCCATTTACGCAGTGGTGTTTGGTGTAATCAAAGTACCTTTCCGGTATAAGTGATTTACATGATCTCATGGTCATAAGGACTAGGTAACTATGTATCGAAAGCTTATAGCAAATAACTTAATGACGAGATCTTATGCTACGCTTAATTGGGTGTGTCCATTATATCATTCACACAATGACATAACCTTGTTATTAATAACATCCAATGTTCATGATTATGAAACTAATCATCCATTAATCAACAAGCTAGTTTAAGAGGCATACTAGGGACTTCTTGTTTGTCTACATATCACACATGTACTAATGTTTCGGTTAATACAATTCTAGCATGATATATAAACATTTATCATAAACATAAAGATATAAATAATAACCACTTTATTATTGCCTCTAGGGCATATCTCCTTCAGTCTCCCACTTGCACTAGAGTCAATAATCTAGTTTACATTTGTAAAGATATAACACCTTGGCCTTCTGGTGCTTTATCATGTATTGCTCACGGGAGAGGTTTTTAGTCATCGGATCTGACACGCTCAGAAACGTATGTATTTTGTAATTCATTTGCGTCTCAACGCATCACTCATTTCCAAATGAGCTGGCATTAAATATGTTTGATCTTCTGGTGGAACCTTAATTCCGCTGTCTGAAATATGTCACTAATATTGTCACACACAATATAGCTTCAAAGTTCTGACTCTGTCGGAACTACACCAAGTTCTCAAAGAACCTCTTAACTTAACATCCTTTGTCATTGTCAAAACAATGACATACTCTGCCTTCTTTTGTAGAATCCGTCACCACATTTAGAACCCTTCTAAATCTAGCATAGACAACTTCTAGCTCATTGTGCTACCTTTTAAACAACACTTCGTCTAATTTGAGATTGAATTTATATTTTATATGTGATAAAACCAATATCGGTGTAACACCTTACATCGATTTGTTTGTCATTTCTTCATACAAAAATATATATATATATCCTTAGTTCTTCTAAAGTACTCAAGGATATTCTTACTGTCATCCAATGATCATCATATGAATCATTCTGGTATATGCTCATAACACTTTATAGCACATGATATCTGATTGTGTACATATTATTCGTGATCTATAATCACTCATGTGTTTTTAATCATTGAGTGTCAGATACACTCAAGTCTTGTTAAACCTTCACATGACAAGAACATTTTCTTAATATTTCTATATTGAACTACTTCAATATCCATCATATGCACTTTGACTTAAACTTATTTATGTGTTTCAATCTATCTTCATAGATCTTGACACTAAATTTGTTTCAGTCCATATCCTTTCATTGAAGTTAATTCTCAATGAAACCTTTTAATCAAGTATATAATTACATCATTTATAACCAACTATATGTCACCTACATAAAGTATTATAAATGTGTCTTAGCGCTCCCACTTAATTTCTTGCAAATGCAAGCCTCTTCATTGTTTCTGATGAAATCAAAAACTCTTTGACTATTTCATCTAGTGAAGATTCAAACTCCGCTATACTTACTTCATCAAATTGAAGTTTGTATACCTATCTAGTATTCCACGGATCAGCAAAACTCTTGGTTGTATCTTGTATACACCTTTAATACACACTTCTGATAAGTAATGTATTTTGCCATCCTACTAACATATCTCATAAAGGAAATATGTGGTGATTACTAGAATAATCCATATAGACTTTAAGCATTGCTACGGAAGATCTAATCTTGTCGTAGTCAACTCTTTGAACTTTGTCGTAAACAACTTTTCGACAAGTTAAGCTTCTTCAAGGATATTTCATCCAAGTCCATCAATTTTATAGATCTATTTTCTTTCAAAAAGTATTCATCTATCTTGGATTTCATGGCGTATGGCCATTTTAACGAGTCGTGGCCCATCATAACTTCTTTGTTTTGTAGTTGGTTTATCATTGTTCAAAATCAATCCTTTGTCCACAAATCATTTATTTGATCACAAAGTAAACCATACCTACAAGGTTCAATATGTACTTCGATCTCCATGGCTAAAACACTTTGTAGTCATGGGAGCCATGATCGTTGTGGCCGCTTTCGAAACCAATTCCGATGCTGCGCTACTCTGATCATTATGCTCGTGTTCATAAACCTTATCAAAATATATTGTCCTCCCACTCAAATACTTCACTAGAAACAATTTCGGAAATAAGAAACATTGACAAACACTTTTTTCTTTGTCTCGTGGGAAGAATTCCCAATCAAATCTCTGGGATAACCAACAAAGACATTCATCCGATTTTGGTTGACTATTAGGGTTTATACCCATGCCATAACTTGTATGGTGTCATTTTAACGGATCATGATGATGCTCTATTCAGTGTAAAAGCGGTAGTCACTAAAGCATAATCCACAAAAATATAATGGCATCAATATTTTATCTCATCATTGATCCAACAAAGTTTGGATATATCTCTTGGATACTTCATCATCACTATGATACTCCAAGAAACGTAAGTTGTAGAACAATTTCATAACTCTCTTAGATGTTCGCTAAAACTCGTAATTCAAATATTTCCACCATGATCCAATCATAGATATTTGATTTCTATTACGATGATTTCCACTTCATGCTGAAATTTATTTGAATCCTATTCAAATGTTTCAAACTTTTCCTTATTGAATATATCCACATATATACTCAATTCATTGTTTGAAAGTTTTCATGAAGTAGAAGAATCTTCCGCACACAACTATGCCCAAAGTGAACCACATATATCATTATGTATGTTTTCACTAAGTTAGTTGCCCGTTCAACTCTTCGGCCTATGAACGGTATTTCAGTCATTACCTTTTAGAAAAGATTTTGCAAGTGCCAAACGATTCAACAAATCGAATGACTCCAAAATCCATTTGCATGGAGTTCCTTCATGCGATCCTTTCTAACATGACCTAAATTGCGGTTCCACAAATAAGTGGAATTCAAATCATTTGCCTTATGGCATTTTTAGCGTCGTTGTTATGTATGTGTGTTTCACCATTTAAGATTTATAATAACTTATCCATCATACATGGAGTAATGTCATAATTTGAACAACTCATTGTTTTCATTTGACCAGAGCAAAATAACAATTTATTAAGCTCTTTATTATAAATTCTAAGGGCTAGATAGAATGCCAACGACGAACATAATAACACTTTATTTTTGTTCCAGGCGAACATTCTTATCATATTCCTTGTCACTACTTAGGCCATTGTATTCTTGAATTGCGTTGTTTTGTATGACACTTCATACCAACCAATATGGTATTAATACCCAAGAATTTCATTGTGTGACTTAACTAGGAATACAACCATAACATGTATATCATTTATATACACCTGAGCTAGACTTTCTAGTCTTTTCTTTTCTGTTGCCAAAATATCTTTTGCGCTTTCTCTTTTAGCTTTCCTCATTATTCAGAAAAACATTTCAACATCAATAACTTCTAGGTTTGTTGGTCAAATACCAATAACCTTGAGGTTCTTACTTTGAAGTTGATCATCATATGACAAGTGTTCTAGATTTCACATATTAGTAACTATGATGAACAATTTCACTCATAATTTTATCCATCAATTCATGACAACTTTTTGAGACCATGTCTCAGACATGCTAGGCTCATAAAGTTTAACCTTAGTATTCGCATGTGCAAATCAGGCTTGCACCCATTGTAAGCACACGTAGAATCTATAACACCCGATCATCACGTGATGCTTCAAACGATTTGTAGTCTTAGCAACGGTGCATACTAAGGATGATAACTTCATGGATATGCGAATATCATTAGTGCCCCAATAGCTGGAGGATTGTGACGCCTTGCGTCTTCAACCTTCATACATTCCCATAAAACTTATGAGTTTATGTAGTCTCACCAAATTATATTCTATCATCTTGCAATAAGGTCTTAGATATCACATATATCTCATACCTTGATTATTTCTGAAAACTAAATTTTCAGCTCCTTATTTTTCAAACATATTTGAACTTTCAAGTTTCATGGAGACAAGATAACTTTAGGTACTAATTGAAACCATAGCTCTTTGAATCAACAATGTGAGGTTTACTAAAAGTTTGCAATAGGACTTAATCAATACTTGATTCTTTAACAATACGGTACCAATCCGTAAAGTTTCTTGTCAGATTTTAACAAAGATTTCTATCTCAATAACAAGACTAGCGCATAGTAGTAAACGGATGCCAATACTACAAAATTAATTCAAAATACTACTCAGACTATGTTTATGATAATTAGTTCATGTTTTAATCTAATTACTAATGAACTCCCACTTAATACAACATCCCTCATAGTTGTTAAGTGGTACACGATCCAAATCCACTACACCAAAACCGATCATCACGTGAGATGATGTAGCTTCAATGGTAAACATCAACATGTTGATCATATCATCCATATGACTCGTGTTCAACCTTTCGGTTTCCGTTGTCCCGAGGCCATGTCTGTACATGCTAGGCTCGTCAAGCAAACCCAAGTATTCCGCGTGTGCAACATGGCTTACACCCGTTGTATGTCAAGTTTATCACACCCGATCATCACGAGATGCTTCAAAACGTCGAACAATGCAACGGTGCATACGAGGGAAGAACACTTTATTATCTTGATATTAATGTGAGGGATCATCTTATAATGCTACCGTCGCGATCTAAGCAAAATAAGATGCATAAAAGGATTAACATCACATGCAGTTCATATGTGATATGATATGGCCCTTTTGTCTTTGCGCCTTTGATCTTCATCTCCAAAGCACGGATATGATCTCCATCATCTTCGGGCATGATCTCCATCATCGTCGGTGTAGCGTCAAGGTTCATGGCGCCGTCTTCATGGTTGTTCACCTCATGTAGCAACTATAACAACTACTTTGAAATACTACTCAACATGAAAATTAAAGACAACCATAAGGCTCCTGCCGGTTGCCACAATACAATAATGATCATCTCATACATATTCATCATCATATCATGGCCATATCACATCACCAAACCCTGCAAAAACAAGTTAGACGTCTCTAATTTGGTTTGCATATTTTACGTGGTTTAGGGTTTTCGAGAGAGATCTAATCTACCTACGAACATGAACCACAACGTTGATACTAATGTTTTCAATAGAAGAGTAAATTGAATCTTCACTATAGTAGGAGAGACAGACACCCGCAAAGCCTCTTATGCAATACAAGTTGCATGTCAAACGAGGAACAAGTCTCATGAACGCGGTCATGTAAAGTTAGTCCGAGCCGCTTCATCCCACTATGCCACAAAGATGCAAAGTACTCAAACTAAAGATAACAAGAGCATCAACGCCCACAAACCATTGTGTTCTACTCGTGCAACCATCTATGCATAGATACGGCTCTGATACCACTGTAGGATAACGTTGCATAGAAAACAAAAATTTTCCTACCGCGAACACGCAATCCAAGCCAAGATGCAATCTAGAAGACGGTAGCAACGAGGGGGTATCGAGTCTCACCCTTGAAGAGATTCCAAAGCCTACAAGATGAGGCTCTTGTTGCTGCGGTAGACGATCACTTGCCACTTGCAAAAGCGCGTAGAAGATCTTGATCACGATCGGTTCCGGCGCCACGAACGGGCAGCACCTCCGTACTCGGTCACACGTTCGGTTGTTGATGAAGACGACGTCCACCTCCCCGTTCCAGCGGGCAGCGGAAGTAGTAGCTCCTCTTGAATCCGACAGCACGACGGCGTGGTGTCGGTGGCGGTGTAGAAGTCCGGCGGAGCTTCGCTAAGCTACGCGGGAAATATGAAGTGGAGGAGCAAAGCTAGGGTTTGGGAGGGGGTGGCCGGCCACTCAAGGGGGGCGGCCAAGCTATGGTCTTGGGGTGGCCGGCCCCCTCCCTTGGCCCCTCATTATATAGGTGGATCCCAAGTGTTGGTGTCCAAGTCTTCGAATAAGACCCGAAACCAAAACCTTCCATAGGAGGGGGCAAACCTAGCCCAACTAGGACTCCCACCCAAAGGTGGGATTCCCACCTCCCATGTGGGGTTGGCCGGCCCCCTATGGTGGAGTCCACTTGGGACTCCACCCCCACTAGGGCTGGCCGGCCATGGAGGTGGAGTCCCTTGTGGACTCCACCTTCCTTGGTGGTTTCTTCCGGACTTTTCTAGAACCTTCTAGAACCTTCCATAGAACCTTCCGCGACATTTTATTTCACATAAAATGACATCCTATATATGAATCTTATTCTCCGGACCATTCCGGAACTCCTCGTGATGTCCGGGATCTCATCCGGGACTCCGAACAAATATTCGAACTCCATTCCATAATTCAAGAACTACCATTTCAACATCCAACTTTAAGTGTGTCACCCTACGGTTCGAGAACTATGCGGACATGGTTGAGTACTCACTCCGACCAATAACCAATAGCGGGATCTGGAGATCCATAATGGCTCCCACATATTCAACGATGACTTTAGTGATCGAATGAACCATTCACATACATTACCAATTCCCTTTGTCTCACGATATTTTACTTGTCCGAGGTTTGATCTTCGGTATCACTCTATACCTTGTTCAACCTCGTCTCGACAAGTACTCTTTACTCGTACTCGTGGTATGTGGTCTCTTATGAACTCTTTCATATGCTTGCAAGACATTAGACGACATTCCACCGAGAGGGCCCGAGTATATCTATCCGTCATCGGGATGGACAAATCCCATTGTTGATCCATATGCCTCAACTCATACTTTCCGGATACTTAATCCCACCTTTATAGCCACCCATTTACGCAGTGGTGTTTGGTGTAATCAAAGTACCTTTCCGGTATAAGTGATTTACATGATCTCATGGTCATAAGGACTAGGTAACTATGTATCGAAAGCTTATAGCAAATAACTTAATGACGAGATCTTATGCTACGCTTAATTGGGTGTGTCCATTATATCATTCACACAATGACATAACCTTGTTATTAATAACATCCAATGTTCATGATTATGAAACTAATCATCCATTAATCAACAAGCTAGTTTAAGAGGCATACTAGGGACTTCTTGTTTGTCTACATATCACACATGTACTAATGTTTCGGTTAATACAATTCTAGCATGATATATAAACATTTATCATAAACATAAAGATATAAATAATAACCACTTTATTATTGCCTCTAGGGCATATCTCCTTCAGTCTCCCACTTGCACTAGAGTCAATAATCTAGTTTACATTTGTAAAGATATAACACCTTGGCCTTCTGGTGCTTTATCATGTATTGCTCACGGGAGAGGTTTTTAGTCATCGGATCTGACACGCTCAGAAACGTATGTATTTTGTAATTCATTTTGCGTCTCAACGCATCACTCATTTCCAAATGAGCTGGCATTAAATATGTTTGATCTTCTGGTGGAACCTTAATTCCATTGTCTGAAATATGTCACTAATATTGTCACACACAATATAGCTTCAAAGTTCGACTCTGTCGGAACTACACCAAGTTCTCAAAGAACCTCTTAACTTAACATCCTTTGTCATTGTCAAAACAATGACATACTCGCTCTTCTTTTGTAGAATCCGTCACCACATTTAGAACCCTTCTAAATCTAGCATAGACAACTTCTAGCTCATTGTGCTACCTTTTAAACAACACTTCGTCTAATTTGAGATTGAATTTATATTTTATATGTGATAAAACCAATATCGGTGTAACACCTTACATCGATTTGTTTGTCATTTCTTCATACAAAAATATATATATATATCCTTAGTTCTTCTAAAGTACTCAAGGATATTCTTACTGTCATCCAATGATCATCATATGAATCATTCGTATATGCTCATAACACTTTATAGCACATGATATCTGATTGTGTACATATTATTCGTGATCTATAATCACTCATGTGTTTTTAATCATTGAGTGTCAGATACACTCAAGTCTTGTTAAACCTTCACATGACAAGAACATTTTCTTAATATTTCTATATTGAACTACTTCAATATCCATCATATGCACTTTGACTTAAACTTATTTATGTGTTTCAATCTATCTTCATAGATCTTGACACTAAATTTGTTTCAGTCCATATCCTTTCATTGAAGTTAATTCTCAATGAAACCTTTTAATCAAGTATATAATTACATCATTTATAACCAACTATATGTCACCTACATAAAGTATTATAAATGTGTCTTAGCGCTCCCACTTAATTTCTTGCAAATGCAAGCCTCTTCATTGTTTCTGATGAAATCAAAAACTCTTTGACTATTTCATCTAGTGAAGATTCAAACTCCGCTATACTTACTTCATCAAATTGAAGTTTGTATACCTATCTAGTATTCCACGGATCAGCAAAACTCTTGGTTGTATCTTGTATACACCTTTAATACACACTTCTGATAAGTAATGTATTTTGCCATCCTACTAACATATCTCATAAAGGAAATATGTGGTGATTACTAGAATAATCCATATAGACTTTAAGCATTGCTACGGAAGATCTAATCTTGTCGTAGTCAACTCTTTGAACTTTGTCGTAAACAACTTTTCGACAAGTTAAGCTTCTTCAAGGATATTTCATCCAAGTCCATCAATTTTATAGATCTATTTTCTTTCAAAAAGTATTCATCTATCTTGGATTTCATGGCGTATGGCCATTTTAACGGAGTCAGGGCCCATCATAACTTCTTTGTTTTGTAGTTGGTTTATCATTGTTCAAAATCAATCCTTTGTCCACAAATCATTTATTTGATCACAAAGTAAACCATACCTACAAGGTTCAATATGTACTTCGATCTCCATGGCTAAAACACTTTGTAGTCATGGGAGCCATGATCGTTGTGGCCGCTTTCGAAACCAATTCCGATGCTGCGCTACTCGATCATTATGCTCGTGTTCATAAACCTTATCAAAATATATTGTCCTCCCACTCAAATACTTCACTAGAAACAATTTCTCGGAAATAAGAAACATTGACAAACATTTTTTCTTTGTCTCGTGGGAAGAATTCCCAATCAAATCTCTGGGATAACCAACAAAGACATTCATCCGATTTTGGTTGACTATTAGGGTTTATACCCATGCCATAACTTGTATGGTGTCATTTTAACGGATCATGATGATGCTCTATTCAGTGTAAAAGCGGTAGTCACTAAAGCATAATCCACAAAAATATAATGGCATCAATATTTTATCTCATCATTGATCCAACAAAGTTTGGATATATCTCTTGGATACTTCATCATCACTATGATACTCCAAGAAACGTAAGTTGTAGAACAATTTCATAACTCTCTTAGATGTTCGCTAAAACTCGTAATTCAAATATTTCCACCATGATCCAATCATAGATATTTGATTTCTATTACGATGATTTCCACTTCATGCTGAAATTTATTTGAATCCTATTCAAATGTTTCAAACTTTTCCTTATTGAATATATCCACATATATACTCAATTCATTGTTTGAAAGTTTTCATGAAGTAGAAGAATCTTCCGCACACAACTATGCCCAGTGAACCACATATATCATTATGTATGTTTTCACTAAGTTAGTTGCCCGTTCAACTCTTCGGCCTATGAACGGTATTTCAGTCATTACCTTTTAGAAAAGATTTTGCAAGTGCCAAACGATTCAACAAATCGAATGACTCCAAAATCCATTTGCATGGAGTTCCTTCATGCGATCCTTTCTAACATGACCTAAATTGCGGTTCCACAAATAAGTGGAATTCAAATCATTTGCCTTATGGCATTTTTAGCGTCAGTGTTATGTATGTGTGTTTCACCATTTAAGATTTATAATAACTTATCCATCATACATGGAGTAATGTCATAATTTGAACAACTCATTGTTTTCATTTGACCAGAGCAAAATAACAATTTATTAAGCTCTTTATTATAAATTCTAAGGGCTAGATAGAATGCCAACGACGAACATAATAACACTTTATTTTTGTTCCAGGCGAACATTCTTATCATATTCCTTGTCACCACTTAGGCCATTGTATTCTTGAATTGCGTTGTTTTGTATGACACTTCATACCAACCAATATGGTATTAATACCCAAGAATTTCATTGTGTGACTTAACTAGGAATACAACCATAACATGTATATCATTTATATACACCTGAGCTAGACTTTCTAGTCTTTTCTTTTCTGTTGCCAAAATATCTTTTGCGCTTCTCTTTTAGCTTTCCTCATTATTCAGAAAAACATTTCAACATCAATAACTTCTAGGTTTGTTGGTCAAATACCAATAACCTTGAGGTTCTTACTTTGAAGTTGATCATCATATGACAAGTGTTCTAGATTTCACATATTAGTAACTATGATGAACAATTTCACTCATAATTTTATCCATCAATTCATGACAACTTTTTGAGACCATGTCTCAGACATGCTAGGCTCATAAAGTTTAACCTTAGTATTCGCATGTGCAAATCAGGCTTGCACCCATTGTAAGCACACGTAGAATCTATAACACCCGATCATCACGTGATGCTTCAAACGACGAGTCTTAGCAACGGTGCATACTAAGGATGATAACTTCATGGATATGCGAATATCATTAGTGCCCCAATAGCTGGAGGATTGTGACGTCTTGCGTCTTCAACCTTCATACATTCCCATAAAACTTATGAGTTTATGTAGTCTCACCAAATTATATTCTATCATCTTGCAATAAGGTCTTAGATATCACATATATCTCATACCTTGATTATTTCTGAAAACTAAATTTTCAGCTCCTTATTTTTCAAACATATTTGAACTTTCAAGTTTCATGGAGACAAGATAACTTTAGGTACTAATTGAAACCATAGCTCTTTGAATCAACAATGTGAGGTTTACTAAAAGTTTGCAATAGGACTTAATCAATACTTGATTCTTTAACAATACGGTACCAATCCGTAAAGTTTCTTGTCGATTTTAACAGTATTTCTATCTCAATAACAAGACTAGCGCATAGTAGTAAACGGATGCCAATACTACAAAATTAATTCAAAATACTACTCAGACTATGTTTATGATAATTAGTTCATGTTTTAATCTAATTACTAATGAACTCCCACTTAATACAACATCCCTCATAGTTGTTAAGTGGTACACGATCCAAATCCACTACACCAAAACCGATCATCACGTGAGATGATGTAGCTTCAATGGTAAACATCAACATGTTGATCATATCATCCATATGACTCGTGTTCAACCTTTCGGTTTCCGTTGTCCCGAGGCCATGTCTGTACATGCTAGGCTCGTCAAGCAAACCCAAGTATTCCGCGTGTGCAACATGGCTTACACCCGTTGTATGTCAAGTTTATCACACCCGATCATCACGAGATGCTTCAAAACGTCGAACAATGCAACGGTGCATACGAGGGAAGAACACTTTATTATCTTGATATTAATGTGAGGGATCATCTTATAATGCTACCGTCGCGATCTAAGCAAAATAAGATGCATAAAAGGATTAACATCACATGCAGTTCATATGTGATATGATATGGCCCTTTTGTCTTTGCGCCTTTGATCTTCATCTCCAAAGCACGGATATGATCTCCATCATCTTCGGGCATGATCTCCATCATCGTCGGTGTAGCGTCAAGGTTCATGGCGCCGTCTTCATGGTTGTTCACCTCATGTAGCAACTATAACAACTACTTTGAAATACTACTCAACATGAAAATTAAAGACAACCATAAGGCTCCTGCCGGTTGCCACAATACAATAATGATCATCTCATACATATTCATCATCATATCATGGCCATATCACATCACCAAACCCTGCAAAAACAAGTTAGACGTCTCTAATTTGGTTTGCATATTTTACGTGGTTTAGGGTTTTCGAGAGAGATCTAATCTACCTACGAACATGAACCACAACGTTGATACTAATGTTTTCAATAGAAGAGTAAATTGAATCTTCACTATAGTAGGAGAGACAGACACCCGCAAAGCCTCTTATGCAATACAAGTTGCATGTCAAACGAGGAACAAGTCTCATGAACGCGGTCATGTAAAGTTAGTCCGAGCCGCTTCATCCCACTATGCCACAAAGATGCAAAGTACTCAAACTAAAGATAACAAGAGCATCAACGCCCACAAACCATTGTGTTCTACTCGTGCAACCATCTATGCATAGATACGGCTCGATACCACTTTGTAGGATAACGTTGCATAGAAAACAAAAATTTTCCTACCGCGAACACGCAATCCAAGCCAAGATGCAATCTAGAAGACGGTAGCAACGAGGGGGTATCGAGTCTCACCCTTGAAGAGATTCCAAAGCCTACAAGATGAGGCTCTTGTTGCTGCGGTAGACGATCACTTGCCACTTGCAAAAGCGCGTAGAAGATCTTGATCACGATCGGTTCCGGCGCCACGAACGGGCAGCACCTCCGTACTCGGTCACACGTTCGGTTGTTGATGAAGACGACGTCCACCTCCCCGTTCCAGCGGGCAGCGGAAGTAGTAGCTCCTCTTGAATCTGACAGCACGACGGCGTGGTGTCGGTGGCGGTGTAGAAGTCCGGCGGAGCTTCGCTAAGCTACGCGGGAAATATGAAGTGGAGGAGCAAAGCTAGGGTTTGGGAGGGGGTGGCCGGCCACTCAAGGGGGGCGGCCAAGCTATGGTCTTGGGGTGGCCGGCCCCCTCCCTTGGCCCCTCATTATATAGGTGGATCCCAAGTGTTGGTGTCCAAGTCTTCGAATAAGACCCGAAACCAAAACCTTCCATAGGAGGGGGCAAACCTAGCCCAACTAGGACTCCCACCCAAAGGTGGGATTCCCACCTCCCATGTGGGGTTGGCCGGCCCCCTATGGTGGAGTCCACTTGGGACTCCACCCCCACTAGGGCTGGCCGGCCATGGAGGTGGAGTCCCTTGTGGACTCCACCTTCCTTGGTGGTTTCTTCCGGACTTTTCTAGAACCTTCTAGAACCTTCCATAGAACCTTCCGCGACATTTTATTTCACATAAAATGACATCCTATATATGAATCTTATTCTCCGGACCATTCCGGAACTCCTCGTGATGTCCGGATCTCATCCGGACTCCGAACAAATATTCGAACTCCATTCCATAATTCAAGAACTACCATTTCAACATCCAACTTTAAGTGTGTCACCCTACGGTTCGAGAACTATGCGGACATGGTTGAGTACTCACTCCGACCAATAACCAATAGCGGGATCTGGAGATCCATAATGGCTCCCACATATTCAACGATGACTTTAGTGATCGAATGAACCATTCACATACATTACCAATTCCCTTTGTCTCACGATATTTTACTTGTCCGAGGTTTGATCTTCGGTATCACTCTATACCTTGTTCAACCTCGTCTCCTGACAAGTACTCTTTACTCGTACCGTGGTATGTGGTCTCTTATGAACTCTTTCATATGCTTGCAAGACATTAGACGACATTCCACCGAGAGGGCCCAGAGTATATCTATCCGTCATCGGGATGGACAAATCCCATTGTTGATCCATATGCCTCAACTCATACTTTCCGGATACTTAATCCCACCTTTATAGCCACCCATTTACGCAGTGGTGTTTGGTGTAATCAAAGTACCTTTCCGGTATAAGTGATTTACATGATCTCATGGTCATAAGGACTAGGTAACTATGTATCGAAAGCTTATAGCAAATAACTTAATGACGAGATCTTATGCTACGCTTAATTGGGTGTGTCCATTATATCATTCACACAATGACATAACCTTGTTATTAATAACATCCAATGTTCATGATTATGAAACTAATCATCCATTAATCAACAAGCTAGTTTAAGAGGCATACTAGGGACTTCTTGTTTGTCTACATATCACACATGTACTAATGTTTCGGTTAATACAATTCTAGCATGATATATAAACATTTATCATAAACATAAAGATATAAATAATAACCACTTTATTATTGCCTCTAGGGCATATCTCCTTCAATGGGTTCTGTTGTCGAAACTGCGACAAGCAAAGTCCTACGACGATTTTTTCGGTCCGTCGCGCTTGGGCGCCCTTCCGCCACGGAAAATCTTACCGTTGCAGAAGTGTTTCCAGGAGCCCGTTGACTGCTGATGTCATGCAAACTGACACGTGGCAGACACCGTTAACTGGCAGTTAACGGCGTTAACCAGCTGAAACCCCGTGGTAGATGGTAGGCCCACACGAGGCCTGCCACGTCTTAAGCGGGCTGGCCCATTAAGTTTGCGGGCCGGGCCAGCTGACTTAGTTTGACCGGTCAACTATATAGCTGGGCTGGTCCATTAGTTATGTGGTCGGGCCTAACCTCTAAGGTTGACTGGTCAAAACTTTAATGGGCCGGCCCACTAAGCATGTGGGCCGGGCCGAATGCACTCGTTTGACCGGTCAACAGGCAAAGGGCCGGCCCACAAGACATGTGGGACCCACTTTCATGTCATCGGGCCGGCCCATTTACCAAGTGGGATCCACCTTAAAGCATGTGGGCCGGCCCAAGAAGTTATTGGGCCGGCCCAATTAGCATGTGGGTCCCACTTTCCTGCTGTCGGGCCGGCCCATTTAGTACGTGGGGTCCACAATAGATCAAATGGGCTGGCCCAACAAGCCAGTGGGCCGGGCCAAAAACACAGGTGGGTCCCACTTTCCTGTTAAAGGGCCAGCCCATTTAGTATGTGGGGTCCACCACATAGCAAGTGGGCCGGCCCAACAAGATAGTGGGCCGGGCCAAAAACACAGGTGGGTCCCACATTCCTGTTAAAGGGCCGGCCCAGTTAGTAAGTGGGGTCCCCATAACGTAATTGGGCTGGCCCAACAAGAAAGTGGGCCGGGCCAAAAACACAGGTGGGTCCCACATTCCTGTTAAAGGGCCGGCCCATTTAGCATGTGGGGTCCACCATATAACAAGTGGGCCGGCCCAATAAGATAGTGGGCCGGGCCAAAAACACTGGTGGGTCCCACATTCCTGTTAAAGGGCCGGCCCATTTAGTAAGTGGGGTCCACCATAACATAATTGGGCCGGCCCAACAAGATAGTGGGCCGGGCCAAAAACACAGGTGGGTCCCACTTTCCTGTTAACGGGCCGGCCCAGTTAGTAAGTGGGGTCCACCACAAAAGCAATTGGGCTGGCCCAACAAGTTAGTGGGCCGGCCCAATTAGTATGTGGGGTCCACGGTAAATCAGGTGGGCTGGCCCGACGAGTTAGCGGGCCGGCCCAATAAGCTTGCGGGTCCCACTTTTCTGTTACAGGGCCAGCCCAGTAGTGGGTGGGGTCCACCTTAAAGCAAGTGGGCCGGCCCAATTAGAGTGTGGGGTCCACCGTAAATCAAGTGGGCTGGCCCAATAAGTAAGTGGGCCAGACCGTTTAGTTGCTGTTTATATGCCGGCATAATAGGCGCTTTAGGATTTTGCGGGCCGGCACATATGTGATTTCGCTTAATTGGGTCGTTTAAGGGATGGGAATTTGTGATTTAGATACTGAGAATATTTACGCAGCACATGATTTCTGTCGGGTAGCCACACTTACCACAAGCACCATAGAAAAAATGCGCGAAAGAACTATAAAACTAACTAAATATCACATCAGCTGCAAGGCTTTGAAAAAATATTACAGAACCCAGAGAAATTGAATGGTAATTAAACCTAGCAATACAATGAAGCGATTCGACAATCTTTTAAGTTGTCCATGCAGCACCTATATTTGAAACAAAGACATTACAAGTTAAGACATCAACAATGGAAAGGCAAAGACACTACAATATTGTTTGCCAAAGAATTTGGAACTCATCATTTCGTCATTGTAACAAGATCATTGTAATGCGCACAATAAGCAAACAAAGAGTGCATGCCGCATACCAACATCCAATATAACAAAGCACGTTAGAATGAAACAACAGACTTACTACTGTCGAGTCCCATGCAAACCAACATGTTCAGGGAGTACAAAATTGGCATGAACAACATAGTAGCAGGCTATAAATTTTGTAACAACGACTGAGCAAGATGAAGTTATGATGGCTACATCTACAGAGCAGGGAATGTAAACCAAAAATAGAAGTTACGATGGCAAAAGCTAAAGAGGAGGGAATGTGACCCAACAAGTGCCAAGTGCAATTACTTCAAATTGACCGTGAACTAAATAATACTCCTGAACTTATAGTGAAGGGGATGCAAATCAAGATGTTTCGGGATATAAACTTGTAATGAGCAACACATAGAGGATAGTTAATGCTGGAGCTTAGGATGGACCAGATACAGAATATAGTGGGATCACCTGTGAACTTGTATAAGAGGGAATGCAAACCAATATGTTCAGCATTCCATATGTGAGTGTCATGCCAAGTCGGAGAAACAAGTCAATAATGCAGCTTTTGAAGAATAAGATGGCACACAAAATTATTATCTAGTAGTATGACAAGTATATTTGTACTACAGACTAGATAGCAGAGTGATAGCATGCCTAAATACTTACTTGTTAGCTTACAATGAACTAGATACAAAACAATGGCATCACCTGTAGTACAGGGAATGCAAGCCAACATGTTCATGGAGTAAAAAATTGGCACAAACAACATAGTAGCATGCCATAATTTTTGTAACAACGACTGAGCAAGATAAAGTTATGATGGCTAGATCTACACAGCACGGAATATAAACCAAATATAGAAGTTACGATGCCAAAAGCTATAGAGTAGGGAATGCGAACCAACATGTGCAATTACTTAAAATTGGCCATGAACTAAATAATAGCAGGATGTTACTATAATAGCTAGGAATAAAACAGATAGGAGTTATAATGGCATCACTCATAAACTTGTAGATAAGGGAAACAAATCAATTTGTTTTGGGATATAAAGTTGTAATGAGCAACACATATAGGATAGTTAATGCTACGGCTTAGGATGGACCAGAAACAGAATATAGTGGGATCACCTGTGAACTTGTAGAAGAGGAAATGCACACCAATATGTTCACCATTCTATATGTGAGCACCACGCCAATTAAGAGAAACAAGTTAATGTTGCAGCTTTTGAAGAATCAGATGGCAGACAAAATTATGATGGAAGTAGCTGCTGTGACGAGTTCAAATAAATTTGTACTGCAGGATGGCAGAGCGATAGCGTGCAGGAACTAATAGCAGGCAGTTACTTTGTTAGCTTACGATGAAGTAGATAGAAATAACAATGGCATCACCTGTAGTACAGGAAATGCAAACCAACATGTTCAGGGAGAACAAGATTGGTATGAACAAAATAGTAGCAGCCTATAATTTTTGTAACAACGACTCAGCAAGATAGAAGTTATGATGGCTACATCTACAGAGCAGGGAATGCAAACCAAAATGTTCAATCGCTTAAAGTTAGCAATGAACTAGAAAATAGCAAGGTGTTACGGTCATAGCTAGGAATGAACTAAAAGAGCTTCAGACAAACAAGCATCTGAACCCAGAACATGGCGCTAAAACAAGGGACTTACATTAGGAGAAGCACTCTGTGGGAGTCACAGCAGATCTTCCTGGGGTTGATAGATCCGGTGATGAAGTATGCTAAATGTGCTACTTGGGGTTGGAGAGACGGCCATTACACTTCATGGTTACTCATCTCATCTGCAAAAACGTAACGGCGCGTCGTTAGCACAAACAGGTTCCCCCAAGATTAAACAAGAACTTGCAGGAAATCAATAGAAAAGCGACAGTAGAAGAGTTTAGATCATGCACGGCGCCGGTGAAGCAGATCTGGTTCATGCACAGCGGTGTCAGTGAGCAAGATCCGATGCGGTGGACGACGGATCCGGCGAAGCGGCTCCGGTGGGGTGGACGATACCGCAGCTGAAGTGACTGCGGTAGACTGCTGGATGAGCATATGGTTTCGAGGTTCGGCGGGGATGATCCGGTCCGGTTGATGACGACGTCGATGAAGCGGCTCCGGCAGGTAGACGGATGACGAGGATCGCGAGGCCTCGGGTAGGCCAGGGAAGTCCGGTGGGGATGTTCCGGTGCGGTGGTCGTGGAGGTGGGAGAGAGGGACTTGGGAAGTTCCGGTGGGTGGTCTGAGGGAAATAAATTTTTTTTTGGAGGGTTTCCGGGCTAGGGAGGTGGTGATCCAAAAAATGACGGGCATACCCCCCCACCAACCAACTTTGCTGTCATCTCCACAGGGGTAGAATGGGAATTTGGAAGCGTGTGAAATTTTTGTGTTTTGTGGGCGGGAAGTTTTGCCGCTATGAGATTTTGAATTTGGCTAAGGTCCAAGTATAATGATAAAAAATTGTGAGACCGTACTAGTACCTCTGTTCAAGGCCGAGTGCAAAATCAAATCATCATCACCTTGAATATCGGTCACTACCATGATCATGATCTATCTCTGAAATTAGCGTATCCGCTAGATCTTGCAAAGTATAATGATAAAAAGAATTGTGAGACCGTACTAGTACTTCTCTTCTAGGCCGAGTGCAACATCAAATCATCATCACGTTGAAAATTTGTTACTACCATGATCATGATCTATCTCTGAAATTGTTGCATCCGTTGCAAAGTATAATGCTAAAATTTTGATTGACCGTACTAGTACTTCTGTTCAAGCCCGAGTGCAACATCAAATCATCATCACATTGAAAATTTGTTACCATGATCATGATCTATCTCTGAAATTGTTGCATCCGTTGCAAAGTATAATGCTAAAATATTGAGTGACCGTACTAGTACTTCTGTTCAAGCCCGAGTGCAACATCAAATCATCATCACGTTGAAAATTTGTTACCATGATCATGATCTATCTCTGAATTTGGCGCATCCGATAAATGTTGCAAAGTATAATGATAAAGAATTTGTGAGACAGTAGTAGTACTTCTGTTCAAACCCTAGTGCAACATCAAATTATCATCACGTTGACGATTTTTTCTATTACCATGATCATGATCTATCTATAAGAGCATCTCCACCGGCACAGCATCCTCTATTTGGGGACGCTGCTCCCACACCGGCGGCCCCAAAACGGCAGCCCCGATAGATTTTAAAATTTAAATTGACATCTAAAAACCCAAATTCATACGAAATTTATACCAAAGTAGCTCGAATTTAAATATAACTAAACATAAACTTAATCCTGGTCTACTGGCCGAAGGTTGGGGCGCTCGACGGCCCTGCCTCGTTGTTGTTCTTCGCCATTGCCGCCTGCTTCCGTGCCCGCTTCTCCTCCGTTGCTTCGCGCATCTGGCGGCGGAGCATGGTGGCCGGCGTCGCAGGGGCTTGCCGGCGGCCCTGTCCCCGCGCTTCCAGCCTTTCCCGAGAAGCTTCG
Source organism: Lolium perenne (assembly GCF_019359855.2). Lineage (NCBI taxonomy): Eukaryota > Viridiplantae > Streptophyta > Magnoliopsida > Poales > Poaceae > Lolium > Lolium perenne. The sequence continues at coordinate 122,366,021 of NC_067250.2, read as the reverse complement.
ATCTCTACGCGCCTCGCCTGCTGGCGAGCGAACGCGTCGTAGTGGCGATGAGCGTTGAGCTCTGCGAGCTTCTGTCGCTCCGCCTCCATGAGGCGGCGTCCCGCCTCCTCCGTGGCCGCTCGCTGGCGCGATATCTCGAGGACGTGCTCGAGGTTCGCGTCGTTGACGAACTCGCGCTCCTCCTCCCTCAACCACTGGTATCGTTGTGCGTTCAGCGACGCGAGGATCGCCGCCTGCTCCGGGTCGGCGGGGGCCTGCGGCAGCTCGCCCGACTGCGCTGCCTCCTCCGCCACCTCTGCTTCCGCTTCTGCTACGTAGACATCGTGCCACGCCTCGAACGGTGGGCCCTCGTCCTCGTCGGAGCTGTGCTCGTCGTCGGCCTGCGGCTCCGGCTCCGGCTGCGGTGGTGCTGGAGGCAGCGCGCGGCCGTTGAGGCCAAGCATCGAGTAGGTGGTCTTCAGACAGCGGGCATCTTGATGTGGAGAGTAGAGAATGGAGCGGCGTTGGTGGACGCCGTACATCCTATCTAGTGGTAGAAACTTCCCACATTTAAGGCGACTGGATGCCGCATGGCCAGTCGCTGCCCTCGTGGCCAGTCGCTGCCTTGGTTTCCGCGCGGGAGGCCATTAGGGCATGTACATTGATTTAGACGGATGATGTCTGTAATACTACTCCATGTCATCTATAGACAATGCTATAGACAGTGTATACAATAGTCTATCTGTAAGTTATCTATTTTTAGTCATAGCTATATATGAGTATAAGTTATAGACACCCTTCATATAACAACAAAAATGGTGTCTGTAAGCTGTCTGTAAGAAGCCTACAGACTGTCTGTAACTTTAGACCATGCACTATGTGTATCAAAAGCGAACCAAAACGTCCATTGAATCGGTTCCGCACATAACAGAGCATCGATGCATAGGTTCTGACAGGAAAAGCGAACCAACAATTTGGTTCGACTCATCTGTGATGGAAATTGATAATTTAATGTGAATGACTTGGTGAAGTGGGCCACTTGCTTTAGGGTACCCTGTTCACACGGCAATGGGTAAGTAAAATATGCATGTCATATTTCTGGTGGGTCCCACTTGTACTGCTTGATCCGGTTTCTTTGAATCGGCACCACATAGTCCTTCTCTCTCCTCATTCTTTTTCCTCCACATCACCAAAATCACATACTATAACTACCTCTTACATGAACTTAAACGCCGACGACCAACCTTTCCGCGTCGCGGCCGATGCGAACCATCGCGTCCTCTCGCGGACAAGGCGCCCCCACCAGAGAAAACCGTCGTTCCGCGAGGCAACCGGGGTGCCCGATTCGCGCCCTTGTCAAAGGGGCCGGCATGGGATGCCGGCGATTCTATTGGGCTCGAAAAATGGCCGGCGTCGTTTGGAGCGCACCGGGGCGAGCCCTAAAACGACGCAGGCCCCCAAATCGCTATCGGGGCCGCCGGTGGAGATGCACTGAATTTGGGGCATCCGCTAAATCTTGCAAAGTATAATGATAAAAAATTATGAGACCATACTAGTAGTTCTGTTTAAGGCCGAGTGCAAGATCAAATAATCATTACATTGAAAATTTGTTACAATGATTGCAAACTATAGCAATAACAGGAAAAAAGCTCAAGATCAATTAATCATTACATTGAAAATTTGTTACAATTATTGCAAACTATAGCAATAACAGGAAAAAAGCTCAAGTGTTACAATAACAGGAAAAATTCTCAAATACCACAACAAGTCAAAATAACTCAAATGATACAAGCCATACAAATGGCATCATCGGCAAAACTGCATTTCTTTTAGGTAGAATTCATCGGAGTGCAAGTAACAACTGGCTTTCCATTAGATCTGCAGAGTAGATTATTAAGGATCTGCTCAATCCAAGCTTGCCTATTTTTCAATTCTTGTATCTCATTGACTGTTATGTCGATTTTTTAATCTCTTTCATCTCTTTGCTGCTGAATTATATCAATTGATTTGTGTGCAAAGGCAGCGATTGTTTGCGCTGGAATGGCTGGGACAGTAGATATCATCTGACTATCAGATGAATTGGCATTGCCACGGCTGTGCTGTGGAAAGACCTGGACACTTGATGTACATGCCCTGCCATCTGCCTTCCTTGCTCTATTCAGGGGCTGAAAACAAGACAGTGCAGATTACAGAACCATACAATTTGAGAAAACAACCATATTAGTTGTCACAGATTTTTGCAAAGCATCAAAACAGATGGCAGATTTTCACAAAGCATAAGGCATAATATAACAAAACAAGCTATCAACCCCATTGCAACAGGCAGAGCAACCGGATGGCAAATACGAACAAAATAAATCAAGTAACTAGACAGTCTGTGCCTAACAGAAGTCTGTCAATTAAAATTGACACTTGGAAGGGGTGCTTCAGATCCCTTAAGTTCCACAAAAGTGGTCATGTGGACAAAACTAGCCAGACATTGTGCAGTTGGAGAATCTCCAACCCCCTAAATTTCATTATTTTAATTATCGGCCAGCCATGGGAATGCCTCAGATAAACGAGAAATATATCCATTTGGTGCCAAATATAAACGAGCAGGACCAATTAAGACAGATTAGACAGCAACCATTCTGGGATTCATATAAACTGACATATTATTTCAATGTTTAACCCATGAGCCCAATATAAGGGAAGGAGAAACAAACAAATGAACCATTTTGTGCCTAAAAATAAAAGATGGGTCAGCCAAAAAGAAACAACATATCTTATTTATGATACCCATTGAAGGTGGATTTCCTACTACAGAAGGTGGCATTGGATTAATCAACAGTGAAATCAGAAAAAAGTCTTACAAAAAACAAATATGCTCATTATATCCCACAACAAGCATGCCAGAAAGTGGCAAGGTTTATATGTTTTAATCAGTCAACTCAATGAATCAAGGACTAATAACCAATTGAATCATCATCTGACTCATATTCACCAAGCAAAGCATTCTTATCATGTATGGATGAAATATAGAAGACATAACGGTATGAGGAAGTGCATGAGCAATCAAACATTATGTGGCTGAAATAAAATGCCAGATCATTTAAGTTAAGCAGAACAATTAAATTGGTTTAATCATGATCAAACAAAAAAAAAGATTAGGCAGGCAATAGAACAAGTTTGAGAAGCTAGCAGGAAAATGAACGAAGACGTGCAGTCATATAAATAGCATGATTTATTTCAAACTAGTTATCCTATCTATATGGAGAGTAAATGTATTAAACACAAACTGGTTCCCAGCACGATAAGCATATCAATACAAAAATGAAAGGTACTTACTGGATTATAGGGGTGATTCACTCCACGATTTGCTATGTTCCATGTGATAGTGCAACATGAAATTAAAGCAAAGAGTTAGGGTTGCAGCTCTTGAAGAACAAAAACAATGAAGAATTTAAATGTACCAGAGCAATGAGTTCACACATGTACTACATGATGGCAAAAGGATAGCAGAAAGGAAATAGTAATTGGCATTTACCGTCATTGTTTACAACAAAACAGATGGAAATTATAATGTAAAACCTTGTGAACACAGAAGAGCACAGAATGGCAGAATATAAAACAACATTTTGCAACGAACAAAACAGACGGCGGCTATGGTCCCAGCACACAACTTGTCACCTGAGAATAAGAAAAGCAAACAAACATGTAGGTTTCCTAACAAAAATAGATGAATTACATAGCATGAAATTACTGTTCTAACATTAGGACGAACTAGATAGATATTATAAGGGTGTTTCTTGAGAGTTTATAGAGCAGGTAACGCTTTGCTAGTCTTAGTATGAACAAGATAAAAATTAATACTATTTTTTGTAACACACAGTAAAATCATAGACGCTCACATGTACATGCATACGCTCATCACTCACGCACACACACTCTACCACTTCGAGCACATCCAGGAAAATGCATCCAAGAAACTGATCCGACGGGTATTAAGATTGACGAAGTCACCACTATCACCACAATGTCATCGGGAACGCCACATCCCACACAAGAATATTCCTCCATTTTTGAGACACCAAAGCATCAAATCTGGGGGTGCCACTGCCCTCCTAACCATCCAACCACAGGTTGGTTATCAGTGATTTGGTACTTGAAATGTACTACATGATATCTAATATGAAGTCGGTGTGAGGCTAACAAGCAGGGTGCGGCGTCGTTGCTTGACGTGAGTCGGTGTGATGCCATCACAAGATGAAGTGCGTGGTCCATGTGATCTGGATTAGGGGGTACTAGCATAATACCCGTGTGTTGCAACGGGTTAATAACGAAAGATCGCTCTCTCCAAAAATAGAATAAATGGAATATAATCACAAATGTCCAGGATGTGTGGCCACATGGTCCTCATTTTTCTTTACAATCTGTGGTACGTCAGTCTTATACAATGTGCATTATTTTTTGTCACCACAGAGAAAACTCTGATGCTCGATCGACCGATCCGAGTTGATCAATCGACCGATCTAATTGACATGTTTGAACAAACGATCGAATAATTCATAGTATTTATTGAATGATACTCCGTCCGTGCCAAAAATAAGGCGTCTAAGGATTAGTTAAAAGTCAATGTTTTTAAAATTTGACCAAGTTTATACACAAAAATATAAATATTTACAATACTAAATTATTATCAATAGATTCACCCTAAAGTATATTTTCTTAATATGTCAATTTGATATTGTAGATGTAAATATTTTTTTAAATATTTGGTCAAAGTTTGTAAGGTTTGACTTTTGACCAATCCTTAGACGCCTTACATTTTGGGACGGAGGGAGTATATCGTAAAAGGTGCCCTTTTACACCATTTTTTTTACAAAACACGGTACAATAAATGCTCACTAAGTACATACACTCGCTTGTATGAACGCACAAATGGACATGCTACCTCTATGAACACCTTCGAGATACTTTGTCTGAGAAACTGATTCGTCGAGAACACACGTCGAAACGTGGCCCCAACTGAACAGATATTTCTCTTTACTAATCAGATATTTCTCTTTATTAATGAAACACCCACGCGTGAAACATGGTTTTTTTTAGCGAGAATGTCACTCTACTCCTAAACATGTGGTTGATTCTTGTCACTAACCTCTTAAAAGCTGCAGGGTATGAAAGTTTTGTTTTTAAAGGATTTTTAGTTGCATAAGTGTTGAGATTTGTATGTCCTATGAATTTTAAAGGGAAAATCCATGCACGTGCAAAAATTAGGAAAAGAAACCTAGAGTCATATAGGTTGTCACTATATGTTTGCGAATGAAAGAAAAGTTAGAAAATTTAAAGTCGCACGGCAAGAGGAGCCTAATCAATGGGTCTCTTGTGGCTTTTTTCTTTTTTGTCGATCGTGCCGATCTAACCGGGATTATCGGACACGCGTTGATGAACCACGGCAGAGGAGAAAGGACGGATCACCTGCTGATATAAAGATTGACCGGTACAAAAGCCATCTCCATCAATCTACGCTCGTTAAGGAGAGGGTTCCTTAGAGAATAAAAAGGGGAGCGAACGAAAAAGATGTGTGGCTGAATCGATCTATGCTTGTTTTACCGATTAGAATTAGGAAAGGGATGCTGATTTTGCTACCTAGTGCTACGGATTGGATTTTGGTCGTGACCTAACTAATCCTGATAAGAACTCCTCATGGAGCCGGTCACGCTGACCTTACTTTTTATGTTCGGGTGAGTTGTATACACGTTTGACGTACCATCACCAACCACCGTGACCTGTTTTAATTTAATACATAGTAAAGATAGTTTATATGACAAGATTATGGGGGAGATTGTTAGTAGTAATCTTATCAATGTGGTTGGCTAGTAAAGGAGCTATCTTAGTCATGAAGTTTCCAAGGTATGTAGAGAGAATTGTAGAATGGGGAATGTTCTAGAGTAAGATATTTACGAGTAGTATGAAATATCTAGAGTTTGTAGAGTATTGTAGAAGTATGGTATAGGGTTTGGATTCTGGCACATTGCAACAATCTAAAGGGTCGTGTACAAGCTTCCTAGTATTATAAGCCCTGTGTGTGAAGCACATCAAGGTGTGTGAAGCACATCAAGACAGAGAGCTCGAGGAGTGGCATGGGCAAATGCGCAGGTTTCTGCCATCTGCCACGCGCATTGAGAGCAGGGCGGAGCTGGATCTATGGGACTTCTTCGTCGATGCTTTTTTAGACGGATGAATCAGTATTAACTCGCGGGGGGGGGGGGGCATAGGTGTAATTTTCGGAAATTTATGGGTAGTTTGAAGTTGGACGAAAATTTTGCCTTAGTTTCTTTATTATTATATATTATTAGGTATAGATATAGATTGACACGGGTTTAACTAGATTGGATTGCATGACAGTAAACCAATTCTAGATACTTACATGCTAATATAAATCTCAGTTATGACTAGATTCAGATGTATATAGACACATTCTAGTTGACCAAGACATGCTTGAACCTTCTATGGTAACATCCCAAAACGTGTAGGGGGGAGGGGGTCTGGTTACCTCGATGGCGGCTTCGTGTAGTCATACTCGGCATCCTTGCGGGTCACGTCGACGACGGCGGGGGTGCTACGGTTGCGGTGGGCGTCGGCGTCGAGGAAGCAGATCTGGGGCGGTCGATGATGGTTTCGGGGAAGCAGATCTGAAACGAGGGAGTCGGTGAAGCAGATCCGGTGCAGTGCACGGCGTCGTTGGTGAATCGGATCAGGTACGGCAGACGAGGGAGTCGGTGAACTCAGATAGTGCAGTGCACGGCAGCGTTGGTGAAGCGGATCTGGTGCTGCGGACGAAGCAGTCGGTGAAGCAGATCCGATGCACTACACGGCGGCGCTGGTGAAGCGGATCTGGTGCTGCGGACGAGGGAGTCGGTAACCTCAGGTAGGTGAGGTGGTAGGCCGGCTAAGTACGGCTGGGATATTCCGGTGCGGTGGTCCGGCAGGTGAGAGATGATGGGCCTGGAGTATTGCGACATATTTTTGGCGGAAATGGGGAAGACGAAAGGAAGGCGGTAGACTATATATATCAGAGGGGATGTGTAAATTACGAACGAGACCCCAACCCACGCCGGCTTCACTTGTCTGCCATTGTGTCATTCGTAATAGGGGTCGAATGGGAATTCGAAATATGTGTATGGAGGCGGGAGTTTTGGTGCTCAACTGGTATTTTGGATCTCCCTGGTGTATAAGCAGTACAGTATACTAGATATTGAATCATAGACCAGGGAAGACAAGTACAGTAGTACAAAAAATACTGTAATGTCTACATTGCATGATGCTGATCTACCTTGCGTTAGTGTTTGTAGTGGTAGCTAAGTGGTGCAAGGAAGACATATTTGTAATTTCTACAACTAAGATATGTCTATATACACCCGTATTAGACAAAACTAAGACACCTCCTTTTAGACGAAGGTAATACTATTACTTTTAAATCTCTTTGTACTAATGCTGATGATTTAGATCTTCAGAGTTTCGTAGTAGAAAAAAACTAGGCTCCTCTCGAGAAACAAATAAGCATCCAATTAATTAAGTACGTGGGCGGTTATTATTATTTTAACAAGGAAACTACATTCATGCCCTATGGCCCGTCATCTTCAAAACCGTCCAAATGCTTGCATCTAGCGGTTTCCAGGCCCTGGCGTGGCGGTTAACATTCGTCTTCCTCATTTCGTCTTCTCCCTGACACTCTCGCATGTGCCCCTCTCGCTACCCTCCATGGAAGCGTTCTACCATGGGCACACTTTCCTCGCTCATGGAAAAACCACCATTACGACGAACTATACCAATATGGCGTCTAAGGTGGAGGAACACATCAACAAAATCGAGTTGGTCTTGGAGAAAGAAGACTCGTACAAAATTGTTGGCCTAGACGTAGAGTACACCTATGGGCCTGAATAGAAGGCTGCCTTCATACAGTTGTGCATGGGCACGGACTGCCTCCTGTACTAGATTTCCTCGGCCGACCAGCCATGCCCCAAACTCGCTGACTTTCTTGGCAGGCCTATCGTAACATTTGCAGGTGTTGACATCGGCAACGACATTACTAGGCTTGGGCGTTGCAACCTCTCAGTGGCGAACTTCGTGGACATCCAGAAAAGGTGGAAGCCTGCTGATTCCCTAGTAACAATAAGGATTCGTTGGCTAACTATGCTGCGGCCATTATAGATAGCCAGTACAGATCTATCATGAAAAAACTTACGCATGAGGAACACAAGCTGTGGAAGCAGGTGCCCTTGTCCATGAAGCATATCATGTATGCAAGCATCGACGCATACGCGACATATGAGGTATACAGGCGAATAGTGAACTTTGAGAAGGGTCAACAAAATTGGCGGAATTCCAGGACAGCGGGAGTAAGAAGAAGAAGAAGAAGAAGAAGAAGAAGAGCAGCATGGTACAGGCTGTGGAGCTGAAGAGGAAGACCACTGAAAAGGATAGCCTAGTGTTAAAAGTAGTACAGTACTAGTTGATACGTCTCCGACGTATCGATAATTTCTTATGTTCCATGCCACATTATTGATGATATCTACATGTTTTATACACATTATATGTCATTATTATGCGTTTTCCGGAACTAACCTATTGACGAGTGCCGAAGGGCCAGTTGCTGTTTTCTGCTGTTTTTGGTTTCAGAAATCCTAGTAAGGAAATATTCTCGCAATCGGACGAAATCAACGCCCAGGGTCCTATTTTTCTACAAAGCTTCCAGAACACCCGAGAGCCGCCAGAGAGGGGCCACAGGGGGTGATACGTCCAATTTGCATCACTATTTTATATCATAATTTGCTGTTATTCATTGATATATTTCATATTGGGACACATTACTTATGTTATTTCATCTATTTTGCATGTTTCATCGTTATTGGAGGATCGAACACCGGAGCCAGGATTCTGCTGGAAAAAGCACCGTCAGAACGCAATATTTCGGAAGATCAACTCTGGAAGGAAATTATACCAAAAATCCTATTTTTCAAGATGACGAAGGAAGCCAGAAGGAGGAGCCAGGAGCAGCCAGGGTGGGCCCACACCCTAGGGCGGCGCGGCGCGGCCCAGGCCCTGGCCGCGCCGGCCTGTGGTGTGGAGGGCCCACGACCCCTTTCGCCTCCTTTTCTTCGCCAAACCCTTCGTCCCGAAGACCTAAGCCACAGAGGGTACCTCGCGAAGAGTTACAGCCGCCTCTGCGGGGCGGAGAACACCAGAGAGAAAAGAGCTCTCCGGCGGGCAGGAATCCGCCGGGGAAATTCCCTCCGGAAGGGGGAAATCGACGCCATCGTCACCGTCATCGAGCTGGACATCATCGCCATCACCATCATCATCATCTCCACCATCAACATCGCCGTCATCACCGCTGGACACCGTCACCGCCGTAGCAATTTGGGTTTGATCTTGATTGTTTGATAGGGGAAACTCTTCCGGTATCGATTTCTACTTGTTGTTGATGCTATTGAGTGAAACCATTGAACCAAGTTTATGTTCAGATTGTTATTCATCATCATATCACCTCTGATCATGTTCCATATGATGTCTCGTGAGTAGTTCGTTTAGTTCTTGAGGACATGGGTGAAGTCTAAATGTTAGTAGTGAATTATGGTTGAGTAATATTCAATGGTGTGATATTTAAGTTGTGGTGTTATTCTTCTAGTGGTGTCATGTGAACGTCGACTACATGACACTTCACCATTTATGGGCCTAGGGGAATGCATCTTGTACTCGTTTTCTAATTGCGGGGTTGCCGGAGTGACAGAAACCTAAACCCCCGTTGGTATATCGATGCAGGAGGGATCGCAGGATCTCAGAGTTTAAGGCTGTGGTTAGATTTATTTCTTAATTACTTTCTTGTAGTTGCGGATGCTTGCAAGGGGTATAATCACAAGTATGTATTAGTCCTAGGAAGGGCGGTACATTAGCATAGGTTCACCCACACAACACTTATCACAACAATGAAGATTATTTAGCCGTATGTAGCGAAAGCACTAGACTAAAATCCCGTGTGTCCTCAAGAACGTTTGGTCATTATAAGTAAACAAACCGGCTTGTCCTTTGTGCTAAAAAGGATTGGGCCACTCGCTGCAATTATTACTCTCGCACTTTACATACTCGTACATTATTCAACTGTTACATCAAACCCCCCTGATTACTTGTCTGTGAGCATTTACAGTGAATCCTTCATCGAAACTGCTTGTCAACACCTTCTGCTCCTCGTTGGGATCGACATTCTTACTTATCGAAGATACTACGATACACCCCCTATACTTGTGGGTCATCAAGACTATTTTCTGGCGCCGTTGCCGGGGAGTGAAGCGCTATTGGTAAGTGGAATTGGTAAGGAAAACCTTTACTGTTGTGCTGATTTTATTTCTGCCTGCTGCTATAAGTCATTATGGAGAGATCTTCTCTTCAATTTCTATTTGGGAAATCTACTACTACTGCAACGGTAGTGGATGAAGCGCCATGTGAGGAAGTAATACCATATAAAATACCTATGAAAATTATTGAACGTGTTATGGATAACCGCTATGAAGGGGATGGAACTGTCCACCCCGGTGATCATTTACTGTTTTTGCATGAATTATGCGGGTTATTCAAATGTGTAGGTATTGCTATGGATGAAGTGAGGAAGAAACTATTCTCTTTGTCGCTGTCCGGTAAAGCGGCGCATTGGTATAAATTATTGGATAATGGGGATTCTCTTGAATGGAATGATATTGTGCCCCGGTTTTATTCTAAGTTCTATCCTCCAAGTGAAATTCATAAGGATCGGAATCGCATATATAATTTTTGGCCTCATGATGGAGAGAGCATCGCCCAAGCTTGGGGAGATTGAAGTCTTTAATGCTCAAATGCCCCATTCATGAGCTTCCCGGTAATGTTATTATTGATAATTTCTATGCAAGACTTTCTTTTCAAGACAAGACCTTGCTGGATACTTCTTGTTCTGGATCATTTACACGCAACAAAGAAGAGTTTAAAAGGGACCTTCTTGATCGAATCCAAGAAAATACTGAAGGATGGGAGAACGACAAAGATCGAGAATCAGGTATAATTTATGATTATAAATGCATTGAAGCTTTTATGGATACTGATAAATTTCGTAATATGAGTGCTACATATGGTCTTGATTCTCAAGTTGCTGTAAATCTTTTTAAAGCTTTTTCCTCTCATTATGAATTGCCAAAGAAGAACTTTGATAAGTATCATGAACCATATAAAGATAAAATTGATTCATCTATTAATAAATGTGTTGTAGTTGAAACTGCTGATCATGTTATTCCTGAGGTTTATATTGAAAAAACTCCTTTCCCTGCTAAAATGAAGGAGTACTCTGTTATAAATAGTGCGGTTCATAAAAGTGAAAAGAAACCTGTAGAACCTGAAGAACAAATAAAAGTTGAACCTCTTTGTTGCAATAGTTAAAGATCTTGTGACTGAAAATGTGGAGGATGGTCATATTATTTTCTGTGAAGATGCTTCTAATATTGTTTCACATCCTAATAAACCCAAACAAGCTAGTGTTCCTATGCTATCTGTTAGAATTGGTGATCATTGTTATTATGGATTATGTGATATTGGTGCAAGTGTTAGTGCTATTCCGTATGAGCTTTACACGGAGATTATGCACGAAATTGATTCTTGTGAACTTGAAGATATTGATGTGGTTATTCAGCTGGCTAATAGAGAAACTATTTCTCCAATTGGTATTGTTCGAGATGTGGAAGTTTTATGCGGTAAGATTAAATATCCTGCTGACTTTTTGGTACTTGGTTCTGCTGCTAGTGATTATTGTCCTATTATTTTTGGTAGACCTTTTCTAAATACTTGTGGAGCTATTATAGATTGCAAGAAAGAGAAAATTTTGACTAAATTCGCTGGTGAATCTTATGAGTTTAACTTCTCTAAATTTACTAAAACTCCTTATAAAGCTGATTTGCCTAGTAATGATTTTAAAATGGAGCAATGTGCATCTATTGTTCTTGTTCCTAATAATCCTTTGCAGCAACATTTGGAGGATAGCGAGAGCGAAATTTTTAGGAAAGAAAGAGATGAGCTTGAGGAAATTTTTCTTCGCCAACCTATTCTCAAGCATGATTTACCGGTGGAAGATTTGGGTACAACACCGCCACCAAAGGAAGATCCTGTTTTTGATTTAAAGCCTTTACCTGATAATCTTAAATATGCTCATATTGATGATAAGAAAATATATCCTGTTATTATTAGTTCTAAGCTTTCAGAGATTGAGGAAGAAAGGTTATTGGAAATATTGAAGAAGCATCGAGGCGCTATTGGCTACACTCTCGATGATTTGAAGGGGATTTCTCCGTCTATATGCCAACATGCTATTAATATGGAAGATGATGCAAAGCCTGTTGTTGAACCTCAGCGTCGTCTAATTCCGAAGATGAAGGAAGTGGTAAGGAATGAGGTATTACGACTTCTTGAAGCTGGTATTATATATCCTATTGCTGATAGTAGATGGGTTAGTCCTGTGCATTGCGTTCCCAAGAAAGGAGGTATGATCGTTGTGCCTAATGATAATGATGAGCTCATTCCTCAAAGAGTAGTTGTAGGGTATAGAATGTGCATTGATTTTCGAAAAGTTAATAAAGTTACTAAAAAAGATCATTACCCTTTACCCTTTATTGATCAAATGCTAGAAAGATTGTCTAAAAATACTCATTTTTGCTTTCTTGATGGTTATTCTGGGTTTTCACAAATTGCTGTTAAAGCTAAAGATCAAGAGAAAACCACTTTTACCTGTCCCTATGGAACTTATGCTTATAGACGCATGCCTTTTGGTTTATGTAATGCTCCTGCTACTTTTCAAAGATGCATGTCTGCTATTTTTCATGGTTTTTGTGAAAGTATTGTAGAGGTATTCATGGATGATTTTTCCGTCTATGGGAATTCTTTTGATAGTTGCTTGCGAAACCTTGATAAAGTTTTGCAGAGATGTGAAGAAACTAACCTTGTTCTTAATTGGGAGAAATGCCACTTTATGGTTAATGAAGGAATTGTATTGGGACATAAAATTTCTGAGAGAGGTATTGAAGTTGATAGAGCTAAAGTTGAAGCAATTGAGAAGATGCCCTATCCGAGGGATGTTAAAGGTATTCGTAGTGTTCTTGGTCATGCTGGGTTTTATAGGAGATTTATTAAAGATTTCTCTAAGATTTCAAAGCCTCTTACTAATCTTCTTCAAAAAGATGTACCATTTGTTTTTGATGATGATTGTAAGGAAGCGTTTGAAACTCTTAAGAAAGCCTTAACAACTGCTCCTATAGTTGAACCCCCTGATTGGAATTTACCCTTTGAAATTATGTGTGATGCTAGTGATTTTCTTTGTAGGCGCTGTCCTTGGACAGCGAGTAGATAAAAAACTGAATGTTATTCATTATGCTAGTAAAACTCTTGATGCTGCTCAAAGAAATTATGCTACAACTGAAAAGGAATTATTAGCTGTAGTCTTTGCTTGCGATAAATTTAGATCTTATATTGTTGATTCAAAAGTTACTATTCATACTAATCATGCTGCAATTAGATACCTTATAACAAAGAAAGATGCTAAGCCGAGGCTTATTAGATGGGTACTTCTGTTGCAAGAATTTGACTTACATATTGTAGATAGGAAAGGTGCTGATAATCCTGTTGCTGATAATTTGTCTAGATTGGAAAATATTGCTTATGATCCTGTTCCTGTTAATGATAGTTTTCCAAATGAACAATTGGCTGTAATAAAGGTGAGCTCGCGAGACAGTCCTTGGTATGCTGATTATGCTAACTTTATTGTTTCCAAGTACTTGCCTCCAACCTTTTCAGCTCAGCAAAGGAGGAAATTCTTTTATGACTTGAGGTATTATTTCTGGGATGACCCACACTTATATAAAGAAGGAGTGGATGGTATTATGCGAAGATGTGTCCCTGAATATGAACAACAGGAGATATTGAGTAAATGTCATGGTAGTGCTTATGGAGGACATCACGCCGGAGAAAGAACCGCGCAAAAGGTCCTACAATCAGGCTTTTATTGGCCAACTCTCTTCAAGGATGCGAGAAAGTTTATTTTATCTTGTGATGAATGCCAAAGGGTTGGTAATATCTCCAGACGCAATGAAATGCCTATGAATTATACTCTTGTTATTGAACCGTTTGATTGTTGGGGATTTGACTTCATGGGACCTTTTCCGTCTTCAGAAGGTAACACTCATATACTCGTTGCTGTTGATTATGTTACTAAATGGGTGGAAGCTATACCTACAAAAAGTGCTGATGGTGAGACCTCTTTAAGAATGCTTTTAGATATTATTTTTCCTAGATTCGGAGTACCTAGATATATTATGACTGATGGAGGTTCTCATTTTATTCATGGAGGTTTTAGAAAAACTCTTGCTAGGTATGGTATTAATCATAGAATTGCTTCTGCTTATCATCCTCAAACTAGTGGTCAAGTAGAGTTATCAAATAGAGAGATTAAATCTATTTTGGGAAAGACCGTTAATAAAACTAGAAAGAATTGGGCTAGTAAATTGAAGGATGCACTTTGGGCTTATAGAACTGCTTATAAAAATCCCATGGGAATGTCACCTTATAAAATGGTTTATGGGAAAGCTTGTCATTTACCTCTAGAACTAGAGCACAAAGCTTATTGGGCTGTTAGAGAATTAAATAAAGATCCTAAACTTGCCGGTGATAAGAGGTTGTTGCAATTGAGTTCTCTAGATGAATGGAGGAATGAAGCTTATGAAAATGCTAAGCTCTTTAAAGAGAAAGTTAAAAAATGGCATGATAGGAGGATTATCAAAAGAGAATTTAATATTGGGGATAAAGTCCTATTGTATCGGTCTCGTCTCAGATTCTTTGCAGGGAAATTACTCTCGAAATGGGAAGGACCATATGTTGTCGAGGAGGTGTATCGTTCAGGAGCAATCAAAATTAGCTCTCTCCAAGGCAATGCTACGCAAGTGGTGAATGGACAAAGACTCAAGCATTATATCTCGGGTGATTCTTATAATGTTGATGTTGATATTATTCAAGTGGAAACACCGGAGGCCTACATCAAAGGGCAAATTGACGATGCCGAACTTCGATTTTGAATAGGTAACAAGATCGGTAATGAAAAGTACGCAATTTACTTTCCGAACAATATTTTATTTGTTTTTGGAAAATAAGAGAAATTACGAGTTCGAAACGGAGTGGAAAGGACGCACGAGGGGGTGCCACCATAGGGCGGCGCGGCCTGACCTGGGCCCGCGCCGGCCTATGGTTTGGCCGCCTCGTCGCCCCTTTCCGACTCTGGTTCGATCTGGTGCTTTCCTTTTGTCGAGAAAATTTTTGCTATATAATCCCCCGGACCCCTGGAGGTCCGTATATCGTTTTCTCGACGTGTTTTGTTTTGAGCTGTTCGCCAGATCTGTTTTCGGTTTAGAAGCACCATGGTCTCCAAGAACAAGGACGTCAAGGAAGAAGATGAAGAAGAGGTGGAGGAAGACTCGCGCGCACGCCCGCGTGCTACCATCGCAAGCATCAAGGTGGTGGACAACCCTTTTAGTGCAAACAAGAGCGCAAGAATTCGCCGGAGGAGCGGTCCCACGTCATTACCTAGCTCCGAAAACATCTCCATCAGGCACTCATCACCCCTTCCACAATCTAATTTTCAATAATCAAATTGAAGGGACTCCCAAGGCAGCATTGCCTAGCCAGTGGGATATAGATCGTTCTAACACTGCAGGAGAGAAGGAGCCTGAGGCTGAAGAGTGGGGAAATAACTCCAAGAGCTGGGACTCGCCATCAGACAGACTCTTTAACCGCGTCGAGCACAACTCAGAGATGATTCGCAACCTCATATACAGGATTGACGAGCTTCAGGAGCTTATTGAGAAGCTTGTCGTGAATTCATCACCATCATCGCCGCGGGAGTAATTCATCATCGGTATTGGCATCCCCTTGGTTTGTTCCAAGCTTGGGGGAGTGCCGCGGTATCACATTATCACTACCTTTTACTTTTATTGTCAAGTAGTATCATATCATGAGTAGGGAAGTTATCATATAAGATGGGTTGCGTTTGGAAGTATCTCTCCTTTAGTTGGTTATCTATGTATCCCTTGGTGTGAGTTATCGTTATGGAATATTAATGAGAAGTCTTATCATTTACATATTGCACATCTTATTTTAGTTTGCAATCTCTACTATATGATTCACCTTGTTGTTAGTATTGGTATCACTTTGGGAGCATTGAATAAATCTATTTGGTTTTGGCAAACTTAGCATTGGTCAATAGCAACAACACTTTGAAGTTTAAATAGAAAAGAGAAATACATGTAGTTGTTTCATTGTCTTTCTTGTTAGCTCATAGCTTATTATTCTGAAGTTAAAATTGTTTGTGTTTGCAAGGAAGATGCATGATTGTTTCTATCATATGTATATTTGTTTGTTTCCTTCGACTCTTATGCTTGCTAATTAACCTTGCTAGCCAAAGACCCAGATCTTGAGAGGGAATACTTCTCGTGCATCCAAACCTTAACCCAAACCTATGTCATTTGTGTCCACCATACCTACCTACTACATGGTATTTTCTGCCATTCCAAGTAAATACTTCATGTGCTACCTTTAAACAATTCAAAACTTAGTATCTCTTATTTGTGTCAATGTTTCATAGCTCATGAGGAAGTATGTGGTGTTTTATCTTTCAATCTTGTTGGGCAACTTTCACCAATGGACTAGTGGCTACATCCGCTTATCCAATAATTCTGCAAAAAGAGCTGGCAATGGGATTCCCAGTCCCAAATTGATTAAACTAAATAGACACTCCTCCATGGTATGTGATTGATGGACGGCACCCGAAGGATTCGGTTAGCCATGGCTTGTGTAAGCAAAGGTTGGGGGGAGTGTCATCATCATAATTAAGCTAAAATAAAAAGGCACTCCTTCATGGTATGAGATTGTTGGCAGGCACCCGAGGATTCGGTTAGCCATGGTTTGTGAAAGAAAGGTTGGAAGGAGTGCCACACAAAATGGAAATAATATGGGAGCCGCTCTTAGGAGGTTGTCTGGCAAGGGGGTTAGAGCACCCGCTACCAGTCGTTGACAACAACAAACACCTCTCAAAATGTTACTTTTATTACCTCTATATGATTGCAAAACTGAAAAAGCTCTAGCACATGATTTAATCCCTGTTTCCCTCTGCGAAGGGCCTGTCTTTTACTTTATGTTGAGTCAGTAAACCTATTTCCCTCCATCTCAAGCAAGCATTTGAGAAGTTGTGATCAAACCATTATATTGTGATTTGCTACATCATGTCTTTTATTCTTCCTTGTTTAGTACAAGTTTTATCTGAATGAATATAGCTTTGCAAGTTATCAATGATTATGAGAAGACCATTACGATTGAGTACGCAAGTTGTGCCTTATAAACTTTAACATGAGAGCGCTGCTCAATGAGATAAATATAATCTGTTAAATGTTCTCTGACCAAGAACGAAGTTTGCCATCACCAATCATGATTTCTCATGCACCTTTACTTGTGATTACCTTATACTTGTTTCAATATGAGTTATAAGAGGTTGTTTACTATAATGTCCTGTGTGAATGAATATGATGCTTCTTGTCCGTATTTTATTTCTCGACTCTTCACTCCATAAACATGTGGTCATGTCTATCGAGTTCAGTTTCGCTTGGGGACAAGCGAAGTCTAAGCTTGGGGGGAGTTGATACGTCCAATTTGCATCACTATTTTATATCATAATTTGCTGTTATTCATTGATATATTTCATATTGGGACACATTACTTATGTTATTTCATCTATTTTGCATGTTTCATCGTTATTGGAGGATCGAACACCGGAGCCAGGATTCTGCTGGAAAAAGCACCGTCAGAACGCAATATTTCGGAAGATCAACTCTGGAAGGAAATTATACCAAAAATCCTATTTTTCAAGATGACGAAGGAAGCCAGAAGGAGGAGCCAGGAGCAGCCAGGGTGGGCCCACACCCTAGGGCGGCGCGGCCGGGGCCCTGGCCGCGCCGGCTGTGATGTGGAGGGCCCACGACCCCTTTCGCCTCCTTTTCTTCGCCAAACCCTTCGTCCCGAAGACCTAAGCCACAGAGGGTACCTCGCGAAGAGTTACAGCCGCCTCTGCGGGGCGGAGAACACCAGAGAGAAAAGAGCTCTCCGGCGGGCAGGAATCCGCCGGGGAAATTCCCTCCGGGAGGGGGAAATCGACGCCATCGTCACCGTCATCGAGCTGGACATCATCGCCATCACCATCATCATCATCTCCACCATCAACATCGCCGTCATCACCGCTGGACACCGTCACCGCCGTAACAATTTGGGTTTGATCTTGATTGTTTGATAGGGGAAACTCTTCCGGTATCGATTTCTACTTGTTGTTGATGCTATTGAGTGAAACCATTGAACCAAGTTTATGTTCAGATTGTTATTCATCATCATATCACCTCTGATCATGTTCCATATGATGTCTCGTGAGTAGTTCGTTTAGTTCTTGAGGACATGGGTGAAGTCTAAATGTTAGTAGTGAATTATGGTTGAGTAATATTCAATGGTGTGATATTTAAGTTGTGGTGTTATTCTTCTAGTGGTGTCATGTGAACGTCGACTACATGACACTTCACCATTTATGGGCCTAGGGGAATGCATCTTGTACTGCTTTTCTAATTGCGGGGTTGCCGGAGTGACAAACCTAAACCTAAACCCCGTTGGTATATTATCGATGCAGGAGGGATCGCAGGATCCCAGAGTTTAAGGCTGTGGTTAGATTTATTTCTTAATTACTTTCTTGTAGTTGCGGATGCTTGCAAGGGGTATAATCACAAGTATGTATTAGTCCTAGGAAGGGCGGTACATTAGCATAGGTTCACCCACACAACACTTATCACAACAATGAAGATTATTTAGCCGTATGTAGCGAAAGCACTAGACTAAAATCCCGTGTGTCCTCAAGAACGTTTGGTCATTATAAGTAAACAAACCGGCTTGTCCTTTGTGCTAAAAAGGATTGGGCCACTCGCTGCAATTATTACTCTCGCACTTTACATACTCGTACATTATTCAACTGTTACATCAAACCCCCCTGATTACTTGTCTGTGAGCATTTACAGTGAATCCTTCATCGAAACTGCTTGTCAACACCTTCTGCTCCTCGTTGGGATCGACATTCTTACTTATCGAAGATACTACGATACACCCCCTATACTTGTGGGTCATCAGGGGGCCCACACATGGTGGCGGCGCGGCCCAGGAGGGGGGCGCGCCGCCCTAGTGTCTGGTGGCCCCAGACCCCTTCTGACGCCGCCCTTCCGCCTACTTAAGGTCTCCGTCGCGAAAACCCTACGACGTTCGACGAAACCAGAGAAAACCTTCCAGAGCCGCCGCAATCGCAAAGCCAAGATCTAGGGGACAGGAGTCTCTGTTCCGGCACGCCGCCGGGACGGGGAAGTGCCCCCGGAAGGCTTCTCCATCGACACCACCGCCATCTTCATCAACGCTGCTGTCTCCCATGAGGAGGGAGTAGTTCTCCATCGAGGCTCGGGGCTGTACCGGTAGCTATGTGGTTCATCTCTCTCCTATGTACTTCAATACAATAATCTCATGAGCTGCCTTACATGATTGAGATTCATATGATGATGCTTGTAATCTAGATGTCATTATGCTAGTCAAGTGGATTTTACTTATGTGATCTCCGGAGACTCCTTGTCCCACGTGTGTAAAGGTGACAGTGTGTGCACCGTGTGGGTCTCTTAGGCTATATTTCACAGAATACTTATTCACTGAGTTATGATTTGAGTTGGATGTCTCTATGAAATTGTGGTGTGTTAGTACCTCCTGTGAATGCTCAAAATGACAGCGTGGGGTGTTCATTAGTACTTGGGAATGCATCTTTAAGGTTTGCCTACATGATGAATTAGTGTTCGTTATCTTGCCAGAGAGTAATTCAGAGTAGCATAGTGAAGTGCTTATTTATATCTCTTTATGATTGCAATGTGTTTTGTATCACAATTTATCTGTGTGCTACTCTAGTGATGTTATTAAACTAGTTTATTCCACCTGCACGGTGTAATGGTGACAGTGTGTGCATCGTGTAGTACTTGGCGTAGGCTATGATTGTGATCTCTTATAGATTATGAAGTTAACTATTGCTATGATAGTATTGATGTGATCTATTCCTCCTTTCGTAGTGTGAAGGTGACAGTGTGCATGCTATGTTAGTACTTGGTTTGGTTATGTTGATCTGTCATGCACTCTAAGGTTATTTAAATATGAACATTGAATATTGTGGAGCTTGTTAACTCCGGCATTGAGGGTTCGTGTAATCCTACACAGTTAGTGGTGTTCATCATCCAACAAGAGGGTGTAGAGTCTAACATCTATCTATTTATTCTGTTATGTGATCAATGTTGAGAGTGTCCACTAGTGAAAGTATGATCCCTAGGCCTTGTTCCTAAATACTGCTATCGCTGCTTGTTTACTGTTTTACTGCATTTATACTGCCTGCAATATTACTACCATCAATCGCACGCCAAAGAAGCACTTTTCTGGCACCGTACTACTGCTCATATTCATTCATACCACTTGTATTTCACTATCTCTTCGCCGAACTAGTGCACCTATTAGGTGTGTTGGGGACACAAGAGACTTCTTGCTTTGTGGTTGCAGGGTTGCATGAGAGGGATATCTTTGACTTCTTCCTCCCTGAGTTCGATAAACCTTGGGTGATCCACTTAAGGGAAACTTGCTGCTGTTCTACAAACCTCTGCTCTTGGAGGCCCAACACTGTCTACAAGAATAGAAGCACCCGTAGACATCAAGCACTTTTCTGGCGCCGTTGCCGGGGAGGAAAGGTAAAAGGCTCTCATACTCCGGTCCCAGGTAACTAAGTACTTTTCTGTTGCCGTTATGTGTGTGCTCGAAGCTATTTCCTTTAGATCCTGCAATTGCATCTTTTTGTTTCTTGTTTACACTAGTTAGGCATAATGGACAACAATGAGCTTCTTATTCTATTTCCTGATTTAAGACATGGATGGTTTGATGCGAAAATTAAAAAACCTATGGAACATATTAGTATGAACGCTTTGAACACCATTGTTGCTAATGATATGGAAAATTCTAAGCTTGGGGAAGCTGGCTTTGATGAGCATGATATTTTTAGTCCCCCAAGCATTGAGGAGAAAATTTACTTTGATGATACTTTGCCTCCTATTTATGATGATTATAATGATATTGGTCTTTTAGTACCGCCTGTTATGGAGGATAAATTTAATTATGATTACAATATGCCTCCTATATTTGATGATGAGAATAATAATGATAGCTACTTTGTTGAATTTGCTCCCACTACAACTAATAAAATTGATTATGCCTATGTGGAGAGTAATAATTTTATGCATGAGACCCATGATAAGAATGCTTTATGTGATAGTTATATTGTTGAGTTTGCTCATGTTGGTACTGAAAATTATTATGAGAGAGGAAAATATGGTTGTAGAAATTTTCATGTTACTAAAACACCTCTCTATGTGCTGAAATTTTTGAAGCTACACTTGTTCTATCTTCCTATGCTTGTTACTTTGCTCTTCATGAACTTGTTTATTTACAAGATTCCTTTTCATAGGAAGCATGTTAGAATTAAAATTGTTTTGAATTTGCCTCTTGATGCTCTCTTTTGCTTCAACTACTATTTCTTGCGAGTGCATCATTAAAACTGCTGAGCCCATCTTAATGGCTATAAAGAAAGAACTTCTTGGGAGATAACCCATGTGTTTATTTTACTACAGTACTTTTTTTTATATATATATTTGTGTCTTGGAAGTTGTTACTACTGTAGCAACCTCTCCTTATCTTAATTTTGTTGCATTGTTGTGCCAAGTAAAGTCTTTGATAGCAAGGTTGATACTAGATTTGGATTATTGCGCAGAAACAGATTTCTGTCTGTCACGAATCTGGGCAGAATTCTCTGTAGGTAACTCAGAAAAATCTGTCAATTTACGTGCGTGATCCTCAGATATGTACCCAACTTTCATTCAATTTGTGCATTTTCATCTGAGCAAGTCTGGTGCCATTTTAAAATTCGTCTTTATGGACTGTTCTGTTTTGACAGATTCTGCCTTTTATTTCGCATTGCTTCTTTCGCTGTGTTGGGTGGATTTCTTTGTTCCATTACCTTCCAGTAGCTTTGGGCAATGTCCAGAAGTGTTAAGAATGATTGTGTCACCTCTGAACATGTGAGTTTTTGATTATGCACTAACCCTCTAATGTGTTTGTTTCGAGTTTGGTGTGGAGGAAGTTTTCAAGGGTCAAGAGAGGAGGATGATATACTATGATCAAGAAGAGTGAAGAGTCTAAGCTTGGGGATGCACCCGTGGTTCATCCCTGCATATTTTAAGAAGACTCAAGCATCTAAGCTTGGGGATGCCCAAGACATCCCCTTCTTCATCGACAATTTATCAGGTTTCTTCTCTTGAAACTATATTTTTATTCCGTCACATCTTATGTACTTTACTTGGAGCGTCTGTGTGCTTTTATTTTCGTTTTGTTATTTCCATTCTCTGAATAAATACATGCTTGTGTGGGAGAGAGACACGCTCCGCTGTTGCATATGAACACATGTGTTCTTAGCTTTACTTTAAATGTTCATGGCGAAGGTTGAAACTGCTTCGTTCATTGTTATATGGTTGGAAACGGAAAATGCTACATGTAGTAATTGGTAAAATGTCTTGGATAATGTGATACTTGGCAATTGTTGTGCTCATGTTTAAGCTCTTGCATCATATACTTTGCACCTATTAATGAAGAAATACATAGAGCTTGCTAAAATTTGGTTTGCATAATTGGTCTCTCTAAAGTCTAGATAATTTTTAGTATTGAGTTTTGAACAACAAGGAAGACGGTGTAGAGTCTTATAATGTTTACAATATGTCTTTTATGTGAGTTTTGCTGCACCGGTTCATCCTTGTGTTTGTTTCAAATAACTTTGCTAGCCTAAACCTTGTATCGAGAGGAAATACTTCTCATGCATCCAAAATCCTTGAGCCAACCACTATGCCATTTGTGTCCACCATACCTACCTACTACATGGTATTTCTCTGCCATTCCAAAGTAAATTGCTTGAGTGCTACCTTTAAATAATTCAAAATTTATCACCTCTGATTTGTGTCAATGTTTTATAGCTCATGAGGAAGTATGTGGTGTTTATCTTTCATTCTTGTTGGGCAACTTTCACCAATGGACTAGTGGCTTCATCCGCTTATCCAATAATTTTGCAAAAAGAGCTGGCGCGGGGTTCCCAGCCCCCAATTAATCAACCTTCATTAATAATTCTCTTCACATGTTTTGCTCTGATTTATCAGTAAGCAACTTAATTTTGCAAATAGACACTCCTTCATGGTATGTGAATGTTGGAAGGCACCCGAGGATTCGGTTAGCCATGGCTTGTGTAAGCAAAAGGATGGGAGGAGTGTCATCCATAAATAAAACTAAAATACATGTGTAAACAAAAGTGAAGAGGGATGATCTACCTTGCTGGTAGAGATAACGTCCTTCATGGGAGCCGCTCTTTGAAGGTTTGTCTGACAAGGGGGTTAGAGTGCCCACTACCATTCGTTGACAACAACAAACACCTCTCAAAATTTTACTTTTATGCTCTCTTTATGTTTTCAAAACCAAAGCTCTAGCACAAATATAGCATTCAATGCTTCCCTCTGCGAAGGGCCATTCTTTTACCTTTTATGTTGAGTCAGTTCACCTATCTCTCTCCACCTCAAGAAGCAAACACTTGTGTGAACTGTGCATTGATTCCTACATACTTGCATATTGTACTTGTTATATTACTCTATGTTGACAATTATCCATGAGATATACATGTTATAAGTTGAAAGCAACCGCTGAAACTTATTCTTCCTTTATGTTGCTTCAATACCTTTTACTTTGAATTATTGCTTTATGCGTTAACTCTTATGCAAGACTTATTGATGCTTGTCTTGAAAGTACTATTCATGAAAAGTCTTTGCTTTATGATTCATTTGTTTACTCATGTCATTACCATTGTTTTGATCACTGCATTCATTACATATGCTTACAATAGTATGATCAAGGTTATGATGGCATGTCACTCCAGAAATTAACTTTGTTATCGTTTACCTGCTCGGGACGAGCAGAAACTAAGCTTGGGGATGCTGATACGTCTCCGACGTATCGATAATTTCTTATGTTCCATGCCACATTATTGATGATATCTACATGTTTTATACACATTATATGTCATTATTATGCGTTTTCCGGAACTAACCTATTGACGAGATGCCGAAGGGCCAGTTGCTGTTTTCTGCTGTTTTTGGTTTCAGAAATCCTAGTAAGGAAATATTCTCGGAATCGGACGAAATCAACGCCCAAGGTCCTATTTTTCCACGAAGCTTCCAGAACACCCGAGAGCCGCCAGAGAGGGGCCACAGGGGGCCCACACATGGTGGCGGCGCGGCCCAGGAGGGGGGCGTGCCGCCCTAGTGTCTGGTGGCCCCAGACCCCTTCTGACGCCGCCCTTCCGCCTACTTAAGGTCTCCGTCGCGAAAACCCTACGACGTTCGACGAAACCAGAGAAAACCTTCCAGAGCCGCCGCCATCGCGAAGCCAAGATCTGGGGGACAGGAGTCTCTGTTCTGGCACGCCGCCGGGACGGGGAAGTGCCCCCGGAAGGCTTCTCCATCGACACCACCGCCATCTTCATCAACGCTGCTGTCTCCCATGAGGAGGGAGTAGTTCTCCATCGAGGCCCGGGGCTGTACCGGTAGCTATGTGGTTCATCTCTCTCCTATGTACTTCAATACAATAATCTCATGAGCTGCCTTACATGATTGAGATTCATATGATGATGCTTGTAATCTAGATGTCATTATGCTAGTCAAGTGGATTTTACTTATGTGATCTCCGGAGACTCCTTGTCCCACGTGTGTAAAGGTGACAGTGTGTGCACCGTGTGGGTCTCTTAGGCTATATTTCACAGAATACTTATTCACTGAGTTATGATTTGAGTTGGATGTCTCTATGAAATTGTGGTGTGTTAGTACCTCCTGTGAATGCTCAAAGTGACAGCGTGGGGTGTTCATTAGTACTTGGGAATGCATCTTTAAGGTTTGCCTACATGATGAATTAGTGTTCGTTATCTTGCCAGAGAGTAATTCAGAGTAGCATAGTGAAGTGCTTATTTATATCTCTTTATGATTGCAATGTGTTTTGTATCACAATTTATCTGTGTGCTACTCTAGTGATGTTATTAAAGTAGTTTATTCCTCCTGCACGGTGTAATGGTGACAGTGTGTGCATCGTGTAGTACTTGGCGTAGGCTATGATTGTGATCTCTTGTAGATTATGAAGTTAACTATTGCTATGATAGTATTGATGTGATCTATTCCTCCTTTCGTAGTGTGAAGGTGACAGTGTGCATGCTATGTTAGTACTTGGTTTGGTTATGTTGATCTGTCATGCACTCTAAGGTTATTTAAATATGAACATTGAATATTGTGGAGCTTGTTAACTCCGGCATTGAGGGTTCGTGTAATCCTACACAGTTAGTGGTGTTCATCATCCAACAAGAGGGTGTAGAGTCTAGCATCTATCTATTTATTTTGTTATGTGATCAATGTTGAGAGTGTCCACTAGTGAAAGTATGATCCCTAGGCCTTGTTCCTAAATACCGCTATCGCTGCTTGTTTCTCGTTTTACCGCATTTATACCGCTCGCAATATTACTACCATCAATCGCACGCCGCCAAAGCACTTTTCTGGCACCGTACTACTGCTCATATTCATTCATACCACTTGTATTTCACTATCTCTTCGCCGAACTAGTGCACCTATTAGGTGTGTTGGGGACACAAGAGACTTCTTGCTTTGTGGTTGCAGGGTTGCATGAGAGGGATATCTTTGACCTCTTCCTCCCTGAGTTCGATAAACCTTGGGTGATCTACTTAAGGGAAACTTGCTGCTGTTCTACAAACCTCTGCTCTTGGAGGCCCAACACTGTCTACAAGAATAGAAGCACCCGTAGACATCACTAGTATGTATACGATCGTGTGTGTATGCACCCAGTGATAAGTAGTTCTGTACATCCAGCTATATTTTATCTTGCAAGTAGTGTTAAAAGTAGTACAGTACTACTGTAGTATGTACGATCGTGTGTGTATGCTCCCAGTGTCGTGAGTACATAACTGATAAGTATAAAATAAGATTCGCAAAAAAAAGTATATAATAATACTCCCTCCGGTCCTAAATATAAGCCATATAGTTTTTGACACGGAAATTAAGGAATGCATATTTAGGAAAAATTACACCATGTTTGGCTAGGATTAACCCTAAGTAATTGCCGTGAGCTAATAGAGGACTTTGCATAAGATAAGTAAACCTAATCAAATCTGTAAAAATATTGTCCATACAAATAGGGCAATGCAATAAACCTTATCTTCTGAAATTTTTCTCAAAAAACTATATGGCTTATATATAGGAACGGAGGGAGTAATATGTATGGTAGATCTTTTTTTTTATCTTGCATACTCCCTACGATCCATAATAAGTGTGCCGTTTCACTCTAACAACATGCACTGTGTTGTGTTGTCCACAACAGCTATCCTCATCCACAAGCAATAAGTGTAGTCCATGCCCATATATATAGTGGACACGTACAAGCTTTTGGTTGCCCATAAGTAAATAGTAATTATTTTACTCTATGCTCTGTCTTGCATGTGTGTACTTCTAACAAATATGTGCGTCCCAGTGTGTGCCAAAGTTAACCTTATACTGAGTATACTGTATTGTATTACTCCCTCCGATCCACATTACTTGATGCTAAAATGGAAGTATCTATAGCTACAATATGTCTAGATACATCTACATTAGCGTCAAGTAATGTAGTTGCTGTTTCAGTAATCTTTTGGTTCCCATAGGTGGTGCCTTAAATGACAAAAGTCGTGGCCATATCAAAACCATGATTAAGCCTAACCTCTACCCCAAGACATGACATCTCTTCTAGAATGCTCTCCGTCCATAATAAAATAATCAATGGATGGGACTGGATACCTTCGTTGGGAAGGTATCGTCACCTGCCGAGTAGGGTGTATGTAGGCATCCTATCACGTCAGGATAGCTATCCAGTAGTAATATCCATCTCCCAGTGACCCAGTCTATCAATGGACATGGCACCTATCGAGGTACTGCTGATGATTTTGTACGTATATTTATATGAGCACGATGCTTTGTACAAAGTTGTCCCTGTCACCTCAAGGTTGCATTAGCAGGACGAAAAACAGTTACGGAGTACTCCCTTTCTTGTTCTTTTTCTTTTGTTGTCACAGATTTGAAACCAATAAGTTCAAGTTATGTTCTTGATGATGTTACCCAACAATAGAAGCGAAACTGAAATAATACTGTAGTACAACTCAGACAGTATTAGTACTAGTACTTTACTAGAGGTTACATCCGCATTAGCACTATACTAGTACGTATCATCATATGGAGTAGGAGTACTTATTTTGAGGATTAATTGTTCTCCTTCTCGATGCGAATGTAGAAACGCAGCAGCTTGGAAGGTCCACCAAGCACTAGGTACAACAGGGGCACCGAGAGGAACGACGTGAGTTCATCAAACGCGACATCGCCCGGCAAGGCGCAGCTCGACGCCTCCAAAGACACACTCACGGTGTCCGCCCTGCTACTCGTGTGCGCCAACGAGCACGACGCCGACCCATTCGCCCACATCTTTGCCGTGTACAGAGGCCACACGCACGCGGCCGCCCTAACGCACACGGTAGACACGATGGTGGTCGAAGTCGAACCGAGCACGCCGATGATCAGGACGAACATGGCGCCGTCCTCCCCTTCGGCGATGATCCGCAGGCACGGCGAACCCGGCACCAGCACCGGCACCTGGAACACTTTGGTCGTGTTGTACGGCGGGATCTTGTGCACTTGGATCGAGTGGGCCACCGCGAAGTGGGCGACGAGCGCTGTTGGCGGGGCGGCGAAGTCGCAGCCGGGCTCCGTGCAAGCGCAAGGGGCGTGCGGGCATGCAATCTTGTGGTCGTGGACCTGGTGGTAGGCCACCAAGCTCCCGCAGCTGTTGTGGGGGCACTCAACCGTCGCCGCTGATACGACGGCGTCCATTGCCGGGTCCTGCTCGAATCCGCCGCGGGGTTCCACGCACCTATGGCACCGGTTCCCGGGAAGCTCGCTGAGGCAGCGTTCGCTGGCCAAATGATTACCCTTGCACTACACAAATCAAAGTTCGTGGATTGCCATTTTTGCAGTAGTGAACCTACAAAAGAAACATCAATGGAGTGTGGGAGGGAAAGGGATCGACCTTGAAGACGGGGGGCTTGAGGGGCTGGGAGCAGAAAATGCAGTGAAGCACGGTGGAATCCATCTTCAGGGTAACGGTGACAGTTTCCAGGATTGCGAGCGCGCGAGGAGTATGGCCTATCGATGGCCTCTCTTATCTCCTAGCCTCGAGGCTGGAGTACTCTATTTAAGGGGATGGGAAGGGATTTTGCTTAAGACGAGGAAAACCCAATATAGTACCTCCATCTCAAAGCTTAAGGCTTATACTCCGTATTATTTTTAGAAAGTCAAATTATGTCAAAATTGAATAAGCATTTACCGAAAATCATGGTAGTTAAAAAAATGTGTATCTCCACCATCATACTATTTGAGACTATATTTGTGATGGTAATAGGCACAACTACATACACAAAAATTGACATCATCTGATTATTAGTTATTTGGACTGCGGGATGAACTCTTTGGAACTGTGCATTAAGCACCGGTAATCACTTAGGGCTTCTTTGATTCATAGGATTGACATAGGAATTATGTTGGATTTGATTCCTATGGGAAAATTTCAATCCTACACCTTTCCTATTTCTACACTCTCCACATTCCTTTGATTCAAAGCAGCCCTTATAGTGCTTCTTTGTTTTTTATAGTAAGTGAAAGGACATCTAAAAAACAGGAGAAATGATCTGGAAGTGCAGATAGTTTTATACCCCTCTGTCTCGGTTCACAGGGCCTAATCTGAACAAATATTTTTCACATATTACCTCTCATCTAAGGCATGCATGCATTTAAATTAGAAGTACTAGTAACCTTCTCGAATTAGTCTCCACCTTCCCTTTTCTCCTTTTTCTATTCTCTGGGAACAGCCTGGTGCATGCTGGTGGAGTGTGAAACCAAACAAGTTTGCATGGGGGCATGTGATCGGCTGCATGCACGCTTTGTACACCATTAGTGGAGTATTAGGGCATGTACAATGGTGATATTTTAGCAGTGCCACGTAGGATAAACGCTGATGTGGAAGAAAGAGAAAGATGAAAAAAGACTTTGCCTTCTCTTAGCTAAGAGATCATCTCTTAGCATAAGACTACTCATAGTGGGAGTAACATAGCTAGTAACATCACACACCCCAATGCATTTTGGTGACATGGCATGATAATAAATGAAGAAAGAGAGTGAGGTGGTAACTATCTATGTTACCATAACATCACACTTCTCAATACAAGTTGAGTCTACAATTTAATAAATATAACATGCATGATACCACATATAAGTAACTATCCACTATGGAGGTAGTAACATAGGGTAGTAACATGCACCATGTTACTACTCTATGTTACTCCCCACTATGACTAGTCTAATCTCTCTAACCACAAATTTAGGATGTCTTGTTACCAAAGATAAGACTAAAAAACAACCCATTGTACATCATGTTTTATTGTCATCCGGAGGAGGCAGCGCTCCGGAGAGTTTTCGTCATCCAATGAAACAATGCCTTGGTCCTGCTGCAAAATAAACTAAGCCCTCTAAATCGAGATGGAGGGTGTAAATCAGATGGAGGGGTTACAATTACATATACTCCCTCTATACCGGTTTACTGGGCTTATAGCGAAATTAGGAAAATACCACGAAATTGGGCTATATTTGCTAATTAATAGGAGATTTAATTGCTTTGATTTCCTGGAAACCAGAAATCTCCGCTCTCCCCTTAAATGTTTCAGCGTGGTGGAAACCGATTAATGCATGCAAACCGAGTTAATAGCTTCTGCATGCCGTGTGAATAGCTTTTGCATGTGGAACGGATTAGCTGGCTCCAGGCCTCTCCCCGATCTTTCGACTTCACACTTAATTAGCGCTGGGAACAAGAGAAAATCTATGAAATAAATAACATCGATGAAGATTACCCTGACCCAATCAATGGCCACCTTGGTCGCAGCGCATCTCAGAATGAGACTAATAGACCGGTATAGAGGGAGTAGTTGGAGTATTCACTTCCGATTCACAAAAAAGAGTATTCACTTCCACGCTGCATCATTATTAAGTATAAGTACTACTACAAACAGTTCAGCACAAATATGAAACAAAGACCCCATAAAAAAATAGCAGCCGTACGAACACTCTAGTACTTTACAAATTGAAAGTTTTTTCAACTACGCAAAGTAGCAGTAGCTACATCTGCTTGCATATGCGAATGTAGAAACGCAGCTCCTTGGATGATCCAGCACCAACGAGGTATGGCCCCGGCACAACGAGGAACGTCGTGAGCTCCTCAAACACGACAGCGCCCGGCGACGCGCTGCCAGAAGCATCGGCATACATCTTCACGACATCCCGCCTGCAGTCCGATTTCAAGGACGGTGGCGGGCCGTGCACCCAGATCTTCACCCTGTAGAGCGGCCACATGGATGTGGCCGACCTGACGCATACCAAAGACAAGACAATGGCCGGGCCGAGCGCATCGATGTACAGGACGAACATGGAGCCGTCATCCCCTTCGACGACGAGCCGCCTGCACGGCGAGCACGGGTGCGTCATGGTCACCCGGAACTCTATGGACTTGCCATACTCTAACCTGTGCACCTGAATCGAGTGGGCCTCTGCGAGGTGAACGAGGAGCGCTGACGGTGGGGCGGCGAATTCGGAGCCCTGCTCCGTGCAGTTGCACCGGCCGTGCGGGCACGCGATCTGGTGGCTTAGGGACTCGTGGTAGCTGACGTTGACCCCGTAGCCGTCGTGGGAGCACATGACCTGCGCCGTTCCAGCGATGTTGTACGCGATGGCCTCCAAATTCGTAGCGTTTATTTCCATGGTGCCGTCCATCGCCGCCTCGTGGTTGAATCCGGAGCCGCGCTACTCTTCTTCTGGCACCGTTTACTTGGAACCTCGCCGACGGTGGCAGGCGGCAGGCCTCATACCACGCTGCAACTCCAATCAATATTAATTGATGGTAAAATGGATGTATCTACAACTAAAATGTGTCTAGATACATATATATTACCATCAAGTAATATGAATCGGAGGAAGTACAAGGAATGATAGTTTAGCACAAGTGACACCAGCAAATAAAAATCAATGGACTCTCAGAGGAAAAGGGAGCGACCTTGTTGAACTTGGGGCAAATCAATGGAGTCTGAGAGACAAATGATGCGATATCTAAAGCCGGATAGTGGAGAGAGAGAGAGAGAGAGAGAGTGTGTGTGTGTGGCGGGGGGGGGGGGGGGAGTTTGTTCACTTCTTCTTGGTTTAAAACGAGGATTCGTACAAGGTAATAGAGCCCGCATGCTCGGCTGGGTAGATAGCCAGAAGCCCAGAAGTGAACCCCAACATGGTCGTGCCACAAGGATTCATATTTGAATTTTTATTGGGGGTGGGGGGGTAGCAGAATGGCATGGCCAACAAGTTTCAAGTAAATTTTGTTAGTATTGTTCATAGTGGAAGTATGTAAACCACGAATTATATGACTCCATCATTTCTTTCGACCTTTTTATATCGAGCCCCACAATAACTTTGGCTTGTTTACAAATTTAGGTCGATCAATCTCACGACGCTCCCCTTTATAACAAAATAAGTTGAACTAGTATTCCA
This sequence comes from Lolium perenne, assembly GCF_019359855.2. NCBI lineage: Eukaryota > Viridiplantae > Streptophyta > Magnoliopsida > Poales > Poaceae > Lolium > Lolium perenne. Next base: position 122,334,108 of record NC_067250.2, on the reverse strand, counting down.
ATAAAAATCATTTTCGCATGCATTGTTCGGTACTTTTCATAACTGAAGTGCTTACTCCCTCCATTATGGATTATAATGCCAGCGTGCATCCCTATATCATTAATTTGATTACAACATAATATGAATTTTATGGTACAAAAATTATATCATTACAAACTAGATGTCCATTTTAACTTTTCAATCGTATATTTTGGGTAATATATATATATTGTGTATTATGTTGCCCAATTTTACAACATAGGTATACTTGTCAGCCTTGTAATATCCTAATGGACATATAGTACATCACAAATTTGTAACTTCATGCTTTGTTTTGCCATTTTACGATTTTTTCGAACCACCTTCGGCTTCATTTCAAATTTAGGTCAAACTATCGGTGCATGCTATGTGTTATACTTGGATGCACCGCACATGTTTGGCCATTGTTTTAGGCTTCCACATCTTGGGGGCATGTCATGTATTTACCTAGTTTTTTAATTCTAATTCATGTACCCTTCCTTCCAATTACATTTGAAATAAAACTTTTAGCCCAGAAATAATTCAGTATATGGTTGCACACAAAGATAATCCATGGATCGTTGGGAATTTCCATCGTACGTAGCTACCATGTCTCTTATGCAGACCTGTGAAAATTGGATTGGTGGTAGTGTGTACACTTCATGCGGTAGGCACTTCATAGAAAACACCCATTTAATATATTTTTTCTCCTTTGGGCAGTAATCAAGAGAAGAAAAAACACACAATTCAAAAGTTTTAACATATGCATGGTTCTTGTGTAGTGGTACCAAGCTCACGTGTGGGAGGAAAATACTCCCACGAGCTTTATTTTGTAGTGACTAAGAAGGATCGATACATGCTTACTTTTTCATATTCATGTTTTTAACTTGTTTCAATCTTGGTCAAAACTAAGATTTGACCAAAATTCAAATGGGCATAAAAATTCAAAAAAATGAAAAAAATGAAAAACCAAAGCACATAGCCTTCTTAATTATGTCATACAGTAAGCATTCAAGTTGATAAATAAGATCTAGACATATTTGAACCAGAAAAATCATGTATCTACCCCCTAACCCTAAACTTTGTCTTGTGAAGTCAAGCATGAAGAGAAATGGTTTTTGGTTTCAAACATAGAAATTTTAAAAACCTCCCAAGTGCTTTTTTTTGGAGTGACTAAAAAGGATGCATGCTTACTTTTTCATATTCATGTTTTAAACTTGTTTACCTCTTGGTCAAACCTAGGATTTGACCAAGATTCAAATGGGCGGAAAATTCAAAAAAACAGAAAAATGAAAAACCAAAGCACACAGTCTTCTGAGATAATCCATGGATCGTTGGAAATTGCCATCGTACGTAGCTACCATGTCTCTTATGCAGACCTGTGAAAATTGGATTGGTGGTAGTGTGTACACTTCATGCGGTAGGCACTTCATAGAAAACACCCAATTAATATAATTTTTCTCCTTTGGGCAGTAATCAAGAGAAGAAAAAACACATGATTCAAAAGTTTTAACATATGCATGGTTCTTGTGTAGTGGTACCAAGCTCACGTGTGGGAGGAAAATACTCCCACAAGCTTCATTTTGTAGTGACTAAGAAGGATCGATACATGCTTACTTTTTCATATTCATGTTTTTAACTTGTTTCAATCTTGGTCAAACCTAAGATTTGACCAAAATTCAAAAGGGCATAAAAATTCAAAAAAATGAAAAAAAATGAAAAACCAAAGACATAGCCTTCTTAATTATGTCATACAGTAAGCATTCAAGTTGATAAACAAGATCTAGACATCTTTGAACCAGAAAAATCATGTATCTACCCCTAACCCTAAATTTTGTCTTGTGAAGTCAAGCATGAAGAGAAGTTGTTTTTGGTTTCAAACATAGAAATTTTAATAACCTCCCAAGTGCTTCATTTTGGAGTGACTAAAAAGGATACATGCTTACTTTTTCATATTCATGTTTTAAACTTGTTTACCTCTTGGTCAAACCTAGGATTTGACCAAGATTCAAATGGGCGGAAAATTAAAAAAAACAGAAAAATGAAAAACCAAAGCACACAGTCTTCTTATGTCAAACCTAGGATTTAATCAAGCATGAAGAGAAGTGGTTTTGGGTGTCAAACATGAAGAGAAGTGGTTTTGGGTTTCAAACATGGAAATTTCAAAAACCTCGTAAAATGACATAAGAAGACTATGTGCCTTGGTTTTTCATTTTTCGATTTTTTTTTTAAAAATTATGCCCATTTGAATCTTGGTCAAATCCTAGGTTTGACCATGGTTTAAACAAGTTTAAATCATGAATATGAAAAATTAAGCATCTATCCTTCTTAGTCACTCCAAAATGTAGCTCTTGGGAGGGTTTTTGAAATTTCCATGTTTGAAACCAAAAACCACTTCTCTTCATGCATGCTTGACTTCATAAGACAGAGTTTAGGGTTAGGGGTAGATATATATATATATGATTTTCTAGTTTGAATATGTCAAGACCTTGTTTATCAACTTGAATGCTTACTATATATATATGACATAAGAATGCTATGTCCTTTGGTTTTTCATTCTTTTGATTTTTTTATGAATTTCTATGCCCATTTGAATCTTTTGGTCAAATCCTAGGTTTGACCGTGATTTAAACAAGTTTAAAACACGAATATGAAAATTTAATCATCTATCCTTCTTAAGTCACTCCAAAATGTAACTCTTGGGAGGTTTTTTGAAATTTCCATGTTTGAAACCAAAAATCACTTCTCTTCATGCTAGACTTTCATAAAATCCACCGAGTTTAGGGTTAGGTGGTAGATACATGATTTGTCTGGTTTGAATATGTCCAAACCTTGTTTATCAACTTGAATGCTTACTATATGACATAAGAATGCTTACCATATGTTTGAATTTTAAAAGCATATAGTCTTCTTATGTCATATAGTAAGCATTCAAGTTGATAAACAATGTTTGGACATATTCAAACCAGACAAATCATGTATCTACCCCTAACCCTAATCTCGGTCGATTTTATGAAAGTCAAGCATGACGAGAAGTGGTTTTTGGTTTCAAACATGGAAATTTCAAAAACCCTCCCAAGAGTTACATTTTGGAGTGACTTAAGAAGGATAGAAGCTTAATTTTTCATATTCATGTTTTAAACTTGTTTAAATCATGGTCAAACCTAGGATTTGACCAAGATTCAAATGGACAGAAAATAAAAAAATAGCAAAATGAAAAACCAAAGTACATAGTCTTCTTATGTCATGTAGCTAGTAAGCATTCAATTTGATAAACAAGGTCTAGACATATTCAAACTAGACAAAGCATGTATCTACCCCCTAACCCCTAAACTCTGTCTTATGAAGTCTAGCATGAAGAGAAGTGGTTTTGGGTTTCAAACATGGAAATTTCAAAAACACTCCCAAAAACTTCATTTTAGAGTGACTAAGAAGGATACAAGGTTCCCTTTTCATTTTCATGTTTTAAACTTGTTTAAATCTTGGTCAAACCTAGGATTTGACCAAAACATTCAAATGGACATAAAAATTCAAAAAAAAAACAAAATAATGAAAAACCTAGGATTTGACCAAGATTCAAATGGGCATAAAATTTAAAAAAATTAAAAATGAAAAACCAAGGCACATAGTCTTCTTATGTCATATAGTAAGCATTCAATTAAGTTGATAAACAAGGTCTAGACATATTCAAACTAGGAAAATCATGTATCTACCCCCTAACCCTAGCTAAACTCTGTCTTATGAAGTCAAGCATGCATGAAGAGAAGTGGTTTTTGGTTTCAAACTTGGAAATTTCAAAAACCTCCCAAAAGCTTCATTCTGGAGTGACTAAGAAGGATCCATAGAAAACTATGTACTAATACAGTATAATAATCACCCGAGTTATTAGAGCAACAAGTCTGTCACTTACGTGTGGTTCCCATGCGTGAGGTCCCACACTTCAGTGAGCACAAGTCACGTACGCTAGGTAAGCAAACTCCCAGCCATATTCTTTGTCAGGAGAGATGCATCAAGACTCTCTCTCTCTCTCCAATTATCCACCTCCGTTGGCTGCCGGTTTTGGCAGGGCGTTTCTAGCTCAGCTCGGAGGCCATGGTGTGCAGGCTCTTTAGCCATGGCGATTTGGTCGCGCCAAGTGGTTCGTGCCCGGCTGCGACGAGGATCAATCCGGACGGTGGCTGTTAAGGACCCGATCGCATTTCTTGCTTTCAGCCTGGGGTCTAGCAGGTAAATCTTAGGGATTTAGACGTAATTTCCTATTTATTTTGTGTCATGCTGTAAACTGCTCTCTGATGCGTATTGGAAATCTGGGTCCTTCAGGATCGTTCGGTTGTCCCTCTAACAAAAAAAAACATCTCTCTCATTCTCGGCCTCGCTCGCTCGCACCCCCTGCGCACTGACAACCCTGCACAACAGTCAAATCACCCGAAAAAATCTAGACACCATAAATAAGTGGGGCCCCGTGACTGCTCTCCCTTCGTCTCCTCCCGTGTGATCCCTCTTCCTCCGATTCCCGACCTTGCGGAAAATAAAAATGAAATGAAAGAGTTTCACTGGACGGGCAAACACATGTGCTGCCTAGTAATAATAATAAAAACGTAAAAAATCGACCTACGAATCTATTAGTATTAAATAAGTTAAACTAGGGTTCTGCCCAGTACTACGGATCAATTTCAGAAAATGCAACTACGGGGTTCGATTTTGGCCTGCTAATATAAAATTAAATAATCTGAACTAGTATTCCTCTAAAAAATCATTTTGGTATGCATCGTTTGGTACTTTTGATAGCAAGAGTGCTTACTCCCTCCGTTAGCAAATAGTCTTCCTTTTCATGTTTATGAAGTCAAGCATGAAGAGAAGTGGTTTTGGGTTTCAAACATGGAAATTTCAAAAACCTCCCAAAAAACTTCATTTTCGAGTGACTAAGAAGGATACAAGCTTCCCTTTTCATTTTCATGTTTTAAACTTGTTTAAATTATCTTGGTCAAATCACATAGTCTTCTTATTTCATATAGTAAGCAAAGCACATAGTCTTATTATGTCATATAGTAAGCATTAAAATTGATAAACAAGGTCTAGACATATTCAAACTAGACAAATCATGTATGTAGAGAAGTCAAGCATGAAGAGAAGTCGTTTTGGGTTTCAAACATGGAAATTTCAAGAACATCCCAAAAGCTTCATTTTAGAGTGACTAAGAAGGATCCATGATTACCTTTTCATTTTCTTGTTTTAAACTTGTTTAAATATTGGTCAAACCTAGGATTTGACCAAAAGATTCAAATGGGCATAAAAATTCAGAAAAAAATCAAGAGAATGAAAAAACAAAGGACATAGCGTTCTTATGTCATATATATAGTAAGCATTCAAGTTGATAAACAAGGCCTAGACATATTCAAATCAGAAAATCATGTATATATCTACCCCTAGCCATAAACTCTGTCTTATGAAGTCAAGCATGCATGAAGAGAAGTGGTTTTGGTCTCAAACATGGAAATTTCAAAAACCCTCCCAAGAGTTTTGGAGTGACTAAGAAGGATAGATGCTTAATTTTTCATATTCATGATTTAAACTTATTCAAATCTTGGTCAAACCTAGAATTTGACCAAGATTCAAATGGGCATAAAAATTCCAAAAATCAAAAAAATATGAAAAACCAAGGTTTTATTATGTCATATATATAGTTATCATAAACAAGGTCTCTAGACATATTCAAAACATACAAATCATGTATCTACCACCTAACCCTAAACTCTGTCTTATGAACTCAAGCATGAAGAGAAGTGGTTTTTGGTTTCAAACATGGAAATTTCAAAAACCCTCCCAAGAGCTACATTTTAGAGTGACTAAGAAGCATACATGCTTACTTTTTCATATTCATGTTTTAAAACTTATTCAAATCTTGGTAAAACCTAGGATTTGACCAAGATTCAAATGGGTATAAAAATTCAAATACTAGTTTGTCTAGTTTGAATATGTCTTGACCTTGTTTATCAACTTGAATGCTTACTACATGACATAAGAAGACTATATACTTTGGTTTTTCATTTTTCTGATTTTTTTAAATTTTCTACCCATTTGAATCTTGGTCAAATCCTAGGTGTCTGACCATGATTTAAACAAGTTTAAAACATGAATTTGAAAAATTAAGCATCTATCCTTCTTAAGTCACTCCAAAATGTAACTCTTGGGAGGTTTTTTGAAATTTCCATGTTTGAAACAAAAAATCACTTCTCTTCATGCTAGACTTTCATAAAATCGACCGAGTTTGGGGTTAGGTGGTAGATACATGATTTGTCTGGTTTGAATATGTCCAAACCTTGTTTATCAACTTGAATGCTTACTATATGACATAAGAATGCTTACCATATGTTTGAATTTTAAAAGCATATAGTCTTCTTATGTCATATAGTAAGCATTCAAGTTGATAAACAATGTTTGGACGTATTCAAACCAGACAAATCATGTATCTACCCCCTAACCCTAATCTCGGTCTATTTTATGAAAGTCAAGCATGAAGAGAAGTGGTTTTTGGTTTCAAACATGGAAATTTCAAAAACCCTCCCAAGAGTTACATTTTGGAGTGACTTAAGAATGATAGATGCTTAATTTTTCATATTCATGTTTTAAACTTGTATAAATCATGGTCAAACCTAGGATTTTACCAAGATTCTAATGGGCAGAAAATAAAAAAAAACAGAAAATGAAAAACCAAAGTTCATAGTCTTCTTATTATGTCAGGTAGCTAGTAAGCATTCAATTTGATAAACAAGGTCTAGACATATTCAAACTAGACAAACCATGTATCTACCCCCTAACCCCTAAACTCTGTCTTATGAAGTCTAGCATGAAGAGAAGTGGTTTTGGGTTTCAAACATGGAAATTTCAAAAACCTCCAAAAAAACTTCCATTTTCGAGTGACTAAGAAGGATACAAGCTTCCCTTTTCATTTTCATGTTTTAAACTTGTTTAAATTATCTTGGTCAAATCACATAGTCTTCTTATGTCATATAGTAAGCAAAGCACATAGTCTTCTTATGTCATATAGTAAGCATTAAAATTGATAGACAATGTCTAGACATATTCAAACTAGACAAATCATGTATCTACCCCTAACCCCTAAATTCTGTCTTATGAAGTCAAGCATGAAGAGAAGTCGTTTTGGGTTTCAAACATGGAAATTTCAAGAACATCTCCCAAAAGCTTCATTTTAGAGTGACTAAGAAGGATCCATGATTACCTTTTCATTTTCTTGTTTTAAACTTGTTTATATATTGGTCAAACCTAGGATTTGACCAAAAGATTCAAATGGGCATAAAAATTCAGAAAAAAATCAAGAGAATGAAAAAACAAAGGACATAACATTCTTATGTCATATATATAGTAAGCATTCAAGTTGATAAACAAGGTCTAGACATATTCAAACCAGAAAATCATGTATATATCTACCCCTAACCCTAAACTCTGTCTTATGAAGTCAAGCATGCATGAAGAGAAGTGGTTTTTGGTTTCAAACATGGAAATTTCAAAACCCCTCCCAAGAGTTTTGGAGTGACTAAGAAGGATAGATGCTTAATTTTTCATATTCATGATTTAAACTTGTTCAAATCTTGGTCAAACCTAGAATTTGACCAAGATTCAAATGGGCATAACAATTCAAAAAAATCAAAAAAATGAAAAACCAAGGTCTTATTATGTCATATAGTAAGCATTCAATTAAGTTGACAAACAAGGTCTAGATCGACATATTTAAACAAGAAAAATCATGTATCTACCCCTAACCCTAAACTCTGTCTCATGAAGTCAAGCACGCATGAAGATATGTGGTTTTTGGTTTCAAACATGGAAATTTCAAAAACCCTCCCAAGAGCTACATTTTGGAGTGACTAAGAAGGATAGATGCTTAATTTTTCAGATTCATGATTTAAACTGGGGTGCTTATTATATTGTATAAGTACAAAGTTTCCTATGGTTCCAAGGGTAGGGAAGCCAAGTTAACTCATTTACATGATAGTATTTTTTCCATGAAGCCAAGTTAACTCATCTATCAATTGGTACATTTTGGTTATATTCAAAATTTTACTTGAAACTTGTTGGTCATGCCATTCTACTACTTGGCTAACACATTTTTCAGCTCAGGAAGGTAAGGGAGGGGGCATGATGCTACCCTGAATTTGTGGGACCCCAAAAACTTGCAAATACTAGTGATGCATCCAAAAGAAACACTTGTCCCCTCCCCGCATGATTTTGCCCTACCTAAATTTGAAGTCAAGCCAAAGGTGGTTCAAAAAAGGCAATCAAAAGGCATGAATTGTTCATCATTTTCTACATAGCTAGGGAAAATACCATACTGCCATACTAGTGTTTTAGAAAATAGCCCTTCAAATAGTTTGGCAACATGTTTATCAACTTTAATGCTTACTATATGACATAAGAAAACTATTTGATTTGATTTGGTTTTTCATTTTTCTATTTTTTTTTATTTTTCTGCCCATTTGAATTTTGGTCAAATCCTAGGTTTGACCAAGATTTAGACAAGTTTAACACGTGAAAACGAATAAGTAAGCATGGATCCTTCTTAGTCACTCCAAAATGTACCAATTGATAGATATGTTAACTTTGCTTCATGGAAAAAATAATGTCATGTAAATGAGTTAACTTGGATTTCCTACCCTTTGAATCCATAGGAAACTTTGTTCTAATGCACTATAATAATCAATCGAGTTTTTACACCAACAGGTCTGTCACTTAAGTGTGGTGCCCACGCGTGAGGTCCCACACTTCAGTGAGCACAAGTCACGTGCAATAGGTACGCAAACTCCCAGCCATCTTCTTTGTCAAGAGAAGACGCATCAGGATGCGTACTGGACGTCTCTGGGTCCTTCAGGATCCTTCGGTTGTCCCTCTCACAAAAAAAAATCTCTCTCATTCTCGGCCTCGCTCGACTCGCTCGCTCGCTCGCACCTCCTGCTCACTGACAAACCCTGCACAACAGTCAACATCATCACTCGAAAAAGGGGAGACACCATAATGCTCTCCCTTCTTCTCTCCTTCCGAGCGATCCCTCTTCCTCTGAGTTTCACTCGACGGGCAAACACACATGTGCTGCATAGTAATAATAAAAAGGTACTGTAGAAAAATCGATATACGAATCTATAATTAAATAGGTTAAACTAGGGTTTTGCCCAGTTCTACAGATCAAGGTTCAAAAAAAATCCAACTACGGGGTTCGAACAACACGATTCTAATCCAAGAATTTTTTCGACCTCATCCAAATGGCCTCAAACTATAGGGTTAGCATCAAGTGCAGTATGTGTGAAAATGTATGCACTATGTGTGCTATAACTTGTATGTCTTTCAAATTTGAACCATATTTGAATAAGTTTGAAATATTTGAAAAGGGGCTTTTGGCTTAAACGTTTGAAACCAAAAACCACTTCTCTTCATGCATGCTTGACTTCATAAGACATAGTTTAGCCAGGGTTAGGGGGTAGTTACATGATTTTCCTGGTTTGAAACTTTGAATATGTCTAGACCTTGTTTATCAACTTAATTGAATGCTTACTATATGACATAAGAAGACTATGTGCCTTGGTTTTTCATTTTTTCATTTTTTTAAAAATTATGCCCATTTGAATCTTGGTCAAATCCTAGGTTTCACTACAAGAAAAGTTCTGATAGACAACGTCTCAAAATCGTCCGCTAAGGGGTATTTTTCGTCGCCTATGGGCCTAACCCGACGATATGGGATCTGTTGTCGAAACTGCGTCACGCAAAGTCCTACGACGATTTTTTCGGTCCGTCGCGCTTGGGCGCCCTTCCGCCACGGAAAATCGGACCGTTGCAGAAGTGTTTCCGGGAGCCCATTGACTGCTGACGTCATGCAAACTGACACGTGGCAGACGCCGTTAACTAGCAGTTAACGGCGTTAACCGCTGAAACCCCGTGGTAGATGGTAGGCCCACACGAGGCCTACCACGTCTTAAGCGGGCCGGCCCATTAAGTTTGCGGGCCGGGCCAGCTGACTTAGTTTGACCGGTCAACTATATAGCTAGGCTGGTCCATTAGTTACGTGGGCCGGGCCTAACCTCTAAGGTTGACTGGTCAAAACATTAATGGGCCGGCCCACTAAGCATGTGGGCCGGGCCGAATGCACTCGTTTGACCGGTCAACAGGCAAAAGGGCCGGCCCACAAAACATGTGGGACCCACTTTCCTGTTATCGGGCCGGCCCATTTACCAAGTGGGGTCCACCTTAAAGCAAGTGGGTCGGCCCAAGAAGTTATTGGGCCGGCCCAATTAGCATGTGGGTCCGACTTTCCTGCTATCGGGCCGGCCCATTTAGTACGTGGGGTCCACATTAGATCAAATGGGCCGGCCCACCAAGCCAGTGGACTGGGCCAAAAGCACAGGTGGGTCCCACTTTCCTGTTAATGGGCCAGCCCATTTAGTATGTGGGGTCCACCATATAGCAAGTGGGCCGGTCCAACAAGATAGTGGGCCGGGCCAAAAACACAGGTGGGTCCCACTTTCCAGTTAAAGGGCCGGCCCATTTAGTATGTGGGGTCCACCATACAGCAAGTGGGCCGGCCCAACACGCTAGTGGGCTGGGCCAAAAACACAGGTGGGTCCCACTTTCCTCTTAAAGGGCCGGCCCATTTAGTATGTGGGGTCCACCATGTAGCAAGTGGGCCGGCCCAACAAGATAGTGGGCCGGGCCAAAAGCACAGGTGGGTCCCACTTTCCTGTTAAAGGGCCGGCCCATTTAGTATGTAGGGTCCACCATATAGCAAGTGGGCCGGCCCAACAAGATAGTGGGCCGGGCCAAAAACACAGGTGGGTCCCACTTTCCTCTTAAAGGGCCGGCCCATTTAGTATGTGGGGTCCACCACAAAAGCAATTGGGCTGGCCCAACTAGTTAGTGGGCCGGCCCAGTAGTGGGTGGGGTCCACCTTAAAGCAAGTGGGCCGGCCCAATTAGAGTGTGGGGTCCACCGTAAATCAAGTGGGCTGGCCCAATAAGTAAGTGGGCTGGCCCAATAAGTAAGTGGGCCAGCCCGTTTAGTTGATGTTTATATGCCGACATAATAGGCGCTTTAGGGTTTTGCGGGCCGGCACATATGTGATTTCGGTTAATTGGGCCGTTTAAGGGATGGGAATTCGTGATTTAGATACTGAGAATATTTACGCAGCAATGATTTCTGTCGGATAGCCTCACTTACCACAGGCAACAAAGAAAAAATGCGTGAAAGAACTATAAAAACTAACTAAATATTACATCAGCTGCACGGCTTTGAAAAAATATTACAGAACCCAGAGAAATTGAATGGTAATTAAACCTAGCAATACAATGAAGCGATCCGGCAATCTTTTAAGTTGTCCATGCAGCACGTATATCTGAAACAAAGACATTACAAGTTAAGACAGCAACAATGGAAAGGCAAAGACACTACAATATTGTTTGCCAAAGAATTTGGAACTCATCATTTCGTCGTTATAACAAGATCATTGTAATGCGCACAATAAGCAAACAAAGAGTGCATGCCGCATACCAACAGCCAATATAACAGAGCATGTTAGAATGAAACAGCAGACTTACTACTGTCGAGTCTGTAACATCCCAAATTTTAAAACAAAGAGAAAATGAATTTCCTTTTTCCAAAAATGAGAACCAACAAAAACTTTTCTTACATAGAGTGCTATGCATAGTGCTCATACCTAGTATTTGAGTTTTGCCATGATGAGTGTTATTATGCTTATGTGCTAAACCCTAAAACCCTAAAGTGATCAAGTGAAGATCACCAACCAAATAAAATAAAAGAGAAAGAAATCAAATAAGAAAAACCCTAAACCCTAACCTTCTCAAAAATCATTTGGATCTATTTTGAGAAACCAAAATAAAAGAAAAGACATATGTGGGCATATAGCCCTAATAGGTAAAATCTTGAACCCTATGATACGTCTCCAACGTATCTATAATTTCTGATGTTCCATGCTTGTTTTATGACAATACCTACATGTTTTGCTTGCACTTTATATCATATTATGGCATTTATTGGACTAACCTATTAACAAGATGCCACAGTGCCAGTTTCTGTTTATTATGTCTGTTTATTGCAGAAAAGGCCCAAAAACCAAAGTGCTCGGAAAAATCCAGAAAAATTACAGAAATTCTATTTCGCCGGAAGACTCACGGAGCCAGAAGGGCAAGCCAGGGGGAGGCCCAGGGCCTCCTCCTCATAGGCCGGTGCGGCCTGGAGGGTGGTCACCCCACCCTATGGTGTGGGCCCCTCGGGACTCTTCCGACTCCGACTCTTCGCCTATTTAAGCCGTCGTGACCTAAAACTTCGACACCGATTGACGAAACTCCAGAAAGACTCCAGGGGCACCACCACATCACGAAACTCCAATTCGGGGGACAGAAGTCGCTGTTCCGGCACCCTGCCGGGACGGGGAATTGCCCCCGGAGCCATCTCCACCGCCGTCTCCACCGCCATCTTCACCGCCATCGCTGCCCCCATGATGAGGAGGGAGTAATTCACCCCCGGGGCTGAGGGCTCCGCTGTAGCTATGTGGTTCATCTCTCTCTCTCTTTGTGATCAAGTTGAGTATTATCTATGTGCTACTCTAGTGATGTTATTAAAGTACTCTATTCCTCCTGCACGGTGTAATGGTGACAGTGTGTGCATCCGTGTTAGTACTTGGCGTAGGCTATGATTGTAATCTCTTGTAGATTATGAAGTTAACTATTGCTATGATAGTATTGATGTGATCTATGCCTCCTTCATAGTATGATGGTGACAGTGTGCATGCTATGTTAGTTCTCGGTATAATTGTGTTGATCTATCTTACACTCTAAGGTTATTTAAATATGAACATTGAATATTGTGGAGCTTGTTAACTCCGGCATTGAGGGTTCGTGTAATCCTACACAGTTAGTGGTGTTCATCATCCAACAAGAGGGTGTAGAGTAGTCCCATTAAGTGATCGTTGTTGAGAGTGTCCACTAGTGAAGGCAGGATCCCTGGGCCTTGCTTCCAAGCATCGAATCTCCGTTTGTTTACTGTTTGTTGAATGTTTACTCGCTGCCATATTTTACTCAGATTGCTATTATCGCTCACACTCATCCATATTACTTGTATCTCACTATCTCTTCGCCGAACTAGTGCACCTATTGTATTAGGTGTGTTGGGGACACAAGAGACTTCTTGCTTTGTGGTTGCAGGGTTGCATGAGAGGGATATCTTTGACCTCTTCCTCCCTGAGATCGATAAACCTTGGGTGATCCACTTAAGGGAAACTTGCTGCTGTTCTACAAACCTCTGCTCTTGGAGGCCCAACACTGTCTACAAGAATAGAAGCTCCCGTAGACATCAAGCACTTTTCTGGCGCCGTTGCCGGGGAGGAAAGGTAAAAGGCACTCATACTTCGGTTCCAGGTAACAGTACTTTTCTGGCGCCATTGTGTTTATGCTCGAAGCTATTTCCTTTAGATCCTGCAATTGCATCTTTTTGTTTCTTGTTTACACTAGTTTGGCATAATGGACAACAATGAGCTTCTTACTTTATTTCCTGATTTAAGACATGGATGGTTTGATCCGAAAATTAAAAAACCCATGGAACATATTAGTATGAACGCAATCACTGCTAATGCTATGAATAAGTCTAAGCTTGGGGAAGCTAGTTTACATAAAAATAATCTTTTTTGCTCCTTAGCTTTTGAAGAAATATTTCATTCTGATAATGCTTTATCTCCCATATGCGATAACTCTAATGATGCTTCTGATATTTTAAATCCACCTGCTGAAAGTATTCCGTATAAAATACCCATGAAAATTATTGAACTTGTTATGGATAACCGCTATGAAGGGGATGGAACTATCCATCCTAAAGATCATTTACTGTTTTTGCATGAATTATGCGGGTTATTCAAGTGTGCAGGTATCTCTATGGATGAAGTGAGGAAGAAGCTATTCTCTGTTTCGCTGTCTGGTAAAGCCGCGCATTGGTATAAATTGTTGGAGAATAGTCATTCTCTTGGTTGGGAGGAAATTGCATCTCTCTTTTATTCTAAATTTTATCCTCCTCATGAAGTGCATATTGATAGGAATTATATTTATAACTTTTATCCTCGTGATGGAGAGAGTATTTCTCAAGCGTGGGGGAGATTGAAGTCACTAATGCTCAAATGTCCCATTCATGAGCTCCCCCGTAATGTTATTGTTAACAATTTTTATGCAAGACTTTCAGGACAACACAAGGACTATCTGGATGCCTGTTCGGAAGGATCTTTCACAAGCAAAGAGGTTGAAGCTAGGTGGGATCTTCTTGATCGGATTGAGGACAACGCTGAAGGATGGGAGAATGACAAAGGTAAAGAGTCAGCTATAAATTATGATTATGAATGCATTGAAGCTTTTATGGATACCGATAAATTTCGAAATATGAGTGCTACTTATGGTCTTGACTCTCAAGTTGCTGCAAATCTTTATAAAGCCTTTGCTTCTCATTTTGAATTGCCTAAAAAGAATTTTGATAAGTATCATGAACCTTTTAAAGAGGCTTGCACGAAGAATGAAATTGTTGTTAATTATTGCAATAAGCATGCTCAAACTCCTAACAATGCTATTTCCTATAAGCATGTTAATTTTTGTGGAATACATAGACCTTGTGGAATTAATCAAATCAAAGATGAATATTGTATCCATCATGCTAATGAAAAAACTAGAAAGTGGCTTAGGGCTCTAGATGATCTTGGTAAAAAAGTTTGTGCCCTCTATCCTTTTATTTGTGAAGTTTGCCATGAAGTGGGTCATTTTAATTTTCAATGCTCCTCCAATGGTAATTTGAACCCAATGAGTGCTGCAAATTTGTATTGTGATGATAAAATTACTCCTAATCAACATGATGAACTTACTTTATTTTTGGGGTATGAAGAACTGTCGAGAAAAATCTCTTTGTTACATATGAGTGATCTTGATATTGATGATGTCCTGCATGGGTGTTTTTCTTATTGCATTGATAATAGCCATACAAATACTTACATACAAAATATTTTAGAAGATGACACCTTGCCAAAATATGATAGGACCGCTGTGTGTTTTCAACTAATTAATGAAAAGGAGGGATCCTCCCAAGTTTCTTCTATTGTTTCTGAAAGTAAATCAGGTTATGCGGACAAGCCACCCTTCAAGCCTCTTCCTCCTAAAGAAGGGAACGAGGAGAAGGAAGAGAAGAAGAAGAAGAAGAAGGGAACGAAGAAGAAGAAGAAGAAGAAAAAGAAAGAGGTAACGGCGTATCCCCACGTGAATGAGATAACGCTAGGTAACCGTAAGTATGTTGCTCCTAATGATTATTGTGATAATGAATCTGAATACGATGATCTTCCTATGCCCTTTACATACATTAGCGATCATTATTTGAATGAGCACACTACTTTTGATATTACAAATCTCTGGGAAACTAATTCTGAAAATGATAATAATTGCCATAGTGTCAGTGCTATCCATGCTTCCTCCCATAATGATATAGAAAGCTCTAAGCTTGGGGAAGAGGTGTTTGAAAATCCTTTTGCTACTGATCATTATGTGTTTGATACATCTCCTTCTAATAACAATGACGGTATGGACACAGATAAACCAACTGTGAAAGATAACTATTCTATTTCTTATGATGACACTGTGCCTCCGACCTTTGATGATTATTATAAAGAATGCTATGATATAGGTTATAACTATCCTTATGAAACTTGTCATAGTCATGATTGGATTACCAAAAACAATTCCCTTAGTATGCAACTTGTTTACCATGTTCAAATTCTTGATAATAATCTTGCTCCAATTACTATTAATGAGAATAACTCTTCTTATGCCAAATTTAATGATACTTCTATGCATATGAACCATGATAAGAATGTTTTAAGTGATGGGTATATTGTGGATTTCATCAATGATGCTACTGAAAGTTATTATGAGAGAGGGAAATATGGTTGTATGCATCTTAATAATATTAAGTTTCCCCTCTTTATGTCGAGAATCTTGAAGTTACTCGTGTTTTATCCTCTTATGCTTGTCACTTTGTTCTTCATGAATTCATTTGTGTACAAGATTCCTCTTCATAGGAAGCATGTTAGACTTAAATTTGTTTTGAATTTGCCTCTTGAAGCTCTCTTTTGCTTCGAATACTATTTCTTGCGAGTGGATCATTAAAACTGCTGAGCCCATCTTAATGGCTATAAAGAAAGAACTTCTTGGGAGATAACCCATGTGTTTATTTTGCTACAGTACCTTTATTTTATATTTGTGTCTTGGAAGTTGTTTACTACTGTAGCAACCTCTCCTTATCTTAGTTTTGTGTTTTGTTGTGCTAAGTAAAGTCGTTGATAGTAAGGTTCATACTAGATTTGGATTACTGCGCAGAAACAGATTTCTTGCTGTCACGAATCTGGGCCAAATTCTCTGTAGGTAACTCAGAAAATTATGCCAATTTACGTGAGTGATCCTCAGATATGTACGCAACTTTCATTCAATTTGAGCATTTTCATTTGAGCAAGTCTGGTGCCTCGATAAAATTCGTCTTTACGAACTATTCCGTTTTGACAGATTCTGCCTTTTATTTCGCATTGCTTCTTTTGCTATGTGGGATGGATTTCTTTGTTCCATTGACTTCCAGTAGCTTTGAGCAATGTCCAGAAGTGTTAAGAATGATTGTGTCACCTCTGAACATGTGAATTTTTTATTATGCACTAACCCTCTAATGAGTTGTTTTGAGTTTGGTGTGAAAGAAGTTTTCAAGGGTCAAGAGAGGAGGATGATACAATGTGATCAAGAAGAGTGAAAAGTCTAAGCTTGGGAATGCCCCGGTGGTTCATCCCTACATATTTCAAGAAGACTCAAGCATCGAAGCTTGGGGATGCCCAAGGCATCCCCTTCTTCATCGACAAATTATCAGGTTCCTTCTCTTGAAACTATATTTTTATTCGGTCACATCTTATGTACTTTAGTTGGAGCGTCTGTATGTTTCTTGTTTTTGTTTTTTGTTTGAATAAATGCTTGTGAGGGAGAGAGACACGCTCCGCTGGTTCATATGAACACATGTGTTCTTACCTTTTAATTTTCATGGCGAAGGTTGAAACTGCTTCGTTAATTGTTATATGGTTGGAAACGGAAAATGCTACATGTAGTAATTGGTATGATGTCTTGAATAACTTGATACTTGGCAATTGTTGTGCTCATGTTTAAGCTCTTGCATCATATGCTTTGCACCTATTAGTGAAGAAATACATAGAGCTTGTTAAAATTTGGTTTGCATGAGTGGTTTCTCTAGAGTCTAGATATTTTCTAGTGAGGTGTTTGAACAACAAGGAAGACGATGTATAGTCTTATAATGCTTGTAATATGTCTTTTATGTAAGTTTTGATGTACTAGTTTATGCTTGTTTTTGCTTCAAACAACCTTGCTAGCCTAAGCCTTGTATCGAGAGGGAATACTTCTCATGCATCCAAAACCCTTGAGCCAACCACTATGCCATTCGAGTCCACCATACCTACCTACTACATGGTATTTCTCCGCCATTCCAAAGTAAATTGCTTGAAGTGCTACCTTTAAATTTCCATCCTCTACCTTTGCAATATATAGCTCATGAGACAAATAGCTTAAAAACTATTGTGGTATTGAATATGTACTTATGCACTTTATCTCTTATTAAGTTGCTTGTTATGCGATAACCATGTTCCTGGGGACGCCATCAACTACTCTTTGTTGAATATCATGTGAGTTGCTATGCATGTTCGTCTTGTCTGAAGTAAGAGCGATCTACCACCTTATGGTTAGAGCGTGCATATTGTTAGAGAAGAACATTGGGCCGCTAACTAAAGCCATGATCCATGGTGGAAGTTTCAGTTTTGGACATATAACCTCAATCTCATATGAGAAAAATTAATTGTTGCTACATGCTTATGCATAAAAGAGGAGTCCATTATCTGTTGTCTATGTTGTCCCGGTATGGATGTCTAAGTTGAGAATAATCAATAGCGAGAAATCCAATGCGAGCTTTCTCCTTAGACCTTTGTACAGGCGGCATAGAGGTACCCCTTTGTGACACTTCGTTAAAACATGTGCATTGCGATAATCCCGGTAGTCCAAGCTAATTAGGACAAGGTGCGGGCACTATTAGTATACTATGCATGAGACTTGCAACTTATAAGATATAATTTACATGATACATATGCTTTATTACTACCGTTGACAAAATTGCTTCTTGTTTTCAAAATAAAAAGCTCTAGCACAAATATAGCAATCAATGCTTCCCTCTGCGAAGGGCCATTATTTTACTTTTATGTTGAGTCAGTTTACCCATTTCTCTCCATCTTAGAAGCAAACACTTGTATTAACTGTGCATTGATTCTTACATACTTGCTTATTGCACTTGTTATATTTCTTTGCATTGACAACTATCCATAAGATATACATGTTACAAGTTGAAAGCAACCGCTGAAACTTAATCTTCCATTGTGTTGCTTCAATGTCTCTACTATGAATTTATTGCTTTATGAGTTAACCCTTATGCAAGACTTATTGATGCTTGTCTTGAAAGTACTATTCATGAAAAGTCTTTGCTATATGATTCAATTGTTTACTCATTGCATTAACATTGCTTTGAATCGCTGCATTCATCTCATATGCTTTACAATAGTATGATTAAGATTATGTTGGTAGCATGTCACCTCAGAAATTATCTTTTATCGTTTACCTACTCGAGGACGAGTAGGAACTAAGCTTGGGGATGCTGATACGTCTCCAACGTATCTATAATTTCTGATGTTCCATGCTTGTTTTATGACAATACCTACATGTTTTGCTTGCACTTTATATCATATTATGGCATTTATTGGACTAACCTATTAACAAGATGCCACAGTGCCAGTTTCTGTTTATTATGTCTGTTTATTGCAGAAAAGGCCCAAAAACCAAAGTGCTCGGAAAAATCCAGAAAAATTACAGAAATTCTATTTCGCCGGAAGACTCACGGAGCCAGAAGGGCAAGCCAGGGGGAGGCCCAGGGCCTCCTCCTCATAGGCCGGCGCGGCCTGGAGGGTGGTCACCCCACCCTATGGTGTGGGCCCCTCGGGACTCTTCCGACTCCGACTCTTCGCCTATTTAAGCCGTCGTGACCTAAAACTTCGACACCGATTGACGAAACTCCAGAAAGACTCCAGGGGCGCCGCCACATCGCGAAACTCCAATTCGGGGGACAGAAGTCGCTGTTCCGGCACCCTGCCGGGACGGGGAATTGCCCCCGGAGCCATCTCCACCGCCGTCTCCACCGCCATCTTCACCGCCATCGCTGCCCCCATGATGAGGAGGGAGTAATTCACCCCCGGGGCTGAGGGCTCCGCTGTAGCTATGTGGTTCATCTCTCTCTCTCTTTGTGATCAAGTTGAGTATTATCTATGTGCTACTCTAGTGATGTTATTAAAGTACTCTATTCCTCCTGCACGGTGTAATGGTGACAGTGTGTGCATCCGTGTTAGTACTTGGCGTAGGCTATGATTGTAATCTCTTGTAGATTATGAAGTTAACTATTGCTATGATAGTATTGATGTGATCTATGCCTCCTTCATAGTATGATGGTGACAGTGTGCATGCTATGTTAGTTCTCGGTATAATTGTGTTGATCTATCTTACACTCTAAGGTTATTTAAATATGAACATTGAATATTGTGGAGCTTGTTAACTCCGGCATTGAGGGTTCGTGTAATCCTACACAGTTAGTGGTGTTCATCATCCAACAAGAGGGTGTAGAGTAGTCACATTAAGTGATCGTTGTTGAGAGTGTCCACTAGTGAAGGCAGGATCCCTGGGCCTTGCTTCCAAGCATCGAATCTCCGTTTGTTTACTGTTTGTTGAATGTTTACTCGCTGCCATATTTTACTCAGATTGCTATTATCGCTCACACTCATCCATATTACTTGTATCTCACTATCTCTTCGCCGAACTAGTGCACCTATTGTATTAGGTGTGTTGGGGACACAAGAGACTTCTTGCTTTGTGGTTGCAGGGTTGCATGAGAGGGATATCTTTAACCTCTTCCTCCCTGAGATCGATAAACCTTGGGTGATCCACTTAAGGGAAACTTGCTGCTGTTCTACAAACCTCTGCTCTTGGAGGCCCAACACTGTCTACAAGAATAGAAGCTCCCGTAGACATCACCCTACCTTTAATATTTTTGCTAAATAGTGGTGAACCATGGTGAACCCCACTAAACCCTAAACCTCATCCCTCTTGTCACAAACCTTTGAAAAACAAAAAAAAAATAAAGCCCTAAAGACGGCGACATGACCGTTAGAGCGAGACGCTCCTGCGACGCGGCCGTGCGGTGCGGCGATGCGCCGCCACCACCACCGCCCTCCCGCTCCGGCGGCCGCCCTAGCCCTACCTCTGCAGCTCTACACCCCCCTCCTCCACCTCCATCCATCCCACCGGGTTTTTCACCAGCCTTCCTTGGAGCCTCGTTGCTCCCACCTTCAAGCACTGCTACAAGATCCGCGTCTTCGTCGACCTTTTCGTCTGGACTCCGGCCGCCGGCGGTTGATGGCAGGCCTCCCTATCCTCTCCAGGGTGCGGTTGTTCCTGAATCTCCTCTCGACGTGCCGTCGCAGGAGGACAGCGAGGCCATCTGCGCCTCGCTCGCTGCTTGGCGCCGCGCGGCCTCCCCGCCTCTGCACGCTTCGTCCGCGGCTCCGGTGGGCATCCTTCGTGCGGCCACGGCACCTGGCGCTCCGACACGAAGCCGCGCAAAGAAGACGGTCCGCTTCAACCTGCCGTCCTCGACGTCCTCAATCTACGGAGGGGCCCACACTAGCCCACGCCTACGAAACGGATCGGCTCCCACAGTCCTGGGCCCAGCCGCCGCTATCTCGGAAGATGGATGGACAAGAGTTATGTCTCGCCGCGACAGACGCGAAGCTCGAAGGGCCTTTGCGTCGTGCGAGGCAGGTCGCCGCCGCCTCCTCTCCCCCGCCTGCTGTAGCGCCTCCTCGGCTCCTTCCTCTTCAAATAAAGGCCCGAAGGCGTGCTTCCGCTGCAGCTCCCCGGATCATCTGGTCGCCTCCTGCTCCAAACCACGATACCGCAAGCCTCAGCCTCGGCCCCCGTCTCCAAGCTTTACGCGACCGCGGCGGGCGGACGCCCCGGCCCCGGCAAGCATGTCGTTCCTGGGTCACCCCACCACGCGCGAGGAAGAAGACTCCTGCTACATCGCCACCTCGTACGACCTGGACCGTGAGTGGCTGGACTGGGAGAGCACCGCCATCGTTGCTTGGGTGATCTCCGCTCCTTCGGGGATGGACCGAACCGACATCGACGATGCTTTCCGACGCAAGTTTCGTCTGCGGGAGTCGGAGCTGATGGTTAGCTCCCACTACCCGGAGCAGTTCCTCATCAAGTTCGCCAATGCCGAGCTCCGCGACGAGGTCTTGCGGACGGAACGATGCTGCTTCAAGAAGGACGGCCTCGACATCCACTTCCGGCCATGGCGCACCGTCTCCCACGCCTACAACGCTGACCTCCACTTCCGCGTTCATGTGGTCGTTGATGGGCTCCCTCCGTTCGCGTGGAGACCGGAGGTGGTTGATTTGCTCGTGGGCCGCAAGTGTGCGGTTCAACGCCTTGATGATGGTTTCACAACCATGGAGGACACCTCCTCCTTCGGAGTGTGGCTGTGGACGGCGTCCCCTCACCGGATCCCGAAGATTCTTTGGTGCACGCTGGTCAACAAAGGGGCAGGCGGCCTCTCCTCCAGGGTTCGCATAGAGGAAGACCGGCCGGATCAATGGAAGCGCGGCATCTCCTTCCGTGTACTGCTGCACGTCGACCGCATTGAGGACTTCACCGGGGCACCAGTTCTCGATGGCGGTGAGCCACTCACCGACTTTAGGCCGGCCTCCTACTCCCTGCCGCCATGTCATCTTGGCACTGCTGATGGCCGGCCGGTGAGCGACGGCGCTGGCTCGGTGTTGCCAGCCCCCATACCGGCTTTGGGAGAACTCGGACCGGCCTTTACTCGCCGTCACGAGGAAGATGAGCGCCAGGAGCGGATGCGCTCGGATGTCCCAATTGTGCGTGAAGGCAAAACCCGCCTGCGGCCGCACGGCGAGGAGAGGCGCATGTCACGGCGCTCCAGCTCTTGGGCCCCGTCCTACCGCCGTTCGGGCTCCGCAGAATCCAAGGATCGCCGTCGCAGCCGTTCGCGACATGGGGCGGGTTGTGATGATCGTTTATCCCGCAAGCGTCACCGCCGTGAAGATGAAGACGACGAGGACCATCGCCGGCCGCACCGTGGCCATACACGTCGCGCTGCTTTTCGCGCCCCTCACGCCAAGGCTTTTTCGTCTTCGGGAGGTCATCGTCACGATGGGAGGTCTGGCCGCTCCTCCGGACGCAACACCGGCCGCCAGACCGGTCGTCACGGTGACCATCGTCGCCTCCACATCGAGCAGCAGCCCAAGCCGCAGCCTAAGATAGCTTCGGTCATCATGTGTGAAGCGTCCCGTACGGACTGGTCTGTGGCGATCAAGGAGTTCCCGCCGGCGATCACCTACGGTTCATCTAGGCTGGCCTCGCCGCCTCATGAGAACTCCGAACAGCCGTCCAGGGACAGCGCTTGGGATGAAGGGGTGGTGGATAGCCCTACCTGCCGTGCTTCCCCGCTCCTTCTTCATGCACCGCCCGAGCCGACTCTCTCTCCCGTCAGAGTTCCGGAGTCTTGGGAAGACGTTTTGGATGCTGAGGACTCCCCCCACGAGCAAGGTGACGACGCGAGCAAGGAATCCGCTCCTTCCACCCTCGGAGACCTCTTCGTGCAGCCGATGGAGCCGCTTCTACCGTGCCCTACACCGGTGGCAAAGCTGCCAAGCAAGCCCGAGGTGCAGCCCGTCTCCGAAACACGCCGCAGTGCAAGGCTGGGAAGCAAGCCAAAGATGCATGTTTTGGACAAAGTGGTGCAGGTCCTAAACTCCAAGATGGGCGTGGCTGCGGAAGGAGTACCCCTGCTTGAGGCGCGGAAGGCCTATGTCAACAAGTTCAGCACGCAGCTCCCGAACACGATGATTGACGCCTTCTCCAAGCTCTTCAAGCTCAACATTCGCAGCATGGCTGAAGCTGATGAATCCCTTATCGCCATGGAAGGCCCCGGAGGGTGTGAGCCTGTTACACAGGACGTGTCTGCCTAGCTTCTTTGGCCTCTCCATTCGTGCGCCTCGCCTTAGCTGAATAAGTGTTTGTGGGTCGCTTTGTTACCTCTGTACTGAGTTACCTGTGGGTGTGTCTTCAAATTTCAGTTGTTTACCTTCTGTCATGATTGGGCCGGACCTCTCCATCGCAAACTGGAATACTCGTGGGCTAAATGACCAAGGCCGTAAAGACACCGTCCATGCCTTCCTCGCAGACACCTCCTGTCACATTGCATGCATTCAAGAAACTAAGTTGGATCAGCTAGACCAACAAACGGCCTCTTATATTGGTGGTTTTCGACTTCGCTCCTACGCGCATCGCTCGGCTCTTGGCACTCGGGGTGGCATCCTTTTGCTTTGGAATGATGAGCATGTGGACATCTCCAACATCCATATCGGCACCCACCTGATTTCTGCGAATGTCTCTGTTCGAGCCTGCGGGACTACGTTCAAGCTGTCCACGGTTTATGGCCCTTCCGACCATGCCGAGAAGGAAGCCTTCCTTACGGAAGTTATCACCGCCAAGCCCGCGGACGACTCCATGTGGCTCATCATCGGGGACTTCAATCTCATATATCGGGCGGAAGACAAGAACAACGACAACTTGGATTTCCGGCTAATGGGTCTTTTTAGAAGGGCTCTCACAAACTGCCAGCTCAAGGAACTGAAACTTCAAAATAGGAAGTACACTTGGAGCAATGAGAGAGAGACTCCTACCCTTGTGAGGTTAGACCGGGCCTTCTGTAACGCTGCATGGGACCTGAGGTTCGAACATCATGTGTTGCACGCCTTATCCTCCTCCCTCTCAGATCATTGCCCGCTTCTTCTTTCCAACCAAAGTGGCCCCCGAAAGCCCCCGGTCTTCAGTTTTGAATCCTTTTGGACCAAGATGCCTGGTTTCACGGATGTTGTCTTAAAAGCCTGGTCCACGCCATCTTCACACTCTCAGCCGGTCCACGTCATCAACCACAAGCTGAAGACCACGGCGCTGGGACTCAGGGCATGGAGTAAAGGGCTCTTCTCCGACTGCAAGCTGCAACTCTTAATGGCTCTCGACGTCTTTCTTCAGCTGGATATCGCCCAAGAATCTCGCACACTCTCTCAGGAGGAAAGATGGCTCCGCGCCAACCTCAAACATCGAGTCAAAGGCCTCGCCGCTTTGGAAAGATCTCGCAAATGTCAAGCTTCTAGAATCCGCTACCTCCGTGAAGGCGACACTAATACCAAGTTCTTCCACCTTCGGGTCAATGCCAGAAAGCGCAAGAATCACATCCTGAGGCTAAGGCACAACTCGGGTTGGGCCGTGACACATGAAGATAAGGGCAATCTGATTTTTGATCATTTCTCCCGAACCCTCGGGCGGCCTCCCCCTCGGCAGTTGGACTTCAACTGGGATGTTCTCAACCCTACCACTCATCCTTTGGAGAACTTGGGTCTCCCCTTCTCTGAGGCGGAGATTAAGGAGGCGGTGGATGACATGCCTACAGACAAAGCTCCGGGTCCCGACGGCTTCTCTATCGCCTTCTTTCGTTCTTGTTGGGAGATCATCAAGGGCGACCTAATGAAGATCATAAATGCTTTCTCGGAGCTCTCGGCGGGTAGCTTCCATATCCTCAACACCGCAAACATTGTGCTCCTGCCTAAGAAAGACGGTGCGGAATCCATCACGGATTTCAGGCCCATTAGTCTCATACATGTGATCCCGAAGATCATAGCCAAAGCCATGGCACGACGTCTCAGCCCAAGAATGAACGAGATCGTCTCCCACAGCCAAAGTGCCTTCATCAAGTCCAGAACTATTCACGACAACTTCATGTATGTCCGGAATACCGCCCGCCAGCTACATCGCAGGAAAATTCTAGCCCTCCTCATTAAACTGGACATCGCCAAGGCTTTTGACACGGTTCGTTGGGACTACTTGTTAGACCTTATGCAACGCCTCGGTTTTCCCCAAAGATGGCGGGCTCTTGTGACGACACTCTTCTCCACGGCCTCCTCCCGTGTTCTCCTTAATGGGATCCCCGGCAAAGATATCCTTCATGGTCGGGGTCTCCGCCAGGGGGACCCTTTATCGCCTCTGCTTTTCGACATCGCCATCGACCCTCTACAGAGGCTCCTGGAGAAGGCTACTGAGGCCGGCCTTCTTTCGGCCATGCCTAGCGGCTTGCAGGGCCCAAGGATCTCCTTGTACGCCGACGATGCAGCCATCTTTATCTCCCCTACTGCACATGACATCGCTGGCCTTGCTAGCATACTTCAAAGTTTTGGGGAGGTGACTGGGCTTGTGACAAATGTGGCGAAGAGCTCCATTGCCCCTATTCAATGCGCTGGCTTAAATCTTGAAGAGGTTCTGGCAAATTTCCCCGCGACTACAACCCCCTTCCCCATCAAGTACTTGGGGTTACCTCTTGCTCTTGGAAGACTCCGACGGGCGGACCTCCAACCTTACATCGACAAGGCTGTGGCCCGCCTAAACCCATGGAAAGGCAAGTTCCTAAATCGTGCCGGCTGCACCGCTCTGGTTAAATCGGTTTTGTCCTCCATGCCTATTTTCCTTTTGACGGCGTTAAAAGCTGACAAAGGCATCCTCAAGGCCTTTGCAAAGATTAGTCGTGGGATGTTATGGGCGTGCAAAGAGACGGTCAGCGGGGGAAAATGCAAGGTGAACTGGCAGAAGGTCTGTCGGCCAAAGGAGCTTGGAGGACTGGGTATCCTGGACCTGGAAAAGTTCTCGAGGGCTCTCAGACTTCGTTGGTTATGGTACAAGTGGACGGCTCCGGACAAGCCGTGGGTGGGTTCCGAGACCCCAAATGATGCAGCTGATTTAGATCTCTTCAACGCGGCCACTCGGGTCACCATTGGAAATGGCGCCAAGGCATCCTTCTGGTCCTCTTCATGGCTACATGGCTCCCCTCCAAAGGATCTTGCTCCCCTGATTTTCCAAGCTTCCAGAAGGAAGAATCGGACGGTCCAGGAGGCTCTCGCCGATCATACCTGGGTCTCGGATATCGCGGTAGATGCCTTCACCGTTGAGCATATGGAACAATACGCTCGCCTATGGGATCTTCTTTCTGAGGTCCAGCTGTCTCCGGACGCCGAGGACTCCATCACTTGGTCCTTGACCCCCAATGGTTGCTACTCTACCAGCTCTGCGTACAAAGTCCAGTTCCTCACGGCTCTCCCTTGTCAGTTCGAAAAAATTGTGTGGAAGACCTGGGTCCCGCCGAAATGCCGCTTCTTTGCATGGCTCGCCATCCAAAATCGTCTATGGACCGCCGACTGCCTGGCTAAACGGGGATGGCCACATCACCCCACCTGCCAGCTCTGCAGATGCTCCCCTGAGACGGCTAGACACATCCTCTTTGAATACCGTTATTACAAACGCATTTGGGCCGCGGCGGCCTCCTGGCTCTCTTGTCCGGACCTTATGGGCAGCCTTGGAGAAGGTAGAGCAAAGGTCGTTGATTACTGGCAGGCCATCACGTCAACCACTACATCTTCTCCCAAAGGGTTGCGGTCTGCGGTCATTCTCATCACTTGGGAGATTTGGAAGGAGAGGAACGAACGCGTTTTCAACAATAAATCTTCGCTGCCATCGGTCGTTATGCACAAGATCAGGGAAGAGGGAAAGGATTGGATCCTTGCGGGGGCAAAGTGCCTTGCTGATCTAGTTAACTAAGTAGTTCTGCGGCGGAGTTCTTGATCCGCCCCTCTCTTTTTTCCTTTTTTTGGCTCTTGCCATGTACCTGTTTGCTTCTCCTATATAAATATAAGGCAAAAGCTTTTTTTCCCATTTCAAAAAAAAAAACAAAAAAAAAGAGGTGATCTTAAATAAGAAAAAGGCATATGCAAGCCTATGGCTACTTTTTGCAAATGCTCCAACTTTGTTTGTCTACCTTGGTAGATGGTTTGGAAATACCTCAACACACTCAACCAAGTACTTACCATCCAATTCAAGTGAGAAACAAAAATAGAATAAACAAATGCATAGAGGCATATGTGGCACATAGCCATATTACCCAGTTTTGACCTAAGCACCTCTACCTTGCCCAGATGGTTTGAAAATATCAAGGAAGCTTACCTAGTACTCAACCAAGCCAATCCAAGTTAAAACCAAACAAAATAAAGAGAATTTCAAAAGGTCCCTAGAGGCATATGAGGAGAAATGGCCAAAAATACAAACTTGAGCCAAAGGCCACCAAACTTGTTTCCAGTGCTTGGATTACTTTCTTATATCCTTTTAAACCTCAACCACATCAATGGGGTCAAGAGAAACCAAATCAAATTGAAAATAGAAGGATTTTCCAAAAACACATATGTGGCTATGGACAATTTTGAGAATCTTTAACCTAGACCCTTTTGGCTTGCACCATTGATTAGAGATGGTTACTAAACACTTTTAAACACCTTTGAACTCAAAGAAACTCAAATCAAAGGAAAACCAAAGTCAAATTCCAAGTTACATGCAATATGGTCACATGTGACATTCTTAGCCTGATGCCTACTTTGAGCCCTGTTATTTAAGGAATTCTAAACTAAACTTTGCCCAAACTTTGCACCTCATCCAAGACAACATAAAAGTGAACAACTTTGCTCAAGCACCCCTCTGCAAACTCTCTTTGGATTCAAAGCTATAAGCAAGCAAAGTTGGAACCAGATTACAAAATGAAGATCATATGCAATTTGAGATTTTGCATATCAACACCATTTTGACCACCACCACCTCCATTCTACTTCTCATATTATATCTTTACACTCCACTAAAAATAACTTCAAAATTTGCAAACTTTTCTCTTGCGGCCATTTCAACAAACAGGTTGTGAGCACAAAACTGAAATTCACATACATTGCAATGTCCAGCATGTAATAGCCTAAACCATCCCCATTAGGTCAGCATTTATACTCCATTGACCTCTCTCTACCCTGCCAAGCACATCAGACAAGAAATGGTACACCATTGCATCATCAATAGAAGGAAACCATGCCATGCCGTGGCATGGCATGAACTCACCATGCCAACTCCTCTTCTGGCCCACCCCAGCATGCTCCACCTTGTCAAACGAGTGCACCACACTTCACTGAGCCTGCTCGACACCTTGCTCGACATTTTTGTGCACCAGACACGCCAGGGACGCGACGCCCAGACGTGCCAGTGACGTGCACGCGCGCGCCAGAGCGTGCACGGTGAACGCCACGGTGCACGCGTCGCCTCGACGTTCTGTGCCTTCCCCGGACCCCCTCTCTCGCCACGAGTCTCGCCGCAGCACGGGGAACACGAAGGACACACTGACGTAGCCGACCTGTGCCCGCCGCCGCCGGAGACGACGACACAATCCCGCCGCATCCGCGCCAGTACGCGCCATCGCCCGACCGTCGTACGCCTCACCGTACCGCGCCATTAATGCCCCAAGGACAGCCATGACGTTGCCTACCTCCTGCGCACCTTCCTCGCTCCTTTGCCGCTGTGGACCGACGACCTCGCCGTTGACCTCGCCACGCCCCGCAGCACCTCGAGCGCCTATAAAAGGAGAGCTCATCCTCCTCCTCTGAGCACGCCCCTCGACTTCCCTCCCTCCTCTGAGCCTCCTCGCACTCTCTCCCCTCAACATTGCGCACCACCACCGCTCAATTGCACCATCGCCGCCCGTGCTCCGCCGCAGAAGCCGCCGGAGCTAGAAGCCACCCCAGGACCTGCGACTTGTTCGAGAAGCACCGCCGTCGTCGACAACCTCCTCCTGCCTCGTCGCCGATCCTCGCCGGAGTCCCTGCTCGCCGTCGACCCTCGTGCCTCGCCGCGCCAGTAAGCCCTCTCATCGGAGGAGACGACGATCGTGCGCCACAAGATCGCGTTATAATCCAACGACCGTCCCTCCCCCGTACCGATTCGGGGTTAGTGAGCCGCTGACAGGCGGGTCCCGCGCTGTCAGGCAGCCCACACGTCTGTGGACCATGGTGGGCTGGACGTGGGCCGTTTTAATTCAATTCGGCCCAACTCTGTTTCCCGCCAGCCCGTTAAATTCAAATTCGGTTTAATTAATTCAATTCAAATTCAATACTGGCTCCAACTTTGAAAATTCATAGAATCTGTTTGACTTGGCCAAATTTTACAAATTTTATATATTTGGAAAGCTTAAGACTTTATCTACACAATGCCACTGGATTGAACCCTAAATCTGTTATAGAATTAAAGTAGGAAAATAAACAAGGCAGGGACTTTTCTGCCTTAGAATAATTATTAAAAATCAACCAAAAATGCTTTTAAGTTAATTCCAACTCCTATAAATCACATTTCACTTGTACTAATTGTTTTTGCAACAATATGCCATGCTTACTTTGAATGATCATGGCCTAGCTTAATTAAAGAACTATATGGCTATTTCTAGTCAAAGATATTGTCCAAAACTATTAATAAATCACATGGGAGTTTTTCTCTCATTTAAATCTTGTCATGAACAATTCAAAATAAGGTAGAGACTCTGGTCATTTAGGCCTCATATGAATTGTTTGATGATATTAAATCTTTACCATATTATGATTAAAGTGTATGAGGTGCTTCACCCCATTTAAATCATTTTCTTAAATAATAAGTATGAAGAGGTTGACTTTGGTCAACCTAGGTCATATATTATTCATAAGAGAAATTAAATCTTAATAAGATAATGAGAGGAAATTATTTCTCTAAGTAATTAAAAGTAACACCTTAATTAGTATGAGAGGAAATTATTTTTCTTAAATAAGAAAACAACACATCTACCCACTTAATAGTAAATGGTGATGCTAGTTTAATTTGTGTAAATTATATGAGGTGTTTCACTTCATTTAAATCTTGTCCCAAATACTTTCATATGAAGTTTGGACCCCTGGTCAAATGCTCTCATATGAAATACTTGGAGAATTTAAATCATTTGTAGAAGTGTTAAATAGTATGAGGTATCTCTGCCTCATTTAAATCATTTTCTCAAATGATGATGATGAATGGTTGACTTAGGACAACCTGAATTCATGAGTGATTGTTTGAGAAATTAAATCTTAAAGAAGATTCAATTAGAGGAAATTATTCCTCAAGAACTATATGGAAACTATCATTTACATATGAAATGAGAGGAAATTATTTTTCCTCAAGCAAGACCACCAATGCACCAAATTGTATTAATTGTGTGAATAGAATAGTTTGTGTGAATACATGTGATGTTTAGAATAGCCAATGAATTGCTTGGTGATTGTACCCCGTATTCGTATTTTAGACGCTAGTACCGAGGAGGAGGAGGAGGTCTACTTTCAAGGAGAAGAAGACCACTTTGACCACCTCAACAATCAAGGCAAGCTAACACAATTGCAAGTTCTATTGTTGCAAGATAATACCATTGCAAAGTGCAAAGCTCACCATGAGCAAGGCATTACCCATTTACTTTATGTTCATGATCCTATTTCCCAGTTTTACTTTACAAGCTTTACTTAACTTTGTTTTATCAAAATACTTTTTGATTCATGATTCATTCGGTGAGTATTGGATTAGTACAAGAGTATCAATGTTAGCCTAGAAGCAAAGCAAATTACTTAGCACCCCTCATACTTAGATGCTAGTGCTAAATTAAAATTGACTACTCTAGATGGGAACTTGTGAAATGAAAAGACTTTGAAAACCTTGGAATGATGAATCATTCTATTGAAAGATTTTAAAGGTGATTGTGACTGGTGAATGACATGGGGAAACTTTACAAAAACTGATGGTTGGGTTCGGATGCGATACCATTCCAATTTTACAAGTACCCCCACAATACCTGATATGGGTAGGGCTTAACTAGAAGTTTATGTATCTTAGTATGGGTTCCCTCTAAACAAGCGTCATCGGGGTTATGCCAAGGGCTGCCTCCAATGAAATATGAAATGATGTGATATGACGTGAATATGAGGTGAATGTCCAGCCCAAGCCCTGTGCAGTTCCCAGGCTGACAGTTTGTCTTCACTGGGAGGCCGAGCTCATGGGGAGAGATGCCTATACTAGGGTATGTAAGTGAAAGGTTATGGTTGGTAGTCCGCACACGGAGTGTGATAAATCAGGGCCAGTTAACCCTGACGGATTATTGCAAATGTTGTGGCACAAGTGTATGACCTCTGCAGAGTGTAGAACTATTCGAATAGCCGCGTCCACGGTTATGGACGGTTGGAAAGGCCATACTGTTCCGTCATCAGAACTTTTCAAAAATGTGACATGTGAAGGGTGACTTGTGATTTGAAATTGAATTGGTGACTTTGAAATACAATTGAGTTGTGGGAATGACACTAATGTTCCCATTTGAGTTAGTTAGCACATGAAGAGTCTTTATTTCAAATACTTGTGAACTAAAATTGGCTTTATGCAAAAGAAACTAGAGCTTAGCACCCCAATACTAGAACTGTTAGTACTTACATTAGTATTAGTTTGCGAGTACTTTAAAGTACTCACGGCTTTGTCCCTGGCTATTCAAATGGCCAGACTATGAAGAGGAACAGCAGTATGAAGAGGATGGACAGCAGGACGTCTACGACAACTAGGACTACTCCTGACGTCAAGCGTTGGCCTGTGGACTATAGAGTCCCCTTCTATCTACGCTTCCGCTATGTATCTGTGATGTGTGTTGAAACAATAGTTCAACTATTATTGTAATATTGGATCATGTGATCCATTTGTAAGACGACTATGGTATGTAATGAATGATGACTTATGATACTCAACTGTTATGTCTCGCAACAACAATATTCCTAGGATTGCGATGTATGGCATAACAGGCATCTGGACTTAAAAATCCGGGTGTTGACAGAGTCCCATGCAAACCAACATGTTCAGGGAGTACAAAATTGGCATGAACAACGTAGTAGCAGGCTATAAATTTTGTAACAACGACTGAGCAAGATGAAGTTATGATGGCTACATCTACAGAGCAGGGAATGTAAACCAAAAATAGAAGTTACGATGGCAAAAGCTAAAGAGGAGGGAATGTGAACCAACATGTGCCAAGTGCAATTACTTCATTTTGGCCGTGAACTAAATAATACTCCTGAACTTATAGTGAAGGGGATGCAAATCAAGATGTTTCGGGATATAAACTTGTAATGAGCAACACATAGAGGATAGTTAATGCTGGAGCTTAGGATGGACCAGATACAGAATATAGTGGGATCACCTGTGAACTTGTATAAGAGGGAATGCAAACCAATATGTTCAGCATTCCATATGTGAGCGACATGCCAAGTCAGAGAAACAAGTCAATAATGCAGCTTTTGAAGAACAAGATGGCACGCAAAATTATTATCTAGTAATATGACAAGTTTATTTGTACTACAGGCTAGATAGCAGAGTGATAGCATGCCAAACTAAGTCCTTACATTGTTAGCTTACAATGAAGTAGATACAAAACAATGGCATCACCTGTAGTATAGGGAATGCAAGCCAACATGTTCATGGAGTAAAAAATTGGCACAAACAACATAGTAGCAGGCCATAATTTTTGTAACAACGACTGAGCAAGATAAAGTTATGATGGCTAGATCTACAGAGCAGGCAATGTAAACCAAATATAGAAGTTACGATGCCAAAAGCTATAGAGCAGGGAATGCGAACCAACATGTGCAATTACTTAAAATTGGCCATGAACTAAATAATAGCAGGATGTTACTATAATACCTATAATTTTTGTAACAACGACTGAGCAAGATAGAAGTTATGATGGCTACATCTACAGAGCAGGTAATGCAAACCAAAATGTTCAATCGCTTAAAGTTAGCAATGAAGTAGAAAATAGCAAGGTGTTACGGTCATAGCTAGGAATGAACTAAAAGAGCTTCAGACAAACAAGCATCTGAACCCAGAACATGGCGCTAAAACAAGGGACTTACATTAGGAGAAGCACTCTGTGGGAGTCACAGCAGATCTTCCTGGGGTTGATAGATCCGGTGATGAAGTACGCTACATGTGCTACTTGGGGTTGGAGAGACGGCCATTACACTTCATGGTTACTCATCTCATCTGCAAAAACGTAACGGCGCGTCGTTAGCACAAACAGGTTCCCGCAAGATTAAACAAGAACTTGCAGGCAAGCAATAGAAAAGCGACAGTAGAAGAGTTTAGATCATGCACGGCGCCGGTGAAGCAGATCTGGTTCATGCACAGTGGTGTCGGTGAGCAGGATCCGATGCGGTGGACGACGGATCCGGCGAAGCGGCTCCGGTGGGGTGGACGATACCGCAGCTGAAGCGACTGCGGTAGACTGCTGGATGAGCATATGGTTTCGAGGTTCGGCGGGGATGATCCGGTCCGGTTGATGACAGCGTCGATGAAGCGGCTTCGGTAGGCAGCCGGATGACGAGGATCGCGAGGCCTCGGGTAGGCCAGGGAAGTCCGGCGGGGATGTTCCGGTGCGGTGGTCGTGGAGGTGGGAGAGAGGGACTTGGGAAGTTCCGGTGGGTGGTCTGAGGGAAATGAATTTTTTTTGGGAGCGTTTCCGGGCTAGGGAGGTGGTGATCCAAAAAATGACGGGCAGACCCCCCCCACCAACCGACTTTGCTGTCATCTCCACAGGGGTAGAATGGGAATTTGGAAGCGTGTGAAATTTTAGTATTTTGTGGGCGGGAAGTTTTGCCACTATGAGATTTTGAATTTGGCTAAGGTCCAACTATAATGATAAAAAATTGTGAGACCGTACTAGTACCTCTGTTCAAGGCCGAGTGCAAAATCAAATCATCATCACCTTGAATATCGGTCACTACCATGATCATGATCTATCTCTGAAATTAGTGTATCCGCTAGATCTTGCAAAGTGTAATGATAAAAAGAATTGTGAGACCGTACTAGTACTTCTCTTCTAGTCCGAGTGCACCATCAAATCATCATCACGTTGAAAATTTGTTACCATCATCATGATCTACCTCAAAATGGGCGCATCCGCTAAAACTTGCAAAGTATAATGATACAAATTTGTGAGACCGTACTAGTACTTATGTTCAAGGTCGAGTGCAACATCAAATCATCATTACATTGAATATTGTGTTACCATGATCATGATCTATCTCTGAATTTGGCGCATCCGCTAAATCTCGCAAAGTATAATGATAAAAAAATTGTGAGACTGTACTAGTACTTATGTTCAAGGCCGAGTGCAGGATCAAATCATCATCACGTTGAAATTTGTTACAACGATCATGCCATATCTCTAAAATTGGCGCATCCGCTAGTGAGAGTGACAGAGAGAGTGCGAGGAGGCGTCTATAAAGGCGAGGGTTGGTTAATGCAACCCGCGTCCTACGCGTCCACCATTGATCGTCTGCACGTCTTGGGCTTCTGCAACGCGACACGCGTCCACGATTGCACGTCTTCCACTTCTGCACCGCAACACGCGTACTCGAGTCTAATACTCGCTAGTGCAATATACTCAGTTTTACCTCAAGTGGATGGTCAACAGAGAGTCAACAAATGGGATTAACTAGTTAAATGAGTCAACAAATGGGATTATCAAGCTTACTTATTCGTTTTCACGTGTTAAACTTCTCTAAATCTTGGTCAAACCTAGGATTTGATCAAGATTCAAATGGGCAGAAAATTCCAAAAAAAAAACAGAAAAATGAAAAACCAAAGCACATAGTCTTGTTATGTCATATAGTAAGCATTACAGTTGATAAACAAGGTCTAGACATATTCAAACCATACAAATCATGTATCTACCCTCTAACCCCTAAACTATGTCTTATGAAGTCAAGCATGAAGAGAAGTGGTTTTGGGTTTCAAACATGGAAATTTCAAAAACCTCCCAAAAACTTCATTTTAGAGTGACTAAGAAGGATACATGATTCCCTTTTCATTTTCATGTTTTAAACTTGTTTAAATCTTGGTCAATCCTAGTATTTGACCAAGATTCAAATGGGCATCAAAATTTAAAAAAATCAGAAAAATGAAAAACCAATGCACATAGTTTTTCTTATGTCATATAGTAAGCATTCAAGTTGATAAACAAGGTCTATACATATTCAAACCAGACAAATCATG
Source organism: Lolium perenne (assembly GCF_019359855.2). Lineage (NCBI taxonomy): Eukaryota > Viridiplantae > Streptophyta > Magnoliopsida > Poales > Poaceae > Lolium > Lolium perenne. The sequence continues at coordinate 122,298,865 of NC_067250.2, read as the reverse complement.
TATCTATACCCCTAACCCCTAAACTATGTCTTATGAAGTCAAGCATGAAGAGAAGTGGTTTTTGGTTTCAAACATGGAAATTTCAAAAACCTCCCAAAAGCTTCATTTTAGAGTGACTAAGAAGGATCCATGCTTACCTTTGCATTTTCATATTTTAAACTTGTTTAAATCATTGTCAAACCTAGGATTTGTCCAAGATACAAAGGGGCACAAATTTAAAAAAATCAGAAAAATTAAAAACAAAAGCAAATAGTCTTATTGTGTCATATCGTAAGCATTCAAGTTGATAAACAAGGTCTAGATATATCCAAACCAGACAAATCATGTATCTACCCCCTGTCGATCTTATGAAGTCTAGCATGAAGAGAAGTCGTTTTGGGTTTCAAACATGGAAATTTCAAGAACATCCCAAAAGCTTCATTTTAGAGTGACTAAGAAGGATCAAGGCTTACGTTTTAAACTTGTTTAAATCCTGGTCAAATCTAGGATTTGACCAAGATTCAAATGGGCATAAAATAAAAAAATAGAAAAATGAAAAACCAAAGCACATAGTCTTCTTATGTCATATAGTAAACATTAACGTTGATAAACAAGGTCTAGACATATTCAAACTAGACAAATCATGTATCTACCCCTAACCCCTAAACTTTGTATTGTGAAGTCAAGCATGAAAAGAAGTGCATGGTTTTGGGTTTCAAACATGGAAATTTCAAAAACCTCCCGAAAACTTCATTTTAGAGTGACTAAGAAGGATACATGCTTCCCTTTTCATTTTCATGTTTTAAACTTGTTTAAATCTTGGTCAAACCTAGGATTTTACAAGATTCAAATGTGCATCAAAATTCCAAAAAAATCAGAAAAATGAAAAACCAAAGCACATAGTTTTCTTATGTCATATAGTAAGCATTAAAGTTGATAAACAAAGCCTAGACATATTCAAACAAGAAAAAATCATGTATCTACCCCTACCCCTAAACTCTGTCTTATGTAGTTAAGCATGAAGAGAAGTGGTTTTGGGTTTCAAACATGGAAATTTCAAAAACCTCCCAAAAGCTTTATTTTAGAGTTATTAAGAAGGATCCATGCTTACCTTTTCATTTTCATATTTTAAACTTATTAAAATCATTGTCAAACCTAGGATTTGACCAAGATTCAAATGGGCATAAAATTTAAAAAGATCAGAAAAATGAAAAACAAAAGCACATAGTCTTCTTATGTCATATATATAGTAAGCATTCAAAAGTTGATAAACAAGGTCTAGACATATTCAAATAATACAAATCAGATATCTACCCCTAACCATAAACTCTGTCTTATGAAGTCAAGCATGAAGACAAATGGTTTTTTGTTTGAAACACGGAAATTTCAAAAACCTCCCAAAAGCTTCATTTTAGAGTGACTAAGAAGGATCCAGGCTTACCTTTTCATTTTCATGTTTTAAACTTGTTTAACTCTTGGTCAAACCTAGGATTTGACCAATATTCAAATGGGCATAAAATAAAAAATAAAAAACCAAAGCACATAGTCTTCTTATATCATATAGTAACCATTCAAGTTCATAAACAAGGTCTAGACATATTCAAACCAGACAAATCATGTACCCCCTAAGCCTAAACTCTATCTCATATATGAAGTCAAGCATGAAGAGAAGTGTGGTTTTGGGTTTCAAACATGTAAATTTCAAAAACATCCCAAAAGCTTCATTTTAATTGGACTTACTGATTAATTAAGAAGGATCCATGATTAATTACCTTTTCATTGTCATGTTTTAAACTTGTTTAAATCTTGGTCAAACCTGGGATTTGACCAAGATTCAAATGGGCATAAAAATTCAGAAAAAAAATCGAAAGAATGAAAAACCAAAGCACATAGCCTTCATATGTCATATAGTAAGCATTCAAATTGATAAACAAGGTCTAGACATATTTAAACCATAAAAATCATGTATCTACCCCTAAGCCCTAACCCTAAACTCTGTCTTATGAAGTCAAGCATGAAGAGAAGTGGTTTGGGGTTTCAAACATGGAAATTTCAAAAACCTCCCAAAAGCTTCATTTTAGAGCGACTAAGAAGGATCGATGCTTACCTTTTCATTGTCATGTTTTTAACTTATTTGAATCTTGGTCAAATCCTAGGTTTGACCAAGATTTAAACAAGTTTAAAACATTAAAATGAAATGGGAAGTCTGTATCCTTCTTAGTCACTCTAAAATGAAGCTTTTGGGATGTTCTTGAAATTTCCATGGTTGACTTCATAAGACGGAGTTTAGGGTTAGGGTAGACATATACATGATTTGTCTGGTTTGATTATGTCTAGACCTTGTTTACCAACTTTAATGCTTACTATATGACATAAGAAAACTATTTGCTTTTGTTTTTCATTTTTCTGTTTTTTTATTTTGATGCCCATTTGAATCTTGTCAAATCCTATGTTTGACCAAGATAATTTAAACAAGTTTAAAACATGAAATGAAAAGGGAAGCATGTATCCTTCTTAATCACTCTAAAATGAAGTATTTGGGAGGTTTTTGAAATTTCCATGTTTGAAACCCAAAACCACTTGTAAAGTTCTTAATCTATCTCTGAATTTGGCGCATCTGCTAAATCTTGCAAAGTATAATGATAAAGAAATTGTAAGACAATAGTAGTACTTCTATTCAAGGTCGAGTGCAACATCAAATCATCATCATGTTGAAAATTTGTTACCATGATCCTCTGAAAATGGGCGCATCCGCTAAAACTTGCAAAGTATAATGATACAAAATTGTGAGACCGTACTAGTACTTATGTTCAAGGTCGAGTGCAACATCAAATCATCATTACATTGAAAATTGTGTTACCATGATCATGATCTATCTCTGAATTTGGCGCGTCCGCTAAATCTCGCAAAGTATAATGATAAAAAATTGTGAGACTGTACTAGTACTTATGTTCAAGGCCGAGTGCAGGATCAAATCATCATCACGTTGAAATTTGTTTCAACGATTATGACATATCTCTAAAATTGGCGCATCCGCTAAATCTTGCAGGTGGCGCATCTCGGTGCGGAGCAACAGGCCGGTGCTATCAAGGTTGAGGCGTCGGTAGCGTCATCGGGCTCTCCTCTTTTGATAGATGTTCTACATGGCGTGGCGCACCGCCCACCGAGAAGCAGTCACATGTGAGATCGAGGTGGAGACGTCACCGGCATCCTCGAGGCGCGACCGCCCTTCTACGAGCCAGAGTCGACTCAAGGTATGAATCCATGCGTTGTCGCGCCCCTTCTGCACATGAAGTGGGGTGCCTTAGATTTATTGTTCTTCTCTTACGATTATTTGTAGCCGAACATGTGTGCTCTTTCTCTGAATATATTGCTTGAAAAGCTAACCAAGTTACTTAAATTCACTTCGTTCTTAATCTTGCGTGCTAATTTTGTTATTGTTGCTGACAATGGTGCGCGCAAGGAAATTTATTTGTGGGTGTGTTGAGCTGTTAGGCCTAAGTCGAAATCCTCAGCTAAACAAGGACTCAGCTTAACACATAAAAAAGGTGTTTAATCTCGCCCAAACTATCCTCTTCTTTCCTCTTCCTTTATTGGAACTTGTTTTGCAGACAAGTAAAGTGGCACGTGTAATGTGAGTAAAACCTACTTAGCCAAAATCAGCTACGAGCAAGATTTTATGTATTGTAGATGCCCCAATTGACTCTCATCCCCAATGTAGTCTTTTTTTATGTCAGTATAGACTTCTTTACTGGATGTATACTATTGTACATGGCATGCATTTGCCTAATGAGGAGCATTGTATTGCCATTCTAGCCAACCTGATCGATCTGTCAAGCTTCATGCACGAGATGCCATGTTTAGTTTACTCCCTCGCTCCGATCCATATTTCTTGGTGTAAAATAAATGTGAATCGGAGGGAGTACTCTTCTTACATAGTACTATACCAGTTCAAAAAAAGTACTACTACATCACAAATGCATCAAAAGAGTACTACATCACAAGACCACCACGGTTGTACTAGTAGAGTTTAATGCTTAACTTCCAAAGGGAATAAGATTAAACATATGAACTTTAAATAGGCGCTATCCGACGTCTGCTTGTTTTGGGAGCACAACATAAATAATACTACCCCCGTCCATACATAAGTGACTAAACTTTGTCTAGAGATGGTTTCATCTATATCTGTTTTTAGTGTGTAGATACATCCGTATCTTGAAGGAAAAAGGTGAGCCGCTAACTTTTTGAATAGAGTGAGTAATACAATTCGGATAAACAATGGTGTAGTAAAACAAATACTCCTTCCCATCATAAAACAAAACACAGACTGACTGAAATATATGTACAGATCACAAAAAAGGTTTCATCAGACCCCGAACATATACATGCAGAGATGACCGTTTGATCACATAAAACAAAGGTTTCGTGGCATATTTATGACCCCAAAACAAGCAGACGTCGGACAGCGCCAACGTACTAGCAGCTACCACTATGGAGCTGCAGTACAAACAAATGGTGCAACGACATTTCCACCAGAAAGAAAACTAAAAGACATCAGACCAAACAAAAGCTGGGCTATCACTTCTTGCCCAAACAAGCCTTGCTCCTTCATATGCGACTTCCTTTTCTCTTATGGATGTTGAACTTTGAATTAGATGGGTTCCTGACAGCGCGTTCTTTTTCGTGTCCTTGATGTTGCACTCTGGATCAGGTCGGTTACTGTCAGGAAATGAACAAATTGATCAGCAAAAGTCATATATAAATGAATGCAAAGGTTACATATGAATGACTAACCCGGTCTAACTGAGTAGGGATGTAAAGTGCACCAACGTCTAGCAGAATTGTACTTTCTCCACTGCCAGTTGCTCATATCTAATTGGAATACTCCCTCCTTTGCCCTTACAACCAACTCATTTTTGTCCTCAAATACGCAGAGTAACCTTACTGCATGTTTCCAATTGTATGGAAATGATGTGTCAAGGCCAAGAAAAGTATCCAATTCAAAATTTATATGACATGTCCATGACTCATGATCGCCTGTTGATGATCTTGTACTGGCCCATGTTTGTAGGGTGAAGTCTCTTATAACAGCAAGGGCAACATCTCCATTATGTCCCTTGAAGATGTGAATGTTAAGCATGAATATATCATGCGTCTCATGAGGGCACTGAATATATTTCAGAGCCTTCTTTGCATGGTCAAGCTCAATGATATATCTAGACTTCGTTGGCCAGTACAAAATACCCCCTATGAGAGTTGCCGGTCTACGGTCAATCTCTGACAGCATCGGAGTTGATCGAGCTAGAAACTCCCATTCTTTTGAATCTGGTGAGTAGATATGAGCCCGTGCATCGTAACTTTTAGTTGTTATCCAAACAACCGAGAACTTGCAACAATGTGTAAATGGTTCAGAGTTGTTTCTCGAACAGAGAATTGAGCCGCTGCTTTCAATTGCATGATTGCGCCACAATGGTGGTTCTGGTATCGCTGTGAGAACTTGCCTAATTGGATCCCAGACTGATATATACCCACCGGATACATTAGAATGGAGTAGCACCATACCATCGCGGCATCCCAGGACATAGATTTTGGGACCTTTCACTTCAGACGGGATTGCCAGCATCTGCAAGATGGCCGGGTGAAGATCATGCTCTGTGATGAATCGATTGTCCTCGGAGTTGTTGGTGAAAAACCCTAGCAACGGGTTTCCTCCGTTGTGTGACACAGTTAGCTTTCTGAAATAATTGCTTCCCATACATTGCCTCCATGCTTTCTTGGTGCCTGATGCAGCTAGTAAGCAGGTTGGATGGGGAGGAAGCCTGACAAGAATCTGAGAGACTACATCTTCAGGCAGATTGTTAATTGTTGTGGGTGTCCTTCGACTAAAGCTGGTAGGATTACGCAAATCGCACGATGCATCATCAAAATTATGTAAACAGCACATTGCATCATCTAATTTTTTAAACAAAATGCAACATCTAATTTGACTAAACAGCAAAATGCATGATCTAATTCATCATCAAAGTTTCCTAAACTGCACGGTGCATCAGCAAAATCAAAATAGTGTAAACAGCACAATGCATCAGCAAAATCAAAATAATGTAAACAGGACAATGCATCAGCAAAATCAAAATAATGTAAACAGCACAATGCAAAAACACCACAAAAATAGGACGCACCAACGGAAGGCAATCTCGCATCTACAGTAATAATTGCTAACGTGTCAACACGATTGGAGGAAAAGGAGACATCTACAGGACCCAAAACGCTATGGTAACATCAGATGGGGTTAGCTTTGATATAAGTAATAAAATGTAAACAGCACAATGCATCATCTAAGTTGACAGCAAAATTCTTCATCGAAATTTCCCACACTACTCAAGGAATCAGAAAAATTACCTAAAAGGCTAAAAGAGCAAAATGCATCATCAGAGTAAAATATATGTAAACAGTACAATGCATCATCCAACTTTTGGCTAAACAGCAGAGAGCATTAGCTAGGTTGACAGAAAAAAAAACCAAAAAAATCACCATGAAAAATTCCTGAAGAGGACAGTGCATCAGAAAAATTACTACTCCCCTCCGATTCATATTAATTGACTTCAATATGGATGTATCTAGAACTAAAATGTGTCTAGATACATTCATATTAGAGTCAATTAATATGAACCGGAGTACCTAAAAAGCATAATGAATCACCCAAATTACAAAAGAAGCAGAATGCATCATCAAAAATACAAAAACATCGCAATGCATCATCACGTCTGGTTTGGGCAAAAAACCCAATCCACCAGATCTAACCGCATTGCAGTTGGGGAAGGTAGAACTTACGAAGGGGTTGACGAGTCATGATCATATGCAACAAGCGCCGCCTTAGATGAAGTCTCCATCCAAGCTCTCGACGCGTTCAAAGCAGCCAGCTTCGAAGCCTCCGACGGTTCTCCCGGCTGCGCCGCCAAAACTCTCGAAGCACGCGCCAAGACTTTCCAATAAAATGCCACTTCGATACGAGCATTTGCCAGCGCCACAGCGCCCGGGGCCGTCCTAGCCACCGCCTTCGCCTTTGCCTCCGCATCCGCATCCGCTTTACATGTCTCCGCCGATGCATGCAGAGCATCCGTCTCCGCTTTCCATGTATCCGCCGACGCAGTGTAGGCATCGAGCGACGCCGTTTTCATTTCCTAGAAAACCCAGTAAGTTACTCACATTGCAATCCCCAAATTAAGGTTATATCGAACAAAATGACCGATGAACCTCTCTACTCGCCGGAGGTTGGAGATGTACATACCTGCGAAGATCGGTCTGGTGGTGCTTGACGGTGGTGCGTCGGGGACGGGGGAGAACTCGGCGGGGAGAATGGCGGCGCGGCCCAAGATGGCGGCGCGGAGAGGGGCGACGGTGCGGTCATCGAACCTCGGCAGACAGTATTTTGTATATATATATGAGAAGAAGAATAAAGTCTGGTCGAATGAGGCAGCGTGACCGACAGAGTACTACAACCGAAGGCTACTAGTGCTACCTTGGAGTACTGTAGTAATATAACATAATAAAATAATGGCCTTGTTTAAACCACTCTTGTCAGTGTGTCATCGCGTCCAAATTTAATGCATTCTGTGGAAATCGGAATAATGCTGTAAAAACTCTCATATATAGCATGCACCGACACTTTTCAACAAAATGTCGTCTCCATTTCATAGCAGACTGCTTGCACACTGGGATACGATGCTGACATGACGAAGGGCGCAGAAGTATTTTGGTGTATTTCATCCGAGCAGATCGGGGCGACGGTGCGTCTTTGGAGGGAATACCGTGTGGTGTGTCTTTGGAGGGAATACCGTACGTACTTAGGAGTATTTCATTCGAGCAGACTTCTTGCACACTGGGATACGATGCTGACATGACGAAGGGCGAAGAAGTTTGCGTGAATGGTTGTACTACCATCCGACCATTAGCATAATCATTGCGCGATAGCTTACACGAGAAGGAAAAGAGCCGAACAGCTGTGGATAATAAAAACATTTGGTTCTTCGAGGATCCTTCTTCTACTGCCTTCTCAAAGGAGTACTACTATTGTAATTTTTTTGTTTTTCTGGGACCTTCGGGTCCCTTCCCCGTTGAAAGTGAAGTGTTCTATTCCAATACATTCATATGCCTATGTTTCTATTTTTACAAGCAAATAAATAACAAAGGATGACTCAATGCACAAGTTGATCTCGTTTTGAACTTTTTTTAAACTTCCTCTATTGTATTCAAATTTGATTAGAAGGAGTCGATCGATTGTACACACCAATCGTATAGCTCGGTGGGTGGATTGGCATTTGAAGTTTGGTCATTGTGTTCTTGTTTGTTACCACCCTCGCAAGGCACGTCCAAGTATTTCCTGTCAGAATTTATGGCATGTATGTAGTTACATAACCTACATTATTTCAATTATGAGTTTAATTACTAGGCAAAAGCTTAAAAAATCCATATATAGTTGAAGATTAAGATCAACAAATCCTTGAACCTATATCTACAAAATTGATGGCACTAACACATCCTAGCAAGCGGAAAGCATGTCTACCCTACTGCTTGCAAAAGGTGGAATTATGACAATAATGTGCAACTGTTAAAATTTGGTAGAATCTCTTGTTTGTGAAGTTGCTTAAAATACGATCTCTTCCAAACTTGAGGTCATATGATAACTAAAAAGTTTTGTATGGCAGGATTTTGCATCAAAGTACATGCGCACAATACTCACTTGTGGGCAGAAAGCCAAGCAAACTCATATTACTAGGTTTGTATTGATTTGTTCTAGAAATTTCACCATCACATATGATTTTGGGCTTGCGTTAATTTTACTTTAAAAACTTCTTCCAAATTCAAATTTTCTTCAAACATGCCAACGGTACATGTCTACCAATTAATAATTAAGGGTACACCACACGTACTACCTCGTAGGGTACATAAAAAAATACTATATTTTATGGCATGTTCTAATTTCACATAATCTACAACTCAATGTTGAGTTTAATGATCAGCCCAGAACTAGAAAACAAATATACATATAGTTGCAAATTAACCTAGAAAAGATCTAGTATCCTTTAAAACCCTAGAAAATGGTCATGCATGCATGCATCCTACCCATAATACTAATTAATTAAGGTCTCGATCTCTATACTGCTCACGAAGTTTGGAATTCTGGAAAATATGCAACTTGTTTCATTAATTTACCATGGCGAGATAGATGCATGCACATCGATCTCTTAAAAAATATGGTCATATATGTTAAATATAAGTTTGTAAAGGATTTGGCATCCATATAAGCTCACCGGATATATAGATAAGGCCAAGCAAACACATCGAATATTTGTGAAGAAATGTTTTTGCTAGAACCTTCAAATTTTTAGATTTACATCACACACAAAGAACACACCTTTTATTTCGCAAGGTTTGTGCACTAATAAAGTACTCCTACAGTACTAGAAATTGGATTGTTCTACTCCGGAGTGATATGCTCACCGGAGTATTTTTTGATCTTAGCTGGAGCGGCGTTTGGCGGTTGCACGAAGCCGTGCTGGATGTTAAGCCTGTCGAGGCACGCCTGCTGGAAAGCGTGCGCCACCTTAGCCTCATCGGCGCGCCGCTGCAATGCTGCGTCCCTGGGATTTGCCGCCGCCGCATTCTTAGCCTGCACGAAATCTTGCAGAGCATCCCGGCATCTATAGAGTGCCGGGAACATCACGTTATATACGAGCTCATTGTCGGTGTTGCTCCTGCAAAGGGCGTCGCCGTGATGCGCTTCGAAAGAACGGCCTGGCTCCACGGCAGGCACCGCCTAAAGTGCGGTCGGATTAGGCGGCTGGCCACGGGAGCTCCCTGCCTCCGCATCGTTCGCGCCGGCCGGGAAGGGGATCTCACCTGCTGGCAAAGAAAACCATGAGGCATGCGCGGGCAGAAAAGCCGGCCAGGGCCGAGCGGGCGTCGCATGCGGGGTTGCGTGGGAGATCCCTGCCTCTGCATCCATCGGCCCGCACGGGAAGCGGCTGGCGAGGGGCTCCACGGCCAGCGCCGCCGCCGCGGGCTGAACAACCAGCCAGTCCAGAGCGGGCGGGTTATGCCTTGGTGCGCGATGGACGAAGCGAAGGCGGCGCTGATGCTCCGCTTCCTCGTCGGTGATAGGACTACGCGCACGGCGACCAGAGCCAAGTCGGAAGGCCATAGCTATGTCGATTGGTCACTTAAGCTGGAGAGGTTCTCTTACCATTTCGGAGAGAGTAGCGGAGTAAGAGGAAGTTGTTGCTTATAATAAAAATATCTCGGGTTCACTACCACGTTGGGTTAAGAGGGGCAAAGTTGGTCAATGCCTAGGAAGTTGGAATCGTTTTGGCCCCAATTTAATTACCTTGCGGTTCCTCTCTCGGTCTCTCCCACCTCTTCACTATCCGTCCCCTTGCCTCCTTTCATGTTTCATCGTAGTGCATCTTGTTTTTCTAGTAGCACCTTCACAAAAATCATACACATTTGACCGATTCTGTCATTGTGTGCACTAATAAAGTAAAAAAATCGATTATATGTGAATAAACGTTTAATACACTAGCTCACAAAGATGTTTCTCAAGGCGATATGCACAATGCCTGCCAAAAATGCTTCATTTTGGATTGACTAATAATTAAGAAGGATCCAAACTTACTTTTTCATTTTCATGTTTTAAACTTGTTTAAATCTTGGTCAAACCAATGATTTGACCAAGATTCAAATGGGCATAAAAATCTAAAAAATTAAAAAAAAGAAAAACCGAAACACATAGCCTTCTTATGTCATATAGTAAGCATCATTCAAGTTCATAACCAAGGTTTAGACATATTCAAACTAGACAAATCATGTATCTACCTCCTAACCCTAAACTCTATCTTATGAAGTCAAGCATGCATGAAGAGAATTGGTTTTGGGTTTCAAACATGGAAATTCCAAAAATCTGCCAAAAAAGCTTCATTTTGGATTGACTAGTAATTAAGAAGGATCAAAACTTACTTTTTCATTTTTCATGTTTTAAACTTGTTTAAATCTTGGTTGATGGGCATAAAAAATTCTAAAAAAATAGAAAAAATGAAAAACCAAAACACATAGCCTTCTTATGTCATATAGTAAGCAGCATTCAAGTTCATAACCTAGGTTTAGACATATTCAAACAACACAAATCATGTATCTACCCCTAACCGTAAACTCTATGTTATGAAGTCAAGCACGCATGAAGAGAAGTTGTTTTGGGTTTCAAACATGAAAATTTCAAGAACCTCAGAAAATCTTCATTTTAGAGTGACTAAGAAGGATTTAGGCTTACCTTTTCATTTTCATGTTTTAAACTTGTTTAAATCATGGTCAAACCTAGGATTTGACCAAAATTCAAATGGGCATAAAATCAAAAAAACATATAAATGAAAAAACAAAGCACATAGTCTTCTTATGTCATATAGTAAGCATTAAAGTTGGTAAACAAGGTCTAGCATATTCAAACTAGACAAATCATGTATCTACCCCCTAACCCCTAAACTATGTCTTATATATGTAGTAGTCAAGCATGAAGAGAAGTGTTTTTGGGTTTCAGACATGGAAATTTCAAAAACCTATCAAAAGCTTCATTTTAGAGTGACTAAGAAGGATCCATATGCTTACCTTTTCATTTTCATATTTTAAACTTGTTTAAATCATTGTCAAACCTAGGATTTGACCAAAATTCAAATGGGCATAATATTTAAAAAAAATGAAAAACAAAAGCACATAGTCGATCTTCTTATGTCACATATATAGTAAGCATTCAGATAAACAAGGTCTAGAAATATTCAAATAAGAAAAATCATGTATCTACCCCTAACCCTGAACTCTGTCTTGTGAAGTCAAGCATGAAGAGAAGTGGTTTTTGGTTTCAAACATGGAAATTTCAAAAACCTCCCAAAAGCTTCATTTTAGATTGACTAAGAAGGATCCAGGCTTACCTTTTCATTTTCATGTTTTAAACTTGTTTAAATCTTGGTCAAACCTAGGATTTGACCAATATTCAAATGGGCATAAAATAAATAAAAATAAAAAAACCAAAGCACATAGTATTCTTATGTCATATAGTAAGCATTCAAGTTCATAAACAAGGTCTAGACATATTCAAACCAGACAAATCATGTACCCCCTAACCCTAAACTCTGTCTTAATTTTATATGAAGTCAAGCATGATCGAAGAGAAGTGTGGTTTTGGGTTTCAAACATGAAAATTTCAAAAACCTCCCAAAAGCTTCATTTTAATTAGACTGTCTGGTTAATTAAGAAGGATCCAGGATTAATTACCTTTTCATTGTCATGTTTTAAACTTGTTTAAATCTTGCTCGAACCTAGGATTTGACCAAAATTCAAATGGGCATAAAAATTCAGAAAAAATCGAAAGAATGAAAAACCAAAGCACATAGCCTTCTTATGTCATATAGTAAGCATTCAAATTGATAAACATGGTCTAGACATATTCAAACCAGAAAAATCATGTATCTACCCCTAACCCTAAACTCTGTCTTATGAAGTCAAGCATGAACAGAAGTGGTTTTGGGTTTCAAACATGGTAAATTCAAGAACCTCCCAAAAGCTTCATTTTAGAGTGACTAAGAGAAGGATCCAGACTTAATTACCTTTTCATTTTCACATGTTAAACTTGTTTAAATCTTGCTCAAACCTAGGATTTTACCAAGATTCAAATGGGCATAAAAATCAAAAAAAATGAAATACCAATGCACATAGTCCTCTTATATATGTCATATAGTAAGCATTCAACAAGTTGATAAACAAGGTCTAGACACATATTCAAACCAGACAAATCATGTATTTACCCCCTATCGACCCTAAACTTCGTCTTACATGAAGTCAAGCATGAAGAGAAGTGTGGTTTTTGGTTTCAAACATGGAAATTTCAAAAACCTCCGAAAAGCACATAGTCTTCCTATGTCATATAGTAAGCATTCAAGATAGTCTTCCTATGTCATGTAGTAAGCATTCAAGATAGTCTTCCTATGTCATGTATCTACACCCCCTAACCCTAAACTTTGTCTTATGTAGTCAAGCATGAAGAGAAGTGGTTTTGGGTTTCAAATATGGAAATTTCAAAAACCTATCAAAAGCTTCATTTTAGAGTGACTGACTAAGAAGGATCCATGCTTACCTTTTCATTTTCATATAGTAAGCATTCAAGTTGATAAACAAGGTTTAGACATATTCAAACCAAACAAATCATGTATCTACCCCTAACCCTAAACTCTGTCTTATGAAGTCAAGCATGAACAGAAGTGGTTTTGGGTTTCAAACATGGTAAATTCAAGAACCTCCCAAAAGCTTCATTTTAGAGTGACTAAGAGAAGGATCCAGACTTAATTACCTTTTTCATTTTCACATGTTAAACTTGTTTAAATCTTGCTCAAACCTAGGATTTTACCAAGATTCAAATGGGCATAAAAATCAAAAAAATGAAATACCAATGCACATAGTCCTCTTATATATGTCATATAGTAAGCATTCAACAAGTCGATAAACAAGGTCTAGACACATATTCAGACCAGACAAATCATGTATCTACCCCCTATCGACCCTAAACTTCATCTTATATGAAGTCAAGCATGAAGAGAAGTGTGGTTTTTGGTTTCAAACATGGAAATTTCAAAAACCTCCGAAAAGCACATAGTCTTCCTATGTCATATAGTAAGCATTCAAGATAGTCTTCCTATGTCATGTAGTAAGCATTCAAGATAGTCTTCCTATGTCATGTATCTACACCCCCTAACCCTAAACTTTGCCTTATGTAGTCAAGCATGAAGAGAAGTGGTTTTGGGTTTCAAATATGGAAATTTCAAAAACCTATCAAAAGCTTCATTTTAGAGTGACTGACTAAGAAGGATCCATGCTTACCTTTTCATTTTCATATAGTAATTAAGCATTCAAGTTGATAAACAAGGTTTAGACATATTCAAACCAAACAAATCATGTATCTACCCCTAACCCTAAACTCGGTCTTATGAAGTCTAGCATGAAGATAAGTAGTTTTGGGTTTCAAACGTTTAAGCCAAAAGCCCCATTTCAAATATTTCAGACTTATTCAAATTTGGTTCAAATTTGAAAGACATACAAGTCGTAGTACACATAGTGCATATATGTTCACACATACTGCACTAGATCCTAACCCTATAGTTTGAGGCCATTGGATGAGGTCGAAAAAATTCTTGGATTAAATGGGGTTGTTCGAACCCCGTAGTTGGATTTTTTTGAACCTTGATTTGTAGAACTGGGCAAAACCCTAGTTTAACCTATTTAATTATAGATTCGTAGGTCAATTTTCTACCTTTTTATTATTACTATGTAGCACATGTGTGTTTGCCCGTCGAGTGAAACTCGGAGGAAGAGGGATCACTCGGAAGGAGAGAAGAAGGGAGAGAATTATGGTGTCTTCCCTTTTTCGGGTGATGATGTTGACTGTTGTGCAGGTTTTGTCAGTGAGCAGGAGGTGCGAGCGAGCGAGCGAGCGAGGGAGTCGAGCGAGGCCGAGAATGAGAGAGTTTTTTTTTGTGAGAGGGACAACCGAAGGATCCAGAAGGACCCACAGACTCCCAATACGCATCCTGATGCGTCTTCTCTTGACAAAGAAAATGGCTGGGAGTTTGCGTACCTATTGCACATGACTTGTGCTCACTGAAGTGTGGGACCTCACGCATGGGCACCACACGTAAGTGATAGACCTGTTGGTGTAAAAACTCGGTTGATTATTATAGTGCATTAGAACAAAGTTTCCTATGGATTCAAGGGTAGGAAATCCAAGTTAACTCATTTACATGACAATATTTTTTCCATGAACCAAAGTTAACACACCTATCAATTGGTACATTTTGGAGTGACTAAGAAGGATCCAGGCTTACTTATTCGTTTTCACGTGTAAAACTTGTCTAAATCTTGGTCAAACCAAATTGGCAGAAAATTCAAAAAAAAACTGAAAAATGAAAAATCAAAGCACATAGTCTTATATGTCATATAGTAAGCATTAAAGTTGATAAACAAGGTCTAGACATATTCAAACCATACAAATCATGTATCTACCCCCTATCCCCTAAACTATGTCTTATGAAGTCACGCATGAAGAGAAGTGGTTTTGGGTTTCAAACATGGAATTTTCAAAAACCTCCCAAAAACTTCATTTTATAGTGACTAAGAAGGATACATGCTTCCCTTTTCATTTTCATGTTTTAAACTTGTTTAAATCTTGGTCAAACCTAGGATTCGACCAAGATTCAAATGGGCACAAAAAAAATGAAAAACGAAAGCACATAGTCTTCTGATATATGTCATATCGTAAGCATTCAAGTTGATAAACAAGGTCTAGATATATCCAAACCAGAAAAATCATGTATCTACCCCCTGTCGATCTTATGAAGTCTAGCATGAAGAAAAGTTGTTTTCGGTTTCAAACATGGAAATTTCAAGAACATCCCAAAAGCTTCATTTTAGAGCGACTAAGAAGGATCCAGGCTTACCTTTCCATTTTCATGTTTTAAAGTTGTTTAAATCTTGGTCAAATCTAGGATTTGACCAAGATTCAAATGGACCAAGATTCAAATGGGCATAAAATAAAAAAATAGAAAAATGAAAAACCAAAGCGCACATAGTCTTCTAATGTCATATAGTAAGCATTAAAGTTGGTAAACAAGGTCTAGACATATTCAAACCAGACAAATCATGTATCTACCCCCTAACCCCTAAACTCTGTCATATAAAGTCAAGCATGAAGATAAGTGGTTTTGGGTTTCAAACATGGAAATTTCAAAAACCTCCCAAAAACTTCATTTTAGGGTGACTAAGAAGGATACAGGCTTCCCTTTTCATTTTCATGTTCTATACTTGTTTAAATCTTGGTCAAACCTATGATTTGACCAAGATTCAAATGTGCATCAAAATTCAAAAGAAAATTAGAACAATGAAAAACCAAAGCACATAGTTTTCTTATGTCATATAGTAAGCATTAAAGTTGATAAACAAGGTCTATACATATTCAAACAAGAAAAATCATGTATCTACCCCCTAACCCTAAACTTTGTCTTATGTAGTCAAGCATGAAGAGAAGTGGTTTTGGGTTTCAAATATGGAAATTTCAAAAACCTATCAAAAGCTTCATTTTAGAGTGACTGACTAAGAAGGATCCATGCTTACCTTTTCATTTTCATATTTTAAACTTGTTTAAATCATTGTCAAGCCTAGGATTTGAACAAGATTTAAATGGGCATAAAATTAAAAAAAAAATCGTAAAAATGAAAAACAAAAGCACATAGTCTTCTTATGTCACATATATATATATATAGTAAGCATTCAAAAGTTGATAAACAAGGTCTAGACATATTCAATCATGTATCTACCCCTAACCCTAAACTATGTCTTATGAAGTCAAGCATGAAGAGAAGTGTTTTTTGGTTTCAAACATGGAAATTTCAAAAACCTCCCAAAAGCTTCATTTTAGAGTGACTAAGAAGGATCCATGCTTACCTTTTCATTTTCATGTTTTAAACTTGTTTAAATCTTGGTCAAACCTAGGATTTGACCAATATTCAAATGGGCATAAAATAAAAAACAAAAAAAAACAAAGCACATAGTCTTCTTATGTCATATTGTAAGCATTCAAGTTCATAAACAAGGTATAGACATATTCAAACCAGGCAAATCATGTACCCCCTAACCCTAAACACTCTGTTTTAATTATATATGAAGTCAAGCATGAAGCAGAGAAGTGTGGTTTTGGGTTTCAAACATGGAAATTTCAAAAACCTCCCAAAAGCTTCATTTTAATTAGACTGACTGGTTAATTAAGAAGGATCCAGGATTAATTACCTTTTCATTGTCATGTTTTAAACTTCATTAAATCTTGCTCAAACCTAGGATTTGACCAAAATTCAAATGGGCATAAAAATTCAGAAAAAATCGAAAGAATGAAAAACCAAAGCACATAGCCTTCTTATGTCATATAGTAAGCATTCAAATTGATAAACATGGTCTAGACATATTCAAACCAGAAAAATCATGTATCTACCCCTAACCCTAAACTCTGTCTTATGAAGTCAAGCATGAACAGAAGTGGTTTTGGGTTTCAAACATGGTAAATTCAAGAACCTCCCAAAAGCTTCATTTTAGAGTGACTAAGAGAAGGATCCAGACTTAATTACCTTTTCATTTTCACATGTTAAACTTGTTTAAATCTTGCTCAAACCTAGGATTTTACCAAGATTCAAATGGGCATAAAAATCAAAAAAATGAAATACCAATGCACAAAGTCCTCTTATATATGTCATATAGTAAGCATTCAACAAGTTGATAAACAAGGTCTACACACATATTCAAACCAGACAAAATCTTGTATCTACCCCCTATCGACCCTAAACTTCGTCTTATATGAAGTCAAGCATGAAGAGAAGTGTGGTTTTTGGTTTCAAACATGGAAATTTCAAAAACCTCCGAAAAGCACATAGTCTTCCTATGTCATATAGTAAGCATTCAAGATAGTCTTCCTATGTCATGTAGTAAGCATTCAAGATAGTCTTCCTATGTCATGTATCTACACCCCCTAACCCTAAACTTTGTCTTATGTAGTCAAGCATGAAGAGAAGTGGTTTTGGGTTTCAAATATGGAAATTTCAAAAACCTATCAAAAGCTTCATTTTAGAGTGACTGACTAAGAAGGATCCATGCTTACCTTTTCATTTTCATATAGTAATTAAGCATTCAAGTTGATAAAACAAGGTTTAGACATATTCAAACCAAACAAATCATGTATCTACCCCTAACCCTAAACTCGGTCTTATGAAGTCTAGCATGAAGAGAAGTAGTTTTGGGTTTCAAACGTTTAAGCCAAAAGCCCCATTTCAAATATTTCAAACTTATTCAAATTTGGTTCAAATTTGAAAGACATACAAGTTATAGTACACATAGTGCATACATGTTCACACATACTGCACTAGATGCTAACCCTATAGTTTGAGGCCATTGGATGAGGTCGAAAAAATTCTTGGATTAAATGGGGTTGTTCGAACCCCGTAGTTGGATTTTTTTGAACCTTGATTTGTAGAACTGGGCAAAAACCTAGTTTAACCTATTTAATTATAGATTCGTAGGTCGATTTTCTACCTTTTTATTATTACTATGCAGCACATGTGTGTTTGCCCGTCGAGTGAATCTCGGAGGAAGAGGGATCACTCGGAAGGAGAGAAGAAGGGAGAGAATTATGGTGTCTTCCCTTTTTCGGGTGATGATGTTGACTGTTGTGCAGGTTTTGTCAGTGAGCAGGAGGTGCGAGCGAGCGAGTCGAGCGAGGCCGAGAATGAGAGAGTTTTTTTTGTGAGAGGAAAGGATCCAGAAGGACCCACAGACTCCCAATACGCATCCTGATGCGTCTTCTCTTGACAAAGAAAATGGCTGGGAGTTTGCGTACCTATTGCACGTGACTTGTGCTCACTGAAGTGTGGGACCTCACGCATGGGCACCACACGTAAGTGACAGACCTGTTGGTGTAAAAACTCGGTTGATTATTATAGTGTATTAGAACAAAGTTTCCTATGGATTCAAGGGTAGGAAATCCAAGTTAACTCATTTACATGACATTCTTTTTTCCATGAAGCAAAGTTAACACACCTATCAATTGGTACATTTTGGAGTGACTAAGAAGGATCCAGGCTTACTTATTCGTTTTCACGTGTAAAACTTGTCTAAATCTTGGTCAAACCAAATTGGCAGAAAATTCAAAAAAAAACTGAAAAATGAAAAAGCAAAGCACATAGTCTTATATGTCATATAGTAAGCATTAAAGTTGATAAACAAGGTCTAGACATATTTAAACCATACAAATCATGTATCTACCCCCTAACCCCTAAACTATGTCTTATGAAGTCACGCATGAAGAGAAGTGGTTTTGGGTTTCAAACATGGAATTTTCAAAAACCTCCCAAAAACTTCATTTTATAGTGACTAAGAAGGATACATGCTGCCCTTTTCATTTTCATGTTTTAAACTTGTTTAAATCTTGGTCAAACCTAGGATTCGACCAAGATTCAAATGGTCACAAAAAAAATGAAAAACAAAAGCACATAGTCTTCTGATATATGTCATATCGTAAGCATTCAAGTTGATAAACAAGGTCTAGATATATCCAAACCAGACAAATCATGTATCTACCCCCCGTCGATCTTATGAAGTCTAGCATGAAGAAAAGTTGTTTTGGGTTTCAAACATGGAAATTTCAAGAACATCCCAAAAGCTTCATTTTAGAGCGACTAAGAAGGATCCAGGCTTACCTTTCCATTTTCATGTTTTAAAGTTGTTTAAATCTTGGTCAAATCTAGGATTTGACCAAGATTCAAATGGACCAAGATTCAAATGGGCATAAAATAAAAAAATAGAAAAATGAAAAACCAAAGCGCACATAGTCTTCAAATGTCATATAGTAAGCATTAAAGTTGGTAAACAAGGTCTAGACATATTCAAACCAGACAAATCATGTATCTACACCCTAACCCCTAAACTCTGTCTTATAAAGTCAAGCATGAAGATAAGTGGTTTTGGGTTTCAAACATGGAAATTTCAAAAACCTCCCAAAAACTTCATTTTAGGGTGACTAAGAAGGATACAGGCTTCCCTTTTCATTTTCATGTTCTATACTTGTTTAAATCATGGTCAAACATATGATTTGACCAAGATTCAAATGTGCATCAAAATTCAAAAGAAAATCAGAAAAATGAAAAACCAAAGCACATAGTTTTCTTATGTCATATAGTAAGCATTAAAGTTGATAAACAAGGTCTATACATATTCAAACAAGAAAAATCATGTATCTACCCCCTAACCCTAAACTTTGTCTTATGTAGTCAAGCATGAAGAGAAGTGGTTTTGGGTTTCAAATATGGAAATTTCAAAAACCTATCAAAAGCTTCATTTTAGAGTGACTGACTAAGAAGGATCCATGCTTACCTTTTCATTTTCATATTTTAAACTTGTTTAAATCATTGTCAAGCCTAGGATTTGACCAAGATTTAAATGGGCATAAAATTAAAAAAAATCGTAAAAATGAAAAACAAAAGCATATAGTCTTCTTATGTCACATATATATATAGTAAGCATTCAAAAGTTGATAAACAAGGTCTAGACATATTCAATCATGTATCTACCCCTAACCCTAAACTATGTCTTATGAAGTCAAGCATGAAGAGAAGTGTTTTTTGGTTTCAAACATGGAAATTTCAAAAACCTCCCAAAAGCTTCATTTTAGAGTGACTAAGAAGGATCCATGCTTACCTTATCATTTTCATGTTTTAAACTTGTTTAAATCTTGGTCAAACCTAGGATTTGACCAATATTCAAATGGGCATAAAATAAAAAATAAAAAAAAACAAAGCACATAGTCTTCTTATGTCATATAGTAAGCATTCAAGTTCATAAACAAGGTCTAGACATATTCAAACCAGGCAAATCATGTACCCCCTAACCCTAAACACTCTGTCTTAATTATATATGAAGTCAAGCATGAAGCAGAGAAGTGTGGTTTTGGGTTTCAAACATGGAAATTTCAAAAACCTCCCAAAAGCTTCATTTTAATTAGACTGACTGGTTAAGTAAGAAGGATCCAGGATTAATTACCTTTTCATTGTCATGTTTTAAACTTCTTTAAATCTTGCTCAAACCTAGGATTTGACCAAAATTCAAATGGGCATAAAAATTTAGAAAAAATCAAAAGAATGAAAAACCAAAGCACATAGCCTTCTTATGTCATATAATAAGCATTCAAATTGATAAACATGGTCTTGACATATTCAAACCAGAAAAATCATGTATCTACCCCTAACCCTAAAGTCTGTCTTATGAAGTCAAGCATGAACAGAAGTGGTTTTGGGTTTCAAACATGGTAAATTCAAGAACCTCCCAAAAGCTTCATTTTAGAGTGACTAAGAGAAGGATCCAGACTTAATTACCTTTTCATTTTCACATGTTGAACTTGTTTAAATCTTGCTCAAACCTAGGATTTTACCAAGATTCAAATGGGCATAAAAATCAAAAAAATGAAATACCAATGCACATAGTCCTCTTATATATGTCATATAGTAAGCATTCAACAAGTCGATAAACAAGGTCTACACACATATTCAAACCAGACAAAATCATGTATCTACCCCCTATCGACCCTAAACTTCGTCTTATATGAAGTCAAGCATGAAGAGAAGTGTGGTTTTTGGTTTCAAACATGGAAATTTCAAAAACCTCCGAAAAGCATATAGTCTTCCTATGTCATATAGTAAGCATTCAAGATAGTCTTCCTATGTCATGTAGTAAGCATTCAAGATAGTCTTCCTATGTCATGTATCTACACCCCCTAACCCTAAACTTTGTCTTATGTAGTCAAGCATGAAGAGAAGTGGTTTTGGGTTTCAAATATGGAAATTTCAAAAACCTATCAAAAGCTTCATTTTAGAGTGACTGACTAAGAAGGATCCATGCTTACCTTTTCATTTTCATATAGTAATTAAGCATTCAAGTTGATAAACAAGGTTTAGACATATTCAAACCAAACAAATCATGTATCTACCCCTAACCCTAAACTCGATCTTATGAAGTCTAGCATGAAGAGAAGTAGTTTTGGGTTTCAAACGTTTAAGCCAAAAGCCCAATTTCAAATATTTCAAACTTATTCAAATTTGGTTCAAATTTGAAAGACATATAAGTTATAGTACACATAGTGCATACATGTTCACACATACTGCACTAGATGCTAACCCTATAGTTTGAGGCCATTGGATGAGGTCGAAAAAATTCTTGGATTAAATGGGGTTATTCGAACCCCGTAGTTGGATTTTTTTGAACCTTGATTTGTAGAACTGGGCAAAACCCTAGTTTAACCTATTTAATTATAGATTCGTAGGTCGATTTTCTACCTTTTTATTATTACTATGCAGCACATGTGTGTTTGCCCGTCGAGTGAAACTCAGAGGAAGAGGGATCACTCGGAAGGAGAGAAGAAGGGAGAGAATTATGGTGTCTTCCCTTTTTCGGGTGATGATGTTGACTGTTGTGCAGGTTTTGTCAGTGAGCAGGAGGTGCGAGCGAGCGAGCGAGCGAGTCGAGCGAGGCCGAGAATGAGAGAGTTTTTTTTGTGTGAGAGGGACAACCGAAGGATCCAGAAGGACCCACAGACTCCCAATACGCATCCTGATGCGTCTTCTCTTGACAAAGAAAATGGCTGGGAGTTTGCGTACCTATTTCACGTGACTTGTGCTCACTGAAGTGTGTGTAGCGACCTCACCTTTTAAGGTGCCGATCTCTGTGCGTATCTGTGCTAGTCTCTGGATCAATCGCTAGCACACACAGTACAAGATGTAATACCAAGAAACAAAGGTCTTTATTACATCGTATGATCCAGAATTTACATAAAGGATTATAAATTGCATAGCACAAGGCTAGCATATCATCAGAGTTTCACAACGAATAAACATAGACAGCATGGAGTCCTTCTTCTTCATGTGCCACAGGCGAGCATGTTGAGGATAGACTCGTAACCCCTAACATTTCCTTACTCATCGTCTGAAAAACCTGCAACATGATACGTTGCAGCCACGAATGGTCAATACATTTGAATTGTATTGGCAAGGACACTTTTGTGGACTCAAAAGGCATCATATACCTATGTGTACATCTGGCTGGTAGAGCTCAGGTTCATTTTGCATAAAGCCAATTTTTCCCTATCATTTATCAAAACATTTTCTTCCAATCTAATTTACAGTAACATTGGTAAATCCCCAATGTAACCATTTAACAGTAACATTGGTAAAGCCCCAATGTACCTTCCTACCCTTGTTCACCCACCAAATTTTATTTAAGAAATTGGGATGAGGAGATCTTCGAACAAGGACTTGTCAGTTCGCTCAAGTTGTCCATAACCGGGGACACGGCTAAGTACTTAGATTTTTACAGTCTCGAGAGGTTGTACACCTTTACCCACATGGCCAGGTCAATCCTTCTACCTCGATGCACATTTTGCTCAGAGGACAGGTGCAGACCGTGGCCGAGACCTTCTGTGTGTAATCACCCGAACCATTCCCTAAGGGCCCCGTTCCACCTACAGTATCCCTCTACCACCACCTGGCCCCTAGGATCCGGGTTCATACAACATACTTTGTCAAGCCAGAGCCATAGTAGCATGTGGTTGTACGGGAAGCTAATGAGTAAGGTTTGTCTACAATCTCTTTAAGCCTGGGTGACTTTCCGCAAGTGTGCACTAGCACCAGGGTCTTGCCCCCTGATGCAGCCACCCTCTCCATAACTCCACCATTCACCCAGGTAATACATTAAACTTAGTTGTTTTTCCTTAACCTCTATCAAAACCTTTTCCATGGCATAGCAGGTATCAACTAAATTTAATGGCGGCTAAGGGAGTCTAGGAGTGGTGTAGCTAAACTACTAGGATTTAATAGCAAGCAAAAAGCATAAACCCTAGACAT
The DNA here is from genome assembly GCF_019359855.2 of Lolium perenne. Taxonomy (NCBI): domain Eukaryota; kingdom Viridiplantae; phylum Streptophyta; class Magnoliopsida; order Poales; family Poaceae; genus Lolium; species Lolium perenne. The sequence continues at coordinate 122,275,367 of NC_067250.2, read as the reverse complement.
GTCTACTATAAAAACACTACGGTGCAAGAATTAAAACTGAGACTTTTGGTGTGTGTCACTTGCCTTGGTGAGATGAGGAGTTGGTACACTCTTCGCAGAAACACTCGTTGCAATCAGCACAACCAAAATCTACAAACAAGATTTTCACTCCATAAACACATAGCAACATATAGTCAACCACAAATAAAATATGTATGCAATATGTGGATTAAACGTGAACGACACACTTAACTTGTTCTCTGGTTTTCAACTATATGCATGATGCCATGGCAAAATTTTAATGTTGTTTAAACTATTGAAAACATTTTCTATCACTAGAAAAGGTATATATATCACTAAACAAATACTACGAATAAAATAAGTAGGGCCACGGTTTTCTTTTTATAATGTTACTGTACAGAGGGTTAAATTATCTACTAATAGCAAAATGAATTACTTAAAAATAATTTGTAGAACTATTTATATGGCCAAAATACTCTATTTGAGTTTCTGCAAAAACTGTATAAAAATATGATGCAAAAGTGCAATATTATGTGTCTACTGTATTCTACACGTTTTTATGAATTCATGGATATAAAGTTTGCTAAATTTGGATAAACGAAACTAAAGATATGATTTTCCGAAGTTTCTATGTTTCTCTGTCCAAAATTCGAAAATTAGAACACATATGATAGATGGCTGATTCTGATTGGTGCATACCCCTTCATCTAAGTGATCAGATATCAGCCTTAGGATCTAGATCCTATGGTTGCAAGGAATAGGAACAAAATGAGAAAACAAATATGAAGGGGCAGCTCACGTATATGAAACAGACGAGGTCCCTCGATTGAACTCGTTCCTGAACGGAGTCGCTGCGTGGTCCTTGGCGTCCGTGATGTAGTGTACGAGCTGAAATCGACGATGAGTTTTTACGTCCGGGCTTTCTCACTAGTGCGCAGTCGCTCGCCGGTAAACTGTCCCGCCGACGTGCTCACAGACGAAGATGGCGCCGTCGCTGTGGTGCACCAAAATTCATGATACAAAGACTGAGACGTGCGCGATGAAGAAATAGGAGGTTTGGAAGAAATTAGATATCAAACCGTGGACTGAGCTCACCGAATTCGACGATATACTGCGGCCGTACCGCGGAGTTGCGAGGCAAAATTCGAGCAGCCTGGGGGCTCTCTAGGTGTGCCGTTTGGGGGGGAAATGAAGAGGAAGGTGTGGGGCTTAAGTAGGAACAAACGGCTCGTTAAATGGTGGATTAATTTGCCCGAAATCAATTGGGGAATAAACACAGAAACTGACTCTACGTTCATGCGGCGCGACGCTTCGGGCGTGAGATTTAAGACGAGCTGATGTGGCAGTGGGACCCGCAGAATAATAGAGAAGAAGAGAAAAAAAAATGAAACGCAGACGATCGAGGGCGGACGTTGTTGCTGCGTGGTTTGCCTTTGTGGGCGTGCACGCACGCGGCCAGGCCGGGCTGCACGTTTCAGTTGCCTGGCTGGATCGCTCGTTTGGAGCATGGCTTGACCATTTGCGTGCACGTTGTTTTTATTTTTTCTTTATTTTTTTACCAACTCTCTTTTCTCTTTTCTATTTTTGTTATTTGGAAATTAATTTGAAATCCCAAATAGATCAAAAGTTACTCAAACTAAGTCAGAAAAAAATACAAATAAAATATCAGCGGATTCCATATTCAATGAAGAATTTTTGGAACCACTTTTAAAATATTTTGATAACTTCGAATTTGACACAGATGCCTATATGGATTTATTTGCATTTCTTCGGTTTAAGGTTTTTTTCTAAATTTGAATTTCACTCTAATTTTCTAGGGAATGCAAAGATGCCATGATGCTTATGAATGCAATGCATGCGTTTGAAAACTCCATTTTTGGAAAAACTTTTTAGAAAGTTTTAGTTCCTTGTCAATTTTTCAACCAAGACAAACAAACAAGTTTATATTTTATTTTTATTTCACATTTTAAAATTTGGAGAACTTTGGGATGTGACAGTGTGGGACCTCACGCATGGACACCACACGTAAGTGACAGACCTGTTGGTGTAAAAACTCGGTTGATTATTATAGTGCATTAGAACAAAGTTTCCTATGGATTCAAGGGTAGGAAATCCAAGTTAACTCATTTACATAACATTCTTTTTTCCATGAAGCAAAGTTAACACACATATCAATTGGTACATTTTGGAGTGACTAAGAAGGATCCAGGCTTACTTATTCGTTTTCACGTGTAAAACTTGTCTAAATCTTGGTCAAACCAAATTGGCAGAAAATTCAAAAAAAAACTGAAAAATGAAAACCAAAGCACATAGTCTTATATGTCATATAGTAAGCATTAAAGTTGATAAACAAGGTCTAGACATATTCAAACCATACAAATCATGTATCTACCCCCTAACCCCTAAACTATGTCTTATGAAGTCACGCATGAAGAGAAGTGGTTTTGGGTTTCAAACATGGAATTTTCAAAAACCTCCCAAAAACTTCATTTTATAGTGACTAAGAAGGATACATGCTTCCCTTTTCATTTTCATGTTTTAAACTTGTTTAAATCTTGGTCAAACCTAGGATTCGACCAAGATTCAAATGGGCACAAAAAAAATGAAAAACAAAAGCACATAGTCTTCTTATATATGTCATATCGTAAGCATTCAAGTTGATAAACAAGGTCTAGATATATCCAAACCAGACAAATCATGTATCTACCCCCTGTCGATCTTATGAAGTCTAGCATGAAGAAAAGTTGTTTTGGGTTTCAAACATGGAAATTTCAAGAACATCCCAAAAGCTTCATTTTAGAGCGACTAAGAAGGATCCAGGCTTACCTTTCCATTTTCATGTTTTAAACTTGTTTAAATCTTGGTCAAATCTAGGATTTGACCAAGATTCAAATGGACCAAGATTCAAATGGGCATAAAATAAAAAAAAAATAGAAAAATGAAAAACCAAAGCGCACATAGTCTTCTTATGTCATATAGTAAGCATTAAAGTTGGTAAACAAGGTCTAGACATATTCAAACCAGACAAATCATATATCTACGCCCTAACCCCTAAACTCTGTCTTATAAAGTCAAGCATGAAGATAAGTGGTCTTGGGTTTCAAACATGGAAATTTCAAAAACCTCCCAAAAACTTTATTTTAGGGTGACTAAGAAGGATACAGGCTTCCCTTTTCATTTTCATGTTCTATACTTGTTTAAATCTTGGTCAAACCTATGATTTGACCAAGATTCAAATGTGCATCAAAATTCAAAAGAAAATCAGAAAAATGAAAAACCAAAGCACATAGTTTTCTTATGTCATATAGTAAGCATTAAAGTTGATAAACAAGGTCTATACATATTCAAACAAGAAAAATCATGTATCTACCCCCTAACCCTAAACTTTGTCTTATGTAGTCAAGCATGAAGAGAAGTGGTTTTGGGTTTCAAATATGGAAATTTCAAAAACCTATGAAAAGCTTCATTTTAGAGTGACTGACTAAGAAGGATCCATGCTTACCTTTTCATTTTCATATTATAAACTTGTTTAAATCATTGTCAAGCCTAGGATTTGACCAAGATTTAAATGGGCATAAAATTAGAAAAAATCGTAAAAATGAAAAATAAAAGCACATAGTCTTCTTACGTCACATATATATATATATATATAGGAAGCATTCAAAAGTTGATAAATAAGGTCTAGACATATTCAATCATGTATCTACCCCTAACCCTAAACTATGTCTTATGAAGTCAAGCATGAAGAGAAGTGTTTTTTGGTTTCAAACATGGAAATTTCAAAAACCTCCCAAAAGCTTCATTTTAGAGTGACTAAGAAGGATCCATGCTTACCTTTTCATTTTCATGTTTTAAACTTGTTTAAATATTGGTCAAACCTAGGATTTGACCAATATTCAAATGGGCATAAAATAAAAAAACAAAAAAAACAAAGCACATAGTCTTCTTATGTCATATAGTAAGCATTCAAGTTCATAAACAAGGTCTAGACATATTCAAACCAGGCTAATCATGTACCCCCTAACCCTAAACACTCTGTCTTAATTATATATGAAGTCAAGCATGAAGCAGAGAAGTGTGGTTTTGGGTTTCAAACATGGAAATTTCAAAAACCTCCCAAAAGCTTCATTTTAATTAGACTGACTGGTTAATTAAGAAGGATCCAGGATTAATTACCTTTTCATTGTCATGTTTTAAACTTTTTAAAATCTTGCTCAAACCTAGGATTTGACCAAAATTCAAATGGGCAGAAAAATTTAGAAAAAATCGAAAGAATGAAAAACCAAAGCACATAGCCTTCTTATGTCATATAGTAAGCATTCAAATTGATAAACATGGTCTAGACATATTCAAACCAGAAAAATCATGTATCTACCCCTAACCCTAAACTCTGTCTTATGAAGTCAAGCATGAACAGAAGTGGTTTTGGGTTTCAAACATGGTAAATTCAAGAACCTCCCAAAAGCTTCATTTTAGAGTGACTAAGAGAAGGATCCAGACTTAATTACCTTTTCATTTTCACATGTTAAACTTGTTTAAATCTTGCTCAAACCTAGGATTTTACCAAGATTCAAATGGGCATAAAAATCAAAAAAATGAAATACCAATGCACATAGTCCTCTTATATATGTCATATAGTAAGCATTCAACAAGTTGATAAACAAGGTCTAGACACATATTCAAACCAGACAAATCATGTATCTACCCCCTATCGACCCTAAACTTCGTCTTATATGAAGTCAAGCATGAAGAGAAGTGTGGTTTTTTGTTTCAAACATGGAAATTTCAAAAACCTCCGAAAAGCACATAGTCTTCCTATGTCATATAGTAAGCATTCAAGATAGTCTTCCTATGTCATGTAGTAAGCATTCAAGATAGTCTTCCTATGTCATGTATCTACACCCCCTAACCCTAAACTTTGTCATATGTAGTCAAGCATGAAGAGAAGTGGTTTTGGGTTTCAAATATGGAAATTTCAAAAACCTATCAAAAGCTTCATTTTAGAGTGACTGACTAATAAGGATCCATACTTAACTTTTCATTTTCATATAGTAATTAAGCATTCAAGTTGATAAACAAGGTTTAGACATATTCAAACCAAACAAATCATGTATCTACCCCTAACCCTAAACTCGGTCTTATGAAGTCTAGCATGAAGAGAAGTAGTTTTGGGTTTCAAACGTTTAAGCCAAAAGCCCCATTTCAAATATTTCAAACTTATTCAAATTTGGTTCAAATTTGAAAGACATACAAGTCATAGTACACATAGTGCATACATGTTCACACATACTGCACTAGATGCTAACCCTATAGTTTGAGGCCATTGGATGAGGTCGAAAAAATTCTTGGATTAAATGGGGTTGTTCGAACCCCGTAGTTGGATTTTTTTGAACCTTGATTTGTAGAACTGGGCAAAACCCTAGTTTAACCTATTTAATTATAGATTCGTAGGTCAATTTTCTACCTTTTTATTATTACTATGTAGCACATGTGTGTTTGCCCGTCGAGTGAAACTCGGAGGAAGAGGGATCACTCGGAAGGAGAGAAGAAGGGAGAGAATTATGGTGTCTTCCCTTTTTCGGGTGATGATGTTGACTGTTGTGCAGGTTTTGTCAGTGAGCAGGAGGTGCGAGCGAGCGAGCGAGTCGAGCGAGGCCGAGAATGAGAGAGTTTTTTTTATTGTGAGAGGGACAACCGAAGGATCCAGAAGGACCCACAGACTCCCAATACGCATCCTGATGCGTCTTCTCTTGACAAAGAAAATGGCTGGGAGTTTGCGTACCTATTGCACATGACTTGTGCTCACTGAAGTGTGGGACCTCACCCATGGACACCACACGTAAGTGACATACCTGTTGGTGTAAAAACTCGGTTGATTATTATAGTGCATTAGAACAAAGTTTCCTATGGATTCAAGGGTAGGAAATCCAAGTTAACTCATTTACATGTCATTATTTTTTCCATGAAGCAAAGTTAACACACCTATCAATTGGTACATTTTGGAGTGACTAAGAAGGATCCAGGCTTACTTATTCGTTTTCACGTGTAAAACTTGTCTAAATCTTGGTCAAACCAAATTGGCAGAAAATTCAAAAAAAAACTGAAAAATGAAAAACCAAAGCACATAGTCTTATATGTCATATAGTAAGCATTAAAGTTGATAAACAAGATCTAGACATATTCAAACCATACAAATCATCTATCTACCCCCAAACCCCTAAACTATGTCTTATGAAGTCACGCATGAAGAGAAGTGGTTTTGGGTTTCAAACATGGAATTTTCAAAAACCTCCCAAAAACTTCATTTTATAGTGACTAAGAAGGACACATGCTTCCCTTTTCATTTTCATGTTTTAAACTTGTTTAAATCTTGGTCAAACCTAGGATTCGACCAAGATTCAAATGGGCACAAAAAAAAGAAAAACAAAAGCACATAGTCTTCTTATATATGTCATATCGTAAGCATTCAAGTTGATAAACAAGGTCTAGATATATCCAAACCAGACAAATCATGTATCTACCCCGTGTCGATCTTACGAAGTCTAGCATGAAGAAAAGTTGTTTTGGGTTTCAAACATGGAAATTTCAAGAACATCCCAAAAGCTTCATTTTAGAGCGACTAAGAAGGATCCAGGCTTACCTTTCCATTTTCATGTTTTAAACTTGTTTAAATCTTGGTCAAATCTAGGATTTGACCAAGATTCAAATGGACCAAGATTCAAATGGGCATAAAATAAAAAAAAATAGAAAAATGAAAAACCAAAGCGCACATAGTCTTCTTATGTCATATAGTAAGCATTAAAGTTGGTAAACAAGGTCTAGACATATTCAAACTAGACAAATCATGTATCTACCCCCTAACCCCTAAACTCTGTCTTATAAAGTGTCAAGCATGAAGATAAGTGGTTTTGGGTTTCAAACATGGAAATTTCAAAAACCTCCCAAAAACTTCATTTTAGGGTGACTAAGAAGGATACAGGCTTCCCTTTTCATTTTCATGTTCTATACTTGTTTAAATCTTGGTCAAACCTATGATTTGACCAAGATTCAAATGTGCATCAAAATTCAAAAGAAAATCAGAAAAATGAAAAACCAAAGCACATAGTTTTCTTATGTCATATAGTAAGCATTAAAGTTGATAAACAAGGTCTATACATATTCAAACAAGAAAAATCATGTATCTACCCCCTAACCCTAAACTTTGTCTTATGTAGTCAAGCATGAAGAGAAGTGGTTTTGGGTTTCAAATATGGAAATTTCAAAAACCTATCAAAAGCTTCATTTTAGAGTGACTGACTAAGAAGGATCCATGCTTACCTTTTCATTTTCATATTTTAAACTTGTTTAAATCATTGTCAAGCCTAGGATTTGACCAAGATTTAAATGGGCATAAAATTAGAAAAAATCGTAAAAATAAAAAACAAAAGCACATAGTCTTCTTACGTCACATATATATATATAGTAAGCATTCAAAAGTTGATAAACAAGGTCTAGACATATTCAATCATGTATCTACCCCTAACCCTAAACTATGTCTTATGAAGTCAAGCATGAAGAGAAGTGTTTTTTGGTTTCAAACATGGAAATTTCAAAAACCTCCCCAAAGCTTCATTTTAGAGTGACTAAGAAGGATCCATGCTTACCTTTTCATTTTCATGTTTTAAACTTGTTTAAGTCATTGTCAAGCCTAGGATTTGACAAAGATTTAAATGGGCATAAAATTAAAAAAATCAGAAAAATGAAAAACAAAAGCACATAGTCTTCTTATGTCACATATGTATATAGTAAGCATTCAAAAGTTGATAAACAAAGTCTAGACATATTCCAATAAGACAAATCATGTATCTACCCCTAACCCTAAACTCTGTCTTATGAAGTCAAGCATGAAGAGAAGTGGTTTTTGGTTTCAAACATGCATGGAAATTTCAAAAACCTCCCAAAATCTTCATTTTAGAGTGACTAAGAAGGATCCAGGCTTACCTTTTCATTTTCATGTTTTAAACTTGTTTAAATCTTGGTCAAACCTAGTATTTGACCAATATTCAAATGTGCATAAAATAAATAAATTAAAAAACCAAAGCACATAGTCTTCTTATGACATATAGTAAACATTCAAGTTCATAAACAAGCTCTAGACATATTCAAACCAGTCAAATCATGTACCCCCTAACCCTAAACTTTGTCTTAATTATATATGAAGTCAAGCATGAAGCAGAGAAGTGTGGTTTTGGGTTTCAAACATGGAAATTTCAAAAACCTCCCAAAAGCTTCATTTTAATTAGACTGACTGGTTAATTAAGAAGGATCTAGGATTAATTACCTTTTCATTGTCATGTTTAAACTTGTTTAAATCTTGGTCGAACCTAGGATTTGACCAAGATTCAAATGGGCATAAAAAATTAGAAAAAATCGAAAGAATGAAAAACCAAAGCACGTAGCCTTCTTATGTCATATAGTAAGTATTCAAATTGATAAACATGGTCTAGGCATATTCAAACCAGAAAAATCATGTATCTACCCCTAACCCTAAACTCTGTCTTATGAAGTCAAGCATGAACAGAAGTGGTTTTTGGTTTCAAACATGGTAAATTCAAGAACCTCCCAAAAGCTTCATTTTAGGGTTTCTAAGAGAAGGATCCAGACTTACCTTTTCATTTTCACATGTTAAACTTGTTTAAATCTTGCTCAAACCTAGGATTTACCAAGATTCAAATGGGCATAGAAATCAAAAAATGAAATACCAATGCACATAGTCCTCTTATGTCATATAGTAAGCATTCAAGTTGATAAACAAGGTCTAGACATATTCAAACCAAACAAATCATGTATCTACCCCTTATCGACCCTAAAATTCGTCTTATGAAGTCAAGCATGAAGAGAAGTGGTTTTGGGTTTCAAACATGGAAATTTCAAAAACCTCCCAAAAGCTTCATTTTAGAGCGACTAAACGATCGTTGATTATCTTTTCATTTTCATGTTTTAAACTTATTTAAATCTTGGTCAAACCTAGGATTTGACCAAGATTCAAATGGGCATAAAAATTCAGACAAAAAATCTAAAGAATGAAAAACCAAAGCACATAGCCTTCTTAATTATGTCATATAGTAAACATTCAAGTTGATAAACAAGGTCTAGACATATTCAAACCAGAAAAATCATGTGTCTACCCCTAACCCTAAACTCTGTCTTAGGAAGTCCAGCATGAAGAAAAGTGGTTTTGGGTTTCAAACATGCATGGAAATTTCAAGAACCTCCCAAAAGCTTCATTTTAGAGTGACTACGAAGGATCCATGCTTACACCTTTTCATTTTCATGTTTTAAACTTGTTTAAATCCTGGTCAAACTTGGGATTTGACCAAGATTCAAATGGGCATAAAATTCAAAAAAAATAGATAAATGAAAAACCAAAGCACATAGTCTTCTTATGTCATATAGTAAGCATTCAAGTTGATAAACAAGGTCTAGACATATTGAAACCAGACAAATCATGTACTATGTACCCCTATCCCTAAACTATGTCTTATGAAGTCTAGCATGAAAAGAAGTGGTTTTGGGTTTCAAACATGGAAATTTCAAAAACCTCCCAAAAGCTTCATTTTGGATTGACTAAGGAGGATCTAGGCTTAGTTATTCATTTTCATGTTTTAAACTTGTTTAAATCTAGGTCAAACCTAGGATTTGAGCAAGATTCAAATAGACATAAAAAAATCAACTGTTTACAACAGCACACAAAATAAACATGAAATTACATCTAAATCCCTAACTTTTACATGGAGGACCCCTGGCCGAAAGCAAGAAATGCGATCGGGTCTTGAATCTTGATGCATCTTCTCTTGACAAAGAAGATCGCTGGGAGTTTGCGTATGTACAGCACGTCACTTGTGCTCACTGAAGTGTGGGACCTGACGCATGGGCAACACACGTAAGTGACATGGATTCAAGAGTAGGGAAGCCAAGAGAAAAAAACGAGAATTTGGACAAAAATAACCCAATCTTGCTAGTATGTCGAAAGTTTGTTTTTCCCAATCTTTTTGACTTTGGGTTATTTCTGTCTATTTTGCCGAAAAAACGAGGAAAGAGACTGGAGACTAGTTGAGGATTTCTGGTGTCAGACTGGAAACAGTGATGCATCTAGCTTCAGAGTACGTCAGATTAAGACTTCCTGAGCAACACTAGTCTGACGTAAGTACAGTGTATACAGACAAGACAGGGACCCGACATTGCTACCCACGTCCCTCTGCGCCCCTTCAAAGAAATCATACTCCGTACTAGAATCTCGAATCATAGGAATTAGTCTGACACGATTTCTGATTGTTTAATTCATAGGATTACAATTTTCAGAATTCACTGACAATACATTTTTATATAAAAACAAAAAAATACTTCATTGTGTAACTGTATGTTATTATTTCTTTTAGTTTTCACATGTAATCAAACGTTATTGGATCCAAATACCGTTGTTTCTCAATCCTATATATATGGAGATGATCATCACTCTCTAATCATACAATTTTCATATTCCCGCACTTTGAAAATCTTGCGAATAATCAAAGCAGCCAAAATTTATGGTGTGTATTGTATATGTTTATGGCATGCTTAGTTTCATCGAATATTGTTTGGTTACATCGTGGGGAAACCACGTGAATTTAGATTAATTGTTGCATGTTTGTTTGTGGTGTGACCAACTGCTTTTGCAACGAAACAACCCCCCCCCCCCCACCATGCACGCATTGTTTGGGTCGCATGCATGATGTGTACAAAATATTAAAATAGAAATAATGCAGGAATTGAATATGATTGCATGTTGAATAAATCCTATATGAAAGAAATCACACAAATTTTAATTCCATGTTCTTTGGTTGTAGTGCTACACAAAAAACACGTGAATTAGTATGAATTATCATGTATTCAAGAATCAAAGGAGCCACTGAGATTTGAATCCCACAAAATTTCTATGAATTTCTTTGAACCAAACAAGCCCAACAAGATTCCTAAGGAATATAATACAACGAATCAAACGGCTTCCGTTGTTGGAATATTTCCTTAGGACATCAATCCTATAGACACTATATGATCCAGTTTCAGCGACAATCTGGTCGGTGTAGGCTCGAGGAGGCCAATTGTATATATATGTTTGGACCCGGTTGGTTGAGTGATCATGCTCGTGACATCCAGCCTGAAAGGTAAAATTCGGGCAAGGCCAACGTGATGCCACAATACTTTTGAAATACTCAAAAGCGCGTAATATTTGTGAAATTTTAATAATAGCTACTACTTATGTGATTTTTTCGCTCATACGCTTATTGAGGGGTAGGCTAACCCTAATGGCCTCCTCAAGATCCCTACCTCTACCAACGTTTCCCGAGTTCATCCACCTCGACGGGTTCCTTGCCACTTTTGACCATGTTGTGGGCCTCATTTCGGGTTCCCGTACCACGACCAGTCCTTATCAGGAGTCCCGAACCCGATCACTACAAGAAAAGTTGCCATGGCCGACGAAGTTGAAGTCGCGCCGTGGTTGCTGGTGACCATGGCCGATGATTTTTGGTCTCTCCGTTGTGCATGTCAAAACGTTTTTTTCTTGTTTTTGAGGCCACCTAGCCCGACGAAAACGGCCAAAACGTCGCGTATGGTGGCCCGGGATGTGGTGCATCTCGAAATCTCGGGTTCGCCGGCCGAGTCAACGCAAATCCGCACCACCGAGGGATGTAGGGCCCAGATGGTAGCCTCTCTGGCATTGTTTTTTTTCTCGATCGCGCCATCTCGTTCAACGCTCTCCGATCGAGCCGTTTACGATGCAGGATCATGGGTCCCGCATGTCATCCTCTATGAACCAAAGGTGTATCTAGTGCTACTTCCTTTTTCTTTTGATCCCTTGCCGCCTTGGAAACGTTGAGACCGCTGCTGCTAAATGGGACCCGCATGTCATCCTCTATGTACAATCAAGTTTCTTTTCTTGGAATTTTTTTTGGCACCTCATATTTGGTCACTTGCCTTTTTCTTTCGATCCCCTGCCGCCTCTCAAACGGTGATACCACTGCTGCTAAATGGGACCCGCATGTCATCCTCTATGTACTATAAAACTTTCTTTTCTTGAATTAATTTTGGCTCCTCATATTTGGTCACTTGCCTTTTTCTTTCGATCCCCTGCCGCCTCTCAAACGGTGATACCGCTGCTGCTAAATGGGACCCGCATGTCATCCTCTATGTACTATAAAACTTTCTTTTCTTGAATTATTTTTGGCACCTCATATTTGGTCACTTGCCTTTTTCTTTCGATCCCGTCCCGCCTCTCAAACGGTGATACCGCTGCTGCTAAATGGGACCTGCATGTCATCCTCTATCTACTATAAAACTTTCTTTTCTTGAATAATTTTTGGCTCCTCATATTTGATCACTTGCCTTTTTCTTTCGATCTCATGCCACGTTTGAAACGTTGAGGAACCTGCAGGGTCATGGGACCCGCATGTCATCCTCTATGTACTATAAAAGTTCATTTTCTTGGTTTTTTTCCACCCTCTGATTTTTGGCTATTTCCTTTTTCTTTTGAACCCCTGCCGCCTTTGAAACGTTGAGGACTCTGCTGGCTCATAGGTCCCACATGTCAGCCTCTATGTACAATCAAGTTTCTTTTCTTGAATTATTTTTGGATCCTGATATTTGGTCACTTGCCTTTTTCTTTCGATCTCATGCCACGTTTGAAACGTTGAGGAACCTGCTGGCTCATGGGACCCACATGTCATCCTCTATGTACAATAAAACTTTCTTTTCTTGGATTTTTTTGGCACCTGATATTTGCTCACTTGCCTTTTTCTTTTGATCTCATGCCGCCTTTGAAACGTTGACTAAGCTGCTGGCTCATGGGTCCCGCATGTCATCCTCTACGACAATAAAAGTTTTCTTTCTTGGAGTTATTTTTTTACCCCTAATTTCTGGCTATTTGCCTTTTTCTTTTGATCTCCTGCCCCCTCTGAAACGATGAGGACGCTGTTGGCAGGTCGGTCCCACATGTCATCCTCTATGTACAATAAAAGTTTCTTTTGATGGATTTATTTTGAACCCCTAATCAATTTCTGGATATTTCCTTTTTTTCTTTTGATCCCCTGCCGCCTTGAAATCGCTGAGGATGCTGCTGCCTCATGGGTCCCGCATGTCATCCTCTCAGAACGGTAAATGTTTTCTTTTCTTGGATTTTGTTGACCAAATGATTTTTGGCTTATTTTTTCTTTCGATCTCCTGCAGCCTTTAAAACGTTGAGGACGCTGCTGGCTCACGGGTCCCACATGTCAGCCTCTATGAACAATAAACGCTGAGGATGCTGCTGCCTCATGGGTCCCGCATGTCATCCTCTTAGAACGAAAATGTTTCTTTTCTTGGATTTTTTACCAACAGATTTTTGTTTATTTTTTCTTTCCATCCCCTGCCGCCTTTAAAACGTTGACGATGCTACTGGCTCATGGGTCCCCGATGTCAGCCTCCCCATACAACAAACATGTGATATCTTGATTATTTTGCAGACAATAAACAGTGTATTGCGCTCTGAGCTATTTCAAACGGATAAAATAAATCTTTATTTTTACATAAACAAACTTATATGTTGAATCTCCTTTTTTTTTTGTTTTTGCGAAGCATAGGACTTTCCTGTTTTTTTTTTTTAGAAAATTCTGAACTTTCCTGTTTTGGAGTGGGCTGAAATTGTACGAGTCAAAAGGCCAAGCAGGATAGTTCGAAGGCCCAGATGTCCAGATGCAGCCCAATTGAAATCTTTCTTCTTGGATTTTTTTTCACCCCCTGATTTCTGGCTACTTCATTTTTCTTTTGGTCCTGTGCCGCCTTCGAAACGTTGAGACCGCTGCTGCAAAATGGGACCCGCATGTCATCCTCTATGTACAATAAAATTTCTTTTTTTGGATTATTTTTGGCACTCATGGGTCCCGCATGTCATCCTCTATGAACCAAAATTCTTTCTATTCTTGGATTTTTTTGACCCCCTGATTTCTGGCTACTTCCTTTTTTCTTTTGATCCCTAGCTTGTCGCCTTGGAAACGTTGAGACCGCTGCTGCTAAATGGGACCCGCATGTCATCCTCTATGTGCAATCAACTTTCTTTTCTTGGAATTTTTTTTGTCACCTCATATTTGGTCACTTGCATTTTTCTTTCGATCCCGTGCAGCCTCTCAAACGGTGATACCGCTGCTGCTAAATGGGACCCGCATGTCATCCTCGATGTAAAACTTTCTTTTCTTGGATTATTTTTGGCTCCTGATATTTGGTCACTTGCATTTTTTTTCTTTCGATCTCATGCCACGTTTGAAACGTTGAGGAACCTGCTGGCTCATGGGACCCGCATGTCATCCTCTATGTGCAATAAAAGTTTATTTTCTAGGGTTTTTTCACTCTCTGATTTTTGGCTATTTCCTTTTTCTTTTGATGCCCTGCCGCCTTGGAAACGTTGAATAAGCTGCTTACTCATGGGACCCGCATGTCATCCTCTATGTACAATCAAGTTTCTTTTCTTGAATTATTTTAGGCTCCTGATATTTCGTCACTTGCCTTTTTCTTTCGATCTCATGCCGCCTTTGAAACGTTGAGTAAGCTGCTGGCTCATAGGTCCTGCATGTCATCCTCTACGAACAATAAAAGTTTCCTTTCTTGGAGTTATTTTTGACCCCTAATTTCCTTTTTATTTTGATCCCCTGCCCCCTTTGAAACGATGAGGACTCTGTTGGCAGGTCGGTCCCACATGTCATCCTCTATGAACAATAAAAGTTTCCTTTAGTGGATTTATTTTTGACCCCTAATTAATTTCTGGCTATTTCCTTTTTTTTCTTTTGATCCCCTGCCGCCTTGGAAACGTTGAGGATGCTGCTGCCTCATCGGTCCTGCATGTCATCCTCTCAGAACGATAAATGTTTTCTTTTCTTGGATTTTTTACCAACTGATTTTTGGTTTTTTTTTATTTTCGATCCCCTGCCTTTGAAACGTTGACGACGCTGCTGGCTCATGGGTCCCTGATGTCAGCCTCCCCGTACAAGAAACATGTGATATCTTGATTATTTTGCAGACAATAAACAGTGTATTTCGCTCTGAGCTATTGCAAACGGATAAATTAAATCTTTATTTTTACAACTTATATCTTGAATCTCCTTGTTTTTTGTTTTTGCGAAGCATAGGACATTCCTGTTTTTTTTTTTGAGAAAAATCCGAACTTTCATGTTCTGGAGTGGGCTGAAATTGTACGAATCAAAAGGCCCAGAAGGATAGTTCGAAGGCCCAGATGTCCAGATGCAGCCCAATTGAAATCTTTCTTTTCTTGGATTTTTTTCACCCCCTGATTTCTGGCTACTTCATTTTTCTTTTGGTCCTGTGCCGCCTTGGAAACATTGAGACCGCTGCTGCAAAATGGGACCCGCATGTCATCCTCTATGTACAATAAAATTTCTTTTCTTGGATTATTTTTGGCTCCTGATATTTGGTCACTTGCCTTTTTCTTTCGATCTCATGCCACGTTTGAAACGTTGAGGAATCTGCTGGCTCATGGGACCCGCATGTCATCCTCTATGTACAATAAAAGTTTGATTTCTTGGATTTTTTTCACCCTCTGATTTTTGGCTATTTCCTTTTTCTTTTGATCCCCTGCCGCCTTTGAAACGTTTAGTAAGCTGCTGGCTCATAGGTCCCACATGTCAGCCTGTATGAACGATAAAGCTTTCCTTTCTTGGAGTTTTTTTTGACCCCCTAATTTCTGGCTACTTTCTTTTTCTTTTGATCTCAATCCGCATTTGAAACGTTGGGACCCGCATGTCATCATCTATGTACAATCAACTTTCTTTTCTTCGAGTTTTTTTACCCCCTAATTTCTGGCTACTTTCTTTTTCTTTTGATCTCAAGCCGCATTTGAAACGTTGGGACCTCTGCTGCGAAATGGGACAGCATGTCATCCTCTATGTACAATAAAAGTTTCTTTTCTTCGATTATTTTTCACCCTCTGATTTTTGGCCACTTGCCTTTTTCTTTCGATCTCATGCCGCCTTTGAAAATGTTGCGGAACCTGCTGGCTCATGGGACCCGCATGTCATCCTCTATGTACTATAAAAGTTTCTTTTCTTGGATTTTTTTCACCCTCTGATCTTTAGCTATTTCCATTTTCTTTTGATCCCCTGCCGCCTTGGAAACGTTGAGTAAGTCAATCGTTGGGACCCGCATGTCATCCTCTATGTACAATCAAGTCTCTTTTCTTGGATTTTTTTTACCCCCTTATTTTTGGTCACTTGCCTTTTTCTTTCGATCTCATGCAGCCTCAGAAACGTTGAGGAAGCTGCTGGCTCATGGGACCCACATGTCATCCTCTATACTATAAAAGTTTCTTTTCTTGGATTTTTTTACCCTCTTATTTTTGGCTATTTCCTTTTTCTTTTGATCCCCTGCCGCCTTGGAAACGTTGATTAAGCTGCTGACACAAGGGGCCCGCATGTCATCCTCTATGTACAATCAACTTGCAAGATCTTGGAGCGAAAGAGCTTGTATAAGTGGGACCCATATGTCATCCTCTATGTACAATAAAAGTTTCTTTTCTTGGATTATTTTTTGCTCCTGATATTTGGTCAGTTTCCTTTTTCTTTTGATCTCATGCCGCCTCTGAAACTTTGAGTAAGGTGCTGGCTCATGGGACCCGCATGTCATCCTCTATGTACAATAAAGTTTCTTTTCTTAGATTTTTTTACCCCCTGATTTTTGCTAACTTGCTTTTTTCTTTTCGATCATATGCCGCCTTTGAAATTGAGGTCGCCGCTGGCTCATGGGTCCCACATGTCAGCCTCTATGAACAACAAACCTTTCCTTTGTTGGATTTATTTTTTACCCCTAATTTCTGGCTATTTGCCTTTTTTTCTTTTGATCCCCTGCGGCCTTTGAAACGATGAGGACGCTGCCGGCAGGTCGGTCCCACATGTCATCCTCTATGAAGAATAAAAGTTTCCTTTTTGGATTTATTTTTGACCCCTAATTTCGGCTATTTGCCTTTTTCTTCCGATCCTGCCGACTTCGAAATGATGAGGATGCAATGGCGTATCGGTCCCACATGTCAGCCTCTATGAACTATAAATGTTTCCTTTGTAGGATTTATTTTTTACCCCTATTTTCGGGCTACTTGCCTTTTTCTTTGAAACGTTGAGGACGCTACTGTCTCATGGGTCCCACATGGCATCCTCTCTGAACGATAAACCTTCATTTCTTGTTAACGACAGGTTTATCAGTATTATTTTCGCAGACTAATACAAGCTCTTTCGCTCCAAGATCTTGCAAGTTAATAGAATAAATCATGGAATTATTAGGATATGTTTTAAATTTCAAATCCACTTTATGAATTTTTGAAAATACCGTGATCTATGTGGGTATGGAGCGATCAAGGATTTTCATATTGGCCATGAGCAGTTTCAAAAATTGCAACCCAATAATTCAAAATAAATACAAACAACTTTTATGTAGAATCTCCGTGTTTTTGTTTTTTCCCAATCATAGGATCTGTGGTTCTTTAGAAAAGGGCCAATATTGCATGAGCAGAAAGGCCCATTTGTAGTTATTGGGCTTCGACAAATGAGCAAGTAGGCCTATAGCAAATACCTTGTAGATGCCCGTTGGAACCCAAAAGTATTTGTTGCCTAGACTTAGATGCCAAACTCAGCCTTATTGACATGAACCTTGCTATGCACACGACAATTTTAGTCCGATCCATGTACGAAACACAAGATCCAACCCTTCGTGTGAGGAAGGAGGTGGCAGCACACCTCCAGATGCTCAATCGTACATACGCATATCATATAGGAGTTGTCGTGTGTACATCAGTTCCGTATTGACATGTTTTTTTCTTTGGTTCACATGTGGGGTCCGCACAGTCACCTAGGTCGCACATCTACTTCCTTGCTCATAGTTGATGCATGTTCGGTTTGGGGATAGGGTGGAACCGAACACACCCCCGTGCCAGTGGATGTACTTTACCCTTTAGCGGCGAAAAAAATAGGAATGGTCCTCTCATGAGTATGATCAACAAGAGGTGGCTATATTATAAAGGACGTACACACATTGTAATTATAGTGCTGAAATAAAGTCAATCCTAAAACAGCCATGCATGGGTTATAATATGAAGGCAACACGAAATACAAAAGCAGGTGATGTCTACGGGTGCTTCTATTCTTGTAGACAGTGTTGGGCCTCCAAGAGCAGAGGTTTGTAGAACAGCAGCAAGTTTCCCTTAAGTGGATCACCCAAGGTTTATCGAACTCAGAGAGGAAGAGGTCAAAGATATCCCTCTCATGCAACCCTGCAACCACAAAGCAAGAAGTCTGTTGTGTCCCCAACACACCTAATAGGTGCACTAGTTCGGCGAAGAGATAGTGAAATACAAGTGGTATGAATGAATATGAGCAGTAGTAACGGCGCCAGAAAAGTGCTTGCTGGCGTGCAGATGATGGTAGTAATATTACAGGAAGTAAAGATGCATTAAAACAGTAAACAAGCAGCGATAGCAGTATTTAGGAACAAGGCCTAGGGATCATACTTTCACTAGTGGACACTCTCAACATTGATCACATAACAGAATAAATAGATAGATGCTAGACTCTACACCCTCTTGTTGGATGATGAACACCACTAACTGTGTAGGATTACACGAACCCTCAATGCCGGAGTTAACAAGCTCCACAATATTCAATGTTCATATTTAAATAACCTTAGAGTGCATAACAGATCAACATAACCAAACCAAGTACTAACATAGCATGCACACTGTCACCTTCACACTACGAAAGGAGGAATAGATCACATCAATACTATCATAGCAATAGTTAACTTCATAATCTACAAGAGATCACAATCATAGCCTACGCCAAGTACTAACACGATGCACACACTGTCACCATTACACCGTGCAGGAGGAATAAACTACTTTAATAACATCACTAGAGTAGCACACAGATAAATTGTGATACTAAACAAATTGCAATCATAAAGAGATATAAATAAGCACTTCACTATGCTACTCTGAATTACTCTCTGGCAAGATAACGAACACTAATTCATCATGTAGGCAAACCTTAAAGATGCATTCCCAAGTACTAATGAACACCCCACGCTGTCACTTTGAGCATTCACAGGAGGTACTAACACACCACAATTTCATAGAGACATCCAACTCAAATCATAACTCAGTGAATAAGTATTCTGTGAAATATAGCCTAAGAGACCCACACGGTGCACACACTGTCACCTTTACACACGTGGGACAAGGAGTCTCCGGAGATCACATAAGTAAAATCCACTTGACTAGCATAATGACATCTAGATTACAAGCATCATCATATGAATCTCAATCATGTAAGGTAGCTCATGAGATTATTGTATTGAAGTACATAGGAGAGAGATGAACCACATAGCTACCGGTACAGCCCCGAGCCTCGATGGAGAACTACTCCCTCCTCATGGGAGACAACAGCGTTGATGAAGATGGCAGTGGTGTCGATGGAGAAGCCTTCCGGGGGCACTTCCCCGTCCCAGCGGCGTGCCGGAACAGAGACTCCTGTCCCCCAGATCTTGGCTTCGCGATGGCGGCGGCTCTGGAAGGTTTTCTCTGGTTTCGTCGAACGTCGTAGGGTTTTCGCGATGGAGGCTTTAAGTAGGCGGAAGGGCAAGGTCGGTGGAGTCACGAGGGACCCACACAACAGGGCGGCGCGGGCCCTAGCCTGGCCGCGCCGCCTTAGTGTGGCGCCACCTCGTGGCCCCACTTCGTATCTCCCCCGGTCTTCTAGAAGCTTCGTGTGAAAATAGGACCCTGGGCGTTGATTTCGTCCAATTCCGAGAATATTTCCTTACTAGGATTTCTGAAACCAAAAACAGCATAAAACAGGAACTGGCACTTCGGCATCTCGTCAATAGGTTAGTTCCGGAAAACGCATAATAATGACATATAATGTGTATAAAACATGTAGATATCATCAATAATGTGGCATGGAACATAAGAAATTATCGATACGTCGGAGACGTATCAGCATCCCCAAGCTTAGTTCCTGCTCGTCCCGAGCAGGTAAACGATAACTAAGATAATTTCTGGAGTGACATGCCATCATAACCTTGATCATACTATTGTAAGCATATGTAATGAATGCAGTGATCAAAACAATGGTAATGTCATGAGTAAACAAATGAATCATAAAGCAAATACTTTTCATGAATAGTACTTCAAGACAAGCATCAATAAGTCTTGCATAAGAGTTAACTCATAAAGCAATAAATCAAAGTAAAGGTGTTGAAGCAACAAAAAGGAAGATTAAGTTTCAGCGGTTGCTTTCAACTTATAACATGTATATCTCATGGATAGTTGTCAATGCAAAGTAATATAACAAGTGCAATATGCAAGTATGTAGGAATCAATGCACAGTTCACACAAGTGTTTGCT
Source organism: Lolium perenne (assembly GCF_019359855.2). NCBI lineage: Eukaryota > Viridiplantae > Streptophyta > Magnoliopsida > Poales > Poaceae > Lolium > Lolium perenne. The sequence continues at coordinate 122,254,918 of NC_067250.2, read as the reverse complement.
TCTTGAGATGGAGAGAAATAGGTGAACTGACTCAACATAAAAGTAAAAGAAAGGTCCTTCAAAGAGGAAAGCATCGATTGCTATATTTGTGCTAGAGCTTTTATTTTAAAAACATGAAACAATTTTGTCAACGGTAGTAATAAAGCATATGTATCATGTAAATTATATCTTACAAGTTGCAAGCCTCATGCATAGTATACTAGTAGTGCCCGCACCTTGTCCTAATTAGCTCGGATTACCAGGATTATCATCGCAATACACATGTTTTAACCAAGTGTCACAAAGGGGTACCTCTATGCCGCCTGTACAAAGGTCTAAGGAGAAAGCTCGCATTTGGATTTCTCGCTTTTGATTATTCTCAACTTAGACATCCATACCGGGACAACATAGACAATAGATAATGGACTCCTCTTTAATGCATAAGCATGTAGCAACAATTAATGTTCTCATATGAGATTGAGGATATATGTCCAAAACTGAAACTTCCACCATGATTCATGGCTTTAGTTAGCGGCCCAATGTTCTTCTCTAACATTATGCATGCTCTAACCATTTAATGAATGGTAAATCTCCCTTACTTCAGACAAGACGAACATGCATAGCAACTCACATGATATTCAACAAAGAGTTGATGGCGTCCCCAGGAGCATGGTTATCGCACAACAAACAACTTAATAAGAGATAAAGTGCATAAGTACATATTCAATACCACAATAGTTTTTAAGCTATTTGTCTCATGAGCTATATATTGCAAAGGTAAAGAATGGAAATTTTAAAGGTAGCACTCAAGCAATTTACTTTGGAATGGCGGAGAAATACCATGTAGTAGGTAGGTATGGTGGACACAAATGGCTTAGTGGTTGGCTCAAGGATTTTGGATGCATGAGAAGTATTCCCTCTCGATACAAGGTTTAGGCTAGCAAGGTTATTTGAAACAATCACAAGGATGAACCGGTGCAGCAAAACTCACATAAAAGACATATTGTAAACATTATAAGACTCTACACCGTCTTCCTTGTTGTTCAGAACTCAATACTAGAAATTATCTAGACTTTAGAGAGACCAAATATGCAAACCAAATTTTAGCAAGCTCTATGTATTTCTTCATTAATGGGTGCAAATTATATGATGCAAGAGCTTAATATGAGCACAACAATTGCCAATTATCACATTATTCAAGACATTTTATCAATTACTACATGTAGCATTTCCCGTTTCCAGCCATATAACAATTAACGAAGCAGTTTCAACCTTCGCCATGAACATTAAAAGCTAAGAACACATGTGTTCATATGAACCAGCGGAGCGTGTCTCTCTCCCACACAAGCATGAACTTATTCAAACAAAAACAAAAACAAAAACAAACCGACGCTCCAAGCAAAGCACATAAGATGTGACCGAATAAAAATATAGTTTCAAGGGAGGAACCTGATAAATTTGTCGATGAAGAAGGGGATGCCTTGGGCATCCCCAAGCTTAGACGCTTGAGTCTTCTTGAAATATGCAGGGATGAACCACCGGGGCATCCCCAAGCTTAGACTTTTCACTCTTCTTAATCATAGTATATCATCCTCCTCTCTTGACCCTTGAAAACTTCCTCCACACCAAACTCGAAACAAACTCATTAGAGGGTTAGTGCATAATCAAAAATTCACATGTTCAGAGATAACACAATCATTCTTAACACTTCTTGACATTGCACAAAGCTACTGGAAGTCAATGGAACAAAGAAATCCATCCAACACAGCAAAAGAGGCAATGCGAAATAAAAGGCAGAATCTGTCAAAACAGAACAGTCCGTAAAGACGAATTTTAAAGTGGCACCAGACTTGCTCAGATGAAAATGCCCAAATTGAATGAAAGTTGCGTACATATCTGAGGATCACGCATGTAAATTGGCAGATTTTTCTGAGTTACCTACAGAGAATTAGGCCCAGATTCGTGACAGATAGAAATCTGTTTCTGCGCAGTAATCCAAATCTAGTATCAACCCTACTATCAAAGACTTTACTTGGCACAACAATGCAATAAAATAAGATAAGGAGAGGTTGCTACAGTAGTAACAACTTCCAAGACTCAAATATAAAACAAAAGTACTGTAGCAAAATAAACACATGGGTTATCTCCCAAGAAGTTCTTTCTTTATAGCCATTAAGATAGGCTCAGCAATTTTAATGATGCTCGCGCAAGAAATAGTATTTGAAGCAAAAGAGAGCATCAAGAGGCAAATTCAAAACAAATTTAAGCCTAACATGCTTCCTATGAAAAGGAATCTTGTACACAAATGAATTCATGAAGAACAAAGTGACAAGCATAAGAGGATAAAACAAGAGTAACTTCACAATTCTCAACATAAAGAGGGGAAACTTAACATTATTAAGATGTATACAACCATGTTTCCCTCTCTCATAATAACTTTCAGTAGTGTCATGAACAAATTCAACAATATAAGTATCACATAAAACATCTTTATTCACATGCATAAAAGTATCATTACCCTCCACATAAGCATAGTCAATTTTATTGGTAATAGTGGGAGCAAATTCAACAAAGTAGCTATCATTATTATTCTCATCATCAAATATAGGAGGCATATTGTAATCATAATCAAATTTATCCTCCATAACAAAGTGTACTAAAAGACTACTATCATTATAATCATCATAAATAGGAGGCAAAGTATCATCAAAGTAAATTTTCTCCTCAATGCTTGGGGGACTAAAAATATCATGCTCATCAAAGCCAGCTTCCCCAAGCTTAGAATTTTCCATATCATTAGCAACAATGGTGTTCAAAGCATTCATACTAATATGTTCCATAGGTTTTTAAATTTTCGCATCAAACCATCCATGTCTTTAATCAGGAAATAGAATAAGAAGCTCATTGTTGTCCATTATGCCTAACTAGTGTAAACAAGAAACAAAAAGATGCAATTGCAGGATCTAAAGGAAATAGCTTCGAGCATACACACAACGGCAACAGAAAATTACTTTACCTGGGACCGGAGTATGAGTGCCTTTTACCTTTCCTCCCCGGCAACGGCGCCAGAAAATAGCTTGATGTCTACGGGTGCTTCTATTCTTGTAGACAGTGTTGGGCCTCCAAGAGCAGAGGTTTGTAGAACAGCAGCAAGTTTCCCTTAAGTGGATCACCCAAGATTTATCGAACTCAGGGAGGAAGAGGTCAAAGATATCCCTCTCATGCAACCCTACAACCACAAAGCAAGAAGTCTCTTGTGTCCCCAACACACCTAATAGGTGCACTAGTTCGGCGAAGAGATAGTGAAATACAAGTGGTATGAATGAATATGAGCAGTAGTAACGGCGCCAGAAAAGTGCTTGCTGGCGTGCAGATGATGGTAGTAATATTGCAGGAAGTAAATATGCAGTAAAACAGTAAACAAGCAGCGATAGCAGTATTTAGGAACAAGGCCTAGGGATCATACTTTCACTAGTGGACACTCTCAACATTGATCACATAACAGAATAAATAGATAGATGCTAGACTCTACACCCTCTTGTTGGATGATGAACACCACTAACTGTGTAGGATTACACGAACCCTCAATGCCGGAGTTAACAAGCTCCACAATATTCAATGTTCATATTTAAATAACCTTAGAGTGCATAACAGATCAACATAACCAAACCAAGTACTAACATAGCATGCACACTGTCACCTTCACACTACGAAAGGAGGAATAGATCACATCAATACTATCATAGCAATAGTTAACTTCATAATCTACAAGAGATCACAATCATAGCCTACGCCAAGTACTAACACGATGCACACACTGTCACCATTACACCGTGCAGGAGGAATAAACTACTTTAATAACATCACTAGAGTAGCACACAGATAAATTGTGATACTAAACAAATTGCAATCATAAAGAGATATAAATAAGCACTTCACTATGCTACTCTGAATTACTCTCTGGCAAGATAACGAACACTAATTCATCATGTAGGCAAACCTTAAAGATGCATTCCCAAGTACTAATGAACACCCCACGCTGTCACTTTGAGCATTCACAGGAGGTACTAACACACCACAATTTCATAGAGACATCCAACTCAAATCATAACTCAGTGAATAAGTATTCTGTGAAATATAGCCTAAGAGACCCACACGGTGCACACACTGTCACCTTTACACACGTGGGACAAGGAGTCTCCGGAGTTCACATAAGTAAAATCCACTTGACTAGCATAATGACATCTAGATTACAAGCATCATCATATGAATCTCAATCATGTAAGGCAGCTCATGAGATTATTGTATTGAAGTACATAGGAGAGAGATGAACCACATAGCTACTGGTACAGCCCCGAGCCTCGATGGAGAACTACTCCCTCCTCATGGGAGACAACAGCGTTGATGAAGATGGCGGTGGTGTCGATGGAGAAGCCTTCCGGGGGCACTTCCCCGTCCCGGCGGCGTGCTGGAACAGAGACTCCTGTCCCCCAGATCTTGGCTTCGCGATGGCGGCGGCTCTGGAAGGTTTTCTCTGGTTTCGTCGAACGTTGTAGGGTTTTCGCGACGGAGGCTTTAAGTAGGCGGAAGGGCAAGGTCGGTGGAGTCACGAGGGACCCACACAACAGGGCGGCGCGGGCCCTAGCCTGGCCGCGCTGCCTTAGTGTGGCGCCACCTCGTGGCCCCACTTCGTATCTCCCCCGGTCTTCTGGAAGCTTCGTGTGAAAATAGGACCCTGGGCGTTGATTTCGTCCAATTCCGAGAATATTTCCTTACTAGGATTTCTGAAACCAAAAACAGCAGAAAACAGGAACTGGCACTTCGGCATCTCGTCAATAGGTTAGTTCCGGAAAATGCATAATAATGACATATAATGTGTATAAAACATGTAGATATCATCAATAATGTGGCATGGAACATAAGAAATTATCGATACGTCGGAGACGTATCAGCAGGGCAGTGTTCAAATAAACTGATTAAAACTAGTACATACTAAAAACAGTGTACTACTTCTCAACACTTCAAGCATAATAAAAAAGTGTGTCACTGTTTTTTTAAAGGTAACACCGAACGGGCAATGTTTAAAGCAGGCTTAAACCACATAGCCGCTTGTCGGACACTATCCCAACCATCCTTGGGAAGGCTGATAACTCCCACAGTCTCACCTTCATCTGGCTGGAGGTTGCAGCGCAAAATTTTAGGGTATTGATTATGACGAATATTCTGGTATGCTGTGTAGACGCAGTTTTTCCTCATGAATGGAACCAATGTGCCATCAGGAGCTTTGGATTCACGCTTCTTCAGGTTGGCAATGATCGGGTAATTGAGTCCGAGGAACAGAGAGTGGTCGCTGAGGCTGTTAACCTGCCTCCAAAGAAAGTCCCCTGCACGTGCAGTAGATAAGGGATCCAGCTCAAAGACGTAGGTGGCAACCGGAGGATACTGCCGTAGCTGAAGCCCATTAGCAGCATAGGGAATGTCAGGAGGTACTTCAGCATTGGCATTCCCAATCTTGTTTACTGTAAGGATGATCATCAATCGCTTGCCATCAGCAGATGGAGCGAGGAACCACGCGTACTGCTGATCATCCACCACCGGTGGCGGGATTACAAACAGGGGCATCAGGTTTTCTACAATATTAGAAATGGAGACGAATAGGGTGTTACTGGCAACCATATTCAAACAGCAGCATTGTTCATCGTTCATGCTCACAGTATAAATACGACTATGTAAGCTAAGGACATTGGTCATTCATGTGTTCAAATCGAGTGTCCAATATATCAGTTATACTGCATCCATCCCACGAAACTAGTGTAAACTTCGCCAAAACTAGACACTAGTTAGTGTATACACAGTTATATACTACCTCTGTCCCACCGAAAGTGTCTGAGATTTGTCCAAATTCAGATGTATCTAGACAATGAAAGCATATAGATACATTCAAATTTTGACAAATATATATCATCTTAAGTTTAAGTCCTGTGTTGTAGTTAATTCCCTTTGTCTTAAGTGATCTATTAGAGAGCTTCCCTGTGACCACCCGAAGGGTAAGAAATGTTTAACTGTATAAGTGGATTGCCTAGACCTTTCCATCAGTTCGGACTTTTGGTTGCGTTGGCTAGTCCATGAAGCTTGACATGGTGTCAGAGCCAGGGTCTCGAGTTCGAGTCCTGGCTTTCGCAATTTATCCTAAAATTGTTGTTGCCCCCTCGGAGTCCACGTATAAGCCTCTTGATCTATACCTCTGAGTCTTTCCACATGTTGACTTGTCTCCCATCACACGTGAGGGGGGGGGGTGCTGAATTGTATAAGTGGATTGCCGCCCTTGCGATCAGTTCGGACTTTTGGTTGTGTTGGTAGTGCATGAAGCTTGACAAGAAAGAAATGCTCTTTGTAGCTAACCCCAAGTCTGGTAACATTTGCAAAATAGGTATCAGATGCAGCTATCCATTCAAAAGAGAAGAATTTGCATTTTAGAGTTGAAGGTTCATAATCTCTTCTCTACTATTGATAGTAAAGGGTACACATGGTATTTGTTTACCTCATTTTCGCGTTCTAAAAAAGGTACGCTATATGGTTGTGCTAAGTTAAACTGATTTAAGTCTGTTCAAGTTTATCGAAAATTATACTACCAACATCTAAAACAACAATATAGGTTCATATATTACAAAAGATATTTAGATTTTCTTTTCTCGAACACGTGCCTAGTCGTGCATCATTATATATTAGAGCATACAGGGTTGTAGCAAGGCTACGAAAAACTGAGAAAGCAAAAAGAAAGAACTATACAGGGGACTAGAGGCATCTAACTTTGTTAGGCCTGCAGGTGCTAAATCTTATATATATATATATATGAGGTTGTAGATATTAGTCGTAAACTTACTCAAACTTAAATATCATTGAATTAGGAAAAAGATAACCAGAGTTATTTTGAATGAGGGGACGTCACAATCACTAATGAAAGATAATTGTGGGAAACTGAAATCTATTCAAGAAAATGGGAGAAAAAATGTATCAAAAACAAAATTAATTATACCATTCTGCAGATTGTTCACCGATATAAAAAAAGAACTGTTTGATCTGCATGTAGGTACATCCAATCAAGGCTTTTTCCCCGATCTCTAGAAAATATAAGCTACGCATGTAATTACAAACGATTTTCTTCTATTTTTCTGTTTCTACGTTAACATTTGAGATACTTGTTAATTACATCCATATTCTGCAGTTGCATAGAGTTACTAATTCAGGAATGCATTCACATACGGAGTATACTATGTTTGCTGATGACTGACTAGTACTAATTCATTGCAAGCAACGGTTCATTCATATTCAGATAAAGGATGTGATCGTTAAGTCATATACTTATGAAAGTCCTTATGCATCTCTCTGATGCAGATGGCGGGGGTCTCTCGTCCTCCTTTTGGAGGCAAAATCAATTAGTTATATATGAAACAATGGGTGTAAAAGGTTATCAAAAAGGGTGCCTTCATAGTGCTACGTTATCTTTTGAGATACTGGTTAATTACACCCATATTCTGCAGTGGCGTAGAGTTACTAATTCAGGAATGCAATCACATACTGAGCATACTATGTTTGTTGGTGACTAATTAGTACTACTAATTCATTGCAAGCAACGATTCATTCATATTCAGCAAAACGGGGTGTGATCATTAAGTCATATAAGAAAGGTAAAATATAAACAAGGTAGTTCATGAATAACTTCATTGGTTAAGGCAGTGTATCATGCAATGCAACATAAGGACTGAAAAATACCATTTGCGGTGTCCCAGAAGTACGTGGAGCCGTCAGTTTTGTCCACCACAAAAACGTGGCCACGGAGTTCAATGGCATCACAGTAATTTGGATAATCAGGTGCAGGTGTAAGGGCCTCCAGCATTATCCAGTCGCCACCCCCTTCAAGATAGAAAATCATTTTGTCGAACAAGGCGATGAGCTTGTAATCTGCGTACCTCCCACCTTTTGTGGGCACTTGGCAGATTACAATCTTCAACAAATAAATTGCTGGACCCCAGTTAAAAGAGTATGCAGGTCGATATGAAACAATACTATGATGAATCTTCGAAGCAGGTAGGGATGGAAGGGAGATATGTCGCTCGGTGTAGACGTTCAAGAGGCACCACCCATGATGATCGGCGGCGGCGATCCAGTCGCCGTTTGCGCCAAGCCATTTTCTGTCGTGCATGAACGGCAGGGCGACAGAACGGCGAGGATGGTCGAGGGGCACCAGGTCGTACACGGTATCATGCAGACGAGATGCTGTCGCCATGTCCCAGTGTTCATCGAACCAATAAGCAGGCGGAGGCATCAGCAGGCAGGGTTCATCCCAATGGTGCATCTTACCTTCATCCTTGCTGATCTGGTCGTAGAGCTCCCTGGAACATGCGGCAAGTCGGACGGTGTAGGTAACGTCCAGATGCGCAGCGATGAGGTCGATGTTGTCGCCGGTGAGAGCCTCCAAGTGGCCGTCCCCGCCGCCCCGGCAAAGCCTAGAATATTCCATCACGTGAAGATGGATTTAGGTGGATGGCGGATGCAACTGCGCTTGGGGTTTTCGGAGGAGAGGGCGAGCGCTATGGAAGGAACGATGCGGCGCGCAGTCGGCTGGGGTGAGGAGAGAAAGGTATAGTACTAGTGATGCGGCGTGGTGGGGATCGAGATCCTGCGCGTGCGCGTGATTCTGGGAGGGTGAAGAAGAAGATGATAGACATGCAAGGGGCAAAAACTAGGTAGTACTCTAGGCTGCTGCTGCGACTGGGCGCCGATTTGACTGTTGGTATACTAGCACGCCACCCATCTATAAATTTGCGACGATGTTTGGTGCAGTGATGTTTCGTCACATCAGGTTGACCAGAGAGCGGTTTTTTTACAGTTTCCATTTCGATATATTTTTCGCCAATAATCGTAGTTCTCTACATGCTAGAGACACGTACCTTAACACGTGGGCAGCATGCAACCGCGCGAGTACCAAAATGAAATGAGAGATGCTTTAGAGCAGAACTTCATTTTCAATGCCTTTCCTAGCTTGGTTTGGAAACCGGACAGAGCTTCAGTGACTTGATGCTTCCAAGATACATTGTGACTATGTGCCACCATCTACCATCCATTTGAGATCCAACATTCCAAACTATCTCTTATTTCGAAGCTAAAAAGGAAAAACTATTCAGAAAATTTTGAAAAAATCCAGTAATATGTAGATGCCTTGTTTTAAAATCTATGAATATTTCTTCCCATTCGGATGACTAGCTGTGATTAAATAGCTTCTTACGTATTTGAGCACTAGTTTAAACTAAATATATATTTGCTCACAAACCTATGATTCAAATCGAATGAAACTTCACCAAAATATAAATCGAAATATGCATGATTTACTGGAAGTTTTTCAAATTTTTCATGGTCCATGGGGTCCTCCAAAGTGCAAGTTTTTTTTTCTTGGTTGGTACTTCAAAACCGAGTTTGGATGGTGGCAAGACTTGCACAAAGAGGATGTCAAAATTTTGGCCTTTGTGAACTTTGCAATCAACATCAAGTGTCGGACTCTCGAGAAAAAAATAAGAGTTGGCGCCCACCTTTCTTTCAACCGTTGGTTCTCAATCCGAGGGTGGTCCAACTAGCTCACAAAATTGGCTTGGTATTCATGGTCTTGAACCAACGATTTGGCATGGCTTTCAATCGGTATGAGAGGTGATGTATGGAGGTGATTCATATGAGAGGGCAATAAAGAAATGTTTTGTCCTCCTCGCAAAGCTAGTCTATTTGGAAAGAAATGAATAATTGTTTTTCGCAACGTTGCATGATACTAATTCATGATACTATGCATTGAAGGTGTTGTATCATAAACTAGTATCATATGTATGATACTAGTCTACGATACTTCCCATTGTGACTAGTCTAAGTGCTTTTGCACCATGAACACTAGCTATGCACAGACCTCAAAAAACACTTCTCCATTATTCTACTATTCACACTTTCTTTTTCTAATAGAACTACCATTGTTTTTAATATAATCTTGTGACAACAATATATATTTATAAATAGTCATTTATGTTTCGCATAAGCTCAAAGAGGGGTACTTAATTATGAGAGATATCTTTCAACTAATATGTTGTAGGGGTACTTTAATTATGTGAGTTATCATGTGAAATGCTTACTAGAACGAGTACAAAAGGTGTTTGATAACATTACAGGCCACACGCCCAGTGTAGCCTGCATTGTAGGAGCATTACATCAATTTAACAACTACGGAGGAGTAGCCTAGGTAGAGATAACAGGCAAAGGAAATAGTTCAATAGATAGTACAACACAACTACGGAATGGGAGTAGCCTAGGTAGAGATAAACATGCAAATGAAATAGTTCAACAGATACAAATCTTGCATTACAACACGAGTATTACATAAAGTACATCAGCCATTCTTTCTGGACCTGTGACGCGAAGGCAGGTTCCATTGTCGGGCGTTGACGAAGCTTGGGATGAACCACAACGGAACCTGCCGCCATGTCCATCTAATGTTGATTTGGAAACCAACAGTACAGTCTTCAGAATTCAAACTGAAGCGGCAAATTTCTGGACAAGGAGGATATACAAGGCCTACTGCATGGTGCGATGTGTAAACAGAGTTGCTTCTCGCCATATTTGGACGGTCATGTTCTGCCCCGTCTTCTACTGGAATGATAATCGGATAGTTCACTCCAAGGAAGAGAGAATATGATCCAAGGGAAATAAGCCTCCTCCATGGCCTCGGTGGCATCAACTGACTGGTGTCCATGCTGTACACCTCGCAGCCAAGTAAACCCTTACCATACCCTCGAATAGTGCGACCATGACGACCCTCAGAGGTAGCAGCAGCAGGTAAATTCTGAACCAGTCCAGTATAATCCCGCCTCACAAGAACGCCCCGTATGGACCAGAAAAAGTCTAGAACCATCAGGAGATCGTGCTAACCACCAGGAGCCAAGATTGTACGGACCTTGTTCATCAAGTTCTGGCGGAATAGGTGCCGTTCTGATCAACAAAGGACCTTGCAAAGGAAAGCACAGCTTGAAGTTAGTTCAGCAAAACTTGATTAGTTGATTACATACATGAATAATGATACTAGCTAAAATACTGCCTCCGATCCAAATTAATTAACTCAACTGGATGTGTCTAGCTAGATATGCACAAATTAATTGACTCAAGTTTGTCTAGCTAGATGCACTCGCTAGACAAAGCTGAGTCAATTTGATTTGGATCGGAGGGAGTACTTTATTTTGACTCAAAGGCATATCGCTGCTGATTTTGATTGAATATAGAGGGGGAAAGGTACAGGCATGACACGGAAACTGCACAACAAAAAGAAAAAGGCTAAAGCTAAATCTGAAACTAGCAGCTAATAGAGAAAACACATCATATGAGATGAGAAAAATTACCCCAAGAAAGTTGATTCCATGCATAAACTTCGCCTGTCTGAGTTACAGCAAATACAATACCCTTGTGGATGATTGCATCGGAGTAGCCGAACCCTAAGAACTGGTTGTCAAGAACTGTCCATCTGCTAGAAGCACAGTGAAGGAATGCAATTGCCGCGTTGAAGATGGCAAGAACAGAGAAACTAGTATAATTTGAAGCAGCTGTTGGAACTCGGCAAATAGCTATCTTCAGCAGTTGAAGATGTTGATCATTAGACTCGAACACAAGTTTATCCGGGGTGGATTTAAACTCACGTATTGGTGGTAGAGGAATCCGGCGACCAGTGTACACATTGACAAGCTCCCAAATCCAGGGGAAGCCAAGAAGGGCGATCCAATCTCCATTCGCGCCTGCCGACATGCCCGTACCACCATCTGGAATCACGGCATCGGAAGAGATCCTGTCCAGCGGCGTCAGTTGGCACAAGGTACCCTTGCGCTCTTTCGCATCATGCTGCTTGTCCTTCTGCGCACCCTGCTGCTTGAACTTGTGGACGCGGGAGAAGGGATTGTGCGCGGGCGGTACCTCAGTTTGGTGAGTATGAAGAACACAGGGCATGCCAAATGGCTGAGATGCAGGCAGAGCTACACTTTGTGTTGCTGAATCATGATAAAACTTGCATGAACCGACGAGGCTCGCGGCGGTGATGACATCGCATCGGGATGCGATTTCTTCAAGGGGGCCATCAGGAAACACCCAAGAACTGCCACTCTCATTGATCGAACTCGCCATTGGAAGGATGCGGTCAAGCGGGTGTGGGGGTGTGGGAGTGGGAGGCTGGCGTTTGGGTATGAGGTATTGGAGGACAGTGCGAGCGGCAGCTGGTAGAGCGATATGGATAAAAGTCCACAACTCCTACTAGTACCATCAAACAGGTGGCTCGAGATGATCCGTAAAAGGCATGGCGACGGTGGTGCAGGGGCTGATGGTGTAGGCGGGGTCGCCAGAGAAGATGGAGATGAAGAAGATGGAGAGGCAGGCAAAAAAACAATTTGAATTGAAATCAATATACGAGTACTACGGGTGTGCCTTTTCTCTCTGGTCTCTGCTGCACTTACTGCACCTGTCGTGAAGGCGTGTGACCCGAGAAGAAGCTAATGTACTGTATAGCTATCCTTGCACGCCGTGGAGCTGTATTTTGTCTCATCAAATCAGCTCTGGACAGTTTCAGCAGAGAAAAGATCCTTTGCCATCATCATGATATATTACCACGGGCCCACGGCAGTGCACATTCATCTTGTACTACCATATACTGTACTGCTCTATATGTTGCACAAACCACCACTTGGACATTTTTTTTGCAGATTCCACCAGTGCCTCCCGCTGTCCTCGTTTTTTCGGCAAAATAGATAGAAATAACCCAAAGTCAACAAGATTGGGAAAACAAAATTTTGACATACTAGTAGCAAGATTGGGTTATTTTTGTCCAAATTCTCGTTTTTTTTTCTCTTGGCTGCCCTACCCTTGAATCCATGTCACTTACGTGTGTTACCCATGCGTCAGGTCCCACACTTCAGTGAGCACAAGTGACGTGCTGTACCTACGCAAACTCCCAGCGATCTTCTTTGTCAAGAGAAGACGCATCAAGATTCAAGACCCGATCGCATTTCTTGCTTTCAGCCTGGGGTCCTCCATGTAAAAGTTAGGGATTTAGATTTAATCTCATGCTTATTTTGTGTGCTGTTGTAAACTATTGATTTTTTTATGTCCATTTGAATCTTGGTCAAATCCTAGGTTTGACCTAGATTTAAACAAGTTTAAAACATGAAAATGAAAAAGTAAGCCTGGATCCTTCTTAGTCACTCTAAAATGAAGCTTTTGTGAGGTTTTTGAAATTTCCATGTTTGAAACCCAAAACCACTTCTCTTAATGCTTGACTTCATAAGACAAAGTTTAGGGGTTAGGGGGTAGATACATGATTTGTATAGTTTGAATATGTCTAGATCTTGTTTATCAACTTGAATGCTTACTATATGACATAAGAAGACTATGTGCTCTGGTTTTTCATTTATCTAATTTTTTTTGAATTTTATGCCCATTTGTATCTTGGTCAAATCCCAGGTTTGACCAGGATTCAAACAAGTTTAAAACATGAAAATGAAAATGTGTAAGCATGGATCCTTCTTAGTCACTCTAAAATGAAGCTTTTGGGAGGTTCTTGAAATTTCCATGCATGTTTGAAACCCAACACCACTCTTCTTCATGCTTGACTTCATAAGACAGAGTTTAGGGTTAGGGGTAGATACATGATTTTTTGCTTTGAATATGTCTAGACCTTGTTTATCAACTTGAATGTTTACTATATGACATAATTAAGAAGGCTATGTGCTTTGGTTTTTCATTCTTTAGATTTTTTGTCTGGATTTTTATGCCCATTTGAATCTTGGTCAAATCCTAGGTTTGACCAAGATTTAAATAAGTTTAAAATATGAAAATGAAAAGGTAAGCATCGATCCTTCTTAGTCGCTCTAAAATGAAGCTTTTGGGAGGTTTTTGAAATTTCCATGTTTGAAACCCAAAACCACTTCTCTTCATGCTTGACTTCATTCATAAGATAGAGTTTAGGGGTTAGGGGTATAGATACATGATTTGTCTGGTTTGAATATGTCTAGACCTTGTTTATCTATTTGAATGTTTACCATATGACATAAGAAGAGGCTATGTGCTTTGGTTTTCCATTTTTTCGATTTTTTCTGAATTTTTATGCCCATTTGAATCTTGGTCAAACCCTAGGTTTGACCAAGATTTAAACAAGTTTAAAACATGACAATGAAAAGGTAATTAATCATGGATCCTTCTTAATTAATCAGTCAGTCTAATTAAAATGAAGCTTTTGGGAGGTTTTTCAAATTTCCATGTTTGAAACCTAAAACCACACTTCTTTTCATGCTTGACTTCATTTATATGACAGACAGTTAGGGTTAGGGGGTACATGACTTGTTTGATTTGAATGGGTCTAGACCTTGTTTATGAACTTGAATGCTTACTATATGACATAAGAAGATTATGTGCTTTCGTTTTTTATTTTTTTTATTTTTTATTTTATGCTCATTTGAATATTGGTCAAATCCTAGGTTTGACCAAGATTTAAACAAGATTAAAACATCAAAATGAAAGGGTAAGCCTGGATCCTTCTTATGCACTCTAAAATGAAGCTTTTGGAGTTTTTTAAAATGATCCTTCTTAGTCCATGTTTGAAACCCGAAACCACTTCTCTTCATGCTTGACTTCATAAGACAGAGTTTAATTAGGGTTAGGGGTATAGATACACGATTTGTCTGGTTTGAATATGTCTAGACCTTGTTTAACAACTTGAATGCTTACTATATGACATAAGAAGACTATGAACTTTGGTTTTTCATTTTTTGATTTTTTGTAATTTTCTGCCCATTTGAATCTTGGTCAAATCCTAGGTGTGAACAAGATTTAAACAAGTTTAAAACATGAAAATAAAATGGTAAGCATGGACCCTTCTTATTCTCCCTAAAATGAAGCTTTTGGGGTTTTTTGAAATTTTCATGTTTCAAACCCAAAACCGCCACTTCTCTTTCATGCTTGACTTCATAAGACAGAGTTTAGGGTTAGGGGTAGATATATACATGATTTTTCTGGTTTGAATATGTCTAGACCTTGTTTATCATCTTGAATGCTTACTATATGACATAAGAATGCTATGTGCTTTAGTTTTTCATTCTTTTGATTTTTTCTGAAGAATCTTGGTCAAATCCTAGGTTTGACCAAGATTTAAACAAGTTTAAAACATGAAAATGAGAAGAGAAGCCTGTATCATCCTTCTTAGTCACTCTAAAATGAAGCTTTTGGGAGGTTTTTGAAATTTCCATGTTTGAAACCCAAAACCACCTCTCTTCATGCTTGACTACATAAGACAAAGTTTAGGGGTTACGGGGTGTAGATACATGATTTGCATAGTTTGAATATGTCTAGACCTTGTTTCTCAACTTTAATGCTTACTATATGACATAAGAAGCTTTTGGGATGTTCTTGAAATTTCCATGTTTGAAACCCAAAACGACTTCTCTTCATGCTAGACTTCATAAGAAAGACCGAGTTTAGGGTTAGGGGGTAGATACATTATTTGTCCGGTTTGAATATGTCCAAACCTTGTTTATCAACTTTTGAATGCTTACTATATGACATAAGAAGATTATGTGCTTTCGTTTTTTATTTTTTTATTTTTTATTTTATGCTCATTTGAATATTGGTCAAATCCTAGGTTTGACCAAGATTTAAACAAGATTAAAACATGAAAATGAAAGGGTAAGCCTGGATCCTTCTTATGCACTCTAAAATGAAGCTTTTGGGGTATTTTAAAATGATCCTTCTTAGTCCATGTTTGAAACCCGAAACCACTTCTCTTCATGCTTGACTTCATAAGAGAGAGTTTAATTAGGGGTTAGGGTATAGATACATGATTTGTCTGGTTTGAATATGTCTAGATCGACCTTGTTTAACAACTTGAATGCTTACTATATGACATAAGAAGACTATGTACTTTTGTGTCATTTTTTCATTTTTTAATTTTCTGCCCATTTGAATCTTGGTCAAATCCTAGGTTTGAACAAGATTTAAACAAGTTTAAAACATGAAAATAAAATGGTAAGCATGGATCCTTCTTAGTCTACCTAAAATGAAGCTTTTTTTTGAAATTTCCATGTTTCAAACCCAAAACCGCCACTTCTATTTCATGCTTGACTTCATAAGACAGAGTTTAGGGTTAGGGGTAGATATATACATGATTTTTCTGGTTTGAATATGTCTAGACCTTGTTTATCATCTTGAATGCTTACTATATGACATAAGAATGCTATGTGCTTTGGTTTTTCATTCTTTTGATTTTTTCTGAAGAATCTTGGTCAAATCCTAGGTTTGACCAAGATTTAAACAAGTTTAAAACATGAAAATGAGAAGGGGAGCCTGTACCATCCTTCTTATTAATTAGTCACTCTAAAATGAAGCTTTTGGGAGGTTTTTGAAATTTCCATGTTTGAAACCCAAAACCACCTCTCTTCATGCTTGACTACATAAGACAAAGTTTAGGGGTTAGGGGGTAGATACATGATTTGCATAGTTTGAATATGTCTAGACCTTGTTTCTCAACTTTAATGCTTAGTACTATATGACATAAGAAGCTTTTGAGATGTTCTTGAAATTTCCATGTTTGAAACCCAAAACGACTTCTCTTCATGCTAGGCTTCATAAGATCTACCGAGTTTAGGGTTAGGGGGTAGATACATGATTTGTCTGGTTTGGATATATCTAGACCTTGTTTATCAACTTGAATGCTTACGATATGACATAAGAAGACTATGTGATTTGGTTTTTCATTTTTTCTGATTTTTTTTAATTTTGTGCCCACCCATTTGTATCTTGGTCAAATCCTAGGTTTGATAATGATTTAAGCAAGTTTAAAATATGAAATGCAAAGGTAAGCATGGATCCTTCTCAGTCACTCTAACATGAAGCTTTTGGGAGGTTTTTGAAATTTCCATGTTTGAAACCCAAAACCACTTCTCTTCACATGCTTGACTTCATAAGACAGAGTTTAGGGGTTAGGGGGTATAGATACATGATTTGTCTGGTTTGAATATGTCTTGACCTTGTTTATCAACTTTAATGCTTACTATATGACATAAGAAAACTATTTGCTTTGGTTTTTATTTTTTCTGTTTTTTTTAATTTTGGTGCCCATTTGAATCTTGTCAAATCCTAGGTTTGACCAAGATAATTTAAACAAGTTTAAAACATGAAATTGAAAAGGGAAGCATGTATCCTTCTTAGTCACTCTAAAATGAAGTTTTTGGGAGGTTTTTGAAATTTCCATGTTTGAAACCCAAAACCACTTCTCTTCATGCTTGCCTTCATAAGACAGAGTTTAAGGGTTAGGGGGTAGATACATGATTTGTCTGGTTTGAATATGTCTAGACCTTGTTTATCAACTTGAATGCTTACGATATGACATAAGAAGACTATGTGATTTGGTTTTTCATTTTTTCTGATTTTTTTGAATTTTGTGCCCACCCATTTGTATCTTGGTCAAATCCTAGGTTTGATAATAATTTAAACAAGTTTAAAACATGAAAATGAAAAGGGAAGCATGTATCCTTCTTAGTCACTCTAAAATGAAGTTTTTGGGAGGTTTTTGAAATTTCCATGTTTGAAACCCAAAACCACTTCTCTTCATGCTTGACTTCATAAGACAGAGTTTAAGGGTTAGGGGGTAGATACATGATTTGTCTGGTTTGAATATGTCTAGACCTTGTTTATCAACTTTAATGCTTACTATATGACATAAGAAGACTATGTGATTTAGTTTTTCATTTTTCTGTTTTTATTTTATTTTTCTGCCCATTTGAATCTTGTTGGTCAAATCCTAGGTTTGACCAAGATTTAGACAAGTTTAACACGTGAAAACGAATAAGTAAGCCTGGATCCTTCTTAGTCACTCCAAAATGTACCAATTGATAGATGTGTTAACTTTGCTTCATGGAAAAAATAATGTCATGTAATTAAATGAGTTAACTTGGATTTCCTACGCTTGAATCCATAGAAAACTTTGTTCTAATGCACTATAATAATCAACCGAGTTTTTACACCAACAGGTCTGTCACTTACGTGTGGTGCCCACGCGTGAGGTCCCACACTTCAGTGAGCACAAGTCACGTGCAATAGGTACGCAAACTCCCAGCCATCTTCTTTGTAAAGAGAAGACGCATCAGGATGCGTATTGGAAGTCTCTGGGTCCTTCAGGATCCTTCGGTTGTCCCTCTCACACAAAAAATATCTCTCTCATTCTCGGCCTCGCTCGACTCGCTCGCTCGCACCTCCCTGCTCACTGACAAACCCTGCACAATAGTCAACATCGTCACCCGAAAAAGGGGAGACACCATAATGCTCTCCCTTCTTCTGACCTTCCGAGTGATCCCTCTTCCTCCGAGTTTCACTAGCTAGACGGGCAAACACACATGTGCTGCATAGTAATAATAAAAAGGTAGAAAAATCGATATACGAATCTATAATTAAATAGGTTAAACTAGGGTTTTGCCCAGTACTACAGATCAAGGTTCAAAAAAATCCAACTACGGGGTTCGAACAACACGATTCTAATCCAAGAATTTTTTTCTACCTCATCCAAATGGCCTCAAACTATAGGGTTAGCATCTATCTAGTGGAGTATGTGTGTAAATGTATGCACTATGTGTGCTATAACTTGTATGTCTTTCAAATTTGAACCAAATTTGAATAAGTTTGGAATATTTGAAAAGGGGCTTTTGGCTTAAACGTTTGAAACCCAAAACGACTTCTCTTCATGCTAGACTTCATAAGACCGAGTTTAGGGTTAGGGGGTAGATACATGATCTGTCTGGTTTGAATATGTCTAAACCTTGTTTATCAACTTTAATGCTAACTATATGACATAAGAAGACTATGTGCTTGGGTTTTTCATTTTTCTATTTTTTTTAATTTTATGCCCATATATTTGAATCTTGGCCAAATCCTAGGTTTGACAAAGATTTAAACAAGTTTAAAACATGAAAAATGAAAAGGGAAGCCTGTATCCTTCTTAATTAGTCACTCTAATATGAAGTTTTTGGGAAGTTTTTGAAATTTCCATGTTTGAAACCCAAAACCACTTCTCTTCATGCTTGACTTCATAAGAAAGAGTTTAGGGTTAGGGGGTAGATACATGATTTCTATGGTTTGAATATGTCCAAACCTTGTTTATCAACTTGAATATGCTTACTATATGACGTACATAAGAAGACTATGTACTTTGGTTTTTCAGTTTTCTATTTTTTTAAATTTTCTGCCCACTTGAATCTTGGTCAAATTAATCCTAGGATTGACCATGATTTAAACAAGTCTATAACATGAAATGAAAAGGTAAGCATGGATCCTTCTTAGTCACTCTAAAATGAAGCTTTTGGCGGGATGTGTTCTTGAAATTTCCATGTTTGAAACCCAAAACGACTTCTCTTCATGCTAGACTTCATAAGATTGACAGAGTTTAGGGGTTAGGGGTATAGATACATGATTTGTCTGGTTTGAATATGTCTAGACCTTATTTATCAATTTGAATGCTTACTATGTGACATAAGAAGAGGCTATGTGCTTTGGTTTTTCATTCTTTAATTTTTTTCTGAATTTTTATGCCCATTTGAATCTTGATCAAATATATCCTAGGTTTGACCAAGATTTAAACAAGTTTAAAACATGACAATGAAAAGGTATTTAATCACGGATCCTTCTTAATTAATCAGTCAGTCTAATTAAAATGAAGCTTTTGGGAGGTTTTTCAAATTTCCATGTTTGAAACCCAAAACCACACTTCTTTTCATGCTTGACTTCATTTATAAGACACAGTGTAGGGTTAGGGGGTACATGACTTGTTTGATTTGAATGTGTCTAGACCTTGTTCATGAACTTTTGAATGCTTACTATATGACATAAGAAGATTATGTGCTTTCGTTTTTTTATTTTTTTATTTTTTATTTTATGCTCATTTGAATATTGGTCAAATCCTAGGTTTGACCAAGATTTAAACAAGACTAAAACATCAAAATGAAAGGGTAAGCCTGGATCCTTCTTATGCACTCTAAAATGAAGCTTTTGGTTTTTTTTAAATGATCCTTCTTAGTCCATGTTTGAAACCCGAAACCACTTCTCTTCATGCTTGACTTCATAAGATAGAGTTTAATTAGGGGTTAGGGGTATAGATACATGATTTGTATGGTTTGAATATGTCTAGATCGACCTTGTTTAACAACTTGAATGCTTACTATATGACATAAGAAGACTATGTACTTTGGTTTTTCATTTTTTTCATTTTTTTAATTTTCTGCCCATTTGAATCTTGGTCAAATCCTAGGTTTGAACAAGATTTAAACAAGTTTAAAACATGAAAATAAAATGGTAAGCATGGATCCTTCTTAGTCTACCTAAAATGAAGCTTTTTTTTGAAATTTCCATGTTTCAAACCCAAAACCGCCACTTCTATTTCATGCTTGACTTCATAAGACAGAGTTTAGGGTTAGGGGTAGATATATACATGATTTTTCTGGTTTGAATATGTCTAGACCTTGTTTATCATCTTGAATGCTTACTATATGACATAAGAATGCTATGTGCTTTGGTTTTCATTTTTTGATTTTTTCTGAAGAATCTTGGTCAAATCCTAGGTTTGACCAAGATTTAAACAAGTTTAAAACATGAAAATGAGAAGGGGAGCCTAGCTGTATCATCCTTCTTATTAATTAGTCACTCTAAAATGAAGCTTTTGGGAGGTTTTTGAAATTTCCATGTTTGAAACCCAAAACCACCTCTCTTCATGCTTGACTACATAAGACAAAGTTTAGGGGTTAGGGGGTAGATACATGATTTGCATAGGTTGAATATGTCTAGACCTTGTTTCTCAACTTTAATGCTTAGTACTATATGACATAAGAAGCTTTTGATATGTTCTTGAAATTTCCATGTTTGAAACCCAAAACGACTTCTCTTCATGCTAGACTTCATAAGATCGACCGAGTTTAGGGTTAGGGTGTAGAGATACATTATTTGTCTGGTTTGAATATGTCCAAACCTTGTTTATCAACTTGAATGCTTACTATATGACATAAGAAGACTATATGCTTTTGTTTTTCCTTTTTCTGAGTTTTTTTTTAATTTTATGCCGATTTGAATCTCTTGGTCAGATCCTAGGTTTGACAAATTAAGATTTAAACAAGTTTAAAATATGAAAATGAAAAGGTAAGCATGGATCCTTCTTAGTAACTCTAAAATGAAGCTTTTGGGAGGTTTTTGAAATTTCCATGTTTGAAACCGAAAACCACTTCTCTTCATGCTTGACTTCATAAGACAGAGTTTAGGGTTAGGGGGTAGATACATGATTTGTCTGGTTTGGATATATCTAGACCTTGTTTATCAACTTGAATGCTTACGATATGACATAAGAAGACTATGTGATTTGGTTTTTCATTTTTTCTGATTTTTTTGAATTTTGTGCCCACCCATTTGTATCTTGTCAAATCCTAGGTTTGACCAAGATAATTTAAACAAGTTTAAAACATGAAAATGAAAAGGGAAGCATGTATCCTTCTTAGTCACTCTAAAATGAAGTTTTTGGGAGGTTTTTGAAATTTCCATGTTTGAAACCCAAAACCACTTCTCTTCATGCTTGACTTCATAAGACAGAGTTTAAGGGTTAGGGGGTAGATACATGATTTGTCTGGTTTGAATATGTCTAGAACTTGTTTATCAACTTTAATGCTTACTATATGACATAAGAAGACTATGTGATTTAGTTTTTCATTTTTCTGTTTTTATTTTATTTTTCTGCCCATTTGAATCTTGTTGGTCAAATCCTAGGTTTGACCAAGATTTAGACAAGTTTAAAACGTGAAAACGAATAAGTAAGCCTGGATCCTTCTTAGTCACTCCAAAATGTACCAATTGATAGATGTGTTAACTTTGCTTCATCGAAAAAATAATGTCATGTAATTAAATGAGTTAACTTGGATTTCCTACGCTTGAATCCATAGGAAACTTTGTTCTAATGCACTATAATAATCAACTGAGTTTTTACACCAACAGGTCTGTCACTTACGTGTGGTGCCCACGCGTGAGGTCCCACACTTCAGTGAGCACAAGTCACGTGCAATAGGTACGCAAACTCCCAGCCATCTTCTTTGTCAAGAGAAGACGCATCAGGATGCGTATTGGAAGTCTCTGGGTCCTTCAGGATCCTTCGGTTGTCCCTCTCACACACAAAAAAAAACAAATCTCTCTCATTCTCGGCCTCGCTCGACTCGCTCGCTCGCTCGCACCTCCCTGCTCACTGACAAACCCTGCACAATAGTCAACATCGTCACCCGAAAAAGGGGAGACACCATAATGCTCTCCCTTCTTCTGACCTTCCGAGTGATCCCTCTTCCTCCGAGTTTCACTAGCTAGACGGGCAAACACACATGTGCTGCATAGTAATAATAAAAAGGTAGAAAAATCGATATACGAATCTATAATTAAATAGGTTAAACTAGGGCTTTGCCCAGTACTACAGATCAAGGTTCAAAAAAATCCAACTACGGGGTTCGAACAACACGATTCTAATCCAAGAATTTTTTCTACCTCATCCAAATGGCCTCAAACTATAGGGTTAGCATCTATCTAGTGCAGTATGTGTGAAAATGTATGCACTATGTGTGCTATAACTTGTATGTCTTTCAAATTTGAACCAAATTTGAATAAGTTTGAAATATTTGAAAAGGGGCTTTTGGCTTAAACGTTTGAAACCCAAAACGACTTCTCTTCATGCTAGACTTCATAAGACCGAGTTTAGGGTTAGGGGGTAGATACATGATCTGTCTGGTTTGAATATGTCTAAACCTTGTTTATCAACTTTAATGCTAACTATATGACATAAGAAGACTATGTGCTTGGGTTTTTCATTTTTCTGTTTTTTTTTAATTTTAAGCTCATATATTTGAATCTTGGCCAAATCCTAGGTTTGACAAAGATTTAAACAAGTTTAAAACATGAAAATGAAAAGGGAAGCCTGTATCCTTCTTAATTAGTCACTCTACTATGAAGTTTTTGGGAGGTTTTTGAAATTTCCATGTTTGAAACCCAAAACCACTTCTCTTCTTGCTTGACTTCATAAGAAAGAGTTCAGGGTTAGGGGGTAGATACATGATTTGTATGGTTTGAATATGTCCAAACCTTGTTTATCAACTTGAATATGCTTACTATATGATGTACATAAGAAGACTATGTACTTTGGTTTTTCAGTTTTCTATTTTTTTAAATTTTCTGCCCACTTGAATCTTGGTCAAATTAATCCTAGGGTTGACCATGATTTAAACAAGTCTATAACATGAAATGAAAAGGTAAGCATGGATCCTTCTTAGTCACTCTAAAATGAAGCTTTTGGCGGGATGTGTTCTTGAAATTTCCATGTTTGAAACCTAAAACGACTTCTCTTCATGCTAGACTTCATAAGATTGACCGAGTTTAGGGGTTAGGGGTATAGATACATGATTTGTCTGGTTTGAATATGTCTAGACCTTGTTTATCAATTTGAATGCTTACTATGTGACATAAGAAGAGGCTATGTGCTTTGGTTTTTCATTCTTTTGATTTTTTTCTGAATTTTTATGCCCATTTGAATCTTGATCAAATATATCCTAGGTTTGACCAAGATTTAAACAAGTTTAAAACATGACAATGAAAAGTTATTTAATCATGGATCCTTCTTAATTAATCAGTCAGTCTAATTAAAATGAAGCTTTTGGGAGGTTTTTCAAATTTCCATGTTTGAAACCCAAAACCACACTTCTTTTCATGCTTGACTTCATTTATAAGACACAGTGTAGGGTTAGGGTGTACATGACTTGTTTGATTTGAATGTGTCTAGACCTTGTTCATGAACTTTTGAATGCTTACTATATGACATAAGAAGATTATGTGCCTTCGTTTTTTTATTTTTTTATTTTTTATTTCATGCTCATTTGAATATTGGTCAAATCCTATGTTTGACCAAGATTTAAACAAGATTAAAACATCAAAATGAAAGGGTAAGCCTGGATCCTTCTTATGCACTCTAAAATGAATCTTTTGGTTTTTTTTAAATGATCCTTCTTAGTCCATGTTTGAAACCCGAAACCACTTCTCTTCATGCTTGACTTCATAAGACAGAGTTTAATTAGGGGTTAGGGGTATAGATACATGATTTGTCTGGTTTGAATATGTCTAGATCGACCTTGTTTAACAACTTGAATGCTTACTATATGACATAAGAAGACTATGTACTTTGGTTTTTCATTTTTTTCATTTTTTTAATTTTCTGCCCATTTGAATCTTTGTCAAATCCTAGGTTTGAACAAGATTTAAACAAGTTTAAAACATGAAAATAAAATGGTAAGCATGGATCCTTCTTACTCTACATAAAATGAAGCTTTTTTTTTTGAAATTTCCATGTTTCAAACCCAAAACCGCCACTTCTATTTCATGCTTGACTTCATAAGACAGAGTTTAGGGTTAGGGGTAGATATATACATGATTTTTCTGGTTTGAATATGTCTAGACCTTGTTTATCATCTTGAATGCTTACTATATGACATAAGAATGCTATGTGCTTTGGTTTTTCATTTTTTGATTTTTTCTGAAGAATCTTGGTCAAATCCTAGGTTTGACCAAGATTTAAACAAGTTTAAAACATGAAAATGAGAAGGGGAGCCTAGCTGTATCATCCTTCTTATTAATTAGTCACTCTAAAATGAAGCTTTTGGGAGGTTTTTGAAATTTCCATGTTTGAAACCCAAAACCACCTCTCTTCATGCTTGACTACATAAGACAAACTCTAGGGGTTAGGGGGTAGATACATGATTTGCATAGGTTGAATATTTCTAGACCTTGTTTCTCAACTTTAATGCTTAGTACTATATGACATAAGAAGCTTTTAAGATGTTCTTGAAATTTCCATGTTTGAAACCAAAAACGACTTCTCTTCATGCTAGACTTCATAAGATCGACCGAGTTTAGGGTTAGGGGGTAGAGATACATTATTTGTCTGGTTTGAATATGTCCAAACCTTGTTTATCAACTTGAATGCTTACTATATGACATAAGAAGACTATATGCTTTTGTTTTTCCTTTTTCTGAGTTTTTTTTTGAATTTTATGCCGATTTGAATCTCTTGGTCAGATCCTAGGTTTGACAAATTAAGATTTAAACAAGTTTAAAATATGAAAATGAAAAGGTAAGCACGGATCCTTCTTAGTCACTCTAAAATGAAGCTTTTGGGAGGTTTTTGAAATTTCCATGCATGTTTGAAACCGAAAACCACTTCTCTTCATGCTTGACTTCATAAGACAGAGTTTAGGGTTAGGGGGTAGATACATGATTTGTCTGGTTTGGATATATCTAGACCTTGTTTATCAACTTGAATGCTTACGATATGACATAAGAAGACTATGTGATTTGGTTTTTAATTTTTTTGATTTTTTCTGAAGAATCTTGGTCAAATCCTAGGTTTGACCAGGATTTAAACAAGTTTAAAACATGAAAATGAGAAGGGGAGCCTGTATCATCCTTCTTAATTAGTCACTCTAAAATGAAGCTTTTGGGAGGTTTTTGAAATTTCCATGTTTGAAACCCAAAACCACCTCTCTTCATGCTTGACTACATAAGACAAAGTTTAGGGGTTAGGGGGTAGATACATGATTTGCATAGTTTGAATATGTCTAGACCTTGTTTCTCAACTTTAATGCTTAGTACTATATGACATAAGAAGCTTTTGGGATGTTCTTGAAATTTCCATGTTTGAAACCTAAAACGACTTCTCTTCATGCTAGACTTCATAAGATCGACCGAGTTTAATTAGGGTTAGGGGGTAGAGATACATTATTTGTCTGGTTTGAATATGTCCACACCTTGTTTATCAACTTGAATGCTTACTATATGACATAAGAAGACTATATGCTTTTGTTTTTCCTTTTTCTGAGTTTTTTTTTTGAATTTTATGCTGATTTGAATCTCTTGGTCAGATCCTAGGTTTGACAAATTAAGATTTAAACAAGTTTAAAATATGAAAATGAAAAGGTAAGCATGGATCCTTCTTAGTCACTCTAAAATTAAGCTTTTGGGAGGTTTTTGAAATTTCCATGTTTGAAACCGAAAACCACTTCTCTTCATGCTTGACTTCATAAGACAGAGTTTAGGGTTAGGGGGTAGATACATGATTTGTCTGGTTTGGATATATCTAGACCTTGTTTATCAACTTGAATGCTTACGATATGACATAAGAAGACTATGTGATTTGGTTTTTCATTTTTTCTGATTTTTTTGAATTTTGTGCCCACCCATTTGTATCTTGGTCAAATCCTAGGTTTGATAATGATTTAAGCAAGTTTAAAATATGAAATGCAAAGGTAAGCATGGATCCTTCTCAGTCACTCTAACATGAAGCTTTTGGGAGGTTTTTGAAATTTCCATGTTTGAAACCCAAAACCACTTCTCTTCACAAGCTTGACTTCATAAGACAAAGTTTAGGGGTTAGGGGGTATAGATACATGATTTGTCTGGTTTGAATATGTCTTGACCTTGTTTATCAACTTTAATGCTTACTATATGACATAAGAAAACTATTTGCTTTGGTTTTTATTTTTTCTATTTTTTTTTTGAATTTTGGTGCCCATTTGAATCTTGTCAAATCCTAGGTTTGACCAAGATAATTTAAACAAGTTTAAAACATGAAAATGAAAAGGGAAGCATGTATCCTTCTTAGTCACTCTAAAATGAAGTTTTCGGGAGGTTTTTGAAATTTCCATGTTTGAAACCCAAAACCACTTCTCTTCATGCTTGACTTCATAAGACAGAGTTTAAGGGTTAGGGGGTAGATACATGATGTGTGTGGTTTGAATATGTCTAGACCTTGTTTATCAACTTTAATGCTTACTATATGACATAAGAAGACTATGTGATTTAGTTTTTCATTTTTCTGTTTTTATTTTATTTTTCTGCCCATTTGAATCTTGTTGGTCAAATCCTAGGTTTGACCAAGATTTAGACAAGTTTAACACGTGAAAACGAATAAGTAAGCCTGGATCCTTCTTAGTCACTCCAAAATGTACCAATTGATAGATGTGTTAACTTTGCTTCATGGAAAAAATAATGTCATGTAATTAAATGAGTTAACTTGGATTTCCTACGCTTGAATCCATAGGAAACTTTGTTCTAATGCACTCTAATAATCAACCGAGTTTTTACACCAACAGGTCTATCACTTACGTGTGGTGCCCACGCGTGAGGTCCCACACTTCAGTGAGCACAAGTCACGTGCAATAGGTACGCAAACTCCCAGCCATCTTCTTTGTCAAGAGAAGACGCATCAGGATGCGTATTGGAAGTCTCTGGGTCCTTCAGGACCTTCGGTTGTCCCTCTCACACACAAAAAAAACAAATCTCTCTCATTCTCGGCCTCGCTCGACTCGCTCGCTCGCTCGCACCTCCCTGCTCACTGACAAACCCTGCACAATAGTCAACATCGTCACCCGAAAAAGGGGAGACACCATAATGCTCTCCCTTCTTCTGACCTTCCGAGTGATCCCTCTTCCTCCGAGTTTCACTAGCTAGACGGGCAAACACACATGTGCTGCATAGTAATAATAAAAAGGTAGAAAAATCGATATACGAATCTATAATTAAATAGGTTAAACTAGGGTTTTGCCCAGTACTACAGATCAAGGTTCAAAAAAATCCAACTACGGGGTTCGAACAACACGATTCTAATCCAAGAATTTTTTCTACCTCATCCAAATGGCCTCAAACTATAGGGTTAGCATCTATCTAGTGCAGTATGTGTGAAAATGTATGCACTATGTGTGCTATAACTTGTATGTCTTTCAAATTTGAACCAAATTTGAATAAGTTTGAAATATTTGAAAAGGGGCTTTTGGCTTAAACGTTTGAAACCCAAAACGACTTCTCTTCATGCTAGACTTCATAAGACCGAGTTTAGGGTTAGGGGGTAGATACATGATCTGTCTGGTTTGAATATGTCTAAACCTTGTTTATCAACTTTAATGCTAACTATATGACATAAGAAGACTATGTGCTTGGATTTTTCATTTTTCTGTTTTTTTTTTAATTTTATGCCCATATATTTGAATCTTGGCCAAATCCTAGGTTTGACAAAGATTTAAACAAGTTTAAAACATGAAAATGAAAAGGGAAGCCTGTATCCTTCTTAATTAGTCACTCTAATATGAAGTTTTTGGGAGGTTTTTGAAATTTCCATGTTTGAAACCCAAAACCACTTCTCTTCATGCTTGACTTCATAAGAAAGAGTTTAGGGTTAGGGGGTAGATACATGATTTGTATGGTTTGAATATGTCCAAACCTTGTTTATCAACTTGAATATGCTTACTATATGACGTACATAAGAAGACTATGTACTTTGGTGGTTTTTCAGTTTTCTATTTTTTAAAATTTTCTGCCCACTTGAATCTTGGTTAAATTAATCCTAGGGTTGACCATGATTTAAACAAGTCTATAACATGAAATGAAAAGGTAAGCATGGATCCTTCTTAGTCACTCTAAAAATGAAGCTTTTGGGATGTGTTCTTGAAATTTCCATGTTTGAAACCCAAAACGACTTCTCTTCATGCTAGACTTCATAAGATTGACCGAGTTTAGGGTTAGGGGTAGATACATGATTTGTATGGTTTGAATATGTCAAAACCTTATTAATTTATCAACTTGAATGCTTACTATATGACATAAGAAGACTATATGCTTTGGTTTTTCATTTTTCTGATTTTTTATGAATTTTATGCCCATTTGAATCTTTTGGTCAAATCCTAGGTTTGACAAAGATTTAAATGAGTTTAAAATATGAAAATGAAAAGGTAAGCATGGATCCTTCTTATTAGTCACTCTAAAATGAAGCTTTTGGGAGGTTCTTGAAATTTCCATGTTTGAAACCCAAAACCACTTCTCTTCATGCTTGACTTCATAAGACAGAGTTTAAGGGTTAGGAGGTAGATACATGATTTGTCTGGTTTGAATATGTCTAGACCTTGTTTATCAACTTTAATGCTTACTATATGACATAAGAAGACTATGTGATTTAGTTTTTCATTTTTCTGTTTTTATTTTATTTTTCTGCCCATTTGAATCTTGTTGGTCAAATCCTAGGTTTGACCAAGATTTAGACAAGTTTAACACGTGAAAACGAATAAGTAAGCCTGGATCCTTCTTAGTCACTCCAAAATGTACCAATTGATAGATCTGTTAACTTTGCTTCATGGAAAAAATAATGTCATGTAATTAAATGAGTTAAGTTGGATTTCCTACGCTTGAATCCATAGGAAACTTTGTTCTAATGCACTATAATAATCAACCGAGTTTTTACACCAATAGGTCTGTCACTTACGTGTGGTGCCCACGCGTGAGGTCCCACACTTCAGTGAGCACAAGTCACGTGCAATAGGTACGCAAACTCCCAGCCATCTTCTTTGTCAAGAGAAGACGCATCAGGATGCGTATTGGTCAAATCCTAGGTTTGACCAAGATTTAAACAAGTTTAAAACATGAAAATGAGAAGGGGAGCTTGTATCATCCTTCTTATTAATTAGTCACTCTAAAATGAAGCTTTTGGGAGGTTTTTGAAATTTCCATGTTTGATACCCAAAACCACCTCTCTTCATGCTTGACTACATAAGACAAAGTTTAATTAGGGGTTAGGGGGTAGATACATGATTTGCATAGTTTGAATATGTCTAGACCTTGTTTCTCAACTTTAATGCTTAGTACTATATGACATAAGAAGCTTTTGGGATGTTCTTGAAATTTCCATGTTTGAAACCCAAAACGACTTCTTTTCATGCTAGACTTCATAAGATCGACAGGGGTAGATACATGATTTGTATGGTTTGGATATATCTAGACCTTGTTTATCAACTTGAATGCTTACGATATGATATAAGAAGACTATGTGATTTGGTTTTTCATTTTTCTGTTTTTTTTTGAATTTTGTGCCCACCCATTTGTATCTTGGTCAAATCCTAGGTTTGATAATGATTTAAACATGTTTAAAATATGAAATGCAAAGCTAAGCATGGATCCTTCTTAGTCACTCTAAAATGAAGCTTTTTGGAGGTTTTGAAATTTCCATGTTTGAAACCCAAAACCACTTCTCTTCATGCTTGACTTCATAAGAGTTTAGGGTTAGGGGGTAGATCCATGATTTGTATGGTTTGAATATGTCCAAACCTTTTTTATCAACTTGAATATGCTTACTATATGACGTACATAAGAAGACTATGTACTTTGGTTTTTTTATTTTTCTAATTTTTTTAATTTTCTGCCCATTTGAATCTTGGTTAAATCCTAGGGTTGACCATGATTTAAACAAGTTTATAACATGAAATGAAAAGGTAAGGATGGATCCTTCTTAGTCACTCTAAAATGAGCCTCTTGGGAGGTTTATGAAATTTCCATGTTTGAAACCCAAAACCACTTCTCTTCATGCTTGACTTCATTCATAAGATAGAGTTTAGGGGTTAGGGGTATAGATACATGATTTGTCTGGTTTGAATATGTCTAGACCTTGTTTAACAACTTGAATGCTTACTATATGACATAAGAAGACTATGTACTTTGGTTTTTTATTTTTCTGATTTTTTTAATTTTCCGCCCATTTGAATCTTGGTCAAATCCTAGGTTTGACCAAGATTTAAACAAGTTTAAAACATGAAAATAAAATGGTATACATGGATCCTTATTAGTCTCCCTAAAATGAAGCTTTTGGGTTTTTTTGAAATTTCCATGTTTGAAACCCAAAACCACTTCTCTTCATGCTTGACTTCATAATTAAGACAGTGTTTAATTAGGGTTAGGTGTAGATATATACATGATTTTTCTGGTTTGAATATGTCTAGACCTTGTTTATCAACTTGAATGCTTACTATATGACATAAGAATAATGCTATGTGCTTTGGTTTTTCATTCTTTTAATTTTTTCTGAAGAATCTTGGTCAAATCCTAGGTTTGACCAAGATTTAAACAAGTTTAAAACATGAAAATGAGAAGGGAAGCCTATATCCTTCTTAGATGTCACTCTAAAATGAAGCTTTTGGGAGTTTTTTGAAATTTCCATGTTTGAAACCCAAAACCACCTCTCTTCATGCTTGACTTCATAAGACAGAGTTTAGGGGTTAGGGGGTAGATACATGATTTGCATAGTTTGAATATGTCTAGACCTTGTTTCTCAACTTTAATGCTTACTATATGACATAAGAAGACTATATCAGAGGGGTAGATACATTTTAAACTTGAAACCCAAAACGACTTCTCTTCATGCAAGACTTCATAAGATCGACAAGGGGTAGATACATGATTTGGCTGGTTTGGATATAGCTAGACCTTGTTTATCAACTTGAATGCTTACTATATGACACAAGATGACTATCTGCTTTTTTTCTGATTTTTTAATTTTGTGCCCATTTGTATCTTGGTCAAATCCTAGGTTTGACAATGATTTAAACAAGTTTAAAATATGAAAATGCAAAGGTAAGCATGGATCCTTCTTAGTCACTCTAAAATGTGGCTTTTGGGAGGTTTTTGAAATTTCTGGCCATGTTTGAAACCCAAAACCACTTCTCTTCATACTTGACTTCATAAGACAGAGTTTAGGGGTTAGGGGTTTATAGATACATGATTTGGCTGGTTTGAATATGCCTAGACCTTGTTTAACAAATTGAATGCTTACTATATGACATAAGAAGACTATGTACTTTGGTTTTTCATTTTTCTGATTTTTTTTATTTTTTGCCCATTTGAATCTTGGTCAAATCCTAGGTTTGACCAAGATTTAAACAAGTTTAAAACATGAAAATAAAATGGTAAGCATGGATCCTTCTTGGTCACCCTAAAATGAAGGTTTTGGGGGGTTTTGAAATTTCCATGTTTTAAACCCAAAACCACTTCTCTTCATGCTTGACTTCATAAGACAGAGTTTAGGGTTAGGGTTGAGGTAAAACTGAGTATATTGCACTAGGCAGTATTAGTACTCAAGGGGAAAACTGAGCAC
This sequence comes from Lolium perenne, assembly GCF_019359855.2. Taxonomy (NCBI): domain Eukaryota; kingdom Viridiplantae; phylum Streptophyta; class Magnoliopsida; order Poales; family Poaceae; genus Lolium; species Lolium perenne. The sequence goes on along the minus strand of NC_067250.2, from coordinate 122,222,865 downwards.
ACAAAAAATGCTAAATTTCCAGGGTTAGACTCGAGTACACGTGTTGCGGTGCAGAAGTGGAAGACGTGCAATTGTTGACGCGTAGACGCGGGTCGCGGTGCAGAAGTCGAAGACGTGCAATCGTGGACGCGTGTCGCGCTGCAGAAGCCCAAGACGTGCAGACGATCAATGGTGGACGCTTAGGACGCGGGTTGCATTAACCAGCCCTCGCCTTTATAGACGCCTCCTCGCACTCTCTTTGTCACTCACACTAGCTGATGCAACGCCTCCTCTCACGTCCCATCATCTTCTCCAAAGCAAAAAACCCTCTCCCTCTCTGCCGGCGAGATGTGCAAGGAGAATGCGAATCCCATCGTTAATGACGCCGTCGGCTCCAAGCGCGACGCCTCCCTCTTCGATGCCGTCCCCTCAACGGCCGTCGCCGCCGCCGGTGGCGGTCGGATCCCGCCGGGATGGGACCCCTATGAGGAGGTGCCGTACATCTCGCCTCTGAACCCCTACGACACCTGCATGGACGACCCATGGAACGAGGTAACTATGGGTTGCTCCCTTTTTTGTTCCCCATTCCTCTTTGAACCCTATTTTTGCTGGTTCCCTAGTAACTATTAGTGCCGATCTGTAGATGGTTGAGTATTGGGTTAATATTTGCGCCGATTTTATTCCATTTTGCTTTGATCCCTTCTTGATTTCGTTTAAGATTTGGAGTTCGGCCGTTCGGTTAATTTATGCAAGTAATAATGGGATCTCAATCAGTTAATTTATGGGATCTCAGTCAGTTATTTTATGCACGAATCAAAAGATATCAACCGTTTAATTTTGCAAATATTCTGGAATCTGTTCAAAATCAGATCTGGAATCTGTTTCTTTGCCTATGATGAATCGTTGGGCACAAATTTTACAGAGTGGGTTCAGCGAACCATTGCTGTGTACAAATCTGTTGTGCATGAGCTATGGTTCGCTAACACCATCCCTGTAGACATATAATCGTGTCCATTCTAACTGAGGCTGGCTCTGTTTTTCCTTAATTTGTTATCATGCACGTTAGTCATCGTTGCATCTCATTCACTAATAGTTCCCATTTGATATGGATCAGCTGTCTGGCAGCGACGACGAGCACCATGACGTCAAGACTCGCTAGGTGCTGCGGAGGCTGCAGGTCGGCCAGTACGTCTCCTACTTCGCCAAGGGTGTCTACAGGTGCCCCTTCTGCACTAGGAGGCTCGGCGGCACTGACTTCAACTGCCTCCTCACGCATGCCGAGAACATCGGCAACACCAACCCCAAGGTCGGCGCGTCGGTGAACCCCCACTCCTTCCGCGCCAAGCACATGGCGCTCGGCATGCACCTCCGCAGCATCCTGCGGGTGGAGATCTCCGCCGGGCGCATGCCTCCGCTCAAGCCCAAGGCTCCCAAGGGGAGCAACAAGTGGAGGCAGAGGCAGATGGGGTAGGCGGAGTCCTGGATGTGTGCTGCTGCTGCAAAGCAGCTTCTATTTTATTGTTACCTAGGGATCCCTTGTTGTTATGTTGTTAGTATGATGGTGTTGTGAAGAACCTCGAACCTGTTGGCTGCTGTGTATGCAACTTATTATCTAGGGAGGGATCCCTATTATCTATCCCTATTCTACTATATTTTGTTGGTCCTACTTTGTTTTATCGATTTACTATTACTGTGAATTTGTCGTACGGAGTACATTACCATGGAGATTTGCTTCTAGATATAACTACATACATATGGACCAGAGGGAGTACTAGATTTGCTGCCATATTGGGCAAACAACGAGGGCCAAAAGGCACAAATAATTGAAGAAAGACAGAAATGCAAGCTTCTATATATTTGATACTAATTTGGTTAAAAAGGACAAAGAGACAGAGGGGGAAAAGGTGCTCTTAAAAATGCTAATTCGCGCCGAGAGAGACAGAACCCAGCTCCTGCTCATGTACAATCAAACGCGGTCTCGTCCTGTCCCACGCGGTCCCTTTCTACTAGCCCCAAACGTCAGCACGGAACGGTCAACTAAACTGGAATCCTCCCGTCTGAGCTCCTTCTGCGGGTTACAAATAAGGGCTTGGCGAAAACTGAGGAAAAACATAGGCAATCTTATTGACTAATATAGCTGCTTAATTAATAAAAGGATTAGCTACAACGTGCTCAGTTTGCCCATTTATTAAGGTATAAGACTGGCAGGAGAGAAAGTAATCGCTAGTTTCCTCATTTTGCCCCTGCATGCTCGCACGATTAAAGCTCCTTCCGCACGCGCTGGACTCCTCGTTTCCTTAAACCTCCTCGTTTCTCGGGATAGACCAACAGTTTTTCAGGATCTTGGGTTTTTTTTTTTTGACAATCAATACCACATATATTCATAGCAACAAATAGTACATGGTAGAGATACATGAACTGACTCCAACGATTACAAAATAAAGTCTAAAAGATAGTAACAAATCTTCGAGGTCTTCAATTTTTTTCTTCTTCCAGAACACAATCTTGTACTTTTCTGAAGGCAGCCAAAAATAGATAACTAACCATAGACCTGTAGATACCGATGAAAGTTCTCCCATAATTTTTTGAGCCGCAATGCCAAAGCTGCGTGCACGCACGCAACCATTAAAGCAGTCATACAACATCGGCAAGAGTACCAACACCAGTATATCAGGGAATAATAACCGACTAGCTTTGTCATCGTCGATGGAGAGCCGAGAGTACGAATCACCATTGTCGAGGACGTAGCAGCCGGGACAAAAATTGCGAGGATAATCCTCCCCACGGCAACAAAGACAAAAGATCCAAAATCGATCTGGCGAAGCAAGATCCAAAGGCCCATACCTAGAAAATTGTGATCGTTCAAGACCACCATTGACGCCGGGAAGAAGATCTCGTCGCCGAACGAAAGGCCGAAGATCACTTATTGCAGACGATGCCATCTCCATTGAGGGGAAACCAACAAGAAGACGGCTACCAAAATCCTAACATAATCTAATATAATCTAATGAAAACAATACTTTTATTCAAAACTCCACGCATAGATCGGGTTCCCCACTCCTCCTGACGCCGGCGAAGCCAACCGGAGGAGGGGGAACCAATCTATGGAGGAGGAAGAACTGGAGGCGGCTAGGGTTGAGGCGGCGGCTTCAGGATCTTGGGTTAATGTGGCCAGGTTTCGACTTTCGACTAGTGGAAACGGGAAAGCAGGTGCAAATTAGGGAGATAACTGAACCACAACCACCCGCGCCTTAAGCATCGAGTAATATCGGGAAAAAATGCGCCTTTTGGCTATGATTACGATTTGACAAGGGCTCCCATCAGTATGGGGTGAACAAGCCCTCCCATCAGGAATTTGACAAGGGCTACAGGACGACTAGATACATCACCAAAAAAGGTGATGCATGTCTCCTTCACCAAAACAGCTGAAACAAGTACATGAACGCAAGTACACCACCATAATAATACTACTGCATTAACACAAGTACGAGTAATAAAGTAAGAGTACTACTCCCTCTAATCTAATTTAAACCAAAATAAAACTTAAACTTCATCCTAAATTTGAACTAGTGCCTCGTCCTCGTTCTTCGCTCATTTTCTGATCCAAGACGGCGCAGAGTGCCAGAGTGCATGGCACGGAACTCTTCATCGGTGGCATGCCATGGGCATGTCACCGGATGCTTGATTTTTTTCGAAATGTTTTAAATTTGAATTTAGGCCGCTTGTCACACGGTGACATGCAAAAGGTGCATGTCACCTGGTGGTGGTAGGCAACTACCCTCATTTACGGCGGCGTAGGCGACTGGACGCCGCGTGGCCAGCCGCTGCCTCGTGGCCGCCTCGGTTTCCACGCGGTAGACCATTAAACGCCGACGACCAACCTTCAGCGTCACGGTTAGCGACTATGACTATTAGGGCAAAACGCTAAACTCTCTCGTTCCATTCACTTTCTTCCTCTCTCCACCTAACAAACATTTGTTCGTCGCTCTCTCCTCCAGCAATGTCTTCAAAATTCAGGTCGTCGGCGGTCAAGTACGCGGAGAAAAAACGCCGGCTCGAAATTTCGAGAGACGCTTCCAGAAACCAAGTGGGCTCGCCGTCGCCGCCGCCGCCGCCGAAACGCGTCCGTGCTGTGCTCACCGGGCTAGTTTCCTTCGCCATGTACTTTCGTTTCTTTCGTCGCTCTCTCCTCCAGCAATTAATGTGTTCAAACTTCAGGTCGCCGGCGGTCAAGTACGCGGATAAAAAATGCCGGCTCGAAATTTCGAGAGACAGTTCCAGAAACCAAGTGGGCTCGCCGTCGCCGCCGCCGAAACGCGTCCGTGCTGTGCTCACCGGGTTAGTTTCCTTCGTCATGTACTTTCGTTTCTTCTTGCCCGGGCTCAAGCTCTTTAAGAGTCTCTATGGTTATACATCTTAAAGGGTTGGAAGTTCCAACGACGCTCGTACTGCCCCAACTTCCACGACAAAGGAATCATCGTCGTCTGATGATTTCAACTCGGCCCTACCCCGGCGAAATGAGGTAGCACCAAGCACTATGTAGTTATCTTCTTCTTCTTCTTCCTTTGCGCTTACTTAATACCGATGATTTCGCCCTGAAGGAAGCGGTGCCGACTATCGACACCACTGTCGCCATCTTGATGGAAAAAAACGAGGAGCTCAGCTTAGAGTGTGATCGCCTCCGAGACGATTTGGCTGCCAAGAAGAAGAATTCGAAAACTCTTGTGGAGCTCATTTGCAGCCTTCGCAATGAGCGTGATATGTTGAAGAACGAGCTGATTAAGCAGAAAGAGAGGAACATTGCATCAGCGGAGAAAGCCAGCAGCATACTCAAGACTGTGTGCCTCGAAAGAGACAAGTCTGATATAGAGTACAAAATCCTTCTTCAGGATAAAGTACAGCTCCAAAAGTTGAACCTTGAATATGCTGACATCGCCATCCTTGCCCTTCTCGAGAGGCAGAAGGCACAAGATAAGTTGATGCACCTGATGTTGGAGAGCTGCAGTGAAAGAGAAGAGACATTGAAAGAAGTGAGCAGTTTGGTGGGATACATGAGTGACGTCGGGCGAACTTCGCAGAATCCGCCCCGGCTGAGCTCAAATTCCAGCGGAACCAGCTTTCAGCAATGCATGTTATGCGCACCTACAACTTCTAGTCATTGATTAGAGGTCGCACGACATGGCATTTTCCCTCGAAATAGTAGTACTGTACTAATAGTTGTACTACTTAATATGTACCTTTTTGTAAAATAATTTCTTACATGTATTAGAAACTACCCCTCTCGTTTCTGGATGCACCCGGGACATTGTCATCCGGCCCTCTTCTGGACAAACCCCCTCAGGAAGGACGGTATATTTTGCACATTTCGCTACTAGTACTTCTAATTCCACCGCTTATTTTTCTAATCCGTTAAATCGTTAATTAGATGACCAACTGATGGAAGCTGCGATAGATTAGACCAACAAGTGGTGAATTGTGCAAAAGATATGTCCGTGTTTTATGCAAAAGAGTGATATGGGGATCTGGTGGAATCTTGAATTTCCTCTTCAGTGGTAGGCATGCTTCACTTATAGCTGGAGTACATTGTGGACCTGGTGCATTTCGGCAGTACCGATCAGCTATTTTTGCTTATCCGGGAAGAAAAGGTAGTACTAGCCTTTTCTGTGAGATGTCTTTTCAGTGCTACGGAGTTGTCTGTTCACTGCTTGCTTTGTCTATCGGTGACTTTGCCAAGCTGACTTTGCCATGACTTTGGGTGACTGATATGTGGACCACAGTTGTAAGTGACTCAAAGTCACTGACTTTGGGGACTCCTGAATGCTTCGTATATTTCTGACGGTTTCTGAATTATGTACTCCGTACAACTTTTGTAATATTGGTCAAACTAGTTTTGACCAGGGTTTGTGTAGGGTGGTTTTTTTTGGTTGGTCTAAATGGTGTTGTGTGGTCCAAATGTGATGTATCATCACACCACCATGTGCCCCCCTCCCCCCACCCCACCCCTAGGTTTTGGTAATGCCATTCTGATACATGCTTCTTAGAAGGAGTACATTTTTTCCGTTAGGGCATGACAATTTTGAAAAATTCAAAAAAAATGGGAAGACAAAATGGTAACATCATTTTCCATGTGATGATGCACTCATGTGCCAAATTTTGGTTCATTTTAAGAATGTAAGGTGACAAATTACTCGAGGAAGCTAGTTGGAGTAGACGGGCATGATCAGATTGGCATAGGGGATTTATTTTTTGAAGGATGTTATTTTTCATAGACAATATCTGACACAAAAAATAAAATGTTAAGGTCTCATATTATTCTGAATGATTTTGAATTACTTATGACGTTTGGAAGTATTGGTATACATGAGTCCCACATGAAGTTAAATGGTCCAAAAAAAAGTTTCGTACACGTCTCCCAGAAAGTGGAAAGTCGAGTACATGCATGACTTCACGCGTCCACTACTGGATACAGAGAGTCAGAGGCTATAACATAATCGGCCTCATCATCTCTCGCGAGCTCGTCCTCTCCACTCCCCCAACTTGCCTCCCCCACACTGTGAAAAACCCCCATCCACTCACCGCACCTCTGAGGCATCGACTTTCCCGTTTCCAACCACAGCAGCATGAAGACAGGTATTGCATACGAGGCGGAGCAATAGGCGACCGCCCACGCAGAGGATGCCTCTACGGTAGTGGCCGTCGCGGTGGGTGAGGCTTCACCGGGCACCCAGGCTGCTCGTCTCCTCTGCTTGTCGGATTCTTCGACCTCGGTCGAAATGGGCGTCCTGGCCATCACGACGGGTGAGGCTTCACCGGGCACCCATGCCGCTCGTCTCCTCTTCTTGTCTGGTTCTTCGACCTCGGTCGAAACGGGCGTCCTGGCCGTCGAGCAGAAGATGGATACCAACGTTGTTTATCCCGCCGAAGATGTGCACGGCGTTGCAGGCCACCACGGCGAGGTCTTCCTAGGCCCGATGCTGGACGCGAACCTCGACCCCTTCGACGATTTCGGCCCAAACATTCAGTTCCAGGAGGATGTTGAGGGTGATGACGAGGAGGTACTTCTCTTTTACCGAAACTGTCCCAACCCTCTTTGTGTCATATTGCTGTTCACATGGTTTGCACGAGCCTGGTTCTTGATTGATTTGATATCCTACCTTGTTCTTGTAGATGTAATTGATTCTACGATTCGTAAGATCAGATTCTAGTTTAATTTTGACTAATCTGCCATGTAGTCATATAATCAAATTATGTGTTCATACTTAGTGGACTTGCAATTGTTGTGGCTTATGTTCATGGTTGTTCATAGGGTTTCTCATGATTTATTATGATTTCTTCTGCCATTTACTTGTTCTACACATTTAATTTTAGGGTTTCTAAGGTTTGATTATGTTAGTGGAGTATTTATTCGATCTGTCATAAAAAACCTGATTATGTAGTACTTAATAATTCATAGGAGTATTCTGATGACATGGACAACAACAAGGTGCGCAGGGACCGGAAAAGCCGCTATGTTCTCAAGCGGCTGAAGGGTGGTGAAATTCGTTTCTGCATGCGCGGGGAGCTATTTTGCCCATTATGTGGCAAATTTCTCTAGAAGGACATCCACAGCCTGATCCAACATGCGATGGGTGTAGGCCTAAGTACATAGGGGAAGCACCGCCCTGCAACCAAGGCCAAGCACGCATCATATGGCCTCTTCCTCCAGAATTACGTCTTGCCTAGCTTGCTCCACGTCAACGCCCCTGCTGCTGGCCCTCATGCTCCTGGTCATGTTTAAAGTTCATATGTGTAATATTAATCCCTTTGGAAGTTCAGCATTAAACTCTACTAGTACAACCGTGGTGGTCTTGTGATGTAGTACTCTTTTGATGCATTTGTGATGTAGTAGTACTTTTTTTGAAATGATATAGTACTATCTAAGAAAAGTACTCCCTCCGATTCACATTCATTTCACACCAAGAAATATGGATCAGAGCGAGGGAGTAAATTAAACATGGCATCTCGTGCATGAAGCTTGACATATCGATCAGGTTGGCTAGAATAGCAATACAATGCTGCTCATTAGGCAAATGCATGCCATGTACGATAGTATACATCCAGTAAAGAAGTCTATACTGACATAAAAAAACTACTTTGGGGATGAGAGTCAATTGGGGCATCTACAAAATAGAAAATCTTGCTCGTAGATGATTTTGGCTAAGAGGGTTTTACTCACATTACACGTGCCACTTTCCTTGTCTGCAAAACAAGTTCCAATAAAGGGAGAGGAAAGAAGAGGGTATTGTGGGCGAGATTGAACACCTTTTTTATGTGTTAAGCTGAGGCCTCGTTTAGATGAGGATTTCGACTTATGCCTAACAGCTCAACACACCCACAAATAATTCTACTTGCGCGCACCACCGTTCATTAAAAATAACAATATTAGCTCGCAAGATTAAGAACGAAGTGAATTTAAGTAACTTGGTAAGCTTTTCAAGCAATATATTCAGAGAAAGAGCACACATGTTCGGCTCAAAATAATCATAAGAGAAGAACAATAAATCTAAGGCACCCACTTCATCGGCAGAAGGGGCGCGACACCACATGGATTCATACCTTGAGTCGACGCTGGCTCGTAGAAGGGCGGCCGCGCCTCGAGGATGCCGGGGACGTCTCCACCTCGGTCTCACATGTGACTGCTTATCGCCGGGTGGTGCGCCGCGCCATGTAGAAGATCTATCAAGAGAGGAGAGCCCGATGACGCTACCGACGCCTCAACCTTGATAGCACCGACCTGTTGCTCCGCACCGAGATGCGCCACGTGCAAGATTTAGCGGATGCACCAATTTTAGAGATATGTCATGATCATTGTAACAAATTTCAACGTGATGATGATTTGATCTTGTACTCGGCCTTGAACATAAGAACTAGTACAATCTCACATTTTTTTTATCATTATCCTTTGCGAGATTTAGCGGATGCGCCAAATTCAGAGAAATATCATGATCATGGTAACACATTTTTCAATGTAATGATGATTTGATGTTGCACTCGACCTTGAACATAAGTACTAGTACGGTCTCACAAATTTGTATCATTATACTTTGCAAGTTTTAGTGGATGCGCCCATTTTCAGAGGTAGATCATGATCATGGTAAGTTGGTAACAAATTTTCAACATGATGATGATTTGATGTTGCACTCGGCCTAGAAGAGAAGTACTAGTACGGTCTCACAATTCTTTTTATCATTACACTTTGCAAGATCTAGCGGATACACTAATTTCAGAGATAGATCATGATCATGGTACTGACCGATATTCAAGGTGATGATGATTTGATTTTGCACTCGGCCTTGAACAGAGGTACTAGTACGGTCTCACAATTTTTTATCATTATACTTGGACCTTAGCCAAATTCAAAATCTCATAGCGGCAAAACTTCCCGGCCACAAAATACAAAAATTTCACACGCTTCCAAATTCCCATTCTACCCCTGTGGAGATGACAGCAAAGTCGGTTGGTGGGGGGGTCTGCTCGTCATTTTTTGGATCACCACCTCCCTAGCCCGGAAACCCTCCCAAAAAAAATTCATTTCCCTCAGACAACCCACCGGAACTTCCCAAGTCCCTCTCTCCCACCTCCACGACCACCGCACCGGAACATCCCCACCGGACTTCCCTGGCCTACCCGAGCCCTCGCGATCCTCGTCATCCGGCTGCCTGCCGGAGCCGCTTCATCGATGCCGTCATCAACCGGACCAGATCATCCCCGCCGTACCTCGAAACCATATGCTCATCCAGCAGTCTATAGCAGTCGCTTCAGCTGAGCCGCTTCACCGGATCCGTCGTCCACCGCATCGGATCTTGCTCACCGACACCGCTGTGCATGAACCGGATCTGCTTCACTGACGCCGTGCATGATCTAAACTCTTCTACTGTCGCTTTTCTATTGCTTACCTGCAAGTTCTTGTTTAATCTTGGGGGAACCTGTTTGTGCTAACGACGCGCCGTTACGTTTTTGCAGATGAGATGAGTAACCATGAAGTGTAATGGCCGTCTCTCCAACCCCAAGTAGCACATGTAGCGTACTTCATCACCGGATCTATCAACCCCAGGAAGATCTGTTGTGACTCCCACAGAGTGCTTCACCTAATGTAAGTCCCTTGTTTTAGCTCCATGTTCTGGGTTCAGATGCTTGTTTGTCTGAAGCTCTTTTAGTTCATTCCTAGCTATGACCGTAACACCTTGCTATTTTCTAGTTCATTGCTAACTTTAAGCGATTGAACATTTTGGTTTGCATTCCCTGCTCTGTAGATGTAGCCATCATAACTTCTATCTTGCTTAGTCGTTGTTACAAAAATTATAGGTATTATAGTAACATCCTGCTATTATTTAGTTCATGGCCAATTTTAATTAATTGCACATGTTGGTTCGCACTCCCTGCTCTATAGCTTTTGGCATCGTAACTTCTATATTTGGTTTACATTGCCTGCTCTGTAGATCTAGCCATCATAACTTTATCTTGCTCAGTCGTTGTTACAAAAATTATGGCCTGCTACTATGTTGTTTGTGCCAATTTTTTACTCCATGAACATGTTGGCTTGCATTCCCTGTACTACAGGTGATGCCATTGTTTTGTATCTACTTCATTGTAAGCTAACAAAGTAAGAACTTAGTTTGGCATGCTATCACTCTGCTATCTAGCCTGTAGTACAAATAAACTTGTCATACTACTAGATAATAATTTTGCGTGCCATCTTGTTCTTCAAAAGCTGCATTATTGACTTGTTTCTCTAACTTGGCATGACGCTCACATATGGAATGCTGAACATATTGGTTTGCATTCCCTCTTATACAAGTTCACAGGTGATCCCACTATATTCTGTATCTGGTCCATCCTAAGCTCCAGCATTAACTATCCTCTATGTGTTGCTCATTACAAGTTTATATCCCGAAACATCTTGATTTGCATCCCCTTCACTATAAGTTCAGGAGTATTATTTAGTTCACGGCCAAAATGAAGTAATTGCACTTGGCACATGTTGGTTCACATTCCCTCCTCTTTAGCTTTTGCCATCGTAACTTCTATTTTTGGTTTACATTCCCTGCTCTGTAGATGTAGCCATCATAACTTCATCTTGCTCAGTCGTTGTTACAAAATTTATAGCCTGCTACTATGTTGTTCATGCCAATTTTGTACTGCCTGAACATGTTGGTTTGCATGGGACTTGACAGTAGTAAGTCCGATGTTTCATTCTAACATGCTCATTATATTGGCTGTTGGTATGCGGCATGCACTCTTTGTTTGCTTATTGTGCGCATTACAATGATCTTGTTATAACGACGAAATGATGAGTTCCAAATTCTTTGGCAAACAATATTGTAGTGTCTTTGCCTTTCCATTGTTGCTGTCTTAACTTGTAATGTCTTTGTTTCAGATATAGGTGCTGCATGGACAACTTAAAAGATTGCCGGATCGCTTCATTGTATTGCTAGGTTTAATTACCATTCAATTTCTCTGGGTTCTGTAATATTTTTTCAAAGCCTTGCAGCTGATGTAATATTTAGTTAGTTTTTATAGTTCTTTCGCGCATTTTTTCTTTGGTGCTTGTGGTAAGTGAGGCTATCCGACAGAAATCAATGCTGCGTAAATATTCTCAGTATCTAAATCACGAATTCCCATCCCTTAAACGGCCCAATTAAGCGAAATCACATATGTGCCGGCCCGCAAAATCCTAAAGCCCCTATTATGCCGGCATATAAACAGCAACTAAACGGGCTGGCCCACTTACTTATTGGGCCAGCCCACTTGAATTACGGTGGACCCCACACTCTAATTGGGCCGGCCCACTTGATTTAAGGTGGGCCCCACCCACTACTGGGCCGGCCCACTAACTAGTTGGGCCAGCCCAATTGCTTTTGTGATGGACCCCACGTACTACCTGTGTTTTTGGCCCGGCCCACTATCTTGTTGGGCCGGCCCACTTGCTACATGGTGGACCCCACATACTAAATGGGCCGGCCCTTTAACAGGAAAGTAGGACCCACCTGTGTTTTTGGCCCGGCCCACTATCTTGTTGGGCCAGCCCAATTGCTATATGGTGGACCCCACATACTAAATGGGCCGGCCCTTTAACTGGAAAGTGGGACCCACCTGTGTTTTTGGCCCGGCCCACTATCTTGTTGGGCCGGCCCACTTGCTATATGGTGGACCCCACATACTAAATGGGCCGGCCCTTTAACAGGAAAGTGGGACCCACCTGTGCTCTTGGCCCGACCTACTTTCTTGTTGGGCCAGCCCATTTGATCTATTGTGGACCCCACGTACTAAATGGGCCGGCCCGATAGCAGGAAAGTGGGACCCACATGCTAATTGGGCCGGCCCAATAACTTCTTGGGCCGGCCCAGTTGCTTTAAGGTGGACCCCACTAGTTAAATGGGCCGGCCCGATAACAGGAAAGTGGGTCCCACATGTCTTTGGGCCGGCCCTTTTGCCTGTTGACCGGTCAAACGAGTGCATTCGGCCCGGCCCACCACATGCTTAATGTTTTGACCAGTCAACCTTAGAGGTTAGGCCCGGCCCACGTAACTAATGGACCAGCCCAGCTATATAGTTGACCGGTCAAACTAAGTCAGCTGGCCCGGCCCGCAAACTTAATGGGCCGGCCCCCTTAAGACGTGGCAGGCCTCGTGTGGGCCTACCATCTACCACGGGGTTTCAGCCGGTTAACGCCGTTAACTGCCAGTTAACGGCGTCTGCCACGTGTCAGTTTGCATGACGTCAGCAGTCAACGGGCTCCCGGAAACACTTGGGCAACGGTCCGATTTTCCGTGGCGGAAGGGCGCCCAAGCGCGACGGACCGAAAAAATCGTCGTAGGACTTTGCCTGGCGCAGTTTCCACAACAGAACCCATATCGTCGGGTTAGGCCCATAGGCGACGAAAAATACCCCTTAGCAGACGATTTTGAGACATTGTCTATCAGAACTTTTCTTGTAGTGGATGCCATAATATTTGTTTGAAAAAAATTCAACACCGCACAATATTTGTTGAAATAAATGAATACACATTTTTAAATAGCTAAATAAAAGAAGTATGAATTTTGAAAAATCTATTTTTTCTAAAACATTAATTGGAGCATTGACATGTTGAACCCACTTGTCGATTTTGCTATCAACATGACTAACTAGCTGATTAGATAACCAAGTGGTGAAATTTGCAACATATTAGACCACCACATGGTGGAAACTGCAAAAAAAATGTCCAAGTGGTGGTTTGTGCAACATATAGAGCAGTACAGTATATGGTAGTACAAGATGAATGTGCACTGTCGTGGGCCCATGGTAATATATCATGATGATGGCAAAGGATCTTTTCTCTGCTGAAACTGTCTAGAGCTGATTCGATGAGACAAAATACAGCTCCACGGCGTGCAAGGACAGCTATACAATACATTAGCTTCTTCTCGGGTCACACGCCTTCACGACAGGTGCAGTAAGTGCAGCAGAGACCAGAGAGAGAAGGCACGCCCGTAGTACTCGTATATTGATTTCAATTCAAATTGTTTTTTTGCCTGCCTCTCCGTCTTCTTCATCTCCATCTTCTCTGGTGACCCCGCCTACACCAGCAGCCCCTGCACCACCGCCGCCATGCCTTTTTCGGATCATCTCGAGCCACCTGTTTAATGGTACTAGTAGGAGTTGTGGACTTTTATCCATATCGCTCTACCAGCTGCTGCTCGCACTGTCCTCCAATACCTCATACCCAAACGCCAGCGTCCCACTCCCACACCCCCACACCCACTTGACCGCATCCTTCCAATGGCGAGATCGATCAATGAGAGTGGCAGTTCTTGGGTGTTTGCTGATGGCCCCTTTGAAGAAATCGCATCCCGATGCGATGTCATCACCGCCGCGAGCCTCGTCGGTTCATGCAAGTTTTATCATGATTCAGCAACACAAAGTGTAGCTCTGCCTGCATCTCAGCCGTTTGGCTTGCCCTGTGTTCTTCATACTCACCAAACTCAGGTACCCTCCGCGCACAATCCCTTCTCCCGCGTCGTCAAGTTCAAGCAGTAGGGTGCGCAGAAGGGCGAGCAGCAGGATTCGAAAGAGCGCAAGGGTACATTGTGCCAACTGACGCCGCTGGACAGGTTCTCTTCCGATGCCGTGATTCCAGATGGTGGTACGGGCATGTGGGCAGGCGCGAATGGAGATTGGATCGCTCTTCTTGGCTTTCCCTGGAATTGGGAGCTTGTCAATGTGTACACTGGTCGCCGGATTCCTCTACCAGCAATACGTGAGTTTAAATCCACCCCGGATAAACTTGTGTTCGAGTCTAATGATCAACATCTTCAACTGCTGAAGATAGCTATTTGCCGAGTTCCAACAGCTGCTTCAAATTATACTAGTTTCTCTGTTCTTTCCATCTTCAACGCGGCAATTGCAGTCCTTCACTGTGCTTCTAGCCGATGGACAGTTCTTGACAACCAGTTCTTAGCGTTCGGCTACTCCGATGCAATCATCCACAAGGGTATTGTATTTGCTGTAACTCAGACAGGCGAAGTTTATGCATGGAATCAACTTTCTTGGGGTAATTTTTCTCATCTCATATGATGTGTTTTCACTATTACCTGCTAGTTTCAGATATAGCTTTAGCCTTTTACTTTTTGTTGTGCAGTTTTCGTGTCATGCCTGTACCTTTCCCCCTCTATATTCAATCAAAATCAGGAGCGATATGCCTTTGAGTCAAAATAAAGTACTCCCTCATATCCAAATCAAATTGACTCAGCTTTGTCTAGCGAGTGCATCTAGCTAGACAAATTTGAGTCAATTAATTTGTGCATATCTAGCTAGATACATCCAGTTGAGTCAATTAATTTGGATCGAAGGCAGTATTTTAGCTAGTATCATTATTCATGTATGTAATGAACTAATCAAGTTTTGCTGAACTGACTTCAAGCTGTGCTTTCCTTTGCAAGGTCCTTTGTTGATCAGCACGGCACCTATTCCGCCAGAACTTGATGAACAAGGTCGGTACAATCTTGGCTCCTGGTGGTTAGCACGATCTCCTGATGGTTCTAGACTTTTTCTGGTCCATACCTGGGGCGTTACTGACGGGTGGGATTATACTGGACTGGTTCGTATTTTACCTGCTGCTGCTACCTCTAAGGGTCGTCATGGTCCCACTATTAGCGGGTATGGTAAGGGTTTACTTGGCTGTGAGGTGTACAGCATGGACACCAGTCAGTTGATGCCACCGAGGCCATGGAGGAGGATTATTTCCCTTGGATCATATTCTCTCTTCCTTGGAGTGAACTATCCGATTATCATTCCAGTAGAAGACGGGGCAGAACATGACCGTCCAAATATGGCGAGAAGCAACTCTGTTTACACATCGCACCATGCAGTAGGCCTTGCATATCCTCCTTCTCCAGAAATTTGCCGCTTCAGTTTGAATTCGAAGACTGTCATCGTTGGTTTCCAAACCAACATTAGATGGACATGGCGGCAGGTTCCGTTGTGGTTCATCCCAAGCTTCGCCAACGCCCGGCAATGGAACCTGCCTTCGCGTCACAGGTCCAGAAAGAAGGGCTGATGTACTTTATGTAATACTCGTGTTGCAATGCAAGATTTGTATCTGTTGAACTATTTCATTTGCATGTTTATCTCTACCTAGGCTACTCCCTTTCCGTAGTTGTGTTGTACTATCTGTTGAACTATTTCCTTTGCATGTTATCTCTACCTAGGCTACTCCTCCGTAGTTGTTAAATTGATGTAATACTCCTACAACGCAGGCTACACTGGGCGTGTGGCCTGTAATGTTATCAAACACCTTTTGTACTCGTTCTAGTAAGCATTTCACACGATAGCTCACATAATTAAAGTACTCCTACAACGTATTAGTTGAAAGATATCTCTCATAATTAAGTACCCCTCTTTGAGCTTATGCGAAACATAAATGACTATTTTAGAAATATATACTCTCGTCACAAGATTATATTAAAAACAATGGTACGTAGTTCTATTAGAAAAAAAGGTGTGAATAGTAGAATGATGTAGAAGTGTTTTTTGAGGTCTGTGCATAGCTAGTGTTCATTGTGCAAAAGCACTTAGACTAGTCACAATGGGAAGTATCATAGACTAGTATCATACATACTCCCTCCGTCCTCAAATAAGTGGACATCTAGCCTCAAACTTTGTCCATGAAAGAGTGTACTTCTATGTTCCCAATGTACTTTAAATTAGCAAAAGTTATTTCTCTCTCATCGCATGGAAATCAAACCCAATAATATTCAACACATGTTATCTTAATTTTGTACATGCACTTAGCCTATTGGAGATGAAATAATTAAAGAGGAGAGAGATGTTGGTTGCATCTTCCCAATGCAATTTTTCTCTCTTTTTACTAATTTACCTTGAAAATCCCACACGTCCACTTATTTATGGACGGAGGGAGTATGATACTGGTTTATGATACAACACCTACAATGCATAGTATCATGAATTAGTATCATAGTTTCATTCTATTTAATGTTTTGTAGAATCTCAATGCAAATATGTGTACATGATGTGTTTGCCACTAAAATTTCTAGTTTTACGTGCTATGATACTGTATCTACCTATGATACTAATTTCACCTCTCTCATCATTAATTGATGTGCCACATAAGATTTATACCTACATGACATGCATGATACTACTACTACCTATGATACTCCCATTGTGGCTAGTCTTAGTTGAAGCAAAACCGAGCCGTGGCCCGCCCAACCTAGAAAAATTAAGCCTATGTTATTTGTAAAATTCAGCGTAATATTAGCTCATTTTACTTTCTCTCAGCTTGTTGTCCCTCCAACCTTTCTTGTCAAGCTTCACCGCTATGCAAAAGGCTAAGAGCATCCACTATGTTGTCCACAACACCTATCTACAAGGAAAAAGTAGTTGATAAGGTTGTAGTGGAGGTTATCCACAAGTAATATTTCCTTGGGCTGCATGATTAGTAGGAATAGGAAAAAACATATGATTAGTATGGCATGCCTAGTCGAATCCTGTAGGAAGATGAGTTCTCTTTGATTCAGCCAAAGGAATTATCAATGAGATATGACCTCATGTTTATTTTCTATAGGATTATTTCCTATAGGATATGTTCCCATGAATCAAACAACTAGCTGGTGTAGGAAAAAATCCCGTAGAATCAAACAACTAGCAATCAAAAATAATTTATCTCTCATTCCTCTGTCGTGCATGTGGGTACACCAATAGCATATACATGTTGGTCCCATCTTAATGTTAAGGTTCAGTTCATCATACATAGTGGGAAACTTCACAAGATAAATGGGACCCAAGTTATGGTGAAAGTTAATATTATTACTATATATATACACACATATATAGGTGATTCCCCGAGTGAATCCACTATGTTGTTCACAAGGAAAAAGTAGGCCATAAGGTTGTCTATTATACATAATGGATGTGTTCCACAAGGAAAATTTCTTATGGGTGACCTACAAGCTTGTTGGTTGTCCACAAACAAAAGAAAATAATTTCTCTCTCCTTCCTCATACTATTAAGATGCTAAGGTTCACTTTCTCATACTATGTGGGTCCCATCTTAATGGTAAGGTTCACATCTCATACTACGTGGGTCCCATCTTAATTTATGTTAAGGTTCATATCTCAAACTTCCAGTAAATCATGCATATTTCGATTTATATTTTGGTGAAGTTTCATTCGATTTGAATTATAGGTTTGTGAGCAAATATATATTTAGTTTAAACTAGTGCTCGAGTACGTAAGAAGCTATTTAATCACAAGCTTCATAGATTTTAAAACAAGGCATCTACATATTACTGGATTTTTTCAAAATTTTCAGAATAGTTTTTTTTAGCTTCGAAATAAGAGATAGTTTGGAACGTTGGATCTCAAATGGATGGTAGATGGTGGCACATAGTCACAATGTATCTTGGAAGCATCAAGTCACTGAAGCTCTGTCCGGTTTCCAAACCAAGCTAAGAAAGGCATTGAAAATGAAGTTCTGCTCTAAAACATCTCTCATTCCATTTTGGTGCTCGCGCAGTTGCATGCTGCCCACGTGTTAAGGTACGTGTCTCTGGCATGTAGAGAACTACGATTATTGGCGAAAAATATATCGAAATGGAAACTGTAAAAAAAAACCTCTCTGGTCAACCTGATGTGACGAGACATCACTGCACCAAACGTCGTCGAAAATTTATAGATGGGTGGCGTGCTAGTATACCAACAGTCAAATCGGCGCCCAGTCGCAGCAGCAGCCTAGAGTACTACCTAGTTTTTGCCCCTTGCATGTCTATCATCTTCTTGTTCACCCTCCCAGAATCACGCGCACGCGCAGTATCTCGATCCCCACCACGCCGCATCGTTCCTTCCATAGCGCTCGCCCTCTCCTCCGAAATCCCCAAGCGCGGTTGCATCCGCCATCCACCTAAATCCATCTTCACATGATGAATTATTCTAGGCTTTGTCGGGGCGGCGGGGAAGGCCACTGGGAGGCTCTCACCAGCGACAACACCGACCTCATCGCTGCGCATCTGGACGTTACCTACACCGTCCGACTTGCCGCATGTTCCAGGGAGCTCTACGACCGGATCAGCAAGGATGAAGGTAAGATCCACCATTGGGATGAACCCTGCCTGCTGATGCCTCCGCCTGCTTATTGGTTCGATGAACACTGGGATTGGGCGACAGCATCTCGTCTGCATGATACCGTGTACGACCTGGTGCCCCTCGACCATCCTCGCCGTTTTGTCGCCCTGCCGTTCATGCACGACAGAAAATGGCTTGGCGCGAACGGCGACTGGATCGCCACCGCTGATCATCATGGGTACCAGTGGTGCCTCGTGAACGTCTACATCGAGCGACATATCCCCCTTCCATCCCTACCTGCTTCGAAGATCGATCATAGTAGTTTTTCATATCAACCTGCATACTCTTTTAACTGGGGTCCAGCAATTGATTTGTTGAAGATTGTAATCTGCCAAGTGCCCACAAAAGGTGGGAGGTACGCAGATTACAAGCTCATCGCCTTGTTCGACAAAACGATTTTCTACCTTGAAGGGGGTGGCGACTGGAGAATGCTGGAGGTCCTTACACCTGCACCTGATTATCCAAATTACTGTGATGCCATTGAACTCGGTGGCCACGTTTTTGCGGTGGACGAAACTGACGGCTCCACGTACTTCTGGGACACCGCAAATGGTATTTTTCAGTCCTTATGTTGCATTGCATGATACACTGCCTTAACCAATGAAGTTATTAATGAACTACCTTGTTTATATTTTACCTTTCTTAAATGACTTAATGATCACACCCCTTTTGCTGAATATGAATGAACCGTTGCTTGCAATGAATTAGTAGTACTAATTAGCCACCAACAAACATAGTATGCTCAGTATGTGATTGCATTCCTGAATTAGTAACTCTACGCCAATGCAGAATATGGATGTAATTAACCAGTATCTCAAAAGATAACGTAGCACTATGAAGGCACCCTTTTTGATAACCTTTTACACCCATTGTTTCATATATAACTAATTGATTTTGCCTCCAAAAGGAGGACGAGAGACCCCCGCCATCTGCATCAGAGAGATGCATAAGGACTTTCATAAGTATATGACTTAACGATCACATCCTTTATCTGAATATGAATGAACCGTTGCTTGCAATGAATTAGTACTAGTCAGTCATCAGCAAACATAGTATACTCCGTATGTGAATGCATTCCTGAATTAGTAACTCTATGCAACTGCAGAATATGGATGTAATTAACAAGTATCTCAAATATTAACGTAGAAACAGAAAAATAGAAGAAAATCGTTTGTAATTACATGCGTAGCTTATATTTTCTAGAGATCGGGGAAAAAGCGTTGATTGGATGTACCTACATGCAGATCAAACAGTTCTTTGTTTATATCGGTGAACAATCTGCAAAACGGTATAATTAATTTTGCTTTTGATACATTATTTCTCCCATTTTCTTGAATAGATTTCAGTTTCCCACAATTATCTTTGATTAGTGATTGTGACGTCTCCTCATTCAAAATAACTCAGGTTATCTTTTTCCTAATTCAGTGTTATTTAAGTTTGAGTAAGTTTACGACTAATATCTACAACCTCATATATATATAAGATTTAGCACCTGCAGGCCTAGCAAAGTTAGCTGCCTGTAGTCCCCTGTATAGTTCTTTCTTTTTGCTTTCTCAGTTTTTCGTAGCCTTGCTACAACCCTGTATGCTCTAATATATAATGATGCACGACTAGGCATGTGTTCGAGAAAAGAAAATCTAAATTTCTTTTGTAATATATGAACCTATATTGATGTTTTAGATGTTGGTAGTATAACTTTCGATAAACTTGAACAGACTTAAATCAGTTTAACTTAGCACAACCATATGGCGTACCTTTTTTAGAACGCGAAAATGAGGTAAACAAATACCATGTGTAGCCTTTACTATCAATAGTAGAGAAGAGATTATGAACCTTCAACTCTAAAATGCAAATTCTTCTACTGAATGGATAGCTGCATCTGATACCTATTTTGCAAATGTTACCAGACTTGGGGTTAGCTATAAAAAGGCATTTCTTTCTTGTCAAGCTTAATGCACTACCAACACAACCAAAAGTCCGAACTGATCGCAAGGGCGGCAATCCACTTATACAATTCAACACCCCCCTCACGTGTGATGGGAGACAAGTCAACACGTGGAAAGACTCAGAGGTATAGCTCAAGAGGCATATACGTGGACTCCGAGGGGGAAACAACAATTTTAGGATAAATTGCGAAAGCCGGGACTCGAACTAGAGACCACGGCTCGACACCATGTCAAGCTTCATCGACTAGCCAACGCAACCAAAAGTCCGAACTGATGGAAAGGTCTAGGCAATCCACTTATACGGTTAAACATTTCTTACCCTTCGGGTGGTCACAGGGAAGCTCTCTAATAGATCACTTAAGACAAAGGGAATTAACTACAGCACAGGACTTAAACTTAAGATGATATATATTTGTCAAAATTTGAATGTATCTATATGCTTTCACTGTCTAGATACATCTGAACTTGGACAAATCTCAGACACTTTCGGTGGGACAGAGGTAGTATATAACTGTGTATACACTCACTAGTGTCTAGTTTTGGCGAAGTTAAGACTAGTTTCGTGGGATGGATGCAGTATAACTGATATATTGGACACTCGATTTGAACACATGAATGACCAATGTCCTTAGCTTACATAGTCGTATTTATACTGTGAGCATGAACGATGAACAATGCTGCTATTTGAATATGGTTGCCAGTAACACCCTATTCGTCTCCATTTCTAATATTGCAGAAAACCTGATGCTCCCGTTTGTAATCCCACCACCGGTGGTGGATGATCAGCAGTACGCGTGGTTCCTCGCTCCATCTGCTGATGGCAAGCGATTGATGATCATCCTTACAGTAAACAACATTGGGATTGCCAATGCTGAAGTACCTCCTGACATTCCCTATGCTGCTAATGGGCTTCAGCTACGGCAGTATCCTCCTGTTGCCACCTACGTCTTTGAGCAGGATCCCTTATCTACTGCACGTGCAGGAGACTCTCTTTGGAGGCAGGTTAACATCCTCGGTGACCACTCTCTGTTCCTCGGACTCAATTACCCGATCATTGCCAACCTGAAGAAGCGTGAATCCAAAGCTCCTGATGGCACATTGGTTCCATTCATGAGGAAAAACTGCGTCTACACAGCATACCGGAAGTTTCTTCATAATCAATACCCTAAAATTTTGCGCTGCAACCTCCAGCCAGATGAAGGTGAGACTGTGGGAGTTATCAGCCTTCCCAGAGATGGTTGGGGTAGTGTCCGACAAGCGGCTATGTGGTTTAAGCCTGCTTTAAACATTGCCCGTTCGGTGTTACCTTTAAAAAAACACTGACACACTTTTTTATTATGCTTGAAGTGTTCAGAAGTAGTACACTGTTTTTAGTACGTACTAGTTTGAATCAGTTTATTTGAACACTGCCCTACTTTTGTATTTTGTGTTGCCTTCATATTATAACCCATGCATGGCTGTTTTAGGATTGACTTTATTTCAGCACTATAATTACAATGTGTGTACGTCCTTTATAATATAGCCACCTCTTGTTGATCATACTCATGAGAGGACCATTCCTATTTTTTCGCCGCTAAAGGGTAAAGTACATCCCTGGGGGCAGTGATTCTTGCTGCAGGCCAGTAAACATGCATCAACTACGAGCAAGGAAGTAGATGAGCGACCTAGGTGACTGTGCGGACCCCACTTGTGGACCAAAGAAAAAACATGTCAATACGGAACAGATGTACATACGACAACTCCTATATGATATGTGTATGTACGATTGAGCATCTGGAGGTGTGCTGCCACCTGCTACCTCACACGAAGGGTTTGGATCTTGTGTTTCGTACACGGATCAGACTGAAATTGTCGTGTGCATAGCAAGGTTCATGTCAATAAGGCTGAGTTTGGCATCTAAGTCTAGGCAACAAATACTTTTGGGTTCCAACGGCCATCTACATGGTATTTTCTATTGGCCTACTTGCTCCAGCTGTCGAAGCCCAATAACTAGAAATGCGCCTTTCTACTCATGCAATGTTGGCCCTTTTCTAAAGAACCACAGATCCTATGATTGGCAAAAAACAAAAACACGGAGATTCTACATAAAAGTTGTTTGTATTTATTTTGAATTATTGGGTTGCAATTTTTGAAACTGCTCATGGCCAATATGAAAATCTTTGATCGCTCCATACCCACATGGATCACGGTATTTTTAAAAATTCATAAAGTGGATTTGAAATTTAAAACATATCCTAATAATTCCATGATTTATATTCTATTAACTTGCAAGATCTTGGAGCGAAAGAGCTTGTTTTAGTCTGCAAAAATAATACAGATAAACCTGTCATTAACAAGAAATGAAGGTTTATCGTCCAAAGAGGATGCCATGTGGGACCCATGAGCCAGCAGCGTCCTCAACATTTCAAATGCGGTAGGATATCCAAAAAAAAGAAGCAAGTATCCCGAAAATAGGGGTCAAAAATAAATCATAGAAAGGAAACATTTATAGTTCAGAGAGTCTGACATGTGGGACAGATCTGCACGACATCCTCATCATTTCAAAGTCGGCAGAGGATCAAAAGAAAAAAAGGCAAATAGCTAGAAATTAGGGGTCAAAAGTAAATCCAACAAAAGAAACTTTTATTCTTCATAGAAGATGACATGTGGGACCGACCTGCCAGCATCGTCCTCATCGTTTCAAAGGCCGCAGGGGATAAAAAGAAAAAAGGCAAATATCCAGAAATTAGGGGTAAAAAATAAATCCAACAAAGGAAAGGTTTATTGTTCATAGAGGCTGACATGTGGGACCCATGAGCCAGCAGCCTCCTCAATTTCAAAGGGGCATAGGATCGAAAGAAAAAGGCAAGTGACCAAAAATCAGGGGGTAAAAAAATCCAATAAAAGAAACTTTATTGTACATAAAGGATGAAATGCGGGTCCCATGAGGCAGCTACTTACTCAACGTTTCAGAGGCGGCATGAGATCGAAAGAAAAAGGAAAGTGACCAAATATCAGGAGCAAAAAATAATCCAAGAAAAGAAACTTTTATTGTACATAGAGGATGACATATGGGTCCCATTTTGCAGCAGCGGTCTCAACGTTTCAAAGGCGGCATGAGATCGAAAGAAAAATGCAAGTGCCAAAACATCAGTAGCAAAAAATAATCCAAGAAAAGAAACTTTATTGTACATAGAGTATGTCATGCGGGTCCCATTTTTCAGCAGTGGTCTTAACGTTTCCAAGGGGCACGGGATCGAAAGAAAAAGGAAGTGACCAAATATCAGGAGCCAAAAATAATCCAAGAAAAGAAACTTTATTCTACATAGAGGATGACATGCGGGTCCCATTTTGCAGCAGCGGTCTCAACGTTTCCAAGGCGGCACGGGATCAAAAGAAAAAGGAAGTAGCCAGAAATCAGGGGTAAAAATAATTCCAAGAAAGGAAACTTTTATTCTACATAGAGGATGACTTGCGGGACCCACGAGCCAGCAGCTTCCTCAACGTTTCAGAAGCAGCATGATACCGAAAGAAAAAGGCAAGTGACAAATATCAGGTCCCAAAAATAATCCAAGAAAAAACGTTTATTGTACATAGAGGATGACATGCGGGTCCCATTTTGCAGCAGCGTTCTCAACGTTTCAAAGTTGGCATGAGATCGAAAGAAAAAGGCAAGTGACAAATATCACGAGCCAAAAATAATCCACGAAAGAAACTTTTATTGTGCATAGAGGATGACATGCGGGTCCCATCATGCAGCAGCGGTCTCGACGTTGCCAAGGCGGCATAGGACCAAAAGAAAAAGGAAGTAGGCAGAAATTAGGGGGTCAAAAATAAACTCCAAAAAAAGGAAGTTGATTCTACATAGATGATGACATGTGGGTCCCATGAGTCAGCAGCTTACTCAACGTTTCCAAGGCAGCAGGGGATCAAAAGAAAATCAGAGGGTGAAAAAAATCCAAGAAAAGAAACTTTTATAGTACATAGAGGATGACATGCGGGTCCCATGAGCCAGAAGGTTCCTCAACGTTTCAAAGGTGGCATGAGATCGAAAGAAAAAGGCAAGTGACCAAATATCAGGAGCCAAAAATAATAATCCAAGAAAAGTAATTTTTATTGTACATAGAGGATGACATGTGGGTCCCATTTTGCCGCAGTGGTCTCAGCGTTTCGAAGTCGGCATAAGATGGAAAGAAAAAGGCAAGTGACAAATATCAGGAGCCAAAAATAATCCAAGAAAAGAAATTATTGTACATAGAGGATGACATGCGGGTCCCATTTAGCAGCAGAGTTCTCAACGTTTCCAATGCGGCACAGGACCAAAAAAAGGAAGTAGCCAGAAATCAGGGGGTCAAAAAAATCCAAGAAAAGAAAGGTTTCAATTGGGCTGCATCTGGCCGTATGGGCCTTCGAACTATCCTGCTGACGCCTTTGGACTCGTACAATTTCAGCCCACTCCAAAACAGGAAAGTCCTATGCTTCGCAAAAACAAAAAACAAGGAGATTCAACATATAAGTTTGTTTATTTAAAAATAAAGATTTATTTTTTCCGTTTGCAATAGCTCAGAAAGAAATACACTGTTTATTGTCTGCAAAATAATCAAGATATCACATGTTTTTGTACGGGGAGGCTGACATCGGGGACCCATGAGCCAGCAGCGTCGTCAACGTTTTAAAGACGGCAGAGGATCGAAAGAAAAAATAAACCAAAAATCAGTTGGTAAAAAAATAAAAAAATAAACATTTATCGTTCTGAGAGGATGACATGCGGGACCCATGAGGCAGCAGCATCCTCAACGATTCCAAGGCGGCAGGGGATCAAAAGAAAAAAAGGAAATATCCAGAAATTAATTAGGGGTTCAAAATAAATCCATCAAAGGAAATTTTTATTGTTCATAGAGGATGACATGTGGGACCAACCTGCCAACAGCGTTCTCATCGTTTCAAAGGGGGCAGGAGATCAAAAGAAAAAGGCAAGTACCCAAAAATTAGGGGTAAAAAATAACTCCAAGAAAGGAAACTTTTATTGTTCGTAGAGGATGACATGCGGGACCCATGAGCCAGCAGCTTACTTAAAGTTTCAAAGGCGGCATGAGATCGAAAGAAAAAGGCAAGTGACAAAATATCAGGAGCCAAAGATAATCCAAGAAAAGAAACTTTATTTACATAGAGGATGACATGCGGGTCCCATTTTGCGAACGGTCCCAACGTTTCAAATGCGGCTTGAGATCAAAAGAAAAAGAAAGTAGCCAGAAATTAGGGGGTCAAAAAAAATCCAAGAAAATAAAGTTGATGGACATAGAGGATGACATGCGGGTCCCATGAGCTAGCAGCTTACTCAACGTTTCCAAGGCGCCAGGGGATCAAAAGAAAAAGGAAATAGCCAAAAATCAGAGGGTGAAAAAAAACAAAGAAAATGAACTTTTATAGTACATAGAGGATGACATGCGGGTCCCATGAGCCAACAGGTTCCTCAACGTTTCAAACGTGGCATGAGATCGAAAGAAAAAGGCAAGTGACCAAATATGAGGAGCCAAAAATAATTCAAGAAAAGAAAGTTTTATACTACATAGAGGATGACATGTGGGTCCCATGATCCTGTAGGTTCCTCAACGTTTCAAACGTGGCATGAGATCGAAAGAAAAAGGCAAGTGACCAAATATCAGGAGCCAAAAATAATTCAAGAAAAGAAACTTGATTGTACATAGAGGATGACATGCGGGTCCCATTTAGCAGCAGCGGTCTCACCGTTTGAGAGGCTGCGTGGGATCGAAAGAAAAAGGCAAGTGACCAAATATCAGGAGCCAAAAATAATCCAAGAAAAGAAATTTTATTGTACGTAGAGGATGACATGCGGGTCCCATTTTGCAGCAGCGGTCTCAACGTTTCCAAGGCGGCACAGAACCAAAAGAAAAATGAAGTAGCCAGAAATCAGGGGTGAAAAAAATCCAAGAAGAAAGATTTCAATTGGGCTGCATCTGGACATCTGGGCCTTCGAACTATCCTGCTTGGCCTTTTGACTCGTACAATTTCAGCCCACTCCAAAACATGAAAGTTCCGAATTTTCTAAAAAAAACAGGAAAGTCCTATGCTTCGCAAAGACAAAAAAAACAAGGAGATTCAACATACAAGTTTTTTTATGTAAAAATAAAGATTTAATTATCCGTTTGAAATAGCTCAGAGCGCAATACACTGTTTATTGTCTGCAAAATAATCAAGATATCATATGTTTCTTGTACGGGGAGGCTGACATCAGGGACCCATGAGCCAGCAGCGTCGTCAACGTTTTAAAGGTGGCAGGGGATGGAAAGAAAAAATAAACCAAAAATATGTTGGTACAAAATCCAAGAAAAGAAACATTTTCGTTCTAAGAGGATGACATGCGGGACCCATGAGGCAACATCCTCGGCGTTTATTGTTCATAGAGGCTGACATGTGGGACCCGTGAGCCAAAGCGTCCTCAACGTTTTAAAGGCGGCAGGAGATCGAAAGAAAAAATTAGCCAAAAATCATTTGGTAAACAAAATCCAAGAAAAGAAACATTTACCGTTCTGAGAGGATGACATGCGGGACCCATGAGGCAGCAGCATCCTCAATGATTCCAAGGCGGCAGGGGATCAAAGGAAAAAAAAGGAAATATCCCGAAATTAATTAGGGGTTCAAAATAAATCCATCAAAGGAAACTTTTATTGTTCACAGAGGATGACATGTGGGACCGACCTGCCAACAGCGTCCTCATCGTTTCAAAGGGGGCAGGAGATCAAAAGAAAAAGGCAAATAGCCAGAAATTAGGGGTCAAAAATAACTCCAAGAAAGGAAACTTGTATTGTTCGTAGAGGATGACATGCGGGACCCATGAGCCAGCAGCTTACTCAACGTTTCAAAGGCGGCATGAGATCAAAAGAAAAAGGCAAGTGACAAAATATCAGGAGCCAAAGATAATCCAAGAAAAAAACTTTATTGTACATAGAGGATGACATGCGGGTCCCAATTAGCAGCAGCGGTCTCAACGTTTCAAATGCGGCTTGAGATCAAAAGAAAAAGAAAGTTGATTGTACATAGAGGATGACATGCGGGTCCCATGATTCAGCAGCTTACTCAACGTTTCCAAGGCGGCAGGGGATCAAAAGGAAAAGGAAATAGCCAAAAATCAGAGGGTGAAAAAAAACCCAAGAAAATAAACTTTTATAGCACATAGAGGATGACATGCGGGTCCCATGAGCCAGCAGGTTCCTCAACGTTTCAAACGTGGCATGAGATCGAAAGAAAAAGGCAAGTGACCAAATATGAGGAGCCAAAAATAATTCAAGAAAAGAAACTTGAGTGTACATAGAGGATGACATGCGGGTCCCATTTAGCAGCAGCGGTATCACCGTTTAAGAGGCTGCACGGGATCGAAAGAAAAAGGCAAGTGACCAAATAACAGGAGCCAAAAATAATTGAAGAAAAGAAACTTGATTGTACATAGAGGATGACATGCGGGTCCCATTTAGCAGCAGCGGTATCACCGTTTGAGAGGCTGCACGGGATCGAAAGAAAAAGGCAAGTGACCAAATATGAGGTTCCAAAAATAATCCTAGAAAAGAAAGTTTTATAGTACATAGAGGATGACATGCGGGTCCCATTTAGCAGCAGCGGTCTCACCGTTTGAGAGGCGGCAGGGGATCGAAAGAAAAAGGTAAGTGACCAAATATGAGGTGCCAAAAAAATCCAAGAAAAGAAAGTTTTATAGTACATAGAGGATGACATGCGGGTCCCATTTAGCAGCAGCGGTATCACCGTTTGAGAGGCGGCAGGGGATCGAAAGAAAAAGGCAAGTGACCAAATTTGAGGTGCCAAAAAAAACTCCAAGAAAAGAAAGTTGATTGCTCATAGAGGATGACATGCGGGTCCCAATTAGCAGCAGCGGTCTCAACGTTTCCAAGGCAGCAAGGGATCAAAAGAAAAAGGAAGTAGCCAGAAATCAGGGGGTCAAAAAATCCAAGAATAGAAAGAATTTTGGTTCATAGAGGATGACATGCGAGACCCATGATCCTGCATCATAAACGGCTCGATCGGAGATCGTTGAACGAGATGGCGCGATCGAGAAAAAAAACAATGCCAGAGAGGCTGCCATCTGGGCCCTACATCCCTCGGCGGTGTGGATTTGCGTTGACTCGGCCGGCGAACCCGAGAATTCGAGATGCACCACGTCCCGGGCCACCATACGCAACGTTTTGGCCATTTTCGTCAGGCTAGGTGGCCTCAAAAACGAGAAAAAAAACTTTTTGACATGCACAACGGACAGACCCAAAATCATCGGCCATGGTACACCAGCAACCACGGCGCGACTTCAACTTTGTCGGCCATGGCAACTTTTCTTGTAGTGTTTGACCATGGTTTAAACAAGTTTAAATCATGAATATGAAAAATTAAGCATCTATCCTTCTTAGTCACTCCAAAATGTAGCTCTAGGGAGGGTTTTTGAAATTTCCATGTTTGAAACCAAAAACCACTTCTCTTCATGCATGCTTGACTTCATAAGACAGAGTTTAGGGTTAGGGGTAGATATATACATGATTTTCTGGTTTGAATATGTCTAGACCTTGTTTATCAACGTAATTGAATGCTTACTATATATATGACATAAGAATGCTATGTCCTTTGGTTTTTCATTCTTTTGATTTTTTTTCTGAATTTCCATGCCCATTTGAATCTTTTGGTCAAATCCTAGGTTTGGCCAAGATTTAAACAAGTTTAAAACATGAAAATGAAAAGGGAAGCTTGTATCCTTCTTAGTCACTCTAAAATGAAGATTTTGGGAGGTTTTTGAAATTTCCATGTTTGAAACCCAAAACCACTTCTCTTCATGCTAGACTTCATAAGACAGAGTTTAGGGGTTAGGGGGTAGATACTGGTTTGTCTAGTTTGAATATGTCTAGACCTTGTTTATCAACTTGAATGCTTACTACATGACATAAGAAGACTATATACTTTGGTTTTTCATTTTTCTGATTTTTTTAAATTTTCTACCCATTTGAATCTTGGTCAAATCCTAGGTTTTTGACCATGATTTAAACAAGTTTAAAACAGGAATATGAAAAATTAAGCATCTATCCTTCTTAAGTCACTCCAAAATGTAACTCTTGGGAGGTTTTTTGAAATTTCCATGTTTGAAACCAAAAGCCACTTCTCTTCATGCTAGACTTTCATAAAATCGACCGAGCTAGTTTAGGGTTAGGTGGTAGATACATGATTTGTCTGGTTTGAATATGTCCAAACCTTGTTTATCAACTTTAATACTTACTATATGACATAAGAATGCTTACCATATGTTTGAATTTTAAAAGCATATAGTCTTCTTATGTCATATAGTAAGCATTTAAACAATGTTTGGACATATTCAAACCAGACAAATCATGTATCTACCCCTAACCCTAATCTCGGTCGATTTTATGAAAGTCAAGCATGACGAGAAGTGGTTTTTGGTTTCAAACATGGAAATTTTAAAAACTCTCCCAAGAGTTACATTTTGGAGTGACTTAAGAAGGATAGATGCTTAATTTTTCATATTCATGTTTTAAACTTGTTTAAATCATGGTCAAACCTAGGATTTGACCAAGATTCAAATGGACAAAAAATAAAAAAACAGCAAAATGAAAAACAAAAGTACATAGTCTTCTTATGTCATGCAGCTAGTAAGCATTCAATTTGATAAACAAGGTCTAGACATATTCAAACTAGACAAAGCATGTATCTACCCCCTAACCCCTAAACTATGTCTTATGAAGTCTAGCATGAAGAGAAGTGGTTTTGGGTTTCAAACATGGAAATTTCAAAAACACTCCCAAAAACTTCATTTTAGAGTGACTAAGAAGGATACAAGGTTCCCTTTTCATTTTCATGTTTTAAAATTGTTTAAATCTTGGTCAAACCTAGGATTTGACCAAAACGTTCAAATGGACATAAAAATTCAAAAAAATCAAAATAATGAAAAACCTAGGATTTGACCAAGATTCAAATGGGCATAAAATTTAAAAAAATCAAAAAATGAAAAACCAAGGCACATAGTCTTCTTATGTCATATAGTAAGCATTCAATTAAGTTGATAAACAAGGTCTAGACATATTCAAACCAGAAAAATCATGTATCTACCCCCTAACCCTAGCTAAACTCTGTCTTATGAAGTCAAGCATGCATGAAGAGAAGTGGTTTTTGGTTTTCAAACATGGAAATTTCAAAAACCTCCCAAAAGCTTCATTTTGGGGTGACTAAGAAGGATCCATAGGAAACTATGTACTAATACAGTATAATAATCACCCGAGTTATTAGAGCAACAAGTCTGTCACTTACGTGTGGTTCCCATGCATGAGGTCCCACATTTCAGTGAGCACAAGTCACGTACGCTAGGTAAGCAAACTCCCAGCCATATTCTTTGTCAAGAGAGATGCATCAAGACTCTCTCTCTCTCCAATTATCCACCTCCGTTGGCTGCCGGTTTTGGCAGGGCGTTTCTAGCTCAGCTCGGAGGCCATGGTGTGCAGGCTCTTTAGCCATGGCGATTTGGTCGCGCCAAGTGGTTCGTGCCCGGCTGCGACGAGGATCAATCCGGACGGTGGCTGTTAGGGACCCGATTGCATTTCTTGCTTTCAGCCTGGGGTCTACCATGTAAACCTTAGGGATTACGACGTAATTTCCTATTTATTTTGTGTCATGTTGTAAACTGCTCTCTGATGCGTATTGGAAATCCAGGTCCTTCAGGATCGTTCGGTTGTCCCTCTAACAAAAAAAACATCTCTCTCATTCTCGGCCTCGCTTGCTCGCACCCCCTGCGCACTGACAACCCTGCACAACAGTCAAATCACCCGAAAAAATCTAGACACCATAAATAAGTGGGGCCCCGTGACTGCTCTCCCTTCGTCTCCTCCCGTGTGATCCCTCTTCCTCCGATTCCCGACCTTGCGGAAAATAAAAATGAAATGAAAGAGTTTCACTGGACGGGCAAACACATGTGCTGCCTAGTAATAATAATAAAAATGTAAAAAAATCGACCTACGAATCTATTAGTATTAAATAAGTTAAACTAGGGTTCTGCCCAGTACTACGGATCAATTTCAGAAAATGCAACTACGGGTTTCGATTTTGCCCTGCTAATATAAAATTAAATAATCCGAACTAGTATTCCTCTAAAAAATCATTTTGGTATGCATCGTTTGGTACTTTTGATAGCAAGAGTGCTTACTCCCTCCGTTAGCAAATAGTCTTCCTTTTCATGTTTATGAAGTCAAGCATGAAGAGAAGTGGTTTTGGGTTTCAAACATGGAAATTTAAAAAACCTCCCAAAAAACTTCATTTTTGAGTTTCATCATGTATATATCTACCCCTAACCCTAAACTCTGTCTTATGAAGTCAAGCATGCATGAAGAGAAGTGGTTTTGGTCTCAAACAAGGAAATTTCAAAAACCCTCCCAAGAGTTTTGGAGTGACTAAGAAGGATAGATGCTTAATTTTTCATATTCATGATTTAAGCTTGTTCAAATCTTGGTCAAACCTAGAATTTGACCAAGATTCAAATGGGCATAAAAATTCAAAAAATCAAAAAAAATGAAAAACCAAGGTCTTATTATGTCATATATATATAGTAATCATAAACAAGGTCTCTAGACATATTCAAAACATAGAAATCATGTATCTACCACCTAACCCTAAACTCTGTCTTATGAACTCAAGCATGAAGAGAAGTGGTTTGGGGTTTCAAACATGGAAATTTCAAAAACCCTCCCAAGAGCTACATTTTAGAGTGACTAAGAAGCATACATGATTACTTTTTCATACTCATGTTTTAAACTTATTCAAATCTTGGTGAAACCTAGGATTTGACCAAGATTCAAATGGCTATAAAAATTCAAATACTAGTTTGTCTAGTTTGAATATGTCTAGACCTTGTTTATCAACTTGAATGCTTAATACATGACATAAGAAGACTATATACTTTGGTTTTTCATTTTTCTGATTTTTTTAAATTTTCTACCCATTTGAATCTTGGTCAAATCCTAGGTGTCTGACCATGATTTAAACAAGTTTAAAACATGAATATGAAAAATTAAGCATCTATCCTTCTTAAGTCACTCCAAAATGTAACTCTTGGGAGGTTTTTTGAAATTTCCATGTATGAAACAAAAAACCACTTCTCTTCATGCTAGACTTTCATAAAAATCGACCGAGTTTAGGGTTAGGTGGTAGATACATGATTTGTCTGGTTTGAATATTTCCAAACCTTGTTTATCAACTTGAATGCTTACTATATGACATAAGAAGACTATATGCTTTTAAAATTCATACATATGGTAAGCATTCTTATGTCATATAGTAAGCATTCAAGTTGATAAACAATGTTTGGACGTATTCAAACCAGACAAATCATATATCTACCACCTAACCCTAAACTCGGTCGATTTTATGAAAGTCAAGCATGAAGAGAAGTGGTTTTTGGTTTCAAACATGGAAATTTCAAAAACCCTCCCAAGAGTTACATTTTGGAGTGACTTAAGAATGATACATGCTTAATTTTTCATATTCATGTTTTAAACTTGTTTAAATCATGGTCAAACCTAGGATTTGACCACGATTCTAATGGGCAGAAAATGAAAAACCAAAGTACATAGTCTTCTTATTATGTCATGTAGCTAGTAAGCATTCAATTTGATAAACAAGGTCTAGACATATTAAAACTAGACAAACCATGTATCTACCCCCTAACCCCTAAACTCTGTCTTATGAAGTCTAGCATGAAGAGAAGTGGTTTTGGGTTTCAAACATGGAAATTTCAAAAACCTCCCAAAAAACTTCCATTTTCGAGTGACTAAGAAGGATACAAGCTTCCCTTTTCATTTTCATGTTTTAAACTTGTTTAAATTATCTTGGTCAAATCACATAGTCTTATTAGGTCATATAGTAAGCAAAGCACATGGTCTTCTTATGTCATATAGTAAGCATTAAAATTGATAAACAATGTCTAGACATATTCAAACTAGACAAATCATGTATCTACCCCTAACCCCTAAATTTTGTCTTATGAAGTCAAGCATGAAGAGAAGTCGTTTTGGGTTGCAAACATGGAAATTTCAAGAACATCTCCCAAAAGCTTCATTTTAGAGTGACTAAGAAGGATCCATGATTACCTTTTCATTTTCTT
This sequence comes from Lolium perenne, assembly GCF_019359855.2. Taxonomy (NCBI): domain Eukaryota; kingdom Viridiplantae; phylum Streptophyta; class Magnoliopsida; order Poales; family Poaceae; genus Lolium; species Lolium perenne. The sequence goes on along the minus strand of NC_067250.2, from coordinate 122,189,131 downwards.
GTTTTAAACTTGTTTAAATATTGGTCAAACCTAGGATTTGACCAAAAGATTCAAATGGGCGTAAAAATTTAGAAAAAATCAAGAGAATGAAAAAACAAAGGACATAGCATTCTTATGTCATATATATAGTAAGCATTCAAGTTGATAAACAAGGTCTAGACATATTCAAACCAGAAAATCATGTATATATCTACCCCTAACCCTAAACTCTGTCTTATGAAGTCAAGCATGCATGAAGAGAAGTGGTTTTTGGTTTCAAACAAGGAAATTTCAAAAACCCTCCCAAGAGTTTTGGAGTGACTAAGAAGGATAGATGCTTAATTTTTCATATTCATGATTTAAACTTGTTCAAATCTTGGTCAAACCTAGAATTTGACCAAGATTCAAATGGGCATAACAATTCAAAAAAATCAAAAAAATGAAAAACCAAGGTCTTATTATGTCATATAGTAAGCATTCAATTAAGTTGACAAACAAGGTCTAGATCGACATATTCAAACAAGAAAAATCATGTATCTACCCCTAACCCTAAACTCTGTCTCATGAAGTCAAGCACGCATGAAGATATGTGGTTTTTGGTTTCAAACATGGAAATTTCAAAAACCCTCCCAAGAGCTACATTTTGGAGTGACTAAGAAGGATAGATGCTTAATTTTTCAGATTCATGATTTAAACTAGGGTGCTTATTATATTATATAAGTACAAAGTTTCCTATGGTTCCAAGGGTAGGGAAGCCAAGTTAACTCATTTACATGATAGTATTTTTTCCATGAAGCCAAGTTAACTCATCTATCAATTGGTACATTTTGGTTATATTCAAAATTTTACTTGAAACTTGTTGGTCATGCCATTCTACTACTTGGCTAACACATTTTTCAGCTCGGGAAGGTAGGGGAGGGGGGCATGATGCTACCCTGAATTTGTGGGACCCCAAAAACTTGCAAATACGAGCGATGCATCCAAAAGAAACACTCGTCCCCTCCCGCATGATTTTTCCCTACCTAAATTTAAAGTCAAGCCAAAGGTGGTTCAAAAAAGGCAATCAAAAGGCATGGATTGTTCATCATTTTCTACATAGCTAGGGAAAATACCATACTGCCATACTAGTGTTTTAGAAAATAGCCCTTCAAATAGTTTGGCAACATGTTTATCAACTTTAATGCTTACTATATGACATAAGAAAACTATTTGATTTGGTTTTTCATTTTTCTGTTTTTTTTTATTTTTCTGCCCATTTGAATCTTGGTCAAATCCTAGGTTTGACCAAGATTTAGACAAGTTTAACACGTGAAAACGAATAAGTAAGCATGGATCCTTCTTAGTCACTCCAAAATGTACCAATTGATAGATATGTTAACTTTGCTTCATGGAAAAAATAATGTCATGTAAATGAGTTAACTTGGATTTCCTACCCTTTGAATCCATAGGAAACTTTGTTCTAATGCACTATAATAATCAATCAAGTTTTTACACCAACAAGTCTGTCACTTACGTGTGGTGCCCACGCGTGAGGTCCCACACTTTAGTGAGCACAAGTCACGTGCAATAGGTACGCAAACTCCCAGCCATGTTCTTTGTCAAGAGAAGACGCATCAGGATGCGTACTGGACGTCTCTGGGTCCTTCAGGATCCTTTGGTTGTCCTCTCACAAAAAAAAATCTCTCTAATTCTCGGCCTCGCTCGACTCGCTCGCTCGCTCGCACCTCCTGCTCACTGACAAACCCTGCACAACAGTCAACATCATCACCCGAAAAAGGGGAGACACCATAATGCTCTCCCTTCTTCTCTCCTTCCGAGCGATCCCTCTTCCTCCGAGTTTCACTCGACGGGCAAACACACATGTGCTGCATAGTAATAATAAAAAGGTACTGCAGAAAAATCGATATACGAATCTATAATTAAATAGGTTAAACTAGGGTTTTGCCCAGTTCTACAAATCAAGGTTAAAACAAATCCAACTACGGGGTTCGAACAACACGATTCTAATCCAAGAATTTTTTCGACCTCATCCAAATGGCCTCAAACTATAGGGTTAGCATCAAGTGCAGTATGTGTGAAAATGTATGCACTATGTGTGCTGTAACTTGTATGTCTTTCAAATTTGAACCAACTTTGAATAAGTTTGAAATATTTGAAAAGGGGCTTTTGGCTTAAACGTTTGAAACCAAAAACCACTTCTCTTCATGCATGCTTGACTTCATAAGACATAGTTTAGCTAGGGTTAGGGGGTAGATACATGATTTTCCTGGTTTGAATATGTCTAGACCTTGTTTATCAACTTGAATGCTTACTACATGACATAAGAAGACTATATACTTTGGTTTTTCATTTTTTTGATTTTTTAAAATTTTCTATCCATTTGAATCTTGGTCAAATCCTAGGTGTGTGACCATAATTTAAACAAGTTTAAAACACGAATATGAAAAGTTAATCATCTATCCTTCTTAAGTCACTCCAAAATGTAACTCTTGGGAGGTTTTTTGAAATTTCCATGTTTGAAACCAAAAACCACTTCTCTTCATGCTAGACTTTCATAAAATCGACCGAGTTTAGGGTTAGGTGGTAGATAAATGATTTGTCTGGTTTGAATATGTCCAAACCTTGTTTATCAACTTGAATGCTTACTATATGACATAAGAATGCTTACCATATGTTTGAATTTTAAAAGCATATAGTCTTCTTATGTCATATAGTAAGCATTCAAGTTGATAAACAATGTTTGGACGTATTCAAACCAGGCAAATCATGTATCTACCCCCTAACCCTAATCTCGGTCGATTTTATGAAAGTCAAGCATGAAGAGAAGTGGTTTTTGGTTTCAAACATGGAAATTTCAAAAACCCTCCCAAGAGTTACATTTTGGAGTGACTTAAGAATGATAGATGCTTAATTTTTCATATTCATGTTTTAAACTTGTTTAAATCATGGTCAAACCTAGGATTTGGCCAAGATTCAAATGGGCAGAGAATAAAAAAACAGAAAATGAAAAACTAAAGTACATAGTCTTCTTTTGTCATGTAGTAAGCATTCAATTTGATAAACAAGGTCTAGACATATTCAAACTAGACAAACCATGTATCTACCCCCTAACCCCTAAATTATGTCTTATGAAGTCTACCATGAAGAGAAATGGTTTTGAGTTTCAAACATGGAAATTTCAAAAACCCTCCCAAAAACTTCATTGTAGAGTGACTAAGAAGGATACAAGGTTCCCTTTTGATTTTCATGTTTTAAACTTGTTTAAATCTTGGTCAAACCTATGATTTGACCAAAAGGTTCAAATGGGCATAAAAAGTCAAAAAAAATCAAAAGAATGAAAAACCTAGGATTTGACCAAGATTCAAATGGGCATAAAATTTAAAAAAATGAAAAAATGAAAAAACAAGGCACATAGTCTTTTTATGTCATATAGTAAGCATTCAATTAAGTTGATAAACAAGGTCTAGACATATTCAAACCAGGAAAATCATGTATCTACCCCCTAACCCTAGCTTAGCTCTGTCTTATGAAGGCAAGCATGCATGAAGATAAGTGGTTTTTGGTTTCAAACATGGAAATTTCAAAAACCTCCCAAAAGCTTCATTTTGGAGTGACTAATAAGGATCCATAGGAAACTATGTACTAATACAGTATAATAATCACCCGAGTTATTAGAGCAACAAGTCTGTTACTTACGTGTGGTTCCCATGCGTGAGGTCCCACACTTCAGTGAGCACAAGTCACGTACGCTAGGTAAGCAAACTCCCAGCCATATTCTTTGTCAAGAGAGATGCATCAAGACTCTCTCTCTCTCTCTCTCCAATTATCCACCTCCGTTGGCTGCCGGTTTTGGCAGGGCGTTTCTAGCTCAGCTCGGAGGCCATGGTGTGCAGGCTCTTTAGCCACGGCGATTTGGTCGCGCCAAGTGGTTCGTGCCCGGCTGCGACGAGGATCAATCCGGACGGTGGCTGTTAAGGACCCGATCGCATTTCTTGCTTTCAGCCTGGGGTCTACCATGTAAATCTTAAGGGATTTAGACGTAATTTCCTATTTATTTTGTGTCATGCTGTAAACTTCTCTCTGATGCGTATTGGAAATCTGGATCCTTCATGATCGTTCGGTTGTCCCTCTAACAAAAAAAATCTCTCTCATTCTCGGCCTCGCTCGCTCGCACCCCCTGCGCACTGACAACCCTGCACAACAGTCAAATCACCCGAAAAAATCTAGACACCATAAATAAGTGGGCCCCCGTGACTGCTCTCCCTTCGTCTCCTCCCGTGTGATCCCTCTTCCTCCGATTCCCGACCTTGCGGAAAATAAAAATGAAATGAAAGAGTTTCACTGGACGGGCAAACACATGTGCTGCCTAGTAATAATATTAAAAACGTAAAAAAATCGACCTACGATTCTATTAGTATTAAATAAGTTAAACTAGGGTTCTGCCCAGTATTACGGATCAATTTCAGAAAATGCAACTAAGGGGTTCGATTTTGGCCTGCTAATATAAAATTAAATAATCTGAACTAGTATTCCTCTAAAAAATCATTTTGGTATGCATCGTTTGGTACTTTTGATAGCAAGAGTGCTTACTCCCTCCGTTAGCAGATAGTCTTCCTTTTCATGTTTATGAAGTCAAGCATGAAGAGAAGTGGTGTTGGGTTTCAAACATGGAAATTTCAAAAACCTCCCAAAAAATTTCATTTTCGAGTGACTAAGAAGGATACAAGCTTCCCTTTTCATTTTCATGTTTTAAACTTGTTTAAATTATCTTGGTCAAATCACATAGTCTTCTTATGTCATATAGTAAGAAAAGCACATAGTCTTCCTATGTCATATAGTAAGCATTAAAATTGATAAACAAGGTCTAGACATATTCAAACTAGACAAATCATGTATCAACCCTAACCCCTAAATTATGTCTTATGAAGTCAAGCATGAAGAGAAGTCGTTTTGGGTTTCAAACATGGAAATTTCAAGAACATCCCAAAAGCTTCATTTTAGAGTGACTAAGAAGGATCCATGATTACCTTTTCATTTTATTGTTTTAAACTTGTTTAAATATTGGTCAAACCTAGGATTTGACCAAAAGATTCAAATGGGCATAAAAATTCAGAAAAAAATCAAGAGAATAAAAAAACAAAGGACATAGCATTCTTATGTCATATATATAGTAAGCATTCAAGTTGATAAACAAGGCCTAGACATATTCAAACCAGAAAATCATGTATATATCTACCCCTAACCCTAAACTCTGTCTTATGAAGTCAAGCATGCATGAAGAGAAGTGGTTTTGGTTTCAAACATGGAAATTTCAAAAACCCTCCCAAGAGTTTTGGAGTGACTAAGAAGGATAGATGCTTAATTTTTCATATTCATGATTTAAACTTGTTCAAATCTTGGTCAAACCTAGAATTTGACCAAGATTCAAATGGGCATAAAAATAAAAAAATTCAAAAAAATGAAAAACCAAGGTCTTATTATGTCATATAGTAATCATAAACAAGGTGTCTAGACATATTCAAAACATACAAATCATGTATCTACCACCTAACCCCCTAAACTCTGTCTTATGAACTCAAACATGAAGAGAAGTGGTTTTGGGTTTCAAACATGGAAATTTCAAAAACCTCCCAAAAACTTCATTTTAGAGTGACTAAGAAGGATACAAGCTTCCCTTTTCATTTTCATGTTTTAAACTTGTTTAAATCTTGGTCAAACCTAGGATTTGAACAAAAGATTCAAATGGGCATAAAAATTCAGAAACAAATCAAAAGAATGAAAAAACAAAGGACATAGCATTCTTATGTCATATATATAGTAAGCATTCAAGTTGATAAACAAGGTCTAGACATATTCAAACCATAAAATCATGTATATATCTACCCCTAACCCTAAACTCTATCTTATGAAGGCAAGCATGCAGGAAGAGAAGTTGTTTTTGGTTTCAAACATGGAAATTTCAAAAACCCTCCCAAGAGCTACATTTTAGAGTGACTAAGAAGCATACATGCTTACTTTTTCATATTCATGTTTTAAACTTATTCAAATCTTGGTGAAACCTTGGATTTGACCAAGATTCAAATGGGTATAAAAATTCAAATACTGGTTTGTCTAGTTTGAATATGTCTAGACCTTGTTTATCAACTTGAATGCTTACTACATGACATAAGAAGACTATATACTTTGGTTTTTCATTTTTTTCATTTTTTTTTAAATTTTCTACCCATTTGAATCTTGGTCAAATCCTAGGTGTCTGACCATGATTTAAACAAGTTTAAAACACGAATATGAAAATTTAATCATCTATCCTTCTTAAGTCACTCCAAAATGTAACTCTTGGGAGGTTTTTTGAAATTTCCATGTTTGAAACCAAAAACCACTTCTCTTCATGCATGCTTGACTTCATAAGACAGAGTTTAGGGTTAGGGGTAGATATATACATGATTTTCTGGTTTGAATATGTCTAGACCTTGTTTATCAACTTGAATGCTTACTATATATATGACATAAGAATGCTATGTCCTTTGGTTTTTCATTCTTTTGATTTTTTTCTGAATTTCTATGCCCATTTGAATCTTTTGGTCAAATCCTAGGTTTGGCCAAGATTTAAACAAGTTTAAAACATGAAAATGAAAAGGGAAGCTTGTATCCTTCTTAGTCACTCTAAAATGAAGATTTTGGGAGGTTTTTGAAATTTCCATGTTTGAAACCCAAAACCACTTCTCTTCATGCTAGACTTCATAAGACAGAGTTTAGGGGTTAGGGGGTAGATACTGGTTTGCCTAGTTCGAATATGTCTAGACCTTGTTTATCAACTTGAATGCTTACTACATGACATAAGAAGACTATATACTTTGGTTTTTCATTTTTCTGATTTTTTTAAATTTTCTACCCATTTGAATCTTGGTCAATTCCTAGGTGTTTGACCATGATTTAATCAAGTTTAAAACATGAATATGAAAAATTAAGCATCTATCCTTCTTAAGTCACTCCAAAATGTAAATCTTGGGAGGTTTTTTGAAATTTCCATGTTTGAAACCAAAAACACTTCTCTTCATGCTAGACTTTCATAAAATCGACCGAGTTTAGGGTTAGGTGGTAGATACATGATTTGTCTGGTTTCAATATGTCCAAACTTTGTTTATCAACTTGAATGTTTACTATATGACATAAGAATGCTTACCATATGTTTGAATTTTAAAAGCATATAGTCTTCTTATGTCATATAGTAAGCATTCAAGTTGATAAACAATGTCACATATTCAAACCAGACAAATCATGTATCTACCCCTAACCCTAATCTCGGTCGATTTTATGAAAGTCAAGCATGAAGAGAAGTGGTTTTTGGTTTCAAACATGGAAATTTCAAAAACCCTCCCAAGATTTACATTTTGGAGTGACTTAAGAATGATAGATGCTTAATTTTTCATATTCATGTTTTAAACTTGTTTAAATCATGGTCAAACCTAGGATTTGACCAAGATTCAAATGGGCAGAAAAAAACAGAAAATGAAAAAACAAAGTACATAGTCTTCTTTTGTCATGTAGTAAGCATTCAATTTGATAAACAAGGTCTAGACATATTCAAACTAGACAAACCATGTATCTACCCCTAACCCCTAAATTATGTCTTATGAAGTCTACCATGAAGAGAAGTGGTTTTGGGTTTCAAACATGGAAATTTCAAAAACCCTCCCAAAAACTTCATTGAGGAGTGACTAAGAAGGATACAAGGTTCCCTTTTCATTTTCATGTTTTAAACTTGTTTAAATCTTGGTCAAACCTATGATTTGACCCAAAGGTTCAAATGGGCATAAAAATTCAAAAAAAATCAAAAGAATGAAAAACCTAGGATTTGACCGAGATTCAAATGGGCATGAAATTTAAAAAAAAATTAAAAAACAAGGCACATAGTCTTCTTATGTCATATAGTAAGCATTCAATTAAGTTGATAAACAATTTCTAGACATATTCAAACCAGGAAAATCATGTATCTACCCCTAACCTAGCTTAACTCTGTCTTATGAAGTCAAGCATGCATGAAGAGAAGTGGTTTTTGGTTTCAAACATGGAAATTTCAAAAACCTCCCAAAAGCTTCATTTTGGAGTGACTAAGAAGCATCCATAGGAAACTATGTACTAATACAGTATAATGATCACCCGAGTTATTAGAGCAACAAGTCTGTCACTTACGTGTGGTTCCCATGCGTGAGGTCCCACACTTCAGTGAGCACAAGTCACGTACGTTAGGTAAGCAAACTCTCAGCCATATTCTTTGTCAAGAGAGATGCATCAAGACTCTCTCTCTCTCTCTCCAATTATCCACCTCCGTTGGCTGCCGGTTTTGGCAGGGCGTTTCTAGCTCAGCTCGGAGGCCATGGTGTGCAGGCTCTTTAGCCATGGCGATTTGGTCACGCCAAGTGGTTTGTGCCCGGCTGCGACAAGGATCAATCCGGACGGTGGCTGTTAAGGACCCGATCGCATTTCTTGCTTTCAGCCTGGGGTCTACCATGTAAATCTTAGGGATTTAGACGTAATTTCCTATTTATTTTGTGTCATGCTGTAAACTGCTCTCTGATGCGTATTGGAAATATGGGTCCTTCCGGATCATTCGGTTGTCCCTCTAACAAAAAAAAAACATCTCTCTCATTCTCGGCCTCGCTCGCTCGAACCCCCTGCGCACTGACAACCCTGCACAACAGTTAAATCACCCGAAAAAATCTAGACACCATAAATAAGTGGGGCCCCGTGACTGCTCTCCCTTCGTCTCCTCCCGTGTGATCCCTCTTCCCCCGATTCCTGACCTTGCGGAAAATAAAAATGAAATGAAAGAGTTTCACTAGACGGGCAGACACATGTGCTGCCTAGTAATAATAATAAAAACATAAAAAAATCGACCTACGATTCTATTAGTATTAAATAAGTTAAACTAGGGTTCTGCCCAGTACTACGGATCAATTTCAGAAAATGCAACTACGGAGTTCGATTTTGGCCTGCTAATATAAAATTAAATAATCTGAACTAGTATTTCTCTAAAAAATCATTTTGGTATGCATTGTTTGGTACTTTTGATAGCAAGAGTGCTTACTCCTCCGTTAGCAAATAGTCTTCCTTTTCATGTTTGCAAAGTCAAGCATGAAGAGAAGTGGTTTTGGGTTTCAAACATGAAAATTTCAAAAACCTCCCAAAAAACTTCATTTTTGAGTGACTAAGAAGGATACAAGCTTCCCTTTTCATTTTCACGTTTTAAACTTGTTTAAATTATCTTGGTCAAATCATATAGTCTTCTTATGTCATGTAGTAAGCAAAGCACATAGTCTTCTTATGTCATATAGTAACCATTAAAATTGATAAACAAGGTCTAGACATATTCAAACTAGACAAATCATGTATCTACCCCTAACCCTAAACTCTGTCTTATGAAGTCAAGCATGAAGAGCAGTGGTTTTTGGTTTCAAACATGGAAATTTCAAAAACCCTACCAAGAGTTTTGGAGTGACTAAGAAGGATAGATGCTTAATTTTTTATATTCATAATTTAAACTTGTTCAACTCTTGGTCAAACCTAGAATTTGACCAAGATTCAAATGGGCATAACAATTCAAAAAAAAAACTGAAAAACCAAGGTCTTATCTATCTATTATATTATTAAAACAACAACCAAGGAATGGCTCAGATTAAATACTTCGAAGCAAACGCCTCAGATTTATTGAAGATAAGACCTAGAAAAAAAACTGGCTCGGGTTGAAAACTGAAAAGAAAAATATAGAAGTTGTTATGATCTGAAAAGCACACCGCGTAGATTTAACCACGTACCCTACATGTACCGGTTATTAAAAGTTCCAGTACTACACGCATCACTCATAAGAAAAGGTCCTACATAGATTTAACCACGTACCCTACATGTACCGGTTATTAAAAGAAACCACGGGTTCTCCAATCCTGAACAGAGAGGAGAGGCGAGCGACGGCGTTAGGGTTTGCTACCGCGTCTTCCGCCCCTTCACGCCGTCTCCGGCGCGTATGCCGCTCCTTACGTCGTCTTCCGGCGCGTCTGCCGCCCCTTTCTATTGTCCTCCCCCGCAATTGCCCCTTCCAGTCGTCCTCTGCCCGGCACCGCCGCCACTTCCCGTTGTCGTTCGGCCTCCTTTACCTCCGTCCTCCCGCTGGCTTCCGTTATCGACTGGGATCAGACTCCCGATTGTCTCCAGAGTTTGCGGAGCACATACGCGACCACTACAGCGTTCGTGGAGTGTATCGCACATGCTGACATGCATCAGAGGAGAACCACCCGAGATGCAGCTGCGCGTATCCGAGCGATTTGGTCTTCCATCTATTGCCATGCGGTCATGAGTATGCAATTTTGACCGCTAATCTCGCCTAGCCAGTATGCCGACCTGAAGAAGCGCTACATAAGCTCGCGCCAGGCATGAAGCCATCATATAATAGCTACATCGGCAGCGGGCAGAGGACGTAAAGGCTCAATTCATATATGGTGGTGCTCCGCCTCCGCACAGGTTTGGATGTTGGTGTTTCACGATTTAGCTTACGTTGTAAAAATATTTTCCCCTGATTTGCATCTTATGAGATGGATTTTATAAAGTTATACATAGATCGATTCATTACGAGCTGTCTATGAAACTATGTCAGGTACATAATTGAGGCTCAGGTTATTGCAAAATTTTGTGGTGTTATCACGACATCAGATTTGAACCATAAAGAAAATGGAAGCAGTATGCTGGCATCCTCTGTGTGCTGTATTCATTGATTAGGATTCGTTGTTTTGGTGAGGTATTGACAGTTTGAAACTTTACATCTTGGTCTTTCACGTTCTACCATGGGTTGCTAAAATATTTTGTCTTGATTTGCATCGTATGGGATGAGTTTGAGAAATTTATACACAAATAGCTCATTACAAGATATCTATGACAGGTATTGAGTCTCAGGTTATTGCAGGAATTCGTGGAGGGGTCACAAAATAAAAATTTGTACCTTAAAGTCTTTCTTTGGAATAAACACACAAGAACTTTTTTTTTTTTTGAGAACACAGTACAACGCAGACGCTCACAAACACGCACGTACAAACACCCCTATGAACGCACGCACGCACACCCTACCCCTATGAGCACCTCCGAGGGACTGAACCGGCATATCTTGAGGTTGACGAAGTCACCACTGGCGCCTCGCTGTTGTTATGATCTCTTGATGGAAATAGTAATATGGTGTCCAAGAACTTGAGTGAGCTAGATGTCGTCAACGTTTCTGCCCACCGCCCTATCGTGCCATGCATCAATTTGCAAATGGAAGTAAGTGCTCTTGACTTGCCTACGACTGATATGTCATGCGGCGTCTTCATTATGCCTTCGGTTTTCCGACGGAACTGTGGTGTCCGCGTTGATGGATATGTCATTGACCAGCGTCTCGATGTATCATATTTATCTGTATCCGGTAGTTTGTTCAGACGTGTTTTAATAGAGCAGTTATTAAGGCCAGATTTGGCCCTTGGTTAGTGTCCATTTGTTTTTCAGATTGGATGTACGTGTTAGCACGGGACATCACAGTCATCAAGGCAACTAGATCACCTAGACATAACAATGTTAGATGTTGATGGAAGAACTCGGAAGCTGGTGCGCTGTCAGACTATTTGACCACCAAGTTTTGACACGAGTCTAGATTTCTTGGTTGCAGTATAGAAATTCTGTTTGTGATTATAATGTTTCTTGGTTGTTCTGGGTTTTGGTAGCTGAGTATGTGCACGTGAGATGAATTGCAAGGTCCGTTTCCAGCAAGAGCACTCACATGTTTTCTACCCCTAGAAGAACCTAGGTGTTAATCACCAAAGCTAATATATATGCAATCTTTTTCCCTTTTGTTCCAGGTATCCGGTCACTATGATTAGTTAATTCAGAAGGAGGGTCATGCTTTCCAGAACAATGAAGGGATATCAGATAGTCCAGGAATTTAGATGAGATATGCAGAATCCAATTGGGCCATTCCCATGCCACTATTGTCAATGTTTCTGGAGCATCGGTGATTTATCACCTATAGTTCACACTATTGTGTAGATCACGCTCAGATTTGTACACTGCACTTACTTTAAGATTTACCAGTAGTGCTTTTTACAATGTTATGCATTACTTCTTTCGATGATAATAAAAAAAATGGATGAGGCATTTGAATTATACAAATTCTTATACAACAACACTGACAAATACTTCATGTTAGATTTTAAAGGTCAACCAATAAAGTTAGGATTTTTTATTTTTATAGCCTGTTTCAGTGATGTAGTGCCATGTTTCACTTGCTTTCGGTGTTGGCATGGTTTAATTAGTTCGGAGAGAAAAATGCTGGTATTGTTCCAAACACGTATCAGTATAGGATTTAGGTGAAGTAACCTTACCAAATAATTTTACTACGTGCAGTGAATTTTTTCCTGGATTTGTCAATGGTAATGGCCAGCGCTAACTAAATTTTATTGTCGGGCATGGGTTTAAATATAGTGAATACATTTGTAGTATATTCAGTCTTTGTACAAATACTACATTGATATGAAGTCTAATAACTGCATGAGTAACTCCAGGTGACGCGGTGGACGAGCGGAGACTAACCGCCGTTTGGGCAGCAAGGCTGCGCCTCACGTGACGTTGCGACGTGCCAGGGCGATTGTAGCAAATCGATGTATACATAGATTATGGTTCTCCTCACAACATGACATAATGTGGCAGAGCTTATTTACTCAACAACTTAGAAGCAAACATTTCATCCATCTACTATTGATATAACTTATGTACATTTAGTTCATTTACTATGTTTTTTTACATCTGCATATATGGAATACTGTTTAATGAAATTCTTGCTTGGTGAGGGTTTCCTTTATAACATCAAGGAGGAAAACACATTGATTTTTTTTGCAAGGTTATGTTTATATTTTTATGCTGAAATTGTTATTAATATAGGCATATTTACGATGAGTTACAGCAGAAGTTTTAAATACTTGGAAATCTTGAGTTTTAAGATCATCTTATAACCTTATCTTGAGTATTTAATATGACAACACTTGGATGTCAGCAAATGAACCAAATAGCAAGCACATGATGCACGTATGTTTGCTCTTCATCGGTGTTTTTTTTAGATTGCATTTACTTATTAGGAATGGCTGCGCACTTGCAGCTATGAGAATTCGATCCATCTGTTTTATCTTCAACATGTTCTCAGTTAGGCCTGATGTTTTTTCTGAATTTCACAAACAAGAGTTAATTTTGCAGGCGAGAGGTTGCACTATTTTGCTTTCTCCTACCTCTGTCTTTCAGCTGCAGCCCTGCAGGTTGTTGGTCCTCAATCCATTATAAAATGTAATTTATATAATTCAGGGACAGTGTAACTCTGCAGCATTTTTGCTATATGGTTCGTTCGTGTCACTTAAGTTCACTCCGCAACATGATATTTGCAGGTTAGTAGTTATTACTCAAAAGGCATGCTTTTTTGTATACAAACATATACAAATTTATACACATATAGCAAGCCACAAATGGATTAAGTATAGGGATGTATGCTTGGACTGATCGCTGGATAGGGACCATGAAGATGCAAATCCTACACCACAGATAGAGCAGCTACCTCAATTTTCGTCGTCGACCGTGTCCACTGTACCTTTCCGGATAACCAATGGCAAGATGCGGCCTCACTGGTGGGAAACTCCGTATTTGCTCATCAACCGCGTGTCCACGCCTTGGTCAAGTCTCGCCTCCAAGAGCATGGTCTCGCAATTATTCAAAATGCACGGGAAAGCAAATGAATTAGGTTCAGCCGACTCAGTGGTATAGATGAGAAGGGGAACATTCTTGCTTGATTAGATGTACACATGAGGGGCTGAGACCGTTATTTAGTCTGACAGTGGTCGGTAAGTGATCTGGATATTGATACTTTACCGGATGGACCAGAAGCATGTACTAAATAAAGAACTTGGAAATGAACAGGGTGACTAAATACGGCTAAAGAAAACTATCATCCAGTACCTAAAAGGATCCAAAGTAATATGTTGAGTTAAACCGAACTCATATCTAAATTATGAGTTGTAAAGATGAAGTCACATGATCTATATGAACTCGACAAACAAAAATGTGAAATAAAAATACTACCTCTGTCACAATTTTATGTATCTTGCACGTATCCCTATGTTGTAAATTTGATCCAAGTAATATAATATATATGTGACAAAATCTATAACATTGGAAAGTTTAGATGGTCTACTTTCTAATGATAATTTTTTTTGTTGTATAATTTATTTTATGTCGGTCAAAATAGCGATCTAGGAATACACATAGGCCCTGTAAACCGGAACATAGAGAGTATCTAAGATCATAATTAAACCTAAAATAGGGGTATTAAACAACTAAATCTAAATTCTGAAAATGAGAAAAAGTTAGCATATGTATAAAATCTAGCCGCGCAAATGCGCGGGTAACCTTGCTAGTTATGTCATATAGTAAGCATTCAATTAAGTTGATAAACAAGGTCTAGACATATTCAAACAAGAAAAATCATGTATCTACCCCTAACCCTAAACTCTGTCTCATGAAGTCAAGCACGCATGAAGATATGTGGTTTTTGGTTTCGAACATGGAAATTTCAAAAACCCTCCCAAGAGCTTCATTTTGAAGTGACTAAGAAGGATACAAGCTTCCCTTTTCATTTTCATGTTTTAAACGTTTGTTTAAATTATCTTGGTCAAATCACATAGCTAGTCTTCTTATGGCATATAGTAAGCACATAGTCTTCTTATGTCATATAGTAAGCATTCAACTAAGTTGATAAACAAGATCTACACATATTCAAACCAGGACAATCATGTATCTACCCCTAACCCTAAATTCTATCTTATGATGTCAAGCTTGCATGAAGAGAAGTGGTTTTTGGTTTCAAACATGGAAATTTCAAAAACCCTCCCAAGAGCTACATTTTGGAGTGACTAAGAAGGATAGATGCTTAATTTTTCAGATTCATGATTTAAACTGTGGTGCTTATTATATTGTATAAGTACAAAGTTTCCTATGGTTCCAAGGGTAGGGAAGCCAAAACGTCGAGTATGGTGGCCCGGGACGTGGTGCATCTCGAAATCTCGGGTTCGCCGGCCGAGTCAACGCAAATCCGCACCGCCCAGGGATGTAGGGCCCAGATGGCAGCCTCTCTGGCATTGTTTTTTTTCTAGATCGCGCCATCTCGTTCAATGGTCTCCGATCGAGCCGTTTACGATGCAGGATCATGGGTCCCGCATGTCATTCTCTATGAACCAAAATTCTTCTATTCTTGGATTTTTTTTGACCCCCTGATTTCTGGCTACTTCCTTTTTCTTTTGATCCCTTGCCGCCTTGGAAACGTTGAGACCGCTGCTGCTAATTGGGACCCGCATGTCATCCTCTATGACCAATCAACTTTCTTTTCTTGGAGTTTTTTTTGGCACCTCAAATTTGGTCACTTGCCTTTTTCTTTCGATCCCCTGCCGCCTCTCAAACGGTGATACCACTCCTGCTAAATGGGACACGCATGTCATCCTCTATGTACTATAAAACTTTCTTTTCTTGGATTTTTTTTGGATCCTCATATTTGGTCACTTGCCTTTTTTCTTTCGATCCCGTGCAGCCTCTCAAACGGTGATACCGCTGCTGCTAAATGGGACCCGCATGTCATCCTCTATGTACAATCAAGTTTCTTTTCTTGAATTATTTTTGGCTCCTGATATTTGGTCACTTGCCTTTTTCTTTCGATCTCATGCCACGTTTGAAACGTTGAGGAACCTGCAGGCTCATGGGACCCGCATGTCATCCTCTATGTACTATAAAACATTCTTTTCTTGGATTTTTTTTGGCACCTCATATTTGGTCACTTGTCTTTTTCTTTCGATCCCCTGCCGCTTCTCAAACGGTGATACCGCTGCTGCTAATTGGGACCCGCATGTCATCCTCTATGTACAATCAAGTTTCTTTTCTTGAATTATTTTTGGCTCCTGATATTTGGTCACTTTCCTTTTTCTTTCGATCTCATGCCACGTTTGAAACGTTGAGGAACCTGCTGGCTCATGGGACCCGCATGTCATCCTCTATGTGCTATAAAAGTTTATTTTCTTGGATTTTTTTTCACCCTCTGATTTTTGGCTATTTCCTTTTTCTTTTGATCCCCTGCCACCTTGGAACGTTGAGTAAGCTGCTGACTCATGAGACCCGCATGTCATCCTCTATGTACAATCAACTTTCTTTTTCTTTTGATCTCAAGCCGCATTTGAAACGTTGAGACCGCTGCTGCTAATTGGGACCCGCATGTCATCCTCTATGTACAATAAAGTTTTTTCTTGGATTATCTTTGGCTCCTGATATTTTGTCACTTGCCTTTTTCTTTCGATCTCATGCCGCCTTTGAAACGTTGAGTAAGCTGCTGGCTCATGGGTCCTGCATGTCATCCTCTACAAACAATAAGAGTTTCATTTCTTGGAGTTATTTTTTACCCCTAATTTCTGGCTATTTGCCTTTTTTCTTTTGATCTCCTGCCCCCTCTGAAACGATGAGGACGCTATTGGCAGGTCGGTCCCACATGTCATCCTCTATGAACAATAAATGTTTCCTTTGATGGATTTATTTTGAACCCCTAATTAATTTCTGGATATTTCCTTTTTTTTCTTTTGATCCCCTGCCGCCTTGGAATCTTTGAGGATGCTGCTGCCTCATGGGTCCCGCATGTCATCCTCTCAGAATGGTAAATGTTTCTTTTCTTGGATTTTGTTGACCAAACGATTTTTGGCTTATTTTTTTTTTCGATCTCCTGCAGCCTTTAAAACGTTGAGGACGCTGCTGGCTCACTGGTCCCACATGTCAGCCTCTATGAACAATAAACGCTGAGGATGCTGCTGCCTCATGGGTCCCGCATGTCATCCTCTCAGAACGAAAATGTTTCTTTTCTTGGATTTTGTACCAACAGATTTTTGGTTTATTTTTTCTTTCCATCCCCTGCCGCCTTTAAAACGTTGACGACGCTGCTGGCTCATGGGTCCCCGATGTCAGCCTCCCCGTACAAGAAACATGTGATATCTTGATTATTTTGCGGACAATAAACAGTGTATTTCGCTCTGAGCTATTGCAAACGGATAAATTAAATCTTTATTTTTACATAAAAAAACTTATATGTTGAATCTCCTTGTTTTGTGTTTTTGCGAAGCATAGGACTTTCCTGTTTTTTTAGAAAAATCTGAACTTTCCTGTTTTGGAGTGGGCTGAAATTGTACGAGTCAAAAGGCCCAACAGGATAGTTCGAAGGCCCAGATGTCCAGATGCAGCCCAATTGAAATCTTTCTTTTCTTGGATTTTTTTCACCCCCTGATTTCTGGCTACTTCATTTTTCTTTTGGTCCTGTGCCGCCTTGGAAACGTTGAGACCGCTCTTTGCCAAAATGGGACCCGCATGTCATCCTCTATGTACAATAAAATTTCTTTTCTTGGATTATTTTTGGCTCCTGATATTTGGTCACTTGCCTTTTTCTTTCAATCTCATGCCGACTTTGAAACGTTGAGGAAGCTGCTGGCTCATGGGTCCCGCATGTCATCCTCTATGAACAATAAAAGTTTCCTTTGTTGGATTTATTTTTTACCCCTAATTTCTGGCTATTTGCCTTTTTCTTTTGATCCCCTGCCCCCTTTGAAATGATGACGATGCAGCTGGCAGGTCGGTCCCACATGTCATCCTCTATGAACAATAAAGGTTTCCTTTGATAGATTTATTTTTGACCCTAATTAATTTCTGGCTATTTCCTTTTTTTATTTTGATCCCCTGTCGCCTTGGAATAGTTGAGGATGCTGCTGCCTCATGGCTCCCGCATGTCATCCTCTCAGAAAGGTAAATGTTTCATTTCTTGGATTTTGTTTACCAACTGATTTTTGGCTTATTTTTTTGTTTCGATCTCCTACCTCCTTTAAAACGTTGACGACGCTGCTGGCTCATGGGTCCCCAATGTTAGCCTCCCCGTACTGCAAATCCTCTTTCTGCAAAGGTTGTATTTCTAGCTAGATAGCTAAGGTGGATTCGAATCTATCGTGGTTCAGGCAGCTCAGGTAAGCCTTCTTGCACTGATTAATGGAACTAGTGTATAGCAAGGTCAAGACATGTGGCTCGGTGTAATGAATCTATTTGAATCATGTTGTGGATTCAATCTGATAGTTCTCTAACAGGTCAGCCAAAATAGAAATTAAGTTTTTTCTAAAACGGAAATGCAAATTAAGATGAACACAAACATTAGTTATCATAATAGCTGATCATACATACATACTTGCTAAGAGCAAAAGCTTGCCAGAGTTTTACCACCCATACAATTAATTAGCAGTTCAGATAAGATAACCTTATATAAGTATAACTACAAATGCATTTGCTAAGGGCTCATGGGACAACAGAACTAGACAACCGCAAACTTTATGACCAGCATGTCACAGCGGCATCGAAAGATCTTGACCTTCAACTTTGATCCAATGCGAAGTTTGGCACCGTCAATGAACTTTTTCCACCTGGAAGTAACAGCCAAGCGGCCATCTGTGGGACTGACGGAGTACCGTCCCTCCACGGTGAGACCTTCACTCTCCATGACGAGGGAAATCTTGCCCCTTCGGCCAGCATTGAGGTCCTTGGAGATACTTTTAGGCAATTTCTGATTCAAAGCAAGAGATACCACCAAAAATTAGTTAATGGCACCAATGCACTGAAGACTGAACCATGTGAGACTTTGAGCAGAGAAGACATCAAGATAAGAGCAGTTATGCTGTCATATACTCACGAACATAGCCTTCAGATGCGTCCTGGTCACCACACGGGTGGCCACAGCAATGAGCTGAGACCTCGGTGATCTGGCTGGGGCAGGTGCAGGAGCCTGGGCTGGTACACGAGCTGGTGCTGATGCAGGAGACTGCTGGGCAGGTGCAATAAACGGTGCCTCTAGAGGAACCGGTGCTAATGCAGGAGACTGTTGGGTAGGTGCAGTAAGCGGTGCAACTAGAGGAACCGATCTTTGATGCGAGCCTCTTTGGGCAGGTGTAGTATATGGGGCCTCTACAGGAACCAATGCTGATGTAGGGGCCTGCTGGGTAGATGCAGTAAACGGAGCTGGTACAGGAACCGGTGCTGATGCAGGAGAGTGGGAAGCCGGTGCCGGTGCTGGTGTGGGTGCCCTTTGTGACATCCGCTCTTGTTCCATCAGGGGATCTGCAGCTTTGATCATGTTAAACCCAGCAAGCTAGAACAGAGGGAATGGTTTAGAACAACTGCTCAGAATGCAGTAATCAAAGGATATGAGTACAAAAAAGTTACATATTATATATTTGGAAGTGTCTCCAACTACGTAAGCGATTCGTATATCTGCCCGTTTGAGTTTCTGATCCTCAGCTCGTCGCCCTTCTTCAGACCGTAGTCAAAAGCAAACTTTCTCCAATCATGTCCATACAAATATGTGATGGCCTGCGTCTTGTAGACATACACCTCATAGACCGTGTAGGTGTTCATCAATTTGCCACTGCCATGCATAATGAAAGACCCTTCATGCGGACACATCTGGTTAATCATTGGACGAAGTTCACAAGGTACAGTCTGCAGGTGAAAATTGATACTAATGTAAGAAGCAGGAAGACTAAAAACAAGACTTTACTATATGCCAATTCATGCTAAACCACTGAGAATACATACCTGTAACTCTGTGAAGGAGTTATTAAAAAGGTAGATAGAGCCATAGGAGGTGTTATATGTGGGGTATGTACATGGGCCCACCATATTCCCGCAAGCTCGGCATCGGGATGGTGAAGGAAACATGGGAGGTACTACTGGTGCGTAGCGCTGAATGTAAGTGGAAGAATTAGGTTGTGTAAAGTGCATAGTTCAGAGCAATGCAAATGTTGACAAGCGAGTGCATAACACTATGTTACAAACTGAACAGTCAAAATTTAGTGTATGATGAATATAAGCATGCTAATTTGGCGTTTCCGAATTCCAAAAAGCATTAGACAGAGCCGGTGATAATATCAGACATAAATCATGGCATGTATATGTGGCTTAAGAAAATATACCTGAACCCTTGGATGGTTACGGCCCGGCTGGTCCTTGGACTTGAGCTTATATAACCATCCAGAAGGTGGGGCTGACAGTAACTTGGTGGCAGCCTCTGCAGATGCCTCATCGAGCGGTTGCAATCCTTTTGACCAATGAAGGCTTAGCAGTTTCAGTCTGCATATGAAAATTGAAGAGCAACAGACATCAGCAGTGATATATAAAATGAATCTATGAGACACTAATGCATATAGTGCTGGATGTAAGTGGAAGAATAGGGTTGTGTGTGTTTCTGAACTATTGGTAAGCATTAGACAAAGCCGGCAATAAACAGACAAATCAAATCATGTATGAGGATTAAGAAAATATACCTGCTTACTGAAAAGGATACCACCCAGCTGGCCCGTGGCCTTGTGCTTGAGGAGGTTTTTAGAAGATGGTGGCGGCACCATCGTCTTCACAGCAGCCTCATCAGGATCATTTTTTCCATTTGAGTAGAGGCACAGAAGCTTCATCCTGCATATGAATAGCAACAGAACTCATCATTGATATTTAATAAATCTATGAGATAGACTGATGCAAATAGTGCGGGATGTAAGTGGAAGAATAGGGTTGTGCATAGACAACAGTTGATAACCATGCAAATGATTACAAAAGAAGCCAACGGAACTCAACAGTTTATATACTGGATGAGACAGACTGAAAAGTGAAAAATTAGTGTATGATGATTGTAAGCAAACGCAGTGTTTCTGAACTTTTGGTAAGCATTAGGCAAAGCCAACAGTAATTAAACAGATAATAATAAAATCATGTATGTGGATTAAGAAAATATACCAGATTCATTAAAAGGTCACCACCCCGCTGGCCCATGGCCTCGTGCTTGTAGAGGTTTCGGATGATGGTGCCAGCACCATCGTCCTCACAGCAGCCTCATCAGCCTCATTTTGCATCCACTTGAGTAAAGGCGCAGCAGTTTCAGCCTGCATAAGAATGGGAACAGATCTCAGCAGTGATATTGAATGACTCTGAGACAGACTGATGCATATAGTGCTGGATGTAAGTGGAAGGGTATGGCTGTGTATGGACAACAGTTCACAACAATGCAAGGGTGTGTTCGGTTCTGAAACAGCGTGGAATGGAATGGAATGGATTTCAGAGGAATGGAATGGTTACATTTTTTTCGGTTGGGAAAAATGGAGAGCAGAACAGATCGAGGTTAAACTAATCATTTGTCTCAAAATTGTAATTAGCAATTGCAAATGACATTTTAATCTCAAAGTAGTAATTAACAGCGCCTAATGGTGCTCTTTTAATCTAAAAATCGTAATTAACATTATTTTTTGTTGGGTTAGGGGAACTGGAGAGTAGATGAACATTACTGTATGATGATTGTAAGCAAACGAATTTGGTGTTTCTAAACTTTTGGCTTCGAGATCTTATGGGCTTCAACTCTAGCCTACCCCAGCTTGTTTGGGACTGAAAGGCTTGGTTGTTGTTGTTGTTGTTGTAAACTTTTGGCAAGCATTAGAAAAAACCGACAATAAACAGACAAAAATCAAGGCATGTTTTGTGGATTAAGAAAATATACCATATTCATTAAAAGATCACCACTCAGCGGGCACGTGGCCTTGTGCTTGTAGAGGCATTTAGAAGATGGGGGCGGCATCAACATACTGGCAGCCTGATCAGCCGCAGTTTTGATCTTCCTTTTGAGTAAAGGCCCTAAAGTTTCAGTCTGCATATGAATAGCAAAACAAAAGGCAGACCTCAGCAGTGATATTGAATTACTGTATGAGATAGACTGATGCATATAGTGGATGCTCTTAGCCTTTTGCACCATGAACACTAGCTATGGACAGACAAAAAAACTAGTTGACTCAGCTTTGTCTAGATACCTCCATCCCAAAGCTTAAGGCTTATTTATTTTTGAGAAATCAAAACAAGTAAAGTTTGACCAAAATTTTAGAACATTCTATCAACAAATATAATATTGTGTAGATACCGTAGGAAAATATATTTCACAACCTATTTAATGATATTAATTTTGTATTTTGCATGTTAATGATTTTTGGTAAAAGCTTAGTCAAATATGGTATAGTTTGACTTTCTAAAAATAATATAAGCCCTAAGCTTTGGGATGGAGGTAGTAGTATCTAGAGCTAAAACACATCTAGATACATCCGTATCTACAGATAGTTGAGTCAATTAATTTGGATCTGAGGGAGTATCAGATTCAGACTACATCGTGGTAAGTTGGTAAAAAAAATTACCCCTGGGCGGTCCCTGCCCAGCTCGGCAGTGGCATTTCGCTTCTTGTGCTGCAGATCTGGCCATGCTCCTGCAGCAGGTGGGGCGCTATCGTTCCCCATAGCCTCAGCACGGAACCTGGAGGTACCAACCTGATACAGAGAATATAGAGCATGGTGTCATAGAGGCTTTACGCACAAACAGCTAAAGACATGTGCTACTTTAAGCATTTTCCAGAACAGGAACAGATTGAGGATGTAGACAGACAGAGTGGATAAGAAAACGGAGTACCTGCTTTGCGGGGCTGGGGACGCAGCTCAGGCTCAGCCAACTGCCCACATGCGTGGTGGCCTTACGCTCCATTGCCCCCCCACCACCACCGAGGTCTTCCCTTTCCTGTACAAGCTGACAAAAGATACATTGAGGATCAGCAGAGACTACAAGGGTTGCAAATGTCGACAAATAAAGGAAGAACACCCCAATCCAAGCAAAGGTAGCCCCCGCCCCCACCCCCATCCCCATCAATCACTCCCAGCGCGAGGGTGACCAGAAAGACACCCCTTCGCCCAGAATAGGAAATAGATGCGCAAGATATCGAGGTGAGGAAAAACGAACCAATCTCGAGAAAGGATAGAACATTACTAGTAGAGTACTACCTAATCCGCTTGGTCTAGATGCAGCTTGCCCCTCCAAGCTGGATGCCTGGACGGTGGAGGCGAAAGGAGGGGATCGAGCTAGCGGCTTGCATCCGTCGGCTGTCGGCACTCGATCGGGAGAGACAAGGGGGGCTACATAAAGGGGAAGGGTAACATATTTTATTACACAGTGAACTTACTGATGTGACTAGTCATTACATGTCTCACTGAAACTGGGGCCCATAGTGTGGCACCCCATATTCACTTGAACCTGCCCGGCAGAACGCATTGGCGCGTCAAGAAAACCCCCGAATTGTAGCCGGGAAATGAAACATTTCACAAAAATTCAAAATTCAAGCACACTGCCACGCGCCAAGCACGCGGGCTGTTCCTTCCTCTTCCTCGGTTCCTCCTCCCCTATCCGAAAAAACCCCAAATCCCAAGCTCAAACAATAACAAAAAAACCCAAATCCCCTGGCCGCCATGCATGTCCTCGTTAACCCACTGGATATCGTTCCCGGACGAGGCGGACCCCCCGCCCTGAGATCCCGAGTTCGTCCGTTCCGTCCACCTCGAGGCACTGCGTGCTGTCTCGCAGCGGCGGCTTGAGGGCGCTGCAGAGGAAGTTCCGCCGGAAAGTGCTCATGGCAACCGTGCAAGCTCACCGGCGTGCTGTATCCCGAGAGGAACTGGTCAAAGCTTTGCTATTCGCGAAAAAAAAGTGGGCCAAGATCTGGTCAAACCTTCGTCGATGGCTTGCCGCGAGAGGCTTGGAGTCCAGAGTCAATAAACTAGCTGCTCGAGGACTTGGGCGGTTTACACCGATTCATATTAACTGACTCAAGTTTATTAGTCTAGTTAACAAATGCATCTAGATACATCCATATCTAGACAAAATTGAGTCAATTAATATGAATCAGAGGGGAGTGCCTGAAAGTGTTTCATGCTACCAATTAATGCGCTGCCAGAACTGGCGTAGAAGTAATTGTGCTACTACTCATACGATGAACTGATTATGTGGGTGTCAAATTTTGCAACGCGATCATCCACTGAATGCTTAATTATAGTTCTAGCGCCAAAGGCGTACAAATCATAACAAAGATAGTACATAGTACAGCACCAGAACATAAGAGTACGAATCATAAAGTGGCCCAACATTTTGCATCAGGGCTGGGTGGTCCTGAGACTACCGGGACGCCCCTGATGATCTCCGGGCGTGCATCCACTTCAACGCAAAGTTGTGTACTCGGTCCACGGCCTTCTTCTGTTGGCTGGATAATCTCAGGTGCAGGACCTTCGTCTATGAAAGGCTCGTCATCAGCACCATCCACAGGTGCATCAGGGATGGGTGGTCTTGAGACTACTCGGACGCCCCTGATGATCTCTGGGCGTGCATCCACTTCAACGCAAATATGTGTACTCGGTCCACGGCCTCCTTCTGTAGGCTGGATAATCTCAGGTGCAGGACCTTCGTCTATGAAAGGCTCGTCATCAGTACCATCCACAGGTGCATCAAACTGAGATTCATCTTCAAATCTCCCATCAAACTGAGAGACCTCTTCAACTCTATGCTTCTGCAATTAGTACATCAACAGATTAGACAAACATCTAAGGGATGCAACCTGAACAAATGCCGTTTTACATATTTACCTTCTCATCTGGCACAACACATGTCCCAGATCTGAAACCCGTTTCCTGAAGCAAGCGCTTTTTCTCTCCTTCCCGTCCATCCATCTGCAATAAGTTAAATTTGAGTACAGAACCTTGCACAGCAATGCAAACTATTGATCAAAACGCGGCAGCATCAATATAAATAAATAACTACATATGCCAGCACACATACAGTATGAGCAAGATCTGCTTCTCCCGCTGAAGGATCATTATATGGTTCACCATGATAAACCCACCTAACATATGTGCGGTCCATCCCAAAAATGTGTAAATAATCTTCCACTACATGGTGAGGCCTCTTCTCACCATTCATACATGTACAGCGCGGGCAATACACGTCCAGGTTGTGACCTTCATGAGCTCTAATAAACCCTATAAAGGGTTGAACACCATTGATATATGAAGGGGAACATAAGTGTCCATGCAGTATCCAAGTTCTGTCCATCTGTTTAATTATGAGATACAATGGTTGGTGATTAATTTAAGGCGAAGTAGGAAATGTATATCCATCGAGTACAAAACTATACTAGTACATGATTATGCATTTCAGCAATCATGTCGAGTACAAAACAAAAAATGCCCATCGACATTTTAGCAAACAGATCGTGTACAAAACTTTGCCATGGCATTTAAGCAAATTAACGGATCGAGTGCAGAACTGACTCTATATGCCCACGCAAATGAACAAATTGTTCGAGGACAAATCGAGCGGAAAACTATAAAGTGCCAATTAGTTCGAGCATACTGACGATTTTTTTTAGCAGCATCAAGAAAATATAAATCGTTAGGCCGTCTTGCCCGATGCATGATTGAGCTAGAGATAGCAGCCCTACCGTGGATCAACTTGACCGTCGGTGCGTCTCGAGAAGAACGACGGGGAGGGGAAGCTCTTCGCACGGACGGGGATAAGTTGTGTAGCGGTGGGTGGGGGGTCATTCGGCCGGACCGCCCGGTAGGTGGTGTTTAATGGAGTTGCGTGTGTAATTTGCCGTGCACAAGGTTGAGGAATAAGCGGTTCCCTTTGCCGCGCGCACAATTCAAACTATCCCGCCCATGTAGTTTAAATTCGCCCTATTTTCGTTAAATCGACATAAAGTCATGTGAGTGGGTGGAAATTAGCAAAGTTGCTTGAAAAATAGTAAAACTCTAGAATTGTCCTTTAAATATGCTCTACTTCGTGTGAAAATCGGGGTGTGGAGGCATGTTGAGCTGTTTTATTTGTACTTTCTTCATTATAACTCCCATTTTATGCACTTTGGATGGAAAGAAATCATTTGTACATAAATTTTGACAACGCCATTTGCAAACATTAATTGTTTTACATGCCAAGATGCACCCATCCACCAAATATGGGGCAAAATTTTATCACAATCTAGATACATATGTATAATTAGTGAGGGACCCCTTTTGATTTTGTGCAATTTCCACTAATTAGCTAGAGAGAAGGGGTCAATTAATTAGGCCATGTTAGGGGCTATGTGTTTTATATTAGGGTTGTGTGGATTCAAATACAACTTCTTTATTTGTGTGCTATGATTAATCAAAACTAGACCGATCGACTGCGCACACATTATTAGAGGCACATGCCTTTGCGCACAAAGTGCATGTGTGTGTTGTTGGCCACCAACGAGAGAGCAGCGAGAGAGCGATTGAAATCCCCAAATTAAACACATATATAAGCATGCATGGTTAGGCCATGCATGCATATTAATTATATATATTGTGAGGCAAATTAATTAAAGTGTGTTTTCATTTCAGACCATGTCAAAATTCAAGTTAGCTAATTGAATTATCAGTACTTATTATATAATTAATGAATCCCAATAATATCTATATATATATATATGATCGATATAGGCCATATATTAATTGGGGTTATATAATCTAGGGTTTACTAGCTATATATATAGCAAGGTTTTATTAGATTGGGTTATTAATTAGCTTGGGTTATGTGTTTTAACGAGGGTTTGATTAGCTAAGGTTAGTTTTCTATATATATACGGTTTAGGGTTTAGGGTTAATGGCACATATATTTAATTAGAGGACCGCGAGGACCCCTGGCCTGCTTGATGCGCAATTAAAGGTCGTCGTTGGCCTATAGCTAGCTATATAGGGTTTTATGGTTTATTTAGAGGGTTTATGTGTTACGGTTAATTATAACTTGTTGTGAATTAAATTACAACTTTTTTATTAGTGTGCTACACAATTAATCAAAACTCTAGCTAGATCGATCGAGTGTGCACAGACATGCAATATTAGAGGCACCCGCCTTTGCGCGTAAAGTGCAAGCATAATGTGTGTCGTTGCGCTGGCCACACCAATCGATAAAGAGAGAGATAGAGATGAGAGATTATTGAAATCGCCAAGAATGTTCAAATATATATATATATATATGCATGCATGGTAGGCCATGCATGCATGCACACTAATTATATATACATATTGTGAGGCAACTTAATCAAAGTGTGTGTTTTCATTCGAGAACTTGTCAATATATTCAAGTTAATTAATTTATCAGGCTAATTATATAATTAATGAATGGATGAATCTCAGGGATGTTCGATCATACATGATCGATATAGGCCATATATATTAATTGGGGTTAATCTAGGGTTTGCTAGCTAGCTATATATATATAGAGCAGGTTTTTATTAGATCGGGTTATAGCTAGTATAGTTTGGGGTTATGTGTTTTAATTAAGTAGCTAGGTTTGATTAGCTAGGACGGGTTAGTTATATATATGGTTTAGTTAGGGTTAATGTCACACTTAATTTAGAGGACCGCGAGGACCCCTGGCCTGCGTGATGTGCAATTAAGTGTTGTTTGGGACCTATATATATATAGCTAGAGCTAGGGTTTAGGGTTTATAGGGTTTAGGGTTTAGGGATTAGGGTCGGGTCTAGGGTCATTAGGGTTAGGGTTGTTAGGGATTAATTAATTAGGGTTAGCTAGGGGTTATGGTTTAGGGTTTAGTGTTTAGTGTTTAATTAATTAGGGTCTAGGGGTTATGTGTTTTAAGTATGGGTTAGGGTTAGGGTTTAGGGTCTAGGGTGTTTAGGGTTTAGGGATTAGGGTTTAAGGTTTAGGGATCATATATCGATCGAGTGCGCACACACATTATATATTAGAGGCACCCGCGCCTTTTGCGCATAAAGTGCATGCGTATGTACATGTGTGTTTTTGGCCACAAACGATATATAGATCGAGAGAGAGAGAGATTGAAATCCCCAAGAATATGTTCAAATATATATTAAAAAATATATATGCATGAATGCATGCATGGTAGGCCATGCATGCACACTAATTATATATATATATACTGTGAGGCAAGTTAATCAAATGTACGTGTTTTTCATTCGAGAACTTGTCGAAATTCAAGTTAATTAATTTATCAGCGCTAATTAGTTGGTCGCCTGCTTGATGAACAATTAAGTGTCGTTGGCCTATATATATGTAGGGTTTAATTAGGGTTTAGGGTTTAGTGTTTAGGTTTTAGGGTTTAGGGTTTAGTGTTTAGGGTTTAGGGTTTAGGGTTTAGGTTTTAGGTTTTAGGGTTTAGGGTTTAGGGTTTAGGGTTTAGGGTTTAGGGTTTAGGGTGTTTAGGGAGTTTAGGGATTAGGGATTAGGGTTTTAGGTTTTTATGGTTTAAGGTTTAGGGATCATAGATCGAGTGCACACACATTATTATTAGAGGCACCCGCGCCTTTGCGCATAAAGTGCATGCGTATATAAGTGTGTTTTTTGGCCACCAACGATATATTGATCGAGAGAGAGATTGAACTATATATATATCCCCAAGAATATGTTCAAATATATATATTGAAATATATATATATATGCACGAATGATATGCAAGCTAGGTATGCCATGCGCGCATGCACACTAATTATATATATATATTATGAGGCAACTTAATCAAATGTGTTTTCATTCGAGAGAACTTGTCAAAAATCAAGTTAATTAATTTATCAGCGCTAATTAGTTGGTCGCCTGCTTGATGCGCAATTAAGTGTCGTTGGCCTATATATGTAGGATTTAATTATAGGGTTTAGGGTTTAATTAGTGTTTAGGGTTTAGGGTTTAGGGTGTAGTGTTTAGGGTTTAGGGTCTAGGGTTTAGGGTTTAGGGTGTATGTTTAGGGTATAATTAGGGATTAGGGATTAGGGTTTTAGGGTTTAAGGTTTAGGGATCATCGATCGAGTGCACACACACATTATTAGAGGCACCCGCGCCTTTGCGCATAAAGTGCATGCATGCGTATATATATAAGTGTGTTTCTTGGCCACCAACGATATATAGATCGAGAGAGAGAGATTGAAATATATATATCCCCAAGAATATGTTCAAATATATATAATATATGCACGAATGATATGCAAGGTATGCCATGCGCACATGCACACTAATTATATATATATATAGTATGAGACAACTTAATCAAATGTGTTTTCATTCGAGATCGAGAACTTGTCAAAAATCAAGTTAATTAATTTATCAGCGCTAATTAGTTGGTCACCTGCTTGATGCGCACTTAAGTGTCGTTGGCCTATATATGTAGGGTTTAATTAGGGTTTAGGGTTTAGGGTTAGTTAGGGGTTAGGGTTAGGGTTAGGGTTTAGGGTTTAGGGTTTAGGGTTTAGTGTTTAGGTTTTAGGGTTTAGTGTTTAGGGTTTAGGGTCTAGCTAGGGTTTAGGGTTTAGTGTTTAGGGTGTATGTTTAGGGTATAATTAGGGATTAGGGATTAGGGTTTAAGGTTTAGGGATCATCGATCGAGTGCACACACACATTATTAGAGGCACCCGCGCCTTTGCGCATAAAGTGCATGCGTATATAAGTGTGTTTTTTGGCCACCAACGATATATATATAGATCGAGAGAGAGAGTTTGAAATATATATATATATCCCCAAGAATATGTTCAGATATATATTGAAATATATGCACGAATGATATGTGCAAGGTATGCCATGCGCGCATGCACACTAATTGTATATAAATTATGAGGAAACTTAATCAAATGTGTTTTCATTCGAGAGAACTTGTCAAGATTCAAGTTAATTAATTTATCAGTGCTAATTAGTTGCTCGCCTGTTTGATGCACAATTAAGTGTCGTTGGCCTATATATATATGTAGGGTTTAATTAGGGTTTAGGGTTTAGGGTTAGCTAGCTAGGGTTTTAGGGTTAGGGTTAGGGTTAATTAGGGTTTAGGGTCTAGGGTTTAGGGTTTGGCCGGGGTTTAGTGTTTAGGGTTTAGGGTCTAGGGTTAGGGTTTAGTGTTTAGGGTTTAGGGTGTAGTGTTTAGGGTTTAGGGTCTAGGGTTTAGGGTTTAGTGTTTAGGGTGTTTGGGGTGTACGTAAAGGGTATAATTAGGGATTAGGGTTTTAGGGTTTTAGGGTTTAAGGTTTAGGGATCATCGATTGAGTGCACACACACATTATTAGAGGCACCCGCGCCTTTGCGCATAAAGTGCATGCGTATATATATAAGTGTGTTTCTTGGCCACCAACGATATATATAGATCTAGAGAGAGATTGAAATATATTTAGGGTTTAGGGTTTAGGGTTTAGGGTCTATGGTTAGGGTTTAGGGTTTAGTGTTTAGGGTTTAGGGTTTAGGGTGTAGTGTTTAGGGTTTAGGGTCTAGCTAGGGTTTAGGGTTTAGTGTTTAGGGTGTTTAGGGTGTACGTTTAGGGTATAATTAGGAATTAGGGATTAGGGTTTTAGGGTTTAAGGTTTAGGTATCATCGATCGAGTGCACACACACATTATTAGAGGCACCCGCGCCTTTGCGCATAAAGTGCATGCGTATATAAGTGTGTTTTTTGGCCACGAACGATATATATATAGATCGAGAGAGAGAGATTGAAATATATATATATCCCCACGAATATGTTCAGATATATATTGACATATATGCACGAATGATATGTGCAAGGTATGCCATGCGCGCATGCACACTAATTGTATATATATTATGAGTCAACTTAATCAAATGTGTTTTCATTCGAGAGAACTTGTCAAGATTCAAGTTAATTAATTTATCAGCGCTAATATTAGTTGGTCGCCTGCTTGATGCGCAATTAAGTGTCGTTGGCCTATATATGTATATGTAGGGTTTAATTAGGGTTTAGGGTTTAGGGTTAGCTAACTAGGGTTTTAGGGTTAGGGTTAGGGTTTATTAGGGTTTAGGGTCTAGGGTTTAGGGTTTAGGGTTTGGGGTTTAGTGTTTAGGGTTTAGGGTCTAGCTAAGGTTAGGGTTTAGGGTTTAGTGTTTAGGGTTTAGAGTGTAGTGTTTAGGGTTTAGGGTCTAGGGTTTAGGGTGTTTAGGGTGTACGTTTAGGGTATAATTAGGGATTATGGATTAGGGTTTTAGGGTTTATGGTTTAGGGATCATCGATCGAGTGCACACACACATTATTAGAGGCACCCGCGCCTTTGCGCATAAAGTGCATGCGTATATATATAAGTGTGTTTCTTGGCCACCAACGATATATAGATCTAGAGAGAGATTGAAATATATTTAGGGTTTAGGGTTTATGGGGTAGGGTTAGGGTTTAGGGTTTAGTGTTTAGGGTTTAGGGTGTAGTGTTTAGGGTTTAGGGTCTAGGGTTTAGTGTTTAGGGTGTTTAGGGTGTACGTTTAGGGTATAATTAGGGATTAGGGATTAGGGTTTTAGGGTTTAAGATTTAGGGATCATCGATCGAGTGCACACACACATTATTAGAGGCACCCGCGCCTTTGCGCATAAAGTGCATGCGTATATATATATATAGGACATATTCATGCTACACCCGGGTGTAGTTACTTCCACGTGTGTTTCACACAATCTAGGTAGTATCTATCATACCGAAGAGTATATACATGTAGTATGAAGTATATAAGAATATTTTGGTAGTATATATACTATTTTGTAGGTAGTATGTACACTTTTTTACGTACACTATTTCTTTACATATAAATATGCATGTATTTTGTATATATAGTGCAAACTATGGGTGTATTTAAACTTTTTTCACCAAAGTTGGTATGGAGTATCTTAGATATAGTGTACGAACATACTCAAACCAATAAAGTATGTTATATACTTCCGTATGGTAGTATATGTGACGTGGGTGTAGTTACACCCAGGAGTAGGAAGTATTTATCCTATATATATATATATATATATATATATATATATATATATATATATATATATATATATATATATATATATGTGTGTGTGTGTGTGTGTTTCTTGGCCACCAACGATATATAGATCGAGATAGAGAGATTGAAATATATATATATATCCCCAAGAATATGTTCAAATATATATTGAAATATATGCACGAATGATATGCAAGGTATGCCATGCGCGCATGCACACTAATTATATATATATTATGAGACTACTTAATCAAATGTGTTTTCATTCGAGATCGAGAACTTGTCAAAATTCAAGTTAATTAATTTATCAGCGCTAATTAGTTGGTCGCCTGCTTGATGCGCAATTAAGTGTCGTTGGCCTATATATGTAGGGTTTAATTAGGGTTAGGGTTAGGGTTAGTGTTAATTAGGGTTTAGGGTCTAGGGTTGAGGGTTTAGTGTTTAGGGTTTAGGGTTTGGTGTTTAGGTTTTAGGGTTTAGGGTTTAGTGTTTAGGGTTTTTGGGTTTAGGGTTTAGTGTTTAGGGTTTAGTGTTTAGGGTGTTTAGGGATTAGGGATTAGGGTTTTAGGGTTTTATGGTTTAAGGTTTAGGGATCGTCGATCGAGTGCGCACACACATTATTAGAGGCACCCGCGCCTTAATTTGCGCATAAAGTGCATGCGTATATATATAAGTGTGTTTCTTGGCCACCAACGATATATAGATCGAGAGATAGAGATTGAAATCCCCAAGAATATGTTCAAATATACGCACACACATGAATTATTAGAGGCACCCGCGCCTTTGCGCATAAAGTGCATGCATATATGTGTTGTTCTGGCCACCAACGATATATCGAGAGAGAGAGAGAGAGAGAGAGAGAGAGAGATTGAAATCCCCAAGAATTAGAGGACCCCCTTGCACAAGTGTTGGCCATCTATATATAATATGAATCCCAATAATGTTCATACATGATAGGGCATATGTGTGAAGCAAAAAATTTCGAGAACTTGTAAAGATTCAAATTTATCAGTGCTAATGGAAACTAGTGCACATTAGAGGACCCCCTTGCACACGTGTTGGCCATCTATGTATAGTTTGAATCCCAATAATGTTCATACATGATAGGCTATATGTGAATCAATTTTTTCTGCCAAGAACTTGTCAAGATTCAAATTTATCGGTGCTAATGGAAACTAGTGCGCACTAGACGAGCCCCTTGCGCAAGTGCTGGCCATTACATATAGTTTAAATCTCAAGAATGTTCATACATGATAGTCCATATGTGCAAAGGAATTTTTTTTCCCGTGAACTTGTCAAAATTCAAGTTTATCGGTGCAAATGGAAACTAGTCCAAAAAATTACATAGAGGTCCAAAAGAACTAGACAATAACTAATAGAACCTGCAACTTTACAAAAAGGACCCCAAAACATATAGAAGAAAATCAATCGAGTCCTTCTGGACCGCACATCAGATCTCTGCTCCGCATCCTTTCCAGCAACTCCGTCGCCGGGGACGCACCACTTGGGACGGTGTCACCGGTAGTCGCCAAGACGAAGGAGAAGAAGGTCCTCAGCAACGGCATATTGGCTCTGAGAAGGGCCGCTGAAAGGCCAAGATGTTCACGGGCAAGACGGATGACGCCGTCGTATGCCCCGAGCTTGTGAACGTTAGCATCTTGACTTCCCCATTGGCCAGATCTAAAGCACTGACCAAAGCAAGCATCATCGTTAGCGCCATCACCTTGATGGCACCAGATCGGGGTTTGGCCGGCAAGATCTGCCAGATTCACCATAGGCCAGATCTGAAGCCGATGACGAGATCCCCGACTCCATTGCGCCATTCTGCTCATGGGAAACACTGGATCTAAGCTTACAACAACACTAACTCCCTCGGATCCAAATTAGCTGACTCAACTTTGCTTATCTAAATATGGATGTATCCACACATGTTTTTACTCTAGATACATACACGTCTAAGGAAAGTTGAATCAATTAATTTAGTTCGGAGGGTGTACGATATACAGAGAGAAGTCGGCCTCGTCTCCGGCCGGCAAGGCCGCCGGAGAGTAGGGGGAGAGGAGCCGGGGGAGTGGGAGACACTCGAGAGAGAAAGAGAAGAGGAAGAAATGAGAGCTCCCTGGGGAAGAACATTATTTTTGTCGTTCTGCTCGTAGCTTGAAACTGAAAATTTCGGCCGCGCGCCAAATCATCCCGCCGCATCCATTCAAAAATCCCGTGACCAGTTTTACCCTTTTAACCCTGGTCCGGAAGCTACAACCCACCGACCATTGAGGGCTCTTTCGGTAACAATGAAATATCTTGCCTAGATCTCGAACGCTCCCCACAGGCCCACACCCACCCACCAACCATTCGCCCCATTAGCTCAAAAATACTCTCACACGCCAAAGCTCTGACTCTCTACAGTACTAGATCTGCTTCGCCGCCGGCATACTCCTCCACAGCGTAGCCTTGATCGTGTTGGCTGTCCACCCACCTGATCCGCTCCCCCGCCGCCCTAGCCACCGACGGATCTGCTTCACCGCCGACCTCGCCACCGACGGATCTGCTTCACCGCCGACCTCATCCACAGCGTAGCAATCAACGCCTTTCCTGTCGACGCACCGGATCCTCTCCAACGGAACCGGGTCTACTTCACCGCGGCCCCCCCTCCACAGAAGCCGATCTATTCCACCGACTACCTCGGCGCTGCGGCTGTATCAACTTCACCGAATCCCTTGCCAGCCAACCAGATCTGCTTCACTAACGCCCGCTTCTACTGAAACAGGGTCGACTCATCGTCTCCCGCGTTCGCCGCCGCTGGAATGCAAGTTGTCGCCCCCGTCCACCCCTCCGCAGCTTGGTTAGTACGCTGGCCCGTTAGATCGCGGTGTTTCTTTAGCCATGTTTTGTGTAGTTATTTGCAGATCTCATATGCCATTAACTTTCTTGATGTGTTACTTCGCATGAAGTTCGTTTAAATATTGTACAGTACAAAAGCATTATCCGGTCGCTACCATCCTGTTCATTCTACTGACACCTGTGTGCATCCACATATTTATAGCCTTATACCCATTCATTTGCTGCCAACTGTTTTTGTACTGCATGCTATTCCTTTTATAGTCATGCTATGTGCATTTCCAATCTGGTTGTTCTTATACCACGTCATTAGCTCACCGCCAGCCGCTAGCTGTTTTCTCGTGCCTGCTATTCTCACACTGCTTTTATAATCATGCTATGTGCATTTCCAATCTGCGTGCTCTTATACCTCGTCTTTAGCTTATAGCTATTTTTCCATGAATGCTCCTGTCGCACAGCTTGTATAGTTATTGCTGCGTGCATGTCTGGTCTTTGTATTATCGTAGATTAACTTGTCAATGTTATTTTTCCTAGGGATTGATCATGCGAACCACTTATTAGAATATCCAACATTAACAGCGGGGGCGCTAGGGAAGGTTGGAATCTGAGTTATTGGTTGGTATTTTTGGCAGTTTACTTCCGTTATTATCTATAACCTATGTGCATTGTTCCTTATGCAAGAGATCAACACTTGGAACCCTGCCATAGCAATGCCATCCATGCTTTACTATGTTTCTGCCTATTTGATATGCTTGTCTTGGAGCAACTGCGAAGGTGATTTGAACCCGACATTTGGTCATTCTTAATGCCAGTTTACTTTATGTGGAAACCCTTGGCATTACCCTACTCTAAATCTGAATGTCTGAAATTCGTATCTCATGCAAAGCAACATCTAGTTGGTTTTAATCTGATATCTGGTAAATATTGGCTTATTCATTTGGCAGCTCAAGTTTTTTGTTATTTGAAACCAGCTGACTTGGTCTTAAATGTGATATCTAAACACAGATTAAGGATAATGGAGCAGGAGGATTAGCATTTCACTTGATGGCTGAAACTAAAATGACAGGCATGTCGACCACGACTAGTGCACGCAAGAGAAGGACCTGCAGCGAGCCAATATGTGCTTAGTACATGCATCTTATCTTATCTTTTGCTTATTTCTGCTACATGCTATTATCTGATCTCTACATTGCGTAATACATGTTTGAATAGTTAATTGTTGTAACTATGTTTGCAATATTACCAGAATGCAGTTTTAGTGAAGCAGTGATCATTAGAAGATAGTCGCCAAAGCGACCCTGTGCAACATTATGATGTAAGTCTGCTTAGTACAAGTTCCATACATTATCTTATTTATGCAACTTGTTATTATCTTATATCTACATTGCATAATAAATGTTTGAATAGTTCACTGTTGTAACTATGTTTGCAATATTACTAGAATGCAGTTGTAATGAAGAAGTCCTTAGTAGAAGATAGAGCGCGAAAAAGGTTCCGGGGTGAGCCTATGCAACGATATAATGTAAGTCTGTGCTTAGTACTTGTGACTATCTCATATCGACAATGCTTAATACATGTTTGCATAGTTCATCGTTTAACTCTTTTTGCATTACTATCAGAATGCAGTTGTGATGAAGCAATCTTCATCAGAAGAGAGGCCCACAAAAAGTTCTGATCTTTCTTCGATGCATCCTCTCATAGCCGTCAACCTAGACCATTCCTTTCATCAAACAAGAATATGTCAAGGCTGTACTTTATAAAAGACATGGTATTGTCGCTTTAAGATCTCAGAGCTGATATGTTGACCAAGAGTACACAAGATTCAATCAAGGCGATTGCCAAATGTCAACGTGTTATTGATGATGCTAATAGAAGTCCTCAATGATTCTATGTAATTTTTTTATTTGGGCACATTAATTGCCTTGTAATTTTCCTAGTTATTTTATTTGTGTATGTAATTGTGTGTATCATTGATATCAGATTGTAGGCTCATGAAATTTAATGCAAGTTGACTAGTCAAACAACCAGGGCCCTACAACAGATTGGGCCAGCCCATTTACAGTAGTGTGGGACCCACTTTCATTTTGGGCCGGCTCACTTACTTATTGGGCCGGCCCGTTAACACGATAGTGGGCCCACCTGCTTATTGGGCCGGCCCACTATCTTGTTGGGCCAGCCCACTTGATATATGGTGGACCCCACATACTAAATGGGCCGGCCCTTTAACAGGCAAGTGGGACCCACCTGTGTTTTTAGCCTGGCCCACTATCTTGTTGGGCCGGCCCACTTGCTATACTGTGGACCCCACATACTAAATGGGCCGGCCCTTTAACAGGAATGTGGGACCCACCTGTGTTTTTGGCCCGGCCCACTTTCTTGTTGGGCCAGCCCACTGGCTATATGGTGGACCCCACATACTAAATGGGCCGGCCCTTTAACAGGAAAGTGGGACCCACCTGTGCTTTTGGCCCGGCCCACTATCTTGTTGGGCCGACCCACTTGCTATATGGTGGACCCCACGTACTAAATGGGCCGGCCCTTTAACAGGAAAGTAGGACCCACCCGTGTTTTTGGCCCGGCCCACTTTTTTGTTGGGCCAGCCCATTTGATCTATTGTGGACCCCACGTACTAAATGGGCCGGCCCGATAGCAGGAAAGTGGGACCCACATGCTAATTGGGCTGGCCCAATAACTTCTTGGGCCGGCCCACTTGCTTTAAGGTGGACCCCACTTGGTAAATGGGTCGGCCCGATAACAGGAAAGTGGGTCCCGCATGTCTTGTGGACCGGCCCTTTTCCCTGTTGACCGGTCAAACGAGTGCTTTCGGCCCGGCCCACATGCTTAGTAGGCCGGCCCGTTAAAGTTTTGACCAGTCAACCTTAAAGGTTAGGCCTGGCCCACGTAACTAATGGACCAGCCCAGCTATATAGTTGACCGGTCAAACTAAGTCTGCTGGCCCGGCCCGCAAACTTAATGGGCCGGCCCGCTTAAGACGTGGCAGGCCTCGTGTGGGCCTACCATCTACCACGGGGTTTCCGCCGGTTAACGCCGTTAACTGCCAGTTAACGGCGTCTACCACGTGTCAGTTTGGATGACGTCAGCAGTCAACGGGCTCCCGGAAACACTTCTGCAACGGTCCGATTTTCCGTGGCGGAAGGGCGCCCAAGCGCGACGGAACGAAAAAATCGTCGTAGGACTTTGCCTGACGCAGTTTCGACAACAGAACCCATATCGTCGGGTTAGGCCCATAGGCGACAAAAAATACCCCTTAGCGGACGATTTTGGGACGTTGTCTATCAGAACTTTTCTTGTAGTGAGTTCCCCCATGGACTACGGGTTCTAGCAGTATCTAGTTGGTACTCTCTCTCCCATGTACTTCAATACAATGATCTCATAAGCTGCCTTACATGATTGAGATCCATTTGATGTAATCGGTGTTGTGTTTGTTGGGATCCGATGAATTGTTACATTATGATCAGTCTATCTATAAAGTTTGTGAAGTTATTGTTGCTGCAATCTTGTTGTGTTTAATGCTTGTCACTAGTGCACGAGTGGCATGATCTTAGATTTAAGCTCTATAATTATTGCTTAGATTGTATCTACAAGTTGTTTGCACATGTCTATGTCCGGAACCCGAGGCTCCAGAGTGACAGCAACGGGGATAACTGGAGGGGATGGCTTAGATATGAGGATCACATGTTTTCACCAAGTGTTAATGCTTTGCTCCGGTGCTCTATTAAAAGGAGTACCTTAATTACCAGTAGATTCCCTTGAGGCCCGGCTGCCACCGGCTGGTAGGACAAAAGATGTTGTGCAAGTTTCTCATTGCGAGCACGTATGACTGTATATGGAAAGCATGCCTACGTATAATTAATAGACCGGATGTTTTGTCTTAATGCTATTTTAATCCTATCAATTGCCCAACTGTAATTTGTTCACCCAACACTTGTTATTGGAGAGTTACCACTAGTGTAGATAGTTGGGAACCCCGGTCCATCTTTCATCATCAAATACTCACTCGGTCCAATATGCCATTAGAAGTATTATCAACTATTTTCTGGTGCCATTGCCTACGTGTTCTTTATTCATTGCTGCTGTGTTCTTTACTATTGCTCTCATATTACTGCTGCTTTCACATCACCCCTGTTACTAGTGCTTTTCCAGGTGCAGCTGAATTGACAACTCAGTTGTTAAGGCTTATAAGTATTCTTTGTCTCCCCTTGTGTCGAATCAATAAATTTGGGTTTTACTTCCCTCGAAGACTGTTGCGATCCCCTATACTTGTGGGTCATCAAGACTATTTTCTGGCGCCGTTGCCGGGGAGCATAGCTCTACTCATAAGTTCACCTGGGGAGTACACTCTACCTCTCTCTCTATTTTTATTTTATTTTGTTTTGCTTAGTTTACTTTTGTCTAGTTTATTTGTGCTTAGTTTATTTGTGCTTAGTTTATTTCTGTCTAGTATTATTTTGCTTAGTTTACTTTTGTCTAGTTTGTTTTTGTCTTGTTTTGTTTTTCTTATATACCCGAAAATCCATAAAAATTTGAAAAACCGAAAAATTAAAAACTGTTGTTATGGAAGAACCCACAACCTGTATGGAGCTTATAGAATTATATATGAATTATAGAGAATCAAGAAAGGGTAAAGTCATGAGTGTCGTGTTAAAAAAATGAATACAATTGCTAAAATCTTGCTTAAACGCCATGATATAAACTGTTGCTCTGAACAGGATACTAAACATCTTAAATTCCAATGTGGCTTTAGTGAAGAAGTTTTAATTGCGAACTATCATTGGAATAACTATATTCATCTTGGATTTGAAGAAGTGGAACAATTTGTTTTATTTATGGGAGCATCTGAAATAGAATCCTTCATGTCTAAAAATTATGAAACCTGTGTTGCTTGTAATGATCTTAAAGATTATGTCTCTTCTATCCTTGATTATTGAATAGAACATTACAACAATAATTCTTATATCATTGATTATAAACAGAGACTCATTCATGCACAAGAATGCACTCACAATTTGCAGGAACTTGTGGAAGAAGAAATTGCTGAACCAGAAAGCTCATTAGATGAAAAAGAGGAGGAGAGTGATGAACAAAAGGAGGAAGAATGGATTAGCTACCCATGCCTACCTTCCAATGAGAGTAACTCTTTATCTCTTACACTATTTGATTGCCCTCCATGCTTACCAAAGGAGGATGAATGTTATATTCATGTGGATTCTCTTGAAATATTCCCTATGAGTAAAACTTGTGAGAATAATTATGCTACTGTTATCTATGATAATCCATGCTATTTTGATAAATCTTATGATAATGCTTTGTTTGTGCCTGATATCGAAATGCATGGTACTAAAGAGTTTTGCTTAGCAAATGTTTATGATAAAGCTCTAGATGATGGTCCTATGTTACTTAATAATATTAATTGTACCACTAATGAAAATGGGATTGGAAAGGTCTTGACTTCATCTAGTAGTCCCATATCTTTTGAGATTGATCAATCATCTTGTTATATTATTGATAAAAGTGGGTTTGAAAGTTTTAATCCCATTATTTTTGAGCTTGATAAAATTTATGTGTTTGTAGATCATGAAAAGCATGTTGTATGTGATAGTTATATTGTTGAGTTTGTTCATGATGCTACTGGGAATTATTATGAGAGAGGAAAATATGGTTGTAGAAATTTTCATGGTACTAAAACACCTCTCTGCATGCTGAAAATTTTGAAGTTACTCGTGTTTTATCTTCCTATGCTTGTCACTTTGTTCTTCATGAATTTATTTGTGTACAAGATTCCTATGCATAGGAAGTGGGTTAGGCTTAAATATGTTTTGAATTTGCTTCTTGATGCTCCTTTTGCTTCATTTTCTATTTTTATGTGAGCATCATTAAAATCTTCTGCGCCTAGCTGAAAGGCGTTAAAGAAAAGCGCTTATGGGAGACAACCCATTATTTTATTTCTGCAATTTTTATTTATTTTTGAGTCAAGGTGCTGTTTACTTCTGTAGCAATGCTTTTGTATCTTTATTTTATCGCATTGTTGTGCCAAGTAAAGTCTTTGATAGGAAAGTTGATACTAAATTTGGATTTCTGCGCAGAAACAGATTTTTAGCTGTCACGAATTTGAGTTGATCTCTCTGTAGGAAACTCGTAAAATCCTGAAAAAATTCATGCGTGATCCTCAGATATTTATGCAACTTTCGTTCAACTGGAGCTTTTCCATCTGAGCATGTTAAGTGCCTCGAAAAAAATCGTCTTTACGGACTGTTCTGTTTTGACAGATTCTGCCTTTTATTTCGCATGTCCTCTTTTACTGTGTTGAGTGGATTTCTTTGCTCCATTAAATTTCAGTAGCCTTGGGTAATGTCCAGAAGTGTTGGGAATGATTGTGTCCTTGCTGAACATATGAATTTTTGATTATGCACTAACCCTCTAATGAGATTGCTTTGAGTTTGGTGTGAAGGAAGTTTTCAAGGATCAAGAGAGGAGGATGATATAATATGATCAAGAAGAGTGAAAAGTCTAAGCTTGGGGATGCCCCCGTGGGTCACCCAAGCATATTTCAAGAAGACTCAAGCGTCTAAGCTTGGGGATGCCCAAGGCATCCCCTTCTTCATCAACAACCTATCAGGTCATCTCTAGTGAAACTATATTTTAATTCTTCCACATCATATGTGCTTTACTTGGAGCGTCTGTGTGCTTTTATTTTTGTTTGTGTTTGAATAAATTCGGATCCTAGCAATCCTTGTGTAGGAGAGAGACACGCTCCGCTTTTTCATATGAACACTTTTGTTCTTCGTTTTTATTTAATGTTCATGGCGAAAGCTGAAAGCCGCAGCACTTATTGTTATTTGGTTGGAAACAGAAAATGCTTCATGTGGTAATTGGTATATTGTCTTGAATAATTTGATACTTGGCAATTGTTTTTGAGCTCTCAAGTAGATCATGTTTAAGCTCTTGCATCATGTAGTTTAAACCTATTAGTGGAGAACTACAGTAGAGCTTGTTGAAATTTGGTTTGCATGATTGGTCTCTCTAATGTCTAGATATTTTCTGGTAAAAGTGTTTGAGCAACAAGGAAGACAGTGTAGAGTCTCATAATGCTTGCAATATGTTCTTATGTAAGTTTTTTTGTACCGGTTTTTACTTGTGTTTGCTTCAAACAACCTTGCTAGCCAAAGCCTTGTACTGAGAGGGAATGCTTCTCGTGCATCCAAAACCTTGAGCCAAAACCTATGCCATTTGTGTCCACCATAACTACCTACTGTGTGGTATTTTTCTGCCATTCCAAGTAAATACTTCATGTGCTACCTTTAAACAATTCAAAACTTTATTACTCCTTATTTGTGTCAATGTTTTATAGCTCATGAGGAAGTATGTGGTGTTTTATCTTTCAATCTTGTTGGGCAGACTTTCACCAATGGACTAGTGGCATATACATCCGCTTATCCAATAATTTTGCAAAAAGAGCTGGCAACGGGGTGCCCAGCCCCAATTAATTAACTTTCATTAATAATTCTCTTCACATGTTTTGCCCTGATTCATCAGTAAGCAACTTAATTTTGCAATAGACACTCCTCCATGGTATGAGAAATGTTGGAAGGCACCCGAGGATTCGGTTATCCATGATTTGTGAAAGCAAAAGGTTGGGAGGTGTGTCATCTATAAATAAAAGTAAAATACATGTGTAAAGAAAAGAGAAGAGGGATGATCTACCTTGTTGGTAGAGATAACGTCCTTCATGGAAGCCGCTCTTTGAAAGTCTGTTTGACAAGGGGGTTAGAGTGCCCACTACCATTCGTTGACAACAACAAACACCTTGATGCGTGCAGTTAACACACGTCCGTTGGGAACCCCAAGAGGAAGGTGTGATGCGTACAGTAGCAAGTTTTCCCTCAGTAAGAAACCAAGGTTATCGAACCAGTAGGAGTCAAGGAACACGTGAAGGTTGTCGGTGACGGAGTGTAGTGCGGCGCAACACCAGGGATTCCGGCGCCAACGTGGAACCTGCACAACACAATCAAAGTACTTTGCCCCAACGTAACAGTGAGGTTGTCAATCTCACCGGCTTGCTGAAAACAAAGGATTAACCGTATAGTGTGGAAGATGATGTTTGTTTGCAAAGAACAGTAAAGAACGAGTATTGCAGTAGATTGTATTTCAGATGCAAAGAATGGACCGGGGTCCACAGTTCACTAGTGGTGTCTCTCCCATAAGAT
Source organism: Lolium perenne (assembly GCF_019359855.2). Taxonomy (NCBI): domain Eukaryota; kingdom Viridiplantae; phylum Streptophyta; class Magnoliopsida; order Poales; family Poaceae; genus Lolium; species Lolium perenne. Next base: position 122,146,324 of record NC_067250.2, on the reverse strand, counting down.
AAATAGCATGTTGGGTGAATGAATTACAGTTGGGCAATTGACAAATAAAGAAGGCATAACAATGCACATACATATATCATGATGAGTACTATGAGATTTAATCAGGGCATTACGACAAAGTACATAGACCGCTATCCAGCATGCATCTATGCCTAAAAAGTCCACTTTCAGGTTATCATCCGAACCCCTTCTGGTATTAAGTTGCAAACAACAGACAATTGCATTAAGTATGGTGCGTAATGTAATCAACACAAATATCCTTAGACAAAGCATCAATGTTTTATCCCTAGTGGCAACAGCACATCCACAACCTTAGAACTTTCTGTCACTGTCCCAGATTCAATGGAGGCATGAACCCACTATCGAGCATAAATACTCCCTCTTGGAGTTACAAGTATCAACTTGGCCAGAGCCTCTACTAGCAACGGAGAGCATGCAAGAACATAAACAACATATATGATAGATTGATAATCAACTTGACATAGTATTCAATATTCATCGGATCCCAACAAACACAACATGTAGCATTACAAATAGATGATCTTGATCATGATAGGCAGCTCACAAGATCTAACATGATAGCACAATGAGGAGAAGACAACCATCTAGCAACTGCTATGGACCCATAGTCCAGGGGTGAACTACTCACACATCGATCCGGAGGCGATCATGCGATGAAGAGACCTCTGGGAGATGATTCCCCTCTCCGGCAGGGTGCCGGGTGACATAGGCATCCCAAATGGGGCTGCCGAAGATAGTACCCGGGGTTTACTGAAGGCCCACTACCCGAAGAATAAGAAGATTCGGGAGCCCAAGATGTATTTAAGGAAAGATATAGTTGTAATAGGAAGTGTTATTTGTAATCTTGCGGGATGAGTTAGAAACCTTCCCGGACTATGTAACTTGTACTACACGAATCCCTCGGCTCCGCCTCCTATATAAGGGGGAGTCGAGGGACACAGAGATCATCGAATCATTGTTTACAAACCCTAGTTTTCATAATCGTCGAGTACTTTTCGGCTGAAACCTTCGAGATCTACTTGCCCTCTACTTCCAACTGAACCCTAGCCTACAATCCATAGGCATTGACAAGTTAATACCTTGTCAATTGGCGCCGACCGTGGGGACTAGAGGCGTAAGGATCCGATCTCGATGGCACGTTCAAGATCTTCGACATCATCAACCGCAAGCAACGCAATGGATCGAGGTAAACAGATCGCTGCTGGTCCTGTCGATTTTGTTCCTCACCCACCCTCCCATTTGGATGCATATGCGTATCTGGCGGAGCCCATGGAGATGACGTTCGGAAGGTTTCACTTTCGCGTCGAGAAGGAAGGATCGTATCGTGTCGAAATTCCGATTTCGTCGGGATCGTCGGCGGTCGATTCCGATTTTTCAAGCTATACATCGTCAACTGAATCAGGAGAAGAAGAAACTTCGTCGACACGCTACGTCAGCACCAGAGCAAGAGAGAAACTCGCCAAGATCTTCAACGACATGTCGTTTGAGTCATCTGCGGACTCATATATAAGCGATGGCTCAAGCGATGTCGACAGTTACGACTTCATCGACAAATCTATTACAGTGGGCAAGGTCTTCATCAATCTCAACGATGATGTCACCAAACCCAACATAGATCTGAATACAAAATATCATCAGATTTATGCCATTGAAGATCAAGAGGAAACATCTGAGGCTTTCGACGATCTGGGAAATCCATACGTCGATCCCTCCAATCTGCGACAAGGCTTGGGCAATAAATACGTTGGGCCACAACCGCGAGACAGAGTTCAACTTTCGCAAGCAGCGTGGGATAGAGCCGCGAGACCTATGAACGGTTCAGAACCAATGGCCACCACAGCCACACCAGAGGAATTGCAAGCATATCAATATAGGCTCGCACGAGCTGCAAGAGAATTGGAAAAACAGACAGCTGAGTTAAACAGAAGAAAGGAGGCAGCTTCTGCATCTAGCAGGAGAAGGGCAGATCTGAGTCGACAATCTAGAACTTCGGGTGATAGCCACAGGGAGGCGCGGAACAGAGCAAGATTAAGGTTACAACATATACCCGAAGCAGAAAGAGAGCACTTGGTCCAAAACCTCGACATGTCCTTTATGTCGATAGATACAAGAGGAAACATCATCCCTAAGACACCAGAGGCTGGGTATATGGCGACACATGCTTTTATCCTTGCATCTAAACCACCTCCAGGCGATCCAAGGGAAACACTATACAATATGGCGATAGCAGGAGTTGGAGCTATGGGGACAGCGTTTGTATCAACGCCTCCCGAAGGAGCGGCAAGGCAAAATAGTCCACGACCTACAGCAGCAACAGCGGCAGCCCCTGAAGGACCAAGTGGAGCAAGAGACACGACAGCACAGGCAAGGGTCGACAGAGCGCGGCAAAGCAAAAGGGAACATCGGCAATCCCCAGAGCTTAACGACGAAGATATGTGTGGCTTGCCGTGTTTCACGAGGAGAGTCCGAAAAACTCGAGTCCCTTCAGGATTCAAGTTACCCGACAACTTCAAGAAATTCGACGGCCTTCAAGATCCAGAGGATTGGCTAGTTGATTATCTCGAGACAGTGAAACTCACAGGAGGAACCAGGGCAACAGCTATGCAAAGCATCCAGGTGCATTTGAGTGGAGCCGCACGATCTTGGATAAAGAAACTTACTCCAGGATCTATCGACAGCTGGGAAAGCTTCGAGGACGTGTTCGTCAAGAACTTCAGGTCCACGTGCAAAAAACCTGCGTCGTTAGAGGAGTTGAGAGCATGTCGACAAAAGCCAGACGAGCCAATGAGAAAATATATCCAAAGGTGGAACATCATCAAAAACTCGGCAGAAAATATATCTGACGAGAGAGCAATAGATGCGTTTGTCGCAGGAATCAGGCGTGGAGATTTTGTCGAGGACTTGGGAAGGACCAACCCAAAGACAGTATCCGCGTTAATGGAAATAGCAAACAGATGGGCAGATGGGGAAGATGCTGTCCACAACAAACGACACAGGTCGCCAGAGGAGGACCGTGGTCGAAATTATCAACTGAGGCGACGATTTCCTCGGTAGTACCCGAACTACGACGCCCCAGGACAAATTTCGGCAGGTTTTCGAGCGAACACAGGAGGGAGCAACAGAGATGATTATCAGAGAAGCAATGAGCAGCGAAGCGATAATAGGGATAATCCTCGAAACAACAGGCAAAATAGCGGGCCTAGGTTCCCGAGGCCTTTCGTGTCTCCCGAAGAGATGATGAATGGGCCGTGTCAGATGCATTTCTTCCTCGACAGCAACGGAAAAAGACAGTCAGGACATCTGCAGAAGGATTTTCGCAATTTCCAGGCAATGTTAAGGTGGGCAGAGCATGCTAACGCTCGGGCAGCACAGAGAAATCCTCGAGAACCCAGGAGCGAGATTCACTTACCACCTCCCCCCGCGATTACAGACGACAATCGACATCAGCTTAGAATAGCGGCAGCACCTCCACCACCACCTTATGTTGATCCTAACTCCAACGGAGCGGTGTCGATGATTCAGAAGGGAAGGCCATCCAATAGAGCTCAGAAAGTAATCTCACGACAGGCGTTCATGGCAGAAAAAATGCCTCCACCAACAGTTGAGTATCTTAATTGGTCAGGGCAAGATATCGGCTTCACCATAGCAGATCATCCGCAGCAAGTTCCTCGACCAGGGCAATCAGCACTTATTTTGCCAGCAGTTATTGCGGGATTTGATGTCTCTCGAGTGTTCATAGACGGCGGCAGCAGCTTAAACCTTATGTATGCAGATACATTGAGGAAGATGAACATATCCCTAGCGAACTTGAAGCCAACAGACACAAGGTTCCACGGCATCACACCAGAGAAACCAAGCTATCCATTGGGGAAGATCAATCTCGACGTTCAGTTTGGAACCCGAGAGAATTATAGAATCGAGAGGCTGGAATTTGAAGTCGTGGATTTTCCGTCGCAATACCACGCTCTGTTGGGACGACCAGCATATGCTAGATTTATGGCGGTGCCACATTATACATACCTGTTGTGGAGGTTGCCTGGACCAAAGGGACCAATCACAGTCAAAGGAAGCTTTGCCTTAGCCGATAAGTGCGATAAGGATTTTCACTGGCTATCAGAAACTTTCGGGATGCAAGCTGAGTACCTGGCATCAAGGAGTATGACTGACTATGACGTGCTGCCAGACGTTGGAAGGCCAAACAAAGAATCAACCTTCAACACCGAGAAAAATTCTAAGGAGGTGCAGATTCACCCGACAGACCCGAAAAAGACGACATCTATCGCAAACGACATGGACCTCGCATAGGAAAGCGCGCTCGTTGAGTTCCTCCGTGAGAACTGGAAAATCTTCGCATGGTGTCCAGCTGACATGCCAGGAGTACCCAGGGAACTTGCCGAGCACCACCTAAACTTGGATCCATTAGCAAGACCAATCAAACAACCTTTGCGGCGTTTTTCGGAAACAAACCGCAAAGCCATGCTGTCAGAAATCAATCGACTACGAGAAGCTGGTTTTATCAAAGAGATATTCACAGAAGCCACATGGGTAGCAAATCCTGTGTTGGTGCCGAAGAAAAACACTAAGGTCCTTCGCATGTGCGTCGACTTTAAGTGTCTCAATAAACATTGTCCAAAGGATCACTTTCCCCTCCCGAGGATCGATCAAATTATCGACTCCACGGCTGGATGTGAACGTCTTTCCTTCCTGGACGCATATTCTGGTTATAACCAGATCAGATTGAAAGAAGAAGATGAAGTAAAGACCGCGTTTATTACACCTTACGGCGTGTTTTGCTACAGAACAATGCCCTTTGGTCTAAAAAATGCGGGAGCAACATATCAGAGGATGATGCAGAAGTGTTTGGCGACACAGATTGGGAAAAACGTACAAGTATACATCGACGATGTCGTCATAACATCAAAAAAGGGGACAACGCTGATCGAGGATCTCAAGGAAACCTTTGACAACCTTGACAAATTCTGCCTCAAACTGAACCCGACGAAGTGTTCTTTTGGCGTCCCAGCAGGAGAACTTCTGGGGTTTCTAGTTTCAGCAAGAGGGATTGAAGCAAATCCCGATAAAATACAAGCTATCGTAACAATGAGGAAGCCAACAAAGTTGAAAGAAATACAGCAGCTAACTGGGCGAGTCGCAGCTTTGAGCAGATTCGTCGCCAGGCTGGGAGAAAAAGCGTTACCATTTTACGCCCTAATAAAGCAAGGAGATAAATTCCAGTGGAACGAAGAGGCCGACAGAGCTTTCGAGGATTTGAAGCGCACAATCTCGACACCACCAATCTTGGTGGCGTCGAAGGAAAAGGAACCTCTCCTGCTGTACATTGCAGCCACGCCCCAAGTGGTGAGCACGGTGCTAGTTGTCGAAAGAGAAGAAGAAGGAAAACTCCATGGAGTGCAAAGGCCAGTATATTTCATCAGCGAGGTTCTGTCGCCTTCCAAACAGCGGTACCCGCAGTACCAAAAACTAGCATATGGAGTAATTGCAACGGCAAGGAAGTTGCGCCACTATTTTTCGGCACACCCGATAATAGTAGTCAATGAAGCACCTCTCTCAAATATACTGAACAACCCAGAAGCTACAGGGCGTGTCTCCCTTTGGGGAATAGAACTTTCCCCTCGGGACATCACGTATGAAAAAAGAAAGGCAATCAAGTCGCAAGTTCTGCCAGATTTCATTGCAGAGTGGATGGAGCTACAAAACACGGGACCCCCAGATTTGTCGAGAACCTGGATCATGAACTTCGATGGGTCCAAGAGAGTAGAAGGAGCTGGCGCAGGAGTAGTACTTATATCACCTGAAGGCGACAAGTTGAAGTACGTCCTTCGGATGACTTTTCCTAACGCATCTAACAATGAAGCAGAATATGAAGCCCTCATACACGGGATGAAGATGGCGAAAGCTTGTGGTGCAACTCGACTAAAAATCTTTGGCGACTCACAATTGGTGGCTCAGCAAGTTATGAACCAATGTGATGCAGTCAATGATAGCATGATGGCATACAAGGAGGTGTACAATGAGCTCGAGAAGCTGTTTGATGGATGCGAGGTAAATCACATCAGTAGATTGAGCAATGATGAAGCCGACGTTCTCGCAAACATCGGGTCACAGTGCCTCCCAATCCCGCCAGGAGTATTTTGGGAAGAAATAGCGGAGAGATCCACGAAGCCAAAAAAGGTGCAGAAAAAAGCAAAAGAAGAGAAAACTTAGGCACCCCTCAAAGAAACCACGGAGGATGAAGAGGACCAAGAGCTTGTAATGATGGTACAAATTCCTTGGATGCAAGCATATATATCATACATCCTCAGGAAAGAAATACCCGATGATCCAGTTGAGGCAAGGCGAGTTATTCGACGATCTAAAGCTTTTACAGTGATCAAAGGGGAATTATACAAGCGAAGTATATCAGGCGTCCTGCAAAGGTGTGTCACACCCGAAGAAGGAAGAATAATTCTGAAGGATGTACACGAAGGAATATGTGGCCACCATGCAAGTAGTCGAGCTATTGCAGCCAAAGTTTTTCGAGCAGGATTCTATTGGCTGACAGTAATCGAGGATGCCAAGGAAATAGTAAGAACTTGCGACGCGTGTCAAAGGTTTGCCGCAAAACCTCACTCCCCAGCAGCAGAACTAACACCAATACCATTGTCGTGGCCCTTTGCCCAATGGGGACTTGATATGGTGGGCAAATTGCATAAAGCTTCGCCAGGAGGATATGAGTACTTGCTGGTTGCTGTCGACAAATTCACCAAGTGGATAGAAGCAAAGCCGATAAATTCACCAGATGCTGCATCAGCAATAAAATTCGTGAAGGACATCGTTTTTCGATTTGGAGTACCTCATAGCATTGTTACAGACAATGGCAGCAACTTTACGTCAAAGGAGTTCAAGGCGTACTGTGCAGAGGTAGGCATCAAATTGCACTTCGCGTCAGTTGCACATCCTCAAACCAATGGTCAAGTCGAGAAAGCCAATGGCATCATCTGCAATGGCATCAAGAAATGCCTATTAGGACCACTGGAAAAAGCTCGACATACCTGGCCAGAAGAACTACCAAGTGTGCTATGGAGCATCCGAACAACACCAAATACAGCGACACAGGAGACTCCGTTTTTCCTTGTCCATGGAGCAGAGGTAGTACTGCCAATAGAAATAGAGCACGACTCCCCCAGAGTCACAGAGTATAATGAAGAAGTTTCTAGGAAAGCATTGGAAGACGACGTCGACGCACTCGACGAAGCTCGAGACGAAGTATTATCAAGGGTAACCAAATATCAGCAGGACCTGAAAAATTACCACAGTCGACGTTTGAGACCAAGATCTTTTCAAGTCGGTGACTTAGTTTTGCGACTCAATCAGGAGCGCACTGAAAAACTCGAGTCGCCATGGTTGGGACCTTACGTTGTCACAGAAGTCATCGACGGAGGCGCATACAGGATCAAGGACAAGAAGATGGGGGTTCCCGAGAAAAACCCCTGGAACGTAGCACAGCTCAGGCGGTTCTACGCCTAGAGTCGAAATATAGTCCTCTTCTGTAAAAATACAATGTACTGAAACGCCCGCGAGTTTTCAGACGCACTCTTTTCCTTTTCGGGGCACCGAGTGGGGCCGGAAAGGTTTTTAATGAGGCGGGCTCGCGGTGCTGCAATATAATAAAGATAATGGAGATATATTTCTTATTCTTCGACACGCTCGGGGGCTCAATGCCTTCAAGTTTTCAAAATACATACAATATAGACATATTAGACTTACCAAAATATTTCGCCTTGGTACACTCAATACCTCGCCAAATATCGGAAGCTAATAAAATTATAAATATAGTGTACGTGCCAAAAAACTTATTGCTTTGGTCCAAGAACCTCGCAACAAAAATATAGAACTTTGACACCACGACACTCGGGGGGCTTTCAACCCATCAATGAAAAAACAGAGATATCTTATTATGACAGGAGGGAAAATCTTCGAGATGGAAAAAACAGTACAACTATAGCCAGAAGGCTCGGGGGCTCCAACAATACAGAGCAATTTACAATATACAACAAATTTCTTTGGAAATCAAAAAAGATACAGACATAATGTTGTCCAATATAGTACAAATCAGTCAAAACCTAGAATACTATCTATGGACAAGCCTCTGGTTGTCTTATGTTCAGCATAGGACCCCTTGATGAAGAATTCTGAGTCCATCCGAAGGAGTTCATCTATCATCGATTCAGCCACAGGAGTTACCATCTCATTGATCGAGTCAATATCATTTTTTCGCCGCGATTTCTTGGCCAGGCAATCAGCAACAATCTTCGTCAGGTCTAATTTTGGATGGCAAATATTTATCATAATCATGGCAAACCTTGCTCCAGCAGTCAACTGAGCTCGCACAAAATTATGAATGCGGGGAGCATCTCTGAAAACCTCCAGCAATTCAGGAAGAGTCTTTGGAATTTCGTTCCGAGGAAACAGAGTTTTGTAAACAAGGGTTAATGTTGTCGTGCAAAAATTGAGAAATTCGCGCACTTGGCAAGCACGATCTTGAAACCTGACAATTTGCTGGGTTCGTTCAGGGGAGGCCCAGAATAAACAGCCATGGTTAAGGGAAAGATTGACAAGAAGATTTGTTCTCTCGTTCACTCTTTGATCTTCGGCGGCAGCATCAAGAACTGATCCTATTAAGCGACAAAGCAAGAAATTTGAAGAGAGGCACAGTAAAATAAAGAAGAGGCATTGCGAGGTTGGAAAAACATACCTAACATATCAGTGCTAGCCTCCAACATTAGCTCGAGCATGCTATTTTCTCGGGTAGTGACTCCTTTTGCTTCCAATACAGCAGCATCCTTGGCAACCATAGCCTCTTTGGCTTGTTGGAGAGCAAGTTTTTTGTTGCTCGGATGCTTTCCAAGATTGTTCCATCAACGCAAGAGTTTGTTTCTTCATGGATTGAAGTTGTTGTCGAAGTTCTTGCAAATCTTCTGAACAATGTTTGCTTGAAGAACCTTCGAGGGGGTTATCATTGATTAGCATTTTCTTCGAGAAGGATGAAGCAGGAGAAGCATCGACAGAGCAAGGATTGGTCGAATAGTTGTCAAATATTAACTGGAAAAGAAAGCGCCAAGGATCAATGATAGTGCCAGAGGGAATTTCATTAATTTCTAGAAATATTTACATAGGCATTACAAAAGAAGTTTCTCCTAAAGGGCTACCAGGATAATTGTCGCCACACCTAAATTGGCGACAAGAGCAAAAGAAACAGAGAAAGAAAAAACAAAGAGACATGCAACTAGACCTCCGGCCTTGATGAGCTAGGAGTTGAAGCTGGTTTGATCCCGAGATAGGCCAAGATTTTCTTCGTGTTGGGCTTGGCTGCCTTAATCAACGACCTCCATCTTGACTGCTTTATCTGATCGGTGTCGCCAACCTTCATCCAATCAATAGTTTGTTGGCTGTCAGCAACCAGGGCCACAGTGTTCTCGACAGCAATCTTCATGTTTTCCTGGCGCATCTTCAGTCCAAGGTCCTCTGATGAATTGAAGCTCTGGGCAAGGGCAAGGAAAGTCGGGGGCTCCTCTTTCTTCGGGAAGAAGTAGGGGAACAGCGTCGACAGTCCAGCACTAGCATTCGCCACGCCTTCACAAATTTCGGATCCATGAAGCTCCAGATAAGAAAGTGCGTCAAGGAGAGGATCATTGTCGGGATTCTCCAGATCAAACTCTTGGTTTGTTTGGCCTGTCACAGGAAATAAACGTTGGTCAAAAACAAGAAACAGCGGGTCCATTAAAAAATAGAAGGGATCGATAATATTACCTTGAATACGTCGACTTTGCGATTTCAGGCGCTTGAGAATCCCCTGCTCACGAGCAGCCTGTGCGGCTTTGTGCTCGTTTAAAGCAGTTTCAGCATCCTCAAGTCTCTTCTGCAGATTCTCGACACTAGCAGCTTTTGCTTTGGCTTCATTAGCCTCTGCTTTGGCGTCGCTAGCAACAAGTTCGGCTTTCTTGCGGGCCGCTTCACTTTGCTCCAGTTTTTGAGCAAGTGCGTCGGCACGTTTGTTGGCCTCTGCAAGTTTCTCTGTCGAAATAAAAAAGAAAAAAAAGAAAGGTCAGAAAAGCTGTGACAAATAACAGGAGCAAGAAGTCAAAAACAACGACAGCAAAAAAAAATTATTACCTTCAGCTCTGTTGGCATACTCACGGTACCCAATGAATTGGGATCCGATGCGGATAAGCTCTTTGATCATGGGCTGTCAAAGAAGAACAAAGAAAGAGAAATATCGGTATGAAAAACGAGTGAAGGCGTGAAAAAGCAAAATAGAGGAAATATAGATATCGGCAAGAAAATGAAAAAACTTACATCATCCAAGAGCAAAGTAGAAGAGCTGCCCAATTGAGGGGCAGGGTCAACAATCGTTTCAATCCTTGTCCTTTTTGGTGAAGAAGCAAGGGGGCTTGCTGGCGGAGTAGTGGTGACGACGTTTCGTTGAGGAGGCGAGGATTCTTCTCCTTCAACTAGCGTGTCCGAGGCAAGTAAAGTATGTGACGTGCTCGTCCGAGGAGCCACGTCAACAGTTGGTACTTCTTCCTCGTCATCACTGTGATTCAAAATCGACAGCATAAAAAGCAAGACAAGATAAACATTTCGAGTACAGAAATAAGGAGAAATAAAAATGACTTACGAGCTGACGAGGGATTCAAGATAAGGATCATAAGCTGCCTTTTGATGAGAAGGGTCAACTTCTTCGACTTTAGAAGTGCCGGAATCTTCGACATCATTCCTCTTCCTTTTGCCTTTCGGGGAGACAGCGGGAGGAGGAGATTGTGCCGACGCAGTACCTTCGGAAGAACCCGCAGATTTTCGAGAATCCACGGGTTCATTCACAAAAGATGGAGCTTCCTGATTGTCATCACTGACAATGGCCCTTTCTTCGACTTCTCCACCTTCAGGGAGAGGAGGAAGCGAGACAAGGTCTGGATGATTCTGTGCAAAACAAAACAGGGAGCAATATCAGAAATAAAGTTACATAAAAGATAGCAAAGCAATAACAAGACAATTAGACAAAGATTACCTCGGGAAGTGGATTGGCGGCACTGAATGGCATCACTCGACAAGAAGAAGGGACAGCATCTTTTTTGTTGAGAGATGAAATTTTTCGGACAAGTCTTTCTAAGTCCTTGACCTCCAAATTCACAGACAACCGATCTACGTCCTTGTCGCTGGCATATTTCCAGAGAGGATGCTTGCGAGCCTGAAGCGGCTGCACCCTGGCCCTAAGAAAGTATGCAGTGATTTGGATACCCGATAACTCTTTGCCGCGAGTATTTTGTAACTCGTGGATACGAGCCATCAAGGTTTCTGTCGACGCCCTTTCTTCTTCGGTGGCCTCCGCGTCCCATGAGCGGCGGCGAAAGATTTTCTCGGCACCATCAAAAGGAGGGATGTTGTCTTCTGCGCATCCATGGTTCTCCTCCTGAATGTACAACCACTTCTTGCGCCATCCTTGAACTGAGTCAGGAAGCTTGACGTCGAAGTAGTCGACAGTGGGACGAACAGAAATTACAACGCCGCCTATATTATAGGCGACATTGGGCGAGCCATTGCGGCGGCAGAAGAAAATGCGCTTCCATAGCGCCCAGTTAGGCTGGACGCCAAGGAAGGCCTCGCACAAAGTGATGAAAATGGAGATGTGGAGGATTGAATTCGGCGTGAGGTGGTGGAGTTGCAAACCATAGACAAAAAGAAGTCCACGGAGAAAAGGATGGATAGGGGCGGAAAGACCGCGGATGAGATGGTCGACAAAGCTTACCCGGTACCCCAATGGAGGGGTTGGGTAGCTCTCCTCGCTGGGGAAGCGCAATGCCTGGGGTTTCTTGGTGATCCCCAGTTTCTTCAGCATGTTGACGTCTTGAGTGGAAATTTTGGATCTTTCCCACTCCGCCGTTCCGAGATCCACGGCGGCCATGGAGGATTCCGGCGTGCTGTGCCTTGTCAAGCGACGAGGTGGCATCAACAATGGCGCAGGATTCGCAGTTTGGAGGTGAGGAGCTCAGGAGGTTGTGGATTGCAAGGGGAACTTTGCAGATGAGAGAAGGAAGACGGCGCGGGCGGAAGTGTCCAAGGAGGAAGAAGATGAATTTATATAGGGGTGCGGTGAAACGACGAACCGTTGGATAAGGAAAATGTGTGACAGATGATAGCCACGTGGCATCAAGGGTAAAAAAGTAATTCAACATCGCGGAAGTTACGGTGCGCGTGCCAGAAAAAGCGGAGGACGTGTGTCCCCCACTTGCACGACGTGTCAAGATAGTGGATTAATTGGGCCCGCATGGCGGCGAGAAAAGGCTTGTCGCAAATTTTTTACAGGCAATCGTGGCTATCGTCAGCAACAACGTCATCTTGACAGAAGGAAAAATTCGACTCAACAGCTTCATAAAAGGCGACACGGAAAAATAATGATTGAGCCTTTGATCAAATACAAGTTTCTGATCAAATGCTCGGGGGCTACTTTGGAAAAAAGAAAGAGATCTAGAAAGACAATAGAAGTGGCATGAGCCTATGACCAAATACAAATATTTGTTCATAGCCTCAGGGGCTACTCCCATCGGGAGCGCTGTTCGCGCACCCGAGGAATTGAAAAACTTCGGGAGATAAAAGGAGAATATAGCGGCATGAAGAGTGGAGCCTACAACCAAGAACAAGTCCTTGGCTGTAGCCTCGGGGGCTACTCCCATCGGGAACGCTGTTCGCGTGCCCGATGAAATTAAAAAAGAAAGAAAGAAAGGGAAAAAAGAAAGATAGAAAAGCAAAAGAGTATATTTCGAGTTATAACTAACTCTACATATACTCCCATCGGGAGAGCAATATAAGTCATCTTTGACTCGATAAAATGTGCCATTCCAACAGCCGAAAAAGCACTCGACAATATATTCTCAGAACGCCAAAGTTGCGATCAATTTCTGAATGCCGCAAATTTGCGAAGGTAAGACCCCAGATCCGTTCTGCTGGGCGTGGCATCGCCGAAGACTGCGCTCTGCTACTTTTATCCGTATCAACAGATACGAAGAAAAATCCTAACGGACGCGTTAGGTACCCGATAAATTTGACTGGGACTCGACAGAATGGTAAGACCTTAAGCGGCGCCTGTCGAAGTTTACACCAGTATCCCGAGGTCATGTCCAGGGACGTGATCTTGAAGTAGGTTTTTGCGGATTGCCACGAGAGCAGTTAACTAGTACCTGATCCGTCAGATGAACTAGCCCCAACTACCATTATCCCTGTACAATATAGAATTTTATGTGAAGAAATATAGGAAAGTCAAAGCTGTCGAATAAAAATAAACAGCGGAGATTTTCCTTGACTCTACGATTCAAGCAAAATCTCGGGGGCTACTGACATAGGCATCCCAAATGGGCCTGCCGAAGATAGTACCCGGGGTTTACTGAAGGCCCACTACCCGAAGAATAAGAAGATTCGGGAGCCCAAGATGTATTTAAGGAAAGATAGAGTTGTAATAGGAAGTGTTATTTGTAATCTTGCGGGATGAGTTAGAAACCTTCCCGGACTATGTAACTTGTACTACACGAATCCCTCGGCTCCGCCTCCTATATAAGGGGGAGTCGAGGGACACAGAGATCATCGAATCAGTGTTTACAAACCCTAGTTTTCATAATCGTCGAGTACTTTTCGGCTGAAACCTTCGAGATCTACTTGCCCTCTACTTCCAACTAAACCCTAGCCTACAATCCATAGGCATTGACAAGTTAATACCTTGTCACCGGGTGTGATCTCCTGAATCCCCCGAGATGGGATTGGCGGCAGCTGCGTCTCTGGAAGGTTTTCCGTATCGTGGCTCTCGGTACTGGGGGTTTCGCGATGAAGGCTTTAAGTACGCGGAAGGGTGGAGTCGGAGGGCTGACAGGGGCCCCACACGCTAGGGCGGCGCGGGCCCTAGCCTGGCCGCGCGGCCCTAGTGTGGTGGTGCCTCGTCGCCCCACTTCGTGATCCTTTCGGTGTTCTGGAAGCTTCATGGAAAAATAAGACCCTAGGCATTGATTTCGTCCAATTCCGAGAATATTTCCTTTGTAGGATTTCTGAAACCAAAAACAGCAGAAAACAGCAACTGGCTCTTCGGCATCTCGTCAATAGGTTAGTGCCAGAAAATGCATAATAATGACATATAATTTGTATAAAACATGTGAGTATCATCATAAAAGTAGCATGGAACATAAGAAATTATGGATACGTTTGAGACGTATCAAGCATCCCCAAGCTTAGTTCCTACTCGCCCTCGAGTAGGTAAACGATAACAATGATAATTTCTTAAGTGACATGCTACCAACATAATCTTGATCAACATTATTGTAAAGCATATGAAGTGAATGCAGCGATTCAAAGCAATGGTAAAGACAATGAGTAAACAAATGAATCATATAGCAAAGACTTTTCATGAATAATACTTTCAAGACAAGCATCAATAAGACTTGCATAAGAGTTAGTCATAAAGCAATAAATTCTTAGTAGAAAGCTTTGAAACAACACAAAGGAAGATATAAGTTTCAGCGGTTGCTTTCAACTTCAACATATATATCTCATGGATAATTGTCAACACAAAGTAATATAACAAGTGCAATAGGTAAACATGTAAGAATCAATGCACACAGTTGACACAAGTGTTTGCTTCTGAGATAGAAAGAATAGGTAAACTGACTCAACAATAAAGTAGAAGAATGGCCCTTCGCAGAGGGAAGCATGGATTACTATTTTTGTGCTAGAGATTTTCATTTTGAAAACATAGAAACAATTTTGTCAACGGTAGTAATAAATCATATGTGTTATGTATAAGATATCCTATAAGTTGCAAGCCTCATGCATAGAATACTAATAGTGCCCGCACCTTGTCCTAATTAGCTTGGATTAACACGGATTATCATTGCATAACATATGTTTCAACCAAGTGTCACAAAGGGGTACCTCTATGCCGCCTGTACAGAGGTCTAAGGAGAAAGTTCGCATTGGATTTCTCGCTTTTGATTATTCTCAACTTAGACATCCATACCGGGACAACATAGACAACAGATAATGGACTCGTCTTTTAATGCTTAAGCATTCAACAACAGATGATATTCTCATAAGAGATTGAGGATTTGTGTCCAAACTGAAACTTCCACCATGATTCATGGCTTTAGTTAGCGGCCCAATGTTCTTCTCTAACAATATGCATACTCAAACCATTTGATCATGAAAATCGCCCTTACTTCAGACAAGACGAACATGCATAGCAACTCACATGATATTCAACAAAGGTAAAAGTTGATGGCGTCCCCAGAAACATGGTTACCGCTCAACAAGCAACTTATTAAGAAATAAGATACATAAGTACATATTCTTCACCACAATAGTTTTTAAGGCTATTTTCCCATGAGCTATATATTGCAAAGACAAAGGATAGAATTTTAAAGGTAGCACTCAAGTAATTTACTTTGGAATGGCAGAGAAATACCATGTAGTAGGTAGGTATGGTGGACACAAATGGCATAGTTTTTGGCTCAAGGATTTGGATGCACGAGAAGTAATCCCTCTCAATACAAGGCTTAGGCTAGCAAGGTTGTTTGAAGCAAACTCAAGTATAAAATGGTGCAGCAAGACTCACATATGAACATATTGTAAGCATTATAAGACTTTACATCGTCTCCTTGTTGTTCAAACACCTTAACCAGAAAATATCTAGACTCTAGAGACCAATCATGCAAACCAAATTTTAACAAGCTCTATGTAGTTCTTCATTAATGGGTGCAAAGTACATGATGCAAGAGCTTAAACATGATCTATATGAGCACAACAATTGCCAAGTATCAAATTATTCAAGACATTATACCAATTACCACATGTAGCATTTTCCGTTTCCAACCATATAACAATGAACGAAGTAGTTCAACCTTCGCAATGAACATTAAGAATAAAGCTAAGAACACGTGTGTTCATATGCAACAGTGGAGCGTGTCTCTCTCCCACACAAATAATGCTAGGATCCGATTTTATTCAAACAAAAACAAAAATAAAAACAAACATACGCTCCAAGCAAAGCACATAAGATGTGACTGAATAAAAATATAGTTTCACTAGAGGTGACCTGATAAGTTGTCGATGAAGAAGGGGATGCCTTGGGCATCCCCAAGCTTAGATGCTTGAGTCTTCTTGAAATATGCAGGGATGAACCACGGGGGCATCCCCAAGCTTAGACTTTTCACTCTTCTTGATCATATTGTATCATCCTCCTCTCTTGACCCTTGAAAACTTTCTCCACACCAAACTCGAAACAAGCTCATTAGAGGGTTAGTGCATAATTGAAAATTCATATATTCAGAGGTGGCATAATCATTCTTAACACTTCTGGACATTGCACAAAGCTACTGAAAGTTAATGGAACAAAGAAATCCATCAAACATAGCAAAACAGGCAATGCGAAATAAAAGGCAGAATCTGTCAAAACAGAACAGTCCGTAAATACGAATTTTTCTGGAGCACTTAACTTGCTCAGATGAAAATGCTCAAATTGAATGAAAGTTGCGTACATATCTGAGGATCACGCACGTAAATTGGCAGATTTTTCTGAGTTACCTACAGAGAATTCTACTCAAATTCGTGACAGTAAGAAATCTGTTTCTGCGCAGTAATCCAAATCGAGTATCAACATTACTATCAAAGACTTTACTTGGCACAACAATGCAATAAAATAAAGATAAGGAGAGGTTGCTACAGTAGTAACAACTTCCAAGACTCAAATATAAAATAAAAGTGCAGAAGTAAAATAATGGGTTGTCTCCCATAAGCGCTTTTCTTTAACGCCTTTCAGCAAGGCGCAGAAAGTGTGAATCAAGTAACATCAAGAGATGAAACATTAACATTATTACTAGGGGCTTTGCGCCTATCCTTCTTACTCTTTGGTCTAGGAAATACTTGACCGCATCCAGGTGTAGAGGTAAAATTTAGAGTGCCCTTTCCCACATCTATGGTTGCTCCCAAGAGTTTCAGCAAGGATCTTCCAAGTGTAATTTGTCCTGTCCCTACACATTCAATAACGAGGTAATCAGTGGATACCGTTCTTCCAAGAAAGGTTGTGAACACACCTTCAGCTATCCCCTCAGGAATTATAATAAAATTATCAGTAAGAGTTATTCCTTCTCCACCTTCAGTAAGTTCCCAAAGTGTCAAAGATTCATAGATACTTTTAGGCATAAGGCAAAACTCAGACATAATATCACAACGGGCATAAAAAGTTTCACCACAAATGGCAACTTTAATAGTAGGGATCCACATTGAAGGTTTAAAATTTACTGGAACATAATCATAATATTCACGAATCTGGTTGTATCCTTCTTTTAAACAAGATATATTTGTTTCAAGAGTGTTTAATCTATCATAAATACTAGCAAGAGATGAATCGAAATTACTAGCTGAGCTAGATGATGTAACCAATTTCTTTATGGCATTAAAAGCTTGATCCCCATCGCAGTGAAGGAAATCTCCTCCCACTAAAGCATCCAAAGCATATCTATATCGAACAATAAGCCCAAAATAAAAATTACTAAGAAGCAAACTTAGAGTCATTCTAGGTTCAGTTTTACCATAAAAATCCAAAATTCAAGACCAAGCTTCTTCAAAACTCTCCTCACTCCCTTGTTTAAAAGTAAAGATCAATTCCTCGGGTGACGGAGTAACAAGTGCAGGACTAGACATGATAACAAAATAAAGTAAATACAAGTAACTAATTTTTTTGTGTTTTTAATATGGAGATCAAAACAGTAAATAAAGTAAAGCTAGCAACTAATTTTTTTGTGTTTTTATATAAAGAGCAAACAAAGCAGCAAATAAAGTAAAGTAAAGCAAGACAAAAACAAAGTAAAGAGATTGGAAGTGGGAGACTCCCCTTGCAGCGTGTCTTGATCTCCCCAGCAACGGCGCCAGAAAAAGTGCTTGATGCGTGCAGTTAACACACGTCCGTTGGGAACCCCAAGAGGAAGGTGTGATGCGTACAGTAGCAAGTTTTCCCTCAGTAAGAAACCAAGGTTATCGAACCAGTAGGAGTCAAGGAACACGTGAAGGTTGTTGGTGACGGAGTGTAGTGCGGCGCAACACCAGGGATTCCGACGCCAACGTGGAACCTACACAACACAATCAAAGTACTTTGCCCCAACGTAACAGTGAGGTTGTCAATCTCACCGGCTTGCTGAAAACAAAGGATTAACCGTATAGTGTGGAAGATGATGTTTGTTTGCGAAGAACAGTAAAGAACGAGTATTGCAGTAGATTGTATTTCAGATGTAAAGAATGGACCGGGGTCCACAGTTCACTAGTGGTGTCTCTCCCATAAGATAAATAGCATGTTGGGTGAACGAATTATAGTTGGGCAATTGACAAATAAAGAAGGCATAACAATGCACATACATGTATCATGATGAGTACTATGAGATTTAATCAGGGCATTACGACAAAGTACATAGACCGCTATCCAGCATGCATCTATGCCTAAAAAGTCCACTTTCAGGTTATCATCCGAACCCCTTCCGGTATTAAGTTGCAAACAACAGACAATTGCATTAAGTATGGTGCGTAATGTAATCAACACAAATATCCTTAGACAAAGCATCAATGTTTTATCCCTAGTGGCAACAGTACATCCACAACCTTAGAACTTTCTGTCACTGTCCCAGATTCAATGGAGGCATGAACCCACTATCGAGCATAAATATCCCCTCTTGGAGTTACAAGTATCAACTTGGCCAGAGCCTCTACTAGCAACGGAGAGCATGCAAGAACATAAACAACATATATGATAGATTGATAATCAACTTGACATAGTATTCAATATTCATCGGATCCCAACAAACACAACATGTAGCATTACAAATAGATGATCTTGATCATGATAGGCAGCTCACAAGATCTAACATGATAGCACAATGAGGAGAAGACAACCATCTAGCTACTGCTATGGACCCATAGTCCAGGGGTGAACTACTCACACATCGATCCGGAGGCGATCATGGCGATGAAGAGACCTCCGGGAGATGATTCCCCTCTCGGCAGTGCGGAGGCGATCTCCTGAATCCCCCGAGATGGGATTGGCGGCGGCTGCGTCTCTGGAAGGTTTTCCGTATCGTGGCTCTCGGTACTGGGGGTTTCGCGACGAAGGCTTTAAGTAGGCGGAAGGGCGGAGTCGGAGGGCTGACAGTGGCCCCACACGCTAGGGCGGCGCGGGCCCTAGCCTGGCCGCGCGGCCCTCGTGTGGCGGCACCTCGTCGCCCCACTTCGTGATCCTTTCGGTCTTCTGGAAGCTTCGTGGATAAATAAGACCCTGGGCGTTGATTTCGTCCAATTCCGAGAATATTTCCTTTGTAGGATTTCTGAAACCAAAAACAGCAGAAAACAGCAACTGGCTCTTCGGCATCTCGTCAATAGGTTAGTGCCGAAAAATGCATAATAATGACATATAATGTGTATAAAACATGTGAGTATCATCATAAAGTAGCATGGAACATAAGAAATTATGGATACGTTTGAGACGTATCACACCTCTCAAAACTTTATTTTTATGCTCTGTTTATGATTTCAAAACTTAAAAAGCTCTAGCACATGATTTAATCCCATGCTTCCCTCTGCGAAGGGCCTTTCTTTTACTTTATGTTGAGTCAGTTTACCTACTTCTTTCTATCTTAGAAGCAAACACTTGTGTCAACTGTGTGCATTGATTCTTACATGCTTACTTATTGCACTTATTATATTACATTGTGTTGACAATTATCCATGAGATATGCATGTTGAAAGTTGAAAGCAATTGCTGAAACTTAAATCTTCCTTTGTGTTGCTTCAAAACCTCTTATTAAGAATCTATTGCTTTATAAGTTAACTCTTATGCAAGAATTTTTGATGCTTTTCTTGAAAGTACTATTCATGAAAAGTTTTTGTAATATGATTCAGTTGTTTAGTCATTATCTTTTTGTTAGCAAACTATTGACCATTGATTTGAGTCACTTCATTCATCTCATATGCTTTACAATAGTATTGATCAAGATTATGTTGGTAGCATGTCACTTCAGAAATTATTCTTTTTATCGTTTACCTACTCGAGGGCGAGTAGGAACTAAGCTTGGGGATGCTTGATACGTCTCCAACGTATCTATAATTTCTTATGTTCCATGCTAGTTTTATGACAATACATACATGTTTTATATACACTTTATATCATTTTTATGCATTTTCCGGGACTAACCTATTAACAAGATGCTGAAGTGTCAGTTCCTGTTTTCTGCTGTTTTTGGTTCCAGGAAAGCTGTTCGGGCAATATTCTCGGAATTCGACGGAACAAAAGCCAAACCTCCTATTTTTTCGAGGGACACACGGAGCCAGAAGGGCAAGCCCGGGGGAGGCCCACGACCTCCTCCCCATGGAGCCGCGCTGCCAGGCCCACGGGCGCGCCGGCGTGTGGGGAGCCCACCTCGGGACTCCACCGACATCGCCTCTTTGCCTATTTATTCCCCCACGACGCGAAAACCTGAGAGATATCGATCATACTCTAGAAAGACTCCCGGAGCGCCGCCGCCATCGCGAAACCTAGTTTCGGGGGTCAGAAGTTTCTGTTTCGGCACCCTGCCGGGACGGCGATCGACCCCCGGAGCCTTCTCCATCGACGCCACCGCCTCCATCATGCTCCGTGAGTAGTTCCCCCATGGACTACGGGTTCTAGCAGTATCTAGTTGGTACTCTATCTCCCATGTACTTCAATACAATGAACTCATGAGCTGCCTTACATGATTCAGATCTATCTGATGTAATCATTGTTGTGTTTGTTGGGATCCGATGAATTGTTACATTATGATCAGTCTATCTATAAAGTTTGTGAAGTTATTGTTGCTGCAATCTTGTTGTGTTTAATGCTTGTCACTAGTGCATGAGTGGCATGATCTTAGATTTAAGCTCTATAATTATTGCTTAGATTGTATCTACAAGTTGTTTGCACATGTCTATGTCCGGAACCCGAGGCTCCAGAGTGACAGCAACTGGGATAACTGGAGGGGATGGCTTAGATATGAGGATCACATGTTTTCACCAAGTGTTAATTCTTTGCTCCGGTGCTCTATTAAAAGGAGTACCTTAATTACCAGTAGATTCCCTTGAGGCCCGGCTGCCACCGGCTGGTAGGACAAAAGATGTTGTGCAAGTTTCTCATTGCGAGCACGTATGACTATATATGGAAAGCATGCCTACGTATAATTAATAGACCGGATGTTCTGTCTTAATGCTATTTCAATCCTATCAATTGCCCAACTGTAATTTGTTCACCCAACACTTGTTATTGGAGAGTTACCACTAGTGTAGATAGCTGGGAACCCCGGTCCATCTTTCATCATCAAATACTCACTCGGTCCTATATGCCATTAGAAGTAGTATCAACTATTTTCTGGTGCCATTGCCTCTGTGTTACTGTTACTGCTGTTGTGTTACTGTTACTATTGATGTCATATTACTGCTGCTTTCACATCACCCCTGTTACTAGTGCTTTTCCAGGTGCAGCTGAATTGACAACTCAGTTGTTAAGGCTTATAAGTATTCTTTGTCTCCCCTTGTGTCGAATCAATAAATTTGGGTTTTACTTCCCTCGAAGACTGTTGCGATCCCCTATACTTGTGGGTCATCAATTGGCTTTATGAAAATTAGCCTAAACTCCACTAGCCAAATATTATGTAGATAGTCATGCCATAATTGCCACCAAATAAGTATCATTTGCCAGTACATCATTGTACTGGCCTCCATTCGTAGGGCTGCATATTCAAACGTGCAGGATTTTCTGAGGAGAAGTACTTGGTAGGATCTCGAGTCTACATTCCAACATGTCTGCCTATGGCACATGAAGATGATGAAGGCTCATTGATGATTTACATTTCTGCTTTGTTTGTTCTGAACATTTCATTCGAGCTAGTCCATGTGACTATGCAATTTGTAAGGTTTTACTTTACCCTCTGGATCCACAATGTAGTAAATTGATACTATTGCAATGATTACTATATTTTGTAATGTGTGTGCTATCAGTGATCCCGGGAATAGCACTATACACAGGTATCTTGCCTTTATTAAAAGGTAGGGTGCTATAGAATGGTATCAGAGCATAGTGTTGCCTGTAGGATCGAGACCCTACGTTTGGATTAGAAATAGGAAGACCTTAGGATGATTTTTTTTGTCTAATCCTATTTCAATTAAAAATATGTTTGGATTTCGAACCTCTGGTATTCTCGCCTACTCCATCTTCAAAAATGTTTTCCTCTTTTCTTTAGATGGCCGACCTCCTGAAAACCATTAAGAAAAGACAGATGATGTCCTTGTGCCTGAACTGAGAAACTGATGCTTCATGTGATATTCTTCAATTCCGCAGAAGTGTTTCATGGAAGACCAATGTAGAACTTGAAGAAAGACTTCGATGCAGACGACACTACACACAAAGATATATCAAAGGGGTAGAATAGAAACTTGAAACATCCAAAGCAGAAATAGACCAGACCACCATTAGCTCTCTTTTTATTGAAAAAAAGCTAGCATTAGAAAGTATTGATCTTACCAAATTGAGGTATGACCATACTAGTTTGTTTGTGTTTGAACTATATTGCTTGATGCTTGTTAGATGCTTGTTGTTTGATGAATTGCTTTGATCTGCAGTGTTTGGGTAGGAATCTTCTTTAGATTTTTTCTATCTATTCTCATCTATACCCAACCTAGAGAATATTTTCTCGGCAACTCGCCATGAAGACAACATTAGTGAAACCAACCTAGATATTTCCTATCGAGATGAAGAAGTATAGTTTGTGAGATACGCAAAACCCTAGCTAGAGATCGATAGAAATGTTTTAAAATAATTCAATAATGGGGATTGAAACATTGATTCAATTCTCCATGAAAGTTTTTATCAAACTTGTGAGGTTGACCAAGTTTTAGAATGCGAGATTCAATAAATCAAATACGGAGTAATGATCTGGGTGCAGGATGGATTGATCACCATTTCTACTACTCTTATTATTCGCTTTCGTAATATTGACTTTGCGAATCTAGAGAGACATACCTACAAAAGAGATGTCAACGCATAAGCCTAAACCGTAGGGTGGATAAATATTATACCCTTATAGTAGGCAAGTGCTAGTTTAGAGTTGTGGAAGGATGTCGAAGACACCAAGAAGGAAAAGATGAAGGATGACATGAAGTTTACACATCTTGGTCTCCTGATAGACCCAAAGAGCAACCCACCAGTATCAAAATCAGTTCAACCAACCATTTGGATTAGAAGCCCTACTATGAAGGAACCTTTTTGACTCACCTTGGAGAGATATGTTGTTCACTATATGTGAATAACAACTACCTATTGGATATTAACTCAGAAGCCCTAAGCCATAGATGTTTTCCAAATATGACATGTTGTCAAGTCATATCTTCGGATGTGCCAAGTCATATCCAACATGAGCTTAGCCTAAACCCAAGACCTAAGACTACCTAACAAAAGTCTCTTTTAAGGGTAGTAGAAGCCATACCCTTGGATTGTGGATTTACACCAGATGCTGCATGAGATAGAATTTGGGGAAGGTATCACAAGGAGTTCTACATGTGTATACACAAGTAAAAGATAATAACCCATGGGATGAGTACCCTCATAATAATGGATATAGTTGATGGTATGACCGTATATGGTTTAGTGTAACGTTTTCAAAGCCCAAGGTTAACTTCCGAAATCTCCCCGGAGATGTTCGAAAAAGAAGGAATAGTGGATATGAACCTACTAGAACACCTGAACCCAAACCTTTTCTTTCTAGCCTTTCTCAAATCTCGAGGACGAGATTTTTTTAAGGGTGGTAGTCTGTCACATCCCGAAATTTTATAAATTTTGGAATGTAAAATTTAAATAAATTAAATGCTTGATTGTTTGAACTTGATTGAATTTTCACAAGGAATTGAAACTTTATGAAGTTATTTAAAAGTAATTTCCAAAATGGAGTTCTCATAAACCTTAGTTTCAAAAGATTTTCTAACAATACTCTATTTTGTTCGGAGGTTTTGAAACTTATAAAATATTTTATTTGAGAAAATATTAAACCCTAAAAGGGCACTATAGCCACATAGACATTTATGTCAAATTTTGGTTTTATAAAGTTTATAATTTTGTCCCAAATTTAGCCTCTAAATTATTTTTCACGACGAATCCAACGGTATCTTATTTGCCTTTTTCTGATTATTTTTTATCCTCCAAAAGTGTATTTTAAATTTCTGAATTTTGTTTTTTTAAAGGAGCGGCCAGGCCGAACGGCCCACCAGGCCGAACGGCCCAGCTCGCCCCGCGCGCCACGACCACCCGCCGCGGCCCACCCCGCCCCCAGCCTCCCACGCCACCCCGGCCCACTCCACCCGGCCTCTCCCCGGCCCAGCTGACATAGGCATCCCCAATGGGCCTGCCGAAGATGGTACCCGGGGTTTACTGAAGGCCCACGACCCGAAGTTTATGAAGCCCGAAAGCCCAGTTACGAGATAGTTGGGAAAGATAGAGTTGTATTAGGAATAATGACTTGTAACTATTACGGGACGAACTCAAAGAGTCTCCCGGACTTTGTAACTTGTACATCACGAAACCCTCGGCTCCGCCTCCTATATAAGGGGGGGTCGAGGGACAAAGAGAGGATCGATTTCATTGTCAATACAACCCTAGTTTCTTAGCAGTCGAGTACATTTCCGGCTGAACCCTCGAGATCTACATGCCCTTTACTTCCCTGAAAACCCTAGTCTTCAATCTGTAGGTATTGACAAGTCGATACCTTGTCAATTGGTGCCGTCTGTGGGAATTAGAGGCGACAAGGAGCTGATCTCGATGGCACGCTCAACATCGCCGACATCTTCGGTGGCAAGCAACGCGATGGACAGAGGTAAACAGATCGAAACTGGTCTAGTCGATTTTGTTCCTCACCCGCCCTCCCGTTTGGATGCATATGCGTATCTGGAGGAGCCTATGGAGATGACGTTCGGGAGGTTTCACTTCCGCGTCGGAAAAGATGGATCACATCGTCTCGAGGTTCCGATTTCGTTGGGATCGTCGGCGGCCGACTCCGATCTTTCGGAATCGTCGTCATCGTTCGAGACGGGAGCCGAGGAGATCTCGCCGCCGCGCTTTGTCAAGGCTATGACAAGCGGAGAACTCGTCAAGATCTTCGGCAACATGTCCTTCGAGTCGTCTGCGGACTCCAATATAAGTAGCGACTCAGACAGCGTCGACTGCTTCGAATTCATCGACAGATCTACGTCTGTTAGGGAGGTCTTCACCGATCTACATGACGGTTCAACAACCCCGACGAAAGACAAACTCCAAAATACCATCAAATCTATGTAATTGGAGAAGCGAGTCGCCCACAGGAGGAGACATCAGAGGCTTTCGATGATGCAGGAAATCCATACATCGATCCCGCTGATCTTATGCGAGGTTTAGGCACCAAGTACGTCGGACCTGCAACGCGACAGATGGTGCAACTTCCGCAAGCGGTTTGGGACAGAGTCGCAAAAGCTATCGATGGCACAGAGCCAATGACTACGGCCACCACAGCTGAAGAGTTGCAAGCATACCAATATAGACTCGCCTGTGCTGGACGAGAACTCAAAAAACAAAAAGCTGAGCTTGATAGGAGGAGAGCCGCAGCTTCTGAGTCGAGCAGGCGAAGAGCTGAGCTGAGTCGACAATCAGGTACTTCGGGAGGAGATAGTCACAGAGCAGCTCGCTATAGGGCAAGGTCTCGATTGCAGCATATACCTGAAGCCGAGAGGGAGAACCTAGTCCAAAACCTCGATATGTCCTTTATGTCGATAGATACAAGGGGGAATATTATTCCAAAGACACCATAAGCTGGATATATGGCAACCCAGGCTTTATCCTGGCGTCCAGGCCACCTCCCGGAGATCCAAGAGAAGCATTGTACAATATGGCCATGGCAGGAGTTGGAGCCATGGGAACAGCGTTCGCGGGTACAAGCACGCCTCCCGAAGGCACTGCAAGGCAAAATAGTCCACGACCTACAGTAGTAGTGCAAGACCCTCCGAGAACAAGTGGTGCAAGAGATACAGCGACGCAGGCGCGAGTCGATAGAGCGCGGCAAGAAAGGATAGAACGTCGGCTGTCACCAGAAGTCGACGAGGAGGAGATGTGTGGGCTCCCGTGCTTTACTCGAAGAGTTCGCAAAACGCGGGTTCCATCTGGTTTCAAGTTACCCGACAACTATAAAAATTTTGATGGTCTGCAAGATCCCGAGGATTGGCTAGTCGACTAGCAACTGTCATGCAGAGCATCCAGGTGCATCTAAGTGGAGCAGCACGGTCATGGATAAAGAAGTTACCACCTGGATCTATCGATAGCTGGCGTGTAGTTGACGTGGGAGTTAGAAATCTTTGTGGTGTAACTTTTGTTCAGTCCCCGGCAACGGCGCCAGAAAATATGCTTGATGCGTGCAATTAACACACGTCCGTTGGGAACCCCAAGAGGAAGGTGTGATTGATGACGGGAAAATGGCGGCGACAAAAATAACTAATGCGCGTCCACGTCATGGAGACAGATAGTATATAAATTTAAAATTGCGCGAATGTAAATCACAACAAATCAAGAATTGCGAGTACTTTATTTCCAGAACTCTTACATATGCATAAAAGAACTGTTAATTACATCTCCGAAGAGAAAACCCCTGATTAAGAATTCCAACATATCTAATATAAATGATTACATCATATGACTATTACAAAATAAAAGACTAAGTCCTCCTCGTTGTCGTCGACGCCGTCGCGCTCCAGGAAGCCTTCGAATTATCATTTGCGTTGATATAATTTCTTTGTATATATGACATCTTTCAGCAGTCACATATCATTTCATTTTACTCGTACTAATTTTGACAGTACGAAATATACCCATGAGAACGCATGCGTAAGTTATCTATGCCGGATCAATCAACCTAGTTGATTTTGTAATAATAGTTGATTGATTAGCCAGAGACCCTTTTCATTGTTGCATGCAGCGTAGGCCATAGGAATATGTAGGGATTATACATGCATGAGATGAAGAAAACATAGTCTGCCTATGTGTGACAATCGCACCATGCGACTGAGTAGTTTACAACATGCAAGGTTTATTATTTCAGACACAATACATGTTGCATATAGATGGCTTTGTATTTTCGGGACCAAGCAAAGGTCAATGTGAAACTAATCATGAGCAGACTATTTTATTTGCCTTCAGCCTACACACAGGTTTCTCTACTAGTACGTGGCTACTAGTTAATTAACATAGGTATGTAACTATTTCAGGCATGGCCATACAATATTATAGCCAACGAATTTGGGTAGTTTTTTAATATTGGAACATGGGAGTTTAGAACTCTTTGGCTTATGTCAATATGAACAAACCAAAAGCGTAATTTAGTAGTAGCGTTTTAATTTAGAGCACCTTGGCTCGTGTCAATGTGACCAGACCAAGGGCATGGTTTTTATTGTATATATGTAGACTTATAGCACCTTGGTTTGTGTCAATGTGACCAAACCAAGAGCCAATATATATTTATTTTAAAGGGTATTGATTTAAAGCTACTTGGTTCATGTCAATGTGACCAAACCAAGCACTTGATTTGAGCAATATTTGATTTTTTAGCAACTTGTTTTGTGTCAATGTGACCAAAACAAGGGCCAATCATTTAATATGATATGAATTTAAGCAACTTGTTTCGTGTCAATGTGATCAAAACAAAGCCAAATTTTATTATCATATGGATATAGATTTAAAGCAACTTGGATTGTGTCAATATAACCAAACCAAGAGCTACATTTCTTATAATTATATGGATTTAAAGCAACTTGGTTTGTGTCAATGTGACCAAACCAAGGGCAATGATGTATTTTTAAAGCAACTTGTTTTGTGTCAATGTGACCAAAACAAGAGCCAATTGTTTCATGATTATATGGATTTAAAGCAACTTGGATTGTGTCAATGTGACCAAAACAAGAGCATGATTTTTAGTAGTATGTGTTTTTAGAGCAACTTGTTTTGTGTCAATGTGACCAAAACAAGAGCCAATTGTTTCATGATTATATGGATTTAAAACAACTTGGATTGTGTCAATGTGACCAAAACAAGAGCATGATTTTTAGTAGTATGTGTTTTTAGAGCAACTTGTTTTGTGTCAATGTGACCAAAACAAGAGCCAATAGTTTTAGGATCATAGAAAGAATGCAACATGAGAGGTAGCAATTTTAGGAAGAGAAATCCATAGTTTGTGTCAATGTGACCAAACTAGAGATTAGGAGGAGAAACTCCATGGCGTGTGTCAATGTGACCAGCCAAGGAGCAAGGGAAAAATCACATTCTCACCTTCCTGTAGATGTCCTCCTGCTGCTCTTCGTCAAGTATGCAAGTGCTGCAGCTCTGCAGCGCGTATGACGAGCGGCCGGCCGGCCGGATGGCGTACAGCGATGGCGAAGCGTGGATTGGTGATTTTCTTAGCAATCTGTGTATGGAGAACGGGCGGGGCGATTTGCGATGTATATGAGTGTTGATTTCTGTATGACGATTAGCGATGTGTATGGCGAATGGGACGGGGCTAGGGAATGGGGAGTATGGATTAGCGATTGAGCGGGGCGATTTGCGATGTATATGAGTGTTGATTTCTGTATGGCGATTAGCGATGTGTATGGCGAATGGGACGGGGCTAGCGAATGGGGAGTATGGATTAGCGATTGAGCGGGGGCTAGCGAACGAGGTATGTTCCTGGTATTTATAGAGCAAAATAGGCGGCAGTTCTTTCATGGGCGCGAGGCGTGCCCACGTTCTCCAAATCGTGGGAGTGGAGCGACGGTTGAATCCTAGTATCAGCCTGATATTTTGTATTTGGAGAGCTGACCGATTCCAACCCCTACTTGCGTGGAGCAAGAGCGTTCTGCTCTATGGGCTGTGGCCATGTGGGCCAGAGATGATTAGTACTACATAGTTATTTTAATGAGTGATTAATTAAGCAGCGGTGCCAACTAATTCATGCATGCACGTAGGCTACCAAGTATGTATAGCATATGAGCTAGCTAATAAATCATCAACCTTTACTCATGATTAATTTCTACAAAGGTTGTAAAACTCCTCTGTGGTGAAAACTTATCTATATATTTTGTCTATTTATTTTCGTTCAACGCGGCCGCCTTTTATGGGGTTGTCGCATCAAAGCCGAATTTAATCCTGTGACGGTCGAATACTTTAGAAATTTAGTGTCGCTCGCGGAGTTTTGAATTCAGGTCAATATTAGACTAACACCGTCGATGGCGACGTACATGTTAATAAATTTACATTTCATTATTTGGTAGACCCTTTTTCATATTTGGAATTTATTTATTTATTTTTACCACATTTCATGATCATTGATCATTCGTTACAACTTAGGACAAAATCGGTGTCAACAGATGCCCCTCGAGGTCTGGATGCGAATGTAATTTTTATTTTCGGATCCAGAGCTCGAAATTTTTTGGATATTGTTTTACTTGATGGTATGGTTAGAACCTTTTTTTTACGGGGAAAATTATTTGGCCCTCATTTTTATTCTTTTTTAGAGGATAAGGAGCACTAGCTGATTTGAAAATTAGTTAGCCGCAGCTAGTCGCCGATAATCTAGCAGTGTGCTGGCTGGCTGAGTTTGTTTAATTCCGCATGTTCACCAACAAGGCGTATATTATCCCTTGTTCTATCTTAATATTCTGCGTGCTCCACTTTTTCTAGTGTGCTGTGCTTTGGCGATTTTATGCCAGATCCAATCTCTATTATATTTTGTTATCTATCGAGTATGTACCGCTATTCTAAACATCGATGTAAGCTGAGCTTGTAGTTCCATCGTCCAGATCTGTTCTTCTGGTTCTTTTCTTACTAGGCACATAAGCTAGCAATTTCTGGAGAAGTGCAGATCGATCAGTCTTTAGTTCAGATGCTGGTGAGTGATGGATCGTTTCTACATCAATTATGTCCGCAAGATTTTTATGTACTCTCTTCTGAATCTTTGACCTTCTTCCTTTTTTCTAGGTGGGCTAATTACAGTCTGCTTATCAGATCGCTTTTTAGCTGACGGACGTATACGCTCCGTATAGGTATACGTTTATCCTTTCCATTTTCTTCCAGCGGGAAGAAAAAACAATTTTTTTTTGTAGATTGAATTAGTTGCAGCTCATGGCATGCATCAATTCATTTAGTCACTGACTGCATTCCATTTGCGATTATGAATTTGTTCTTATGGTTGGAGATGTAATTAACATCATGCTAACATAGACATTCCAATTTAGGGGTGTTTTATCTGACATATTTTTACATATAATTTATGCTAATATTCGAGCGGAGCACTGCACCTGTTTAGCGATGTTTTGTTATCGCACATTATACAGTTCTTTTATTATGAAGTGTGTGATTTTAAATACTTTAGCACTCAGGCTTACGAACATTTCCCTTTGGTGCTGGGTAATAATATGCCCATGTGTGGTGCTGAATTTGATGCTTCGCATTTTGACTTACCCAGAGTCAGCTTAATGTGACTTTTCACCTTCATTTGGAAAGATAATTTTTTTTTTACAATTTCATCTCATGATAACTTGGGAGCAATTTAATATTTCATTTTGTTTAAAGGAAAACATAGCTTACAGTTCTATTTCCTGAAGCAACTAGAGGATTCTTTAGACATGATGCTGCTCATAAAGCATTGGAGCAATTTAAATTGTCATATAACGCTTATAGTTTAGGCTCATATAGCATCGGAGCATATTTTGATTTTTTTTTTGCTAATAGTAGGCTTACATAGCATTGGCACAATTTAATTTGTGATATGACTCTTATAGTTTAGGCTCATATAGCATTGGAGCATATTATGATTTTTTATGCTAATAGTTTAGGCTCATATAGTATTGGAGTAATTTAAATTTTCATATGATAATGCTTATAGTTTAGGCTCGTATAGCATTGGAGCATATTTTGATATTTTTATGCTAATAGTTTAGCCTCGTATAGCATTGGGGAAATTTAATTTGTCAAATGACGATGCTTATAGTTTAGGCTCATATAGCATTGGAGCAATTTGAATTTTCACATGATGATGCTTATAGTTTAGGCTCATTTAGCATTGGAGCATATTATGCCTTCAGATATCCCTTTTTATTAACTGAAATGTGATTGATTGGATTAGATGGCTTTCTTGGATCGATGTTGTATCTCATTCTCTTGTGTTTGTTTGTGTTGTTTGCCAGCTGGTTTCGAAGTATTGCAATTTATTCCTCCTTTTATTGTAGCTCATGATGAAGTTGCATTACTGCTCCCTGGACTTGTTTCATCTGAATATCAACCTGGGTATGATCTTGGAAATATTCCTTTGATGTTTGAGCGCAGTTTAATGTACTCTTATATATTCTTTTCATGTATGTAATATGGACCAAAAGCAAATCCCCATCTTTCCTTTTATGAGAGGTCATGTATATGTGCCTTTGTAAATGTTTTCCGCATTAAATATCTTATCCTTGACATGTCTCAGAAAACTTTGGATGAATTCGTCCCCAACAACCCTTCAAGATGAGGTGAGCTTGATGTCTCAATATCAACTTGGAGTGAATTTATGTGAGTTTGTATAGAACTCAACATAATGTAATGGTGACAGATCAAGTAAACATGAAAAAAAAATCCATGTAATGCAGGCTCTAATGTACATTATGTACCATGCATATTAGGACATGGTAAGATAAAGTATGCCCAGCATGTTGGATTCCCATTTACATGAGTTTGTGCTAAGTTACATAGGAGATTCTGGGTTACACTTAATTACACCCTGCATTTTATACTCCCAGAAACAAAATTGCTATGTTTTAGTTTTGATGGAATGTGCCTTTTGTGATTGCAGGGGAGTACTTTTTTAGCATGCCGAGAGATCTTTGACACAACATCTTGATGTCGCCCTTTAGCTTCTTCTGGCCCAGCATGAAGGCATACATCATGAAGCATTTAACTTGTGTCATTTTGCAAAATTCTTGTAGCTCATGATATAGAGCACAATGATCTAAAGAAATATCGGCTGAATAGTTGATGAGTTACACCCCATCCCTTGTTGAAATTCATTGATGTCTACATGCAGCACTATTTATTTGGGAGCTAATAATTTGGAGCTCTATCATGAGCTGCATGTTTTTTCTACGATGAGTAATTAAGCTTGATGAGTTACACCCCATCCCTTGTTGAAATTCATTGATGTCTACATGCAGCACTATTTATTTGGGAGCTAATAATTTGGAGCTCTATCATGAGCTGCATGTTTTTTCTACGATGAGTAATTAAGCCATTTTTTATGATGACCTATTTATTAAATGTGATATTTATGCCTGAAGCTATAAAGACATGGTGTGTCTACTTGCAGGGCGCCATGTTTTATGATTATCAAGGTAAATTTATTTGTATATTCTATAATTTTAGGTCATATATTTTTGAGACCTTTTATTTCATTCACGGTCTGAATTGCATGTTGTTTAAGAATTTTTTATGGAGGTTATGATATACCTGTGACTCGCTAGAGTATTTTTGTTAGTATCACAGTTTAGACTCGTAAGTTATTGGAGTTTTTTTTTGTCACAATTTAGATTCGTGAGTTTTATTGGAGTAATTTTTTTATATCACATTTTAGACTCGAAAGTTATTAGAGTAATTTTTGTGTCCCTGTTTATACTAATGCGGGGATATTTCTCTTATATTTGCCCTAGTTTATACTCGTGATATTGTGGAGTAATATTCTTTTATATTTGCTCCAGTTTACGCACGTGATGGCATGGAGGAATTTTCATTTATCTTTGCCCCAGTTTATACTCGTGATGGCGTGGAGTAGTTTTTTTCAATGCATTTCACATTTTATACTCGTGAGTTATTAGAGTCATTTTCTTTTATCTATGCCCCAGTTTATACTCTTGAGGGTATGGAGTGGTTTTTTTTTAAGTGCATGTCACAGTTTATACTCGTGAGTTATTGGAGCAAATTATATGTTTGTGTGCCGCAGTTTATACTCTTGAGGGTATAGAGTATGAACTTATATTTTATTTTTTGCCCCAGTTTATATTCGTGAGGGTATGGAGTATTTTTTTTTGGCGCAGTTAGCTTATACTCGTGAGTGCCAGGAGTATTTTTTTTTGGTGCAATCAGTTTATACTCGTGAATGCTAGGAGTATTTTTTTTTGGCGCAATCAGTTTATACTCGTGAATGCCAGGAGTATATTTTATGTTTTTAAAAGTGTAATAATGCTTAAGGAATTCCCCCTTTACTAGAGACGGCGAATATTTGCCATTTGGCGAGATGATTTGGGATGTGCCGGTAGAATAAACTCCTTTTATGACGAAGGAACCTTCCCACTTACGTTTCAAAATTTTCTTTTATTCGTCACGTGATATTCATGGGGCGAACCCCAGCGAGACCTAGATCTCCTTGTCTGAATGACCTTCTTTTAAGGCATTTGTCGAATGCCCGAGACATTCTATATATCTTGGTATGCCTCCAGATTTTATAAGATATTTCTTTGCAAATAGTGGCATTGTCATACATCGTGCGCCAATAGTAACCTAAACGCGTTAGTTGATAATGTAATTGCGGGTATGACTGGTGCGAGTCACATATCTTGGTATGTACTTCATTCAAGGCCTTGATTATTTCATTCCCCTGTTTCGAACCATGGATTTTTGCTAGAATATAGGGGTATATACATGTGGGGAAGATGAAATGGACTCCGTCAATCTGGCATATATCGCGTTGTCGGCTGCAGTGTCATCTTTTTTTTAGCGAGTATTTGGTAGGATATTCCGTTCTTCTTGCTTTTTGAGGAAGGATATTTCGTTCTTCTTCATTAGGTAGTAGTCATGCGTCGGGCAATAGATATGCAGCTAGAAGTTAGCTAACGCTTGGGCTTTTCATGGCCTTCTATAAGTATGCGCTGGATGATTTTTTTTTTATGATGAACAGGTTGCTTATTTAGCTAATCTCGCTAGAAGTACCAGCTTATTTGAGATGTATTTGAAGGTATCTACTCTCAAAACAATTGCATATATAGTCTGTAGTAACATATAGTGTCACACCTGATTGTGTTATGCACTTAAGAGTGTGAGATCTAAATTTTCTATATACGGATAATTGGATGCTGGTCCTACAAGGCTGCGAGTACCATAACATGAGGGTACGATTCTTCCATGTTATTTATTGCTGAGACTGCATACATATAACTCTGGTATATATATGATCAATGGACGATCTTTAACTAGTGCATCTAATACATGAATTATTAATTATTTCTTCATATCTAGAATGCACTTGGGACGATCGATTTCACTAAAATATATTCATGAAACAATCAACACTTTCTCTGATATGCAATCTTACTTCCATCACATAATGATGGACCGGTGGAGAATATCACAATAATAATAATAAATCTTAGATTGCTTCATACAATTTGGTACATGCAATCCTATTTTTAAACTTGGGTTCAAATATTTCAACGGGACCTAAGATAACCAGTTATATTGAAATGTCTCCTGAGAACTTCAAAGCTTGCGTAAGCATCCAAGCACGCATACTTGATCTGCTCATGGTTGAGGTTAGAGCTCTCCCACAAACTCATAGTAATACTCATGTCTTTGTTGAGTTTTATTTCGCCACCTTCTTTGCCAACTTCTCCAATGACACTAGTTTGCCTTCTTTCTGACCACGAACCTTGATGCCAAGTTTTTGCAAGTCTACAACATTTGCGACACTCAGGTTATAAAACTTGAGCATTTTTATGTCATTACCAATTGCAGCTCCCGCAAATTGAATCGTGTCATTAGTGAGGAACCAACGTAGTAGTGAAGGGATATAACTCTTTGCATGACCTTGATATAGCTGGTAAACTAGGCAATGTTTACCTACACAAAGCTGTAAAACAGCAACACGCTGGGGCTCTTGGTATAAGAGAGCAGCTTGCTCGTCAAGCGTGAGCCTCCGACGTTCTTTTCTGTGAATGTATCTTGTATACTCACAGTCGAGGCCAACAACACGATGCTTGGCGCGGCTAAGATATTTTTTCCAAATGAACCGGACAAAAGCCACAACCGTGGAAGGGTTGCTAGTAACTGTTGTATGAATCCTCAGATCTCCCTTGTTAATTCGGAGACGACGATCCGAAATGGTGTTGTCCATGTTCTTGGGGAAGTGGACATATACCTTTCCGACTATAATTCGGCGATGGTTGATCCGACGAGACTTTCTTTGGCAGTGTTGATCTCGTACACGATTACATGAACCCTCAAAGGATTTATCTACCGTAGATGATGTCAGGAGATTTGGCAATTTTGTGGTCGAGTCCACATGACTAGTTTGAAAATCATGGGAACGCTTGTATATCTCTACAGAGCGTTCTTCAATGGGTTTTTGGGCCATTGAAGGAACAAACTCTAGAGCATCAGGTTCGAATATATTCTGACCATTGATGGGTTTCCCTATTAAAGACATTGTGTGAGGCGATATCGCCACAACGTCACCTCCTTCTCCATGTTGCATGCGTTGGTGTTTATGCACCATGTTTCCTTTGCAATCAAGTGGGAGAGATTCAAATTTGTTCAATATTGTGCAACAAATCTTGTTCTTGCGCTGTTGGTAGGGTGATTGCCCCACTTCTATAGCTTTCTCTATCATATATGGTGTCGGAGTTGGATTTACAGTGCCAAAAGCAGATGTATTTTCAGCATATCCCATACTCCCTTTGGCTCTTGAAAGGAGACAGGTGCACCCCTCCATTGAAGCATTTTCTTGGTCTTGTTCGGTTGATGATTTTGCCATGCTCCTAAGCGAACTTTGGCTTAGTAATGTCACGAGAGGACTGATTGGCACATCAAACCAAAGTGATCCAATGCGGAGAGTCAAGAACTGTTGCACTTGTTTCTCCATACCTTTATATAAGTCAAGAAAACCATATATTAGTTTTCTTGTGTATATATTCTTTTGATATATTTATTTTACAAAGTCATATGTTGCAATCCTATGTTGGAATTCAAAGATGAGGGGAGAAATATGTCCCACCGGGCGTGCCAGAATCTGATGACGGGAAAATGGCGGCGACAAAAATAACTAATGCGCGTCCACGTCATGGAGATAGATAATATATAAATTTAAAATTGCGCGAATGTAAATCACAACAAATCAAGAATTGCGAGTACTTTATTTCCAGAACTCTTACATATGCATAAAAGAACTGTTAATTACATCTCCGAAGAGAAAACCCCTGATTAAGAATTCCAACATATCTAATATAAATGATTACATCATATGACTATTACAAAATAAAAGACTAAGTCCTCCTCGTTGTCGTCGACGCCGTCGCGCTCCAGGAAGCCTTCGAATTATCATTTGCGTTGATATAATTTCTTTGTATATATGACATCTTTCAGCAGTCACATATCATTTCATTTTACTCGTACTAATTTTGACAGTACGAAATATACCCATGAGAACGCATGCGTAAGTTATCTATGTCGGATCAATCAACCTAGTTGATTTTGTAATAATAGTTGATTGATTAGCCAGAGACCCTTTTCATTGTTGCATGCAGCGTAGGCCATAGGAATATGTAGGGATTATACATGCATGAGATGAAGAAAACATAGTCTGCCTATGTGTGACAATCGCACCATGCGACTGAGTAGTTTACAACATGCAAGGTTTATTATTTCAGACACAATACATGTTGCATATAGATGGCTTTGTATTTTCGGGACCAAGCAAAGGTCAATGTGAAACTAATCATGAGCAGACTATTTTATTTGCCTTCAGCCTACACACAGGTTTCTCTACTAGTACGTGGCTACTAGTTAATTAACATAGGTATGTAACTATTTCAGGCATGGCCATACAATATTATAGCCAACGAATTTGGGTAGTTTTTTAATATTGGAACATGGGAGTTTAGAACTCTTTGGCTTATGTCAATATGAACAAACCAAAAGCGTAATTTAGTAGCGTTTTAATTTAGAGCACCTTGGCTCGTGTCAATGTGACCAGACCAAGGGCATGGTTTTTATTGTATATATGTAGACTTATAGCACCTTGGTTTGTGTCAATGTGACCAAACCAAGAGCCAATATATATTTATTTTAAAGGGTATTGATTTAAAGCTACTTGGTTCATGTCAATGTGACCAAACCAAGCACTTGATTTGAGCAATATTTGATTTTTTAGCAACTTGTTTCGTGTCAATGTGACCAAAACAAGGGCCAATCATTTAATATGATATGAATTTAAGCAACTTGTTTCGTGTCAATGTGATCAAAACAAAGCCAAATTTTATTATCATATGGATATAGATTTAAAGCAACTTGGATTGTGTCAATATAACCAAACCAAGAGCTACATTTCTTATAATTATATGGATTTAAAGCAACTTGGTTTGTGTCAATGTGACCAAACCAAGGGCAATGATGTATTTTTAAAGCAACTTGTTTTGTGTCAATGTGACCAAAACAAGAGCCAATTGTTTCATGATTATATGGATTTAAAGCAACTTGGATTGTGTCAATGTGACCAAAACAAGAGCATGATTTTTAGTAGTATGTGTTTTTAGAGCAACTTGTTTTGTGTCAATGTGACCAAAACAAGAGCCAATTGTTTCATGATTATATGGATTTAAAACAACTTGGATTGTGTCAATGTGACCAAAACAAGAGCATGATTTTTAGTAGTATGTGTTTTTAGAGCAACTTGTTTTGTGTCAATGTGACCAAAACAAGAGCCAATAGTTTTAGGATCATAGAAAGAATGCAACATGAGAGGTAGCAATTTTAGGAAGAGAAATCCATAGTTTGTGTCAATGTGACCAAACTAGAGATTAGGAGGAGAAACTCCATGGCGTGTGTCAATGTGACCAGCCAAGGAGCAAGGGAAAAATCACATTCTCACCTTCCTGTAGATGTCCACCTGGTGCTCTTCGTCAAGTATGCAAGTGCTGCAGCTCTGCAGCGCGTATGACGAGCGGCCGGCCGGCCGGATGGCGTACAGCGATGGCGAAGCGTGGATTGGTGATTTTCTTAGCAATCTGTGTATGGAGAACGGGCGGGGCGATTTGCGATGTATATGAGTGTTGATTTCTGTATGACGATTAGCGATGTGTATGGCGAATGGGACGGGGCTAGCGAATGGGGAGTATGGATTAGCGATTGAGCGGGGCGATTTGCGATGTATATGAGTGTTGATTTCTGTATGGCGATTAGCCATGTGTATGGCGAATGGGACGGGGCTAGCGAATGGGGAGTATGGATTAGCGATTGAGCGGGGGCTAGCGAACGAGGTATGTTCCTGGTATTTATAGAGCAAAATAGGCGGCAGTTCTTTCATGGGCGCGAGGCGTGCCCACGTTCTCCAAATCGTGGGAGTGGAGCGACGGTTGAATCCTAGTATCAGCCTGATATTTTGTATTTGGAGAGCTGACCGATTCCAACCGCTACTTGCGTGGAGCAAGAGCGTTCTGCTCTATGGGTTGTGGCCATTTGGGCCAGAGATGATTAGTACTACATAGTTATTTTAATGAGTGATTAATTAAGCAGCGGTGCCAACTTATTCATGCATGCACGTAGGCTACCAAGTATGTATAGCATATGAGCTAGCTAATAAATCATCAACCTTTACTCATGATTAATTTCTACAAAGGTTGTAAAACTCCTCTGTGGTGAAAACTTATCTATATATTTTGTCCATTTATTTTCGTTCAACGCGGCCGCCTTTTATGGGGTTGTCGCATCAAAGCCGAATTTAATCCCGTGACGGTCGAATACTTTAGAAATTTAGTGTCGCTCGCGGAGTTTTGAATTCAGGTCAATATTAGACTAACACCATCGATGGCGACGTACATGTTAATAAATTTACATTTCATTATTTGGTAGACCCTTTTTCATATTTGGAATTTATTTATTTATTTTTACCACATTTCATGATCATTGATCATTCGTTACAACTTAGGACAAAATCGGTGTCAACAGTGATGCAGACAGTAGCAAGTCTTCCCTCAGAAAGAAACCAAGGTTTATCGAACCAGGAGGAGCCAAGAAGCACGTTGAAGGTTGATGGCGGCGAAATGTAGTGTGGCGCAACACCAGAGATTCCGGCGCCAACGTGGAACCTGCACAACACAATCAAAGTACTTTGCCCCAACGTAACAGTGAGGTTGTCAATCTCACCGGCTTGCTGTAAATAAAGGATTAAACGTATTGTGTGGAAGATGATGATTGTTTGCGAAGAACAGTAAAGAACAATTGCAGTAGATTGTATTTCAGATGTAAAGAATAGGACCGGAGTCCACAGTTCACTAGTGGTGTCTCTCCCATAAGATAAATAGATGTTGGGTGAACAAATTACAGTTGGGCAATTGACAAATAAAGAAGGCATAACAATGCACATACTACATATATATAGATGAGTACTATGAGATTTAATCAGGGCATTACGACAAAGTACATAGACCGCTATCCAGCATGCATCTATGCCTAAAAAGTCCACTTTCAGGTTATCATCCGAACCCCTTTCGGTATTAAGTTGTAAACAACAGATAATTGCATTAAGTATGGTGCGTAATGTAATCAACACAAATATCCTTTAGACAAAGCATCGATGTTTTATCCCTAGTGGCAACAGCACATCCACAGCCTTAGAACTTTCTGTCACTGTCCCAGATTTAATGGAGGCATGAACCCACTATCGAGCATAAATACTCCCTCTTGGAGTCACAAGTATCAACTTGGCCGGAGCCTCTACTAGCAACGGAGAGCATGCAAGAACATAAATAACATATATGATAGATTGATAATCAACTTGATATAGTATTCAATATTCATCGGATCCCAACAAACACAACATGTAGCATTACAAATAGATGATCTTGATCATGATAGGCAGCTCACAAGATCTAACATGATAGCACAACGAGGAGAAGACGACCATCTAGCTACTGCTATGGACCCATAGTCCAGGGGTGAACTACTCACACATCGATCCGGAGGTGATCATGGCGATGAAGAGCCCTCCGGGAGATGATTCCCCTCTCCGGCAGGGTGCCGGAGGCGATCTCCTGAATCCCCCGAGATGGGATTGGCGGTGGCGGCGCCTCTGGAAGGTTTTCCGTATCGTGGCTCTCGGTACTGGGGGTTTCGCGACGAAGACTTTAAGTAGGCGAAGAGGTAGGTCAGGGGGCGCCACGAGGGGCCCACACGCTAGGGCCGCGCGGCCAAGGCCTGGGCCGCGCCGCCCTAGTGTGGCGTCGCCTCGTCGCCCCACTTCGTTTCCCTTTCGGTCTTCTGGAAACTTCGTGGAAAAATAAGCCCCTGGGCGTTGATTTCGTCCAATTCCGAGAATATTTCCTTACTAGGATTTCTGAAACCAAAAACAGCAGAAAATAGCAACTGGCTCTTCGGCATCTCGTCAATAGGTTAGTGCCGGAAAATGCATAATAATGACATATAATGTGTATAAAACATGTGAGTATCATCATAAAAGTAGCATGGAACATAAGAAATTATAGATACGTTTGAGACGTATCAAGCATCCCCAAGCTTAGTTCCTACTCGCCCTCGAGTAGGTAAACGATAACAAGGATAATTTCTGAAGTGACATGCTATCATAATTTTGATTAATACTATTGTAAAGCACATGAGATGAATGCAGCGATTCAAAGCAATGATGAAGATAATGAGTAAACAACTGAATCATATAGCAAAGACTTTTCATGAATAATACTTTCAAGACAAGCATCAATAAATCTTGCATAACAGTTAACTCATAAGCAATAAATTCTTAGTAGAAAGCTTTGAAACAACACAAAGGAAGATATAAGTTTCAGCGGTTGCTTTCAACTTCAACATGTATATCTCATGGATAATTGTCAACACAAAGTAATATAACAAGTGCAATAGGTAAACATGAAGAATCAATGCACACAGTTTACACAAGTGTTTGCTTCTAAGATAGAAAGAATAGGTAAACTGACTCAACAATAAGGTAGAAGAATGGCCCTTCGCAGAGGGAAGCATGGATTACTATTTTTGTGCTAGAGCTTTTCATTTTGAAAACATAGAAACAATTTTGTCAACGGTAGTAATAAAGCATATGTGTTATGTATAAGATATCCTATAAGTTGCAAGCCTCATGCATAGAATACTAATAGTGCTCGCACCTTGTCCTAATTAGCTTGGATTAACACGGATTATCATTGCATAACATATGTTTCAACCGAGTGTCACAAAGGGGTACCTCTATGCCGCCTGTACAAGGGTCTAAGGAGAAGGTTCGCATTGGATTTCTCGCTTTTGATCATTCTCAACTTAGACACCCATACCGGGACAACATAGACAACAGAAAATGGACTCCTCTTTTAATGCTTAAGCATTCAACAAAAGTTAATATTCTCATAAGAGATTGAGGATTTATTGTCCAAACTGAAACTTCCACCATGATTCATGGCTTTAGTTAGCGGCCCAATGTTCTTCTCTAACAATATGCATACTCAAACCATTTGATCATGAAAATCGCCCTTACTTCAGACAAGACGAACATGCATAGCAACTCACATGATATTCAACAAAGGTAAAAGTTGATGGTGTCCCTAGAAACATGGTTACCGCTCAACAAGCAACTTATTAAGAGATAAGATACATAAGTACATATTCTTCACCACAATAGTTTTTAAGGCTATTTTCCCATGAGCTATGTATTGTAAAGGCAAAGAATAGAAGTTTTAAAGGTAGCACTCAAGTAATGTACTTTGGAATGGCAGAGAAATACCATGTGGTAGGTAGGTATCGTGGACACAAATGGCATGGATTTTGGCTCAAGGATTTGGATGCACGAGAAGAATTCCTCTCAATACAAGGCTAGGCTAGCAAGGTTGTTTGAAGCAAACTCAAGTATAAAACGGTACAGCAAGACTCACACATAAACATATTGTAAGCATTATAAGACTTTACATCGTCTCCTTGTTGTTCAAACACCTCAACCAGAAAATATCTAGACTTAGAGAGACCAATCATGCAAACCAAATTTTAACAGGCTCTATGTAGTTCTTCATTAATAGGTGCAAAGTATATGATGCGAGAGCTTAAACATGAGCACAACAATTGCCAAGTATCAAATTATTCAAGACATTATACCATTTACCACATGCGGCATTTTCCGTTTCCAACCATATATCAATGAACGAGGTAGTTCAACCTTCGCAATGAACATTAAGAATAGAGCTAAGAACACATGTGTTCATATGCAACAGCGGAGCATGTCTCTCTCCCACACAAAGAATGCTAGGATCCGATTTTATTCAAACAAAACAAAAATAAAATCAAACAGACGCTCCAAGCAAAGCACATAAGATGTGACTGAATAAAAATATAGTTTCACTAGAGGTGACCTGATAAGTTGTTGATAAAGAAGGGGATGCCTTAGGCATCCCCAAGCTTAGATGCTTGAGTCTTCTTAAAATATGCAGGGATGAACCACGGGGGCATCCCCAAGCTTAGACTTTTCACTCTTCTTAATCATATTGTATCATCCTCCTCTCTTGACCCTTGAAAATTTCCTCCACACCAAACTCGAAACAAACTCATTAGAGGGTTAGTGCATAATTGAAAACTCATACATTCAGAGGTGACATAATCATTCTTAACACTTCTGGACATTGCACAAAGCTACTGAAAGTTAATGGAACAAAGAAATCCATCAAACATAGCAAAACAGGCAATGCGAAATAAAAGGCAGAATCTGTCAAAACAGAACAGTCCGTAAAGACGAATTTTCCAGGGGCACTTAACTTGCTCAGATGAAAATGCTCAAATTGAATGAAAGTTGCGTAAATATCTGAGGATCACGCACGTA
This sequence comes from Lolium perenne, assembly GCF_019359855.2. Lineage (NCBI taxonomy): Eukaryota > Viridiplantae > Streptophyta > Magnoliopsida > Poales > Poaceae > Lolium > Lolium perenne. The sequence goes on along the minus strand of NC_067250.2, from coordinate 122,103,335 downwards.
AATTGGAAGATTTTTCTGAGTTACCTACAGAGAACCCTGCCCAAATTCGTGACAACAAGAAATCTGTTTCTGCGCAGTAATCCAAATCTAGTATTGACTTTACTATCAAAGACTTTACTTGGCACAACAATGCAATAAAATAAAAATAAGGAGAGGTTGCTACAGTAGTAACAACTTTCAAGACTCAAATATAAAACAAAGGTGTTGTAGTAAAAACATGGGTTGTCTCCCATAAGCGCTTTTCTTTAACGCATTTCAGCTAGGCGCAGAAAGTGTGAATCAAGTATTATCAAGAGATGAAGCATCGATATCAAAAAAATTCTCACAAACAAAACTTGTTGCAGAGGGTACCTTAGATGCTCCATTATCTAAATTTCCCATAGTGGTACTAAGGGTTTTATCAATTTTAGGCTTATAATAATTCTTTGGCTTAGGCACCTTAGAGACATACATGAATTTTTGCTCCTTTCCCACATAAGCTTTCTCCTTAAATTTAAGAGAAGAAAAAGTTGAACCCAATGTTCCCATAGCTTCTTCAAGTTTACCAATTCTATGGGTTTGATTATCATGGATAGCACAAGTTTCTAAAGTAGCAATTCTTTCATTAATTCCTCCTAGGGATTTATCAAGTTTATCAGTATTATCAAGTAATACCCCCAGTTTAGTCTCAACACTTGGAAGATTTTTCTCTATGGCTTCCAACTTTTTCATGACATCCTCAAGAGAGATTTCAATTTTAGTTTCATTAACAGGTGGTATTCCAACTAGACTCTCAATGATGCAACTAGCTTCTAAAGCAGGAGTACCTAGGAAATTACCCCCGAAAGAGTATCAAGAACATACCTATTCCAGCTAGATATACCAACATAAAAGTTCCTGAGTAGGATAATTGTGGAGTGTTTCTTAGTGCACCTATGATGAGCATCACTAATTCTATACCAAGCATCTTTAAAACTTTCTCCACCTTGTTGCTTAAACGAACGAACTTCAACTTCAGGATTACTCATTTTAGCAATAGTAAATAAAGCAAACTAGATAAAGTAAATGCAAGTAACTAATTTTTTTTTGTGTTTTTGATATAGAGAACGCAAACAAGATAGTAAATAAAGTAAAGCTAGCAACTAATTTTTTTGTGTTTTGTTTTAGTGCAGCAAACAAAGTAGTAAATAAAATAAAGTAAAGCAAGACAAAAACAAAGTAAAGAGATTGGAAGTGGAGACTCCCCTTGCAGCGTGTCTTGATCTCCCCGGCAACGGCGCCAGAAAATATGCTGCTGGCGTGTAGTTGACGTGGGAGTTAGAAATCTTTGTGGTGTAACTTTTCTTCAGTCCCCGGCAATGGCGCCAGAAAATATGCTTGATGCGTGCAATTAACACACGTCCGTTGGGAACCCCAAGAGGAAGGTGTGATGCAGACAGTAGCAAGTCTTCCCTCAGAAAGAAACCAAGGTTTATCGAACCAGGAGGAGCCAAGAATCACGTTGAAGGTTAATGGCGGCAAAATGTAGTGCGGCGCAACACCAGAGATTCCGGCGCCAACGTGGAACCTGCACAACACAATCAAAGTACTTTGCCCCAACGTAACAGTGAGGTTGTCAATCTCACCGGCTTGCTGTAAACAAAGTATTAAACGTATTGTGTGGAAGATGATGATTGTTTGCGAAGAACAGTAAAGAACAATTGCAGTAGATTGTATTTCAGATGTAAAGAATAGGACCGGGGTCCACAATTCACTAGTGGTGTCTCTCTCATAAGATAAATAGATGTTGGGTGAATAAATTACAGTTGGGCAATTGACAAATAAAGAAGGCATAACAATGCACATACATATATATAGATGAGTACTATGAGATTTAATCAGGGCATTACGACAAAGTACATAGACCGCTATCCAGCATGCATCTATGCCTAAAAAGTCCACTTTCAGGTTATCATCCGAACCCCTTCCGGTATTAAGTTGTAAACAACAGACAATTGCATTAAGTATGGTGCGTAATGTAATCAACACAAATATCCTTAGACAAAGCATCAATGTTTTATCCTTAGTGGCAACAGCACATCCACAACCTTAGAACTTTCTGTCACTGTCCCAGATTTAATGGAGGCATGAACCCACTATCGAGCATAAATACTCCCTCTTGGAGTCACAAATATCAACTTGGCCAGAGCCTCTACTAGCAACGGAGAGCATGCAAGAACATAAATAACATATATGATAGATTGATAATCAATTTGACATAGTATTCAATATTCATCGGATCCCAACAATGTAACATCCCAAGTTTTCAATAGCCGAGCTCCCTTCGCCGATGTGCGCCCCTCGGCCTCCGGATGGCTTCTATCCACCACTAGGGAAGGTGCGTGTCGCCCCTACCCCGACCAACTATGCTCTGGCCACCCACCTCTTACTCGCGGCCGCCGGCCGAAGTCCTACGAGAAAGGAGGGATGCGATGGAACCTGATCTCCAGGCATACACCTGATCTCCATGAATCTTCGACCGCGCGGCTTCTTCTGCTGGAGATGCAGCTGGAGGCTTGTGGCTGGCACCTGGTGCTGCTACGCTATTGGGGATTTTTCTTGTCCGGCAGATGGGATGAGCTTAGGACTGGATCTGTTTTTTTAGTTGGATTTGATGTAATTTTGTGTTCTCAGGTGGAGAAAGGAGCGTTGGGTCAAAGATTTATTTGTTTGTATCCATTTTTTTTTTAGAATCTACATTAAATTTTCTTCTTCTTCTTCTTAGATGCAAATTTCCCAGATTGCCTCATGAAGGCATTCCCATGAAGACATGAACTGAACCATATTACATTACCGAAGATTAGCGAGCCTCTCCGAACATTGGAGGAGCTGGCACCAAACGGCACAAAGGTGGATCTGGTCAACATGCTCGACAAGGCCTTTAGCAGTTCAACTACTAGATTTAGATGTGCGCCTTGGCGCACGACCCCGTAAAAATCGAACGATTTACATGTAAAATAAAATACGTTTTATAGAATTTAGAAAGCAAAGTTAATAAACATTGAACATGAAATCGGAATGGAACAACAATGCTTATACACAATGAGGGAAATATCAAAATATATTAACACTCTTATGATTTTTTAGAGACAGGTAAAATAAAGCTAATAATAACAAAAGTAACATCTAAATAAGCTCGCCGCAAATCAGTCTTTGAAAGCCACTACACACACAAAAAAAACCTAATTCTAATAGTTAGTTGCACCGCCGGAAGGTGCAGATTCTGCAACATAGCTTCTACTATGACACCGGGCAGGATCTCGACAGTCTGGAGCTCTACGGGCTCCATCTTGATGGCCTCCATTAGTTTGAACAAAGCAAATAAATATTATAATTAGAGCAACATTAAGAACACCACATAATAAAAAAATGTTGGAGAACAAAGGAAATGTTATACTAATGTTGTAATCAGATGAAAGTATTTGTAAATCAAGAGTACTATTTGCACTTAGATATAGCATAAGAAGAAACCCAAGCCTCAAGAGTTGCCTCCATAGGTGAATAAATAAAAATGTAGGTAGTTTTAGACAAGCATTAGCTGATATATTATTAGAAAATATATAATTAGTTTTGTAGGAGTTTGATAAAGGATATAGATTTTGTGTCCTACCGAGACCAAAAAATCGCTAAGTATATGTTCTACTTACAGCTTAACAATTGAAATGTTCATCAAGCACATGTTGTGTAACTGGAAATGAATATAGAATGAAACTATTGCACCTTGTGATCAAACCTACCACTGTCTGTGACAAAATTCAATGCCTGCTAGGCAGATGAGCACAATAACCCGCAACATTTAAGAAATGAACATCTTATCTAAACCGATATGTAAGCCAAAAAAAAATCTCTGAAAGTGATGATATTTAGAGAAGTGTCCTCACCTCAAGTAGATTAAGACCAGATTGCCATCTAAGTTCACGAAGAAGGTAGTGGTGTTCGCGAGATACAACAGCTTTTCTAAGTAGCCCAAGATGGTCATTGTAGTGCGCAACTGTAACTTATACCAGTGCAGGATCTGGTATCTCGTCGTCCTACACATACAACAGAAGCAAACACCAAAGAGTGGTGCCAGAGATGCATTTACTACCATTTCAGTCATATATAACACACATATCGAACCTTATATGCTACCAAATCATGTTGTCAAACTCTATACATCTAAGGAATAAAAATCTAATGAACATGTAATGACCAGGACAACATCTTTAGCAAAAGCAAGATTTGTAGAGAACATAAGAAGAACCAATAAAAAAAGAGATAAAAAAGGAATGTGCACGAAATGGTTAAAAAACATAGGGTATATCGTTATTAGAAACAAAACATGTAGGAATGACCGGGGAAAAAACCATGTACTGAAGAATTAACACACGGTGGTCGTGCAGCGAGGGGAAGCAACTACCCGTCAGACAAACGCTTGCAGCAATATCTACAACATCAACACAACCTGGCAAAAATAAAAACACAGTTTAGGCTATATATAAAATATATGCAGAGTTATACCAAGTAAAGGACCCTGATGAACAGCAGAATCAAGCATTGTAGGAAAATTGCGCAGATAGAGCAACAACCATCAGGAAAACATGGCTACATTAGCTAGTTGGCAACAACAAACCTCAACACATAGCGAGGCAGATGTTAACTAAGCATCCTCTGACCATCTTGGCAGAGAAAATAATCGCTTCACCTATATATACATAGCCTCTAAATGTAATAAGCGAAAGCAAGTAGTGAGCAACAAAATCCACTTGCTGACTGTGGATAATATCAGACTAAAAGACATGCTTCCCACAAAACAAACTGCATAATAATGTATGTTTAATAACAATGCATGTATACAAGAGAACAAACAGTAGCTAGAATACCGGATCAAGATCTACAGGGCGTCAAGCTCAAACGCGATGCCCTTCAGCCTAAAACACGGTGATTAGGGAGGAGGATGAAGAGTCCACCCTCAAATAGGAGAAAAGGAGGAGTGGGTAATTGCAAGCGCACACAGAGGGGGCCAAAGATGGAGAAAATGTAGCCTCTCATTCACCTTCTGCTCTTGATCCGGGCTATTTTTCTCCACCCATATCTCCTCTCTTATGATGAAGAGCAAACCTTTGTGGAGTTGGAGGAGGTGGAATCCAGCTTCAAAATATCTCTTGCACATATCTTGTAGATTTGATTGCTACCACAACTACACTAATTGAGAGCAATGAGATAATAACTCGTTTCAAATCAAGTAAATATCTCTTGCAAGCAAAACAAATTAAAATTTGCACTCTACATCTCTTGGCTGCATGCCAAATTAGAATTAGAAAGGAGGGAGGATCTTTCATGAATTATATATAAGCTCTAGGAATCCAAGATCGTATTGCTTTAGTGGACAGGAGCAATGGCAAGAACCAAGAAGCAACTTTTATATATGTGTACCTTTTTTTGCAAGGATGAATATAAAGTGACTCTCGGCTGCTTCCCTTCAGTGTGCCTCCCTGCCTAGGGAAGAGATAAAACTCAATTAGCATAAGGTGGGCGTTCAGGTCAAACCTGAGAGACAAATGGAAAGAAAAAGAAAAGGGAATTCTGGAAAGATGGACAAATCACCTGAAAAAAAAGGAAAGTCCAGGAAAAATGTGCATTTAGAAACTCTAGTAAGCATGGGACTGGATGCAGTTAGGCATGCAACCATCTATGTTTATATTCTATCTCTCCAATAAAATAATGGCAAAAATAAACTCGTCACAATCTTGTTATACCTGAAACAAAATAAGTCAAAAGGCATTGAGCAATGCAAACCCAATGACATGTAAGCTGCAGACATATCCAATTACCAACAGAAATGTACCTGCATCGAAGATAATAACATTTTAAAAGAGGAAACCATATAATTCATGAAGAAAAGACAGGTAACCAAAGTAACATAGATTTTTAATTTCAGATTGGCCAAATAAAAAGCATTTTCTCTTGAAAAATCAATCAGAGCAAAGGGGGCTATATTATTAATTAGTTCTGGTGAGATTACATGAATTGTATTGGAAGTACATATCTATATAACTATTAGCTAGGATTTTCTTGAAGAATCCATCATTTGTTCCTCTCGTCATTGCCAAGGGACACCACCACCGGCTGCAACTTCCTGTCAATAGTAATATTAGCTAGGATTTTCTTGTACCTTGTAAGCCATAGATAGAAAAGGATCTGCGCAAACACATATGTGATTCTTTGTTCCTTTGAGAGAGAGAGAGAACCTGCTGGTATCTGAAGAAGAAAAAGCAGAGGAGGGTAGACTGCTAGTCTGCAGGCCAGCGTCGTAGGTGACAACGAAGAGACGGAGTAGGCCAGCAAGACGAGCACAACGCATCCGAGATGTGCACGACGACAGAGCCCGACCGGTCGCTGGAACGCACAACACGCGGAGGCCATGCGATCCTTGGCTGCGCTGCTCCCGTCGGGCACTGGCCACTCCTTCCGAACCAGCGGCTGCGATGCGGGGTAGAACGGATGTTGTGGCGTGGAGGAGGCAGAGGCGGCACGACATACATCGAGGGTGCCTGCTCCTGCCGGACGGCGGCGCGAATCAAGAACCGAGTGATTCCTCGTGTGACGTAAAGGCACCAAAATTGAGCTGCTCCAAAGGACAGATCTGTACAACACCCACATAAAAACATTAGGTTTCTCATCCAATTTATACAATAGAACTATAAAGAAAATAAAATCAAGGAAGACAAGAGATCATATAGAGAGAATCACAAAAATATTCGAGAGAACCAGAGAGAGATCAGATTTGAATCATCTGATGCAAAAAAGGTGAAAAATGGAACTACAGTCAGATGCCTAAATAGGAGCAGATAGGCTTGTACCTTGCTTACCTAATGATACATGCTTTCCAGCCTACCAGCTTCCGATTCCAACTCAAAGTTATAGGACTTGACAAGAAATAAGAAATTAGATGGAAAATTTCAGGCAACTAAATACAATAATCTAGCAAAGAAGAATAACTGAAAGCAGATATTTCATTGGTCTGGTTATACTATTTTCTTATTTAGACAAGCACAGGACAAGATGATCACATACAGAGCACTAAAAGTATGCACAGTTTAAATTGTACTGTACTTTCAGAGATGCACAGTTTAAATTGTTCAGTTGGAACTTGGAAACTATGCTAGCAGCTAGTATACTGGATGACAGATATTTATCACAAGAATGAGCTTGCAAAGTTATTCATGCATTCTGACATACCTGTACTAAATCTGTATTTATACAACTTGTGCTTTGGATTTTATTGTTGGCATAAATAAAAGTTCAGAATCTTACTTACTGTGTCCTTGATTCAACCTATGCCACTGTATAAATACACTAGCCAAGATTTTCTTCCTGTACTACTCATCTACCTATGAGCATATAGTCTAGCATTTATTTTCTTTAAAAACTCCTTCCAGATATGTAGTTATGTACACAGTGGCGCAAAATCTGAGAAACTCAATCGCATCAACTGAACCTTCCTTGTTTGTGATAACACCGAACTGAAGATTATGTCTGTATGGGCATATACATATTTGAAAAACTAAGAAAATAGAGGGCATTAGGGTTCTACAGACCAACATCATCTTATTTGCTTCATGCTCAATTAATTTCTGAAACCATGCGAATATAACGGTAGATAAAGAGAAGGCAAGCAAAAATGTAGCAGGTCGTGGTTTTATTGTCATGTTAACAAATCAAGAACCAATTGGAGAAGATTATATAATTGCATTTTTATCAGTGCATGAAAATCACTGTCGCCTTGTGTCCACGGTACAAACAAACAAAAAATTATTGCACGGGCATTACATGGAAGCATGGAGCACCAACCTGAAATGCTCATTAAGTAGAAACCTCCAATAACCTTCCCTGTGGAGAACATAAAAGCTGTAAGGGAGAAATTGTGAATTAGAAATCCAATAGTATTCCAGGAAATAACTGAATAACCGTGATACAACCGCATTGTATTTTATCTAATGTGGAGGCAGAAAGCAGTCAACCAAAGAATAATTTAGGAATACATTATCTAAGCATGCATCTAACACTAAACCTTTCATCACAGAAGCAGCCTCACGACATCCCACAGGGATAAACTTATCCACCTTGCAGCTTGTAAACCTAGGAGACTGCAATAAACAAATATTAAGCAAGAAGCATTAGAACAAAAACAAATACAAATAACTCAAACAGCTGCATATGTATAAGTTAATCAACCGGATAGGTTATGCGAGCTGCTGCACAAATGGACTCCCACCACTTGGCCTTAGTCTAAATAAATAAAAAATTAAGCATGATAGAAGATGATGAGATAAAACTGGAAGGGGGCCTGAACACATATATGATCCTATTTTGAAAACTACAGCTGTAGCATTTAAAACACGTGCATCAACGGTTATCTGAAAAGAAGGATGCCATGCTTTGTTTAACCTTTAGGTTAGATGGTTCCCCCTGGTGGATTCCCTGATCACCTTATTTACTCAAGGTCCTCGAAAACGAACTTCAATAAAATTTCTTGGCTCCATTGCAATACTGAAAATTCCGTAGAGAAAGACCATGTCACGCGCTGTGTCCATATCTAGGGCTGATCTTCTCAACATTTCCCATGAAATTCAACAAAATCAGGGTCAACCCGATATGTACAAATCAACCGTGGTATGAATAAAGGAACTCTTCGAGAATCAATGAATATGGAACCCTGTTTCAAGTCAATCATCTCAGAGAACTCAGAGCCGCTAAAGTCACGTCGTTGCAAAGGGAGAAACAAAGTGCACTTAGAAACACATAGCTCAACTCTGAGATGGCCAGTACCTTGCACATCCCGTCGTGCACCCCATTGAATTGGAAGCAAAACCAAATAGGTAAGGCCAATCAAATAAACCTAAAGGTTTCTCCACCTACTTTATCCAAACTCGTAGCTCCAGTTCCAACTCTGAGTGAAATGAGTTTACATACATGAAAGTCACATAACCTAAAGAGGTATATATATAAAAATACAATTCACATAACTAAGAGAGAGTAATATCAAATAGGTAATTCATCATTGATGGCAAGTATATTTTAGAAGAAATGAACTATTGAGTAGACACCATAACATAAAAATGAATTAACCTCTACCTGCAGCTTCGTTTGATTTTCCTCGAACACCTTATCTGCATAGATACAAAAACATCCACACACAAAAATATTAGAAACTATGGGAACTGCAAGAGAGAAGGCAGGATGCAAATCAACAGGAAGAGATGGGTGGGCACCTTGAATCGCAAGGACGTAGAGGAGTAGAGATGGGGCCGAAGAAGGCTGAGTCGGCCAGCCGGCGGTTGGCCGATGTAGAGGGGCTAGGGATGGAGGTACAGACCACCACTTGCTACTGTTGCCGCACCTCCTCCTCGGGTTGCTCCTCCTCCTCCCTACATAGCCTCCTCTTTCTCTCTCTCTTTCTCTCCCTGCGAGATAGCCAAGTGCAGCAATGAGCCGAGGTCAGCTGCACGGGTGTTTTGTGAGGAGGAAAAAGAAGAGGAACACGAGTGCTAGCTCAATGGAAGAAAAAAAGAGAAGGGATGGGGCTATAGCAGCATCTCACCTCAACTCGCGGTCGGTCGAAACTGCGGCAGCCTTCCGCTCCTCCCGGCGATTTTCCACTCATGTGCTCCTCCCTGTGAAAGACGGCACGAGTGACAGCCGGAGTTCCGGGCTATGGCGGCGATGGGATCTTGACCCAAGGACACTGCCGCACGTAGAGAGAGCAATGAGGAATCAAGGGAGTGGTGAGGCAAGGGGATTAGAAGAGGAGCACGTCGTGGGGAGGGGGGCGCGAGAAGGGCGACGGGAGAAGAGGGTGGAACATGGGAGTGTGAGGCGGCGCACTAGGGTTTTCTCACCTGCGAGCGCGGACGAATCAGGGCAGCGAAGACCTGCACTTCCTCCAGCCATGGCGACGCGATGAACTCGGTCTCCTTCCGGCCGGCGGCGCGAAGGGCGGCAACAGACAGAGGAAGAAGTAGGAAGGGGAGGTGGCGCGAGCGGCGGCGACGGGGAGGAGCCAACGACAGCGGAGAGCGGGAGATGGGGTCGCGAGGCGGCTGCTGGCTATGGAGGAGGACGGCGAGCGCGACGAGACGACGGAGCGCGAGGTGGCGGCGCGGCGCGAGGGGAGAGGAGGGGAACGAGCGAGGCGGCGGGGATAGGGTTTGGCTGGGCGGTTTTGTGTCGCGCGGGGAGGGGATATTTTTTTCCTGCCCAACCACACCTGACCGAAACCATTCTCACCCTCAGTCACCGACAGGCGGGCCCGGACGATGGTGGGGCCCAACAGCAGCCAGAGGCGGGTAGCACATGGTCATTGCATGGCTTTATCTAGTGGGAGTAGAGGCAACAACGAACGGACCAGATCGCACTGACGGGAAGATCCGACGGTCTACGTGCTTTGATCGCTGTGAAGCCCCCATGGGGGGGCAGCTATTATACCTTCAGACTAGATTTTGATGTGCGCCTTGGCGCACGACCCCGCATGAATCGTGTGTAGGTGGGAAAATGATAATAAATCTTAGATTTTAGAAAACATAACAACCCACAATAGATTACAAAGACAGAATAAACATTTATATACAACCAGAGAAATTTGAGGGTAATATATTACATTAACTAACAGTTATTGATTTTGTCGAGAACAACAAAAGTAAGGAAGAAGCCCCAAATAATCATCTACATAGGCAAGCGCATTGTCGCAACTTATAAGAGCATTTCTCAAGGCCGCTAATGTCATAGAAAAATTCAGACTCATGAACTTGTTCTGAGGAAGAAGAGAGGTATTTAGGAAACCAAGAAAAGGATGTAGCTTCGACATATGAGGAAAAGAACTTGCTAAAATACTGAACGGGAATATCATGAACAATAAACATTTCGAGCATACTTTCTGGTATTGCAGCAGCAAGGAGATGAGGTCCACGCTTCAGCTCTGAAGAACCGACCCTCGCACCCGTTCACAATCCCGGCCACCTGGTGCACCTCCTGCAGCCTGTGCACGTGGTCGCGAGAGCGAAGCAGGTCCTCCTGAAACTCCTACACTTCGAGCGACACCAGGCTCACGACTCACACCACCGCTGCCATGACAATATGGAGTAGGTACCATCGTTAAACTTTTAAAGTTTGGTAAGGACTTAGAGAACATAGCCTTTTTAGGCGACTGATATTTTAATCCATTGAAAAGTTATGAGAATCATGCAACAACAACCAGACAAAGCAGATGCATGTGCTATAACCCCCGGGATGGTATTAATTATGCATTATTTGATAATTTTTCGTGTTTCTTCGCCCGTTGGTAAAAAGTCTGTATACTATTGGCTAAGCTGCAGTTGGTTTGCTGGTATATTAGGATCCAGTGTGGCAAATTCTTCGTTTTGGTAATGGAGGAGTTGTTCCTCCTTTGTAAATTGGATTCAAGTTCCATCAGTGTAGCTCACTAAAAAACAGTGTAACTCACTATCCTCCTTTTCGAAAAACAGTATAACTCACTAAATGTGGTAGATAAACCGAAGAAAGTTGACATGATTATATATAGACACCACAACAATAGTCAGTGATAAACAGAAGATACTTGAGATAATTATACAAAGTTATTTAGGCACTTAATATTACATAATGCCGAGAGTATACATGATTAGTAGTTCTAGAAGCAAATAATACTACAGGTGATATTTCTGGTAACAGTAATCAGGACGGTTGTTCTGAAACAAAGCTTCCGTTTCACCGGTGCGGATACTTCCTTATTTTCACCAGTTGAGTCTGCCTGATGTGTGAATGCATGCATTTATTTTAGATGCTTACTTGCCAAGGTGGAGCTTTTTTACTTAGGTGGGAATAATTTCTTGGTGGATTTCTTTTTTTTCCATGCGTTAGGATGGATGGGTGATGACAGTAGTCAGGACAGTAGTTCTGAAACAAAGCTTCCGTTTCACCGGTGCGGATACTTCCTTATTTTCACCAGTTGGGTCAGTATATACATCTCAATCTTCCACTTTGCTCTATTGGCAACAGCCTTAGCTTGCCTTTCCATGCCCTGCAAAATGTTGTTTCTCTACTTCCACCATAACCTCCTTAGTATGGGCAGCTGACAGACTACAGAATCGTGGTTGGAATCATGATGACAAATATTATCTTTGCAACCAGGTCCCTGAGACTGCCACACATCTCACCTTAAGGTATCATTTTGCTAAACTGGTGTGGGCTGAATTCAATTCGAGCGATCCGGCAGTGATTCGGGAATTGTTTATATCAAACTTAAATCCTGCAATGTAGAAAGAAAGAACTTCAAATCCTGACCGCTACAAGAACTCACCTCATGCAAGTTAGCTATTAAGCAACAAAATAAAAATTTGCAAGTCACTGTAATCATCTCCAGAATTGGTCTGGTGCATAACTCTTTTCTCCATCTCGGAATGACCTCCCACTTCTCCATTACCATCTCAGCGTGTTAATCTTTCATAAGATTATTAAAAGTGATTTATTCTCCTCTTTGTATGTTATGTTCTTCAACTATGAATGATCTTTTCCATTCAGAATGAGTTCAATGGTCAGTTTTTATTTCCAACTCGGGATGTTTTTTTTTCGAAAAGGGGATATGACCCCAGCCTCTGCATCGTGATGATGCACACGGCCTTCCAACTCGGGATGTACACCACGAGGCCACATGTGCAGCGCGGTGTTCAGTTTGAGTTTCATGACCTGGTTAGGCACAACTTCTAGCGAAGTGGTGCCCATGATATGCAGCTTCACTCTAGAACGATATATGAAATGCAGTGTACTCGACTTCTCTACAACAACCCTTGTACCATCCCATGGACTTATTCTTGGGTCCTCCCTTGTCCATGCCATCATGATTCCGGTTTTTGGAAATTGAGCATACAAGCTTTTAACAGGTGTGCTTACATAAATAAACAAATATCACCAGGAAATCTTCTCAAAATGGATATCTGCCTTATCTTAACTATTGTTATTGTTATTTTCCAATAGAAGCTCATTTCCAGAAGCATTTGAATAAAGTACTACGAAGGAAACTGGAACATAAGAGTAACAAAAACAAACGCGGAAAAAAAGTATGTTCATGCATATAGTAAAAAATAAGGTAGTGTGTACCTAGAACCAGAAGGCAGTGAGCAGTATGGTTAGAAAAAATAAGGTAGTTTGATGGCCATATTCTTCGAAATGTTGTAAGAACATCAGCTCATTAAAATCCTGGAAGAAGAAGAAACATGGAATCAGAATAAAACTGCCCAAGAAAAGAGTATGGAGATAGAGGAGAAACATACGAGACAATTTTAATAAAAGAAGGTATTTACAGTAGACTTATAGTAAATCAATATGCATGAGACAACACAGAAAGGAATTAATTTTGCACAACACTGCCAGAATGACAAAATTATTGACCTCGCATTTGTTTTGCTGTCTGTATTCTCTTCTTTCTGGAATGCAAGACATCAACAACACAAATTGGATCTCCAATATCACATACATGTTGTCAAGTCTAAGATCTCCAATGCCACGTTGAATATTAAATGATTGCCAGTTTCTTTACCAAATCATTTATAACAAAGTTGTGTCTACATAAGTCCTTCTATATGAGATACCAAAGTCAAACTAAGCCAACATCAAAATGTAATATTTCGTGCAGTCCTAAGTAGGAAGCATGATCACACCTATGCAGCCCAAGGACTTCCAAAACTGAGCAACAGAACTTATGCCCCTGACCTTAATTGGGAAAATATATATGCACTGGTATAATTGCAGGGTGCAGGGAAAAAATATAATTCATACACTATTCCTCCACAACAAAACTATATGAAATGAAGTGCACTAAGCATAGTTTAGATTGGCAAGACAAAATTGCAGTGCCAAAGAAAGGGAATGGCATACTGAGTACATTTTAATACCACACATATGAAGAGCCTTCCTATGAATACAGTTAGAAGCTTCGCATACAGTGGATAATGTGTAAACCCTTCGCCAAATCAATAGCATAAGGAAACAATATACATGGCTTGCACATATATACCCTCACAAAGCAGCTTGCAAGTACCATTTAGGCTGCATTTGCAAGTTTTTTCAGTTCGAAACATAAAGGTTAGGGAGCATGCTAGCGTATTTGGATTGATTTTGCTAATAAAATGCTGACTACCTTGGTACAGGAAGGCAATGCAGTCAAGATTGAAGGATCCTTTCTTTTAGCAGAGTTCAGCAACCGTAACAACAATAAGTTAAAAAGCTTGAGAGCAGAACAAATCAGATTCAAATTCCCCATGGAACTAAAATGAGAGCGTGTGCACTTTGTCTAATGCAAAATTAGTTCATAAAAAATGTTTACATGCATGTACTTGGAACTTTCCAACACATCTGAAGTAAAAAAGCGATAATATAACATAACGATATTTGGACGAAAACATATAGAAAAATAGTTGAAACAGAAAGTAAATGACATTAAAGCACAAAGCACCAACATACAGGTGGGTATTGATTGGCAGAGTCATAGAAAATAAAGGGCCCGTGCATGAATAGGTGGAAGTCTTCCAAGGATCAATTGCGTGCCTTGACAAAAAGTAATAGAGGTTATTTATTTTCCTGCCGAGTAGAATTTATTTTTAAAAATGGAAGGAACAGTGTGTCAGCTCTCACAATGGAGACTACACTCTGTCAACGTGGTAAGACATAATCTGAACTATGGAGGAGCTAGCAGTCCCAAGCCAAATTCCTCGTCCATCTCCTTCTCAATCTGATAAACTGACTTTTTTTTGTCAAACCCACATACACTGTGTTAAAACAAACTCTTACCTTTTTTTGTCAAAACCACATACACTTTGTTAAGACAAACTCAATTCAGGATTTAGTGTGCAGAGTTAGTATTTTATCACAAATAGATAAATATCACTGCAAGGCTCCACAAAGAAATAAAAGAAACAATATCTCTCGTGAATATATTTGTACTATCATTGCCAGATCGCCATAAAAATTACAGATGGCAACAAACTATATGCAGTGCTTAGTAAAGGTGATTTTTTAAAATGAGAAATACTAAAAGAAGTATTCTTCACACCAAAAAAAAAAAATCTCTGTAGCACATCATCACATGCATGGTACTAATTATAGATATGCTTCGAAGAATATTCATTACTCTTTTTCATGCCTTGCTTCTTCAAGTGTAATTATCCATATTCCGAGAAATACATCAATTTTCTTGCCTGCAGTTAATGAAGAACGAAGGTTAGTGCAAGAGATTGGTGGAAAGGTATAAGAAATATTCAAGTGTGGCAAAAATGGGCGGGAATAAAGAACCCCAAAAGAGCCACTTGACTTGAAAGATGCAGCGAGCAGGAAAAATAGAGGCGAACTAAAGAAACAAAGAAAGGAAGGACAACTAACGTATAGAATAGGCAGGCATTTCCATGTCTGATACTTTGATGCAGGATACTCCTCACAGATGATCTTAGCTGAAATAATGACAATCACTGATCTCCCAAAATATTAACAGAGAAAAGGAGACATATATGGGAAAGTAACTTCTACTGATCTGCTATTGAAAGAAACATAGGAGGTAAAGGTTCAACGTATTTTGGATGTGTATATGTTGAAGCTTGTACTCTTCACCATAAGGGGGCGAGAAATATAACTTCGGGAGAAACAGTATAAACTCAATATCAGTATGTCAACCAAGAAATAACTCTTGTTCAGTACCTTTATTCCATTACTGGGAACTATTTCTATCTATTTGTTCCATAGGTCCTAGCAATTTTTAAGTAATTAATGGTCTATCATCGGCGGCAGTGTTGGTTGCTGAAGCGCACTGGTATAAAAAGATCATAAATAGTAGATGTGATCTTAGAAGGGGTTGAGAAAGGAACATACCAGACTGTGTCACGTAAACATGGTTGAAGCTTCTTAGTTGCTAAACAATTACATGTCCCTCTAGCATGAAACATCAAGGCCAGCTACATACTGCATTTTATATGCTAATTCCCTGGACTGTACAGATCATAAGTCATGTTACTTAACGAAACTCTATCAAAGAAGTGAAACAAGGAAACTTGCATCACGTGATATACACACAACAACTGCATCATTCTACTTGAAATATAAAATACACAAAATAACTATGGTTTACACAGCTAGGGTAACAACATCCGCAATAACAATTCCAAATAATGACTGGCCACCTGCACAAAAGTGTATGTGAACTCTTATGACACCTGAACATATAATAATTCTAGATGTACCGATATACACTGATGGAGAAAAATCATTGTCAATGTTGCCATTGTGAAATGCCATTGCTTATTTCCTAACTACCATTATGATCTAATGAGCTCATATAAGAAGCTAAGATATGCTCTTTTTAGCTTCAGTACATGTTTCACACCTGTCCACTGCCTCAAGGTTCCAACACTATTTTTAGCAGCGGTAGCTTCACCTCGCCGCTTGGTTGATGAGCGTGACGGCAAGCATTGTTGCTGCACCAACAGAAATAAGGGTATTAATAATTAACACACACACACGACAGAGAACCGCGAATCGACAACATACATGAATCAACAGAGGAGGAGTCGATGTATGTTATTGGTTGTTTTTATTAGCCACTAATCTGCGGATGCATAAGACTGAAACTAATTAGTGGCTTCTTGTTTTTCGAGTGTAAAACTAATTAGCATTGATATTTCTTTTACAGACACTAATTTGGAGTAATTCCGACCAAATTCAATACAAAAAGTGAATCTTACCCGAGAGAGCTCAGATCCTCATCGTAGCAGCACCATTATCAGTATGTGTAAAAGTAGCTCTTCCGCAACGAATCTAGGCCCGAAACACAACCCATAAATATTCAGGTACAGTGTTTGAATATGGAAGAACTGAATCAATCTTGTAATGTGAAAAAAAAGGCAGGGAAGGGATGGCAGGGGATTGAGAGCAAAACTTGAATATCGAACAACATGCATCGCCACCGAGAGCAATCCACCGGCACAACAACATCTGCATGAGAACACAAAATATCCAATATCAAACAACAACAAAGCAATGGATGTTGTCAATCTGAATGGGATGCCAAAGCAACCAGCATGGAAAATAGCATCATTGGCGCTCAACCTCTACATGATATTTAGAAATCTGAGTGTTGCAGCATTGGATAAATTGCTTCATCATTTAGTTCCCAAGGTCCAAATCCACCTTCATGAAAAAACTGGAGAAGAACAATCAGCCAAAAATATCCATAAAACTCATGCATCGATAAATTAAATGCTCTGTAGAATATGACATCAGGGCATGCCAATATATTTGTAGCATCTGAAAGCTACTCTAGTTTAACCGTGATAATGTCCAGTCTAAAAATATAGAAAAGACGCCGCTTGAATCTAAGCTGCATTTGGGACTGCACGTAGCAAATGTATATGTATTCTATGACAGAGAATGACCGAGAAAACTGTAAGCAGACCCTGTGAGATGTTAGCATGTACATTCGTCTCATACATTAATCTTATCTAGGATTTTCATCAAACAGTTTCCATGCACAAGTAAAAACAGATCTACACAAACCAATATGAGATGTTTTAGGGTAAATCAAACAGGTAGAGTCTGCCTCCACTTTTATCCTAGATTCTTGGAGAGCAGCGTTTAAGAGAGAGAAAGAGAAGAGAAAAACCTGTAGATCTTTGCAAAAAGAATAGGCAGAAGAGAGCTGGCCGCTGTGCTGTTGGCCAACATCTTGGGCTGCTGGTCGTCGTCCGGCCGGCCAAAACGGAGTCGAGCACTCCTTCCCGGATGCGCCCAAAAGGGATGTCCCAGGGGCGGCTCTTCACGGCTCAGCGTCGTTGTCTGTCTCCGGGCCGCCGTCTGGTCATGCTCTTCCTGGAAAAAATGCGCCCAAAAGCATCAAAGCCTCTGCAGCTTGCCAGCTCCATGGTGACAACCCATTGAGATCTGGGCACGAATCAGCAATTGACGTACCTCAGCAGGTCGTCCTCGTTTCCATCTCTTAGGTGGCGGCCTCCGTCTCCAGGCCAACCGCTGAGCAGCGGATGCCGCCGTGGCCGTATATCACAAGGGCGCCTCGCCGCTGACCACAATCGTTGGGTGCTCCGCTCTCTGGACGTCGCCGCTCCACCGGCGCGCCTCTCCTGCGGCGTTGCGCTCAACCGCCGGCACCTCTCCCACGCGCTCGTGCCGCGGCTCGAGGCGGCGGCCGGTGACGAGAACCGGGCAGGGACGGGGGCGCGAGGCGGCGGCAGCGGGCGGCGAGAACGGCGCAGGAGCGGGGGTGGGGCGGGGGTGCGAGGCGGCGGCTCGAGGCGGCGGCAGCGGGCGGCGAGAACGGCGCAGGAGCGGGGGTGGGGCGGGGGAGCGAGGCGGCGGCGACGGGCGACGAGAACTGGGCAGGGGCGGGCGTGCGAGGCGGCTAGGGTTTTCTTTGCCCTGGGGGGCTCCCTTTATACCAGGCCTGAAATACCAAAAATACCCCTGCGGGTTGAGATTTGCTGCCAGACGCGAATGCACACCGACAGCCCAGCCGCAGTGACTGACGTGCGGGGCCCGCAAAGGTGGGGCCCACATGCATCCAGAGGCGGGTAACAATTGGCCATTGCATGGGGTTAGCTAGTGAGAGGAGTGGCCAGAATAAACGGCTGAGATTTTCCCGATGGGTTGATCCGACGGTCCAGAAGCTGAAATCGTTGTGAGACCCCCATGGGGGGGCAGCTATTATACCTTCAGATGTCAAGTTCCTGCAACTGCAAGTCAAGGCGAGTATTTCTCTCAACGCCGTGGGGCATCAGCTATATTATTAACTGAATTCTGTTACATCGATCAATGGCCAATAGAAGTCTGACATGATCGAATCGCAGCTGCTGCTTACGGACGAGTTCTGGTCAGAGCAAGACATGATGGCGCCCGAGATCTCTCAGGTGAAGAAGAGCAATGAAAGGTCTTCTTTTCATAGTAGAAGGGAAAGTCAAACACAACGTACAGTCGTACACCTCATGTGGGAATTGGTAATCACCTCGTTGTTGGTGGTAAATGCGTCTGGCACCCTCTCCAGCGGCACGACGCAAAGTGACCGGGCCGTCCGCGGAGACGCAAACCTGGCCCATGGGCCAGGTTTGCGTCTCGGCGGACGCTGCGCGGACGCGCAAAGTGTCCGCTGCGGTCTCCACCGGGCCCGCCTGGCAGCGAGCCTGCATGGAGGGCATCGCTTCCGCGGCCATCGCTTCCGCGTCTGCGCCGCAGTCTTCGCCATGAATGCCGCAGCTTCCTGTTCTGCGCGTGCACTGGCGGGCGGCGGCTGGGCTTCTGCGGCGCCTTCAATGGCATCGTATCCCGTGTGCGGCCGCCCTTAAAAGTCCAGCGGCCGCATTGCTCCTTCGCCCACAGCTCCACTCGCACCACAACCGCCGCTGCGCCATGGGGAAGAAGAACGACTTCGAGGCCTCCGGCAGCGGCAGCAAGAAGGTGCCGCTCCCCGTCACGGTGGGGAGGCTCATGCACGGCAAATGGGTGCCGTGCGACGCCTGGTCCGGCGTGCAGCTGCCTGGTGGCTCAGCTGCCGCCGGGTGCCCATCCCTCCAGTACCTGCGCGCGAGCCTGAGCGGACCAAGGAGATCCGGCGCAGGAGGCGATATCTGCCGGCGGACCTCCTCGCCGATCCGGCGTACGCCATCGACTCGGAGAGTTGGCGTACGTACCTATCCACGGAGACGGACAGCAGACGAAGGGCTGGCTTCATGGGCGACAGGGATTATCCCTTCGGCCCTGCACCGGCGGCTCGTCGTCAGCAGGCGCCGACGCGTCGGCGCTGCTGACGACGCGACGTGAGCAGCCGCAGCACAACGACCGCGAGGACGAGGACGAGGACGACGAAGCGTACGCCGTGTACGACGACGACTAAGCGTACACCGTGTACGATGACGACGACGACTACATCGAGACGCTCGCGTACCATAGCGAGGAGGTGAAGGACGACATCGAGGACTACGTCGACCTCGTCTTCCACGAATGGCAGCAGGCCATGGCGGAGGGCCGGAACTTCGAGTTCCCCGACAACATGACGGACGACGAGATGGCCAAGCTCGGCCTCCTCGTCTCCGAGTACGACGCGCCTGTGCAGCCGCCGTTGCCCCACTACGCCACCGCTGTCACGCCGTCGGGCCTGTCCGCGGATGAAGCCCTTCGACAGGCGCTCCTAGACTCGGCGGCGCCTCCTCCACCGCCGCCACAGCCTTGGGCGCCTCCCCCACTGCCGCCACAGCCTTATGGCTGGGCTCCTCATCCGCCGCCACAGCCGCAGCCCTGGGCGCCTCCACCGCCGCCTCAGCCGCAGCCTCCTCAACCTCGAGCACCGCGATTGCTCCCGGCGTACGCTCCCCCGGATGGCTACTGGCCGTGGGACGTACCGGAGGTCATCTTGCTCGACAGCGACGAGGAGCAGCACGGCCACGATGCGCAGCAGTAGGCGTTTTAGGTTTTTTTTTAATGTTTTCAAGTATGTAAGTTATGTTTCAGTTTTTGTAAATTATGTTTCAGTTCAAAAAAATGATTCGTCCTAAAAAAATGCGTCGTGCCGCTGGAGCCACCCCCGACGCAAACGGACGCGCGGTCGTTTTCGACCAAAAGACCTACGCAAACGGACGCGCGCGGACGCTAAAATGCGTCGCGCCGCTGGAGATGCCCTTGCAGATGACCCAGTCATGCTGCTGGCGCTGGCGAAGATTCGCGCGTGGCTGGATGGCGTCTCCATTCTCGGTGCTTCACGTCGGGTTGCTGAAGGAGGCCACAGCGCCGGCAGCTGGCCATGGCAAGCGACAACAAGTTATAGGTCGAACCCCGCAAAAAAAAAAAGTTATAGAGTCGGTCGACGACGGGATTAGAGAGCCGGTCGACGACGGGCCGCTCGTGAAGGCAACAACGCCGGCGGGACCAAGGACGACGCCATGACAGGTTGCTCGCCACGCTATATGCATGGCCAAGCTGCAGCCGTGAGCCTCCATGACGAGCATGGGACAACAGTTTTTCTCTGTCCTGCTCACTGCTTCGCATTGTGTTGTTGTCCGATGCATGACTCTGCTCTCTCTAAAGCTGTTTGCAATTTTGCATAGAGAAAACTACACCTACATGCTTGAATACACCAGAATTGAATAATACGACAAAGTCAGTGTGGGTTCAAATTATGGTGAACAATCGGGCACTGGTTCTTGGGGTGCGATTATTAGGAACAACTGAACAAACTGAGTCTGTGGGCTTTCTTAAACTCGTGTCCAACAAGTGCACGACTAGAAGAAGCAATTGCAGTTCCTGGAGCTTGGTGCTTGCAATTCTAGAGGGACTAGGCTGATATTCACTAAAAAAATGCTGATCATTGAATCTGATTACAACTCAGTTGCGAAGTTTTTTGCCAAACATGATTTCGCATTCAGCCTCGATATAGCATGTTGCATTATTTAGTGATGTGCCAAATATAAAGTGGTAGATAGTGTTCATATATTAGAACGAGTGTTGACAGTTCATATGACCAAGCGAGCAATGTAAGTCCATTCCATCGACCTTCCTAAGCCAAGACAATGTGAGATGGAAACTCAAAACAAATTATCGACTTTATTATTTAGTTGTAAGTAAACATGAATTTTGTAGTTGAATGTAGACATGAATTTGTAGAAATTTGCTGACTTTATTGACATGGTATCATTATGATCTTAATCTCCGTTGTAGTTGATTTTTCCCGGTGCAACGCACGGGGCAATTTACTAGTTTTCAATAAAAGGAACAAGAGAGAGAGAATTCCAGAATCCAAAAATGAGAGCCAACAAAAACTTTTCTCATCATATAGGTCTATGCATATTAGCTCACCTTATTAATTTATTTGAGTGTGCTTTTGCCATGATGCTTGTTTGTGTGTTACTCTCATTCTAAAACCCTAGCAATGATCCCTTGATCATCCAAAGTCAAATAAAAGTAAAATAGAAAAGAAATTCTAAAAATCAAATTCACACACACATATGGCCTATGCCATTTTTACAAATCTTTGATCTAGACCAATTTGGTTTGCACCATTAGTTGTAAATGGATACTAAACACTTACTAACACTTTTGGAAACCATCAAACTCAATTCAAATCAAATTTGAACCAAATTTGTGATCACATGTGATTATGGTCATGTGAGGCAATTTCAGCAAGATACCCACTTTGAGCCCCTGGTTTTCAATTTTCTCTTTCTACACTTGGCCAACTCTTTGTACCTCCTCCAAGATCTCATCAAGGACTACAACTTTGCTCAAGACCCCTACCCCAAACTCTGCCTAGAATTCAAATGGCAATCAAGCCAAGATGGGACTTTGAAACAAAACTAAGATCATATGCAAAATGTGATTTTGCAATTCAATGCCATTTTGATCACCACCACCACCAATATACTCCTTTTAATATATGTTTACAACCCACCAAAAAGAATTTCAAAATTCAAAAATTATTTTCTTTCGGGCATTTGGTCGAACAGCTTGCAGGCAGGGGTATAATTGTTGCCCATACTGAAAATTGGAGAGGACCAAGTCCAACCTAAGCCACCACAGCAACCCCTGGACCCTCCTCTCACTTCACAACATCAGTTCCACCACTTGCACTGGCCATGGTTTGATTTAATCAACCAAACCATGCCATGCCGTGGCATGGCATGCCACCATCATGCCACCATTGCCTCTGGCCACCTCTGGCCCGAACCCTCATGTCCACTGGCTTCCTCTCACCTCCCTGGACACGCTCATGCCATCCCTTGACCGAGATCGAGCTCGCACGCGTCAGCACACGAGCGCCCAGACACGCCCAGAACTCGCCCATGCCGCGCCAGAGCGCGCATGGCGTTCACCCTGGACGCGCCAGAGCGCGCTGATGCCCACGTCCTTGCGCCACCTCGACCCCTCCTCTCAGCACCAGTCGACGCACGACGGCTCACTGGACCGCCTGGACACGCCCACTAGCCCGCGGGAACGTCAGCCGTGACGACCACGACGACGCCTGTCCGCCATGGCCCGAGCACTCCCGTCAAGCGCACCATCGCTGCAGAGCCTCGGATGCGCCACGATCACGCGCGTCAGCCTCGCCAGGACGCCAGCCACCGTACGCGCCCACGCCTTGCCCCTTCGCAGCCCTGGACCGACGACGACAACGGTGACCTTAGCTCCGCCCCACTGCCACCTCTCGCCGCTATAAAAGGAGGACTCCTCCTCTCAATCCGAGCACACCAATCGCTTCCACTCATCCTCACAGCTCTCCTCGACCTCTCAATTTCACCAAGTAGCCACCCCACTGCTTCAATCGCAAGATCGCCGCCGCCGCCAGTACACGGAGTTCGCCGGAGCAGGAGGCCGCCATTGGAGACGCAACTGCTTCCAGGCGCTTCCTCATCCACTCCAACGTTGCTGCGCACATCGCCGACGACCGCCGGAGCTCCGACGAGCTCGCCGACCCCCTACCGCCGCCGCCAGTAAGTCCCTCGCTCGTCGTCGACGCCGACGCTTCTCGACCGTGCGATCGCTTTCTAATCGCACGGCTCTCCTCTCCCCGTACCGCTTCGGGCGTTACCGCCCACAGACAGGTGGCCCCCTCCTTGTCAGCTGGCCCGCTGCGCTGGACGCAGTACTGGGCCGGCCCAATTCCTTTTCCCGCGCGAGCCCACTGGTTCAAATTTAAATTTCCAAAATAGATGAATTTTGCAATCTGATGCAAACTTTGAAATTCAATAGGGACAAATCTACTCGGCCAAATTTTACAAACTTGATATTGTTGGAAAGCTTAGGATTTTATCTACACAATGCCACTGGATAGAACCCTAGATCTATTGTAGAATTAAAGTGACAAAATAAACAAGGCAGGGACTTTTCTGCCTTATAAAAATTCTTAAAAATCAACCATAAATGATTTTCAGATAATTCCACCTCCAATAATTCACTTTTCACTTATACTTTTTGTTTCTACAAAAATATGCCATGCTTACTTTGAATGATCATGGCTTGGTTGATTTAAATGACTTTAGGGCTATTTCTAGTCAAAGATATTGTCCAAAACTATTAAGAAATCTTGTGAGAAAGTTTTCTCTCATTTAAATCTTGTCACCACCAATTCCTAATGAAGTAGAGACTCTAGTCATTTAGGTCTCATAGGAATTGTTGGTGATATTAAATCTTTGCTATGCTAAAGTTAAATAGTATGAGGTGCTTGCCTCATTTAAATCCTTTTCTCAAAATGATAAGTGTGAAGAGGTTGACTTGGGTCAACCTAGGTCACATAGTATGCAAAAGAGAAATTAAATCTTAATAAGATAATGAGAGGAAATTATTTCTCTGAATAATTCAAGGTAACATTTAAGTTTAGTATGAGAGGAAATTATTTTTCTTATATAATAAGAAAAACACATCCACCAACTTAATAGTATTATGTGATGCTAGTTTAAGTGTGTGAACTAAGTTTGTGCCTAGCTTAGTAAATTATTTTGGTGTGATGATTGTGTACTCCGTATTCGTATTTTAGACGCTAGTACCGAGGAGTACCAGGAGGAGGAGGAGGTCTACTTCCAAGGAGAAGAAGACCACTTTGACCAATTCCCCAACCAAGGCAAGATAATACTCTTGCAAAGTGCAAGCTCACCAAGAGCAAGGCATTACCCCTTTTACTTTATGCTTATGATCCTATTTCCCAGTTTTACTTTACAAGCCTTATTTACTTTTGTTTTATCAAAGTATTCTTTTTGATTCATGATTTACTTGGTTAGTGTTGAGTTAGTACAAGAGTATCAAACTTAGCCTAGAAGCAAAGCAAGTACTTAGCACCCCTCACACATAGTTGCTAGTGCTAAATTAAAAATGACTACTCTAGATGGGAACATGTGTTTATGAAATGATGATGGTGAAAACCTTAGAATGATGAGTCATTTCCATTGAAAGATTTTGAAGGTGAATATGACATGAAATTGACTTGGGGGTTTTGGCTAAAAACTGATGATTGAGTTGGATGCGATACCTTTCCAATTTTTGAGTACCCCCACAATACCTGATTATGGGTAGGGCTTAGCCGGAAATTTATGTGTCTTAGTATGGGTTCCCTCTGAACACACATCATAGGGGTTATGCTTGAGGCTGCCTCCGTTGTTGAGAAATGATGTGAATTGAGGTGAATGGTACGGCCAAGCCCTGTGCAGTTCCCGGGTTAACAGTTGGTTTTCACCGGGAGGCCAAGCTCATGGGGAGAGGTGCCTATAATAGGGTGTGTAAGTGAAAGGTTAACGGTTGATAATCCGCGTACTGAGTTACGATTATTCGGGGTTTTATCCCTGACGGATGATATCAAATATTGTGGCACAAGTGTGCAACCTCTGCAGAGTGTAGAACTATTCGAATAGTCGCGTCCGCGGTCATGGACAGTTGGAGAGGCCATACTGTTTCCGTCATCAGAATTTATATCTCCTCGAACTTGAACGGTGACTTTGAATTTGATTCACAACAGAGTTGTGGAAATGACACTAATGTTCCCACTTGAGATAGTTAGCACTTGAGGAGTTGTTTACTAAACTGTTTATTCAAATAAAATTGGCTTTATGCAAACAACCTTAGAGCTTAGAACACTTTCCATAGCAATGTTAGCACTTACTTTAGTATTAGATTGCGAGTACTTAAAGTACTCACGGCTTTGTCCCTGGCTATTCAAATGGCCAGACTATGAAGCCGAGCAGCAGTACGAGGATGACGATCAGCAGGACGTCTACCACAACTAGGAGCTTCTAACGTCAAGCGTTGGCCTGTGGACTAGAGAGTCCTTGTATCTTACGCTTCCGCTATGAACTTGTGTTTGTTCGTTGATCATTAGATCAACTATTCGTGTAATATGGATCATGTGATTCCAAGTTGTAAGACATTATGGTTTGTAATGAATGATGACTGTGATACTTAACTATTATGCCTCGCAACAACAATTTCCTGGGATTGCGATGTATGACATAATAGGCATCCGGACTTAAAAATCCGGGTGTTTACAAGTTGGTATCAGAGCCATTGTTTGACCTTAGGAGACCCTAGTTAGAAATGGACGTTCTAAAAATTTAGTTTCAAAAAGGAATGAAATATTTCTGAAAATTTAAGTCTATGTCTTCTCTTTGAGTTCTTTGGAAAAACAAGAAGTCATGCTCCTCCTTAGAAATATAACTAAAATTTTGCCACACTTGTTCACTTCTCTAACTTAATCCGTTGCTTCACTTTCAGATGGAGCCCGTGAACACGAAGTTTTACCAGCTTGGGAATGGGGGAAGCTTGATCTTCGAGCACGACCTCAACGCCCTGTCCGACCACCTTGGTCGCCCGCACCCAGAGTTCCACGGAGCCCAGATCGCGGACCAGCCAGGAGGCGAGCTGCAGTGGATCATCACCGCTGACTTGAGGGGCAAGATGGAGCCTCCCACTTCTGAGAGGATCCTCTTCTCCTTCATGGAGAGCAACTGGCTGGACGGACTTGCCCGCGCCCTTCAGGAGGGACTCGCACGCTTGTGCGGGATGAGCGGGGAGGCACTCAAGCACCCTCGCTTTTCTCACCTCGCGAGGCGTAACTCTGCTGGGGAACCCATGGACATGTCATCCCACCCGGAGCTGAAGCACCATGTGGAGCATCTCGACTTCATGCTGTACCACACGCAGCAGGATCCCGACCACTCCCGTGAGTACGCCAACCAGACTCACGCCCGCATCATCGAGCAAGGCGACGCCATCAAGATGCTCGCCAATGACCGCAGGACCCTCCGCCAGCAGCGGGCGAAGAGGGATGCCACCATCACTCGCCTCCGCGTGAAGATAGCAGTACTCGAGGCCACTGTCAAGGCCCAGGAGGAGCAGATGAAAAAGATGGAGAAGACATTCAGGGAGGAAGCAACTACCTGAGTGACGACAATGACTTCGAGGAGGATGAGAACACCGAGGGGGAAGACTATGACTTCCTGGACGACGAAGATGATGACCACACCCCCATCGATGTTGATGAGGATGAGGAGTAGTTCACTTATGCACTACCGTAGGTGTGAGTTGTATCCCGCCCCATGTATCGTAGCTTGGAGAAAAAGGGTTCTTAAAACCTTTAGTGTGTTAGCTTGTAATGTGTGTTGGTTGTCATGAATGAATGTATGTTTGTGTTATCATGAAGAGAATCAAGTTTAAACTTTTTTTTTTTGAACTTAAAACACAAAACAAACCATAGAGAATTTCCCTCTTATCTCATGATCTATCTCAACGCTCAGATGGCCCCTCCAACTCGCAACGCAAATCAAGACGCTATGATGCAGATGTTGCAAGTTATGCTGGAAGATAGAGAAGCCGAAAGAGCTGAAAGGCAAGCCAACATTGCAGCACTTCAACAGCTTGCCAACAACAATCAAGGCCACCATGACCATCCAGGATCCAAGCTCAAGAACTTCCAGAATACCAACCCGCCAGTTTTTAGCAAGACTGAGGAACCGCTTGATGCAGATGATTGGCTCCAAACTATGGAGAACAATCTAGAAGTAGCTGGAGTTGAAGAGAATGAGAAAGTGCTGTTTGCCACGCACTACCTAGCAGGACCAGCAAGAGCTTGGTGGACAAGCACCCGTGCCATGAACGCGAGGCAGTTTATGACTTGGACTGATTTCAAGCTCAAGTTCAGCAAGTACCATGTGCCCCCGGGTCTGATAAAGAAGATGAGAGATGAATTCCGTGAACTGAAGCAAGGCCGGATGTCCGTGGTGGAATACCGCGACAGGTTTCTCACACTGCAAGGTACGCCCCGGATGAGACCGACACTACTGAGAAGAGGAAGGAAAGGTTCCTGAACGGACTGCATGATGAGATGCAGACTGTGTTAATCAACATCCCCTTCGCCGACCTCGAAGCCCTTGTTGACTCAGCCATCCAAATGGAAGGCAAACTGCATCAAGCCAGCGAGAACCGCAAGCGCCGCATGATGAACCAGAGTGGATCAAGCCACCCACAGAAGTATCGCCCTAGCTCAAGCGGAGGTTTCGCTCCGAGGAACAACAAGCCACCGATGCAGAACTCGCGCCCCGGTTATCAGAACCGGAGTGGAGGAAACTCGAGGCCAGGAGGCCACCACAACAACAGCAACTACAACAACAACAACTACTACAACCGCGCTCCGCCGAGAGCCCCCAACCACAACAACAGCAACAACAACACCAACACCGCACCAAGGACCGGGAGCAATGCAATCCCCGTCGTGAACAAGCAGGACAAGACCACCATCACTTGCTATGAGTGTGGTGTAGTGGGGCATTACTCCAATGAGTGTCCCAAGAGGCTCGCCAAGCTCGCAGGCAACCCCGCACCCCCAGCTCAGCAGCAACGCCGTGTCTCCACCGGCAAGAAGTTCGCCCCCAACAACCCGAACAACCGCGGAGGTCGCCTCTACCACATGAATGCTGAGGAAGCCCAGGAAGCACCTGACGTGGTCTTGGGTATGTTCTCTGTTAACTCAATACCAGCCAAGAGTGTTGTTTGATTAAGGAGCATCGCATTCGATTAGATTCTGAGGAAGATTTTGTGTGCACTAGTAAGATTCAACCAATCAGCTTGAAACATGTCATGGTAGTTCAAATACCTGGATCAACAACTAAAGCTAGAAAATTTTGCAAAGATGTACCCATCAGAATCCATGAAATAGACTTTTATGCAAACTTGATTGTTCTGGGAACAAAAGGATTGGAAGTAGTCCTGGGTATGGATTGGATGGCGAAACATCATGGATTGATAGACTGCGCCAAGAAGGCCATCACCATGACTAGTAGCACCGGAATAATAATAGAACACTTGTCTGAAAAGCTACCCAGAAATTTCACCTGCAACCAAAGTGTAGCTAGGCCAACTCTGGATCAAATCAGGGTCGTTTGTCGATACCCTGATGTGTTTCCGGATGATCTACCCGGTATGCCCCCGGATCGGGATATTGAGTTTATCATCGAGTTAATCCCTGGAACAGGACCTATAGCCCAGAGAGCCTATAGCATGAACCCCGCAGAGTTAGTGGGCCGAAGAAGCAAGCTGGATGATATCTTTGTACAAAGGTCTGATTCGACCAAGTGCGTCACCTTGGAGATCACCAGTTTTGTTTGTTGATAAAAAGGACGGTGCCACTCGTTTAGTTACGGATTATCGTAAGCTTAACGATGTCACCATCAAGAACAAATATCCCTTGCCAAAGATAGAAGATCTGTTTGACCAGCTAACCGGTGCCCAAGTATTCTCAAAGATTGATCTGAGGACAGGTTACCATCAACTGAAAATCCGAGCAACAGATATTCCAAAGACTGCCTTTACCACCAGATATGGACTGTATGAGTACAATGTCATGTCCTTTGGACTGACCAATGCCCCCGCTTATTTCATGAATCTCATGAATAAGATCTTTATGGAATTCCTGGATAAGTTTGTCGTTGTCTTCATCGATGACATCCTTATCTACTCCAAATCCGAAGAAGAACATGAGCAACATTTGGAAGTGGTTCTAGAAACCCTTAGGCAGCATCAGTTGTACGCCAAGTTTAGCAAATGCGAGTTTTGGTTGAAGGAAGTAGGATTTCTGGGACACATCTTGTCTGCAGGAGGAATTGCGGTAGATCCCGCAAAAATCAAAACCGTTGAGGAATGGAAAGCCCCAACCACCCAGACTGAAGTCCGAGCATTTCTGGGATTGGCGGGATATTACCGCCGATTCGTTGAAGGATTTTCAAGCATCGCAAGACCAATGACTCAACTGCTGAAGAAGGACAGGAAATTTGACTGGAATGACAAATGTGAAGAAAGCTTTCAGCTACTCAAGCTCAGATTAACCACAGCCCCAATTTTGATCATGCCCGATGTCACCAAACCATTTGATGTCTATTGTGATGCATCCAAGACTGGTCTTGGATGTGTGTTGATGCAAGAAGGCAAAGTGATATCTTACCTATCAAGGCAACTGAAGCAACATGAACAGAACTATCCAACTCATGACTTGGAGTTAGCAGCCGTAGTGTTAGCCCTGAAGGTTTGGCGTCATTACCTCATGGGTAATCGATGCGAGATATATTCAGATCACAAGAGCCTGAAGTACATTTTTACCCAAAAGGAGCTGAACATGAGACAGCGCAGGTGGATTGAGTTAATCAAAGATTATGACATGGAAATTCACTACCACCCCGGCAAGGCCAATGTGGTAGCGGATGCTTTGAGCAGACTGCCGTGTCAGTTGAACTCCATGATCGCAATAGAGCAACCAAGCCTGTACCAAGAGTTTGAACAATTCAGACTAGAGCTAGTGAGTGAAGGATTCCTCGCCAGCATTGAGCTCCAACCCACTTTGATGAGCCAGATAAAGGAAGCCCAGAAGGGAAATGCCAGCATTGACGGAATCAAGAACCAGATAGCTGCAGGAAAGGCACCAGGATTCACCGTAGATGAAGCAGGAGTTCTTTGGTACAACGAACGCCTTTGTGTACCATCAGATTCAGAGTTGAAGCAAGTCATTTTGAAGGAAGCTCATGATACACTGTATTCCATTCATCCCGGAGGAACCAAGATGTACCAAGACCTAAAGGAACAATTCTGGTGGCACAGAATGAAGCGAGAGATAGGAAGCTACATCGCCAAGTGTGATATCTGTCAACGAGTCAAGGCAGAACATCAACGCCCCGCAGGACTGTTGCAGCCCTTACAGATTCCGGAGTGGAAATGGGATTCTGTCGGTATGGACTTTATTACAGGATTGCCCAAATCTAGCCGAGGAAATGACTCCATTTGGGTAGTCATCGATAGGTTGACCAAAGTTGCACATTTCATCCCTGTCAAGACAACCTACCAAGGCCCAAAGCTAGCTGAGTTATACATATCCAGGATAGTCAGCCTGCACGGAACACCGAAGTCAATTGTGTCAGATAGAGGATCGCAATTCACCTCAAGATTCTGGCAGAAAGTGCATGAAGGACTAGGAACCCGTCTGAATTTCAGCACAGCTTATCACCCGCAGACTGACGGACAGACCGAGAGAGTCAACCAGATACTGGAAGATATGTTGAGAGCCTGTGTGCTAGAGTACGGATCCAAATGGGAAGACTGCCTACCATATACAGAATTCTCCTACAACAATAGCTATCAAGCCAGCTTACAGATGGCCCCCTTTGAAGCCCTGTACGGAAGGAAATGCCGTACCCCTCTGAACTGGTCGGAAGTCGGAGATAGTCAAGTCTTTGGCCCCGATGTTCTCCGCGAAGCCGAAGAGAAGGTGCACAAGATCCGCGAGTACCTCAAGACCGCCCAGTCAAGACAGAAGAGCTACGCCGACAAGAGACGCCGAGAGATGACATTCGAGATCGGAGATTTTGTGTATCTCAAAGTCTCACCCCTCAAAGGAATGCAGAGATTCCAACTCAAAGGAAAGCTCGCCCCCAGATATGTCGGACCCTTCAAGATTTTGAGTCGCCGAGGAGAAGTCTCATATCAGCTGGAACTGCCGGAAGAGATGTCCGCCGTACACAATGTGTTTCACATCTCACTGCTTCGGAAGTGCCTAGAAGTGCCGGAGAAGACCGAAGTATTCAAGAACATCGACCACAGAGCCATTGATATCAACCAGGATCTAACCTATCGCGAAGTGCCGATTCGCATCCTTGAAGAAGCATTCAGGACCACCCGCACCAGAAGTATCAAGTTCCTGAAGATACAATGGAGTAATCACACCGAAGAAGAAGCAACTTGGCAACGCGAGGAAGACATGAAGAAGGAATACCCAGATCTCTTTAGTACCTAGTTTTCTCTAGATCACGGGATGAGATCTTTTGTAAGGGGGAAGGGTTTGTAACATCCCAAGTTTTCAATAAAAGGAACAAGAGAGAGAGAATTCCAGAATCCAAAAATGAGAGCCAACAAAAACTTTTCTCATCATATAGGTCTATGCATATTAGCTCACCTTATTAATTTATTTGAGTGTGCTTTTGCCATGATGCTTGTTTGTGTGTTACTCTCATTCTAAAACCCTAGCAATGATCCCTTGATCATCCAAAGTCAAATAAAAGTAAAATAGAAAAGAAATTCTAAAAATCAAATTCACACACACATATGGCCTATGCCATTTTTACAAATCTTTGATCTAGACCAATTTGGTTTGCACCATTAGTTGTAAATGGATACTAAACACTTACTAACACTTTTGGAAACCATCAAACTCAATTCAAATCAAATTTGAACCAAATTTGTGATCACATGTGATTATGGTCATGTGAGGCAATTTCAGCAAGATACCCACTTTGAGCCCCTGGTTTTCAATTTTCTCTTTCTACACTTGGCCAACTCTTTGTACCTCCTCCAAGATCTCATCAAGGACTACAACTTTGCTCAAGACCCCTACCCCAAACTCTGCCTAGAATTCAAATGGCAATCAAGCCAAGATGGGACTTTGAAACAAAACTAAGATCATATGCAAAATGTGATTTTGCAATTCAATGCCATTTTGATCACCACCACCACCAATATACTCCTTTTAATATATGTTTACAACCCACCAAAAAGAATTTCAAAATTCAAAAATTATTTTCTTTCGGGCATTTGGTCGAACAGCTTGCAGGCAGGGGTATAATTGTTGCCCATACTGAAAATTGGAGAGGACCAAGTCCAACCTAAGCCACCACAGCAACCCCTGGACCCTCCTCTCACTTCACAACATCAGTTCCACCACTTGCACTGGCCATGGTTTGATTTAATCAACCAAACCATGCCATGCCGTGGCATGGCATGCCACCATCATGCCACCATTGCCTCTGGCCACCTCTGGCCCGAACCCTCATGTCCACTGGCTTCCTCTCACCTCCCTGGACACGCTCATGCCATCCCTTGACCGAGATCGAGCTCGCACGCGTCAGCACACGAGCGCCCAGACACGCCCAGAACTCGCCCATGCCGCGCCAGAGCGCGCATGGCGTTCACCCTGGACGCGCCAGAGCGCGCTGATGCCCACGTCCTTGCGCCACCTCGACCCCTCCTCTCAGCACCAGTCGACGCACGACGGCTCACTGGACCGCCTGGACACGCCCACTAGCCCGCGGGAACGTCAGCCGTGACGACCACGACGACGCCTGTCCGCCATGACCCGAGCACTCCCGTCAAGCGCACCATCGCTGCAGAGCCTCAGATGCGCCAAGATCACGCGCGTCAGCCTCGCCAGGACGCCAGCCACCGTACGCGCCCACGCCTTGCCCCTTCGCAGCCCTGGACCGACGACGACAACGGTGACCTTAGCTCCGCCCCACTGCCACCTCTCGCCGCTATAAAAGGAGGACTCCTCCTCTCAATCCGAGCACACCAATCGCTTCCACTCATCCTCACAGCTCTCCTCGACCTCTCAATTTCACCAAGTAGCCACCCCACTGCTTCAATCGCAAGATCGCCGCCGCCGCCAGTACACGGAGTTCGCCGGAGCAGGAGGCCGCCATTGGAGACGCAACTGCTTCCAGGCGCTTCCTCATCCACTCCAACGTTGCTGCGCACATCGCCGACGACCGCCGGAGCTCCGACGAGCTCGCCGACCCCCTACCGCCGCCGCCAGTAAGTCCCTCGCTCGTCGTCGACGACGACGCTTCTCGACCGTGCGATCGCTTTCTAATCGCACGGCTCTCCTCTCCCCGTACCGCTTCGGGCGTTACCGCCCACAGACAGGTGGTCCCCACCTTGTCAGTTGGCCCGTTGCGCTGGACGCAGTACTGGGCCGGCCCAATTCCTTTTCCCGCGCGAGCCCACTGGTTCAAATTTAAATTTCCAAAATAGATGAATTTTGCAATCTGATGCAAACTTTGAAATTCAATAGGGACAAATCTACTCGGCCAAATTTTACAAACTTGATATTGTTGGAAAGCTTAGGATTTTATCTACACAATGCCACTGGATAGAACCCTAGATCTATTGTAGAATTAAAGTGACAAAATAAACAAGGCAGGGACTTTTTTGCCTTATAAAAATTCTTAAAAATCAAGCATAAATGATTTTCAGATAATTCCACCTCCAATAATTCACTTTTCACTTATACTTTTTGTTTCTACAAAAATATGCCATGCTTACTTTGAATGATCATGGCTTGGTTGATTTAAATGACTTTAGGGCTATTTCTAGTCAAAGATATTGTCCAAAACTATTAAGAAATCTTGTGAGAAAGTTTTCTCTCATTTAAATCTTGTCACCACCAATTCCTAATGAAGTAGAGACTCTAGTCATTTAGGTCTCATAGGAATTGTTGGTGATATTAAATCTTTGCTATGCTAAAGTTAAATAGTATGAGGTGCTTACCTCATTTAAATCCTTTTCTCAAAATGATAAGTGTGAAGAGGTTGACTTGGGTCAACCTAGGTCACATAGTATGCAAAAGAGAAATTAAATCTTAATAAGATAATGAGAGGAAATTATTTCTCTGAATAATTCAAGGTAACATTTAAGTTTAGTATGAGAGGAAATTATTTTTCTTATATAATAAGAAAAACACATCCACCAACTTAATAGTATTATGTGATGCTAGTTTAAGTGTGTGAACTAAGTTTGTGCCTAGCTTAGTAAATTAGTTTGGTGTGATGATTGTGTACTCCGTATTCGTATTTTAGACGCTAGTACCGAGTAGTACCAGGAGGAGGAGGAGGTCTACTTCCAAGGAAAAGAAGACCACTTTGACCAATTCCCCAACCAAGGCAAGATAATACTCTTGCAAAGTGCAAGCTCACCAAGAGCAAGGCATTACCCCTTTTACTTTATGCTTATGATCCTATTTCCCAGTTTTACTTTACAAGCCTTATTTACTTTTGTTTTATCAAAGTATTCTTTTTGATTCATGATTTACTTGGTTAGTGTTGAGTTAGTACAAGAGTATCAAACTTAGCCTAGAAGCAAAGCAAGTACTTAGCACCCCTCACACATAGTTGCTAGTGCTAAATTAAAAATGACTACTCTAGATGGGAACATGTGTTTATGAAATGATGATGGTGAAAACCTTGGAATGATGAGTCATTTCCATTGAAAGATTTTGAAGGTGAATATGACATGAAATTGACTTGGGGGTTTTGGCTAAAAACTGATGATTGAGTTGGATGCGATACCTTTCCAATTTTTGAGTACCCCCACAATACCTGATTATGGGTAGGGCTTAGCTGGAAATTTATGTGTCTTAGTATGGGTTCCCTCTGAACACACATCATAGGGGTTATGCTTGAGGCTGCCTCCGTTGTTGAGAAATGATGTGAATTGAGGTGAATGGTACGGCCAAGCCTGTGCGATTCCGGGTTAACAGTTGCTTTTCACCGGGAGGCCAAGCTCATGGGGAGAGGTGCCTATACTAGGGTGTGTAAGTGAAAGGTTAACGGTTGATAATCCGCGTACTGAGTTACGATTATTCGGGGTTTTATCGCTGACGGATGAAATCAAATATTGTGGCACAAGTGTGCAACCTCTGCAGAGTGTAGAACTATTCGAATAGCCGCGTCCGCGGTCATGGACAGTTGGAGAGGCCATACTGTTTCCGTCATCAGAATTTATATCTCCTCGAACTTGAACGGTGACTTTGAATTTGATTCACAACAGAGTTGTGGAAATGACACTAATGTTCCCACTTGAGATAGTTAGCACTTGAGGAGTTGTTTACTAAACTGTTTATTCAAATAAAATTGGCTTTATGCAAACAACCTTAGAGCTTAGAACACTTTCCATAGCAATGTTAGCACTTACTTTAGTATTAGATTGCGAGTACTTAAAGTACTCACGGCTTTGTCCCTGGCTATTCAAATGGCCAGACTATGAAGCCGAGCAGCAGTACGAGGATGACGATCAGCAGGATGTCTACCACAACTAGGAGCTTCTAACGTCAAGCGTTGGCCTGTGGACTAGAGAGTCCTTGTATCTTACGCTTCCGCTATGAACTTGTGTTTGTTCGTTGATCATTAGATCAACTATTCGTGTAATATGGATCATGTGATTCCAAGTTGTAAGACATTATGGTTTGTAATGAATGATGACTGTGATACTTAACTATTATGCCTCGCAACAACAATTTCCTAGGATTGCGATGTATGATATAATAGGCATCCGGACTTAAAAATCCGGGTGTTTACAAACAAACACAACATGTAGCATTACAAATAGATGATCTTGATCATGATAGGAAGCTCACAAGATCTAACATGATAGCACAACGAGGAGAAGACGACCATCTAGCTACTGCTATGGACCCATAGTCCAGGGGTGAACTACTCACACATCGATCCGGAGGTGATCATGGCAATGAAGAGCCCTCCGGGAGATGATTCCCCTCTCCGGCAGGGTGCCGGAGGCGATCTCCTGAATCCCCCGAGATGGGATTGGCGGTGGCGGCGTCTCTGGAAGGTTTTCCGTATCGTGGCTCTCGGTACTGGGGGTTTCGCGACGAAGACTTTAAGTAGGCGAAGAGGTAGGTCAGGGGGTGCCACGAGGGGCCCACACGCTAGGGCCGCGCGGCCAAGGCCTGGGCCGCGCCGCCCTAGTGTGGCGTCGCCTCGTCGCCCCACTTCGTTCCCCTTTCGGTCTTCTGGAAGCTTCGTGGAAAAATAAGCCCCTGGCCGTTGATTTCGTCCAATTCCGAGAATATTTCCTTACTAGGATTTCTGAAACCAAAAACAGCAGAAAACAGCAACTGGCTCTTCGGCATCTCGTCAATAGGTTAGTGCCGTAAAATGCATAATAATGACATATAATATGTATAAAACATGTGAGTATCATCATAAAAGTAGCATGGAACATAAGAAATTATAGATACGTTTGAGACGTATCAATAGCTGGGAAACTTTTGAGGACATGTTCGTGAAAAAATTCTTATCTACATGCAAGAAACCTGCGTCAATAGAGCAGCTACGGGCTTGTAGACAGAAGTATGATGAGTCGATGAGGACCTACATCCAGAGTTGGAACATTA
The DNA here is from genome assembly GCF_019359855.2 of Lolium perenne. Lineage (NCBI taxonomy): Eukaryota > Viridiplantae > Streptophyta > Magnoliopsida > Poales > Poaceae > Lolium > Lolium perenne. Next base: position 122,066,320 of record NC_067250.2, on the reverse strand, counting down.
TAAAAAAATCGGCAGAGAACATATCTGACGAACGAGCAATAGATGCGTTTATTGCTGGGATCCGAAGAAAGGACTTAGTCGAGGACTTGGGACGGACTAATCCGAAAACAATACCAACACTCATGGAAATAGCGAATCGCTAGGCAGATGGAGAGGATGTTGTTCACAAACGGCATAGGTCGCCTTAGGACGATCGTAATCGAAATATTCAAAATAGACGACGATTTTCTCACCAATTCTCTGAATATGACGGTCCCGGCCAAATATCGGGTGGTTTCCGAGGAAATAGTGGAGGTAATAATCGTGATGATTATCAAAAAAGTTGTGAACAGCGTAGCGATTACAGGGACAGTCCCCGTCCCAACAGGCAAAACAATGGACCAAGGTTCCAAAGGCCATATGTGTCACCCGAAGATCTCTTGAACGGACCATGCCAAATGCTTTTTTTTCTCGACAACAATGGAAAGAGGCAGTCGGGGCATCTGCAGAAGGATTGTCGAACTTTCCTAGAACTACACAGATATGCAGGGCATACAAGCACGCAGGCAGTAAACAGAAATCCCCAGGGGCCAAGGAGTGAGATCCATCTTACACCTCCTCCCGCAATCACGGACGAAAATCGACATCAGTTGCAATTGGCGGCAGCTCCACACCCGCCTCCTTATATCGACACCAATGGTGCGGTCTCCATGATTCAGAAGGCCAGGCCATCCAATAGAGCTCAAAAATTAATTTCGCGACAAGTCTTCATGGCAGAAAAGATGCCTCCACCTACAATCGAGTACCTGAATTGGTCGGGACAGGACAATGGCTTCACCATAGCGGACCACCCACAGCAAGTCCCTCGACCAGGACAATCAGCTTTGATCTTACCAGCGGTAATCGCAGGATTTGACGTTTCTCGAGTATTCATAGATGGAGGCAGCAGTTTAAACCTCATGTATGCAAATATATTGAGAAAGATGAATATATCCTTGGCAAACTTAAAACCAACCGACACGCGTTTCCATGGTGCTGTGTTTGAGTTGTTCCTTGGTAAGGTTCATCCGCTCCAGAGTCTCCAGGTACATGATGTTCAAGCTGGCTCCGCCATCCATGAGGCACTTGGAGAAGTCATACCCGTCAATGCGGGGACTCACAACCAAGGCATAGCACTCTTTCGGAATGACGGTGGGGTGTTCCTTCCTGTCAAACGTACACGGAGTTTCCGACCACCTGACATACTGCAGTACAGCTGGAACTGTGGCGTTCAGGATCCGGAGAACTGATTTGCTTGCACGGACTGTTGGGGTTCCAAGGAAGGTGTGGTACGCGCCCGCACTCTTTTTAACGAAGGGGTTGGTTTTAGCTGCGGATCCTTCCTTGGGATCCGGCGAAGCATCATCCTCATCCATCGCCTCGGAACTGTCCTCCTCCTTGTCCTTGTTCTTGCCCTTGCCTCCTTTGCCGCGTGGGCGGTGCTTCCGGGCTCGCTTGTATCCTGCTTTCGGGTCAGATTTGAGATCATTGACCCACTTGCAGTTGCGGTTGGTGTGAGTGGACTTCCCTGTAGCCGGATCCAGATGGGCCAGGCAAGGCATGTCTCTGTACTCTTCGTAAGTTTGGGGAGTGCGGGTTCCGGCAGCGGTGACCTCATCGCCACGCTGCTGGCCCCTTCCGGCTCCGCCTCCGCGCCCGCGGCCTCTTCCGCCTCCTTGGCCTCCGCGCTGGAAAGCCATGGCGATCAAGTCGGATCCGCCACTTCTTTGGTCATCAGGGGGATTTTTCCGCTTGGTGCCGCTGCTGCTACCGTTATCACGGTTCTTCTTTTGCTGATGCAGGGGAATTGCTGTAGCTGCTAGATCTCCGCCTGCGTCGTCATCGGCGGCAATATGATCGCTGGCGATGGTGATCATGTCATCCGAAGTCAGTTTGTTTGCATTGACCAAGCAAGTTAGCTTGTGCCGCAGCAGTCCTCCTCTCTGCAACCCACCAATAAAGGCGTGCATTGTTGTGCGGTTATCAACGTTCTCGCACTTGTTCCTGGTTTGCAACCATCGGGTGAGGAAACTCCTTGATGTTTCACCCTTCTTCTGGATACATGCCTGTAGGTCACTTGTCGTGGCAGGTCTCTTCTAGGTGCCCCTGAAGTGCTTCTCAAAGGCGTTCTTCAGGTCGAACCAGCAAAAGATGGAGTTCTTCTTGAGGTCACTGAGCCAGATCCGGGCTAGACCTACAAGGTACAACTGGAGCATGCGGCAGGCGATGTTAGGGTTTCCACCGTCGAAGGTTGCTGCATTGTAGTAATCCTCTATCCAAGTATCCAGCCTTTCGGTGCCATCATAATGCTTCAGGTTTCCGGGTAGCTTGAGGTTCATCCTTCGCTTTGGTTCCTCTCGAATCATCCTGCCAGAGCACTTTGGGCCGATGTAGTCAGTTCTGTACTCGTTGAGGCGTTCCCGTGCATCACGCGGGCCGCCTCTAGGGGTTCTTGAGCGAGAGCGAGATCTTTGGCCTCCGCCTCCGCCTCCACCTCCTCCACTTGGTGGTGGTGAGGGAGACTTGCGAGGGGGCCTGTAAGATTTTTTTGCTTCCGCCCTCCGATTACTGGCGGTCTTCCCGTGGCTCGCTCCGGCTCCAGTGGCTACCTTCACCTTGGTGATAGTCTCCTCCGTCGTTCCGGCTTCGGCGGGGCTTCGGCTCGCGTTCTGCGTTCCGACTCCTCCTGGGCTCAGGTTCGTGATCGTTGTTCCGGCTCCTTCTGGGCTCAGGTTCACGATCATTGTTCTGGCGAGGTTCCGGCGTACGCTCCCCGGTCTTCGGAGGCGGCATGTTGTCGCGGATATTGATTCCACCGACCCCATGGGGCCTAGTGTTTCCGACTGGACTACGGCGGCAAGGAGGTGGGGGGCGCGGATATCCGTTAGGTGGAGGTGACAGGTTCCGGTACTTGTTCCTACCAGCGTACATTGCATCCTTTCCCTTCTTCGGATCTGACGGAGGCGTCTTTGACGGTATGGGGATCGGATTTGGGTGTTCCCTTGTTTTTCTTCTGCGCTCCGATGACCCGGTGCGCGATTCGTCATCGAGGTTACGATTGTTATGGGCGTCCTTCTGCGCGGTAGAGACACAGAGTGATCCGGGTTGGATTCCAACCTGCGCGAAGTATCTGCCTTGATCTGCTGCTTCATAGCTGAGGCAACGAGCGTGCGTACGTAGTCGATATTGATCTCTTCGTCCTTCTTTTGCAAGATCTCCGCAGCCTTTTTCATGTTATCTTTCGGAGTTGTGAATGGTTGTTGCTCAGTGGGGGTCGCGAAGGTGATCTTGCGGGGAGGTATACCTTCCCGCCTGATTTGATCGACCTCCTGCTGAAGCTCAGTGACCTTGTCTTTCCACTGCTGTTGGAGCTCCTTGACTTTTACCAGTTGTTCGTCAACCTCACGTTCTCGCTGGTGGAAATTTTCCACGAAGTGCGCGGCTTCTTTCCTCTCGTCCAGCATTGCTGCTGCAGTTTTGGCGAATTTCTGGGCTGTTGCCAGCATCTCCTGCCGTTTGGCCTCTAGAGCCTCCGGATCTGCGGCGTCGTCGGGAGTTATAGGTTTGTTGAGGATCTCCGAGTGTGCGATTGCGTCCATGCCTGCCTGCGCCACCAGTTCTTCTGGGGACAGGACTTCCTGATGCGGTCGTTCCCGCGATAGCGGAGATCCTGCATCGGATGGCTGCGGGTCGGAAGTGGTGTGCTCATCTACCGATTCCTGCTGATCTAGCGCTGCTAAGGTCGCAAGAACCTGCTTAGGAGGAGCAGATTCCGCCTCAGCTGCCTCTTCATCCTCCAACTCCTTAGTGAGGCGGTTGTATTCTTCCGTGTCCATGGAGGAGGCGTCGTCGGAAATTGGATTGAGGCTGCCCAAAATTGACTCCTCTGCTTCTCTGGCATCCTCTGGCTGTTCCGGGGCGTCGCTGTCTCCGACAACTTCCTGTTGTTCCGGAGCGTCGCCGGCTCCGGCAGCCTCGTCCTGCACGGGCCCAGCTTCTTCCTGAGGAAGAGCGGTTCCAGCGGTATGTGCGAGGAAGTGCACGAAGTGGCACCTTTGCTTTTCTAACACTTGGGAGACCCAGGCGGATCTGCATCGATCTTCCACCTTTATTTCCTGCTCAGGGGCGGATTGGGTGGGCTTTGATTTTTCCAGATCTAAGGCGGAATCTTCCTTGGAAAGTTCCTGTGTCTCAGATCGGATCTTCGCGACGACGTCCCGCTCTGCGGCGGTCACGTCAGTGTTACTTACCAGGGCGTTTCCGTCGGAATCGACGGTCTCGCCAATGAAGAGGTGTATCCCGCCGATCGGGATGATGGAGAGCTTGACGGGGTTTGTCTTAGCCGGAATCCAGCAATCATCCTCAGGGACGATCGGAAAGTTTCCGGCGTACTTGACGCGCCCCACGATGATGGTGTTGCCGATGCCTCCGAAGGTAGAACCCTCCCGGTTCCGGCCTCTAGACGCCGCAGGCCCCACGGTGGGTGCCAACTGTCGTTGCCTATTCGACGGTACTCCAGAGGAGGGATCCTCATGGAGGGGAGAAGAAGTATGGGCCATTGGGTGGAGAGTCCTTGGGACGGTGGTACGCGATTTACCCAGCTTCGGACCACCTGCACGATGGCAAGGCCTACTGCTGCTTGTCTGGAATTATCTGGGCGCTTTCGCGTTGTTACAATGAGTTGTGGTTGTGCCTCTAGGGCTCCCGAGATCCGGCTTATAAAGGCGCACGGATCTAGGGTTTACATGGAGAGTCCTAGCCGGATTACAGGTCACCTAACTACGGTACAATGTCTTGCCGTGTACATCAAGGATCCGCCTTCCATCTACGTCGTACTGAATCCGGGTTCCTTATGGAGTTATGGGCCTCCACGGATCCGGCTTCCTCCGAAGGTCGGTTAGGATCCGGCTTACTGATCCTGGGCTGGACTTCATCCTTCATGATCAACAGCAACTGGGCCGCCCGATGGGCCACATGCCACATCACCGTCTATGGGCCACCCGGGCTTGCCGGATCTAGGCACCGTCGATGGTACACCCATGAAGTATACCCACAACAATAAGGAAAACATCGACTGCGGTGCTTCAAGGATTGGTGACAGAGGAGTATTATTGGTAACTTCGGGAGCTTTTGATCAAATACAAGTTTTTATTCAAAAGCTCGGGGGCTACTTTTTAAAGGGGTTTGATAAAGGAGTTGATTCAGAAAGACAAACATTATTCTACAGCCGTCATCAGCAACAACGTCATTGAAAGAGAACTTCGAGTAGTTTCATCAAGGATATCGACAGGGAAATCTCGAGTATTTCAACAAAGAAAAGGCGAGAGCCTATGATCAAATACAAGCATTTGTTCATATGCTCGGGGGCTACTCTTATCAGAAGTATTGTTTATACTTTTGATAAGAAAGTAACGCAGATGATAAAGTATAGAGTTGTTCAACAGTAAAGCAAGTTGAGCCTACAACCAAGTATAAATACTCGACTGTAGCCTCGGGGGCTACTCCCATCGGGAGCGCTGGTCACGCACCCGATAAAGATGGGAGAACTAGAAGAGATGACAATATAGTGACAAAAGTACTAAAAAGGTGAGCCTACAACCAAGTACAAGCACTTGGCTGTAGCCTCGGGGGCTACTCCCATCGGGAACGCTGTTCGCGTACCCGATAAAATTAAAGAAGTCATGGTGAGCATATTTCGAGTTACAAAATAACTCTTCATATACTCCTATCGGGAGGACAAGATAAAAATATACAAGTCATCCGCTGACTCGACTAAATGCGCTATTCCAGCAGCCGAAAATGCACTCGACAATATATTCTCAGAGCGCCTCAGTCGCGATTTAATCTCTGAATGCCGCAATACTTTGCGAAGGTAAGACCCCAGGATCCGTCCTGCGCGGTGTGGCATCGCCTCTGAATGTGTTCTGCTACTTTTTTCTGTATCAACAGATACGAAGAAAAATCCTAACGGACGCGTTAGGTACCCGATAAAACATGACTGGAATTCGGCATCTGGTAAGACCTTAAGCGGCACATGTCGAATTACGCCAGTATCCCGAGATCATGTCCAGGGACGTGATCTTGAAGTAGGTTTTTGCGGGATTGCCACAAGAGCAGTTAACTGGTACCGTATCTGTCAGATGAACCAGCCCCAACTACCGTTATCCCTGTACAATATACGATTGTTTTATGAAAGTTATTTACTGACTCGAACAAATCATATGATAATTGTAAAGATGGAGATTTCCCCTGATTCTTCGATTCAAGCAAAATCTCGGGGGCTACTGACATAGGCATTCCCAACGGGCCTGTCGAAGATGGTACGCGGGGTTTACTGAAGGCCCACGACCCGAAGTTTATGAAGCCCAGAAGCCCAGTTACGAGATAGTTGGGAAAGATAGAGTTGTATTAGGAATAATGACTTGTAACAATTACGAGACGAACTCAAAGAGTCTCCCGGACTTTGTAACTTGGCGTGGGGTGTGTTCACCTTCAAAAGATCCTTCTACATTGACTGAGTTAAGGATAGCGTAGATTTGATGATGCGCCACAGTCCAGCTGGCTGCCCTGGCGATACTGTCGATACTTTCTTGATCCGAATAATACTTGGCGCTGCAGACGAACGGGGTGTCATCCGAACCTAGCCCGTGCCTGGTGTCGCAGTTGAGGCAATAATATGGCATCAGATCGGACGATGCAGAATCATCGGATCCAATAGACATAGATGAGGTCGAACGGCGCAGAGACGATGATGGCGAAGATGTTGGCGTTGATGCTGATAACGTAGCCGATAGATTGACCGAGATCGGAGTCGATGCGATCGATCCTGCAGCTGATGAAGCCAAAGTCCTTGACGTGCTGGGGGGCTTAGGGTTGACGGAATCCTACAGGCTAGCACGAGATATTGGATACCAAACAAACGGGGAGAGAGATTTACCTAGGTTCGGGGCCCTCGATGAGGTAAAACCCTTACTTCTCGCTTGTCTGATCTTGATTATCGAATATATTGGGTTACAATGGGGTAGCCGATAGGCTATGCTTTTTTTCTTGTCGAGAGGCTAAAACTATAGGGTTCTAGATCTTGACTTGCGGTGAATATATGTGTTGAAGTTGTCTCTCGGCGGACCCTCTCCTGGCCCTTATATAGCAGGCCAGGCCCCGAGAGTTCTGTCCGGACTCGACTAGGTTACAAAGAGATCTACTCTAATCTTTCCTTGTTTAACATCGTGTTGCCTTGTTCATCAAGAATCCTTCTTCGGGTGAGTCTCCTTTACTGGAACTGACGTATGGGTCCACCTTGGTTGTTGGGCAATCTTCATGGGCCCCTAGCTGGGCCGTAGGAGGTAGTCTAATGTTGGTTACTCGAAGGGTAATGCCCACATCAGCATGCAAGATCACAAATAACATATAAAACAGATCTATAATCAACTCAATCATAGTACTCAATACTCATCGGATCCCAGCAAACACAACATGTAGCATTACATAAAGATGATCTTGATCATGTTAGGCAGCTCACAAGATCTAAACATGAAGCATAAGGAGGAGAAGACAACCATCTAGCTACTGCTATGGACCCGTAGTCCAAAGATGAACTACTCACGCATCACTTCGGAGGCGGGCATGGTGATGAAGAGGCCTTCGGTGATGATCTCCCTCTCCGGTAGGGTGCCAGGAAGAGCTTCAGAACCCTCCCGAACTAGGGTCGACGATGGCGGCGGCTACGAAACTTTTCGTGGATAGAGGCTCGGGTCTTTAGGTTTTTCCCGAGGATGTCAATTTATAGATGAAAGGGCGATGTAGGTGGGCGCCCGGGGGGCCCACACCATGCCTAGGCGCGACCAGGGGCGCCTAGGGGTGGTGTGGCCGCCTCCCGGCTCTTCTCCGTCCCCCCTTTGGACTCCGTCTTCGTGACAACAAAATAGAAACTTCGGCTTTTGTTTCGTTCAATTCCGAGAATACTTCCAGAACAACTTTTCTGAAATACAAAAACATCAGAAAACAGGAACTGACACTGTGACATCTTGTTAATAGGTTAGTTCCAAAAAATACATAAAAATGGCACGAAGTGTAAACAAAACATATAGAATTGGTGTAAAACAAGCATGTATCATAAAAAATTATAGATACTTTTGCAACATATCACTCCCGGACAAGTTCACCGAGTTCGTCGATGATGTCGAGCCGGCCCAGTTGCAGCTACGGGAGGCCCGCTGCAACTTCTGCCGGTGGCCTGTCGAGATCTTGTTCGACGGGCAGAGCAAGATGTACCTGCACACGGGGTAGGACAAGTTCGCCCGCGACCTCGCGCTCGGGCCCGACTGCCAGCTCACCTTCCTCTATGAGGGGGACGGCGAGATGATCGTCAAGGTGTTCGACGACACATCCTGCCGCAGACACTACCACACCGGCGAGTCCGGCTCGGACACTGACAGTTAAAGCTGTTAGAATGTTCTTTCTTTGCAGCTAATATTGCCACGAGCCAATTGAAGCCACTAGTGGTGGTTTCTGGATGTTCTTCCCCGAAAGGACCAACTTGGCTATAATTACCAGCTGGATTTTCCAGTTTGGGTGATTGAGTGTGCCCGAGAGTGTTCTTTCTTGGCAACGAACATACGGAACCAACACTAGTTAGGTTTCGTCATTTTGCAATGTTTTAATTTGTGCCAACCATGGTTCAAACTATGTATTAGTTTGTGTAAACCATGTTCCCAATTATGTATTAGTTTGTGTAAAACCATGTTAATATTTGGAACTATGTTTTAATGGAGAAGAGGAAAATTAACAAGTAGAAAAAAATGCGTCGCCCCGCTGGAGCCACCCCTAGGCGCAAACGGACGCGCGGACAAAAACGGTCATTTTCGCGTCTGCCAGACGATGCAAACGGACACGCGCAAACAATTTGAATGTCTGAAATGCGTCGCCCCGTTGGAGATGGCCTAAGTCACGGGGAGATTTGCATGCGTCGCCCCGTTGGAGATGGCCTAAGTCACGGGGAGATTTGCGTTCCGACCTCATTTGCCCCGATTAGATTCAGATTCACCTGATGAAATTCAACTGAGGAACGGAGCGACCCTAAACTTTTTTTCTTAGCTATGCACATTTATTTAGAATGTATTTTAATTTTTTTTAAAATAAATACAGAAAAATGACTCTGTAGGATAACGTTGCATAGAAAACAAAAATTTTCCTACCGCGAACACGCAATCCAAGCCAAGATGCAATCTAGAAGACGGTAGCAACGAGGGGGTATCGAGTCTCACCCTTGAAGAGATTCCAAAGCCTACAAGATGAGGCTCTTGTTGCTGCGGTAGACGATCACTTGCCACTTGCAAAAGCGCGTAGAAGATCTTGATCACGATCGGTTCCGGCGCCACGAACGGGCAGCACCTCCGTACTCGGTCACACGTTCGGTTGTTGATGAAGACGACGTCCACCTCCCCGTTCCAGCGGGCAGCGGAAGTAGTAGCTCCTCTTGAATCCGACAGCACGACGGCGTGGTGTCGGTGGCGGTGTAGAAGTCCGGCGGAGCTTCGCTAAGCTACGCGGGAAATATGAAGTGGAGGAGCAAAGCTAGGGTTTGGGAGGGGGTGGCCGGCCACTCAAGGGGGGCGGCCAAGCTATGGTCTTGGGGTGGCCGGCCCCCTCCCTTGGCCCCTCATTATATAGGTGGATCCCAAGTGTTGGTGTCCAAGTCTTCGAATAAGACCCGAAACCAAAACCTTCCATAGGAGGGGGCAAACCTAGCCCAACTAGGACTCCCACCCAAAGGTGGGATTCCCACCTCCCATGTGGGGTTGGCCGGCCCCCTATGGTGGAGTCCACTTGGGACTCCACCCCCACTAGGGCTGGCCGGCCATGGAGGTGGAGTCCCTTGTGGACTCCACCTTCCTTGGTGGTTTCTTCCGGACTTTTCTAGAACCTTCTAGAACCTTCCATAGAACCTTCCGCGACATTTTATTTCACATAAAATGACATCCTATATATGAATCTTATTCTCCGGACCATTCCGGAACTCCTCGTGATTTCCAGGATCTGATCCGGGACTCCGAACAAATATTCGAACTCCATTCCATAATTCAAGAACTACCATTTCAACATCCAACTTTAAGTGTGTCACCCTACGGTTCGAGAACTATGCGGACATGGTTGAGTACTCACTCCGACCAATAACCAATAGCGGGATCTGGAGATCCATAATGGCTCCCACATATTCAACGATGACTTTAGTGATCGAATGAACCATTCACATACATTACCAATTCCCTTTGTCTCACGATATTTTACTTGTCCGAGGTTTGATCTTCGGTATCACTCTATACCTTGTTCAACCTCGTCTCCTGACAAGTACTCTTTACTCGTACCGTGGTATGTGGTCTCTTATGAACTCTTTCATATGCTTGCAAGACATTAGACGACATTCCACCGAGAGGGCCCAGAGTATATCTATCCGTCATCGGGATGGACAAATCCCATTGTTGATCCATATGCCTCAACTCATACTTTCCGGATACTTAATCCCACCTTTATAGCCACCCATTTACGCAGTGGTGTTTGGTGTAATCAAAGTACCTTTCCGGTATAAGTGATTTACATGATCTCATGGTCATAAGGACTAGGTAACTATGTATCGAAAGCTTATAGCAAATAACTTAATGACGAGATCTTATGCTACGCTTAATTGGGTGTGTCCATTATATCATTCACACAATGACATAACCTTGTTATTAATAACATCCAATGTTCATGATTATGAAACTAATCATCCATTAATCAACAAGCTAGTTTAAGAGGCATACTAGGGACTTCTTGTTTGTCTACATATCACACATGTACTAATGTTTCGGTTAATACAATTCTAGCATGATATATAAACATTTATCATAAACATAAAGATATAAATAATAACCACTTTATTATTGCCTCTAGGGCATATCTCCTTCAGACTCGTGTATATCTTAACATGTTACATATTCATAAAGTTGTTTCAGCAAAAATCAACATGTTGCGTAAAAGAGACAAATTTTGATGCTAAAATATTCCATTTCTCGAGACATTTGTTTATCTTTTTTTATGCAGGGCACAAAACGTGTCGGTTTTACGTGAAACTTTAGGTATGCACATAAAACATGTTCCCCTACATGCCAAACTTTTCTGCTAAATTTTTTAACTTTTGAAAAGATGTTTTATACATACTGGGTGCATGTGCACCCGATATTAGTTTTGAGTTTCCGCTTAAGCCGAAGAATTAGGACAATAGCCAGACGGAACATCTTATCACACAAGATCGACTGGTTACTAGTATGCATGAAATAAGTATGATTTATTGACTCTCCTGTTTGTAAGCTACTAATAAGTTCGGTGGTTTTAGTTTTGAACTAAAATCATGGCAATGTTTCGAATGGTAGTATAAGAAACACGTCTCTCGCCGTTCAAAGATTGAAGTCCACTTACATTGATAACAAGGATGGTGGCGAGAGCGGTTAATACCTCCGCAGGTGATGTCCTCGCGGGCTTGATTAACTTGTCGTTCCAAGTAGAAGGGGAGAATGGTTCCCAAGTTTAGCATCATATTGCAATTTGGGATACCAACTTTGGCGAGGATGATCATGTCATTCTCATTGACTCTTGTGTATTCACCACATGCATGTAAGGTGTTAGCAATAACATAGTACAAATAGCGAGTGTTAGGACTTTCAATGTGGTATTCTCAAATATGCTCATTTGATGGAAATAAGATAGGGAGATGGATTCAAACATTGGTTTGCGGAGGTGCTGTGGCAATTGAAGAACCTAAAGTGATCACACCGCTCACTAAGAGTCATGTCATACTTGTGGTTCCTCAGCTGGAAGGTGACTATATCCACACCTTCATTCGTGCTCCTAAAGAAGGCGAGCATGATGTGCTTCAATGTCTTCAACAACTCCAAAGTTAAGCGGCAATAGGTCGGGGCGTCCTGTAAATAAATTCTTGCAACCCCACATTAGTAATAAGCATATTTAAATTGGTACATATCCCGAGATGGTTAACAACAACGGGACATGCCCATTTGGTGGACTTGATGGTGCATGCAGGAGGTGCATGCTTGAAGCGGGCAAAGTCATGGTTCCTACTCAGCTCAACCCCGAGGAACTCATCCACGGGCGGAGCTAGAGCCAAAATGACCCGGTGTCATCCAATACATCACACATAATTTTTCATTTTAAGTAGGGGTGTCACTCACTAAGAATAGATGTAATATACAAAGAAATTTGGTTTGGAGCCCACCTGCAGGCTGAACCTAGGTCCGCCCATCCTCGGTGGCCTTTCCCCTCCTGGATTGTCCCCTTGTGTTCATATCTAACAATGGTAAACTTTGAAAAAATTAGCACCTTGGTTCCAATAGATTAAAGCAGTAGTCGGTCATCTATAAATTAACGTGCAAAGATCTCCTCAAAACAATACTACAAAACGTGCTCAACAAAAAAATGGTTCATATTCTTTTATGAGCTAAGATTTGAAATATAAAGATTTTGGGCAAAGATTCGCAAAAAGTAACTGAGGATCGGAGGAGAAACGTACCGTAGATCGTTGATGCAAGAGGACTTGCCGAGAAATCAACAGAGTAAAGAGATCCTCAAGGGTGTTTCCATAGTTTGGAGGAAGAAGAAAAAAAAGGTGTTTGTGATCTAAGATACCACTTCCCGAGCAAATAGAGTGTCTGCTCGACTGATACGGGCATACTCTACGAGCGGGGATGCTTGTACCAGTGCTCGTTATCTTCCCAGCAGATTTGGATACCTTGGCCGTTATCATTGTACGTTCACACGTGCTCGTTAAGATTAATGTTTCCACGATTGATTTTTCCGATAAACTAGTATGGTCGCGTTGTACGATCACATTGAACAAAATAAAAAAAAAGCAGCACACACAAGCCAGCTCTAGTGCTTACCCCATGGTTTTTGCGCTTGTTGAAAACCCAACCGTCGTGGTTGTCGGTGCCGGAGACGTACCGCTTCGCGACGATGCCACAGTTGGAGCAGGGAACCAGGGGAATGTGGGGCGCACAGTGGCGGAGCAACGACGAGCGATCCGAGCTTGATGCAGACATCGCGGCCACCAACGACGACCCGCGGCGAGAACTCCGGCAACACAATCGCTCCGGTGGTAGGGATGCAACTGATTTGGGAGCTAGGGTTTTGTTTTGGAGGGAAGATGAATTGTTTGCGCGGATGGGGGGATATGGTAGTTACGTCGGTTTAGCATTTTACCCCTCCACCTTCTCCAATCTTTGACTCGGCTCCTCTCGGGACTGACATCGGGCTCAGATGCGCACCAACACCCAGAATACAACGCGCGTCGACACATGGTGACCATCGATGAGACAACCAAGCCGTATTTAGTTACCGTAGAACGTGTATCCTGAGTACCCTGACAGAGGCCGGCAGTGTTGCGAAGTTTGGATAGGCACCATGTATTTTACTCCTTAGACGCCCTTGCCGAACAAAGTTACTATGCTCTAACCATTCCTCCAAACATCCTTGCATTAAACACGATTTGTTAAAATATGAAATTCACGAGCTGATTTGTACTCAGGAGCGGTGTTTTGGAACATGGGTGCATATGCTCCCTATATTTTGAAATGCATCTTACATACATTTTAAATTTTTAAAAAATTGAAACTAAAAGTTCGCACATACATCTTCACGTGCTACGTGCTCACAAAGTGGTTTCATAAAAAATCGACTTATCATGTGACGTGTGTAAAAAAGACAAAATTCAGTGCTAAAAATAATGCTTTTTACAAGATAAACTTTCTCTTTTTTATATAGACCATACAAAATATTGGTTTTTCGTGAAACTTGACGAACACACGTATATTATGGAGATGTACATGTAGAATTTTTTGTCCAAGTTTTTTGATATTTCGAAATATAATTTTTTGGTAGAGGGAGCATATGCACCCGGGAGCCGAATTGAATTTCCGGCTCAGTTTGTGACAAAAACCGGGAGAGAAAAGTATCTTCACTTGGTGTGGTTTTCGGGGTTTCTCCGTTCCTGCCCAATAGACCCAGAACGGGTCAGAACCCCCAGCTCCCCCGCTCCGACTCCAGCGCCGCGGAAATACCTCTCGTCGCCGCCGCCGCCGCCGGGGAAGAGAAGTACAGCGCAGGCCGAAGACTCGCCACCTCGACGGCGAAGGTACTATCGTCCCCGCTTCTCTCTATTGGGCCGTCGCCCGCCGGGCAGGAAATACGCCCAGCTTGATATCTGCCGCTACGCGAACCCTAACTTAGCTTGCTTAGGTTGGTCTGATTCGGTTCATCCTTTTCCAAGACAAGATACTTCGATTTTGATCCATCCATTTACTCGCGAATTCGATTGGATTGTTCTAGGACCTTGATTTCCCAGAAATTCGGGGGTTTAACTGGCCCACACGTGCCTGTTTAAGTCCGCTATTAATTGGTTATTATTAATTGTCATGCAGTTCAGACAGCCTCGTGCTGTGCCTGTTTAAGTCCTATATTAATTGGTTATTACTTGTCATGCAGATCAGACAGCCTCGTGCTTCAGGTAGAGCCTGACCACAGAGAATGGCTGAGTTCCTGCAACTCGAGATGCAAGATGGGGTAAGGATGACCTGGAATGTCATACCGGGCACCAAGCAGGATGCCGCTAACTGTGTTGTCCCTGTTTCTGCCATATATACTCCTCTCAACCCGAACACCGAAATTCCTGTTCTTCCTTATGCTCCCCTCCGCTGTCGCATTTGCCGTTCCATCCTCAACCCCTTCTCGATGGTTGACTTCAATTCAAAATTGTGGCTCTGCCCATTCTGCTTTCACCGCAACCACTTCCCCCAGCAATACTCTTCTGTTTCGCAAACCAACCTACCTACCGAACTATATCCTCAATATGCTACTGTTGAGTACGTGGCCACTGCCGAAACAGGGCCTGTATCGCCACCAGTCTTCCTCTTTGTTGTTGACACTTGCATAATTGAGGAGGAAATTGGCTATCTGAAGTCTGCTCTAGCGCAAGCTGTTGAGCTATTGCCGGACCATTCCCTCGTCGGATTTATAACTTTCGGGACATATGTGCAGGTTATATTCGCCTTTCTCTCATAACTATTTCAGTGCTTAATCTTCTGATCAAAAAATTGATAGGAATACATGTTGATCCATGTAGGTGCATGAATTAGGTTTTGGCTTGTTGCCTAAGTCATATGTGTTCAGGGGGACAAAGGAGGTTACCAAGGATCAAATTCTTGAGCAAATGGGTTTCTTTGCAGGGAAAACAAAACCAAAAACAGGTGTGATTGCTGGCGCAAGGGATGGTCTTTCAGCAGAAAGTATTGCTAGGTTCCTGTTGCCTGCTTCTGAGTGCGAGTTTATGTTGAATTCAGTTAAGAACTCTCCTTACTTATCCAGGAACTTGAGCAAATTTTAGGTCTCTAATGCAATATTTATTATTTCTCTATCGCAAAATAATATTTTTGGAAAAATAATCAGTTGCAAATTGTTGATGTTTGTTTTCTATTTCTGCAGGTTATAGAAGAACTGCAAAAGGACCCGTGGCCTGTTTCTGCTGATCAGCGAGCATCAAGATGCACTGGTGCTGCGTTAAGTGTTGCAGCCGGTCTGTTGGGGGTTTGTGTACCTGGATCAGGTGCTAGAATTATGGCATTTATAGGTGGTCCGTCTACAGAGGGACCTGGTTCTGTAAGTCATTTCTGCAACGAATATCACATCTTATTTTCTTCTTTGTTGATGTTGTACATGTACAACCCTCCGTGCTCTGGTCATGCCACAGTGATAAGGGCAGAAACATGTCCCTACCCCCAGCAATAATTATTCAACATTTCTTAGCATGCTTTGGAGTATTTCTAACACCCTTGTCCCTTGCCCAGTTCAGCTCGTGTGCTTACTAATAGTTGTGAGTTAGTCCCAACTAGCTAGTTTAGCTGCTTTATTAAAGTAATAAGTTCAATATGGACCTTGGACGACCCCATGCTGAGTTATTACCTAGGTTGATCCTTTTACTGTAAAACAAAGATGAAACCTTGATGTTGATATGTGATGGACATACCCAGGTATTATGTATTTAGAGTCCATGTGATGGATGTTTGTGGGTTTGCTCACTTGCTCTGTGCTTTGCTGTTCCAGAGATAGTTTCTTATGTATTCTCTGTAGTGAAGCTGACCCAACTTTTGTACTTAAGTTAGCTCATAACTCATTTAAAATTATGGTGCCTTTTCTGATAAAGTAAGTTCCAGGGAATAAGAGTATACAACATTTTTCGCGGTAATACTCCAGTTTGGAGATTTTTTTTTTGTTGAGAAGTTGGGGTTATCCTTGGGAAATAGCATGATACAGAACCTGGGTTTTCGTTAGAAAATAGCTTGATACATTAATACATTCTGATGATATTTTTTTGTGTAATGTCAGATAATATCTAAGCCCTTATCAGAGCCAATTCGTTCACACAAAGACCTCGATAAAGGTTCTGCTCCACTTTATAACAAAGCTGTTAAGTTCTACGAGGAGATTGCAAGTCAGCTTGTGCATCAAGGGCATGTGCTTGATCTATTTGCATGTGCACTTGATCAGGTTTGTCCTTTGTTGTATAGATTATCCATATCACCTTTTCTTCGTCAAGAACAAGCATTAGTTTGATAATGAGAATACTGTTTATTTTCTCGGTTTTGGTCACTCCAATGTAGTAGACTTGAACCAGTGTTGCTGTGTATCATTCATACATACACTGCTACCGCATAAGCATGCTTGTCTCACCATAATGTGAAAAATATTAGGTGAAGCATTTATTGCCTTGAAACTATTTGTGTAAGCATTTTTTTTTTGTCTTGGAAGTCCCATGATTTTTATTATGATTGTGTATCATGCTATTTCAGTCACTAAATTGATACTACTCGTGCAAGCCTTTATTGTCTTGGAAGTTCCATGACTGCAAGATACTGTTATTTCAGAATTCAGGTGGATGCACCTAATCTCATAATGTAAACTTCTCTTAACCCGATTTGTTAGAGAAACTTTGGCAAATTTTACCAGCTAAGAGAGTAGAGAATACATAGAGGAATGACGACCCATTCTGAGTACAACTGACAAGTCACTGATAATGTACAAACCACCCTCTTTTGGTAACTATCTAAAGTGCCTATGCAATAGGATTTGTCAAAAAAAAGTATAAGGCCAAATGTCAGCGAAAAACTATTGTTAGTTGGCTAATCACAGCACACTGTTAACTTATGCATGATCTTCCAATGTCTATGCACAGCCGCCTTGATATGGTTACTAATATATTCTAATTCCTCAGGTTGGTGTTGCCGAGATGAAGGTTGCAGTGGAGAGAACTGGGGGAATAGTTGTGCTTGCAGAAAGTTTTGGCCATTCTGTTTTTAAAGATTCACTTAGACGCATTTTTCAGTCAAGCGATAATGACCTTGGCTTATCGTTCAAGTAAAGATACTCTTCTGCCTGCTTTGTTTAGCTGCATGTAGCATATTTATGTTTGGTTTGTCTTCTCTGCAAATATATTTTGGGAATTGCTTTGACTCTATTTTTACTGCAACCAGTATTGTCACTTGCTGCTTTTAATTTATTTTCAAAGGCATCTATGACCATCATAGATAAGTATAGTGCTCCCCAGTACTGATTGGGATTTAATTTTGAATTCTGATGCACTAATTGACTATGTTTCTCGAGACAAAAGTGCTTGTGTGATACATATACTTCGTTCTAATCATCCACATAGGTTCGTCATACATGAAACGGCAGTTTCAAGGGTGTAAAATACATTAATGCCACCGAGTAACCTGCCACAGTACAGCTTTGTTATTGAACCATCTGTTTATGTATTTACATTATTTTTGCAGTGGTATATTTGAGATCAACTGCTCCAAGGATGTCAAAATTCAAGGCATCATTGGACCTTGTACTTCCCTTGAGAAGGTACAGTATGTGCTTAGTTACATGTTACTGTCTTAGAATGATGGCTGTATTCTGTACTTATTAGTCTTTTGGCATGTTGCTGCTTCTGCAGAAAAGTCCTCTATCCTCAGATACAGTGGTAGGTCAGGGGAACACTAGCGCTTGGAAGATGTGTGGTCTAGACAAGAAAACATCACTATGCCTAGTATTTGATATTGTCAGAAAAGATGCCCCAGACACAACCGATCAATCGAAAAATGAGTTCTACTTCCAATTCTTGACCTAGTATGGAATCTGCTATCCCCCTTCCATCTCCTTGTTGAACAGTTGATACTGTTGCAGAAGTATATGTGTCTGACTTGGAGGTGCCACATGCAGTTATCAGCATCATGATGGCCAGATGAGATTGCGATCGACTACAATTTTGAGAAGATGGGTTGCTGGTTCTGGCAGTGTGCAGGTAAGTTTTACTTCGTGCACCTTGATGATATTTTTTTTCTTTTAAATGTTTTCTCCTTTCGGTTGTACCCATTTCTCAGAATTTAGTTAGCTGAACAATTCTACTGAACCCATTTCATTGTGTTACCCTACCCAGTGTTTCAGTGTTTCCTCAATTCTTTTAGAAAGAAAAGCAATGCAATATTGTTACTTATTGGATTAT
Organism: Lolium perenne; assembly: GCF_019359855.2. Taxonomy (NCBI): domain Eukaryota; kingdom Viridiplantae; phylum Streptophyta; class Magnoliopsida; order Poales; family Poaceae; genus Lolium; species Lolium perenne. The sequence continues at coordinate 122,047,713 of NC_067250.2, read as the reverse complement.
TTCATGTGCTGTAGGAGCTAATAACTGGCTTCGATCAAGAGGCAGCAGCAGCAGTCATGGCACGCTTGGTCTCATTCAAGATGGAAGCTGAGGTACTTTCTGGTAGCCTGTTACTCTCATTAAATTGTTTCAACACTTAATGTGGCCATGACAGACCATCCTTTATGTTTTGGAGATCAAATATAGCATCATAAAAAATTTGGAAGCATGAAATTCAGCCTTGCATATCTTCTGTTTATGCGATATATATACAACAGCCTTCCTTTTCTGTTAGGATTGTTCGTGGCAAATTTACAGTTTGCTTGTAGAAAAATGTGTTAAACCCAGTTTCATTATTTCATCCTGACCTAGGTCCTGCACAAGAGTTTGTGACTTAGGGGGTAAGTCGAGTCAGACCTATAAACATTATATGTGCTTAGACTTGTGGAATTAAGAATACAGAATTAAGGGCCTCTTTGTTTGTGCTTCTACTGGATTTCCACGGAAATAAGCCACCAAATCCATTGGTGGAGCCAGGATAACAACTCTGTGTTGTCAGCTTAATGCTGTGTAGTCAAATACATGTGTTTGTATAAATTTTTAATGGCATTTCTATTTTCGTGCCCTCAAGTCCTTAGTTGTACTCCGTTTTCCACAGCTCCTTAGTTTTTCCTAAGTTTTCCCCAAGCCCTTGTGAAACCCTCAGAAGGAGCTCGGATGGGAGGATTCCCGTTTAGTTGACTGTTCCATGCTGACATGTGGGGCCGCGTCGCGTGAGACTAGTAGAAAGGGACAACGTTTGGTTGTACGTGAGAGCTCGATTCTGTCTCTCTTGGCCCAAATAGGCATTTTTCAGAGCGCCTTTTTCCTCTCTCTCTCTGTAACAGTTCTCTCTCTTTTCACCAAATTAGTATCAAATCTAGAGAAGCTTCTATTTCTATCTTTCTTCAATGATTGTTGCCTTTTGGTCCTCATTTTTTGCCTTATATGGTAATAAATCTAGTAGCAAATCTAGAAGCTAGTATAGGATAAATTCACAGCAGCATAATAAATCCAGAAAACTAAATATAATACATAAACTGCATACAACAGCCAATAACGATGTTAATTTTCACGACAAACTAAGCTGAAAATAATACAAGGCGCAATGTATGGCCAACATGAGGATTAGGATAGATGAATGAATTTGTTCTTCATTCAACATATTTCTTCGTCGCTCCATTCTCTGACCTGAAGGAAATATTCATTGAACTCCTTCCGTCTGCAGTGTGCAGCCAATACATCCTCCAAACGTTATAACCTTTGTTCATTTCTCAGACCGTAGTTTCCTAATCTATCCACACGTAGTGGCCACTCATCTCAGGTCTTTATATCATCAAAGTACTCTCGGATATAACCCAAATCCGCGTAGTAGATGTAGCCAGGTCGAAGTGTCGGGTGCACTTTGGTGTCGATGGAGATACACCGAATATAATGGACGAAGAAGGCACGATGGAGAGAGTGGCTCTCAGTGTCCACACGGTACACCAATGGCTGACCTTCCTCCAAATGCTTGTTGTCACTGCCGCCGCCCAACAACACAAGCAGTAGATCACCATCCGACTTCACAAGGTAGAACTTGTCATTTTCAAGTTCTGGAAATAAAAATACTGTCTCCATATTGATAATGCTCGCGCGCTGCTCCAACTGGATATTGTTGGTGCACACTAATTTTCCGAACTCAAAATTGTTCACAGCTATTGCATACAATTCACCATTGAACGGGGTAATGCAACGCAGAGAATGGTGCTCCATCGAAAATCTTCCTTCTCCCCAATCTTCATATATAACCTTAGCTGGAGTGCTCTCATCGACCCAAAGCAATTTCCGCCGGGTAATCTGTGGAAACGAAGACCATAGTCGGGGACTTCATTACAGCGACTGACTCCAGAATAACGGTGTTCAATGTCTTTGTGAGTGGGTCCAGAAGCCATATCTTGTGCGGCTGGTTCTTCGGGGCAAGCACGATGACGCCACGACAAAAGCCGACGAAGTAGTATCTAAAACATATTGATGAAGATAACATTCAACATTAAGATGTTTACGATTGAACATAAAATTAGATTAACTCTATAGGTATGGAGGAATTTGAACCTTGCATGAACTTCCGTTAGATCGATGGTGACGTAGCGGGATGTGCGAAGGTGGACTCAGCGGCGCGTGGAAGAGCGTGTTCTACCATGATCCATTTTTGCAGGTGCACGTCGGGCTCAGGTAAACCTGAGCGCCAATTTCTACAAACTTGCCTCAAAGCAGATTAGGTGTCCACGTACTTCTCGTTCGCCAGTCGCCGATCTTGTGAAGTGGTCCGCAAGCCATGAGAGAGGCCCAGTTCACGGAACTGCTTTGAGGCTGCTTACTAGCGATGGACCACTTCACAAGATCGGCGACTGCTTACTGCGAACGAGGAGTACGTGGACACCTACTCTGCTTTGAGACAAGTTTGTAGAAATTGGCGCTCAGGTTTACCTGAGCCCGACATCACCTGCACGAATGGATCATGGTAGAACACACCCTTCCACGCGCCGCTGAGTTCACCTTCCTCCACCTCCGCACATCCCGCTACGTCACCATCGATCTAACGGAAGTTCATGCAAGGTTCAAATTCCTCCATATCTATAGAGTTAATCTATTTTATTTTTAATCGTAAACATCTTAGTGCTGAATGTTATCTTCATCAATATATTTTAGATACTACTTCGTCGGCTTTTGCTGTGGCGTCATCGTGCTTGCCTGAAAAACCAACCGCACATGATACGGCTTCTGAACCCACTCACAAAGACACTGAACACTATGTTTGACGTGCAGATACCATCTGTTATTTTGGAGTTCGTCGTTGTAATGAAGTCCCCGACTATGGTCTTCGTTTCCATAGATTACCCGGCGGAAATTGCTTGGGTCGATGAGAGCACTCCAACTAAGGGTATAGATGAAGATTGGGGAAAAGGAAGATTTTCGATCGAGCACCATTCTCTGCGTTGCATTACCCCGTTCAATGGTGAATTGTATGCAATAGTTGTGAACAATTTTGAGTTCGGAAAATTAGTGTGCACCAATAATGTCCAGTTGGAGCAGCGCGCGAGCACTGTAAACATGGAGACACTATTTTCATTTCTAGAACTTGGAAATGACAAGTTCTACCTTGTGAAGTCGGATGGTGATCTGCTGCTTGTGTTGTTGGGCGGCGGCAGTGACAACAGACATTTGGAGGAAGGTCAACCATTGGTGTACCGTGTGGACACTAAGAGCCGCTCTCTCCATGCCGTCAGTAACATTGGCAGTCGTGTCTTCTTAGTCCATTATATCCGGTGTATCTTCGTCGACACCAGAGTGCACCCGACACTTCGACCTGGCTGCATACTTTGATGATATAAAGGCATGGGATAAGTGGCCAGTACGTGTGGATAGATTAGGAAACTACGGTCTGAGAAATGAACAAAGGCCATACCGTTTGGAGGATGTATTGGCTGCACAGATGGAAGGAGTTCAATGAATATTTCCTTAAGATCAGAGAATGGAGCGACGAAGAAATATATGCTGAATGAAGAACAAATTCATTCATCCTTGGGTATCCTAATCTTCATGTTGGCCATACATTGCGTCTTGTATTATTTTGAGCTTAGTTTGTCGTGAACATTAACATCGTCATTGGCTGCTTTTGTATGCAGTTTATGTATTATACTTAGTTTTCTAGATTTATTATGTTGCAGTGAATTTATCCTATACTAGCTTCTAGATTTGCTACTAGATTTGTTACCATATTGGCCAAAAAACGAGGGCCAAAAGGTAACAATCATTGAAGAAAGACAGAAGTAGAAGCTTCTCTAGATTTGATACTAATTTGGTGAAAAGAGAGAACAGAGAGAGGGGAAAAAAGCGCTATGAAAATGCCAATTTGGGCCGAGAGAGACAGAACCGAGCTCTCACATACAACCAAACGCAGTCTCGTCCTCTCCCATGCGGTCCCTTTCTACCAGCCCCACGCGACGCGGCCCCACATATCAGCACGGAACGGTCAACTAAATGGGAATCCTCCCGTTCGAGCTCCTTTGGTTTCAGACAAGAGCTTGGAGAAAACTGAGAGAAAACTAAGGAGCAGGGAAAAACTAAGGACCTGAGGGCACGAAAATAGAAATCCCATTTTTAGTTCTTTTTTGCACACTTTCAGCTTATATTGTTGAAAAACTGTGTTCTCATTTGACTACACAGCTCAGGTGTGGTTCCACCACTGACCCAATCAAAACAAAGGGATCGGCTTTGTTGTGGGCTTTGCCAAAGCCACCCACGAAACAGCCAGACAAGAAAAAGCACCTCTCGAGGTGCTTCCCACGGCTTCCAACTCAACTCCCCCAAAAAAAGTTGGGCTGTGTGGCTTTTGCCATACAGTAAATAGTCAAAAAAAAAGTTTAATCTAATATAATATAGAGTTTGCTTATTGTTCAAGTAAATTTAGCAAAACTCCAGGTCTAATAACAAGTCTACAGATTTAAGGGCCATTTTGCAGAACCACAGATTTAGGGCCAACTTGTATCACAAAACTATGAATTGTAGGACGAGTCACGTCATACTCTGAGTCGTGGACCAGCTCCATGCTGAAATTCGTTCAGTTGAATTGGTAGTCAAGCGATTTGACGTGGTGCGTGGAGTCCATGGTTTTGTAATTTGACCTATGTGAGCCGGTGGTCAGACCGGGTGGGGGGATATGGACGCATCCTGATAATTCAGGAGATAGGCCAGTACCTTCTGCTCTGGCAGATGATCGAGGGGACTACTCTCAGGTCCGAGTCTGACCACCTTCATTGGCGATGGACTGCCAGCGGCACCTACATGGCACAGTCAGCATACCTGGCCAAGTTCCACGGCTCGCTAGCTTGCCCGGCTTGGAAACACATCTAGAAAGCCTGGGCACCACCGCGGGTGAAGTTCTTCCAGTGGCTGGCCTTCCAAGATCGTTGCTGGACGGCAGATCGTCTTGAACGCCACGGCCTACAACATCATCCTCGCTGCATCAGGGGCGGATCCAAGGCGGGGCAAGCGGGGGCCTGGCCACCCCCAACGATCGGCCACCCCCATGAACAAACAGTGGCCATAACTAATTACATTGCTAATTAGACTTTTATACGGCCATTTAACTAAAAGCCTTGCTGCCACATGTCCCAGAGGCCAGAGCCCAACTAGCACATGGATTGGCTTAGGCTAACTGCCACACGATCTACTCAGCGTCCTGTAGATCAGCGTATCGGAGGCATGGAGTGGTTGGAACCCTTAGCGGTCTGTTTCCTCTACTAGTATTACTAGATGATCGATCGCCGCCACCTCCACCCGTGCAAGCTATGGAAGTATCAACCATACCTCTCGCTGTTACTGACCGTCCGGAAGAGGCTGCTACTGAGATTGTCCTTCTCCTCTTCCGCATCATAACTCAGGCACTCAGCGATGCTGCGACGTCTACCGTTGTCGGCTTGCCGCATGCCGTATCGTCGAGTGAATTCACCAATAGATTATTTTCCAGGGTATGACCGTTATGTTTTTCTAGTTTGATGTTGTAATAATGGATAACACATTTGTTTCTAATCTGTTAGATAAGAGTTAGAGATCCAATTTTATCTTTTCTTTAATTTAGTTAGACTTCTTTTAGATAAAACATGAAGAGAAAAAACACCAACATAACTTATTGCTTTTTGTAAGTCACCTTGGATCCTTGTGCCCTAAAAATTCAGATTCTGCTTAGACTTATATCAGCACCATTACGAGGTATTAACTAACACGATCTTGTAAGCAATCATAAAGCTGAATTTGAACCTATTGTTGTAAAAATTGTGTCATTGTATTTATTATATATATGTGAAAAAATAAAAATCCAAACAAAGTATTGGTGTGTACAGTTGCAAAAAAAACACTAGTTCCTGTCAGGTCAGCGCATCCCCCCCCCCCGCGCGCGCTATGGTCAAATCCTGGATCCGCCCCTCGCTGCATGCTCTGTGACCAGGAGGCAGAGACCATGTGCCACCTGCTCATCGAATGCCCATTCTCCAACCAGGGTTGGCACAAAGTTTTGTCCTGGCTTCGGATGACCTGTAGGCCCCCAAGCAACGCTGATACTTCTCTGATCGACTGGCTTGTCGCTGTGAAACCTGGCAACCCTGAAGCCACTGCGTAAAGGCCTAGGAACCACTGCACTGCTCGTGCCCTGGATGCTCTAGAAACACCGGAATGCTTGTGTCTTTCAAGGGGCACGACCCTCCTTCAGCAAAATCATGTCCACGATGAAGGGCGAGGCAGCCCTCTGGGCGCAGGCCGGCGCACTTGGTTTGAGAGTGTTCTGCCGACAACCTGAGACGTACACTAGGGCTTTTTATTTCTATGCTGTAATTCACCTCTTAGGAGGCCTGTAAACTCAACCCTATCTGTTCAATGAAATGAGATGCTAAGGTCCTTCACGTTTTCTCAAAAAAATATGGACACACCCTACAGCCCATTAGTTTCATGATACAAATAATCCTTAAATCTGTAGCTCTGTGAAATTGGTCTGACAGTTTGTAGTTTGTGCTAGTTTGTTCATTTATTCTGTAGTTTTATGAAATATTTACTTGGTCCATTTGCTGGGTTGGAGGCAATACTTTAGTCCGATAAAGAGAGCAATCCTAAAAATTATCTTATTGATTGAGGATGTGAAGAAAATTGAAATCACCACATTAGTAGGAGCCTAGGAGGATCAAAAGGTTTCCTACATTGGATTAGATGTCACACTAGATCGGTACATTCCAATTATAATGCTTGAGATTTCTCCTTTAACCACTTCTTCTATAAGAAGACATCGTCTAAAAAGGATGACATACATAAACTCAGTTTCTAAGTAGGCATGCCACACATGCTTTGTTAGAAATGAAACCATTAAGAGTTCGTTTGGCACCCATCATTTTGTTTCATTTGGCAGAAATGAAATTGATGATATCATTTCATTCAGCAAATTTACAGAAATGACAAGGTACCAAGAGGAATTAAGGTTAGGCATGGGATGAAATCCATGGAATTCTCAACTGAATTATAATACCAATTCCGTGGCAGCCAAACAAGGTTATTCTCGGAATCACAAATGAATCACTTGATTCCAGCCCCAAATGATGGAAGCCAAACGAGCTCTAAGAGGAAACCTCTTATAAATTGCATAGGAAACAAACTTTGACCATAAAGGAAACAGTTCGCTCCTCAAGCACTCAATTAGTTTCAGTTATAATTTTCTGCCACAGTTATTGTTGCTGCTTGCATGTTCTGACATGAGTTCCATCTTTGACTATTCCTATATGTAAAGCTTGCTATATTCCTCTTTTTATAGCATGTTGTTGGTGTTTCTTTCAGGTTGATTTTGACCCTGTAAGATGGCTTGACCGAGCGTTGATTAGCTTATGTTCGAAATTTGGAGACTATCAGAAGGAAACACCTTCATCTTTCAGTTTATCGCCGCGCCTATCAATTTTTCCGCAGTTTATATTTAACTTGAGACGCTCTCAGTTTGTTCAGGTAAAGCATTTTTTTTTGCCCTAATTCAGTGAGTCATGCTGATTAAAAGATCAAGTGGAAATTATATTTCTCTTTGCTCATAGTTAATTACCCGATGCAGGTTTTCAATAATAGTCCAGATGAAACTGCTTATTTCAGGATGATGTTAAACAGAGAGAATGTAGCGAATGCAGTTGTGATGATCCAGCCATCGCTTATATCATATTCATTTCAGTCAGAACCAGAGCCTGTGCTATTGGATGTAACTGCAATTGCTCCTGACAGGATCCTTTTGTTGGATTCTTATTTTACCATTGTCGTATTTCATGGGATAACGATCGCACAGTGGCGAAAGGCTGGTTACCAAGATCAAGAAGGGCATGAGGTAAATTTTCGTTGCCCAAAAATCATGATAACAATAGAATAATTTTTCTGCTCCATGTTGCCTTTATTGCAAGTTTGTGGAAAATTTATCTGTGGATTTTTTCTAATTTTTTTCCAAGAAGTTCATAGAAAACATGAATGCTAGATATTTTGCATTTGATGGTGTATAATTAGTATGCATGTTAAGAAAAATCATGTGAACTGCTTTAAATATAGTACTATATGCAACAGCCATCTCGAAAAGCTGATCTTGTATAATGTTCAGGTGTTTGCTAAATTGTTGCGTGACCCCAAGGAGGAAGCTGATTCGGTAATCAAGGAACGCTTTCCTGTGCCTCGTTTGGTTGTCTGCGATCAATATGGTTCTCAGGTAATTTGTTTCTACTTAATCTGTCAGTGCAATCTGCAAAAGAACTCTTATAGAGGAAAATCGATCTCATGTCAAAACCCCGCATGGAAGAGCTTGTACCTCCCATGCAACAAGGTGCTTAGATAAATTTATACAAGCTGGACTCGTTAGCGACAATGCCAACCCTGAAGCGTGAAACATCCCACACTGGCAACATGGCTGGGAATTTAGTCCCTAACTTCCCTTGCAAGTTGCAAGCATCGCATTGGACATGACCTTTGGAGTCAGGAGTGCAATTCCTGAACCTGCAGTGATAGTTGCAACTACAGTGGATTTAGATCACATATAAATTTTAGTAAATGCTCACAGTTTTAATAATTTTTGAACGGGATGGTCAAATTTTGGCCTGCGAATAGCAATTAATAAGTCACTGATGATCAGTTAGTGTTTTGAAAGCATACTCAGTGCCAGATTAAAAACGATCAGCATTTCATATAATTTATTTACTTTTACTTTATTTATGGAATTGCAGGCTCGATTCTTACTGGCAAAGCTTAATCCATCTGTGACGTATAACTCTGACAACCCTCCGCCTCCTGGAGGGGATGTCATATTCACAGATGATGCAAGCTTCCAGGTCTTCATGGATCATCTCCAGCGGTTGGCAGTTCATTAGAACTTGGAGGTGCGGCAGTTTTGCCAATGATATCTTCTGGTGTACAGCAAGAACTTTTTTTTGTATGTGTATAATTTGTATGCATGTTGCCACTTGCTACATCTGTGGCGACGGATAGTAAGGTTTATTTCGTGTAACCCAAGACGGAAAATCATACATTGTCCGTCTTACCCTTCTTGATTGATCGTGGCTAGCTCCAAATAAGATTTTAGCTTTATAGCCTGGTCATCAGCTTGATACTATCCAGTGTTTAACTGTATATCTTTTATCTCGATTTGTATTATGTATGTAGATTTGAAATTTTGTGGCATGTTAGATACTAGTAGTGGTATCATAGTAGTTTATAGGTTTTTAAAATTTTAATTTTTTCCAAAGGTGTCTACTTGGAACTGCGACATGATGTGTTGAGGTGGCTTGCTGGGACGGGCGACTTCAAAATCGTTTTCTTTTTCGAGCAACAGTAGGAGAAAAAATCAGTGGAGATAGCGCCCAGCATCGTCATCGGGCCCACCACCCTCCCACCCCCCCCCCGCACCATATTTGTTGGTTTGAGTTACATTACATGAAAACAGAATCCGCTTCCTGAAAACGCGGACTATCACGGCAGTGTAATAATGTAGGAACATGGGAGCCGAATTGAGTTTGTGTACCTGCTTTGCAGCTTCTGTTTCTTGATAATTCACAAAAAAAAAACTTCTGTTTCTTGATGATTGATTGTAGTGAAACAAAAATGTTCTCCGATTCTTTACCAGTTCCTACTCAGCCATAAACGCATCCACGTAATTATTCGTTCATCCTTGTTGCACGATGTCAGATTATTTATTATGCAATAGCCCTGTCGTGTTGAGAATATGAATTCTTAATTAGGACTTAGGAGTACTATGGTAAATATTATTAAAAAAAAAGCATCAGGTTCTCTCCTGCTTCATCCACAGATTTGGCCTCTACAACATCATGGACGGCATCAACAACGGTCATGATGATGCTGGAGCGACTTTCCCAGTTGTGACTATGTGCTTCTCATCTCAAATCTGGCACTACTATTTATTCCATATTTAGATATGTTGCATGTTGTTAGTCTGATGTGTAGGCTAGTGCATCTGTGATATTGCTTTCGATAATTAAACTCACTTGGAAATTGCCTAATCATTTAACAATTCATAAACTTTATATGCTAAGGCAATTTTCACCATTCGGTTTTGCTCCTGCACTCAAACCGATCCCGTTTACGGGTTCTTATTTCAAAAGATGGTAGACTAAGACCTACTTGTGGCTCACTGCTATGGGCGTGCGTCGAGTTGCGGATGGTACTCCCAGAGGTCTGCTTACTCCTGATGAGGATAAAGAGTTCGGGAGGCCACCGTACTCTTTGCGGGTGCCATCCTAAGTGTGCTTGGAGACAAGTTGCTTGATGCTTCTCTGCACATCTGAAATGAGAAGGAACTATAGGATGCACTGGACGTAAAATTCAGTGCCGCTGATGCTGGAGGTGAATTGTATGCTGTGGAGCAATTCAATGACAACAAAATGGTTGAGACTGATCTGTAGTGGAACATGCTCATGAGCTACAGATAATGGCAAAGGAACTCGAGCTCCTCTAGTGTGTGCTACCAGACAAGTGTGTCGCAGGATACATTGTCGCTAAGCTTCCCCTTCGTGGAGGAACTTCGCCACTTCTCTGAAACATCAGAGGCATGAGTTTTTGTTAAGAATATCATTGGCTCTCTGGATTTTTAAGAGAAGGCAAGGGCAAAATACACACACAATGTTGGAGCCGAGAGACGTGTTGCTGTCAGTATGATGCAGAAAAATACCCACAAGTTCAAGGATAAGAACAAGCGAGTCACCTAGACCACCTATTTCAAGAAGGGGAAACAAAGAGCAAAGATCTTTGCTGGGTGTGTGGCGAGAAGAGCCATTGGGATTATAGTTATATCCACACTGCAAGGGGAATAAAAGTTAGGCCGGACATAACTCAAATTCTGTCAATATGATCGGTGGCAACACTAAGGAAGGAACTTTAGGGTACAATAATTTATCACCTACTCTTCTTTCAGTGTTTCAGCCCACAAAATGGTGGGTTGATACGGGTGCTAATGTTTATGTGTGTGCTGACATCTCCATGTTTATCTTTTATCAGGCCCAAGGTTCCTCTGTCATGATGGGGAATGCGTTACATGCTACTTTTCTTGGTGTTAGCACGGTAGATCTGAAGTTTACTTTAGGCAAGATCATGCAACCGAAGAGCGTGTTGCATGTCCCTTCTATCAGGAAGAATCTTGTTAGTGTCTCCTGTCTTCTGAAAGATGGGTTTAAATTAGTGTTTGATTCCAATAAAGTTGTATTGTATAATTGTGGAACTATTGTTGGAAAGGGTTATGAATGTGAAGGCATGTTTCACTTCTCTTTGGACGACTTCTATGATAATGTTGTGAACCATAAAAGCACCTGTGTTAATAAGACTAATCTTTTACATTCACGACTCAATCATATTAATTTCGGTTGTATGTCGTGGCTTGCCTATATGAGTTTAATTCCAAAGTTCACCTTTGTCAAAGGCTCCAAGTGTCATGTTTTTGTGCAAGCAAAGAAGCCCTGCAAGACTCACAAGCCTGCGCAGGTAAGAAACTGGGCACCCCTAGAGCTCATACATTCAGATCTATGTGAGATGAATGGTGAGTTGACAAGAGGTGGAAAGAAATATTTTATGACTTTGATTGATGATTCCACTAGGTATTGTTATGTCTCTATCTCCTGTAAACTAAAGATGAGACTCTTGATTACTTTAAAATCTATAAGACTGAAGTTCAAAATCAACTTGAAAGAAAGATAAAAAGGGCCTGGTCCCATCATGGTGGAGAGTACTTTTCTAATGAGTTCAATTTATTCTGTCCGGAACATGGTATAATCTATGATAGGATGCCTCCCAATTCCCCACAATCCAATGGGATTGCAGAAAGGAAAAAATCATACTCTAACAGATTTGGTTAACGCCATGTTAGATACTTCGGGTTTACCGAAGGAATGGCTGGGGAGGCTATATTGACTTCGTGCCATGTCCTAAACCATGTTCCAACTAAGAATAAATAGATTACCCCATATGAGGAATGGGAAAATAAAAGGCCAACACTCTCCTACCTACGAACTTGGGGTTGTTTGGTGAAAGTGAATTTTTTCCAATCAACAAGAAGCGAAAGGTTGAACCAAAAACCATGAATGTAGCATTTCTTATAGATTTATTATGGTGAAATATGGAGTGGATGACATGAATGCTAGTACCATCTTTGAGCCAAAGATGCTACATTTTTTTGAGGATATATTTGCTATGAGAGATGTGCATAGCTTGTCTAGTTGGGAATCTGATCCAATTCTTGAAACTCCTATGAAGTTTTGTTAGGAATTTGATGATAAGAGTTCATATTTTGATGAAGATGACAATGAAGCGCCCACAATGAGCAAAATACAGAAGACTACAAATTCTTTAGTCACTGACTTCATTGCGTACCTCGTGATGATACTCCCGCCTCCATTTTGGAAGCTCTTGCATCTCCTGACGCAGACTACTAGAAGGAAGTTGTTTAAAGCGAGATGGATTCCATCTTGGCTAATGAAAATTGGAAGTTAACTGAACGTCCTAATGGATGCAAACATATATGATATAAATGGGTACTTAAGAAGAAGTTTTGATCCGTTGATACTATTGAGAAATGCAAAGCTAGCTCGGCGTGCGGCTAAAGGCTATACTGAAAAGGAAGGCGATGATTTCTTTGATATCTACTAACGTGTGGCTAGATTTACCATAGTTCGAGTATTGTTGTCATTGGCTGCCTCACATGGTCTTCTCGTTCGTCAAAAGACCATTAACACAAATTTCCAAAATGGAGAGTTGGACAAGAAAATTTACATGGATTGGCCTGATGGTTTTCTACTAGAAGGTCAAGATAGAAACATGTGCAAGTTAAATAAATCTGTTTATGGCCTCAAACAAGCTCCCAAACAATAGGATGGGAAGTTTGAAAGAACTTTGACATCTATGGGATTTGTTACAAATGAAGCAGACAAATGTGTGTACTGCCGCCATGGTGGGGGCGAGAGAGTTGTCCTATGTTTGTATGTGGATGGCATACTAAGTTTTAGGACAAGTCTCAAAGTGATTGAGGAGGTCAACACCTTCCCATCAGAGTGTTTTGAGATGAAATATCTTGGAAAATTTGATGTTTTATTAAACATCAAGCTGCTGATAAATGAAAATAATGGGATCACATTGGTGCAATCTCATTATATTGAGAAGGTGTTGAGCATATTGGGCTATGCCGATTGCAATTTTTTTCCCACACCTTATGATCATAGTATGTTGCTTAGAAATAATGAGAAGGCAACTAGAGATCAATTTAGATACTCTGAAATTATTGGGTCACTCATGTATTTAGCCTGCACTATGAGACCTGAGATATCGTTTGTTGTGAGAAAATTTAGCTGGTTTGTAGCCAACACGAGAGATGATCATTGGCATACTCTTGAGAGAGTAATGTGCTATCTAAAGGAAATCATGAGCTACAGAATTCATTATACTGGCCTTTCAAAGGTACTTGAAGGGTATCATGATTTAGATTGGATCTCTGATGCTTATGAGATAAAAGTCACAAGTGGATATGTATTCACTCTTGGAGGTGGCGCTGTTTTCTGGAAGTCTGGCAACCAGACCATCTTAACGAGGTCAACAATGAAAGCAGAACTCACATCATTAGATACAACTACTGTCGAAGCGGAATGGCTTCGTGAGCTCTTGATGGACTTGCCTATGGTTGGAAAACCAATACTGGCTATCCTCATGAAGTGCGATGGTCAAGCTTCGATTGTCAAAGTAAACAGTTCTAAGGATAATTTGAAGAGTTCAAGACGTGTCAAGAGGAGATTGTTGTCATGAAACTAAAAAAAAGCTCCAAAGTTATTGCATTGGATTGTGTCCAAACGACTAAGATTCTGGCCTATCCTTTCACAAAAGGACTATCAAGAACATGATAGATCTTGCGCCGAGGGAGATGGGTTTGAGACTCACGTGAGTTTCCAAGGGGGTAACCCAAGCCCCAACCAATGTGATTGGAGATCTTGCGAATTAGAACCTAGGAAAACAAATCAGAGCAACTGAGTTGAGAGAAACTTTATACTCCCACTTCGCTGCAGATGCAATTCTCTCATAGCTACTATAAGGCAGAATGAATGTCTTAATGTGTTCTGTGCGGCTCTTGATGAGAGGAGACGCTGTCCTAGAAGACAATCTTTAAAGAAAACATCTATATAAGTGACATTGTTGGTCACATTGTGGAAGCTTTGGGTGAATCTCTAGTAAGATCATGAAGGGTTGAGGAGTATGACTTATAATCTCCACCCGAGGGAAAATCTATGGCAGCCTAATATTGTGCCGACATTGAGTGAAACTTGAGGTGCAAGACTGACAATGCAAGGCCTGATCTATTATTCAGTTATAGTCAAGCGTAGCTCCTTATCTAGATGGAAGTTCAACTTAACAGTCTAAACTGAAGTGTAGGTATATTAAACAATGTACAAAACTAATGTGCCACATGATGTGCCTCTGATATCTAGCGGTGGATTGTTGGATGTAGATGTGTTGTAGCCCATGACAACAACCCATATACAGTACAATTTCTGAAGTCTCAAGACCCATCGCAGTGGTAGCTTGTGGCATCATTGGGGACAAAGTTTAGTCCATATCGCTAGTTAGGGGGAGTTGGAATGGTTTATTAGAGTTGTTGTTCTAGTCTTTGTAACTGAGTGAGAAGATACGGAGTTCATGTGCACTCTGCCTTCTCCTTGGCCGCTCGCCCCGCCTTGTTGCGTGACTCGAGTTCGAAACCTCTTTTATGAAAAATTTAATTTTTACTTGGTGCATCAACTGAGTTGTGTACATGTCGATCTACTTGTGCATGTTCGACACGTGTCCTTAACTTCCAATATGTGGCGGTTAGATCGACGCTCCCTTCCCTAGCTATACCAAAAGATGAGAGATAGAACACGTCTAGATCCCCCACTCTCTTTCGGGTCATGGGAGTAGTTGCTTTCAATCGGATAGCTCCCATCTTTGGGCTTTTCATGCGTTACTTGATCCGATGTTGGTGCACTTGATCGAAGTGCCCCCCCCCCCGCCGTGGAACGTGGTCTGTGGATGTCACATTCTTTGGACTTTGCTGCCACTTGCGCTGACTCAACTAGCAAACACTCACTTTGTAACTGTAATCGTCATCGCGCAAATGGATATGAGTCAGCCGCGAAATCCTCATTCCAACAATAAACTGTTAGTGCAATGTTCTCGTCCACCGGCTGATTTGTTCAACTTGAAGCTATTCTCATATGACGACTACTGTGTGCCTCGTGATTCCATCTCCATTCCAAACTGGATGAAATAATTAATTCGAATCACGACAACATCCGTGTTGATGCCCACTGCCACTGGATCGCTCCTGTTTTTATTTACTCCGGCAGTCCTGATGCGTGCTGCAAAACTGCAATCGCATATTCGCATCACCTTGTTGGAAACTCGAACGCGATTGTGGCCATGGATCCGGACACGGAGGTCGATTTCGACTTCTCGCCGTTCCTCGTGCGCTACAAGAGCGGGCGCGTCCACCGCCTCATGGGCTCGTCCAGAGTCAACGCCGGCGTGGACGCCACCACCGGCGTCACCTGCAAGGACGTGGTCATCGACGCCGACGCCGGCCTCGCCGCGCGGCTCTACCTTCCCAACGGCGTCCCGCGCTCCAAGAAGCTCCCCGTCCTCGTCTACTTCCACGGTGGCGCCTTCGCCGTCCACACGGCCTTCTCCGCCGTGCACCACCGCTTCCTCAACGCGCTCGTGGCCGCGGCGGGTGCCGTCGCCGTGTCCGTCGACTACCGCCTCGTGCCGGAGCACCCGCTCCCCGCCGCCTACGACGACGCGTGGGCCGCGCTCAGGTGGACCCTGGCGCCCGCTGCCGGGCAGGAGGAGCCGTGGCTGGCCGAGCACGGCGACGCCGCGCGCGTCTTCGTCGCGGGCGACAGCGCCGGCGCCAACATCGCGCACAACGTCGCGACGAAGGCCGGCGGCGCGCGGATCGAAGGGATGGTGCTTCTGCACCCGTACTTCCGCGGCAAGGACCTCCTGCCGTCGGAGGGCACCGACCCCAGGTTCTCGCAGAGGGTGGAGAGAACGTGGGGCTTCGCGTGCGCGGGGAGGTACGGGGCCGACCACCCGTTCATCAACCCGCTGGTGATGCCGGCGGAGGAGTGGGCGGCGCTCGGCTGCCGGCGAGCCCTGGTCACCGTGGCGGAGCTCGACACGCTGCGGGACAGAGGCCGGAGGTACGTGGAGACGCTGAGGGGAAGCGCGTGGGGAGGCGAGGAGGCGGTGCTGTACGAGACCGACGACGAGGGGCATGTCTACTTCCTCGAGAAATCCGGCTGGGGCGACAAGGCGGACAAGGAGATGGACGCCGTCGTCTCCTTCATCAAAGGAAGATAGGCTGGATTGTAGGATCCACTTCCTGAATTGATCTTTTGATTTGTTTCTTCTTTCTTCCCACAGCACTGAATAGTTCTTGCACCAAAGAAATGGGTGCTTTCTTTGTCGCACACGCAGATAATGCAGTGATTATAGTATGGACGTGGCTAGCCAGCATCCGGTGCTGGTTGGTCCGGCCCAGCATCCGAGTGCTGGCTGGCTTGGGCCAGCATCCGGTGCTAGTTTGGGTTGGCTTGGACCCGTTTCTCGATCTCCAGACAACAGCACGTCCAGACAACAGGAAAAAGTACAAGACAGTCAAAAAAGATGGCAAAAAGGAAGGAGGACCAATGCTATATCTGTACCACCCTCCAACGGGTGTACAGACCACACAAAATTCGACCCCCAGACAAAGAACTCGTCCTGACCAAGATCTCCTGCCCTAACTCCTTCCTCCTCCTCCAGATCTCCTTCTTCCTCCTCCAGATCTTCTACAGAGAACTCCCATGGATCCAAAATAGTCCAGAGCAACTGCACATCAGCTAAAGAACACCTCTCAGCAGAAGGTAATCCCTAATCTCCTCCTTGTCTATTTTCAGCAACATGAACACCTCTCTCCCAGATCTCCAGATCTCCTTGTCTATTTTCAGCAGCAGAAAAACTTACTTGTATATGATGAACAACAGCAGATACATGGTCAAAACACAAAATCAACAGCAGATATATGTTTGTGTTGTTGTATTCTGTACAAAAAGATCTAGCTTTTCATGTTCATCTGCACAGATATGGCTAGGAAAAGATCTAGCTTTTCATGGACATCTGCACAGATATGGCTAGGAAAACATAAAAGAACATATTTTTTCATGAAAATCTGTAGATATGGTTTGGAAAACCAAGATCAAACATACAAAACTTGGCTTTTTCTGTTCTACCCAACAAATTGCAGACATCATAGTTGGTTTCATGAAAAGTTGGTTTTTGTTCTACCCAACAAAATGTGGTATTTCCATGAACACTTGCAGATATAACCTAGTTTTACTTTTCCATTATATCTCTAGGCTGATATCAAACTACAAAAGCAACATGCTGGGATACTTTTTAACCCAAACTAGGTTGATTTAAAAACAGATGAACTGTGACACAAGTAATGGGAGAGAGAAAAAGCATACCTGTGGCACAGATATAACCATAGTTTTCATTTGCGTAGTAACATCATAGTATAAACAAAGATACTAGACATCATAGTAGATAGTATGGTTTGGAGAAAAAAAGAAGGACAAAAGGTAGGCAAAAACACCAGTTCTTGGTCAGGGAAAAAAATAAAACTGCCAACTAGTAGTGGTCATTCGGAAAACAACACATAAACCAACTAGATGTGTTTTTGTTTTCTCCGAAACATAAAAGGCGTAGCGATACAGCTGCAGAATGATTTTCCCTTTCTGCCATTTGATATGCTGATGCCTCTTTGCCACTACTTGATCATTTTGATTAAAACCTGCATAGTTAAAATGCAAAAATGAACTTGTCAGTTTGGAAAGTAAACAGATAAAAAAAGGCAACTTTAAAAAATGAAAATCAGTATGTTTAGGTAGTTCCAGGTTTTTGTATATAAGCTGCTTCTGGCATTGAAAACATGATAGGCCCAACATAACATGAGAAACCGAAACATGCTAGGTTTGAAGTAGTTGTTCATTTAGTTGCTTTGGTTCAAAAAAACTAACGAGCTTTTTCATGTTAACAGATGTCAGGAATCGATCTGAATGCCAGTCCAACAGAAGATGATGACATTGACATGGATCCTCCTTTTTGCACTCAAGCTCCGCCACCGGAGATGGTTGAAGAATCTCTAGACCCAATAGGCAGCGAGCAGGAAGTTGGTGGTGGTTCAAATGACCACAGTAATAGAGGCCCGCATAACAATTCAGCTTCACACAATGTTGGGAACAACAGCATCCTGACTACTACAATGCCTACAGAATCTACCACTTATCCAGAGTTCGAAGATGGTGAAGATGACATAGCTGGCATGCATGAAGTTCTTTCCACCCCAACAGAACCATTTATTGGTATGCGGTTTGATACCGTCGAAGCAGCAAGAGTACATTATAATGCTTATGCAGCGAAATTGGGTTTCTCAGTTAAGTCTCACACATCCCAAAGGAACAGACATACAAGCACACTTGAGAAGCAGCAGTTTGTATGCAACAAATTCCGCAAACCTAAAACAGATGAAGAGTTGCAGAGGGAAAGGATGAACATTATTGAAGAAGTGAGCCCAGTACAGATGGATGAAGAAAATTCAGAAGGACATGATGAAGATGACAAAGCTGGACCATCAAAAAGAAGTTCTAGTAGATTAGCGGTTAAGCGCAAGAGAGAAACTATCAAGCAGACGAGTTGTCGTGCTAGAATGTTTGTGAAGCTAATAAACAACAAGTGGGAGGTGACCTATTTTATTGCAGAGCATAACCATGCCATGGTTGACAAGCCATTCCTCACAAAATACTTGAGATCACACAGGGGTATTCCACCAGATGAGAGAGAGTTCCTAAGATGCCTACACAATTGCAATTTGCAAACAGGTTTGACCATAAACCAAACCATTTTTTCTTTTCCCATTTCTTGTTTCTAAAAAGTAGTCAGCATTTTGGAAGAATTGTTTTGAAGTAGTAGGAATGCACCTCTTGAAAATATAAAAACTGCAAAACAGTATGTATGTTCGCACCTAACTTGTGTTCTTTAGTCAACCAACTTGGATTAGCAAATTTGCTTAAGTTGCTTTACTGAATTTGCTTAAGTTAGTGAAAACACCAGTTGCACACATCAACTGGTGTTTCCAACTTTGTTGATTCAGTAAAGCAACTTAACAAATAGTGGGTATACAACTTAACAACACTTGTGTTCTTTAGTCAACCAACTTGGAGTAGCAAATCTTCTTAAGTTGCTTTACTGAATCAACAAAGTTGGATTAACAGACTTGGGTTACCAAAAAAAAACATGCTTAAGTTAATGTGAATCCAAAGTATACATGCTTAGGATCCAACTTAGTTATCTTTTGGCGAACCAACTTAGTTATCCAACTTAGTTCACTACTTGAGCATCTTTATGAAACAAGTTTAGGAAAAAATGTAAGTAAAAATTAGTGTGCAACTTATTGCTTCACAAGTGTTCAAATTAGTAAGAAGTGTGTACAGTAGCAGGATGCAAATTTTGGTTGGGTTTGGTTTATATGAGTTTTGCTAGTTAAAGCACGCTGGTGGAGCAAAAAATTTAGGTATAGAAGATTAAAAAATGAAGCAAGTTAGCCTGCACTGGGATACTACCTTGGATAAAATATGAGTTTGCAAAAACATACCTTACCAGTGGTTGCAAAATGTCTGCCTTCCATTTTATGAATCTTTTTTTGAAAAAAGTGACCTGAAAAAATAAGAGTGTAGAATTAGTTGCATGGCAGATGTAGAAACAGTATGTATTGCCTAAAAACACAAAATTCCCTATTGCTATTAAGGAAGGTTTGTTACATGTATCATAGGTTAACTGACATTTTGCTTTATTTTTCATTTGCAAAAAAAAAATGGCAGGGCGCATGATGGAGATTATGTCTGAATTTTATGGTGAGGATGCTTTTGTCCCATATGGCCCTAAAACGATATCAAACTTGAGGTCAGAATTCAGGTGTGAGAACAAGGAATATGAATAAGTGAGACACTTGACTATTTCAAGGACTTGAAGCAGAAAGACCCAGATTTCTTCTATGATTTCTCGTTGGACGATGAGAGCAGAGTTGAATACATATTCTGGGTCGACAGTGTTGCGAGGAAAGCTTATGAAGAATCCTATCATGATTGCGTGTCTTTTGACACAACCTTCTTGACAAATCGCTTCAGCATGCCTTTTGCCCCCTTCGTCGGGATAAACAGACATGGACAGTCATTCATGCTGGGTTGTGGTTTGATTCGAGATGAGAAACAAGAAAGTTTTGAGTGGCTTTTCCGCACTTTCCTTAAAGCAATGCATGGCAGGCAGCCGTCGAACATAATCACAGATCAGGACTGGGCTATGAGGTCTGCGATACAAGCTATTTTCCCAGAAACCTGGCATCGAAACTGTCGCTGGCATATAATGAAGAAAGCTAATGAGAAACTTGGTTCTTTCTTAGGAAGGCGTCCAGGTTTGGCTGAAGAATTCAACTCATGTGTTGATGAGAGTTGGACTGTAGAAGAGTTTGAAGCCCGTTGGCAAGAAATGGTTCTGAAGTGGGAATTGGCAGGAAATGAAACATTTGCTTGGTTAAAGAAAAATGCCCACACATGGGTTCCATGTTACTTCAAAGATCGCTTCTTCCCCTTCTTGCAGTCAACTCAGAGAAGTGAGGGCTTCAACGCTGTGCTGAAGCGTTATATTCATCCTCACAACTCAATTAAGCATTTTGTGAAGCAATATGAGAAGATTCAGCGGAAAATTTTAGGAGTCGAGGGGAACAATGACTACAGGACATAACAGCTTGAGGTAGTGCCACAAACCACTTTCCCGATTGAGAAGCATGCGCTTTCAGTTTATACAAGGGATATCTACCACAGATTCAAAGTTGAGTTTGAACTCATTGGTAGGTACAATGTGCAGGTTCTTGCACCAAACATGTACTACTTGGTTCCTAACAGTGAGAGGTGCTACCCATACGGGGAAAGAAGCTACATGGTAAATGCAAGTGGTGAAAACAGCTACAACTGTGACTGCTGCAAGTTTCAGCGCGACGGTTTGCTTTGCTGTCACGTCTTGAAGGTGTTCACACACATAGGCATTGATAGGATACCAGAGAGGTACATCACAAGGAGGTGGACTCAACTTGCAGTTGAAAGTGTCACAATGCCTACTGGTCCTGCGTTGGATGAGTTGATGCCGGAACAGTCGCGACAGAAGTTGCGTTATGCAAATTTATGTACATCATTTGTACAAAGTTGCTAAAGCTGGCGATGGCTGAACAAGCAGAAGCTATTGCTCGCAGACACATTAGGGAGATGAAGGCTGAGTTTGTGCAATTGAAGAAAGTACGGAGGAAAAGGGCTAAAAGCAATACATCTACAAATGCAACACATCCAACAGTACCTACTTCTGCGCATCAGCATACAACAGATCCTAATGCCCCGCAACATACACCTAGAGCTAATGCACATCAGCATACAGCTAGTCGTAATGCCCCGCAACCTACACCTAGACCTAATGCACATCAGCAAACAGCAGATCGTAGTGGACCACAACCTACATCAAGTTCTAATGCTCAGCAGGATACATCGGTTCCTCATGCCCAGCAGCAAGCATCAGCTCCCAATGTGAAGCACGCACGACCTTCGGCTCCTACTGCTCGTAAAGCAAGTTCTAATGTGCAGCAGGAGACATTGGTCCCTCCTGTCCATCAGCAACCATCAGCTTCTAATGCGAAGCGTGCAGCACCTTCAGCTCCCACTACTCGTCAATCAAGAAATGCATCGTCTTTGCCAAAAACTAGTACCAGTAAACGAGCAAAAGCTACTGGTAGGAACTGGTTTGACACTTCAGCTCCTACGGGACAGCAGACACAACCAACGGGAACCAGCCAGCAAATCCCTGTGGAACAAACTCATGCATCGCCTCAAGGTGTCCATGTGGGTCCTTCCCCGAGTACAAAGTTCTCAGGTAAACAGACAGAACATACGTCCTCTTTGCCGCAATCTGCTGCCCCCTTGCACCTCAACATTAAGGTAGTGCGAACAAGCAAGCGTCAGTGCAAGGGGCATCTTCGGAACAACCATCTGGTGGTGTGGTTGCGCCCAGAGATGAACCTTTCGTTATTCTCAATCCTCCTAGATCTAGTACTAAAGGGCGCAAGAAAAGTCGAATACCATCAGGTATTGAGTTGCAGCAAAAAAAAATGAGTTTGTGCGGTGTGTGTGGTCAGCCTGGTCATAACACTCCGACGTGTACTGCTGCGTTGGGCAATAAGGATAGACAACCATGAAAGCCATGGAAGGCATGAAAAGCCAGGGAAAGAAGATCTAGAGAAATGAAGTCATGATGTGTTGTCATCAATATATTGTAATTTGCTTTTTATTTTATATAAGTATGAACATAAAATTGTTGCTGGAGCAAATTACATGGATGTCTGGGGGGGAAACGGAAAAAAGCTGTACTAGATACAGTGCTAGCTTTAATCCAGCAACTTTACCTCATTTCTTCTTCATTATAATTGCTTTCCATTTCACAGTATTCTTGACAGATGTAACCCATGTATGTGTCATCTTCTTCCTTATGATTGGGATATGAGAGGCTGAGTAGTTTGGCAACTTCCTGCCATTCCAATGTTCTGCATTGAACAAGGTGCAGATGCCACACTCCGTGCTGCAGTGGGTGTAAGAACCAAGTTAGGCTTGAATGGGGAAACAACTTGGACAAGTGGGGTAATCAACTAAACATGAATGGAGGAAACAACTTGCACATGTTTGAAAAAACCAAGTTAGTTTGAATGGATAAACAAATTACCCAAAAAAACTATACATGTGTTAAAAAGCAAAGTTATTTTGAGTGTAGGAACAAAAGTTAGTACATTTGTAGGAAACAAAAAAAGTCAGTACATCTGTACAAACTTACTACATATTTGAAATAAACAAGGTCAAGTAGACATAAAATTTTCTTCTAAACTCACTTGGTCCCTTGCTTTGGTGGCTTTATGTCTTCGGGACCTTCAAACCTACTGATCTTAACTGGCGAATT
The DNA here is from genome assembly GCF_019359855.2 of Lolium perenne. Taxonomy (NCBI): domain Eukaryota; kingdom Viridiplantae; phylum Streptophyta; class Magnoliopsida; order Poales; family Poaceae; genus Lolium; species Lolium perenne. The sequence continues at coordinate 122,024,544 of NC_067250.2, read as the reverse complement.
TGCATAATACTGGTCCCACAATGTGTGAAGCGCTGACATAATGTCCTCGACATTTTGAGCTAATTTTTTATCAGACAAAGATCTAATGGAACCGAGCACCTCAAATCTCATATCTCTAATGTTGATGACGAATAACCAATAGTGGTTCACTGGTTCATCTGCCTCAGGTGCCAAGTCTTCAATTACTGGCAACATCACCTACATTTTATTTTATAGAGAAAATAAAATTAGTGATTTTATCTATATTTGAAAACCACAAATTTAATGTAAATTAAAAGGTGCAAAACTTAATGATGGTGCTGAAAAAAAAGCTCAAGTAGAATAATAATGGACAATTAAGGCATGTTTTCAGTAACAAACTTAAGTTGTCTTCAGTAACCAATTTAGCCATGTTTTCAAACCAACTTGACCATGTTTGAAAACCAACTAACATGCATTAAGTAACCAACTTATACCAACTTAAACGGGAAATACAAACTTTGTTGATTTCCACTACCCAACTTAGATATGTTGAACGCCGTAACTTAATGCAAATCAGTGTGCAAACTAAAAAAGGATGATAGTGCTGGAATTTTTGTAAAAAAATAAATTTAAGTGTGGAAAAATAGAAAAGCATTAAGTTTGATTAAAAAAAGCAACCAACTAAACTATGTTAATACAACTTGAGCATGTTTGCTAATCCAAGTTTGTTGATTCAGTGATTCAACTTGAACATGTTTGCTATTCAAAGTTTGTTGTTTCAGTAATGCAACTTAGGCATGTCTGCTAATCCAAGTTGGTTGGCTAAGGAACACAAGTTAGGCCAGAAAAACTCGCAGTGATCTTATCTATATTTGAAAAGCACAAATTTAATGTAAAAATTAAAAGGTGCAAAACTTAATGATGGTGCTGAAAAAAATAGCTCAAGTAGCAGAATAATAGACAATTAAGACATGTTTTCAGTAACCAACTTAAGTTGTTTTCAATAACCAATTTAACCATGTTTTCAAACCAACTTGGCCATGTTTGAAAACCAACTAACATGCATTAAAGTGCCCAACTTATACCAACTTAAATGGGAAAGTTGGTTAAATTAGAAAACCAGCTTTATGAAAAAAATCAAGTATAATCACTTACAGAATCTTTCCTGTCCAGGTGGGCAGTAGCCTTGTTGAAGTGTTTTTTCAACTCCTTCTCATTCCTTTTCAAATCTTTGAGTAGATGCTGCATATAGTTAAAAAAGCATGTAATTATGAAAAATACACATGACGCGGGGAGGAAAGGCCACAAAAAAAACAATGGTACAACAGGTATAGTAGACTAAAAAAGAAAAATAATGGATTCATACCGTAACCCTCAAAGGCATAACAATCTTCTTCACATTCTTGTCTTTTCTCAACATGATGGACTCGATTCCAAGTTCCATTACAGTATTGCTCACTACACCACAAGGCATCATTGAGTTGGCAAGCTCTTTCAGTGATACGAAAAACCTTTCATAGTTGACAATTATTGGAGAATTGTCACTTTCCTTGCCCCTCGTAGATATCCGCCCATGGGCAATCACTGCATTGTACAACTCTTTAACCTTTGCTGAGCATGTGAACAGGCTTTTATCTTCATACGTGATGTATGGTGATAACTGACAAATAGCCTGCCTAATTAGTCTGCGTCGCTTCTCTTCTGGCCTCTCAGCTGCTGTTGTGCTTCCCTCTACTTGAGAACTGGATGCAATGTTGTTTACTGTACCCACAGGAGTTTTGAGCCCACTGCTAGTAAGGACAATGCTGTTGTCAGTAGTTCGTTGCTCCTCACTGTACTTCTTCTCCTTTTCAACCTTATCAACAACTTCACAAGCTTCTTTCCAGGTTTCTTCATCCCACTCATCTACTTCGCTGCCAAAACGTTCTGCATCCAAGTCAACTGGTGTTATAACACATGAGTATCTGGGGTTTGAGTCAAATTTTGCAGGGCTATCAAAACCAAGATCAAAACTCGGAGCATCTGGTGCTCTGGCCAACATAGCACGTTTCCTTGTGACCTCATCCAGATTTTGAATCTTTGGTTCAGGAGGTGGACAGCTTTCACGTGTAGGGCATGTAGCTTCTCTGTTTGCTGGAATCCCCTGCGGAGGTGGTGCATGTTTCTGTGGTGCTTGAATTACTTTAGTTGTCGACACTCGAGAATGAGGCATGACTTGCGGGATTTGCTGATGTTCAATTCCTCTTGTAGATGCGGGCTGAAGATGTTTTGCTTGTGGCACTGCAAAAAAAAAGAGAATGGGGGAAAAAATTAGAACCAACTAAGGCATTGTGCTAGCGACTAAAGACATGATGGTAGCAACTTTGTTGGTTTCAGTAACAAACTTAACAATGTTTTTTGAAAAGCCAACTAAATGATGATGCTGAAGAATAGCTTTGCTAGCAATTGAAGACAACTAAGGCATGCTACTAGAGAAAGTAACAAATATGATTTTAGTAACCAATTTAGCCATGCTGGTTGGATGATAATAATTGGAAATCATTATACAAAGTTAAATGAGAATACAACTTTGGTGACTTCCACTACCCAACTTAGCTATATTGAACGTCGTAACTTAATGCAAATCAGTGTGCAACTAAAAAAAGGATGATAATGCTTGAATTGTCTTAAATAAAATTAAGTGAAAAAATAAAAAGCATTAAGTTTGATTAATGAAACCAACTAGATGTCCAACAAAGCACCCTATAAAAAACAACTATACAACTTATTTTTGCAACTTATTTTTGCTTTGGGAAAACCCAAAAACCAAGGCAGTACATTTTAATAAGGAAAAAAATCGAACCATGGGTGAGTTATGTGTTGAGGCAAGTGAAGCATTATTGTGTTGCAAAGAAAAAAATAGGAAAAAGTATGCTAGTAGAGTTATGTGTTACTGATAAAACTTACTTGGCGGCACTGCACAGTGAGGCGCGACTTGGGGATTTTGCTGATGTCTGATAACAACTGAAGATGCAGGTTGCTGCTGATTTGGTTTTGGTGGGATTACAGTAGGCATTTTAAGCTTGGCAGCGCCACGTGTTTCAACATTTGCCTGAACACTGTAATTAGGACCTACAGTGACATGGTTGTTTTGCATTGGCAAATTGCTTGTTCCTTCTGGGATATTTGAGCTCACTTTTGCTAATGCTGGTTCGGTTTGTAATGTGACTGGGATTGTCGACTTCGCAGTATCATTATCTGATAACCTGCTTCTCTTTTGGTTCTGAAATGGACGTTCACGATGTACCACCTGCTTTTGTTTGAAGCTCTTTTGTTTCTGGTCTTCACCTTGTATACCCAATCTATGCATATTAAAACACTCTGCAGTGAGCTTCTGTATTGCCTCGTCACTGCCAATGGTAGTAAGTTGTTGGTCGCTTTCCAGAGATGAGTGCTTATGCTTCTGTATCACACTCATGAACACTTCCTTTGCATGCAAACGGGAATCATTGTCGACAATTACAGGGGGTTCTATGTAAGGAAGGTCAATTCCTCTTCTTATCTCTGAGCCAACCAACTCTCGTAGTTCAGACAATGGACTCCAATCTGAATCATTTGGTGCATCATCTTTGTCATGCTCCTGATCTGTGTGCAACTGTACTAACTGTTCTTCCACAGCCTTCCTTCTTGTTCTCTGAATCAAACCCTGAACTGACACATCATCGGAACTTGTTTCATTGCCAGAAGGAGTCTTCCTGAGATTGCTAGATGGTCCATCGTTTGATTTCTGAGGAGTTAGCCTAGCAGATCTTCTTGGAAGCGGTTGCAAGTAGTCAGCTTGGTGTTTAGTTTGTTCATCTTCCCCTGATCCTCTAGTTTTCTGTTTGTCATTTCTCTCATTTGCATCATCTTCGACACCCCTGTTGTTATCATCTACATTGTCGCAAGGCCTCTTCCTGATGTTGCTAGATGGACCATCATGGGATTTCTTAGGTGTTAGCCTAGCAGATCTTCTTGGAGGCGGTTGAAAGTTGGATGCTGGGTCTTCGTGTCGTTCATCTTTCCTAGTACCTCCAGTCCTATGGTTGTCATTTCTGCCATCTGGGTCATCTTCATCTCCTCTGTTGTCATCGTCTTCATCTTCCCTGGTGTCATCATCTTCATCGTCTTCGCCATCACTATCTTCTTCAGATTCATGTTCTCCATTATTATCATCATCACCTTCGTCATCACCATCAACCTCATCATGAACAACTGCATCTTTCCGTTGCCTCTTCCTTCTACCTTCCTGTTCTTCATCCATTAAATTCGCAAACGATTCGACAAAGGTGCCAAGTCTGTTTGATATGTCTGTGCACAGCTCCCCCACAATTACAGCGATTTTTCGTTTCTTCTGCATATATAAGGCAACTTAGTAAAAATGCACATGTACAAATTTGGTTTACTATGTAACCAGAACAGTACACAACTTAGGTGCAGTGGTAGAACAATTTATACGAGTTTGGATAACTATATTTTAGACCATGAATGCAACTTAATGATAGCTCATTTACAAACTTAACAAATGTGTGTATGCAGCTTAACAAACAGTTGGTATGCAACTTAAAACATAGTTGATTTACAAAAAACTTAACCAGTGTGTGTATGAAGCTTAACAACAGTTGGTATGCAACTTAATATAATTGTATAAGGCAACTTAGTAAAAAATGCACATGTACAAATTTGGTTTACTATGTAACCAAAATAGTACACAACTTAGGTGCAGTGGTAGAACAATTTATACGAGTTTGGATAACTATATTTTAGACCATGAATGCAACTTAATGATAGCTCATTTACAAACTCATTTACAAACTTAACAAATGTGTGTATGCAGCTTAACAAAACAGTTGGTATGCAACTTAAACATAGCTGATTTACAAAAACTTAACCAGTGTGTGTATGCAGCTTAACAACAGTTGATATGCAACTTAATATAATTGTATATACCAATTTATTATGTGCAAAGATACAACTAAGCTTATATGTGGAACCATCAATACCGCCGACAAAAAAAATGATGCAACTTAAGGGACATGGGTAGGCAACTTCACAAACCAAATGATGCGCTACTTCACAAAAATAAAATCTGGTAGCCAAAGTGAGTACTAACGGTAGGTAACTTGGACATCAGAACATGCAAGTTCACTCGAGGCCATTCAATTATTTTCTGGTTAGGCACAATGCATGCAACTTAAAATATATTGGGTATGCAACTTTGTATACCTCGCTTGAGAATTTCCGTGGCAACTTTGAAGATACAAATTCTTCCGTCCTTGTCATTCCAACGAAAAGAGAATCTCTTAAGGTTGCACCAACTGTTTCTTTCAACTTTTCATGCAAACACACAATGAAAAAAAAGACAAAAAATCCATGTTAGTCAAAAAAACAGTATATGACAAGTTCACTGGTTCACTGGTTGAAAACACTTACTCTCAACTTCCCAAACTCGCCATTGCCTTTAGAGTCCTTGTGTTGATCGCCAAAACCCACCGGCGGGCAGCGGCCTGTCAACACGGTAGAGCCGGGAAGAGCCTAGAGCTGCGGCTGGCTGAGACCCCTCCGAGCGACGGCCCGCAATGCTCTTCTGGTCACACGCGGCGATGCGAAGTGCAAGGGCGTGCCACCTGACCTATACCTGGTCAGGAAGGTGATGGGGATGCCTCGCTTAGTTCCTGCATGGCATACACGTAAACATTAAATCAGAGCCTCGATCGGCTCTCAGGCTATCCTGTGAATCGGCTCAAAGAGCCGATCCACCCATGATCCGTACGGGGTGCACGAATACCTGGTGATCCTGCTTGATCAAGATAAAGCTAATGAGATCTACGACGATTTAGGGTTTTCACCGCATAATCGGATCATCCTACTCCAGGTTGGGCCTCGCGGCCACGCACGGTGCTCGTAAGCCGATCCTAAACAAGGCCACACAACCAACGTGACGTTGATCATCGGAACATCCTGTTTAGGACTTGCGAACGCCACCCTACGTGCCGCTGGATCCTCCCCCCCTTCGTAAGGCCTAACTATTGCAGATATTAAACTAATCCTTGCGGAGCAAGGAGCAATCGTAACGGATCAGATCTACTAGATGATGAACAAGCAGGGTGCCGCCCCCACACCTGAGATAGGCGTGAGGGCGGCTAGACATGCGAGGGTTGCACTACGTAAGCATGTTTATACGAAGAGCTATGCTAACCCTAACACATCTATGATAACTACGTTGCCCGCCATCAAAGACGCTTCAGTACGGGCAACGCATGAACAACGTGGGGCTTGTGCTGCCTAGATCGCAAGATGCGATCTAGGCAGCATGTCGCTTACCTGATTGAAACCCTCGAGACGAAGGAGTTGGCGATGCGCCGAGATTGGTTTGTTTTTGGGGTGAACGTTGTGTTGTTGTTTATTCCATAAACCCTAGATACATATTTATAGTCCAGCGGACTTTCTAACGTGGGAATATCCCACCGTGCGCGATACAAATTCCAAACCTTGATCTAAGATATGACCTACTATAATTAAAGATACACGGGCAAACTAGCCCAAATTCTCCGTGCAAGGCCGCTTCAGAGATCTTCCACGTGTAGTCCTCTAAGCCCATCTCTCTTATGGCCCACCTCTGGATTTGTCCAAAATCTGGTGATAACACATGCCCCCCTGGTTTTGGAAATAATTTTTCCAAAATCATTGTATTTTCCTCTCGAAGGGTCATGTCGTGGCAGGACAGAGCCATTTGCAGCTTCCGTCATCATTATGCCCTGTCCTTTCAGCTTCTGCAAAATTTGACAGCTCTGACATTACCCCTTCGGAAACTGTGATGGCAGTAATTCCCACCAGGTTTCTCATTATTTAACCGTGCCGACTAAATAGTCATCTTTATCCTCTTCCTCTGTTCCAGCCATCGGCACTCCAAAAACAACCCTTCTGCGCACCATGTCCTCTTCTTCCTCTGCCTCGTCGGGACTTTCCTTCGAGTCTTCTTCTCCCGAGCCGATACCAGCACCGAGCCCACAAGAAGTTTATGTGGCCAACATCCATCGCGCCATTGAGGCCGGGGAGGAGTCAGACCATGACTTCTCCATCTGGTCCGAGGACGACCAATCCTCGACGGACGGGGAGAGCGACCTCCGCTTCCTCGCCAACGGGGAATCGGAAGAGAAGAGCGACGACGATCGCTTCTCCTGGGATGACTTCACCTCCCCCGAGGTGAAGGAGGAGGGAGAGGAAGAGGAGGACGACGACGACAGCCTCTCCGACGCGCCGCCAGCCAAGCGCCATTGCCCCTGGTCAGGGAATCTCAGTGATTATGATAGCGACGACGATGACGACGACGTGGAGGACGAGGACAACGAAGGTCCTGCCGGCGGCTGCTACAGCAGCCGACGACGAGCTTCGCCGGGAGCAGCGCCGGCAGCGCTGCCGACGATGGTGACGACGAGGGCAGTGACGGCCCGTAGAATAGGACCTCTAGAATAGGATCAGCAACAGTAGATGGGGCAATGTATCCCCTTAGTACTCCCTTTTGAGAGCAATCAGCTCTTCTATGTAAGAAATCTGGTTTGTCGTTGAAGAACTCCTCCCCAATCTTAATTCTGCCGATTTCTTCTGAGTTTGATTGAGCCGATTCTCTCTTCTGCCGACCCCACCGATCGTCACTTAGCCAATGGCCAACAGGCCGATGACAACGCACCGGTAACTTAATGCCCCATCCCTTTGAGTTCTGGCGGACAACTAGGCAAATCGATGTTCTCACGAGGGAACCAGAATTACTGCCGAAAACGACTTGATCCCGAAGTCGATACCATTGTGTTTTCAGCCTGATGAAATCTCAATCGGCTTCTTAAGAACGGCAAATTCTGCGCCATCAGTTGCCCCCCGAGCCTTTATCAAAGCGAGCATATCAGTGGACTAACCAAATGTGTCGCCATCGGTTTCCAAGTCATGACGCGGAACCAGCCGATCTCAGCAAAATCGGCTCTCCAGAGCAGAGAACCTTCAGGGTGAGCTGCCCCCCGAGCTTCTTCAGTCCACTTTCGCGCTTTGCAAGTCAGATCGGCTCCTCCCCCCGTGGTGAATCGATGCAACCCATCCTTAACCTGATCGGCAAATTGCTCGCAAAAATGAAACCAAAGGTTTTTTAATCGAAGTTATCAAGTCACTCGATTGAGGAGCTCTTCCATTAGAGTCGATGGCCACGTATCTGCATCGGCTAAACTTTGGTGTTGTTTTTTTTTTTTGTTTTTGTTTGGCCGATTTTTCTTAATCGGCCCCCAATGTTCCACCACACGCATGTCTGCACATGTTTATCCGCACATGTTCATCTGACTATATGCCCCCCGAGCCGAATCTGCCAAATGATTGCAGATATCGGCTTTCTGGGTAAGCCAGGGCACTGCACTTGTACGCCGTCTTCGCAAAGATTCATGCTGACTTCCATCTGCCGACGCGGCCGCTGCCCGATAGATCGTTGCGACCATAAACAGAATATGTGCAGAAGATAATTTTGGCCGATTAGGGAATCGGCCTCCACATTGCTCGCTCGATGAAGGTTTTGTAATGTTCCTCCATAAAATTTTTGGGGCCGATCACAAGGATCAGCCTCGCACGGTTTGCTCATTGGTTTAATCTTGCTACTTGGTTAGGCTGGATAAAACCAACCCAACCTCTGACTTGATGCGCCTGCTGTCATCCACCTTGAGAGCATCGTATAATCGTGGAGCATTAAGCTCTGTCGGCAAGACGAGCACCATGTTTGTGCCAGCCGATGTTTCATCACCGGCTTTCTTTTGCTTGGGACGCCACTCCATCCTCCGTGGACGACCCTCTTCATTCAGGGCTCGCCGAACCTTTGCAGCCAGATCAGGCCGTGCCTTCCTCGGCGTATGCAAGTATAACCTTTCGGCTTCCTCCGGGCCGCGCAACCGCTGAACCCTGCGTTTACGTGAACGGCTGAGTCCGTCGAGGCACCACCTTGGACGGTGGTACTGTCTTCTTCTTCTTCTAGTCCCTCGTCTTCTGAATCCTCAAGATCTGCCCAACGAGGTGACTCAGCGCGTTTGCTTGGTGGTGGGAGAGGCCCTAAGCTGCTCAAACACGGACACGTTGGCTGCCTCCTTCTTCTTCTTGTTGCATTACAGGCAATTGCCGATTGTGGGCAATCGGCTCATTCCTGAATCCCAGCAGTGTCTGAAGAAAGGGCAATCCCAGTGTCTGGCGTTGTCTTCTTGCTCCCTTGGCCTGTCCGTGGCACGGCGCTCGTGCTCCTCCTCATCGCGATCCTGCCGACGATGTCTTCTGGCTTCTCTAGCCAGACGATCTCCTTCATCATCATAGTTGGACCGTCGGCGTTGGTCATACTGACTCACATATTTGTTGAGGAGGTGATCAGAGAGAGGTCGCTGATATCTTATGTTCTTCACTTCTCCCCCCGTGACGTAGCGCTTGCCATCATGATGGAGCCGATCGCGTGGAGCGGCCTCTTCTGTGTCCTTGCTATGAGAGCAGCTGCCCTCATCTCCATCTTTGCCAGAGTGGTTCCCAGGCCCTACCATGTTGACGCTGAACGTGGGACCTGGCTGGCAGCCCTCGGGGTAGATGACTTCTACCATATTAACGGCGGGGAAGGGCTGGGTGTCTACCTTCATGGCGTATTGGTTGAAAATTAAACGCCCCTTCTCTATCGCCGCTTGGATGTGCTGACGCCACACCCTGCAGTCGTTGGTGGCATGGGAAAGCGAGTTGTGGAATTTGCAGTACGGCTTTCCGTTTAGCTCTTGCGCCGTAGGGAACTTGAGACCTTCAGGAATCGTCAACTGTTTCTCCTTAAGCAGGAGGTCGAAGATTTGTTCAGTCTTGGTCACGTCAAAATCAAATCCCCTGGGCGGCCCTGGTGGTTTTACCCATTTGCAGGATACGGGAGTTCCTCCCCGAGTCCACTCAGCCACCGCTATTTCTTGGTCTCCCGCAGGCACTTCACCTTCCTCTGTATCGACCATGACTACTGCACGCTTGAACTTGTCTTGGTACAGTGTCCGTGGCGCTGTTCATATGCCGATAGTTTCTGAACCATGTGCGCGGCGAGGGATAATCTGCTTGGGAGGCCATGTCCTTGAGCTGTGTTGCAAGGCCAGCTACGCGATTCGATCGCTTCCTTTTCAGATTATACGAACCGAATAACATCGGTTCCTAAGATTCCTGAAGCGCTGGATGTACTCTGTCACCGTTTCTCCGCGCTTCTGACGTAGTTGTGCTAGATCGGCAATGCTAGACTCGGAAGCTTCTGAATGGTATTGCGTATGGAACTGTTCTTCCAATTGCTTCCAAGACTGGATGGAGTTTGCCGGCAAGAGGTATACCATCCAAAAGCCGATCCTGTGAGGGACTGTGAAAAGAGCCTCACGCGTAGCTGATCCGACACTGAAGCCGGTCCTAGTTGCGCCAAATATCGGCCGATGTGCTCGATGGAGCTGGAGCCATCCGATCCACTGAATTTGGAGAAGTCAGGGAGCCGATATTTAGGTGGCAGCGGGATCATCTCGTACTCGTCGGGGTACGGCTTGGAATAACCGATTGCCCTCCTTTTCGGCATAATGCCGAACTGGTCTCTCGCATGGTACTGATCCGATCCACCGTCTGGCTGCAGGAGATGTATTCTGAAGATTCGCCGGGGTGGCGTACTTAGCCAGCCATGTTTGCTTTTCCAGCTCTGAGCCAACCGCAGGAGCTGGGCTCGGAGTTTCGTCGGGGTGGCGTACTTAGTTAGCCACGTCTCGCTTCTCAAGCCTGCTGCCGACGTTCCTCCTGTTTGCGCCGAGTCCCCGACGTTGTGGCCTGGTTTGAGAGTGGCCAGTTGCCACAATCCTGGCACATACGTGCATGTATATCCTTGAGGGATCTCCTTGGGCGCCTCAGCCAAGAACTGGTAGTCACTAGGGTCACCACCGATCTTGTAAACGACGAATGCCGGTGTAGCCGGCACTTCAGCTGGTGCTGCCAACGCGTATGGCAGCGGTGGACGGGACTGGAGTGGCAACTCTCCTTGGTGCGTCCCGAGAGCTGGTCCTGACGGCGAGTACTGGTGGCTCATGATCTCCTGGATCACGCGCAGCGAGACGCTCCAACACGTTGACCAAGTTTTCGAGTGGCGGTGTAGCGAGTGAGCCACCAAGTAGTTGATCTCCGCCGAAGGGCCCTGGTGCGTTCCTCCGACGGGGCAGAGAGATCTATCCCATCGAGTGCACCTTGTGGTGAGAACCCCTTCCATCGATGCCATGGGTACGGGTTCTCGAAAGAGCCGATGAGGTCGGCTTCGAGGGTGGCCTTGATCTCGTCATGTTTCTTCTTGAGCTCAGCGAGCAGCTCCTCGTAGGTGACTCGGCGTGCCGTCCGCCGCCATCTCAGATGTAGATGGCGATGTGGTTGATGTAGATGATGGTCCCACCGAGCGTGCCGTAATGTGTTGATCGCCAAAACCCACCGGCGGGCAGCGGCCCTGTCAACACGGTAGAGCCGGGAAGAGCCTAGAGCTGCGGCTGGTGAGACCCCTCCGAGCGACGGCCCGCAATGCTCTTCTGGTCACACGCGGCGATGCGAAGTGCAAGGGCGTGCCACCTGACCTATACCTGGTCAGGAAGGTGATGGGGATGCCTCGCTTAGTTCCTGCATGGCATACACGTAAACATTAAATCAGAGCCTCGATCGGCTCTCAGGCTATCCTGTGAATCGGCTCAAAGAGCCGATCCACCCATGATCCGTACGGGGTGCACGAATACCTGGTGATCCTGCTTGATCAAGATAAAGCTAATGAGATCTACGACGATTTAGGGTTTTCACCGCATAATCGGATCATCCTACTCCAGGTTGGGCCTCGCGGCCACGCACGGTGCTCGTAAGCCGATCCTAAACAAGGCCACACAACCAACGTGACGTTGATCATCGGAACATCCTGTTTAGGACTTGCGAACGCCACCCTACGTGCCGCTGGATCCTCCCCCCCTTCGTAAGGCCTAACTATTGCAGATAGTAAACTAATCCTTGCGGAGCAAGGAGCAATCGTAACGGATCAGATCTACTAGATGATGAACAAGCAGGGTGCCGCCCCCACACCTGAGATAGGCGTGAGGGCGGCTAGACATGCGAGGGTTGCACTACGTAAGCATGTTTATACGAAGAGCTATGCTAACCCTAACACATCTATGATAACTACGTTGCCCGCCATCAAAGACGCTTCAGTACGGGCAACGCATGAACAACGTGGGGCTTGTGCTGCCTAGATCGCAAGATGCGATCTAGGCAGCATGTCGCTTACCTGATTGAAACCCTCGAGACGAAGGAGTTGGCGATGCGCCGAGATTGGTTTGTTTTTGGGGTGAACGTTGTGTTGTTGTTTATTCCATAAACCCTAGATACATATTTATAGTCCAGCGGACTTTCTAACGTGGGAATATCCCACCGTGCGCGATACAAATTCCAAACCTTGATCTAAGATATGACCTACTATAATTAAAGATACACGGGCAAACTAGCCCAAATTCTCCGTGCAAGGCCGCTTCAGAGATCTTCCACGTGTAGTCCTCTAAGCCCATCTCTCTTATGGCCCACCTCTGGATTTGTCCAAAATCTGGTGATAACACCTTGTGCATAACATTTTGTATGAGCCTATCGTTCCATGCTGCAGCCTGAATGGGGCACTCTTCATCAGTTGCGACGGGCTCATCAACAACCAATGAATCAAGGTAAAGGATCTGCAAAAACAGAGGAAAACATGATTTGGTTCAGGAAAAAGGGAGAATAGTTCGTATCGTGAAAACAATATAGCATGGATCACAAAAAAATGATTTGGTTTTTCAAGTTTACCACTAGGTGATGCAGGCAACAGCACATGGATTTCTTCTTCACTCCCATCTTCTTTGCTTCAGCAATGATTTGATCAATTGCAAACTGCGCAAAGTTTAACCGGCGGAACTGTTTGAGGTCAAATAAACTAGTGTAACATCTGGGACTTATAGTTGGACTCGTTGTAGGGCTAATGAAGCAGCTAATTACTCCAGCAAAATATGCACGGAGGAACTTCATATCTGCTACTCCCCCCATGTCTGAAATCATCTTGCACCAATCAACAAAATCTGGTGCTGAGCCACTTTCTATTCCATACTCTTCGTTCATGAACTTAATTGGATCAGTTTCCATTTCATAACAGACGGGCATTCCTTCATTCCGGATCCCAAAAATCCTGGTGTAGCTGTCAGCAGTCACTGGAATGCTCCCCCTACCAGGAATGGCAAGCTCGCTTCTTATGGGATCGAAGCATGAAAGCACCCACATACCCAGGTCAACGGGCATTTCTTTAGCAACAACCTTTAACATTCCTCCCCAGCCCCATTCTTCAATGAGATCCTTTTGAGCTTGCACAAGAATCTTGTTAAGTTTAAACAACCTTGCAGGGGAAGCACGATTCCTTCCAAGCTGAACATAAAAAAAGGAAATGTTAGTTGAACCAAAAAAACCATTGAATTAGGGACCAAAAAAATATATGTACAGATTAAACAGAAAACTCCATATAAAAAAACAAAAACAAACCTTAAAGCGTCGGGCAGCTGCAGGCTTCGGTGCTGCATTTCTGGTTGGATTGACAATAGATTTCCTGGCTTCGAAAGCAATTGGTGGAGCAGCAGCTGCTGCTGAGCTACTTGTTTCTCGGACAACTCCAGAAACTTGTGGTAACCGCAATCGGGACCGCCTATCATTATCCTTGTTCATAATTTCAGATTTTTTGACACTGTCGAACAAAGAAATTGCATTAAACAACTAAACCTATGCAACTATAATCAAACTATACAACAAAAACAGCATCCAAACTTAAAATGTGGAGCTACACACAAATCAAAAACTAAAACCTGAGAAGTCTTGAGATGTGATGTTAAGTTGCATAGACTAATTGTTAACTTGCATATCAACTATTGTTAAGTTGTATATTCACTAGAGTTAAGCTGCATCCATTGTCAAAAACAATTGAAAAAAGGGTGTAACAGACATAATTGCCTATTTTGGGCGGCATAGATGATTTCTCCACATCAACTATCCAAGTAGTAGTATTTCAGCTAGCACATTTATGGTGAGGATGCGCATTGTGAATTGTCAATAACTTGGTACCATTATTTTCTAGTATCGTTTCTGACTTATTTTCGATAAAAACAACTTAATTAAATCGTTAGACAACTTAATTAAACAACTTAATGGTGATCAGAAACTTATTGGTGCCATAGGATGTGCACTTGTTGCCGATAGCATGCCTGGAACAAATAGGAACAAGTGTGCCAGCAATGATCAATACAAATATCATTCCAAAATGCAAAATGCAATTCGATAGTAAGCAATGATCAATGCAGTTGTTGGTGGAGCAAGGCAATTAGTTGGATTAATTAAGCAAACTTAGTGGTGCTCAGAAACCAACTTAAGCCAGACTCAGAAGCCAACTTAAGCCAGATTTAAAGCCAACTTAGTTACATTCGCAAAACTAACTAAACTATAAGATGAACACATAATATAACCCTACAAAAAATAGGTTGAAAAAGCCAACATAGTTAGATTCAGTAAAACAACTTAAACGTGTTCATGACCCACCTAAGCTAGAAGATGAAGAAAAATGTAAAATCTAGCGGGTGATGTAGACGAGTTCAGGATTAATGGAGGAAAATTCATTACATGGATCTCTGGATTCAATGTTCAGTCATGTTGTTAGCCACGACTCGATCATTAGACTAAAATGTGAAAAGACGAAAATACAATACGAGATAAGTTCGAGCTATTTCAGTATACAAATTAAGCTGCATTTGGTGTAGGCTTTAGCAAACATGCCACTCTCGTACAGAGAGTGCAGTTCTACCGATATGCTGTGCAAATCAAAGTAGTACCCGCCCCCCAGCTTCGACAGAGTAGACCTATAAAAACCAGGGACTACCACACATATATATCTGGTAGCAGTTACTGGGATTTTTGCAGCACTGCATCAAACACTACTAGCACACGAACAGTAATTCGAGCAACAAAAATAGAACCCCAACTATGTAACCAAATTACTACAACCAGCACATAAAACACACACAGCAGCTTCCCAGGAAAAAATCCCCACGAAAAATAGTTCATACTTGGCTCGAATTGCTCCACAACAACATACATAACGAACTAATTTGCAGGGGATTTGACAAACAGAAACTAAATTGGATGAACAGCAACCAAAATTTGCAGGGATTTTTGCTAGAAACTACCTCAAATCGCTGAAAACTTGGTGACCGTGCACCCCGCCGACGACCGCACCTAGATCCCCGCCTCGTTGATCACCACCGCCGCGCTCACCGCCGCGGATCTCGACGCCCGGCTACCGGAGTGGCCGCGCTTCGCGTCGACAAGTGGAACGGCTAGACCTCTCCCGCCAAAATCGTCGTCAAACCCCGACGGGAAAGCCTCACTCCCCGACGCAGAGCTTGCCGCACTAACGCGCGGCTCACACTGCGCCAACGAGCAAAACCTTCCCTACGGCGAGAAATTCCTCCTCGTAGCGTCCGAGATCGCTGGCCCCCGCCAGCTGCGAGACCGCCGCGCTCCGCCACCGGAAATCGCAGCCAGCAGAAACCCTAGCGCGAGATGAATCGAGGGATTGAGATGGAGAGAAGAGAGCGGAAGGGAAATGGGAGGCGAAATCTTAAGCGAGGAGACGGTGTCTCCGATTCCAGAAGGAAGACGACAAGGGAAACGGTACGGGTCCAGGTGGGTTTCGGTCCGGATCTAGGTGCTTTTTGGTTGCCAAACCCGCGTGCAATCCGTCCGTCCAGCGCGAATCCAACGGCCCAGAAACGAGTGCTCAGTTTGACAGGGAGCATCCAAGCACTTTTTAGCAATTGGGTTATAGTATTTGGTTGTTGCCATCGATTGTTCTCATTTTGCATATGTGGCCCAATTCAGCCTGCATCAGGTAATAAAACAAGGCGCGAGTCATGTTCGACTGTTTGGCTGCCCGCAATGAGTTTTGCTTTATTTTATGCATGTTGTTTGTTCCTCTACATACTACTTACTATCTTCGTCTTGGTTCAAATGCCTTGCGCATATTTCTAGATAATAAATTTGGCTGTAATAATAAAAGATATATAATATAAAATATACATCATTAAAATATTAGATGTTTTACTTTCTGATGATATAATTTTTATGTTGTACAATTGATATTATGTTGACCAAATTAACAATCAACACGTGACCTCCTTCGCACCACCTGATGTCTTTTCTTTGTCTGCCGCTCCTCCTTATTAGCGATTTAGCGCTAAGTTCATATCAAATAATCAAATCATTTTGTTTCTTTTCTACAATTGATCAACATGCAGTCAAATAATTAACTCATTGCATATTCCACAGCTTGTTAGCGTTAAATCCGGACCAAATCTGATCATTTATGATTAACCTAGCCATATTCTTCAAGCTGCTTTATTATTCACTATTTTCATTTTGATTTATTTCATTTATGATACTTTTTCTTGAGCCATTTAGCTATTTTTCCAGCGTGTCAGTGTCTTAATTTTTCAGTGTGTTAGTTTCTCAGTTAACCTAGGTGTGTTAGTTTCTCAGTCAACCTACGTGTTTTATATATGCAAGTATGTTTGTATTTTCTGGTTCTTTTAATGATTGCATGTGATATATATGTACCTATCACAGTAATAGAAGCAGTCTTTATTATGGAGTTATATGGTTATTGTTACTTTCGTCAAACTTTTTTCCCAGAATGAAATGCATTGTGTGGAAATCCTCGTAGTTCATTTTACTTGTATCTTGGCAACAATTGCTTTTGCCTCGGATCTTTGATGCAGGCGACGGTGACATGCCTCTGATCTTTGATGCGGGTGACGGTGACAAGCCGTGGGTCTAGGGTGCCTGCTTAGGCCCGTCATCTCTGACGATGCGGTTTGGTGACTTGTGGAGGAGGAGCCGTTGTGGTGTCGGCAGTGGGCGGATCAACGAGGTCCTCCTCGGCGGCGCCGACGTGCGACAGCCATGGCGGGCGGCAGCTGCAGCAGGCCTGGCCCGAATGCGTTCTAGACTTGCGGCTGCGGAGGAAGCTGCGTGCTTGGATCTGGCGTGGCAGGCTGTACCATCTTCTCGTCTGCATATGGCTGGTCGCGTGGGGGCTGCTGGCTTGGATTGAATAAAGGAGGCAGTCCTAGGGTTTCTCTCACGCCAAGACGAAGATCCGCTTGATGTTTGTCTTCATCGATCTGGTTGCAGTGTCGTGTTCCAGAAGGCTCTGCCGGCAAATGTAATAATGCATCTCTTGCCTGGAGTTTGCTGGATCGGGTGGTATTCGGTCGTGCGCACTCATGTTCAGAGGGAGAGCTTCAAATTTGGTTGGTTGTTAATATCATGGGGCATGTTCCCGTTCCGTGGTGCTTCTAGAGAATGTCATGGAGACTGTGATCCGGTGGACTGACAATGGTGGTTCGAGTCTGTGCGGTGTTGAGGAATTGGCTTGGTGATATGGGACTTGGAGCAGCGACATGCAAGTGGAGGCGACTGCACAGGAGAAGGTCATAGTCCTACCTCTCATGGTGAAAACCCAAGGTCTGATCTTAGTTGGTTGTGTCTGGCAATGACCTTGTTGAAGGCATTGTTTTGAGAGCGAGGATTTTCTTCAGGTTGAAAACCTAAGATTTATGATCGGGAAATAACGGTGTTTGTGCACTGTTCCCTTCTTGGAGTCGTCGCTTTTGAAGAAGCTGGACTTCAGATGTTGTCTTGGTGTTAGTACTGTTGTTTTAAGGAATGAATCACTGTAGCGGAACTTTTCTTTTTTGTAATTCTTCTTTCTTTTTTGGTTGGGTGCATCCATAGTGCCGCTAGGGCAATACGTTGTTGCAGATGTTGGGTGTAATTGGTTGCGCTATTAATATATACTCTTTATCGGAAAAAATTGCATTCAGTGCATGGTGTCGATTTAGTCATCTTTTCTCTCAAGAGTTTGTGTTGTCCTTTGTACCTTATGGATTTCTGATAATAACTTTATTGTTTTCCTCATTTTTACATTTTGTTGTATGGTTTTCCAGACCATGACATGCTTTGTGTGAAGGCAGTTCAACAACCAGGTGGGAAATGTCTTTTATGTTGTTTTTTCAGATAAAAGGCCAAACGTCCCAATGTTAAATTAATAACGCCATCAACGGCGAAGAAGATACAAGGAGCTGAACCCAGCTAACACGGTAACACTACACCCACACAGAAGAACCGGGCTAACAAAGAGCTACAACCAGGTACAGGGATCAAAGAGACGTCTAAGGCTAGACTACTCCGAGGAAGGGCAAACACTGGACGGGCTGTGTTGTCGTGCCGGAGCTCACCCTAGAGCTCGGAGAACCGACAAACACAACGCACCGTCAGACCGACTTCATTGTTGTATACCGCCACCGGAAGATCAACGCCACCCACGCATCGCAGCTGAAGCACCAAGGCAGAACCCAGACAAAGAAAAACCGCGGGCGGCAGAACACCAAGACAGCCTTGCCCATGCTGGCCAGACGGAGGACCAACGCCGCAGCACCGCCGCTCCACCACACCAACATCGGAGAACCGCACGCCATGAGCTCCAAGGCGGCATCTTCAAGAAGAGAACGACGCATGAACGCTGCTACCGCCCGATCGAAGATCTTGGGCTTTCACCCGGAGCACGCAGAACGACCGAGAGCCGCCGCACCAACGCCTTCAAGAAGGGGACGACAACCGTAGCCGCCGCCGTTGAGGCCCTTACGAGCAAGGGTTTCCCCTGGCAAGTGCACTCCGTTGCCCGCAAGGAGTTGGCCAATGCGGAAGCATCAGCCAAACCACCACCACACCGCGCAGCTCGCCAGAACCTCGTCGCCCACACGACCGAGGAACCCAGCCAACCCCAGAGTCTCTGGCTCGCCCGCTAACCAACAAGACTCCCACCGCCCAGGGCCGCCATCCCGGAGACTCTGCTGAGCACACCGAAGAGCTGAAGAAACCAAGATTCACCCCCGTGAGATCCCCGAAGAACGGCGAAACAGCGAAAGAAGCTCTCTTTCCGGATCGACGCCTGAGAGCCCCCATGGCTGTCTGCGCCATCGGATCTGGGGCGGGGGAAGGTGATGGCCAAGGGGCCAAGACCCCTGCCATGGCCCGGGCGCGCGGCCCTCCTCGGCCAGGATCTCCAACCGCCATCCCTGCCGCGCCGACGCGCAGGTCCCTCGCAGGGCGCATCTGGTCACCCCGCTAGATCGGGCGCCAGCACGCGTCGCCCGCAGCCGTTGCCGACAGGACGCCGGCAACCACCGCGAGCACGCCGAGCACACGCAGCCGCCACGCCGCCGCAGAACAGCCACGCCGCTGCGCCCCACGCCAGCGCCGCGACCCCGCCGACAGCACCAGCCCGCGCCACCACCGCCGGACGAGGGGGAAGAGAGGCCCCGCCGCCGCCCACGCCCCGAGACTTTGCCCAGCAGCGCTCCCGGCGGCGGCGAGGGAGAGGGGAAGGAGGGGAGGGGCCCGACGACGCCTAAACTAGGGTTTCGCCCCGCCGCTCGCGGGAGTGGGCAGGGCGAAGGAAAAAAAAAAACTCTTGGATGTTGTTACTCCTGATAAAACGGAGTATAGGTTTAACTTGAAGAAACGGGGCAACTAGACTCGTCTTTTTGGAGCTGGATACACAAAGTTCTTTAGTGATTATGATATGGATGTTGGTGACAGGGTTAGGATTGACCTGGACTACTTTGAAGGATTCTTTGGTATTATTCCAGAATGTCCTATGAATTTTGAAAAGCATAGAGTGCATCTAATCGTTTTTTCCTGGTCAAGACATTTATGATTTTGAACCTCATGCAAAATGATCTTATTTTCTTCTCTTCTTTTTATTTAATTTTGCTTATGTGTTTGTTGTTACGTGACTAAGATAATCATTTATCTTTTTTGCAATTTATCCGATTTGTATTGTTTACACAAATGGTCTTCAACTTACCCAGCACAAAGAGGAAGCATGGACCAACCTCGTGTTGGTGAGCGTGGTATGGTAATTCAATATTCTTCTGTAGCTGTTTTTGCCTATCAATAAGTGTATTTATTAGTCAGTGTTCTTAGTTATTTATTTTGTTGTGTACAATGCATCCAAACAAAAAATAGTAAAGGCATTGACCATTGTCAAAAGTGGATGGGTCATACTTGCAATTGGCAAGTACGACAACTGGTTTGATGCATCATACTATATGACCACTCATGGTAGGCTGCGCTTCAAGTTTGGGTGGGAGGATTTTGTCGACGAGTTTGATATAGAGGTCGGGAATCTTGTTCTGATCTTGTTCCACATGGAAATTAAGGGTATGTGAAGATCTTCTTTGGTGTTCTGTAGTCTATTGTTTCAATAGTTGTTTGAGAGGCATGCTTTATCAGCTACTTGTTGGGGGGGATGACCCCCGGTATGCCAAAGGCATACCGGACCGGATGGTTTAGGTCATCAAAGTACCGGTTTAAAGGTTAATCCAGATGGTGAAAGTTGATTCAGAGAATCATACCGGTATCTCAAGTAGGGGATACCGGAACTAGCTAAGAGCATACCGGAATACCGGAACAGGTTACACTGTAGCACGTCGGCAAAGACCAGTCAAAGATGCTCTCCAGAGCTAGAAGACGAAGATGAGCGAAGCACTTCAGCTTTAATCGAAGCCATGACGCCAAAGGCAAAGGATGACGTAAAAAGTGTCGGAGGATGTCATGGTTTCTGATTAAAGACATACCGGCATCACCGGTAGCTAAAGTAGCTTTGTAAAGTAGTTTGTCCAGTCAAAGATCCCATTAGGATTTTCTAGGGTTCCTTCCCTTGTAAGCCACCCTCTCCCCTATATAAGGAGAGGGGGCACAGCCCTTCGCGGGCACGTTGCGTGACTCTACGTTACATGAGAGACTTGTACACAGAAACTTGTAAGCACTTGAGATGAGGAAATAGAGAGATCTGGTGCTGTACTTGTTCTTAAGTTCATCATCTTCTTCCTTCGGCCAAGGCTAAGTTCTTGAGGAATCCATCCGGAAACCTCTCCATTCATACCAAAAACCCTCCCCCGAATCCTCTAGCGTCCATTTGGCCCCAAGATAAGCCATCCCATGACATCTGTCTGTTCACCACGACGACAATTGGCGCCCACCGTGGGGCCAGCAGCGGCGCTTGCTGGAGTTCATATTCGGGTGGGCCTCCTCACCGTTGGCGGCGAGCGCATCGTCACCGCGCTCGTCAACCGCATCCGCGACATGCGCTTCATCAACGACAACACAGGCTGCTTCTCCAACGGAGGTAAGTTCCCCAAGAACGGCCGCGTCATCGAGTTCGGGAGCATCCTCGTCTACTACGTCACCATCCCCGAGCGCCAGTGCCTCTCGCCGGTGCTGGTGGCTCCGGACCCGCCAAGATCTGCGCTTCGCAGCGACCGCGCCGCCGGCAGCGTCGAGGTGCTGGTCGTTGGCGTGGGCGACACCGACAAGGGAGCTACGGCGGAAGGTGCTAGCCGGACGAAGTCCACGCGCACGGCCAAGCCGCCGACCGAGCGCGACCAGGAAGTTGCGGGAGCTTCCGCACCACCACCGGAGACTCCACTCCAAGCGGCCATGAGTGTCCTCGCTACGCCCATCGCGCAGAACATCGACCCGGCAGCGGCTCAGGCGGAGCTAGAGGCGCAACGCCAGACGCTGCTCGCGAACGGCGCCAACATCGTCTGGGCGCAGCGCGAGCTGAACCTAACCCTACGTGAGTATAATACTGCCCGTGGCTTTGCTTCTGTTAGCGCTCAGGCTGCAAGGATACCGGAAAACCGGCTTAAAGCTCGCAACTTAGATCAGGATTTGCGTAAGGAGATTCTTACCGGAAAGAGCACTTCTGCATCGTTTTGCATGGTAGAGAAACCTAAGTACAGCAGTCCGGATAAAACCATAAAAGCTGCTAAGGCTACAGTAGAACTGTGTGAATCCCTTTTCGGAGATGCTTTGGCAAAACAGCAGGAACGTGTCACGGAGCTGCTTGATACCATCGAGCAGCAAAATGCAGAGCAACTGGCCAAGTTGAACAAGGTTGCGGCTTCGAAATTCGTGCATTCAACAAAGAATGCCGGAAGCAAGTCCCATGGGCAGGCATCGTCCCCCCATCCGGACAAGAGAAAAGAAAAAGAGGTGAATGCGCAGCAGATGACTGTGTACGATCCGGTTCTTGCCGGAAAACAACAAGCCGGGCGACATGAGGCCGGTAGGAAAAGCCAAGGAGCAGATCGTGGCTACGCCAGACACGGCTATGCCAGAGATGAGTATGTCGGTAGAGGTGAAACCGGGCAAAATTATCGTGCACCAAGAGCTGCTTATGCAGAGGAGGAGATGCCTCCACCAAGGTACCGGCAGGCAAGAGCCGCGGTACCGGAGAGATATGATGAAGCCGATTCAGCTACCGAAAGAGTCGGCACCTACCGGAACCCTTTGGGGGAAAGGTTGGGAGAAAGATGCCTACCAGACCGGGATGCGATGCACAGGCTGGATAGGATGTATTTGTCCGAGAAGGTTGAGGCAGAAGGTCCTCCAGGTCCCAAGTGTTTTGGCCCGCGGATCATGAGAGAGGAACCACCAGTTCGGAACTTCACGTTGCCCCGTGACACGAAAACGTATGATGGTAGCACTAAGCCGGAAGATTGGCTCGCAGACTACGTGACCGCAGTTTACGTTGCCGGCGGCGGAGGAATTGTCGCTGGTGGAGGAAACCGGGGTTGGGCCGTGAGAATCGTGCCGTCCTTCCTGGTAGGGCCAGCGCGCATCTGGCTGAACAACTTGCCGGCGGGAAGTATAAACGGCTGGCTGGACTTTGAGGAAGCTTTTGTAAGCAACTTCAGCAGTACCTACCGGAGGCCAAACAGTCCGCAACAGCTTGCTCTATGCACGCAGCATCCGAATGAAACAGACCGGGATTACCTGACCCGGTGGAACTCTACAAGGAACTCTTGTGAAGGGGTAATCGAAGCGCAAGCCATAGCTTGGTTTTGCAATGGGTGCAGAAGAGGTTCACCTTTGTGGCAAAAGCTGCAGAGGAACATGCCAACAACTTTGGCAGAAATGATACGTGTGGCGGATAGCTATGCGTTGGGAGACCCAATGCAACTGGCAGTGCAGGCAGAGCCAGCACAAACGAGCCAGCCACGCCAAGATCAGTATCGGGATAACCGGCACAACAAAAGAAGGGAAGAATTCCCGGATCGGAGATACGGCCCGCAGAAAGTTGCTGCTGTGCAAGAAAATTCTGGTGCCAGCGGCAGCCAGAGGCAGAAAACCGGATCGCAGCCAGGGGTGGGTCGAAAGAAGCAATGGGTTGAAAAGAAACCCTGGGGCCAGAAAAAGAACTGGCAGGAACATGCAAAATATACCATGGAAGCAGCTATGGACCAACCTTGCCGGTGGCACACACCGAATCCGGCTAATCCGTCTAACCATTTGACGAAGGATTGTTCCTGGACTAAGTACCTGATGCAAAAAGGTGCGATAAAAGATGCGCAAGCGCAAGGCTGTGCCACGATACTACCACCGTCGCAAGATATGCTGCATCAGCACCCCTTACCACCACCACCGCCGCTTACCGGAGCCAACGCTTTACCGGTACAACCTCAGCCAAACCGACAGCAACACCAGCAAGTTCATCAGGTGGGTGATGGCAATGGCCAACCACCACCACCGGCACCTTTGGGCCGGAATGTTTACCAGGATCCGGATATGTGCTGTGTTGTGTTCGTTACTGAGCCAACTAACAAACAAAGCTTGTACCGCCGTTCCATGAAAGTAAACGCAGTGATGCCGGCAGTACCAAGGTACATGCTGTGGTCAGATCAGGAAATCACCTGGTCGTTCAAGGATCATCCGAAAATCATGCCTAATCCGTGTGGTTATGCTCTTGTTGTGGACCCTATCATGCATGGGCCAACGACTCGAGTGCGGTTCAGCAAGGTGGTGATTGACAATGGAAGTAGCATAAACATTATATACCGGCACACCATGCGTACGTTGGGAATCACTGAAAACATGCTGCAACCAACTCACACTACTTTCCACGGGATCGTTCCGGGTTTGTCCTGCTCGCCCATGGGAAAAGTCCGGGTGGATGTGTCATTTGGAGGACGCGACAATTGCCGGGTGGAAAATGTTCTGTTCGAAGTGGTGGACCTAGATAGTCCTTACCATGCGCTGCTGGGGAGACCGGCGTTGGCCTCGTTCATGGCCTCAACTCATACAGCGTATCTCAAGATGAAGATGTGGGCACCATCTGGACCCCTAACCGTTGTGGGAAACTACAAAATCTCACTGGAAACCGCTTCCGTCGGATCAAATCTGGCCGAATCGCTGGTGATCGCAGAAGAAAAAAGGAGAATGCAAACCGCGGTTGCGCTGGCTCAGTCCTCACAGTTGAGCTTAGCTGCAATGAGTAGCAACCTTGGCGCACCGGCATTCAAGCCAACCAAGGAAACAAAAGACATCGTGCTGGACCCGGCTTACCCTGAGCGCACCGTTCGTATCGGTGCCGGTCTCAGTGAGGCATAGGAAAGCGCGCTCGTCAACTTCCTCCATGAGAATCGGAATATCTTTGCCTGGTCTACTGATGACTTGGTAGGTGTTCCGAGGGAGTTGGCTGAGCATTCTCTGAATGTCCGGAAGGATGCGAAGCCGGTAAGGCAGCCGCTGCGCCGGTTTGCTGAAGACAGGAGAAAGATTATCGGAGAAGAGGTGACAAAGTTGTTGGTTGCCGGTTTCATCGTGGAAGTACTGCATACTGAGTGGCTACCCAATCCGGTGCTGGCCGAGAAGAAAAAAGAAGAGAACCTTGAGGCAAAAGCTCCAAAGGTGTGGCGCATGTGCATCGACTACACCAACCTGAACAAGGCTTGCCCGAAAGATCCTTTCCCTTTACCCCGGATCGATCAAGTGATTGATTCCACCGCTGGATGTGAACTGTTATCGTTCCTGGATGCCTATTCCGGTTTCCACCAGATTCCCTTGGAAAAGGAAGATCAAATAAAAACTGCGTTTATCACCCCGCACGGGGCTTATTGCTATGTTACTATGCCTTTCGGTTTGCGCAACGCTGGTGCAACATACCAGCGCTGCATGCAAAAGTGTTTGTTTGATCAAATCGGTAAGAATGTGCAAGTCTATGTGGATGACATTGTGATAAAAACGAAGGTCAAGGAGACCTTGATCGACGATTTGAGGCAAACATTTGATAACCTAAGAAGGTTCCGGATGAAACTCAATCCGGCAAAATGCACCTTCGGTGTGCCAGCCGGCAAGTTGCTTGGCTTTCTCGTGTCTAGCCGGGGCATTGAGGTTAATCCGGTAAAAATCCGGGCCATAGAAAGAATGGAAATACCACAAGAGCTCAAAGATGTGCAAAAGTTCACCGGAAGCTTGGCATCGCTAAGCCGGTTCATAAGCAGGTTGGGGGAAAAGGCCCTACCGCTCTATGCTTTGATGAAAAAGTCTGATACCTTTGTCTGGACCCCTCAGGCAGACGCAACGTTCAAAGAGCTAAAAACAATGCTAGCCACTGCGCCTATATTGGCCTCGCCTCTCGAAAGAGAGCCCATGCTGTTGTACATAGCAACAACAAATCGGGTTGTGAGTGTGGTGGTTGTGGTTGAAAGATAAGAGGAAGGAAAAACCGTGCAGAGACCGGTATACTACCTGAGCGAGGTGCTCTCCCTCTCAAAAAAAAACTACCCTCACTTCCAGAAAATGACTTATGGCGTGTTCATGGCCGCCACAAAGCTCAAGCACTATTTCGAAGAGCATCCCATGAAGGTAGTGAGCGAGGCGCCAATTTCCGATATCATGGGCAACAAGGATGCTAGCGGCAGGATTGCCAAGTGGGCCATTCAGGTATCACCATACGTACCAGAGTACGAAAGAAGGGACGCCATAAAATCACAAGCTTTAGCTGATTTCTTGGTTGATTGGGCGGAAATGCAATACAAACCGCCAGAACACAAGGTAGAGTACTGGAAGATGCACTTTGATGGATCCAAACTCAAGGAGGGTCTAGGCGCCGGTGTGGTGCTTACTTCACCTAAGGGAGATCATCTCCGGTATGTTTTACAAGTGCACTTCAGAGCATCAAACAATGTTGCTGAGTACGAGGCTTTGATCCATGGGCTCAAGGTCGCAAAAGAAATCGGTGCACACCGGATCATTTGCTATGGTGATTCAGATCTTGTGGTGCAGCAGTGTTCCGGAGATTGGGACGCAAAAGATGCCAACATGGCCTCATACCGGTTTCATGTGCAAAAAATTGCTGGCTTCTTCGAAGGTTGTGAGTTTCACCATGTGCCGCACGCAGAAAACGAAGCCGCGGATACTCTCTCCAAGCTAGGCTCCTCCCGGCAGGAAATTCCTCCCGGAGTAGCTTTGGCTCACCTAAGGATTCCGTCAATCAAACCAAGTCCGGAATCAGAGTCAATTTTTGTACCGGAGTCACACGTTGTGCCAATGGATATTGACGAAGGAAACCCGGGGACTGTTCCGGTAAACCCGAGGACTGCGATGTCTAAGCCGGAAGAAGCTATGCTGGTGGACAGTATGGAGATAGACGTACCGGTATTCCTAGTCCGGGAAACACCAACTTGGGTTGAACCTATTAAGGAATTCCTGATCAACGGAACCTTGCCGGTTGACGAAAATGAGTCGAGAAGGATCCAGAGAAGGTCCAAGGCCTACACTATCATCAATGGAGAGGTATACAAAAGAAGTGTTACCGGTGTCCTCCAGAGATGTGTGGAGCCGGAAGAGGGAAAAGAAATGCTGGCAGAAATTCACCAAGGAGAATGTGGGCACCATGCCTCTTCAAGGGCCTTAGTGGCAAAAGTGTTCCGGCATGGGTTCTATTGGCCCACAGCTTTGGAAAACGCTGAGGACTTGGTACGAAAATGCAACGGCTGCCAGCGGTACGCCAAGCAAAATCATACCCCAGCGTCTGGTCTCAAAACTATACCTTTGACATGGCCATTTGCTGTTTGGTGCCTTGATATGGTTGGTCCATTTAAAACCGCAAGGGGCAACATGACACATGTGTTGGTAATGGTGGATAAGTTCACCAAATGGTTGGAAGTGAAGCCTATCGCAAAGTGTGATGGGCATACGGCTGTGAAATTCTTAAAAGATGTGATCTTGCGGTATGGATACCCGCATAGCATCATCACTGACAATGGCACAAACTTTGCTCAAGGTGAGTTCAAAAGGTTTTGTGAGGATAACAATATCCGGTTGGATTTGTGCTCCGTAGCACACCCGCAAGGCAATGGCCAGGTTGAAAGGACAAATGCTCTGGTGCTTTCCGGTATCAAGCCAAGACTGATTGAACCGCTTGAAAAGTCACCAGGATGTTGGCTAGACGAGCTACCATCTGTGTTGTGGAGCATCCGGACAACACCAAACCGGTCTACCGGATACACTCAGTTTTTCATGGTTTATGGGGCGGAAGCCGTAATCCCAACCGATATCATTCATGATTCACCAAGGGTTCAACTCTATACCGAAGAAGAGGTAAAAGAGGCCCGAGAAAACAATGTGGACTTGCTAGAAGAAGCAAGAGAGCTGGCTTTGGCGAGAACAGCCATATACCAGCAGAACCTCAGACGCTATCATAGCCGGAAGGTGAACCCAAGGATTTTCCGGGAGGGAGATCTGGTGTTACGCCTAGTGCAGTGCACTGAGGGACGCCACAAGCTCTCACCCCCGTGGGAAGGACCTTTCATTGTGAGCAAAGCTCTGCACAATGATGCCTACTACTTAATCGATGCACAGGAATCGAAGAAAGGCAAGGCGGACATGTCCGGAGAAGAAACCAAGCGCCCATGGAACATAGCACTATTGCGTCCTTTCTATTCCTGAAGTTGTGCTGTAAGAGGTTCTTTTTTGTACCTTAAATGCTATGAATAAAGATGCCGGCACCTCGAATGAATCTCGGGGACTGCCTCTACCGAAAATTGCATGTAATGTGTTTATTTTTTCAGTTTACCGGTTGCTTGGTGAAATTTTTTTCTTTCCAGTTTAGTAACGTGCTAAACCTACCGGAGTCTTCGACTATGCTGTTGTCCGCAGACCGGCTTCATGGCAAGCAAGATAAACCGGTAGGAACTAAGCACGTGAAACACGAAGAGGATGAATGGGAACAATCAATCCGGAAAAGTTTAACTAACCCCGGTTATACCGGTTTTTTGTGAAAAATTTCGAATTTTTTCTAAGTTCAAGAAAGTGCTTGCTTGGCAAAAGAACTTTGTGACTCATACACCAAAAAACCCAGAGAGGTAGGCAGAGGCAAAGCAAAAGAACCAAGTGTGCATCGGATTGGATGCCGAAACAATTCCAGAATCTTCACAGTGCAAGATCAAAGCAAACGACATGTAAAATGCTAAGTTAGCGCATAAAACTTAACTTAAATAAGTTACCGGTAAACATATACCGGCATAATTGTTGTAGCACAAGCACAAGAAATGCTGAGTTTTATCTTACACCATAAACCCCGACATACCGGGGTGGAATTTAACAAGCTTAAAAGTTTTGAAGCAACAGGCAAGGAACACAGGGTGAAAGTTCAGGCAACGGGGAGCTGAGCACCGGCCTCAGGGGCTTCCGGGGGAGCAGCGCCTTCCCCGGCTCCTTCTCTTCCTCCTCCTCGATGTCTTCCTCATCATCAGAGAGCACATCTTTGACTTCGGGAGGGAGAGGGATGAAGGTGCGGAAGGGGGCGAACTCCGCGATCCGGTAGGCGCGATCCTGGCGCTTGGCGGTCAAGACCGGATCCATGTCTGTGGGTGCTTCGTCACGAACGGCGTGAAAGGCATCCAGATCCAGATCTTCATACCAGGAGCAGGCGATGCGCAGTGCAGCATCTGTTCCGGCACGAGCCGTAGAGCATCTCCATTCCCGGATCCTCCGGTAGGCGTCCTTGAGACGGTCAGAGAGAAGCGTTACGCTCTCCAGCACGGCATCCTCAGGCCACAGCACCTTGCAGATCTCCCGGGCATGATCTGGCAGATCGACCAGGTGCCGGTCCAGCTAAACCCGGGCAGAGAGCGCGACCAGGTGGTCATATGCATCCCAGGGAAACTCCCGGTCGCGGAAAGACAGCTCTGCCCTGCGCTCCTCCACCTTCTGGCAGGCGTACACCTGGGAGTCCGGAAAGAGCCCTACAAGAAAAGAAAAAGGATAAGGACACACTACCGGATGACATAAGCTTATAAGCAGTAAAGGGAAAGAAGAAAGGCTTACTGAGGAGCAGCGTGTCGGTTTGTATGACCAGCCGGTCATAGTCCTTTTGCTCCAGCATGAGGGCGGCAACCTGGTTTTCAGCTGTCTCCCGCGCATTGCTCTGCTCCTCCCGAGCCTGGGTCTGCTCCTCTAGCTCAGCCCGCAGCACCGCGGTGGCGTTCGTGTACTCCTCCAGAGATTCGTTCAGCTTGGCCTCCTCTGCCGCCCGAACCTCCTTGAGTTCCCGGGAATGCCGGGATTCAACCGCCCTGAGTTGTGCCTTCAGTTCAGAGAAGTTGGTCCTCTGAACATCCAGAGCTCGCTACTCCTTGGCGAGCCGCTCCTTTTCGGCTGCAGGCCGGAAGGGAAACGTTAACAGAAAAATAACTCCGGTAAAATGGAAAGACGCAAGTCAAACGGGAAACAAATGATACCTTGGAGCGCGGCAACCTGGGAAGACAGGGCCTCGATGGTGGCTCCCGGGACAGCTGAAGTGTAGAAAATTTTATAAGTACCTAAAGGAAGAGGCAACCGGTAAAAAGAAGCTGGAGACAAGAAGCTAACCTTGGCATTTGCTGTGGGCTTCCAAAAGCTCCCGGTGCTCCCACAGCAGCTCCTCAAAGAGCAGCTTCCGGGTGTTCGCCGTGCTCTGTTCAAGTTGAAAAGATCTTCGGTAAGAAAGATGCTAGCAAGGAGAAAGGTTTCGCGCTAAGTTCTGCGCTCTCAAACCGAAACTCGGGGACTGGCTATGCCGGTTTTTTGTGTTTCTAGCAAAGTTTCGCGCTAAGAGCGGCGCTGTCAACCCGAAACTCGGGGACTGGGAAGATATATAATCCGGAAAGAGTAAAAACCGGCAAGGATGTAAAAGAAGTTGAGTTTGTGCAGCTTACCACCACGTTGTTGTTGGCGTCGTGCCACGCGGTGTCAAATTCTTTGACAGCGCGCCGCAGCCGGCCAAAGTGCTGGACGGTGCTTTGAGGGCCGGCAGGGTCAGCAACCGGCAGCTTGTCCTTCCCCAGGCCGCAGGTCGCAGGGGACAGATCCGCCTGATTCCACTTGTAGGCGTAATCAGCAAGATGCCCCAGTTCCACCCCTCCGCGGGTTAGCTCGGTGATCCGGCCCAGCTGAGCTGAGACCGTTTCTCTGGCCACGACGGAGGCGCGGCTGGTGTGCAGCACCAGCGAAGAAGGTGCAGGAGCGGGCCCGCCGGTAGGAGCAGCCGGTGGGGGCGTTGGAGCCTTGGATGGCGCAGGAGCTCCAGGAGCTTCCTTTGCTGAGGCAGAGCTTGCCGGCGCGGAAGGATCCGGCACGGCCTTAGAGGGGGAGGAAGCGGGATTCTTCTTCTTCTTCTTCGGGACAGGAGGAACAAGAGGTTCCGCCTGCCCGGCGTTTTCGGTGCCGGCGTCGGTGTTGCTGACGCCGATATCTTGGGCCTTTGGAGGAGAAGTAGGTTTCTTCTCCGCGCGGTGTTGTGGAGGT
Source organism: Lolium perenne (assembly GCF_019359855.2). Taxonomy (NCBI): domain Eukaryota; kingdom Viridiplantae; phylum Streptophyta; class Magnoliopsida; order Poales; family Poaceae; genus Lolium; species Lolium perenne. The sequence continues at coordinate 121,993,788 of NC_067250.2, read as the reverse complement.
TTAGGGGCCGCGCGTCCCGTACTTGTGCTGCCCCCAGGGGGGAGGCAGAAGGTTTGCCGGCACCAGATGGTACCGGACTTGGTTGAGGAGGAGCTGAGGCCCTGGGCATATCCTCAGAGCTTTCCGGGTTCATGCCAGAGGCGCTCTTGGTAATCTTGAGGGCAGGCCTGAAAAGATAAAAGAAAAGATGATGTTGAGAAAGAGCAACCGGAGAGAGAACCGCGAAGCGAAAGGAATGGAAGCTTACCTAGAGGCAACCGGCATTTTCCGTTTCCTGGAGCACTTGGCAGGAGGAGCATGGCTTGGACCGGCCTCGGTTGCCGGTGCCTTGTTCTTCCGGCCTTCGGAGGCGGACTCCTCGAGGAAGTCTGCAGAAAAAAGTGACGGGTGAGAAAGCGAAAAAGCAAAATATCTCAAGTGTAACAATCTCGTCATACGAACCGGAGTCCTTACCGGGATGAGGGGTGTGGGTGCGACCCATCTGCTGCTCTCCCCTTACGTAGGGATCAGCGTCGGAGTCGTCCTGGAAGATCCGGTCCGGCGCGTAGGAAGTCGGATGCTCCTGGCTGATCCGGCGGAAGTTCTGAAACAAAAACAACATGTTAGAGCGAAACTCAAGCGGTTATGTCAGGAAGAGCTTTCCGAAGATCCCAAGGCCTTACTCGCCGCGGAGGAGAGTTGCGGCGGCTGTAGGGGGCCAACCCGTATCTCCCGCTAGAGCTCAGCGGGTTCTGGCAAATCTGCTTAGCCTTAAGGACCAAGTCGGTAGGGCTAAGCCGGTGTGTTGTGATCCTTGTCGGGGCCAAATCTCACTGATCTTGTGGGCGCGCCGTTGAAGGGGCAGCACCCGGCGTGCGAGGAAGACGTGGAACAGATCCTCCGCGCAGAGGTTGGTTTCTTCACGGTTGGTGTCGATGAAGCCGGCGATCCGGACGGACTCTTTGTCATCCTTGGGATTGTGGAGCCAGTTCTTCATGGAGGGCGGCCCGGGAACATATGCCGGAAGATTGATGAAGTCTTCCGGGCCGCCGTTCCGGACGTAGAAAAAGGTCCTCTTCCAGTTCCGGACAAAGTCCAGACCGGAGATTTTATAGAAGTTACTCTCGGAGCGGGGAGACAAGATGCAGTCCCCACACCGGAGAAAGGGTTTGGGCTGAGGAAGTTTCTTATCTTGGATAGAATTCTTCCGAAGATAGTAAAAGAAAGAGAAGTTATCAACAGAAGGAGTGATACCACAGTATCCCTCCATGAAGGCGGTGAAGGAAGAAAGGTAGAAGATGGCATTGCCCGGAAGATGGTGGGGCTGAAGCTCATAGAAATCTAAAAAGCGCTGGAAGAAGCCAGACGCTGGAAGGCCTAAACCACGCTCAAAATGAGCGGTGAAGACCACGACCTCACCCGGCTGAGGTTCAGGCTGGCGCTCCTTCCCAGGGATACGACACCAGACCTCTTCTGGAATCCTCCGGGAGCGATAAAGCCAGTCAATCTCCGCCTGGGTCACATCGGAGCCCATCCAAGCTCCTCGCGTGTAGGAGTCCAGATCAACTCCGGTGCTCCGGCTGGAGCCGCCGGCTTCCCCTTGGTTACCGGTAGCGGGAACTGAACTACCGGTACCAGCCTCGCTCTGGGCGAGATCTGCTGTGAGCCCGTCGGAAGCCTCATCGTGGCGGCTGCTGCCGGTAGACTCGGAAGGATAGAGTTCGGTTGACATTTGATTAAGGATGCCGGGTTCTACCTAGAAACAGATTTCCCAAGACCAAGCCCCGCGCGAAGATCTACGAGTAAGAGGAAAAGCAAAAGAAAAGAGGAAGTAAATACCCTACCGGCCCAAGAACTGAAAGGCTAAAGGGAAAGAGGCAAACAGGAACGGAGACTAACCAGAGGCAGCGGAGACGCTGACGGAGAAGGTCGCCGGAGGAGCGACGGGCTTGCGGTCGACGGAGAAGGCCGGCGGCGTAAGCGAGCAAAGGGTGCCTGCGGGAACCCGATGCTGCAGCACAGAAGGGGCTTCGAAGGTCCTCAGCGCGGCGGAGAATCCCGGCGCAGCGCGAGGAACGGCAGGAGTTCGCCGGAGTAGTACTTCGGCGGAGAACGGCGGCAGCGGGAGCGCAGGGGGCAAGAGGCTCGGAGCGCGAGAAGAAGGGGGCAAATGCGAGAAGAAGAAGAAGGAGGAACCGCTCCCCCCTTAAATAGGGAGAGCGGGTAATGGGCCGATAACCGTTGGGCCGCGGCGGTTCAGTTCGTGGGCCACCACGTGGCGCGCAGATACACGCGCCAAAAACACAAAGACACAGGAAGGCCACACGGATCCGGAGCGGCAGCGTGGATCCGGTGCGGCGCCATAAATGCTGGCACAGAAGACGAACCGAAGTGACCACTGACACTGTCGCGCGCCAGGCACAGTGCGCATGTCACTGACAGGCATGGTACTCGAGATATTCTCGACTTTGTCGAGGAGAGGTTTAATGACAAGAGATGTCGGAGAAAACCGGTATAGATACATAAGTTCGGCAAGGACGCCGAGGAATCTGATCCGGATTCCGGAAGGGTTAAACTGGTACCTTGAGAAAGGAAAACCTGGCATGGTCCGTTGGATAGGATCCACCGGACTATACCAGCTTCGGGAACTAATGTTGGGGGGATGACCCCCGGTATGCCAAAGGCATGCCGGACCGGATGGTTTAGGTCATCAAAGTACCGGTTTAAAGGTTAATACGGATGGCGAAAGTTGATTCAGAGAATCATACCGGTATCCCAAGTAGGGGATACCGAAACTAGCTAAGAGCATACCGGAATACCGGAACAGGCTACACTGTAGCACGTCGGCAAAGACCAGTCAAAGATGCTCTCCAGAGCTAGAAGACGAAGAGGAGCGAAGCACTTCAGTTTTAATCGAAGCCATGACGCCAAAGGCAAACGATGACATAAAAGATGCCGGAGGATGTCACAGCTTCTGATTAAAGACATACCGGCATCACCGGTAGCTAAAGTAGCTTTGTAAAGTAGTTTGTCCAGTCAAAGATCCCATTAGGATTTTCTAGGGTTCCTTCCCTAGTAAGCCACCCTCTCCCCTATATAAGGAGAGGGGGCACAGCCCTTCGCGGGCACGTTGCGTGACTCTACGTTACATGAGAGACTTGTACACATAAACTTGTAAGCACTTGAGATGAGGAAATAGAGAGATCTGGTGCTGTACTTGTTCTTGAGTTCATCATCTTCTTCCTTCTGCCAAGGCCAAGTTCTTGAGGAATCTATCCGGAAACCTCTCCATTCATACCAAAAACCCTCCCCCGAATCCTCTAGCGTCCATTTGGCCCCAAAATAAGCCATCTCATGGCATCTGTCTGTTCACCATGACGACACTACTGCAAGTTGTCAGCTATCTATAGCCCAGATGTGTGTTCAGTGCTTTCAGTTGTGTGTAAAGACTATATAATATCGCTTTATTTAAAAACATCTGCTACGTACTCTTTTTTCCGGGTCTTGCACTAAGCTAGCAAAAAGCATGGTCGTAAATCAAGTCCGTGCGTTCTAAGTGATTTTTCAACTGGTTCAAGTGCGGTCCATACATTTTTATGTGTGTGTTCGTTCGACTTCGATGGGAAATGGCGTGCCAGATTATCTTTTCTTCTGATTTTGTGGTAGCCTAGTATATATGAGATACTGAAAACTCACGACATGATAATTTTTGACAGGGCAACTGAATGAACTGACCTGGACACATGCTGGTTGCAATCTCCTACTCAGGTCAGTACCAAAGCCTAGAGATTTTCTCCTTTTTTTTTGTTCTTCTTCTTCGTCCTCCATGTTTTTTGTTCGCCTCAGTTGAATCTCCTTCGAGTTTCTTTCTTCTGTCTATTCTGTTCTACGATCGTGGGAAATCTTTTTTTTTGTTTCTTTCTTGGGGAAGAAGTTCTCAACCTAGGGAGGAAGCGGTGGGGAGGGGAGGTCGTGCTGGAAGCATATGGGCTGCACAAACGTTAAAAGGCCAAACCCATATAACATAACTAAAAGTACGGGTGGTTGCCCAATAGATACATTCTACTCAGATTTGGTCTTGTTAATGGCTTTTTGGGTCCACTCCATGTAGATGGACTCAAAATCAAATAACGCTCCGGCCCAATGCAGCTCGCAAAAATTTCTGTCAACGCGCGCGACAAGAATGAAAACGAATATCGTGGCGACATGTAACTGGCCGAAAAAAGTGATTGTTCGCAAATTGAAAATCAACAAGATTTGAATTATACAGTCCCTAAAAAGTATACTCCGTAGCTAATTATAGCTCATGATTCGCAAAAAAAGAGAAGAAAAGTATAACTCATAATAACTCTTGGGAAGAAAGAAAGAAGGAAAGCAAGAATACTATTCGGAGCACCGGCGTGCCTGCATACTTAGGAAAACACGGCTTAAACATCCCTCATGGACGATCTGATCTGACCTCACCGGCGTGCTACCATTTCACAATGGTCAGAAGGTGGATCCTACGAGCCAACCTGTCTTCCTTTGATGAAGCACACGACAGCGTCCATCTCCCTGTCCGCCTTGTGTCCCCGGCGGGATTTCTCGAGGAAGTAGACATGCCCCTCGCCGTCGGTCTCATACAGTACCGCCTCCTCACCTCTCCACGTGCTTCCCCTCAGCTTCTCCACGTACGTCCGGCCCCTGTCCCGCAGCGTGTCGAGCCCCGCCACGGTAACCACGGCTCGCCGGCAGCCGAGCTCCGCCCACTCCTCCGCCGGCATGGCCAGCGGGTTGATGAACGGGTGGTCGATCCCGTACCTCCCCGCGCACACGAAGCCCCACGTACTCTCCACCCTCCGCGCGAACCTGGGGTCCGCGCCCTCCGACGGCAGGAGGTCCTTCCCGCGGAAAGAACGGGTGCAGGAGCACCATCCCCTCGACCCGTGCCCCGCCGGCCTTCATGGCGACGTTGTGCACGATGTTGCCGCCGGCGCTGTCGCCCGCGACGAAGATGCGCGCGGCGTTGCCGTGCTCGGCCAGCCACGGCTCCTCCTGGTCCCACTACGTCAGGTGCTAGAATTACCGGCACTTTCTTGCCGGCACTTCTCAAATGTGCCTGCATTTGTAATCTTTGCCGGCATTTTTTTGGGTCTGTGCCAGTAATTCTCATCGATTTCTCGGCAAATTTTCAAAAGTGCCGGCAATGCTCAGTATTACCGGCACTTTATCGAGTGGCTCCAGTCGTTTTCGTGGCAAATTTTCAAAAGTGCCGGCAATGCTCAGTATTACCGGCACTTTATCGATATGCCTCCAGATGTTTTCGTGGCAAATCTTCAAAAGTGCCGGGAATGCTCAGTATTACCGGCACTTTATCGATATGCCTCCAGTTGTTTTCGTGGCAAATCTTCAAAAGTGCCGGCAATGCTCATTACAGGCATACAGGTAACTGCCAGCAATTTCTTTCGCTGGCATTTCTTAAAAAGTGCCGGCAATGCATCACAGACATACAAAAGCATCACAGGCATCACAGATATAGCAGTAAGATGCATCACAGGCATCACAGGCATAGCATGTCAGGCATTACATACAAAAGCATGTCAGGCATTACATACAAAAGCATCACAGGCATTATAATGCCCACTGGTAGGCATCAAAAGTAGTTCAGTAGTTCTGCACTTACTTCAGAAACTTAGACAACTAACAGTCCATAGAAACTAAGACAACTAATAGTCCATAACTAACTGGATGACTCAGGGAAGTTGAGCACTTACTCTGATGACTCAGATGAATCAGAGTCATCAGGTACACTGTGGATCATCAGAGCAAGCTTACCTTTCATGTCAACGTAGAATTCAAAGATGCAGATGGCTCCTTCTTTGATCTCATAAGTATTCATAGCCTTTGACCAACCAGTTGCTATGATTGCATTCTTGGCCTTTCCCTTTGCCATCTTCATGGTCACTTTAAAGCGTGCATCGCTGTCGGTGTACTCTAGAGCAAGAGTAACAGCATTGCCTGGAGCATGGTCAATGAACCTTTTCAGGTACTTGGCAGTGAACTTCTTTCCAATATCCTGTCAACCATACAATGTATACAATCAGTTCCAATCAGCAACAGTAATAGCATTCTTATAGTACTCAACAGTAATGAAGGTTAGGTTTTGTATTTTTACCAGCTTGCATTTATTTTTTATCACTGCTGACTTGGTCATCCTGTAGACATAGTACTCAAATTCCTCTGTTGGAAAGTGGTTGCAGTGCTCATTAAGGAAATTGACTTGACCTTTTGTCAAGTACATGTCATTTCCAAACATGCAGTGCTCATCAAAATCATGGCTCCCACTTACCAGTGGCCCTAGTTGTAACAAAGAGATATGTCATTGTTAAGTAATGAAAGCCTGCATTAGTAAAAATAAATAAATAACCACATTGATGTTAACCAACATTGATGTTAACCCACATTAGACTAGAGATGATGTTAACCAACAGGAAGAAGAAGGAATCAATTGCAATTTCATACCTCTGAATACCCCAAGGGATTGACAGTCACAGTCAGACTTGTCACACATGGTAGCGTCTGAGCTTGAAGAACCGGAGTACAAGCTTGGATCACTGTCAATTTCAATTGGATTGTCTTTTGTGGATCCCATCTAGAAGGTTGAAGTTATAATATTAATAGACAACTCAAATTAATATCAAAACAATATGAAGACAGACAGACAGTAATGCATATTAACTGAAGACAGTAGAGCAACTAGATGGTTGGGCTTCATTTGCATGTACTATTTTCTAAGGCTAGGAGCTAAACCAACAAGATAATAGGAGGAACTGATCCAGACATAATTAAACCACTTCAAACAGTTGCATATGTTTTTATACTTATTTGTCCTATGCTACTGCTTATGTATCTGCATATCTCAATACAATTATCACCAGACATTATCACCAGACAATTGGTAAACAGAGACAGTTTCTATTGCCTTGTAAGTCATCCAACAAAAGCAAATGCCATGTTAAACAAGTCATTATCACCAAGCACAAAACAAATTTATCTCTTGCGTTTCATTTGTCTGAATAGCCAAAAAGACTTGGCAGTTGACAATAGCCAAAAAGACTTGACAGTTCCATCTACCACCAGCACCACTGGATGCACAAGCCAGTACATGCAATCAAAGACCACCCAATGAAACCCTAGATAATTAAACCATCAGAAATCCTAGAAATTCTTCATAAGCAAGCATAATGGCTTTCATATGAACTATGATTCCCTATTATGCAAGCAGAGATAGGCAGCCAACAAGATTAAGCCAAGTGTGTGAGCAACCAGTTAGTAGCAAGGCTACTAAGGTAATGGATTTACCAACAACAGATAACCATCACTATCAGTAGGCATCAAAACTTAATCATCTGAACCTCACTATCCAATAATGGATTCAGACTTTATTTATTTCCAAAGTATCCATGGAAACATCAAATCATGCAAAGCAAAACACTTAAGCATCACTGCATATGCAGTTCATCAGTAATCCATTCATCCAGGATGGATTACATAACAAATCCATGCATGAATTATGCCAAGGTATCACTGTAAAGCAACAGGAACACATATTCAGATGCATAAGTAGCATCAGTAGCATGCATCAGTGAAGACAACAGCTAGCAATTCATCCATATAAGCGTAGGATCAAGCCAAGAAGTATAGGATAGCATCAATAAGCCAGTACATGCAATCCAGGATGGAGTAGCATGGCATGCACAAGCCAGTACATGCAATCAATGCAAAATGACAGAAATGCTCCTCATCAACCACTAAGACCAGTATATGCACAGCCCAACAAAACTTAATCATCTGAACCTTAATTATTCATCTTTTTAGAAGATTTACACACATGATTAAATGACAGACCATCCCTGATTTTGGACACCAACAACAGAAGCCTAAACGATTACTGGTTTCATAGGCAGATCTACACGAGGAATGGTTGACAAGATTTTGGGGATGGGGATCAAGGATCAAGATCTTGGAATGGGGATCAAGGATCAAGATTTGGAATGGAGAGTCCAAGATTTGGTTGTACCTTTCCTCGCCGGTGTTGCCTTGGACGTGTTCGCCGGCGTTGCCTCCGACGTGTTCGCCGGCGTGGTCTCCTCCTTCCGGCTCCTCAGCTCCGTCTCTTCCTTCGGAGTGTCCAAGAAAACCCTAGCGGAGTGGGGGAAATGAAACCTAGATCTTGTCCGGGCGGAGAGGAAGAGGCAATATATGCACTTCTTATTTTGCGGCGTGGTCCCTACGTGCTTTCTCACTTACACACTTTCGTCCTCCCACGTCGACGTTTATTTTGCAAAAAAGCCATTCGTGATTTCTCACTTAAACACTTTCGTCCTCCCACCGCGGCGTTGCCTTAAATAACTCTCTCCTCCATTCGTGCTCTCCTTTCGATAGAAAAAACCCTAGCTTTCTTCCTCCTGCCGCCGCCGCCGTTCTTCCTCCTTCGCCACCGCCGTTCTCCCTCGCCGACCGCCATGGATCCTTCTTATCCGCAATGGCCGTTCTCCTCTGGTCTTTCTCTCCGTCGCAAGTATGGAGAGCCATCGCCACCGGTGCAGCCACCATTATCACGCCGCAAGATCAGCAATCTTGGGCCGCCGTCTCCGTCGCTGCCACCTGTGCAGCCACCGCAAGCTCATCGGCGCAGGAACCCCGGAGCAGGATCTACCGGAGCAGGATCTACCGGAGCAGGATCTACCGGAGCAGGTCCCCATCGCAGGCCCTTCCATGCCCCATCTCCTTCACCATCTCGTTCGCAGGACCAAGACAAGGAGATGAGAGACAAGGTACTGACATCAATTCTCACTCTCGATTAGGAAGCTCTGTTTATGTCCTTAGTTGGTGAATGTTTGAAACAAGGTACTGACTGTACATTTCATCATCTCCGGCGTAGGCACCACAGGCTCCCCTCTTCAGGACCGTCACCATTCCGCTCTCACCAACTTCCTCAACATTTCCCTCTCTAGAGTCCCTGCCACCGGGACAGATTCACAACATCTCCGTTTTACGATCTGCAACCACCGGACACTCATTCGCCAGCAGCAGCAGCACCCTCGCCAGCAGCAGCAGCACCCTCGCCAGCAGGTAATGCACCTTATGAGAGGAAGAGCACAAGTGTGTGCCATTATGTTTAATTCATCGTTTGATAGCTTGTAATGCACCTGTCCGAACATAACTGCACATTCTTTGGATGCCTGCATACAACAATTCATCTCTGTTCAGCCACAACACATGTGTTTGAATGCCATTTTGGGCACCCTGGCAACAGTTTCTCCTCACCACATTCAAATATGGTGACTTTACCATCACATAATGGCACACAAACACGATCATAAGAACAACAGACAGTTCTATACACAGGAACAGAGTACTTAGCTCCTAATCCAGCATCAGAGTTGTAATTTATCATTCTTAATTCATCTTGTTTGTCCATCATGAAATTTATGTACTGGTCCATTATGGGAAGCTTAATTTATACTGTTTGCCATCACAGTGAGAAGAACAAGAAGGAGCCAGACTATGAGACTGAAGAGGATGATTATTACAGTGAAGACGACGATCATTACAGTGAAGACGATGATCATTACAGTGAAGACGATGATTACTTCAGTGCTGACGAGGATGATTGGAACACATGGACCATTCTTCGAGGTTTGTTTCTTAATCAAAGTTATGTTTCAAAGATGACAAGTGCTGCATTACCTTACTATTATTTTAACACCACAATATTTTGTCAAATAGGGCCAGGTTTCGGTGGTGATGAATCATTTGACAAGTGCTGCATTTTTGGAAATGAAGTGCAGCTGACTTGCAATCAAAGGAATCAGCTATGTACCATTGTGGAGGAGCTGCCAATGCCAGAAATGAAGCATTATGTCTGCACATTGATGAAAAACAATGTAATACCAGGAGAAGGTAAAATGGTAAGTGATACTGCTTTCTTTGCATTATTTTAAATAGCAACTGATGAAGTCACTGTCTTTTGAATGTTGTTGCTTTCCATCTATTTTTATATATTTGCACAAGAATAGCTTCTAAATAGTATCTGTATCTAGTTGCTCACATTCTGCCAGCAACTCTTGGTCAAACCAAGTGATGTTACCTAAATGGTCATGTTTGATTGTTGTTTTGATTTACTTGCCCTTATCCTTCTTGCTCCTGGATGATCTTGCTTTAGTTCCTATGTCTCTGGCTTGATTTACTTGCCCTTATCCTTCTTGCTCCTGGATGATCTTGCTTTAGTTCCTATGTCTCTGGCTTGATTTACTTGCCCTTATCCTTCTTGCTCCTGGATGATCTTGCTTTAGTTCCTATGTCTCTGGTTTGATTTACTTGCCCTTATCCTTCTTGCTCCTGGATGATCTTGCTTTGGTTCCTATGTCTCTGGTTTGATTGACTTTGGTTGGTTTGGAGGATGATGCATGGTTCCATAACATTGTAAATTCTTGTAGGAATTTCACTGATTTCGAATTTGTTCCATCAATTTCAGGATTTTTCACAAGAGTACACCAGTGCATACCTTGTTAAATTTCTCATGTCACAACAGCACATTAAGTATGGCATTTCTGGTGGAGCTCATGATGTCGCTGTAGTTGTCAACTGTAGTACAAGCTCTCTAAGCAAGTACTGCAGGATGAGGTATGATGGTGATCGAAAGGCCAAGATCAGTGTTGGATGGACAAAAACTGTTGAATCATTCGAACTCAAGGAAGGAGAGGTTTGCAAGATAACCTTCAAGGATGAGAGGGATATTCCGTGGGCTAGGAGGGATCAGTTTGCCTGGCTAAGGATGGTTATCACAAAACTTGAAGATGGTTCAGTGTAGAAGTCCAGTGTTAGATGGTTCAGTAGTTATAAGTTAAGTGTTATTGGTTCTTCTTGTAATCTTTTGGTCAAGACTATTATAAGTTATGCATGGATCTTATGAATTAAGTCTCATAGTCTTGCTGTAATACTGGTCAAGACTATTATAAGTTATGCATGGATCTTTTGACGTCTGATTATCCTGCCTGTATTGTTCTGCAGAGCATGGACCTTTTGAATTTGCCTTCCTGTATTGATGATGATTTTTTTCCTTTTGAACAAAATGACTATCCTGACATCAATGTTCTGAATTAATCTATATTCAGAACAAGGTAGGTAGCCAACATTTGGCAATTTTAAAAATGTCCATTCAATGTATTTCTGTTCCATTGGGCCTACACTTGAATTAGTTATTTGCATAATGGGCCTGTGGGCCTTTTTTTGGAAATGACATGAGGGTGTTGCCCTTCCTATCGTGGGAACGTGGGTAAGTGGTAGTTCCGTTTATATAAGAAGGCCAACCGTCCAAGAGAATACACAGAAGCAGTTCCTGGTGAGTTCCTCTATTTTTCACTTCTCATTTTTCTTCATTGCTTCTTCATTGATCATGACTTTATACCTCTTCTTTCTTCATTGATGATTCATGCAGCGCCAGAATCCTAGGGAGGATCAGTTTGGACAATTTGTTTTCCTTCTTCTGCGTTGCACTTTCGGTAGGTACACATACTTCCTTGCTTCTGCATCGATTTTCATGTCCATTTCTTCTATGGTCATAATCATGTTCTTATCAGGGATGGATGTGGTTGGTTGTCATTTCTGTCGTCAACCACTGGAAATTTGTGGTCGCCGTTCTAACAGGCGTGCAGTTTCTTTTGAAGTTCAGATGATGCAGGGATTTGAAAATGGAATGGTTAGTATGTGCCTCCCTGCTCTAATAAGTTGCATTTTTCCCTTGCATTAATAATTCTTGATGTGCCTCCCTGCTCTACCAAATTATTTCTTGATGTGCCTTGCAATGCTAATTTATTTCAGATTGTGGCTTGCAAATTCCTCCTTTCACAAGTGTCCTGCAGTTTTTCATTCCTCCCTGCTCTTCTAATTTATTTCAGATTGTGCCTTGCAAATTCAAGGAGCAAGTTAGTAAGCTTGCATGTTCAGAGAACTGGATGGTGGCAAAATGCCCAATGAGGGTTTATGACATGTACCTTGTGAAAGATGGTACCAATACAACTATTTGTGGTCCATACTGGAGGTCCCTTGTCAGGTTATATAATATCCAACTTGGTGATGTACTTTCTTTCACCTACATGGAAGAAGAGAACAGATTCCATGTCAATGTGTACCAAATTGTGAACAGTGTCAAGGAAGAAAAACCTTATGTTGGACAACAAGGTATGATACATTATTCATGTGTTCATGTATTTTTTGCCTGACATGAGGTTATCATTACAGCTTCTAAATAATAATCTGTACTGACTTGTTTCTTTGTTCTGCATCAGTTGTTTATGATGTCATCCCAAGAATCAGAGTGCAACTCCATAAGACAATATTTAAAAACATCAGAGCCATCACTGAGGAGCATATGGCTGCCATTACCTTTGGCCTGACCAAAGTTGTGTTGGCTGCACCAAATCAGGAACTTGATGAAAATGAGTTCTATGAGAGTACAAAGGAGTTGCAGTTCTTTGCTCACATTTATAATGAGGAAAATGTGCACTTTGATGCCCTGGTAAGTTGTACATCTAATAAGACATGTGCAGGACACTTGTGGAACTGTAAATACAAGTCTGTACTAACAAGAGTTTTTTTCTCTCTTTCAGTACCTGAATCCAAAACCATTTAACCATGTCGGCTCCCCTGTCAATGGATTTGCACACTTGTGTAAGAGGGACCTTGAAGAGCCTGTTGTAGCCTTTTACCACATTGAAGGAGATGATCACATTGCATTTACCATTGGGTGGGATCAATTTAGGGAGCAGGCACATATTGTTGAAGGAACTCTCCTTCTAATGATTGCAACACCAAGGGCTGAAGCAATTGATCTGGACTTTGTGGAGATCATCAACCCATGAAGTATAGGGTCTAGTTGTTAAGTGGTCATGTGTGACTTGCTGTTTAATCTCTGTGATTATTATTTGAATGGATGAAGTGTGTAATGTTTAAAACTCTGTGTTTTGTAATCTACTGTGATTTGCTTCATAGTATTAAATGTGTTTTGGATTTGCTAAGATTCAATTATAAGACTACTGTAATCAACTGTGATTACTACTATATATGTGAAAGCAAGAATTCCTAAGGCACTTGTGTTTTTATCACATTTGCTTCGATTTTTTCTTGCAACAGCTGATGTTCTTTTTACCATTTCTAAAGGAGATTTCCAAAATATCCAGGATTTTTAAGTTTTACGATGCAAGAATTCCTAATGCACTTGTGTTTTTACCACATTTGCATGGATTTTTTCTTGCAACAGTAGTTGATTTTTTCTTGCAACAGTATTTGATTTTTACCACATTTGCATGGATTTTTTTCTTGCAATAGTAGTTGATTTTTTCTTGCATGGGCCTTCATTTTCTTTTTGGGCCGGTCGCCAGCCCATATATAATTCATCCTGGGCTGGGTTGTTGGAAGTCATACCGTCCCCCTACTATATTAACCACTTCATCTCTCTCTCCGTCACTTCATCTCCTCTGTCGCTCCACTTCTTCCACTTCTCCTGTAGCAGTTCCTCGACGGTGACGACTGGAAGCGGTTATCTCCTGCAAGGTGAGTTCGTCGATGGTTCTTCTTCAAGTTCATCAAGATCTTGCAGTCGCTTCTTCTGCAAGGTGAGTTCGAAACAAAAAAAAAACCCTCTCTTCTGCAAGTTTAGTTGGAAACAAAAAAACCCCCTTCTCCTTGCTTCCAGTTCTTGCCGTCTTTTCTATAAGGTGATTTTTTTGTGCCACTTCTTCTTGATTGATGTCTCTGCATGGTTTCAATCTATTGAACATTCTTCATTCCCTCTATCTAATCTTCTTAGATCTGTTCGCATTAGTCCAATCTGTTTATCCTTTTTCGTCCTTGCATGCGTTTGTTTGCTTGATTTTACTGTACTGGTTCATCCTTTTCATCTTTGCATGCGTTTGTTTGCTTGATTTGACTGCATTAGTCCAATCTGTTTATCCTTTTTTGTCCTTGCATGTGTTTGTTTGCTTGATTAGATATGTTTCCACCACTTTAATACTTTTGTAGGGTTCATATCGTCTTCTATTTTCTGATAGGTTCAAATGGATCAAGGCAACTGTCAGTTCTGCCATCAGCCTATGGACAACTGCAAGTATTCTAACAGGCGTGCTACATCATTCAAGATCATCATGCAAAAGGACTATGATCACTTTGCGGTATGCAATTCCTTGTACAGACTGTTTAATTTCTATTTATGTGCAAGACTAATCTCACATTGCGTTTCATGCTTGAACAGACTGTTCCTTGTTACTTCAAGGAAAAACTGAACAAGTACAGTGACAAGTGGTTGCATGCTCTTGCTGCTGGCCACAGGCTCGATTTATACTTAGAGAAGACAACAAACTCCACAACCATGTGTGGCCCTGGTGGTCTTTTCTCCTGATGGCACACCTTGTTGATGTCAACGATGTTGTCACCTTCAAGTTACCTACTGAAGATGACAGTGAAGATGCATCTTCTGATGAAGATGCAGAAGGCATGGAGTATGAAGAAGAGGCTGGTGATGGCATCTTCCAAGTAACTGTTGCAGATCCTGATGGAAACCAGAAACCCTTCTATCTTATGAATGGTATGTACATGACTCCTTTGGAAACTTGTTCAGACAATTAGTTTGTTTATTAATTTGTGTTCACTGTTTTATAAATTTTTGCAGGACCAATTTATGTACCTGAAGTGATCAGAGGCACACTTTACAAGACAGCTTTCTCAAACATGCATGCTGTTGGTGAAGCAGACATGACTGAGATAGTCTGGGAAATGTACAAGGATGCATCAAAAGATGTGGACTCAATTGATGAGCTTCAAGACATTGTTCACAGAGTTGATGCAGTTGATGCTATAGCAAAGCAATTGGTAATCTCCCTGCTCAAAAACCTTGTTCATACAGTTCCTGCAGTTCATACAGTTCATACATTTCACATTCAGTATTGCTTAATGCTCTATTCATGTGGTTTCTATTGCAGGCACTGCCAGAGAACCTTGCCCATGGTTACAATTACCCAAAGAGGGGAATTGCAAGGTTTTCTAGCAGGACTATGAGTGAAGGCATTGCTGGGCATTACTTCATTCAAACTGGGGTCTTGGGCAGGCTGGTCGTCTGGCTGAATGGAGAAGACATGGACAATTTCTGTGAGGCCAACTCCATAGTTCAAGGCTCTCTTCTTCTGATCAGGCTTGATATGATGCAAGACTACATTGGTGTCTCTGTCCACAAGATAGAAGACATCTAATGCTATGCTGATTGAAGATGGTTCTTGATCAAGATGCTTTAGTTTATGTTGGTGCTTTTGACTGTAGTTTGTGCAATATGTAATTACTGTTAGTTTGTGGAAGACATATTGTTGGTGGTTACTTTTGTTGATGTGCCGCTATGGCACACATCCTGTTGTTGCCTAATATTGATGTGATGCTATGGAACACATCTTGTTGGTGTTTACTTTTGTTGATGTGCTGCTTATGTAAGACCTGATGATGGCATGATCAAATATGTGTGTTATTACTATGTGTTAGGAAGTTAACTGAATTTGTATTACTATGTATGTCAATGCAAGAATTCCTAATGCACTTGTGCTTTCATCACATTTGCATTGAATTTTTCTTGCAACAATAGCTGCTGCATTTTTTTAAAATTCTGTTGTTCTTTTTGCACAAGATGTACAATTGATCTTGTACTTGTTGCTTCTACTGCTAGCTTGGTTTACTTGGTCCTAGCAGTAGAAGCAAGTCATTTTTTACATTGTCTATTTGGTTAAAAAAATTCATAGATAGGTAACTGCTCACCATGTGTTTTGGTCAGATAAATGGATGAACTGCTTATGCAGTAGTGATTCCCTTGATATGTTTATAAGCATGGATTTAAGCATGGATTCCAATGAGTTTAAATGAAGCATTTCTTTTAAACATGAATTTAAGCATGTTTAAAAGCAGCATTGCTTTTACCAAATGATTATTTTGTTTAAAAGCAGCATTGCTTTTACCAAAACGATTAGGGTTCCTTCCATCGAACTCATTTTTACCAAATGGTCCTTCCACCGAACTAATTTTTACCAAATGGTCCTTCCACTCCACCGAACTCGTTTAGGGTTTCCTTCGTTTTCCTTCGTCATTTTTCCTCTCTCGTTCTCCTTCCTTCGCCGCCGCCTTCCTTCGCCACCGATCTCGTCCGCCGCCGATCTCGCCCTCCTTCGCCGCCACCGATCTCGCCTTCCTTCAGTTATGACTGAATGCGTTTTATGACTGGATGTTTCAAAATGTTGACTGAATGCTTGCTTGTAAGTTATGACTGAATGATACTGATGAATTGCTTGATGTCTGCTGGCAGTCCAGCTATGAAATGCCGGCAAAAACTATTAATGGCATCTCTGTAGCGTGCCAGGAAATGGTTTCCGCGACTTTTCCAGCTTGTGCCAGGAAAAGATTCCGCGGCATCTCCAGATCGTGCCGGCAAAAACCTTCCACGGCACAGATGAAAAGTGCCGGCAAAACTCTGAACAGGCACAAACAGATATGCCGGAAATAGCTATTACTGGCACATGTTCCTGTGCCTTGACATATATACCGCGGCATTTCACGAAAAGTGCCGGCAAAGACCAACAACGACTGGAATAAACGCAGCACTTTTTTGTGCCACAAAAAACCTTTGCCGGCACTTTTGGTACCTTTGCCGGCACTTTTTTGTGCCGGCAATATGGGTACCTGACGCAGTGTCCCGCCCGGCGTAGCTCGCGAGGGTCCACCGGAGCGTGGCGCACGTGTCGTCATAGGCGGCGGGGAGCGGGTGCTCGGGCGCGAGCCGGTAGTCGACGGACACTGCGACGGCACCCGCCGCGGCCACGAGCGCGTTGAGGAAGCGGTTGTGCGCAGGGGAGAATGCCGAGTGGAGGGCGAAGGCGCCGCCGTGGAAGTAGACGAGGACGGGGAGCTTCTGGGAGGTCGGGACGTCCTTGGGTAGGTAGAGCCGCGCAGCGAGGCCGGCGTCGGCGTCGATGAGGACGTCCTTGCAGGTGACGCCGGTGGCGGCGTCCACGCCGGCGCTCGCTCTGGACGAGCCCATGAGGCGGCGCACGTGCCCGCTCTTGTAGCGCACGAGGAACGGGGAGAAGTCGAAGTCGACCTCGGTGTCTGGATCCATGGCCGGAATCGCGTTCCAGTTTCCGACAAGGGGAGGCGATTTACACTTGCCGGAGTTATTAGAAAAAAAACAGCAGCGGTCCTGTGCGATCAGAAAATCTCCAATGCGACAACTCATTTCACACGTCTAAATTGTTCGCGAGCATCCCTCTGCGTCGCCTGCTGGACGCGAAAATAACTCTAATTTTTAATTGGTTGTATTTAATATTTGAAAGAGAAATTGTTCGCGAGCGTCCCTTTGCATCGTCTGCTGGACGCGAAAATGAATCTAATTTTTAATTGGCTGTATCTAATATTTGAAAGAGCAATTTCAAACGTGAAAACAAGTTGTACTGGCTATAAACTAATCCTCGAATCGAACAAATTTAAACATATTTAACATACAAACTAGAGAAAAAAATTAAAAACAAAGAAATTATAAACTAATTATTAGCCTTCTTGTTAGAAGCCCCCGTCTCGTCATCCTCACGGACGCGCCTCCTTCTTGTCACCTCCTCCTCAGAAGAGGAACTGCCGGACGATGCGTCCGTGGAGCTTGAGTTCCAGTCGGAGAACTGGTGACTGGGGTCTTCATCGTCATCGTCTGTCGTCGGTGAACGGACGACGACGCTCCGCCTGAGGGCTCGCGCATATGCTCTCGCTCGAGCCCTTGCCTCCTTCCTTGCCGTCGCCGCCTCCAGTGCCTCCAGCCATGTCCACTTGGCGTCGGAGTCCTCCTCGTCCTCCTCCTGGCCGTCGATGCCAACGGTGCCTCCCTCCTCCTCGACCTCCCTCGGCTAGGAGCTAGGGTCGCCGGGTGTCGCAGCCGTATCCCACCAATGCCGCCATCCCGGCAGCTTGCCCTCGCTGTCCGTGTTCGACGGCAGCGACAAGATGCTCATGGTGGTTAGTGATACGTCTTCGACGTATCGATAATTTCTTATGTTCCATGCCACATTATTGATGATACCTACATGTTTTATGCATACTTTATGTCATATTTATGCATTTTCCGGCACTAACCTATTAACGAGATACCGAAGAGCCAGTTGCTGTTTTCTGCTGTTTTTGGTTTCAGAAATCCTAGTAAGGAAATATTCTCGGAATTGGACGAAATCAACGCCCAGGGGCCTATTTTCACACGAAGCTTCCAGAAGACCGAAGGAGTCACGAAGTGGGGCCACGAGGTGGCCACACACCAGGGCGGTGCGGCCCAAGCCCTGGCCGCGCCGGCCTGTCGTGTGGGGCCCTCGTGTGGCCCCCTGACCTATCTCCTCCGCCTACTTATAGCCTTCGTCGCGAAACCCCCAGTACCGAGAGTCACGATACGGAAAACCTTCCAGAGACGCCGCCGCCGCCAATCCCATCTCGGGGGATTCAGGAGATCGCCTCCAGCACCCTGCCGGAGAGGGGAATCATCTCCCGGAGGACTCTTCACCGCCATGGTCGCCTCCGGAGTGATGTGTGAGTAGTTCACCCCTGGACTATGGGTCCATAGCAGTAGCTAGATGGTCGTCTTCTCCTAATTGTGCTATCATTGTTGGATCTTGTGAGCTACCTAACATGATCAAGATCATCTATTTGTAATGCTACATGTTGTGTTTGTTGGGATCCGATGGATAGAGAATACTATGTTATGTTGATTATCAATTTATTACCTATGTGTTGTTTATGATCTTGCATGCTCTCCGTTGTTAGTAGAGGCTCTGGCCAAGTTTTTGCTAGTAACTCCAAGAGGGAGTATTTATGCTCGATAGTGGGTTCATGCCTCCATTAAATCTGGGACAGTGACAGAAAGTTCTAAGGTTTTGGATGTGCTGTTGCCACTAGGGATAAAACATCGATGCTATGTCCGAGGATGTAGTTGTTGATTACATTACGCACCATACTTAATGCAATTGTCTGTTGTTTGCAACTTAATACTGGAAGGGGTTCGGATGATAACTTGAAGGTGGACTTTTTAGGCATAGATGCATGCTGGATAGCTGTCTATGTACTTTGTCGTAATGCCCAATTAAATCTCACTATACTCATCATATCATGTATGTGCATGGTCATGCCCTATCTATTTGTCAATTGCCCAACTGTAATTTGTTCACCCAACATGCTATTTATCTTATGGGAGAGACACCTCTAGTGAACTGTGGACCCCGGTCCATTCTTTTACATTGAATACAATCTACTGCAATACTTGTTCTACTGTTTTCTGCAAACAATCATCATCCACACTATACATCTAATCCTTTGTTACAGCAAGCCGGTGAGATTGACAACCTCACGGTTACGTTGGGGCAAAGTACTTTGGTTGTGTTGTGCAGGTTCCACGTTGGCGCCGGAATCCCTGGTGTTGCGCCGCACTACACTTTGCCGCCATCAACCTTCGACATGCTTCTTGACTCCTACTGGTTCGATAAACCTTGGTTTCTTACTGAGGGAAAACTTGCCGCTGTACGCATCACACCTTCCTCTTGGGGTTCCCAACGGACGCGTGTTGAACGGAAAGACAATACGTCATCTACGCGCAGCAAGCAGATTTTCTGGCGCCGTTGCCGGGGAGATCAAGACACGCTGCAAGGGGAGTCTCCACATCCAATCCCTTTACTTTGTTTTTGTCTTGCTTTATTTTATTTACTACTTTGTTTGCTGCATTATATCAAAATAGAAAAAAATTAGTTGCTAGTTTTACTTTATTTACTGTCTTGTTTGCACTCTATATCAAAAACACACAAAAAAAATTAGTTACTTGCATTTACTTTATCTAGTTTGCTTTATTTACTATTGCTAAAATGGGTACTCCTGAAAATACTAAGTTGTGTGACTTCACAACCACAAATAATAATGATTTCTTATGCACACCTATTGCTCCACCTGCTACTACAGCAGAATTCTTTGAAATCAAACCTGCTTTACTGAATCTTGTTATGAGAGAGCAATTTTCTGGCGTTAGTTCTGATGATGCTGCTGCCCATCTCAATAATTTTGTTGAATTATGTGAAATGCAAAAGTATAAGGATGTAGATGGTGACACTATAAAATTAAAATTGTTTCCTTTCTCATTAAGAGGAAGAGCTAAAGATTGGTTGCTGATGTCTACAGGTGCTTCTATTCTTGTAGACAGTGTTGGGCCTCCAAGAACAGAGGTTTGTAGAACAGCAGCAAGTTTCCCTTAAGTGGATCACCCAAGGTTTATCGAACACAGGGAGGAAGAGGTCAAAGATATCCCTCTCATGCAACCCTGCAACCACAAAGCAAGAAGTCTCTTGTGTCCCCAACACACCTAATAGGTGCACTAGTTCGGCGAAGAGATAGTGAAATACAGGTGGTATGAATAAATATGAGCAGTAGCAACGGCACCAGAAAAGTGCTTTGCTGTCCAGGACTGGCGTGTGGTTGATGGTGGTAATATTGCAGTAAGTACAGATGCAGTAAAACAAGAACAAGCAAACGGATGATAGCGATTTGGAAACAAGGCCTAGGGATCATACTTTCACTAGTGGACACTCTCAACATTGATCACATAACAGAATAAATAGATAGATGCTAGACTCTACACCCTCTTGTTGGATGATGAACACCACTAACTGTGTAGGATTACACGAACCCTCAATGCCGGAGTTAACAAGCTCCACAATATTCGATGTTCATGTTTAAATAACCTTAGAGTGCATGACAGATCAACATAACCAAACCAAGTACTAACATAGCATGCACACTGTCACCTTCACGCTACGAAAGGAGGCATAGATCACATCAATACTATCATAGCAATAGTTAACTTCATAATCTACAAGAGATCACAATCATAGCTGATACGTCTCCAACGTATCGATAATTTCTTATGTTCCATGCCACATTATTGATGTTATCTACATGTTTTATGCACACTTTATGTCATATTTGTGCATTTTCTGGAACTAACCTATTAACAAGATGCCGAAGTGCCAGTTCTTTGTATTCTCATTGTTTTTGGTTTCAGAAATCCTAGTAACGAAATATTCTCGGAATTGGACGAAATCAACGCCCAGGGTCCTATTTTGCCACGAAGCTTCCAGAAGACCGAAGAGGAGATGAAGTGGGGCCACGAGGTGGCCACACCCTAGGGCGGCGCCCCCCCCTTGGCCGCGCGGCCCTGTGGTGTGGGCCCCTCGTGCCGCCTCCTGACCTGCCCTTCCGCCTACTTAAAGCCTCCGTCGCGAAACCCCCAGTACCGAGAGCCACGATACGGAAAACCTTCCAGAGACGCCGCCGCCGCCAATCCCATCTCGGGGGATTCAGGAGATCGCCTCCGGCACCCTGCCGGAGAGGGGAATCATCTCCCGGAGGACTCTACGCCGCCATGGTCGCCTCCGGAGTGATGTGTGAGTAGTCTACCCCTGGACTATGGGTCCATAGCAGTAGCTAGATGGTTGTCTTCTCCCCATTGTGCTTCATTGTCGGGTCTTGTGAGCTGCCTAACATGATCAAGATCATCTATCTGTAATTCTATATGTTGCGTTTGTTGGGATCCGATGAATAGAGAATACTTGTTATGTTGATTATCAAAGTTATGTCTATGTGTTGTTTATGATCTTGCATGCTCTCCGTTACTAGTAGATGCTCTGGCCAAGTAGATGCTTGTAACTCCAAGAGGGAGTATTTATGCTCGATAGTGGGTTCATGTCTCCGTGAATCTGGGGGAGTGATAGAAACCTCTAAGATTATGGATGTGCTGTTGCCACTAGGGATAAAACATTGGTGCTATGTTCAAGGATGTAGTCACTGATTACATTACGCGCAATACTTAATGCAATTGTCTGTTGTTAGCAACTTAATACTGGAGGGGGTTCGGATGATAACCTGAAGGTGGACTTTTTAGGCATAGATGCATGCTGGATAGCGGTCTATGTACTTTGTCGTAATGCCCAACTAAATCTCACTATACTCATCATAATATGTATGTGCATGGTCATGCCCTCTTTATTTGTCAATTGCCCAACTGTAATTTGTTCACCCAACATGCTGTTTATCTTATGGGAGAGACACCTCTAGTGAACTGTGGACCCCGGTCCAATTCTCTATACTGAAATACAATCTCTTGCAATCGTTCTCTGTTTTCTGCAAACAATCATCATCCACACTATACATGTAATCCTTTGTTACAGCAAGCCGGTGAGATTGACAACCTCACTGTTTCGTTGGGGCAAAGTACTTTGGTTGTGTTGTGCAGGTTCCACGTTGGCGCCGGAATCCCTGGTGTTGCGCCGCACTACATCCCGCCGCCATCAACCTTCAACGTGCTTCTTGACTCCTACTGGTTCGATTAAACCTTGGTTTCTTACTGAGGGAAACTTGCCGCTGTGCGCATCACACCTTCCTCTTGGGGTTCCCAACGGACGTGTCAACCACACGCATCAAGCAAATTTCTGGCGCCGTTGCCAGGGAGATCAAGACACGCTGCAAGGGGAGTCTCCACTTCCCAATCTCTTTACTTTGTTTTTGTCTTGCTTAGTTTTATTTACTACTTTGTTTGCTGCACTAAATCAAAATACAAAAAAATTAGTTGCTAGTTTTACTTTATTTGCTATCTTGTTTGCTATATCAAAAACACAAAAAAAAAATTAGTTACTTGTATTTGCTTTACTTATTTCATCATGTTTCCTCCTAAGTTTGTTCTTAAAGATGTACCGGTAGGCCGAGGGTCTATCCTTGGGAAAGATAATATAGAAGATTTTTTCACTCATATTAGTACGGTTGAAGATTTTGAAGATAGACACTTGGTAGAACTTGCTCCTACTTATGAAATTGCTGTTGCTTCTCTAGTACACGCGTTAGAAGCTAGATTTGTTAATCTTAATCCTGTGATTCAACATATGTTTCTTACACTAAGTGATACGGAAGAAGGAGAAAAGAAAGATTTTGTATTAGAAACCCTTCTTAAAGAATTTGGGGGAATAGCAAGAGAGGCTAGAAAAGTCTTCACTAAATATAATATGCTAGGCTCTTATACCAACTTTGTTAGTCTCCTTGAAAAGATGGACATGGATAGAATAAGATACACTAATAATATTGATGATGGAGGGGAGATCAAAGCACCAATACCATGTAAACTCCTAGCTATGAATGATGCACTAGAAAATAACTATGCTTGGCTTGTTCCCGAAAATTTGTTTGATGAGAGTAGCAAGCCCAAGACTAATGAAAAGGAAGACGCTAAAACTTATGTATCCAATATACTATGCTTGGTTGAGAAAACTCCACACCCCGCTGAAGATGCACCACCCTTCGATAATACTTGATACGCACTTTCTGCGCCTAGCTGAAAGGCGTTAAAGAAAATCGCTTATGGGAGACAACCCATGTTTTTACTACAGTACTTTGTTTTTATTTTGTGTCTTGGAAGTTGTTTAATACTGTAGCAACCTCTCCTTATCTTAGTTTAGTGTTTTGTTGAGCCAAGTAAAGTCGTTGATAGAAAAGTTCATACTACATTTGGATTACTGCGCAGAAACAGATTTCTTTGCTGTCACGAATCTGGGCTGTTTTCTCTGTAGGCAACTCAGAAAATTATGCCAATTTACGTGAGCGATCCTCAGATATGTATGCAACTTTCATTCAATTTGAGCATTTTCATTTGAGCAAGTCTGGTGCCTCGATAAAATTCGTGAATACGAACTGTTCTGTTTTGACAGATTCTGCCTTTTATTTCGCATTGCCTCTTTTGCTATGTTGGATGAATTTCTTTGATCCATTAATGTCCAGTAGCTTTATGCAATGTCCAGAAGTGTTAAGAATGATTATGTCACCTCTGAACATGTTAATTTTTATTATCCACTAACCCTCTAATGAGTTGTTCTAAGTTTGGTGTGGAGGAAGTTTTCAAGGATCAAGAGAGGAGTATGATGCAACATGATCAAGGAGAGTGAAATCTCTAAGCTTGGGGATGCCCCGGTGGTTCACCCCTGCATATTCTAAGAAGACTCAAGCGTCTAAGCTTGGGGATGCCCAAGGCATCCCCTTCTTCATCGACAACATTATCAGGTTCCTCCCCTGAAACTATATTTTTATTCCATCACATCTTATGTGCTTTTCTTTGAGCGTCGGTTTGTTTTTGTTTTTGTTTTGTTTGAATAAAATGGATCCTAGCATTCACTTTATGGGAGAGAGACACGCTCCGCTGTAGCATATGGACAAGTATGTCCTTAGGCTCTACTCATAGTATTCATGGCGAAGTTTCTTCTTCGTTAAATTGTTATATGGTTGGAATTGGAAAATGATACATGTAGTAATTGCTATAAATGTCTTGGATAATGTGATACTTGGCAATTGTTGTGCTCATGTTTAAGCTCTTGCATCATATACTTTGCACCCATTAATGAAGAAATACATAGAGCATGCTAAAATTTGGTTTGCATATTTGGTCTCTCTAAGGTCTAGATAATTTCTAGTATTGAGTTTGAACAACAAGGAAGACGGTGTAGAGTCTTATAATGTTTACAATATGTCTTTTATGTGAGTTTTGCCGCACCGGTTCATCCTTGTGTTTGTTTCAAATAGCCTTGCTAGCCTAAACCTTGTATCGAGAGGGAATACCTCTCATGCATCCAAAATACTTGAGCCAACCACTATGCCATTTGTGTCCACCATACCTACCTACTACATGGTATTTCTCCGCCATTCCAAAGTAAATTGCTTGAGTGCTACCTTTAAAATTCCATCATTCACCTTTGCAATATATAGCTCATGGGACAAATAGCTTAAAAACTATTGTGGTATTGAATATGTACTTATGCACTTTATCTCTTATTAAGTTGCTTGTTGTGCGATAACCATGTTCACTGGGGACGCCATCAACTACTCTTTGTTGAATTTCATGTGAGTTGCTATGCATGTTCGTCTTGTCTGAAGTAAGAGAGATCTACCACCTTATGGTTAAGCATGCATATTGTTAGAGAAGAACATTGGGCCGCTAACTAAAGCCATGATCCATGGTGGAAGTTTCAGTTTTGGACAATATCCTCAATCTCATATGAGAAAATTATTAATTGTTGTTACATGCTTATGCATAAAAGAGGAGTCCATTATCTGTTGTCTATGTTGTCCCGGTATGGATGTCTAAGTTGAGAATAATCAATAGCGAGAAATCCAATGCGAGCTTTCTCCTTAGACCTTTGTACAGCGGCATAGAGGTACCCTTTGTGACACTTGGTTAAAACATGTGCATTGTGATGACCCGGTAGTCCAAGCTAATTAGGACAAGGTGCGGGCACTATTAGTATACTATGCATGAGGCTTGCAACTTGTAAGATATAATTTACATGATACATATGCTTTATTACTACCGTTGACAAAATTGTTTCATGTTTTCAAAATCAAAGCTCTAGCACAAATATAGCAATCGATGCTTTTCCTCTATGGAGGACCATTCTTTTACTTTCATTGTTGAGTCAGTTCACCTATTTCTCTCCACCTCAAGAAGCAAACACTTGTGTGAACTGTGCATTGATTCCTACATACTTGCTTATTGCACTTATTATATTACTCTATGTTGACAATATCCATGAGATATACATGTTACAAGTTGAAAGCAACCGCTGAAACTTAATCTTCCTTTGTGTTGCTTCAATGCTTTTACTATGAATTATTGCTTTATGAGTTAACTCTTATGCAAGACTTATTGATACTTGTCTTGAAGTACTATTCATGAAAAGTCTTTGCTTTATGATTCACTTGTTTACTCATGTCATATACATTGTTTTGATCGCTGCATTCACTACATATGCTTTACAAATAGTATGATCAAGGTTATGATGGCATGTCACTCCTGCTCGGGACGAGCAGAACTAAGCTTGGGGATGCTGATACGTCTCCAACGTATCGATAATTTCTTATGTTCCATGCCACATTATTGATGTTATCTACATGTTTTATGCACACTTTATGCCATATTCGTGTATTTTCTGGAACTAACCTATTAACAAGATGCCGAAGTGCCGATTCTTTGTTTCTGCTGTTTTTGGTTTCAAAAATCCTAGTAACGAAATATTCTCGGAATTGGACGAAATCAACGCCCAGGGTCCTATTTTGCCACGAAGCTTCCAGAAGACCGAAGAGGAGACGAAGTGGGGCCACGAGGTGGCCACACCCTAGGGCGGCGCCCCCCCCCCCTTGGCCGCGCGGCCCTGTGGTGTGGGCCCCTCGTGCCGCCTCCTGACCTGCCCTTCCGCCTACTTAAAGCCTCCGTCGCGAAACCCCCAGTACCGAGAGCCACGATACGGAAAACCTTCCAGAGACGCCGCCGCCGCCAATCCCATCTCGGGGGATTCAGGAGATCGCCTCCGGCACCCTGCCGGAGAGGGGAATCATCTCCCGGAGGACTCTACGCCGCCATGGTCGCCTCCGGAGTGATGTGTGAGTAGTCTACCCCTGGACTATGGGTCCATAGCAGTAGCTAGATGGTTGTCTTCTCCCCATTGTGCTTCATTGTCGGGTCTTGTGAGCTGCCTAACATGATCAAGATCATCTATCTGTAATTCTATATGTTGCGTTTGTTGGGATCCGATGAATAGAGAATACTTGTTATGTTGATTATCAAAGTTATGTCTATGTGTTGTTTATGATCTTGCATGCTCTCCGTTACTAGTAGATGCTCTGGCCAAGTAGATGCTTGTAACTCCAAGAGGGAGTATTTATGCTCGATAGTGGGTTCATGTCTCCGTGAATCTGGGGGAGTGACAGAAACCTCTAAGATTATGGGTGTGCTGTTGCCACTAGGGATAAAACATTGGTGCTATGTTCAAGGATGTAGTCACTGATTACATTACGTGCAATACTTAATGCAATTGTCTGTTGTTAGCAACTTAATACTGGAGGGGGTTCGGATGATAACCTGAAGGTGGACTTTTTAGGCATAGATGCATGCTGGATAGCGGTCTATGTACTTTGTCGTAATGCCCAACTAAATCTCACTATACTCATCATAATATGTATGTGCATGGTCATGCCCTCTTTATTTGTCAATTGCCCAACTGTAATTTGTTCACCCAACATGCTGTTTATCTTATGGGAGAGACACCTCTAGTGAACTGTGGACCCCGGTCCAATTCTCTATACTGAAATACAATCTCTTGCAATCTTTGTTCTACTGTTTTCTGCAAACAATCATCATCCACACTATACATCTAATCCTTTGTTACAGCAAGCCGGTGAGATTGACAACCTCACTGTTTCGTTGGGGCAAAGTACTTTGGTTGTGTTGTGCAGGTTCCACGTTGGCGCCGGAATCCCTGGTGTTGCGCCGCACTACATCCCGCCGCCATCAACCTTCAACGTGCTTCTTGACTCCTACTGGTTCGATTAAACCTTGGTTTCTTACTGAGGGAAACTTGCCGCTGTGCGCATCACACCTTCCTCTTGGGGTTCCCAACGGACGTGTCAACCACACGCATCAATAGCCTACGCCAAGTACTACACGATGCACACACTGTCACCATTACACCGTGCAGGAGGAATAAACTACTTTAATAACATCACTAGAGTAGCACACAGATAAATTGTGATACAAAACACATTGCAATCATAAAGAGATATAAATAAGCACTTCACTATGCCATTCATAACAGTGAATAAGTATTCTGTGAAATATAGCCTAAGAGACCCACACGGTGCACACACTGTCACCTTTACACACGTGGGACAAGGAGTCTCCAGAGATCACATAAGTAAAATCCACTTGACTAGCATAATGACATCTAGATTACAAGCATCATCATATGAATCTCAATCATGTAAGTCAGCTCATGAGATTATTGTATTGAAGTACATAGGAGAGAGATTAACCACATAGCTACCGGTACAGCCCTCAGCCTCGATGGAGAACTACTCCCTCCTCATGGGAGACAGCAGCGGTGATGAAGATGGCGGTGGTGTCGATGGAGGAGCCTTCCGGGGGCACTTCCCCGTCCCGGCGGCGTGCCGGAACAGATACTCCTATCCCCCAGATCTTGGCATCGCGATGGCGGCGGCTCTGGAAGGTTTCTCGTACCGTGGCTTTTTCGTATCGAAGATTTAGGTCGAGGGGCTTCTTATAGGCGAAGAGGCGGCGTCAGAAGGGGTCTGGGGCCACCAGACACTAGGGCGGCGCACCCCCCTCCTGGGCCGCGCCGCCATCATGTGTGGGCCCCCCTGTGGCCCCTCTCTGGCGGCTCTCGGGTGTTCTGGAAGCTTCATGAAATCCTAAGATGCTGGGCGTTGATTTCGTCCGATTCCGAGAATATTTCCTTACTAGGATTTCTGAAACCAAAAACAGCAGAAAACAACAACTGGCCCTTCGGCATCTCGTCAATAGGTTAGTTCCGGAAAACGCATAAATATGACATAAAGTATGCATAAAACATGTAGATATCATCAATAATGTGGCATGGAACATAAGAAATTATCGATACGTCGGAGACGTATCAGCATCCCCAAGCTTAGTTTCTGCTCGTCCCGAGCAGGTAAACGATAACAAAGATAATTTCTGGAGTGACATGCCATCATAACCTTGATCAATACTATTGTAAGCACATGTAATGAATGCAGCGATCAAAACAATGGTAAATGACATGGGTAAACAAATGAATCATATAGCAAAGACTTTTCATGAATAGTACTTTCAAGACAAGCATCAATAAGTCTTGCATAAGAGTTAACTCATAAAGCAATAAATCAAAGTAAAGGCATTGAAGCAACACAATGGAAGATTAAGTTTCAGCGGTTGCTTTCAACTTGTAACATGTATATCTCATGGATAGTTTTCAATGCAAAGCAATATAACAAGTGCAATAAGCAAGTATGTAAGAATCAATGCACAGTTAACACAAGTGTTTGCTTCTTGAGGTGGAAAGAAATAGGTGAACTGACTCAACATGAAAGTAGAAGAATGGCCCTTCGCAGAGGGAAGCATTGATTGCTATATTTGTGCTAGAGCTTTGGTTTTGAAAACAAGAAACAATTTTGTCAACGGTAGTAATAAAGCATATGCATCATGTAAATTATATCCTACAAGTTGCAAGCCTCATGCATAGTATACCAATAGTGCCCGCACCTTGTCCTAATTAGCTCGGATTACCTGGATTATCATCGCAATACATATGTTTTAACCAAGTGTCACAAAGGGGTACCTCTATGCCGCCTGTACAAAGGTCTAAGGAGAAAGCTCGCATTGGATTTCTCGCTTTTGATTATTCTCAACTTAGACATCCATACCGGGACAACATAGACAATAGATAATGGACTCCTCTTTAATGCATAAGCATTTAGCAACAATTAATGTTCTCATATGAGATTGACGATATTTGTCAAAAACTGAAACTTCCACCATGAATCATGGCTTTAGTTAGCGGCCCAATGTTCTTCTCTAACAGTATGCATGCTCTAACCATTCAACTCATGGTAAATCGCCCTTACTTCAGACAAGATGGACATGCATAGCGACTCACATGATATTCAACAAAGTGTTGATGGCGTCCCCAGGAACATGGTTATCGCACAACAAGCAACTTAATAAGAGATAAAGTGCATAAGTACATATTCAATACCACAATAGTTTTTAGGCTATTTGTCCCATGAGCTATATATTGCAAAGATGAAGAATAGAAATTTTAAAGGTAGCACTCAAGCAATTTACTTTGGAATGGCGGAGAAATACCATGTAGTAGGTAGGTATGGTGGACACAAGTGGCATAGTGTTTGGCTCAAGAATTTTGGATGCATGAGAAGTATTCCCTCTCGATACAAGGTTTAGGCTAGCAAGGTTATTTGAAACAAACACAAGTATGAACTGGTGCAGCAAAACTCACATAAAAGACATATTGTAAGCATTATAAGACTATACATTGTCTTCCTTGTTGTTCAAACACCTTTACCAGAAAATATCTAGACCTTAGAGAGACCAATCGTGCAACCAAATTTTAGCAAGCTCTATGTATTCTTCACTAATGGGGGCAAAGTATATGATGCGAGAGCTTAAACATGAGCACAACAATTGCCAAGTATCACATTATTCAAGACATCATACCAATTACTACATGTAGCATTTCCCGTTTCCAACCATACAACAATTAACGAAGCAGTTTCAACCTTCACCATGAAAATTAAAAGCTAAGAAGACATGTGTTCATATGAACCAGCGGAGCGTGTCTCTCTCCCACACAATCATTTATTCAAACAAAAACAAAAACAAAAACATACAGACGCTCCAAGTAAAGTACATAAGATGTGACCGAATAAAAATATAGTTTCAAGAGAAGGAACCTGATAATTTGTCGATGAAGAAGGGGATGCCTTGGGCATCCCCAAGCTTAGATGCTTGAGTCTTCTTGAAATATGCAGGGATGAACCACCGGGGCATCCCCAAGCTTTGAGCTTTCACTCTTCTTGATCATATTGTATCATCCTCCTCTCTTGACCCTTGAAAACTTCCTTCACACCAAACTCGAAACAAACTCATTAGAGGGTTAGTGCGCAATCAAAATTTATATGTTCAGAGGTGACTTAATCATTCTTTACACTTCTGGACATTGCACAAAGCTACTGGAAGTCAATGGAACAAAGAAATCCACCCCACATAGCAAAAGAGGCAATGCGAAATAAAAGGCAGAATCTATCAAAACAGAACAGTCCGTAAAGACAAATTTTAAAGAGGCACCAGACTTGCTCAAATGAAAATGCTCAAATTTAATGAAAGTTGCGTACATATCTGAGGATCACTCACAAAAATTGGCAGATTTTTCTGAGTTACCTACAGAGAATTCTGCCCAAATTCGTGACAGACAGAAATCTGTTTCTACGCAGTAATCCAAATCTAGTATCAACCTTGCTATCAAAGACTTTACTTGGCACAACAATGCAACAAAACTAAGATAAGGAGAGGTTGCTACAGTAGTAACAACTTCCAAGACACAAATATAAAACAAAATTTCTGTAGTAAAATAAACACATGGGTTATCTCCCAAGAAGTTCTTTCTTTATAGCCATTAAGATGGGCTCAGCAGTTTTAATGATGCACTCACAAGAAATAATAGTTGAAGCAAAAGAGAGCATCAAGAGGCAAATTCAAAACACATTTAAGCCTAACATGCTTCCTATGAAAGGGAATCTTGTAAATAAACAAGTTCATGAAGCATGATGCAACAAGCATAGAAAGATAAAACAAGTGCAACTTCAAGATTTTAAGCATATAGAGAGGTGTTTTAGCAACATGAAAATTTCTACACCCATATTTTCCTCTCTCATAAAGATTTTCAGTAGCATCATGAGCAAACTCAACAACATAACTATCAAATGAAACATTCTTATCATGAGTCTCATGCATAAAATAATTACTCTCCACATAAGCATAATCAATTTTAGTAGTTGTAGTGGGAGCAAATTCAACAAAGTAGCTATCATTATTATTCTCATCATCAAATATAGGAGGCATATTGTAATCATAATCAAATTTATCCTCCATAACAGGCAGTAACAAAAGATAACTATCATTATAATCATCATGAATAGGAGGCATATCATAATCAACATAAACTTTCTCCTCAATACCCGGAGGGCTAAAGAGATAATTTTCATCAAAACCGACCTCCCCAAGCTTAGAATTTTCCATAGCATTAGCAACAATGGTGTTCAAAGCATTCATATTAATAACATTCCCATTAGCATGCATATAAAGTTCCATGGGTTTTTTAATTCTCTCTTCAAACACATCATGTCCTAATTCAAGATAAAGTTCATAAAGATCTCTCATATTTTTGTTGTTTTCCATTATGCCTAACTAGTGTAAACAAGAAACAAAAAGATGCAATTGCAGGATCTAAAGGAAATAGCTTCGAGTACTTACAACGGCAGAAAATAGCTTAGTAGCCGAGATCCGGAGTGTGAGTACCTTTTACCTTCCCTCCCCGGCAACGGCGCCAGAAAAGTGCTTGATGTCTACGGGTGCTTCTATTCTTGTAGACAGTGTTGGGCCTCCAAGAGCAGAGGTTTGTAGAACAGCAGCAAGTTTCCCTTAAGTGGATCACCCAAGGTTTATCGAACTCAGGGAGGAAGAGGTCAAAGATATCCCTCTCATGCAACCCTGCAACCACAAAGCAAGAAGTCTCTTGTGTCCCCAACACACCTAATAGGTGCACTAGTTCGGCGAAGAGATAGTGAAATACAGGTGGTATGAATAAATATGAGCAGTAGCAACGGCACCAGAAAAGTGCTTTGCTGTCCAGGACTGGCGTGTGGTTGATGGTGGTAATATTGCAGTAAGTACAGATGCAGTAAAACAGTAAACAAGCAGTGATAACAGTATTTGGAAACAAGGCCTAGGGATCATACTTTCACTAGTGGACACTCTCAACATTGATCACATAATAGAATAAATAGATAGATGCTAGACTCTACACCCTCTTGTTGGATGATGAACACCACTAACTGTGTAGGATTACACGAACCCTCAATGCCGGAGTTAACAAACTCCACAATATTCGATGTTCATGTTTAAATAACCTTAGAGTGCATGACAGATCAACATAACCAAACCAAGTACTAACATAGCATGCACACTGTCACCTTCACGGTACGAAAGGAGGCATAGATCACATCAATACTATCATAGCAATAGTTAACTTCATAATCTACAAGAGATCACAATCATAGCCTACGCCAAGTACTACACGATGCACACACTGTCACCATTACACCGTGCAGGAGGAATAAACTACTTTAATAACATCACTAGAGTAGCACACAGATAAATTGTGATACAAAACACATTGCAATCATAAAGAGATATAAATAAGCACTTCACTATGCCATTCATAACAGTGAATAAGTATTCTGTGAAATATAGCCTAAGAGACCCACACGGTGCACACACTATCACGTTTACACACGTGGGACAAGGAGTCTCCGGAGATCACATAAGTAAAATCCACTTGACTAGCATAATGACATCTAGATTACAAGCATCATCATATGAATCTCAATCATGTAAGGCAGCTCATGAGATTATTGTATTGAAGTACATAGGAGAGAGATTAACCACATAGCTACCGGTACAGCCCTTAGCCTCAATGGAGAACTACTCCCTCCTCATGGGAGACATCAGCGGTGATGAAGATGGCGGTGGTGTCGATGGAGGAGCCTTCCGGGGGCACTTCCCTGTCCTCGCGGCGTGCCAGAACAGAGACTCCTGACCCCCAGATCTTGGCTTCGCGATGGCGGCGGCTCTGGAAGGTTTCTCGTACCGTGGATTTTTTGTATCGAAGATTTAGGTCGAGGGGCTTCTTATAGGCAAAGAGGCGGCGTCAGAAGGGGTCTGGGGCCACCAGACACTAGGGCGGCGCGCCCCCCTCCTGGGCCGCGCCGCCACCATGTGTGGGCCCCCTGTGGCCCCTCTCTGGCGGCTCTCGGGTGTTCTGGAAGCTTCATGCAATCCTAAGATGCTGGGCGTTGATTTCGTCTGATTCCGAGAATATTTTTTTTTGAACATTTAACAGTAGGAAAGGCTCCTACTGTTTTTTATATTAAATCACCCTCATGAGGGTGTAGTCATGGAGAATTTACATGGGAAGGAATTACAGGGGGAATTACAGGGGGGCACTGAAAGAAGTTACAAATTATTAACAAAACTATGAATAAAGGGATGTAGAGATTCCTTAGTTCTATGAACTAGCATAGAGAAGTCAGCTTTAAATCTTTGCTTCCAGGAATCCACATGAGGTGGGACATTATTGAACCTAAAGTTGTTTCTCTCCTTCCAAATGCTCCAAGCTGCAACAATAAATATTTGCATGAACATGGGCTGTGTCCATTGTGATCGTCCTTGTTCAATAATATGACATCTATCCCCAGTTTGTTGCCAGAAAAGGTTAAGGGTGGACCAGCACTCAGTACTAAATTGACAGTGAAAGAATAGATGCTCAATTGTTTCCTCAGGAGGAGAAACACACAAAAGGCAATTATATCCAGAATTCAGTGTGTAATGTCTTCGTCTCAACATGTTTCTAGTATTTAGTCTGTCCGAGAGAATCAGCCAGCAGAAAAACTTCATCTTAGGTACACATTTTGTCTTCCAGAGCCAGGAAAATGTAATATGGGGTTGCAATTCTCTAAAGCAGTATTGGTAAAAGCTCTTTGATGAGTATATGTCAGAACCCCAGGCATAGGTCCATTTATCATTGCCATTAGTTGCCATTTCAATATGAGTCACATCATTTTGTAGGGTCCGTTGTTTCTTCCAAAGCTTGAGGGGACAGGGGCAAATAAAAATTATCAGACAATCTGCTGGCAGTTAGGAAATCCTGTATTGAAACATCTTCATTCCTAGCATAGGAGAATGCCCTAGGGTACATTTCTGAATGAATTCCATCCTCCCAGTTGTCTTTCCAGAATAGTGCAGTGGAACCATCTCCAATTAAGATCTTTGTGATCCCTCTATAAATGGGAGTCAATTTGAAAATCTCTCTCCACCAAAAAGATCCACAGGGACTCATGGTATGAGGCACTTTACCAAAATAGTAGGAATTCCAAATGAGATGGACCCAAGGTGTGTCTGTTTTGTTATAGAATTTGTGCAGATATTTAAGAAGTAAACCCTGGTTTTGTAGTTTCAGATTTAAAATACCTAGACCACCCTTCTTCTTGGGCCTGCAGACCATATCCCATGCAGCCAAAGAATTACATTTCTCTCCATCATCAGTCTTCTTATTCCATAAACAATGCCTCCTGATCTTCTCAACATGATCTAGGATTTTTGGATTCAGTTGGATGGAGCACATAGTAAATGTGGCAATAGAAGAAAGGAGTGAATTAATCACTGTGACTCGTCCACTATATGACATCACGAGGAAGGTAGCAGAAACCCTTCTTTCAATTCGATCCACCAGAGGCATTAAGTCTTGTACTGTGGGTTTTGTTGTTCCCACAGGAAGTCCCAAGTAAGTGAATGGCATGGAGGCAGTAGAGCAACCTAGAATGTGAGCAATATTGGTGGCCCTTGATTCAGATAGATTTATAGGGATGAGTGAGGATTTATGAAAATTGATCTTGAGTCCTGTTGAGGCAGCATATTTCTCCAGAATATCCTTCATCACCAAAATTTGTTGTGTATTGGCTGGCATTATAATGAGTGTATCATCTGCATATTGTATCACTGGGAAGTCCATACCAAAATCAGGAGAAAAAGGTGCACTGAGTAATCCATCCCTGAATGCTTTATTGATTACTGACTGGAGAAGATCAGCAGCAAGCACAAAGATCAATGGGGAAAGGGGATCCCCTTGCCTGACTCCCCTCTTACAATGAAACTGTCTCCCAGGAACCCCATTTAACAGCACAGATGACATCCCAGACTGGAATATGACAGTGAGCCATTTGATCCATTTGTCATCAAAGCCCATTTGCTTCATAATTTTGAGCATAGCAGAGTGATCAATTGTGTCAAATGCCTTAGCAAAATCTAATTTGAGTAAAATAATTTCTTGCTTAGAGGCTTGACATTGGTAGATAAATTCAAATGCCCATGCAAGGCAGTCCTGTATTGTTCTTCCTTTAAGGAAGCCATATTGGTTTCTATGAACAATTTGCAAAACCTTCTTCTGTAGTCTGTTGGCTAGAAGCTTGGTGAGAATTTTCAACACACAGTTTAATAATGTAATAGGCCTGTAGTCTCCTACCTCCTGGGGAGCTTGAGTTTTTGGTATCAGAGTAATGTATCCCATATTTATACTGCCAAGGTTCATCTTACCCTCATAGAAATCAAAGCATAGCTGATACACATCTTCTTTTATAGTTTCCCAGCATGTCTTCAGGAATAACCCATTGAATCCATCAGGTCCAGGTGCCTTATCCACAGGCATTGATTTAATAATCTCATCAATTTCTGCCTTAGTAAAAGGTTGTGATAATTCTTCAAGACCATCTACTGGAGAAATAATAGAAGATAAATAAAATTGCATAATAGGGGAGTCACAAGTCCCTAGCCTGTCCTTGAAAGCCTCAAAAATTATCTTCTCTTTATCTGCATGCTCAGTGACAGTGGATCCATCAGGTAGGGCAAGTGTTGCAATTGAATTTTTCCTATGCCTTTCAGTAGCCATGGCCTGGAAAAATTTGGTATTTTCATCTCCAAATTTAGTCCACCTAATAGTGCACCTTTTCTTCCGAGAATATTTCCTTACTAGGATTTCTGAAACCAAAAACAGCAGAAAACAGCAACTGGCCCTTCGGCATCTCGTCAATAGGTTAGTTCCGGAAAACGCATAAATATGACATAAAGTATGCATAAAACATGTAGATATCATCAATAATGTGGCATGGAACATAAGAAATTATCGATACGTCGGAGACGTATCAGTTGCTATCTCTGCCTAAGAATAGTATTGATTCATGGACTAAATGCAAGGATGCTTTTATTGGTAGATATTATCCCCCTGCTAAAATTATATCTTTGAGGAGTAGCATAATGAATTTTAAACAATTGGATAATGAGCATGTTGCACAAGCTTGGGAAAGAATGAAATCTTTGGTTAAAAATTGTCCAACCCATGGACTGACTACTTGGATGATCATCCAAACCTTTTATGCAGGACTGAATTTTTCTTCGCGGAACCTATTGGATTCAGCTGCTGGAGGTACCTTTATGTCCATCACTCTAGGAGAAGCAACAAAGCTTCTTGATAATATGATGATTAATTACTCTGAATGGCACACGGAAAGAGCTCCACAAGGTAAGAAGGTAAATTCTATCGAAGAAACCTCTTCCTTGAGTGATAAGATTGATGCTATTATGTCTATGCTTGTGAATGGTAGGACTAATATTGATCCTAATAATGTTCCGTTAGCGTCATTGGTTGCTCAAAAGGAATATGTTGATGTGAATTTCACTAAAAATAACAATTATAATAATTCTAGGCCATATCCTGCTAATGGTAACTCTTATGGTAGATATGTTACACCTAATGAGGAAAAGATGATAGAGATTGAAAGATCCACCAAGAGCTTTATGCAATCACAATATGAGCAAAATAAATTGTTTACTAAAACTATGAATGAACAATCTACCTTGTTGAAGAATATAGGAAATCAACTTGAAAATCTGAATATGGAGATCTCTAGGTTGCAAACTAAACTTGCAAATGCTGAAAACCGAATCTCATACATGTCTGCGTCACAATCTTCCTTAATTAATAAAATGGCTGCTAAACCTGAGGATATTGATAATAAAATTGTTACTACAGCAAATGTCATCCAAGTTAGAATTAATGAGAATATAAGATTGATGGCCGAATTGCGTGCTAGGTGGGAGAAAGAAGAAAATGCTAAAGAAGATAATATAGCTAAAGTTTGGACTATTACCACCACTAGCAATGCTAATGCTCCACATGTTGCTGCACCTCCTACTATTAATGATAAAAGAATTGGTGTTGGCAATGTTTCCACTTCTAATGCAAAGCGCGAAAAACTGCCTGAAACTGCTAAAATCATTAAATCGCCTGTGATAAAACTGCTGAAATTTTTTCCAACATTGGGGATGATGATCCCATTGCTTTAGATCATAATGGTTTGGATTTTGATGATTTCCACATCTCTGAAGTTATAAAGTTCTTAAAAAAACTTGCTAAGAGTCCTAATGCTAGTGCTATAAACTTGGCTTTCACGAAACATATTACAAATGCTCTCATAAAAGCTAGACAAGAGAAATTAGAACGCGAAGCTTCTATTCCTAGGAAGCTAGAGGATGGTTGGGAGCCCATCATTAAGATGAAGGTCAATGATTTTGATTGTAATGCTTTATGTGATCTTGGTGCAAGTATTTCCGTTATGCCTAAGAAAATCTATAATATGCTTGACTTGCCACCATTGAAAAATTGTTATTTGGATGTTAATCTTGCTGATCATTCTACAAAGAAACCTTTGGGGAGAGTTGATAATGTTCGCATTACTGTTAACAATAACCTTATCCCCGTTGATTTTGTTGTCTTGAATATTGAATGCAATGCATCTTGTCCCATTATATTGGGAAGACCTTTTCTTCGAACTGTTGGTGCTATCATTGATATGAAGGAAGGTAATATTAAATATCAATTTCCTCTCAAGAAAGGTATGGAACACTTCCCTAGAAAGAGAATGAAGTTATCTTTTGATTCTATTATTAGAACAAATTATGATGTTGATACTTCGTCTCTTGATAATACTTGATACACACTTTCTGCGCCTAGCTGAAAGGCGTTAAAGAAAAGCGCTTATGGGAGACAACCCATGATTTTAATACTGCACCTTTATTTTATATTTGAGTCTTGGAAGTTGTTACTACTGTAGCAACCTCTCCTTATCTTATTTTGTTGCATTGTTGTGCCAAGTAAAGTCGTTGATAGTAAGGTTCATACTAGATTTGGATTACTGCGCAGAAACAGATTTCTTTGCTGTCACGAATCTGGGCCTAATTCTCTGTAGGTAACTCATAAAATTATGCCAATTTACGTGAGTGATCCTCAGATATGTGCGCAACTTTCATTCAATTTGAGCATTTTCATTTGAGCAAGTCTGGTGCCTCTTAGAAATTCGTTTTTACGAACTGTTCTATTTTGACAGATTCTGCCTTTTATTTCGCATTGCCTGTTTTGCTATGCTTGATGGATTTTTCGATTCCATTAACTTTCAGTAGCTTTGTGCAATGTCCAGAAGTGTTAAGAATGATTATGTCACCTCTGAACATGTAAATTTTGATTGTGCACTAACCCTCTAATGAGTTGTTTTGAGTTTGGTGTGGAGGAAGTTTTCAAGGATCAAGAGAGGAGGATGATACAATATGATCAAGGAGAGTGAAAGCTCTAAGCTTGGAGATGCCCCGGTGGTTCACCCCTGCATATTTAAAGAAGACTCAAGCGTCTAAGCTTGGGGATGCCCAAGGCATCCCCTTCTTCATCGACAACATTATCAGGTTCCTCTAGTGAAACTATATTTTTATTCCGTCACATCTTATGTACTTTGCTTGGAGCGTCGGTTTGTTTTTATTTTTATTTTTGTTTGAATAAAATGGATCCTAGCATTCATTGTGTGGGAGAGAGACATGCTCCGCTATTGCATATGGACAAATATGTCCTTAGGCTTTACTCATAATATTCATGGCGAAGGTTGAATCTTCTTCGTTAAATTGTTATATGGTTGGAAACGGGAAATGCTACATGTAGTAATTCTAAAAATGTCTTGGATAATTTGATACTTGGCAATTATTGTGTTCATGTTTAAGCTCTTGCATCATATACTTTGCACCTATTAATGAAGAAATACATAGAGCTTGCTAAAATTTGGTTTGCATAATTGGTCTCTCTAAGGTCTAGATAATTTCTAGTAAGGATTGAACAACAAGGAAGACGGTGTAGAGTCTTATAATGTTTACAATATGTATTTCATGTGAGTTTTGCTGCACCGGTTCATCCTTGTGTTTGTTTCAAATAGCCTTGCTAGCCTAAACCTTGTATTGAGAGGGAATACTTCTCATGCATCCAAAATACTTGAGCCAACCACTATGCCATTTGTGTCCACCATACCTACCTACTACATGGTATTTCTCCGCCATTCCAAAGTAAATTGCTTGAGTGCTACCTTTAAAATTTCCATTCTTCATCTTTACAATATATAGCTCATGGGACAAATAGCCTAAAAACTATTGTGGTATTGAATATGTACTTATGCACTTTATCTCTTATTAAGTTGCTTGTTGTGCGATAACCATGTTCCTGGGGACGCCATCAACTACTCTTTGTTGAATATCATGTGAGTTGCTATGCATGTCCGTCTTGTCTTAAGTAAGGGAGATTTACCACTATTGAATGGTTAGAGCATGCATATTGTTAGAGAAGAACATTGAGCCGCTAACTAAAGCCATGAATCATGGTGGAAGTTTCAGTTTTGGACAAATATCCTCAATCTCATATGAGAAAATTAATTGTTGCTAAATGCTTACGCATTAAAGAGGAGTCCAATATCTATTGTCTATGTTGTCCCGGTATGGATGTCTAAGTTGAGAATAATCAAAAGCGAGAAATCCAATGCGAGCTTTCTCCTTAGACCTTTGTACAGGCGGCATAGAGGTACCCTTTGTGACACTTGGTTAAAACATATGTATTGCAATGATAATCCAGGTAATCCGAGCTAATTAGGACAAGGTGCGGGCACTATTAGTATAATATGCATGAGGCTTGCAACTTGTAAGATATAATTTACATGATACATATGCTTTATTACTACCGTTGACAAAATTGTTTCTTGTTTTCAAAACCAAAGCTCTAGCACAAATATAGCAATCAATGCTTCCCTCAGCGAAGGGCCTTTCTTTTACTTTTATGTTGAGTCAGTTCACCTATCTCTCTCCACCTCAAGAAGCAAACACTTGTGTGAACTGTGCATTGATTCCTACATACTTGCATATTGCACTTGTTATATTACTTTGCATTGACAACTGTCCATGAGATATACATGTTATAAGTTGAAAGCAACCGCTGAAACTTAATCTTCCTTTGTGTTGCTTCAATACCTCTACTTTGATTTATTGCTTTATGAGTTAACTCTTATGCAAGACTTATTGATGCTTGTCTTGAAAGTACTATTCATGAAAAGTCTTTGCTATATGATTCATTTGTTTACTCATGTCATTTACAATGTCTTTGATCGCTGCATTCATTACATATGCTTACAATAGTATGATCAAGGTTATGATGGCATGTCACTCCAGAAATTATCTTTGTTACTGTTTACCTACTCGGGACGAGCAGGAACTAAGCTTGGGGATGCTGATACGTCTCCGACGTATCGATAATTTCTTATGTTCCATGCCACATTATTGATGATACCTACATGTTTTATGCATACTTTATGTCATATTTATGCATTTTCCGGCACTAACCTATTAACGAGATGCCGAAGAGCTAGTTGTTGTTTTCTACTGTTTTGGTTTCTGAAATCCTAGTAAGGAAATATTCTCGGAATTGGACGAAATCAACGCCCAGGGGCCTATTTTCACACGAAGCTTCCAGAAGACCGAAGGAGTCACGAAGTGGGGCCACGAGGTGGCCACACACCAGGGTGGCGCGGCCCAAGCCCTGGCCGCGCCGGCCTGTCGTGTGGGGCCCTCGTGTGGCCCCCTGACCTATCTCCTCCGCCTACTTATAGCCTTCGTCGCGAAACCCCCAGTACCGAGAGCCACGATACGGAAAACCTTCCAGAGACGCCGCCGCCGCCAATCCCATCTCGGGGGATTCAGGAGATCGCCTCCGGCACCCTGCCGGAGAGGGGAATCATCTCCCGGAGGACTCTTCACCGCCATGGTCGCCTCCGGAGTGATGAGTGAGTAGTTCACCCCTGGACTATGGGTCCATAGCAGTAGCTAGATGGTCGTCTTCTCCTAATTGTGCTTCATTGTCGGGTCTTGTGAGCTGCCTAACATGATCAAGATCATCTATTTGTAATGCTACATGTTGTGTTTGTTGGGATCCGATGGATAGAGAATACTATGTTATGTTGATTATCAATTTATTACCTATGTGTTGTTTATGATCTTGCATGCTCTCCGTTGTTAGTAGAGGCTCTGGCCAAGTTTTTGCTAGTAACTCCAAGAGGGAGTATTTATGCTCGATAGTGGGTTCATGCCTCCATTAAATCTGGGACAGTGACAGAAAGTTCTAAGGTTGTGGATGTGCTGTTGCCACTAGGGATAAAACATCGATACTATGTCCGAGGATGTAGTTGTTGATTACATTACGCACCATACTTAATGCAATTGTCTGTTGTTTGCAACTTAATACTGGAAGGGGTTCGGATGATAACTTGAAGGTGGACTTTTTAGGCATAGATGCATGCTGGATAGCGGTCTATGTACTTTGTCGTAATGCCCAATTAAATCTCACTATACTCATCATATCATGTATGTGCATGGTCATGCCCTATCTATTTGTCAATTGCCCAACTGTAATTTGTTCACCCAACATGCTATTTATCTTATGGGAGAGACACCTCTAGTGAACTGTGGACCCCGGTCCATTCTTTTACATTGAATACAATCTACTGCAATACTTGTTCTACTGTTTTCTGCAAACAATCATCATCCACACTATACATCTAATCCTTTGTTACAGCAAGCCGGTGAGATTGACAACCTCACTGTTACGTTGGGGCAAAGTACTTTGGTTGTGTTGTGCAGGTTCCACGTTGGCGCCGGAATCCCTGGTGTTGCGCCGCACTACACTTCGCCGCCATCAACCTTCGACGTGCTTCTTGACTCCTACTGGTTCGATAAACCTTGGTTTCTTACTGAGGGAAAACTTGCCGTTGTACGCATCACACCTTCCTCTTGGGGTTCCCAACGGACGCGTGTTGAACGGAAAGACAATACGTCATCTACGCGCAGCAAGCAGATTTTCTGGCGTCGTTGCCGGGGAGATCAAGACACGCTGCAAGGGGAGTCTCCACATCCAATCCCTTTACTTTGTTTTTGTCTTGCTTTATTTTATTTACTACTTTGTTTGCTGCATTATATCAAAATTAAAAAAAATTAGTTGCTAGTTTTACTTTATTTACTGTCTTGTTTGCACTCTATATCAAAAACACACAAAAAAATTTAGTTACTTGCATTTACTTTATCTAGTTTGCTTTATTTACTATTGCTAAAATGGGTACTCCTGAAAATACTAAGTTGTGTGACTTCACAACCACAAATAATAATGATTTCTTATGCACACCTATTGCTCCACCTGCTACTACAGCAGAATTCTTTGAAATCAAACCTGCTTTACTGAATCTTGTTATGAGAGAGCAATTTTCTGGCGTTAGTTCTGATGATGCTGCTGCCCATCTCAATAATTTTGTTGAATTATGTGAAATGCAAAAGTATAAGGATGTAGATGGTGACATTATAAAATTAAAATTGTTTCCTTTCTCATTAAGAGGAAGAGCTAAAGATTGGTTGCTGATGTCTACGGGTGCTTCTATTCTTGTAGACAGTGTTGGGCCTCCAAGAGCAGAGGTTTGTAGAACAGTAGCAAGTTTCCCTTAAGTGGATCACCCAAGGTTTATCGAACTCAGGGAGGAAGAGGTCAAAGATATCCCTCTCATGCAACCCTGCAACCACAAAGCAAGAAGTCTCTTGTGTCCCCAACACACCTAATAGGTGCACTAGTTCGGCGAAGAGATAGTGAAATACAGGTGGTATGAATAAATATGAGCAGTAGC
Organism: Lolium perenne; assembly: GCF_019359855.2. Classification (NCBI taxonomy): domain Eukaryota; kingdom Viridiplantae; phylum Streptophyta; class Magnoliopsida; order Poales; family Poaceae; genus Lolium; species Lolium perenne. Next base: position 121,950,417 of record NC_067250.2, on the reverse strand, counting down.
AACGGCACCAGAAAAGTGCTTTGCTATCCAGGACTGGCGTGTGGTTGATGGTGGTAATATTGCAGTAAGTACAGATGCAGTAAAACAGTAAACAAGCAGTGATAGCAGTATTTGGAAACAAGGCCTAGGGATCATACTTTCACTAGTGGACACTCTCAACATTGATCACATAACAGAATAAATAGATAGATGCTAGACTCTACACCCTCTTGTTGGATGATGAACACCACTAACTGTGTAGGATTACACGAACCCTCAATGCCGGAGTTAGCAAGCTCCACAATATTCGATGTTCATGTTTAAATAACCTTAGAGTGCATGACAGATCAACATAACCAAACCAAGTACTAACATAGCATGCACACTATCACCTTCACGCTACGAAAGGAGGCATAGATCACATCAATACTATCATAGCAATAGTTAACTTCATAATCTACAAGAGATCACAATCATAGCCTACGCCAAGTACTACACGATGCACACACTGTCACCATTACACCGTGCAGGAGGAATAAACTACTTTAATAACATCACTAGAGTAGCACACAGATAAATTGTGATACAAAACACATTGCAATCATAAAGAGATATAAATAAGCACTTCACTATGCCATTCATAACAGTGAATAAGTATTCTGTGAGATTGACAACCTCACTGTTACGTTGGGGCAAAGTACTTTGGTTGTGTTGTGCAGGTTCCACGTTGGCGCCGGAATCCCTGGTGTTGCGCCGCACTACACTTCGCCGCCATCAACCTTCGACGTGCTTCTTGACTCCTACTGGTTCGATAAACCTTGGTTTCTTACTGAGGGAAAACTTGCCGCTGTACGCATCACACCTTCCTCTTGGGGTTCCCAACGGACGCGTGTTGAACGGAAAGACAATACGTCATCTACGCGCAGCAGTTAGCCGCGTATAACGAAGAGGCCTACGGTTGCTCTTCCGCGGCGGTTCGCGCTCCATTACGACAGTTGGCGAGTTTATCGGTGCGGTTGCCACTCCGGCGGTTGACCTCCCCGGCAGTTGTTCTGCCTTAATTCGCGTCGATCGAGCCAGGGTCGCTGCCAGGCGGGCCCGTGGGGGGAGCGAGCGGACGCTCGGCGCAACCGCGCAGCGTCCGCGGAAACAAAAACCTAGCGCATATTTATGCCGTGTTTACGTTGCCGTGAACGGCCAGATCACTTTGTGTTGCCCCGCTAGAGCAAGACCCAGATACATTCTCGGTCCGCACGGACACAAACAATCACTCGCGTCACCCTGTTGGAGATGTCCTCCGGACCTGCCGTGATTCGAATTAATTATCTCATCCAGTTTGGAATTGAGATGGAATCACGAGGCACCCGTAAGTCGTCATCTCAGAATAGCTTCAAGTTGAACCAATCAGCCGGTGCAGGAGAACATTGCACTAACAATTAGTCGTTAGAGCATCTCCACACGCGCACACCATACCGATAGAGTTGTAGGGACTGGCCATGAAAATAAGCTCACACCGGCGCGTTTTAAATAGCACCGACGCTTTTCGAATCCAATAGAAACGTCGGCAACTCCATGTCAGCCTCTTCGCGAAGGGCGTGAATCGGGTACGACGACGACTCGCGGCACGAATTTTTTTGGGCGTGTAAGCCACCTGTGAGTGACGCCAGGGCGCCGCGCGGGAGATTTCCCACCACGACGCCACGCGGGAAACTCTCCCTCCACGACGCCACGCGAGAGGTTTCCCGCCTCGCCGCCGTTCTATATTATCCCTCCTTTCCCAGCCTCATTGGTGCAAAAATCTAAACCCTAAAAATACCACAATGTTCGATGCGTGGGAGGAACCGGCGCTAGAGGCGGCCGTAGAAGTCGTGGAGGAGGACTGATGACCCACAAGTATAGGGGGTGTATCGTAGTATCTTCGATAAGTAATAATGTCGATCCCAACGAGGAGCAGAAGGTGTTGACAAGCAGTTTCGATGAAGGATTCACTGTAGATGCTCACAGACAAGTATTCAGGGGGTTTTGATGTAGCAGATGAATAAAGTACGAGTAAGTAAAGTGCGAGAGTAACAATTGCAGCGAGTGGCCCAATCCTTTTTAGCACAAAGGACAAGCCGGTTTGTTTACTTATAATGACCAAACGTTCTCGAGGACACACGGGATTTTAGTCTAGTGCTTTCGCTACATACGGCTAATTAATCTTCATTGTTTTGATAAGTGTTGTGTGGGTGAACCTGTGCTAATGTACCGCCCCTCCTAGGACTAATACATACTTGTGATTATACCCCTTGCAAGCATCCGCAACTACAAGAAAGTAATTAAGATAAATCTAACCACAGCCTTAAACTCTGAGATCCTGCTATCCCTCCTGCATCGATATACCAACGGGGGCTTAGGTTTCTGTCACTCCGGCAACCCCGCAATTGGCAAACGAGTACAAGATGCATTCCCCTAGGCCCATAAAGGTGAAGTGTCGTGTAATCGACGTTCACACGACACCACTAGAAGAATAACACCACAACTTAAATATCATAACATTGAATATTACTCAACCATACTTCACTACTAACATTTAGACTTCACCCATCTCCTCAAGAACTAAACGAACTACTCACGAGACATCATATGGAACATGATCAGAGGTGATATGATGATGAATAACAATCTTAACATAAACCTTGGTTCAAAGGTTTCACTCAATAGCATCAATAACAAGTAGAAATCAATACCGGGAGAGTTTCCCCTATCAAACAATCAAGATCAAACCCAAATTGCTACAGCGGTGACGATGTGCAGCGGTGGAGACGGCGGTGATGATGGTGAAGATGATGATGATGGTGATGGAGATGATGTCCAACTTGATGGCGGTGACGATGGCGTCGATTTCCCCCTCCGGGAGGAAATTTCCCCGGCGGATCTCAGCCCGCCGGAGAGCTCTTTTCTCTCTGGTGTTCTCCGCCTCGCAGAGGCGGCTATAACTCTTCGCGAGGTACCCTCTGGAGCTTAGGTTTTCGGGATGAAGGCGTACACGAAGAAAAGGAGGCGAGAGGGGGCTGTGGGCCCCCTCCTCATAGGGCGGCGCGGCCAGGCCTTGGGCCGCGCCGGCCTATGGGGTGGGCCCACCTCGGGTCCCCTCAGCTCCCCCTTCTGGCTCACTTCGTCATCTGGAAAAAATAGGATTTTTGGTATAATTTCCATCAACTGCTGATCTTCCGAAATATTGCATTCTGACGGCGCTTTTTCCAGCAGAATCCTGGCTCCGGTGCTCGATCCTCCAATAATCATGAAACATGCAAAATAGATGAAATAACATAAGTATTATGTCCAAATATGAAATATATCGATGAATAACAGCAAATTATGATATAAATAGTGATGCAAATTGGACGTATCAACTCCCCCCAAGCTTAGACTTCGCTTGTCCCCAAGCGAAACTGAACTCAGTAAACAGGACCACATGTTTATGGAGTGAAGAGTCGATAAATAAAATATGGACAAGAAGCATCATATTCATTCACACAAGACATTCTAGTAAACAACTTCCCCATATAACTCAACTTGAAACAAGTATAAGGTAATCACAAATAAAGGGGCATAAGAAATCATAGTTGGTGATGGCAAACTTCGTTCTTGGTCAGAGAACAATTAACAGATTATACTTATCTTATTGAGCAGCGCTCTCATGTTAAAGTTTATAGGGCACAACTTGCATACTCAATCATAATAGTCTCCTCATGATCATTGATAACTTGCAAAGCTATATTCATTTAGATAAAACTTGTACTAAACAAGGAAAAGTAAAAGACATGATGAAGCTAATCACAATATAATGGCTTGATCACAACTACTCAAATGCTTGCTTAAGATGGAGGGAAATAGGTTTGCTGACTCAACATAAAGTAAAAGACAGGCCCTTCGTAGAGGGAAGCAGGGATTAAATCATGTGCTAGAGCTTTTTCAGTTTTGAAATCATATAAAGAGAATAAAAGTAACAATTTGAGAGGTGTTTGTTGTTGTCAACGACTGGTAGCGGGTACTCTAACCCCCTTGCCAGACAAACCTTCAAAGAGCGGCTCCCATTTTATTTTTGTGTGGCACTCCTTCCAACCTTTCTTTCACAAACCATCGCTAACCGAATCCTCGGGTGCCTGCCAACAATCTCATACCATGAAGGAGTGCCTTTTTATTTTAGTTTTATTATGATGACACTCCCCCCAACCTTTGCTTACACAAGCCATGGCTAACCGAATCCTTCGGGTGCCGTCCATCAATCACATACCATGGAGGAGTGTCTATATAGATTAATTAATTTGGGACTGGGAATCCCATTGCCAGCTCTTTTTGCAAAATTATTGGATAAGCGGATGAAGCCACTAGTCCATTGGTGAAAGTTGCCCAACAAGATTGAAAGATAAAACACCACATACTTCCTCATGAGCTATAAAACATTGACACAAATAAGAGATAGTAAATTTTGAATTATTTAAAGGTAGCACACGAAGTATTTACTTGGAATGGCAGGAAATACCATGTAGTAGGTAGTTATGGTGGACACAAATGACATAGGTTTGGGTTAAGGTTTGGATGCACAAGAAGTATTCCCTCTCAGTACAGGTCTTTGGCTAGCAAGGTTAATTAGCAAGCATAAGAGTTGAAGGAAACAAACAAATATACATGTGATAGAAATAATCATGCATCTTCCTTGTAAGCACAAACAGTTTTAACTTCAGAATAATAAGCTATGAGCTAACAAGAAAGAAAGACAGTGAAACAACTACATGTATTCCTCTTTTCTACTTAAACCTCAAAGTGTTGTTGCTATTGACCAATGCTAAGTTTGCCAAAACCAAATAGATTTATTCAATGCTCCCAAAGTGATACCAATACTAAAATCAAGATCGATCATATAATAGAGATTGCAAACTAGAATAAGGTGTGCAATATGTAAATGATAAGACTTCTCATTAATATTCCATAACGATAACTCACACCAAGGGATACATAGACAACCAACTAAAGGAGAGATACTTCCAAACTGCAACCCATCTTATATGATAACTTCCCTACTCATGATATGACACTACTTGACAAGAAAAGTAAAAGGTAGTGATGATGTGATACCGCGGCACTCCCCCAAGCTTGGAACAAACCAAGGGGATGCCAATACCGATGATGAATTACTCCTTCGGCGATGGTGGTGATGAATTCCTGACAAGCTTCTCAACAAGCTCCTGAAGCTCATCAATCTTGTACGTGAGGTTGCGAATCATCTCCGAATTGTGCTCGACGCGGTTAAGAAGTATGTCCGACGGCGAGTCCCAACTCTTGGAGTTATTTCCCCACTCTTCACCCTCAAGCTTCATCCTTCCTGCAGTGTTAGAACGATCTATATCCCAATTGTTAGGCAATGCTGCCTTGGGAGTCCTTTCAATTTGACTATTGAAAATTAGATTGCGGAAGGGATGGTGAGTGCCTGAGAAAGATGTCTTCGGAGCTAGGTAATGACGTGGAACCCTTCCTCCGGTGCGAATTCTTGCGCTCTTGTTTGCACTAAAAGGGTTGTCCACCACCTTGACGCTTGCAATGGTAGCACGCGGGTGTGCGCGCGAGTCTTCCTCCACCTCTTCTTCATCCTCTTCCTTGACGCTCTTGCCCACCTCTTTCCACTCGGGATCTTGAATATCTTCATCCGAAAGCTCCTTGCCCTTGTTCTTGGAGACCATGGTGCTTCTAGACTGAAAACAGATCCTGGCAGAAACAGCTCGAAACAAAACACGTCGAGAAAACGATATACGGACCACCAGGGGTCCGGGGGATTATATAGCAAACAAATTTACGACAAAAGGAAAGTATCAGGTCGAACCGGAGTCGGAAAGAGGCGACGAGGCGGCCAGCTCATAGGGCGGCGCGGCCTGGCTGGGGCCCGCGCCGGCCTATGAGGGCACGCCCTCGTGCGTCTCCTCCACTCCGTTTCGATCTCGTAATTTTTCATATTTTCCAAAAACAGCAAAAACATTGTTCGGAAAGTAAATTGCGAACTTTTTATTACCAGTACTGTTACCTATTCAAAGTCGAGTTCTGGCGGACTGTCAATTTGTCCTTTGATGAAGGCCTCCGGTGTTTCCACTCGAATAACATCAACATCTATATTGTAAGAATCACCTGAGATATAATGCTTGAGTCTTTGTCCATTCACCACTTGCGTGGCATCGCCTTGGAGAGAGCTAATTTTAATTGCTCCTGAATGATACACCTCGTCAACAACATATGGTCCTTTCCCATTTCGAGAGTAATTTCCCTGCAAAGAATCTGAGACGAGACCGATACAATAGGACTCTATCCCCAATATTAAATTCTCTTTGGATAATCCTTCTATCATGCAATTTTTTAACTTTCTCTTTAAAGAGTTTAGCATTTTCATAAGCTTCACTTCTCCATTCATCTAGAGAACTCAATTGCAACAACCTTTTATTACCGGAAAGTTTAGGATCTTTATTTAATTCTCTAACTGCCCAATAAGCTTTGTGCTCTAGTTCTAAAGGTAAATGACAAGCTTTTCCATAAACCATTTTATAAGGTGACATTCCCATGGGATTTTTATAAGCAGTTCTATAAGCCCATAGTGCATCCTTCAATTTACTAGCCCAATTCTTTCTAGTTTTATTAACAGTTTTTTCCAAGATAGATTTAATCTCTCTATTTGATAATTCTACTTGCCCACTAGTTTGAGGATGATAAGCGGAAGCAATTCTATGATTAATACCATATTTAGCAAGAGTTTTTCTAAAACCACCATGAATAAAATGAGAACCTCCATCAGTCATAATATATCTAGGAACTCCAAATCTAGGAAAAATAATATCTAAAAGCATTATTAAAGAGGTCTCACCATCAACACTTTTTGTAGGTATGGCTTCCACCCATTTAGTAACATAATCAACAGCAACAAGTATATGAGTGTTACCTTTTGAAGAGGGAAAAGGTCCCATGAAGTCAAATCCCCAACAATCGAACGGTTCAATAACAAGAGTATAATTCATAGGCATTTCATTGCGTCTAGAGATATTACCAACCCTTTGACATTCATCACAAGATAAGATAAACTTCCTTGCATCTTTGAAGAGAGTCGGCCAATAAAAACCTGATTGTAGAACCTTTTGCGCGGTTCTATCTCCGGCGTGATGTCCTCCATAAGCACTACCATGACATTTACTCAATATCTCTTGTTGTTCATATTCGGGAACACATCTTCGCAGAATACCATCCACTCCTTCTTTATATAAGTGTGGGTCATCCCAGAAATAATGCCTCAAGTCATAAAAGAATTTCCTCCTTTGCTGAGCTGAAAAGGTTGGAGGCAAATACTTGGAAACAATAAAGTTAGCATAATCAGCATACCAAGGACTGTCTCGCGAGCTCACCTTTATTACAGCCAATTGTTCATTTGGAAAACTATCATTAACAGGAACAGGATCATAAGCAATATTTTCCAATCTAGACAAATTATCAGCAACAGGATTATCAGCACCTTTCCTATCTACAATATGTATATCAAATTCTTGCAACAGAAGTACCCATCTAATAAGCCTTGGCTTAGCATCTTTCTTTTGCATAAGGTATCTGATTGCAGCATGATCAGTATGAATAGTAACTTTTGAATCAACAATATAAGATCTAAACTTATCACAAGCAAAGACTACAGCTAACAATTCTTTTTCAGTAGTAGCATAATTTCTTTGAGCAGCGTCCAGAGTTTTACTAGCATAATGAATAACATTCAATTTTTTTTTACTCGCTGCTACAGCAAAATCACTAGCATCACACATAATTTCAAATGGTAAGTTCCAATCAGGAGGTTTAACTATAGGAGCAGTTGTTAAGGCTTTCTTTAGAGTTTCAAAAGCTTCCTTACAATCGTCATCAAAAACAAAAGGTACATCTTTTTGAAGAAGATTAGTAAGAGGCTTTGAAATCTTGGAGAAATCTTTAATAAACCTCCTATAAAACCCAGCATGACCAAGAACACTACGAATACCTTTAACATCCCTAGGATAGGGCATCTTCTCAATTGCTTCAACTTTAGCTCTATCAACTTCAATACCTCTCACGGAAATTTTATGTCCCAATACAATTCCTTCATTAACCATAAAGTGGCATTTCTCCCAATTAAGAACAAGGTTAGTTTCTTCACATCTCTGCAAAACTTTATCGAGGTTTCGCAAGTCATTATCAAAAGAATTCCCATAGACAGAAAAATCATCCATGAATACCTCTACAATACTCTCGCAAAAGCCATGAAAAATAGCAGACATGCATCTTTGAAAAGTAGCAGGAGCATTACATAAACCAAAAGGCATACGTCTATAAGCATAAGTTCCATAGGGACAAGTGAAAGTGGTTTTCTCTTGATCCTTAGTTTTAACAGCAATTTGGGAAAACCCAGAATAACCATCAAGAAATCAAAAATGAGTATTTTTAGATAACCTTTCTAACATTTGATCAATAAAAGGCAAAGGGTAATGATCTTTTTTAGTAAACTTATTAACTTTACGATAATCAATGCACATTCTATACCCTACAACTACTCTTTGAGGTATGAGCTCATCATTATCATTAGGCACAACAGTCATTCCTCCTTTCTTAGGAACACAATGCACAGGACTAACCCATCTACTATCAGCAATAGGATATATAATACCAGCTTCAAGAAGTCTTAATACCTCATTTCTTACCACATCCTTCATCTTAGGAATTAGACGACGTTGAGGTTCAACAACAGGCTTCGCATCATCTTCCATATTAATGGCGTGTTGGCAAATAGAGGGAGAAATCCCCTTCAAGTCATCAAGAGTGTAGCAAATAGCACCTCGGTGTTACTTCAGTATTTCCAATAGCCTTTCTTCTTCAAACTCTGAAAGCTTAGAACTAATAATAACATGATATATTTTCTTATCATCAATATGAGCATATTTAAGAATATCAGGCAATGGTTTTAAATCAAAGACAAGATCTTCCTTTGGTGGCGGTGTTGTACCAAGATCTTCCACCGGTAAATCATGCTTAAGAATAGGTTGGCGAAGAAAAATTTCATCAAGCTCATCTCTTTCTTCCCTAAAATCTTCACTCTCACTATTCTCCAAATGTTGCTGCAAGGGATTATTAGGAGCAAGAACAATAGATGCACACTGTTCAACTTTAAAATCATTATTAGGCAAATCAGCTTTATAAGGAGTTTTGGTAAATTTAGAGAAGTTAAACTCATAAGATTCACCAGCAAATTTAGTCAAAATTTTCTCTTTCTTGCAATCTATAATAGCTCCACAAGTATTTAGAAAAGGTCTACCAAAAATGATAGGACAATATTTACTAGCAGCAGAACCAAGTACCAAAAAGTCAGCAGGATATTTAATCTTACCACATAGAACTTCCACATCTCGAACAATACCAATTGGAGAAATAGTTTCTCTATTAGCCAGCCGAATAACCACATCAATATCTTCAAGTTCACAAGAACCAATTTCGTGCATAATCTCCGTGTAAAGCTCATAAGGAATAGCACTAATACTTGCACCAATATCACATAAACCATAATAGCAATGATCACCAATTCTAACAGATAGCATAGGAACACTAGCTTGCTTGGACTTATTAGGATGTGAAACAATATTAGAAGCATCTTCACAGAAAATAATATGACCATCCTCCACATTTTCAGTCACAAGATCTTTAACTATTGCAACAGCAGGTTCAACTTTTATTTGTTCTTCAGGTTCTATAGGTTTCTTTTCACTTTTATGAACCGCACTATTTATAACAGAGTACTCCTTAATTTTAGCAGGGAAAGGAGTTTTTTCAATATAAGCTTCAGGAATAACATGATCAACAGTTTCAACTGCAACGCAATTTTATCTTTATACGGTTCATGATACTGATCAAAATTCTTCTTAGGCAATTCATAATGAGAGGCAAAAGCTTTATAAAGATTTGCAGCAACTTGAGAATCGAGACCATAAGTAGCACTCATATTACGAAATTTATCAGTATCCATAAAAGCTTCAATGCATTTATAATCATAATTTATACCTGATTCTCTATCTTTGTCGTTCTCCCATCCTTCAGTATTTTCCTGGATCCGATTGAGAAGGTCCCTTTTAAACTCTTCCTTGTTGCGCGTGAATGATCCAGAACAAGAAGTATCCAGCAAGGTCTTGTCTTCAAAAGAAAGTCTTGCATAGAAATTATCAATAATAACATTACCAGGAAGCTCATGAATGGGGCATTTGAGCATTAAAGACTTCAATATTCCCCAAGCTTGGGCAATACTCTCTCCATCATGAGGCCAAAAATTATATATGCGGTTCCGATCCTTGTGAATTTCACTTGGAGGATAGAACTTAGAATAAAACCGGGGCACAATATCATTCCATTCAAGAGAATCCCCATTATCCAGTAATTTATACCAATGCGCCGCTTTACCAGACAGCGATATAGAGAATAGTTTCTTCCTCACTTCATCCATAGCAATACCTGCACACTTGAATAAACCGCATAATTCATGTAAGAACAGTAAATGATCTCCAGGGTGGACAGTTCCATCCCCTGTATAACGGTTATCCACTACACGTTCAATAATTTTCATAGGTATTTTGTATGGTATCTCTTCCTCACCTGGCGCCTCATCCACTACCTTTGCAGTAATAGTAGATTTTCCAAATAAAAACTCAAGAGATGATCTCTCCATAATGAATTATGGCAGCAGGCAGAAATAAAATCAGCACAAATAGTAGAAGTTTCCCATACCAATTCCACTTACCAATAGCGCTTCACTCCCCGGCAACGACGCCAGAAAATAGTCTTGATGACCCACAAGTATAGGGGGTGTATCGTAGTATCTTCGATAAGTAAGAATGTCGATCCCAACGAGGTGCATAAGGTGTTGACAAGCAGTTTCGACGAAGGATTCACTGTAGATGCTCACAGACAAGTATTCAGGGGGTTTTGATGTAGCAGATGAATAAAGTACGAGTAAGTAAAGTGCGAGAGTAACAATTGCAGCGAGTGGCCCAATCCTTTTTAGCACAAAGGACAAGCCGGTTTGTTTACTTATAATGACCAAACGTTCTCGAGGACACACGGGATTTTAGTCTAGTGCTTTCGCTACATACGGCTAATTAATCTTCATTGTTTTGATAAGTGTTGTGTGGGTGAACCTGTGCTAATGTACCGCCCCTCCTAGGACTAATACATACTTGTGATTATACCCCTTGCAAGCATCCGCAACTACAAGAAAGTAATTAAGATAAATCTAACCACAGCCTTAAACTCTGAGATCCTGCTACCCCTCCTGCATCGTTATACCAACGGGGGCTTAGGTTTCTGTCACTCCGGCAACCCCGCAATTGGCAAACGAGTACAAGATGCATTCCCCTAGGCCCATAAAGGTGAAGTGTCGTGTAGTCGATGTTCACACGACACCACTAGAAGAATAACACCACAACTTAAATATCATAACATTGAATATTACTCAACCATACTTCACTACTAACATTTAGACTTCACCCATGTCCTCAAGAACTAAACGAACTACTCACGAGACATCATATGGAACATGATCAGAGGTGATATGATGATGAATAACAATCTGAACATAAACCTTGGTTCAACGGTTTCACTCAATAGCATCAATAACAAGTAGAAATCAATACCGGGAGAGTTTCCCCTATCAAACAATCAAGATCAAACCCAAATTGCTACAGCGGTGACGATGTGCAGCGGTGGAGATGGCGGTGATGATGGTGAAGATGATGATGATGGTGATGGAGATGATGTCCAACTTGATGGCGGTGACGATGGCGTCGATTTCCCCCTCCGGGAGGGAATTTCCCCGGCGGATCTCAGCCCGCCGGAGAGCTCTTTTCTCTCTGGTGTTCTCCGCCTCGCAGAGGCGGCTGTAACTCTTCGCGAGGTACCCTCTGGAGCTTAGGTTTTCGGGACGAAGGCGTACGCGAAGAAAAGGAGGCGAGAGGGGGCTGTGGGCCCCCTCCTCATAGGGCGGCGCGGCCAGGCCTTGGGCCGCGCCGGCCTATGGGGTGGGCCCACCTCGGGTCCCCTCAGCTCCCCCTTCTGGCTCACTTCGTCATCTGGAAAAATAGGATTTTTGGTATAATTTCCATCAACTGCTGATCTTCCGAAATATTGCATTCTGACGGCGCTTTTTCCAGCAGAATCCTGGCTCCGGTGCTCGATCCTCCAATAATCATGAAACATGCAAAATAGATGAAATAACATAAGTATTATGTCCAAATATGAAATATATCGATGAATAACAGCAAATTATGATATAAAATAGTGATGCAAATTGGACGTATCAAGGACCCACAACTCGCAGAGTACGAGGCGTGGGAGGAGGCGGCGCTAGCGGCGACCGTAGATGCATTTACCGCGGACGAGCGGCCGCCACTTGAGGCGGGGCGGCGTCACTAGGAGGCGGAGCAGCAGCGCTGGTGGGAGGTGCGCCAGCAGCAGGGGTGGGAGCAGCTTGCGCTGTGGCGGTTGATGCGGGAGGAGCAACAACGTTAGGATGAAGTCTATGAGCGGCGGCGTTTGGCGGAGATGCAACTGCGGCTACGGAGACAGGAGGTGGAGCACCGTCAGCGGCGGGAGGAGCTGGAGCAGCAGCTGCGTCAGGAGGTGGCGGCCGCGGATAGAGCCGCCTAATTGACGTTCGCGGCGGAGAGAGTAACGGGGGATCAACGACGGAGGAGCAGAAAGCATCGGAGAGAGCAGCGGGCGATCGTCCACCTCCATTGAGCTGGGTGGTCTGTAGGTAGTAGGATAGAGATGAAGCAGGTTTCACATGTCATCCCGGGTCGAGGAGTGAATACTGTTTTACTCGGATTTTCCCTAAAATATTATTCATTCCTCGATCTTGAATGACATGAAAATGAAATTACAAGAAAATGTTTAGTTTGTCTAAAAAAAACTCCTATCAGGACTGCCGGTTTGGGGGTGCCGGTGTGGGAACAACACCCCCAAATAGAGGATGCAGTGCCGGCGCCCCTGCCGGTGCCTATTAGGGGGCACCGCTGAAGACGTTCTTAGAACTTAGGGCATCTCCAACGGGGGGACGCAGTAAAAAAATGCACCTACACCCTGCTCCAGCGGAGCGACGCATAGTGACCGGGCCGTCCGTGAAGACGCAAACGCGGCCCAAATATTCGGAAGGTTTGCGTCTCCGCGGATGCTGCGCTCGCGCCAAGCGCCCTCCTTTTCTTACCCGGTCCTGCACGTTAGGGACAGCGAAATCGATCACGCGGATTTGCTTCTTTTCCCCTTCTTTGTTGCCCTAGTGCGACACCATCACGCACCGCCGCACCGCCGCAATACATGTCGTCGGCTCGGTCCTCGCCGCACCGGAGAACATGATCTCAGTCGGGGTAGGTTTTCGCGCACACCTGTCGCATGTTTGGGGGCCAAACATCTGCCGGTTGCGCTGCCCGGCCTCGTGCCCACGACCTGTTTGGTCAATTACGCCGGAAGGTTTCTTTACTCATCTTATGGGCGCTATTGTGTTCGACCATTGATCCGCAGTTGCTACCCACACAAATGGACATGTGGAAGATGCTGGACAAGTTCCGTGCTGAGGTCATTGACTCCTCTTCCGACGAGGGGTCCAATCAGACGACGTAGACCATGGCTACTGTTGCGGCCTCCATCCTCCACGAGTACAATGCCAACCAAATGTCGGTGCACCGGGGCTCTATGAAGGGCCGCTCAAAAAACATGCCGCGCAACAGAGTGGAAGGGCACCTCCGGCTCCACAAGGACTACTTCCACGACACCAATTCAGTGGACCCGAAAAAATGTTCCGGCGCTGGTACATGATGTCAAGGGACCTGTTCATGGTCATTCTATGGGGCGTTAGAGACTACGACCCCTACTTCCAATGCAGGCCCAATGCAACAGGTGCGCTAGGTTTCACCTCTTACCAAAAATGTTCCGCAGCTATTCGCATGCTATCCTATGGAATGGCTGCTGATATATTCGACGAGTATCTTCGAATGGGTGAGAGCACCTGTCTTGAGTCCATGTACCAGTTTTGCCGAGTTGTGGTTGCCTCATTCGAACAACATTACTGCAGGGAGCCAACAATTGAGGATACAAGGCGGTTGTTGTCTATCAACGAGTCTAGATGGTTCCCAGGTATGATCAATAACATAGATTGCATGCACTGGGAGTGGAAGAATTGTCCATTTGAATGGCAGGGTCAGTACATCGGCCATGCAGAGGGATGCACTGTAATTTTTGAAGCATTGATATATGAAGATTTATGGATTTGGCATTCATTCTTTGGCATGGCCGGTTCCAACAATGACATCAATTTCTTGCACCGATCACCGGTTTTCAACAGGCTTATGCAAGGCAAAGCTCCCCGGGTGAGCTACGAGATCAATGGAAATGAATATGACAAGTCATATTATCTTGCTGATGGCATCTACGCTAACTGAACCACACTGGTGAAGACTCTCCGTAATCCAAACACGAAAAAGACGAAGAGATTTGCCAAGATGCAAGAGACTTGGAGGAAAGATGTGGAGCGGGGATTGGGTGTGCTCCAAACTCGGTGGACAACTGTCCGTCACCCGGCAAGAACATAGTCGCTGAAGACCATGCATGAGGTGGTGACATGTTGCGTGATCATGCACAACATGATCGTTGAGAATGAGCGTCCTGATGGCCGCAATGAGCACCAATGGGATTTCCAAGGTCATCATCCTGGTAGGAGTATCTGCATATGAATATTGAAGTCACTGATGAGAACATGTCCAGACGCCTATAGACGGATCTGACTGAGCATCAGCAGGCATTGACTGGCCATGAAGACAATGCGTAGAGGAATACCATCTTATTTTCATGTAGACTTTTAAAAATTTGGATGTAATAACTGAGACTATTTTGAACCTTTTTTTTATTGTTGTTCAAACATCTCAATTCATGCGCAAATACGTGGCCCCACTGGAAACACCATAGGCGCAAACGGACGCGCAGTCAAAAACGATCAATTTCGTATTAGCTGCCCGACATAAACAGACGCACGCAACCATTTTATACGTCTGAAATACATCGCCCCTTTGGAGATGCCTTTAGAAACGGTTCACAGCTGAAAGCTGACTCCATAAGCATAACATTGTGACCTGTGTGGTGCCGTCTATGCTGATGGTGGCACTCATTTGCGCCATGACGATTACATCTATTAAAACGTGTTGTAAGAAGCTGAGTCCACTGGCGGAGCGTTTTTGTTTTGTGACCATAGTGGGTCGTGGCCCACCGGCCCTATCTTAGTTCCAGCCAACTGGTTGTGTCAACGCAAGGTGGCAAGATAGTCCGAGAATGCGACATCCACACACCACATTCCACGAAGGGGGGGCACTTCGATCAAGTGCAGCAACATCGGATAGATGCCGCATGAAAAGCCCACATGTGGGTGCTATACAATTGAAAGCTATACTTCCTTTGTTCCCAACTTAACATGCGCAAGATGCACTTAAGATTTCGTTACTTTTTTTTAGTGGCAGTTACTTTGTTAATAGTTCTACTACTGACATTAAGTTGGTATCGCCAGTTGTGTTCACAAAACTAATATAATGCTACTAACGATTGTGATTTTACATCATATATATTTAACGTAGCAACACTTATCAAAAATTCAAAATTGCATCTTAAATAAAGCAACCAACAAGAACCGAGGGAACACCTTAGCTCGGCGGTGTGTTGTGAGGGCCTATGCAGTAAGTCCACGACTAGGAGTACGAATGGGATGATTATGTAAATGCTAGGGTACTAAGGCGTCCATATCATGAAATGTTAAGGTACGCCAGTATCCAAAGAGCACATTTGAAAATAAGATAGCTCAAGTCACTAGCTAGATGCTACACAGGACACAAGTTTCCTAGGGTCAGATCATCTCATGTGGGTAACGACCCTGTACGCCTGCTGTGATTCTTGTTTCTGTATATTATATAAAGATGATACAATGGATTAGAACATGTTGGACTCCATGAGATCAAATGATGAACTCGACGGTGTTTGTGGTGGTCGAAGTAAGGAAAAGTCCCCAAGATCAATATGGCTTCCGAGTTTTTTAAGAATGGCTTCCGGATATGATGATGAGAGCCCTCATGTTGCATCATCTCGGGAGTCCCAAGCATTCAAGTGTTCACTTTATTCCTTTTCAAGTCTTTCCTTTTTAACATACACCTTCGTCCATCGTCCTACCAAAAAACATGCCTATAATTTAATTGGAATTTATTTAGTTTAAAATAAATTTAAAATGAAATTCTTGAGATGAAGTACAAGTAGGATTTTGGTGGGATATCACTTGACACCCTAACTTCTGCTTGACATTTGCTCCAGCAATTGCTTGAAAGCTTCGATCTAGATGAACAGGTGATCAAATTACCCTTTACTTGAAAGAGAGGCGGCTAATTGAAAATAGCGTTCGACTCTGAAATATGGGCTTTCCGCTAGTTGGATGATGGGCCGGGCGACCCACCAAGAGTTCGATATTGTCGTGTCCATCTGATCCTCCTATTTGAAGAAAAAAAGTTCTGCCCCTTCTCTCTCTAAAAAAAAAACTGTTCTCTTTATCCTTGGCTCAAATAGGAAATTCTGCTTACCATCCAGCTCATATGTTGTGAAAAGTAAATATCTCGTGATCTTCGATTTGAGGGCTCATGTCGTACGTCGGAGTTATATGGAGCAAGCAAGCAATTCAATTCGTTCCCACCCCTTGATTACGAGAAGAGAAAGTTCCTTCCATCACACCCGACACGATTCGTACAAGACGTACCATGGACAGGTGGCCGTTCGGCTCGTCGGTCGTCGCCATACAGGGCAAAACCGTCAGATATATGACAGAAGTTATTAGACACGTCACATGCTCCGCGTTCTTCACCATGCCAAGTTTCCAACGGACGGTAGCATGGCAGCAGGGGACCTAAAAAGAGAGTGAGTGAGCGTATGAACGGCGGTACAAACATGAAGTCGGCACCATGCCCCGGTTGCTTTCGGGTAGTAAATTGGAGCGTGGAGGGGACACGCCGTGCATTGCAGGTGGTGTGATGCAACGGCGCAAGCAGCAGCAGTAAAACGCCATTGATGGCGCTAAACGAGGGCC
Organism: Lolium perenne; assembly: GCF_019359855.2. Taxonomy (NCBI): domain Eukaryota; kingdom Viridiplantae; phylum Streptophyta; class Magnoliopsida; order Poales; family Poaceae; genus Lolium; species Lolium perenne. The sequence continues at coordinate 121,933,262 of NC_067250.2, read as the reverse complement.
GGCATCTCCTGCACAGCAAACTGCTGATCGATGGCGCTCGTCCAGTCCAGTGTCCCAACTCGCAAGACACCAAACACACATAAATGACATGCTGGATCTAGGTCTTCGAAGAAGACGAGCTCCACCACTCCCCACTCCTCTCCTCAGCACCTCACGTACACATAGCACGTGACTCGCTCCAAAACCCTCCTGCCGACATTGGCTTGGCTTCAATGAAACTGCCCGGCGTACCACTGTTTTTTTTTCTGCCCGTGACGCTTTTTGTTTTGTTTGTGCGTTGATTAACTAGGCTCCAATTACGGATTGGATGAGTGGGCTTTTTTTCAAAGATATGTAAACCACTAAACATATATTACTTTTATTCATAAAAGTAGCCACACAGAGTTAACATACAAGTAACATAAACCAAGAAAACAAGGAGGAGGATATGAAACGATCATAAATAGGTACTGCGCATCGGTGATTTCCTCCATCAATTCGTGTGGGTGCCGGAGAGGATGGCGTCCTCGTCGCGTGTCTCGTCCTGGCGTGTGACCTACGCCGTTCGGCCGGTTCCCGGCGATCGCCGGAACTTCCCCTTCCTCGACGGACTCCTGGTGGCTCACCACGCTCGGGCGCGCCTTCTCCTGCTCGATTCCAAGGAATTCGTCGTCGATTCAAGGGCGCTCGGAGCGAAGGAGGTTATCGTGTTCGGGGGAGCAGTTGCTTTTCCCCAGCATGACGCCCGTATCCCGTCTCGGCCTCTACCGCCGGAGTCTCTCTTCGGGGGCAGCGGAGCTTCGGATCCATCACCTCCGGCGCCAAAGAGGCTCGACCCTACACCGTTCCCAGCCTCCACTGATGAGCTCTTCATGCCATGTCCTCGGGTTCACGGTGGCGCGGCCGTCGATCTCAGGGTGGCGCGGCCGTCGCGACCAAAGGAGGACCACATCATCGATCCAGGGCGGTGGAAGGATTGTCTTGTTCCGCGTTCACCGGAGGCGGGAATTCTCGGCAGGTCGTCACGGCCGTTGGGGATGGAGAATTCCCAATCTCTGGACCTGGGCTGTGGCCCAAAAGCCCCTTCGGCCATGGCGACGCAAGATCCGAGCACGTGTCCTGATCCTACGATCTCAACTCCCCACAACAATGGTGGTCGCCGCCAGGTAGGGTCAGGTAACCCTATCTCCTCTATACCCAACCCCAGCGCCGCCACCGGGCCAGATCTCGATTCACTCCTCGCTCACTTCTGGTCGAGAGCTAGGGTTCCTCCTTCCTCATCTCCCACCGTCACTGAATCCTTCTGCTGGTGGAGTGGGAAAGTAGCTGGAGATCCACGGTCCTTTGCTCAAGTGGTGGCTTCTCCTTCGTGTACCATGGGAGATGGTGGCGGCGGGCGTTTCGGCTCGGGAAGAGGGAACCACAACCAGCCGGCAGCTCGAGGGCGTGGCCGGCATGTCTGGCAACGGGAGGATGTTGCTCAGACCTCCTCCAACAACACCAGAGGCTCAGGCTCGCTGCAGTCTGACGACCGATGGGAGAGGGCAGCGAGGGAGTCGGAGCAGTGTCAGCAAAAGGCAATCTCCTCGTCCCCGACCGGTAAGGCAATGCTTGCTCAAGGGGCCGGATCCAATCGTCCCATGGTTGCTGGTGACCCTCCTCCCTGCCTCAATTGCAACATCTCTGGTCACTATACTGCTTGCTGCCCTACCATTCGATGTGATCGGTGCAAAAAATTGGGCCATGTTGCTCAAATCTGTCAAACTATTCTCCCATGGGAGTGTGTTCCATCCATGTGTGGGTTTCAGGCTCATGGGAGTAGCTTTTTCCATATGTCGGACCATAGTTCTGCAAAGCAGAGCAAAGAAAGAGCTAGTAGTGTGGTGATCACTGTGCTTGAGGGAAACATATCTCATAGAGAGCTTGAAAAGGAGTTCAATATCGCTTTTGGGGATAGCTGGAGATGCACAGCAAGGTTTCTTGGGCCTAACCAATATATCATGATATTTCCTACTGTTGTGGAGGTGGAATGTGTTGTCTATTACGGGGCTAAGATGCGCCTCAAGACTGTGGATGCGACTGTGAGGCTCTCCACATGGACAGCCTCAATCGGTGCCAAGGCAGTTCTCCAGAAAGCTTGGGTCAAGGTGAGCAACATTCCCCTGGATAAAAGATGCGATGCCAATGTTTTCTATGCTGGTGGGCTGGTTGGTGTCTCCCTGGAGCTGGATCCTTCTGCCCTTCACAAACCTGAATATGTCAGAGTCCTTATTGGTTGTCGCGATGTGGAAATGCTCCCTGCTTCTGCGGAAGGATGTCTTGGAGATAATTTCTATGACTTCTTCTATGAAATTGATAAAATTGTCGGTGGCGGTCCTCCTAAAGCAAATTCCTCAGTTGTGGTGGGCGGCAGCTCGGGAGCCCCTTCCCCAAAAAGGGCCAGATATGATGAGAGCAGTAACATTTATGAAGAAAGTTCTGAAGAGCAAAATCTGGGCAGCCATACTGAGACAGTTGGGCATGGAAGGAAGCATGATGATGTGGTGGTGACTGATGTTAATTCTGAATCAGATTCATAGGAATCAAACGATGATGAGGCTGGAAGTTTGGAGCTGCTTATTGAGACTATGACTAGAGAACATGAGGAGAATGTTGCGGCTTCTCAAGCTGTTCCACAAAACAAATGTCTGGTTCCCTGCCCCATTCTTTAGGAAAAAAGAACAATGCCACCGGCTAATACTCCGCTGACAACTCTGCTATCCCTTATTCACAAACTCTATCCACTGGAACTGGGCCTTCTCTTCCCACCATCACTGAGATGACTGAAAACTCCTCGTCACCGCCTGTTGGTTCTCCGGCTTATGTTGTGCAATATCTGGACTCGATGCCAATGGAGGAGGATAGGGTGACATCTGAAGATACTAGATGCAGCACCAGGCTCCTTGACAACGCCAATAAGGATATTATGGAAAAGGTGACTGAGGCCGCGAGGAAGAGAGATCTGGAAGGTACTGACGTGGGCACTACCCTTCGAGTAACCAACGTTGCCCTATCCTGTATTGACTAATTGGAGGCCCATGAAGACACCCGAAGGCTAGATGGGCCACCTGGACAGCGCACCGGAGGAAACCTTGGCTGGCAAGACAAGGAAGCGGCCAACAAGGAAAGATTAGATCTAAAAGTATTGTAAACCTAGTCGTACTCGGTTAGGACCCTTGAGACCTGGCCTCCTATATAAAGGCCAGGAGAGGGGCTGCCGAGGGACACGAACAATCTTAGCGATCATAGCCAGCAAAAGCTTAGAGCTAGGTAACCCTAGCGATAGCAATCTCGCCGAGATCTCAGCCGAACTATTCGGCACCCCATTGTAACCCATTGTCATCATAATCAAGAACAGACAGGCAGGACGTAAGGGTTTTACCTCATCGAGGGCTGATGCGTGTGGTTGACACGTCCGTTGGGAACCCCAAGAGGAAGGTGTGATGCGCACAGCGGCAGGTTTCCCTCAGTAAGAAACCAGGGTTTAATCGAACCAGTAGGAGTCAAGAAGCACGTTGAAGGTTGATGGCGACGGGATGTAGTGCGGCGCAACACCAGGGATTCCGGCGCCAACGTGGAACCTGCACAACACAACCAAAGTACTTTGCCCCACGAAACAGTGAGGTTGTCAATCTCACCGGCTTGCTGTAACAAAGGATTAACCGTATTGTGTGGAAGATGATTGTTTGCAGAAAATAGTAGAACAAGTATTGCAGTAGATTGTATTTCAGTATAGAGAATTGGACCGGGGTCCACAGTTCACTAGAGGTGTCTCTCCCATAAGATAAACAGCATGTTGGGTGAACAAATTACAGTTGGGCAATTGACAAATAAAGAGGGCATGACCATGCACATACATATTATGATGAGTATAGTGAGATTTAGTTGGGCATTACGACAAAGTACATAGACCGCTATCCAGCATGCATCTATGCCTAAAAAGTCCACCTTCAGGTTATCATCCGAACCCTCCGTATTAAGTTGCTAACAACAGACAATTGCATTAAGTATTGCGCGTAATGTAATCAAGTGACTACATCCTTGAACATAGCACCAATGTTTTATCCCTAGTGGCAACAAAGACATCCATAATCTTAGAGATTTCTGTCACTTCCCGCATTCACGGAGACATGAACCCACTATCGAGCATAAATACTCCCTCTTGGAGTTACAAGCATCTACTTGGCCAGAGCATCTACTAGTAACGGAGAGCATGCAAGATCATAAACAACACATAGACATAACTTTGATAATCAACATAACAAGTATTCTCTATTCATCGGATCCCAACAAACGCAACATATAGAATTACAGATAGATGATCTTGATCATGTTAGGCAGCTCACAAGATCCGACAATTAAGCACAATGGGGAGAAGACAACCATCTAGCTACTGCTATGGACCCATAGTCCAGGGGTAGACTACTCACACATCACTCCGGAGGCGACCATGGCGGCGTAGAGTCCTCCGGGAGATGAATCCCCTCTTCGGCAGGGTGCCGGAGGCGATCTCCTGAATCCCCCGAGATGGGATTGGCGGCGGCGGCGTCTCTGGAAGGTTTTCTGTATCGTGGCTCTCGGTACTGGGGGTTTCACGACGGAGGCTTTAAGTAGGCGGAAGGGCAGGTCAGGGGGCCACACGAGGGCCCCACACTACAGGTCGGCGCGGCCAAGGGCTGGGCCGCGCCGCCCTATGGTGTGGCCACCTCGTGGCCCCACTTCGTCTCCTCTTCGGTCTTCTGGAAGCTTCGTGGCAAAATAGGACCCTGGGCGTTGATTTCGTCCAATTCCGAGAATATTTCGTTACTAGGATTTCTGAAACCAAAAACAGCAGAACAAAGAATCGGCACTTCGGCATCTTGTTAATAGGTTAGTTCCAGAAAATGCACGAATATGACATAAAGTGTGCATAAAACATGTAGATATCATCAATAATGTGGCATGGAACACAAGAAATTATCGATACGTCGGAGACGTATCAGCATCCCCAAGCTTAGTTCTGCTCGTCCCGAGCAGGTAAAACGATAACAAAGATAATTTCTGGAGTGACATGCCATCATAACCTTGATCATACTATTTGTAAAGCATATGTAGTGAATGCAGCGATCAAAACAATGTATATGACATGAGTAAACAAGTGAATCATATAGCAAAGACTTTTCATGAATAGTACTTCAAGACAAGCATCAATAAGTCTTGCATAAGAGTTAACTCATAAAGCAATAATTCAAAGTAAAAGCATTGAAGCAACACTAAGGAAGATTAAGTTTCAGCGGTTGCTTTCAACTTATAACATGTATATCTCATGGATATTGTCAACATAGAGTAATATAATAAGTGCAATATGCAAGTATGTAGGAATCAATGCACAGTTCACACAAGTGTTTGCTTCTTGAGGTGGAGAGAAATAGGTGAACTGACTCAACAATGAAAGTAAAAGAATGGTCCTCCATAGAGGAAAAGCATCGATTGCTATATTTGTGCTAGAGCTTTGATTTTGAAAACATGAAACAATTTTGTCAACGGTAGTAATAAAGCATATGTGTCATGTAAATTATATCTTACAAGTTGCAAGCCTCATGCATAGTATACTAATAGTGCCCGCACCTTGTCCTAATTAGCTTGGACTACCGGATCATCGCAATACACATGTTTTAACCAAGTGTCACAAAGGGGTACCTCTATGCCGCTTTGTACAAAGGTCTAAGGAGAAAGCTCGCATTGGATTTCTCGCTATTGATTATTCTCAACTTAGACATCCATACCGGGACAACATAGACAACAGATAATGGACTCCTCTTTTATGCATAAGCATGTAACAACAATTAATAATTTTCTCATATGAGATTGAGGATGTATGTCCAAAACTGAAACTTCCACCATGGATCATGGCTTTAGTTAGCGGCCCAATGTTCTTCTCTAACAATATGCATGCTTAACCATAAGGTGGTAGATCTCTCTTACTTCAGACAAGACGAACATGCATAGCAACTCACATGAAATTCAACAAAGAGTAGTTGATGGCGTCCCCAGTGAACATGGTTATCGCACAACAAGCAACTTAATAAGAGATAAAGTGCATAAGTACATATTCAATACCACAATAGTTTTTAAGCTATTTGTCCCATGAGCTATATATTGCAAAGGTGAATGATGGAATTTTAAAGGTAGCACTCAAGCAATTTACTTTGGAATGGCGGAAAATACCATGTAGTAGGTAGGTATGGTGGACACAAATGGCATAGTGGTTGGCTCAAGTATTTTGGATGCATGAGAAGTATTCCCTCTCGATACAAGGTTTAGGCTAGCAAGGCTATTTGAAACAAACACAAGGATGAACCGGTGCAGCAAAACTCACATAAAAGATATATTGAAAACATTATAAGACTCTACACCGTCTTCCTTGTTGTTCAAACTCAATACTAGAAATTATCTAGACCTTAGAGAAACCAAATATGCAAACTAAATTTTAGCATGCTCTATGTATTTCTTCATTAATGGGTGCAAAGTATATGATGCAAGAGCTTAAACATGAGCACAACAATTGCCAAGTATCACATTACCCAAGACATTTATAGCAATTACTACATGTATCATTTTCCAATTCCAACCATATAACAATTTAACGAAGAAGAAACTTCGCCATGAATATTATGAGTAAAGCCTAAGGACATACTTGTCCATATGCTACAGCGGAGCGTGTCACTCTCCCACAAGGTGAATGCTAGGGTCCATTTTATTCAAACAAAACAAAAACAAAAACAAACCGACGCTCCAAGAAAAGCACATAAGATGTAATGGAATAAAAATATAGTTTCAGGGGAGGAACCTGATAATGTTGTCGATGAAGAAGGGGATGCCTTGGGCATCCCCAAGCTTAGACGCTTGAGTCTTCTTAGAATATGCAGGGGTGAACCACCGGGGCATCCCCAAGCTTAGAGCTTTCACTCTCCTTGATCATGTTGCATCATACTCCTCTCTTGATCCTTGAAAACTTCCTCCACACCAAACTTAGAACAACTCATTAGAGGGTTAGCGACAATAAAAATTAACATGTTCAGAGGTGACACAATCATTCTTAACACTTCTGGACATTGCATAAAGCTACTGGACATTAATGGATCAAAAAAATTCATCCAACATAGCAAAAGAGGCAATGCGAAATAAAAGGCAGAATCTGTCAAAACAGAACAGTTTGTATTGACGAATTTTATCGAGGCACCAGACTTGCTCAAATGAAAATGCTCAAATTGAATGAAAGTTGCGTACATATCTGAGGATTACTCACGTAAATTGGCATAATTTTCTGAGTTAACTACAGAGAAAACAGCCCAGATTCGTGACAGCAAAGAAATCTGTTTCTGCGCAGTAATCCAAATCTAGTATGAACTTTTCTATCAACGACTTTACTTGGCACAAGAAAACACTAAACTAAGATAAGGAGAGGTTGCTACAGTAGTAAACAACTTCCAAGACACAAAATAAAAACAAAGTACTGTAGGTAAAAACATGGGTTGTCTCCCATAAGCGCTTTTCTTTAACGCCTTTCAGCTAGGCGCAGAAAGTGTGTATCAAGTATTATCAAGAGACGAAGTGTCAACATCATAATTTGTTCTAATAATAGAATCAAAAGGTAACTTCATTCTCTTTCTAGGGAAGTGTTCCATACCTTTCTTGAGAGGAAATTGATATTTAATATTACCTTCCTTCATATCAATGATAGCACCAACAGTTCGAAGAAAAGGTCTTCCCAATATAATGGGACAAGATGCATTGCATTCAATATCCAAGACAACAAAATCAACGGGGACAAGGTTATTGTTAACGGTAATGCGAACATTATCAACTTTCCCCAAAGGTTTCTTTGTAGAATGATCAGCAAGATTAACATCCAAATAACAATTTTTCAGCGGTGGCAAGTCAAGCATATTATAAATTTTCTTAGGCATAACAGAAATACTTGCACCAAGATCACATAAAGCATTACAATCAAAATCTTTAACCTTCATCTTAATGATGGGCTCCCAACCATCCTCTAGCTTTCTAGGAATAGAGGCTTCGCGCTCTAGTTTCTCTTCTCTAGCTTTTATGAGAGCATTTGTAATATGTTGCGTGAAAGCCAAATTTATAGCACTAGCATTAGGACTTTTAGCAAGTTTTTGCAAGAACTTTATAACTTCAGAGATGTGGCAATCATCAAAATTCAAACCATTATAATCTAAAGCAATGGGATCATCATCCCCAATGTTGGAAAAAATTTCAGCAGTTTTATCACAGGCAGTTTCAGCAGTTTTAGCAGTTTCGGGCAGTTTCTCGCGCTTTGCATTAGAAGTGGAAACATTGCTAACATCAATTCTTTTATTATTAATAGTAGGAGGTGCAGCAACATGTGTAGCATTAGCATTACTAGTGGTGGTAATAGTCCAAACTTTGGCTACATTCTTCTCTTTAGCTAGTTTTTCATTTTCTTCTCTATCCCACCTAGCACGTAGTTCAGCCATCAATCTTATATTCTCATTAATTCTAACTTGGATGGCATTTGCTGTAGTAACAATTTTATTTTTAATATCCCTACTAGGCATAACTTTCGATTTCAAAAGATCAACATCAGAGGCAAGACTATCGACTTTAGAAGCAAGTATATCAATTTTTCCAAGCTTTTCTTCAACAGATTTGTTAAAAGCAGTTTGTGTACTAATAAATTCTTTAAGCATGGCTTCAAGTCCAGGGGGTGTGTTCCTATTATTGTTGTAAGAATTCCCATAAGAACTACCATAGCCGTTGTCATTATTATAAGGATATGGCCTATAGTTGTTACTAGAATTGTTCCGGTAAGCATTGTTGTTGAAATTATTATTTTTAATGAAGTTTACATCAACATGCTCTTCTTGTGCAACCAATGAAGCTAACGGAACATATTAGGATCAATATTAGTCCTATCATTCACAAGCATAGATATAATAGCATCAATCTTATCACTCAAGGAAGAGGTTTCTTCGACAGAATTTACCTTCTTACCTTGTGGAACTCTTTCCGTGTGCCATTCAGAGTAGTTGATCATCATATTATCAAGAAGCTTTGTTGCTTCACCAAGAGTGATGGACATAAAGGTACCTCCAGCAGCTGAATCAAATAAATTCTGCGAAGAAAAATTTAGTCCTGCATAGAAGGTTTGGATGATCATCCAAGTAGTCAGTCCATGGGTTGGGCAATTTTTAACCAAAGATTTCATTCTTTCCCATGCTTGTGCAACATGCTCAGTATATAATTGTTTAAAATTCATTATGCTACTCCTCAAAGATATAATTTTAGCAGGGGGATAATATCTACCAATAAAAGCATCCTTGCATTTAGTCCATGAATCAATACTATTCTTAGGCAGAGATAGCAACCAATCTTTAGCTCTTCCTCTTAATGAGAAAGGGAACAATTTTAATTTTATAATGTCACCATCTACATCTTTATATTTTTGCATTTCACATAGTTCAACAAAATTATTAAGATGGGCAGCAGCATCATCAGTAACTAACACTGAAAATTGCTCTCGCATAACAAGATTCAGTAAAGCAGGTTTAATTTCAAAGAATTCTGCTGTAGTAGCAGGTGGAGCAATAGGTGTGCATAAGAAATCATTATTATTTGTGGTTGTGAAGTCACACAACTTAGTATTTTCAGGGGTGGCCATTTTAGCAACAGTAAATAAAGCAAACTAGATAAAGTAAAATGCAAGTAACTAATTTTTTTGTGTTTTTGATATAGCAAACAAGATAGCAAATAAAGTAAAACTAGCAACTAATTTTTTTGTATTTTGATTTAGTGCAGCAAACAAAATAGTAAATAAAATAAAGCAAGACAAAAACAAAGTAAAGAGATTGAGAAGTGGAGACTCCCCTTGCAGCGTGTCTTGATCTCCCCGGCAACGGCGCCAGAAATTTGCTTGATGCGTGTGGTTGACACGTCCGTTGGGAACCCCAAGAGGAAGGTGTGATGCACACAGCGGCAAGTTTCCCTCAGTAAGAAACCAAGGTTTAATCGAACCAGTAGGAGTCAAGAAGCACGTTGAAGGTTGATGGCGACGGGATGTAGTGCGGCGCAACACCAGGGATTCCGGCGCCAACGTGGAACCTGCACAACACAACCAAAGTACTTTGCCCCAACGAAACAGTGAGGTTGTCAATCTCACCGGCTTGCTGTAACAAAGGATTAACCGTATTGTGTGGAAGATGATTGTTTGCAGAAAATAGTAGAACAAGTATTGCAGTAGATTGTATTTCAGTATAGAGAATTGGACCGGGGTCCACAGTTCACTAGAGGTGTCTCTCCCATAAGATAAACAGCATGTTGGGTGAACAAATTACAGTTGGGCAATTGACAAATAAAGAGGGCATGACCATGCACATACATATTATGATGAGTATAGTGAGATTTAGTTGGGCATTACGACAAAGTACATAGACCGCTATCCAGCATGCATCTATGCCTAAAAAGTCCACCTTCAGGTTATCATCCGAACCCCCTCCAGTATTAAGTTGCTAACAACAGACAATTGCATTAAGTATTGCGCGTAATGTAATCAGTGACTACATCCTTGAACATAGCACCAATGTTTTATCCCTAGTGGCAACAGCACATCCATAATCTTAGAGATTTCTGTCACTTCCCCAGATTCACGGAGACATGAACCCACTATCGAGCATAAATACTCCCTCTTGGAGTTACAAGCATCTACTTGGCCAGAGCATCTACTAGTAACGGAGAGCATGCAAGATCATAAACAACACATAGACATAACTTTGATAATCAACATAACAAGTATTCTCTATTCATCGGATCCCAACAAACGCAACATATAGAATTACAGATAGATGATCTTGATCATGTTAGGCAGCTCACAAGATCCGACAATTAAGCACAATGGGGAGAAGACAACCATCTAGCTACTGCTATGGACCCATAGTCCAGGGGTAGACTACTCACACATCACTCCGGAGGCGACCATGGCGGCGTAGAGTCCTCCGGGAGATGAATCCCCTCTCCGGCAGGGTGCCGGAGGCGATCTCCTGAATCCCCCGAGATGGGATTGGCGGCGGCGGCGTCTCTGGAAGGTTTTCCGTATCGTGGCTCTCGGTACTGGGGGTTTCGCGACGGAGGCTTTAAGTAGGCGGAAGGGCAGGTCAGGGGGCCACACGAGGGCCCCACACTACAGGTCGGCGCGGCCAAGGGCTGGGCCGCGCCGCCCTATGGTGTGGCCACCTCGTGGCCCCACTTCGTCTCCTCTTCGGTCTTCTGGAAGCTTCGTGGCAAAATAGGACCCTGGGCGTTGATTTCGTCCAATTCCGAGAATATTTCGTTACTAGGATTTCTGAAACCAAAAACAGCAGAAAACAGCAACTGGCACTTCGGCATCTTGTTAATAGGTTAGTTCCAGAAAATGCACGAATATGACATAAAGTGTGCATAAAACATGTAGATATCATCAATAATGTGGCATGGAACACAAGAAATTATCGATACGTGTCAGCTTGTCTGTGAACCGATTTCTCGTGTCAGCTTGCAGGATTCCATCAACCCTAAGCCCCTATCGGAGGGCATTGGCGAGGAGTACCCTCGACAATTGGCGCCGTCTGTGGGAATCCTGTTGGCACAAGGCAAGGCATCGGCAGCACCAGTCACGTCCGCGGCGTTTTTACTCGAATCACCGACGTCGGCAGAGTCAAGAGATCCGGTCCGCTGCGGGTCCTTCGAGTTCGTGCCGCGCCGCGAAACACTTGATCCAAACTCTATGGCGTCATCTCACGACGCGGAGGCTATTTTCGGTGGCGTCCACTTCGTCATCGATTCCGGAGGCTTCCTCCGCCTCCCTAGGGCCGGCACATCCGACTCAAAGGCCGTACCCCCGGAGGGTGTCCCTTCAGCGACAACCCTAAAAATTTCGTCCAGAAGCACGCAGGAGAGCGACCGAGGGAATCTCGACACCGCGGCTGTGCAAAGAAAGAGGCGAAGAAGTTCACATCGTGAGGAGGAAGGCAGAACAGTAGTTCATCCTCGGCAGTTCGAGCAAGGATGCCACGACACATCGACAATCAGGGGTCGCACCCGTTCTCCATACCTCTCGGCCACGGAGCAACTTGAGGCGCCATGTTACCTCCACTCCTACTATGATCCAAAAGATGGTCGGGAGAAGTCCAGTCATCCGTTGAGGAACTGCCGACAGTTCCTAGAGATTCGACAGTTCTGTGATAATCTTAGAGCCGAAGCTGTATCAAGAGTTCATATGATGGAGGAGAAAGTAAGGTCCTACGACCATCCGCCAGAACCATATGTACCGGTACCATATGAGCCAATGGAAAAAGATGAATATGTACCAGCTGAAGTATTCCCAGCGCTACGTGGACAAATCAACATGATCCATAAAACCAGCTTTTCGAAGAGAGAAATCAAGAAGTTCTCTCGAGAAGTAAAATATGCGGAAGTCGCCATGGTTGATACGCCGGATTTCATCAACTGTTCAGAGCAAAGCTTCACCTTCAGCAGGGCGGATCACCCGAAAGCTGTCCCAAGGCCCGGTCACGCGGCCCTTGTCCTTGAAGCGCAGATTGGAGGGTACAATATGGGGAAAGTATTCATGGATGGAGGAAGTGGATTGAACTTGCTATTCGCCAGCACAATGAGAGCAATGGGTTTGACAGTCGACATGCTAAGAGAATCTGACACAGGGTTCCACGGCATTATACCGACTCGACCCGCTTACTCGCTAGGAAAAACGTCATTGGACGTAGTCTTCGGCACACCCAGTAATTTCAGGAAAGAAAAGATCGAGTTCGAGGTAGTCGACTGGGAATCTCAGTACCACGCCATCCTCGGCAGGCCTGCGTTCGCTAAATTCATGGCCGTGCCTCATTACGCATACCTGAAACTGAAGATGCCAGGCAACAACGGGACCCCAATAACCGTTCACGGCAGCTTCGCTCGATCAGACAACTGCGACAGGGAGTTCCAGAAGATCGCCTCGAAGTTTGGAGCCAAGGAAGAACTCAACACGATCGATACCGTTACAGACCATACACAACCACCAGCCGACAATCGAAACGTAAGATCCGATGAGTTCGACACTACGAAGGAAACTAAGAAGCTGCAGGTGCACCCTACTGACCCGAAGAAGACGGTCAATACCTCGGCTGATCTCACTGTCGCATAGGAAGGCGCGCTCATCGAGTTCCTCTTTGAGCGCTGGGAGATATTTGCATGGGAACCATCCGACATGCCAGGTATCCCCAGGGAACTCGCTGAGCACGCCCTGAATGTTGACCCAACGGCCAAACCAGTACAGCAATCAATGCGACGATTTTCTGAACCAAAGAGAAGGGCAATTGGCGAAGAAGTTAATCGGCTCCGCAAGGCAGGATTTATTCGAGAGCTTAAGGAATCTGAGTGGGTGGCTGATACGTCTCCAACGTATCCATAATTTCTGATGTTCCATGCTTGTTTTATGACAATACTTACATGTTTTGCTTGCACTTTATGATGATTTCATGCGTTTTCCGGAACTAACCTATTAACAAGATGCCGAAGTGCCAGTTCCTGTTTTCTGTTGATTTTGGTTCCAGAAAGGCTGTTCGGGCAATATTCTCGGAATTCGACGAAACGAAGACCCAACATCTTATTTTTCCCGGAACCTTCCAGAAAGCCGAAGGGGAGTCAGAGGGGAGGCCTGGGGCCCCCACACCATAGGGCCGCGCGGGCCAGCCCCTGGCCGCGCCGGCCTATGGGGAGGGCACCCTAGTGCCCCTCCTGCGCCGCCTCTTTGCCTATATAAGCCCTTTCGACCTAAAAACGCGATACCAATTGACGAAACTCCAGAAACACTCCAGGGGCGCCGCCGCCATCGCGAAACTCCAATTCGGGGGACAGAAGTCTCTGTTCCGGCACCCTGCCGGGACGGGGAAGTGCCCCCGGAAGCCATCTCCATCGACGCCACCGCCTCCATCATGCTCCGTGAGTAGTTCCCCCATGGACTACGGGTTCTAGCAGTAGCTAGTTGGTACTCTCTATCCCATGTACTTCAATACAATGATCTCATGAGCTGCCTTACATGATTGAGATTCATCTGATGTAATCGGTGTTGTGTTTGTTGGGATCCGATGGATGATACATTATGATTAGTCTATCTATAAAGTTTGTGAAGTTATTGTTGCTGCAATCTTGTTATGCTTAATGCTTGTCACTAGAGCCCGAGTGGCATGATCTTAGATTTAAGCTCTATACTTATTGCTTAGATTGTATCTACAAGTTGTATGCACATGTCACTGTCCGGAACCAAAGGCCCCGAAGTGACAGAAATCGGGACAACCGGAGGGGATGGCGGTGATGTGAGGATCACATGTTTTCACGGAGTGTTAATGCTTTGCTCCGGTACTCTATTAAAAGGAGTACCTTAATATCCAGTAGATTCCCTTGAGGCCCTGCTGCCACCGGCTGGTAGGACAAAAGATGTTGTACAAGTTTCTCATTGCGAGCACGTATGACTATATATGGAAAACATGCCTACATAATTAATAATCTTGATGTTCTATCTTAATGCTTTGAATCCTATCAATTGCCCAACTGTAATTTGTTCACCCAACACTTGTCACTTATTGGAGAGTTACCACTAGTGTAGATCGCTGGGAACCCCGGTCCATCTCTCATCATTATATACTCGTTCTACATGTCATTGGAAGTAGTATCAACTATTTTCTGGTGCCATTGCCTCTGTGTTACTGTTACTGCTGCTGTGTTACTATTACTATTGCTCTCATATTACTGCTACTTTCACATCACCCCTGTTGCTAGTGCTTTTCCAGGTGCAGCTGAATTGACAACTCAGTTGTTAAGACTTATAAGTATTCTTTACCTCCCCTTGTGTCGAATCAATAAATTTGGGTTTTACTTCCCTCGAAGACTGCTGCGATCCCCTATATATACTTGTGGGTCATCAAGACTGTTTTCTGGCGCCGTTGCCGGGGAGGCATAGCTCTACTCATAAGTTCACCTGGGGAGTACACTCTACCTCTCTCTTGTTTTTATTTTATTTTGTTTTGCTTAGTTTACTTTTGTTTAGTTTATTTGTGCTTAGTTTATTTCTGTCTAGTATTATTTTGCTTAGTTTACTTTTGCTTAGTTTCTTTTTCTCTCGTTTTATTTTATACCCAAAAATCCATAAAAATTTGAAAAACCTAAAAATTAAAAACTGCTGTTATGGGAGAACCTACAACCTACTTGGAGCTTATAGAATATTATAATAATTATAGAGAATCAAGAACTGGTAAAGTAATGAGTGTTGTGATAGAAAAATTGAATACAATTGCTAAAATCTTGCTTAAACGCCATGATATAAATTGTTGCTCTAAAGCGGATACTAAACATATGAAATTTCAATGTGGCTTTAGTGAAGAAGTTTTAATTAAGAACTATAATTGGAATAACTATATTCATCTTGGGTTCGAAGAGGTAGAACAATTTGTCATATTTATGGGAGCCTCTGAGATAGAATCCTTCATGGCTAAAAATTATGAAACTTGTGTTGTTTGTAAGGACCTTAAAGATTATGTCTCTTCTATCCTTAATTTTTGCAATGAAAGTTACACTGATAATCCTTATATCATTGATTATAAAGAGAGACTCATTAATGCACAAGAATGCACTCACAATTTGCAGGAACCTGTGGAAGAAGAAATTGATGAACCTGAAAGCTCATTGGATGAAAAAGAGGAGGAAATTGATGAACCTGAAAGCTCATTGGATGAAAAAGAAGAGGAGAGTGATGAACAAAAGGAGGAAGAATGGATTACCTACCCATGCCAACCTTCTAATGAGAGTAACTCTTTATCTCTTACACTATTTGATTGTCCTCCATGCTTACCGGAAGAGGTTGAATGTTATGCTCATGTGGATTCTCTTGAAATATTACCAATGAGTAAAACTTGTGAAAATAATTATGCTACTGTTATTTACGATAATCCATGCTACTTTGATAAATCTTATGATAATGCTTTGTTTGTGCCTGATGTCGAAATGCATGGTACTAAAGAGTTTTGCGTAGCGAATGTTTATGATAAAGCTCTAGATGATGGTCCTATGTTACTTGATAATATTAATTGTACTACTAATGAAAATGGGATTGGAGAGTTCTTGACTTTATCTATGAGTCCCATATCTCTTGAGATTGATCAATCATCATGTTATATTATTGATAAAAGTGGATTTGAAAGTTTTAATCCCACTATTTTTGAGCTTGATAAAAATTATGTGTTTATGGATCATGACAAACATGTTATAAGTGATAGTTATATTGTTGAGTTTGTTCATGAAGCTACTGAAAATTATTATGAGAGAGGAAAATATGGTTGTAGAAACTTGCATGGTACTAAAATACCTCTCTATATGCTTAAAATTTTGAAGTTACTCTTGTTTTATCTTCTTATGCTTGTCACTTTGTTCTTCATGAATTTATTTGTGTACAAGATTCCTATGCATAGGAAGTGGGTTAGACTTAAATGTGTTTTGAATTTGCCTTTTTGATGCTCTCTTTTGCTTCAACTCTTATTTCTTGCGAGTGCATCATTAAAACTGCTGAGCCCATCTTAATGGCTATAAAGAAAGAACTTCTTGGGAGATAACCCATGTGTTTATTTTGCTACTATTTTGTTGTGTTTTGGAAGTTGTTACTACTGTAGCAACCTCTCCTTATCTTTATTTTATTGCATTGTTGTGCCAAGTGAAGCCTCTAATCGAAGGTTGATACTAGATTTGGATTTCTGCGCAGAAACAGATTTCTATCTATCACGAATCTGGGCTGTTTTCTCTGTAGGTAACTCAGAAAAATCTGCCAATTTACGTGCGTGTTCCTCAGATATGTACGCAACTTTCATTAGTTTTGAGTTTTCTGATTTGAGCAACGGAAGTACCTCTTTAAAATTCATCTTTACTGGCTGTTCTGTTTTGGCAGATTTTGTCTCTGTTTTTATTGCATTGTCTCTTGTGGACTTTAAGCGAGGTTTTCTAGATGTGGAGAGCTGTAGCTAATGTTTTATTGAGTTCTTGCAATGTGTCACTATAGGACTAAAAGTGGATTCAAGTTTTTTGAGTACTAACCCCTCTAATGAAGTTTATGAGAAGTTTGGTGTGAAGGAAGTTTTCAAGGGTCAAGAGAGGAGGATGATATATGATCAAGAAGAGCGAAAAGTCTAAGCTTGGGGATGCCCCCGTGGTTCATCCCTGCATATTTCAAGAAGACTCAAGCGTCTAAGCTTGGGGATGCCCAAGGCATCCCCTTCTTCATCAACTTATCAGGTTTCTTCTATTGAAACTATATTTTTATTCGGTCACATCATATGTGCTTTACTTGGAGCGTCTGTATGCTTTTATTTTTGTTTTTGTTTGAATAAGATCGGATCCTAGCAATCCTTGTTTGGGAGAGAGACAAGCTCCACTTTTTCATATGAACACTTGTTCTTTGTTTTACTTTTAATGTTCAATGATAAAAGTTGGAAGCTACAATACTTATTGTAATTTGGTTGGAAACAGAAAATGCCTCATATTGTCTTGAATAATTTGACACTTGGCAATTGTTTTGAGCTCTCAAGTAGATCATAATTAAGTTTTTTTCATGTAGTTTAAACCTATTAGTGGAGAACTACCGTAGAGCTTGTTAAAATTGGTTTGCATGATTGGTCTCTCTTAAGGTCTAGATATTTTCTGGTAAAAGTGTTTGAGCAACAAGGAAGACATTTTAGAGTATTATAATGCTTGCAATATGTTCTTATGTAAGTTTTGCTGTACCGGTTCATACTTGTGTTTGCTTCAAATAACCTTGCTAGCCAAAGCCCTGTACTGAGAGGGAATACTTCTCATGCATCCAAAATCCTTGAACCAACCACTATGCCATTTGTGTCCACCATACCTACCTACTACATGGTATTTCTCTGCCATTCCAAAGTAAATTGCTTGAGTGCTACCTTTAAACAATTCAAAATGCTTCTCGATTTGTGTCAATGTTTTATAGCTCATGAGGAAGTATGTGGTGTTTTATCTTTCAATCTTGTTGGGCAACTTTCACCAATGGACTAGTGGCTTCATCCGCTTATCCAATAATTTTGCAAAAAGAGCTGGCAATGGGATTCCCAGTCCCAAATTAATTTATCAAAATAGACACTCATCCATGGTATATGATTGTTGGACGGCACCCGAAGGATTCGGTTAGCCATGGCTTGATAAAGCAAAGGTGGGGAGGAGTGTCATCATAATAAAAATAAAATAAAAAGGCACTCCTTCATGGTATGAGATTGTTGGCAGGCACCCGAGGATTCGGTTAGCCATGGTTTGTGAAAGAAAGGTTGGAAGGAGTGCCACCCAAAAATAAAATAAAATGGGAGCCGCTCTTTGAAGGTTTGTCTGGCAAGGGGGTTAGAGTGCCCACTACCATTCGTTGACAACAACAAACACCTCTCAAAACTTTACTTTTATGCTCTCTTTATGTTTTCAAAACCAAAGCTCTAGCACAAATATAGCAATCGATGCTTCCCTCTGCGAAGGGCCATTCTTTTACTTTTATGTTGAGTAAGTTTACCTACTTCTTTCCATCTTAGAAGCAAACACTTGTGTTAACTGTGCATTGATTCTTACATACTTGCTTATTTGCATTCATCATATTACTTTATGTTGACAATTATCCATGAGATATGCATGTTGAAAGTTGAAAGCAATCGCTGAAACTTATATCTTCCTTTGTGTTGCTTCGATGCCTTTACTTTGAATCTATTGCTTTATGAGTTAACTCTTGTGCAAGACTTTTGATACTTGTCTTGGAAGTACTCTTCATGAAAAGTTCTGCTATATGTTATCTATTTGTTAGCAACTATAGATTATTGCCTTGAGTCACTTCATTCATTACATATGCTTTGTAATAGTATGATCAAGGTTATGTAAGTAGCATGTCACTACAGAAATTATTCTTTTTATCGTTTACCTACTCGAGGACGAGTAGGAACTAAGCTTGGGGATGCTGATACGTCTCCAACGTATCCATAATTTCTGATGTTCCATGCTTGTTTTATGACAATACTTCCATGTTTTGCTTGCACTTTATGATGATTTCATGCGTTTTCCGGAACTAACCTATTAACAAGATGCCGAAGTGCCAGTTCCTGTTTTCTGTTGATTTTGGTTCCAGAAAGGCTGTTCGGGCAATATTCTCGGAATTCGACGAAACGAAGACCCAACATCTTATTTTTCCCGGAACCTTCCAGAAAGCCGAAGGGGAGTCAGAGGGGAGGCCTGGGGCCCCCACACCATAGGGCCGCGCGGGCCAGCCCCTGGCCGCGCCGGCCTATGGGGAGGGCACCCTGGTGCCCCTCCTGCGCCGCCTCTTCGCCTATATAAGCCCTTTCGATCTAAAAACGCGATACCAATTGACGAAACTCCAGAAAGACTCCAGGGGCGCCGCCGCCATCGCGAAACTTCAATTCGGGGGACAGAAGTCTCTGTTCCGGCACCCTGCCGGGACGGGGAAGTGCCCCCGGAAGCCATCTCCATCGACGCCACCGCCTCCATCATGCTCCGTGAGTAGTTCCCCCATGGACTACGGGTTCTAGCAGTAGCTAGTTGGTACTCTCTATCCCATGTACTTCAATACAATGATCTCATGAGCTGCCTTACATGATTGAGATTCATCTGATGTAATCGGTGTTGTGTTTGTTGGGATCCGATGGATGATACATTATGATTAGTCTATCTATAAAGTTTGTGAAGTTATTGTTGTTGCAATCTTGTTATGCTTAATGCTTGTCACTAGGGCCCGAGTGGCATGATCTTAGATTTAAGCTCTATACTTATTGCTTAGATTGTATCTACAAGTTGTATGCACATGTCACTGTCCGGAACCAAAGGCCCCGAAGTGACAGAAATCGGGACAACCGGAGGGGATGACGGTGATGTGAGGATCACATGTTTTCACAGAGTGTTAATGCTTTGCTCCGGTACTCTATTAAAAGGAGTACCTTAATATCCAGTAGATTCCCTGGAGGCCCGGCTGCCACCGGCTGGTAGGACAAAATATGTTGTACAAGTTTCTCATTGCGAGCACGTATGACTATATATGGAAAACATGCCTACATAATTAATAATCTTGATGTTCTATCTTAATGCTTTGAATCCTATCAATTGCCCAACTGTAATTTGTTCACCCAACACTTGTCACTTATTGGAGAGTTACCACTAGTGTAGATCGTTGGGAACCCCGGTCCATCTCTCATCATTATATACTCGTTCTACATGTCATTGGTAGTAGTATCAACTATTTTCTGGTGTCATTGCCTCTGTGTTACTGTTACTGCTGCTGTGTTACTATTACTATTGCTCTCATATTACTGCTACTTTCACATCACCCCCGTTGCTAGTGCTTTTCCAGGTGCAGCTGAATTGACAACTCAGTTGTTAAGACTTATAAGTATTCTTTACCTCCCCTTGTGTCGAATCAATAAATTTGGGTTTTACTTCCCTCGAAGACTGCTGCGATCCCCTATACTTGTGGGTCATCAGTGGCCAATCCTGTCATGGTGCCGAAGAAGGACACAACCGCCCTCCGCATGTGCATCGACTACACCAGCCTTAACAAGCACTGCCCGAAGGATCATTTCCCGCTGCCTCGAATAGACCAAATAGTCGATTCCACAGCCGGATGCGACCATCTCTCTTTTCTCGATGCATACTCCGGGTACAATCAGATTAAACTGAAGAAAGAAGACCAGGAGCTAACCGCATTCATCACCCCACACGGCGTTTTCTGTTACAACGTCATGACCTTCGGGTTGAAAAATGCAAGAGCTACTTACCAACGCTGCATGCAAGCGTGCCTTGCGGAGCAGATTGGAAGAAACATCGAAGTTTACATCGACGACATCGTGGTGAAAATGAAGCACGCAGCCACGCTCATCGATGACTTGCGGGAAACCTTCGACAATCTGGACAGATACAAAATCAAGTTGAATCCCAAAAAGTGCTTCTTCGGAGTGCCAGGAGGACAAGTACTCGGGTACTTCATATCAGCCAGGGGAATCGAAGCCAATCCCTTAAAGATCAAAGCCATTCTCGATATGGAGCCGCCAAAGAATCTGCACCAAGTGCAGCAACTGGCAGGACGACTAGCAGCGCTCAGCAGGTTCATTGCAAAGCTGGGGGAGAAAGCCTTGCCCTTCTACAACTTGATGAAAAAATTGGAAAATTTCGAGTGGACAAAGGAGGCACATGAATCCTTCGACAACTTGAAGAAAATCTTATCAACCTCCCTAGTACTTGTGACTCCACGCGAGAAGGAGACGTTGCTCATGTACATAGCTGCAACGGCACAAGTCTTCAGCAGCGTTCTAGTCGTCGAAAGAGAGGAAGCAGGAAGAGTCCATGGTGTGCAGAGGCCCGTTTATTATCTCAGTGAAGTACTCACGCCTGGAAGGCAGAGGTATCCCCATCACCAGAAACTGGCATATGCAGTATGGAGGTCAGCTCCCAAGTTGCGGCACTACTTCACGGAGCACCCGATTAAAGTTGTAAGTGAAGCACCCCTGAAGAGCATAATGACCAATCCGGAGGCCACAGGTCGGGTGTCCCAATGGGCTATCGAACTAGCGCCACACGACATAACTTACGTTAATCGAACGGCGATAAAATCCCAAATCCTTCCAGATTTTGTGGCAGATTGGATCCAATCACAGACACCGGCAACACCCGACATGTCAGGGTCGTGGATAATGTACTTTGATGGGTCGAAACGGAGTACAGGTGCAGGAGCAGGAGTGGTGCTGATATCACCACAGGGAGATAAGATGAAGTATATACTACGCATGAATTTCTCTCTGCCGACAAACAACGAAGCAGAATACGAAGCGCTGTTGCACGGAATGAAAATGGCAAAAGCGTGTGGTGCTACTCGCCTAGAAATTTATGGAGACTCGAACTTGGTGGTGCAGCAGTCGATGAACCTGTGCGACGCAGTTAGTGACAACATGATCGCTTATCGGCAGCTGTATCAGAATATGGAGGCTAAATTCGAAGGATGCGAGCTCAAACATATCGGCAGAGCCAGTAATGAGGAAGCCGACACTTTGGCAAACATCGGGTCTACATGCTCTCCCATCCCAGACGGAGTGTTTTACGAAGTGATCGCTCAACGATCAATAAAAGAAAAGACGTCGGCACCTCCAAAATCATCGGCTGATGAATTAGAGGCAAGCTCACAGCAAACTCCTTCGGCTGAAGAATCTCCAGCCCCTCCTGCCGAACAAGTCCTCCTCCTCGAGCCACTATGGACCAAACCATTCCTAGCATATCTGACAAAACAAGAGCTGCCAGAGGACTCTGTAGAAGCTAGGCGAATCGTCAGACGTTCAAAAGCTTTCACCGTGATAAATGGTGAGCTTTACAAACGTAGCATCTCGGGGATCTTCCAAAGGTGCATCACCATTGACGATGGAAAAGCACTGTTGCGTGAGATACACGAAGGAACCTGCGGGCATCATGCAGGGAGCAGGGCCCTTGTGGCCAAAGCCTTTAGGGTAGAATTTTACTAGCCAACGGCAGCGTCGGATGCTAGGGACCTAGTCATGAAGTGCGATCCCTGCCAACGTTTTTCATCAAAACCACACGCTCCTGCAACGGACTTAATGACAATACCCTTGGCATGGCCTTTCGCTCAATGGGGACTCGATCAAGTTGGACCGCTGCCAAGATCGTCACCCGGAGGACACACGTACTTATTGGTCGCAGTCGACAAATTCACTAAGTGGATCGAGGCAGTACCTGTGCGAAACCAAAAAGCTGAAACAGCAGTTCAATTCTTCAAGGGAATAACTTGTCGATTTGGTATGCCCCACAGCATCGTCACAGACAACGGCTACAACTTTGATTCCGAGGAGTTCAGGAAATTTTGTGATGACGGAGGAATCAAATTGAAATTCGCATCAGTTTCTCACCCCCAGACCAACGGCCAGGTGGAAAGGATCAATGGTCTAATAGGATATGGCCTCAAGAAACGCCTTAAAGGTGCAGCCGGAGCCTGGGTCGAAGAGTTACCATCCGTACTCTGGAGTTTGTGTACCACGCCCAACAGGTCGACTCAATACACTCCATTCTTCTTGGTGTACAGAGCCGAAGCAGTCTTACCGGCCGACGTCCGATTTGAAGCTCCTCGAGTGACAGCATACACAGAGTCTTCCTCCAATATCACGCTACAAGATGCTGTCGACCTCCTTGACGAAGCACGAGACATCGCCTTGGCAAGAACAACGGTATACCAGCAAGCGCTGAGAAACTACCACAGCCGACGAATACGCAGTCGAAGCTTCACTGTTGGGAATATGGTACTTTGGCTGAAGCAAAAAAGACCCCTGAAGCTAGAATCTCCATGGGAAGGACCATACATCATCACTGAAGTGATACCAGGAGGAGCCTATCGGCTCAAAAATCCAGCCTCAGGAAAAGACGTCGAGAATCCGTGGAACATCGCGCAGTTGCGATGGTTCTATACATAGGACACAATTGTTTTTAATTAACGGCCTATAAAGTTGCTTTACATTATGAATAAAGATCTAATCAAATTTTCTACCTTTTTCTTGCTTCAGGCTTTGGCACCCGAACATAACGTTTGGAGTCCTTACCATCGGCTCTAACTCCCATCGGGAGCATTGGCCCAAAAGAAATGTGCTTATATAGTGTCATTAATTAAATACTCTCAGCGAGAGCTAAGATTAATGACACACAAAAACAACCAATCCAAGCCTCGAAAAATATGCGAGAGCTGCAGTCGATGGTTACATTATCACAAGATAAGGCTCAAACCGGTGCACCGTGTGACGAAGCCAAGCTCTCGAATAAATTGCATATCGACTTCGCAATAACATTGCATAAAATTCAACGAAGTCGTCGAGAAAGCAGATTGAACTGATCACTCAGCCGCACTCGACAATAAAATATTAATCAAACTAACATAGCGTGCAGCGTACGCAGGAAAACAATCTTATGCAGATACAAGGTTATTACATTTATAATCGGGTTCCCCGGTCCTAGTAGGCCTTCAGTTCCTTTTCAAGGCACGATTCCATCCGAGAAACGATGGTGTAAGCAGGACCTCTAGCAACATGATGTCTACGCCCCCCTCCTTTTCCTGTAGACAGTGTTGGGCCTCCAAGAGCAGAGGTTTGTAGGACAGCAGCAAGTTTTCCCTTAAGTGGATCACCCAAGGTTTATCGAACTCAGGGAGGAAGAGGTCAAAGATATCCCTCTCATGCAACCCTGCAACCACAAAGCAAGAAGTCTCTTGTGTCCCCAACACACCTAATAGGTGCACTAGTTCGGCGAAGAGATAGTGAAATACAGGTGGTATGAATATATATGAGCAGTGGCAACGGCACTTAAAAGTGCTTTGCCCAGGACAAGAAACAAGCGTAGTAACGCAGCAATAGTAACACAAGAAACAAGAAACAAGCAGCGATAGCAGTATTTAGGAACAAGGCCTAGGGATTACACTTTCACTAGTGGACACTCTCAACATTGATCGCATAATAAATAACTCTTTCTCATATGTGCTACATACACTCTTTTGTTGGATGATGAACACATTGCGTAGGATTACACGAACCCTCAATGCCGGAGTTAACAAGCTCCACAATTCAATGTTCATATTTAAATAACCTTAGAGCATAATAGATCATTGCAAAATAAACCAAGAACTAACATAGTGCACACACTGTCCACATTACACTATGAAGGAGGAATAGATCACATCAATACTATCATAATGATAATTAACTCCACAATCTACAAGAGATCATGATCATAGCCTACAAGAGATCATGATCATAGCCTACGACAAGAACCACATGGTGCACACACTAGTCACCTTTACACCATGCAGGAGGAATAGACTACTTTAATAACATCACATGAGTAGCACACAACTAGTAGCGATACAAAGCTCATCATATGGATCTCAATCATGTAAAGCAGCTCATGAGATCATTGTATTGAAGTACATAGGAGAGAGATTAACCACATAGCTAACGGTACAGCCCCGAGCCTCGATGGAGAACTACTCCCTCCTCATGGGAGCAGCAGCGGTGATGAAGATGGCGGTGGAGATGGCAGCGGTGTCGATGGAGAAGCCTTCCGGGGGCACTTCCCCGTTCCGGCGGCGTGCCGGAACAGAGACTCATGTCCCCCAGATCTTGGCTTCGCGATGGCGGCGGCTCTGGAAGGTTTCTGTGGGTTTCGTCGAACTTGATAGGGTTTTCGCGACGGAGGCTTTAAATAGGCGGAAGGGCAGCCTTGGAGGGGGCCTGGGGCCACCACACCATAGGGCGGCGCGGCCCCCCCTCTGGCCGCGCCAGGGTGTAGTGTGGGGCCCCCAGGGCTTCCCTCTGGCGGCTCTCGGGTGTTCTGGATGCTTCCGGGCAAAATAGGAACCTGGGCGTTGATTTCGTCCGATTCCGAGAATATTTCGTTACTAGGATTTCTGAAACCAAAAACAGCAGAAAACAGGAACTGGCACTTCGACATCTTGTTAATAGGTTAGTTCCAGAAAATGCACGAATATGACATAAAGTGTGCATAAAACATGTAGATAACATCAATAATGTGGCATGGAACATAAGAAATTATCGATACGTCGGAGACGTATCACAACATCATAATACTGGCCTAAATCCCTTTCAGTATTCGCTACGGCTGTCAAGTCTAAAGATGGATGGCACGCCAATATTGAAGCAAAGGCAAGCTCAGCACCAGCCAGAAGCTCTTTCCGTACCAGCTGTCGAATCCTCTCAGGAGACTTGAATCGGGTGAACAAGCCAGACAAGGTTTCGGGTGCTTGGTCCAGAGGAAACAAGATGTTCCAAACCATCGTGAGATGGGCATAGTACTTATCAAAGTAATAATGCGCCTTCATCACCCGGTACTTAAACTTCGCCATGACGACAGCCTTCGGACGATGCAGCCACAGACCATGCGTTGGATGCGCGACATCGGTCATCGCCTCAACTTCTTCATGGATCTTTTTGTCCTCCTCAGCCGCATCCGGTTACAATCGAAAAGGAACGAATGTCAGGTAAAAGAACATTCAAGCTATGCCAGAAGACAGGCTAATACTTACAGCTCAAACTTTCGGTAGCAACATGAAGACCATCGAGAGCGTATTGTTCGATAGCAGTCGCTATCTCTCCCTTTTTCTACACCAAGGCAGCCATCGCACGAAGAGAGGTGATGTCTTTATTTAGACAAGACACCTGATCACGTAAACGACGAACAAGGTCTGATTCGTCATTACTCGAAGGGTTCGGAAAGAGCTCGGCACGGGAAGAAGATGAAGGAATCTGCAGTACGGTCCTCAGTTCAGACCAAGCATTAATATAAAAACTCCCATCGTGTCGGGGGGAAGACCCCGGGTAGGGCAATGGACGCGGAGCAGCCGGCTGGCCACTGGCCGGCTCGCGGCAAAGGCTGGCTGAGGAGCAGCCGGCTGGCGCCGTGGCCGGCTGGTCCGGAAGCCGGCTGGCTCTAGGTCCTAGTCGGCCTAGCTACGGCCGCCAATGCTGTAGCTGGGCTGGCTTCTACAAGCCATATCCGACTGGGGGTTTGTACCTCAGACCGACTCGAGGCTGGCGAGTCTTGCACCAGAAGGAACCGGGTTGGTGATCCGGGTTCCCAAAGTCCACGCTGACTTCATCTTCCGTAAAGCGCGGGGTACTGTGGAGCAATAGTGCCACGCGCCGGACAGGCCATCATGGTCTACGTCGATCCGTACTGGCTACAGTGGCTGACGGCGACAGAGACACCTCCACTCCATACCGCTGACCTTGGCAGCCGGATGGGACAGGCCATGAGGCCTCAACGGCTCCTGACGTCACTGCCTCGGGAAGGAGCGGAAGCCGGAGCCGGCCAAGCCGGCCAGTAAACTATAGGGTCTTATATGTAAAGTGCCGGTGCCTATATAAGCCGCACTACCCCCTCTCGTGCAGGGGATCGATCATTCTCACTTCTCTTCCACCCGTAGCGCTGCCCTGTGAGAGAGACTCTAGTCTTCCTTAGCCTCCCAGGAGCAGCCGGACATAGCTCTAGGAGCAACCTTGTATTGTGTGATCATCATATACACTCTAGCAGGAGTAGAGGTGTTACCTCCATTGGAGGGCCTCGAACCTGGGTACGTCGCCGTGTCGCTCGTTCCCATACCCGCATCCGGATACCGCCGTGAGATCTCTCAGGAACCACCTTCGATTAGCCACCCTATGGCATATGCCGTGACGATACCACGACATTTGGCGCCCACCGTGGGGCCTTCAGCGTCCTCGGCCGGTGTCTTCATCCGGACGGGCCTCACCATCACCACCGGCGAGCGAGTCGCTTCAGGCTTGATCTGGAGATTCGGCTCCCTCGACTGCGTCAGCGACAACGCTGGCTGCTTCACCGACCGGCCCTTCCCAGCCGGCGGCAGCGTCATCTCCTTCGGCGGCCACGACGTCTACGTCGCCACCGTCGCACCGCCGCGCTACCCGCGGCAGGTGCTGCGCTGCACAAGCCCTCCTCCGCGAGCCGGCAGCAGCGCTCCCGCCAGCCCCGCCGTTGTGCAAGTCATGATGGCTGGCGAGGAGCTCCCCACCAAGAACCCGCGCACCCGCGGCCCCAACCTGGAGCGCAACGTCGACCCCAACGCCTCCGGCTCGGGCCCAAAGGCGCCACCACCACCGTCCCGGCTGGACGAAGTCCGGGCGAAATTTAGCACCCCGCTCACGCCTGGCGCCGACCCCACCACCATCGAGGCGGATTTGGAGGCGCACCGCCAGCTCCTCCTCAAGCAAACAGAAGAACTGGCTGCTGCTAAGCGCCAGATGGAGATCACCCAACGCGAGTACAACCGCGCCCATGGCCTCACTCCAGGCGGCGACGGTCCCAGCCGAGCCGGCCAGATCCGCCGCAGGGGCCGCGACCTCGGCGCCGAGATCGCCCGCGACGGCGCTCCTTCGCCGACTCCGTCCGCGGAGCAACCCGTCTACAACACCCCCGACAAGAACATGCGCGCGACACAAGCCGCCGCAGAAGAGCTGAACCGCCTTGAAGGCGAAGAGTTGCGCCGCCTGACCAAGCGGGTGACTGAGCTGCTCAACACAGCCACCAGGCAGGCGGCCGACCCCGGGTATGTCAATGCCCCCAGAGCTTCCCACGCTCGTGGCGCTGCAGGCAACGACAGGGAAGGCGCCAGGGACACGGCCGAGTCCGCCTCCCCAGCACCAACCGGCACAGTGACTCCCGGGCCACACACGCAAGCTCGAGCCGGCCGAGCCACCAGCCGAGCGGCAGCAGCCGCAGCCGGCCTCCTCCAAGCCGGAACCAGGAGCAAGACTCCGAGCCCCGCCGCCAGCACCGGCCGGCTCCGGAAGCAAGCGGCGCACGCCAGCCGGCACGCTCTCGGCTGGGCCCGCGCATCGAGCCCGTCGACGCCAGAGACCGCCTCGATCGGCTGGTCGAATCCCGCATCGCGGAAGAGGAGGCGCCGGCTTGCCCCAAGTGCTTCGGGCCCCGCATCACCAACGAGCCCGTGCTCGATGGTTTCCAGCTCCCCCGCGACACGCCCAAGTACGACGGCACCGCCAAGCCGGAGGACTGGCTGCAGGACTACTCCACCGCAGTCGGCATCTCTCGAGGCAACAAGCGTTGGGCGGTACGCTACTCCCCCCTGATGTTGGTCGGCTCCGCCCGCACCTGGCTCAATAACCTGCCAGCCGGCAGCATCAACGGCTGGCTGGATTTCGAAGAGGCCTTCGTCAGCAACTTCACCGGCACCTATCGCCGGCCGGGTCGCCCTCAGCAGCTTGAGATGTGCAAGCAGGGCCCGGACGAGACGGACCGCGCATACCTGACGCGCTGGTGCGAGATGCGCAACTCCTGCGAGGGTGTGCACGAGATCCAGGCCATCAGCTTCTTCATGGGAGGCTGTCGGCCCAACACCATGCTGTGGCACAAGTTGCGCCGCAGCGACCCCAAGTCGATGGCCGCCCTGATGGCCATCGCGGACAAGTACGCGTTGGTTGAGGAAGCCGGCAAGGCGCCGGCTGACATTTCACCGGCCCCAGCGAGACGGGACAACAACAAGTCGGCCGAGCACAAGCCGGCAGACGGCGCCTCTCATGGCAGCCGGCGGGACAACTACCGCGGCAAGCGTCACAACGACCAGCCGGACCGCCGGTACGGCTCCGCCCACGTAGCCGCCGTGGCAGACAACGCGGCAGGCGGCAGCCGCCGCCAGAAGCAAGACCGGCAATGGAAGCCGAAGTACACCTTCGAGCAGATGCTCGACTCGCCGTGCAAGTACCACAGCGGCAAGAACCCCTCCAACCACACCACCCGCGACTGCCACTTCATGAAGCGGCTGACAAGCGGTGAACCTCTCCCGCCTCCACCCCCGCCGCCTCCAGCCGGCGGGCCGGGTGGCGCAGCCGGCGCGGAGAACGCCAACCTCGAGCACCACGAGGCTAACCAAGTGCACCATGGCGGCCGATACCTGGCCGAAGATGCTACCTACATCATCTTCACCTCCGAGCCCGAGGACAAGACGAGCCAGCAGAGCCGTTCCCTCGAGGTCAACGCGGTCATACCGCCGGTCCCCCAGTACCTAAACTGGTCAGAGCAGGCCATCACCTTTGATCGCCGCGACACACCGGCTGTCCTGCCGAAGCCGGGCAGCTACGCCATGGTCCTCGACCCCACCATTGGCACGACTCGGCGCAGCGTGCGTTTTTCGCGCGTCCTCATCGACGGCGGCAGCAGCATCAACATCCTTTACCGCGACACCGCCCGCAAGCTAGGCATCCAGGAAGCCGAGCTGCGTCCCACCCCCACCGTCTTCCATGGCATCGTGCCAGGCCACTGCTGCCAGCCGATCGGCCGGATCACGCTGGAGGTGATGTTCGGAAAGCCGGACCACTTCCGCACCGAGAGAATCGAGTTCGAGGTGGTGGACCTCGTGAGTCCCTACCACGCGCTCCTGGGCAGGCCGGCCCTGACCAAGTTCATGGCGGTGCCCCAATATGGGTACCTGAAGATGAAGCTGCCTGGCCCCAAGGGGGTCATCACCGTAGCCGGCGACCATCGCCGCTCCATGGACTGCGCCACGCAGAGCTCCAAGATGGCCCAGACACTGGTCATCGCCACCGAGAAGCAGCTCATCCACGACGCCGTCGCCCTCGCCAAGGCCGCGCGGACAGACATGCCGGCTGCAGGCAACCCGGCTGGGACGACTCACTTCCAGCCGGCCGACAACACCAAGAAGATCCTGCTGGACCCGGCGCAGCCGGACAAGTACGTCACCATCGGTGCCGGCTTGAGCAGGAAATAGGAAAGCGAGCTCACCAGCTTCCTCCGTGAGAATCGGGACATCTTCGCATGGACTCCAAGAGACATGCCGGGTGTGCCGAGGGAGTTGGCTGAGCACCACCTCCACGTCCGGTCTGAAGCCAAGCCGGTGAAGCAGCCTCTCAGGCGCTTCACCGAAGAAAGAAGGAAGGCCATCGGTGAAGAAATCGCCCGACTGCTCGCAGCCGGCTTCATCATGGAAGTGCTGCACCCGGACTGGTTGGCGAACCCGGTCCTGGTTTTGAAGAAGAACGGCTCCTGGCGCATGTGTATCGACTACACCAGCCTGAACAAGGCGTGCCCGAAGGACCCCTTCCCCCTGCCGCGCATAGATCAAGTCATAGACTCGACTGCCGGCTGCGAACTGTTGTCTTTTCTAGATGCCTATTCAGGCTACCACCAGATTCCTTTGAATCCGGATGATCAAATAAAGACTTCGTTCATTACCCCGTACGGGGCTTATTGCTACACGGCTATGCCGTTCGGCTTGAAAAATGCAGGCGCCACCTACCAAAGGTGCATGCAAAAATGCTTGCAGGATCAAATCAGCAGAAACGTTCACGCATATGTGGATGATGTCGTTGTAAAGACCAAGGAGACGACTACCCTCCTTGATGACCTGAGAGAAACCTTCACCAATCTGAGAAGATTTCGGATGAAGCTCAACCCGGCCAAGTGCACATTCGGCGTGCCGTCTGGCCAGCTCCTTGGCTACCTCGTCTCTCAGCGAGGGATCGAAGCCAACCCGGAGAAGATCAGTGCCCTGGAGAAAATGGAACTGCCGCAGTGCCTCAAGGACGCCCAGAAGTTCGCTGGCTGCCTGGCTTCCTTGAGCCGCTTCGTCAGCCGGCTGGGGGAGAAGGCATTGCCCCTGTATCAATTGATGAAGAAGGCGGACAAGTTCGTCTGGTCACCGCAGGCGGATGAAGCCTTCCGTGACTTGAAGCGCGTGCTCTCAACCGCGCCAATCCTTGCAACGCCGGCTTCAATGGAGCCGATGCTGTTGTACATCGCAGCCACCAATCGAGTGGTTAGCGTTGTCCTGGTGGTGGAGCGCAAAGAAGCCGGCAGGGAGCAGCTGGTCCAGCGCCCAGTCTACTACCTCAGCGAAGTGCTCTCCCAGTCGAAGCAAAACTACCCCCACTACCAGAAGGTCACCTACGGCGTCTACATGGCGGCCAAGAAGCTCAAACACTACTTCCAAAAGCACCCCATCAAGGTGGTCGCTACAGCACCCTTGGCGGAAATCATCGGCAGCAAAGACGCCAACGGCCGGGTTGCCAAGTGGGCTCTGGAGCTAGCCGCCCACACCATCCTCTACGAGCCACGCACAGCCATCAAGTCGCAGATCCTCGCGGACTTCTTCGTCGACTGGGCTGAGATGCAGTACCTGCCGCCTGTGCCGGATTCCACACATTGGAAGATGCACTTTGACGGTTCAAAGATGCGCAACGGCTTGGGAGCCGGCATCGTCATCACCTCTCCCAAGGGAGACCGGCTGGACTACGTCCTGCAGATCCACTTCGCCGCATCCAACAATGTGGCGGAGTACGAAGCGCTCATTCATGGGCTGAAGCTGGCCAAGGAGATTGGCGTGCGCCGCATACTCTGCTTCGGCGACTCCGACTTGGTCGTACAGCAAGCATCGGGCGACTGGGACGCGAAGGACGCCAACATGGCCTCGTACCGCTTCCACGTCCAGCAGTTATCCGGCTTCTTCGACGGCTGTGAATTCCACCATGTGCCACGAGCAAACAACGAAACGGCTGACGCCTTATCCAAGATTGGCTCAACCCGGCAAGCCATTCCGCCGGGTGTCGCCTTGACGATTCTCAAGAAGCCGTCCATTATACCGTCACCGGACTCGGATTCAATATTCGTGCCGGCTGACCCGGGGGCTGCTCAGCCGAACCCGGGGGCTTCATCGCCCAAGTCGGGGGCTAACAAGCCGAACCCGCCGGCTACCATGCCGAACCCGGGGACTTCTCAGTCCAACCCGGGGGCTTCATCGCCAAACTCGGGGGCTAGCAAGCCGAACCCGCCGGCTAGCAAGCCGAACCCGGCGACCATGCAGTCGAATCCGGAAGCTCCCACGCAGGAGGCCCTGTTGGTCAGCGTATTCGAGATAAGATGCGTACCTTCATGGGCACAAGAATTCCTCTCCTACCTCACCGACGGTGCGCTGCCTGATGATAGAGTCCAGGCCCGGCAGATTGAGAGAAGGGCCAAGGCCTATACAATCATCAACCACCAGCTGTACAAACGCAGCGTAAGTGGGGTGTTCCAGTGGTGCGTCGAGCCGGCTGAAGGGATTGAACTCCTACGGGAAATCCACCAAGGAGAGTGCGGACATCACGCCTCATCCAGAGCCATAGTGGCCAAAGCTTTCCGGCACGGTTTTTACTGGCCAACCGCGCTCAGAGACGCAGAAGAACTGGTGAAGAAGTGCAATGGCTGCCAACGCTTTGCCAAGCAAAAGCACACGCCGGCTTCCGCCTTGAAAACCATCCCCATCACATGGCCGTTTGCCGTATGGGGCTTGGATATGGTGGGCCCGTTCAGAACAGCGCGACGCGGCATGACTCATCTCTTGGTGATGATTGACAAATTCACTAAGTGGATCGAAGCCAAGCTGATAAAGAAGCTGGACGGCTCCACAGCCGTCACATTCCTCAAGGAAATAATCGTAAGATACGGCTACCCCCACAGCATCATCACCGACAACGGCAGCAACTTCGCCGAAGGCATTTTCAAACGCTATTGTGGGGAGATGGGGATCCGAATGGACCAATCGTCCGTGGCGCACCCGGAGTCAAACGGCCAAGTGGAGAAAACCAACGGCTTGATCCTAGCCGGCATCCGGCCCCGGCTGGTGGAGCCGCTTGAGCGCTCAGCCGGTTGTTGGGTTGAAGAGCTGCCCAGCGTGCTATGGAGCCTGCGCACAACGCCAAACCGCTCAGTCGGCTTCACACCCTTCTTCCTCGTATATGGGGCCGAAGCCGTCCTACCAACTGACATCGAGCACGACGCGCCAAGGATCAAGCTATACACAGAAGCCGAAGCCAAAGAAGCTCGCGAAGATGGAGTCGACCTGGTTGAAGAGGTCCGGCTGATGGCCGAATCCAGGTCCACTGTATACCAGCAAAGCCTCCGACGCTATCACAGCCGGAAGGTCCAGTCCTTAGCATTCCGAGAAGGAGACCTAGTGCTCCGGCTGATCCAACGGACAGCCGGACAGCATAAACTGTCATCCCCATGGGAAGGTCCCTTCATCGTGAGCAAGGCAGTGGGCAATGATTCCTACTATCTCATAGATGCCCAAGAGGCTAAG
Source organism: Lolium perenne (assembly GCF_019359855.2). Lineage (NCBI taxonomy): Eukaryota > Viridiplantae > Streptophyta > Magnoliopsida > Poales > Poaceae > Lolium > Lolium perenne. The sequence goes on along the minus strand of NC_067250.2, from coordinate 121,899,484 downwards.
AAAAACAAGGCAAACAAAACTGACGAGGAGACTAAACGTCCCTGGAATGTCAGGTTGCTTCGACCATTTTATACTTGAGAGCAGGAATGTATGTATCCCTTGTACCCCTTTTCTAAGCTATGAAAAAGCATGCGCCAAGAGCGCCGTTTCCGACAAGTTTTTCGCGTACTCTACTTTATTTCGCCAATTGGCTTAAACCCTCTCACGCGGCCGGCTCAGTAACGTGATTCGGTTTCCGACAGCCGGCTTCCGACCAGCTACAGACCGCAACCCGGCTGTCCGGCTGGCGGGAGTAAGGTCTAGGAAGCCGGCACGCGAAAGACGGCTAAGGGAAAGAGTAAAAGCGAGTTGACTTGCAACTTTTCATAAAAGTGCCGGATTGCCGAATTCAGCTCGTCCGACTGAAATACTGTCGGCCTCACCCAGCGGCCCGCTCTTGATCCGGCGACGGACCGCAAGTCGGACGTACGACCGGCAAGAGCACAGCCAAAGAGTGGGGCGGATGGGAAAAAGCGAACAAGTCGAAAGAAAGCAACTCGGCACACAAATGATTAACAAACACATTAAAGTGTGACATAATGAAAGGACGATAATATTCATACATATGCACCCAGCATCCCGGGGATTTAATAAATTGTCTTGGCAAAAGCAACGACAGAAACAGGTAAACTAAGCAGCGGCTGGAGAAGGACCAGCCGGAGGAGCGTCAGCGGAGCCGGCTGCCGGGTCGTCTTCAGGCGCGTCTTCCGCCCCCTCGTCCTCCGTCTCGTACGCATCATCAGACTGAGGGTTCGGGTCCGCGACGAAGAGACCCTTGTCGACGAAGTCGGCGATGGCGCTGGCTCGGGCAAGCCGGGCGGTCTTGTGTTCGGCCGGGAGCTTGTCCTCCACGCCGGCTCGCCGGTACTCAAGCTGCCCCAGGTCCACCTCGTTGTACCAGGAGAGGACAAAGGACAGCGCCATGTCGGCACCAGCACGCGTGGCCGACTCCTTCCAGTCGAGGAAGCGATCCAGCGCCCGCTCCATCAAGGAGATGAGGTCGGAGATATCTTGCGGCACCGCCTCCGCGGGCCACAGCATCGGGACCAGCTCCTCAGCCGCCTTCCGGAGCTCCCAGCCAAGCTTGGTGATGGGCTCGACGCGGGCAGCCATGGACGCCATATAGTCCTCCATGGTGAAGTACTCCGAGCTGCCCTCGCCAGTCGCCCGCCTCCTAGTCTCGCGCGCAACGCCAACGGCTGCTAACGCCGCATCCTGCGTTTCCGGGAAGGCCGCTGCAAGAAGAAGCACGTCAGAAATCGTCAAAACCGAAACAAGCTGAAAAATGCAAGTTTTCGAAGTCCTAAAGTAAGCCTGGCGGCAGCCGGCAAGAACCGACTGCCCCCAGTCCGAAGAAGGAAATCCTCAAGAAAGGAAAAACCTGGCGGCAGCCGGCAAGAACCGACTGCCCCCAGCCCGAAGATGGAGATAGCGAAGAAATCAGAGTTTCGGCCGCCGGCTGCCAACGAAAGCTGGCAGCCGACAGCCGAAAGCCGGCAAAGGGAGAGGAACAAAGAAATGCACTCACCCGACAAGCCGCGGTCGAGCGCGCCAATCTCGTCGACCCAGCGCTTGGCAGTGGCCGACAGCTCCGTGGTCTTGGTGGTGACCTCCTCCTGAAGCGCAAGCCGCTGCCTCTCCACCTCGGTCAGCCGCCGGCTTAGATCCTCCACCTTCCCCTTCTCAGCCGTCCTAAGGGAGGCAAGCTCATCGAGGTGGTTCTGCTCAAGCCGGCGCAGCCGCGTTAGCTCCAGCTCAGCCACCTTGAGCTTGGCGGCTGCAGATCGGCCCGCCTCCTCGCTCTCGGCGCACTGGGCGCGAGCAACCCGGAGATCCGCCTCCAGCCGCGGGACCTTGGCGGCTTCAGCTGCAAGGCAGCCGGAAAGAAACGTCAGCCAACCAAGACTAAAAAGAAAGAAGACATCGGGCCTGAAAGAAAAAGATCTTACCCTTGACGGCCTCCAGCTCGCGAGCCAAGTCGGCCCGGTCCAGCTTGGCCTTGTGGTAGTGGGTCACGACGCGGTTGTATAAGTTGGTGCGCCGATCCGCCACAGCCTAAGGAGAAAGAAAATCAGTCAACTAAACGAAACCCGGACCGGCTCCGAGCAGCCGGCCCATGCCTCGGAGGGCTACCAGGATGATAACCAAATTGAAAAACAGATGAAGCGCTTACCTTGCTGGCTTCCTCCACCTTGGCGATGTTGGCCGCGGCCTCGGCAGCCCTGGCCTTGAGGTTGGCCTGCAAGCTGGAGAAGAACATCTCCACCGATGCTTGGCCGGGGTTCCCCTCCCGGCTGGTCACCTCGTAGGAGTCGGCGCGGAGCCACGCCTGCTCCATAGTGCCAGCCGAGCCAAGGCTGGAGTCGGAGGCGGACGGCACATGCAGAAGCCGAGCGCCCTTGGCCACGTGCAGGCCCTGCTGCGGCGCCGGTGGGGCTCCCGTCCTCACCAGCGCACGCGAGTCTGCGCCCTCCATACACGCCGGCTCATCCCTTGCCGGCTCCTGCCTAGCCGGCTCCTCCGTCGTCGGCTCCGGCGGCGGCGGCGCTCCGGGCGAAGCGGTTGGCCCAGTCGGCGCAGCCGTCTCCGGCGCCTGAGATGCCCCCTCCGGGCTCTCCACCAGCACCACCACACTTGGCCCGGCTCCAGCTCCGGTCGCAGGTGGCGCAGCCCTGCTGGCTCCGGCTCCGGTCGAAGGCGGCATGCCCCGGCCGGCCCCAGCCGGCTAGGTCCGTAAGACGAGTCCGGCGCGGGAACATGTCGTCCAGCGTCGGCCGGCGCGCGTCGGCTCGGCCCGCGTGCCGTGATCAGGCGCTGAAGCCAGCGGCACGGCGAAGGAAGGCGCCCCTGCGGGAGGCGGAGTACCCGCAGGCGGCGGCGGTGTAGGTGCGCGCGATGGAGGCTGTGGCGTCGGCTCCCTCCTTTGGCGCGGAAGCGGCGACACGACGCGCGGGGTTTGCCGGGAACCGCCGCCCTGAGCAAACTTGATGGGGGCCCTAGCCGGACAAACAAGGAAAAGATAAGCATAAAGAGCAAGGAAAGAAAAGGAATCAAACAAGAGAAAAAGAGAGCTCACCCGGCCTGCTCCGGAACCTTCTTCGGCTGCTGCCGGCGGAGTTTCTTCGCCTTCGCCTCCAAGGCGGCAGTGGAGCGGGGGTCGCCAATCCGCTTCTTCCCCTTGGGCGCCGAAGTCGCCGTGGTGCTTGGCGGCCTCGCGCGCAGGGGCACGGCGGGGATTGGCCCCGTGGCGGACGTCGCCGGCTCCTCGTCCTCCTGCTGCTCCGGTGAAGGGGGCGGATTGTGCTCCCCCTGGCCGCCTAGGTCAGGCGCCTGCAGCAGGTCGTCGTCGCCGGCCTGGTCGCCGGCTTGGTCGGCCGGATCGGCGTGATCCGGCATCCACCTCCTTGTCGCCAGGTCGCCGTCCTCGACGTTCTGGCGGTCGAAGAGCTAGAAAAATAGAAGACATGAGCAAACAGCAAGCCGGAAGTCGGCAGAAAGAAAGGGAAGTCGGCCTCGCAGCCGCAAGCCGGAAGTCGGCGAGAACACAAAGCTTACCAGCTCGGGTTGGTGGTCCCTGTCGTGGGGCGCCAGCCCGTAGTTCCACTCGTCCGGCAGGTTCGCCTTGGTGATGCTGTTCACCCGGCGGGCCACCTGGGCCTTCGAGAGCAGTGCCTTGGACGTCCGGTTCGGGTCGAACCGGCCGGACATATGCCCGATCTTGTGGGTGCGCATTTGGAGCGGCAGCACCCGGCGCTCGGCGATGGTGCAGAGGAGGTCCTCGGCGGTCAGCCCGTTCCCGACGGCCGCCCCCAGGAAGTCCCAGAGCTGATTCACCTCAGCGTCCGGGTCCGCCGTGCGGGCGTTGTAGCTCCAGTTGATCCGGCCGACTGGAGGAGCCGGGTTGAACTCCGGCAGATTGATCCGGTCGACGAGCTGGCCCTCGTTGCGCACGTAGAAGAACGACATTTGCCAATTCTTCACCGAGTCAACGGTTGGAATTTTGGGGAAGGGCGTACCCGGCCGGGTGTAGATCGAGGCGGCGCCGCAGGCCCGCAGGCGGCCGTCGGTGGTCTGCGCCTTGAGGTAGAAGAGCCGGCTCCAGAAATCTATATCCGGCCACAAGCCGGCGTAAGCCTCCATGAAGGCCACGTAGCAGCTGAGGAGGACGCAGGCGTTGGCCGGCAGATGGTGCGGCTGCAAGCCGAAGTTGTCGAGGAACTGGCGGAACAAGGTGGATGCCGGCAGGCCCAACCCGCGATCGAGGTGCGCGCCGAAGACGACGCGCTCGCCGGCCCTCGGCTCGGGCTCCGTCTCCGCGCCGGGCGCCCTCGTGACCACCGACGACGGGATCCGGCGAAGGCGCACCAGCCGCTCGATGTCGTCTTCCCTGATGTACGATCCCCTCCATGATCCGCTGGCGGAGGTCATCGTCGAGGAAGAAGAAGAGGAGGACCACGAAAGGCGGAAAGGCGAGGAGGAACCTCGCGACGGCGGCGGCGACGACGGCGGCGGAGGACGCTCCGTTGAAATGCGGGGCCCCGTGGCGCCGGCTCGTCGGAGTGGCGGCGGCGGATCGGCGGAGATGCGCTCGCCGGAGTTCGCCAGTGGGAAACGTTCGCCGGAACAGCAAGAGACTCGAGCGCGAAGAAGAGAGCGAGAGGAGCGGAAGCGCGAGGAAGACGAAGTGAGGCAGTGGCCGCCTCGGTACCCTCCCCCGCGGCATTTATAGCCGCCCGCGGCGGACGGTTAGCCTCCAAGTGGCGATCGTGGCCACGTCGCCCGGATCTTCTGCGCATTAACTCCCCCCACGACCGCTGCCGTTACCAGAAACCGCCGCACCACGTCGCCCACGACCGCACCGGATCCGGAGGGGACATTGATGTGACCAGAAGAACCGGCGGCAGAGCCCAGGCGTCAGACCGATCAAGTCGGGTGCAGGACCCGAGGCGGCGGAGACTCCGGCGCGCCGCAAGCCGGAGCCGGACACTAAATTCATCTCGGCCCAAAATTCATCCAGCAAGGCGGAGATATCACCAAAACTTGCGAGAAAGCAAAAGCTGCATAAGTGTAAATAGTGGCCGGCTAGAAGCAGCCGGCCGAAACAAGCCGGATGAGGGCGCAGCCGGCTGAATGGAAATTCTCAGTCGGCCCCTCCAAGTGCCGTCAAGTATATTCAAGAAGCCAGGAAAACCTGCCTAGGTCCTTCTAAACGCAGGACCTTGCCAGCTTCGGGGGCTAATGTCGGGGGGAAGACCCCGGGTAGGGCAATGGACGCGGAGCAGCCGGCTGGCCACTGGCCGGCTCGCGGCAAAGGCCGGCTGAGGAGCAGCCGGCTGGCGCCGTGGCCGGCTGGTCCGGAAGCCGGCTGGCTCTAGGTCCTAGTCGGCCTGGCTACGGCCGCCAATGCTGTAGCTGGGCCGGCTTCTACAAGCCATATCCGACTGGGGGTTTGTACCTCAGACCGACTCGAGGCTGGCGAGTCTTGCACCAGAAGGAACCGGGTTGGTGATCCGGGTTCCCAAAGTCCACGCTGACTTCATCTTCCGTAAAGCGCGGGGTACTGTGGAGCAATAGTGCCACGTGCCGGACAGGCCATCATGGTCTACGTCGATCCGTACTGGCTACAGTGGCTGACGGCGACAGAGACACCTCCACTCCATACCGCTGACCTTGGCAGCCGGATGGGACATGCCATGAGGCCTCAACGGCTCCTGACGTCACTGCCTCGGGAAGGAGCGGAAGCCGGAGCCGGCCAAGCCGGCCAGTAAACTATAGGGTCTTATATGTAAAGTGCCGGTGCCTATATAAGCCGCACTACCCCCTCTCGTGCAGGGGATCGATCATTCTCACTTCTCTTCCACCCGTAGCGCTGCCCTGTGAGAGAGACTCTAGTCTTCCTTAGCCTCCCAGGAGCAGCCGGACATAGCTCTAGGAGCAACCTTGTATTGTGTGATCATCATATACACTCTAGCAGGAGTAGAGGTGTTACCTCCATTGGAGGGCCTCGAACCTGGGTACGTCGCCGTGTCGCTCGTTCCCATACCCGCATCCGGATACCGCCGTGAGATCTCTCAGGAACCACCTTCGATTAGCCACCCTATGGCATATGCCGTGACGATACCACGACACATCGGGAGCATTGAGCACACATCATACAGACAAAAGGATGTTTAAATTGGCAACATAGTCGAATTTTTGGAGTTACGGATGATCTTATGTACAACAAGTCAAATAAACAGTTCAAGGAATTGCCGACGATGAACCAGGGGCAGATTCAGGAACAGGTCCGGCTTGTGCTTCATCCACCAGCTTCAGAAGTCGGTTGGCGCAAGTTATTGCCGATCTCTTGAAAGGCTCAAGATCGACCAGATGGTTTTCATCATCAACAGGCAGTGCCTTAGAAAACTCCTCCAATTCCGACCCCATCCCATGACCCATAAGCAACTGAAAAATAAGAACCGCTCCAATCAAGCGGCTGCGGCGTTTCAGTACCTCCACAGGCTCGGAAGGATCGACAAGGAAAGCTTCCGCCATCTCGTCGAGAGTCTTGTCCAACGTCATCTTCGGGAAGATCATCGAGTATAGCTTCGACAGTGCTCCCTTAGACTTTTGCAGCAGTTTAAGGATCTGGGTATTGGACTCGGCGGCAAGTGACAAAGCGTCGGCTGTGGAATCCTCCCGGAGCTGATGGCGTCGGCTGACAGTTATGTTGGCGGCCTCTGAAAGAGAGACATATCAGCAATCAGTAAATAAACATCAAGAAAGAAGCGGAATACCATGAGGGTTTTTACCTAATAAATTCTTGACGGATTCACGGAGGACACCTTCCTTCTCATCGATTGCAGCCGCCACTGCACGCCTGGCATCTTGATCATCCTTCATCTGACGCTTCAGCCTCTTCACATCTTCCTTCAACAAGGCGTTCTCATGTTGGCATCAGTAGCAAGCCTGTTGGCTTCAACCACCTGATCAGCCGAAGATTTGACGGCCTTCCGAAGTTGGGAGTTTTCGGCCTCAAGGCGAGTGAATTGCTCAGCAAAGTCCGCCACGGCGTCGACTGTAGCGTAAATCGGTTGCAGCCAGGAAAAATCAAGAGGAGCCAGATGATAGAAACTCGGCAAAACCAGGTAGATTAAGTACTTACATGATCACGACCAGCTGACGGGGTGGGAGCATCATCAGGAGGGATAACTCTCGATACTGGGACCTTCTCCACACCCGTTCGTGAAGGAGGTGTCGACTTGGCGGGAGAAGGATTTGACTCCTTAGACGATGCTGCTTTCACAGAGGCTAGCTTGGCCCTCTTCGCGAGAGGAACATCATCATCATCGGAGCTACTTAAGTACAGTACACAGTTAGCATGCAGGATGACGGGAAATAGATTAAAACAAAAAGAGTACAGATACTCACAGATCCAGATCATCTTCGTCCACGAAGAAACTTGTTGAACTCTTCTTAGCAGGAGGAGGCAAAGCAGCTTCGTCGGCATCATTATCTCCTCCTCTAGGACTTGATTCAGCCGAAGTGATAAGGTCATCGTGTACCTGCTTACGACGCCTGCTCCTGAGGAAGGTGTCATCTTCGGCAGCTTCCTCCTCCTGGACATCGCTGTCCTCAAGAACGTGCTGAACGTCCTCGGTTCCCTCAGAATCATCATCGTCATCCTCCGATACCACGCCGCACTCGGGTGAGGGAGGATAACATTGGGCAACAATGGGAGCCTGTAGAAGGAAAGAAACTTGTAAGGCACAGACAGGAAAAGAAATAATAACAATAAACGAGGAGCAGTAAGGTTACCTCGGACGGGATGTGTTTGAGATCATAAGGGGGACGAGCCGATGTCAAGACAATGGTGTCCTTCGTACTAAGGCATGTTAGGCGACGAACTTCGTCTCGAAGCTCATCTGTCGACAGGTCGGCAGAATTGATCCTTGACTTGTCGCTTTTGCCAGTGTAAAGCCACATCTGGTGAGGACGGGACATCAGTGGCTGCACTCGATGTTGTAGGAACACTGAAACTACTTCAGTACCGCACATCGTCAGGCCTCCTGTATTCTTCAAAGTAACTATCTGCTCAAACAGTTCATCGGCTGTCGCCTTTTCTTCGGGAGAAAGGGCGTTTTGCCAAGATTTCTTCTTTTGAGCTACCAAGACATCATCCCAAAGAGGGAGATTTGAACGCCGCCCAGGAACGGCGGGATCTCGCAGGTAGAACCACTTGTTGCGCCAGCCCTGGACGGATTCCTTCATCGGATAGTCGAAGTAATCGACTTCCTTCCTGACGACGAAGCCAACGCCACCGACAACGGGGGGGGGGGGGCATTACTGTCGTTGTGACGTTTCACATAGAAAATCTTCCTCCAAAGGCCTCAGTGAGGCTCAATGCCGAGGAAGGCCTCGCAGACGGTAATGAAAATGGAAAGGTGGAGGATGGAATTTGGGGTCAGCTGCCAGAGCTGAATCCCATAAAAGAAAAGGAGGGAGCGAAGAAACTCGTGGGCCGGAAGAGAAAGGCCACGGAACAAGAAAGCAGCGAACATGACAGTGAAGCCCTTCGGGGGCTTCGGGCGAGAAACCGAACCTGGGAGACAAATGTCATCCTCAGATGCGGAGATGAAGCCGAGAGCGCGGAGTTTGTTGATGTCGCGGTTGGAAATGGCGGAGGCGCTCCAATCACGGCTAACTTTGCCCGCCTCCGACGTACTGCCGCTCTTCTTCTTGCCCATGGTGAACGGAGCTTCTGACGAAGAGGTAGAGGAATAGGAAGGCTTGAAGGAGAAGATGAGCAGGAAACAGGGTAAAAGATAAAAAAGAGAGGAGGCTCTCTATTTATCCCGTAAGAATTTGCGCCCAATCATGGCCATAACTCCACAAAGCATCGTGGGGAGTGGGGCAGATCTGACTGTACACGTGGCACTTGAAGAAGGAGTGGAACCGGCGGCCCATTATTCCCACGTCGCGCAAAAATTGAGGAGACGCCTCGATCGCCACGCGTGCATTGGTCAAGCCCTAAAAACTGCCCGCGCAGAGCTAGGGTGGGCCCGTCAGGTCAAGTCCTGTCAATCGGCCCACAGCAGTTACACGTCAGGTCAAGTCCTGTCAATCGGCCCGCAACAGTGACGTCATAAAAAAAAAGAATCCAAAGGAAAAAATGAAAAGTTATCGGGTGAAAGACTTGAGTCTATGCACAGATTGCAAGCATCCGTACCTAGACTCGGGGGCTACTCCCATCGGGAGCGCTGACGCGCACCCGATAAAATGAAGACTCGACAGAATGAGCAGTCGTGGGAAGAAGGATTGAGTCTGCACTCGGTTACAAGCGCTTGCACCTAGACACTCGGGGGCTACACTCCCATCGGGAGCGCATGATGCACACCCGATAAAAGTTTTTTGCACTCCAGAATCATGCCCGGGGACTTGATTCTGTGTAGGGTAACGTTGTTTTGCCATCGGCAGTTAATCAACAAAAGTTGGGCACGTTACTCATTATCCTTTGCATAAAGAAAATATATCGGATGACCTATGAAGACCTGTGGAAAACATCGACAGAGGAGAATATTCGAGTGGTACAACTTGAGTCTACGCACGGATTGCAAGCATCCGTACCTAGACTCGGGGGCTACTCCCATCGAGAGCGCTGACGCGCACCCGATAAAATGAAGACGAAGCAAATTCAAGATGAACAAAGAACATCAGGAGAAAACATGCATTAGTCTCTACCCGAACTATCTTCGGCTAGACACTCGGGGGCTACTAACGTGGGCACTACCCTTCGAGTAACCAACGTTGCCCTATCCTGTATTGACTAATTGGAGGCCCATGAAGACACCCGAAGGCTAGATGGGCCACCTGGACAGCGCACCGGAGGAAACCTTGGCGGGCAAGACAAGGAAGCGGCCAACAAGGAAAGATTAGATCTAAAAGTATTGTAAACCTAGTCGTACTCGGTTAGGACCCTTGAGACCTGGCCTCCTATATAAAGGCCAGGAGAGGGGCTGCCGAGGGACACGAACAATCTTAGCGATCATAGCCAGCAAAAGCTTAGAGCTAGGTAACCCTAGCGATAGCAATCTCGCCGAGATCTCAGCCGAACTATTCGGCACCCCATTGTAACCCATTGTCATCATAATCAAGAACAGACAGGCAGGACGTAAGGGTTTTACTTCATCGAGGGCCCCGAACCTGGGTAAATCGCTCTCCCCGCTTGTCTGTGAACCGATGTCTCGTGTCAGCTTGCAGGATTCCATCAACCCTAAGCCCCTATCGGAGGGCATTGGCGAGGAGTACCCTCGACAGGTACGACGACTCACCTTTGTGGCATCAATTTTGATTCCCTTGATGTGAGTGCTGTTAAACTTGGCAAATTCATGCTCCAATTTGTGCTTTGGGATAAAATTAAAAAATGTAATTGGGCCCTGATTGTTGTTTATGGGGCTCCACATGAGGAAGACAAACCTAAATTCCACATGATGATTTTCTTCCTTTAGTGATTGAGATTTGGAGGAAAAAGGTTTATAGTAATGATCCTATCGATGTCATTAATATAAAGTTGAAACGTTTTAAAAAATTCTTCAAAGGCTGGGCTCAAATTTTTATGGCCATGCCAAGAAGAGAAAGTTGTAACTTAAGGAGGAATTGGCAACACTTGAGGCTTTGGAGGAAAATTCTGAATTGCCCCCTAGTTTAAGCACTCGGGAACCACTATATCTGTTGAACTCATGGAGTTATATGCTAATGAAGAACTTTTGTGGTACCAAAAATCCCATGAAAAATGGCTCCTTGAGGGTGATTCGAATACAAGCTATTTTCATCGTGTGGCTAATGGTTGCAAACGAAGAAATACTATGCACTCCTTAAATGATAATGGCTTTGTTATTGAAGGGACTAACAAGTTGATAGATCATGCAACAACTTACTATAAAAACTTGTTTGGACCTGCACCCGGCAACATTTTCAATTTTAAACATGATATGTGGAAAACGCATGAAAAATTAAATGATGTTGACAATGAGATCCTTAGCAAGCCTTTCTCTATGGAAGAGGTTAATGAAGCCCTTTTCTCTATTAAAAAAATAAAGCCCCGGGTCCCGATAATATTCCTATAGAATTTTACCAACATTGTTGGGATATTGTAAAGGGTGACATCATGAATTTGTTCTATGCCTTCCATGTGGGTTCCCTTGATGTGAAAATGCTTAACTATGGCATTATAACCCTCCTTCCAAAAATCTCGGATGCTGAGAAAATCACTCAATATAGACCTATTTGTTTACTTAGATGCATCTACAAGCTGCTTACCAAAGTTCTTACCATCAGGGTGGAGCCTTTCTTGCATAAGATTATTAGTACACATCAAAATGCCTTCATAAAAAACCGTAATATTGTTAACGGCATTATGTCCCTTCATGATTTGATGCATGACACTCATAGTAAGAAACATACGGGGGTTATTCTCAAACTTGATTTCGAGAAGGCTTTTGATAAAGTTAACTGGGTGTTTCTCCTTGATTTCAAAAATCTATGGGCTTTGGTGATTTTTGGTGCAAAAGGGTCAAGCAAATCCTTCATAATGGTACTATCTCGGTGAAGATAAATAATGTGATGGGCTCTTATTTTCAAAGTGCAAAAGGGGTTCGACAAGCAATCCTCTTTCCCCCTTCCTCTTTAACTCTGCGGTTCAATGCTTAACTAAGATGGTCCTTGAGACTCAGGCCAATGGCTTGTTGATGGGTTTGGCTCCTGACTTGATTGATAAAGGGGTGGCAATTATGCAATACACCGATGATACTGTCATCTGCATATCCCATGTCCTGGAGAAAGCTTTAAATCTTAAACTCCTCCTTTATATGTTTGAGCTAATGTCGGGTTTGAAAATAAATTTCCAAAAGAGTGAGTTGTTCCTTATTGGAGGTGATAATGCTATTGCTGGCCAATACTCTTCTATGTTTGGTTGTCAAGTTGGAACTTTGCCTATGAAATATTTGGGGGTCCCTGTTTCCTTTCGCAATCTAAAAAACTCTGACCTTATTTTCATCGATGAGAAATTTGTCAAGAAATTGGATGCCTGGAAGAGTGCCTCCTCATGTGGGGGGAGGTTGGTCCTGGTGAACTCTTGTCTCTCGAACCTTCCTTCCTATATCATGTCGATGTTTCTTTTGAATAAAACCTTCATTGAAAGGCTTGACAAACATAGAAGGCTCTTCCAATGGCATGGTAAAAAGAAAAAGAAGGTTATTACGTGGTCAAGTGGTCTAAGGTTTGCCGCTCTAAAAACAAAGGTGGCCTTGGGATCAAAGATTTTAGGAAGCAAAATATTAGTCTTCTTTGCAAATGGTGGTGGAAGCTCGAAATGCAAGATGGCTTGTGGCAGGATATTGTCAAACCAAAATACTTGAGAAGGAAAACAATAACTAGTGTAACTCCTAAATTTAATGATTCTCCGTGTTGGAAAGCGCTTTCAAAAGTCAGAGATACTTATCTTGCAGGAAGAAAATTTTCCCTAGGTAAAGGCAACATTTGTAGACTTTGGAAAGATGCTTATCTGGATGATGTTCCCCTTTGTGATCTCCATCCTATTCTTTTTGATATTTGTCAAATGCAAGATTGTACTGTTCAACAATGCGTTGACAGTAATTATGTCATTCCCTTTCGAAGAAGGCTCCATGGGAATCTGCTTGAGGCCTGGAATCTCATTACCACCAAACTTAGGAATCTTACCTTGTCTAACAACAATGATAGAATCTCCTGGAAATTAAATAAGAATGGTACCTTCTCGACTAAATCAGTTTATAAACTCTTAGAACTTCCTCTAGCTGGTTCACACAACAAATGGATTTGGAAGGCTAAAATACCCTTGAAAATTAAAATTTTCATGTGGCAATTATGCAGAGATGCCTTGCCCACCAGAGAAAATTTGAGAAAAAAGAATTGGCTGGGATCTCTCCTATGCTCCTTTTGCAATCAGGTTGATACTAATAACCATCTTTTCTTTACTTGCAACACTTCCAAAGTGGTTTGGGGGGTTTTGGGCTCAATCATGAGTGCTAGTTGTGCTCCAACAAACTTTTGGCAAGCTATGGCTTGGTTCCATAGATTTAGTCCTGGTTTTGAAAGATTTTTTATGGTGCTGATTGGCGCCACTTGCTGGGCCATTTCGACAGTAAGAAATAAGGTGACCTTTGAAAATCATATGTTGAGGTCTCCTAGTGAAATTACTTTCTCTTCTATTGATTTGTTGATCTATTGGGAAGGATTGCAGAAGGTCGAGGACAAAAATCGCATGTCAATGGGAGCCTAGAAGATGATGACAGCCTCTTTGACCATCTACGCTTCGCGTGCTGACTCCGTAGCTCCAGGGCATATGTGGATGATTACTGGATCTTGATGGAGTTTCAACCTCCAAAACAGAAGTTGATGTGTTTTGCGCCTGGTGGAGTTCTTCCTTCGCTTTTGTTGTTGCTGTCTATGTTCTAGTGGTTGATGTCGAAGAAAAACTGTCTCCCTGCTTCTGTAGCTTTTGGATCATCCTAGGCTTATGTCCTTCCATGGAAGGGATTGTGTTGTTTCATTGAACTTAAGAGTGGCGTGTTTGTGGTATCAGGTTTTTGTCCCATGGTGGGTATTCGATGTCAAATGCTCGCAGTGGGTTTCCTGATACTACACCAGCTCGCTTCCGTTTCCCTACACCCCTTTCTTCATTACAAAATCTGGACTTGTAAGACCTATTATTTATGTTAAATGCAATGGAAAGGGGTGGAAGCCCGGTTGGAAAAAAAGGAGGATAAAAGCCGCAATATGGCTGCAAACCATCGTACCGCAACTACCAAGCACATGCATCCTTCGTTGTCGCCGCAGAAGGAGAGCACCAACAACTCGCCACGCTTTGGCACTGATAAAACCCATAGCTGGGAGGCGTAACCAAGCCACGATAGCTACAAACCTCGTAAGGCTAGATCTAGCCTGATGAGAACATCAACCGGAGGAGCCCTCCGAGCCTGTTCAACGCCGGATCCAGGGCCAGCGCCACCCCACCTTTCATAAGACGGTTGGATCCGGGGCCAGCGCCACCCGCCCTTCATAAGACGACCGGATCCCCCAACGTCTTTCGCAGACCAACAACAGTCAACACCGTCACGCTCCAAGAGCAGCCCATCCCTGCCCGCCACGCTAGATCGGAGCCAGTCCAACAACTTTGACTCCACAATGCTCTCGCCGGTGCCATCAACACCTCCGACGAGCAGGAGCATGGGTTGGGAGACCTTTATTCCTACTAGCACCATCGACATCTATCCCACCATGCCAACGACAGGGGAGACGGGAAAACCTGGGGCCAAAACACACGCGCAAACGAGAAACCAAGCTCATCTCCCCCTCATGACGCAAGGGTGGCGATTGGAGAGGAAAAGCGAGCAGTGGAATCACCAGCGAGTGGCCCTTTAACTGGAACCGCCTTTTATTCGCCCTATACGGCTTGGATGAGTGATGATAGTAGGTCACTACTGTCGTGACGAGTGTGTCGTTAAACTATGGAAGGAAACAACAAATGGCGCATTGACCCCAAGCGAGAGCTGTGTCGTGAGGACATACCGGTTGGTTTCGGTTGTCAACGGGGAGCTTGTCGCTAGAACAGGTGGCAAAGAGGCGGGCGGCAGAGAGGACGCGTGGGGGAAGTGGGGCACCCCGGGTGAGGGCGGGCCTACCAGATTATAACGGTGGAAGGTGGAGGGCCAATGGTGCGGTAGTGAAGATCCTGTCGGGTTTGGAACGGAGACGACCTCCTCCCATTTGTATATATATATATATATTTTTAATATAGGCTGACAAGTGGGACCTATTGACAAGGGATTAACTTGCCAATGCCAACGGGTTGTAGACTAGGGTTTAATTGGAAGTAGAGGGCAAGTAGATCTCGAAGGTTTCAGCCGAAAAGTACTCGACGATATGAAAACAAGGGTTTGTGAGACAATGATTCGATGCTTTCTTTGTCCCTCGACTCCCCCTTATATAGGAGGTGGAGCCGAGGGATTCATATTGTACAAGTTACAGAGTCTGGGAGGGTTTCCAACTCATCCCGCAAGATTACAAATATTATCTCCTAATACAACTCTAGCTTTCCTTAATAACAACTTGGGCTTCCGATTCTTCTTATTCTTCGAGTCGTGGGCCTTCAGTAAACCCCGGGTACTATCTTTGGCAGGCCCATTGGGGATGCCTATGTCAGTAGCCCCCGAGATTTTTCTTGAATCGTAGAGTCAGGGAAAATCTCCACTGTTTATATTTACTCTACAACTTTAAACTTCTCTATATTTCTTCATATGACTTTCTATATTGTGCAGGGATAATGGTAGTTGGGGCTAGTTCATCTGACGGATCAGGTACTAGTTAACTGCTCTAGTGGCAATCCGCAAAAACCTACTTCAAGATCACGTCCCTCGACATGATCTCGGGATACTGGTGTAAACTTCGACAGGTGCCGCTTAAGGTCTTACCATTCTGTCGAGTCCCAGTCATATTTATCGGGTACCTAACGTGTCCGTTAGGATTTTTCTTCGTATCTGTTGATACGGATAAAAGTAGCAAACGGACGTCAGAGACGGCACCACGCCACACAGAACGGATCTGGGGTCTTACCTTCGCAAAGTTTTGCGGCATTCAGAAATTGTTCGCAACTTTGGCGTTCTGAGAATATATTGTCGAGTGCTTATTCGGCTGTTGGAATGGCACATTTTATTGAGTCAACGGATGACCTATATTGCTCTCTCGATGGGAGTATATGTAGAGTTACTTATAACTCGAAATATACTCTCTTGTTCTTCTATCTTTCTCGATTTTTTTTTTAATAATTTCATCGGGCACGCGAACAGCGTTCCCGATGGGAGTAGCCCCCGAGGCTACAGCCAAGGTTGTGCTTGGGTGTAGGCTCCACGCCTTATGCCTCTATATTTTCTTTCTTTCCCGAAATTTTCAAATCTCTCGGGTGCGCGAACAGCGCTCCCGATGGGAGTAGCCCCCGAGGCTATGAACAAATATTTGTATTTGATCATAGGCTCCACCATTTCTATTTTGTCTTTCTCGAATTTTTCATTTTTCCAAAGTAGCCCCCGAGCATTTGATCAAAAACTTGTATTTGATCAAAGGCTCTCCAATATCTTTTGCTGTCGACTTTTTATGAAACTGTTGAGTCGAAATTTTCTCTTGCTAAAATGACATCATTGCTGACGATAGCCACGACCGCTGTTCCTGGAAATCGCGAGAAGTTCTCTCTCGCTGCCTTGCGGGCCCAAATTACGCATCGTATTGACACGTCGTGCAAGTGGGGGACACACGTCCTCCGCTTTTCCTGGCGCACGCACTGTAACTCTTCCAGGGTGAAATTACTTTTTTACCCCTGTTCAACGTGTACATCATCTGCCTCACGCTTTTTCCATCCAACGGTACGCCGCTTCGCCGCACCTCTATTTAAGGTCTCCATCTTCTTCCTCCAGCACTTTTGCTCGCGCCGCTCCTCTGCTCTCCTCTGCAAAAATCTCCTCTTGCGCTCCATAGCTTCTTGAGCTCAACTACTCCCACACTGTACTCCTGCGCCATTGTTGATGCCACCGCGCAGATTGATCAGGAACAGCACTCCTGAATCAAAGATGGCTTCCGCAGATCTAGGGAGCGATGAGTGGGAGAGATCCAAAATCTCTGCCCAAGACATCAACCTCCTGAAGAAACTGGGGATCAGCAAGAAGCCAAAGGCGCTGTGCTTCCCCAGCGAAGAGAGCTACCCAACCCCTCCAATGGAGTATCGGGTTAGTTTTGTCGATCATCTCATCCGCGGTCTCTCTGCCCCCATTCATCCTTTTCTTCGGGGGTTGCTTTTTGTTTATGGACTGCAACTTCATCACCTCACTCCCAACTCTATCCTCCATATTTCCATCTTCATCACCCTTTGCGAGTCCTTCCTTGGCGTCCAGCCTAACTGGGCGTTGTGGAAACGCATCTTTTTCTGTCGCCGTAATGGCTCTCCCAATGTCGCCTATAACATAGGCGGCGTTGTTATCTGCGTTCGCCCTGATGTCGAGTACTTCGATGTCAAATTCCCTGACTCAGTTCAAGGGTGGCGCAAAAAATGGCTGTACATCCACGAGGAGAATCATGGGTGTGCTGAAAACAACATCCCTCCTTTTGACGGTGCCGAGAAAATTTATCGCCGCCGCTCCTGGGATGCAGAAGCTACCGATGAAGAAAAAACGGCGACGGAGGCGCTGATGGCCCGCATCCACGAGCTCCAAAGCACCCGCGGTAAAGAACCGTCGGGTATCCAAATCACGGCGTATTTCCTTAGGATCAGAGTGCAGCCTCTGCAGGCTCGCAAAAATCCCCTCTGGAAGTATGCTGGCGACAATGATGTGGATCGGCTGTCGGTGGATTTGTCGGTCAAGGATTTAGAAAAACTTGTCCGGAAAATCTCCTCCCTCAGCAAGAAAGATGATGTCCCCTCTTCTTGTCGCGTAAAACCATATAGCACCACCAATGCGCTTCCCAAGGTAACCTTTGTCGACTTGCTCATTTTTTGTTTGACATCCTTTGCATAGCTCTTTTATCGACATCCCCATTTGTTTTCTTATAGAACCATCCAGATCTTGTCTCTCTGCCTCCCCTTCCTAAAGGTGGAGAAGTCGAAGAACGAGCCGTTGTCACTGATGACAACCAAGATGCTCCTTGCCCTGATAGTGAACCCGCAGGTTCTCGAAAATCTGCGGGATCCTCTGAAAAGGAGGCTGGCTCTAAGGCTACCACATCGGCACAGTCTCCTCCTCCTGCTGTTTCTCCAAAGAACAAAAGGAAGAGGACATACGTCGAAGATTCTGGCACCTCCAAAGCCGAAGAAGCTGCGCCTTCAAATCGGAAGGCGGATTTCGATCCATACCTTGACGCCCTCGTCAGTTCGTAAGTCACCCCTTGTTTCTTACTGCTTTGCCTCTTTGAAGATTTTTGTCTATCTTGCTTCTTATACTGTCGCCATTTAATCGTAGTGGTGACGAGGAAGAAATGCCAGCTATTGATGCGACTGCTTGAACGAGTACGTCGCATACTTTAGTTGTTTCTGAAGTGCAAGTTGAAGGAGAAGAATCTTCGCCTCCTCAACAAAACACCGACGCACCTACTCCTCCTGCGAGTCCCCTCGTCCCTTCACCAAAAAGGGCGAGGGTTGAAACAATCGCAGAGCCTACCTTGCAATTGGGTAGCTCCTCGACTCCTCTTTTGGATGATGTAAGTCCTTGAATGCTTTCTGATGCTGTCGATGTTTTCATTGTCTGCTTCTTTTCATTTTGTGCCATCGCACTTTTCCCATACCGACGCTTTCTTTCTCTATCTTTCTTTAACAGCCTTTGATTAAGGAATTCATCCGCTTTGGTGCCCAATTCGTTGGGTACCTGTTATCACCAGAATTTGACCGGATTAGAGGTGGGCCGCGATCAAGATTGGGCTTGAAGAATATACATGGAAGAAATACGTGAACCGGCCTTGTACACGAAGTTTGGGCAGTTTGCCCTTGTATCTGTAAATATAGTAGGATACGTGTCGGTTAGTTAGAGTTTGGCTCGTGCACGGTTGGGATTATTCCCACGTTAGAAAGTCTACGGACTATAAATATGTATCTAGGGTTATCAAGAAAAACAACAATCACGTTCATCACAAACCAATCTTGGCGCATCGCCGACCCCTTGTTTCGAGGGTTTCTTCCGGGTAAGCATCATGCTGCCTAGATCGCATCTTGCGATCTAGGCAGTATACGTTTATTCGTTGTTCATGCGTTGCTCGTACTGAAGCCTTTTTTATGGCGAGCAACGTAGTTATCATAGATGTGTTAGGGTTAGCATTGTTCTACCGTGCTACATGCTTCCGTCCATGCAACCCTTAGACGTCTAGCCGTCCTTACACCTTTCTTAGGTGTAAGGGCGGCACCTTGTTTGATCACTGTTTAGTAGATCCGATCCGTTATGATTGCTCCTTGATTCCTCAAGGATTAGTTTAATATCTACATAGTTAGGCCTTACAAACGGGTTGAATGATCCAGTAGCGCGTAGGGTGTAGTTTGCTAACCCTAGACAAGATGTTCCGGGGATCAACTTAACGTTGGTTTTTAGGCCTTGTCTAGGGTCGGTTTATTATCACCGTGCGTGGCTGCCAGGCTCAATCACGAGTAGGATGTTCCGATTATGTGGTGAAAACCCTAAATCGTCGTAGGTCGTTTTAGCTTCATATTGATCAAGCAGGACCACCATGCAATCGTAAATCCTATACGAGTCATGGGTGGATCGGCTCCTTGAGCCGATTCACGGGACAACCTGAGAGCCGATCGAGGCTCGTATTTAATGTTTACGTGTATGCCATGCAGGGAACTTAGCGAAGCAAATCCATCACCTTCCTGATCAGGTATAGATCAGGTGGCACGCCCTTGCACCAGCATCGGGACGTGCGTACCAGAAGCTTTGCGGGCCGTCGCTCGGAGGGACCAGGGCCAGCCGCAGCCCTAGGTTGTTCCCGGCTCTTCGTGTTGCCAGCCGTAGCTCGCCGGTGGGTTTCGGACGCCAACACATTCTGGCACGCCCGGTGGGACAGTCTTCGACATCAACTGCGTCGCCATCTACATATGAGATGGCGAAAGGTACTCCAGTAACATACGAGGATCTGCCCAAGGAGCTCAAGAAGAAGTATGACGACGTCAAAGCTATCCTCGAAGCCGACCTCATCGGCTCTTTCCACAGGACCCGCTCGCACGGCATCAGGTGGAGAGGGTTCACACCTGAAGGCGCGCTCGATGGAGTGGACCTGTCCACCCCTTCAGAAGAACGCACCAGGTCCTTGCGTCAGGAGATCAATTTCATGGTAGCTCATTCGCTACACCGCCATTCTGAGAGCCTGGTGAACACTTTGGAGCGTGTCGCCCTTCGGGTGCTCCATGAAATCTTGAGGCATCAGTACTCTCCGTCAGGGCCGGCTCTAGGGACTCACCAAGGAGAGCTACCACTCCAGAGCCGACCACCGCTGCCGTTCGCGCTGGCAGCACCAGAGGTGCCGAGTACACCGGCATTCGTCGTCTACAAGATCGGTGGCGATCCTAGCGATTACCAGTTCTTGTATGAGGCGCCTAAGGATATCCCTCACGGATACACGTCCACATACGTGCCAGACAGCAGTAACTGGGCACTCACGAACCAGGCTGCAACAGCAGGGACTTCCGGAACAGCAGGAGGAGCCTCTGGATCAGATCTTGAGAAGCAGACGTGGCTAGCTAAGTATGCCACTCCGACGAACGTCCAGAGCTCAACTCCTGCAGCTAGCTCAGATCTTGAGAAGCAAGCGTGGCTAGCTAAGTATGCCACGCCAGCGAATCTTCAGAGCTCCACTCCTGCAGCTAGCACTGCGGATCAGATCAGCACGATCTTGAGAGACCAGTTCGGCATGGTGCCGAAAAGGAGGGCAATCGGCTATTCCAAGCCGTACCCCAACGACTACGATTTGATCCCACTACCACCCAAATATCGGCTCCCTGAATTCTCCAAGTTTAGTGGGTCAGATGGCTCCAGCTCTATCGAGCATGTAAGCCGATATTTGGCGCAGCTGGGCACGATCTCAGCTGCAGATGCACTACGCGTGAGGTTCTTTGCACAGTCCCTCACAGGATCGGCTTTTGGGTGGTACACATCACTGCCACCAGATTCGATCCGGACTTGGAAGAAATTGGAGGAACAATTCCACATGCAGTATCACTCAGAAGCTTCCGAGGTTGGCATTGCCGATCTAGCACAAGTACGTCAAAAGCGCGGAGAAACAGTGTCAGAATACATCCAGCGCTTCAGGGCCGTTAGGAACCGATGCTATTTGGCTCGTTTGACTGAAAAAGAAGCGGTTGAGTTGGCGGTGGTGGGTCTCGCATCACCGATCAAGGACATGGCTTCCCAAGCAGACTACCCTTCACTGACGCACATGGTTCAGAAACTGTCTTTGTATGAACAGCGCCACCCAGAGCTGTACCAAGACAAATTCAAGCGTGCAGTAGTCCTGGTTGAGACAGAGGAAGATGAAGGGTCTGCAGGAGATCAAGAGGTAGCAGTGGCTGAATGGACTCGGGGGGCAAGCCCCGTGTCCTGCAAGTGGGTGAAGCCACAAGGTCCTCCAAGAGGGTTTGACTTTGACGTAACTAAAGCTGAGCAAATTTTCGACCTCTTACTTAAGGAGAAGCAGCTGAAGTTACCCGAAGGCCTCAAAATCCCCACGGTACAGGAGCTGAACGGAAAGCCATACTGCAAATGGCATAACACGTTCTCCCATACCACCAACGACTGCAGGGTGTGGCGTCAGCAGATCCAAATGGCGATAGAACAAGGATGTCTAATTTTCAACCAGTACGCCATGAAAGTCGACACACACCCCTTCCCCGCCGTTAACACGGTGGACTACGCTTACCCCGAGGGGTGCCAGCCAGGTTTCTCGTTGAGCATTAACATGGTCGAGCCTGGGCACCACTCTGGTAAGGACAAAGGCGAGGGCAGCCGCTCTCGTAGCAAGGACAAAGAGGAAGCCGTTCCACGCGATCGGCTCCGGCACGACAGCAAACGCTACATCACTGAGGGAGAAGTGAAGAATGTGCGGTATCAACGACCTCTCTCTGATCATCTCCTCAACAAATATGTAAGTCAGTACGACCAGCGCCGGCGGTACAACAGCGACGATGAAAGGGATCGTCTAGCTAGCAGGGACGCTAGGAGACATCGTCGGCATGATCGCGATGAGGAGAGATACGTGCGCCGTACCAAGGAAAGGTCAAGAGAACAAGAAGACGTGGACAAGCACTGGGACTGTCCTTTCTTCAAACATTGCTGGGATTCAGGAATGAGCCGATTGCCTACAATCGGCAACTGCCCAGAATGTAGACAGAAGAAGAAGGGTGCAACAGACGTGTCAGTGTTCAAACGTCTAGGGCCTCTCCCATCTAGGAACAAGCAAACTGAGTCCTCTCGGGAAGAAGACCTCGAGGAGTTAGAAGATGACTACGAAGAAGAAGAGGACAAGTACCACCGGCCAAGGTGGTGCCCAGATGGACTCAGCCGTTCCCAAAAGCGTAGGGTTCAGCGACTGCGTTGCTTGGAGGAAGCCGAAAGGTTATACCTGCACACGCTAAGGAAGGCGCGGCCTGATCTGGCAGCGAAAATTCAACGAACCCTAGACGAAGAGGGTCGACCACAAAAGATGGAGTGGCGCCCCAAGCAAAGGAAAGCCGATGATGAGACATCGGCTAGTACAAACATGGTGTTCATCCTTCCAGCGGAGTTTTGTGCTCCAGGATTAGACGAAGCGCCTGTGGCACAACTTGGCTGCGGCCCACGGCCGGTTATCTTTGAGAAGCCACGTGAAAGAAGTTACAGACACCTGAAGGCCCTGTACTTACGAGGTTATATCAATGGGCAACCTGTCAATAGGATGCTGGTGGACACCGGAGCGGCAGTCAACATCATGCCATACTCCATGCTACGTCGGTTGGGACGCTCTAGCTCGGATCTGATCAAGACCAACGTTACGTTGAGCGATTTCAACGGCCAAGCATCAGAAGCACAAGGTGTTCTGAACGTGGATCTGACCGTAGGGAGGAAAACCATCCCTACGACATTCTTCATCGTCGATAGCAAGAGCACTTACGCTGTCCTGCTATGGAGAGATTGGATCCGCGCCAACTGTTGCATTCCATCTACGATGCACCAATGCCTAATCCAGTGGGATGGAGATGAAGTAGAAGTCGTCCATGCAGACGATACAGCCGAGGTTTCAACGGCTGGCATGAACGTTTGGGAGACGGAAGGCCAAGAGCCACTCTCAGGCATCACTTTGGACGACTGCGAGTACATCGACGTGTCAAAAAACGGGGTGAGGCTGGTCTTATCCACTGGCCTGACCATGTAACAAGAGCAAAGTCTATGAACGTACATGGGAAGGCCGATCCTTGTGATCGGCCCCAAAAAATAAAAAGTAATGATCTTGTCTCGAGCATGCCACGTAGTCATAGTGAAGCACGAACAAGATGTAAACCTCTTTTGAGCGATGCAATCAAGATGGGGGCCGATCCCAGCAATCGGCCCATATTATCCTTACCACACGTTTTCCCTGTGTTCGGTGTCGATCTAACATGTGACGGAAAGCTAGGGTATGGGTTTACATCGGCTTGTGAGCTCAAAGAAATCGGCATTAGTCATGTATGCAGAGCCGATGTTCAGGTTTAGTTCTTTGGATAACTGCAGAGCCGGTATCTGCAGTAACCTGACAGATTCGGCTCGGGGGGCACATAATCAGAGGAACATGTGCGATACATGGGCAGCG
This sequence comes from Lolium perenne, assembly GCF_019359855.2. NCBI lineage: Eukaryota > Viridiplantae > Streptophyta > Magnoliopsida > Poales > Poaceae > Lolium > Lolium perenne. Next base: position 121,876,081 of record NC_067250.2, on the reverse strand, counting down.
AGATGTGAGGGGCCGATAGAAAAATCGGCCAGTAAAAAAAAAATTTACATGCAAGTCACAGCCGATGCACAGACATCGACTTGAGGAGAGGCACGAAGACAACAGCATACAAGTACAGCCGATGCAAAGACATCGACTTCAGAATAAAAAGCCGATGCATAGTGATCGACTTTAGAGGTACAAGTTCAGCAAAACATTTGACAGTTTACACAGAAAGGCTCTACTGAAGAAACGCGTTGAGGGCGTGAAGGGCGTCAGCACGGATACGATCCACCTCGGCGATCTCAGCCTCGTCGTCCTCGTCTTTGCCCGTCACCATCTGACTGCTCCGGGTACAAATTTCAGCCAGATCGGTCTTCAGATCGGCTGTGAGGCCCTTTGCTTCCTCTTGAGAGCGGGCAATAAGGGCTTCCTTGTCTTGGATAAGCTGCTTGGTCACCCTGACCCTCTCTTCAAGGCTCTCCAGCTCCTTACGCAGGGTCTCGAGTTCGGCACTATTGGCAGAAGTGTCAGTTTTGGCGTCTAAAGCAGCCTTTTTCTCGTTGAGCCGTTGACACTTGTCTGCAATATCGGCTCTCAGTGGAAGCTGGGCGTGGCGAAGATTAATTCTTTGACGAGCCGACTGCAACATTGACTTGAAGACCGACAGAGTCACAGCTGGCCAAAGCTTCACCTGCAGTGTCATAGGGAGATGGGGCTGGATATCTTCGAGGATGCCCTTGACTTCCTCGGGATTTTCAACCAGGGTCTCAATTGAGGAAGAGAGCAAAGCCTTGAGACGCTGGAGTGGACCATGGACCGTGCTGGGACTGGGCTCTTCACTTGACTTGGAAGTAGCTGGTTCGATGGATTCAGGATCGAACGTCAGCAAGCTTGAAAGGTCACAACCCTGACAAGACGAACAAAAGTGGTATTAGTATACAACGAAGAAAGGGATAGAGCCAAGGAAGTGGAGTGTACCTCTCCCAAGGTAGGAGGAGCAGCCGATGTTGTGATAATCGGCTTTTCCGTGGACTTGGCTAGGTTAGCCACTTGGTCAGCCACGATCGTCGAGGTGGCTAGGTCTAGCGTGGCGGACGGCATCAGTACCTCCTCGACGTCTCCGCTAGAGGTATCATTGATCTGCAAAAGGAAGTAATTAGCCGATCCAAGTGGCAATGGGTTAGCATGAAATATAAACCAGGGAGATAATTACATTTGAGACCTCCTGGCTTGATGGAGAAGCTTGTGGGTCTTTGCGAGCCCTTTTGACGCATCGACGCTTCATGCGTGACCCTGTTTTGATCGGGGCTTGGGGAGCAGTAGGCTCGGGAGTCGACCTTTTCTTAGAAGCTGGCGCTGGCGAGGCCGTCTGGCTCTGTGTGGTGGACCTCTCGGAGTTGCCCGAGCTCGAATCCCTCTGGCTGGACTCTGCGTCCCCGCTGGAGTTCTCTTCGGTGGAAGTCTGTAGAAAGAAGTACAAGCATGTTGCAAAAGACTGGGGAGGCAGATAAATGTGGTTAAGGCACAAGTCAACTTACGCGCAAGCTTTCTTGGGCAGGAGCTTTGCGCTTCAGGGTCTTTCTGGTAGCCACTTTCCTCACTGCCGTCCTCGCCTGAGGTGAGGCTCGGGGGGCAACTGGCCCCAAAGATGCTTTACTCTTGGGAGCCGATTTCGGTGAAATCGGCTGACTCTGCATTATGACTTTCTTCAGGGATGGCGAGCTCTGGCAGAAGAGAACCACTGGGGCCGGAGGAAGGAATTCGAAGGGGGAACCATCGGCTTGCGTGGGCTCTGGGCCATCTTGTTGCTGCCAGGAGATAGAGTCGGGTTACAGACAATTACCATGAGCCATTGCAAGAAATTTATAAGTAATGGTACCTGGTCTGCAGGAACGTCATACTCGGCATCAAGTTGTCTCAGCAACGGTCCTAGAGCTCTTCTGAAGGCATGGGTCTTCCACATGGACCACCAAGTCTCGAAACCATCGGTAGTGGAGGTGAAACGGAGGTTGTGGGGAATTGGAACGGCCAGAGCATCAAAGAAGGTGTAGCACCTTTGGCCAGTGAGGATGTCAGGCAGTTCAGCTACCGCTGTCGTCAGGTGGTGTAGGAAGAAGTGTGGAGGCACCTGCCCGAGACCAAGCTGTCGGGCTACTACTACCGGTTGGTAAGACTCATAACCAGGCTTGATGATCCGGTTTGAGGTACTCATGCCAACTGGGAGAAAGCAAGGACGAATCATGATAGAGTACAAATGCCGGGTGCTAGCGTCATCGGCAAAGTTATCCAATCGGAAGGAGACTGGGTTCTCAAAGTTCTCCGATTCAGTATAAGGAAAGAACAGGGGGTTGTCCAAGCCTTGGAAGAAAATCTTGAACCACCCTGCTGCTTCCTTAGGGATCAGCCTGCTGCCTGGGAGACCATACAAAGCTTGGCCATAGCTGGTGCATCGGATCTCCTTTCCATTAGCATCTGGGAAGGTGCAGGTGGCCAAAGGTGGGAAGTCTGGGATCTGGTTCTGAAAGTACAGCTGAGCCCATAACTGAATAAACCACCAGGGGCCTCCAGTTTTAACTGTCTTTTGAGAGAACAGTTTGACAGACATCAGTTGAAGAGATCGATAGACCTCTCCAAGAAACAGTTTGCCAAGGCCAAGTTGGGTGCCTTTGGCAAGTTCATAGGCCAGGGAAAGGTAATTCTTGGTTGGGGCGAGTGATGGGCCACAGAATATGAAGTGCTCCAACCAGAAGTTCAGAAAGGCTGTGTGCTCTCTCTCTGTCACAGGGCCTTTGGTTTTCATATAACGATTGAGGTAGGCACCCCAGCTGGTACACTCTTTTTTAGAGGAAAGGGTGAAAGGAACTTTCGGCAGCTTGAATGCAGAGGGGCTTCGGGATGCAATGTCTAGGCCTGTGATCATGGCCACATCCAGCAGAGTTGGTGTCATAGGGCCATGGCCAAACATGAAGTAGTTCAGTGCATCAGACTAGAAGTAGCCGATGGTTTTCAGAATATTTTCATTCTTTTCAAGGGGAGACAATGATAATGACAAGGCATCGGCTATCCCTATGGCTTCCCAGGTGGCATAGTGGGTTTTGGACACTCTATTGTACCATGCCACCCAACCCTCAGGAGGATTAGGCCAGGCTCGCAGGCAGTCGGCCGGCCCAGAAGACAGATCTAAGTTCTGGTTCACGAAGGGGATTCTGTTAGCCTCGCATGAAATTAAAAGAGCGGGACTCTCGGAAGAACGGGGACCGAGGCACATAGAATTTGCGAGGGAAGGATGTGGCAGCAGGATGTCTGAAACCTAAAATTAATAACGGAACAGAACATTAATTCAGGTGTTTGCTATTAATCCTAACGTTGATTCGAATGGCGGGAGGCGATTAAGGATTACCTTCAGACCGGAGACCATGGCGTTGGTATTGGATGATTCCGCCATTGGATGCGCTGTGGAGTTGGGGTGGTGCGGTTGAGATCTGAGATGCGGGTGGCCGTGAGTTGGAACTGCTCGGGCGGCGATTTGGGGATCTGAGTTTGCTTTCTCAGACGGAGGTCGCAGGTTACCGTTTGGAGGGGCAACTGGGTTGGCCTTGCTCGCGTTTTATGGTAGAGGCCGATGCGATGCCATCGGCTCTTTTTTGGGGGGTTGTTTGACTTTGACTATCGGCAAAAAATTGATTGGGAACACTTCTTCATTAATAAAAGGGGATTCTTACAATGAAGAGCCGATTGCTCAAGAAAGGAGGAACAAAGGAAGAGCCGATTGCTCAGGAACTACTAATCCTACACTACTAATCCTCGCTGGCTTCGTCGTCGGCATCGTAGCTGCCGTCGGCGCTGCTTCCGGAGAGTTCCTCGTCGCTGCTACCCCAGCCCTCGGCCGGAGCTTCTTCCTCCTCGTCATCATCATCGTCCTCGCTGTCCGCCCAAGCGCGGAAGCGCTTCGCCGGCGGATACCCAATAGAGGAAGAGGAGTCATCCTCCTCCTCTTCCTCCTGTTCCTCCTCTTCTTCTTCGTCTTCTTCCTCCGCCTTCTCGAAAGAGGTGGGGTTCGCCCAGGAGTGGAGGTCGTCCTCGCTCTCGCTCTCCAGCTCCCCTTCGATGAGGAACTGGAGGTCGTCCTCCCCATCGGTTAGGGGCAGGTCACCATCTGACCCGACGAGGGCCTCGGGTGGGCCATCTGGCACAAAGTCGAAGTCCCACTCCTGCTCACTCGAGGAAGAAGATTGGAAAGAAAGGCCTGATGAGACGGAGGAAGAGGAAGACATTGCTACAGGGAAAGAGGGTTTTTTGGTGCCGATAGCTAGAACAGAGGAGGGGGATGAAGAGGCGAATCTTTCGGCACGGTTAAATAAGGGGGAGCATAGTGGAAATTTAATGCCATTACAGTTTCCGAGGAAGTGATGCTAAAGCTATCAAATCTTGCAGAGAAGTTGAGAAGGCAAGGCATCATGATGAAGGTTACTGCGACGGTTCTGCTCTGCCACGACATGACCCGACCAAGAAAAAGCAGAGTGATTTTGGAATTATCAATTCCAAAACCAGGGGGCATGTGTTATCACCAGAATTTGACCGGATTAGAGGTGGGCCGCGATCAAGATTGGGCTTGAAGAATATACATGGAAGAAATACGTGAACCGGCCTTGTACACGAAGTTTGGGCAGTTTGCCCTTGTATCTGTAAATATAGTAGGATACGTGTCGGTTAGTTAGAGTTTGGCTCGTGCATGGTTGGGATTATTCCCACGTTAGAAAGTCTACGGACTATAAATATGTATCTAGGGTTATCAAGAAAAATAACAATCACGTTCATCACAAACCAATCTTGGCGCATCGCCGACCCCTTGTTTCGAGGGTTTCTTCCGGGTAAGCATCATGCTGCCTAGATCGCATCTTGCGATCTAGGCAGTATACGTTTATTCGTTGTTCATGCGTTGCTCGTACTGAAGCCTTTTTGATGGCGAGCAACGTAGTTATCATAGATGTGTTAGGGTTAGCATTGTTCTACCGTGCTACATGCTTCCGTCCATGCAACCCTTAGACGTCTAGCCGTCCTTACACCTTTCTTAGGTGTAAGGGTGGCACCTTGCTTGATCACTGTTTAGTAGATCCGATCCGTTATGATTGCTCCTTGATTCCTCAAGGCTTAGTTTAATATCTACATAGTTAGGCCTTACAAACGGGTTGAATGATCCAGTAGCGCGTAGGGTGTAGTTTGCTAACCCTAGACAAGATGTTCCGGGGATCAACTTAACGTTGGTTTTTAGGCCTTGTCTAGGGTCGGTTTATTATCACCGTGCGTGGCTGCCAGGCTCAATCACGAGTAGGATGTTCCGATTATGTGGTGAAAACCCTAAATCGTCGTAGGTCGTTTTAGCTTCATATTGATCAAGCAGTACCACCATGCAATCGTAAACCCTATACGAGTCATGGGTGGATCGGCTCCTTGAGCCGATTCACGGGACAACCTGAGAGCCGATCGAGGCTCGTATTTAATGTTTACGTGTATGCCATGCAGGGAACTTAGCGAAGCAAATCCATCACCTTCCTGATCAGGTATAGATCAGGTGGCACGCCCTTGCACCAGCATCGGGACGTGCGTACCAGGAGCTTTGCGGGCCGTCGCTCGGAGGGACCAGGGCCAGCCGCAACCCTAGGTTGTTCCCGGCTCTTCGTGTTGCCAGCCGTAGCTCACCGGTGGGTTTCGGACGCCAACAGTACCGCGAGTATGCTAGCAAAGCTGAAGGTAATGTCTTTCTGCTTCTCATTACCGTTGCCTTCTTACTCCTTTCTTGTAGTGATTTTGACTGGATTTGACTATTTTGGCAGAAAAACTGGCGGAGGCCAACAAACGTGCCGACGCACTTGCTCAAAAATTAGAGCAAAGTGAGGAGGCTCGTAAGAAGGCCGAATCAGATGCTAGTAAGGCTAGGGCAGAGGCTGACAAGGCCAAGGCAGACTCTGCTGGTGTCGAAGAACTTCAGAAGAGGCTTCACGACGCCGAGACTTCGTTGAGCGAGCATAAAGCCGCACAATCTGCTCGCGAAGACGCGATTACTAAACGCCTGAAATCGCAAAGCCGTCGCTTTGTCAGTGAGTACCCGAACTATTTTGTGTTCCTTGGACTTGCTTTTCTTTACTCGTCTATTGATCAATAAATTTCCGCCTCGACAGGTAAAACATCTCAAGAATATGAACTTGAAGATCCCGACAATGATCCTCTTCTTGACGCACTTGCTTTCCTTGAGTTTCACGGAGAAGAAGCACGCGACGACATTGATCAGGCCAAGGAAGGATTGTCGCGGCTCTTCCCCTACTTCTTCCCGAAGAAAAAGGAACCCGCGACTTTTCTTGCTCTTGCCAAGTGCTTTAATCCCCCAGAAGATCTTGGACTGAAGCTTCGCCAAGAAAATATGAAGGTTGCCGTTGAGAGCACTGTCGCCCTGGTTGCTGACAGCCAGCAAAACATCGACTGGACCAAAGTTGGCGACACACAGGAGATGGAGACCACGAAGTGGCAATCGCTGATCAGGGCTGCAAAGCCTAACACAAAGAAGATCCTTGCCTATCTTGGATTCAAGCCCACTCCTGCTCCTAGCTCGTCGAAGCCGGAGGTCTAGTAGAATGCCCTATCTTTTTATGTTTTTATTTTTACTGTTTCTTTTGATGTTGTCGTCGCAGTAGCTTTGCCGACAAACGTCGTAGTAACTCTTTTGAAGACTCCTTCTGTAATATCTGTGTAAATTTCCCGAAGATCAATGGAATTCTATTTTGCGTGATCATTGATACTGAAATTTTCTTTTCCAGTTGATATTTGATAACTACTCCGCAAATCCTCATCCTGCCGATGCTTTTCCTGCTTCCTCCTTCTCGAAGAAGACACTTGTTGATGATGACCTTATCGAAGGTTCTTCAAGTAAACACTCCTCACAAGATTTGCAAGAACTTCGCCAACAACTTCAGTCCATGAAAAACAAACTCTTGCGATGATGGAGCAATCCCGCAAAGCATCCGAAAGGGAGAGAATTGCCCTTCAACAAGCTAAAGAAGCCATAACTGCCAAGGAAGCTGCTATTTCGGAAGCTGAAAAAGCAACTACTCGAGAAAATAGTATGCTCGAGCTAATGACTGAAGCTAGTGTGGATATGTTGGGTATGCTTTTTTCAACCCCGAACTTCTTCTGTCTTTTGTTGTACCCCCCTTTTTTTTGAATTTCTTATTCTGTCGCTCAATAGGTTCCATTCTCAACGCTGCTGCTGAAGATGAAAGGGTGAATGTGAGAACGAACCTCCTCGTTAACCTTTCTCTTAACCATGGCTGTCTGTTCTGGGCCACTCCCGAGCTGACTCAACAGATTGTCAGGTTCCAAGACCGCGCCTGTCAGGTTCGCGAATTCCTTAACTTCTGCACGAGAACCTTGACCCTTGTTTACAAGACTTTGTTCCCTCGAGATGAAGCTCCCGATACTCTTCTTGGATAGATGGAGAAGTTTCGAGATCCTCCTCGTATTCATAACTTTGTACGAGCTCAGTTGACTGCTGGAGCAAGATTCGCCATGATCATGATACATATTTGCCATCCGAAATTAGATCTAACGAAGATTGTCTCTGACTGCCTGGCCAAAAAATCGCGACGAAAGAATAACGTCGACGAAATCAATGACATGGTGACTCCTGTGGCCGAAGCGATGATGGATGAACTTCTTCGGATGGATTCTGAATTCTTCGTCAAGGGGAGCTATGCTGAGCACAAGACAACCGCTGCAAATAACAAAGGTTTATCCATAGATAGTATATTAGGCCTTGACTGAGTTGTACTATATTGCGAAAAGTTATGTCTATATTTTTCGTCGAATTCTCTGTATTGATGAAGTTGTCTATATTGTAAAGTGTAATCTATATTGCGAAGCCCCCGAGCCTTTGGATGGAACTTATACTATTTTGTCATCTCGAAGAATTTACTGTTTTGCGAGAATATATGTATTTTGCTGTCGTGGGTTATGAGCCCCCGAGCCTATCGAAGAAAAGGATGTATATCATCACTATCTTTTATAATATTGCAGCACCGCGAGCCCGCCTCATTAAAAACCTTTCCAGCCCCACTTGGTGCCCTGAAAAGGAAAAGAGTGCGTCTGAAAACTCGCGGGCGTTTCAGTACATTGTATTTTTACAAAGGAGGACTATATTTCGGCTCTAAGCGTAGAACCGCCTGAGCTGCGCCACGTTCCAGGGGTTTTTCTCGGGAACCCCTGTCTTCTTGTCCTTGATCCTGTACGCTCCTCCTTCGATTACTTCTGTGACGACGTAAGGGCCCAGCCATGGTGACTCGAGCTTTTCAGTACTTTGTTGATTGAGCCGTAGGACCAAATCTCCGACCTGGAAAGATCTTGGCCGCAATCGTCGACTGTGGTAGTTTTTTAGGTCTTGCTGGTACTTGGTGACTCGTGAGAGTACTTCATCTCGAGCTTCGTCGAGTGCATCCACATCGTCCTCCAAAGCTCTTCTTGAAGTTTCTTCGTCATACTCTGTGACTCATGGGGAGTCATGCTCTATTTCGATCGGTAGTACTGTCTCAGCTCCGTGGACTAAAAAGAATGGAGTTTCTTGTGTCGCCGTATTTGGTGTTGTTCGAATACTCCACAAAACACTTGGCAATTCTTCTGGCCAGGTATGTCGAGCCTTTTCAAGCGGTCCTAGCAGGCGCTTTTTAATACCATTGCAGATGATACCATTGGCTTTCTCGACTTGACCATTGGTTTACGGGTGCCCAACTGACGCGAAGTGTAATTTGATGCCTACTTCTGCGCAGTATGCCTTGAATTCCTTGGACGTGAAGTTGCTACCATTGTCTGTGACGATGCTGTGAGGTACTCCAAATCGAAAGACGATGTCCTTCACGAATTTTATTGCTGTCGTTGCATCTGGTGAATTTATCGGCTTTTCTTCTATCCACTTGGTGAATTTGTTGACAGCAACCAACATGTATTCGTATCCTCCTGGAGAGGCTTTATGCAATTTTCCCACCATATCGAGGCCCCATTGGGCAAAGGGCCAAGACAATGGTATTGGCATCAGCTCTGCTGCCGGAGAGTGGGGTCTTGCGGCGAATCTCTGGCACGCGTCGCAGGTTCGTACTATCTCTTTTGCATCCTCGATTTCTGTCAACCAGTAAAATCCAGCCCGAAAAACCTTGGCCGCAATAGCTCGACTGCTCGCATGGTGACCACATATTCCCTCGTGTACGTCCTTTAAGATTTTCCTTCCTTCTTCAGGTGTAACGCACCTTTGAAGCACGCCCGAAATACTTCGCTTGTATAACTCCCCTTTGACCACTGTGAAGGCTTTGGATCGTCGAATAACTCGCCTTGCTTCAATTGGATCGTCGGGTATTTCTTTCCTTAGGATATACGATATGTACGCTTGCATCCATGGGACTTCTACCATCATGACCAGCTCCTGGTCTTCTTCTTCGTCTGGAGCTTCTTTGAGGGGCGCCGAAGTTTTCTCCTCCTTCGTCTTCTTCTGCGCCTTCTTTGGCTTTGTGGATCTCTCAGCTATCTCTTCCCAAAACACACCTGGCGGGATTGGAAGGCATTGCGACCCGATGTTTGAGAACGTCGGCTTCATCATTGCTCAGCCTACTGATGTAATTTACTTTACATCAATCAAACAGCTTCTAAAGCTCGTTGTACACTTCCTTGTATGCCACCATGCTGTCATTGACTGCGTCACATTAGTTCATAACCTACTGAGCTACCAATTGTGAGTTGCCAAAGATTTTTAGTCGAGTTGCGCCACAAGCTTTCGCAATCTTCATCCCGTGTATAAGAGCTTCATATTCTGCTTCATTGTTAGATGCGTTTGGGAACGTCATCCGTAAGACATACTTCAATTTGTCGCCTTCAGGTGATATGAGTATCACCCCTGCACCAGCTCCTTCTACTCTCTTGGATCCATCGAAGTTCATGGTCCAAGTTCTCGACAAATCTGGGGGTCCTGTATTTTGCAGTTCCATCCACTCTGTAATGAAATCTGGCAGAATTTGCGACTTGATTGCCTTTCTTTTTTCATACGTGATGTCCCGAGGGGAAAGTTCTATTCCCCAAAGGGAGACACGCCCTGTAGCTTCTGGATTGTTTAGTATATTTGATAGAGGTGCTTCATTGACCACTATTATCGGGTGTGCCGAAAAATAGTGGCGCAATTTTCTTGCTGTTGTGATCACTCCATATGCCAACTTCTGGTACTGCGGGTACCGTTGTTTGGAAGGCGATAAAACTTCACTGATGAAATATACCGGCCTTTGCACTCCATGGAGCTTTCCTTCTTCCTCTCTTTCAACGACTAACGTCGTGCTAACCACCTGCGGTGTGGCTGCGATGTATAGTAGGAGAGGTTTCTTCTCTTTCTGCGCCACCAAGATTGGTGGTGTCGAAATTGTGCGCTTTAAGTCCTTGAAGGCTCTATCGGCCTCTTCGTTCCACTGGAATTTCTCCCCTTGCTTGATTAAAGCGTAGAACGGTAACGCTTTTTCTCCCAGCCTGGCGACAAATCTGCTTAAAGCTGCGACTCGCCCAGTTAGCTGCTGTATTTCCTTCAACTTTGTTGGCTTCCTCATTGTTACGATAGCTTGGATTTTTTCGGGATTTGCTTCGATCCCTCTTGCTGAAACTAGAAACCCAAGAAGTTCTCCTGCAGGGACGCCAAAGGAACACTTCATCGGGTTCAACTTGAGACAAAACTTGTCGAGGTTGTCGAAGGTTTCCTTTAGATCCTCGATTAGCGTCGTCCCCTTTTTTGATGTTATGACGACATCATCGATGTACACTTGTACGTTTTTCCCAATTTGTGTCGCCAAGCACTTCTGCATCATCCTCTGGTATGTTGCTCCCGCGTTTTTCAGACCAAAAGGCATTGTTCTATAGCAAAACACGCTGTAAGGTGTAATGAACGCTGTTTTGACCTCATCTTCTTCTTTTAATCTGATCTGGTTGTAACCAGAATATGCATCCAGGAAGGAAAGACGTTCATATCCTGCCGTGGAGTCGATAATTTGATCGATCCTCGGGAGGGGAAAGTGATCCTTTGGACAATGTTTATTGAGACACGTAAAATCAACGCACATGCGAAGGACTTTAGTGTTTTTCTTCGGCACCAGCACTGGATTTGCTACCCATGTGGCCTCTGTATGCAGCTCCTTGATAAAACCAGCTTCTCTTAGTCGATCGATTTCTGACAGCATAGCTTTGCGGTTTGGCTCCGAAAAACGCCGCAAAGGTTGTTTGATTGGTCTCGCTAGTGGATCCAAGTTTAGGTGGTGCTCGGCAAGTTCCCTGGATACTCCTGGCATGTCAGCTGGACACCATGCGAAGATTTTCCAGTGCTCACGGAGGAACTCGATGAGCGTGCTTTCCTATGCGAGGTCCATGTCGTTTGCAATGGACGTCGTCTTTTTTGGGTCTGTCGGGTGGATCTGCACCTCCTTAGAATTTTTCTCGGTGTTAAAAGCTGATTCTTTGTTGGGCCTTCCTACATCTGGCAACACATCATAGTCAGTCGTGAGCCTTGATGCCATATACTCTGCTTGCATCCCAAAGGTTTCTGACAGTCGATGAAAATCCTTATCACATTTATCGGCTAGCGCAAAGCTTCCTTTGACTGTGATTGGTCCCTTAGGTCCAGGCATCCTCCACAACAGGTACGTATAATGTGGTACCGCCATAAACCTAGCATATGCTGGGCGTCCCAACAAAGCGTGGTATTGTGATGGGAAATCCACAACTTCGAATTCCAGCTTCTCTATCCTGTAGTTTTCTCGGGTCCCAAACTGAACGTCGAGATTAATCTTCCCAAGCGGATAACTTGGCTTCTCCGGTGTAATACCATGGAATCGCGTGTCGGTTGGTTTCAGGTTTGCTAGGGATATGTTCATCTTCCTTAGTGTATCTGCATACATAAGGTTTAAACTGCTGCCGCCATCTATGAACACTCGCGATACGTTGAATCCTGCAATTACTGCTGGTAAGATAAGTGCTGATTGCCCTGGTCGAGGAACTTGCTGTGGATGATCCACTATTGTGAAGCCAATATCTTGCCCTAACCAGTTAAGATACTCGACTGTTGGTGGAGGCATCTTTTCTGCCATGAACACCTGTCGCGAGATTACTTTCTGAGCTCTATTGGATGGTCTGCCTTTCTGAATCATCGAGACCGCTCTGTTAGAGTTGGGATCAACATAAGGCGGTGGTGCAGGTGCTGCCGCTATTCTGAGCTGATGTCGATTATCGTCCGTAATTGCGGGAGGAGGTGGCAAGTGAATCTCACTCCTGGGTCCTTGAGGATTTCTGTGTGCTGCCTGGGCATTGGCATGCCCTGCCCACCTTAACATTGCCTGGAAATTTCGGCAATCCTTTTGCAAGTGTCCTGACTGTCTTTTTCCGTTATTGTCGAGATAAAAATGCATCTGACATGGCCCGTTCATCATCTCCTCGGGAGACACGAAAGGCCTCTGAAACCTTGACCCTGTATTTTGCCTGTTGTTTCGAGAGTCATCTCTGTTGTCGCCTCGCTGCTCCTTGCTCCTCTGATAATCATCTCTGTTGTTTCCTCCGGCGCTTGCTCGGAAGCCAGCCGAAATTTGCCCAGGAGCATCATAGCCCGAGTACTGCCGAGGAAATCGTCGCCTATTTTGATAATTTCGGCCGCGGTCCTCCTCTGGTGACCTATGCCGTTTATTGTGAACAGCATCTTCTCCATCTGCCCATCTGTTTGCTATCTCCATTAGTGCGGATACTGTCTTTGGATTGGTTCTCCCCAAATCCTCGATAAAACCTCCTCGCCTGATTCCTGCGACAAACGCATCTATCGCTCTCTCGTCAGATATATTCTCTGCCGAGTTTTTAATGATATTCCACCTTTGGATGTATTTTCTCATTGATTCGTCTGGCTTTTGTTGACACGCCCTCAATTCCTCTAGCGATGCAGGTTTTTTGTAGGTGGACCGGAAATTCTTGACGAACACATCCTCGAAACTATCCCAGCTGTCGATAGATCCTGGAGGAAGCTTTTTTATCCAAGATCGCGCGGCTCCACTTAAATGCACCTGGATGCTTTGCATAGCTGTTGCTCTGGTTCCTCCTGTAAGCTTCACCGTCTCGAGGTAATCAACTAGCCAATCCTCTGGATCTTGCAGACCGTCAAATTTTTTGAAGTTATCAGGCAGTTTAAACCCTGAAGGGACTCGAGTTTTTCGGACTCTCCTCGTGAAGCATGGCAAACCGCACATGTCCTCGTCGTTTAGTTCTAGGGAATGCCGATGTTCCCTTCTACTTTGCCGTGCTCTGTCCACCCTTGCCTGTGCTGCCGTGTCTCTTGCTCCACTTGTTCCTTCGGGAACCGCTGCTGCTGCCGCAGGTCGTGGACTATTTTTCCTTGCTGTTCCTTCGGGAGGTGTTGATGCAAACGCCGTTCCCATGGCTCCGACTCCTGCCATTGCCATGTTGTACAGTACCTCCCTTGGATCTCCTGGAGGTGGCCTGGATGCAAGGATAAAGGCCTGTGTCGCCATATACCCAGCTTCTGGTGTCTTGGGGATAATATTCCCTCTCGTGTCTATCGACATAAAAGACATGTCGAGGTTTTGAACCAAGTGCTCTCTTTCTCCTTCAGGTATGTTTTGCAACCTTGATCTTGCTCTGTTCCGAGCTTCCCTGTGGCTATCTCCCGAAGTTCCAGATTGTCGACTCAGCTCTGCCCTTCGCCTGCTTGACGCGGAGGCTGCCTCCCTTCTTCTGTTCAGAGCAGCTGTCTGTTTTTCCAATTCCCTCGCAGCTCGTGCGAGCCCATATTGATATGCTTGCAACTCTTCTGGCGTGGCTGTAGTGGCCATTGGTTCTGAGCCATCCATAGCTTTTGCGGCTCTATCCCATGCTGCTTGCGGGAGTTGAACCCTAACACGAGGCGTAGGTCCGACATATTTGTTGCCTAGACCTCGTCGTAAATCAGAGGGATCGACGTATGGATTTCCCAAATCGTCGAAAGCCTCAGACGTTTCCTCCTGATCGCGGCTTGGCTCTCCAATGACATAGATCTGATGCTATTTTGTATTCAGATCTGTGCTGGGTTTGGTGACACCATCATAAAGATTGGTGAAGACCTTGCCCACTGTAGTGGATTTGTCGATGAAGTTGAAGCTGTCGACACTGCTCGAGTCATCGCTTATATAGGAGTCCGCGGATGACTCGAAGGACATGTCGCTGAAGATCTTGGCGAGCTTTTCGCTTGCCCTGGTGCTGATGAAGCGTGGCGATGAAGTCTCCTCTTCGCCTGACTCGATTGACGATGTTGAGCTCGAAAAATCGGAATCGACCGCCGACAATCCCGACGAGATCGGAACTTCGAGACGATACGCTCCCTCTTTTTCGACGCGAAAGTGGAATCTTTCGAACGTCATCTCCATAGGCTCCTCCAGATACGCATATGCATCCAAACGGGAGGGCGGGTGAGGAACAAAATCGACAGGACCAGTTGCGATCTGTTTACCTCGATCCATCGCGTTGCTTGCTGTTGATGAAGTCGACGATCTTGAATGTGCCATCGAGATCAGATCCTTGACGCCTCTAGTCCCCACGGTCGGCGCCAATTGACAAGGGATTAACTTGCCAATGCCTACGGGTTGTAGACTAGGGTTTAATTGGAAGTAGAGGGCAAGTAGATCTCGAAGGTTTCAGCCGAAAAGTACTCGACGATATGAAAACTAGGGTTTGTCTCGACTCCCCCTTATATAGGAGGTGGAGCCGAGGGATTCATATTGTACAAGTTACAGAGTCCGGGAGGGTTTCCAACTCATCCCGCAAGATTACAAATATTATCTCCTAATACAACTCTAGCTTTCCTTAATAACAACTTGGGCTTCTGATTCTTCTTATTCTTCGAGTCGTGGGCCTTCAGTAAACTCCGGGTACTATCTTCGGCAGGCCCATTGGGGATGCCTATGTCACATATGTCCACATCAGCTTCACTAGGCATGGTGCCACCTCGGTGCTGACATTGGGACCCACTGGTCATATCATTTTTTGTCAAAAAAATAGAAAAGTATGATGTTTCTTTCTGTAAAAGTAAAGTGATGGTATTTGGTAAATTTAAGTATAAAAACGGTTGGTTCATGCTATGAACTCAATGAACGGCTAGGTGAGGAGTAATGTTTTTGTGGCCGTGACGCTTTCGGTTTTGTTTGTGCGTGGGGCTTGATTAACTAGGCGCCAGTTACGGCTTGGGTGAGTGACGATGGACAGGAGTAGGATAGGTCCGCGCACTTAGCACTAGCTACGCGCCCGATGGTTACGGTCACTAGTGCCGTGGCGAGTGTGCCGCCCCACTACCCAAGGAAATTAAACGGCAAACGGCCCTGCGTGCGCATTGACCCAGAGCCGATAAACGTTTCGCGAGTGCGCGCGCCACGTCACGCATCGGTCGTTTCCCGCGCACCACCACCCGTTCGTCCCGAGCCCAAATGGTGCGCGCTGCCCACCGTGTCGGCCGCACCGATCGATCGGCGCATATAAGCACGCGCGCGAGCGAGCCCTGGTCAGTTACACTCGCGGCAGCACCACGGCACGGTGCAGGTAGATCACTCGCGGCCGCACCGTCCCCGATCTCCGTGCTCCGGTCATGGCGACGCCGCGAGCCGCCTTGCTCGCCTCGCTCCTCGTGGCGCTCTGCTGCTGCTCGTCTCTTCGGACAGGGCTCGCTCGGAGCGGCGCGGAGGAGGAAGGGTCGGCATTGCGCAGCCGCGGTCCGTACGTGGACGAGGTGAAGTTCGACTTCACGCCGTTCCTGATCCAGTACCGGAGCGGCCGGGTGCAGCGGCTGATGGGCACGAGCGTGGTGCCGCCGTCGCTGGACGCGCGAACGGGGGTCGCCTCCCGCGACGTGGTGATCGACCGGGCCACGGGCCTCGCCGTCAGGGTCTACCGCCCGAGCCAGAGCCGCACCAACAAGAAGCTGCCCGTGCTCCTCTACTTCCACGGCGGCGCGTTCGTTGTCGAGTCGGCCTTCGGCCCGGCCTACCACGGCTACCTCAACGCGCTCGCGGCGAGGGCGGGCGTCATCGCGGTGTCGGTGAACTACCGCCTCGCGCCCGAGCACCCGCTCCCCGCCGCCTACGACGACTCCTGGGCGGCGCTCCAGTGGGTGCTCTCCAGCGCGCGGAACGGCTCGCGCTCCTGGCTCGCTAGGCACGGGGACATGTCCCGCCTGTTCGTCGGCGGCGACAGCGCCGGCGGCAACATCGCGCACAACCTGGCCATGCGCGCGGGCGGCGAGGAGCAGAGCCTTGTAGTAGCCACCGGCAGCAGCAAGGCGCGGACCATCGTCAGGATCAGGGGCGTGGCGCTGCTGGACCCGTACTTCCTAGGCGCGCGCGCGGGCCCGTGGGCGGAGCGGGCGTGGGGGTTCATCTGCGCGGGGCGGTACGGGACGGGCCACCCGTACGTGGACCCGGCGGCGCTGCCGGCGGGCGCGTGGCGGCGGCTGGGCGGGGCGCGCGTGCTGGTGACGGTGTCGGGGCGGGACCGGCTGGGACCGTGGCAGAGCGGCTACGTCGGCGCGCTCCGGGGCAGCGGCTGGGGCGGGGAGGCGCGCCTGTACGAGACCCCCGGCGAGGGCCACTGCTTCTTCCTCAACTACCTCGCGTCGCCCAAGGCCGCCATGCATATGGCCACGCTCGCCGACTTCGTGAACCAAGCCTAGGCTTCGAGCTCTTGGTCGATCGGCGGCGCGGTAACTTGGGGAGACGGTTATATACATAGCGTAATAAGTACAGTAGTGAGTGAGAGCGTGTGTTACTGCCACCTCTGTTTCGTTGTTTGTAACGGCAGTGACAAATGGCTTAATTTGTTCGCCGCGGCCGGAGAATGCACTGTATTCCTCCCGTGCCACCATTGTTGAATTTTGGAACAGATATATATGGATGGCTCGATCGATTTCGACTTGCCCCAAGTTAATAAAGGCAGAAGTGGCTCGTGTAGCAAGCCGTCGGCTACGTGTTTCCCATGTTGCCGGCTGAATCTTGAAGTGTGTTCCTCCTCTTCATTTCATCCACGCTCCCCGGCATGCATGACCTCACGGCGTCGGCGTGCATGGTCGTGAACGACTAGGCTTTCACCTGCGCTTGTGCTGCATCATAATCTTTCTGCAAGAAAAATAATAACACACACGTCCTTGAGAAGTTCAGGTTTATCTTTTTTTTTTCTCCATCCCTCAACGGGGCGCCGTGAGTCCGTGAGCTAACCTCTGGACCATCGGTAGCAAAGCTCGTATCTGAAGAAGTTCAAAAAAAAAAATGATGCTTGTGGAAGCAACGCAGAAAAGTCATCAACGCAGAACAGAGGATGTTGCGACCATGATCTTGAGAGATCACAGTCTCGAGAAGCTATTGCCAAGGTGGGAAATATAATCCCAACTTCGGTTAGATAGAGATGGGGGATGTAAAACTCTCAAGTTCCGCGACGGAGATGTACCTGGCTAAGCTTCATGAGGCCGAAGCGGCCGCCTTTTAAGACCCCTATGGCACACGGAAGACATTTTCCTTATGTGGTGCGAAATACCGCTGACCCCAATAATTATAATCGTGTGCGCGTGGTGAGGGCAGACTCTAGAGGGAGTACAACTCAAACTCTTATGTTTAACAGAAACTTCGCACATGACTCAGCTTGTAGAAAGCGTAGGCAGACGCTTGTCATTCAAGATCTAATGTCGGACGATGGACTTCAACCTCCAGCCCCTCGATGTTGCTCCAAAGAAAAAACGTCAATCTAGGTGGGCTAAATGACCTCTATTCTCACCGCCGCCCATGTCCCTTCACCGGAGACGAAAAACTCGAAGGCACAACGGGACCAGACGGACTAATCTGAGGTTGCCTCAGCCTCCAGCCACCCTACTGGCTGGTGGAGGGAAGGGGATCCAGCTGCGTTGGCGCCATCCACCGAGGGGAGAGCTGATCGCCTCCTGAGGAAACTTAGGAACAAAAAAATGCTTCGCGTCCTAGTACCACAGAGGTGATTGATAAGATAAATTTTGAGATCTCTCGGATAGGCCTTCGGTGGGCTGTCCATTTGGCACGATACAAAGGTTCACATCTATCTTACCTCTAGAAGTCAAGGGCTACAATAGTATTTTCTTTAGAATCAAGAGCTTATGAAGATTAATAAAAAACACCATAACCAGTAGTGCTTGATACAAGTTATAATAAATGCAGTGATCCCAAGTTCGCTGAAGAAATGAAATTGAGGCAAACTCACATGAGTATGAGCTGCTACGTTACCTTTGTCTTAACATGAACCCGACTCAAAAGATATGCATCTTCCTGTAAAATGTTGAATTTCATTTAGAACAGGGTAGCATCATGGCCTTTGGCTAGTGCTCTTGAGAAATGGTCTGGTCTACCTCATTTCTCAAAAGATGTATTTACACTATCCCTTATTTTATTTCTTATTCCTAGAGGATTTTTGTATTAAGTTCTCCTCTTTCCGGTTAAGATATACAAAGAGACCTGCCAACTATCTTTTAGTGAATCTTTTAAAGAAAGATTATGTTTAGGTTTTTCTTTACTCTGTCCTCAAACCATAATTTTCTTTTTTCTACTTTCTAGAATATATAAACTGGATAGAGACCAAATTTTCAAGTTTGACCAAATAAAATAATGAACATTTTCTTTAGAGGATGGACAAGACAGAGAGCAGTTCTGTTTAAAGGAGAGAGAGAGAGAGGGAGAGGGAGAGGGAGAGGGAGAGGGGGAGGGAGGGAGGGAGGGAGGGAGAGAGGGAGAGGGAGAGGAAGAGAGAGAGATGGATGGATGGATGGATGGATGGACGGAGGGAGGGGGAGAGCGAGAGCGCGTGAATGCTATACGCCGACTAGGTCTGCACGTACCGCGCACTGTACATGCCGACCCAGTAAGGCGCGCTAGCGTTTTTCTTTAAATCATGTTTCTTCTTTTTTCCCTTTTTGTTTTGTTTTGTTTTCGTTTCTGATTCTTTTTGTTTTCTGTTTCTTTTTTTAAAAGATTCAAAAAATGTTAAGATTTAAAAATTATATTTTTTGAAAACTATGCAGATTTTAAAAAGTGTTCAAATTGAAAATATAAGTTTGAAAATGTTCAAATAGAAAAAATGTGTAAATTCGAAATTTGAATAAATTTTGAATTTTGAACGATTTTGAAATTTGAACAAAATTAAAATTCAAACATTTATAAGATCTGTAAAATCCAAATCAAATTATAAAAGTTAAAGTAGAAAAATAAAACAGAAAAAATTAAAAGAATGTTAGTTTTTAAAAACAAAACTATAAACAGAAAAATAAAAAAAGGCGTTTTGCCTGATAGGCCCCGGCCCAGTTAACAACTGTCGGGTCGAAGGGGTGTGCCGCATCCCATAAGTGCTGACCTGGGGGGACTGCTATACGCCGACCTGGTCGGCGCGTGCGGGGTGCCGCACAGCCCCAGCGACCAGGTCGGGTAGTTTGGGCCGCGGCCCATTAGCTCAGGTACGTTTTTTTTTTGTTTTTTCTTCTTCTCTTTCTTCTGTTTTTTTTTCTGTTATTAATATTTTTCTTTTTCAAAATCTAACATTTTTTATGAAATTATTTTTCAAGATTTTTTTTTCAAACTATGAACATTTTTAAATTCAACAGTTTTAAAATTTGAGAGATTTTATATTTTGAATATTTTTCAAAAAAATATATTTTTCAAAATTTGAACATTTTTCACGTTTGAACGGTTTTTAAATTTGAATGGTTTTTAAATTTGAATATTTTTCATGTTTGAACAATTTTCAAATTTGAACAATTTTTAAATTTGAACGATTTTTAAATTTGAACATGTTTCATGTTTGAACAATTTTCATGTTTGAACGATTTTTAAATTTGAACGGTTTTCAGATTTTAAACGGTTTTTATATTTGAACATTTTTTTAATTTAATTTTTTAAAATATTTCTATTTTTCGAATCTGAAAAATAAAAGTAAAAAAAGTAAATAGAAAAAACGAAAGAAAAACGAAAACAGAAAACAGAAAAAAGAAAACAGGAAAAAAAGAAACAAAAAAGAAACAAAAAAGAAAAGAAAAATCAAAAAGAAGACAGCCCGCACCTAACTGGGCCGGCCCGTACCGCGCACGGGGTGTGCGGCGCGCGGTACGCGCTGACCTGGTCGGTGTATAGGGTTTGCCCTGACGGGGAGTGCTGTACACCGACCTGGTCGGTGTGTACGGGCCACCGCACACCCCACCGACCAGGCCGGTTAGTTGGGCCGCGGCCCATTAGTAGTAGGTACGTTTTTTTTTGCTGTTTCTTTTTTGTTAATATTTTCTTTTTTAATATCTAACTTTTAAAAAAAATATTTCAGAGAACAAATTTTCAAAATCTGTTCAGATTCGAAATTTTGGAAATTTTAAAAATGTTCAGATTTTGATTTAATTTTTTTCGAAATTTGAACATTTTTTCGAATTTGAACATTTTTCCAAATTTGAACGCTTTATATATTTGAACGGATTTCAAATTTGAACGCTTTTATAATTTGAACATTTTTCAAATTTGAACGGATTTCAAATTTGAACAATTTTTTGTATTTGAACATTTTTCAAATTTGAACGGATTTCAGATTTGAACTTTTTTTGTATTTAAACGGTTTTAAAATTTGAACGTTTTTAAAATTTGAACATTTTTTAAATTTTGAATAGTTTTCAATTTTGAAATTTTTCTGAATTTGAAATATTTTCAAATTTGAACAAAAATAAATATAAACAAAAAAGAAACAAAACAAAAAAAAAAGAAACAAAAAAGGAACAGAAAATAAAAAAGGAAAAGGAAAAAGAAAAGAAAAAAGAAAAGAAAAGAAAGAAAGAGAAACAGAAAACAGAAAAAAGAGGCGAACTGGGCCGACCAGGCCGGCCCATACCGCGCGCGGGGGGTGTGCGGCGCGCGGTAGGGACCGACCTGGTCGGTGTATAGGATTTGCCCTCCTGTACACCGCCAATTGCGGCACGAGGTGACTGGCAGCCCCTGAAGCAATTGCGACACAGACCGGCCCATTAACATAAGTGAGATCGTACGGCATCAGCAGCGTACGTGAGCTAGCTCTTTTTTGTTTCTTTTTTTTTCTATTTTTATTTCCTTTTGTTTATTTCCTGTTTTCTTTTGTGTTTTTCAAAATCTAAGCACTCGGACAACTGATTTTTTTTCTTCAAAAATGAATAATTTTAAATCTGAACATTTTTTAAAACTGATCATTTTGAAATCTGAACATTTTTCAAAAAATAAAT
The DNA here is from genome assembly GCF_019359855.2 of Lolium perenne. Classification (NCBI taxonomy): domain Eukaryota; kingdom Viridiplantae; phylum Streptophyta; class Magnoliopsida; order Poales; family Poaceae; genus Lolium; species Lolium perenne. The sequence continues at coordinate 121,854,780 of NC_067250.2, read as the reverse complement.
GTTTCCCTACATTGAATGTTTAAAAAAACTGAACATTTTAATCTGATTTTTTAATGAACTTTTCATAACTGAACATTTCTTAAATGTTCGAAAATTTTAAAATCAAATAGAAAACCGCACAGAGAAAGGACTGAAAAAACCCGCGGCACACAAAATAGAGCAAAACCGAAGCAAAGAACCCTGAGAAAACCAGAACTAAGACAAAAAAAATGCAACTAGCATCAAGAATCAAAACCCTAGACGAGCGAAAATGGGCTAGTCCCAAATTCTCGCATTAGCTCAAAGGGGTGTACAGTGTGAGTGCTTTTGCACCGCAGCAGGTGTCTTTCCGCCTAGTCACCACCTAAGATATCCTTGGTTCCTTTTATTTGCAAAAGGGATCCTGTCATTAAAAGAAACATCGAATAGTATAAAGCACCTCAGATTTTACCAAAGAAAGTCGCATCATTTGACTTCATAATTGTACCAACATGCATATCGGATACCTCAGATTTTACTATCAAAAATCTGTAGCCAATGCTATGAAATGCATATCCCAGAAGAACACAATTCACGGTTTTTGGTCCAAGCTTGCGCTTCTTGGGTATCGGCACATTCACTTTCGCCATACATCCCCAAGTTCGTAGGTAAGAGAGTTTCAGTCTTTTCCTTTCCCATTCCTCAAACGGTGTAATGGTTTTGTTCTTTGTGGGGACACGGTTTAGGACATGACATGCAGTCAATATCGCCTCCCCCCACCATGTCTTGGATAGACCTGATGTATCTAACATGGCGTTAACCAAATCAGTTAGAGTACGGTTCTTTCTTTCGGCCACCCCATTTGACTGAGGTGAGTAGGGAGGCGTCCTCTCATGGATAATACCATGTTCCGCACAAAAAGAATCAAACTCGTTGGAAAAATACTCTCCACCACGATCAGACCTTAGCCGCTTGATCTTTCGATCAAGTTGGTTTTCTGCTTTAGCTTTAAAGATTTTGAAGTGATTAAGAGCTTCATCTTTAGATTTCAGGAGATACACATAACAATATCGAGTAGAGTCATCAATTAAAGTCATGAAGTATCTTTTCCCTCCTTTTGTCAATTCACCATTCATTTCACAAAGATCCGAATGTATAAGCTCCAGTGGTGCCAAGTCTCTTGCCTCCGCAGTCTTGTGAGACTTACGTGGTTGCTTAGCTTGCACACATACTTCATAATTCGCTAGCCGCGTCATGCACCCAAAATTAATATGACAAAGTCGTGAATGTCAAATATCGGACTCACTATCATTGCGAACATGATTAATAATTTGAGTACATAAGTCTGACAAAGATAAGCGGAACAAGCCTCCGCACACATAGCCATTTCCAACAAATTGTCCACACTTGGAAATTACAACTTTATTGGACTCAAAAACCAACTTAAAACCATCTCGGCATAAAAGCGATCCGCTAACGAGATTCTTATTAATGGAGGGAACGTGCTGCACATTCTTCAGATGGTCTTTCCCGAAGTAAACTTCAGATCCACCGTACCAACACCACGAACAGAAGCACGTGAGCCGTTTCCCATCACCACGGAGGAAGTCCTTGCGACCTGATAAGAAGAAAACATAGACACATCAGAACATACATGTGTATTGGCTCCGGTGTCTATCCACCAATCATGAGAATTACATACTAAAAGGACAGTAGGAGAAATACCGTACCCAACGTCCTTCATCTCAGGATCAACGCCAATAACAACATTTGCGAACTTGCCGCTGTTCCCACGCCGATCATGGCGTTCTGGGCAATCAGGAGCCCAATGTCCAGGAGCGCCACAAACATGGCAGTTCCCTTTCTTCTTACAAGGAGTCTTCCTCTTGAAGTTGGTTGAGTTGGAGGCTTTGTTCTTCTCGTCATACTTGCCTTTTTCATTGTTCTTATTCTTAGACTTGTGAGATTGGAAGTTCTTCTTTTGTACCACATTGGCACTAGAACCTCCCTCAAAGCTACGAGCGCGTGTGTCCTTTGCTCTCGCCTTCTCTTCCACATGAAGCGAGCCAATGAGATCCGAAACGGAAAACTCTTGTCTCTTATGTTTCAGAGAAGTAGCAAAGTTCCTCCACGAAGGAGGAAGCTTGGCAATAATGCCACCGGCCACAAATTTGTTCGGTAAGGTACACTTAAATTGCTCGAGTTCTTTGGCAAGTGACTGAATCTCATGAGCCTGCTCAACCACTGTGACGCCCCGGAACCGGTACCATGAGGATTCCAGCGATCCCGCCGAAATCCGCACGATATCGATTCAGAGACGCCCTTCGACACGACGTGCGCGACGAGTCACACACGTGATGCCAGAGGAATTAACACGAGCGGTAACATTACAACAGGATTACAATAGAGCCCACAAGAAACATATATTACAACAACGACTCCAACGAGTCAAGATCCAAATCATACAGAAGATCGAATACGTCTGAGTACGGACAAGATACAAATTGGACTAAGAGTCCTGAACAAAACCAGTGGCGTCCATAACCCTGCCCAGGCCAAGCCGGAAGGGTAACCTTGCTAACGTCGACATCTCGTACCTGCCGAAGTCGGGCCATCGATTGCCGACAAGAGGAGGAAACAAACGAGAAAGAGAAAAGGCGAGGGTAAGTACCAAGGAACGAACTCCGGCACGTACTTAGCGAGACTAGAAATGGCTATGCTCACCAGGCGAATATATCACCGGGGGCTATATGGTAGGTTAAGCGGCAGCAAAACTATAACCAATAGAGACACACTACAACAACCGTCTACTCAGAGAAGATAAGAGAGCGCACAAGGTAACAAATAAATACTACACAAACATAACCCATCCAAATACACATATCCCCTTCAACAAAGCGAAGAAGCAATGTAAAAGGCACTCCACAGTTGACAATTTTATTATATGTTGGTTGTAGTAATGCTATATTACTACGCAAGTTATTATCAGATTATTAGCAACAAGATAACGGTGTAAGTTGTTCTATGATCAAGCTATACAATTTCAAGTCGTCCATAACCGCGGACACGGCTTATCGATAATATGTACACACTGCAGGGGTTGCCCAAATGTAACCATATGCATGCTCGACCCGCTTCTTACAGGCGATGTCTCACAACAAGACTGTTCCCAGTTCAACAAGAAAGTCTAGGGGGGCCACCCAACTAAGCTACCCGTGACGAAGTTCGGCCGTACTCCGAGACGGACCCAGAGGTTGCGTAGGCGTCTAGGCGGGCACTAACGGCCAAGCACTATATAAGTCGTCTAGCAATGATGCAGTACGGTACAGAATATAAACACCCGAAGGCAACAGGAAGTAAATCGTGCATATCGTGCATATGAGAAAATAAAACCAAGGTTGTGGCCCCCTTTTCAACAGACTTGAGAAAAGGTAAAGGGTGAGGGGGGTCCCAATAAACATCCCCACGTACGGGTAGAGCGCTCAATCTCGGAACAGATAACAAGAACTCGGGTCCTAGGGGACATTAGCGAGTCAAAGTTTCGATGCTTTCGCAAAGGGGCTCACAGATGCCTCTGCTTACAATTTTAGTTGTTAACAATAAAGTAAAGCATGCATATCTCCAACAACTTATATAGCATGTGATAACCTCCCAACAACCCAACATTTCCCGATAACAGATCGAGATAAACAACAGAGACTAAACACGCCTACGACTCGCAAGGCTCAAACATCAAGCAACGGCTATGGGTAAGGAATGATACATATACAATTATTATGGTAAACAAGTGGAATAGGACACGTGACTTGATAAAGAATCGCAACATAAGAATAGCAGTGAGAGGGAGAGCAAAATATAAAATAGGTGAAGAGGGAGGGCTCGCCTGTGAAAAGCTGCAGAAAAACTTGTTGGAGAACTCGTCGTATCTCACATCAACACTTCGGGTTCCTATCCGGGAAGAAGCAAAGCACTACAACAACCAACGGATGCACATCTTACTACCACGGCAAAAGAATCAGCATGCTCATGGTATGATATGCATGGCATGGCAAACATGATGCGATGCAACTTATCCATATTAATCGGAGTCGGAACCCCAGACAAACAAATTAGGTTGGACTTGCATTTTCTACCTACAAATTTAAGGGTGGATTAGCATGGCAGTAGCATGGCAAGGGTGAGCTACATCAAAATTAATTGGAGCGGGGAAACCTTAGTCGGTGTCCGAAATACTCCGGGTATATGTGAGGTGAACATACACGAACTATCACACGCGACATGATGCGAGATCCAAATAGATGAATAGATGGCATATTCATGTTCCTTATGTTTTTCTGATCAATTTTCATACAGAACACATTTTATTTCGAGTTATAGTTTAGGAGATATGCATTTTGCAAGAATTACACAAATCCTGCTATTTTCGGAAAAACAGAAATAGGCCAGGGGCGTTTCTCACCCAGGAACAGCTAGCCACAGGAGCTGACATGCGGGGCCACGGTACTGACTGGGCTGCGGGTTGGTCACAACCTGCAGGGGGGTTTTGTAAAGATTAGCAGGGACAGGGGCGTCGGGTGGATAGACAAAGCTGCAGGGGGTATCTGCAAAAGGGAACAGATCCAGATCTGAGGAGGGTTTCTCACCCAGGGGAGATCTAGGCGATCTGGCTGACAGGTGGAGCCGAGGGGACGACGTGGCGAAGCTTGCGCGCGCGCCCAGAAGGTGTTCGATGGGGGGATGTCGCGCGCGTCGCGGGGAGCGGCGGTGACCACGCAGGGCGTTGATACGTCTCCAACGTATCTATAATTTTTGATGTTCCATGCTTGTTTTATGACAATACCTACATGTTTTGCTCGCACTTTATAATGATTTCATGCATTTTCCAGAACTAACCTATTAACAAGATGCCACAGTGCCAGTTCCTGTTTTCTGTTGTTTTTGGTTCTAGAAAGGCTGTTCGGGCAATATTCTCGGAATTCGACGAAACAAAGACCCAGTATCTTATTTTTCCCGGAAGATTCCAGAACACCGAAGGGGAGACGAAAATGGGCCAGGGGGGCCCCACACCACAGGGCCGCGCGGGCTCCACCCTGGCCGTGCTGGCCTATGGGGAGGGAGCCCTGGCGCCCTTCCGACTCCGCCTCTTCGCCTATAAGAGCCCTTTCGACCTAAAAACGCGATACAAATTGACGAAACTCCAGAAAGACTCCAGGGGCGCCGCCGCCATCGCGAAACTCCAATTCGGGGGACATAATCTCTGTTCCGGCACGCCGCCGGGACGGGGAAGTGCCCCCGGAAGCCATCTCCATCGACGCCACCGCCTCCATCATGCTCCGTGAGTAGTTCCCCCATGGACTACGGGTTCTAGCTGTAGCTAGTTGGTACTCTCTCCCCCATGTACTTCAATACAATGATCTCATGAGCTGCCTTACATGATTGAGATTCATCTGATGTAATCAGTGTTGTGTTTGTTGGGATCCGATGGATTGTTATATTATGATTAGTCTATCTATATAAGTTTGTGAAGTTATTGTTGCTGCAATCTTGTTGTGTTTAATGCTTGTCACTAGGGCCCGAGTGGCATGATCTTAGATTTAAGCTCTATACTTATTGCTTAGATTGTATCTACAAGTTGTTTGCACATGTCTATGTCCGGAACCCGAGGCCCCAGAGTGACAAGAATCGGGATAACTGGAGGGGAAGGCTTAGGTATGAGGATCACATGTTTTCACGGAGTGTTAATGCTTTGCTCCGGTGCTCTATTAAAAGGAGTACCTTAATTTCCAGTAGATTCCCTAGAGGCCCGGCTGCCACCGGCTGGTAGGACAAAAGATGTTATGCAAGTTTCTCATTGCGAGCACGTATGACTATATATGGAAAACATGCCTACATGATTAATAATCTTGATGTTCTATCTTAATGCTATTTCAATCATATCAATTGCCCAACTGTAATTTGTTCACCCAACACTTGTTATTGGAGAGTTACCACTAGTGTAGATAGCTGGGAACCCCGGTCCATCTTTCATCATCATATACTCGTTCCTACATGTCTTTGGAAGTAGTATCAACTATTTTCTGGTGCCATTGCTCTCATATTACTGCTACTGCTGCTGTGTTACTGTTACTACTGCTCTCATATTACTGATGCTTTCACATCACCCCTGTTACTAGTGATTTTCTAGGTGCAGCTGAATTGACAACTCAGTTGTTAAGGCTTATAAGTATTCTTTACCTCCCCTTGTGTCGAATCAATAAATTTGGGTTTTACTTCCCTCGAAGACTGTTGCGATCCCCTATACTTGTGGGTTATCAAGACTATTTTCTGGCGCCGTTGCCGGGGAGGTAAGGTAAAAGGCACTCACACTCCGGACCCCGGCAACTAAGCTATTTTCTGGCGCCGTTGCCGGGGGGGGCATAGCTCTACTCATAAGTTCACCTGGGGAGTACACTCTACCTCTCTCTCTGTTTTATTTTGTTTTGTTTTGCTTAGTTTACTTTTGTCTAGTTTATTTGTGCTTAGTTTATTTCTGTCTAGTATTGTTTTGCTTAGTTTACTTTTGTCTAGTTTCTTTTTGTTTTGTTTTACTTTTCTCATATACCCAAAAATCCATAAAAATTTGAAAAACCTAAAAATTAAAAACTGTTGTTATGGAAGAACCCACAACCTATTTGGAGCTTATAGAATTATATATTAATTATAGAGAATCAAGAACGGGAAAAGTTATGAGTGTTGTGATAGAAAAATTGAATACAATTGCTAAAATCTTGCTTAAACACCATGATATAAACTGTTGCTCTAAACAGGATACTAAACATCTTAAATTTCAATGTGGCTTTAGTGAGAAAGTTTTAATTAAGAACTATAATTGGAATAACTATATTCATTTTGGGTTCGAAGAGGTAGAACAATTTGTCTTATTTATGGGAGCATCTAAGATAGAATCCTTCATGGCTGAAAATTATGAAACTTGTGTTGTTTGTAAGGACCTTAAAGATTATGTATCTTCTATCCTTAATTTTTGCATAGAAAGTTACAGTGATAATCCTTATATCATTGATTATAAAGAGAGACTCATTAATGCACAAGAATGCACTCACAATTTGCAGGAACCGGTGGAAGAAGAAATTGATGAACCTGAAAGCTCATTGGATGAAAAAGAGGAGGAAATTGATGAACCTGAAAGCTCATTGGATGAAAAAGAAGAGGAGAGTGATGAACAAAAGGAGGAAGAATGGATTAGCTACCCATGCCAACCTTCTAATGAGAGTAACTCTTTATCTCCTACATTATTTGATTGTCCTCCATGCTTACCAAAGGAGGATGAATGTTATGTTCCTGTGGATTCGCTTGAAATATTCCCTATGAGTAAAACTTGTGAGAATAATTATGCTACTGTTATCTATGATAATCCATGCTACTTTGATAAATTTTATGATAATGCTTTGTTTGTGCCTGATGTCGAAATGCATGGTACTAAAGAGTTTTGCTTAGCAAATGTTTATGATAAATCTCTAGATGATGGTCCTATGTTACTTGATAATATTAATTGTACTACTAATGAAAATGGGATTGGAGAAGTCTTGACTTTATCTAGGAGTCCCATATCTTTTGAGATTGATCAATCATCTTGTTATATTATTGATAAAAGTGGGTTTGAAAGTTCTGATCCTATTATTTTTGAGCTTGATAAAAATTATGTGTTTGTAGATCATGAAAATCATGCTTTATGTGATAGTTATATTGTTGAGTTTATCCATGGAGCTACTGAAAATTATTATGAGAGAGGAAAATATGGTTGTAGAAATTTGCATGGTACTAAAACACCTCTCTATATGCTGAAACTTTTGAAGTTACTCTTGTTTTATCTTGCTATGCTTGTTACTGTTCTTCATGAATTTATTTGTGTACAAGATTCCTATGCATAGGAAGTGGGTTAGACTTAAATGTGTTTTGAATTTGCTTTTTGATGCTCTCTTTTGCTTCAACTCTTATTCTTTACGAGTGCATCATTAAAATTGCTGAGCCCATCTTAATGGCTATAAAGAAAGAACTTCTTGGGAGATAACCCATGTCTTTATTTTGCTACTGTTTTATTGTGTCTTGGAAGTTGTTACTACTGTAGCAACCTCTTCTTATCTTTATTTTATTGCAATGTTGTGCCAAGTAAAGTCTCTAATAGAAGGTTGATGCTAGATTTGGATTTCTGCGCAGAAACAGATTTCTATCTGTCACGAATTTGGGCAGGGCTCTCTGTAGGTAACTCAGAAAAATCTGCCAATTTACTTGCGTGTTCCTCAGATATGTACGCAACTTTCATTAGTTTTGAGTTTTCTGATTTGAGCAACGGAAGTACCTCTTAAAAATTCGTCTTTACTGGATGTTCTGTTTTGACAGATTCTGTCTCTGTTTTTTGCATTGTCTCTTGTGGACTTTAAGCAAGACTTTCTAGACTTGGAGAGCTGTAGCTAATGTTTTATTGAGTTCTTGCAATGTTTCACTACAGGACTAAAGTGGATTAAAGTTTTTTGAGTACTAACCCCTCTAATGAAGTTTATGAGAAGTTTGGTGTGAAGGAAGTTTTCAAGGGTCAAGAGAGGAGGATGATATATGATCAAGAAGAGTGAAAAGTCTAAGCTTGGGGATGCCACCGTGGTTCATCCCTACATATTTCAAGAAGACTCAAGCGTCTAAGCTTGGGGATGTCCAAGGCATCCCCTTCTTCATCAACTTATCAGGTTTCTTCTATTGAAACTATATTTTTATTCGGTCACATCATATGTTCTTTACTTGGAGCGTCTGTTTGTTTTTTTATTTTTGTTTGTGTTTGAATAAATTCGGATCCTAGCAATCCTTGTTTGGGAGAGAGACACGCTCCGCTTTTTCATATGAACACTCGTGTTCTTCGCTCTTACTTTTAATGTTCAATGACAAAAGTTGGAAGCTATTGCACTCATTGTTATTTGGTTGGAAACAGAAAATTCTTCATATTACCTTGAATAATTTGATACTTGACAATTGTTTTGAGCTCTCAAGTAGATCATGTTTAAGTTCTTGCATCATGTAGTTTAAATCTATTAGTGGAGAACTACCGTAGAGCTTGTTGAAATTGGTTTGCATGATTGGTCTCTCTAAGGTCTAGATATTTTCTGGTAAAAGTGTTTGAGCAACAAGGAAGACAGTGTAGAGTCTTATAATGCTTGCAATATGTTCTTATGTAAGTTTTGCTGTACCGGTTCATACTTGTGTTTGCTTCAAACAAGCTTGCTAGCCAAAGCCTTGTACTGAGAGGAAATGCTTCTCGTGCATCCAAAACCTTGAGCCAAAACCTATGCCATTTGTGTCCACCATATCTACCTACTATGTGGTATTTCCTGCCATTCCAAGCAAATACTTCATGTGCTACCTTTGAACAATTCAAAAACTATTATCTCTTATTTGTGTCAATGTTTTATAGCTCATGAGGAAGTATGTGGTGTTTATCTTTCAACCTTGTCATTTACTTCTGACAGACTTTCACAATGGACTAGTGGCACATCCGCTTATCCAATAATTTTGCAAAAAGAGTTGGCAATGGGGTTCCCAGCCCCAATTAATTACAACTTTCACTAATAATTCTCTTCACGTGTTTTGCCCTGATCTATCAGTAAGCAACTTAATTTTGCAAATAGACACTCCTTCATGGTATGTGAATGTTGGAAGGCACCCGAGGATTCGGTTAGCCATGGCTTGTGTAAGCAAAAGGTTGGGAGGAGTGTCATCCATAAATAATGAAACTAAAATACATGTGTAAACAAAAGAGAAGAGGGATGATCTACCTTGCTGGTAGAGATAACGTCCTTCATGGGAGCCGCTCTTGAAAGTCTGGTTGATAAGGTAGTTGGAGTACCCGCTACCATTCGTTGACAACAACAAACACCTCTCAAAACTTTACTTTTATGCTCTCTATATGATTTCAAAACTTAAAAAGCTCTAGCACATGATTTAATCCCTGCTTCCCTCTGCGAAGGGCCATTCTTTTACTTTTATGTTGAGTCAGTTTACCTACTTCCTTCCATCTTAGAAGCAAACACTTGTGTCAGCTGTGCATTGATTCTTACATACTTGCTTATTTGCATTCATCATATTACTTTGTGTTGACAATTATCCATGAGATATGCATGTTGAAAGTTGAAAGCAACTGCTGAAACTTATATCTTCCTTTGTGTTGTTTCGATGCCTTTACTTTGAATTTATTGCTTTATGAGTTAACTCTTATGCAAGACTTTTTGATGCTTGTCTTGAAAGTACTATTCATGAAAAGTTTTGCTATATATTATCTACTTGTTAGCAAATATAGATCATTGCCTTGAGTCACTGCATTCATCTCATATGCTTACAATAGTATGATCAAGATTATGTAAGTAGCATGTCACTACAGAAATTATTCTTTTTATCATTTACCTACTCGAGCGCGAGTAGGAACTAAGCTTGGGGATGCTTGATACGTCTCCAACGTATCTATAATTTCTGATGTACCATGCTTGTTTTATGACAATACCTACATGTTTTGCTTGCACTTTATAATGATTTCATGCATTTTCCGGAACTAACCTATTAACAAGATGCCACAGTGCCAGTTCCTGTTTTCTGTTGTTTTTGGTTCCAGAAAGGCTGTTCGGGCAATATTCTCGGAATTCGACGAAACAAAGACCCAGTATCTTATTTTTCCCGGAAGATTCCAGAACACCGAAGGGGAGACGAAGATGGGCCAGGGGGGCCCCACACCACAGGGCCGTGCGGGCTCCACCCTGGCCGCGCCGGCCTATGGGGAGGGAGCCCTGGCGCCCTTCCGACTCTGCCTCTTCGCCTATAAGAGCCCTTTCGACCCAAAAACGCGATACGAATTGACGAAACTCCAGAAAGACTCCAGGGGCGCCGCCGCCATCGCGAAACTCCAATTCGGGGGACAGAATCTCTGTTCCGGCACGCCGCCGGGACGGGGAAGTGCCCCCGGAAGCCATCTCCATCGACGCCACCGCCTCCATCATGCTCCGTGCTACGGGTTCTAGCTGTAGCTAGTTGGTACTCTCTCCCCCATGTACTTCAATACAATGATCTCATGAGCTGGCTTACATGATTGAGATTCATCTGATGTAATCGGTGTTGTGTTTGTTGGGATCCGATGGATTGTTACATTATGATTAGTCTATCTATATAAGTTTGTGAAGTTATTGTTGCTGCAATCTTGTTCTGTTTAATGCTTGTCACTAGGGCCCGAGTGGCATGATCTTAGATTTAAGCTCTATACTTATTGCTTAGATTGTATCTACAAGTTGTTTGCATATGTCTATGTCCGGAACCCGAGGCCCCAGAGTGACAGCAACTGGGATAACTGGAGGGGAAGGCTTAGGTATGAGGATCACATGTTTTCACGGAGTGTTAATGCTTTGCTCCGGTGCTCTATTAAAAGGAGTACCTTAATTTTCAGTAGATTCCCTAGAGGCCCGGCTGCCACCGGCTGGTAGGACAAAAGATGTTATGCAAGTTTCTCATTGCGAGCACATATGACTATGTATGGAAAACATGCCTACATGATTAATAATCTCTATGTTCTGTCTTAATGCTATTTCAATCCTATCAATTTTCCAACTATAATTTGTTCACCCAACACTTGTTATTGGAGAGTTACCACTAGTGTAGATAGCTGGGAACCCCGGTCCATCTTTCATCATCATATACTCGTTCCTACATGTCAATGGAAGTAGTATCAACTATTTTCTGGTGCCATTGCTCTCATATTATCACTATCGTCGTGTTATCACATTACTGCTCTCATATTACTGCTGCTTTAACATCACCCCTGTTACTAGTGCTTTTCCAGGTGCAGCTGAATGACAACTCAGTTGTTAAGGCTTATAAGTATTCTTTACCTCCCCTTGTGTCGAATCAATAAATTTGGGTTTTACTTCCCTCGAAGACTGTTGCGATCCCCTATACTTGTGGGTTATCAAGCGTCGCGCGTGCGGGCGCTGCAGGCCGTTCCAGGAAGCGTAGATAGGCGCATTCGACGCGCCTCGTCCACGCAGGTTAAGAGAGGGCAGCGCCAGGTGCTGGGACTCACCAGAACATCGCCGACGGTGAGGATCTACGGAGGAGGCGGCCGGCAACACGGTGAAGAAGCGAGACAGGAGGCAAAGGAAGAGAAGAGGATGTCCAGGGGGAAGCTGCACTCGCTCTGATGCTCAACGTATGCTCGGACAAAGCAGGGGAGGCCGCGGTTCGCCGGAATTTGAAGAAATCTTCGCCAGGGACGAAGAGGGGAACGGTGATGTTGGCGGTGATTGAAGGCCTCCCGGTACGATTCCTCACACTGGGAGAACAAGGAAATCGAGGTGCACCCGCCGGTGCCCTCGGTTCGACGCAGGGATGCCTGAAGGGGTGGCGCCATGTGGTTACTGTGGGGGAGGCTCCAGAGGTGCTCGCTGCTTCATGGGGAAGAAGAAAAAAGGAGCAGAAGAGGGTGGCGGCGGCGAAGGAGGGAGGGAGAAAATCTAGGGTTCGCGAGGGATTAAAAAGGGGGAGGGGAGCAGGGCGCTGTGCGGTGGTGGAGCGAGGTGACGTCGACGTCGCACGCCTCCTGCATGCTCGGCGTCCAGGAAGACGACAAGGGGGACTCGGTCTCCTCGCGCTGAAGGGGTACGCGGGCCAGGTTGGCTGGGCTGCGAAGGAAGAAGAGGCCGGTGCTAGGCTGGGATGGTGGTGGGCTGCAGCGGTGGAGGAAGGTGGGCCGGGGGAGAGAGGTGGCCTGGATTAGAGGGTTAGGGTTTCATTTTTATTTTTAAAAACTTTCTCCTTTGTTTTATTTCAGAAACCTGTTTAGCAAACTGATTTGAACTAACACCAACAAGAGTTGAATTTTGAATACAGATTGGAGATAAGACAAATAAGAACCAAGGTTTTATAACAAAATATAAATAGTTTTATTTTAGGGTTTTGCTAAAAGAATAGAGAATGGGAGGTTTATTATAAAAACCATATGAGAGGGAAAACAAAATAATTAGGGTTTATTAAAATAATTTTATTTTGTTAAAACATGGATGTGATGCATGCATGATGCCATGATGATGCATAAAAGGAAAGCACATACAAAACTGTTGGGGTACTATCCAGGGCCGTTACAATCGACACCACTAACAAGGGATCGCGCCCCGAGATCCCACGGCATGGTACGGGGGAAGAGAGGTGAACTATCGGATCTTCTGGTGGCGTGTCGATCTCCTCGACACCACTAACAAGGGTTCATGCTCCACGTAGATCGGCGACACCACTAATAGGAAGTCGTTGTTCCGTTGTTGATGATGCACTTCCGTCGAGATCCTCCAAAGATCGGACCTATTAGGTGAGGGGCAAAGATCGTCCAACCCGCGTTGGTAACCTAAGACTCAGAAAACTTAGATAAGAGAGAAGACTCAAAACCCGCAAAGGTAAGAGGAGAAAGAATTGAGGTAAGGAGAAAAATTAGAGCTAATAAGATCTATCCAACGAATTTTAGAAAATAGTTTTGACACTCTAAACTCAACGACCATTGGCAAGGTTATCCTACAGACTGGACTAGTGGGATACCATCAACATGAGCTCTGATACCAACTTGTGACACCCCGGAACCGGTACCATGAGGATTCCAGCGATCCCGCCGAAATCCGCACGATATCGATTCAGAGACGCCCTCCGACACGGTCGTGCGCGACGAATCACACACGTGATGCAAGAGGAATTAACACGAGCGGTAACATTACAACAGGATTACAATAGAGCCCACAAAAAACATATATTACAACAACGACTCCAACGAGTCAAGATACAAATATACAATACAAAGATTCAAATCATACAGAAGATCGAATACGTCATAGTACTGACAAGATACAAATTGGACTAAGTGTCCTGAAGAAAACCACTGGCGTCCATAACCCTGCCCAGGCCAAGCCGGAAGGGTAACCTTGCTAACATCGTCATCTCGTACCTGTCGAAGTCGGGCCATCGGTTGCCGACAAGAGGAGAAAACAAAAGAGAAAGAGAAAAGGCGAGGGTAAGTACCAAGGAACGAACTCCGGCACGTACTTAGCGAGACTAGAAATGGCTGTGCTCGCCAGGCGAATATATCACCGGGGGCTATATGGTAGGTTAAGCGGCAGCAAAACTATAACCAATAGAGACACGCTACAACATCCGTCTACTCAGAGAAGATAAGAGAGCGCACAAGGTAACAGATAAATACTACACAAACATAACCCAGCCAAATACACATATCCCCTTCAACAAAGCGAAGAAGCAATGTAAAAGGCACTCCACGGTTGACAATTTTATTATATGTTGGTTGTAGTAATGCTATATTACTACGCCTGTTATTATCAGATTATTAGCAACAAGATAACGGTGTAAGTTGTTCTATGATCAAGCTATACAATTCCAAGTCGTCCATAACCGCGTACACGGCTTATCGATAAGATGTACACCCTGCAGGGGTTGCCCAAATGTAACCATACGCATGCTCGACCCGCTTCTTACAGGCGATGTCTCACAACAAGACCGTTCCCAGTTCAACAAGAAAGTCTAGGGGGGCCACCCAACTAAGCTACGCGTGACGAAGTTCGGCCGTACTCCGAGACGGACCAAGAGGTTGCGTAGGCGTCTAGGCGGGCACTAACGGCCAAGCACTAGATAAGTCGTCTAGCAATGATGCAGTACAGTACAGAATATAAACACCCGAAGGCAACAGGAAGTAAATCATGCATATCATGCATATGAGCAAATAAAACCAAGGTTGTGGCCCCCTTTTCAACAGACTTGAGAAAAGATAAAGGGTGAGGGGGTCCCAATAAACGTCCCCACGTACGGGTAGAGCGCTCAATCTCGGAACAGATAACAAGAACTCGGGTCCTAGGGGACATTAGCGAGTCAAAGTTCCGATGCTTTCGCAAAGGGGCTCACAGATGCCTCTGCTTACAATTTTAGTTGTTAACAATAAAGTAAAGCATGTGTATCTCCAACAACTGATATAGCATGTGATAACCTCCGAACAACCCAACATATCCCGATAACAGATCGAGATAAACAACAGAGACTGAACACGCCTACGACTCGCAAGGCTCAAACATCAAGCAACGGCTATGGGTAAGGAATGATACATATAGGATTATTATGGTAAAAAAAGGAATAGGACACGTGACTCGATAAAGAATCTCAACATAAGGATAACAGTGAGAGGGAGAGCAACATATAAAATAGGTGAAGAGGGAGGGCTCGGCTGTGAAAAGTTCCAGAAAAACTTATTGGAGAACTCGTCGTATCTCACATCAACACTTCGGGATCCTTTCCGGGGAGAAGCAAAGCACTACAACAACCAACGGATGCACATCTTACTATTACGGTAAAAGAATCAGCATGCTCATGGTATGATATGCATGGCATGGCAAACATGATGTGATGCAACTTATCCATATTAATCGGAGTCGGAACCCCGGACAAACAAATTAGGTTGGACTTGCATTTTCTACCGACAAATTTAAGGGTGGATTAGCATGGCAGTACCATGGCAAGGGTGAGCTACATCAAAATTAATCGGAGCGGGGAAACCTTAGTCGGTGTCCGAAATACTCCGGGTATATGTGAGGTGAACATACACGAACTATCACACACGACATGATGCGAGATGCAAGAATAGATGGCATATTCATGTTCCTTATGTTTTTCTGATCAATTTTCATATAGAACACATTTTATTTCGAGTTATAGTTTAGGAGATATGAATTTTGCAAAAATTACACAAATCCTGCTATTTTCGGAAAAATAGAAATAGGCTAGGGGCGTTTCTCACCCAGGAACAGCTAGCCACAGGAGCTGACATGCGGGGCCACGGTGCTGACTGGGCTGCGGGTTGGTCAGAACCTGCAGGGGGTTTTGCAAAGATTAGCAGGGACAGGGGCGCCGGGTGGATAGACAAAGCTGCAGGGGGTATCTGCAAAAGGGAACAGATCCAGATCTGAGGAGGGTTTCTCACCCAGGGGAGATCTAGGCGATCTGGCTGACAGGTGGGGCCGAGGGGACGACGTGGCGAAGCTTGCGCGAGCGCCCAGAAGGTGTTCGATGGGGGGATCCCGCGCGCGTGGCGGGGAGCGGCGGTGACCTCGCAGGGCGTCGCGCGTGCGGGTGCTGCAGGCCGTTCCAAGAAGCGTAGATAGGTGCCTTCGACGCGCCTCGTCCGTGCATGTCAAGAGAGGGTGGCGCCAGGTGTTGGGACTCACCAGAACATCGCCGGTGGCGAGGATCTGCGGAGGAGGCGGCCGGCAACACGGTGAAGAAGCGAAACAGGAGGCAAAGGAAGAGAAGAGGATGTCCAGGGGGAAGCTGCACTCACTCTGATGCTCAACGTATACTCGGACAAAGCAGGGGAGGCCGCGGTTCGCCGGAATTTGAAGAAATCTTCGCCGGGGACGGAGAGGGGAATGGTGATGTTGGCGGTGATTGAAGGCCTCCCGGTATGATTCCTCACACCAAGAGAACAAGGAAATCGAGGCGCACCCGCCGGTGCTCTCGGTTCGACGCGGGGATGCCTGAAGGGGTGGCGCCATGTGGTTACTGTGGGGGAGGCTCCGGTGGTGCTCGCTGCTTCGTGGGGAAGAAGAAAAAGGGAGCAAGAGAGGGTGGCGGCGGCGAAGGAGGGAGGGAGAAAAGCTAGGGTTCGCGAGGTATTAAAAAGGGGAGGGGAGCAGGGCGCTGTGCGGTGGTGGAGCGAGGTGACGTCGACGTCGCACGCCTCCTGCGTGCTCGGCGTCCAGGAAGACGACAAGGGGGACTCGGTCTCCTCGCGCTGAAGGGGTACGCGGGCCAGGTTGGCTGGGCTGCGAAGGAAGAAGAGGCCGGTGCTAGGCTGGGATGGTGGTGGGCTGCGGCGGTGGAGGAAGGTGGGCCGGGGAGAGAGGTGGCCTGGATTAGAGGGTTAGGGTTTCATTTTTATTTTTAAAAACTTTCTCCTTTGTTTTATTTTAGAAACCTGTTTAGCAAACTGATTTGAACTAACACCAACAAGAGTTGAATTTTGAATACCGATTGGAGATAAGACAAATAAGAACCAACGTTTTATAACAAAATATAAATATTTTTATTTTAGGGTTTTGCTAAAAGAATAGAGAAGGGGAGGTTTATTATAAAAACCATATGAGAGGGAAAACAAAATAATTAGGGTTTATTAAAATAATTTTATTTTGTTAAAACATGGATGTGATGCATGCATGATGCCATGATGATGCATAAAAGGAAAGCACAGACAAAACTGTTGGGGTACTATCCGGGACCGTTACAACCACGGAGCGCTCATCAGTCATCCTATAGTCATAGTATTGTTCCATGACATACAATTCAGTGCCAGCATCCGAGACCCCAAATTTGCCCTCGAGCGCATCCCACACATCTTAACCATGGTCGAAAGCCATGTACGGGTCAACAATGTTGTCCCCAAGAATGCTGAATAAGGCCGACTTAAACATGGCATCGACCTTCTCAAACTTTTCCTGCTCCTCTGCAGAAAGAGGCCCCTCGGGTCTAGCATCTGTGGCGCTAAAACAGCCTAGGTTTGTAAACCATATAACTGTCTTTGTGCGCCACCTCTTGTAATGCATACCATCAAAGAGGAGAGGTCGAGTAGCGGCAGCAACGCTGCTTGAATTGATTTGCCTATAATCAGGTTTTTGGGCTGTTGAATATATAAGCAAATATCCATATGAAATAATCCGTACAAGTAATTGATAAATCATGACTATGAAAACAACAAATAAACTAAACGTGCAGACTAGTAAGATAGATGAACAGATCACATGTAAACAAGATAAACCGATCGCATATCACAGAAACTAGAATAAGGAACTCTAACAGAAACTGAAAGAGAAACGACAAGGTCACATACTTCGCAGCAGCGTCGTTGTCGCCCATGTTGAGGTTGTCGAAGAAGTCGCTGAGGTCCGGGAAGAAGTTGTCGGTGTGGAGGAACTCGTCGTCCGATGACGACGTCGTGATGCCAGTAGTCGCGCCTCACTCGTACAGGTTCACGAGAGGCAGGGTTCCGGAGGCCTACTGTCCCGGCAGTCGGTGCACGCCGACGGACGGGATGAGGAAGACGAAGGCGGATGCGCAATGATCTGGAAACAGGTAGTCGCGTATGCGTCTAGGGTTGCGCAGGGTCTTATGTAGTGCGGTTCGGGAAGGTCGTGAGGCGCAGTCCACATCCGAGTCGGCACAACCACGATCCAAAAAAACCGGAAGGCAAAACGGCTGAGTAACGCGTCCGTTAATGACTCAAAATTTAATTTTCCAAACAGCAAAAAGATAAGCTCGGCGAGATTCCCGCAACCCGCGTCGCGTCGCGTCGTGACGAGGCGGGTGGCGGAGGAGGAAGAGTGCGCGATGGCTCTCTCTCTTCTCACTCACTTACTAAGACTAGAACAGCTCACCTTATATACCACTTCAACTCTCTTGCAACTAGCAATGTGGGACTAAACTTTAGTCCCACTAGTGTTGCCACTGATTTTTGGAATGGGCCATGTGAGTTTCAGAATTTGATAATGGGCCATGAGGCAAAGGCCAAATGTCCAAAATTCCAGAAAAAACACACCAATTCCACATTGCAAATTGATAGAAACGAAAAATTGACATTGCAAACACAGGGCACTGCAATCTGAAGCATCAGGTAGCATTTGCATCAACGAAGTCCGATCCGTGCTCACCGAGTGACAGACCAAGATCACATGGTGTATGTGGTGAGCAACCTAAACAAACAAATATCAAGACTGACAGACCAAGCCCGACGCTGCGCGATTCAGGCCTTCGCGTCGTCGTGGAGCGGATGGCGATCGATGAGGCGGGTGCCTCCGCCGCTGGAGATACACAGCCCGATGCAGTCAAATCTAGGCGGTTCGCCTCTTCAAGCTCTGCCCTCACTCGCTCTTCTCTACAGTCTACACCCAACCTGATAACCGCCGTCCGCCGGCCGTGCGAATGGACCCTGAATCCGAGATCGCGTTCGAGTTCGTGCCGATCATCCGGCAGTACAAGAGCGGCCGCGTCGAGCGCCTACTCCCCGCGAACCCCGTCCCGCCCTCCGTCGACGCCGCCACCGGAGTCGCCTCCAAGGACGTCACCGTTGACCCGGCCACCGGCCTGTGGGCTCGCCTCTACTTCCCCGCCGGCACCACGGACGCCAGGCTCCCCATCGTGGTGTACATCCACGGCGGCTGTTTCGTCGCGGGCTCGGCCGCCGACGCGCCGGACCACGCCTTCCTCAACCGCCTGTGCGCCGGCGCGCGCGCCATCGCCGTGTCCGTCGAGTACCGCCTGGCGCCGGAGCACCCCGTCCCGGCGTGCTACGACGACGGCTGGTCCGCCCTCCGGTGGGCCGCGGCGGGCTCCAACCCGTGGCTCCGGGACCGCGGCGACCGCGACCGGCTGTTCGTGGTCGGGTACAGCACCGGCGGCAACGTCGCCCACAACGTCACGCTCCGCGCGGGCTCATCAGAATCTGACTCGCTCCCCCTCCCGCGCGGCGCCCGGGTCAGCGGCCTCGCGCTGCTGCACCCCTACTTCCTGTCGGCCGGGGCTGACGGCGAGACCGAGGCGACGCAGGCGTGGCTGAGGGCGAAGCTGGAGGAGCTGTGGGGGTTCGTGTGCGGGGGCCGCACCGCCGGGCTCGACGACCCGCGGGTCAACCCGGTGGCCGACGGCGCGCCGAGCCTGCGGCGCCTGGGCTGCGGCCGCGTCCTCGTCTGCCTCGCGGAGGAGGAGCTTCGGCCCCGAGGCAAGGCGTACCACGACGGGCTGCTGGCCAGCGGGTGGCCGGAGGAGGACGTCGAGCTGCTGGACTCCGTCGGCGAGGATCACGAGTTCTTCCACCGGGAGCCCCGGAGCGCCAAGGCGCTGGCTCTCATGGACCGGCTGGTCGCGTTCATCGTTGGGAAGCAGTAGAAGAACAGACGTGCGCTACAGCTAGTGCAGGTAGAAAATCGCGCGTAGAACGTCACTGCGTTTGTTGCTGTAACCGCGAATCGCTGAATCTGGATTCTTGAACGAGTAAAATACATGGCTAGTACTCGAACTTGTTTGCCGGGTTCAGATAGGTCATCCTACTCATAGAATACCAATTTACGGTAATTAAATACGCGCTATGGTTCATCTACGGTCACTCCTGCCCGGTACAGGATTGTATTAGATGACGTGGAAATAATTTGACTAGTCTGACAGTGCATTTGTTTTGCAAAATACCCCTCAAGTAAAAACAGTAGTAGCGCACCCCTTTTGCAAAAAAGGGCCCCCAACTCTCTCTCTCTCATGGTCTGGGAACGTCTTCTTCATTTTCAGTTAGCAGGCACGGCAAGCCGGCGCTAGTGCCGCTCCTCTGCCTGGCCGTTCTCGAGCTGACCAGGGAGAGGCCATGGGCCACGCCGCGCTTGGCGGATGCGGTCCAGGGAACCAGGGCGACAGGAGGCCGAGGAGCTCCGGGATGGCCGTGAATCGATCGCGGCGCCGCTCGGCCAGATTCCGACGACTGGAAGCTCCCCGGCCCGATTCCTTCAACGGGGATGCGCTGCTCGACGATTCTGAGAAGTACCGGTGGTCAGCTAGACGCGTATATGGCCGAAACGGCGGCGGCGTGGGCTGCGCGCGTAGTAAGACCTGGAGCGGAGAGAGATAGAGGAGACAGATGCGGTCCTCGAGGCGTCTTTATCTTCCCGAGGGAACCACGGCGGCAACAATCATCACGGGGGCCGGCGGAGTCAACACGACCTGCCCCGCCGCAGCGGTGGTTAACGCCTTCTTCTCTACGCGCCGAGCCGGGCCGAACTGAGCTGTTGCCGACAATGGATAGGAACGGGTGGTACATGAGAGCTCCTGGCCGAGAGAAGTAGATGCGGGATGGGAATCGAGAGAAGCGGCAGCGTGGGGACGAGCGAGGACAGCGCGCCGGCGTGCTCCGGCGGCGACAGCCTCAGTTTTGGGTCGTGGTCGGGTCAGGCAGGTCAGGTGGGGGAAGGAGAGAATACACCGTTTTACTAGACTTGCTGGAGGAGTTGGGGGTTTCTGCAAAACGTAACGCAACTAAGGTACCGACAAGCGGGCCCCATGAGTGCCACACCGACGAATACGTCCAGTTCCCAGCACCAGTGACCGTAGATGAACCGTCGCTCGTCTTTAGGTACCGTAAATTGGCATTCTTTAAGTACGATGATCAATCTGAATCAGGCGAACAAGTTTGAGGACTAACCATGTATTTTACTCTTCTTGAACTGTGTGCAGTATATGGACTGATTCTTCTGACGTCGACTCGATCAACTGGTTCATTTTTTTTTGCGGGTAACTGTGTGCAGTCCTCTTCTGAAGCCGATCAATCGGATTCTCCATTTCTCCGGTGGTGTAGTAAACCGCAAGATAAGTTTTGTTATATAACTTGATTGAAAAGTCCAGTTTTGAAGTCGATCAACTGGGTCATTTGCAGTGCTGCTCACGTTTCAGTACTATGCGGCTATGCCATATGGGGCGGCTCTAGATTTCAATTAGGCGAGGTGTTCTTGTTTGACTCTAAATTCTTTTTGTTGTTGCTGAGCTCAGAGCGTATGTAACGGAATCTTTCAGAGCACAAGAACGCCTCAATCATATTCGTTGCATTCGCACAAGCTAGGTAACCAATGTTCTCCGGATCAAAACTTTTGGTTCAAGAATAGAGTAAATCTATGTGCAAGATATAATATTTAACATTAAATTTTCTAGTACTATGTGTTATGATATGCTATATTTACTTGGTTTGTTTTGGGTTTAATATCATTATTATGTTTGTCATCTTTAATTGCACTGCCACATTAGCGCATGCATGATACTATCGATGATAGTCCAATAGTATAGCCAATTGTTGGCTATAAGTAAGATGCCATGTTATCTGTAGCTAACATGTAGTAGCTAATAAATACAATAGTTGACTATAAGAATATATACTACTTTCTCAATGGATGACCCACCTTTCATTCACACAATTTTCCTAGAAGCACGTGCTAGAGCTAGCTTTTGCATAAGACTACTCAGAGCAAGTTTAATAGTATAGCCAGCTGCTGGCTATAAGCCATGTGCCATGTTATTTGTAGCTAACATAGAGCCAACATGTATAATAGTGAGCTATAATCATGTACTACTTTATCAATGGATGGCCCACATTTCACTCTCACAAAGTGCCTAGGAGTGCCTAGGAGCACGTGCTAGAGCTGGCTCTTGCATGAGAGCTCACTCCTCTTCTCTCTCCTCCTCTACCTCCTCCAACTAAGCATGAATATATTATTTTAACCCTTATAGCCAGCTGACTAGGACTTATTATACTTGCTCTCAGAGCAATTCCAATAGTGTAGTCAGCTGCTAGCTATAAGCCAAGTGACATATCATCTATAGCCAACTTAGAACCAACACATACAATAGTAAGCTACTCCCTCCGATTCATATTAATTGACTCCAATACGGATGTATCTAGAACTAAAATGTGTCTAGATACATTCATATTAGAGTCAATTAATATGAACCGGAGGGAGTATAAAAATATAGTACTTTATCAATGTATGACCCACCTTTCACTCTCACAAAGTGCCTACGAGCACGTGCTAGAGCTGGCTCTTGCATAAGAGCAATTTCAATAGTGCAGCCGGGTGCTGGCTACAAGGTCAGCTATAGTCAGCTTATAGCTAACTTGTACAATAGTTGGCTTTAAGGATTGATAACTTTATGTGTAAAAGGCCCACCACACATACTCACAAAGTGCCTAGGAGCACGTGCAAGAGCTGGCTCTTGCATGAGAGCCCATCTCTCTTCTCTCTCCACATCTCTCTCATCCACCTAAGCAAAACAACACTATTTTAATTCTTATAGCCAGCTGAGTCGGCCTTATTGTACTTGCTCTAAGAGCCCACTCTCCTTCTCTCTCATCCTCTCTCTCCTCCAACTAAGCAATAATATACTATTTTAATCCTTATAGCCAGCTGACTAGACCTTATTGTACTTGCTCTCGTAGTGAGAGTAACTAAGGTAGTAACATAGAGCTACATGCATTGCCAACTAGGAAAATTGATGACATGGCATGATATTAAATGAAGAAAGAGATGGTTGTGGTAACTAGGCATGTTACCATAACATCACACTTTTCAAGATTGAATGAGTCTACAAGCTAATTAATACACTCATGCATGATACTACATCTAAGTTACTATGCATTATGAAGGTAGTAACATATAGTAGTGTCATATGAATGACACTACTATATGTTACTCCCCACTATGACTAGTCTAAGAGCCCACTTACATTCTCTCTACTCTTCTCTCTTCTCCAACTAGACACAAATATATTATTTTAATTCTTATAGCCAGCTGACTAGAACTTATTATACTACCTTTTATGGGTTGTCTTAAAGTATCTTTAACAGATGCACCATGATATGGTGGCGCCGAAGTATTTTGGGCATGTCCAAAAAAGTCATAACAAACAATACTCCCTCCGTTTCCTGATATAAGCTATATAGTTTTTGGTACGAAAATTAAAGAACATACATTTAGAAAAAAATACACTATGTTTGGCTAGGATTAGCCCTAGGCAATTGTCGAGAGCTAATAGAGGACTTTGCATAAGATAAGTAAACCATACTAAATTTCTAAAAATATTGTTCATACAAGTGGAGCAATCGCAATAAACCTTATATTCTAGATTTTTTTCTCAATACATTATATGCCTTATATCTAGGAATGGAGGGAGTATATATTTGCGGCATGGGTCGCGACGCTACAAAATCTAAGTATCGCGTGCTCAGTCTAACCGCTGAGGTGAAATATCTTGCGCGTGACCATCGTTGCCTGCACCATTTCTCGACAGTCTCCGGCGACCTAGCAACCCTGTTTCTTCCTGCCACCGTTCCCTAGTAGTTCCACGATGGCGCCGTGTCGATTTCTTCAACCCCAAATGGCCTGCCGCGACGCGCCGCTGCGGTAAATTTGGGATCTCCGCCAACAATACCACCAGTTTCCAGCCGCCGCCGTAGCTTTTGGCCATCGATTCGAGTGGCCCTGAGCCCCGATTCATCGTGTCGTAACCCACCGCCATCCACTACTACCGAATCAGCCGCCGGATTTGAGTGGCTGTGATCCGCCGCACCCGGTGAGAGTTGGTTCGAGTGGATGCGACCCACCGCCATCCGTGAGCTTCGATGCGGCTGCCGTCCCGCACTCCGACGAGCTCTGAACTGTAGTCCACTTCGACCTCCCACAGTCGACGAGCAGCGCCTCACACAAAACGTCTTTGCAAAAGAATGGATGAACTACTACTTGATGTAATAATGGTTACTTCTCCTGAGATATATTATTGATGGTGTCATGTTGTTGCAAGAGATTCTGAGAGAAAATAAAGTAAGGAAACAACAAGGTGTGGTTTTGAAAATTAACTTTGAAAAAGCTTATGACAAAGTGAATTGGTATTTTTTTGCTTGATTGTTGTGAACAAAAATGGGTTCAGTGACAATTGGATGATATGAATGAGGAAAGTTGTGAAAAAAGGGACACTCATTGTGAAAGTCAATGATAAAGTGGGTCCCTATTTCACTAGTCATAAAGGAGTTAGGCAGGGTGATCCCTTTGAACCTTTTTTTGTTCAACATGGCAGCTAATAGTTTGGCTAAGATGATTCAGTTAGCTCAACCCAATGGGTTAATCACTGGACTTGCTAGTATTCTTGTTGATAAGGGGGTTGCTATGCTCCAGTATTAATTTTAATACAATTCTTCTGATACAAGATAATCTGCAGCAGGCAAGTAATTTGAATCTCCTTTAATACACTTTTGAATCCATGTCTGGTCTGAAGATAAATTTTGAGAAGAGTGAAGTCATGCTAATTCTTGATGATGATACAAAGGCTCATTTCTGATTTTTTTAACTGTCAAAAAGACTCATGGCCAATTAAATATCTCGCACACCTATTTATTCTAGGATACCCACTTTTACTGAGATGGGGTTCCTGCGAGAAAGAACTAAAAAATGAGTGGTTGGGTTGACAATACCATGTCCATTGGGAGGATTTATCAAGATTAATGCCTGCTTATCAAACATTGCAGTGTATCAAATGTCCATGAGATTGTTACGTAAGACAAACATTAAAGAAATTGATAAACCCATTAGAACTTTCTTTTGGGATGGAAGTCTTGACGAAAGAAAGTATCATTTTGTGAGATGGAAATGGATATGTAAGCCAAGAAAGAAAGGTGGTCTGGGCTTGAAGGACTTGTATAAATTTAATATTAGCCTGATCTGTAAATGGTGGTGGAAGTTGGAGAATGACAATTGCCCTTGGCAGGATTTTATCAGGAACAAATATCTTAGAGGGCCTGGTGTTTTATTTGCAAAACACAGGCCTGGTGGCTCCCCTTTGTGGGATGGTATGCTTCAGATCAAAAATTTGTACTTGTGTGGGAGAAGAATGCAGGTTGGCAATGGAAGGATGACCAGTTTCTGGGGTGACTCTTGGTGTGGGGTAATCCCCTTGAAAGATATGTTCCCTGACATTTACAACATCTGCAATGAGCAAGATAACTCAGTGGCATCTGTTGTTGGTATGGACTGGAATTTGACCTTTGAGAGGTGGATGACTTCTGATCTTGCTATCCAAAAATAGGGTTTGATAGCTTTATTATCTCAGATTCATCTTCATGAGGAGAAAGATAGGCCTTCCAGGAAATGGTCAAAAATGGTAAGTTCACTATCGGCCAGTATATAAACATCTGTGCAACAATGGTATGGGCTGATCATTCGGAAACTTGTGGAAAAGCAAGATCCCTCTTAAGATCAAGATTCAGTTATGGCTCATATGGCACAATGCAATCACCACCAAATACAACCCGCTAAAACGAAACTGGTCAGGGTGCCCTCGCTGTCAATTCTGTTGTGATAATGAGACAGTCACTCATCTTGTTTTTTGAATGTGTAGCTGCAAAATTTGTCAGGAGTTCTATGGGGAAGGTCATTGGTGCTCCCACACGACCATGCTCCTTCTCACAATTCTTCTCGTGGTTCCCTCAGTTTGTTCCTGCCAGCCGCAAGGCCGCAACACACAAATTGATGGACTGCAGCAATCTGTTGGGAAATTTGGAACTTGCGAAATAGGGTTTGTTTTTATGGCAAGATTATCCATCCCCTCATTAAACTCATAAGCTATTCTGTGGTTTTTATGAAATACTGGGCATGTCTCCATGGAGCTACAGATGCTGAGGACATTCACGCTGGCGCTGACAACCTTATGAATCTTGCGATGATGGCTGTTGGGGTGAGAACATATGGCTCTACGTCGAATCCGCCCCTTCTGATGGACAAGATGGACACTGGATATGATGGCAACAAGTCAATTGCTGATGGGTGAAAAATAGTAAAAAGCTCCCAGGGGATGTTGGTTTTCAGTTCCTGTAGTTGGCAGGAGTTCGTGCCTTTGGATTATCTTACCCTATCGTTTGTTTGGCCATGTAATATACTTCTTAGTCTTATCTCTCCCTTCTGAAAAATGCTAGCAGTAGGCGGCGCCTCCCCCCACCCGCTCTCTTTTATTTTGGGTTTAATCACCTAGATGATCTTGGCCGTGTTTTTCGTTATCTCTATGGTAATGAAAATCGATCATGCCGTTGGGTCGCTTGAAAAAAAAAGGTTACTAATCCTACTATTTCTTTTGGTTTATTTGTGATGTGTTCGATCTTTTTTTGTTGCATAAAGGTTGAAAATTATGTTTACAGTGCCCTATTTTACGGCATCCGGAAAACTACAACCGACAGCGAGACGTTTTTTCATCTAGAATAGATGATGCCGGTTTCATGCCCAAAAACACTAAAGGTTCCGTAAAAGAAAAATTGGTGCTTGAAAATTTGGTATCCGTGAGACCCCCTTATCGAGCTACTATCCAAGCGTCCCAACCATTCCAGATTTGTGGATTGAGTACTTTGCATCTTCATTCCCCCTTGAGCAAATTTAGTACTTTCTATGTCCCATGAAAATCGTCTGAGATTTGTTTAAATCTAGATGTATGTAGACACTATTTAGAATGTAGATATATCAAAATTTTGACAAATGTAAGCTGATTTTCATGGGACTGAGGGAGTAGTAGAGATAGTAGTTGGCTACAAGATATTAACAAGTCATATGTAGTCATCTTACAACCAACTTTGTATAATAGTTAGCTATAAAGATGTACTACTTCCTCTATCCTGATTTTTTTTCTTAACTTTGACTAGATTTGCATTTATTTGCAGACTACAACCGTCTAGTACAAAGTTGATACGTCCTCGGAGGGAGTACTTTATTAATACATGTTCCACTTTTCACTCTCATAAAGTGTCTAAAAACTCTTGCATTAGAGCAGGTATAATAAAAACTAGTTACCTGGATATAAAGATTTAAATATTATTTATGTGTTTAGTTGGAGGAAAGAGAAGATGCGAGAGGAGATAAGTAGGCTCTCATGTAAGAGTATTCTTTAGCACGTGCTCTAGGCATTTTTGTAAGACTGAAATGTGGTTCATACATTGATAAAGTGGTACATCTCTATAACTTATTATTGTAGATAGCAACTATATGTTGGCTATAGATGACATATGATTTTTTCTTATAGCCAATGATCTTCTATACTTTCGAGCTTGATCTTAGAGTCAACTTCCCTCTTATTTTTAATATCTCTCCCCCCCCCCCCCCACATAGGCAAAAGTGCCACCCACTATTGTACTTGCTTTTAGTAGTATAGCGCTAAGAGCATCTCGAGCAACCCAACCCATTTCAGATGCCAAATATAATTGTTTGGGCTTGCGGGCATGCTAGGCCCCGGTCCTTCCCCGACCCTCTCCATGTTCCACCTCCAGTAAGAACTCACCATCCACGCATCATGGTCACTGCGGAGGCCCTCCTCAACAACTCTCACTCCACAACAAACCATGAAGCACAAAAGGCTTATTGGACACGTCGGCAAAGCCGACTAGCAAAACCCACTTTGTAACCCAATTCCACTCGATGTTGTCATTGTTTCCAACTAATCAACACGTATATGACCCTCATCAGCCACCTCAGCATCCACATACAAGCGGCCGAACAGTAGTCCCTTTGGCCGGTGTCAACCCTGGGATGATGCCTTCAAGGAGGGAAACAACATTGATTGTGCCTCAATAGCCTGATCTAGGGTGCCCAAATCTGACAAATACTCCTCGAGCTTGAGGGGAGGAGAGAGATCAAGACAACCACAACACCTTCGATAATATGAACGACATGTATGGTATTTCGGTCCAGATTTGATACAAAAAAAATTCATTCTCCTAGTGGCCTTTTGTTAATGGGTACTTTGTTGTTCATGGATATGAACTTATGGTTTTTTCCATACTCCAGAACATGCATGATTTTTCGGTTAAGTAATTAGGCTGCTTGTTTGGTTGAATATGTTTTTTTTTTACTGAAATTTGGTTGAATACGTTGTCCACGAGAATTTCTGTTGGATGTAAA
The DNA here is from genome assembly GCF_019359855.2 of Lolium perenne. NCBI lineage: Eukaryota > Viridiplantae > Streptophyta > Magnoliopsida > Poales > Poaceae > Lolium > Lolium perenne. The sequence goes on along the minus strand of NC_067250.2, from coordinate 121,826,257 downwards.
TTATTTTGGTTCTAAATGACCTAAGAGAAGAATTGTTTTTGGGTTAGAGCTTATGGGTTTTTCATAGTTTGTAGTATATGTGATTTGTGTTTACATAATATTAGTGCCCATGTAAGAATATGAATTGTAAACAATGAGGTGGGAGAAAGAAAAGAACAACAAACGAATATACATGGAAAGCAAACTGTGTTTTACAAAATGGGATGAACAAAATAATGAGGACCGGATATAGTTAGAAGGACAATGCTGTAAAATTTTAGCACAAATCTCCAATTTCTCAAAGGTCAGGATAGACCAGGGATGTCAACTTCAAGTATAGTAAGATTTTCGTTTCGAAACATGGCGTCTGGCCAGCTTAATCAAACAGTGGAACCAATCAAATTTGGGCAAGCAGATCATAATTCAGGACTCCCATGTTCTAATCATTCTGGCTCAAGTTAAGTAGTTGCAGAAAGTAGCCAACCAACGACCATCCTTGGCCTAGAGCCATTTTACTTGCCAAAGCAAAGTCTACGCATCCATCTTCTTCTTCTAACCCCAACCACCATCTTCTGCCCAGATCTCCACCGCGCGATGGCCGCCGTACCCACCGCGCCCCCGCCGGCATCGGCCGACGACGAGATCGTCTACGAGTCCATGCCCTGCATCCGCATCTACAAGAACCGCGTGGAGCGCTACTTCGGCTCCGAGTTCGTCGCCGCCTCCACGGACTCCGCCACCGGCGTCGTCTCCCGCGACCGCACCATCTCCCCTCAAGTCTCCGCGCGCCTCTACCTCCCCCGCCTCGACGCCGACGCCAAGCTCCCCGTCCTCGTCTACTACCACGGCGGCGGGTTCTGCCTCGGCTCCGCCTTCAACCCCACCTTCCACGCCTACTTCAACAACTTCGCCGCGCTCGCCAACGTGCTCGTCGTCTCCGTCGAGTACCGCCTCGCGCCCGAGCACCCCGTCCCGGCCGCGTACGCCGACTCGTGGGAGGCGCTGGCCTGGGCCGTCTCCCACGTCGCCGGCGCCGGCGCCGGGGACGAGCCGTGGCTCGCCGACCACGCCGACTTCTCCCGCCTCTACCTCGGCGGCGAGAGCGCCGGCGCCAACATCGCGCACCACGTCGCGATGCGGGCGGGCGCGGAGGGGCTGGCCCACGGCGCCAAGATCCACGGCCTCGTCATGATCCACCCCTACTTCCTGGGCACCAACAAGGTGGGCTCCGACGACCTCGACGCCACCGCGCGGGAGAGCCTCGGCAGCCTGTGGCGCGTCATGTGCCCGGCCACCACCGGGGAGGACGACCCGCTCATCAACCCGTTCGTCGACGGCGCGCCGGGCCTCGACGCCCTGGCGTGCGGCCGCGTGCTCGTCTGCATCGGCGAGGGCGACGTGCTCCGCGACCGCGGCCGCCTCTACTACGACCGGCTCACGGCGAGCGGGTGGAGCGGGGAGGCGGAGATATGGCAGGCGCCGGGAAAGGGGCACACTTTCCACCTCCTGGAGCCGCTCTGCGACGAGGCCGTGGCGCAGGACAAGGTCATCAGCGAGTTCCTCAACCGTTGACTCGTCCTCCACATCGCCGGAGGAGAGGAGTCAAGTACTGTACAACTTCAGCGTATAATCAGAAAAATAACTGCAGCTTCGTCGCCGATTTGATTGATGCTGTTTTCTTTACACTACATTTCGGGTTCAGAGTTCAGAATTGTTTTCGAATTGATTGCCCTTTGATGCACGGATGGAAGGGAATCGCCATTGTTTTAGGCCTGGGTGTTGTATCAGGATTGTGGGAGGAAGATACTACAGCCATTACCCATACTGTAATACAGATGATGATGTTATACTTGTTGGATTGGACAGAGTACACTTTTGAGTTCAAAGTTCAGGAATTATTTCCTCGTCACTAATTTTATAGCTATACAAGCTTCTGACATTGTTTGCCAGTTCGGATCTAGAGATGAAATCGGAACTTGGCACTTGGCTACAAGAATTTGCAAGTTGCTGGTAAAGAACGTTCCAAGCTTAGCTGGGTTCACAACTTCACATGGAGATATACCTTTGCATAGCTGTTGCCATTTGATAACTTGTATTGTCATCCAAGTTGCCATGACCATGTTATGCTGCCCTGCTGAGTTCTGCAAGTCAATGGTTTAGCTTATTCTCTCGTTTACACTTGGTAGTAGCCATGATCCATGAATGCCGCAAGATAGTGTCCCTGTAAAATAACACTTCTAAATTTTAATTATGGCCTCCATTCCAGTCACATTCTCACCCTGAACTCATTGGAAGTAATCAGGGAGCTTTCCTAAAAGGACGTTATATCCATGAAAACTACAAACTAGCAAGGGAATCGGCAAAATACCTCAAAAACAGAAAAAATAATGCATGAGTCTGCTCCTTAAACTCGATATTGCTAAGGCGTTTGATACGCGGTGTGGCAGTTCCTTTTGTAAGTTTTAAAGCAGAAGAGATTTGGGCAGCGGTGGAGGAAGTGGTTTCTGATGCATAAGAGATTTGGGCAGCGGTGGAGGAAGTGATTTTGGCAGTTCCTTTTGTAAGTTGGCTTCATCTTCTTCTTCCATCCTCCTCAATCGCTAGGGGCCTTCGGCAAGGTGATGTGTTGTCCCCTATAGTGTTTATCGTAGTTATGGATGCCCTAGGGCTTTTGTTTAACAGAGCTGAAGAAGAAGAAATCCAATCACAACATCCCAATTTATGTCTGTCTATGCAGACGACGTCATTCTCTTAAAGCAGATCAGAGAGACGCGGTCGCCATCCGACGGATAGTCAACATTTTTGGACACACAACATGCCTGCAATGCAATTTGAACAAGATCTCAATTTTTCCCCTGGTCTGCAGCGATGGAACAATACAGGAAATCTGCTTGTCACTTACTTAGGATTGCCGCTCATCTAAATAAAGAAAGCAAAGAAGGAAGACTTCCAAGCTTTAATTGACAAAATAAAAAACTGTCTTGCAGCATGGAAACCATATATGTTAACGCAAGGCGGGAGGCTCATATTGGTGCAATCTGTCCTAAGTGCTATTGCAATTTTATATTTGTTGTCCTTGGATCCGCCTCCTTGGGTGTACAAAGCAATTGATTAAGTCAGAAGAGCTTTCTTTGTGGTACTGATATAGTAGTGGAGGCAAATGCATAGTCAATTGGAACACCGTCTATCACCCAATACCCAATCAATATGCCGATGATACAATTCTGTTTATGGATCATGATCTCGAAAAAGCTCAAAACCTGAAATTAATTTTGGTGGCTTTTGAGCAGTTGTCGGGATTGAAAATCAATTTCCATAAAAGTGAATTGTTCTGTTTCGGTGATGCCCAAGATGATACAGCTCTCTATACAGAGTTGTTCGGTTGCGGGCAAGGCCAATTTCCCATTCGCTATTTGGGTATTCCGATTCATTATCGGAGACTCACGATCGCTGAATGGAAAATAGTAGAAGAAAGATTACAGAAGCGCCTGAGTAGTTGGAAAGGCAAATTGCTATCCCTAGGAGGAAGATTGGTACTCATTAATTCGGTACTGACAAATATGGTACTGTATATGTTATCATTCTTCCTTTTACCAAAAGGAGTTCTGCACAAACTCGATTATTATCGATCCAGATTCTTTTGGCAAGGAGATAGCGAGAAAAAGAAATATCGACTGGTTAAATGGAGTGTAGTTTGTAGTCCCAAAGATCAAGGCGGGCTTGGTGTTCATGACCTGGAAGTCAAGAATACAGTCCTGCTAGGTAAATGGCTTTTCAAGCTCCTTACGAGGATGGGATTTGGCAAACTATACTCCGGAGAAAGTATATAGGCTCCAAGACGTTATCTCAGGTGGTTTGGAAACCTGGAGATTCACACTTCTGGGCTGGTCTAATGGCGTCAAAAAATGTCTTTTTTCGTCATGGTACTTTCTCAATTAAAAATGGAACACAGATACGTTTTTGGGAGGATGCTTGGTTAGACAATGCACCTCTAAGTGAACAGTATCATGCGTTGTATAGTATCGTTCGTCGCAAGGGAGATACCATTGCCACAGTAATGGCTACCTCACCACCGAATGTGACGTTCCGACGTGTTTTGCTAGGACAAAGGCTAGTGGCATGGAACGCTTTAATTCAAAGGTTGGGGGATGTTACCCTATCACCTGAACCAGATGAATTTAGGTGGAATTTACATGTAGATGGCTCTTTCTCAGTAAAATCCTTATACACCGCCATAATCCATTCTGATTTACCGGTTGATAATAATAAGAAAATTTGGAAGATGAAGATACCATTAAAAATAAAAATATTTGGATGGTACCTTCGCGAGGAGTCATCCTCACCAAAGACAATCTTGTTAAGCGGAACTGGCAAGGAAGCCAAGGAAGCTCTCGATGTATTTTTTGTCATCATGATGAAACTATTAAACACCTCTTCTTCCAGTGCCAGTTTGCGAGATCTATTTGGTCTGTCATCCAAGTAGCGTCTACCTTGTATCCTCCCACTAGTGTGGCCAATGTCTTCGGTAATTGGCTTCATGGTATAGATTCAAGGTTCAAGTTGCTTCTTAGGTTGGGGGCGCTAGCAGTTATCTGGGCGCTCTGGCTGAGTAGAAATGACAAGATTTTTAATGACATTAACTCCTCTTTGTTGCAGGTCATCTACAGATCTACATGGATTCTTCTTTCGTGGTTACCTCTTCAGCGTATGGAGAACCGAGACCTATTTACGGAGGTCTGTACACGATTGGAGGCTACGGCGAGGGATACTTTTTCCCTACATGGGTGGCAGCATAGTCTACGGATTGAAGCTCCACCCACACCTTAGGCGTTATATGATTCATCGTTCCGATATGTATTTCGACTAGATATTTTTTAGTTTGGCATCTTTTTTTGGACTCGAGACTCAAAAACGGCTGTGTGCATCCTGGTTATGCAGAGGCTGGATGTAATTGCTTCCTCAAAAGTAATAAAGCATCCTTTATCAAAAAAAAAAATCACCCAATACCCAAAACCTCTAGGAGGACGGGGCATTCTGAATCTGAACATGAGGACAGCCTTCCAAGTTCGATGGGCCTATAGAACCTGCGAGCAGAAGAAGAAAAACCATGGTATTCCCTTTATTTTCTAGTTGATGAAAAGGTGAGGAACATCTTCAATTCGGCAACCAAAGTGTCAATCGGAAATGGGAAGCGGTGCTTTTTCTGGCTGGACAAATGGATAGACGGAAAAACTATCGAAGAAATTGCTCCTGAAGTTTTTTAAGTCATCACCCCGGCTGTGAAAGCAAAAAGGGCAGTTGCCCAAGCTTTGCCAAATGCTAACGGGATGGAAGACATAAAAAAAAAACAATAACGATAAATGCTTTCCTTCAAGTGATTGCGACTTGGGAAGAAGCAAGCACTATTATTACAGTTTAGAAGAAGAGGACAAGTGAATCCAGTAGAGGGATCGAAAAGGTCGTTGCTAGAAACAAGCGCTATTCTTGCGGTATGTCAAGCTCATTTTCAAATTAAAATCACCAGCAACAACTGCTGCAATTTGTAATGCTCAGTCCCCGTTCCGATGCAAGATCACATCCAGGAGACAGTATGGATTGCCAACAGACTTCAGAAACATGGCCTTCTCCGCAATGACAAATGTGTCTTGTGCATCGCTGATGAAGAAGATGTGCACCACCTACTTACTGGTTGCGTGATCGTTAACATCATATGGGGCAACATCCTAAACTGGGGAACCTACACCGGTCATGGCCCTGTCCCTGCGGAAATGGTGGACTCGTACAAGAGCCACTTTGCCTAAAAATATCAAGGTAAAATCCAGCTCCCTGGTAATGCTGGTTACTTGGTCGGTTTGGTGGGAAAGAAATCCTAGGGTTTTTGAGAATAGTTTCAAGACGGTCAGCATGCTCGTAGAACAAATTAAAGTGGAAGGAAAACAAAGGTCGTTAGATAGCATGGGTCGACTATCACTCCCTGACTCTTAGTTAGATTTTGTAACCTGGAGAAGGAGAGCCCTCTCCTTTTTGTTCTTTTTTTCTTTGCTTCGATCGGATCCCTTCTTTTCTTTAGGCCTCCTTTGATTTATAGGATTGTTATAGAAAAACGTAGAATTTCTAATGTAGGAAATTCTACTGTAGCAGCGTTTGATTGACAAGAATGCAGCAAAGAAATTTTGAAGGAATTTTACCTTTGTAACCAGCTTCCCAGGGAATACACGGGAAATGAACAATCAAGTCAGACCTCCTTTTTTCATTCCTTTGCAAGAAACGAGGCAAATCAAAGCTAAATGGTTCTTGTGCTGAAGTAATGCCGATGTAGCACAGCCACCAGATGCCGCTACCCTTGCTTATTATTGAAGCTAATCAAGTTGCTTAAGAGCATGTCAACAGTCCTGTAGTATTTCTTTCCAATATTTTAAATGACCAACAAAGGAAATGTTCCTATGCGGTTAGCTTTCCAGTGAAATTCTATCCAATTCCAATTCCATTATATTTCCTATTTCTGCAGTTTGGGATCCTATGAATAAAAGAAGGCCTAAAAATTCAGCCGATTTCATGGCTTTCCCTCTTCTAATTTAGTACATACATGACCTCTGCATGGTTCGAAAAAAAAAAAGATTTAGCATAACATAACTTGGATCAGTATATTTCAGCCAGCTGACTTATCTGGCCCAATATCGTTTCAATCGGTTGTAGCATTATTTGAAATGAACATCGCCTACTCCTGTACACCTGGTCCATTCATCAAACTTCAAAGAAACCATTCTCCCCCCCCCCCCCCCCCCCCCACCCCCCCTACTCAAAATAGAAATAAAAAGACTTGGCATAATCTGCAAATATTCTTTTAGAGGCAGGCCAATGGTGGCGCCGCGGCCGCCTATCTTTCCTCCAGTGGCTGCAGAGCGACGAAGTAGCCTTTCTCAAAATATTCGTAAGATGCGTTCTTTCTGGTTTCCTTGAATGGTTATCATAAAGCTTCAAGGCACAGATGTCGAATAAAAGAACGCAAGGTTGTTGCCGACTCCAGTTCGTGCGGACACTGAATATCAAGTTTTTCAGTTGTGGCAGAAAAGTTCTGTAATATCGCGGAAGAAGTATGGACGGGAGCCCCATCTTGCAGATTTGTATACTGCTGTATTTACAGTGACTCCATCAAACTCTGAAGATTCTAAACCAAATTTGATTCTGATGCTTAGCATTATGGTCTTCCTTAGTGAGCCTAACCATGAAGATCGATTGATCCTCCTTCCGACAACAAAAGCGAGACATCTCTATCTATCACTAAACAATTTGCAGTAAATGATGTGCTCTCTCGCACCGCAGATAGTAGTGTGTACTTGTTGATTTTACAAGTACGATTGTCCTTGCCATAAACATATCTGGGCATTTTAAATCGAAGGGGAGTAGGGGGACAAAGGCAATTGGCCAAGGAATCTTAGTACTTTTGTTGAATGGCAGCAAAACTACGTAGCCATCATGTAGGAGCTCAAAGGAGGTCCTGCCGTTAATAGCAGATTTGTGCAATGATGAAACGATGATCTCCTTGGTCATATAGGGCTGTTTCCTTGGCCAGTCAAAAGATGATTTGATGGATGGAGCAGATCATAGGAGTAAAACTTGAATATATATACGTATACAAAACTAAAGGCAGCTCCTGTGGTCCGACCAAGGAGATTCCCCGTTTGTACCGTACAATTATTTCCAGTTTTTTCTCTAAAAGATGTGAATCACTTCTTTCCTGAATGGTATAACAATATAAATGAGTGTTCTGTTAAATTATGGTGATAAGACAGCTGAAAAAATTACGGTTGATAAGACAGCAGAGAATTGCCACTTTGGATGAGGAGCGGTTGTGTGCATCTTAGTTATGCAAAAACCATGTGTAATGCTTAAATCTTTAAAGTGTCATTTATCGAAAAAAGCTAGCAAATAGATTGTAGTATTTTCAAGGGCAGTGACATGGAATTGTTGTCATTGGTTCCCCGAGCATATGTAAATTACAAAACAGTAGTTCTTTAGGAAACCAGCAGCTAACTGGTTCATTTTGCGCACTATCATCTTTTTTCCTTAAAACAACTTTTCTGCAAGCATCATTAAACCGTCGAGCTTTTAACCTACACTTCTCCCACTATATATATCGTTGTAGCGCAGGCACCCCATCTCACATTAGCCCCGAAGCCTCATCCTAGCACACAGCAGTAAGAGACTTTGAGCTATCCTGCTAGTTCCACTGAGCTAAACTACACTGCCTTTCCCTCACTCTACTCTACTCTTCTCACATGGATGGCTCAAAGGCTTTCTGCACTTGCATTCTGATCTTCCTCGTCATCTCGAGCCAGGCCGAGGCGAGGCTGTTCCAGAAGGTAACGGCGGTGGGCAAGGGCAAGGAGCCATACGACGAGCTACGCGGTACGAAAGGTGACGGCAGAAGCGTCAGAGCAACTAGAGAAATGGCTTCAGCTGCAGGAGCAGGGCAAGATGGCAGCAAAACCATGCCGATGGCAACCACGGTCGACTCCCGGGCGACCTCCCCTGGGAACAGCCCCGGCATAGGCAACAAAGGGAAGACCAACTAGTAGTATTTGGTGGCTGAATTGGTCTCTAGTTTTCTTATCACTTGGTTTCTTGAATTATCTTCGTTGCTGTGCGTCTAATTTTTCAGTTCATTGCGAAGTGTGTACTCTGGTATCGTTTTAGATTTATTCAGATAAATAAAGTTGTGAGGAATTGTGGTTTCTTTCTTTATCTTGCATGGTTCAACTCCTATTTAAATAAAATACTTAAGAAGACTAAAATGCACATTTATAAGATTCAATAGCAAGGATCAACGACGGAAATGCTGGACTTACGGACGGGTGCTTGAAAAGATTGCTACGGACATACGTGTAAACAAGTGGTTGGTTCGTTTGCTCCACCCTTCCGTGATTTTAGGGATCCAACCCTAATGGCATGCCTCCGATCCACGTCAGTCCATAAGAACCAATCTGTAGAAAACCTTCCGTAGATGTAGCATTACTCGATCAAAGATATCCGGTGTGAGGTGTGGAGATTGGAGAAAAAGGAAAGTTGTCAATGCATTGTTACTACTATGCACATTCTAGCTCGAGTCTTAGCAGCGTCGAGCATGATAGTCTGGCTACATTTGCAAATGTCCAAAGTAACAATGTGTTGACAACTGGATAATAGACTTACTGAAACCACTATACTAGCATTTAAAAAAATTAGAAGACAAAACATTATGATGGACGCTAAAAAAGGTTTATTAGTAAGACTAGTTTTTAGTAGCTCATGGGTCGGAAAGTAATTTGAAACTTCTGAAACTTGTACTAATAGTGTCATTCAGTTAGTGAGAAAAATCAATCCTCGAAAGGACCAGTTCTACAATTTGTGTTAATATGGCATCGTGCTCAACTAAGCACCTTCTATGGCAACCTGTTTTCGGCTCGTGCTAGTGTTTTTAGTCATCGCTTGGTGGTCTAAAGACCAACTTGTATTTTTTTATTACTTTTTGTGTTCTTTGTACTATTATGGATGATTATCAGTAGATCGGTGGATTTTTTCACAAAAAAACTAAGCACCGTCTACGTCACAAAAATATCACACCCTGACAATATTGCGCTTGCGTCCAACCATATGCACTACCAAACACTAGTACAAAACAATCCTAAGGACAACCCTTATTCGACATGGTTCGCACATTGAAAACGGTCAAGCACAAAGGGGCATATGAGATGAGGCATGTCAGCAAAGGGCGATTATCTCACCCACACTGCCAACATCGGCAAAGTACATTTCAGGACACCGGTGTTGGTTTTGTCCTTCTAGGAAAATAATTAATCAAGGTTAACCGTTGATGAGGTGATAATGATTTTATATATCCTTTTGTAACACGTACAAAAACCATAAGTCCCCCACTCTCTTCCCGATCTGGGCACGATGTGGCTGCAGGGTGAGGGGGAGGAGGCGGCATCGACGCAGGTGAGCGGGAGGAGAGGAGTAGGTGCCAGCACCCACGAGAGACCATGCTAGGGACAATACCGTGTGGGACACATCTGATTGGAGGAGGGAGATTATGAAAATGAGGCCGGTGTAGGTGCTAGAGATATCCCCTGTCCCATGGAGACGTGATCCGCGGGCGGCACAACCGTCTCGGATCAGGTTCCTTGCAAGAGGAAGCTCACCGGAAGAGTCGTTGGCTGGACGAGAGGAAACAACCCCGGCTATGAGCCACCTGCTAAGGGCTCTATATATAACGTATAAACCCTTGTGATATCGGCCACCATACTGACGAAGTTGTTATGCGAAGATGCCATAGTGTCGATTAACTTGCTATTGTTAGTATGATTAACATGCCATGATTTATATGGTTTCTAGTACATACTTGGTAAGTAATAATTTTTTTATTGTTAGTGTAACTAAAATTCCACTGTACATTTGGGTAATTATGCAAATGTGGTATTGTTAGTATGATACAAATCACTGTTCAGATGCATTTTCCTTATGATTAGAGTTAACCTAGTGGATTTTGGATTTGTAAACTTTATCAGTATACCTAAGATTTTTCTACTTCCAACGAGTCAGTACTTATCCTAGTTTCTTTATCAAGTCAAACGTTCATTTGTAGTTGATTGCCATGCTATTTGTTCTCAAATAATAAATTTCTGCAGAAAAATAAAATGATCATGTTTGAAGCTTCGCTTTCTTTTACGAAGCATCAACCGTAGGCATTAAGCTTGTGCCATGCACATGCTTCGATCGATCTTACAGATACACAATAATGTACGTGCCTGTCTGACATAGTGACATGCCATGGTGAATTGGTGGTCTATCGATCCGATCATCGATAAGATCTGCTGCAGTAGTCACGGAAACAAGATATGAGATCCTCCCCCAGCTCGAGATCCTCCCCCAAGATTCCAAGCAAGTTCCCTGTATCCCACAGAATATTCTCACTCGTCGTGGAATGATCGCCTCGATCGGACGACCGTCCATTGCGGTGGCGAGCTGGGACCAAAAGGAGTCCCACTGCTACTGCAAACTCTTTCTAACCGTTGGTGTGTTTGAGGGACCGAAGCAAGTCCAGCATCATGGGACGCACAAACGGCAGATCAAATTTACATGCACATGCATGCAACTGATCACTGCGTGCATGTACATACTATGCAGTCTATGTAGTGCGGTAATAGCTAGCACTTCAGAAGCATCTTTTCCTACACAGAATCACTTTTGCCGGAGAATGGATCTTAATTATGCGTGTCCGGTTAGGTTTGGCATGAGATTCTCTGAACAGATTAGCGATTTCTGTTCTAGTTAAATATAGATTAATAGTAATTTGGTCATGTAAATTTGTTCCCCACAAACTAAACTAATTCAACATTACAACTAGTGAACCAAAACAACCGAATGGTCCTTAAGATGTGATACCTCCGTTCTAAAATAAGTATCTTCCTTTTATGTATATAAACACATTTTAATTATAGATACATCTGCATCTAGAAAATATGGAGACACTTACTTACTTTGGAACGGAGAACGTACCTGGTTATATCAAACTGCCCACATTAATGTAAACAAAGTTATTGATGTGTTATCCCAATAATGGCATCAGATGTTCAAGCAGATGTTGTTTGGTCCTTAGCATAGAACGTCTAATACTAGGCTGTTTAATCTAAACAGAGTTTTAGATAAGTGCGCCTTTCTTCTTTTGAAGACTCTCAAATGACATATATCTGTCAGATGCTGAGAGTCTAGACGGGAGCAAATGATTCTTAGCAAGAAATTTAGGAAGACAAAGAACACATTCAACGAATTAATGAACTTGCACCGGGTAGGATCCCAAGTCCGTATGTTTTACGGTGCAGTCCCTGAAGCCTAAATCATTAGCTAGCGCACACATGCGATGAAATATCATGTAAAACACAAGTCATTATTGCACGAATCAAATAATCGAAACCTTAATTTATCACAACTTTGCATAGCTCATGGCTAGCTCAAAAGAAACAACAGAAACATAAGATAAATTGGAGTCCATCAACCCCACAAAGTTCCTTGAGTGTAGATCCGCTATGATACACACCTTTCTTCAATCTTCCTATCCTCCACACAATAAGTTGCAGGTGAGTACACTGAATGTACTCGCATAATAAGTTACACTAAGAAGGGGGAATTCAGCATATCCCTACATGCATAAAGGCTGCCAATAGAAGGCTTGAGATTTATTTGCGGAAAGAAAATTTTCAAGTCAAAGTATTGGAAAACTCTTTTGTTTTATTTGCATGAAAAATAATTCAAGTAATATTGGTAAGAGGTTTGCATCGGAGTTTGCTAGGCTACCATGTGCAACCAAACGCATGGAGTGCACCATGCACCCAAAATCCCAAAATCCCATCTATGAATAAGTCCATGGTCATAGATTTTAAAAAACACTTTTCCTTTGAAAAAGAGAGAGGAAAATCCTTCAAACCCTCCATCCTTCAGTTGCTCGAGTTGTCCTCTGTGGACATGGCTGATCAGTTAGATTGAATAACCCTCGAGAGTTTGTACACTAACCCACAAGTCACGATCAAGCTTTCCGCCAAAACTATTATAATAGTGTTATGGTCGGGATGAGATCATAGCAAAGCTTTTTCTTAGAGCCCCCTTTGCCGACTGGATCCACTCTCATCTAAATTATCCACTGTATGCTAGATCCTGACGGTTTTGTTTCCTCTAAATAATTAGCTAAGACATAGCCCATATTGACTTGTGGTTGTACCGAAAGCTTTTGACATCCGAAACGTCGCAGACTTCCACATTTCTTAGGGGCGATCCTCCACAAAATATCACTCGTTGACCTAATAATCCACTCCTCTCAGATAAAACACTATGATTTTTTATTTCGTAAATACCTGTGAAAATTATTCTCTGACTCGAGCTAATATAAAGGGCCAGTTACCTCCTCTTGGTCCTACCAAATTGGCCCTATGGCCTTATAACCCCTGACAGAAGGAGTACTTCGCGGTTTTGTACGCTACGCCCCTTGAGCCTATTTTTATTCGGAACCCCCTTCTCAATTTCTTGTTTCTCTACTCAGCTTCTTCACATACCCTTGCTACTTGTTGTCGACCTTCGCTCTAGGTGCATCGATTGGATTTGGAGGCCAAACGACAGGTGCCTGGTATCTGGTACCTGCTTTTTTCGAGTTACTTGGCCGCCGACTCATGATTCATTAAGATGATAGTCCAGCAGACTGAGCCTAAGAGCTACATGTGCCGCCACCCATAAATGCTCCTATTACAAAAACAATCATTGATCATTTCATCCATTTTGTTTCTATTTCAGTTTGTAATGCACTGGTTTCTTGTCTGCAATCAGTGTCTTTTTGGAAAATTAGAAAAGAAGAGTTAGGATATAAAAACAGTAGAAAGATTGAATAACTCACTGAGTCTAAAAAATGTTTTATTGAGTCTTGATAATTTTTTTGGTAAATATTGGAATGCTTCTCCTGGAAATCGATGCTACAAAAAAGGTTGCTTAGGATAAACTAATTTGGAATGCTATTTTGATGAGATTATTGACAATGAAATTTCGGAAAAGGTTGCTTAGGATAAACTAATGGAAGATTATTATGTAGGAATGCTACATAGTTTGTTTTTAAGAAACTTGCATGCCTTTATTCAAATAGCTTCAAGGTTTGCATGCATGCTTAAACCAAATGGTGGTTCTAGTAACCAGACATGTCTACCCGCGAACCTCACCAGCTCGTGGGCTTCTTCATTCGAGTCCCTCCATTCATGGCTGAATGAGCTAAAACCTCTTTGTTGCTCTCTCTCTTTAATCTCCAGCAAAATTCTCGTGTTCGCTTTGCAGGCCGTTGACATGTTTTACTGAAACTAAATTGAAGATTTATTATGGTTTTTTATGGAGAAAGTAGGGTCTTTATTCAACAAAACCAACGAAAGGTACAGTGTCTGGAGGTTGCAAGAACCACACCCTACGCCCAAACGGCTGAAAAATGGGATTTCTGGCCACTAAATGGGCATCATAATTAGACTCCCTACTTTCAAAAATAAAATTAACAGACCCAAAATAACTAGATCTCTCCACAATCTCCTTCAGGATTGCACTATATGTTGGAGATATGCCCGAGAGGCAATAATAAAGTAGTTATTGTTATATCTTAGTGTTCATGATAAATGTTTACACTCCATGCTATAATTGTATTAACCGGAAACATTGATACATGTGTGTTGTGTGAACAACCAGAGTCCCTAGTAAGTCTCTCATTTAACTAGCTTGTTGATTAATAGATGATCATGGTTTCCTAATCATGAACATTGGATGTTATTATAATAACAAGGTCATATCATTAGGTGAATGATGTGATGGACATACACCCATAGTAAGCGTAGCATATGATCAAGTCATTTAGTTCTTTATGCTTCAAGCTTTAATATGCATATTAACTTAGGGATTTCTATTTTCGTGCCCTCGGGTCCTTAGTTGTGCTCAGTTTTCCCCAGCTCCTTAGTTTTTCCTCAGTTTTCCCCAAGTCCTTGTTTGAAACGCGCAGAAGCAGCTCAGACGGCAGGATTCCCGTTTAGTTGACCGTTCCGTGCTGACGTGTGGGGCCGCGTCGTGTGGGCCCGCGTCGCGTGGGGCTGGTAGAAAGGGACCGCGTGGGACAGGACGAGATAGCGTTTGGTTGCACGTGAGCAGGAGCTGGGTTTTGTCTCTCTCGGCCCAAATTGGCATTTTCCCCTTTAAGAGTACCTTTTCTGCCTCCTCTCTGCTTTTTTCACCTAATTAGTATCAAATCTAGAGAAGCTTGCATTTCTGTCTTTTTTCAATTATTATTTGTGCCTTTTGGCCCTCGTTGTTTGCCCAATATGGCAGCAAATCTAGTAGGGAGCCCAATCTAGTACTCCATCTGGTCCATATGTATGTAGTTAAATCTAGAAGCAAATCTACAGGGAATGTACGATAAATTCACAAGGTCATATAGTAGAATAGGGATAGATAATAGGGATCCCTCCCTAGATAATAAGCTGCATTCAACAGCCAAACATAGTAGGGTTCGAGGTTCTTCACAGCACCATCATACTAACAACATAACAACGAGGGATCCCTAGCTAACAACAAAGGGATCCCAACAACAAAATGGAGGAGGCAGCAGCAGCACACGTCCAGGACTCCGCCTACCCCATCTGCCTCTGCCTCCACTTGTTGCTCCCCTTGGGAGCCTTGGGCTTGAGCGGAGGCATGCGCCCGGCGGAGATCTCCACCCGCTGCATGCTGTGGAGGTGCATGCCGAGCGCCATGTGCTTGGCGCGGAAGGAGTGGAGGTTCACCGACGCGCCGACCTTGGGGTTGGTGTTGCCGATGTTCTCGGCATGCGTGAGGACGTAGTTGAAGTCAGTGCCGCCGAGCCTCCTAGTGCAGAAGGGGCACCTGTAGACACCCTTGGCGAAGTAGGAGACGTACTGGCCGACCTGCAGCCTCCGCAGCACCTGGCGAGTCTTGATGTCATGGTGCTCGTCGTCGCTGCCGACGTCGCTGCCAGACAGCTGATCCATATCAAACGGGAACTATTAGTGAATGAGTTGCAACGATGACTAACGTGCATGATAACAAAGTTAGGAAAAACAGAGGCAGCCTCAGTTAGAGTGGACACGATTATATGTCTACAGGGACGGTGTAAGCGAACCAAAGCTCATGCACAATAGATTTGTACACAGAAATGGTTCGTTGAACCCTCCCTGTAAAAATCTGTGCCCACCGATTCATCATAGGCAAAGAAATAGATTCCAGATCTGAACTTGAACACATTCCAGATTATTTGCAAAATTAAACGGTTGATATCTTTTGATTCATGCATAAAATAACTGATTGAGATCCTATGATTACTTGCATAAATTAACTGATTGAGATCCCATTATTACTTGCATAAATTAACCGAACGGCCGAACCCCAAATCTTAAACGAAATCAAGGAGGGATCAAAGCAAAATGGAATAAAATCGGCACAAATATTAGCCCAATACTCATCCATCCACAGATCCATCTACACCAGCAAAAATAGGGTTCAAAAAGGAATGGGGAACAAAAAAGGAAGCAAACCGTAGTTACCTCGTTCTATGGGTCCTCCATGGAGGTGTCGTAGGGGTTCGGGGGCGGGACGTACGGCACCTCCTCGTAGGGGTCCCATCCCGGCGGGATCTGAGCGCCACCGGCGGCAGCAGCCTCCGATGCACCGGCGGAGGAGGCGGCGACGTCCGTTGAGGGGACGGCGGCGACGTCCGTTGAGGGGACGGCGTCGAAGAGGGAGGCGTCGCGCTTGGAGCCGACGGCGCCGTGGACGATGGGATTGGCATTCTCCTTGTCCATCTCACCGGCAGAGGAGAGGGAGAGGGAGAGGGTTTTTTGCTTTGGAGAAGATGATGGGACGTGAGAGAGGCGGCGTTGCGTAGGCGAGTGAGAGTGACAGAGATAGTGGGAGGAGGCGTCTATAAAGGCAAGGGGTGGTTAATGCGACCCGCGTCCACCGCTGCACGTCTGCACGTCTTGGACTTCTGCAATGCGACACGCGTCCACGATTGCACGTCTTCGACTTCTGCACCGCGACCGGCGTCTACGCATCAACAATTGCACGTCTTCCATTTCTGCACCGCAACACGCGTCCTCGAGTCTAACCCTGGAAATTTAGATATACTCAGGTATAACCTCGAGTATTATACTAGCATTTTTTGTGTGCTCAGTTTTCCCCTTGAGTGCTAATACTGGCTAGTGCAATATGCTCAGTTTTACCCTCAAGTAGCTGGTCAACAGACAGTCAACAAATGGGATTAACTAGTTAAATGAGTCATTTAATGTGCAAAAAATTCCGAAAAATAGTGGCACATACTCATGGAGTCTTTACCACAAATTTCCAGTTCTCAAAACATAGATAAGTCATAGATAAATCAAGTTTTACCACAAATTGTCACTTCTCAAAGGCCTTCTCAAATCACCTAGTAGCTATGAAGCTACATGGTTTTCCACAATAAGCCCTTCCCAAAACAGCTTTCCCCAAAACATACTTTGTCTAAATGAGGCCACAATTCTCACACTCATGTATATTTGTATTGCAAATAGTTTGAGATAGGCCAAGATGGGTTTCATTGTACAAAATACGCATTTTCCATTTTTTAAATCTCATATTTGAATCCCTTAGTCTGTTTATTACATAGGTGCCCTTGGTTTCTTGATACTACTTAGTTTTGCCCTATCCCTCCACAAATTCTCTCACACGTGCAACATTGCCATGATTGGTCTAGCCCATGTCACCGGATCGTGCCCGCTGACCGTTGATCGTATGATCTAACGGGCAGGATAACCCCTCTCTCTCTCTCTCTGTCGGCGGTTACCTTCCACTCTCTAAGTATGCTAAAGGGCGGTTTTCTGTATTCATTTTCACGCGCTAAAAATTATGAAATCTTTTAGGCATTACTTTTCACGCAAAAAATGATAAACCATCACCGATTTGTTGTAGCCATTAATTTTCACGCAAAAAATGATAAACCATCACCGATTTGTTGTAGCCATTAATTTTCACGAAAAAAATGATAAACCATCACCGATTTGTTGTAGCCATTAATTTTCACGCAAAAAATGATAAACCATCACCGATTTGTTGTAGCCATTAATTTTCACGAAAAAAATGATAAACCATCACCGATTTGTTGTATCCATCACTTTTCACGCAAAAAATGATAAACCATCACCGATTTCTTGTAGCCATTACTATTCATGGTAAAAATGATAAACGAACCAATCTATCTATCTCTGTATTTGAAGTTTGGAAGGGTTCACCATCTAGTTATGTTAACTTTCGAGGTTTTGACCTGAAAACAAATGGGGGAAATAAAAGTTCAAAAAAATGTAAAAACGAAACAATCTACCTATCTTTGTATAGAAGATCGTCTGTATGATTTTTGAGGTCATTTAGAGAAGGTAGAAAAAAATCCCTTTTGAGAAGGTCGAAAAAACCTAACTTGTTACAAAAGCTGGTTTCAGTGAGACCTAACCAAATTCGGCATACATTATGCCATATATATAACAACAAGGAATATCTAAAAGGGAAAGTTTCACAAAATTTGAAGTTTATGGCGAAAATGATGCCATACATGATGCTGTTTTTCGAGGTTTTGACCAGAAAATCAATTGGTTATTATAAAGGGAAATAAAAAGTTCGAAAAATATAAAAACGAAACAATCTATCTATCTATGTATAGAAGATCAGCTGTATGAAATTTGAGGACATTTAGAGAAGGTAGAATAAATCACCTTGTTAGAAAAGCTAGTTTCAGTGAGACGAAACGGCATGCGTTTAAGCAAAGTGATTTTTTCGAACATCTCCAAATGACCCAAAATTTTCCATACATGATGCCATACGTGTAACAACAAGGAACCCTATCTAAAAAGTGTCAAAAAAGTTTGCCCAACCGTATAGCTCTATCAAAAAGAACCTCACCATGGCGCTAGTATAATTTTGGGCTTAGTTACAAACTTTCGTTACCTAACCTTCAACACGAAACTTGTTTCAAATCACTTTTGGCGTACAAGAAACAAATCCCTCCTTGATTCGAGCACCACAGCCTCCAAACTTTGTCGATGCCGATATCGGCATGGTCAGAACGGCTATGCTCGCCGCCACTGCTAGGTCACCGTTGGGATGCACCCTCAATCCCGTCCCCTCATTCGATCACTGACACACCAGAGATACCGCCGAGGCCAATGCCGAACGTACATGCTGATGCCAATGCCGAACATGCATCCATGCCGATGTGGGCACGGCCACGCCGCCCCACTATGCTGGACGCCACATACCACCGCGAGGTCTTTGCCTTCGCCACCATACTCTTCTAGCACCCATCTATACACGCCAGAAAGGAGAGACACTAGTTTTCTCTACATTGCTCGCGTTCGTGTCGGACACGATCAGTCAAAGTTTTGAGGTAGTCGTCGATGTCGTCAACCATTTCTTCTCTTCTTTGCATGGTTAAACGCGTCTAGTTCATATCTATCTAATGCGTCTGGTCTCGCCTCATGCAGTTCTTTGTGGACGTCGATCTCATCTCGGCACCCCGCAGGCCACCTCCTCCGTGCCATCGCTGTAGAGCTCCGTTTAAAAATCTATTCCTACCTGTGTATTGCCCCTTGTATCAGCGCCATGGCCCACTTGTCATTCGATATACCGAAGCCCCACTCGTGCGCGTTTTGGTCAGGGATACAGCGATGCTTACGGTCAAACAAAGATGGATGGTCTGACGTGTCTTTGCGGGATCTACGTGGCCCCACTAGTCAGAAGATAACGGTCAACCGTTGGGCAACCGGCCGTTACAACATCTGTGATGGTTTCAGACAAGGTCTTGGGGAAAACTGGGGAAAAACTAAGGAGCTGGGGAAAACTGAGCACAACTAAGGAACCGAGGGCACGAAAATAGAAATCCCATTAACTTAATCCTTTGACCATGAGATCATGTAAATCACTTATACCGGGAGGGTACTTTGATTACATCAAACGCCACTACGTAAATGGGTGGTTATAAAGATGGGATTAAGTATTTAAAAAGTATGAGTTGAGGCATATGGATCAATAGTGGGATTTGTCCATCCTAATGACAGATAGATATACTCTGGGCCCTCTCGGTGGAATGACATCCAATTAGCTTGCAAGCATGTGACTGGTTCACAAGGGATGTCATATCACGGTATGAGTAAAGAGTACTTATCGGTAACGAGATTGAACTAGGTATGGAGATACCGACGATCAAACTTCGGATAAGTAAAATATCGCGAGACAAAGGGAATTGTTATTTTATGTGAATGGTTCTTTCGATCACGAAGTCATCGTTGAATATGTGTGAGCTATTATGGATCTCCAGGTCCCGCTATTAGTTATTGATCGGAGAGGAGTCTCGATCATGTCCGCATAGTTCTCGAACCGTAGGGTGACACACTTAAGGTTTGATGTCGTTTAAGTAGATATGGAATATGGAATGGAGTTCGAATATTTGTTCGGAGTCTCGGATGGGATCCAGGAAATCACGAGGAGGTCCGGAATGGTCTGGAGAATAAGATTCATATATAGGAAATCACTTTCCAAGTTTGGAAATGATCCGATGCATTTATGGAAGGCGCTAGAATGTTCTAGAACTTTCCGGAAGAAATCACCATGGAAGGTGGAGTCCCGGTTGGACTCCACCAACCCTAACCAGCCAACCAAGTGGGAGGGTGGAGTCCATGGTGAACTCCACCTCCTTGGTCGGCCAACAAAAGGGGAAAGGGAGGAGTCCCTGTCCCCCTAGGTTTCGTCCATATGGAAGGTTTTGAATTGGGGTCTTATTCGAACCTTTGGGCAAGCCTTAGGGATTCCACCTATATAATTAGGAGAAGAGGGAGGGGGCAGCCTACACCTGGCCGCACCACCAAAGGGGCCCCCCTGGCCGGCGCCCCTAGCCACCCCTCTCTCCCAAACCCTAGCTTCTCCCTCCTCTTTCTTCTCCCACAGCGCTTACGGCGAAGCCCAGCCGGAGATCTCCACCACTACCGTCACCACGCCGTCGTGCTGGCGGGATTCCGAGGAGGATCTACTACATTCGCTGCCCGCTAGAACAGGGAGAAGGACGTCGTCATCAACAACGAACGCGTGACTGAGTACGGAAGTGCTGCCCGACTGTGGCACCGTCAAGATCTTCTACGCGCTTTTGAAAGCGGCAAGTGATCGACTACAGCAACAACGAGATCTAATCTCGCAGGCTTTGGAAACCTTCAAGGGTTAGTCTCATGATCTTCTCGTTGCTACCATCTTCTAGATTGGATCTTGGCTTGTTATTCGTTCTTGCGGTAGGAATTTTTTTGTTTTCTATGCTATAAATCCCATCAGTGGTATCAGAGCCATGTCTATGCATAGATTGGTTGCACGAGTAGAACACAATGGTTTTGTGGGCGTTGATGTTCTTGTTGTTTTTGGTTAGTGTACTTTGCATCTTGCGGGATGGTGGGATGAAGCGGCCCGGGCTAACTTTACATGACCGCGTTCATGAGACTTGCTCCACGCTCGACATGCAACTTGTATTACATAAGTGGCTTTGCGGGTGTCTGTCTCTCTCACCATAGTGAAGATTCAATCTACTCTTTCTATTGACAACACTAGTATCACCGTTGTGGTTCATGTTCGTAGGTAGATTGGATCTCACTCGAAAACCCTAAACCACGTAAAATATGCAAACCAAATTAGAGACGTCTAACTTGTTTTTGCAGGGTTTGGTGATGTGATATGGCCATGATGTGATGATGAATATGTATGAGATGATCATTATTGTATTGTAGCAACCGACAGGAGCCTTATGGTTGTCTTTATATTTCATGTAGTAGTATTATTTCAAAGTAGTTGTAATAGTTGCTACATGTGGTGAACAACCATGAAGACGGCGCCATGGACCTTGACGCTACGCCAACGATGATGTAGATCATGCCCGTTGATGATGGAGATCATGTCCGTGCTTTGGAGATGAAGATCAAAGGTGCAAAGACTAAAGGGCCATATCATATCACATATGAATTGCATGTGATGTTAATCCTTTATGCATCTTATCTTGCTTAGATCGCGACGGTAGCATTATAAGAGGATCCGTCACATTAATATCAAGATAATAAAGTGTTCTCCCCTCGTATGCAGCGTTGCTACAGTTCGTCGTTTTGAAGCTTCTCGTGATGATCGGATGTGATAGATTCTACGTTCACATACAACAGGTGTAAGCCATGTTGTACACGCGGAAATACTTGGGTTTGCTTGACGAGCCTAGCATGTACAGACATGGCCTCGGAACACAGGAAACTGAAAGGTTGAACACGAGTCATATGGATGATATGATCAACATGTTGATGTTCACCATTGAAGCTACATCATCTCACGTGATGATCGGTTTTGGTGCAGTGGATATGGATCGTGTGCCACTAAACAACTATGAGGGATGTTGATGAGATCTGAGATCTAGGGGTTGGCCCGATCTCGCGATTTGACCCAAGGATCGAGGGGAAAAGGTGGGAGAGCGAGAGGAACGCGAAGAACACGAAGAACACCGGTACTCACGCACGCACACCAACCCAATACACCCGATACTTACCCCCGTGGCTCGATGGACCACGCCAATAGAATCACCCGGAAGAGGCACGCGGCAGAATTCTCGGTGAGAGATTGGTGTTGGAAAAAGGAGATTGGTGAGGGAGAGAGAGTGC
This sequence comes from Lolium perenne, assembly GCF_019359855.2. Lineage (NCBI taxonomy): Eukaryota > Viridiplantae > Streptophyta > Magnoliopsida > Poales > Poaceae > Lolium > Lolium perenne. The sequence goes on along the minus strand of NC_067250.2, from coordinate 121,804,019 downwards.
CTTGCACTAGAATCTCAATCAACAATATCCAAATCAACAACAAGGATGGCCTTGATTACAGAGGGATGCTTGTCCAAGATGGATGCTAACCCTAGGGAGACTAAGCTCAAAGTTGGTTTAAGCTCAAATTATGTCTAAGGGGTAAAGGAGGGGTCTAGGGTCCTTATATAGGCATACACAGCCAGCTAGGCGAAAAGGTACGAAAACAGGATAACTTAGGCAGTTTGGTGGGGTCTCCTCGTCAGATCCGGTCCTGGGGCCGGTCAGACCGGGCCTGTGACCGGGTGGTCCGGTCCTGGGTCCGGTCGACCGGTCGCCAACCGGAAACCTCGCAAGTTTCCGTCCGGTTGGTGTCCGGTACGAGCTTGAGGGAAATCCGGTTGGCGGCCGATTGACCGGGTCTGTGACCGGGCGGCCCGGTTGTGCGTCCGGTCAGACCGGGTCCTGGACCGGCCGGCGCCTTCCCTTCCTTTGAGCGCTTCGCGTGACATCGGGTCTACCTTCGTGTCCATCTTCATGACTTGAGGCTCCTCTCCTTCCCTTGGCCATGGCTTGTCCTCCTCTCCGGTGTCTTGATGCGCCTTGTACCTAATGACACATAGCACATCGGCATGAGGTAGCATTCCATCCAAAGGTGTACCGAGATCAAGGGTGGCTAGGAGCGAGGTCACCTTATCATGTAGCGCTTTAACTCGAGCCCGAGTCATTGGTCCACTTGGGGGACTTGTTGGTCTTGGTGTGGAGGTGTCCGAAGGCCACCCCGCATCATCTCCCCCCCCCCTTGGGAAAGAGTCGTCCTCGACTCTTGTTCCTCTTTATCTTCATGATATGGCGATAAGTCCGACACGTTGAACGTGTTGCTCACCAAGTACTTGGAGGTGGGGATGTCGATGACGTAAGCGTTGTTGTTGATGCGTTTGAGGACCTTGAAGGGGCCATCTCCTCTTGGCTTGAGCTTTGAGTTGCGTTCATGAGGGAATCTTTCCTTCCGGAGGTGGATCCAAACGAGGTCGCCTTCCTCAAAGATGCGTTCCTCCTTCTTGGCGTTGAGTCGTGTAGCTTGACGAAGCACATGTTCTTGAATGGTTGCTCTTGTTTCTTCATGTAGTTTCTTCATGGCGGCGGTGCGCTTGTCGAAGTCCATGTTCGTTCTCTCATGAAGGGGAAGTGGTAGTATGTCGAGTGCCGTGGGAGGTTCGAAGCCGTAGACGACCATGAAGGGGCTCTTTAATGTTGTAGAGTGCTTGGCGCGGTTATAGGCGAACTCCGCGTGTGGAAGGCACTCTTGCCATGACTTCAAGTTTTTCTTCACGAGGATGCGGAGGAGAGTGGAGAGGCTTCTATTGACCACTTCTGTTTGGCCATCGGTTTGAGGGTGTGAAGACGATGAGAATAAGAGCTTCACTCCAAACTTTGCCATGAGCGACTTCCATAGATAGCTCATGAACTTGACGTCTCGGTCCGACACAATGCTTGCCGGTACTCCGTGTAGGCGGACAATTTCCCTGAAAAACAATGAAGCAATGTGTGAAGCATCATCGATCTTATGGGAAGGTATGAAATGTGCCATCTTAGAGAACCTATCCACTACCACAAAGATTGAATCATGACCATGTTTGGTGCGAGGCAACCCTAGTACAAAATCCATGCTAATATCTGTCCATGGTGCATAAGGTATAGGCAATGGCGTATAAAGACCATAGGGATTGGAGGTAGACTTAGCTTGTAAGCAAGTGGTGCACCGGCGGCAAAGGCGTTCCACGTCGCGGTACATTCTTGGCCAATAGTAGTGGGTCGAGAGCATGGCGTATGTCTTCTCTCGTCCGAAGTGACCCATGAGACCACCTCCATGCGATTCTTGTAAGAGCAAAAGGCGAAGCGAGGACATAGGGATACAAAGTTTGTTCCCTTTGAACAAGAATCCTTGGTGCAAATAGAAATCATCGAGTCCTCGGTCAATGGAACACTTCTCAAATATCGGTGCAAAGAAAGAATCGGAAGTATAGAGTTCTTTGATCTCTTCGAGTCCCAAGACATGAAAATCCAAGCGAGTAAGCAAAAGGGTGTTTTTGCGGGAAAGAGCATCCGCCACGACATTGTCCTTTCCCTTCTTGTATTTGATTACATATGGGAAGGACTCAATGAACTCAACCCATTTTGCATGACGTTTGTTCAAATTGTGTTGGCTTTTCAAGTACTTCAAAGACTCATGGTCGGAATGAATGATAAACTCTTTTGGCCAAAGATAGTGTTGCCAAACTTCAAGAACACGAACCAAAGCATAGAGCACCTTGTCATAAATAGGATAGTTGAGGCGTGCGCCGTCCAACTTCTCACTATAATATGCCACGGGTTTTCCATCTTGCATAAGAACGCCACCAATACCAAGTCCACTCGCATCACACTCAATCTCAAAAGTTTTTGCAAAGTTTGGAAGAACGAGAAGAGGAGCTTCGGTAAGGCGTTTCTTCAACTCATCAAATGCATCTTGTTGGGCCTATCCCCACACAAACGGAACATTCTTTTTGGTAAGCTCGTTCAAAGGGCAAGCGATGGTGCTAAAATCTTTCACAAAGCGGCGGTAGAAACCGGCAAGTCCATGAAAACTTCGGACTTGACCAACATTTGTAGGAGTAGGCCAATTATGGATGGCCTCTACCTTGGAAGAATCAACTTCAATCCCATTAGCGGAAACCACAAATCCAAGAGAAACCAATTTGTTTTGAGCAAAGGTACACTTGGGGAGGTTTGCATAAAGCTTTTCATGACGCAAGATGCACAAGACTTCTCTCACATGTTGCACATGGTCCTCGAGATTTTTGCTATAAATGAGAATGTCATCGAAATAGACAACCACACTCTTGCCAATGAGAGGACGCAAGATGTGATTCATGAGGCGCATGAAAGTTGATGGAGCATTGGAAAGACCAAATGGTATAACGAGCCATTCATATAGACCGAGTTTGGTCTTGAATGCCGTTTTCCATTCATCACCAATGGCCATGCGGATTTGGTGGTAGCCACTACGCAAATCGACTTTAGAGAAAATGGTGGCACCACTAAGCTCATCAAGCATGTCATCTAAACGCGGAATGGGATGGCGATAACGAACGGTAATGGCATTGATGGGGCGGCAATCCATACACATTCGTTGCGTCTCATCCGGTTTAGGCACAAGAATCACGGGAACCGCACAAGGGCTAAGGCTTTCGCGAACGTACCCTTTAGCGAGGAGGTCTTGTATTTGGCGTTGGATCTCCTTTGTGTCTTCGGGGTTGGTGCGGTAGGCGGCACGGTTTGGGAGCGGAGCGCCGGGTATGAGGTCGATGCGGTGCTCGATGCCCCGAAGCGGTGGAAGTCCATGAGGAAGCTCGTCGGGGAAGACATCTTGGAACTCCTTCAAAAGAGACAACAAAGACGAAGGAATTGTGGTTAAGTCGTTAGTCTCCGATGACGGTCCCTTGCAAATGAGGACGTAGTGCAATATGGTGGATGGGTTTGCTTGCACTTCTCTCCACTCGCTTTTGGTGGCTAGGAGGACACTCTTTCGCTCACTCATGTATGGCTTGTGGCGCTCACTCTCCATTTGGTGGGTCGCTCCCTCTACTCTCAACTCACTATGGTGGAAGTGATGTTGTGCCCTCGCTAGAGCCTTCGCATTGTCGGCGATGATTTGGCTAGGAGTCATTGGGCGTAGCTCGAACTTCCTATCCTTGACCTTGAAGGTGTATGCATTGGTGTGTCCGTCATGTATAGCCTTCTTGTCAAATTGCCATGGGCGGCCAAGCAACATGTGGCACACCGTCATGGGCACCACGTCACATTCAACGGAATCTTCATAGGGGCCGATCTTGAAGTTGACGGTGACGGTATGTTGTATCTTGACGTTGCCCTTGTCGCTCAACCATTGGATATGGTAAGGGTGAGGGTGCTTGCGAAGTGTGAGATTGAGCTTCTCACACAACTCGGTGCTTGCAAGGTTATGGCAACTTCCTCCATCGATGATGACCTTTATAGACTTGCCACCAATACCGGCACGGGTTTGGAAGATGTTGCACCGTTGGTCTTCCCATAGCTTGAGGTTGAGTTGTTAGCACCCTTGTGACCACAAGAGAAGGGTTTGGGTCATGCACACATAAGAGAGGGTCTTCTCCACTATCTTCCTCATAAGCTTCTTCATTAGCGACGGCGGCTTGTACCATAGCTTCATATTCATCTTCATCGAGCGTCTCTATGTCACCATTCTCCATGGTGATCATGACCTTGGTATTCTTGCACTCAAAAGATTTGTGACCTTGGGTGCCACACTTGAAGCAAGTGACATTAGAGGGTCCCGTAGAGGCCTTAGAGGAGGCAGTAGAGGACACCGTTTGCTTCATGCGACTTTGGATAGTCGGTTGCTTGGATGGTGTAGAAGAGGCGGTAGGCTTGACACTTGTTGTAGGTGTCGTTGTCGCGAGCTTGGAGGCGAAGTATGACTTGGACTTGGAGTACTTGATGTCCTCACTCACTTGGCGCTCGGCCTTGGAGGCTTGGTGGACCAACTCAACCATGTTGGAGTAAGGTTGGAACTCCACAATTCGCTTGATGGGATAGTTGAGGCCATTGAAGAAACGAGCGATGGTTTGTTGCTCGGATTCTTGGATGTTGGCTCGCATCATAGTTAACTCCATCTCCTTGAAGAACTCCTCGACGGTCTTGGTACCTTGCTTCAACTTTTGGAGCTTGTTGAAGAGGTCGGTCTCGTAGTGGGTTGGTACAAAGCAAGCTTGCATCTCTTCCTTCATCTCTTCCCAAGTGTCAATTGGAGGTTCACCCTTTTCTTCCCTTAGGGTGAGGACTTGCTCCCACCAAGTGTTTGCATAATCCTCAAACTCAAGAGACGCCATGGCCACTTTCTTGGCACCGGAGTAGTTGTGGATGCGGAATATCTTGTCAACCTTGAGTGCCCATGAGAGGTAGGCCTCGGCATCTTCTTCACCCTTGAACTTGGGCATGGTGAACTTGAGCCTTCCAAACATGTTCTCTTCATCCTCCAAATTTCTTCGGCGAGGACGGATGCCTTCATCTCTTGCGGCTTGAGGTGGTATAGGAGGTCTTCCGCGACCAACCATAGCATTGGGTTGGCGTTGAAGTTGGACACTAGCTTCACTTTGTTCACGATGACGATGTTGTTGAAGATCTTGACGAGGTGGTTGACGACGCCCAAGGATGGCCCTCTCGTCTTGATCATGTTGCGGGTCTCCTCTTCCACGTTGGTCATGGCGAGGATGATTGCGAAGATCACGCCTCGGTTGTTCTTCATGTCCATGGCCTTGAGCATCACCATGTGGCTCCATGTTGTGGAAGACGTTGTCATGTGGATGGCCGTCACGCCCATGGTGGGCATGGCGATCCGGTTGAGGACGATCTTGTGGAGGTCATTCTTGTGGACGAGCATGTCAATGGATTTCTCCTCGCCTAGAGTTGGAGCGAGAGTCTTCATGACGAGCATGTGAGCGATGAGGTCGATGATGGTCTTCATGCCTTGAGGAGGAGCTTGAGGACGAACGGTGACCATGAGAGTAGTAATCTTGTGACGAGCTTGATGATGATGAAGTAGAGCGGTGTCGGTGATGACGGCCCAAGTTGGTGATGGCGCGCTCGAGGCTATCCATGCGTCGCTCCATGTTCGCATCATTGGCCGCCATTTGGCCATTCAAGTTGTCCGTAGCTTCGCGAAGGAGAGCCAAGTCTTGGTTCACAATGGAGAAGTTGTGTGCCACTTCATCGTATTGCTCATCGATGCGTGTCTCGAAGAGTGTGAGTTGCTCCTTGAACTCTTGGCGTTGCGTCCATAGGTTGTGTTGAGTAGCCAACCTCTCGGTGTTGCGGAGGACTTCTCCATCCCGTGGTTCATCTCCGCTCCTATACATGATGGAAAGACAAGAACTATGCTGTGTATGTTAGTGGAAGGAGACTACCTCGCACTCTTACCAAGGTAAGATAGTATTGAGGCAATCCACCAAGTCAAAAGCAAGATCAAGTGTATCGGGGACACACGCAAAACCACACGCAAAAGCTAGCAAATATGGTGTTAGGAGGGTATGGTGGAAAACCAAAAGACCAAATCCAAGATCAAGTATGTTGTCAAAAGTGGGTGAGGTCCAAAAATCCAAATGTCAATGTGAAGATCACTATAAACACGGAAAAGTTGTGGAACACACACACGGGATAAATGGGGTTAGTGCAACCAAAAGTGAGCGGAAAAGTGTATGTACGATTGCTCGGTGTCACACTAACACAAGGAGAGGCAAAGCTTTGGTTGCAAACGGAGAGACAACTAGATTCACACATGACCTCTCTTGTCTTCTCCCTTTTGCTTAAAAGCTTGTAACTCTTTTGTATATGGTGACACTTGCACTCATTGTATCTATGGTGGCACTTGTACTCTTTTTGTATGGATGATGCGCTTTGCACTCTTTTTGTGTTTTTGCGGCTTTTTCTCGCACTATGTTAGCGTTAGCTCGCTTTTGCTATCTTGCCACACGAGTGTTTGCTTAGAAGCTTTACTCCACACTACACACACACCTCACAATCGGGGTCACGTGCAATGTCTCACAACACTAGATAAGCAATGGTCGATAGGATAGATCGCAAAAGGAAGAGGGCTATAAGGGAAAACTGCAAGTTATACCTGCGATGATGGTGGTGGTGGTGGTGGTGGTCGAAGACGAGCTCGAAGGAGGGTCGGATCGTCGCCCGGTCTGGGGCCGGTTGGACCGGACTCTGGACCGGATGGTCCGGTTGGCGGCCGGTTGACCGGGTTCTGCGCCGGATCGGCCGGTCTGGGGGCCCGTTGACCGGATTCTCAACCGGGTTTTGCGTTTTCTCTCTCCTGTCCTTCCCCAAACCAAAACCAAAAGAGCAAATCGACAGGAAAACGATGGAATTGGAGGCTAAAAGTTGGGGAAGTAGTAGATCAAGCACATCAACACCAAATCCATGGACCAAAACCACTCAAAACGCAACCAAATCACAGATCGGTCAAAAGGCTATTTGGGGCTATTTTTGGGGATTTTTGGAAAATTTTCTAGAAACGAAATCGGGTGGGTGGAGGGTCAAAATCGCGGTAACCAAGAGCTTCTGATACCATATGATGAGATCTGAGATCTAGGGGTTGGCCCGATCTCGCGATTTGACCCAAGGATCGAGGGGAAAAGGTGGGAGAGTGAGAGGAACGCGAAGAACACCGGTACTCACGCACGCACACCAACCCGATACACCCGATACTTACCCCCGTGGCTCGATGGACCACGCCAATAGAATCACCCGGAAGAGGCACGCGGCAGAATTGCCGGTGAGAGATTGGTGTTGGAAAAAGGAGATTGGTGAGGGAGAGAGAGTGCCTTGCACTAGAATCTCAATCAACAATATCCAAATCAACAACAAGGATGGCCTTGATTACAGAGGGATGCTTGTCCAAGATGGATGCTAACCCTAGGGAGACTAAGCTCAAAGTTGGTTTAAGCTCAAATTATGTCTAAGGGGTAAAGGAGGGGTCTAGGGTCCTTATATAGGCATACACAGCCAGCCAGGCGAAAAGGTACGAAAACAGGATACTTAGGCAGTTTGGTGGGGTCTCCTCGTCAGATCCGGTCCTGGGGCCGGTCAGACCGGGCCTGTGACCGGGTGGTCCGGTCCTGGGTCCGGTCGACCGGTCGCCAACCGGAAACCTCAAGTTTCCGTCCGGTTGGTGTCCGGTACGAGCTTGAGGGAAATCCGGTTGGCGGCCGGTTGACCGGGTCTGTGACCGGGCGGCCCGGTTGTGCGTCCGGTCAGACCGGGTCCTGGACCGGCCGGCGCCTTCCCTTCCTTCGAGCGCTTCGCGTGACGTCGGGTCTACCTTCGTGTCCATCTTCATGACTTGAGGCTCCTCTCCTTCCCTTGGCCATGGCTTGTCCTCCTCTCCGGTGTCTTGATGCGCCTTGTACCTAATGACACATAGCACATCGGCATGAGGTAGCATTCCATCCAAAGGTGTACCGAGATCAAGGGTGGCTAGGAGCGAGGTCACCTTATCATGTAGCGCTTTAACTCGAGCCCGAGTCATTGGTCCACTTGGGGGACTTGTTGGTCTTGGTGTGGAGGTGTCCGAAGGCCACCCAGCATCAGATGTTGTATTAAGTCGGAGTTCATTAGTAATTAGATTAAAACATGAACTAATTATCATGAACATAGTCTGAATAGTATTTTGAATTAAATTTGTAGAATTGGCATCCGTTATCTACCATGCGCTAGTCTTGTAATTGAGATAGAAATACTGTTAAGTCTGACAAGTAACTTTACGGACTGGTACCGTATTGTTAAAGAATCAAGAAATGATTAAGTCCTATTGCAAACTTTTAGTAAACCTCACATTTCTAATTCAAAGAACAATGGTTTCAATTAGTACCTAAAATCATCTTGTCTCCGTGAAACTTGAAGTTCAAATCCGTTTGAAAAGTAAGGAGCTGGAAATTTTGTTTTCAGAAATAAGCGAGGTATGAGATATATGTGATATCTAAGACCTTATTGCAAGATGATAGAATATAATCTAGTGAGACTACATAAACTCATAAGTTTTATGGGAATGTACGAAGGTTGAAGACGCCAGGCGTCCCAATCCTCCAAATAGTTGGACACTAACAATATTCGCATATCCAGGAAGTGATCGTCCTTAGTATGCACAGTTGCTAAGACTCGTCGTTTCGAAGCATCACGTGATGCTCGGGTGTTATAGATTTTATGTGTGCATACAACGGGTGCAAGCTAGGTTTCTACATGCGAATACTGAGGTTAAACTTTATGGGCCTAGCATGTACAGACATTGTCTCGAAAAGTTGTCATGATTTGATGGATAAAATTATGAGTGAAATTGTTTATCACATTACAAAGTTACTAATAGTGAAATCTGGAACACTTGTCATATGATGATCAACTTCAAAGTAAGAACCTCAAGGTTATTGTTATTTGACCAATGGACCTAGAAGTTATTGAAGGTGAAGTGTTTTCTGAAAATGAGGAAAGCTAAAAGAGAAACTACAAAAGATTTTGGCAGAAAGAAAGTAAAGACTAGAAAGTCTAGCTCAGGTGTATATAGATTATATACATGTTATGAATATATTCTTTGATTGGTCACACAATGAAGTTCTTGGGTATTTGTACCAGATTGGTTGGTATGAGATGTCATACAACGCAATACAAGAATACGATGGCCTAAGTGACTGATAAGGAATATGGTAATAATGCACATCTGGAACATAATAAAGTGTTATTATGTTTGTCGTTGGCATTCTACCTAGCCCTTAGGATTTATAATAAAGAACTTAATAATTGCTATTTTGCTCTGGTCAAATGAAAACAATGAGTTGTTCAAATTATGACCTTACTCCATGTACGATGGATAAGTTATTATAAATCTTAATGGTGAAACACACATACATAACACTGACGCTAAAATACCGTAAGGCAAATGATTTGAATTCTACTTATTTATGGAACCGACATTTAGGTCATGTTAGAAAGGAAGGCATGAAGAAACTCCATGCAAATGGATTTTTGGAGTCATTTGATTTTTGAATCGTTTGGCGCTTGCAAATCTCTTCTAAAGAAAATGACTAAAATACCATTCATAGGCCAAGAGTTGAACGGGCAACTAACTTAGTGGAAACATACATGATGATGTATGTGGTTCACTGGGCAAAGTTGTGTGCGGGAGATTCTTCTACTTCATGAAAACTTCCAACATTGAATTGAGTATATATATGCGGATATATTTATTCAATAAGGAAGAAGTTTTAAAAATTTGAATGTATTCAAATAAATTTCAATATGAAGTATAAATCATCGTAATAGAAAAGTAAAATATCTATGATTGGATCATGGTGGAAATATTTGAATTACAAGTTTTTGCGAACATCTAAGAGAGTTATGAATTTTTTCTACAACTCACGTTTCTTGGAGTATCATAGTGATGATGGAGTATCCGAGAGACGTATCCAAACCTTGTTGGATTAATGATGAGAAAAAATAAAATGACGCCATTATATTTTTGTGGATTATGCTTTAGAGACTACCGCTTTTACACTGAATAGAGCATCATCATGATCCGTTGAAATGACACCATACAAGTTATGGCATGGGTATAAACCCTAATAGTCCTTTCTTAAATTTTGGTATGCATAGCATAAGTAAATAAGTTTACAACCAAAATCGGATGAATGTCTTTGTTGGTTATCCCAGAGAATTGATTGGGAATTATTTCCACTATGGAGACAAAGACAAAAGTGTTTGTCGATGTTTCTTACTTATTTCAAGAAATTATTTCTAGTGAAGTATTTGAGTGGGAGGACAATGGAACTTGATAAGGTTGATGAACCTGAGCATGATGATCAGAGTAGCGCAGCATCGGAAATGGTTCCGGAAGCGGCCACGATGATCATGACTCCCATGTCTACAAAGTGTTATAGTCATGGAGATCAAAGTACCTATTGAACCTTGTAGGTATGGTTTACTTTGTGATCAAATAAATGATTTGTGGACAAAGGATTGATTTTGAACAATGATAAACCAACTACATACAAAGAAGTTATGATGGGCCCTGACTCCGTTGAAATGGCTAAGCGCCATTAAATCCAAGATAGGTAAATACTTTTTGAAAGTAAATAGATCTATAAAATTTATAGACTTGGATATTATATCCTTGAAGAAGCTCAACTTGTCAAAAGATTGTTTATGACGAAGTTCAAAGAGTTGACTGCGATAAGATTAGATCTTCAGCAGCGATGCTTATAGTCTATGCGGATTGTTCTAGTAATCGCTACATATTTCTTTTATGAGATATGCTAGTAGGATGGCAAAATACATTACTTAATAGAAGTGTGTATTAAAGGTGTATACAAGATACAACTGAGAGTTTTGCTAGTCCGTGGAATACTAAAAAGGTATACAAACTTCACTGGATGAAGTGAGTATCACGGAGTTGGAATCTTCACCGAATGAAAAGATCAAAGAGTTATGATTTCATCAAAAACGATGAAGATGCTTGCATTTGCAAGAAATTAAGTGGGAGCGCTGAGACATAGTTATAATATTATATGTGGATGACATATCATTGATTATAAATGATGTAATTATATACTTGATTAAAAGGTTTCATTGAGAATTAACTTCAATGAAAGGATATGGACTGAAACATATTTAGTGTCGAGATCTATGAAGATAGATTGAAACACATAATAAGTTTAAGTTAAAGTACATAAAATGGATATTGAAGTAGTTCAATATAAAAATATTAAGAAGGTGTTCTTTTCCATGTGAAGGTTTAACAAGACTTGAGTGTATTTGACACTCGATGAGTAAAAACACATGAGTGATTTTAGATCACGAATAATATGTACAAAATCAGATGTCCTGTGCTCTAAAGTGTTAAGAGCATATACCAGAATGATTCATGTAATGATCATTGGACAACAGTAAGAATATCCCTGAGTGCTTTAGAAGAACCAAGGATATTAGTTTTGTATGGGGTAATGACAAAGAAATCGATGTAAGGTGTTGCACCGATATTAGTTTGGTCACATATAAAATCTCAATTAGGCTAAGTGTTGTTTAAAAGGTAGCACAATGAGCTACAAGAAGTCTATGCTAGATTTAGATGAGTTCTATATATTGTGACGGATTCTACAAACGAAGGCAGAGTATGTCATTGTTTTGACAATGACTGAGGATGTTTAAGTCGAGAAGTTCTTTGAGAACTTGGTGTAGTTCCGATAGTGTCAGAACTTTGAAGCTATATTGTGTGTGATAATATTAGTGACATATTTCAGACCACGGAATTAAGGTTCCACTAGAAGACTGAACATATATGATTAATGTCGACTCATTTGGAAAACAAGTGATGTGTTGAGACGCAAATGAATTGCAAAATACATACATTTCTGAGCGTGTCAGATCCGTTGACTGAAACCTCTCCCATGAGCAAAACATGATAAGCACCAGAAGGCCAAGGTGTTATATCTTTACAAATGTAAACTAGATTATTGACTCTAGTGCAAGTGGGAGACTGTTGGAGATATGCCCGAGAGGCAATAATAAAGTAGTTATTGTTATATCTTAGTGTTCATGATAAATGTTTACACCCCATGCTATAATTGTATTAACCGAAAACATTGATACATGTGTGTTGTGTGAACAACCAGAGTCCCTAGTAAGCCTCTCGTTTAACTAGCTTGTTGATTAATAGATGATCATGGTTTCCTGATCATGAACATTGGGTGTTATTAATAACAAGGTCATATCATTAGGTGAATGATGTGATGGACATACACCCATAGTAAGCGTAGCATATGATCAAGTCATTTAGTTATTTATGCTTCAAGCTTTAATATGCATAGTAACTTAATCCTTTGACCATGAGATCATGTAAATCACTTATACCGGAAGGGTACTTTGATTACATCAAACGCCACTACGTAAATGGGTGGTTATAAAGATGGGATTAAGTATTAAGAAAGTATGAGTTGAGGCATATGGATCAATAGTGGGATTTGTCCATCCTAATGACAGATAGATATACTCTGGGCCCTCTCGGTGGAATGACATCCAATTAGCTTGCAAGCATGTGACTGGTTCACAAGGGATATCATATCACGGTACGAGTAAAGAGTACTTATCGGTACCGAGGTTGAACTAGGTACGGAGATACCGACGATCAAACTTCGGATAAGTAAAATATCGCCAGACAAAGGGAATTGTTATTTTATGTGAATGGTTCTTTCTATCACGAAGTCATCGTTGAATATGTGGGAGCTATTATGGATCTCCAGGTCCCGCTATTAGTTATTGATCGGAGAGGAGTCTCGATCATGTCCGCATAGTTCTCGAACCGTAGGGTGATACTTAAGGTTTGATGTCGTTTTAAGTAGATATGGAATATGGAATGGAGTTCAAATATTTGTTCGGAGTCTCGGATGGGATCCAGGACATCACGAGGAGGTCCGGAATGGTCCGGAGAATAAGATTCATATACAGGAAATCACTTTCCAAGTTTGGAAATGATCCGGTGCATTTATGGAAGGCGCTAGAATGTTCTAGAACTTTCCGAAAGAAATCACCATGGAAGGTGGAGTCCCGGTTGGACTCCACCAACCCTAACCAGCCAACCAAGTGGGAGGGTGGAGTCCATGGTGGACTCCACCTCCTTGGCCGGCCAACAAAAGGGGAAAGGGAGGAGTCCCTGTCCCCCTAGGTTTCGTCCATATGGAAGGTTTTAAATTGGGGTCTTATTCGAACCTTTGTGCAAGCCTTCCACCTATATAATGAGGAGAAGAGGGAGGGGGCAGCCTACACCTGTCCGCACCACCAAAGGGGCCCCCTGGCCGGCGCCCCTAGCCACCCCCTCTCTCCCAAACCCTAGCTTCTCCCTCCTCTTTCTTCTCCCACAACTCTTACAGCGAAGCCCTGCCGGAGATCTCCACCACCACCGTCACCACGCCGTCGTGCTGGCGGGATTCCGAGGAGGATCTACTACATCCACTGCCCGCTGGAACGGGGAGAAGGATGTCGTCATCAACACCGAACGTGTGACCGAGTACGGAGGTGCTGCCCGACTGTGGCACCGTTAAGATCTTCTACGCGCTTTTGAAAGCGGCAAGTGATCGACTACAACAACAACGAGATCTAATCTCTTAGGCTTTGGAAATCTTCGAGGGTTAGTCTCATGATCTTCTCGTTGCTACCATATTCTAGATTGGATCTTGGCTTGTTATTCGTTCTTGCAGTAGGAAATTTTTTTGTTTTGTATGCTACGAATCCCATCACTATATCTTCAAAGATTATTGGTCTTCGTCATCTCAATCACCTCCTTGCAAACAGACGAGACCAATAAATTGGTCACACCTAAATCTTTAGCTAAACAGAGAGCCTCAACACAAGCCATTGCTTCCAACACAGTAGGATCAGAGAGACCATCAATGGTCCTTGCCGTTGCTCCCATAAACCAGCCCTCAGAATTCCTACAGACCGCACTGATAGCTCCATGATCATTGTGCTTATCAACAACTGCATCCACATTCAGCTTCAGAATACCATTAGTTGGAGCCACCCATCTCTTCCGCACTTCCCTCCCCTGAGCCTTCATCTTCTCGCAGTGTTCTTTGGAATAACACCAAGATTAGACATAAACCTCCTTATGAACTCATATATACTTAGAGGGGATTGAAAAATATCTTCAAGAATTGCCTTCCTGCGCGCCGACCATATTGCCCACAATGTCACCAACATCCATATAAACTTGTCATGATCCAGTGTCTCCACCATGGAAAACAGTGATACGTCCCAAACGTATCTATAATTTCTTATGTTCCATGCGACTTTTATGATGATACTCACATGTTTTATACACATTATATGTCATTATTATGCATTTTCCGGCACTAACCTATTGACGAGATGCCGAAGAGCCCGATTCTTTGTTTTTCTGCTGTTTTTGGTTTCAGAAATCCTAGTAAGGAAATATTCTCGGAATTGGACGAAATCAACGCCCAGGGTCCTATTTTTGCACGAAGCTTCCAGAAGTCCGAGGGAGAGACGAAGTGGGGCCACGAGGCCCTGTTGTGTGGGCCCCTCGTGACGCCTCCTGACCTGCCCTTCCGCCTACTTAAGGTCTTCGTCGCGAAACCCCCAGTACCGAGAGCCACGATACGGAAAAACTTCCAGAGACGCCGCCGCCGCCAATCCCATCTCGGGGGATTCAGGAGATCGCATCCGGCACCCTGCCGGAGAGGGGAATCATCTCCCGGAGGTCTCTTCATCGCCATGATCGCCTCCGGATCGATGTGTGAGTAGTTCACCCCTGGACTATGGGTCCATAGCAGTAGCTAGATGGTTGTCTTCTCCTCATTGTGCTATCATGTTAGATCTTGTGAGCTGCCTATCATGATCAAGATCATCTATTTGTAATCCTACATGTTGTGTTTGTTGGGATCCGATGAATATTGAATACTATGTCAAGTTGATTATCAATCTATCATATATGTTATTTATGTTCTTGCATGCTCTCCGTTGCTAGTAGAGGCTCTGGCCAAGTTGATACTTGTGACTCCAAGAGGGGGTATTTATGCTCGATAGTGGGTTCATGCCTCCATTAAATCTGGGACAGTGACAGAAAGTTCTAAGGTTGTGGATGTGCTGTTGCCACTAGGGATAAAACATCGATGCTTTGTCTAAGGATATTTGTGTTGATTACATTACGCACCATACTTAATGCAATTGTCTGTTGTTTACAATTTAATACTGGAGGCGGTTCGGATGATAACCTGAAGGTGGATTTTTTAGGCATAGATGCATGCTGGATAGCTGTCTATGTACTTTGTCGTAATGCCCTGATTAAATCTCATAGTACTCATCATGATATATGTATGTGCATTGTTATGCCTTCTTTATTTGTCAATTGCCCAACTGTAATTTGTTCACCCAACATCTGCTATCTTATGGGAGAGACACCGCTAGTGAACTGTGGACCCCGGTCCTATTCTTTACATCTGAAATACAATCTACTGCAATTGTTCTTTACTGTTCTTCGCAAACAAACATCATCATCCACACTATACATCTAATCCTTTGTTTACAGCAAGCCGGTGAGATGGACAACCTCACTGTTACGTTGGGGCAAAGTTCTGTGATTGTGGTGTGCAGGTTCCATGTTGGCGCCGGAATCCCTGGTGTTGCGCCGCACTACACTCCTCCGCCATCAACCTTCAACGTGCTTCTTGGCTCCTACTGGTTCGATAACCTTGGTTTCTTACTGAGGGAAAACTTGCTGCTGTGCGCATCACACCTTCCTCTTGGGGTTCCCAACGGACGTGTCATCTACGCGCATCAAGACTGTTTTCTGGCGCCGTTGCCGGGGAGATCAAGACACGCTGCAAGGGGAGTCTCCCACTTCCAATCTCTTTACTTTGTTTTTGTCTTGCTTTACTTTATTTATTGCTTTGTTTGCTGCATTATATTAAAAACATAAAAAAATTAGTTGCTAGTTTTACTTTATTTACTTTCTTGTTCTCTATATCAAAAACACAAAAAAATTAGTTACTTGCATTTACTTTATTTAGTTTGCTTTATTTACTACTGCTAAAAATGAGTAATCCGGAAGTTGAAGTTCGTTCATTTAAGCAACAAGGGGGAGAAAGTTTTAAAGATGCTTGGTATAGAATTTGCGATGCTCATCATAGGTGCATTAAGAAACACTCCACTATTATACTACTTAGGAACTTTTACGTTGGTATCTCTAGCTGGAATAGGTATGTTCTTGATACTCTTGCGGGAGGTAATTTCCTAGGAACTCCGGCTTTAGAAGCTAGTTGCATTATTGAGAGTCTAGTTGGAATACCACCTGTTAATGAAGCTAAAATTGAAATCTCTCTTGAAGATGTCATGAAAAAGTTGGAGGCCACAGAGAAAGATCTTCCAAGTATTGAGACTAAATTGGGAATATTACTCAATAGCACTGATAAACTTGATGAATCTCTAGGTGGAATTAATGAGAGAATTGCTGTTTTAGAAACTTGTGCTACTCATGATAATCGAACCCATAGGATTAGTGAACTTGAAGAAGCTATGGGAACCTTGGGTTCAACTTTTTCTTCTCTTAAGTTTAAGGAGAAAGCTTATGTGGGTAAGGAGCAAAAGTTTATGTATGTCTCTAAAGTGCCTAAGCCAAAAAATTATTATAGGCCTAAAATTGACAAAGCCCTTAGCACCACTACGGATGGGGGAGCATCTAAGATACCTATTGATGTTGATGCTTCACCTCTTGACAATACTTGATACACACTTTCTGCGCCTAGCTGAAAGGCGTTAAAGAAAAGCGCTTAAGGGAGACAACCCATTATTTTACTTCTGCACTTTATTTTATATTTGAGTCTTGAAAGTTGTTTACTACTGTAGCAACCTCTACTTATCTTTATTTTATTGCATTGTTGTGCCACGTAAAGTCTTTGATAGTAAAGCCAATACTAGATTTGGATTACTGCACAGGAACAGATTTCTTCCTGTCACGAATTTGAGCAGTAGTCCCTGTAGAAAAATCAAAAAAATCTGCCAATTTACGTGCGTGATCCTCAGATATGTACGCAACTTTCATTCAATTTGGGCATTTTCATCTGAGCAAGTCTGGTGCCACTTTAAAATTCGTCTTTACGAACTGTTCTGTTTTGACAGATTCTGCCTTTTATTTCGCATTGCCTCTTTTGCTATGTTGATGGATTTCTTTGTTCCATTAACTTTCAGTAGCTTTGAGAAATGTCCAGAAGTGTTAAGAATGATTATGTCACCTCTGAATATATGAATTATGCACTGATCCTCTAATGAGTTTGTTTCGAGTTTGGTGTGGAGGAAGTTTTCAAGGGTCAAGAGAGGAGGTTGATTCAATATGATCAAGAAGAGTGAAAAGTCAAAGCTTGGGGATGCCCCCGTGGTTCATCCCTGCATATTTTAAGAAGACTCAAGTGTCTAAGCTTGGGGATGCCCAAGGCATCCCTTCTTCATCGACAACTTATCAGGTTCCTCTAGTGAAACTATATTTTTATTCCGTCACATCTTATGTGCTTTACTTAGAGCGTCTGTTTGTTTTTGTTTTTGTTTTTGTTTGAATAAATCGGATCCTAGAATTCTTTGTTTGGGAGAGAGACACGCTCCGCTGTTTCGTATGAACACATATGTTCTTAGCTTCATCTTTAATGTTCATTGCGAAATTTGAACTATTTCATTCATTGCTATATGGTTGGAAACGGAAAATGCCGCATGTGGTAAATGGTTTAATGTCTTGAATAATGTGATACTTGGCAATTGTTGTGCTCATATAGATCTTGTTTAAGCTCTTGCATCATGTACCTAGTACTCATTAATGAATAACTACATAGAGCTTGTTAAAATTTGGTTTGCATGATTGATCTCTAGAGTCTAGATATTTTCTGGTTGAGGTGTTTGAACAACAAGGAGACAATATAAAGTCTTATAATAGCTACAATATGTTCATATGTGAGCTTTGCTGCACCTTTTATACTTGAGTTTGCTTCAAACAACCTTGCTAGCCTAGCCTTGTATTGAGAGGAATTCTTCTCGTGCATCCAAATCCTTGAGCCAATAACCATGCCATTTGTGTCCACCATACCTACCTACTACATGGTATTTCTCCGCCATTCCAAAGTAAATTACTTGAGTGCTACCTTTAAAATTTCTATTCTTTGTCTTTGCAATATATAGCTCATGGGATAAATAGCTTAAAAACTATCGTGGTGAAGAATATGTACTTATGTGTCTTATTTCTTAATAAGTTGCTTGTTGAGCGGTAACCATGTTTCTGGGGACGCCATCAACTTTACCTTTGTTGAATATCATGTGAGTTGCTATGCATGTTCGTCTTGTCTGAAGTAAGAGCGATTTTCATGATCAAATGGTTTGAGTATGCATACTGTTAGAGAAGAACATTGGGCCGCTAACTAAAGCCATGATTCATGGTGGAAGTTTCAGTGTGGACAACTAATCCTCAATCTCTTATGAGAATATTAACTGTTGTTGAATGCTTATGCATTAAAGAGGAGTCCATTATCTGTTGTCTATGTTGTCCCGGTATGGATGTCTAAGTTGAGAATAATCAAAAGCGAGAAATCCAATGCGAGCTTTCTCCTTAGACCTTTGTACAAAGTGCATAGAGGTACCCCTTTGTGACACTTGGTTGAAACATATGCTATGCAATGATAATCCGTGTTAATCCAAGCTAATTAGGACAAGGTGCGAGCACTATTAGTATACTATGCATGAGGCTTGCAACTTATAAGATGTCTTATACATAACACATATGCTTTATTACTACCGTTGACAAAATTGTTTCTTGTTTTCAAAATGAAAAGCTCTAGCACAAATATAGTAATCAATGCTTCCCTCTGCGAAGGGCCTATCTTTTACTTTATTGTTGAGTCAGTTTGCCTATTCTTTCTATCTCAGAAGCAAACACTTGTATCAACTGTGTGCATTGATTCTTACATGTTTACTTATTGCACTTGTTATATTACTTTGTGTTGACAATTATCCATGAGATATATATGTTGAAGTTGAAAGCAACCGCTGAAACTTATATCTTCCTTTGTGTTGCTTCAATGCCTTTACTTTGAATTTATTGCTTTATGAGTAACTCTTATGCAAGTCTTATTGATGCTTGTCTTGAAAGTATTATTCATGAAAAGTCTTTGCTATATGATTCATTTGTTTACTCATTATCTTCATCATTGCTTCGAATCGCTGCATTCATCTCATATGCTTTACAATAGTATGATCAAGGTTATGATAGCATGTCACTTCAGAAATTATCTTTGTTATCGTTTACCTACTCGAGGGCGAGTAGGAACTAAGCTTGGGGATGCTTGATACGTCTCAAACGTATCTATAATTTCTTATGTTCCATGCTACTTTTATGATGATACTCACATGTTTTATACACATTATATGTCATTATTATGCATTTTCCGGCACTAACCTATTGACGAGATGCCGAAGAGCCAGTTGCTGTTTTCTGCTGTTTTTGGTTTCAGAAATCCTAGTAAGGAAATATTCTCGGAATTGGACGAAATCAACGCCCAGGGTCCTATTTTTGCACGAAGCTTCCAGAAGTCCGAGGGAGAGACGAAGTGGGGCCACGAGGTGGCGACACGCCAGGGCGGCGCGGCCTGGCCCTTGGCCACGCGGCCCTGTTGTGTGGGCCCCTCGTGACGCCTCCTGACCTGCCCTTCCGCCTACTTAAGGTCTTCGTCGCGAAACCCCCGGTACCGAGAGCCACGATACGGAAAACCTTCCAGAGACGCCGCCGCCGCCAATCCCATCTCGGGGGATTCAGGAGATCGCCTCCGGCACCCTGCCGGAGAGGGGAATCATCTCCCGGAGGTCTCTTCATCGCCATGATCGCATCCGGATCGATGTGTGAGTAGTTCACCCCTGGAATATGGGTCCATAGCAGTAGCTAGATGGTTGTCTTCTCCTCATTGTGCTATCATGTTAGATCTTGTGAGCTGCCTATCATGATCAAGATCATCTATTTGTAATCCTACATGTTGTGTTTGTTGGGATCCGATGAATATTGAATACTATGTCAAGTTGATTATCAATCTATCATATATGTTATTTATGTTCTTGCATGCTCTCCGTTGCTAGTAGAGGCTCTGGCCAAGTTGATACTTGTGACTCCAAGAGGGGGTATTTATGCTCGATAGTGGGTTCATGCCTCCATTAAATGCTGGGACGATGTGACAAAGTTCTAAGGTTGTGGATGTGCTGTTGCCACTAGGGATAAAACATCGATGCTTTGTCTAAGGATATTTGTGTTGATTACATTACGCACCATACTTAATGCAATTGTCTGTTGTTTACAATTTAATACTGGAGGCGGTTCGGATGATAACCTGAAGGTGGATTTTTTAGGCATAGATGCATGCTGGATAGCTGTCTATGTACTTTGTCGTAATGCCCTGATTAAATCTCATAGTACTCATCATGATATATGTATGTGCATTGTTATGCCTTCTTTATTTGTCAATTGCCCAACTGTAATTTGTTCACCCAACATCTGCTTTCTTATGGGAGAGACACCGCTAGTGAACTGTGGACCCCGGTCCTATTCTTTACATCTGAAATACAATCTACTGCAATTGTTCTTTACTGTTCTTCGCAAACAAACATCATCATCCACACTATACATCTAATCCTTTGTTTACAGCAAGCCGGTGAGATTGACAACCTCACTGTTACGTTGGGGAAAGTTCTATGATTGTGGTGTGCAGGTTCCACGTTGGCGCCGGAATCCCTGGTGTTGCGCCGCACTACACTCCTCCGCCATCAACCTTCAACGTGCTTCTTGGCTCCTACTGGTTCGATAACCTTGGTTTCTTACTGAGGGAAAACTTGCTGCTGTGCGCATCACACCTTCCTCTTGGGGTTCCCAACGGACGTGTCATCTACGCGCATCAAACAGCCACCCTTTAGGATCACAGTCTTGATTAGAAATCATGTGCTCCGTCACCTCCTCATCTGCAAGAGCCTACACGCATCTGGCCATAGTACAGTCCATAAGAGAATGACGCCATGTATCCTCCATCGCATTACAGATACTGCATCTTGACGTCACTGACATATGCCGGCTATGGCGAACATCAGCAGAGGGTAAACTATGATTATTTAGTCTCCATGCAAAGTTGCAAATTTTGGATGGAACCTTTACATTCCAAAGCATACACTAATTCTTCCCCTCCTCCACATTTATAGAAGAGGACGACCTATGGTCCAACCAATCTTCCCGCCTCTTCTTCGTTTGAATCAACATACGATATGCAGATTTGACAGTATAAAGACCCGTGCGCTCAAAGTGCCAGACCCAATAGTCCTCTTGATTAATGTGCTAGAGATATGTCCAATAGGCAATAATAAAGTGGTTATTATCATAGTGTTCATGGTAAATGTTTACATCCCATCCTATAATTGTATTAACCGGAAACATTAATACTTGTGTGTTTTGTAAACATAAAAGAGTCCCTAGTAAGCCTCTTGTTAAACTAGCTTCTTGATTAATAGATGATCACAGTTTCATGATCATGAACATTGGATGTTATTAATAACAAGATCATATCATTAAGAGAATGATGTGATGGACACACACCCATAGTAAGCATAGCATGTGATCAAGTCATTAAGTTTGTTTTGCTACAAGCTTCAAGATACATAGTAACCTAATCCTTCGACCATGAGATCATGTTAATCACCTACACCGGATGGATGCTTTGATTACATCAAACACCACTTCGTAATTTAGTGGTTATAAAGGTGGCATTAAGTACTCGGAGAGTATGGGTTCAAACGCATGGATCAAGAGTGGAATTTGTTCATCCAAATGACGGGTAGATATACTCTGGGCCCTCTCAGTGGAATGTTATCCAATTAGCTTGCAAGCATGTGACTAGGTCACAAGGGATGTCATTTCACGGTAGGAGTAAAGCGTACTTATCGGTAACCAGGTTGAACTAGATATAGAGATATCGATGATCGAACCTCGGATAAGTAAAGTATCGCGCGACAAAGGGAATCAATATCGTATGTTAATGGTTGTTTCGATCACGAAATCGTCGGTGAATATGTGGGAGCCATTATGGATCTCCAGGTCACGCTATTGGTTATTTATCGGAGAAGTGTCTCGATCATGTTTGCATAGTTCACGAACCGTAGGGTGACACACTCAAGGTTCGATGTTGTTTAAGTAGATATGGAATTTGAAATGGAGACCGAATATTTTTCGGAGTCTCGGATGGGATCCAGGACATCACGAGGAGATCCAGAATGGTCCGGGGAATAAGATTCATATATGGTAAGTCATATTCCAAGTTTGGGAATAGTCCGGTGAATTTTTAGAAGGTTCAGGAAGGTTCTAGAACTGTTCGGAAAATTTCACTATGGTAGGTGGAATCCCGGAGGGACTCCACCAGCCGAGATGACCCACAAGGAGGGAAGGTGGAGTCCATGGTTGGCTCCACCTCCTTGGTCGGCCACACCAAAAGGAAAGGGGGAAAGTCCCACCTTGACTAGATTTTGACTTTTTGATTATGGTAAGTTTTCAATAGGACTCCTAGAGGGAGTATGATGGGAACCTAGAGTTTTCCACCTATATAATTAGGAGGAGAGGGGGCTGGCCGACCACACCAAGGTTGCCCTGGCCACACCCCCTCTCTCCCCAAACCCTAGCGCCCATCCCTCCTCCACCTCTCTCCCGCACGGCGACGACGAAGCCCTGCAAGAGATCTCTACCACCACTGTCACCACGCCGTCGTGCTACCGGGATTCCGAGGAGGATCTACTACTTCTGATGCCCGCTGGAACGAGGAGAAGGACGTCTTCATCAACACCATACGTGTGACCGAGTGCGAGGTGCTTCCTGACTGCGGCACCATCGGGATCTTCTACTCGCTCCTGAGAGCGGCAAGTGATCGACTACATCAACCATGAGATCCATCTCGTTAAACGCTTAGCGATCTTTGAGGGTGTGTTGATCCCATCTCGTTGCTACCATCTAATAGATTAGATCTTGGCTTGTTGTTCGTTCTTGCGGTATGATTTTTTTTGTTTTCTATGCTATGAACCCCTACATAATGGAACTCAACGGATTTGACTTGATTATCTGGGCATCAAAAGGTAAAAATGAGGCATTCAGAACCTCATCACGCCAACATGCCGATGAGTGATCTATCAGTTCATGTACTCGTTATCATCCGCAGATGCTCATCACGGGGGATCCAATTATGAGACCAGATGTTGGTAGAAGCTCCATTACCAATCCGTAGGAATATGTTCTGAGAAGCGCTCTTGAGATTCGGGGTGGACCTGGGCTGGTGCTATGGGTAGCACCAGAGTAGGAAATGGCCCAAGGGAGCTGATATGAAGGATTCAACCTAATATATAAACCCACCAAGTCTAGCACCAGCTAGCTCACAGGAACATCTGGCCCACAATAGCGATGGGCATTTAGTCGTTCTTGCTGCCATGCTCGAGCTAGGCAATTTCTATTTGACACTCGCTACGCATGTTAGCATGCCGACGCTCGCGTGAGGGGCAACTTGGGCCTCAGCCTTTTTGCAAGTTGGAGACATCAACGGGAGGAAGATGTACATGAGAGAGCTCAACTGCCCACCTCGCCGGAGACGGGGACGTCGCGGCCGCGGAGTTGCCAGCGAAGGCAAGGAAGGGTACTTAGGGTTTCTGATGCTAGGGTCTTAGGGTTCGGGTGCGGGGCTCACCGACGTTCGTTCTTAGGGCTTAGGGTGTAGGGGAGGGTCACCGGAGTTGGGGGAGGTGGGCGGGTTTAGAGGGAGGTCATGTTGGCAAGGGACCGTCAAAGGGCGGAGGATGGAGGTGGGCGATGCGGCGAGGCACGCGGGAGCGGAGCCGGCCGCGGGTGGCGACAACAGGCGGTTTGGCCAGCTATGGTGGCGGGGGCTCAAGAAGTTACACTAGAGGTGGGTCGGGCGAGGAAGAAGATCCCGTGAGGAAGAAGTAGCCGGGCCGAGGCCCGTCTTGATCTCTATGCTGGAGTCGGTGCCCTAATAGACGCTAAAAGCGCTGAATATGAGCACACCTCGAGCTAAAGATCGCAAATCCTATTCATCGCTCACTGTGGTCCCCGATGGCCGCGGCCGCTGAAGCGCACACCGGCTAGGCCAGGCCCATCAGAGGGGCTGGGGTGCTTACCGTTTTTGTTTTTCGGTGTTTTTTTTCTGTTATCTTCTATTGGCTTTGTTAGTTTTTCATTTTGCAGTTACATTTTTTTGAACAATTTTAATATTTGATCATTTTTCAACTTAGAACATTTTTTAATTTTGAATATTTTCAGTTTGATTTTTTCGGATTTGAGTTTTTTGAACTTTTTAAAATTTTGAATAATTTTCAATTTTGAATATTTTTCAGCTTTGAATTTTTTTTAAGTTTGAATACTTTCAGATTTAAATATTTTCAAATTTGCACGTTTCTTAAATGTGATTTTTTTTTCAAATTCGAACGCTTTAAATTTTGAACAGTTTAAAATATAATATTTTCAAAATCTTAAATTTTCAAAAATACCGAAAACCGAAATAAAAACCTGCCAAGAAACCTCCCTACTATACAACCGACTGAAACAGAAATGGAGAAGCACGGAATCCTCCTTCCACGAATGAAACATGGGATGGCCCATTTTGGAACTAGATGATACCCCGCGCGTTGCTGCGGTATATTTATTCAAAACTTTATAAGGATGTATGTAGAGCAAATTTTTTGGAAACAATATCAATGTTTTTGGTATCAAATATGTTGCCAACCGTTGGTAGATAGAAAATGAATTGTCAGAGAGAAGATAGAGAACCATGGATTTAACAAAGACTCACTCATGTCAAGAAGTTTCCCGTGTCATGTTAAAAATTAAGTATTTAAATTCCTTGCCTCATTTTTGATAGAGTGCGGGAAATACAATTGCCACATTATTTGTGTGATGTTTTTCTTACCAAAATGAGTAAAATATGTTTAAATCGGTTGGTAAGTTCTCTGCTGAAAATGAAAGTGTGCATAGATACAACGGGGAGCTGAAAACCGAAAACTTGCTGAAAAGAAGTGGAGGAGGAAGTTGCAACATGTGAAAAACAATTTCTGAAATGTGTAGCAATTAATTCGTTTTGTCATATGTAAATATATCCAGCATTCGTACAAAGGTATGTATTGCAGACTGAATTTTACAATCTCCAACAGTAAATAATGCATCTCAAGCAATACATGAAGGATTTGGCATGGTACGGGAGAAAACTGAAACTGCCGAAAGAGATAGTCCTTATACAGACATTCATTGGATCAGCCTGGATTAATACAACAGAAGCTGACCAATCTAGCGATTGGTTACTTTTTATATAAGCAACAATATAACTAACTTAGCTAGGTGGCAATGCACTCCTTAGTTTTTTTAAAAAAATTACAGAAGCGATGGGCTTAGTAGAAGCATGAGCTAATATAGAAAAATAAACTTTGCTCTCTGGAGACACCTGCAAGTATATATTAAACAAAATTGAACTGCAAACAAACTTAAACGAAGATGATGGGGTAATTATATTTATATATATCCACGTCTTATGAAATAACACTTTGTGATCAACCCAATACTTAGCACTGTTGCCACACGAACAAAGGGGAGATGTACTCGCTTTGCATGCCCATACTCCTAAGTTCCAAAAATCCTGAAATAGTTCCTCTCCATCCCCTATCGATCTGCATATAGTTACGGCGGATTGGAAATATGAGAATCACAGAAACGAACTTTCTTAGAATATATCTAGAGAGGAGCTGATATGGCACCGTTGTTGCTAGAAATTTTTTTGTTGCTACCTGTGGCCGAGGAGTGGTGAAGGCTCTGGCTGAGCTGGTCAGGATCTTGCATGGCGATGACTGGATGAGAGGGAAGTCAAGAAAAAAAGCAAGCGTAGCCGGTGGTGCGCCTCTGAATAGGAAGTGAGCGGAAGATACTGCTACCATCTAATGGCGGTGGTTAATTTATAGGGTTCAAACCTAAGGAGGCCAGCTACTTAAAAGGTCGCTGACTGCATGTCTCCAATGCATCCATCAATATCTTGGTTGAGATCCCCTGGAGGAGATGAAGAGATGTGGTACCACCGTTTCTTGAAACCACTGAAATCTGCCCTAACTTCTCGTATGCCTTCATGGCTCCATCAGTTTCCAATATACAACCGTTTCTAGTAGCTGAAATCATGGCTGTTCGATGACACTTGATTCCAAAAGGAGATGTAAAAAAATATATAAGCACTAATGGGCTGAGCACAATAAAGGCTATAGTTATGGGCTCCATATTGGCTGAAATAATACGCTGCACCGTTACTGTACGCAATGGAAACCGAACAACCTAAGAAAAAGGAAACAAACAGATGTATCAAAACTGACGCTGAGTTGCACGAAGAAGCCATGGGCGAGTGGAACGCGCGGACCTGGTTGGCAAATAGAAGGTGACGTGGCTCGCTGTGAGACCAGCAAAATGGGACCATCTATTAAGAAAGAGAAGATTCCCAAAGCGCCCCAAGCTATTTCGCCGGTGAAAGCGGTAAATAGCAGCACCGGCTATAGAGGTGAAACCTATTTGACGCTTCAGGTTTTTTTTTTAGCATCAACCACCTCTTTATTCTCACGTATTAAAGTTTACAGACACACCATCAGGTGGATTTTGGAACCACACATGCCTACCCAGATCAAGAAAAATAGAACTCCTTGCCAGGTTGTGTGCATCAGTATTCGACTCTCTCCCTTCATGCAAAATCTAAACTTGCTGAAAACCTGCAGCTCTGGCTTTTATTTCCTTCACGATGTGGCCATACGGCCCCATCCCTTCTCCATTGATGCTACTAACAGCATTGCTACAGTCACTAGCTAGTATGAAACGCTGCAAGAGAAGGTCTGCCAATGTAAAACCCTCCCTGCAAGCCATAGCTTCCAAAATCTCAGGATCGGTTATACCTTGCAAAACAACCGACGAGGCTCCGACGAAGCCTCCATCTTCTTGTCGAATGACTGCTGCTATAGAACCGGTACCCGAATTCTTTGATATCGCAGCATCAACGTTGATCTTCATCTGGCCTGCGGGTGGAGCGATCCACTTTAGCCTCACTGCAGAGCGAGGGCCAGAACTTGAAACCTGTCCAGGATTTGTGAGATCAATATCTGCCAAGAACCGATCGACGAAGCTGTGAGTAGAAAGGGGGCTTTGCAAGATCCCCTCATGAACTGCCTTCCGCTTCACATGCCACAATGCCCAAAGCGTCACCACCACTCGGGTACTCTCCCCCTGAGGTAAAACACTGAAAACAGCCGCCAGCCATCCCTTGGCGTGTGGTTCTTTGATATTAGCAACCAGATCAGTGATGTCCCCTGGAGCCAAAGCCCAGACACATCTCGCCATGTTACACTCTAACAACGAGTGCCTCCACGAGTCCGATTCCCCGCAGATCGAACACGAACTATGCGTCGCCATGTTTCTATGATGGAGCACGTCGGCCGTAGGCAGCGACTGTCGCACTAGCCTCCATAAGAACACTCTGATTTTGGACGGTACCTTCACATGCCATAACGTTGTCCAGCCCTTCTCTTCCCCTTTAGCATCTGAAGTACCCGCCTGTTCATCAAGCCAAGCAGTTCTCCGTGTCCTCGTTTGGATTAACATGTTGTACGCCGAACGGACGGAGAAGATACCTCGTTTGTCATAATGACATGCCCAAAAATCTTCTTGCCTCCTAGTACTCAAAGGAATATTTGCAATCACCTCAACATCCATCGGCAAGAAAAACTTCTACAGCTTGTACGTATCCCAAGCCACAGCGTGTTGATCAATTAGCTCACTCACACGTTATGGTTGGTCCTCAGTAGTATTCATGCATACCATGGGACGAAGGAGACCATCACGGGGCAGCCAGTTTGTGTTCCATATCAAGGTCCCTTCTCCTGTACCAATACGTTTTATTAGCCCCTGCTTAAGCACCTCTTTCCCATCGGCGATTGCTCACCAAATTCGGGAAGGAGATGAACCAACTTCAGCTTCAAGAAAATCGCAATGTGGAAAATAGACTGACTTGAGGATCCGTGCACTCAGAGTATTTGGTTCCTTTAGTATTCTCCAAGCCCGACGAGCCAAAAACGCCAGGTTAAAAAGTTCGAAGGCACAAAAACCCAAACCTCCCATATATTTGACGCTTCAGGTGAGTGATACCACCCGTCGCGTACCCTTTGATCCTTGTATTTTCGAAATGGTCCGGCCCAGGTAAATTCGGGATGCTCTGGCTTTTACGGTTTAGGAAGCTTCTAGAAAATTCCAGTTAGGTTTACCCTGGTTTTCCATCGGCTTTGTCTAGATCTTGCGTTTTTTTTCTGTTTCCATTTCTGCTAAATTTTTCTGGTTGGTTTTTCTAAGGATTGTCTGGTTTTGCCGTCGGATTTTCTTTTCGTTTTTTTCCTATTTTTGTTTTCTGTTATTTTTTGAATTTTAAACATTTTTATATTTGAATAATTTTTCATATGAACATTTAAAAATGATTTTTACCATTTTTAAATATGAACTTTTTCACCTTTTTCAAATATGAACATTTTACAAAATTTAACATTTTCAAATAATATTTTTTTAAAAAATGAACAATTTTTCAAATATTAACATTGCTAAAATTACGATTTTTTTTAATTCGAACATTTTTAATTTTTGAAAATTTTCAAATATGAGCAATTTTAAAATCTGAACTTTTTTGGATTTGAACATTTTCGAATTCCAATCATTTTTGTGGATTTGAACAATTTTTTAATCTTAAATTTTCAATTTTTTAAACAAATTCCGGATTTAAATATTTTCGAATTTTGAATAATTTTTTTTGGATTTGAACAAATTTTAATATGAACCTTTTTCATTGTTTCAACTTTTCTCAGATTTGAACTTTTTAAATTTGGAGTCTATGCAATCTCGGTGATACATATTTTTTTTTTTTGTAACGGAAGTTGTTCGTCATGTATACACCAAAAGAATTGAACTAGTTCTGCGAAAATCAACCGGAGCAATGCGCAAACGCAGAATCCGGCCAGCCCATTCGGGGAGGCTTCGACGCGAACTAGCGATCCCGGACGCGTGAAGCTTAGAATAGGAGCACCCCGCTATAGGTACGAAGATATGATTGTCGTTTGAACCATTACATTGAGTCCTCTTCCCTTTGTTCCTCGGTACCGAGTCTTGTCCGAGACATGATCATCAGTACCAACAAGGCTTTATTTAACTCGTTCCGTATGATTTCATCCTCATGACCTAGTTATATGTTGTACAACTTTATGGATATAGTCTAACCGAGTGGGCCATTTGTATTTCTCTATCACACGGATGAACTAATCCCGCTATTGATACATTGGCCTCAACCCCTCCCATTGGAATACCCGAGCATCACCTATATGACAACCCTGTTACGGAGTAGAGACTGATGATGTCAAAACAGCTGCTAGCGACAGTGATTCTAATATGATCTCACGGTCTAAGGGTTAGGTCACTACGCTTTCATAACCATCGCAACGTTAAACTTAATGTGTCTTTGATCGTGTTACAATACTTATATATTAGGTATATCCACCATATCATTCAACCAATTATATGACCCCATTGTCAATAACGTTGGTGTCCATGACCGGAAACCTCAATCGACGATTGATCACAATGAGCTAGCTTGTACATGTGTACTTCCCAGGGACCTTTGTTTGTTTACAATACCACATGTGTATTGATATTTCCTCTTAATACAATTATATCATGGCAAAAAACTATTATAAACATTTGAGATATAAATAATAAATACTCCTTAATTATTATTTGCCTTTAGGGAACTATATCCAACAGTTTGTGATTCTATAAGTTGGTAACAATTAGACATATGTTGTAAGTGATACATGTATGCGACTAAATTTTCATAAGTTGATGGTGATAAATTGTGAATATAGTGCGGACATAATATTCACTAGAAAGATAGAAATTATCATGTTGTTTGTCCATTTCCAGTTTTATGTTAGTGGCAATATACTTCTATGGTGTATTTTATTTTCAATCTAGTGACATTTTGTTATTATGTCATAGTTTAGCACCACCCTGGCTCCACCAATTGATAATGTAGTAGTTATTAAAAAGGTTATCCTACAAACATCATATAAATATTATAGAACCTTGCTTGTTCCTATGGTTTGTTGAGGAGGCTAATTTTTAGTTTCGCGCTGGGCCTTCATTTTCTCAGGTACGGCCCCCAGTGAAAACATTGAACAAGGATGTACATCTTCACGAAGAAGCATGGTCTAAAATTCCAATGATAGTTTGTGGAACATGAAAGCTGATACGTCTCCGACGTATCGATAATTTCTTGTGTTCCATGCCACATTATTGATGATATCTACATGTTTTATGCACACTTTATGTCATATTCGTGCATTTTCTGGAACTAACCTATTAACAAGATGCCGAAGTGCCAGTTGCTGTTTTCTGCTGTTTTTGGTTTCAGAAATCCTAGTAACGAAATATTCTCGGAATTGGACGAAATCAACGCCCAGGGTCCTATTTTGCCACGAAGCTTCCAGAAGACCGAAGAGGAGACGAAGTGGGGCCACGAGGTGGCCAGACTACAGGGCGGCGCGGCCCAAGCCCTGGCCGCGCCGGCCTGTAGTGTGGGCCCCTCGTGCCGCCTCTTGACCTGCCCTTCCGCCTACAAATAGCCTCCGTCGCGAAACCCCCAGTACCGAGAACCACGATATGGAAAACCTTACTGAGACGCCGCCGCCGCCAATCCCATCTCGGGGGATTCTGGAGATCTCCTCCGGCACCCTGCCGGAGAGGGGATTCATCTCCCGGAGGACTCTTCACCGCCATGGTCGCCTCCGGAGTGATGAGTGAGTAGTTCACCCCTGGACTATGGGTCCATAGAAGTAGCTAGATGGTTGTCTTCTCCTCATTGTGCTTCATTGTTGGATCTTGTGAGCTGCCTAACATGATCAAGATCATCTATCTGTAATTCTATATGTTGTGTTTGTCGGGATCCGATGGATAGAGAATACTATGTTATGTTAATTATCAAGTTATTACCTATGTGTTGTTTATGATCTTGCATGCTCTCCGTTATTAGTAGAGGCTCTGGCCAAGTTGATGCTAGTAACTCCAAGAGGGAGTATTTATGCTCGATAGTGGGTTCATGTCTCCGTGAATCTGGAGGGGTGACAAGAACCTCTAAGGTTATGGATGTGCTGTTGCCACTAGGGATAAAACATTGGTGCTATGTTCAAGGATGTAGTCACTGATTACATTACGCGCAATACTTAATGCAATTGTCTGTTGTTAGCAACTTAATACTGGAGGGGGTTCGGATGATAACCTGAAGGTGGACTTTTTAGGCATAGATGCATGCTGGATAGCGGTCTATGTACTTTGTCGTAATGCCCAATTAAATCTCACTATATTTATCATGACATGTATGTGCATTGTTATGCTCTCTCTATTTTTCAATTGCCCGACTGTAATTTGTTCACCCAACATGCTTTTATCTTATGGGAGAGACACCTCTAGTGAACTGTGGACCCCGGTCCTATTCTTTACATCGCATACAATCTACTGCAATACTTGTTTTACTGTTTTCTGCAAACAATCATCTTCCATACAATACGGTTAATCCTTTGTTACAGCAAGCCGGTGAGATTGACAACCTCACTGTTTCGTTGGGGCAAAGTACTTTGGTTGTGTTGTGCAGATTCCACGTTGGCGCCGGAATCCCTGGTGTTGCGCCGCATTACATTCCGCCACCATCAACCTTCAACGTGCTTCTTGGCTCCTCCTGGTTCGATAAACCTTGGTTTCTTTCTGAGGAAAAACTTGCTGCTGTGCGCATCATACCTTCCTCTTGGGGTTCCCAACGAACGTGTGAGTTACACGCCATCAAGCTCTTTTTCTGGCGCCGTTGCCGGGGACCTGAAGAAAAGTTACACCACAAAGATTTCTAACTCCCACGTCAACTGCACGCCAGCAAAAGCCTTTAAGGAACGGTACTTTTACCTCCCAAATGAACTCACTAGAGCTGCAGTTGTGGGTTTCATATGACAACCCACATAAGTACTATATTAAACCTTAACATCTTCATTTTTTCTCAGTTTCCCTAACTTATTTTTTACCTACCTAGCATGCTGCCACGTCTTTTACTTTGCTACATTCACCTTTCGTGTGTATTAAAGGGGTTGCGCTGCAATTTTCAATTAAACTTATTTTTTACCTACCTAGCATGCTGCCACGTCTTTTACTTTGCTACATTCACCTTTCGTGTGTATTAAAGGGGTTGCGCTGCAATTTTCAATTATTTGGGATTCACCCAATTATTTGGTCCGTGCCTACTTCTGGGGGCACGTAGTGATTCCTTCTTACTGTTTACTGGGTCCCGCATGCGTCGTACAGCGGTGCGGTGGTTGCCTGTCCGTTTCTTGGCCAGGTGTCGTCCATAGTTGTTAGATTTTCCGTTTTCTTTTTCGCAAAATCTATTTCCTGCGTGGGCACCGTGCGGTCTTACAGAGTGCTCACCTGCGTCGTCCGTTCGATGAGAATCGCGCGGTCCTACTCTCCCACGCGTAGCGGCGCATCCGACAAAACAGACCAACTGAAGCATCGTGCGACGGCGGCGACCAAAGTTCCCCATTCTTCCTACCTCTGCTCCTCCCTGCGAGCTCCCTCCGCCGTAGCGCTATTGCTCGGCGGCCGCCACATGCGTGGGTCGCGTTGCCAGATTCACCTAGATCCGCCCGGAGGACGTCAGAGCAGCATCCATGGATCCCCGCGCCTGCAGACGCCGTCGAAGGCCGCTTGTTCATCGTCCGCTCCGGCGGAAACCCTCGAACCTGCAACCATCGACGCCCGAGCGAATGGAGGCCTCCTTGATTTTTCTCCACAGTGTCCAGGCTGCGGGGATGTATCGGGCACCAGGAATCCCCGGTAATGCTCTCGTCGTTGACTGGCTTACCCGGTTGCCCCTGCTCACGCTGATCTGCAACACGCGTTGAGATCGAGAGGAACATGGGGTGCTGCTGCTTGGCTCCTCATCCATCGATGGGACAACGTCACAGGGCAAAGGAGAGGCCACGGCTGCTGATTGGTGGCGTGAAGGGGAGCTGGTGGCCACGGAAAATTGTGGAGTACCTGCTGTGCCTCGCGGAAGTGGGAACAAGATGGTGGCGATAGAATTTTCTCGATTTGTGAGGTGAGTACACTAATATCCATCTCATATAAATTTCCCACCGCTTTTGTTGCTCCTGCGTTTTGAGATCTGAGCTGCACCCTCTCTATTAATTTCTCTAGTGCTGTCGTTCTATAGCTGCTCACAGATGCGTACCTTGATTTTGTGATTTGCATATATTACCCAGGTCTAGATTTCTGGATAGAATACATGCACATAACGTATGTTATATTTAGCTACTAGGATTTTTTACATCATGTGGCGCTGGACAGCTGATTTGTGATGTATTTTTGAACCTTGAACTAGACTTGGTGGTAAAAAAATTATGCAAGACATTTCTTACATGCACATAAGCTATGTTAGCTTCTGAAATTAGGATTTATTACATCCATCACTGCCTACCAGTTGACTTTAATATAACAGGATGTATATATTCTGTAATATATACATCCAGGGTTCATGTTGGGTATGTGATATATCGGGGAAAGTGCATACATACGAATTTTGGAATCGCACCTAGCATATAACTATAAATTCTTGGGCATGTACATACGTACAAAATCTTTGGTATGGTGCCTGGAATGTATATAACTAGATATTCTTCGGTATGTACATACCTATAAGTTCTTGGGTATCGTACCTGGCATGTACATATCTGTAAAATTTTAGGTATCATAACTGGTATGTACATACCTTGAAATATCCGATTGTGTACATACCTATAAAATCGTAGGTATCGTACCTGGTATGTACATACCTATAAATATCTGATTGTGTACATACCTATAAAATCTTGGTTATCATAGTTTGTATGTACATACCTAGAAATATCTGACTGTGTACATACATATAAAATCTTGGTTATCATACTTGGTATGTACATACCTAGAAATATCTGATTGTGTGCGTACCTAAAAAAACCTTGATTGTGTACATACCTACAAATATTTTGGGTATCGTACCAGGTATTTATATACCTAGAAATATATGACCGTGGAGATACCTTATATACCCGTAAATACCTTAGATATACTTTCTCGAGATTCTAATGAGTATGTATTTAATTTTTTTGAGTATGAACCATGTACCTTGATTGTGTACATACCATGTATAATCTCTATACCTGTAAATACCTCAGGTATATACGTCCCCAAAAATCTAATGACTATGCATGTAAGTTTGTTGAGTATGAACCGTGCATCTCGATTGTGTATATACCATGTATACCCGGTGTTTCCTCGGGTATCTTGATTGCATACCTCTCATGTTCCCCGTAAATACTTTGGTTATATAATTCCCTAGAAACATAATGACTATGTCTTTTTTTTTTGCGGAATATCCACCGATCTATTGATAATCATCAACAGTAGGTCAGTACTACATGGAGCTCTAAAATTAAAATAATTTATAAATAGATTCTTGGACCACCTAGCGAAGACTACAAGTTCTAGAGCGAGCCAAAGGCGCGCCGCCATTCTCGTCCTTCCCTCACTGTAGCCAGGCAAAGCTTGTCATAGTAGAGCTTGTTGTAGTAGATTAATGGAAAGTCGTCATTCTAAGGTCCCAAAGAACCAACGCACCAGAGCAGCAACCATTGCCAATGATGAGAACCATAGATCGAAAGAGCTAGAGTTGCAACAACACCAACTAACACGATAACCGAACGGATCCTAGGAGGTCTGCCGGGAAGACAACTCCCCCCCCCCCCCCCCAAATGTAGGGGCGCTACCAGAATGGGGATAGAGCGGGGAGGACCTTATTGTAAGTCCAGGATGAAGTCGCCGCCTCACCATCTACAAGAAGACACTACAAATGCCTAAAAGAAAGAATTGAAACCTCCCGCCAGCGAAAGTCCGTTGTCCCCCGCACCTCCCAGGGCCAAGGCCAACAGAAGTGAGACGGACCGATGGCGTCGATGGCGAGAGGGACAAAACCCTAGATTATCTTTTCCTGGAACGCCTCCTCTCTTTTTGTTATGTTCGTACCGGTCGATTAAGCTCATCTTTAATTCATGGGTATGTACATACCTATAAAATTTCGGGTATCAGACCGGGTACGTATATACCTAGAAATATCTGATTGTGTACTTACCTAATTTTTTTTGGGTGTTTGCATGAGCTTGACCCAGATTGTATCAATTTTGACAGGTTTTCCATTAGGGCAAGTATCTCCTTTTATACAATGGAAAAGACATGTTTTTTGCCTTCTTTCAGAAGAAAAATTGACGTCCATGCATGTAAGTTTGTTGAGTATGAACCGTGTGCATCTCGATTGTGTATATACCATGTATACCTGGTGTTGCCTCGATTATCTTGATTGCATACCTCTCATATTCCCCGTAAATACTTTGGTTATATAATTCCCTAGAAACATAAGAGTATGTCTTCTTTTTTGCGGAATATCCACCGATCTATTGATAATCATCAACAATAGGTCAGTACTATATGGAGCTCTAAAATTAAAATAAATTACAAATAGATTCTTGGACCACCTAGCAAAGACTACAAGTTCTAGAGCGAGCCAAAGGCGCGCCGCCGTTCTCGTCCCTCCCTCACTGTAGCCGGACAAAGCTTGTTGTAGTAGATAAATGGAAAGTCGTCATTCTAAGGTCCCAAAGAACCAGCGCACCAGAGCAGCAACCATTGCCAAAGATAAGAACCATAGATCACAAGAGCTAGACTTGCAACAACACCAACTAACACGATAACCGAACAGATCCTAGGAGGTCTGCCGGGAAGACAACTCCCCCCCTCCCAAATGTAGGGGCGCTACCAGAATGGGGACAGAGCGGGGAGTACCTTACTGTAACTCCAGGATGAAGTCGCCGCTTCACCATCTTCAAGAAGACACTACAAATGCCTAATAGAAAGAACTGAAACCTCCCACCGGCGAAAGTCCGTAGTCCGGCGCACCTCCCAGGGCCAAGGCCAACAGAAGTGAGGCAGACTGGTGGCGTCGATGGCGAGTGGGACAAAACCCTAGATTATCTTTTCCTGGAACACCTCCTCTCTTTCTGTTATGTTCGTACCGGTCTGTTAAGCTCATCTTTAATTCATGGGTATGTACATACCTATAAAATTTCGGGTATCAGACCTGGTACGTATATACCTAGAAATATCTGATTGCGTACTTACCTAAATTTTTTTGGTTGTTTGCATGAGCTTGACCCAGATTGTATCAATTTTCGACAGGTTTTCCATTAGGGGAAGTTTCTAGGTGTTTTTTCCCAATTTTAGGTGAAACTTTAGGCATCTGGATGTATTTTTTATTATTTTTCTACATCTAGAACATTTGAATGGATCAAGGTTAACACACTAGTATGCTTTTGTGATCCCAGGTTTGATTCAACTGGATGTAACTTTATCTTCTTTTCTACAATCACCGCTGCAATTTTTTTACATCTTCAAATGAGATCACAAAACTAGTTGCTGTGTGGTGTGTTGTTTTACAGGGCTGCTGCCTCCCTTTTTTACTCGTCAAAAACTTGCGACAGAGCAGAGAAACTGGAATGGCGTTCTCCGTAGT
This sequence comes from Lolium perenne, assembly GCF_019359855.2. Taxonomy (NCBI): domain Eukaryota; kingdom Viridiplantae; phylum Streptophyta; class Magnoliopsida; order Poales; family Poaceae; genus Lolium; species Lolium perenne. The sequence goes on along the minus strand of NC_067250.2, from coordinate 121,767,150 downwards.
TCCTGTGCTGACCTGGGCGGTAGGAGAAGACGTGGGGAATTAGTATTTCTATTTCAGAACGCACAGATGTCGGACTAATTTATTTCCTAATTTGGGTGGGGCACTCTGGTAGACTAAATAGTGCTATAGCACTACGTTCCTCTGGGAACTGTGTGGACCAGAGGGGCAGGGCAGAGACGAAGACCACGGGAACTATTGGTTACAGCCTGGCCACGTGCCGTGGTTTCCCCACTCACCCACCGCTTCGTTTAAACCATCAGATGAAGATCGGACGACGCTAGGACGTGGGCACCGTGGTAGACAACGTAGTGCCCAGGCACGAAACAGAAATTGCGAAGAAAAATCCCCCGCACTCTCTCCTCGATGAACTCCAACTAAAGGAAAATGGATTGATCCAATCGAGTGGAACCTGAGGTTGGCGACGCAGGAAGGAGAGAAGCTGGTCGTGTGAATCGCATGGTTCCCGCGCTCGCAAGGATCAGGGAGGCGGCCATGGCGTTGTTGCGACTGTAGGGGAGGGAGGAGCGAGCAGCACCGGCGGCGGAGGCGAAGGGTGGCGGCAATGGAGGATGTGGCGGTGCGGGTAGCTAGGTGCCACCCGGCTCCACCTCCGCCTCGACATCGGAGACCTCCCCGAGGCGGCGCTGCTTGGCGGCGATCTGGAGCTCCTCGATCCGGCGGGGGATGCAGAACTCTCGTCCTCCTTTGATCCGACCGCCAAGCCCCAATCGCCACCGCTCCAGCTCGTCTTGGTCTCAGTCTCCGGGCCGGCACAACGCCCTGCATCATACCGGCAGCAGCAGCAGGGCAACCAATCTCCGTGCCAGGCCCTCTGGTCAAAGGCTCAAAGCCTTGTCTCTTCGCTTCGCAGCAGCACTTCACAATAGACAGCAGCAGCAGCGCTGCAGCCATGCCCGTGCACGCAAGCAGGCTAGCAGGCCACCTTTTGCTTCTCGTGTATGTATGTGGCATACTCTCCATCCCTGTCTCTTCTTTCTGCTCATGTTTTGTTTCGTGCCTTCGTGCTTGTTCAGGTGCTAGCTACTTATTACTAGTCATATTACATACTGATGATAGTTTTTTACTTCCAGATCAATAGAAGGTTCTGAATTATGTTTCCTAGATGTATGTTTGCAGACTATTTTTTGCTTCTCAACTTTTTTACTTACACACTGGTAGAAGGATGTATATTATGGTTTCTGGATGTACTTTTTGCGGACTAATTCTTGACTATCAGAATATTCACCTCCCGCTTTGCGTAAGGATGTAATTATATTAATTTTTCCTTACTCTAGATGTATTTTTTGCCAATTTTCTACATCGAGAACGTTTTAATGGATCAAGTCGTAAAACAGAACGTTTTAATGTGATCCCAGTTTTTGTGATTTTGGATGTATTTTTTTTGTACCTTTTTACATCCATCGTTGTATTTTTTACATCCACAATTAGATCACAGAATAAGTGATATGTGTTTTGTTATTTACCAGGGATGTAATTTTTTATAAAAAATAGATGAAATTTTGTTGTTGTAACACTACGTGATGTGCAAAGCGTGCTTTTTGCTTGTTCAACATGTGCCTGCACAGAGCTGTATTTGGAACTGATCCGTCGCCCGGACTCCGCTCTGGCATGCGCAGGGAAAGGGATCCCCGGGCCACATTTCCTCTTTGAGTGACATGTCGCTTTCAGGATGGGGACCGCTTTCCTTTTTCGGAAACAATTCTATTCAGACATGGGGGTCACCCCGGAAGACTAACCGGTGCTATAGCACCCTGTAGCATCGTCCTTCTTTTATTCAATGGAAACTACATTTTTTTTTGCCTTTTTTTAGAAGAAAAATTGACCTCCATGATATATCCACGGTCTACAAATAATTTGTAGGTATATACCTACATGCCAGGTATGCACATACGTAGGATTTTTTTTTCATTGTTTATACCCTCGCTACTACTGAAGTAGAAGCTAACCAAGATGGCTCTCATGTTGGATCGACTGATTGTAGATCTCATGTTTAAATATGTGAGCGAATTTGCAAAAATCAAGCAAAAATTCGCTGGTTAACTGTCGATCAGGTGATCAGGTCCTATTACATCACAATCTACATGTGAGTGATATTAGTATTTGGTATTACAGTCAGAAATTGCTAGTCTCCAAGTAGAATCAGAGAGGAAAAGGGGTTTATAAAATTAGATGTCTCCATGGGCTTCCCTCGCATGATATGTCAACCATAGCAGAAGTGACGTACATGAGGGTAAATTTATACTTTGTAGCTCCGTTCCTGGAAAATCATTGACGGTGTAGATCTATCAAAAAATAAATACGCAAAATCAACTCAGACGAATAAGAATTATGAACACGTAGCAAAACAAACTAATCTGAACCGACAAAACATGTCTGGAATCTGTACAAGAAGATGGTGAATTACAACACATATTTCAAGATTCAGTTTCAAAAAAAAGATGCACGGATCAGTTCATGCATACCTTGTTCAGCTTGTAGAGAGAAAACCATCTAGGACGTTGGCCGGCCGGCCGGCCGCGACGTATTGAAATTCCGGCGTATGTCTTCATTGGGGTCTTATGCATGCATGGTAAAGTAGAGCCGTGGAAGACTGAATAAGATGAGGTCAGCCTGCTGGTTTGATATGGGAACAATCCTAAATTAAACGTTGCCCTGTACGAAATGACCTGTGTCTAACATACTAGGAAACAAATCAAATATTGTCTGATCTTGCTTCAAATGAAATATACTAACGGGTTACCCGAATTCATTGGAAAAAATACCCAAGTTCTTGTGTGCGACTCCTGAGCGATCCAATGGCTACTGATCAGGGTGCCCAGACTCCTAGGTGCCCCTACAATTTTACCTATAGCTTATTATTTATTTGTATCTCATTCTTTTATAGTTGGCAAGAAAGCGGGACAGGATCTCAATCGAGGACCGCTTCAAAGCAATTGGCGAGGAATTGGCGGGATTTTTCCTTCGGGACGTCATTCCTAGCTTCGCAGAGTACCACTATTAATGAAGATCTACATGTAATATATAGTTTGACTTGGAGTGTACCACTATGATAAATGTAATAGATAGTATGCCTCGGAGAGTACCACTAAGCATGATTGCATGAAGATCGATCTTCATGCATGTACTACTTAATTTGCGATCTTATGCAATTACATGTGTTATATTATATGCACCAAGTTGAAGCCTCCTATACATGGCGGAGTATCCTGTTCGGTCGTGAGCTCCTGAAACGGGGCGTCCAGTGGGGCATTGTAGACGGTAGGACGGTGAAGATCACTTCGGATTACTGGATACCAGATCGGCCACCTTACTTGGTACGTCCAGTGAAGGAGATTCCTGATGTTGCTACTGTACATTGTCTGATTGATGATCAATCAAGGTCCTGGGTCGCTGAAACTGTCTATGCTTTCTTTGATCAAGAAACAGCTGACCAGATCATGCAATTACAGATTAGCAAGGAGGGAGAAGATTTTGTTCGCTGGCCTCACACAAAGAATGGTGTATATTCTGTTAAGTCAGCTTACAATTTTGCTAGATCAGATAATTTCTTTGCTTCACGCAGTCGGCGGGGTGGAGGATCCTCATCTATGACTGCAAATGAAGAAAAACATTGGAAGATGGTCTGGAAAATTAAGGCGCCAGGCAAAATGAAAATACAGTTGTGGAGATTTGCACATGACTGTTTGCCGAGTGGTGTTAAAATGGTTCGGCGCCATATTCCTACAACTGATATTTGTGTTTTCTGTGGAAGAGTGGAGGACGTTGAGCATGCTTTCCTCCAATGTCAGTTCGCGAAGGAGGTATGGCGCCTTGTTAAAAATGCCTTCGGTATCCAGCTCAATCGCCGTGATTTTATGTCACCAAAGTTCTGGTTATTCAGTTTCCTTGAGCGAGCGTCTGAGCTAGAGGCTACGGTGTTGGCTGTCACTTGCTGGTATATTTGGGAAGCAAGAAATGATGTTCGTAATGACAAGCAGATTCCCGATCCGAAGTGTTCGAGCCTGAGGATAATATCGTATGTCCATATGATCGTTGAACATTGTTACAAGACCAACCCAGGTTTCAGGTGTTAGTCCAATAGAGTGCAGAAATGGACACCGCCGCCGGTTGGGGAGGTCCTGGTGAATGTTGACGCTGCTCTGTTTCCTAGGCAACAGCGGATGGCTGTGGGTGCAGTGTTCAGAGTGTAGGATAACGTTGCATAGAAAACAAAAATTTTCCTACGGCGAACACGCAATCCAAGCCAAGATGCAATCTAGAAGACGGTAGCAACGAGGGGGTATCGAGTCTCACCCTTGAAGAGATTCCAAAGCCTACAAGATGAGGCTCTTGTTGCTGCGGTAGACGATCACTTGCCGCTTGCAAAAGCGCGTAGAAGATCTTGATCACGATCGGTTCCGGCGCCACGAACGGGCAGCACCTCCGTACTCGGTCACACGTTCGGTTGTTGATGAAGACGACGTCCACCTCCCCGTTCCAGCGGGCAGCGGAAGTAGTAGCTCCTCTTGAATCCGACAGCACGACGGCGTGGTGTCGGTGGCGGTGAAGAAGTCCGGCGGAGCTTCGCTAAGCTACGCGGGCAATATGGAGGAGAGGGGGGCGGCTAGGGTTTGGGAGGGGTGGCCGGCCACTCTATGGGGGGCGGCCAGCTTGTGGTCTTGGGGTGGCCGGCCCCCTCCCTTGGCCCCTCATTATATAGGTGGATCCCAAGTGTTGGTGTCCAAGTCTTCGAATAAGACCCGAAACCAAAACCTTCCATAAGAGGGGGAAACCTAGCCCAACTAGGACTCCCACCCAAAGGTGGGATTTCCACCTCCCATGTGGGGGGTGGCCGGCCCCCTATGGTGGAGTCCACTTGGGACTCCACCCCATCTAGGGCTGGCCGGCCATGGAGGTGGACTCCACCTTCCTTGGTGGTTTCTTCCGGACTTTTCTAGAACCTGCTAGAACCTTCCATAGAACCTTCCGCGACATTTTATTTCACATAAAATGACATCCTATATATGAATCTTATTCTCCAGACCATTCCGGAACTCCTCGTGATGTCCGGGATCTCATCCGAGACTCCGAACAAATATTCGAACTCCATTCCATATTCAAGTACTACCATTTCAACATCCAACTTTAAGTGTGTCACCCTACGGTTCGTGAACTATGCGGACATGGTTGAGTACTCACTCCGACCAATAACCAATAGCGGGATCTGGAGATCCATAATGGCTCCCACATATTCAACGATGACTTTAGTGATCGAATGAACCATTCACATATATTACCAATTCCCTTTGTCTCGCGATATTTTACTTGTCCGAGGTTTGATCTTCGGTATCACTCTATACCTTGTTCAACCTCGTCTCCTGACAAGTACTCTTTACTCGTACCGTGGTATGTGGTCTCTTATGAACTCATTCATATGCTTGCAAGACATTTAGACGACATTCCACCGAGAGGGCCCAGAGTATATCTATCCGTCATCGGGATGGACAAATCCCACTGTTGATCCATATGCCTCAACTCATACTTTCCGGATACTTAATCCCACCTTTATAGCCACCCATTTACGCAGTGGTGTTTGGTGTAATCAAAGTACCTTTCCGGTATAAGTGATTTACATGATCTCATGGTCATAAGGACTAGGTAACTATGTATCAAAAGCTTATAGCAAATAACTTAATGACGAGATCTTATGCTACGCTTAATTGGGTGTGTCCATTACATCATTCACACAATGACATAACCTTGTTATTAATAACATCCAATGTTCATGATTATGAAACTAATCATCCATTAATCAACAAGCTAGTTTAAGAGGCATACTAGGGACTTCTTGTTTGTCTACATATCACACATGTACTAATGTTTCGGTTAATACAATTCTAGCATGATATATAAACATTTATCATAAACATTAAGATATAAATAATAACCACTTTATTATTGCCTCTAGGGCATATCTCCTTCACAGAGATCATGCGGGCGAGTGTGTCCTGGTTATTAGTGAACCTCTTCGAGGTTTCACTTGTCCGGAGATGGCTGAGGCCCTAGCACTCCAGCGAGCGGTGATCGTCGCTGCTGAGAGGGGATTTGGCAAGGTGATTTTCGCCTCCGACTGTCTGTCTCTCATACAACGGATCTTATCGTCCACACCTGATCGCTCGCTGGTGGGAGCGGTGGTTGCTGATATCAAGCTGAAGAGCAGGAGCTTTTCTTCGGTCTTCTTCCGTCATGTTAAACGTTCATTGAATGAAGCGGCACATATTTTGGCTAGATCAGTTGATGTAACTAGCCTAGGTTTTATTTCAATTTCTGCTCCGGATTCTATCCGGAAAACTCTTTGTATTGATATTATGTGATCAGTAAAGTGCCGTTTCTCTCAAAAAAAAAGTTGATATGTATCACCTTGATCTTCATGTACTACATAAATCAAAACGCGTTTCTGGCGCATTGACGCGATATGAAACGGTCCGATAACCCTAAACACCTCCTAAAACCCTAAACCCTGAATTCTCTGCCGCGGCAGGGATTTATGCATTTTCTCTGCCGCGGCTGCCAACCTTTGGTACCGGTTCGTGTTACAAATAGGTACCAAAGGTCCCTAGCCCTGCGCTCTCCTGGGTGCCCACGTGGAGGCCTCTTTAGTACCGGTTCGTAAGGAACCGGTACGGGGGGGGGGGGGGGGGGAGTGCTTTTGTCCCGAATCTTTTGTACCGGTTGCTTACCCGGTACAAAAGCCCCTCTGGAACCGGTATAGATGGTCCTTTTTCTACTAGTGCAAACAAGGTTATATGTGGGGCAAAACATATTCCTCTCCACCTATTCCAACCGTATACAGAACAAAGTAAACAAGTTGTGGTTCTCATAGTAATGAACGTATATCCAATGGCCGTGGTGAAAGGTCTAAACAAGTTTAATGAAGCACATCGATATAGTCCACTCGTCATGTTCACAGCTGTATGGAAATTAATCAAGCAAATTAGAACTGTCAACACCACCAAACATTGTCCATGATCAAATAAAATCTAAGAGTACTTAATACCATATTTTCACTAAAATAAAATGCGTCTATCCTATTTGTCCTACAACTACCAAAAAATAGACATATCATCACGGTTGTAGCAGCATGCAAAATAGGTAAATGCATGTTGTTTACCACATCTAATCATGCATTACCTAAAAATATATATTCCTGTATTGTCAAAGAACCAAATCGGAAGGGAAGAGCCACATTCCATGCGTCCCCTGGTAGAAAGGCTTACGAAACCTTTTCAGGTTAGACAACTGAGTCTTTATGTTGAACACCTCGCCCGACTCGATAAAATAGATATCACCCTCAGCGACATCTCCACAAGGTGCAGAAATAGACTTGGAGAAGCGTCGGCTGATGAAGAGCGCTTGGCCGCTGCCCAGCTCATTAGCCATTGGCACCCATTTGCCTGTGTTAAGATCAGCTTGGAAAACTTCAACCCGTCGAATGGACTGCGGGGAAAGGTCTAGAGGGGTATACATCCTTGGTTTCACCATGAGGAGCTTCCCTCGTGACTCGACTAGGTGCCAGATAATGATTAAATCATCGGCTATGTTATCATGTGAGCAACTGGCAAAGTTGATGTTGATCCGACCATCATCATCATCATTTTCCACTTCGTGCCCGTTCTCATCATAATCATCCAATAGAACATTCAGCGCCTCTGTTGGCTGCTCAGCATTAGCCACAATTGCGACGTTTGCAAGTGCAACCTCCTCTTCTTCCTCATCATCATCGTCATCAACAGCTACCTCCTCCTCCTCCTCCTCCTCCTCATCATCATCATCATCATCATCATCATCATCATCATCATCATCACTTTCAAGGTCGCTATTTTCATCATCAGATACCGGCCACCACTCATAACCTTCATAATCAAGTGGCTGCCGAATGACACGCCTTCCAATGATAACCAGTGGACTTCCATCCTCATCTAATCCTAGATCAAAGGGGATGAGGTTCTCCGCCTTGGTGATGCCATAAAGTTTATCTCCAAGAAAGGCGATATCGACGATGTATATATACGGAGCTGATCGTGGTTCTGGCAGCCACACACCCTTTCCTGGTAGAATTACGATGAAAGGAGTATTCTCGTTGGTGGTGATGATGGCAATAAAATCATGTATGGTAGAGCGCATCAGGAACTTGCGGATATAGTACGCACGGTGGAGGGCTGCACCCAGCTCGGGCAGCGGGATGCTTTCGAGAGTGAAAACGTTGTGTAAAACATAGTTGCAATAACGGTAAGTTTGCTCGCCGTCCTCCAGGATTTGCTGGTAGGTGCTAAGGAGTAACCAGTCGTTGCTTGAGGCCTTGCAAGATGCTTTGTCAGGGATCGAAGCAAGGCGTTCCAAACGATCATTAGGCGGAGCGATGACTTCGCCGTCCCAGAGAACGATCCATGGTAGCTGTTGCGCTTGGGGCCCACGGCGGCGGACGGCCGAGTGCCATGTACGGCAGACGGCGCGGCAGCGGGCACGGTCGGCTGGGTTAGGGAGTCCCGCGACGACGAGGTCTAGGACATCTAGTGGGAGGTCATCCCAGGCTGTAAGCAGTAAATTCACCTCTGATCTTTCTTCTCGCGTGGTCTTCATCTTCGTCTGCAAATCGGCCTCTCCCGTTTCTCCCCAAAGTCAGGAATCCCGTCTCTCCCCAACGCCGGGAACCGGAGGCGGCGATGATGCGCATCCGCCGTCGACTCACCCGCCCGGCCCCGGCGCGCTCGACCTCCGCCGGCGACTCAGCCGCCCAGCCCCGGCACGCGCGACCTCCGCCTACGACTCATCCACGCGCCCGGCGCGGCCGACCTCCGGTAGCAGCTCACCGGTTCGGCCCCGACGAACACGAACTCCGACGGGCGGACGCGCGATGGAGGCGGCTTTCGACCTTGCGGCTGTACCGTGAGGGCCGTATCAGATGCTTGGGAGGCCGTCGCCTTCTTCATGGCCTTAGGTCTCCTGCAGCCTATCCTAGCACAGGTACCTCCAGCTCCGCTCGATTTGGGTATATTAAGTAATTCTGTAAGCAATATTTTTTTAATTGGATGTATGAATAGTAATTTTTCTCTTAATTCTGGGGCTTGTTTTTGTAACTAGATGTATTTCCTACCCTTTTCCTACATCTAGATTGATGAAAGTTTCTAGGTGTTTTTTCCCAATTTTAGGTGAAACTTTAGGCATCTGGATGTATTTTTTATTATTTTTCTACATCTAGAACATTTGAATGGATCAAGGTTAACACACTAGTATGCTTTTGTGATCCCAGGTTTGATTCAACTGGATGTAACTTTATCTTCTTTTCTACATTCACCACTGCAATTTTTACATCTTCAAATGAGATCACAAAACTAGTTGCTGTGTGGTGTGTTGTTTTACAGGGCTGCTGCCTCCCTTTTTTTACTCGTCAAAAACTTGCGACAGAGCAGAGAAACTGGAATGGCGTTCTCCGTAGTTCCTGTGCTGACCTGGGCGGTAGGAGAAGACTTGGGGAATTAGTATTTCTATTTCAGAACGCACAGATGTCGGACTAATCTATATCTAATAATAAAGAAAATAAGGTTTCTTGTTGGTCCGTCAAAAATTGCCCCTATCTTTTCGCTGAAATTACCTCAATCTGCCACCGCCTAAGTCAAAATAACGTTTCGTCGGTGCGCTGAATCGAGCTTCAGGCAATATGTACGAAAAGACAAGGCCCGCGGCCCATCGGCTGGTGGCCCAATCCATTGAGTGCCTCAACCGGTTCTACTTCTTCTAACACAGCAAGTAGGCTCTGCAATGGGACACCTCAGGCTTGACACGATTCGTGTGCAGAGCAGAAACCTTGATCGATCAAAACACGGACTCGACTCGATTGAGTCTGATTGCCTACATATAAACCACCAAGGACCCGATCGATTCAATTGCCTACATACGTACCAGCAAGACAACGCCGGCGCCGACAAGCGAAACATGCCATCCATCAGCGACTCTCCGTATCTCGCTGGCCACGAAACCGAGCTTCCCGTCGGCAAGGAAATCCAGGATGGACGCCGTTCACCGGAGTTGCTCCCTCACCGGAGTGGCCGCCTGCCAAAGTCTAGGTCACGCCAGATGCGTAGCCTTGGTTGCGCCTGGCTCAGCTCGATGACGGGGGCGGTCACCGACATTGTCATCGCTACTCCGCGGCTCACCGGCCGGCCGGAACCCGAAGAAACGACGCCCGCGTCCGTTGACGATTGGGCAAGCTTTTCTCTCCTATGGAAGCTAGATGATTTGGGGATCGATTGAGAGCTATTTCTGTCAGAGGATTGATGGATTGGTTCTGTAGTGATCTCTAAAGGTAGTGATCCTCAGACGGAAGAATACAACAAGAAATTAAAGAAGCAGAGACCGTGTGGTGGAAATCACCGTCCGGTGAGCGAGACCGTGTCCGGCGAGGTCGGCGTCATGGTCCCGTAGAGCAGCGTCTGTAGACGAGACACAAGAAGACCACCCCCCAGAGCCGTGTGTGCCTCTACATCCGTCGACCGCGCGGCGGTGCTCGTGTACTCAAAATTCAGGACCTCAGGCGACAGCGGTCCGGACTTGGTTGGGTGTCTGCTGCAGAGCACAGCAGAAATCTAGAGGGCGCTGGCTGTGCTAAGCACACGGGGCTGCTTGCGCACGGCCTTCCTTGACGCGCATGCATGCGAGGAGCACCTAACTTTCTGCGATGCGTGGCATGCTGCTTGGAACTGCGCGCTGCTTGCATGCTGTTCTATACGAGTCTATACTTCTCTATACTACATATTTACCAAGCAAAGTTTAGAAAACAAGGCCGTGTATCTAATTCAAAGCAAGCTGCGCGAGTAGAGGACCATAAGGTCATATGTATCATGAGTCATGACTGATTTTCATGCGTGAGTAGAGGAACATACAGTCATGCGCGAGTAGAGAAACAATCTGCAAAGACCATGGTCAGCGACGATTGGCCACAGGGAGGACTCCGGCGAGAAGCAAAAGTTGCTCTCTCTGGACAAACATGGTCTATTTACTCCATTTTTCATGTGAATATGCTGAAAGATTAACCATCTGAATATATGTCAACAAAACAGTTCAGAGCATTGTTTTTTTTTTTTTTGAGGGAGCATTGTTGATGCGATGGATCTGGTTAGTTTCTACGACTTGCCATACCCGGATCTTACTTTGTGAGCTGTTTTGATGTATTTTTTTTCTGTCGGGATAGATTTGCAATTTGCTCCGTAGCGAAGCACAGGCTTTGTCCTAGTTTATTTCCTAATTTGGGTGGGGCACTCTCGTAGACTAAATAGTGCTATAGCACTACGTAGCAAGGTCCTGGCCGTGGGCGGATCCCTGGTGCGCTCTCCGTCTCCCTGTTTCATTCCCTTGCTGTCCTGATCTCCGTTGTCCCCTGGCGCTGCTCTGGCCGACGCCGGTGCGCTAGGAGAAAGTGGAGGCTGTGCTCAAAGAGAAGGCGTCAGATTCAGGTGGAGCAGACTCAAAATCGGTGGCTGATGGAGATGTGACGATTTTTCCCCGGCCGGACTCTCCCCTTCGGCGAGATCCCCCTGGCCGAGCTCCCTCCGTGGCCGGCGGCCATTCCCTGGCCCCAAAGGCCGGTGCGCCCTATGGTTGTTTGACGGCCCGTGGTCAGTATAAAGCATTGGCTCACAACGATGTCGTTGATTCATACTCTCCGCGTGCCAAGACCGTCCCACGCCGCCGTTGGTTCATTGTTGCTGCGTGCCCGGCCGGTGGTCCATGTACGCGACCTTAGCAGACGTTCACGCGATGGCCAGTTTGTCATCTCCTCGTGTGCAGCCGGCACATGGATTGGCTGCATGGGCCTGATGGTCGAGCTCGGCGGCGGCGAGGCCACGGTGCCGTGTCGCGGCGGTCGGGCCGCATGGCAAACATGGGTACCATGGTGGATAATGCAGCGGCAACGTGGACGACCAAGTCATGCGTGCCTAAGGTGGTCGTGCATGCGGCCACCGACGCGCTACGGCAAGAGCTCGCTCTTTTCTGTGTGCAGTCTTCCGTCTGGGTCACACCAACCTCGTGCAGTTTGCTGCGAACTGTGGAGATGGAGCGGGCGTGGGTCGACGGGGCTCGCGGCGGCCATCGAGAAGTGGTGTCCCTGGTGCTATGCGGTCCGGTCTGGACCACGTCAGCTCTGTGCAGCTCGATGGAATCGGCGGAAACGGAGAGAAGTGGCTACAAACGGAGTGAGGGATGCACGGGAGATCGCGGTGGTCGTCGAGGAGGCTGCATGGGCCTCGCCAGAGTGGGCACAACGGAGGCGTCCTGGTGCAGGTGATGCCGCGCGGCGACCGTGGCCTGCTAACTGATTTCATTTTGGATTTGATTTGCATTTTAGGATGATACATCTTCCATCAAAACTGGAGGATGGATTCGACCTTGTCCTATTCGTGCTGCTGGAGGATGGAAAGATGTACATGGAGCTGAAACCTCAAACATACATTTTGATGAGGAATTTCTATCTTTTGTGAGTTTAATACATTTAACTGAATCTGCTACAGAGGGCTTTGCACTGCAAAGTAGTTTACTTACTAGGATCTTTTCAGATTTATTAAGATAAAGAGTGGTCCAATCCAGCATGGAGTAGTGGAGTGCTGCTTCAACGATTTTGATTGATACATGGAGTTGCGAAGTGAGTAACGGAAGTTTAGATAATTGGGCTTGATATATGTATAGGCATAGTTCTACATTCATGCGTTGATTGTAAAACACGCCTGTGCAGATGCACACATTTTTTTTTGTTTGTAGATTCTTTTTTTTCTGTTCTATTGAATTGTTATAAGAAACATTTAGGGTACAAGAACAGTATGCTTCCTTGTTGATTCTAACCAACTGACTCCTTACTGGTCTCTTTGTTCTGAAATTAGCAATTTAGCAGCAATAGATATGCCTGTTTCATTATCTCAACCTAATGCTATGTTTAAACGAATTGATATTCTTTGCAAGGTGAAATATTATACCTGATCTGAGAATATATTCATGTAGTGTTCCATAGATAATGCAAATCATATTTATCTCTTTCACTATACATGCAGAGCCTCAATAACATTTTTTTTTTCATTTTAGTAGAATGATCACTGATTATAACATTTACTTGGTAACTCATGCAACAATTTTAGTATGCCTAGATGCAATATATAGTCAGGTACAGTGTGCTATATTTTTTTACTTTGGCTTAGTAATATTTCTCGGGTCTGGGTTTGTGGATTTTCTTTGCTGCACAAAAAAACTAAGATGGTGATTAATATCAAGTTGTTTATCTATGTAATTATGCTGTAACTGATTGGAGAAAAATATTTATTGCATCTTGCCAACGCCATGCTGCATTTTCATGTTTATTACAAATGTCAAAATGAATTGGATTCATCTGTACCCTAATTATGACAATTTAGTACTGCATTTGTTTCCTTTTGCTAGCTTGACCATACCAGTGCATCTCAGGCAAGGGAATCAAAAGTATGGCACTGTGTGTGTGGTGCCAACTTCAGTGACGCCACTCTGAAGTTGAGGCCCATACTCTGAGTTATATGTAGAATTGAAGCTGGCCTTTCGAGAAAGACTCTGTTCAGTTCTATGATTCAGGGATGCTGGTACATGTCAATAGTGATAATGAAGCTATAACTCTTATGAAGGCTCATGTATGGTGTAAGTGCTTAGGCAATCTGTTATCTTCTTTTACCACATAGACAATATTTGAAAATTTCATAGGTATTGGCTCTTTATACTGGAGCTTTTGTGGTGTCCTATGAATATTTGTAAGCCGCTCCTCTGTGAATGGGCAGTTAGTATAATTCTATTACCCAATTGTAAATACGTGTGATTTTAAAATTCTTGACATGATTTGACAAAAAAGAGCATGTTCCACGGAAGAAGCAATTTTTATTTGTGTTAATGTCTAAAAAATGTTGCATCTCACTCAAATATTTCATGTTATGATTACGTCTGACTTGTGTCACTTAAAATGTTATATGTGATTGAAAAATTAGAGTGCATACCATCAGCTTACTAAGTTTTTTTACATATTGTTTTCTGACTAATACATTTTGTGTTGGGACAGAGAACATGGTTTAATTTCATTTCATCAATAGTCATGTTTCGCATTGGTCTTATCAGATCTCTAGCACTTCTCCACCTTAAAAACTAAGGGTGGTTAGTCCAACCGTCATAGGTTTACCTTTGTGCATATGATTTCCAACTTCATATAAAGATGGCACCTAAGGTTTACCTTTGTACATCTTCAGAGTTAGCCGTCCCGCCAATTGTTGGCACTACACATTATTTGGTGATGGAATTGACCGCCCTAGACTAGCCCATGAATTAGCCAAAAAAGATACACTTCAATTAAGGGGGAGCTAGGGGCCAGCCAAAACTTTGACACCAAACAACAACTAGATTTTATGGGCATGCTAAATTGTTTTTTGGGTAAAGCCAACTTTGACTCAAATCAAAATAGACCCATAATTTGCAAGTTGTCTAGAAGCTCTTTGTGTCTGCTAAATTTCCAGAGGATGTGCCTTTTTGCCTGACATCGTGCATTGCATGCCAACAACATATCGCTCCTCGACCCACTTCTCGCCGGACAATGTCGCCTAGATCAAGCTCGAGAAGAGCATCATCGCCAAGTCTTTGCCACCAACAGATCACTCCTTGACAAGGTTCTCACCCAGAATAACATGCCTTCCAGGACCACCGACATCGCATCTTCCTCGGCAATGGAGCGTAAGAAAAAAGCCTATTGGCTTTACACAGGCGACAGGGAGAAGACAGGAATGGCTAAAACAGAGTTTGTCCATGGACCTAGAAATTGTGTAACAAGAAAGCCTATTGGCTTTACACAGGCGACAGGGAGACGACGGGAGTGGCTAAAATAGAGTTCATCCATGGAGCTAAAACATTGTGTAACGTGTATTATCAAAACTAGAAAGTCAACTATTGTATTGTGTGTTCACCGTCTAAAGTCCACTATTGTAGTGTGTGTTCACCGTCTTTCTCTATGCCCTTCCACTATCATATCAGTGTATCCCATTTAATTGTTCCTGAAGGTTAACTTTTTATGCACATAATTTCCGTGTATAATATATCAGATTTAATTACCAACCATCTTAAAGTACACTATTTAAACAAGAACATATTTAACAATTCACGTGTGGCCTTAAAATTATAATTACTACCATCGTATTAAATAGTCGGCGCGGCGTGCCGCAGAGCCCTTCCATGCTACTGTTTTATTCAGAAAGCCACACTTGAGCAACAAATTTTCTTAGTCATTTCCTTTCAGCTAGCCATTAGTTTATGAGAGAATTCCTTATATGACACTAGTTCTAAAATATGATGCCTTATGTGACACTTTCAACTTTTTGCTTCCTTCTATGGCCACTTGTGTAAAATTTATGCCTCATATGACACTCTAGTGTATTTTTTGAGCTAACAGTGTCAACTTTCCACATACAAAGTCAGTTCTGCCCCTGGTGTAATGTGTGACAAAAAATCATGTGACAATAAGAGAAACAGTTGTTTAACTATATAAATAAACTAATTATAACTGAAACGATAATTCAAAAAATCGGCAAAACCTCCCCTGTATTTTGATGCCATATCCCCTGCACACAGTTTATATATATATAGAATCGATTGAACAAATCTCAACAAGTGACATCAGCAACCAGGTTCACACATAAGTCACAAATAGTTCACATATGTCAGGCTAAAAGACTTCCAAAATAACCCTCATATCACAGGAACTCCAAAATAAGAACTTCCGGCCGCCGCACCTTGCTCCGACGCCGCGCCGCGCCCGACCGCCACGCCACGCCCGCCGCGCCGCGCTGCTTCTCCGGTCGCCGGCGGCTGCTCCATGGCGCCCTCGGCCGCCTCCAGGGGCGCCGCGCCTTGCCCAGACGCCGCGCCGCGCCGCCTGCTTCTCCGGACACCGTGCCGCCTGCTTCTCCGGCCGCCGCTAGGGTTCGTGAGGCGTGCGGGCTGCTGCTTCTTTGATGCCTCAGGCGTGCACGATTGAGTGTAATGGAAAAAATAAGAAACGGGGGTATTTTGGTCCAGCTGAGCAAAAAGTGACGGAACAAATTAACGGAACCGACGGTAGTGTCATATGAGGCATAAATTTTACACAACTGGCCATATAAGGAAGCAAAAAGTTGATAGTGTCATATAAGGCATCAAATTTAAGACTAGTGTCATATAAGGAATTCTCTCTTAGTTTATACTCATGCAAGGCTTTTGGTTTAAGATCAACAGCATAGAAGGCACGACATTTCGTTCAAGTGTACTGACAGTCAATATGATATTGGTAGTATCTGCTAAGTCACTAGTAGCAGTTGGCACACAAAAGCAAGGTCACATGACAAGAAAGCGGTTTGAAAAAGCACACTCCATGTCATCCAATCGATGGAGTCCTACACGTTTATAAATGGAACATGTCAAGCAGCAGTCTTGGACACATCTACTGACACTGTTTACAGAAAGGCTTTGTGCGTAGCAACACTAGAATACTATGATTGCTTTAAAAAAAAGTAGAATACTGTGATTGCTGTCCACTAGTGTAAGGCCTTCCCGTGGGTGTCTTCTGTAATTAAGTAGGAGCTGGAAGCACACTGACTGATACTTCTTTTAAGCTTTGGATTCGATGGGTTAGTTGAATTACTTTTGTCTGTTTCCTGGCATCTGAAATCTCTGATTCGCTGGTAAACCGACCATTTGCATGGCAGGTATAGAGCTTGGACGGTTTCAAGTTTGGATTTTCTTCGGGCTTCAGCAAGTGGTCAAGGCCGGCTTCAGTAGACGACGAGCAGTAACCACCTATTCAAGCATACACATACAGCGAGACAGCCGCACGTTAGAGTACAAAGTATACATGGAATCGCCTGCCTTTTCTATATCTATACCTACCACTATATAGTACACGAGTTTTCGAATTTGAATCTCGGTTACACATCCTTCCCGCCAACGCCCTTCTAAAGTAATCTAAGCCGTAGATTTGCATGGTAGAGCTTCTGTATGCCGTTTATCGAACCAAAACTCACTTAATCTAATGGCTGCAGGAGCTTGGATTCGCCACCCTACTTTCCCGCCGGAGTGAGTGTCAACACCCGGGTTTTTAAGTCCGGATGCCCTATTACATCCTACATCGTAATCCCAGTAAGATTGTTTTTGCGAGACATAATAGTAAGTAGTTCAGAGTCATCATTTATTACAACACATAATGGTCTTACAACAAGGGATCACATGATCCAATATTACACAAATAGATTGTTCAACATCACGAATAAGTAGCGGAAGCGTAGTAGTAGTGGACTATCTAATCCACAGGCAACGCTTGACGTTAGAAGATGATCCTAGTTAGCCATGATGATCCTAGTAGTGAACTGAATCTGGCGGAACATGGGTGACTCAGGCTTTCCGGGGAGGTTAGCCATGATGATCCATTGGAGTTGGCCTCCGGTCTGATCAGCGATCTGGCCCCCGTAGAACACGGGAGGCGAGCGTCCGAGGAACTCTGAGAGGGCAAACAGATCCCTCTCAAAGATCAGATCCCCACCATTCGCCAGGTCGTACACCTGGGTCTGGATGAAGGGCTCCAGTGGGATGATAGGCTCCATCTGTAGAGGGATTGATAAGCAAGTTAGAGAAGTGCAAGTGTTCAAAATTTTAAGTAACTTGATAAATCAGAAACATGAATTGGCTAGTTTAAAAAGATCTCAAAGGTAAGGGTATGATTGTATTTTTCATAACTATTCAATTCATTATATTTGAAGCTAAGTTTGTCAAACGTCCATTCTAACTAGGGTCTCCTAAGGTCAAACAATGGCTCTGATACCAACTTGTCAACACCCGGGTTTTTAAGTCCGGATGCCCTATTACATCCTACATCGCAATCCCAGGAAGATTGTTTTTGCGAGACATAATAGTAAGTAGTTCAGAGTCATCATTTATTACAACACATAATGGTCTTACAACAAGGGATCACATGATCCAATATTACACAAATAGATTGTTCAACATCACGAATAAGTAGCGGAACCGTAGTAGTAGTGGACTATCTAATCCGCAGGCAACGCTTGACGTTAGAAGATGATCCTAGTTATCGTAGACGTTCTGTTGTCCGTCATCCTGATATTGTTGCTCCTCTTCAAAGTCTGGCATTGGAATAGCCAGGGCAAAGCCATGAGTACTTTAAAGTACTCGCAAACTAATACTAAGGTAGAAAACATGTTAAGTGTAGTAAGGGTGCTAAGCTCTAGGTTTGTTTGCGTAAAGCCAAGTTTTAATTTGATAAACATTTAGTAAAGACCCATCATTTGCTAGACTAACTCAAGTGGGAACATTAGTGTCATTCCCACAATTCATTTGGGATCCAAGTCAAATCACCATTCAAATTCATCATTCTTTTTGAAGATCAAAAATTCTGATAACGGAAATAGTATGGCCTTTCCAACCGTCCATAACCGCGGACACGGCTATTCGAATAGGTTTAAACACTCTGCAGAGGTTGTACTCTTGTGCCACAACTTTTGATTACATCCGTCGAGGATAACCCCGTATCATCGTAACTCAGTACGCGGATCATCAACCTTAACCTTTCACTTATATGTCCTAGTATAGGCACCTCTCCCCATGAGCTTGGCCTCCCGGTGAAAACCAACTGTTAACCCGGGAACTGCACAGAGCTTGGGTCGTACATTCCCCTCATATTCACATCATTTCTTATATACGGAGGGCAGCCTCGGCGTAACCCCTATGATGCTTGTTTAGAGGGAACCCATACTAAAATACACAAGTTTCTAGTTAAGCCCTACCCATAATCAGGTATTGTGGGGGTACTTGTATAATTGGAAGGGTATCGTATTCAAACCCATATCAGTTTTATATAAAAAATCACCATCTTCTCTTGGTCATATTCTCCTTCAAAATCATTCAATGGAATGAATCATCATTCCAAGGTTTCCAAATTTATTTCAAAGTCACATGTTCCCATCTAGAGTAGTCAAATTTTATTTGATTAGCACTAGCAACTATCTCATGAGGGGTGCTATCTAGCGTTGAGTGTTTCTAAGCTAACCTTTAATCTTGTTCTACTCTATACCAAGTGAATCATAAATCAAAAAGTACTTTGAAGTAAATAAGCAAAAATAATTGCAAGGTAAAAACATGGGATAGGTAATACATAAAATTAAATGGGTGATGGTGCCTTGCTCTTGTAGAGCTTTGCATCATGGTGGTTAGCAAGAGTATTAGCTTGCCTTGAGCAGAGTAGTTATCGAAGTTCTCCTCTTCTTCTTGGGAGTAGGCTTCCTCCTCTTGATATTCCTCGTTACTAGCGTCTATATACGAATACGAGGTATAAATACTAAACCCAGCTCACATACTAAACTAAAAGCACTCAAAAGAGTTCACACCCTAATCCTATCATCAATCAAACATGGCATGGTGGATTACTTGATTGATTCTTACTTAAGAGATAAATAATTTCCTCTCATTATTCTTATTTCTTTAATTTGGTATTTAGATCCTTAGAGAAATTAATTTCTTCTCATTACATCCATTAAGATTTAATCTCTTCATATAATAATCAGGTATGGAATATAAGTTGACCAAAGTCAACATTCCATATCTATTATATGTGAGTATAATTTAATTGAGGTGCTACACTTCACATAGTTTAATACTATCATGAACATGAATTAAAATCTCTAAGTAATAGTTATCAGAGGTTCATTAGCCTAAGTCATTCCCCCTGGTTATATTACTTAGGATCAAGATTTAAATGAGAGAGTAGCTCTCATATCATTTGTTGAGTTTGAATTCCAAAAATTAATGTACTAGTAATGGCTACATAGCCACTATTTTGATCTAGTCCATGATCATACAAATAACCTGTCTATATTATTACATAAAGAATTACAGAACATCAATTGTGATTTATGAGAGTTGGAATCAACTCAAAATCAAATTTGGTTGAATTTTAAATTAAGTTTCAAGTTGCAAAAGTCCCTGACTTGTTATTTTTACCATTTAAATTCTACTACGAATTTGGAGATGGGACCAGTGGCATTTGATAGATAATTTCGTTGACTTTCCAACGGTATAAACTTTGCTAGATTTGGTTTGGTAGATTTCAAACTATTCAAAAATTACTAAGGCATCTGCAGAGCAATTTGAATTATCAAATAAACCTAAGTTTGAATTATTGGGCTAGGCGGGAAACGTTATTGGGCCGAAACGGATGTGAAATACACTGCGCAGCCCATCTAGAAACTGGTGTGTGTGGGCTGCCCTGACGAGGTGGGGGCCACCCGTCAGTGGCTCTTAGTCTAGCGAAACGGTACGCGTGCTGCAAACCATCGGATTAGAAACAGATCGGGTGGTCGAGGATCGTCGTCGTCTCCGACGGGATCCCGACTTGCCGGCGGCGTGACTGGGGGGTCGGAGAGCATACCAGGCCGTTGCAGGTGGTGGGCAAGCTGCGCGGAGAAGTGGTAGTCGATGAGGAAGCCCCTGGTGCAGTGGTGGAGCTCGGCGAGGCTCCAGGCGAAGCAGAGCTTCCGCGGGCTCCGGCGGACTCGAGCTCGCAATTCGAGCAGCTCCGGCGGTGAGAGGTGAAATTGGTTGGGGGAGATTGCTCAGTGAGGAGAGGGGAGTGAGTTGTGTGAAGAGAGGAGGAGCCGATCGTCTCTATTTATAGCGGGCGGAAGGTGGCCGAGTGTGCTGCAAGGGCGCGTCGACGGCGTGGCCTCTCCGGCGATCGAAAGGGCAAGGCGAGGACAACATCTTGTAGGAGGCGTTCTAGCGATGCTCCAGGACTAGCTAGCGCAGAGAAAGGGTGAGAGGATGGCTAGGGCGCGTGCGATGAGTGCGGCAGTACCCGCGGTACTTCGCCGGCGAGGACGACGGTGACGAGGCAGCCGCAGTCGCTCGAGTGTGGCTAGGTGGTAGAGGGCATGGAGTAGATGCTCGACGCAGTGGTAGGGATGCAGGGGGAGGACGATCGCGTTCGAGTGGGCGACGTACTGGCGCGTCCAGAGCGCGCTCACCGCGTTGGCTGGCATGCTCTGGCATGGTTTTGGCCACGGGCGTTCTGGCCAATGCCGTGCGTTGGCGTTCGAGTGAGCGGTACTGGCGTGGTCCTTGTGATTCAGAGATGCTCCCAGACAAGAAGAAAAGTTGAGATGGTGGCTAGATAGAAGGATGCCAAAGGTGGCCGGCATGCTACGGTGAGGTGCATCTCTCCTTTTCTTTTCACTTTAAACAACCATGGCACGTACCAAGCTTGATGCAGAGGATGCAGGGGAGTCTAATGATCATGAAATGAAAGTGGTTTAGGCAAGAACCCACTGGATAATAGTGTGTAACACCAATCTGGAATAATGCCTGCAAGGTGTTCGATCATATGGCCGCAAGAACTTTTTTGATGATTTTTGGAAATCTTTTTGGTACATCTCAAACATATTAATCATAGGTTAGTTTGGTGGTGGTGGGGTTCAATTTGGAAAACAAATGCAGATTTTCAAGTTCGAGGTCATCTTCATATTGATTCAAAGTCTCCTCTTGTCAATATTCCACTGGTCAACCTGGTCAACTTTACCCATGATGGTCAACATGAAAGTTGTAGACTTTGACATGTTCTTGGATGACATGGCATTGGTTGACTAAGTTTGGTTTAGGAAAGAATTAAACCAGAGGGGTAAAGAGGGGATCATGTTAAAATTCACCCAAATGACCATCATCACATGTGAGATGGTTTTGAGTGAAATTTCGATTTGATTTTAGTTTCCTTGATGCATTTGGGTTTGTTTGAGTTATATAAGTATTTTAGAAACCAGAGATTGAGCTATGGTGACCTTTGGTGGAGATTTGCAATTTTGGCCTAAGTGTATGTGAGAGATAAATGGGTTTTTCTCCTTTTCTTTTATTCTCCTCAAATTAGGGTTAGGTGATCTTAGTTTAGGGTTTAACAACAATTGATCAACATCTTAACACTCATCATGGCAATTTCACAAAAGAAATTCACTCAAATGCATGAAACTATATGTGGCACTATATGCATATAAAAAGTTTTTGTTTGTTGCAAATTTTGAGTAATTGAAACTCTCTCTTGATTTTATTATTGTTGAAACTTGGGATGTTACAAACCCTTCCCCCTTACAAAAGATCTCGTCCCGAGATCTTAAAGAAAACTAGGTACTAAAGAGATCTGGGTACTCAGTCTTCATGAAGTCTTCTCTTTCCCAAGTGGCTTCTTCTTCGGTGTGGTTACTCCATTGGATCTTCAGAAACTTGATACTCCGGGTACGGGTGGTTCTGAAAGCTTCTTCCAAGATGCGAATAGGTACTTCGCGGTATGTCAGATCTGAGTTGATATCCACAGCTCGATGGTCGATGTTCTTGAAAACCTCGGTCTTCTCAGGTACCTCTAAGCATTTCCGGAGTAACGAGATGTGAAACACATTGTGCACCGCTGACATTTCTTCCGGTAACTCCAGTTGATAGGACACTTCTCCTCGGCGACTCAGGACTTTGAAGGGTCCGACATATCGGGGTGCAAGCTTTCCTCTAAGCTGGAATCTCTGCATTCCTTTAAGGGGGGACACTTTGAGATATACGAAATCTCCGATCTCGAAGGTCATCTCTCGGCGTCTCTTGTCGGCGTAACTCTTCTGTCTTGATTGAGCGGTCTTGAGGTACTCGCGGATCTTGTGAACCTTTTCTTTAGCTTCGCGGAGAATATCTGGTCCAAAGACTTGACTCTCTCCGACTTCTGACCAGTTCAGAGGGGTACGTCACTTCCTTCCGTACAATGCTTCAAAGGGGGCCATTTGCAAACTGGCTTGGTAGCTGTTGTTGTACGAGAATTCCGCGTACGGCAAGCAGTCTTCCCACTTGGATCCATACTCTAGCACACATGCTCTCAACATATCTTCTAGTATCTGGTTGACTCGTTCAGTCTGTCCATCCGTCTGCGGGTGATAGGCGGTGCTGAAATTCAGCCGGGTTCCGAGTCCTTCATGTACCTTCTGCCAGAATCTGGAGGTGAATTGGGATCCTCTATCGGATACTATCGACTTCAGTGTTCCGTGCAGGCTGACTATCCGTGAGATATATAACTCTGCAAGTCTTGGTCCTTGATAGGTGGTCTTGACGGGGATGAAGTGGGCGACTTTGGTCAACCTGTCGACCACTACCCAGATAGAATCATTTCCTTTACTAGATTTGGGTAGTCCGGTGATGAAGTCCATTCCGACAGAATCCCACTTCCATTCGGGAATCTGTAGGGGTTGCAACAGTCCTACGGGGCGTTGATGTTCTGCCTTGACTCTTTGACAGATGTCACACTTGGCGATGTAGCTCCCTATTTCTCTCTTCATTCCATGCCACCAAAATTGTTCCTTCAAATCTTGGTACATCTTGGTACCTCCGGGGTGAATGGAGTAAAGGGTGTCATGAGCTTCTTTCAGAATGACTTGCTTCAACTCTGAATCTGACGGCACACAAAGGCGTCCGTTGTACCATAACACTCCTTCTTCATCAACAGTGAATCCCGGTGCTTTTCCTGCAGCTATTTGGCTCTTGATCCCGTCAATGCTCGCATTTCCCTTCTGGGCTTCCTTGATTTGACTCATCAGGGTGGGTTGAAGTTCAATGCTTGCGAGAAATCCTTCACTGACTAGCTCCATTCTAAACTGTTCAAACTCTTGAAACAGGCTAGGTTGCTCTTCTGCGATCATGGAGTTCAACTGACACGGCAGTCTACTCAAAGCATCCGCTACCACATTGGCCTTGCCGGGGTGGTAGTGAATTTCCATATCGTAATCCTTGATTAGCTCTAACCATCTTCTCTGCCTCATGTTCAGCTCCTTCTGAGTGAAGATATACTTCAAGCTCTTGTGATCTGAATAGATCTCGCATCGATTACCCATGAGGTAATGACGCCATACCTTCAGTGCTAAAACCACGGCTGCTAGCTCTAAGTCATGGGTTGGATAGTTCTGCTCATGTTGCTTCAGTTGCCTTGACAGGTAAGATATCACTTTCCCTTCTTGCATCAACACACATCCAAGACCAATCTTGGAGGCATCACAATACACATCAAATGGTTTGGTGATGTCCGGCATGATCAGTATTGGGGCTGAAGTCAGTCTGCTCTTGAGCTGTTGGAAACTCTCTTCACACTTGTCCGTCCATTCGAACTTCTTGTCTTTCTTCAACAATTGAGTCATCGGTCTGGCTATGCTTGAGAATCCTTCAACGAATCGGCGGTAATATCCCGCCAATCCGAGAAATGCACGGACCTCAGTCTGAGTGGTTGGGGCTCTCCATTCTTCAACAGTCTTAATCTTCGAGGGGTCAACGGCAATTCCTCCTGCGGACAATATGTGTCCCAGGAATCCTACTTCCTTCAACCAGAACTCGCATTTGCTGAACTTGGCGTACAACTGATGCTCCCGAAGGGTATCTAAGACCACTTCCAAGTGTTGCTCATGTTCTTCTTCAGATTTGGAATAGATAAGGATGTCGTCGATGAAGACAACAACAAACTTATCCAAGAAGTTCATGAAGACCTTATTCATGAGATTCATGAAATAAGCGGGGGCGTTGGTCAATCCAAATGACATGACATTGTACTCATACAATCCATATCTGGTGGTGAAAGCAGTTTTGGGGATATCGGTGGCACGAATCTTCAGTTGATGGTAACCGGTCCGCAGATCAATCTTTGAGAACTCTTTGGCACCGGTCAGTTGGTTAAACAGATCTTCTATCTTCGGCAAGGGATATTTGTTCTTGATGGTGACATCGTTAAGTTTACGATAATCCGTACATAAACGATTTGCACCATCCTTCTTGTCCACAAACAAAACTGGTGATCTCCAAGGCGATGCACTTGGTCTAATCAGACCCTTGAATAGCATATCATCCAGTTGCTTCTTCAGTTCCACTAACTCTGCCGGGTTCATACTATAGGCTCTCTGGGCTATAGGTCCGGTTCCAGGGATTAACTCAATGATAAACTCGATATCCCGATCTGGGGGCATACCGGGTAGATCATCAGGAAACACATCGGGGTATCGACAAACGACCCTGATCTGATCCAAGGTGGGTTTAGCTAGACTCTGGTTGCAGGTAAACTTTCTGGGCAGTCTTTCAGATATGTGCTCGACTAATATTGCGGTGCTACTAGTCATGGTGATGGCCTTCTTGGCACAATCAATCAGCCCATGATGTTTCGACATCCAGTCCATACCCATTACTACTTCCAAACCTTTTGTTCCCAGAACAATCAAATTTGCATAAAATTCTATTTCATGAATTCTGATAGGAACATCTTTGCAAATTTTTCTAGCTTTAGTGGTTGATCCTGGTATTTGAACTATCATGACATGCTTCAAACTGATAGGTTGAATCTTACTAGTGCATGCAAAATCTTCAGTAACAAACGAATGCGATGCTCCAGAATCAAACAACACTCTTGCAGGTATTGAGTTAACAGAGAACATACCCAGTATGACATCTGGGGCTTCCTGAGCTTCTTCCGCACTCATGTGAAAGAGGCGGCCGCTACGGTTGTTCGGGTTGTTGGGGGTGAACTTCTTGTTGTTGGCGACACGGCGTTGCTGCAGAGCAGGGCCAGAGGTGTTGGCGGCAGTCTTGGCGAGTCGCTTGGGGCACTCGTTGGAGTAGTGCCCCACCACTCCGCACTCGTAACAAGTGATGGTGGACTTGTCCTTGGGAGTGATGGGAACAACGTTGCTCCCAGTCCTTGGAGCAGTGTTGGAGGTGTTGTTGTTGTGGTTGGGGGCTCGAGGTGGAGCGCGGTTGAAGTTGTTGTTGTTGTTGTAGTTGCTGTTGTTGTGGTGGCCTCCTGGCCTGGGGTTTCCTCCACTCCGGTTCTGATAACCCGGACGTGAATTCTGCATCGGGGGCTTGTTGTTTCTTGGGGCAAACCCTCCACTTGAGCTGGGGCGATACTTGTGGGTGTTGCTGGGCCCACTCTGATTCATCATGCGGCGCTTGCGGTTTTCATTGGCCTGATGGATCTTTCCTTCCATCTGGATGGCGGAGTCAACGAGGGCTTCCAGATCAGCAAAGGGGATGTTGATCAGCACAGTCTGCATCTCATCGTGCAGTCCATTCAGGAACCTCTCCTTCCTCTTCTCGTTGGTGTCGGTCTCATCCGGGGCGTACCTTGACAGAGTGAGGAATCTGTCGCGGTATTCTACCACGGTTAGACGGCCTTGCTTTAGTTCGCGGAACTCATCCCGCATCTTCTTGATGAGACCCGGTGGCACATGATACTTGCTAAACATGAGCTTGAAATCTGCCCAAGTCATCATTTGCCCCGCATTCAATGCGCGAGCACTTGTCCACCAGGCACGTGCAGGTCCTGCCAGATAGTGGGTGGCGAATAGTACTTTGTCATTCTCCTCCACTCCGGCCACTTCAAGATTGTTCTCCATAGTCTGGAGCCAATCGTCGGCATCAAGGGGTTCCTCCGTTTTGCTGAACACCGGTGGATTGGTGTTCTGGAAGTTTTTCAGCATTGACCCAGGGTGGTCATGGTTTCTGTGGCCCTGATTGTTCTGTGCCAGCTGTTGAAGTACAGCTAGGTTGGCTTGCCGTTCAGCTCTCTCAACTTCTCTATCGGCCAACATCTGTTGCAACATCTGCATCATCGCTTCCTGAGTCATGTTGCGAGTTGGAGGTGCCATCTGAACAGGGATATGGATAATGAGACGAGAGGGAAAATTTCTATGGCTCATTTTGGGATAAATTCACACAATTTAAACTGGATTCATAAAATAATAATAATATTACACATACGAACATAGTCATGAAGGTAGCAAATATTACAAGCCAACAATACGGAGGGTTTGAAGAACCCTTTCAACAATCTACTATACATGGGGCGGGTACAAAGGACCGATACATATCACGAGACGCAAGTGCTCAGACGGAACTACTATCCATCGATGCGGAGCGGGAAGGTGGTGTCCATCCCGGCAGGCAGGTGCTGGTGGAAGTCCAGATCTCCCTCATCTTCCTCCTCGTAGTCATTATCGTTGCTGACGTAGGAGTAGCCATCCCCTTGGATGTCTTCTCCCTCGCCTTCTCCTTCCAGAGCTTGGAGTTGCTCCACCTGAGTGGCGATGGTCTCCTTCAGGATGGCGATCTTGGCCATGAGGCGGTTGATGGTGTACTCCTTCTTGGAGACCAGCTGGCGGAGAGTCCTACGCTCCTTGGCGATGACCTTGATGGTCTTCGCCTGCTGAACCAGCTGGAGGTGGGTGCTGTTGGCGAAAGCGCGGGAGTTGTCCAGCTCAGCACGGGTCTCGAACAGCATGAAGTCGAGGTGATCCACGTGGTGCCTCAGCACGGGGTGGAACGGCATGCTGATGGGCAGCCCAAGAGAGGAGTGCCTTGCAAAGTGCGCAAAGCGTTCCCCTTCAATCGCCACCGAGTTTTGCCCGCACAGACGAGCGAGACCCTCCTGGAGAGCGCGGGCGAGTCCATCCACCCAATTGTTCTCTCGGAGAGAGAACTGAATCTGGCGGAACATGGGTGACTCAGGCTTTCCGGGGAGGTTAGCCATGATGATCCATTGGAGTTGGCCTCCGGTCTGATCAGCGATCTGGCCCCCGTAGAACACGGGAGGCGAGCGTCCGAGGAACTCTGAGAGGGCAAACAGATCCCTCTCAAAGATCAGATCCCCACCATTCGCCAGGTCGTACACCTGGGTCTGGATGAAGGGCTCCAGTGGGATGATAGGCTCCATCTGTAGAGGGATTGATAAGCAAGTTAGAGAAGTGCAAGTGTTCAAAATTTTAAGTAACTTGATAAATCAGA
This sequence comes from Lolium perenne, assembly GCF_019359855.2. Classification (NCBI taxonomy): domain Eukaryota; kingdom Viridiplantae; phylum Streptophyta; class Magnoliopsida; order Poales; family Poaceae; genus Lolium; species Lolium perenne. Next base: position 121,739,232 of record NC_067250.2, on the reverse strand, counting down.
AACATGAATTGGCTAGTTTAAAAAGATCTCAAAGGTAAGGGTATGATTGTATTTTTCATAACTATTCAATTCATTATATTTGAAGCTAAGTTTGTCAAACGTCCATTCTAACTAGGGTCTCCTAAGGTCAAACAATGGCTCTGATACCAACTTGTCAACACCCGGGTTTTTAAGTCCGGATGCCCTATTACATCCTACATCGCAATCCCAGGAAGATTGTTTTTGCGAGACATAATAGTAAGTAGTTCAGAGTCATCATTTATTACAACACATAATGGTCTTACAACAAGGGATCACATGATCCAATATTACACAAATAGATTGTTCAACATCACGAATAAGTAGCGGAAGCGTAGTAGTAGTGGACTATCTAATCCACAGGCAACGCTTGACGTTAGAAGATGATCCTAGTTATCGTAGACGTTCTGTTGTCCGTCATCCTAATACTGTTGCTCCTCTTCAAAGTCTGGCATTGGAATAGCCAGGGCAAAGCCATGAGTACTTTAAAGTACTCGCAAACTAATACTAAGGTAGAAAACATGTTAAGTGTAGTAAGGGTGCTAAGCTCTAGGTTTGTTTGCGTAAAGCCAAGTTTTAATTTGATAAACATTTAGTAAAGACCCATCATTTGCTAGACTAACTCAAGTGGGAACATTAGTGTCATTCCCACAATTCATTTGGGATCCAAGTCAAATCACCATTCAAATTCATCATTCTTTTTGAAGATCAAAAATTCTGATAACGGAAATAGTATGGCCTTTCCAACCGTCCATAACCGCGGACACGGCTATTCGAATAGGTTTAAACACTCTGCAGAGGTTGTACTCTTGTGCCACAACTTTTGATTACATCCGTCGAGGATAACCCCGAATCATCGTAACTCAGTACGCGGATCATCAACCTTAACCTTTCACTTATATGTCCTAGTATAGGCACCTCTCCCCATGAGCTTGGCCTCCCGGTGAAAACCAACTGTTAACCCGGGAACTGCACAGGGCTTGGGTCGTACATTCCCCTCATATTCACATCATTTCTTATATACGGAGGCAACCTCGGCGTAACCCCTATGATGCTTGTTTAGAGGGAACCCATACTAAAATACACAAGTTTCTAGTTAAGCCCTACCCATAATCAGGTATTGTGGGGGTACTTGTATAATTGGAAGGGTATCGCATTCAAACCCATATCAGTTTTATATCAAAAATCACCATCTTCTCTTGGTCATATTCTCCTTCAAAATCATTCAATGGAATGAATCATCATTCCAAGGTTTCCAAATTCATTTCAAAGTCACATGTTCCCATCTAGAGTAGTCAAATTTTATTTGATTAGCACTAGCAACTATCTCATGAGGGGTGCTATCTAGCGTTGAGTGTTTCTAAGCTAACCTTTAATCTTGTTCTACTCTATACCAAGTGAATCATAAATCAAAAAGTACTTTGAAGTAAATAAGCAAAAATAATTGCAAGGTAAAAACATGGGATAGGTAATACATAAAATTAAATGGGTGATGGTGCCTTGCTCTTGTAGAGCTTTGCATCATGGTGGTTAGCAAGAGTATTAGCTTGCCTTGAGCAGAGTAGTTATCGAAGTTCTCCTCTTCTTCTTGGGAGTAGGCTTCCTCCTCTTGATATTCCTCGTTACTAGCGTCTATATACGAATACGAGGTATAAATACTAAACCCAGCTCACATACTAAACTAAAAGCACTCAAAAGAGTTCACACCCTAATCCTATCATCAATCAAACATGGCATGGTGGATTACTTGATTGATTCTTACTTAAGAGATAAATAATTTCCTCTCATTATTCTTATTTCTTTAATTTGGTATTTAGATCCTTAGAGAAATTAATTTCTTCTCATTACATCCATTAAGATTTAATCTCTTCATATAATAATCAGGTATGGAATATAGGTTGACCAAAGTCAACATTCCATATCTATTATATGTGAGTATAATTTAATTGAGGTGCTACACTTCACATAGTTTAATACTATCATGAACATGAATTAAAATCTCTAAGTAATAGTTATTAGAGGTTCATTAGCCTAAGTCATTCCCCCTGGTTATATTACTTAGGATCAAGATTTAAATGAGAGAGTAGCTCTCATATCATTTGTTGAGTTTGAATTCCAAAAATTAATGTACTAGTAATGGCTACATAGCCACTATTTTGATCTAGTCCATGATCATACAAATAACCTGTCTATATTATTACATAAACAATTACAGAACATCAATTGTGATTTATGAGAGTTGGAATCAACTCAAAATCAAATTTGGTTGAATTTTAAATTAAGTTTCAAGTTGCAAAAGTCCCTGACTTGTTATTTTTAGCATTTAAATTCTACTACGAATTTGGAGATGGGACCAGTGGCATTTGATAGATAATTTCGTTGGCTTTCCAACGGTATAAAGTTTGCTAGATTTGGTTCGGTAGATTTCAAACTATTCAAAAATTACTAAGGCATCTGCAGAGCAATTTGAATTATCAAATAAACCTAAGTTTGAATTATTGGGCTAGGCGGGAAACGTTATTGGGCCGAAACGGATGTGAAATACACTGCGCAGCCCATCTAGCAACTGGTGCGTGTGGGCTGCCCTGACGAGGTGGGGGCCACCCGTCAGTGGCTCTTAGTCTAGCGAAACGGTACGCGTGCTGCAAACCGTCGGATTAGAAACAGATCGGGTGGTCGAGGATCGTCGTCGTCTCCGACGGGATCCCGACGTGCCGGCGGCGTGACTGGGGGCTCGGAGAGCATACCAGGCCGTTGCAGGTGGTGGGCAAGCTGCGCGGAGAAGTGGTAGTCGATGAGGAAGCCCCTGGTGCAGTGGTGGAGCTCGGCGAGGCTCCAGGCGAAGCAGAGCTTCCGCGGGCTCCGGCGGACTCGAGCTCGCAATTCGAGCAGCTCCGGCGGTGAGAGGTGAAATTGGTTGGGGGAGATTGCTCAGTGAGGAGAGGGGAGTGAGTTGTGTGAAGAGAGGAGGAGCCGATCGTCTCTATTTATAGCGGGCGGAAGGTGGCCGAGTGTGCTGCAAGGGCGCGTCGACGGCGTGGCCTCTCCGGTGATCGAAAGGGCAAGGCGAGGACATCATCTTGTAGGAGGCGTTCTAGCGATGCTCCAGGACTAGCTAGCGCAGAGAAAGGGTGAGAGGATGGCTCGGGCGCGTGCGATGAGTGCGGCAGTACCCGCGGTACTTCGCCGGCGAGGACGACGGTGACGAGGCAGCCGCAGTCGCTCGAGTGTGGCTAGGTGGTAGAGGGCATGGAGTAGATGCTCGACGCAGTGGTAGGGATGCAGGGGGAGGACGATCGCGTTCGAGTGGGTGACGTACTGGCGCGTCCAGAGCGCGCTCACCGCGTTGGCTGGCATGCTCTGGCATGGTTTTGGCCACGGGCGTTCTGGCCAATGCCAAAGGTGGCCGGCATGCTACGGTGAGGTGCATCTCTCCTCTTCTTTTCACTTTAAACAACCATGGCACGTACCAAGCTTGATGCAGAGGATGCAGGGGAGTCTAATGATCACGAAATGAAAGTGGTTTAGGCAAGAACCCACTGGATAATAGTGTGTAACACCAATCTGGAATAATGCCTGCAAGGTGTTCGATCATATGGCCGCAAGAACTTTTTTGATGATTTTTGGAAATCTTTTTGGTACATCTCAAACATATTAATCATAGGTTAGTTTGGTGGTGGTGGGGTTCAATTTGGAAAAGAAATGCAGATTTTCAAATTCGAGGTCATCTTCATATTGATTCAAAGTCTCCTCTTGTCAATATTCCACTGGTCAACCTGGTCAACTTTACCCATGATGGTCAACATGAAAGTTGTAGACTTTGACATGTTCTTGGATGACATGGCATTGGTTGACTAAGTTTGGTTTAGGAAAGAATTAAACCAGAGGGGTAAAGAGGGGATCATGTTAAAATTCACCCAAATGACCATCATCACATGTGAGATGGTTTTGAGTTAAATTTCGATTTGATTTTAGTTTCCTTGATGCATTTGGGTTTGTTTGAGTTATATAAGTATTTTCGAAACCAGAGATTGAGCTATGGTGACCTTTGGTGGAGATTTGCAATTTTGGCCTAAGTGTATGTGAGAGATAAATGGGTTTTTCTCCTTTTCTTTTATTCTCCTCAAATTAGGGTTAGGTGATCTTAGTTTAGGGTTTAACAACAATTGATCAACATCTTAACACTCATCATGGCAATTGCACAAAAGAAATTCACTCAAATGCATGAAACTATATGTGGCACTATATGCATATAAAAAGTTTTTATTTGTTGCAAATTTTGAGTAATTGAAACTCTCTCTTGATTTTATTATTGTTAAAACTTGGGATGTTACAGTGAGTAATCTGCACAGTTCGGAGCCTTCGGGAGAAGTCTGCGCTAGCAAAAAAGAGCTCCACCATCTGTTATTGTGTACTCAGGTTGTGGGGTCCATCCATGTGGCATGCGTTTCATGGTCTGAAATATTTATTACTATCACTAAACGTTTACTAGCTCCATTCCAAGGCTTAAGGTCTATTTTTTTCAGAAAGTTTGACTAAGTTTTTATCAAAAATTATTAACATGTAAAGTACAAAATCAATATCATTAGATAGATAATGAAATATATTTTCATATGATACCTATAAAATATCATATTTGTTCATAAATTTTTCTAAAAGTTTGATCAAACTTTACTTTGTTTGATTTAAAAAAAATATATATAGACCTTAAGCCTTGGAATGGAGGTAGTAATTTGTTACCCAGTGGACGGTTACACTAGTACAGGCTGTGGGGAAAGTACAGTAAATCATCCATTCGTTTAACCAGTAGTTGCATTATTACGGTATTTAGGTGCACTTTCCATCTCAGAAATGATTCTCCAGACGCCACTAGCGAGAGAACAAGAAGTACTATGCAGTACTCACTCCATGCAACAACGTATCGAAATGTGCATTCTCTAACATGAAACTAATTTTAATTGTTATTTTTAGCATGAATACTTCAGTAAAATATGTGGAACTATTTTTGGCTAAAAATGTAGAACTCTCACAATATGAAACCTTGGTTCTTTTATGAAATATACTTAATATTATTTATATGACAACGTTGCAATCATACAAGGTTAATTTTCTTATATTATAAAGTTTTACCACATGGCTACTAAGACAAGGCATCAACCGAGGCTGTTTCCGTATGAATATATGTAGTACATTTATGAAATCATAAATTTCACCCAACCATGGCAAATTCATAAAGCATGTTCAGTGCATGAGTTTCATTACGGATTAGACTATCACTACAGGTCAGACAATAGGTCGACGTATAATGTTACTGCGGTGACAATTTCTTGTGTCATAATTCTTGCGGATGGAGACATTGTGTTATCATATGATGGAAACATTCTCCTGGCTGGTGAAAACATTTCTTCTGTCATGTAGTAATTAGTGAGATGGCAAAAAACATTAATAATTAGTTAACATGTAATGGAAATATTTTTAGTTATGACAAAAATAGTCACAACTCTTTCCATGTTTCTAGAAATGATGATAGTTTGACACAATTTTCGGGGGTAGAAAAAATAGACCAAACTTATACACACCGGAGAGTGGAGATTTTGGATCAATGTTCATGAAGATCTCACTGTTTTCATGAACGATAAATGTGAATAGTACTAAAATAAAATTGCAAAGGTAAACGGTCATGCGAAAAAAGTTATCCAGAGTAGTTGCAACTTGTAACTATCTAAAAAATATTACTCCCTCCGTTTCAAAAAAAGCTTCTCAACTTTGTCTACATATATATGGATGTACCTATAAAATGTCTATATACATCTATATCTAGACAAAGTTGAGAAGCTTTTTTAGGAATGGAGAGAGTACTTGCCATGTACCAAGTGAGAACTCCTGAATTATGCAGGGTATTATTACTATACCTTGACGAGGTGAGATATTCACGTGCTAAGTTCAATCTGCCTTGCCCCCTTATTAATCAGAATGAGGTGTTAACAAATCTTTAGAGGCTCGTCTTTGTTCCTCTTGCATGTGTTATTTTTTGTAGTTTTGGTACGCTCCAAGTTGCAGCTCAACTGAGAATTAGCACTACGGGACATATGCAGGTATACAATGTTCAGCAACTTCAGGTGAAATGGAAATATATCCTATAAAATGAAATTCTTATGTCCCTCATCTAACCATGATTTTCTATGTTGATTGGGAATCTACAGCAATGAAAGATATTTAATTGTTGGTTATTCCCACAGGCTATGATTATGTCCATTTTAACCGGCAAGGATGTCAACAACGAAATTCCCATCTCTGTGCCCTGCTACATCATACACTATTTGGTTCCTTAATCAAATTAAATGACTCCTTCCGAGTTTCTCTCCTTCACATCATACATGATGCTACACCACATGGGAAGCTTTATCTATATCAGTTACCTAGATTCGAAGTGTTGTGTCGTTAGACAAAACATACACATGGTCCACATGGATGAAACAACTTTCTCAGCATAATGTCATATTTTCCCGTGTCATGCAGAATTATTGATTCTTCATAGTAAGATTTTAAAAAGTGGTCTGATATGATATCTATGCTGATCTATTGGTAATAGCACACCATCTTATACACAAACGACAACTGTCTCCCTCTATTAATTTAGTTCCCACTCTAATTTTGTCGCCCCTTTAGTATGTACATTTTTATAATGTTTTACATATAATTTCTGCAACGCGCGAGGTGTCATCTAGTTTCCATTGGAAAAGGAGGTTTGCTGTCGGAAATGGCTCTGTCTTATCGTTGTTCACCTACAGAGCTGGAAATTACAGTACATTACAAGTCAATGAGATTCAGACATACGTTAGCACGGCTTATATCTAAAGCCACACCGGAATGCCAAGTTTATTGTAAAACTAGTTTAGAACTTGTTTGCTACTAGTGTATTTCTATGGATTTGTGGGTATTATCGTGCAAAATCCTATATCCCTATTTTATTGCTATATAAACATGTTCAAATTCAATATATTGGGTTTGTTTAATCCTTACATTTTTCTAAAACTTAGTATATTTTCCTAATACTCTTACCTAATACACTACCGCTATCTTTCTTTTCGATAAAAAGAATATATTAATTCGCAAAGATAGTGATTGCAACCATCGTCCGCAACAATGCAAAACCCTCTTGGTAGTACAGATGCACACAACCAAAAATTGAAGAATAAGCTAAAAAAAAGTAAAAGATTCGATATAGTGGTCCAGTTCTTATAGTAGCAGCACAAACACCACCATGATAACACCTGAAGTCAAATTTCTTCAAAAGCGGTGTCTCTAAGAAATAAACAGTGAACAAACACCATCGTCGCCCGACCCTGAAGAAAGTTGCCAGGCATAACTAGTTAAGGTCAGACCTTGAATTTTTGCCCTGAATTGAGGATTAGGAGTTTCTAGATATTTTAAAGAATTGAGCGAAGGTAGAGGTTTCACCAACTTCCTGTGAAAATTATGTCCACAAATCTTGCAAAATCTCTATTACCAAACAAAGACAAAGAGGTAGTTATGTTCAGGTGCACCACATCATACACATGCGGTGTCAAGGAGCAACCAAGTATATTGTCGACGTAAGAGCATCTACAGTCACGTCGCTCGAACGGCGCCCGACTGAAGCACCGGATCGGTCATTTGGGGGTTTCCACTGCTTCATACCGCTTTTAAAACATGTCGCCAAACATATTTTTGCAACAAAAATTAAATAAACTAGTGATACTTGCTTTTTACATACTAGAAAAGTAGTAAACATAGCGACCAATGGAAACCTAAACTTGAGGATTCGTTGCATCAATCGTCACTAAAGGCGTGCCTCGCACATCGTGTCGTCAAACACCTTCAGGTTGAGCACACCATCGCCACCATCATATGCGAAGTTTACGAAGCAGCCAATCTCTATGTTCTGTGCGCGGGCGAACTGCTTTCAGCCGTTGTTGAGGTACATCTGGCCTTGCATGTCGAACATGACCTCCACGGGCCACATGCAAAGACTGCCGCCGGCTACCCGCAGCTTCACCTCGGCATGCCACTACTAGGAAAAGGCTTATCGCCGGCGCACCAAAAAAGGCTATTGCCGGCGCACTAGAGCCCGCCGGTGGGAACATGCCGGCGGTAACACGAGTTATCCCCGGCGCACCTGCCTAGTGCGCCGGCAGTAAATTATTCCAGGAAACAAAAAAAAAGCCTTGCGGGGGCACTTTTACAAGCAGCCCTCTACGTTCAAAATAGGAAAGCAATCGAGTCCTAGTGTTTTGTTGCACAGATCAAGATCTTGAGGCCGAGGAGGAGCTCGAGGCGGCGTCTCGGAAGAGTGGTCGTCGGAGCTCGAGCCCGAGGAGGAGCGCATGGTCGTCGGAGCTCTAGGCCATCGTCGAAGCTCTAGGCAGTGTGGTCGTCGGAGCTCAAGGCGAGGAGGAGCTCGAGGCCAAGGGGTGTGATACGTCCAATTTGCATCACTATTTTATATCATAATTTGCTGTTATTCATTGATATATTTCATATTGGGACACAATACTTATGTTATTTCATCTATTTTGCATGTTTCGTGATTATTTGGAGATCGCGCACCGGAGCCAGGATTCTGCTGGAAAAAGCACCGCCAGGATGCAATATTTCGGAAGATCAACTGTGGAAGGAAATTACACCAAAAATCCTATTTTTCCAGATGACGGAGAAAGCCAGAAGGGGGAGCCGAGAAGACCCAAGGTGGGGCCAGACCACAGGCCGGCGCGGCCCATGGCCTGGCCGCGCCACCTTGTGGTGTGGGGGCCCCACAGCCCCTTCCGCCTCCTTTTCTACGCGAAACCCTTCATCCCGAAAACCTAAGCTCCAGAGGGTACGTCGCGAAGAGTCACAGCCGCCTCTGCGGGGCGGAGAACACCAGAGAGAAAAGAGCTCTCCGGCGGGCAGGAATCCGCCGGGGAAATTCCCTCCCGGAGGGGGAAATCGACGCCATCGTCACCGCCATCGAGCTGGACATCATCTCCATCACCATCACCATCATCTTCATCATCATCACCGCCATCTCCACCGCAGCACCTCATCACCGCTGTAGCAATTTGGGTTTGATCTTGATTATTTGATAGGGGAAACTCTCCCGGTGTTGATTTCTACTTGTTACTGATGCTATTGAGTGAAACCGTTGAACCAAGGTTTATGTTCAGATTGTTATTCATCATCATATCACCTCTGATCATGTTCCATATGATGTCTTGTGAGTAGTTCGTTTAGTTCTTGAGGACATGGGTGAAGTCTAAATGTTAGTAGTGAATTATGGTTGAGTAATATTCAATGTTATGATATTTAAGTTGTGGTGTCATTCTTCTAGTGGTGTCGTGTGAACGTCGACTACACGATACTTCACCTTTATGGGCCTAGGGGAATGCATCTTGTACTCGTTTGCCAATTGCGGGGTTGCCGGAGTGACAGAAACCTGAGCCCCCGTTGGTATATCGATGCAGGAGGGATCGCAGAATCTCAGAGTTTAAGGCTGTGGTTAGATTTATCTTAATTACTTTCTTGTAGTTGCGGATGCTTGCAAGGGGTATAATCACAATTATGTATTAGTCCTAGGAAGGGCGGTACATTAGCATAGGTTCACCCACACAACACTTATCAAAACAATGAAGATTAATCAGCTGTATGTAGCGAAAGCACTAGACTAAAATCCCGTGTGTCCTCAAGAACGTTTGGTCATTATAAGTAAACAAACCGGCTTGTCCTTTGTGCTAAAAATGATTGGGCCACTCGCTGCAATTATTTCTCTCGCATTTTACTTACTTGTACTTTGTTCATCTGTTACATCAAAACCCCCTGAATACTTGTCTGTGAGCATTTACAGTGAATCCTTCATCGAAACTGCTTGTCAACACCTTCTGCTCCTCGTTGGGATCGACATTCTTACTTATCGAAGATACTACGATACACCCCCTATACTTGTGGGTCATCAAGACTATATTCTGGCGCCGTTGTCGGAGTGAAGCGCTATTGGTAAGTGGAATTGGTAAGGAAAACCTTTACTGTTTGTGCTGATTTTATTTCTGCCTGCTGCTATAAGTCATTATGGAGAGATCTTCTCTTCAATTTCTATTTGGGAAATCTACTACTACTGCAACGGTAGTGGATGAGGCGCCAGGTGAGGAAGTAATACCATATAAAATACCTATGAAAATTATTGAACGTGTTATGGATAACCGCTATGAAGGGGATGGAACTGTCCATCCTGGTGATCATTTACTGTTTTTGCATGAATTATGCGGGTTATTCAAATGTGCAGGTATTGCTATAAATGAAGTTAGAAAGAAACTATTCTCTATATCGCTGTCTGGTAAAGCGGCGCATTTGTATAAATTGCTGAAGAATGGTGATTCTCTTGATTGGGAGGACATTGTGCCTTTATTTTATTCTAAATTCTATCCTCCAAGTGAAATTCACAAAGATCGTAACCGCATATATAATTTCTGGCCTCATGATGGAGAAAGTATTGCCCAAGCTTGGGGGAGATTGAAGTCTTTAATGCTCAAATGCCCCATTCATGAGCTTCCTGGTAATGTTATTATTGATAATTTCTATGCAAGACTTTCTTTTCAAGACAAGACCTTGCTGGATACTTCTTGTTCTGGATCATTTACATGCAACAAAGAAGAGTTTAAAAGGGACCTTCTTGATCGGATCCAAGAAAATACTGAAGGTTGGGAGAACGACAAGGATAGAGAATCAGGTATAATTTATGATTATAAATGCATTGAAGCTTTTATGGATACTGATAAATTTCGTAATATGAGTGCTACATATGGTCTTGATTCTCAAGTTGCTGCAAATCTTTATAAAGCTTTTGCCTCTCATTATGAATTGCCTAAGAAGAATTTTGATAAGTATCATGAACCGTATAAAGATAAAATTGATTCATCTATTAATAAATGCGTTGTAGTTGAAACTGTTGATCATGTTATTCCTGAAGCTTATATTGAAAAAACTCCTTTCCCTGCTAAAATGAAGGAGTACTCTGTTATAAATAGTGCGGTCCATAAAAGTGAAAAGAAACCTATAGAACCTGAAGAACAAATAAAAGTTGAACCTGCTGTTGCAATAGTTAAAGATCTTGTGACTGAAAATGTGGAGGATGGTCATATTATTTTCTGTGAAGATGCTTCTAATATTGTTTCACATCCTAATAAACCCAAACAAGTTAGTGTTCCTATGCTATCTGTTAGAATTGGTGATCATTGCTATTATGGTTTATGTGATATTGGTGCAAGTGTTAGTGCTATTCCTTATGAGCTTTACACGGAGATATTGCACGAAATTGGTTCTTGTGAACTTGAAGATATTGATGTGGTTATTCAGCTGGCTAATAGAGAAACTATTTCTCCAATCGGTATTGTTCGAGATGTGGAAGTTCTATGTGGTAAGATCAAATATCCTGCTGACTTTTTGGTACTTGGTTCTGCTGCTAGTGATTATTGTCCTATCATTTTTGGTAGACCTTTTCTAAATACTTGTGGAGCTATTATAGATTGCAAGAAAGAGAAAATTTTGACTAAATTTGCTGGTGAATCTTATGAGTTTAACTTCTCTAAATTTACCAAAACTCCTTATAAAGCTGATTTGCCTAGTGATGATTTTAAAATGGAGCAGTGTGCATCTATTGTTCTTATTCCTAATAATCCTTTGCAGCAACATTTGGAGAATAGCGAGAGTGAAGTTTTTAGGAAAGAAAGAGATGATCTTGAGGAAATTTTTCTTCGCCAACCTATTCTCAAGCATGATTTGTCGGTGGAAGATTTGGGTACAACACCGCCACCAAAGGAAGATCCTGTTTTTGATTTGAAGCCTTTGCCTGATAATCTTAAATATGCTCATATTGATGATAAGAAAATATATCCTGTTATTATTAGTTCTAAACTTTCAGAGATTGAGGAAGAAAGGTTATTGGAAATATTGAAGAAACACCGAGGAGCTATTGGCTACACTCTTGATGATTTGAAGGGGATTTCTCCTTCTATTTGCCAACATGCTATTAATATGGAAGATGATGCGAAGCCTGTTGTTGAACATCAGCGTCGTCTAATTCCGAAGATGAAGGAGGTGGTAAGGAATGAGGTATTAAAACTTCTTGAAGCTGGTATTATATATCCTATTGCTGATAGTAGATGGGTTAGTCCTGTGCATTGCGTTCCTAAGAAAGGAGGAATGACTGTTGTGCCTAATGATAAGGATGAGCTCATCCCTCAAAGAGTAGTTGTAGGGTATAGAATGTGCATTGATTTTCGAAAAGTTAATAAAGTTACTAAGAAAGATCATTACCCTTTACCATTTATTGATCAAATGCTAGAAAGGTTGTCTAAAAATACTCATTTTTGCTTTCTTGATGGTTATTCTGGGTTTTCACAAATTGCTGTTAAAACTAAAGATCAAGAGAAAACCACTTTTACTTGTCCCTATGGAACTTATGCTTATAGGCGTATGCCTTTTGGTTTATGTAATGCTCCTACTACTTTTCAAAGATGCATGTCTGCTATTTTTCATGGCTTTTGTGAGAGTATTGTGGAAGTATTCATGGATGATTTTTCCGTCTATGGGAATTCTTTTGATAGTTGCCTGCGAAACCTTGATAAAGTTTTGCAGAGATGTGAAGAAACTAACCTTGTTCTTAATTGGGAGAAATGCCACTTTATGGTTAATGAAGGAATTGTATTGGGACATAAAATTTCTGAGAGAGGTATTGAAGTTGATAGAGCTAAAGTTGAAGCAATTGAGAAGATGCCCTATCCGAGGGATGTTAAAGGTATTCGTAGTGTTCTTGGTCATGCTGGGTTTTATAGGAGATTTATTAAAGATTTCTCCAAGATTTCAAAGCCTCTTACTAATCTTCTTCAAAAAGACGTACCTTTTGTTTTTGATGATGATTGTAAGGAAGCTTTTGAAACTCTAAAGAAAGCCTTAACAACTGCTCCTGTAGTTGAACCTCCTGATTGGAATTTGCCTTTTGAAATTATGTGTGATGCTAGTGATTTTGCTGTAGGCGCTGTTCTTGGACAGCGAGTAGATAAAAAACTGAATGTTATTCATTATGCTAGTAAAACTCTTGATGCTGCTCGAAGAAATTATGCTACAACTGAAAAAGAATTGTTAGCTGTAGTCTTTGCTTGTGATAAATTTAGATCTTATATTGTTGATTCAAAAGTTACGATTCATACTGATCATGCTGCAATTAGATACCTTATGACAAAGAAAGATGCTAAGCCGAGGCTTATTAGATGGGTACTTCTTTTGCAAGAATTTAATTTACATATTGTAGATAGGAAAGGTGCTGATAATCCTGTTGCTGATAATTTGTCTAGATTGGAAAATATTGTTTATGATCCTGTTCCTGTTAATGATAGTTTTCCAAATGAACAACTGGCCGTAATAAAGGTGAGCTCGCGAGACAGTCCTTGGTACGCTGATTATGCTAACTTTATTGTTTCCAAGTACTTGCCTCCAACCTTTTCAGCTCAGCAAAGGAGGAAATTCTTTTATGACTTGAGGCATTATTTCTGGGATGACCCACACTTATATAAAGAAGGGGTGGATGGTATTCTGCGAAGGTGTGTTCCCGAATATGAACAACAAGAGATATTGAGTAAATGTCATGGTAGTGCTTATGGAGGACATCACGCCGGAGATAGAACCGCGCAAAAGGTTCTACAATCAGGTTTTTATTGGCCAACTCTCTTCAAAGATGCAAGGAAGTTTATTTTATCTTGTGATGAATGTCAAAGGGTTGGTAATATCTCCAGACGCAATGAAATGCCTATGAATTATACTCTTGTTATTGAACCGTTTGATTGTTGGGGATTTGACTTCATGGGACCTTTTCCGTCTTCAGAAGGTAACACTCATATACTTGTTGCTGTTGATTATGTTACTAAATGGGTGGAAGCCATACCCACAAAAAGTGCTGATGGTGAAACTTCTTTAAAAATGCTTTTAGATATTATTTTTCCTAGATTTGGAGTTCCTAGATATATTATGACTGATGGAGGTTCTCATTTTATTCATGGAGGTTTTAGAAAAACTCTTGCTAGGTATGGTATTAATCATAGAATTGCTTCCGCTTATCACCCTCAAACTAGTGGTCAAGTAGAATTATCAAATAGAGAGATTAAATCTATTTTGGAAAAGACCGTTAATAAATCTAGAAAGAATTGGGCTAGTAAATTGAAGGAAGTACTATGGGCTTATAGAACTGCTTATAAAAACCCCATGGGAATGTCACCTTATAAAATGGTTTACGGAAAAGCTTGTCATTTACCTTTAGAACTAGAGCACAAAGCTTATTGGGCTGTTAGAGAATTAAATAAAGATCCTAAACTTGCCGGTAATAAGAGGTTGCTGCAATTAAGTTCTCTAGATGAATGGAGAAGTGAAGCTTATGAAAATGCTAAACTCTTTAAGGAGAAAGTTAAGAAATGGCATGATAGAAGGATTATCAAAAGAGAGTTTAATATTGGGGATAAAGTCCTATTGTATCGGTCTCGTCTCAGATTCTTTGCAGGGAAATTACTCTCGAAATGGGAAGGACCATATGTTGTTGAGGAGGTGTATCGTTCAGGAGCAATTAAAATTAGCTCTCTCCAAGGCAATGCTACGCAAGTGGTGAATGGACAAAGACTCAAGCATTATATCTCGGGTGATTCTTATAATGTTGATGTTGATATTATTCAAGTGGAAACACCGGAGGCTTTCATCAAAGGACAAATTGACAGTCCGCCAGAACTCGACTTTGAATAGGTAACAGTACAGGTAATAAAAAGTTCGCGATTTACTTTCCGAACAATGTTTTTGCTGTTTTTGGAAAATATGAAAAATTACGAGATCGAAACGGAGTGGAGGAGACGCATGAGGGCGTGCCCCCATAGGCCGGCGCGGGCCCCAGCCTGGCCGCGCCGACCTATGAGGACACCGCCTCATCGCCCCTTTCCGACTCTGGTTCGACCTGGTACTTTCCATTTGTTCTGAAAATTTTTACTATATAATCCCCCGGACCTCTGGAGGTCCGTATATCGTTTTCTCGACGTGTTTTGTTTCAAGCTGTTTCTGCCAGGATTTGTTTCGGATCTAGAGCCATCATGTCTTCGTCGGGAACTCCGAAGGACAGCTCTTGCAAGGATGTTGGCAACTTGTACATGGAGGAGCTGAGGATGCACCCAAAGGAGTTGATGCTCGTCGAGGGAAAACTGCAGATCAAAGATGTTCAGGGTCCCAAAGGAGAAGGAAGCTTGGAAGACAGGATGGAGAAGCTAGAACAAGAGGTCTTCAATTACAAGAAGATGGCCGAGCGTGAAGTGGATATCTTCCACAAGATTGTGTCTGAACTCATTGCTGAACACGAGAAGGAAACTGCAAAGCTATGGGGCGACATCCTCTCACTTCACGACACCACCAACAAACTCCAAGCTCAACTCTATGACGTTCATAATCAGAACTGTGAGTATGAAAACAGGTTTAAACACATAAGCCGTGCTGCTAGTTTCAGGATTCCCGAGACCAAGATGTCATTTGTTGATGGAGAGCCTCTATCTTGGAAGCCTGAAGACGGGAATTCATCACCACCATCGCCAAAGGATTGATTCATCATCGGTATTGGCATCCCCTTGGTTTGTTCCAAGCTTGGGGGAGTGTCGCGGTATCACATCATCACTACCTTTTACTTTTTACTATCAAGTAGTGTCATATCATGAGTAGGGAAGTTATCGTATAAGATGGGTTGCAGTTTGGAAGTATCTCTCCTTTAGTTTGTCTATGTATCCCTTGGTGTGAGTTATCGTTATGAAATATTAATGAGAAGTCTTATCATTTACATATTGCACACCTTATTTTAGTTTGCAATTTCTACTATATGATTGATCTTGATTTTAGTATTGGTACCACTTTGGGAGCATTGAGTAAATCTATTTGGTTTTGGCAAACTTAGCAATGGTCAATAGCAACAACACTTTGAGTTTAGGAAGAATAGAGGAAATACATGTAGAAGATGTTATTATCTTTCTTATCAGTTCTTAGCTTATTATTCTGAAGTTAAAACTGTTTGTGCTTACAAGTAAGATGCATGATTGTTTCTATCACATGTATATTTGTTTGTTTCCCTCCACTCTATTGCTTGCTAATTAACCTTGCTAGCCAAAGACCTGTACTGAGAGGGAATACTTCTCGTGCATCCAAACCTGAACCAAAACTTATGCCATTTGTGTCCACCATATCTACCTACTGCATGGTATTTTCTGCCATTCCAAGTAAATACTTCATGTGCCACCTTTAAACAATTCAAAATTTATTACTTCTTATTTGTGTCAATGTTTTATAGCTCATGAGGAAGTATGTGGAGTTTTATCTTTCAGTCTTGTTAGGCAGCCTCCACTAATGGACTAGTGGCTTCATCCACTTATCTTATAATTTTGCAATAAGAGCTGGCAACGGGGTTCCCAGCCCCAATTAATCAACTTTCATTAATAATTCTCTTCACGTGTTTTGCTCTGATCCATCAGTAAGCAACTTAATTTTGCAATAGACACTCCTCCATGGTATGAGATTGTTGGAAGGCACCCGAGGATTCGGTTAGCCATGGCTTGTGTAAGCAAAGGTTGGGGGGAGTGTCATCCTTAAATAAACTAAAATACATGTGTAAACAAAAGAGAAGAGGGATGATCTACCTTGCTGGTAGAGATAACGTCCTTCATGGGAGCCGCTCTTTGGAGGTCTGTTTGGCAAGGGGGTTAGAGTACCGCTACCAGTAGTTGACAACGACAAACACCTCTCAAAACTTTACTTTTATCCTCTTTATATGATTTCAAAACTGAAAAAAGCTCTAGCACATGATTTAATCCCTGCTTCCCTCTGCAAAGGGCCTGTCTTTTACTTTATGTTGAGTCAGTAAACCTATTTCCCTCCATCTCAAGCAAGCATTTGAGTTGTTGTGATCAAACCATTATATTGTGATTTGCTTCATCATGTCTTTACTCTTCCTTGTTTAGTGCAAGTTTTACCTGAATGAATATAGCTTTGAAAGTCATCAATGATTAATATGATTGAGTATGCAAGTTTACCATAAGCCTTAATATGAGAGCGCTGCTCAATAGATGAGTATAATCTGTTAACTGTTCTCTGACCAAGAACAAAGTTTGCCATCACCAATTATGATTTCTTATGCACCTTTATTTGTGATTACCTTATACTTGTTTCAAGTTGAATTATATGAGGAAGTTGTTTACTAGAATGCCTTGTGTGAATTAATATGATGCTTCTTGTCCGTATTTTATTTATCGACGCTTCACTCCATAAACATGTGGTCTTGTTTACTGAGCTCAGTTTCGCTTGGGGACAAGCGAAGTCTAATAAGCTTGGGGGGAGTTGATACGTCCAATTTGCATCACTATTTTATATCATAATTTGCTGTTATTCATTGATATATTTCATATTGGGACACAATACTTATGTTATTTCATCTATTTTGCATGTTTCGTGATTATTTGGAGATCGCGCACCGGAGCCAGGATTCTGCTGGAAAAAGCACCGTCAGGATGCAATATTTCGGAAGATCAACTGTGGAAGGAAATTACACCAAAAATCCTATTTTTCCAGATGACGGAGAAAGCCAGAAGGGGGAGCCGAGAAGACCCAAGGTGGGGCCAGACCACAGGCCGGCACGGCCCATGGCCTGGCCACGCCACCTTGTGGTGTGGGGGACCCACAGCCCCTTTCGCCTCCTTTTCTACGCGAAACCCTTCGTCCCGAAAACCTAAGCTCCAGAGGGTACATCGCGAAGAGTCACAGCCGCCTCTGCGGGGCGGAGAACACCAGAGAGAAAAGAGCTCTCCGGCGGGCAGGAATCCGCCGGGGAAATTCCCTCCCGGAGGGGGAAATCGACGCCATCGTCACCGCCATCGAGCTGGACATCATCTCCATCACCATCACCATCATCTTCATCATCATCACCGCCATCTCCACCGCAGCACCTCGTCACCGCTGTAGCAATTTGGGTTTGATCTTGATTGTTTGATAGGGGAAACTCTCCCGGTGTTGATTTCTACTTGTTATTGATGCTATTGAGTGAAACCGTTGAACCAAGGTTTATGTTCAGATTGTTATTCATCATCATATCACCTCTGATCATGTTCCATATGATGTCTTGTGAGTAGTTCGTTTAGTTCTTGAGGACATGGGTGAAGTCTAAATGTTAGTAGTGAATTATGGTTGAGTAATATTCAATGTTATGATATTTAAGTTGTGGTGTCATTCTTCTAGTGGTGTCGTGTGAACGTCGACTACACGATACTTCACCTTTATGGGCCTAGGGGAATGCATCTTGTACTCGTTTGCCAATTGCGGGGTTGCCGGAGTGACAGAAACCTGAGCCCCCGTTGGTATATCGATGCAGGAGGGATCGCAGAATCTCAGAGTTTAAGGTTGTGGTTAGATTTATCTTAATTACTTTCTTGTAGTTGCGGATGCTTGCAAGGGGTATAATCACAAGTATGTATTAGTCCTAGGAAGGGCGGTACATTAGCATAGGTTCACCCACACAACACTTATCAAAACAATGAAGATTAATCAGCTGTATGTAGCGAAAGCACTAGACTAAAATCCCGTGTGTCCTCAAGAACGTTTGGTCATTATAAGTAAACAAACCGGCTTGTTCTTTGTGCTAAAAAGGATTGGGCCACTCGCTGCAATTATTTCTCTCGCATTTTACTTACTTGTACTTTGTTCATCTGTTACATCAAAACCCCCTGAATACTTGTCTGTGAGCATTTACAGTGAATCCTTCATCGAAACTGCTTGTCAACACCTTCTGCTCCTCGTTGGGATCGACATTCTTACTTATCGAAGATACTACGATACACCCCCATACTTGTGGGTCATCAGGGTGGAGGAGGAGGTGGTGTCTCTTCGTCAGTAAAGCTCGAGGCGACGTGGTCGCCGGAGCTCGAGGCTAGGAGGAGCTCGAGGCTGAGGGGTAGGAGGAGGAGCAGGAGGAGGCGGTGGCTCTTGGTTAGTGGAGCTCGAGGCCAAGGACATGATGTTGTGGAGGTAGAGAAAGAGAGGAAGAAGAGGAGAGGAGATGAGGGGGAAAATGAGGAAGGGGAGGAGGACCCGCAGTTTAAAATTATATACCTAGGTTACCGCCGGCGCACCTAGTAAGGTAGTGCGCCGGGGCTAATTTTTTTTTTCATCAAAATCTAAAACCTGAAAAAAGTCCTGTTTCTATTTTGAATTTGACGAATCCGTTTTATCGAATTATCACGCCATTTTGCATAATATATCTAAATTCATATTTTTTAATTTTTAGTAAAACTAGATGACAAATTTGTTGGGCATTTCAAAGGATTTAATTTTTTGAAATTTTTATCATTTTATTTTATTTTTTTCAAAACTGAAAAGGCGATCCACGGGGGGTGGGGGGGTGGGGAGGAAAAATCGCAGCTCTTCCTACTGTCGGCGCACCACCATATTGGTGCGCCGGGGTAGGAGAAGCTGCCCATTTTTCGTGGCCCGAAACTGCCCGACCATTACTCCCGACGCACCAAATATGGTTGTGCGCCGACGGTAAGGGAGCATCACCGGCGCCCCTATATAGTGGCGCGCTGGCGGTAAATAGCACCGACATACCTAAAATGGAGTGCGCCGGCGGCAACCTTCGCAGCTATAGGCCTTTTCCTAGTAGTGTGCTCCTCGCCATCAAGAAATTGTGTGAAGTTCTCCGGCGGGGAGCGACCGATACAGATCAGAGACGAGGTTTGCATTTATCATGGGAGAACGATCTACATACCTTTTTGCTCAAAGAGTTTTCATAGATGGAGATGAAAAACTCGAAGTCGGAGAGATTTGCAAAGGCCTCGGTGTCCACCTCCATCGGCGTGGGTTTCTGGGTGATCGACCACAACCATGGCTACGACCCCTACCCCGGCCTCTGATAGGACCGCGACCCCACCCTGTGTCAATGACATCGCTGGCCCAACACTCCTCACGCCGACATGCGTTGCGCCCTGCACACCTGCAAGGAGCCATGTGCACCGGGCACGATACTAGGCCATGTCAAACCGAAAAATCCTTTGAGATGCGCGGCTATACGCGGTTATCACGTCTCAAAGTATTTTGGAGAACACTTTGTGAACACGACCAGAGATGCTCCAAACTACCCAACTTGCCAGATCGGGACCGCGCCGCCAATGTCCTGTACCACCATTTCTATTATTTTCCGCTTGTAAAATAAAGGCTTTTTACCAATCACCTCTTGTCCTGCTCGCTTGTAATCTTTCGCAGGGACACGTTGGACCCGCTGCACGCTTGACCATTGTAAGGTAAAGTCTTTGCAACGTTGCAATGGTTGTGGCTCGGCGCAATATATTGCATGGACAGCACGAAAGGTTATACTTTCTCACGTGGCCACGAGAGGCTTCGGACCACCCGAGACGCATGCATGCGTATTCTTTTCAGATGTGCCGATCAATCGGCTGGGTGCTATGCGTGGTTGGCGGGGCTGATTTGAACAACATCATTCATTTATGTCTCCTTTTCCATTGTATTTGCAGATTGCTACAATTACAATTGTATCATTATGTACTGTTCTACTACGATAAGAGCATCTTCGGTCGCATCCCTATAGGCCTCCTCAAACAGCAATTGGAGCCTCGGAACAAAAATTGGTGCCCAGCCGTGACTCCAAACACCAATTTAGATCAAAAAAGAATTTGTTCGGCGTCTCCTGGCTGACCCCAACCCATAAAGGGCCGCTTGGTGGCGCTGGACAGAAGGTGTCGCCAAGGCCACATAGGATAACAATTGGCGGGTGCCACTAGCCAGTGATCCACCCCATTTTCCCGCCAACTCGCCTCTCCCCTATTCGAGGCTTCTCCAATCCCCGCCAAATCGACACTACCATTGCGCACTGCCTCGGCTGCACCTTTCGCCGTCGATAGTTAAGTGACACCTATACCAACCCCCGACGGATGCACCTCTTGCTGCTCCTCTCGACCTGCAATTACCTTTCCTAAGGTGTTCAACTGACTTCCTTGGTAGGCTTCACTTCTTAATTTTGTTGCTCTCACCGGCGTTCAGTCAATTAATTTCTCCGGTGTTTAGTTCATAGACTATGTATTTGTGACGAGGAGATGGTGATGCATCATTTCCTGGAAGAGGAGGCCAATACCGTCGTCGATGAAGATGAACAGTTGGCAATCCTTGCTTGTCTTCTAGAATTGCAAGTGAATAGATGAACAATGCTACTCCTAGTCATGGAGGTTCAAAGCTTGGGAGAAGGAAGAGCAATGAAAGGCAGAGGGTAGAGGGTCATGCCATGCTATAGGTTGATTATTTTTCCCATCCCCCAACATGTAGGTGAAAGCAGTTCCGTCCCGGTTAAGAATGAACAAGGAGCTGGCCATGAAGAAAGATGTTGTCGAAGTGCCCGGTTTCTCAGCAATTCAGAAATTGAGCACATTATCTGGTCGCCGGTTTCTCACTTTGCTTCACGCTAGGAGTATCGTAAGAAAGAGTTCATGTTCCAATCTCATTTTACTATTGTCCGGTACCCTGTTTTTATCTAGTCTCAAGGGCAGATGTGGGAGGTGATGCATACAACGAAAGTGAATAGTAAGAGAAGGGATCATGCACAACATAATCAACGAAAGTGAGCACAGAAAAAGGATGATCCTCTATATGGTAACCAGGGCCATCTTACCAGTGTTGTTCACCACCTTCCTGTGGAGTTCGCCGATTTCCTCACCATGCATCAGGAGATCCGTGACGAAGTTGTTCATCAATAGCAGCAAAATGATCCTGTTGAGCACCTGTGGGCGCTCAAAGGAGCCACCGCATGAGTCTCGTTCTTGTTGAACTTTAATCTACTCTCTCCGACTTATATTACTTGACAGTAATATATATATGTATCTAAACACTTTTTAGTTGTAGATACATCCATTTTAGCATCAAGTAATATGGATCCGAGGAAGTACTTGAGTTGCAAGAATTATCATATTTCTATTCTAATTATTGTGTTACTTTTATTTATTTTTATTTACGTGTAGAAATTTTCCAAACGGTTTAAAACATGGTTAAAGACACGACATGTTATGCCGATGTTTAGAACAGCCACGTGCTGGAAAAGTTGGCGTTTTGCAGGACAATTGAATTGAAGGGGACAGGATGAGTGGAACTGCATCCATCTTCTTACCCTCGCATCGATTGAATCGGGGACCAGACGCGAGACGCGCGCACGACTGCCAGTCATCGATCAAGTCAGCGTGCAATTCAGCAGCATTGCTTCCTAAGCATGCACGGCTTTTCCCGAACAGCGAGCAGAGTGTAGTCTCGGAAGGAAGGAACAGTGGAGCTAAACAAGGCGTCCAGTGTGCGATCTCAGCCAGGAAGCTGGAAAGCGGTCGAGGCCACGAGACTGCACGCTCATCTCATGATTAAAGGATCTCCAGTCGCATTTCCAAACCGCCCCCTAAAGCGCGCCGGATCGAGCGTTTAGAGGACGTGTTTTGTTCGTGCCGTGTTTGGGGGACGTCGCTTCCCAGTCACGTCTCCAAACGTCAGGCCCAAACATTAAAAGTAATTTAAATAGATAGAAGAAAACTCTTTACTAATATTTAAATCGGTTCGACATGAACAAATTACATATAAAACTTCGAAAAAACATAATTAAATTACTCCGATGATGGCCCCGCCTCGTCATCGTCATCACGGTGGTGCTTCCTGCTCGTCACCTCTTCCGAAGAGGCGGTGTCGGCCGACTCGTCGGAGGAACTAGTGTCCTTCTCGTCGTCGCCGGTGCTCGCCGGCTGCTCCTTGGTCTTGGCCTTCGCTTTCGCGTCCGCCTCCGCCTTCGCACGGGCTACCGCCGCCTCCTCTGACCCTTCCTCCTCCGCGTCCTCCTCCACGCCCAGCCATTCCTCCTGGTTGTCAAATGCCGGCAGGAATCATCGCCGCTGCTGGGCGTCCGGGTTCTGTCCCTCCAATGGCGAAATCCAGCAGACTTGCTCTCGCTGGACGTGTCGGATGGAAGCTGTGAGGTGTAGCTCATCGTCGCTGGAGATATCGGATGGAAGCTTGGATGAATGGCGGCCGGTTGAAGATCCAAAAGCGCCTACGTACGGGTCTTATTGAGCGCGGATGAACGGCGGCGCAGAAGTCGAAGAGAGCGGCGGTTGCTCTTCCGAGGAGTCTGCGCTCCATTTCGGCGGTTGGCGCGTCGGTCGACGCGGTTGCCAATGTGACGGTTCCGCTTCCCGGCAACTGCACCGTCGCTACGTAGGCGGCGGTTGAGCATCCGAGCCGCTGACGCGTCGAGCCCGCGCCTCCTCGCCCCTCATTTCGTTGTGTCCGGCGTGCCCGGAGCATCCCCTGTGTAGCGCAGACGGACTCGGAACGCCGGATACCGTATTAGACCGCGCCGGACAAAAAAGGCGACTGAAGATGCTCTTAGCCGCGTCACCCGGTCCAATGCACCTCGCCTCGCGACGCCGTGACCCCTTGCTTGCTTCGTTCCTCCTCGTCCCACAACGCAGAACACAGTAGCGCCCCGAGCTCCATCCAAGCTTATGAACGCCGACTCTGCACGCTCAACTCATCATTGTGCTTGTGCCAGCCCACCCACAAGGGCAGTCGTCGACCTCGCCAGTTTTTTTTTCTCTTTTTACAAATCTGACCCCTATACAAAAGCTAATACTACAACGCCTGCCCCCTTGCAAAATTATTTCGGAATCTAAGAGCAAACTTATTGGAGGCGCCAGATAGAAAATCTGGTGTCTTTTTTTTTTAGCAAAGCATCCGCCTCCTTTATTAAATCACCAAATGTTGGGGAATACAAACGCCCTCAGGCGGATTGCCGAACCAGGCATACCTCCCTACTGGAGAACCCAGAATCGAGCGAGCCAAAACATGAGGCTCATTATTCGAACATCTATTCGTATGAACTAAATAAAACTCACTAAACGCTGATGAGGACGCCATTATTTCATGCAGGATGTAACTATATCTGCCCCGATTTTGCTCCTTCATCGCTTTCACAACTGATAAACAGTCACTAGCCACCCTGATCCTTTGGACTGAGAGATCCAAGGCCAGGTTAGTGCCTTCTCTGACTACCAAAACCTCGAGTACCTCGGGATCAGATATGCCTTGGTGAAGTATTGTCGACGCTCCTAGATACTCGCCGTTTGCCCTTCTCACCACTGCAGCGATCACACCGTGATCTTTACACCTTGCAACTGCTGCATCTACATTCACCTTTACAACTCCATCAGGGGAAGGAATCCATCTAGGATGATCATGCTTTGGTACCGTCCCTCCCTTGATCACTGTTTTCTCCGATTGATTAAGATCAGCCAAGAAAATCTGGTGTCTGGGATGGTTCAGTAGAGTGTCTGACGTCCTCGGCCCATACGATGCATTGTGGGCGCTAGCAGTTATCTGGGTGCTTTGGCTAAGTAGAAATGACAAGATTTTTAAAGATAAAAATTGTTCTTTGTTGCAGGTCATCTACGGATGTACATGTATTCTCCGTTCGTGGTTACCTCTTCAGCGGATGGAGAACCGAGACCTATTTACGGAGGTCTGTACACGGTTGGAGGCTACGATGAGGGATACTTTTTCCCTACATGGGTGGCAACATAGTCAATGGATTGCAGCCCCACCCTCATCCTAGGCATTATATGATTCATCGTTTCGATATGTATTTCGCCTAGTTTTTATATACTTTGACTTCAGACACTTGAACGGCTGTGTGCATCCTGGTTATGCAGAGGCTGAATGTAATTGCTTATCAAAGTAATAAAGCATCCTTTATCGAGAAAAAAAATGAGGCATTGTGGGCGCTTTGGATATGAGACGTGGGAGACGTGACGACAAGAGCTCGACATGGCAGGACACGATGGCGGAGATGTGCCGCCACCGAGCAAAAACTAGGCCAACCGGGAGCAGTTTTCAAGCGCGTCGGGACATTCCCTGGCATATGTCCAAGAGTACATCGAACGCATCGGCGCCCTAGACCCGGGCACTACTCAACCATATAGCCAGCGAGCGAACGAGCTCTGCCACAGATCTAAGCCGCGTCAACAAGGAGGAGGAGACCACCCCCTACCGCTGGGTTGGGTCCATGCGACTTCTCACCGACCCTTCTTTGTCACCGCATTGTCTTACCGCTGAACTACACAAATTCATCGCCGTTCTCGAAGTTGCCACACTGAAAAAATTACGGTTGGTACCACTCGGTCCTTGCCTCGCGCATCAGGTCATCGTCGTCGGCAAAAACAAGTCCATCCTTCCATGTGCCGCCACCTACGACACCGACACGTGACTCACACGCAAGCGATCGTATCTTACCGCCGCTGGCATCAGCCACCGACGTTCTGTTGGAGATATGCCCAAGAGGCAATAATAAAGTGGTTATTATATATCTTTATGTTTACGATAAATGTTTGCATACCATGCTATAATTGTATTAACCGAAACATTGATACATGTGTGTTATGTAAACAACAAGGAGTCCCTAGCAAGCCTCTTGTATAACTAGCTTGTTGATTAATAGATGATCATAGTTTCATGATCATGAACATTGGATGTTATTAATAACAAGGTTATGTCATTAGATGAATGATGTAATGGACACACCCAATTAAGCGTAGCATAAGATCACGTCATTAAAGTTCAATTTGCTATAAGCTTTCGATACATAGTTACCTAGTCCTTCGACCATGAGATCATGTAAATCACTTATACCGGAAGGGTACTTTGATTACATCAAACGCCACTGCGTAAATGGGTGGTTATAAAGGTGGGATTAGGTATTCGGAAAGTATGAGTTGAGGCATATGGATCAAGAGTGGGATATTGTCCATCCCGATGACGGATAGATATACTCTGGGCCCTCTCGGTGGAATGTCGTCTGATTAGCTTGCAAGCATATGAATGGTTCATAAGAGATGACATACCACGGTACGAGTAAAGAGTACTTGTCGGAGACGAGGTTGAACAAGGTATGGAGATACCGATGATCAAACCTCGGACAAGTAAAATATCGCGTGACAAAGGGAATCGGTATCGTATGTAAATGGTTCAATCGATCACTAAGTTATCGTTGAATATGTGGGAGCCATTATGGATCTCCAGATCCCGCTATTGGTTATTGATTGGAGAAGAGTCTCAACCATGTCTGCATAGTTCGCGAACCGTAGGGTGACACACTTAAGGTTTGATGTCGTTTTAAGTAGATATGGAATATGGAATGAAGTTCGAAGTTTTGTTCGGAGTCTCGGATGGGATCCAGGACATCACGAGGAGGTCCGGAATGGTCCGGAGAATAAGATTCATATATAGGAAGTCATTTTCTAAGTTTGAAAATGATCCGGTGTATTTATGGAAGGTTCTAGAAGGTTCTAGAAAAGTCCGGAAGAAATCACCATGAAAGGTGGAGCCCCGGAGGGACTCCACCTAGCTTGGCCGGCCAGCCAAAGGGGGGAGGAGTCCCAGGTGGACTCCACCATAGGGGGGTGATAACCCACAAGTGTAGGGGATCGCAACAGTCTTCGAGGGAAGTAAACCCAAATTTATTGATTCGACACAAGGAGAGGTAAAGAATACTTATAAGCCTTAACAACTGAGTTGTCAATTCAGCTGCACCTGGAAAAGCACTAGTAACAGGGGTGATGTGAAAGTAGCAGTGATATGAGAGCAATAGTAACAGTAACACAGCAGCAGTAATAGTAACACAGAGGCAATGGCACCAGAAAATAGTTGATACTACTTCCAATGACATGTAGAACGAGTATATAATGATGAAAGATGGACCGGGCTTCCCAGCTATCTACACTAGTGGTAACTCTCCAATAACAAGTGTTGAATGAACAAATTACAGTTGGGCAATTGATATGATTGAAATAACATTAAGACAGAACATCAAGATTATTAATCATTTAGGCATGTTTTCCATATATAGTCATACGTGCTCGCAATGAGGAACTTGTACAACATCTTTTGTCCTACCAGCCGGTGGCAGCCGGGCCTCTAGGGAATCTACAGGAAATTAAGGTACTCCTTTTAATAGAGCACCGGAGCAAAGCATTAACACTTGGTGAAAACATGTGATCCTCATACCTACGCCTTCCCCTCCAGTTATCCCGATTCTTTGTCACTCTGGGGCCTCG
This sequence comes from Lolium perenne, assembly GCF_019359855.2. Taxonomy (NCBI): domain Eukaryota; kingdom Viridiplantae; phylum Streptophyta; class Magnoliopsida; order Poales; family Poaceae; genus Lolium; species Lolium perenne. Next base: position 121,712,005 of record NC_067250.2, on the reverse strand, counting down.
GGTTCCGGACATAGACACGTGCAAACAACTTGTAGATACAATCTAAGCAATAAGTATAGAACTTAAATCTAAGATCATGCCACTCGGGCCCTAGTGACAAGCATTAAACACAACAAGATTGCAGCAACAATAACTTCACAAACTTTATAGATAGACTAATCATAATGTAACAATCCATCGGATCCCAACAAACACAACACCGATTACATCAGATGAATCTCAATCATGTAAGGCAGCTCATGAGATCATTGTATTGAAGTACATGGGGGAGAGAATACCAACTAGCTACAGCTAGAACCCGTAGTCCATGGGGGAACTACTCACGGAGCATGATGGAGGCGATGGCGTTGATGGAGATGGCTTCCAGGGGCACTTCCCCATCCCGGCAGGGTGCGGGAACAGAGACTTATGTCCCCCGAAACGGAGTTCGTGATGGTGGCAGCACCCCTGGAGTCTTTCTGGAGTTTCGTCAATTGGTATCGATGTTTTACGTCAGGACGACTTAAATAGGCGAAAAGGCGGAGTTGGAGGGGCCACGGGGCCTCCTCACACTAGGGGGGCGCCCCCCCTTGGGCCGCGCCGCCACCACGTGTGGGGCCCCCAGGGCTCCCCTCTGGTCCCTCTCTGACTTTCTGGAAGCTTCCGGGAAAAATAAGGTTCTGGGCGTTGATTTCGTCCGATTCCGAGAATATTGCCCGAACAGCCTTTCTGGAACCAAAAACAACAGAAAACAGGAACTGACACTGTGGCATCTTGTTAATAGGTTAGTTCCGGAAAATGCATAAAAACATTATAAAATGCGAGCAAAACATGTAAGTATTGTCATAAAACAAGCATGGAACATCAGAAATTATAGGTACGTTGGAGACGTATCAAGCATCCCCAAGCTTAGTTCCTGCTCGCCCTCGAGTAGGTAAACGATAAAAAAGAGTAATTTCTGTAGTGACATGCTACTTACATAACCTTGATCATACTATTATAAAGCATATGAGATGAATGCAGTGACTCAAGGCAATGATCTATAGTTGCTAACAAATAGATAACATATAGCAAAACTTTTCATGAATAGTACTTTCAAGACAAGCATCAAAAGTCTTGCATAAGAGTTAACTCATAAAGCAATAAATTCAAAGTAAAGGCATAGAAGCAACACAGAGGAAGATTTAAGTTTCAGCAGTTGCTTTCAACTTTCAACATACATATCTCATGGATAATTGTCAACACAAAGTAATATGATGAATGCAAATAAGCAAGTATGTAAGAATCAATGCACAGTTGACACAAGTGTTTGCTTCTAAGATGGAAGGAAGTAGGTAAACTGACTCAACATAAAGTAAAAGAATGGCCCTTCGCAGAGGGAAGCAGGGATTAAATCATGTGCTAGAGCTTTTTAAGTTTTGAAATCATATAGAGAGTATAAAAGTAAAGTTTTGAGAGGTGTTTGTTGTTGTCAACGAATGGTAGTGGGCACTCTAACCCCCTTGCCAAACAGACTTTCAAAGAGCGGCTCCCATAAAGGACGTTATCTCTACCAGCAAGGTAGATCATCCCTCTTCTCTTTTGTTTACACATGTATTTTAGTTTTATTTATGGTTGACACTCCTCCCAACCTTTTGCTTACACAAGCCATGGCTAACCGAATCCTCGGGTGCCTTCCAACATTCACATACCATGAAGGAGTGTCTATTTGCAAAATTAAGTTGCTTACTGATGAATCAGGGCAAAACACGTGAAGAGAATTATTAATGAAAGTTAATTAATTGGGGCTGGGAACCCCGCTGCCAGCTCTTTTTGCAAAATTATTGGATAAGCGGATGAAGCCACTAGTCCATTGGTGAAAGCTGCCCAACAAGATTGAAAGATAAAACACCACATATTTCCTCATGAGCTATAAAACATTGACACAAATAAGAGATAATAAGTTTTGAATTGTTTAAAGGTAGCACATGAAGTATTTACTTGGAATGGCAGAAAATACCACGTAGTAGGTAGGTATGGTGGACACACATGGCATAGGTTTTGGCTCAAGGTTTTGGATGCACGAGAAGCATTTCCTCTCAGTACAAGGCTTTGGCTAGCAAGGTTGTTTGAAGCAAACACAAGTATGAACCGGTACAGCAAAACTTACATAAGAACATATTGCAAGCATTATAAAACTCTACACTGTCTTCCTTGTTGCTCAAACACTTCTACTAGAAAATATCTAGACCTTAGAGAGACCAATCATGCAAACCAATTTCAACAAGCTCTACGGTATTTCTCCACTAATAGGTTCAAACTACATGATGCAAGAGATTAATCATGATCTACTTGAGAGCTCAAAACAATTGCCAAATATCAAATTATCCAAGACAATATGAAGCATTTTCTGTTTCCAACCAAATAGCAATAAATGCAATAGTTTCCAACTTTTGCCATTGAACATTAAAAGTAAGAGCGAAGAACACGAGTGTTCATATGAAAAAGCGGAGCGTGTCTCTCTCCCAAACAAGGATTGCTAGGATCTGAATTTATTCAAACATAAACAAAAATAAAAACACACAGACGCTCCAAGTAAAGCACATAAGATGTGACCGAATAAAAATATAGTTTCAATAGAAGAAACCTGATAAGTTGATGAAGAAGGGGATGCCTTGGGCATCCCCAAGCTTAGACGCTTGAGTCTTCTTGAAATATGCAGAGATGAACCACGGGGGCATCCCCAAGCTTAGACTTTTCACTCTTCTTGATCATATATCATCCTCCTCTCTTGACCCTTAAAAACTTCCTTCACACCAAACTTCTCATAAACTTCATTAGAGGGGTTAGTACTCAAAAAACTTTAATCCACCTTGGCCCTGTAGTGACACAATGCAAGAACTCAATAAAACATTAGCTACAGCTCTCCACGTCTAGAAAGCCTCACTTAAAGTCCACAAGAGACAATGCAAAAAACAGAGACATAATCTGTCAAAACAGAACAGCCAGTAAACACGAATTTTTAAGAGGTACTTCCGTTGCTCAAATCAGAAAACTCAAAACTAATGAAAGTTGCGTACCTATCTGAGGATCACTCAAGTAAATTGGCAGATTTTTCTGAGTTACCTGCAGAGAATCATACCCAGATTCGTGACGGCGAGAAATCTGTTTCTGCGCAGTAATCCAAATCTAGCATCACCCTTCTATTAGAGACTTCACTTGGCACAACATTTCAATAAAATAAAGATAAGGAGAGGTTGCTACAGTAGTAACAACTTCCAAGACACAACAAAACAGTAGCAAAATAAACACATGGTTTATCTCCCAAGAAGTGCTTTCTTTATAGCCATTAAGATGGGCTCAGCAGTTTTAATGATGCACTCACAAGAAATAAGAGTCGAAGCAAAAGAGAGCATCAAGAAGCAAATTATAAACACATTTAAGTCTAACCCACTTCCTATGCATAGGAATCTTGTACACAAATAAATTCATGAAGAACAAAGTGACAAGCATAAGAAGGTAAAACAAGAGTAACTTCAAGATTTTAAGCATACAGAGAGGTGTTTTGGTACCATGAAAGTTTCTACAACCATATTTTGCTCTCTCATAATAATTTTCAGTAGCTTCATCAACAAACTCAACAACATAACTATCACATACAACATGCTTTTCATGATTTCCAAACACATAATTTTTATCAAGCTAAAAAATAATAGGATTAAAACTTTCAAACCCACTTTTATCAATAATATAACAAGATGATTGATCAATATTAAAAGATATGGGACTCATAGATAAAGTCAAGAACTCTCCAACCCCATTTTCATTAGTAGTACAATTAATATTATCAAGTAACATAGGACCATCATCTAGAGATTTATCATAAACATTTGCCAAGCAAAATTCTTTAGTACCATGCATTTCGACATCAGGCACAAACAAAGCATTATCATAAGATTTATCAAAGTAGCATGGATTATCATAGATAACAGTAGCATAATTATTCTCACAAGTTTTAGTCATAGGGAATATTTCAAGAGAATCCTCAGGAACATAACATTCATCCTCCTCCGGTAAGCATGGAGGACAATCAAATAGTGTAAGAGATAAAGAGTTACTCTCATTAGAAGGTTGGCATGGGTAGCTAATCCATTCTTCCTCCTTTTGTTCATCACTCTCTTCTTCTTTTTCATCCAATGAGCTTTCAGGTTCATCAATTTCCTCCTCTTTTTCATCCAATGAGCTTTCAGGTTCATCAATTTCTTCTTCCACTGGTTCCTGCAAATTGTGAGTGCATTCTTGTGCATTAATGAGTCTCTCTTTATAATTAATGATATAAGGATTATCACTATAACTTTCTATGAAAAAATTAAGGATAGAAGAGACATAATCTTTAAGGTCCTTACAAACAGCACAAGTTTCATAATTTTTAGACATGAAGGATTCTATCTCAGAGGCTCCCATAAATATGAAAAATTGTTCTACCTCTTAGAACCCAAAGTGAATATAGCTATTCCAATTATAGTTCTTAATTAAAAATTCCTCACTAAAGCCACATTGAAATTTAAGATGTTTAGTATCCTGTTTAGAGCAACAGTTTATATCATGGCGTTTAAGCAAGATTTTAGCAATTGTATTCAATTTTTCTATCACAGCTCTCATAACTTCTCCCGTTCTTGATTCTCTATAATTATTATATAATTCAATAAGCTCCAAATAGGTTGTAGATTCTCCCATAACAGCAGTTTTTAATTTTTAGGTTTTTCAAATTTTTATGGATTTTCGGGTATATGAGAAAAGTAAAACAAAACAAAAAGAAACTAGACGAAAATAAACTAAGCAAAATAATACTAGACAGAAATAAACTAAGCACAAATAAACTAGACAAAAGTAAACTAAGCAAAACAAAATAAAATAAAACAAGAACAGAGAGAGAGGTAGAGTGTACTCCCCAGGTGAACTTATGAGTAGAGCTATGCCTCCCCGGCAACGGCGCCAGAAAATAGTCTTGATAACCCACAAGTATAGGGGATCGCAACAGTCTTCGAGGGAAGTAAAACCCAAATTTATTGATTCGACACAAGGGGAGGTAAAGAATACTTATAAGCCTTAACAACTGAGTTGTCAATTCAGCTGCACCTGGAAAAGCACTAGCTAGTAACAGGGATGATGTGAAAGTAGCAGTGATATGAGAGCAATAGTAACAGTAACACATCAGCAGTAATAGTAACACAGAGGCAATGGCACCAGAAAATAGTTGATACTACTTCCAATGACATGTAGAACGAGTATATAATGATGAAAGATGGACCGGGGTTCCCAGCTATCTACACTAGTGGTAACTCTCCAATAACAAGTGTTGGGTGAACAAATTACAGTTGGGCAATTGATATGATTGAAATAGCATTAAGACAGAACATCAAGATTATTAATCATGTAGGCATGTTTTCCATATATAGTCATACGTGCTCGCAATGAGAAACTTGTACAACATCTTTTGTCCTACCAGCCGGTGGCAGCCGAGCCTCTAGGGAATCTACTGGAAATTAAGGTACTCCTTTTAATAGAGCACCGGAGCAAAGCATTAACACTTGGTGAAAACATGTGATCCTCATACCTACGCCTTCCCCTCCAGTTATCCCAGTTGCTGTCACTCTGGGGCCTCGGGTTCCGGACATAGACACGTGCAAACAACTTGTAGATACAATCTAAGCAATAAGTATAGAGCTTAAATCTAAGATCATGCCACTCGGGCCCTAGTGACAAGCATTAAACACAACAAGATTGCAGCAACAATAACTTCACAAACTTTATAGATAGACTAATCATAATGTAACAATCCATCGGATCCCAACAAACACAACACCGATTACATCAGATGAATCTCAATCATGTTAGGCAGCTCATGAGATCATTGTATTGAAGTACATGGGGGAGAGAATACCAACTAGCTACAGCTAGAACCCGTAGTCCATGGGGGAACTACTCACGGAGCATGATGGAGGCGATGTCGTTGATGGAGATGGCTTCCGGGGGCACTTCCCCGTCCCGGCAGGGTGCCGGAACAGAGACTTCTGTCCCCCGAAACGGAGTTTCGCGATGGTGGCGGCGCCCCTGGAGTCTTTCTGGAGTTCCGTCAATTGGTATCGATGTTTTAGGTCAGGACGGCTTAAATAGGCGAAGAGGCGGAGTCGGAGGGGCCACGGGGCCTCCTCACACTAGGGGAGCGCGCCCCCCTTGGGCCGCGCCGCCACCACGTGTGGGGCCCCCAGGGCTCCCCTCTGGTCCCTCTCTGACTTTCTGGAAGCTTCCGGGAAAAATAAGGTTCTGGGCGTTGATTTCGTCCGATTCCGAGAATATTGCCCGAACAACCTTTCTGGAACCAAAAACAACAGAAAACAGGAACTGGCACTGTGGCATCTTGTTAATAGGTTAGTTCCGGAAAATGCATAAAAGCATTATAAAGTGCGAGCAAAACATGTAAGTATTGTCATAAAACAAGTATGGAACATCAGAAATTATAGGTACGTTTGAGACGTATCAGGGGGCCGGCCACCCCACCAATGGGAAAGGGGAGAGTCCCACCCCAAGTAGGATTCGTCCATATGGCAGTTTTGAATTGGGGTCTTATTCGAAGACTTTGGGAAAACCCTTGGGGGTTCCACCTATATAATGAGGGACAAGGGGAGGGGGCCGGCCACACCAAAGCCACCTTGGCCGCACCCCTTGGAGGCACCAAGGCCGGCGCCCCCCTCTCCCCAAACCCTAGCCGCCCCTCCTCCACATACAACTCTAGTAGCGCTTAGGCGAAGCGCTGCCGGAGTTCTCCACCACCACCGCCACCACGCCGTCGTGCTGTTGGGATTCCGAGGATCTACTACTTCCGCTGCCCGCTGGAACGGGGAGAAGGACGTCGTCACCAACACCGAACGTGTGACCGAGTACGGAGGTGCTGCCCGACTGTGGCACCGTCAAGATCTTCTATGCGCTTTTGAAAGCGGCAAGTGATCATCTTCTGCAACAACGAGATCTAATCTCGTAGGCTTTGGAAATATTCGAGGGTTAGTCTCATGATCTTCTCGTTGCTCCCATCTTCTAGATTGCATCTTGGCTTGGTTTTCGTTCTTGCGGTAGGAATTTTTTTGTTTTCTATGCTACGAATCCCATCACGTTCGCCTCCCTCCCTTCCCCTTCCTCCTTGGTCGCCTCGCATGGGGTGACTCCAGAGGCCCCTCTCCCACCCTAGCAATCCTCCCCTTGATCTACTCTCCATGGCCAATTCCGTCATCTTCACTAGGCGGTGGAGTCCACACCAAGCCCTATCAAAGGGCGAGGGAGGGTGACCTTGTTAAAGGCATTGTTTTGTGAGCATGACTTTCTCTAGGGTGAAAGTCTAAGATCTATGATCGGGCGACGACATCGGTTGTGCATTGTTCCCTTTTTGAAGGCGTCTCTTTGGAGAAGGTGGATTTTTGGTGGTGTTAGTACGGCTATTAAAAGGAATATATCACTGTAGCGGGAGTTTTTCTTTTATTGTAATTCATATTCTGTTTTGACTATGTGCATCCGCAATGCCGCTATGCATAGGCTAGGTATAATTGATATCTTCGTGATATTAGTATGTGTTCTTTGTCGTCAAATTCCAAAATAGTTTAGCTAGAGATTATTTTAGCTCACTATTCACACAGCAGAAGTGGACATTTTTTCTCCTCTCCGCTCTCACTTCCCACCTCTTGAGAGTCATCCACGCGCCCCCGGCTCCTACCTCCACCCTCTCTGGCGGCCTCGCCAACCGGAGGGGATGGAGGGACGAAGGCTGGCCTCTGTACAGTAGTAGTAGTACCAGTAGTAGGGATCTCGGCTATATGCCGGTTGTGGGCTTGTGCCCGTAGTTTGGAGTGGGGTCTCGGATCTGTCCAGCCAGATCTGGGGAAGTTTAGGGTTCTTCTTCCTCTTTATTCACCTCTAGTGGCAGGAGGTGAAGCTGATGAAGAGAGCCACAGTCTCCGTTAATAAAGCCGTGTTCTTTGTCAAGCTCAACCTTCTGCAGCGGGCACTCCTCTTTTCTCTGGTCGGCCATGGCAGCGGGAGGAGAAGAGATGGTGCAACCGTGGGTCTCACTGTCCTCTGGCCGGCCGTGCTGGCGAGGGGGGAGGGGTAGAGGGGGAGGGGAGGCGCAGAATGTTGCGGCTCGTCGTCGGAAAAGTGGAATTGACGATTCCTCTACCGCCTAACGTGGATGCAGCGGTGGCTTCTCGATTCTGCAACAGGGGGAAGCTTTGCTTCTCTTGGGAGTATCTCTACGCCGACGATAGGCTCGCATGCGTCCTTCATGGTTGAATGGCGGCCACTCCCTCCTCTGGCATCGGCGACGGTGAACGCCCACCGGGGCTTGTGGGTCATCTTCAACCTCCATACCTTGATGCCGACACAGAGGCACTTTGGCTTCATCGCAGTTGACTCCCTCCTCGCCGTCCCAAGTGTTGGCGTCCCCTGTGACGGTGAGGGTGACTGTGACGACGTCTTTTGCGGTGGAGAAGGAGCTGTCCTTGATTGCATTTCTAGGAAATCTGTAGATGATCTTGGTGCAAAATGCAAGGACCTACTTGTTATTTCCTTTTTCGTGATGTTCCTTTCTGTCAGTTGTATGTCCATCCCTTGAATATATTAGAAGCTCCAAGGCTTCCTCTCTGCCCCTAGCAGTGACTCGTCGTGCCCCGCTGGTTTAGCGTCCTTGGTGCTGTGGAGCGGCGGTCTTCGCTTCTGCAAGGCATGTGCTTGTGCTGTAGCGTAGTGTTTGTAACGTAGTGTTGTAAGCTTCTCAGAGTGCTCCCTTGTATCTTTCGGTCGTAGTGTGTGGTGTGGTGCTGTGTGGTGCGGAGGGCCTTGTGTTACGGTGTCCCGTTGTAATCCCTGGCCGGTTAATGGCTTTGTTAATTCAAAGCTAGGCTTTCGAGCTTTCTGTTTAAAAATATATTAGAAGCTCTTGGTCCTTGAGGACCGACACCTGTTAAAAAAAAAAGATATGTAAAAAAAAGGAACATCTAGCAGCGACTCAGGTCCACGCGCCGCCCACACCGGGACGGGACGCCGGACGTCCCGAGGAGCGCAAGTCGGCACGGTGAAATGAAGAGGAGGGGACGCCCTCTCGCTCGCATCATCACACCTAAAACTGAAGCAAAGCAGGCCAGCACGCACAGGCAGAAGAGACGACAAGTCACCCGGAGGGCGGCACCGACCGACGTCTTCATCCCGCGCCCGCATCCCGCCGCACGCTTTCCCAGCTCGATCGAGCCCAATCCACGCTGACACCTCCAAGGTCTGGCGGCCTGCTCTCTCCAGGCACCGCGCTAGGATTAGATCAACTTGGAAACGCCGAGGGGCCTAGCCATTAATGCCATTCAAGCCTGCTCGCGCCTCCTCTAGCTAGAGGCCTCTCTGCTTCTGCCCCCTTGCTCGCATTGCGCTCTCTTGATCCACGGTCCGTGCACTGGCAGCTCGATGCATACTACGGCAATGGAGATGACCGGCGGCACGGGGAGAAGGCCGCCGGTGGCGCTCGGCGCGAAGGCGGCTCCTCTGAGGAACGACAAGGTATGTGGCATCGCATTCCCTCCCTCCCTTCCTTCCGTGGGTTTGGCATCAGAAGAGCTTGCGTTTTCCGTCGAGTTGAGTGTCCAAGCCATGAATATATTCTTTGCGTTGCCTAGACCTTTGGTTTCCTGGCAGCTGAGAGGGGACGCCTTCCCCCGTCCCGTGGAAATGGACGTCTGAATTCTTTGCGTTTTAGTCTTTCAGTCATCCTTTTGGGGGCCTCCGATATGCGCGTTCTACATTCTTTTTGTTCTTGCTTGCTGTGAGTGGAGACTGCTTGTTAAGGTTTGAAACTCAAGTTTCTGTACACTACTACGCTCTCTTCTTAATTTTGTTCTGAGGGTTTGAGATTGGTTCGGTGGCATTGTACAGATCAAGCAATTCAAACTCTGTACCAGTGTACCCACCTTCTGAATGAATTTCTGATTGCTCCCCACCATTCCTTCCGGTCTCTTTAATGTGATGTCCTTTGCGTTTTTCAAGTCTCCCTCGACTTATTCTCACGTCCTATTGCTGTCCATGATCAAGGTGATGGAGAAGGATCGCAGGAGAACCAACTCCAGGGCGCCGGCCATGAAGGCGTCCACCAACGCTGCTACCCCAGCTGCCAACAGGAACAGAAGCCAAGCAAGGAGGGATAGGAAAATGGCGCTGCAGCAAGACGTAATGGCCCTGGTTTTCGATTCAAGAGCAAAATTCAGTGACTCATATAGATAGTATGTCAAGAAATTCACAATGTTTCTGTATCTGGGGTGGCAGGTGGAGAAGCTGAGGAAGAAGCTGCGGCAGGAGGAGAACGTCCACCGAGCCCTGGAGCGGGCGTTCACCAGGCCACTGGGCGCGCTCCCTCGCCTTCCTCCTTACCTGCCCTGTCAGGTAAATTGCGCGATTGCATTTCACAAGGTAAGAGTAGTTTGTAAGAGGATCCCATATCCTGACACAACATGTTTGTATCTCCTGAATTTTGTCTGCAGCTATTGGAGCTTCTGGCGGAGGTGGCTGTGTTGGAGGAGGAGGTTGTCCGGCTCGAAGAGCAGGTGGTGAGTTTCCAGCAAGGCCTCTACCAGGAGGCCATCATCGCTTACCTCTCCGGTGGGGGTGAACGGTGCTCGCCGGTACAGCTCTGGCCGTCACCCCAAGTGCAGAATTCAGAGGTTTACCCGGCGGCGCGTAAATGTTCCGATCAAGATGCTAATTGGTCATCTCTGAAGCGAGTCGACAATGCGAAGCAGACCCCGATCGGAAAGCCTCTCTGTTCGCCGAGCCAAGGTGATAGTCCTGGGAAGGAGAACCTGCTGTGCTCCACTAATTCATGCAGAGATTTCAGATGGCCGCCGACACTGAACTAAATAATGTGCCGAGATGCAGTGGAGAATTGCTCCCCAGGGAAAAGGTATCAAGCTTACTCTATTGTGTATTCAAAAGCACTAGAATTGTTACTTCGACTTGATCGCTTAGTTGATTCTCTAATCACCGTGCTAATTACAGTAATGTTCTTGCATGACCCTTCCAATATTTCAGAGACTTCTAAATCTTGAGAACACCAATGCCACTGTGTTCAGATTATCAGTTAGGCATCGCCCGATGCGAACAATGTGCCGGATGAGCTATTGAGGTGCCTGCTAGGCGCAGCATGAGCTTCGCCGGTGGCCAAGAGGAGATGGGCACATTGTCCCTTATCCATTTCTACGAGAGCTCCGACAACCGGCATGTGCAACCGGAGACCCGAATTCCAGGCCAGGGGCATTGGCCCTTGCATACATTTCCGAGAAGGTGTTGCCACTACATTCCACAGCGGGGTGTTTCTGCTCCCAACGCCCATCATCTTGGCCAGAGATTGAAGTGAGCTCCCACTGATCTGAGTAACCACTAAGTAAACATATGTTAGTGCAAAAGTAGAGTATATCGTGTGGTGTAATTTGTAATGTGGTGTGAGTTGGCGTGGCTGTTTCACTTGGGATGCTGAACGGTCCCTGTCTACCAGACAAAATTAGGGCCTTGCTCTCCAAATGCTCTCACCAGCATAGGCCTGGATTCAACAACTACAGCTGCTGCATGATGGTTGTAAGCTGTCCCTCATCATTGAGGGCTCCTTTTTCTTGTCCTACGAGATATACTCTGGTAGGAATTGAGGGCTCCTTTTTCTTGTCCCACCAGGTGTCAAGCTTACCTATTCACAAGTAATAGAACTGTTACTGCTACTTGATTGCTTAGTTGGTTCACCATGCTAAATTGCTACTTATAATGTTTTGCTTGGCCCTTCCGATGTTTCAGAGAGACGTTGTAAGACATCAATGCTATTGGTTCAGCGCCTGTGCTCCGGTGTCCCCCCCCCTCGTTCGAGAAATGGTGGTGTGAAACACATTGACGGTCTGGATTGCGCGATACCGGTTGGTTCGGATACGGTGGTCCCTGTATAAAGTTTGTACGTTGTATTATACACATTGTACGGGATGGCGTGGCAAAGTACAGGTGATGACGTGTGATCTTGCGTGTCCCTTCCGTGAGCCTCCGTGTCCCTTCCGTGTCCCCTCCCAGTATAGAAAGGTCCCCCGCCGCATCGCCTTCTCCGTCCCCTTCCATTTCCCCCCAACCGCCCCCAAATTTGGCAAAGAGCAGAGGAGAGGAGAGAGACAGAAAACCCTAGCCCCATTCGACCACATCCATCGCCGGCGATGGAGAGGAAGGGTAGCAAGGCGGCGATGGAGAAGGAGGGTAGCAAGGCGGCGTCGGCGTCGGCGGCCGCGTTTGCGGTGCTGCATGCGGAGAAGGCGGAGGCCGAGGCGTCGGCGACGGCCTCGGAGGCTGAGCTGCTGGTGAAGGAGCCGGAGGTGGAGGATCTGAAGGAGGGCGGCGCGCAGGGTTCGGTCGCGGCGGCAGATCTGGAGAAGCCCGAGGCGGAAGCGGCGGTTGTCGTGGAAGGAGGGGTGGGAGCGGCGGCGCCGGTGCTGGCGGACATTGTGGACCAGAAGGCGGAGGCTGAGGAAGGCGTCGCCGTCCGTGGGTCGGCGGATGCTGGGAAGGGGAAGGAAGAGGTGGTTGTGCGGGAGGCGGAGGTGGAGGATCCCTACACGGCTTGGGTAAGCGCATGTTCATACACTTTTAATTTCATTTGCATGTCTTGTTAGGGCATCTAGTACGCAGGCGCCTGAACATCAGACTGAGTAAGCAAGTGCCCCAAATTGAGATGCGCGTTAGAGCCCAGCACAATTGCATGGACGCCAGGATTAATTGACCGCTTATTTCTCTGCCAAGCGCCTAGCTAAGCGTCCCGCGGTGTACATGCCCTTAGGGTTTCAGAAATTTGTAGATTGGAGCGAATGAGCAAGTATGTTGACAATGGTGATTTGCAGTCGTTGATGTCTGTGTGCAATGCTAGTGTAGTATCTGTTATTAGCCTGGAGCATGTAATGGAAAATTTGTAAAATTGAGTTTTGGAGAAAATCCATTGTGGTTCAGATGTCTGTGTTAGCACCTTGCAGTGTATGTTGTTTGCATACAAGTTTGGCACAGAGATGTGTGTGGTGTTGTGAGTATGGTATAGTAGATGTAACTGGTTAGAAAATAATTGCAGTAGTATTTATTATAAGATGACATGGTTTGTACTAGTTATAGTAAACATTCATGATGAACTGATTTGACCCATCTTTGCAACCAATGCATGAAGAAGAAAAAGTATAGTTAAAACTGAAATTCTGCAATTTAGAGAGTAAAAGCCTCTCTGTTCCATATGAATGTCATACAAATTAATTCTTGTCACATGTCACAGAAACTAGTTTCTGTTATTGGTTTAAAGTAATGTTGCAGTTGTAAGAAGGTAGTAATGTTATATATGTCATAGAAATTATTTGTTGTCCCATCCTTAACCAGATTCCTGGCAGCTAAAAGTGGTAGTTCACAAAGTAGTAACAATATTAAAGAAAGTTTGATATAGCAGTAGCATGTTATTTACAATTGTAATGTAAAAATGGTTAAATGTTATATTTGTATTTGAAATGGTGTGAAAGTTTATTGGGTATGATATGTCTTGTCATTTAGGTTGTTGGTGGAAAGAAGCGCAAGTTTGAAGAGCTGGGAGAGCCAGTTTACCCCTCAGACTCCGAGGGTTCGCTTGAGGTATGTGTGCAGAAGAAATTATACTGTATGTTGTGAACAAAATGAATGTAGTAGTGAAGGAATAAAATGTAATTGACTGTTTGAATTGTTGCAGTATGATTCAACTGAATCCGCTGAGAGCGTGGATAAACGCAATGTTGGATCATTCAAGCGTAAGCTCCTGGAGCAGCTAAGGGTTGGTAGCCTGCGGTATGTGAAGCGTGGGCATTACACTTGTCCCTGGCATACAAGGAAGCCGAAGTGTGGCACCAAGAAAAACCTGAAGCAGCATGCTCGTGAGCTTAGCCGTACCGGGACGTCGGCGCGCATTAGAGCTCAGCATGAGGTGCTGCTGGTTGTCCTAGAGGAGAATGCTCAGGAGTAGGGAGCTTGTTTATCCACCCGTTGTCACCATCTATTATAGATATAGATGATGACTCTTTTGTGAAAAAGTATCTTTGGTTTGCTGTGTCGAACTTATGGCCTTAGTTTATGAAGAATGGTAGTACCTTGAACTCTATTATGCCATGCAGTGTAAGACATAAAACCTCTTATGTGTGCAAGTGCAGGTGCATGTATATATTGTGGCTGGCACCAATCTATCTATGTGTTGCTTGATGTGTTCTTACTTATATTTGTATTAGTAGCTGACATGGTTGAATATGGTCCAGTTGAAACTAGATTTGAAATTTGAAAATGTTCAAAATGGGTTTTATGGTGGCCAGAGAATGGAAGGATTTATGGAGAACCTGGTGGCCCAATTGGAATGGTGGCAACTTGCACTGAGGATTGTCTGCCTTTTGGGCCTGGTGCTAATTGGGCCCAATTAGATTAGGACCATATGTCATTACAGTTGTGTTTTAATAATAATGTTAATGAAATATAAATTTGATTTTGAATTGTTGACGTAGTTTGTCCACATTGATTTTAAATTTGGGTTTGAATTTGGAAATTTTGTAATAAATGTACTTTAGTTAGTCGAAAGTAGAAGCATCACATTGATGGCATGTTCTTGAGTGGGCCTGAAAGTGGCCGTACACACGATAATTAGTATGTTTATACTAATTATTTCTACAATTTACTTTTTATCATAATTATTGAAAGAACAAGAATTGATATAATTGTTTTTAATAGAAGACAACATTACATGGCATGGGGTTTGATATTTTGTGGTTGTTAACATGGTAGGGATGTGTCATCACGGGGGTTTTCGGTGGAAAAGAGGTGGAAATGACCAAAAAAGTGACCAAACCACCATGAATTGGACCAAGATTTGGCACACTTGAGCACCTTGTGATTTGAATCCTTGGAAGACACTAGTGTAGCATTTTAATAGTTGGTGCCATGGTGGCCCCATGGTATAGATGTGTCGAAAGAGGGGTTTTCGGACGAAAAGAGGGGGAAATTGCAGAAAAATGACCAAAGCACCATGGAATGGGGCATGATTTGGCACACTTGTTAACCTTGTGATGTGAAACCTTGGTTTATATGTGGTTTCCCATTTTGGAGTTGGCACCATGGTGGCCCCATGGTATAGATGTGTCGACAGAGGGGTTTTCGGACGAAAAGAGGGGGGAATGTCCAAAAAATGACCAAATCACCATGGAATGGGGCATGATTTGGCACACTTGTTACCCTTGTGATGTGAAACCTTGGTTGCTATGTGTTTTCCCATTTTGGAGTTGGCAGCATGGTGGCCCCATGGTATAGATGTGTCGAAAGAGGGGTTTTCGGACGAAAAGAGGGGGAAATTGCAGAAAAATGACCAAACCACCATGGATTGGGGCATGATTTGGCACACTTGTTAACCTTGTGATTTGAAACCTTGGTTGCTATGTTTTTTCACATTTAGGAGTTGGCACCATGGTGGCCCCATGGTGTAGATGTGTCGAAAGAGGGGTTTTCGGACAAAAAGAGGGGGTAATTGATGAAAAATGACCAAACCACCATGGATTGGGCCAAGATTTGGCACACTTGTCAACCTTGTGATGTGAATCCTTTGTTTCTCAGTGTTTTCCCATTTTGGAGTTGGCACCATGGTGGCCCCGTGGTGTAGATGTGTCGAGAGAGGGGTTTTCGGACAAAAAGAGGGGGTAATTGATGAAAAATGACCAAACCACCATGGATTGGGCCAAGATTTGGCACACTTGTCAACCTTGTGATGTGAAACCTTGGTTGCTCAGTGTTTTCCCATTTTGGAGTTGGCACCATGGTGGCCCCATGGTGTAGATGTTTCGAGAGAGGGGTTTTCGGACAAAAAGAGGGGGTAATTGCTGAAAAATGACCAAACCACCATGGATTGGGCCAAGATTTGGCACACTTGTGAACCTTGTGATGTGAATCCTTGGTTGCTAAGTGTTTTTCCATTTTGCAGTTGGCACCATGGTGGCCCCATCTTGTAGATGTGTCGAGAGAGGGGTTTTCGGACAAAAAAGAGGGGGTAATTGATGAAAAATGACCAAACCACCATGGATTGGGCCAATATTTGGCACACTTGTGAACCTTGTGATGTGAATCCTTGGTTGCTAAGTGTTTTCCCATTTTGGAGTTGGCACCATGGTGGCCCCATGGTGTAGATGTGTCGAGAGAGGGGTTTTCGGACAAAAAGAGGGGGTAATTGATGAAAAATGACCAAACCACCATGGATTGGGCCAAGATTTGGCACACTTGTGAACCTTGTGATGTGAATCCTTGGTTGCTAAGTGTTTTTCCATTTTGGAGTTGGCACCATGGTGGCCCCATCTTGTAGATGTGTCGAGAGAGGGGTTTTCGGACAAAAAAGAGGGGGTAATTGATGAAAAATGACCAAACCACCATGGATTGGGACAATATTTGGCACAATTGTGAACCTTGTGATGTGAATCCTTGGTTGCTAAGTGTTTTCCCATTTTGGAGTTGGCACCATGGTGGCCCCATGGTGTAGATGTGTCGAAAGAGGGGTTTTCGGACAAAAAGAGGGGGTAATTGATGAAAAATGACCAAACCACCATGGATTGGGCCAAGATTTGGCACACTTGTGAACCTTGTGATGTGAATCCTTGGTTGCTAAGTGTTTTTCCATTTTGGAGTTGGCACCATGGTGGCCCCATCTTGTAGATGTGTCGAGAGAGGGGTTTTCGGACAAAAAGAGGGGGTAATTGATGAAAAATGACCAAACCACCATGGATTGGGCCAAGATTTGGCACACTTGTCAACCTTGTGATGTGAAACCTTGGTTTCTCAGTGTTTTCCCATTTTGGAGTTGGCACCATGGTGGCCCCATGGTGTAGATGTGTCGAAAGAGGGGTTTTCGGACAAAAAGAGGGGGTAATTGATGAAAAATGACCAAACCACCATGGATTGGGCCAAGATTTGGCACACTTGTCAAACTTGTGATGTGAAACCTTGGTTGCTCAGTGTTTTCCCATTTTGGAGTTGGCACCATGGTGGCCCCATGGTGTAGATGTGTCGAAAGAGGGGTTTTCGGACAAAAAGAGGGGGTAATTGATGAAAAATGACCAAACCACCATGGATTGGGCCAAGATTTGGCACACTTGTCAACCTTGTGATGTGAAACCTTGGTTGCTCAGTGTTTTCCCATTTTGGAGTTGGCACCATGGTGGCCCCATCTTGTAGATGTGTCGAGAGAGGGGTTTTCGGACAAAAAGAGGGGGTAATTGATGAAAAATGACCAAACCACCATGGATTGGGCCAAGATTTGGCACACTTGTGAACCTTGTGATGTGAATCCTTGGTTGCTAAGTGTTTTTCCATTTTGGAGTTGGCACCATGGTGGCCCCATCTTGTAGATGTGTCGAGAGAGGGGTTTTCGGACAAAAAAGAGGGGGTAATTGATGAAAAATGACCAAACCACCATGGATTGGGCCAAGATTTGGCACACTTGTGAACCTTGTGATGTGAATCCTTGGTTGCTATGTGTTTTCCCATTTTGGAGTTGGCACCATGGTGGCCCCATGGTGTAGATGTGTCGAAAGAGGGGTTTTCGGACAAAAAGAGGGGTAATTGATGAAAAATGACCAAACCACCATGGATTGGGCCAAGATTTGGCACACTTGTCAACCTTGTGATGTGAATCCTTGGTTGCTAAGTGTTTTTCCATTTTGGAGTTGGCACCATGGTGGCCCCATCTTGTAGATGTGTCGAGAGAGGGGTTTTCGGACAAAAAAGAGGGGGTAATTGATGAAAAATGACCAAACCACCATGGATTGGGCCAAGATTTGGCACACTTGTGAACCTTATGATGTGAATCCTTGGTTGCTAAGTGTTTTCCCATTTTGGAGTTGGCACCATGGTGGCCCCATGGTGTAGATGTGTCGAAAGAGTGGTTTTCGGACAAAAAGAGGGGGTAATTGATGAAAAATGACCAAACCACCATGGATTGGGCCAAGATTTGGCACACTTGTGAACCTTGTGATGTGAATCCTTGGTTGCTAAGTGTTTTCCCATTTTGGAGTTGGTGGCATGGTGGGCCCATGGTGTAGATGTGTCGAAAGAGGGGTTTTCGGACAAAAAGAGGGGGTAATTGATGAAAAATGACCAAACCACCATGGATTGGGCCAAGATTTGGCATACTTGTGAACCTTGTGATGTGAATCCTTGGTTGCTAAGTGTTTTCCCATTTTGGAGTTGGTGGCATGGTGGCCCCATGGTGTAGATGTGTCGAGAGAGGGGTTTTCGGACAAAAAGAGGGGGTAATTCATGAAAAATGACCAAACCACCATGGATTGGGCTAAGATTTGGCACACTTGTGAACCTTGTGATGTGAATCCTTGTGTATGAAACAATAAAATTGTATGAAACAATTTAAGGGATGCAACAAAAAAAATTCATAATATTTTTCATAATTTGTATGAAACAATAAAATTGTAACTTTCTTCATAAATGATAGATCTTAGTTTACAGACATAGATGTAATGTGCATGAAGTAAAATTTGGAAATTATTATTTGTAAAAACCAGAATGCAATTTGAAACTTTGCATTGAAAATAATAATTACAAATATGGGACGTAAATTGCATTATTATGAGTTGGGACAACTTAATGGGCTTTCGGCCCATTTAATGATTAATGAATGCGTTGACTGGTACATTACGTGCGAGTAGTGCGGGGTGATTGGGTAGAAATAGTGCAGGTCGTGGACTCGTTGACCTAGTTCTCAACCTCCATCTTCCCACGTCCGCCGCCCCCCACCTGAACCACCGTCCGCCGCCCCCGAGCTGAACCACCGTCCGGCACCCCGCACATCACCGACCCTCGAACGCACATCTCTGTGGCGGCCACCGTCGTCTGTGCATCGAGAACAAGATCTCTCCCGCGGCCACCGTGGGTCTCTGCTGCGGCCATCATCGTCTCTGCCGCGGACATCCTCGTATCTAGGGCGGCCACCGTCTCTGCCTCGACAAACGCAGGTATGCCGCGGCCACCATCATCTGTGACGCGACCATACTCTCTCTCACGGTCGCATCCTCCTCCCTCAACCCAAATTTCCTCACCACATGCGGTATAGATAGTCCTCATCACATGCAACACAAATGAACGATCCCGTTAGTCATGTATCTCCACGAAATCATGCATGTTTGTCTATGTAACTGAGTCGTTAATTGATTTGTATTTACCCAGCCTCAGCTACTTACGACTTGATTCATATTGCTAGCTTGCACTTCATATATGTTAGCAGACGGAATACATAATTGTTATCACATGAAGTTCATACATGTTAGCAGACGAAGTACAGATGTGTTTTCACAGGAAGTTCATATCTGATATGACATGAAGTTCAAATCTGTTATCACGTGAAGTTCGAATCTGCTGTCACATGATGTTGAAATCTGTTATGACGTAATTAAACCCCAGGGTATAGTGTATTAGTTTCATGTGATGCAGTTGTACAATTTTATTTCCTACCTCGTATTAATTTCATGTTGTTCAATTGGTCTGCAGGATGCAAGACCCGGATGGGGAGATTTTCTGTGACATAATTAGGTGGCAGAAAGTCGTAGCAGCAATGACCGACGAGCAACGAGACAAATTACGCACTTGTGCTGTTGGCCGATGCATGATCCAAATTCCATCTAGAAAGATACGGCCACTATTGGTCAAATACATGCTGCAGGTTTATGATGCGGAAAAGGGTAGGTTCATCATTGAACCTAGGGTGGGTGAAATATCGGCAACAAATAAGGATGTGGAATGCTTGCTAGGATTAGAGGATGAAGGCTTGTCGTCTGCAGATATTTTGGAAGAGGAAGGAGAAGAATGGAAAACAAACATACCTGATAGATTTCTTAGTAAAAAAACTGGTAATTTAGTCATGAAAGATATGATTGATGAAATCATTACGTCAAAAGCCACAAATGACGACTTCCTTCGAAGAGATGTCTTAATTTTTATAGGGACTGTCTTAGCTCCTACTTCGACGTATACGGTTTACAAGCCGTTCTATGCATTTGTGGAAACAATGTACAAGTTACACAACTTGAATTGGAACCAATTCACGCTTGCATATGTCATGGAGCAGATCAGCACTTGCCGGAGAGGAATATATGTTAGGCAGTGGCCGAAAGGCAATGTCGCGATTTTAGAGGTACATGTCCTTTAATGTTTTTTTTTGTATTTGTTGCAACATATACTAACTGTCCTTTATTTTTTTTTTTACATGTAGTACTTGTATTGGGAGAAAGTGCAACCTCTTGATGAGATAGCACTTTATGCTCGCATCTCTTCACGCCCACTTATGATCAACTGGACAGAAGCTGCTGTAGCCTTGAGAGATAGCTATGATCAAGATAATGGCCGGGGCAAAGGTATCCTTAAGGTAAGCATACGTATACCGGCCATTTCATTTATTATAGTTGTTTTGCATATAACTATGTACTGTCAAATATCGTACTGACATATTAAATTTGTGAATTTTAGATTGAAGATAACATCACAGAGGAATATAGGCGACACTATGGGAAGAAAACAGATGGAAACAAAAACATGGGTGCAAAAATTAAAAAACCCGGCCCGTCGTGGGAAATAAAGATGGAAACCACCATGAAGAGGATGATGCAGGATTTTAAGAGGGAGATAATGGAAGAACTACCAGAGAGATGCGCGAAGGTGATTAGGCCGAAATAATTATGAACAACAAAGTTCACCATGTATTTAATTATTATTGACATCCTAAAATTTGTTTCCTTGTTGCAGGATGTTGTCAAATTATTAAACAAATCAGGTGTTAGGTACAAGCCATTCGCAGAAACACTTTCAGATCAGTACTGTTATGACGAAGGCTGTGGATCTTACCTCAACGGAGTACCTGAACGGAAAGAATTTGTTTACGACAAAAAAAGTGACACCCGGAGTGTGTCATTACCTAAAGAAGATGTTGACAAGGTTAGTTTGACAACAAATAATGCAGATTAACATGCTTCCACTATTGTGAATATACAATCTACTGCTTACAATATACAATGTCTGTAATATTTTGGATATTTCACCTGCGTCACGTGCTTGTATGTTTCCTTTCCGTAGGTGTCGAAAGAGGACAATAAAGAAGAGGATTACATAACACCTGCAAGGACCAAGTGTGACTTCTTAGGGGATGGCACGCCAGACAATCCATGGCAAGTTGCTGAAGATTTTAAGGAGGCCTCTTCATCGGAGGTGCCATCAAATATTTTTGAACCTGCCCTCAAAAATATGAACAAAGAAGACGAACACAAAGAGGGTGCCTCAGAAGGATCAAAAAGCGTCAACAGTGCAACCGGGAAGAATGAAGATGTAAATGGAAAGAGGAAGCGAAAGCTCCCTCTTAAACTGCAGTATCCTTATATCATTGAGAATCGAACGAAACGACAACCTCGAAAAAAGCCAACTCCCGCAATAGGTACGCAACGGAATTTATGTAGTTAAATTTTTGATTACTAATCTGATACTAAACACAATGCATTTTGTGTGTACAGCTACTCCGTCCAGCAATGATGTTGAAATTCCGCAAGACTCTACTGCCTTAACAGCGGAACACATTGCAGCAGCAGAGATTTTTGTTCAACTCTGTTGCAAGAGTGAGGTAAATGGGAAAAAAATTATCTACAAAAATGATATTGGCGTCACGTTGACATCACAACGGCTTAAAGTGGTTCTAGACCATAAATGGTGTACAGATGATGTAAGTATATTGTCGATTTATTCAACTGTGCACATACTTTTAATGTATGAATTATGCACATGTATGTTTGTGTGTTAACTACACCAAACCTTTGTTTTTCAGGTTATCGATGCTTACATTGGAGATTTGTCTCGTCGTGTTGGGGATGATCGGTACTTATGTGCAGCGTGGAGGTCATCATTCCTGCTAGAAGCACATCGCAAGGGCCACAAAACAAAAAATAATAATAATAACGATGATCACCTAGCTGTAAGAACTGGAAGCATTCAACGAGTTATCGACGAATATTTTAGGCGGGAGAAGGTAAAGTATTCCATCAATATGACGAAATTTAGTAGTAATACTAATTTACATTGCATGTACTGACAATTTTTCCTGTGACACAGGCATATTTTCCAGTTAACATATCGAACAATCACTGGACTACCGTGATCATGCACACACCCAAGCAAGAATTCCAAGTTCTTGACTCATTATTTCCATTAAGTGTGACCATAGACACCGAGCTCTGCATGTTTCTTCTACTACATATTGTCTTCAAATTGCATGCGTACAGAAACATCTAATTATCTATATTTGTATAGAGACAACAAATTTCTGCTGACATCCAAGAGTACAACAAATCTACATCTGGATTTTTCCCTGATGTGATATCTTGGAATATAAAATCATATGATATGCCGCAGCAAAAAGATGGGTCAGTACATGCAAACTACAACTAAATACATATTACACTACTATTGCATGTACTAACTCAATGAACCGAATTAATTGTGCAGCAATTCATGTGGCTTATTTGTTCTTCAATGCATGGAACATTGGGATGGAGATAAATAGAATAAAGAAATATCACAGGTACTGATATTCTACATGGTGACCAAACACCTTTGTTCCGTGGTACATAAAATGAATAACCGATGCCTATTGTTTGCAGGAGATGATAAACGGATCAAGGAACCTCATTAACGCACAGATAGTTCTAGCAACTTCAAATCTGTTAGAGACGGTGAAAACGAAGGTTGTCCGGATCTCCAAGAGATTTACTAAGTAGATAAAGCAGCAGTGATCATAGGTTGGGTTTTAGTCCCGTAGAAGGTTTCCCAGCTTGTGTCAATCTCAGCTTCTGTGAATCTATATGTATGACATTTAAGTACGGTTGGCAAGTACTGTGATTGTGTGATTTTAAGTATTCATCTATATATTAAGCTACTAGTGTGATTGACCTACTAGTGTGATTGATCTATATATTAAGCTACTAGTGTGACACAAAAAGTATGTTACCAAAATTTCAACAGCACTTATATGACAAATATGCATCAACCATAGTAGCATCGACAGACCATCTGTAATGCAGCCTGGCCTTGCGCCCCAGTACCCTGTCCGATGGATCCGTTTCACATAAAAGTATGTTACCAAAATTTCAACAGCACATAACTTTAAAACGAGAAAATTACAAAAACCCACCACAATTGTGGCTAGGGTTTCAAAAAACCACCATCTTTCATATTTTTGACACACTAGCTATTGTAATGTACATACTGCTACATATTCAATCCATTATAACACATTGGTAAACAATGTAGCTACTAAACCATGCATTTCATAAGGAGTAACCAACACAACAGTTATTTCATACAACAACACTTAGTACTTGGTCCACACAGGAGATCTCTCCACACAGTGATACAACATACATAGTACTTGGTTCAGTTACACAAATCTCAGAGATAGAACATCTACTACATTTATTACATCAACATAGTGGCATGCTTCACTCCCAACTTGCACAAATCTCTTGTATGGCCTTCATCTTCTTCTGGTTTCTATCTCTAATATTGAAGAGATCTGCAACGTAATACTCCAGCTTCTTCTTCTCCTCCTTTAGAGTGGCAATCTGCAGCTCTGCCTTCTCCCTCATAACCTTCTCAAGTTCAGCAGCAGATTTTGCAACCATTGCTTCTTGCTCACTACTCAGGCTACCAAGTTGTTTATGCAGTTCAAGGTTTTTCTTTTCCAGCTCCCTCTTCTCAAGCACTAGCTGGTAATTGGCAGTAGCATACTCTACATTACCAGAGATTTTGGTTTCCTTTTCCTCCTCAAATGAATGCCACAACTGGAACAATGCATGTTTCAGAGATTGTGGCCACTCCTGATCCACCCAAAATACTGTCTCACAAATATTTTCCTGAAAATTATTTTTATTCCAAAATTTAGTACAAGTGTTGATGAAACAATGTGGCTCAAAACTATGGTGCTAAATATGACACAAGGTTTTCTATTGCTACATCCATCCACAACACAAGAACTGTCACAACATTTGCTCAATGCACAAGGATTTCTAAATGCACAAGATATTGAAGAGATGTTCCTACCTTGCATCCACAGCCCAAGAACCTCCGGCCCGTGTTCGTCCCCTCGAATGCCACATACTTGTGGCACGGCAAGTGATGGTGGCAGCGCTCCGGCCCAGCATGAACACCGGCTTAATCCGGGTCATACATGGTCTCTGGGACCTAAATCACAAGATAAAATGCAACTAATTCGAATACAACAGAGTAAATCAACTAATTCGCAAATTTTACCAAACCCTAACCCTAGCTCAACATGTACCCGAAACGTTGGGCTCAGATCGGCCCCATGTGCGAACTCAGAGAGCAGACTGTCTTGGCTGCTGCTCTCACCGTCGTTCCACGACGGCATGGCTGCGGCGGTGTTCCTGCGGCGGCGGACGTGCGACGGCGGCGGACGGGAGAAGGGGAGAAAAGAACAGACCAACCCAACGCACGGGCCGGCCGGGTCGTTTTGACCTGTCTCCGTTAACGGCCGTTAACGGCGACACTTGCCACGTCAGCTTGACTATGGACCCCACCTGTCAATTTGATGCTTAACCCGCTAAACCGAGCTCATTTCGCGAAGTGGTGGGTATCTGTCACGCTGTTAGATCAAACTGGTGGTTTTCTGTCAAAAATATGAAAGGCGGTGGTTTTTTGAAACCCTAGCCGCAATTGTGGTGGGTTTTTGTAATTATCTCCTTTAAAACCCATGTCACCATTCCAACTCCACCTTCATATAACAGATCTTTAAATAACATAACTTTAAAACCATGGTCTGCCAACAATTTGTATGCATCAAAATTGTGAAATATCATCAGCATCAATTAATGTAGTAATAGCACCATCAAAATATCAGTATCATAAAAAAATTTCAAATACAGCACATAATGAGCAATGACTACAGCTTCATATAGCCAATGACTACATAACACATATCGGCATGCCAACTGAAGCTTCATAATGTCGTGCCAAGTTCGTCCTTCAAAATAAGTCATTCATCATCCTGACCTCCAAACATATGCGCAACATGCCTGCAATTAACAAAACAGATGATAAAGTAAATAACTAAAGTTTAAAAGGATGCATAAATAATTGATCGCCAGCAAAAATTTATACTCACCTAGGATTCAGGTCACACTTCAAGCTACGTTTGGTGTGTCCAGCCTTTTTGCATCTGCTACATCGAATCCCCCTACCCCGCTCGTCATACGATAATGGCCTTCCATTCATTGTCACGGGTCCTTGTCCATCATCTCTACGCTTTCGTTTCTTAGGCGCACCTCGAGCAGCAACTTGAGCAGGGTCACCCAATTCATTTACATTAGTATTCAGCGAGTTTGTGGGACGGTTGGGTACATTATCATACTCCATCTTGTTTGAAATAATGTTAGCATAAAATGCCTTGGTCCGCTCGAACAACAGTGGATCTTTGTATGCAACTTGCAATGCTTCAGCTTGTAACACATTCAACTCCGTAAATCTTTGTCGCTCCTCCGCTACAGGAAAACCCCAATCATATAGATCGCTCGTGCGCCTCGCTGGCAAGCCACCCCTAGCTTGTTTAGAGAATCGCAGAAGAACTAAACAACCCGGTATTTCATCCAAATCCAGCACATCAAGTACATGCAGAATATGCTTGCAAGGAAGTCCCCTCCGGATCATCCTTCGACAGCTGCACTCTACTAATTTATCCGAGTTGGCCGGTTTATAGTCAACATAAAACTTTGCATGCTTTCTCTTTTTCCAAGCAACAACAAACTGCATCTCACCTTCTGTTCCCTTATACTGATCTATAACCTCAATGCCTTCTATTTTATATATCTCTTGCTGCAGTATATAAAAGTTTGCCGGAGTGAATACCTTTGCAGCAGCTCTCTCAATTCTCCTCAAATTGGTTACTGGTACAGGTGATGTCTGTGAACTGATGCAGTCATCTTTTGCCTCCGTCTCTCTAATGCGCACTATAGCATTCTCGTAGTGCAAAATCAAATCCACTAGTGTCATACCGTAGTCTAGGTGTAGGTGAAGACATGAGTTAAGACTTTCACTTCGCTGATTGCTTTTCATACCAAGCCAGAACCCCTCAGATAGGTACACCGCTGCCCATAATCTCCTCTTCTTGTACATTCTTTTCAGCCACGTTTGTGTTTTCTCCGTCTGCCATTTCTGGATAAAAGCGTGCCATCTTTCCTCGAATATATCCGGTGTGGTCGTGTAATACAACAGAGCCCGAAACTCACTCAACGACTTGAAACTTAGGTGCCGAGCCATGTTCTTTTCAATGTGCCATGAACAAATACGGTGCGACTGCTCCGGAAACACACTTCGAATAGCTCTAATCATCACACTATCGGCATCGGTGATTATTGACTTGGGTTTCTGCTGCAACATAGCTTTCAAAAAAGTCTTCAGTAACCATACATACGTGCGTTCCTTCTCATCTGATAAGATGGCACACGCAAAAACTGTCGTCCTCCGGTGATTGTTAATTCCAACAAACGGAACAAATGGCATACCATATCGGTTCATCTTATATGTACTATCGAACACAAGTACGTCTCCATAATCATTGTAATCCTGCCGGGACTGAGCATCACACCAGAACAAGCTTTTCAAATGACCTTTACTATCAACGTCGTACTCAAAAAAATAATCAGCAAACTTCTTCCTCCGGTTCTCCATCATGGCAATGGCTGAGCTAGCATCACCACCTGCAAGTAACTTTCTCTTCTCCCTGCAGCACATGTTGTACAAGTCCTTCCTCGTAAACCCAACAGTGGTGTACCGACCATACTTGCTGAGGAAGGTATCCATGATCACATGCTTCCTAACCCCAGCTGCTGCCAATGCTAATATCTCCGCTTTCTGGAAATCTTTTATCCTCCTATGTGACCATAAAAATGGGCTCTCGCTCGGTTCTGCACACTTATGACTGTGCTTGTAAACAAATTTTGCAACTCGCCAAACCCCCGAACCTCTATCAAGCTTCACATCCAACTCCACTTTACAATTGCAACGTGACAAAGGTCTCAACCTACGAGTGCGGTTGTCCATAGTCAGAAACTTGCTGTTACGTTTTCCTTCCCGAGAACACACAAACCGCCTTCTGCGAACTATTTTGTTAGCACCCTTAGTCTCTTTGAACTTGAACTTTCTTACACTGAATCCCTCTTGTCGAGCATATCCATTATAAAAAGTATAAGCAGCTGCCTCAGACACAAATGTCTTCTCCATTACTTCCCAGTAAAACTTTCTCTTATCTTCTGTATCACTCTCATCTTCATCCTCTGATCCATTCTTTTTCTTACCAACTGATTTCACCTGCATGCACAATTGGATAACATTTAAAACATTTTTTTAACGCCATGGCCGCGAGTCATACAACGAATAAATTCATAAATCTTACATGTCTTCTTCTAACAGGTTCTTCTATAGTCTCCAAGTCTGAATCACCGTAATAGTCGTAAGAAGAATTATCGCCAACTAAGACCTGACCAAACAAGAAATATTAACGACCATGTCACGACTATATAAAATGCATTGTTCAGTTATTAAATATAAATTAAACATACATATCACCTAATAAAATTAAAATGCATACCTCATCAACAAAACCACAGTACAATCTCTCGTCATCAGTTGGCTCCTCCACAACATCACTCTGAATCTAATGCATTTTAAACCATGTCAACATCAATTCACATTATCAGACATTCCATATTTTTATGCAATCACACAATTATTACTACAAACTCACATTATCAGTGTCAACATCTTCTTCTTGCTCTACATTATCATCTTCTACATCAACACCATCTGCATCCATCTATTAGCAAAAATAAGCACAATCAGTATTTAACTACTTACATGCAAGTACTAAATAAAACTAGTAGTTCCGTTTCACTCACACTTTCGTCGACATCATCGTCTCCAGAAGTTTGTTCATCTTCAGGAGGTGCATTATCGTTGGCAGACGAAATATTGAATTCCTCTTCATCTGTATTTCCGCTTTCGTACTCCATTGAACTTGCACTCAAATCTGAAACGTCCATCGCCTGTTCAAAGTAACAACCAAAATAAGTACATCTCAAAAAAGGAGCTCGAAACCCAAACCCTAACATCAACCAAATCATGAACATGCAATTACTTTTTACAATCAATTACCTACCACGAACCAACAATGATCCGCCAAACCCTAACGCCGCCTGTAGCAGCAGGAACAACCCGCGTGCGATCCTTGCCCAGCCTCCTCGTCGCCGGATCCACCTCCCGCCTCCACGTCCGACCTTGCCCAGCCTCCTCGTCGCAGGATCCGCTTCCCGCCTCCACGTCCGACCTTGCCCCAGACTCCTCGTCGCCGGATCCGCCTCCCGCCTCCACGTCCGACCTTGCCCAGACTCCTCGTCGCCGTGCGCTACGCCTTGCCGCCCCAACGTCGTCCTCCCTGCCGTCTCCCTCCCGATGGACAGAACCTTCCAAACCCTAACGAGGACCAGCTATGGCGCACACGAACGAAACCGCTACGCCTTGCCGTTCCCAACGTCGTCGTCCCTGCCGTCTCCCTCCCGATAGAACCTTCCAAACCCTAAGGAGAACCAGCAATGGCGCACACGCAAGGATTCAAATATTTTCCCCGTAACCACCGCCTATCGCCGGCATCAACTCCACCTGATCGACGTAATTTTCGGGTCCAACTCCGATTCTAATGCCGTGGGGCCGGCGGAAACCGTCTTCACCAAAGATACGTACAATATCTACGTGGCATCCGATCATCTATGTGGAAAATGACGTGGAGTATAATTATACGCGACTAATACGGCCCCACCGTCTCGAAAGGGTATCCCACCTGAACGTCGTTCACCAGGGGGGACACCGGAGCACACCCCATTGGTTCAGATAGGCAACGACTGATGCAAACAATGTAGCGAAGAATCTATTTACGTGCCTGCTGCTAGTGCTAGCTCTCCTCCCAAATGAGCACGAACTCCGACTAGGAGGGTAGATCATCCCTGTCTATTTCAGGCTCGTGCAAGAGCTCCGATGACGGGTGGTGTGCCAACCAGAGACCCTGATTTTCAGGCCAAGGGCAACATTGGCCTTGCAACATTTCGGAGAAGTTGATAGACACTTCATTCCATTAGGGGGAAGTTTCTGCTAGCAACGCCCTTCTTGGGTAGATATTAAGTGAGCTCCAAATGACCAAACTTTTTTTTTTCTTTCTGAGAAGGATGTTGAGTGGATGTTTGACATGCAATGTTGATCATAGAATGGTCCTTGTGGACCTTGTCTACCTGACAAAATTAAGGCCTTATTCTCCAAATGCTCTCATCAGTTGACCGTGTGGACCTCTCTTATCAGCAGAGGCCTGGATTCAGCAACTACAGAGGCCTCTCCTGCATCATGATTGTAAGCTGTCTCTCATAATAGAGGCCTCCTTTTGCTTTTCCAATGAGAATGATCAGTTCGTAGCTTTACCCCTTCGTTTTCGCTGATGCGGAATTCACGCTGGCAGGAAGTTTGTTTCCTGCGAAACATCATGAGTCTGTTCATGATACACACCGACATATACAGTTGTGTGGAGGTGTAGCTTGGGTGAACAATTGTATGACTGAACTAGAAAGACTACTACATGCGTGGCATGTCTGTGCACTGCATGTTGTCCGTCAGTGGGAATATTAAACTTCACTGTTGAAGTGATTCCTGTCTCTCTAATCATCAGCAGAACCACAGACAAGTTAGGATCTTGACTTCAGCAGGCATTGACCACAGCACATCTTCGCCACCAGTACAGCCTTGCAGAGC
Source organism: Lolium perenne (assembly GCF_019359855.2). Classification (NCBI taxonomy): domain Eukaryota; kingdom Viridiplantae; phylum Streptophyta; class Magnoliopsida; order Poales; family Poaceae; genus Lolium; species Lolium perenne. Next base: position 121,682,068 of record NC_067250.2, on the reverse strand, counting down.
AGCGTACATTAATAGGGGATCAAGGGAACATGACCTGATCCAACGCGCTGGATGGCTCTTGTTAACTCTGCAACTCCTCCAGGCATTTCTTGAGGCAGGAGCACCTACCACTACCAGTCCCCACCCCCATATGCTGATGTCGGTGGAAATGATACCAAAACCAAAGGTAGGCGCCGATAGGTTTCCTTTCCTTGTCCAGATGCATTAGGTTTTTCGATAAAGGAGCTTAGCCCCAGCCTCTGCATCAATAGATGCACACGGCTTGCTTTATTAAAAAAACAAAGTATCAAGTCATAGTATATCCAAGAACCCTTATTACAATCACGGAAAAGTTAAGGTCGATACATGAATCAACCAGCTGAAAATACGGCAAATAGAGAAGCTATGCATTTGCTATTCTATTAAGATGCCGCCACCCAGTAGCCTGGAAAAAGAAGTCCTGAGCAACCACTAGCATCCGGTTGCATCCAATAACCATAGCCTCTCGCTGTTCCACTGGGAGGAGTAAAACCCATTGCTGAATTGAATGAGCAGCCCGCCGGATAACCTGCAAAAAATTAGTTCCATTTTGTTTGTTAAAGATAATATCATTTCTGGTTCTCCAAATAGCCCAACAAAGAGCTGAAACACCAATCCAGATGCATTAGGTGCATCCAGCATTTTAAAGTGTGAGCAAAATTAGACATGAGAAGATCTCTGACTGGCCTGAGTGTGGGTCGGCGGTTCTTTGCCCTGCAGCCTGCAGCGGCCATAATCGTCGCTGGGCGCGCGTGCTCAGCGCCACAACGATCGAGTAGTTCACTCCCTCCTCTCCCCTGGCATGTAATGTGGCGAGCACGGAGAACATTTTTATGCGGGAAATCGACAATAGAATGAAGAAAAGGCGCTGTCTACGTACTGCGCCTGTCCAACTGCTGAACATGATCTCAAAGGTTACGGCACGTAGCTCGCGATCATGGCGTGTGCTTTCCTGCTTTGATTAAAGTGAGGAGGCATCATAGTTTTGCAATTTTGGATACATCCGGTAATCAGCCAGTAAAAGAAAGCACCGGAACTTTCTCGGTGTCCGGAAGACTGCAGCCCAATCATACAGATGGAGTACTTGCATAGTTCAGTGCGGACGTAGCTTGCCTGTCCCTCGGCTTCCTCTCATCGGCGCTCCAGGGCATGTATCGAGCATCAGATGACCCTCCGTAGGATGTAAACAGATTAGATCGGATAGAGTATTTTTATTTCTATATTATTTATTATATTTTTGTAGAAAATTTATATTAGAGCGCATAATGACCGGATGCGAATGCAAATATGGATTATATAAGATTGTGAATATTGAGCGGATTTGGGGCAGACTTGGATCAAAAGCGGACAATTAAGCAAATATACACATAAAATTAGAAGGATATTTTTATGTAAAAAATATGAGGAGAAAATGTGTAACAGTAGATTATGGCCAAACCTGCACACTAGTTCGTTCAACAAATCAAGTTGCGTGCTAGTAGCAAAAATAGTTTGAGCCAATGAATTAACCATGTTTTCTAGATTAATGTGGTAACTTATTTTATCGGATTATCATCTTTGATGACCTCCGATAATCCAAAAAGAATATGGGATAATCCATACCCATCGGATATTATTAATACCGTATGCGCTATCGTATCCACTGGTTATCTTCTTAACATTTATTTACATTCGCATCTATATCCAACGAATTTCTAAAAGTGCGTACTATGTTCTTGAAAACGGATGTGAGTATAGATTTGAAGCGGAAATTATCCATACCATTAACACCCTACTCTCGGGACCGTGACATCCCAACAAAATCGAACGAATTTATTAGCCCATGCGATAGAACGGGTCAAGAAAAAAATACACACAAGGCTTAAAATTCAACGGGCGAAATGGATTGTCAATCAGCCTGCAAGTGCAACCACCTGAGGGTGTCCCGCCAAAGTACAAATGTGCCTGCATGAGTTATGCGGGCTTACACGGGCAGCTTGCAGAAGCTACTCCCTCCATACCGGTTTATAGGCCCATTACGTGTTTCAAGAAAAACTTTGACCTTTAATTTGGTCAACCAAATATAATTTATATGTCTCAAAAATTATACCATTGGAATCGTATGCAAAAGAAGTTTTCAACGGTATAACTTTTGTGGTAAACATTTCATATCTTGTTGACCGAATTAATGATCAAAGTTCTTCTCAAATCTCGAAATGTGCTTATAAACCGGTATGGAGGGAGTACACAACTTGCCGGCCGCGACGCCTGCATTGCCCGCGTAAGCTACAAGCTACAGGCAGAATACCGGGCATCCCACATAAACTACACAGCCTATAGGCAGAATGAAGTGTTGTTCGACGCCGGTGCCTTGTTCTTGCAAGACCATGGCCTCGTTTCCAATCTCTGGATGGCTGCTCCCTATATACATCACCACATCCACTGTAATCCCCTCTGGCTGCCTCCGTTTCTCCCGTCGCTGCGGCTGAATGCATGAAGATGTTGTATTTGTCGCCCATGATGGCCCGGTGTTAGACAAATATGTCACGTGGAGTTTTTATTTGTATGATCTTCTACTTATGATTAGGATTGTAATATTTGTTCATATATACATGCAATGGAAAATATCCAAGTATAGTCAATCTTCTCACATGGTATCAGCAAAAAATCTTGAAATCACTTATGCTCCTCCTCCTCTCCCTAATCACGCCGCCTCCGGCCACTGGCCGGCCGCCGCCCTCGTCCCTCTCTACTCTTCCTCCATGGCGCACATGCAGCAGCCTGGCGCTGCGCCCTCTGTGCCACCGGCCTCCTACCTCGCTCATGTCGGCGACCCCCGCGGCGGTCACGTCTCCAACGCTGCCACGTACGGTGTCGCCTCCTACGGTTAGGTCTACTACACTCGCAACATCCTCCATGACGCCCCCTCCGCGCCACCAGCCTCCTACCTCACCCACGGCCATACGTACGGCGCCGCTCCTTACGGCTAGGTCTACTACACCAGCGTCGTCCCCCACAGTGCCTCTTCTACGCTCCCCAGGTCAGCACCATCACGGGACCCTAACGGCCTCGCACAGTCCTTCACCAACATGATGCAGGCAGCATCCCTCTCCTTTGGCATGGGTCATGGACAGCGGCGTGACCGCTCACCTCTCAAACGACGCCACTATCATCTCCTCTCCTCTCTTTCTTCACACCCTATATACAGTCATGTCACTGTCGGAGAGGGTTCCCCATCCCCGTCTCTACTAACTGACATGCCTCTCTTCCATCTTTTTTCCTAACCAGCCTCCTCATCTCCGACACGTCTTAGTCGCACCAAACATCATACAAAACCTCATCTCTGTTCATCAATCTACCACTAATAATAGTTGTTTTGTTGCTTTTGACCCTGTTGGTTTTACTGTGAGGGAGCATATTTCCAGACGCGTGCTTCTTCGGTGCGGGGCAGCTCTATTCTTTTTCGCTACCGCCACCGCCTCGTGCACTCGCTGCGGCAACCACCCACTCCCATGATGTTTGGCACCGTCGCCTCGGTCACCCAGGACATGACTCTTATCGTCGCCTCTCCCAGCATATTTCACTTCCTTGTCCCAAACAAATAAACGAAAGTACTTCGTGTCATGCGTGGGTGTCAGCTAAGACGCCACGTCCACTTGCCTTTTTCTTCCACCGCCACTAATACTACTCGCCCATTTGAGTTAATTCATTATGATCTTTGGACATCACCAATCTTAAGTATTTCTAGCAATAAATATTTTCCAGTTATTCTTGATGATTTTACACATTTTCTATGGATTGTTCCTCTACTCCAAAAGCCCGAAGGTTACGCCGCGCTTCTTCTTTTCGCGCATTTTCCCATCCATAGCTTCATCTGTGATGCGGGGTGGCCTTTGGAAACCTCCTCCTCAAGACCGTCAAGCCCTCCTCGTGGTCCAATGACACGAGCTCGGGCAAAGGCCATACATCAAGAGGTGAACTCGTTCCTCTCCACACTTACCTTGAACTCTCCCTTGGATGGAATGCTACCTCATGCCGACATGCTTTGTGTTATTAGGTACAAGGAGCATCAAGATCCCGGCAAGGAGGACACCCCATGGACAAGAGAAGGAGAGAAGCAGCTGGACGTGAAGATGGGAATGGAGCTGGACGCGACGTCATCCGAAGCCCGCGGAGGAAGGGAGGGAGCCAGCCGGTCCAGGACCCGGTTGACCGGCCTCACAACCGGACCACCCGGTCCCAGGCCCGGTCAACCAGGCGACACGCCGGATGCACCTCGGCGTCAACCGGGCGTCGCACCAGGGCCAACCGGAAGGACATTTGCGACGTTTCCGGTTGGCGCCCGGTCACATGCCCGGTTTGGACCGGCCTGTCCGGTCACAAGCCCGGTCGGACCGGCCCACGGACCGGCCTGCGCGAACTGACTCGACCCGACCGGCCCGAGTCGACCCCACCTCGTACCTGTTCGACCCATGACGCCTTGTAGACCTATATAAGCACTTGTGATGCCTTTTTTCTCCTTAGACTTAATTTGAGCTTAAACACTACTTTGAGCTTTGTCTCCCTAGGGTTAGCATAGCATCCCTTTGTAATCAAGGCACTCTTGTTGTGGATTTGGATATTTGTGAGTGAGATTCTAGTGCAACCCACTTTCTCTCCCTCACCAAACTCCGTCTCCAACCCCAATCTCTCACCGGGAATTCTACCTTCGCGTCTCTTCCGGGTGATTCTATTGGCGTGGTCCATCGAGCCACGGGGGTAAGTGTCGACTGTATCGGGTTGTTTGCATGTGTTCTTCCCGTGTCCTTCTCGTGTTCTTCGTGTTCTTCGTCTTCCCCACCTTTTCCCCTTGGATTTCGGGTCAATCACGAGATCAGGCCAAACCCTAGATCTCAGATCTCATCATATGGTATCAGCAGCTTTTGGTTACCGCGATTTTGACCCTCCACCCACCCAATTTCGTTTCTAGAAATTTTTTCCAAAAAATCCCCAAAAATAGCCCTATATTGCCTTTTGACGGATCTGCAATCTGGTTGCGTTTTGAGTGGTTTTGGTCCGTGGATTCGGTGTTGTTGTGCTTGATCTACTATTTCCCCAACTTTTAGCCTCCAATTCCATCGTTTCCCTTTGATTTGATCTTTTGGTTTTGGTTTGGGGAAGAACAAGGGAGAGAAACGCGACGATCCGGTTGAGCAGCCGGTCGACCGGCCCCCAGACCGGACCAGCCGGCCCAGCACCCGGCCGACCTGGCGCCAAACCGGACAGGCCGGCCCAGAGACCGATCCAACCGGCCCCCAGACCGGGCACCACTCCGCGCCCCCCTTCGAGCTCGATTTTCAGCTAACACCACCACCACCACCAACATCGCAGGTATAACTTGCAGTTTTCCCTTGTAGCCTTCTTCCTTTTGCGATCTATCCTATCGAGCATTGCTTATTTCGTGTTGCGAGACATTGCACGCGGCCCCGATTGTGAGGTGTGTGTGTAGTGTGGAGTAAAGCTTCTAAGCAAACACTCGTGTGGCAAGATAGAAAAAGCAAGGATAACGCTAACATAGTGCGAGAAAAGGCCGCAAAAACACAAAAAGAGTGCAAGTCGCACCATACATACAAAAGAGTACAAGTGCCACCATAGATACAAAAGAGTGCAAGTGCCACCGTATACAAAAGAGTCACAAGCTTTTAAGCAAAAGAGAGAAGAGAAGAGAGGCCGCGTGTGAATCTTGTTGTCTCTCCGTTGCAACCAAAGCTTTGCCTCTCCTTGTGTTAGTGTGACACCTAGCACCCTTACATACACTTTTCCGCTCAATTTTGGTTGCACTAACCCCGCTTATCCCGTGTGTGCATTCCACAACTTTTCCGTGTTTATAGTGATCTTCACCTTGACATTTGAATTTTTGGACCTCACCCACTTTTAACAACATACTTGATTTCGGATTTCGTCTTTTGGTTTTCCACCATACTCACCTAACACCATATTTGCTAGCTTTTGCGTGTGGCTTTGCGTGTGTACCCGATACATTTGGTCTTGCTCTTGGCTTGGTTGGTCGCCTCAATACTATCTCGCCAAGGTAAGAGTGCGAGGTAGTCTTCTTCCACTAACATACACAACATAGTTCTTGTCTTGCCATCATGGATAGGAGCGGAGATGAACCAAGGGATGGAGAAGTCCTCCGCAACACCGAGAGGTTGGCTACCCAACACAACCTATGGACGCAACGCCAAGAGTTCAAGGAGCAACTCACCTTATTCGAGACACGCATCGACGAGCAATACGACGAAGTGGCACACAACTTCTCCGTTGTGAACCAAGACTCGGCTCTACTTTGTGAAGCTACGGACAACTTGAATGGCCAAATGGCGGCTAATGATGCGAACATGGAGAGGCGCATGGATATCCTCGAGCGCGCCATCACCAACTTGGGTCGTCATCACCGACACCGCTCTACTTCGTCATCATCAAGCTCGTCACAAGATTACTACTCTCATGGTCGCCATTCGTCCTCAAGCTCCACCTCAAGGCATGAAGACCATCATCAACCTCGTCGCCCACATGCTCTTCATGAAGACTCTCGCTCCAACTATAGGCGAGGCGAATTCCATCGCCATGCTCGCCCACATGAACGTCCTCCACAAGACCAAGTCCTACACCAAGATCGTCATCAAGTGGATCGCCATGCCCACCATGGGAGTGACGACCAACCCCAAGACCAAGGTCATCAAGATCAACCTTGGCGAGATATCCGACATCATCCTCGCCATGACCAACGTGGAAGAGGAGATCCACAACATGATCAAGATGAAAGGGTCAATAATGAGCATCGTCAACAACCTCGACAAGATCTTCAACAACATCATCATCGCGAACCAAGTGAAGCTAGTGTTCAACCTCAACGCCAACCCAATGCTATGGTTGGTCGTGGAAGACCTCCTATACCACCTCAAGCCGCAAGAGATGAAGGCATCCGTCCTCGACGAAGAAATTTGGAGGATGAAGAGAACATGTTTGGAAGGCTCAAGTTCTGAAGGAGATATGCCCTAGAGGCAATAATAAAGTGGTTATTATTTATATCTCTATGTTTATGATAAATGTTTATATGTCATGCTATAATTGTATTAACCGAAACATTAGTACATGTGTGATATGTAGACAACAAGAAGTCCCTAGTATGCCTCTTAAACTAGCTTGTTGATTAATGGATGATTAGTTTCATAATCATGAACATTGGATGTTATTAATAACAAGGTTATATCATTATATGAATGATGTAATGGACACACCCAATTAAGCGTAGCATAAGATCTCGTCATTAAGTTATTTGCTATAAGCTTTCGATACATAGTTACCTAATCCTTATGACCATGAGATCATGTAAATCACTTATACCGGAAAGGTACTTTGATTACATCAAACGCCACTACGTAAATGGGTGGTAATAAAGGTGGGATTAAGTATCCGGAAAGTATGAGTTGAGGCATATGGATCAATAGTGGGATTTGTCCATCCCGATGACGGATAGATATACTCTGGGCCCTCTCGGTGGAATGTCGTCTAATGTCTTGCAAGCATATGAATAAGTTCATAAGAGACCACATACCACGGTACGAGTAAAGAGTACTTGTCAAGAGACGAGGTTGAACAAGGTATAGAGTGATACCGAAGATCAAACCTCGGACAAGTAAAATATCGCGTGACAAAGGGAATTGGTATCGTATGTGAATGGTTCATTCGATCACTAAAGTCATCGTTGAATATGTGGGAGCCATTATGGATCTCCAGATCCCGCTATTGGTTATTGGTCGGAGTGAGTACTCAACCATGTCCGCATAGTTCACGAACCGTAGGGTGACACACTTAAAGTTGGATGTTGAAATGGTAGAACTTGAATATGGAATGGAGTTCGAATATTTGTTCGGAGTCCCGGATCAGATCCCGGACATCACGAGGAGTTCCGGAATGGTCCGGAGAATAAGATTCATATATAGGATGTCATTTTATGTGAATTAAAATGACGCGGAAGGTTCTATGGAAGGTTCTAGAAGGTTCTAGAAAAGTCCGGAAGAAACCACCAAGGAAGGTGGAGTCCAAGTGGGACTCCACCTCCATGGCCGGCCAACCCTAGTGGGGGAGGAGTCCCAAGTGGACTCCCCCTTAGGGGGGCGGCCACCCCCCGATATGGAAGGGGGGAATCCCACCCCAAGTGGGATTCCCACCCTAGGTAGGTTTCCTTTTCATATGGAAGGTTTTGGTTTCGGGTCTTATTCGAAGACTTGGAGTCCAACACTTGGGGTTCCACCTATATAATGAGGGGCCAAGGGAGGGGGCCGGCCCCACCCAAGACCACAAGCTGGCCGCCCCATTGAAGTGGCCGGCCACCCCTCCCAAACCCTAGCCGCCCCCTTCTCCTCCATATCTCCCGCGTAGCTTTAGCGAAGCTCCGCCGGAGTTCTCCACCGCCACCGGCACCACGCCATCGTGTTGTCGGATTCAAGAGGAGCTACTACTTCCGCTGCCCACTGGAACGGGAGGTGGACGTCGTCTTCATCAGCAACCGAACGTGTGACCGAGTACGGAGGTGCTGCCCGTTCGTGGCGCCGGAAGCGATCGTGATCAAGATCTTCTACGCGCTTTTGCAAGCGGCAAGTGAACGTCTACCGCAGCAACAAGAGCCTCATCTTGTAGGATTTGGAATCTCTTCAAGGGTGAGACTCGATACCCCCTCGTTGCTACCGTCTTCTAGATTGCATCTTGGCTTGGATTGCGTGTTCGCGGTAGGAACTTTTTTGTTTTCTATGCAACGTTATCCTACAGTGGTATCAGAGCCGTGTCTATGCATAGATGGTTGCACGATTAGAACACAATGGTTTGTGGGTGTTGATGCTCTTGTTATCTTTAGTTTGAGTACTTTGCATCTTCGTGGCATAGTGGGATGAAGCGGCTCGGACTAACTTTACATGACCGCGTTCATGAGACTTGTTCCTCGTTCGACATGCAACTTGTATTGCATAAGAGGCTTTGCGGGTGTCTGTCTCTCCTACTATAGTGAAGATTCAATTTACTCTTCTATTGAAAACATTAGTATCAATGTTGTGGTTCATGTTCGTAGGTAGATTAGATCTCTCTCTCGAAAACCCTAAACCACGTAAAATATGCAAACCAAATTAGAGACGTCTAACTTGTTTTTGCAGGGTTTGGTGATGTGATATGGCCATAATGTGATGATGAATATGTATGAGATGATCATTATTGTATTGTGGCAACCGGCAGGAGCCTTATGGTTGTCTTTAGATTTCATGTTGAGTAGTATTTCAAAGTAGTTGTAATAGTTGCTACATGGAGGACAATCATGAAGATGGCGCCATTGACCTTGACGCTACGCCGACGATGATGGAGATCATACCCGAAGATGATGGAGATCATGTCCGTGCTTTGGATATGAAGATCAAAGGCGCAAAGACAAAAGGGCCATATCATATCACATATGAACTGCATGTGATGTTAATCCTATTATGCATCTTATTTTGCTTAGATCGCGACGGTAGCATTATAAGATGATCCCTCACTAAAATCTCAAGATAATAAAGTGTTCATCCTTAGTAGCACCGTTGCCAAGACTTGTCGTTTCGAAGCATCTCGTGATGATCGGGTGTGATAGAATCAACAAGTGCATACAACGGGTGCAAGACAGTTTTGCACATGCGGATACTAAGGTGGCCTTGACGAGCCTAGCATGTACAGACATGGTCTCGGAACACGTGATACCGAAAGGTAGAGCATGAATCATATGGTTGATATGATGAACACTTTGAGTGTTCGCCATTGAAATAACACCTTGTCTCGTGATGATCGGACATAGGTGCGGTGGATTTGGTTCGTGTGATCACTAAGACAATGCGAGGGATATTGTTTTGAGTGGGAGTTCACCTAGATTTTTAATTATGTTGAATTAAAATTTGAACTCAATTTGTCATAAACTTAGTCTAAACTTTTGCAAATATATGTGTTAGAGATGGCGTCCCCAATCAATTTTAACCAGTTCCTAGAGAAACGGTAGCAACTTCACCGACTGGTTCCATCATGTGAGGATCTTCCTCTCTGGCGGAAATCTGCAATATGTGCTTGATGCACCGCTAGGTGACCCTCCTGCAGAAACTGAAACCGATGAAGTAAAAGCTGTTTACGAGACTCGGAAAACTCGGTACTCTCAAGTTCAGTGTGCCATCCTGTGCGATGCAGGAATCCTATCTTAAAAAACGATTTGAGAACCACGATCCTCATGAGTTGATGAATGAGCTGAAAGCTATATTCGAGACTCATGCGGCCGTGGAATGCTATGAAGCATCGAAACATTTCTTCAGCTGTATGATGGAAGAAGGCAGCTCCGTTAGTGAGCACATGCTCGCCATGACCGGGCATGCGAAGAAACTCAGTGACTTGGGAATAGTGATTCCTAACAGACTGGGGATTAATCGTGTCCTTCAATCACTGCCACCAAGTTACAAGAACTTTGTGATGAACTACAATATGCAGAACATGAACAAGGAGTTACCTGAACTCTTTGGCATGCTAAAAGCTGCTGAGATTGAGATCAAGAAAGAGCACCAAGTGTTGATGGTCAACAAGACCACCAGTTTCAAGAAACAGGGCAAATCTAAGGGAAAATTCAAGAAGGGTGGCAAGAAAGCTGCCACGCCTCCTATGAAACCTAAGAACGGCCCTAAGCCTGATGTTGAGTGCTATTACTGCAAGGAGAAGGGACACTGGAAGCGTAATTGCTCCAAGTATCTGGCTGATCTGAAGAGTGGCCTTGTCAAGAAGAAGAAAGAAGGTATATCTGATATACATGTTATAGATGTTTATCTCACTGGTTCTCGTTCTAGTACAGGTATTTGATACTGGTTCGGTTGCTCATATTTGTAACTCGAAACAGGAACTAAAGAATAAACGAAGACTACTGAAAGATGAAGTGACGATGCGCATTGGAAATGGATCCAAAGTCGATGTGATCGCTGTCGGCACACTTCCTCTACATCTACCTTCGGGATTAGTTTTAAGCCTAAATAATTGTTATTTTGTACCCGCGTTGAGCATGAACATTATATCTGGATCTTGTTTAATGCAAGACGGTTATTCATTCAAGTCTGAGAATAATGGTTGTTCTATTTTTATGAATAATATCTTTTATGGTCGAGCACCACAAAAGAATGGCTTATTTCTGTTAGATCTCGATAGTAGTGATACGCATATACATAACATTGATGCTAAGCGAATTAAATTGAATGATAATTCTACTTATATGTGGCACTGTCGTCTTGGTCATATTGGAGTGAAACGCATGAAGAAACTCCATACTGATGGATTACTTGAATCACTTGACTTTGAGTCACTTGATAGATGCGAAGCATGTCTGATGGGAAAAATGACTAAGACTCCATTTTTACGGTATGATGGAGCGAGCTGCGACTTATTGGAAATCATACATACCGATGTGTGCGGACCAATGAGCGTAGCATCGCGCGGTGGTTATCGTTATGTTCTAACCTTCACAGATGATCTGAGTAGATATGGGTATATCTATTTCATGAAACATAAATCCGAAACTTTCGAGAAGTTTAAGGAATTTCAAAGTGAAGTAGAAAATCAACGTAACAAGAAGATTAAATTTCTACGATCTGATCGTGGAGGTGAATATCTGAGTTATGAGTTTGGCATGCATTTAAAGAAATGTGGAATACTTTCACAATTGACACCGCCAGGAACACCTCAACGAAACGGTGTGTCCGAACATCGTAATCGAACTCTCTTAGATATGGTTCATTCTATGATGTCTCTTACTGATTTGCCGTTATCATTTTGGAGTTATGCATTAGAGACAGCCGCATTCACTTTAAATAGAGCACCATCAAAATCCGTAGAAACGACACCGTATGAATTATGGTTTAATAAGAAACCTAAGCTGTCGTTCCTGAAAGTTTGGGGTTGCGAAGCCTATGTAAATAAGTTACAACCGGACAAGCTAGAACCCAAAGCGGAGAAATGCGTCTTCATAGGATACCCTAAGGAAACTATAGGGTATACTTTCTATCACAAATCCGAAGGAAAAATCTTTGTTGCTAAGAACGGAACCTTTCTTGAGAAAGAATTTCTCACTAAAGAAGTGACTGGAAGAAAAGTAGAACTCGATGAGATTGATGAATCTATACTCGTTGATCAGAGTAGCGCGATCTGGGAAGTTGTACCTGTACCGCCTACACCGGCAACAGAGGAAGCTAATGATAATGATCATGAAACTTCGAACGAGGAAACTACTGAACCTCGCAGATCGACAAGGGAGCGTACCACTCCTGATTGGTATGATCCTTGTCTAAATGTCATGATTGTGGATAACAATGATGAGGACCCTGCAACGTATGAAGAAGCGATGATGAGCCCAGATTCCAACAAATGGCAAGAAGCCATGAAATACGAAATGGGATCCATGTATGATAACAAAGTATGGACTTTGGTAGACTTACCTGATAGCCGAAAGGCTGTCGAGAATAAATGGATCTTCAAGAGAAAAACAGATGCTGATGGTAATATTACTGTCTATAAAGCTCGACTTGTCGCAAAGGGTTTCCGACAAATTCAAGGTGTTGACTATGATGAGACTTTCTCACCTGTAGCGAAGCTAAAATCTGTGAGAATTTTGTTAGCAATAGCTGCATTTTTCGATTATGAGATTTGGCAGATGGATGTCAAAACAGCGTTCCTTAATGGAGACATTGAGGAAGAGTTGTATATGGTACAACCCAAAGGTTTTGTCGATCCTAAAAATGCTGACAAAGTATGCAAACTTCAGCGTTCAATCTATGGACTGAAGCAAGCATCAAGAAGTTGGAACCGACACTTTGATAAGGTGATCAAAGACTTCGGGTTTATACAGTGTCATGGAGAGGCCTGTATTTACAAGAAAGTGAGTGAGAGCTCTGTAGCATTCCTGATATTATATGTAGATGACATATTATTGATCGGGAATGATATAGAACTATTAAGCAGTGTTAAAGGTTATTTGAATAATAGTTTTTCAATGAAAGACCTTGGTGAAGCATCGTATATATTAGGCATCAAGATTTATAGAGATAGATCAAGACGCCTAATAGGGCTATCACAGAGTACATATCTGGACAAGATTCTAAAGAAGTTTAGAATGGACGAAAGTAAGAAAGGGTTCTTACCTATGTTACCAGGCAAGGTCTTTATTAAGAATCAAGGACCGGCTACTACAGAAGAAAGAGAAAGGATGAGTAATATCCCCTATGCCTCGGCGATAGGATCTATCATGTATGCCATGCTATGTACTAGACCGGATATAGCACATCTTTGTTAGTTTGACTAGCGAGATATCAAAGTGATCCAGGAATGGAACAACTGGACAGCGGTCAAGAATATCCCGAAGTACTTGAAAAGAACTAAGGATATGTTTCTTTATTATGGAGGTGACCAAGAGCTCGTTGTAAGTGGTTACACCGATGCAAGTTGGAACACCGATCCCGATGACTCTAAGTCACAAATGCTGGGTACGTGTTTATATTGAATGGTGCTGCAGTAAGCTGGGCAAGCTCGAAGCAGTGCACGGTGGCGAAGTCTTCAACAGAATCAGAGTACATAGCGGCTTCAGAGGCTTCATCAGAAGCGGTATGGATGAAGAGGTTCATTGTAGAGCTCGGTGTGGTTCCTAGTGCATCCCATTAATCATTTACTGTGATAACATGGGTGCCATCGCCAATGCACAAGAGCCAAGGTCACACAAGAGGCTGAAGCATATCAAGCTGCGTTACCACTCGATTCGCGAGTACATCGAAGATGGAGAAGTAAAGATTTGCAAAGTACACACTGATCTGAATGTAGCAGATCCGTTGACTAAAGCTCTCCCTAGGGCAAAGCATGACCAACACCAGAATGCCATGGGTGTTAGGTATATTACAATGTAATCTAGATTATTGACTCTAGTGCAAGTGGGAGACTGAAGGAGATATGCCCTAGAGGCAATAATAAAGTGGTTATTATTTATATCTCTATGTTTATGATAAATGTTTATATTTCATGCTACAATTGTATTAGCCGAAACATTAGTACATGTGTGATATGTAGACAGCAAGAAGTCCCTAGTATGCCTCTTAAACTAGCTTGTTGATTAATGGATGATTAGTTTCATAATCATGAACATTGGATGTTATTAATAACAAGGTTATATCATTATATGAATGATGTAATGGACACACCCAATTAAGCGTAGCATAAGATCTCGTCATTAAGTTATTTGCTATAAGCTTTCGATACATAGTTACCTAATCCTTATGACCATGAGATCATGTAAATCACTTATACCGGAAATGTACTTTGATTACATCAAACGCCACTGCGTAAATGGGTGGTTATAAAGGTGGGATTAAGTATCCGAAAAGTATGAGTTGAGGCATATGGATCAACAGTGGGATTTGTCCATCCCGATGACGGATAGATATACTCTGGGCCCTCTCGGTGAAATGTCGTCTAATGTCTTGCAAGCATATGAATAAGTTCATAAGAGACCACATACCACGGTACGAGTAAAGAGTACTTGTCAGGAGACGAGGTTGAACAAGGTATAGAGTGATACCGAAGATCAAACCTCGGACAAGTAAAATATCGCGTGACAAAGGGAATTGGTATCGTATGTGAATGGTTCATTCGATCACTAAAGTCATCGTTGAATATGTGGGAGCCATTATGGATCTCCAGATCCCGCTATTGGTTATTGGTCGGAGTGAGTACTCAACCATGTCCGCATAGTTCACGAACCGTAGGGTGACACACTTAAAGTTGGATGTTGAAATGGTAGAACTTGAATATGGAATGGAGTTCGAATATTTGTTCGGAGTCCCGGATGAGATCCCGGACATCACGAGGAGTTCCGGAATGGTCCGGAGAATAAGATTCATATATAGGATGTCACTTTATGTGAATTAAAATGATGCGGAAGGTTCTATGGAAGGTTCTAGAAGGTTCTAGAAAAGTCCGGAAGAAACCACCAAGGAAGGTGGAGTCCAAGTGGGACTCCACCTCCATGGCCGGCCAACCCTAGTGGGGGAGGAGTCCCAAGTGGACTCCCCCTTAGGGGGCCGGCCACCCCCCCATATGGAAGGGGGGAATCCCACCCCAAGTGGGATTCCCACCCTAGGTAGGTTTCCTTTTCATATGGAAGGTTTTGGTTTCGGGTCTTATTCGAAGACTTGGAGTCCAACACTTGGGGTTCCACCTATATAATGAGGGGCCAAGGGAGGGGGCCGGCCCCACCCAAGACCACAAGCTGGCCGCCCTATTGAAGTGGCCGGCCACCCCTCCCAAACCCTAGCCGCCCCCTTCTCCTCCATATCTCCCGCGTAGCTTTAGCGAAGCTCCGCCGGAGTTCTCCACCGCCACCGACACCACGCCGTCGTGCTTTCGGATTCAAGAGGAGCTACTACTTCCGCTGCCCGCTGGAACGGGAGGTGGACGTCGTCTTCATCAACAACCGAACGTGTGACCGAGTACGGAGGTGCTGCCCGTTCGTGGCGCCGGAAGCGATCGTGATCAAGATCTTCTACGCGCTTTTGCAAGCGGCAAGTGAACGTCTACCGCAGCAACAAGAGCCTCATCGTGTAGGCTTTGGAATCTCTTCAAGGGTGAGACTCGATACCCCCTCGTTGCTACCGTCTTCTAGATTGCATCTTGGCTTGGATTGCGTGTTCGCGATAGGAAAATTTTTGTTTTCTATGCAACGTTATCCTACAAGTTCACCATGCCCAAGTTCAAGGGTGAAGAGGATGCTGAGGCCTACCTCTCATGGGCACTCAAGGTTGACAAGATTTTCCGCATCCACAACTACTCCGGTGCCAAGAAAGTGGCCATGGCGTCTCTTGAGTTTGAGGACTATGCCAACACTTGGTGGGAGTGAACCTCCAATTGACACGTGGGAAGAGATGCAAGCTCGCTTTGTCCCAACACACTACATGACCGACCTCTTCAACAAGCTCCAAAAGTTGAAGAAAGGCACCAAGACCGTTGTGGAGTTCTTCAAGGAGATGGAGTTAACTATGATGCGAGCCAACATCCAAGAATCCGAGAACCAAACTATTGCGCGATTCTTCAATGGACTTAACTACCCCATCAAGAGGATTGTGGAGTTCCAACCATATTCCAACATGGTTGAGTTGGTCCACCAAGCATCCAAGACCGAGCACCAAGTGAATGAGGACATCAAGTACTCCAAGTCCAAGTCATACTTCGCCTCCAAGCTCGCTACATCAACTCCTACAACAAGTGTCAAGCCCGTCGTGTCCTCTACACCATCCAAGCAACTGACTATCCAAAGTCGCATGAAGCAAACGGTGTCCTCCACCGCCTCCTCAAAGGCATCTACGGGACCCTCTAATGTCACTTGTTTCAAGTGCGGCACCCAAGGCCACAAGTCTTTTGAGTGCAAGAATACCAAGGTCATGATCACCATGGAGAACAGTGACATAGAGACGCTAAGTGAAGATGAATATGAAGCCCTCGTACAAGCCGCCGTTGCCAATGAAGAAGCTTATGATGAAGAAAGTGGAGAAGACCCTCTCTTATGTGAGCATGACCCAAGCCCTTCACTTGTAGTCACAAGGGTGCTAACAACTCAACCTCAAGCTATGGAAGACCAAAGGTGCAACATCTTCCAAACCCGTGCCGGTATTGGTGGCAAGTCGATCAAGGTCATCATCGATGGAGGAAGTTGCCACAACCTCGCAAGTACCAAGTTGTGTGAGAAGCTCAACCTCACCCTTCACAAACATCCTCATCCTTACCATGTCCAATGGTTGAGCGACAAGGGCAATGTCAAGATACAACATACCGTCAACTTCAAGATTGGACCCTATGAAGACACTATTGAGTGTGACGTCGTGCCCATGACGGTATGCCACATGTTGCTTGGCCGCCCATGGCAATTTGACAAGAAGGCTATACATGATGGACACTCAAATGCATACACCTTCAAGGTCAAGGATAAGAAGTTCGAGCTACGCCCGATGACTCCTAGCCAAATCATCGCGGACAATGCGAAGGCTTTAGCGAGGGCTGTAGGGATTCGTTGCATAGAAAACAAAAAATTTCCTACCGCGAGAACGCAATCCAAGCCAAGATGCAATCTAGAAGACGAGAGCAACGAGGGGATGATCGAGACTCACCCTTGAAGATTTCCAAAGCCTACAAGATGAGGCTCTTGTTGCTGCGGTAGACGATCACTTGCCGCTTGCAAAAGCGCGTAGAAGATCTTGACGATGCCACAATCGGGCAGCACCTCCGTACTCGGTCACACGTTCGGTGTTGATGAAGAGGATGTCCACCTCCCCGTTCCAGCGGGCAGCGGAAGTAGTAGCTCCTCCTTGAATCCGGCAGCACGACGGCGTGGTGGCGGGGGCGATGGAGATCTCCGGCGGAGCTTCGCTAAGCGTTGCGGGAGAGGTGGAGGAGTACGTGGGGCGGCTAGGGTTTCAGGAGAGGGGGTGGCCGCCCTCCAAGGGGTGCGGCCAAGCTATGGGCTTGTGGTGGCCGCCCCCCCCCCTATGCCCCTCATTATATAGGTGGAACCCCCAAGTGTTGGACTACAAGTCTTCGAATAAGACCCCAACCCAAAACCTTCCATGTGTAGGGAAACCTACCCAAAGTGGGACTCCCACCTCAAGTGGGATTCCCACCCTTCCATGTGGGGGGGTGGCCAGCCCCCTTGGTGGAGTCCACCTTGGACCCCCCCCCCCCCACTAGGGTTGGCCGGCCATGGGTGGTGGAGTCCCACCGGGACTCCGCCTTCCAAAGTGAATTCTTCCAGACTTTTCTAGAACCTTCTAGAACCTTCCAAAATTTCACCGGATCATTTTCAAACTTATAAAATGACTTCCTATATATGAATCTTATTCTCCGGACCATTCCGGAAATCCTCGTGATGTCCGGGATCCCATCCGAGACTTCGAACAATACTTCAAACTCCATTCCATATTCAAGTTCTACTATTATAACATCAAACCTTAAGTGTGTCACCCTACGGTTCGCGAACTATGTGGACATGGGTGAGAACTCTCTCCGACCAATAACCAATAGCGGGATCTGGAGATCCATAATGGCTCCCACATATTCAACGATGACTTAGTGATCGAATGAACCATTCACATACGATACCAATTCCCTTTTTCACGTGATATTTTACTTGTCCGAGGTTTGATCATCGGTATCACTCTATAACTTGTTCAACCTCGTATCCTGACAAGTACTCTTTACTCGTACCGTGGTATGTGGTCTCTTATGAACTTATTCATATTCTTGCAAGACATTAGACGACATTCCACCGAGAGGGCCCAGAGTATATCTATCCGTCATCGGGATGGACAAATCCCACTGTTGATCCATATGCCTCAACTCATACTTTCCGGATACTTAATCCCACCTTTATAACCACCCATTTACGCAGTGGTGTTTGATGTAATCAAAGTACCTTTCCGGTATAAGTGATTTACATGATCTCATGGTCATAAGGACTAGGTAACTATGTATCGAAAGCTTATAGCAAATAACTAAATGACGTGATCTTATGCTACGCTTAATTGGGTGTGTCCATTACATCATTCATACAATGATATAACCTTGTTATTAATAACATCCAATGTTCATGATTATGAAACTAATCATCTATTAATCAACAATCTAGTTAAGAGGCATACTAGGGACTCATTGTTGTTTACAATATCATAAACATAAATATATATAATAACCACTTTTATTATTGCCTCTTGGGCATATCTCCAACAAGGGCACAACATCACACCCACCATAGTGAGTTGAGAGGAGAGGGAGCGACCCACCACAAAGATAGTGAGCGCCACAAGCCATATATGAGTGAGATAAAGAGTGTCCTACTAGCCACCAAAAGTGAGTGGAGAGATGTGCAAGCGAACCCATCCACCATATTGCACTATGTGCTCATTTGCAAGGGACCATCGTCGGCGACTAACGACTTAACCAACATTCCTTCGTCTTTGTTGTCTCTTTTGAAGGAGTTTCAAGACGTCTTCCCCGACGAGCTCCCTCATGGGCTTCCACCGCTTCGAAGCATCGAACACCGCATCGACCTCATACCCGGCGCTCCGCTCCCAAACCGTGCCGCCTACCGCACCAACCCCGAAGACACAAAGGAGATTCAACACCAAATACAAGATCTCCTCGCTAAAGGGTACTTTCGCGAAAGCCTTAGTCCTTGTGCGGTTCTCGTGATTCTTGTGCCTAAACCGGATGAGACGCAACGAATGTGTATGGATTGTTGCCCCATCAATGCCATTACCGTTCGCTACCGCCATCCCATTCCGCGTTTAGATGACATGCTTGACGAGTTAAGTGGTGCCACGATTTTCTCTAAAGTCGATTTGCGTAGTGGCTACCACCAAATCCGCATGGCAATTGGTGATGAATGGAAAACGGCATTCAAGACCAAGCTTGGTCTCTATGAATGGCTTGTTATGCCATTTGGTCTTTCCAATGCCCCATCAACTTTTATGCGTCTTATGAATCACATCTTGCGACCTCTCATTGGCAAGAGTGTGGTTGTCTATTTTGATGATATTCTCATTTATAGCAAAAATCTCGAGGACCATGTGCAACATGTGAGAGAAGTCTTATGCATCTCGCGTCATGAGAAGCTTTATGCCAACCTCCCCAAATGCACCTTTGCTCAAAACAAGTTGGTTTTCCTTGGATTTGTGGTTTCCGCTAATGGGATTGAAGTTGATTCTTCCAGGGTGGAGGCCATCCACAATTGGCCTACTCCTACAAATGTTGGTCAAGTCCGAAGTTTTCATGGCCTTGCCGGTTTCTACCGCCACTTTGTGAAAGATTTTAGCACTATTGCTTGCCCTTTGAATGAGCTTACCAAAAAGAATGTTCCGTTTGTGTGGGGAAAGGCCCAACAAAATGCTTTTGATGAGTTGAAGAAACGCCCTACCGAAGCTCCCCTTCTTGTCCTCCCAAACTTTGCAAAAACTTTTGAGATTGAGTGTGATGTGAGTGGACTTGGTATTGGTGGCGTTCTTATGCAAGATGGCAAACCCGTGGCATATTATAGTGAGAAGTTGGATGGCGCACGCCTCAACTATCCTATTTATGACAAGGATCTCTATGCTTTGGTTCGTGTTCTTGAAATTTGGCAACACTATCTTTGGCCAAAAGAGTTTATCATTCATTCCGACCATGAGTCTTTGAAGTATTTGAAAAGCCAACACAATTTGAACAAACGACATGCAAAATGGGTTGAGTTCATTGAGTCCTTCCCGTATGTAATCAAATACAAGAAGGGCAAGGAGAATGTAGTGGCGGATGCTCTTTCCCGCAAAAACACCCTTTTGCTTACTCGCTTGGATTTTCATGTCTTGGGACTTGAGGAGATCAAAGAACTCTATCCTTCCGATTCTTTCTTTGCACCGATATTTGAGAAGTGTTCCGTTGAATGAGGATTTGATGATTTCTATTTGCATGATGGCTACTTGTTTAAAGCTAACAAGATTTGCATACCCGAGTCTTCTCTTCGAAAGTTACTTTTGCAAGAGTCACATGGAGGTGGCCTTATGGGACACTTTGGACGAGAGAAGACATATGCGATGCTTTCGACCCACTACTATTGGCCAAGAATGTACCGCGACGTGGAACGCCTTTGCCGCCGGTGCACAACTTGCTTACAAGCTAAGTCTACCTCCAACCCTTATGGCCTTTATACACCATTGCTTATTCCTCATGCTCCTTGGTCGGATATAAGCATGGATTTCATACTAGGATTGCCTCGCACCAAACATGGTCATGATTTAATATTTGTGGTAGTGGATAGGTTCTCTAAGATGGCTCATTTCATACCATGCCATAAGACCAATGATGCTTCACACATTGTTTCGTTGTTTTTCAGGGAAATTGTTCGCCTACACGGAATACTGGCAAGCATTGTGTCGGATCGAGACGTCAAGTTCATGAGCTATCTATGGAAGTCACTCATGGCAAAGTTTGGAGTGAAGCTCTTGTTCTCATCAT
The DNA here is from genome assembly GCF_019359855.2 of Lolium perenne. Lineage (NCBI taxonomy): Eukaryota > Viridiplantae > Streptophyta > Magnoliopsida > Poales > Poaceae > Lolium > Lolium perenne. The sequence continues at coordinate 121,660,975 of NC_067250.2, read as the reverse complement.
CCTCGCACCCGCAAACGTACGGACAAACGAAAGTGGTCAATCGAAGCCTCTCCACTCTCCTACGCATACTCGTGAAGAAACACTTGAAGTCATGGGAAGAGTGCCTTCCACACGCGGAGTTCGCCTACAATCGAGCCAAGCACTCTACAACATCAAGGAGTCCCTTCATGATCGTCTACGGCTTCGATCCTCCCACGGCACTCGACATCCTACCACTTCCCCTTCATGAGAGGAAAAACATGGACTTCGAAAAGCGCACCGCCGCCATGAAGAAACTACATGAAGAAACTACATGAAGAAACAAGAGAAACCATACAAGAACATGTGCTTCGTCAAGCTACCCTCCTCAACGCCAAGAAGAAGGAAAGAATATTCGAAGAAGGAGACCTCGTTTGGATCCACCTCCGGAAGGAAAGATTCCCTCATGAACGCAACTCAAAGCTCAAGCCAAGAGGAGATGGCCCCTTCAAGGTCCTCAAACACATCAACAACAACGCCTACGTCATCGACATCCCAACTTCCAAGTACTTGGTGAGCAACACGTTCAATGTCTCAGACTTATCGCCCTATCATGGGGATGAGGAGGAACCCGAGTCGAGGACGACTCTTTCCCAAGGGGGGAGATGATGCGGGGTGGCCTTTGGACACCTCCTCCTCAAGACCGTCAAGCCCTCCTCGTGGTCCAATGACACGAGCTCGGGCAAAGGCCATACATCAAGAGGTGAACTCGCTCCTCTCCACACTTACCTTGAACTCTCCCTTGGATGGAATGCTACCTCATGCCAACATGATTTGTGTTATTAGGTACAAGGAGCATCAACATCCCGGCAAGGAGGACACCCCATGGACAAGAGAAGGAGAGAAGCAGCTGGACGTGAAGATGGGAATGGAGATGGATGCGACGTCATCCGAAGCCTGCGGAGGAAGAGAGGGAGCCAGCCGGTCCAGGACCGGTTGACCGGCCTCACAACCGGACCACCCGGTCCCAGGCCCGGTCAACCGGGCGGCACGCCGGACGCACCTCGGCATCAACCGGGCGTCACACCGGGGCCAACCGTAAGGACATTTGCGACGTTTCCGGTTGGCGCCCGGTTACAGCCCCGGTTTGGACCGGCCTGTCCGGTCACAGGCCCGGTCGGACCGGCCCACGGACCGGCCTACGCAAACTGACTCGACCCGACCGGCCCGAGTCGACCCCACCTCGTACCTGTTCGACCCATGAAGCCTTGTAGACCTATATAAGCACTTGTGATGCCCTTTTTTCTCCTTAGACTTAATTTGAGCTTAAACACTACTTTGAACTTTCTCTCCCTAGGGTTAGCGTAGCATCCCTTTGTAATCAAGACACTCTTGTTGTGGATTTGGATATTTGTGAGTGAGATTCTAGTGCAACCCACTCTCTCTCCCTCACCAATCTCCGTCTCCAACCCCAATCTCTCACCTGGAATTCTACCTTTGCGTCTCTTCCGGGTGATTCTACTGGCGTGGTCCATCGAGCCACGGGGGTAAGTGTCGACTGTATTGGGTTGTGTGCGTGTGTTCTTCTCGTGTCCTTCTCGTGTTATTCGTGTCCTTCGTCTTCCCCACCTTTTCCCCTTGGATTTCGGGTCAATCGCGAGATCGGGCCAAACCCTAGATCTCAGATCTCATCAATTGCCTCTTGTGTCCATACAGTGTGACAACGGTCATGAGTTCGACAACGGCAAACTCCACTCCTTCGCCACCACACATGGCATACATGTCCGCTTCTCGTGTTCATACACCTCCCAACAAAATGGTAAAGCCGAGTGTATCCGTACTGTTAATGACATAGTGCGTTCTCTCCTTTTTCAGGCTAGTTTACCATCTCGCTTTTTGGTAGAAGCTCTTCATCACGCCACTGACGTCCTTAATCGCCTCCCCACCAAAACCATCACCGCTCCCTCTCCATATTTCACTCTTCATAATAGTCACCCCGATTACTCGTCTCTATGTGTTTTTGGTTGCCTTTGTTATCCCAACACTGCCTCCACTATGCCTCATACACTTGCCCCACGGTCTTGAGATTGTGTTTTCCTTGGGTCATTCTCCTCACCACAAAGGTTATCGCTGCACGGACCTCGCCACTCATCGCATCATCATCTCTCACCATGTTATTTTTGACGAGTCTAATTTTCCCTTTGCATTACCGCAACAACACTCTATTGCCACCTACGCCTTCCCCAACGATGACTCTCCTCCTATCGTTCTTCCTCCTACCCTACCCGCGACCTCTCCCCACCTCCCACTCCGCGCGCGCTGTGGGGACCCCGAACTAGCTGTCCAAAATTCCCTGTTATGTATACAGTTCACGATCCCATGATCAGTGCGTCGTGAACACATAACCGAACTGATATCAAATTACACCATCCATTACAAAGCGGAATAAGAAAATTACAACATGGTCACATGACCAATACTGACATAATGGCCTCGAAGGGCTTAACTAAACATCAGAGTAGCAACAACACTTCAGCAGCGCAGTACCCAAGTCATCTGCCATAACCCTACAGGCAACTGACTGGGAAGACGTTCCTAGCTCGCATAGACGTCGCCAACTCCTTCTTCATCCGTCGGGTTCCTCCAAGTCTGGCCAAGTAAATAGCCAGGGACAAAGCCGTGAGTACATTTTGAATTGTACTCGCAAACCATCAAGAAAGATGCTAACAAAGCTAACTAAAAGAGACAAGAGAGGAAGAATAGTTTCTCTTGTGGATATAGCATGTGAAAGAGAAATAGTTTCTCTGGTGGATATGGCATGCACAAGAGCGTCAGTTTCTCTTGTGGATATAGCATGCCGGCATCTCAAGTGATGCGGACACTATGGTGTTTTAGGGACAACTAGCTATCCTTCTAGGAGGAAAGGTAGCATGCCGCCATCTCAATTGATGGGGACACTTAGGAAGTTCTATGACATATCTACATCCTTATTGAAGAAGAGTTAGCATAAGGCCATCTCAGTTGATGGGGATGCTAGAGAATTCCTATGACATATCTATATCTTTATTGAAGAAGATACTTCAAAAGATATCTATGACATCTCTATATCTTTGTTAAGGAAGAGTTCCTCTTCAAGAAACATTAGGAAAGAGTTCCCCACATGGTCTCAATTTTCCCACGACCATCTCCATATGGTCAACACACGCCCATTTTCTGTACCTTTCCGGTACATATCAACACAACACTTCCTTTGCAAAGCATTTGTCAAAACAAAACGCAAGCCCCGGTAAAGGTAGACCTTTGCAACCCGTCCATGACCGCGGACATGGCTATTCGAATAGATTTAACTCTGCAGAGTTTGCACACTTTCCCCACAACTATCCGGATACCTATTGTGTGGGCATCATCCCCGCATAACAACATATGCCACGACGGATACCCGGACATAACCTTTCGCCCATCTCCACTGGCACGAGTCCTTCCCTGCGGGCTTACCCCTTCCCGGCACCCCGGCAGCATACCTCCTTTTGAGCGTTTCTCTGGCGCCATGATAGAAGACCCTCAGTAATCGTCCGGCTATCAGTTAAGACAGTGTATTGCCTCCTCCAGAGCGCAACCCGGCGTCGGAGGTCGTCATGACCCTCCCTAGAAAGTTGTGAAGGGTGCTCCTGCCAGCTTCAACAAACTACGGGCTAAGCCCCGTGCCCATATTGGGGTAGAGTGGTTGCGTGATAAAAGTTGGGCTGGTGTACACTTATACGCAGTGCTCCTTTTTAGAAAACATTTCTTTTTCCCCCACAACACCTCGGTTGTCAACCAACCTCCATACACCTCTTTTCCAAACATCTTTATCAAGATCCTTTGCTTTCATAAACCATACACTTGGATTATCTCACCCAAGGTTTTCATAAACATTTACAACAAGGTAAGCCTTGAGGGGTTCCCAACCTATAGTTTCATGAGTTGAACTACTATTGCACTACGGCCGAGATGAGAGTCATCACGCCATAGACGGTGTAAAAGGAGTAATGGGTGGATCATACTCGCTTAAGGTAAGCATGTATGATGACAACACAAAGAGGAATATAATCTCATATTTGTGGTACTAACTATACAATTTGGATAGTGGAGAATCACTACCCAACCAACTCTCCAATAGGGTACACGGCATACTCCTCTCAAGTTGAGAATTACACCAAGATCATGACATTGATACCTCTAAATTACAAAAGTGGTGAGTGTGGTGTAAGTTACTATCTTGAGAGGGAATATGCTCAAGTTGAGCATACAAGATGACCAAGTGGAATAGCACGGCCATGATACCATGCATCCCATAATCACAACGACAATAGTGGAGTATCACCACTAGGGATTACCCCACTTGCAATCACTCATAGATGACATAAATAGAGAGAATAACACACATAGAATTAAGGTGCTTTGGACATCAACAAATGACATCCAACTAGACACCAAGTCAGAGATCAAAAGATGGCTTGCCTTGGCTTATTTGTCCCTGTACTTCTTCAACTCCATCAATATAAGAATTCCAACAATATAAATAATCTTCTCATCCGGTTCCACTTCTTCTTCTTCTCCGTAATTGTTCGCATCCAGTTGGTTTCATTCCAAAATTCTTTCCCAAGCTTCTGGTTTAATTCGACAAAGTCAGATCTGACCAGATTTTGATCTGTGAACCATTTCAGTTTCAGGAGGTCAATCGAAGTGAAACCACCGCCAAAATGAAGGTATTGAAGAGGGCTTTCACCACGGACAATCCGTAACGAATTTGAGGATGAGACCAACGCCAAGTTGTAGATCTTTTCCGTATCTATCTGTGGAACTTTGAATCACTCGATTTGGATCTGCACACAAGATTTGGCGGATTTTACAAGTTCGTACCAGAATCTGAAACAGCAAGATACAGAAATTACTGCAAGGTTTTGGACGAACTTTGCTCAAGAACTTCAGATCTGAGGATAGCTCAAACTTCTCCATGCTTGGACCAACATGCACCTGCATCAAGATCCAATCTTGTGAGAGGAGAAAGGAGAAATAGGGCTGGATTCATCTATGGCTAGGGGAGAAGAGAGTGAGAGGGAAGCTCTCATGGTGAGGGGAAGCTTGAGGGAGGAGGGAAGCTTCATCTTGGTGGATTTCCATGGCCATGGCCGGCCATGGGAGCAAGGACCAGCAGCAGCTCGTGGGAGAGAGGAGGAGGAGAGTGTGAGGGAGTGGAGAGAAGAGAAATGAGGGCCAAAGGTGGAGGGGTGGCCGGCTAGGGGGTTTTTATAGAGGGAGAGGGGTGGCTGCCTCCTTTTTTCATTGGCCAAGGAAGGTGGCTGCCCATTTAATTGTTGGGGTAGTTGGGAGGCAAGGCTTGTGGAGGAAGGAAGAGAAGAGGAAGGGCTGGCCGAAAATCTTGCCATGGCCGGCTCCTTCATGTGCCAAGCACAAGTGAGCAATGTGAGAGAGAGACACAACATCAATGTGTATAGACCAAGGTATGATGTTGAGAAGATAATATCAATGAGTGACTTTGATAATGATAAAAATAGGAGTAGATACATATAGATAAAAATGAGTATGAAGGTGACATGTGCCATGTGCCATGAGAATAATCTCCACCACTTTGGTGGAGACCAACTTATGATGAAGATAGTTCCCAAGGTAGAGTTAATGAATAGAAGTTTTCATTTGATTTCAATCTTGGAAATATTGGGGTTGACCACATGCAACAATGCATGAGCATGGCAAGGTAGATGGGTGGTGAGGGTGTTTTAGACAATGGTAGAGCAAGGTGAAGAGAGATGGAGAGTGAAGTATCCATATACTCACAAGTATGAATATGGTGACATAAATCATCAATTTATGAGGTCAAGATGATGATGGAAAAGAATAAAGGATTGAGATGGGTATGATGAAATATAAGTTGTTCTCCAAATAAGAGGTCAATTGAGAGTGATTTGAAAATATCAAATGATCTTCTACATGATCAAGAATTGGGGGATGAGGGGATACAATTTGGTAGATCAGAGAGATACACAAGATGTGCAAGAGTTGTCATTTGAAATAGAACTCAATTGAAAAGTATTTGAAACACCTCAATTGTCTAGGGACAATTGGGAATGAACTCAAGTGGAATGGAGTTTGAAAATGTTGAGAGAACTAGTTGGAACATAGGAGTTCAAAATGTTCTACTTACTTTCTCAAGTGAAGTAGAGTTTTCTCAAATTTAAAGAAATCAAGAAATGGTATAGGTACCATAAACAAGCCTTTTGTTAAAAGAATAAGGCAAGATAGAAAATAATGTTTTAGAAATCAGTACTTGGTAGAAATGGGATGAGAAACAAAACCCATTTCAGTTTCTTGTTTTCTTTGAAGAAATATCTTGAAAAGTTTTAATAAAACTAGAAGTAGTTTTGTCATCAAAACTAGAGACGGAAAATCAATTGTGTTTTTGAGAAAGAAAACTAATTTAGGGAGAAGTGTTCTCAAGGGTAGAGGGTGGCTACAAAATGTACCCATCATTCCACTCTTGGTTTTGTGAAGATTAAACTTGAATAAACACAAGAGGTAAAATTGAAGGAAGTGATCTAGTGTTGAATCATTGAATAGGGTACAAGATCAAGTTGAATATATGAGCGGCGAGGATTTACTGAGACATGCAAGACGTGGAGGTTGAAGAGGGTGTTGCATAGATGAGATCCATGCATTGAAGTCAACAATAACAGTTGTGGGTGCTTAGAGATCAATTGCCAAAGTCTGGACATTTTAAGCCTGTCAACACAGATGGTCGACATGGCCTCAAAACAAACAAGGATGAGTGGGTATAAGAGAAGGATGTGATGAGGGGTAGATGATCCCAAGTTTTGAATTAAGGATGATTGAGCTATCTTGTACTACAAATAGAAAATCAAGATGGCACACTCATGTTGCCATCAGAAGGAGAGTTTGATGTAGTAAGAAGGAAAACAACATTTCCTAAGTCACACATGTGTTTTATTTGGTGAGTTGCTGGTTTAACCACTAGAGGTGTTGTTCTTTGAGGTGGCTCAAGACAAAACTCAACAAGCAATCAAGACAATACATCTACCAACAGATCAAGGAAATTCATCACAACAACCAGATCAAGGCAATTCATCTAATTAGTCTTTAGAAAAAGTTTTTGTTCCCCCTAATTTTTGCAATAAGGACAACTAATCAAGGTTGCAAAAGTTGGGGTGTTACAGATCTTCCACCCTTAAAATAATCTCGTCCCGAGATTACTGAGCGCAGAAATAGAGGGGTTGTAAAGCTTAACGAAAGTTAGACTCCATCCTTCTGTAGATGCACCATTGTAGAGAAGGTCGTTGCTTCATCTTCTAGCAGACATGATGGATTCCTGCCGATGGCGAGCTTCATGAAGAGGTTGACTACTCCCTGCAGATGTTAGACTTGTAGCTTCTTAACGACCCTAGTGGAGCTCACGACTCAGAAAATTTAGTGCACTCCAACGGTGCCTTAGCGGGGTTGAAAACTTTTTAGAGTTAGCTTAAATTTAGTGGAGGACGAAGACTTCCACCCTTAAAAAAATTTCGTCAATGAGGGGGTTTTGAAAACTCTAAGCTTCAGCCACGGGTCTTTGTTGGGCGCTTTTTGGAGAAGTCATTGATCTCGCGTCTTGAGAAGAACATCTTCAGAGGTTGATGTGTAGTCCACGGCTTCAAGAGGGGTTAGTGCATCCTACGTTTCCAACGGTGTGTTAGAAAGGTTTAAAATGTTAGGGTTAGCTCCAACTTTTAGTGGAAGACGAAGTCTTCCACCCTTAAGATTTTTCATCGGGTTCTCGGAAAAACTCAGAGCTTCTGCCTTGTAGTTCTGTCTGGGGCTTCTGAAGAAGTCATCGGTCTTCCTTGTTCAGCTGAAGAATCTTCGGGGGCGACGTGCAGACCACCACTTCAAGAGGCACTTGCGGTGTTAACTGAGCCATAGGGGATGCGCGGTGAGTTAGTAAGTTGATGAAAGTCCTGGTTGGTATCCACATGAAGCAACAACAGAGGTCGTCGAGGACTATCTTCAGCTTGACGGTCGGTGCGGACTTGTATCAGTTAAGAAGTGAGCGGGTAAATTACACCTAATCTTGAGTCCTGAGGTATCTTCAGGAGCTTCACTTGATGAGGACCGGATGAACAAGGTGATGTAGCTTGGCTTTGACGCTATTGTTCACTCAACGGGTTAGACGGTGTGTTAGGGGGGTATTTTGAAGAAGATATCCTAGAGGTTAGCACGACTATACTCCAAGGTTAGACCAAGTTAGTAAGGCTTCTCGCAGAGGTGCAGTCACTCTTGAAGGTAGGGGCTTCTGCTTTCTTGGCGTAGTGGAGATGCTTCAGATGACCTTGAAAGTAGTCGGCGTAGGTAGGGGTCTGAGTTAGTTTCCCTGATGGTTGAAAAACAACTGCTAACGGGTTTAGAGTTAGAGTCTTTCGTTAATCTACCCAACTAACTAGCAGTTAGCAATACATCGGCGAGGCAAACTTTAATCCTATCATGGCATGCGACACCCATACAATCATAACCAGAGACAAAATACCACTAACAGAGGCTACTGGTATTTTTCCTAGATGCACAGTAACAAAACAAGATCAACACAATTGGAATCATTCAAAAATATTTATTTTTCAATTTTTGAGACTCAAAATACTAACCAGAAACAGTGATCAAGTTTTATTTACTAAAAATCGCACAAAAATCCTAAAAATACAAGGTCATAGGCATCTGAAAGATAATTTCATACTGGTTCTAGTACAATTTGAATCACGTCAATCGGAGCTACCAAACTATTTTTATTAGCAAAACAGTATACTGGCAGATTTCCGTTTTTAATTTCTGTTTTACAAATTTCAAACAATTAAAAGGGCGGGAACGTCTAAATAGCAAGACATACATGCACACAAAAAACAGATAAAATACGCCCACGCAACACACTTAGGGAACTACAAGCAATCAGCACACCAAACAAGGCACTCTAAGTATCTAGAGATACCTAACACGTGGGGGTAGCTCAATCAAAGTGATCGAGTTTGTCCTATCCATCCTATAGGTTTGGGGGCTGGTCACATATGTTGGCGTCTTCATCTTGTTAACATCATCTTTAATAAGGATTCTCGAAGCAGAGGGTGGTGATGCGGCCTGGTGTTGAGTCGTCGATGTTGAAGTGGAGGCGAAAACTGTGTAGAACTTCTGATCTCAACATCTCTGTGACGTGAGGTCTTCAGAGGGGTAGCTATTGAGGAACTCCCAAGGTCGACAACTTCTTGTAGCTGGCCTAAAAATTACTAGTCAAGAACTGAGGACTTGATCCCTGACGACTGCAAAAAGTGTGAGTCCATGGAGGAAGAAGGTCAGCTCCTTGACAGACTTTGGTGACAACCAAAGGCATGATCTTATTATCCCTTTATGTGCAGGACTAAATCGGCGTTCGATCTTCAATTGTTGTCGTTGGAGATACGGGAGTCTTCCTGAGGGATTGAGCCAACTTCGAGTTCGAGTCTTCGGTCTGAGTTGGGGACATCGTCCAACATGTAGGTTTGAAATGGATGAGACAATAGAGTAAGAACTTTCAAACATTCATAAAGCGGAGGGGTAAGAGTTTAGAAGCTTTGAATAAATAAGAGGAGTAGAAGCGATGCTTCCGACTAAAGAAAGAATTACTTTGTAAATAATTTTTCCCAAGTACTTGTTTCCTAACTAACGTCCATGCTAACTAAGGTCTCCTACAGTCAGGATAGCTCTGATACCAGCTCTGTGGGGACCCCGAACTAGCTGTCCGAAATTCCCTGTTATGTATACAGTTCACGATCCCATGATCAGTGCGTCGTGAACACATAACCGAACTGATATCAAATTACACCATCCATTACAAAGCGGAATAAGAAAATTACAACATGGTCACATGACCAATACTAACATAATGGCCTCGAAGGGCTTAACTAAACATCAGAGTAGCAACAACACTTCAGCAGCGCAGTACCCAAGTCATCTGCCATAACCCTACAGGCAACTGACTGGGAAGACGTTCCTAGCTCGCATAGACGTCGTCAACTCCTTCTTCATCCGTCGGGTTCCTCCAAGTCTGGCCAAGTAAATAGCCAGGGACAAAGCCGTGAGTACATTTGGAATTGTACTCGCAAACCATCAAGAAAGATGCTAACAAAGCTAACTAAAAGAGACAAGAGATGAAGAATAGTTTCTCTTGTGGATATAGCATGTGAAAGAGAAATAGTTTCTCTGGTGGATATGGCATGCACAAGAGCGTCAGTTTCTCTTGTGGATATAGCATGCCGGCATCTCAAGTGATGCGGACACTATGGTGTTTTAGGGACAACTAGCTATCCTTCTAGGAGGAAAGGTAGCATGCCACCATCTCAATTGATGGGGACGCTTAGGAAGTTCTATGACATATCTACATCCTTATTGAAGAAGAGTTAGCATAAGGCCATCTCAGTTGATGGGGATGCTAGAGAATTCCTATGACATATCTATATCTTTATTGAAGAAGATACTTCAAAAGATATCTATGACATCTCTATATCTTTGTGAAGGAAGAGTTCCTCTTCAAGAAACATTAGGAAAGAGTTCCCCACATGGTCTCAATTTTCCCACGACCATCTCCATATGGTCAACACACGCCCATTTTCTGTACCTTTCCGGTACATATCAACACAACACTTCCTTTGCAAAGCATTTGTCAAAACAAAACGCAAGCCCCGGTAAAGGTAGACCTTTGCAACCCATCCATGACCGCGGATGCGGCTATTCGAATAGATTTAACTCTGCAGAGTTTGCACACTTTCCCCACAACTATCCGGATATCTATCGTGTGGGCATCATCCCCGCATAACAACATATGCCACGACGGATACCCGGACATAACCTTTCGCCCATCTCCACTGGCACGAGTCCTTCCCTGCGGGCTTACCCCTTCCCGGCACCCCGGCAGCATACCTCCTTTTGAGCGTATCTCCGGCGCCATGACAGAAGACCCTCAGTAATCGTCCAGCTATCAGTTAAGACAGTGTATTGCCTCCTCCAGAGCGCAACCCGACGTCGGAGGTCGTCATGACCCTCCCTAGAAAGTTGTGAAGGTTGCTCCTGCCAGCTTCAACAAACTACGGGCTAAGCCCCGTGCCCATATTGGGGTAGAGTGGTTGCGCGATAAAAGTTGGGCTGGTGTACACTTATACGCAGTGCTCCTTTTTAGAAAACATTTCTTTTTCCCCCACAACACCTCGGTTGTCAACCAACCTCCATACACCTCTTTTCCAAACATCTTTATCAAGATACTTTGCTTTCATAAACCATACACTTGGATTATCTCACCCAAGGTTTTCATAAACATTTACAACAAGGTAAGCCTTGAGGGGTTCCCAACCTATAGTTTCATGAGTTTAACTACTATTGCACTACGGCCGAGATGAGAGTCATCGCGCCATAGACGGTGTAAAAAGAGTAATGGGTGGATCATACTCGCTTAAGGTAAGCATGTATGATGACAACACAAAGAGGAATATAATCTCAGATTTGTGGTACTAACTATACAATTTGGATAGTGGAGAATCACTACCCAACCAACTCTCCAATAGGGTACACGGCATACTCCTCTCAAGTTGAGAATTACACCAAGATCATGACATTGATACCTCTAAATTACAAAAGTGGTGAGTGTGGTGTAAGTTACTATCTTGAGAGGGAATATGCTCAAGTTGAGCATACAAGATGACCAAGTGGAATAGCACGGCCATGATACCATGCATCCCATAATCACAACGACAATAGTGGAGTATCACCACTAGGGATTACCCCACTTGCAATCACTCATAGATGACATAAATAGAGAGAATAACACACATAGAATTAAGGTGCTTTGGATATCAACAAATGACATCCAACTAGACACCAAGTCAGAGATCAAAAGATGGCTTGCCTTGGCTTATTTGTCCCTGTACTTCTTCAACTCCATCAATATAAGAATTCCAACAATATAAATAATCTTCTCATCCGGTTCCACTTCTTCTTCTTCTCCGTAATTGTTCGCATCCAGTTGGTTTCATTCCAAAATTCTTTCCCAAGCTTCTGGTTTAATTCGACAAAGTCAGATCTGACCAGATTTTGATCTGTGAACCATTTCAGTTTCAGGAGGTCAATCGAAGTGAAACCACCGCCAAAATGAAGGTATTGAAGAGGGCTTTCACCACGGACAATCCGTAACGAATTTGAGGATGAGACCAACGCCAAGTTGTAGATCTTTTCCGTATCTATCTGTGGAACTTTGAATCACTCGATTTGGATCTGCACACAAGATTTGGCGGATTTTACAAGTTCGTACCAGAATCTGAAACAGCAAGATACAGAAATTACTGCAAGGTTTTGGACGAACTTTGCTCAAGAACTTCAGATCTGAGGATAGCTCAAACTTCTCCATGCTTGGACCAACATGCACCTGCATCAAGATCCAATCTTGTGAGAGGAGAAAGGAGAAATAGGGCTGGATTCATCTATGGCTAGGGGAGAAGAGAGTGAGAGGGAAGCTCTCATGGTGAGGGGAAGCTTGAGGGAGGAGGGAAGCTTCATCTTGGTGGATTTCCATGGCCATGGCCGGCCATGGGAGCAAGGACCAGCAGCAGCTCGTGGGAGAGAGGAGGAGGAGAGTGTGAGGGAGTGGAGAGAAGAGAAATGAGGGCCAAAGGTGGAGGGGTGGCCGGCTAGGGGGTTTTTATAGAGGGAGAGGGGTGGCTGCCTCCTTTTTTCATTGGCCAAGGAAGGTGGCTGCCCATTTAATTGTTGGGGTAGTTGGGAGGCAAGGCTTGTGTAGGAAGGAAGAGAAGAGGAAGGGCTGGCCGAAAATCTTGCCATGGCCGGCTCCTTCATGTGCCAAGCACAAGTGAGCAATGTGAGAGAGAGACACAACATCAATGTGTATAGACCAAGGTATGATGTTGAGAAGATAATATCAATGAGTGACTTTGATAATGATAAAAATAGGAGTAGATACATATAGATAAAAATGAGTATGAAGGTGACATGTGCCATGTGCCATGAGAATAATCTCCACCACTTTGGTGGAGACCAACTTATGATGAAGATAGTTCCCAAGGTAGAGTTAATGAATAGAAGTTTTCATTTGATTTCAATCTTGGAAATATTGGGGTTGACCACATGCAACAATGAATGAGCATGGCAAGGTAGATGGGTGGTGAGGGTGTTTTAGACAATGGTAGAGCAAGGTGAAGAGAGATGGAGAGTGAAGTATCCATATACTCACAAGTATGAATATGGTGACATAAATCATCAATTTATGAGGTCAAGATGATGATGGAAAAGAATAAAGGATTGAGATGGGTATGATGAAATATAAGTTGTTCTCCAAATAAGAGGTCAATTGAGAGTGATTTGAAAATATCAAGTGATCTTCTACATGATCAAGAATTGGGGGATGAGGGGATACAATTTGGTAGATCAGAGAGATACACAAGATGTGCAAGAGTTGTCATTTGAAATAGAACTCAATTGAAAAGTATTTGAAACACCTCAATTGTCTAGGGACAATTGGGAATGAACTCAAGTGGAATGGAGTTTGAAAATGTTGAGAGAACTAGTTGGAACATAGGAGTTCAAAATGTTCTACTTACTTTCTCAAGTGAAGTAGAGTTTTCTCAAATTTAAAGAAATCAAGAAATGGTATAGGTACCATAAACAAGCCTTTTGTTAAAAAAATAAGGCAAGATAGAAAATAATGTTTTAGAAATCAGTACTTGGTAGAAATGGGATGAGAAACAAAACCCATTTCAGTTTCTTGTTTTCTTTGAAGAAATATCTTGAAAAGTTTTAATAAAACTAGAAGTAGTTTTGTCATCAAAACTAGAGACGGAAAATCAATTGTGTTTTTGAGAAAGAAAACTAATTTAGGGAGAAGTGTTCTCAAGGGTAGAGGGTGGCTACAAAATGTACCCATCATTCCACTCTTGGTTTTGTGAAGATTAAACTTGAATAAACACAAGAGGTAAAATTGAAGGAAGTGATCTAGTGTTGAATCATTGAATAGGGTACAAGATCAAGTTGAATATATGAGCGGCAAGGATTTACTGAGACATGCAAGACGTGGAGGTTGAAGAGGGTGTTGCATAGATGAGATCCATGCATTGAAGTCAACAATAACAGTTGTGGGTGCTTAGAGATCAATTGCCAAAGTCTGGACATTTTAAGCCTGTCAACACAGATGGTCGACATGGCCTCAAAACAAACAAGGATGAGTGGGTATAAGAGAAGGATGTGATGAGGGGTAGATGATCCCAAGTTTTGAATTAAGGATGATTGAGCTATCTTGTACTACAAAGAGAAAATCAAGATGGCACACTCATGTTGCCATCAGAAGGAGAGTTTGATGTAGTAAGAAGGAAAACAACATTTCCTAAGTCACACATGTGTTTTATTTGGTGAGTTGCTGGTTTAACCACTAGAGGTGTTGTTCTTTGAGGTGGCTCAAGACAAAACTCAACAAGCAATCAAGACAATACATCTACCAGCAGAGCAAGGAAATTCATCACAACAACCAGATCAAGGCAATTCATCTAATTAGTCTTTAGAAAAAGTTTTTGTTCCCCCTAATTTTTGCAATAAGGACAACTAATCAAGGTTGCAAAAGTTGGGGTGTTACACGCGCCCTCCCGACCTCCATCGCCACATGCGCCGCCACCGGTTGTGCACCACATGCGTAGCACCTCCGGCATCCATGTCGGACCCCGCGAGCGGCTTAACTTGGATGTGTCTGTCAACAGGAATTCACCGGTTCCTACCTCAGCTCATGCTTCTCTTAAGGATCCCAACTGATTCGATCCCATGACCGTGGAGTACCGCGCTCTTCTCGGCAGCGACACTTGGGATTTCGTGCCTCCACCTCGGAACGCTAACATCGTCTCCACCAAGTGGGTCTTTCGCAACAACCTCAAGCCCGATGGCTCCCTCGACCGCTACAAAGCATGTTGGTTGCTTCGTGGCTTCTCCTAGGAGCAAGGTGTCGACTTCGACGAGATGTTCAACCTGGTTCTCAAACCAGCGACGGTCCTTGTCATCCTCTCCCTCACGCTCTCCCTTCAGTGGGAGACTCGCCAGTCTGACGTCAAGAACGATTTCCTCCACGACAAGCTCGCCGATGTCGTCTACTGTCGACAACCCACAGGCTTCATCAACTCCAGCCGTCCCGAGCACGTCTGTCAACTGAACCATTCGCTATACGGTCTCAAGCAGGCTCCTCGTGCATGGTACCAGTGCTTCGCGACCTTCATGACCTCGAACGGATTTACGTGTTCTCGCTCGGACACCTTGCTCTTTAGTGTACGGAGCGCACAATCTTCCTCCTTGTCTACGTAGATGACATTGTCCTCACCTCTTTCTCATAGCACCTACTCGATAGGATCACGGCCTCTCTCTGCTCGAATTTGGCATGACGGACATGGGAAGCCTTCACTACTTCATCGGCATCGCGGTCACCTGCGAATCCTCTGGCATGCATCTCTCGCAAGCCAAGTATGCTACGGGGATTCTGGACAAATCCGGCATGACTGCCTGCAAGTCCGCGACCTTTTCGCCGACTCGACTGAGTACCGGAGCCTCGCCGGGGCGCTCCAGTACCTCACCTTCATGTGCCCTGACATCGCGTACAACGTTCAGCAGGTGTATCTTCACATGCACGACCCTCGCGAGCAGCACCTCACGGCTATCAAGCGCATCTTGTGATACGTCAAGGGCACAATTTCTCATGGACTCTAGCTTCACTCGTCTTCGCCGGACTCCATGGTCACCTACACCGACACTGACTGGGCCGGCTGCCCCGACACTCGACGTTCCACGTCGGTCTTCTGCATCTACCTCGGTGACAACCTCGTCTCATGGTCTTCGAAGCGGAAACACACGGTCTCCCATTTCAGTGCCGAGGCTGAGTACTGTGATGTGGCTAACACCATTGTCGAGGATAGTTGGATTCATCAACTCCTCCATGATCTTCATCGGCCATATCCTCCTGCTATGGTTGTATTTTTTGACAGTGTTAATGTCGTCTACATGTCCACGAACCTCGTCCAGTGCACTAAACACATCGAGATCGACCTTCTATTCTTTCGCGATCATGTTGCATGGGCCAGGTCCGCGTGCTACATGTTCCCTCGTCTCGGTAGTTTGATGATATCTTGACAAATGGTCTTCCAGCACCGTTATTTCTAGATTTTCGATCCAATCTCAACGTCCGTCCTCCTCCCGTTGTGACTGTGGGGGAGTGTTAGACAGATATGTCACGTAGAGTGACATATCCCCTAAATCGTGGAGAGTCCTTATTTGTATGAGCAATGGAAAATGCCCAACTGTGCTCAATCTTCTCACACCATGTGCCTCCATTAATGCAGCTCCTCCATTTAAGCCGGGCGATGCACTCGTAGCTTGATGGCCCACAAGTATAGGGGATTTATCGTAGTACTTTCGGTAAATAAGTGTGTCGAACCCAACGAGGAGCAGAAGGTGTTCACAAGCAGTTTTGATCAAGGATTCACTGTAAATACAAGCAAACAGGTTCTCAGGAGTTTTTGATATTGCAAATAAATAAAGTACGAGTAAATAAAAGACAATAATAATAATTACAGCAAGTGGCCCAATCCTTTTCAGAGCAAAGTACAAGCCGGTTGTTTTACTTATGATGTCTAAACGTTCCTGAGGACACACGGGAATTTCATCAAGTGCTTTCGCTTCACGCATCTGAATAATCTTTATCGGTTTGGTAGGTGTTGTGTGGGTGAACCTATGCTAATGCACTACCCCAACTTGGACTAATGCATACGTGTGATTATACCCCTTGTAAGCATCTGCAAATACAAGAAAGTAATTAAGATAAATCTAACCACAACCTTAAACTTTGAGATCCTACACTCCCTCATGCCTTGGTTTCCCAACAGGGGTTTAAGTTTCTGTCACTCCAGCAACCCCACAATTAGTAGCCAAATACACGATGCATTCTACTAGGCCCATAAAGGTGAAGTATCGTGTAGTCGACGTTCACATGACACCAATATAAGAATAGCACCACAACTTAAATATCAAACCATTAAATATTACTCAACATAATTCCAGTTTAACATCTTGACTTCTCCCATGTCCTCAAGAACTAAAAGAACTACTCCCAAGACATCATATGGATCATAATCATAGTTGATATAGTGATGAATAACAATCTTGACATAAACCTTATTCCAATGGTTTAACTCGATAGCATCAACTACAAGGAGTAATTAACACCGAGAAAGTTTCCCCTATGAACTAGATAAGATCAAACCCAAGATGTTACAGCAGGACGAAGTGGAGATGGTGGTGTTGGTGATGGAGATGATGATGATGATCCCCATGAAGTCCAGCTCGATGACGGTGATGATGGTGACGATTTCCCCCCTCCGGGAAGGAATTTCCCCAGCAGATTTATCCCTGCCGGAGAGCTTTTCTCTCTCTGTTGTTTTCCACCACATCGCGGCGGCGGAATACTTCTGTGATCCTCCCCCTCGTATTAGGGGACGGATGACTATCGGCATTGCTGTCGTCATGACACAGCCTCTTTCACTTCTCGTAGAAGAAGGATGGAATCAAAAATGGTTGAATGAACCAGCCTAAGTGGGTTCAATTCTAAAGGATAATCATAGTCTTTGTTGCCTCGGTTGTCTACCGCTCTGTGGGTTGCTAGATTGGGCAGGAAAAAAGGAGTTATCAAGGAGTATGGGTGGTCCGTTTTTGCATCAGTTACCTTGGTTCGTAAGTACCCCTATTCTATTTGCTCAAAGGTCCAAAGTAAGATGCTTAACCCATGACATACCTTTCAAACTGTTTTGTTGGCTCCGAGCATTCTAAAAATAGAGTCATGCCTGGCGAGGCACTACCTTTGGGTGATGTACGACCGAGATCTTGTCAAGCGCACTGGATCTACTGTGGATATTCCTGCGGGAAAGGCCATGTTAGGCCGTGTGGTCGACGCCTTGGGTGGCCCCCATTTCACTTTACCAACCCCATGGAAACTCCCTCGAATCTGGACGTGCGCAGGGGCCTACTCCCCTACGTGAAAAGTCTTTAAAAGCTCAAAAGGAAGGAATACAATCGACAGAACGAACATCCTCCATTCTTTCAGTACCTTCAACAGTATAGATATGTTTAAAGAACTCATTCGTCATCCCACACATCTTCTCTGAAGGCTCTCGGTTACAACACCATCCGACCTATTAAGGCTAGTTATAGTATTCTTATTTTTCCGTCTACTTGCTCTCTAATGGAAGAAACGAGTATTCTTGTCACCATCAGTAAGCCACAGTACCTGTTACCTCTGTCTCCACATTATCTCTTCACGGTGATGTTCTTGGGGGGATGAAATATGCAAAGGGACGCTGTTAGAGGTGGGTCAGGGCCACTACACCATGCCTAGGCGCGACCAAGGTGTGGCCCACTCCTAGGGGTGGTGTGGGCCCCACCTAGCCCGCCTCAGGCTCCCCTTTTGGCTTCCTCTGGCATCTAGAAAAATAGGAACTTCTGGGTATTTTCCTAGAATTGCTGATCTTCAGAAACATGGTATCTTGACGGTCCTTTTTCTAGCAAAATTCTGACTCCGGCAGTTAATTCTTCAATTATCATCTCTAAATATGAAATATATCAGTGAATAACAACAAATTATGATATAAAATAGCGATGCAATTTGTAAATATCAACTCCCCCCAAGCTTAGACCTCGCTTGTCCCCAAGCGAAAACTGAACTCAGTAAACCAGACCACGGGTTTATGGAGTGAACTATCGATAAACATAATTCAGACAAGAAGCATCACACTTACCAATACACAAGTCATTATAGACAACAACTTCCTCTTATATAACTTAACTTGCAATGAGTAAGGGTGTCACTAATAGAGGTGCACAGAGAAAATCATAATTGGTGATGGAAAATTATGATATAAAATAGTGATGCAATTTGGACGTATCAACTCCCCCAAGCTTAGACCTCACTTGTCCCCAAGCAAAAACTGAACTCAGTAAACCAGACCACGGGTTTATGGAGTGAAGTGTCGATAAACATAATACAGACAAGAAGCATCACACTTACCAATACACAAGTCATTATAGACAACAAATTCCTCTTATATAACTTAACTTGCAATGAGTAAGGGAGTCACTAATAGTGGTGCACAGAGAAAATCATAATTGGTGATGGCAAACTTTTGTTCTAGGTCAGATAACAATTAACAGATTGTACTTATCTTTCAAGCAGAGTCTTTATATTAGAACTTATTATAGAAATCACGTGCTTAATCATTACAGTCTCTTTACAGTCGTTGATAACTTTCAAGTTATATTCATTCAGATAAAAGCATTGGGTTCCACAAGGAAGGATAAAAGACATGACTGAATACATCAACACACATAAATGGCTGGATCACAACAACTCAAATGCTTTCTTGAGATAGAGGGTAATAGGTTTACTGACTCAACATAAAAGTAAAAGATAGATCCTTCGCAGAGGGAAGAAGGGATCACTCATGTGCTAGAGCTTTTTGTTTTAAATGAATCAGAGGTATGAAAATGTAATTTTGAGAGTGGTGTATGTCTATGTCAACGAATGGTATTGAATGACCTATTATCCTCCCTTGTTAAATGGCTTCAAGAGCGGTTCCCTTAGAGAGAACAATAAAGTTCGTCTTCTCCTTTGTTTAAACAAGCTAAGTTCATGATTTCTCAAGCCCATAGTGTTAGGAGACTTTTGATTATTTGTTTATTTTATATTTTAGTGGGCCAGGCACCCGTTTGCCAGCTCTTTTTTTAATATTATGGACTAGCACATTATGCATGTTAGTCAAGGTGTGAAGCCAAATAAACTTGAAAGAGATAATAAAGCATCCAACACTTCCTCATGAGCTAAAATAGGAGCACAAAATAGGTTTAGTAGTTTTGAAGGTTTTTAAAGGTAGCACACAAGCAATTTAGTTGGAGTGGCGGTGAAATACCACATATAGGTAGATATGGTGGACACAAATGACGTGGGATTTTGGTTCAAGGTTTGGATGCACGAGAAGCATTCCCTCTCAGTACATGTTTTTGGCTAGCAAGGCTGGGTAGCAAGCATAAGAGTTGAGTGAAACAAACAAATATACATGTGATAGAAAACAATCATGCAACCTTCCTTGAAAGTATAAACTATTTTAACTTGAGAATACTAAGCTTATGAGCCAACAACAAAGAAAGATAATGGAATAATGTATCTACATGTATTTCTCTCTTTTCTACTCAAGCATCAAAGTATTGTTGCTACTGACCAATGCTAAGTTTGCCAAGACCAACTAGATTTCCTTTATGCTCCCAATGTGATACCAATACTAATCAACAAGATTAATCATATAACAGAAATTACAAACTAAAATAAGGTGTGCATACAGTAAATGATAAAACTTCTCATTAATATTTCATAGCGGCAACTCTCACCAAGAGATACATAGATAATCAACTAAAGGAGAGATACTTCCACACTACAAACTATCCTATATGATAACTTCACTACTCATGATATGACTCTACTGAAAAGTAAAAAAGGTAAAAGATAATAGTGTGATACCGCGACACTCCCCAAGCTTGGAACAAGCCAAGGGGATGCCAATACCAATGACGAATTACTCCTTCGGTGGTGGTGGTGCGTCCTTAATAAGCTTATCTACCAACTCCTTCAACTCATCAATCTTGTAGGTGAGAAGACGAATCAACTCCGTATTGTGCTCAATACGATTCATGAACTTGTCAGACTGTGAGTCCCAGCTCTTGGAATTATTTCCCCACTCTTCTTTCAACTGAGAGCTTATTTTTCCTGCACTGTTAGAACGATCTATATCCCAACCAGCGGGTAACTCTGCCTTAGGCACTCTTTGGAATTGATGCTTATGGATTAAAGTATGAAAGGGGTTATTGTTGCCTGAAGAAGGTTTCCTTTGAGCTAACAAGTGACATGGAACCCCTCCTCCAGTGCACAACCGCGCTCCTCTCTTGAACTTGAGAGGGTTTGCCACCACTCCAATGCTTGCAATGGTGGTGCGAGGATATGGACGCCGGTCTTCTTCTACTTCCTCTTCAGATTCACTCTTGACCTCCTCCTCTGGCTTGGGATTTTGGAGATCATCTTCCGAAGGCTCCTTGCCCTCGTTGTTGTTGGTGGAGACCATAGTGCCTCTAAAACTGAGAACAAATCCTGACAGAAACATATCGAAACGAAAACACGACGAGAAAAAGATATACGGACCTCGGGAGATCCGGGGGATTATATAGCAAAAAAAATTCATGACAAAAGGAAGGTACAGGGTGAAATCGGGTCGGAGAGGAGCTCCGGGACGCCCACACCATGCCTAGGCACGGCCTGGGGCTGCCCCACGCCTAGGGGTGGTGTGGTGCCCTCGGGCAACATCTCCTACCCGTTTTCGTCTCAAAGTTTTTGTTGGTCGAAGGCAACTAAGGGATCAAGTCAGTTAGCTCGTTCGACGATCCTGTAGTAATTGCAAATATATTTGCTGGGTCGTACGCAAGTTCATAATGGCGACAACCCCCGAGTAAACGAGGGATCATGCGCTTATTTGGCTTCGTAACGCGGTGCACCGGCGTGAGCCTTTCATATGATATATTGTTTCCACCAATCACAACACTCGCATGTTCCCTGAGGCTTGATGAAAATATTTTTGTATGAAGATTCTTGTCAATTGCAGCACTCGCATGTTCCTTGAGGCTTTTGACCAAGAATCGTAATGTAACTCGCAGCCCTCGAGTATTGCTAGGTAGCTGCGCTTCGTTGATAACCAAAGCTCCCGATGGGAGTACTAGTAATTGATAGTCTTTTTTGTCAGTCTTAGCACTCGCATGTTCCCAGAGGCTCTCGATGAAAATTGTAATAAACCTTGCATCCCCCGAGTATTACCGGGTAGATTGCGATATATCGATAACCAGAGCTCCCGATGGGAGTAGTAGTAGCCGACAATTCTGAAGAGTTCCCGAAGATTTGTTCGAGTAATAATAATTATATAGAATGAACCAGAATTTTTATTCATAATATGCAACTGGGGTATACATTATTCCGACGCTTGGCTAAAAATCCCAATTATAAAGTAAAGTAAGATAAACAGCCGAGGCTTAAGCATAGAAGCCCCACAATTGTGCAACGTTCCATGGGTTGCCTTCCTCTTGTCCTCTTGTAGTATTCTTGATGCAATAGGCTCCTCCTGGAATGACTTCAGTAATGATGTACGGTCCTTTCCATGGAGATTCAAGCTTCAGATTTCCCTTCTGCTTTAAACGTAGTACTAAGTCACCTACGTCAAAGCTTCGAGTGCGCACCCTTCGACTGCGGTAGTTTCGTGTCGCCTGCTGATAAACTGATGTTCTTGCTAGAGCGATATCTCGAGCTTCATCAATGAGGTCCACAACATCTTGTAACGCCCTGACAGAAGCTTTCTCATTATATGCGACGACTTGCGGTGCTTCAAAGCGATCGTCGGCAGATAGGACGGCTTCGGCTCCGTGTACGAGGAAGAAAAGAGTGTACTGTGTCGATCTATTTGGTGTAGTCCGCAGGTTCCAAAGTACTGATGGTAGTTCTTCGACCCACGCTCCGGCTAAACTTGTGAGGTGTTTCTTAATGCCATCGCAGATTAAACCATTGATCCTCTCTACCTGCCCATTGGTTTGGGGTGTGAAACCAAAGCAAAGCTGAGCTTGATGCCATTGTCTTCACAGAATTCATGAAATTCTCTAGAAGCAAAGTTGGTTCCATTATCTGTGATGATGCTATGTGGTACACCGAAGCAAAGTTGACAACCGTTGTAGCTATTTGATTGGTTACTGGTATGGCCTCAATCCATTTGGTAAATTTGTCGAATGCTACTAACATATAAGTATGTCCCCCTGGCGACGACTTTGGCATTGGTCCAACCTGATCGAGTCCCCATTGGGCAAAGGGCCATGCCAAAGGTACTTTCATGAGATCCGTAGCAGGTGCATGCGGTTTTGGTGAGAAACGTTGGAAAGGATCACACTTGCGGACCAGGTCTCTGGCATCAGCTGCCGCTGTTGGCCAATAAAACCCAACTTTGAAAGCTTTAGCCACGAGTGCTCGGCTGCTCGCATGATGCCCGCACGTACCTTAATTTATTTCTCGCAATAGAGCCTTTCCATCGTCGATGGCGATGCACCGTTGGAAGATGACAGAGATACTTCGCTTTTAAATTTCACCAGCTACTATAGTAAGCGCTTTAGAGCGACGCACAGTGCGCCTCGCTTCGGCTGGATTGTCCGGTAATTCCTGCCAAAGTAAATATGCCAGTAAAGGCTTAGTCCATATATGCACGAGGAGGAGAACTTGTTGTTCGGGTCCAACAGTAATGTTTCCCCACAGACGGTGCAAATTGTCTGGGGCGCTCCCCGACAATGCCCACCATGAGGGGCTTAGGGTTGACGGAATCCTGCAGGCTAACACGCGACATTCGTAACCAAACAAACGGGGAGAGAGATTTCCCCAGGTTTGGGGCCTTCAATGAGGTAAAATCCTTTACTTCCTGCTTGTCTGATCTTAATTATTGAAGTATATCGAGTTACAATGGGGTAGCCGATAGGCTATGGTGGTGGTTTCGCCGAGAAGCAAGGGTTCTAGGCTCTAGATCTGATCTTGCGGTGGTACTACACGTGTAACTTATGTTTCGGTAGGCCCTCTCCTGACCTTTATATAGCAGGCCAGGTCCCGAGAGTTCTATCCGGATTCGACTAAGTTACAAAGAGATCTATTCTAATCTTTCCTTGTACGGCATCTTCTTGCCTTGTCCGTCAAGAATCCTCCTTCGAGTAAGTCTCCTCTTCCGGAACCGACATGTAGGCCCACCTCGAATATTGGGCAATCTTCATGGACCCCCAGTTGGGTCGGGGGAGGTAGTCTAATGTTGGTTACGCGAAAGATAATACCCACATCAGCAACCCACATTAATGGGCCCCTCTCCAAGGAGAGCCCATTAAGGGGATGTATGTTCCCCAATGGATAAGGATGGGGCAGCTAGGGTTAGGATTTTGGACTGGGGCCACCTTGGCCGCCGCCCCACCCCCTTGGCCGGCCACCCCTCCCCCTATATAAGTTGGGAGGGCACGTACATGGGGAGGAGAATTCCTCTCCTCTGCCATGAGCCTCCCCTCTCTCTCTCTCTCACTACTGCTCTCTCTACTTAATATAACAATAAGAGAGGAGGTCTTAACTAATATAAAACCCTAGGAATAATAGACAAACAAAATAGGTTTTAGAAAAAAAATTAAAAGTTTCTATCAAAATATGCAATGTGATGATGACATGATATCATAATGATGCAAAAATGAGAACAACAAGCAAATCTAATATAGGGAAAACCCTAGGGAAGGGAATAGAAAAGATGGATATCCGCCTGTGTGTGTGTCGTCCTCATCCATGCAGTCCGCAGGTCTGCTGTCTAGTACGACATCCATCGATTAGTCAGATTCCCGTTCTTGTAATTCAATCTTGGTTTGGTTCAATGTGCTCGGCTAGGGGTTAATATTTTCTGGAGACATGGATGACTCGATCATGTTCATGCAGTGGGCCCTAGACACGCCTGACGACATTGATTTCGGCCATGGTGTTGCCGTGTTGGTCTCAACGACAATCAGACACGTCTAAGAGATGGGTTTAGCCCATAAAAGCATGGCTCCAGGAGAAAAACCCCCTAGCTGCAGATAAACAACAAGACGTTGGATTTAGAGCATCTCCAGGCTTCCGGCAGGCGCGCTATATCGCGGCGCGCTAAACCTCAGATTCTGCGCGTTGTAAACCGTTGCCGCGCGCCGGAGCGATTTCTCCCCCGCCGGGTGCGCTATTTTGCAGCGCGCGTTGGCGCGGTAAAATAGCACCTTCGCCGGACGCGCCATTTTGCAGCGCGCGGGCGCGGCGCAAACAACAAACACACACAAGTATGCATCCAACAAGATCAAACAATATATAAAAATTCACAAATAAATTGTACCATCCAAATACAATACATTGTTCACAATAATACTTCACACCAAATACAACACGTCCAACATACAACAATACAACATGGTTTTCAGACAATACAACACATAGTTTTCAAACAAATATAACAAATATGCAACTATTGTTGTCCAGTCCAATTCCACCATTCTTCCATGAGATCTTTTTGAAGCTCATCATGTGTGTCGTTGCACCGAATGGCATGGTATGAGGCAATGAATCGGGCAATCCTATGTGCGGATCTCCTCACTTGCACGGGAACCCCCATCAAGTCGTAGTGGGTATGATCCACATCTTTTCCGCGATCATCCTCTATAATCATGTTGTGCATGATTACACACGCGGCCATGATATACCAAAGGCATTCTTGATCCCAAAATCTAGCCGGTCCTCTAACAATGGCAAATTGGGCTTGCAAAATCCCAAATGCTCTCTCTTCATCTTTCCTAGCCGCCGCTTGTGCATTGTGGAATTGGGTTTGCTTCTTACCTCTTGGTTGAATAATTGGCTTCACAAATGTTTGCCACCTTGGATATATGCCGTCGGCGAGGAAGTAGCCATAGTTGTACTTGTGGCCATTTGCTTCAAACTCCACCAATGGACCTTCCCGCATTGCAAGTCTTGTCATTAGTGGTGACCGTTGAAGAACATTGATGTCATTGCAAGATCCGGGCATTCCAAAGAAAGCATGCCATATCCAAGTCTCTTGGTCGGCCACCGCTTCAAGTACTATGGTGGCATCCTTCTTGTAGCCTTTGAATTGTCCATGCCATGCCGCTGGACAATTCTTCCAACTCCAATGCATACAATCAATGGAACCAAGCATACCGGGAAACCCCCAGTTGGCGTTGATCTCCAAAAGTCTTGCCGTGTCTTGAGCATTGGGGGCTCTCAAGTATGTGGAGCCAAAGACATTGACAATTGCAACGACAAAGCGCTTCACACACAAGATAGAAGTGCTCTCTCCCATGGCCAAATGATCATCAATAAGATCCGCCGGTATACCATATGCCAACATACGCAAGGCGGCTGTCACCTTTTGATATGTGCTATGACCAAGTTCTCCGGCGGCATTCCTCCTTTGCTCAAAGAAGCGATCATATTTGGTGACCTCCGTTGCAATGTGCTTGAACAAGTTGAGACTCATCCGGAAACGCCGCCGAAAATAGCTTTCGGGGAAAATCGGATTCTCATTGAAATACGACCGCATCAACTTCTCATGCCCTTCAATCCTTTCTCTCCACAACTTCTGTCTACCGAACACCGATCCACCACCCTCTTAACGGCGCGGTATGCTAATAGTATCGATATGTTCTCCTCTTCTTCTTGGTCGAACTCGTCATCCGATGAATCATATGATGAACTCTACAAACATATGTATAAAATTACTTCACTATGAACTATTGTAGATAATTGGCGAGTAATAGAGGCCGGCCGGCGGAGGTTCATACCTTGCGAGCAAATGGGCGAGCACCATGGGCGCGCCATGTTGCTAGCAAGCTCGAGGACGACGAGGACGACATGTCGACGCCTGCGCGGAGGAGAACGCGACGGCGGCGCGAAGGGGGCCGCGGAGAAGGAGCGCCGACTACAACTCGTCGCTGGCGGCGGCGCGAGCGACACAGTGCGGCGGAGCGTCCGCCGCTGCCAGGAGGAGGTGCGGGCGACGCGGATCTATGACGCGGCGCCGCGCAGAAGCGGGGGCGGCGGCGGCTGGATTTCGCGCCGGCGGTAGGTGGGGAAATGAGGGCGCGGGCGCGGGGGGAGGAAATTTCCAGCCGTTGGCTTTTTCGCGCTTGGACGAGCGTTGCCGCGCGCTGTAGCCGACGCGCCAGATATGCCGCTCCGGTTTGTGCAAAACGCCGCGCGTCCTAAAATTTTTACAGCGCCGCGCCGTTTACCGCGCCTGCTGGAGCGCCACATTCCTTCCCGCGCGCGCTATATCGGACGTTTTTATGCCGCGCGGCCGATATAGCGCGTCTGTTGGAGATGCTCTTAGCCCACTAAATCATCGCTCCGGGAGAGGAAAAAAAAAGCTCCCAATGAGTTCGAGCAACCAAACTCGTCCAGGATGTTCTTAGTTCTACCCACACCAAGATTAGTCTAACTCGTCAGGTGTTGAGGTCGAATCTGGCTAAAAAACATCATCGTTTGTTTCTTGCAAATATACATCAAGTTATCACACATGCACCAAATACGTCCAATTTCAACGCATATACCAACTCCATGTTTGTATTGTTATTTTACCACACACAAACACACCTCTGATTTTTTTGAACTGTATTCCTTTTTTCCCTGAAAGTTATATCCGGAGAATAACATGATGCCATCACTGATTCACCTACTAGCAACGCTACTTCGGTGAGATAAGAGCATCCCCACTCGTTGGCGCTCCTCACGCCCAAATCCGGCGAAATTTTCGTCCGGATTGGAGGAAGATTTGGCCTGGGGAGCGCCGAAGTTCCAGCCGTCCCCCCGGCAGGAAACCCCCAACCTCAACAATTTGACATATTTCAAACAAATTTAACATAAAATTTAATAAGTTCGGCGACCAAGAGTACGAAAATTGCTGAAACAAATTCGGCGATAATCAGTACAATGTTTAACAAGTGCTGAAACAAATGAAGCACACAATTTCACAATTTTTCAAACAAATTATGACAGACTAGTTGGCGTCGGCGTTGGCGTTGCCTCGGAGCGTCCATATGTGCTCCACCAGATCATCTTGCAGCAGCTGATGCATTGTAGAGTCTCGAATCTCCTGGCGCATAGCAATGAAGGCGGCCCATGATGGAGGCACCTGGTGATTAGGCTGTGCAAGAGGACTCTCTCTCTCATATGGTGCTTGTTGCTCATCCAGAGGAACCGGATGCTTTCGCTCATTGTCAATAATCATATTGTGTAGGCAAACACAACAGTTCATCACCTCCTACATCTGATCTTTGGACCAAGTCATAGCGGGGAACCGGACGACAGCAAATCTCTGCTGGAGGACACCAAATGCACGTTCGACGTCTTTTCGGCAAGCTTCTTGTTTCTTGACAAACTCGTAAAGTTTGGGGGTGCTAGGGTTCGAGATAGTCTTCACAAATGTTGCCCACTTTGGATAGATACCGTCTGCAAGGTAGTATCTTTTGTCCCTCAACAAGCTTGGAAAAGACCAGGGAGCAGTTTAGGACGTTGATGTCATTGTTGGATCCAGGCATAACAAAGAAAGAGTGCCAAATCCAGAGATCATGGGTAGCCATTGCTTCAAGTATCATAGTGCAGCCTTTTTTGTGACCCTTGTACATTCCCTGCCACGCAAACGGACAGTTCTTCCATTGCCAATGCATGCAGTCAATGCTTCCAAGCATCCTTGGAAAACCCCTAGCTTCATTTGTTGCAAGGATCCTCTGAGTGTCTTCGACAGTGGGTGATCTCAAGTAATAGTCCCCGAACACTGCTATGACGGCCCTGCAGAACCGGTAGAAACAATCAAGGGCGGTGGACTCCGCCATCCGAAGATAGTCATCTGCACTATCACCGGGAGCTCCATACGCCAGCATCCTCATAGCCACTGTGCACTTCTGCAGTGATGAAAATCCAACCAAACCAGTGCAATCCGCCTTGCATCTGAAGTAGGGGTCAAAGTCTCAGATGGCATACACAATTTGCAGAAATAGCTTTCTGCTCATCCTGAAACGACGCCGGAAAACACTCTCACCGTGCAATGGATTGTCGGCGAAGTAGTCGGCGTAAAACATGCAGTAGCCCTCCATTCGCTGTCTCGGCTTGCACTTCCGGCGACCTGGTGCCGACCCACCACGTCGGCCAGTTGCCAGTCCGGCGTACATGCTTGACAAGCAACCGATGATCATCATGTGCTCCTCGTCTTGGGCGGCTGCTGCCATCTCTTCTTGCATAAGCTCGACGAACATCTGCTCCTCCTCTTCGTCCGAGTCCATGGCCGGCGAGGCAAATGGACGAACACCTGACGAACGTGGTCGAGGCAACCCGAGCCGCGAGCGACGAGGAGTAGGCCAAAGTCGGAAAACAGGCCGGCGGAGGAGCAGCCAGATAGGCCGTCGTCGAAAGACGGCGGAATATAGGCAGGTGGGGAAGGAGGGACGGCGGAATCTGGGCAACAAGCCAGCGGGGTGGTGCCGGCGGCGAGAGAGATACAAGGGGTGGGGGAGATTTTGAGCGAGGTGGCGGTGGGGTTCGTGTGTCGAGTCACCGACAGATCGGGCCCTTCTCCGCTTTTCACTCGTCCGGAGTCCCCGATGGGTCCCCGGGGGGCTGGGGATGGCGTGGGCTCGCCAGATGGATGAAGGGCCAAATCCGGACGAAAACGAGGAACCGGGGATGCGACTAGGCCAAATTTCGCCGTCCGGATGAAAAAACGTCGCTCGGGGGCCTCGTCGGGGAGACGAGTGGAAATGCTCTAAGATCTGGCCTGTTGCAGTTTCATGCAATGGCACAATCTTACCAGCAATCTGGCAGAGCGTTTAGATGCAGCGACCTACAGTACGCTCTTTCCTTCTTCAAAATAAACACTGGAGCTTATTAGAATAGAAATGCTTCTCTGTTCGGACCCAAGGTCCACATTTCCAGAACAAAGAGAGGAAGAAGCTGATATGGCGCATGGGTCCAACTTCTAGCCATGCTAGGACAGCCTAAAGTGGCATGGCAAAAGTGGAGGCGGAGCCCAGACTGTCGGTAGGCCCAAGCGGCCAACTAGCAGCAAACTGGCCGCCGACGTTGATGTCTCTGTACATCTGTACTTGGCCACTTGAGTGCTCATCCTCATCCCAAAAGTTCAAGTTCAATTATTTTTTACTCCCTTCAACCTACTATAACTTCTTCCAAGACTTGAGTATAAATTGGTCCTTCTGTCTTAAAAGAAACTGTTGAAATTTTTTTAGATACACATGTATATACACGTTAATAATATATTTGGATACAACTGTATCTAGATAAAGTGGAGCAGCTTATTTTAGAATGGAGAAAGTATAAGAATTATGCAACAGAGGGAGTAAGAAATTGATCTAATGTTGTACTTTCTCAACGTTAAACGGGCCTTTGAGTGTTATCTTACTAGAACAAGAGTCCGCCAAGACAATCGATGACTCATGCTTTTGCACCTTCAATGTCGAATCTGAATGCACTGCGATAAAAGCATCTCCAGCGGAGCGATCCAAACCGATGATCCAAATTGTCGATTCTATCCTAGTGCTCCTAGGGGCGTGGCCCATTCGGTCCGCTGTTGGTGAAAATTACATAGATTGCATACATATTTAGAATAAATTTTCTTCCAGAAAATTGATACATTAAACTAGAGAGGAATAAAACATAGTAGAAGACTCAATTGTCTTCATCTTGCCCTCTACTAGTCATCCTCGTCGGAGTGGTAGTGGCGGTGGCACATGGTCTCGTCAAAGACCTTAACGGTGAGCATGTCGTGGTTGTCGTACTTGAAGACGACGAAGTGCCCGACTTCAATGGCGTGCGCGCGGGTGAATCGCCTCCAACCGTTGTGGAGGTACATCTGACCTTGGCCGTCGAACAGAACCTCCACGGACCCTAGGACGGTCGCGCCACCGGCCACGCGCAGTACGTTGTCATGGGGCTCTTGCCCATCGACGATCCACATAATCTTCTGGGGTGGGACAGGCGTAGCTTATCCTTGTCCATGCCACGTGGATGGTGATGCCGAACTCGAACCCAGAGAGGTCGATGGCGACGGAATCAGGCGATGATGGTGGCGATGGGGACGGTGGTGGTGACGGGGATGGTGGTGGCTGACTGTGGCCTCTCCCACCACGCCTTCCTCGGCGACCTCGGCCACGGGTGGGGCCAAGTGGTCGTCCTAGACGCCCTCCCCTTGATCCTATGATGCCATCCATGGATGCCTAGATGACTATGGTGGTGGTGGTGAATGAAAGAAGATGAGTTTCTGGAAGAAAATGACCGTTGTTGGGCCTGTTAAAAAAGGCCAAGGCATTGAATGCCAGCACGGAGGTCGAAGCCGACATTGATGAAACCAGGTGGCCATCCTAGAAGTCGGGTGGCGCGGCCAAAGTACGAGTGCGGACGTGGATAGCTTTGGAGTCAGCCTACTTTCGTTCATGGCTAGAGAAAGAAGGCTGTTGGGCTAGTGCCATGTGAGTTCTTGGTCCACACGGGCGGACTCGGGAGGACACCCGTGTTGTCCACGTAGATGCATCGGCTCCCTAAATTTAGTGGACGGATGGGTTGTGCCCGATCCGTTTGGGTCGTGTCACTGAAGCGTGCGCGCCCGGGCCGCCTGCCCGTGCGGACCGGTTCAAACAGGTCCGAACTTTTTAGATCGCCCCGATGGAGATGGCATGAGAAGAGGTTGGAAGGCACCATGCCCTTCGTCCACGCTCACCATTGAGAAAGGGTGATACCGAACTTCACCAAACGATATTGTTCTGTTCAACACATATATTGTTGAGTTCTTAGAGCGACGAACTTATGCTAAACTCGTTGAAAATCACTTTTTTACCCTCATTTTGAATTTATTCTAAATCATTCAACCTATTTTTAAGAAAATCCCAAATACAACTCCAGATATGGCCATGCATTACTGGCGCAAATGCCTGAACCACTCTACATCCTTTAACCATGGGGGGCCAAAAGTCCAAAACCATTGCCTAGAAAATACTCCAAGGAGGTTGGCAAACCCTTGCCCCCCTTCCCTCCCACCCTCTTTTTTGAAGCAGATAGTTCATAGTGTTCATTATTAAAAAATAGCAGAAGAGTCACGGAGGAAGCGGGTAAAATGATACCCCCTCCCCCATCTAGGCCTCTTCCTCCTCGTTCTCCCATGTCGTCATCGCTAGCGTGGTCCACCAGACATTGACTGTGTGGTGCCGGCGACGACGGGGCTGTCTTTTCCCGTGGCATGGAAGATGGCGCGGGGAATCCTGACGACAACAGTGCGGCTCGGCCGGCGGCGGTCTGGCTCAGCCCACGAGTCTGGGTCGAAGGCGGTGCAGCGTCCCTGCTGTTCGCAGCGGGGTCGCGCATAGGTGAGGGCTGTTGGGGCGGGCCGTTTGCTCCTCGCGCGATAGCGGCGCTCCCTGGAGGAGGAGTGTCAACGATTACTAGGTGGTGGCGGCGCTATCAGTGGGGACTTTGCGGGGCCATCTTAGCCCGTCCAGGCTAGTAGGGGCCGGGCCTGGTGTATCCTTGCGGCTGCATCTGGTTGGCTGCCATGAAAGCATTGGAGGTAAGTCCCCCCCCCCCCCCGCGTGGTTGTGGTGCTGGTGCCGCTAATCCTAACCCCGTTATCCCCCTTTTCTTCTTCTAGGCCTTGCAATAGTGACCGCAATGAGACGAAGAGGATGGTTCCAAAACCGTGGTTGCGCGTACTAGTGGGCGGCAGGTTGGGTGAAGCACTACGGATCCTCCTGGCGGTGGTTTTTTTGGGGTCAGGAGAAATCAATGCCGACTCGTCTGGCACCGACGCGGTTACACATGCGGGTGTTGTCGTTCCTTTCCGGAGGACATCAGACATACTCCTTCCCTACTCCCTTCCACATATCGGGGGAAACTCTAGGACCAGTCTAGGCATCATCGTCGCTGCCGTCGCTTTCCTTCTTAAAGGTGTTGCTTGGTATGCAGCGCTTCAGTGTGCTAGAAGCATGGTAGGACTTCTCCGGAGGACGCAACAGTTGCGGTCGTCTTCGTTTTCGTTTTCGTCGATATGCTTGTGTCGGTGTTTTTTTATTTGTCTTTTCTTTTGGGCTTGGTTATGCTGCGATTCCAGCATATTAGTTATATGTGTGATTGCTATATTAATATAGCGGAACGAAACCATGTTTCGGCGAAAATGCTCCAACGACCGCCATACGAGATACGTACTTGCAATCTCCACCAACTCTGCCGTATCCGAAACCAAAAGAGAAACAGAGAAAAGAGTTTATGGGTAGGAGAACACGATCTAGAAGATCGACCAGAATCCATCTGAATCTAACCAATTTTTTAGCTCATAGAGGCGTGTACCGCCGCTAGCCTCTGTTATTGTTGCTATGCATTTGCAAGTTGCAACTGACAGGTATAGGCAGCACACATGTGCCATCGGATATATGGGCCCATGAAGAACAGCAATCGGGACCAGACCGGAAAATTGTCGTTCAGCTCCGGCGCAAGCTGTTGAACGAAATTAAGTTCTCAAGGAATTGTGCCAGGCAATGTGACCCGGCAGCCATGCCGTCTTGTCAAGTTGTTTGTCATCTTGATCCTGTGCTGTCCTGGTACTGCTAACTGCTAAGGTGAAAGTCACGTCCCACTCTTGCTAGTGGCCAGTTGTATAAGTGCAAGTGTGGCAGATGTCAATATCCACAGGATCCGGATAATAACTGTTAGTTTTCGGTTTTTGTCGAAATAAATGATCCGATTATATCCCAATAAAAAGGCTGGCCTAGATATGTTTATAGGAGGTGCCTGGAATTCAACTCTGAAACAGGTTCGTAGGTTTGTATTTTACACACCACTGATAACCACGTGATAATTGGCGGAAATTTAAGTTGCGCGCATCTAGCTCCTCCACCTGCCTCCATCGATTCCAGCACCGCTGCGCTGCGTAGTCGTTGTCGTGGAGGCCCCTGGACATCCGCCTGCCCGATCCTAGCCATCGTAGGCTCAATCGTTCTGTCCCCGCCCGTTCGCTGCTTCCTCTGCCGCCGTTCCTAGGGGAGCTCCCAAGGATTCCACTTCTGGGGCGACCGAGGCGACTTCAGGTGTAGGCAACGAAATGTATGCCCATCGGCCCACCGAAATAGAAGAAGGTGCAACCGTGTGGATAGGCGCCTCCTCGACCTCCAACGTCGCCGATGGCTACAGGTGTCGGTATGAACGACTGCGTCACCGACATGTTCGTCCCAACTTCCGGTATGTAAAATTTCTCTCATTTTATCTAAATTGTGGCATATTGGTTACATTTCTTATTTTCTTCGGTAATTTAATTATGTAGCTATGAGTTGCATACAGTTCCTACCTCGTATATGGACACTGGAGGAGAACGAGGTCAATATAGGTATTGAATCTCTTGATGATGATGATGTCGGTATTGTTGTTGGCTACAATGAGATAGACGGTGTCGAGGAGAATGATGAGATGCAGCCGGAGTTGGATCATTCTAGAGGTCTTGGTGGTAGGGTGTTGGTGGTGGCGATGATGACATAATGTCTGGCGATGAAGGTGGCTGGTTGGCTCTGGTGATAATGTTATGGCCGGTGGTATCAATGAAGATAGTGCTATGGCCGATGCCACAATTGAAGATTGTGGCCAAGATGAATTTGATCATCACATTGTTATTTGACCGTCGGCTAGTTATTTGATACTTCTTTTATTACATATGTTTGTTTTGACCATCGGAAACATGTTTGGCTGTGAGATTATTGTTGTATTAATTATGTTGTAAAACATATGCAAACTTCAAACTGTTTTTCTTCTGCTATTTGTTTGAACTATATGCCATAAACCCTAGTAAAATTTAGGTTACGGGCGCGCGGCCGAACAGATCCCGAATCTGCTAGCTTGCTGGAAGGCGGATTCTCCCCGATCGACACGCGTCGTCGCCGTTGTTGGTGCGGGATGGGTCGGCCATGTTGTTAAAAACCAACGGAGAAACCGAGGCGGACCGAACTGAACTGGTCGCAGTTCAAAACCGAACACAAGAAACTGCTCGCAGTTCAAAACCGAACGCAAGAAACTGCTCTGTCTCGCTAAGTAGCTGCCGCGCCCGCCTTTCTCTCCCTCTCTCTCCACATCTGGCTTACACATATGCTGAGGTCGGTGTCAGGGTCGACCTCCTCGAGGGGCATCGCCGCCGTGGTCGGCGTCGGCCCCAGGCTCGGCTCCGCGCTGGCTCGCAAGTTCGCCTCCGAGGGCTACACTGTTGCCATCCTCTCCCGCGACCTCGGTATGTGACATGCCCTCTCTGCTCTCGTCGGCGACGTTCTCAGTCGTCCATTCTTTATCCCGCCGTTCGTTCTTGCATGACGGCGACCGATAGATATATGATCTTGTCCTTGTCCTTGCGCGCCGGCCGGCAGATAAGCTGTCGCAGCTGGCGGAGGAGATAGCGCAGGAGGCCAAGGCGCAGGTGTTCGCGCTCCGCGTGGACTGCGCCGACGCGCGCTCCGTGCGCGAGGCCTTCGAGGGCGTGCTCTCCCTCGGCCCCGTCGAGGTGCTCGTCTACAACGCATGCGAGCCGCCGGGCGACGACGGCGACGGCGATGCCGTGGCCCGCCCCGTGCCCTTCCTGTCCATTTCCACGGACGCCTTCCACCGCTCTATCGCTGTCTCCGCCGCCGGGGCCTTCCATTGCGCGCAGCAAGTGCGTACCTACCTCCTCAATTCTTCCACCTGAGCTAGCTTCGGGTTGACATCGGTCTCTGCATGCCACTGCTCACAGGTCATCCCGGCAATGGTGGAAAGGGGCAGGGGCACCATCATCTTCACAGGCTCCTCGGCGTCCGTCAACGGATTCGCCGGTTACGCTGATCTAAGTAAGTCAAACAAGTTCAGATTTGAACATATCCGTTGATGTCGATAAGAACATCTTGAAAAGCTGATGGCCCATGTGTTCGCACGCTTAAAACGGCATGCAGGCTGCGGCAAGTTTGCTCTGAGGGGGCTGTCTCAGTCTCTCGCCAAGGAATTCCGGCCGGCCGGCGTCCACATTGCTCACATGATCATCGACGGTGCCATTGGTGACCGGAGGTTAGCGAAAACCCATCACATCATTCATGAATTCCTCTTCTCGGCCTATATATACGTAGTTCACGTTTGGTCTTCTCTCCAAGATTGGGACATTGCTTACCCTGTTGAGAAATGAGTCTAGGTACGTTCTGCGGCCAAGTACGTCATTTTGCCCTATTAACCAAAGATGACAGTAGGTCACACATATACGTATATGCCTTATTCCTTGTGCAAAGTCTAGAATTCCTTCCTAGCATATTGCCAAGTGGTTTTGGAATATTGTCCCTACTAGGTGTAGTGAGCTATGACGAGAACAAAGATGTGCTTCTACCACCAAAGTTTTGGGAGCTGATCTGATCCCAATTCTCATCACTTCCTCCCTAGCTAGCTAGCTCGGGAAGTGGTCCTCTGTATCATGTCCCCACCTGTAGTCTGTCGATCCGATGAAATCCATAAGAAATAGACCATTTTGGGGAAGACAACAAAAAGCAGTAGATGCTAGAATCCGGACGGCATGGATATATGTACATACGGCTTCTCTATTTGCCACGCTATAGACATTTGAGCTCTCTTTTGTGCTCCTCTGTACGAGATATTTGTCGGGCTGTCTCTATAGCACAGCTAGCTAATTATTATTATTCTAAAAGGAGAGGAGAAATGTTACTATGTTTATGTTATACTCCCTCCATTTTATAAGTTTAGCCAAAAGCAGCCAAAAGCATTCTCTAAGTTTGATTGATTTTATAGTAAAAATGTGAATACCTGCGATACTATATAAATATTAGTAGATTCACCATAAAATATATTTTTATATATTACCCCTATTCATAAAAGGATGTCGGTAAGTGTGTCTAAAATTTAGCTGTAACGACACTCATTAGTGCATATACATCCGAATTTAGATAAATCTCCGACATCCTTTTACGAACGGAGGGAGAGCGTAATATTTATTTCATGTTTAAGATGTCTACTTTTTGCTTTATATTTAGCTAACTTTGTAACTTTGACTTTTAATTAAATTTATAAGGCATCGGAACCAGAGGTAGTACAACTCACACCAAATACTTCAAAAAACGACTCCCTATATTCAAACTGAAGCTTTATCCTAAAAATTCAAACCTTTATAAGTTTGATCAAGATATATGGAAACTTATGCAAATAACTATATCAGATATATTTGGTACAAATGCATATTTTATGATGAATCTAGTGAAACTAATTAACTTGGCGTTATATGTGTTGATTATTATTATGTAATTTAGTCAAACGTAAATTATGGAAAAACTACAATGTCATTTAATCAGAATGCTAAGAGTATATGCTGTCATTTTTTTTTACTGAACTGTGTACGTACTTTTCTACTAGCAGTTACTACCTTCATTCCAAAAAGAAAAGAAAAATCCTACTATTTAGTTAAATATACTAAGTTTTGATTGAACTGTGTACATGCTTTTCTACTAGCATCAATATATAATGGTGATTTTTTTTGGGTTGGAGGAGGGAGAATAGAGAAACAGAAAGCTGACATAGAGCTAAGAGATAATCTCTTGGAAAATATAAAAGAAGACGATTTTCTCCATTGTACCATATGGCTTCCCTAAGTAACATAAATTTCTAATAAAATTTAATTAATTCTCATCTTTATAAAGAATGATAATAAAAATAATACACTGTAATTATTATTATTATAAAAATAGGCAGAATTAGCGATTAATCGGTCGGTTAATCGCTACTCATGTCTTGGCCGTGTCGAATACCTCTAGTCGTTTTATGTTAATCATTTAGCTCGACTAATCGATCTGACAACCCAATCACTTGGTATGTCGCTGATTAACTACTGCACTCGGGTTAAAAAAAAGTTGCAGCAAATAGGTTTGCGAACTTACAGCTCGATTGCGTAACTTTCCAAAAAAAAAAAAAAAGATTTCTCAAATCTTGGTGAGCCTCGCTGGCTCGCCAGCTGGAGAGGAGGCCACAGCAGATGGACCTGCACTCCTACTGACACATACTACTCCACTTTTTATATTGCGGCACCACGTGTATGTAGATCCCTGATTCTTTGTACCCTCGAAAAAAAGATCCCTGATTCTTTGAAGAGAAAGCACGCCATCTTTCGGTCTTTTGGGATCCTCCAACTTGATCGGAGGCTTTACCACCTGGCTCGCCCTCTACCCGGCACGTTACATAGAACCCCTCGAATCCATGCTTGGAGCTCCCTCGTTTCCCCTCAACTCGACACGGGCGCACCGAGCAGCGCGGCGAGACCGACCCGCTTCCCGGCTGCACGCCGCGTGCCAGCCGCTTTTGGGCAATGAGCGGCGACCTGTCACCGCCGGGATGGCGCCGTACGTCGGCGATCGTGTATATTCTGGGCCAACCAAGATTCGGATCCTTCTCGGATCGTCGTACGTTTCGCGAGCTCCAGACGCGAGCCGCCCATGAATGCGCCTAGTAGTTCCACGTATCGGTCGATAAAAGGTAGACGATCCCGGTGGATTAATCGGGAAGACGGCTCTGTCGGGTGATCTCGCCGCGCGCGGTCACCAACTCACCGTCGCATCGCATCCTGATCAGCACTGTAAACGGACCCGAGTTTATTTATAGGAGTGCTCTGCAGATCAACAGCGCCGGCGAAACTGACGGAATGTTGTTGCTCTATCTTCTTCTTGTCAATGGCCAGGTCGCAGAGGGGCAAGGCCAGGGCCGGCGCGGCCGACGCGGCGGGGGCGGACCCGGACGCGGTGGCGCAGAGCTACTGGCACGTCCACGCCCAGGACAAGAGCGCCTGGACGCAGGAGATGGACGTCCGGTCGCCGTCGTTTATGTAGCGGGAGGAGCTCATCAGGCATCAGCAGCAGTGGATGGTGCCGTGGAATCTCTAATCATGGAAGAACCGTTTGGGTGATGGTGCGGCTCTGGATCGGGAATCGTGTCCTCGTTCCGCGTCGCATGTCTTAGCTCTGGCGCGCTTAATTTGATGCGACGCGCGCGCGCCGCTTGCTTATCCATTTGGGCGTTGCTGCATACGAAAGCGATCGCAGTCACCGGCGACGGCGACATGTAAAATTCATGTTATTTCTACGACTTTTATTGCTCGTTTTATGCATGTGCCTGTGGTTGATGCTTTGCTACTGGAACTAGTAACTGTACCTTTGGACCATGTTAACGGATAGACTTTTTCCCAAAAAATGGAAAAAAAATATATACATGGAGGGCTAAGGGCATCTCCAAGACTTCGATCGGCACTTAATCCCTATACACCGACCACGTTGGTACCTTTTTGAATTGTTAGCAGGAGAACTACTAAATTTATTGAATAGGTAGAAATTGGTCCAGTTTATGAGGAAAACCGGACCCAACAACCACACGGATGAACACCTTACAGATTACAACGCAACACCACAACACACGAAACAACCACCCGCCTTGTCTAACCCAGCCAAGAGGCGAGAGGTCAGAACACAGAGCCACAGACCGCTTCACAACCGAAGCAAGACAACTCGCAAACACAACTCACGCTCGAGATGGCACGTGCCAACGTACGATCCACCCTTGAATGCCAAGAAGATAGTGGCGGTGTGGACTGCAGGGCCCGACCAGACCCGAGGAGAGCGCCGTTGAAAAGATGACGCTTCAGTGTACATCATGCCCTAGAGGCCCACGCTCCAGTAGTTGCCAACCTTGGCTACTCCGGTGACTGTCTTGGGACTCCTCATGCAACCCGAATATTGCCTCCAAGGAGGGAACGACACAATAGCGCCGCCAATGCCTGAACCAGCGAGCTGGGTCTGGGGTTTCCCCCGTCGCACATGAGGAGGCATGGAGAAAGAGGCATAGGCAACGCCTTCAAGAAGGTGATGACGCCCACAGGCGTCGCTGTTGTCCGCAACCGCATAGGGATTTCTCCCAGCCCTCACAACAACCTCGCTGTCCGCAAAGAGCAGGCCATCCTGGACCAAAGGCTGGACACACCACCGATGAGAGGCAAACAAAAGCTGCCGGTGAGGGGGGCGATGACCACCTCAGGCCCCATCCATGCCAACCCAACCACGCTACAGCTCCGTCATCCCGTCCCCGTGTTGGCGGAAGGATGCAACGCCCATCAGCGGCCCCATTCCTCTCCCATCAACCTCCACCACCTCAACCTAGCCTGAAGCTGCAGCAATCCACTGGACCCGCCTCCGACCACCACTTTCGGGCCGACGGTGCCATTCATCTCCAGCACACACTGGAGGATGCAACACCGCCAGCACAACTCACGTCAGCCCAGCTTCCACCATCCAGCACAGCCAGCTACAGCCCCATCGGGCGACCACCTTCCTCCGCATGCAGACGGTCAGATCCGCGCGAAACTGCACGGTGGCCGACCCGCATCTTGATGTCTACGGGTGCTTCTATTCTTGTAGACAGTGTTGGGCCTCCAAGAGCAGAGGTTTGTAGAACAGCAGCAAGTTTCCCTTAAGTGGATCACCCAAGGTTTATCGAACTCAGGGAGGAAGAGGTCAAAGATAACCCTCTCATGCAACCCTGCAACCACAAAGCAAGAAGTCTCTTGTGTCCCCAACACACCTAATACACTTGTCAGATGTATAGGTGCACTAGTTCGGCGAAGAGATAGTGAAATACAGGTGGTATGAATGTATATGAGCAGTAGTAACGGCACCAGAAAATAGCTTGATGCTACAACTGGCGTGTGGTTGATGGTGGTAATATTGCAGG
The DNA here is from genome assembly GCF_019359855.2 of Lolium perenne. Lineage (NCBI taxonomy): Eukaryota > Viridiplantae > Streptophyta > Magnoliopsida > Poales > Poaceae > Lolium > Lolium perenne. Next base: position 121,620,480 of record NC_067250.2, on the reverse strand, counting down.
CAGTACAGATGCAGTAGAACAGTAAACAAGCAGCGATTTCAGTATTTGGGAACAAGGCCTAGGGATTATACTTTCACTAGTGGACACTCTCAACATTGATCACATAACAGAATAGATAAATGCTATACTCTACACTCTCTTGTTGGATGATGAACACCACTAATTGTGTAGGATTACACGAACCCTCAATGCCAGAGTTAACAAGCTCCATAATATTCGATATTCATGTTTAAATAACCTTAGAGTGCATGATAGATCAACACAACTACATCAAGTACTAACATAGCATGCACACTGTCACCATCACACTATGAAGGAGGCATAGATCACATCAATACTATCATAGCAATAATTAACTTCATAATCTACAAGAGATTACAATCATAACCTACGCCAAGTACTACACGATGCACACACTGTCACCATTACACCGTGCAGGAGGAATAGAGTACTTTAATAACATTACTAGAGTAGCACATAGATGAATAGTGATACAAAACACATTGCAATCATAAAGGGATATAAATAAGCACTTCACTATGCTATTCATAACAGTGAATAAGTATTCTGTGAAATATAGCCTAAGAGACCCACACGGTGCACACACTGTCACCTTTACACACGTGGGACAAGGAGTCTCCGGAGATCACATAAGTAAAATTCACTTGACTAGCATAACGACATCTAGATTACAGTCATCATCATATGAATCTCAATCATGTAGGGCAGCTCATGAGATTATTGTATTGAAGTACATAGGGAGAGAGATGAACCACATAGCTACCGGTACAACCCTTAGCCTCGATGGAGAACTACTCCCTCCTCATGGGAGACAGCAGCGTTGATGAAGATGGCGGTGGTGTCGATGGAGAAGCCTTCCGGGGGCACTTCCCCGTCCCGGCGGCGTGCCGGAACAGAGACTCCTATCCCCCAGATCTTGGCTTCGCGATGGCGGCGGCTCTGGAAGGTTTCTCGTACCGTGGATTTTCGTATCGAAGATTTAGGTCATGGACCTTTAAATAGGCGAAGAGGCGGAGTCGGAGGGCTGACGAGGCGACGACACAGTAGGGGGGCGCGGCCCACCCCCTGGCCGCGCCAGCCTATCATCTGGGGCCCACAGGGCCCTCCTCTGGTGGCTCTCGGGTGTTCTGGAAGCTTCATGCAATTCTAAAACTCTGGGCGTTGACTTCGTCCGATTCCGAGAATATTTCCTTACTAGGATTTCTGAAACCAAAAACAGCAGAAAATAGGAACTGGCACTTCGGCATCTCGTTAATAGGTCAGTGCCGGAAAATGCATAAATATGACATAAAGTATGCATAATACATGTAGGTATCATCAATAAAGTGGCATGGAACATAAGAAATTATCGATACGTTGGAGACGTATCAGCATCCCCAAGCTTAGTTCCTGCTCGTCCTCGAGTAGGTAAACGATAACAAAGATAATTTCTGAAGTGACATGCTACCAACATGATCTTAATCATACTATTGTAAAGCATATGAGATGAATGCAGCGATTCAAAGCAATGGTAAAGACAATGATTAAACAACTGAATCATATAGTAAAGACTTTTCATGAATAGTACTTTCAAGACAAGCATCAATAAGTCTTGCATAAGAGTTAACTCATAAAGCTATAAATTCATAGTAGAGGCATTGAAGCAACACAAAGGAAGATTAAGTTTCAGCGGTTGCTTTCAACTTGTAACATGTATATCTCATGGATAATTGTCAATGCAAAGCAATATAACAAGTGCAATAGGTAAACATGTAAGAATCAATGCACAGTTAACACAAGTGTTTGCTTCTAAGACAGAAGGAAGTAGGTAAACTGACTCAACATAAAAGTAAAAGAATGGCCCTTCGCAGAGGGAAGCATTGATTGCTATATTTGTGCTAGAGCTTTTATTTTGAAAACATAAAGAGAGCATAAAAGTAAAATTTTGAGAGGTGTTTGTTGTTGTCAACGAATGGTAGTGGGCACTCTAACCCCCTTGCCAGACAGACTTTCAAAGAGCGGCTCCCATGAAACATTTTTATTTTTGGGTGGCACTCCTTCCAACCTTTACTTTCACAAACCATGGCTAACCGAATCCTCGGGTGCCTGCCAACAGTCTCATACCATGAAGGAGTGCCTTTTATTTTAGTTTTATTTAGATGACACTCCTCCCCACCTTTGCTTTCTCAAGCCATGGCTAACCGAATCCTCGGGTGTCGTCCAACAATCACATACCATGGAGGAGTGTCTATTTTTTGTAAAATTATGAAGGTTAGTTAATTTGGGACTGGAAATCCCATTGCCAGCTCTTTTTGGAAAATTATTGGATAAGCGAATGAAGCCACTAGTCCATTGGTGAAAGTTGCCCAACAAGATTGAAAGATAAACACCACATACTTCCTCATGAGCTATAAAACATTGACACAAATAAGAGGTAATAACTTTTGAAGTGTTTAAAGATAGCACTCAAGCAATTTACTTTGGAATGGCGGAGAAATACCATGTAGTAGGTAGGTATGGTGGACACAAATGGCATAGTTTTTGGCTCAAGGATTTGGATGCACGAGAAGTATTCCCTCTCAATACAAGGTTTAGGCTAGAAAAGTTGTTTGAAGCAAACACAAGTATGAACTAGTACATCAAAACTTACATAAGAACATATTGCAAGCATTATAAGACTCTACATCGTCTTCCTTGTTGTTCGACCCTTACTAGAAAATATCTAGACCTTAGAGAGACCAATCATGCAAACCAAATTTAAGCAAGCTCTATGTATTTATTCACTAATAGGTGCAAAGTATATGATGCAAGAGCTTAATCATGAGCACAACAATTGCCAAGTATCTAATTATTCAAGACATCATACCATTTACCACATGTAGCATTTTCTGTTTCCAACCATATAACAATTAACGAAGCAGTTTCAACCTTCGCCATGAACATTAAAAGCTAAGAACACATGTGTTCAGATGAACCAGCGGAGCGTGTATCTCTCCCACACAAGCATTTATTCAAACAAAAACAAAAACAAAAACAAACAGACGCTCCAAGTAAAGTACATAAGATGTGACCGAATAAAAATATAGTTTCAAGGGAGGAACCTGATAATTTGTCGATGAAGAAGGGGATGCCTTGGGCATCCCCAAGCTTAGATGCTTGAGTCTTCTTGAAATATGCAGGGATGAACCACCGGGGCATCCCCAAGCTTAGACTTTTCACTCTTCTTGATCATAGTGTATCATCCTCCTCTCTTGACCCTTGAAAATTTCCTCCACACCAAACTCAAAACAAACTCATTAGAGGGTTAGTGCATAATCAAAAACTCACATGTTCAGAGGTGACACACTCATTCTTAACACTTCTGGACATTGCTCAAAGCTACTGGAAGTCAATGGAACAAAAAAATCCATCCAACATAGCAAAAGAAGCAATGCGAAATAAAAGGCAGAATCTATCAAAACAGAACAGTCCGTAAAGATGAATTTCTAAGAGGCACCAGACTTGCTCAAATGAAAATGCTCAAATTGAATGAAAGTTGCGTACATATCTGAGGATCACTCACGTAAATTGGCATAATTTTCTGAGTTACCTACAGAGAATTAGGCCCAGATTCGTGACAACAAGAAATCTGTTTCTGCGCAGTAATCCAAATCTAGTATGAACCTTACTATCAAAGACTTTACTTGGCACAACAATGCAATAAAATAAGATAAGAAGAGGTTGCTACAGTAGTAACAACTTCCAAGACACAAATATAAAACAAAGTTACTGTAGTAAAATAAACACATGGGTTATCTCCCAAGAAGTTCTTTCTTTATAGCCATTAAGATGGGCTCAGCAGTTTTAATGATGCACTCCCAAGAAATAGTATTTGAAGCAAAAGAGAGCATCAAGAGGCAAATTGAAAACAAATTTAAGCCTAACATGCTTCCTATGAAAAGGAATCTTGTAAATAAACAAATTCATGAAGCATAATGCAACAAGCATAGAAAGACTAGACAAGCGCAACTTCAAGATTTTAAGCATATAGAGAGGTGTTTTAGTAACATGAAAATTTCTACAACCATATTGTCCTCTCTCATAAAGATATTCAGTAGCATCATGAGCAAACTCAATAATATAACTATCACATAAAGCATTCTTATCATGAGTCTCATGCATAAAATTATTACTACTCCCAACATAAGCATAGTCAATTTTATTAATTGTAGTGGGAGCAAATTCAACAAAGTAGCTATCATCAAATATAGGAGGCATATTGTAATCATAACCAAATTTATCCTCCATAACAGGCGGCATCAAAAGACTACTATCATTATAATCATCATAAATAGGAGGCAAAGTATCATCAAAGAAAATTTTCTCCTCAATGCTTGGGGGACTAAAAATATCATGCTCATCAAAACCAGCTTCCCCAAGCTTAGAATTTTCTATATCATTAGCAACAATGGTATTCAAAGTGTTCATACTAATATGTTCCATGGGTTTTTTAATTTTCGCATCAAACCATCCATGTCTTAACTCAGGAAAAAGAATAAAAAGCTCCATGTTGCTTTCCATTATGCCAAACTAGTGTAAAACAAGAAACAAAAAGATGCAATTGCAGGATCTAAAGGAAATAGCTTCGAGTACTTACAACGGTGCCGGAAAATAGCTTAGTAGCCGAGATCCGGAGTGTGAGTACCTTTTACCTTTCCTCCCCGGCAACGGCGCCAGAAAAGTGCTTGATGTCTATGGGTGCTTCTATTCTTGTAGACAGTGTTGGGTCTCCAAGAGCAGAGGTTTGTAGAACAGCAGCAAGTTTCCCTTAAGTGGATCACCCAAGGTTTATCGAACTCAGGGAGGAAGAGGTCAAAGATACCCCTCTCATGCAACCCTGCAACCACAAAGCAAGAAGTCTCTTGTGTCCCCAACACACCTAATACACTTGTCAGATGTATAGGTGCACTAGTTAGGCGAAGAGATAGTGAAATACAACTGGTATGATTGTATATGAGCAGTAGTAACGGCACCAGAAAATAGCTTGATGCTACAACTGGCGTGTGGTTGATGGTGGTAATATTGCAGGCAGTACAGATGCAGTAGAACAGTAAACAAGCAGCGATTTCAGTATTTGGGAACAAGGCCTAGGGATTATACTTTCACTAGTGGACACTCTCAACATTGATCACATAACAGAATAGATAAATGCTATACTCTACACTCTCTTGTTGGATGATGAACACCACTAATTGTGTAGGATTACACGAACCCTCAATGCCGGAGTTAACAAGCTCCACAATATTCGATATTCATGTTTAAATAACCTTAGAGTGCATGATAGATCAACACAACTACACCAAGTACTAACATAACATGCACACTGTCACCATCACACTATGAAGGAGGCATAGATCACATCAATACTATCATAGCAATAATTAACTTCATAATTTACAAGAGATTACAATCATAACCTACGCCAAGTACTACACGATGCACACACTGTCACCATTACACCATGCAGGAGGAATAGAGTACTTTAATAACATCACTAGAGTAGCACATAGATGAATAGTGATACAAAACACATTGCAATCATAAAGGGATATAAATAAGCACTTCACTATGCTATTCATAACAGTGAATAAGTATTCTGTGAAATATAGCCTAAGAGACCCACACGGTGCACACACTGTCACCTTTACACACGTGGGACAAGGAGTCTCCGGAGATCACATAAGTAAAATTCACTTGACTAGCATAACGACATCTAGATTACAATCATCATCATATGAATCTCAATCATGTCGGGCAGCTCATGAGATTATTGTATTGAAGTACATAGGGAGAGAGATGAACCACATAGCTACCGGTACAGCCCTTAGCCTCGATGGAGAACTACTCCCTCCTCATGGGAGACAGCAGCGTTGATGAAGATGGCGGTGGTGTCGATGGAGAAGCCTTCCGGGGGCACTTCCCCGTCCCGGCGGCGTGCTGGAACAGAGACTCCTGTCCCCCGGATCTTGGCTTCGCGATGGCGGCGGCTCTGGAAGGTTTCTCGTACCGTGGCTTTTCGTATCGAAGATTTAGGTTAGGGACCTTTAAATAGGCGAAGAGGCGGAGTCGGAGGGCTGACGAGGCGACGACACAGTAGGGGGGCGCGGCCCACCCCCTGGCCGCGCCAGCCTATCATCTGGGGCCCACAGGGCCCTCCTCTGGTGGCACTCGGGTGTTCTGGAAGCTTCATGCAATTCTAAGACTTTGGGCATTGATTTCGTCCGATTCCGAGAATATTTCCTTACTAGGATTTCTGAAACCAAAAACAGCAGAAAACAGGAACTGGCACTTCGGCATCTCGTTAATAGGTTAGTGCCGGAAAATGCATAAATATGACATAAAGTATGCATAAAACATGTAGGTATCATCAATAAAGTGGCATGGAACATAAGAAATTATCGATACGTTGGAGACGTATCACATCTCCCCGCACAGCTCAGGCAGCAGCAGATCGCCCACCTTGCGCCTTCCGAGCGGCCTGGAGCCACCGCGAGCAGCCCGCGCAGCGGCCCATGAGGCCCAGATTGGGCCCGGGGCAGGCCCTGACACCCGCGCCGCCACCGACGAGCCGTCACCTCATCGAAGGCTCCTCTGTCGCCGCACGCCGCACACCCGGCCAAGCCTCCTCCGCTGCTGCGCCATCTCGCCGGCCTCCGTCCCCCAACGCGGCGGCCCTCCTCCCTATCCACAGCGCAAGAGCCGAGAGGCATAGAACCCCGCCGCCCCCTTCACAGGCGCCGCTCAGCTTTGTCGAGCGATGATACGTCCATTTTGCATCACTATTTTATATCATAATTTACTGTTATTCATTGATATATTTCATATTTAGAGATGATACTTATGTTATTTCACCTATTTTGCATGTTTCATGATTATTGGAGAATTACTCACCGGAGTCAGGATTCTGCTGGAAAAAGCACCGTCGGGATACAATATTTCTGAAGATCAACAATTGACGGAAAATATACCGAAACTCCTATTTTTCCAGATGACGGAGCCAGCCAAAAGGGGAGGCCGAGGAGGGCCGCCATGGGCCCTCCCCATAGGCCGGCGCGGCCACCAGGGCTGGCGCGCCGCCATGTGAGGAGGGGGCCCACGACCCCCTCGGCCATCTCCCTTTCGCGTACTTCATCTCCCAGAAACCCTAAGGTGCGAGAGAACATCAAGGATAGTCGCAGCCGCCTCTGCGGGGCGAAAAAAACACCAGAGAGAAAAGAGCTCTCCGGCAGGCTGAAATCTGTCTGGGAAATTCCCTCCCGGAGGTGGAAATCGTCGCCATCATCACCGTCATCGAGCTGGACTTCATTGGGATCATCATCATCATCATCTTCACCACCGACACCGTCATCTCCACCGCTGCACCTCGTCTCCGCTGTAACATCTAGGGTTGAATCTTGATTATTTCATAGGGGAAACTCTCCCGGTGTTGATTACTCCTTGTTATTGATGTTATTGAGTGAAACCGTTGAATCAAGGTTTATGTTCAGATTGTTATTCATCATCATATCACCTCTGATAATGTTCCATATGATGTCTTGTGAGTAGTTCGTTTAGTTCTTGACGACATGGGTGAAGTCTAAATGTTAGTAGTGAACTATGTTGAGTAATATTTAATGGTTTGATATTTAAGTTGTGGTGTTATTCTTCTAGTGGTGTCATATGAACGTCGAATACATGATACTTCACCTTTATGGGCCTAGGGGAATGCATCTTGTATTCGTTTCCTAATTGTGGGGTTGCCGGAGTGACAGCAACATGAACCCCCGTTGGTATATCGATGCATGAGGGATAGCAGGATCTCAGAGTTTAAGGCTGTGGTTAGATTTATCTTAATTACTTTCTTGTATTTGCGTATTCTTGCAAGGGGTTTAATCACAAGTATGTATTAGTCCTAGGAAGGGCGGTGCATTAGCATAGGTTCACCCACACAACACTTATCAAAACAATGAAGATTAATCAACTATATGAAGCGAAAGCACTAGAATAAATTCTCGTGTGTCCTCAAGAACGTTTGGTCATCATAAGTAAACAAACCGGCTTGTCCTTTGTGCTAAAAAGGATTGGGCCACTTGCTGCAATTATTATTCCCGCATTTTACTTACTTGTATTTTATTTATCTGCTATATCAAAACCCCCTTAAAACTTGTCTGTGAGCATTTACAGTGAATCCTTCATAGAAACTGCTTGTCAACACCTTCTGTTCCTCGTTGGGTCCGATACTCTTATTTATCGAAAGTACTACGATACACCTCCTATACTTGTGGGTCATAAAGACTATTTTCTGGCGCCGTTGCCGGGGAGTGAAGCGCTATTGGTAAGGAAAACTTTTACTGTACGTGTTGTTTTTATTTCTGCTTGCTGCTATAATTCATTATGGAGAGATCTTCTCTTGAATTCCTATTTGGAAAATCTACTACTACTGCAAAGGTAGTGGATGAGGTGCCACGTGAGAAAGTGATTCCGTATAAAATACCTATGAAAATTATTGAACGCGTTGTGGATAACCGCTATGAAGGGGATGGAACTGTCCATCCTGGAGATCATTTACTGTTTTTACATGAATTATGCGGGTTATTCAAGTGTGCAGGTATTTCTATGGATGAAGTTACGAAGAAACTATTCTCTATATCACTGTCTGGTAAAGCGGTGCATTGGTATAAATTGCTGAAGAATGGGAATTCTCTTGATTGGAAGGATATTGTGCCTCTATTTTATTCTAAATTCTATCCTCCAAGTGAAATTCACAAAGACCGAAACCGCATATATAATTTCTGGCCTCATGATGGAGAGAGTATTGCCCAAGCATGGGGGAGATTGAAGTCTTTAATGCTCAAATGCCCCATTCATGAGCTTCCTGGTAATATCATCGTTGATAATTTCTACGCAAGACTTTCTTTTCAAGATAAAACCTTGCTGGATACTACTTGTTCTGGATCATTCACACGCAACAAAGAAGAGTTTAAATGGGACCTTCTTGATCGGATTCAGGAGAATACTGAAGGTTGGGAGAACGACAAAGGTAGAGAGTCAGGTATAAATTATGATTATGAATGCATTGAAACTTTTATGGATACTGATAAATTACGAAATATGAGTTCTACTTATGGTCTTGACTCTCAAGTTTTTGCAAATTTTTATAAAGCTTTTGCCTCTCATTTTGAATTGCCTAGGAAGAATTTTAATAAGTATCATGAACCCTACAAAGATAAAACTGATTCACCTATAGGTAAATGTGTTGAGATTAAAACTGTTGATCATATTCTTCCTGAAGCTTATATTGAAAAAATTCCTTTTCCTGCTAAAATGAAGGAGTATTCTGTTATAACTAGTGTGGTTAACAAAAGTGCAAAGAAACCTATAGAACCCGAGGAACAAATAAATGTTGAACCTGCTGTTGTAATAGTTAAATACCTTGTGACTGAAAATGTAGAAGATGGTCACATCATTTTCTGTGAAGATGCTTCTAATATTGTTTCACATCCCAGTAAGTCTAGGAAATTCAGTGTTCCTATGCTCTCTGTTAGAATTGGTGATCATTGTTATTATGGTTTATGCAATATCGGTGCAAGTACTAGTGCCATTCCTTATGAGCTTTACAGGGAAATCATGCATGAAATTGGTTCTTGTGAACTTGAAGATATTGATGTGGTTATTCGGCTAGCTAATAGAGAAACTATCTCTCCTATTGGTATTGTTCGAGATGTGGAAGTTCTATGTGGTAAGATTAAATATCCTGCTGACTTTTTGGTACTTGGTTCTTCTGCTAGTAAGACTTGTCCTATCATTTTTTGGTAGACCTTTTCTAAATACTTGTGGAGCTATTATAGATTGCAAGAAAGAGAAAATTGTGACTAAATTTGCTGGTGAATCTTATGAGTTTAATTTCTCTAAATTGGCCAAAGTTCCTTATGAAGCTGAATTGCCTAATGATGATTTTAGAGTTGAACAACTTGCATTTATTTCTCTTGCTCCTAATAATCCATTGCAACAACATTTGGAGGATCATGAGAGTGAAGTCTTTAGGGAAGAAAGGAATGAGCATGATGAAATTTTCCTTCGTCAACATATTCTTAAACATGACTTACCGGTTGAAGATCTAGGTACAACACAACTACCAAAGGAAGATCCTGTTTTTGATTTGAAACCGTTGCCTGATAATCTTAAGTATGCTTATATTGATGATAAGAAAACATATCATGTTATTATTAGTGCTAAGCTTTCAGATTTTGAGGAAGAAAGATTATTGGAAATATTGAAGAAACACCGAGGAGCTATTGGCTACACTCTTGATGACTTGAAGGGGATTTCTCCCTCTATTTGCCAACATGCCATCAACATGGAAGATGATGCAAAGCCTGTTGTTGAACATCAGCGTCGTCTAATTCCTAAGATGAAGGATGTGGTAAGGAATGAGGTATTAAAACTTCTTGAAGCTGGTATTATATATCCTATTGCTGATAGTAGATGGGTCAGTCATGTGCATTGTGTTCCTAAGAAAGGAGGAATAACTGTTGTACCTAATGATAATGATGAGCTCATCCCTCAAAGAGTAGTTGTAGGGTATAGAATGTGCATTGATTTTCGAAAGGTTAATAAAGTTACTGAGAAAGATCATTACCCTTTACCCTTTATTGATCAAATGCTAGAAAGATTGTCTAAAAATACTCATTTCTGCTTTCTTGATGGTTATTCTGGGTTTTAAAAAATTGCTGTTAGAGCTAAAGATCAAGAGAAAACCACTTTCACTTGTCCCTATGGAACTTATGCTTATAGGCGTATGCCTTTTGGTTTATGTAATGCTCCTGCTACTTTTCAAAGATGCATGTCTGCTATTTTTCATGGCTTTTGTGAAAAGATTGTAGAGGTATTCATGGATGATTTTTCTGTCTATGGGAATTCTTTTGATAATTGTTTGCAAAACCTTGATAAAGTTATGCAGAGATGTGAAGAAACTAACCTTGTTCTTAATTGGGAGAAATGTCACTTTATGGTTAATGAAGGAATTTTATTGGGACATAAAATTTCTGAGAGAGGTATTGAAGTTGATAGAGCTAAAGTCGAAGCAATTGAGAAGATGCCCTATCCTAGGGATGTTAAAGGTATTCGTAGTATTCTTGGTCATGCTGGTTTTTATAGGAGATTTATTAAAGATTTCTCTAAAATTTCAAAGCCTCTTACTAATCTTCTTCAAAAAGATGTACCTTTTGTTTTTGATGATGATTGTAAGGAAGCTTTTGAAACTCTAAAGAAAGCCTTAACAACTGCTCCTGTAGTTGAACCTCCTGATTGGAATTTACCTTTTGAAATTATGTGTGATGCTAGTGATTTTGCTGTAGGTGCTGTTCTTGGACAGCGAGTAGATAAAAAATTGAATGTTATTCATTATGCTAGTAAAACTCTTGATGCTGCTCAAAGAAATTATGCTACAACTGAAAAAGAATTATTAGCTGTAGTTTTTGCTTGTGACAAGTTTAGACCTTATATTGTTGATTCAAAAGTCACAATTCATACTGATCATGCTGCAATTAGGTACCTTATGGAAAAGAAAGATGCTAAGCCAAGGCTTATTAGATGGGTGCTTCTTTTGCAAGAATTTGATTTACATATTGTAGATAGGAAAGGTGCTGATAATCTTGTTGCTGATAATTTGTCTAGATTGGAAAATATTGTTTATGATCCTGTTCCTGTTAATGATAGTTTTCCAAATGAACAATTGGCTGTAATAAAGGTGATCTCGCGAGATAGTCCTTGGTATGCTGATTATGCTAACTTTATTGTTTCCAAGTACTTGCCTCCAACCTTTTCTGCTCAGCAAAAGAGGAAATTCTTTTATGACTTGAGGCATTATTTTTGGGATGACCCACACTTATATAAAGAAGGAGTGGATGGTATTATGCGAAGATGTGTCCCCGAATATGAACAACGAGAGATATTGAGTAAGTGTCATGGTAGTGTTTATGGAGGACATCACGCTGGAGATAGAACCGCACAAAAGGTTATACAGTCAGGTTTTTATTGGCCAACTCTCTTTAAAGATGCAAGAAAGTTTATTTTATCTTGTGATGAATGTCAAAGAGTTGGTAATATCTCTAGACGCAATGAAATGCCTATGAATTATACTCTTGTTATTGAACCATTTGATTGTTGGGGATTTGACTTCATGGGTCCTTTCCCTTCTTCAGAAGGTAACACTCATATACTTGTCGCTGTTGATTATGTTACTAAATGGGTGGAAGCCATACCCACAAAAAGTGCTGATGGTGAGACCTCTTTAAAAATGCTTTTAGATGTTATTTTTCCTAGGTTTGGAGTACCTAGATATCTTATGACTGATGGAGGTTCTCATTTTATTCATGGTGGTTTTAGAAAAACTCTTGCTAAATATGGTATTAATCATAGAATTGCTTCAGCTTATCATCCTCAAACTAGTGGGCAAGTAGAATTATCAAATAGAGAAATTAAATCTATCTTGCAAAAGACTGTTAATAAATCTAGGAAAAATTGGGCTAGTAAGTTGAAGGAAGCATTGTGGGCCTATAGAACTACTTATAAAAATCCTATGGGTATGTCTCCTTATAAAATGGTTTATGGAAAAGCTCGTCATTTACCTTTAGAACTAGAGCACAATGCTTATTGGGCCGTAAGAGAACTTAATAAAGATTTTAAACTTGCTGGTAAGAAGCTTATGAAAATGCTAAACTTTTTAAGGAGAAAGTTAAGAAATGGCATGACAGAAGAATTATTAAAAGAGAATTTAATGTTGGAGACAAAGTCCTATTGTATCGGTCTCGTCTCAGATTTTTTGCAGGGAAATTACTCTCAAAATGGGAAGGACCATATGTCATTGTGGAGGTGTATCGTTCAGGGGCAATAAAAATTGGTTCTCTGAAAGGTGATGCCACACAAGTGGGGTGAATGGACAAAGACTCAAGCATTATATCTCTGGAGATTCTTATAATGAAGATGTTGATGTTATTCGAGTGGTGACTCCGGAAACTTTCATCAAACATCAAATTGATAGTTCTGCAGAGTTCGACTTCGAATAGGTAACAGTTTTGGTAATAACATGTCCGCGTTTAACTTTCCGAACAATGTTTTTGCTATTTTTAGAAAATATGAAAAATTACGAGATCGAATCGGAGCGGAGGAGATGCATGAGGGCGTGTCCCCACGTGGTGGCGCGGGCCCCACCCTGGCCGCGCCGCCATATGGGGACGGCTCCTCGGAGTCCCTCTCCCACTCAGGTTCGACCTGGTGCTTTCCTTCTGTCGTGAAAATTTTTGCTATATAATCCCCCGGATCCCCCGAGGTCCATATATCGTCTTCTCGTCGTGTTTTGTTTTGAGCTGTTTTCTGCCAGGATCTGTTTTTGATCTAGAAGCATCATGGTCTCCAACAACAAGAGCAAGGGGCCTTTGGAGGAAGATATTCAAGATCCCGAGTTAAAAGAAGAAGTCGACAGTGAAGATGAAGGAGAAGTGGAGGAAGACCCGCGGGTATACCCGCGCGCCACCATCGCAGGCATCGGGGTGGTGGCAAATCCGTTCAACCCCAAAAGAAGTGCACGAATTAGCACCGAAGGAAATGTCCCACATCGCTTCCTAGCTCCAAGGACATCTCCTCCAGGCATCGATAACCCCTTCCACACTCTAATTCATAATAGTCAAATTGAAAGGATTCCCAAGGCAGTATTGCCTAGTAGTTGGGATATGGATCGTTCTAACACTGCAGGAAGGATGAAACCCGAAGCTGGGGAGTGGGGAAACAACTCTAAGAGTTGGGACTCACCGTTTGACATACTTCTTAACCGCGTCGAGCACAACTCGGAGCTGATCCGCAACCTCACTTCGAGATTGATGAGCTAAATGAGCTTGTTAAGAAGCTTATCATGAATTCACCATCACCACCGAAGGAGTAATTCATCAATGGTATTGGCACCCCCTTGGCTTGTTCCAAGCTTGGGGGAGTGCCGCGGTATCACATCATCACTATCTTTTACCTTTTTACTGTCAAGTAGTGTCATATCATGAGTAGGGAAGTTATCATATAAGATGGTTGCAGTGTGGAAGTATCTCTCTTTTAGTTGGTTATCTATGTATCCCTTGGTGTGAGTTATCGTTATGGAATATTAATGAGAAGTTTTATCATTTACGTTTTGCACACCTTATTTTAGTTTGCAATTTCTGTTATGTGATTGATCTTGTTGTTAGTATTGGTATCACTTTGGAAGCATCAAGTAAATATATTTGGTTTTGGCAAACTTAGCATTGGTCAACAACAACAATACTTTGAGGCTTAAGTAGAAAACAGGGAAGTACATGTAGATATATTATTTCTTTATCTTTCTTTCTTGTTAGCTAATGCGTTTAGTATTCTGAAGTTAAAATTGTTTGTGCTTACAAGGAAGATGCATGATTGTTTCTATCACATGTATATTTGTTTGTTTTCCCTCAACCCTTATGCTTACTAACCAACCTTGCTAGCCAAAGACCTGTACTGAGAGGGAATGCTTCTCGTGCATCCAAAACCTTAAACCAAACCCATGGCATGTGTGTCCACCATAACTACCTATTATGTGGTATTTTGCGCCACTCCAAGTAAATATTTCATGTGCTACCTTTAAACAATTCAAAAAGTTTTTATCTCTTATTTGTGTCAATGTTTTATAGCTCATGAGGAAGTATGTGGTGTTTTATCTTTCAATCTTGTTGGGCAGACTTTCACCAATGGACTAGTGGCACATATGCTTATCTAATAATTTTGCAAAAAGAGCTGGCAACGGGGTTCCCAGCCCCAATTAATTAACTTTCATTGATAATTATCTTCACATGTTTTGCCCTGATTCATCAGTAAGTAATAACCCACAAGTATAGGGGATCGCAGCAGTCTTCGCGGGAAGTAAAACCCAATTTATTGATTCGACACAAGGGAAGAAAAAGAATACTTGAAAGCCTTAACAGCGGAGTTGTCAATTCAGCTGCACCTGGAAACAGACTTGCTCGCAAGAGTTTATCAGTAGTAACCGTTTATAGCAGTAGCAGTAGCAGTAGTGAAATAACAACAGCAGAGTAACAAAGACAGCAGTAGTGATTTTAGTAAACATCAGGATTAAAATACTGTAGGCACAGGGATGGATGACGGGCGTTGCATGGATGAGAGAAACTCATGTAATAATAAGAGCAGTGCATTTGCAGATAATAATAAAGCGGTGTCCAAGTACAAAGTAATCCATAGGCATGTGTTCCATATATAGTCGTACGTACTCGCAATGAGAAACTTGCACAACATCTTTTGTCCTACCAGCCGGTGACAGCCGGGCCTCTAGGGAATCTACTAGATATTAAGGTACTCCTTTTAATAGAGTACCGGAGCAAAGCATTAACACTCCGTGAACACATGTGATCCTCACATCACCGCCATCCCCTCCGGTTGTCCCGATTTCTATCACTTCGGGGCCTTTGGTTCCGGACAAAGACATGTGTATACAACTTGCAGGTAAGATCATAAAACAATGCATATCATGATGAAACAATAACATGTTCAGATCTGAGATCATGGCACTCGGGCCCTAGTGACAAGCATTAAGCATAACAAGTTGCAACAATATCATCAAAGTACCAATTACAGACACTAGGCACTATGCCCTAACAATCTTATGCTATTACATGACCAATCTCATCCAATCCCTACCATCCCCTTCGGCCTACAGCGGGGGAATTACTCACACATGGATGGTCGATGGAGAGGTGTCGGTGGTGATGATGGCGATGATCTCCTCCAATTCCCCGTCCCGGCGGAGTGCCAGAACGGAGTTTCTGGTCCCCGAGACGGAGTTTCGCGATGTGGCGGCGTACTGGAGGGTTTCTGGCGACTTCGTTTTCCTCCTCGCGATTTTTAGATCGAACCCTTTAAGTAGTCCAGAGGGGGCGTCGGAGGCCAGCCGAGGGGGCCACACACTAGGGCGGCGCCCCCCCTCCCCTGGGCCGCGCCGGCCTGGTGTGTGGGGCCCTAGGGCCTCCACCTGGCTTGCCCTTCTGGCTCCCCGAGTCTTCTGGTAAAATAGGCCCATTGATATAAATTCCGAGGATTTTCCCAAAAGTTGAATTTCTGCACAAAAACAAGATACTAGAGCAATTCTGCTGAAAACAGCGTTAGTCCGCGTTAGTTGTATCCAAAATACACAAATTAGAGGCAAAACAATAGCAAAAGTGTTCGGGAAAGTAGATACGTTTTGGACGTATCAACTCCCCCCAAGCTTAGCTTATTGCTTGTCCTCAAGCAATTCAGTTAACAACTGAGTGCGATAAAAGAACTTTCACGAACACATTTGCTCATATGATGTAAATATTCTCATGATATGGCTAACACTTAGGCAGTTCATAATAAGGTACATGCAAATAAGATCATCCAATAGCTATGTCAATCATGGAAAGGTACCAACAATTAATAATAAGCATCATGAATCATGTCTATAAGCAGGATTGCAATGTTCATAAAAGGATATGATAAAGTGGTATCTCGCTTGCCCGAATTTGAACAGCAAAACATAAATGCCCAGGCACCTCTGAGGTTCATAGAAAGACTAGAAATAGAGATCGTCAAAGATAAAAGCATCAAGGTTATACCACAGTCAATCATATTTTGGGACAAGCATATTATACTAAGAATGACAGTTGTGCTCTCAAGAAAGTGCTCAAAGAAAGGATGGGGACACAACATAAAAGTAAAAGATTGACCCTTCACAGAGGGAAGCAGGGATTAACACGCGCTAGAGCTTTTCATTTTTAAAACAGGAGTAAAATCATTTTGAGAGGTGTTTGGTGTTGTCAACGAATGGTAATGGGTACACCAACTACCTTGCCAACCAGACTTTCAAGAGCGGCTCCCATGAAGAACGTTATTTCTACCAGCAAGGTAGATCATCCCTCTTCTCTTTTGTTTACACATGTACTTTAGTTTTATTATGGCCGACACTCCCCCCAACCTTTGCTTACACAAGTCATGGCTAACCGAATCCTCGGGTGCCTTCCATCAATCTCATACCATGGAGGAGTGTCTATTTGCAAAATTAAGTTGCTTACTGATGAATCAGAGCAAAACATGTGAAGAGAATTATTAATGAAGTTATTAGTTGGGGCTGGGCACCCCGTTGCCAGCTCTTATTATGAAAGTCCGTCAAAAGTAAATGACAAGGTTGAAAGATAAACACCACATACTTCCTCATGAGCTATAAAACATTAACACAAATTGAGAAGCATTTTGAAGGTTTTAAAGGTAACGCATGAGAATTTACTTGGAATGGTTTGAAATGCCATGCATAGGTATTTATGGTGGACACTTTGGAACAACTTGGTTTTCAGGTGTTTGGAAGCACGAGCAGCGTTCCCGCTCAGTACAAGTGAAGGCTAGCAATAGACTGGGGAGCGACAAATCAAGAGAGTAGTCACTGTCATAATCATGCTTGCGGCAAAATAAATTAACGGATGAATAAAAGTGATACCAGAACTCTGAAGCAATTGTAAATCATAGAGGCTTAATTGACTTTTGTTCAGTCATATCCATGCGTGAGCATGTGCCAAGTCGATTCAAATGAATTATTCAGAGGAGGATACCACAATGTCATACCTACTTATGAATAAAACAATGCAAGCAAACATCCATGACATGCTACTCATATTAATAAATTGGAGCTAAACATGAGAGATCATGAACTACTAGACTTTCTTAAATGACATATACCTCACATGAACCAACTAAGCGTGCTCACATGGATGAGTATATGTACAAAAATGAAAACAAATAGAGTTCATACCAGCCTCTCACCACATTCGAATTGTCGTAGATCGTCATTATTGCCTTTCACTTGTGTAGCTTGGATAATATGAAGTGAAAACCACGCTCCAGCCACCGAAGACCATTGAACTCATAATGAACTTTACAAAACCAAAGAAGAACAGCAAATATTTCTGGTGTTTTTTTTTTTGAATTGGAAACAAGAACAAAAGAAAACAAGCAAATAAAGCAAAATCTTTTCGGATTTTCTTATAGCAAACCAACGATAGCAAACAAAGCAAAATAAATGCAAGAAACCAAAACAAGCAAATGGTGAAGAGAAACAAAAGAAATATTTTTGGTCTTTTTGTGTTTTAGGAAAGAAACAAAGCAAAAACAAGAAAATGGAAACTAGAAGAGTCACATAAACACAAAGCAGCAGGAATTCGTCAAACTTGACATCAGTACAGTAATCGATTTTAAAGAAATTCTTCCACTGCTCAAATCGAAAAGTGTTCAACTGATGAAAGTTAGATAACAACCTGGGGAACATGCACAAAAATTGGCTTCGCAAAATATCGTTCTGGCTATTTTTGAGAATTTTTTTGGTAACAGTCCAGAATCTGTTTTCAGGCAGCACTTCCCCAAATATCATCTCCCTCTCATTAGAAAACCATTCAAAGAAACTAAACAAGTATATACAAGTATCCAGCAACCATAATATGCAAAGAATGAATGATGCCGGTATACCTTCCCCCCAAGCTTAGGATTTTGGCCTAAGTGGAGTTCAACCCCAGCGAGGGTCGCTGTTCCACGCCGGTGGATCATACATGGCGTAGTCATAGTGAGGTCCCTGTGCAGAAGAAAAGTGTGGAGGCTCCATATGTCCAAAATGTTGATGCGAAGAACTTGCTGCATCGGATGACGAGTCGAGGTGTTCCTCGGCCTCCTCCGTGTTGTCTCTTGCATGATGGCCTCCTCCCTCCATGTATGCATTCAGTGCACCTTCCGTGACTGACCAATCCTCCCTGGAATCAAGGTTAAATAGAACAGGCGCAGGCAATCTTACTAGTTTTTCAGTTTTCTTAGTTGTTCTCCAAGCTTTCTTATAAAATGTCATCTTGTAAAACAGGCTACTCAAATTAGATGAATCAGAAACAAATTCATGTTTAATCATGGAGACTATGTCAAGTTTTTCTATGGGAAGTTGAATATCAAGATGGTGAGGTTCTACACCATGCAAAGCTAGTAAACGAGAGGCGATGAGACCTCCACAAATTCCGCCCTTCTCACGGTTAGTAGCAAGTCTATAAGCTATCAACGCACCCAAATTATAAGCCTTATTACTTTACAGTGCAGCAGCTAGAAAAGCTAAATCCTGGATAGATAATTTACTACCATTCTTTCTAGCAAGAACGCATTTAGTAATGAAATAAGCAAAGTAGCGGATAGCTGGGAGTTCAATGCTACTGATTTTACCACCATCCTCTGAGAAGCTCCTTCCATGACAAATCATCTCGAAGAGGTTTAAGAGCTCTCGCGGCGATCCCCTTATCTTCTCGCATGATCCCCATTGCGGTACTCTAATTGCTGTACAAAAATCATTGAATGGCAAGTTGACAGTTTTATTATAAATTTTATACTGAACCATGGGGTTAGATAGCGACCAATTGAACTTAAAATCCTGCACAACAGACATAGTCAATTTTGCATATTGGCATGGTTCTCCGTCAACAAAATCATTCAACCCTGCACGAGAAATTAGATTCTGAACATCTCCCAAGATTCCTGCACTTCTCATGAAATCTGTGCACGGGTAGTAAGAGGGGTATACTCCCTCTTCGCGGTTCACTCTCATGACTTGTTCCACCTCCAATTCTTGTTGGTTTAGCTGATGTCTATTCCACTCCATTTTCTGAAATTTTTCAACAAACATTATAAAATTTGATTTGGTGACATATAATCGAGGGGAACTACTATAGGAACTTGCTAGAGTACTAATCATGCATCAAAACTAGTTTATACAACTTAGAACAAGCATGCAAGCTCACTAAACATGTTACCTACAGCAGCAAAATATTCAAGATATACTCAACCAAACAAAATTCTACTTGGATAATCGGAGGAGTCACATACCGGAGAGCAAATGTGCCAAATTTCAGACAGAAATCTGGGCTGAGCAAAGAGATCGAGAAATCTTGAGCTCTTGAGCAGAAACACGAGTGAGAGGAAACTGGTGCTGGCTTTTTCGGGAGAGAGAAGAGTGTGGGAGGAAGAGATGCTAAAGTGGGGCAAGGGGGAGCCCACACACTAGGGTGGCGCGCCCCCCTTGCTGGCCGCGCCGGCCTGTGGGGTGCCACCCTGGGGTGCCCCACTGGTCATCCCCAGGTGCTCCCAGGTGCATTTTCGAAAAATAGGACCAACGGTATAATTTTTGTGAATTTTTGAAAACTTTGAAAAATGCACATTTATGGGTATTAAGTTTATTATTACTGGCCATGAAATTTTTTGAAATCTCTAATTAACTAAGGAACTTTGCAAAACAAAAAGGGTGCTACAGCAAGTAAAACAAGTGGAGGAAGAAAGAAATGTTGTTTACCTCCTCTATGCATATAAAAAGTATTTGTTAACAAGGTTGATCAAGTCTTGCCACCAAATAAATTTTACATAGCATAAGAAGAAATAAACCTCAAATCAATCATGTTACCTTGAATTGTATTGATATGGATCCAATCATAAGATTTTGATAACCTTCTTTAGGCTCATATATAGGACAATCGATAGTTCCAACTTTGATAGTTCTCACGTTAGAAATGGTATTAACTCCACATACTTTACCAATCCTCTTGGGGAAATAGACGGTATACTCCTTGTCATCAACATTGAAAGTATTTTTTCCTTTATTGCAATCAATAACAGCCCCTGCGGTGTTAAGAAAAGGTCTCCCAAGAATAATAGACATATTATCATCTTCAGGCATTTCCAACACAACAAAATTAGTTAATATCATGCAGTTATTAGTAACTTGAACAGCAACATCCTCACATATACCAACAGGAATAGCAGTAGATTTATCAGCCATTTGCAAAGATATATCAGTAGGTATCAACTTATCTAAATAAAGTCTCTTATAAAGAGAAAAAGGCATAACACTAACACCGGCTCCCAAATCACATAGAGCAGTTCTAACATAATTATTCTTAATAGAACAAGGAATAGTCGGTATACTTGGGTCGCCCAACTTCTTTGGAACTTTGCCATTGAAAGAGTAATTAGCAAGCATAGTGGAAATCTCCTAATTGGGGATTTTCCTTTTGTTAGTAACAATATCTTTCATATACTTTGAATAAGGAGGCAATTTAATAGCATCAGTCAAAGGGATTTGCAAGAATAAAGGTTTCATCCAATCGCAAAATTTATTATAGTGTTCTTATTCCTTTGATTTTAGTTTCTTAGCAGGAAAAGGCATTTGCTTTTGAACCCAAGGTTCCCTTTCATTACCATGTTTCTTAGCAATAAAATCTTCTTTAGTATACTTTTTATTTTTAGCATGCTTTTCAGGTTCATCCTCAACCTCTTATTTATCAGAAGCATCATTCTTATCATTATCATTATCATTATCATGTTCATTACCACTTTCAATTTCAGCATCGGAAATAGAAATACTATTAGGATCATTAACAGGTTCAGAGGATTCTACAACATTTTTATGTTTCTTCTTCTTTTTCTTAGAAGGGGCACTAGTTTCAATTCGTTGAGAATCTTGTTCAACTCTTTTGGGATGCCCTTCAGGATATAGAGGATCCTGGGTAGAGACACCGCCTCTAGTTGTTACTTCGTAAGCATGTTTCTCTTTAGAATTATTTTTTAGCAAGTCATTTTGCACTTTAGTGAGTTGATCAATTTGAGTTTGAACCATTTGAAAATGTTTAACAAGCATCTTAACATCATTGGAGGTTCTCTCCACAATATCATGCAAATTGCTAATAGCTTGAGAATTTTCCATTAGATGATTCTCTACTCTCATATTAAAATTTTCTTGCTTAACAATATAATTATCAAACTCATCCAAGCATTGAGCAGGAGGTTTCGAATACGGAATATCTTCCCTAGTAAAGCGTTGAAGGGAGTTTACCTCAATCATGGATGAAGGGGGAATTATCTCACATATATCTTCTATGGGAGGTAGATTCTTCACATCTTCGGATTTAATACCTTTCTCCTTGAGAGATTTCTTGGCTTCCCTCATATCTCCATCATTCAATTTAATTAAACCCCTCTTCTTTAATATTGGCGTCGGAGTTGGTTCAGGTGTATTCCAATCATCATGATTACGGCCTATTTTAGGCAATAATTCTTCAGCTTCTTCTGGAGTTCTTTTCCTGAAAACACAACCAGCACAACTATCCAAATATGCTCTAGACTCGACGGTTAGTCCACTATAGAATATATCAAGTAAATCATGCTTTTCCAAATCATGTCTAGGTCGAGCTCTGATAAGAGAGCAAAATCTTGCCCAAGCTTCCGACAATTTCTCTCCATCTTCCTGGTCAAAGCTATAAATTTTCTACAAAGCAGCATGTTGAGCACTAGCGGGAAAGTATTTCCGAAAGAAAACATCAAGCAAATCACCTGGACTTTTAATAGAACCAGGAGGCAAATTATTATACCAAGTTTTAGCATCATCCTTTAATGAGAAAGGAAAAATTTTAGCAACGAAATAAGTACGCATCTTGACATCATCAGAAAACAAGCTACTCATAGAAGAAAGTTCATTCATGTGTTCTACAGCACTTTCTTTTTCAGTACCACAAAAGGGTGTTTTCTCAACAATAGCTATATGAGATAGATCGAGAGAAAAATCATAATCTTTATCCTTAATGCATATAGGAGATGTGGCAAATTTAGGATCAGGAGATAGCTTATGTCTAATAAAGATATTGTGCGAGAAACTTTTTAATTTTTCTTGCATCAGCAGTAGCATTGCATCTATTAATAAAATCATCATTAAGCTCCACATAATCCTCATCAGGATCATCACTAGAATAATCAAGTTCAGGTGAATTAACAGGTGTAGCAGCATTTTTATTAGGAGTTTCAGTATTTTTAATTTGTCTAGACCTAGCAATTGTAGCATCTAGAAAGGATCCCAATTGTTGTGGGTATACTTCATTGGTGTACCATCGATAGTGCCTAGATCCGGCAAGCCCGGGTGGCCCACAGATGGTGATGAGGCATGTGGCCCATCGGGCGGCCCAGTTGCTGTTGATCATGAAGTGAAAAGTCCGGCCCAGGATCAGTAAGCCGGATCCGTACTGACATTAGGAGGAACCCGGATCCGCGGAGGCCCGTGAGGAACCCGGATCCAGTACGACGTATATGGAAGGCGGATCCGTGACGTGCACGGCAAGATATTGTATCGTAGCTAGGCTATCTGTAATCCGGCTAGGACTCTCCATGTAAACCCTAGATTCGTGCGCCTTTATAAGCCGGATCCTGGGAGCCCTAGAGGCAGAACCTCAACTCATTGTAACAACGCGAAAGCGCCCAGATAATTCCAAACAAGCAGCAGTAGGCCCTGTCATCGTGCAGGTGTTCCGAAGCTGGGTAACTCGCGTACCACCGTCCCGTGTGCACTCCGCCCTATGGCCCCTACTTCTTCTCCCCCTCGTGAGGATCCCTCCTCCGAGATACCGTCGATTAGGCAACGACAGTTGGCGCCCACCGTGGGGCCTGTGGCGTCTGGAGGCCGGAACCGGGAGGGTTCCGCCATGGGAAGCTACGACGACACCATCGCTGTGGGGCGCGTCCTCTACGCCGGAAATCTGCCGATCGTCCCTCCGGATGAGTGTTGGATTCCGGCTAGGACAAACCCCGTCAAGCTCTCCATCGTCCCAATTGGCGGCATACACATCTTCATCGGGGAAACCGTCGATTCCGACGGAAACCCATTGGTAAGTAACGCAGATGCGACCGCCGCAGAACTGGACGTTGTCGCGAAAATCCGATCTGAGATGCAGGAGCTTCCCAAGGAAGATTCCGCCTCGGATCTAGAAATTTCAAAGCCCACCCAATCCGCCCCTGAGCAGGAAACAACGGTGGAAGACCAATGCAGATCCGCCTGGGTCTCCCACGTGTTAGAAAAGCAGAGGTGCCACTTCGTACACTTCTTGGCCCACACCGCCGGAACCGCCCCTCAAGAAGACGGAGCTGGTCCTGAGCAGGTAGAGGCACCGGAAAACGACGCGGATCCGGATCAGGCTGAGCCTGTCGGAGAAAGCGAAACTCCGGCTGAAGAGTCGATTTTGGGCAATCTGAGCCCAATTTCCGGAGATACCCCCTCCATGGATACTGACGAGTTTAACCGCAAGCTAGGGGAGTACGGTTTCGGTGATCAGCCTGAAGTCGACTCCGCCCAGCCTAAGCAGGTTCTCGCAACGGTAGCAGCGCTGGGACAAACTGGATCTGAAGAGCCAACCAGCCAATCCGACCCTCAGCTATCTCGCCAAGGATCTCCGATGTCACGGGAGCGACCCCGCAGGGATTCTTCCTCGGAGGAACTCCTGTCAGCTGAGGAGATGGTGGCGCGAGCAGTTCTTAACAAACCTATAACCCCGGGTGACGCCGCAGATCTGGAGGCTCTAGAGGCCACTAGAAAGGAAATGCTGGCCACAGCCAAGAAGCTCGCCGATACCGAAGCCGCATTAAGGGAAGAAAGGGAACAAGCTGCAGGTTTGGCGGACCAATTCGACAGACAGGATCGCGAAATTACTGCCACACTCGAGCAGGTTAAGAGCATGGCGAAAGAGTGGGAAGTAAAAATGACCTATGCGCAGGCGGAGGCCGATCGAATTGTTAGAGAAGCAATTCCACCTCGCAGGATCAACTTCGCCACGCCCGCAGAGCATCGGCCGCTGGAAACCCCAAAGGACAACATGCTAAAAGCTGCGGAGCTGTTGAAGAAGAAGGACGAAGAGGTTGATATCAACTACCTCCGCACACTTGTCGCTTCAGCAATGCAGCAGCAAAGCAAGGCGGATACTTCGCGCAGGTTGGAATCCAATCCGGATAACTGTGTATCTACCGCGCAGAAGGACGCCCGCGCCGATCGGCATCCCGATGATGAATCACACACCGGATCCTCGGAGCGCAGAAGAAGAACCAGGGAACACCCAAATCCGATCCCCGTTCCATCAAAGACGCCTTCGTCAGATCCAAGAAAGGGAAAGGATGCAATGTACCCTGGACGAGACAAATATCGCAACCCCTCTCCTCCGCCCAACGGTTACCCGCGACCCCCTCGCCGCCGTAGTCCGGCTGGAAACACCAGGCCCCCAGGGCATGGTGGGATTGTTATCCGCGACAACGTGCTACCAAGAAACAGAAACAGGGAGCGCTCACCGGAACCACGCCGGAACCAGAACAATGTTCGTGAGCCCGAGCCCAGGAGGAGTCGGAATGAGGAGCGCGGCCCAGAGCCTCGCCGGTGCCGCGACCCAGAGCCTCGCCGGAGCCGCGACCCAGAGCCTCGCCGGAGCCGCGACCCGGAGCCTCGCCGGAACGACCAGGGCAGCCAGCGCCATGGCGAAGGCAGCCACAGGAGCCAGAGCCAGCACCGGGAAGGCCGAGGAGAATCAGATGGCAGAAGCAAGAAATCGGACCGTCCACCTCGCAGGTCTCCCTCACCACCACCTAGCGGTGGCGGCGGAGGTGGAGGCGGAGGCAACGGCTGGAGATCGCGCTCTCGCTCACAATCTCCCCGCCACGGCCCGCGCGACGCGTGGGATCGCCTTAATGAATACAGAACCGACTACATTGGTCCGAAGTGCTTTGGCAGGATGATTCGAGAGGAACCAAAGCCAAGGATGAACCTCAAGCTACCCGGAAACCTGAAGCATTATGATGGCACCGAAAGGCCGGATACCTGGATTGAGGATTACTATAATGCAGTAACCTTTGCCGGAGGAACCCCTAATATCGCCTGCCGCATGCTCCAGTTGTACCTTGTAGGTCCAGCCCGGATCTGGCTCAGTGACCTCGAGAAGAACTCCATCTTTTGCTAGTTCGACCTGAAGACCGCTTTCGAGAAACACTTCAGAGGCACCTACAAAAGACCTGCCACGGCAAGCGACCTGCAAGCCTGCATCCAGAAGAAGGGAGAAACCTCAAGAAACTACCTCACACGATGGTTGGCATGCAGGAACGAGTGCGAAAACGTCGACCACACCACCGCCATGTACGCTTTCATTGGTGGACTGCAGAGGGGAGGATTGCTGAGGCATACGCTCACTCGTTTGGCTAACTCAAGCAAGCTGACTTTGGATGAGATGATCTCCATTGCCAGTGATCATACTGCCGCCGATGATGACGCAGGCGGTGATCTTGCAGCTACAGCAATCCCCCTACATCAACAGAAGAAGAACCGTGATAACGGTAGCAGCAGCAGCCATAAGCGCAAGAACCCTGATGACCAGAAGAGTGGCGGATCCGAGATGGTCGCCATGGCGTTTCAACGCGGAGGTTCAGGAGGCGGAAGAGGATGCGGTCGTGGAGGCGGAGCCGGCAGGGGTCAGCAGCATGCCACTGAGGTCACAGCTGGCGGATCCCGCGCCCCGCAAACCTACGAGGAGTACAGAGACATGCCCTGCCTGGCCCACTTGGATCCGGTTACAGGGAAGTCAACTCACACCAACCGCAACTGCAAGTGGGTCAATTATCTAAAGAACGACCCGGAGGCAGGATACAAGCGAGCCCGGAAGCACCGCCCACGCGGCAAGGGAGGCAAGGGCAAAAACAAAGACAAGGAGGAAGATAGTTCTGAGGTGATGGATGAGGATGATAACTCGCCGGATCCCAAGGCAGGATCCGCAGGAAAATCCAACCCATTCGATAAAAAGAGCGTGGGTGCTTACCACACTTTCCTCGGGACCCCAACAGTACGCGCTTCCAAGTCAGCTACCCGGATCCTGAACGCCATAGTTTCGGCTGTGCCGCAGTACGTCAGGTGGTCGGAAATCCCGTGCACATTTGACAGGAAGGATCACCCTGAAATTGTGCCAAAAGAATGCTACGCCTTGGTTGTAAGTCCCCACATAGATGGGTATGACTTCTCCAAGTGCCTCATGGATGGCGGAGCCAGCCTAAACATCATGTACCTGGAGACTCTAGAGCAGATGAACCTCACCAAGGAACAGCTCAAACACAGCAACACTGAGTTTCATGGCGTGGTTCCGGGTAAGAAGGCAAATTCCCTCGGCAGCATCACACTTCCCGTGGCTTTTGGCGATGTTCATAATTTCCGCGAAGAGAAGATCACGTTTGAAGTGGTGCCCTTCAAGAGCTCCTACCACGTCATCTTCGGCAGGCCCACCTACCACAAGTTCCATGCAAGAGCGTGCTACATCTACAACAAGCTCAAGATTCCAGGTCCTAAGGGTATGATTACCGTATCTGGAGACTACAAAAAGGCTCATGAGTGCGAGTTAGGCGAAGCCGCCTTCGCAGAGTCTGTGATATCTGGAGAAGAGCTAAAAGGCTACAGAGCCGCGGTGGACCCGACTGAGATGCAGACCACCAAGAAGCAGATCTCCGAGCAAAAGACCTCTTTCA
The DNA here is from genome assembly GCF_019359855.2 of Lolium perenne. Classification (NCBI taxonomy): domain Eukaryota; kingdom Viridiplantae; phylum Streptophyta; class Magnoliopsida; order Poales; family Poaceae; genus Lolium; species Lolium perenne. The sequence continues at coordinate 121,593,060 of NC_067250.2, read as the reverse complement.
AGGCCGCGATAGAAACCAAGAAGCACGACCTCATCAAAGTCGACTCTTCCAAGCAGGTTTCAGTCGGAGCCAACATGGACCCCAAATAGGAAGACGCGCTCGTCGAGTTCCTCCGCGCTAACATGGATATCTTCGCATGGCAACCTTCTGACATGTCCGGAGTACCTAGGGAACTCGCCGAGCACTACCTCAACATAAATCCGGGGGCTAAACCGGTGAAGCAAGCTATGCGACGCTTTGGAGATAAGAAGCGCCGCGCCATAGGAATGGAACTAGCAAAGTTACTAGAAGCAGGTTTTGTAATAGAAGTTATCCACACCGATTGGGTCGCAAATCCCGTCCTTGTACCCAAAAAGAACACTGAAATACTAAGAATGTGCATCGATTACTCTGGCTTGAACAAGCATTGCCCGAAGGATCCGTTCCCCTTGCCGCGCATTGACCAAGTCATTGATTCGACGGCGGGGGCGGAACTTCGTGTTCTTGATGCGTATTCCGGGTATCATCAGATCCGGATGAAGGAATCCGACCAAAAGGCGACTTCATTCATTACCCCGTTTGGTACTTACTGCTATGTTACTATGCCTTTTGGTTTGAAAAATGCAGGTGCCACCTACCAACGTACGATGCAGCGGTGCCTGAAGGACCAAATTGGCCGGAACGTGCACGCTTACGTCGACGACATCGCGGTCATGACCCGGAAAGGATCCGACCTGATCAGCGACCTCACAGAAACCTTCGACAACCTCCGCAGGTACAAGATGATGTTGAATCCGCTGAAGTGCGTCTTTGGCGTGCCAGCCGGAAAACTCCTTGGCTTCATAGTCTCTCACAGAGGCATTGAGGTTAACCCGGAAAAGATCAAGGCAATCCTGTGTATCAAACGGCCAACTTGTCTCAAAGATGTGCAACGACTAACTGGTTGCGTCGCAGCAATCAGTAGGTTTGTTAGCCGTCTTGGCGAGAAGGCGCTACCTCTGTACAAGTTGCTGAAGAAAACAGACAAATTTGTCTGGGACGATGCAGCCGATGCAGCTCTTCGGGGGTTGAAGGAAATACTCACCTCCCCACCTATCTTGGCAGCCCCAGCAGAGTCAGAGCCAATGCTCCTTTATCTGGCAGCTACCAACAAAGTCATCAGCCTCGTCATCGTGGTGGAGCGAAAGGAAGAAGGTCATGAATATGACGTCCAAAGGCCTGTCTATTACATTAGCGAGGTACTGACGGAGTCAAAGCAAAGATACCCTCACTTTCAGAAGCTAGCTTATGGAGTGTTCCTAGGCAGCCGGAAGCTGAGACATTACTTCCAAGAGCACCCAGTAACAGTTGTGAGCAAGGCTCCGCTGTCAACAATTCTCAACAACGCTGACGCAACAGGACGTACGGCTAAATGGGGCATCGAATTATCCGCCTTCGACATTGCATACAAGCCTAGGACCGCGGTTAAATCCCAAGTCTTGGCAGATTTCGTCGCAGATTGGACAGAAGCTCCGGATGCAAGTCTGGAGCCGGAACCAGAAACATGGATCATGCACTTCGATGGATCCAAGCAGCATCAAGGCTCAGGAGCCGGAGTCACCCTGAAGTCCCCTACCGGAGAAGAACTGCAGTACGTTCTGCAGATCCACTTCGAAGCTACGAACAACATGGCGGAATACGAGGCTCTACTACACGGTCTGCGCATCGCTAAGGAAATTGGGATCAAGCACATCATATGTTGTGGAGATTCCGACCTGGTGGCACAACAAGTAGCCGGAACCTGGAACGCCAGAAACTCCGTCATGGCGGCCTACAGAGACGAAGTTGATGAGATCGCCAAGTGCTTCCTCGGATACGAAGTCAAGTACGTCAGGAGAGACGATAACACAGCGGCAGACATGCTATCCAAGCTCGGATCCGGCAGGAAGCAAATTCCGCCTGGCATTTTCCTGGAGCATCTCCGGATACCCTCGGTGAAGGGCGCTAACCCGGAAAACCCAGAAGTGGCAGTGTCTCCGGCTAGGGAAGTGATGGCCATCATTCCGGCTTGGACACAGCCTTTCCTGGACTACCTCATCGATCAGAAGTTGCCAGAGGACGAGGTCCTCGCAAGACAGATCGTCAGACGAGCGAGATCCTACACAATTATTGATGGACAGCTCTACAAACGAAGTGCAGCAGGGGTATTTCTCAAATGCGTCTCCAATCAAGACGGCATTGAAATCCTCAGAGAGATCCATGCAGGGGACTGCGGGCATCATGCCACCCCCAGATCGCTCGTTGCAAAAGCTTTTCGGCTAGGTTTTTACTGGCTCACAGCTAAAGAAGATGCTGACAAAATAGTCAAGACCTGCCGAGGTTGTCGCATTCACGCTACTCAACCAAACGCTCCAGCCCAAGAGCTGAAGACCATACCTATCACCTGGCCATTTGCGGTGCAGGGGCTCGATATGGTTGGTAAGTTAAAAAGATCATCTCCCGGCGGTTTTGAATACCTTCGGTCGCTGTTGACAAATTCAGCAAGTGGATCGAGGCAAAGCCGGTGAGGAATGCCGGTGGTGCTACGGCCCTACAATTCGTCTGCTGCCGCGTGAGGAGATTCGGCATCCCACACAGCATAATCACAGATAATGGCACAAACTTCGCTCAAGGAGAATTGAGGGATTATTGTGAGACAGTAGGGATTCGATTGGACCTTGCATCTGTGGCTCATCCACAATCCAACGGTCAGGTTGAAAGGGCTAACGGTCTAATATTATCAGGAATTAAGCCGCGCCTTGAAGAACCGCTGCGACGAGCAGCTGGAGCTTGGGCTGACGAGTTGGAAGCTGTTTTGTGGAGTTTAAGAACTACCCCTAACAGATCAACAGGGTTTACCCCATTCTTCCTGGTATACGGATCCGAAGCCGTGCTTCCCTCCGACATCATCCACGATTCACCGCGAGTTTCCGCCTACAATGAAGAAACAGCTGATGAGGCCAGACAGCTATCTGTGGACCTGATCGAGGAAGCTCGGAACCTAGCTGACCAGCGCTCCGCCATCTACCAGCAGAAGCTCCGACGTTATCACAGTCGTCGAGTTCGGAATCACTCCTTCATGGCAGAAGACCTGGTCCTCCGCCTTCGACAGGTGAAAGACCATAAGCTGCAATCTCCATGGGAAGGACCCTTCGTCGTTAGCAAAGTGCTTCATAACGGGTCATACTACCTTGTTGATTTCCGCGAGCTGAGGGATAGACCTGCTAATTGGCACCGGAAACGCAAGCGTGAGGATCCGGATGACATCTACGACGAGACAGATCGCCCTTGGAACATCGCACAGCTACGTCCTTTCTACACTTAGCATATTTTTTCCGAGTTACAAACTCTGTAATAGTTATACATGATCAATGAAATAAAGCTTATGGTTCACTCTCCGAGTCTTTTACCTCCTTTACTTGTTCATTTTTAGATCATGTATGTTTTTCGACTAAAACCGCAGAGCTGGATTTTTTCCGCCTAGGCGTGTATAAAGGTTGTGATTTTCAAAAATCGTCCTTTAGGACGTAAGCTTAAGTTTTCTGATTAAGTTGTCGTCTGTTGCGAACTCGTGGATTCCTAGTAGCGATTTCCGGCACCTATGCTTGGGGGCTTGTTTCCGCGGTTATTGATGGATTGCCATTGGGCTTCGTCGCCGCTGGCGAGCGTTTCCGGCTAAGGTCTTCCGGCTCGCGGAAGGTCAAGCGGGCAAGCCGGAAAACAACGAAGTTAGCACTTGCTTTCCGACACAAAACGAAACTTGCACATAATATTAACGGATAGCAGGATAAGTGTTTCCGCCCCATGCATAGTCGTTTCGTCCCTAGCTACTTAAGAATTTAAGTCTTATTACAAACCCACTCTGGGGCCAAAATGATGCAACTTGTTTGATTGTCTAAACAGGAACTCTACTCGGAGTCCTCTTCTTCAGATTCCTGGTAGGCGGAGCCGTCGTCGTCACTGTCACCGGATCCGGCTTCGGAGTTGTCACCAGAGCTTCCTCCGGAATGCTCGACGCTTGACCCGGAGCCTTCCCCATAATACTCCGGCTCACCTTCCTCCTCCTCCTCTGCATCGGAAAATCCCTTGGGCAGATCGTGTTTGTTATACCAGAACGAGTGATTCACTCGCCTGACAAACAGCTGCTCATAGCCTTGGGTTTCCGTAAGGAGAGCACCCATGTCGGAACCCTTGGGGGCTCCGCGTGCAACATTCGCAAAGTTGAGCGAGGGGAAGTGAGCCTTGCAGGTGGCCAAGACTAGGGAGGCGACTCCGCGTGCTGAAGATTTTTGCCAGTCCTTGATGAAATCCGGCACTTGTTCCATAAGCTTGGTCATCGTATCAATGACTGTGGTTTTGGCCTTCTTCAGAGACAGAGTCGTGGCGATTCCGCAACAGGCTTCAAATAACGCGTCAATAGAAATCCGCGCTTCATCGTATGCCTCCGTCCTCTTCAGGTTCGACTCTTTTGACCACTCGAAGCCAAGGCTCGCTGTGGAAGAAGGAGGTCCAGTTCCGTTAGAAAAGAAAGAATATAAGGCAGTCGGAACAACGACACGGAAAAAAGCTTACGGAAGATAAGTTGGTCGATGGCCTCCACCTCCGCTTCTAGAACCTTGTTCTTGGCTACCATGGAGATCACGCGACCTTGGCTCTTCTCTAGTTTTTCGTTCAGATCCGCTAGGACGCGGGCATGCTTGTCGGAGAGCTCCTTCCTCGCCTCAGTCTCCTTGTTGGAGGATTCTTGGATGAAGGTTTTGAGGGATTCGTTTTCCGCCTCAAGCACCTTGACCTTGGCGGATAGCTCGTCAAACTTGGAGTGCTTCGCAGTCTCTTCTGCAGGTAGAAAGTTGCACATATTATGCATCCTGAACAACTATGTCAGCACAAAAAGTAAAGACCCGGATCTCGTACCTTGAAGGCGGGTCTCAAGCAGCTGGATAGCTTTTTGGCTATTTTCCGCGTGCTGGCGCAGCCCCTCGATCTCCGTGATTTGCTCCAGCACGTGCACGCGCAGGTCTTCGTGCAATTTCCGCGTGGTCTGCGAAGCAGCAAGGAGTTAGTCGGATATTAAAATCTTGGAGGCTAGCGAAGAATTCAAAGTCTTGGTATAAATTTTAAATTTCCGCCTAAAAGTACATTTTGGGAAAGCATTGGCTAATACATGTTACACGGAAATATATCACCCAATGCTTGGGGGCTAGTATCACCTGCCGCACTTCCTTGTGCTTGGCGAAAAACTCCTTCAGGCCGTCCTCCAGGTCAGCGAGCTCTCGCATCTCCTCATCCGGCTTTCCCCACACTTTGTTCAGCATGGTGGAAACTTCCGCGTGACGCTGTGCAAGGGTAAGCTTTTGAAGGGACGGAGTCGGTCGAGGATCGACCCGAGTCGCGTTGGTGACTTGAAGGAGCTTTACCTTTTGCTCCTGTTGTTCTTCTGTGGGCTCCGCGAAAGCGGCGCTTGGTTGATCTTGCGGAGGAACAGATGAGGAGGTCCCCTTGGCGGAGTCGCCATGGTGAGCGGGATCTTCAGGAAGGTCATCAAGGTTGATGACATCTTTCGGATCCGGCTTGGAGGCGGATGAAGCCTTGGGCGGAACTTCAACCTCGGGAGTAACAGGAATAGAAGCCGGAGATGGCTTGGCTCTTTTCTTCGGGACCCTTGGGGCCTTGGGGGGCTGGCTTCCGGAGCTTCAGAAAAAACATAAAAGTATAAGAGTTTGAGCGTGAAACCAGAACTCGGATCTCGGAAGTAGGCGCTTACCCGGAAGGCTTGAAGAAATGCTGGATGGCAGGCTGCCCCTTGTTGCTAATATTAATCAGTGAAAGGCGCTTCTTTTCCGCCTCCGCTTTCCGGGTAGCCGCAGTGCTAAGCACTTCGCGGGCGCGTTTCGCATAGGGGCTGGAAGGAGCTGGCTTCTTCCTCTTACCAGGGCGTGGGGCCTCGGGAGCTTCCGCCTCCGATGCAGCTTCCGGATCCGTGTTGCCGGTGGAAGGAACCCGGAGGATAGTTCCGAGTTCGTTTTCTTCTAGCGCCTCGAGCTGATGCAAAGTTAAACACTTAGACAAAAAAGTTTGAATGCGAAGAGAAGCAATAGACTAAAGTCAAGACGACGTACCGCGGTTCCGGAACCATTCGTGTGAATGTCTTTGTTGCACACGTGAACGTGAAGTTCACGTGGGATTTTGATGAGGAGCCGGATCCTCTTGTCGATGGCGTCGGCGGAGAGATTGTCTTTTGTGGCGCGCATTGGGTCGTCGCGCCCTGTGTATTGGAACATCAGGCGGTCCCTGTGTTGGAGCGGCTGGATCCGTTTGGTGAACCAGGAAAGGGTTAAGTCCTTCCCCGTCAGCCCCTCCTCCGTCAGCTTACAGATCCGCCTGACGGCGCGTGAGAGCTGGGGCGATTCGGAAAGGTGGGGGCAGTGCAACCATGCCGGAAGCTCAATGGCGGGGCAGTTCTTGAATGGCGGCAGCTTTCTTTCGCTCGCGGGGTCGGAGACGTCCTTCAAGTAGAAGAAACCCCCAGACCAGTACCTCGCGGATTCGTGGCGGTCGGTGGGGGGGGTAGACGCGGCCCGGACGGATCATGAAGGTGATGGATCCGCATGTAGCTAGTTCGCCGGATTGCCGGATCCTCTCCTTCTTGACAGTAAAGTAGTATTGGAACAGGGAGAGCTCGGGAGTTACCCGGAGATGGCCTTCGCAGAGGGTGATGTGATTGCTGATCGCAAGCACGCTGTTCGGAGAAATGTTATGGGGCTGAAGCCCATAGACCTTCAGGATTTCCAGGAAGAAGTCCGAAGGCGGAAATGAAAAGCCCCGCTCCACCAGCGCTTTCGTCAGCACCATTTCGTTGTCCTCCGGAGCTGGAGCTAAAGCATTTGGAACTGACCTCCAGCTTCCGGATTGCAGGAAGCCCTCCGCCTCGAGGTTCTTCAGCTCCATCTCAGTGGTGGTACAGGGCCACCACTTTCCCTTGGCTTCAGAGTCTCGTTGACGAGCCTTCGATTTTTTGGCGACTTCTTCCGCCTTGTGCTCCGCCTGATCCGCCCCGGAGGCTTTTTCCGGGTTAGCGGAAGTCCCTTCAGCCTCCTTGCCGGAATCCTTTGAAGGATCCAGCCTGACTGGGACGAAGGGTGGAGGGGCGGAAGAGATTGGGGTTGCCAGGATTGGTTCAGAAGTTGGAGGCGGAGTCGTTGAAGACATCTGAAGAAAAGACGTTGGCGGAAACATTCCTTAGTCGGATCCAGCGTCGTCAACCTAATGATCATCCCTACCGACTACGGCGCGAGAGCGAAGCTCGAGAACTCACCGTGATGGAGTCCGCGGTGGCCGGAGTCGCCGACGACGAGGTTTCGACGCGGTGGCTCGCTGAAGTTAAGAACAGGACGAACTCCGTACGGCGGCGAAGCAGCTCCGGTGAGAGTCCGGCGAGATTCCGGCACGGCGGAGAGACAGCTCGAGGCGGCGCTTCGCAGAGAGGTAGAAAGGGGGGTGAATGAGGGTTAGGGGGTCGACGGCGGATATTTATAGGCAGGGGGGCGAGATTCGTGCTCCGCATCCTGTGGTCGGAACGCAAGCGTCGCGCCGTTGGATGTGTGACACGTGTCCCAAACCCTAACGGTAAAAATGGCTAGAGATAAGTTACCGCACAAATCGCGCGAAAATGGCGCCAGAATTGGCGGAACCGTTTGAGTCTGCTAAAGATTCCGGGTAAAGGCGCGAAGATAAGTAATCCCCATTCGCAAGCAGGGGAGTAACCCGGAGACATGTTTGAAGCTGTCGATGTATGAAGTCCCGCAGGATGGGGGATTTTCTGACTAAAGGTTGGGAAAGAAGAAAATGTAAAGTTGGAGTTCTTCAAATTTCTCCGCGTTACCAAACGATGCCGGAAACCTAAGGTGCAAGCATGGCGGAAACTGCAGGCGAAACTCGGAGAACTCTGGGGGCTACTGTTGTGGGTATACTTCATGGGTGTACCATCGACAGTGCCTAGATCCGGCAAGCCCGGGTGGCCCACAGATGGTGATGAGGCATGTGGCCCATCGGGCGGCCCAGTTGCTGTTGATCATGAAGGGAAAAGTCCGGCCCAGGATCAGTAAGCCGGATCCGTACTGACATTAGGAGGAACCCGGATCCGCGGAGGCCCGTGAGGAACCCGGATCCAGTACGACGTATATGGAAGGCGGATCCGTGACGTGCACGGCAAGATATTGTATCGTAGCTAGGCTATCTGTAATCCGGCTAGGACTCTCCATGAAAAACCCTAGATTCGTGCGCCTTTGTAAGCCGGATCCTGGGAGCCCTAGAGGCAGAACCTCAACTCATTGTAACAACGCGAAAGCGCCCAGATAATTCCAGACAAGCAGCAGTAGGCCCTGTCATCGTGCAGGTGTTCCGAAGCTGGGTAACTCGCGTACCACCGTCCCGTGTGCACTCCGCCCTATGGCCCCTACTTCTTCTCCCCCTCGTGAGGATCCCTCCTCCGAGATACCGTCGATTAGGCAACGACACCAATGAACCACTATCATCAAGCACAGCAGAAACATTCTCAATATTATGAGAGTTTTCAGATTCAACAGAAGTACCAGCAAGTGAAGCTTGCGGCGGTGAAACAAGTTGACTTATCAAAGATGGTGAATCAAGTGTAGCAGAGGTACTCAGAGTTGTACCTTTTCTTGTAGTGGATGGTAATATGGCGACTTTAGGATCGCGAGTTTTACCCATGTTGGAGAATTTGCAGCGAACAATATCAATCCAAGTGAACCTCCAAATAAAGCTATGCTCCCCAGCAACGGCGCCAGAAAACAGTCTTGATAACCCACAAGTATAGGGGATCGCAGCAGTCTTCGCGGGAAGTAAAACCCAATTTATTGATTCGACACAAGGGGAGACAAAGAATACTTGAAAGCCTTAACAGCGGAGTTGTCAATTCAGCTGCACCTGGAAACAGACTTGCTCGCAAGAGTTTATCAGTAGTAACAGTTTATAGCAGTAGCAGTAGTGAAATAACAGCAGCAGAGTAACAAAGACAGCAGTAGTGATTTTAGTAAACAGCAGGATTAAAATACTGTAGGCACAGGGATGGATGACGGGCGTTGCATGGATGAGAGAAACTCATGTAATAATCAAAGCAGGGCATTTGCAGATAATAATAAAGCGGTGTCCAAGTACAAAGTAATCCATAGGCATGTGTTCCATATATAGTCGTACGTGCTCGCAATGAGAAACTTGCACAACATCTTTTGTCCTACCAGCCGGTGGCAGCCGGGCCTCTAGGGAATCTACTGGATATTAAGGTACTCCTTTTAATAGAGTACCGGAGCAAAGCATTAACACTCCGTGAACACATGTGATCCTCACATCACCGCCATCCCCTCCGGTTGTCCCGATTTCAGTCACTTCGGGGCCTTTGGTTCCGGACATCGACATGTGTATACAACTTGCAGGTAAGATCATAAAACAATGCATATCATGATGAAACAATAACATGTTCAGATCTGAGATCATGGCACTCGGGCCCTAGTGACAAGCATTAAGCATAACAAGTTGCAACAATATCATCAAAGTACCAATTACGGACACTAGGCACTATGCCCTAACAATCTTATGCTATTACATGACCAATCTCATCCAATCCCTACCATCCCCTTCGGCCTACAGCGGGGGAATTACTCACACATGGATGGGGGAAACATGGATGGTCAATGGAGAGGCGTCGGTGGTGATGATGGCGATGATCTCCTCCAATTCCCCGTCCCGGCGGAGTGCCAGAACGGAGTTTCTGGTCCCCGAGACGGAGTTTCGCGATGTGGCTGCGTACTGGAGGGTTTCTGGCGACTTTAACTTCCTCCTCGCGATTTTTAGATCGAACCCTTTAAGTAGTCCAGAGGGGGGCGTCGGAGGCCAGCCGAGGGGGCCACACACTAGGGCGGCGCGTCCCCCTGGGCCGCGCCGGCCTGGTGTGTGGGGCCCTCGGGCCTCCACCTGGCTTGCCCTTCTGGCTCCCCGAGTCTTCTGGTAAAATAGGCCCATTGATATAAATTCCGAGGATTTTCCCGAAAGTTGAATTTCTGCACAAAAACAAGACACCAGAGCAATTCTGCTGAAAACAGCGTTAGTCCGCGTTAGTTGTATCCAAAATACACAAATTAGAGGCAAAACAATAGCAAAAGTGTTCGGGAAAGTAGATACGTTTTGGACGTATCAGTAAGCAACTTAATTTTGCAAATAGACACTCCTCCATGGTATGTGAAATGTTGGAAGGCACCCGAGGATTCGGTTAGCCATGGATTGTGAAAGCAAAGGTTGGGAGGAGTGTCCTCGATAAATAAAACTAAAGTACATGTGTAAACAAAAGAGAAGAGTGATGATCTACCTTGCTGGTAGAGATAACGTCCTTCATGGGAGCCGCTCTTTGAAAGTCTGTTTGGCAAGGGGGTTAGAGTGCCCACTACCATTCGTTGACAACAACAAACACCTCTCAAAACCTTATTTTTATGCTTTCTATATGATTTCAAAACTTCAAAAGCTCTAGCACATGATTTAATCCCTGCTTCCCTCTGCGAAGGGCCTATCTTTTACTTTTATGTTGAGTCAGTAAACCTATTCCCCTCTATCTCAAGCAAGCAATTGAGTTGTTGTGATCCAACCATTTATATTGTGATCTATTAATCATGTCTTTTATTCTTCCTTGTTTAGTACAAATTTTATCTGAATGAATATGACTTTGAAGGTTATCAATGATTATGAGGAGATTGTTATGATTGAGCATCTAAGATCTGCCATATAAGCCTTAATATAAGGGCTCTGCTCGAAAGATAAGTACAATCTGTTAATTGTTCTTTGACCAAGAACGAAGTTTTCCATCACCAATTATGATTTCCTATGCACCTTTATTTGTGATTTCCCTTTACTTGTTTCAAGTTGAGTTATATGAGGAAGTTGTTTACTAGAATGTCTTGTGTGAATTAATAAATGTGATGCTTCTTTTTCGTATTTTATTTATCGACTCTTCACTCCATAAACATGTGGTCTTGTTTACTGAGTTCAGTTTCGCTTGGGGACAAGCGATGTCTAAGCTTGGGGGGGAGTTGATACGTCCATTTTGCACCACTATTTTATATCATAATTTACTGTTATTCATTGATATATTTCATATTTAGAGATGATACTTATGTTATTTCACCTATTTTGCATGTTTCATGGTTATTGGAGAATTACTCACCGGAGTCAGGATTCTACTGGAAAAAGCACCGTCAAGATACAATATTTCTGAAGATCAACAATTGACGGAAAATATACCGAAGCTCCTATTTTTCCAGATGACGGAGCCGGCCAAAAGGGGAGGCCTAGGAGGGCCGCCATGGGCCCTCCCCATAGGCCGGCGCGACCACCAGGGCTGGCGCGCCGCCATGTGGGGAGGGGGCCCACGACCCCCTCGGCCATCGCCCTTTCGCGTACTTCATCTCCCAGAAACCCTAAGGTGCGAGAGAACATCAAGGATAGTCGCAGCCGCCTCTGCGGGGTGAAAAAAACACCAGAGAGAAAAGAGCTCTCCGGCAGGCTGAAATCTGCTGGGGAAATTCCCTCCCGGCGGTGGAAATCGTCGTCATCATCACCGTCATCGAGCTGGACTTCATTGGGATCATCATCATAATCATCATCTCCACCACCGACACCGTCATCTCCACCGCTGCACCTCGTCTCCGCTGTAACATCTAGGGTTGAATCTTGATTATTTCATAGGGGAAACTCTCCCGGTGTTGATTACTCCTTGTTATTGATGCTATTGAGTGAAACCATTGAATCAAGGTTTATGTTCAGATTGTTATTCATCATCATATCACCTCTGATCATGTTCCATATGATGTCTTGTGAGTAGTTCGTTTAGTTCTTGAGGAAATGGGTGAAGTCTAAATGTTAGTAGTGAACTATGTTGAGTAATATTTAATGGTTTGATATTTAAGTTGTGGTGTTATTCTTCTAGTTGTGTCATATGAACGTTGACTACATGATACTTCACCTTTATGGGCCTAGGGGAATGCATCTTGTATTCGTTCGCTAATTGTGGGGTTGCCGGAGTGACAGCAACCTGAACCCCCGTTGGTATATCGATACATGAGGGATAGCAGGATCTCAGAGTTTAAGGCTGTGGTTAGATTTATCTTAATTACTTTCTTGTATTTGCGGATGCTTGCAAGGGGTTTAATCACAAGTATGTATTAGTCCTAGAAAGGGCGGTGCATTAGCATAGGTTCACCCACACAACACTTATCAAAACAATGAAGATTAATCAACTATATGAAGCGAAATCACTAGACTAAATTTCCGTGTGTCCTCAAGAACGTTTGGTCATCATAAGTAAACAAACCGACTTGTCCTTTGTGCTAAAAAGGATTGGGACACTTGATGCAATTATTATTCCCGCATTTTACTTACTTGTATTTTATTTATCTGCTATATCAAAACCCCTGAAAACTTGTCTGTGAGCATTTACAGTGAATCCTTCATCGAAACTGCTTGTCAACACCTTCTGCTCCTCGTTGGGTTCGACACTCTTATTTATCGAAAGTACTACGATACACCCCCTATACTTGTGGGTCATCAAGCGACACCTCGGGGGGCGACGAGAGGAGGGAGCCAGGGAGGGAGGGTGGCGGCGGGGATTAGGGTTTGGGCTCCCCGGTCGACCGGAGGAGGTGACGCGAGGAGCTTGGTGGACCATGTTGGTACCTAGTCTGTGACGCACATCCCCCGCAAGTGTTATGGGCTGGCCCATAGATCGTTGTTTAGTTTTTTTCTCAAAATATCTCCGAATTTCCAAAAAAAATCAATTTTGAAAAAATAGCTTAATTTCATAAAATGTTAAATCAAAAAATTCTTCAAACTGTGTTAAAATATTTATTTATCAAAAATGTTAAATCTCGATAAATTTTCAAATTTCTAAAAAAATCAAATTCTAAAAGTTTCAACCTGATCCTCTCGGGGTTTGCCCAATCTTTCACAGGGAGACAACCTGGTAGATAGAATCTCCCAATCACGCGTGAAACGCAACCTGAAGATGGGGGACGAATCCAGCAACCAACATGAAGATGAACTGCATGTCTCCAACCCTAGATTGATACTCCCTGATGAACACAAGAACCCTCGCAACGATCTTTATTATAATCTGATAATCGGCGTCGCCGAACCCGGAGGGATGCTACACCGTGAACACATGCAATAGTTTTCAACTCTAACTTAACCTAACCTAAAACCTAGCTGCACCAGCTCCTTATATGGAGGGTGGGGCGCCGAAGCCTAAGTGGGCTGACCTGGTTCGGTTGGACAAGCACAAACCGAACACGCACAATTTATTAAAATACTACTTGGCCCACAACATGACCAAAAATATAAAAGACATAAATAAAAATGTCTAGTTTGGTGGAGTTCTGAAATTGGACTTCACCTCGTCCTTCATGTCTGTATCACTGCCTGCGAGACACCCCAAACGGACAAAACTGTGGGTGAGCATCTCCAACTGCGCGACCCAAAGTGGCGACCCATTCGTATGATTTCTTCAATTTTGGTCGCCCCGCAGACAAAAAAATGGGTCACGATCTGGCCTGCGAGGCTAGTGCCACCAGCGGTGCGACCCATTCGGTCCACTGCCATTTTGGAATGTTGGCCGAAAACAACAAACTATTCAAATTCAAATGAAAAATTAAAGTGCGCGAAATTTTGAAAAAGTTCATTCATTCAAACATAATTTACGTAGGAAATAAAAATTACTAAACCTAACTACGTCTTCTACCATGTGCAGGCGTCGATGGCGCCACCACCTACTCGTCTTTGTCGTCCTCGAGGAGATCGATGAACGGGTGCAGTGTCCACGGACCCTACTGCGCCCACGTAGGGTACTCCAATGCTCCTATAAGGTTACATTGTTCCTATGTGTGGTTTTGGTAATTAATAATAATTCCTATGGACCAATGTTTTCATGGAGTTTATACGAAGGAATATTCCACAGATAATGCTTGTAGGCCATGTGTTGGATTCAAGTGTAGAAGCCATGAAGATAAAGATATACATTGAGTATTGGCATCGAGATCATCGATTTGAACAGAAAAATATGATATGATCTAGATCTTTAGTGTTTGATTTATAGAGGTGAATCCAAGATATGGTTCTAAGACAGTGCCATGATAGTCTCATGAGTTGAGCTATGGTTGACCAAGGTTTAGAGCATGCAATTAAATAAAGAGTTCTCTATGTACCTCAAGATATTATTATAGAGCATGAGGAGATACAAGATTGATCAAGACTAAGAGTGAAGATTGAATTCAAATTGGTCAACACGTGAAGCATAAAGATTGTACCACTTTGGATCATGTGATCTTGTAGTAGGGTAAGCTTTTTTAATTATGATTTGTGAACTAAACCATCATATATTATGTTTGTGTTGTCTATGTGGGTTACGTATATCGCCATGAGCGTCCATAAAGAGTAAGATCTCATATAACCCATGAGTGGGTGACATGAAGTGGTGATCGTCATCAAGGTTGAGAGAAGGGCAATTTCAAGATGCACATACGTGAAGATCATGCTTGAAGCTTGCCATCTATTTGGTGATATGTACATGTGAATACATGCCTTAATGAATCTATCCCATAGTGGTGTATGGGGAACAAATATGAGTCTTCACGAAGAAATATGATAAAGTAAAGCATTCCGACTTGAATGGAGTTTGAAGCGTTGTCATCAAGATCAAGCGGGATGCGCAAGGAAAATATATGGTCTTCCTAGGGTTTCCTTTAACTGGTTTCAAGGTGGTTACTGGAACACCAGGTTCTAGGATACATAGCCGCACTATCAAGAGAGCTTTCAGTTGGTTCACCTGATCACATCGTCTTAGGAAGCTAAATACTTTGCATACTGAGCATACCCTATTCTTGCACCTTCTTGGTGTTTCTCTGTGTCAGGTTGTTGAGCTTGTTACTAGCTTTTCAACAAGCCCAGGGTCATAAAAAATGGAATCCGTATGCATCTTCTATTGCGTTTTCGAGTTTGGATGTTTTTACCGATTCTTCGTGTCGATAGGTATCCTCTGTAAATTTGTGTAAAAATATCATGTGACGATTCCTAATTTTTCCACTTTTTGTTGGGGTTCTATTTGTCGTTACCTTTCCAACAAAATTGGTTCCATTTCAATTGGAGTTCAAAAAATATTGTGAAAGCTTAAGTTCTTTTGAGAAAACTTCATTTTGAAGGAACTCTCCGAAACCGACGCCGCTGGACTCACCACTGGAACTAACCAGCCGCTGCCGAAATCTTCTGGTACATGTCAAAAGGCCATACTGAGAGCGATTCTAACAGCCGCCGAACTATTTTCTAGCTCGCCGGATTCAAACCTACGAGGAAACTGGTGTGCTGGCTTGAGCCGGCCAACCTTGTGTGTTGGTTGCCATTCCGGCTTGCCGGTCTGTGTGCATGACCGTTTTGGCGTGTAAACCGGTATCGCCGGTTTTACCTCCGCATTGGGTTGCCTAATCCCCCTAAACGGCTTGTTTTCTCCCTTGGACTATAAATACCCATTCTTACTCCTTGAGGAGGTAAGGTCAATCATTCCATTCTCTCCCTCATATTCCATTGTTGAACCTCAAAAGTTTGCTTCCTCTCCCCATTCCCTCATATGATTATTCCATCGTCTTGAGGGATTTGGAAGAGAATATCTAAATCTACAATCTCCACCAATCAATTCCTCCTCTAAGTGATGATAACTCTTGGTATCTAGATCTTGAAGTTATTTGTTGATGTCCTCCATTGTTCTTCCTTTCTAGTTCCTCCATACCATTTGTTGCTTTCTTGGGATTTGAGTGTGATGGATTTGAACACACTTGGTGTTCTTCCTTTTGATCCTTGCATAAGTGTTGAGCTTTTCGTTACGATTAGTTCGAGTGAGAGACCGTGATCTTGTTAGTATTGAAGGGTTACGTCCTAGTTGGTTTGGTAGTTGGTGCTTTGGTTACCTCTTCGTGGAAAGTTGTGAAGAGGGCCAAGCTTCTCCTTCGTGTCTTGTGAAGTGGTTGTAGTACTTTCCATCTCCCGAGTGGAGTAAAAGTTAGCCATAACTACCTGGCCATGGACCGGCCCGGCCCGCCCAAAATTCCCGGGCCAAGCCCGACCCGACCATGCCTCTAGGCCAGGCCTAGGCCTGATTTTTTGGCCCGATGGTTAGGATGGGTCGTGCCTGGGCCATCAGTTTGTGTGATTTAGTGAAGCGGCCCGAGGCCCGACGGGCTTTTAGTGTGATGGGCCAGGCCTGGGCAAATTTTCCGGCCCGACGGTCGGTCCGAGCCAGGCCTAGGCCAATATTTTCCGCATCGGGCCTTGGTTGGCCCGGCCCGAGGCCCGGCCCGAGGCCCGAGAAATGCTCAGCTATAGCCATAAGGAAGGAGCCTTTATTTTTCTATAATGGAATCAGTGGGAAAGGCTCCCACTGCATTTTTTTATAGCATACGATAAAGGAGAAATGTACAAAGATATTTTTAAAAAAAAGAGGAAAAGGAAGGAGCCTAACTAAGTCTGATCCTTAAGAGAATTCTCAAATTGTGCACTATGTCTGTTTTTCATTCTATGATTCAACTTTCTCATATCTTCTAGAAAGATTGCCTTCCAACTAAAAATTGGGATTTTGATTTTTAAATATTTTAATATTTTTGGAGATCCAAATTTTCCAAGAAGGAAGAATGATGATTTCCATGAAGAAAGAAACATTTAGTCTATTCTTTAGGTCTTGAAATGCTTCATGTACTGAAAGATTCTTCGTCCTTTGGGGGTAAATGAAGTCCAGCAAATGGGCATGTCCAAAAGAGATATTGCAATGTCTCTTCTCTATTACACTCATTAATTGCACAATTATATGACTGTAATATCATCTTCTTTCTTCTAAGGAGATTTCTTGTATTTAATCTATCATGAAGTAGCAACCAGAGAACGGGCCTTTTTTGCTCCGTGGTATTGGCTTGGAGAAGACGTTGAGCCTTAATGGCGTTCGGGAGACCTTCGTGGTACCCCACATCTTT
Source organism: Lolium perenne (assembly GCF_019359855.2). Classification (NCBI taxonomy): domain Eukaryota; kingdom Viridiplantae; phylum Streptophyta; class Magnoliopsida; order Poales; family Poaceae; genus Lolium; species Lolium perenne. Next base: position 121,575,994 of record NC_067250.2, on the reverse strand, counting down.
CCAATCTGACGTACCTCACTTCGTGTGAGGGAACACATGAATACATCTTCGTCTCCACGTGGCTCGGTTATCTCTATATCAGAGTTTACTTTTCTTGTGATAATCATCATGCTTGAAGTACTTATATCTTGCAATCACTAGTGTTACATTTATCTTGTGATATCTTGCTTACCTTAAGTTGTTGTTGGTGCACCTATTTGAGTCTAGCTTATTTAGGTTATGTGTTTGTAAACTAAATGTTAGTTTAATTCTGCATTCTTACAAGCCAAATTCCTAATAGTTTTTGAAACGCATATTAACCCCCTCTAGGCGACATCTCCTCCTTTCAACTCCATGCTGCATCGCATGCGGTGGTTGCCATGTAGGGTATGCCGGAGGCGGCAACCCATGTTGCGGCGGCGAAACTAGTTGCCCTTCCCAAGCGGCCAGCGGCGGCGCGTGTGGTGGCAGAGAAGCGGTGTGATGCGCCACCATGGTTGTGAGTCGGACAACCTCGTCCAGTCCGTCCCACGACCATTTGTCCTCCTCCTCCTCGTCGGTAGTCGCGGCGAGGACGTTGTAATCCTCACCGGGCTGGAAGTCCCGCACTTCCTGCTCCGCTCGGCGCACCTCATGTTCATAGGCGAGGAATCCCCGCTACAAGTCGGGGCACAAATACACGCGATCGTACCATTGCATCTATGGGAGAAGAGGGATGCAACGACACATCTCTGCCTCCAGTGCCGGCCCATCCATTGGTGCAGGCGGTACCGACACCGTGGCGCGGTTCAGGTGCTAGCCACCAGTCAGCGAGAGTTGTGTTGCAGGCACGGGTCCGTTTGTGCCCACCGCTAGCACTACAGCACGGGGACGTAGTGTCGGGTCCGCTCCCAGGGTTGGGGCGGCTGGTGGCACACTGCCGCCGCAGCGGCTTGCTGCCCGATAAAATCTGTTGCGTGTAGGTGACCGGCATGGTGGATACGACCGGCGATGGTGGCGCGACAAGGATCCTGCCTCGTGGGTGTTGGCCCTCTTCTTCAACCACGATGACATCTTCGTCAGCGTAGGTGGTGGCGGTGATTTGCTGTCAATGGCGGTGGTGGTGGGAGTGGGGAGGAGAGACATGCGCATGGCCAGTTTAAGTAGCCCTAGCCATCAATGCACATGCAGCTTCCAGCGCCATCGCCATCTACGCTGGCACGGGAGCTGAGGCGGTGGTGGCAGTGGTCAGTGATTGCTTTGATGGCCATGGATGTGATCGGCGGTCAGCCTTGTGCCGTCGGGTCGTTGTCATACGTGCCATCTGGGGACACGCGTGTTGTCTGCGACGCGTCCGCCTAGACGCATCAGCTCCCCAAATTTGGTGGCGATGGGTCACGCCGGATGGGTCGTTTCGTTTGGATCGCGCCGATGGAGCGTGCACGTCCGATCCTCCTGTCTACGCAGACCTATTCAGACGCGGCATAACTGTTTTTGGGTCGCGCCCCTAGAGATGCCTTAAGATATATTGGTTTGCAATTTATATTAGATAGATGCAAAAACTTGCCTGATACGCCCGTGACCTCTTATGGCAGCCGCCGCTTTGAAGAAACCCACTCCGTCTCCGCTTTCGCCTCCACCATAGATCGGTTTCCCCTCCTCCGGCCGGCCTCACCGGTGTCAGGAGGGGTGGGTAACCCGATCTATGCGTGGACTTTTTAATAATTAGGGTTTTCAACAGATTAGATTAGGGTTTGGTAGCCGTCTTGTTGGTCTTCGCTACATTGGAGATGGCATTGTCTAGTATTCCTCAATCCTTCGTTCGATGACAAGATCTCAATCGTGGTGTCAATGGTGATGTTGGAGGATTGCAATTCTTTAGGTATGGATCTTCAGATCTTGCTTCGCCAGATCGATTTTGGATCTTTTCTCCTGGTTGCCGCGAGGAGGATTATCCTTGCAATATTTGTCTCGGCTGCTACGTCCTCGACAATGGTGATTTGTACTCTCGGCTCTCCAGCGACGTTGATCAGGTTGTTCGGTTATTTTTCCCTCATATACTGGTGCTGGAACTCTTGCCGATGTTGATTGACTACTTCAATGTTTGTGCGCGTGCACGTAGCCTTGGTATTGCGGTTCAAATTAAAACAATGGAAGAACCTTCGTTGATATTTTCAGGTCTATGGTTTGGTATCTGTGTTTGCCTGCCTTCAGAGAAGTACAAAATTGCGTCATGGAAGAAACAAAAATTTGTAGATCTCACTGATTTGCTCGTTTATTTTAACTTTATTTTGTATTCGTTGAAGTGAGTTTGTGTATCTCTATCATGTACTATTTATTATTATAAATATATGTGGTATTGATTATTAAAAAAAGATATATTGGTTTGCATTGGATGAAATGACCAGCGATACTGACGCGAAAGCGCCGTGACATGACGTGCTATCTTGCTGCCGTCGCAGAAGGCAGGTGTTGCTGAGCAATCGAAACCGCCCTTTTATTTGAAAGAGAAGGCGGACCTGAATTATGTGAACGGTGATAGCCTGCGATTCAATTCTCATGTGGTTAGCTAGTACGGTGCAATCATCGTGCATTCCCATTTTGTGTGAAAGAGAAAGGTCGATCGACCCATTGCCAGCATTCAGCTGGTATCTCTAACGATCTAAAGGAAATCAGTAGCTCTGAATGATTTTCATTGTCCCCAGCAGGTGCCCTTTATGCGTACCCACCACTTCCACGTGACAAGATGTAAGTATGCATACACTAGGTTCAAACAGCAATTGTATAATTCTGAGAAGACTATACACAAACACAGCACATTTGGACAAAGAACATTTCTCCTGGTCCATACTTGCGAAGGAATGTAAGGCAACACGGTTTTTAGCTGTTGGAACTTGGAAAAACAGAAGAACCAGGGAGAAATACAGAGTGGAGAATTTTGTTTTATTTCCACTGTTATTAGTCACTGTTCATTCTTTACAGCTAAATCATGATGACAAGAATGTATAATCTTTACATGTATAACTGCTGCAAGGACGATGCTCTTAAGACTTAGGCAGACGACTTGTCGCCGCCGAATGCATTTTCCAGAACACCGGTGGCCTGAAGGTGACTAGTATCTCCACACATCTTGACAATGCAACGGCCAGTGTCACCAGAAACGAGTATAACACTTACTGACGTGTTGTGTATTTTAGTATGAAGCGGCCTGGTTGGACTGGCATGCCTGTAGAGTTCTCTGATGGTTCCACCGTGAGAGACTAAGATAACTCGCTCCCCTGTCAATGAAGAAACACAAGTTCAGCAAATATTAACAAGGTAGTGGGCAAGTAAGAAAGCCTTGTGCAGCTGCAAGTGCATAACAAGCTGTTACTTTTGTTGGGAATACTGTTCGTGAACTGTTATCCAACCAATAACACAACATCTCCGACATAGCACACAAGAAACAAAAGATGCCAATAAGCTAACCTCTTCTTTCCATGGCATTCTGGATGGGTGCTGATAAAAAAACTCAAGTTTACAAGATAACAGTCTGCTTTTACCAGTTATAAGTCCAAAAAATGAAGCTCACAGTTTTGTTTGTTTTCTGCGGGGAAAAGTTCGAAGGTAAGAGTTTACCTTTGTGCTTTTCGACTATGCTATACAAGCACGAGACACATCGCTCTGATAGTTGATCAAGACTCTCTCCACCACCCTGAAACAAATTTCCAAAAATTTAGAAAACAGATCTTTCAAAACAAAATACATGCAGGTATGTCTTGAGAAAAAATACTGCAACTGTTAGCACCAAGAATATATGCTGGCAGATAGCTGTTAGAGAAATATTGTATGGGCACCCTGTAAGATAAACGGGTTCATATAGACAAATCTGGACCTACTGATTGTGTAAGTTCAGAGCGAAGGATAGTTTGATTTGGCAGAGCTGTTTGTCTGTTAAGATACCCTTAGAAGCAGCTGCAAGCCTATGATCATGGGCGGAGCTACATGGGGACATGGGTGTACAAATGTACACCCATTATTTTTGAGAAAAACTTGAATAGTAGTTCAGATATATAGAGAAATCTACATCAAATAAATTACTCCGTAGAAAGCATGACTAAACTATGCTTCTTAGACAAATGTGTACACCCATCATTTGGATGCTCCCTCCGCCCATGCCTATGATGCGGCATCAAAACAGAGAGTTGTATTAACACCTGATTTCATTCGTAGCTCGTTAAATTATGTGAACGTATTGTGCCACTGGAAAATCAACCCCATGGTTTGACATGTCCGAACTTAAAAAATGGTTGGCTTGTAGTATCTATGCAAATCTACTTCTGAAATCTTAAGGTTATGACTATAAGTCACCATGTATTTGCGGTGTTTATAAGTACAGTGTTTGAACAGCAAACTAATACCAACTGAAAAACATTTTCTCAAAAGTAGGAAGACACGGATGCTTACAGGAATTTGTTTGTTCCTCTTGTGGGACATGAAAGCTTTGTAAGCCTCAGGTTTTTCTTTGACAGCATCTTGAAGCGTCAAGCCCTGGACATCTCCTATGTGCCTTTCTCTAAGTGCAGGATCCAACACAACCTACATTGCAGATTGTTTGCTTATTAATATCATAAGTATCAAACAATTCGTCTTGTACAAGTTACACAGAAACAGTGTGGTGTCTGCTTGAGACATTTGAATAACAGAAAGGGTCAAGGTGAATGAACATACATCTGGTAAATTGCAAATTTTTGCTATTGTTCTTGCAGTCTCTGCTGCCCGCTTCAGATCAGATGAGTATATGGCAGCTGGCTTAGCTTCTTTAGACAGCCGATGAGCAACCTTAAAATCAAAGAAGTTCCACATAAAAAAGACTAGTACAGATGTCATGTAGTAACCTAAGTAAACCAGATCATACCGCAACAGCTTGCTGCCTCCCAATCTCATTCAGCTCGGCATCCAAGTGCCCCTAAACATAGGAGTAGGATAATATATCAGATTGAAAGAATTAGCTGAGTTCTGCACAAATGGGTTAGGTAATGTGTAAACACACATTGACATTGAAAATCACATCATGCCATCAAATATATGTTCCTTGCTGCTACCTATTTTTTGAGCTATAAAAACAGATAAGGCAAATTGGCCATCCGACACTATTACTTGTTGGCATTTGTGCACACTATTCAACTGTCAATTGGCTCAGTACCATTAGAAAGCATGATCATTTACTAGAACAAACTGCGAGTAATAAAATACTGTAGCTTTTCCAAATAAGAGACAGGAGTTTTTGGAATGACAAATCCAATAATGTTGGGTAAATCTGTGTTTATGGCTATGGCCTATGGACCTCATGTGCAATAATACATCAATTTGCACATTCAACTTATTCAGGAAAATAAGTATGATGTATAGGTGAAACGTAGAAGTGGTATAACATTACTACCACCTCTGTCCCATAATATAAGATGTTATTACAACCAATATATTTCTATCATCTGCTAAGACTTTTGATTTTATAATTGGATGAATCCTGATGTTATACCCCTGGCCCCAGGGCAGTGGGAAATTGCACACCAAAAACAGAAGCAAGATAAAAAAAAGAAAATCGAAGGAAGCCACAGCTGATAATTCAGATCATGTAATAAAGAAATGAGGAGAAGTCGTGTAAGTATTTTAGTTTTCTATAAATAGCATACGAAAACATGCATCGCATCGTGTTTCGTTTCACTATATGAATACCTAATTTAGGATGTGAGCGGAAGAACCCTCTTACTATAGTTAGCTTAGGAACTAGATACTTGAATACTAACAGTCTAACTGCACCATATTTTGACTGAATAAAACACTTAACAAGCAGGTGGTGGGGCGGAGGACGCAAGTGCCTTCCCCGGTAACAGCGGAAGCGATATTGTGGTTCTTTAAGCTGCTCTCTGAGTTTCTATGGTAATTGCTACATTAGATGCCTATAATATATCGAAGTCCACATGTTAACATAAGTATTCAAGTAAATAGTCCTCTTCAACAAGCTCCAAATCCAATGACTAGAAAAGGACGGCACTAGGCAATCGTGATGACCTGTATGATGCGCGAGGCGTTCCAGGACGTCTCGCCGTGCCGCACCACCACGACCTCGGTGAACTCGCTGCGGTCGCCCTCGGCGGTGGAAGAGGACGACATCCCTACTACAGCTGCTCCCTGCACTTCGTTGCAGGAGATCTCCGGAGCAAGGGCGGATCCCGCAGGAAGGGATACCGAGGCGACGGCTGACCGCGGCGAAGTGGCAAAGGCCGCGCCGGTGGGGGGAGGCGAGGAGAACGAGACGCGCGATGAGCGCGCCGGCGGCGGCGATTGAGGCGTGACGGTGGTGGGATGAGGAAACATAGGCCCGCGGCTCAGCTTGCTTGTATTTTAACCGGCCTGTTATTACAGAAAAAGAGAGAAACCGGGACGACTACGGTACCACGGTCTACGGGCCGCTGTCCAGTTCGGATGGGCCAAAATACCTAGATCAACGGCAACCTGGGCCGATTGCTCCACCATTTCCAACAACAACAATAACAACAACATGGTCTTTATTCTAAAATAAGTTGGATAGGCTAGAGGTGAAGTCCATAAAATTCCGTAACCAACTTATGGTTCTGGCACATGGATAGCAAGCTTTCACGCGGTTCTTTCCATGGCTAGTTCTTTGGTGATACTCCAGTCTTTCAGATCTCTCTTTACAGACTCTACCCATGTCAAGTTTGGTCTACCCCGTCCTCTTTTGACATTATCAGCACGCTTTAGCCGTCCACTATGCACCGGAGCTTCTGGAGGTCTGCGTTGAATTTGCCCAAACCATGTTAGACGATGTTGGACAAGCTTCTTTGCATCGATGCTATCCCAACTCTATATCGTATATCATTATTCCGGACTCGGTCCTTCCTCGTGCGGCCACACATCTATCTCAACACGCGCATCTCCGCCACATCTAACTGAACACAAAGGATTAGACGTATCGAGTGAAAAAAGATGTTTGCAGAAAGTAAACAGAACAAGATTGAAGTAGAATTTATCAATAAAGGAAACAGGATCGGGGTCCCAGTTCTCTAGAGGTGTCTCTCCATAAAAATAAATAGCATGTTGGGTGAACAAATTACAGCTGGGCAATTGATAGAATATCGACCATACATGACAAGATGATTAATATGATATTTTATTGGGCATTACAACATAATACATAGACCGTAATCCAACTGCATCTATGACTAATAACCCACCTTCCGATTATCGTCCGAACCCCTTTCAGTATTAAGTTGCAAGCAACAGATTATCACATTAAGCAATGTGTGTAAAGTAAACAATAGAATTACCCTCGGATAAAACATTGTTGTTTTCTCCCTAGTAGCAACAACACATCTAAAATCTTAGAAGTTATTGTCACTCTCCCAGAAAACTAGAGGCATGAACCTACTATCGAGCATAAATACCCCCTTTTCGAGTCAAAAGTGTCCACTTGGCCAGAGTTTCTACTAGCAACGGAGAGCATGCAAGATCACAAATAACATATGACATAAATATATAATCAATCTCAACATAGTATACAATATTCATCGGATCCCAGCAAACACAACATATAGGATTACATAAAGATGATCTTGATCATGTAGGGCAGCTCACAAAATCTATGCATGAAGCACAAAGTGGAGAAGACAACCATCTAGCTACTGCTATGGACCCATAGTCCGGGGATGAACTAGTCACGCATCACTTCGAAGGTGGGCATTGCGATGTAGATGCCTCCGGCGATGATTTCCCCCTCCGGCAGGGTGCCGGGAAGAGCTTCATAAGCCCCCCGAGATGGGTTCTCCGATGGCGACCGCGACGAAACTTTTCGTGGATGGAGGCTCGGGTATCCAGGATTTTCCCGAGAAGATGTATAAATAGGCGGAGGATTTAGGTCGGTGGGGTGCATGGGGGGCCCACACCACCCCTAGGTGCGGGCCCAGGCTTGGCCGCGCCATGGGGTGGACTGGCCGCCCTGTGGCGCCTCTTCGACCCCCCTCTGGACTTCATCTTCGTTTCGGTAAAATATTGACTTCGGCTTTTGTTTCGTCCAATTCCGAGAATATTTCCTGTACAACTTTTCTGAAATACAAAAACAACAGAAAACAGGGAACTGACACTATGGCATCTTGTTAATAGGTTAGTGCCGGAAATCATGTAAAAGTGCAGCAAAGTGTAAGCAAAACATATATGAATTGGTGTAAAACAAGCATGGAGCATCAAAAATTATAGATACGTTTGAGACGTATCAAGCATCCCCAAGCTTAACTCCTGCTCGTCCTCGAGTAGGTAAGTGATAACAAAATAATTTTTTAGGTGACATGAAGCCAACACAATCTTGATCAAGCATGTAAAGCATTGTGACCTGGGATCTAAGTACTCTAACGTAGGCATGATAGATATAATTAAATAGAACTTAGGAACTATGTTATAACATGAAGAGTAACTCAAACAAAGGATCATGAATAATAGTGCATTAAAAGCAACTGTTTTTTATGAGCATAGAGTAAACATAACAAAGTGGTACTCAACATGTCCTTTATCGAATGGCAAAACATAAATGCTAGGACACCTTCAAAGTTCAGAGGGTGACTAGATACAAGTAATTTAAGAATAAGAAATAGCACAATCATGAAACAATCAATAATAATTTTGGGACCCACATTGCACTAAGAATGACAACTATGCTCTCTTAATCGGTGCATAAAGTAGAAGATGAAGACTCAACATAAAAGTAAAAGAGAGACTCTTTGCAGAGTAAGCAAGATGGACAAGTTTTATAACCTTCTAAAAAGTATGGTACTTATTAGCTTTGAGCTCTCATTGCCTCTATCACAATCATCTTGAATGGTTAATTGATGTTAATGTGAGTCAAAAATGAGCTATATGCTTGCAAATCACAAGTTGAAAATCTCATGCCCCTTGAACGTGAGTACCTAAACCTCATGCTACTCAACTTAGGTCCCAAATAAGTTCTTGTCATTGTAAGTATACATGTATCATTGAGAATCGCCAACGGGGTACCTCTTGCCCGATGATATGGGGGTACTCTTATAAGAGCAATCCCATGGCAAAATGACAAGACAAACAGATAGTGAGCATCTCAGTAATTTTTTTATTTACTATGGGTATAGCTTTCTATTGCAAATGCTTCATAGAATGCTCACTATGGCTTAGCTGTAAATTTCCACCATTAATGATGCATGTCTTAGATTAGCGGCCCAGACGTTTCCCTAACCCATATACAAACTCCATGGACTTACAAGTTTCCATTTTATTTTGCACCGCTAGGCATTCATAAACAAAATATCATGACATCAACTAAATATAAGTGCAATATCGAAAGTGTTCCCCATGAAAGCATGGTTCTACTAACTCCCAACTCGCAATTTGCAAACATATAAACTTCATAAGATAGGTACAATGATAAAATTTATTAAGTACAAGAAAGTAAATGTGCGATCAAGTTCGTAAGAGCTTTACTAACTAATTTTCTCATGCCAAAACTTAATTTGGAAGATAAAAACATGATGAATTATTTGGAATAGCAATAATGCTACTAGGTAGATATGGTGGACACAATTGGCAAAAAAAAATTCATGGTGGTTGGATGCACGAGTAGAGATCATACTCGACATAGGTGAAGGCTAGCAAAAGACTAAGAGCGACCAACTAAGAGAGCAATAATGGCATTAATCATGCATAGTGACAAAACATTATTAATCAAAGCATAAAGTGATATTACAAGTCAAAAACTAAATGATCATAGAGGCTTTAGTTGACTGGTTATAGTCATAAAATACATTATGAACCGGAGAGCTAATCATACATAAATAAAGAATACTAACGAGCTCTTAACAAAATTCAAGTGAAAGAACAAGAGCTAAACGCAGTACTAGAAAACTAGAACACTCGCAGAACAATAACATCGAAAACTAGAGCGTTCTATGCAATTAAATCGGGGTAGGTCTTTCTCCAAAACAAATGTGCCGGGACCCAACATATTATAAAGCAAAAAAACAAAACTAAACTACAAACAAACAAAAATAAATACGCTCCAATAACAACACATAGCGTATCAAGCAATAAAAATATAGCACATGGAGAGATGACATGTTGCTTTGTTGATGAAGAGGGGATGCCTTGGGCATCCCCAAGCTTTGACGCTTGTACCTTTTGAAAATTTCTTGGGGTGCAGGGGCATCCCCAAGCTTGAGATTTTGTCCATTCTTCATCTCATCACATCATTCTTCTCTCCCTACACTTGAGAACTTTCTTCATACAAAACTTCACACAATTCTCTATTAGCAGCATTAGTATAATCAAAATAAACAAATCCACTTGGGTTCAGTACTAACATATATAAAACATCTATTAAAGCATTAGATACTATAGCAACCTTTCAAAAAGCTCTTTGATCAAAATAACTCAAAAAGAAAGAGATTTAAGAGGCAAATGCAAATAGTGCAGAAATCTGTTAAAACAGAACAGAAGGTAAAGATCGATTTTTCCAAAACTCTTGTGTTACTCATCCCGAAAAGTGGTCAACTAATGAAAGTTAGATAATAATCTGGGGCATATGCATAAATAATGACAGATCAACATTCCTCTCTGGCTATTTTTACGAATTTTTATGGTAACAACACAAAATCTGTTTTCAGGACAGCAACTTCCCCAAATCTTACTTTCTTCCTATTAGAGGATATTCTTGGAACAAAAACAAAATAAAAATGATAAGGAGAGGTTATTACAGAGGTAATAACTTCCAAGACTCAACAAAAAAAATTGCAGTAAATAAACATGGGTTATCTCACAAGAGTGCTTTTCTTTAATGCCTTTTGGCTAGGCTTGATAGTTTGAGAATATGCTCACATAAGAAATATGCATTGAAGTAAAAGAGAGCATCAAGAAGAAACTATAAAAAAAATTAAGTCTAACCCACTTCCTATGCATAGTAATCTTGTACACAAATACATCCACAAAGAACAAAGTGACAAGCATAGTAAGATAAAACAAGAGTAACTTCAAAAAAATTAGCACATAGAGATGTGTTTTAGTACCATGAAAACTTGTACAACCATATTTTCCTCTCTCATAATAATTTTCAGTACCATCATGAATAAACTCAACAATATAATTATCACATAAAAAATTCTTATCATGAGCCACATGAATAATATAATTATTACTCTCCACATAAGCATCGTCATTAAAATTATAGTGGGAGCAAATTCAACAAAATAACTATCATTATTATTCTCATCACCATAATCATCAGATATAGGAGACATATTGTAATCATAATTAATTTTCTCCTCAATAGCTGGGGAACTAAAAAGATCATTTTCAAAAAAACTAGCTTCCCCAAACTTAGACTTTTTCATAGCATTACCAATAATGGTGTTAAATGAGTTGATACTAATATCATTGCTATTAGCATGCAAATAAAGTTCCATATTTTTTTTAATTTTCTCTTCAAACACCTCATGTCCTAGCTCAAGATAAATACTATAAAGATCTCTAATTTTGTTGTTGTTTCCCATTAAGCCTAACTAGTAAAAAAAGAAACATCAACATGGGAGGTGAGTATGGAATAAACTAAGAAAAACTATAACAAAGTAAAGAGATTGGAGATGAGAGACTCCCCTTGCAGAAATCCTCTTTCACCCCGGCATAAAAATGTGGTGTGCAGGTTTCACGTTGTTGCTGACGCCGGTAGTGCGCCCTGCCAATAGTCAGCCAGCAACACCTTTAGAAGTCACGCCTTTCTCCTACTGGTCGATTAAATATTGGTTTCTTACTGAGGGAAAACTTGCTGTTGTGCTCATCACACCTTCCTCTTGGGGTTCCCCAACGGTGTGCGATCTACGCTACGTCAAGCACCATCAATATTTTTTGGCGTCGTTGCCGGGGATAAATAGGATTTATGCAAGGGGAGTCTCTCATCTCTAGTTGCTTTACTTTGTTATAGTTTTGCATAGTTTATTCCATGCTCACCTCCCATGTTGATGTTTCTTGTTTTTCACTAGTTAGGCTTAATGGAAAACAACAATAAAATTAGAGAGCTTTATAGTATTTATCTTGAGCTAGGACATGAAGTGTTTGAAGAGAAAATTAAAAAAACCTATGGAGCTTTATTCGCATGCTAATAGAAATGTTATTGGTATGAATTCTTTGAACACCATTATTTCTAATGCTATGGAAAAGTCTAAGCTTGGGGAAGCTAGTTTTTATTAAAATGATCTTTTTAGTTCCCTAGCTTTAGAGGAGAAATTTTGCTATGATGACTACAATGATGAATATCATATTTTCAGTCCACCTACTATTGAGAAGAAAATTAATTATGATTACAATATGTCTCCTATATCTGATGATTATGGTGATGAGAATAATAATGATAGCTATTTTGTTGAATTTGCTCCTACTACAATTAATAAGAATGACTATGCTTATGTAGAGAGTAATAATTATTTTTATTCATGTGGATCATGATAAGAATGTTTTATGTGATATTTATATTGTTGAGTTTGTTCATGATGCTACTGGAAATTATTATGAGAGAGGAAAATATAGTTGTTGGAATTTTCATGTTACTAAAACATCTCTCTTTATATTAAAAGTTCCCAAGTTGCTCTTGTTTTACCTACCCATGCTTGTTACTATGTACTTTTTTGATTTATTTTCTTACAAGATTCCTATGCATAAGAAGTGGGTTAGACTTAAATGTGTTTCATATTTTCTTCTTGATGCTTCTTCACATGAAAAATACTATATGCTAGCTCTTTTTCTGCGCCTAGCTGAAAGGCGTTAAAGAAAAGCACTCTTGGGAGATAACCCATGTTTTATTTCTGTAATTTTTCTTTTATTGAGTCTTATAAGTTATTAACTTTGTAATAGCCTCTCCTTATCATTTTTATTTTGTTTTTGTTCCAAGAATTAGCCTCTAATAGGAAAAAAGAAAAATTTAGGGAAGTTGCTGTCCTAGAAATAGATTCTATGATGTCACCATAAAAAACGTATTCACATGCAGAGAGGATTTTTGTGCATATACCCCAGGTTATTATCTAACTTTCATTAGGTGAACATTTTTCGATATGAGCAACAGAATATTTTCGAAAAAATCAATCTTTACCTGTTGTTCTCTTATGACAGATTTTCGCCACTATTTGCATTTGCCTCTTAATCTCTTTCTTTTTGAGTTCTTTTGAGCAAAAAGATTTTTGAAGAGGTTGCTAAAGTAGCTAATGCTTTAATAGGTGCTTGATATATGTTAGAACTGAACCCAAGTGGATTTATTATTTTGATTGCACTAATGCTGCTAATAAGAATGTGTGAAGTTTTGTATGAAGGAAGTTTTCAAGTGTAGGGATAGAAGAATGATGTAATGAGATGAAATATGAAAAAAATCTCAAGCTTGGGGATGCCCATGTCACCCCAATAAATATTCAAGAGGTATAAGCATCAAAGCTTGGGGATTCTCAAGGCATCCCCTCTTCATCAACAAAGCAACATGTCATCTTTCTATGCGTTATATTTTTATTGCTTCATACGCTATGTGTTGTTCTTGGAGCATTTTTATTTGTTTTTAGTTTAGTTTAGTTTTGTTTGCTGTAGCATATGGTTGGATCCCAGAACATTTTTTTTGGAGAAGACACACTCCGTTTTAATTGCATAGAATGCTCTAGTTTTCGCTCTTATTGTTCTGCGAGTGTTCTAATTTTCTAGTACTGCGTTTAGCTCTTGTTCTTTCACCCGAATTTTGTTCAGAGCTTGTTAGTATTATTTATTTATGTATGATTAGCTCTCTGGTCCATATTGATTTTCATCGATGAGAGCTATTTCAAATAAGTTGATTGGTGTTGGAGACGAGTAAAATATTTCATACTTATAGTGATGCAAAAGGAAGCTAGTCTAGACTGTGGCATAGAATTTGGCATGCCATGTTGGATGTTTTTCTTATCATATGCTTAGTACTTATTGTTGTAGCATGACTTATATCAAATAACTGAGAGTTCATAATGTGTTATTGAAAGAATCTTATGTTTTTTTCCATCATACAAAGCATAATATTGTGGTATTCTCCTTTGATGCTTTATTGGGTTGACTTGGCACATGCTTATACCATGTTATGACTATAAACCAGTAAACTAAAGCCTCTATGATCATTTAGTTTTTGACTTGTAAAATCACTTTATGCTTTGATTAGTAATGTTTTGTCGCTATGCATGATTATGGCCATTACTGCTCTCTTAGTTGGTCGCTCCCAGTCTTTTGCTAGCCTTCGCCTGTACTGAGTATGAGCTCTACTCGTACATCCAATCACCAAAAATAAAAGTTTGCCAATTGTATCCACGATATCTACCTATTAGCATTATTGCTATTCCAAGTATATCCATCATGCTTTTATTTATCTTCCAAATTAGATTTTGTCATGAGAAATTTAGTTAGTAAAGCTCTCACGAACTTGATGGAACATTTAATTTCTTGCACTTAATAACCTTGATCCATTATTGTGACTATCTTATGAAGTCTATATGCTTGCAAGTTGTGAGTTGGGAGTTAGCACAACCATGCTTTCATGGGGAACGCTTTCAACATTGTACTTATTCCTATTTAGTTGATGTCATGTTCTTTTGTTTATGGATGTCTAGCGGTGCGAAATAAAATGTAAACTTGTAAGTTCATGGAGTTTGTATATATGTTAGAGAAACTCCTGGGCGGCCAATTTAAGCCATGCATCATTCATGGTGGAAATTTACAGCGAACCATAGTGAGCATTATGTGAAGAATCTTCAATAAAAAGCTATGCCCATAGTAAATAAAAGGATTGCTGAGATGCTCATTGTCTGTTTATCTTGTCATTTTGGCATGGGATTGCTCCTAGGCAGGAGTACTTCTATATCATGGGGCAAGAGGTACCCCGTTGACATTCTCGATGAGACATGTATACTTATAATGACCAGAACTTATTTGGTACTTAAGTTGAGTAGCATGAGGTTTAGGTACTCGTATTCAAGGTGCACGAGATTTTCAACTTTTGATTTGTCAAGAATATAACTTCATATTTTCCCTCACATTTACTTTAACCATTCAAGATGCTTATGATAGGGGTAATGAGTACCATACTTTCTGGAAGGTCTATAAAACTTGTTAATCTTCTTGCTTTATGCACCAATTAAGAGAGCATAGTTGTCATTCTTAGTATAATGTGCATAGTCACAAAATTATTATTGATTGATTCATGATTATGCTATTGCTTTTTCTCAAACTACTTGTATCTAGTCACCCTTTGAACTTTAAAGGTGTCCTAGCATTTATGTTTTGCTACTTCATAAAGAACATGCTGAGCACCAATTTGCTATGTTTTCTCTATGCTCATAAACAAACAGTTGCTTTCAATGCACAATTATTCATGATCCTTTGTTTGAGTTACTTTTCATGTTATGACATAGTTGCTAAGTTCTATTGTTAGAATTTTATCTATCATGCCTTTGTTTAGAGTATTTTGATCCCAACTTACAATGTTTTACATTAACTTGATCAACATTGTGTTGGCTTTATATCAGCTCAAAAATTATTTTTGTTATCATTTACCTACTCGAGGACGAGCAGGAGTTAAGCTTGGGGATGCTTGGTACGTCGCAAACGTATCTATAATTTTTGATGCTCCATGCTTGTTTTACACAAATTCCTATATGATTTGCTTACACTCCGTTGCACTTTTATAAATTTTCCGGCCCTAACCTATTAACAAGATGCCATAATGTCAGTTCCTTGTTTCTGCTATTTTGTATTTCAGAAAAGTTGTACAGAAAATATTCTCAGAATTGGACGAAACAAAAGCCGAAGTCAATATTTTACTGTAACGAAGATAGAGTCTAGAGGGGGCACGAGGAGGTGCCACAAGGCGGCCAGACCACCACATGGCGCGACCTGGGTGTGGCCCGCGCCAAGGGGCAGCGTGCCCCCAGGCGGCCACCGACCTCGCCCTTCCTCCTGTTTATTCACGATCTCGGGAAAAACCTAAACACCCGATCCTCCATCCACGAAAAGTTCCGTCGCGGCCGCCATTGCAGACCCTAACTCGGAAGGGTTCTGAAGCTCTTCCCGGCACCCTGCCGGAGGGGCAGATCATCACTAGAGACCTCTACATTGCCATGCCTGCCTCCGAAGTGATGCATGAGTAGTTCATCCCTGGACTATGGGTCCATAGCAGTAGCTAGATGGTTGTCTTCTCCAATTTGTGCCTCATGTTAAGATCTTGTGAGCTACCTATCATGATCAAGATCATCCTTATGTAATGCTACATGTTGTGTTTGCTGGGATCCGATGAATATTGAATACTATGTTGAGATCTATTATGTACTTGTCATATGCTATTTGTGATCTTGCATGCTCTCTGTTGCTAGTAGATACTCTGGTCAAGTAAATGCTTGTGACTCCAAGAGGGAGTATTTATGCTCGATAGTGGGTTCATGCCTCTAGTTTTTTGAAAGAGTGACAATAACTTCTAAGATTGTAGATGTACTATTGCTACTAGGGAGAAAATAACAATGTTTTATCTAAGGGTAATTATATTCTTTACTTTACACACATTTCTTAATGCGATAATATGTTGCTTGCAACTTAATACTAGAAGGGGTTCAGACGATAACCGGAAGGTGGATTATTAGTCATAGACGTAGTTGGATTACGATCTATGTATTATATTGTAATGCCCAAACGAATCTCATAGTAATCATCTTGTCATGTATGGTCTTTATTCTGTCAATTGCATGCCCAGCTGTAATTTGTTCACCCAACATGTTATTTATCTTTATGGAGAGACACCTCTAGTGAATTGTGGACCCCGGTCCTTTTCCTTTACACTGATAAATTCATCTACTGCAATCATGTTTTGTTTACTTACTGCAAGCACTGTTCTCTTTAATTCCACCGCAAACAATCATCATCTTTCCACACGATACGTTTAATCCTTTGTGTTCAGCAAAACCGGTGAGATTGACAACCTCACTGTAAGTTGGGACAAAGTATTTTAGTTGTGTTGTGTGCAGGTTCCACGTTGTTGCTGATGCCGGTAGTGCAGTGCCAATAGTCAGCCAGCACACCTTCAGAAGTCAAGCCTTTCTCCTACTGGTCGATTAAACCTTGGTTTCTTACTGAGGAAAAACATGCTGTTATGCTTATCACACCTTCATTTTGGGGTTTCCCAACGGTGTGCGATCTACGCTACGTAAAGCACCATCAGCTGCGATTGTTGCAAAATTCCAAGATCGGGTGCAACAGGTGCACCGATTCTTTGATAAATGTCAACCATGCCTCAAGATGATATGGAAGACCATGTTTCCGCTTAACGCAGCTCTTCCAACACTACTTACCCTGATGTAAAATTTCAGAAATGCCGCAAGGGTTCGAGCTTTGGTGCAGAGTCAGCTTCTGGCTGGGGCTGAGACAGCTTTTGCTTTTGTATTGACTCAGCATCCCTCGCTCGATTTGGAGTTGATTGCCAAGGCTTATGCCCATGTAAACCAATATTTTCCTGTCGTCAGGCATCCCACCTCAATTATAGCCGACAGATTAGAAGTGAGCTCTGAAGCAAACTGTGGAGCTGAAGTGCCGAATGAGTAGTCTGAACTTTGGCCAGTTATGCAGATGATACAATTTTTGTATGCTATAGTCGATGATACTCCGTCTTTTCCCCAATGTTTGGGTACTTCCAGGTCCAAGTTTATTCACAAAAACGATGTAACTTGTTTGTCCAACCTATGCTTTTGTACGTAAGTAATGACGATGCCCACGAAGATGAGTAAACCTCTGATGGTGATGAATTTTTCATCGTGATAAAGTATTGTTGTTTGTAGAAGTATCTTCAGATGTCGATGGTGATTCTTGAGTGTTTGATTGAGTCTCAAGATTTGGCGTGCTAGTTCTTCAGGCATCGTGGGTACGATGGTTGTAATTTGTATAATGTCGGCAGCAAGTTTTGAGTGATCAACTCATGTTGTAGGCCCAATAGACCCATAGTAATCGCAATATATCTTTGCTAAACTGTACGCATATGTTTTGAAATATATCGCCAGCAGCCCCCGAGTCAACAAGGGAACCATGTGCGCGATAGGCTTCGTAGCTTAGATACCGTAAGCACGATGTACAGACGTGGGCCATTTGTTTTGTGTAATTTCCATCAATTTCAGCACTCGCAAGTTCCGTGAGGCTTTGTGGAAACGTTTGTTCTTTCGATGTATCATAGATTTTCATCAATTACAACACTCGAATGTTCCGTGAGGCTTTGATGAAATCGTTTGTATTTTTGATGTATTATGGTGATCCATTGATTTTCACCGATTGCAGCACTTGAATGTTTCATGAGGCTTTGATGAAATCATGGGATAAAAAATATCATCTGCAGCCCCCAAGTATTTATCGGGTACGCTTACTACATTAGTAGTATTATGAAATTTCTGTGATAACTATCGCGAGCACGACGTTATGTGAAGAACTCAATTTGTCAGGAGTCCCGAATAAATTGGAAACGTCCCATAGAATAGCACTTGCATACACGAACTTGAACTTTATTAATAAGTCTATAATCGAAAGGTAAGCTAAGCTGCTATGGCTTCAAAATCCTTAATGAATAAAAAGAGAAAATTGCTCCAAAGGTAAAGATACATGCTACCGCTCGTCTTTTTAGGTAAGCGGAGGGTCTGCTTGGACGTTGCTGACTTCCGTTGATGTGCCGATAACTTCTATTGAGGTGCCGATGGCTTCCGTGGAAGCGTTGATGGCTTCTGTCGAAGCATCGACAGCTTATGTCAAAGCATTGGCAGCTCAGCTTGTACTGATGTAGCAGGGTCTACTGGTTGTTTCTTTGATTTTTTGCCGCTATCAACCTCTTCGGGTTTGGATGCCCGGTCATCAAGAGGTGACTTCTTGGGGACGATATACATCATCTTGATTTCCTTTTTTATCCCAAACTTGGAGGCGATCTTCTGAAATTCTTGGTCGCAATTATCTGACCGAGGAAAGCTTCCATGTACAGTGATAGTGGTTCCGTTGTTGCCTGACATCTTGAGCTTTAGATATGCATAATGAGGTACGACCATGAATTTGGCGTATGTTGGTTGATGACCCACAAGTATAGGGGGTGTATCGTAGTACTTTCGATAAATAAGAGTGTCGAACCCAACGAGGAGCAGAAGGTGTTGACAAGCAGTTTCGATGAAGGATTCACTGTAAATGCTCACAGACAAGTATTCAGGGGGTTTTGATATAGCAGATAAATAAAGTACGAGTAAGTAAAATGCGAGAGAAATAATTGCAGCGAGTGGCCCAATCCTTTTTAGCACAAAGGACAAGCCGGTTTGTTTACTTATAATGACCAAACGTTCTTGAGGACACACGGGAATTTAGTCTAGTGCTTTCGCTTCATATAGCTGATTAGTCTTCATTGTTTTGATAAGTGTTGTGTGGGTGAACCTATGCTAATGCACCGCCCTTCCTAGGACTAATACATACTTGTGATTATACCCCTTGCAAGCATCCGCAAATACAAGAAAGTAATTAAGATAAATCTAACCACAGCCTTAAACTCTGAGATCCTGCTATCCCTCCTGCATCGATATACTAACGGGGGTTTAGGTTTCTGTCACTCCGGCAACCCCGCAATTAGCAACCGAATACAAGATGCACTCCCCTAGGCCCATAAATGGTGAAGTATCATGTAGTCGACGTTCACATGACACCACTAGAAGAATAACACCACAACTTAAATATCATAACATTGAATACTAACCAACATAATTCACTACTAACATTTAGACTTCACCCATGTCCTCAAGAACTAAACGAACTACTCACGAGACATCATATGGAACATGATCAGAGGTGATATGATGGTAAATAACAATCTGAACATAAACCTTGGTTCAATGGTTTCACTCAATAGCATCAATAACAAGTAGAAATCAACACCGGGAGAGTTTCCCCTATCAAACAATCAAGATCAAACCCTAATTGTTACAGCGGTGACGAGGTGCAGCGGTGGAGATGGCGGTGATGATGATGAAGATGATGGTGATGATGATGGAGATGATGTCCAGCTCGATGACGATGACGATGGCGTCGATTTCCCCCTCCGGGAGGGAATTTCCCCGGCGGATTTCAGCCTGCCGGAGAGCTCTTTTCTCTCTGGTGTTTTCCGCCCCGCAGATGCGGCTGTGACTCTTCGCGACTATCCCCTGGAGCTTAGGTTTTCGGGACGAAGATGTACGCGAAGGAGAGGAGGCCAGAGGGGGTCGTGGGCCCCCTCCCCACATGGCGGCGCGGCCAGGGCAGGGCCCGCGCTGGCCTATGAGGGGGGCCCATGGAGGCCCTCCTCGGCTCCTCCTTTTGGCTACCTCCGTCTTCTGGAAAAATAGGATTTTCAGTATAATTCCCGTCAATTGCTGATCTTCCGAAATATTGCATTCTGACGGTGTTTTTTCCAGCAGAATCCTGACTCCGATGCGCGATCCTCCAATAATCATGAAATATGCAAAATAGATGAAATAACATAAGTATCATCTCCAAATACGAAATATATCAATGAATAACAGTAAATTATGATATAAAATAGTGATGCAAAATGGACGTATCAACTCCCCCAAGCTTAGACTTCGCTTGTCCCCAAGCGAAACTGAACTCGGTAAATAGGACCACATGTTTATGGAGTGAAGAGTCGATAGATAAAATACGGACAAGAAGCATCATATTAATTCACACAAGACATTCTAGTGAACAACTTCCCAATATGATTCAACTTGAAACAAGTGAAAGGAAATCACAAGTAAAGGTGCATAGTAAATCATAATTGGTGATGGCAAACTTCGTTCTTGGTCAGAGAACAGTTAACAAATTATACTTATCTATTGAACAGCGCTCTCATATTAAAGCTTATAATAAACTTGCATACTCAATCATAGTAATCTCCTCATAATCATTGATAAGTTTCAAAGCTATGTTCATTCAGGTAAAACTTGTACTTAAACAAGGAAGAATAAAAGGCATGATTAAGTAGATCACAATATAGATAGTTTGATCACAACAACTTGATACGTCCCAAACGTATCTATAATTTCTTATGTTCCATGCTACTTTTATGATGATACTCACATGTTTTATATACATTATATGTCGTTATTACGCATTTTCCGGCACTAACCTATTGACGAGAAGCCGAAGAGCCAGTTGCTGTTTTCTGCTGTTTTTGGTTTCAGAAATCCTAGTAAGGAAATATTCTCGGAATTGGACGAAATCAACGCCCAGGGTCCTATTTTCACACGAAGCTTCCAGAAGACCGAAGAGGATAAGAAGTGGGGCCACGAGGTGGCCACACAACAGGGCGGCGCGGCCCAGGTGCTGGCCGCGCGGCCCTAGCGTGTGGGCCCCTCGTGGCGCCCCCTGACCTACCCTTCCGCCTACTTAAAGCCTTCGTCACGAAACCCCCAGTACCGAGAGCCACGATACGGAAAACCTTCCAAAGACGCAGCCGCCGCCAATCCCATCTCGGGGGATTCAGGAGATCGCCTCCGGCACCCTGCCGGAGAGGCGAATCATCTCCCGGAGGACTCTTCATCGCTGTAACATCCCAAGATTTTTTTAAAATAAAACAAATGAATTTCACTGGTTCCAAATTTTGGAACCAACAAAAACTTTTATTAAATTAAGTAGGATACATAGTGATCTTGCTTAATTCTTGTGCTATTGCTATGATTGCTTGTTATTAGTAATTGAAGTGATCTTAAACCCTAAACCTCAACCCTCTTTTCACCACCCTAGCTAAAATAAAATAAAAGGAAATAAAATAAAATAAGAAAAAGGCATATGTGCCTATGGCTATAATTATAAATCTTTACCCTAGACCTTTCCACTTTGTTTAGAGGTTTGGAAAACCATCATACACCCTACCTAGCACTTATCAAACCAAATCCAAGTGGTTTCCAAAGAAAATAAAAAGAAACTAAAAATGCCATAGAGGCATATGAGAGTAAAATGCAAATTTGTGAATTTGAGAAGATTGACCCTAGGACTTGTTGTGAATGGTTGGATTACTTCCATATACCATTTCAACACTCAACAACACCAATTGGGTCAAGCCAAGTCAAATTTAAAATCAAATGCAACATATGCATAGAGGCATATGTGACACATAGCCATAATCCCCAATTTTTGCCCTATGACTTTAAACCTTGACCAAATGATGGGAAACCATCCCTCAACCTAATATAATACTAAATTGACCCTAACCCATGCCCAAGTAAAGCAAGGGGAACAATTTACAAGTTTAATGAAATATGACACATCACCTCTTATGTGTTATGGCCATTTTTGCAAATCTTTGAACAAGACCATTTGAATTGGTTTCAATGGTTTGAAAATGTTTCTAAACTAATAAGAATCACATTAGAGTCAACCAAAGTCAAATCAAATGAAGAGAAACCAAATAGTGAGAAAATTCCATATTTCACTCACATACACTTTGGCCCATTTTGCAAATCTTCAACCAAGGCCACCAATGCTTGATCTATTGCTTGTAGAATACTTATATATGATAAACACCCACAATTGCATCAAAGAAACAAGAATCAAATCAAAGGAAATCTCAAAACCATCTCACATGTGATGATGGTCATTTTGGTGATTTTTAACATGATCCCCTCTTTACCCCTCTGGCTTTGACTTTTCTTCAACCAAACTTGGTCAACTATGACCATGTCAAGGTCAACAACTTCCATGTTGACCATCTCTGCTGAAGTTGACCAGGTTGACCAGAATAAGATGGACAAGTGAGGACTTTGAAATAAAGAGAAGATGATCCACTTTTTGAAACTTTGCAAATCTTCACCAAAATGAACACCACCAACACCATTCCAACCCTTTATTTATATGTTTGAGCTCCACCAAAAAGAAATCCAAAATTCGACCAAAATGTTCTTGCGGCCATTTCCTCGAACACCTGGCAGGCAACATTTGGAAATGGTGAGACATGCTATTACACACCAGTTTTTCAACTAAACCCTGCATGATCAGATCTAATCATTACTCCCCCTTGTCCCCTGCATCTTTCCCAGTACTTGCTTGGATGATTAAAGCCTGTGGAGAGCAAAACCTGACCATGCCGTGCACCATGCTCACCCACATACACTCATCCTCTCTACCCCTTCCCTATCCCTCTCACCATGTCAAATAGGTAGCCTACCCTCCCCTGAGCACGCCAGTACCCTTCCTAGCTCCCAGCTTGCACGACATTGGCCGCACAACGCACGCCCAGACACGCCAGAATCATGCCATGCCACGCGGTGAGCGCGCACCGGCACGTTCTGGACGCGCCAGAGCACGCGCGTGTGCCATCACCCTCGTCCTCCCCTGCAGCCCTACTCCTGCATCAAGCGTCGCCCCCATCTCCTCTACCCCGTAGACATCCTCGCTAGCTCGCCCAAGCCTTGTCACCGTCGCAATGATCCGAGACCTGCCGCGCCCGTACTGCCAGCACTCGATCGTCGCCAGCCCGCCTCAGACCCCCTTTTGCCGTCCCTTCACGCTCACTAGCCTCGCCTAGTCATTGCCTACCTCGCGCGACCCCTACCTTGCCCCCTTCACCGCTCCAGACGGCCGCGCCATGGACGACCTCCACGGACACCCACCGCACCCGAGCCAGCTATAAATAGGAGCGACCCCTTGATGAATTCTCCACAGCAAAGTTTCTCCCCTCCTCTTCCTTGAGCTCCCCGACCATCTCCCCTCCTCGATTAGCCACTAGCCCACCGCAATTTGACGCTCAGCGCCGCCGGAGTCCGCAGACCATCGCCATCGATCCGCGCCTCCCCGAGCTCCGCCACTGTACCAGGGACCTCTTCACCCTCGCCAACGACGCCTCGCACCTCGCCCTCGACCGCCGGCGACCTACAGCGCCCTCCGACCCCCTACCTCTGCCGCCCGCACACCCTCCTCTCGCCGGAGAAGAAGACAAGCCACGACCGTGCGATCCTCTCCTGATCCGACGGTCATCATCGCCAGGTACCGATTCGGTGAATTAAGCCACTGACGCGTGGGACCCCATGTCAGGTGGCCCACGGCGTGGTCAGCGCTAGTTGGGCCGGCCCAGTCTGTTTAGTCTGTTTAGCCCGTTTACTTTCCCGCCTAAAGCCCAGAATTCAAATTCGTTTAATTCTTTTGTGGTTTAAATTCAAAACTGGTCTGTCCTATAAATTGAATAGTTCAAATTATACAAACTCAAAATTAGCAAATCCAAATGTTCTGGAAAGCTTATGATTTGCCCTAACTAACCCCACTGGATTCAACCTCATATGTGGTGTAGATTTTGAATAGCAAAAATGACAAAACAGAGACTTTTCAGTATTCAAATAAATCTTAAAAATCAACCACTTTGAATTTTGAAGTGAATCCAATTGCAATAATTCACATTTAACAAACCCTAATTTACTATGTAAAAATATGATATATGTTCTGTACATGATCATGGGCTAGAATCAAAATATTGGCTATGTAGTCAATACTAGCCCATTTAAACCATATCCAAATTTTTGAATTTAAATCTATGAGGTGTAGCACCTCATTTAAATCATTCTCACAAGTGATATGAAGTAATGTGTTGACCTTTAAATGCTTAGGCTCATACTTGCTCACTTGTAGAATTTAAATCAACATAGTATTTAAATTGCATTAGTTATTTAAATCACATGAGATGATGAATATCATTTAAACCACTTTTCTCAAATACTAAGTGTGAAGTGTTGACCTTGGTCAACATGGGATCATCCCTGGTTATTTGATAATATTGAATCACCTCAATAATAGTTTTTCCTAAATTAGTTACAACTATGTGTTAAATCATATGAGAGGTATTCCTCTCACTTAAATCTTGTTCTCAAGTAATTCAACATGAGGTAGTGACCATGGTCTATATAATCTCATATTGAGTTATTTGGTGATATTAAATCACTATCATGTTAGTATTAAATTGCATGAGGTATGGAACCTCATTTAAATCATTTTTCTCAAAGGATAAGTATGAAGAGGTTGACTTTGGTCAACCTAGGTCATATATTATTCATAAGAGAAATTAAATCTTAAGAAGAATTCAATGAGAGGAAATTGTTTCTCCAAACCAAAGAGAAACCTTAATTTAAATTTTCAATGAGAGGAAATTATTTCTCCTAATATTAAATAAGGAAACCCTAGAATAATTACTGGATAAATGTTAAGTAATGATGCTAGATCAATTGTGTGAGCCATTAAGGCTAATTAAGACTACTTAAGTGTTGTTTGGTGATTGTATCCTCGTATTCTTTTATAGACGCTAGTACCGGAGACTATCAAGAGGAAGAGGTCTTCTACCAAGAGGAAGAGCAAGAAAACTTTGATCACATCACCAATCAAGGCAAGCTATATTATTGCAAGCTATTACCAATGCAAGCTAGACTAATGCAAACCATTTTGGGTTGCAAGTTTATATTTTTGCAAAGTGCAAAGCTCTACAAGAGCAAGGCACCATTACATTTTACTTTATGAACCTATCCCAAGTTTTTACTTTACAAGCTTTACTTGATTTTATTTATCAAAGTTACTCCTTGGATTATGATCCACTTGGTTGAATTATAGAGTAGTACAAGAGCATCACACTTAGCCTAGCAAGCTCCAAGATACTTAGCACCCCTCATAACTAGTTGCTAGTGCTCAAGATTAAAAGTGACTACTCTAGTTGGGAACTTGTGAATTGAAATGACTTTGAAAACCTTGGAATGATGAGTCATTCTATTGAAAGATTTTGAAGGTGAATATGACTGGTGAATGACTTGGTGAATTTTACAAAACTGATGGTTGGGTTCGGATGTGATACCGTTCCAATTTTACAAGTACCCCCACAATACCTGAATCTGGGTAAGGCTTAGCTGGAAACTTATGTATTTTAGTATGGGTTCCCTCTAAACAAGCGTCATAGGGGTTATGCCGAGGCTGCCTCCGTACTGGTGAAGTGATGTGAAATGACGTGAAATGAGGTGAATGTCCGGCCCAAGCCCTGTGCAGTTCCCGGGTTAACAGTTGGTTCTCACCGGGAGGCCAAGCTCATGGGGAGAGGTGCCTATACTAGAGTATGTAAATGAAAGGTTAGGATTGGTAGTTCGCGTACTGCGTACGATAAATCAGGGCCAGTTACCCCTAACGAACTATTGCAATTGTTGTGGCACAAGTGTACATCCTCTGCAGAGTTAAACCTATTCGAATAGCCGCGTCCGCGGTTATGGACAGTTGGAAAGGCCATACTGTTCCGTCATCAGAACTTTTCTAAAAATATGAATGGTGACTTGTGATTTGAATTGAAAGGTGACTTTGACTTTGAATCACAACTGAGTTGTGGGAATGACACTAATGTTCCCACTTGAGTTAGTTATTTGAAAAGGGCTTTTGATTATTAAAAGAGCTTATGAAATAAAACTGGCTTTATGCAAATGAAACTAGAGCTTAGAACCCCCTTACTATAGTTGATAGTATTTACCTTAGTATTAGTTTGCAAGTACTTTAAAGTACTCATGGCTGTGTCCCTGGCTATTCAAATGGCCAGACTATGAAGACGAGTACCAGAACCCGGAAGAAGGACAGCAGGACGTCTACGACAACTAGGATCACTCCTGACGTCAACAGTTGCCTGTGGAATAGATGGACTACTACTACGCTACTTTCGCTTCCGCTATGTGTTATGTAATGAATAAATAGAACTTCTATTATTGTAATGAGACTGGATCATGTGATCCTTTATTTGTAAGACGATTATGTGTTGTAATGAATGATGTGTTGTGATATCAATCTATTATGTCTCGCAAAAACAATATTCCTGGGATTGCGATGAATGGCATAATAGGCATCTGGACTTAAAAAGCCGGGTGTTGACAAGTTGGTATCAGAGCCATTGTTGACCTTAGGAGACCCTAGTTAGAATGGACGTCTGAAAAATGTTAGTTTCAAAACAAATGAAATGACTATTTAAGAAAACTTATTCTCCCTCTTATCATTGAGATCTTTTTCAAATAAGAAAGTTATGCTCTATTCTTCTTATACTGTTACCTAAAATTTTGACACACTTCTCTAACTTACTCATCATAATTCTTCACAGATGGAGTACAATTGGGAGTGCTATCAGCTTGGTCACGGAGGAGAACTGCGGTTCGAAAAGGATTTGAAGCAACTGGTTGAATATCTAGGACACCCGTATCCCGAATTCTTCGGAATACCCCTCAAAGCTCAGTTAGGAGAACCACCTCGGTGGGACGTTTCTACTGATCTACGAAGGAAGCTTGATGCCCCGGTATGGGAAACCATATGGTTTTCTGTAACGGGAAACACTTGGAAGGAAGGACTAGACAAAGCTATGCAAGAAGCAATGTTCCGTCTGTGTGGACAAAATGAGGACAAGATCAAGAACACTCGTTTCATCTACTACCCAAGACATGACTCCATGGGAAGACCGATGACCATGCCCCCACCACAACCAAAGATGAACCCCTATGAAGCACCTCAGGACTTCAGGCAGTACAAAACCCGCAGGGATTTGGACAACGCCCTTGCCTCTCGCCAAGCACCTCACCCGTGAAGAAGAAGAATCCACCCGGAAGAGTAGTATCACCCCAGCACTTAAGTAGGTGTGAGTTGTATCAGGATCCCCCTTGTATCGTAGAGCGATGAATGGTTCTTCAAACCAACGGTGTGTTAGATTTGTAATATGTGATGCTTGGTATGAATGAAAAAGTGTTGTTGGTTTTTACCCCCGCAACACTACTCAAGTTTTCAATATTATGAACTTTTTAAACCTTAACAAAACAAACCATAGAAATTTCCCTCTTATCTTATCATCTACATCAATGTTTAGATGGCCCCACCAACCCGCAACGCCACCCAGGATGCCATGATGCAACTGCTGCAGACAATGATGGCAGACCGAGAAGTCGAGAGAGCTGAACGCCAAGCCAACATTGCTGCACTGCAACAGCTCGCTCAGAACAACAACGGCCACGGAAACCACGATCACCCTGGATCGAAGCTGAAGAACTTTCAACACACCAACCCTCTGATGTTCAACAAGACTGAAGAGCCCCTTGATGCTGATGACTGGCTCCAGACCATGGAGAACAACCTCGAAGTTGCGGGAGTTGAAGCCGCAGAAAAAGTACTGTTTGCCACCCACTATCTGTCAGGACCGGCCAGAGCCTGGTGGACAAGTGCCCGTGCAATGAATGCGGGACAGATGATGACATGGGAAGACTTCAAGCTGAAGTTTAGCAAATACCACGTGCCCCAAGGACTGATCAAGAAGATGAGAGACGAGTTCCGTGAACTCAAACAAGGAAGAATGTCCGTGGTGGAATACCGCGACAGGTTTCTCACTCTGTCAAGGTACGCCCCGGATGAGACCGACACCAATGAGAAGAGAAAGGAAAGATTTCTGAACGGACTGCACGACGAGATGCAAACTGTGTTAGTGAACATTCCGTTCGCTGACTTGGAAGCCCTCGTGGACTCAGCCATACAGATGGAAGGAAAGCTGCATCAGGCCAATGAGAACCGCAAGCGCCGAATGATGAACCAGAATGGACCCCACCATACCCAGAAGTACCGCAACAACTCCTCTGGAGGATTCAACCCAAGATACAACAAGCCCCCTGCTCAGAATTATCGCCCCAACAACACCAACAACAACGGAGGACCCCCGAAGCCCGGAGGCAACAACAACAACAACCACAACAACACCAACCACCCCAACAACAGCAACAACAATGGAAACAACAACAATACCAATACTGCCCCAAGGACTGGAAGCAATGCTACCCCCGTCTTTCCCAAAGACAAGTCCACCGTCAACTGCTACGAATGTGGAGTTGTGGGTCACTTCTCCAATGAGTGCCCCAAAAAGCTTGCCAGGATTGCCGCCAATACCGCTGCACCTGCTCAGCAACAGCGCCGCTTTACCGGTAAAAGGAACCAGAACAACAACAACGGCCGCCTCTACCACATGACTGCCACTGAAGCTCAGGAAGCACCCCAGACCATGCCAAGTATGTCTTCCTGTTAATAAAATGCTCAATCTCTCTTAGGAACCTAACTTTTCTTAAAATCTCGGGACGAGATTTGTTTAAGGGGGAAGAGTTTGTAACATCCCAAGATTTTTTTAAAATAAAACAAATGAATTTCACTGGTTCCAAATTTTGGAACCAACAAAAACTTTTATTAAATTAAATAGGATACATAGTGATCTTGCTTAATTCTTGTGCTATTGCTATGATTGCTTGTTATTAGTAATTGAAGTGATCTTAAACCCTAAACCTCAACCCTCTTTTCACCATCCTAGCTAAAATAAAATAAAAGGAAATAAAATAAGAAAAAGGCATATGTGCCTATGGCTATAATTATAAATCTTTACCCTAGACCTTTCCACTTTGTTTAGAGGTTTGGAAAACCATCATACACCCTACCTAGCACTTATCAAACCAAATCCAAGTGGTTTCCAAAGAAAATAAAAAGAAACTAAAAATGCCATAGAGGCATATGAGAGTAAAATGCAAATTTGTGAATTTGAGAAGATTGACCCTAGGACTTGTTGTGAATGGTTGGATTACTTCCATATACCATTTCAACACTCAACAACACCAATTGGGTCAAGCCAAGTCAAATTTAAAATCAAATGCAACATATGCATAGAGGCATATGTGACACATAGCCATAATCCCCAATTTTTGCCCTATGACTTTAAACCTTGACCAAATGATGGGAAACCATCCCTCAACCTAATATAATACTAAATTGACCCTAACCCATGCCCAAGTAAAGCAAGGGGAACAATTTACAAGTTTAATGAAATATGACACATCACCTCTTATGTGTTATGGCCATTTTTGCAAATCTTTGAACAAGACCATTTGAATTGGTTTCAATGGTTTGAAAATGTTTCTAAACTAATAAGAATCACATTAGAGTCAACCAAAGTCAAATCAAATGAAGAGAAACCAAATAGTGAGAAAATTCCATATTTCACTCACATACACTTTGGCCCATTTTGCAAATCTTCAACCAAGGCCACCAATGCTTGATCTATTGCTTGTAGAATACTTATATATGATAAACACCCACAATTGCATCAAAGAAACAAGAATCAAATCAAAGGAAATCTCAAAACCATCTCACATGTGATGATGGTCATTTTGGTGATTTTTAACATGATCCCCTCTTTACCCCTCTGGCTTTGACTTTTCTTCAACCAAACTTGGTCAACTATGACCATGTCAAGGTCAACAACTTCCATGTTGACCATCTCTGCTGAAGTTGACCAGGTTGACTAGAATAAGATGGACAAGTGAGGACTTTGAAATAAAGAGAAGATGATCCACTTTTTGAAACTTTGCAAATCTTCACCAAAATGAACACCACCACCACCATTCCAACCCTTTATTTATATGTTTGAGCTCCACCAAAAAGAAATCCAAAATTCGACCAAAATGTTCTTGCGGCCATTTCCTCGAACACCTGGCAGGCAACATTTGGAAATGGTGAGACATGCTATTACACACCAGTTTTTCAACTAAACCCTGCATGATCAGATCTGATCATTACTCCCCCTTGTCCCCTGCATCTTTCCCAGTACTTGCTTGGATGATTAAAGCCTGTGGAGAGCAAAAACTGACCATGCCGTGCACCATGCTCACCCACATACACTCATCCTCTCTACCCCTTCCCTATCCCTCTCACCATGTCAAATAGGTAGCCTACCCTCCCCTGAGCACGCCAGTACCCTTCCTAGCTCCCAGCTTGCACGACATTGGCCGCACAACGCACGCCCAGACACGCCAGAATCATGCCATGCCACGCGGTGAGCGCGCACCGGCACGTTCTGGACGCGCCAGAGCACGCGCGTGTGCCATCACCCTCGTCCTCCCCTGCAGCCCTACTCCTGCATCAAGCGTCGCCCCCATCTCCTCTACCCCGTAGACATCCTCGCTAGCTCGCCCAAGCCTTGTCACCGTCGCAATGATCCGAGACCTGCCACGCCCGTACTGCCAGCACTCGATCGTCGCCAGCCCGCCTCAGACCCCCTTTTGCCATCCCTTCACGCTCACTAGCCTCGCCTAGTCATCGCCTACCTCGCGCGACCCCTACCTTGCCCCCTTCACCGCTCCAGACGGCCGCGCCATGGACGACCTCCACGGACACCCACCGCACCCGAGCCAGCTATAAATAGGAGCGACCCCTTGATGAATTCTCCACAGCAAAGTTTCTCCCCTCCTCTTCCTTGAGCTCCCCAACCATCTCCCCTCCTCGATTAGCCACTAGCCCACCGCAATTTGACGCTCAGCGCCGCCGGAGTCCGCAGACCATCGCCATCGATCCGCGCCTCCCCGAGCTCCGCCACTGTACCAGGGACCTCTTCACCCTCGCCAACGACGCCTCGCACCTCGCCCTCGACCGCCGGTGACCTACAGCGCCCTCCGACCCCCTACCTCTGCCGCCCGCACGCCCTCCTCTCGCCGGAGAAGAAGACAAGCCACGACCGTGCGATCCTCTCCTGATCCGACGGTCATCATCGCCAGGTACCGATTCGGTGAATTAAGCCACTGACGCGTGGGACCCCATGTCAGGTGGCCCGCGGCGTGGTCAGCGCTAGTTGGGCCGGCCCAGTCTGTTTAGTCTGTTTAGCCCGTTTACTTTCCCGCCTAAAGCCCAGAATTCAAATTCGTTTAATTCTTTTGTGATTTAAATTCAAAACTGGTCTGTCCTATAAATTGAGTAGTTCAAATTATACAAACTCAAAATTAGCAAATCCAAATGTTCTGGAAAGCTTATGATTTGCCCTAACTAACCCCACTGGATTCAACCTCATATGTGGTGTAGATTTTGAATAGCAAAAATGACAAAACAGAGACTTTTCAGTATTCAAATAAATCTTAAAAATCAACCACTTTGAATTTTGAAGTGAATCCAATTGCAATAATTCACATTTAACAAACCCTAATTTACTATGTAAAAATATGATATATGTTCTGTACATGATCATGGGCTAGAATCAAAATATTGGCTATGTAGTCAATACTAGCCCATTTAAACCATATCCAAATTTTTGAATTTAAATCTATGAGGTGTAGCACCTCATTTAAATCATTCTCACAAGTGATATGAAGTAATGTGTTGACCTTTAAATGCTTAGGCTCATACTTGCTCACTTGTAGAATTTAAATCAACATAGTATTTAAATTGCATTAGTTATTTAAATCACATGAGATGATGAATATCATTTAAACCACTTTTCTCAAATACTAAGTGTGAAGTGTTGACCTTGGTCAACATGGGATCATCCCTGGTTATTTGATAATATTGAATCACCTCAATAATAGTTTTTCCTAAATTAGTTACAA
The DNA here is from genome assembly GCF_019359855.2 of Lolium perenne. Taxonomy (NCBI): domain Eukaryota; kingdom Viridiplantae; phylum Streptophyta; class Magnoliopsida; order Poales; family Poaceae; genus Lolium; species Lolium perenne. The sequence goes on along the minus strand of NC_067250.2, from coordinate 121,543,559 downwards.
CTATGTGTTAAATCATATGAGAGGTATTCCTCTCACTTAAATCTTGTTCTCAAGTAATTCAACATGAGGTAGTGACCATGGTCTATATAATCTCATATTGAGTTATTTGGTGATATTAAATCACTATCATGTTAGTATTAAATTGCATGAGGTATGGAACCTCATTTAAATCATTTTTCTCAAAGGATAAGTATGAAGAGGTTGACTTTGGTCAACCTAGGTCATATATTATTCATAAGAGAAATTAAATCTTAAGAAGAATTCAATGAGAGGAAATTGTTTCTCCAAACCAAAGAGAAACCTTAATTTAAATTTTCAATGAGAGGAAATTATTTCTCCTAATATTAAATAAGGAAACCCTAGAATAATTACTGGATAAATGTTAAGTAATGATGCTAGATCAATTGTGTGAGCCATTAAGGCTAATTAAGACTACTTAAGTGTTGTTTGGTGATTGTATCCTCGTATTCGTTTATAGACGCTAGTACCGGAGACTATCAAGAGGAAGAGGTCTTCTACCAAGAGGAAGAGCAAGAAAACTTTGATCACATCACCAATCAAGGCAAGCTATATTAATGCAAGCTATTACCAATGCAAGCTAGACTAATGCAAACCATTTTGGGTTGCAAGTTTATATTTTTGCAAAGTGCAAAGCTCTACAAGAGCAAGGCACCATTACATTTTACTTTATGAACCTATCCCAAGTTTTTACTTTACAAGCTTTACTTGATTTTATTTATCAAAGTTACTCCTTGGATTATGATCCACTTGGTTGAATTATAGAGTAGTACAAGAGCATCACACTTAGCCTAGCAAGCTCCAAGATACTTAGCACCCCTCATAACTAGTTGCTAGTGCTCAAGATTAAAAGTGACTACTCTAGTTGGGAACTTGTGAATTGAAATGACTTTGAAAACCTTGGAATGATGAGTCATTCTATTGAAAGATTTTGAAGGTGAATATGACTGGTGAATAACTTGGTGAATTTTACAAAACTGATGGTTGGGTTCGGATGCGATACCGTTCCAATTTTACAAGTACCCCCACAATACCTGAATCTGGGTAAGGCTTAGCTGGAAACTTATGTATTTTAGTATGGGTTCCCTCTAAACAAGCGTCATAGGGGTTATGCCGAGGCTGCCTCCGTACTGGTGAAGTGATGTGAAATGACGTGAAATGAGGTGAATGTCCGGCCCAAGCCCTGTGCAGTTCCCGGGTTGACTGCGGTTTTCACCGGGAGGCCAAGCTCATGGGGAGAGGTGCCTATACTAGAGTATGTAAATGAAAGGTTAGGATTGGTAGTTCGCGTACTGCGTACGATAAATCAGGGCCAGTTACTCCTGACGAACTATTGCAATTGTTGTGGCACAAGTGTACATCCTCTGCAGAGTTAAACCTATTCGAATAGCCGCGTCCGCGGTTATGGACAGTTGGAAAGGCCATACTGTTCCGTCATCAGAACTTTTCTAAAAATATGAATGGTGACTTGTGATTTGAATTGAAAGGTGACTTTGACTTTGAATCACAACTGAGTTGTGGGAATGACACTAATGTTCCCACTTGAGTTAGTTATTTGAAAAGGGCTTTTGATTATTAAAAGAGCTTATGAAATAAAACTGGCTTTATGCAAATGAAACTAGAGCTTAGAACCCCCTTACTATAGTTGATAGTATTTACCTTAGTATTAGTTTGCAAGTACTTTAAAGTACTCATGGCTGTGTCCCTGGCTATTCAAATGGCCAGACTATGAAGACGAGTACCAGAACCCGGAAGAAGGACAGCAGGACGTCTACGACAACTAGGATCACTCCTGACATCAACAGTTGCCTGTGGAATAGATGGACTACTACTACGCTACTTTCGCTTCCGCTATGTGTTATGTAATGAATAAATAGAACTTCTATTATTGTAATGAGACTGGATCATGTGATCCTTTATTTGTAAGACGATTATGTGTTGTAATGAATGATGTGTTGTGATATCAATCTATTATGTCTCGCAAAAACAATATTCCTGGGATTGCGATGAATGGCATAATAGGCATCTGGACTTAAAAAGCCGGGTGTTGACAATCGCCATGATCGCCTCCGGATTGATGTGTGAGTAGTTCACCCCTGGACCATGGGTCCATAGCAGTAGCTAGATGGTCGTCTTCTCCTAATTGTGCTATCATGCTCGATCTTGTGAGCTGCCTATCATGATCAAGATCGTTTATTTGTAATCCTTCATGTTGTGTTTGTTGGGATCCGATGGATATTGAATACTATGTCAAGTTGATTATCAATCTATCATATATGTTGTTTATGTTCTTGCATGCTCTCCGTTGCTAGTAGAGGCTCTGGCCAAGTTGATACTTGTGACTCCAAGAGGGAGTATTTATGCTCGATAGTGGGTTCATGCCTCCATTAAATCTGGGACAGTGACAGAAAGTTCTAAGGTTGTGGATGTGCTGTTGCCACTAGGGATAAAACATCGATGCTTTGTCTAAGGATATTTGTGTTGATTACATTACGCACCATACTTAATGCAATTGTCTGTTGCTTGCAACTTAATACCGGAAGGGGTTCGGATGATAACCTGAAAGTGGACTTTTTAAGCATAGATGCATGCTGGATGGCGGTCTATGTACTTTGTCGTAATGCCCTGATTAAATCTCATAGTACTCATCATGATATATGTATGTGCATTGTTATGCCTTCTTTATTTGTCAATTGCCCAACTGTAATTTGTTCACCCAACATGCTATTTATCTTATGGGAGAGACACCGCTAGTGAACTGTGGACCCCGGTCTATTCTTTACATCTGAAATACAATCTACTGCAATACTTGTTCTTTACTGTTCTTCGCAAACAATCATCTTCCACACAATACAGTTAATCCTTTGTTCACAGCAAGCCGGTGAGATTGACAACCTCACTGTTACGTTGGGGCAAAGTACTTTGGTTGTGTTGTGCAGGTTCCACGTTGGCGCCGGAATCCCTGGTGTTGCGCCGCACTATACTTCGCCGCCATCAACCTTCAACGTGCTTCTTGGCTCCTCCTGGTTCGATAAACCTTGGTTTCTTTCTGAGGGAAAACTTGCTACTGTCTGCATCACACCTTCCTCTTGGGGTTCCCAACGGACGTGTGTTAACTGCACGCATCAAGCTCTTTTTCTGGCGCCGTTGCCGGGGAATGAAGAAAAGTTACACCACAAAGATTTTCAACTACCACGTCAACAGCTCTTTTTTGGCGCCGTTGCCGGGGAGATCAAGACACGCTGCAAGGGGAGTCTCCACTTCCAATCTCTTTACTTTGTTTTTGTCTTGCTTTATTTTATTTACTACTTTATTTGCTGCACTAAAACAAAACACAAAAAAATTAGTTGCTAGCTTTACTTTATTTACTGTCTTGCTCTCTATATCAAAAACACAAAAAAAATTAGTTACTTGCATTTACTTTATTTACCTTTTGTTTATTTCATCATGTTTCCTCCTAAGTACACTCTAAAAGACATACCGGTAGGCCGAGGGTCTATAATTGGAAGAGATAATATAGAAGATTTTTTCACTCATGTTAGTACCGCTGAAGATTTTGAAGATAGACACTTGGTAGAACTTGCTCCTACTTATGAAATTGCTGTTGCTTCTTTAGTTCACATGTTGTAAACTAAATTTGTTAATCTCAATCCTATAATCCAACACATGTTTCTCACACTTGGTGATATGGAGGAAGGGGAAAAGAAAGATTTTGTTTTAGAAACCCTTCTTAAAGAATTTGGTGGTGTAGCAAGAGAGGCTAGAAAGGTCTTTATTAAATACAATATGCTTGGCTCTTATACCAATTTTGTTAGTATCCTTGAAAAGATGGACATGGAGAGAGTAAGGTACACTAATGATATTAATGATGTTGGGGATATTAAGACATCAATACCTTGCAAGCTCGCAGGAATGTTCGAGGCACTAGAAAAGAATTATGATTGGATTGTTCCTGAAAATTTGTTTAATGAGAATAGCAAGCCTAAGAATAATGAAAAGGGAGCCTCTGAAGCTCACATAGATAAGATAAAATGCATTGTTGAGGCAACTCCCAACACCCCTGGTAATAGTGTTGATGCTTCATCTCTTGATAACACTTGATACACACTTTCTGCGCCTAGCTGAAAGGCGTTAAAGAAAAGCGCTTATGGGAGACAACCCATGTTTTTACTACAGTACTTTGTTTTATATTTGAGTCTTGGAAGTTGTTTACTACTGTAGAAACCTCTCCTTATCTTTATTTTATTGCATTGTTGTGCCAAGTAAAGTCTTTGATAGTAAAGTCAATAATTGATTTGGATTACTGCGCAGAAACAGATTTCTTGCTGTCACGAATCTGGGCAGAATTCTCTGTAGGTAACTCAGAAAAATCTGCCAATTTACGTGCGTGATCCTCAGATATGTACGCAACTTGCATTCAATTTGAGCATTTTCATCTGAGCAAGTCTGGTGCCATTTTAAAATTCATCTTTACGGACTGTTCTGTTTTGACAGATTCTGCCTTTTATTTCGCATTGCCTGTTTTGCTATGTTTGATGGATTTCTTTGTTCCATTAACTTTCAGTAGCTTTGTGCAATGTCCAGAAGTATTAAGAATGATTATGTCACCTCTGAATATATGAATTATGCACTGACCCTCTAATGAGTTTGTTTCGAGTTTGGTGTGGAGAAAGTTTTCAAGGGTCAAGAGAGGAGGATGATACAATATGATCAAGAAGAGTGAAAAGTCTAAGCTTGGGGATGCCCCCGTGGTTCATCCCTGCATATTTTAAGAAGATCCAAGCATCTAAGCTTGGGGATGCCCAAGGCATCCCCTTCTTCATCGACAACATTATCAGGTTCCTCTAATGAAACTATATTTTTATTCAGTCACATCTTATGTGCTTTGCTTGGAGCGTCTGTTTGCTTTAGTTTTTGTTTTGTTTGAATAAAATTGGATCCCACAATCCTTTATATTGGAGATATTATGCTCCGCTGTTTCGTATGAACACATGTGTTCTTAGCTTTATTCTTAAATGTTCATTGCGAAAGTTGAACTACCTCATTCATTGATATATGGTTGGAAACGGAAAATGCCGCATGTGGTAATGGGTTAATGTCTTGAATAATGTGATACTTGGCAATTGTTGTGCTCATATAGATCATGTTTAAGCTCTTGCATCATGTACCTTGCACCTATTAATGAATAACTACATAGAGCTTGTTAAAATTTGGTTTGCATGATTGTTCTCTCTAAGTCTAGATATTTTCTGGTTGAGGTGTTTGAACAACAAGGAGACGATGTAAAGTCTTATAATGCTTACAATATGTTTATATGTGAGTCTTGCTGCACCATTTTATACTTGAGTTTGCTTCAAACAACCTTGCTAGCCTAGCCTTGTATTGAGAGGGATTCTTCTCGTGCATCCAAATCCTTGAGCCAAAATCCATGCCATTTGTGTTCACCATACCTACCTACCACATGGTATTTCTCCGCCATTCCAAAGTACATTACTTGAGTGCTACCTTTAAAACTTCCATTCTTTGCCTTTGCAATATATAGCTCATGGGACAAATAGCCTTAAAAACTACCGTGGTGAAGAATATGTACTTATGTGTCTTATTTCTTAATAAGTTGCTTGTTGAGCGGTAACCATGTTTCTGGGGACGCCATCAACTCTTTTACCTTTGTTGAATATCATGTGATTTGCTATGCATGTTCGTCTTGTCTAAAGTAAGGGCGGTTTTCACAATCAAATGGTTTGAGTATGCATACTGTTAGAGAAGAACATTGGGCCGCTAACTAAAGCCATAAATCATGGTGGAAGTTTCAGTTTGGACATAAAACCTCAATCTCTTATGAGAATATTAACTGTTGTTGAATGCTTAAGCATTAAAAGAGGAGTCCATTATCTGTTGTCTATGTTGTCCCGGTATGGGTGTCTAAGTTGAGAATGATCAAAAGCGAGAAATCCAATGCGAACATTCTCCTTAGACCCTTGTACAGGCGGCATAGAGGTACCCCTTTGTGACACTTGGTTGAAACATATGTTATGCAATGATAATCCGTGTTAACCCAAGCTAATTAGGACAAGGTGCGAGCACTATTAGTATACTATGCATGAGGCTTGCAACTTATAAGATGTCTTATACATAACTCATATGCTTTATTACTACCGTTGACAAAATTGTTTCTTGTTTTCAAAATAAAAGCTCTAGCACAAAAATAGTAATCCATGCTTCCCTCTGCGAAGGGCCTATCTTTTACTTTATTGATTGAGTCAGTTTACCTATTCTTTCTATCTTAGAAGCAAACACTTGTGTAAACTGTGTGCATTGATTCTTACATGTTTACCTATTGCACTTGTTATATTACTTTGTGTTGACAATTATCCATGAGATATACATGTTGAAGTTGAAAGCAACCGCTGAAACTTATATCTTCCTTTGTGTTGTTTCAAAGCTTTCTACTAAGAACTTATTGCTTATGAGTTAACTGTTATGCAAGACTTATTGATGCTTGTCTTGAAAGTATTATTCATGAAAAGTCTTTGTTATATGATTTATTTGTTTACTCATTATCTTCATCATTGCTTCGAATCGCTGCATTCATCTCATGTGCTTTACAATAGTATGATCAAGATTATGATAGCATGTCACTTCAAAAGATATCTTTGTTATCGTTTACCTACTCGAGGGCGAGTAGGAACTAAGCTTGGGGATGCTTGATACGTCCCAAACGTATCTATAATTTCTTATGTTCCATGCTACTTTTATGATGATACTCACATGTTTTATATACATTATATGTCGTTATTACGCATTTTACGGCACTAACCTATTGACGAGAAGCCGAAGAGCCAGTTGCTGTTTTCTGCTGTTTTTGGTTTCAGAAATCCTAGTAAGGAAATATTCTCGGAATTGGACGAAATCAACGCCCAGGGTCCTATTTTCACACGAAGCTTCCAGAAGACCGAAGAGGATAAGAAGTGGGGCCACGAGGTGGCCACACAACAGGGCGGCGCGGCCCAGGTGCTGGCCGCGCGGCCCTAGCATGTGGGCCCCTCGTGACGCCCCCTGACCTACCCTTCCGCCTACTTAAAGCCTTCGTCGCGAAACCCCCAGTACCGAGAGCCACGATACGGAAAACCTTCCAAAGACGCAGCCGCCGCCAATCCCATCTCGGGGGATTCAGGAGATCGCCTCCGGCACCCTGCCGGAGAGGGGAATCATCTCCCGGAGGACTCTTCATCGCCATGATCGCCTCCGGATTGATGTGTGAGTAGTTCACCCCTGGACCATGGGTCCATAGCAGTAGCTAGATGGTCGTCTTCTCCTAATTGTGCTATCATGCTCGATCTTGTGAGCTGCCTATCATGATCAAGATCGTTTATTTGTAATCCTTCATGTTGTGTTTGTTGGGATCCGATGGATATTGAATACTATGTCAAGTTGATTATCAATCTATCATATATGTTGTTTATGTTCTTGCATGCTCTCCGTTGCTAGTAGAGGCTCTGGCCAAGTTGATACTTGTGACTCCAAGAGGGAGTATTTATGCTCGATAGTGGGTTCATGCCTCCATTAAATCTGGGACAGTGACAGAAAGTTCTAAGGTTGTGGATGTGCTGTTGCCACTAGGGATAAAACATCGATGCTTTGTCTAAGGATATTTGTGTTGATTACATTACGCACCATACTTAATGCAATTGTCTGTTGCTTGCAACTTAATACCGGAAGGGGTTCGGATGATAACCTGAAAGTAGACTTTTTAGGCATAGATGCATGCTGGATGGCGGTCTATGTACTTTGTCGTAATGCCCTGATTAAATCTCATAGTACTCATCATGATATATGTATGTGCATTGTTATGCCTTCTTTATTTGTCAATTGCCCAACTGTAATTTGTTCACCCAACATGCTATTTATCTTATGGGAGAGACACCGCTAGTGAACTGTGGACCCCGGTCTATTCTTTACATCTGAAATACAATCTACTGCAATACTTGTTCTTTACTGTTCTTCGCAAACAATCATCTTCCACACAATATGGTTAATCCTTTGTTCACAGCAAGCCGGTGAGATTGACAACCTCACTGTTACGTTGGGGCAAAGTACTTTGGTTGTGTTGTGCAGGTTCCACGTTGGCGCCGGAATCCCTGGTGTTGCGCTGCACTATACTTCGTCGCCATCAACCTTCAACGTGCTTCTTGGCTCCTCCTGGTTCGATAAACCTTGGTTTCTTTCTGAGGGAAAACTTGCTACTGTCTGCATCACACCTTCCTCTTGGGGTTCCCAACGGACGTGTGTTAACTGCACGCATCACAACTCAAATGCTTGCTCGAGATGGAGGGAAATAGGTTTACTGACTCAACATAAAGTAAAAGATAGGCCCTTCGCAGAGGGAAGCAGGGATTAAATCATGTGCTAGAGCTTTTAAGTTTTGAAATCATATAGAGAGCACAAAAGTAAAGTTTTGAGAGGTGTTTGTTGTTGTCAACGAATGGTAATGGGTACTCTAACCCCCTTGCCAAACAGACCTCCAAAGAGCGGCTCCCATGAAGGACGTTATCTCTACCAGCAAGGTAGATCATCCCCCTTCTCTTTTGTTTTACACATGTACTTTAGTTTATAAGGATGACACTCCCCCCAACCTTTGCTTTCTCAAGCCATGGCTAACCAAATCCTCGGGTGCCTTCCAACATTTCACATACCATGGAGGAGTGCCTATTGCAAAATTAAGTTGCTTACTGATTAATCAGGGCAAAACATGTGAAGGGAATTATTAATGAAAGTTAATTAATTGGGGCTGGGAACCCCGTTGCCAGCTCTTTTGCAAAATTATAGGATAAGTGGATGAAGCCACTAGTCCATTAATGGAAGCTGCCTAACAAGACTGAAAGATAAAACACCACATACTTCCTCATGAGCTATGAAACATTGACACAAATAAGAGGTAATAATTTTTGGATTGTTTGAAGGTAGCACATGAAGTATTTACTTGGAATGGCAGGGAAATACCACATAATAGGTAGTTATGGTGGACACAAATGGCATAGGTTTGGTTTAAAGGGTTTGGATGCACGAGAAGTATTCCCTCTCGGTGCAGGTCTTTGGCTAGCAAGGTTAATTAGCAAGCATAAGAGTTGAGGGAAACAAACAAAAATACATGTGATAGAAACAATCATGCATCTTCCTTGTAAGCACAAACAAATTTAACTTCAGAACACTAAGCTAGGAACTAACAAGAAAGATAATAACATATCTACATGTATTTCCTCTTTTCTACTTAAACTCAAAGTGTTGTTGCTATTGACCAATGCTAAGTTTGCCAAAACCAAATAGATTTACTCAATGCTCCCAAAGTGATACCAATACTGACAACATGATTAATCATATAATAGAGATTGCAAACTAAAATAAGATGTGCAATATGTAAATGATAAGACTTCTCATTAATATTCCATAACGATAACTCACACCTAGGGATACATAGATAACCACTAAAAGAGAGATACTTCCATACCGCAACACATCTTATATGATAACTTCCCTACTCATGATATGACACTACTTGATAGTAAAAAGGTAAAAGATAGTGATGGTGTGATACCGCGGCACTCCCCCAAGCTTGGAACAAACCAAGGGGGTGCCAATACCGATGATGAATTACTCCCTCGGTGGTGATGGTGATGGTCCGTTCCTGCGATCCTTAAAGATCTCCTTCAGCTTCAGCTTCTTAGTTTGACAGTTCTGCACTAAGACTCGAAGAGATTCATTGTTATCTGAAAGTGGCTGTGGCAGCCTTGTGATAGGAATTGAGTAATGTTCCAGCATTCTGCGAAGTCGGTGGTTCTCCTCAAGAAGTATCTCCACTTCCCTTCTCAGTGCACGGTATTGATCACAAAACTCATCGGTAACCCATAGTGCTTCCTCCACACAAGGGAAAGAGTTGAGGCTAAGAGCAGGCGGTAGAGGTCCCTGCAGGTTATGAGAAAAAGAATGTCCAGTGTTAACCGATCCCACCAAGATTGGCTTACTCCCCACAGCTTGCCGCTTTCTTTTTGTTGATGACATCCCCTTCACTTCCTCCTTGGATTCTTCTTCCAACTCGGGATCTCGAAAATCTTCCTCCAAAAGCTCCTTGTCTTTGTTGTTGGAGACCATGGTGCTTCTAGATCAAAGACAGATCCTGGCAGAAACAGGTCGAAACAAAACACGGCGAGAAAACGATATACGGACCTCCAGGGGTCCGGGGGATTATATAGCAGAAATTTTCACGTCAAAAGGAAAGTACCAGGTCGAACCAGAGTCGGAGAGGGGCAACGAGGGGCCCTCCACACAGGGCGGCGCGGCCAGGCTGGGGCCCGCGCCGGCCTGTGGGGGCACGCCCTCGTGCGTCTCCTCCACTCCGTTTCGATCTCGTAATTTTTCATATTTTCCAAAAGTTGCAAAAACATTGTTCAGAAAGTTAAACGCGGACTTTTTCTTACCAGAACGGTTACCTATTCAAAGTCGAACTCTGCAGGACTGTCAACTTGGCCTTTGATGAAGGCCTCCGGAGTTACCACTTGAATAACATCAACATCTTTATTGTAAGAATCACCAAAGATATAATGCTTGAGTCTTTGTCCATTCACCACTTGTGTGGCATTACCTTGCAGAGAGCTAATTTTAATTGCTCCTGATCGATACACCTCATCAATGACATATGGTCCTTCCCATTTTGAGAGTAATTTCCCTGCAAAAAATCTGAGACGAGACCGATACAATAGGACTTTATCTCCAACATTAAATTCTCTTTTGATAATTCTTCTATCATGCCATTTCATAACTTTCTCTTTAAAGAGTTTAGCATTTTCATAAGCTTCACTTCTCCATTCATCTAGAGAACTCAATTGTAGCAATCTCTTCTTACCGGCAAGTTTAGGATCTTTATTTAGTTCTCTTACAGCCCAATAAGCTTTGTGCTCTAGTTCTAAAGGTAAATGACAAGCTTTCCCATAAACCATTTTATACGGTGACATACCCATGGGATTTTTATAAGCAGTTCTATAAGCCCATAATGCTTCCTTCAATTTAATAGCCTAGTTCTTTCTAGATTTATTAACAGTCTTTTGCAAGATAGATTTAATCTCTCTATTTGATAATTCTACTTGCCCACTAGTTTGAGGATGATAAGCGGAAGCAATCCTATGATTAATACCATATTTAGCAAGAGTTTTCTAAAACCACCATGAATAAAATGAGAACCTCCATCAGTCATAATATATCTAGGAACTCCAAATCTAGGAAAAATAATATCTAAAAGCATTTTTAAAGAAGTCTCACCATCAGCACTTTTTGTGGGTATGGCTTCCACCCATTTAGTAACATAATCAACAGCGACAAGTATATGAGTGTTACCTTCTGAAGAAGGGAAAGGCCCCATGAAGTCAAATCCCCAACAATCGAATGGTTCAATAACAAGAGTATAATTCATAGGAATTTCATTGCGTCTGGAGATATTACCAACCCTTTGACATTCATCACAAGATAAAATAAACGCCCTTGCATCTTTGAAGAGAGTTGGCCAATAAAAACCTGATTGTAGAACCTTTTGCGCGGTCCTATCTCCGGCGTGATGTCCTCCATAAACACTACCATGACACTTACTCAATATCTCTTGTTGTTCATATTCGGGAACACATCTTCGCAGAATACCATCCACTCCTTCTTTATATAAGTGTGGGTCATCCCAAAAATAATGCCTCAAGTCATAAAAGAATTTCCTCCTTTGCTGAGCTGAAAAGGTTGGAGGCAAGTACTTGGAAACAATAAAGTTAGCATAATCAGTGTACCAAGGACTATCTCGCGAGCTCACCTTTATTACAGCCAATTGTTCATTTGGAAAACTATCATTAACAGGAACAAGATCATAAGCTATATTTTCCAATCTAGACAAATTATCAGCAACAGGATTATCGACACCTTTCCTATCTATAATATGTAAATCAAATTCTTGCAAAAGAAGCACCCATCTAATAAGCCTTGGCTTAGCATCTTTCTTCGTCATAAGGTATCTAATTGCAGCATGATCAGTATGAATTGTAACTTTTGAATCAACGATATAAGATCTAAACTTGTCACAAGCAAAGACTACAGCTAATAATTCGTTTTCAGTTGTAGCATAATTTCTTTGAGCAGCATCAAGAGTTTTGCTAGCATAATGAATAACATTTAATTTCTTATCTACTCGCTGTCCAAGAACAGCGCCTACAGCAAAATCACTAGCATCACACATAATTTCAAAAGGTAAATTCCAATCAGGAGGTTCAACTACAGGAGCAGTTGTTAAGGCTTTCTTTAGAGTTTCAAAAGCTTCCTTACAATCATCATAAAAAACAAAAGGTACATCTTTTTGAAGAAGATTAGTAAGAGGCTTTGAAATCTTAGAAAAGTCCTTAATAAATCTCCTATAAAACCCAGCATGACCAAGAACACTACGAATACCTTTAACATCCCTAGGATAGGGCATCTTCTCAATTGCTTCAACTTTAGCTCTATCAACTTCAATACCTCTCTCGGAAATTTTATGTCCCAATACAATTCCTTCATTAACCATAAAGTGGCACTTCTCCCAATTAAGAACAAGGTTAGTTTCTTCACATCTCTGCAATACTTTATCAAGGTTTCGCAAGCAATTATCAAAAGAATTCCCATAGACAGAAAAATCATCCATGAATACCTCCACAATACTCTCACAAAAACCATGAAAAATAGCAGACATGCATCTTTGAAAAGTAGCAGGAGCATTACATAAACCAAATGGCATATGCCTATAAGCATAAGTTCCATAGGGACAAGTGAAAGTGGTTTTCTCTTGATATTTAGTTTTAACAGCAATTTGTGAGAACCCAGAATAACCATCAAGAAAGCAAAAATGAGTATTTTTAGACAACCTCTCTAACATTTGATCAATAAAGGGTAAAGGGTAATGATCTTTCTTAGTAACTTTATTAACTTTTCGATAATCAATGCACATTCTGTACCCTACAACTACTCTTTGAGGGATGAGCTCATCATTATCATTAGGCACAACAGTCATTCCTCCTTTCTTAGGAACACAATGCACAGGACTAACCCATCTACTATCAGCAATAGGATATATAATACCCGCTTCAAGAAGTTTTAATACCTCATTCCTTACCACATCCTTCATCTTAGGAATTAGACGGCGCTGATGTTCAACAACAGGCTTCGCATCATCTTCCATATTGATAGCATGTTGGCAAATAGAGGGAGAAATCCCCTTCAAATCATCAAGAGTATAGCCAATAGCTCCTCGGTGTTTCTTCAATATTTCCAATAACCTTTCTTCCTCAATATCTGAAAGCATAGAACTAATAATAACAGGATATATTTTCTTATCATCAATATGAGCATACTTAAGATTATCAGGCAATGGTTTCAAATCAAAAACAGGATCTTCCTTTGGTGGTGGTGTTGTACCTAAATCTTCAACCGGCAAGTCATGTTTAAGAATAGGTTGACGAAGGAAAATTTCATCAAGCTCATTTCTTTCTTCCCTAAAGACTTCACTCTCACGATTCTCCAAATGTTGCTGCAAAGGATTATTAGGAGCAAGAGCAATAGACGCACACTGTTCAACTCTAAAATCATTATTAGGCAAATCAGCTTTATAAGGAGTTTTGGCAAATTTAGAGAAATTAAACTCATAAGATTCACCAGCAAATTTAGTCATAATTTTTTCCTTCTTGTAATCTATAACAGCTCCACAAGTATTTAGAAAAGGTCTACCAAAAATAATAGGACAATACTTACTAGCGGCAGAACCAAGTACCAAAAAGTCAGCAGGATATTTAATCTTACCACATAGAACTTCCACATCTCGAACAATACCAATAGGAGAGATAGTTTCTCTATTAGCTAGCCGAATAACCACATCTATATCTTCAAGTTCTCAAGAACCAATTTCATGCATGATCTCTGTATAAAGCTCATAAGGAATGGCACTAATACTTGCACCAATATCACATAAACCATAATAACAATGATCACCAATTCTAACAGAGAGCATAGGAACACTAGCTTTCCTAGACTTATTAGGATGCGAAACAAGATTAGAAGCATCTTCACAGAAAATAATATGACCATCTTCTACATTTTCAGTCACAAGATCTTTAATTATTGCAACAGCAGGTTCAACCTTTATTTGTTCTTCAGGTTCTATAGGTTTCTTTGCACTTTTATTAACCGCACTAGATATAACAGAGTACTCCTTCATTTTAGCAGGGAAAGGAGTTTTTTCAATATAATCTTCAGGAAGAATATGATCAACAGTTTCAATTATAGCACATTTATTTATAGATGAATCAATTTTATCTTTATATGGTTCATGATACTTATCAAAATTCTTCCTAGGCAATTCAAAGTGAGAGGCAAAAGCTTTATAAAAATTTGCAACGACTTGAGAATCAAGACCATAAGTAGCACTCATATTACGAAATTTATCAGTGTCCATAAAAACTTCAATGCATTTATAATCATAGTTTATACCTGACTCTATATCTTTGTCGTTCTCCCATCCTTCAGTATTCTCCTGGATCCGATCAAGAAGGTCCCTTTTGAACTCTTCTTTGTTGCGTGTAAATGATCCAGAACAAGAAGTATCCAGCAAAGTCTTATCTTGAAAAGACAATCTTGCATAGAAATTATCAATAATAATATTACCAGGAAGCTCATGAATGGGGCATTTGAGCATTAAAGACTTCAATCTCCCCCAAGCTTGGGCAATACTTTCTCCATCATGAGGCCAGAAATTATATATGCGGTTCCGATCTTTGTGAATTTCACTTGGAGGATAGAATTTAGAATAAAATAAAGGCACAATGTCCTCCCAATCAAGAGAATCACCATTCTTCAGCAATTTATACCAATGTGCTGCTTTACCAGACAGCGATATAGAGAATAGTTTCTTCCTAACTTCATCCATAGCAATACCTGCACATTTGAATAACCCGCATAATCATGTAAAAACAGTAAATGATCACCAGGATGGATAGTTCCATCCCCTTCATAGCGGTTATCCACAACACGTTCAATAATTTTCATAGGTATTTTGTATGGAACCTCTTTCTCACCTGGCGCCTCATCCACTACCTTTGCAGTAGTAGTAGATTTTCCAAAGAGGAATTCAAGAGAAGACCCCTCCATAATGATTTATAGCAGCAGGCAGAAATAAAAAACAACACGTACAGTAAAAGTTTCCCTTACCAATTCCACTTACCAATAGCGCTTCACTCCCCAGCAACGGCGCCAGAAAATAGTCTTGATGACCCACAAGTATAGGGGGTGTATCGTAGTACTTTCGATAAATAAGAGTGTCGAACCCAACGAGGAGCAGAAGGTGTTGACAAGCAGTTTCGATGAAGGATTCACTGTAAATGCTCACAGACAATTATTCAGGGGGTTTTGATATAGCAGATAAATAAAGTACGAGTAAGTAAAATGCGAGAGAAATAATTGCAGCGAGTGGCCCAATCCTTTTTAGCACAAAGGACAAGCCGGTTTGTTTACTTATAATGACCAAACGTTCTTGAGGACACACGGGAATTTAGTCTAGTGCTTTCGCTTCATATAGCTGATTAGTCTTCATTGTTTTGATAAGTGTTGTGTGGGTGAACCTATGCTAATGCACCGCCCTTCCTAGCACTAATACATACTTGTGATTATACCCCTTGCAAGCATCCGCAAATACAAGAAAGTAATTAAGATAAATCTAACCACAACCTTAAATTCTGAGATCCTGCTATCCCTCCTGCATCGATATACTAACGGGGGTTTAGGTTTCTGTCACTCCGGCAACCCCGCAATTAGCAACCGAATACAAGATGCACTCCCCTAGGCCCATAAATGGTGAAGTATCATGTAGTCGACGTTCACATGACACCACTAGAAGAATAACACCACAACTTAAATATCATAACATTGAATACTAACCAACATAATTCACTACTAACATTTAGACTTCACCCATGTCCTCAAGAACTAAATGAACTACTCACGAGACATCATATGGAACATGATCAGAGGTGATATGATGGTGAATAACAATCTGAACATAAACCTTGGTTCAATGGTTTCACTCAATAGCATCAATAACAAGTAGAAATCAACACCGGGAGAGTTTCCCCTATCAAACAATCAAGATCAAACCCTAATTGTTACAGCGGTGATGAGGTGCAGCGGTGGAGATGGCGGTGATGATGATGAAGATGATGGTGATGATGATGGAGATGATGTCCAGCTCGATGACGATGACGATGGCGTCGATTTCCCCCTCCGGGAGGGAATTTCCCCGGCGGATTTCAGCCTGCCGGAGAGCTCTTTTCTCTCTGGTGTTTTCCGCCCCGCAGAGGCGGCTGTGACTCTTCGCGACTATCCCCTGGAGCTTAGGTTTTCGGGACGAAGATGTACGCGAAGGAGAGGAGGCCAGAGGGGGTCGTGGGCCCCCTCCCCACATGGCGGCGCGGCCAGGGCAGGGCCCGCGCCGGCCTATGAGGGGGGCCCATGGCGGCCCTCCTCGGCTCCTCCTTTTGGCTACCTCCGTCTTCTGGAAAAATAGGATTTTCAGTATAATTCCCGTCAATTGCTGATCTTCCGAAATATTGCATTCTGACGACGCTTTTTCCAGCAGAATCCTGACTCCGATGCGCGATCCTCCAATAATCATGAAATATGCAAAATAGATGAAATAACATAAGTATCATCTCCAAATACGAAATATATCAATGAATAACAGTAAATTATGATATAAAATAGTGATGCAAAATGGACGTATCATTGGTCTTCCGAGGATAGCGTGGTACTGTGATTCCCAATTCACTAGCTCGAACTCGAGCCTTTCCTTCCCGAAGTTATCGGGTTTGCCGAAGATAACATCCAAAGAGAGCTTGCCGAGTGGGTACGCTGGCAATGTCGGAACAATGCCATGAAAGCCCGTGTCAGATTCCGGCAACATATCGGCTGTGATGCCCATCACCTTAATCATGCTTGGGAATTAAAGGTTTAATCCTCTTCCTCCATCAATGAATACTTTTCTCATGTTGAATCCGCCAATTTGTGCTTCGAGTACTAGTGCAGCATGACCTGGTCTTGGAATAGACATCGGGTGGTCGGATCTGCTAAACAGGCTGCTTTGCTCAGACCAACCGATGTATTCGGAAATGTTTGCCATGGTGATTTCCGCAAGATTTACTTCTTGCGTAAGTTTTTTCAACTCCCTCCTGGAGACACCAGTCTGGTGGATCATGCTCATTTGTCCTCGAGGTGGGGAGAATGCCTCATTTGGTGCACGAGGCTGAATTTGCTGAACTTGATGTCGTGGTGCGGGCGGCGGGCTAGGGGTTTGCGCTCCTTGTACCGTCGGGTATGTCTACCCTTTAGCCGTCTCGTAAAACTTATGGAGCTCGAGAATCTGTCGAAATGTCCTGAGTAGATGGCTCGACTTATTGACGTTGTCCTTTGGGTCGATGTATGCGTGTATGTAACATGGAGCATTTAATTGCTCCGCAAACGCTAGTTCAGGCACCCGTGGAGGTCGATCCCTCTAGTTACCTCGAATTCCTTTGGACCCACTATGATTGTTATCCCGACGATTGTCACGTCGATCACTGTGCCGATCGTCATACTGATCATCGCGTCGATCAGTGTAGCCTTCCGCAACGATGTTAGCATCACCAAATGTTTCGTACCCGCGATCTCTCCTCTTCTTGCGTCGATCGCGTCAGTTGCCTGAATCGTTTATGTGATTTTGATCATGTTCTTCATCATTGCTGCGCGGGCGCGGCTTTCGTACGTGGTCTTTACGATCAGCCCAGCTGTTAGCAATCTCCATGAGCTTGGCGATAGTTTTTGGCTTCTTACGGCCGAGTTCTTAGATGTAGGATTCTCGTCGGATGCCATCGCTGAAAGCGTCGATTGCCCTATGAACAGAGACATCTTCGGCAGCATTCAGGAGTTTGGTGAAGCGCCCGATGTACGAACGCATCGACTCCTTTGGCTTTTGGTGGCATTGGCATAGTTCTTAGATTCTGACGGTTCTCTTATATGTGGCCTGGAAGTTTTTGACGAAGGCGTCGACTAAATGTTCCCAGGATCTGATGGATCCTTTCGGCAGACCTCTCAGCCACGCTCGTGATGAGTCCTTGAGGTATAGTTGCAAACACTGCATTGCCGCCACTTGATTTCCCTGATCACAATCTATAGATAGTTGTCTATCCATGACCTCGGCTCTTGCTGACCATCATACTTGGCAGAATCGGTAGGTGTTGACTTGAATCTCTTTGGTGGCATCACCTCTCAAATCTTGTGGCTCTGGCAATCAGCTCCACGGAGTTCACCATTGTGTTCTTGAGTTTCTTCAGAGTCGTCGCTGTCGAAGCCAGCACGTGCAGCGCGTTGGCGGCAAGCCTTGTCAATTTTACTCTATGTGATATCCTTTGGGGAAGAACGATGCCGAGAACCGCTGCCGTGATGTGAAGATTTCTCCTTCCTGGGGATGGGATTGTCCCCGATGATTCCGAGACTTTCCAGGGCACCCCGATGAGATGGTGCTCGGATTATCAGGTGTCGGATGATTATTGATCAAATAGGCTACGAGATTTGTGGTTGCTCCTTCGACAGTTTTGGGCCTGAGCATGCCTGCCGTATCCATCGTCGTGAAGGAATTGCAGAGGTTTGATGTGATCTCTTTTGTGTCCGCTTCTGAGAGGCGGGGGTGTGTGGGAGGTATCTCCCAGATCCCTGGTTGCTTCTAGAGGCACTCCCGAGAGAGGATAGCCCCCTTCGTTGCTCGTTTGATAGATCGGCTGCCTGCCGATGTCGATCAAGGCAGCTTGCTCGTTGGCTAACCGAGAACGGTTCTTCTCCAGAATAACATGATAAGCGTTGAGGGTGCCTGCAGATACTCTGACTGGGAGGTGGGTGTTGTTTACCACGGCGTTGCGAGCCGCATCCCACTCTTCTCTAGAGACAGAGAAAGTGTTGTTGGCGTTGCTGCCGCTGGCCTCGCCATCTCGTCGTCGCTCGCAGTTGGCGTGCGGGTTGTGCTCACCCGTAGAGATCTTGGCTCCCGTTTGAGACTAGGTGATGACGTAGATTTGATGATGAGCCGCTTGCATCGTGGCTAAGGGGACAACATTATTAGTGCTTTCTTCATCACAGGAGTACTCGCATACGAACAGAGAGGCGTCCGAGCCAAGTTCATGCCTGGTGTCGCAGTCGAGGCAGTTGTCGAGGGTGCTCCTCGGCAATGCCCTCCGATAGGGGCTTAGGGTTGATGGAATCCTGCAAGCTGACACGAGACATCGGTACACAGACAAGCGGGGAGAGCGATTTACCCAGGTTCGGGGCCCTCGATGAGGTAAAACCCTTACGTCCTGCCTGTCTGTTCTTGATTATGATGATAACAGGTTACAAAGGGGTGCCGAATAGTTCGGCTGTGATCTCGTCGAGATGGCTAATTGCTAGGGTAACCTAGTTCTAAGCTTCTGTTGGCTAAGATTGCTAAGATTGATTGTTCCCCTCGATAGCCCCTCTCCTGGCCTTTATATAGGAGGCCAGGTCTCGAGAGGTCTATTCGAGTACGAGTAGGATTACAGTAGATCTATCTCTAAACCTTCCTTGTTCGGCTCCTTCCGTGTCTTGTACTTCAAGTAATCTTCCGCCGCACCGTCCTAGTGGCCCATCTTGCCATCGGGTACCTTCATGGGCCTCTAGCTGGACCGCATAGGGTAGAGCAACATTGGTTACACGAAGGGTAATGCCCACGTCAGTAGCCCCCGAGTGTCTAGCCGAACATAGTTTGGGTAGAGACTAAAGCATGTCTTCTTCCGACGTCCTTCTCTTTGATCATTCTTGTTTTTCTTCTATCTATATTATTCTCTTCTATCGGGTGCGCGTCAGCGCTCCCGATGGGAGTAGCCCCCGAGTCTAGGTACGGATGCTTGCAATCCGTGCGTAGACTCAAGTTGTACCACTCGAACATCTTCTGCCGAAGTTTTTCCTGCAAGTCTTCGTAGGTCATCCGATATATTTTCCTTATGCAAGGGATATTGAATAACGTGCCCAACTTTTGTTGGTTAACTGCCGAGGGCAAAACAACGTTAACCTACACAGAATCAAGTCCCCGGGCATGATCCTGGAGTGCGAAAAAAGTTCTGTCGGGTGCGCATCCAGCGCTCCCGATGGGAGTAGCCCCCGAGTCTGGGCACGGGCATTTGCGTCCGGGTGCAGACTCAAGTCAAGTTTTCCTTCGAGTCCTCATTCTGTCAGGTGCGCGTCAATGCTCCCGATGGGAGTAGCCCCCGAGTCTAGGTGCGGATGCTTGCAATCCGTGCGTAGTCTCAAGTTGACCATCTGATACCTTTTCGTTCCTTCGAATGTCTTTGACAGCGCCCATGACGTCAGTGATGACACGCCGCTGCTGTGACCTGATTGACAAGACTTGACCTAACGGGCCCACCCTAGTTCTGCGCGGGCAGTTTTTAGGTTTTGACCAGTGCACGCGCAGCGACCGAGGCGTTTCCTTGATTTTCGCGCGACGTGGGAATAATGGGCCGCCGGTTCCATCCTCTTTTCAAGCGCCACGTGTACAGCCAGATTCGCTCCACCTCCCACGACGTCTACGGAGTTATGGCCACGATCTCACGCTAATTTTCACGGTATAAATAGAGGGCTTCATCGTTTTTACTTTTTAACACCTCCTACTGCTCATCTTCTTCGCCCATCCTTTCCTTCTTCCTGCATACTTCCCTCAGAAGCTTCGGACGCCATGGGTAAAAAGAAGGGTGCCAGTGCTTCGGACGCGGCCAAAGTTAGCCGCGATTGGAGTGCCTCCGCCATTTCCAACCGCGACATCAACAAGCTGCGAGCCCTTGGATTCATCTCCACATCTGAGGATGACATTCGTCTTCCAGGTGCGGTTTCTCGCCCAAAGCCCCCGAAGGGCTTCACTATCATGTTTACCGCCTTTTTGTTCCGTGGCCTCTCTCTTCCGGCGCACGAGTTCCTTCGCTCTCTTCTTTTCTTTTACGGGATCCAGCTCTGGCAGCTGACCCCAAATTCCATCCTCCACCTTTCTATCTTGATCACTGTCTGCGAAGCCTTCCTCGGCATTGACCCTCACTGGGGTCTTTGGAGGAAGATATTCTACGTGAAGCGCCATAATGACAGCAACGGCCCTCCCATCGTCGGCGGCGTTGGCTTCGTTGTTAGGAAGGAGGTCGACTACCTTGATTATCCAATGAAGGAGTCTGTCCAAGGCTGGCGCAACAAATGGTTTTATCTGCGAGACTCTCTGGTGTCTGGGCGACGCTCAAACCTTCCTCCCTTTGAAGATAAACTGATAGCCAAACCGAAGAAATCTTGGCAAAACACCCTTTCTCCCGAAGAGAGATTGACAGCCGACAGGCTGTTCGATCAAATTGTCATCCTGAAGAACACGGGAGGCT
The DNA here is from genome assembly GCF_019359855.2 of Lolium perenne. Taxonomy (NCBI): domain Eukaryota; kingdom Viridiplantae; phylum Streptophyta; class Magnoliopsida; order Poales; family Poaceae; genus Lolium; species Lolium perenne. Next base: position 121,522,047 of record NC_067250.2, on the reverse strand, counting down.
TAACAATGTGCGGTACTGAGGTTGTCTCAGTGTTCCTACAACGTCGAGTGCAACCGTTAATGTCTCGCCCCCATCAGCTGTGGCTTTATATGGGCAAGGATGATGAGTCCAGAGTTAGCTCTGCCGATCTTTCGGCTGAAGACCTCCGAGACGAAGTCCGCCGCTTAACGTGCCTTAGCATGAGGGACAACATCGTCCTGACATCGGCTCGTTCTCCTTACGATTCTGATCATCCTCCAGCCGAGGTAATCCTTTGTTTGTTTTTTGCTATTGTTACTCCTCTTTCACTGTCGTGTCTCACAAATTTCTTTTTCTTCGGCAGGCGCTTGCTGCTGCTCGATGCTATCCTCCTACACCCGAAAGTGGTGTGGTACTAGAGGATGACGATGAAGATTCTGATGGAACCGAGGATGCCCAGCGCGCCCTTGAGGACAGCGATGTCCAAGAGGAAGAGGCTACTGAAGATGACGCCTTCATCAGGAGTAGGCGTCGAAAGCAAGTGCACGATGAATTTATCACCACGGCTGAATCAAGTCCCAGCGGACGAGATAATGATGCCGATGAAGCTGCCGCGCCCCCTCCCGTCAAGAAGAGTTCAACAAGTTTCTTCGCAGGCGAAGATGACCTGGACCTGTGAGCGTCCTATACTCTTTTCTTAACTTATTTCCTATCATCTTGCATGATAACTGTGCGCCGTACTTAAGTAGCTCTGATGATGATGATGATGAAGTCCCTCTTGCGAAGAGGGCCAAATTTGTCTCTGAGAGAGCTGCGTCGGCTAAGGAATCTAATCCTTCTCCCGTGAAATCGACGCCTCCCTCGCAAACGGTTTTAGAGAAGGTTCCAGTGTCGACAGTTATTCCTCCTGGCGATGTTCCTACTTCATCGGCTAGTCGCGATCATGTAAGTACTCAACCCGCTTCGCTTTGCCGAGTTTATATCGACTGAATCTTCATGATTTTACTTTGCCGCAGCCAATTTATGCCACAGTCGATGCTGTGGCTGAATTCGCCGAACACTTCACTCGACTAGAGGCCGAAAACTCCCAGTTTCGAAAGACTATCAGATCTTCGGCTGATCAGGTGCCTGAAGCCAACAGGCTTGCCACCGACGCCAAGAATGAGAACGTCTTGCTGAAGGAAGAAGTGAAGAAGCTGAAGCAGCGACTGAAGGATGAACAGGATGCCAGGCGTGCGGCGGCGGCTGCAGTCGACAAGAAGGAAGGCGTCCTTCGCGAGTCCATCAAGGATTTACTAGGTAAAATCCATAGTTCCCCGTTTTCTGTCTTGATGTTTCTATTACTGATTACTGGTCTGTCTTTCTTTCAGACGCTGCCGACATAACCGTCACTTGACGTCATCAACTTCGGGAGGACTCTATAGCCGACGCCTTGTCACTTGCTGCCGAGTCTAATGTCCAAGTCCTTGGTCTTTTGAAAAAGACCAAAGGAGCGCTATCGAGGTTATACTCGATGATCTTCCCGAAGATGAAGCAGGACAAGACTCTCGACGAGATGGCGGCTTCCTTCCTCGTTGACCCTTCCGAGCCTGTGGAGGTATTGAAACGCCGTAGCCGTTTATTTGGGGCGGTTCTTACTTTCCAGTTGCTCATGGGCCATGGGATGGGGTCAGAATTGGAGGAGTTGTCCAAGGCATTGCCTGTCGATGATGACAACCGTTTAGTCGACCTTGAGCCTTTCAAACGATCGGCAGTAACTTGTGCCAATCAACTTCTGATGCTGGTGGATGAAGCACAAGCCAAGCCTACTCCCGAATCTGCCCCTGGCTCATCATCGGCGAATCCTTGAACTTTTTATTTGACTTGTTGTAAATAAGATCAACCGTAACTTTGTCGTAGTCCAGTTTTATTTCGGCTCTGTTGCCAACTTGAACATGCTTTTGAATGTATCATACATGCCCAGCGCTCCCGATGGGAATTTTTACTTTGATGCTAGTCTGAACTAAGGACTGTACTGCAGATTCCTCCGTCTTCTTCTCGTGCTGAGCTTTTTCCGAACCCTTCGAGTAATGATGAGTCAAGCCTCGTTCGCCGCTTGCGTGACCAAGTGTCTAGTTTAGACAGAGATATCACTTCTCTTCGTGCGATGGCGGCCTTGGTGAAGAAAAAGGGGGAGATAGCGACTGCTACCGAGCAGTACGCCCTTGATGGTCTTCATATTGCTACCGAAAGTTTGGGTTGTAAGTATTAGCCCATCTCCTGCTTTCTGCCATAGTTTGAATGTTCCTTTAACTGGTTCTTGTTCCTTTCCAGTCGTAGCTTCAGATGCATCTGAAGAGAACAAAAGGATCCATGAAGAGGTCGAGGCGATGTCTGACGTAGCGCACCCGAAGCATGATTTATGGCTGCACCGTCCGAAGGCTGTTGTCATGGCGAAAGTTTAAGTATCGGGTGGAGAAGGCGCATCATTATTTTGATAAGTTCCACGCTCATCTCACAATGGTTTGGAACACTTTGTTCCCTCTGGACCAGGCACCCGAAACTTTGTCTGCCTTGTTCACCCGATTCAAGTCTCCCGAGAGGATTCGACAGCTGGTGCGGAAGGAACTCCTGGCTGGTGTTGAGCTTGCTTTTGCTTCAATATTGGCATGCCATCCGTCTGTAGACTTGGGAGCCGTAGCAAACACCGAGAGGAACTTAGGCCAATATTATGATGCTGCCAGAGGTCCCGCCTACACCATAGTTTCTCGAATGGAGTCGTGCCTTGAGAAGGATCTGAAGGCCCACTGGGACCGGGGAGCCCGATCATGAATGTAATAACCTTATTCCTGCATAAGATTGTTTTGTATAAATTTATTGCGTACGTTGCACGCTATGTTAATTTGATTGATATTTTATTGTCGAGGGCGGCTGAATGATCAGTTCAACCTGCTCTCCCGACGACTTCGTTGGATTATGCAATGTTATTGTGAAGCCTTTATGTAAGTTTTGCGAGGGCGAGACCCGTCGACTAGGCATCGTCACGCGGTGCACCGGTTTGAGCCTTATTTTATGATAATGTAACCATCGACTGCAGCACTCGTGTATTTTCTCGAGGCTTGGATTGGTTGTTTTTGTGTGTCACTAATCTTAGCTCCCGTTGAGAGCATTTAATTAATGACACTGCGTGTTTTCTGGGCCAGCGCTCCCGATGGGAGTAAGAGCCGAAGGTAGGGGCCGCAGTCAACCTGTTCAGGTGGTAGGGCCTAAATTGAAGAAAAAAGGTAGAGAACCTGATTAAAACTTTATTCATAACATAAAGCAACCTTAAAGGCTATAATAAAAAGCGATCGCGTCCTATGTATAGAACCGTCGCAGGTGTGCAATGTTCCATGGATTCCCGACATCTTTTCCCGAAGTTGGGTTTTTGAGCCTGTACGCTCCTCCTGGTATCACTTCAGTGACGATGTAAGGTCCTTCCCATGGAGACTCGAGTTTCGAGGGTCTTTTTTGTTTCAGCCGAAGTACCATGTCTCCAACACTAAAGCATCGGTTGCGTATTCGCCGGCTGTGATAATTCCTTAGCGCCTGCTGGTACACTGTGGTTCTGGCTAAAGCAATGTCTCGAGCTTCGTCGAGGAGATCTACGGCATCCTGCAGTGCGATGTTGGAAGAGGGTTCTGTGTATGCCGTCACTCGAGGTGCTTCGAATCGAACGTCGGCTGGCAGGACTGCTTCGGCTCCATGTACCAGAAAGAATGGGGTGTACTACGTCGACCTGTTAGGTGTGGTACGCAAACTCCATAGTACCGATGGTAACTCCTCGACCCAGGCTCCTTCCGCGCCTGTGAGACGTTTCTTGAGACCGTCCCCTATTAGACCGTTGATCCTTTCCACCTGACCTCTGGATTTGTCATTATGTTCTTCAACGGTGCTTCGCTTACGACGACAATCGGGTGCTATGTGAAGTAGTGCCGTAACTTGCGGGCTGACCTCCACACTGCGTATGCCAGCTTCTGATGATGAGGGTACCTCTGTCTTGCGGGTGTGAGCACTTCACTGAGATAGTAAACGGGCCTCTGCACGCCATGAACTCTCCCTGCTTCTTCTCGTTCGACGACCAAGACGCTACTGAAGACTTGGGCTATCGCAGCTATATACATGAGCAGCATTTCCTTCTCACGGGGGGTTACAAGGACTGGAGATGTCGACAAGATTTTCTTCAGTTTATCGAAGGATTCCTGCGCCTCCTTTGTCCACTCGAACTTTTCAGATTTTTTCATCAAATTGTAGAAAGGCAAAGCTTTTTCTCCTAGCTTGGCGATGAACCTGCTGAGCGCTGCTAAACGTCCTGCCAACTGCTGCACTTGGTGCAGATTCTTTGGCGGCTCCATGTCGAGAATAGCTTTGATTTTCAAGGGGTTGGCTTCGATCCCCCTGGCCGAGATGAAGTATCCTAGCACTTGCCCCCTGGTACTCCAAAGAAGCATTTTTTGGGATTCAACTTGATCTTATACCTGTCTAAGTTATCAAAGGTCTCCCGCAGATCATCGACGAGGGTGGCGGTGTGCTTTGTTTTCACCACGATATCGTCAATGTAGACTTCGATGTTTCGCCCGATCTGCTCTCCAAGGCAAGCTTGCATGCAACGTTGGTAAGTTGCTCCCGCGTTTTTCAACCCGAAGGTCATGACGTTGTAGCAAAAAACACCGTGTGGGGTGATGAACGCGGTTAGCTCCTGGTCTTCTTTCTTCAGTTTTATCTGATTATACCCAGAGTAGGCATCAAGGAAGGAGAGGCGGTCGCATCCGGCTGTGGAATCGACTATCTGGTCAATTCGAGGCAGCGGGAAGTGGTCTTTCGGATAGTGTTTGTTGAGGCTAGTATAATCGATACACATACGCAGAGCGGTGGTGTCCTTTTTGGGCACCATGATAGGGTTGGCCACCCACTCTGATTCCTTGAGCTCTCGGATAAATCCTGCTTTACGGAGTCGATTGATTTCCTCACCAATTGCTCTCCTCTTCGGTTTAGAGAATCGACGCATCGACTGCTGTACTGGTTTGGCTGTTGGGTCAACATTAAGGGCGTGCTCAGCGAGTTCCCTGGGGATACCTGGCATGTCGGATGGTTCCCATGCAAATATCTCCCAGCGCTCACGAAGGAACTCGATGAGCGTGCCTTCCTATGCGACCGTAAGATCAGCCGATATATTGACCGTTTTCTTCGGGTCAGTGGGATGCACCTGCAGCTTCTTGGCTTCCTTTGTAGCATCAAACTCGTCGGATCTTACGTTTCGGTTGTCGGCTGGTGGCTGCGTATGATCCACGGCAGCGTCGATCGCATTGAGTTCCTCCTTAGCGCCGAATTTTGAGGCGATCTTCTGAAATTCTCTGTCACAGGTGTCTGATTGGGCAAAACTCCCGTGAACGGTTATTGGGGTCCCGTTGTTGCCTGGCATCTTCAGTTTTAGGTACGCATAATGAGGTACGGCCATAAATTTGGCAAACGCCGGCCTGCCGAGTATGGCATGATATTGAGACTCCCAGTCGACTACTTCGAACTCGATCTTTTCTTTCCTGAAATTGGTGGGTGTACCGAAGACTACATCCAATGACGTTTTTTCCGAGAGAATAAGCGGGTCGAGTCGGTATAATGCCATGGAATCCTGTGTCAGATTCTCTCAGCATATCGACTGTTAAACCCATTGCTCTCATTGTGTTGGCGAATAGTAGGTTTAAGCCGCTCCCTCCATCCATGAATACTTTGCTCATGTTGTACCCTCCGATCTGCGCCTCAAGGACAAGGGCTGCATGACCTGGTCTAGGGACGACTTTCGGGTGGTCTGTCCTGTCGAAGGAGATACTTTGTTCTGACCAGTCGATGAATTCGGGTGTGTCAACCATAGCGATTTCTGCGTACTTCACTTCTCGCGAGAACTTCTTGACTTCCCTTTTTGAAAAGCTGGTTTTATGGATCATGCTGACCTGCCCGCGCGGCTCTGGGAATATCTCGGCTGGCACATACTTGTCCTTATCCATCGGTTCGTACGGCTCTGGCACGTACGGTTCCGACCGATAGCTGTAAGATCTTGCCCTCTTCTCCATTATGTGAACTCTTGATATAGCTTCGCTCCTAAGGTCATCACAGAATTGTCGAATCTCCAGGAAGTGTCGGCAGTTCCTCAATAGGTGACTGGATTTCTCCCGACCGTCCTTCGGGTCGATGTAGGAGTGGAGGTAGCATGGCGCATCGAGTTGCTCCGTGGCCGATAAGTGCGGTGAACGAGCGCGGCCATGGATCGATAGCGCGCCCTCCTGTCCCCGTTCGGACTGACGAGGCGCTGTACGTTCTTCCTCTTCATGGTGCAAGTCCCTTCGCCTTTTCTTTCGCCCCGTTGTGAGATCGAAGCTTCCTCGGCTGCCTCCGAGCGCGCTTCTGGGCGGGATTTCCAAAGTTACTGCCGGGGTGTCATCTACCGAAACTGAGGGCCCCAACCCGGACATATTTGTCCTAGGGAGGCGAAGAAAGCCTCCGGAGTCGATGATGAAGTGAACGCCTCCAAAGGTGGCGGTCATGTCGTCACACGATTCTGCTGGAATCGAGTGCGGCGGCTTGAGGTGTGGTACGAACTCGAAGGATCCGCAGCGAATCGGGTCCTTTGGATCTGGAGGTGTTGGTGACTCGAGCACGAACGCTGCAGACGTGACTGGTATTGCCGATGCCCTGCCTTGTGCCGACAGGCTTCCCACAGACGGCGCCAATTGTCGAGGGTGCTCCTCGGCAATGCCCTCCGATAGGGGCTTAGGGTTGATGGAATCCTGCAAGCTGACACGAGACATCGGTACACAGACAAGCGGGGAGAGCGATTTACCCAGGTTCGGGGCCCTCGATGAGGTAAAACCCTTACGTCCTGCCTGTCTGTTCTTGATTATGATGATAACAGGTTACAAAGGGGTGCCGAATAGTTCGGCTGTGATCTCGTCGAGATGGCTAATTGCTAGGGTAACCTAGTTCTAAGCTTCTGTTGGCTAAGATTGCTAAGATTGATTGTTCCCCTCGATAGCCCCTCTCCTAGCCTTTATATAGGAGGCCAGGTCTCGAGAGGTCTATTCGAGTACGAGTAGGATTACAGTAGATCTATCTCTAAACCTTCCTTGTTCGGCTCCTTCCGTGTCTTGTACTTCAAGTAATCTTCCGCCGCACCGTCCTAGTGGCCCATCTTGCCATCGGGTACCTTCATGGGCCTCTAGCTGGACCGCATAGGGTAGAGCAACATTGGTTACACGAAGGGTAATGCCCACGACAGCAGTAGTACGATGTCAGATCTGATGATCCAGAGTCATCAGACTCGACAAACATGGTGGACATGGTACAACGTAGCGATGATGATGGTGATGGAGATGTCGGAGTTGACACCAATGATGCAGCCGATAGATCGGCCGCGGTTGGTGAAGAAGCGGTGGACTTAGAAGTCGATGAAGTCGTGGCTGTCGCCGTTCCAGAAGTGTCGCGGTTGGTGAAAAAACGCCACCAGAGTTGACGTGGAAGAGAACGCTCCCGAACGTCATGTCCATCCCGCCACGCATGCCCGAGAAGGCCGAACACGACGCGTCGGTGTGAGGAGTGAACTCGAAGGACCTGAAGAGGGATTGAGTTCCTCGAGATCGGCGATGATGGAGCCGATGATGGTAATGATGCCCGCGATGGTGCAGCCGACACGATCGGAACAGCCGATGAAGTGCCTTGTACCAGCAGGTTCCCCACAGACGACGCCAATTGATGAGGGAGCTCCTCGACAATGCCCACCATGAGGGGCTTAGGGCTGACGGAATCCTGGAGGTTAACACGAGAAATCAGATACCAAACGAACAGGGAGCGATCTTTACCCAGGTTCGGGGTCCTCGATGAGGTAAAACCCATACTCCTACTTGTCTGATGTTGATTTATCGAATAAAAGAGGTTACAATGGGGCAGCCGATAGACTGTGTTATGGTGAACTCGCTGGGAGACAAGGTTTCTAGGGTTGGTGTTTTCTAGGTTGTTTTGGTTACGTAAGAGCATCTCCAGTCGCGTCCCCCAAAGCGTCCCCCAAAGCAATTTGGGGCGCGCCGGACCAAAAAACGGTTCCAGCCGCGTCCCCCAAAGCCCAATTTTGTCCGGAGCGCCCCAATACGGTGTCCGGTGCCCCGAGCCCGTCCCCGCCCCACAGGGGACGCACCGGGGACGCCGGACACACCGAAAAGCGAGGCGGGGACTGGCAGGGCCGACCCGTCAGCGACACAATTAATTTTAACCTAACCGTCGCCTACCTTGCGACAGAAGTAATTGACGCGCAGCGACGGTGCAGTTCCCGCAGAGGCGCAGCGACACGTCTCGTCGCGCCTAGCTCTGCGTGCCGGTGTTAATGAGCGCCACCGCTCCCCCGCCTCCGTCCGACCTATAAAAAGGGCCGCCTCTCATCGTCCCTCTCACACACAAACCCTAGCGCCTCTCTCCCAAACCCTAGCCGCCACCATCTCAACAAGAGTCGACTCCATGTCTGGTAGAGGCGGAGGCCGAGCTCGTGGCCGTGGTGGTGGTCGTGGCCGCGGCAGAGCTGCACGCTCGCTGTCGTCTGCCACGCCGTCGTCTTCATCGTCGGAGATGGACGTGGAGCCGGGCGTGCTGTTCGAGTTCGTCCTCGTCCTCAAGGGCGACCCACGCGGCATCCAGAGGCCGCCGGACTCCTGCGCCGAGTACGTCGCCGGCGACGACCGCCCGCGCACGATGCATCTGCGGGAGGCTTCGTGCGGCTACTACCGGTGGATCGTCGACGTGATCTACGACGCGCGCGGCAAGATGTACGTCAACATCGGCTGGGAGAAGTTCACGTGCCACCACAGCCTCGAAGCCGGCTTCATCCTCCTGTTCTCCTACTTCGGCGACAGGGACATGAGCGTCAAGGTCTTCGACGAGACGCGCTGCCGCCAGGACTACCACGGCGATAGCACCGACGAGGAGGACGACTGATGGTGAAAAAGTGTTGTTTCTTCGCAGCGAATACGTGCACCGAAGTTTCTGGATGTTCGTCTCATTGGTAGAACCAACAAGGGCACCATCCTCCCGCTGGATTTTTCCAGTTTGGGTGACTGGGTGTGCCCTCGAGTGTTCTTTCTTAGCAGCGAACACAGGAAACCTTCGATGCACGGCCTAGTTAGGTTTAGTTTTTTTTGCAATATTTTATATTTGTGTCCACCATGGTTCAAACTATGTATTAGTTTGTGGAAAACCATGTTCCAAACTATGTCTTCCTGTAAACCACGTTCCCAATTATGTATTAGTTTGTGGAAATAAAAATAAAAATGCCAAAAAAAGTATTTTTAATGTTTGGGGCCGGCGTTTGGGGGACGCGGCTGGGGAGCGACGTCCCCCAAACGCGGCACGAACGAAACACGTCCCCCAAATGCTCAATCCGGCGCGTTTTGGGGGACGCTTTGGGGGACGCGACTGGAGATGCTCTAAGTGTGTCGTTCGGCAGGCTCTCTCCTGGCCTTTATATAGGAGGCCAGGTCCCGAGAGTCATGTCCCAAGTCGACTAGGTTAGATCAAGATCTAATGTATCATTTCTTTTATCCACGTCTCCTTGCCTTATTCTGATATCACCAGATTTTGGCCAAATCAGGAGGTGGGCCGTAAGGGAGATGGGCTTGGAAGATTACACGTGGAAGATCTCTGAAGCGGCCTTGCACGAAGAGTTTGGGCTAGATTGCCCGTGTATCTTTAATTATAGTAGATCGCATCTTAGATTAGAAGTTAGAGTTCGTCTCGTGCACGGTGGGGATTGTTCCCACGTTAGAAAGTCCCCTGGACTATAAATATGTATCTAGGGTTTATGAAATAAACAACAACCAACGTTCAACCAACCAATCAATCTCGGCGCATCGCCAACTCCTTCGTCTCGAGGGTTTCTACCGGTAAGCATATGCGATCTAGGCAGCAGAAGCTTTATGTTGTTCATGCGTTGCTCGTACTGAAGCCTTTTTGATGGCGAGCAACGTAGTTATCTTAGATATGTTAGGGTTAGCATTGTTCTTCGTATCATATGCTATCGTAGTGCAACCCTTGCATATCTAGCCGCCCTCACACCTATCTTAGGTGTGGGGGCGGCACCCCGCTTGATCATTATTTAGTAGATCCGATCCGTTATGGTTGCTCCTTGTTCTTCAAGGATTAGTTTAACATCTGCAATAGTTAGGCCTTACAAAGGGTTGGAGGATCCAGCGGCACGTAGGGTGTCGTTTGCTAGTCCTAGACAGGATGTTCCGGGGATCAACCTCGTGTTGGTTTTTAGGCCCTATCTAGGATCGGCTTACGATCACCGTGCGTGGCCGCGAGGCCCAATCGTGAGTAGGATGATCCGATTATGCGGTGAAAACCCTAAATCGTCGTAGATCGCTTTAGCTTTATCTTGATCAAGCAGGACCACCATATATTCGTGCACCTCGTATGAATCATGGGTGGATCGGCTCTTTGAGCCGATTCACAGGATAACCTGAGAGCCGATCGAGGCTCATATTTAATGTTTACGTGTATGCCATGCAGGAAACTAAGCGAGGCATCTCCATCACCTTCCTGACCAGGTATAGGTCAGGTGGCACGCCCTTGCATCAGCATCGGACGTGTGTACCAGAGGCTTTGCGGGCCGTCGCTCGGAGGGACCAGGGCCAGCCGCAGCCCTAGGTTGTTCCCGGCTCTACTGTGTTGCCCGTCGCTGCCCGCCGGTGGGTTTTGACCGCAACACATTCTGGCACGCCCGGTGGGACAAGCTTCGTCATCGACCACATCGCCATCTACATCTGAGATGGCGGACGGCACTCCAGTCACGTACGAGGATCTGACCGACGAGCTCAAGAAGAAGTATGACGAGGTCAAAGCCATCCTCGAAGCCGACCTCATCGGCTCTTTCCACAGAACCCATTCACATGGCATCAGGTGGAAGGGGTTCTCGCCTAATGGTGCACTCGATGGGATAGACCTCTCTGCCCCGTCGGAATAACGCACCAGGTCCCTGCGGCAGGAGATCAACTACTTAGTGGCTCACTCGCTACACCGCCACTCTGAGAACCTGGTAAACACGTTGGAGCGTGTCGCTCTTCGCGTGATCCAGGAGATCATGAGGCACCAGTACTCGCCGTCAGGACCAGCTCTCGGGACGCATCTAGGAGAGTTGCCACTCCAGTCCCGTCCACCGCTGCCATTTGCGCTGGCAGCACCAGAAGTGCCGACTTCACCGGCATTCGTCGTCTACAAGATCGGTGGTGACCCTAGTGACTGCCAGTTCTTGCATGAGGCGCCTAAGGAGATCCCTCACGGGTACACGTGCACGTATGTGCCAGATTGCGGTAACTGGGCGCTCACAAACCAGGCCACAACATCAGGGACTTCTGGGAAAACAGGAGGGACGTCAGCGACAGATCTTGAGAAGCAGACGTGGCTAACTAAGTACGCCACCCCGACGAACCTCCAGAGCACAGCTCCTGCAGTTGGCTCAGAGCTGGAAAAGCAAACATGGCTGGCTAAGTACGCCACCCCGGCGAATCTTCAGAGTTCAACTCCTGCAGCCAGCACAGCGGATCAGATCAGCACCATACTGAGAGACCAGTTCGGCATGGTGCCGAAAAGGAGGGCAATCGGCTATTCCAAGCCGTACCCTGACGACTACGAGTTGATCCCGCTACCACCTAAATATCGGCTCCCTGATTTCTCCAAATTCAGTGGATCAGATGGTTCCAGCTCCATCGAGCATGTGGGCCGATATTTGGCACAGCTAGGAACGGCCTCAGTGTCGGATTCACTACGCGTGAGGTTCTTCTCACAGTCCCTCACGGGATCGGCTTTCGGGTGGTACACCTCGTTGCCACCAGACTCGATCCGGACTTGGAAGCAGTTGGAAGAACAGTTCCATATGCAGTATCACTCAGAGGCTTCCGAGTCTGGCCTTGCCGATCTAGCACAAATACGTCAGAAGCGTGGAGAAACTGTGACAGAATACATCCAGCGCTTCAGGAATCTTAGGAACCGATGTTATTCGGTTCGTGTGACTGAAAAGGAAGCAGTCGAGTTGGCAGTAGCGGGCCTTGCAACACCGCTCAAGGACATGGCCTCCCAAGCAGACTACCCCTCACTGGCGCACATGGTTCAGAAACTGTCGGCATATGAACAGCGCCACCCGGACCTGTACCAGGACAAATTCAAGCGTGCAGTAGTCCTGGTCGAGGCAGAGGAAGACGAAGTTTCTGCGGGAGATCAAGAGGTAGCAGTGGCTGAATGGACTCGGGGGGCAAACCCCGTGTCCTGCAAATGGGTAAAGCCACCAGGCCCGCCCAGGGGGTTTGATTTTGACGTGACCAAAACTGAGCAAATCTTCGACCTCCTGCTCAAGGAGAAGCAGTTGACGATTCCCGAAGGTCTCAAATTCCCCACGGTACAAGAGCTGAACGGAAAGCCATACTGCAAATGGCATAACTCGCTCTCCCATGCCACCAACGACTGCAGGGTGTGGCGTCAGCAGATCCAAATGGCGATAGAAAAAGGACGTCTGATTTTCAACCAGTACGCCATGAAGGTCGACACCCAACCCTTCCCCGCCGTTAACATGGTGGGATGCACTTACCCTGAAGGTTGCCAGCCAGGATCCTCGTTCAGCATCCACATGGTAGGACCTGGGCACCACTCTGGCAAAGATGGAGACGAGGGCAGCTGCTCTCGTAGCAAGGACACAGAGGAGGCCGCTCCACGCGATCGGCTCCGTCATGATGGCAAGCGCTACGTCACAGAGGGAGAAGTGAAGAACATAAGATATCAGCGACCCCTCTCTGATCACCTCCTCAACAAATATGTAAGTCAGTATGACCAACGCCGACGATCCAGCGATGATGATGAAAGAGATCGTCTGGCTAGAGAAGCCAGAAGATATCGTCGGCATGATCGCGATGAGGAGGAGCACGAGCGCCGTGCCAAAGGAAAATCAAGGGAGCAAGACGACGATGACAGGCACTGGGACTGCCCCTTCTTCAGACACTGCTGGGATTCAGGAATGAGCCGATTGCCCACAATCGGCAATTGCCCAGAATGCAACCAGAAGAAGAAGGAGGCGGCCAACGTGTCCGTGTTCAAGCGCTTAGGGCCTCTCCCGCCACAAAGCAAACGCGCTGAGTCCCCTCGATGGGAAGATCTCGAGGATTCAGAAGACGAGGGACAAGAAGAAGAAGACAGGTACCACCGGCCAAGGTGGTGCCCTGATGGACTCAGCCGTTCCCAAAAGCGCAGGGTTCAGCGATTGCGCGGCCTGGAGGAAGCCGAAAGGTTATACTTGCATATGCTAAGAAAAAGGCACGACCTGATCTGGCTGTGAAAGTTCAGCGAACCCTGGACGAAGAGGGCCGTCCACGGAAAATGGAGTGGCGCCCCAAGCAAAGGAAAGCCGATGATGAAACATCGGCTGGCACAAACATGGTGCTCGTCCTTCCGACGGAGCTTAGTGCTCCACGATTACACGACGCACTCGAGGAGGACGACAGCAAGCGCATCAACATGATAAAGTCAGAGGTTGGGCTGGTTTTATCCACTGGCTTGACCATGTAGAAGGAGCAAAACAATGAGCAAACGTGGCGAGGCCGATCCCTGGGGATCGGCCCCCCAATGATCTATGAAGGAACGTTACGAAGCCTTCATTGAGCGTTTCAGTCAATATGGAGGCCGATTCCAGCAATCGGCCAAAATTATCTTCACCACATGTTCTGCTTGTGTTCAACATCGATCTACTGGGCAGCGGCCACGTCGGCGGATGAAAGTCAACACGAATCCTCGCGGAGCCGACGTGCAAGTACAGTGCCTTGGCTAACCACAAAGCCGATATCTGCAGTCACCAGGCAGATTCGGCTCGGGGGGCATATAGTCAGATGAACATGTGCAGATAAACATGTGTAAACATGTGTGCAGTGAAACACTGGGAGCCGATTAGGAAAAATCGGCCAGTAAAAAAAAAAATTTACATGACGTACAGCCGATGCAAGGGCATCGACTTTAGAACTAAGAAACAAAGCCGATGCGCAGCCATCGACTCTGGTACAGTTACACAAGACCAAGACCTACTGGCTATGTGCTCAAGGTTCACATTTTCGCCAAGATGGTTTTCAGTTTGGTGTTCATTTACAACATCGGCGTTCAGTGGAAGAAAGCTGATCAATGACCTGTGCATCCTCGCCGGTATCCTCGCCTTGATTAAGGCTCGGGGGGCAGCTAACTTGGTAGATGTTCTGTTTTGGGAGCCGATTGGAGTCGCATCGACTGACCCTGCATCGTGATCTTCTCTGAAAGCAGTTCAGGTGTCGCAAAAGAAAACTGCTAAAGCTATGGAGAGGAGCCGGAAAGGGAGGCCGTCGGCTTTACGGGTTTTGGACCGTCCAGTTGCTGCAAGAAAAGGAAAGGGACTGGATTCTCAAAGTAGCTGATGAGTAGTCATCGGCTAAGTGATTGCGAGAAATTATGGTCAGATATCAAATCGCAGTCCGAATTTGAGAAGTGCTTGACTGACGGTCTAATCGACATTTGAGTCCGGCTTCACGGGCGTCCAAAGGAAAAGGAATCCGGTACGTTGCTATCGGTCTTGGTATGACAAGCGGAAGGAGTGAAATTGGATTAATTGAAAGATGAATTGGAAGAACAATTTTCATTAATTCAAAGGGGCGGCTTTACAAGAAAAAGCCGATGGCTCTCAAAAGAGGGATCTGGTGCCTAGTGCACTGCTACTACTAGTCCTACTCTACTAGTCGTCGCTGTCCTCATCGTCGCCGTCGTCAATGTCGTCGGCGCTGCTCCCAGGAAGCTCCTCGTCGCTGCTACCCCAGCCCTTGGCCGGAGCTTCATCTTCCTCGTCATCATCATCATCCTCGCTGTCCGCCCAGGAGCGGAAGCGCTTGGTCGGCGGATACCCTATGGAGGAGGAGTCCTCTTCCTCCTCGTCATCATCATCGTCTTCGCTGTCCGCCCAAGCACGGAATCGCTTGGCCGGCAGAAGCTTAGCGGGGGAAGAGGGGCCGCCCTCCTCTTTTTCTTCCTCTTCCTCTATTTCTTCCCCATTCCCGTCGGGGGAGGTGGGTTTCGCCCAGGGATGGGGGTCGTCTTCACTTTCGCTTATCAGCTCCCCATCGATGAGGAACTTGAGGTCCTCTTCCCCATCGGTCAGAGGCAGGTCGCCCTCTGGCGCGTGATCGGAGTTCCACTCCGGCTCGCTCGAAGAGAAGGATTGGAGGGAGAGGCCGGAGAAGACAGAGGAAGAGGAAGACATCGCTACAGGGGAAGAGGGTTTTTTGGTGCCGATAGCTGGAACAGAGGAAGGGGATGAAGTGGGCTAATCAATCGGCACGGTTAAATAATAAGGAACCTAGTGGAAATTTATTGCTCAAGCAGTTTCCGAGGGGATGGAGCCAAAATTGTCAAATCGTGCAGAGAAGTTGAGAAGGCAGGTCATCATGATGAAGAATACTGCGACAGGTCTGCTCTGCCACGACATGACCCTTCGAAGGAAAAACAGAGTGGTTTTGAAATTATCATTGCCAAAACCAGGGGGGCATGTGTTATCACCAGATTTTGGCCAAATCAGGAGGTGGGCCGTAAGGGAGATGGGCTTGGAAGATTACACGTGGAAGATCTCTGAAGCGGCCTTGCACGAAGAGTTTGGGCTAGATTGCCCGTGTATCTTTAATTATAGTAGATCGCATCTTAGATTAGAAGTTAGAGTTCGTCTCGTGCACGGTGGGGATTGTTCCCACGTTACAAAGTCCCCTGGACTATAAATATGTATCTAGGGTTTATGAAATAAACAACAACCAACGTTCAACCAACCAATCAATCTCGGCGCATCGCCAACTCCTTCGTCTCGAGGGTTTCTACCGGTAAGCATCATGCTGCCTAGATCGCATCTTGCGATCTAGGCAGCAGAAGCTTTATGTTGTTCATGCGTTGCTCGTACTGAAGCCTTTTTGATGGCGAGCAACGTAGTTATCTTAGATATGTTAGGGTTAGCATTGTTCTTCGTATCATATGCTATCGTAGTGCAACCCTTGCATATCTAGCCGCCCTCACACCTATCTTAGGTGTGGGGGCGGCACCCCGCTTGATCATTATTTAGTAGATCCGATCCGTTACGGTTGCTCCTTGTTCTTCAAGGATTAGTTTAACATCTGCAATAGTTAGGCCTTACAAAGGGTTGGAGGATCCAGCGGCACGTAGGGTGTCGTTTGCTAGTCCTAGACAGGATGTTCCGGGGATCAACCTCGTGTTGGTTTTTAGGCCCTATCTAGGATCGGCTTACGATCACCGTGCGTGGCCGCGAGGCCCAATCGTGAGTAGGATGATCCGATTATGCGGTGAAAACCCTAAATCATCGTAGATCGCTTTAGCTTTATCTTGATCAAGCAGGACCACCATATATTCGTGCACCTCGTACGAATCATGGGTGGATCGGCTCTTTGAGCCGATTCACAGGATAACCTGAGAGCCGATCGAGGCTCATATTTAATGTTTACGTGTATGCCATGCAGGAAACTAAGCGAGGCATCTCCATCACCTTCCTGACCAGGTATAGTTCAGGTGGCACGCCCTTGCATCAGCATCGGACGTGTGTACCAGAGGCTTTGCGGGCCGTCGCTCGGAGGGACCAGGGCCAGCCGCAGCCCTAGGTTGTTCCCGGCTCTACTGTGTTGCCCGTCGCTGCCCGCCGGTGGGTTTTGACCGCAACATATTCATCAAGAATCTGTCTGCCTGTAAGTCTTCTTCGTTGCAACCGACATATGGGCCCACCTTGGATCACGACAACCCTCATGGGCCCCTTGTTGGGCCAAAGGAGGTAGACCAATGTCGGGTACCTGAAGGGTAATGCCCACATCATCAGATGCTAGTTAATTATGCATGCCGCCCTAGGGAAATTTAGTCTCATATAAGCACACACACTTGAGCTTGTCCTCTTGATGCATAGAGGATTGGGCCTTTCTCTCATCGAGAGCATTTACTTATTTGCTATTTACTTTCTGTACTTTATTTTTATTGCAAACTATATACCCAAAAACACCAAACTGCCACTTTATTATTACTGCGTTCTTGTTGATTCTCCTAACCAATACCTTCAGGTCCTCGTGGGTTCAACAACCTTTCTTATAGAATAATACTACAATTGATCTCCTGCACTTAGGAGCCATCAACCAGCTTTTGCAAATCCGATCTACTTTGCAAGTGCAACCTACCTCCGTTTTGCCTCATCACATTTGAGGGCGTGAACACCGGCCGAAGGTTCCCCGGGTATCACCATCAAGGGGCGAGGTGCGACTTCGTGTTGTATGTTGATAAAAATCACTAACCGGAGTTGCAACATGTGTTGGTGGCGATGTGAAATGACACCGTCGCTACCTGGTACAAATTGTCCGGCTCCGATTATGGGGCTGTGAAGCAAGCAAAAAAAGTAATCTGAAGAATAGGTGGCTCCTATGATAAGAGCGGCATTGTTGTCAGGCGAACTCGGGTTGCTTGTTGAAACTCTAGATCACCCTACTTATGAGTAAAGGAATTTTTATTTGAAGTAGCAATATGTGTGTGTTGCACTATGCATTTCAATCCCACTGATGTGTTGTTTAATTATTAATTGAAGAACTATGCACTTAGCATATATGTTCTTGTCGTTGTTCAGTTTATCACGGATCTATTTATTTTAGTTCTTGTTTAAGTTCACAAGGTTATAGCTCTCGAAAAAAACTTCACAAACTTATGGACCCTTGTAGAAACCGTGACATATAATGTTTAGCCGCTTGCAGGTTTTTTTTTTTTGAGACAAACCAGCTAAGCTTTATTGATTCATAACAATGTTTACAGGGAAAATTTCTGAAACTGGTACACCAAGCCAAATATGGCGACCAACTGCATGCGATAACGAATACTTAGCTAGGTTGTGGGCTTCGAAATTCGAAGCTCTACCTTCGTGGACGAAGGTGCAGCTCTGGAGATTTGTTGAACGGGCCTTGATCTCCTCTACAATCATACTATAACTTCCCCTGGTACCTTCATTGATATCAACGACGACTGTTTTGCAATCTGATGCCACATGCACACGCTGCAATGTCAGGTCTTCTGATAACGCCAATGCCTCTCGACATGCCATTGCTTCCAGGCTCGGCGGGTCGTACAATCCTGCGAAAACAACAACAGATGCTCCCAGGTATAGGCCACTGCTATCCCGGCATATCGCCGCCGCCACTCCCCTGTCTCCAGATCTTGACACTGCCGCATCACAGTTTATTTTTGCCATGCCTGTCGGTGGTGGGATCCACTCCGCCCTCTCTTTTCTCCTTGATTGTTGACCCACACTAGTGTTTTTTGAGGGTTTTGCAATTGCGTTCAACTCTGAAATGTAAGAGTTAATGAAGCCAAAAGTGGACAAAGGCGATTGGTAAATTTCTTCGTGGATTGCCTTCCTTCTTGCTGTCCAAATCGACCACAAAGTGATGGCTACCCTGATGAACTGATCATGTGGTAGGGTATCGATCATTTCAAACAGCCATAGTCTAGCATTGGGCTCTTCATTCATTGTCAGATGTTCGACAAGAGTTTCGTCTGTCAACGCCCAAACACACCGAGCCATACTGCAATCCATAAGTGAATGCCTCCAGGAATCAACATTGCCGCTTGCAGGTAGGGCCTATAAAAAATCCTAACACCCACTCCCCACTATCATATCTATGTAATCTGAAGGTATAATTGATGCCCCCCATAGGGGGCCTCACAGCGATTTCAACTTACTGCCCGTTGGATCGAGTTTACGGGAGGATCTTGGCCGTCAATTCTGTGCCACTGGCGCGTCCGGTCAATGCTGGCAACGCGCGCGTGGTCAGCCTCCCCTCGCTAGATCAAGCCATGGAATGGCGCTGTCCTACCCACCTGTGGCTGCACGCGGGTCCTAAGATAAGCTGGCCCGCTCGTCGGTTGCCTGGAGTGGGATTTGAACAAGTCGCACATGACTATGGACGCAGAGCAAGTGGACGCGGTGTAGCACATGACTATGGACGCAGAGCAAGTGGACGCGGTGGGCATGTGCGCTGCCTGGGCGTCCTGCCATTCGCTCCTCTCTCTAGATCAAGGAGTGGAACGGTGAGTTTCTATCTGCGTGTGTCTGTGACTGGGACCGGATAGCGCATGGCCCACCCCGTCGGTCGGCTGGGTGGATTTTGGGTGAGTCGCGTGTGTGTGCGGCGTAGGGAGCGGTGAGCTGCAGTTATGGATAATATCTTGCCTCGCCAGGGTAGTTTGGGGATTTCATGTATCGCCGTCTTGGTTGTGGTCGCGCTCGGGTTCGTTGTCGACTCGTCATTAGCCCACGCAGGGAGGTTCCACTGTTCGAGTGTCATATTGCTGGCCTCTGCAGGCTTTCAAGGGCCATCCGCCTCACTTTTCTCTCACCGTATCCGCTTCGCCCTCGCCGTCCTCTCTTCCTCGTCTCGCCCGTTCGGAAACTGCAGCATGTAGATCGCCCGTCCTCCGTGCCTACCACGCGATCCGCGCCGTCGGCGGTGGCCGGTGCTGCTCCATGGCGGCCCTTTGTCGCGGGTTCGGTTGAGGTGAGCTGCTGCTTCACCGCCGGGAGTTTATTTTGTTGCGTTCATGGATTCAGGGCGTTTATTCGCCAGCCTTATTTTGGTCTCTCGTTTTTTTTGCCCATGCTTTTTTCCTTGACCGTCCTCACGAGAGACAAACTGCCATTGCTTCCTTCCTTCCCAGATCAAATTTCGATTCGTCTATTTTGGATTCTTCTGTTTCGTTGCCGGTCGATGCCTTTTCCATGAAAACTTGTCGTCTTCCTGGTTCGACTGATGGCCTTATATTTGTATTCTGTATGAAGAGGCCCATGTTCTCCTTTTCCCCTGATCTGGTGAATTTTTTTCGGCTCTTGGATTCTTCCACTTCATTGCCGGCAGATTCTTAACCAATGAATTAGCATAGTTAGTTGGATCTGACAATCTTCCCCATAAAATTTGGCATCTTTCTGGTCCGATTACTGCCCGTGTTTCTGTAGGCAGAGGACAGTGTATTCCTTTTTCAGGATCTAGCTGGGCGTTTCCCCTTTTCTTTCAGATTATCCTTACTATAATGGCTTCCAATGGTTTCTCTGCCTAACGTGATTTATAGTGGCTTTGTGTTTCGTCTTTAAAGGTCGTCGCTGTGCTGGGATTTCCGTGTCGGTTGGCCGCGGCTGCTCTTGCTGGTCTGCTGTCTGCTTGTGTTCTTGGTGAGTATGCTCTGCAACGCTTAGCGGTGGTCGTGGAGCACTATCCTTGATGCTCATGGTCGTCCAGATTAGCTTAGAACCCCAACTTGTTAATTGGTGTTTCTTTGTGACCGGTGAATTAGTATATCATGTGAGAAGAGCAGAGATCACTGTTATTAGTAATGGAAGTATTTCATCTTTAATTCCACGGCACAAGATATACTGCCAGTTGTTTATTAACATTTGTTTCAGCGATTTTGTAGAAGTGTGATATGTTAGCTAGCTTTCCAGTATTAATTTCTCTTTAACATGCATAGATCTTGTTATAATTAATTTCTTGCTGTGTACTATATTTTATTCAGGATACACATGGCTGTTTGTATCTGAAGTTTAGCATGATATTCACGGTTTTGTTATAATTAATTTCTCGCCTCCCTTTAATTAAAATAAGATGTCTTGCGGTGCTAATATGTGGGTTATGATTTTGTTGCTAATGAAGATATTAGCAGCTTCAGATTCACTGAATGCTTGTCGTTTCTCAAATTTGGTCTTTTTAAAACAGTATTGTTGTTTTGTAGTGGCCTTTTGGAGATAGTTTTGGATATCGTGAAATATGTTGTTTGATATTGTTGTTATTCCAGGCTAGCTGCTGCTGTGGGTTGGCTGTCGTGCGTGTCTTCCTGTCAGATAAATCTCTTTGCCTATTTCAGATCCCCGCATGTTCAGCTATTTTTTTGCATTTGTTGCCTGTTCTATTTAATGGCATGTTAAACCTGATCCATTTTTCTAGCCAGTAGTGCTTTCGTTATTGCTCTAAATTTTCAATTTGGTACCCTTGTATTTTTCATCCAAACTTTGTGAGGTGTAAATCATTTCTGAACTCGAAAAGCACCGGTACGCTTGTTGTATGCTTTTTCTCCTGCTTAGTTTTGTTCTTATTTGGTTACATTTCATTGCCGATAAGAAAATGTCTTCTTCCTCGTGTTTGTTCTTGCTGCTGAGAAGAGATGCTTAGTCAATAATAGACATAGAAAGTGAGATCTACCTGTTGGTTGTGCTGGGTTAATTCTTTCGTCTATTTCGGTTGTGGACCATGATGCCCGCTCGCTGCTGTTTCTCCTTGCATTTGGTTCTTTATGTGTAAATGAGGTTAGTTTGATTTTGTATATATGGATTGTCTTAGCTTTCCATTGTATTTGTTGTGTTGTCTTACCTTTGCTCTTGCCTGCATGCAGTTTTTCACTTAATGTCTGCATTTACTGTTTGTTTCAGGATATCTGCTGCCGTAATTTCTTGTCTATCAGGCTGTGACCTCTCTGCCTGTTCTATATCAGTGCATAGTTAGCTCTTTCTTACACACTCTTTATTGTTGTTCGTGACTGTGGATAGCATATTCCTAATAAGAGTGCCCTCTGGGGTTTTCCCTATCTTGGTGTGTGTCCCCTTCTTGCGCTTAGTTGGTTGCTTCCCACTGTCGGTTGTCATACCATTCCTACCTGCGTGAGGTGGGCGCTGATGGTTCCATCCTTGGAGCGTGGAGCTTGAGATCGCTGCTGTCCAGGAGGGAGCCGCGCCCACCCGGTTCTTTTTTGATCAGTTATTTTCATGTCGTGTTATTTGTCGTGATGCAATATTCTTTCTACTGTGTCATAGACATGTACTCTTTTTTCTGCAGTCCTCACTTGCTTGTGCTATTTGAACTTCTTTATTTCTTTCTACATATCTAGCTGCTTACATTATCTTTTGTAAATAGGTTGGTTCTGAAGCGATGTTTCTCCAGACATCGCACTCTGTCTCCAAGCCTCCTGGACCTAGGTGCAGAATCTTCATTTGCTGGTTCATTTACATGCATCGTCCCTTTGATTCGTTATCTGACATTCTCGCATATTATGCAGCGACGTAACAGTGTGCCTCTTTCACATGTGAAGGAAGAAGGCCCTGTTCACTCAAATATCGCCTGGCCATGGGTTAAAAGCTGCAGCATAGTTTTCCCCTCAAATTCAGACTGAAGAGGTGGGATGTGGTTGCGAGTGAACTACTAGCTTGACATTACCATTACCCTGTAGGGATTAATGCATTTTGCGGTGAACCTTCTTTTGATATTTGTTTAAGATAGAATAGCTGAATTGAACATATTGGTTGGGGAACATTTTACTTGGGCCCTATGTGCTAATATTTGGTTGGCCTAGCTCTATGTGCTAATATTCTGCTTATCTTTGCAATTTTTGTGTATTCACTGTTATACTGTAAACACTCCAGTGGCTTGACTGTTTTATGTACAAATATATTTGTGTTAGGTTGAATTACACTTGCTTCCTGCTCCGGATTCTATGTCTGCCAAGTTTGCTGCTCCTACAACTGACAAAACTTCAACCAAGTTAGTCTTCGTTTTTTCTCTGTACTCATCTACTGATTAGAAAAAGGACTTGATTAGAAACGACAGAACATAATAGTTGGGTTTGGTTTCTGCATCTTGGTACTATTCTTTATACTGTGCCTATGTTTTTTAAGCTACATGTTGTCTTCTCTTTAGTACAGGGGACCATTCATCCTGCTGTTTGTTGTTTATCCTCTAATTACAGATTGGGTGTAGCCTACAACTATGTGACTTGTTTGTTGTCAGCTGGTTATTTTGTGAGGTTCGGTGTTGAAATTCTATGCCTGGAACAATATAAGCCGCAATCAGAAAGTTGAGGAGGAGAGAGGTGAACCGTGCATGGCTCTGCCAGGAAGACTTTGTCAACTCCTGTCTCGATGCCGTTATTTCTATCTATGAAAAAGACCTTGCTTGCATATCTGTGTTTTGTTTTTCTTTGTGTCCTAATTAGGTTTACCTTTCCTTGGTACAGTGATCTCTAATGACTATGTTGTGAAAATGCCCAGCTTATATTGATGATGACGTTGGTGTTCCTTCTTTGCTTTTGTTGCTATCGATCGAATCAACGAATGTTAGCTGCTACAATATATTCCCTCGTGTTTCCTGGTTTGAAAATGCCTAGCTTATATTGATGATGATTTTGGTGTTTCTTCTTTGCTTTTGCTTCGATCGACTCAATGAATGTTAGCTGCTACAATATATTCCCTCATGTTTCCTGGTTTGTTACTCTGTTTGTAATTTTGTGTGGTTCACTAGGTTTTGTAAAACCTAAGAAAATATTATCATTTTCCCGCATATACAAGAGTTTCATGGGGTCGTGCGCCAATGCGCACCATTCATTGACCAAGCACTGAGGTTCCTATTTCTATTTTAGGTCCGAAAAAAAGAGTTGTTCTAGATCTAAAACTATTAAAAGAGCTATGCATGGTACTGTACCTATTTCTCCTAGCAGTGTGTTCCAGGTATGAAACTATTATCATTGATGCCATTTGTTTCACAGCTAACTCCATACACAATACAATTTTAGTTATGAAGCTAACTCCATACACAATACACTTTAGTTATGAAGTTTAAGTTTCTGGCTAAGAAGATGAACTTTTGTTCGTGAGATGTTAGCAACTCTAAAACATGGAGAGCTGTTCATCGTGAATGTATCTAAATACATTTAGGCACCTACACCTAGATTGGGTCAATCTATTATCATTGATGACATTTGTTTCACAGCTAACTTCATACACAGTACAAGTTTAGCTATGAAGCTAACTCCATACACAGTTTAGTTATGAAGTTTAAGTTTCAGTGTAAGAAGATGAACTTTTGTTCGTAAGATGTTAGCAACTCTAGAACATGGAGAGCTGTTCAGCGTGAATGTATCTAAATAAATTTAGGCACCTAGCTTGGGTTCATCTAAAAAAAGTAAACATATGCATTAGATTTCAGTATGCTTTTTGTTACATGTGGTTAATAGAGTTAAACATTTAATGTGCAGGGAGAGTTGACAGCACACCACAAACTAAGGCCGTACAAGCAACTGCACAATAGAGTATGATATGCAAGAATCTGGTCAAGCACCTCAAAGCCCGCGAGTGGCATTTGACAACTGAAGGTGTTAATTATCGTGATATTCCCATGCCCTTGCGGCTTATGCCACTAGGCAGACTGATCTTGATGATGTTCGTGTTATGGTGTCCAGCGAGTTAGCTATGCCTGTTAATGGAATAGATTTGTTCCAGGTCAAAAGAAAACAACTAGCTAGCTTAAATATGTTCCCTGAAAAAAAGAGCTAGCTTAAATATGCCCTGTTAGGATAAGTTGATGATTTTACCTAAACTTAAATCTATTATTATTGTAAGCACTATTTTGGAGAAATGTCTTTACTCAAATAGTTTTTCATGCATTGTTAATTTATCGGTTGCCAAATAAGTTACTAAAATCATTGCGAAAGTTGGTTTCCAAATCGTATATAAGCATTTTCCACTTTGTTCTCGATTTCGTGTGTTTTATCCTGACTGCACTCTATTGACTTTGTTTTGTGAAACCTAAGAAACCTGTCATTATTTTCACCACATTGTTTATGGCGATGTTGTTTTTGTTGTTCTTTCTTTACTTCTTTTGCTCTTTACAAAACCATTAGCTCTTGGTTGTTGTAATATATCCCCCTATTTTCTTGCTCTATATACGCCTTTGATGCTTCGTTTGTAGTTTCACGTGTTTGACTATAATTTAATTAGAGGTATAACTTACCGTAAAACCAAACAAAACTTATTACCAAGAATATTTCAAAACGATCATTGCTACGTACATCCGGGGTCGCGCGCCAAGGCGCGCATCAAAATCTAGTCTAAAGGTGTATATGATGCCCCCCATAGGAGCTCTCACAGGCGTTTGGATTTTGGGCCGTTAGATCGAGCTGACGTGGCGCGATCTCGGCCGGCCGTTACGTCCAGGGCGTGAGGCCCTCGCACGAACCCACGTTTTATCCATGGGTCGTGTAAAGCCCGCCTGGCCCGGCGTCTCCTCCCCCAATCCCCTCCTCCACGGCTGCCGCCACCGCTGCTCGTTTGGCTGGCCGCCAACCTCCTCTCCGCCCCTGCTTCTCGCCGTCGGCGACTGCGGCCACCGCCACCGCCTCCCGCGCCGCCCAAGACCGCCCCCCTCGGCTCCGGCTCCGACTTCGCCGACCTCCCGCAGGAGCTCCTCCACCGGGCGCTCTCCGCGCACGGCCGCCGCCTCAAGCACGGCCCCACCGTCCCCGCCCCCTGCGGGGTCGAGGGGCGCGACCTGGCGCGGCGGAGCGCGCTCGGGATGTTCCAGCGGGCGGCCAGGCTCGGATCCGCGGCGGCGATGGTGGACGCCGGGCTGGGCAGCGAGAGGAGGCCATGGGGTACTACCGCAGGGCGGCCGAGCTGGGGCACCCTGTCGGGATGTGCAATCTCGGGGTCTCTTACCTCGAAGGTATCAGTGATTTGGGGTTACGGGAATTTCCTTTCTTGGTTACTTGTTTCAGATGGTAGCTAAAAGGTTATGACCAATTTGGCTAGTGTCCTAGCAGATGTGTTGATTTTAGTGGACTTATTGATTGCTCCGCCTCGTGCGTCGGTCTTCTGCTGGGTCTTTTTACAGTAAACTTTGGTGTTCTTTCAGTCCGATTTCAAACTCTGAAGAGTAACAAATACAGTACCTAGCTCGTAGTGGAATTGGCATCTAGGTTTTGTTACGCAGTCAAACTCTAGCCATTAGAAATTTTGGAATTAACTGGCTGTCAAATTTCTTTACAATACAGCTGATCCACCTGAGGCCAAGGAAGCTGTTAGATGGTTTTATCCAGCTGCGTCCGCAGGCAATGTTCGTGCCCAATACAACCTAGGCCTCTGATTGCACGTAATTGAAAAGGAATCAAGCGGAATCAACGAGAAGCTGTAAGATACCGCCTCTGTGCACAGTTACCATTGTGCTTTTTAATTTTTTAAAGCTCAAAATAGTTAGTTACTCCAGATGCATATTCAAAATAGTTGTTGTAATATTGATTTTTTACGAAATAGGCCTATAGCAAATGTTTTCTGAACTACTTTTTCACCAGGCAACCTCCATATGCTCTTATTTTAGCTCATAGCGATTTCGAGGCTGATTTGTTGTGTTCAAGCTTTTAAGCTAAATTTAAACTGAACTTGTTTTGGTTGCTGAAAACTTTGCTAAGAGAAAGGACCTTTCAATCTTGACTAGTTTACCCTACTAAGGTAGTCAGGATTGTATCACCAGGATCAATGCTAACTGGTGGATACCATATTACCAGAAGACTCATCAACTTCTCTGTAGCAGTTACATAAGGTTTTACTTGCCCTTAAATTCAAACTGAAAGAAACTTGTAAATGCAGGCAAAATGGTACTTGCGAGCTGCAGAGGGAGGGAATGTACGAGCCATGTATAACGTTTCCTTGTGTTACTGCTTGGGTGAAGGGTTTACGCAGGATCATATGCGTGCTAAGAAGTGGCTGCAACTAGCTGCTGACTGTGGTCACAAGAAGGCTCTTTATGAGTGTGGTCTTAAACTATGCGCGGTATGTCATTTCTTATCTTGTACCACACGGGGATGCTGTTTTGTCTATCTAAACTATTTCCATGATAATCTGAAAATATTAGTGCATTTTTCCAAATGGTTTTCATTTGGAGGCATATTGTAATCAATTGTATTTTTTTTTGTTTTTCCTGCATCCAGCATTGCTTGCTATTACATATACCACTGCATAGTGCATTATTGTTGCTCGTATAAGGTTAGGGATGTAAGCTTCGTTGCTCGGTGTTCGAAGTTCTCAGACTACATAGGTGCGATCAACGTTCCTGCTTGGGACCTACATGAAACCATACCATTTTGATGTTGACTTGGTTTGACTTTGGTATCTTTTTACTCAAGGAGACTTAGATAGACAGAACTGAAAGGAATAGTATATACTACCTCTGTCCATAAAAGGATGTCACAAGTATGCCTAAATTTAAGTGTATCTAGACACTTCTTAGTGTAATATAGATACATCGAATTTGGACAAAATCTCTGACATACTATTTTGGACGGAGGGAGTAGTATCTTGGTCAAGTTAAATAGATTAAGAGCAAAATTTTTTACATTATCAGCAAGGTCAATTTCTTAATTGCAGAGGATAACTACCACCAAAGTTGGCATCAGACACCGATAGTAGGCTGGGTCATTGGGGTGTTGTATAATATGTCATTAAGTAGACATGCCATTCTTGTATTCAGCTTTGTTGCTGTTTGGGATGTATTTGCTTGGTTTTCGTAAAGAAGCTGTTGATAATGGTAGCAACGTAGATCAGATACGTCATAACCTGTTGCATTACTATGGAGTATCATTGGCTCTCCAATGTTAATTGTTTAGTGAGTTGTGCATTCACCTGTAATTATTTTAATTTTTAAGCATCCGTTTGTGATGATGCATATCTTGCTTAGGCAGGAGACAAGATCAGGTCTTTCATGTATCTTACAGCATTTCTGTGGATGCCATTGTGAAAACGGTTCTTATGATTGAACTTTTTGCCTTCGTTTTTTGCTTTTAGGTACTTTGACCTTTGTACCCTTGAATTTACAGAGGTCCCTTTTTATTTTTGAACCTTGTAGTTACTCAACGATTGTGAACATGACAGTGGAGCTAACAAAAATGGCTACAGGCATTATGACTTTAGGCGAGTCAGCTTCCTTCACATCAGCAGCATCAGAAGTGCCAGGAGGCACGTCAACCGCAGGCGAACAGTTGAAGAATCCATGCGGCTGCAGTGGAGAAAATAAGCTTAAGTTCAGCTGAGATCGATTAAGTAATGGACGATTTCCTCTCTGAAACCAAAACTACAGCAGGAGGCTTCACAGGGTCAAAATGTGGTACGTACCATGAGCATGAAACCAATGCGTTCCACTGGCATGACAGGCCAGTCCTCCAGCCTTGGGATGTGGGTAAGTCCAATCCCCATTTTACATGTCTTTTATACATGTCTAAAATAAAAAACATGTGGCTTTTGCCACTGAGTGAAATTGCTATTTTTTTTCCTTGAAAACGCAATTTCATTTCATTGAAAAGATAGAGTTTGCAATCCTCCGAGTAGTTCTGCCATCAACCTGGGATGTCCACTAAATACATGTAACTCTGTTGTAAATTGCTATTTTTGTACTGTCATATTTTACATAGTCTGTATATTTTTCTGTACACATAGCTTCCTGTCTAGCAAAATGTCTAGGCAGCCAGGGTTCAGAGACTCACCACCTATCTTAATAACAGGGGTTCCTCCCCATGTTAGTTTGTTTTTGGTCTTTCGAAAAAAAGAAGTCAGTGATGAGCAAGTGCTTGATAAAAGATAGGTTGTCGTTCAGGTGTGTTTATGTACTATCATACCTATGGTCTGGTTTGGTTGTAAGAAGCAGCTCCGCAATTAGTTAATATAAGCCGTTCCTCAATAGGTTCTTAGTTCCTAGAAAATTTGGCTTTACAATTTTGCCAGCAAATGATACGTGTGAGTTGCAAAAATAACACATTCATTTCTTATTTAGTGTGTGAACTCAAGGGAGATGACCATAGAAAGATAGAGCGGCTATTTATGAATATAATTTGGCTGACTAAAATTCAACTTGCTTTGTAGTTACTTTGGTTCCACATATATTTACATTTTAGCCTACTTTGTCCAAAGTGGCTCAAAGTAGACCCATGTCCCTCTTTCCAATAACTTTTTTGTTAATAGAGTGAGCTACAACATTTAGTTTGTGCGTAGTTTTTAGTGAGCAGTGCTTTTGTTTACACTATTTGTACTCTTTTCTATATGGCATTTAAGTCTTTCCTTGGCCCTGCACCGCCTCACGTGGCATTGTGTTCGGCCATATATGTTCACCCGAGTTTTAAATGAGGTATGTCATGTTGCTTCTCTTTGTCTGTTCATGCAAAGTTCAGTATTCCTGTTCCTAGAATAATCTATGGATAAGAAAGATAGAAAGTATTATAGCAACCATTTACACCAACATTAACTCAGAGTTCCTTCTTAGTCACTGAAGGATCAAACTGTAAAATCGGTGAGAAAATTTACAGATTATCATGGTTTGCAAGAAGCATTAAAAAAATTGCTAAAGACTTGAAGCGTTTATTTAAATAAATAATCCATATAAATAGATTCATCATTTTATCTTTGCATATAGATAGATGCATCATTTTATCTTTGGTTAGGTTTGAAGCATTTATTTTTGTAGTATTTTATTTTCTTATTCCAGAAAAATAATTCATCATACTTGAATTCTCTACAACCCTGTCTATCTTCTTAGTCCGGAAGAAATAACTTTGTACTTGATTTTCCTACTCCCCCTTTTATCCTTGCATAAAAGAAGAATTTTTATTAGCTCTAAAAGGCTCTTTGGATGCACCATCGTTGGTCATTACACAGTATATACCTCACTTTGGGAAATTTGCCGTATTGCTTGGTTTCACTTTGTTTGGTAGATACATATATATGAAAACATGGCTATGATTTCTGTTCATTTTAACTCGAGTCTCCGGTTCTATCTGCAGGTACTAAGGGCATGTACAATGCGGCGCTTAGCACATGCGCTAGGGATAGTAATCCTAGCCGTTTTGATCCAATCCCTGCCGATTCCAGGAATACAGCTTACATCGGCTCTTACCCATGCGCCGATCTAATAATGATCTGACTTTTTTTCCTTCGTATTGTCATCATGCTTTTTGTTGATACTAGAATGGTCCTCCTTGCTGGATGCCTGAACCATTACCAAAGAGTATTACGTAGGAGGAGCTAGCCGAGCTAGCCATTGAATTAATTACAGCCTGGCCAATCCACTTTCGGTATCTTGGGTGACTTCTGATTCCTTACCTACTTGGAAAATGGTGCTTTAATATACCACTCATTACTCTGAAATTAATTAACTAAAATGTTTTATACTTCCATAGATCTGCCTAAAATTACCTTATCACACAGTAGCTTGGCATTTCCTACTAGCCGTGTCAGAAAGATTATTCTTTGCCTTCCATCTGGTTATGCCGTGGAAATAGGAATCGATAGTTTCATTGTCGTTCAAGCTCCAAGGTAGTTCTTTTGTTTTGACACTGCATGCTTTGCTGCTCCGATATATCCATCATATTTTAATTATCGGTCACAAAATATATTTGGAGTTGTAATAGCTACACATGAAAATCCTGTATATTAGTTTTTGGAGAAGCCATCTTTTTAAAAGCAAATGGAAGTTATGTCA
The DNA here is from genome assembly GCF_019359855.2 of Lolium perenne. Lineage (NCBI taxonomy): Eukaryota > Viridiplantae > Streptophyta > Magnoliopsida > Poales > Poaceae > Lolium > Lolium perenne. Next base: position 121,491,688 of record NC_067250.2, on the reverse strand, counting down.
AAATTGAGCTCTGTAGTGTGGTCAAAGATTGGTCACCTATTCTTGCATCCACAAAGACATCAAAAAATATGAAATAGATGAAACTACAATTTGGTAGCAAATTGAACTGTACTTCATGGAGAACTATATTTAGTTGTGTCGCTTCAGGTGGTAAGATAAGATTCTTTTAGACCATTTCACTTCCAAACTAAAAACGTTGAATATCTGTAGAATGGTTCATACTTTCTTTGTGTCTTTCATTGGACTACAGCCTTTTAATTTGAATCCTCTCTAATGTGTGCAGACATGGACTATTTTCAATGGGTTCCAAGTTCCGAAATCAGCTCCTCTCTTGATGTATTGTTATGCTATTTCCGCACCATTGTAAACATTTTGAGTAGCTCTTATCGAACAACATATCTCGCACTTTACACTGTTGGACCCTCTCTCATGATGACTTCAGAAGTAATTATGTTAGACGTGGCTGCCGCTTGACAGTGATTTATATTATTGCTTCGCTAAAAAGGATTAGAGGTACATTATATTTTTCATGTGGTTAGTATATTCTAAATGATAGAATGCCCAAAATACTTTACCCAGCAATTGACTATGTGAAAGGTTGGGTGGCCTGTGGACTGATAGACTTATTTTCTGACTATTATCATCGATTTGTATAAATACTTGATGCATTTTGGATGACGGGTCTTGAAACCAGTTGTAACATATTCCTCTATTTATATGGCTGTACATAAGCGCGTTTGCTACTATGTCGTGATTTTGTGTATTTTGTTTATCCTAATTTCACCCTATTGACTTTGTTTTGAAAATTATTTAGCCACGTTATACAATGTGTAAATTGTCGCCTATTCTACGGGGTCGTGCGCCAAGGCGCACATCTAAATCTAGTCTAACCTATAATAGATGCCCCCCAACGGGGGCCTCACAGAGCATCCACGTCGAGCACGTCTCGCGCGCGGGTTGGACGTTGGCTCACTTCTTATTCCAGCGACTAGGACACGTTTCACTATGAAAGTCAGCTGAGCGGAATAGGAGACGAAAGTGAGACAAAATCATCCTCCGAAACCCTACCCCCAATCCCCACAGGCCACAGCTGCCGCCTCTGCTCGTATCTCCTCCCAAGATCACGTCCCCAGTCCCCTCCTCTCTCCCGCTCGAGCTTCCATGGCGCCGCCGGTGCTGTCCCGCTCGCCCCTCTTCTCTCCCGCTCGAGGCCCCTCGCCTCCGCCCCGTGGATTGAGCTTGTCCCTGGACGGATTCGGGAGGAGGTGGGCTCGAAGGGGCGGAGAAGGTGGTCCTGGCCAGGAGCGTGTCCCAGCGGAGAGAGGCAGCGAGAGGAGGGCAGGGATAGGGCGGACAAAGATCCTCTGTGTGGCGGTAATGGGAGGGCAGGGACGGGGCGGACCGAGCTCCTCTGTGGCGCTGAGCTCCTCCGGCGGCATGGCAGCTCTGACATCTTCATCGTCCCTCAAAGAACTCCACAAACAGACAAGGAGGATTGGGACGGGATGGAGGAGAAAGCATGTGTCCTCAGCCACGAAGATGGGGAGGATGCAAAGACGGCTTCTTCATCTAGGACCTGCAGGTTTCTCCTCTCTCTCTCCCTCTCTAGCTTTGAATCACCTTCTTCCTGATGAACTAATTTGATGCAGATGTTTGCATCATTGGTTGGAGATGTGTGTGAAGGTGTTGATTCTGCACATATTTGTTTGTAGCTTTGGTTTGTACTTACTCGTGTCCACTTGGGTAGAAGTATGAGGAGTGAAGTGTGCAATTGCTCCTAGAATCTTTCATCTGATTGAATCCTTTTTTGTTGTAAAGTTTGGGTCTGAGAAGGGGATTTTTTTTTGTTACATACTAGGTCGGTGGTTTGCTGGGTAACAGAGGCTGACGTGAGCTGCCAATGGCGGAGGTTCAAGAGGAGCGCGCCGTCGCAGCCTCCAGGAGTAGCCTCAGTCGATGCCGTCACCATCCCCATAGTTCTCTGCTACATAGATGTGAGTGCATTCACCCAGTATTGAGGTTCCTCTCTTGCTGTTACTCCACCTGGAGGAGTGCCGTCTCGGTCGCCGGACGGTCATCCTCGTGTCGACATGGCTGCGTGTATATTCGGTTATCTTTTTCTCCGCAGTTTAGTAAATGGGAGAAACGGAGGCCTACACAGCGGCTAGGCGGAGTTGAAACTTCTGCAAGATTTCTATTGTGTGTGATTGCTTTCCTGACATTAGTTCATATTGTGTGTGTTTGGTTTGACCTCAAAAATGGAGCTAAAATTAGATACAACAGAAGTTCATAATTAAGGACATAAATTGTATGCCCTCATTGACTAGCAAGAATTTTCGTCAGAATTGTTGAACATTTTATTTTCTTACTATATTCATGATGCGACACTATTTTGTACTATTTGGAAACACTTTGAAATGATGTTGGTAGCTTCTAATTTTTCATAGCATATGATTTATAAACCCACAAGTCATTGTGGGTTTGCAAACAGTACTGCCAAAATAATACCTAGCTCCATAATGAGTAATGATTTCTTGGAGGTAACTTTGGTCTGTTCGTAGTACATTCTAATATATCTACCATGTTATCTTCTGATCGACAAAAATGTATCATTGTAAAATTATTTTTCTCCATGATCGATTTTATAAATGATATGCCACAGACTTCATGACCTACTCATCCTCTCGGTGTCACCAAGGATGCCAGCCAGTAGTGCAACAATCTCTTCTTCGAAGAAGACCATTAGGTTCTCTCTCTCTTGAAGGTATGGACACAATCTCATCTTTGTTTGTTCAAAGAAATATGATCTTGCAGTCCTCCCATGTTACTGAGATTTTCTTCCAACTTATATTTGTTGGCTACTGTCTACAAAGCCTAATCGGTATTTTTGGTAGTATCTTGTGTGGAGTCCCTGCTCAACGCTAGTGTGCTCTAGAGCTCTCCGCCACGACCGACAAAGTGGGAGACCTGCAGCCCTGCATACTGGCTACCACATCCTCCCATCAGCACTTAGGTACGCCCCTTTCTTTTCACGCGCTAATTGCTCAATGAAGGTGTCTGGTGGCTTATTGAGTTCGTGTGGTTGTGTTATATGGCTGGAAGTGGCCTATTGGATTTGGTGCTGTGAGAAATGCGAGCTCCGCCAGCTTTGGTTGATTGTTTTGACCGCAACACATTCTGGCACGCCCGGTGGGACAAGCTTCGTCATCGACCACATCGCCATCTACATCTGAGATGGCGGACGGCACTCCAGTCACGTACGAGGATCTGACCGACGAGCTCAAGAAGAAGTATGACGAGGTCAAAGCCATCCTCGAAGCCGACCTCATCGGCTCTTTCCACAGAACCCATTCACATGGCATCAGGTGGAAGGGGTTCTCGCCTAATGGTGCACTCGATGGGATAGACCTCTCTGCCCCGTCGGAATAACGCACCAGGTCCCTGCGGCAGGAGATCAACTACTTAGTGGCTCACTCGCTACACCGCCACTCTGAGAACCTGGTAAACACGTTGGAGCGTGTCGCTCTTCGCGTGATCCAGGAGATCATGAGGCACCAGTACTCGCCGTCAGGACCAGCTCTCGGGACGCATCTAGGAGAGTTGCCACTCCAGTCCCGTCCACCGCTGCCATTTGCGCTGGCAGCACCAGAAGTGCCGACTTCACCGGCATTCGTCGTCTACAAGATCGGTGGTGACCCTAGTGACTGCCAGTTCTTGCATGAGGCACCTAAGGAGATCCCTCACGGGTACACGTGCACGTATGTGCCAGATTGCGGTAGCTGGGCGCTCACGAACCAGGCCACAACATCAGGGACTTCTGGGAAAACAGGAGGGACGTCAGCGACAGATCTTGAGAAGCAGACGTGGCTAACTAAGTACGCCACCCCGACGAACCTCCAGAGCACAGCTCCTGCAGTTGGCTCAGAGCTGGAAAAGCAAACATGGCTGGCTAAGTACGCCACCCCGGCGAATCTTCAGAGTTCAACTCCTGCAGCCAGCACAGCGGATCAGATCAGCGCCATACTGAGAGACCAGTTCGGCATGGTGCCGAAAAGGAGGGCAATCGGCTATTCCAAGCCGTACCCTGACGACTACGAGTTGATCCCGCTACCACCTAAATATCGGCTCCCTGATTTCTCCAAATTCAGTGGATCAGATGGTTCCAGCTCCATCGAGCATGTGGGCCGATATTTGGCACAGCTAGGAACGGCCTCAGTGTCGGATTCACTACGCGTGAGGTTCTTCTCACAGTCCCTCACGGGATCGGCTTTCGGGTGGTACACCTCGTTGCCACCAGACTCGATCCGGACTTGGAAGCAGTTGGAAGAACAGTTCCATATGCAGTATCACTCAGAGGCTTCCGAGTCTGGCCTTGCCGATCTAGCACAAATACGTCAGAAGCGTGGAGAAACTGTGACAGAATACATCCAGCGCTTCAGGAATCTTAGGAAGCGATGTTATTCGGTTCGTGTGACTGAAAAGGAAGCAGTCGAGTTGGCAGTAGCGGGCCTTGCAACACCGCTCAAGGACATGGCCTCCCAAGCAGACTACCCCTCACTGGCGCACATGGTTCAGAAACTGTCGGCATATGAACAGCGCCACCCGGACCTGTACCAGGACAAATTCAAGCGTGCAGTAGTCCTGGTCGAGGCAGAGGAAGACGAAGTTTCTGCGGGAGATCAAGAGGTAGCAGTGGCTGAATGGACTCGGGGGGCAAACCCCGTGTCCTGCAAATGGGTAAAGCCACCAGGCCCGCCCAGGGGGTTTGATTTTGACGTGACCAAAACTGAGCAAATCTTCGACCTCCTGCTCAAGGAGAAGCAGTTGACGATTCCCGAAGGTCTCAAATTCCCCACGGTACAAGAGCTGAACGGAAAGCCATACTGCAAATGGCATAACTCGCTCTCCCATGCCACCAACGACTGCAGGGTGTGGCGTCAGCAGATCCAAATGGCGATAGAAAAAGGACGTCTGATTTTCAACCAGTACGCCATGAAGGTCGACACCCAACCCTTCCCCGCCGTTAACATGGTGGGATGCACTTACCCTGAAGGTTGCCAGCCAGGATCCTCGTTCAGCATCCACATGGTAGGACCTGGGCACCACTCTGGCAAAGATGGAAACGAGGGCAGCTGCTCTCGTAGCAAGGACACAGAGGAGGCCGCTCCACGCGATCGGCTCCGTCATGATGGCAAGCGCTACGTCGCAGGGAGAAGTGAAGAACATAAGATATCGCCGACCCTCTCTCGATCACCTCCTCAACAAATATGTAAGTCGGTATGACCAACGCCGCCGATCCAGCGCGGATGAAGAAAGAGATCGACTGGCTCGACAAGCCAGAAGAAAGCCTCGGCATGATCGCGATGAGGAGGAGCACGAGCGCCGTGCCAAAGGAAAATCAAGGGAGCAAGACGACAACGACAGGCACTGTGACTGTCCCTTCTTCAGACACTGCTGGGATTCAGGAATGAGCCGATTGCCCACAATCGGCAATTGCCCAGAATGCAACCAGAAGAAGAAGGAGGCGGCCAACGTGTCCGTGTTCAAGCGCTTAGGGCCTCTCCCGCCACAAAGCAAACGCGCTGAGTCCCCTCGATGGGAAGATCTCGAGGATTCAGAAGACGAGGGACAAGAAGAAGAAGACAGGTACCACCGGCCAAGGTGGTGCCCTGATGGACTCAGTCGTTCCCAAAAGCGCAGGGTTCAGCGATTGCGCGGCCTGGAGGAAGCCGAAAGGTTATACTTGCATATGCTAAGAAAAAGGCACGACCTGATCTGGCTGTGAAAGTTCAGCGAACCCTGGACGAAGAGGGCCGTCCACGGAAAATGGAGTGGCGCCCCAAGCAAAGGAAAGCCGATGATGAAACATCGGCTGGCACAAACATGGTGCTCGTCCTTCCGACGGAGCTTAGTGCTCCACGATTACACGACGCACTCGAGGAGGACGACAGCAAGCGCATCAACATGATAAAGTCAGAGGTTGGGCTGGTTTTATCCACTGGCTTGACCATGTAGAAGGAGCAAAACAATGAGCAAACGTGGCGAGGCCGATCCCTGGGGATCGGCCCCCCAATGATCTATGAAGGAACGTTACGAAGCCTTCATTGAGCGTTTCAGTCAATATGGAGGCCGATTCCAGCAATCGGCCAAAATTATCTTCACCACATGTTCTGCTTGTGTTCAACATCGATCTACTGGGCAGCGGCCACGTCGGCGGATGAAAGTCAACACGAATCCTCGCGGAGCCGACGTGCAAGTACAGTGCCTTGGCTAACCACAAAGCCGATATCTGCAGTCACCTGGCAGATTCGGCTTGGGGGGCATATAGTCAGATGAACATGTGCAGATAAACATGTGTAAACATGTGTGCAGTGAAACACTGGGAGCCGATTAGGAAAAATCGGTCAGTAAAAAAAAAATTTTTACATGACGTACAGCCGATGAAAGGGCATCGACTTTAGAACTAAGAAACAAAGCCGATGCGCAGCCATCGACTCTGGTACAGTTACACAAGACCAAGACCTACTGGCTATGTGCTCAAGGTTCACATTTTCGCCAAGATGGTTTTCAGTTTGGTGTTCATTTACAACATCGGCGTTCAGTGGAAGAAAGCTGATCAATGACCTGTGCATCCTCGCCGGTATCTTCGCCTTGATTAAGGCTGGGGGGCAGCTAACTTGGTAGATGTTCTGTTTTGGGAGCCGGTTGGAGTCGCATCGACTGACCCTGCATCGTGATCTTCTCTGAAAGCAGTTCAGGTGTCGCAAAAGAAAACTGCTAAAGCTATGGAGAGGAGCCGGAAAGGGAGGCCGTCGGCTTTACGGGTTTTGGACCGTCCAGTTGCTGCAAGAAAAGGAAAGGGACTGGATTCTCAAAGTAGCTGATGAGTAGTCATCGGCTAAGTGATTGCGAGAAATTATGGTCAGATATCAAATCGCAGTCCGAATTTGAGAAGTGCTTGACTGACGGTCTAATCGACATTTGAGTCCGGCTTCACGGGCGTCCAAAGGAAAAGGAATCCGGTACGTTGCTATCGGTCTTGGTATGACAAGCGGAAGGAGTGAAATTGGATTAATTGAAAGATGAATTGGAAGAACAATTTTCATTAATTCAAAGGGGCGGCTTTACAAGAAAAAGCCGATGGCTCTCAAAAGAGGGATCTGGTGCCTAGTGCACTGCTACTACTAGTCCTACTCTACTAGTCGTCGCTGTCCTCATCGTCGCCGTCGTCAATGTCGTCGGCGCTGCTCCCAGGAAGCTCCTCGTCGCTGCTACCCCAGCCCTTGGCCGGAGCTTCATCTTCCTCGTCATCATCATCATCCTCGCTGTCCGCCCAGGAGCGGAAGCGCTTGGTCGGCGGATACCCTATGGAGGAGGAGTCCTCTTCCTCCTCGTCATCATCATCGTCTTCGCTGTCCGCCCAAGCACGGAATCGCTTGGCCGGCAGAAGCTTAGCGGGGGAAGAGGGGCCGCCCTCCTCTTTTTCTTCCTCTTCCTCTATTTCTTCCCCATTCCCGTCGGGGGAGGTGGGTTTCGCCCAGGGATGGGGGTCGTCTTCACTTTCGCTTATCAGCTCCCCATCGATGAGGAACTTGAGGTCCTCTTCCCCATCGGTCAGAGGCAGGTCGCCCTCTGGCGCGTGATCGGAGTTCCACTCCGGCTCGCTCGAAGAGAAGGATTGGAGGGAGAGGCCGGAGAAGACAGAGGAAGAGGAAGACATCGCTACAGGGGAAGAGGGTTTTTTGGTGCCGATAGCTGGAACAGAGGAAGGGGATGAAGTGGGCTAATCAATCGGCACGGTTAAATAATAAGGAACCTAGTGGAAATTTATTGCTCAAGCAGTTTCCGAGGGGATGGAGCCAAAATTGTCAAATCGTGCAGAGAAGTTGAGAAGGCAGGTCATCATGATGAAGAATACTGCGACAGGTCTGCTCTGCCACGACATGACCCTTCGAAGGAAAAACAGAGTGGTTTTGAAATTATCATTGCCAAAACCAGGGGGGCATGTGTTATCACCAGATTTTGGCCAAACCAGGAGGTGGGCCGTAAGGGAGATGGGCTTGGAAGATTACACGTGGAAGATCTCTGAAGCGGCCTTGCACGAAGAGTTTGGGCTAGATTGCCCGTGTATCTTTAATTATAGTAGATCGCATCTTAGATTAGAAGTTAGAGTTCGTCTCGTGCACGGTGGGGATTGTTCCCACGTTACAAAGTCCCCTGGACTATAAATATGTATCTAGGGTTTATGAAATAAACAACAACCAACGTTCAACCAACCAATCAATCTCGGCGCATCGCCAACTCCTTCGTCTCGAGGGTTTCTACCGGTAAGCATCATGCTGCCTAGATCGCATCTTGCGATCTAGGCAGCAGAAGCTTTATGTTGTTCATGCGTTGCTCGTACTGAAGCCTTTTTGATGGCGAGCAACGTAGTTATCTTAGATATGTTAGGGTTAGCATTGTTCTTCGTATCATATGCTATCGTAGTGCAACCCTTGCATATCTAGCCGCCCTCACACCTATCTTAGGTGTGGGGGCGGCACCCCGCTTGATCATTATTTAGTAGATCCGATCCGTTACGGTTGCTCCTTGTTCTTCAAGGATTAGTTTAACATCTGCAATAGTTAGGCCTTACAAAGGGTTGGAGGATCCAGCGGCACGTAGGGTGTCGTTTGCTAGTCCTAGACAGGATGTTCCGGGGATCAACCTCGTGTTGGTTTTTAGGCCCTATCTAGGATCGGCTTACGATCACCGTGCGTGGCCGCGAGGCCCAATCGTGAGTAGGATGATCCGATTATGCGGTGAAAACCCTAAATCATCGTAGATCGCTTTAGCTTTATCTTGATCAAGCAGGACCACCATATATTCGTGCACCTCGTACGAATCATGGGTGGATCGGCTCTTTGAGCCGATTCACAGGATAACCTGAGAGCCGATCGAGGCTCATATTTAATGTTTACGTGTATGCCATGCAGGAAACTAAGCGAGGCATCTCCATCACCTTCCTGACCAGGTATAGTTCAGGTGGCACGCCCTTGCATCAGCATCGGACGTGTGTACCAGAGGCTTTGCGGGCCGTCGCTCGGAGGGACCAGGGCCAGCCGCAGCCCTAGGTTGTTCCCGGCTCTCTTGTGTTGCCCGTCGCTGCCCGCCGGTGGGTTTTGACCGCAACATATTCATCAAGAATCTGTCTGCCTGTAAGTCTTCTTCGTTGCAACCGACATATGGGCCCACCTTGGATCACGACAACCCTCATGGGCCCCTTGTTGGGCCAAAGGAGGTAGACCAATGTCGGGTACCTGAAGGGTAATGCCCACATCATCAGATGCTAGTTAATTATGCATGCCGCCCTAGGGAAATTTAGTCTCATATAAGCACACACACTTGAGCTTGTCCTCTTGATGCATAGAGGATTGGGCCTTTCTCTCATCGAGAGCATTTACTTATTTGCTATTTACTTTCTGTACTTTATTTTTATTGCAAACTATATACCCAAAAACACCAAACTGCCACTTTATTATTACTGCGTTCTTGTTGATTCTCCTAACCAATACCTTCAGGTCCTCGTGGGTTCAACAACCTTTCTTATAGAATAATACTACAATTGATCTCCTGCACTTAGGAGCCATCAACCAGCTTTTGCAAATCCGATCTACTTTGCAAGTGCAACCTACCTCCGTTTTGCCTCATCACATTTGAGGGCGTGAACACCGGCCGAAGGTTCCCCGGGTATCACCATCAAGGGGCGAGGTGCGACTTCGTGTTGTATGTTGATAAAAATCACTAACCGGAGTTGCAACATGTGTTGGTGGCGATGTGAAATGACACCGTCGCTACCTGGTACAAATTGTCCGGCTCCGATTATGGGGCTGTGAAGCAAGCAAAAAAGTAATCTGAAGAATAGGTGGCTCCTATGATAAGAGCGGCATTGTTGTCAGGCGAACTCGGGTTGCTTGTTGAAACTCTAGATCACCCTACTTATGAGTAAAGGAATTTTTATTTGAAGTAGCAATATGTGTGTGTTGCACTATGCATTTCAATCCCACTGATGTGTTGTTTAATTATTAATTGAAGAACTATGCACTTAGCATATATGTTCTTGTCGTTGTTCAGTTTATCACGGATCTATTTATTTTAGTTCTTGTTTAAGTTCACAAGGTTATAGCTCTCGAAAAAAACTTCACAAACTTATGGACCCTTGTAGAAACCGTGACATATAATGTTTAGCCGCTTGCAGGTTTTTTTTTTTTGAGACAAACCAGCTAAGCTTTATTGATTCATAACAATGTTTACAGGGAAAATTTCTGAAACTGGTACACCAAGCCAAATATGGCGACCAACTGCATGCGATAACGAATACTTAGCTAGGTTGTGGGCTTCGAAATTCGAAGCTCTACCTTCGTGGACGAAGGTGCAGCTCTGGAGATTTGTTGAACGGGCCTTGATCTCCTCTACAATCATACTATAACTTCCCCTGGTACCTTCATTGATATCAACGACGACTGTTTTGCAATCTGATGCCACATGCACACGCTGCAATGTCAGGTCTTCGATAACGCCAATGCCTCTCGACATGCCATTGCTTCCAGGCTCGGCGGGTCGTACAATCCTGCGAAAACAACAACAGATGCTCCCAGGTATAGGCCACTGCTATCCCGGCATATCGCCGCCGCCACTCCCCTGTCTCCAGATCTTGACACTTTGCCGCATCACAGTTTATTTTTGCCATGCCTGTCGGTGGTGGGATCCACTCCGCCCTCTCTTTTCTCCTTGATTGTTGACCCACACTAGTGTTTTTTGAGGGTTTTGCAATTGCGTTCAACTCTGAAATGTAAGAGTTAATGAAGCCAAAAGTGGACAAAGGCGATTGGTAAATTTCTTCGTGGATTGCCTTCCTTCTTGCTGTCCAAATCGACCACAAAGTGATGGCTACCCTGATGAACTGATCATGTGGTAGGGTATCGATCATTTCAAACAGCCATAGTCTAGCATTGGGCTCTTCATTCATTGTCAGATGTTCGACAAGAGTTTCGTCTGTCAACGCCCAAACACACCGAGCCATACCGCAATCCATAAGTGAATGCCTCCAGGAATCAACATTGCCGCTTGCAGGTAGGGCCTATAAAAAATCCTAACACCCACTCCCCACTATCATATCTATGTAATCTGAAGGTATAATTGATGCCCCCATAGGGGGCCTCACAGCGATTTCAACTTACTGCCCGTTGGATCGAGTTTACGGGAGGATCTTGGCCGTCAATTCTGTGCCACCGGCGCGTCCGGTCAATGCTGGCAACGCGCGCGTGGTCAGCCTCCCCTCGCTAGATCAAGCCATGGAATGGCGCTGTCCTACCCACCTGTGGCTGCACGCGGGTCCTAAGATAAGCTGGCCCGCTCGTCGGTTGCCTGGAGTGGGATTTGAACAAGTCGCACATGACTATGGACGCAGAGCAAGTGGACGCGGTGTAGCACATGACTATGGACGCAGAGCAGAGTGGACGCGGTGGGCATGTGCGCTGCCTGGGCGTCCTGCCATTCGCTCCTCTCTCTAGATCAAGGAGTGGAACGGTGAGTTTCTATCTGCGTGTGTCTGTGGACTGGGACCGGATAGCGCATGGCCCACCCCGTCGGTCGGCTGGGTGGATTTTGGGTGAGTCGCGTGTGTGTGCGGCGTAGGGAGCGGTGAGCTGCAGTTATGGATAATATCTTGCCTCGCCAGGGTAGTTTGGGGATTTCATGTATCGCCGTCTTGGTTGTGGTCGCGCTCGGGTTCGTTGTCGACTCGTCATTAGCCCACGCAGGGAGGTTCCACTGTTCGAGTGTCATATTGCTGGCCTCTGCAGGCTTTCAAGGGCCATCCGCCTCACTTTTCTCTCACCGTATCCGCTTCGCCCTCGCCGTCCTCTCTTCCTCGTCTCGCCCGTTCGGAAACTGCAGCATGTAGATCGCCCGTCCTCCGTGCCTACCACGCGATCCGCGCCGTCGGCGGTGGCCGGTGCTGCTCCATGGCGGCCCTTTGTCGCGGGTTCGGTTGAGGTGAGCTGCTGCTTCACCGCCGGGAGTTTATTTTGTTGCGTTCATGGATTCAGGGCGTTTATTCGCCAGCCTTATTTTGGTCTCTCGTTTTTTTTGCCCATGCTTTTTTCCTTGACCGTCCTCACGAGAGACAAACTGCCATTGCTTCCTTCCTTCCCAGATCAAATTTCGATTCGTCTATTTTGGATTCTTCTGTTTCGTTGCCGGTCGATGCCTTTTCCATGAAAACTTGTCGTCTTCCTGGTTCGACTGATGGCCTTATATTTGTATTCTGTATGAAGAGGCCCATGTTCTCCTTTTCCCCTGATCTGGTGAATTTTTTTCGGCTCTTGGATTCTTCCACTTCATTGCCGGCAGATTCTTAACCAATGAATTAGCATAGTTAGTTGGATCTGACAATCTTCCCCATAAAATTTGGCATCTTTCTGGTCCGATTACTGCCCGTGTTTCTGTAGGCAGAGGACAGTGTATTCCTTTTTCAGGATCTAGCTGGGCGTTTCCCCTTTTCTTTCAGATTATCCTTACTATAATGGCTTCCAATGGTTTCTCTGCCTAACGTGATTTATAGTGGCTTTGTGTTTCGTCTTTAAAGGTCGTCGCTGTGCTGGGATTTCCGTGTCGGTTGGCCGCGGCTGCTCTTGCTGGTCTGCTGTCTGCTTGTGTTCTTGGTGAGTATGCTCTGCAACGCTTAGCGGTGGTCGTGGAGCACTATCCTTGATGCTCATGGTCGTCCAGATTAGCTTAGAACCCCAACTTGTTAATTGGTGTTTCTTTGTGACCGGTGAATTAGTATATCATGTGAGAAGAGCAGAGATCACTGTTATTAGTAATGGAAGTATTTCATCTTTAATTCCACGGCACAAGATATACTGCCAGTTGTTTATTAACATTTGTTTCAGCGATTTTGTAGAAGTGTGATATGTTAGCTAGCTTTCCAGTATTAATTTCTCTTTAACATGCATAGATCTTGTTATAATTAATTTCTTGCTGTGTACTATATTTTATTCAGGATACACATGGCTGTTTGTATCTGAAGTTTAGCATGATATTCACGGTTTTGTTATAATTAATTTCTCGCCTCCCTTTAATTAAAATAAGATGTCTTGCGGTGCTAATATGTGGGTTATGATTTTGTTGCTAATGAAGATATTAGCAGCTTCAGATTCACTGAATGCTTGTCGTTTCTCAAATTTGGTCTTTTTAAAACAGTATTGTTGTTTTGTAGTGGCCTTTTGGAGATAGTTTTGGATATCGTGAAATATGTTGTTTGATATTGTTGTTATTCCAGGCTAGCTGCTGCTGTGGGTTGGCTGTCGTGCGTGTCTTCCTGTCAGATAAATCTCTTTGCCTATTTCAGATCCCCGCATGTTCAGCTATTTTTTTGCATTTGTTGCCTGTTCTATTTAATGGCATGTTAAACCTGATCCATTTTTCTAGCCAGTAGTGCTTTCGTTATTGCTCTAAATTTTCAATTTGGTACCCTTGTATTTTTCATCCAAACTTTGTGAGGTGTAAATCATTTCTGAACTCGAAAAGCACCGGTACGCTTGTTGTATGCTTTTTCTCCTGCTTAGTTTTGTTCTTATTTGGTTACATTTCATTGCCGATAAGAAAATGTCTTCTTCCTCGTGTTTGTTCTTGCTGCTGAGAAGAGATGCTTAGTCAATAATAGACATAGAAAGTGAGATCTACCTGTTGGTTGTGCTGGGTTAATTCTTTCGTCTATTTCGGTTGTGGACCATGATGCCCGCTCGCTGCTGTTTCTCCTTGCATTTGGTTCTTTATGTGTAAATGAGGTTAGTTTGATTTTGTATATATGGATTGTCTTAGCTTTCCATTGTATTTGTTGTGTTGTCTTACCTTTGCTCTTGCCTGCATGCAGTTTTTCACTTAATGTCTGCATTTACTGTTTGTTTCAGGATATCTGCTGCCGTAATTTCTTGTCTATCAGGCTGTGACCTCTCTGCCTGTTCTATATCAGTGCATAGTTAGCTCTTTCTTACACACTCTTTATTGTTGTTCGTGACTGTGGATAGCATATTCCTAATAAGAGTGCCCTCTGGGGTTTTCCCTATCTTGGTGTGTGTCCCCTTCTTGCGCTTAGTTGGTTGCTTCCCACTGTCGGTTGTCATACCATTCCTACCTGCGTGAGGTGGGCGCTGATGGTTCCATCCTTGGAGCGTGGAGCTTGAGATCGCTGCTGTCCAGGAGGGAGCCGCGCCCACCCGGTTCTTTTTTGATCAGTTATTTTCATGTCGTGTTATTTGTCGTGATGCAATATTCTTTCTACTGTGTCATAGACATGTACTCTTTTCTGCAGTCCTCACTTGCTTGTGCTATTTGAACTTCTTTATTTCTTTCTACATATCTAGCTGCTTACATTATCTTTTGTAAATAGGTTGGTTCTGAAGCGATGTTTCTCCAGACATCGCACTCTGTCTCCAAGCCTCCTGGACCTAGGTGCAGAATCTTCATTTGCTGGTTCATTTACATGCATCGTCCCTTTGATTCGTTATCTGACATTCTCGCATATTATGCAGCGACGTAACAGTGTGCCTCTTTCACATGTGAAGGAAGAAGGCCCTGTTCACTCAAATATCGCCTGGCCATGGGTTAAAAGCTGCAGCATAGTTTTCCCCTCAAATTCAGACTGAAGAGGTGGGATGTGGTTGCGAGTGAACTACTAGCTTGACATTACCATTACCCTGTAGGGATTAATGCATTTTGCGGTGAACCTTCTTTTGATATTTGTTTAAGATAGAATAGCTGAATTGAACATATTGGTTGGGGAACATTTTACTTGGGCCCTATGTGCTAATATTTGGTTGGCCTAGCTCTATGTGCTAATATTCTGCTTATCTTTGCAATTTTTGTGTATTCACTGTTATACTGTAAACACTCCAGTGGCTTGACTGTTTTATGTACAAATATATTTGTGTTAGGTTGAATTACACTTGCTTCCTGCTCCGGATTCTATGTCTGCCAAGTTTGCTGCTCCTACAACTGACAAAACTTCAACCAAGTTAGTCTTCGTTTTTCTCTGTACTCATCTACTGATTAGAAAAAGGACTTGATTAGAAACGACAGAACATAATAGTTGGGTTTGGTTTCTGCATCTTGGTACTATTCTTTATACTGTGCCTATGTTTTTTAAGCTACATGTTGTCTTCTCTTTAGTACAGGGGACCATTCATCCTGCTGTTTGTTGTTTATCCTCTAATTACAGATTGGGTGTAGCCTACAACTATGTGACTTGTTTGTTGTCAGCTGGTTATTTTGTGAGGTTCGGTGTTGAAATTCTATGCCTGGAACAATATAAGCCGCAATCAGAAAGTTGAGGAGGAGAGAGGTGAACCGTGCATGGCTCTGCCAGGAAGACTTTGTCAACTCCTGTCTCGATGCCGTTATTTCTATCTATGAAAAAGACCTTGCTTGCATATCTGTGTTTTGTTTTTCTTTGTGTCCTAATTAGGTTTACCTTTCCTTGGTACAGTGATCTCTAATGACTATGTTGTGAAAATGCCCAGCTTATATTGATGATGACGTTGGTGTTCCTTCTTTGCTTTTTGTTGCTATCGATCGAATCAACGAATGTTAGCTGCTACAATATATTCCCTCGTGTTTCCTGGTTTGAAAATGCCTAGCTTATATTGATGATGATTTTGGTGTTTCTTCTTTGCTTTTGCTTCGATCGACTCAATGAATGTTAGCTGCTACAATATATTCCCTCATGTTTCCTGGTTTGTTACTCTGTTTGTAATTTTGTGTGGTTCACTAGGTTTTGTAAAACCTAAGAAAATATTATCATTTTCCCGCATATACAAGAGTTTCATGGGGTCGTGCGCCAATGCGCACCATTGGCGCACCATTCATTGACCAAGCACTGAGGTTCCTATTTCTATTTTAGGTCCGAAAAAAGAGTTGTTCTAGATCTAAAACTATTAAAAGAGCTATGCATGGTACTGTACCTATTTCTCCTAGCAGTGTGTTCCAGGTATGAAACTATTATCATTGATGCCATTTGTTTCACAGCTAACTCCATACACAATACAATTTTAGTTATGAAGCTAACTCCATACACAATACACTTTAGTTATGAAGTTTAAGTTTCTGGCTAAGAAGATGAACTTTTGTTCGTGAGATGTTAGCAACTCTAAAACATGGAGAGCTGTTCATCGTGAATGTATCTAAATACATTTAGGCACCTACACCTAGATTGGGTCAATCTATTATCATTGATGACATTTGTTTCACAGCTAACTTCATACACAGTACAAGTTTAGCTATGAAGCTAACTCCATACACAGTTTAGTTATGAAGTTTAAGTTTCAGTGTAAGAAGATGAACTTTTGTTCGTAAGATGTTAGCAACTCTAGAACATGGAGAGCTGTTCAGCGTGAATGTATCTAAATAAATTTAGGCACCTAGCTTGGGTTCATCTAAAAAAAGTAAACATATGCATTAGATTTCAGTATGCTTTTTGTTACATGTGGTTAATAGAGTTAAACATTTAATGTGCAGGGAGAGTTGACAGCACACCACAAACTAAGGCCGTACAAGCAACTGCACAATAGAGTATGATATGCAAGAATCTGGTCAAGCACCTCAAAGCCCGCGAGTGGCATTTGACAACTGAAGGTGTTAATTATCGTGATATTCCCATGCCCTTGCGGCTTATGCCACTAGGCAGACTGATCTTGATGATGTTCGTGTTATGGTGTCCAGCGAGTTAGCTATGCCTGTTAATGGAATAGATTTGTTCCAGGTCAAAAGAAAACAACTAGCTAGCTTAAATATGTTCCCTGAAAAAAAGAGCTAGCTTAAATATGCCCTGTTAGGATAAGTTGATGATTTTACCTAAACTTAAATCTATTATTATTGTAAGCACTATTTTGGAGAAATGTCTTTACTCAAATAGTTTTTCATGCATTGTTAATTTATCGGTTGCCAAATAAGTTACTAAAATCATTGCGAAAGTTGGTTTCCAAATCGTATATAAGCATTTTCCACTTTGTTCTCGATTTCGTGTGTTTTATCCTGACTGCACTCTATTGACTTTGTTTTGTGAAACCTAAGAAACCTGTCATTATTTTCACCACATTGTTTATGGCGATGTTGTTTTTGTTGTTCTTTCTTTACTTCTTTTGCTCTTTACAAAACCATTAGCTCTTGGTTGTTGTAATATATCCCCCTATTTTCTTGCTCTATATACGCCTTTGATGCTTCGTTTGTAGTTTCACGTGTTTGACTATAATTTAATTAGAGGTATAACTTACCGTAAAACCAAACAAAACTTATTACCAAGAATATTTCAAAACGATCATTGCTACGTACATCCGGGGTCGCGCGCCAAGGCGCGCATCAAAATCTAGTCTAAAGGTGTATATGATGCCCCCCATAGGAGCTCTCACAGGCGTTTGGATTTTGGGCCGTTAGATCGAGCTGACGTGGCGCGATCTCGGCCGGCCGTTACGTCCAGGGCGTGAGGCCCTCGCACGAACCCACGTTTTATCCATGGGTCGTGTAAAGCCCGCCTGGCCCGGCGTCTCCTCCCCCAATCCCCTCCTCCACGGCTGCCGCCACCGCTGCTCGTTTGGCTGGCCGCCAACCTCCTCTCCGCCCCTGCTTCTCGCCGTCGGCGACTGCGGCCACCGCCACCGCCTCCCGCGCCGCCCAAGACCGCCCCCCTCGGCTCCGGCTCCGACTTCGCCGACCTCCCGCAGGAGCTCCTCCACCGGGCGCTCTCCGCGCACGGCCGCCGCCTCAAGCACGGCCCCACCGTCCCCGCCCCCTGCGGGGTCGAGGGGCGCGACCTGGCGCGGCGGAGCGCGCTCGGGATGTTCCAGCGGGCGGCCAGGCTCGGATCCGCGGCGGCGATGGTGGACGCCGGGCTGGGCAGCGAGAGGAGGCCATGGGGTACTACCGCAGGGCGGCCGAGCTGGGGCACCCTGTCGGGATGTGCAATCTCGGGGTCTCTTACCTCGAAGGTATCAGTGATTTGGGGTTACGGGAATTTCCTTTCTTGGTTACTTGTTTCAGATGGTAGCTAAAAGGTTATGACCAATTTGGCTAGTGTCCTAGCAGATGTGTTGATTTTAGTGGACTTATTGATTGCTCCGCCTCGTGCGTCGGTCTTCTGCTGGGTCTTTTTACAGTAAACTTTGGTGTTCTTTCAGTCCGATTTCAAACTCTGAAGAGTAACAAATACAGTACCTAGCTCGTAGTGGAAATGGCATCTAGGTTTTGTTACGCAGTCAAACTCTAGCCATTAGAAATTTTGGAATTAACTGGCTGTCAAATTTCTTTACAATACAGCTGATCCACCTGAGGCCGAGGAAGCTGTTAGATGGTTTTATCCAGCTGCGTCCGCAGGCAATGTTCGTGCCCAATACAACCTAGGCCTCTGCTTGCAGAATGGAAAAGGAATCAAGCGGAATCAACGAGAAGCTGTAAGATACCGCCTCTGTGCACAGTTACCATTGTGCTTTTTAATTTTTTAAAGCTCAAAATAGTTAGTTACTCCAGATGCATATTCAAAATAGTTGTTGTAATATTGATTTTTTACGAAATAGGCCTGTAGCAAATGTTTTCTGAACTACTTTTTCACCAGGCAACCTCCATATGCTCTTATTTTAGCTCATAGCGATTTCGAGGCTGATTTGTTGTGTTCAAGCTTTTAAGCTAAATTTAAACTGAACTTGTTTTGGTTGCTGAAAACTTTGCTAAGAGAAAGGACCTTTCAATCTTGACTAGTTTACCCTACTAAGGTAGTCAGGATTGTATCACCAGGATCAATGCTAACTGGTGGATACCATATTACCAGAAGACTCATCAACTTCTCTGTAGCAGTTACATAAGGTTTTACTTGCCCTTAAATTCAAACTGAAAGAAACTTGTAAATGCAGGCAAAATGGTACTTGCGAGCTGCAGAGGGAGGGAATGTACGAGCCATGTATAACGTTTCCTTGTGTTACTGCTTGGGTGAAGGGTTTACGCAGGATCATATGCGTGCTAAGAAGTGGCTGCAACTAGCTGCTGACTGTGGTCACAAGAAGGCTCTTTATGAGTGTGGTCTTAAACTATGCGCGGTATGTCATTTCTTATCTTGTACCACACGGGGATGCTGTTTTGTCTATCTAAACTATTTCCATGATAATCTGAAAATATTAGTGCATTTTTCCAAATGGTTTTCATTTGGAGGCATATTGTAATCAATTGTATTTTTTTTTGTTTTTCCTGCATCCAGCATTGCTTGCTATTACATATACCACTGCATAGTGCATTATTGTTGCTCGTATAAGGTTAGGGATGTAAGCTTCGTTGCTCGGTGTTCGAAGTTCTCAGACTACATAGGTGCGATCAACGTTCCTGCTTGGGACCTACATGAAACCATACCATTTTGATGTTGACTTGGTTTGACTTTGGTATCTTTTTACTCAAGGAGACTTAGATAGACAGAACTGAAAGGAATAGTATATACTACCTCTGTCCATAAAAGGATGTCACAAGTATGCCTAAATTTAAGTGTATCTAGACACTTCTTAGTGTAATATAGATACATCGAATTTGGACAAAATCTCTGACATACTATTTTGGACGGAGGGAGTAGTATCTTGGTCAAGTTAAATAGATTAAGAGCAAAATTTTTTACATTATCAGCAAGGTCAATTTCTTAATTGCAGAGGATAACTACCACCAAAGTTGGCATCAGACACCGATAGTAGGCTGGGTCATTGGGGTGTTGTATAATATGTCATTAAGTAGACATGCCATTCTTGTATTCAGCTTTGTTGCTGTTTGGGATGTATTTGCTTGGTTTTCGTAAAGAAGCTGTTGATAATGGTAGCAACGTAGATCAGATACGTCATAACCTGTTGCATTACTATGGAGTATCATTGGCTCTCCAATGTTAATTGTTTAGTGAGTTGTGCATTCACCTGTAATTATTTTAATTTTTAAGCATCCGTTTGTGATGATGCATATCTTGCTTAGGCAGGAGACAAGATCAGGTCTTTCATGTATCTTACAGCATTTCTGTGGATGCCATTGTGAAAACGGTTCTTATGATTGAACTTTTTGCCTTCGTTTTTTGCTTTTAGGTACTTTGACCTTTGTACCCTTGAATTTACAGAGGTCCCTTTTTATTTTTGAACCTTGTAGTTACTCAACGATTGTGAACATGACAGTGGAGCTAACAAAAATGGCTACAGGCATTATGACTTTAGGCGAGTCAGCTTCCTTCACATCAGCAGCATCAGAAGTGCCAGGAGGCACGTCAACCGCAGGCGAACAGTTGAAGAATCCATGCGGCTGCAGTGGAGAAAATAAGCTTAAGTTCAGCTGAGATCGATTAAGTAATGGACGATTTCCTCTCTGAAACCAAAACTACAGCAGGAGGCTTCACAGGGTCAAAATGTGGTACGTACCATGAGCATGAAACCAATGCGTTCCACTGGCATGACAGGCCAGTCCTCCAGCCTTGGGATGTGGGTAAGTCCAATCCCCATTTTACATGTCTTTTATACATGTCTAAAATAAAAAACATGTGGCTTTTGCCACTGAGTGAAATTGCTATTTTTTTTCCTTGAAAACGCAATTTCATTTCATTGAAAAGATAGAGTTTGCAATCCTCCGAGTAGTTCTGCCATCAACCTGGGATGTCCACTAAATACATGTAACTCTGTTGTAAATTGCTATTTTTGTACTGTCATATTTTACATAGTCTGTATATTTTTCTGTACACATAGCTTCCTGTCTAGCAAAATGTCTAGGCAGCCAGGGTTCAGAGACTCACCACCTATCTTAATAACAGGGGTTCCTCCCCATGTTAGTTTGTTTTTGGTCTTTCGAAAAAAAGAAGTCAGTGATGAGCAAGTGCTTGATAAAAGATAGGTTGTCGTTCAGGTGTGTTTATGTACTATCATACCTATGGTCTGGTTTGGTTGTAAGAAGCAGCTCCGCAATTAGTTAATATAAGCCGTTCCTCAATAGGTTCTTAGTTCCTAGAAAATTTGGCTTTACAATTTTGCCAGCAAATGATACGTGTGAGTTGCAAAAATAACACATTCATTTCTTATTTAGTGTGTGAACTCAAGGGAGATGACCATAGAAAGATAGAGCGGCTATTTATGAATATAATTTGGCTGACTAAAATTCAACTTGCTTTGTAGTTACTTTGGTTCCACATATATTTACATTTTAGCCTACTTTGTCCAGTGGCTCAAAGTAGACCCATGTCCCTCTTTCCAATAACTTTTTTTGTTAATAGAGTGAGCTACAACATTTAGTTTGTGCGTAGTTTTTAGTGAGCAGTGCTTTTGTTTACACTATTTGTACTCTTTTCTATATGGCATTTAAGTCTTTCCTTGGCCCTGCACCGCCTCACGTGGCATTGTGTTCGGCCATATATGTTCACCCGAGTTTTAAATGAGGTATGTCATGTTGCTTCTCTTTGTCTGTTCATGCAAAGTTCAGTATTCCTGTTCCTAGAATAATCTATGGATAAGAAAGATAGAAAGTATTATAGCAACCATTTACACCAACATTAACTCAGAGTTCCTTCTTAGTCACTGAAGGATCAAACTGTAAAATCGGTGAGAAAATTTACAGATTATCATGGTTTGCAAGAAGCATTAAAAAAATTGCTAAAGACTTGAAGCGTTTATTTAAATAAATAATCCATATAAATAGATTCATCATTTTATCTTTGCATATAGATAGATGCATCATTTTATCTTTGGTTAGGTTTGAAGCATTTATTTTTGTAGTATTTTATTTTCTTATTCCAGAAAAATAATTCATCATACTTGAATTCTCTACAACCCTGTCTATCTTCTTAGTCCGGAAGAAATAACTTTGTACTTGATTTTCCTACTCCCCCTTTTATCCTTGCATAAAAGAAGAATTTTTATTAGCTCTAAAAGGCTCTTTGGATGCACCATCGTTGGTCATTACACAGTATATACCTCACTTTGGGAAATTTGCCGTATTGCTTGGTTTCACTTTGTTTGGTAGATACATATATATGAAAACATGGCTATGATTTCTGTTCATTTTAACTCGAGTCTCCGGTTCTATCTGCAGGTACTAAGGGCATGTACAATGCGGCGCTTAGCACATGCGCTAGGGATAGTAATCCTAGCCGTTTTGATCCAATCCCTGCCGATTCCAGGAATACAGCTTACATCGGCTCTTACCCATGCGCCGATCTAATAATGATCTGACTTTTTTTCCTTCGTATTGTCATCATGCTTTTTGTTGATACTAGAATGGTCCTCCTTGCTGGATGCCTGAACCATTACCAAAGAGTATTACGTAGGAGGAGCTAGCCGAGCTAGCCATTGAATTAATTACAGCCTGGCCAATCCACTTTCGGTATCTTGGGTGACTTCTGATTCCTTACCTACTTGGAAAATGGTGCTTTAATATACCACTCATTACTCTGAAATTAATTAACTAAAATGTTTTATACTTCCATAGATCTGCCTAAAATTACCTTATCACACAGTAGCTTGGCATTTCCTACTAGCCGTGTCAGAAAGATTATTCTTTGCCTTCCATCTGGTTATGCCGTGGAAATAGGAATCGATAGTTTCATTGTCGTTCAAGCTCCAAGGTAGTTCTTTTGTTTTGACACTGCATGCTTTGCTGCTCCGATATATCCATCATATTTTAATTATCGGTCACAAAATATATTTGGAGTTGTAATAGCTACACATGAAAATCCTGTATATTAGTTTTTGGAGAAGCCATCTTTTTAAAAGCAAATGGAAGTTATGTCAAAATTGAGCTCTGTAGTGTGGTCAAAGATTGGTCACCTATTCTTGCATCCACAAAGACATCAAAAAATATGAAATAGATGAAACTACAATTTGGTAGCAAATTGAACTGTACTTCATGGAGAACTATATTTAGTTGTGTCGCTTCAGGTGGTAAGATAAGATTCTTTTAGACCATTTCACTTCCAAACTAAAAACGTTGAATATCTGTAGAATGGTTCATACTTTCTTTGTGTCTTTCATTGGACTACAGCCTTTTAATTTGAATCCTCTCTAATGTGTGCAGACATGGACTATTTTCAATGGGTTCCAAGTTCCGAAATCAGCTCCTCTCTTGATGTATTGTTATGCTATTTCCGCACCATTGTAAACATTTTGAGTAGCTCTTATCGAACAACATATCTCGCACTTTACACTGTTGGACCCTCTCTCATGATGACTTCAGAAGTAATTATGTTAGACGTGGCTGCCGCTTGACAGTGATTTATATTATTGCTTCGCTAAAAAGGATTAGAGGTACATTATATTTTTCATGTGGTTAGTATATTCTAAATGATAGAATGCCCAAAATACTTTACCCAGCAATTGACTATGTGAAAGGTTGGGTGGCCTGTGGACTGATAGACTTATTTTCTGACTATTATCATCGATTTGTATAAATACTTGATGCATTTTGGATGACGGGTCTTGAAACCAGTTGTAACATATTCCTCTATTTATATGGCTGTACATAAGCGCGTTTGCTACTATGTCGTGATTTTGTGTATTTTGTTTATCCTAATTTCACCCTATTGACTTTGTTTTGAAAATTATTTAGCCACGTTATACAATGTGTAAATTGTCGCCTATTCTACGGGGTCGTGCGCCAAGGCGCACATCTAAATCTAGTCTAACCTATAATAGATGCCCCCCAACGGGGGCCTCACAGAGCATCCACGTCGAGCACGTCTCGCGCGCGGGTTGGACGTTGGCTCACTTCTTATTCCAGCGACTAGGACACGTTTCACTATGAAAGTCAGCTGAGCGGAATAGGAGACGAAAGTGAGACAAAATCATCCTCCGAAACCCTACCCCCAATCCCCACAGGCCACAGCTGCCGCCTCTGCTCGTATCTCCTCCCAAGATCACGTCCCCAGTCCCCTCCTCTCTCCCGCTCGAGCTTCCATGGCGCCGCCGGTGCTGTCCCGCTCGCCCCTCTTCTCTCCCGCTCGAGGCCCCTCGCCTCCGCCCCGTGGATTGAGCTTGTCCCTGGACGGATTCGGGAGGAGGTGGGCTCGAAGGGGCGGAGAAGGTGGTCCTGGCCAGGAGCGTGTCCCAGCGGAGAGAGGCAGCGAGAGGAGGGCAGGGATAGGGCGGACAAAGATCCTCTGTGTGGCGGTAATGGGAGGGCAGGGACGGGGCGGACCGAGCTCCTCTGTGGCGCTGAGCTCCTCCGGCGGCATGGCAGCTCTGACATCTTCATCGTCCCTCAAAGAACTCCACAAACAGACAAGGAGGATTGGGACGGGATGGAGGAGAAAGCATGTGTCCTCAGCCACGAAGATGGGGAGGATGCAAAGACGGCTTCTTCATCTAGGACCTGCAGGTTTCTCCTCTCTCTCTCCCTCTCTAGCTTTGAATCACCTTCTTCCTGATGAACTAATTTGATGCAGATGTTTGCATCATTGGTTGGAGATGTGTGTGAAGGTGTTGATTCTGCACATATTTGTTTGTAGCTTTGGTTTGTACTTACTCGTGTCCACTTGGGTAGAAGTATGAGGAGTGAAGTGTGCAATTGCTCCTAGAATCTTTCATCTGATTGAATCCTTTTTTGTTGTAAAGTTTGGGTCTGAGAAGGGGATTTTTTTGTTACATACTAGGTCGGTGGTTTGCTGGGTAACAGAGGCTGACGTGAGCTGCCAATGGCGGAGGTTCAAGAGGAGCGCGCCGTCGCAGCCTCCAGGAGTAGCCTCAGTCGATGCCGTCACCATCCCCATAGTTCTCTGCTACATAGATGTGAGTGCATTCACCCAGTATTGAGGTTCCTCTCTTGCTGTTACTCCACCTGGAGGAGTGCCGTCTCGGTCGCCGGACGGTCATCCTCGTGTCGACATGGCTGCGTGTATATTCGGTTATCTTTTTCTCCGCAGTTTAGTAAATGGGAGAAACGGAGGCCTACACAGCGGCTAGGCGGAGTTGAAACTTCTGCAAGATTTCTATTGTGTGTGATTGCTTTCCTGACATTAGTTCATATTGTGTGTGTTTGGTTTGACCTCAAAAATGGAGCTAAAATTAGATACAACAGAAGTTCATAATTAAGGACATAAATTGTATGCCCTCATTGACTAGCAAGAATTTTCGTCAGAATTGTTGAACATTTTATTTTCTTACTATATTCATGATGCGACACTATTTTGTACTATTTGGAAACACTTTGAAATGATGTTGGTAGCTTCTAATTTTTCATAGCATATGATTTATAAACCCACAAGTCATTGTGGGTTTGCAAACAGTACTGCCAAAATAATACCTAGCTCCATAATGAGTAATGATTTCTTGGAGGTAACTTTGGTCTGTTCGTAGTACATTCTAATATATCTACCATGTTATCTTCTGATCGACAAAAATGTATCATTGTAAAATTATTTTTCTCCATGATCGATTTTATAAATGATATGCCACAGACTTCATGACCTACTCATCCTCTCGGTGTCACCAAGGATGCCAGCCAGTAGTGCAACAATCTCTTCTTCGAAGAAGACCATTAGGTTCTCTCTCTCTTGAAGGTATGGACACAATCTCATCTTTGTTTGTTCAAAGAAATATGATCTTGCAGTCCTCCCATGTTACTGAGATTTTCTTCCAACTTATATTTGTTGGCTACTGTCTACAAAGCCTAATCGGTATTTTTGGTAGTATCTTGTGTGGAGTCCCTGCTCAACGCTAGTGTGCTCTAGAGCTCTCCGCCACGACCGACAAAGTGGGAGACCTGCAGCCCTGCATACTGGCTACCACATCCTCCCATCAGCACTTAGGTACGCCCCTTTCTTTTCACGCGCTAATTGCTCAATGAAGGTGTCTGGTGGCTTATTGAGTTCGTGTGGTTGTGTTATATGGCTGGAAGTGGCCTATTGGATTTGGTGCTGTGAGAAATGCGAGCTCCGCCAGCTTTGGTTGATTGTTTTTTCATTGCATACATTACTATTTAACTGCTTCTTTTCTTGCTTATGATCATGTATATTACATTCATTTCTGGGAAATTGAGTAGCGAAGAAGGCTTGCTTTTCTATCTAAAAGAGCAACCAAAATGACCATTTACCTTTTCTATAGGGGATTATGCAGCAGCTATTTTCACTAAACTGATTTCATTTCTCATAATTATTCTTTCCAGGTTACCGAGGATAATCTATTAATATGTTGTATTTAATGTTAGTAACTTTGGACCTCTTGTGTTAAAATATGCTTACATAAGCAATCACACGACTGATATAGCGATAGTGCAGTTGTAACTCGGTTTGTTATATTTTACCCCTTTATGATTGCCATAAAATAAATCGGTTGGTTATGGATTACATTATTGCTATATTGCCTTTGTACATGATAAAGTTTTCTGATAACGTGCACATGCAGAGCAGGAAACTGAAGAATTGTTCAACATGACCGAAATAAAGGTGTATCTACTTGACGAATGTGGTAGCAGAGGGCATACTTGTTGTAGAAGCACATTCTATTTTCTGAGGACGCCATTCATGCTTGCTGACACAAGCAAATAATGATTCGAGTGCAAAAAGACATGCCAAAGATCCTCCGATGACACTATACTGATAACAAACGTTCTCTGATTGGTAGCTTCAGGTGTATTATGGTACTCTAGCTTTTAAAATTTTCAAAAAGCAATTTTTAGTAGAGTTATGTTACTGTCAATAACGATCATATCATTTGAACACCAGAATGGAAATCTCACCTGATATGCATGCCTGTAGATAGACCATCTGGTAGCTGATTCATCAAGAAAGGATTGCATTTTACATAGATAGATAAGGAAAATGCATTGTTAAATCCGTGAGTGATTCAAAATGGGATTTTATTTTACTGCCTACCTTCCCTCGGATCTGTGTATGCTAACTGCTATTCTAACAAAAAAAATGCAGCTACAATGTTCTTTTTCAAGATAATGAGCATTGGCCATGCTAGAACATGCAGCTAAATTTGGTGATGCAGCTTGACAGTAGAATATGACATCCTATCAATCTTTTGGTATTTTGTTCATGGTCTGCTTTCTTTATCAGTAACGTGGGTTAGTAATAGTGGCATACATGGACTAGATGGTGGATTAGGTGTCGCAAATGCTGAGATGCATATGCTTATTATTATTATTATATCAAGGTACATATTGATATGTTTGCTTCCATCATTTGCAGGTGACCCTCATTTTCACTTTCCAGCGTTACTTTTTGTTGAAAGAATCAATCCTGAACTTGCACTATTTATAGCGATTCTATCCAGCAAGTTAGTCATAAGTCATAGCATTCATTGTTCCAGTCTTGGATAAAGGACTTATCTTTTCCCCTTTCATGTAGTTTCACTCTTAATCACAATATCACTTCTCTGGACATAGTTCACATAAATAATTAGCTCTCATTTTTAGTTTCTTTTAGCTCTATTTTTCAAGTTGTTTTCTGATTTAGATTTAGCTTGCCAGTTATGTTCATGTTTTCTTCGATGCTTATACTAATAATCGCACAAAGTATTATTCTTTGGTTGTCTATTTTCTTCCTTGGCTGCACTTTATCTACCTTTTTTTTTTCTCTAATTACCTATTGTTTCGTACTCATGGATTATTTGTGATTAGAAATATGGAGCCAGAACAATAAAGTGTGTTGCTGCCCATTTATTCATTTGGTGTTGTGCACATGTCCTTGAACGAAGTGTAATCATCTTAAATCCATTTCATTTTACAAGACTGCTCTTATTTTGCACAAATCACTGACACGTGCTTATTCAAGTTCACATCAATATCATATTCGACCCACCTTTTTCAGATTTTATATTATGGAGCCCAGTTGCTCTATTTTGGATTTAATCCTATTGGCATGCTCTTTCTCCTACTTGAAATCACTATGCGAGTCATGAGTACTGAGTAGTATGGCGTGTTTTATAATACATACCTGATAAAGATTATGCTCACCTATTTTTGTATGAATTAGCCAATGGAAAATCATTCTTATAATTGGTAGCGGTAGGATCCATATATCATATACCCTTATTTATTCAGCTAGACTAATCCTCGGTTTTATCCTTTTCTTCAGTTCTTACATATGGTGTAGATATGCCTGAATGTTTTGCAATCTTCATGCTCCTGGAAATGCCCAATTTTTATTGTGTAATTTAGTCCCATGAGAGCCTAGCTGCATTTGCCGCATCCTCATAACCATCTCCTTTTCTCCACCCCTCTCTCCTCTACCTAGAATCCTCACCGGACATTGATTTTCTGATCTATATATTTGTCATTGTGTATATGTATCCACTGGGTCCAATTGATTTTGTAGTATTGGGTCTGTTGTGTTAGTACAAATGAAGATGGTGAAATTGAGCTGGTCTTATTTGATAGGACGAGATTATTTTAGGTCAGTATAATTGTTGTTTCGGCCAGCAATTTCTTGCACCAGTCCTAATAGTTATATTGTACCCCCTTTTTACATCCAAATTGCGGATCTTTATTTGATAGGAAACCTACAAAGTTTAGAATTATCATCAGAATCCAATAGCTTTTATATCAGAATAAGTTGTTGAGCTGGCATGGTATGCTTTTCACCTTTTTCATTAATATCGACTGTATTGAAACTTATAGTTTGTATATTGCCTACAACTTTGTTTTAGCTGATCTTTAAGAAAATGCAGCATGTCAGCCTATACTTTAATGCTTGAGAGTTGTAGTAATACCCGTGTCTTCATGGAGATGCCAGTATATGACACTCCACATGTTCTATATTTTTCAGAATAGTGACTTATAAAAAAGAAATGCCCCTAAGTTTGTATTATAGATATGGCTACTTCTCCCTAAGTTACAAAAGGTTGAAGTATGTTGTATATAAATGATTCTGGTTAGTTTTTGGATCCCTGAAAAGGATATTCATGTCCTGCTAGGCTGCTACCATGTAAAAATTGATATGCTAAGCCCTGCCCTTTAACCATACATATGGGTTTTCATTATCAACCACAAATAAACTCATGCACGTATTAGTTGAGCATGTATGCTAAAGATTTTCTCTTCTGTTTTCGTAGATTTTTAAAAGTACACTTTAACCTTGCATGGCTTACATATTACTGTATTAGACCTAAATTTAATTAATTACACTTATCCTGGTCCTAAAATATCATTGGTATGTGTAAATTAAGAAAATTTAATGCCAACTTATCAATATTTATACTAAAGATGCTATTTCCCCCACAAAAAAAAACTTTTCATGCCAATGAGGCAAAATCTCCGGTCTGAATTCGCTTCTCATTTCGTTTTGCTGGGTAGATAGTGCCTGCATACATATGAAAAATTGTTATATCCATTTACTGAGAGTTCATTTGTACTACATATGAAAAATGATATATGCTTCAAGCCTATGATGCTGGCAAAAATACCATGGCCAAATCATTCTCCGAGGGGGCATTGCTAAGCTACATCTTAACTCAATGCTTCCTAAAAAAGGACTCTTTCCGTTTCTGCAATTTTCCATTTTTTTCGAAAATATTTCATCAACATGGTTTTATATTCTTTTTGTTCTCAGAAGGCTGCGTGTGCATGGAAATTTACATGTATTTCTATGCACATGCATTGGTCATAATATCACGCCATGACACATTGTCGGTTCATAGCCATAAGAAACACGATTAGTGTCTCACCATTATCAACTCACTGAATTATTACTTTTCTGTACCAACATGCTTTAATATGGTGTGGTAGAAACCGTACCATCGTTAGTGCTATTATTTCCTTTGAAGAGCCATGCAAAAAAACGTTTGTTGGTAATATAGTGATGCTTAATAGATTTGTTGTCTTCAAATATAGCTAAATGTGAGCAAAACTAACATCCTTTAGTTCTTGAGATTTTTCTTATACTTAGAGTTGCAATTTGCAACAATGCTCATGATCTTACATTTGCTCTCAAATACTTGTGTGTTTCTATTCTATCGTGGTTGTTGGAGACTTGTTACTTTTTGTGCTCAAATAAAGGAAGGAAATGAAGAAACATGTGTGATTTTATCTATGTCTCTCTACTAATTACTCTATTATAAGTGTAATTTCAGGCACATTAACTTTAGTAATTATACTTATTCATTTGTTGGTTCATGTACAATGTGGAGATTGTCTAGCTCATGCTAACCTGACCTTATTCAGATTCTCTTATCTTCTACTATGTATACTTATGAAACTGTCACTCATACTATGTTGGTGGTCGAAATGAACTTGCTATTTTGTGCAACACTAGAAAATATTTCCTTCACCCTAAGATACTACTAAAAATCATATCAGGGTGGCCATAATTTTTCTGTGTAAAGGTGTGTTTGTTAGTGCGTTGTAGGTCTTGGTGTGCAATACAATTTTGTTAGGAAAAATACCCTATGTAACTTCTTGATATATATTTCAGCTAATGTTTCTGCATGAGTGTTGTATTGTCTCAATAGTTCGATGTCTTGGTTAAGTTGTAATGGTTTCATTTTCATAATTATTATTTGTTCTTCATAGGGCATTAATTAGTCTGAAAACATGGTGAAATTTTAGCTTAATGTTTTACATATGAATGAGTTACATTGTCTCAATACTTAGATGCATTAGTTAACTTGTAATCGTTTCCATATATATGAATAAGTATTTGT
This sequence comes from Lolium perenne, assembly GCF_019359855.2. Taxonomy (NCBI): domain Eukaryota; kingdom Viridiplantae; phylum Streptophyta; class Magnoliopsida; order Poales; family Poaceae; genus Lolium; species Lolium perenne. The sequence continues at coordinate 121,461,023 of NC_067250.2, read as the reverse complement.
TGTTCCTAGGGTGGTAATGTACACATTATCCATTTTCTTTATCTGAAATTTAGTAAAATGCTTACTGTACTTTTTATTGGTTGCCACTACCTGCTCATGTATACTCGTATTTGTTATAACTTCTGACTGATTGTTCTTTTTAATTGATTTTACAGTATCCATGGTTAATTCATCTCTGACTTATTGTTCTTTTAATTGATTTTGCAGTATCCATGGACAGTTATATAAATTCTTATTTATACTTGATGATGTTAGTAATGCCAACACTTTGTTGAAGCCATGACTCTCAAGCACCCGGAAATGACCTTCAAACTCTACACATTTTTCCTGTCATTCCACTACCACAGATGTTCCTCTTATTTGTAATAAGTGATTGACTGGATTGCTGATTTTTTAATACAATGTTTGTAGACACGAGGTTGTGCTTGCTGGCGTGATGGCGCATCCAGTGCTTGATGATGATGACGATCTGATCGAGTACAGAGAGGATCATGAGTCTTATGATACTTTGAGAAATGCAAATTGTGATTTATACAAGAGTCGCCCGCTTTTAGGTTGAAAGCTTGATATTTAGTCTAGAATGTTACTATTGTGTGTGACACTGATCTACATGTTTGTCATGGATTTTTGTTGCCCACATTGCTGCATTACTTATTGGTTCATCCGTATTATTATGCACTCCGGCTTATTTGAAGGAACACGTGAGTTTTATTCATCGGGCAAAAGAATTATTACAATCCTTCGCGATCCCCTCTGTGTCTACATATTTGTCTTGTGATCCTGAGTTGTTTATGTAATTTTAAAGCTCTGGGCTTTCATAGAATTTAATTGTCAGATTTACTCTGCTAAAATTATTGCTGGTGCTCTTGCCTAATATTTTATCTTTAGTCATATCGAGCCAAGTATTATCATTAATTTTAACGTTTTATCATTTTTAACCCTGGTTTTTGTCTATACAAATTGTTAATTGATGTGAATTTTACGGGCTCGTGCGCCAAGGCGCACATCTAAATCTAGTTAGATAACTCTTACCCCACACCGCACTTCCCCACTCCCAAGTCCTACTACCCGTTGTCGTACTTCCAAATATCCACCCTCTAACCCTTATCGCAATTAGACTCGTCCAAATCCCAAATCACAAGATGGCCAGGGAGAACAAGACTACCAAGATGTGCATGGCTTGGCCTCGCTCGTTAATTCAGCAGTTGCGCATGAACTTGTGTACCGTCGTTCCTGACCAGGCTTCATCCCATCCACAAATCGTATTTCGTGTCTCCCGTGTTTAGTTGCTTCTCTTTTTTTTTTTTTTTTTTTTTTTTGAGAACACAGTACAACGCAGACGCTCACAAACACGCACGTACAAACACCCCTATGAACGCACGCACACCCTACCCCTATGAGCACCTCCGAGGGACTGAGCCGGCATATCTTGAGGTTGACGAAGTCACCACTGGCGCCTCGCTGTTGACGGGCACGTCACCTACCACTGAAAGCATAGCGCCGATTAAATCCTGTAATAAATCCAGGTAAATGCAAACACCCATGTCAAGTCTAGGACTTGAACCTGGGTGGGCTGGTTCCACCACAAGGGACCTAACCACCAGAGCCAAGCTCTGTTTGCGTTTAGTTGCTTCTCCGTTTCTTTCAGATCCAACACAATGTATGTGTGCAGTCCAACCCGTCGCCGAACGAAAAGATGCTCAAAGATGTCGGCGGTGGTAGGCCTCCAAAATAATTGTAATTAGTTTAGGCTAGTTAAACGAAAAGGGTCAAAACCTCTTAGATTAGTGCATACTTTTAGGACCAGTACAAGTCTGCACTAATCATCAAAATGTAATGTAATGATTTTTTATCTCTCTTAATGTAATGGAATTTTATATCTTAATTAAATCAAAGTTACTATCTTATTGAAAAAATGATCACCTTATTTTAAATTGTTGGTTGTGATTAATCTTCGTGCCGCAGAAATCGTACCGAAGAACACATATTTTCATGCTGAACTTTTCCGTATATCGGCACTAAATAATCCGATGTTTCTTAATGGACAGATGCGTTCGCGCACAAGAACGGACGCCAGTTATCACTAGCACATTTTTTTGATATGCTTGCGCAATCGCGACGATTACGGGCAGGCCTCGCCATTTAAGCCTTTCCGGCCCACATGTCGTGCTGTAGTGTTAACCAAGTTTAAGAATTACCAGATTCCCGCCTTTAGAACATTGCAATGATGTTGATTATCGATATACTACCTTGATCAAACAAGGTCCACTAGGATGTCATTAGATGAATAATAGCATGTACATAGTGAGGTAATCATTGGAAAGGTAAACACCTTAGCATCACACAACATTTGTGTTTAATCCACATGTCACTACCAAATTATTCCAACTAACACACACATTCACCACACGGATTGTTGCACACAAGTTTGGTCAGAACAAAGCATACATGAACGGATACATATTCATATATTAATACATACATCACATAAATCTCCATTTCATATCATGGCAAAAAATCCACCATGAAGGTAATAAAATATGACCGCAATCATCTAGACAACTTATGGGCATATAATTAGTGAAGTGCATAGAGAGAGAAAGAGAGAGATAGAGAGAGAGAGTTGATACAAATTACTTATGCAAACCCATAGTCCAGAGGTGGAATACTCCCTCTTCATCATGACGGCAATGTTGATGATATTGATGGAGGCGAAGCAGTGACCGGGGAAAACTCAGACGTTGTTTCCCCCTCCAATCTTTACAGGTTCCTCTGTGTTTCGGTTTTTCTTTTTTTTTCTTTTTTTATAGCCAGCTCCTTGTGGCTGTGTGATATCAAGGGTGTTTATAGATGGTTAAATTTCAGGTCAATACGCATTCGTAGGCGTGAAGAACGTGGCAAACAGAGTGACGAGGCGGCGGGTGGGCCCCATGGAACGACCCAGGGTGGTGGCCGCGCCATTGGCTCTCTTGGCCAGCCCATGGTGCTTTAGCTCCACTCCTTCTCACTTCGTTGTACTTCCCGATAAACTAGCGTGGAAAAGAGTTGGAGTCTATTTGACATCCCAAAGATTCCTGAAACTAAAAAATAAGTAAAATAGAATTTGTTGTTATACACCATTATAAACAAATAAAATAAGACTTTGTGAAAAATCCCCAAAATCAATGCATTTCTGAAACCTCAAATATATGCAATAATAAAAAAATCATATATCCATGGCATTTTACACGTATCAACATCCCAAAGCTTAATGTATGCTTGTCCTCGAGCATAAAGATGACAAGACAACATAGAATTTGGAATTTCTTATCATTAGTTACATATTTTCAATGTTTATTGCCACTCAAGATGTAAGCAAGCATTGAGAATAGAAAACAATTAATAACTAAACAGGCATACCATGAAGTAATAGTTCTCCTAGAAGAAGCAAGATCGTAAGAAACAAAAAATATCTTGCACCATAATAATCTTTTTAAATCCTAATGAACAATGTTGCAAAAAGATAATAATAATAAAAAAAATCTTGCACCATAATGATATTTTAAAATCCCAAAAGTCCTGATATATCTTTTGCAATTAATTTGTTGTCTAGGCATGCACATCGCATCGCTAATGAAAAGGCATTGGGTTGGGTGAAGAATATTATTATATATCTCCAGGGCACCGAAAATCTTGGTTTGTTCTATCGAAAAATAAAGAGAGAACAATGGTGGGGTATTGTGACGCTGAATACTTGTTAGATCCACATAATGCTAGAACACAGATGTTTTCTCTTTTTACATGGACGAGTACAACCTTCTCTTGGGAGTCGATAAAGCAAACTTTGGTGGCTACGTCCAGAAATCATTATGAGATAATTGCTTTGTATGAAGCATTTGGAAATGTGTATTGCTTGACACAATGATAGACATTCTATTAATTATAATGAATAAGAAAATTGGTATTTTAGCAAACGTGGTCATGCGATAATCCCGCAAATTTCTTACCATTGCAAAATTCAGGAGAAGAAATCTCCTAGGTTATAGCTTGTTGAAGATTATTATATTTTCTCCTTGCGAGTTTTCGTAATGGTTCTCATCTCTATTTTTAATGAGGCAAAGCATGGATGCTCTCATTTTATCCTTATTTTCCCACAAGGATTTTAGAAGGAGATTTTCATGGCATGTACTACATCTGTCTATAAAAAGAAGACATCCTTTTATGGACTGAGGGAGTAGTATATATTTCTTCTCATTTTTCTCATGGAGTTTTTGGAGGAGAAAATAGCAAAAATAATTCGAAAGATGATCAATCGTAAGAACGAGAAAGGACTAGACGGAGGGTTAGGATTTATTTAATAGGATTCGTTAAAGGGGTAACCCTTCCTCTTATAATTTCCTATGTTGGTTGTTTAGCAACAATGGTGACTCTCACTCACGTCGCCATGGACGGACTTGCATCGCTTCCCCTTATATATAAGCTGCGAAAGGTCAATATGACACATCAGTTGATTCATTCAATTTCCCTTACAACACATCAATTGCTAGACTAAACCTTTCTGTAAACATACGCCACATGTTCAGAAATGATTCGTAATTTTGGCTACACCGATGGTTACACAGGTAGTACCGATTTTCTATTGCGAATACGTGCAGGTCCTATATACTCAGTTGGAGGAACTTCAGAGGCACACACTCATTAGTAGTAAATGATTTGCAGTTACTTATCAACTATATATAGCATTAGATTTAGAGTATTGCGAGGACACTATCTCTCACTACGGCAGAACAGGGCTTTGCCGTGCAGCCAAAACGCACGGCAAAGGGCCAAATACGCTCGGCAAAGCCTTTGCCGAGCGGGCTTGCACGGCAAAGAATGCTCGGCAATGAACCGCCCGGCAAAGCCGCCTTTGCCGTGCGCCGCGCGGAAGAGGCACGGCAAAGGCCTTTGCCGTGCGCACTGGCTTTGCCGTGTGCTGGGACAGCGTTGCCGTGCGAGTGTGGTTGCCGTGCGCCTTGAGCGTTTGCCGTGCGGCCGGCTTTGCCGTGTGCTCCGCCCCCATCCCGCACGGCAAAGTCTCCTCTTTGCCGTGCGCTTCCACTTCTCCCCGCACGGCAAAGATGCTACAGCAGCACTGCCACAGCCGCGCAGTGCACAGCAGGGCAACCTTTGCCGTGTGTATGTGCACGGCAAAGGCCTTCTTTGCCGTGTGCATGTGTCTTTGCCGTGTGCATATGCACGGCAAAGGTGCTGGAAAAATTCCAGATTTTTTCTGTTTCTCATTAATCCCTGCATATACAATTCACAAATACAAATATATATCCAGATCCATATATAGCATAACATATAGAGTATTTGCACATCATCAACAACAAAGTTCATACATAATATAGTCCAACGAAGTCCATACAATAGTCCAACAACAAAGTCTCCAACATAGAATGATCCAAATAGCACAACAAAGTTCATACAACCAACATCAACCTTCTCCATTTCCGTCTCCACCTCCTTGTCCTTCTCCACCTCCTTGTCCTCCTACAAGTTCGTTGATGCATAAGTGGCATGGAATGACTAAAATTGACATGTAAGACATGGAAGAACTAGAATTGACATGGAATGGCTAAAATTGAACATAATCGCTAGAATTGACATGAAATGGCTAAAATTCAACATAATGGCTAAGGATGACATGGAATGGCTAAAATTAACATGGAATAGGTAAAATTGAACATAATGGCTAAAATTGACATGGTTGAATGGCTAAAATTCACAAGTGACATGGTATGGAAGAATTAGAAGTGTAGGAGAACTCACCTAGAAACTGCTGCAGGCTCCGGATGATGCCCGTATTGTTGACGGTCAAGCCGTGTGTCGGCGGGCTCTGACTTGGCCCTTGCTGGAGGAGCGCCATCACAGCCGGATCGGGCGTGGGGATCTGCAATATCCAAAGTTCGGTTAGACAACAAACAAGATTGAGACGGAGATATTAAGTTAACCACTTACAAAATGTGGGAACATAGGAGGACACGACGTGCTAGGACCACTACTCCCCGGTGGTGAAGTCAGCACGGTCTGGTTCATGAACATCTGCTGGAACATCTGCTGCTGTTGTTGCATCTGCTGCAACATCTGCTGCTGCATCTGCATGTTCTCCCTAAGCTGCTGCTGCATCTGCATCTGCTCCTCTTGGTGCCTCCGTTCCCTTTCTTCCATCTCCGCCTACGTTGTGTTGCCGCGATGTCAGTAACATTGCAATGGAAAACATGTAATGAAGCGTAGAGGATCGACGAAGAACTTACCCGTAACTTCTCCACAGCTAGGTCCGAAGCCCGTGGGCGGGTCTCTACCCGAGGCTGCTCGCTCGTACGCCCACGACGGATCTGGCGTAGAGATGGAATGGTCGTTGGGTCGACTAACCCGTCAGCAATCCATAGGCGGCCACCCTTCTTGCCTTGTCCCGCAAGCACCGCAACCTCAACGTCAAAGTCTTCGGTGGTTGGGTCGGCGTCTTCGCCGTGCTTGTCCTTGAACTTCGAGCGGTACGCGCCACACTGGGCCTCCGCTAGCCCGTTGACCCACACGGACCCCGTTTCAGGATGCGGCTCCCTCCTGGTCTTGGACTTTTGGAAGAGGCCAAACAAGTTTGGTGTCACGCCTGTCTTCACTTCCTGCAAAAGAGTACATGCAAGTAAGTGAAGAGGGACACCCTTGCGGGGCTAACAATAACATGAAACGAAAGAATGAAGAAACCATTTGCTCACCTCTTGCTGCAAGGTAAGGGCCAAGTTCTTGCTGCCCAGGACATGTGATCCACCTCCCATCTCTAAACGCTTCTGCTTGCCCTCCTCGTGCTTCCGGGCGTACTCGGCGGATGTCCACCATATGACCATCGCAAGAAAGCACGCCTTGTCTTCCCCGACGTACTGAGGAGGGTTCTACATACACAAGATAGACCCATTATTAGAACATAAACTACATGAAAATGCGGAAATAAAGAACACATCGATGCTAATACCTGCAGGTACTGCCACGGTGCCATGAGCGTATCCCGACAATCAGCCTTACTCATCCAAACTTTGCGCTCGGCGTGCCAGTCGCGAACGCACTGGACACGTGCCTCGTAGTGCATGCCAGTCACCCTCACCCTGCACAACTCGTGTAAGATAACGTCGCACGCAATTTCCTTGCCCTCAGCCCTCGTGAAGTATTTCTGCAACCATGCACATAGGTAAAACAAGAGGAATTAGAGCAACTATTGGTAGTCAAGAAGTGTTTGAATGCTAAGAAGCCAAAAGTCACGTACCCAGAAGTGGCGGACAACCCGCTCTTGCATGTTGGCGCACTTGCCGCTAGGATCTTCCGCGTAGCTGTAGTGCTTCCAAGTCCAAGCCACATCGCGGCCACCACTAGGGAGATTGACAATCCCAGGGAAATGCTTCCTAATTAGGCCTCCAAGTATGTTCGAGTACTCACGTGTCGGGAGCCTCCTCGGGTCACCATACTTGAACATGCTGCACAACGAATTGCCAAAATCAGTATGCATGTGATAAAAAAATTGTATAATGATAAAAATTTCAATAATGGAATGCCAGAATCAGCATGTACCTCTTTCCAGCGGGCACGAGAACAACATCGCGGAAGGCCCAAGTTTTTAGCTTGGGGAGTTTCGTAATCCCGCGCTTATACGGCTTCTTGTCCCGTGGTTCCAGCCTCTCCTCGGCTGCAACGTACTCCTCCTCCTCGGGCGGATACCAAGCTAGGTCTTTGTTTAGCTCCTGCGGCAAACCCCCCAACCCCTCATCCTCCTCGAGCTCCTCCCCACCGTCCTCCCCACCGTCCTCCCCACCGTCCTCCTCACCGTCCTCCCCACCGTCCTCCCCACCATCCTCCTCATCCTGCCCACCGTGCTCCTCACCGTCCTCCTCGTCCTCCCCACCCCACTGCTCCTCGTCATCATCCTCGGCTGGGGGAGGACTAGGAGAAGGGGTACGAAGTCGCCGTGGCTGGGCATTCTTCCTCCGTGGTGGAGGGCTAGGAGGAGCGCTAGGAGGACGTGTCTGCGACGATGAACCACTCGAAAGTCCCACAAGCTCAGCCACGGCCTTGATCTTCTTTTTGAAACCTCCCTTTCTTTTTCTTGGCGGCATGTTTCAATCACCTGCAAACACAATGAAAAGAGTGGTTTATTAGTATGCAATGTAAACAGATGAATATTAGTGAAATCAACAATAAATAGCACATAGTTCAGTACATAGATCATAGTTTATTACAAATAGCACATAGTTCAGTACATATGATAGCCTCACAATTACAACTACATAGATCAAAGTTTATTACAAATAGCACATAGTTCAGTACATAGGATAGCCTCACAATTACAACTACATAGCACATAGTTTATTACAAATAGCACATAGTTCAGTACATAGGATAGCCTCACAATTACAACTACATAGCACATAGTTTATTACATAGGATAGCCTCACAATTAGAACTACATAGATCAGTAGCCTATGTCGACATCCGTAATCGGACCACATGTTTCATCATCATCAGGCTCAGCGAACCAATAATCATCGATGAAACCTGGAGGTGGTCCATTTGGACCTAGGTCAATGCCTGCTTTGAACGCCTCGAGCAAACTTAGGTCTTCGACGGCACACACATCCTCAGCTTCATATTCTTCATTGTCTTCCTCCATAACCGCATCTTCTTCTTGCTCATCGTCTACGACCATGTTATCAACAACGGCCGACAAGTCGATAGTGAAATGACCGGGGAGCCCTTCTTCTTGATAGAAATCAACACTCCTTGTTGAGGGGTCTACGCGGCGGTAATCATCCTTGTTTGGCGGGGGTGGCCTAATGCGTGAAGGAACCGTCATCACAACATCCCATCCATGTAGACGTTTGGTCGGGTTTCGGCACGCGTACGGGAGATAGAATACTTGGAAGGCTTGGGTGGCCAAAATGTACACGTCCTCTCCCTTATAAACAGAGCTTCTTTCAACTTCGACCAATCCAATTTCAGGATCCCGTCTCACGCGGCGTGGGTCGAACCAATGGCATTTGAATACGACGGGATTTAGCCCTTTGTCAAACCCGTAATTCAGCTCGTATATACCCTCGACTCTTCCATAGTAATGGAGTCCATCATCACCTTGACATACCACCCCGCTATTTATTGTCTTCTTGTTTGGACGGCTTGTTGTGTATTGATGGGTCTGGAAGCGATACCCGTTCACGTCATAAGAATTGAACGAGTCGACGGAATGGTTGAAGCCCCTAGCAATTTTTCGTAGCAAGGGATTCATGTCTTTGTCAGTTCTTGCCTACAAGATTAGGACGACAAGTTTAGAACAAGAAATGTCGGCCGAAATGTCGACAGTGTACAAACAAATTTGGATAGGATAGTACCAAACCACAGAACCAGCTACTGAAACCGTGACCGCCGCCCTTATCGAAAATTTCCTTGGATTCTTCCGAGGTAGGATCCCTGTGGGTATACCTCCAATATTTAGTCGTGAATTGTCTACAACAGTGAACGGAGGAAGAGTTAGCCACGAACATACGATGAATGTTTGCGAATAACTAAATGGTTAGCACTTACTTGATGTACGGCTTCACTTCCACCATGGTGTTCAAGACATACGAGTGGATCAACTCCCGCTCATGTAAATTCGTTGTGTACGGCTTCGAGCCACTTGACTTGCCGCCAAGCCCTATGAAGATGCTAAGCTTGGGTACATCTTCATTGTTGGCGGCATTGTAACGGAGGACCGGGTTGTGCTTTGTGGGAATGTTGGGATCATAGTGCTTAGTGGTGAAGTTTGCCACCTCCACGTTCAGGACTGCCTCGGCTATGGATGCTTCGATCTTGCATTTATTGCCAGTCATCTGACGAAGCTTTTGTGTTTCTCTCTCGGGACCAAACTGCCAACGGCCCCAATTCGGCCCCCCCTTTAAGCATTCCTTCGCGAGGTGGAGGATCATATGTTGCATCGGATTAAAGAACGCTGGAGGAAAGATCTTCTCTAGATCGCAAAGCAATATGGGTGCCTGTTCATCCAGCTTCTCAATCACTTTAGTGTCTAACTCCCTAGCACAAATCTGGCGGAAGAAATAACTCAACCTCGCTAGCACTCGCCAAGTCTTCTCAGGGACATAGCCTCGAATCATCACCGGCATTATCCGCTCAATCCATACGTGGTAGTCATGACTCTTCAGTCCTTGTACTCGCAACGTTTCAATGTTAAGACCCCTCATCCAGTTGGCTGCGAACCCATCAGGGAAAAACAAGGAGTCCTTCATCCATTGGAAGACCTCCCTTTTGGGCCTTTGTGAGGCAGAACGGAGCGTGTGGCTTAGTCCAAGTTTTTTGGCACCTTGAGGTGGCTTCATGTTCAACTCTGGCCTATCGCACAACTTTTCTTGGTCAATTCGAGCCTTTATGTTATCCTTCGTCTTCTCAGTGTCCACTATGGTGCTCCAAATGGCTTCACTGATATTCTTCTCGGTGTGCATTACATCAATGTTATGCGGGAGCTCCAGAAACTCAAAGTAAGGAAGCTTCCAGAAGCACGGCTTGTGGGTCCATTGGTGTGTCTCCCCATATCCCAAGAAACCATTCCCATCAGGGTTAGGCTGGAGAGCGTCTAACTCGGCCTTGGTTTCCTGTCCGGTCTTCGGAATTGGCTTCGGTGCATGGACAACGCGGCCTTTTTTGAAGCTCTTTACATCACTCCTGTATTCATGGCTCTGCTCAAGGAACTGTCGAGCTTCATCAAAGCAGGAATACTTGCCACCCTTGTTTAGCCAGAAGAAAGTCACGGCTTGCCTGCACTCCGGACAAGGCCACTTCCCATGTGTACACCACCCGCAGAACAAAGCACGTGCTGGCAAGTCATGCAGAGACGTGTGGTACCAGACATACATATCGAAGTGTTCCTTCTTTGCCGCGTCATAAGTTCGGATCCCGCGATCTTCCCACCCAAGAAGCAAGTCATCAATCAGTGGTTCCAGATACACGTTCATGTTCTTACCCGGGTATTTCGGTCCTGGGATTATCATCGACACAAACATGTACTCTGATCTCGTGCAGACGCTAGGGGGTAGGTTCAGGGGAATAACAAACACTGGCCAACAACTGTATACCGCAGCCGACATACCATATGGATTGAACCCATCGGTTGATATCGCAATTGCTACGCTCCTCGGGTCACCGGCTTTCAGGGGATATTTCTTGACAAAGTTCTTCCATGCAGTACCATCCGACGGATGTATCATCTTGCCACTGTCTGGTCTGATCCCTTCTACAGCCCACCTCATCTGCTGGGCAGTATCCTCGGTCATGAAGAGCCGCTGGATCCTCGGTAGGACTGGAAGATAGCGGAGGATATTCTTGGCAACCGTGGTCTGCCTCTTCTGACCATCACCATTGGTGTCAACCTCAAAGTACCTAGAGCTATTGCAATGGATGCAATAGTTTGTGTTAGCATGCTCCTCTCTGAATAGCATGCATCCCTTTGGACAAGCGTGTATCTGCTGAGATGACATCTTGAGGTCACTGAGCAATTTTTTCGAATAGTAGAAGTTTTGCGGCAAGAGGTGCCCTTTCGGCAGAATGCTGCCAACGAGGACCAGAAGTTCATCGAACCCATCTCTGCACAGATTCCTGTGGCACTTAAAGGCCAAAAGGCGAGCGATGGCATCTAGTTGGGTAACATCTGTATTTACGTGTAGGGGTTTCTGCGAAGCAAACAAAGCCTCGTAATACTTCTTTGTGTTTTCCTCCGGCTCCTCACTTGTCTCCGCATCCCTAGATGTCTCCGCCTCTACATGAGGGCTTTCAGGCACATTACCATTAGCCAAGTTCTCTAGGCACCTATCAAACCCAGTATCATATTCTCTCGTAGGCTGAATCTGCCGCACCTCCTTCCTAGCACGTTTCTTCGCCTTTTCTCCATGAAAAGTCCAAATCTTGTAGGACGGTTTGAACCCAGACTTGATCAGGTGAAGACTCATAGTTTCCTTGTCCTGTGTTTTTTGGTTGTTGCACTTACTACAAGGGCAAAAAACTGTTCTGGGTTTGCTAGGGATGTCAAACGCCCTGCCACGAACTGCTTGGTCTTTTCTCCCCATTCCTCAGTATATTTCCACGGACCAATTCTGCCATCGTACATCCAGTCACGATTATCCATCCTCTAACCAGCACCAAAACAGACAAACTTAGAATTTATATCAAACATGATCCGCATTTTAATTTTTCTTTTTTTACGCATGCATCAACCTGAATCTCTACTAGGTGGGCTCCTAGCAGCCGCTGGATCCGTAGATTGAGTACGTTCTCCCTGCTCTACCCTGATCCGAGTCAGGATTTCGGCAGCACCTCTCCGCTGCTCTCCCGATACACGTCTCGCCAAAAAGCCGAGAGGGGTGTGCATCCGGAGAACAACGGGGAGGCGCTGCCGAAATCCTGACTCGGATCGGGGTAGAGCAGGGAGAACGTACCCAACTACGCATCCGCCGACTGTCCCGATAAATGCCGTAAGAGTTACGGTTCATAATATGCGAGACCACTAATGCATATTTATCCGCGTAACCCTTACGGTCGGGAAGAGACGCCTAGGTATCGCGACATACTTGGTGATCTAGACAAAAAAAAAACCTAGGTACAAGAGAGGCGAACGGATTCTCACCCTCGAAGCGTGATCGACAGCCGGCGAAGAAGACCAACGACCCTCCGGCAAAATCCCCTCCAGGAAAACGGTCTCTCTGAGCAACGCTCCTCAAGCACCCTGACAACGCTGGCCCCTGTGTCCACCTCGAAACATCATCTGCATATCGAGAAAACTAATTAGTGATAAAGACCATTTGTTTGCTCTAAATCCGACTATTATAAATACACTAGCATGCATAATATGTTTTAACTACCCTAAATACTATGTAGGAGCTGCCACACGCAGCTCCCCTTCTTCTTCAACCTCTCTCTACTCTCTCACAAGAACACACCCAGGCTAACACACACACACACATGTATCAAGGAAGAACACAGAAGCTTTGCCGCGAGACTCCCAACCACAAGTGCTACATTTTCCACTCTTTCTCATATACTTAACCAAACTGATTACAGTGCTTAAATAGGACACAACGCACGCACACATGCCAGGCACAACGGCCTGATCCTATACTCACTCGATCACTTCCCACTACCGAGTGCATGCACACAGACGTGAGGCACTACCAAGTCAATGCTGATCACTAGAAGCTAGCACATGTCCGAACTAACGACTACTACTTCTCTCCGAACGTCTACCACAAGACTCGGCCAAACGCAACCTACGTGCTATCTTTGATCTAATACATGCATGAACTAAAATCAGACACTAACTAACAAGATTAGTTCCAACATACTATAAGTAATATGCAAAAAAAATAAAAAAAAATTCACATACCGGCCGGGTGAGGGAGCAGCAGCAGCAGCGTCCGCGGCCGGGGAGCGGCAGCGGCGGCGGAGCGACAGCGGCGGGGGAGGGCAGCGGCGGGGAGAAGCAGCTGCCTGCCGCGGCGAGGGAAGCGGCGGCAGCGGGGAGGGCCGGGCGAGGGAGCGGCGCGCAGCGGCGTGGAAGCGGCGCGCGCGGCGGGGAGGGCCGGGCGAGAGAGCGGCGGCAGCGGCGGGGAGGTCGAGGCGGCGGCGTGCGGCGGGGGAGGTCGATGCGGCGGCGTGCGGCGGGGCGTGGCGGCGCGTCTCGCGGCGGCGGCGAGCTGGGAAAAGGAGGGCCGGGCGCGTGCGTGTGTGAAATTGTGTGGAGGAGGGAGTCGGTCCGCGACCTTATCCACGCCCTTTGCCGTGCGAGGCTCCTTTGCCGTGCGGCAAAGCGGCTTTGCCGTGCGGAGGTAGACGTTGCCGTGCGCTTTTGCACGGCAAAGCTCTTTGCCGTGTGCCTTTGCACGGCAGAGGTCTTCTTGCCGTGCGATCGTGCACGGCAAAGTTTTTTTTTTAATTCAAAAATGATTTTTTTGTTTAGGGTGTATATATGCATCCTGGTGTAGAAACATCGTGTCCAAATACTTTTTACTACAAAATTTTATGTATTTGCGATATCATTTGTGATAAGGTGAACATGCTGAATTGTATTTGGGATATCATTTGTGATAAGGTGAACATCCGAGGCACGCACACCGCCGTTATCGGGGGGGGAGGAATGATCGCCGGGGCACCGAAATGCCAACAAAACTAAACCTATCAAAAAGTATGTTGGTGGAACCTCGCGCGGTGAAATCTAGGGGGGTAGACCCCCCGAGGCACGCAGACCGCCGTTATCGGGGGGGGGAACGACCGCCGGGGCACCGGAATGCCACCAACACTTGCATGTGGACCTAGGATATGTGTGAAAGTGTGTTGGAAGGTGTGATTCACCAAATGGTGCAAGGCATAGCTCCCATGTGTGAGATTCCTCTCTTTCGGGCGATAACACTTGGAAGATTCCTCGACTTGTAGGCTGAAGTGTCCCGCTGCGGGTATACCGGTGGCTATAGTGTGCCAAAGTGTGCCAAACCTAGCTTTCCATGTGTATATGTCCTAAACAAAACTAAACCTATCAAAAAGTATGTTGGTGGAACCTCGCGCGGTGAAATCTAGGGGGGTAGACCCCCGTGGCCCGCAGACCGCCGTGTTCGGGGGGGGGAACGACCGCCGGGGCACCGGAATGCCACCAACACTTGCATGTGGACCTAGGATATGTGTGAAAGTGTGTTGGAAGGTGTGATTCACCAAATGGTGCAAGGCATAGCTCCCATGTGTGAGATTCCTCTCTTTCGGGCGATAACACTTGGAAGATTCCTCGACTTGTAGGCTGAAGTGTCCCGCTGCGGGTATACCGGTGGCTATAGTGTGCCAAAGTGTGCCAAACCTAGCTTTCCATGTGTATATGTCCTAAACAAAACTAAACCTATCAAAAAGTATGTTGGTGGAACCTCGCGCGTTGAAATCTAGGGGGGTAGACCCCCCGAGGCACGCAGACCGCCGTTATCGGGGGGGGAACGACCGCCGGGGCACCGGAATGCCACCAACACTTGCATGTGGACCTAGGATATGTGTGAAAGTGTGTTGGAAGGTGTGATTCACCAAATGGTGCAAGGCATAGCTCCCATGTGTGAGATTCCTCTCTTTCGGGCGATAACACTTGGAAGATTCCTCGACTTGTAGGCTGAAGTGTCCCGCTGCGGGTATACCGGTGGCTATAGTGTGCCAAAGTGTGCCAAACCTAGCTTTCCATGTGTATATGTCCTAAACAAAACTAAACCTATCAAAAAGTATGTTGGTGGAACCTCGCGCGGTGAAATCTAGGGGTAGACCCCGGGGCACGCAGACCGCCGTTATCGGGGGGGGGAACGACCGCCGGGGCACCGGAATGCCACCAACACTTGCATGTGGACCTAGGATATGTGTGAAAGTGTGTTGGAAGGTGTGATTCACCAAATGGTGCAAGGCATAGCTCCCATGTGTGAGATTCCTCTCTTTCGGGCGATAACACTTGGAAGATTCCTCGACTTGTAGGCTGAAGTGTCCCGCTGCGGGTATACCGGTGGCTATAGTGTGCCAAAGTGTGCCAAACCTAGCTTTCCATGTGTATATGTCCTAAACAAAACTAAACCTATCAAAAAGTATGTTGGTGGAACCTCGCGCGGTGAAATCTAGGGGGGTAGACCCCCCGAGGCACGCAGACCTCCGTTAGGTGTGTGGAACGACCGCCGGGGCACCGGAATGCCACCAACACTTGCATGTGGACCTAGGATATGTGTGAAAGTGTGTTGGAAGGTGTGATTCACCAAATGGTGCAAGGCATAGCTCCCATGTGTGAGATTCCTCTCTTTCGGGCGATAACACTTGGAAGATTCCTCGACTTGTAGGCTGAAGTGTCCCGCTGCGGGTATACCGGTGGCTATAGTGTGCCAAAGTGTGCCAAACCTAGCTTTCCATGTGTATATGTCCTAAACAAAACTAAACCTATCAAAAAGTATGTTGGTGGAACCTCGCGCGGTGAAATCTAGGGGGGTAGACCCCCCGAGGCACGCAGACCGCCGTTATCGGGGGGGGAACGACCGCCGGGGCACCGGAATGCCACCAACACTTGCATGTGGACCTAGGATATGTGTGAAAGTGTGTTGGAAGGTGTGATTCACCAAATGATGCAAGGCATAGCTCCCATGTGTGAGATTCCTCTCTTTCGGGCGATAACACTTGGAAGATTCCTCGACTTGTAGGCTGAAGTGTCCCGCTGCGGGTATACCGGTGGCTATAGTGTGCCAAAGTGTGCCAAAGTGTGCCAAACCTAGCTTTCCATGTGTATATGTCCTAAACAAAACTAAACCTATCAAAAAGTATGTTGGTGGAACCTCGCGCGGTGAAATCTAGGGGGGTAGACCCCCCGAGGCACGCAGACCGCCGTTATCGGGGGGGAACGACCGCCCGGGCACCGGAATGCCACCAACACTTGCATGTGGACCGAGGATATGTGTGAAAGTGTGTTGGAAGGTGTGATTCACCAAATGGTGCAAGGCATAGCTCCCATGTGTGAGATTCCTCTCTTTCGGGCGATAACACTTGGAAGATTCCTCGACTTGTAGGCTGAAGTGTCCCGCTGCGGGTATACCGGTGGCTATAGTGTGCCAAAGTGTGCCAAACCTAGCTTTCCATGTGTATATGTCCTAAACAAAACTAAACCTATCAAAAAGTATGTTGGTGGAACCTCGCGCGGTGAAATCTAGGGGGGTAGACCCCCCGAGGCACGCAGACCGCCGTTATCGGGGGGGGAACGACCGCCGGGGCACCGGAATGCCACCAACACTTGCATGTGGACCTAGGATATGTGTGAAAGTGTGTTGGAAGGTGTGATTCACCAAATGGTGCAAGGCATAGCTCCCATGTGTGAGATTCCTCTCTTTCGGGCGATAACACTTGCAAGATTCCTCGACTTGTAGGCTGAAGTGTCCCGCTGCGGGTATACCGGTGGCTATAGTGTGCCAAAGTGTGCCAAACCTAGCTTTCCATGTGTATATGTCCTAAACAAAACTAAACCTATCAAAAAGTATGTTGGTGGAACCTCGCGCGGTGAAATCTAGGGGGGTAGACCCCCCGAGGCACGCAGACCGCCGTTATCGGGGGGGGCGGGAACGACCGTCGGGGCACCGGAATGCCACCAACACTTGCATGTGGACCTAGGATATGTGTGAAAGTGTGTTGGAAGGTGTGATTCACCAAATGGTGCAAGGCATAGCTCCCATGTGTGAGATTCCTCTCTTTCGGGCGATAACACTTGGAAGATTCCTCGACTTGTAGGCTGAAGTGTCCCGCTGCGGGTATACCGGTGGCTATAGTGTGCCAAAGTGTGCCAAACCTAGCTTTCCATGTGTATATGTCCTAAACAAAACTAAACCTATCAAAAAGTATGTTGGTGGAACCTCGCGCGGTGAAATCTAGGGGGGTAGACCCCCCGAGGCACGCAGACCGCCGTTATCGGGGGGGGAACGACCGCCGGGGCACCGGAATGCCACCAACACTTGCATGTGGACCTAGGATATGTGTGAAAGTGTGTTGGAAGGTGTGATTCACCAAATGGTGCAAGGCATAGCTCCCATGTGTGAGATTCCTCTCTTTCGGGCGATAACACTTGGAAGATTCCTCGACTTGTAGGTCAAGTGTCCTGCTGGGTATACCGGTGGCTATAGTGTGCCAAAGTGTGCCAAACCTAGCTTTCCATGTGTATATGTCCTAAACAAAACTAAACCTATCAAAAAGTATGTTGGTGGAACCTCGCGCGGTGAAATCTAGGGGTAGACCCCGAGGCACGCAGACCGCCGTTATCGGGGGAACGACCGCCGGGGCACCGGAATGCCACCAACACTTGCATGTGGACCTAGGATATGTGTGAAAGTGTGTTGGAAGGTGTGATTCACCAAATGGTGCAAGGCATAGCTCCCATGTGTGAGATTCCTCTCTTTCGGGCGATAACACTTGCAAGATTCCTCGACTTGTAGGTCAAGTGTCCCGCTGCGGGTATACCGGTGGCTATAGTGTGCCAAAGTGTGCCAAACCTAGCTTTCCATGTGTATATGTCCTAAACAAAACTAAACCTATCAAAAAGTATGTTGGTGGAACCTCGCGCGGTGAAATCTAGGGGGGTAGACCCCCCGAGGCACGCAGACCGCCGTTATCGGGGGGGGAACGACCGCCGGGGCACCGGAATGCCACCAACACTTGCATGTGGACCTAGGATATGTGTGAAAGTGTGTTGGAAGGTGTGATTCACCAAATGGTGCAAGGCATAGCTCCCATGTGTGAGATTCCTCTCTTTCGGGCGATAACACTTGGAAGATTCCTCGACTTGTAGGTCAAGTGTCCCACAAGGGTATACCGGTGGCTATAGTGTGCCAAAGTGTGCCAAACCTAGCTTTCCATGTGTATATGTCCTAAACAAAACTAAACCTATCAAAAAGTATGTTGGTGGAACCTCGCGCGGTGAAATCTAGGGGGGTAGACCCCCCGAGGCACGCAGACCGCCGTTATCGGGGGGGAACGACCGCCGGGGCACCGGAATGCCACCAACACTTGCATGTGGACCTAGGATATGTGTGAAAGTGTGTTGGAAGGTGTGATTCACCAAATGGTGCAAGGCATAGCTCCCATGTGTGAGATTCCTCTCTTTCGGGTGATAACACTTGGAAGATTCCTCGACTTGTAGGCTGAAGTGTCCCGCTGCGGGTATACCGGTGGCTATAGTGTGCCAAAGTGTGCCAAACCTAGCTTTCCATGTGTATATGTCCTAAACAAAACTATACCTATCAAAAAGTATATTTGTGAAACCTCGCGCGGTGAAATCTAGGGGGGTAGACCCCCCGAGGCACGCAGACCGCCGTTATCGGGGGGGAACGACCGCCGGGGCACCGGAATGCCACCAACACTTGCATGTGGACCTAGGATATGTGTGAAAGTGTGTTGGAAGGTGTGATTCACCAAATGGTGCAAGGCATAGCTCCCATGTGTGAGATTCCTCTCTTTCGGGCGATAACACTTGGAAGATTCCTCGACTTGTAGGCTGAAGTGTCCCGCTGCGGGTATACCGGTGGCTATAGTGTGCCAAAGTGTGCCAAACCTAGCTTTCCATGTGTATATGTCCTAAACAAAACTAAACCTATCAAAAAGTATGTTGGTGGAACCTCGCGCGGTGAAATCTAGGGGGGTAGACCCCCCGAGGCACGCAGACCGCCGTTATCGGGGGGGAACGACCGCCGGGGCACCGGAATGCCACCAACACTTGCATGTGGACCTAGGATATGTGTGAAAGTGTGTTGGAAGGTGTGATTCACCAAATGGTGCAAGGCATAGCTCCCATGTGTGAGATTCCTCTCTTTCGGGTGATAACACTTGGAAGATTCCTCGACTTGTAGGCTGAAGTGTCCCGCTGCGGGTATACCGGTGGCTATAGTGTGCCAAAGTGTGCCAAACCTAGCTTTCCATGTGTATATGTCCTAAACAAAACTATACCTATCAAAAAGTATATTTGTGAAACCTCGCGCGGTGAAATCTAGGGGGGTAGACCCCCCGAGGCACGTAGACCGCCGTTATCGGGGGGGAACGACCGCCGGAGCACCGGAATGCCACCAAAACTTTCATGTGGACCTAGAATATGTTTGGAAGTGTCGTGTAAGGTGTAAAGCTGCAAGAAATTGCACCAAATATGTGGGGGCGATAACACTTAGCAGACACCGAACCCCCGTTAATTTGCTCCAAAACCCTGATATGTTGGGGGGAGGGGTCGATGAAGATGTAGATTACTTGTTTTATCGGTATACAGATTGTATTAAGTAACACTAACAAATAGTCTACAAAAAGTAAAAACTAATTTTACAACAAATATAAGTATTAATATAAATATGAATACTACAAAAGAAGGGAAAGAAATGAAACTGTACTCTGTGCCGTGCAAAAACGCACGGCAAAGGGTTGGCCTACACGGCAAAGCCGTCGTTGCCGTGCATGCATCTTTGCCGTGCGCCTTCGTGGCCTCTTTGCCGTGGGGGGTTACGTTGCCGTGCGCCGTCTGGCTGCTTTACCGTGCGGGGTTGCTTTGCCGAGCGCCGTGCTGGCTCTTTGCCGTGCGCTGCTGGTTTGCCGTGCGTCGCCCCGGAGCCACACGGCAAAGAATTCATTGCCGTGCGCGAGTCGCACGGTAAAGAACTTCCGCACGGCAAAGGGCACTGGAAGCACACGGCAAAGACCCGTGCACGGCACTGAGCTTTTTTCCTGTAGTGTCTTTTGGGTAGTACATATATAGACCTAGAAATTACATACTGATTAGATTAATGAATGGATTATACTACTGTACAAGCTTGTTTGGGCCTGCAGTGATGCTACTACTAGAGACAATAATCGAGTATTTGACATCAAGATGAGTAGATCCTAGTATGCATGATGTTTTATTGTGTGACGCTTGCGCCTTTCTTCTGGAACCTGGCCTTGCGCTCCTGAGAGAGCATGCGGGCGAACTGGATGAGCTCCTCCTCGTTTGTGCCTCTGTTGTTGTCGGGCACGCTCTTGCCGGTCTCGACGTCCACCCTGCAGACGCTCCTCTTGAGCAGCGCCTTTCCGACTCCGACGAGCCTGTTGAGGTTGTCGGGCGTGGAGACGTCGACGGAGGAGGTGTCGCCGCTGAGCTCGTCGTCCTGGATGCGGAGGTACTGCTTCTCGCAGCGCAGCGCCTGGAAGAGCACGGAGGCCTGGATGTCGACGAGGTCGGCGCTGGCCTGGCTGAAGCTGTCGATGAGGGGCGAGGCGCCGTCGTTGTAGAGCCATCCGAGGACGCCCCACTTGCCGCAGGCGGTGGCGTCGTACTTCTCCTCCACCTTGGCGGAGCCGGTGCCGAGCGAGAGCACCATGAACCTGCCGAAGTCGGCGGGCTTTATGGGGAAGAAGTCCTTGTTGCCCAGCAGGATCTGCTTGCTGACGTGCGTCATCGCCAGCATCGTCTGCAGTATCCGTGCCAATATCGGTCAGCGACATCACCAAAAGCGATGTTGTGCATTATATTCTGTAGTGTGCTATAAGGGACGGTGACAGAAAGTATGACTCACCGGGTTGTTGGCAGCGACGCCTCCGTCGATGAGGTTGAAGGCCCGGATCTTGCCATCCTTGTCCTTGGTCTCAAAGTGGTGGCCGGGGAGGTAAGTAGGCGCGGCGGACGTGCTGATGCACACGTCGGAGAGGAGAGCGTTCTTGGAGACGTCGTTCAGGGCCTGTTTAGTTTATACATGTCAAACGTTAAGCACGATTCGGCAGGAAAATGTCAGGTAAGCGACTAGCGGATGTCTACAGATGTACTAGTTCGCACGTCGTATCTGGAGAAGATGGTTGGCTGGAGCAGCTTGATGTCGAAGGTGGGGATGACGATGTTCTGCAGCGCCTGGCTCACCGTCGTCTTCCCGAGCAGGTCTTTGACGACGGAGTGGAGGTACTGTCCGTCGTACTTGGGGCCCCTGATGCTCCTGAGCAGGCCCAGAGGGCCGCCGTAGACAGCAGGGAAGATCTTGGGGCAGTGTTTGAGGTAGAAGTCGTTGATGTCCTTGGCGGCGAAGAGCGGGCGGCCCTGGGCGTTGGGCGCGGTGAGCATGGCCGTCACCAGCCCCCCGGTGCTAGTCCCGGCGATCACGTCGAAGTAGTCCGCGAGCCTCACCTCAGGTCCATCGAGCTCCTGTGTAGACAAGTTAGGCGTCAGTTTTGTTGCACCAGTACCATAGGCCGCATAGATGCATACAACGTAGTACTAACCTGGAGCTTTTCTTCGAGGAAGGCGAGGATGGTGCCGGGGATGATGCCACGGACGCCGCCTCCGTCGATGCTGAGCACGGTGACGATGTTCCCGTAGGACGGCGGCGGGGACCTGGGCGTCATGGCCGACGACGACGAGAGGCGGCTGAGCGCCCGCTGCACCGGGTTTAGTGTCAGGGAGGACCCGTTGCCGCTGCCGCTGCCGCTGACCTCCGGGACGTGCACCGGCGACATGGTTCCCTACCAGAAGGCTGCCTGGCTAGATCTCTGCAGGACTTGTCTGCTCCTTCAGTCGCTACCACAAGGCTATCCCGCAAGCTGCTGCGCTCTCCCTTTCACTTCTGTCGCACTGTGTGTTTGAGGTGTTGTGGCTAAGGCAGATGCCCGTCACCCATTATATAGTGACGCGCACGGGGTCAGAGCATCCCACCGGGTCTCATATGCCAGCCGGCAGCAGCGTCGGAAATAAGCTTTGGGTGCCGGTAAAACGTGCCACGGTTCTCGTTTCCAACTTTCCCCACTCGTGAACAGTACCCATGAGAGGCGAAAGAAAGGGCGCCGAGATCCCTTGCTCCGCCGACGGCCGGATCGCCGGTCGTCTCCCTCTCCGGCTGTCCTTGTGGCGGCGGGAGGGTGGAGGGGCCGTCGATCTGTGCCCGAGGCTTGTAGATAGTAGGGTAAGGCTCCCCATCGGCGCTGGCAGGGTGGTGGTGGCGGCGGCGATGTGGAATAAGGTTGCCGGAGCTTCTTCCCCATCACGGCGAGGCCTTGTCTGGCGGATCCGTGAAGCTTCCGGCTTTTGGTGCCCTCAGATCCGTCGATCTGGTGGGAGGTGGTGCTCTGGGCGTGGTCATCGGCGCGAAGACGACGACCTCCCTGTGGAGCTTTTGTTCCATGTTCCTCTCTTCGTCGCGGTCGGCTGCGCTCTGGCCTTCTTGCGGAGGATCTGGGGGAGGTGCGTCCTGGCTCCGGCAGTCCTCGCCGGTTGCTGTGGGCGTCTGCTCAGGAGCGAGCCCGGATCTGGCGGAGGTTCACCGGTGAAGACTTTGAAGACGGCGGCTTCTCCTTCGACGCGTAGGGCTCTTGAAGCCCCTTTCTGGAAGGACTTCCGGCTGCTTGCCGATGCAACGCTCCCCGGAGCGAAGATGGCGGCGGCGTGTCTTCCATGCGAGTCGACGGCGGCAGCGGCCGGCTCTCCCAAGGACTTTGTTGTTTTTTTCTTTCTCAGGGTGTTTGTAACCGGTGATTTCTCTTAATAAATCTGGGATTTTGGATCAAAAAAAAAACGTGCCACGGTTTGGGGGTTGGCTCCCCCACCAACGGTCCTCAAATTAAAACCCAAATGCTCAAATAATCAAGAAAAAAATTGGACTGTAAATTCGAAACCTAAATTGATGAAATTCATTAAAACACTTACGGTTTTTGAAAAGTTTAAATGAATTTTAACTAAACTTAAATTTAAATCTAGGTTGAAGAAGCTCTAGTTGACGCACTCCTTCTTGTCGTCATTGGGTGGCGGCAGCGTTGGGGTACGGCCGAGACGATGGAAGTAGAGGCAGCCTCTAGGGAGTGCCACCTCGTCCTTTCTCCTTCTTCAGCACGTGGAGGCAAGCTCCACCTTAGAAACGATCCCCCCCCCCCCACCCCCTAGCTCGATGATAGCCATGTTGGGCGAGCACGGCGTCAATGTTCCGGCCCTTCCACCAGAGCGCCCGTGACAGTTGAACGAGTTGTCGTAGGGGCCGAAGGTCGCGCCGGCCTTGTGCTCCGTAAAAAAGCGAAGGGGCCTACATCTGGCTGTCGGTGACCTAGTTGGGCTTCGCCTATGCCTTTGGTGTGACCTCGCTCCACCGCCATGCGACGTAACCGTCGTACGCGCCTCCTTCCAGCAGAGGCGGCACGGTGTATGCCCCCTTCATCGCGGTAGACTTCCACCGGCCGAGGAGCTGCCAGTCCTACGGGATGAGGAGTCCCACCTCGCACAGAGCATGCTCTTCGCCAATGGTGAGATTATGCGGCCGCTCACGCTCCTCGTCACCGCTCCAGCTCCTGCCGTCTCCGCTCCCACCGGCTTCATGGTTGTGCGAAATGGCGAGTTATGGCTAGGTTTTGGCGAAGATAGTGATATCGACTGCTAGGGTTTGAGGCGGAGACCGACCGACGCTCCCCTTTTTATCGAGCAAAGGGCAAGCGACGGGTACATGTGGGTGGGCACTATTACACCGCCGTTGGGAGCTGCGTCGTGACGCGATAGAAACCCGTGCCAATATAGGACTTATGCCGCTTAGAAAATGTTGACCGGGGCGTTATGTTTGCTGCTAGCACGGGCCCACGTGCCTTTTTTGATTCGCTGAGGGTTGCAGGCACCCCCGTTCGACCCCCTATCTAAGGGGCTGACACGGGAGTGCCGCTCAGATAAGCGAGCTCAGTTGGCTCCGACAAGGTTTAGGAGGCCTCGGTGGGGAGTGATTTTCGACCAGAGCACCGAAAAACGGTTCGGGGGGCCTTTAGGTCTCCCAGTGTAGATGCTTTTAGAGAATGGATTGAATCGTAATTTCATGGGTCACCTAGAAACGTTGGCAGCAGTTCAAAAAAAAAAAGGAACGTTGGCAGCTCTGATACTCTAGCAGGTTGCTCCGAGGAAACGGAAGCTTGAAGCATGGGCGCACCGCGATCGGAGTCAGTCAAAGAAAGTTGAGGCAGTCCGCACGCGGCCGCGGGGAGGGGCACGGCGAACCTGACCGGCGACCGGCCGCTTCACCATGCGCCATTTCTTTTCGTGGAAGACCAAGCCTAAAATGATCGGATTCATGGGCGGGCGCGCACGCACGCACGAGCGGAATTTACAAAACGAATATTTTTAACCCCGTCAGGTAATCTGGCGCCCCCATTCGAGCTGACACGCAACGTGCCCCTTCGCTTTCTTCATTACGGACGGACGTGGGGGATGACAGCGGCTGTTTCGTACTCCTACTGTACATGGTCGCCGATGCTCGGTAGAGTACTACTGTACTACTGTACACGGCGGCACTAGTTGGAACGTACAGAAACTGTAACGCATCGACCTGACCGTGGATTTTCTGTACGGAGACTCGTGGAAAGCTCGTATGCCACGCCGTAATGGAGACGAAACGAGGGTTTCCTTGCTTTCGCCGGAATGGAGACGAATTATTTACGGGCTTGTTTTGTCTGCACGTATTCCAGCCACTTGGAGAAAATTTCCTTACGTCGACCGGATCAAACTTGACCCACACCTATAGCTATCCATATTCTCTGTCTCTCGATCATCTTTGATCTTCTGCCTCCGACTAGTCCTATTTTGGGGTTTCGACCACTGAAATTCTTCAAGATGTTACCTGTTTGCCACGCTTGGTCAGCGCACCTGCTTAATCACGTCGTTAGGTACTCAAGTTGTAGTAGTCTACTAGTAGAGGTTTAGTGCCTACATAACTTGTCGCGCCTCTCTTCGCGCGGCAGCGGAATCCGAACTACTTTTATAGTGGATAATAACTTATATGTGGTATCATGCATTGTGTTATTAGTATGTTGTACACTCATCTTGAATTGGGGTGTGTGATGTTATGATAACATAGCTAGTTACCATCCAATCTCTCTTTTCATTTATTGTCATGACACGTCACCAAAATACCTTGTGATGTGTGATGTCACTAGCTAAGTTACTCCTGCTATGAGTAGTTTTACCAAGATGTATTATAGTTAGACTGCACGACCAATACCCAGTATATATCTTTGTATTTTTCATTTATTGAAATAGGCTCAAAGAGACCCAAATCCATCATTCGGAATTACAAGAACCAGGTAGGGAATATTACCACCTAAAACGGAACCTGGTCTGGTCGGACCTGAACCGGACAAAAGCAAGCTAGAGTTGGACCCAAGTTATGTCTAGGGTTTTAGGGATGTGGGACACCATAGTTGTCCCACTACCCACTCCCTATATAAGGAGCGGACCGGCGGCATGAGAACACACGCAAGACACTACGGGCGTGTTTGGTAGACTGGGGGAGGTCAGATTTTCTCACCTCATCCCACTTTTGTCAAGAGAAGTTGTTTGTTAGGTCGGCTCGGGTCAACTTCCCACTGCCCATCTTATACGGAAAATGGCCGAGAGCCCTGCCCGAGAGCGAAGCCCGAATCGAGCTTCCCTACTCATCCCGGATGAACTCATCCCGCATAACATTGTAGCCGTGGCCCCGCCAAGCCCCGCGCCCCCAGACCCCCGAACCCCACGTTCTTTCTCTCCCATTTTCCCCACCATCCTCTATCCTTCCTCTCCCTGGCGACCATACCGTGCGAGCCTGTTCCCCGTGCTCCGGCGAGATGGGCATGCATGCGATGTCGCCCATGCGGACCCCACGGCGGTGGATGCTGGCCTTGAACAGCGGGTCCAAGAACGGCGCCGCGCAGAGGGCTCTCTGCTCGTCCATGGTCATCGTCGGGTACCCTGAAGCGGACGACGACCACGACGCGGTGCGGCGGGAGCGCGCCCTTGCGCTAGCGCCGGACAACGGGCTTCTCCGGCTCGTCGAGCGCGAGCTCATGCATGGCCAGGGACGATGGCCAGGGTCGCCTCTGAGCTCCGGTTGACATGCTGCTGGAGGACGTGAGCAGCGCCGGCGAACAGGGACCCGATTGCTTTTTTGTTTTTCTATGTAAGAACCCGGTTGCTTTTTCCTTTTCTGTCCCAGGTCCTCTTTGTAAAAAAACGTGGGAGAAAATCCCAGTCCAGATTATCTCACCAAACAACATCTCAGTCCAGCTTGTTTCACCACATCCAGGCTAACAAACAAGGGATAAAATCTGAGCTGAGCTTGTATAAGAGCAACATGTATGAGTGGAGATAGTGATTCTCTGTTGCCCCGGTCTACCAAACACACCCTACCTTGGAAGGTAGGTTGTTGACACACCTCCACTCGACGTTAGTCACAGTCAGTGGTGCAGAGAAGGCCAGCACATGCTCGCCGCCGTTCCACCTTGTATGTGTGAGAGACGATAGAGGCACTTCGAGTGCGGCTAGGGCAACATTATGGTTGGTTCTCGCTGGAGTAGTTTTAAACCCTGATGGCGGCATCGACGTGGCCCAATGAAACATTGGCTTTGATCCCAGATGGAACCGAGGTATAACCATTGTCCCAATGACCCATCTATTAAATGTAGATGGGTTGCAGCCCAGTAAGGCAACCCGTGTAGTCTACAATTCCTGAAATCTCAAGGCCCATCACGTTGGTAGCTTGGGACAGCCTTGGGGGACAAAGTTTAGTCCCACATTGCTAGTTGGAAGAGAGTTGGAGTGGTATATAAGGGCTGTTGTTCTAGTCATTCCAAGTGAGTGAGAATAGAAGGAGCCCTCGCGCACTCCTCCTCCTCCGCCCGCCCCGCCTCGGCTCGGCACGTCACGCACGCACGCACATCGCGTTTCGTGACTCGAGTTCGAGTTCGAGACACACTAAAGGAAGCCTAAATTTTTGCTTGGTGCACCAACTGAGTTGGGTACGTGTCGACCTGCATGTGCATGCTCGCCGCGTGTCCCTGGCTTCCTACGCATGTCAACGCGGTCGGGGCGGCTCTCCTCCTAGGCTATACAAGGAGACCGATCAGATCTGGAGAATAGGGCTCTTAGATCTTTCTCGCGAAGTTCCTTTTGCTGTGCTACTCTCTAGTCTTCCCCATCCCGGCGACTGCGTGCACGGGCGTCCAGGAGAGCAGGCCTCCGAAACCCCGTCCGTTGAGATCCTGCACCGGGAGACGGGCGATAAGGTTTTTGGGGAGCGTCTCGGCGCGACTGCTCGCTGCTGTTCGTCTTCTTCTTCGACGGTTCGGCTGCTTCATCGACGGATCCGACAACACCATGGGCGACATCAACAACTCCCATGGTGGTGGTGGTGCTGCTGCTGGTGCGACCTTCCTGGTCGCGATGTATGTGCTTTTCCTCTCCTACCTTGCACTGCTACTTATTCCATGTTCAGATCTGATGCATGTGCTTAGTCTGATGTGTGTGGTTAAGTATGCTTGTGCATCTGTAATGTTGCTTTCGGTAATTAAACTCACACGGAAATTGCCTAATAATCCAACAATCCAAAAACCTTATATGCTTAGGCAATTTTCACCGTCTGGTTTTGCTGCTGCTCTTAAACCGAGCCCGTTTATGGGTTCTCATTTCAAGAGATGGCAGAATAAGACCCTCTTGTGGCTCACTTCTATGGGTGTGCACCGAGTTGCGGAAGGTACTCCCAGAGGACCGCTTACTCCTGAAGAGGATAAAGCGTTCGGGGATGTCACCGTAATCTTTGTGGGTGCCGTTGATACGTCCAAAACGTATCTACTTTCCCGAACACTTTTGCTATTGTTTTGCCTCTAATTTTTGTATTTTGGATACAACTAACACGGACTAACGCTGTTTTCAGCAGAATTGCTCTGGTGTCTCGTTTTTGTGTAGAAATCCAACTTTCAGGAAAATCCTCGGAATTTATACCAAAGGGCCTATTTTACCAGAAGAATCACGGAGCCAGAAGGGCAGGCCTGGGGGAGGCCTAGGGCCCCCAGATGCTAGGCCGGCGCGGCCTGGAGGGGGGGCGCGCCGCCCTAGCGTGTGGCCCCCTCGGCTGCCCTCTGACGCCCTCCTCTGGACTACTTAAAGGTTTCGATCTAAAAACGCGAGGACGGAAGTCGAAGTCGCCAGAAACCCTCCAGAACGCCGCCACATCGCGAAACTCCGTCTCGGGACCAGAAACTCCGTTCTGGCACTCCGTCGGGACGGGGAATTGGAGGAGATCATCGCCATCATCACCACCGACGCCTCTCCATCGACCATCAATGTTTTCCCCATCCATGTGTGAGTAATTCCCCCGCTGTAGGCTGAAGGGGATGGTAGGGATTGGATGAGATTGGTCATGTAATAGCATAAGATTGTTAGGGCATAGTGCCTAGTGTCCATAATTGGTACTTTGATGATATTGTTGCAACTTGTTATGCTTAATGCTTGTCACTAGGGCCTGAGTGCCATGATCTCAGATCTGAACATGTTATTGTTTCATGATGATATGCATTGTTTTATGATCTTACCTGCAAGTTGTATACACATGTCGCTGTCCGGAACCCGAGGCCCCGAAGTGACAGAAATCGGGACAACCGGTGGGGAAGGCGGTGATGTGAGGATCACATGTGTTCACGGAGTGTTAATGCTTTGCTCCGGTACTTTATTAAAAGGAGTACCTTAATATCCAGTAGATTCCCTAGAGGCCCGGCTGCCACCGGCTGGTAGGACAAAAGATGTTGTGCAAGTTTCTCATTGCGAGCACGTACGACTATATAAGGAACACATGCCTATGGATTGCTTAGTACTTGGACACCGTTTTATTATTATCTGCAAATGCCCTGCTTTGATTGTTACATGAGTTTCTCTCATCCATGCAACGCCCGTCATCCATCCCTGTGCCTACAGTATTTTAATCCTGCTGTTTATTATAATCACTACTGCTGTCTTTGTTTCACTTCTTTCTTTGTTATTTCACTACTCTACTGCTATAAAACTGTTACTACTGATAAACTCTTGCGAGCAAGTCTGTTTCCAGGTGCAGCTGAATTGACAACTCCGCTGTTAAGGATTTCAAGTATTCTTTATCTCCCCTTGTGTCGAATCAATAAATTGGGTTTTACTTCCCGCGAAGACTGTTGCGATCCCCTATACTTGTGGGTTATCAAGACTATTTTCTGGCGCCGTTGCCGGGGAGCATAGCTTTATTTGGAAGTTCACTTGGATTGATATTGTTCGCTGCAAATTCTCCATCATGGGTAAATCTCGCGATTCTAAAGTCGTCATATTACCATCCACTACAAGAAAAGGTACAACTCTGAGTACCTCTGCTGCTCTTGATTCACCATCTGTGATAAGTCAACTTGTTTCACCACCGCAAGCTTCACTTGCTGGTACTTCTGCTGAATCTGAAAATTCTCATAATATTGATGATGCTTCTGCTGTGCTTGATGATAGTGGTTCATTGGGATCCTTTCTAGATGCTACAATTGCTAGGTCTAGACAAATTGAAAATGCTGAAACTCCTAATGAAAATGCTGCTACACCTGTTAATTCACCTGAGCTTGAATACTCTAGTGATGATCCTGATGAGGATTATGTGGAGCTTAATGATGATTTTATTGATAAATGCAATGCTATTACTGATGCAAGAAAAATTAAAAAGTTTCTCGCACAACATACTGTTAGATATAAGCGGTCTCCTGATCCTAAATTTGCCACATCTCCTATAAACATTAAGGATAAAGATTATGATTTTTCTCTTGATCTATCTCATATAGCTATTGTTGAGAAAACACCCTTTTGTGGTACTAAAAAAGAAAGTGTTGTAGAACACATGAATGAACTTTCTTCTATGAGTAGCTTGTTTTCTGATGATGTCAAGATGCGCACTTATTTTGTTGCTAAATTTTTTCCTTTCTCGTTAAAGGATGACGCTAAAACTTGGTATAATAGTTTGCCTCCTGGTTCTATTAAAAGTCCAGGTGATTTGCTTGATGTTTTCTTTCGGAAATACTTTCCTGCTAGTGCTCAACATGCTGCTTTACAAAAAAATTATAGCTTTGACCAGGAAGATGGAGAGAAATTGCCTGAAGCTTGGGCAAGATTTTGCTCTCTTATTAGAGCTCGACCTGGACATGATTTGGAAAAGCATGATTTACTTGATATATTTTATAGTGGACTAACCGTTGAGTCTAGGGCATATTTGGATAGTTGTGCTGGTTGTGTTTTCAGGAAAAGAACTCCAGACGAAGCTGAAGAATTATTGGCTAAAATAGGCCGGAATCATGATGATTGGACTACACCTGAACCAACTCCGACGCCGATATTGAAGAAGAGGGGTTTAATTAAACTAAATGATGAAGATATGAGGGAAGCCAAGAAGTCTCTTAAGGAGAAAGGTATTAAATCTGAAGATGTGAAGAACTTACCTCCCATAGAAGATATATGTGAGATAATTCCCCCTTCATCCATGATCGAGGTAAACTCTCTTCAACGCTTTACTAGGGAAGATATTCCGTATTCAAAACCTCCTGCTCAATGCTTAGATGAGTTTGATAATTATATTGTTAAGCAAGAAAATTTTAATATGAGAGTAGAGAATCATCTAATGGAAAATTCTCAAGCTATTAGCAGTTTGCATGATATTGTGGAGAGAACCTCCAATGATGTTAAGATGCTTGTTAAACATTTTCAAATGGTTCAAACTCAAATTGATCAACTCACTAAAGTGCAAAATGACTTGTTAAAAAATAATTCTAAAGAGAAACATGCTTATGAAGTAACAACTAGAGGCGGTGTTTCTACCCAGGATCCTCTATATCCTGAAGGGCATCCCAAAAGAGTTGAACAAGATTCTCAACGAATTGAACCTAGTGCTCCTTCTAAGAAAAAGAAGAAGAAACATAAAAATGTTGTAGAATCCTCTGAACCTGTTAATGACCCTAATAGTATTTCTATTTCTGATGCTGAAACTGAAAGTGGTAATGAACATGATAAAGATAATGATAAGAATGATGCTTCTGATAAAGAAGAGGTTGAAGATGAACCTGAAAAGCATGCTAAAAATAAAAAGTATACTAAGGAAGATTTTATTGCTAAGAAACATGGTAATGAAAGAGAACCATGGGTTCAAAAACAAATACCTTTTCCTGCTAAGAAACTAAAATCAAAGGAAGAAGAACACTATAATAAATTTTGTGATTGGATGAAACCTTTATTCTTGTAAATCCCTTTGACTGATGCTATTAAATTGCCTCCTTATTCAAAGTATATGAAAGATATTGCCACTAACAAAAGGAAAATTCCTAATAAGGAGATTTCCACTATGCTTGCTAATTACTCTTTCAATGGCAAAGTTCCAAAGAAATTGGGCGACCCAGGTATACCTACTATTCCTTGTTCTATTAAGAATAATTATGTTAGAACTGCTCTATGTGATTTGGGAGCCAGTGTTAGTGTTATTCCTTTTTCTCTTTACAAGAGACTTTATTTAGATAAGTTGATACCGACTGATATGTCTTTGCAAATGGCTGATAAATCTACTGCTATTCATGTTGGTATATGTGAGGATGTTCCTGTTCAAGTTACTAATAACTGCTAGATATTAACTGATTTTGTTGTGTTGGAAATGCCTGAAGATGATAATATGTCTATTATTCTTGGGAGACCTTTTCTTAACACCGCAGGGGCTGTTATTGATTGCAATAAAGGAAAGGTTACTTTCAATGTTGATGACAAGGAACATACCGTTTATTTCCCCAAGAGGATTGATAAAGTGTGTGGAGTTAATACCATTTCTAATGTGAGAACTATCAAAATTGGAGCTATTGATTGTCCTATATATGAGCCTAAAGAAGGATATCAAAATCTTATGATTGGATCCATATCGATACAATTTAAGGTAACATGATTGATTTGAGGTTTATTTCTTCTTATGCTATGTAAAATTTATTTGGTGGCAAGACTTGATCAACCCTGTTAACAAATACCTTTTATATGCATAGAGGAGGTAAACAACATCTCTTTCTTCCTCCACTTGTTTTACTTGCTGTAGCACTTTTGTTTTGCAAAGTTCTTTAGTCAATTGGGGATTTCAAAAATCTTTTTCTGCCCAGTAATAATAAATTTAATACCCAGAAATGTGCATTTTTCAAAGTTTTCAAAAATTCACAAAAATTATACCGTTGGTCCTATTTTTCGAAGACGCACCTGGGAGCACCTGGGGATGACCAGTGGGGCACCCCAGGGTGCACCCCACAGGCCGGCGCGGCCAGCAAGGGGGGCGTGCCACCCTGTTGTGTGGGGCCCTCTTTGCCTCACTTATTCATCTCTTCCTCCCACTCTCTTCTCTCTCCCGAAAAAACTCGCACCAGCTTTCTCTCACTCGCGTTTCTGCTCAAGAGCTCAAGATTTCTCGATCTCTTTGCTCAGCCCAGATTTCTGTCTGAAATTTGGCACATTTGCTCTCCGGTATGTGACTCCTCCGATTATCCAAGTAGAATTTTGTTTGGTTGAGTATATCTTGAATATTTTGCTGCTGTAGGTAACATGTTTAGTGAGCTTGCATGCTTGTTCTAAGTTGTAAAAACTAGTTTTGATGCATGATTAGTACTCTAGCAAGTTCCTATGGTAGTTTCCCTCAATTATATGTCACCAAATCAAATTTTATAATGTTTGTTGCAAAATTTCAGAAAAGGAAGATGGATAATTACAACTTTGGAGAAGTGTTTGAGAGAGAGACGACAAGCACGGGAAGGCCCTCTAGGACCGCCACCCGATTCAGGCGATCCTATAATGAGGACGTCATCGCGCCAAGCTTCGAGCCCGAAGAGGACAATGGAGTCCCTAACGCTTCATATTTCCCATGTTATGACTTTTTGAGTGATGCATGGTTGCTGAATGATTTCTTGAACCTCGTTGATAAGGCGGGCTTAACCACCTATATGGGAGATGAAAGGGAGCAATACATCATGCTCACTAAAATCTTTGTTGAGAGCTTCAAGTTCAACAACAAGCACTATCACCCGACGGTTGCATTCAAGATCTACGGTAATCCTGTTACTATGAAATTGGAAGAATTTTGTGTTGCATTAGATATTGCCCCTGTAGGTACAGCGAAGAGGATTGAGGACAATCCCAGGGCTTTGCTTGAGCTCTATCGAGAGATCACCAACGATGATTGCCGCACCATTCAGCGTGGCAAGATAAGAAACATCCAACTCCCCGCCATTAAGTATTTTGCTTATTACCTTGCTACTAGCATTCTTGGTAGGGAGAACACTAGCAATATTTCTAGCTATCATCTTGCTTTCTTAATTGCTGCACTCACTGGAGAGACACCTTATCATCTTGGTGCTCTTATTGCTCGCCGCTTGTCTAGCAGGGGGCCTATGTTTGGAGGAATTATTGCATCACGCATTTTATCACATCTAGAACTTCCTCTTGATCCTACTGATGTGCAATTAACTCCTATAAGACTTGATATTGCTGCTATGAAGAGCCATCATTTTGTTACAGCCGACTCTAGTTCAGATAATATGGTCTATAGAATGTTGTTTGCTGACGGGGATGAGAGGGAAATCCCTTTGCCACAGCCGGATTTGTTCAGTGTTGACAGGAAACCATGGTCGCGCTCTAAGGAGGAGGTGGATGAGAAAATGAAGATACAAGGCTTCCACCAGTAGCATGACTCCGAGGACGCCGAGCCCTCCTACGACTACACCGTCACGTATCCGGGTACTTCTTCCAGCACATACCCGGAATATGATCCATCTTCGTTGTACTACGGAGGTGCTACTTCATGGGCACCATGGGTTTGATCTCCACTTAGGCCAAAAGCCTAAACTTGGGGGGAGGTATACCGGCATCACTCATTCTTTGCATATTATGGTTTCTGGATACTTGTATTACTTGTTTAGTTTCTTTAAGTGGTTTTCTAATAAGAGGGAGATGATATTTGGGGAAGTGCTGCCTGAAAACAGATTCTGGACTATTAACAAAAAAAATTCTCAAAAATAGCCAGAACGTTATTTTGCAAAGCCAATTTTTGTGCATGTTCCCCAGGTTGTTATCTAACTTTCATTAGTTGAACACTTTTCGATCTGAGCAGCGGAAGAATTTCTTAAAAATCGATTACTGTACTGCTATCAAGTTTGACGAATTCCTGCTGCCTTGTGTTTATGTGACTTTTCTAGTTTTCATTTTCTTGTTTTTGCTTTGTTTCTTTCCTAAAACACAAAAAGACCAAAAATATTTCTGTTGTTTCTCTTCAGCATTTGCTTATTTTGGTTTCTTGCTTTTATTTTGCTTTATTTTCTATCGTTGGTTTGCTATAAGAAAATCCAAAAAGATTTTGCTTTGTTTGCTTGTTTCCTTTTGTTCTTGCTTCCAATTCGAAAACACCAAAAATATTTGTTGTTCTTCTTTGGTTTTGTAAAGTTCATTATGAGTTCAATGGTCTTCGGTGGCTGGAGCGTAGTTTTCATTTCATATTATTCAAGCTACACAAGTGAAAGGCAATAATGACGATCTACGACAATTCGACTGTGGTGAGAGGCTGGTATGAACTCTATTTGTTTTCATTTTTGTACATATACTCATCCATGTGAGCATGCTTAGTTGGTTCGTGTGAGGTATATATCATTTAAGAAAGTCTAGTAGTTCATGATCTCTCATGTTTAGCTCCAATTTATTAATATGAGTAGCATGTCATGGATGTTTGCTTGCATTGTTTTATTCATAAATAGGTATGACATTGTGGTATCCTCCTCTGAATAATCCATTCAAATCGACTTGGCACATGCTCACGCATGCATATGACTAAACAAAAGTCAATTAAGCCTCGATGATTTACATTGCTTCAGAGTTCTTGTATCACTTTTATGCCTCTGTTAATTTATTTTGCCGCAAGCATGATTATGACAGTGACTGCTCTCTTGATTTGTCGCTCCCCAGTCTATTGCTAGCCTTCACTTGTACTGAGCGGGAATGCTGCTCGTGCTTCCAAACCCCTGAAAACCAAGTTGTTCCAAAGTGTCCACCATAAATACCTATGCATGGCATTTCAAACCATTCCAAGTAAATTCTCATGCGCTACCTTTAAACCTTCAAAATGCTTCTCAATTTGTGTAATGTTTTATAGCTCATGAGGAAGTATGTGGTGTTTATCTTTCAACCTTGTCATTTACTTTTGAAGGACTTTCATAATAAGAGCTGGCAACGGGGTGCCCAGCCCCAATTAATAACTTCATTAATAATTCTCTTCACACGTTTTGCTCTGATTCATCAGTAAGCAACTTAATTTTGCAAATAGACACTCATCCATGGTATGAGATTGATGGAAGGCACCCGAGGATTCGGTTGGCCATGGCTTGTGTAAACAAAGGTTGGGGGAGTGTCACTCATAATAAAAACTAAAGTACGTGTGTAAACAAAAGAGAAGAGGGATGATCTACCTTGCTGGTAGAAATAACGTCCTTCATGGGAGCCGCTCTTGAAAGTCTGGTTCGCGAGGTAGTTGGAGTACCCATTACCATTCGTTGACAACAACAAACACCTCTCAAAATAATGTTACTCCTGTTTTAAAAATGAAAAGCTCTAGCGCATGTTAATCCCTGCTTCCCTCTGCGAAGAGTCAATCTTTTACTTTCATGTTGTGTCACCATCCTTTCTTTGAGTACTTTCTTGAGAGCACAACTGTCATTCTTAGTATAATATGCTTGTCCCAAAATATGATTGACTGTGGAATAACTTTGATGCTTTTACCTTTGACAATCTCTATTTCTAGTCTTTCTATGAACCTCAGAGGTGCCTGGGCATTTATGTTTTGCTGTTCAAATTCGGGCAAGCGAGATACCACTTTATCATACCCTTTTATGAACATTGCAATCCTGCTTATAGATATGATTCATGATGCTTATTATTAATTGTTGGTACCTTTCCATGATTGACATAGCTATTAGATGATCTTATTTGCATGTATCTTATTATGAACTGCCTAAGTGTTAGCCATATCATGAGAATATTTACATCATATGAGCAAATGTGTTCGTGAAAGTTCTTTTATCGCACTCAGTTGTTAACTGAATTGCTTGAGGACAAGCAATAAGCTAAGCTTGGGGGGAGTTGATACGTCCAAAACGTATCTACTTTCCCGAACACTTTTGCTATTGTTTTGCCTCTAATTTGTGTATTTTGGATCCAACTAACACGGAGTAACGCTGTTTTCAGCAGAATTGCTCTGGTGTCTCGTTTTTGTGCAGAAATCCAACTTTCAGGAAAATCCTCGGAATTTGTACCAAAGGGCCTATTTTACCAGAAGAATCACGGAGCCAGAAGGGCAGACCTGGGGGAGGCCCAGGGCCCCCAGACGCTAGGCCGGCGCGGCCTGGAGGGGGGGCGCGCCGCCCTAGCGTATGGCCCCCTCGGCTGCCCTCTGACGCCCTCCTCTGGACTACTTAAAGGTTTCGATCTAAAAACGCGAGGACGGAAGTCGAAGTCGCCAGAAACCCTCCAGAACGCCGCCACATCGCGAAACTCCGTCTCAGGACCAGAAACTCCGTTCTGGCACTCCACCGGGATGGGGAATTGGAGGAGATCATCGCCATCATCACCACCGACGCCTCTCCATCGACCAGCAATGTTTTCCCCATCCATGTGTGAGTAATTCCCCCGCTGTAGGCTGAAGGGGATGGTAGGGATTGGATGAGATTGGTCATGTAATAGCATAAGATTGTTAGGGAATAGTGCCTAGTGTCCGTAATTGGTACTTTGATGATATTGTTGCAACTTGTTATGCTTAATGCTTGTCACTAGGGCCCGAGTGCCATGATCTCAGATCTGAACATGTTATTGTTTCATGATGATATGCATTGTTTTATGATCTTACTTGCAAGTTGTATACACATGTCGCTGTCCGGAACCCGAGGCCCCGAAGTGACAGAAATCGGGACAACCGGAGGGGAAGGCGGTGATGTGAGGATCACATGTGTTCACGGAGTGTCAATGCTTTGCGCCGGTACTTTATTAAAAGGAGTACCTTAATATCCAGTAGATTCCCTAGAGGCCCGGCTGCCACCGGCTGGTAGGACAAAAGATGTTGTGCAAGTTTCTCATTGCGAGCACGTACGACTATATATGGAACACATGCCTATGGATTGCTTAGTACTTGGACACCGTTTTATTATTATCTGCAAATGCCCTGCTTTGATTGTTACATGCGTTTCTCTCATCCATGCAACGCCCGTCATCCATCCCTGTGCCTACAGTATTTTAATCCTGCTGTTTATTATAATCACTACTGCTGTCTTTGTTTCACTGCTGCTGTTATTTCACTACTGCTACTGCTATAAAACTTTTACTACTGATAAACTCTTGCGAGCAAGTCTGTTTCCAGGTGCAGCTGAATTGACAACTCCGCTGTTAAGGCTTTCAAGTATTCTTTGTCTCCCCTTGTGTCGAATCAATAAATTGGGTTTTACTTCCCGCGAAGACTGTTGCGATCCCCTATACTTGTGGGTTATCAGCCGTCCTAAATGTGCTTGGAGACAAGTTGGTTGATACTTATCTGCACATGCGAAATGGGAAGGAACTGTGGGATGCACTGGACGCTAAGTTTGGTGCTGCCGATGCCGGAGGTGAACTGTATGCTATGGAACAGTTCAATGACTACAGAATGGTTGAGAATCGATCTGTGGTAGAACAGGCTCATGAGATACATATCATGGCAAAGGAACTTGAGTTCCTCAAGTGTGTGCTGCCGAACAAGTTTGTCGCGGGATGCATTGTCGCTAAGCTTCCCCCTTCATGGAGGAACTTTGACACTTCCCTGAAACATCAGCGGCATGAGTTTTCTGTTGAGAATATCATGGGCTCTCTGGATGTTGAGGAGAAGACGAGGGAAAAAGACAAACACACTGGAGGAACCGAGGGACGTTCTGCTGCCAGTATGGTACAGAAAAATGCCCACAAGTCCAAGGGAAAGAACAAGGGAGTCTCCCAGACTACCAACTTCAAGAAGAAGGGAAAAACGGAGAAGAAAGATCCTTGCTGGGTGTGTGGCGAGACGGGCCATTGGGCTAATCGTTGTCCACAACGCAAAGGAAAGAAATGTCAGGCTGGACAGAACTCTGTCAGCATGATCATTGGCAACACAGAGGAAGGAACTACAGGGTTTGGTAATATATTACCTACTGTTCTTTCGGTGTTTCAGCCCACAGAATGGTGGGTTGATACAGGTGCCAATGTTCATGTGTGTGCTGACATCTCCATGTTTACCTCTTATCAAGCCCGAGGTTCCTCAGTAATGATGGGGAATGGGTTACAGGCTACTTTTCGTGGTGTTGGAACAGTAGATCTGAAGTTTACTTCGGGAAAGATCGTTGATACGTCTCAAACGTATCTATAATTTCTTATGTTCCATGCTACTTTTATGATGATACTCACATGTTTTATACACACTTTATGTCATATTTATGCATTTTTCGGCACTAACCTATTGACAAGATGCCGAAGAGCCAGTTGCTATTTTTGGTTTCAGAAATCCTACAAAGGAAATATTCTCGGAATTGGACGAAATCAACGTCCAGGGTCTTATTTTTCCACGAAGCTTCCAGAAGACCGAAGGAGATACGAAGTGGGGCCACGAGGTGGCGCCACACTAAGGTGGCGCGGCCAAGGAGGGGCCCGCGCCGCCATGTTGTGTGGGCCCCTCGTGACGCCCCTAAACCTACCCTTCCGCCTACTTAAAGCCTTCGTCGCGAAAACCCCAGTACCGAGAGCCACGATACGGAAAAACTTCCAGAGACGCCGCCGCCAATCCCATCTCGGGGGATTCAGGATATCGTCTCCGGCACCCTGCCGGAGAGGGGAATCATCTCCCGGAGGACTCTTCATCACCATGATCGCCTCCGGATTGATGTGTGAGTAGTTCACCCCTGGACTATGGGTCCATAGCAGTAGCTAGATGGTTGTCTTCTCCTCATGTGCTATCATTGTTTGATCTTGTGAGCTGCCTAACATGATCAAGATCATCTATTTGTAATGCTACATGTTGCGTTTGTTGGGATCTGATGAATATGGAATACTATGTTATGTTGATTATCAATCTATCATATATGTGTTATTTATGATCTTGCATGCTCTTCGTTGCTAGTCGAAGCTCTGGCCAAGTTGATACTTGTAACTCCAAGAGGGAGTATTTATGCTCGATAGTGGGTTCATGCCTCCATTTAATCTGGGACAGTGACAGAAAGTTCTAAGGTTGTGGATGTGCTGTTGCCACTAGGGATAAAACATCAATTCTTTGTCTAAGGATATTTGTGTTAAATACATTACGCACCATACTATTGACGCGTAAAGCACACGCCCGTTGGGAACCCCAAGTGGAAGGTGTGATGCGTACAGCAGCAAGTTTCCCTCAGTAAGAAACCAAGGTTTATCGAACCAGTAGGAGTCAAGAAGCACGCTGAAGGTTGATGGCGGCGGAGTGTAGTGCGGCGCAACACCAGGGATTCCGGCGCCAACGTGGAACCTGCACAACACAACCAAAATACTTTGCCCCAACTTAACAGTGAGGTTGTCAATCTCATCGGCTTGCTGTAACAAAGGATTAGATGTATAGTGTGGAAGATGATGTTTGCAGAGAACAGTAGAACGAGCATTGCAGTAGATTGTATTCAATGTAAAAGAATGGACCGGGGTCCACAGTTCACTAGTGGTGTCTCTCCCATAAGAAATAGCATGTTGGGTGAACAAATTACAGTTGGGCAATTGACAAATACAGATGGCATGACAATGCACATACATGTTATGATGAGTAGTGTGAGATTTAATTGGGCATTACGACAAAGTACATAGACCGCTATCCAACATGCATCTATGCCTAAAAAGTCCACCTTCAGGTTATCATCCGAACCCCTTCCAGTATTAAGTTGCAAACAACAGACAATTGCATTAAGTATGGTGCATAATGTAATCAACAAATACATCCTTAGACATAGCATTGATGTTTTATCCCTAGTGGCAACAGCACATCCACAACCTTAGAACTTTCTGTCACTGTCCCAGATTTAATGGAGGCATGAACCCACTATCGAGCATAAATACTCCCTCTTGGAGTTACAAGTAACGACTTGGCCAGAGCCTCTACTAATAACGGAGAGCATGCAAGATCATAAACAACACATAGATGATAGATTGATAATCAACATAACATTGCATTCATTATTCATCGGATCCCAACAAACGACACATGTAGCATTACAGATAGATGATCTTGATCATGTTAGGCAGCTCACAAGATCCAACAATGATAGCACAATTAGGAGAAGACGACCATCTAGCTACTGCTATGGACCCATAGTACAAGGGTGAACTACTCACACATCAATCCGGAGGTGACCATGGCGGTGAAGAGTCCTCCGGGAGATGATTCCCCTCTCCGGCAGGGTGCCGGAGGCGATCTCCTGAATCCCCCGAGATGGGATTGGCGGCGGCGGCGTCTCTGGAAGGTTTTCCGTATCGTGGCTATCGGTACTGGAACTATTATCGACGAAGGCTTCTTATAGGCGAAGAGGTAGGTTTAGGGGCGACGCGGGGGACCCACACAGTAGGGCCGCGCGGCCAGGGCCAGGGCCGCGCCGCCCTAGCGTGGCGTCGCCTCATCGCCCCACTTCTTATCTCCTCCGGTGTTCTGGAAGCTTCGTGGAAAAATAAGATCCTGGGCGTTGATTTTGTCCAATTACGAGAATATTTCCTTACTAGGATTTCTGAAACCAAAAACAACAGAAAACAGCAACTGGCTCTTCGGCATCTTGTTAATAGGTTAGTGCCGAAAAATGCATAAATATGACATAAAGTATGTATAAAACATGTAGGTATTGTCATAAAACAAGCATGGAACATAAGAAATTATCGATACGTTGGAGACGTATCACACAACAATGCAAAAAAATTAAGATAAGGAGAGGTTGCTACAGTAGTAACAACTTCCAAGACTCAAATATAAAACAAAAGTGCAGAAGTAAAATCATGGGTTGTCTCCCATAAGCACTTTTCTTTAACGCCTTCCAGCTAGGCGCAGAAAGTGTGTATCAAGTAACATCAAGAGATGAAGCATCAACATCATAATCTATTATATATTAAAAGTAAATTAGGGGCTACCAGAAATTAGAGAATTAGCTAGAAAATCCCACAATAATCAGAAACATCCGACCGTTAATTTTAGTAGTTAACTGTTTATAGCCAATGGATCTTGGATATAAATTACTGACATGATAGTTAGAAAAAATTACCCACCAATGCCCTCCATAACTTTTTTCACATCGCTGTAACACCCCAAATTTCAAAATAAAGAGAAAATGAATTTCCTTTTTCCAAAAATGAGAACCAACAAAAACTTTTCTTAAATAGAGTGCTATGCTTAGTGCTCCTAGCTAATATTTGTGTTTTGCCATGATGAGTGTTATTATGCTTATGTGAAAAACCCTAAAACCCTAAAGTGATCAAGTGAAGATCACAAACCAAATAAAATGAAAAGAGAAAGAAATCCAATAAGAAAAACCCTAAACCCTAACCTCCTCAATAATCATTTGGATCTTTTTTGAGAAACCTAAAATAAAAGAAAAGGCATATGTGGGCCTATAGCCATAATATATAAATCTTGAACCCTACCTTTTCTTTTTTTGCTAAATGGTGGTGAACCATTGCAAAACTTATTAAACCCTAAACCACATCCCTCTTGTCATCAATCTTTGAGAAATAAAATAAAAGGGAAAAATCTTATTTAAGAAAGAGGCATACATGCCTATGGCTATTTTGTAAAACTTTACCCTAGGCCTTTCTACTTTATTTAGAGGAATGGAAAACCTTCTTAAACCTTATCTAGTACTTCTCCAACCCAATCCAAAATGAAACAAAAGATTGTTAAAAAGAAAGTAATAATGCCATAGAGGCATATGAGAGCAAAATATCAAATCTGTGAAATTGAGGATCTTGACCCTAAGACTTCTAGTGAATGGTTGGATCACTCCTATATACCATTTCAACACTCAACAACATCAATTGGGTCAAGCCTAGCCAAATTAACAATCAAATGCCACGTATGCATAGAGGCATATGTGACACATAGCCATTTTCACCAATTCTTGTCCTATGCACTTCTACCCTAACCAAATGGTGTGAAACCATCTCTAAACCTAATCTAACCCTAAATTGACCCTCAACCTTGCTCAAGTAAAGCAAGGGGAGCACATTACAAGAATAAGAAAAATTGACCTGTCACCTCTCATGCATTATGGCCAGTTTTACAAATCTTTGAGCAAGACCTTTTGGAATGGTTTCAATGGTTTGAGAATGTTTCTAAACTAATAAGAGTCACATTAGAGTCAACAAAAGTCAACTCAAATGGAGAGAAATCAAATAGTGAGATAACTCCATTTTTCACTCATACACACCTTTAGCCAAATTATCCAATCTTGACCTAGCCACCTCCATTGCCTCAAAATGGTTGGAACCTTTCACCTAACTCAATCTAACACCAAATAAACCTCACTCTTGTCAAATTGAAGCAAAGAGGAATAAAAGAATAAAAGCTAGAATTTCACAAAACCCTCACATATGGCTTATGCCATTTTTATAAATTTTGACCCTAGACCATTTTGGCCTTCACCATTAGTTGTAATAGGATACTAAACACTTATTACAACTTTTGGAATCAAAGAAACCCAATTCAAATCAAATTCAAACTCAATTGGAGATCACATGTGATATTGGTCAAATCTGCCAATTTTAGTCTGATCACTACTTTGAGCCCTTACCATTCAATTTTCTCAAACTAACTCTTGCTAACTCTTGGCACCATTTCAAAGTCAACATCAAGGTGAACACTTTTTGTAAAGACCCCCTGGCCAAAATCATTTTTGATCTTTTGCTATGCTCATCCAAAGTTGGCACTTTTTATTATGGGGAACAATCTCCCACTTATCAAATTTTGCCCTTCCTTGAATTTCTAAATTCCACCACCACACATAGTTGTCTCTGGTCCAATACAACCTATCTAAACCCACACAATTCAAGTTGGCCAACTATTTTGAATCAAACCAAATTGGGACAAAATTTGTGAAATGCAAATAGGGAACTATTTGACACTATTTGAAATAGTGTCCTAGCTAACCCTACCCTGCCCCAAATCACTCCACCTTGATCTCTTGTCCCCTCTCACCCTCTCCATGCACAGCAACCCTAGGAGGAGCTGCCCAAGCATGCATGCCATGGCCATGCCGGCCATGGTCACCATGGACACCATCCCCTCCTCTCCTC
This sequence comes from Lolium perenne, assembly GCF_019359855.2. NCBI lineage: Eukaryota > Viridiplantae > Streptophyta > Magnoliopsida > Poales > Poaceae > Lolium > Lolium perenne. The sequence continues at coordinate 121,417,345 of NC_067250.2, read as the reverse complement.
TCACCACCACACCCTGCCATCATGTCCCCTGGACCCCCTTTGCTCCCCTGCATCCAACCATAGCCACCATCGCCGGAGAAGAGGACCCCACTGGTGGCACACGTCGTGCCCAGAGCGCCCAGGGCCATGCCGAGGGCGTCGTGCGCGCGCCCGTGGACATGCCCTGGCCACGAGTCGCCTCGCCGCAGCACACCTCCCCTGGCCCCCCTCTCTGCACCCTGAGCATCGCCGCCGTGACCAGAACCCGCCAGACACGCGCCGTGCCTCGCGCAAGCACCACCGCCGTCGACATCATCGCCGAAATCCCGCGCCCGTGCCGCTAGAGCTCGGCGTCGCGCGCGCCAACCAGACCGTCCCCCACCTCGTACCCTGGCTCCCTAGCACCGCCTGGACCTCGCCTAGCTCGTGCTGAAGACGCCGACCCACTTCCCTCGCCGGAGACGCCGTGTCGCTGTCGACCTGCCGCACCCCGCCCGGCCATCTTGCAACCTATAAAAGGAGCGCTCCTCCTCCTCCTCTGAGCACACCAAGCAACTTCCCTCCCTCCTCTGAGCCTCCTCGCCCTCTCTACACGCCACATTGCTCGCCACCGCCGCCCAATTGCAACCTCGCCGCCCGAGAGCCGCCGCAGAGCAATCCGACGCTACCATCCACCCCCTGAGCTCCGGCGACCATCGTTGAGTTCGCCGTCGTCAACACCATCGCCCTGCATCAGCGCCACCTCTCGCCGACATCCCAGCTCGCCGTCGACCCCCTACCGCCGCCGCTGCAGCAAGGTCCTCTCGTCGTCGACGACGACGACGCCCAGCCGTCCGATCTCCTTCTGATCGTACGTCCCACAATCCTCCATACCGTTTCGGTAAGCCTCCGTCGCTGACATGCGGGTCCCCCTGTCAGCTGGCCCGCTGCGCTGGACGCACTGCTGGGCCGGCCCAACTCTTCCTCCCTGGCATTTTAAATCTTTCGGCCCAGATTATTTTCCCGCCTAGCCCATCTAGCTAAAGTCAATTAATTCAATTCAAGTTTTTCCAATACTGAACCCCACTTTGAAATTCAATATTTTCAAATCTACTGAACCAAAATTGATGAATTTTATACCGTTGGAAAGCTAGTGAAATTATCTATCAAATGCCACTGGTCCCATCTCAAATTTATTTGTAGAATTAATGTAGCAAAATAAACAAGACAGGGACTTTTCTGCCTTAGAATAATTCTTAAAAATCAACCAAAATAGATATTGAGTCAATTCCAACTCCAATAGCTCACATTTGACTTACACTAATTGTTTATGCAAGAAAATGGTGTGGTCACTTTACATGATCATGCCCTAGTTTAAGTAGTGGATAATATGGCTAGTTTAACTAGTTGATATTGTCCAAAACTATTAAGTAATTCTTATGAAGTCTTATACTTCATTTAAATCTTGTCTCAAATGAATTCATGTGATGTTTGGACCCCTGGCCAAATTCACTTATATGAATTACTTAGAGATTTAAATCGTTTGTAGTGTTATTAAATGGTATGAGGTACTTTACCTCATTTAAATCAATTTCTCAAATGATGATGAATGGTTGACTTGAGTCAACATGATTTCATGTATGATTGTTTGAGAAATTAAATCTTAAGAAGATTTCAATGAGAGAAAAGTATTTCTCCAGAACCATATGGAAATTATCTTTTACATATGTAAGGAGAGGAAATTATCTTCCTCAAGCAACACAACCAATGCACCTAATTATAGTATTTGTGTGAATAGAATAATTGGTGTGAGTACAAGTAATGTTAGAATAGCCAATGAATTGTTGATATTGTTAAATCACCTCAATGGTAGTTGTTAACCTAGTTACAACTATGTGTTAAATCATATGAGAGGTTTCCCTCTCATTTAAATCTTGGTCTCAAGTAGTTCAACATGAGGTATGGACCATGGTCTATATAACCTCATATTGAGTTATTTGGTGACATTAAATCACTACCATGTTAGTATTAAATTGTATGAGGTATGGAACCTCATTTAAATCATTTTCTCAAATGATGAGTATGATGAGGTTGACTTTGGTCAACCTAGGTCATATATTATTCATAAGAGAAATTAAATCTTAATAAGATAATGAGAGGAAATTATTTCTCTAAGTAATTGAAAGTAACACCTAAGTTAGTATGAGAGGAAGTTATTTTCTTAAATAAGAAAGGAACACATCCACCCACTTAATGGTAGTGTGTGAGGCTAGTTTAAGTTGTGTAAAGCTTGTGTGTGTTTAGTTTAGTATGTAAGTTTGGTATGATGATTGTGTACCCCGCATTCGTATTTTAGACGCTAGTACCGGAGACCATCAGGAAGAGGAGGACTTCTACAAAGAGGAAGGAGAAGAGAACTTGGACCCTCACTTCAACCAAGGCAAGCTATACTCTTGCAAGCCAATACCAATGCAAGTTATAATGTTGCAGCTAATATTCTTGCAAAGTGTAAAGCCCCTTGGGGCAAGGCACCATCTTTTCTTACATAAGCCTATCCCAAGTTTATATCTTACCAGTTTTTACTTGTTTTCCCAAGAAGTTACTTTTATAGTTAACTTGGGTCAAAGTAGAGAAATTTACTAGACTAGTAAAGTTAGTCTCCCTCAAGCAAAGCAAGAGAATACTCTTGCAAAGTGCAAAGCTCACCATGAGCAAGGCATTACCCAATTTACTTTATGCTTATGATCCTATTTCCCAGTTTTACTTTACAAGCTTTATTTACTTTTGTTTTATCAAAGTACTTTTGGATTCATGATTCACTTGGTTAGTATTGGATTAGTACAAGAGTATCAAGTTAGCCTAGAAGCAAAACAAAGTACCTAGCACCCCATCATACTTAGATGCTAGTGCTAAATTAAAGATGACTAGTCTGGATGGGAACAAGTGTGTATGAAATGACTTTGAAAACCTTGGAATGATGAGTCATTCTATTGAAAGCTTTTGAAGGTGGATATGACGGGTGAATGACTTGGTGAATTTTACAAAAACACTGATGGTTGGGTTCGGATGCGATACCATTCCAATTTTACAAGTACCCCCACAATACCTGAATCTGGGTAGGGCTTAACCGGAAGTTTGTGTGTCTTAGTATGGGTTCCCTCTAAACAAGCGTCATCGGGGTTATGCCGAAAGCTGCCTCTACCACAATAGAAACGATATGATATGATGCGAAATGAGGTGAATGTCCGGCCCAAGCCTGTGCGGTTCCAGTGCTGACTGTCTGTCTTCACTGGGAGGCCAAGCTCATGGGGAGAGGTGCCTATACTAGGGTATGTAAATGAAAGGTTATGATTGGTAGTTCGCGTACTGCGTACGATAAATCAGGGCCAGTTACCCCTGACGAACTATTGCAATTGTTGTGGCACAAGTGTACAACCTCTGCAGAGTTAAACCTATTCAAATAGCCGCGTCCTCGGTTATGGACAGTTGGAAAGGCCATACCGTTCCGTCATCAGAACTTTTCGAAAACTATGAATGGTGAAGGGTGACTTGTGAATTTGAACTGGAAAGGTGACATTGACGTTGAATCACTACGGAGTTGTGGGAATGACACTAATGTTACCACTTGAGTTAGTTAGCACATGAAGAGTTGTTTACAAAAATGTTTGTGAACTAAAATTGGCTTTATGCAAAATAAACTAGAGCTTAGCACCCCTTACTAGAATTGTTATCGCTTACCTTAGTATTAGTTTGCGAGTACTTTAAAGTACTCACGGCTGTGTCCCTGGCTATTCAAATGGCCAGACTAGGAAGAGGAGCAGAACTATCAAGATGACGACCAGCAGGACGCCTACGACAACTAGGGAATCTTCTGACGTCAGACGTTGGCCTGTGGAGTAGAGAGTCCCTTCTATTTACGCTTCCGCTATGAAACTATGAACTTTGTGTATGTTGATCAATAGATCAACTCTTTGTGTAATATTGGATCATGTGATCTCTATTTGTAAGACGAATATGGTATGTAATGAATGATGACTTATGATATTCAACTGTTATGTCTCGCAACAACAATATTCCTGGGATTGCGATGTATGGCATAACAGGCATCTGGACTTAAAAATCCGGGTGTTGACAAGTTGGTATCAGAGCCATTGTTTGACCTTAGGAGACCCTAGTTAGAATGGACGTCTGAAAAACTAGTTTCCCAAAAACCCATGAAGTGAATATTTGTGAAAACTGGTTCTTACTCTTATCCTTGAGATCTTTTGCAAAAATGAGAAATCGGTACTTTACTTTCTTTGCAAGCCTACCTAAAATGTTGCACACTTGACTACTTCTTTAACTTACTTCTCCTAATGGCACAGATGAAGTACCAATGGGAGTCCTATCAGCTTGGTCCCGGAGGCGACCTAAGATTCGAAAAGGAGTTGAAGCAACTAGTGGAATATCTAGGACATCCGTATCCCGAATTCTTCGGAATACCCCTCAAAACTCAGTTAGGAGAACCACCTCGGTGGGACGTTTCTACTGATCTACGAAGGAAGCTTGATGCCCCGGTATGGGAAACCATCTGGTTTTCTGTAACGGGAAGCACTTGGGAGGAAGGACTAGTCAAAGCTATGCAAGAAGCAGTTTCCCGTCTGTGTGGACAAAATGAGGACAAGATCAAGAACACTCGTTTCATCTACTACCCAAGACATGACTCCATGGGAAGACCGATGACCATGCCCCCAACCCCAGAGATGAACCCCTATGTAGCCCATCAGGACTTCAGGCAGTACAAAACCCGCAGGGATTTGGACAACGCCCTCGTCTCTCGCCAAGCACATCACCCGTGAAGAAGAAGAATCCACCCGGAAGAGTAGTATCACCCCAGCACTTAAGTAGGTGTGAGTTGTATCAGGATCCCCTTGTATCGTAGAGCGAATGAATGGTTCTTCAAACCAACGGTGTGTTAGATTTGTAATGTGTGATGTTTGGTATGAATGAAAAAGTGTTGCTGGTTTTTACCCCCTCAACACTACTCAAGTTTTCAAGTTTTGAACTTTTTGAACTTTAACTCAAACAGACCATAGAAGTTTCCCTCTTATCTTATCATCTACCTCAATCTTCAGATGGCCCCTCCTACCCGCAACAACTCCCGTGCCCAGGCCAACCAGATGCACATTGAGCACGCTAAGATGACTGATGCCATCAAAATCCTTGCAATGGAGCGCAAGGCACTACGCCATCAACACGCCAAGAAGGACTACCTCATTGCTCGCCTCCGCGTGAGGATAGCATCACTGGAGCAGCTCACCCCAATGCCCAACCATGCCCCCAGAGGCAAGTCCACGGTGACTTGCTATGCATGTGGTGTTACTGGTCATTACTCTAAAAAGTGCCCGATGAAAGCCGCCAACAACGCCCCAAGGACTGGAAGCAATGCTGTACCTATTGCTCAAAAAGACAAGTCAACGGTAACCTGCTACGAATGTCGAACTGTGGGTCATTACTCCAATGAATGCCCCAAGAAGCTTGCCAAGACTGCCCCCAATACTGTTGCACCTGCTCAGCAACAGCGCCGTATCGCAACTAGAAGAAAGTTTGCTCCAAACTACCCGAACAACCGCAACGGTCGCTACTACAACATGACGGCCACCGAAGCGCAAGAAGCACCTCAGAATATGCCAAGTATGTTTCCTGCTAAATCATATCACCCAATCTCTCTTAGGAACCTAACTCTTCTTAAAATCTCGGGACGAGATTTGTTTAAGGGGGAAGGGTTTGTACCACCCCAAATTTCAAAATAAAGAGAAAATGAATTTCCTTTTTCCAAAAATGAGAACCAACAAAAACTTTTCTTAAATAGAGTGCTATGCTTAGTGCTCCTAGCTAATATTTGTGTTTTGCCATGATGAGTGTTATTATGCTTATGTGAAAAACCCTAAAACCCTAAAGTGATCAAGTGAAGATCACAAACCAAATAAAATGAAAAGAGAAAGAAATCCAATAAGAAAAACCCTAAACCCTAACCTCCTCAATAATCATTTGGATCTTTTTTGAGAAACCTAAAATAAAAGAAAAGGCATATGTGGGCCTATAGCCATAATATATAAATCTTGAACCCTACCTTTTCTTTTTTTGCTAAATGGTGGTGAACCATTGCAAAACTTATTAAACCCTAAACCACATCCCTCTTGTCATCAATCTTTGAGAAATAAAATAAAAGGGAAAAATCTTATTTAAGAAAGAGGCATATATGCCTATGGCTATTTTGTAAAACTTTACCCTAGGCCTTTCTACTTTATTTAGAGGAATGGAAAACCTTCTTAAACCTTATCTAGTACTTCTCCAACCCAATCCAAAATGAAACAAAAGATTGTTAAAAAGAAAGTAATAATGCCATAGAGGCATATGAGAGCAAAATATCAAATCTGTGAAATTGAGGATCTTGACCCTAAGACTTCTAGTGAATGGTTGGATCACTCCTATATACCATTTCAACACTCAACAACATCAATTGGGTCAAGCCTAGCCAAATTAACAATCAAATGCCACATATGCATAGAGGCATATGTGACACATAGCCATTTTCACCAATTCTTGTCCTATGCACTTCTACCCTAACCAAATGGTGTGAAACCATCTCTAAACCTAATCTAACCCTAAATTGACCCTCAACCTTGCTCAAGTAAAGCAAGGGGAGCACATTACAAGAATAAGAAAAATTGACCTGTCACCTCTCATGCATTATGGCCAATTTTACAAATCTTTGAGCAAGACCTTTTGGAATGGTTTCAATGGTTTGAGAATGTTTCTAAACTAATAAGAGTCACATTAGAGTCAACAAAAGTCAACTCAAATGGAGAGAAATCAAATAGTGAGATAACTCCATTTTTCACTCATACACACCTTTAGCCAAATTATCCAATCTTGACCTAGCCACCTCCATTGCCTCAAAATGGTTGGAACCTTTCACCTAACTCAATCTAACACCAAATAAACCTCACTCTTGTCAAATTGAAGCAAAGAGGAATAAAAGAACAAAAGCTAGAATTTCACAAAACCCTCACATATGGCTTATGCCATTTTTATAAATTTTGACCCTAGACCATTTTGGCCTTCACCATTAGTTGTAATAGGATACTAAACACTTATTACAACTTTTGGAATCAAAGAAACCCAATTCAAATCAAATTCAAACTCAATTGGAGATCACATGTGATATTGGTCAAATCTGCCAATTTTAGTCTGATCACTACTTTGAGCCCTTACCATTCAATTTTCTCAAACTAACTCTTGCTAACTCTTGGCACCATTTCAAATTCAACATCAAGGTGAACACTTTTTGTAAAGACCCCCTGGCCAAAATCATTTTTGATCTTTTGCTATGCTCATCCAAAGTTGGCACTTTTTATTATGGGGAACAATCTCCCACTTATCAAATTTTGCCCTTCCTTGAATTTCTAAATTCCACCACCACACATAGTTGTCTCTGGTCCAATACAACCTATCTAAACCCACACAATTCAAGTTGGCCAACTATTTTGAATCAAACCAAATTGGGACAAAATTTGTGAAATGCAAATAGGGAACTATTTGACACTATTTGAAATAGTGTCCTAGCTAACCCTACCCTGCCCCAAATCACTCCACCTTGATCTCTTGTCCCCTCTCACCCTCTCCATGCACAGCAACCCTAGGAGGAGCTGCCCAAGCATGCATGCCATGGCCATGCCGGCCATGGTCACCATGGACACCATCCCCTCCTCTCCTCTCACCACCACACCCTGCCATCATGTCCCCTGGACCCCCTTTGCTCCCCTGCATCCAACCATAGCCACCATCGCCGGAGAAGAGGACCCCACTGGTGGCACACGTCGTGCCCAGAGCGCCCAGGGCCATGCCGAGGGCGTCGTGCGCGCGCCCGTGGACATGCCCTGGCCACGAGTCGCCTCGCCGCAGCACACCTCCCCTGGCCCCCCTCTCTGCACCCTGAGCATCGCCGCCGTGACCAGAACCCGCCAGACACGCGCCGTGCCTCGCGCAAGCACCGCCGCCGTCGACATCATCGCCGAAATCCCGCGCCCGTGCCGCTAGAGCTCGGCGTCGCGCGCGCCAACCAGACCGTCCCCCACCTCGTACCCTGGCTCCCTAGCACCGCCTGGACCTCGCCTAGCTCGTGCTGAAGATGCCGACCCACTTCCCTCACCGGAGACGCCGTGTCGCTGTCGACCTGCCGCACCCCGCCCGGCCATCTTGCAACCTATAAAAGGAGCGCTCCTCCTCCTCCTCCTCTGAGCACACCAAGCAACTTCCCTCCCTCCTCTGAGCCTCCTCGCCCTCTCTACACGCCACATTGCTCGCCACCGCTGCCCAATTGCAACCTCGCCGCCCGAGAGCCGCCGCAGAGCAATCCGACGCTACCATCCACCCCCTGAGCTCCGGCGACCATCGTTGAGTTCGCCGTCGTCAACACCGTCGCCCTGCATCAGCGCCACCTCTCGCCGACATCCCAGCTCGCCGTCGACCCCCTACCGCCGCCGCTGCAGCAAGGTCCTCTCGTCGTCGACGACGACGACGCCCAGCCGTCCGATCTCCTTCTGATCCTACGTCCCACAATCCTCCATACCGTTTCGGTAAGCCTCCGTCGCTGACATGCGGGTCCCCCTGTCAGCTGGCCCGCTGCGCTGGACGCACTGCTGGGCCGGCCCAACTCTTCCTCCCTGGCATTTTAAATCTTTCGGCCCAGATTATTTTCCCGCCTAGCCCATCTAGCTAAAGTCAATTAATTCAATTCAAGTTTTTCCAATACTGAACCCCACTTTGAAATTCAATATTTTCAAATCTACTGAACCAAAATAGATGAATTTTATACCGTTGGAAAGCTAGTGAAATTATCTATCAAATGCCACTGGTCCCATCTCAAATTTATTTGTAGAATTAATGTAGCAAAATAAACAAGACAGGGACTTTTCTGCCTTAGAATAATTCTTAAAAATCAACCAAAATAGATATTGAGTCAATTCCAACTCCAATAGCTCACATTTGACTTACACTAATTGTTTATGCAAGAAAATGGTGTGGTCACTTTACATGATCATGCCCTAGTTTAAGTAGTGGATAATATGGCTAGTTTAACTAGTTGATATTGTCCAAAACTATTAAGTAATTCTTATGAAGTCTTATACTTCATTTAAATCTTGTCTCAAATGAATTCATGTGATGTTTGGACCCCTGGCCAAATTCACTTATATGAATTACTTAGAGATTTAAATCATTTGTAGTGTTATTAAATGGTATGAGGTACTCTACCTCATTTAAATCAATTTCTCAAATGATGATGAATGGTTGACTTGAGTCAACATGATTTCATGTATGATTGTTTGAGAAATTAAATCTTAAGAAGATTTCAATGAGAGAAAAGTATTTCTCCAGAACCATATGGAAATTATCTTTTACATATGTAAGGAGAGGAAATTATCTTCCTCAAGCAACACAACCAATGCACCCTAATTATAGTATTTGTGTGAATAGAATAATTGGTGTGAGTACAAGTAATGTTAGAATAGCCAATGAATTGTTGATATTGTTAAATCACCTCAATGGTAGTTGTTAACCTAGTTACAACTATGTGTTAAATCATATGAGAGGTTTCCCTCTCATTTAAATCTTGGTCTCAAGTAGTTCAACATGAGGTATGGACCATGGTCTATATAACCTCATATTGAGTTATTTGGTGACATTAAATCACTACCATGTTAGTATTAAATTGTATGAGGTATGGAACCTCATTTAAATCATTTTCTCAAATGATGAGTATGACGAGGTTGACTTTGGTCAACCTAGGTCATATATTATTCATAAGAGAAATTAAATCTTAATAAGATAATGAGAGGAAATTATTTCTCTAAGTAATTGAAAGTAACACCTAAGTTAGTATGAGAGGAAGTTATTTTCTTAAATAAGAAAGGAACACATCCACCCACTTAATGGTAGTGTGTGAGGCTAGTTTAAGTTGTGTAAAGCTTGTGTGTGTTTAGTTTAGTATGTAAGTTTGGTATGATGATTGTGTACCCCGCATTCGTATTTTAGACGCTAGTACCAGAGACCATCAGGAAGAGGAGGACTTCTACAAAGAGGAAGGAGAAGAGAACTTGGACCCTCACTTCAACCAAGGCAAGCTATACTCTTGCAAGCCAATACCAATGCAAGTTATAATGTTGCAGCTAATATTCTTGCAAAGTGTAAAGCCCCTTGGGGCAAGGCACCATCTTTTCTTACATAAGCCTATCCCAAGTTTATATCTTACCAGTTTTTACTTGTTTTCCCAAGAAGTTACTTTTATAGTTAACTTGGGTCAAAGTAGAGAAATTTACTAGACTAGTAAAGTTAGTCTCCCTCAAGCAAAGCAAGAGAATACTCTTGCAAAGTGCAAAGCTCACCATGAGCAAGGCATTACCCAATTTACTTTATGCTTATGATCCTATTTCCCAGTTTTACTTTACAAGCTTTATTTACTTTTGTTTTATCAAAGTACTTTTGGATTCATGATTCACTTGGTTAGTATTGGATTAGTACAAGAGTATCAAGTTAGCCTAGAAGCAAAACAAAGTACCTAGCACCCCATCATACTTAGATGCTAGTGCTAAATTAAAGATGACTAGTCTGGATGGGAACAAGTGTGTATGAAATGACTTTGAAAACCTTGGAATGATGAGTCATTCTATTGAAAGCTTTTGAAGGTGGATATGACGGGTGAATGACTTGGTGAATTTTACAAAAACACTGATGGTTGGGTTCGGATGCGATACCATTCCAATTTTACAAGTACCCCCACAATACCCGATACTGGGTAGGGCTTAACCGGAAGTTTGTGTGTCTTAGTATGGGTTCCCTCTAAACAAGCGTCATCGGGGTTATGCCGAAAGCTGCCTCTACCACAATAGAAACGATATGATATGATGCGAAATGAGGTGAATGTCCGGCCCAAGCCCTGTGCAGTTCCCAGGCTGACTGTCTGTCTTCACTGGGAGGCCAAGCTCATGGGGAGAGGTGCCTATACTAGGGTATGTAAATGAAAGGTTATGATTGGTAGTTCGCGTACTGCGTACGATAAATCAGGGCCAGTTACCCCTGACGAACTATTGCAATTGTTGTGGCACAAGTGTACAACCTCTGCAGAGTTAAACCTATTCGAATAGCCGCGTCCTCGGTTATGGACAGTTGGAAAGGCCATACCGTTCCGTCATCAGAACTTTTCGAAAACTATGAATGGTGAAGGGTGACTTGTGAATTTGAACTGGAAAGGTGACATTGACGTTGAATCACTACGGAGTTGTGGGAATGACACTAATGTTACCACTTGAGTTAGTTAGCACATGAAGAGTTGTTTACAAAAATGTTTGTGAACTAAAATTGGCTTTATGCAAAATAAACTAGAGCTTAGCACCCCTTACTAGAATTGTTATCGCTTACCTTAGTATTAGTTTGCGAGTACTTTAAAGTACTCACGGCTGTGTCCCTGGCTATTCAAATGGCCAGACTAGGAAGAGGAGCAGAACTATCAAGATGACGACCAGCAGGACGCCTACGACAACTAGGGAATCTTCTGATGTCAGACGTTGGCCTGTGGACTAGAGAGTCCCTTCTATTTACGCTTCCGCTATGAAACTATGAACTTTGTGTATGTTGATCAATAGATCAACTCTTTGTGTAATATTGGATCATGTGATCTCTATTTGTAAGACGAATATGGTATGTAATGAATGATGACTTATGATATTCAACTGTTATGTCTCGCAACAACAATATTTTTGGGATTGCGATGTATGGCATAACAGGCATCTGGACTTAAAAATCCGGGTGTTGACATCGCTTCGGTACTGCATCTTCCCTTTCAATCCCAATAAACGATAGCGTGAACACAAAAAATGTAACCATGGCTGCCGGAGCAACCCGATCTGACGCGGCCGCCATGCCCTAGATAGGTCATGGGTGCTCTCGATGTCGATCGGTCCTTCTCACGCTATGATTTCCCAGTCTGCTAGCTACTCCATCTGTAGCGATCCGACCCGGTACGGGTTGAATCTCTGTGCTTAATAGTGCTAGTCCCTGGATCAATCGCTAGCACACACAGTTTAAGATGTAATACCAAGAAACAAAGGTATTTATTACATCGCATGATCCAAAATTAAATAATAACTTACAAATTGCATAGCACAAGGCTAGCTCAATATCAGAGTTCACAACGAACCATAATAGCATGGAGTCCTTAGTCTTCATGTGCCACAGGCGAGCATGTCGAGTATAGACTCGTAACCCTAACCATCGAACCTCACGCGTTCATCAAAATATCTGCAACATAAAACGTTGCAGCCACGCAGGGTCAATACATTTGGAATTGTATTGGCGAGTATCACTAGAGACTTATAACAAACCTATCAAGTACATTTTCAAGGTGAGGGTTCAAACTTTTATTTTGCACAAAGCAATCATATTATCATCCTAGTTTTTATCCCAGCGATTTTAATTTCCGAACTCCTATAGTGCACATGTGAGTAGGCCAAGCTCAGGGCCCCTACCATGCTAATCTCCTTTTCTTCATTGCACATGTCAGTAAGTCAGGCTCAATACCATTACCATGCTAATCTCCACTCCATTAGTGTACATGTCAGTAAGTCAGGCTCTACACCCTTACCATGTCACTCATCACAAGTGTACATGTCAGTAAGTCTGGCTCAACACCCTTACCATGCCACTCACCACCAGTGAACATGTCAGTAAGGCAGGCGCAACGCCCTTACCATGCCACCCTCCCATCAACTAGTGTACATGTCAGTAAGTCAGGCTTTCTGCCCTTACCATGCCACTCGACCTATACATGTCAGTAAGTCCGGCTCAAAGCCCTTACCATGTCGGTCGACCTACAACCTTCTCAAGTACTATTCATATCCGCCCCAATTCATCCAATTGTTATTTTGTCGACTAAAACTAACCTTTCAACTAATACATACCCATGACATGATATTCCACCCACTTATAAGGTAAGCGTATCCAAGCAATCAAACATAGGTTGACGAGCAATGAATCCAATCATAATAAACATATGGCTATCCTGCGCGGGTTTGATAGCAATAGCACACAATCCATCAATAACAATCCTACACATGTACTTGTACTAAAATCCTACTGCACATATAGGAAAACAATAGATCTGTTATGATCAAAAGTTCCACTTGCCTTATTTGTCGTTGGCGTTCGCACTCTTCTTGCAAGAACAGGTGTTACACTCCGCACGATCTAGGTGATAAAATAATCACAATAAATATCTAGAGAGCACAAACAGAGAAAACACATAACAAAATAATGCATGCATACTCTCAAAATAATTTAGGTTCGAAACTAGTTTATAAGAATTTGTTTATTCAATAGGAATTTCAAAAAAACATTTTAATACAAACTGTGAACTTATGCATAAAATAATTTCGAAAATCACAAATAAGTATTCTAGTGTATGGGAGATTTCTTTATATTTAATTTTGGACTAGAATCAACTTAAGATCATTTATATAATTTAAAATATAGTGTAAATACTATAAACAATATTATTAATTTGAAAAATCCTTAGGTTACGTGAAATCTCAAATTAACAGTAACAAGTTGTGCTTATCATTTTTCTGAATCCAACGCTTTATTATTTGCTAAAATCCGAGTTACAAAAATATATTTATAATTTTTAAAAGATTAAACATTTCGCGGACTTTTAATAATTTTGTCCGAAAAGTTGTCAGAAAAAGTTTCTCGGATGGAGAAACTTTCTACACGAAAGTTGCAGAGAATTCAATTACGAACTCAATGCAAAAGGAATCATCTAAAACTGAGTTATGAATGATTTGATATTGAATTTTAGAGTTAGAGGTGAGCTAGTACATACACGATAGCACGAACAGATCGATCGTGCGCGTGAACTAGTACAAAGCTCAATCTATGTCCATGCGTGATAAAAGAAAATACGTGTCTAAAAATCATAGGCTTGTCCAGGGATACTGCACATGCTACATCCTACCTAGGTGCTGGGGAAAGGATTTACCAATGCTCATCGTGTGTTGCTGGTGACGATGATTCGATGGTCGACTTGCGCGACGCTTTACCGGTGTTCGGAGAAAGGGCCGGTGTTCGGAGAGGAGAGGTGCACGACGAGAAGCATCGCGGCACGGAGATCACGGTGACATACTTGGTGCTGTCTTTCTCTTCCTCGTGTGGTAGCCGTGGACGAACGGAGGCGTTGACCGGCGGTGAACTTCGGTGTCGTTGATGGCGGCGACTACGCTGCGTTTTAGGACGGCCAACCAGTGTCAAAAGAAGCAGACGAAATAATTGGAAAAGTAGGAGATAGAAGCGGAGTCTTTAGCCTCGGATATGTGCCGGAATTGGCGAATGACGGCGGCGACGGCAAGCTACTCCGGCGAGCAGTATCAACATCCTGGCGACGCTAAATCTAGGGCTTTTAGGGGGCAAAAACAGAGGAGATATTGGCCTATATAGAGGCGCAGAAATCCGTGGGAAATTTTGACGGTTTTGGTGAGATTTTTGTGGAACTTGTTTCCAAGTCGTTTCCGTGTTGCGCGTGGACTTCAGGCTGGAGGTTAGGGATGATACGGCGGGTCCCGCGTGTCAGAATAGAAAAAAAAAGGATCTGCAGGGCTGCTGCGTTGCTTGCTCGGTATGTGCGTGCGCTGCGTGTGGACGCACTGGGACGGCTCGGTCGTACGCGCGCGTCGCGCGCGGTGTTTGGCGGGCTGGCTCCCTGGTTGCTTCACGCGAACGTGCTTCACTATTATTATTTTTTTCTATTCTAAAATCTAGATTCTGATTTAGGCTCAAATTATTATAAATAAATTTTTAAGTTCATAAATACTGTTTTAGGACATTGTCCGACTATTTTGCTACTCAAACAGAAATACAAGAATAGATTTTGTGCACTTGAAATCGGATTCAAGTGTTTATGAACAAAAGCTTTTGAAACATTTTAAAACTGGACCCTTTGCATACCTTGTCCTACAAGTCTATTTGTAAAACTAGAAACACAATTTAAATTTTGTGAAATCAAACCGTTAAAATATATATTTTTTCGAACCTGGAACCTTTCACATGTTTTAATTCAAACATATATTTTAATATTGAAGTCGCAATAACTCAAATGTTTTTATAGAACTTATTTTGGGAAGGCTTTTAAATAAAACTCAAAAAGTTTTAATTCCTTGTGAAATTTCAACAAAGACAAACAATTCAATCAACTAAATTTATTTATTTTTACATTCCAATATTTGGAAAATTTTGGGATGTTACAGACTACCACCCTTAAAATGAATCTCGTCCTCGAGATTCGAGAAAAGCTAGCAAGAAAGATGGGTTTGGGATATGTTAAGGTGGGCTACCACCCTTAAAAGAAACTTTTGTAGGTAATCTTAGGTATAGGGTTTAGGCTAAGCTCATCTTTGGTATGCCTTGACACCAGGTCATCTTTTGAACCATCTATGGCTTCAGCGTTAATATCCAATAGGCGAATGTTTATTCACATATAGTGAACAACATATCTCTTTAAAGTGATTTGAGTAGGCTTTTCCTCATGGTTAGGCTTCTAATCCAAATGGTTGGTTATTGAACTACTTTTGGCACTGATGGGTCACTCTTTGAGTCAATCAGAAGACCAAGATGAGAGGACTTCACGACATCCTTCATCCTCTTAATTGTTAGTGTCATCGACAATATTCCACTATCTTCATCTTGTAGTTGGATGTTCATTCTCATTGTAGTCCTACGCTTGGCAACACTTACCTACTATAAGGGTATAATATTTATCCACCCTAGGGTTTAGGCTTATTCGCCGACATCTCTTTTATAGGTATGACTCTAGATTCGCAAAGTCAATATTACGAAAGCGAATAATAAGAGTAGTAGGAATGGTGATCAATCCATCCTGCACCCAGATCATTACTCCGTATTTGATTTATTGAAACTCGTATTCTAACACTTGGTCAACCTCACAAGTTTGATAAAAAAATCCATGGAGAATTGAATCAATATTTCAATCCCCATTATTGAACTATTTGAAAACATTTCTATCGATCCTTAACTAGGGTTTTGCGTATCTCACACTCTTTGATTCTTCATCTAGATAGGGAACATCAAGGTTGATTTTGCTAGGGTGGTCTTCATGAATATTTGTCAATAAAACACTTGTTGGGTTGAGTATAGATGGGAATAGATGGAAAAGATCTAAAGAAGATTCCTATCATGAACACAACAGATCAAACAATTCATCTTACAAACAATTTCTATCAACCATCAAACAAAACATTTCAACACAAACCAGCTAGTATGGTCATGCCACAATTTGGTATGATCATAACAGTATCGCGATATCGTTGGTCTTATAAATTAGAATTATTGGTGGTCTATTATATCTCTGCCTCCAATGCTTCAACTTCTTCTAACATTGTGGTGTATGTTTCTAGTTGTCAAGTATGCATCTAAGTCTTCTCCAAGTTCTTCGTTGGCCTTCCATGAAAATGCATCATGCTAAGTCGAATAATAACATATGAAGCATCGGTCTTCACACTTAAAGTACATGGTCATCATCAGTCCTTCCTTGATGGATTTCAAGGGTTAGGCCATCTAAGGTAAAAGGAAATTCTTTCGAAGGTGAAATAGATGAGAATACAAGAAGTTCAAAATGCAAGATCTTTTAATAAAACTGGTTTAGATAGATTTTTCATCCTAAGGTCTTCCTATTACTATTCCAAACCTAGGGTCACGAACCTACAGTCAACACAATGCTCTGATACCATCTGTAGCGATCCGACCCGGTACGGGTTGAATCTCTGTGCTTAATAGTGCTAGTCCCTGGATCAATCGCTAGCACACACAGTTTAAGATGTAATACCAAGAAACAAAGGTATTTATTACATCGCATGATCCAAAATTAAATAATAACTTACAAATTGCATAGCACAAGGCTAGCTCAATATCAGAGTTCACAACGAACCATAATAGCATGGAGTCCTTAGTCTTCATGTGCCACAGGCGAGCATGTCGAGTATAGACTCGTAACCCTAACCATCGAACCTCACGCGTTCATCAAAATATCTGCAACATAAAACGTTGCAGCCACGCAGGGTCAATACATTTGGAATTGTATTGGCGAGTATAACTAGAGACTTATAACAAACCTATCAAGTACATTTTCAAGGTGAGGGTTCAAACTTTTATTTTGCACAAAGCAATCATATTATCATCCTAGTTTTTATCCCAGCGATTTTAATTTCCGAACTCCTATAGTGCACATGTGAGTAGGCCAAGCTCAGGGCCCCTACCATGCTAATCTCCTTTTCTTCATTGCACATGTCAGTAAGTCAGGCTCAATACCCTTACCATGCTAATCTCCACTCCATTAGTGTACATGTCAGTAAGTCAGGCTCTACACCCTTACCATGTCACTCATCACAAGTGTACATGTCAGTAAGTCTAGCTCAACACCCTTACCATGCCACTCACCACCAGTGAACATGTCAGTAAGTCAGGCGCAACGCCCTTACCATGCCACCCTCCCATCAACTAGTGTACTTGTCAGTAAGTCAGGCTTTCTGCCCTTACCATGCCACTCGACCTATACATGTCAGTAAGTCTGGCTCAAAGCCCTTACCATGTCGGTCGACCTACAACCTTCTCAAGTACTATTCATATCCGCCCCAATTCATCCAATTGTTATTTTGTCGACTAAAACTAACCTTTCAACTAATACATACCCATGACATGATATTCCACCCACTTATAAGGTAAGCGTATCCAAGCAATCAAACATAGGTTGACGAGCAATGAATCCAATCATAATAAACATATGGCTATCCTGCGCGGGTTTGATAGCAATAGCACACAATCCATCAATAACAATCCTACACATGTACTTGTACTAAAATCCTACTGCACATATAGGAAAACAATAGATCTGTTATGATCAAAAGTTCCACTTGCCTTATTTGTCGTTGGCGTTCGCACTCTTCTTGCAAGAACAGGTGTTACACTCCGCACGATCTAGGTGATAAAATAATCACAATAAATATCTAGAGAGCACAAACAGAGAAAACACATAACAAAATAATGCATGCATACTCTCAAAATAATTTAGGTTCGAAACTAGTTTATAAGAATTTGTTTATTCAATAGGAATTTCAAAAAAACATTTTAATACAAACTGTGAACTTATGCATAAAATAATTTCGAAAATCACAAATAAGTATTCTAGTGTATGGGAGATTTCTTTATATTTAATTTTGGACTAGAATCAACTTAAGATCATTTATATAATTTAAAATATAGTGTAAATACTATAAACAATATTATTAATTTGAAAAATCCTTAGGTTACGTGAAATCTCAAATTAACAGTAACAAGTTGTGCTTATCATTTTTCTGAATCCAACGCTTTATTATTTGCTAAAATCCGAGTTACAAAAATATATTTATAATTTTTAAAAGATTAAACATTTCGCGGACTTTTAATAATTTTGTCCGAAAAGTTGTCAGAAAAAGTTTCTCGGATGGAGAAACTTTCTACACGAAAGTTGCAGAGAATTCAATTACGAACTCAATGCAAAAGGAATCATCTAAAACTGAGTTATGAATGATTTGATATTGAATTTTAGAGTTAGAGGTGAGCTAGTACATACACGATAGCACGAACAGATCGATCGTGCGCGTGAACTAGTACAAAGCTCAATCTATGTCCATGCGTGATAAAAGAAAATACGTGTCTAAAAATCATAGGCTTGTCCAGGGATACTGCACATGCTACATCCTACCTAGGTGCTGGGGAAAGGATTTACCAATGCTCATCGTGTGTTGCTGGTGACGATGATTCGATGGTCGACTTGCGCGACGCTTTACCGGTGTTCGGAGAAAGGGCCGGTGTTCGGAGAGGAGAGGTGCACGACGAGAAGCATCGCGGCACGGAGATCACGGTGACATACTTGGTGCTGTCTTTCTCTTCCTCGTGTGGTAGCCGTGGACGAACGGAGGCGTTGACCGGCGGTGAACTTCGGTGTCGTTGATGGCGGCGACTACGCTGCGTTTTAGGACGGCCAACCAGTGTCAAAAGAAGCAGACGAAATAATTGGAAAAGTAGGAGATAGAAGCGGAGTCTTTAGCCTCGGATATGTGCCGGAATTGGCGAATGACGGCGGCGACGGCAAGCTACTCCGGCGAGCAGTATCAACATCCTGGCGACGCTAAATCTAGGGCTTTTAGGGGGCAAAAACAGAGGAGATATTGGCCTATATAGAGGCGCAGAAATCCGTGGGAAATTTTGACGGTTTTGGTGAGATTTTTGTGGAACTTGTTTCCAAGTCGTTTCCGTGTTGCGCGTGGACTTCAGGCTGGAGGTTAGGGATGATACGGCGGGTCCCGCGTGTCAGAATAGAAAAAAAAAGGATCTGCAGGGCTGCTGCGTTGCTTGCTCGGTATGTGCGTGCGCTGCGTGTGGACGCACTGGGACGGCTCGGTCGTACGCGCGCGTCGCGCGCGGTGTTTGGCGGGCTGGCTCCCTGGTTGCTTCACGCGAACGTGCTTCACTATTATTATTTTTTTCTATTCTAAAATCTAGATTCTGATTTAGGCTCAAATTATTATAAATAAATTTTTAAGTTCATAAATACTGTTTTAGGACATTGTCCGACTATTTTGCTACTCAAACAGAAATACAAGAATAGATTTTGTGCACTTGAAATCGGATTCAAGTGTTTATGAACAAAAGCTTTTGAAACATTTTAAAACTGGACCCTTTGCATACCTTGTCCTACAAGTCTATTTGTAAAACTAGAAACACAATTTAAATTTTGTGAAATCAAACCGTTAAAATATATATTTTTTCGAACCTGGAACCTTTCACATGTTTTAATTCAAACATATATTTTAATATTGAAGTCGCAATAACTCAAATGTTTTTATAGAACTTATTTTGGGAAGGCTTTTAAATAAAACTCAAAAAGTTTTAATTCCTTGTGAAATTTCAACAAAGACAAACAATTCAATCAACTAAATTTATTTATTTTTACATTCCAATATTTGGAAAATTTTGGGATGTTACACCATCGTCACAAAGATTACCAATCCGTAGCGTGCATGATGCCGCCGCCATATTCCGATCTGCATCGTCACAAAAGGTTACCAATCCCTAACGCATGCTGCCGTCGCCGTATTCTGGTCTTGTATGGGTGGCCTGACGCACGCACGCGCGTATTCGTCTATCCCTTTGCTAGGTCGACTCGATCTCATCCCCTACATGCACATCAGCGTCGCCAGGTACGCCTCATGTTGTCATGCATACACCATGCACGATGCAGCCATGCAAGATCTGTTGTAGATTTACCTCACGCACACAATACAACATTGATGGAGTATATCTTGCTTATACGGAGTACCAGGAAGATGGATCGATTCATTGAAGATTTGCCTCACGGCCAGCTGAAAGCCAGGTCCATCTATTTTTGCAGTGCATGGTAGCAAGGTCAAGGAAGCACGTGATGGAAGAAGCAAATCTGGAATAACATGGTACTTTATTAACTTCCATTATCCGGATAACATTGAGCACATCTCATCCTAGAATTTCTCTAAACCTCGAGTTTGTTTTGACTAGCTAGATTGAGATATCGGCAGCAGAACAACAAGGAAAATCGGGTTCATAAAGTTTGATTTTCCGCCACAGATCAGTGTGTAAGATTTGGTGCTGCCTCTATCCTCCCACCACCTCATCATCATGATCCACTCCTTCTAGGGCGACCATGTCTTCTGCTGCAGCCGTGACGTACGATAGCACGACTTGGATCTTTAATTTATCTCCATGTACCTATTACTTTGATTAATGCTTCTCAAGTTCTCCTCAGTATCTCGAATATGGAGCCTGTTACTTTTTTCTTATTCTTCGTTTGCAATTTCACAGACGGAAGCAAACAGCCTTGCCATCAAGAAGATCCACCTAGCAAAAGGAGAAGAAAAGAATCGGAAGCATGATCTTCCAATCTCAGTACAAATATTTTATATGTTCGTTTGTCTCTTCTTCCTCTCATATTATGCATGTGATTCGACCTCAATTTTAGCTTAATATGATGCTGCTAGGTTTTTGTGTTTTGGTTTGGTGAAAGCAGTCAGCGCTGCATTCAATTGATTATTTGATTAGCAGCAACAGCTAGCAGACAGCAGTCTGTCTTAAAACCACTAAAGGAGCACTACAACAGTATAAAGTCAAAAGCTTCGCCTTCGACTACAAACGCTGCCATGTTTAGTTTTATAGAAAGCTTCTGACCAGAATATTACTGTGGTACATGTTCGTTTTCATGATTAAGCCTTTTGTATAAGTTACACATATAGATTGCTTGATCCAGTCTGGGCATGTATCATGTTTTCAAAGGTCCAGATAAAATAAGTTGTTTGATAATTTCTCTAGGAGTGAACAGTTTTCCTTTTGTCATTCCCTTCTGCATTATAAAATTAGTTTCTCATGATGTAATATCTGAATTAAATGTTTTTCACAGTAGTAGCATTACCATGCTTATGAAGTTCTCTTTTGTGTTGCTCATATCATGTAGGAGGATACAAAATTGTTAACATGAGCATTATCTACACAGAATTATTTTACTATATTTAGTGAACATGTGTCCCTTTGGTGGCTCTTTGTGAAACTGAAATCTAGCATTTAGTTTTTCAAAATTTTACAAGCTTATATCCGCTTACTTGCGGAACAGTCATCGCTGGCCTTTTAGTTCTTCTATGTCCATCATAATAATACGATGTCATTTCTCTTATTACGAGATGTAGGTATTACCCTTATGAATATACACTTATTTTGGAAAGTTCTCATTTTTCCAAAATCTCCTCCAAGTTCCGATATTTGTTCCGTTGCTTATTCCTTGATTGAGAAGTACATTTTACAGTCTCTATTGCTTCTTATTATTCGCACCATGTTGCATCTCACGCCGCACCCAGCTTTTTTAACCAAATTGTGTTTCTGTTGGGGCTCGAACCATTAAGAAGCATGCAATTTTTTTTTGTAAATTCCTTTTTTATTCTCATCAATTGTTGAATTTAGTGTTATTTTCACATATTCATAACAGTCTTATTTTCATAGAGTATGTTCATGTTTTCGAGAATTTACCCAGCTACCAATCTATGATTCAAAGTTCCGTGAGACTGGAAATGCACTCTTTCATTTGCGACCTAGAGCAATCAAGCCATTGTATCAACAAACTTGTATTTTATTCTTTCTTATTCTGAGTTCATACTTGAAGATATACTGATGCGTGTAAGAAAAAAATTCTAGGAAATTACAAGTTGTAGAAATATATTCATTTATGTGGCAAATTCTGCTTTCAAGGCACAATATATTCATTTATGTGGCAAATATGTGCTAAAAGGGGACTTGGAACAAGTAAAAAAAATTAGAGCAGTACTGATGGAGTTGTGGAGTTCATATGGCCACTTGAGAGATAAGGAGAACCTACATTATATCATCCTAATAGATGGCAAGGATGTAGCCATTGTAGTCATTGGAACTCTGTCGTCGTAGAGCGAAACAGAATAGCTATCAGAGAGATCATAGAACAATCTAATAGATTAAACCTTCAAAACGAGGAAAACATGATAAAACATAATGCTACACTTCCAGGCAAACAACTCACAGAATTTTATTACATGATTACGTTCAATCACCGATTTGCCATGCGAGATTTTTCCCAACCACATCAGGAGTTGCTTCAAATTAATTGGTTCCTTGATGTATCGATATGGCTTTCCATAACAATCTTCCCGTAGTGTACATTGTTGTAAAATGATGGTGAAGGCATATGATGCATATTTATGTGGAATTAGATTTACATGATGTCATTTGGTACTCCTATAATTTTTTAAACTGTAGAGTTTTATGCTTCCTTTGATGTTCCATCTTAAATTATTTATAAAACAAGTATTAATATTTATCTACAGTTTTCTTTTACTACAAAAGATAGGTTCAGACAGGAAACTTCAAACAATTTTGACATTTTTTGAATCTGTGATACATACTTTAGAGAAAATAGGGAGTGGTGTTTTGGAACATGGGAGCATATGCTCCCTATATTTTGAAATGCATCTTACACATATTTTAAATTTCAAAAAAATTGGAACAAAAAATTCGCACGTACATCTTCACGTGCTACGCGCTCACAAAGTTGTTTCATAGAAAATGAACTTATCATATGACGTGTGTAAAAAAGACAAAATTCAGTGCTGAAAACAATGCTTTCCACAGGATAAGTTTTCTCTTTTTTACATAGGCCACAAAAAATATTATTTTTTCGTGAAACTTGACGCATACACATATATTGTGGAGATGTACATGTAGAATTTTTTGTCAAAATTTTTCCACACTTCGAAATATGTTTTGTTGGTAGAGGGAGCATACGCACCCAGGAGCCGAATTGAATTTCCGATGGGAAAACATGATAATTTACTTAATATGAAAATATAGAACAATAAAATGGTAGAAATGTGTATGTCATATGTATTCTTAAATGTATCAATTAAAACCCTCCCATTCAAACGAAGAAAATTAACCTGATAAAAGAAAGGAGCATACTATATTATAGTTAAAATCCACATGTCACTCCTCCCGCATAGCAAGAGAACCCCGCAACTTAATTAATGTTTTATATAGGTATACAATGTTGTTGATTTATTGATGAAAGGATATCAGTAATATGGAAATTATATTTATAATATAGAAATAAAAAAACATGCTAAAGATGATGCCCTCGCTTTTGCGAGGGCCACTGTGCTAGTTTGTTCTAATGATAGAATCAAAAGGTAACTTCATTCTCTTTCTAGGGAAGTGTTCCATACCTTTCTTGAGAGGAAATTGATATTTAATATTACCTTCCTTCATATCAATAATAGCACCAACAGTTCGAAGAAAAGGTCTTCCCAATATAATGGGACAAAATGCATTGCATTCAATATCCAACACAACAAAATCAACGGGCACAAGGTTATTGTTAACCGTAATGCGAACATTATCAATCCTCCCCAAAGGTTTCTTTGTAGAATTATCAGCAAGATTAACATCCAAATAACAATTTTTCAATGGTGGCAAGTCAAGCATATTATAGATTTTCTTAGGCATAACGGAAATACTTGCACCAAGATCACATAAGGCATTACAATCAAAATCATTGACCTTCATCTTAATGATGGGCTCCCAACCATCCTCTAACTTCCTAGGAATAGAAGTTTCGCGATTTAATTTCTCTTCTCTAGCTTTTATGAGAGCATTTGTAATATGTTTCGTAAAGGCCAAATTTATAGCACTAGCATTAGCACTTTTAGCAAGTTTTTGTAAGAACTTTATAACTTCAGAGATATGACAATCATCAAAATCTAAACCATTATGATCTAAAGCAATGGGATCATTATCCCCAATATTGGAAAAAATTTCAGCAGTTCTATCACAAGCAGTTTCAGCAGTTTTAGCAGTTTCAGGCAGTTTTGCAAGCCTTGCATTAGGAGTAGAAACATTGCCAACACCAATTATTTTACCATTGATAGTAGGAGGTGTAGCAACATGTGAAGAATTAGCGTTACTAGTGGTGGTAATAGTCCAAACTATAGCTACATTGTTATCTTTAGCATTTTCTTCTTTTTCCCACCTAGCACGCAATTCGGCCATCAATCTTATATTCTCATTAATTCTAACTTGGATGGCGTTTGCTGTAGCAAATAACTTAATATCTTTATTTTCATTAGGCATAACTTTCGATTTCAAAAGATCAACATCAGCAGCAAGACTATCAACTTTAGAAGCAAGTATATCAATTTTTCCAAGCTTTTCTTCAACAGATTTGTTAAAAGCAGTTTGTGTACTAAAAAATTCTTTAAGCATGGCTTCAAGACCAGGGGGTGTATTCCTATTATTGTTGTAGGAATTCCCATAAGAATTACCATACCCGTTACCATTATTATAAGGATATAGCCTATAGTTGTTACTAGAATTGTTTCGATAAGCATTGTTGTTGAAATTATTATTTTTAATGAAGTTCACATCAACATGTTCTTCTTGGGCAACCAATGAAGCTAATGGAACATTATTAGGATCAACATTTGTCCTACCATTCACAAGCATAGACATAATAGCATCAATCTTATCACTCAAGGAGGAGGTTTCTTCGACAGAATTTACCTTCATACCTTGTGGAGCTCTTTCCGTGTGCCATTCAGAATAATTAATCATCATATTATCAAGAAGCTTTGTTGCGGCGCCTAGAGTGATGGGCATAAAAGTACCTCCAGCAACTGAATCCAATAGGTTTTGTGAAGAAAAATTCAGTCCTGCATAAAAGGTTTGGATGATCATCCAAGTAGTCAGTCCATGGGTTGGGCAATTTTTAACCAAAGATTTCATTCTTTCCCATGCTTGGGCAACATGCTCATTATCCAATTGTTTAAAATTCATTATGTTACTTCTCAAAAGATATAATTTTAGCAGGAGGATAATATCTACCAATAAAAGCATCCTTGCATTTAGTCCATGAATCAATACTATTCGTAGGCAAAGATAGCAACCAATCTTTAGCTCTTCCTCTTAATGAGAAAGGAAACAATTTTAATTTTATAATGTCACCATCTACATCCTTATACTTTTGCATTTCACATAGTTCAACAAAATTATTAAGATGGGCAGCAGCAGCATCATCAGAACTAACACCAGAAAATTGCTCTCTGATAACAAGATTTAGTAAAGCATGTTTAATTTCAAAAAATTCTGCTGTAGTAGCAGGTGGAGCAATAGGTGTGCATAAGAAATCATTATTATTTGTGTTTGTGAAGTCACACAACTTAGTATTTTCAGGAGTACCCATTTTAGCAATAGTAAATAAAGTGAACTAGATAAAGTAAATGCAAGTAACTAATTTTTTTGTGTTTTTAATATGGAGAACGCAAACAAGATAGTAAATAAAGTAAAGCTAGCAACTAATTTTTTTATTTTAATATAATGCAGCAAACAAAATAATAAATAAAATAAAGCAAGACAAAAAAACAAAGTAAAGAGATTGGAAGTGGAGACTCCCCTTGCAGCGTGTCTTGATCTCCCCGGCAACGGCGCCAGAAATTTAGCTTGTTGACGCGTAAAGCACACGCCCGTTGGGAACCCCAAGTGGAAGGTGTGATGCGTACAGCAGCAAGTTTCCCTCAGTAAGAAACCAAGTTTTATCGAACCAGTAGGAGTCAAGAAGCACGTTGAAGGTTGATGGCGGCGGAGTGTAGTGCGGCGCAACACCAGGGATTCCGGCGCCAACGTGGAACCTGCACAACACAACCAAAATACTTTGCCCCAACTTAACAGTGAGGTTGTCAATCTCACCGGCTTGCTGTAACAAAGGATTAGATGTATAGTGTGGATGATGATGTTTGCAGAGAACAGTAGAACAAGTATTGCAGTAGATTGTATTCGATGTAAAAGAATGGACCGGGGTCCATAGTTCACTAGTGGTGTCTCTCCCATAAGAAATAGCATGTTGGGTTAACAAATTACAGTTGGGCAATTGACAAATACAGATGGCATGACAATGCACATACATGTTATGATGAGTAGTGTGAGATTTAATTGGGCATTACGACCAAGTACATAGATCGCTATCCAGCATGCATCTATGCCTAAAAAGTCCACCTTCAGGTTATCATCTGAACCCCTTCCAGTATTAAGTTGCAAACAACAGACAATTGCATTAAGTATGGTGCGTAATGTAATCAACAAATACATCCTTCGACATAGCATTGATGTTTTATCCCTAGTGGCAACAGCACATCCATAACCTTAGAACTTTCTGTCACTGTCCAAGATTTAATGGAGGCATGAACCCACTATCGAGCATAAATACTCCCTCTTGGAGTTACAAGTAACGACATTGCCAGCGCCTCTACTAATAACAGAGAGCATGCAAGATCATAAACAACACATAGATGATAGATTGATAATCAACATAACATAGCATTCAATATTCATCGGATCCCAACAAACGCAACATGTAGCATTACAGATAGATGATCTTGATCATGTTAGGTAGCTCACAAGATCCAACAATGATAGCACAATGAGGAGAAGACGACCATCTAGCTACTGCTATGGACCCATAGTCCAGGGGTGAACTACTCACACATCAATCCGGAGGCGACCATGGCGGTGAAGAGTCCTCCGGGAGATGATTCCCCTCTCCGGCAGGGTGCCGGAGGCGATCTCCTGAATCCCCCGAGATGGGATTGGCGGCGGCGGCGTCTCTGGAAGGTTTTCCGTATCGTGGCTCTCGGTACTGGAGTTATTATCGACGAAGGCTTCTTATAGACGGAGAGGTAGGTTTAGGGGGGACGCGAGGGGCCCACACAACAGGGCCGCGCGACCAGGGGGTGGGCCGCGCCGCCCTGTCGTGTCGCCGCCTCGTCGCCCCACTTCGTTTCCCTTTCGGACTTCTGGAAGCTTCGTGGAAAAATAAGATCCTGGGCGTTGATTTCGTCCAATTCCGAGAATATTTCCTTACTAGGATTTCTGAAACCAAAAACAGCAGAAAACAGCAACTGGCTCTTCGGCATCTTGTTAATAGGTTAGTGCGGATGCTAACCCGAAGGTGGACTTTTTAGGCATAGATGCATGCTGGATAGCGGTCTATGTACTTTGTCGTCATGCCCAATTGAATTTCACACTACTCATCATGATATGTATGTGCATTGTCATGCCCTCTTTATTTGTCAATTGCCCAACTGTAATTTGTTCACCCAACATGCTTTATCTTATTGGAGAGACACCACTAGTGAACTGTGGACCCCGGTCCATTCTTTTACATCAAATACAATCTACTGCAATACTTGTACTTACTGTTCTTCGCAAACATCATCTTCCACACTATACATCTAATCCTTTGTTACGGCAAGCAGGTGAGATTGACAACCTCACTGTTACGTTGGGGCAAAGTACTTTGATTGTGTTGTGCAGGTTCCACGTTGGCGCCAGAATCCCTGGTGTTGCGCCGCACTACACTCCGCCACCAACAACCTTCACATGCTTCTTGACTCCTACTGGTTCGATAACCTTGGTTTCTTACTGAGGGAAAACTTGCCGCTGCACGCATCATACCTTCCTCTTGGGGTTCCCAACGGACGCGTGCTGTACGCGTATCAAGCAACGTTTTCTGGCGCCGTTGCCGGGGAGATCAAGACACGCTGCAAGGGGAGTCTCTCACTTCCAATCTCTTTACTTTGTTTTTGTCTTGCTTTACTTTATTTTATTTACTGCTTTGTTTGTTTTCCTCATATCAAAAACACAAAAAAATTAGTTACTTGTATTTACTTTATCTAGTTTGCTTTATTTACTATTTCTAAAATGAGTAATCCTGAAGTTGAAGTTCGTTCGTTTAAGCAACAAGGGGGAGAATGTTTAAAAGATGCTTGGTATAGAATTAGTGATGCTCATAATAGGTGTACTAAGAAACACTCAACTATTATCCTACTTAGGAATTTTTATGTTGGTATCTCTTGCTGGAATAGGTATGTTCTTGATACTCTCGCGGGAGGTAATTTCCTAGGCACTCCTGCTTTAGAAGCTAGTTGCATTACTGAGAGTCTAGTTGGAATACCACCTGTTAATGAAGCTAAAATTGAAATCTCTCTTGAGGATGTCATGAAAATGTTGGAGACCATAGAGCAAAATCTTCCAGGTATTAATACTAAATTGGGAATATTACTTAATAGCACTGATAAACTTGATAAATCTCTAGGTGGAATTAATGAGAGAATTGCCGTCTTAGAAACTTGTGCTACTCATGATAATCAAACCCATAGGATTAGTGAACTTGAAGCAGCTATGGGAACCTTGGGTTCAACTTTTTCTTCTCTTAAGTTTAAAGAGAAAGCTTATGTGGGTAAGGAGCAAAAGTTCATGTATGTCTCTAAGGTGCCTAAGCCGAAAAACTATTATAGGCCTAAAATTGACAAAGCCCTTAGTACCACTATAGATAATGGAACATCTAAGATACCTATTGTGACAAGTTGTGAAAATTATGATGTTGATGCTTCATCTCTTGATAACACTTGATTCACACTTTCTGTGCCTAGCTGAAAGGCGTTAAAGAAAAGCGCTTATGGGAGACAACCCATTATTTTACTTCTGCACTTTTGTTTTATATTTGAGTCTTGGAAGTTGTTACTACTATAGCAACCTATCCTTATCTTTATTTTATTGCATTGTTGTGCCAAGTAAAGTCTTTGATAGTAAGGTTCATACTAGATTTGGATTACTGCGCAGAAACAGATTTCTTGCTGTCACGAATTTGAGTAGTATTCTATGTAGGTAACTCAGAAAAATCTGCCAATTTACGTGCGTGATCCTCAGATATGTACGCAACTTTCATTCAATTTGAGCATTTTCATCTGAGCAAGTTTAGAGCCCCAGAAATATTCGTCTTTATGGACTGTTCTGTTTTGACAGATTCTGCCTTTTATTTCGCATTGCCTGTTTTGCTATGTTTGATGGATTTCTTTGTTCCATTAACTTTCAGTAGCTTTGTGCAATGTCCAGAAGTGTTAAGAATGATTATGTCACCTCTGAACATGTGAAATTTTCATTATGCACTAACCCTCTAATGAATTTGTTTTGAGTTTGGTGTGGAGAAAGTTTTCAAGGGTCAAGAGAGGAGGATGATACAATATGATCAAGGAGAGTGAAAACTCTAAGAGCATCTCCACTCGTGGCCCCGTCGAGGCCCCCGGCGAGCGTTTTTCCATCCGGACGGCGTAATTCGGCCCAGTCGCGCCCCCGGTTCCTCGTTTTCGTCCGGATTTGGGCCTAAATCCATCCGGCGATCCCACGCCATCCCCGGCCCCTCGGGGAGCGCTCGGGGACTCCGGACGAAACGAAAGCGCGCGAAACGTTCCCGCGCGTCTGGTGGCCCCAACTTGTCGGCGAGAGATACCGATCGTCGTCCTCATCGCATCGTCTTCCGCGCGCTGTAAAAGCCTGCCGCCGGTCAGCATTCGCCGGACGCGTAGCTTCCACGAGGCGAGTTAATGCCGTCGCCTCGGTTTCATGCGCGCCTACCGCTATTTATCGCCGAACTACCCCGGCTGCCCCGCATTCACCTCCTCGCTCATCTTCCCCCAAATCATCCCCGAACTCGAAGGAACCACCAATGGCGAACGACGGTGCGGCCAACAACGGCTTCGGCCGCCGCTCTCTCCACCAATGGGAGGGGCGACTCCTGCACGCGGTGGGCTACCCTGCGCCGCCGGACTTCCGCGCGCCGGGAGGCTGGAGGCTGAGCGCAGGCGGCATTAATGCAATTGTCTGTTGTTTACAACTTAATACTGGAAGGGGTTCGGATGATAACCTGAAGGTGGACTTTTTAGGCATAGATGCATGCTGGATAGCGGTCTATGTACTTTGTCGTAATGCCCAATTAAATCTCACAATACTCTTCATATCATGTATGTGCATTGTCATGCCTTCATTATTTGTCAATTGCCCAACTGTAATTTGTTCACCCAACATGCTAATTCTTATGGGAGAGACACCTCTAGTGAACTGTGGACCCCGGTCCTATTCTTTACATCTGAAATACAATCTACTGCAATTGTTCTTTACTGTTTTCTGCAAACATCATCATCCACACTATACATCTAATCCTTTGTTACATCAAGCCGGTGAGATTGACAACCTCACTGTTACGTTGGGGCAAAGTACTTTGGTTGTGTTATGCAGGTTCCACGTTGGCGCCGGAATCCCTGGTGTTGCGCCGCACTACATCCCGCCGCCATCAACCTTCAACGTGCTTCTTGGCTCCTACTGGTTCGATAAACCTTGGTTTCTTACTGAGGGAAAACTTACCGCTGTACGCATCACACCTTCCTCTTGGGATTCCCAACGGACGTGTGCTGTACGCGTATCAATGGTATGAACAACAAGGAAGAAAGTTTAGAGTCTTATAATGCTTGCAATATGTTCTTATGTAAGTTTTGCTGTACCTGTTCATACTTGTGTTTGCTTCAAATAACCTTGCTAGCCTAAGCCTTGTACTGAGAGGGAATACTTCTCGTGCATCCAAAATCCTTGAGCCAAAAACTATGCCATTTGTGTCCACCATACCTACCTACTACATGGTATTTTCTGCCATTCCAAGCAAATACTTCGTGTGCTACCTTTAAACAATTCAAAATTTATTATCTCTTATTTGTGTCAATGTTTTATAGCTCATGAGGAAGTATGTGGTGTTTATCTTTCAATCTTGTTGGGCAACTTTCACCAATGGACTAGTGGCTTCATCCGCTTATCCAATAATTTTGCAAAAAGAGCTGGCAATGGGGTTCCCAGCCCCAAATTAATTAACCTTAATAGACACTTGCTGGCGTGCAGTTGACGTGGGAGTTAGAAATCTTTGTGGTGTAGCTTTTCTTCAGTTCCCCGGCAACGGCGCCAGAAATTTAGCTTGACACGCTTACAGCACGCGACCGTTGGGAACCCCATGTGGAAGGTGTGATGCGTACAGCAGTAAGTTTCCCTCAGTTAGAAACCAAGGTTTATCGAACCAGTAGGAGTCAAGAAGCACGTTGAAGGTTGATGGCGGCGAGATGTAGTGCGGCGCAACACCAGGGATTCCGACGCCAAAGCGGAACCTGCACAACACAACCAAGATACTTTGCCCCAACGAAACAGTGAGGTTGTCAATCTCACCGACTTGCTGTAACAAAGGATTAGATGTATAGTGTGGATGATGATTGTTTGCAGAGAACAGTAGAACAAGTATTGCAGTAGATTGTATTTCAGATGTAAAGAATTGGACCGGGGTCCACGGTTCACTAGTGGTGTCTCTCCCATAAGATAAATAGCATGTTGGGTGAACAATTACAGTTGGGCAATTGACAAATAGAGAGGGCATGACCATGCACATACATATTATGATGAGTATAGTGAGATTTAATTGGGCATTACGACAAATTACATAGACCGCTATCCAGCATGCATCTATGCCTAAAAAGTCCACCTTCAGGTTATCATCCGAACCCCTTCCAGTATTAAGTTGCTAACAACAGACAATTGCATTAAGTATTGCGCGTAATGTAATCAATAACTACATCCTCGGACATAGCATCAATGTTTTATCCCTAGTGGCAACAGCACATCCATAACCTTAGGGGTTTCTGTCACTCCCCCAGATTCACGGAGACATGAACCCACTATCGAGCATAAATACTCCCTCTTGGAGTTACAAGCATCAACTTGGCCAGAGCATCTACTAGTAACGGAGAGCATGCAAGATCATAAACAACACATAGATATAAATTTATAATCAACATAACATGGTATTCTCTATTCATCGGATCCCAACAAACACAACATATAGCATTACAGATAGATGATCTTGATCATGTTCGGCAGCTCACAAGACCCGACAATTAAGCACAATGAGGAGAAGACAACCATCTAGCTACTGCTATGGACCCATAGTCCAGGGGTAGACTACTTACTCATCACTCCGGAGGCGACCATGGCGGTGTAGAGTCCTCCGGGAGATGAATCCCCTCTCCGGCAGGGTGCCGGAGGCGATCTCCTGAATCCCCCGAGATGGGATTGGCGGCGGCGGCGTCTCTGGAAGGTTTTCCGTATCGTGGCTCTCGGTACTGGGGGTTTCGCGACGAAGGCTATTTGTAGGCGGAAGGGCATGTCAAGGGGCGTCACGAGGGGCCCAGGAGACAGGTCGGCGCGGCCAGGGCTTGGGCCGCGCCGCCCTATCGTCTGGCCACCTCGTGGCCCCACTTCGTTGACTCTCCGGTCTTCTGGAAGCTTCGTGTGAAAATAGGCCCCTGGGCGTTGATTTCGTCCAATTCCGAGAATATTTCCTTACTAGGATTTCTGAAACCAAAAACAGCAGACAAGAATCGGCTCTTCGGCATCTCGTTAATAGGTTAGTGCCGGAAAATGTATAAATATGACATAAAGTATGCATAAAACATGTAGATATCATCAATAATGTGGCATGGAACATAAGAAATTATCGATACGTCAGAGACGTATCAGCATCCCCAAGCTTAGTTTCTGCTCGTCCCGAGCAGGTAAACGATAACAAAGATAATTTCTGGAGTGACATGCCATCATAACCTTGATCATACTATTGTAAGCATATGTAATGAATGCAGCGATCAAAACAATGTAAATGACATGAGTAAACAAATGAATAATATAGCAAAGACTTTTCATGAATAGTACTTCAAGACAAGCATCAATAAGTCTTGCATAAGAGTTAACTCATAAAGCAATAATTCATAGTAGAGGTATTTAAGCAACACAAAGGAAGATTAAGTTTCAGCGGTTGCTTTCAACTTGTAACATGTATATCTCATGGATATTGTCAATGTAAAGTAATATAACAAGTGCAATATGCAAGTATGTAGGAATCAATGCACAGTTCACACAAGTGTTTGCTTCTTGAGGTGGAGAGAGATAGGTGAACTGACTCAACAATAAAAGTAGAAGAAAGGTCCTTCAAAGAGGAAAGCATCGATTGCTATATTTGTGCTAGAGCTTTTATTTTGAAAACAAGAAACAATTTTGTCAACGGTAGTAATAAAGCATATGTGTTATGTAAATTATATCCTACAAGTTGCAAGCCTCATGCATAGTATACTAATAGTGCCCGCACCTTGTCCTAATTAGCTCGGATTACCTGGATTATCATCGCAATGCACATGTTTTAACCAAGTGTCAAAAAGGGGTACCTCTATGCCGCCTGTACAAAGGTCTAAGGAGAAAGCTCGCATCGGATTTCTCGCTATTGATTATTCTCAACTTAGACATCCATACCGGGACAACATAGACAACAGATAATGGACTCCTCTTTTATGCATAAGCATTCAACAATTATTAATTTTCTCATATGAGATTGAGGATATTTGTCCAAAACTGAAACTTCCACCATGGATCATGGCTTTAGTTAGCGGCCCAATGTTCTTCTCTAACAATATGCATGCTCTAACCATTAGGTGGTAAATCTCCCTTGCTTCAGACAAGACGAACATGCATAGCAACTCACATGATATTCAACAAAGAGTAGTTGATGGCGTCCCCAGGAACATGGTTATCGCACAACAAGCAACTTAATAAGAGATAAAGTGCATAAGTACATATTCAATACCACAATAGTTTTTAGGCTATTTGTCCCATGAGCTATATATTGCAAAGGTAGAGGATAGAAATTTAAAGGTAGCACTCAAGCAATTTACTTTGGAATGGCGGAGAAATACCATGTAGTAGGTAGGTATGGTGGACACAAATGGCATAGTGGTTGGCTCAAGGATTTTGGATGCATGAGAAGTATTCCCTCTCGATACAAGGCTTAGGCTAGCAAGGCTATTTGAAACAAAAACAAGGATGAAGCGGTGCAGCAAAACTCACATAAAAGACATATTGTAAACATTATAAGACTCTACACCGTCTTCCTTGTTGTTCAAACTCAATACTAGAAATTATCTAGACTTTAGAGAGACCAAATATGCAAACCAAATTTTAGCATGCTCTATGTATTTCTTCATTAATAGGTGCAAAGTATATGATGAAAGAGCTTAAACATGAGCACAACAATTGCCAAGTATCACATTATCCAAGACATTTTAGCAAATTACTACATGTATCATTTTCCAATTCCAACCATATAACAATTTAACGAAGAAGAAACTTCGCCATGAATACTATGAGTAAAGCCTACGGACATATTTGTCCATATGCAACAGCGGAGCGTGTATCTCTCCCACACAAGGAATGCTAGGATCCATTTTATTCAAACAAAACAAAAACAAAAACAAACCGACGCTCCAAGCAAAGCACATAAGATGTGACGGAATAAAAATATAGTTTCAGGGGAGGAACCTGATAATGTTGTCGATGAAGAAGGGGATGCCTTGGGCATCCCCAAGCTTAGACGCTTGAGTCTTCTTGATATATGCAGGGGTAAACCACCGGGGCATCCCCAAGCTTAGAGCTTTCACTCTCCTTGATCATGTTGTATCATCTCCCTCTCTTGATCCTTGAGAACTTCCTCCACACCAAACTCGAAACAACTCATTAGAGGGTTAGTGCACAATCAAAATATACATGTTCAGAGGTGACATAATCATTCTTAACACTTCTGGATATTGCACAAAGCTACTGAAAGTCAATGGAATAGAAATATCCATCAAACATAGCAAAATAGGCAATGCGAAATAAAAGGCAGAATCTGTCAAAACAGAACAGTTCGTAAAGACGAATTTTATTGAGGCACCAGACTTGCTCAAATGAAAATGCTCAAATTGAATGAAAGTTGCGTACATATCTGAGGATCACTGATACGTCTCCAACGTATCGATAATTTCTTATGTTCCATGCCACATTATTGATGTTATCTACATGTTTTATGCACACTTTATGTCATATTCGTGCATTTTCTGGAACTAACCTATTAACAAGATGCCGAAGTGCCGATTGCTTTGTTTCTGCTGTTTTTGGTTTCAGAAATCCTAGTAACGAAATATTCTCGGAATTGGACGAAATCAACGCCCAGGGTCCTATTTTGCCACGAAGCTTCCAGAAGACCGAAGAGGAGACGAAGTGGGGCCACGAGGTGGCCACACCCTAGGGCGGCGCGGCCCCCCCTTGGCCGCGCGGCCCTGTGGTGTGGGCCCCTCGTGCCGCCTCCTGACCTGCCCTTCCGCCTACTTAAAGCCTCCGTCGCGAAACCCCGATGCCGAGAGCCACGATACGGAAAACCTTCCCGGAGACGCCGCCGCCGCCAATCCCATCTCGGGGATTCGGAGATCGCCTCCGGCACCCTGCCGGAGGGGAATCATCTCCCGGAGGACTCTACGCCGCCATGGTCGCCTCCGGAGTGATGTGTGAGTAGTCTACCCCTGGACTATGGGTCCATAGCAGTAGCTAGATGGTTGTCTTCTCCCCATTGTGCTTAATTGTCAGATCTTGTGAGCTGCCTAACATGATCAAGATCATCTATCTGTAATTTTATATGTTGCGTTTGTTGGGATCCGATGAATAGAGAATACTTGTTATGTTGATTATCAAAGTTATGTCTATGTGTTGTTTATGATCTTGCATGCTCTCCGTTATTAGTAGATGCTCTGGCCAAGTTGATGCTAGTAACTCCAAGAGGGAGTATTTATGCTCGATAGTGGGTTCATGTCTCCGTGAATCTGGAGGGGTGACAAGAACCTCTAAGGTTATGGATGTGCTGTTGCCACTAGGGATAAAACATTGGTGCTATGTTCAAGGATGTAGTCACTGATTACATTACGCGCAATACTTAATGCAATTGTCTGTTGTTAGCAACTTAATACTGGAGGGGGTTCGGATGATAACCTGAAGGTGGACTTTTTAGGCATAGATGCATGCTGGATAGCGGTCTATGTACTTTGTCGTAATGCCCAATTAAATCTCACTATACTCATCATAATATGTATGTGCATGGTCATGCCCTCTTTATTTGTCAATTGCCCAACTGTAATTTGTTCACCCAACATGCTGTTTATCTTATGGGAGAGACACCTCTAGTGAACTGTGGACCCGGTCCAATTCTCTATACTGAAATACAATCTACTGCAATACTGTTCTACTGTTTTCTGCAAACAATCATCATCCACACTATACATCTAATCCTTTGTTACAGCAGGCCGGTGAGATTGACAACCTCGCTGTTTCGTTGGGGCAAAGTACTTTGGTTGTGTTGTGCAGGTTCCATGTTGGCGCCGGAATCTCTGGTGTTGCGCCGCACTACATCCCGCCGCCATCAACCTTCAACGTGCTTCTTGACTCCTACTGGTTCGATTAAACCTTGGTTTCTTACTGAGGGAAACTTGCCGCTGTGCGCATCACACCTTCCTCTTGGGGTTCCCAACGAACGTGTCAACCACACGCATCAAGCAAATTTCTGGCGCCGTTGCCGGGGAGATCAAGACACGCTGCAAGGGGAGTCTCCACTTCCCAATCTCTTTACTTTGTTTTTGTCTTGCTTAGTTTTATTTACTACTTTGTTTGCTGCACTAAATCAAAATACAAAAAAATTAGTTGCTAGTTTTACTTTATTTGCTATCTTGTTTGCTATATCAAAAACACAAAAAAATTAGTTACTTGCATTTACTTTATCTAGTTTGCTTTATTTACTGTTGCTAAAATGGCTACCCTTGAAAATACTAAGTTGTGTGACTTCACAACCACAAATAATAATGATTTCTTATGCACACCTATTGCTCCACCTGCTACTACAGCAGAATTCTTTGAAATTAAACCTGCTTTACTGAATCTTGTTATGCGAGAGCAATTTTCTGGTGTTAGTTCTGATGATGCTGCTGCCCATCTTAATAATTTTGTTGAATTGTGTGAGATGCAAAAATATAAAGATGTAGATGGTGACATTATAAAATTAAAATTGTTCCCTTTCTCATTAAGAGGAAGAGCTAAAGATTGATTGCTATCTCTGCCTAAGAATAGTATTGATTCATGGACTAAATGCAAGGATGCTTTTATTGGTAGATATTATCCCCCTGCTAAAATTATATCTTTGAGGAGTAGCATAATGAATTTTAAACAATTAGATACTGAGCATGTTGCACAAGCATGGGAAAGAATGAAATCTCTGGTTAAAAATTGCCCAACCCATGGACTGACTACTTGGATGATCATCCAAACCTTCAATGCAGGACTAAATTTTTCTTCGCGGAATTTATTGGATTTAGCTGCTGGAGGTACCTTTATGTCCATCACTCTTGGTGAAGCAACAAAGCTTCTTGATAATATGATGATCAACTACTCTGAATGGCACACGGAAAGAGCTCCACAAGGTAAGAAGGTAAATTCTGTCGAAGAAACCTCTTCCTTGAGTGATAAGATTGATGCTATTATGTCTATGCTTGTGAATGATAGGACTAATATTGATCCTAGTAATGTTCCGTTAGCTTCATTGGTTGCCCAAGAAGAACATGTTGATGTAAACTTCATTAAAAATAATAATTTCAACAACAATGCTTACCGGAACAATTCTAGTAACAACTATAGGCCATATCCTTATAATAATGGCAACGGCTATGGTAATT
Source organism: Lolium perenne (assembly GCF_019359855.2). NCBI lineage: Eukaryota > Viridiplantae > Streptophyta > Magnoliopsida > Poales > Poaceae > Lolium > Lolium perenne. Next base: position 121,379,207 of record NC_067250.2, on the reverse strand, counting down.
CTTATGGGAATTCTTACAAAAATAATAGGAATTCACCCCCTGGACTTGAAGCCATGCTTAAAGAATTTATTAGTACACAAACTGCTTTTAACAAATCTGTTGAAGAAAAGCTTGGGAAAATTGATATACTTGCTTCTAAAGTCGATAGTCTTGCTGCTGATGTAGATCTTTTGAAATCGAAAGTTATGCCTAATAAGGATATTGAAAATAAAATTGTTACTACAGCAAATGCCATCCAAGTTAGAATTAATGAGAATATAAGATTGATGGCTGAACTGCGTGCTAGGTGGGATAGAGAAGAAAATGAAAAACTAGCTAAAGAGAAGAATGTAGCTAAAGTTTGGACTATTACCACCACTAGTAATGCTAATGCTACACATGTTGCTGCACCTCCTACTATTAATAATAAAAGAATTGGTGTTAGCAATGTTTCCACTTCTAATGCAAAGCGCGAGAAACTGCCCGAAATTGCTAAAACTGCTGAAATTGCTTGTGATAAAAATGCTGAAATTTTTTCCAACATTGGGGATGATGATCCCATTGCTTTAGATTATAATGGTTTGAATTTTGATGATTGCCACATCTCTGAAGTTATAAAGTTCTTGCAAAAACTTGCTAAAAGTCCTAATGCTAGTGCTATAAATTTGGCTTTCACGCAACATATTACAAATGCTCTCATAAAAGCTAGAGAAGAGAAACTAGAGCGCGAAGCCTCTATTCCTAGAAAGCTAGAGGATGGTTGGGAGCCCATCATTAAGATGAAGGTTAAAGATTTTGATTGTAATGCTTTATGTGATCTTGGTGCAAGTATTTCTGTTATGCCTAAGAAAATTTATAATATGCTTGACTTGCCACCGCTGAAAAATTGTTATTTGGATGTTAATCTTGCTGATCATTCTACAAAGAAACCTCTGGGGAAAGTTGATAATGTTCGCATTACCGTTAACAATAATCTTGTCCCCGTTGATTTTGTTGTCTTGGATATTGAATGCAATGCATCTTGTCCCATTATATTGGGAAGACCTTTTCTTCGAACTGTTGGTGCTATCATTGATATGAAGGAAGGTAATATAAAATATCAATTTCCTCTCAAGAAAGGTATGGAACACTTCCCTAGAAAGAGAATGAAGTTACCTTTTGATTCTATTATTAGAACAAATTATGATGTTGACACTTCGTCTCTTGATAATACTTGATACACACTTTCTGCGCCTAGCTGAAAGGCGTTAAAGAAAAGCGCTTATGGGAGACAACCCATGTTTTTACCTACAGTACTTTGTTTTTATTTTGTGCCTTGGAAGTTTTTTACTACTGTAGCAACCTCTCCTTATCTTAGTTTAGTGTTTTGTTGTGCCAAGAAAAGTCGTTGATAGAAAAGTTCATACTAGATTTGGATTACTGCGCAGAAACAGATTTCTTTGCTGTCACGAATCTGGGCTGTTTTCTCTGTAGGTAACTCAGAAAATTATGCCAATTTACGTGAGTGATCCTCAGATATGTACGCAACTTTCATTCAATTTGAGCATTTTCATTTGAGCAAGTCTGGTGCCTCGATAAAATTCATCAATACGAACTGTTCTGTTTTGACAGATTCTGCCTTTTATTTCGCATTGCCTCTTTTGCTATGTTGGATGAATTTCTTTGATCCATTAATGTCCAGTAGCTTTATGCAATGTCCAGAAGTGTTAAGAATGATTATGTCACCTCTGAACATGTTAATTTTTATTGTCCACTAACCCTCTAATGAGTTGTTCTAAGTTTGGTGTGGAGGAAGTTTTCAAGGATCAAGAGAGGAGTATGATGCAACATGATCAAGGAGAGTGAAAGCTCTAAGCTTGGGGATGCCCCGGTGGTTCACCCCTGCATATTCTAAGAAGACTCAAGCGTCTAAGCTTGGGGATGCCCAAGGCATCCCCTTCTTCATCGACAACATTATCAGGTTCCTCCCCTGAAACTATATTTTTATTCCATCACATCTTATGTGCTTTGCTTGGAGCGTCGGTTTGTTTTTGTTTTTGTTTTGTTTGAATAAAATGGATCCTAGCATTCACTTTGTGGGAGAGAGACACGCTCCGCTATAGCATATGGACAAGTATGTCCTTAGTTTCTACTCATAGTATTCATGGCGAAGTTTCTTCTTCGTTGAATTGTTATATGGTTGGAATTGGAAAATGATACATGTAGTAATTGCTATAAATGTCTTGGGTAATGTGATACTTGGCAATTGTTGTGCTCATGTTTAAGCTCTTGCATCATATACTTTGCACCCATTAATGAAGAAATACATAGAGCATGCTAAAATTTGGTTTGCATATTTGGTTTCTCTAAGGTCTAGATAATTTCTAGTATTGAGTTTGAACAACAAGGAAGACGGTGTAGAGTCTTATAATGTTTTCAATATGTCTTTTATGTGAGTTTTGCTGCACCGGTTCATCCTTGTGTTTGTTTCAAATAAGCCTTGCTAGCCTAAACCTTGTATCGAGAGGGATTACCTCTCATGCATCCAAAATACTTGAGCCAACCACTATGCCATTTGTGTCCACCATACCTACCTACTACATGGTATTTTCCGCCATTCCAAAGTAAATTGCTTGAGTGCTACCTTTAAAATTCCATCATTCACCTTTGCAATATATAGCTCATGGGACAAATAGCTTAAAAACTATTGTGGTATTGAATATGTACTTATGCACTTTATCTCTTATTAAGTTGCTTGTTGTGCGATAACCATGTTTACTGGGGACGCCATCAACTACTCTTTGTTGAATTTCATGTGAGTTGCTATGCATGTTCGTATTGTCTGAAGTAAGAGAGATCTACCACCTTATGGTTAAGCATGCATATTGTTAGAGAAGAACATTGGGCCGCTAACTAAAGCCATGATCCATGGTGGAAGTTTCAGTTTTGGACATATATCCTCAATCTCATATGAGAAAATTATTAATTGTTGTTACATGCTTATGCATAAAAGAGGAGTCCATTATCTGTTGTCTATGTTGTCCCGGTATGGATGTCTAAGTTGAGAATAATCAATAGCGAGAAATCCAATGCGAGCTTTCTCCTTAGACCTTTGTACAAAGTGCATAGAGGTACCCCTTTGTGACACTTGGTTAAAACATGTGCATTGTGATGATCCGGTAGTCCAAGCTAATTAGGACAAGGTGCGGGCACTATTAGTATACTATGCATGAGGCTTGCAACTTGTAAGATATAATTTACATGATACATATGCTTTATTACTACCGTTGACAAAATTGTTTCATGTTTTCAAAATCAAAGCTCTAGCACAAATATAGCAATCGATGCTTTTCCTCTATGGAGGACCATTCTTTTACTTTCATTGTTGAGTCAGTTCACCTATTTCTCTCCACCTCAAGAAGCAAACACTTGTGTGAACTGTGCATTGATTCCTACATACTTGCTTATTACACTTATTATATTACTCTATGTTGACAATATCCATGAGATATACATGTTACAAGTTGAAAGCAACCGCTGAAACTTAATCTTCCTTTGTGTTGCTTCAATGCTTTTACAATGAATTATTGCTTTATGAGTTAACTCTTATGCAAGACTTATTGATGCTTGTCTTGAAGTACTATTCATGAAAAGTCTTTGCTTTATGATTCACTTGTTTACTCATGTCATATACATTGTTTTGATCGCTGCATTCACTACATATGCTTTACAAATAGTATGATCAAGGTTATGATGGCATGTCACTCCAGAAATTATCTTTGTTATTGTTTTACCTGCTCGGGACGAGCAGAACTAAGCTTGGGGATGCTGATACGTCTCCAACGTATCGATAATTTCTTATGTTCCATGCCACATTATTGATGTTATCTACATGTTTTATGCACACTTTATGTCATATTCGTGCATTTTCTGGAACTAACCTATTAACAAGATGCCGAAGTGCGATTCTTTTTTTCTGCTGTTTTTGGTTTCAGAAATCCTAGTAACGAAATATTCTCGGAATTGGACGAAATCAACGCCAGGGTCCTATTTTGCCACGAAGCTTCCGAGAAGACCGAAGAGGAGACAAAGTGGGGCCACGAGGTGGCCACACCCTAGGCGGCGCGGCCCCCTTGGCCGCGCGGCCTGTGGTGTGGGCCCCTCGTGCCGCCTCCCGACATGCCCTTCCGCCTACTTAAAGCCTCCGTCGCGAAACCCCCGCACCGAGAGCCACGATACGGAAAACCTTCCAGAGACACCGCCGCCGCCAATCCCATCTCGGGGATTCAGAGATCGCCTCCGGCACCTGCCGGAGAGGGGAATCATCTCCGGAGGACTCTACGCCGCCATGGTCGCCTCCGGAGTGATGTGTGAGTAGTCTACCCCTGGACTATGGGTCCATAGCAGTAGCTAGATGGTTGTCTTCTCCCCATTGTGCTTAATTGTCGGATCTTGTGAGCTGCCTAACATGACCAAGATCATCTATCTGTAATTTTATATGTTGCGTTTGTTGGGATCCGATGAATAGAGAATACTTGTTATGTTGATTATCAAAGTTATGTCTATGTGTTGTTTATGATCTTGCATGCTCTCCGTTATTAGTAGATGCTCTGGCCAAGTTGATGCTAGTAACTCCAAGAGGGAGTATTTATGCTCGATAGTGGGTTCATGTCTCCGTGAATCTGGAGGGGTGACAAGAACCTCTAAGGTTATGGATGTGCTGTTGCCACTAGGGATAAAACATTGGTGCTATGTTCAAGGATGTAGTCACTGATTACATTACGCGCAATACTTAATGCAATTGTCTGTTGTTAGCAACTTAATACTGGAGGGGGTTCGGATGATAACCTGAAGGTGGACTTTTTAGGCATAGATGCATGCTGGATAGCGGTCTATGTACTTTGTCGTAATGCCCAATTAAATCTCACTATACTCATCATAATATGTATGTGCATGGTCATGCCCTCTTTATTTGTCAATTGCCCAACTGTAATTTGTTCACCCAACATGCTGTTTATCTTATGGGAGAGACACCTCTAGTGAACTGTGGACCCCGGTCCAATTCTCTATACTGAAATACAATCTACTGCAATACTGTTCTACTATTTTCTGCAAACAATCATCATCCACACTATACATCTAATCCTTTGTTACAGTAAGCCGGTGAGATTGACAACCTCGCTGTTTCGTTGGGGCAAAGTACTTTGGTTGTGTTGTGCAGGTTCCACGTTGGCGCCGGAATCTCTGGTGTTGCGCCGCACTACATCCCGCCGCCATCAACCTTCAACGTGCTTCTTGACTCCTACTGGTTCGATTAAACCTTGGTTTCTTACTGAGGGAAACTTGCCGCTGTGCGCATCACACCTTTCCTCTTGGGGTTCCCAACGGACGTGTCAACCACACGCATCAATCACTCACGTAAATTGGAATAATTTTCTGAGTTACCTACAGAGAATTTTGCCCAGATTCGTGACATCAAAGAAATCTGTTTCTGCGCAGTAATCCAAATCTAGTATGAATCTTACTATCAACGACTTTACTTGGCACAACAAAGCACAAAACTAAGATAAGGAGAGGTTGCTACAGTAGTAAACAACTTCCAAGACTCAAAATAAAAATAAAGGTACTGTAGTAAAAACATGGGTTGTCTCCCATAAGCGTTTTTCTTTAACGCCTTTCAGCTAGGCGCAGAAAGTGTGTATCAAGTATTATCGAAGGATGGTGCATCTACAACGGGGTGTGGAGTTTTCTCAACCATGCATAGTATATTGGATACATAAGTTTTAGCGGCTCCCTTTTCATTAGTCTTGGGCTTGCTACTCTCATCAAACAAATTTTCAGGAACAAGCCAAGCATAGTTATTTTCTAGTGCTTCATTCATCGCTAGGAGCTTACATGGTATTGGTGCTTTGATCTCCCCACCATCATTAATATTATTAGTGTACTTTACTCTCTCCATGTCCATCTTTTCAAGGATACTAACAAAATTGGTATAAGAACCAAGCATCGTATATTTAATAAAGACCTTTCTAGCCTCTCTTGCTATACCACCAAATTCTCTAAGAAGGGTTTCTAAAACAAAATCTTTCTTTTCCCCTTCTTCCATATCACTGAGTGTAAGAAACATGTGTTGGATTATAGGATTGAGATTAACAAATTTAGTTTCCAACATGCGAACTAAAGCAGCAGTAGCAATTTCATAAGTAGGAGCAAGTTCTACCAAGTGTCTACATTCAAAATCTTCAACGGTACTAACATGATTGAAAAATTCTTCTATATTATTTCTCCCAATTATAGACCCACGTCCTACCGGTATGTCTTTTACGGTAAAATTAAAAGGAAACATGTTGAAATAAGTAAAGCAAATATAAGTAACTATTTTTTTGTGTTTTTGATATAGCAAACAAGATAGCAAATAAAGTAAAACTAGCAACTAATTTTTTTGTATTTTGATATAGTGCAGCAAACAAAGTAGTAAATAAAGTAAAGCAAGACAAAAACAAAGTAAAGAGATTGGGATGTGGAGACTCCCCTTGCAGCGTGTCTTGATCTCCCCGGCAACGGCGCCAGAAATTTATTTGCTGGCGTGCAGTTGACGTGGGAGTTAGAAATCTTTGTGGTGTAGCTTTTCTTCAGTTCCCCGGCAACGGCGCCAGAAATTTAGCTTGACACGCGTACAACACGCGACCGTTGGGAACCCCAAGTGGAAGGTGTGATGCGTACAGCAGTAAGTTTCCCTCAGTTAGAAACCAAGGTTTATCGAACCAGTAGGAGTCAAGAAGCACGTTGAAGGTTGATGGCGGCGAGATGTAGTGCGGCGCAACACCAGGGATTCCGGCGCCAACGTGGAACCTGCACAACACAACCAAGATACTTTGCCCCAACGAAACAGTGAGGTTGTCAATCTCACCGGCTTGCTGTAACAAATGATTAGATGTATAGTGTGGATGATGATTGTTTGCAGAGAATAGTAGAACAAGTATTGCAGTAGATTGTATTTCAGATGTGAAGAATTGGACCGGGGTCCACAGTTCACTAGTGGTATCTCTCCCATAAGATAAATAGCATGTTGGGTGAACAAATTACAGTTGGGCAATTGACAAATAGAGAGGGCATGACCATGCACATACATATTATGATGAGTATAGTGAGATTTAATTGGGCATTACGACAAAGTACATAGACCGCTATCCAGCATGCATCTATGCCTAAAAAGTCCACCTTCAGGTTATCATCCGAACCCCTTCCAGTATTAAGTTGCTAACAACAGACAATTGCATTAAGTATTGCGCGTAATGTAATCAATAACTACATCCTCGGACATAGCATCAATGTTTTATCCCTAGTGGCAACAGCACATCCATAACCTTAGGGGTTTCTGTCACTCCCCCAGATTCACGGAGACATGAACCCACTATCGAGCATAAATACTCCCTCTTGGAGTTACAAGCATCAACTTGGCCAGAGCATCTACTATTAACGGAGAGCATGCAAGATCATAAACAACACATAGATATAAATTGATAATCAACATAACATGGTATTCTATATTCATCGGATCCCAACAAACACAACATATAGCATTACAGATAGATGATCTTGATCATGTTCGGTAGCTCACAAGACCCGACAATTAAGCACAATGAGGAGAAGACAACCATCTAGCTACTGCTATGGACCCATAGTCCATGGGTAGACTACTCACTCATCACTCCAGAGGCGACCATGGCGGTGTAGAGTCCTCCGGGAGATGAATCCCCTCTCCGGCAGGGTGCCGGAGGCGATCTCCTGAATCCCCCGAGATGGGATTGGCGGCGGCGTCTCTGGAAGGTTTTTTCGTATCGTGGCTCTCGGTACTGGGGGTTTCGCGACGAAGGCTATTTGTAGGCGGAAGGGCAGGTCAAGGGGCGTCACGAGGGGCCCAGGAGACAGGTCGGCGCGGCCAGGGCTTGGGCCGCGCCGCCTTATCGTCTGGCCACCTCGTGGCCCCACTTCGTTGACTCTCCGGTCTTCTAGAAGCTTCGTGTGAAAATAGCCCCCTGGGCGTTGATTTCGTCCAATTCCGAGAATATTTCCTTACTAGGATTTCTGAAACCAAAAACAGCAGAAAACAACAACTGGCTCTTCGGCATCTCGTTAATAGGTTAGTGCCGGAAAATGTATAAATATGACATAAAGTATGCATAAAACATGTAGATATCATCAATAATGTGGCATGGAACATAAGAAATTATCGATACGTCGGAGACGTATCAACACTCCTCCATGGTATGTGATTGTTGGAAGGCACCCGAGGATTCGGTTAGCCATGGCTTGAGAAAGCAAAGGTGGGGAGGAGTGTCATCTAAATAAAACTAAAATAAAAAGACACTCCTTCATGGTATGTGATTGTTTGATGGCACCCGAGGATTTGGTTAGCCATGGTTTGTGAAAGCAAAGGTTGGAAGGAGTGTCACCCAAAAATAAATAATCATGGGAGCCGCTCTTTGAAGGTCTGTCTGGCAAGGGGGTTAGAGTGCCCACTACCATTCGTTGACAACAACAAACAACTCTCAAAATTTTACTTTTATGCTCTCTATATGATTTCAAAACTTGAAAAGCTCTAGCACATGATTTTATCCCTGCTTCCCTCTGCGAAGGGCCATTCTTTTACTTTTATGTTGAGTCAGTTTACCCATTTCCTTCCATCTTAAAAGCAAACACTTGTGTTAACTGTGCATTGATTCATACTTGCTTATTTGCATTCATCATATTACTTTGTGTTGACAATTATCCATGAGATAAACATGTTGAAGTTGAAAGCAACCGCTGAAACTTATATCTTCCTTTGTGTTTCTTCAAAACTTTCTACTAAGAATCTATTGCTTTATGAGTTAACTCCTATGCAAGTCTTATTGATGCTTGTCTTGAAAGTACTATTCATGAAAAGTCTTTGTTATATGATTCAGTTGTTTAATCATTGTCTTTACCATTGCTTCGAATCACTTCATTCATTACATATGCTTACAATAGTATTGATCAAGATTATGGTAGCAGGTCACTTCAGAAATTATCTTTGTTATCGTTTACCTACTCGAGGACGAGTAGGAACTAAGCTTGGGGATGCTTGATACGTCTCAAACGTATCTATAATTTCTTATGTTCCATGCTACTTTTATGATGATACTCACATGTTTTATACACACTTTATGTCATATTTATGCATTTTCCGGCACTAACCTATTGACAAGATGCCGAAGAGCCAGTTGTTGTTTTTGGTTTCAGAAATCCTATAAAGGAAATATTCTCGGAATTGGATGAAATCAACGCCCAGGGTCTTATTTTTCCACGAAGCTTCCAGAAGACCGAAGGAGATACGAAGTGGGGCCACGAGGTGGCGCCACACTAAGGCGGCGCGGCCAAGGAGGGGCCCGCGCCGCCCTGTTGTGTGGGCCCCTCGTGATGCCCTAAACCTACCCTTCCGCCTACTTAAAGCCTTCGTCGCGAAAACCCCAGTACCGAGAGCCACGATAAGGAAAACCTTCCAGAGACGCCGCCGCCGCCAATCCCATCTCGGGGGATTCAGGAGATCGCCTCCGGCACCCTGCCGGAGAGGGGAATCATCTCTCGGAGGACTCTTCATCACCATGATCGCCTCCGGATTGATGTGTGAGTATTTCACCCCTGGACTATGGGTCCATAGCAGTAGCTAGATGGTTGTCTTCTCCTCATGTGCTATCATTGTTGGATCTTGTGAGCTGCCTAACATGATCAAGATCATCTATTTGTAATGCTACATGTTGCGTTTGTTGTTGATTATCAATATATCATATATGTGTTGTTTATGATCTTGCATGCTCTTCGTTGCTAGTAGAGGCTCTGGCCAAGTTGATACTTGTAACTCCAAGAGGGAGTATTTATGCTCGACACTGGGTTCATGCCTCCATTTAATCTGGGACAGTGACAGAAAGTTCTAAGGTTGTGGATGTGTTGTTGCCACTAGGGATAAATCATCGATGCTTTATCTAAGGATATTTGTGTTGATTACATTATGCACCATACTTAATGCAATTGTCTATTGTTTGCAACTTAATACTGGAAGGGGTGCGGATGCTAACCCGAAGGTGGACTTTTTAGGCATAGATGCATGCTGGATAGCGGTCTATGTACTTTGTCGTAATGCCCAATTGAATTTCACACTACTCATCATGATATGTATGTGCATTGTCATGCCCTCTTTAATTGTCAATTGCCCAACTGTAATTTGTTCACCCAACATGCTTTATCTTATTGGAGAGACACCACTAGTGAACTGTGGACCCCGATCCATTCTTTTATATCAAATACAATCTACTGCAATACTTGTTCTTACTGTTCTTCGCAAACATCATCTTCCACTCAAGCCGGTGAGATTGACAACCTCACTGTTACGTTGGGGCAAAGTACTTTGATTGTGTTGTGCAGGTTCCACGTTGGCGCTGGAATCCCTGGTGTTGCGCCGCACTACACTCCGCCACCAACAACCTTCACGTGCTTCTTGACTCCTACTGGTTCGATAACCTTGGTTTCTTACTGAGGGAAAACTTGCCGCTGCACGCATCATACCTTCCTCTTGGGGTTCCCAACGGACGCGTGCTGTACGCGTATCAATCGTGCAACTGAAGAACGTGCTGCATGTCCCTTCTATCAAGAAGAATCTCGTTAGTGGCTCCCGTCTTATGAAAGATGGGTTTAAGTTGGTGTTCGAGTCCAATAAAGTTGTACTGTCTAAGTATGGAACTTTTGTTGGAAAGGGATATGAATGTGAGGGAATGTTTCGCTTCTCTCTAGAAGAGTTCTGTGATAATGTTGTGAACCATGTAAGCACTAGTGTTAATGAAACTAATGTTTGGCATTCACGACTTTGTCATGTTAATTTCGGTTGTATGACGCGGCTTGCTGATATGAGGTTAATTCCGAAATTCACCTTTGTCAAAGGCTCTAAGTGCCATGCTTGTGTGCAAGCAAAGCAGCCTCGCAAGCCCCACAAGCCTGCGAAGGAAAGAAACTTGGCACCACTAGAGCTCGTACATTCAGATCTATGTGAGATGAATGGTGAGTTGACAAGAGGTGGAAACAAATATTTTATGACCTTGATTGATGTTTCCACTAGGTATTTTTATGTGTATCTCCTGAAAACTAAAGATGAGGCTCTTGATTTCTTTAAAATCAGAAAGGCTGAAGTTGAGAATCAACTGGAAAGAAAGATAAAAAGGGTTCGGTCTGATCGCGGTGGAGAGTACTTTTCTAATGAGTTCAATTTATTCTGTACGGGACATGGTATAATCCATGAGAGGGCGCCTCCCAATTCCCCACAATCCAATGGGATTGCGGAAAGGAAAAACCGTACTCTAACAGATTTGGTTAATGCCATGTTAGATGTTTCGGGTTTATCTAAGGAATGGTGGGGGGAGGCTATATTGACTTCGTGTCATTTCCTAAACCGTGTTCCAACCAAGAATAAAGAGATTACCCCTTATGAGGAATGGGAAAAGAAAAGACCAACACTCTCCTACCTACGAACTTGGGGCTGTTTGGCTAAAGTGAATTTGCCAATCACCAAGAAGCGACAGCTTGGACCAAAAATTGTGGACTGTATCTTTCTTGGCTATGCTGCCCATAGCCTTGCTTATAGATTTCTTATGGTGAAATCTGGAGTGGATGACATGAATGTTCGCACCATCTTTGAATCAAGAGATGCTACATTCTTTGAGGATATATTTCCTATGAGAGATATGCATGGCATGTCTAGTTGGGAATCTGATCCAATACATGAAACTCCTATGGAGTCTGATGAGGAATCTGATGATGAGAGTTCAGATTCTGATGAAGATGACAATGAAGCTCCCACAAGGAGTAAGAGACAAAGGACTGCAAAGTCTTTTGGTAATGATTTCATTGTGTATCTTGTGGATGATACTCCCATTACCATTTCAGAAGCTCTCGCATCTCCTGATGCAGACTACTGGAAGGAAGCGGTTCAAAGCGAGATGGATTCCATCTTGGCTAATGGAACGTGGGAGTTAACTGAGCGTCCTTATGGGTATAAACCTGTAGGATGTAAATGTGTATTTAAGAAGAAGCTTCGAGCTGATGGTACTATTGAGAAGTACAAATCTCGGCTTGTAGCCAAAGGCTATACCCAAAAGGAAGGCGAAGATTTCTTCGATACCTACTCACATGTGGCGAGATTGACCACCATTCGAGTACTACTGTCATTGGCTGCCTCACACGGTCTTCTCGTTCATCAAATGCACGTTAAGATGACTTTCCTAAATGGAGAGTTGGACGAGGAAATTTACATGGAACAGCCTGATGGTTTCGTACTACAAGGTCAAGAAAGAAAGGTGTGTAAATTAAAGAAATCTTTGTATGGTCTTAAACAAGCACCCAAACAATGGCATGATAAGTTTGAAAGAACTTTGACATCTGTAGGCTTTGTTGTCAATGAAGCTGACAAATGTGTGTACTACCGTCATGGTGGGGGTGAGGGAGTTGTCCTATGCTTGTATGTGGATGACATACTAATTTTTGGGACAAGTCTCAAAGTGATTGAGGAGGTCAAAACCTTCTTATCTCAGTGTTTTGAGATGAAAGATCTTGGAGAAGTGATACGTCTCCGACGTATCGATAATTTCTTATGTTCCATGCCACATTATTGATGATACCGACATGTTTTGTTCACATTTTATGTCATATTTATGCGTTTTCCGGAACTAACCTATTGACGAGATGCCGAAAGGCCAGTTGCTGTTTTCTGCTGTTTTTGGTTTCAGAAATCCTAGTAAGGAAATATTTTCGGAATCGGACGAAATCAACACAGAAAGTCTTAGAATTCCCGGAAGCTTCCGGAACACCGAAGAAGAGTCGGAGGCGGGCAGCAGGGGGCCCACACCATAAGGCGGCGCGGGTGGCCCCCTGGCCGCGCCAGCCTATGGTGTGGGGGCCCCAGCCGCCTCCTTGCGCCGCCTCTGCGCCTATATATTCGTCCCTGACCTAAAAACATCGACCAGTTCGACGGAAACAGAGAAAACCATCCAGAGCCGCCGCCATCGCGAAAGTCCAATTCGGGGGACAGAAGTCGCTGTTCCGGCACCCTGCCGGGACGGGGAATTGCCCCCGGAGCCGTCTTCACCGCCATCGCTGCCTCCATGATGAGGAGGGAGTAATCCACCCCTGAGGCTAAGGGCTCCGCTGTAGCTATGTGGTTCATCTCTCTCCCATGTACCTCAATACAATAATCTCATGAGCTGCTTTACATGATTGAGATTCACATGAGTTTTGTATCACTATTCATCTATGTGCTACTCTAGTGATGTTATTAAAATAGTTTTATTCCTCCTGCACGGTGTAATGGTGACAGTGTGTGCATCCGTGTTAGTACTTGGCGTAGGCTATGATTATGATCTCTTGTAGATTATGAAGTTAACTATTGCTATGATAGTATTGATATGATCTATGCCTCCTTTCTTAGCATGAAGGTGACAGTGTGCATGCTACGTTAGTACTTGGTTTAGTTGTGTTGATCTATCTTACACTCTAAGGTTATTTAAATATGAACATTGAATTGTGGAGCTTGTTAACTCCGGCATTGAGGGTTCGTGTAATCCTACGCAATGTGTTCATCATCCAACGAGAGAGTGTAGAGTATGCATTTATCTATTCTGTTATGTGATCAATGTTGAGAGTGTCCACTAGTGAAAGTATGATCCCTAGGCCTTGTTCCTAAATACTGCTATCGCTGCTTGTTTACTGTTTTACTGCGTTACTACGCTGCGTTACTACTGCTTGTTTACTGTCCTGGGCAAAGCACTTTTCTGGTGCCGTTGCCACTGCTCATATATATTCATACCACCTGTATTTCACTATCTCTTCGCCGAACTAGTGCACCTATTAGGTGTGTTGGGGACACAAGAGACTTCTTGCTTTGTGGTTGCAGGGTTGCATGAGAGGGATATCTTTGACCTCTTCCTCCCTGAGTTCGATAAACCTTGGGTGATCCACTTAAGGGAAAACTTGCTGCTGTTCTACAAACCTCTGCTCTTGGAGGCCCAACATGTCTACAGGAAAAGGAGGGCGTAGACATCAAGCTATTTTAAGGCGCCGTTGCCGGGGAGGAAAGGTAAAAGGTACTCACACTCCGGATCTCGGCTACTAAGCTATTTTCCGGCGCCGTTGTAAGTACTCGAAGCTATTTCCTTTAGATTCTGCAATTGCATCTTTTTGTTTCTTGTTTTTATTTTCACTAGTTAGGCATAATGGAAAACAACAAAAAAATTGGTGAGCTTTTTAATCTTTTTCCTGATTTAGAATTGTTTGATGCGAAAATTAAAAAACCAATGGAACCTTATTTGCATGCTAGTAGCGATGTTATTAGTATGAATGCAATTACTGCTAATACTATGGATAAGTCTAAGCTTGGGGAAGCTAGTTTATATAAAAATAATCTTTTTTGCTCCTCAGCTTTGGAAGAAATATTTTGCTCTGATAATGCTTTATCTCCCATATGCGATAACTCTAATGATGCTTCTGATATTTTAAATCCACCTGCTGAAAGTATTCCGTATAAAATACCTATGAAAATTACTGAACGTGTTATGGACAACCACTATAAAGGGGATGGAACTGTCCATCCTAGAGATCATTTACTGTTTTTGCACGAATTATGCGGGTTATTCAAGTGTGCAGGTATCTCTATGGATGAAGTGAGGAAGAAGCTATTCTCTGTTTATTTATGCAGTAAAGCGGCGCATTGGTATAAATTGTTGGAGAATAGACATTCTCTTGGTTGGGAGGAAATTGCATCTCTCTTTTATTCTAAATTTTATCCTCCTCATGAAGTGCATATTGATAGGAATTATATTTATAACTTTTATCCTCGTGATGGAGAGAGTATTTCTCAAGCGTGGGGGAGACTGAAGTCACTAATGCTCAAATGTCCCATTCATGAGCTCCCCCGTAATGTTATTGTTAACAATTTTTATGCGAGGCTTTCAGGACAACACAAGGACTCTCTGGACGCGTGTTCGGAGGGATCTTTCACAAGCAAGGAGGTTGAAGCTAGGTGGGATCTTCTTGATTGGATTAAGGAGAACGCTGAAGGATGGGAGAACAATGAAGGTAAAGAGTCAGGTATAAATTATAATTATGAATGCATTGAAGCTTTTATGGATACCGATAAATTTCGAAATATGAGTGCTACTTATGGTCTTGACTCTCAAGTTGCTGCAAATCTTTATAAAGCCTTTGCTTCTCATTTTGAATTGCCTAAAAAGAATTTTGATAAGTATCATGAACCTTTTAAAGAGGCTTGCATGAAGAATGAAATTGTTGTTAATTATTGCAATAAGCATGCTCAAACTCCTAAGAATGCTATTTCCTATAAGCATGTTAATTTTTGTGGAATACATAGACCTTGTGGAATTAATCAAATCAAAGATGAATATTGTATCCATCATGCTAATGAAAAAACTAGAAAGTGGCTTAGGGCTCTAGATGATCTTGGTAAAAAAGTTTGTGCCCTCTATCCTTTTATTTGTGAAGTTTGCCATGAAGTGGGTCATTTTAATTTTCAATGCTCCTCCAATGATAATTTGAACCCAATGAGTGCTGAAAATTTGTATTGTGATGGTGAAATTACTCCTAATCATCATGATGAACTTACTTTATTTTTGGGGTGTGAAGAACTGTCGAGAAAAATATCTTTGTTACATATGAGTGATCTTGATATTGATGATGTCCTCCATGGGTGTTTTTCTTATTGCATTGATAATAGCCATACAAATACTTACATACAAAATATTTTAGAAGATGACACCTTGCCAAAATATGATAGGATCGCTGTGTGTTTTCAACTAATTAATGAAAAGGAGGGATCCTCCCAAGTTTCTTCTATTGTTTCTGAAAGTAAATCAGGTTATGCGGACAAGCTACCCTTCAAGCCTCTTCCTCCTAAAGAAGGGAACGAGGAGAAGGAAGAGAAGAAGAAGAAGAAGAAGGGAACGAAGAAGAAGAAGAAGAAGGAGAATAAAAAGAAAGAGGTAACGGCGTATCCCCGCGTGAATGAGATAACGCTAGGTAACCGTAAGTATGTTGCTCCTAATGATTATTGTGATAATGAATCTGAATACGATGATCTTCCTATGCCCTTTACATACATTAGCAATCATGATTTGAATGAGCACACTACTTTTGATATTGCAAATCTCTGGGAAACTAATTCTGAAAATGATGATGACAATAATTGCCATAGTGTCAGTGCTATCCATGCTTCCTCCCATAATGATATAGAAAGCTCTAAGCTTGGGGAAGAGGTGTTTGAAAATCCTTTTGCTACTGGTCATTATGTTCTTGATACATCTCCTTCTAATAACAATGATGGTATGGACACAGATAAACCGACTGTGAAAGATAACTATTATATTTCTTATGATGACACTGTGTCTCCGATCTTTGATGATTATTATAAAGAATGCTATGATATAGGTTATAACTATCCTTATGAAACTTGTCATAGTCATGATTGGATTACCAAAAACAATTCCCTTAATATGCAACTTGTTTACCATGTTCAAATTCTTGATAATAATCTTGCTCCAATTACTATTAATGAGAATAACTTTTCTTATGCCAAATTTAATGATACTTCTATGCATATGAACCATGATAAGAATGTTTTAAGTGATGGGTATATTGTGGATTTCATCAATGATGCTACTGAAAGTTATTATGAGAGAGGGAAATATGGTTATATGCATCTTAATAATATTAATTTTCCCCTCTTTATGTCGAGAATCTTGAAGTTACTCGTGTTTTATCCTCTTACGCTTGTCACTTTATTCTTCATGAATTCATTTGTGTACAAGATTCCTCTTCATAGGAAGCATGTTAGACTTAAATTTGTTTTGAATTTGCCTCTTGAAGCTCTCTTTTGCTTCGAATACTATTTCCTGCGAGTGGATCATTAAAACTGCTGAGCCCATCTTAATGGCTATAAAGAAAGAACTTCTTGGGAGATAACCCATGTGTTATTTTGCTACAGTACTTTATTTTATATTTGTGTCTTGGAAGTTGTTTACTACTGTAGCAACCTCTCCTTATCTTAGTTTTGTGTTTTGTTGTGCCAAGTAAAGTCGTTGATAGTAAGGTTCATACTAGATTTGGATTACTGCGCAGAAACAGATTTCTTTGCTGTCACGAATCTGGGCAAACTTCTCTGTAGGTAACTCAGAAAATTATGCCAATTTACGTGAGTGATCCTCAGATATGTACGTAACTTTCATTCAATTTGAGCATTTTCATTTGAGCAAGTCTGGTGCCTCAATAAAATTCGTCTTTACGGACTGTTCTGTTTTGACAGATTCTGCCTTTTATTTCGCATTGCTTCTTTTGCTATGTGTGATGGATTTCTTTGTTCCATTAACTTCCAGTAGCTTTGGGCAATGTCCAGAAGTGTTAAGAATGATTGTGTCACCTCTGAACATGTGAGTTTTTGATTATGCACTAACCCTCTAATGAGTTTGTTTCGAGTTTGGTGTGGAGGAAGTTTTCAAGGGTCAAGAGAGGAGGATGATACAATATGATCAAGGAGAGTGAAAGCTCTAAGCTTGGGGATGCCCCGGTGGTTCATCCCTGCATATTCCAAGAAGACTCAAGCATCTAAGCTTGGGGATGCCCAAGGCATCCCCTTCTTCATCGACAACATTATCAGGTTCCTCCCCTGAAACTATATTTTTATTCGGTCACATCTTATGTACTTTACTTGGAGCGTCTGTTGTTTGTTTATATTTTTGTTTTTGTTTGAATAAATGCTTGTGTGGGAGAGAGACACGCTCCGCTGGTTCATATGAACACATGTGTTCTTAGCTTTTAATGTTCATGGCGAAGGTTGAAGCTGCTTCGTTAATTGTTGTATGGTTGGAATCAGAAAATGCTACATGTAGTAATTACTAAAATGTCTTGGGTAATGTGATACTTGGCAATTGTTGTGCTCATGTTTAAGCTCTTGCATCATATGCTTTGCACCCATTAATGAAGAAATACATAGAGTTTGCTAAAATTTGGTTTGCATATTTGGTTTCTCTAAAGTCTAGATAATTTCTAGTTTTGAGTTTGAACAACAAGGAAGACGGTGTAGAGTCTTATAATGTTTTCAATATGTCTTTTATGTGAGTTTTGCTGCACCGCTTCATCCTTGTGTTTGTTTCAAATAGCCTTGCTAGCCTAAACCTTGTATCGAGAGGGAATACTTCTCATGCATCCAAAATACTTGAGCCAACCACTATGCCATTTGTGTCCACCATACCTACCTACTACATGGTATTTCTCCGCCATTCCAAAGTAAATTGCTTGAGTGCTACCTTTAAATTTCCATTCTCCACCTTTACAATATATAGCTCATGGGACAAATAGCTTAAAAACTATTGTGGTATTGAATATGTACTTATGCACTTTATCTCTTATTAAGTTGCTCGTTGTGCGATAACCATGTTCCTGGGGACGCCATCAACTACTCTTTGTTGAATTTCATGTGAGTTGCTATGCATGTTCGTCTTGTCTGAAGTAAGAGCGATCTACCACCTTATGGTTGGAGCATGCATATTGTTAGAGAAGAACATTGGGCCGCTAACTAAAGCCATGATCCATGGTGGAAGTTTCAGTTTTGGACATATATTCTCAATCTCGTATGAGAAAAATAATTGTTGCTACATGCTTATGCATAAAAGAGGAGTCCATTATCTGTTGTCTATGTTGTCCCGGTATGGATGTCTAAGTTGAGAATAATCAATAGCGAGAAATCCAATGCGAGCTTTCTCCTTAGACCTTTGTACAGGCGGCATAGAGGTACCCCATTGTGACACTTGGTTAAAACATGTGCATTGCGACGATCCGGTAGTCCAAGCTAATTAGGACAAGGTGCGGGCACTATTAGTATACTATGCATGAGGCTTGCAACTTGTAAGATATAATTTACATGATACATATGCTTTATTACTACCGTTGACAAAATTGTTTCTTGTTTTCAAAACCAAAGCTCTAGCACAAATATAGCAATCGATGCTTTCCTCTTTGAAGGACCATTCTTTTACTTTTAATGTTGAGTCAGTTCACCTATTTCTCTCCACCTCAAGAAGCAAACACTTGTGTGAACTGTGCATTGATTCCTACATACTTGCATATTGCACTTGTTATATTACTCTATGTTGACAATATCCATGAGATATACATGTTACAAGTTCAAAGCAACCGCTGAAACTTCATCTTCCTTTGTGTTGCTTCAATACCTTTACTTTGAATTATTGCTTTATGAGTTAACTCTTATGCAAGACTTATTGATGCTTGTCTTGAAAGTACTATTCATGAAAAGTCTTTGCAATATGGTTCATTTGTTTACTCATGTCATTACCATTGTTTTTATTGCTGCATTCATTACATATGCTTACAATATTATGATCAAGGTTATGATGGCATGTCACTCCAGAAATTATCTTTGTTTATCGTTTACCTGCTCGGGACGAGCAGGAACTAAGCTTGGGGATGCTGATACGTCTCCGACGTATCGATAATTTCTTATGTTCCATGCCACATTATTGATGATACCGACATGTTTTGTTCACATTTTATGTCATATTTATGCGTTTTCCGGAACTAACCTATTGACGAGATGCCGAAAGGCCAGTTGCTGTTTTCTGCTGTTTTTGGTTTCAGAAATCCTAGTAAGAAAATATTTTCGGAATCGGACGAAATCAACACCGAAAGTCTTAGAATTCCCGGAAGCTTCCGGAACACCGAAGGAGAGTCGGAGGCGGGCAGCAGGGGGCCCACACCATAAGGCGGCGCGGGTGGCCCCCTGGCCGCGCCAGCCTATGGTGTGGGGGCCCCAGCCGCCTCCTTGCGCCGCCTCTCCGCCTATATATTCGTCCCTGACCTAAAAACATCGACCAGTTCGACGGAAACAGAGAAAACCATCCAGAGCCGCCGCCATCGCGAAAGTCCAATTCGGGGGACAGAAGTCGCTGTTCCGGCACCCTGCCGGGACGGGGAATTGCCCCCGGAGCCGTCTTCACCGCCATCTTCACCGCCATCGCTACCTCCATGATGAGGAGGGAGTAATCCACCCCTGAGGGTAAGGGCTCCGCTGTAGCTATGTGGTTCATCTCTCTCCCATGTACCTCAATACAATAATCTCATGAGCTGCTTTACATGATTGAGATTCATATGAGTTTTGTATCACTATTCATCTATGTGCTACTCTAGTGATGTTATTAAAATAGTTTTATTCCTCCTGCACGGTGTAATGGTGACAGTGTGTGCATCCGTGTTAGTACTTGGCATAGGCTATGATTATGATCTCTTGTAGATTATGAAGTTAACTATTGCTATGATAGTATTGATATGATCTATGCCTCCTTTCTTAGCATGAAGGTGACAGTGTGCATGCTACGTTAGTACTTGGTTTAGTTGTGTTGATCTATCTTACACTCTAAGGTTATTTAAATATGAACATTGAATTGTGGAGCTTGTTAACTCCGGCATTGAGGGTTCGTGTAATCCTACGCAATGTGTTCATCATCCAACGAGAGAGTGTAGAGTATGCATTTATCTATTCTGTTATGTGATCAATGTTGAGAGTGTCCACTAGTGAAAGTATGATACCTAGGCCTTGTTCCTAAATACTGCTATCGCTGCTTGTTTACTGTTTTACTGCGTTACTACTGCTGCGTTACTCTTTGCTTGTTTCTTGTCTGGGCAAAGCACTTATCTGGTGCCGTTGCCACTGCTCATATATATTCATACCACCTGTATTTCACTATCTCTTCGCCGAACTAGTGCACCTATTAGGTGTGTTGGGGACACAAGAGACTTCTTGCTTTGTGGTTGCAGGGTTGCATGAGAGGGATATCTTTGACCTCTTCCTCCCTGAGTTCGATAAACCTTGGGTGATCCACTTAAGGGAAAACTTGCTGCTGTTCTACAAACCTCTGCTCTTGGAGGCCCAACACTGTCTACAGGAAAAGGAGGGGGGCGTAGACATCAAGAAGCTGATGTTATATTAAACATCAAGCTATTGAGAGATGAGAATAATGGGATTACACTTGTGAAATCTCATTATGTTGAGAAGGTGTTGAGCAGATTTGGCTATGCTGATTGCAAATCTTCTCTCACACCTTATGATCCTAGTGTCTTGCTTCGAAAGAATGAAAAGGAAACTAGAGATCAATTAAGATACTCTCAAATCATTGGTTCACTCATGTATTTAGATTGTGCTACGAGGCCTGATATCTCGTTTGCTGTATGCAAGCCGGTTTGTGGCCAACCCGGGAGATGATCATTGGCATGCTCTTGAGAGAGTAATGCGCTATCTAAAGGGAACCATGAGTTATGGAATTCATTGTACCGGGTATCCAAGAGGACCTGAAGGGTATAGTGTTTCCAACTGGATTTCTGATGCTAAAATGAAGGCCACAAGTGGATATGTTTTCACTCTTGGTGGTGGCGCTGTTTCCTGGAAGTCTTGCAAGTAGACCATCTTAACGAGGTCAACTATGGAAGCAGAACTCACAGCATTAGATACAGCTATTGTCGAAGCAGAATGGCTTCGTGAGCTCTTGATGGACTTGCCTATGGTTGAAAAACCAATACCGGGCATCCTTACGAACTGTGATAATCAAACTGTGATTATCAAAGTGAAAAGTTCTAAGGATAATATGAAAAGTTCCAAACATATCGAGAGGAGACCGAAGTCTGTCAGAAAACTGAAGAACTCCGGAGTGATAGCATTGGATTATGTCCAAAGTGCTAAAAATCTGGTAGATCCTTTCACAAAAGGACTATCAAGAAACATGATAGACCTTGCATCGAGGGAGATGGGTTTGAGACCCACTTGAGTTGCCGAGGGGGTAACCCAACCTATGTGATCGGAAATTCCGTGAACTAGGAACTGGGAAAACAAACCGGAGTAACTGAGTTGAGAGAAAATTTAATACTCCCACTCCGCTGCAGATGCAATTCTCTCATAGTTACTGTAAGGCAGGTTGACAATGTCTTAATGTGTTCTGAGCGGCTCTTGATGAGCGAAGACGCTATCCTACAGGACGATCTTTTGAAGAACACACCTATATGAGCGACACTACTGGTCATAGTGTGGGAGATTTGGGTAAATCTCTAGTAAGCTCATGAAGGGCCGAGGAGTATGACTTATAAGCTCCACCCGAGGGGAAGGCTATGGTAGCCTAGTACCGTGCCGGCATTGAGCGAAACTTGCTGCACAAAGACTGACAATTCAAGGCATAGTCCATTGTTCAGTTGTAGACAAGCGTAGCACCTTGCCTAGGTGGAAGTTCAACTTAACAGTCTCCACTGAAGTGCAGGTATATTAAACAGTGAATGGAACTAATGTGTTATCTGATGTGCATATGAGATCTGGTGGGGGATTGTTAAATGTAGATGGGATGCAGCCCATGTAGTCTACAATTCCTGAAATCTCAAGGCCCATCACGTTGGCAGCTTGGGACAGCCTTGGGGGACAAAGTTTAGTCCCACATTGTTAGTTGGGAGAGAGTTGGAGTGGTATATAAGGGATATTGTTCTAATCATTCCAAGTGAGTGAGAATAGAAGGAGCCCTCGCGCACTCCTCCTCCTCTGCCCGCCCCGCCTTGGCTCGGCACGTCACGCACGCACATCGCGTTTCGTGACTCGAGTTCGAGTTCGAGACACACTCAAGGAAGCCTAAGTTTTTGCTTGGTGCACCAACTGAGTTGGGTACGTGTCGACCTACATATGCTTGCTCGCCGCGTGTCCCTGGCTTCCTACGCGTGTCAACGCGGTCGGGGTAGCTCTCCTCCCAGGCTATACAAGGAGACCGATCAGATCTGGAGAATAGGGCTCTTAGATCTTTCTCGCGAAGTTCCTTTTGCTGTGCTACTCTCTAGTCTTCCCCATCCCGGCGACTGCGTGCACGGGCGTCCGGGAGAGCAGGCCTCCGAAACCCCGTCCGTTGAGATCCTGCACCGGGAGACGGGCGATAAGGTTTTTGGGGAGCGTCTCGGCGCGACTGCTCGCTGCTGTTCGTCTTCTTCTTCGATGGTTCGGCTGCTTCATCAACAGATCTGACTACACCATGGGCGACATCAACAACTCCCATGGTGGTGGTGGTGGTGCTGCTGGTGCGACCTTCCTGGTCGCGATGTATGTGCTTTTTCTCTCCTACCTTGCACTGCTACTTATTCCATGTTCAGATCGGATGCATGTGCTTAGTCTGATGTGTGTGGTTAAGTATGCTTGTGCATCTGTAATGTTGCTTTCGGTAATTAAACTCACACGGAAATTGCCTAATAATCCAAAACCATCGAGTGTCGGTTATTAAAATTAATACTCTATTTATTTTACTAGAAACTTAACATGAAATACAATATACTTCGAAAGATTAGCAAAACATTTCGATCAAGGATGCCCAATGTTATTCTTATAGTAGTAATTAAAACCTTGAAGGATGGGTCGAATTTTCTTATACATGCAAGGAAGAATATAAAAGCCTTCATGTTTAAGAGGATAGGATGAGGCATGTATGCTTAATTCATTGACATATTTCGTCTTTGGTATCCACACCATAAATCATGTGAGTAATATTTTAATTTAGATAAACAAAAATTAAATTTTTTAATTCTTAGCATTTTTTTGGGTTGAATGAAAGACATCTTCCTACACATGGCCAAGTATTGAAAACCGAGTATCTATGCATAATTATGTTAAGAAATACTACTATGTAAAAAATATTATAAGAAATACTATATTAATAACAAATAATATTCAAAGTTTTAAACAATATTGATAAGAAATACAATATAAAAACATATGATCTATAAGAAAAGTTGGAGTTGTGCTTTTGTAAGTTTGACTACCTATGCATAACAATGTTAAGGAATCATCCCAAAGGAAAATAATCATTTAAAATGTCTTAAATTTCTATTTATGTTTATTTTACCATTGTATCAATATGTGAAACACTAGTCAAAATCTTACTTTGATTCTTAGGAATTTTTATGAGAGGTGTTATTTGGTTTGTATCCTGGACATCTTTGAAATATTTTTCTATGTCTTAATTTTCTATGTTGCACCAGAATTAACACACAGAAAGTTGGCGACTACTTAATTTGAAAGCATGCACGGATTCAAGGGGGTGAGTGGGGGTGGGGACGAGAGGGGGCTCAATCACCCCCATGATTGAGATTTTCTGAAGAACAGTGGTCATTAGAACCCTAATTTCTCACTGATTTAGTCAAATCCACCCCCTCATCAAGTTTACAGAACTAATTCAGTCTATTTTGCCCCCCTTAACATGAGAAGCTGGCTCCATCCCTGTCGGCAAGAACTTTGATATACAAGCCACACATGTCATATTACATGACACAAAAAGATACATACGACTGAGTGTGTAAACCTACTGGATTCAAATCCGGATAACATAATGAGATTTACCCAAATGCGATAAACATAGTTTATATAAATAAACGGCCGGCGTGCATGAAAACCTGGAGTCATACATCTCTAATTTCAGGTAAGGATATAGAAACATGAGAATGAATCAGCCCAAAACAAATAACATCATTAAAATTGTCCCTATTTGTATTAATATTTACTTCTATCACAAGTTAATATAAAAAATAAATGGTCAAAGTTTCACCATGGTGATGTTTTTATTTCTAAAATGTCACACATTTTGACACGGAGTAAGTAAGAGGAAGTAATGTGAGAACAAGATAATTCCAAATCTGAAAGTGGCCTATATATTAGCAAGGATATATAACTTCCTTTCGGTTGTAAGAGGGTGAAAGATGTTACTCTCATATTGGTAAAGTTGTATTGTGTATTGTCACATATAATGGGAAATAATAAGATATCCACTAAATCATATATTTATTTGTCGAACACTTTACACCCACTAAAGAGAAATCTCTTGCATTTGCGATGGGTTGTCAAGTTAGTTTTGTTGAACATAAAACTGTCGTTAGAAATAGTATTAGTGTGGAAATTTCATAATGGCCAACATAAAAGCTCATACCCACACTGGGATTTGGACGTTATGTTTGAAGCTAATCATTGTAAAAACACATTCAAGACGCTTGTTGGTGGTGAAAGGTTAAAGGTTATGAGTACCGTCCTCCGCACCTACTGGGCCAAAGGAATGTAAAGATCAAATATTGTATTATATCTTTCTATATGGCCACAACACTTTTTATTGGGTTCCTAATTGTGTTTAGCAAGTTTATCATGAGTAAAAATTACTCCCCTACGATAGATAGCACGTAAAGATGTCAGTCTTCGACTGGCATTTTGAGTTTTCAGATAAATCATGAATAGCTTAAGAAAAATGTTATTTTGGTTGATCATGACAAGAGGCATGGAGATTTCACTGAAGGCATCTGGCACCTTGACAGATTTGCCGACATGGTGACATCAATTTTTTAACTAGGTGAAAAGTGTTGATACATGTATCGACCCTTTATAATGCATGATGTAATTTTTTGTAAGACTTAAATTTAAATAAAATATAAAAATCACATGGATGGTTCGATGTAGAGACCGGAGCACCATCTCGTTTTCGAAAGAAAAAAGCTAGGCAAATAGTATGTTTAGGAAAAATAAACTAGCTAGGTGTGAAGGTATATATTGCAGAACATATGTGTGTACGCGCGTGTGTCAGCCTGATCTATATCTATAGGGCGCGCTTGTTAGTCTGCATCGAAGTTGGTAGACTTCCTAGGATGAGAAAGATTCATTTTTTTATGAACAACCAAATAACAGGGACTAAAATAGGCTACACAACACGAACCTTAAAGCACTCGTAAAGAACCTCGTGCCAGACTCCACAGCTATGCTTGAATCAGGCGTTTCTCTATGAAGAGACCCGTTGGAGACGATAGCGCGTGAATAGTTTTTAAACATAAGGCTCGAGAGCCCGACTTTGAATTAACAAAGCCATCAATCGGCCAGGCGTACAACGGTAGCAACAACTGATAAGAAAAAAACAGCGAAATGCTGGGGTTGCCAGCTTACGATACACCAAAAGGAGCAACAAAGAAGAGGCAGAGAAACAATCTACAAAACACTAGCTAACTAGGCAGAGAGCTTGATTCCGTCGATGGAAGCGTCGTCTTCTCTTGCAAGGGCACGGCGCCGAGAACTGCCCAGAACTAACAGATCTCCCATGCTTGCAAAGCGCACCCATGACCGTCAGAGCGTGGTTATCTTCCTGTGTCGAGATACTAAAGAGGGAGGGCTTGATGGAGACGCCTCTGATACGTCTCCGACGTATCGATAATTTCTTATGTTCCATGCCACATTATTGATGATATCTAGATGTTTTATGCACACTTCATGTCATATTCATGCATTTTCTGGAACTAACCTATTAACAAGATGCCGAAGTGCCAGTTGCTGTTTTCTGCTGTTTTTGGTTTCAGAAATCCTAGTAAAGAAATATTCTCGGAATTGGACGAAATCAACGCCCAGGGTCCTATTTTGCCACGAAGCTTCCAGAAGACCGAAGAGGAGACGAAGTGGGGCCACGAGGTGGCCAAACCACAGGGCAGCGCGGCCCAAGCCCTGGCCGCGCCGACCTGTAGTGTGGGCCCCTCGTGACGCCCCTTGACCTGCCCTTCCGCCTACAAATAGCCTTCATCGCGAAACCCCCAGTACCGAGAGCCACGATACGGAAAACCTTCCAGAGACGCCGCCGCCGCCAATCCCATCTCGGGGGATTCAGGAGATCGCCTCCGGCACCCTGCCGGAGAGGGGAATCATCTCCCGGAGGACTCTACGCCGCCATGGTCGCCTCCGGAGTGATGTGTGAGTAGTCTACCCCTGGACTATGGGTCCATAGCAGTAGCTAGATGGTTGTCTTCTCCCCATTGTGCTTAATTGTCGGGTCTTGTGAGCTGCCGAACATGATCAAGATCATCTATCTGTAATTCTATATGTTGTGTTTGTTGGGATCCGATGAATAGAAAATACTTGTTATGTTGATTATCAAAGTTATGTCTATGTGTTGTTTATGATATTGCATGCTCTCCGTTACTAGTAGATGCTCTGGCCAAGTAGATGCTTGTAACTCCAAGAGGGAGTATTTATGCTCGATAGTGGGTTCATGTCTCCGTGAATCTGGGGAAGTGACAGAAATCTCTAAGATTATGGATGTGCTGTTGCCACTAGGGATAAAGCATTGGTGCTATGTTCGAGGATGTAGTTACTGATTACATTACGCGCAATACTTAATGCAATTGTCTGTTGTTAGCAACTTAATGCGGAGGGGTTCGGATGATAACCTGAAGGTGGACTTTTTAGGCATAGATGCATGCTGGATAGCGGTCTATGTACTTTGTCGTAATGCCCAATTAAATCTCACTATGCTCATCATAATATGTATGTGCATGGTCATGCCCTCTTTATTTGTCAATTGCCCAACTGTAATTTGTTCACCCAACATGCTGTTTATCTTATGGGAGAGACACCTCTAGTGAACTATGGACCCCGGTCCAATTCTCTTTACTGAAATACAATCTACTGCAACTGTTCTACTGTTTTCTGCAAACAATCATCTTCCACACTATACATCTAATCCTTTGTTACAGCAAGCCGGTGAGATTGACAACCTCGCTGTTTCGTTGGGGCAAAGTACTTGGTTTGTGTTGTGCAGGTTCCACATTGGCGCCGGAATCCCTGGTGTTGCGCCGCACTACATCTCGCCGCCATCAACCTTCAACGTGCTTCTTGGCTCCTACTGGTTCGATAAACCTTGGTTTCATACTGAGGGAAAACTTGCCGCTGTACGCATCACACCTTCCTCTTGGGGTTCCCAACGGACGCGTGCTGTACGCGTATGAAGCAGCTTTTTCTGGCGCCGTTGCCGGGGAGATCAAGACACGCTGCAAGGGGAGTCTCCACATCCCAATCTCTTTACTTTGTTTTTGTCTTGCTTAGTTTTATTTACTACTTTGTTTGCTGCACTAAATCAAAATACAAAAAAATTAGTTGCTAGTTTTATTTTATTTGCTATCTTGTTTGCTATATAAAAAACACACAAAAAATTAGTTACTTCCATTTACTTTATCTAGTTTGCTTTATTTACTGTCTTGCATTCTATATTAAAAATACAAAAAAATTAGTTACTTTTATTACCATGTCTAGCTCTGAACCTGTTACTTCTTCGCCTGAAGAATTAGTCTTCACTTTTAAACAAGGGGATGAGGAGAGTTTTAAGGATGCTTGGTCTAGAATTTTTACTTCTTATCGTAAAACTGAACCTCAAATGACTCTAAGTTTGCTCCTTAGTAATTTTTATTTTGGTCTAATGATTCGCTATAGATATGCTTTGGGTGCTTTAGTGGGAGGAGATTTCCTTCATTGCAATGGGGATCAAGCTTTTAATGCCATAAAGAAGTTGGTTGCATCACATGATTCAGCTAATAACTTTGATTCAGCCCTTATTAGCATTTATAATAGATTAAACAATCTCGAGATAAGTACATCTCGCTTGGATGACAACTATCGCTATGTTCGTAATCGTCTTGAACAAGTTTTAGTGAACTCTGAACCTTCATTATGGGATCCTACTATTAAAATTGTTATCGGTGATCAAACTCTTCGTGCCAACTGTGATATTATGTCTGAATTTTGCCTTATACCTGAGAGCATTTATAAATCTTTGAAACTTTGGGGAGTTGATGAAGGAGGAGAAGAAATAACTCTCATTAATAACTCTGTTATAATTCCTAAGGGAATAGCCGCAGGTGTGCATACAACCATTCTTGGAAGAACAATATCCATTGATTATCTTGTTATTGAATGTGTAGGGACAGGAAAAATCACACTCGGAAGATCCCTGCTGAAACTATTGGGAGCAGTCATAAATGTGGGAGAAGGCACCCTGGAATTCACCTCTACACCGGGGGGGGGAATCATATATTTCCTAAATCAAAGAGAAAGAAAAACAACAAGAAAGGTAAGGGTAAAGCCCAAGGTAAGGTCGATGCACCACCCTCCGATAATACTTGATACACACTTTCTGCGCCTAGCTGAAAGGCGTTAAAGAAAAGCGCTTATGGGAGACAACCCATGTTTTTACCTACAGTACTTTGTTTTTATTTTGTGTCTTGGAAGTTGTTTACTACTGTAGCAACCTCTCCTTATCTTAGTTTAGTGTTTTGTTGTGCCAAGTAAAGTCGTTGATAGTAAAGTTCATACTAGATTTGGATTACTGCGCAGAAACAGATTTCTTTGCTGTCACGAATCTGGGCAAAATTCTCTGCAGGTAACTCAGAAAATTATGCCAATTTACGTGAGTGATCCTCAGATATGTACGCAACTTTCATTCAATTTGAGTATTTTCATTTGAGCAAGTCTGGTGCCTCGATAAAATTCGTCAATACGAACTGTTCTGTTTTGACAGATTCTGCCTTTTATTTCGCATTGCCTGTTTTGTTATGTTCGATGGATATTTCGATTCCATTGACTTTCAGTAGCTTTGTGCAATGTCCAGAAGTGTTAAGAATGATTATGTCACCTCTGAACATGTATATTTTGATTGTGCACTAACCCTCTAATGAGTTGTTCTAAGTTTGGTGTGGAGGAAGTTTTCAAGGATCAAGAGAGGGAGATGATACAACATGATCAAGGAGAGTGAAAGCTCTAAGCTTGGGGATGCCCCGATGGTTCACCCCTGCATATATCAAGAAGACTCAAGCGTCTAAGCTTGGGGATGCCCAAGGCATCCCCTTCTTCATCGACAACATTATCAGGTTCCTCCCCTGAAACTATATTTTTATTCCATCACATCTTATGTGCTTTGCTTGGAGCGTCGGTTTGTTTTTGTTTTTGTTTTGTTTGAATAAAATGGATCCTAGCATTCACTTTGTGGGAGAGAGACACGCTCCGCTGTTGCATATGGACAAGTATGTCCTTAGGCTCTACTCATAGTATTCATGGCGAAGTTTCTTCTTCGTTAAATTGTTATATGGTTGGAATTGGAAAATGATACATGTAGTAATTTGCTAAAAAGTCTTGGATAATGTGATACTTGGCAATTGTTGTGCTCATGATTAAGCTCTTGCATCATATACTTTGCACCCATTAATGAAGAAATACATAGAGCATGCTAAAATTTGGTTTGCATATTTGGTCTCTCTAAGGTCTAGATAATTTCTAGTATTGAGTTTGAACAACAAGGAAGACGGTGTAGAGTCTTATAATGTTTTCAATATGTCTTTTATGTGAGTTTTGCTGCACCGCTTCATCCTTGTGTTTGTTTCAAATAGCCTTGCTAGCCTAAACCTTGTATCGAGAGGGAATACTTCTCATGCATCCAAAATACTTGAGCCAACCACTATGCCATCTGTGTCCACCATACCTACCTACTACATGGTATTTCTCCGTCATTCCAAAGTAAATTTCTTGAGTGCTACCTTTAAATTTCCATTCTCCACCTTTACAATATATAGCTCATGGGACAAATAGCTTAAAAACTATTGTGGTATTGAATATGTACTTATGCACTTTATCTCTTATTAAGTTGCTTGTTGTGCGATAACCATGTTCACTGGGGACGCCATCAACTACTCTTTGTTGAATATCATGTGAGATGCTATGCATGTTCGTCTTGTCTGAAGTAAGAGCGATCTACCACCTTATGGTTAGAGCATGCATATTGTTAGAGAAGAACATTGGGCCGCTAACTTAAGCCATGATCCATGGTGGAAGTTTCAGTTTTGGACAATATACTCAATCTCAAATGAGAAAATTAATTGTTGCTACATGCTTATGCATAAAAGAGGAGTCCATTATCTATTGTCTATGTTGTCCCGGTATGGATGTCTAAGTTGAGAATAATCAATAGCGAGAAATCCGATGCGAGCTTTCTCCTTAGACCTTTGTACAGGCGGCATAGAGGTACCCCTTTGAAACACTTGGTTAAAACATGTGCATTGTGATAATCCCGGTAGTCCAAGCTAATTAGGACAAGGTGCGGGCACTATTAGTATACTATGCATGAGGCTTGCAACTTGTAAGATATAATTTACATGATACATATGCTTTATTACTACCGTTGACAAAATTGTTTCTTGTTTTCAAAATCAAAGCTCTAGCACAAATATAGCAATCGATGCTTTTTCTCTTTGAAGGACCTTTCTTTTACTTTTATTGTTGAGTCAGTTCACCTATTTCTCTCCATCTCAAGAAGCAAACACTTGTGTGAACTGTGCATTGATTCCTACATACTTGCATATTGCACTTATTATATTACTCTATGTTGACAATATCCATGAGATATACATGTTACAAGTTGAAAGCAACCGCTGAAACTTAATCTTCCTTTGTGTTGCTTCAATGCTTTTACTATGAATTATTGCTTTATGAGTTAACTCTTATGCAAGACTTATTGATGCTTGTCTTGAAGTACTATTCATGAAAAGTCTTTGCTTTATGATTCACTTGTTTACTCATGTCATATACATTGTTTTGATCGCTGCATTCACTACATATGCTTTACAAATAGTATGATCAAGGTTATGATGGCATGTCACTCCAGAAATTATCTTTGTTATCGTTTTACCTGCTCGGGACGAGCAGAACTAAGCTTGGGGATGCTGATACGTCTCCAACGTATCGATAATTTCTTATGTTCCATGCCACATTATTGATGTTATCTACATGTTTTATGCACACTTTATGTCATATTCGTGCATTTTCTGGAACTAACCTATTAACAAGATGCCGAAGTGCCAGTTCTTATTTTTTACTGTTTTTGGTTTCAGAAATCCTAGTAACGAAATATTCTCGGAATTGGACGAAATCAACGCCCGGGGTCCTATTTTGCCACGAAGCTTCCGAGAAGACCGAAGAGGAGACGAAGTGGGGCCACGAGGTGGCCAAACCACGAGGCGGCGCGGCCCAAGCCACGGCCGCGCCGACCTGTAGTGTGGGCCCCTCGTGACGCCCTTGACCTGCCCTTCCGCCTACAAAGAGCCTTCGTCGCGAAACCCCCTGTACCGAGAGCCACGATACGGAAAACCTTCCAGAGACGCCGCCGCCGCCAATCCCATCTCGGGGGATTCAGGAGATCGCCTCCGGCACCCTGCCGGAGAGGGGAATCATCTCCCGGAGGACTCTACGCCGCCATGGTCGCCTCCGGAGTGATGTGTGAGTAGTCTACCCCTGGACTATAGGTCCATAGCAGTAGCTAGATGGTTGTCTTCTCCCCATTGTGCTTAATTGTCGGGTCTTGTGAGCTGCCGAACATGATCAAGATCATCTATCTGTAATTCTATATGTTGTGTTTGTTGGGATCCGATGAATAGAGAATACTTGTTATGTTGATTATCAAAGTTATGTCTATGTGTTGTTTATGATCTTGCATGCTCTCCGTTACTAGTAGATGCTCTGGCCAAGTAGATGCTTGTAACTCCAAGTGGGAGTATTTATGCTCGATAGTGGGTTCATGTCTCCATGAATGCGGGAAGTGACAATCTCTAAGATTATGGATGTCTTTGTTGCCACTAGGGATAAAACATTGGTGCTATGTTCGAGGATGTAGTTGCGATTACATTACGCGTAATACTTAATGCAATTGTCTGTTGTTAGCAACTTAATACGGAGGGGTTCGGATGATAACTTTGAAGGTGGACTTTTTAGGCATAGATGCATGCTGGATAGCGGTCTATGTACTTTGTCGTAATGCCCAATTAAATCTCACTATACTCATCATAATATGTATGTGCATGGTCATGCCCTCTTTATTTGTCAATTGCCCAACTGTAATATGTTCACCCAAC
Organism: Lolium perenne; assembly: GCF_019359855.2. Lineage (NCBI taxonomy): Eukaryota > Viridiplantae > Streptophyta > Magnoliopsida > Poales > Poaceae > Lolium > Lolium perenne. The sequence continues at coordinate 121,346,405 of NC_067250.2, read as the reverse complement.
ATGCTGTTTATCTTATGGGAGAGACACCTCTAGTGAACTGTGGACCCCGGTCCAATTCTCTTTACTGAAATACAATCTACTGCAACTGTTCTACTGTTTTCTGCAAACAATCATCTTCCACACTATACATCTAATCCTTTGTTATAGCAAGCCGGTGAGATTGACAACCTCGCTGTTTCGTTGGGGCAAAGTACTTGGTTTGTGTTGTGCAGGTTCCACGTTGGCGCCGGAATCCCTGGTGTTGCGCCGCACTACATCTCGCCGCCATCAACCTTCAACGTGCTTCTTGGCTCCTACTGGTTCGATAAACCTTGGTTTCATACTGAGGGAAAACTTGCCGCTGTACGCATCACACCTTCCTCTTGGGGTTCCCAACGGACGCGTGCTGTACGCGTATCAGCCTCCAAGGAGGAGAGCGGCGCCCAAGGGCGTCGCCGTCACCCGCACCGGCCGAGGCCTTGCCAGGATTTCGCCCTAGCCCAACCACCACCCCTCAAGACGCAGCCTTGACACTTATCCTACGACACATAGCTCCCACGACGTAAGGAAGAAACCACCGGCATCGCCTGAGGCATGACGCCGGCCTAGGAAACCACCCCTGGGTATCTAGGAGGCCGCCCAAACCAGACCGAACACCGTGTATATGTAGCCACGGAGACAATGGCGGCGACAAGCACAAGGAAGGTGGAGAGGGTGTGCCTAAGGCCAAAGAAGAGAACTTTGCGCCGTCGGAGAAGCGCGCAAGTGAAGCATGGCAGCGTGATCCAACTACGAAAAAGGAGGGACATTTGGTGACGCCTCCAAGAAGGGACACGACGTCGAGGACGTCCTCATCACCCGCAGTGGCCAAGGCCTTGCACAGCTTTCGCCGTTGTCCACTCCGAACCCGAGGCCGGCCACCACCAAGAGACCGCAGATTGGGAAACCACTACTAGAAATAACCTTATAGCCGCACTTATTACCGCCGGCAAGTACGTTTCGAGATGGCCGGCGGTAAGTTACCGCCGGCGAGCTGGTTTAGGGTTGCCGGGGTTAGGCCCCTTACCGCCGGCAAGTTGAAACTGAAATCGCCGGGGGTAAGTTGGGCCGAGGGCACCTAAATGGACTTTCTATTACCGCCGGCGATTTGGCCCCGAAAATGCCGGGGGTAACTTTAATACCACAGGCGAGAAGGATTCATTTTCGCCGGGGGTAAACTGAGCCGGTATGCACGAGTTGGACCGAATTTACGGCCGGCGTTTGCTGCTGAAACTCGACGGGGGTATTTGGCCCTATGCCACCCCTTCCACCCCGCACCTATCCCCACTTCTCCTCTCCAATCCCCACTTCTCTTCCCCATCATGTCCCCCTGACGCGCCGGCGGCGGCCCCTCCTTCTCCGCCTCCAGCCACCACCGCCCTCTTCTCTCCCCCGCACCCCAACCTCTCTCTCTCTCACTCCTGCAGCCCCCTCCCCCTCGTTCCCACGGCGAACCCGGAGCCGCCGAAACCTAGCGCCGCCAGCCGTCGGCGACACGCGAGCATGGCGACCCCAACACCGCAGGGCGAGGCCTCCTCCTCCGATCCGTAAGTCCCCGCGCCCCGATCTACCCCCTGATGGCGTGTATTTCACACGTTCGTTGGGCAACCCCAAGAGGAAGGTATGATGCGCACAGCAGCAAGTTTTCCCTCAGAAAGAAACCAAGGTTTATCGAACCAGGAGGAGCCAAGAAGCACGTTGAAGGTTGATGGCGGCGGGATGTAGTGCGGCGCAACACCAGGGATTCCGGCGCCAACGTGGAACCTGCACAACACAACCAAAGTACTTTGCCCCAACGAAACAGTGAGGTTGTCAATCTCACCGGCTTGCTGTAACAAAGGATTAACCGTATTGTGTGGAAGATGATTGTTTGCAGAAAACAGTAGAAACGATTGCGATGGGTGTATTTCAGTAAAGAGAATTGGACCGGGGTCCACAGTTCACTAGAGGTGTCTCTCCCATAAGACAAACAGCATGTTGGGTGAACAAATTACAGTTGGGCAATTGACAAATAAAGAGAGCATGACCATGCACATACATATCATGATGAGTATAGTGAGATTTAATTGGGCATTACGACAAAGTACATAGACCGTCATCCAACTGCATCTATGCCTAAAAAGTCCACCTTCAGGTTATCATCCGAACCCCCTCCAGTATTAAGTTGCTAACAACAGACAATTGCATTAAGTATGGCGCGTAATGTAACTAGTGACTACATCCTTGAACATAGCACTAATGTTTTATCCCTAGTGGCAACAACACAACACAACCTTAGAACTTTACATCACTTTGTCCCAGGTGTCAATGCAGGCATGAAACCACTATCGAGCATAAGTACTCCCTCTTGGAGTTACAAGCATCTACTTGGCCAGAGCATCTACTAGTAACGGAAAGCATGCAAGATCATAAACAACACGTAGATATAACTTTGATAATCAACATAACAAGTATTCTCTATTCATCGGATCCCAACAAACGCAACATATAGAATTACAGATAGATGATCTTGATCATGTTAGGCAGCTCACAAGATCCAACAATGATAGCACAATGGGGAGAAGACAACCATCTAGCTACTGCTATGGACCCATAGTCCAGGGGTAGACTACTCACTCATCACTCCGGAGGCGACCATGGCGGTGTAGAGTCCTCCGGGAGATGAATCCCCTCTCCGGCAGGGTGCCGGAGGCGATCTCCTGGATCCCCCGAGATGGGATCGGCGGCGGCGGCGTCTCTGGAAGGTTTTCCGTATCGTGGCTCTCGGTACTGGGGGTTTCGTCACGGAGGCTATTTGTAGGCGGAAGGGCAGGTCAAGAGGCGGCACGGGGGCCCCACACCACAGGGCCGCGCGGCCAAGGGGGGGGGGCCGCGCCGCCCTAGGGTGTGGCCCCTCCGTGGCCCCTCTTCGTCTCTCCTTCGGACTTCTGGAAGCTTCGTGAGAAAATAGGCCCCTGGGCTTTGATTTCGTCCAATTCCGAGAATATTTCGTTACTAGGATTTCTGAAACCAAAAACAAGCTTGAAAACAGCAACTGGCACTTCGGCATCTTGTTAATAGGTTAGTTCCAGAAAATGCACGAATATGACATAAAGTGTGCATAAAACATGTAGATAACATCAATAATGTGGCATGGAACATAAGAAATTATCGATACGTCGGAGACGTATCACCCCCCGCCGCTTTCGATATGGCCGACGACTGTGGATCTCTCCGTTGAATTTTTTCACCCGACTCGGGTTCGCCTGCAGGAAGGGGGCGAAGAAGCACTAATCGATGGCGACCCTCGAGAGGAAGAAATCTCCCAACCGCCTCGTCGACGAGGCCACCAATGACGACAACTCCGTCGTCGCGCTCCACCCCGACACCATGGAGCGCCTCCAGCTCTTCCGCGGCGACACCGTCCTCCTCAAGGTATGCGCGTGCCCCGCTCCTTCCTCCCCCTTTCTCGAGGTCCAAATCAGACGGCCTCGCTTGTTGATTGTGCCGCCGATCTACGAATTCGGGTGTCGTTTAGAGTGATGCAGGTAGCTGACGGTGCTGGTTAAGAGTTTAGGCCGCGAATCTGTAGGGAAAACCTTAGCTTTTCTGGTTTAGTCGCCCCTGTTTGCTTTGGCTGGTGGAAAATTTAGTCTTTGCCGAGGGATTGTTAGGGATGCCTAGGTCTACAGATTACTGCCTTGTTGTGGTGAAAAGTTCTTAGATTCCGAGGTCGGTCTCAGTATTCAGTAATTACGATCCTACTGTGTTTTTGAATGCTCTGCTATGCTTTATTTGCTCATGTGTTCTGAAGAAGTTTGTGCATACCCAAACGATTGTCTAATTTAGCATACATGTACCAGATGGCTATCATGTGCACCTTGGCACCATCCTGTCTGGCCTGTTGTGCAACTTTTGATAAAGTAGGCAATGTTTATAGACATGTTATTACACTTGGATTTCTCGGCAACTTGGCCTGTTGTGCAACTTTTGATAAAGTAGGCAATGTTTATAGACATGTTATTACAGTTGTATTTCAGTTTTGAATTAAACCTGACACAGTACATGATTCACCTTTTTATTTGCTATCATGTTCATTAGGTCATTCATCTGCTTTGAGATGATCTGAACACTTTACAATTTACAAACCTGTTTAGTCTGAAATGCCAGGCACATCACATATATTAGCTTACTTTTGTGTCTCATGGGTAGTCTGAAACTCCCATGCATTTCATTTACCGCTCTTCTTCAGACTTGCCATTAGTGTTTTCTGTAGCATACTCCTGGATAATAATTCAGTAGCAGTAGTTGGTAGTAATAGCAGGAAGATATTCCTTACTTTTTTTTCTTTCAAATTGCCTTCTAAACATAAATGCTGCCATGGTAACTCGTTAGATGGCAGGTCACTTATGTTGTTTTTTCATGATGTTGCAGTGTTGTTTGGCCGGAATCGGAGACGAACATGGCGGAGGCGAGCAGCAAGGAGAAGCAGCCCCCAGGTGCTCCTGGGCAGCGAGGAAGAGGATCGAGCGGAGCGCGATCTGGGGATCATGGAGTGAACCTAGAGGAATATTGTGTGCGGAGGAGCACGTCGGAGAAAAATTGTAATTACTGTTCAGTTTAAATACAATTATGTAGAGAAACTTTGGATCGTATAGAATAAAGAGCGTATAGAATAAAGAGTGAATTTGTTTTTATTCTTTATCTGAAGTTTTTGTGATTTAATGTCAGTTTTTTTTTAAATCCTAAAATACATACCGCCGGCACATAGGGCTGTTTGCCGGTGGTAACTTAAATTACCGCTGGCGAGTTGGGAGATGCCAGTGGTACCTATTACCGCCGGCGAGTTGGGAAAACTGCCGGGGGTATTTTCACCTTACCGCTGGCGCTTACGAATATGCCGGCGGTAGCACTTTACCACCGGCGAGGTTATCGCCGGCGAATTCGAAAATGCCGGCGGTAAGCCTTTTCAGGATGCCGGCGGTAAGCCTTTTCCTAGTAGTGAACAGAGCTGGCACCGCCGGCAACACTACACCAGTCTTGCCAGCCCAGGGGACACAGTGACCTAGACCCCGGGTCAACTACGCCAAGCTCAACGCCGACACCAGCCGCGCACCGCCAGAATTGCCGGAGCAACCATAGCGTGTACATCCCTTCCATGCCGCCTCGGAGCAGCCCCTGCCGTCCATGGCGAAGCACAACGCCCCGCCAAGCATATGGCGAGGCAGTGACAAGAGCCGGATGCTAACACCGGCACCACCCGCGCGCGACCGCGGCTGGCAACCAGCAAGCATCAGCAAGCGCCACCCACCCTTGGAGCAGCGTCGCACGACTGCCCGGAGCCCCTGCCCCGGCAGCCAAGACACAGCCCCAACTGTGCCTGAGACGGCACGGACCCAACCGTGCCGCCAGCCTGACTCCACCAACGCCAGGACCAGCAGCTTATCCCGAGCAAATCCAGGCCCGACACCCACCACCACGACGGGAGGACGGTGCCAGATCTGCAGGGGTCGGCGGCTACGGTCGATTCCGGCCAGATCCGATGCAGGGGCCAGTCACCACGACGGGGCGGCGCCGGAGCTGCAACGGGAGCCCGCAGTAGGCCAGGCCCGCCGGAGACGACGTGGAGGAGCGGCGAGGGCCCCCGCGCTGCGCTGACCTCCATCCTGCAGCGAGGAGGGCCACGAGACCAGATCCCCGCCGCCCCCATCACGGGCGCAGCACGGCCTTTGCCGGCAGCGGCCTCCAGGGGCGACGAGGGGGGAGGGAGGGGAGGGGGTGGCGGCGCTGGGGAGGCTAGGGTTCGCCCCCTGCGTCGCCTGGAGGGGACGACGGGAGGGCGTTTTTCCCTATCTTCGTCGTAAACCCGCACGATCAAGGAGTCAGCACGTGAATATTCCTTTAGGTTTCAGTGCGCCAGGCTGTTGGGCCCTCACATAACAGTCTCACATGTATGCAGAACGCAGTTAAAATCAAACAACCAACCCAAAATCTCTTCGCACTCCATAAATTCTAGCCTAGGTCACCAAACGAAGTGAAAATTACTTTTTTTGCACCGTTTCTAACGTGTCAGCCTGTATTGGGCTAAGAACATGTGTTATTTTCTGTGGCTGCACGAAAACGACAACCAAACGCGTCCATAGAGTCCACGAGTAGAAAGAAAGAAGAACTGTCACGTTGAAGGAACCTCTGATTTCTTCGCTAACGACGAGGCACGAGCCTACATTTCTAATGCAGGAGAAACTTCTCTCATCCGAGAATGCATGCTCATCCAAACATTTGAACTGCGCAGCTACCGTTGGAGTACCGATCACATAAACAAACAAGCAGCGCCAGCTCATGTATGACCCAGGCTGTTCTTTTTTTTTTTAAGAAGAAGGGGCAGGTCGTATACGTAACAGAATTAATAATAACCAGATATAAATGATTCGTAAGCGGAAATGGAAGGAAAATTAGTTTTTTTTTTTTGAGATAATGGAAGGAAAATTAGTGGCACCACACCTCACCGGATCAGAGCTCCTTTAGGGCCTTGACTGGACCAAATCGCGGGAACAATTTTCTTGCACGTTGCATTCCGCGGCCGTGAGATGAGTAACATGACTGGACCAAATCGCAGCAACATTTTTTTTCTCCATCTCTCCTCGGGCGCGTGCTTCGTGCATTCTGCGGCCATGAGAGAAGCCCATGACCGGCGCTTCAGGTAGATCAGTAGATGCATGGCCTTTCACCGTGTGTTTGGGCTCCGTTCAACTTTGGGAAACACGACTTTTTTCAGTGATCATCAGAAAGTAGTTCAGGTAGAATGGCTAGACAAGTGGACAGCCGAAGGTTTGTTTTTTTTTTTGTAAAACGAAGGAATCTCAGTTCTTAGATTGTAGGTTCTAGTTAACTAAGAGCAAATTTAATAGTATAACGAGCTGGTGGCTATAAGTTAAATGTCATGTCATCTATAGCCAATTTAGAGCCAATATATACAATAGTGGGCTATAAAAATATAGTACTTTATCTATTTATAACTCATCTTTCACTCTCACAAAGTATCTAGGAGCATGTGCTAGAGTTAGCTCTTGCATAAGAGCCCACTCTTCTTCTCTATCCTCGTCTCTCTCCTCATCTCTATCCTCCAACTAAGCAATAATATATTATTTTAATCTTTATAATCAGCTGACTAAAATTTATTGTACTTGTTCTAAGAGCAATTCCAATAATATAGCCAACTTCTGGCTATAACAAGATGTCATATCATTTGTAGTCACCATATAGCTAACATGTACAATAGTTGGCTATAAAAATAAAGTACTTACTAACATATGGCTCACCTATAACTCTCACAAAGTACCTAGAAGCATGTGCAAGAGCTGGTTATTGCATAAGAGCCCACCTTCCTTCTCTCTCCTCCAAATCGTCTAAAATATACTCCATCCGTCCCAAAATGTAAGGCGTCTAAGGATTAATAGAAAGTCAACGTTTTTTAAGTTTGACCAAGTTTATACACAAAAATATGAACATTTACAATACTTAACCAACATCAATAGATTCACCAACAAGTATATTTTATTAATATGTCCATTCGATAATATAGATGTAAACATATTTTCCTAAATGATTGGTCAAAGTTTGTAATGTTTGACTTTTGACAAATCCTTAGACGCCTTACATTTTGGGACGGACGGCGTATTATTTAATGTCTTATAGTGTAAGGGTACATTGCCCCTATGTGTGGTTTTGGTAATTAATGACAACCCCTATGGACTAATGTTTTCATTGAGTTTATATGAAGGAATATTCCATAGGTACTACTTGCTCTCCATGTGTTGGATTCAAGTATGGATGCCATGAAGATAAAGATATACCTTGTGTATTGGCATCAAGATCATCGGTATGAAGATATATATGTGATATGATCAAGAAGAAGAAATGAAGATGGAGCTCTTATGTGGAACTCAATATTAGCCATGCTCTATCTTAAGTGAGTATGAGAAGATACAAGGTTGAGTTGGGCAAGTTCAAGTTGAGCATCTTGAGTGGATCACATACTTGAAGCTTGCCGTCCATTTGGTGATGATGGACATGTGAAGATGTGCATCAATAGAGCTTTCCCATCATGGTGTATGGGGGGAGCATTTGTGAGTCTTCACGAAGCGACGATGATCAAGTGTGGCATTCCGGCTTGAGTGGAGCTTCAAGAGCTATCATCAAGATCAAGCGGGATGCGCAAGGCAAAGGTATGGCCTTGCTAGGTTTTCCTTTTACCGGTCTCAAGGTGGTTGTTGGGAGACCGGATTATAGGATGGATAGCCGCACTATCAAGAGGGGCTTTCGGTTGGGTAACTTGATCACATCGTCTTAGGGAGCTCAATCCTTGCATGCGTTGCATATTCTTATTGCTTCTTGGTATTTCTCGGTGTGAGGTTCTTGAGCTTGTTGCTAGCTTTACAACAAGCTCAAGTTCATCGAAAACGGAGTTCACATGCATCTTCTATTGCGTTTTCGATGTTGGGTGATTTTACCGGTTATTCATGATATAAGGTTCTACCTTTTATATTCATGATAAAATCCCCTCCTACAGATTCTTGGGTTTTCACTTTCTATTAGATAGCATTCGTTGTTATCTTCCAAACAAAATTGGTTTCATGCGATTAGGAGTTCGGGAGCAATTGTTATTAAAGAAAAAGGAAAGATGAGAAAAGAATAAAAAGAAAAAGAGAAAAAGGGGAGGGAGCCGGCCGGCCGACCGGCCCAGCCACCGGCCCACCCGGTCCGCGACCGGGTCCGGCGCTGGTGCCATCCGGGCCGCCTCCGGGGCCTTTTGGCCCAAGTCCGGTCGCAGGCCCGGTCCGTGACCGGCCCTGCCCGGCGCTGCCCCGGTCCGGCCGGAACGCTAAGCTGGGCCGCCTCACCGCCGCGCGCGCCACGGGCCGCCGCCGCCGCGCGGCCTGCCCTCCTGGCCGCTCGCGCGCTGCGGGCCGCCGCCGCCCACGCGGCCTGCTCGCCGAGGCGCTGCCGCCCAGTGGGCCGCTCGCCCGCACGCCCTCTGCGCTATTCGCCGCTCAGCTCGGCTGCTGCTCGGCCAGGTTCTTTGGGCCGGTCCGACCGGGCTGCACGCGGGCCTGTCCGGCTGCTGCTCCGGTCGGCCGGCCTGGTGGCCGGCTGGGCCGTTTTTCTGCCCGTTTTTCTGCCCGTTTTTTCTGTCTTTTTCCCCCAACAGTTTTATTTGCTCCCATGCTATAAATAGCTCTTCTTCCACCTTGAGCAAAGGAGTTCTTCCCATTCTCTCACCTCCATTGTTGCTATTTGAAGAACTTGCTCTCCCCCTTGATTCCTCCAACCATTCTTGCTCATATTTGAGGATTTGAGAGAGGAGATCTAGATCTACACTTCCACCAAACCATTTCTTCTCTAAGTGAGGGAATCTCTTGGGATCTAGATCTTGGAGTCTTTGGTTGACTTTCCCCCTTGTTCTTCCTCTCCAATCTCATCCTAGCATTCGTTGCTTTGGTGGGATTTGAGTGTGAAGGACTTGAACACCTCCGGTGTTCTTGCTTTGCATCATTGCATAGTGTTGAGCTCTCCATCACGATTTGTTCGAGTGAGAGACCGTGAGCTTGTTACTCTTGGAGGGTGACCTCCTAGTTGGCTTGGTGATTGGTGCTCCGGTGATCTCTTCAAGAAGATTGTGAAGAGGCCCGGGCTTCTCCTTCGTGGAGCTTGTGAAGTGGTTGTGGAGCTTGCCATCTCCGGAGCGGAGGAAAAGCTAACCATAAGGAAAGGGCCATTATCCTTCGTGGGTGTGGTTCGGAGAATAGGGTGAGCCTTCGTGGCGCGGGGAATCCTTCGTGGGACCTCCACTCCTCCAAACGTGATGTACCTTGTTGCAAAGCAAGGGAACACGGGAATACATCCTCGTCTCCGCGTGCCTCGGTTATTTCTATACCCGAGCTCTCTTTTCTTGTGATAGCCATCGTGCTTGAAGTACATATATCTTGCTATCACTTGTGCTACATATATCTTGTGCCTATCTTGCTTAGCTCTAGTTGCTATTGTTACACTTAGTTGAGCTTAGCATATTTAGGGTTTGTGCTTGTAAACTAAACGATAGTTTAATTCCGCATTCATACAAGACAAATCCGCAAGAGTTTGTAATTGCCTATTCACCCCCCCTCTAGGCGACATCTCGATCTTTCAATTGGTATCAGAGCAAGGTCTCTCCTTGTTTTAGGCTTCACCGCCTTGAGAGTAAAGATGTTGGCTAGTAATTTAGTGCACAATGACACAATTATCTTTGTTGGCACAAATTATCATTTGTGGCGAAATTGCTTGCTTTGTAAACTTCGGACCTTGTGTCCAAACATTGAGCAATTTCTAGATGTAGGTTTTTCTCCTCCGATGGATCCTCAAAATCTATCTTTAGAGGATGAGAAAAACTTACATCTTGAAGCTCAAGTATCTAATGAGCTTTTATTCTCCTTGAGACCCGATTTTCGTAGGTTCTTGATATATATAAAGCGAAAGTCGTCTCATGAGATGTGGATCAAGCTTAAGGAAATGTTTGGTGGATCCACTTCTCATTTGGTCGGTGCTGACTCCGAGGAGCTCTCTTCTTCTTCACATCATGAAGAGCTCCAAGTTGCTTCCACCTCCGGCCGTGATGAGTCATCATCTTCTTCCACTTCACCAACGTGTTGCAAGACACAAGGTAATGATATGGTGAGTGGTGAGGGAAATTGCAATGTTGATATTGTGCTCAATAGTGATGACTCTTCATCTCTATCTCATTGCAATGTTTCCTCTTTGGACTTAAACACATCTTGCATTGAAAATAATCTACATGCTTGTGTTGATAGTCCTTGCATATCATGTGTAAATTGCTTACATAGATCTCATGAGGATATGCTTGCCTTATCTTGCTCCCATAATCAAAATGTTTCTATTTCCTCTAGTTGCTTGTTGACTAACATTGTAGAGGAAACCGAACACTCTATGGATCAAGACATGATTTCAAATGAGGATTCAAGAATATCTTCATCTTCATCCTCCGGTATGCACATGTGCCTTATGGCAAATGGACCAAAGGTATCTCCTACTTTGACTCCTAACACACCCTCTAATGATGAGAGTGATGATGATGATAATGATGAAGAACATAATATCTTGGTGCATGATATGGCAATGGTATATGCTTCTCTTCGTGGTAATAAAGAAGCTCGTGCTTATCTCGAACACTCTATGGATACCTTGAATAAATATAGGGAAACCATAGTGGAGTTGGAGTCCCATGTTGAAAATGGGGAAATGAGATTCACTCTCCTCAAGCATGAGCTAAAAGATGAGAAGCATGCTAATTTCATGCTTACACAAAAAATTGAATCATATATGCATGAAAATGAGAAAACTATTGTTGATGCTTGTGCTACTAACTCTAATTCTTGTGAAGCATCGACCTTAAAGGAGAATGCTGAGCTAAGGGCTCAACTTGAGTTGCTAACTAGCAATTATAGGGAATTGGAAGAAAGTCATAAAAAGCTCTCAAGCTCTCATGATGATCTTCTAATTTCCTATGATGGGCTAAAGTTAGCTCATGAGGCAAGTATCACTAAGGTAACATCTTGTGAGCCTCATATGGATGTTAGCACAATCTCTACTACAAATGTTATATTGCCATGTGCTAGTCCTTGTAATCCATCTAGTCAAACTAGTGATACACCTTGTGTTGGATTACTCACTTTGCCTTGTTGCTCTAACAATGAAGCTTGTACTTTCTCTAGTACTTGTATTTCTACTAACCATGTAGAGGAAATAAAAGAGCTCGAGGCTCAAGTCCTTTCTTTGAAGAAAGACTTGGAAAAGCGTCATGAAGGGAAATCCGCACTTGACAAGATGCTAAGTGTGCAACAATCCCCCAATGACAAAAGTGGACTTGGATTCAACTCCAATAACAAGAACAAGTCCAAGAGCAAGAGCAACAAGAAGAAGGGCCAAGACAAAGTCAAGGATCCGGCCAAGTTGGTTTGCTTCAAGTGCAAGGTTGAAGGGCATCATGTTAGATCATGCCCATTGAAGAAGAAGAAGCACTTGAGTGAGAAACAACAAGGTAAACGGCCACAAGGTAAAGGTCAAGCTCATGCTCGACCTCAAGTTGAAGATAGGCCACTTCCCAAGAAGAATCAAGATATTGTTCCCCAAGAGAAGAAATCAATAAAGAAGAGAAAGGGGAACACTTGCTACTTATGCCGTGAGAAGGGGCACTTTGCTTCTTCTTGCTTAGGTGGTACCTTATCTAGCCCTATAATTGTTGATGATGATTATTCTCTAGGGAAGGATAAGGATGGCAATGTGTTTGCCAAGTTTGTTGGAACTCAAAGTGGTTTCAAGAAAAGAACCATTTGGGTTGCCAAGCCTATTGTGACTAACCTCTTAGGACCCAACTTGGTTGGGGACCAACAATCTCAAACTTGATCAATAGGTACATGTGGAGGTCATTGGAGACTTGGCTACTTCATGAAGAATTAAGGGACCTTCATATATTATATTTTGACCAAGCCAAGTCGTATGGATTATCATCTATATCTTATATCCAATGTTCCTCTTTGCGGTAACTTATACTTCAACTCTTCATGTTTATTGTAAGTTACTTGCCCCTTTGCATGTTTGGTTTTGTACCAAATATGTGTTTGTATGTGTTGTGTCTTACTTGCCTATCTTGTGTATTCAAGTATGTTTGTTTGACTCTTCATATACTTGTGTATTGTTGTGAGCCTAATGCATCTTGATGACATCTTATTTGGCTCTCTTTGAGTGATTAATGGAACATCCCATTTTGGGGGAGTGTTATGCTTTGTGCATTTCTCCTTCTATAAAATGTGTGTATATGGGTATCACCACCTAGTATTGATATTGCAAGATTATCTAGTCACTATGTGGTGTGTCATACTCATGAGAAATTCAAATTCTAAATATCCATTAATCATCTCTAGTTGAATTTTAGTTGCCTCTTATTTAGAAGAAATGTTTTAACACATTATGGGGGAGTAATATGTTTTGTACATATCACAAGCCTAGAAAATGTGAACATATGAGGTTATGCCACTTAGAGTTGATGCTCTTAATTATCTTGCTCCTAGGTGGCATGTTTGCTCAAACAAGCTCCATTCCTAATAAAAATATTTTATTACTCATCTTGTGGGCTCTTGTTTGAATATGAAATTCTTGGTGCGGTTATTCCTCAAATACATATCTCTATATCTTATTTGGGACACCATTTGCTTCAAGTTATTCTAATCATTGCCGTGCGTGATTGTGTGACTAGTTGAAGCTATCAAGAATCTTCATCCGTGCATAGTGCATAATTCTATATACTTATCCTATGCCTTTTATTGTGAAGTTGATCCTTACTATCATTGTCAATACTCCACCGGAAATTATTTCCAATATACTCATTGTCTTCGACAATTGATAACCTTGTATGTGGTTGAATTTTTGGATCATCTTCACCTTGGATTGTTCCTTACTTCCTTATCTTATTTCCAAGAAATCTTTATAGCTCCCATATGTCTTCCTTGTCCCTTTGAAAAATCTTTTGATAAATCATCTTGATTCATATCAAGTGTTTGTTTTGGAATACATACCTTTTCTTTACGGTACATTGTGCCATTGTGAAAAGTGAGGGTTTGGTTTATTTGTTCGAACCTTGCTCTTTTGGGGAGTTTGATATCTCATTCCTTCTTACATATTTTATTAGCTTGAATGAGATAAATCTTTGAGCATGTTTGCTTTATTTCATCCTCTATGCTCAATAATTTCTTCTTAGTTCACTTGTTGAACTTTGTTGAACAAATCTTTGTGATTTGCTTCTTAGATATAATTTGGAAAACAAATTTGTTTTGTGACACCTCTATGTCTTATTTAATTCTTTTGATGTTTTGTCCAAAGTATGTCTTTCTTGGATCTTTAAAAAGTTTTGGTGCATGCTTATAAGTAATTTGTTTATACTTGTAGCATGCTTGCTTTCTTTTGATCCATTATGTATGATATACTCCATCAAATCCTAAATGGCTAAGATGTGCATGAAATTCAAATTTCATCTAAATATGCACATGTTTATATGGAGTGTGTCCTATATATTGTGGTTAGTCTAACCATGTTGGACCCAATGAGTTTGGGGACCAAGATGTACTTGAATGATGTTTTAGGTACATTGGAGATGCAATGGAGGCTTGTCTCATCTATAAGGAAGGTGTTGTCACCATATGAAAATTGGAGTCAAGCTAGGATGATCTATGAACTCTTATCTACTACATCAAGCCATTGCTATCTCGGTAACAAGTATCTTATTCATGCACTCTCATATAGCATCCAACCTCTTGTAGGTTGTATCTTGGCATGATATTATTTATTTCGAAAATATTGCGGTTCTTGAAAACCCCTTTTAAAGTAAAACTTCTTATTGGGCATTTGAGTAATTTGAGAAGATGCATATGATAGGTTATATATATATATCATATTTTATGATTCACCTATCACAAATATGCCCTCTAGCAATTTATTGCATATCAATTCCTCAAAGAGCTCTTGTGTGCAATATTGATGTATTTGTGAAATAAATCCGTATTTGTGATACTTGTTGCCTTTCTCAAAACATTCCAACTAGCTTTACTTCCCTTATTGTTAGTTGTGATGTTTTTGAGATTTTACTTGGTTGAAGCTCATTCATATACCATAAGTGAAAATTGGAGCCATAGGCTATATATGCTTTATTAAGCAAACATCCTTTGGTATATTTTATGACTTCATCTTGGATACCTTGTCTTATCTATTTTGTTAACCTCTTATGTGTGCATGTTTCTTTATGGATCTCTTTGTCCACTTTAGAAACTCATATACATAAGAGCGCTAATCCATCACCTTGATATCCTTGTTCTTCGCCAACCATCTTCTTATCCTTTTGATTTTAGTGTTGTTGGTAAAGAAGATTTATGAGTGCTTGGTTTATTTGTTTTTCTTCATGCACTCATATCTCGTAATTGTTGGACTCAAGTTGTTCTTGATAAGCATATTCTCTTTATCCTAGGTGTGTTCTAAATGATATATAGGGAGTGAGGATTCCATGTTTGTGCATATTGTATTCAAATGCAAACATTATAAATTGTGCACGAACCTTGGGGAGCTTTCTTATTTTATTTAAAGCACTATATCTCTCTTATCATGATATCTTTGCTTGTCCAAATTGGATCTTTGATTGCTTGCTTTATTTGTTGAAGCTCTCTTCACCATGTGATCTTTATGCAATATTTGATCCTCAATATAGTTTGACTTCCTTCAAGTATTCGTCATTGGATATGTGCACTTGATTCCACTCAAATTATGAGAAGTGCACACTTTGGGGAGGAACTCACATTATATTGGCCTTCTAAATTTTTCACCCATTTTGACAATCGATGCCAATGGGGGAGAAGTTTAGAGGGTTTAAGGGAGTGGTTTTATACTTAAGTTTGGTTTGTGCTTAAGTGTTTTGCCTCTCATGCATTCCATATTTATATGTCTTGCATGGTTGTATATATATAGTGGAAACTATCCCAAAGGTTAATCTTGACAATGTATGCAATGAATTCATGTTCATCACACGTGCATACATTGTGGGGGAGTTTTTCTCTATATATATTGGTTCTACTCACATCCATTGCATTTGTTGTAGTTGTGTGAGTAGAGCCGGTTTTGATATGGGCTAGTAGCTTTGTGTTACTTGACCATATCAAATACAACCTCTTGTATACAACTTATTCTCGGATAAGTTGCGTACTTGTCACTAATATTCATTATATAAACCCTCTTATTGTGGTTGTCATCAATTACCAAAATGGGGGAGATTGTAAGGGTACATTGCCCCTATGTGTGGTTTTGGTAATTAATGACAACCCCTATGGACTAATGTTTTCATTGAGTTTATATGAAGGAATATTCCATAGGTACTACTTGCTCTCCATGTGTTGGATTCAAGTATGGATGCCATGAAGATAAAGATATACCTTGTGTATTGGCATCAAGATCATCGGTATGAAGATATATATGTGATATGATCAAGAAGAAGAAATGAAGATGGAGTTCTTATGTGGAACTCAATATTAGCCATGCTCTATCTTAAGTGAGTATGAGAAGATACAAGGTTGAGTTGGGCAAGTTCAAGTTGAGCATCTTGAGTGGATCACATACTTGAAGCTTGCCGTCCATTTGGTGATGATGGACATGTGAAGATGTGCATCAATAGAGCTTTCCCATCATGGTGTATGGGGGAGCATTTGTGAGTCTTCACGAAGCGACGATGATCAAGTGTGGCATTCCGGCTTGAGTGGAGCTTGAAGAGCTATCATCAAGATCAAGCGGGATGCGCAAGGCAAAGGTATGGCCTTGCTAGGTTTTCCTTTTACCGGTCTCAAGGTGGTTGTTGGGAGACCGGATTATAGGATGGATAGCCGCACTATCAAGAGGGGCTTTCGGTTGGGTAACTTGATCACATCGTCTTAGGGAGCTCAATCCTTGCATGCGTTGCATATTCTTATTGCTTCTTGGTATTTCTCGGTGTGAGGTTCTTGAGCTTGTTGCTAGCTTTACAACAAGCTCAAGTTCATCAACGGAGTTCACATGCATCTTCTATTGCGTTTTCGATGTTGGGTGATTTTACCGGTTATTCATGATATAAGGTTCTACCTTTTATATTCATGATAAAATCCCCTCCTACAGATTCTTGGGTTTTCACTTTCTATTAGATAGCATTCGTTGTTATCTTCCAAACAAAATTGGTTTCATGCGATTCGGAGTTCGGGAGCAATTGTTATTAAAGAAAAAGGACAGATGAGAAAAAAATAAAAAGAAAAAGAGAAAAAGGGGAGGGAGCCGGCCGGCCGACCGGCCCAGCCACCGGCCCACCCGGTCCGCGACCGGGTCCGGCGCTGGTGCCATCCGGGCCGCCTCCCGGGGCCTTTTGGCCCAAGTCCGGTCGCAGGCCCGGTCCGTGACCGGCCTGCCCGGCGCTGCCCCCGGTCCGGCCGGAACGCTAACTGGGCCGCCTCACCGTCGCGCGCTTCTGGGCCGCCGCCGCCCGCGCGGCCTGCCCTCTGGCCGCTCGCGCGCTCTGGGCCGCCGCCGCCACACGCGGCCTGCTCGCCCGGCGCTGCTTCGCCCAGCTGGGCCGCTCGCCCCGCGCGCCCTCTGTGCTATTCGCCGCTCGGCTCGGCTGCTGCTCAGCCGGTTCTTTGGGCCGGTCCGACCGGGCTGCACGCTGGCCTGTCCGGCTGCTGCTCCGGTCGGCCGGCCTGGTGGCCGGCTGGGCCGTTTTTCTGCCCGTTTTTTCTGTCTTTTTCCCCCAACAGTTTTATTTGCTCCCATGCTATAAATAGCTCTTCTTCCACCTTGAGCAAAGGAGTTCTTCCCATTCTCTCACCTCCATTGTTGCTATTTGAAGAACTTGCTCTCCCCCTTGATTCCTCCAACCATTCTTGCTCATATTTGAGGATTTGAGAGAGGAGATCTAGATCTACACTTCCACCAAACCATTTCTTCTCTAAGTGAGGGAATCTCTTGGGATCTAGATCTTGGAGTCTTTGGTTGACTTTCCCCCTTGTTCTTCCTCTCCAATCTCATCCTAGCATTCGTTGCTTTGGTGGGATTTGAGTGTGAAGGACTTGAACACCTCCGGTGTTCTTGCTTTGCATCATTGCATAGTGTTGAGCTCTCCATCACGATTTGTTCGAGTGAGAGACCGTGAGCTTGTTACTCTTGGAGGGTGACCTCCTAGTTGGCTTGGTGATTGGTGCTCCGGTGATCTCTTCAAGAAGATTGTGAAGAGGCCCGGGCTTCTCCTTCGTGGAGCTTGTGAAGTGGTTGTGGAGCTTGCCATCTCCGGAGCGGAGGAAAAGCTAACCATAAGGAAAGGGCCATTATCCTTCGTGGGTGTAGTTCGGAGAATAGGGTGAGCCTTCGTGGCGCGGGGAATCCTTCGTGGGACCTCCACTCCTCCAAACGTGACGTACCTTGTTGCAAAGCAAGGGAACACGGGAATACATCCTCGTCTCCGCGTGCCTCGGTTATTTTTATACCCGAGCTCTCTTTTCTTGTGATAGCCATCGTGCTTGAAGTACATATATCTTGCTATCACTTGTGCTACATATATCTTGTGCCTATCTTGCTTAGCTCTAGTTGCTATTGTTACACTTAGTTGAGCTTAGCATATTTAGGGTTTGTGCTTGTAAACTAAACGATAGTTTAATTCCGCATTCATACAAGACAAATCCGCAAGAGTTTGTAATTGCCTATTCACCCCCCCCTCTAGGCGACATCTCGATCTTTCATATAGTCAGCCGACTGGACTCTATTGTACACTAGTAGAAACAAGGGCTTTTATCCTGTCCTCGAAAGAGCTTTTGCACCGGATTTGGCACGAACCGGTGCTAAAGGGGTCATTAGCACCGGTTCGTGCGGTCTGGACGTCCAGGGGGCATTAGCACCGGTTCGTGTGGGTTACGAACCGGTGCTAAAGGGTTGGCGTCAGCCGCGAACCGATGCTAAAGGTCTACCCTTTAGCACCGGTTCGTGCAAAAGGTTTTTCTGCTCCCCACGCACCTCCACCCCCCGTGTGGATCGCCTTTTTTAACACTGTAAAATAGAAAACAAAATGATAGAAAATTCAAAAAAATAAAATGTTTTCAGATTCTTGTATGTTAAGCAACCTAGTATTAGGAAAAATTAACAAATTTGAATTTTCACTTTTTTTGCAAAAAAGTTTTGGAAAATGGTAAAACCGCAATAACTTTTGCATACGACGTCGAAAAAAAACGTATAATATATCAAAATGATCGTGGGAAAAAGTTACATCCGAATTCACAAAATGGTTTACCCGGTTAGCCAATTTTTAGATTCTCAAAATTCCAAATGAAAATATGAAAGCAGGAAGATTTGGGTTTTTTCTAGAAATTTAGGATTTTATATATTTTTTTATTTTTCAAAATTAAAATTAATAATTGTATCCTGCATAAAGATTACAATCTGAAAATTATAAGTTTTTCAAATTTTCAGGTTTTAGGTTTGGCAAAAAAATTAAAAATTGAAAATAATTAAAAATAATACAAATTATAAAGTTAATGTTTATTTATTTAGTCTAGATTATTATTATATCATTACTTTTGTTTATTAAAAGAATTATTTGAAATTTGAACAATAAAGAAATATGACATCTACCGATATGTTAATAGGATTGATATGATACTACTATCACATACATGCGCGCGAAGCACTTGGATACGGGATTGAAAGGAACTTGGAAGTTAAGCGTGCTAGTGTAAGGATAGTTAGATACTAAACATGTGAAATAACTAAAATAATAGAAATTCTGAAAAAAAGGAAAAAAGAGGGAGTGAAAAATAATTCGAAAAAAAATTACGGTAGCGGTGCTCTACCGCGGCAGCGTTTTGGGACATTTTCCTGCCGCGGCAGACCCTTTAGCACCGGTTCCTAATACGAACCGGTGCTAAAGGTCCTCTCGCTCGGGTGCCAGACAGCCACCACGTGGTGCCCCTTTAGCACCGGTTCGCAATTAAACCGGTGCAAAAGGGGGGGGGGGCTTTTGCACCGGATGCTTTGCACCGGTTGGGCATCCGGTGCATATGGCCCTTACCAACCGGTGCAAAAGCACCATTTTCCACTAGTGGTACTTGCTCTAAGGGCATGAGCAATAGAAGCATACGCATGTTCCTGCCCCATGAATCCACGTAGGAAAAATCAGTTGAAGCATCTACAAAAATCACAAGCTTCCAACTCAAGCTGCTCCCAATGGAACCAGCTTATGCAACTTTTCATCACCCGATGCTCTCTCTCGACAAGGTTTTTTCCCCATGTAGCCACTTTGTGCTTAGCTTTTTTCCTTACTTTATCTCTATGATTCGTTTTTGGCATGGAGGAGGCCACCTCCCCTGCAAGAGACCACTTTGTCCTACAAGCAGCATGCATCATTCTCTGCACCACCCGAGCCTACGTGCTACGTGGAGTGCTGGGGAAGCTGTCCAGCATTGAGCGTTGGCCATGCCCTAAGTATCCCGAGATTTCTTTATCCATGTCAGCCATGCAAGCACCGTCAGGGCAGAGCAACATGAAAACGTCCCCTCTACATAGCCATGTAGGATATTTCTTCCAAGGATGCAGACAACTCATGCACACTAGTATAGATGATTTGTATGCGAAAGTTTTACCGTGATGAGATCCCCGAAGTGTTGATCGGGCCAGAGGAGTGACCGCCAATTGAAGATGAACATAGCGTTGATAGTGAAAGGGTTAGCACCGTGCTCATGTATGCGGAAGACCACATAGATCAAGATCAGAGCTCTGATACCATGTAGAAATTCTAAAATATTTTTTATTTGAGGAAAACGATACTCGACACGAGGTTCAAACATATCGGTTACTTACAAAATACAACTCAGGTTTGGTTAGTATCAGCAAAGGGGCTCCATTGATTTTTTTTTGGAAATTAGTCTTTGTCGAGTGTGTTTTGTTGCCCTATTTTTCCTTCCGCTAGTCGTCAACTAGCTTTATTTTTTGAGAACTAGCACGCGGCAAAGCCATTGCCGAGGTCCGGGCAAAATACACTCGGCAATTTTAGGAGGGATCGTTGTCGTGCCCTCTTTGCCTAATTTCGAATAGCCTTTGCTGACTCTTTGCCCACTAGGCAAAGAATTATTTACCGGTAGTTGTTACATTTTTAATATTCTTAATTAATACCTATATAACATCTAGCAAACATACAGCAGGTTCAAACCAATTGATGTGCCCTACCATGCCTAGACAAAAGGCTCACGGAAGATTACCTGGGCCAAGCCCACAGGTAGTGAACTGGGCCACAGGTCCACAACTACTGAACAATATGCTAAACCTACCAATAGGTCTAGACTCCACGGGCACCATCATCACTCCACCAATGTTTATAGACTTCCCTAAAAAGAAAATCCAATATTTATGGACCATTGAGACATGTGGGCGTAGGTGGCCACTTCTTACTCCCTCCATCCCAAATTGTGATGCCTATAATATTCAGTCAAAGTCAAATTTTGTTGAGTTTAATAAAGTATATAGCAAAATACATCAACTTCTATAATACCAAATAAATGTTATTAGAATCATCATGACATATACTTTCATATTATATGCATTTGGTGGTGTGGATGTCGGTAGTTTCTTCTACATACTTAGTCAAATTTTTATAAGGTCTGACTTTAGCTAAAAAATATATGTAACATATTTTGGGATGGATGTAGTAACAATCTTCTCTTTCGAGGCTGATTGTCATCCTGGTTTAGCAATGTTGACATGGTGACCTGACTAAACTGGGCCGGTGTCTTGCCAATTTGTGGAATCTGTGGGAGATTAGATTACGTGGATGCATCAAATGTTGAGGAGATCGAACAGTTTAGACGGGTTTGATTGTAAGTGTTAAGCGAGCGACATATAACCATCGCCAACTCTAATTCAATGGAAAAACATACATATAGGGCATTGCCACAATTAGGCAGTCGGTCAAACCCTCACAAAACCCACAGTGATTGGAGTACCCATGCTCAATGGCATGCGTACAAAAGGTCAGAAGCATCATTTGCTAATTATTTTCATGATCTTTAATCATTGTCGTCCACAGTAAAGTGATACAGTAGTAGTAATAGTAGATACTGTTTCGAGTTTAGAAGAAGTGCTGTAGTCTAACTCGGGCCTATCAGTGTGCATGCATATGGCCGATTGGTGGTAAGCCCTACATGATGCAAGGACCATATATGTGGATGATAAATCAGGAGATGGATGGAGCAACCCCACCAGGGGTTGATTGATCCTTCCTGCAGGACCCAATCCGGCCCAATTGAGCTGTATCCGCCACATTGCTGGATTCTCCTTGATGTTGATAGCTAGCGATCCATGCGGCTAATGCGTAGCCACTAAAGCGTGCTAATGCGTAGCTACTTGCCTGCTAAGACTTCCGTTGTACTGGATGATCCTCTAGGACTCTGGGAGAGTGAGTTAATTAGTAGCATGTGTAAGAGTTTAGGAACCACACATTGTGGTGTCTTGTATTGATCTATATATAGGGGGAATACAAGACAGAGTCCTTGTCACATACGACACGGACACATACAGGATTACACATATACAACCGTATCTCTATACAAATACATATACGGTTTATATTCTAACACCCTCCCTCAGTCGAAAATGGGCGTCCTACGAATGTTGAGACTGTCCCGAAAATCCAAAAAGAGAGGAGATGGTAATCCTTTAGTGAAGATGTCCGCAAACTGTGAAGAACTCGGCACATGAAGTACCCTAACATCGCCTGTAGTGACTCGATCTCGCACGAAATGAAGATCCATCTCCACATGCTTGGTGCGCTGATGGTGCACTGGATTCTGTGTCATGTAGACTGAACTAACATTATCACAGAACACAATAGTTGCACCCGAGACTGGTCGATGAAGCTCCTGAAGAAGCTGGCGAAGCCAACAAGTCTCTGCCACCACATTTGCAACCGCCCGGTATTCAGCCTCAGCACTAGAACGAGACACTGTGTGTTGTCGCTTGGCAGACCATGACACGAGATTTGAGCCAAGGAACACGCAGTATCCAGAGGTAGATCGTCGAGTGTCAGGACATCCTGCCCAATCAGCATCTGAATAGGCCGTCAGTTTACTGGAACTCCGGCGAAACAAGGTCAGTCCATAGTCTGTGGTGCCGCGGATGTAGCGAAGAACACGCTTGACAAGAAGCAGGTGATTTGCTCGAGGATCATGCATGTGTAAACAGATTTCCTGCACCGCGTAGGAGATGTCTGGCCGGGTGAATGTCAAGTATTGGAGACCTCCTGCAAGACTCCGATACTCTGTAGGATCTGCCACTGGTTCACTTGATTTGGCTGATAACTTGGAGGCGGTATCAACTGGTGTGGTGATGGGCTTGCAATGCAACATGCCAGCACGCTCAAGAAGCTCCAACGCATATTTCTCTTGGGAGAGAAATAGACAATCCTTGCTGCGCTTGACGGAGACGCCGAGAAAGTAATGAAGATCTCCCATATCTGTCATACGAAACTCTGACTGAAGCGAGGCAATTAAGCTAGCCAGCAGAGCTGAGGAGGAGGCCGTCAATACTATGTCGTCCACATAGAGCAAAAGATATGTTGTGTCTGGTCTACGCCGATAGATGAACAGGCTACTGTCGGACTTGGAGCCAATGAACCCAAGAGATGTGATGTAGGTGGCAAACCGCTGAAACCATGCCCGAGGTGCTTGCTTTAATCCGTATAAGGACTTGTTGAGACGACACACTTTGTCAGGGAAGTTGGGATCAACAAACCCTGATGGCTGGCGAGCATAGACTGTTTCCACTAGAGTGCCATTGAGAAAAGCATTCTTGACATCGAGCTGATGTATGGCCCAGTTGCTAGACAGGGCAATAGACAACACTGTACGGATGGTGGCTGGTTTCACAACCGGGCTGAAGGTTTCATCGAAGTCAATCCCTTCATGTTGGGTGAATCCTCGCAGAACCCAACGAGCTTTGTATCGATCCAAAGAACCATCAGACTTGAGCTTGTGACGACAGATCCACTTGCCTGTGACAATGTTTGCATTGCGAGGAGGATCAACAAGCTCCCAAGTATTATTCGAGAGCAGAGCACCGTACTCATCAGTCATAGCTGAGCACCAGTTAGGATCCTTGAGTGCAGCACGATATGTCTTCGGAATGGGAGATAAACCTTCGACGTGAAGATCAAAAATCTTCTTGGGCTGCACAACCCCTGATTTGGCGCGAGTGACCATGGTATGAGAGGGCGGTGGCGGTGGTGCACGCGGTCATCGAACCGGTGTAGGAGCAGCAAGCTCGGGCGGCGAGATTGCAGCGGAGGGTGCTGCCGCGGCAGAAAAGCCAGGCGCGGCAGGCTGCCCGGTAGCAGACGGCCGATCCGCCGCAGGTGATGACGTAGCAGGCTCGTCTGCCGTGGCAGAGAAGCGAGGCGCGACAGGCTGCCCGGAAGCAGACGGCCGATCCGCCGCAAGGGGCGCGGCAGGAGGCTCAGCTGGAGCGACCGTGGCAGGCACGGTATACGGTGTCGGCACCATCGTTTGCTCAGGGACCTGCAAAAACTCATAGGTATGCGAGGAAGGAGTAGACGACGGAGAGGACACAGTGTTAGTGAAGGGAAAGCTCGTCTCGTCGAAAACAACGTGACGAGATATGATGATCTTCTGGGTAGACCTGTCGAGGCAGCGATAGCCTAGATGATGCGACGGATATCCGAGAAACACACAAGGCACGGAGCGAGGAGCAAGTTTATGCGGTGCAACAGCCGAGGTGTTGGGGTAACACAGACATCCGAAAACCCTAAGACCAGCATAGGAGGGGTCCTTACCAAGAAGGGCGCGGAAAGGAACGCGCCCCGCAATGGCTTTGGATGGAAGCCGATTATGGAGAAGAACGGCTGTATGAAGGGCTTCGACCCAGAAGCGAGGTGGCATGCTAGCTTGTATGAGGAGAGTGCGCGTAATGTCGTAAAGTGTGCGAATAATCCTTTCTGCTTTACCGTTTTGTTGAGACGTATATGGACATGAAAAGCGGAGTGCTATTCCATGATTTTTGGCAAACGTGTGAAGGACAGAATTATCGAACTCACGACCATTGTCGCATTGTATAGCTTGCAGGCATGCTTGAAACTGGGTGTGAGCCAAGGAACGCAGGGACGCTAAGTGTGAGGAAACTTCAGACTTTGCTCGAAGAGGATAGACCCAGGCATACTGAGTGAAATCATCAAGACAAACAAGGTAGTACTTAAACCCAGAAATACTCTCAACAGGAGACGTCCACAAATCACAGTGTATTATTTGAAAAGGGGCGACAGTTACACGATTGGTGGAGGAAAAAGGAAGACGAACATGACGACCTAACTGACAGGCATTGCACAAGCTAGTCTTATCTTTATTCTTTTCCCTAGGTAGAACTGAAGAGCGAACTAAGGAGTCCATGACAGGCCGGCCTGGATGTCCGAGTCGACGGTGCCACAGTGCAGAATCGGCAACGAGGAAGGCAGTGGGTGGACTGGTGGAAGAAGCTTGCACCGGGTAGAGAGCTCCGAAGCTATTGCATCTGAGAATCTCGGTCCTGGTACGCAGATCCTTCACAGAGAAACCAATAGGGTCAAATTCAACGGAGACATGATTATCAGTAGTGAATTGACGCACGGACAGAAGGTTTTTGACAATGTGAGGAGCTACTAAGACATTGCGAAGGTAAAGTGGATGGGTGGAGGAGGAAAGGGGACGTGCGTGGCCGGTAGCAGTGATCGGAAGAGAGGAACCATTACCGACAATAACCGCACGAGAAGAAGGTGAAGGGGGAGACACGGAAGTGAGCATACCGGGGTCGGACGCGAAGTGGGAGGATGCGCCAGTATCCATCACCCATTCACGAGGGGGAGCTTGCAGTCCCATGGTCTGGAACTGATTGAGCAGAGCCTGCTGGTCCCAGGAGGCCGTCGAGTGTGCCGGAGGTGGAGGCGCAACGATGGGAGCGGTGTTGCCGTGGGGCAATGGTGGAGTGCCATAGCCGTAGGAGGGAACCGCACCATATGGGTTGTGCGCGTAGTAGGCATGAGAGGGCGGCGCGGGGCGGGGCACGTAGTGCTGCCGACCGAGCAAGCCAGCCTGGCCGTAGGGCCACACCTGAAAGGCGCCGTTCCAGGGGAGCTGCATTGGCGTCCAAGATGGGGCGGCTGGGGCCGGGGCCGTGGCGGGCGCGACCTCTTTTTCCTGCTTCTCCTTGTCCTGTTTCTTCTTCTTCTTCTTCTTTCCCTTGCCGTCACCCTTGCCAGGGTTAGGGTTTGGGTTGGGCGTGGCGGAGTAGAGAGATGTGTCACCAGAGCGGGATCGACGGTTCTTCTTCTTCATGTCCTGAAGCTCAAGAAGAGATCGGCATTTGTCGAAGTTCATCCCGGGCATGAGGGAGATGAGATCGGCAGCCGGGTCGTATTGCTCGGGGAGGCCGTTGAGACACTGGATGACGAGCTTGGCGTCGTCGACCGGAGCGCCTAGATCAGTAAGGCCATCAGAAAGGCTCTTAACCTTGGTCAAGTAGTCCTTCATCGTCAGCTCGCCCATGTCAAGCCCGTCGAGCTCGGTGGAGAGATGAAGCTGGCGGTTGATCTTGTGGTCGGTGAAGAGGCCGTTGATGCTGGTCCAGAGCTCGACGGCCATAGGATCATCGCCCGGCTTCATGACGGCGTCGAGGAGGCCAAGGGAGACGGACCCGTAGAGCCACCAGACGACCGTGGCGTCAAGCAGAGTCCACTCCGGCGTCGGATCGGACGGAGCAGCCGTGTCAATGTGATCCAGCAGGGCGTGCTTGCGAAGGGCGGCGCGGAAGAACGTGCGCCATTGGCGGTGAACGCCGGTGTCGAGGGCGAGCTCGACGAGAACATGCCCCTTGATGGAGGAGAGGCCGACGGCTTGAGCGTGCAAGGAGGAGATGGAGAAGAAACCCGCGCTGGAGTGCGCGGGGTTGGCGATGGCAAGCTTGCTAGAGGCCTCGCGTTCCTGCTTCTCCTTGAGCTCCCGCGCAGCGCGCTCGCTGTCGTCGCCCATGGCTGCCAAGAAGGGATCTAGGGTTTAGGAGGTGGGTGGCTCGCAGAGGTGGCGGCGGAAGAGGAGGGCGACGCGGTCCGGGTTAGGGTTTTGCGTCTGATACCATGTAAGAGTTTAGGAACCACACATTGTGGTGTCTTGTATTGATCTATATATAGGGGGAATACAAGACAGAGTCCTTGTCACATACGACACGGACACATACAGGATTACACATATACAACCGTATCTCTATACAAATACATATACGGTTTATATTCTAACAGCATGCAATGCACCGTTGCTGGCTATGTTAATTAGAAATCGCGTCGATCGGGATGGGCATGGACGGGCAGCTACGACTACGAGCTACCTGGCTTACGCGTGGTACATCCTGCAGGTTCCAAAACGTAGCATGCATCATGCATGCAAGTTGATGTGCAATCCATGCGGCATCGGCCGGTAGCTCGTGTCTTTAATTTGAAACCGGGCAAAACTAATTCTCAGTTGAATGAGAATCAACTTAGTTTTTTGTCAGCTGACGTCAATGAATTATAGTTGCTGCATATATTTCAATTTGTAGCTGGCACAAATCAAGTAGCAAATCCAATGATATGGCGTATTTATTTTCCAGTTAAATTAGGGATCTTGCTATATCACTATTAAATGAAACAATGCTAATTTGCTATGAAGATCAATTGGGAGCAGGAACATGATCTACGGACTGTTGGATGAAGATCAAATGGTTCAGAAAGAAGTGAATGAGAATATATCTCAAACAAATCTAAACATATAAGATCGACACAAATAGTATTTAATTATTACATCACATCACAAATAGTTCATCAAAGTACTACACGAATCAACAAACATACAACATGACAAACAACATGACACACGAATCAATATTATGGTTGGCCATTCCACATCCACCTCTCCTCCATGAGATCATTTTGAAGCTCCTCATGCACATTCGAGTCACGTTGAGGCTGTTGGCCCATCATGTTGAGGCGGCCATAGACCTCTTCTTTCCCACGTTCTTTCTCAAATAAGCATGCATAATGATGCACACCATCATGTGACATCAACTAATTATGGTTCCTGCATATATTGCAACCTATAACAATCCAATGATATGGCGTATTTATTTTTCAGTTAAATTAGGGCCCTTTCTATATCACCCTTAAATGAAATTATGATAATTCTCATTCACTTCTTTCTGAATCATTGGATCTTCATTTTTTTGAAATGGGGTATTGATGTGGGCATTACCCTTCGAGTACCCGACATTACCCTACCTCTTCTAGCCCAACAAGGGGCCCATCTAGAGCGTCGTAGCCCAAGAAGGTCCAAGACGTCGGTTGCGCGGTGGAAAGATGGAAGGTGACGGTATCTTGGAGTACAGGGCAAGGAAAGATTTAAACATGGAAAGATTAGATAGACTCCCTCTGTATTGTACCGAATCAGGCAGGACTCTCGGGACCTGACCTCCTATATAAAGGTCGGGAGAGGGTCTGCCGGATCTCTCTCTCAACCCTCACGTACGCACCAAACCCTAGAAACCTTGCCTCTCGGCGAGATCATCACCACGCAGTCCTTCGGCTGCCCCATTGTAAAAAAAATCACCCATAATCAAGATTAGACGGGCATGACGTAAGGGTATTACCTCTCCAAGGATCCCAAACCTGGGTAAATCTCGCTCCCCGCTTGTCTGGTATCCGATGTCTTGTGCTAACATGTAGGCTTCCGCTAACCCTAAGCTCCTCATCGTTGGCATTGCTAAGGATTCACCTCGTCAAGTATCATCCTAGCCTCTGCATCAAAAAGATACATATGATTTTTATTATATTTATTAAAAGCTAATCTCGAAGTAACAAAGGTGCAACTTATTGCATCTCAAGTATCGCTCAAAGTCGATACAAAGATTGGATCTTCATCCAACAATCTATAACGGTCGCCGTGGTAACCGACACCCCCGTCTTCGGTCTTAGGCTTCGCTCCTCTAGTCCCCCCTCTCGTCTCTCCGCACGAAGGAAATCGACTAGAATCTGCCAAAATTCCCATCGCGTATGGTATAATGAATCTGTTAAACGAAAACTACTGTTTAATTCGCATCTATCCGTGGACTATAGCACGTTGCAAACTATTACTGGACTCTTGTGTGTAGTGGATTTATGCAAGTACGATGATGTGTCGTGTTGCATCATGTACGCACAGAGTAGTAAAACCTCTTACACGTATGACCAGGTCGTGTTAGTGGTGCACATGGGAGATACGTACGCCTGAGTGCATGCATGTTGGGTCGGGAGTCGATCGTACGTCCTTTCGCAAGGCCTAGCTAGCTTAGCTAAACAATGACTCGTGCTCATCATTGGCTTCCGCGATTTGACGGATGCATGGGCCAGGAAACAAGAAGCTGGTATCTTTAATTTGGTCCCTGGCGAGTGGGATGACTATGCATGTATAGTAACTAGTAGTACACATGTTCAACTTATGCGCTCAATTTCTGCATGCATCTATCCATTATTTATCTTCTGAGGATGACTGCTTCCAAATTAATTCGCAACAGTTAAAGCATGTTTGATTGTCATATTCAGGTGCATTGTCTCAAGAGAAAATGTTAGGGGTTAATCATGTGATAATCTACTCTCATACATACAAACAAAAAGATACTTGCTCCACCCCAGAATGTAATCCGTCTAAAGATTAGTGAAAAGTCAATATTTTTTTAAGTTTGATCAAGTTTATACATAAAAATATAAATATTTACGGTACTGAATCAACATGAATAGATTCACCATAAAATATATTTTCTTAATATGTCCATTCGATATAGATGTAAATATATTTTTCTAAATATTTGATCAAAGTTAGTAAAGTTTGACTTTTGACCAGTCCTTTTTTTTTGCGAGAAATCCACCAATCTATTAATAATCATCAACAGTAGTACAAATAGCCCAAAAAGTAAAAGAAATTACAAATTGGTACTCAGACCACCTAGCGACGACTACAGACACTAGCACGAGCCGAAGGCGCGCCGCTGTCCTCGCCCCTCCATCGCTGGAGTCAGGCAAAGCTTGTCGTAGTAGAGCTTGTTGTAGTAGACAGACGGGAAGTCGTCGTGCTAAGGTCCCAAAGGACCAGCACACCAGAGCAGTAACCATCGCCAATGATGACAACCATAGATCGGAAGAGACTGACATGAAACGACACCAACTAACACGAAAACCGACCGGATCCCAGGAGATCCGACGGGCACACAACTCCACGCGCCCTCCGTCAGCGCTAGATGCACCACCGGAGCGAGGATAGGGCGGGAAGGACATTATTCTGACCAGTCCTTAGATGCCTTACATTTTGGGACGAAGTAAGTACATGCCAGTGCGATGTTGGGCTGTTTGAAAAGTTCCAACAAAACTTTCAAACTTCGGAAAAAATCCACTGCAACTCTACATACATCTAAATATATCATTACACCCCTCAAGCACACACATTGACCAATATATATACTCCCATATTTCTTTCCATATGTACATATAAAATACCTTCTCAACCTGACCCTTCCCTCATAAGACGCGGTCCAGCCACCATAGCACTCTACATGTACATGTACATTATCTTCTCCCTTCTCGCCGCGTGGAACCCCCATAGCACCGTTGCATCCTTAGTTAACACACACCCGTCGCCTCCGTAGTTCCGCTCACCCGCCACATAGCCCCGTCGCAATATGGCTAGAAGTGGAGCGTGGACTATAGCCATATGATGGTTCTTAAATTCCTTTGCATCATCGAGAGCAACATCATGGGCAGAGGTGTAGGTGGTAGAAATGACGTCCCTATCATCGACTGTCTGCAATGCCTAGTACATGTGATTAAGCTACCAAGTGGAACACATAT
The DNA here is from genome assembly GCF_019359855.2 of Lolium perenne. NCBI lineage: Eukaryota > Viridiplantae > Streptophyta > Magnoliopsida > Poales > Poaceae > Lolium > Lolium perenne. The sequence goes on along the minus strand of NC_067250.2, from coordinate 121,315,876 downwards.
ACCAATCATAATAGCTAGTTTCACAAGTGCCCTAGTCAACACAAGGTAAGTGATCCGGTCTCTAAATGATCTGGCTCCCTTTTTTTCCTTTTGTTTTCTTTACTCTTCCGCAGGCACCGCTGCCCACCTAAATGTTCCCTCCATGGATTTTCTCCTCCCTCACCTCGGTACTCTCATGTTGTTGCTATTGCTCGCTCTGCTACAAGCAGTCACTGACGCTGCGAGCCCGTTTTCATCCACTCGCATCTTTCTCCTCCGTGGCCATCGTAGAACTTCAAAATTGGGTAGCGGCGGCAGCGGGTGTGAGTTTCCTTCTCAATCTTCGATGGGGCTTCAGACAATCGGTTTGGAGCCATCAACAACGAATTGTCAAGATCAGGGCCACCATGGATAAGGGTACAACTAAGATTTATGGATTTTTCAATGTTTTATATGTGCTTTAAAATTGAAACAAACTCGTATGAGTTTATGAGTTTTGTTGCGAAAGCACACATGATATGTTACAAAGTTTTCTAGGCATTTTCTACAAGTTTTAATGTGTTTACCTCGTATTTTTTGATGTTCCTTACGTGCTTTCCAAATGGGAAACATATTTTTGTTGCATTACTTTTTTTGAAATATTGTGATTCTTATTTTTGCACCGTTTTGTGGAACTATTTTGCACGTTTATAACATCATCGTGCAAAGAAATGTTGCGTAAAAGTGTTGCATAACCATCAATTTTTTGGAATTCGAAATGTTGTTAATTTTTTTTTACATTTTATATCACGTCTTCTAAAAAATATTGCGACAATTATTTGAAATAGTATATTTTGTTTGGTACGTGGATGAAGGATTTGTTGCAAAACACGGAACTATGCCCTACTTGGTCAATCCAGCTATGGGAAGGCGATCAATTTTCCCTGCCTATCGGGTGACCAATTTCTCCCTACCGATTGGGCGACCAAGGCCTAGTTAGGCCTGGAATTAAAACTAGAAACGAGTTAAACGGGTAACTCGCGACTCGATTCGCCTCGACTCGAACTCGGTGTATAATGATTTGAGCCGAGTTTCAACTTTTATCGTGAAACGAGTTCAAGCTAAACCAGCCGAGTTCATCTACTCTTGAGTAGCTCATTTAGCCCGGTAAAAATCAACATTAGGCTATACAATCTGGTCAAAGGAAGCTAATCCATCCCAGCCAAGTGGCTAAGTTCAAGTAGACTTGTGGTTTGTTGATTTTTCTTTCAATGTTTGTTCTAAATATGGTGTGTGCCTTGTCTACTGACCTGTTAATATTATTCTTGTGGTATAATTGTTGATTGTTGTGCTTTATCGGCTATATTTTGTGGTGTCATATTTCTAATGATTTTTGTGTATCATTAATGCCGAAATAATTAAGAAAATGCATCATATAATATACATGTTACGTTTGACTATTTTAAACAAGCTACTCGAGTCGAGCCGAGTTTTAAATCTGAACTTGATTGTTAAACGAGTCGAGTCGAGCTAACTCGCTAGTTAGCCGAGGTTTAGCGAGTCGAGCCGAGTGGCTCGAATTCCAGGCCTGGCCTAGCGTTTGGCCTTTTCAAATTGCCCAAATTTGCTACTGCACACGTATCTAATTAATAACCTTAATAATTATTAATGTAGTACTATGTACTTGTCCCAGCACGATTTATACAACTGTATCAAGTCGATCACTCGGAGGACACACACGATTGATTTACATTTAATTTGGTCGCTAATAGTACTCTCAGTCTCAGGAGTCAGGCCGCGAGGAACTGGAAAGTTTGCAGGTATATACATTAGCCTGGCAAGTGGCAACTGCCATCGCCGTAAGTTCACATGATCATCTGGCTGGCAACTCGTCCTAGACTTGTAGTAACTTTCGCGTGGTACGAATTCCGTTTAATTTTACTTTTGTATGACAAGTTGACGCAATTTGAATAGAATCGATATCACATAATATAGGCTCTCTTCACACAAAAACATAAGTATGTTTGTACGTATGCGCGTATTCACAAGGCAACAGTATTTGTAGCAGTAGTACGTGATACTGTACCGCTTACTCTCTTTTTTTTTTCACTTTTTCCTCACTAGGAAAATGCTCAGTTCGGCGGCACTATCGCCGCCGTTGTCGCTGCCGTCGTCGGGATTGATCATGTAGAACGCCTCGGAGTCCTTTGAGCCGACAACGCGCTCGACGCGGGCACGCATGTAGGTGAGCTCGCCATCAGGGCCGTTGGACGGGGTGGCGCCCTCCCTTTCGGCGGGTGGCGGCGGCAGCACCCCGGCGCCCATGGAGACTCCGCGAAGCAGGCGGAGGACGTGCCTCTCGTCGTCGGAGGCGTCCTTCCGGCGTATGGCGTACCCGGCCTTGCGCCCGTTGCAGAACACGGCCCACACGTACTCCTCAAGCAGCCGTCGCCGCGCGCTGCGCGTGTCGCTCTCCAGCGCCAGCTTCACGGTCCCCGTGGCCATCTCCTTGTGCAGCGCGGCCGCCAGCATGGGGAGCTCGATGAGGAACGCCGGCGGCGCGCGCGTGTCCTCGTGGATGGCGAGGCTCAGCCGCCCCCGCCGGTGCCCGAACAGCGTCACCGCTGGCGCGTGGTCGGCGAGGAGGGGTTTGTTGATGCTGTGCCGCCCGAGCAGCGCGGCCATCTTGCTGCCGGTGGTGAGCATCGGTGCGAGCTTGAACATCTTTAACAGCCCCACGACGCCGCCGCCGCCACCGCCGCCGTGCTTCGTCCGGCGGTCATCGGTGGCCGGACGGAGCAGTGAGCGCAGCGAGACCGGGCCGTCGATCAGGGATGGCATTGGTGATGGTGAGTGATGCCCTCGATCGACCGAGCCCGGATTGATTGATGGATTCAGCCGGGGTGCATGAATCGGTGCAGCTGGCTGCTGCCTCGATGGAGCCCAGTTAAGGAGGGGGAGGGGTTTACGTCGTTATTTAAGGAGGTGGACGTGGGGGTTGGGAGGTCGTTTAATCATTTTGTTTTTGGGAAAACCATTTGGGTTTTGGGATCATATATTCATATATATCATCAGATGACAGCAAATCCCAAAATTAACCTAGAGTAGGGAACATGGGTCTTTCATCTTCACTGACATCGTTGTTGCACATTCGCAAAAGAAAAAAAAAAGACATCGTTCTTGCACGGTACTACACCACAGTCCACATCACGTACTTAAAGTAATAGCCGTGAACGATGCATATGCTTTTTTTTCTGATGCCCCCCTCCTTTGTATTTAAATTGTTTTCAATGTTTCGGTTATGCCGCCAAGCTAGTATTCGCCACTACCACTAATTTGGGTTTGCTTTACAGCTTAGTCATGCGCCACGGCCTTCCATGATGTTCAGTGAACGCACAAAAATCGCGAACAGTGTGCCTTGATCTGCTTTGCGCGTCAAGTCGTCGGAGGCCTTAACTCTGTACCATCGAGGTATTTGCTCACACTGGGCCGGGGCCATCGCCGTGCATATGCCGTGCTGCATACTGTCCTAGCGGCTTATCGTGGTTAGGTTGAGGCTCCCGTAAATGGTAAAGTGCGATCGTGTCGGTTTGGGTGGCGTTTCTTACATTTCAGGTATCTTTAAGGGTCCAACCTAAAACAGCGACTTAAGTGGTCTGTTTCTGTCCGTTTAGACCGATCCGCGGACATAAAGTGGGTATCAGTCTAGCCGGTCAGTACGGTGCGTCCAACGGCTGATCCATTCGGTCCGGTGTTTGATCAAATCTAAATTTCATACATATTGGGAGACAAATTTGCTTGAAGCAAATTAGAAGAACTTAATAAAAACAGAGTAAAAAACTTCCTCTTCATCTTTTCGTCTCCTACTTGTCCTCGTTAGTGTGCTAGTGGCGGCAGCACATGGTCTCATTGGAGACCTTGACGGTCAAGACGCCGTAGCCGTCGTACTTGAAGAAAACAAAGTTCCTGACTTTAATGATGTGTCCACGGGCGAAGCGCCTCCAGCTGTTGTGGAGGAACATCTGCCCTTCGTCGTCGAGTATCAGCTCCGCGGACCACATGTCGGTGAAGGAGATATGCCCAAGAGGCAATAATAAAAGTGGTTATTATATATCTTTATGTTTATGATAAATGTTTATATATCATGCTATAATTGTATTAACCGAAACATTAGTACATGTGTGATATGTAGACAACAAAGAGTCCCTAGTATGCCTCTTAACTAGCTTGTTGATTAATGGATGATTAGTTTCATAATCATGAACATTGGATGTTATTAATAACAAGGTTATATCATTATATGAATGATGTAATGGACGCACCCAATTAAGCATAGCATAAGATCACGTCATTGAGTTATTTGCTATAAGCTTTCGATACATAGTTACCTAGTCCTTATGACCATGAGATCATGTAAATCACTTATACCGGAAAGGTACTTTGATTACACCAAACGCCACTGCGTAAATGGGTGGTTATAAAGGTGGGATTAAGTATCCGGAAAGTATGAGTTGAGGCATATGGATCAACAGTGGGATTTGTCCATCCCGATGACGGATAGATATACTCTGGGCCCTCTCGGTGGAATGTCGTCTAATGTCTTGCAAGCACATGAATAAGTTCATAAGAGACCACATACCACGGTACGAGTAAAGAGTACTTGTCAGGAGACGAGGTTGAACAAGGTATAGAGTGATACCGATGATCAAACCTCGGACAAGTAAAATATCGCGTGACAAAGGGAATTGGTATCGTATGTGAATGGTTCATTCGATCACTGAAGTCATCGTTGAATATGTGGGAGCCATTATGGATCTCCAGATCCCGCTATTGGTTATTGGTCGGAGTGAGTACTCAACCATGTCCGCATAGTTCGCGAACCGTAGGGTGACACACTTAAGGTTTGATGTTGAAATGGTAGAACTTGAATATGGAATGGAGTTCGAATATTTGTTCGGAGTCCCGGATGAGATCCCGGACATCACGAGGAGTTCCGGAATGGTCCGGAGAATAAGATTCATATATAGGAAGTCATATTCCAAGTTTGGAAATGATCCGGTGCATTTATGGCAGGTTCTAGAAGGTTCTAGAAAAGTCCGGAAGAAATCACCATGGAAAGTAGAGTCCCGGAGGGACTCCACCTTGCATGGCCAGCCAACCCTAAAGGGGAGGAGTCCAAGGTGGACTCCCCAAGGGTGGCCGGCCAACCCCCCTCATGGAAGGGGGGAATCCCACCCCAAGTGGGATTCCCACCTTGGGTAGGTTTCCCTACACATGGAAGGTTTTTGGTTTGGGTCTTATTCGAAGACTTGTAGTCCAACACTTGGGGCTTCCACCTATATAATGAGGGGCATAGGAGAGGGGGCTGACCACCACAAGCCCATAGCTTGGCCGCACCCCTAGGTGGCCGGCCACCCCCTCTCCCAAACCCTAGCCGCCCCCTCTCTCCTCCTCTTCTCCCGCACGCTTAGCGAAGCTCCGCCGGAGATCTCCACCGCCACCACGCCGTCGTGCTGCCGGATTCAAGGAGGAGCTACTACTTCCGCTGCCCGCTGGAACGGGGAGAAGGACGTCGTCTTCATCAACACCGAACGTGTGACCGAGTACGGAGGTGCTGCCCGATCGTGGCACCGTGATCAAGATCTTCTACGCGCTTTTGCAAGCGGCAAGTGATCGTCTACCGCAGCAATAAGAGCCTACTCTTATAGGCTTTGGAAATCTTCAAGGGTTAGTCTTGATCATCCCCTTCTTGCTCCCGTCTTCTAGATTGCATCTTGGCTTGGATTGCGTTCTCGCGGTAGGAAATTTTTTGTTTTCTATGCAACGTTATCCTACAGTGGTATCAGAGCCGTGTCTATGCATAGATGGTTGCACGAGTAGAACACAATAGTTTTGTGGGCGTTGATGCTCTTGTTATCTTTAGTTTGAGTACTTTGCATCTTTGTGGCATAGTGGGATGAAGCGGCCCGGACTAACTTTACATGACCGCGTTCATGAGACTTGTTCCTCGTTCGACATGCAACTTGTATTGCATAAGAGGCTTTGCGGGTGTCTGTCTCTCCTACTATAGTGAAGATTCAATTTACTCTTCTATTGACAACATTAGTATCACCGTTGTGGTTCATGTTCGTAGGTAGATTAGATCTTTCTCGAAAAACCCTAAACCACGTAAAATATGCAAACCAAATTAGAGACGTCTAACTTGTTTTTGCAGGGTTTGGTGATGTGATATGGCCATAATGTGATGATGAATATGTATGAGATGATCATTATTGTATTGTGGAAACCGGCATGAGCCTTATGGTTGTCTTTAAATTTCATGTTGAGTAGTATTTCAAAGTAGTTGTAATAGTTGCTACATGAGGTGAACAACCATGAAGACGGCGCCATGAACCTTGACGCTACGCCGACGATGATGGAGATCATGCCCGTTGATGATGGAGATCATGTCCGTGCTTTGGAGATGAAGATCAAAGGCGCAAAGACAAAAGGGCCATATCATATCACATATGAACTGCATGTGATGTTAATCCTTTATGCATCTTATTTTGCTTAGATTGCGACGGTAGCATTATAAGATGATCCCTCACGTTAATATCAAGATAATAAAGTGTTCTCCCCTCGTATGCACCGTTGCATTGTTCATCGTTTTGAAGCATCTCGTGATGATCGGGTGTGATAAACTCAACATACAACGGGTGTAAGCCATGTTGCACACGCGGAATACTTGGGTTTGCTTGACGAGCCTAGCATGTACAGACATGGCCTCGGGACAACGGAAACCGAAAGGTTGAACACGAGTCATATGGATGATATGATCAACATGTTGATGTTCACCATTGAAGCTACATCATCTCACGTGATGATCGGTTTTGGTGTAGTGAATTTGGATCGTGTACCACTTAACAACTATGAGGGATGTTGTATTAAGTGGGAGTTCATTAGTAATTAGATTAAAACATGAACTAATTATCATAAACATAGTCTGAGTAGTATTTTGAATTAATTTTGTAGTATTGGCATCCGTTTTTCTACCATGCGCTAGTCTTGTTATTGAGATAGAAATACTGTTAAAATCTGACAAGAAACTTTACGGATTGATACCGTATTGTTAAAAGAATCAAGAATTGATTAAGTCCTATTGCAAACTTTTAGTAAACCTCACATTGTTGATTCAAAGAGCTATGGTTTCAATTAGTACCTAAAGTTATCTTGTCTCCGTGAAACTTGAAGTTCAAATCAGTTTGAAAAGTAAGGAGCTGAAAATTTAGTTTTCAGAAATAATCAAGGTATGAGATATATGTGATATCTAAGACCTTATTGCAAGATGATAGAATATAATTTGGTGAGACTACATAAACTCATAAGATTTATGGGAATGTACGAAGGTTGAAGATGCAAGGCATCCCAATCCGCCAACTATTGGGGCACTAACGATATTCGCATATCCATGAAGTGATTGTCCTTATTATGCACCGTTGCTATGACTCGTCGTTTCGAAGCATCACGTGATGATCGGATGTTATAGATTCTACGTGTGCATACAACGGGTGCAAGCCAGATTTGCACATGCGAATACCAAGGTTAAAACTTTATGAGCCTAGCATGTACAGACATGGTCTCAAAAAGTCATCATGATACAATGGATAAAATTATGAGTGAAATTGTTCATCATATTACAAGGTTACTAATAGTGAAATCCGGAACACTTGTCATATGATGATCAACTTCAAAGTAAGAACCTCAAGGTTATTGGTATTTGACCAACAAACCGAGAAGTTATTGAAGTTGATGTGTTTTTCTGAATAATGAGGAAAGCTAAAAGAGAAACTACAAAAGATTATTGGCAGAAAGAAAGAAAAGACTAGAATGTCTAGCTCAGGTGTATATAAATGATATACATGTTATGGTTATATTCCTAGTTAGGTCACACTATGAAATTCTTGGGTATTAGTACTATATTGGTTGGTATGAAGTGTCATACAAAACAACGCAATACAAGAATACAATGGCCTAAGTGACTGACAAGGAACATGATAGGAATGCACGTCTGGAACAAAATAAAATGTTATTATGTTCGTCGTTAGCATTCTATCTAGCCCTTAGAATTTATAATAAAGAACTTAATAATTGTTATTTTGCTCTGGTCAAATGAAAACAATGAGTTGTTTAAATTATGACATTACTCCATGTACGATGGATAAGTTATTATAAATCTTAATGGTGAAACACACATACATAACACTGACGCTAAAATGCCATAAGGCAAATGATTTGAATTCCAATTATTTGTGGAACCGCCATTTAGGTCATGTTAGAAAGAAACGCATGAAGGAACTCCATGCAAATGGATTTTTGGAGTCATTTGATTTTTTGAATCATTTGGCGCTTGCAAATCTTTTCTAAAAGGAATAACTTAAATACCGTTCATAGGCCAAGAGTTGAACGGGCAACTAACTTAGTGAAAACATACATGATGATGTATGTGGTTCACTGGACATAGTTGTGTGCGGGAGATTCTTCTACTTCATGAAAACTTTCAACAATGAATTGAGTATATATATGTGGATATATTCAATAAGGAAGAAGTTTGAAACATTTGAATGGATTCAAATAAATTTCAGCATGAAGTGGAAATCATCGTAATAGAAAAGTCAAATATCTATGATTGGATCATGGTGAAAATATTTGAATTACGAGTTTTAGCGAACATCTAAGAGAGTCATGAAATTGTTCTACAACTCACATTTCTTGGAGCATCATAATGATGATATAGTATCCGAGAGATGTATCCAAGCCTTGTTGGATTAATGATGAGATAAAATATTATGACACCATTATATTTTTGTGGATTATGCTTTAGTGACTACCGCTTTTACACTGAATAGAGCATCATCATGATCCGTAGAAATGACACCATACGAGTTATGGCATGGGTATAAACCCTAATAGTCCTTTCTTTAAAATTTTGGTCTAAAAGTTAACAACCAAAATCGGATGAATGTCTTTGTTGGTTATCCCAAAGAATTGATTGGGAATTCTTTCCACTATGAAGTAAACGACAAAAGTGTTTGTTAATGTTACTTGCTTATTTCCAAGAAATTATTTTCTAGCGAAGTATTTGAGTGGGAGGACAATAGAACTTGATAAGGTTTATGAACCTGAGCATAATGATCAGAGTAGCGCAGCATCGGAAATTGGTTCCGGAAGTGACCATGACGAACATGGCTCCCATGACTACAAAGTGTTTTAGCCATGGAGATCGAAGTACATATTGAACCTTGTAGGTATGGTTTACTTTGTGATCAAATAAATGATTTGTGAACAAAGGATTGATTTTGAACAATGATAAACCAACTACAAACAAAGAAGTTATGATGGGCCCTGACTCCGTTAAAATGGCTATATGCCATGAAATCCAAGATAGATAAATACTTTTTGAGAGTAAATGGATCTATAAAAATTGATGAAGCTTGACTTGTTGAAAAGTTGTTTACGACAAAGTTCAAAGAGTTGACTACGATAAGATTAGATCTTCCGTAGCAATGCTTATAGTCTATGTGGATTATTCTAGTAATCACTACATATTTCTTTTATGAGATATGCTAGTAGGATGGCAAAATACATTACTTATCAGACGTGTGTATTAAAGGTGTATACAAGATACAACCAAAAGTTTTGCTAGTCCGTGGAATACTAGATAGGTATACAAACTTCAATTGGATGAAGTGAGTATCACGGAGTTGGAATCTTCACCAGATGAAATAGTCAAAGAGTTTTTGATTTCATCAGAAACAATGAAGAGGCTTGCATTTGCAAGAAATTAAGTGGGAGCGCTGAGACATATTTATAATACTTTATGTAGATGACATATCGTTGGTTATAAATGATGTAATTATATACTTGATTAAAAAGGTTTCATTGAGAAATTAACTTCAATGAAAGGATATGGACTGAAACAAATTTAGTGTCAAGATCTATGAAGATAGATTGAAACACATAAATAAGTTTAAGTCAAAGTACATAGAATGGATATTGAAGTAGTTCAATATATAAATATTAAGAAAATGTTCTTATCATGTGAAGGTTTAACAAGACTTGAGTGTATCTGACACTCGATGAGTAAAAACACATGAGTGATTTTAGATCATGAATAATATGTGCATAATCAGATATCTTGTGCTCTAAAAGGTTAGGAGCATATACCAGAATGATTCATGTGATGATCATTGAAAAACAGTAAGAATATTCTTGAGTACTTAAGAAGAACCAAGAATATATATATAGTTTTTGTATGAAGAAATGACAAACAAATCGCTGTAAAGTATTGCACCGATATTTGTTTTGTCACATATGAAAATAAAATTTCAATTTCAAATTAGACTAAGTGTTGTTTAAAAGGTAGCACAATGAGCTAGAAGTTATCTATGCTAGATTTAGAAGAGTTCTAAATATTGTAACGGATTCTACAAAAGAAGGCAGATTATGTCATTGTTTTGACAATGACAAAGGATGTTAAGTCAAGAGGTTCTTTTAGAACTTGGTGTAGTTCCGACAGAGTCAGAACTTTGAAGCTATATTGTGTGTGACAATATTAGTGACATATTTCAGACCGCGGAATTAAGGTTCCACCAGAAGACCAAACATATTTAATGCCGACTCATTTGGAAATGAGTGATGCGTTGAGACGAAAATGAATTACAAAGTACATACGGTTCTGAGCATGTCAGATCCGTTGACTAAAACCTCTCCCGTGAGCAAAACATGATAAAGCACCGGAAGGCCAAGGTGTTATATCTTTACAATGTAATCTAGATTATTGACTCTAGTGCAAGTGGGAGACTGAAGGAGATATGCCCAAGAGGAAATAATAAAAGTGGTTATTATATATCTTTATGTTTATGATAAATGTTTATATATCATGCTATAATTGTATTAACCGAAACATTAGTACATGTGTGATATGTAGACAACAAAGAGTCCCTAGTATGCCTCTTAACTAGCTTGTTGATTAATGGATGATTAGTTTCATAATCATGAACATTGGATGTTATTAATAACAAGGTTATATCATTATATGAATGATGTAATGGACGCACCCAATTAAGCATAGCATAAGATCACGTCATTGAGTTATTTGCTATAAGCTTTCGATACATAGTTACCTAGTCCTTATGACCATGAGATCATGTAAATCACTTATACCGGAAAGGTACTTTGATTACACCAAACGCCACTGCGTAAATGGGTGGTTATAAAGGTGGGATTAAGTATCCGGAAAGTATGAGTTGAGGCATATGGATCAACAGTGGGATTTGTCCATCCCGATGACGGATAGATATACTCTGGGCCCTCTCGGTGGAATGTCGTCTAATGTCTTGCAAGCATATGAATAAGTTCATAAGAGACCACATACCACGGTACGAGTAAAGAGTACTTGTCAGGAGACGAGGTTGAACAAGGTATAGAGTGATACCGATGATCAAACCTCGGACAAGTAAAATATCGCGTGACAAAGGGAATTGGTATCGTATGTGAATGGTTCATTCGATCACTGAAGTCATCGTTGAATATGTGGGAGCCATTATGGATCTCCAGATCCCGCTATTGGTTATTGGTCGGAGTGAGTACTCAACCATGTCCGCATAGTTCGCGAACCGTAGGGTGACACACTTAAGGTTTGATGTTGAAATGGTAGAACTTGAATATGGAATGGAGTTCGAATATTTGTTCGGAGTCCCGGATGAGATCCCGGACATCACGAGGAGTTCCGGAATGGTCCGGAGAATAAGATTCATATATAGGAAGTCATATTCCAAGTTTGGAAATGATCCGGTGCATTTATGGCAGGTTCTAGAAGGTTCTAGAAAAGTCCGGAAGAAATCACCATGGAAAGTAGAGTCCCGGAGGGACTCCACCTTGCATGGCCAGCCAACCCTAAAGGGGAGGAGTCCAAGGTGGACTCCCCAAGGGTGGCCGGCCAACCCCCCTCATGGAAGGGGGGAATCCCACCCCAAGTGGGATTCCCACCTTGGGTAGGTTTCCGTACACATGGAAGGTTTTTGGTTTGGGTCTTATTCGAAGACTTGTAGTCCAACACTTGGGGATTCCACCTATATAATGAGGGGCATAGGAGAGGGGGCTGACCACCACAAGCCCATAGCTTGGCCGCACCCCTAGGTGGCCGGCCACCCCCTCTCCCAAACCCTAGCCGCCCCCTCTCTCCTTCTCTTCTCCCGCACGCTTAGCGAAGCTCCGCCGGAGATCTCCACCGCCACCGCCACCACGCCGTCGTGCTGCCGGATTCAAGGAGGAGCTACTACTTCCGCTGCCCGCTGGAACGGGGAGAAGGACGTCGTCTTCATCAACACCGAACGTGTGACCGAGTACGGAGGTGCTGCCCGATCGTGGCACCGTGATCAAGATCTTCTACGCGCTTTTGCAAGCGGCAAGTGATCGTCTACCGCAGCAATAAGAGCCTACTCTTATAGGCTTTGGAAATCTTCAAGGGTTAGTCTTGATCATCCCCTCGTTGCTCCCGTCTTCTAGATTGCATCTTGGCTTGGATTGCGTTCTCGCGGTAGGAATTTTTTTTGTTTTCTATGCAACGTTATCCTACAGTCGGTAGTGCCGAACACATGCAGCAGGACATGATGGGGCTCTTGCACATCAACGTTCGACGCGAACCCCTACGGCAGGCACAACCTGTCTCAGTTCATGCCCTGGTGGATGGTGACACTGAAATCAAAACCGGAGAGGTACGGTGGTGGCTGACTCTAGCCACTCCCACCACGCTTTCCTCGGTGACCTCGGCCTCGGCCAGGCCCACGGTCCAGAGGTTGTGCTAGACGTCCTCCCCTCGAGCCTATGCCGCTAGCCATTACTGCGGAGATGCCTATGGTGGTAGCGGGGAATGGAAGAACTGAGGTTGTGGAAGAGAATGTGTAGCAGTGGTGTCTAGGTGCACCTGAGTATGATCTACCCAAAATAATTCATGTACATCCCATGGGTAGCAGTGTGAGACATGCCATGATGCACCCATATGTCAAGTGTGGCCTCACTCTGTCATTGCCAGCTATTTATTTTGCCCACTACAACAAAATCGGCATGTAGCCACCAAATACCTTACTTATCCAATAATTATGAGAACAAGTGACGGCTCGATGCACCGTCTTATTTAGTTTCACCAAACGAATCGTGAATTTAATCCGTAGCGCGCGTCGGCGTGGAATGAAAAAAATGCACGAAGGAATTTTTCCCACGGCGGGGTGTTTTTATTTTCGACGCCTAATGTATTTGGGCTGTTAGGATCTGAAATCTTTTATCTCAAGCTTGTCGAAAAAGCTCCGGATCATAGAAACCTTCTTCCCTATTCTCTCACCACCACGCCCTCACACCGCCACCCGTAAAGGCCCTGGCCGGGCTGCAGCGCCACCACGCCGTCACAGCACCGGGATGATCCTGCATCCGATGTGCCCCCGCAAGCGAACCCACTTGTGCATGCGACGGTGAGCCAGAACCAGCGGCCAGGCAGAAGGATAATTGATCCGCCTGCGTATCCTCCCTCCGGAGTCTAATCTCCATGGCTGACCCCCCTCAGTTCCCATATCATATCTAGGATTAATCGCCAATAGGAGGCTTAGCTGCAATCATTTACGCAAAGAAAGCGTCTTTCAAGTTTCCTCGAGTTGGCCCATACACCGTGGTGAGCTTGAAGGAGGTGCCCGTTCCGACAATGGTGATGGTAGCCGACAAAGAGAAGGTGCACATGGTGACATTTGTGACTTGGACTGCATTGTCATCCCATAGCATCAAGATACCCCCTTTTGTGCCAATAGCCGGCCGTTGGGCGAATTGTCTCAGTCGGTGGCCACCAAGGTGGGCAGCAGCAGTATACTGATCAACATTTTGCAGCTTCGTTTCTTGCAGGCACACAATATGGCACGAGGTGGAGGCGACCAGGTCACTCACAACGTCACGGCGCCTCAGACAGTTTAACCCTCTTGGATTCCAACTCATACAGTTTATGTTGCAATCAATCATCTGGGAACGAAGCACACAGCTGGGAGCAACTATCAAAGCATGCACACAAGGGAGGGAAGAAGAGGCCAAACAAACAGTCTTGCACAAACATCAGGACGTACATAGTCTTGCACAAACATACATATAGGGACCTTGCCAAGGTCAACAGCCACAACCCTGAAAGGTTGCAAACAGGCAACAGAGCTAACACAAATCCATGTGGTCTTCTGCAGAAACATGAAAACATCACGTAGCTAGAGTACTGCTGATACAGGAACTGGAATTGGAACTGGTAGTGCTCTTCTAACATGGCTGGAAAGCTACAACAGCAGGAGAGCCTGATCTCAATCAGTCGAGGCCAGGGGCCTCTGCAGCAGTGGCGATGTCTCCGGATTGATCGATTGCCGCTGCTCCACCATGCTCCACCAACGCGTCTTCTACAGCTGTTGCCAGATCACAGTCCAAGCGAAAGAGGGCACGGAGCGCCGCAAGCGCGATGTCACACAACCTCCCATTGAACATCTGCACGAACATGTTGATGGCTTCTTCAGTTACCGCCTCTCCTTCTCCAACGATTCCCAAGCGCTGACAGAGGACCTTCTCAGCAAGCTTTGCAATTGGCATACTCCTGTTCTTTGCCTTCAGCCTTGGGCTTGATCGCTGAACTGGGAATCCAGCAAATGCGGAGGCTCCAGCTAGCGTCTTCCTTCTAGTAGTAGGAGGTCTTGGAGGTGTGGAGTTTGGCTCTGGCAACAGTGGCGGTTGAACCTGGACAAACAAAGGTGAACTTTGTTGCAAAGTTGTATTTGTCAACGTGGGATGAGCAGCCGGAACATGCACAGGAGTTTGCACCTGAAACTCTTCGCTGTTCGGGGCGTCGGTCTGCAGCATCATGTTCGGGGCGTCGGTCTGCAGCAGCATGTTCGGGGCGTCGGTCTGCAGCACCATGTCATCAACGTGGTTGTTCTGCTGTTGGTGATGCTCAGGCGAACAAGGCGTAGGCGATCGGCTGAGCGGCGCGGTAGCCTCCTCCGTGATGAAGAGCCGTTGTGGCAGCGGCCCATCCCGTGGCAGCGGTGGAGGTGGTGGCAGTCCACTGGAGCCCTCGTCGTGGAGCAGCAGCACCTCCTTGGGCATGGTGACTGAGGCCGGTACATGCGCCGTGATCTGCACCTCAGTTGGAGACGAGCCCGAAGTGGTGATCACCGTCGACCAGGAGAAGGATTCGAGCGCCACTGGGCAAACAGCAGCGCCGAAGCAAGGGAGCACCCTCCTGACCCAAGATGCACGTCCATCGAAGACGACCTCCGAGGCTGCCAGTCGAGCAGCAGCGCGTGGAGAAGCAGGCGGCGAGCGGCCACGCTGACCCGCGGCCAGAGAGGCAGAGCGCGATGGACGCTGCCGGCCTTCGGGGGAAGCTTGATACGTCTCAAACGTATCTATAATTTCTTATGTTCCATGATACTTTTATGATGATACTCACATGTTTTATACACACTTTATGTCATATTTATGCATTTTTCGGCACTAACCTATTGACAAGATGCCGAAGAGCCAGTTGCTGTTTTCTGCTGTTTTTGGTTTCAGAAATCATACAAAGGAAATATTCTCGGAATTGGACGAAATCAACGCACAGGGTCTTATTTTTCCACGAAGCTTCCAGAAGACCGAGGGGGATACGAAGTGGGGCGACGAGGCGCCGCCACACTAGGGCCGCGCGGCCCAGGGGGGCCCGCGCCGCCCTAGCGTGTGGGGCCCCCGTTAGCCCCCTGATACGTCTCCGACGTATCGATAATTTCTTATGTTCCATGCCACATTATTGATGATATCTACATGTTTTATACATACTTTATGTCATTATTATGCGTTTTCCGGAACTAACCTATTGACGAGATGCCGAAGTGCCAGTTCCTGTTTTCTGCTGTTTTTGGTTTCAGAAATCCTAGTAAGGAAATATTCTCGGAATTGGACGAAATCAACGCCCAGAGTCTTAGGATTGCATGAAGCTTCCAGAACACCCGAGAGCCGCCAGAGAGGGGCCACAGGGGGCCCACACATGGTGGCGGCGCGGCCCAGGGGGGGCGCGCCGCCCTAGTGTCTGGTGGCCCCAGACCCCTTCTGACGCCGCCTCTTCGCCTATAAGAAGCCCCTGACCTAAGTCTTCGATACGAAAAAGCCACGGTACGAGAAACCTTTCAGAGCCGCCGCCATCGCGAAGCCAAGATCTGGGGGACAGGAGTCTCTGTTCCGGCACGCCGCCGGGACGGGGAAGTGCCCCCGGAAGGCTTCTCCATCGACACCACCACCATCTTCATCAACGCTGCTGTCTCCCATGAGGAGGGAGTAGTTCTCCATCGAGGCTAAGGGCTGTACCGGTAGCTATGTGGTTCATCTCTCTCCTATGTACTTCAATACAATAATCTCATGAGCTGCCTTACATGATTGAGATTCATATGATGATGCTTGTAATCTAGATGTCGTTATGCTAGTCAAGTGGATTTTACTTATGTGATCTCCGGAGACTCCTTGTCCCACGTGTGTAAAGGTGACAGTGTGTGCACCGTGTGGGTCTCTTAGGCTATATTTCACAGAATACTTATTCACTGAGTTATGATTTGAGTTGGATGTCTCTATGAAATTGTGGTGTGTTAGTACCTCCTATGAATGCTCAAAGTGACAGCGTGGGGTGTTCATTAGTACTTGGGAATACATCTTTAAGGTTTGCCTACATGATGAATTAGAGTTCGTTATCTTGCCAGAGAGTAATTCGGAATAGCATAGTGAAGTGCTTATATTTATATTCCTTTATGATTGCAATGTTGAGAGTGTCCACTAGTGAAAGTATGATCCCTAGGCCTTGCTCCTAAATACTGCTATCACTGCTTGTTTACTGTTCTACTGCATCTGTACTGTCCGCAATATTACCACCATCAACCACACGCCAGTCCTGGACAGCAAAGCACTTTTCTGGCGCCGTTACTACTGCTCATACTTATTCATACCACCTGTATTTCACTATCTCTTCGCCGAACTAGTGCACCTATTAGGTGTGTTGGGGACACAAGAGACTTCTTGCTTTGTGGTTGCAGGGTTGCTTGAGAGGGATATCTTTGACCTCTTCCTCCCTGAGTTCGATAAACCTTGGGTGATCCACTTAAGGGAAACTTGCTGCTGTTCTACAAACCTCTGCTCTTGGAGGCCCAACACTGTCTACAAGAATAGAAGCACCCGTAGACATCACCCCCGACTCTGCCCTTCAGCCTATAAAAAGTCTTCGTCGCGAATACCCCAGTACCGAGAGCCACGATACGGAAAACCTTCCAGAGACGCCGCCGCCGCCAATCCCATCTCGGGGGATTCAGGAGATCGCCTCCGGCACCCTGCCGGAGAGGGGAATCATCTCCCGGAGGACTCTTCACCGCCATGGTCACCTCCGGAGTGATGTGTGAGTAGTTCACCCCTGGACTATGGGTCCATAGCAGTAGCTAGATGGCCGTCTTCTCCTAATTGTGCTATTATTGTCGGATCTTGTGAGCTGCCTAACATGATCAAGATCATCTATTTGTAATGCTACATGTTGCGTTTGTTGGGATCCGATGAATATTGAATGTTATGTTATGTTGATTATCAATCTATCATCTATGTGTTGTTTATGATCTTGCATGCTCTCAGTTATTAGTAGAGGCTCTGGCCAAGTCATTACTTGTAACTCCAAGAGGGAGTATTTATGCTCGATAGTGGGTTCATGCCTCCATTTAATCTGGGACAGTGACATAAAGTTCTAAGGTTGTGGATGTGCTGTTGCCACTAGGGATAAACCATCAATGCTTTGTCTAAGGATATTTGTGTTGATTACATTACGCACCATACTTAATGCAATTGTCTGTTGTTTGCAACTTAATACTGGAAGGGGTGCGGATGCTAACCCGAAGGTGGACTTTTTAGGCATAGATGCATGCTGGATAGCGGTGTATGTACTTTGTCGTAATGCCCAATTGAATTTCACACTACTCATCATGATATGTATGTGCATTGTCATGCCCTCTTTATTTTTCAATTGCCCAACTGTAATTTGTTCACCCAACATGCTATTTCTTATTGGAGAGACACCACTAGTGAACTGTGGACCCCGGTCCATTCTTTACATCGAATACAATCTACTGCAATACTTGTTCTTTATTATTCTTCGCAAACATCATCTTCCACACTATACATTTAATCGTTTGTTACAGCAAGCCGGTGAGATTGACAACCTCACTGTTACGTTGGGGCAAAGTATCTTGATTGTGTTGTGCAGGTTCCACGTTGGCGCCGGAATCCCTGGTGTTGCGCCGCACTACACTCCGCCACCAACAAACTTCACGTGCTTCTTGACTCCTACTGGTTCGATAACCTTGGTTTCTTACTGAGGGAAAACTTGCCGCTGCACGCATCATACCTTCCTCTTGGGGTTCCCAACGGACGCGTGCTGTACGCGTATCAAGCAACGTTTTCTGGCGCCGTTGCCGGGGAGATCAAGACACGCTGCAAGGGGAGTCTTCCACTTCCAATCTCTTTACTTTGGTTTTGTCTTGCTTTATTTAGTTTACTGCTTTGTTTGCTTTCTTATATCAAAATACAAAAAATATTAGTTACTTGCATTTACTTTATTTAGTTTGCTTTATTTACTACTGTTAAAATGAATACTCCCGAGAACACTAAGTTGTGTGATTTCACTAGTTAGGATTAATGAAAACAACAAAAATATTAGAGATCTTTATAGTATTTATCTTGAGTTAGGACATGAGGTGTTTGAAGAGAAAATTAAAAAACCCATGGAACTTTGTTTGCAAAATAGTTGTAGCAATGTTATTAGCATGAACTCTTTAAACACTATTATTGCTAATGCTATGGAAGAATTTAAGCTTGGGGAAGCTGGTTTTGATGAGCATGATATTTTTAGTCCCCCAAGCATGGAGGACAAAATTTACTTTGATGATACTTTGCCTCCCATTTATGATGATAGTGGTATTTTGGTGCCACCTACTATGGAGGATAAAGTTTATTATGATTATACTATGCCTCCTATATTTGATGAGAATAAAAATGATAGCTACTTTGTTGAATTTGCTCCCACTACAATTAATAAGAATGACTATGCTTATGTTGGGAGTAGTAATTATTTTATGCATGAGACTCATGATAAGAATGCTTTATGTGATAGTTATATTGTTGAGTTTGTTCATGATGCTACTGGAAATTATTATGAGAGAGGAAAATATGGCTGTAGAAGTTTTCATGTTACTAAAACACCTCTCTATATGCTGAAAATTTTGAAGTTACTTGTGTTTTATCTTCCTATGCTTGTCACTTTGTTCTTCATGAATTTATTTGTGTACAAGATTCCTTTTCATAGGAAGTGGGTTAGACTTAAAAGCGTTTCTTATTTGCTTTTGATGCTCTCTTTTGCTTAAACTCTTATTTCTTGAGAGAGCATCATTAAAATTACTGAGCCCATCTTAATGGCTATAAAGAAAAGCGCTTATGGGAGACAACCCATTATTTTAATTCTGCACTTTTGTTTTATATTTGAGTCTTGGAAGTTGTTACTACTGTAGCAACCTCTCCTTATCTTTATTTTATTGCATTGTTGTGCCAAGTAAGTCTTTGATAGTAAGGTTCATACTAGATTTGGATTACTGCGCAGAAACAGATTTCTTGCTGTCACGAATTTGAGTAGTATTCTCTGTAGGTAACTCAGAAAAATCTGCCAATTTACCCGAGTGATCCTCAGATATGTACGCAACTTTCATTCAATTTGAGCATTTTCATCTGAGCAAGTTTAGTGCCGCAGAAAAAATCATCTTTACAGACTGTTCTGTTTTGACAGATTCTGCCTTTTATTTCGCATTGCCTGTTTTGCTATGTTTGATGGATTTCTTTGTTCCATTAACTTTCAGTAGCTTTGTGCAATGTCCAGAAGTGTTAAGAATGATTATGTCACCTCTGAACATGTGAATTTTTGATTATGCACTAACCCTCTAATGAGTTTGTTTTGAGTTTGGTGTGGAGGAAGTTTTCAAGGATCAAGAGAGGAGGATGATTCAATATGATCAAGGAGAGTGAAAGCTCTAAGCTTGGGGATTCCCCCGTGGTTCATCCCTGCATATTTCAAGAAGACTCAAGCATCTAAGCTTGGGGATGCCCAAGGCAGCCCCTTCTTCATCGACAACTTATCAGGTCACCTCTAGTGAAACTATATTTTTATTCCGTCACATCTTATGTGCTTTACTTGGAGCGTCTTTATGTTCTTGTTTTTGTTTTGTTTGAATAAAATTGGATCCTAGCATTCATTGTGTGGGAGAGAGACACGCTCCGCTGTTGCATATGAACACATATGTTCTTAGCTTTATTCTTAATGTTCATGGCGAAGGTTGAAACTGCTTCGTTAATTGCTATATGGTTGGAAGCAGAAAATGCTACATGTGGTAATTGGTATAATGTCTTGAATAATTTGATACTTGGCAATTTTTGTGCTCATGTTTAAGCTCTTGCATCATATACTTTGCATCTATTAGTGAAGAAATACTGTAGAGCTTGTTGACATTTGGTTTGCATGAATGGTCTCTCTAAAGTCTAGATATTTTCTGGTGAGGGTTTGAACAACAAGAAAGACAGTGTAGAGTCTTATAATGCTTGAAATATGTTCTTATGTAAGTTTTGCTGTACCGGTTCATACTTGTGTTTGCTTCAAACAACATTGCTAGCCTAAGCCTTGTATTGAGAGGGATTACTTCTCGTGCATCCAAAATCCTTGAGCCAAAAACTATGCCATTTGTGTCCACCATACCTACCTACTACATGGTATTTCTCTGCCATTCCAAAGTAAATTTCTTGAGTGCTACCTTTAAAATTCCATTCTTTGTCTTTACAATATATAGCTCATGGGAAAAATAGCTTAAAAACTATTGTGGTATTGAATATGTACTTATGTATCTTATTTCTTATAAGTTGCTTGTTGAGCGATAACCATGTTCCTGGGGATGCCATCAACTATTACACTTTGTTGAATATCATGTGGGTTGCTATGCATGTTCGTCTTGTCTGAAGTAAGGGTGATTTATCATGAGTTGAATGGTTTGAGTATGCATATTGTTAGAGAAGAACATTGGGCCGCTAACTAAAGCCATGATCCATGGTGGAAGTTTTAGTTTGGACAACAATCCTCAATCTCTTATGAGAATATTATCTGTTGTTGAATGCTTATGCATTAAAGAGAAGTCCATTATCTGTTGTCTATGTTGTCCCGGTATGGATGTCTAAGTTGAGAATAATAAAAAGCGAGAAATCCAATGCGAGCTTTCTCCTTAGACCTTTGTACAGGCGGCATAGAGGTACCCCTTTGTGACACTTGGTTAAAACATATGTTATGCAATGATAATCCATGTAAATCCAAGCTAATTAGGACAAGGTGCGGGCACTATTGGTAATCTATGCATGAGGCTTGCAACTTATATGATATCTTATACATAACACATATGCTTTATTACTACCGTTGACAAAATTGTTTCTATGTTTTCAAAATAAAAGCTCTAGCACAAATATAGCAATCCATGCTTTCCTTTGCGAAGGGCCATTCTTTTACTTTTATGTTGAGTCAGTTCACCCATTTCTTTCTATCTTAGAAGCAAACACTTGTGTTAACTGTGCATTGATTCTTACATACTTGCTTATTTGCATTCATCATATTACTTTGTGTTGACAATTATCCATGAGATAAACATGTTGAAGTTGAAAGCAATCGCTAAAACTTATATCTTCTTTTGTGTTGTTTCAAAACTTTCTACTAAGAATCTATTGCTTTATGAGTTAACTCCTATGCAAGTCTTATTGATGCTTGTCTTGAAAGTACTATTCATGAAAAGTCTTTGCTATATGATTCAGTTGTTTATTCATTGTCTTTACCATTGCTTCGAATCACTTCATTCATCTCATATGCTTTACAATAGTATTGATCAAGATTATGATAGCATGTCACTTCAGAAATTATCTTTGTTTTGGTTATCTACTCGGGGACGAGTAGGAACTAAGCTTGGGGATGCTTGATACGTCTCAAACGTATCTATAATTTCTTATGTTCCATGCTACTTTTATGATGATACTCACATGTTTTATACACACTTTAGGTCATATTTATGCATTTTCCGGCACTAACCTATTGACAAGATGCCGAAGAGCCGATTCTTTGTTTTCATTGTTTTTGGTTTCAGAGATCCTACAAAGGAAATATTCTCGGAATTGGACGAAATCAACGCCCAGGGACTTATTTTTCCACGAAGCTTCCAGAAGACCGAGGGGGATACGAAGTGGGGCGACGAGGCGCCGCCACACTAGGGCCGCGCGGCCCAGGGGGGCCCACGCCGCCCTAGCGTGTGGGGCCCCCGCCAGCCCCCGACTCTGCCCTTCCGCCTATAAAAAATTCTTCGTCGCGAATACCCCAGTATCGAGAGCCACGATACGGAAAACCTTCCAGAGACGCCGCCGCCGCCAATCCCATCTCGGGGGATTCAGGAGATCGCCTCCGGCACCCTGCCGGAGAGGGGAATCATCTCCCGGAGGACTCTTCACCGCCATGGTCGCCTCCGGAGTGATGTGTGAGTAGTTCACCCCTGGACTATGGGTCCATAGCAGTAGCTAGATGGTCGTCTTCTCCTAATTGTGCTATCATTGTCCGATCTTGTGAGCTGCCTAACATTATCAAGATCATCTATTTGTAATGCTACATGTTGCGTTTGTTGGGATCCAATGAATGTTGAATGCTATGTTATGTTGATTATCAATCTATGATCTATGTGTTGTTTATGATCTTGCATGCTCTCCATTATTAGTAGAGGCTCTGGCCAAGTCATTACTTGTAACTCCAAGAGGGAGTATTTATGCTCGATAGTGGGTTCATGCCTCCATTTAATCTGGGACAGTGACAGAAAGTTCTAAGGTTGTGGATGTGCTGTTGCCACTAAGGATAAAACATCAATGCTTTGTCTAAGGATATTTGTGTTGATTACATTACGCACCATACTTAATGCGATTGTCTGTTGTTTGCAACTTAATACTGGAAGGGGTGCGGATGCTAACCCGAAGGTGGACTTTTTAGGCATAGATGCATGCTGGATAGCGGTCTATGTACTTTGTCGTAATGCCCAATTGAATTTCACACTACTCATCATGATATGTATGTGCATTGTCATGCCCTCGTTATTTGTCAATTGCCCAACTGTAATTTGTTCACCCAACATGCTATTTCTTATTGGAGAGACACCACTAGTGAACTGTGGACCCCGGTCCATTCTTTACATCGAATACAATCTACTGCAATACTTGTTCTTTACTGTTCTTCGCAAACATCATCTTCCACACTATACATTTAATCCTTTGTTACAGCAAGCCGGTGAGATTGACAACCTCACTGTTACGTTGGGGCAAAGTATCTTGATTGTGTTGTGCAGGTTCCACGTTGGCGCCGGAATCCCTGGTGTTGCGCCGCACTACACTCCGCCAGCAACAAACTTCACATGCTTCTTGACTCCTACTGGTTCGATAACCTTGGTTTCTTACTGAGGAAAAACTTGCCGCTGCACGCATCATACCTTCCTCTTGGGGTTCCCAACGGACGCGTGCTGTACGCGTATCAAAGCTTCACGGCGACGACTCCCAGAGGCTGGGATTACAGCACCACACGCTAGCCTCTGGACGCGTGCAAAGTCCAGGTGTCTGGCATCGGGCAGCAGCCTGTACTGCCGGCGTCGATCATCACGTCCGTCCCGGCCATCTCTTCTGTCGCGGTCATCGCGGCGCCTATCGTCGCGGTTGTCCCACCGATACTCTCCACCTCTATCCTGTGGCGCACACGAGCGGCTCCTGAAGAGGCGCTGAGACCAAGAGGAGCGGCTGTCTTGGCGCCCATGGCGCCCATCATCATCATCATCATCATCGCGGCGGTCGCGGCCATTGCGCGCACGTCGCTCTGCCTCATCATTGCAGCGACGCGCCGGGGTCTTCTGCCGCTCCTTCTCCCTGATGTGCTTCTCGCCGCAGACAACACCCAAGCGCCAAGGGTATGGAGGCTCGTTGCGAGGCCTCCTTGGCACAACACCATCTGCGTCAGGCGAGAAATCTTCAAGCAGGTCCAAGTGCACCAGGGTGCGGCGCTCCAGACCTTGGCAGCCAGTGACCATCGATGTCGCTGTGCCTCCCAAGCCTACAGTGGGGTTGTCGGTGAGAGTGAGCCACTGGATCTTCGGGATGGAGTCGGGGTTGGAGGACCAGGCCCACAGGCTGATGACGGAGGCGTCCTCCTTGAGCAGCGTGGCGATGTCGAAGTAGTGCAGCACCGTGTCCGGGCCAAGTGAATGTTCTAGGATGTCGCCTAGAGGGGGGTGAATACGCGGTGTGGCAAGTTTTAGCCTTTTCCAATTTTAGCGCAACGGAAGGTAAATGTGATAGCTTTAGCAAAGGTGATGTTCCTACAATGATACTAGGACAAGTGCAACAAGTAAAGGAATCAACAAGATAATAAGAGTAAGGTGCGAGATAACCGGAGGACGCGGAGGCGAGGCGAGGTTTGTTTACCGTAGTTCCTTCCACAACAGGAAGTACATCTGCGTTGAGGAGGTGCTAGTCTCACACAAGAGACTAGACGGCCACACCACGAAGGAAGGCCTCACCTTCTTCCTCGAGAGAGCTCCACGGAGGTGCTCTTCCTCTTCCACTAAGGCACCGGTCGAGGCGGTGATTCCTTCACAAGGTTGGGGCGAGCTCCTCACACAAGGATGCTCCCAACACCCTATGGAGCTAGTACATCACCAAGCTAGCTTCCATAGGTGCACATCTCCAATGTCCCACCATAGGAAATCTTCCAATGCTCCACCAAAGGAACCCTTCCAATGCTCCACCAAAGGAACCCTTCCAATGCCCCACGAAGGAACCCTTCCAATGCCCCACGAAGGAACCCTTCCAATGCCCCACCAAGGAACCCTTCCAATGCTCCACAAAAGGAACTCTACCACCAAGATCCACTAAGGAAGAACACACACACCCTACGAGATCGAAACCCCGGAGAGAGCACAAACCGATGCACCTAATGCAATGGCTAAGAACACCACTAGGATGCCCAAATTCTTCTCTCCCAAATTCCAACAAAGCTAGAAGAAGCTATTGGGGGAATAAGGGAGGAAGAACAAAGTGAGGAGAACCACCAAGAAACTCCAAGATCTAGATCTAGCAAGATCCTCTCACTTAGAGAGGGATTCAATTGGTGAAGCACTAGATCTAGATCTCCTCTATCCTTTCCCCAAAAAATATGCAACAAATAGTGGGGTGATCAAGAGGAGGAAGAAAGAACCCAAGGTCAACAATGGAGGAGAGAGAGTGGAGGTGCAGGGTTGGTTTGGTCGGAGGTGGAAGAGAGATATATATAGGGGCTGCAAAATATAGCTGTTGGGGCTGAGAAAACGGTCAGATTCGTGCAAAACCGGTACTACCGCTTGTTGAAGCGGTACTACCGTTTGCGCCAAAACTGTGCAGAATTCAGATCTAAATCGGTAGTACCGCTCTGCGGAGCGGTACTACCACTTGTGCAAAACACAGCAAATCCAAATCAGAGAATGGGCAAGAGAGAGAGAAAGAGAGAGATGGCAGCGTGCGGCAGAGCAGTGGGCGGCGCGGGGTAGTGCATGCAGCAGCGTGAGGCCACGGCAGCGTATGCAGCAGCGCAGCGGCAGGCCTGGTTGGCAGCCTCGCGCGGGAACATCCAAGCCAAACAAAGCGTGGGCGGGAGATGCTCCCGCATCGATGCGGTCAACGCACGAGCGGGCGAGCTGGCGTGGGCATCGAGCGAGGCGTGAGCGAGGCAGGCGCAGACGAGCGGCAGAGGCCTGCGAGCGCGTGGCGATCGAGGCGAGCGACAGCGGCGCGGCCTGGGCGAGCGGGAGACGCGGGCCGGTGAGGTGAGCTGAGCAGGTGGAGGGGAAAAAGAAAAAGGAAGATGGGCCAGCGGTAGTACTGGGCCCGGTACCGGCCTGGTACCGTAACTGAGTTACGGTGCTACCGGCCTGGTACGGCTGTGTGTCCAGTAAGCAAAAACCGCTCGGGCGGTACTTGGGCCGGTATCGCCAACGGTAGTATCGCCCGGCCCAAAACGCTTTTTCTTTTTCTTTTTCAAATATGATTGATACGCGTACAGCACGCGTCCGTTGGGAACCCCAAGAGGAAGGTGTGATGCGTACAGCGGCAAGTTTTCCCTCAGTAAGAAACCAAGGTTTATCGAACCAGTAGGAGCCAAGAAGCACGTTGAAGGTTGATGGCGGCGAGATGTAGTGCGGTGCAACACCAGGGATTCCGGCGCCAACGTGGAACCTGCACAACACAACCAAAGTACTTTGCCCCAACGAAACAGTGAGGTTGTCAATCTCACCGGCTTGCTGTAACAAAGGATTAGATGTATAGTGTGGATGATGATTGTTTGCAGAAAACAGTAGAACAAGTATTGCAGTAGATTGTATTCGATTAAAAGAATGGACCGGGGTCCACAGTTCACTAGTGGTGTCTCTCCCATAAGATAAATAGCATGTTGGGTGAACAAATTACAGTTGGGCAATTGACAAATAGAGAGGGCATGACAATGCACATACATGATATGATGAGTATTGTGAGATTTAATTGGGCATTACGACAAAGTACATAGACCGCTATCCAGCATGCATCTATGCCTAAAAAGTCCACCTTCAGGTTATCATCTGAACCCCTTCCAGTATTAAGTTGCAAACAATAGACAATTGCATTAAGTATGGTGCGTAATGTAATCAATAACTACATCCTCGGACATAGCATCAATGTTTTATCCCTAGTGGCAACAGCACATCCACAACCTTAGAACTTTCTGTCACTGTCCCAGATTTAATGGAGGCATGAACCCACTATCGAGCATAAATACTCCCTCTTGGAGTTAAGAGTAAAAACTTGGCCAGAGCCTCTACTAATAACGGAGAGCATGCAAGATCATAAACAACACATAGATAGATTGATAATCAACATAATATGGTATTCTCTATCCATCGGATCCCAACAAACACAACATATAACATTACAGATAGATGATCTTGATCATGTTAGGCAGCTCACAAGATCCGACAATGAAGCATAATGAGGAGAAGACAACCATCTAGCTACTGCTATGGACCCATAGTCCAGGGGTGAACTACTCACTCATCACTCCGGAGGCGACCATGGCGGTGAAGAGTCCTCCGGGAGATGATTCCCCTCTCCGGCAGGGTGCCAGAGGCGATCTCATGAATCCCCCGAGATGGGATTGGCGGCGGCGGCGTCTCTGGAAGGTTTTCGGTATCGTGACTCTTGGTACTGGGGGTTTCACGATGAAGGCTATATGTAGGCGGAAGGGCAGGTCAGGGGGCGACGCGAGGGGCCCACACACTAGGCCGGCGCGGCCAGGGCTTGGGCCGCGCCGCCCTAGCGTCTGGCCACCTCGTGGCCCCACTTCGTATCATCTTCGGTCTTCTGGAAGCTTCGTGGCAAAATAGGCCCCTGGGCGTTGATTTCGTCCAATTCCGAGAATATTTCCTTACTAGGATTTCTGAAACAAAAAACAGCAGAAAACAGCAACTGGCTCTTCGGCATCTCGTTAATAGGTTAGTGCCGGAAAATGCATAAATATGACATAAAGTATGCATAAAACATGTAGATATCATCAATAATGTGGCATGGAACATAAGAAATTATCGATACGTCGGAGACGTATCAGCATCCCCAAGCTTAGTTTCTGCTCGTCCCGAGCAGGTAAACGATAACAAAGATAATTTCTGGAGTGACATGCCATCATAACCTTGATCATACTATTGTAAGCATATGTAATAAATGCAGCGATCCAAACAATGTAAATGACATGAGTAAACAATTGAATCATAAAGCAAAGACTTTTCATGAATAGTACTTCAAGACAAGCATCAATAAGTCTTGCATAAGAGTTAACTCATAAAGCAATAATTCATAGTAGAGGCATTGAAGCAACACAAAGGAAGATTAAGTTTCAGCGGTTGCTTTCAACTTGTAACATGTGTATCTCATGGATATTGTCAACATAGAGTAATATAACAAGTGAAATATGCAAGTATGTAGGAATCAATGCACAGTTCACACAAGTGTTTGCTTCTTGAGGTGGAGAGAAATAGGTGAACTGACTCAACAATAAAAGTAAAAGAAAGGTCCTTCAAAGAGGAAAGCATCGATTGCTATATTTGTGCTAGAGCTTTGGTTTTGAAAACAAGAAACAATTTTGTCAACGGTAGTAATAAAGCATATGTGTTATGTAAATTATATCCTACAAGTTGCAAGCCTCATGCATAGTATACTAATAGTGCCCGCACCTTGTCCTAATTAGCTCGGATTACCTGGATTATCATCGCAATGCACATGTTTTAACCAAGTGTCACAAAGGGGTACCTCTATGCCGCATGTACAAAGGTCTAAGGAGAAAGCTCGCATCGGATTTCTCGCAATTGATTATTCTCAACTTAGACATCCATACCGGGACAACATAGACAACAGATAATGGACTCCTCTTTTATGCATAAGCATGTAGCAACAATTAATTTTCTCATATGAGATTGAGGATATTTGTCCAAAACTGAAACTTTCACCATGGATCATGGCTTTAGTTAGCGGCCCAATGTTCTTCTCTAACATTATGCATGCTCTAACCATTTTAGTGGTAAATCTCCCTTACTTCAGACAAGACGAACATGCATAGCAACTCACATGATATTCAACAAAAGTAGTTGATGGCGTCCCCAGGAACATGGTTATCGCACAACAAGCAACATAATAAGAGATAAAGTGCATAAGTACATATTCAATACCACAATAGTTTTTAGGCTATTTGTCCCATGAGCTATATATTGCAAAGGTAGAGGATAGAAATTTAAAGGTAGCACTCAAGCAATTTACTTTGGAATGGCGGAGAAATACCATGTAGTAGGTAGGTATGGACACAAATGGCATAGTGGTTGGCTCAAGGATTTGGATGCATGAGAAGTATTCCC
Organism: Lolium perenne; assembly: GCF_019359855.2. Taxonomy (NCBI): domain Eukaryota; kingdom Viridiplantae; phylum Streptophyta; class Magnoliopsida; order Poales; family Poaceae; genus Lolium; species Lolium perenne. Next base: position 121,286,804 of record NC_067250.2, on the reverse strand, counting down.
TCCCGATACAAGGTTTAGGCTAGCAAGGCTATTTGAAACAAACACAAGGATGAACCGGTGCAGCAAAACTCACATAAAAGACATATTGTAAACATTATAAGACTCTACACCGTCTTCCTTGTTGTTCAAACTCAATACTAGAAATTATCTAGACCTTAGAGAGACCAATTATGCAAACCAAATTTTAGCAAGCTCTATGTATTTCTTCATTAATGGGTGCAAAGTATATGATACAAGAGCTTAAATATGAGCACAACAATTGCCAAGTATCACATTATCCAAGACATTATAGCAATTACTACATGTATCATTTTCCAATTCCAACCATATAACAATTTAACGAAGAAGAAACTTTCGCCATGAATACTATGAGTAAAGCCTAAGGACATATTTGTCCATATGCAACAGCGGAGCGTGTCTCTCTCCCACACAATGAATTCTAGGATCCATTTTATTCAAACAAAACAAAAACAAAAACAAACAGACGCTCGAAGCAAAGCACATAAGATGTGATGGAATAAAAATATAGTTTCACTAGAGGAACCTGATAATGTTGTCGATGAAGAAGGGGATGCCTTGGGCATCCCCAAGCTTAGACGCTTGAGTCTTCTTGATATATGCAGGGGTGAACCACTGGGGCATCCCCAAGCTTAGAGCTTTCACTCTCCTTGATCATATTGTATCATCTCCCTCTCTTGATCCTTGAAAACTTCCTCCACACCAAACTCAAAACAACTCATTAGAGGGTTAGTGCACAATTAAAATTTACATGTTCAGAGGTGACACAATCATTCTTAACACTTCTGGACATTGCACAAAGCTACTGAAAGTCAATGGAATCGAAAAATACATCAAGCATAGCAAAACGGGCAATGCGAAATAAAAGACAGAATCTGTCAAAACAGAACAGTTCGTAAAGACGAATTTTATTGAGGCACCAGACTTGCTCAAATGAAAATGCTCAAATTGAATGAAAGTTGCGTACATATCTGAGGATCACTCACGTAAATTGGCATAATTTTCTGAGTTACCTACAGAGAATTAGGTCCAGATTCGTGACAGCAAAGAAATCTGTTTCTGCGCAGTAATCCAAATCTAGTATGAACCTTACTATCAAGGACTTTACTTGGCACAACAATGCACAAAACTAAGATAATGAGAGGTTTCTACAGTAGTAACAAATTCCAAGACTCAAATATAAAATAAAAGTACTGTAGTAAAAACATGGGTTGTCTCCCATAAGCGCTTTTCTTTAACGCCTTTCAGCTAGGCGCAGAAAGTGTATATCAAGTATTATCAAGAGACAGAGCATCTACAGCGGGGTATGGAGTTTTCTCAACCATGCATAGTATTTTGGATACATAAGTTTCAGCGGCTCCCTTTTCATTAGTCTTGGGCTTGCTACTCTCATCAAACAAATTTTCAGGAACAAGCCAAGCATAATTATCATCTAGAGCTTCATGCATCGCTAGGAGCTTACATGGTATTGGTGCTTTAATCTCCCCACCATCATTAACATTATTAGTGTACTTAATTCTATCCATATCCATCTTTTCAAGTGTTCTTTTAAAATCGGTGATCATACCAAGCCTATCATGCTTACTAAAAACTTTTCTAGCTTCTTTGGCTATATCCTCAAATTCTCGCACTAAGACCTTTAGAACAAAATCTCTCTTCTCTCCCCTCTCCATATCAGGAAGTGTAAGAAATATGTGTTGTATCATGGGGTTGAGACTAATAAATCTAGCATCCATCATGCGTACCAAACAAACAGAGGCATCTTCATAAGTAGGAACAGCTTTTGCAAGGGGTATATCTTTAAGATCTTCATGCATACTAACATGGGTGAAAAATTCTTCTATATTATCTCTTCCAATTATAGACCCTTGCCCCACCGGTATATCTTTTACAGTGAAATTAAAAGGAAACATGTTGAAATAAGTAAAGCAAATGCAAGTAACTAATTTTTTTTGTGTTTTTCATATGGAGATTGCAAACAAGATAGCAAGTAAAGTAAAACTAGCAACTAATTTTTTTGTATTTTGATTTAGTGCAACAAACAAAGTAGTAAATAAAATAAAGCAAGACAAAAACAAAGTAAAGAGATTGGGATGTGGAGACTCCCCTTGCAGCGTGTCTTGATCTCCCCGGCAACGGCGCCAGAAAAAGAGCTTGATACGTGTACAGCACGCGTCCGTTGGGAACCCCAAGAGGAAGGTGTGATGCGTACAGCGGCAAGTTTTCCCTCAGTAAGAAACCAAGGTTTATCGAACCAGTAGGAGCCAAGAAGCACGTTGAAGGTTGATGGCGGCGAGATGTAGTGCGGCGCAACACCAGGGATTCCGGCGCCAACGTGGAACCTGCACAACACAACCAAAGTACTTTGCCCCAACGAAACAGTGAGGTTGTCAATCTCACCGGCTTGCTGTAACAAAGGATTAGATGTATAGTGTGGATGATGATTGTTTGCAGAAAACAGTAGAACAAGTATTGCAGTAGATTGTATTCGATTAAAAGAATGGACCGGGGTCCACAGTTCACTAGTGGTGTCTCTCCCATAAGATAAATAGCATGTTGGGTGAACAAATTACAGTTGGGCAATTGACAAATAGAGAGGGCATGACAATGCACATACATGATATGATGAGTATTGTGAGATTTAATTGGGCATTACGACAAAGTACATAGACCGCTATCCAAAGATGCATCTATGCCTAAAAAGTCCACCTTCAAGGTTATCATCCGAACCCCTTCCAGTATTAAGTTGCAAACAACAGACAATTGCATTAAGTATGGTGCGTAATGTAATCAATAACTACATCCTCGGACATAGCATCAATGTTTTATCCCTAGTGGCAACAGCACATGCACAAACTTAGAACTTTCTGTCACTGTCCCAGATTTAATAGAGGCATGAACCCACTATCGAGCATAAATACTCCCTCTTGGAGTTAAGAGTAAAAACTTGGCCAGAGCCTCTACTAATAACGGAGAGCATGCAAGATCATAAACAACACATAGATAGATTGATAATCAACATAACATGGTATTCTCTATCCATCGGATCCCAACAAACACAACATATAACATTACAGATAGATGATCTTGATCATGTTAGGCAGCTCACAAGATCCGACAATGAAGCATAATGAGGAGAAGACAACCATCTAGCTACTCCTATGGACCCATAGTCCAGGGGTGAACTACTCACTCATCACTCCGGAGGCGACCATGGCGGTGAAGAGTCCTCCGGGAGATGATTCCCCTCTCCGGCAGGGTGCCGGAGGCGATCTCCTGAATCCCCCGAGATGGGATTGGCGGCGGCGGCGTCTCTGGAAGGTTTTCCGTATCGTGGCTCTCGGTACTGGGGGTTTCGCGACGAAGGCTATATGTAGGCGGAAGGGCAGGTCAGGGGGTGACGCGAGGGGCCCACACACTAGGCCGGCGCGGCCAGGGCTTGGGCCGCGCCGCCCTAGCGTCTGGCCACCTCGTGGCCCCACTTTGTATCATCTTCGGTCTTCTGGAAGCTTCGTGGCAAAATAGGCCCCTGGGCGTTGATTTCGTCCAATTCCGAGAATATTTCCTTACTAGGATTTCTGAAACCAAAAACAGCAGAAAACAGCAACTGGCTCTTCGGCATCTCGTTAATAGGTTAGTGCCGGAAAATGCATAAATATGACATAAAGTATGCATAAAACATGTAGATATCATCAATAATGTGGCATGGAACATAAGAAATTATCGATACGTCGGAGACGTATCAATGATGCACTCTAAAAATCATATCTTGAGCTGGAAACTCGGAATGACATGAAACCAATTTTGTTGGAAAGAGGGCGACACTAACTACATCTTTACAAGGTGAAATCATGCAAATGAGTGAGTGATAATTTTCTCATGGTCATAGAGGTGTAACCTCTCAATACGGTATATCGGGAAAATCATCACTCTCGCATATGCAACATGCAATGCAACCGAAATCCGTTTCATGCATAAGAACCAAGAAGAACCAAGAACACGATGCAATGCATGCAAGGTTTGAGCTCTCTCCGATGATACGACCCACTATCCTATCGAGCACAAACCTAGTCCTTGCGCGTCCTTCTCGAGTCGGCAAGCTCCGTCTTCACCCTCTTCATCATTGTCCATGCCACCGTCTTCATCATTGTCCATGCCACCGTCTTCCTCCAACATACACGCCACCGTCTTCTTTCATCTTGTATGCATGCCACCGTCTTCATTCATCTTCAACGCCGTCTTCTCTCTTCATCTTCTACGCCGTCTTCTCTCTTCATCTTCAACACCATCTTCATCATTGTACTCCGTCTCCTCCATCTTACAACCTTGAGTTCAACACATAGCTATGGACTTGACCTAAGATTGATTCTCAATGCAACCGTTAGTCCATAGGGATTGTCATCAATTACCAAAACCACACATGGGGTAATGGACATGTTCTTACAATCTCCCCCATTTTGGTAATTGATGACAATCTCTTTGAAAGGGTTTAGATATGGAATTTAGCGAACAACCCAAAGTTGAATATTTAGAACAAACTCCCCCATAATATATGCATGTGTGAATGAACTTGAATTTCATTGCGTATACCGGCAATTAAAGCCTAGCGGAGTATCCTCTAAATATTCAACCATGCAAAGCAATGAATGCAAGGCATGAAAGGCAAATGCTTAAGAACCAACAAAAGCAATTCCCTTAAGACCTCCAAACTTCTCCCCCATTGGCATCGATTGCCAAAATGGACGAAAGGTTCGAAAGGCCAATATAGTGAGCGTTCCTCCATAAGTTGTGCATTTCTCATAATTGTGAGTGAAATCAAATGCACATATTCAATGACGAATATTCGGAGGAAATCAAACTATATTGAGGATCAAAGATTGGAAGAGGATATGAAGGTGAGACACTATGAAGCAAGCAATCAATGAACCAACACTATGCTCTAAGTAATATGTGGAAGCTCGCCAAAGTTTGTGCACAAGATAAACAATTTGCATTGAAGAATAAGGTGCACAAGCATGGCATCATTACTCCCACAAGACCACTCAAAGCATGTGCCAAAATCAACTATGAGTGCTTGAAGATGTAAATAGGATAAATGAGCACTCATAACCACAATCTTTGTGGAGTCATCAATAAGTCAAATAAGAATGAAGGAATAGACTCCAACAAAGAGGGATATCAAAAGATATGCACCATCTCTTATGTATATAAGTTTCTCTAAGTGGACAACATCACGAAGACATTTGTCCACAAAGAAACATGCACACATAAGATATTTACAAGAGAGATAGAGCAAGATATCCAAAACAAGCATGCTCAAGGACTTATCTCATTTTAAGAATCTAAACCAAATATAGGAAATGAGATAACCCACTCCCAAAGAAAGTAAGGTTCCAAATAGACCAAACCCTCAACACTTTTCATGATGGCACAAAAGTACCGAAAAGAAAAGGTTTGTCTTCCAAGGTCAAATTCTTGAACCAAGGGAGTGTTCTAGCAAACATAGGAGAGCTCCCCCAAGATTAGTGCACCATTTAGAATTTTGCATTTGAATACAAAATGCACAAATGCGGGATTTGCTCAATCATATTTGTCGAAACACCAACAAGGTTCAAGAGAAATAAGGAGATCCAAAAGAAGCAAGGAAGACAAATGGGAGTCTAACCCACAAGGACAATTCTTGGCAAGAAATGAAGCAATTGAGCACATGAGCCAAGTGTGAGGATGATCCGGAACAATATCACATAATTTATTACCAATTGTCAAAGGACAAGAGGTGTATAGGAAATATCCATATGGTAGTTTGTGAGTATGTCCAAGATCATCTTTACAACTAAGAAAGCAAATGGCAAAGTGGGATTTGTTTGAGAACACATGTCACATAGGAACAAGATAATTTATAATATCAACTCTATGTGACACAACCTCAAATGTTCACATTTTCTAGGCTTGGAAAATGCACAAGGCACAATACTCCCCCATAATGTGATAAAGACATTTTTCGTGCAAGAGGCAAATAAGAACCAAATGAGACAATTAATGGACATTATAGGATTTTAATTCATCATGTCGCACATTTTAGGATAGTGAAATGCATAAAGCATATCACTCCCCCAAAATGGGATAGTCCATTAATTTCTCACATGAGCCAACAACTAAGATATGAACAAGATGCAATAGGCTCAACAAAGAACAATTGTATATGATGTGCCACCCAACATAAATAAGAAGCAAGATAAGCAAGTAGGGAGCACAACATACACAATCACATGCAAGGTACAAAACCAACACATGTAAAAGGGGAGCGAGTAACTTTTCAATGTAAAGGAGTTGAGGACTCGTTACCGCAAGGAGGTGCATGGGTAAAGGATGAAAGGAATACAACTTGACTTGAGGAAGTGAGAATGATGAAGATCCCCTAAGTCCTCATGAGCTAGTCAAGCCTCCATGCCCTCCACATGTACCTATTGATCAAGTTTTGGCTTGTTGGTCCCCAACTAAGTTGGGTCCTAAGAAGTTAGTCACAATAGGCTTGGCAACCCAAATGGTTCTTTTTGCGAAACCACTTTGAGTGCCAACATATTTGGCAAACACATCGCCAACCTTATCCTTATGTAGAGAGTAAGGACCATGGATCAAGATAGGGTTGGATGAGTTACCACTAGTGCAAAAGGAGGAGATGTGGCCCTTCTCATGGCATATGTAGCATCTTCTTCTCCTCCCCTTCTTCTCACTTGATTTCTCCGCAACGGGAGCTTTGGCTTGATCCTTCTTGGGTAGCGACCCTTCTTCAAGTTGAGGTAGACCTTGAGCTTGGCCTTGAGGTAGACCATGAGCTCCATCTTGAGGCCGCTTCCCTTGTTTCATCACGCCAAGTGGCTTCTTCTTCAAGGGGCACAATCTAACATGATGCCCTTCAATCTTGCACTTGAAGCACACAATCTTGGCGGGGTCCTTCACATGCCCTTGGCCCTTCTTCCGCTTGTGCGAGGTGGACTTGTTCTTGTTGTTGGAGTTGAATCCAAGTCCACTCTTGTCATTGGGGAATTGCTTCCCTTCATGACCCTTTACCAAGTCCTTCTTCAAAGAAGAGACTTGGGCCTCGAGCTCTTCGATTTCCCCTACATGGTTAGTAACAACACAAGTACTAGAGGAAGTGGAAGCTTTATTGTTAGAGCAACAAGGCAAGGTATGTAATTGACCACAAGATATAGCAATAGCATGGGTGGGTGAATTACTAGCACTAGCACATGGAATTGTAGAACACGACATAGAAGGTAGTTCACCACAAGATAAATCAATAGCATGAGTGGGTGAACTAAAAGCACTAGCACATGGCAAAATAGCATTTTGAGAGGTAGTGCTAGTACTCACATGAGGCTCACAAGATTTTACCTTTGACATGATAGCCTCATGAGCTAACTTTAGCAAATCATGAGAGACTAGAAGATCACCATGGGAGCTAGAAAGCTTTTCATGACTTTCTTCCAATTTCTCATAATTGCTTGTTAGCAAAGCAAGTTGAGCCCTTAGCTCAACATTCTCCTTCAAGATGGAAGCTTCACAAGAGGTAGAGTTAGTAGCATAAGCATTATCAATTATAGCACAAGGAGAAGGCAACTTAGCAAGCTCTATTTGGTTGAGAGCCTTAAATTGCTCAAGTGACTCGGTGAGTTTGATGAGCTCACTCTCCATGGTCCTAGAACCATTTTTGAGAAGCTCAAAATCCTCAAGGAGTTTACCATGAGCAATTACTAGCTCATCATTTTTTAATTTGAAAATCATGTGCCACCTCTAAAGCTCTATCACGAGATTCCTTTACCATAAGTATCTTTAGAGCAAAGTTCTCTTCAAGAGTTTCATTGGTGGTTTGTTGTTCTTTAAGAGCTTCTTTAAGAGTTGCAATCTCATATGCATACTCGCGCTCATGCTCTTCCTTATTCTCAATAAGTTTTGTGCTCTCAATGGCAACAACCAAGATTTTCATGAAGTTAGAGCGAAAAAAAATTCTTCTTAGGAAGAGCATGAAAAACCGACTGTCCCAACTTGTTTAAGGAAGCAACATTAAGTCCTTCCATATAATCATCCTCATCATCACTAGATAGATAGGGTTCCAAGTAAGGAGATACCTTAGAAGCCTTAGCCATAAGGCAAGTGTAGGAACCGTGCGATGATGAAGAAGACGAACTACTTGAAGCTCCATCCAAGATCTTGTCTTGGCCCATAGTATCTTTGGTTTCCTCTACATTGTTAGTCACACAAATACTAGAGGAAAGCAAAGTATCTTCATTATGGCAACAAGACAAGAGAAGCACACCATCATGGGATGAAGATATGCAAGTACTATCAACACTAGCATGTAAAGCATTTATAGTGCTACAAGTGTTAAAGTCCAAAGATGAGACATTGCAATGTGATAGAGATGAAGAATCATCAAGAGAAGGCTCACTATCAACAATGCAATGTTCATCACCACTCACCATATCATTACCTTGTGTCTTACCACACATTGGTGAAGTGGAAGGAGTGTGATCATCCTCAATGGTCTTGGATCCACCATATGTATCTCGAAGCTTTGTCCAAATCTCATGAGCACTCCGGAAGGGCGCGATGGAGGAAATCACTACATGACTCACAACATGGCAAATCACTTTAGTAGCTTGAGCACCTAGATAAGAGTTTTTGTTCTCCTCAAAAGTTGGATTTTGTGGATCCTTAGGAGGAGAAAAACCCATATCAAGAATTTGCTCCACATGTGGGTGCATGCCCCGAAAATAATCAAGCATGTAGGATATCCAAGCATCATAATTAGTGCCATCAAATGTAAAGGTGGAAATGTGCACTAATCCTCTAGCCGACGTCATACTCTCTAGGCGGTGAAGCCCAATGATACGCGTACAACACGCGTCCGTTGGGAACCCCAAGAGGAAGGTGTGATGCGTACAGCGGCAAGTTTTCCCTCAGTAAGAAACCAAGGTTTATCGAACCAGTAGGAGCCAAGAAGCACGTTGAAGGTTGATGGTGGCGAGATGTAGTGCGGCGCAACACCAGCGATTCCGGCGCCAATGTGGAACCTGCACAACACAACCAAAGTACTTTGCCCCAACGAAACAGTGAGGTTGTCAATCTCACCGGCTTGCTGTAACAAAGGATTAGATGTATAGTGTGGATGATGATTGTTTGCAGAAAACAGTAGAACAAGTATTGCAGTAGATTGTATTCGATTAAAAGAATGGACCGGGGTCCACAGTTCACTAGTGGTGTCTCTCCCATAAGATAAATAGCATGTTGGGTGAACAAATTACAGTTGGGCAATTGACAAATAGAGAGGGCATGACAATGCACATACATGATATGATGAGTATTGTGAGATTTAATTGGGCATTACGACAAAGTACATAGACCGCTATCCAGCATGCATCTATGCCTAAAAAGTCCACCTTCAGGTTATCATCCGAACCCCTTCCAGTATTAAGTTGCAAACAACAGACAATTGCATTAAGTATGGTGCGTAATGTAATCAATAACTACATCCTCGGACATAGCATCGATGTTTTATCCCTAGTGGCAACAGCACATCCACAACCTTAGAACTTTCTGTCACTGTCCCAGATTTAATGGAGGCATGAACCCACTATCGAGCATAAATACTCCCTCTTGGAGTTAAGAGTAAAAACTTGGCCAGAGCCTCTACTAATAACGGAGAGCATGCAAGATCATAAACAACACATAGGTAATAGATTGATAATCAACATAACATAGTATTGTCTATCCATCGGATCCCAACAAACACAACATATAGCATTACAGATAGATGATCTTGATCATGTTAGGCAGCTCACAAGACCCGACAATGAAGCAAAATTAGGAGAAGACGACCATCTAGCTACTGCTATGGACCCATAGTCCAGGGGTGAACTACTCACTCATCACTCCGGAGGCGACCATGGCGGTGAAGAGTCCTCCGGGAGATGATTCCCCTCTCCGGCAGGGTGCCGGAGGCGATCTCCTGAATCCCCCGAGATGGGATTGGCGGCGGCGTCTCTGGAAGGTTTTCCGTATCGTGGCTCTCGGTACTGGGGGTTTCGCGACGAAGGCTATAAGTAGGCGGAGGAGATAGGTCAGGGGGCCTGACAGGGGGCCCACACACTAGGTCGGCGCGGCCAAGGGCCAGGCCGCGCCGCCCTAGCGTCTGGCCACCTCGTGGCCCCACTTCGTGACTCCTTCGGTCTTCTGGAAGCTTCGTGTGAATATAGGCCCCTGGGCGTTGATTTCGTCCAATTCCGAGAATATTTCCTTACTAGGATTTCTGAAACCAAAAACAGCAGAAAACAACAACTGGCTCTTCGGCATCTCGTTAATAGGTTAGTGCCAGAAAATGCATAAATATGACATAAAGTATGCATAAAACATGTAGATATCATCAATAATGTGGCATGGAACATAAGAAATTATCGATACGTCGGAGACGTATCAGCATCCCCAAGCTTAGTTTCTGCTCGTCCCGAGCAGGTAAACGATAACAAAGATAATTTCTGGAGTGACATGCCATCATAACCTTGATCATACTATTGTAAGCATATGTAATGAATGCAGTGATCAAAACAATGGTAATGCAATGAGTAAACAAATGAATCATATAGCAAAGACTTTTCATGAATAGTACTTTCAAGACAAGCATCAATAAGTCTTGCATAAGAGTTAACTCATAAAGCAATAAATCAAAGTAAAGGTATTGAAGCAACACAAAGGAAGATTAAGTTTCAGCGGTTGCTTTCAACTTATAACATGAATATCTCATGGATATTGTCAATGTAAAGTAATATAACAAGTGCAATATGCAAGTATGTAGGAATCAATGCACAGTTCACACAAGTGTTTGCTTCTTGAGGTGGAGAGAGATAGGTGAACTGACTCAACAATAAAAGTAAAAGAAAGGGCCCTTCGCAGAGGGAAGCATTGATTGCTATATTTGTGCTAGAGCTTTGGTTTTGAAAACAAGAAACAATTTTGTCAACGGTAGTAATAAAGCATATGTGTTATGTAAATTATATCTTACAAGTTGCAAGCCTCATGCATAGTATACTAATAGTGCCCGCACCTTGTCCTAATTAGCTCGGATTACCTGGATTATCATCGCAATGCATATGTTTTAACCAAGTGTCAAAAAGGGGTACCTCTATGCCGCCTGTACAAAGGTCTAAGGAGAAAGCTCGCATTGGATTTCTCGCTATTGATTATTCTCAACTTAGACATCCATACCGGGACAACATAGACAACAGATAATGGACTCCTCTTTTATGCATAAGCATTCAACAATTATTAATTTTCTCATATGAGATTGAGGATATTTGTCCAAAACTGAAACTTCCACCATGGATCATGGCTTTAGTTAGCGGCCCAATATTCTTCTCTAACATTATGCATGCTCTAACCATTCTAGCGGTAAATCTCCCTTACTTTAGACAAGACGGACATGCATAGCAACTCACATGATATTCAACAAAGAGTAGTTGATGGCGTCCCCAGGAACATGGTTATCGCTCAACAAGCAACTTAATAAGAGATAAAGTGCATAAGTACATATTCAATACCACAATAGTTTTTAGGCTATTTGTCCCATGAGCTATATATTGCAAAGGTAGAGGATAGAAATTTTAAAGGTAGCACTCAAGCAATTTACTTTGGAATGGCGGAGAAATACCATGTAGTAGGTAGGTATGGTGGACACAAATGGCATAGTGGTTGGCTCAAGGATTTTGGATGCATGAGAAGTATTCCCTCTCGATACAAGGTTTAGGCTAGCAAGGTTATTTGAAACAAACACAAGGATGAACCGGTGCAGCAAAACTCACATAAAAGACATATTGTAAACATTATAAGACTCTACACCGTCTTCCTTGTTGTTCAACCCAATACTAGAAATTATCTAGACCTTAGAGAGACCAATTATGCAAACCAAATTTTAGCAAGCTCTATGTATTTCTTCATTAACAGGTGCAAAGTATATGATGCAAGAGCTTAAACATGAGCACAACAATTGCCAAGTATCAAATTATCCAAGACATTATAGCAATTACTACATGTAGCACTTCCCGTTTCCAACCATATAACAATTTAACGAAGAAGGTTCAACCTTCGCCATGAATACTATGAGTAAAGCCTAAGGACATTTTTGTCCATATGCAACAACGGAGCGTGTCTCTCTCCCACACAATGAATGCTAGGATCCATTTTATTCAAACAAAACAAAAGCAAAAACAAACCGACGCTCCAAGCAAAGTGCATAAGATGTGACGGAATAAAAATATAATTTCACTAGAGGAACCTGATAATGTTGTCGATGAAGAAGGGGATGCCTTGGGCATCCCCAAGCTTAGACGCTTGAGTCTTCTTGAAATATGCAGGGGTGAACCACCGGGGCATCCCCAAGCTTAGAGCTTTCACTCTCCTTGATCATATTGTATCATCTCACTCTCTTGATCCTTGAAAACTTCCTCCACACCAAACTCAAAACAACTCATTAGAGGGTTAGTGCACAATTAAAATTTACATGTTCAGAGCTGACACAATCATTCTTAACACTTCTGGGCATTGCACAAAGCTACTGAAAGTTAATGGAATCGAAAAATCCATCAAGCATAGCAAAACAGGCAACGCGAAATAAAAGGCAGAATCTGTCAAAACAGAACAGTTCGTAAAGACGAATTTCTAAGAGGCACCAGACTTGCTCAAATGAAAATGCTCATATTGAATGAAAGTTCGTACATATCTGTGGATCACTCACGTAAATTGGCATAATTTTCTGAGTTACCTACAGAGAATTAGGCCCAGATTTGTGACAGCAAAGAAATCTGTTTCTGCGCGGTAATCCAAATCTAGTATGAACCTTACTATCAATGACTTTACTTGGCACAACAATGCACAAAACTAAGATAAGGAGAGGTTGCTACAGTAGTAACAACTTCCAAGACTCAAATATAAAATAAAAGTGCAGTAGTAAAAACATGGGTTGTCTCCCATAAGCGCTTTTCTTTAACGCCTTTCAGCTAGGCGCAGAAAGTGTATATCAAGTATTATCAAGAGACGATGCATCTACAGCGGGGTTTGGAGTTTTCTCAACCATGCATTGTATTTTGGATATATAAGTTTCAGAGGCTCCCTTTTCATTAGTCTTGGGCTTGGTACTCCCATCAAACAAATTTTGAGGGACAAGCCAAGCATAATTATTATCTAGAGCTTCATGCATAGCTAGGAGCTTGCAAGGTATTGGTGCTTTAATCTCCCCACCATCATTAACATTATTAGTGTAATTAATTCTATCCATATCCATCTTTTCAAGTGTTCTTTTAAAATCGGTGATCATACCAAGCCTATCATGCTTAATAAAAACTTCTCTAGCTTCTTTGGCTATATCCTCAAATTCTCGCACTAGGAATTTTAGAACAAAATCTCTCTTCTCTCCCCTCTCCATATCAGAAAGTGTAAGAAACATGTGTTGTATCATGGGGTTGAGACTAATAAATCTAGCTTCCATCATGCGTACCAAACAAACAGAGGTATCTTCATAAGTAGGGACAGCTTTTGCAAGGGGTATATCTTTAAGATCTTCATGCATACTAACATGGGTAAAAAATTCTTCTATATTATCTCTTCCAATTATAGACCCTTGTCCCACCGGTATATCTTTTACAGCAAAATTAAAAGGAAACATGATGAAATAAGTAAAGCAAATGCAAGTAACTAATTTTTTTGTGTTTTTGATATAGGGTGCAAAACAGTAAATAAAGTAAAGCTAGCAACTAATTTTTTTGTATTTTGATATAATGCAGCAAACAAAGTAGTAAATAAAATAAAGCAAGACAAAAACAAAGTAAAGAGATTGGAATGTGGAGACTCCCCTTGCAGAGTGTCTTGATCTCCCCGGCAACGGCGCCAGAAAATCTGCTTGATACGCGTACAACACGCGTCCGTTGGGAACCCCAAGAGGAATGTGTGATGCATACAGCGGCAAGTTTTCCCTCAGTAAGAAACCAAGGTTTATCGAACCAGTAGGAGCCAAGAAGCACGTTGAAGGTTGAAGGCGGCGAGATGTAGTGCGGCGCAACACCAGGGATTCCGGCGCCAACGTGGAACCTGCACAACACAACCAAAGTACTTTGCCCCAACGAAACAGTGAGGTTGTCAATCTCACCGGCTTGTTGTAACAAAGGATTAGATGTATAGTGTGGATGATGATTGTTTGCAGAAAACAGTAGAACAAGTATTGCAGTAGATTGTATTCGATTAAAAGAATGGACCGGGGTCCACAGTTCACTAGTGGTGTCTCTCCCATAAGATAAATAGCATGTTGGGTGAACAAATTACAGTTGGGCAATTGACAAATAAAGAGGGCATGACCATGCACATACATGATATGATGAGTATTGTGAGATTTAATTGGGCATTACGACAAAGTACATAGACCGCTATCCAGCATGCATCTATGCCTAAAAAGTCCACCTTCAGGTTATCATCCGAACCCCTTCCAGTATTAAGTTGCAAACAATAGACAATTGCATTAAGTATGGTGCGTAATGTAATCAATAACTACATCCTCGGGCATATCATCGATGTTTTATCCCTAGTGGCAACAGCACATCCACAACCTTAGAACTTTCTGTCACTGTCCCAGATTTAATGGAGGCATGAACCCACTATCGAGCATAAATACTCCCTCTTGGAGTTAAGAGTAAAAACTTGGCCAGAGCCTCTACTAATAACGGAGAGCATGCAAGATCATAAACAACACATAGGTAATAGATTGATAATCAACATAACATAGTATTCTCTATCCATCGGATCCCAACAAACACAACATATAGCATTACAGATAGATGATCTTGATCATGTTAGGCAGCTCACAAGACCCGACAATGAAGCACAATTAGGAGAAGACGACCATCTAGCTATTGCTATGGACTCATAGTCCAGGGGTGAACTACTCACTCATCACTCCGGAGGCGACCATGGCGGTGAAGAGTCCTCCGGAAGATGATTCCCCTCTCCGGCAGGGTGCCGGAGGCGATCTCCTGAATCCCCCGAGATGGGATTGGCGGCGGCGGCGTCTCTGGAAGGTTTTCCGTATCGTGGCTCTCGGTACTGGGGGTTTCGCGACGAAGGCTATAAGTAGGCGGAGGAGATAGGTCAGGGGGCCTGACAGGGGGCCCACACACTAGGCCGGCGCGGCCAAGGGCCAGGCCGCGCCGCCCTAGCGTCTGGCCACCTCGTGGCCCCACTTCGTGACTCCTTCGGTCTTCTGGAAGCTTCGTGTGAAAATAGGCCCCTGGGCGTTGATTTCGTCCAATTCCGAGAATATTTCCTTACTAGGATTTCTGAAACCAAAAACAGCAGAAAACAGCAACTGGCTCTTCGGCATCTCGTTAATAGGTTAGTGCCGAAAAATGCATAAATATGACATAAAGTATGCATAAAACATGTATATATCATCAATAATGTGGCATGGAACATAAGAAATTATCGATACGTCGGAGACGTATCACCCAACAATATAAGAGAGCCCTAGCTCTGATACCAATTGAATGTTCTAGGACGTCGCCTAGAGGGGGGGGGGGTGAATAGGCGGTGTGGCAAGTTTTAGCTTTTCTAATTTTAGCGCAACGGAAGGTAAATGTGATAGCTTTAGCAAAGGTGATGTTCGTACAATGATACTAGGACAAGTGCAACAAGTAAAGGAATCAACAAGATAGTAAGAGTAAGGTGCGAGATAACCAGAGGACGCGGAGGCGAGGCGAGGTTTGTTTACCGCAGTTCCTTCCACAACAGGAAGTACGTCTGCGTTGAGGAGGTGCTAGTCTCACACAAGAGACTAGACGGCCACACCACGAAGGAAGGCCTCACCTTCTTCCTCGAGAGAGCTCCACGGAGGTGCTCTCCCTCTTCCACTAAGGCACCGGTCGAGGCGGTGATTCCTTCACAAGGTTGGGGCGAGCTCCACACACAAGGATGCTCCCAACACCCTATGGAGCTAGTACATCACCAAGCTAGCTTCCATAGGTGCACATCTCCAATGTCCCACAATAGGAACTCTTTCAATGCTCCACCAAAGGAACCCTTCCAATGCTCCACCAAAGGAACCCTTCCAATGCCCCACGAAGGAACCCTTCCAATGCCCCACGAAGGATCCCTTCCAATGCCCCACGAAGGAACCCTTCCAATGCCCCACCAAGGAACCCTTCCAATGCTCCACAAAAGGAACTCTACCACCAAGATCCACTAAGGAAGAACACACACACCCTACGAGATCGAAACCCCGGAGAGAGCACAAATCAATGCACCTAATGCAATGGCTAAGAACACCACTAGGATGCCCAAATTCTTCTCTCCCAAATTCCAACAAAGCTAGAAGAAGCTATTGGGGAAATAAGGGAGGAAGAACAAAGTGAGGAGAACCACCAAGAAACTCCAAGATCTAGATCTAGCAAGATCCTCTCACTTAGAGAGGGATTCAATTGGTGAAGCACTAGATCTAGATCTCCTCTATCCTTTCCCCAAAAAATATGCAACAAATAGTGGGGTGATCAAGAGGAGGAAGAAAGAACCCAAGGTCAACAATGGAGGAGAGAGAGTGGAGGTGCAGGGTTGGTTTGGTCGGAGGTGGAAGAGAGATATATATATGGGCTGCAAAATATAGCTGTTGGGGCTAAGAAAACGGTCAGATTCGTGCAAAACCGGTACTACCGCTTGTTGAAGCGGTACTACCGTTTGCGCCAAAACTGTGCAGAAATCAGATCTAAATCGGGCCAACCCGGTACTACCGCTCTGCGGAGCGGTACTACCGCTTGTGCAAAACACAGCAAATCCAAATCAGAGAATGGGCAAGAGAGAGAGAAAGAGAGAGATGGCAGCGTGCGGCAGAGCAGTGGGCGCCGCGGGGTAGTGCATGCAGCAGTGTGAGGCCACGACAGTGTATGCAGCAGCGTAGCGGCAGGCCTGGTCGGCAGCCTCGCGCAGGAACATCCAAGCCGAACAAAGCGTGGGCGGGGGATGCTCCCGCATCGATGCGGTCAACGCACGAGCGGGCGAGCTGGCGTGGGCATCGAGCGAGGCAGGCGCGGGCGAGCGGCAGCGGCCTGCGAGCGTGTGGCGATCGAGACGAGCAAAAGCGGCGCGGCCTGGGCGAGCGGGAGACGCGGGCCGGCGAGGTGGGCTGAGTAGGTGGAGGGGAAAAAGAAAAAGGAAGATGGGCCAGCGGTAGTACCGGGCCTGGTACCAGCCTGGTACCGTAACTGAGTTACGGTACTACCGGCCTGGTACCGGCCTGGTACCGCTGTGTGTCCAGTGAGCAAAAACCGCTCGGGCGGTACTTGGGCCTGTATCGCCAGCGGTAGTACCGCCCGGCCCAAAACACTTTTTCTTTTTCTTTTTCAAATATGATGCACTCTAAAAATCATATCTTGAGCTGGGAAACTCGGAATGACATGAAACCAATTTTGTTGGAAAGAGGGCGACACTAACTACATCTTTAC
This sequence comes from Lolium perenne, assembly GCF_019359855.2. Lineage (NCBI taxonomy): Eukaryota > Viridiplantae > Streptophyta > Magnoliopsida > Poales > Poaceae > Lolium > Lolium perenne. Next base: position 121,269,258 of record NC_067250.2, on the reverse strand, counting down.
AAGGTGAAATCATGCAAATGAGTGAGTGATGATTTTCTCATGGTCATAGAGGTGTAACCTCTCAATACGGTATATAGGGAAAATCATCACTCTCGCATATGCAACATGCGATGCAACCGAAATCCGTTTCATGCATAAGAACCAAGAAGAACCAAGAACACGATGCAATGCATGCAAGGTTTGAGCTCTCTCCGATGATACGACCCACTATCCTATCGAGCACAAACCTAGTCCTTGCGCGTCCTTCTCGAGTCGGCAAGCTCCGTCTTCACCCTCTTCATCATTGTCCATGCCACCGTCTTCATCATTGTCCATGCCACCGTCTTCCTCCAACATACATGCCACCGTATTCTTTCATCTTGTACGCACGCCACCGTCTTCTTTCATCCTCAACACCGTCTTCTCTCTTCATCTTCTACACCGTCTTCTCTCTTCATCTTCAACACCATCTTCATCATTGTACTCCATCTCCTCCATCTTACAACCTTGAGTCCAACACATAGCTATGGACTTGACCTAAGATTGATTCTCAATGCAACCGTTAGTCCATAGGGATTGTCATCAATTACCGAAACCACACATGGGGTAATGGACATGTTCTTACACCAAGCAAGCGGGAGGCGACGTAGTCTGTCCACGCATTGAGCGGAACATTCTCGATGAAGAGATGCACATGGTAGAAGAGAGTCTTGACGTCGGCGTGGGCGTTTAGCCTCCAGTTGGTGGCGTGGATGTCAAGGTTGCCGAAAGCCTGGCTGCCGTAGCTGAACCGGCCAGGCAGCGTCGTCACCTGCTCGCGGTGGTGCTGGTACTTGAACGTGACGAGGAAATCTTCCGGGTAGTGTGGGACTACACGGAAGATGTTGTGGTCGATGCCAAAGTGCCCCTCGATGGCATCAACAATGTCGGCGGCGCTCACCTTGGGCCTGGTTCCCCCCCAGCCAGATGAGGGCAGCATGGTTGCCAAGCCTCAGGGCCTCCGCGTCCATGTCCGGCGTGTTGGCGATGGTGACACGCCCCTCCATGGGCCTGTTGGCCGGGTCACCGATCCTAGGCATAGCAGCAGACCTGCAATGGCCTGCCCTTGGCGAAGAGGAAGACGAGGAGGTCGCAGACTCACGCCACAGAGGCGAGGTTGAAGCAGCACTTGGCAATGGAGTGAGGCCAACAGCCGTAGACGAAAGTGCAGGTGGCGATGGCGAGGGCGATGACCTTGGAGAAGGGCTCGGGGAGGCACTCTGGTTAGGGCAGCCCCTGGCGCGGTGACCCGAGCGACGGCAAGCAGCACAGCAGATTGGGTCACGGCACTGAAAGGCCTCGTGACCCTTGTTGTAGCAGCGGTGGCAACATCTCTTTCTGAGCGGGATGAATTTGGGTCACGGGTGACTTCAATCAGATTTACCGTGCCAGAGACAAGAACCGAGCCAACTCTAACCGTAGCCGGATTGTGAGATTCCGAAACACCCTCAACACTTGTGGCCTCAAAGAAATACCTCTTCAAAATAGGAAGTTCACATGGACAAATGAGCAACAAGATCCAACTATGAGTAAACTTGATGCCTTCTTTTGCAACGAAGAGTGGGATATAACCTTTGCCAACCACATCCTCCACGCTCTATCATCATCCTTGTCCGACCATTGCCCTCTCCTTCTAGCAAATGATAGTGTCCATAAAAGACCAAAATCCTTCCGTTTTGAGAATTTTTGGATCAAGATGCCGGGTTTCATGGAGGTCGTAAATGAAGCGTGGAATGAAGGTATCAATCATGTGGAACCTTGTCAACGGCTATTCCACAAGCTCAAGAAAACGGGGAAAAAGTTGAGATGTTGGAGCAAAAGCCTTTTCTCCAAACAAAAGTGGAGCTTCATATGGCCTTGGAAGTTATTCTACGTTTGGATATGGCGCAAGAAAATAGAGTTCTTAGCGACGAGGAGAGAGATCTTAGAGGAAGATTAAAGAGAAGAGTCATTGGACTCGCGGCTCTTGAAAGAACAAGGAAGAGACAAGCTTCAAGAATAACCATCCTAAAGGAGCGGGATGCAAACACAAGATTTTTCCACCTTTGCGTCAATGCCCGAAGACGGAAAAACCACATCCTCCGCCTCAAGCACAACAATGGTTGGGTCACGGAGCATGACCAAAAAAGGAGTATCATCCAAAATCACTTCAAAAAGATTATCAAGAGAGGTCCTCCCCGCACAAAAACTTCAATTGGGCAACAATTACAACTCCGCTTTGCGACCTCTCCGGTCTTAGCGAGCCTTTTACGGAAGAAGAGGTCAAAGCCGCGGTTGACAACACCACTTGTGATAAGGCGCCGGGACCGGACGGCTTCTCCGGCGAGTTCTTCAAGAAGTGTTGGAACACTATCAAGATGGATATCATGGCGGTTATAAACCAATTCTCCAACCTTCACACCAATAACCTCCATTGGCTCAACTCCGCCAATATTGCCCTCATTCCAAAAAAAGAGGGGGCCGAGGAAGTGACGGATTTTCGCCCCATTAGTCTCATTCATGCGATTGCCAAGTTGATCTCCAAGATGATGGCCGCTAGGCTTGCGCCGCATATGAACAACCTTGTCTCCAATGCTCAAAGTGCTTTCATAAAGAAGAGAAGCATCCATGACAATTTCTTGTATGTGCGGAATTTGGCTAGGAAATTGCACAAGACAAAGACGCCAACTCTCCTCTTCAAGCTTGATATTAAGAAAGCCTTTGACTCGGTTAGATGGGACTACTTGATGGACATGCTTCAACATTTCGGATTCCCAAGTAAATTTCGTGATTGGATTGCCGCCCTCCTATCCTCTTCTTCGTCAAGAGTTCTCCTCAATGGTATTGCCGGCGACCCAATTAAGCATGGGAGAGGGCTAAGGCAAGGGGACCCGTTGTCGCCACTTCTCTTTGTCTTGGCAATTGACCCTCTTCATCATATCCTCCGCAAGGCCACCAACCAAGGGCATATGCAAAGGCTCCGTGGAAGGACACCTATGATTCACACTTCCCTCTATGTCGATGATGCCGCCATTTTTATGGCCCCAAATAAGGATGACATCAACTTCCTAGCTTCTACCTTACTTCAATTTGGTGATGTCACCGGACTTGTTACCAATTGCACAAAAAGTCAAGTGGCTCCTATTAGATGCGCGGGGCTAGACCTTGACCACATCCTCCAATCTTTCCCCGCATCCCGCACGATCTTCCCAATGAAATACCTTGGGCTTCCATTATCGGTTACAAGACTTAAGAGAATCCACTTCCAACCTTTAGAAGATAAGGTGGCGGCCAAGCTTATCCCTTGGATTGGGAAGCATACCACTATGGCCGGCCGCACAACCCTTGTAAAGTCGGTTCTCACTAGCATTGCCATCTACTACATCACCGTCCTAAATGTCCCGATTGAGGTCCTCATGAAGATTGATAGCATTAGAAGAGCCTTTCTATGGGCGGCTTGTGAAAAGGTTACCGGAGGAAAATGCAAGGTTAATTGGGAAATGGTGTGCAAGCCTAAAGTTTATGGAGGGCTTGGGATCATCAAGCTCACAAAATTTGCTTCGGCTCTTCGTATGCGGTGGCTTTGGCATGAATGGAAGGATGAGACAAAACCTTGGGTTGGCCTAGGCACTCCTTGCACTCCACAAGATAAGTACATTTTTGCGGCGGCCACAAGGGTCAACATTGGCAATGGCGAGAAAGCCCTCTTTTGGGAGGCTCCTTGGATCAATGGACGGCGGCCCAAAGATATAGCTCCCCTCATCTATAAAAGATCAAAAAGGAAGAATTGCACCGTTTACAAAGCCTTGGATGATGGTTTTTGGGTAACACAAGTTAACACTCAAGACGGTCTCTCCATGGATCACATTGTACAATTTGCCAACCTTTGGGAAATGCTTCAACCCATCCATTTAGAACCCAACACGCCGGATTCAATTGTTTGGAAACTCACAAATGATGGATTCTACTCTTCAAAGTCGGCCTACTCCATGCAATTTTTGGGACATCCCAAATCATCTATGCCTTCTCTAGTTTGGAAGCCTTGGGCCCCTCCTAAATGCAAGATCTTTGCATGGTTGATTATTCAAAATAGAGTTTGGACGGCGGATAGACTCGGAAGAAGAGGTTGGCAAAATTGCGGTACATGCAAGCTTTGTAATCGTGCTAGTGAGACCGCCTCTCATCTTCTCTTCAAGTGTTCTTTCACAACTAGGGTATGGGTAAAGGTGAAGGATTGGTTAGCTCTCCATGATGTTGATCCAACTAGTTGGCACACTATGCGTAACGTCAAAGATTGGTGGAGTGAAGGAATTCACAAGCAAGGACCCTCTAAGAAGGCCATGAAATCTCTTGTTATGTTGGTCTCTTGGGAGATATGGAAAGAGAGAAATGCTCGCGTTTTTCGGAGCGATGTCTCAACCTTGAACATGGTTGTTTCCAAAATCAAAGAAGAAGTTACTCTTTGGAGCGTTGCGGGGGCTAAAACGTTGAGTATTGTAATACCGCGAGAGTAGGCTTTTTTTTTTGACTTGACATCCTAGTCAAGTTGTGGTTTGTAAGACTCCTAAAAACTTTCTTCTTAATCAATGAAAATGGTAAATCTTTTGCCTTGTTTCGAAAAAAAAAAAGGATTAATCGCCACCCCTCAAATCAGAACCTAGAGGAAACACAAGGTAAATGCTGGCAAGGCATGAAGACTACGTCTCCCCAGTTATCTATAATAACTAAATAGTTCATCTCACTAACTAATTCTTTAAACATGTAGCCTATCCACCTCAGCAAACTGCCACGTCAACGTTTCTTCCCCGATTTTCCCTTTTTAATATTCGCTTCTTCTGTCCTACATATCACCATTTTTCCCACGTTTATTTTCCATGTGGTCTGTGCGTTATGTAAAACAGCCAGCCCGTGCCATATTCTGGCTCATTCCAATCAGCTCAATTCTGATGATCTTCTCCACCGAACAGAATCCAGATCGACAGATCAGCCCCTCCTCTCCATCAATGTCCACGATCACACTCCATCTTTCTCTTCCCACGATTCCCGCGAGAAACAGCTGCAAAACAAATTGATGCAGGTATACGAGAAGTTCATGCTGAATTTCCCCATATAAACTCTATCATGTGCCTCAGCAGTTCACATCAACGCATTCTGCTCCAATATGTCTGGGCGTGTGCCTCATACTCGCGCCGCAGGTGAGCCACTCTCCGTCCCGTCTTGGATTTCCTCAGGTTCCGGAGAACTGGATGTGCTTACCCGCCAGACGCCATTCTGTACATGCCCTTGATAACTCCCCTCTCCTCAGTCCGTAGTCTACGGTCCTACTCTTCCGCGCTGGCGTTTTGCACTTCTCCGAAATTTCCCGGTTCAGGCTATCGACTCTGCTTGCTTCCCATGGACTTGATGGATCAAGCTGAGGAAAAAAAAACATGCTATGAGCTCTCCAACGATCGTCTCTCTCTCTCTCTCTCTCTCTCTCTCTCTCTCTCTCTCTCTCTCTCTCTCTCTCTCTCTCTCAAGATATCTCTCGGTTATAAATTACATGTTACAAAATACATATCTGAATTTTCTCAATATTTGATTTCTAATATGTGTATATGTTTTTCTCATAAATTTTCAGCAATGTACTGACGTGTAATGGCATGATGCCTACCAAGTGTGTGCCAAAACTGACAAGCAGGACTTGTGATATATGCATCAGTGTTGCTTCTTTTATTGCATATTTCGGTAGTGTAGCCTTAATTTTATTTCCTTCAGTTAAGTTATCCACATCACTACTATTGTTGCCGGTTATCTTGCGTTATACTCATTGAGGTGCCCTTTATTTCCTCTGAATTTTGAAATACGCTGTTTTTGACAGATATTGGTATACACATTCGTAATCTGCTCCTTCCAACAGGTTAGTGTACAAGTGTTCTTCCCAATAAGCTATTACATGAGAGCTGAAATTTCAGGGAATGATTGATATGACCTTCCAGAGTTCCTGATAGATATAGAATCATCAGAATTTGATATATGTGCATCTTATATATTTTACTATATTACCTGTTATTTCTGTTTGCAACACACAGGTAAGAAAGTCAATTCACTGATGCATGATTCAGCGAGGTGAACAAATAAATATTCCAGATAATAAGTTCGACGTAAAGTTGCTCACTACTGTACTAACTGATCTTAATTTTCCATTATAGATAACTTTTTTTGTCTACTGCAACATGCCCATTTGGAGAGGTACGAAGAATTATCGAGTTTCCCATTTATGCTGCGCCATTTTATCAATGTATTTTTATTTCCACTATTCACTTCAGCATTTTCTATGCAGCACGTTCTTCCTTTGTTGCTTACTTTTTACTTATTTTTTCCTAGCATATTCCGGCATCGGGGGTCAATAGATATGTTGTTATATTGCTTATCCAGGAAGAACATGTTTAAGAAGTGAGGTCAGTGCTCTGAATTTTAATGATCTGTTCCGTACAAGTATTTTTTTAGTAATCTCATATTACAATTGCTTAATCCTCTATTGATTTCAGAATTCAATACAAGATTTCTTTGCATCCAAATATTTTGCAAGCATTCATACACAATTAGCATTGTTGGCCACATATTAATCATGTGAGATGTGGAGAAGGTGTCCCATCCATTATTTATTTCTGAGATCTCCAAACTGAGATGAGACTTCTTTTCGATTGATTTGTTGGAGATGGTGTACAAATTTAGTGTTTGATGCAGTTGTTCAATGATTAAGGAGACATTGTGCTTCACAACTAAAATAAGTTCCACTTTTTTATTGTAAAAAATAGTTTCACTTAGTTTGTAATATGTTTTACAGGTAAATAGTGGGTGAGTTATTTTGTAATAATTCCATATATATGATTGCCACTCTTAACCATCCGTATTTCTTGCAATAAGTAGTTTCTTAATCATTCAGATGTTCATTTTGTGGTAAATGTAGTTCCAAATTAATTATGACTGTTAATCCTATTCATTCCAAAACCCTAACCGTACTTAATCAGTACTCTTTTGTGGACACAAAACTTTCACATTGATGAGCATGGTTCTTCATATATGCATTGAGCTACATTTTACAAATATTCTAAACCACTTTTAAACATAGAAACTTACTGCATTTTATATGTATATGAGACTACTAAGACATAGGATTGCTTTTGTACATGCTGGAATCCATGAGATACTTAGCAAACGTTTATCTTTTATCTACACATGTATATTTTTGATTTGCTATGGTAAATATATTATCAACAATTTCCTGCAGCAACACGCGGGGCATCATCTAGTTGGTTTTATATACGGGATCCCCGGGGCTGGCAACATCATCACAAGTCCTCAAGAGCCACATAGCCCCGAGCTCCCCACTCCTAGCGCCACCGCTGGCCACCCACCGCTCGACGCCGGCCTCCTCGCCGCCGTCGGCCGTCGCCCGTCCTCATCGGGGTCATCGTCCATCCTCTGCCGTTTACCTCCATTGGTCCTCGAACCTCCGCCGGTGATTGCCAGAATCTCGCCGGAACCCTAATTTCGGCAAACTCCAAAAAGATAGTCTGGCTGAAGTCCTTCCGGGTTTGAACCAAGTTCGTCGTCACGCCATCGTGACACCGGAGCGATCTCTCTACCTCGACTCCAACTTGTTAGAACAAGAAGGAGCTGACGTTATCAAGTCGTATGTGTGCATCACCTCGGAGCCGCCGCACAAGCGACGGAGTTGATCGAGTTGGATTGCCAAGATTGAACGGATCGTGATCGTCTACATCAACACCAACCATTAAGCTTCCGCACCCAATTTACAATGGTATGCAAATCAAGTTATCACATTGTTACATGCTACTGCATCGTTACATGCATCTCCTAAATTAGATCTTGGTGGTTTATTCGTTCTTGCGTACAAATTTGTTTTTTTTCTATGCTACGAATCCACACACATCTCTATATCCTTGTACTTGGTAACTGCAACCGGTAATGTCTCAGAGTCTATGGTGTCCCGGCGGGCCTCTTCCTCTTGGATTCGGTTACTGTTATTCTTGTAATGCTCAACCATATCCACCATTGTTAGTCCAAAGTCAAGGTGAGTGTGTAGGGTGGAGTTCCAACTCTCGCTCCTCTGGTTTCTTTTCACTGAAAGGAAATATCCATTTTCCGATGCGGACCACAACCTCTTCCTATTATACATCCTCTTCATCCAGTCTTTGTTGAATGCGGCCTAGTGCTTTGGACGAATGCTCTCCATCTCTCATCGTATGTTTGTCGAAGTGCTGTAGTATAGCATCTTCCGGAATTCATTGTGAGCTAGGAGGTCGAGGTGCCTCTTCATGTTCTTCTCAATGTGCCACATACAAACATGATGCCACACACTTGCAAGGACTTCAGCAACAACTTTGATCATTCCAGCGTCCCCATCAGTGATAACCCCTTTAGGCTTCTTCTAACACATGGCTTTCAGGAATGTTCTAGCAACAACTTATATGTTCTTTCCGTCTCGTCCGAGATAATGGCGCATGCGAAAACAGTAGGCTGGCGGTGATTGTTCAATCCCACAAAAGGTATGAATAGCATAGTATACCGACTGGTTTTGTACACGCTGTCAAACACCAGCACGTCACCGAAGTCGGCATAGTCCTGGCGAGACTGAGAATCACACTAGAACATTTGTTCTAATTGCCATGTTTATTAACCTTGTATTCAAATAGAATTCATGATCATCTATCATCCTCTTCTCCATAATGCCATTGGTTGTGTTGGCGTCACCCTTTGCGATCATCTTCCTATTTTCAGGGCTCCTATCGTGCTGTACTTTCCACTCTCGTTGATGAATTTCATCATAATGTTGAATAATCTCATTCCAGGAACTGCCAGTGACATTCTTTGAGATTTATGATGAGCCTTGATCTTTCTATGAGATCGAAGAAAAGTGACTTGATCAAATGTAGCCGGTGGATGGTTGTGAGTGTCGTAAAATCTCAGAACTGTCCAAAGCCTTTTTTGTTACGCGACACACTTAAATGGGTACCACAGTCGTAGCGAGACTCAGGTCGGTGCCTATACCTACGGCCTTCCATAGTCAAGTACTTTCTTTCACGTGTACCAGCCCTGGAGCAAAGAAACCGCCTATACCGAATGGTTGGTGTCCCTGATTTATCAATATCTTTCTTAATCTTCTCGTGTCAGAATGCTAAAACCATTTTCTTTGGCATACTTGTTGTAGAACGAATAGGAAGCCACTTCGGAAGCAAAAATTTCATGGCCTTTACGGTCACATATGTTTCCTTTTCATCCATGTTAGCATCAATATCATTTGGGGCCTTATAATTTTCATGCTTACTATGGTCCTAATGGGCACGTCCTGTCGCCTAAACAAATATGACAAACATGGCGTAATAGGTACCGACACTCTGATTTGTTTTGCAATATTATGCATTGCAATATGATGTCTACGGGTGCTTCTATTCTTGTAGACAGTGTTGGGCCTCCAAGAGCAGAGGTTTGTAGAACAGCAGCAAGTTTCCCTTAAGTGGATCACCCAAGGTTTATCGAACTCAGGGAGGAAGAGGTTAAAGATATCCCTCTCATGCAACCCTGCAACCACAAAGCAAGAAGTCTCTTGTGTCCCCAACACACCTAATACACTTGTCAGATGTATAGGTGCACTAGTTCAGCGAAGAGATAGTGAAATACAGGTGGTATGAATATATATGAGATAGTGAAATACAGGTGGTATGAATATATATGAGCAGTAGTAACGACACCAGAAAATAGCTTGATGCTACAACTGGCGTGTGGTTGATGGTGGTAATATTGCAGGCAGTACAGATGCAGTAAAACAGTAAACAAGCAGCGATTGCAGTATTTGGAAACAAGGCCTAGGGATCATACTTTCACTAGTGGACACTCTCAACATTGATCACATAACAGAATAGATAAATGCTATACTATACACTCTCTTGTTGGATGATGAACACCACTAATTGTGTAGGATTACACGAACCCTCAATGCCGGAGTTAACAAGCTCCACAATATTCGATATTCATGTTTAAATAACCTTAGAGTGCATGATAGATCAACACAATTACACCAAGTACTAACATAGCATGCACACTGTCACCATCACACTATGAAGGAGGCATAGATCACATCAATACTATCATAGCAATAATTAACTTCATAATCTACAAGAGATTACAATCATAACCTACGCCAAGTACTACACGATGCACACACTGTCACCATTACACCGTGCAGGAGGAATAGACTACTTTAATAACATTACTAGAGTAGCACATAGAATAGTAGTGATACAAAACTCATATGAATCTCAATCATGTAAAGCAGCTCATGAGATCATTGTATTGAAGTACATAGGAGAGAGATTAACCACATAGCTACCGGTACAGCCCCTTAGCCTCGATGGAGAACTACTCCCTCCTCATGGGAGACAGCAGCGGTGATGAAGATGGCGGTGGAGATGGCAGCGGTGTCGATGGAGAAGCCTTCCGGGGGCACTTCCCCGTCCCGGCGGCGTGCCCGAACAGAGACTCCTGTCCCCCAGATCTTGGCTTCGCGATGGCGGCGGCTCGGGAAGGTTTCTCGTACCGTGGCTTTTCCGTATCAAAGATTTAGGTCAGGGACCTTTATATAGGCGAAGAGGCGGAGTCGGAAGGTCGACGAGGCGGAGTCGGAAGGTCGACGAGGCGGCGACACAGTAGGGGGGCGCGGCCCACCCCCTGGCCGCGCCGGCCTGTCATCTGGGGCCCATAGGGCTCCCCTCTGGCGGCTCTCGGGTGTTCTGGAAGCTTCGTGGGATTCTAAAATCTTGGGCGTTGATTTCGTCCAATTCCGAGAATATTTCCTTACTAGGATTTCTGAAACCAAAAACAGCAGAAAACAGGAACTGGCACTTCGGCATCTCATCAATAGGTTAGTTCCGGAAAACACATAAAATCATCATAAAGTGTGAACAAAACATGTAGGTATTGTCATAAAGCAAGCATGGAACATAAGAAATTATCGATACGTCGGAGACGTATCAGCATCCCCAAGCTTAGTTCCTACTCGTCCTCGAGTAGGTAAACGATAACAAAGATAATTTCTGAAGTGACATGCTACCAACATGATCTTGATCCAATAATAATGTAAAGCATATGAACTGAGATCAAATCACTCAAAGCAAATGTCTATATTGATATAAGAGATGATAATGCAAGAGTTAAACAAGCTAGAAGTTTTCATGAACTATTGCTTAAAAGACATGAAACCGTACAAAGTTCATTAAAGATGTGTTAAGTATTCAGCGTAGAAGTTCTATCCTTCATTCCAAGCATCAAATAAATTTTCACAACATAAGAAGGATTCAGTCAAGTAAACATAAACATGAACATCATGAATCAACTGTTTCGAAGTCTACTCAACTGGTGAGCGCAAGCATTTGGTATTAGCACCAGGATGTTATGGCATAAAGAACGTTAATGGGGGTTTGGAAGGCCAAAAGGAAGAAAGGCTTGCAAAGCTATAAGTGACCATTAGACAAGAGAAAGCCTTATGATCGAAGCTATGCAAGGAGTAGTGATGGCCATGCAACGGATGCACATAGAGCTATATGTGTATGAAAGCTCTCCAATGGAACTAGTGGGGGTGCATCCAACTTGGTTGCTCACGAAGACCTAGAGCACTTTTGAGGAGGCTCATCATTGGAATATACAACCCAAGTTCTATAGTGTAAATTCCCCACATAGTTATACTAGTAAAACATGAAAACTCTCTCATATGGAATATATGTGCTAAACATGAGCACAAATGATGACTATGAATACTACAGGTGCTAAAATATGAGCACAAGTGTGGATAAAAGATAGTAATGATGCCCCCTTTTTTCTTTATTCTCTTTTTTTCTTTTCTTTTTCTTTTCTATATTTTTTTCTTTCTTTTCTTTTTCTCTTTTTGATGGCCTCCATGGCTCTTTTCACTTTTAGGGGCAACATCCTAATATGACAACACACTTTTTGGTACAAATAACTCGTAATGAATAAAACATGATGTATGAAACTGTATGCCTCTGCCAGTGTAGCAGGATGTGCAATGATCTAGCGTAACATGGGTAAACCACACATCAGCTGTATATGATCATGCAAAGCAATATATAAATAATAAATGACAACATGACATGTAATGTAAAATGGATGTTGCATCGTAATATATCTCAGAACAGCTATGGAAATGCTGTGGTAGGTAGGTATGGTGGCTGTTTTGAGGAGATGTATGGGCTTATGTGTAGGAGAACAAGAGAAAGTCCTCCCACGGGTTTGGATGTACCGGCGAAGTATGCACAATTCTCAATGTGAGCAAAAGGCAATGCACAGTACCGAAGAGGCTAGCAAATTTGGATGGTGGAAGTGCCAAAAACCGTAGCTTAACATTAGTCAAAAAGAACTCACAAGCTTATTGCAAACAACTAGCAGGTTCATCATTAAGAGCATGATTAAAATTTACTCCAAGGAGGGCCGTTCACGGTGGCACAAGTACCCCACTAGCTCCCTCTACCTTCAGCACAACTTAGTTATTACGATGAACTCTCGGACATGGAAAGCTATCAAGTCCAACTACACCTTCAACTATTCTAATAGAGTTTGTAGTACGGCACAAGCTTTAAAGACAACAATCCACTACTAATTTTAACTTATTCATCCAGCAAGCTTTACCATCTAAATACCTCAAAACATTTGCAAAGAATCAAGTTATCAAAGCTCAATGATCTACAAGATTATGCAAGTGTTTCATTATACCACTACCACATGTAGCATTTCCTGAACCGACCAAATAACAATGAACGAAGCAGTTTCAACCTTCGCCATGAACATTAAAAGCTAAGAACACATGTGTTCATATGAACCAGCGGAGCGTGTCTCTCTCCCACACAAGCATTTATTCAAACAAAAACAAAAACAAAAACAAACAGACGCTCCAAGTAAAGTACATAAGATGTGACCGAATAAAAATATAGTTTCACTAGAGGAACCTGATAATGTTGTCGATGAAGAAGGGGATGCCTTGGGCATCCCCAAGCTTAGACGCTTGAGTCTTCTTGAAATATGCAGGGGTGAACCACTGGGGCATCCCCAAGCTTAGACTTTTCACTCTTCTTGATCATAGTGTATCATCCTCCTCTCTTGACCCTTGAAAACTTCCTCCACACCAAACTCAAAACAACTCATTAGAGGGTTAGTGCATAATCAAAATTCACATGTTCAGAGGTGACATAATCATTCTTAACACTTCTGTACATTGCACAAAGCTACTAAAAGTTAATGGAATCGAAAAATCCATCAAGCATAGCAAAACAGGCAATGCGAAATAAAAGGCAGAATCTGTCAAAACAGAACAGTTCGTAAAGACGAATTTTATTGAGGCACCAGACTTACTCGAATGAAAATGCTCAAATTGAATTAAAGTTGAGTACATATCTGAGGATTACTCACGTAAATTGACAGAATTTTCTGAGTTACCTACAGAGAATTAGGCCCAGATTCGTGACAGCAAGAAATCTGTTTCTGCGCAGTAATCCAAATCTAGTATGAACCTTACTATCAAAGACTTTACTTGGCACAACAATGCAACAAAACTAAGATAAGGAGAGGTTGCTATAGTAGTAACAACTTCCAAGACTCAAATATAAAACAAAATTACCGTAGTAAAATAAACACATGGGTTATCTCCCAAGAAGTTCTTTCTTTATAGCCATTAAGATGGGCTCAGCAGTTTTAATGATGCACTCGCAAGAAATAGTATTTGAACAAAAGAGAGCATCAAGAAGCAAATTCAAAACACATTTAAGTCTAACATGCTTCCTATGAAAAGGAATCTTGTAAATAAACAAGTTCAAGAAGCATAATGCAACAAGCATAAAAAGATAAAACAAGTGTAGCTTCAAAAATTTCAGCACATAGAGAGGTGTTTTAGTGACATGAAAATTTCTACAACCATATTTCCCTCTCTCATAATAACTTTCAGTACCAACATGAACAAACTCAACAATATAACTATCACATAAAGCATTCTTATCATGAGTCTCATGCATAAAATAATTACTACTCCCATAAGCATAATCAATTTTAGTAGTTGTAGTGGGAGCAAATTCAACAAAGTAGCTATCATTATTATTCTCATCATCAAATATAGGAGGCATATTGTAATCATAATCAAATTTATCCTCCATAACAGGCGGCACCAAAAGACTACTATCATTATAATCATCATAAATAGGAGGCAAAGTATTATCAAAGTAAATTTTCTCCTCAATGCTTGGGGGACTAAAAAGATCATGCTCATCAAAACCAGCTTCCCCAAGCTTAGAATTTTCCATATCATTAGCAACAATGGTGTTCAAAGTGTTCATACTAATATGTTCCATGGGTTTTTTAATTTTCGCATCAAACCATCCATGTCTTAACTCAGGAAAAAGAATAAAAAGCTCCATGTTGCCTTCCATTATGCCTTACTAGTGTAAAACAAGAAACAAAAAGATGCAATTGCAGGATCTAAAGGAAATAGCTTCGAGTACTTACAACGGTGCCGGAAAATAGCTTAGTAGCCGAGATCCGGAGTGTGAGTACCTTTTACCTTTCCTCCCCGGCAACGGCGCCAGAAAAGTGCTTGACTGCCCAGGACTGGCGCGTGGTTGACGAGGGAGGAAATGGTGTAGCTTTCCTTCGTTCCCCAGCAACGGCGCCAGAAAAGTGCTTGATGTCTACGGGTGCTTCTGTTCTTGTAGACAGTGTTGGGCCTCCAAGAGCAGAGGTTTGTAGAACAACAGCAAGTTTCCCTTAAGTGGATCACCCAAGGTTTATCGAACTCAGGGAGGAAGAGGTCAAAGATATCCCTCTCATGCAACCCTGCAACCACAAAGCAAGAAGTCTCTTGTGTCCCCAACACACCTAATATACTTGTCAGATGTATAGGTGCACTAGTTCGGCGAAGAGATAGTGAAATACAGGTGGTATGAATATATATGAGCAGTAGTAACGGCACCAGAAAATAGCTTGATGCTACAACTGGCGTGTGGTTGATGGTGGTAATATTGTAGGCAGTACAGATGCAGTAAAACAGTAAACAAGCAGCGATTGCAGTATTTGGAAACAAGGCCTAGGGATCATACTTTCACTAGTGGACACTCTCAACATTGATCACATAACAGAATAGATAAATGCTATACTCTACACTCTCTTGTTGGATGATGAACACCACTAATTGTGTAGGATTACACGAACCCTCAATGCCGGAGTTAACAAGCTCCACAATATTCGATATTCATGTTTACATAACCTTAGAGTGCATGATAGATCAACACAATTACACCAAGTACTAACATAGCATGCACACTGTCACCATCACACTATGAAGGAGGCATAGATCACATCAATACTATCATAGCAATAATTAACTTCATAATCTACAAGAGATTACAATCATAACCTACGCCAAGTACTACACGATGCACACACTGTCACCATTACACCGTGCAGGAGGAATAGACTACTTTAATAACATCACTAGAGTAGCACATAGAATAGTAGTGATACAAAACTTATATGAATCTCAATCATGTAAAGCAGCTCATGAGATCATTGTATTGAAGTACATAGGAGAGAGATTAACCACATAGCTACCGGTACAGCCCCTTAGCCTCGATGGAGAACTACTCCCTCCTCATGAGAGACAGCAGCGGTTATGAAGATGGCGGTGGAGATGGCAGCGGTGTCGATGGAGAAGCCTTCCGGGGGCACTTCCCCGTCCCGGCGGCGTGCCGGAACAGAGACTCCTGTCCCCCAGATCTTGGCTTCGCGATGGCGGCGGCTCTGGAAGGTTTCTCGTACCATGGCTTTTCCGTATCGAAGATTTAGGTCAGGGACCTTTATATAGGCGAAGAGGTGGAGTCGGAAGGTCGACGAGGCGGCGACACAGTAGGGGGGCGCGGCCCACCCCCTGGCGGCGCCGGCCTGTCATCTGGGGCCCACAGGGCTCCCCTCTGGCGGCTCTCGGGTGTTCTGGAAGCTTCGTGGGATTCTAAGATCTTGGGCGTTGATTTCGTCCAATTCCGAGAATATTTCCTTACTAGGATTTCTGAAACCAAAAACAGCAAAAAACAGGAACTGGCACTCCGGCATCTCGTCAATAGGTTAGTTCCGGAAAACACATAAAATCATCATAAAGTGTGAACAAAACATGTAGGTATTGTCATAAAACAAGCATGGAACATAAGAAATTATCGATACATCAGAGACGTATCACAATACAGCAAAAAGAAAAAAACAACTTACATCGCTTTTGCATAGAGATTTTGACTGCTCTAAACCCCCCCTTTTAATGATTTTGACTGCTCAGAAACATCCTCTTCTTCATCATTAGAATCTTCCAATCAGAATTCCCGTAGTAGGTAAGTGATGTTGTGCAAACCACACAGTTGGGAAACCCCAAGAGGAAGGTATGATGAGCACAGTAGCAAGTTTTCTCTCAGTAAGAAACCAAGGTTTAATCGACCAGTAGGAGAAAGAAATCACTTCTGAAGGTGTTGCTAGATGACTTTGGCAGGGCGCACTACCTGTGTCAGCAACAACGTGGAACCTGCATACAACACAACCAAAATACTTTGCCCCAACTTACAGCGAGGTTGTCAATCTCACCGGTTTTGCTGAAAACAAAGGATTAAACATATAGTGTGGAAAGAGATATTTGTTTGCAGTGAAATAAAGAGAACATTGTGTGGATGCTAGAAAAAGAGTTGTTGCCTTGGGAGTTGGCAACAAAAAGAACAAGTATTTGCAGCGTAAAAGAAAAGACCGGAGTCCACAGTTCACTAGAGGTGTCTCTCCATAAAGATAAATAACCTGCTGTGTGAACAAATTATAGCTAGGCAATTGATACGTCTCATACGTATCTAAATTTTTTGATGTTCCATGCTTGTTTTACACCAATTCATATATGTTTTCCTTACACTTCATTGCACTTTTATACATTTTCCAGCACTAACCTATTAACAAGATGCCACAGTGTCAGTTCTGTTGTTTTGTATTTCAGAAAAGTTGTATAGGAAATATTCTCACAATTGGACGAAACAAAAGCTGAAGTCAATATTTTACCGTAACAAAGACAGAGTCCAGAGGGGAGACGAAGAGGAGGCGCAGGGCGGCCACACCTACCCTAGGCACGGCCTGGCCTTAGCCCGCACCTAGGCATGGTGTGGGCCACCCAGGCGGCCACCGACCTCCCCCTTCCGCCCATAAACTCCCTTCGATGCAAAAACCCTAAATCAATCGGCCTCCGTCCATGAAAAGTTCCGTAGCTCCACCGCCATTAATTGCAGACAAGAACCAGGGACATAAGTCTCTGTTTCGGCACCCTGCCGGGACGGGGAATTGCCTCCGGAGCCATCTCCATCGACTCCACCGCCATATCGCCATTGCTAACTCCCATGATGAGGAGTGAGTAGTTCTCCCTCGAGGCTGAGGGCTCTACTGGTAGCTATGTGGTTTATCTATCTCTCTCATGGTGTGATCTTTATGTGACCATGAGCTTTGTAATCTAGATATCGTTATGCTATTCAAGTGGATTTTACTTATGTGATCTTTGGAGACTCCTTGTCCCACATGTGTAAAGGTGACAATGTGTGCACTGTGTAGGTCTCTTAGACTATATTTCACATAATACTTGTTCACTGAATTATGATTTGAGTTGGATGTCTCTACGAAATTGTGGTGTGTTAGTACCTCCTATGAATGCTCAAAGTGATAGTGTGGGGTGTTCATTAGTACTTGGGAATACATCTTTGAAGTTTGATTTTGCAGCCCTACGCGGTGAATTAGTGTTCGTTATCGAACCGAAGAGTAGTTCAGAGTAGCATAGTGAAGTGCTCATATTTATATTCCTTTATGATTTCATTGTTGAGAGTGACCACTAGTGAAAGTATGATCCCTATGCCTTGTTTCCAAAAATCGAATCACCGTTTATTTACTGTTTTACTGCATGTTTACTTGCTGCCATATTTACTTCAGATTGTTATTACCACTCATATTCATCCATATCACTTGCATTTTACTATCTCTTTGCCAAAGTAATGCACCTATACATTTGACAAGTGTATTGGGTGTGTTGGGGATACAAGAGACTTCTTGTATCTTAATTGCAGGGTTGCTTGAGAGGGATACCTTTGACCTCTACCTCCCCGAGTTCGATAAACCTTGGGTGATCCACTTAAGGGAAACTTGTTGTTGTTATACAAACCTCTGCACTTGGAAGCCCAACACTGTCTACAAGAATAGAAGCGTGCGTAGACATCAAGCTCTTTTCAAGCACCGTTGCCGGGGAGGTAAGGTAAAAGGTACTCACATCCTCTGGCTACTAAGTTTTTTAGTTGCTGGTGATTCTCAAAGTTATTTCCTTTAGATTCTGCAATTACATCTTTTTGTTTCTTGTTTTTATTTTCACTATTAAGCTTAATGGAAAACAACAACAAAATTAGAGAGCTTGATAGTATTTATCTTGAGTTACGACATGAGGTGTTTGAAGAGAAAATTAAAAACCTATGAAACTTTATTTGCATGCTAATAGCAATGTTATTGGTATGAATTCTTTGAACACTATTATTGCTAATGCTATGGAAAAGTGTAAGCTTGGGGAAGCTAGTTTTTATGAAAATGATCTTTTTAGTTCCCCAGCTTTTGAGGAGGAAATTTGCTATGATGATACTATGCCTCCAATATATGATGATTACAATGATGATTATGTTATTTTCAGTCCACCTACTATTGAGGAGAAAATTAATTATGATTACAATATGCCTCCTATATTGGATGATTATGGTGATGAGAATAATAATGATAGCTATTTTGTTGAATTTTCTCCTACTACAATTAATAAGAATGCTTATGTGGGGAGTAATAATTATTTTATGCATGTGGCTCATGATAAGAATGTTTTATGTGATAGTTATATTGTTGAGTGACATAGGCATCCCCAATGGGCCTTCCAAAGATGGTACCCGGTGTTTATGGAAGGCCCACAAGTCGAAGTTCATAAAGCTCGGAAGCCCAATTAGTATTAAGGAAGGATAGAGTTGTATTAGGAAATATAGAGATGTGTAACTTCACGGGTTGAACTCAGAGAGTCTCCCGGAATATGTAATCTTGTGTAACACGAAACCCTCGGCTCCGCCTCCTATATAAGGGGGAGTCGAGGGACAAAGAGAGGATCGAATCCATTGTCAACAAAACCCTAGTTTCTTATTCGTCGAGTACTTTTCGGCTGAAACCTTCAAGATCTACTTGCCCTCTACTTCCAACTAAACCCTAGTCTACAATCTATAGGCATTGATAAGTTAATCCCTTGTCAATTGGCGCCGTCTGTGGGAATTAGAGGCGACAAGGAGCTGATCTCGATGGCACGTTCAAGATCGTCGACTTCTTCGATAGCAAGCAACGCAATGGACAGAGGTAAACAGATCGAAACTGGTCTAGTCGATTTTGTTCCTCACCCGCCCTCCCATTTGGATGCATATGCGTATCTGGAGGAGCCTATGGAGATGACGTTCGGCAAGTTCCATGTCCGCGTCGAAAAACAAGGATCGTATCGTCTCGAAATTCCGATCTCGTCGGGATTATCGGAGATTGATTCCGATTTTTCGGATTCCACGTCATCGACTGAGACAGGCGATGAGGATATCTCGCCGCCACGCTTCATCAACACTAGGGCAAGTGAAAAACTCGCCAAGATCTTCAGCGACATGTCCTTCGAGTCATCTGCGGACTCCGATATAAGCGATGACTCGAGCGACACCAACGGCTTCAACTTCATCGACAGATCCATTATCGTCGGAGAGGTCTTCACCGATCTATATGATGGTTTCACTGATCCCGACAAAGTTCAAAATCCAAAATATCATCAGATCTATGCAATCGGAGAACCAAGTCGCCCACAGACATCAGAGAACTTCGACGATGCGGGAAATCCGTATGTCGATCCCGCAGATCTCACGCGAGGTTTGGGAACAAAATATATCGGACCTGGAACACGAGAGATGGTGCAATTTCCGCAGGCAGTGTGGGATCGAGTTGCAAGAGCTATCAATGGCACAGAGCCAATGACCATAATAGCGACACCTGAAGAGTTACAAGCATACCAATATAGACTTGCACGCACCAAGCGAGAGCTCGAGAAACAGAAAATTGAGCTGGATAGGAGGCAAGAAGCGGCCTCTGCGTCAAGCAGGCGAAGGGCGGATTTGAGTCGACAATCTAGCACTTCGGGAGATAGTCACAGAGCAGCTCGAAATAGAGCGAGATCTCGGCTGCAAAATATACCTGAGGCGGATAGGGAGAATTTGGTTCAAAACCTCAACATGTCCTTTATGTCGATCGACACAAGGGGGAATATTATTCCCAAAACACCAGAAGCTGGATACATGGCGACGCAAGCCTTCATCCTCGCATCCAGGCCACCTCCCGGAGATCCAAGAGAAGCGTTGTATAATATGGCCATGGCAGGAGTTGGAGCCATGGGAACGGCATTTGCGAATTCGCCTCCCGAAGGATCCGCAAGGCAAAATAGTCCACGACCTACTGCAGCAGTACCAGGTCCTGAGAGAACAAGTGGGGCAAGAGACGCAGCAACTCAAGCACGGGTAGACAAAGTGCGACAAAATAGAAGGGAACGTCGGCATTCCCCAGAAACAGACGAAGAGGATATGTGTGGGTTACAGTGCTTTACAAGGCGAGTCCGGAAAACCCGCGTTCCTTCAGGGTTTAAGCTACCCGATAATTTCAAAAAATTCGATGGTCTGCAAGATCCTGAGGACTGGTTAGCTGATTATCTCGAGACAGTAAAGCTGATAGGCGGAACCAGAGCAACAGCCATGAAAAGTGTCCAAGTACACTTGAGCGGAGCCGCACGATCGTGGATAAATAAATTACCTCCGGGATCTATCGACAGTTGGGACAGTTTCGAGGATATCTTTGTGAAGAATTTTCGATCCACATGCAAAAAAAACCTACATCATTAGAGGAGTTGAGGGCTTGCAGGCAGAAGTATGATGAATCAATGAGAAAGTACATCCAGAGGTGGAATATTATCAAAAAATCGGCAAAAAACATATCTGACGAGAGAGCAATAGATGCGTTCGTGGCTGGAATTCGAAGGGGAGATCTTGTCGAGGATTTGGGAAGAACCAACCCAAAGACAATATCAGCGTTGATGGAAATAGCAAATAGGTGGGCAGATGGAGAAGATGCCGTTCAAAACAAGCGACACAGGTCTCCTGAAGAGGAGCGTAGTCGAAACTTCCAAACAGACGACGATTTCCTCGACAGTTCTCAAATAATGATGCTCCTGGCCAAATATCGGCTGGATTTCGAGGAAACAATGGAGGAAACAATCGAGATGATTATCAGAGGAGTGGTGAGCAGCGAGGTGATAATAGCGATGACTCCCGTAACAATAGACAAAATAATGGACCAAGGTTCCAGAGACCATATGTATCTCCCGAGGAACTAGGGGCAGGAGTTGGTTTGCATCCGAGGAAGGAGAGGATTTTCTTCGAGTTTGGCTTGGCAGCCTTAATCAGAGACTGCCACCTCTTCGTCTCCATCTTCTTCGCATCCCCAACCTTCGTCTAGTCGACATTTTGTTGGCTGTCAGCAACCAGGGCGATGGTGCCTTCAACGCCAATCTTTAAACCCTCATGGCGGAGACCTAGCCCAAGATCTTCTTTGGGGATAAAGCACTTTGTGAGGGCAGCAAAAGTGTCGGGTTCCTCTTTCTTCGTGAAGAAGTAAGGTAAAAGCCGCGACAGCCCCGACCTAGCATCAGTGATGCCCTGGCGAACTTCGTCTCCATGAATTTCAAGGAGAGACAGAGCGTCCAGAAGGCGATCATTTTCAGGAGTTTCCAGTTCAAAATCTTGGTGCATTTTTCCTGTTGAAAAAAGATCTTCGAGCTGTTAAGAGACGAATGGAAAAGCAAATATCTGTGCTAAATCAAAGTTGAAAGCACTTACTAACGAAGCGCCGGCTCTGCGATTCCAACCGAGCGATGATCTCGTTCTCGCGAGCAGATTGCTGAGTCAGGTTCTCGCTCAAGGAATTTCCCGCGTCGTGAAGTCTTTTTCGAAGATCTTCCACACCGGCAGCATCCAATTCAGCCTTCTTGCGAGCTTTTTCGCTCTGCTCTAACTTGAGAGAAAGAGCATCAGCTCGTTTGTTAGCCTCAGCAAGGGCCCCTAGCAAAATAAAGGATGACAAATGTCACGACAAAATAAAAGAGGAGAATTTGTTTAGTGGATTGCGGCAAGAAAAGAATACCTTCAAGCTTCTTGGCATGGTCACGGTACCCGACGAATTTGGTACCAAGTCAAATAAATTCCTTCATCAAAGGCTGACACGAAAAATGGAGGAGGAGAAATCAACATAGGAAGTAAAAGCTCGACAGCGAAAAATAGAGAAGAGTCGAAAGTGCTGAAAAAGTTCGGAACATGAATGAAAAGGGGACTTACATCATCCATCGGAGGAGTCGCAGAACTACTAGTCAAAAGATTAGGCTCTTTGACCGGCTCAATCTTAGCTCTCTTTGGCGAAGAGGCACGGGGGCTCGCTACAGGAGTCGGGTGCCTTATATCTTATTGAGGAGGCGATGATTCATCCGCATCAGGACGAGCCTCTGAAATAACTAAATTTGAGACGTGCTCGTTCGAGCAGTCACATCAACAGGAGGATCTTCCTCCTCGTCGCCACTATAATAAGAAGCAGAAGTATAAAGAAACAACACAGGCAAAATATCGGGTGCAAAAAAGAAAAGGGCGACAGAAACTTACGAGCTGACAAGGGTGTCATCATAAGGGTTGAAAGTTGTCCCCTCTTCATCGGGAACAACTTCTTCGGCAGGAGGTTCGCCGGCTTTGGAGGTGCCAGAGTCTGCGGTTTCATTCCTTTTCCGCTTGTTCGTCGGAGAAGCAGCAGAGGGAATGGAACGCGTAGACTCGCTGGCTTCAGAGTCAATTTCTCTTTCAGAGGAAGCCGCGGATTTATGAGAACCCGCAACTTCACTCTCAGGACGAGAAGTACCCTGGTGTTCGTCGGCAACAACAGTTTGTTCTTCGACTTCCCCGCCTTCAGGAAGAGGGGGAAGAGAAGATAAAACTTGGTGTTTCTGCAAGAAGACAACATATATCGACAATAAGTTACACTAGGAAGTCAGCAAAAAAATAAGGCAAAAAAATGGTCAAAATAGCAGTCGACAGAATAGCAGTAAGGACAAGGGTAATTTACATTGGGGAGGGCGTTGGCGCCGCTATACGGCTCCACGCGACAGGTTGATGGAACGGCGTCTTTTTTGCTAAGCGAGGAGATTCTTCGGACAAGTTTCTCCAAGTCCTTTACTTTGAGACCTTTGGAGAGCCGGTGGACATCTTCCTCGCCAGAATACATCCAAAGGGGGTTCTTACGAGCCTGCAGAGGCTGGACCCTAATCCTAAGGAAGTATGATGTAATTTGGATACCCGACAATTCCTTGCCGCGGGTATTTTGAAGCTCGTGAATATGGGACATCAGCGCCTCTGTCGCCTTTTTCTCTTCTTAAGTGGCCTCCGCATCCCAGGATCGGCGGCGAAGAAATTCGGCACCTCCGTCGAAAGGAGCAATGTCATACTCCACCGAGTTGGGGCATTCTTCACGAACATACAACCATCTTTTGCGCCACCCTTGGACGGAGTCGGGGAATTTGACGTCAAAATATTCGACATCAGGGCGAACACAAATAACAACACCACCTATGTTGTAGGCGTGTTGTGGGAGCCATTGCGGCGGAGGCAGAAGATGCGCTTCCACAGAGCCCAATTAGGATGGACTCCGAGGAAGCACTCGCAGAGAGTGATGAAAGTAGAGATATGGAGGATGGAATTGGGAGTCAGCTGATGAAGCTGCAACCCGTTGACATAGGCATCCCCAATGGGCCTGCCGAAGATAGTACCCGGGGTTTATTGAAGGCCCACAACCCGAAGGATAAGAAGAATTGGGAAGCCCAATTTGCTAGTTAAGGAAAGCTAGAGTTGTATTAGGAGAGAACACTTGTAATATTACGGGAGGAGTTGGAAACCTTCCCGAACTCTGTAACTTGTACATCACGAATCCCTCGGCTCCACCTCCTATATAAGGGGGAGTCGAGGGACAAAGAAATCATCGATTCATTGTCTCACAAACCCTAGTTTTCATATCGTCGAGTACTTTTCGGCTGAAACCTTCGAGATCTACTTGCCCTCTACTTCTAACTAAACCCTAGTCTACAACCCGTAGGCATTGACAAGTTAATACCTTGTCACCCGTAGACAAAGAGCAGACCGCGGAGAAAATCATGGATGGGGGCAGAGAGGCCGCGGATAAGATGGTCAACGAAACTAACCCGATATTGGATAGGAGGTGTCGGGTAGCTTTCTTCGCTGGGGAAGCGCAGCGCGTCTTTCTTCTTCATCAACCCAAGCTTCTTCATCAGGTTGATGTCCTGATTGGAGATCTTGGATCTTTCCCACTCCAGATCTTGCGTCGCCATCTTGGATTCCGGAGTGCTGTGCCTGGTGAGTCTGGTGCGTGGTGGCATTAACAATGGCGAAAGCGAGAGTGAGAGTTTGGTTGTGCTCAGGAACAGTTGGGTGCAATGGGAGATTTTTGGAGAAAAGAGCAGAGATGCGGCGCAGCGAAAGGACGAACGGAGGAAAAAGAAGACTTTTTATAGGGAATTTGCGAATCGACGCACCATTGGATGGAGTAGTTGTGAGATGGATGCTTTACACGTGGCTAAGGGGTAAAAGTGTATTTTTACTGTGAAGGAACGGACCAGACGCTACAGTGCGCGTGCCAGAAAAAACGGAGGACGTGTGTCCCCCACTTGTACGACGTGTCAAACTGCCGCAGATTTCGGGTCCACCGGTCAGCGACAGGGCATGACTCGTATTTTCCTGATACAGAGGCCGTGGCCATCGTCAGCAATGATGTCACTTTGACAAAAGAAATTCTCGACATCAGTGATGTGAAAAATGATGGTAAAATACAAGTGATGATAATTTCGAGAGCCTTTGGTCAAATACAAGTTTTTGATCAAATGCTCGGGGGCTACTTGTGAAAAAGGAAATATCGAATATGGCAAAATAGAATTGGCGAGAGCCTATGATCAAATGCGAGCATTTGTCCATAGCCTCGGGGGCTACTCCCATCGGGAGCGCTGGTCGCGCACCCGAGAAAAACAAAAAGAACTCAAAGAAAGATGGCAATATAGCGACATAAGGTGTTAAAATGTTGAGCCTACAACCAAGTACAAGTCCTTGGTTGTAGCCTCGGGGGCTACTCCCATCGGGAATGCTGTTCGCGTGCCCGATGAAATTATAAAGAGTATAAAGAGCATATTTCGAGTTATACAAATAACTCTTCATATACTCCCATCGGGAAGACAAGATAAGTCATCCGTTGACTCAATAAAATGTGCTATTCCAGCAGCCAAAAAGCCACTCGACAATATATTCTCAGAGCGCCAAAAGTAGCGAATAATCTCTGAATGCCGCAAAAATCTGCGTAGGTAAGACCCCGGATCCGTTCTGAGCGACGTGGCACCGTCTCTGACGTCGGTTTGCTACTTTTTTCCGTATCTACAGATACGAAGAAAAATCCTAACGGACGCGTTAGGTACTCGATAAAATATGACTAGGACTAGACAGATGGTAAGACCTTAAGCGGCACCTGTCGAGTTAACACCAGTATCCTGGGATCATGTCCAGGGACGTGATATTGAAATAGGTTTTTGCGGATTGCCATTAGAGCAGTTAACTAGTACCTGATCCGTCAGATGAACTAGCCCCAATTACCATTATCCCTGTACAATATAGTTGTTTATGTAAAAAATTGTGTGATGGCTTGAAAAGGTTATTTGATGATTATAAAGTTAGAGATTTTCCCTGATTCTTCGATTCAAGCAAAATCTCGGGGGCTACTGACATAGGCATCCCCAATGAACCTGCCAAAGATGGTACCCGGTGTTTATGGAAGGCCCACAAGTCGAAGTTCATAAAGCTCAGAAGCCCAATTAGTATTAAGGAAGGATAGAGTTGTATTAGGAAATATAGAGATGTGTAACTTCACGGGTTGAACTCAGAGAGTCTCCCGGAATATGTAATCTTGTGTAACATGAAACCCTCGGCTCCGCCTCCTATATAAAGGGGAGTCAAGGGACAAAGAGAGGATCGAATCCATTGTCAACAAAACCCTAGTTTCTTATTCGTTGAGTACTTTTCGGCTGAAACCTTCGAGATCTACTTTCCCTCTACTTCCAACTAAACCCTAGTCTACAATCTGTAGGCATTGATAAGTTAATCCCTTGTCATTGAGTTTATTCATGATGCTACTAAAAGTTATTATGATAGAGGATAATATGGTTGTAGAAGTTTTCATGTTACTAAAACACCTCTCTACATGCTGAAAGTTTTGAAGTTACTCTTGTTTTATCTTCCTATGCTTGTCACTTTGTTCTTTGTGAATCTATTTGTGTACAAGATTCCTATGCATATTAAGTTTGTTAGACTTTCATCCAAGTGTGTAAAATAAACAATAGAATTATCTTTGGATAAAGCATTGTTGTTTTCTCCCTAGTAGCAACAACACATCTACAACCTTAGAAGTTATTGTCACTCTCCCAGATTACTAGAGGTATGAACCTACTATCGAGCATAAATACTCCCTCTTGGAGTCACAAGCACATACTTGGCCAGATCATCTACTAGGAACGGAGAGCATGCAAGATGAAAAATAACATATGACAAGTATATAATCAATCTCAACCATAGTAATCAATATTCATCGTATCCCAGCAAACACAACATGTTGCATTACATAAAGATGATATTGATCATGATAGGAAGCTCACAAGATCTAAACATGAAGCATAAAGTGGAGAAGACAACCATCTAGCTACTGCTATGGACCCGTAGTCAAGAGATGAACTACTCACACATCACTTCGGAGGTGGGTATGGCGATGTAGAGGCCTCCGGTGATGATCTTCCTCTCCGGCAGGGTGCAGGGAAGAGTTTCAGAACCCTCCTAAGATAGGGTCGACGATGGCGGCGGCGACGGAACCTTTCGTGGATGGAGGCTCGGGTATTTAGGTTTTTCTCGATCAGATGAATTTATAGGCGGAAGGGAGATGTCGGTGGACGCCTGATGGGCCCACACCATACCTAGGCGCAGCCACGGGGTGGGTCACGCCTATGGGTGGTGTGGCCACCTCCTTCCTCGTCTTCGTCTCTCCTTTGGACTCCGTCTTTGTTACAGTAAAATATGAACTTTGGCTTTCATTTTGTCTAATTCCGAGAATATTTCCTGTACAACTTTTCCGAAATACAAAAACAACAGAAAATAGGAAATGACACTGTGGCATCTTGTCAATAGGTTAGTTCCAGAAAATGCATAAAAGTGTCACGAAGTGTAAACAAAATATATAGAAATTAATGTAAAACAAGCATGGAGCATCAAAAATTATAGATACGTTTCCAATGTATCAGTAAGCTCACCATGTTTCACTAAAAGATCCTGGGAAATTTGTAGCAAAATAGGAATTTACACGTATATTCAACTGGAAGAAGGCAAGTAATAAAAAAAGAAAACATACATCACTCGTTTTTTTCGAGGTGGGTTCATCATCTGTATCACTGTTGCTGTTTTTATCATTGATGTCCATCTACACAATTTGCAAGAAGCACTAGTTGGAAAACCCTTATAGGTAGAAATAGCATATGTGGCGCATTAAAACGTGCATGCTTCACAAAATTATTTCTGTGACGCAGCTGGTGCGCCACAGAAACTGGCCATTCCGTGGCGCATGTGCACTGGTGTGCCAAAAAAAGTTTGTGGGCCCACGTGGGATCCACCACTGCACCTGGGCGAAGGTAATTCTGTGGCGCATCTGCCACATGCGTCACAGAAAGTGAAAGTTCATCTTTCTGTGGCGCATTTAGCATATGCGCCATAGAAAATTGAAGGATTTTTTCTCCCCAACGCAACTCCACCCCTACCCCCCTTGGATCACCTTTTTTAGCACTGTAAAATAAAAAGAAATAGATAGAAATTTCAAAAAGTAAAATCCTTCGAGGTGCTCATGTATTATGTCATCTACTACCACTGAAAATTAACAAACATGAATTTCGATTTTTTTTGCAAAATTACATTGCAAAATCATCAAACTGGTTCCTGGTTGCATACGAACTCGAAAAAACGCACAATATATCAAAATGACAGGGAGAAAATTCTACATCCGAATTCACCTGGGCTTGCCTGGATGGAAATTTTTTAGAATCGTCAAATTTGAAAAGAGTAAAAAGTTATGGAAATTTAAAGATTTTTTCCTGCAGAATAGAAAATTTTGAAAAAAAAATCTATGGAGCACCATGTGGACATGCGCCACAGAATTCTTAGCCGAATTTTGAATTTCGGAGGCGCCACTTCTCCTCCATTTCTCCTCACTTGTCCATCTTCTCACTTCTCCTCTTCTCCTCCACTTCTCCTCCCACCACCACCACCACCACCTCCTCCTCCCTTCTTCTCCACCACCACCACCACCTCCTCCCTTCTTCTCCCTCCTCCTCCTACGGCTTCGTCCTCCAGCGACCACCACCTTCTCCTCCTCCTCCGGCGACCACCACCACCACTACCACCACCACCTCCTCCTCCTCCTCCTCCGGCCACCACCACCACCTCCTCCTCCTCCTCCGACCACCACCTCCTCCTCCTCTGGCCACCACCACCACCTCCTCCTCCTCCACCCCCACCACCACCTCCACCACCTCCTCCGGCCGGCCTCCTCTTCCACCCACCCCACCCCACCCACCCCACCCCACCCAAGTACTCACCTTCCTGAGGAATTCCAAAAAAATATCAACGAAATTCCGTCCACCCCAGATCTAGATCTAGATCTAGCCGACATTTTTTAAAAAATTCAAAAATATTCTGTGGCGCATATTGACCTGGCGCGCTACATAAGTTTCAAGACTTCTGTGGCGCATGTACATATGCGCCACATAATTCAAATACTAGTCGCGTGGTAACTGTGGCGCACCGAGATATGCGCCACAGAATTCTTTTTTTGTGTGCCACAGTTAGCCTATTTACCACTAGTGAAGGAGGGAAAATTTAAGTACAAGATAATCCCATACAGTCCGAATAAAATATGAAACTGTGAGTGACTCACATTATCAAACTCAGCTTTAGAATCCCCAAAAATGCTATTATCATCATTAGATGATACTTCATCTTCTGAAGATGACATATCAACGTCCATTGTTACTTACTTTCTTATTGTCAATCCCAGAAGCCATAGAACTGTTCATCGGTCCAAATAAAACCAACATCACTGACCTAATCAACGGAGCTGTAATAGAATCATGTTTTCATGAATCAATATAAAAACTCGGCTTGGAATTCATTGTGTAATATAGATCAATAAATAATATCCCAAAAATTGATAAAAAATGAACAACAAATTAAAAACTAAGCACACATGCGACAATCCATATTAGAAAGGACATGGAATAAGAAGGGAATAGCAGTGTGGCATGGAGGCTTACCTTCTGCACGTCGGTGGCAATCTGGGCCGCCACGCGAAGTTGGGCTCGGCGGCGATGCGCACGACCTCTCGCTCTGCCTTGTAGTGCGGGGACGGCCAACGATCCACCGGACCCGGGAAGGATAGGAGATCTCCGAGGTAACCGGCCGCGCCTGCTTATCACGATCGACCAGAGCACGTGGAAATGGCGGTGGTGAATGGCAGCCGTGGGAGGGTGGAGTTGGGCCAACATTGGACGCCGGATCCTTGCCGCGATCAGGCAGACAAGTATCTACCAGAGCATATCTAGATCGGAGATAGCCACCATCACCGGCGGTTGCAACGAGCTGATCACGATCTTTGGGTACGTTAGAATGGAAGTGACAACCGATGACGTACCAATGGCTAACGAGATCTAGGGCATGGGCAAAAAAAACCCGGTACATACATAAACCGTATACCCTTGCAACCAATACACGGGTCACTTGATATTGGGTCTCGGGGGCTAACCTAACCTGACCCGCTATCGCCAACCAAGACGCACGTGCCCTTTGGTACAGTTATGCAATTGTTCGCCTTAGAGGTCTATGGAAGCACTCGCCAATATGAAAATACATTTAGGATGATTCTAATAGTACTAATTTTATATTTTAGATATTATTATTTTCTATATTTTTGGTCAAACTTTGTAAAATTTGACTTTGACTAAACCTAAAATGCATGGCAATTGTAAATTGTGGGAGTAATGCACATCAATTAGTTTGAACATGCTGTATTTTCTTGCTAGTTTAGCAATCTCGTTCCCTCCATCCTGAAATAAAAAAAAACGTCCTTGGCAGGTAAATAACTTAAAACTTTGAGCATGATTTATAATTATGACATGTTCATAAAAACTATATAAATATATCTGAATGAAAGAGATTTGGAAGATGAATTCAACGACAACATTTTGTACATTTCGAATCCATATAGTTCAGTATATATTAATGGTCAAACACATGCATCAAAGATCGTGCGAAAAATGTGCCTTATAATTTAGGATGGAGCGAGTAGAAGTTTTGTCTTTAGTTTACCTACGCCGGGTGAGGGAGAACCCTACGACGTGTTATCTTGACATATAAAATGTGACTGGGATTGAAGAACAAATTAAATTGTTCAAAAAAAAAGAAAAAATTAAATGTGAGGCATACAAATATACAATGACAGCTATCATTAAAAGGAACGGTATCTTGAAGGTCAAAGTCCCTAGCCGCCTCCCCAACCCTAACCCTAGCCGCCTCCCCCAACCCTCCCCCAACCTTCCCGCCACCGCCGCCGGGGCAAAGACCTCGGGGCGTGGCGGCGGCGGGGACCTTCCCTCGTGACGCGACGGGGACGGCCGCCATGGAGTTTCTCACCGCGGCAGCGGCAGCCCTCCCGCCTCCCGGGGCGGCGGCGGTCTGACGAGGATGGAGGGCGACGGCGGCCCTCCCGCCTCCCGCATGGATGGACGGGGGCGGTGGCCAGAACCCGTGCTGCGACCTCCCCGCCTCCCATCGGCGGCACGCCGGTGGTGGCTGGTGGTGGCGGACAGTGCCATTCCCTCCGCCTCTCGCCGGTGAGGGGCGATGATCTTGGGCTTCTCCCGTGGTACGAGGTCGCCCGGGGCAGCAGCCTTGGGTTCGACGGTGGAGTCGGCCTTCTCCTTCGCCGGAGGGGGTCGGCTGGTTGCTGGGGTGGAGGATCACGAGATCCCTCTACCCCGGCGATGAAGATCTAGTCGACGACGAGTGAGCGGCGAAGGGGCCACCAGTGAACACCGAGCCTTGACTTCGTTCTTGGCGGATGATGGCGGTGGCTTTTGGCGTCGTTACCCTGTGACGGCATCATCTTTGCTGGCCTCTCAGTTTGCTCTCGCCGAGTTGGGAACTCGCGGCTGTCGGTGAAAACCGTGTCAAGATTGGCGGGCGATGGCGACGTTAAGCGTCGCTTCCTTCTTGAAGGCATCGTCGTCGCAGTCCGCAGGAACGCACTCGTGCTGCTCCGGGGGAAACCTTTGATCCAGCCAGGATCGGATGATGACAACGCTTCCTGCGTCGTGTTACCTCTTGGGGCATCGTTTTTGGAGCAGCGGCTGGATGGAGGTGGTTTTTGGTGGAGTGGTGTTCATCTACCACGTTGTCGTCGATGATTCTCAGCGGCGTGGAGCTGCGGGGTATCGAAGATGGGAGAGGATTGCTGGACACAGACAAGATGGTGGAGATGTTTGGTGTTATGGTGACATCGACGGCAGGCCTGGCACGGTTAATACGTTGATCTCGCTTTGATATGGGTTCGAGATAGATGACGGTTGCGAACTCTGCGACGTGTGCAATGGCACACCCTCAGAGTTTTGCTCTTTGGATGATGTGTGTTGGTGTACCGTCAGGAAGTATGACCTTGTTCATGGTTCCCCCCTTCATCGTAGGTATAGTGAGTTATCGCTAGGAAGGAGGCTTCGAGATTGATCTTTGTAATCCCCTTGTAAGGTATTGCGAATAATTTAATAAAGAAGAAAGCTGTGTGGATGCAGAGTCTAGGGCTATGCTCCTTGATCGAAAAAAATTAAATTGCCATTTCCAATAAGAAAAAAAGCTATCATTTTATTGCAATTCTGTGTGGGCACAAACGTGATTCAATGTTTATATTTAATTTAGAGACATATATATATAACAACTATCGGACAAATGAATGAGTATCTACACAAATAAACACACATCTGGGCATATAAGCGGGTGCTAGGCGGGATCATCATGTGAGAACGGGGAAGGTATTTAGGTACATATCCAAGTCTCTAGATTTTAAGTCCCTCCTGGTTACCAAGTCTGGCCTTGCGCTCTTGCGAGAGCATAGTGGCGAAACGGATGAGCTCCTCCTCGTTCGTGCCCCTCTTGGGGTCAGGCTCGTTCTTCCCCGTTTCGACGTTCACCTTGCACGCCGGCCTCTTGAGCAGCGCCTCGCCGACGCCGACGAGCCGGTTGAGGTTCTCGGGTGTGGACACGTCGACAGACGCCGTCTCGCCCTTGAGCTCATCGTCCTGTATGCGGAGGTAGCGTTTATGGACGTGCAGCGCCTGGAAGAGCACGGAGGTGTGGATGTCGACGAGGTCGGAGCTGGCCTGGCTGAAGCTGTCGATGATGGGCGTGGCGCCGCTGTTGTAGAGCCACCCGAGAAGGCCCCACTTGCTGCTCTGCAGTGCGTCGAACTTCTCCTCGATCTTGGAGGTGCCGGTGCCGAGCGAGAGCACCATGAACTTGCCGTAGTCAGCGGGCTTGATGGGGAAGAAGTCCGGGTTCCCCATGAGGATCTGGTTGCTTACGTTGGTCATCGCCAGCAGCGTCTGTATCCATGAGATGTGATGTCAATTAGCCAAACAGAGAAGGGATACACATCAAAATCACATATATAAGTCAATTAAATGATGTTAATTAATGGGTGTAACTATTTCTCTGAGAACTAACTTCGTTCTCAGTCAGATGATGTTATCAAATCTCTGTTGCAACTCATGATTAGCACGAATCACGATATAAATTAAATTATGTAGGATTTGACTGAGCACGTAGTTATTTCTCAGCTAGCTAATTTAGGTTATCAAGTCGACTCACAGGATTGTTTGCGGCAACCCCTCCGTCAATGAGGTTGAAGTCCCGGGGCTTTCCCTCTCCGTCCATTGTCTGGAAATGGTGTCCGGGGAGGTAGGTGGGCGCGGCGGAGGTGCCGATGCACACGTCCGAGAGAAGAGCGTTTTTGGAGACATCCTTGATGGCCTGTAAAGTTTTGTGGATCACACTGATTAGGAAATCTAGCAGGCTATATAGTTGCGAGAAAGCATGTTACAAGTGTGAGTACATCGTAAGTTGAGAAGATTGTAGGCTGGAGGAGCTTGATGTCGAAGGTAGGGATGATGACGGTTTTGAGCGTCTGGTTGAGCCGCGTGTCGCCGAGCAGCTCCTTGACGACCTTGTGGAGGTACTTGCCGTTGTACTTGGGTCCCATCAAGCTCTTGAACAGACCGAAACTGAAAGGCCATTTTCTACACCACACAGAATATATATGGTCGATCATACATGCATGTAAGTATGAAGAATTAATTTGGTTGAGGAGCTGATGGTGGCATGCTTTTTAGTCTGTAGTACGTGAGAATGTGAGATTTAATTATGTAAATCCTCACCTGGCAGGAGGGAAGATGCTAGGGCTGTGCTGGCGGTAGAAGCTGTTGATGTCCTTAGCGGCGAAGAGCGGGCGGCCCTGGGCGTTGGGCGCGGTGATCATGGCGGTTACCAGCCCTCCGGTGCTCGTTCCGGCGATCACGTCGAAGTAGTCCGCGAGCCTTACGGTGTCGTCCTCATCGATCTCCTATTTTTATGTGACGAGAACCCGGCAACAGCATACAGCTCTTTAGATGCATGAACGTGCAAGTATATTATATTAGTCGAAGAAGCTTGTTGATTAATTACCTGGAGCTTTTTCTCGAGGAAGGCGAGGATGGTGCCAGGGATGATGCCGCGTACGCCGCCGCCGTCGATGCTGAGCACGGTGACGGTGCTCCCGTAGGACGGCGGCGGGGTCCTGGGAGTCCCCAGCGACGACGAGGCGCCAGGGCTGAGCATCCGCTGCGCCGGGTTCAGGGTCAGGGGCTCGTTGCTCTGCCCCAACGGGACTTTCATGGCCGCCATATGGATGATCCGACCTCAGACCACAAACTAGGACCTCGGATTCCTTGGATTTACGAAAAGGCCAAGTTGGTCGGCTTGTCTCTGGATTTTTGCGTAGTAGCTAGTTATTCCACATGAATCACCAGCAAGGCTGCTCGTAGTATTTATATACGCGCGCGGGTTCCATCGGGCACTGTGAAAAGTCGTGTTTCCCGATCGCCGGAAACGTCGTCCAGAGAGGTGATTCAGTGCCAGTCAAAAATTTGAATTGAAGGAGCCAAACACGCGGGAAAGAGGCCATTGGCCATGGATCGACGTGAATTGGTCCGGTCAAGGACCAGGCCCTGATCGAGTTCTTATCTAGTGAGGCGCGGGGTGGCACTACTGTTTCTCCCATTTCCGCTTACTTGCTACAGTATTTATTAGCTTATCTATTTTGTTGCGTGTAGAAGCTGAAGCGGCTGAATGCGCAATGTTGGAAGCAGAGCGGGAGAAGTTTCTCCTCCATCGGTGAAAATGTACGGAACCATCGCCCTCGTCTCGTCAGCGAAGAAATTTGAGGTTCCTTCACGTGACAGTTCTGGTTTCTACCGAGTCCCCCCACCATGCTTCAGATACACTCTACTTTCCGTCCAATACATTCTCACCTAGCTGAACGTTTGATGTCGCCATGTCGATCGATACATTTGTCCAGGAGCTAGCCGGTAGGACCGTCTCCGTGCATCTCTGTCTTCTTCGATCAAGTCAATATTTTCCCACACGATCCACGAAAAATAACCATTTTTGCTAGAAATTTATTTACAAACTCAAAATACGGGTTTCTACTATAATTAATCAAGAAAGAAATAATACTACTACAACGTTTGTTGTTTACAAGTCCTCGGTTGATATGGAGGACTTTATTCATACATTTTAATCTTTCGTCACACCAGCTAGTGTTTTGATTATATACGTTAGGAAAATTAGCTCCGAACATGATGCTCAAATCCTAGTGTGAGTGTGCTCTTTATGTTGGCCTTTATGAACTTCTTGTATTGTTTCATCTCTAACAAAAGAAGAAATCTAAGTTGTTGTAAGATATTTAAATGATAACCTACTAGCTTCGTACGTGGTCTTCACTGCATCGGATGAACGTGCAGGATACTCTGGACTCTATAGGTGCGGTCGTTGGGAGTTGGTTCCACGAATGTACAAATGATTTCCGTGGTGGCCTAGATTGGCTTTCTAGTATATTAGTTGCATCGTGTGATCTTGTTGTTTTCAAGCATATCTATATTTGGGATACCATTTTTATTTCTATACCTTTCCGCAACAACTAAAATTTAGCCATGAAATACCCCTCAAGCTAGCTCTGGCCGGAGTAGGGTTTAGCCTAAATGCCCCTGAAAGCACGCGCGCATACACAAGAACGATAGATAAGAACTAACTTCCCATGGAGAGGCCAGGCTGCCGTATCATCAGAATTTTAATCGGATTCCAACGTCACGATGCATCACGCAGCCGTACAAAGAGAAGCGCGACAAGTTATGAAAAAACTAACCTCTTCTAGTTGACCACTTAATTAAGCAGGTGCGAACTTGCGGTGACCAACCGTAGCACATACTCCTATATAGGTTACGTATTGGAGAATATCCCAAGATAGTCTAGTTGGAGAGGTAAGAAGAGAGATGAGAGGGGAATCGATAGATGTAGTTCTGAGGTCAGGTCTGATTCGGTTTACATGCTGAAGTTTCTCCAAGTGGCTGGAAATACTTGCAGAGAAAACAAACCTTCCATTCGATCGTACCCATTCTTGCGGAAGCTAGGTACTCTTTTCGTCCACTTAGGGCGTGCAACAAGAGCTTTCCACGAATCTCCCTAGCTACATAAAATTGAGCTCAGGTCAATACGTTTACTTATACTGGCATGTAGTAGTATGCAGCAGCCGTTGTCATTGGTTCACGTGTGTAACGTATCCGTCCAAAGAAAGCGAGAGACAGAGCTAGTATAACAAAGTGGCTTTTGCTCTAAGGTTCTCATTTATTTTATATACTAGAATACTTTGGAAACCACTACAACACACATAACTAGAGGACCATATTACCTAGAATATAGTGGAAGTGTGTAGAAACTAGTACTGGATATTACTTATGTTTTATTTTTATTTTATTTTATATAGTGTCCCTCATCAATTGATGCATACAACGGATGATGACCATAATTCTGCAGCGAAGAAGAAAAAAGCAAGTACTGGATTAACAAACTCCGCTATGCATAGGCTCCATTAATTTGAATATACCGTTTTTTATTTTAGTCCGCTATTGAATACACAATACCGTTCTGAGTGAGAGAAATATGATTTATAAAATATGGTGCTTTGAATGAAAATTACGGATCATTTTATGAATATACTACTGTATTTCGTCTTGGTGATCATACTCAGTCACTTGAAAAAAAGCATAATTTATTCTTGGAAGATCAATTTGCTAAATCTATTGTATGATATTACAGTGACTCAAGATAATTTATTCTTCCATACCATCTCTTCAATTTGGAGCTAGCTATAATGCAACAACTCAATTCATATCTGATGATGAGTTGCTTCATATAAAAATAAATAAGTACATTAGTTAGTACTTTTTCTGAAGGTACAATGATGTGTATAATTATACATAATTATTACTTTCTCTTAAAACAACAGTAATTAATAGGGAAAGAATACAAATACTGACAAAGTAAGGGTGCGGAGACCGTGCATACCTCAAATATTACATGAATTGGATGTTTAGCTCTACCTTCTCATCCTGGACCATCGAGCCACAATGAATCAACTGGAAATGCAAATAAAAATAAATAAGTTGTCACAAAAGTTAACAATATAGCATTGAGCATTTGATTTTGACTCACAGGGCTATAGCACTGGCCAAGACTAAAAGTAACTTCAGTAACAAAACAATTTAAGTAAAGAACTTTTTGACAAACATTTTTTCATGCTTCAGTTTCATATGGAACACCATAACCTATGTACAGAACTAACTCAATAAATTAGGTACAGAGCTGTAGACCACATGGAAACCTTACACATGTCGTGATAATTTGGAGCATACATATTGGCGAGTTTCTTTTCTATTTAGGATGCATACATATTGTCAACTGTGTGTTTTTCTGTACATTACTTCATCATCAGCAAATCGATACTGTAGAACGTGAATGTCAAGCTTTTTACACTAAAAAGTAGTTGTCCTGAACCATGTGTCAATGCATCCTAAATAGAAAATGAACTCGCCAATATGGCAATCAAATGTATGATCATATGGCACGATCACTTACTGAATCAGCAAAGAGATTTAACAAAAACGCCGGAACATCATTGAGGGTCTCTGGGCCACCAAGATTGAACAGCAGTACTCCAACCTTTTCTTCAACAGTGTGTGATGTTACGCCAGACATTTTCATCAAAATTGGTGCAGGCACCCGCAGCGGAGGAACTCACAGCAAGGCTGCGTTTAGTGTATATATATTGACATTCCAAATCTGTCAACTACATGAAATCCATGAGAACAACATTGTCTTGATGCACCATACTCCTCAAATTTCAAAATCCTGTAACATCAAAGCACTGTTTTCCTTTAATATGATACAATAGTAGATATGCTAATGCTGCAGAATAGTAGATATGCTAATGCTACATAATAGTAGATATGTTAACTTAATAAACATAAAACTTTATAAATGAAACCAAGGTACACGAACTAGGACTTACAACAATGTTTAAATTCATGCCCTTTGATACAAAAAAAAAATACATACATGGTAGCATATGGATCGTTTCCAGTATCTTAAAAGAAATAAGGATGTTCAAACTATTCTTTTTTCGTGTCATTCAGATAAAATCAGCTAGCATACAAAGGAAGCATAGAGCTTTCTCTGATAACCTTCTAAAGGAACTCACAGTAGCAACATCTCAACTCACGTTACATACATGTGTATCGTGCAGGTCTCAGATATTCATGAAACTACACTAATACATGGGATATTTGAGATACTTGACATGAATAACTAAGGCTGCATAGAAGAGCAGGACACCTTAAATCATTTAGAAAGAGACAATGCTAAAACAAATAATGTCGTTTCTACTAAATCCGAATTTCAAGGCAGTAAATTGTTTTACGATATTCTACCTGGAACATATAATGGAAGCACATTCAAAGATTATTTCATTTAGAAAGGGACAATGCTAAAACATGTAATGTTGTTTCTAAGCAAAAAGAAATTTAAGTGCAGTAAAGTGTTATAATATATTACGATGGGAACATATAATAGAAGGACAGCCTATGAAATTTTGGTCCTTATAATTAATAGCATCTGCATAAAGCTGTAGACAATTCCTCTGAATACCCAAAACTGACAATGTGTAGGTTTGTTGATCAAAAAGAAAAAAAGACAACATGTAGGGTTAGTTCGTCAGTTTAGCGAAACACAGTGACACAAAAACTTTCTATTGACTCATAGATGGATTTTTGTATACAACTCACCTCGCCCATGCTTCAAATCGCTAGGCCGTTAAGTTGTCATCAACAAACACGCTCCTTCACACTGCATCAATCTACCCCCGCTTCTCATAGACAACATGAGTTACTTCGATTCGCCCCACAAAAACAACACGGAAAAGCATCTCCATAATCCATAGGAGAATCCCCACGAAAACCTCAGAGCAGGAGTGTACAGAAGAACTTGCTTACCAGGGTAGTGCCTACAGCTCGCCTGTGGCTAGCCGAGCTCCAAGCTCAGGTGTTGTGTACGCGTCAGATGCGCGATGACTGCGGCCACCATTTGCGTGGAGACGAGCCCCTGCGCCTCCGCTTCTGCCTAGCGTTGTATCGCCCGTGAGCATGAAGAGCTCGAGCACCTCCCAATCGTGGATCACCGGCCGGATGTGGTCGTTGATGTGGAGGCGACGGTCACACGGGATCCGACATGGGGAAGAGCTGGAGCCTGGAGGAGAGATGAGGGTGTTGCAGGGATGGGGGGACGGGGACGGGGGCCGGGGTGGGGGAGAAGTACCACCGCGGGGGTTGGTCTCCGGTCACGGAGCGGCTGTCCGGTCAGCCGGCGTTGGGGCAGATGCGGAGCAGTGCGATTTTTTTACTTCAGTGCGTGCAAGTGCAAGGACAGAGAGAGTGAGAGGGCCGTGTTTGTCTCAGATTGTCGCCGGTGCCGCGCGGCGTGGACGTGTGGTGCTCATCTCAGTCGTGAACGATTATTAATCGCCAGCAGAGACGGTCCAATGGATCTTGGATGGATCCTATCCTCTCTGTCCAATGATAACCCATAAGTATAGGGGATCGCAACAGTCTTCGAGGGAAGTAAAACCCAAATTTATTGATTCGACACAAGGAGAGGTAAAGAATACTTATAAGACTTAACAACTGAGTTGTCAATTCAGCTGCACCTGGAGAAGCACTAGTAACAGGGGTGATGTGAAAGCAGCAGTAATATGAGAGCAATAGTAACAGTAACACAACAGCAGTAACAGTAACACAGAGGCAATGACACCAGAAAATAGTTAATACTACTTTCAATGTCATGTAGGAACGAGTATATGATGATGAGAGATGGACCGGGGTTCCCAGCTATCTACACTAGTGGTAACTCTCCAATAACAAGTGACAAGTGTTGGGTGAACAAATTACATTTGGGCAATTGATATGATTGAAATAGCATTAAGATAGAACATCAATTTATTAATTATGTAGGCATGTTTTCCATATATAGTCATACGTGCTCGCAATGAGAAACTTGCATAACATCTTTTGTCCTACCAGCCGGTGGCAGCCGGGTCTCAAGGGAATCTACTAGTAATTAAGGTACTCCTTTTAATAAAGCACCGGAGCAAAGCATTAACACTTGGTGAAAACATGTGATCCTCATATCACAGCCTTCTCCTCCGGTTGTCCCAATTTCTGTCACTTTGGGGCCTCGGGTTCCGGACAGCAATATGTGCAAACAACTTGTAGATACTGATACGTCTCCGACGTATCGATAATTTCTTATGTTCCATGCCACATTATTGATGATATCTACATGGTTTATGCACACTTTATGTCATATTCGTGCATTTTCCGGAACTAACCTATTGACGAGATGCCGAAGGGCCAGTTGCTGTTTTCTGCTGTTTTTGGTTTCAGAAATCCTAGTAAGGAAATATTCTCGAAATCGGACGAAATCAACGCCGAAGATCTTAGAATCCCCGGAAGCATCCAGAACACCCGAGAGTCG
The DNA here is from genome assembly GCF_019359855.2 of Lolium perenne. Classification (NCBI taxonomy): domain Eukaryota; kingdom Viridiplantae; phylum Streptophyta; class Magnoliopsida; order Poales; family Poaceae; genus Lolium; species Lolium perenne. Next base: position 121,228,708 of record NC_067250.2, on the reverse strand, counting down.
CCAGAGGGGGGCCACAGGCCCACCAGACCATAGGCAGGCGCGGCCAAGGGGGGCCCGCGCCCCCCTATAGTGTCGTCGCCCCGTTGACCTTCTGACGCTGCCTCTTCGCCTATTTAAGCCCCCTCGACCTAAAACCTCGATACGAAAAAGCCACGGTACGAGAAACCTTCCAGAGCCGCCGCCATCGCGAAGCCAAGATCTGGGGGACAGGAGTCTCTGTTCCGGTACGCCGCCGGGACGGGGAAGTGCCCCCGGAAGGCTCCTCCATCGACACCACCGCCATCTCCATCAACGCAGCTGTCTCCCATGAGGAGGGAGTAGTTCTCCATCGAGGCTCGGAGCTGTACCGGTAGCTATGTGGTTCATCTCTCTCCTATGTACTTCAATACAATAATCTCATGAGTTCTCTATTGAGATTCATATGATGATGCTTGTAATCTAGATGTCGTTATGCTAGTCAAGTAAATTTTACTTATGTGATCTCCGGAGACTCCTTGTCCCACGTGTGTAAAGGTGACAGTGTGTGCACCGTGTGGGTCTCTTAGGCTATATTTCACATAATACTTATTCACTGTTATGGATGGCATAGTGAAGTGCTTATTTATATCTCTTTATGATTGCAATGTGTTTTGTATCACAATATATCTACATGCTACTCTAGTGATGTTATTAAAGTAGTTTTATTCCTCCTACATAGTGTGAAGGTGACAGTGTGCATGCTACGTTAGTACTTGGTTTAGTTGTGTTGATCTATCTTACACTCTAAGGTTATTTAAATATGAACATTGAATATTGTGGAGCTTGTTAACTCCGGCATTGAGGGTTTGTGTAATCCTACACAGTTAGTGGTGTTCATCATCCAACAAGAGGGTGTAGAGTATGCATTTATCTATTCAGTTATGTGATCAAAGTTGAGAGTGTCCACTAGTGAAAGTGTAATCCCTAGGCCTTGTTCCTAAATACTGCTATCGCTGCTTGTTTACTGTTTTACTGCGTTACTACTGCTGCGTTACTACTGCTTGTTTACTGTCCTGGGCAAAGCACTTTTCTGGTGCCGTTGCTACTACTTATTTATACCACCTGTATTTCACTATCTCTTCGCCGAACTAGTGCACCTATTAGGTGTGTTGGGGACACAAGAGACTTCTTGCTTTGTGGTTGCAGGGTTGCATGAGAGGGATATCTTTGACCTCTTCCTCCCTGAGTTCGATAAACCTTGGGTGATCCACTTAAGGGAAAACTTGCTGTTATTCTACAAACCTCTGCTCTTAGAGGCCCAACACTGTCTACAGGAAAAGGAGGGGGGCGTAGACATCAAGCTATTTTCTGGCGCCGTTGCCGGGGAGGAAAGGTAAAAGGCACTCATACTCCGGTTCCAGGTAACAGTACTTTTCTGGCGCCATTGTGTTTGTGCTCGAAGCTATTTCCTTTAGATCCTGCAATTGCATCTTTTTGTTTCTTGTTTACACTAGTTAGGCATAATGGAAAACAACAAAAATATGAGAGATCTTTATGAACTTTATCTTGAATTAGGACATGATGTGTTTGAAGAGAGAATTAAAAAACCCATGGAACTTTATATGCATGCTAATGGAAATGTTATTAATATGAATGCTTTGAACACTATTGTTGCTAATGCTATGGAAAATTCTAAGCTTGGGGAAGCTGGTTTTGATGAGCATGATCTTTTTAGTCCCCCAAGCATGGAGGAGAAAATTTACTTTGATGATACTTTGCCTCCTATTTATGATGATTATAATGATAGTAGCCTTTTGGTGCCACCTACTATGGAGAGTACATTTTATGATGATTATACTATACCTCCTACACTTGATGAGAATAATAATGATAGCTACTTTGTTGAATTTGCTCCCACTACAACTAATAAAATTGATTATGCTTATGTGGAGAGTAATAATTTTATGCATGAGACTCATGATAAGAATGCTTTATGTGATAGTTATATTGTTGAGTTTGCTCATGATACTACTGAAAGTTATTATGAGAGAGGAAAATATGGTTGTAGAAATTTTCATGTTACTAAAATGCCTCTCTATATGCTTAAAATTTTGAAATTGAGCTTGTCTAGTTTTCCTATGCTTGTTACTTTGCTCTTCATGAACCTGTTTATTTACAAGATTCCTATGCATAGGAAGCATGTTAGGCTTAAATGTGTTTTGAATTTGCTTCTTGATGCTCTCTTTCGCTTCAACTACTATTTCTTGCGAGTGCATCATTAAAACTGCTGAGCCCATCTTAATGGCTATAAAGAAAGAACTTCTTGGGAGATAACCCATGTGTTATTTTGCTACAGTACTTTGTTTTATATTTGTGTCTTGGAAGTTGTTTACTACTGTAGCAACCTCTCCTTATCTTAGTTTTGTGTTTTGTTGTGCCAAGTAAAGTCGTTGATAGTAAGGTTCATACTAGATTTGGATTACTGCGCAGAAACAGATTTCTTTGCTGTCACGAATATGGGCAAAATTCTCTGTAGGTAACTCAGAAAATTATGCCAATTTACGTGAGTGATCCTCAGATATGTACGCAACTTTCATTCAATTTGAGCATTTTCATTTGAGCAAGTCTGGTGCCTCAATAAAATTGTCAATACGAACTGTTCTGTTTTTGACAGATTCTGCCTTTTATTTCGCATTGCCTGTTTTGTTATGTTCGATGGATATTTCGATTCCATTGACTTTCAGTAGCCTTGTGCAAGGTCCAGAAGTGTTAAGAATGATTATGTCACCTCTGAACATGTATATTTTGATTGTGCACTAACCCTCTAATGAGTTGTTCTAAGTTTGGTGTGGAGGAAGTTTTCAAGGATCATGAGAGGGAGATGATACAACATGATCAAGGAGAGTGAAAGCTCTAAGCTTGGGGATGCCCCGGTGGTTCACCCCTGCATATATCAAGAAGACTCAAGCGTCTAAGCTTGGGGATGCCCAAGGCATCCCCTTCTTCATCGACAACATTATCAGGTTCCTCCCCTGAAACTATATTTTTATTCCATCACATCTTATGTGCTTTGCTTGGAGTGTCGGTTTGTTTTTGTTTTTGTTTTGTTTGAATAAAATGGGTCCTAGCATTCATTGTATGGGAGAGACACGCTCCGCTGTAGCATATGGACAAGTATGTCCTTAGGCTCTACTCATAGTATTCATGGCGAAGTTTCTTCTTCGTTAAATTGTTATATGGTTGGAATTGGAAAATGATACATGTAGTAAATTGCTAAAATGTCTTGGATAATGTGATACTTGGCAATTGTTGTGCTCATGTTTAAGCTCTTGCGTCATATACCTTGCACCCATTAATGAAGAAATACATAGAGCATGCTAAAATTTGGTTTGCATATTTGGTCTCTCTAAGGTCTAGATAATTTCTAGTATTGAGTTTGAACAACAAGGAAGACGGTGTAGAGTCTTATAATGTTTACAATATGTCTTTTATGTGAGTTTTGCTGCACCAGTTCATCCTTGTGTTTGTTTCAAATAAACCTTGCTAGCCTAAACCTTGTATCGAGAGGGAATACTTCTCATGCATCCAAATACTTGAGCCAACCACTATGCCATTTGTGTCCACCATACCTACCTACTACATGGTATTTCTCCGCCATTCCAAAGTAAATTGCTTGAGTGCTACCTTTAAACAATTCAAAATTTATCACCTCTGATTTGTGTCAATGTTTTATAGCTCATGAGGAAGTATGTGGTGTTTATCTTTCAATCTTGTTGGGCAACTTTCACCAATGGACTAGTGGCTTCATCCGCTTATCCAATAATTTTGCAAAAAGAGCTGGCAATGGGATTCCCAGTCCCAAATTAATTAACAAAAATAGACACTCCTCCATGGTATGTGATTGTTGGACGGCACCCGAAGGATTCGGTTAGCCATGGCTTGAGAAAGCAAAGGTGGGGAGGAGTGTCATCATAATAAAAATAAAATAAAAAGGCACTCCTTCATGGTATGAGATTGTTGGCAGGCACCCGAAGGATTCGGTTAGCCATGGTTTGTGAAAGAAAGGTTGGAAGGAGTGCCACACAAAAATAAAATAAAATGGGAGCCGCTCTTTGAAGGTTTGTCTGGCAAGGGGGTTAGAGTGCCCACTACCATTCATTGACAACAACAAACACCTCTCAAAATTTTACTTTTATTGCTCTCTATATGTTTTCAAAATCAAAGCTCTAGCACAAATATAGCAATCGATGCTTTCCTCTTTGAAGGACCATTCTTTTACTTTTATTGTTGAGTCAGTTCGCCTATTTCTCTCTACCTCAAGAAACAAACACTTGTGTGAACTGTGCATTGATTCCTACATACTTGCATATTGCATTTGTTATATTACTCTATGTTGACAATATCCATGAGATATACATGTTATAAGTTGAAAGCAACCGCTGAAACTTCATCTTCCTTTGTGTTGCTTCAATGCTTTTACTATGAATTATTGCTTTACGAGTTAACTCTTATGCAAGACTTATTGATGCTTGTCTTGAAGTACTATTCATGAAAAGTCTTTGCTATATGATTCATTTGTTTACTCATGTCATTTACATTGTTTTGATCGCTGCATTCATTACATGTGTTTACAATAGTATGATCAAGTTTATGATGGCATGTCACTCCAGAAATTATCTTTGTTATCGTTTACCTGCTCGGGACGAGCAGAAACTAAGCTTGGGGATGCTGATACGTCTCCGACGTATCGATAATTTCTTATGTTCCATGCCACATTATTGATGATATCTACATGTTTTATGCACACTTTATGTCATATTCGTGCATTTTCCGGAACTAACCTATTGACGAGATGCCGAAGGGCCGTTCTTTGTTTTACGCTGTTTTGGTTTCAGAAATCCTAGTAAGGAAATATTCTCGGAATCGGACGAAATCAACGCCGAAGATCTTAGAATCCCCGGAAGCATCCAGAACACCCGAGAGTCGCCAGAGGGGGGGCCACAGGCCCACCAGACCATAGGCCGGCGCGGCCAAGGGGGGGCCCGCGCCCCCCTATAGTGTCGTCGCCCCGTTGACCTTCTGACGCCGCCTCTTCGCCTATTTAAGCCCCCTCGACCTAAAACCTCGATACGAAAAAGCCACGGTACGAGAAACCTTCCAGAGCCGCCGCCATCGCGAAGCCAAGATCTGGGGGACAGGAGTCTCTATTCCGGTACGCCGCCGGGACGGGGAAGTGCCCCCGGAAGGCTCCTCCATCGACACCACCGCCATCTCCATCAACGCTGCTGTCTCCCATGAGGAGGGAGTAGTTCTCCATCGAGGCTCGGGGCTGTACCGGTAGCTATGTGGTTCATCTCTCTCCTATGTACTTCAATACAATAATCTCATGAGCTGCCTTACATGATTGAGATTCATATGATGATGCTTGTAATCTAGATGTCGTTATGCTAGTCAAGTGAATTTTACTTATGTGATCTCCGGAGACTCCTTGTCCCACGTGTGTAAAGGTGACAGTGTGTGCACCGTGTGGGTCTCTTAGGCTATATTTCACAGAATACTTATTCACTGTTATGGATGGCATATTGAAGTGCTTATTTATATCTCTTTATGATTGCAATGTGTTTTGTATCACAATATATCTACATGCTACTCTAGTGATGTTATTAAAGTAGTTTTATTCCTCCTACATAGTGTGAAGGTGACAGTGTGCATGCTACGTTAGTACTTGGTTTAGTTGTGTTGATCTATCTTACACTCTAAGGTTATTTAAATATGAACATTGAATATTGTGGAGCTTGTTAACTCTGGCATTGAGGGTTCGTGTAATCCTACACAGTTAGTGGTGTTCATCATCCAACAAGAGGGTGTAGAGTATGCATTTATCTATTCAGTTATGTGATCAAAGTTGAGAGTGTCCACTAGTGAAAGTGTAATCCCTAGGCCTTGTTCCTAAATACTGCTATCGCTGCTTGTTTACTGTTTTACTGCGTTACTACTGCTGCGTTACTACTGCTTGTTTACTGTCCTGGGCAAAGCACTTTTCTGGTGCCGTTGCTACTACTTATTTATACCACCTGTATTTCACTATCTCTTCACCGAACTAGTGCACCTATTAGGTGTGTTGGGGACACAAGAGACTTCTTGCTTTGTGGTTGCAGGGTTGCATGAGAGGGATATCTTTGACCTCTTCCTCCCTGAGTTCAATAAACCTTGGGTGATCCACTTAAGGGAAAACTTGCTGTTGTTCTACAAACCTCTGCTCTTGGAGGCCCAACACTGTCTACAGGAAAAGGAGGGGGGCGTAGACATCAGATACAATCTAAGAAATAATTATAGAGCTTAAATCTAAGATCATGCCACTCGTGCACTAGTGACAAGCATTAAACACAACAAGATTGCAGCAACAATAACTTCACAAACTTTATAGATAGACTGATCATAATGTAACAATTCATCGGATCCCAACAAACACAACACCGATTACATCAGATGAATCTCAATCATGTAAGGCAGCTCATGAGATCATTGTATTGAAGTACATGTGAGAGAGAGTACCAACTAGCTACTACTAGAACCCGTAGTCCATGGGGGAACTACTCATGGAGCATGATGGAGGCGGTGGCGTTGATGGAGATGGCTTCCGGGGGCACTTCCCCGTCCCGGTGGCGTGCCGGAACAGAGATTCTGTCCCCCGAATTGGAGTTTCGCGATGGCGGCGGCGCCCCTGGAGTCTTTCTGGAGTTTCGTCAATTGATGTAGGGTTTTTATGTCGTGAGGGACTATATAGGCGAAGAGGCGGCACGAGGGGGTGCCTGGGGGGCCCACCCCATAGGGCGGTGCGCCCCCCTCCTAGGCCGCGCCCCAGTGTGGTGTGGGGGCCCTGGGCCTCCTCTCCGGCTCCCCTTCGGTGTTATGGTCCGTCTCGGTGAAATAAGATGTTTGGCTTTTGTTTCGTCGAATTCCGAGAATATTGCCCGAACAGCTTTTCTGGAACCAAAAACAACAGGAACTGGCACTGTGGCATCTTTTTAATAGGTTAGGTCTGGAAAATGCATAAAATCATTATAAAGTGTGAGCAAAACATGTAGGTATTGTCATAAAACTAGCATGGAACATCAGAAATTATAGATACGTTGGAGACGTATCATCCAACAATATCCAATGTTTATGGACTTTAGTTTAACGGATGTCCAACTCCAATGTAATCCAGTCCAGCATGGTCCAAGGTGAGTTAGATCGAAAGTCCATTGGATCTCACACGTCCAGTTCCAGATTTAATTGTCGGCCTTCAGGTAAGCGTGTGCCGTGGACCGTGGGCATCTTTCCCCTGTCATATATAAGCTTCTGAAAATATCATTGTAGATAAATTTACATTTTTAGTGATTTTGAAGGGTTTTTTCGAAATAATTATTTTCCTTATTGAATATATATATTTAAAATTTTGTCTCATTAAAAATTATAATCATGCAGGTCATCGTGTGGTCTAGGGATGTTAAATTTTATGGAATAGTAGAATTAAATGTGCGCCTTGGCGCACGATCCCGTGAAATTCGCAATGATTTAAATTTTATACAATGATGATAAAATAAATTGGAAAATGGTAATAGGTTTCTTTGATTTTACAAAATAAAGTCTATAAGATCGAATTAGGATAATGCACAAGGAATAGCAAACCTTTATATACAATAAGGGAAATAAAAGAATAGTATTATAGTAACTAACACTCGATGTGTCTGTTAGGAGTACGGAAGCAACATAAAAAACATCTACATAAGCTGCTTATGAGCGTTATCGTGGCATTGTTTTTAGAGGCCACACTACAGAGAAAACGTATATTTAATAGATACTTGCACTACCAAAACTTAACACCGCTGCAATGAAAAGATAATCAACCAATAGTTAAATGTGAGCCACATATAAGAAACGGTAAGAGAAGAAGATTAGCTCACGTTTGATACAACAGAATACTATAATCTTAGAAGCAATTTGACAATAAAGAGAAGACAATAAATTACCGTTCAACTTGTACATGTAAAACGGTCAATAGCTATTGGGATGCCTTAAAACCATATCAATAGCCATTGGGCTAACACGAAATGAATTTGAAGGAAACAATGCATTCACACTAAGAACAGTTTGGGAAACCAACATGCAGGCACACATTCTAAGTCAAAGGACATGGTATAAAACAGAAGGTCTTCCATTTATATGATCAGCAACAGGCAAAGCACTTCCATCAGCTTCGCTAATTGGTTCAGACTTACCATAACCTGCAAAGTTTGTGTGGAATGAAGTAAAGAAATTATTCAACAACTTATGTATTTCAAAATACAAATGTACAGCTAGAGTTTTTTGTATTATAAAAATGAATATGGCTGCCTAAGAGATAACCAATTCCTCGTCTTTTAAATCAAATACACATACATGTAAAAGAATTTAATTTCCATGCAACAATACTTCAAATGTCCATGCGGTTGGATTTTGGTGTGGTTCCAAGAACTAAGGAATCATGGTGTGATCAAACCATCTTCCATCAAGAATTTAAGCATACAAAAGGATCCATGGAGAATCTCTCCAAACAGAGAGAAGATCCACAATTGAACACATAAGCAGGAGCAAACACATAAAAGGAGAAATGCAAACAACATATATATATATAGACTTGTACTGCTGACTTAATATATTTGATGTTCATACATTATTCTAGCAATTTGATATAGGAAAAGAAGAGATGTGGGTATAGGAAAAGAAGAGATGCAAGCTACTGATACTGAGGAATCAGGAAAGCATGCATATTACGACAAATTAGAGTAACATGTATATAAGTGGTCGAGGATCATCTTTTCTAGAAAATACACAATAAATCAAAGAAAATCATCTTCACATAAGGTCTGAATTAAGATATCCCAATCTTGAATATGTTGTTCTTGGTTAATGCATGCACTAAAGACAATACCTTACCTGGTAAGCAATCAAAGAACCGCGGATGCATCAAGGGAAAACATCAGAAATATATGGGAAAACAAAGCAAAGAAAGGGGCATCCAATACCTTTGTTTTCTAAAATAGCCACTGGGCATTGAACTCATCCCTCTGACCTTGGTCGCATTTCACCGAATAAAGAAGTTGATGAGAAATTTTGCTGCGAGGGAAATTTCCTTAAACATCCGTAATAAATAATATTTTGTGTAAGCTGTAGAACTTACTCATTCCAAAGGAAGTACACAAACAATTGAGCACGAAAGAATGCTAAAAAGCAACACACGGGTAATAAGGTGTGGTTGGGCCTGGTATTACATATATAGAAGCCAGATGTACATCATTTTAATATGCAGTGGTGAATATTTATTATATTAAAAAAGAACTAACTGAAGAACAAAAAGAAACAAGAAGTGCTAATTTTGTTCTTTATCCTATAATAAAGTGGCCTGGCCAAAAAACACTTAGGAGTATATCTGTTGATAGGCCATATTGATGGGCCGGAATGAGTAAGCAGTGTTCTCCTAAGTGTTTTTTTTTTTGTCTTTGTTCCCTTCTTACTCCGTTCAGCACAAAACAGAATCAGAAAGAAGCTGGCCGTAGAAAAAGAAATAAAGAATTGCACCGCTCATCGGCAAATACAGGGATGGGAATCGGAATCCCCTTTTTCTCTAGCTAACTGACAATGCTTCCCATCTCCTTGGTGGTGAGTCTTTCGTCGTCTCTCCAGAACTCGTGCCACCATGTTCCACATCGGCAAGATAGCAGAATGGGGATCAGCATGCAGGGAGAAGCGGCATCTCGCCGATTTCGCGAGGCCGGCCATGGAATTGCACCATTGTGCGGCCTCGTGAGGGAGCTGGGGTAGGGAGGAGGCAGCTGCTCCAATGGGTTCGCATCGTTCCTCCCATCGAAAACTTCCAAAGCTGCTGCACGGCGTCGCAGGCATGCTCCGCCTCTGCCGCGGTCATGTTGTCGTGTCGCCCTGCAAGCCGCTGCAGGCTCCGGCGCGGTCCACAACGGCGGCTAGTTCATCTGGGGCCGGCAGTTCAGCCCGGCCCTCCTCTTCCGTGCTACCCTGGTCCCTTCCCAGGCCTCCAAGAGGTTGCCGCTCTGCCCGCCCGCCTTCTCCTCCTCTGAGTGTGCCGGGTGAGTGCTGATGATTCTCTCCGGTGCATCTGTACTCTGGAGATTAGACTCTTGTTGGTCGTTTTGTTCAGACTCGGCTGGTTTGCTCTCTTAATCTTTGATTATCAAAAATGACGATGCCGAAGTGTCTGTTAGAGCAGGTCTAACAGACCCCTTAAACCACGCCGGACTTGTATAATTCCGGCGGGGCGAAAATGGCCGTCTAGCAGGCCCCCTAAACGGTTCACCCCGTATCTAAAATATACAGGGCCCTAGGAATTTTCTCTCTCGCCCCTTACTTATAGAGGGTGGAGGGGCTTGTAGGGGGTGAAAACTGCACTCTGCACCACCGGACCTCGCCGCGACGCCGCCAAACAAACTCCACTCCGGCGACCAATTCCAGCCAACGAGCTCTAAATTCTATCAAATCTCTACCAATTTCTTTCAACCCATCAAGATTTCTATCAAATAATGAAAAAACTAGATGAATTTTGAAGCAAAATTCCGCGTTCTCCCACTCGGGGCGGAGCTGGCGGGGACATGAAGCAGTGGAACGCGACGACGAGGAGCAGCAGCCCGGCCGCCGCGAACGCCGCCGCTGCCGGCGCCACCGGGGGCACCACCCACCGGCCGTGGTGCTGCTGGCGCCGCCGCTTCGTGCCCATGCTTCCTTGCTCCTCTGACGCACGCACGCGCGCGCGGTGCACGGCCTGGTCTTGCTCGCCGCTCCTCCTGCGCTTTGTGATCGAGCGTGTGCGCGCGCTTGAAGCGGGTGGAGTCGCGGCGCCGGAGGCGGAAGCCGGAGGCGCAAGGCGACGGGGGCCGCCCGCGGCCTGAGAAGCGGAGCTGCAGCGCGAAGAGATGAAAAAAGAAGCATATTCCTCTTTTACAGTTTCCGTATACGGGGACTGCTAGACGGGAGGCGTTTTTGTCCGGTTAAAAGTACTCGCGTTTTATATACAGGGCCCTCTACACGTGTTTTACGGGGCGGAAATTTAGGGGGTCTGTTAGACATGCTCTTAGGAGACCATACTCTGATATATTGCCTTCCACTATGCAGGCACATGTTCTTATTTACTTTTGCACTTATCCTTATTTTCACATCGACTCTGTGTTGTATGCAGTTCTAAAGCTTGAAGGTATAGGATCTATATAGTGCCCCTTCGTTGGGTCTTTCCATTGTTGTACACACTTCTGCCCCACCAATATTGTAGTGTATTCTCTGAGCTGAATTAGTACCTACAAATAATTTAATCATGTTCAGCTAACTACTTCAATTTTGTCCTCCGCATGTTGGCACTTATCACTTACTAGCAAAAGTGCCCGTGCGTTGCGACGGGTCTAAATTATAATTTTAGTTGTATCGTTATAAAATAATCATCATGCAGCAAATCACTCGTTACATATACGGAAAAACACTAAAATTAATTAAATCTTGTTAAATTAACCAAACCAGAACACACGAACATCGACAATGCGAGGAGGTTTGGTGCTCGTCATGATACCAACAAGATGGGTGAGTTGCAGAGTAATTAGACGCTGATTTCTCCCGGTGTAATTTGCGTGTTGTGTTGATTAGCCACCACCTGCTCTCATATTAACGACTGCATAGATCTTTCTCCGACATCGGCGTTAGCGTCGGTGGTGGCCTTCCATCAATACTGGGTCACTGGATCGAAGATGTATAATCTCCTACGCTCGGTGGTGACTCCTTGTTCTCTGGCCACTACAACCAGTCCAAGATATCTCCACCGATTATGCCATACGGCGGCCTGGACGGCAACAGATCTACGCGGCGGGGCCGACATTGACACGACGGCGTTGGCAGATTTGGTGGTGCTAGGCATCGCCATGTCCTCGATTGATGCACTTTGCAAACTTCGATCAAGACCAGTCTTTGCTTTGCTGCCCGAACACCAAACAGAAGCCAAAATCGGACGGAAGTAGTAATAATTTGGTCTGCATTTGCTTTCATGTCCGGACAACAAACGAAAGATCAATAAGAATGCACACCTTCGATCTAGCACAGCAGCACAATAACTAATTCGATATTCATTGCCACCACTGATCGACTGTCACAACAAGCACGCATCTCTATCTTCTTATATTCATGTCCCGTTCACATTAGTTAGCTCTCCTCCATCTTGATTTCAATTTGTTGGCATCAGCACTGAATGACTGGGTGTGCTCTCGATTTCAATTTGTTGGCCTGCGCTAGCTAGTCGCAGGGCTTAGCCGCCATGCGCGCAGGAACAACAACTTGGAGCGCTACTGGACGCAAGGCCGCCAGATCAGATTGGGACTCTGACCAGCTCCATGCTCGCAACCGCTTTTTCGCCACCAAAGTCGTCGGCACCTTCGCTGATCTCTGCCAAACCTGCCACCAACGACTTCGTTTTGATCGCTCTGGTGCAAGGCACATCCAGTAGTACGCAATCGCGCCCGACGCCGTAGCCTCCGCCCCGTCGGGCGACGTGATCTCCATCCCCTCCGCCGCTTCGTACACTGTCGAACGGCGCGGGATCCAACCCCCTCCGCTCCTTCTTCCCCTGCAGCGACGCAGCACGCCCCTCTTCCCCTGCGGCGACGCAGATCTTATGGATCTTGTTCGCGATCTTGTACGAGATTCCGATTCGAAGCTTCTGCTCCGCCAAGGGTGTGTCCTCGCCTCCTTCAGCTTTTGGCAGCACGCAGCCGTAGCTGCTCCCTTCCAGCGCCCACCTCTCTTCTCTCGCTAAAGCCCACATGCAGCGCTCGACTGCTCGACCCATAGCAGCCGGCGGCAGCGGGATGAGGAACGGCACAGGGCATTGGGGACGATGGGTCAACAAACCGCTCCGAACCGGTACGATGGCACACGCAGTATTAAGGGATTTCGTGGGAGGGCAAGATGGTCCAAAAAAAAGCGTTGACGAAACTTTTTGGCAGAAACCAACGGACCGAACCACGGAAACGTTAGCTCCTTTATTATTAGGTATAGATACGTACCAGTGTTTCATATGATGTGTGTGCTCTGTAAGGTACTGGCCTTGGTACCCATTATGATTCCTCGACAGACCATTCATATGTTTGGTGTCTTGTGGATCTTATGACTCATGTAAATGTTCATGTTTTGTAGTGCTTTATCACTCATACGCTGCTACCTTAGTATTCACGCTTCTATGCACAAAGTTTTTTTCGCCGACTTGGATGCCGGCATGTCCAAACGGAAGCTGGTGCCGCTGACATGATGAATTACGGTGTTGATTGCCTAAGCCATATCTGCAACATGGCATTTCGCATGGTATTACTTTTATCCTCTATGTGCTATCAAGTGTGATTAGGTGCGCAGAACTCTCCGTTTTCAAACCACTGAAAATTTATTACATAATATATTCCAATATTCAATTTGCAGAAATTCTATGTTCTTTTGTCCCAGCATTTCTCCTATAAATGTCCCTAGACTACTCGGGCATGCAAGGGCTCTGAGAGGGGCAAACGTTCGTTGGCCGTTGGATGCCAGCGATTCACTCCCGCTTTTCACCTCAGCCATTGGATGTTGTCGCTTTTTTGTCACCAGTTTCTTCTCCAAACGGATCAATGACAGCTGGGACCAGGTGCGTGTGGGACCGACGAACAGAGGCAGCGGTGTTGTATGCTCTGTGTCGCCAAGTCGCGTGTCTACCAGAGGTGAGAGAATCTAGATCGAACAGGGGCAAACCAATCTGGCCTCGCTCCTCCCTTCCCAATCTCCATCCCTCTTCTCCTCACCCTCTCCCGCTCCCATGTGCACGCCTCCAACCTCAGCCACCAAACGGCCGCCGCCCAACCCTCGCCTCTGCCCTAGGGAGTCCGTCGCTGGACCCTCGCCGTCGGCCTCCTGCGCGGCGCATCTTCTTCAGGTTCCTCCCCAATCCCGTTTCTCCTCCCCGACGACGACCTCTCTCCTCCTCCCAATGGTGGCACGCCGCCTCTCCCAGCAATGGAGCCGGACGGGGATGGACGAGGTGGCAGGCCGGAGAAGGCGACGTGGGCGGGCAGCGGCGCGCCGCTTTGAGAAAGTCGTCCACGACCCCGTGGCTCGAGCTCTCCGGTCAAGGCGGCGCCTCTCTGTCCCCGTTCGCACCGCACGGTTGCAGAGCGAGGGCTCCAATGATGGCGGCTCAGCGAGGCAGAGGGGTTGGGTTTGGTGGCGGGGCGTCACCATCCTCTCCTGCCCGTGTGGGGCAGTGAAAACCTAGATCGCGGGGACGCCCAATCCCCGCGTCTCCTCTCTTTTCCCCAATCCCGCCTCTCCTCGAATTGGTTGGCCGCCGGCCTGTTCGGAGGAGCGGCCGTCCTCGTCCGGAGGAGGGGGACGAGGATTGTGGCGGCAGCACCCGAGGTCGCGTAAAGCAGCAGTAGGTTGAGGTCGAGGGAGCGGCAGCGGCGGCGGTGCTGTCCGCGGCGGACACGAAGGTGGAGGCGCGCCTGGCCGACGTCGGGAACTGAAGCTACAATGGCCTCATCTCGATTTGCCTCCATGGTCTGACTTCTCTCTCCTTCCTCAGGTTTTTTGGGGGTGGGAGTGCAGGTAAGCCGGCCGCGGTTGACGATGCTGCCGGCCGCATTTGCAATGGGTGGATGACTCCGCTCAAAAGCAAAAAGGTTGTCGCTGACCATGATCCCAGTTCCCAGGCGCCCACTAGCATGGAAGGGGCAAAGTACGGTGAGTTGAAGATTTCTGATTTTTTTTCCGTCTCATAGCAGTTCCTTTTTATTGGGTGTTTCTCATTGAAGTTTGTTTCGATTTCATATGGTTGCAAGCAGATGTGTGCGCTACAAAAAAAAAGGATTTGGTGCCTCGCATTTCACCTTTAGCCTTAACTAAACAGAAATCAGTTTGTTTAGTAGAAGGGAAGGATGCTCTACCAATCCCTACTTAAATATTCAATAGCCGTGATGGCTTATTAAAATTTTATAATCTGCTTTGTACTCTTCGTTTGTAGTCCCAGTTCAGAATGTATTAATTTGTTCAATTGTGAGTTTTTCGGATTTTTTGAAATATGTTATATCCATTACCACAATACCTCTTAACTCAGATTTATTGTCTCAAAGATGATAAGAGAGATGCGGTGTGAACAATATTATTTTGCTTTAAGAAAACTTTTATATATTCGTGTATATGCAGTTAACCCATATGAGTATGTGATCTGCTAAATAATGCTCCATCCCAGATTTTTAGTGGCAGTGGCAACAACTAACAATGGTTTCTGCTGTTCTTAGATTGTTCAGATATTGTACTACTCTCATTCTATCAGATTGTTTTGTCTTTCAGAATTAATTCATGTTGGTTGCAGCTAAACAATACATAATGTTACACTACTAATTCATAATGTATTGCTCTGTACTAAGAGTGTCATGGGATTTTCTTAATTGTGTATTTCTGTTCTTTATCACTTTTTCTTTATCACTTTCTCCGCTGAGGCATCATGGCATGTATCCTTAGGTACTATTTTTTTTGGAGGAAAAATGTTTCCCAAGCAAGGCATCATGCATCATGGCTCTTACATTTTTTGAAGGATCTGACCTAATATTCCGTTGCATCTTTTGTTCACCGCGACAGAAATATCTGATCGTTATTGGTGTCATCTTCTCCTGAAATCTGTATTCCCCTATTTGTAGGAGCTTTGGTTAAGGTTGCTCACCAATGATCTGGAAGTGTTTTTGTTCTGGGTAATTGCATGATTGAGGAAGAAACTGGTTATTCCAAAATGTGCTATTGCAGATCCAAGGTGAGCTCATCCTATTTTCTTTCTTCAATCTCAGGTTAAGATTCATCTCCCCTTCACAAGTATGTATTTTATTCATCTCATGAAATCATTAATAAATCCTACACTTGTTTATATTGGTGATACAATGATGTGTCAACCAATTGGTTACATAATATGTTGGTTACACATACAGAGTATAAATGAACTACTCAGGTTTAGTATTGATCATTAGAATTGAATACATGTAGGTGTTTGTTCAATTGTGAGTTTTTCGGATTTTTTAAATATGTTATATCCATTCCACCACAATAACTCTAACTCAGATTTATTGTCTCAAAGATGATAAGAGAGATGCGGTGTGAGCAATATGTTTTTGCTTTAAGAAAACTTTTATATATTCGTGTATATGCAGTTAACCCATTTGAGTATGTGATCTGCTAAATAATGCTCCATCCCAGATTTTTAGTGGCAGTGGCAACAACTAACAATGGTTTTTGCTATTCTTAGATTGTTCAGATATTGTACTACTCTCATTCTATCAGATTGTTCTGTCTTTTAGAATTAATTCATGTTGGTTGCAGCTAAACAATACATAATGTTACACTACTAATTCGTCGCGTATTGCTCTGTACTAAGAGTGTCATGGGATTTTCTTAATAGTGTATTTCTGTTCTTTATCACTTTCTCCGCTGAGGCATCATGGCATGTATCCTTAGGTATTCATTTTTTTGGAGGAAAAATGTTTCCCAAGCAAGGCATAATGGCATCATGGCTCTCTTACATTTCTTGAAGGATCTGACCTAATATTCCGTTGCATCTTTTGTTCATCGCGACAAAAATATCTGATCGTTATTGGTGTCATCTTCTCCTGAAATCTGTATTCCCCTATTTGTAGGAGCTTTGGTTAAGGTTGCTCACCAATGATCTGGAAGTGTTTTTGTTACAGGTAATTGCATGATTGAGGAAGAAACTGGTTATTCCAAAATGTGCTATTGCAGATCCAAGGTGAGCTCATCCTATTTTCTTTATTCAATCTCAGGTTAAGATTCATCTCCCCTTCACAAGTATGTATTTTATTCATCTCATGAAATCATTAATAAATCCTACACTTGTTTATATTGGTGATACAATGATGTGTCAACCAATTGGTTACATAATATGTTGGTTACACATACAGAGTATAAATGAACTACTCAGGTTTAGTATTGATCATTAGAATTGAATACATGTAGGTGTTTTTCCATGTGAGAAATATGATACTGGTGCCATCCTAAAACCTTCTCAAAACAGAATTTCCAGTTTCAGTTTAATGTTGTAGAGCCACGGTGGCGGTGGCGGGCGACCCAGCCATGGTGCCGACTGGACACGTAAGGGGTGGCCGCGAGGAGCAATCAGCAACAGCGACGGCTGGACACGGCAGCGGCAGCAGCAGGGACCTCCCGAGCGACAATTCCTCTTCCTCGCCTCCTCCTACTCTCGACTGTTCGTTGAGGGTTTGATGCCCACTGTTCATTGAGGGTTTGATGCCCACTGTTCATGCCATGGCCAGTAAGCATTTGATCGGTTTTAGGTTGAGCGAACACTTTTTTTTATCTTTCTCTGGTTAGTCTGATGTGACTGAATTTTAATTATTGCAGCTACCCAAAAGACTGTTTATGGTCCCTCAAGCAAGTCCTGGAGAGGTGGAAGGGCTGCTAGCTTCAACATCATTCCCAGCACTGGAGCTGCAAAGGTTAGTATAATCCAGCTTGCCTTTTCTTTTATTGTGTAGATAGTATAATCTGGCGGAATGGCATGCTTCTTGCATTGTAGTTCTCACCGGTTTGTTTTCTCTTACATAGATTTTGTTTTAACTGGTTGACCTTTCACAGGCTGCTGGCAAGGTGCTTGATCCTTAACGGAGAGTTGACAGGAATGGCCTTCCGTGTCCCAGCTGCTGATATTTTTGTTGGTGATCTGACCGTGAGACTTGAGAAGGCAACCACCTATGAGCAGAGGTTGCAAGCAATGTATATGGTTGTAGATTCAGTATTGCGTAAAATGGATGGTTTTCTCCGATAATGAGTACTGATCTTCTAACAACTTTGCAGGGAGGAGTCTGAGGGAAAGCTCAAGGGTATGTGTGAAACCAAGGTATTATTGTAACAATTCAGTTTACGATACCTTTGGGCATGGGCATGAATATCTTCAGCCTGCTTTTAATCTCCTACTAATTTTTGTAATGTATATCTCAGTGCTCATCCATATTGTATAACCAAAGTAAAAAAGTTAAAGGAATATTCGAACAAGTTAAAGGAATCTTTGAACAAATTTGTTGGTTTTTTATTCTATAGATAGTGTATACTATTGAAAAATAAACCAAGACCAGTTTCATCATTTCTATTTTTCACAGCATATCTCGCTGTTTCTAAGCTACTGGTCCAGGAAGAGTGACAAAGGTAACACGCTACAAGCGATTCTTAGAAAGAGTGTCAAAGATTCTTTTATTTTACATTTGTTTCTGCATTTAGCTTGTTCTACTTTGTTTATTCTTCTTTCTTTCACTAAAGTGGAAAAGGGGGGAAATGAAGTCTCTGTTATATTGATATATTTAAAGGCATCTTGTGATCTAAGAACTTGATTATCAATGGTGACAAGCTTAGCTTGAAATTACAAGGATCTTTATTGATTGTGTAGCCATTTCCTAAGAAACTAAGAACCTTAATGGTTTTTTACCCCAGTTTAGTTGTTCAAATGTGTTCATCACATTTAGCATCTGGAAGGCATGATTACCAGTTGTTAAAGACTTCTTTATATGCAACCTTTAGAAGAAACAAGCTTAGGCAGAATATATTGCATCTGCTATTGCAAAGTAATTTGCATAACTTGGTAGGTGTATATATTTTGGGTCTCATGTGGGAAGGAAAATAAGTGAAAAAAGCAAATGATCACCTAGAGTTGCTTCTGAATGTTTTCTTTTTTTCCATTAAATTTTATTGAAAAAACTTCCTCTTCAGCTGCATTTTTTTCTCTATATGACTATTATATCCTTTAGGTGATGTTGCTTCAGTTCCTCGTGGTTGAGGTGAGGACTAATTCCTTTTCCTTGCCCTTCTATGCCTAATTGTCTTTGTAGCTCTAGCAAGTTTATTATCTATTAATTTTCTTTGTATGTATGTACATTGTTTATAATTCGGAGCCCAGTGTTTGATTTAGTTTTGGAGTGATCGAACTAAATGTTCACTTTTGTTGTATACTTAAAAGTGCTTGGTGAATTGCTTACATTTAATTATGGTAGATTTATACCTAGGGGTTGTGAAGATATGCTTTTAGTGTTGTTACCAGAGGAAGATTGCTGGGATTCTCAAAGTAACTTCTATCTGGTTGTTTTCAATACATTTAATGGTTGACATCTTCGGTTCGTGCATAGTCTACTACTAGCCCTCCTATTTTTCTCATGATCTGCTCTGTTTATTATGTCTCTTGTTACACTTCCTTGAATTTTTTTAGGTATTGTAAACTAAGATAGTCTACTAGCCCTTCTATTTTTCTCATGATCTGCTCTATTTGTTCTGTCTCTTGTTAGACTTCCTTTAATTGTTTAGGTATTGTAAACTAAGATGGGGTTTGCTTCTGTAAGTCTCTGTTATATTGATATATTTAAAGGCATGTTGTGATCTAAGAACTTTATTATCAATGGTGACAAGCTTAGCTTGAAATTACAAGGATCTTTATTGATTGTGTAGCCATTTCCTAAGAAAGTAAGAACCTTAATGGTTTTTTTACCCCAGTTTAGTTGTTCAAATGTGTTCATCACATTTAGCATCTGGAAGGCATGATTACCAGTTGTTAAAGACTTCTTTATAGGCAACCTTTAGAAGAAACAAGCTTAGGCAGAATATATTGCATCTGCTATTGCAAAGTAATTTGCATAACTTGGTAGGTGTATATATTTTGGGTCTCATGTGGGAAGGAAAATAAGTGAAAAAAGCAAATGATCACCTAGAGTTGCTTCTGAATGTTTTCTTTTTTTCCATTAAATTTTATTGAAAAAACTTCCTCTTGACTGCATTTTTCTCTATATGACTCCTATATCCTTTAGGTGATGTTGCTTCAATTCCTCGTGGTTGAGGTGAGGACTAATTCCTTTTCCTTGCCCTTCTATGCTTAATTGTATTTGTAGCTCTAGCAAGTTTATTATCTATTAATTTTCTCTGGATGTATGTACATTGTTTATAATTCGGAGCCCAGTGTTTGATTTAATTTTGGAGTGATCGAACTAAATGTTCACTTTTGTTGTATACTTAAAAGTGCTTGGTGAATTGCTTACATTTAATTACGGTAGATTTATACCTAGGGGTTGTGAAGATATGCTTTTTAGTGTTGTTACCGGAGGCAGATTGCTGGGATTCTCAAAGTAACTTCTATCTGGTTGTTTTCGATACATTTAATGGTTGACATCTTCGGTCCGTGCATAGTCTACTACTAGACCTCCTATTTTTCTCATGATCTGCTCTGTTTATTATGTCTCTTGTTACACTTCCTTGAATTTTTTAGGTATTGTAAACTAAGGTAGTCTACTAGCCCTTCTATTTTTCTCATGATCTGCTCTATTTGTTCTGTCTCTTGTTAGACTTCCTTTAATTGTTTAGGTATTGTAAACTAAGATGGGGTTTGCTTCTGTACTTTATTTGTTTCCCACAGAGTAGTGTTGTTCATTCAAAATAATTCGAACACTGGCTGCAAGCCTGAATCCTGTGTGAAACCGAGCGCTAAGCCAGCTCGAGTGATGCAGGGTGACGATGACCAAAGCGTGCAGTGCAGCAGCCTGGCAGGCGACAGCATTAAGACCACAAGCATAGCTTTAGAGACAGTTCTCATCGAACGACGATGAGCACAGCTGATGTAAAGACGCCAAGGTGAGCTTTCTCCCAGCCCCTGCCTCTATCCAAGCCTGTGTGATGTGCATGTGCTTTGCTTCCTTTCTTGTTTTTTTCTTTAGGAAAATGGACAACGAGAATAATTTTTTGTGAAATCATCTGAGAGCTTCAACTGTGTTGTGTTACCTGGGAAGTGCAGGGCATGTTTTGGATGATTCGGTGCCTCTCGTTCATGGCAACGAGGATCAGATCAGCTGCCAAGAGATGTATTTCGCGAATCTGCAGTTGTTGGTGCAGAGTCAGCTGTTGAATCTCCGGCTCCACCAGACGATAGAAGGTGGGTGAGTCTTGGCCAGTCAAAGGTTTATTTGTTGGACATGTCGTAACGGAGAATGTAATTGCAGCTGCGGAGCAGGGCTGTGAAGCAATCAAGCGTTGCAGTTGACAAGAAAAAATCCCAGAGGTGGCTGGGTGCATTGTTCCTACTTCATAGGTATGAGCATTGAACTTAATTCGAAGAGCCACTAGGCTTTCAAAGTTGGTACGAGGTTAGAAATATCTGCCTATGTTTTTTTTCTGCGGTAACATTACTAGATAAGGGTAGACCCTTGTCTTTTTATCTGTGGTAACATCTTCAGAAGGGTACAAGCTTATGTTTTTATCTAT
This sequence comes from Lolium perenne, assembly GCF_019359855.2. Taxonomy (NCBI): domain Eukaryota; kingdom Viridiplantae; phylum Streptophyta; class Magnoliopsida; order Poales; family Poaceae; genus Lolium; species Lolium perenne. Next base: position 121,207,387 of record NC_067250.2, on the reverse strand, counting down.
AATAATATGTTCTGAGAGCAATGATTTAATGATTTAAATCTTCTGGTCTTTTTCTTGATGACTTTGGTCTGTCGTTATCTGGTTTAGGCGCTTAAATAAAATACAAGGCCTGATGCATGGTAAAGTGCTTATGTGGAGTAATTTGTTATATATTTATTGCTCAACACCGAGTTAAACTGTTTTGCAGGCGAAGTACATGAGCTCCATCGTTTATTTTGCTGCGGATAACACTGACATGTTTGGGGCATCAAGGGTGTTAAACCCAATCTGGTCATCTGACCGATCGATCAATGAAATTGTATTATTGTAGTTGTAAGATCGATTCGCTAAGTGAGCCTTGGCGATATTTTTGTACGGAGCACCTCGGTTCCCTATCGTCGATGTTCTGAAATATAGTGCTACAAACTACTCCTAACTACCTATGTAGAGATCCATGCTACGTCGCTTGACGTATATGCAGTGTATGCTCTATGCAAGACTTTTTTTGTTTTTATTTTGTTTTTAGCTTCATGCATGCTTGGTGGCGGTTTGAAAATGACTGGTCGCGCTTGCTGCACTATGCGATTGTGTTAGAACTTCAATATTAAGGTCCTCGAACTTTCCTTGGAAAATAGTTATATGAGCTACTATTTTGCTTTTTTTCCTTGGCGTTGAAATTGTCATATCTTAATGCAGCACCTCGATGGAATGGTGTTTCTACAATTATACCAAAGCTGTTAAATTTCAAGGTAATTTTTAATACTAAAATAAGATAAAACTTATAGCTTAAATGTTGCTTTGATTTTTTCCATTTGCGCGATAGCGCAACGGGTCATCTAGTACACATGAAGGAGAAGAGCTTGGAGGCTATGTTAGAGAATGGAGGAACATACCGATGTTACATATGTCGAAATCATAGAGGATCAAGTTAATTCGGGAGCACTTAACATGTCTGCTGACTATTAACAGGTATGATTTTCTGGGCAAAATTTACTAAGAGTAAGCTTCTTTGCTTGTAGCTAATATATCAGTCTGCTTCAAATTCTATTATGAAGTATAGAGCTAATTTTCTTCCGAAGTAGGCAGTTTAATTTCAGTATATCGAAACCTTATGTGTTTGATTATAAAAGTGAAGCCAAATAGTAAAGAGAAAACAAAAATGCCAAATAGTGAAGAGAAAACAAAAACTGTACAGGAAAGTCACCGCTGACTATTAAGTTAACTGGTCACAGGAATTAGAAGTAACTTAAAGATGTGTAAGATCAAGGGTTCCATTTAGTACATTGATTGCTATATTCGACATCAAATCTGATTAGGTAAAAACATTCCACAAAGCAGTTTAAGGTCATCTGTAAGGTGACGCCAACACGTAAATGCTACTATGACCCAACTGTGTTAGCACTATTTACATAAAACCACAGGCATAGTGCTAGCTTAACATGTATTGTAGGAGACATGCAGCAAGGAGGTCGATAAGTAACCTCTTTTTACCCTGGCTTACCACATGCCACCTTCTTAATATCTGAAAATGCACTGGTGGCACCCTCTTAAGACTAAGTATATAACCGATGCAAATTTTCTTTTAGTAAACGGTTTAGCTGTACTCGAATAGAATAAAGTTGTATAGGAGGAAATCATCACATACCCCAAAGTCCATCCAGCCACTGTGCTTTGGTCTTTACCGGCGAGGCGATACAATCTGATAGAATCAATCCACGCCAGAAAATCCCAGCGATAAATTAGTTGTGCCCTATAAATCATCAATGAAATATTAACATGGAGATTTTGTTTGTTGTGTGAACACTAAGGAGATGGGAGAGACATCTACAATATTAAAGGAAGACATCAGATTTGTAAAGTTTTCTATTTAGTGGTCAGTTGGGTACATCAAAATTTAGAGTGGCAACAACATAAATATACTATTTTCAGGACACTCGTGATGATAAGACCATGGCCTGAAATTATCAATCAAAGAGCATTGGTAAGACAGAGTGATCAAAGATAAATTACACATAAACCCTCCTAAACTCGACCAAATGAGAAAGATATTGCAGCAAATGAGAAACTGGTAGTGTTACTTAGCAATGTTGACAATGCATATGAATTGCAACTTTAATCAAAATAAAAATGAATTGCTTTCTGCCACCTCCCTAATTTTCAGGTGTAGTTGAAAAAAGAACCGCCAACTCAAAATATAACAAAGCTCCACCATTATGCCATACCCTATTAACTAAAGAGAAAGAGCATGAGGGGATTGAGGTTGGCGGCTAGGGTTTTCCCCCGTGGGCTGCACCTTTTATATGACCGCCGTGAAAGAATGGACGGCTAGGATTCGCTGGGAGGTGCCATAAAACGGACCTAATGTACAACGATGCAGAATACAAGTGCACCTGGGAGGTGCCATAAAACCGTGGGTATCCCAATTTGGATAAAAGATTGTCAACCAGAAGGAAAGGTGCACCTTTAATACACATGCTCAGCCGGCCTTCACCTATCTTCCATCTACTCAAAGCCAAGTCAAGGGCAGGGGAACGTAAATTAGATTGAGTGGGAGCCCCAAGACAAAATAAGAAGATATACTTTATGACCTTATGTACAACGATGCAAAATACAAGGGAGTAATTAATCCATACTTCCTGAACTTATAGACAAAGATGCAGAAGATAGAGGCATCAGCAAGATAGATCAATGGTATTGGTACCTTCGAAAGTGGCAAGGTCACCAGTGCCATTAGACAACAACAAGAATACCTCGGCAGCTACAACCTTAAGTCCAACGAAGGGGTCGATCCCATGTATCACTGTCTTCAGTGAGAAGCATATTAAATAATATATCAACAATACATTGTTCAAGACTCCATCACCCAAACACATATAGTACCTGTAAAGAACGGAAACATTACCAGCTGAACAATGAAATTTAAGTGCAGTTGCAGATACAAATAATATGCAATTGATAGGACCAGAAATTTCTATAAAACAATCTCACTAAATATGATGGTTGCTGACAACATATCATAACCAAAAAGGATATCAGAATGTGCAATTTGATGGTATATGTAGTAGCACTCAGAACTAAGGGTAAATGATAGTAAATAATGAAATTTACCTAGCACGTGTTCAAGTAGCTAAATAGTTCAAAACCTGAACTGAAAACATCACAGGGAGCTCCAAACAATAATATTTTGGTAAATTGTGCTTCAAACGATGAAAAGTAGGGAGGCACAATAAATAGGGCTTGCCCTCAAGATGGTCGCTAGGAAGATCAGGATCATTCCATAGGAGTCGAGCAGCTCGTTCCACATTTCACTGCAGCGTTCTAAGTAACCTGTTCCAAGCAAACAATGTATCATGTCAAACATCCTAAATATATTTATAACAAAGGATGAGCATATGAGAGATGGGTGTACACATGAATAACCAATATATAAGCCTTCAAAATTTTCATGTATCAATTTTGTCCGCGAATGGAGATGTATCTGAACCACAAACTCCATCCTTTTGCTTGATTGAGAAACCACTTCATATCCATGGTATCTAATTAGAGAAATTTTAGAAAAAGCAATAATTTAACCAACATGCATAAATATGGATTCCCAGGTTTACATCACATACATACAACAGCCCCTGCATAAATCCAATTTTTGAAGCCAAGTTATTTGCTAATTTCATACATCTAGGGACTATAACTAACACATCGATAAAGGTTATTAATCATAACATGAAAATCCATAGCAGATTAACCCCATCATGAAAAGCCATTAAGGCAAGCATCACTAAAACTTGCTAAAACATTCTAGGAAATAGCTGGACAATCAAGCAGGGGCTAAAGAGAACAACCCGCTCTGAACTAAATCATGATCTGTTCTAAGCTATAAGCTAATTAAAAAAAAGTATGTTGAAGGAGACCCCTTAATAAAATAAGGAAAGTTGACAGCAACAAATTAGAATAATGATGCAAAATAATTAATGAAGATCAATCATTTACCTCCCAAATATGGAGGAGAACCTTCTCTTCTTTTTTGGGCTGCATCCACAACAGCAACACAAATCAAAACCAATCGATTGATCAAAATAAACAAATTCGAGACGAGGCAATTATCATTGACAATATACTAATTAAAAACCCTTGAGCAGCAGAAGGTAGTAACCACTTAAATGTGATAACCTGAACAAGTGTTGGCGTCAGCCATCCAACCCATGCAGAAGCACGATCTCCTCGCCCATCTCTTGATGATACTGTTCAAAACTCCAAACAGTAAATTTAAATCTTACATCTGTCATTAGGAAAAAAAGAGTAAAAAACTTGAGATATAAGATAGTTCAGAAATGATCCTAGAAATCTAAGAAATATTATGTGATGCGTGTCTCAAAATATCCAGCACAAAACATCTTCCCCAGATCATATATTTCAGCAACGATAGAGACTGGTTGTCTTGCCCGACTGAGATAAAACGTAAAATATATTGAGTAGTTATTTTCAGAGATAAAAATCATGCTTGCATAAATCTAATTTCACATCAATCCACTTCTTCCATCTGAGCATAAACTTTAAGAACATCACCTATAGACGTGGTCTCGTGTCATGAAAGGTTGGAAACTAATCTAGCTAGTACGGGGCCAAAATACCATAATCCATGTTGCCCATTGGACACAGTTGCCCAGCAACATCCTACATATCTTCATAGAAGGAAAATCCTACCTGGTCAGTAGACTGTCCTCATATCCATTGCATATAGAAAAGAATCACCAACACATATGAACTCTAAATAAGAAGATAGAAGCAGTAGACATGGAGACGCTCAGGCCTATTAGTGGTAATCTGTACAGAAGAGCAAAAAAGAAACAAAATTAAACATTGAAAGAGTAGGCATTGCTAAAGCAGCAAGATAAGGGGGAAATGAGAACAAATTGGTCAGCAAACCTTAAAAGCTTGCAGAAACATCAACACATGGTTAGATTCAGTCATATATTCACCTCTGATTTCTTAACTTATTAAAAACCTGTACATGTATAAGAAATTCAAAACTAAACTGGTGGATGAGACACATCGCATGGTGTATTCAGTTTGACCACGGAAAAAAACAAGTGGCATGGCTCCACACAATAAAATCTGATATATGACGTTTGTAACTCCGATTATACTTACAGAATTCAGCCATTTACCTGATGCTCAACGTTGAATGTGCCTGATGCTCCACACAGAGAACTTTCAAATCATACTTGACCTTTTAGCATTGTCTGCTACTAATACTAAATTTTGAAATACACAGTTATAGAATGTACAATCATAATTGATATAGGTCTGCGGCTGCAATTTTTCTAAAAAAACCGATGAACTCAAGTTGTTTTCATGTGGCATTGCAATAGCCCACGGCCTCCGTGTGCTTCCATCCATCAGCAGGCAAACAATTAGAGAACCAAGAATACATCAAGGGAAAACATCAGAAATATAAGGAGAAACAAAGCAAAAAAGAGAACACCCAGTGGGCATTGAACTCATTCCTCTGACCTTGGTCGAGTTTCAACAAATAAACAAGTTGATGAGATTTTTTGCTGCTAAGGAAATAACCATCAACAGTTATAATAATATAATTTAGCATTTTGGAATAAACTTCTTGTAATTGTTTTATCAAAATAGAATGAACAAAAAACTTAATAGAACAAACTCATCTCCCTTTCTACCGTCGGTAGTATCACCCTTGATTATTAAAGTGGTGCATCTTATCTAGATGTACTCAAAACACAAAGTGTACATCGAGATGACTTTGTCACAAGCACAACCCAGTTTTGACATGCTAAATCATCTTGGGGAAAATAATTCCTTGCAAGTATAGGCTTTTTTACTTAGCACATATCATTGGATACTTCTTTGCTAACATATATACGAATGTGCATCAAAATTATGATGAATAACATGCTTTAGTTCATGGTTGACTCCCTCCTACAAATCCCCTTCTTAGGGCTTCTCTCCATACTCAGATCATGTCCTCAGATCCATGTCGAAACTGCAAATGTTAGCAGCGACTTAGACAAAACATCAACCATCTTTTCATTCTAAGATCAATCACAAGAGATACCCCCAGACAAAAAAATTTGGAGATCTGTGTGAAGCATCACCGAAATCAAACACCTTGTACCTCAGCAATGGAGGCAACAGTGAGATGTAAAGGGGGAAACAGAGAAGGACGTGCCTTGAGGTGGATTCCCATGATCTGCTCGTGGAGGGCCCTGAGGACATGCGAGGTAGGAGGCGGAAGCTGATCTTGCGGGCCAGCGAGACCCGCCACAGATCGGAGAAGGCCATGTGTGCAACCAATCCAGCTCCGCTGTTGCGCTGAGCCTCCGCCAGCGCCGCTCCTTCGTGCTCGCTCCTCCTTCGTCGCCAGCTCGCCCCGCGCATGCCTTGCGTGTGCGCGTGCCCGCTCGCTACCGACGATGAGGAGGCATCGCGCTGCAGGCTGCGCTCCATCGGAGCTGAGGAAGAGAGAGGGGCGGGAGCTGGCGGCGAGCGGGTGGGGATTGGCCTAGGGTTTGAGGGATTAGGAGAGGAAGGTCAGTGGGGATTGGGGGAGAAGAACGTGAGTGACGATTGGGTGGGTGGCCCTCCCCCCTGCAGAAACGTGAGTGGGGAATTGGGGATTGGCTGGGGATTGGCCCACAGCCATGTTTAACCAACCAGAAACCCACCCCAAGCGACTGACGAGTGGACCGTCCGAGCTGCGGGTCCCAAACGCAGAAGAAAGCAGGTACAAATTGGTTGTTGCATAACTTCAGCTAGAGAGGACAACCAGTTGGGGGCCGAAATGAATGGATGAGATCCACCAAATGACTCTAGATGGGAAGATCCAATGGCCACAATTCTCAAATCGTTGTGAGACCCCCTTTGGGGGGCATCAATTATACCTTTAGATGGTGATGGACCCCAAACCGATCGATGCCGGTAAGACATTTTACGCGTGTCCATTATACCGCTCTCTACTAATGTTTTTTCGAAAATGGGCTTTTTAATACTTGCGTAATAGATCCGGCCTCTGCATAACTAAGATGCACACAGCCGCACACGAATTAATCCGTTACAAATCCACACAATAGGGTTCAAAGATAAAACATAGTCGAACGAACGGTAACAAGAACTAGCTAGGTGGGTCTAGCTGAAGGTCACGCTGCCACCCATGTTGGGAGAAAATATCCCCTGCTGTATCCTCCAACCGTGAAGACACCTCTGTAAATAGGTCTCGGTGCTCCACACGCTGCAGCGGTATCCATGAGCGAAGCAAAGCTGTGCACCGGTAGATGACCTGCAAAAAGGAAGAAGAAATATTATTGAAAATCTTATCATTTCTACGTAGCCATAGCAACCAAATGATTGCAATCACTCTCATCCTAATAAGACATTTAAACCTAACATCCACACCATTAAGCCAGTTACCAAATAAATTGGCAACACTACGTGGTGGGTATAAGGTATACCCAATTTGGATGACTGACCATACAGACCTAACAAACTTACATTGGAAAAATAAGTGTTTAATAGTCTCGTCCTGATGACAGAAGACAGACTTTTTACTTCCATGCCAGTTGCGTTTGGCAAGATTATCTTTCGTAAGAATAAACCCTCGACGAAGATACCAGGCAAAGATTTTTGTTCTCAGAGGTATCTTCATCTTCCAAATCTTGGAGTTATTATCAACCGGGATATTAGGCTGAATTAGAGCATTGTACATGGAAGCCACTGAGAATGAACCATTCCCGGTAAGATTCCAGCGAAATTCATCCGGTCGAACTAACTCAAGACGTTGTAACAAATCCTGCCAAGAGGCTTGTCTGGGACCGATGAGACTTCTTCTAAACTCCACATTTGGTGGGAAATTTTCCAACACCTTTGCGATAGTATCGCCTTTGTGGCGCACAATATTGTACAAAGCCGGATATTGTTCTTGGAGTGTGGTATTACCCAACCATTTATCCTCTGTTATCACCAGATTTTAACCAAATCAGAGGTTGGCCGTGATTAAGATGGGCTTAGTAAATATACGTAGAAAATATTCATGAATCGGCCTTGTATAAAGAGTTTGGGCTGAATTGCCCGTGTATCTGTAAATATAGTAGGATACGTGTCGGTTAGGATTAAAAGGAAGAGTTTAGCTCGTACACAGTTGGGATTATTCCCACGTTAGAAAGTCTACGGACTATAAATATGTATCTAGGGTTATCGAGAAGGAAGACGAACACATCCACAACAAACCAATCTAGGCGCATCGCCACCCCTTGTTTCGAGGGTTTCTTCCGGGTAAGCGCTATGCTGCCTAGATCGCATCTTGCGATCTAGGAAGAATCTTGTTTATCTGTTGTTCATGTGTTGCTCGTACTGAAGCCTTTTTGATGGCGAGCAACACCGTTATCATGGATATATTAGGGTTAGCATCGGTACTCTCTCGATGTATTCGATTAGTCATGCTATTCCTGGATATCTAGCCACCCTTGTACCGATCTTAGGTGCAAGGGTGGCACCCTGCTTAGTCATTGTTTAGTAGATTCGATCCGTTATGATTGCTCCTTGTTCTTCAGGGATTAGTTTAATATCTACATAGTTAGGCCTTATAAACGGGTTGAAGGATCCAGTAGCACGTAGGGTATAGTTTGCTAGTCCTAAATAAGATGTTCCGGGAATCAACTCCGCGTTGGTTTTTAGGCCTTGTCTAGAGCTAGTTTATTATCACCTTTTGTGTCTGCCAGGCTCAATCACGTGTAGGACGTTCCGGTTATGTGGTGAAAACCCTAGATCGTCGTAGATTGTTTTAACTTAATATTGATCAAGCAGGACCACCATGTTATCGTAGATCTCATACGAATCATGGGTGGATCGGCTCCTTGAGCCGATTCACAGGACAACCTGAGAGCCGATCGAGGCTCCTATTTAATGTTTACGTGTATGCCAAGCAGGAGGCTAGTCGAAGCAATCCATCACCTTCCTGACCAGGTATAGGTCAGGTGACACGCCCTTGCACCAGCATCGGACGTGCGTGCCAGAGCTTTGCGGGCCGTCGATCTCGAGGGACCAGGACCCTCCAGCAGTCCTGGGAGCCTCCCGGCTCTTCGTGTTGCCCGTCGCTACTCGTCGGTGGGTTTTGGTGGTCAACACATTCTGGCACGCCCGGTGGGACATTCTTCTACAACAACTGCATCAACATCCGCATCAGAGATGGCGGAAGATCCAGTCACGTACGAGGAGCTGTCCGAGGAGTACAAGAAGAAGTACGACGAGATCAAAGCTCTCTTCGAAACCGACCTCATCGGCTCTTTCCAGAGGACCCACTCACACGGCATCAGGTGGAAAGGGTTCTCAGCTGAAGGCGCTCTCGATGGAGTGGATCTGTCTACTCCTTCAGAAGAACGCACCATGTCTCTACGTCGGGAGGTTAATCACATGGTAGCACATTCGCTACACCGCCATTCTGAGAGCCTGGTGAACGCTTTAGAGCGTGTTGCGCTGCGCGTGGTCTAGGAAATCATGAAGCATCAGTACTCTCCGTCAGGACCTGCCCTAGGGACTCACCAAGGAGAGAAACAATTCCAGACCCGGCCACCGCTGCCGTTCGCGCTAGCTGCACCAGAAGTGCCGAATTCACCGGCATACGTCGTCTACAAGATCGGTGGCGATCCTAGTGATTACCAGTTCTTGTATGAACCGCCTAAGGAGATCCCGCACGGATACATGTGCACATATGTGCCAGACTGCAATAACTGGGCGCGCACGAACCAGGTTGCAACAGTAGGGATTTCTGGAACAGCAGGAGGGGTTTCTGGATCGGATCCCGAGAAGCAGGCGTGGCTAGCTAAGTATGCCACTCCAACGAATCATCAAAGCTCAACTCCTGCAGCTAGCACCGTGGATCAGATCAGCGCAATCTTGAGGGACCAGTTCGGCATGGTGCCGAAGAGGAGGGCAATCAGCTACTCCAAGCCGTACCCCAAAGAGTATGATTTGATCCCACTACCACCCAAATATCGGCTCCCTGAATTTTCCAAGTTTAGTGGATCGGAAGGCTCTAGTTCAGTTGAGCATGTGAGGCGATATTTGGCGCAGTTGGGCATGATCTCAGCATCAGACGCATTACGTGTGAGGTTTTTCGCACAATCTCTCACAGGATCGGCTTTCGGGTGGTACACCTCGCTGCCACCAGATTCAATCCAGACTTGGAAGCAAATGGAAGAACAGTTCCACATGCAATATCACTCAGAAAGTTCCGAGGCTGGCATTGCCGATCTAGCACAAGTACGACAGAAGCGCGGAGAAACGGTATCTGAATATATTCAGCGCTTCAGGGCCGTCAGGAACCGATTCTATTCGGCTCGTATGAATGAAAAAGAGGCAGTCGATCTGGCAGTGGTGGGTCTTGCATCGCCGATCAAGGATATGGCTTCCCAAGCAGAGTACACTTCACTGGTGCATATGGTTCAGAAACTGTCATTATATGAACAGCGCCACCCAGAGTGGTACCAGGACAAGTTCAAGCGCGCGGTAGTCCTGGTTGAGACACAGGAAGATGAAGACTCTGCGGGAGATCAGGAGGTAGCCGTGGCTGAATGGACTCGGGGGGGCAAACCCCGTGTCCTGCAAATGGGTTAAACCACAAGGTCCTGCAAAAGGATTTGACTTCGACGTAAGCAAAGCTGAGCAGATTTTCGACCTCTTACTCAAGGAGAAGCAGCTGAAGTTACCCGAAGGCCATAAAATCCCTACGGCGCAAGAGATGAACGAAAGGCCATACTGCAAGTGGCATAACACGTTCACCCATACCACCAGCGACTGCAGGGTGTGGCGTCAGCAGATCCAAATGGCGATAGAACAAGCCCGTCTAATTTTCAGCCAGTACGCCATGAAAGTTGACACGCACCCCTTCCCTGCCGTTAACATGGTGGAGTGCACTTACCCTGGGAGGTGCCAGCCAGGTTTCTCGTTCGACATCAACATGGTAGGACCTGTGTACCACCCTGGTAAGGACAAAGGCGAGAGCAGCCGCTCTCGTGGCAAAGAAAAAGAGGAGGCCGTTCCACGTGACTGGCCCCAACGTAGTGACAAGCGCTAGATCACAGAGGAGCAAGTGAGGAACGTATGATACCAGCGACCTCTCTCCGAGCACCTCCTCAACAAATATGAGCGTCAGTATGACCAGCGCCGGCGATACGACAGCGATGATGAAAAAGATCGTCGGTCTAACGCAGATCACAGGAAACATCGTCGGTACGATCAAGACGACGAAAGGTATGAACGCCGTGCCAAGGAAAAATCAAGAGAGCAGGACGACGTGGACAGACACTGGGATTGTCCTTTCTTCAAGCATTGCTGGGATTCAGGGATGAGCCGATTGCCGACAATCGGCAACTGCCCAGAGTGTAGACAGAAAAAGAGGGACGCGGGAGATGTGTCAGTGTTCAAGCGTCTAGGGCCTCTCCCATCTCGGAACAAGCAAGCTGAGTCCTCTCGGGTGTAAGATCTCGAGGAGTTAGAAGATGACGATGAAGAAGAAGATAGATACCACCGGCCAAGGTGGTGCCCTGATGGACTCAGCCATTCTCAAAAGCGTAGGGTTCAGCGACTACGTAGCGTAGAGGAAGCCGAGAGACGATACCTGCACGCGTTAAGGAAAGCGCGGCCTGATTTGGCCGCAAAAATTCAGCAAACTCTCGACGAGGAGGGTCGTCCACAAAAAAGGAGTGGCGCCCCAAACAAAAGAAAGCCGATGATACGACATCGGCTGGCACGAACATGGTGTTCATTCTTCCATCGGAGTTTTGTGCTCCAGAAACAGAAGAGGCACCTATAGCACAGTTCGACTGCGGCCCACAGCCAGTTATCTTTGAGAAGCCACGAGAAAGGAGCTACAGGCATCTGAAGGCCCTGTACTTGAGAGGTTATGGGCAGCCTGTCAACAAGATGCTGGTCGACACGGGAGCAGCAGTCAATATAATGCCATACTCCATGCTACGTCGCTTGGGACGCTCTAGTGCAGACCTGATCAAGACCAACGTCACATTGAACGACTTCAACGGCCAAGCATCAGAAGCACAAGGCGTTCTGAACGTGGATTTAACTGTAGGCCGAAAGACCATCCCTACGTCATTCTTCATCGTCGACAGCAAAAGCACTTACGCTGTCCTGCTAGGGAGAGATTGGATCCACGCTAACTGTTGCATTCCATCCACAATGCACCAATGCTTGATACAGTGGGATGGAGATGAAGTGGAGGTCGTCCATGCAGATGATTCAGCCGAAATATCAACGGCTGGCATGAACATTTGGGAAACGGGAGGCCAAGAGCCACTCTCCGGAATCAGTTTGGACGGCTGCGAGTTCATCGACGTGACAAAAAACGGGGTGAGGCTGGTCTTGTCCACCGGCCTGACAGTATAACAAGAGTAAAGGCAACGGACATACGTGGCAAGGCCGATCCCTGCGATCGACCCCAGAAAATAAAAAGTGGTGATCTCATCTCAAGCATGTCACGTGGTCGTAGTAAAGCACGAACAAGGTGTAAACCTTCATTGAGCAATGCAATAAAAATGGGGGCTGATTCCAGCAATCAGCCCATACTATCCTCGCCATATGTTTTACCTGTGTTTAACATCGATCTAGCAGGCGACGGAAAGCTAGGGTATGGGTTTACATCGGCTGATGAACTAGAAGAGGTTGACATTGGTCCTGGGGATAAGCCACGACCAACTTTTATCAGCAAAAAGCTAGATCCACATCTCAGGAGCCAGATGATAGCTCTGTTAAAAGAATACCCAGATTGCTTTGCATGGGATTACACGGAGATGCCTGGGTTAGACAGGAGCATCATTGAGCATCGGCTCCCTCTCAAGAAATGATTTCGGCCGTTCCAGCAACGTGCACGTCAGATGAAGGCCGATATCCTAGAAGAAGTCAAGAAGGAGGTCGAGAAAATGTTGACCGCCGGATTCATCAAGCCATACAAACAGGATGACTCGAGAGCCGATATCTTCAATTACTTGAGAGATTCGGCTCGGGGGGCACATAACCCATGAACAGTGAAAAATCGGGGGCCGATGCACAAAAAATCGGCCAGTGAAAAAACAAATCAGAGCCTTATCAAGTTGATTAAGAGGAAAGTTGACGAGAACCCTAGGCGTTGGCACGAAGTATTGTCAGAAGCTTTGTGGGCCTACCGCATGTCATGCCATGGAGCTATAAAAACTTCACCATACCAGCTGGTCTATGGGCAGGAAGCCGTATTGCCTTGGGAAATTACGGCTGGATCGAGACGTGTTACGTTTCAGAATGATCTAACAGCTGAAGAATATGCAGCCCTGATGAGTGATACTATTGAGGATTCAACAGAACTCAGACTTTGGTCGTTGGAGAAGATTAAAGAAAACAAAGCCAAGGTAGCCCGTGCATACAATAAGAAGGTGAGACCAAAGGAGTTTCAGGTTGGTGATCTAGTATGGGAAGCTGTGTTGCCATTAGGGACTAAGGATAAAGAATATGGTAAATGGTCTCATAATTGGTACGGTCCGTACAAAGTCGACCAGGTCTTGAAGGGTAATGCATACATGCTCGAGCAGCTGGACGGTGTCAAATTCCCAGTAGCCGTCAATGGTCAACACCTCAAGAAATATTTCCCAAGCATGTGGGACGACGGACAGTGAAACATGGGGGCCGATGCATAAAATCGGCCAGTAAAATTTTTTTTATATACAAATCACAGCCGATGCACAGACATCGACTTTAGAAATATGGACACCAGTACAGCCGATGCACGGACATCGACTTCAGAATATAAAAAAAAGCCGATGTATAATCATCGACTCTAGAGGAACAAGCTCAATTGAGCAGATAACAGATTATTTTCAGGCCAAAGACCGTGGCATTGGGATGATTCTCCCATTGGATTCGCTGAGGAGTTGAATCTGTGCGTTTGAAATCTAAGGTTGGCATGGACACGGATTAAACTTGTTTGGACGGGAATTTGGGGAATCTGATTTTATTTTCTCAAACGAAGGTTGCAAGTTACTGTGCAGACAGGCAATTGATCTGGCCTTAGTCGCGATTCATGGAAAAGGCCGATGCGTTGCCATCGGCTCTTTGCGCGTTGACTTACTTTGGCAATCGGCAAATTTGATGAGAAAACAAAATGGATAGAGGAACATTTTCTTCATTAATAGAGGGGATTTCTTACAAAGAAAGAGCCGATTGCTCGAGAGAGGAAGAACAAAAGAAAGGTCTATTGACCAATCTGCTACTACTACTAGACCTATACTAATAGGTGCTGCTCTATGGGCCGTTGCTGCCCTCATCGTCATCGGAGCTGCCGTCGGCGCTGCTGCCGGCGGGCTCCTCGTCGCTGCTCCCGTAGCCCTCATTGGGGGCCTCCTCCTCGTCGTCGTCGTCGTCGTTGTCATCTGATCCGGCGCGGAAGCGCTTCGCCGGCGGGTAGTCTTCAAGGGAGTCGTCGTCCTCCTCTTCTTCCTCCTCCTCGGAGGAAGTGTAGTCGTCCCAGGAGAACGAGTCATCCTCGCTCTTCGCCTCCAGTTCCCCATCGGCAAGGAACTGGAGGTCATCGTCTCCGCTGGTCAAGGACTTGTCGTCCTCAGACCAGACGGAGGAGTCGTGGTCCTCCTGGTCCCATTCCTCCGGGGCGCGCTCGTTGTGCGCCGCCATCAGATCCCACTCCGGCGTGGGTTCGCGGGAGGAAGAAGAGGAGGAGGATTGGGAAGAAAGACCCGACGAGGCGGAGGAGGAGGAAGAGGAAGACATTGCTACAGGAGATGGGGGTTTTTTGGTGCCGATGGCTAGAAAAGAGCAAGGGGATGAAGAGGCGAACTGTTCGGCGCGGTTAAATAAAAGGGGATATAGTGGAGAATTAATGCCACAGCAGTTTCCGAGGAAGTGGTGCCAAAAGAAAAAAAAACTGTCAGATCACGCAGAGAAGTTGAGAAGGCAAGGCATCATGATGAAGGATACTGCGACGGTTCTGCTCTGCTACGACATGACCCGACGAAGTAAAAACAGAGTGGTTTTGGAATTATCATTACCAAAACCAGGGGGGCATGCGTTATCACCAGATTTTAACCAAATCAGAGGTGGGCCGTGATTGAGATGGGCTTAGTAAATATACGTAGAAAATATTCATGAATCGGCCTTGTATAAAGAGTTTGGGCTGAATTGCCCGTGTATCTGTAAATATAGTAGGATACGTGTCGGTTAGGATTGAAAGGAAGAGTTTAGCTCGTACACGGTTGGGATTATTCCCACATTAGACTATAAATATGTATCTAGGGTTATCGAGAAGGAAGACGAACACATCCACAACAAACCAATGTAGGCGCATCGTCACCCCTTGTTTCGAGGGTTTCTTCCGGGTAAGCGCTATGCTGCCTAGATCGCATCTTGCGATCTAGGCAGAATCTTGTTTATCTGTTGTTCATGTGTTGCTCGTACTGAAGCCTTTTTGATGGCGAGCAACACCGTTATCATGGATATATTAGGGTTAGCATCGGTACTCTCTCGATGTATTCGATTAGTCATGCTATTCCTGGATATCTAGCCACCCTTGTACCGATCTTAGGTGCAAGGGTGGCACCCTGCTTAGTCATTGTTTAGTAGATTCGATCCGTTACGATTGCTCCTGGTTCTTCAGGGATTAGTTTAATATCTACATAGTTAGGCCTTATAAACGGGTTGAAGGATCCAGTAGCACGTAGGGTATAGTTTGCTAGTCCTAAATAAGATGTTCCGGGAATCAACTCCGCGTTGGTTTTTAGGCCTTGTCTAGAGCTAGTTTATTATCACCTTTCGTGTCTGCCAGGCTCAATCACGTGTAGGACGTTCCGGTTATGTGGTGAAAACCCTAGATCGTCGTAGATTGTTTTAACTTAATATTGATCAAGCAGGACCACCATGTTATCGTAGATCTCATACGAATCATGGGTGGATCGGCTCCTTGAGCCAATTCACAGGACAACCTGAGAGCCGATCGAGGCTCGTATTTAATGTTTACGTGTATGCCATGCAGGAGACTAGTCGAAGCAATCCATCACCTTCCTGACCAGGTATAGGTCAGGTGGCACGCCCTTGCACCAGCATCGGACGTGCGTGCCGGAGCTTTGCGGGCCGTCGATCTCGAGGGACCAGGACCCTCCAGCATTCCTGGGAGCCTCCCGGCTCTTCGTGTTGCCCGTCGCTACTCGTCGGTGGGTTTTGGTGGTCAACATCCTCCTAGAAACGAATTTCTGATCCATCCTTTATAGAGAAAGAACCATATGGAAAGAAAAACTTATTTGTTTCCATAAGACCAGCCCAAAAATGTGAATCTCCTGGTCTCCAAATAACCTGAGATAAAGCCTTTGAGCCAATATACTTCCTCTTAAGGAGTGTTTGCCATATGCCCTCTTCGGTAAGTAGCTTATACAACCATTTACCGAGAAGTGCCATATTCTTGACCTGGAGATCTTGAATACCAAGTCCTCCATGATCTTTGGGCCGACACATCACACTCCATTTGGCCAGCCGATGTTTACGCTTCTCGCAATCCCCTTGCCAGAAGAATCTTGATCGGAAATAATACAACCGTTTTAAGACTCCTCTGGGAAGTTGGAAGAAAGATATCATATAGAGTACCATATTACTCAATACCGCATTTATGAGAACTAATGTTCCACCCAAGGACAGCAATTTACCTTTCCAACTACTTAATCTAATCTGAAGCCTTTCCTCAACCAATTTCCACTCAGCATTGGTAAGCCTCCGATAATGAATCAGAATTCCCAAGTACCTAATTGGAAATTGACCTTGGCCACAGCCAAATAGTTAAGCGTATTCCGCAACATGATCTTGGGCATCGCCAAAACAGAACAATTCACTTTTATGGAAATTTATTTTCAGACCCGACAAGAGCTCAAACGCAGAAAGCATTAACTTTAGGTTCCGAGCCTTGTCCATGTCGTGATCCATAAAAAGTATTGTATCGTCGGTGTATTGAAGAATGGTTAGCCCTCCATCAACCAGATGAGGAATGACCCCTTCAATTTGGCCCTGAGACTTTGCTCGTTCAATCAAGACAGCAAGCATATCAGCCACTATATTAAATAGCACTGGCGATAATGGATCTCCCTGTCTAAGTCCTTTCTTAGTCTGGAAATATTTGCCTACATCGTCATTGACTTTAATGGCAACACTTCCACCCGAGATAAAACTATTGATTAACGCATGCCACTCATCAGAGAAGCTTTTCATTCTGAGAGTTTGTTGCAAAAAGACCAATTAACCTTATCATAGGCCTTCTCAAAGTCAATCTTTAAGATGACGCCATTCAACTTCTTTCTATGCAATTCATGAACAGTTTCATGGAGGACAACAACCCCATCCAGAATATTCCGTCCTTGCATAAAAGCAGTTTGAGAAGGTCTAATGACATGGTCAGCCACCGAATTTAATCGGATCGTGGCAACCTTAGTGAATATTTTAAAGCTCACGTTAAGAAGACAGTTGAATCCTTTCTGCTTCATTAACCTTGGGCGATAAAATGATCTCACCAAAGTTGAGCATAAAAATCTCTAATTTCCCATCATGAAGATCCGCAAAAAGAGCAAGAAGGTCATCCTTGATGACATCCCAGAAAGATTGATAAAATTCAGCAGGGAAACCATCAGGGCCAGGGGGTTTATTATGCTCCATTTGGAAGACAGCTTTTCTTACTTCCTCCTCAGAGTAAGGCGAAGTGAGAAAACTATTCTTCGCTTGCGAGACTTGGGGGATATCCTCTGTTCTTGTCTCATCAAGCGAGAAATTGCTTTCCTCTGGGGCACCAAAAAGCCCTTTATAATAATTTGTGATAAACGACTTTAGCTGCTCATGACCCTCAATCGTGCCCTCGTCCTGAACAAGAGTACGGATAAGTTTCTTCCTGTATCTGCCATTGGTAACACAATGAAAGTACCTTGTATTCGAATCTCCTTCAAGAATAAATTGGGCCTTAGACCGTTGATACCATTTCAGCTCCTCCTCCCGCAGTAGTTTTGCGATTTTCGCATTTGATTGGATTTTTTGCTCAATCTCTTGTGCGGAAAGCGGTCTAACTTCTGCTTTGGCTTCGAGGTCATCTATAATAGATGAAAGTCGCTGATTTTGTTTTTTAAGAATACAAGTTGTATGCCGTGCCCATCCACCGAGGTGTTTGCGTACCGCACACATTTTATTATTCCACCTCTATATCAGAGACACACCCACAGCCGGTCTTTCCCATACCTTTTTAACCATGGTTTGAAAACCTTCTCGATTCAACCAACCGAGTTCAAATTTGAAACGGCGTTTAGTCGGAGGTCTAGGTAAACCAGTGGATAATAAGATGGGAGCATGATCCGAGAACCCAGCAATACGTTCTAGCGCGCGTACCATCACCATTGGGAAATTCAATTCCCAGTCGGTATCCATTAGTACGCGATCTAGCTTTTCATATGTTGGCTCCAGAAGACTGTTAGCCCAAGTAAATTATCTGCCAATCATTGACACCTCTCTCAAGTCCAAGCTTTCAATGACCGCGTTGAACAGGAAAGGCCAATGATTGTCAAAAATGCCCCTACTCTTCTCGCATGGAAATCTTAGCAAATTAAAATCCCCCCAATGAGAATTGGGTGAGGGTTTTCCTTTGCTAGGTTCACCAACTCACGAAGAAAGGAGGCCTTATGAGCTTCCTGAGCAGCACCATACATGGCTACAAGAATCCATATGAAATTGTCAGCTCTATTACGGATGTGGAATTTGATATGATATTCCCCAGTCGAATGTGCTAACACTTCCATAGAGTATGTTTTGACACCGAGTAAGATACCACCGGAATGCCCACGGGGTGGACAGGATAACCAAGTAAAGTCTATACCACTGGATATATGGTTCAGAAGACTTTGCGAGAAATCCCGTGGCCCCGTCTCAGAAATAGCCAAAAAAATTCAAACTATGATCCCTAATGCAATCGGCAAAATGTAAGTGTTTAGCCATGTCACCAAGACCTCTGCTATTCGCAAACATGCCATTCATTGGGAAACAATTGGATATTTGGGAATTTTTGACCGTTTCCGCGGTTTTTTATGAGAGGGAGATTTTGATTTCCGACGAGATGCCTTTAATTCATATAAAGAGTACATGTCATCCTCATCCAATCCCAACTCTGACACTGTTGGAGATATGCCCAAGAGGCAATAATAAAATAGTTATTATAATATATCTTTGTGTTTATGATAATGTTTGCATACCATGCTATAATTGTATTAACCGAAACATTGATACATGTGTGTTATGTGAACAACAAAGAGTCCCTAGTAAGCCTCTTGTATAACTAGCTTGTTGATTAGTACATGATCATGGTTTCGTGATCATGAACATTGGATGTTATTAATAACAAGGTTATGTCTTTTTTTTTTTGAGAAGAGGTTATGTCATTATATGAATGATGTAATGGACACACCCAATTAAGCGTAGCATAAGATCACGTCATTAAGTTATTTGCTATAAGCTTTCGATACATAGTTACCTAGTCCTTATGACCATGAGATCATGTAAATCACTTATACCGGAAAGGTACTTTGATTACATCAAACGCCACTGCGTAAATGGGTGGTTATAAAGGTGGGATTAAGTATCCGGAAAGTATGAGTTGAGGCATATGGATCAACAGTGGGATTTGTCCATCCCGATGACGGATAGATATACTCTGGGCCCTCTCGGTGGAATGTCGTCTAATGTCTTGCAAGCATATGAATAAGTTCATAAGAGACCACATACCACGGTACGAGTAAAGAGTACTTGTCAGGAGACGAGGTTGAACAAGGTATAGAGTGATACCGATGATCAAACCTCGGACAAGTAAAATATCGCGTGACAAAGGGAATTCGTATCGTATGTGAATGGTTCATTCGATCACTAAGTCATCGTTGAATATGTGGGAGCCATTATGGATCTCCAGATCCCGCTATTGGTTATTGGTCGGAGAGAAGTCTCAACCATGTCTACATAGTTCGCGAACCGTAGGGTGACACACTTAAGGTTTGATGTCGTTTAAGTAGATATGGAATATGGAATGGAGTTCGAATTTTTGTTCGGAGTCTCGGATGGGATCCAGGACATCACGAGGAGTTCCGGAATGGTCCGGAGAATAAGATTCATATATAGGAAGTCACTTTCCAAGTTTGGAAATGATCCGGTGAATTTATGGAAGGTGGTTTCTAGAATTATCCGGAATAAATCACTATGGAAGGAGGAGTCCCGGAGGGACTCCACAAACCCTAACCAGCCAACCAAGTGGGAGGGTGGAGTCCATGGTGGACTCCACCTCCTTGGCCGGCCAAGAGAAGGGGGAAAGGGGAGAGTCCCTGTCCCTCTAGGTTTCGTCCATAAGGCAGTTTTTCTGTTGGGGTCTTATTCGAAGACTTTGGGCAAACCCTTGGGATTCCACCTATATAATGAGGAGGAGAGGGAGGGGGCAGCCCATGGCTTGGCCGCACCACCCCTGCCCGTTCTTCTAGATTGCATCTTGGCTTGGATTGCGTTCTCGCGGTAGGAAATTTTTTGTTTTCTATGCAACGAATCCCTACAGTGGTATCAGAGCCGTGTCTATGCATAGATGGTTGCACGAGTAGAACACAATGGTTTTGTGGGCGTTGATGCTCTTGTTGTCTTTAGTTTGAGTACTTTGCATCTTTGTGGCATAGTGGGATGAAGCGGCTCGGACTAACTTTACATGACCGCGTTCATGAGACTTGTTCCTCGTTCGACATGCAACTTGTATTGCATAAGAGGCTTTGCGGGTGTCTGTCTCTCCTACTATAGTGAAGATTCAATTTACTCTTCTATTGACAACATTAGTATCACCGTTGTGGTTCATGTTCGTAGGTAGATTAGATCTTACTCGAAAACCCTAAACCACGTAAAATATGCAAACCAAATTAGAGACATCTAACTTGTTTTTGCAGGGTTTGGTGATGTGATATGGCCATAATGTGATGATGAATATGTATGAGATGATCATTATTTTATTGTGGCAACCGGCAGGAGCCTTATGGTTGTCTTTAAATTTCATGTTGAGTAGTATTTCAAAGTAGTTGTAATAGTTACTACATGAGGTGAACAACCAAGAAGACGGCGCCATGAACCTTGACGCTACGCCGACGATGATGGAGATCATGCCCGTTGATGATGGAGATCATGTCCGTGCTTTGGAGATGAAGATCAAAGGCGCAAAGACAAAAGGGCCATATCATATCACATATGAATTGCATGTGATGTTAATCCTTTATGCATCTTATTTTGCTTAGAACGCGACGGTAGCATTATAAGATGATCCCTCACATTAATATCAAGATAATAAAGTGTTCTCCCCTCGTATGCACCGTTGTACAGTTCGTCGTTTCGAAGCATCTCGTGATGATCGGATGTGATAGACTCAACGTTCACATACAACGGGTGTAAGCCATGTTGCACACGCGGAATACTTGGGTTTGCTTGACGAGCCTAGCATGTACAGACATGGCCTCGGGACAACGGAAACCGAAAGGTTGAACACGAGTCATATGGATGATATGATCAACATGTTGATGTTCACCATTGAAGCTACATCATCTCACGTGATGATCAGTTTTGGTGTAGTGGATTTGGATCGTGTACCACTTAACAACTATGAGGGATGTTGTATTAGTGGGAGTTCATTAGTAATTAGATTAAAACATGAACTAATTATCATAAACATAGTCTGAATAGTATTTTGAATTAATTTTGTAGTGTTGGCATCCGTTTTCTACCATGCGCTAGTCTTGTTATTGAGATAGAAATACTGTTAAAATCTGACAAGAAACTTTACGGATTGGTACCGTATTGTTAAAGAATCAAGAATTGATTAAGTCCTATTGCAAACTTTTAGTAAACCTCACATTGTTGATTCAAAGAGCTATGGTTTCAATTAGTACCTAAAGTTATCTTGTCTCCGTGAAACTTGAAGTTCAAATCTGTTTGAAAAGTAAGGAGCTGAAAATTTAGTTTTCAAAAATAATCAAGGTATGAGATATATGTGATATCTAAGACCTTATTGCAAGATGATAGAATATAAATTTGGTGATACTACATAAACTCATAAGTTTTATGGGAATGTGTGAAGGTTGAAGACGCCAGGCGTCATAATCCTCCAACTATTGGGGCACTAATAATATTCACATATCCATGAAGTTATCATCCTTAGTATGCACCATTGCTAAAACTCGTCGTTTCGAAGCATCACGTGATGATCGGGTGTGATAGATTCTACGTGTACATACAACGGGTGCAAGCCAGATTTGCACATGCGAATACCAAGGTTAAAACTTTACGAGCCTAGCATGTACAGACATGGTCTCGGAAAGTCGTCATGAAATGATGGATAAAATTATGAGTGAAATTGTTCATCATATTACAAAGTTACTAATAGTGAAATCTGAAACACTTGTCATATGATGATCAACTTAAAGTAAGAACCTCAAGGTTATTGGTATTTGACCAACAAACCTAGAAGTTAATAAATGTTAAAGTGTTTTTCTGAATAATGAGGAAAGCTAAAAGAGAAACTGCAAAAGATATTTTGGTAAAAAGAAAAGAAAAGACTAGAAAGTCTAGCTCAGATGTATATAAATGATATACATGTTATGGTTGTATTCCTAGTTAAGTCACACTATGAAATTCTTGGGTATTAGTACTATATTGGTTGGTATGAAGTGTCATACAAAACAACGCAATACAAGAATACAATGGCCTAAGTGACTGACAAGGAATATGATAGGAATGCACGTCTAGAACAAAATAAAGTGTTATTATGTTCGCATTCTATCTAGCCCTTAGAATTTATAATAAAGAACTTAATAATTGTTATTTTGCTCTGGTCAAATGAAAACAATGAGTTGTTCAAATTATGACATTACTCCATGTACGATGGATAAGTTATTATAAATCTTAATGGTGAAACACACATACATAACACTGACGCTAAAATGCCATAAGGCAAATGATTTGAATTCCACTTATTTGTGGAACCGCCATTTAGGTCATGTTAGAAAGGAACGCATGAAGGAACTCCATGCAAATGGATTTTTGGAGTCATTTGATTTTTGAATCATTTGGCGCTTGCAAATCTTTTCTAAAGAGAATGATTAAAATACCGTTCATAGGCCAAGAGTTGAACGGGCAACTAACTTAGTGAAAACATACATAATGATATATGTGGTTCACTGGGCATAGTTGTGTGCGGGAGATTCTTCTACTTCATGAAAACTTCCAACAATGAATTGAGTATATATGTGGATATATTCTATAAGGAAGAAGTTTGAAACATTTGAATGGATTCAAATAAATTTTAACATGAAGTGGAAATCATCGTAATAGAAAAGTCAAATATCTATGATTGGATCATGGTGGAAATATTTGAATTACGAGTTTTAGCGAACATCTAAGAGAGTCATGAAATTGTTCTACAACTCACATTTCTTGGAGTATCATAATGATGATATAGTATCCGAGAGATGTATCCAAACCTTGTTGGATTAATGATGAGATAAAATATTATGACGCCATTATATTTTTGTGGATTATGCTTTAGTGACTACCGCTTTTACACTAAATAGAGCATCATCATGATCCGTAGAAATGACACCATACGAGTTATGGCATGGGTATGAATCCTAATAGTCTTTTCTTAAAATTTTGGTATGCATAGCATAAGTAAATAAGTTTACAACCAAAATCGGATGAATGTCTTTGTTGGTTATCCCAGAGAATTGATTGGGAATTCTTCCGACTATGGAGACAAAAGTGTTTGTCAATGTTTCTTATTTCCAAGAAATTGTTTCTAGCGAAGTATTTGAGTGGGAGGACAATAGAACTTGATAAGGTTTATGAACCTGAGCATAATGATCAGAGTAGCGCAGCATCGGAATTGGTTCCGGAAGCGACCACGACGATCATGGCTCCCATAACTACAAAGTGTTTTAGCCATGGAGATCGAAGTACATATTGAACCTTGTAGGTATGGTTTACTTTGTGATCAAATAAATGATTTGTGGACAAAGGATTGATTTTGAACAATGATAAACCAACTACAAACAAAGAAGTTATGATGGGCCCTGACTCTGTTAAAATGGCTATACGCCATGAAATCCAAGATAGATGAATACTTTTTGAAAGTAAATGGATCTATAGACTTGGATAAAATATCCTTGAAGAAGCTCGACTTGTCAAAAAATTGTTTACGACAAAGTTCAAAGAGTTGACTACGATAAGATTAGATCTTCCGTAGCAATGCTTATAGTCTATGTGGATTATTCTAGTAATCACTACATATTTCTTTTATGAGATATGCTAGTAGGATGGAAAAATACATTACTTATCAGAAGTATGTATTAAAGGTGTATACAAGATACAACCAAGAGTTTTGCTGGTCCATGGAATACTAGATAGGTATACAAACTTCAAATGGATGAAGTGAGTATCGCGGAGTTGGAATCTTCACCAGATGAAATAGTCAAAGAGTTTTTGATTTCATCAGAGACGATGAAGAGGCTTGCATTTGCAAGAAATTAATTGGGAGCGCTGAGACATATTTATAATACTTATGAAGATGACATATAGTTGGTTATAAATGATGTAATTATATACTTGATTAAAATGTTTCATTGAAAATTAACTTCAATGAAAGGATATGGACTGAAACATATTTAGTGTCAAGATCTATGAAGATAGATTGAAACACATAATAAGTTTAAGTCAAAGTACATAGAATGGATATTGAAGTAGTTCAATATAGAAATATTAAGAAAATGTTCTTGTCATGTGAAGGTTTAACAAGACTTGAGTGTATCTGACACTCGATGAGTAAAAACACATGAGTGATTTTAGATCATGAATAATATGTACAAAATCAGATATCTTGTGCTCTAAAAAGTTAGGAGCATATACCAGAATGATTCATGTGATGATCATTGAAAAACAGTAAGAATATTCTTGAAATACTTAAGAAGAACCAAGAATATATATATATATATAGTTTTATATGAAGAAATGACAAACAAATCACTGTAAAGTGTTGCACCGATATTTGTTTTGTCACATATAAAAAAAAAATTCAATCTCAATTTAGACTAAGTGTGGTTTAAAAGGTAGCACAATGAGCTAGAAGTTGTCTATGCTAGATTTAGATATTGTGACGGATTCTACAAAAGAAGGCAGAGTATGTCATTGTTTTGACAATGACAAAGGATGTTAATTCAAGAGGTTCTTTGAGAACTTGGTGTAGTTCCGACAGAGTCAGAACTTTGAAGCTATATTGTGTGTGACAATATTAGTGACATATTTCAGACCGCGGAATTAAGGTTCCACCAGAAGACCAAACATATTTAATGCCGACTCATTTGGAAATGAGTGATGCGTTGAGACGCAAATGAATTACAAAATACATACGTTTCTGAGCGTGTCAGATCCGTTGACTAAAACCTCTCCCGTGAGCAATACATGATAAAGCACCGGAAGGCCAAGGTGTTATATCTTTACAAATGTAAACTAGATTATTGACTCTAGTGCAAGTGGAGACTGTTGGAGATATGCCCAAGAGGCAATAATAAAATAAATATTATAATATATCTTTGTGTTTATGATAATGTTTACATACCATGCTATAATTGTATTAACCGAAACATTGATACATGTGTGTTATGTGAACAACAAAGAGTCCCTAGTAAGCCTCTTGTATAACTAGCTTGTTGATTAGTAGATGATCATGGTTTCGTGATCATGAACATTGGATGTTATTAATAACAAGGTTATGTCATTATATGAATGATGTAATGGACACACCCAATTAAGCGTAGCATAAGATCACGTCATTAAGTTATTTGCTATAAGCTTTCGATACATAGTTACCTAGTCCTTATGACCATGAGATCATGTAAATCACTTATACCGGAAAGGTACTTTGATTACATCAAACGCCACTGCGTAAATGGGTGGTTATAAAGGTGGGATTAAGTATCCGGAAAGTATGAGTTGAGTCATATGGATCAACAGTGGGATTTGTCCATCCCGATGACGGATAGATATACTCTGGGCCCTCTCGGTGGAATGTCGTCTAATGTATTGCAAGCATATGAATAAGTTCATAAGAGACCACATACCACGGTACGAGTAAAGAGTACTTGTCAGGAGACGAGGTTGAACAAGGTATAGAGTGATACCGATGATCAAACCTCAGACAAGTAAAATATCGCGTGACAAAGGGAATTGGTATCATATGTGAATGGTTCATTCGATCACTAAGTCATCGTTGAATATGTGGGAGTCATTATGGATCTCCAGATCCCGCTATTGGTTATTGGTCGGAGAGAAGTCTCAACCATGTCTACATAGTTCGCGAACCGTAGGGTGACACACTTAAGGTTTGATGTCGTTTAAGTAGATATGGAATATGGAATAGAGTTCGAATTTTTGTTCGGAGTATCGGATGGGATCCAGGACATCACGAGGAGTTCCGGAATGGTCCGGAGAATAAGATTCATATATAGGAAGTCACTTTCCAAGTTTGGAAATGATCCGGTGAATTTATGGAAGGTGGTTTCTAGAATTATCCGGAATAAATCACTATGGAAGGAGGAGTCCCGGAGGGACTCCACAAACCCTAACCAGCCAACCAAGTGGGAGGGTGGAGTCCATGGTGGACTCCACCTCCTTGGCCGTCCAAGAAAAGGGGGAAAGGGGAGAGTCCCTGTCCCTCTAGGTTATGTCCATAAGGCAGTTTTTCTGTTGGGGTCTTATTCGAAGACTTTGGGCAAACCCTTAGGATTCCACCTATATAATGAGGAGGAGAGGGAGGGGCAGCCCATGGCTTGGCCGCACCACCCCTGCCCCCTTGAGGCCGGCGCCCATAGCCCCCTCTCCCAAACCCTAGCCTCCCCTCCTCCACATACAAACTCCCGCAGCGCATAGGCGAAGCCCTGCCGGAGTTCTCCACCACCACCGCCACCACGCCGTCGTGCTGCCGGGATTCCGAGAAGGATCTACTACTTCCGCTGCCCGCTGGAACGGGGAGAAGGACGTCGTCTTCATCAACACCGAACGTGTGACCGAGTACGGAGGTGCTGCCCGATCGTGGCACCGTGATCAAGATCTTCTACGCGCTTTTGCAAGCGGCAAGTGATCATCTACCGCATCAATAAGAGCCTACTCTTATAGGCTTTGGAAATCTTCAAGGGTGAGTCTTGATCATCCCCTCGTTGCTCCCGTCTTCTAGATTGCATCTTGGCTTGGATTGCGTTCTCGCGGTAGGAAATTTTTTGTTTTCTATGCAACGAATCCCTACAGACACCTCACCAACTAGATGAGAAAGAAGCTGACCATCTGATGTGGCAATCGCATCCTCATCCAAGTAAGTGGAGTCCAACCTAGTCGAAGCTTTTGGAATAACCGTAAAACGATCAAATTCCATATGCTTCAAGACTCTAGTTGAAACAGAAATCTCCTTATCTGATCCACCAAGACTAACTCCTAAACCATTAAGCTTAGAACAAATAACTGGTGATGAAAAGGATAAAAAAGATTTGAATTTATGAGAAGAGATCATACCATCGAAGTCGAGATTTTTAGCCGCCTTTCGGCGCATTGCCTTTTGCATGGTATCCTCATCTGTCACCGCCCCACCACCCGCATCCACCCCAAACCTCCCACTCCGCCTAACCGGAGTGACGTACCCATCATGGTAGTCACTCGATGGTACAAGAGTGGGCGACTGAACAGGCGCACCCCTATGACGTTGCGACAACAATACTGGGGTGTCATCGGGGACATAGGCGTAGAGTGCAGAGAAGGTGATAGAACCGGCAGCGGTGAGGAAGAGGTATCCAACGATGTGGAGGGTGCCACCATCGAAGAAGAAGGAAGGGGGACCGGGGCTGACCATGCCACTGAAGCATCCGCCCCGAGCCCACCCCTCCCAAAGACGATGCCGAAACCTCGGTGGTGTGGGGCAAAGGCGATGTAGCAGCCCCACACACTACAGCTATCTCGTCTCCTCCCCCCACCGTCTCCTCCGACACCACCGCCGACGCAGTGGCGGCTGTGGGAGGGGGCACCGTCGATGTAGCAGCCCCCTCTACCACCGCTGCACCACCTGCATGGAGAGGCGACGGCGCAGCAGCCGCCCCCTCCAACTGAGTTGAAGAAGAGAAAGAGGGGGACGGCGATGACGTAGCAGCCGCCTCCTCCTCCGGCTGCACCTGCACGGACTCTGCAGGCCGGGGTGAGGATGAGAACACCCCCAGCGCCACATGCACATCCACATGTGTAGACGAAAGGTCAACGTCCATAGCAAATGGAGGCGACGTAGGTGTCCCCACTAGCTGCGGCGAAACTCTACGAATCATGTCAACAATCTCCCTGCCTCTCGGAGTCCTCAGGCTAGCATTATATGGTGTAATGACTGGGCATAAAACATGTGCAACATGTACCGACTTTCCTGGAATAGTTGAGGAAGAGGGCGCAGAAGTGTCCATCTCCATACTAGAAATACCGGTCGCGGGTGCTCCAGATGGGCCAGCGGGGTCAACATTCTTGTCATTACCCATGTCATCCTCATCCATATCATCACCCTTCCGCCTCCAGAAAAACTGAGATAAAGACGGATCCGCAACAAACTCTGCCGGCTCTCGACGGAACACAAAGCTGAATAACTGCAGCCTAACAGCACAAGCCACGGCTAGGAACGGACCAATGTCATCAGTTTGTGCCTCCAACGCCTTAGGATTGACCATAGCAACAAGAATACGCACAACCCCACGGCTCCTCATAGTGACAAGATCAACATCCAATGGAACACCAAGAAGAGTCCCAACCGCCCATAAACCATGGAAGTGCCTCACTGTGTAAGGTACCCCCTCCACGTGAACCCAGACAGGAATGAGTTCAGATTTGTGTTGTATGTCCTAAGGCTTCCAAATCGTGACCGAAGCTGTACCCTTATGAGCCGGCACACCCATCTGAAAACCATCAACACGCTGAAGATCTGCCGCCGTTGGAAAGCCAATGAGAAAAGCGTCATCCCTGTGTGCAACCGCCTCCCACTTCCACTGGCCATTAAGCGGACAAATCCTCTTCATCAGATCTTGAATCGCCTTTGCCGATACCTTGTCCCCTGAGATGGACACCAGAGCTGTAGGAGAGCAAGTCGGTGCAAGATGAGCCTTATGGACACTATCAGGCAAACAAAGCAGAGTATTGTCAGTCCCTTCTCCTGCAACAAAAGCCAAAGGGCGAGGGAGGCGCAGTGACGGACATCTCAAAGTAGGGTGCTTGAAATTATCACAAACCAAACAGTAATGCTGAACCATACAATCATTGGTGGCATGAGAATCGACTGCGCATTTCCAGCATTTCCCGGACTTCTTCCCTTTACCTTGAGCTTCATCAGACACCACCGCAGGGACCGAAACAAATGGGGCCACCAATCCCGCAGATACCTCCGGGAGTGCTGCAGCAGCCTCCACCATCCCTCCTACGCCACCCACCGATAACTCAGGCTGCTGAGGAAACTGAGATTGTTGCACAACCTGCACCGGCTGCCCACCCTTCTTCTTCTTACGCTTGTTTCTTGACCCAACCTGCCCCGGTGCCACAGCTGGTGGAGGCACGACCTGCTGCTGTTGGTACTGACCAAGCGACGGTTGAGGGAACTGTTGTTGCTGAGGCTGAAAACTTGGTGGAACAAAAGGGCGCTATTGCATAAAATGCTGCGAAACTTGCGGAAAATAAGCCGGCAGCCCAAGCTGCCTTGAGGAAGGCTGCAACGGATGGAGCGGCAGCATCGCGGTGGGCTGATACTGAGGAAATGGGGGCTGGTTCAGCCCACCCTTCCCATGGAACTGCTGCTGCGTGAAGGGCAATTGCATGTTGAGCATGCCCCCTGGCGGAGGCTGTTGTTGATGAAGAAAAGCACTCGGCGCTGCAGTTCATGGCGGCTGCGTAATGACTGGAGGAGGCAGACACGCTGCAGACGGCCCGGGCGCTGCCCTTGTCCCTCCACCCTGCGTGGACGCTCCCGCTGCGGCACCCGACGTCACCGCCGCGGGTGGCCGGGGATCCGTCATGGCACCCGCCACCGAGAGCAAGGCCACGGCCAGGTAGGAGCGCCGCTCGGGGGACCAGGGCGGAGGAAGGGCAGACGAGGCAGATGGAGGACGCAGCGGAGAAGAGCTTGACTTGGCGAAGAACTCGATCGGGGGCGACGAAGACGGCGTGACAGACGATCGCGAAGGAGTCTGGACGAACCGAGGAACCCTACGCCTCCGCCGCCTCAAGTGGGTCCACCCAACTGGCACCACCAGGTCCACCTCCCTGACGGGCCCATCGAGGGCATGCAAGCCCACGATCGCGGCGTCCCCAGGCTGGCGATCCGTTGGCGCAAACACGGCATCATCGCTCGGGGCAACCGTCGTCTCCACGTCCTCGGGCGTGATCAGTGACGACCTTGAAACGACATGCATGGCCGTGCTCGGCACAGAACTCGGCGAAAACACGGAGGCCGTCGCATCGATGAAGTGACCGATGACCGGCAGCAGTGTCACACGTCGGCGCGGCAGAGGACCACGCCAACTCCCGACCCTCGGAGGCCGAGATAGGCATAGCCCCAATGGAGAGGCTGATGCGGAACTCCCTCCATGACGCGCCGCTCTCCGCACCATGGCCGGAGACGAAGGCGCCGACCTGCACAACCGAAACCCATTAGCTTGCGTACCTGACGGCACCGATCCCGACGTGGAGCGCCTTTCCCAGAATCTCGACGAAGGTGAGGGAAATCCTGCATCCGCTTGTAAGGGAGGAACCCACTAGATCCTCCTAGGTTGATGCCCGATCTTTCACAGCGAGAACCTGGGGTAATAAATCCTCCCAACAACGCGATGAACGCAGCCTGGAGAAGAGGGAACGAATCCAGCAAGCAACGGATCGATGAACGATACGCATCAAACCTCGAGCTAGATAATCCTTGATGAACACAAGAACCTTCGCATCGGATAATATAGATAAACGGCACCGCCGTACCCCCGGAGGGATGATACACGTGAACACACGCAACTAGGTAAAACCTAAACTAGACACTAAACTTGAACTGTCCTAAACCCTAGCCGCCCCACCTCCTTATATGAGGGGGAGGGTGGCCGGCCAGCCCTTGCTGGGCTGGGGCGTCCCACTATGGGCCTCTGTAACTTGGTTGGACAGGCCCAAACCAAGACTGACTCGATTTATTAAAAATCCCTAATTGGTCCAAATATGACCATTACATAAACTAAGATAATTAAGCTGGTGGAGTCCTGAATCTGGGCTCCACATAGGCCTCCATGCCCGTATCATCCTCCCCCCTTCAAGAAGCGTTGTCCCCAACGTGTGAGGGTCTTTTGGAAAAGGTGACGTGATATGAACATGACACGTCCTCGCCGGCCTCAAGTCTTGCTTTCTTGCCTTCCACACCACATCCTCCCTCGCGGCCTTCTCGACTTGATACAACACTTGGTGCCTCCTTTCTTCTCCACATGAGCTTGGACTTCGGCGTCCATTCCTTCTTCTTGCGAGGTTTTGATGGACCCCTGTGTTGCTGCACATGACCCTGCACAAGATGTGTAATTCCTGGGCCCCATAGATGTCTCACACGTCCATCCTTGCCTCGATGCAACCGCGGTGTCGCGGAAAACTGGACTGCAATACTCTAGTACGGTAGTGCCGCTGCCCACTGTCTCCACTGACGCGCTCGCCTCCCACTCCTTCCACGCGCATCTGCGCCACATGTACTGAGACATCATCAGCACAAACATCATCATTCTGTATACTGGCATCAACACAAACTGGAACTGTAGCAGATGCTGCAACATCCACATCAACAACAAGTGTAGCTTCATCCGGCTTGTCACCAACAAGAACTGGCTTGTCATCTACAGGCATGGCTGAAACATCACCAACATCGATGTTCGGAACATCATGCACCTCTAGCTGCACTTTAGGCTTGTGCAACTTCTCCTTACGCACCACTAACTCCACATCGGACTTGATATGATCATCACCCATAGACTTCAAAGTCCGCTGTTTGCCACCATGCATAAAAGAATATGTATTTGCTCACCCAGCATGTGTCACATTGTGATCATACTGCCAAGGACGCCCAAGTAGCAATCCACACACCTCCAATGGCAACACATCGCACTCTATCTCATCAACATAATCATCAACTGTAAATGGCACACGCATCTTGTGAGTTATCTTCAGCATATCACAACTATTTAACCACTCAAGACATTTAGGTTCAGGAAGATGCCATGTAGACAACCCCAAATGCTGCCACCATCGCCTTGCTAATGCCATTAGTACAACTACCACCATCAATCATCAACTTGCAAGCCTTGCCCTTGATAATGCACTGAGTCTGAAACAAACTCCACCGCTGACCCTCGTCAACTGTCTTGCAAGCATCACTGAGTTGCATATTCAGCCCGCTCAATGGTACATCCTCCTCAACAGTCACAACAGTGCTCTTGGTATCAGAGCCAGGTTTCCTCTCCTCAGTGATTGTCTGTACTGGAACAACCTCCTCCACGGCAGTGTTAGAGCACACCACCGGCGTACTCAAGCGTGCACACTTAAAGCTATGACGCAGAAACCGCTCGAAATCTGACCAACTAGACTGTACACCAATGATACCCTGAACTATGAGAGCATTACGGTACCAACTAGCCACAACATCATCAATACGCCTGTATGCAAGATCAAACTCAATTTGGCCACCGAACGTACTATCGAAGGCCTTGCATCTCTCAAAACCACCGTCCATATGTGACTCCCAAATCTAAAATTCCATAGATGTCGCGGAACTAGACAACCTCCACTTGATTGTAGATGCATCAATTGGTTTACCTGTCCTCATACCGAGGTAGTCATAGTAGATGTCTGCCTTCCAACCCAGAGCACGCACTTGTAATGTAAGCGTAGACGAAACAGCTGAAATATCAGCAGCAGCACTGGTTTTCATCGCCGAAGAAACAGAACCAGCAGCAGCCTGCCCGGCCCAGAGCCCGGCTGAACCGGCCGGTCCGGTCTGGGACCCGGTAAAACCGGCCTGGGGACCGGTTGGTCCGGCCTGGGGACCGGTTGGTCCGGCCTGGTGACCGGTTCGGCGCCCTGGAGCCCCTGGATCAGGCCCGGTTGGCACCGGTCTGGAATCCGGTTTTGGCCAGGTAGGCCGGCCTGGAACCCGGTTGGACCGGGTCTGGGACTGGCCCGGCCGGTCCTGGGTCAGGTTGACCGGTCCGGAGACCGGATCTGGTCGTGAATCAGCTTCTTCTTCCCGATTCCAGACGCGATTTTTCGCGATTTTGACCTCCGAAACAGCCATGGATGACCTGCAAACTGCACCAGAACAACTCCAAACTTCCTCCAATGAACCTCCTTCGACCGAGAGCCAAGCTCCACCGATCTAGAGCCAATCTTCTCCGATGCAAACCGATCCAAAGAGATCGATCAACAAAACCTCGTTGTGAGCAACCGAGAAAACTGATAACACATGATAAGGGAGGAACCCACTGGATCCTCCTAGGTTGATGCCCGATCTTTCATAGCGAGAACCTGGGTTAATAAATCATCCCAACAATGCGATGAACGCAGCCTGGAGAAGAGGGACGAATCCAGCAAGCAACGGATCAATGAACGATACGCCTCAAGCCTCGAGCTAGATAATCCTTGATGAACACAAGAACCTTCGCAGCGGATAATATAGATAAACGGCAGCGCCGTACCCCCGGAGGGATGATACACGTGAACACACGCAACTAGGTAAAACCTAAACTTTAGACTAAACTTGAACTGTCCTAAACCCACTACTAGGAAAAAGGCAATCAGTGGCGCACCACTTTTACCCATCAGTGGCGCACTAGTGGTGCGCCACTGCTATCACGCCACTGCTAACTTTTAGTAGTGGCGTTCTAGTGGTGCGCCATTGCTATTTGGCTTAGCAGTGGCGCACCAGGTAGTGCGCCACTACTAGCTTCATGGTGTGCCACTCCTAAACGTCTGAGGTGCGCCACTGGATAGAAAAAAGGTGCGCCACTACTAAAATTTGAAATTTCTAGATCTGGCACATTTTGTTTCGAATTTTTTTGGCTCGTTATTTTTTCTCGTTCTTGTTGCTAGAATTATTTGTGCAATGTTCATTCTCATTTTTCTTAGCCTAGCCGCCGGTGATGATGGATGAGGGACGTAGGAGAGGTGAAGAGAGGTGAGGAGATGTAGGAGAGGATGAACAAGAGGACGAAGGCCAGAGGTAATGGAGGCTAGAGGGTCGCCGAAGGGTCGTCGGAGAGTAAGGTCACAGGAGGTCACCATTGTCGTTGCCTAATCGACGGTACCCCGGAGGAGGGATCCTCACGAGGGGGAGAAGAAGTAGGGGCCATAGGGTGGAGTGCACACGGGACGGTGGTACGCGATTTACCCAGCTTCGGAACACCTGCACGATGACAGGGCCTACTGCTGCTTGTCTAGAATTATCTGGGCGCTTTCACGATGTTACAATGAGTTGATGTTCTGCCTCTAGGGCTCCCAGGATCCGGCTTATAAAGGCGCACGGATCTAGGGTTTACATGGAGAGTCCTACCCGGATACAGGTTACCTAACTACGGTACAATGTCTTGCCGTGTACGCCAAGGATCCGCCCTTCCATCTATGTCGTACCGGATCCGGGTCCCTTAATGGGCCTCCGTAGATCCGGGTTCCTCCTCAATGTCGGTTGGATCCGGCTCCCTGCTCCTGGGCCGAACATCTTCCATCAGGATCAACAGCAACTGGGCCGCCCGATGGGCCACATGCCTCATCACCATCTGTGGGCCACCCGGGCTTGCCGGATATAGGCACTGTCGATGGTACACCCATGAAGTATACCCACAACAGTAGCCCCCAGAGTTCTCCGAATTTCACCTGCTGTTTCCGCCTTGCTAGTCCATCATGATCTCCGGCAAATGTTGGTAACGCGGAGAAACTTGAAGAACTCCAACTTCACATTTTCTTCCTTTCTCAACTTTTAGTCGGAAAATGCTCCCATCCTGCGGGACTTCATCCATCGACGTTCCGAAGAACATTTCCGGGTTACTCCCTGCTCGCAAATGAGAGCCAACTTATCCTCACGCAGTTACCCGGAATCTTAAAAGACTCAAACGGTTCCGCCAATTCTGGCGCCATTTTCGCGCGGTTTGTGCGGTAACTTATCTCTAGCCATTTTTACCGTTTAGGGTTTAGGACACGTGTCGAGCATCCAACGGTGCGACGCTTGCGTTCCGACCACAGGATGCGGAACACGAATCTCGTCCCACCGGCCTATAAATATCCGCCGTCGACGCCTTAACCCTCATTCACCCCCCTCTTCACCTCTCTGCCAAGCGCCGCCGCGAGCTCACTCCCCGCCGTGCCGGAATCTCGCCGGAACATCGCCGGAGTTGCCTCGCCGCCGCGTCGAGTTCATCCTGTTCTTAACCTCAGCGAGCCACCGCGCGGAAACCTCGCCGCCGGCGACTCCGACCGCCGTAAACGCCATTACGGTAAGTTCTCGAACTTTGCCCTCGCGCCGTAGTTGGTAGGGATGAACTTGGGGAAGACGATGCTGGATCCGACTAAAGAACATTTTCCGCCATTCATCTTTTCTTCAGATGTCTTCAACGACTCCGCCTCCAGCCTCCGAACCGATCATGGCCACCCCAATCTCCTCCGCCCCTCCACCTTTCGCTCCAGTTAAGCTAGGTCCTTCAAAGGATTCCGGCAAGGAAACCGAAGGGACTTCCGCTAACCCGGAGAAGGCCACCGGAGAGGATCAGGCGGAGCACAAGGCGGAAGAGGCCGCTGCCAAAAAATCAAAGGCTCGCCAACGAGATGCTGAAGCCAAGGGAAAATGGTGGCCATGCACCACCACCAAGACAGAGCTGACGAATCTCGAGACGGAGGGCTTCCTGCAACCCGGAAGCTGGAGGTCAGTTCCCAATGCCTTAGCCCCAGCTCCGGAGGACAACAAGATGGTGCTCACGAAAGCACTGGTGGAGCGGGGTTTTTCATTTCTGCCTTCGGACTTCTTCCTGGAGATCCTGAAGGTTTACGGGCTCCAACCCCACAACATCTCTCCAAACAGCGTGCTTGCGATCAGCAATCACGTCACCCTGTGCGAGGGCCATCTCCGGGTAACTCCCGAGCTTCCTCTGTTTCAATATTACTTCACCGTCAAGAAGGAGAGGATTCGGAACTCCACCGAGCTCGCAACATGCGGATCCATCACCTTCATGATCCGCCCGGGCCGCGTCTACCCCCACACTGACCGCCACGAATCCGCGCGGTACTGGTCCGAAGGCTTCTTCTATTTGAAGGACGTTTCCGACCCGGCGAGCACAAGGAGGCTGCCGCCGTTCAAGAACTGCCCCGCCACCGAGCTTCCGACATGGACGCATTGCCCCCACCTCTCCGAGTCGCCCCAGCTCACTCGCGCTGTCAGGCGGATCTGCAAGCTCACGGAGGAGGGATTGTCAGGGAAGGACTTGACCCTTTCCTGGTTCACCAAGCGGATCCAGCCGCTTCAACACAGGGACCGGCTGATGTTCCAGTACTCAGGGCGCGACGACCCAATGCGCGCCACAAAAGACAATCTTTCCGCCGACGCCATCGACAAGAGGATCCGGCTCCTCATCAAGGTTCCGCGTGAACTTCATGTTCACGTGTGCAACAAGGACATTCACACGAATGGTTCCGGAACCGCGGTATGTCGTCTCGACTTTTTAGTCCATTGCTTTTCTTCGCATTCAAACTTTTTTTTTGTCTAAGTACTTAACTCTATGCATTAGCTCGAGGCGCTTGAAGAAAGCGAACTCGGAACTCTGCTCCGGGTTCCCACTACTGGCAACACGGATCCGGAGGCTGCATCTGAAGCGGAGGTTCACGAAGTTCCGCGCCCTCCTAAGAGGAAAAGGCCAGCTCCTTCCAGCCCCGCCGCTAAACGCGCCCGCGAAGTGCCTAGCACTGCGGCAACTCGGAAGGCGGAGGCGGAAAAGAAACGCCTCAAGCTGATTAATACCAGCAACAAGGGGCAGCCCGCCATCCAGCACTTCTTCAAGCCTTCCGGGTAAGTGTCTGTTTCCGAGATCCAAGTTCTAGTGTCACGAGCAATTCACGTAACTGTTATGCTTTTTTCTTTCTACTGAAGCTCCGGAAGCCAGCCCCCCAAGGCTCCAAAGGTCTTGAAGAAGAAGGTCAAGCCGTCTCCGGCTTCAGTTCCTGTTACTCCAGAGGTGGAGATCCCACCCAAAGCTTCATCTGCTTCCAAGCCGGATCCCAAGGACATCATCGACCTTGAAGATCTTCCGGAAGATCCCGCAGACCACGGCGATTCCGCCAAGGGTGCCTCCTCGTCTGCCCCTCCTCAAGATCAACCAAGCGCCACTTTCACGGAGCCCACCGAGGAGGAATATGAGGAGAAGGTAAAGCTCGTTCAAGCCTCCAACGCGATCCGGGTGGATCCTCGACCGACCCAGTCTCTTCAAAAGCTTTCCCTCGCCGAGCGCCATACGGAAGTTTCCGCCATGCTGAACAAGGTCTGGGGGAAGTCGGATGAGGAGTTGCAAGAACTCACCATCCTGGAAAACGATCTGAAAGAGTTTTTCGCCAAGCACAAAGAAGTGCGGCAGGTAATACTAGCCCCCAAGCATTGGGTCAGACATTTCCGAGTAACATGTGTTAGCCGATGCTTTCTCAAAATGTACCTTAGGCGGAGATTTAAAATTTTTATTCCTTCAAGAATTTGAATTCCTCGCCAGCCCCCCAGATTTTAAATATCCGGCTAACTCCTCTCTGCTTCTCAGACGACGCGGAAATTGCACGAGGATCTCCGCGTTCATGTGTTGGAGCAGATCACAGAGATCGAAGGGCTGCGTCAGAACGCGGAAAACAGCCGGAAGGCTATCCAGCTTCTTGAGACCCGCCTCCATGGTACAAGATCCGAGTGTTGATTTCATATATTGATATAACTGTTTATGATGCTTGATATGTGCAACTTTCTGCCTGTAGAAGAAACTGCCAAGCACTCCTCGTTTGATGAGCTATCCGCCAAGGTCAAGGTGCTTGAGGCGGAGAATGAATCCCTCAAAACCTTCATCCAAAAATCCTCCAACAAGGAGACTGAGGCGAGGAAGGAGCTCTCCGAGAAGCATGCCCGTGACCTGGTGGATCTGAATGAAAAACTAGAGAAGAGCCAGGGTCGCGTGATTTCCTTGGTAGCCAAGAACAAAGTTCTAGAAGCGGAGGCGGAGGCCATTGACCAACTTATCTTCCGTAAGCTTTTTTCCGTGTCATTGCTCCGACTACCTTATATGCTTTCTTTCTAACGGAACTGGACCTCCTTCTTCCACAGCGAGCCTTGGCTTCGAGTGGTCAAAAGAGTCGAACCT
The DNA here is from genome assembly GCF_019359855.2 of Lolium perenne. Taxonomy (NCBI): domain Eukaryota; kingdom Viridiplantae; phylum Streptophyta; class Magnoliopsida; order Poales; family Poaceae; genus Lolium; species Lolium perenne. The sequence continues at coordinate 121,168,880 of NC_067250.2, read as the reverse complement.
GAAGAGGACGGAGGCATACGATGAAGCGCGGATTTCCATTGACGCGTTATTTGAAGCCTGTCGCGGAATCGCCAAGACTCTGTCTCTGAAGAAGGCCAAAACTACAATCATCGATACGATGACCAATCTTATGGAACAAGTGCCGGATTTCATCAAGGACTGGCAAAAATCTTCCGCACGCGGAGTCGCCTCTCTGGTCTTAGCCACCTGCAAGGCTCACTTCCCCTCGCTCAACTTTGCGAATGTTGCACGCGGAGCCCCCAAGGGTTCCGACATGGGTGCCATCCTTGCGGAAACCCAAGGCTATGAGCGGTTGTTTGTCAGGCGAGTGAATCACTCGTTCTGGTATAACAAATACGATCTGCCCAAGGGATTTTCCGATGCAGAGGAGGAGGAGGAGGGTGAGCCAGAGTATTATGGGGAAGGCTCCGGGTCAAGCGTCGAGCATTCCGGAGAAGGCTCTGGTGATGACTCCGAAGCCGGATCCGGTGACAGCGACGACGACGACTCCGCCTACCAGGAATCTGAAGAAGAGGACTCCGAGTAGAGTTCCTGTTTAGACAATGAAACAAGTTGCATCATTTTGGCCCCAGAGTGGGTTTGTAATAAGACTTTAAATTCTTAAGTAGCTAGGAAACGAAACGACTATGCATGGGGCGGAAACACTTATCCTGCTATCCATTAATATTATGCGTATGTTTCGTTTTATGTTGGAAAGCAAGTGCTGATTTTATTGTTTTTCCGGCTTGCCCGCTTGACCTTCCGCGAGCCGGAGGACCTTAGCCGGAAACACTCGCCAGCGGCAACGAAGCCCAATGGCAATCTGTCCATAACCGCGGAAACAAGCCCCCAGACATAGGTGCCGGAAATCGCTACTAGGAATCCACGAGTTCGCAACAGATAACAATTTAATCAGAAAACTTAAGCTTACGTCCTAAAGGACGATTTTTGAAAATCACAACTTTCATACACGCCTAGGCGGAAAAATCCAGCTCTGCGGTTTTAGTCGGAAAACATACATGATCTAAAAATGAAAAAGTAAAGGAGGTAAAAGACTCAGAGAGTGAACCATAAGCTTTATTTCATTGATCATGTATAACTATTACAGAGTTTGTAACTCGGAAAAAATACGCTAAGTGTAGAAAGGACGTAGCTGTGCGATGTTCCAAGGGCGATCTGTCTCGTCGTAGATGTCATCCGGATCCTCACGCTTGCGTTTCCGGTGCCAATTAGCAGGTCTATCCTTCAGCTCGCGGAAATCAACAAGGTAGTACGACCCGTTATGAAGCACTTTGCTAACGACGAAGGGTCCTTCCCATGGAGACTGCAGCTTATGGTCTTTCACCTGTCGAAGGCGGAGGACCAGGTCTCCTGCCATGAAGGAGCGATTCCGAACTCGACGACTGTGATAGCGTCGGAGCTTCTGCTGGTAGATGGCGGAGCGCTGGTCAGCTAGATTCCGAGCTTCCTCGATCAGGTCCACAGATAGCTGTCTGGCCTCGTCAGCTGTTTCTTCATTGTAGGCGGAAACTCGCGGTGAATCGTGGATGATGTCGGAGGGAAGTACGGCTTCGGATCCGTATACCAGGAAAAATGGGGTAAACCCTGTTGATCTGTTAGGGGTAGTTCGTAAACTCCACAAAACAGCTTCCAATTCGTCACCCCAAGCTCCAGCTGCTCGTCGCAGCGGTTCTTCAAGGCGCGGCTTAATTCCTGAAAATATTAGGCCGTTAGCCCTTTCGACCTGACCATTCGACTGTGGATGAGCCATAGATGCGAGGTCCAGTCGAATCCCTACTGTCTCACAGTAATCCTTCAATTCTCCCTGTGCGAAGTTTGTGCCATTGTCTGTGATTATGCTGTGTGGGATGCCGAATCTCATCACGAGGTTGCAGACAAATTTTAGTGCCGTAGCACCGTCGGCTTTCCTCACTGGCTTTGCCTCGATCCACTTGCTGAACTTGTCAACAGCGACCAGAAGGTATTCAAAACCGCCAGGAGACGATCTTTTTAACTTACCAACCATATCGAGCCCCCAGACCGCAAACGGCCAGGTGATAGGTATGGTCTTCAGCTCTTGGGCTGGAGCGTTTGGTTGAGTAGCGTAGTACTGACAACCTCGGCAGGTCTTGACTATCTTGTCAGCATCTTCTTTAGCTGTGAGCCAGTAAAAACCTAGCCGAAAAGCTTTTGCAACGAGTGACCTGGGGGCGGCATGATGCCCGCAGTCCCCTGCATGGATCTCTCTGAGGATTTCAATGCCATCTTGATTGGAGACGCATTTGAGATATACCCCTGTTGCGCTTCGTTTGTAGAGCTGTCCATCAACAATGGTGTAGGATCTTGCTCGTCTGACGATCTGTCGCGCGAGGACCTCGTCCTCTGGCAACTTCTGATCGATGAGGTAGTCCAGGAAAGGCTGTGTCCAAGCTGGGATGATAGCCATCACTTCCCTAGCCGGAGACACTGCCACTTCTGGGTTTTCCGGGTTAGCGCCCTTCACCGAGGGTATCCGGAGATGCTCCAGGAAAATTCCAGGCGGAATTGGCTTCCTGCCGGATCCGAGCTTGCATAGCATATCTGCCGCTGTGTTGTCATCTCGCCTGACGTACTTGACTTTGTATCCAAGGAAATGTTTGGCGATCTCGTCAACTTCGTCTCTATAGGCCGCCATGACGGAATTTCTGGCGTTCCAGGTTCCGGCTACTTGCTGTGCCACCAGGTCTGAATCTCCGCAACATATGATGTGCTTGATCCCTATCTCCTTGGCGATGCGCAATCCGTGTAGTAGAGCCTCGTATTCCGCCATATTGTTTGTAGCTTCGAAGTGTATCTGCAGAACGTACTGCAGTTCTTCTCCGGTAGGGGACTTCAGGGTGACTCCGGCTCCCGAACCTTGATGCTGCTTGGATCCATCGAAGTGCATGACCCATGTCTCAGGTTCCGGCTCCAGGTTCATATCCGGAGCTTCTGTCCAATCTGCGACGAAATCAGCCAAGACCTGGGATTTGACCGCGGTCCTGGCTTTGTAGTTGATGTCGAAAGCAGATAACTCGATGCCCCATTTTGCTGTGCGTCCTGTTGCGTCAGCGTTGTTGAGAATCGTTGACAGCGGAGCCTTGCTCACGACTGTTACTGGATGCTCCTGGAAGTAGTGTCTCAGCTCCCTGCTGCCTAGGAATACTCCGTAGGCTAACTTCTGAAAGTGAGGGTAGCGCTGTTTGGACTCCGTGAGGACTTCACTAATATAGTAGACTGGCCTTTGGACTCCGTACTCGTGACCTTCTTCCTGTCGCTCCACCACGATGACGAGGCTGATTACCCTGTTGGTGGCTGCCAGGTAGAGGAGCATAGGCTCTGACTCTCCTGGAGCTGCTAGGATAGGTGGGGAGGTAAGTATGTCCTTCAACCCTTGAAGAGCTGCATCTGTTGCCTCGTCCCAGACAAACTTGTCTGTTTTCTTCAATAGCTTGTACAGGGGGAGTGCCTTCTCGCCAAGACGGCTAACAAACCTGCTGATTGCTGCGACACAACCAGTGAGCCGTTGCACATCTTTGAGACAAGTTGGCCTTTTTATGCACAAAATTGCTTTGATTTTTTCCGGGTTAACTTCAATGCCCCTATTAGAGACAATGAAGCCAAGGAGTTTTCCAGCTGGTACGCCAAAGACGCATTTTAGCGGATTCAACATCATCTTGTACCGATGGAGATTCTCAAAGGTTTCTGTGAGATCGCTGATCAAGTCGGATCCTTTCCGAGTCATGACCGCGATGTCGTCGACGTAGGCTTGTACGTTCCGGCCAATTTGGTCCTTCAAGCACCGCTGCATCGTACGCTGGTAGGTGGCACCTGCGTTTTTCAAGCCAAAGGGCATAGTAACATAGCAGTAAGTGCCGAACGGGGTGATGAATGAGGTCGCCTTTTGGTCGGACTCCTTCATCCGGATCTGATGATACCCGGAATACGCATCAAGAAAACATAGAAGTTCCGCCCCTGCCGTCGAATCAATGACTTGGTCAATGCGCGGCAGGGGAAACGGATCTTTCGGGCAATGTTTGTTCAAGCCAGAGTAATCGATGCACATTCTTAGTATTTCAGTGTTCTTTTTGGGTACAAGGACGGGATTTGCGATCCAATCAGTGTGGATAACTTCTATTACAAAACCTGCCTCTAGTAACTTTGCTAACTCCATTCCTATGGCGCGGCGCTTCTTGTCTCCAAAGCGTCGCATAGCTTGCTTCACCGGTTTAGCCCCCGGGTTTATGTTGAGGTAGTGCTCGGCGAGTTCCCTTGGTACTCCGGACATGTCAGAAGGCTGCCATGCGAAGATATCCATGTTAGCGCGGAGGAACTCGACGAGCGCGTCTTCCTATTTGGGGTCCATGTTGGCTCCGACTGAGACCTGCTTGGAATCGTCGTCTTCCTTGAAGTTGACTTTCTTGGTCTCTATCGCGGCCTTGAAGGAGTTTTTGTGCTCGGAGATCTGCTTCTTGGTGGTCTGCATTTCAGTCGGATCCACCGCGGCTCTGTAGCCTTTCAGCTCTTCTCCAGATATCACAGACTCTGCGAAGGCGGCTTCGCCTAACTCGCACTCATGAGCCTTTTTGTATTCTCCGGATACGGTAATCATACCCTTAGGACCCGGAATCTTGAGCTTGTTGTAGATGTAGCACGCTCTTGCGTGGAACTTGTGATAGGTGGGCCTGCCGAAGATGACATGGTAGGAGCTCTTGAAGGGCACAACTTCAAACGTGATCTTCTCCTCGCGGAAATTATGAACATCGCCAAAAGCCACGAGAAGTGTGATGCTGCCGAGGGAATTCGCCTTCTTACCCGGAACTACGCCATGAAACTCAGTGTTGTTGTGTTTGAGCTGTTCCTTGGTGAGGTTCATCCGCTCTAGAGTCTCCAGGTACATGATGTTCAAGCTGGCTCCACCATCCATGAGGCACTTGGAGAAGTCATACCCGTCTATGCGGGGACTTACAACCAAGGCGTAGCATTCTTTTGGTACAATGGCAGGGTGATCCTCCCTGTCAAATGTGCACGGGACTTCCAACCACCTGACATACTGCGGCACAGCCGGAACTGTGGCGTTCAGGATCCGGGTAGCTGACTTGGTAGCGCGGACTGTTGGGGTTCCGAGGAAAGTGTGGTAAGCCCCCACGCTCTTTTTCTTGAATGGGTTGGATTTACCTGCGGACCCTGCCTTGGGATCCGGCGAGTTATCATCCTCATCCATCGCCTCGGAACTGTCATCCTCTTTGTCCTTGTTCTTGCCCTTGCCTCCCTTGCCGCGTGGGCGGTGCTTCCGGGCTCGCTTGTACCCTGCCTCCGGGTCGTTCTTTAGATCATTGACCCACTTGCAGTTGCGGTTGGTGTGAGTGGACTTCCCTATAACCGGGTCCAAGTGGGCCAGGCAGGGCATGTCTCTGTACTTCTCATAGGTTTGCGGGGCGCGGGATCCGCCAGCTGTGACTTTAGTGCCATGCTGCTGACCCCTGCCGGCTCCGCCACCACGGCCGCATCCTCTTCCGCCTCCTGAACCTCCGCGTTGAAACGCCATGGCGACCATCTCGGATCCGCCACTCTTCTGGTCATCAGGGTTCTTGCGTTTATGGCTGCTGCTGTTGCCGTTATCACGGTTCTTCTTTTGTTGATGTAGGGGGATTGCTGTAGCTGCAAGATCACCGCCTGCGTCATCATCGGCGGCAGTATGATCACTGGCAATGGAGATCATTTCATCCAAAGTCAGTTTATTTGAGTTAGCCAAACGAGTGAGCGTATGCCTCAGCAATCCTCCCCTCTGCAGTCCACCAATGAAGGCGTACATGGCAGTGGTGTGGTCGACATTTTCGCACTCGTTCCTGCATGCCAACCATCGTGTGAGGAAGTTTCTTGAGGATTCTCCCTTCTTCTGGATACAGGCTTGCAAGTCGCTGGCCGTGGCAGGTCTTTTGTAGGTGCCTCTGAAGTGTTTCTCGAAAGCGGTCTTCAGGTCGAACTAGCAAAAGATGGAATTCTTCTCGAGGTCACTGAGCCAGATCCGGGCTGGACCTACAAGGTACAACTGGAGCATGCGGCAGGCGATGTTAGGGGTTCCTCCGGCGAAGGTTACTGCATTATAGTAATCCTCAATCCAGGTATCCGGCCTTTCGGTGCCATCATAATGCTTCAGGTTTCCGGGTAGCTTGAGGTTCATCCTTGGCTTTGGTTCCTCTCGAATCATCCTGCCAAAGCACTTCGGACCGATGTAGTTGGTTCTGTATTCGTTAAGGCGTTCCCGCGCGTCGCGCGGGCCGAGGCGAGGAGATTGTGAGCGAGAGCGAGATCTCCGGCCGCCGTCTCCGCCTCCACCTCCGCCGCCACCGCTAGGTGGTGGTGAGGGAGACCTGCGAGGGGGTCGATCCGACTTCTTGCTTCCGCCTTCAGATTCTCCTCGGCCTTCCCGGTGCTGGCTCCGGCTCCTGTGGCTGCCTTCGCCGTGGCGCTGGCTGCCCTGGTCATTCCGGCTCCGGCGAGGCTCCGGGTCGCGCTCCTCATTCCGACTCCTCCTAGGCTCGGGCTCACGATCGTTGTTCTGGTTCCGGCGAGGTTCCGGCGTGCGCTCCCTGTTTCTGTTTCTTGATGGCAGCACGTTGTCGCGGATAACAATCCCACCATGCCCTGGGGCCTGGTGTTTCCAGCTGGACTACGGCGGCGAGGGGGTCGCGGGTAACCATTGGGTGGAGGAGAGGGGTTGCGGTACTTGTCCCGTCCAGAGTACATTGCATCCTTTCCCTTTCGTGGATCTGATGGAGGCGTCCTTGATGGGACGGGGATTGGATTCGGGTGCTCTCTGGCTGTTCTCCTTCTGCGTTCCGAAGACCCGGTTCGCGATTCGTCATCTCGATGGCGACCGTCGTGCGCAGTGGAGACGCAATGCTCCGGGTTAGATTCCAATCTGCGCGAAGTGTCTGCCTTGCTCTGCTGCCTCATTGCTGAAGCGACGAGCGTGCGAACGTAGTCGATGTCGATCTCCTCATTGTTTTTCTTCAAGATCTCTGCAGCCTTCGTCATATTGTCCTTTGGGGTTGCTAACGGTTGCTGCTCCGTTGGAGTTGCGAAGGTGATCCTGCGGGGAGCTATTAAGTCACGCCGGACCCTTTGGACCTCATGATGAGCTTCGACGATCTTGTCCTCCCAATGCTTTCGGAGTTCCTTAACCTTTGCCAGTCCTTCGTCCACCTCCTGCTCATGCTGGATGAAGTCTTCCACAAAAACTGCGGCGTGCTTCCTTTCCTCCAGCATGGCGGCTGCGGTGTCCTTAATCTTCTTGGCTGTGGCCAGCATCTCCAGTCTCTTAGCTTCTAATGCTTCTACGTCGTCGGGAGTGATGGGTTTGTTAAGAATATCCGAGCGATAAACTGCATCCATGCCTGCTTGTGCGACCATCTCTTCAGGTGACAGGAGTTCCTCCGAGGAAGAATCCCTGCGGGGTCGCTCCCGTGACATTGGAGATCCTTGGCGAGATGGCTGAGGGTCGGATTGGTTGGTTGCCCCTTCTGATCCAGGTTCTCCCAGCGCCGCTACGGTTGCAAGGACTTGCTTAGGCTGGGCGGAGTCAACTTCAGGCTGATCACCGAAACCGTACTCCCCTAGCTTGCGGTTGAACTCGTCAGTATCCATGGAGGGGGTATCTCCGGAAATTGGGCTCAGATTGCCCAAAATCGACTCTTCAACCGGAGTTTCGCTTTCTCCGACAGGCTCAGCCTGATCCGGATCCGCGTCGTTTTCCGGTGCCTCTACCTGCTCAGGACCAGCTCCGTCTTCTTGAAGGGCGGTTCCGGCGGTATGGGCCAAGAAGTGTACGAAGTGGCACCTCTGCTTTTCTAACACCTGGGAGACCCAGGCGGATCTGCATTGGTCTTCCACCGTTGTTTCCTGCTCAAGGGCGGATTGGGTGGGCTTTGAAAATTCCAGATCCGAGGCGGAATCTTCCTTGGGAAGCTCCTGCATCTCAGATCGGATCTTCGCGACAGCGTCCAGCTCTGCGGCGGTCGCGTCTGCGTTACTTACCAGTGGGTTTCCGTCGGAATCGACGGTTTCCCCGATGAAGATGTGTATGCCGCCAACTGGGACGATGGAGAGCTTGACGGGGCTTGTCCTAGCCGGAATCCAACACTCATCCGGAGGGACGATCGGCAGATTTCCGGCGTAGAGGACGCGCCCCACAGCGATGGTGTCGTCGTAGCTTCCCATGGCGGAACCCTCCCGGTTCCGGCCTCCAGACGCCGCAGGCCCCACGGTGGGCGCCAACTGTCGTTGCCTAATCGACGGTACCCCGGAGGAGGGATCCTCACGAGGGGGAGAAGAAGTAGGGGCCATAGGGCGGAGTGCACACGGGACGGTGGTACGCGATTTACCCAGCTTTGGAACACCTGCACGATGACAGGGCCTACTGCTGCTTGTCTGGAATTATCTGGGCGCTTTCACGATGTTACAATGAGTTGATGTTCTGCCTCTAGGGCTCCCAGGATCCGGCTTATAAAGGCGCACGGATCTAGGGTTTACATGGAGAGTCCTACCCGGTTACAGGTTACCTAACTACGGTACAATGTCTTGCCGTGTACGCCAAGGATCCGCCCTACCATCTACGTCGTACCGGATCCGGGTCCCTTAATGGGCCTCCGTGGATCCGGGTTCCTCCTCAATGTCGGTTGGATCCGGCTCCCTGCTCCTGGGCCGAACATCTTCCGTCAGGATCAACAGCAACTGGGCCGCCCGATGGGCCACATGCCTCATCACCATCTGTGGGCCACCCGGGCTTGCCGGATCTAGGCACTGTCGATGGTACACCCATGAAGTATACCCACAACAACCATAGTGGAGGAGCTCGCCGGAAAGTAATGTCACCGGAGCTCGACATAGTGGAGGAGGTCGCCGGATTGAAAGGAGGAGAGGAGAGGAGGAGGTCGCCGGAGTGAAAGGAGGAGAGGAGAGGAGAGGAGGAGGTCGCCGGAGTGGAAGGAGGAGAGGAGAGGAGGAGAGCAGGAGGAGGAGAGGAGAATGAAAGAAGGAGAATGTGTGGAGGAGGAGGGAGGAGGGAGGAGGGGGTTAAGTGGCCGGCTCCTCCCATTTTGAAATTCGTGGGAGGGAAGCTTAGCAGTGGCGCACCAAGGCATGGGTGCGCCACCGCTATTTTTTTTCTATTTTTTGCCCAAAATCTAAAACCTGAAAAAAGTGCTGTTTCTGTTTTGAATTTGACGAATCCATTTTTTCTCCAAACGGCCGTAGATGACATATTACATGGGCATTTCAAAGGATTTAATTTTTTGAATTTTCTATCTATTTCTTTTATTTTTTCCAAACTCGAAAAGGCGATGGTGCGCCACTACTAAGTGATGCCCAAACATGTCCATCCTTCCCTTTACATAGTAATGGCGCACCATGTAGAGGTGCGCCACTGCTACAAAAAATAGCTGTGGCGCACCTCTGCATGGTGCGCCATTGCTATGTATAAGGCTGGGTCAAACCCATGGTCAAAATTAGTGGTGGCGCACCGCAGGAGAGGTGCGCCACTACTACATTTTTAATAGTGGCCCACCACTTTCCGGTGCGCCACTGCTAAGTAGTAGTGGCGCACTGCCCTCCTGGTGCGCCACTAACACCCATCTTACGGCTAGGCTTTTTCCTAGTAGTGACCCTAGCCGCCCCACCTCCTTATATGAGGGGGAGGGTGGCCGGCCAGCCCTTGCTAGGCTGGGGCGTCCCACTATGGGCCTCCCTAACTTGGTTGGACATGCCCAAACCAAGACCGACTCGATTTATTAAAAATCCCTAATTGGTCCAAATATGACCATTACATGAACTAAGATAATTAAGCTGGTGGAGTCCTGAATCTGAGCTCCACATAGGTCTCCATGCCCGTATCATCATCCGCCTAGAACCCAGCTGAGATCTCAGCATCCGATCTCCTTGGTCGCTGAACCTCCGGCGAGCATGGCCGCGGATGATAATCATCGATAGCCTCCTCCGCAACATGCACAACAACATGATCCTCAAAGCCAAAATCCTCCGCCAAGCCCCCGTCCGCATCACCCGCCTCCGGTAGCGCATGAAGAAGCGAAAACCTGTTCTCCGCCACCGGGGCTAGGGTTAGTCTACGCCGGCATCGACGTAGGGCCTTGCAGCTTGCCGTCGCCGAAGGGAGGAAGCCGGGGTCGCCAGGATCTCCCCGATCGCCTTCGTACATCCGCTCCGGAAGATCGACGTAAGGTTGTCCATGTCCTCCTTGGCATTTCTTCGAGTGAATGGGGAGTTTCATTCCATAACACCAGCGTTTATGGAGTCACTTATGATCATGATCAGATCATACAAAGTTTTTGGTACATAACCAAAGCAGGTTTCACTTACCCCCAGTTCTAACTAGGAAAGCCTAATTGATTTGCTTGCTCTCTACTAGTGTACATGAAGCTAACTCTAAAAAAAATTGCCCAGGAAAAAGAAAACTCCAAAGCAGACCAGTAAGGCCCCTCTCGACTTACTAGGGAAGTTGGTGCGGTGACACGCCGCACCCCTGGCGTAATTCAGTTTTGTACATGGCTAGGTTTGACATCGACATGATTTTTGGAAGTTTTTAGATGTTAGCCAATGAACATAATGTCAACACCCGGATTTTTAAGTCCAGATGCCTATTATGCCATTCATCGCAATCCCAGGAATATTGTTTTTGCGAGACATAATAGTTAATTAGCATAGAGTCATCATTCATTACAATACCAACATAGTCATTACACAAATAGGATCACATGATCCAGTCTCATTACAACACTTGATCTATTGATCATTACACGAATAAGTAGCGGAAGCGAAGTAGTAGTGGACTATCTATTCCACAGGCAACGCTTGACGTTAGAAGCTCCTAGTTGTGGTAGACGTCCTGCTGGTCGTCATCCTCGTACTGCTGTTCGGCTTCATAGTCTGGCCATTTGAATAGCCAGGGACAAAGCCGTGAGTACTTTCAAGTACTCACAAACTAATACTAATGTAAGTACTAACATTGCTATTGAGGGTGTTCTAAGCTCTAACGTTATTTGCGTAAAGACAATTTTAGTTTAGAAACATTTTAGTAAACAACTCCTCATGTGCTAACTAACTCAAGTGGGGACATTAGTGTCATTCCTACTACTCTGTTGTGATTCAAATTCAAAGTCACCGTTCAAGTTCAAGTTCACAAGTCAAAAGATATAAATTCTGATGACGGAAATAGTATGGACTTTCCAACTGTCCATGACCGTGGACGCGGCTATTCGAATAGGTTTACACTCTGCAGAGGTTGCACACTTGTGCCACAATATTTGATTACATCCGTCAGGGATAAACCCCGAATAATCGTAACTCAGTACGCGGATCATCAACCGATAACCTTTCACTTACACATCCTAGTATAGGCACCTCTCCCCATGAGCTTGGCCTCCCGGTGATAGCCAACTGTTATCCCGGGAACTGCACAGGGCTTGGCCGTACAATTCACGTCATTTCACTTTCAACGGAGGCAGCCTTGGCATAACCTCTATGACGCTTGTTTAAAGGGAACCCATACTAAGACACATAAATTTCCAGCTAAGCCTTACCCATAATCAGGTATTGTGGGGGTACTCAAAAATTAGAATGGTATCACATCCAACTGAATCATCAGTTTTTAGTCAATTCACCAAGACAAATTCATGTCATATTCACCTTCAAAATCTTTCAATGGAAATGACTCCTCATTCCAAGGTTTTCACCATCATCATTTCACAAACACAATGTTCCCATCTAGAGTAGTCAATTTTAGTTTAGCACTAGCATCTAAGTATGAGGGGTGCTAAGTAACTTGCTTTGCTTCTAGGCTAAGCTTGATACTCTTGTACTACTCCAATAATAACCAAGTAAATCATGAATCAAAAAGTACTTTGATAAAACAAAAGTAATAAAGCTTGTAAAGTAAAACTTGGAAGTAGGATCATAAACATAAAGTAAATGGGGGTAATGCCTTGCTCATGGTGAGCTTTGCACTTTGCAAGAGTATTATCTTGCCTTGGTTGGGGAATTGGTCAAAGTGGTCTTCTTCTCCTTGGAAGTAGGCCTCCTCCTCCTCTTGATACTCCTCGGTACTAGCGTCTAAAATACGAATACGGGGTATACAATCATCATACCAAACTTATTTACTAGACTAAGCACACACATGATTCACACAACTAGCATCACACATTGCTATTAAGTTGGTGGATTGTTTTCTTATTTAAGAAAAATAATTTCCTCTCATACTAACTTAGGTGTTACTTTTAATTACTTAGAGAAATAATTTCCTCTCATTATCTTATTAAGATTTAATTTCTCTCATGGATAATATATGACCTAGGTTGACCAAAGTCAACCTCTTCATACTTATCCTTTAAGAAAAATGATTTAAATAAGGTGAAGCACCTCATACAATTTTAATCCCTACATGGTAAAGATTTAATATCATCAAACAAATCATATGAGACCTAAATGACCAGAGTCTCTACCTCATTGTGAAATGTTTGTGACAATATTTAAATGAGAGAAAAACTCCCATATGATTTATTAATAGTTTTGGACAATATCTTTGACTAGAAATAGCCATATAGTCCTTCAAAGCAAGCATGGAATATTTTTGCATAAACAATTAGTGCAATTGAAATTTGATTTATAGGAGTTGGAATCAACTCAAAAGCATTTTTGGTTGATTTTTAATAATTATCCTAAGTCAGAAAAGTCTCTGTCTTGTTTATTTTTCTACTTTAATTATATAACAGATCTAGGGTTCAAACCAGTGGCATTGTGTAGATAAAATTCTAAGCTTTGCAAATATATAAATTTTTTAAAATTTGTCCAAGTAGATTTGTCCCTATTAAATTTTAAAGTTGACATCAGATTGCAAAATTCATCTATTCTGGATTTTTTAATTTGAATAGTTGGGCTGGCGGGAAACTAAAGGGCTGTGCAACGAGAGAGAGAAATGGGCCGGCCCAGCTTTGCAGCAGGCCAGCTGACAGTGTGGGGGCCACCTATCTGTGGGTTAAAACGAGCGAAGCGGTACGACGAACGAGGGCCGTGCGATTAGAAGCTAGATCAACGGCTGAGGGTGGTCTTCTTCTCCGGCGAGAGGAGGACTTACTGGCGGGGGAGGTAGGGGGTCGGAGAGCTCGTCGGAGCTCCGGCGGTCATCGGAGGGGTGCGCCGCGACGTTGTCGTCGATGAGGAAGCGCATGGTAGCAATTGCGTCGTCTGGGGCGGCCTCCTTCTCCGGCGAGCTTCGGCTACGGTGAGCGGCGGCGATCTTGCAATTGGAGCTATACGGTGGCTAATCGAGCGAGTGCGGTGGTCGAGGCGAGTCAGTGTGAGGAGAGGAAGCAGATGGTGTGCTCGAATTGAGGAGAGGGGCGCTCCTTTTATAGCTGCGGGAGGTGGCTGTGGCGCTCTGCTAGGGTCGTCGACGGCGTCGTCGTTCCAGGGCGGCGAAGAGGCAAGGGATGGGCGCGTACGGTTGCTGATGTCCAGGCGAGTCTGACGCGCGTGATTGTGGTGAAGACGAGGGAGAGATGCGATGGTGAGGTTGATGGGAGCGTGCAACACCGTGGCGGACGGTCGTCGTCGTGGTCGTCGCCTGCGGCGTTCCCGCGGGCCAATGGCCATGTCTGGGCGGTGCAGGGTGAGGTGGTGCGTCGACTGGCGCAGAGAGTGAGGACGGAGGTGACGCGAGGGCGCGGGGCAGCTGGCGCTCTGGGCATGCCAGGGTGCTTGCCATGCGCGCACTGGCGCGTGCGTGTGCACGCCTGGGCGCGTCTGGCCACGTTGAATTCTGCCGGTTGTGAGTGGTTCTCTCGTCGAGGCTGGGTCTGGGCAGGGTCAGGGGAGTGAGAGGGAGCGGTGTGACATGGTGGAGCAGGCTGGAGTGGAGAGGTGAGGGTGATGGCACGAGCTGGCCATGCCATGCCACGACATGGTCATGCTCTTGTCGATTTGGTCAAGTGGAGGGGATGACAAGGGGTGGTACTGGTACTGCAAGGTAGAGAGGGTCTCCAGAACATCAGAGGAGGGCCAGGGTTGGACCAAGTCTCCTCCAAAACTCAGCATGGGCACAATTATATACCCTGCCTGCAAGGTGTTTGGTTAAATGCCCGAAAGAAAATAATTTTTGAATTTTGCAAAGATTTTTGGTGGGTTGTAATCATATATTAAGAGAAGTAGAATGGAGGTGGTGGTGGTCAAAATGGTGTTGATTTGCAAAATCACATATTGCATATGATCTTACATTTGTTTCAAAGTCTCCACTTTGCTTGCTTCCCATTTGAAATTGAGAAAGAATTTGGGGTGGTGATTTTGGGCAAAGTTGTTCTCTTTGATGTTGTCTTGGATGAGGTGCAAAGAGTTGGCAAAGTGTAGAAAGGAAAACTCAAAAACCAGGGGCTCAAAGTGGGCATCAGGCTATAAATGGCACAAATGACCATAATCACATGTGAGCTCATATTTGATTCAAATTTGATTTGAGTTGAGTTTGTTTGCTTTCAAAAGTGTTAATAAGTGTTTAGCATCCATTTACAACCAATGGTGAAAACCAAAATGGTCTAGGTTAAGAATTTGCAAAAATGGCATAAACCATATGTGTGTGTTGAGTTGATTTTTATATTTTCTTTTCCCTTTTCTTTTTCTTTGTATTTGGATGATCAAGATATCATAGTTAGGGTTTTAGAGTAAGTGTAATCACACAAGCAAGCATCATGGCAAAATGCACACTCAAATAATTAATAAGGTGAGCTATATGCAGAGAAAAAGTTTTTATTGGTTCTAATTTTTGGGTTTTTTTGGAACTCTCTCTTTCTTCTTTTATTAAAAACTTGGGATGTTACACATAATATAATATAAGAGAAGTAGTACAACATCCCACAGACGGCGCCAATTGACAAGGTATCAACTTGTCAATGCCTATGGATTGTAGGCTAGGGTTTAGTTGGAAGTAGAGGGTAAGTAGATCTCGAAGGTTTCAGCCGAAAAGTACTCGACGATTATGAAAACTAGGGTTTGCAGACAATGATTCGATTGATTCTTCGTCCCTCGACTCCCCCTTTATATAGGAGGTGGAGCGAGGGATTCGTGCTATACAAGTTTACAGAGTCCGGGACGGTTTCTAACTCATCCCGCCAGATTACAAACAACACTTCCTATTACAACTCTATCTTTCCTTAGTAAATCTTGGGCTCCCGAATCTTCTTATTCTTCGGGTATTGGGCCTCCAGTAAACCCCGGGTACCATCTTCGGCAGGCCCATTTGGGATGCCTATGTCAAACATCGACATGATTTCTGAATTTGTTAGATGTTAGCCAATGTGCATGATATACGAGTAGTTGTAGTTGTAGATATATTCATACATGTACGATATGAAAACAAGTAGCATATATATATGTACACACTGGTTTTGCACGATATATTATAGTAACAACGTCGATGCATATTTTGTGATGCCTATGGTAACACGGAAAATTTACTTGCCGACGGAAAATTACGCAACGTTAAAGAATTACAATATGGAAACTCCGTATGAAAACTAAATCTGAAAAGTTGTTCCGGAGAACAACTGTCTAAGAGAAATTTACCGTTGACAACTGAGCACAAATTACAGAAAAAAAGTACACGCCCTCAAAGATTAGCTGTAAGATATAACTACCACACGGCTGGAAAGTTGCATCAAAAAAATACCGTAGAGTAACTAAAAGAAGGATCTAGAAAGAATAATTCCGTAGACCTAGTGTCAAAGAGTTATCAGAGTACTTAAAAACCAGGGACGTAAAAAATTATGTTAAAAAATTACCACCGAGTAGTTAAAAAGAAGGGACATATGTCATTGTTTTTCAAGGGAACCGAAAATAAAGCTCAGAGAATCAAAAAATGTACTTGGTATCTGTGCAGCTGGCACGGTACAGCTGATCAACCTCTCTAAATGTTCTGTAGCCTTTAGTGCAACTTGCATGAATGAGAATATTCATTTAGTAGGAGGCGACGATCCCATCGACATCGAGGCGCTTGCGGTGATTTCGTCAATTTCAAGATCCAATCAGTCGCTCAGTCTTTCGGAGGTGCTCATAGGGGTACGGTGTGTATGTATGCATTCATAGGGATGAGTGTATGCACGTGTATGTGAATGTCTACACTTGTACTGTGTTTCTCAACAACAACAAAAAGGATCAGGAAGCTCTTTGTTCAATTCTTCAAGTGCAGCAACAAGTTTTTCAAGATAAATACTTGGGTCTTCCCACGCTGGATGGACGCATGCATGTAATTGAGTATGATCGGGATGCTATTGTGTGTGCCTCAATGGTTTTCATTGATCAATATATATACACATCATTACCCGATAATCTAGATGGATCTAAAACCCTAGAGGTATCTAGCATGTCCCCGCAGTCTGAACGAGGACTACTGATGTGAAGATTGGATCGAAAATCAACAAACAGCATAGTCGGAAAGCCTTTGGTGAAAATCTCTGCAAATTGGGAAGCTGAAGGAACATGAAGAACCCGAAGAGCATCTAGAGCAACTTGTTTCCCGAACAAAATGAATATCCAGCTCGATGTGCTTGGTGCGCCTATACTGAACATGATTAGCAGACATGTAAACCGATGAGATGTTGTCACAATAGACAACTGTGGCGATATCAATATGACAATGAAGTTCCCCTAGAAGATGGAGTAACCAGCATGTCTCGGCAACTGTTGTAGCAACGGCACGATATTCAGCTTCAGCACTGCTGCACGACACGGTCGGCTGGCGACGAGACGACCAGGATATCAAATTGTCATCCAAATACACACAAAACCCGGATGTAAAGCGCCATGTATCCGAGCATCCTACCCAATTGGCATCTGAATAGGCAACTAGATTATGAGAACTAGATGAGTAGAGAGTGAGACCGTGATCAAGAGCACCGTGAAGATAACGAAGAATATGTTTGATTAGGAGGACGTGAGCTTCACGTGGATCATGCATATGGAGACAAACCTAATGAACAACATAAGCAATCTCAGGGCGAGTGAGGGTGATGTACTGAAGAGCACTATCAAGGTTGCAATAATGAGAGGGATTAAAACATGTGGTCTGGCTATTGTAGAAAGTTTGGACTTGGTATCAATAGGTGTAGGAGCAGGATTGCAAACGCATGTCAACACGAGAAAGAACATCAAGAGTATGTTGTCGCTGCGATAGGTGGAGAGAGTATTGTGTACATGTGACAGAGATGCCGAGAAAGTTATGAAGAGAACCGAGGTCTTTCATTGAAAATTCAGAGCTAATTTTAGTTATGATTGTACTGAGGAGAGAGAAGGAGGAAGTTGTTAGGATAATGTAATCAACATATAGGAGCAGGTAAGCGCTTTGAGTGCCATGATGAAGGACAAAAATAGAGGTCAGATTTAGATTCGAAGAAACTGATGGAGCGAGCATATGAAGATAAGCGATGATACAAGGCCCTAGGAGCCTATTTTAGTCTGTAGAGAGATTTATGGAGACGACATACATGGGAGGGAAACCGAGAATCGATAAACCCCGAGGGCTTAGTGCTATAGACTTCATCATCAAGGGTGCCATGGAGAAATGCGTTTTTGACATCAAGCTAATTGATGGGTCGGGATTTGGAAACAGCGAGGGAGAGAACGACACGGATGGTGGCCAGTTTCACAACGGGGCTAAAAGTTTCATCGAAGTCAATGCCATGCTATATATTGTGTGAAACCACGGACAACCCGGCGTGCCTTGTGGCGAGCAAGAGACCCATATGAGTGAAATTTGTGGCGGAAGATCCATTTGCCACTGATGATGTAGACGCCATGTGGTGGTGGAATAAGGGTCCAGGTGCCGTTGGCGAGCAACACATCACATTCATAACTTGGCACCATGAGGGATCACGGAGAGCTATGAGACAGTTGTGAGGTATAGGAGAGGACGTGGTGACAGAGAGATTGAGGCGTTATCATGGTCCGGGAAGACGGCCAGTAGTGCGACATGTGCGGTGTATCGGTGGGGGTGACAGCGGTGTAGGAAGAGAGCGAGGAGAAGGTGGGTTTGGTGGACGTGTGGGGGCAGCAGAGAAACACGCGGCGTCGTCTGCCATGGTAGGATAAGTGGTTGGCGCGGTAGGGGGATTAGCTGGCGCGGCAGGCAAAGGTGGCAAAACGGTTGCCGAGGCAGGCAATAGTTGCTCGATCTAGACATGGTCAAAAATATGGTTGGCTGGGGTTGCTAGGAGAGGAGCTGTAAGGGAATGTGGACTCGTCGAAGGTATCATGGCGATATATAATTATTCGACGAGTGGTGAGATCAAGGCAACGATATCCTCGATGTTTAGAAGGGTAACCGAGAAAGAAACAACTAGAGGCGCGAGGCGATAGTTTATATGGAGAGGTGGAGGATGTGTTTGGGTAGCATAAGCAGCCGAAGACGCGGAGATCAGGGTAGAAAGGATGGTGGCCATGGATTAGAAAGTAGGGTGTGTTGATGTGATTAGTGGTGGTAGGACGGATGTTGATGAGATAGGTAGATGTATGTAAAGCTTTGGCCCAGAAGGAAGAGGGAAGAGAGGCTTGAAAGAGAAGAGTGCGGATGACGTCATTGGTTGTGCTAATGGCATGTGCGGCCTTACCATTTTGTTGGGATGTATATGGGCAGCAAAACGAAAAAGGACATCGTGCGTGTTACAAAAGATTTGAAGTTTGGTATTGTCGGCCATTGTCACATTGAATTGTTTGAAGGGAGATGTTAAATTGTGTGGCGATATAAGCATGGAAGACAAGGAATGTAGCATAGACATCAGATTTCTTGCAGAGAGGGAAGCTCCAAAAATAATGAGTGAAATCATCCACTATGATTAAATATAGTGATAGTTAGATGTGCTCGGTATAGGAGATGTCCAAAGATGACAATGAATTCTTTCAAACAGATGAACAATATAAGGCTGTGAGAAAAAAACGGAGACCTAACATGTTTTCTGAGTTGACAAGTGATGACCCACAAGTATAGGGGATCGCAACAGTCTTCAAGGGAAGTAAAACTCAATTTATTGATTTGACACAAGGGGAGCCAAAGAATATTTGTAAGCCTTAACATCGGAGTTGTCAATTCAGCTGCACCTGGAAATAGACTTGCTCGCAAGAGTTTATCAGTAGCAACAGTTTTATAGCAGTAGCAGTAGTGAAATATAAGCAGCAGTGTAATAAAAACAGCAGTAGTGATTATAGTAAACAGTAGGATTAAAATACTGTAGGCATAGGGATGGATGAACGGGCGCTGCATGGATAAGATAACTCATGTAATAATCAAGACAAGGCATTTGCAGATAATAATAAAACAGTATCCAAATACTAAATAACCATAGGCATGTGTTCCGTATATAGTCGTACGTGCTCGCAATGAGAAACTTGCACAACATCTTTTGTCTTACCAGCCGGTGGCAGCCGGGCCTCTAGGGAAACTACTGGTAATTAAGGTACTCCTTTTAATAGAGTACCGGAGCAAAGCATTAACACTCCGTGAACACATGTGATCCTCATATCACAGCCTTCCCCTCCGGTTGTCCCAATTTCTGTCACTTTGGGGCCTCGGGTTCCGGACTGCAATATGTGTATACAACTTGCAGATAAGATCATAAAACAATGAATATCATCATGAATCAATAACATGTTCAGATCTGAAATCATGGCAATCGGGCCCTAGTGACAAGCATTAAGCATAACAAGTTGCAAAAATATCATAAAAGTACCAACAACGGATACTAGGCACCATGCCCTAACAATCTTATGGCTATTACATGAAAAATCTCATCCAATCCCTACCATCCCCTTCAGCCTACAGCGGGGATTTACTCACACATGGATGGGGGAAGCATGGATGGTTGATGGAGAGGCGTCGGTGGCGATGATGGCGATGATCTCCTCTAATTCCCCGTCCCGGCAGGGTGCCAGAACGGAGTTTCTGATCCCGAAATATAGTTTTCGATGGCGGCGGAGTTCTGGATGTCTTCTGGCAAATTGGTCGAACCCCCGTGCGTTTTTAGGTCAAGGACTTTAAGTAGTCCAGAGGGGAGCGTCGGGGGATGGCCGAGGCGGCGTCCCCATATGGCGGCGCGGCCCAGGGGCCCACCGCGCCGCCATGTGGTGTGCGCACCTCGTGGCCCCCTCCGTCTCATCTTCTGGCTCCGTAGGTCTTCTGTGAAAATAGGCCCATTGCAATTATTTCCGGGGATTTTCCTGAAAGTTGATTTTCTGCACAAAAATAAGACACCAGGGCAATTCTACTGAAAACAGCGTTAGTCCGTGTTAGTTGTATCCAAAATACACAAATTAGAGGCAAAACAATAGCAAAAGTGTTCGGGAAAGTAGATACGTTTTGGACGTATCAACTCCCCCCCAAGCTTAGCTTATTGCTTGTCCTCAAGCAATTCAGTTAACAACTGAGTGCAATAAAAGAACTTTCACGAACACATTTGCTCATATGATGTAAATATTCTCATTATATGGACGAGTACTTAGGCAATTCATGATAAGATAAATCCAAATAAAGTCATCTAATAGTTATGTCAATCATGAAAAAGATACCAACAAACTAATAATAAGCATCATGAAACATATCTATCAGCAGGATTGCAATGCTCATAAAAATATATGATAAAGTGGTATCTCGCTTGCCCGTATTTGTACAGCAAAACATAAATGCCCAGGCACCTCTGAATTTCATGGAAAGACTATAAGTAAAGATTATCAAAGATAAAAGCATCAAAGTTATACCATAGTTAACCATATTCTGCGACAAACATATTACACTAAGAATGACAATTATGTTCTCAAGAAGGTGCTCAAAGAAAGGATGATGACTCAACATAAAAGTAAAAGATTGACCCTTCGCAGAGGGAAGCAGGGATTAACATGTGCTAAAGCTTTTCATTTTTAAAACAGAAGTAAAATTGTTTTGAGAGGTGTTTGTTGTTGTGAACGAATGGTAGTGGGCACTCTAACTACCTTGTCAACCAGACTTTCAAGAGCGGCTCCCATGAAGGACGTTATCTCTACCAGCAAGGTAAATCATCCCTCTTCTCTTTTGTTTACACATGTATTTTAGTTTCATTATGGATGACACTCCTCCCAACCTTTTCTTACACAAGCCATGGCTAACCGAATCCTCGGGTGTCTTCCAACATTCACATACCATGGAGGAGTGTCTATTTGAAAATTAAGTTGCTTACTGACAAATCAGGGCCAAACATGTGAGGAGAATTATTAATGAAAGTTAATTAATTGGGGCTGGGCACCCCGTTGCCAGCTCTTTTGCAAAATTATTGGATAAGCGGATGTGCCACTAGTCCATTGGTGAAAGTCTTTCAGGAGTAAATGACAAGGTTGAAAGATAAAACACCACATACTTCCTCATGAGCTATAAAACATTGGCACAAATTGAGAAGTACTTTGAAGGTTTTAAAGGTAGCACATGAAAATTTACTTGGAATGGTTTGAAATGCCATGCATAGGTATTTATGGTGGACACTTTGGAATAACTTGGTTTTCAGGGGTTTGGAAGCACGAGCAGCATTCCCGCTCAGTACAAGTGAAGGCTAGCAATAGACTGGGAAGCGACAATCAAGAGAGCAATTACCGTCATAATCATGCTTGCGACAAAATAAAATTAATGGAGGCATAAAAGTGATACAAGAACTCTGAAGCAAAGTAAATCATCGAGGCTTAATTGACTTTTGTTTTTCAGTCATATGCATGCGTGAGCATGTGCCAAGTCAATTCAAATGAATTATTCAGAGGAGGATACCACAATGTCATACCTATCTATGAATAAAACAATGCAAGCAAATATTTATGACATGCTACTCATTATTAATAATTGAAGCTAAACATAAGAGATCATGAACTACTAGACTTTCATTAAATGACATATACCTCACATGAACCAACTAAGCATGCTCACATGGATGAGTATATGTACAAAAATGAAAACAAATAGAGTTCATACCAGCCTCTCACCACAGTCGAGTTGTCGTAGATCATCATTATTGCCTTTCACTTGTGTGGCTTGAATAATATGAAATGAAAACCAAGCTCCAACCACCGGAGACCGCTGAACTCCATAATAAACTTTACAAAACCGAAGAAAAACAACAAATATTTTTGGTGTTTTCGAATTGGAAAACAAGAACGAAAATAAAATCTTTTTGGATATTCTCATAGCAAACTAACAATAGTAAATAAAGAAAAATAGGAACAAGAAACCAAATAAACAAATGATAAAGAGAAACAAAAAAAATATTTTTGGTCTTTTTGTGTTTTAGAAAAGAAACAGCAAAAACAAGAGAATGAAAACTAAAAGAGTCACATAAAAGCAAAGTGGCAGAAGTCTGCCAAACTTTGACAGCAGTACAGTAATTATTTTTTTCTAAAATATTTTGCTGTTCAACTCGAAAAGTGCTCAACTAATGAAAGTTAGATAATAACTTGGGGAACATGCAAAAAAATTGGCTGCTAAAAATAACGTTCTGGCTATTTTTAGGAATGTTTTTAGTATCAGTCCAGAATCTGTTTTTAGATAGCACTTCCCCAAATATCATCTTCCTCATATTAGAGGCAACCATCGGCACACAAATTAAATAAAAAAGGTAAAAGTAAAGGTTACTACAGTAGTAACAACCTTCAAAAACTAAAATAAGAACCTACTGAAATAAAAATAACCAAAAAAGAAACAACCAAAAGAAACGAAATAAGTATATACAAATGACCGGCAATTGTAATATGCAATGAATGAGTGATGCCGGCGTACCTCCCCCCAAGCTTAGGCTTTTGGCCTAAGTGGAGATCAATCCCACGGTGCCCATAAGGTGGCACCTCTGTAATATGATGAAGGAGGATCTTGTCCTTGGTACAAGCTGGAGGACGTACCAGGATACGTGACAGTGTACCCGTCGGAGGGCTCGGCGTCCTCGAAGTCGTGCTACTGGTGAAAGCCAAATATCCTCAGCTGCTCATCCACCTCCTCCTTGGAGCGCGACCACGGCCTCTTGCGAACACTGAACTAACCGGCCTTATCTTGCCGCGCTGAATGGTACTGTCATCATCGTTGGTAACTTCTCGATATAGTTCCATCAAAGCTTTGGGGTGGTTCTCGATCTTCTTTGTTGTACCTATAGGAGTAATGTCCAATGCAGCAAAAAAATCACCCAACTTCATAGTAATAGGCATATCATAAATCTTAAATTTAACTGATGGTGTGAAAGGTGAGTTGCTGAATTTAAAGCTTTCAACAAAGATTTTAGTTAGCCTATAAAATTGATCACTCTCATCTTCCATATAGGTAGACAAGCCCACCCTATTAATGAGAAACAAGAAGTCATCAAGTAGCCATGCATTACGCAAAAAGTCAGTGCACGGAAATGATGAAGCATTAGGAATCCCATTGTCCTCATCATTTTCAAAGCTAGGTGCAATGACATCCTCATCATAGGATCGCCTAACTCGAGTAGCTGCCCTTGAAGGCCTTGCCACTCTTGTCGTATCCCTCTCGAATACTTCTCCGAAGGTATGGCTATGCATTTTCCTTTTCTGAAATTTTTCAACAATCATTATAAAGGTTGATTTTGAGACATATAAATGAGGGAAACTACTATAGGAACTTGATAGAGTACTAAACATGCATCAAAACTAATTTATACAACTTAGAACAAGCATGCAAACTCACTTAACATGTCACCTACAACAGCAAAATACTCAAGATATACTCAACCAAACAAAATTCTATTTGGATAATCGGAGGAGTCACATACCGGAGAACAAATGCCTCAAATCTCAGCAGCAAAGATGGGCTGAGCAAGGAGATCAAAAATCTCGAGCAAGAACGGCAAGAAACTCGGGTTTGAACAATGGTGGTGTGTTTTCCCGTGGAAGAGAGTGGAGTGGTAGGTGGATGAGTGAGTGGAGGGTCAGGTGGGGCCCTCCCCACAGGGTGGCGCGCCCCCCATGCTGGCTGCGTCGGCACATTGGGTGCAGCCCTGGGGTGCCCCACTGGTCAGCCCCAGGCACTCCCAGGTTGCAGATTTTAAAAAGGACCAGTGGTATTATTTTTGTAAATTTTTGAAAACTTCGAAAAATGCACATTTCTGGGTGTTAAAATAACTGTTTCAGGGCAGACAAAGATTTTCAAAGTTTTAAGCAACTAAAGTATCTTGCAAAACAAGTAGTATTACAGAAAGTAAAACAAGTGTGGAGAAAGAAAGAAATGTTGTTCAGCTCTTCCATGCATTTAAAATGTACTTGTTAACAAGGTTGATCAAGTCTTGCCACCAAATAAATTTTACATGACATAAGAGGAAATAAACCTCAAATCAATCAAGTTACCTTATATTGTATTGATATGGACCCAATCATAATATTTTGATATCCTTCTTTAGGCTCATATATAGGACAATCAATAACTCCCACTTTGATAGTTCTCAAATTAGAAATTGTATTAACTCCAGATACTTTATCAATCTTCTTGGGAAAATGAACAGTATGCTCCTTGTCATCAACATTGAAAGTAAATTTTCCTTTATTGCAATCAATAACACCCCCTGCAGTGTTAAGAAAAGGTCTTCCAAGAATAATAGACATATTATCATCTTCAGGCATTTGCAACACAACAAAATCAGTTAATAGTAAGCAATTATTAGCAACTTGAACAGGAACATCCTCACATATACCAACAGGAACAACAGTAGATTTATCAGCCATTTGCAAAGATATATCAGTTGGTATCAACTTATCTAAATAAAGTCTCTTGTAAAGAGAAAAAGGCATAACACTAACTCCTGCTCCCAAATCACATAGAGCAGTTCTAACATAATTATTCTTGATCGAACAAGGGATAGTTGGTATACCCGGGTCTCCCAGCTTCTTTGGAACCTTGCCATTGAAAGAGTAATTAGCAAGCATAGTGGAAATCTCCTCATTTGGAATCTTCCTTTTGTTAGAGACAATATCTTTCATATACTTTGAATAAGGAGGCAATTTAATAGCATCAGTCAAAGGGATTTGCAAGAACAAAGGTTTCATCCAATCACAAAATTTATTATAGTGTTCTTCCTCCTTTGATTTAAGTTTCTTAACAGGGAAAGGCATTTGCTTTTGAACCCAAGGTTCTCTTTCATTACCATGTTTCTTAGCAATGAAATCTTCTTTAGTGTACTTTTTATTTTTAGCATGCTTTTCAGGTTCATCTTCAACCTCTTCTTTATCAGAAACATCATTCTTATCATTATCTTTATCATGTTCATTACCACTTTCAGTTTCAGCATCAGAAATAGAAATACTATTAGGATCATTAATAGGCTCAGAAGATTCTACAACAGTTTTATGTTTCTTCTTCTTTTTCTTAGAAGGAGCACTAGTTTATTTAGTTCGTTGAGAATCTTGTTCAACTCTTTTGGGATGCCCCTCAGGATATAGAGGATCCTGAGTAGAAACACCACCTCTAGTTGTTACTTCATAAACATGTTTTTCTTTAGAAGTATTTTTTAACAAGTCATTTTGCACTTTAGTGAGTTGATCAATTTGAGTTTGAACCATATGAAAATGTTTAACAAGCATCTTAACATCATTAGAGGTTGTCTCCACAATATCATGCAATTTACTAATAGCTTGAGAATTTTCCATTAAATGTTTCTCTACTCTCATATTAAAGTTATCTTGCTTAACAACTTAATTATCAAATTCATCTAAATATTGATCAGGAGGTTTTGACTGAGGAATATCTCTTTTATCAAAGCGTTGAAGAGAATGTACCTCAATTGTGGATGAAGGGGAAGTTATCTTACATAAATCTTCTATGGGAGGTAAATTCTTCACATCTTCAGATTTAATACCTTTCTCTTTAAGAGATTTCTTGTTTCCCTCATATCTTCATCATTTAATTCAATCATACCCCTCTTCTTCAATATTGGTGTTGGGGTTGGTTCAGGTGTAGTCCAATCATCATGATTTTGGCTTATTCTAGCCATTAATTCTTCAGCTTCGTCTGGAGTTCTTTTCCTGAAAACACAACCAGCACAACTATCCAGGTATGCCCTAGACTCAATGGTTAGTCCACTATAAAATATATCAAGTAAGTCATGCTTTTCCAAATCATGTCCAGGCCGAGCTCTAAGAAGAGAGCAAAACCTTGCCCAAGCTTCAGGCAATTTCTCTCCATCTTCCTGGTCAAAACTATAAATTTTCTGCAAAGCAATATGTTGAGCGCTAGCAGGAAAATATTTTCGAAATAAGACATCAAGCAAACCACTTGGACTATCAATAGAATCAGGAGGCAAACTATTATACCAAGTTTTAGCATCATCCTTTAATGAGAAAGAAAAAATTTTAGCAACAAAATAAGTACGCTTCTTGATATCATCAGAAAACAAGCTACTCAAAGTAGAAATCTCATTCATGTGCTCTACAGCACGTTCCTTTTCAGTACCACAAAAAGGTGTTTTCTCAACAATAGATATATGAGATAAATCAAGAGAAAAATCATAATCCTTATCCTTAATGTTTATAGGAGATGTGGCAAATTTAGGATCAGGAGACAGTTTATATCTAACAGCATGTTGTGCAAGAAGCTTTTTAATGTTACTTGCACCAGTAGTAGCATTACATTTATCAATAAAATCATCATCAAGTTCCACATAATCTTCATCAAGATCATCACTAGAGTGTTAAACAGACTTAGGTGAATTAACAGGTGTAACAGTATTTTCATTAGGAATTTCAGTATTTTTAATTTGTCTAGACCTAGCAATTGTAGCATCTAGAAAAGGACCTAATGAACCATTATCATCAAGAACAGTAGAAGCATCATCAAGATTATAAGAGGAATTTTCAGATTCAGCAGAAGTACCAGCATGTGAAGCTTATGGTGGTGAAACAAGTTGACTTATCACAGATGGTGAATTAAGAGCAGCAGAGGTACTCAGAGTTGTACCTTTTCTTGTAGTGGATGGTAATATGGCGACTTTAGCATCGCGAGGTTTACCCATGATGGAGTATTTGCAGCGAACACTATCAATTCAGGTGAACTTGCAAATAAAGCTACGCTCCCCGGCAACCGCGCCAGAAAATAGTCTTGATGACCCACAAGTATAGGGGATCGCAACAGTCTTCGAGGGAAGTAAAACCCAATTTATTGATTCGACACAAGGGGAGCCAAAGAATATTTGTAAGCATTAACAGTGGAGTTGTCAATTCAGCTGCTCCTGGAAACAGACCTGCTCGCAAGAGTTTATCAGTAGCAACAGTTTTATAGCAGTAGCAGTAGTGAAATATAAGCAACAGTGTAATACAGACAGCGGTAGTGATTATAGTAAACAACAGGATTAAAATATTGTAGGCATAGGGATGGATGAACGGGCGCTGCATGGATAAGATAACTCATGTAATAATCAAGACAAGGCATTTGCAGATAATAATAAAACAGTATCCAAGTACTAAATAACCATAGGCATGTGTTCCGTATATAGTCGTACGTGCTCTCAATGAGAAACTTGCACAACATCTTTTGTCCTACCAGCCGGTGGCAGCCGGGCCTCTAGGGAAACTACTGGTAATTAAGGTACTCCTTTTAATAGAGTACCGGAGCAAAGCATTAACACTCCATGAACACATGTGATTCTCATATCACAGCCTTCCCCTCTGGTTGTCCCAATTTCTGTCACTTTGGGGCCTCGGGTTTCGGACAACAATATGTGTATACAATTTGCAGGTAAGATCATAAAACAATGAATATCATCATGAATCAATAACATGTTCAGATCTGAAATCATGGCACTCAGGCCCTAGTGACAAGCATTAAGCATAACAAGTTGCAACAATATCATAAAAGTACCAACAACGGATACTAGGCACCATGCCCTAACAATCTTATGGCTATTACATGAACAATCTCATCCAATCCCTACCATCCTCTTCAGCCTACAGCGGGGATTTACTCACACATGGATGGGGGAAGCATGGATGGTTGATGGAGAGGCGTCGGTGGCGATGATGGCGATGATCTCCTCCAATTCCCCTTTCCGGTAGGGTGCCAGAACGGAATTTGTAATCCCGAAATAGAGTTTTCGATGGCGGCGGAGTTCTGGATGTCTTCTGGCAAATTGGTTGAACCCCCGTGCGATTTTAGGTCAAGGACTTTAAGTAGTCCAGAGGGGAGCGTCGGGGCTGGCCGAGGTGGCGTCCACATATGGCGGCGCGGCCCAGGGGCCCACCGCGCCGCCATGTGGTGTGCGCACCTCGTGGCCCCCCTCCGTCCCGTCTTGTGGCTCCGTAGGTCTTCTGTGAAAATAGGCCCATTGCAATTATCTCTGGTGATTTTCCTGAAAGTTGATTTTCTGCACAAAAATAAGACACCAGGGCAATTCTGCTGAAAACAGCGTTAGTTTGTGTTAGTTGTATCCAAAATACACAAATTAGAGGCAAAACAATAGCAAAAGTGTTCGGGGAAGTAGATACGTTTTGGACGTATCAACAAGCATGTCATAAATTGTGGCTAGATTTATTAAATGGAATGTGGTGGAGTTGATGAAGACGTGTCATGGTATGCGAGCTAGGATGACCGAGACAACGATGACATGCATCTGATGAATACGACGAGGTGGTTGTATGTGCTTCATGGCGAGGTTGATAGATGGGGTAGAGCGGGGTGGAGCTATTGCATCGAAGAATCAAGGTCCCGGTGAGAAGATCCTTCACAGAGAAACCCTATGGGTCAAATTTGATAGAGCAAGAATTGTCAGTAGTGAATTGGTGAACATATATATGATTCTTGATAATTTGTGGAATGATGAGAATGCTGCATCAGTAGAAAGGGAGAGAGGTGCTGGTGAGAGAAAAAGAACCGATGTGTGTGATAGGAAAAGTTGCACCATTACCAACGGTGACAAATTGATGGGAAGAAGAAGGAATCAGAGAATCAAAGTTACTTTTTTCATATGTCTTGTGCGAGGAGGCGCCGGAGTCCATGTATCACTCGTGGGTGTCGGGGAGCTACATGTTGTTGAGTGCCGCTATGAGAGCCGGATCGAGCCTCGTCGTGGAAGCAGGGGATGGCGGCATGGTGGGAGCCTGGTTAATGGTGCGTAGGACGGGTACGCCTAGGGAAGTGCAGGCGGTCGAGGGCCAAACTAGTCTGCTCTAGATGTCGGCCATGGACGCGGTGACCAAAGATTCTGGGGCTGCTGCCAGGCAGCAGGGTGATGTTTAAGATTGGCGAGGCTGGGAGCGCTAGTCCATGGATTGAACTGCCACGGGTTGTCACTGTGACCACCTCCACGTCCGCCGCGTCCACCACCGCGTCCACGACCACCGCCGCGATTGTTGTAGGTATTGAAGCTGTTATTGAGGGAGAGCTGACCGCGGCCGCTCCCGAAGCGAGAAGGGGGAGTGCGATCGCCAGACGCGCCCCCTTAGCCAGATGGAGGGGAACTGACATAGGCATCCCAAATGGGCCTGCCGAAGATAGTACCCGGGGTTTGCTGAAGGCCCAATACCCGAAGAATAAGAAGATGCGGGAACTCAAGATATATTAAGGAAAGTTAGAGTTGTAATAGGAAGTGTTATTTGTAAATCTGGCGGGATGAGTTAGAAACCGTCCCGGACTCTGTAACTTGTACAAAACGAAACCCTCGGCTCCGCCTCCTATATAAAGGGGGAGTCGAGGGACGAAGAGGCAATCGAATCATTGTTACAAACCCTAGTTTTCATAATCGTCGAGTACTTTTCGGCTGAAACCTTCGAGATCTACTTGCCCTCTACTTCTAACTAAACCCTAGCCTACAATCCATAGGCATTGACAAGTTGATACCTTGTCAATTGGCGCCGTCTGTGGGAACTAGAGGCATAAGGATCTGATCTCGATGGCACGTTCAAGATCTTCGACATCGTCAACCGCAAGCAACGCTATGGATCGAGGTAAACAGATCGCTGCTGGTCCTGTCGATTTTGTTCCTCACCCACCCTCCCGTTTGGATGCATATGCGTATCTGGCGGAGCCCATGGAGATGACGTTCGGAAAGTTTCACTTTCGCGTCGAGAAGGAAGGATCGTATCGTGTCGAAATTCCGATTTCGTCGGGATCGTCGGCGGTCGATTCCGATTTTTCAAGCTATACATCGTCAACCGAGTCAGGAGAAGAAGAAACTTCGTCGACACGCTACGTCAGCACCAGAGCAAGAGAGAAACTCGCCAAGATCTTCAACGACATGTCGTTTGAGTCATCTGCGGACTCATATATAAGCGATGGCTCAAGCGATGTCGACAGTTACGACTTCATCGACAAATCTATCACAGTGGTCAAGGTCTTCATCAATCTCAACGATGATGTCACCAAACCCAACATAGATCTGAGTACAAAGTATCATCAGATTTATGCCATTGAAGATCAAGAGGAAACATCTGAGGCTTTCGACGATCTGGGAAATCCATACGTCGATCCCTCCAATCTGCGACAAGGCCTGGGCAATAAATACGTCGGGCCGCAGCCGCGAGACAGAGTTCAGCTTTCGCAAGCAGCATGGGATAGAGCCACGAGAGCCATGAACGGTTCAGAACCAATGGCCACCACAGCCACACCAGAGGAATTGCAAGCATATCAATATAGACTCGCACGAGCTGCAAGAGAATTGGAAAAACAGACAGCTGAGTTAAACAGAAGAAAGGAAGCAGCTTCTGCATCTAGCAGGAGGAGGGCAGATCTAAGTCGACAATCTAGAACTTCGGGTGATAGCCACAGAGAGGCGCGGAACAGAGCAAGATCAAGGTTGCAACATATACCCGAAGCAGAAAGAGAGCACTTGGTCCAAAACCTCGACATGTCCTTCATGTCGATAGACACAAGAGGAAACATCATCCCTAAGACACCAGAGGCTGGGTACATGGCAACACATGCTTTTATCCTCGCATCTAAACCACCTCCAGGTGATCCAAGGGAGACACTATACAATATGGCGGTAGCAGGAGTTGGAGCTATGGGGACAGCGTTTGTATCAACGCCTCCCGAAGGAGCGGCAAGGCAAAATAGTCCACGACCTGCAGCAGCAACAGCGGCAGTACCTGAAGGACCAAGTGGAGCAAGAGACACAGCAGCACAAGCAAGGGTCGACAGAGCGTGGCAAAGCAGACGGGATCATCGGCAATCTCCGGAGCTTAATGACGAAGATATGTGCGGCTTGCCATGCTTCACGAGGAGAGTCCGAAAAACTCGAGTCCCCTCAGGATTCAAGTTACCCGACAACTTCAAGAAGTTCGACGGCCTTCAAGATCCAGAGGATTGGCTAGTTGATTATCTCGAGACAGTGAAGCTCACAGGAGGAACCAGGGCAACAGCTATGCAAAGCATCCAGGTGCATTTGAGTGGAGCCGCACGATCTTGGATTAAGAAACTCACTCCAGGATCTATCGACAGCTGGGAAAGTTTCGAGGATGTGTTCGTCAAGAACTTCAGATCCACGTGCAAAAAACCTGCGTCGTTAGAGGAGTTAAGAGCATGTCGACAAAAGACAGATGAGCCAATGAGAAAGTACATCCAAAGGTGGAATATCATCAAAAACTCGGCAGAAAATATATCTGACGAGAGAGCAATAGATGCGTTTGTCGCAGGAATCAGGCGTGGAGATTTTGTCGAGGACTTAGGAAGGACCAATCCAAAGACAGTATCTGCGTTAATGGAGATAGCAAACAGATGGGCAGATGGAGAAGACGCTGTCCACAACAAACGGCACAGGTCGCCAGAGGAGGACCGTGGTCGAAATTATCAACCAAGGCGACGATTTCCTCGGCAGTACCCGAACTATGACGCTCCAGGGCAAATTTCGGCAGGTTTTCGGGCAAACACAGGAGGAAGCAACAGAGATGATTATCAGAGAAGCAGTGAACAGCGAGGCGATAACAGGGATGATTCTCGCAACAACAGGCAAAATAGCGGGCCTAGGTTCCCAAGGCCTTTCGTGTCCCCTGAAGAGATGATGAATGGGCCGTGTCAAATGCACTTTTTCCTCGACAGCAACGGTAAAAGACAGTCAGGGCACCTGCAGAAAGACTGTCGAAATTTTCAGGCAATGCTAAGATATGCAGAGAATGCTAACGCGCGGGCAACACAGAGAAATCTTCGAGAACCCAGAAGCGAGATTCACTTGCCGCCTCCTCCCGCGATTATAGACGACAATCGGCATCAGCTTAGAATAGTGGCAGCACCTCCACCACCACCCTATGTTGATCCTAACTCCAACGGAGCGGTGTCAATGATTCAGAAGGGAAGGCCGTCCAATAGAGCTCAGAAAGTAATCTCACGACAGGTGTTTATGGCAGAAAAAATGCCTCCACCAACAGTTGAGTATCTTAATTGGTCAGGACAAGATATTGGCTTCACAATAGCAGATCACCCGCAGCAAGTCCCTCGACCAGGGCAGTCAGCACTTATTCTGCCAGCAGTTATCGCAGGATTTGATGTCTCCCGAGTGTTCATAGATGGCGGCAGCAGCCTAAACCTTATGTATGTAGATACATTGAGGAAGATGAACATATCCTTAGTAAACTTGAAGCCAACAGACACAAGGTTCCACGGCATCACACCGGAGAAACCAAGTTATCCATTGGGGAAGATCAATCTCGACGTTCAGTTTGGGACCCGAGAAAATTATAGAATCGAGAGGCTGGAATTTGAAGTCGTGGATTTTCCGTCGCAGTACCACGCTTTGTTGGGACGCCCAGCATATGCCAGATTTATGGCGGTGCCACACTATACATACCTGTTATGGAGATTGCCTGGACCAAAGGGACCAATCACAGTTAAAGGAAGCTTTTCCTTAGCCGATAAATGCGACAAGGATTTTCATCGGCTATCAGAAACTTTCGGGATGCAAGCTGAGTATTTGGCGTCAAAAAGCATGACTGATTACGACGTACTGCCAGACGTTGGAAGGCCAAATAAAGAATCAACTTTCAATACCAGGAAAAATTCTAAGGAGGTGCAGATTCCCCTTAGCCAGATGGAGGGGAACCACCCGCACTCTGGTGGACACTGTTGCCGCTTGCCGAGAGCGCCGTGGCGGCGGCATTCTTTGCATCAGTTTTCTTCTGGTTCTCTGCCAGGATCAGGGCCTAGAGGGTCTGTAGGAACGACAGGAAGGGCAGCTGAAACGGAAGAAAGGAACGCAAGTTTGCATAGGAGTCGTTGAGGCTGCGGAGAATGGTGAAGATGAGGGTTTCATCGCTGATCCACTAATCGACGTCCACTAGTGTGTCGACAAGGGCTTTCAACTTGGTGCAGTAGTCGGTGATTGACATGTCGCCTTGTGGAGTGTTCCCGAACTCCGCCTCCAGCTAGATTTCCCGGTGTTTCTTTTTGTTGCGGAAGAGATTCTCGATTGCATCCCAGATCATGCGCGCTGTAGACCCTTGACGCATGATGATGTCGAGAAGATCAGCAGAGATGGATTTGTAGATACAAGAGAGGGTGGTGTAGTCGCCGCGGCCCCAGTCGATATGGGTGAGGTGTCGGATGGTCCTGCGCCGTCATCGGCGAGCACATGAGAGGTGAGGCTATAACTGCCAAGGGCGACGAGAAAAAGCTTGCGCTAGTTGGTGTAGTTGGAGGCATTGAGGTCTAGGTGATGGGTACATGGAGTTTGATGGAGGTGGTGTACGTGGAGGGACTAGGGCTAGGGTTGGGAATCAGGGGTGTCTTTACTTTTGTCATCATCTTGGCGGGAGAGCTCAGCCTCGCGCTTGTCGAGAGCTTCAGCGCGGGCACGGAGTTCTTCTTCCTTCTGTTTGATATCGTTGGGAGTCATGGTGGAGATGGTGGCTAGGGTTTAGGAGGAGAGAAGAGGAGGCTAAGGACCGGAGGTCAATCTGATACCATGTAATTGTGTATGATCGGGCTGCTATTGTGCACGCCTCGATGGTTTCCATTGATCAATATATATACACATCATTACAACTTGTGTTACAAAAAAGGATTAGGTCGGTTGTATGTCAACCGATGATCTAGATGGATCTTAAACCCTAGAGGTATCCAGCAATGCATAAAGGGTGTTTCCACTATGTAAACATCTTATGGCATGGGGGGATATTATGTTGACGCAAAGTGCGCGAGAGATTTTGATCAAATCAATAGCACACGCGATTCCTAAAGACTACTCGTGGGGGTTGAAAGAGGTAAATGTAAGGCACATTGGGTTAGTTGGAACAAGTTAAACCGAACTAAAGTGCCGGGCGGCACGGGATTAGGTGACATGATGCTACTCAACCAAGCACTGTTGGCTCCACAAGCTTGGTGCCTTATCATATCCCAGAGAGTTTATGCTCATGTGTTCTGAAGTCTCGATACCACCCTAATGGGAATCTTATTGATACGGTTTTTCCTGGGAATCCTTCGCCCACATGGTCAGCAATTGTTTATGATTTTGAGCTGCTGAAAATATGCCTAATT
This sequence comes from Lolium perenne, assembly GCF_019359855.2. Taxonomy (NCBI): domain Eukaryota; kingdom Viridiplantae; phylum Streptophyta; class Magnoliopsida; order Poales; family Poaceae; genus Lolium; species Lolium perenne. The sequence continues at coordinate 121,134,355 of NC_067250.2, read as the reverse complement.
TGGCATGTTGGTAATGGAAGAATCAGCTGAATATGGCGCGATAGTTGGATCCCAGGGAAGAGTTATTGCAAAACCCTCTCCTCGCGAGGTAAACTATGTCTTCGCTATGTTTATGAACTCCTTGATGAACATGGGAATTGGAAGGAACAAATTTTCCATAGATGTGGAGGAAATTCTTAAAATAAAACCATCAAGGAGAGTGTCGGAACATGTCCTTGCTTGGCAGTTAGAAAAGTCTAGTATTTTTGCCGTTCGAAGTGCATATAAATATAAGCTGCCTTTAAACGAACTACCGGAACTTTGGTGCTTTGGTGCTTCTAGTATTCGTCCATCTGGTGATGACACATGCTAGACAAAGATATGGCATGTTGATGTCACTGGTGGAAAAAGGGCCTTTGGTCGCGGTTCGCAACTGCCATTAGTCGCGGTTGCGCAACCGCGACCAATTAAGCCCGACTAAAGGCCCCCCCCCCCCCCTTTAGTCGCGGTTGCTTACGAACCGCGACTAAAGGCCCGTCCACGTGGGCGCCAGGCGACCGTCGGGGCGGAGGACCTTTAGTCGCGGTTCTTCTGGCCAACCGCGACTAAAGGCCGCCGCAGGTTTAGGGTTTTAGGCCCCCCCTAAACCTGCCCCCCCCCCCTAAACATGTTTTGTGTTTAATTTGTATTGTTTTATTTCTTTTGTGCTTTATTGTAATTTTGAAGGAGTTTCACATATTCTACGGTACTACATATATACATGCATATGAATGTACAATTTCAAACAAATTTGAAATTAGAACCAAAAAGAATTCAAGAGGAATATACAATATATATTCAATATCATCGGATGACCATATACAAGTTTGAACAAGTTTCCATACATAATTTAATGCATGTATAGTTCTACGTCCTCGCAATGGTGTTCTTCTTTAGGATCGAGGACTTCCCTCCTGAACCATCCAGCTAGTTCCTCTTGAAGTGGTCGGAAGCGAGCTTCTGGAGTAAGCATCATCCGGAGGTTATTCCTCTGAGCATTGAGATCACTCGGAACGCGCTCAGAGGTGTATCTCCGGATCATCTCACAGACATAGTATCCACACAGATTGGTTCCCGGTGGCTGAATATCGCCACCATTCTTAGCCTTTGACCGCATGAAATGTAGCTCTTTTTTGAATTCACCGACCTTTGTATCTGAGAACCGTCTCCAAACCCTACGAGGCAAAGAAAATTAAATGAACAAGAGAGTTATTAGTTAATTACTTGAAGCTTAATTAGGAAATGAACGAAATAGGCCGATCGATATAGAGCGCAAATGAATGAAAACAATTACTTTTGAATCATTTGTCTCATGTCGGCCCAAAGCGCCTTATCCATATTCAGAGAGTCGTGGACGAGACATTCTGATTTGTCAACTTTAATTACTAGCAGAATCCAGTGGAACCTGCGGACACGATACATGCACAGTACGTCATGCATAACTCATCGATTAGCCGGCCACATACCATGCATGGAGTAAACAAAAGAGAATGTGCTCAAGACATAAACACTCACCCAAAATGGAAAGGAAATAGAATATCACTTTTGAGTTCCTGCTTATCAAGAAACCGCCACAGGTCTTCCTCCACGTCGGCAGGGTGATGCTGTAACGTATATCCATTAATGATGTGTGGGTCAATGAACCCAACATCATGGATGTTCCTTACTCTGCATTCCTTAATCTTCAATCTGCATGTATAATAGCGGACACAACAATATAGTTAGGACATATATATATATAGTGCAGGCAATATGAACGAGATGGGGTAGAAATAAATCACTTACAGAACGTAGCAACTGATGATAGATTTCTCGAGCTCGCGCAGATTGAAAAGCTGGAACAATTCACTCAGATGAATTTGTACAGAGTAATGTTTGAAGTGATGCTCATATCCAGCTTCCGCATAAATATAATCTTTGGCGTTTTTATTTTCTATGTAACCCTTGTACCATTTCAGCAGACCTTTCATTTGTGGAGGTAGATCCTCTTCCTGCGCAGGCTCGACGAGAGGCCCATTCTTCACATATGTAAGTACTACCTCCTTCACTGGCGCCTCATCAAGGCCTAACAGTTCACGAAGAGTAATACCTAAGTTGGCCGCTTGTTCTCTGGCACTCGTTACAGTCAATCCCTGTGCTGCCGCAGCTTCTATGATATCGGGGGCATCCGGACCGGCGGCTGTCACTATAAGTGGGGCAATCGATTGTTTACTTTGTTCCCCAAGCTGGGCAACTCGTTTCCCGCTTTGTGCACTTTGTAATTCCGCTTTCTCGGCCTCCTCTTTCTTCTCCTTGAACATGCGTGCCTGATTACGAAGTTCACGTGCATAGTCGTCAGGCAGATTCTTCGCGGCTTGGGACGGTGTGTTCAAAAATGACTTAGCCCACTTCTTTTGCTCATCAGAAAATACTGGCTTGGGCTCGAGCTCTCTTTTCTTCTTGCAGTCCACCTTCCATTTCTCATATTCAGCAGACGCGGCTGCCTCGACTTCCTCGGCACTACGTTCCCAAGACCTCGTGGGGAGAGGCTTCAGTGATGGCTCCGGTACCTTTGTTATCTTAGGTACATAAGGGTCCGGATTAATAATCCAGGACTGCTGCTTCTGCTTCTTCGCCGGAGGTGGATTGGGGGGCGGCGTCTGCTTACCCGCCCGGGGCGGACTAGGGGGCGGCGGCTGCTTACCCGCCGGAGGTGAATTGGGGGGCGGCGTCGGCTGACGTGAAGGAGGTGTAGGTGAAGCACCACCACCACCGCCACCGCCGCCACCACCACCACCGTAGGGGGGTGGACTTGTTGGCGCCTCGCCTGGAAACTTGATAAACTTCTTTTGCCATAGAATGAACTGGCGCTTGACATCTCCAAGTCTTCTCGCCCCTTCAGGTGTAGCAATGTCAATGTCCAGGTCCTCAAACCCTTGGACTATGTCCTCCACCGTGACACGAGCATAGCCATCTTGAATGGGGTTGTTGTGGTGGAGTGCTCCAGGTGGTAAAGCACTGCCGATGGCTACCTTCATGGACATGTTCTCGATAGGATAATACAGATGACATTCTTTCATCTCCTTTATATCGTCCACGGGGTAGCGAGGAGGCTCCGGTGCAGTAATTTCGACCACCAGAGGCTCCGGTGCAGTAATTTCGATCGTCGGTGCACCAGCCGGTGGGGCCTCCGTGGAAGCCACGCTGCTTCTCCGCTGCTGGCTTCCGAGATCCAATGGATGATCTTCATGCTGCGCCCGAGCTGCATCTCTTTCGGCTACTAGTACACTCACGGTTTTCTTCATCACATCCATTTCCGATGCCAACCGCGCCACAACATCTGCTTCCCGATCCATCTTTCTCTTACGGCTTCTGTAACCGTACGGGTCATCGTTCTGGGGGAACCCTACTTTCCACGGAATGTGCCCCATGCCTCGTACACGTCCTCCGTGTTCAGGATTCCCGAGGGCTTTTGTCAGGGCGTCGTTCTCTCTGTTGAACTTGATCCTCCCCTCTTGAGCATCCCTCATTGCCTCAATAAGCTTTTGGGTGGGTTTAATTATTTTGCCCTGGTAAACACACTCCCCTGTCTCCGGGTTCAGCGATCCCCCATGCCCGTACCACCAGCTTTTGGCCCTTGGGTCCCATCCCTCCGTACCTGGACGGATTCCTCGCGCCCTCAGCTTGTTCTCCATCTTCTCCCACCTAGGCACCCAAAGGCGATACCCTCCTGGCCCCATAATATGATTGTACTCCTTCTTAGCCGCATTTTCCTTATTTTTTTCGATATTTGAAGGAACTACTCCGATTTCTTTTGCTTCACAAATTCTGGCCAATCATGTTGCAGTTTCTCATATTGTCCTTTGAAATCCGGAGTCTTGTTCTGCTTGACAAAGTCATGGGCTAGATTTTTCTTGTATTTCCGGAATGCGTCGGACATCTTATGAAGAGCGAACTGTTTGACTAGCCTCCTCCTCTCCTTGTTTTTCTCAATCTTGTTACCCTCCTCATCGTATTTGTGGTATTCCGGAGGTAGAACGAAATGTTCCATAAGCTTGTTGAAGCAATCTTTTTTTGTTCTCTTATCGACAAAAGTGAAACCAAGACGTGCCTTCTTTGGCTGATTCCACTCCTGGACGGTGATCGAGACGTTGTCTCTAACAACGGCTCCGCATTGGCTGATAAACTTGGTGGCATTCTTGCGGGGCTCCAGCGGCCTACCGGTTGCTTCCTCGACAACCTCGATGGTGCATGTATCTCCTGGTTTCATCGTCTTGGTTGCGCCACGCTTTGACGACGAACTCGATTGTTTCGACGATCCGGCCGAGGGCTAAAATAAGAAAGAGAGTCGCGCGCGTTAGTACACACATATTTATTCAAATCAGTTAGTTTGTATCACCAGAGGCTCAATGTATATATATACCTCGGCGCCGGAGGTGGTTGCTACTTCCAATTGAAGATCGTCGTTTATCGACGTTTCTTCGGCATCATCTTGCTGACGGCGCCCTTCATCTTCACCCTCAAGGTTCAGATAAGAAGAGATATCATCTTCTTCTTGTCCGGTCGGCACATATAGAATATCGCCGTTTATGATGCCGAAAATATGGTCTTCAGCGTCCGGATCATAGTTCTCCATAATCGGGTCAGCTCTATCGTCCGCCATATGTCAGTCCTGAAAACATGTAGTCAAAACAAATTAATTAAGTGAAGAAGGGGGCGGTGGCGGTGGCGAAAGGGCGGTGGCAAAAGGAGGGGGGCGAGGAAGGGGTGGGAGAGGGTGTCGCGGTAGAGCGCGAGACGGGGCGGCGATTAAAGACGTGGTGTCGGTGATGGTGGCGGTGGCGAAAGGGCGGTGGCGGTGCCGAGGACAACACACATAACCCTCGCCGCCCCCTCTCGATCCAAAAAAAAACACCGCACGTATACGGAGTGGCGACGAGCGCTGCCCCCTCCGTATATGCGCGGTGGTTAAGTTATGTGTCCTCGGCGCCCTAGTGCGTGTGTGTGGCACGCCTCCCTAGTGCGTGTGTGTGGCGCGTGCCCCCGGCTGGCCGCCGGCCTCCCTCTCTCTCTCTCTCTCCCGCGGTGGCGGCAACGGCGGCGCGTGTGGCGGCGGCGCGCGCGTGGTGGCGGCGACGATGACGACGACGATGACGGTGGCGCGTTTTAGTTTTGTTTTTTGAATTTGTTACTAAGTTCTTCACATATAATACACGTGCACAAAGTTGTTTCGTTTTTAATTAAAAAAAACTTAGTTACAAATTTAAAAACTTAGTTACAAATAAAAAATAAATAAATAAACTTAGTTACAAATTAGTTCTTCTAATAGAGGTTTACAATTTAATTAAGTTACAATTTCAATTAAAAAAACTTAGTTACGATTTAAAAAAAACAAAAAAACGGCCAGAGGCCCCTGGCGCCCTTCTCTCTCCTTCCTCTCCTCTCGGTGGCAGCGCACGCGGCAGGAGCGGCGGCGCTCGCCCTCTCCTTTCTCTCTTCTCTCTGGCGCGGCAGAGGAGCGGCAGAGGAGACGGCGGCGGCAAGGATCGATCGGGAACACGGCGCGCGCACGCAGGAGAGCGGCGGCGAGAGGAGGGCGCGCGGCGGCGAGCACGTACGAGGGCGAGCGGCGCGTCGTCTCTGCGGGGCGGCGGCGCGTCGTCGTCTCTGCGGGGCGGCGCGTCGTCGATCGTCTCTGCGGGCGGCGGCAACGAAGAAGAAGAACGGATCGCGCGCGGCGGTTCCGCGCGGCGATTTATATAGGTGGCGACCTTTAGTCGCGGTTCGTGATACCAACCGCGACTAAAGGGTACCCTTTAGTCGCGGTTGGTATCACCAACCGCGACTAAAGGTGTTTTCGCCCCATCCCAGCAGTTCCCGCGCGATACACCCTTTAGTCGCGGTTGGCCAGGCCAACCGGGACTAAAGGTGTTTTTTCAAAATTCTTGTAATTTCTAAATGTTAAAAATGCAATTAATATATCAAAAAATTCAGAAAAATAAAACTAATTCATTTCAAAATAAGAAAAATACAAATAATATATCAAAAAATTCAGAAAAATAAAACTAATTCATTAAAAAATCTTAAAAATACAAATAATATATCAAAAAATTCAGAAAAATAAAACTAATTCAATTCAAAATCTGAAAAATACAATTAATATATCAAAAAATTCAGAAAAATAAAACTAATTCATTTCAAAATCAGAAAAATACAAATAATATATCAAAAAATTCAGAAAAATAAAACTAATTCATTAAAAAATCTGAAAAATACAATTAATATATCAAAAAATTCAGAAAAATAAAACTAATTCAATTCAAAATCTGAAAAATACAAATAATATATCAAAAAATTCAGAAAAATAAAACTAATTCAATTCAAAATCTGAAAAATACAAATAATATATCAAAAAATTCAGAAAGATAAAACTAATTCATTTAGAAATCTTCCCGCCAATTTCTTCCCGCCAATTTCTTCCCGCCACTTTCTTCCCGCCAATTTCTTCCCGCCAATTTCTTCCCGCCTCTTTCTTCCCGCCACTTTCTTCCCGCCTCCTGTCTTCCCGCTCCCATTTTTCCCGCCATTTGTCACTACATATATGTAGCCCGGCTTGGCCAGCATTATCACATCTCTACAATCTCTCATCACTCTCTCATGGCTTCCACCGCACCCACTCTAACCTACCAGCAGGTGGAGGAGCTTTGCGCCTCGAACTACCCTTGCCCACCGGGCTACCGCGTCCCCGCCGGCTGGAGCCTAAGCGCCGGCGGCGTGCCGGTCCCTCCCGTCCCTCAGGGTACTGCGCGCCGGCCATCACGAACCACTACTACCTCGACCTCACGCCGGAGCAGCGGATGAATCCCCGCTGGCATCCCGATAACCAGCATAATTGGGACGCCTTCTTCATCAATCGGCGTGAGAGGGCGCTCGCCAGGTATGAGGAGGACGGTCTGCCTCCTGGGAACTTCCACGAGGCCGGCCGTCGGCTATGGTGGTACGGCCGGACTCTGCAGAGCGTCATGGACTACATCACGGCCAGCGATATCCCCCACCTGCGCTACCCTCAGTTCGAGCCACGAGCGCCGCCCGACGACAGCGACGACAGCAGCGACGACGACAGCGACAACTTAGAAGGCGACGACTACCAGTACAACGGCGGCGGCTATGAAGACTACGAGTATGCATATTATACGCCTAGGCAAGAGTATGACTGAATCACTCCAAATTTCATGTATCATCAGTGCTATCTCGAGTCAATTGAATCATTCGAAAATGGACACCAAACACATCACGGGTAATATAATTCACATGATCCATTCAACAAAGTTTGGTACAATAAATTATTACACATCATTTCTTTCCTTGTGTCCCTGCTTGCTTACGATTGTGCCGTATCCATGGAGCATCCTCATCATTTAACTTAATGCTTGGGTCGGTGTTCACTTTGAAGGGCGGAATTTCAGCAAACATATTATAATCTTCTGACATGTCTGTCTTGTCCTCCACTCCCACGATGTTTCTTTTCCCTAAAAGAACAATGTGGCGCTTTGGATCATCGCATGATGTACTGATCGTTTTCTTATCTTTCCGTTTCCTCGGTTTGCTACTCATGTCCTTCACATAGAAAACCTGAGCGACATCTTTCGCTAGGATGAATGGTTCGTCAAGGTAACCAAGATTGTTGAAATCCACCATTGTCATTCCGTATTGCTGGTCCACCTTTACCCCACCTCCTGTTAGCTTGAACCATTTGCACCGGAACAAAGGGACCCTAAAGGAGGGTCCATAGTCAAGTTCCCATATCTCCTCTATGTAACCATAATATGTGACCTTTTGCCCATTCTCGGTTGCTGCATCAAAGCGGACACCACTGTTTTGGTTGGTGCTCTTTTTATCTTGGGCGATCGTGTAAAATGTATTCCCATTTATCTCGTACCCTTGGAAAGTCGTTATAGTCGAAGATGGTGTCTTGGCCAACATGTACAGCTAATCTACAACATGATCATCATTCATTAAATGTTTTCTCAACCAACTGCCGAAAGTCTCCATGTGGGCCTTCCTAATCCAGGATTCAGGCTTCCTAGGGTTGTCCGAGCGTAAAATATTCTTGTGTTTCTCAAAGTACGGAGCCACCAAGCTGGAATTGGTCAGAACTGTGTGGTGTGCTTCAGTCAGAGAATGGCCGTCCATACATATCGTTGATTTCCTTCCGATCGTGCCTTTTCCACTTAGTCTCCCCTCGTGCCGCGATCGAGGAAGACCAATTGGCTTAAGGTCAGGAACAAAGTGTTGCGGTCGAAACCCACCGGCGAGCAGCGACGGGCAACACAGTAGAGCCGGGAACAACTTAGGGCTGCGGCTGGCCCTGGTCCCTCCGAGCGACGGCCCGCAAAGCCTCTGGTACACACGTCCGATGCTGGTGCAGGGAGTGCCACCTGACCTATACCTGGTCAGGAAGGTGATGGAGATGCCTCGCTTAGTTTCCTGCATGGCATACACGTAAACATTAAATACGAGCCTCGATCGGCTCTCAGGTTATCCTGTGAATCGGCTCAAGGAGCCGATCCACCCATGATTCGTACGAGGTGCACGAATATATGGTGGTCCTGCTTGATCAAGATAAATCTAATGCGATCTACGACGATTTAGGGTTTTCACCGCATAATCGGATCATCCTACTCATGATTGGGCCTCGCGGCCACGCACGGTGATCGTAAGCCGATCCTAGATAGGGCCTAAAAACTAACACGAGGTTGATCCCCGGAACTTCCTGTCTAGGACTAGCAAACGACACCCTACGTGCCGCTGGATCCTCCAACCCTTTGTAAGGCCTAACTATTGCAGATATTAAACTAATCCTTGAAGAACAAGGAGCAACCGTAACGGATCGGATCTACTAAATAATGATCAAGCGGGGTGTCGCCCCCACACCTAAGATAGGTGTGAGGGCGGCTAGATATGCAAGGGCTGCACTACGATAGCATATGATACGAGGAACAATGCTAACCCTAACATATCTAAGATAACTACGTTGCTCGCCATCAAAAAGGCTTCAGTACGAGCAACGCATGAACAACATGAAGCTTGTGCTGCCTAGATCGCAAGATGCGATCTAGGCAGCATGATGCTTACCGGTAGAAACCCTCGAGACGAAGGAGTTGGCGATGCGCCGAGATTGATTTGTGGTTGAACGTTGGTTGTTGTTTATTTCATAAACCCTAGATACATATTTATAGTCCAAGGGACTTTCTAACGTGGGAATAATCCCCACCGTGTACGAGACAAACTCTAACTAACCGACACGTATCCTAATATGTTACAGATACACGGGCCAACTAGCCCATACTTTGCATATAAAGGCCGATTCACATATTTCTTCCATGTATATCCTTCAAGTCCATCTTGATCGCGGCCCACCTCTGACTCGGTCAAATTATGGTGATAACACATGCCCCCCTGGTTTTGGAATTGATAATTCCAAAATCACTCTGCTTTCCTTCGTTGGGTCATGTCGTGGCAGAACCGTTGCAGTATCCTTCATCATGATGCCTTGCCTTCTCAACTTCTCCGCGTGACCTGGCAGTTTTTCTTTTTCTTTTAAGCACCACTTCCTCGGAAACTGCTGTGGCATTGAATTTCCACTATATCCCCTTTTATTTAACCGCTCCGCACAGTTTACTTTTACATCCCCTTCGCATTAGCACCCCAAAAGCCCTTCTGCGCCACCATGTCTTCTTCCTCCCCTGCTTCATCGGATCTTTCCACCCAGTCCTCTTCTTCTCGCGAGCCGACGCCGGATCCGAACCCGGCGGAGGTCCACGCGGCCAACACCCGCCGCGCCATTGAGGCCGGGGAGGAGTCTAGCCATGACTTCGCCATCTGGTCAGAGGACGACAAGTCCCTGACCGACGGGGAGAGCGACCTCCGCTTCCTCGCCGACGGGGAAACGGAGGAGGAGAGCGATGACGATCGCTTCTCCTGCGACTTCACCTCTCCCGATGAGGAGGAGGAGGAGAAGGAGGAAGAGGAGGAGGAGGACGACACCTCCTCCGACGAGCCGCCGGCCAAGCGGTTCTGCCCCTGGCCGGGGAACCTCAGCGACTTCGACAGCGACGACGACGACGCTGATGAGGAGGATGAGGACAATGAAGGCCCGGTCGGCGGCCACTGGAGCAGCGACGACGAGCCCGCCGGGAGTAGCGCCGACAGTGGCGACGATGGCGACGACGAGGGCAGTGACGGCCCGTAGATAGGACTTCTAGCATAGGACCAGTAGTAGTAGATGGGGCAATGTACCCCCTAGTATTTCCTTTTGAGAGCAATCATCTCTTTATGTAAGAAATCTTGCTTATCAATGAAGAACTTCTCCTAATTTGATTTTGCCGATTTCCTTTGAGCTTTAAATTAGCCGATTTCCCTTTATACTGACCTTGCCGATTTGTCCCCTTAGCCAATGCGTACTGAGCCGATAGCAACGCACCGGCCTTTTAAAAGTCATCCTTCAATTCTTCAACTGATGATCTTGAAATCTAGCGGATAACATAGAGTCTTTAGGAAAGCCTTTAAATTCTTCCAACCAGACCCAATGATCTTCTTCAAACACTCATCATTTTGTGAAGAAGGTTGCAACGAAGGATTAGCCGATGGTACTCCAATCGGCTCCTAAACAGAGCATCTATCAGGCCTGCTGCCCCCCGAGCCTTACTCAAGGCGAGAATGTCGATGAGGATGCACCAAAGCCGACCACCTTTCTTCCCTCGAAAGCCGATATATCTCTTCTGGCAGCACTGCTGAACTAGCACCAAGGGCTGAAAATCCTCGACAGAAAGGTTCAGGCACCAGAATCGGCTCAAGGTAGCTGAGGAAGCTCTCATTGTTTTACTCCTTCGAGAAAGCAGAAGACCCCACCGCTGAACTGGAGAGACTTGGTGAAGATCCGGTAGACCTGTATAATTGCACTAGAGTCGATGGCTGCGCATCGGCTTCGTATCGTGAAAAAAATTATTTTTTACTGGCCGATTTTTCCCATCGGCCCCCAATGTTTCACCGCACACATGTTCACCTGCACATGTTCACATGTTCGTCTGGTTCAGGTGCCCCCTGAGCCGAATCTGTCAGGTGACTGCAGATATCGGCTTTGTGGTTAGCCAAGGCACTGTATTTGCATGTCAGCTCCGTTAGGGTTTGTGTTGACTCTCATCCGCCGACGTGACCGCTGCCCAGTAGATCGATGTTGAACACAAACAGAACATGTAGTGAAGATAATTTTGGCCGATTGCTGAAATCGGCCTCCATATTGATCGAAACGCTCAATGAAGGTCTTGTAATTTTCCTTCATAGATTTTTTGGGGCCGATCACAAGGATCAGCCTCGCCACGTTTGCTCATTGGTTTGCTCCAGTTACATGGTCAGGGCGGTGGATAAGACCAGCCTAACTCTTCCCTTTGTCACGTCGATGCGCTCGCAGTCATCCAAATTGATACCTGAGAGTGGCTCTTGGCCTGCTGCTTCCCACGCGTTCATGCCAGCCGTTGAAATTTCGGCTGAGTCATCGGCCTGGACGACCTCTACCTCATCTCCATCCCACTGTATTATGCATTGGTGCATCGTGGAGGGAATGTAACAGTTGGCGTGGATCCAATCTCTTCCTAGCAGAACAGCATAGGTGCTCTTGCTATCGACGACGAAGAACGTCGTAGGGATAGTTTTCCTTCCTACGGTTAGATCCACATTCAGAACACCTTGTGCGTCAGACGCTTGGCCGTTGAAATCGCTCAATGTTACGTTGGTCTTGATTAGATCCGAGCTAGAGCGTCCCAACCGACGTAGCATAGAGTATGGCATAATGTTGACTGCCGCTCCGGTGTCCACCAGCATCTTATTGACAGGCCTCCCATCGATATAACCTCGCAAGTACAAGGCCTTCAGATGTCTGTAACTTCTTTCTCGTGGCTTCTCAAAGATAACCGGCCGTGGGCCGCAGTCAAGTTGTGCCACAGGTGCCTCGTCTAATCTTGGAGCACTGAACTCCGAAGGAAGGATGAACACCATGTTTGTGCCAGCCGATGTATCATCATCGGCTTTCCTTTGCTTGGGGTGCCACTCCATTTTTCGTGGACGACCCCCTTCATCCAGGGTTCGCTGAACTTTCGCAGCCAGATCAGGTCGCGCCTTCCTTAGCGTATGCAAATATAACCTCTCGGCTTCCTCCAAGCCGCGCAATCGCTGAACCCTGCGCTTTTGGGAACGGCTGAGTCCATCAGGGCACCACCTTGGCCGGTGGTACCTGTCTTCTTCTTCTTCTCCCTCGTCTTCTGAATTCTCGAGATCTTCCAGCCGAGGGGACTCCGCGCGTTCGCTTTGTGTTGGGAGAGGCCCTAGACGTTTAAACACGGACACGTTGGCTGCCTCCTTCTTCTTCTGGTTGCATTCTGGGCAATTGCCGATTGTAGGCAATCGGCTCATTCCTGAATCCCAGCAGTGTCTGAAGAAGGGGCAGTCCCAATGCCTATCCTCGTCGCCTCACTCCCTTGACTTTTCCTTGGCACGGCGCTCGTACTCCTCCTCATCGCGATCATGCCGACGATGTCTTCTGGCTTCTCTAGCCAGATGATCTCTTTCATCATCATCGCTGGATCGTCGGCGTTGGTCATACTGACTCACATACTTGTTGAGGAGGTGATCAGAGAGGGGTCGCTGATATCTTATGTTCTTCACTTCTCCCTCTGTGACGTAGCGCTTGCCATCATGACGAAGCCGATCGCGTGGAGCGGCCTCCTCTGTGTCCTTGCTACGAGAGCAGCTGCCCTCGTCTCCATCCTTGCCAGCGTGGTGTCCAAGTCCTACCATGTTGATGCTGAACGAGGATCCTGGCTGGCCACCTTCAGGGTAAGTGCACTCCACCATGTTAACGGCGGGGAAGGGATGAGTGTCGACCTTCATGGCGTACTGGTTGAAAATCAGACGTCCTTGTTCTATCGCCATTTGGATCTGCTGACGCCACACCCTGCAGTCGTTGGTGGCATGGGAGAGCGAGTTATGCCATTTGCAGTATGGCTTTCCGTTTAGCTCCTGTGCCGTGGGGAATTTGAGACCTTCAGGTATCTTCAACTGCTTTTCCTTGAGTAAGAGGTCGAAGATTTGCTCAGTTTTGGTCACGTCAAAATCAAACCCCCTGGGCGGGCCTGGTGGCTTTACCCACTTGCAGGTCACGGGGGTTGCCCCCCGAGTCCATTCAGCCACTGCTACCTCTTGATCTCCCGCAGCAACTTCATCTTCCTCTGCCTCGACCAGGACTACTGCACGCTTGAATTTGTCCTGGTACAAGTCCGGGTGGCGCTGTTCATATGCCGACAGTTTCTGAACCATGTGCGCCAGTGAGGGGTAGTCTGCTTGGGAGGCCATGTCCTTGAGCGGCGCTGCAAGGCCCGCTACTGCCAACTCGACCGCTTCCTTTTCAGTCACACGAACCGAATAACATCGGTTCCTAAGATTCCTGAAGCGCTGGATGTATTCTGTCATGGTTTCTCCACGCTTCTGACGTGTTTGTGCTAGATCGACAAGGCCAGACTCGGAAGCCTCTGAGTGGTACTGCATATGGAACTGTTCTTCCAACTGCTTCCAAGTCCGGATCGAGTCTGGTGGCAACGAGGTGTACCACCCGAAAGCCGATCCCGTGAGGGACTGTGAGAAGAACCTCACGCGTAGTGGATCCGACACTGAGGCCGTTCCTAGCTGTGCCAAATATCGGCTCACGTGCTCGATGGAGCTGGAACCATCTGATCCACTGAATTTGGAGAAATCAGGGAGCCGATATTTAGGTGGTAGCGGGATCAACTCGTACTCGTCGGGGTACGGCTTGGAATAGCCGATTGCCCTCCTTTTCGGCACCATGCCGAACTGGTCTCTCGATTGTATCGATCTGATCCATTGTCTTGGCTGTAGGAGTTGAACTCTGAAGATTCGCCGGGGTGGCGTACTTAGCCAGCCATGCTTGCTTTTCCAGCTCTGAGCCAACTGCAGGAGCTGAGCTCTGGAGGTTCGTCGGGGTGGCGTACTTAGTTAGCCACGTCTGCTTCTCAAGATCTGTCGCTGACGTTCCTCCTATTTTCCCAGGAGTCCCTGATGTTGTGGCCTGGTTTGTGAGCGCCCAGTTACCGCAATCTAGCACATACGTGCACATGTACCCGTGAGGGATCTCCTTAGGCGCCTCATGCAAGAACTGGCAGTCACTAGGGTCACCACCGATCTTGTAGACGACGAATGCCGGTGAGTTCGGCACTTCTGGTGCTGCCAATGCAGATGGCAGCGGAGGACGGGACTGGAGTGGCAACTCTCCTTGATGTGTCCCGAGAGCTGGTCCTGACGGCGAGTACTGGTGCCTCATGATCTCCTGGATCACCCGAAGAGCGACAAGCTCCAAAGCGTTCACCAGGTTCTCAGAGTGGCGGTGCAGCGAGTGAGCCACCAAGTAGTTGATCTCCTGCCGCAGGGACCTGGTGCGTTCTTCTGACGGGGCAGAGAGGTCTATCCCATCGAGCGTACCGTCAGGCGAGAACCCCTTCCACCTGATGCCATGTGAACGGGTTCTGTGAAAAGAGCCGATGAGGTCGGCTTCGAGGATTGCTTTGACCTCGTCATACTTCTTCTTGAGCTCGTCGGTCAGATCCTCGTACGTGACTGGCGTGCCGTCCGCCATCTCAGATGTAGATGGCGATGTGGTTGATATAGACGATCGTCCCACCGGGAGTGCCAGAATGTGTTGCGGTCGAAACCCACCGGCGAGCAGCGACGGGCAACACAGTAGAGCCGGGAACAACTTAGGGCTGCGGCTGGCCCTGGTCCCTCCGAGTGACGGCCCGCAAAGCCTCTGGTACACACGTCCGATGCTGGTGCAGGGCGTGCCACCTGACCTATACCTGGTCAGGAAGGTGATGGAGATGCCTCGCTTAGTTTCCTGCATGGCATACACGTAAACATTAAATACGAGCCTCGATCGGCTCTCAGGTTATCCTGTGAATCGGCTCAAGGAGCCGATCCACCCATGATTCGTACGAGGTGCACGAATATATGGTGGTCCTGCTTGATCAAGATAAAGCTAATGCGATCTACGACGATTTAGGGTTTTCACCGCATAATCGGATCATCCTACTCACGATTGGGCCTCGCGGCCACGCACGGTGATCGTAAGCCGATCCTAGATAGGGCCTAAAAACCAACACGAGGTTGATCCCCGGAACTTCCTGTCTAGGACTAGCAAACGACACCCTACGTGCCGCTGGATCCTCCAACCCTTTGTAAGGCCTAACTATTGCAGATATTAAACTAATCCTTAAAGAACAAGGAGCAACCGTAACGGATCGGATCTACTAAATAATGATCAAGCGGGGTGCCGCCCCCACACCTAAGATAGGTGTGAGGGCGGCTAGATATGCAAGGGCTGCACTACGATAGCATATGATACGAGGAACAATGCTAACCCTAACATATCTAAGATAACTACGTTGCTCGCCATCAAAAAGGCTTCAGTACGAGCAACGCATGAACAACATGAAGCTTGTGCTGCCTAGATTGCAAGATGCGATCTAGGCAGCATGATGCTTACCGGTAGAAACCCTCGAGACGAAGGAGTTGGCGATGCGCCGAGATTGATTTGTGGTTGAACGTTGGTTGTTGTTTATTTCATAAACCCTAGATACATATTTATAGTCCAAGGGACTTTCTAACGTGGGAATAATCCCCACCGTGTACGAGACAAACTCTAACTAACCGACACGTATCCTAATATGTTACAGATACACGGGCCAACTAGCCCATACTTTGCATATAAAGGCCAATTCACATATTTCTTCCATGTATATCCTTCAAGTCCATCTTGATCGCGGCCCACCTCTGACTCGGTCAAATTATGGTGATAACACAAAGTCAACACAAAACTCAATTACCTCCTCATTTCCATAGCCCTTGGCGATGCTTCCTTCTGGCCTAGCACGATTACGAACATATTTCTTTAATATTCCCAAGAACCTCTCGAAGGGGAACATATTGTGTAGAAATACAGGACCGAGAATGGAAATCTCATCGACTAGGTGAACCAGGAGGTGCGTCATAATATTGAAGAAGGATGGCGGGAACACCAACTCGAAACTGACAAGACATTGGATCACATCGTTCTGTAACCGTGGTAGAACTTCTGGATTGATTACCTTCTGAGAGATTGCATTGAGGAATGCACATAGCTTCACAATGGCTACTCGAACATTTTCCGGCAGGAGCCCCCTCAAAGCAATTGGAAGCAATTGCGTCATAATCACGTGGCAGTCGTGAGACTTCAGGTTTTGGAACTTTTTCTCCGCCATGTTTATTATTCCCTTTATATTGGACGAGAATCCAGATGGGACCTTCATACTGCTCAGGCATTCAAAAAAGATGACCTTCTCTTCTTTGGTCAGAGCGTAGCTGGCACGACCTTGAAACCGTTCCGGATGCCGGTCATCAGGGTCTTTCAAACGTTGCTGGTCCTGCCGTGCTTCCTTTGTATCATTTGTCTTCCCATACACGCCCAAGAAGCTTAGGAGGTTCACGCAAATATTCTTCGTAACGTCGATTGCAGAGCGGACTTCTAGGACTTTCCAATATTCTAGCTCCCAGAATATAGATTTCTTCTTCCACGTGGCTGCGTGCCCGTCAGCTCCCTTCGGAACTGATTGTCCGCCAGGACCCTTTCCAAAGATGACTTTCAAATCCATGACCATATCAAATACCTCAGCACCAGTGTGTTCCGCAGGCTTCGGCCGGTGATCTGCCTTGCCGTTGTAATGCTTGCCTTTCTTTCTTACTGGATGAATTTTCGGAAGAAATCGACGATGCCCAAGGTACACGTTCTTCTTACAATTTGGCAAATGTACACTTTCAGTCTCATGTAAGCAGTGCGTGCATGCATTGTATCCCTTATTTGACAGTCCCGAAAGGTTACTAAGAGCAGGCCAATCGTTGATGGTTACGAAAAGCAACGCTCGTAGGTCAAATTCCTCTTCTTTGTGCTCATCCCACACACGGACACCAGGTCTGCCCCACAGCTGTAAAAGTTCATCAACTAATGGCCTTAGGTACACATCGATGTCGTTGCCGGGTTGCTTCGGACCTTGGATGAGCACTGGCATCATAATGAACTTCCGCTTCATGCACAACCAAGGAGGAAGGTTGTAGATGCATAGAGTCACGGGCCAGATGCTATGGCTGGAGCTCTGCTCGCCAAAAGGATTCATGCCATCTGTACTTAGACCAAATCTTATGTTCCTTGCGTCAGCTGCAAAATCTTTGAACTCTCTGTCGATCTTTCTCCATTGCGTTCCATCTGCGGGGTGTCTGAACTCCCCGTCCGACTTACGGTCCTCTTTGTGCCATCGCAACAACTTGGCATGCTCTTTGTTCCTGAACAGACGTTTCAACCGTGGTATTATAGGAGCATACCACATCACCTTGGCGGGAACCCTCTTCCCGGGTTTCTCGGCCCTCAACATCGTCACCGGGGTCATCGCCTACGATCTTATAACGCAATGCAGTGCATACCGGGCATTCATTCAAATTCTCGTATTCACCGCGGTAGAGGATGCGATCGTTGATGCATGCATGTATCTTCGTAACCTCTAAACCTAGAGGGCAGACAACCTTCTTTGCTTCGTACGTGCGGCGGGCAACTCGTTATTCTTTGGAAACATATTCTTCAACATTTTCAGCAAGTTTTCAAATGCCGAGTCAGCTACACCTGCTCGTGCCTTCCATTTCAGCAAATCCAGTGTGCAGCCCAGCTTTTTCAGACCATCATCGCATCCGGGGTACATCGCCTTTCTGTGATCCTCTAACATGCGATCCAAATTCTCCCTCTCCTTTTCAGTTTCGCAGCGTCTCCGTGCATCAGCAATGGTCCGACAAAGATCATCAACGGGATCATCACGTGCCTCTTCTTCACCTTCCCCTTCACCTTCCCCTTCACCTTCAGCATCCTCCATGAAAGTATCACCGAAATGAGCAAGATAGCTTTCATCGATGAAATCATCCCCTTCTTCATCTTCTTCCATTATAACCCCTCTTTCTCCATGCTTGGTCCAACAATTATAGCTTGGCATGAAACCGTGCCGAAGCAGGTGCATGTGAACATATCTTGAGGAAGAGTAACCCTTCTGATTCTTACAGTTAACACATGGACAGTGAACAAATCCCCCCTGCTTGTTCGCATTAGCCACTACGAGGAAATCTTTCAAACCCGTAGTGAACTCGCCGGAGAGTCGGTTACCGTACATCCATTGCCGATTCATCTGCATTATTATAATATAAAATATATAATTAACCATCATGCATTTGTTAAACTAACTAGCTACAAACAATATAAATTAAACAATGAACTACACACATGCATATTTTATCAATGACACATGAAAGGTTCAAGTTGCTAACCGCGATCGAGGAGGAAAAAATAAATAAGGAAGCTCAAGTGTGGCTCCAACACTTCATATCATGTTTGTTTCATGCTCTTGGGGCATTTTATCAAACACCTTGTGTGCATAAGAGGAACCAAAAGCAAACCTACACCCCCTTGTGAAGCTTGTGAAGAGAAGTGGCACCAAATGGCTAAGTGCTGTGAGCTGAGGCCCTTTTATAGGGATGGGCCTTTAGTCCCGGTTGGCCTGGCCAACCGCGACTAAAGGCCTTCGGGCACCTTTAGTCGCGGTTGGCCTGGCCAACCGCGACTAAAGCCCCTCACGTGCACCAGCTGGCCACCGAGCGCCCTGGTCCCAGGCCTTTGGTCGCGGTTCGCCTCCCGAACCGCGACTAAAGGTCCCATTAGTCGCGGTTCCTATAGTTTCGCGACTAATGGGGCTGGACGGAAGCCTGTTTTTCTACCAGTGTGTCGATCCACCCTAAGATAAAAGTCTTTGCTTGGAAAGCTGTTGTAAATGTTCCATAAACTGAAGGCATGTGGGCATTGGCAAAAAGAAACATGCGTGTGACTGGGATTTGTAACATCTGCGGCATGGAGAAGGAAGGTGTTTCCCATGCTCTATACCAATGCCCACATGCCTTCAGTTTATGCCGCACGATGATGCAGGTTTGGAACTTACCTTCTGAAAATGATCTACAATTCCAGTCCAGGTTATGGTTTAGTAGAAAAAGGGCCTTTGGGTCGAGACTAAAGCCGAGTCAGCTACACCTGCCTGTGCCCTCCATTTCAGCAAATCCAGTGTGCAGCCCAGCTTTTTCAGACCATCATCGCATCCGGGGTACACCGCCTTTCTGTGATCCTCTAACATGCGATCCAAATTCTCCCTCTCCTTTTCAGTTTCGCAGCGTCTCCGTGCATCAGCAATGGTCCGACAAAGATCATCAACGGGATCATCACGTGCCTCTTCTTCACCTTCCCCTTCACCTTCCCCTTCACCTTCAGCATCCTCCATGAAAGTATCACCGAAATGAGCAAGATAGCTTTCATCGATGAAATCATCCCCTTCTTCATCTTCTTCCATTATAACCCCTCTTTCTCCATGCTTGGTCCAACAATTATAGCTTGGCATGAAACCGTGCCGAAGCAGGTGCATGTGAACATATCTTGTGGAAGAGTAACCCTTCTGATTCTTACAGTTAACACATGGACAGATAACAAAACCCCCCTGCTTGTTCGCATTAGCCACTACGAGGAAATCTTTCAAACCCGTAGTGAACTCGCCGGAGAGTCGGTTACCGTACATCCATTGCCGATTCATCTGCATTATTATAATATAAAATATATAATTAACCATCATGCATTTGTTAAACTAACTAGCTACAAACAATATAAATTAAACAATGAACTACACACATGCATATTTTATCAATGACACATGAAAGGTTCAAGTTGCTAACCGCGATCGAGGAGGAAAAAATAAATAAGGAAGCTCAAGTGTGGCTCCAACACTTCATATCATGTTTGTTTCATGCTCTTGGGGCATTTTATCAAACACCTTGTGTGCATAAGAGGAACCAAAAGCAAACCTACACCCCCTTGTGAAGCTTGTGAAGAGAAGTGGCACCAAATGGCTAAGTGCTGTGAGCTGAGGCCCTTTTATAGGGATGGGCCTTTAGTCCCGGTTGGCCTGGACAACCGCGACTAAAGGCCTTCGGGCACCTTTAGTCGCGGTTGGCCTGGCCAACCGCGACTAAAGCCCCTCACGTGCACCAGCTGGCCACCGAGCGCCCTGGTCCCAGGCCTTTGGTCGCGGTTCGCCTCCCGAACCGCGACTAAAGGTCCCATTAATCGCGGTTCCTATAGTTTAGCGACTAATGGGGCTGGACGGAAGCCTGTTTTTCTACCAGTGTGTCGATCCACCCTAAGATAAAAGTCTTTGCTTGGAAAGCTGTTGTAAATGTTCCATAAACTGAAGGCATGTGGGCATTGGCAAAAAGAAACATGCGTGTGACTGGGATTTGTAACATCTGCGGCATGGAGAAGGAAGGTGTTTCCCATGCTCTATACCAATGCCCACATGCCTTCAGTTTATGCCGCACGATGAGGCAGGTTTGGAACTTACCTTCTGACAATGATCTACAATTCCAGTCCAGGTTATGGTTTAGTAGAAAAAGGGCCTTTGGGTCGAGACTAAAGCCCCCCCCCCCCCAGTCCTGGTTGCTTACGAACCGGGACTAAAGGTCCATCCACGTGGGTTCCGTGCGTCGGGGCGAAAATGTCTCCAGGTGAATTTTTCCAATTTTATTTTTTCTATTTTTTCAGAATTTCTATTTCTATTTTTTCAGTTATTTGCATAGTTTAGTCTCTATCTCTAACTACACTTATCTCTAGTCAAATTACTTACTTGTGGTCAAACTTCCTGCTCGATCACCCATCCTCCCACTACTCTAGCACTAGCACGCTTAACTTCTAAGTTCCTTTCCGTCCCGCATCCAAGTGCTTCGCGCGCATGTATGTGATACTAGTATCATATCAATCCTATTAACATGTTGGTCGATGTCATACTTCTTTATTGTTTGAATTTCAAATAATTCTTTTAATAAACAAAAGTAATGATGTAATAATAATGTTGAATAAATAAATACACATTAACTTTTTAATTTGTATTATTTTTAATTTTTAATTTTTTTAAATATCTTTTTTGGCAAACCTAAAACCTAAAAATTTGAAAATCTATAAATTGGGTAAAAGTAACCTTAAGGGCAAGCAACTTGCTGTTGACTCTGCTTCAGTACATGCTCCTGCTCGTACTCCTAAACCTCCAGGTAAAGTGTGGACGAAACCCCATGCAGGCTGGGTAAATTTGAGCGTAGATGGCTCATACAAATCGGAAATTGGCATGGATGGTTGTTGTATGATTCTGCGGGACGCCAAGGCATAAATTATTTTCTCGGCTTGTCGGTTTTTCCCAGTTTTATCGAAGCAGCTGAAGCTGAACTGTGTGCCTGCAGAGAGGGCCGGAGTTAGCCCTGGTATGTAGTGATCTTCTGATCATTGTGGAGTCCGAATTTCCCCCAGGTGGTAGCAGCTGCACTGGAGAAACGTGGAGATCATTCTCCTTATCCGAATATCATCTCGGATATTAAGCTGTTAGCTTATCAAAGTAGAGTTTGTAATTTCATAAAAGTGGATCGTTTGGAAGTTCGGGCTAGTCACCGCTTCGCAAACTTTGCAAGAGCAGAACATAGAATTATCGAGTGCTCATCTCTTGGAAGTTTGGAAGGAGCGCAACGCTAGAGCCTTCCGCCACCACCATTCCACCACAAATGCTATCATCGTCAAGATCAAAGATGAGGCTCGGGCTTGGTGCTAAGGAATTGTGCAATGTAATACCGGAAGAGTAGGCTTTTAATAAAGTTCTAGGGCATGTCCTAGGCATGTGTTATAAAACTCTAAACTTCTTCTCTATTAATGTAAATGGAAAATCTTTTGCCTCGTTTCAAAAAAATAAATATCGAGTGGCTTGGACAGGGAGGTACGTAGACCTGATTCAGTCACTAGTCCCAGGCGCCCAAGTCCTCTTTTCTCGGCCAAATGATGACAAGATTCCTCCCATGCTCCAACCGCCGACCAGTGTACTTGAGGCAAATCTTCAGTTTCTGTTAGACCTGGGGCCTCATGCAGACATGTACACAGTTCGTTCAGATATGAGCTCTGATCCATGATTTTTCTTAGCGCTTCACAATACAAAAGGTGTAATTCCTATCATTTTTTAGATGCAGCTGAGAACTTAGCCGGTAAGAGTTGATGAGCCTCCTCTCATGTGAAATCACATGATATTTGTCTTACTCTTGAGCGATTTACAAGTTTGATTTGTACAATTCAAGACTCATACTCTTCACCAAAAGCATGGCTACACCATAAAACGGCCGGCAGCGACGGTCTTGGGAATACTTTTCATTTGATCTCTCCTCCTCTGTCCTCTCCCGCGTGCCCAGGCCAGAGGAGACTGCTATGTGAAGTGATGTCGCGGCGTCGCCGTCGTCTCACGCTGGCACCTGGTGGCCTATCCCAGTTGTTATCGCCGGCGTGCTCCTCCAGTGCGGGCTCGAGGTTTGCGTGCTTGGGCTCGCTGGATGAGTCGCCGGGGAAGGAAGCGCGCTGCGGCGTGGAAGCCGAGGGTTGGACGGAGGCGGGACGCCGGCCGCCGAAGGCGCGCGCCGTGCTGGTCCAGGATTTCTGGTCAGAGATCGGGTTCCCAACACCTGCGTCGCGTTTCTGGGAACAGCGATCATCTACCGTTTCGCGGAGCTCGTCGCCGGTTGCGGTCAGTTCGTCGACGTCTCCTGGCCGGACTTCAACACCTGACTCCGGTTCAGTGATTCGCCGCCGTTCGACATCGTCGTCGCCAACCGGGTTGTCCCTCTCCCGGCCGCCGCACGTGGGTTCGTGGAGGGGACCTCTACCGCGCCGCCGGATCACCCCACCGCCTGTTCTTGGCGATTTCTTCGACCCATCGCTGGTTGCCGGTGTGCCGGCGGCTGCGTTGGTTCAAAAGGAGCCCGCGCCGACCGTTAACCAAGGCGAGATTCCTGCGCACGTTAGCAGAGTCGATCGCGGCCATGCAGATCTCACGCATGCGGATGGGCTGGGCCATTGCTTCGGCTGGGATCATCTGGTCCGTCGGTTCCGTTCGCTGTGGAGCCCGGTTTGCGACAATAGGGGGATTCCTGGCGCTGACTTGCCGATCCTCTCGTCTACGTCTTCGCCTCGATCTCACCTGTCGCCGCCGCCTTCGCTTCAAGTTTCGTCCGACCCAAGATCCGCGACTCCAGTCCCGCCTCTCGCTCCCTGGACCTCGTCGCCTTCGTCCGCCACCTCATCACCTTCGGTCTCGGGCCGATCCTTCGCGGCGGTCGTCGCCTTCGGGACCCGGCATCCCATGGCTGGGCAGCGCCCCGCGGGCATGGCCGGTTTCTCCGGCCAGGTGCCGCACCTCCGGCCTCCGGCATCAGGCCAACCTCTGCAGCCGCCCTTGGTGCCCAATCCTGTACGCCCGCCGCCCCAAGCTTCTGGTGGAGGGCAGTATGCACCGGGTCAGCAGTTGCCGGCACAGTTTGGGGCCGGGCAGTCGGCGGTTCTTCCGCTGCAGCCTCCGTCTCGTCAGCCGGGGCCGCCGTCATACATGCCACCGGCTTTCCAGCAGACTCCGGTGGGGTACCAGCAACCACCGGCTTTCTTCCCGCCGACGGGCTTCATGCCGCCGCCCGGGCAGTACCAGCAGCCCTTCTTCCCGCAATTCCAACAGCAGACGTCGGGGAATTCCTCCCAAGTGGCAAATGCCGTAAAGCCGAAGCGGAAGAAGAAGAAGAAGAATGGGCAGCAAGGTGCTACCGGTCCGCAGGGTTCTGTTCCAGTACCTATTCAGGCCGCCTTCCCGCAGCCGCAGATGCCTTTCATGCACAACTCTGCAGTCGCCTCCGGAGACGCCTTGTCGACTGTTGCAGGTCCTTCGACCTGAGTCCTGTTGCTCCTGCTGTTCAGTCCGAGGTGTCCGCTGATGCTGATGCTGATTTAGCTAAAAAGGTAGTCAAGTGCTGGAAGTGTGCTGTTGACACTCATGCTACGAAGGAGTGTAAGGTGCAGCATTTTTGTCTTGTATGTGATAATGGAGCTCATCCTACGGTCCGTTGTCCGACCCTGAAGATGCCGAGGCAGCTGTCCTTTGTTGCAGGTTCTGGTTGTGAGGACTCTCTCTTCCTTCAGCTTCCGGGGAGTGCTTTCAAAGCACATCTTGCTCCTAAAGGTTCTCCTACTGCTCTCATAAAAATTGTTGGAGATCCAGTGCCGGCTGTCGCTATCGAGAATCTTCTGGCAAGAATTTGTCACTTAAGTTCGCAGTGGAAGTGGGAGGCCATCCCTCATGGCTCGGATGCTTTTTTGGTTGGCTTTCCTTCTGCCGAGGACCTTAGTAGAATGGACGGAATGCAAATGGGGATTCCTTCTTCTACATCCCAGATGTCTATCACCTCTTGGCAGATTCAGGATGTTCCTCACAAACTTGAGCTCCAGAAGGTTTGGGTGCATGTCGATGGGGTTCCTCACACAGTCCGTCATTTCCTTGGTTTATGGGCCGTGGCTTCACTTGTTGGTACCCCAGTTGATGTGGACCTTGTTACTTTACGGAGTCGTGGAGTGGTTCGCGTTCGTGTAGCTATGATGGATCCAAAAAATCTACAGAATAGAGTTGATACCCAGGGCCGACATTGTCTTGGTGTGACAGTCGCGGTAGACTTCAAGGTCTATGACTTTTTATTCCGTCAAGAGCAACCGGACTTTGTACCGGACACTGGTTTTGTTCCGTACTTCTGGCGGCGTTAGGGTAATGATCCAGGAAATGATGGTACAGGACATGATAAGCCCACTGATATCAATCCTGGGTCTTCTAGCCAAGCTGGCTCTCTTTCGAGT
This sequence comes from Lolium perenne, assembly GCF_019359855.2. Lineage (NCBI taxonomy): Eukaryota > Viridiplantae > Streptophyta > Magnoliopsida > Poales > Poaceae > Lolium > Lolium perenne. The sequence goes on along the minus strand of NC_067250.2, from coordinate 121,109,442 downwards.
AACATGGACGTGGACTTTTCCAACTCTCTTAATTCTTCTACTACTTCTGGGAAGTCTGTTTTGTGTAGTCCCGTGGATGGTTTGGGTGTTGTCTATGCGGTCACTCCTTTTAACCCAAATCCAAGGACTCCAAAAGCTGTGGAGAGGAGATAATGCATAGTACCTATCTTTCAAAGACGCTCGGGGAAACGACCTCGCGTCCATGGCCGCGTCTACAGACGGGCGCGCCGCCGCCTTGATCTCCCAACCTCGACCTCCTCTGCCTCCACTCCGACCAGATCCGAGATCCTCGTCCTGCCCTCTCCCCGCCTATCCCAGGTTCGCGGTCGTGGTCGCCGGGGTCGTGGTAGCCCGTGGCCCATGTCTCGCCATGACGCCGTCGCCGCGCCACGGCCGCCCCAGGCTCCGCCGTCCTTGAAGCTGCCGGCGCTCGCGTCCGCTGTGGTCTCTGCGCCGTCGTCTGCTGCTGCTACTGCTCCGGCTCCGCGGGCCGCCTCCGCCGCGGCGGCTGCTCTCGCCTCTCGCATGGCCGACCCGGCCATTGGTGGGCGTTTGGCTCGCACTCGCCGCCCCAATAGGCCCGTGTCGCCGGCTGCTCCGACCCCCCGTCCGTCTGCTGCCGCTGCTGCCATGACTGGTGGTGCCTTGGTCCAGCTCCAGCCATTGGAGACGCCGCTGCTTGCTGCATCGGCCTATGGGGCTGCCTGTCCTTCTCCTTCTCCGCATGTACCTGTTCCGGAGAAGCTGGAGCCCGGCGTGCCACCATCCAAGACTGTCGCTCCACTCAATCTGGTGCCGGTGGGCGCTGCTTCACTGTCGCTCCACTTCGGTGGGGTTGTGGCGACTGGGTCTTGGGCCTCGCTCGCGGACGAGGATGTTAGCTCCGACGAGGAGTTGGCCCCGATGACGCCGCCTGCTACTAGCAGCTCCTCGCTGGCCAGCGACCCTGCCGTGTTGGTCGAGGGGCTAGGCTCCTTGGCGCTGTCGCCGGTTGCCTCGGGCGGCCTTGCCGTGGTGCCCCCTTCCGATGATGCACTGTCAGCCCCGAGCTTGCTTTGGGTTGCTTCTTTGGGCTCCGATGAGGATGATGATGATGATGAATTGGTTCCGCGGTCGCCTTTGGCTGGCTCGGTACATGTTGAGGAGGCGCATGTGGAGCCATGCGGCGGCCTCTCTGCTATTGCTGACGCTCCTGGTGACGATGATGAATGGGTGCAGGTGGGTCGACGCGGCCGCCCGAGCCGAGAGCCATCGGCTTTGCTTCGGAAGGATGGTCTCGAGCGTAGTCTCGCCTTCAAGCGTTGGGCTCGGGGGAGATGCTTTCGGTGCCTCGAGCGTGACCACCAGGTCAGCTCTTGCCGTGCGCCCTTCAAATGCATTCGATGCCGTCGTCCTGGTCACCGGGAGCGTTTCTGCCGTGCGCGCTTTCCCACCGCTCGTTCTCGCTCTCCTGATGCTCGTGCATGTTCTCCGGATGCACATGCTACTTGTCAGTCCGGCCGCTCTCCCCGCGCGCAGCCACGTCATCCTTCGGCGTCCCGGAGTTGGGCTGAGGTCGTGTGCCACTCGTCGTCGCCTGCAACATCGCCGCCAAAGCCCTCTCCAAGGTGTTGCGAGGAGTTCAACGGCAACGCCTGTTTCGACTCTCACCTTCAGTGTCAGTTTGCTTTGCTGCGCTTGGAGCTCGCTCAGTTGGTTGCTAACCGCGTCGAGGAGGCGTCTCGCCCCCTTCGTGAAGAGGTGGCAAGTCTCAAGTTGTTGTTGACACAGGTTGGTGTTTCTTTGGAGCCGATGGAGGCGTGCTCTTCCGGGGGGCAGGAGCTCGCCATCGTGGAGGCTCCGTTTCCGCTTAGCTCAGCGGAGCAGAAGTCATCGGTGGTTGAGATCACACCAGAGCTACATGAGTTGTGTGGAGACTCATCTGTGGTGCCCGAGCTCTTGAAGTTGGGTGGTGGTAAGGTTATGCCTCCTTCCGTCGATGAAGTGAGGCATGTGGTTCCTTTTGGTGTTGGAGTTGCTAAGTCAAGTTTGCTGGCAACGGTGCCCGGAGGTGTTGTTGCTAGAGAGGTTTGCAATTTTCTCGCCACCTTAGCTGCTACCTACCCTGGATCCGCAGTAGACTGATGGGTGCCCCCAATGTCTTTGCATGTCTTTCTCGGTGCGGTGTTGGAGTGTCGTGTTTGGAGTTCGTTCGTGTAGGCTTGTCGTCCTTCGTGTTGGCTAGTGTGGGTGCGCCATGTTGTTTCGGGTCGTTGTTACGGTTGATTGTAAGTGTGGGCACGGTTTGCGTGAGTTTGACCATGTTGTAGGTTTTCGCTCGGTTTTCTCCTAAAAACTGAGCACTCTCTTCTTAATTAATCGATGAGGCAAAGCTTTTGCCTCCGTTTCAAAAAAAAAAAAAAAAGCTGTGGAGATTGTTAACAGAGCACGCTTAATCTCTCCGGGGCTGGTCGCTGCTCCTTCCACTGGTGATGTTGGACATGTTGCGGCTGTGCGTACGGGAGTACTGCAGCACGCGGCATCCGACTCAGCTCGTCTTTCGCCAGTTCCACGCGAGACAGCTAGCGTTGCTGCAGGTGTTGCCCTCGAGCCGGCTTCGTGCACGTCATCGCGCGACCCAGGCTTTCACCTGGAGTTGCCGAAGGAGACCTGGGTTGCCCCTTCTGCTGCGGGGCAGCAGCCGGCAGTGCCGGTGGAGGCTGGGCCGGCACACGCGGCAATGGAGGGGACCAGCGTGCATCACCCAGCTACCGACGACCAAGTGGTGTCTGTGTTGCGGGCGGACGGGTCACCGACCACGTCGCCCAGCAGCTGGACAGGCCGGGCTGTCCTCGAGCCGGTTCTGGAGACCACCAGGGTGGCGGACTCTACTACAACCTTTGTCCTGTCACCTGGTCCGGTCTCTCACAGTTATGCGAAGGTGTCGTGTGCATCGGCGCCTACTTCATCAACCCTGCAGGTTTCACAGCCGGTGAGGGACGTGGGCTATACACCAGCCTCGCTCCCGTCTCCCACCGTAGTGACGTCTACACCTACGCCGACCGTGGCAGCAGCTACTCCGACTATGCTGCCGCGGGAGACGATGGAGGTGCCCTTCTCCAGGGACGTCGCCTGTTACACTCCGCCGCCTTCACCGAGGCCTGCTACCGTATTGACACCGCTCTCCAGACGGAGTGCCAGACATACGGTAGCGGCTGACGGCTCGTCCACGACGGATGAGGACTCGATGAAGAAGGCGATGCGTCGTAAAGCTGTACAGAACTTGGATGGTGCTGGTACGTCCCCGGTTTCCAAGTCGTACCTCTCTTTTTCGACTCCAGTTATTTCTTCCAAGCTAAATAGTGTAGGAATTAAACTCGGCAATAATTTAAATGAAATTAATTTATCCACCAACGTCTTGAGGCGTATGGAATTTGACCGTCTCAAGGTCAGTCCTAAGCTCCATGATGTGTTAGGCGATACTGATATAGATGAAGAGGAAGCGAATGCCACAATGGATGGTCAGCTTATCTCTAATCTAGTAGGTATTGTCTCGGAGGGAGATTTGAATGAGGAGATGCTAGGTTCTTTGTATGAACTGCAAGCGTCTTGCCGTAAGTCAAAATCTTCATCCAATAAAAAACCCAAGAAGCGGGTGAAGGTTTCAAAATCTACAATTGTTGCTCAATGAATGGTATGTTTTTAAATAGCAGAGGTCTTGGTGACTTGGCTAAACATCTACATATCGCTCACTGTATACGAGATCACAATTTAGATTTTGTTGCTATTTCTGAAACTGGCAGACGTGATTTCTCTCAAAGTCTACTTAATCGTCTTTCCGGCGGTTTGGACTTTGATTGGATATCTAGTCCTCCCCGCGGTCGGTCGGGAGGTATTCTGGTAGGAGTAAGATCAGATACCATGGAAGTTCTAGCAAGTTCGAGTGGAGATTATCATATTAAGATCCATATTCGGAACATAGCTGACAATTTTCATTGGAGTCTAGTTTCTATTTATGGGGCTGCTCAGGATGAATTTAAGGCTGACTTTCTGCGTGAGCTGGTAAACCTATCAAAAGATAATCCACATCCAATTTTAATTGGGGGAGACTTCAATTTGCTTAGTTTTCGCCACGAGAAAAGACCGGTTCGATGATCATTGGCCCTTCATTTTCAATGCTGTTATTGACAGCCTTGATCTGAAGGAAGTCGAGATGATTGGGAGACAATTCACTTGGGCAAATAGTCTCCCTAACCCCACGTTTGAAAAACTTGATAGAGCTCTTATGGATGTTGAATGGGAATCTAAATTCCCTATGGTATCTGTAAGGGCTCTTGAGCGATTCGAACGTCTTTCTGATCATGCACCCATACTTTTAACCACTGGAGCATCCAGACCGCCAATTAACCACCATTTCAAATTAGAATTGGGTTGGTTACAGCGGGAAGGCTTCCATGAGATGGTCAAAAATGTATGGAGCAGACCTGTACGAGCGTCCTCTCCGATAATAAGGTGGAACAAAAAGATGCGTTTGTTACGCAGTCACCTTACTGGATGGGCACGTCAGATAACGGGCATTCTTAAAAAAGAAAAGCTAAGGTTGTCAACCATTATTGATGGTTTAGAAGCTTTGGCTGAGATGAGACCGCTTTCTACGCAAGAGATTGAACTCAAAAATCAATCAAATGCTGAGATTGCGAGATTACTCCGCGAGGAGGAAATCAAATGGTACCAAAGGTCTAAAAGCCAGTTCATCCTTGAAGGAGATTCGAATACAAGGTACTTTCATAGCATTGCCAATGCCAGGCATAGGAAGAAACGTATTCATACTCTCATTCAGGATGAAGGTATCATTGAAGGTCAGGAACATCTTAAGGCTTATATTACCAGTTATTATAAAGATCTGTTTGGAGCTCCAGAGGAAGGATCCTTCTCTTTGGATGAATCCCGAACGAATGATATACCCCAAGTGTCTATGGAGGAGAATAACCTTCTTACTACTCAATACTCTGAAGAGGAGGTAAGAAGGGCCGTTTTCCAAAGGGAACACAACAAAGCTCCAGGTCCGGATGGTTTCCCAGCTGAATTCTATCAAATCTTTTGGGACACTATTAAATCGGACCTTCTTGCTTTATTCAGCTGTCTTCACGACGGACAACTAGAGTTATTTCGTCTAAATTTTGGAGAGATAATTTTGTTACCGAAAGTTAATGAGGCGGAAAGGATACAACAATACAGACTCATATGCCTTCTTAATGTCAGTTTCAAAATCTTCACGAAAGTGGCCACTATTAGACTAAACTCAGTTGCGGATCATGTAGTTCGACCTTCTCAGACTGCTTTTATGCAAGGGAGAAACATCCTGGATGGGGTGGTCACCTTGCACGAAACGGTCCATGAATTACATACCAAAAAGTTGAATGGGGTTATTTTAAAGCTTGATTTTGAGAAAGCATATGATAAAGTGAAATGGTCTTTTCTCGACCAGACACTCCGTATGAAAGGCTTCTCTGTTGAATGGCGTGCTTTGATTAATTCATTTGTGTCTGGGGGTAGTGTAGCCATCAAAGTCAATGCCGATGTTGGAAAATACTTTCAAACACTAAAAGGTCTTAGATAGGGTGATCCCTTATCACCAATGCTATTTAATATAGTAGCTGATATGCTTGCCATTATGATTGAACGTGCTAAGATGGATGGCCTGATTGAAGGGGTAGTCCCACATCTTGTGGATGGGGGACTTTCTATTCTTCAATACGCCGACGATACAATTCTTTTCATGGAACACGACCTTGTGAAAGCCACAAACCTGAAATTGATTATTTCGGCGTTTGAGCAATTATCATGTCTAAAAATTAACTTCCATAAAAGTGAATTGTTTTGTTTCGGTGAGGCACAGGATGGAGTCCACGCTTACACCGAGTTGTTCGGTTGTGGGCAGGGCCAGTTTCCAATGAGGTATTTGGGTATTCCGGTTCATTTTCGGAGACTCACGATTGCCGAATGGAAATTAGTCGAGGAAAGACTTCAGAAACGTCTTAGCAGTTGGAAAGGCAAGTTATTATCCATTGGAGGAAGATTGATTCTAATTAATTCAGTACTAACGAATTTGGTACTGCATATGGTTTCATTCTTCCTCTTGCCGAAAGGAGTCTTACAAAAACTGGACTACTATCGGTCAAGATTCTTTTGGCAAGGAGATAACGAGAAGAAGAAATATCGATTGACAAAATGGAGTGTTGTTTGCTGTCCTAAAGACCAAGGAGGGCTAGGTATTCACGACCTAGAGGTCAAGAATACTGCTCTCCTAGGTAAGTGGTTGTTCAGGCTACTTACGGAGGAAGGGACCTGGCAAACAATGCTTAAAAGGAAATATATTGGCACAAAAGCATTATCACAGGTTACTTGGAAACCAGGTGATTCTCATTTTTGGGCTGGGCGAATGGCAACGAAGAATCATTTCTTCCGTCATGGTACATTTTCCATTAAGGATGGTTCGAAAATTCGTTTCTGGGAGGATAGGTGGCTTGATGGCACACCCCTCCAAGAACAATATCCCGCTTTGTATTCTATAGTGCGTTACAAAAGTGAGACCATCGCTAAGGTGATGGACAATTCTCCTCCAAATGTAACGTTCCGTAGGGATTTGTCAGGACAGAGGTTGTTGGACTGGAACGCCTTACTTCAACGTTTGGCGAATGTTCATCTACAACCTGGTCATGACGAATTTCGTTGGAATCTACATGAGAATGGTAAATTTTCGGTAGCTTCCATGTACAATGCACTTATTCATCCGGATTTACCAATCGATACACCTAATAACAATAAACTTTGGAAGTTGAAAATCCCTTTGCGGATAAAGGTATTTGGATGGTACCTCCGAAAAGGCGTTATTCTCACCAAAGATAATCTAGCTAAGCGGAATTGGCAAGGGAGTAAACAATGTGCTTTCTGTCACCAGGAGGAGACAATAAAGCACTTGTTTTTCCATTGCAGGTTCGCTAGGTCTATATGGTCAGTCATCCAGTTAGCTTCGAGCTTGTATCAGCCACGTAGTGTTACCAATATCTTCGGGAATTGGCTAAATGGCATTGATCCTAGGTTCAAGAAGCATATTAGGGTGGGAGCGATTGCCATTATTTGGTCGCTTTGGCTATGTAGAAATGATAAATTGTTTAATGGTACTAATTCTTCTCTGTTGCAGGTTATATACCGGTGTACCAACACCCTCCGCTTATGGTCGTCGCTCCAGCGTGTGGAACATCGAGACCTGTTTACGGAGGTCTGTTTACGGTTGGAAGCTACGGCGAGGGATACTTTTTCCCTACATGGATGGCAGCATAATCTAAGGATCGAAGCTCCTCCAGTTTAGGCGTCTTTACAATTTCTCAATATGATATGTAATCTCGCCTTTTTTTGGTGTCAAGACTAAACAACGGCTGTGTGCATCTTAGATATGCACAGGTCGGGTGTAATGGCTTAAAACTCTTAAGTAATAAAGCGCCCCTTATCGGAAAAAAAAATGCATCAGCTCCTGCTCTCTTCATCAAGCCTGTTCCGTTTTTTTGGCTGTGAGATTGCAAAAAAAAAAGTAATGAAATTTGCGCAGGCCATCAGCCTTCTATCTTTGTCATGTTCTATTGTTTTTTGCGCACAGGCCGTACGTGGAACAGGGATACACCACCATTTGTTTATTGCAAAGAAAGTTTTGTGCCAATCAAAAGTAAGCAAACATGAGTTTCATATGTTACTATTGTTAAGCTTCATGCACTAGCCACTTGAACCAAAAGTCCGAACTGATGAAAAGGGCTAGGCAATCCACATATACACTTCACAACACCCCCACTCGCGTGTGACGGGAGAAGAGAAAGTCAACACGTGAAAGAAGAAGAGCACACCGAAACAGCGGTGGCTAAAGAGGGGGGCAACAGCAATTTTTAGGCTTAATTGCGAAAACCATGTGAAAGACAGGATTTGAACTTGAGACCTGAGGCTCTGATACCATGTTAAGCTTCATGCACTAGCCACTTGAACTAAAAGTCCGAACTGATGGAAAGAGCTAGGCAATCCGCATATACACTTCACAACAACTATCTGGTATGTCCTTCCCTTTTTTTTCCAAGCAATCCCCACTGGGATCGAATTTTCATTACCGCGAGATAACGAAAATACAGCGTCAGATTTTTCGTAGGTTTACTATTTACATCATCTCAGCCAGCACATGCCCATAGGACACGAACCAGACCAGAAGAACAGTTTTATATAAAACCTGCTAAACTAGATCACCACCCCAACATCACAGTCAAAGACTAAAGGGATTAACAGCACACACAGAGCAACTTCTCTCCGGGATCAAAAGCACTAACAGCTACTGGGGTTTTTCCTGCGTCCTTAAGGAGAAAAACGAAGGAGGATAGCCTTTTCTTCCTTCAAGCTTGCATATTGTCATCAGCATCTGCATTTTCATGGACGTCAGTGTCCATTGCATCAGCACCCTGCTCACGCAAAAGCTGGGGGTTGGCCATCGCAGCATTTTCATGCCATTCCTTCCTCCAGCGCCCAGGGCCAAATCAATGAGAGCTGCAGCTCCTTGCTGAAGTTGAGCAGCCTCCGTGTCAGAGTGAGGACCTGCCCAATATTTCATAAAGGAGGGAAAATTAGATCAGCAGGATTTTTCAGAAATTTCTTCTCAAAACACGAACTGGTACGCGTTTTTCAAATCGCCCAGCAGATGGCTGCAATGCCGGCGATCTGGACATTGCGGCTCGCATGGGAAAACTGTGGCATCCACCAGAAGAATTGTGCAAAGGAACCAGGACGAGTGGGGGCACCTAGAGCCATTCCCACCAAACTCCAGACATATTGAGCTGCAGGGAAAGAAAAAAAGAGGTGCAGAATTGATTCATGTGCAGAGCAAAATTGACAAAGGGGATCACCGGTCCATTTTCTTTTTAACAAGTTATCTTTAGTGGCAATGGCATTGTGTCCTTCCCTGCATGCACCAGCATTTTTTCCGCTTTTCTGACCATGAACACAAAGAAAGTTTTGTGCCAATCAAAAGTAAGAAAACACGACAAACTCTTTGAAATAAAATGTTTGTTAAAATAATTTGATACCGAAAATCTGTTTTTGTGGTTTATTCTTTTGTGCCAGGTTGTCATTTCTTGAAACTAGATAACTTGAGATCCGAAATTTTGTTTTCTACAGTCCACCTTTTGTTACCATGCTGATCTAATGTGCTCAATAAGCTTTATAAATTAAAAATTATTTAATTCTTGCCCATGTTCATAAAATGTAGTGCTATATCTTGCAAGAGATATATACGTATGTGTATGATCAACTTATAAATCTTTGCTAAAAAACTACTTATATAAAGTGTGATCCTTATACTTTCTTACGATATTGACAAGTCATATATCAAAAAATACTCCTTTTGTTTGTCCTCTCTTTATAATTTAATTAGATTTTTTTACTAATATATGTGTCTGACGCACATTTTTATTTGGCAGGTGCATTGTCATCATTCGTGATTTTTCGATAAAGAAAGTTTTATTACTCAAAAATTCAAGCATTACACCCATCCTTTGCATAACTAAAATGCACACAGCCGTTCAAGTAAACAAGTCTGAAACAAAAATAACTTATAAAGAAAGACAAAAATAGCCAACTAGACTAAGAGCATCTCCAGCCGTTGAGGCTCCCCAGGCCAAAATCCGGCGCTAAAATAGCGTCGGATGGATGTAATTTTGGCCTGGGGAGGCCCATTTTCCCAACGGCAAGCCCAGAGTCGCGTGCTGACGCTCAACCACCCCGTAAAAAGTGCCGGTGCAGTCGTCGGGAAGGGGAACCGTCCGCTGGCAACCGTGTCCATCACCGTATTGAACCGCCGTAATGGACCACAAAGTGGCCTCGAGGCGCGAACCGCCGGAGCAGCAACTCCGCCAAAGACCAACCGCCGCTCTATTCGTCGATAGACCACTACATAAATGATCTACCGGCCGGCGCCATTCATCTCTTCACCATCCCCTGTCGTCGGACACTTCAGCATGAGCAGTCTCTCTTTGCCATCGGACACAGACATCGAGGGGAAATCGCCTGGATGGCGCCATTGGTGGGACCGAGCTGCAACGTCTAGCAGCGATGATTCCCCGCCGCCGGAAAGCGACGATTCCCTGCCGCCGTACATCAACGATTCCCTGCCGCCGGACAGCGAGAACGAGGAAGAGGCTGAGGAGCAGGACGAGGAAGAGGCTGAGGAGGAGGAAGAGGCTGCGAAGGAGGAGGAAGCGGCGGCCCGGGCGAAGGCACAGCCAGCGTGCACCTTCGATGATGAGGAGGACATGATTTCCTCCGACGCGTCGACCGACACCGCCTCTTTGGAGGAGGTGACGAGCCGGAAGCGCCAGTGTGAGGATGATGACGCGGGGCCATCATGGAAGAAGTAGTTTTTTTTCAACGTTCTTATATGTCTTCTTTATGTTTTTTCGAAGTATTTATATGTAATTTGTGCTCGCCTACAAATTTCTTCTATCTATTAAATTAAAAACTTCCTCCAAACCACACGCGCGCCGTATCTCGGGAAGACGACGCGAGGAGGAGGAAGATCGGCCTTTGTCGCCAACAAGTCAAGGCTACCAGACAATTCCCGCGCTTTCGTTTCGTCCGGAGTCCCCGAGCGCTCCCCGGGGGGGCGGGGATGACCTGGGCTCTCCGGATGGATGAAAGCCCGAATCCGGGCGAAAACGAGGAACCGGGGGCGCGACTGACCGTTTTCGTCTATCCGGATGAAAAAAAAGGCATCCTGGGGGCCTCGTCGGGAAGACGATTGGAGATGCTCTAAGCTTCATTTGTAGGATAACGTTGCATAGAAAACAAAAAAATTTCCTACCGCGAACACGCAATCCAAGCCAAGATGCAATCTAGAAGACGGTAGCAACGAGGGGATTATCGAGTCTCACCCTTGAAGAGATTCCAAAGCCTACAAGATGAGGCTCTTGTTGCTGCGGTAGACGTTCACTTGCCGCTTGCAAAAGCGCGTAGAAGATCTTGATCACCGGCGCCACGAACGGGCAGCACCTCCGTACTCGGTCACACGTTCGGTTGTTGATGAAGACGACGTCCACCTCCCGTTCCAGCGGGCAGCGGAAGTAGTAGCTCCTCTTGAATCCGACAGCACGACGGCGTGGAGTCGGTGGCGGTGGAGAACTCCGGCGGAGCTTCGCTAAAGCACGCGGGAGCTATGGAGGAGAAGGGGGCGGCTAGGGTTTGGGAGGGGGTGGCCGGCCACTCAAGGGGGGGCGGCCAGGTTGTGGTCTTGGGGTGGCCGGCCCCCTCCCCTTGGCCCCTCATTATATAGGTGGAACCCCAAGTGTTGGACTACAAGTCTCCGAATAAGACCCGAACCCAAAACCTTCCATGTGATAGGGAAACCTACCCAAGGTGGGAATCCCACTTGGGGTGGGATTCCCCCCTTCCATGTGGGGGGGTGGCCGGCCCCCATAGGGAGAGTCCACTTGGGACTCCTCCCCCTCTAGGGTTGGCCGGCCATGGAGGTGGAGTCCCTCCGGGACTCCACCTTCCTTGGTGGTTTCTTCCGGACTTTTCTAGAACCTTCTAGAACCTTCCATAGAACCTTCCGAATCATTTTAAATCACATAAAATGACATCCTATATATGAATCTTATTCTCCGGACCATTCCGGAACTCCTCGTGATGTCCGGGATCTCATCCGGGACTCCGAACAAATATTCGAACTCCATTCCATATTCAAGTTCTACCATTTCAACATCCAACTTTAAGTGTGTCACCCTACGGTTCGTGAACTATGCGGACATGGTTGAGTACTCACTCCGACCAATAACCAATAGCGGGATCTGGAGATCCATAATGGCTCCCACATATTCAACGATGACTTTAGTGATCGAATGAACCATTCACATACGATACCAATTCCCTTTGTCATGCGATATTTTACTTGTCCGAGGTTTGATCTTCAGTATCACTCTATACCTTGTTCAACCTCGTTTCCTGACAAGTACTCTTTACTCGTACCGTGGTATGTGGTCTCTTATGAACTTATTCATATGCTTGCAAGACATTAGACGACATTCCACCGAGAGGGCCCAGAGTATATGTCGTTGCCTAATCGACGGTACCCCGGAGGAGGGATCCTCACGAGGGGGAGAAGAAGTAGGGGCCATAGGGCGGAGTGCACACGGGACGGTGGTACGCGAGTTACCCAGCTTCGGAACACCTGCACGATGACAGGGCCTACTGCTGCTTGTCTGGAATTATCTGGGCGCTTTCGCGTTGTTACAATGAGTTGTGGTTGTTCTGAACGTGCACGTGAACGTGAACGTGAACGTGCCTCTAGGGCTCCCAGGATCCGGCTTATAAAGGCGCACGGATCTAGGGTTTACATGGAGAGTCCTAGCCGGATTACAGGTCGCCTAACTACGGTACAAGGTCTTGCCGTGTACGTCAAGGATCTGCCTTCCTCCCTACGTCGTACTGGATCCGGGTTCCACATGGGCCTCCATGGATCCGGGTTACTCCTGGGCCTCCATGGATCCGGGTTACTCCTGGGCCTCCATGGATCCGGGTTACTCCTGGGCCTCCATGGATCCGGGTTCCACATGGACCTTCACGGATCCGACTTCCTCCGATGGTCGGCTGGGATCCGGCTTCCCTATCCTGGGCTGGACTTCATCCTTTAGGATCAACAGCAACTGGGCTGCCCGGTGGGTCATAAGCCATCACCACCATCTGTGAGCCACCCGGGCTTGCCGGAATCGGACCATGTCGATGGTATACCTATGAAGTATATCCACAACAGTAGCCCCCGGAGTTCTCCAAGATTCACCGTTCTTCCATCCAGCTCAGCTTGCGCATGTATCTTCATCCTTTGGCTGGAACGAATAATAGAGAATCTTGAAGGACTCCAAACTTCGTATCTCCAACCAAGTATTGGTCGGAAACTTCATGATCCAATGGTCAGATTCTTCGGAGACACCATCCAACGTAATCTTCGGTATGGATCCGACTAGCCAAATGTAGGTTCGGATCTGACTAGCCAAAATATAGGTGTGGATCCGACTACCCAAAATATAGGTGCGGATCCGACTAACAAAAGATTATGTGCGGATCCGGCTACCGAAAATTGAGGTGCGGATCCGGCTACCGAAAATTAGGTGCGGATCCGGCTACCAAAAAATAGTTGCGGATCCAGCTACCAAATATATAGGTGCGGATCCGGCTACCGAAAATTGAGGTGCGGATCCGACTACCAAAAAATAGGTGCGGATCCGACTACCAAAAAATTAGGTGCGGATCCGACTAGTTAGCCAGATTTTCGCCATCTTTGAAATTTTTCTTGACATAACCATATGTATGTAGCCCCCGAGCATTGAGTCGGCTTGCTCCAAGGAGACTCGATGCTCAGAAACTTAGCCCCCAAGCGTCAAGGTGGAAAATTTCCGGCCTATTGCTCCAAAGAGAACTTCATCGGTGTAGCCCCCGAGCGCCAAGGTGAATTTACTTGAAAATCCGGCTTGGTGCACTTAGAGTAGCTTTATCTTTATATGTGACTTAGGAATAGCGTAAATCCCAAGCATCTAGGCGGAAATTTCCAGCACTGATACCCGAAAGGAAACACACTTTTCACCTAAGATCAAACCGCAGCCCCCGAGGGTTGGTTCCGGCAAAGCATAGCGGAATCAAGACTCAAGTTGCTTTTCCAGCTGTGCACGCCATGGATCCGCCTAACCTCGGGAGACTGTTGTACGTCCAAGTGTCATGTACCTGATACATAAACATAAAAACATATTTGTATTAAATTGTTTCTTTGATCATGTTCAACGAACAAATGTAAGGCGGAACAAAAACGGCCTTTGAACAAATGTTTTAAAGCTGAAACTATGCAGCAGTTGAACAACATAAAACTGTCAAGGCGGAAACAACTCGACTATCTTGAACAGTTAATGTAATTTATATGTTTTAAGTAAGTGCTGGTTTATCCGTTCTTCTGGTTTATATGCTTGACTTTTCGCGAGACGGCAAACTTTAAACACGTAACATCTCCGAGGCGATAGCGCTTAATAGCGAAACAATCAAGAACCTCAAAAACAGAGGCCGGCTTTAAGTGCCGAGATGTCACTACTAAGGAATCCACACATAAAACAACAGAAAACGTGTAGGCCAGAAAACTCAAGCTAACGCCCGAAGGCGGAAATTTTGCAGCGTACTGGAGCCTTAAGCGGCAAAAACAGTACAAAGTTTTTCACGAGCGCAAGGCAAATCGTGGGAAAGTTATGACCAACAGCGAAAGCGGTAAAAGACTCAGGATATGAGTGAACCAATCTTAATCTCATGATCATAAAATATTAAAATATTAAATATAAATAGGCACTTAGCTGTTTGGAGCGGAGTCAACGTCGGTCGTGGTGGTTTTTCTTCAGCGTTCCGTCGAGCCGGTGCGAGATTGATTGTCGCAGTGGTGCAGATCCACCTACCAAAATTTAGGTGTGGATCCGACTTCCAAAAATTTAGGTGCGGATCCACATACCAAAATTTTGGTATGGATCCGGCTACAAAAATATAGGTGCGGATCCGACTACCAAAATAGGTATGGATCCGACTACCAAAAATTGAGGTGCGGATCCGGCTACCCAAAAATTGAGGTGCGGATCCGGTTACCCAAAAATATAGGTGCGGATCCGAGTACCAAAAACGTAGGCGCGGATCCGGCAACCAAAAACATAGGTGCGGATCCGTCTACCAAAAACGTAGGTGCGGATCCGGCAACCAAAAACATAGGTGCGGATCCGAGTACCAAAAACGTAGGCGCGGATCCGGCAACCAAAAACATAGGTGCGGATCCGAGTACCAAAAACGTAGGCGCGGATCCGGCAACCAAAAACATAGATGCGGATCCGAGTACCAAAAACGTAGGCGCGGATCCGGCTACCAAAACCAGAATTTGAAATTTCCGGGTCTAAGGCGGATTCTTCTGTGGAAAGCTCCAGCGACTCGGATCGGATCTTTGCAGCTGCGTCCTGCTCGGCGGCGGTCGTAGCTACATTACTTACCAGTGCGTTTCCGTCGAAATCAACGGTTTCGCCGATGAAGATGTGTATGCCGCCAACTGGGACGATGGAGAGCTTGACGGGGTTTGTCTTGGCTGGAACCCAGCACTCGTCCGGAGGGACGATCGGAAGGTTTCCGGCGTAAAGGACGCGCCCCACAGCGATGGTGTCGTCGTAGCTTCCCATGGCGGAACCCTCCCGGTTCCGGCCTCCAGACGCCGCAGGCCCCACGGTGGGCGCCAACTGTCGTTGCCTAATCGACGGTACCCCGGAGGAGGGATCCTCACGAGGGGGAGAAGAAGTAGGGGCCATAGGGCGGAGTGCACACGGGACGGTGGTACGCGAGTTACCCAGCTTCGGAACACCTGCACGATGACAGGGCCTACTGCTGCTTGTCTGGAATTATCTGGGCGCTTTCGCGTTGTTACAATGAGTTGTGGTTGTTCTGAACGTGCACGTGAACGTGAACGTGAACGTGCCTCTAGGGCTCCCAGGATCCGGCTTATAAAGGCGCACGGATCTAGGGTTTACATGGAGAGTCCTAGCCGGATTACAGGTCGCCTAACTACGGTACAAGGTCTTGCCGTGTACGTCAAGGATCTGCCTTCCTCCCTACGTCGTACTGGATCCGGGTTCCACATGGGCCTCCATGGATCCGGGTTACTCCTGGGCCTCCATGGATCCGGGTTACTCCTGGGCCTCCATGGATCCGGGTTACTCCTGGGCCTCCATGGATCCGGGTTCCACATGGACCTTCACGGATCCGACTTCCTCCGATGGTCGGCTGGGATCCGGCTTCCCTATCCTGGGCTGGACTTCATCCTTTAGGATCAACAGCAACTGGGCTGCCCGGTGGGTCATAAGCCATCACCACCATCTGTGAGCCACCCGGGCTTGCCGGAATCGGACCATGTCGATGGTATACCTATGAAGTATATCCACAACAGTATATCTATCCGTCATCGGGATGGACAAATCCCACTGTTGATCTATATGCCTCAACTCATACTTTCCGGATACTTAATTCCACCTTTATAACCACCCATTTACGCAGTGGCGTTTGGTGTAATCAAAGTACCTTTCCGGTATAAGTGATTTACATGATCTCATGGTCATAAGGACTAGGTAACTATGTATCGAAAGCTTATAGCAAATAACTTAATGACGAGATCTTATGCTACGCTTAATTGGGTGTGTCCATTACATTATTCATACAATGATATAACCTTGTTATTAATAACATCCAATGTTCATGATTATGAAACTAATCATCCATTAATCAACAAGCTAGTTAAGAGGCATACTAGGGACTTCTTTGTTGTCTACATATCACACATGTACTAATGTTTCGGTTAATACAATTATAGCATGATATATAAACATTTATCATAAACATAAAGATATAAATAATAACCACTTTATTATTGCCTCTAGGGCATATCTCCTTCAGTCTCCCACTTGCACTAGAGTCAATAATCTAGATTACATTGTAATATACCTAACACCCATGACATTCTGGTGTTGGTCATGCTTTGCCCTAGGGAGAGCTTTAGTCAACGGATCTGCTACATTCAGATCAGTGTGTACTTTGCAAATCTTTACTTCTCCATCTTCGATGTACTCGCGAATCGAGTGGTAACGCAGCTTGATATGCTTTAGCCTCTTGTGTGACCTTGGCTCTTGTGCATTGGTGATGGCACCCATGTTATCACAGTAAATGATTAATGGGTCCAATGCACTAGGAACCACACCGAGCTCTACAATGAACCTCTTCATCCATACCGCTTCTGATGAAGCCTCTGAAGCCGCTATGTACTCGATTCTCGTTGAAGACTTCGCCACCGTGCACTGCTTCGAGCTTGCCCAGCTTACTGCAGCACCATTCAATATAAACACGTACCCAGACTGTGACTTAGAGTCATCAGGATCAGTGTTCCAACTTGCATCGGTGTAACCACTTACAACGAGCTCTTGGTCACCTCCATAACAAAGAAACATATCCTTAGTTCTTTTCAAGTACTTCAGGATTTCTTGACCGCTGTCCAGTGTTCCATTCCTGGATCACTTTGATATCTGCTAGTCAAACTAACAGCATGCGCTATATCCGGTCTAGTACATAGCATGGCATACATGATAGATCCTACTACCGAGGCATAGGGGATATTACTCATCCTTTCTCTTTCTTCTGCCGTAGCCGGTCCTTGAGTCTTACTCAAGACCTTGCCTGGTAACATAGGTAAGAACCCTTTCTTACTTTCGTCCATTCTAAACTTCTTTAGAATCTTGTCCAGGTATGTACTCTGTGATAGCCCTATTAGGCATCTTGATCTATCTCTATAAATCTTGATGCCTAATATATACGATGCTTCACCAAGATCTTTCATTGAAAAACTATTATTCAAATAACCTTTTACACTGCTTAATAGTTCTATATCATTCCCGATCAATAATATGTCATCTACATATAATATCAGGAATGCTACAGAGCTCCCACTCACTTTCTTGTAAATACAGGCCTCTCCATGACACTGTATAAACCCGAAGTCTTTGATCACCTTATCAAAGCGTCGGTTCCAACTTCTTGATGCTTGCTTCAGTCCATAGATTGAACGCTGAAGTTTGCATACTTTGTCAACATTTTTAGGATCGACAAAACCTTTGGGTTGTACCATATACAACTCTTCCTCAATGTCTCCATTAAGGAACGCCGTTTTGACATCCATCTGCCAAATCTCATAATCGAAAAATGCAGCTATTGCTAACAAAATCCTCACGGATTTTAGCTTCGCTACAGGTGAGAAAGTCTCATCGTAGTCAACTCCTTGAATTTGTCGGAAACCCTTTGCGACAAGTCGAGCTTTATAGACAGTAATATTACCATCAGCATCTGTTTTTCTCTTGAAGATCCATTTATTCTCGACAGCCTTTCGGCTATCAGGTAAGTCTACCAAAGTCCATACTTTGTTATCATACATGGATCCCATTTCGGATTTCATGGCTTCTTGCCATTTGTTGGAATCTGGGCTCATCATCGCTTCGTCATACGTCGCAGGGTCCTCATCATTGTTATCCACAATCATGACATTTAGACAAGGATCATACCAATCAGGAGTGGCACGTTCCCTTGTCGATCTGCGAGGTTCAGTAGTTTCCTCGTTCGAAGTTTCATGATCATTATTATTAGCTTCCTCTGTTGCCGGTGTAGGCGGCATGTACAACTTCCAGATCGCGCTACTCGATCAACGAGTATAGATTCATCAATCTCATCGAGTTCTACTTTTCTTCCAGTCACTTCTTTAGTGAGAAATTCTTTCTCAAGAAAGGTTCCGTTCTTAGCAACAAAGATTTTGCCTTCGGATCTGTGATAGAAAGTGTACCCTATAGTTTCCTTAGGGTATCCTATGAAGACGCATTTCTCCGCTTTGGGTTCTAGCTTGTCCGGTTGTAACTTCTTTACATAGGCTTCGCAACCCCAAACTTTCAGGAACGACAGCTTAGGTTTCTTGTTAAACCATAATTCATACGGTGTCGTTTCTACGGATTTTGATGGTGCTCTATTTAAAGTGAATGCGGCTGTCTCTAATGCATAACTCCAAAATGATAAAGGCAAATCAGTAAGAGACATCATAGAACGAACCATATCTAAGAGAGTTCGATTACGACGTTCGGACACACTGTTTCGTTGTGGTGTTCCCGGCGGTGTCAATTGTGAATGTATTCCGCATTTCTTTAAATGCATGCCAAACTCATAACTCAGATATTCACCTCCACGATCAGATCGTAGAAACTTAATCTTCTTGTTACGTTGATTTTTTACTTCACTTTGGAATTCCTTAAACTTCTCGAAAGTTTCGGATTTATGTTTCATGAAATAGATATACCCATATCTACTCAGATCATCTGTGAAGGTTAGAACATAACGATAACCACCGCGCGATGCTACGCTCATTGGTCCGCACACATCGGTATGTATGATTTCCAATAAGTCAGTAGCTCGCTCCATCATACCAGAAAATGGAGTCTTTGTCATTTTTCCCATTAGACATGCTTCGCATCTATCAAGTGACTCAAAGTCAAGTGATTCAAGTAATCCATCGGTATGGAGTTTCTTCATGCGTTTCACTCCAATATGACCAAGACGACAGTGCCACATATAAGTAGAATTATCATTCAATTTAATTCGCTTAGCATCAATGTTATTTATATGCGTATCACTACTATCGAGATCTAACAGAAATAAGCCATTCTTTTCTGGTGCTCGACCATAAAAGATATTATTCATAAAAATAGAACAACCATTATTCTCAGACTTGAATGAATAACCATCTTGCATTAAACAAGATCCAGATATAATGTTCATGCTCAACGCGGGTACAAAATAACAATTATTTAGGCTTAAAACTAATCCCGAAGGTAGATGTAGAGGAAGTGTGCCGACAGCGATCACATTGACCTTGGATCCGTTTCCAACGCGCATCGTCACTTCATCTTTCAGTAGTCTTCGTTTATTCTTTAGTTCCTGTTTCGAGTTACAAATATGAGCAACCGAACCAGTATCAAATACCCAGGTACTAGAACGAGAACCAGTGAGATAAACATATATAACATGTATATCAGATATACCTTCTTTCTTCTTCTTGACAAGGCCGCTCTTCAGATTAGCTAGATACTTGGAGCAATTACGCTTCAGTGTCCCTTCTCCTTGCAGTAATAGCACTCAGCATCAGGCTTAGGGCCGTTCTTAGGTTTCATAGGAGGCGTGGCAGCTTTCTTGCCACCCTTCTTGAATTTTCCCTTAGACTTGCCCTGTTTCTTGAAACTGGTGGTCTTGTTGACCATCAACACTTGGTGCTCTTTCTTGATCTCAATCTCAGCAGCTTTTAGCATGCCAAAGAGTTCAGGTAACTCCTTGTTCATGTTCTGCATATTGTAGTTCATCACAAAGTTCTTGTAACTTGGTGGCAGTGATTGAAGGACACGATTAATCCCCAGTCTGTTAGGAATCACTATTCCCAAGTCACTGAGTTTCTTCGCATGCCCGGTCATGGCGAGCATGTGCTCACTAACGGAGCTGCCTTCTTCCATCATACAACTGAAGAAATGTTTCGATGCTTCATAGCATTCCACAGCCGCATGAGTCTCGAATATCGCTTTCAGCTCATTCATCAACTCATGAGGATCGTGGTGCTCAAAACGTTTTTGAAGATCGGATTCCAGACTGCACAGGATGGCACACTGAACTTGAGAGTACCGAGTTTTCCGATTCTCGTAAACAGCTTTTACTTCATCGGTTTCAGTTTCTGCAGGAGGGTCACCTAGCGGTGCATCAAGCACATATTGCAGATTTCCGCCAGAGAGGAAGATCCTCACATGACGGAACCAGTCGATGAAGTTGCTACCGTTGCTCTTAAGTTTTTCTTTCTCTAGGAACTGGTTAAAATTGATTGGGGACGCCATCTCTACAACATATATTTGCAAAAGTTTAGACTAAGTTTATGACAAATTGAGTTCAAATTTTAATTCAACATAATTAAAAATCTAGGTGAACTCCCACTCAAAACAATATCCCTCGCATTGTCTTAGTGATCACACGAACCAAATCCACCGCACCTAAGTCCGATCATCACGAGACAAGGTGTGATTTCAATGGCGAACACTCAAAGTGTTCATCATATCAACCATATGATTCATGCTCTACCTTTCGGTATCACGTGTTCCGAGACCATGTCTGTACATGCTAGGCTCGTCAAGGCCACCTTAGTATCCACATGTGCAAAACTGTCTTGCACCCGTTGTATGTACTTGTTGATTCTAACACACCCGATCATCACGAGATGCTTCGAAACGACAAGTCTTGGTAACGGTGCTACTAAGGATGAACACTTTATTATCTTGAGATTTTAGTGAGGGATCATCTTATAATGCTACCGTCGCGATCTAAGCAAAATAAGATGCATAAAAGGATTAACATCACATGCAGTTCATATGTAATATGATATGGCCCTTTTTGTCTTTGCGCCTTTGATCTTCATCTCCAAAGCACGGACACGATCTCCATCATCTTCGGGCATGATCTCCATCATCGTCGGCGTAGCGTCAAGGTCAATGGCGCTGTCTTTATGATTGTCCTCCATGTAGCAACTATTACAACTACTTTGAAATACTACTCAACATGAAATTTAAAGACAACCATAAGGCTCCTTCCGGTTGCCACAATACAATAATGATCATCTCATACATATTCATCATCACATTATGGCCATATCACATCACCAAACCCTGCAAAAACAAGTTAGACGTCTCTAATTTGGTTTGCATATTTTACGTGGTTTAGGGTTTTCGAGAGAGATCTAATCTACCTACGAACATGAACCACAACGTTGATACTAATGTTTTCAATAGAAGAGTAAATTGAATCTTCACTATAGTAGGAGAGACAGACACCCGCAAAGCCTCTTATGCAATACAAGTTGCATGTCGAACGAGGAACAAGTCTCATGAACGCGGTCATGTAAAGTTAGTCCGAGCCGCTTCATCCCATTATACCACAAAGATGCAAAGTACTCAAACTAAAGATAACAAGAGCATCAATGCCGACAAAACCATTGTGTTCTACTCGTGCAACCATCTATGCATAGACACGGCTCTGATACCACTGTAGGATAACGTTGCATAGAAAAAAAATTCCTACCGCGAACACGCAATCCAAGCCAAGATGCAATCTAGAAGACGGTAGCAACGAGGGGATTATCGAGTCTCACCCTTGAAGAGATTCCAAAGCCTACAAGATGAGGCTCTTGTTGCTGTGGTAGACGTTCACTTGCTGCTTGCAAAAGCGCGTAGAAGATCTTGATCACCGGCGCCACGAACGGGCAGCACCTCCATACTCGGTCACACGTTCGGTTGTTGATGAAGACGACGTCCACCTCCCGTTCCAGCGGGCAGCAGAAGTAGTAGCTCCTCTTGAATCCGACAGCACGACGGCGTGGTGTCGGTGGCGGTGGAGAACTCCGGCGGAGCTTCGCTAAAGCACGCGGGAGCTATGGAGGAGAAGGGGGCGGCTAGGGTTTGGGAGGGGGTGGCCGGCCACTCAAGGGGGGGCGGCCAGGTTGTGGTCTTGGGGTGGTCGGCCCCCTCCCCTTGGCCCCTCATTATATAGGTGGAACCCCAAGTGTTGGACTACAAGTCTCCAAATAAGACCCGAACCCAAAACCTTCCATGTGATAGGGAAACCTACCCAAGGTGGGAATCCCACTTGGGGTGGGATTCCCCCCTTCCATGTGGGGGGGTGGCCGGCCCCCATAGGGGGAGTCCACTTGGGACTCCTCCCCCTCTAGGGTTGGCCGGCCATGGAGGTGGAGTCCCTCCGGGACTCCACCTTCCTTGGTGGTTTCTTCCGGACTTTTCTAGAACCTTCTAGAACCTTCCATAGAACCTTCTGAATCATTTTAAATCATATAAAATGACATCCTATATATGAATCTTATTCTCCGGACCATTCCGGAACTCCTCGTGATGTCCGGGATCTCATCCGGGACTCCGAACAAATATTCGAACTCCATTCCATATTCAAGTTCTACCATTTCAACATCCAACTTTAAGTGTGTCACCCTACGGTTCGTGAACTATGCGGACATGGTTGAGTACTCACTCCGACCAATAACCAATAGCGGGATCTGAAGATCCATAATGGCTCCCACATATTCAACGATGACTTTAGTGATCGAATGAACCATTCACATACGATACCAATTCCCTTTGTCATGCGATATTTTACTTGTCCGAGGTTTGATCTTCGGTATCACTCTATACCTTGTTCAACCTCGTTTCCTGACAAGTACTCTTTACTAAATGCCGTGGTATGTGGTCTCTTATGAACTTATTCATATGCTTGCAAGACATTAGACGACATTCCACCGAGAGGGCCCAGAGTATATCTATCCGTCATCGGGATGGACAAATCCCACTGTTGATCCATATGCCTCAACTCATACTTTCCGGATACTTAATCCCACCTTTATAACCACCCATTTACGCAATGGCGTTTGGTGTAATCAAAGTACCTTTCCGGTATAAGTGATTTACATGATCTCATGGTCATAAGGACTAGGTAACTATGTATCGAAAGCTTATAGCAAATAACTTAATGACGAGATCTTATGCTACGCTTAATTGGGTGTGTCCATTACATCATTCATACAATGATATAACCTTGTTATTAATAACATCCAATGTTCATGATTATGAAACTAATCATCCTTTAATCAACAAGCTAGTTAAGAGGCATACTAGGGACTTCTTTGTTGTCTACATATCACACATGTACTAATGTTTCGGTTAATACAATTATAGCATGATATATAAATATTTATCATAAACATAAAGATATAAATAATAACCACTTTATTATTGCCTCTAGGGCATATCTCCTTCATCATTGGCTTCAATCCGCCTATTATGCAGGCACTCATGTTGGGAAATAAACTCTTTGGTCGTATTCTCCAACCGTGTAGACACCTCCGTAAAAAGGTCTCGGTCTTCCAATCGTTGAAGTGCTGACCATGAACGAAGCAAAGCCGTCTATCGATAGATGACCCGCACAAGAGAAGAATTCTTATCATTAAAACCCTTGTCATTTCTACATAGCCACAGCGACCATACAACGGCAATCACACCCACTCTGATTAGCGTTTTATACCTAGGTCCACCCCATTTAGCCAATTGCCAAAATATTTGCAATACTATAGGTGGGTATAAGGTAGAACCCATCTGAATGATTGACCATATAGATCTACCAACCCGACAGTTGAAGAAAAGGTATTTTATTGTCTCATCGTCATGATAGAAAGCACATTTCTTACAGCCGTTCCAGTTACGTTTAACAAGGTTGTCTTTGGTTAGAATCACACCCCGACAAAGATACCACACAAAAACTTTTGTTTTTAGAGGTATCTTCATTTTCCAGATGGATTTATTATTGGCAATCTACCAACCTCTGTAGTAATTCATTCCAACAAGTTAGACGGGGGCCAACAAGATCACGCGTGAACGTTATAGCGGGTGGATAAGTTTTCATAACCTTCTGCAAGTTATCTCCCTTATGACGAACAATATTGTATAAGGCTGGATATTGTTCTCGAAGACAAAAAAAAAGTTGTATGCTCTTGCTTTATATTTAAAAAAATATTTAAGTGTATTTTCAATATTTTATTGTCTGGAGATGTCGTCGTTGTGTAACAACAGATGCCATACTCTTGGCCTACCGGGGCCATCCCCCCGATAGGAGATATCCATGTATAACATATATACATTAATAAAAAAATAAGTGTACTTTGTAAAAGTTACTTGTCCGTGTTGGTGCACGGGTTAGTGACTAGTATATGTTAATTCTAATAAAAAAATCTATTATTGTAGATGTTGATATTTTTTCGTAAAGTACATACATCTTTGCGGCGAGCACGTTGATAAGCACTAACTCCTTGTCAGGCACCAGCATAACCCCCGTCTGCTCTTTCCCTTCTTTACAGTAGAGAGAGGCGAAACCGGAGCAACCTCACTTCTCCACCTTCACCGCCGGCGAGATCTCGGGTTCCTCTCCCCTCCGTCTGCTGCTCCGGCGGCGGGAGGGTAGGGGAACCCGGGATCTTCGATTCCGGCATGTAGATAGGCGTGAGATAGGTGTGTGTGCCGCTGGCGTGCCGGCGGCGGCGAATAAAGTCTCCGCGGCTGGGATCTGTCATCCCGGCGGGCGGATGAGTTTCCCTGGCGGCGGCGTCGAGGCAGCTTCGATGTCGTCGAGGTGGGATTTTGTTCTCCCCGATTTGCTGCTCCCGTGGTGGTCTGCCTCCGGATCCGGCCGGGAATTGGGTGAGAAGTGTCTTGGAGGTGGTCGGCGGCGTGCGCCGGCTTCGTCCAGAAGATTGCTGCACAGGAAGGGGTTGCTTGGTATGAAGGAAGTGGCCCTGGTGTTCTTCCTCGACATGATCGACGGGGGGAACCGGAGTTACGCTCTGAGGAGTGACGGGATTTCCCCCCGGCCGACGAACCCCAAAGACGACGGTGCCGTTGCTTGCAGCGGACGGCTAGTGAGGTCCACAAAGGAGCAGGTCTCCGATGGTATCTCCTCTGGGCTGGGATCGTGGTTAGTCCATCTTTTTGTTCTCCGGCGGCGGTGTCGACGGCATCGGCGGCGGGGATTGCGATTGGACGCGCTGTGGATGTGCTCAAAGATCTGGAGGGCTATCTTTGTATTTTTCATTTTTCTAGGGGTCTTTGTGCAATTTCCCGTGTCTGCTGTCATCTGGACTTTCCAGACGTGCCCACGTATGCTGTAATCTCCAAGTTTTAAGTTATTGATATATCGTGGTTTGCCCTCAAAAAAAAACTCCTTGTCAGGCTGCTGTGTACCAGAATTCTGCTCGGATTCCACCGCAAAAAGTATATTTAAGCGGCTAACCTCTGTACTTGACCACTTAGTTAAGCGGCTGCGCGCTTGGGCTGACCAGCCGTAGCGGTTTGGAGAATGCTGGAGGCAGAAGAAGAGACGTGAAAGAATCGATCCATGGCAAACTCTCCGTCAACTTTGTTTTATCTAGTCCACATATTGAAGTTTCTCCAAAGTGCGGCTGGAAATACGTCATACGTGCGGATAAAAACGTATAAAACAATGCTGCATTTTGTCTCCATTCTCACGAAAGCAAATCCTTCTCGTTCATTTACGGCGTAGCAAGAGCTTTCCATACGTGAATCTCCGTGCAGAAAACTATGCTCGGGTCAATTCGTTGCACGTATGTTCCACGACCCTGTACCGATACGCTGGGTTTCGACCAGTGCAGCAGCAGCCGCCGTCGTCGGCTCACGTACGTACGAAAGCGTATCCGTCGTCGGACGAAATCGGAAGGCAGCTGGCCGTTTGATGCTTAATCTATCAGATTTGCCCGTGTCTAAATTCATTTCCTCAGATCTGGTTGTAGTTTGCTTCATAGTCTTTCTCTGCTAGTAATTGTTGCCCACTGATTTTGATTGCAATTCTGTCCGTGGTGTTGTTGCTATACGCACTGCTTCCTGGTTTATTTTATTCTCTATTTATTTTGTCCATTAGCTGTACTGTTCTCACGCGTTCAGATTTTGTAAAAACTCCAGAAACATACTCATTCTTTTTCGGGTGGAGAATGGTTCAGGGGCTTGAGGCAATCTAAACTGTTTATTTGCTTCCCTGATTTTGTTAGTATTGATCTGTTCTGAACGTTATGGGTGACTGGGCACCATCCTAGTGTTATTTACAAGTTGCATGTTGAAAAACATGCTTACTCTAATGAACCCTTCAGAACACCAAATCCAACTAATGTAGTACCTACTTATGCTTAATTTCAGAACATAATTCCACCGACTGATGTGGTAATTCTTAATTTCCCAATATAGTTACATTGACTATGGAATGCGCTAATTAGGTGTAGAATGAGATTTAGACGAACAACGTGCTAAAACTGAAGGAGACAGATTAAAGTAGGGTGTTTTCCAGTACAATGTTCAGAAATAGTTGCACGAAACTTGAAGAAGGATTGGACTATCAAGATAAGCCACATATGTCTAACTCTGTGTGGAGTTTGTTTTTTGCAAGTGGACATGCCCCGAATGACTAGCGACTGTGCATGTTCTAGCCAGTTTAACCGTAAGATCGATCTAATGGAAGAGAGATTAGGCAATTATGTTCAACACCTGTCACCTTCAGATCTCGAAAGGGCCTTAGACATGTATCCTTGTTTTGTTTTTTTAGGGAGACCGCACATACTTATTTTATATACTGTATTGGGTAGGATTTAAATCCAAGATCTTATGGTTTGGTTGCATGCTCTGGTCATATCAATCAAAAGACCAATGAAGCGGTACTAGACAATTATATTCAACAGGGACCTTTTACCGTGCAGGCTCGTTGCCTGGAAGGTTGAAGCGCGACCAGACAGAGTATTTCTTGTGCACATTCCGCTTGTGCTATAATCATGTTTGCTGCGGTCATCATCCAGTAAAAGAAATGGCGCACGGTGAGGCCGCCGGTCAGATTCGCCGTCTCTCTAAACCCTTCCTCTCCCTGGCCGCGTATGTGCAGATCGACCGTCTCAAACTTTTGACCGCGCGCGCTTAGCTTCCGTTTCCCCGGATATACTCGATCAGGGCTGCGAACGTTCGTGGAATCCCGAGCCCATTCAGTTCAACCCCGCTCGCGGCAGGCAGTATATAATGGGCGCAGCGTATATGCCTTATAGCCACCCACAAACCCAACACATCGCAGAGCAACATAGCCACATAGGCGCATAGCGACAGCCTTGAAATTAAGGGAGCACAGCGACGAACAGAAACAGACAAGTCTTCTGCAGGTACGTAGGGAGCCATGTCGACGGTGCACGTCCCGGAGGTGAGCAGCGGCAGCGGGTCCCTGACCCTCGAGCCGGTGCAGCGGGCGCTCAGCAGCCTCGCATCGACGTCGGCCACGACGCCCAGGTCCCCGCCGCCGTCCTTCGGGAGCATCGTTACCGTGCTCAGCATCGACGGCGGCGGCGTCCGCGGCATCATCCCCGGCACCATCCTCGCCTTCCTCGAAGGAAAGCTCCAGGAGCTCGATGGAGCCGACGTGAGGCTCGCGGACTACTTCGACGTGATCGCCGGGACGAGCACCGGGGGCCTGGTGACGGCCATGATCACCGCGCCCAACGCAAAGGGCCGTCCGCTCTTCGCCGCCAAGGACATCAACGACTTCTACCTCAAACACTGCCCCAAGATCTTCCCTGCCGTCAGCGGCGGTGCTCTCGGCCTCCTCAGGAGCATGAGGGGACCCAAGTACGACGGTCAGTACCTCCACTCCGTCGTGAGAGAGCTGCTGGGCGAAACGCGGGTGCACCAGGCACTGCAGAACATCGTCATCCCTACCTTCGACATCAAGCTGCTACAGCCCACCATCTTCTCCAGATACGACGTGCGTACTACATACATACACATGCGCTCATCGATTACCTGATACTTTCATGTCGAGACGTGCTTACGTCGTGTGAGTATAAACAGGCTCTGAACGACGTCTCCAAGGACGCTCTCCTCTCCGATGTCTGCATCAGCACGTCCGCTGCGCCTACGTACCTCCCCGGCCACCAGTTCGAGACCAAGGACAAGGATGGCAACACCCGGGCCTTCAATCTCATCGACGGAGGTGTCGCCGCAAACAACCCGGTCAGTCTTTCTATCTCCATCCCATGAAGGAGACTATGACTCTCAAAAATATGAGATAACTATAGTACTCGGTTGACGGAGAACTAACTTAATTCTTGGTTAAATCACATCTCCTACTTTCATGCATAATTCATACATAAGTGAAAAAGATATACAATTGCACACTCACACTATTTACGATACAAATCTAACAGTGTCGTGGAGTCAACCTACAAGGTTAGAATTGACATATACAACCCGGTCAGTCATCCTTTCTGACTCCATCCTGTAAAAGGACACTCTACGACTCTCAAAAATATGAGACGGCAAGTTCTCGATCGATCTAGAACTAACTTAATTATTGGTTATATGCCGACCGCTTATTATTTTATGTACTCCCTCCCATAAAAGATATCTTAGATAAAATGCAATTTTCCATGTGCACAATTTACGATACAAATCTAAGGTCCCAGAGTCAACCTATAACTAGCTTAATTCTAGATTGACCTACAACTAGCAAAGAGGTTTTAGTAATATCGTTGTATATATTGTCCTTCATTTGACACGTTGGCATGGATACTACTGCAGACTATGTTGGCGATGACACACGTAAGCAAGCAGATTCTATTGGGCAACAAGGACTTCTTCCCCATCAAGCCGGCGGACTACGGCAAATTCATGGTTCTATCGCTAGGCACCGGCTCGGCCAAGGTGGAGGAGAAGTACGATGCCGCCACATCCGGCAAGTGGGGCATCCTCAGCTGGCTCTACAACGATGGTGCCTCGCCGCTCATCGACAGCTTCAGCCAGGCCAGCGCTGACCTTGTTGACATCGAGGCGTCTGTGTTCTTTCAGGCGCTGCACTCCGAGAAGCAATACCTCCGCATCCAGGACGACGAGCTCAAAGGAGAGACCTCCTCCGTTGACGTCTCCACCCCCGAGAACCTCAACAAGCTCGTCGAGGTCGGTAAGGCGCTGCTCAAGAGGAGAGTGTGCATGGTGGACGTCGAGACCGGCAAGAGCGTGCCCGACAACAAAAGAGGCACCAATGAAAAGGAGCTGATCGAGTTCGCCTGCATGCTGTCAAAGGAGCGCAAAGCCAGGCTCCAGAACAAAGGCGTAACAGTTGCACAGTAAACATTATCCATGGGATCTACTCGTCTGCATGTCAAACATTCAACTTCTATGTGTTGTATAGTAATTGCAAGCCCAGTACGTCAAGCTTGTACAATATAATTCATTCGTTAATCCATTTGTAATTTGTAATTTCAAGATTCATCTGTACAATATCGTCTCGCAATATATACTCCAAATCCAATACTATATGTAAGTCGGTATGAATCTGAGGGGCTCCAGAATCGGTCGCCTCCTCTCTATCTTATTGCTTCATTATATAAACATATGTACAAAAGTATCAACGTATGTTACAAGTTTGGATATAAGCCGACCTTAGATGGAATTCTATTCAAATTATGGCAGATCCGAAGTTCATGTAGTGTAGCGCCGACCTTGTCGACATCGAGGCATCAGTGCTCTTCCAGGCACTGCGTTGCGAGAAGCGATACCTCCGCATCAAGGACGACTAGCTCAAGGGAAATACCTGGTCCGCCGACGACGTCCGCAGCGGCAAGGCGCTGCTCAAGGGGAGCGTGTGCAGGGTGGATGTCGAGACCGGCAAAAAAGCCTGACAACAATAGAGGCACCAATGAGTAAGAGCTGACCGGCCGCATGTTGTCAAAGGAGCGCAAGACTGGTTCTAGAAAAAAAAAGTGTATCGCGAGGTCACGCAGGGTCTCATTTCTAAGCATTAGAGAGTACCACCATTCACGGTAGAATATCCAACCTGGTAGGTCCAAGGTAGCAAGTCGATAATGAAGACTAGGGTGGCCGAATCTAGTCCCCACCTTATTGGACCTGCTCACCAAAGCCCAGCACGATGAGACGGCCCAGACGGCCCATTCAAGATCATCGTGGAGAACAAGAAAAGGGATCACCGATGATTAGTGAGTTAGGATTCTTTATGACTCGTCCGTGTGAAACCCTAGATCAAGTAATATATAATAGGTTTTGCCGTGATAGAACAGAAGAGAACATTCGTCCTCATAGCCCGCCGTAGCCTCTATAGCTCGCATAGCCGTCATCTACACATCCAGCAAACACTTGTAAACATATAGATATTAATATAATCAAGCAAAGGTAAGTCTTTACCTTCACCGCGAGGGGCCGAACATGATACATCGTGTCGTTTACCAATCTCGTCCCGGTCATCTAATCTCACCATCCTCAACTACCTCATCCAAGCTACCCATGTCTCAATGATACGTTGATAGTTGGCTCCCACCGTGTGGCGGAGGACATCCGGAGTCGTGTTCCTGGTGGATCTCTCCCACCAATCACCGATGGCAACTCGCTCATGATCGGAAACTATGGCGTAATCTCTTGTCATGGACTCTTGCCAGCACACAAGCATCACCCTTGGGCTCCATCACCACGGCCGCCAGGCCACTTGTCGCTTGTGTCGGCTTCACGGGATCCATCAACAACTCGGTACCACATGGCATCACCCTCAACACCAACAATGGGAGAGCCAACACCGAGTCGATCCAATCAGCGTCTTACGACGAATCCAAATTCTGACTCGATACAGCTAGCGTCGGACTATGGGTCAGAAGATGGCACGAAAGGATCTATGTCCGCAGAGGCCATATCGCCCGCAGCAGTTCTCATGACGGTACCCAGCAACGTTGAGAGTCGCCTTGGACACTCTCACTACGCCAATAACGCCGCAAAATGCAGAAACCATCCACGCGGCACTAGTTGTGGAAAAAAAGTGTCAGCTTCGCCCTCGCTTGCTCCTTTACATGGAAGCAACACTACAAAAGGCCCTAGCCGATTATCATTCCCGGCGCATTTTCATCCACATCACCCAAAATTGTGTTTCTAGGTTGCACATTGAAGAGGCCTGCGACCTAAGACTGCCACTATATGACATTCCATTCGAGAACCTCATTGCAGCAGCAACCATTTTCGAGGGAATCGAGATATCACGGAATTCTGCCTCCATTTGAACCACGGGGTCGCCCTTGTCCGCAAAGCTCTCGAACTGTAGATCATCATAAGGACCACTCTCTGGTGACCATACACGCTGGAGACTCCACTCCAGGAACCTCCACCGGGTCCGAGCACCGAGCTAGCTTGGCTTGTGGAGGATCTCGGAGTAGAGTCGCCGGTGTGTATGGTCGACCACGTGACTCTAGCCCTCCGTTTCCCAAAAAAATCCACCAGGTGAGGTCCAACTGCTCTAGCCCCTCGTTTTTCATAAATACTTCCACAGGAAAAATTCTAGGTTCTTTTGAATTCGCGAAGATTTGTGAAAGTAAAAAAAATACGAAATCGGAATTTTTCTACACTACAGGGTTATAATATAAATAAAATGTATTTATAGGAAAATCTCTAAAATCATTCTAATTATGAGTATAACACCTTATATGAATGAATAATGATGGAATAAAGAATAACAAACTACAAAGAACATAGATGCATTAGCATCCCCGAGCTTAACCTATGCTCATCCTCGAGCATAAAGGTGATAGCTAAATGAGCTTTGTAGTTTGTTGCCAACAGATACACAATATAGAACTCATAAATATTGTTACTCAAAGTATAATGTTTCATTGATAAGTAAATAACATCAGTAGATCATCTATATTTATGCTAATATAAAACACCTAGAGGGGGCAGATCCATAAAATCACAACCATGAGCCATCCAACAATCATCAAAGGCTTCAAACATGATCTAATTTGCGCTAAAATAGGACGGAATGGACAACACGGCTCGCTAATGAAGCATCCCATCTTAAACAAGCACTAACATTTTTCACAACCAGCTTGCAAGAGGATAGGACCCGCATGAGCACCGCCACCCATCCTTAGCGTTGTGCCGCCCTGCTTCCACGCCGCCGACCGTCACCAATGTTGCACCGCCCTGCATACATGCCCCGAGCGTCCCTAACGATTTAACCATTCCTCCACATCGCCACCGGTCCCCAACGCCGCCAACCATCCCTAACATCGCCACCATGCCTCCACCCTGCCGCCTCCTTGCCTCCACACTACTAGGAAAGCAGCTACCCGTGGCACACTTGTTTTGGCCACCGGTGGTGTGCCACTACTAGGGTGCCACGGGTAGCAATTATCAATGGCGCATTACCTAGTGTGACAATAATAAGGCGACATACCAGTGGCGCACTAGACAGTGCGCCACTGGTATTTGATATCAGTGGAGCACCACCTAGCGTGCCGCTGGTAAGTGCAACCAGCCTACCAGTGTGCCACTAGTATATTCCTTACCTATGGTGCATTGTGTGAATGGTGCGCCACTACTATTAATTTGGTAAAACAAAAAAATTGCGTCTGATGCCGGCTCCTATTATGTTACAAAAGCAATGTTTACAATATATTACAATGTTTACAAAAACAATAGTTCACGGGTGTTGCTTGCTACTATTATATTACAAAGAAATGTTCACGACTGTTGCATGAGCTTATCGCCAGAGATCATGCGCCCTGCACAAGATTCTTGCCGGAGATCCAACGATCCAGCTAGCTACTTGTAACATCCCAGGTTTAGAGGCTACAAAAACAGAGAATACAGATATGTGTATTGCATTCATACATAGAAAATTCGGGAAATTTTCGCACTTTCAAATAAAACTTGTCACAATAACTGAAGTTTCACTTGACTTGATGGAATTAAAGTAGCTCATCAAGTCAAGCGCTATAAACCTCAATGCGACCTTTGCGAAAATTTTGTTTTGGGTAGACATAATTTGATCCATAGGTTGGATCAAATGAAACTAGAACTATTACACAACACTTTAAGTGAAGATCCAATATCAAATCCTATAAAGAATCATAACATGGTATTCCTTACAACAACACATTCTTTAAAAAATCAAACTCTAACTTATTAACACTTAAAATTTAACAACTACCTTTATGTATAATTCAATTCACTGTTTAACTTATTACAAAATATGGTAAACCCCAAGGTCTAAAGTGTATAAGAGCCATATATTCTTATTTAAATATATGGATATCATAAAACTAAATTCATTTACATTACAAATTAGAGTTCAAACTATTTGAACTCATATGATCATGCCTAGGTGAAATCAAACACAACCATCCAAAATTTATGAATAACCTTGAATTTGACATTTTGACCACCGGTATAATTTAAAGCCAATCATATATGATATGGTGTATTATCAACAAGTATAAAACCATACACAAGACATTTAGTAACAAATGCCACTTTTCTATCCAAAAAAACAAATCATATGAGAGGATAATGCTCATGCCACATAGGATGAAAATATCTACATGGCTTGCATCCTAAGCTATGCCACCTCATGCTTAAGGGATTACTATGGATGAGAGCATGATAACCAAGCACCTTACTCATTAAAATAAAACAAGAGTCATCCACCTATGTGTCATGATACTAGAGCATGCACTAGCCTATAAAAGGAGCCTCACCCATCATCCATTTAAGCATCTAGTACCATGATACAAGGAAATCAACACATTGAGCCACTCCATTCCATAGTTAGGACTAAGATGAATCAGCTAGGAGGTGGATGCATGCCACAAGATGTAGGTTTATCAGATTTTCTAAAGAACAAGCTACAGAAGATTGCAAGGTAGAATTCCTAAGAAGACCATATATTTGGAGGATTATATCATCATCTCTTTAGTAGAGCTCTAGGATATTCCAAGACATTGATAAGTAAGAAAGGATATAGATACTAACCATATCCATGTCTATCTAAGAGAGTACAAGAGAAGTGTTATACTCTAGTTGTTTGAGCAAACACTTGATCTTGGAGGTGCGGCCCAAATCCTTCTAGTGATACTCTAGGAAACCAATACCATGATCATCGCAATTTGGTAAGGATCATAAACATCTAAGAGCTAGAAGTAAGAAGCTGGTGAGAATAAGTTGATCATGTCTAATGCATGATCATGCTTTGGAAATATAAGAATATAAGTTAAACTTTATCTGATAAGCAGATATCATCCATCACATAAAATGATAGGGAGACTACTAGTAAATAATCTTAGACCATATTCAACATCTTTAGTAGAAAGAGCTCAATGAATGACAACAGAACCCTGCCTAGCCAATCACTTATGTCCACCCTATAATTATCTTAAAGCTATCATCCTATCCATAGTGAGGAAGAGCAAAACCTAGGATATCTTCAACTTCTCTAATTAGTCTTTGTCCTTTAATACTTGGAAACCCTATAATACATTCCTATTTACATATTTCTTCAATTAATAAGTATAAAGAAACCCTAGATCATAACCACATAGAACCTATGCCCATCTTTCAAATTTAAATTGTGTATCACATGGTGATCACAAGTAAACCATAAGACCCTACCCTAAAACTCAAGTACAAGTGGGGCGATTAGTTGGTCAGCCCTAATGCTAAACCTACATAAGTCCATGTAGCATTATCAACCACTCATATTTAGAATTAAGACAAGCCCATGAGCCAAGTGTCCAACTCAATCCTACTTCTTAAACCCATAAGGTTTAACCAAACAATCCTTGTTAGAATTTAACTCAAGTTTGTGAGACAAGTAAACCTAAATATTAAAGTGCACCCAACTATTGTTTCCAAACAAATAAAAGTCTCATGAGAGGACCTTAATCATTTCAAACCATGGTTTTAGAAAATAATAACAATAGCTTTAGATTAAACTTAATCTAATTTCCATGTCCTTAGAAATAATAAGACACATGAAAATCATGCATCTCCATAAGAACATCTTTTGAGGTTAAAAAAACTAAGTAGTAAAACTTTCCTCTTGAAAGAGCAAACCCATATCCCGTGTTTTGTGTGTTTGATGACAACACTTGAATGAATTTAATCGTGCACAAAGATTGTCTTTGATAGATTTGCAAGTGTACGGTGCCCTCGCTGAACACGTTATGATAGGAAGACTGAAGCGCAGCTATTAGGTTTTCTGGTTTTGTGTGTGTGTCGCGAGGTGACATTGTAGGAGAGGAAAAGAGGAAAAGGTAGTTTCAGCCAAGGCGGTACTACCGGTACTAGGAGCGGTAGTACCGCTACCCTACTGGTACCGCCCAGCAGTACCGCTCTGGAGATTTGCACTGGAAAAGCCTCACAGAACAAGGTGCGGTACCTTTGCGGTACCTTGAGCGGTAGTACCGCTTGAGAGCGGTAGTACCGCCCTGGTACCGCTTAAGTACCGTAAATTGAGTTACGGCAGTACCGCTGTGGTACCGCTTGGTGTCCAGTAAGCTCTGGAGACCATTGCGGTACCTCAAGCGGTACCGCAAGCGGTAGTACCGCCTTCTGTCCACGTGGACAGGATCTTGTTGGAGATATGCCCAAGAGGCAATAATAAAAGTGGTTATTATATATCTTTATGTTTATGATAAATGTTTATATACCATGCTATAATTGTATTAACCGAAACATTGATACATGTGTGATATGTAAACAACAAAGAGTCCCTAGTATGCCTCTTAAGTAGCTTGTTGATTAATGGATGATTAGTTTCATAATCATGAACATTGGATGTTATTAATAACAAGGTTATATCATTATATGAATGATGTAATGGACACACCCAATTAAGCGTAGCATAAGATCACGTCATTAAGTTATTTGCTATAAGCTTTCGATACATAGTTACCTAGTCCTTATGACCATGAGATCATGTAAATCACTTATACCGGAAAGGTTCTTTGATTACATCAAACGCCACTGCGTAAATGAGTGGTTATAAAGGTGGGATTAAGTATCCGGAAGGTATGAGTTGAGGCATATGGATCAACAGTGGGATTTGTCCATCCCGATGACGGATAGATATACTCTGGGCCCTCTCGGTGGAATGTCGTCTAATGTCTTGCAAGCATATGAATAAGTTCATAAGAGACCACATACCACGGTACAAGTAAAGAGTACTTGTCAGGAGACGAGGTTGAACAAGGTATAGAGTGATACTGATGATCAAACCTCGGACAAGTAAAATATCGCGTGACAAAGGGAATTGGTATCGTATGTGAATGGTTCATCCGATCACTAAAGTCATCGTTGAATATGTGGGAGCCATTATGGATCTCCAGATCCCGCTATTGGTTATTGGTCGGAGAGAGTTCTCACCCATGTCCACATAGTTTGCGAACCGTAGGGTGACACACTTAAGGTTTGATGTTGAAATGGTAGAACTTGAATATGGAATGTAGTTCGAAGTATTGTTCGAAGTCTCGGATGGGATCCCGGACATCACGAGGAGTTCCGGAATGGTCCGGAGAATAAGATTCATATATAGGAAGTCATTTTATAAGTTTGAAAATGATCCGGTGATTTTACGGAAGGTTCTAGAAGGTTCTAGAAAAGTCCGGAAGGAATCACTAAGGAAGGAGGAGTCCCGGAGGGACTCCACCTCCCCATGGCCGGCCAACCCTAGAGGGGGGAGTCCAATGTGGACTCCACCTAAGGGGGCCGGCCACCCCCCCACATGGAAGGGGGGAATCCCACTTTAGGTGGGAGTCCCACCTTGGGTAGGTTTCCCTACTACATGGAAGGTTCTTGTGTTGGGGTCTTATTCGAATACTTGTAGTCCAACACTTGGGGATCCACCTATATAATGAGGGGCATAGGGGAGGGGCCCGGCCACCACAAGCCCTCAAGGAGGCCGCACCCCATAGTGGCCGGCCACCCCTCTCCCAAACCCTAGCCGCCCCCTCTCTCCTCCACCTCTCCCGCACGCTTAGCGAAGCTCCGCCGGAGTTCTCCATCGCCACCGCCACCATGCCGTCGTGCTGCCGGATTCAAGGAGGAGCTACTACTTCCGCTGCCCGCTGGAACGGGGAGAAGGACGTCGTCTTCATCAACACCGAACGTGTGACCGAGTACGGAGGTGCTGCCCGATCGTAGCACCGTGATCAAGATCTTCTACGCGCTTTTGCAAGCGGCAAGTGATCGTCTACCGTAGCAACAAGAGCCTCATCTTGTAGGCTTTGGAAATCTTCAAGGGTGAGTCTCGATCATCTCCTCGTTGCTCCCATCTTCTAGATTGCATCTTGTCTTGGATTGCGTTCTCGCGGTAGGAAATTTTTTGTTTTCTATGCAACGAATCCCTACAGTGGTATCAGAGCCGTGTCTATGCATAGATGGTTGCACGAGTAGAACACAATGGTTTTGTGGGTGTTGATGTTCTTGTTGTCTTTAGTTTGAGTACTTTGCATCTTTGTGGCATAGTGGGATGAAGTGGCTCGGACTAACTTTACATGACGGCGTTCATGAGACTTGTTCCTCGTTCGACATGCAACTTGTATTGCATAAGAGGCTTTGCGGGTGTCTGTCTCTCCTACTATAGTGAAGATTCAATTTACTCTTCTATTGACAACACTAGTATCACCGTTGAGGTTCATGTTCGTAGGTAGATTAGATCTCTCTCGAAAACCCTAAACCACGTAAAATATGCAAACCAAATTAGAGACGTCTAACTTGTTTTTGTAGGGTTTGGTGATGTGATATGGCCATAATGTGATGATGAATATGTATGAGATGATCATTATTGTATTGTGCCAACCGGCAGGAGCCTTATGGTTGTCTTTAAATTTCATGTTGAGTAGTATTTCAAAGTAGTTGTAATAGTTGCTACATGAGGTGAACAACCATGAAGACGGCGCCATGGACCTTGACGCTACGCCGACGATAATGGAGATCATGCCCGAAGATGATGGAGATCATGTCCGTGCTTTGGAGATGAAGATCAAAGGCGCAAAGACAAAAGGGCCATATCATATCACATATGAACTGCATGTGATGTTAATCCTTTTATGCATCTTATTTTGCTTAGATCGCGACGGTAGCATTATAAGATGATCCCTCACTAAAATATCAAGATAATAAAGTGTTCATCCTTAGTAGCACCGTTGCCAAGACTTGTCGTTTCGAAGCATCTCGTGATGATCGGGTGTGATAGAATCAACAAGTGCATACAACGGGTGCAAGCCAGTTTTGCACATGCGGATACTAAGGTGGCCTTGACGAGCCTAGAATGTACAGACATGGTCTCGGAACACGTGATACCGAAAGGTAGAGCATGAATCATATGATTGATATGATGAACACTTTGAGTGTTCGCCATTGAAATTACATCTTGTCTCGTGATGATCGGACTTAGGTGTGGTGGATTTGGTTCGTGTGATCACTAAGACAATGCGAGGGATATTGTTTTGAGTGGGAGTTCACCTAGATTTTTAATTATGTTGAATTAAAATTTGAACTCAATTTATCATAAACTTAGTCTAAACTATTGCAAATATATTTTGTAGATATGGCGTCCCTAATCAATTTTAACCAGTTCCTAGAGAAAGAAAGCTTAAGAGCAACGGTAGCAACTTCACCGACTGGTTCCGTCATGTGAGGATCTTCCTCGCTGGCGGAAATCTGCAATATGTGCTTGATGCACCGCTATGTGACCCTCCTGCAGAAACTGAAACCGATGAAGTAAAGAATGTTTACGCGACTCGGAAAGCTCGGTACTCTCAAGTTCAGTGTGCCATCCTATGCAGTCTGGAAGCCGATCTTCAAAAACGTTTTGAGCACCACGATCCTCATGAGTTGGTCAATGAGCTGAAAGCTATATTTGAAACTCATGCGGCCGTGGAATGCTATGAAGCATCGAAACACTTCTTCAGCTGCATGATGGAAGAAGGCAGCTCCGTTAGTGAGCACATGCTCGTTATGACCGGGCATGCGAAGAAACTCAATGACTTGGGAATAGTGATTCCTAACAGACTGGGGATTAATCGTGTCCTTCAATCACTGCCACCTAGTTACAAGAACTTTGTGATGAACTGCAATATGCAGAACATGAACAAAGAGTTACCTGAACTTTTTGGCATGCTAAAAGCTGCTGAGATTGAGATCAAGAAAGGGCACTGATAACCCACAAGTATAGGGGATCGCGGCAGTCTTCGAGGGAAGTAAAACCCAAATTTATTGATTCGACACAAGGGGAGGTAAAGAATACTTATAAGCCTTAACAACTGAGTTGTCAATTCAGCTGCACCTGGAAAAGCACTAGTAATAGGGGTGATGTGAAAGTAGCAGTAATATGAGAGCAATAGTAACAGTAATACAGCAGCAGTAGCAATAACACAGAGGCAATGGCACCCGAAAATAGTTGATACTACTTCCAATGACATATAGAACGAGTATATGATGATGAGAGATGGACCGGGGTTCCCAGCGATATACACTAGTGGTAACTCTCCAATAAGTGACAAGTGTTGGGTGAACAAATTACAGTTGGGAAATTGATAGGATTCAAAGCATTAAGACAGAACATCAAGATTATTAATCATGTAGGCATGTTTTCCATATATAGTCATACGTGCTCGCAATGAGAAACTTGTACAACATCTTTTGTCTTACCAGCCGGTGGCAGCCGGGCCTCTAGGGAATCTACTGGATATTAAGGTACTCCTTTTAATAGAGCACCGGAGCAAAGCATTAACACTCCGTGAAAACATGTGATCCTCATACCTACGCCTTCCCCTCCAGTTGTCCCAATTTCTGTCACTTTGGGGCCTTTGGTTCGGGACATAGACATGTGCATACAACTTGTAGATACAATCTAAGCAATAATTATAGAGCTTAAATCTAAGATCATGCCACTGAGGCCCTAGTGACAAGCATTAAGCATAACAAGATTGCAGCAACAATAACTTCACAAACTTTATAGATAGACTAATCATAATGTATCATCCATCGGATCCCAACAAACACAACACCGATTACATCAGATGGATCTCCATCATGTAAGGCAGCTCATGAGATCATTGTATTGAAGTACATGGAGGAGAGAATACCAACTAGCTACTGCTAGAACCCGTAGTCCATGGGGGAACTACTCACGGAGCATGATGGAGGCGGTGGCGTCGATGGAGATGGCTTCCGGGGGCACTTCCCCGTCCCGGCAGGGTGCCGGAACAGAGACTTCTGTCCCCCGAATTGGAGTTTCGCGATGGCGGTGGCGCCCCTGGAGTCTTTCTGGAGTTTCGTCGATTGGTATCGAGGATTTAGGTCGTGAGGGGTTTAATAGGTGAAGAGGCGGCGCAAAAGGGTTTCTGGGGGGCCCACACAGTAGGGGGGCTCCCCCCCCCTCTTGGCCACGTCGCCCTGTGGGGTGGGGCCCCCCTGGCTCCCCTCCGACTCTCCTTCGGTGTTCTGGATGCTTCCGGGAAAAATAAGATGTTTGGCGATGATTTCGTCCAATTCCGAGAATATTGCCCGAACAGCCTTTCTGGAACCAAAAACAGCAGAAAACAGGAACTGGCACTGTGGCATCTTGTTAATAGGTTAGTTCCGGAAAACGCATAAAAACATTATAAAGTGCGAGCAAAACATGTAAGTATTGTCATAAAACAAGCATGGAACATCAGAAATTATGGATACGTTGGAGACGTATCAAGCACCAAGTGTTGATGGTCAACAAGACCACCAGTTTCAAGAAATAGGGCAAGTCTAAGGGAAAATTCAAGAAGGGTGGCAAGAAAGCTGCCACGCCTCCTATGAAAGCTAAGAACGGCCCTAAGCCTGATGCTGAGTGCTATTACTGCAAGGAGAAGAGACACTGGAAGCGTAATTGCTCCAAGTATCTGGCTGATCTGAAGAGCGGCCTTGTCAAGAAGAAGAAAGAAGGTATATCTGATATACATGTTATAGATGTTTATCTCACTGGTTCTCGTACTAGTACCTGGGTATTTGATACTGGTTCGGTTGCTCATATTTGTAACTCGAAACAGGAACTAAAGAATAAACGAAGACTACTGAAAGATGAAGTGACGATGCGCGTTGGAAACGGATCCAAAGTCGATGTGATCGCTGTCGGCACACTTCCTCTACATCTACCTTCGGGATTGGTTTTAAGCCTAAATAATTGTTATTTTGTACCCGCGTTGAGCATGAACATTATATCTGGATCTTGTTTAATGCAAGATGGTTATTCATTCAAGTCTGAGAATAATGGTTGTTCTATTTTTATGAATAATATCTTTTATGGTCGAGCACCTGAAAAGAATGGCTTATTTCTGTTAGATCTCGATAGTAGTGATACACATATACATAACATTGATGCTAAGCGAATTAAACTGAATGATAATTCTACTTATATGTGGCACTGTCGTCTTGGTCATATTGGAGTGAAACGCATGAAGAAACTCCATACTGATGGATTACTTGAATCACTTGACTTTGAGTCACTTGATAGATGTGAAGCATGTCTAATGGGAAAAATGACTAAGACTCCATTTTCTGGTATGATGGAGCGAGCTACTGACTTATTGGAAATCATACATACCGATGTGTGTGGACCAATGAGTGTAGCATCGCGCGGTGGTTATCGTTATGTTCTAACCTTCACAGATGATCTGAGTAGATATGGGTATATCTATTTCTTGAAACATAAATCCGAAACTTTCGAGAAGTTTAAGGAATTCCAAAGTGAAGTAGAAAATCAACGTAACAAGAAGATTAAATTTTTACGATCAGATCGTGGAGGTGAATATCTGAGTTATGAGTTTGGCATGCATTTAAAGAAATGCGGAATACTTTCACAATTGACACCGCCGGGAACACCTCAACGAAACGGTGTGTCCGAACGTCGTAATCGAACTCTCTTAGATATGGTTCGTTCTATGATGTCTCTTACTGATTTGCCTTTATCGTTTTGGAGTTATGCATTAGAGACAGCCGCATTCACTTTAAATAGAGCACCATCAAAATCCGTTGAAACAACACCGTATGAATTATGGTTTAATAAGAAATCTAAGCTGTCGTTCCTTAAAGTTTGGGGTTGCGAGCCTATGTAAAGAAGTTACAACCGGACAAGCTAGAACCCAAAGCGGAGAAATGCGTCTTCATAGGATACCCTAAGGAAACTATAGGGTACACTTTCTATCACAGATCCGAAGGCAAAATCTTTGTTGCTAAGAACGGAACCTTTCTTGAGAAAGAATTTCTCACTAAAGAAGTGACTGGAAGAAAAGTAGAACTCGATGAGATTGATGAATCTTTACTCGTTGATCAGAGTAGCGTAGTACCAGAAACTGTTCCTGTGCTGCCTACACCGGGAATAGAGGAAGCTAATGATAATGATCATGAAACTTCGAACGAGGAAGCTACTGAACCTCGCAGATCGACAAGGGAACGTGCCACTCCTGATTGGTATGATCCTTGTCTAAATGTCATGATTGTGGACAACAATGATGAAGACCCTGCGACGTATGAAGAAGCGATGATGAGCCCAGATTCCAACAAATGGCAAGAAGCCATGAAATCCGAAATGGGATCCATGTATGATTACAAAGTGTGGACTTTGGTAGACTTACCTGATAGCCGCAAGGCTATCGAGAATAAATGGATCTTCAAGAGAAAAACAGATGCTGATGGTAATATTACTGTCTATAAAGCTCGACTTGTCGCAAAGGGTTTCCGACAAATTCAAGGGGTTGACTACGATGAGACTTTCTCACCTGTAGTGAAGCTAAAATCTGTGAGGATTTTGTTAGCAATAGCTGCATTTTTCGATTATGAGATTTGGCAGATGGATGTCAAAATGGCGTTCCTTAATGGAGACATTGAGGAAGAGTTGTATATGGTACAACCCAAAGGTTTTGTCGATCCTAAAAATGCCGACAAAGTATGCAAACTTTAGCGTTCAATTTATGGACTGAAGCAAGCATCAAGAAGTTGGAACCGACGCTTTGATAAGGTGATCAAAGACTTCGGGTTTATACAGTGTCATGGAGAGGCCTGTATTTACAAGAAAGTGAGTGGAAGCTCTGTAGCATTCCTGATATTATATGTGGATGACATATTATTGATTGGGAGTAATATAGAGCTATTAAGCAGTGTAAAAGGTTATTTGAATAATAGTTTTTCAATGAAAGACCTTGGTGAAGCATCGTATATATTAGGCATCAAGATTTATAGAGATAGATCAAGACGCCT
This sequence comes from Lolium perenne, assembly GCF_019359855.2. Taxonomy (NCBI): domain Eukaryota; kingdom Viridiplantae; phylum Streptophyta; class Magnoliopsida; order Poales; family Poaceae; genus Lolium; species Lolium perenne. The sequence goes on along the minus strand of NC_067250.2, from coordinate 121,066,108 downwards.
AATAGGGCTATCACAGAGTACATACCTGGACAAGATTCTAAAGAAGTTTAGAATGGACGAAAGTAAGAAAGGGTTCTTACCTATGTTACCAGGCATGGTCTTGAGTAAGACTCAAGGACCGGCTACGGCAGAAGAAAGAGAAAGGATGAGTAATATCCCCTATGCCTCGGCAGTAGGATCTATCATGTATGCCATGCTATGTACTAGACCGGATATAGCACATGCTGTTAGTTTGACTAGCAGATATCAAAGTGATCCAGGGATGGAACACTGGACAGCGGTCAAGAATATCCTGAAGTACTTGAAAAGAACTAAGGATATGTTTCTTTGTTATGGAGGTGACCAAGAGCTCGTTGTAAACTGTTACACCGATGCAACTTGGAACACTGATCCTGATGACTCTAAATCACAGTCTAGGTACGTGTTTAGATTGAATGGTGCTGCAGTAAGCTGGGCAAGCTCGAAGCAGTGCACGGTGGCGAAGTCTTCAACAGAATCAGAGTACATAGCGGCTTCAGAGGCTTCATCAGAAGCGGTATGGATGAAGAGGTTCATTGTAGAGCTCGGTGTGGTTCCTAGTGCATTGGACCCACTAGTCATCTACTGTGACAACATGGGTGCCATCGCCAATGCACAAGAACCAAGGTCACACAAGAGGCTGAAGCATATCAAGCTGCGTTATCACTCGATTCACGAGTACATCGAAGATGGAGAAGTAAAGATTTGCAAAGTACACACTGATCTGAATGTAGCAGATCCGTTGACTAAAGCTCTCCCTAGGGCAAAGCATGAACAACACCAGAATTCCATGGGTGTTAGGTACATTACAATGTAATCTAGATTATTGACTCTAGTGCAAGTGGGAGACTGTTGGAGATATGCCCAAGAGGCAATAATAAAAGTGGTTATTATATATCTTTATGTTTATGATAAATGTTTATATACCATGCTATAATTGTATTAACACAAACATTGATACATGTGTGATATGTAAACAACAAAGAGTCCCTAGTATGCCTCTTAACTAGCTTGTTGATTAATGGATGATTAGTTTCATAATCATGAACATTGGATGTTATTAATAACAAGGTTATATCATTATATGAATGATGTAATGGACACACCCAATTAAGCGTAGCATAAGATCACGTCATTAAGTTATTTGCTATAAGCTTTCGATACATAGTTACCTAGTCCTTATGACCATGAGATCATGTAAATAACTTATACCGGAAAGGTACTTTGATTACATCAAACGCCACTGCGTAAATGAGTGGTTATAAAGGTGGGATTAAGTATCCGGAAAGTATGAGTTGAGGCATATGGATCAATAGTGGGATTTGTCCATCCCGATGACGGATAGATATACTCTGGGCCCTCTCGGTGGAATGTCGTCTAATGTCTTGCAAGCATATGAATAAGTTCATAAGAGACCACATACCACGGTACGAGTAAAGAGTACTTGTCAGGAGACGAGGTTGAACAAGGTATAGAGTGATACCGATGATCAAACCTTGGACAAGTAAAATATCACGTGACAAAGGGAATTGGTATCGTATGTGAATGGTTCATTCGATCACTAAAGTCATCGTTGAATATGTGGGAGCCATTATGGATATCCAGATCCTGCTATTGGTTATTGGTCGGAGAGAGTTCTCACCCATGTCCACATAGTTCGCGAACCGTAGGGTGACACACTTAAGGTTTGATGTTGAAATGGTAGAACTTGAATATGGAATGGAGTTCGAAGTATTGTTCGAAGTCTCGGATGGGATCCCGGACATCACGAGGAGTTCCGGAATGGTCCGGAGAATAAGATTCATATATAGGAAGTCATTTTATAAGTTTGAAAATGATCTGGTGATTTTACGGAAGGTTCTAGAAGGTTCTAGAAAAGTCCGGAAGGAATCACTAAGGAAGGAGGAGTCCCGGAGGGACTCCACCTCCCCATGGCCGGCCAACCCTAGAGGGGGGAGTCCAATGTGGACTCCACCTAAGGGGGCCGGCCACCCCCCCACATGGAAGGGGGAATCCCACTTGAGGTGGGAGTCCCACCTTGGGTAGGTTTCCCTACTACATGGAAGATTCTTGTGTTGGGGTCTTATTCGAAGACTTGTAGTCCAACACTTGGGGATCCACCTATATAATGAGGGGCATAGTGGAGGGGGCCGGCCACCACAAGCCCTCAAGGAGGCCGCACCCCATAGTGGCCGGCCACCCCTCTCCCAAACCCTAGCCGCCCCCTCTCTCCTCCACCTCTCCTGCACGCTTAGCGAAGCTCCGCCAGAGTTCTCCATCGCCACCGCCACCACGCCGTCGTGCTGCCGGATTCAAGGAGGAGCTACTACTTCCGCTGCCCGCTGGAATGGGGAGAAGGACGTCATCTTCATCAACACCGAACGTGTGACCGAGTACGGAGGTGCTGCCCGATCGTAGCACCGTGATCAAGATCTTCTACGCGCTTTTGCAAGCGGCAAGTGATCGTCTACCGCAGCAACAAGAGCCTCATCTTGTAGGCTTTGGAAATCTTCAAGGGTGAGTCTCGATCATCTCCTCGTTGCTCCCGTCTTCTAGATTGCATCTTGGCTTGGATTGCGTTTTCGCGGTAGGAAATTTTTTGTTTTCTATGCAACGAATCTCTACAGATCTGTGGGCATTTCAAATCCAGAGCGGTAGTACCGCTTCCCAAAGCGGTGCTTAGGCAGAAACTGCACATAACGGTTGGATTTGAGGAGCCCTATATCAATAATCAACTTGACATAGTATTCCATATTCATCGGATCCCAACAAACACAACATGTAGCATTACAAATAGATGATCTTGATCATGATAGGAAGCTCACAAGATCTAAACATGATAGAACAAGAGGATAAGACAACCATCTAGCTACTGCTATGGACCCATAGTCCAAGGATGGTGATGTAGAGCCCTCTGGTGATGATTCCCCTCTCCGGCAGGGTGCCGGAGGCGATCTCCTGAATCCCCCGAGATGGGATTGGCGGCGGCGGCGTCACAGTAACTTTTCTCGTATCGTGGCTCTCGGTACTAGGGTTTTCGCGACGGAGAGAATATATAGGCGAAGGGGCAGAGTCGGGGGATGCTCGAGGGTCCCACCGCATAGGGCGGCACGGCCAGGGGTGGGGCCGCGCCCCCTAGGGTGTGGCCGCCTCGTTGCCCCTCTTCGTCTCCTCTTCGGACTTCTGGAAGGCTCCGTGGAAAATAAGACCGTGGGCTTTTGTTTTGTCCAATTCCGAGAATATTTCCCGTGTAGGATTTCTGAAACCAAAAACAGCAGAAAACAGGAACTGGCGCTTCGGCATCTTGTTAATAGGTTAGTGCCGGAAAATGCATCAAAATGATGTAAAGTGTATATAAAACATGTGAGTATTGTCATAAAACTAGCATGGAACATAAGAAATTATAGATACGTTTGAGACGTATCAGCCTCATATTTTGTCTCATGGCTCACCACCTTTACTTGAATCAAATAGCTTTGAGAATTGGCAATTCTTGATGAAATCTCATGTGCGCAGCGCTTCTACCGAGCTTTGGCGCATCACTGAGGAAGGTTATTCACCAAGAGATCCAAAGAACTTGAGAAGGAGAGAAGTGGTGGATGACCAACTCAACGCCACCGCCATCAACATGATCCACATGGCCATCATGCCCAAGGACCGTGCTCATATCCGCTCACTCAAGACTCCCAAAGAAGCATGGGACAAGCTTGACAAGCTCTTCCTCGGAAATGAGAGAATTCAAAGCTCTCGTTTCGATGAAGTGAATAACATGGCCGACAACTTCGTCATGAATGAAGGAGAGACCCCCGAAGAAATGTATCGGCGCCTCATTGCTCTCGCCGTACAAATGCAAGATCTTGGAGCGACGTTTGTGGATGACCATTAGATCAAGCGCATGTTCTACAACGCTCTCCTCCCTTATGAGGAAGTGAAGTTGACGGCCATCCGCAAAAATGCCTCCTTCCGTGCTATGACATCCGATGAAGTCATTAGCAAAGTCATCGCTTTGGACATCTCCAAGAAGAATGCGGAGGATCTTGTTGCTCGCGCCCACAACACTCGCAAGCCCAACCTTGCGTTGAAGATGAAAGAGCATGGAGCTAGTGAGAGCGATGAGGATCCCATTGAGTGTGGTCTGGATGATCTCAAGGCCAACTATCATGAACACATGGTCCTTGCCGCCAAGAGCTTTTGGAGTGGGAACAAGACACGAGGCTCAAGGTCAAGAAGATATTCATCGCATGACTCATCAATATACACCTCCAAGAATCCAAGGGAAGAGCAAAGGGGGAGAGCTTGCTACAATTGCGGTGACACGAGTCATTTTGTTGCGGATTGTATCTATGAGAGAAGGGAAGACAATGGTGGAAGGCTCGTCCGAAAGGACAAGTTCAAATCTCTCTCAAGAGGATTCTCCAAGTTCTCCTCCAACTCCGGTGAAACCAAGGTCTCCTTCACCAAGAAGCCTAGAGCGTTCATTATCCATGAGGAATACTCCTCCGATGAAGGTGAAGAACACAAGGACAAGGGATCAAACAAGGAGGAAGGGGAGGTGGCCGCCATCGCCGTCTCCACTCCCTCCATCTCCCTCTTCAACTCTCCAAATGAGAACCTCATCGCCAACAACTTCCATTGTCTTGTGGCAAAGGTATAATTGGAGGTGGTATCCCTTTCCGAGTCTACTTCTTCCTCTAATACTATCTCTATTGCGAGTTTGGGTGCTCCTACCACTAACATGCTAGGAGATATGAAGACTCATGTTGAGGAAATCTTGACTCAACTCGATGCGGCTCAAGTCCATATTGAGGAAAGAAGGAGGCTTGAGATGAAGGCGGAAATGGAGATTGTCTCCCTCGCTCAAGCTTATGAGGAAGAATTGTGCATGCGTATGTCACTTGAAGCTAGTGCTATTATTCTCGAAGACTCCAACAATTCCTTCATCTCCCAACTCATCAAAGATCGAGACCATGCGCTTGTTTGGGTGGAAGAACTCAAGGGGAAGAAGCATCCTCACAAAGAAGCACGCAAGAAGGAAGAATATGAAGGTCCCAATTCGTGTTGTGACAAGCTTCTTGATGAAGTTTGCTTCTTGAGAAGACGTAACACAAGGCTCGTGGAAACCAATTCACGCCAAGAGGAAGCTTTGGAAGAGTACCGCCGCGCAAGCAAGGACTACATTTGTCGCAACCATGAAGATGACATTGCCACCTTGGAAAGACACAATCGTGTGCTCCTAAGAAGGAATTCTCTTCTAGAGGAAGCTTTGGAAGAATACCGCCGCGCAAGCAAGAATTACATATGCCGCAACCATGATAACGACATTGCCACCTTAGAAAGACACAATGGTGTGCTCATAAGAAGGAATTCTCTTCTAGAAGAAGCCTTGCTAGAACAATTCCGGGTGAATAAGGAGAAAGAGGTTCAAATATTTGATATCACTCACCCTCATCCGGATCATGAAGATGAAGTCAACCGTTTGAAGTCCAAAATTGAAAATTTCCAAATCCAAACTCAATATTTAGAGGGGGTCACTGAAGATAGAGATGAAGCTATTGAAGCCCCATGCAATGAAGAAGTGGCTACTAAGCCAAAGAAGAAGAGGAGAAGAAGGATCAAGATCAAGCGGAACATCATGGTAGGACCCATTGAAAAATGGGTTCCTATTTTCAAGGTTTGATCAATGATGGGCTTTGCTTTCGGTGGTGCTATATTGGTGGTTGTTGAAGCCACAAGCCTCTTGACCGGAAGCAAAGAAGTTGTTGTCGTCCCCAAGCTATCTCATTCTATCTTCGCATATGGCGACAACACAAGCAAGATTGAAGGTATTGGGCCTTGACAAGATGGTGGTAACACTCAACCTTGTCAAGACCCTTGATTACAATGTTCTTTCCATTCATTGCTTCTCATGATAAGGTCTTTGTACCATTTACAATGTACATTTCGTGGTCCTCTTGTGGAGCTTGATACTCCAAGAGGCCACATTCTTGGATTAATAGAAAATGCTTCCTTGTGTAGAGATCGTGTTTGTAGGGTTTGTGATAAGGGCTAAGCCCAAGGATGTGCCCGATCTTCACGGATTTGGGTGGAATTCGTGGGGGAGGTGGATGAATGTGATGAACACGAAGAACGCGAAGGGGAATCGTGGGGATACAACACACACATGCACACAAATCGGTTTTCCCTCGTTGGCCCGAACCACCAACTCGATAGAGGTTGCAGGAAAAGACCTTCCGGTAGAAGTCCCGCAAAGAGATTGACAAATCGAAGCTCGAGAGATCTAGAAGGGTGAAAAGACCGGAAGGTTGATAGAAGTGCAAGCAAAAGACCAAATAGGTAGAAGTGCAAGCAAAAGACCAACAAATCGGTAGAAGTCACCAAAGAGATCTTCACGAGTCGATAAGGAGCCCAGGTGGCTACAAGATCAAAGATCTAGGTAGGGTTCCCACAAGGGTGAGCTAAGCTCAGGTTTAATTTCACATCAAGTCTAATCTCAGATCTGAGCCAACAAGGCTATTTATAGGTGGGGGCGAAGGGATATGTTACACGCTGAAAAGTGCTATTGTGCTGAAGTTCGATGGGGCGGAAGTTCCGGTCGTCCTGGGCGGAAGTTCCGGTCACGGGCGGAAGTTCCGGTCTTGCGGGCTGGAAGTTCCGGCCGGGGCGGAAGTTCCGGCCAAGTTCCGGCCTAGTTCCGGAAATGGCCGATTTCCTCGCAGTAACATCCAGTGTTGTTTTGGCGCATTTTCGGAAGTAGGGCGGAACTTGGGCGGAAGTTCCAGTGGGCGGAAGTTCTGGCCATCCGGGGCGGAAGTTCCGGTCGGGCGGAAGTTCCGGCCATCAGGGGCGGAAGTTCCGGCCTGGAGCGTCCAGCTCCTCTTTCTCCTTCTCTTCCATGCTTCCGTGACATCGGCCTTGCGTCCTTGGGTCTCCATGGCATCCTCTCTTCTCCCCGTACTTGTCGTCGAGTTCCAATCGTCAAGATATGACGGGGTATGAAGTAGTATATCGTTCCACATAGGCGATTCGAGGCACGCGTAAAGGAGAAGATTCACCTTTGCGTGCCGTCTTGGCGATGAAGCACATGATGCGGTGAAGACCTAAGGTCACCCCGTATCATCTCCCCCCACTTGAAGAAGAGTCGTCCTCGACGATAGCTCTTCATGAACTTGTATATGAGGTAGATGACAACCACGCTTGAATGTCGCTTCGCTTGTCAAGAGCCCTATGAATAGCACAAGAAAAGCCAAACAACACTCAAAGCATAGCCAATGTTCCACGGGTTTAGTAATAGCGCGCAAGTAGAAGGAGGTCACCTTAGCATAATGTCGGTGTGCTCTCATTAAGAGATCTTGTGTAGTAGATGTATGGGGTTGAACCCATTCGTTGATGCTCATCCACAAGTCACTTGTACCTTCACACAACAAAGACCAAGCAACGTATATGTGTGCGTGATAGAGGAGCATATCATCAATGACATGTCCATTCATGTTCACAACACCGTTAGCACAACACAAATTTATCAAGAATAATTCATGTGCAAGGTCAATGTGTAAGAACTCCATATGAACATCTTCTAAATGTGGGAACACAAAAACTCCAAATTGTGAGACGACCATGGTGTCCATCTCATGTAGAAACTCGTGTGCATTATTGCACTCAAGGCATCGGAAAGAGAAATTGTTCAACATTCTTGAAGCAATAAGTGGAGAGTTTGGCAAAAACACATACGGAAGAGTGTCCAAAATATCATCAACATGTGTGCACACAAACCATTGGAAAGAGAAATTGGTCCTCATATTTGGTGCAACACACAACATATCATCCAAAAAGTTCACCAAGTAGAAATTTACACAATCGTGCGTGCCCACAAACCAAAGGAAAGGGAAATTGCTCAACTTGTTTATGGCAACACCAATGGTAAAAATCACATCATCATGCTTGCAAAAGTACCATAAGAAAGAGAAATTGTTCGGCATGATCAATGCAAAGCATGGGGAAGGTATTAGAGCCGGGTTCGATCTTGAACTCAATTGTATTATGCTCTCAAGAGCTCGTTTGGTCAACTCGTGCTCAATCGAGGTTGACCGTGTCTTCCGTGTACCTACACACACAATAGGAAAAGCAAAGAACGTGTGTGCATGGTATATGAACACATCATCCTTCATAATGGTCCATCTCTTTTGCACATCGCCATTAGCGTTAAGCAAAGCATCATAGTTGATATGGTGAATATGCGGAGCAAACATGGGAACATGCTCAACATGGATATATGCAAAGTCTCCAAAATTTGAGAGAGCTATGGGGGCAATCTCATTCACAAGCATATTAACATCATTGCAAACCAAGCATTGGAAAGAGCAAGTATTCAATATTTTGGTTGCATTAATGGGAGAGTATTGCAAGCATCTAGCACAAAACATGTTAAACATTTTATCATTGTTGTCGACAAACCTAGGGAAAGAGCAATTGTTCATCAAGGTTGTCACAACACAAGCGTTAGCATCCTCATTATCGTAATTGCAAGCAACACATGGGAAAGAGAAATTGTTCGACAAGTTGCATGCAATGGGAGATATATTGAAACACTCATAGCATGGCATGATCATATTGTCACAAGCAAGTAATTCCACATGATCAACAAAGTTATCAAGCAAAGCATCACATGGAGGAATGAACGAAGCATATGACATGGCAATTGTATCATCATCATCATGCATGAACTCAAAAGTAATCATGTCCACTAGTGGGATCATGGCATCATCAACACCCATATAGGTACCTTTGTAGTCCGACTCATTTGCGGTAGGTGTTGTGGAAGAGGTAGGCTCCATGTGGCCTCCATGTTCATCTTCAATCAAGCATGGTGTGATAGCATCATCTTCATGCACCAGGTACATCTTCTCCATGATCGGGAACTCGTCCTCCATGGAACCTATTGCAACATGAGAAAACACACTAGATGTAGAGGTTAAGTTGTTAGAATGTGAAATGGCCTCCATAGACCTATCAACTACCTCTCTCAACTCACTCGGTGTATCAATCATGTCCTCCAAATGGAAGCACTCAAACTCACATATGGGGTGGGAGTCACTCAACTCACTATCACTCTCACTCAAGTGGGCTAAGTGGCTCTCATTCTCACATGAGATTTGTACCATCTCCTCATTCAAGCATATTGGAGTAGGCTCGATTTTCTCATCTCCATGCGCCTCCATTGGTGAAGGGATCATCCCATGCTCACCATTCTCAACTCCATTCGCCTCCTTGGTTGAAAGGAGAATCCCATGCTCAACCGTCTTAACTCCATCGCCTCCCATGTTGACACCATTTGATGGCGCTATGGTGTTGTTGAGAGCTAGGCTCGAATCAACGTCACCCTTGACTTGGCCTTATCGTGCTTCATCTTGAAGTGTGGACTTCATAGTCGTCCTCTTGGCCATTTCCTTGCACCATTCTTTGAAGACAATGGTATCTTGAAGTGTCTTGTTGGCGATTTCAGCATCCAATTGGGCGAAGTAGAGCTTGTGGGCTTGTGGTGTGTTGCACTCCCATGTCATGTGCTTGTTGGATGTGCACACATCACAATGGAGATTGGGGCATTCCCAAAGATGACCGTCTTGTTTGCAACGAAAGCATTGGGAGCTACTTGATCTTGGTGGACAACGCATTGTCATGTTGGCATAAAGATGGGTAGATCGTCCTTCATCTTGAAGTGTAGACTCCACGGTCTTCATCTTGGGGCTTAAGCTTCTTGTAGGCGCCATTATGGTGGTGGCGGTAGGAGGGGGAAGCACCATGATATGTGGTTCCTCTTTATTTGCACTTGGCACCATCTTGCTTGTTGGTGTAGCGCCTTGTCTTGCACCATTGGAGATCTTCTCATGTGTAGGTGGTCTTGGAGATTTCATTGTGGTGGTGGCGGTAGGAGAGGGAAGGACCATAAGATGTGGTTCCTCTTTCTTTGCACTTGGCACCCTCTTCCTTGTTGATGTAGTATCTTGTCTCGCACAATTGGAGATCTTCTCATGTGTAGGCGGTCTTGGAGATGCCATTTTGGTGGTGGCGCTAGGCTTTGTGGACACCATATGGTTGGTGTTGTTTTTCTTTGTAGCCTTGGCTGCTTCATATCGAGGATCTCGTCTTCTTGCATCATCACCATGTCTTGGGGGGTGTCGTCGAAGATCCTTGGTAGGTCTTGGGCGATGGCAAACATGAGGTGACTTGTGTCGGCGACGGTCATGTGGTGATGTATGTCGATGGTGGTCATGAGGTGGTGATGGTCGACGATGATCATGAGGTGACTTGTGTTGGCGATGGTCATGTGGTGATGCATGACGATGGTGGTCATGAGGTGGTGATGGTCGACGACGATCATGCGGCGACGTGTGTTGATGACGATCCTCGGCATGCCTAGATGATGGTTCACGAGGCTTGGCACTTTGCTTGTGGCGCCTTCTTGAGCTCGGAGGAGAGTGTTGATGGAGATCATGGTGGTGGCTCTCTTGATGTTCCCTAGGATGAGCTCGGTGTAGATGATCATGTGCATAAGCACTCTCATGGTTGCGCCGTCTTGGAGGTCCTCTATCTTCATATGTAGTTCCATTGGCCAAGATGGGGAACTTGTAGGCACCGGTCTTGTTCAAGGTGGAGTCGAAGCTAGATTCCACCATGGTGTCGATGTCATGCTCGAGGTAGTTCTCGGTGCGGTTGTAACACCCCAAATTTCAATGAAAAGAAAGTAGAGATTTCCAGAATACAAAATTTCAAACCAACAAAAACTTTTCTTTTGCATATAGTACCATGCATAGGACTTGTGCATTTGAGTGATATGCCATGATGATTGTTATTACTTGTATCTGGATGTGCTCTAAAACCCTAGAGTGATCATAGGAAGATCACCAACCAAATAAATCAAAGAGGAAGAAAATCAAATAAAATGCAAAACCCTAAAAACCCTCACATATGCCCTATGGCCTTTTTATAAATTTTGACCCTAGACCTATTTGGTCTTCACCATTAGTTGAATAATGTTGTTAAACACTTATTACAACTTTTGGAATCAAGGGTTCACAATTCAAATGATTTCCAACACTTTTCCCACTCACATGTGATGATGACCAAATCTGCCAATTTTAGTCTGATCACCACTTTGAGCCCCTGCAATTCAATTTTCCCAAACCATTCTTTGCTAACTCTTTGTACCACTTCAAAGTCAACATCAAGGTGAACAACTTTGATGAAGACCACCCTGCCAAATTCATCCTTGATCACTAGCTATGCTCATCCAAAGTAGCAACTTTATAATAAGTTCAACAATCTCCACTTAGCCATTTTGGCCAAATTTTGAAATCTAATTTTTCCACCACCACCTCAATTCATCTCTGGTCAATTACAACTTATCTCAACCTTCACATATCACAAACTTTCACCTTTTGAACTTTTTCCAATTTGGATAATTTTGCATTTTCCAAAATTGGGCACTATTTGCAACTATTGCAAATAGTGATCTACCTCACCAAATTTAAACCAAAGCTATCCTACAATGTTCCCTGGTCCCCTTAAACCCTCAAGGCAACATAGTGGAGCTAAGGAGAGGAGGAGAGAAGCTAGGACATGGCCATGCCGGCCATGTCGCCGAGCTCGACCACCTCCCCTCTCTCCCTTGCTCGCCAACCCTGGCCACCTCGCCACCGTGTGCCACCGCCTCTCCTACGCCACCCTAGCCCAGCCCTGGTCGAGGAGGAGCTCGACAGCAGCCGGAACACGCGCGCCCAAACTCGCCCTGGACGCCGCTCACGTCGCGCGTGTGCACGCCGCGGGCACACACTGGCCACGCGCCGCGCCATCACCACGAGCACGCCCTGGCCTCCCTGACTAGCCGTTGAGCATCGCCGCGTCGCCACGCAGCCACCAGACATGCCCTCGACCCCGACCCGTGCCCGCCGTCGCCGGAGACGACAACGCGATCCCGCGACCAACACGGCAGACACGGACGCAATGCCTCGCCCACAGACGCCGCCCGACCGCGCCATCGCCACCTACAGATTCGCCTGGACGAGGAGAACACCGTAGCACCCTTGCCTAGCCCAACACCTCGCCGGAATCGCCGCACCTCGGTCGACTTCATCACGGCCACGCCGCACCCTTGGCCATCTATAAATACCGCGTTCCCTGGACGAAGTTGAGCACACCATCTCATTCACCATCCTCCACTGCTTCTCCCCCACCCAACCACTCACTCGATTGTCGCCGGAGCTGCTCCAATTTGAAGATCGGAGCCCGCCAGTACCGCACCTCGCCGCCGTCGATTGGAGCCGATCCAGGAGACGCCGCCGGTGCCAGGAGCTTCGCCGTCGTCCACATCGACATCACGCACACTGCCAGCCACCGCGGGAGCCCTGGTTAGCTCTCCCACCCCCTAGCGCCGCCGTGCCCGCAACCCTTTCTCGCCGGAGAAGACGATGGCTCTGAGCCGTCGATCTACCCTCTAATCCTACGCTCCACGTCGCCCCGTACCGTTTCGGGTTTTAACGGAGGCTGACAGGCGGACCCCACCCTGTCAGCAGGCCCGCGCGCACTGGATGCGCTGCTGGGCCGTTTTTCTCTGTTTAAACAGTTTCGGCCCGTTAGCTTTTCCCGCCGGCCTGTTTAATTCAAATTCGTTTTAAACATTTTCCAAACAACCCAATACTGCACCAACTTTGAAATTAAATAGTTTCAAATTGGCTAAACCAAATTTAGTTAATTTGATATTGTTGGAAAGCCACTGAAATTCCCTATCCAATGCCACTGGCCTCAGGGTCAAAGTCTTTGTAGAATTAATGTGACAAAAATATCAAGGCAGGGACTTTTCCCTATTCAAATAATTATTAAAAATCAACCAAAATATATATTAGGTTAATTCCAACTCTAATAGCTCACATTTGACTTACACTAATTGTTTATGCAATAAAATGGTGTGGTCACTTTGCATGATCATGCCATGGTTGAATGAATGGATATTTTGACTAGTTTAACTAGTTGATATTGTCCAAAACTATTAAAGTTAAATTGTGTGAAGTCTTATACTTCATTTAAACTTGTCTCACATGAATTCATGGGATGTTTGGACCCCTGGTTCCAAAATCTCCTATATGAATTTCTTGAGATTTAAATCAAATATAGTGTAAATTAAATGGTATGAGGTGTTTCACCTCATTTAAATCATTTTCCCAAATGATGATGATGATGAACATTTGACTTAGGTCAAGATGAGTTCATCCATGATTGTGGGGAAATTAAATCTTAAGAAGATTTCAATGAGAGGAAATTATTTCTCAAGAACCCTATGGAAACTATCATTTACATGTGGAATACAAATCCTATTTAAATCCCACCACCCATGCACCCTAGTTTATTTATGTGTGTGCATAGGGTAGTTGTGTGTTTATTTGTGATGTGTGGAATAGCCATTGAATTAGTGAGTAATTATACTCGTATTCAAATTTAGACGGTAGCACCGGAGAGTACGCCGAAGAAGAAGGTTGCTACCAGGAGGAGGAGGAGGAACAGTTTGAGAACTACCAAGGCAAGCTAAATTACTATGCAAGCTTTTACCCTTGCAAAGTGCAAAGCCCCTTGGGGCATGGCACCATGTTCCTTATCTTTTCTTATGTGAACCCATCCCAAGTTTTTACTTGTTTTCTAAATGATTTACTTTTATAGTTAACTTTGGTCAAAATACAAGTTGGTTATTAGAGTAGTGAGTTAGTCCCTTCCAAGCAAAGCAAGATAGCACCCCTCATGAATTAGAGCTAGTGCTAATGAACTAAACTTGACTACTCTAGATGGGAGCTTTGTGATTTTGAAAGGATTTTGAAACCTTGGAATGAAGATGCATTCCATTGAATGATTTTTGAAGGTGAATATGACCAAGAGAAGATGGTGATTTTTGATAAAACATGATGTTGGTTTGAATGCGATACCTTTCCAATTCTCAAGTACCCCCACAATACCTGATTATGGGTAGGGCTTAACTGGAAGTTTATGCGTCTTAGTATGGGTTCCCTCTAAACAAGCGTCATCGGGGTTATGCCGAAAGCTGCCTCTACCACAAAAGAAATGATACGATATGATGCGAAATGAGGTGAACGTCCGGCCCAAGCCCTGTGCAGTTCCCAGGCTGACTGACTGTCTTCACTGGGAGGCCAAGCTCATGGGGAGAGGTGCTCATACTAGGGTTCGTAAGTGAAAGGTTATGGTTGATGATCCGCGTACTGTGTTACGATTATTCGGGGAAATCCCGACGGATGAAATCAAATGTTGTGGCACAAGTGTGCAACCTCTGCAGAGTGTAAACCTATTCGAATAGCCGCGTCCACGGTTACGGACGGTTGGAAAGGCCATACAGTTTCCGATGTCATATCTTTGAAAATGATGTTGGTGAAATGACTTGTGGTGGATTGAATTAAAATCACCACTTGAATGGTGGGAATGACACTAATGTTCCCACTTGAGTTAGTTAGCACTTGAGTAAGCTTTTCTCAAAACTTTGTGAACTAAAACTAGCTTTATGCAAATAAACTAGAGCTTAGCAAACCCTACTGGAATGTCTAGCGCTTTCATTAGTATTAGTTTGCGAGTACTCAACGTACTCACGGCTTTGTCCCTGGCTATTCAAATGGCCAGAGTATGAAGATGACCAAGGAGATGACCAGCAGGACGCCTACGACAACTAAGCGCCTTCCGACGTCAAGCGTTGGCCTGTGGACTAGAGAGTCCTTGTATCTTACGCTTCCGCTATGTTGAACTATGAATTTGTGTTTGTTCGTTGATCAATAGATCAACTATTCGTGTAATATGGATCATGTGATTCCAATTTGTAAGATTTATGGTTTGTAATGAATGATGACTGTGGTACTTAACTATTATGCCTCGCAACAACAATATTCCTGGGATTGCGATGTATGACATAATAGGCATTCGGACTTAAAAATCCGGGTGTTGACAAGTTGGTATCAGAGCCATTGTTTGACCTTAGAAGACCTTAGTTAGAATGGGCGTTCTGAAAAATTTAACTTTGAAATCAAATGAAAGAAGTTATTTGTGAAAATTTACTACACTCTTGTCTTTGAGACTTTGCCAAAATTTGATGAATCATGTTCTATCTTATTTTGAATCAACTTAAAACCTTGCCACACTTTGCACTCTCTAACTTACTCCTCCAATTCTCTTTCAGATGGAGCCGAATGAACCCCTCAACACCAAGTTCTATCAGCTTGGAAACGGAGGAAGCTTGATCTTCGAGCATGACCTCGACTCCCTGTCGGATCACCTTGGCCGCCCACACCCCGAGTTTCACGGGATTCAGGTGGACGACCAGCCGGGAGGGGAACTGCAGTGGATTATCACTGCCGACTTGAGGGGCAAGCTGGAGCCTCCCACCTCGGAGAGGATCCTTTTCTCTTTCAGGGAAAGCAACTGGCTCGACGGGCTTGCACGTGCTCTTCAGGAAGCACTTGCTCGTCTGTGCGGACAGAATACCGAAGCCCTTCGTGAGGAACGCTTTGCGCATCTCGCACGGCGTAACTCTGACGGAAGACCCATGGATGTGCCACTCCACCCCCAGTTGAGGCACCATGTGGATCACTTGGACTTCATGCTCTACCAGACTCAGAGGGACCTCGACGCCTCTCGCGCTTACGCGAACCAGACCCATGCTCACATCATCGAGCAGGGTGAGGCGATCAAGCTACTCAACAACGACCGCAGGAACCTTCGCCAGCAGCGTGCCAAGAAGGACGCTACGATTCGCCGCCTTCGCGACCGGATCGCGTCACTTGAGGCCACTGTCAAGGCCCAGGAGGATCAGATTCTTCAGATGGAGGATGACGATGAAGGCATCGACATTCAGGGAGGAGACGCCTTTCTGAGCGATGACGATGACTTTGAGGAGGACGAGAACACCGAGGAGGAGGACTACGAGTTCCTGGAGGCCGGACAGGATGACTACGTCCCGATTGATATAGATGATGAGGAGTAGTTGCACTAGTCTCACTTATAGTAGGTGTGAGTTGTATCCCGTCCTTTGTATCGTAGCATGAGAATGGTTCTTAAAACCATTGGAGTATGTGTAGTTTGTACTATGTATTGCATGAATGAATGAATGTTATGTTTGTCATGAAAAGTTTACAAGTTGTCAAATGTTTTTCAAACTTAACCCAAAATGAACCATAGAATGTTCCCTCTTATCTCATGATCTTCTATATCTTCAGATGGCCCCTCCGAATCGCACCAATGACGCGATGATGCAACTTCTGCAAACCCTGCTTGCAGACCGGGAAACCGAGAGAGCCGAGCGACAAGCCAACATCATCGCCTTGCAGAACATCTCCAACCAAGGCCATGGAAATCATGACCACCCCGGATCCAAGCTCAAGAACTTCCAGAACACCAACCCTCCGGTGTTTAGCAAGACCGAGGAGCCCCTCGACGCCGACGATTGGCTCCAGACTATGGAGAACAATCTGGAAGTAGCTGGAGTGGAAGCCAACGAGAAGGTGTTGTTCGCCACTCACTATCTCGCTGGACCAGCTCGCGCTTGGTGGACAAGTACCCGTGCCATGAACGGAGGTCAATTCATGACTTGGGAGGATTTCAAACTCAAGTTCAGCAAGTACCATGTACCCCCGGGTCTTATCAAAAAGATGAGGGATGAATTCCGTGAGCTGAAACAAGGTCGCATGACGGTGGTTGAGTACCGCGACAAGTTTCTCACTTTGTCAAGGTATGCCCCTGATGAGACTGACACCGTTGAGAAGAGGAAGGAGAGATTCCTGAACGGACTGCATGATGAGATGCAGACTGTCCTCGTCAACATCCCCTTCGCCGACCTCGAAGCCCTTGTTGACTCCGCCATCCAGATGGAGGGCAAGTTAAACCAAGCCAATACCGATGCAGAACTCTCGCCCCGGTTATCAGAACCGGAGTGGAGGAAACTCCAAGCCAGGAGGCTACAACAACAACTACAACAACAACAACTACTACAACCGCGCTCCACCCCGAGCCCCTAACAACAACAACACCAACACCAACACCACCCCCAGAACCGGAAGCAATGCCATTCCCGTTGCGAACAAGCAGGACAAGAGCACTATCACTTGTTATGAGTGTGGTGTAGTGGGGCACTACTCCAACGAGTGTCCCAAGCGTCTTGCCAAGCTCGCCGGCAACACCGCTGCCCCTGCTCAGCAGCAACGCCGTGTCTCCACCGGCAAGAAGTTCGTCCCCAACAACCCCAACAACCGCAACGGCCGCCTCTACCACATGAACGCCGAAGAAGCCCAGGAAGCACCAGATGTTGTGCTGGGTATGTTTTCTGTCAACCACACCCCTGCTAGAGTGTTGTTTGATTCCGGAGCATCGCATTCCTTTGTCACCGAAGATTTTGCATCAACAAGTAAAATTCAACCCCTCAGTTTGAAGCATGTTATGATAGTTCAAATTCCCGGATCAACCACCAAAGCCAGAAAATTTTGCAAAAATGTGCCAATCAAAATCCATGATGTAGATTTCTTTGCAAATCTAATCATACTTGGAACCAAAGGTTTGGAAGTTGTCCTAGGAATGGACTGGATGTCCAAGCACAATGGATTGATAGACTGCGCCAAGAAAGCCATAACCATGACTAGCAGCACCGGTATCGTAGTTGAGCACGTCTCTGAAAAACTACCCAGAAAATTTACCTGCAACCAAAGTGTATCCAAGCCAACTCTGGATCAAATCATGGTCGTTTGTCGCTACCCCGATGTGTTTCCAGATGATCTACCAGTATGCCCCCGGACCGGGATATCGAGTTTATCATCGAGTTAATACCCGGAACTGGACCCATCGCCCAGAGAGCCTACAGCATGAACGCAGCCGAGCTTGTGGAGCTGAAGAAGCAAATAGATGACATGTTAGCCAAAGGTTTGATTAGACCAAGTGCATCCCCCTGGAGATCCCCCGTCTTGTTTGTTGACAAGAAGGATGGTGCAAATCGTTTATGCACAGACTATCGTAAGCTTAACGATGTCACCATCAAAAACAAATACCCCTTACCCAAGATCGAAGACTTGTTTGACCAACTCACCGGATCCCGAGTTTTCTCGAAGATTGATCTTAGAACTGGATACCATCAACTGAAGATCCGAGCCACCGACATTCCAAAAACTGCCTTTACCACCAGATATGGGTTGTATGAGTACAACGTCATGTCGTTTGGATTGACCAATGCCCCCGCTTATTTCATGAATCTCATGAATAAGATCTTCATGAACTTCTTGGACAAATTTGTCGTTGTTTTCATCGATGACATTCTGGTCTACTCCAAGTCCGAAGAGGAACATGAACAGCATTTGGAGATTGTCCTAGAAACCCTTAGACAGCACCAGTTGTACGCCAAGTTTAGCAAGTGTGAGTTTTGGCTGGAAGAAGTTGGATTCCTCGGACACATCTTGTCTGCAGGAGGAATTGCCGTAGATCCCGCCAAGATCAAAACTGTTATGGAATGGAAAGCCCCAACCACACAAACCGAGGTCCGCGCTTTTCTTGGATTAGCCGGATATTACCGCAGATTTGTCGAAGGTTTCTCGAGCATCGCTCGACCAATGACCCAACTGCTGAAAAAGGACAGAAAGTTTGAGTGGACCGACAAGTGTGAAGAGAGCTTTCAACAGCTCAAGAGTAGACTGACAACAGCCCCAATCCTGATCATGCCAGATATCGCAAAGCCCTTTGACGTATATTGCGACGCCTCCAAGACTGGACTTGGATGCGTGCTTATGCAAGAAGGAAAGGTTGTATCCTACCTTTCTAGGCAACTCAAGCAACATGAGCAGAACTACCCAACCCACGACCTCGAGCTTGCAGCCGTGGTCTTAGCCTTGAAAGTTTGGCGTCATTACCTCATGGGTAATCGATGCGAGATCTACTCCGACCACAAAAGCCTCAAATACATTTTCACCCAGAAAGAGTTGAACATGAGACAACGCCGATGGATCGAATTGATCAAGGATTACGACATGGAGATTCACTACCACCCCGGCAAGGCCAATGTGGTAGCGGATGCTTTGAGTCGACTGCCGTGCCAGTTGAACTCCATGCTCGCAACCGAACAGCCCAGTTTGCACCAAGAGTTTGAACAGTTCAGACTTGAACTCGTTAGTGAAGGATTCCTAGCTAGCATAGAACTGCAACCCACCTTGGTTGGTCAGATCAAGGAAGCCCAGAAAGACAACGCTAGCATTGATGGAATCAAGAAACAGATAGCCGAAGGAAAAGCCCCCGGATTCACCGTAGACGAAGCCGGAGTGCTGTGGTACAAAGAACGTCTCTGCGTACCATCGGACTCTGACTTAAAACAAGTCATCTTGCAAGAAGCCCATGACACCCTTTACTCAATCCACCCCGGAGGTACCAAGATGTACCAGGACCTAAAGGAACAATTTTGGTGGCACGGAATGAAGAGAGAGATCGGTAGCTATATCGCTAAGTGTGACATCTGCCAGAGAGTCAAGGCAGAACACCAAAGACCCGCTGGACTGTTGCAACCCCTTCAGATTCCAGAATGGAAATGGGACTCCGTAGGAATGGACTTTATCACCGGACTGCCCAAATCTAGCAAAGGCAATGATTCCATATGGGTAGTGGTCGATAGATTGACCAAAGTCGCCCATTTCATCGCCGTCAAAACCACCTATCAAGGCCCCAAGTTAGCTGAACTCTACATCTCCAGAATAGTCGCCTTGCACGGAACCCCCAAATCGATAGTGTCAGATAGAGGATCACAGTTTACCTCAAGGTTCTGGCAGAAGGTGCATGAAGGACTAGGCACTCGCCTAAATTTCAGCACTGCCTATCACCCTCAGACCGACGGACAGACTGAGAGAGTAAACCAGATACTGGAAGACATGCTTAGAGCATGCGTACTGGAATACGGATCCAAATGGGAAGACTGCCTACCTTACGCAGAATTCTCCTACAACAATAGTTACCAAGCCAGCCTGCAGATGGCCCCCTTTGAAGCCTTGTACGGAAGGAAGTGCCGTACCCCCCTGAACTGGTCAGAAGTCGGAGAGAGTCAAGTTTTCGGCCCAGATGTTCTTCGTGAAGCCGAAGAGAAGGTTCACAAGATCCGAGAGTACCTCAAGACTGCTCAATCCAGACAGAAGAGCTACGCCGACAAGAGACGTCGGGAGATGACCTTTGAGATCGGAGATTTCGTATATCTCAAAGTATCCCCCTTGAAAGGGATGCAAAGGTTTCAGCTGAAAGGAAAGCTTGCACCTCGCTATGTGGGACCTTTCCAAGTCCTCAGCCGCCGAGGTGAAGTATCTTATCAACTGGAGTTGCCTGAAGAAATGTCGGCTGTGCACGACGTTTTTCACATCTCACTTCTCCGGAAATGTCTTGAAGTCCCTGAGAAGACCGAAGTGTTCAAGAACATCGATCACCGATCGGTGGATATCAACCAGGATCTGACTTACCGCGAAGTGCCGATTCGCATCCTAGAAGAAGCTTACAGAACCACCCGCACCCGAAGCATCAAGTTTCTGAAGATCCAATGGAGTAATCATACCGAGGATGAAGCCACCTGGGAACGCGAAGACTTCATGAAGAAGGAGTACCCAGATCTCTTTAGTACCTAACTTTCTTGTTGATCTCGGGACGAGATCTTTTGTAAGGGGGAAGGGTTTGTAACACCCCAAATTTCAATGAAAAGAAAGTAGAGATTTCCAGAATACAAAATTTCAAACCAACAAAAACTTTTCTTTTGCATATAGTACCATGCATAGGACTTGTGCATTTGAGTGATATGCCATGATGATTGTTATTACTTGTATCTGGATGTGCTCTAAAACCCTAGAGTGATCATAGGAAGATCACCAACCAAATAAATCAAAGAGGAAGAAAATCAAATAAAATGCAAAACCCTAAAAACCCTCACATATGCCCTATGGCCTTTTTATAAATTTTGACCCTAGACCTATTTGGTCTTCACCATTAGTTGAATAATGTTGTTAAACACTTATTACAACTTTTGGAATCAAGGGTTCACAATTCAAATGATTTCCAACACTTTTCCCACTCACATGTGATGATGACCAAATCTGCCAATTTTAGTCTGATCACCACTTTGAGCCCCTGCAATTCAATTTTCCCAAACCATTCTTTGCTAACTCTTTGTACCACTTCAAAGTCAACATCAAGGTGAACAACTTTGATGAAGACCACCCTGCCAAATTCATCCTTGATCACTAGCTATGCTCATCCAAAGTAGCAACTTTATAATAAGTTCAACAATCTCCACTTAGCCATTTTGGCCAAATTTTGAAATCTAATTTTTCCACCACCACCTCAATTCATCTCTGGTCAATTACAACTTATCTCAACCTTCACATATCACAAACTTTCACCTTTTGAACTTTTTCCAATTTGGATAATTTTGCATTTTCCAAAATTGGGCACTATTTGCAACTATTGCAAATAGTGATCTACCTCACCAAATTTAAACCAAAGCTATCCTACAATGTTCCCTGGTCCCCTTAAACCCTCAAGGCAACATAGTGGAGCTAAGGAGAGGAGGAGAGAAGCTAGGACATGGCCATGCCGGCCATGTCGCCGAGCTCGACCACCTCCCCCTCTCTCCCTTGCTCGCCAACCCTGGCCACCTCGCCACCGTGTGCCACCGCCTCTCCTACGCCACCCTAGCCCAGCCCTGGTCGAGGAGGAGCTCGACAGCAGCCGGAACACGCGCGCCCAAACTCGCCCTGGACGCCGCTCACGTCGCGCGTGTGCACGCCGCGGGCACACACTGGCCACGCGCCGCGCCATCACCACGAGCACGCCCTGGCCTCCCTGACTAGCCGTTGAGCATCGCCGCGTCGCCACGCAGCCACCAGACATGCCCTCGACCCCGACCCGTGCCCGCCGTCGCCGGAGACGACAACGCGATCCCGCGACCAACACGGCAGACACGGACGCAATGCCTCGCCCACAGACGCCGCCCGACCGCGCCATCGCCACCTACAGATTCGCCTGGACGAGGAGAACACCGTAGCACCCTTGCCTAGCCCAACACCTCGCCGGAATCGCCGCACCTCGGTCGACTTCATCACGGCCACGCCGCACCCTTGGCCATCTATAAATACCGCGTTCCCTGGACGAAGTTGAGCACACCATCTCGTTCACCATCCTCCACTGCTTCTCCCCCACCCAACCACTCACTCGATTGTCGCCGGAGCTGCTCCAATTTGAAGATCGGAGCCCGCCAGTACCGCACCTCGCCGCCGTCGATTGGAGCCGATCCAGGAGACGCCGCCGGTGCCAGGAGCTTCGCCGTCGTCCACATCGACATCACGCACACTGCCAGCCACCGCGGGAGCCCTGGTTAGCTCTCCCACCCCCTAGCGCCGCCGTGCCCGCAACCCTTTCTCGCCGGAGAAGACGATGGCTCTGAGCCGTCGATCTACCCTCTAATCCTACGCTCCACGTCGCCCCGTACCGTTTCGGGTTTTAACGGAGGCTGACAGGCGGACCCCACCCTGTCAGCAGGCCCGCGCGCACTGGATGTGCTGCTGGGCCGTTTTTCTCTGTTTAAACAGTTTCGGCCCGTTAGCTTTTCCCGCCGGCCTGTTTAATTCAAATTCGTTTTAAACATTTTCCAAACAATCCAATACTGCACCAACTTTGAAATTAAATAGTTTCAAATTGGCTAAACCAAATTTAGTGAATTTGATATTGTTGGAAAGCCACTGAAATTCCCTATCCAATGCCACTGGCCTCAGGGTCAAAGTCTTTGTAGAATTAATGTGACAAAAATATCAAGGCAGGGACTTTTCCCTATTCAAATAATTATTAAAAATCAACCAAAATATATATTAGGTTAATTCCAACTCTAATAGCTCACATTTGACTTACACTAATTGTTTATGCAATAAAATGGTGTGGTCACTTTGCATGATCATGCCATGGTTGAATGAATGGATATTTTGACTAGTTTAACTAGTTGATATTGTCCAAAACTATTAAAGTTAAATTGTGTGAAGTCTTATACTTCATTTAAACTTGTCTCACATGAATTCATGGGATGTTTTGACCCCTGGTTCCAAAATCTCCTATATGAATTTCTTGAGATTTAAATCAAATATAGTGTAAATTAAATGGTATGAGGTGTTTCACCTCATTTAAATCATTTTCCCAAATGATGATGATGATGAACATTTGACTTAGGTCAAGATGAGTTCATCCATGATTGTGGGGAAATTAAATCTTAAGAAGATTTCAATGAGAGGAAATTATTTCTCAAGAACCCTATGGAAACTATCATTTACATGTGGAATACAAATCCTATTTAAATCCCACCACCCATGCACCCTAGTTTATTTATGTGTGTGCATAGGGTAGTTGTGTGTTTATTTGTGATGTGTGGAATAGCCATTGAATTAGTGAGTAATTATACTCGTATTCAAATTTAGACGGTAGCACCGGAGAGTACGCCGAAGAAGAAGGTTGCTACCAGGAGGAGGAGGAGGAACAGTTTGAGAACTACCAAGGCAAGCTAAATTACTATGCAAGCTTTTACCCTTGCAAAGTGCAAAGCCCCTTGGGGCATGGCACCATGTTCCTTATCTTTTCTTATGTGAACCCATCCCAAGTTTTTACTTGTTTTCTAAATGATTTACTTTTATAGTTAACTTTGGTCAAAATACAAGTTGGTTATTAGAGTAGTGAGTTAGTCCCTTCCAAGCAAAGCAAGATAGCACCCCTCATGAATTAGAGCTAGTGCTAATGAACTAAACTTGACTACTCTAGATGGGAGCTTTGTGATTTTGAAAGGATTTTGAAACCTTGGAATGAAGATGCATTCCATTGAATGATTTTTGAAGGTGAATATGACCAAGAGAAGATGGTGATTTTTGATAAAACATGATGTTGGTTTGAATGCGATACCTTTCCAATTCTCAAGTACCCCCACAATACCTGATTATGGGTAGGGCTTAACTGGAAGTTTATGCGTCTTAGTATGGGTTCCCTCTAAACAAGCGTCATCGGGGTTATGCCGAAAGCTGCCTCTACCACAAAAGAAACGATACGATATGATGCGAAATGAGGTGAACGTCCGGCCCAAGCCCTGTGCAGCTTCAGTGCCGACCGATTGTCTTCACCGGGAGGCCAAGGTCATGGGGAGAGGTGCTCATTCTTGGGTTCGTAAGTGAAAGGTTATGGTTGATGATCCGCGCATCGTGTTACGATTATTCGGGGAAATCCCGACGGATGAAATCAAATGTTGTGGCACAAGTGTGCAACCTCTGCAGAGTGTAAACCTATTCGAATAGCCGCGTCCACGGTTACGGACGGTTGGAAAGGCCATACAGTTTCCGATGTCATATCTTTGAAAATGATGTTGGTGAAATGACTTGTGGTGGATTGAATTAAAATCACCACTTGAATGGTGGGAATGACACTAATGTTCCCACTTGAGTTAGTTAGCACTTGAGTAAGCTTTTCTCAAAACTTTGTGAACTAAAACTAGCTTTATGCAAATAAACTAGAGCTTAGCAAACCCTACTGGAATGTCTAGCGCTTTCATTAGTATTAGTTTGCGAGTACTCAACGTACTCACGGCTTTGTCCCTGGCTATTCAAATGGCCAGAGTATGAAGATGACCAAGGAGATGACCAGCAGGACGCCTACGACAACTAAGCGCCTTCCGACGTCAAGCGTTGGCCTGTGGACTAGAGAGTCCTTGTATCTTACGCTTCCGCTATGTTGAACTATGAATTTGTGTTTGTTCGTTGATCAATAGATCAACTATTCGTGTAATATGGATCATGTGATTCCAATTTGTAAGATTTATGGTTTGTAATGAATGATGACTGTGGTACTTAACTATTATGCCTCGCAACAACAATATTCCTGGGATTGCGATGTATGACATAATAGGCATTCGGACTTAAAAATCCGGGTGTTGACAGCGGTGCTCCATCATGGGGTCGTAGTCGTAGTCGAGGTAGTGCTCGACCATGTCGTCCTGGTCGTGGTCATGGTCGAGGTAGTGCTCGGTGCGGTGCTCCATCATGGTGTCGTAGTCGTAGTCGAGGTAGTGTTCAACCATGTCGTTGTGATAGTAGTCGAGCTCGGAGTGGTGGTCCACCATGTTTTCCATGCTTGGCGAGTCATGGTCGGTGTAGAGATGCTCGATGTCGTTGACGTCGCCAATGCTTGCGGAGCCATAGTCGGTGTCGGGCTCCACATGGTCCTCCATATCCGTGGTGCTTGCGGAGCTATCACCCTCATCGGACTCCATGTCGTCCTCCGTAGGTTCATCCTCACTATCCATGTTAGTCTATTGGATTGGTGTATATATGGTGGAAGGAAAACTACCAAAAGGTCAAAACTCGCAAACCAAAATCGAAAAGGTGTTTCAAGGCGGAGGGCAACCGATATGTATGCACACACACAAAACCAAAAACTCTATATGGTGTTAGGATTGGGTGTGGAAAGCCAAATGGAAGAACCAAACGAAAAGTCTATTGTCAAAAGTGGGTAAGATCCAAAAGTCACAAGTCAAAGGCGGTGATCACAAAAGGCATACACAAGAAGGAACACACGTGTGGGACAAAATGGGGTTAGCGCGACTTGGAAAATGAGCAAGAACAAAATGGTCCTAACGAAGACTACTAGCTCGGTGTCACGCTAACGCAAGAGAGACCGTGGCTTCATTGCAAAATTGAGAAGCAACGAGATTTGCGCAAGACGTCTCTCTTCTCTTTTCTCTCTTTTGCTTATAAGCTTTGGACTCTTTTGTGTATAGGTGTCACTCACACTCTTTTTCTTTTTCTTTTTGTATTTTTCTTTCTTTTTCTCACTATGTAAGGATACTATTATCTATTTCATGTTCTAGATGCATTTATCCCATAAATTTTATGACTAGTCGAGGGAGATAAAACCATAATAACTATCTTGGTCAAGTGTCTAGATCAATTTTTAAAGATGTGAACAATGCAAAGGGAATTAAAACTCTTCGCATCTGCTGGTATTTCTTTACTTAAAATGTTTTTTGTCCAGGAAAATAGATGGCTTCATAATCTATACCTAATAATAAAGAAAATAAGGTTTCTTGTTCGTCCGTCTATTATTACCCTTAAAGTTGACCAAAATTACACCATATTGCCACCGCCAAGTGGAAAAAACGGTTCAAGTATTATTTTTCCTGAGCCCTGTGCGAGCCAGCACGAGCATCTCCAAGCGCCGCCGTCGCCCCTTGCTCTGCGCCTCTGCTCGCTGCCGGAGTGCCGGACCCAACCTCCGCCGCCGCCGTAGTACCCCAAGTGCCTCCGGAACGGTCTACCACAGTACCCTAAGCGTCGCCGGAACGGGCCTCCACCGAGGTCCCCCGCGCCTCCCGTGCGTCCCGAAAAATTCCTCCCCGTCGTCTCCGGTCGCTGGGCACTCGATGTTGTGGCCGCGAAGGGTGGTTCTTGTCGCTGGGGCGCTCGATCGAGTGGACCTTAGTGGAGCTCGCTCAGGTCGCCGATCGGTAATTCGGGTCGCCGCGCACCACAAGTCCACAATCCACTCAACTCTTTCTCACCCTTTTTCCTCTTTTTGCGATGGGTGGCGGCCATGGACTCGGATCTGCAGTGTCGATTTCCCGTCCTGCTGCATCAGAGGCAGATCGCGTCGCCTTTTTCCCCATCTTCCGTGAGGTGGTGCTCGGCTCCTGATGGCCTATTCTTTTCCTCTCTCTTTTCTGGTCATGGTAATCGGATTGGAGGGAACGGGAGTGTGTCAGAGCCCAGACTCTCTGATTTGGGCGATGATCTGCAACTTCCCGTACCACCGGCAGCTTTCCCGTCGAATTCATATGTATGTCTCCTGCGCTGCCGAAGCCAAGCGCCACCGTGTAACTGCCCCAGTGCCCCTCCGTGGCAAAGCATGGGCTGAATCAATATATTTTCTGTTGGTTTTGGATGAAGCAGCTGGCTCCAGCCTCCAGGCAGTTGTACGGGGCTCTGCTTGCACCCGTCTTTTTCATTCTCACCTCCATGTTGATTTTGGCAGTGGGTCTGACTGCCTAACTATATTCATTTATCATGACTACACATAACGCCTTCCGTTATTATTCATGTATGCATGCGTGGATTTTGTTGGAAGTGAACTAGCTACCTGCTTGGGGATTTGGGGTGATAGTAATAATAATATACAAAAAGAATCCAATTTGTAATAGCAGATGCATCTGCATCATCATAGATCAATACACACACCCTGCTCTGTTCGTTTCTTTGATCACATAAATATTCAGCAGCTTGATCCCGTAAATATTCTGTGATGTATTGGTACATGAATGATTCACATTAGGCCATGGGGATCGCATCCGGGAGGAAATAAAGGAGATGTTAATAGGGAGAGGAGGATACTTATTAAATAAAAATACATTGAATTAAAAACATAGTCCAATAATCTGCATAGAGATTTATCAAACTTAATCTCTCTTTGACGCCGAGGGTGGTTAAGGCCTTCGCCGAGTGGGGTGATGGTATTGATGACGATTGCTTAGAATCCAAGATATTTATACTCTTTACTTTGTCTTTTTCGTTGGCTGATCCGTGTTGCAACTTTATGCAACTCATGAGTTGTAATTTGTTGTCATACTACACCTATGCGATAGAGGAAGCTATGTATAACATTTGATGTAGAGGTTGGAGATACGTTCCCCTGTACGAAAAAAACTGCAGGGATTCATAGAAGAGGCAGCAGCAACCGATCTAAACACGGGCCGACTGGATTTCGATAACCCAGTGCAACGCACGGGCAAATTTCCTAGTCAATGCATAACATGCTAATGTCAAGTATCTAGCGATTGCATCCAAAAGGTCTAACTTGCATAGGTAATTGATAAACCAACACATGAGCTGCAATGATGTAACTAAAAGAAGAAGAAAAGCT
Organism: Lolium perenne; assembly: GCF_019359855.2. NCBI lineage: Eukaryota > Viridiplantae > Streptophyta > Magnoliopsida > Poales > Poaceae > Lolium > Lolium perenne. Next base: position 121,038,121 of record NC_067250.2, on the reverse strand, counting down.
AAGGGTTAAACTAAAAAATGCAGGTTCTTGAAGAATAGCTCTAGCCTCCAGCTAGGTAAAAAAAGGATGGTGTCAAAAACAGGACCGTCTCTTTCTTTTCCCCAATCCATGCTTATCTCACGAGTTAATACATATCATCTATTTTACTCAACTAATGGCATCTATCTATAGAGCAGAAACATATTGGATGGTACATACAGATGGTGTTTGGACTAAGGCAGTAATGCAACATGAGTCCTTCGGCAATTAGGAGAAACGGCATCTTCATTTTCTTACGAATTTAACAAGTGCTAGTGTATTATGTTGTACAATTTTCAACTGAAGATAGGCCCTCGCAAATGCGAGGGCATGTCTGAACATATTGTCGATATGGCTGAGATTTAAATTTATGGTTATAGATATATTGACAATGTATTTTAAAAAAAAAATCTTGTTCTAGCCGTGAATGTAATCTCAATAAAACATCACTGGTCAATTTTAACTTATGGACTAATAAATTTATGAACTTTAGAAACACCACACCATATTCTATCCGTCGTCACTTACTCTACTATATATTGTTTTATCTCTCATACTCTTCAATTCCGATCCGCTCACAAGTATTAGGTGTGCCATGTAACGGGGCTATGATAACAGTGATTCAATCCTATGATACCTAACGCGAAGAATGCAACAAATTTTTGATATATAAATTTAAGCATGTTAGGCCTAAAGTATCATAAAACTATGGAGTTGACATACACTATAATAAACACCCTTTGATTTGCAAATGTCACACATAAGTTAAAATTGCTTAGTATATAAAAAATCATCTAGGATTTTCTCTACTTAAGTAAACACACAAGTTGACCCTCCACTTGTAGAAACAACCGTTTCCCTAATTGTCCTCTATATTGTATGTATTCTTGTAACTATGTGTTTTGGCCCATTGTTTTTACGCCCTACTTCCACACTGAGATTATATACATAGAATCTATACATGATCGATACATATCTACATAAATTTCATTTGCACCCATAATCGACAATGGGTCCATAACTAAATTTGTAGCATTGTTGGCTTTGTAGACTAACTTGCAATTATATAGTATGTACTTTGATGTTTCACACACACAAAAAATCATCTTTCAATATTCTAAATGTCTAGATATTTACTTTGAATCCAAAGTGCTATAAATAATTTTCTATGAAGATAAATAATATAACTAATATTCTAGTATCAATTTAATCTTTAAAAAATAGTAACATGCTACATACGAGACTGCCTCGGCAACACCCGAGCACACTGGAGCTCATATTTTAAAATTTTCAAAAACAATATTTCTAGGACTCAAAAAAATCTACAAACAAATAACTGCATACATATACACACTCCAAAAGTACGTTTGAAAATTTGGGAAAATATACGTTGTATTTTGTGATACAGAAAATGTGTCAGAAAAATCAATGTTTAATACCACTATACAGCAACAAAAAAATTTGTAGCTCAAATACAACAATTTTGTACAGAAATGTTGCACAAATACACAGACCATGTATACATATTCAGACAATATTTTTTGGGGTGTATACAAGCTTCAAAAAATATATAGATTGACATGATGAATAAACGATGGCATTGATGCATGCATGCACGTGACTTAATTGACAAAAGCAATGTGTTAACAAATTTGCTGCTACAACTTCTACGTGCATGTAGCGATGCTGATACTGCATAAATCGATCATCCCGGTGTACCTTCACTACCAGTCTGCCATCGGTGCAGCCAAAAATATTCCAGGGCATGGCGTCTCCACGAGTTGCTTCATAAGGTAGACATCATCGGAAACTACGGCCACTGATAAGCTAGTCATCTAGAGCTAAAAACGACACCGGTGGAGAGGTATTATGTCCTCCATTGAAACCAAAAAATAATCTCAGACATGGGGTCTATGATCGTGTTGATTAGTCTAGCTGACACATCAGTCGAAATCTCGAAGGAACATATATCATGTCAAACATAACTGTACATAGTTTATTTTACAGATCGTATGGAACAGATTTGTTGTCAAGAAAAAAAGTCGTGTTAAACAGTGCTAGGTTGTTACGTGATTAGGTAAATACTAAAGTTCTAAAAATCATACATGTGTCCGTTTACAGAAATATTCACCTTTTATTAAATCCTATACATAAGTTATAGATCTAACAATAAAAATTAATTTAAATGATGTGTATTAATATGGTATCTTTATTGTAGGTACTACCATATCCAAATCAGGTACATGGTTTCTTTTTTTTCAAACGGTCGCACAACTAAGCTACTATGGCATGTTCCGTGAAATAAGGGGACCCGGTCAAATTTGTTATAATCAAATTTGTTATAATCATTGTCTTGTACGCCCCATCAACTTGAGATCTATTTTTTGCGGGGTATGAGATCTGATATTTTTGTATAAAAAGTTATAACTCATGACCCAATTATGGCGCTATTTGGTCGTACTAATGTGTCAAGTGCTCATATGTACATATTTATTGTGGTGTGTAACGTTTATTATCTTTTAATCTCAGCCATTAAAATTAGGATCAACATAGTATATATTTTAAGTATATGTGGACAAACGTGGTTGCTTTATTTTAGATCCATATTCTACTTTTAGTATATAATAGATTAATATATTTTAGCCGGATGTTGCTTCATTTAAAATATCGTTGTTGTTCTTTAGATGGTTCATACTGGAAATTTGATGTGTTTAATCGGCTCGATATGTTTATGTTGAGTACATTATTAGCATATTACAAATAATGTTGAGCGGAAAGACCAGCTAAAGCAGAGGCATGTTGGTATGTTCATCATCCTTCATATAAGCCAAGGCGTTTCCCCTCTATATAGGATACTGCCATGGCTTTTTTTTATTTGCCTTGAAGCATGATACTCTCAGGAGTCTCAGGTATAGTTAGTGATTGGTACTCAGATATCGTTAGGCATTTTCTAAGCATCTCCAGCCGTGTCCTCTGAATCGTCTCTCAAACAGCGTCGGATCGAGCGTTTAGGGGACGCGTTTTCTTCGTGCCACGTTTCAAGACGTTGCTCCTAGCCGTGTCTCCTAAACGCGCCCTTCAAATAAATAAAAGTGCACAAAAATAAAGATTTTCATTCAAATTTGATTATATTTTACAAGTTTAAATGAAAACGGCTAGATTATCTAATCCTAGCCTATTGGCCGCCCGGCGGTGCGTTGGACGGTCCCGCCCCATCGTCGCCTCCCCTTCGCCGCAGCTCCTGCGCCGCACGCCGCCTCTTCCTACGGAGTGTGATGATAGACGCTGGTGCGTGTTCATCGGTGTGTCGTCGTCTGCCCTCCCCTCTTGCGCCGCCCGAAGGGAGAGTTTGACGGCACAGCGAATCTGCTCGTCTTCGCGGGCACGGGCGTCGTCCTGCAGCTTCTTCTACGACTTGAACGACTCGACGAGCGCTCATTGCTGCGCCGCCGCCTCCTCCGAGTTCGTCCCGTCGTCGTTGGACCAGTCGAAGTCGTCGCCCTCCTCCTCCTCCGCCTCCACCTCTGCCTCGTCCTCCTCCTTCATTTGCGCCACCACAGCCGCCGCCAACGCATCCGCCTCCGCCGCCCAGGCCGCCTCCGCTGCCGTCGCCTCCTCCTGCAGCTGCTGCTCCAGCGCCTCCCACCGCTCACGGCGATGGAGCTCCCGCTCCATTCGTAGGTGCTACCGCTCTGCATTCCACCGCCCGCACATCTCCTCCGCCGTGGCGGCGTCGAACACCGCTATGGTGTCCATCGGTGTCGCCTCCTCCCACGCTTCATTCTTTGCAGCTTCCGGGTCGATGTCGAGCTCCTGCGGTTGTGGAGGTGGTGGTAGAGATGGTGGTGGAGGGAACTATCCGGCGACGGCGCGGTTCATCATTGCTAAGGTGGTGTGTATGCGACGAGGGATGTGCTTGCGGCGGATAAAGGGGTGCCGGCGGCTTTGGTGGCTACCATTGAGCGGGGGAGGCCTTTTATAGACACCGGCGTCGCGAGAAGAGGCGGGAAGAGGCCAGAAGTGGCGGGAAGAAAGAGCGGGAATGCGCGGTGGCGTGCGAACGCCGGCGACGCGTGGAGGTTGTGCAGCGCCAACGAGACATCTCGTCTGCCCCTCCGTTGCCATTAAGGCAAAGCTGCGACGCTTCGCTCGTGTATCGTTGACGCGTCGGGCCAGCCACTCTTCGCCTCACTTCTGCTGTGTCCAGCGTGCCCGGAGCGTCTCCTGTGTACCGGGGATGTGCTCGAGGCGCCAGACACTGTATTGGACCGTGTCGAACGGAAAGAGCCTTTGAAGCGCGCGGCTGGAAACGAAAAAATGTCAGGCGCGTCCCAAAAACCTTTCAAAGACGTTTTGGACGCTTTGGAGAATATTTTGGAGGACGCGGCCGGAGACACTCATGTTTCTGTATGTCCATGTAGAACCTCCATTGTGTGACAGGACTTTGTATTCTAGATTCTTCCTTATTTTGTTAGTTTGTAAGCAATAAGTTGTGCATTCCTCTTCTACTGATCGCTAGATACTCCAGTTTAGGATAGCAAGATTAAATTGTATTGTCGCTTATTTGGATTCCTTCAAGCCATGCTATTCTAACATTATTTGAGTGCAATTTTTTTCAGAATCGGGGAGAATTGGTTTGGGGGCCGGGGGTGGCGCACTGCACATACCTGCATCACCACCTACGGTGGTCGATGTCCCAACGCTGGTGAAACCGCTGCAGAGCTCCACCCGCATGGCCACGGTCTGTGGACGAAGCAACGAGGCGAGTACGGGGTGCGGAAGACCAGGTGGAGAGATGCCACGTGTGGCCTGGTCCGCGTCGTCCTCGTGCTACCATTGCACCCCGCGGACGGCGGCGACTAAGAGCAGCTCTAGCGGCTACCGTAAAGGGGTAAATCTTAATAATAACCGTTATTTTTCTATCTCCCATAGAAAAAACGTGCAGTGCAGTACTTCGACCTGAAACCTAATTTTTTTTAGAGGCAACATCAAATTCTGCCCGCCGAGCGGTACTTCTTCAGGCTTCAAGAGGGAACCGAGCGCGACCCACACTCCCTTCTGTTTTTGGCGGGCCGGAACTTTCACCCCATCCCTTCCCCTCCCACGACGCCACCGTCGACGATCTACCGGCCCAGCGCTCCTCTGAGGCCGCCGCCACCCATGCCACCATCAAGAAGAGGAAGCGCGCCGCCGCCTCTTCCCCTGCTTCCCCGGCCGCTGCTTCCCCGACCGTTGCTTCCCTAGCTACTGGTAGGGTCATCATCGCCCCAGTAGTCGCAAGGCAGAAGAAGGCCGCTGGAAGCGGGCCGAAGAAGGCGACGCAAGGCGGATGCAAGAAGCAGGTCGTGAAGCCCCGCGCCGCCGTCCCTCAAGCTTCCCCGCCGGTCACCGGATTCACGGCTCCGCGGCGTTTGGATGTTGGTGCAGGCAACGTGTTCGACGAAATGTCTTGTAGGTATGACGAAGCCCCCCAACTCCTTCGTTCAGCTCCTCAACGAGATGGAGGTGTGCATCACGCAGCCGCTGCTCCTTGATACGTCTCCGACGTATCGATAATTTCTTATGTTCCATGCCACATTATTGATGTTATCTACATGTTTTATGCACACTTTATGTCATATTCGTGCATTTTCTGGAACTAACCTATTAACAAGATGCCGAAGTGCCAGTTGCTGTTTTCTGCTGTTTTTGGTTTTAGAAATCCTAGTAAAGATATATTCTCGGAATTGGACGAAATCAACGCCCAGGGTCCTATTTTGCCACGAAGCTTCCAGAAGACCGAAGAGGAGACGAAGTGGGGCCACGAGGTGGCCAGACTATAGGGCGGCGCGGCCCAGGTCTTGGCCGCGCCGACCTGTAGTGTGGGCCCCTCGTGTGGCCCCCTGACCTGCCCTTCCTCCTACAAATAGCCTTCGTCGCGAAACCCCCAGTACCGAGAGCCACGATACGGAAAACCTTACTGAGACGCCGCCGCCGCCAATCCCATCTCGGGGGATTCAGGAGATCGCCTCCGGCACCCTGCCGGAGAGGGGAATCATCTCCCGGAGGACTCTACGCCGCCATGGTCGCCTCCGGAGTGATGTGTGAGTAGTCTACCCCTGGACTATGGGTCCATAGCAGTAGCTAGATGGTTGTCTTCTCCCCATTGTGCTTAATTGTCGGGTCTTGTGAGCTGCCGAACATGATCAAGATCATCTATCTATAATTCTATATGTTGCGTTTGTTGGGATCCGATGAATAGAGAATACTTGTTATGTTGATTATCAAATTCATGTCTATGTGTTGTTTATGATCTTGCATGCTCTTCGTTACTAGTAGATGCTCTGGCCAAGTAGATGCTTGTAACTCCAAGAGGGAGTATTTATGCTCGATAGTGGGTTCATGTCTCCGTGAATCTGGGGAAGTGACAGAAATCTCTAAGATTATGGATGTGCTGTTGCCACTAGGGATAAAACATTGGTGCTATGTTCGAGGATGTAGTTACTGATTACATTACGCGCAATACTTAATGCAATTGTCTGTTGTTAGCAACTTAATACTGGAGGGGGTTCGGATGATAACCTGTGGTGACCCGGCATACCACTGCATGGTGTAGTATGAAAGTCTGATATAACACCAATGAAACACCGTTCCACTAGTATTATATCGCTCAGAGTGGTACAACAGAAACATATGCGGGTCCAAGGTATGTCTATAGAATTACAACATCGACTCTGTTACATAAGATCATCACAGCCTCCTACTTTCCAATGAGGTAAATCTGCAAATAAACTCCAGAAGAACGACTCGTAGTCTAGTCTATCACGAACTCTATTTGTAGAGTATTTGACTAGCTATAGAGGCTATGAATAGATTCTAGCTAAGTAGGAGCTAGGTTTAGGAAGCTAGTTCCCTTCTAGGGCTAAACTAGGTTTTATCCTTGTTGGATGTGGTATCTGACTCCTCTGACAGGGTCCTGTCTCGTGAAGTAGTTGTTGACTCCTCGGCCTTCGAGTTGCACTGTAGATCCTCCTTCGATGCTTCCATATCTAAGCAGGGGATTTAAGAGTGGGATGAGTACGAGCGTACTCAACAAGTTCATTATAGGAAAGAGGTGTTTAATGCACTAGCTACAGCATTAGACCAGAAAGGCTAATACCAATGCAAGTTTTCATAACCATTTCTTCAAAAGGTTGCTTTTATTCAGAAGAACTATGTCCGTCAGCCTTCACCGGTTTACTAGAACTTCATGGAGCTCCTTTCCGGCCGCGTTCGCAGTTCCATATCCCGGAGCAGGGAGTGACAGGTCATGGTTCTTTACACTCTGCAGAGGTGTGTTGCTTTACCCATAAGAGATCTTAACCTTGGTGCCAACCGGGTGATCTTCCCGTCCACACTTCCTATGGTGTGAGGCCCGGTATAAGGTCTAGCCAATCATGTTCCTCCGCTACCTCGAACACCCACCCGTTGTTGCATGCGCCGACCCTGGGTCCACGTCGGTCCCATTATTCCTGTAGATTTCAAGGTGGACCCCGACCACGACAACAGTGCTGGGCTCTACCATACACTCCTACGCCGGTGGCTGCAACCCATCCTAGACCGCAATACCGTGGGGACTTAGGACTCCCCAGCCTCACCATCTTGCTCCTTCGGGCGACAAGTGTACTACGGACTATGCCGTGGGGACTTAGGACTCCCCAGCCTCACCAGCTTGCCCCCTTGGATCACAAGTGTACTACGGTAAAGCGCATCCGTTGATGAACGAGAGGTGGAAACACTTTTGACTACTCCGTCCCACTCCGGATCTTATGGTTAACACGGGTATTACGGCACAAGAATCACTGGCGACATTTGTTGTTTAATCCTAGATGGATATAAACCCGTGCAATGGAACCTCCACCATATCAACACAATCCATGGTTCCATTGCCCACCACATAGTCATATTCATAGTTATGAAAGTAGTGGTTTTGATTTTTGTGCAATAGTGATAACCATAATACTTTGCAAGTAATTTGATAAAAATACTCAAATGACATGAGCAAGTGATGAACTTGCCTTTCTTGACTGCAAGATTATGCAGGCAAGGTCTTCGATACGCAATAACTCCAAGTTCTGAAATAGCATCATCGTCCGGTAAGGACGATGTTTAAAAGATTGGCAAGGATGCAATAATGCATAAGTATGAGATGCAATCGCTCTAAGCGTGACCCAACCCCGATGATTTAGGATCAGTGAGTTGTAATGATTGGTTCAGGGTATGTTGCACTTTTAGAGTGATTCACATACAAGGTTCTTATTCAGGTGTGATTTACTTGGTATTATCAACAGGTAGATAATAAAGCATAATAATCAATTGAGCACACAAAGAATGACAATTGACATAATGTTATCAAGTAAAGAACAGTGGTCAGTTTTAGTACTATATGGCATGGTTAATGATTAATTATCATATACTTTAAAAGAATAACTTTTGAAGAACATGTTCTTTGATAAAGAACAAGTATGCTAATTAGGGTTGTGGAGTTCTATGATTTTCTATGGTTCTAATTGTTTTCTGGAGTAAGTAGTAGATGGATCACAACCTCGTTGGATTCATCAGCTACTAGGCTTGTATGGTTGAATTAATCCTAAGCATATTGAGCAATCTATTATAGATAGTTGCTATCAAGGTTGGTATACCTTGCTGGGGATAGCTAGTTAGGTTTTATAGGTCCTGTTAGGTAGGATTGAGGATACTCTCTATTTTCTTCAAAAGAATAACTTTTGAAGGACATACTTCTTAAATACTAAGAAGTATAATAATTAGGTTGAGGTTGTTTAGGTTTGCTATTTAATTCCCTAAGTAAAGATTGGTTGGTTCCTAAATAGGATGTTTGATAATTATCTAACACTAGTAAGGTTTAGTGGAATATGGTTAGGTAATGTAAAATAGTAGGTATGGTTGCTATTGGAGTTCATCATAATGGTGTGATGCTAAGCATGGATAAATAAGATTGACAATTCTAAAGCTAAGATCTAGGGTTTAGACTTGGTTGACTCTACTTGATCAACTAGGTTTAGTGGTATGCATACATGGAATACTAGATTGCTAGTGATAGGGTTCTACATTTTATGTGGACATAGGTATGTCTCTTAGTTGCTCATGACGGCTCTATGATTTGAATTAAAGTACCATGATCACCTGTTCTAACCTTGGGTTTAGGTTAGAAGCAAATTAGGGTTCACATGTAATAATGGAACTAGGATTCCTAATTAATTTAGGGTTTTAGGAGTCACATGAAATGATAGGGTTATAATATCATTCCATATGGAATTTAGGGTTTGCTATTTACAATTTAATTCTATGATTAATAACTTCATGTTAAAGTTGAAGTTATTAATAACTTTGAAATAAAATTAATATTCAATTTGGTTTTTTATTATTTTCAATGAATTAATAATTAAGGTAATTATTAATTAGGGTTTAAATCCCTCTAATAAGGATTTCACAAAATAATGAATAAAGAAAATTACTTTTAATGTTTTCTTTATTCATGTACTGGTTCTTATTTAATTTGAAAAGTTTTTGACTAATTATTGAATTTTACTTGAATTTAAAATTAGAGAAAAGGCTTAAACAATAAGCATTAAATGATTAAATTTTTATTAAAAATAAAATTTTAATTTTACATTTTTATTGGATAGTATTTACTTTTATAAGAATTTTGATGTCTTATTATTATTTTTCTGAGTTAATATGATTTTTCTATAAATTTTTAAAGTTGCAGTAATTATTGAATTGAAAAATAAAACGAAATGACTAAACCTACCCGGGCTTCACACCCACAGAGACACTGACTGGTGGGCCAGTGGCCATGTTGGCTGCCACGCGGGCATTGACTAGTCAAAATAGATGAGGTGGCCAGGGAGGCACTCTGCCGGCGATCGATCTGCGACGGCGCCGGCGTTGGGCTGCCCCCGCAGACGCACTGCTGGTTTTGTTCGACCCAACACGTCGCGGTGAACCATCTTGTGGCGGCGCCGCCCCGATTAGGTCACCGGAGTGTGGCCGTCGATGAGGTACCGCGGCGGAGCTCACAGGTATACGGCTTCGGGCATGATCTAGGACGAATTAGAGGGAGCTAAGATGCTCGGGAGATTCGGTAGCTCACCGCGAGCACGATGGGCTTGACGGCGAGGTGAGAGGATGTCGCAGTCGCCGGAATTGCTCGATGCCGGCCTCGGAGAAGACGACCTGGTGCGGTTGATTGGAGGCGCGTCAGCTCGATTCCTCCTACCCGGTGATGATGTCGAGCATGGCGGTGCCAACGGTGGTCACGGCGGGGCCTGGGGCTTCCCCAATCGGCGGCGATGATCGGTGCCGGAGCGGGTCAGGGTTTCGGTATGGGGAAAAATGGAGCAGGGAGGAAGAAATTCGGGGCTGTCGTTCGTGCTGGAGCTTTTATAGGGCGTCGAAGAGGGCCGCGTCACGACGTCGAGCGAGGGGAGATCGCCAGCAGCGAGGAGAAAGGGAGCACGCCGTCGTGCTGTCCAGCATGCGTGCTGGAGAGGATGAGGATGAACGTGTCCTCGTTATTTTGGACGAAGAGGTACGGGCCGGTGCTGGGCTGTGGTTTTGAGCTGGGCATTGGGCTGCTTGATGGGCTGCAGCGTGGGCTCTCCGGCCAGTTGAGGCAGGGAAGGTTTTTCTCTCATTTTCTTTTCTGTTTTTATTTCTTCTTTTGTAAATTTTCTATTTTAATTCATATTTGAATTCAATTCTATTTGCAGGTATTTGTAATTATGCTATTTCATTCAAGTTTTAGTATACTGACTATTGTTGCACTATTAAATTTGAATTCACATTTTATACTAGATTATTTGCATATTTGTGAACTTATTCAAAATAGAAAATAGACATGAGTTGTTATTTTCACTTCAATTTCCTTTTTGTTTTGAATTCCTATTCAATTTACAAATGTAAGAGTTGATACCTTCTTCTCAAGGTATTTCTGAAGTTGTTATTATGTCTTAGTTCCTATTTGAGAAGTTAATCACTTGCATGTTAGTTTCATGTGAGCAACATTTTATTAAGGTTTTGTAGGTTTGATGATAACCCATATCCATTAGTATTTGTGTTATGATCTATTAACACTTTGAATTATCTAGAGTAGATATTACTCTCCTCAAGGTTGGGTCTTAATTTATAGGGATAAGTGGTTGATAACCACCCATGAGTTTAGTTATAGGACTTAGCATTAGGTGGCTCTTTGTTTTATAAATGGAGCATAGGATTTGATTAATGAACCATTAGGGTTCAAATGATAATTACCTAATGACACATGGGTTGAATCTCAATTATGGCCTAAGTTTTTAGTTGTGATCACCCAAGTGATGCACAAACTAATATTGGGATATAGGTTAGGGTTTTACTTGTGATCATCAAATAATTCACAAGTTAGTTTGAGACATGGGGTTAGATTCTATATGGAATTTAGTACCACATTACTTTGGCAGGGTTGCTCTCCCCCACTTCTCATAGGATGATTTAATCCAAGATCATTTGGATTGTTATAGGGTTTAACCATACAAGGTTTGTTGCTATTCAGTGGTTTCTCCAATTAATATATTGGAAATGGTTTTAAAGTTTATACTTGTGATCCCCATGGGATGCACAAACTAGGGTTGAGATATAATGCTAGGTTGTAGAGATGAGATGACACCATGTTGTATTGGCTAGGTTTACTTCCCCCAGTTACTGATAAAATGGTTACTTGATTATTATTTCATGTGCTCCTTTAGTTACTAAGGATATGAGAGTTGGTTTTATCTTATACACATAGATTTCTATTATATCCTTAATCTATTGTTAAAGCAACTAAAGTTGTTATAGTTCTTTTTATAGTTAACTTTGGTCATGTTGATGGATGGTTTCTCACCCTATTAAGTATGGGGTTTTACTCTAAGGTTCTCTTTTGTTTATTAGGTGAAGAATAAGTGGAATGTAGATGTGGGGGAATTCTACTTATGATCACCAAGTGGTTCACAAGTTAAGGTTGGGATATAAGCCTAGGGTTTATGGTGTACTCACAAGATCTCTTTAGGTATGAAAGATTAAGTCTCTACCTAGAGGGCTTAGTTGAATTGATCTCTACTTTACTTCACCTATTCATGGATATAGTCTTGTTCCATTTGATATTAGGTTATCTCACCATTCCAAGAGGAAATGGTTTACAACCTAATACTTTGGTTCAATGGTTGTCCTGGATTCTTAGATAGGTAAAGCTAGGTTTAATATGAATGGTCTCTCTCATTTGGGAAGGCTTGAATAATACTCTAAGTTCCTCTTGAAGATATTGTTGTGATCATATGGATATTTATATCCAAGATTTAGCCCTGAGTTTGTCATTGCTTCTCTAATAAATAAAATAGGACTCTCTCACCTCTCTATGTTTGATGTATAATAACTTGGAATAGAGAGAAATATCTACTTCTGGATTTGATTTCCTTGTCTTACTTCCAAGAATGAAATAATATGACTACCATGAGTTCATGGTAGGATCATGGATTTGTTTAAGACATGGAAAAGATAAGTTAGGAATAGTTACTCCAATTATTGTTACTTGATTTCCAATTAAATGGATGTTCATATGTTGTGGCAAGGATTACCATATTATAATCTTTTATAAGATCAAGCAATTGATCATTGAGTAGAGTATGGTTGTGTTGATTAATAGTTCCATTTGATCTAACCCCTTAGATCAAATCATCTCTACCCTAAAACAATGTTTTAACCAAAGTCACATTGAGGTTTATAGCGCTTGACTTGATGAGCTACTTCAATTCCACCAAGGTCAAGTGAAACTTCAGTTACTGTGACTGTTTACTTTAAAGCGCGAAAATTCCCCAGATTTTCTATGCATGAATGCAATGCACACATCTGTTTCCTCTATTTTTTGTAACCCGAATACCTGGGATATTACATAACCTGAAGGTGGACTTTTTAGGCATAGATGCATGCTGGATAGCGGTCTATGTACTTTGTCGTAATGCCCAATTAAATCTCACAATACTCATCATAATATGTATGTGCATGGTCATGCCCTCTTTATTTGTCAATTGCCCAACTGTAATTTGTTCACCCAACATGCTGTTTATCTTATGGGAGAGACACCTCTAGTGAACTGTGGACCCCGGTCCAATTCTCTTTACTGAAATACAATCTACTGCAATAATGTTCTACTGTTTTCTGCAAACAATCATCATCCACACTATACATCTAATCCTTTGTTACAGCAAGCCGGTGAGATTGACAACCTCGCTGTTTCGTTGGGGCAAAGTACTTGGTTTGTGTTGTGCAGGTTCCACGTTGGCGCCGGAATCCCTGGTGTTGCGCCGCACTACATCTCGCCGGCATCAACCTTCAACGTGCTTCTTGACTCCTACTAGTTCGATAAACCTTGGTTTCTAACTGAGGGAAACTTACTGCTGTACACATCACACCTTCCACTTGGGGTTCCCAACGGTCGCGTGGTGTACGCGTGTCTAGCTAAATTTCAGGCGCCGTTGCCGGGGAGATCAAGACACGCTGCAAGGGGAGTCTCCACATCCCAATCTCTTTACTTTGTTTTTGTCTTGCTTAGTTATATTTACTACTTTGTTTGCTGCACTAAATCAAAATATAAAAAAAATTAGTTGCTAGTTTTACTTTACTTGCTATCTTGTTTGCTATATGAAAAACACAAAAAATTAGTTACTTGCATTTACTTTACTTATTTCATCATGTTTCCTCCTAAGTTTGTTCTTAAAGATGTACCGGTAGGCCGAGGGTCTATCCTTGGGAAAGATAATATAGAAGATTTTTTCACTCATATTAGTACGGTTGAAGATTTTGAAGATAGACACTTGGTAGAACTTGCTCCTACTTATGAAATTGCTGTTGCTTCTTTAGTACACGCGTTAGAAGCTAGATTTGTTAATCTTAATCCTGTGATTCAACATATGTTTCTTACACTCAGTGATATGGAAGAAGGAGAAAAAAAGATTTTGTATTAGAAACTCTTCTTAGAGAATTTGGTGGTCTAGCAAGAGAGGCTAGAAAGGTCTTTGCTAAATATAATATGCTTGGTTCTTGCACCAATTTTGTTAGTCTCCTTGAAAAGATGGACATGGATAGAATAAGGTACACTAATAATATTAATGATGGTGGGGAGATCAAAGCATCAATACCATGTAAGCTCCTAGCAATGCATGAAGCACTAGAAAATAACTATGCTTGGCTTGTTCCTGAAAATTTGTTTGATGAGAATAGCAAGCCCAAGGCTAATGAAAAGGGAGACGCTAAAACTTATGTATCCAATATACTATGCTTGGCTGAGAAAACTCCAAACCCCGCTGTAGATGCACCATCCTTTGATAACACTTGATACACACTTTCTGCGCCTAGCTGAAAGGCGTTAAAGAAAAGCGCTTATGGGAGACAACCCATGGTTTTTACTGCAGTACTTTGTTTTTATTTTGTGTCTTGGAAGTTTTTTACTACTGTAGCAACCTCTCCTTATCTTAGTTTAGTGTTTTGTTGTGCCAAGTAAAGTCGTTGATAGTAAAGTTCATACTAGATTTGGATTACTGCGCAGAAACAGATTTCTTTGCTGTCACGAATCTGGGCAAAATTCTCTGTAGGTAACTCAGAAAATTATGCCAATTTATGTGAGTGATCCTCAGATATGTACGCAACTTTAATTCAATTTGAGCATTTTCATTTGAGCAAGTCTGGTGCCTCGATAAAATTCGTTAATACGAACTGTTCTGTTTTTGACAGATTCTGCCTTTTATTTCGCATTGCCTGTTTTGTTATGTTCGATGGATATTTCGATTCCGTTGACTTTCAGTAGCTTTGTGCAATGTCCAAAAGTGTTAAGAATGATCATGTCACCTCTGGACATGTATATTTTGATTGTGCACTAACCCTCTAATGAGTTGTTCTAAGTTTGGTGTGGAGGAAGTTTTCAAGGATCAAGAGAGGGAGATGATACAACATGATCAAGGAGATTGAAAGATCTAAGCTTGGGGATGCCCCGGTGGTTCACCCCTGCATATATCAAGAAGACTCAAGCGTCTAAGCTTGGGGATGCCCAAGGCATCCCCTTCTTCATCGACAGCATTATCAGGTTCCTCCCCTGAAACTATATTTTTATTCCATCACATCTTATGTGCTTTTCTTGGAGCGTCGGTTTGTTTTTTGTTTTTTGTTTTGTTTGAATAAAATGGATCCTAGCATTCTTTGTGTGGGAGAGAGACACGCTCCGCTGTAGCATATGGACAAATATGTCCTTAGGCTTTACTCATAATATTCATGGCAAAGTTTCTTCTTCGTTAAATTGTTGTATGGTTGGAAACGGGAAATGTTGCATGTGGTAATATATAATAAAATACTTGTAGGACATTGAGCTTTGATAACTTGATTCTTTGCAAATGTTTTGAGATATTTAGATGGTAAGGCTTGCTGGATAAATGAGTTAAAATTAGTAGTGGATTGTTGTCTTTAAGCTTGTGCCGTACTACAAACTCTATTTAAATAGTTGAAGGCGTAGTTGGACTTGATAGCTTTCCATGTCTGAGAGTTCATCGTAATAACTAAGTTGTGCTGAAGGTCGAGGGAGCTAGCGGGGTACTTGTGCCACCATGAATGGCCCTCCTTGGAGTAAATTTTAATCATGCTCTTAATGATGAACCTGCTAGTTGTTTGCAATAAGCATGTGAGTTCTTTTTGACTAATGTTAAGCTACGGTTTTTGGCACTTCCACCATCCAAATTTGCTAGCCTCTTCGGTACTGTGCATTGCCTTTTGCTCACATTGAGAATTGTGCATACTTCGCCGGTACATCCAAACCCGTGGGAGAACTTTCTCTTGTTCTCCTACACATAAGCCCATACATCTCCTCAAAACAGCCACCATACCTACCTACCACAGCATTTCCATAGCTGTTCCGAGATATATTGCCATGCAACATCCATTTTTACATTACATGCCATGTTTTCATTTATTATTTATATATTGCTTTGCATGATCATATACAGCTGATGTGTGGTTTACCCATGTTACGCTAGATCATTGCACATCCTGCTACACTGGCAGAGGCATACAGTTTCATACATCATGTTTCATTCATTATGAGTTATTTGTACCAAAAAGTGTGTTGTCATATTAGGATGTTGCCCCTAAAAATGAAAAGAGCCGTGGAGGCCATCAAAAAGAAAAAGAAAAAAAAGAAAGAAAAAAAATGAAAAGAAAGAAAAAAAAGAAAAAGAAAAAAAAGAGAATAAAGAAAAAGGGGGCAGCATTACTATCTTTTATCCACACTTGTGCTCATGTTTTAGCACCCGCATTATTCATAGTCATCATTTGTGCTCATGTTCAGCACCTACATTCATATGAGAGAGTTTTCATGTTTTACTAGTATAACTATGTGGGGAATTTACACTATAGAACTTGGGTTGTATATTCCAATGATGAGCCTCCTCAAAAGTGCTCTAGGTCTTCGTGAGCAACCAAGTTGGATGCACCCCCACTAGTTCCATTGGAGAGCTTTCATACACATATAGCTCTATGTGCATCCGTTGCATGGCAATCACTACTCCTTGCATAGCTTCGATCATAAGGCTTCCTCTTGTCTAATGGTCATTTACAGCTTTGCAAGCCTTTCTTCCATTTGGCCTTCCAAACCCCCATTAACGTTCTTTATGCCATAACATCCTGGTGCTAATACCAAATGCTTGCGCTCACCGGTTGAGTAGACTTCAAAACAGTTGATTCATGATTTTCATGTTTATGTTTACTTGACTGAATCCTTCTTATGTTGTGAAAATTTACTTGATGCTTGGAATGAAGGATAGAACTTCTATGCTGAATACTTAATACATCTTTAATGAACTTTGTACGGTTGCATGTCTCTAAAGCAATAGTTCATGAAAACTTCTAGCTTGTCTAACTCTTGCATTATCATCTCTTATGTCAATATAGATACTTGCTTTGAATGATTTGATCTCAGCTCATATGCTTTACAAATAGTATGATCAAGGTTATGATGGCATGTCACTCCAGAAATTATCTTTGTTTATCGTTTACCTGCTCGGGACGAGCAGGAACTAAGCTTGGGGATGCTGATATGTCTCCGACGTATCGATAATTTCTTATGTTCCATGCCACATTATTGATGTTATCTACATGTTTTATGCACACTTTATGTCATATTCGTGCATTTTCTGGAACTAACCTATTAACAAGATGCCGAAGTGCCAGTTGCTGTTTTCTGCTGTTTTTGGTTTCAGAAATCCTAGTAAAGAAATATTCTCGGAATTGGACGAAATCAACGCCCAGGGTCCTATTTTGCCACGAAGCTTCCAGAAGACCGAAGAGGAGACGAAGTGGGGCCACGAGGTGGCCAGACTATAGGGCGGCGCGGCCCAGGTCTGGGCCGCACCGACCTGTAGTGTGGGCCCCTCGTGTGGCCCCCTGACCTGCCCTTCCGCCTACAAATAGCCTTCGTCGTGAAACCCCCAGTACCGAGAGCCACGATACGGAAAACCTTACTGAGACGCCGCCGCCGCCAATCCCATCTCGGGGGATTCAGGAGATCGCCTCCGGCACCCTGCCGAAGAGGGGAATCATCTCCCGGAGGACTCTACGCCGCCATGGTCGCCTCCGGAGTGATGTGTGAGTAGTCTACCCCTGGACTATGGGTCCATAGCAGTAGCTAGATGGTTGTCTTCTCCCCATTGTGCTTAATTGTCGGGTCTTGTGAGCTGCCGAACATGATCAAGATCATCTATCTGTAATTCTATATGTTGCGTTTGTTGGGATCCGATGAATAGAGAATACTTGTTATGTTGATTATCAAATTCATGTCTATGTGTTGTTTATGATCTTGCATGCTCTCCGTTACTAGTAGATGCTCTGGCCAAGTAGATGCTTGTAACTCCAAGAGGGAGTATTTATGCTCGATAGTGGGTTCATGTCTCCGTGAATCTGGGGAAGTGACAGAAATCTCTAAGATTATGGATGTGCTGTTGCCACTAGGGATAAAACATTGGTGCTATGTTCGAGGATGTAGTTACTGATTACATTACGCGCAATACTTAATGCAATTGTCTGTTGTTAGCAACTTAATACTGGAGGGGGTTCGGATGATAACCTGAAGGTGGACTTTTTAGGCATAGATGCATGCTGGATAGCGGTCTATGTACTTTGTCGTAATGCCCAATTAAATCTCACAATACTCATCATAATATGTATGTGCATGGTCATGCCCTCTTTATTTGTCAATTGCCCAACTGTAATTTGTTCACCCAACATGATGTTTATCTTATGGGAGAGACACCTCTAGTGAACTGTGGACCCCGGTCCAATTCTCTTTACTGAAATACAATCTACTGCAATAATGTTCTACTGTTTTCTGCAAACAATCATCATCCACACTATACATCTAATCCTTTGTTACAGCAAGCCGGTGAGATTGACAACCTCGCTGTTTCGTTGGGGCAAAGTACTTGGTTTGTGTTGTGCAGGTTCCACGTTGGCGCCGGAATCCCTGGTGTTGCGCCGCACTACATCTCGCCGGCATCAACCTTCAACGTGCTTCTTGACTCCTACTAGTTCGATAAACCTTGGTTTCTAACTGAGGGAAACTTACTGCTGTACACATCACACCTTCCACTTGGGGTTCCCAACGGTCGCGTGTTGTACGCGTGTCTAGCTAAATTTCAGGCGCCGTTGCCGGGGAGATCAAGACACGCTGCAAGGGGAGTCTCCACATCCCAATCTCTTTACTTTGTTTTTGTCTTGCTTAGTTATATTTACTACTTTGTTTGCTGCACTAAATCAAAATACAAAAAAAATTAGTTGCTAGTTTTACTTTACTTGCTATCTTGTTTGCTATATGAAAAACACAAAAAATTAGTTACTTGCATTTACTTTACTTATTTCATCATGTTTCCTCCTAAGTTTGTTCTTAAAGATGTACCGGTAGGCCGAGGGTCTATCCTTGGGAAAGATAATATAGAAGATTTTTTCACTCATATTAGTACGGTTGAAGATTTTGAAGATAGACACTTGGTAGAACTTGCTCCTACTTATGAAATTGCTGTTGCTTCTTTAGTACACGCGTTAGAAGCTAGATTTGTTAATCTTAATCCTGTGATTCAACATATGTTTCTTACACTCAGTGATATGGAAGAAGGAGAAAAGAAAGATTTTGTATTAGAAACTCTTCTTAGAGAATTTGGTGGTTTAGCAAGAGAGGCTAGAAAGGTCTTTGCTAAATATAATATGCTTGGTTCTTGCACCAATTTTGTTAGTCTCCTTGAAAAGATGGACATGGATAGAATAAGGTACACTAATAATATTAATGATGGTGGGGAGATCAAAGCATCAATACCATGTAAGCTCCTAGCAATGCATGAAGCACTAGAAAATAACTATGCTTGGCTTGTTCCTGAAAATTTGTTTGATGAGAATAGCAAGCCCAAGGCTAATGAAAAGGGAGACGCTAAAACTTATGTATCCAATATACTATGCTTGGCTGAGAAAACTCCAAACCCCGCTGTAGATGCACCATCCTTTGATAACACTTGATACACACTTTCTGCGCCTAGCTGAAAGGCGTTAAAGAAAAGCGCTTATGGGAGATAACCCATGGTTTTT
Source organism: Lolium perenne (assembly GCF_019359855.2). Lineage (NCBI taxonomy): Eukaryota > Viridiplantae > Streptophyta > Magnoliopsida > Poales > Poaceae > Lolium > Lolium perenne. The sequence continues at coordinate 121,018,441 of NC_067250.2, read as the reverse complement.
ACTGCAGTACTTTGTTTTTATTTTGTGTCTTGGAAGTTGTTTACTACTGTAGCAATATCTCCTTATCTTAGTTTAGTGTTTTGTTGTGCCAAGTAAAGTCGTTGATAGTAAAGTTCATACTAGATTTGGATTACTGCGCAGAAACAGATTTCTTTGCTGTCACGAATCTGGGCAAAATTCTCTGTAGGTAACTCAGAAAATTATGCCAATTTACGTGAGTGATCCTCAGATATGTACGCAACTTTAATTCAATTTGAGCATTTTCATTTGAGCAAGTCTGGTGCCTCGATAAAATTCGTCAATACGAACTGTTCTGTTTTTGACAGATTCTGCCTTTTATTTCGCATTGCCTGTTTTGTTATGTTCGATGGATATTTCGATTCCGTTGACTTTCATTAGCTTTGTGCAATGTCCAGAAGTGTTAAGAATGATCATGTCACCTCTGAACATGTATATTTTGATTGTGCACTAACCCTCTAATGAGTTGTTCTAAGTTTGGTGTGGAGGAAGTTTTCAAGGATCAAGAGAGGGAGATGATACAACATGATCAAGGAGAGTGAAAGATCTAAGCTTGGGGATGCCCCGGTGGTTCACCCCTGCATATATCAAGAAGACTCAAGCGTCTAAGCTTGGGGATGCCCAAGGCATCCCCTTCTTCATCGACAGCATTATCAGGTTCCTCCCCTGAAACTATATTTTTATTCCATCACATCTTATGTGCTTTTCTTGGAGCGTCGGTTTGTTTTTTGTTTTTTGTTTTGTTTGAATAAAATGGATCCTAGCATTCTTTGTGTGGGAGAGAGACACGCTCCGCTGTAGCATATGGACAAATTTGTCCTTAGGATTTACTCATAATATTCATGGCAAAGTTTCTTCTTCGTTAAATTGTTGTATGGTTGGAAACGGGAAATGTTGCATGTGGTAATATATAATAAAATACTTGTAGGACATTGAGCTTTGATAACTTGATTCTTTGCAAATGTTTTGAGATATTTAGATGGTAAGGCTTGCTGGATAAATGAGTTAAAATTAGTAGTGGATTGTTGTCTTTAAGCTTGTGCCGTACTACAAACTCTATTTAAATAGTTGAAGGCGTAGTTGGACTTGATAGCTTTCCATGTCTGAGAGTTCATCGTAATAACTAAGTTGTGCTGAAGGTCGAGGGAGCTAGCGGGGTACTTGTGCCACCATGAACGGCCCTCCTTGGAGTAAATTTTAATCATGCTCTTAATGATGAACCTGCTAGTTGTTTGCAATAAGCTTGTGAGTTCTTTTTGACTAATGTTAAGCTACGGTTTTTGGCACTTCCACCATCCAAATTTGCTAGCCTCTTCGGTACTGTGCATTTCCTTTTGCTCACATTGAGAATTGTGCATACTTCGCCGGTACATCCAAACCCGTGGGAGAACTTTCTCTTGTTCTCCTACACATAAGCCCATACATCTCCTCAAAACAGCCACCATACCTACCTACCACAGCATTTCCATAGCTGTTCCGAGATATATTGCCATGCAACATCCATTTTTACATTACATGCCATGTTTTCATTTATTATTTATATATTGCTTTGCATGATCATATACAGCTGATGTGTGGTTTACCCATGTTACGCTAGATCATTGCACATCCTGCTACACTGGCAGGGGCATACAGTTTCATACATCATGTTTCATTCATTATGAGTTATTTCTACCAAAAAGTGTGTTGTCATATTAGGATGTTGCCCCTAAAAATGAAAAGAGCCGTGGAGGCCATCAAAAAGAAAAAGAAAAAAAAGAAAGAAAAAAAATGAAAAGAAAGAAAAAAAAAAGGAAAAGAAAAAGAAAAAAAAAGAGAATAAAGAAAAAGGGGGCAGCATTACTATCTTTTATCCACACATGTGCTCATGTTTTAGCACCCGCATTATTCATAGTCATCATTTGTGCTCATGTTCAGCACCTACATTCATATGAGAGAGTTTTCATGTTTTACTAGTATAACTATGTGGGAAATTTACACTATAGAACTTGGGTTGTATATTCCAATGATGAGCCTCCTCAAAAGTGCTCTAGGTCTTCGTGAGCAACCAAGTTGGATGCACCCCCACTAGTTCCATTGGAGAGCTTTCATACACATATAGCTCTATGTGCATCCGTTGCATGGCAATCACTACTCCTTGCATAGCTTCGATCATAAGGCTTCCTCTTGTCTAATGGTCATTTACAGCTTTGCAAGCCTTTCTTCCATTTGGCCTTCCAAACCCCCATTAACGTTCTTTATGCCATAACATCCTGGTGCTAATACCAAATGCTTGTGCTCACCGGTTGAGTAGACTTCAAAACAGTTGATTCATGACGTTCATGTTTATGTTTACTTGACTGAATCCTTCTTATGTTGTGAAAATTTACTTGATGCTTGGAATGAAGGATAGAACTTCTATGCTGAATACTTAATACATCTTTAATGAACTTTGTACGGTTGCATGTCTCTAAAGCAATAGTTCATGAAAACTTCTAGCTTGTCTAACTCTTGCATTATCATCTCTTATGTCAATATAGATACTTTCTTTGAATGATTTGATCTCAGCTCATATGCTTTACAAATAGTATGATCAAGGTTATGATGGCATGTCACTCCAGAAATTATCTTTGTTTACCGTTTACCTGCTCGGGACGAGCAGGAACTAAGCTTGGGGATGCTGATACGTCTCCGACGTATCGATAATTTCTGATGTTCCATGCCACATTATTGATGTTATCTACATGTTTTATGCACACTTTATGTCATATTCGTGCATTTTCTGGAACTAACCTATTAACAAGATGCCGAAGTGCCAGTTGCCGTTTTCTGCTGTTTTTGGTTTCAGAAATCCTAGTAAAGAAATATTCTCGGAATTGGACGAAATCAACGCCCAGGTTCCTATTTTGCCACGAAGCTTCCAGAAGACCGAAGAGGAGACGAAGTGGGGCCACGAGGTGGCCAGACTATAGGGCGGCGCGGCCCAGGTCTTGGCCGCACCGACCTGTAGTGTGGGCCCCTCGTGTGGCCCCCTGACCTGCCCTTCCGCCTACAAATAGCCTTCGTCGCGAAACCCCCAGTACCGAGAGCCACGATACGGAAAACCTTACTGAGACGCCACCGCCGCCAATCCCATCTCGGGGGATTCAGGAGATCGCCTCCGGCACCCTGCCGGAGAGGGGAATCATCTCCCGGAGGACTCTACGCCGCCATGGTCGCCTCCGGAGTGATGTGTGAGTAGTCTACCCCTGGACTATGGGTCCATAGCAGTAGCTAGATGGTTGTCTTCTCCCCATTGTGCTTAATTGTCAGGTCTTGTGAGCTGCCGAACATGATCAACATCATCTATCTGTAATTCTATATGTTGCGTTTGTTGGGATCTGATGAATAGAGAATACTTGTTATGTTGATTATCAAATTCATGTCTATGTGTTGTTTATGATCTTGCATGCTCTCCGTTACTAGTAGATGCTCTGGCCAAGTAGATGCTTGTAACTCCAAGAGGGAGTATTTATGCTCGATAGTGGGTTCATGTCTCCGTGAATCTGGGGAAGTGACAGAAATCTCTAAGATTATGGATGTGTTGTTGCCACTAGGGATAAAACATTGGTGCTATGTTCGAGGATGTAGTTACTGATTACATTACGCGCAATACTTAATGCAATTGTCTGTTGTTAGCAACTTAATACTGGAGGGGGTTCGGATGATAACCTGAAGGTGGACTTTTTAGGCATAGATGCATGCTGGATAGCGGTCTATGTACTTTGTCGTAATGCCCAATTAAATCTCACAATACTCATCATAATATGTATGTGCATGGTCATGCCCTCTTTATTTGTCAATTGCCCAACTGTAATTTGTTCACCCAACATGCTGTTTATCTTATGGGAGAGACACCTCTAGTGAACTGTGGACCCCGGTCCAATTCTCTTTACTGAAATACAATCTACTGCAATAATGTTCTACTGTTTTCTGCAAACAATCATCATCCACACTATACATCTAATCCTTTGTTACAGCAAGCCGGTGAGATTGACAACCTCGCTGTTTCGTTGGGGCAAAGTACTTGGTTTGTGTTGTGCAGGTTCCACGTTGGCGCCGGAATCCCTGGTGTTGCGCCGCACTACATCTCGCCGCCATCAACCTTCAACGTGCTTCTTGACTCCTACTGGTTCGATAAACCTTGGTTTCTAACTGAGGGAAACTTACTGCTGTACGCATCACACCTTCCACTTGGGGTTCCCAACGGTCGCGTGATGTACGCGTGTCACTCCTTGCGTATGATTTGGGTGGTGACGAGGTGGAGGAGGAGGTCAATGATGAGGACGGTGAGGAGGACGACGAGGGGTTGGAGGAGGTCGATCCAGGAGCATATGATGAGGCCAAGGCAAAGAAGAGGAGGGCCATCAACAACAGCGTGATCGAAGACATGGTCTTGTGCAAGGCGTGGTCACAAGTGTCACTTGATACGATCAACGGCACGGATCAAACCGGGAAGCGCTATTGGATTAGAATTGAGGACATGTTTTTCAAGCTTTTGCCTCCCGTGGAGAATCCGGTGGAGCGCACCTATAGATCACTACAAGGACGGTGGGATGTGATCAAGTCTTCTTGTAGCCGTTGGAGTGGAGCATTGGAGCAAGTCCAAGCTCTACCTTTACCAAGTGATAGAACCATATATGAAATTGAATCCATTGCAATGGAAAGGTACAAGGAAATTGCTGGCTCCAAAGGGAAAGCATTCAATCTTCAACATTGTTGAAAGTTTCTTAAGAATATGGAGAAGTGGAAGTAGAGGGAGGAAGAAGCAAAAACACAAAAGGGAGCGTTGCTTAAGTTAGATGAGAATGATGACAAAGGAGTAAGGAACAAGGGGAGGCCGGATGGAAACAAGAAGGCAAAAGAGTGGATCAAAATTGAGAAAGCAAATGCCAACTTGGCATCCAAAATTGAAGAGATGACAAAGTCAAAGGAATCAACCGCAATGAAAATCTTGGAGGCAAAAATGCTCATGAAGGATAAGAAGAATGAGATGAAGCAAGAAAGGTGGAAGGGGATCCGTGACTTGGAGGAGAGGAAGATTGCTCTAGAGGATAAGAAAACAAGTGTCGAGCTTCTTGCCGAGGAGAATCGAACAATGACGATGGATACAAGCTTGATGGATGCATTCACTAGAGAGTGGTGGGACTTGAGGAGGATGAAGATCATCGCAAGGCGGAGGCAAGCCATGGTTCAAACTACATTCGGTGAAGGTGCTATAGCGGGTAGTGGTGCCACATTAGGTGGAGGCACTTCGGAGGAAGGCGGTGCGGCTTGATCGTGCCATGCATTGATGTGTTGATATTTTTTGGGTGTGATTTGATGCGAACATGTTTGCAAACATTGTCTTAAAATTGTCGCACATGCTTTCATAAACAATCAAAATTCAGTTATGCTATATGGTTTCATTTTACAGTCCACGACGCATATTGTTTCCTGGTTTGCGTTTATGGTAGCTGCACTACGCTGGCTCTCGCTTCCACCGAAATCATGTTTTCTGCGAAATGAACTTGTCTGTTTACATTTCGAGTTTTAGGTTGCTGCTAGAGCTGCTCTAACAGCAGCAAATCCCGCCCTTTTTCCTGCGGCTACCAACAAAAGAAAGGGCATTCAGATTGAGAAGTGCGGGATTGGGCATTGCGGGTTGATGAGCAATTCATACCTCTAGCAACACCGAACTATGGTCAACATCACGGCGCCGGCAACGCTACTAGGGAGCTCCACCAACCCGGCCAGGGCCTCCGGCATGAGGAACTGGTGATGATGAAGGCGCACGGGGACGGAGCGGCGATACCAGGTGATGACGTTGGGACTTCAAGTGCAGAGTGTTGTGTCAGGAGAGTATTTTTCCACAAGGGTGAGTCTGGACAAAGAGTATTCTCTTCTCCCTTCTTCTAGCAATCCTGCAAGTAAAATAAATGCCTTGTGTCCCCAACTCCACAGTGTGGTTGTCAAGCACAATATTTCGTGTACGTAAATAAATACAAGTAAAAATAAAGCAAATAAAACTAGACTATATAAAATAACAAAGTTAAAAAACTGTAAAGGGTTGATTTTTTGTGTGTTTTGGATGAAAATAAGAAAAGTAAATATTTTTGTATTTTCGGATTAAAATAGTGCAACAAATAGAAAACAATATAAAAGCAATATAAAGGTGTTTCTTATGATGAAAAGTGGACCGAGGTTCATGGGTTCACTTGACTATTCCCTCTTTAAGTTGCAGTGGATAAATAGTAATTCATCAATGAGATATGAAGATGCAAATAATAGTATGTGTAAGATCAGAATTAATATGGACATCACGTTCTAACATAGAGATGATGCAACACATCTCTCTTATACTCCACGAGAAAGGGAAAACTCCATGCAATCTTGTATCAAGAATTAACAGAGCATAGTCGTAAGTACTTTGACATTAAGTGTGAATATCAAATATTCTATCTTGAACAAACAAGATCATCACTACGGTCACGTGACAAACATAGAATATGCATTCACTTTATCCCTAATGAGGTAGCAAAAGAGAAGGCCAAGGCCATAATAGATCTTGAAAATATTGTCACTATCCAATCACTAAAACCATGCTACTCCATCTAATACACACATCACCCCACACACGCTCTTGCATAGATATTGGATCAGAACAAATACTTAAGAAAGGGATACATAATATGTATCTATCAATAATATTACACATAATATGATCAGATCTCATAACACAATATCATAGAATAAGGATTCACCACATAGGTATTACAAATATGGCCATAATCATGTGAGGCAACTCATATGGCACTAAGAACTATGAAGAACATGAGAGAAGTAGATCAAGCTACTTCCACAAACCCGTAGTCCAGAGGTGGACTACTCTCCCTTGATCATGGCGGTGATGATGAACACGTTGGAGAAGATGGAGATCCCTCCGGTGGTGATCCCGACGGAGTTTCCCCCTCCAATCTTCTTTGCAGCAGCCTCCATTTTCGTGTTTGTGTGTTTGTGCGGCGCTCTCCTCCCGAGAACCCTTCGGCACCATATATATACTGATTTTTAGGTCAATCGGTGGGCAAAAGAATCAGGGCAATCGGACGATCGACGGCCGCAAGGCCCTGGGTGGCGCCCCCTAAGTGATTGGGCGCGCCACCTTATGTCTTTCGGGCCTCAGGCCCATCCAGGGCCTCTACAAAGTTCCAGATTGCTTCTCCCGGTGAAAAAGTGATACTCCGAAAATTCTAGGTCAATTTGACTCCGTATAGGTCTCTAAAAGTGAAAAATACGCAAAACAGGGTTTTCCTGTTCTTCAGAGTTATAAACCAAATAAAGGGGATCATTGGTATCCCCATAAATCATTGTAAAACATGTCATTATCATCATATATGTTGCAAATATGTGGGAATTCAATATGATAAAGTAAAAAAGTTCATGTATGCATTTTACATGCATCAACATTTCCAAGCTTAACATATACTCGTCCCGAGCATGAAGGTGATAAAACTAACATAAACTTTGGAGTTTATAACATATAGCTTCTAAATAATCATGCAAAGTATCACAAGGTTCAGTTAATAAAGAATGATAATAAGTAATATGAACTCTTCAAGTGGTAACTCTTACATTCTACAAAGCATGCATAATTGTAAATTGCATTGTAAGAAACATGAATGATAAGTAGTATGAATCATAAAGCATGCTTAGACGAATTCTATTGAAATGTTGGAAGACTTTTTGTACTCTCTTTTTAGGAATATTTCTTTTGACTCTTGAACACAAGAAAGTAAGCAGGGAATGTATGTGCTAAACCTCCAATAAAATAAAAAATAGAGAGCATAAAACATGGTTTTCAGCTATGCAATTCATGTCAACAATAATAATAAGGATGGGGTACCAAGTACCTCACGTATGAAGATATCTATGTGTCATAAGTTTGACCTCTTATGAGTAAGGGATTTCTATTTTCGTGCCCCTGATTCGTTAGTTGTGCTCAGTTTTCTCCAGCCTCTTAACTTTTCCTCAATTTTCCTCTCCCTCTAGTTTGAAACCCCTCGCAGACGCTCGGACGGGAGGGTTGCCGTCAGGTCAGAGGCCTTACCTTTACCGTTAATCTGACGGGTGGGGCTGCACAGAGGGCAGTTCCTCTCTGACCGTCTCGTGCTGATGGGTAGCCATCCATCTATCGCTGACGCGTGGGCCGTTTTATTTCCTGATTGTGTACGCGGTGCTGCCAATGACAAATGGGGCCGCTCTATAGGGCTGCCGCAGCCAATGACTAGTGGGGTCGTCTATTTTTCAGGAAAAGACATATATAGCCGCTCTGTGGGACTGCTGCAGCCAATGACCAGTGGAGTCGTCTATTTATTTAGAGAAAATCATATATTGCCGCTCTGTGGGGCCTCCACAGCCAATGACCGTTGGGGTCGTCTATTTATTTAGAGAATATCATATAGAGTCGCTATGTGGGGCCGCCTCAGCCAATGGCAGGTGACTATTTTCGTGGCTTAATCTAAAGTGAATCTTATGGTAAACATGGTGCATCCCGACGGTGACCTAGCAGTGGCGGCGAGCATAGCCATTCTGACCATGCCAATATCGGCATTGGCATCGGCATCGTTTGGAGGCTGTGGTGCTCGAATCATGGTAGAAATTGTGATTTTATTTTTTACATTCATAATATATAGAAAATAGCTAGATCTCTAAATCGATGCATATGAAGATACATATATATTCTTGGTCATAATCCCCTTATCTAAAGGGGATGGATGCATGGCTTCACGTCGTCGTCGCTTTCATTGTCAGTATCTTCGTCGTCCGAGTAGTAGTACTTCCTGCACATTGTTCCGTCGAACACCTTCACTGTGAACACATCATCGCCTTCATATTTGAAGTGTACGAAGCAGCCGAAATCCACACCATGCTCGATGGCGACATTCTCCCAGCCCTTGTCGAGGTACATCCGGCCTTGTCCGTCAAATAGGACCTCCACGGTCCAGAGACGAGGACCGCAGTCAGCTGCTCGCAGGTACACCTTAGCTGGCTCCTGGCCATCAAGATTGTCGGCAAACTTTTTTGAGAGAGCCTTCAAAGAGATCGAGCGCCGATCGTTTGAAATTAAAGGTTTTTTAGAACATGCCCATAATTAATCACATGCATCATATATGTGGGAACGCGTACCTACCTTCTTGACCAAAGGGTCTTCATAGATGACGTTGAAGAACTCCTCTATGATCAATGGCAGTGTTGACGGTGGTGGTGGTGGCAATGATGATGATCCACCGCCCCGGCCGCCCCTTCCCCTTCCCCTTCCGGTCGGTGTCTGCGACATGGAAGCCATGGCAATGGATCAAGTGTATGTGAACAAAGAAGAGAGAGGCAGAACCTATTGACACAAGGGATGGCTGTTGTGGGGGTTTATAAAGGAGAGATGACCGTTGTGAGAGTTTACACAATAAATTAAGGAGGAGATGACCGTTGTGGGGTTTACACAATAAATTAAGGAGAAGATGACCGTTGTGGGGGTTTGTATCTCAACAAAAAAATAATGCGGACTATCTTGACGGAAATGGAACTTCGTGATATAGTTTATCATTTTACCGTGAAAAGTAATGCCTAAAAGAAATGGTAATTCGTGATAGTTTATCATTTTACCGTAATGGCTACAAGAAATCGGTGATTGTTTATCATTTTTAGCGTGAAAAGTACTCCCTCCGGTCTCTTTGACTCGGATTCAGTACAACTTTATACTAAATTTGAGTCAATTAAATAAGATCGGAGGGATGGCTACAAGAAATCCGTGATGGTTCAACACTTTTTGCGTGAAAAGTAATGACTACAAGAAATGGGTGATGGTTTATCATTTTTTGCGTGAAAAGTAATGGCTACAACAAATCGGTGATTGTTTATCATTTTTTGCGTGAAAAGTAATGGCTACAACAAATCGGTGATGGTTTATCATTTTTTGCGTGAAAAGTAATGGCTACAACAAATCGGTAATGGTTTATCATTTTTTGCATGAAAAATAATGCATAAAAGAGTTTACAATTTAGCGCGTGAAAAATAATGCAGAAAACCAAACTTTAGCGTCCTGGGTGGAAGCTAACCGCCGACAGAGAGAGAGAGAGGGTGGTGGACCCGACCAGAGAGAGAGAGGGGTTATCTTGCCCGTTAGATCATACGATCAACGATGGGCGGGCACGATCCGCGTGACATGGGCTAGACCAATAAGGCAATGTTGGACGTCTGTGAGAATTTGTGAAGGGAGAGGGCAAAACTGAGTATTATCAAGAAACCAAGGGCACCTGAGTAGTAAACAGACTAAGGGATTCAAATATGAGAGTTAAAATGGAAAATGCGTGTTTTGTACAATGAAACCCATCTTGGCCTACCTCAAACTATTTGCAATACAAATATACATGAGTGTGAGAATTGTAACCTCATTCAAACAAAGTATGTTTTGGGGAAAGCTGTTTTGGGAAGGGCTTAATTGTGGAAAGCCATGCATCTTCATAGCTACTAGGTGATTTGAGAAGTGGCAATTTGTGGTAAAACTTGATTTATCTACGACTGTTATGGTTTCCAACGTGGCAGGTCGCGTAAGAAGACTCCATGAGTAAGTGCCACTCTTTTTTGGATTTTTTTTGCACATTAAATGACTCATTTAACTAGTTGATATCATTTGTTGACTCTCTGTTGACCAGCCACTTGAGGGTAAAACTGAGTATATTGCACTAGCCAGTATTAGCATTCAAGGGGAAAACTGAGCACTGATGTCTACGTTCCCCCTCCTTTCCTGTAGACAGTGTTGGGCCTCCAAGAGCAGAGGTTTGTAGAACAGCAGCAAGTTTTCCCTTAAGTGGATCACCCAAGGTTTATCGAACTCAGGGAGGAAGAGGTCAAAGATATCCCTCTCATGCAACCCTGCAACCACAAAGCAAGAAGTCTCTTGTGTCCCCAACACACCTAATAGGTGCACTAGTTCGGCGAAGAGATAGTGAAATACAGGTGGTATGAATATATATGAGCAGTAGCAACGGTGCCAGAAAATAGCTTGCTGGCATGTAGTTGATGGTGGTAGTATTGCAGCAGTAGTAACGCAGTAAAACAGTAAACAAGCAGCGATAGCAGTATTTAGGAACAAGGCCTAGGGATCATACTTTCACTAGTGGACACTCTCAACATTGATCACATAACAGAATAGATAAATGCATACTCTACACTTTTGTTGGATGATGAACGCATTGCGTAGGATTACACGAACCCTCAATGCCGGAGTTAACAAGCTCCACAATTTGTTCATATTTAGTAACCTTATAGTGTAAGATAGATCAACAGACTAAACCAAGTACTAACATAGCATGCACACTGTCACCTTCATGCATATGTAGGAGGAATAGATCACATCAATATTATCATAGCAATAGTTAACTTCACAATCTACAAGAGATCATGATCATAGCATAAACCAAGTACTAACACGGTGCACACACTGTCACCTTTACACACGTGCAGGAGGAATAGAACTACTTTAATAACTTTGCTAGAGTAGCACATAGATAGTAGTGATACAAAACTCATATGAATCTCAATCATGTAAAGCAGCTCATGAGATCATTGTATTGAGGTACATGGGAGAGAGATGAACCACATAGCTACAGCGAAGCCCTCAGCCTCAGGGGTGGATTACTCCCTCCTCATCATGGAAGCAGCGATGGCGGTGAAGATGGCGGTGAAGACGGCGGTGGAGATGGCTCCGGGGGCAATTCCCCGTCCGGCAGGGTGCCGGAACAGAGAGTTCTGTCCCCCGAATTGGAGTTTCGCGACGGTGGCGGCGCCCCTGGAGTCTTTCTGGAGTTTCGTCAATTGGTACTGCGTTTTTAGGTCGAAAGGGCTTTTATAGGCGAAGAGGCGGCGCAGGGGGGCACCTGGGGGCGCCACACCCTAGGCCGGCGCGGCCTAGGCCTGGCCCGCGCCGCCATGTGGTGTGGTGGCCCCCTGGCCCCTCTCCGACTCTTCTTCGGTGTTCTGGACGCTTCCGGGAAAAATAGGAGGTTTGGCGTTGATTTCGTCCAATTCCGAGAATATTGCCCGAACAGCCTTTCTGGAACCAAAAACAGCAGAAAACAGGAACTGGCACTGTGGCATCTTGTTAATAGGTTAGTTAAGGAAAATGCATGAAAATGATAGAAAGTGTGTAAAAAAGATGTAGGTATTGTAATAAAACAAGCATGGAACATCGGAAATGATAGATACGTTGGCGACGTAGCAGCCGCGCCTAGCTTAGTTCCTACTCGTCCTCGAGTAGGTAAACGATAAAAGATAATTTCTGAGGTGACATGCTACCAACATAATCTTAATCATACCATTGTAAAGCATATGAGATGAATGCAGCGATTCGAAACAATGTAAATGCAATGAGTAAACAAGTGAATCATATAGCAAAGACTTTTCATGAATAGTACTTTCGAGACAAGCATCAATAAGTCTTGCATAAGAGTTACTCATAAAGCAATAAATTCATAGTAGAGACATTGAAGCAACACAATGGAAGATTAAGTTTCAGCGGTTGCTTTCAACTTGTAACATGTATATCTCATGGATAGTTGTCAATGCAAAGCAATATAACAAATGCAATAAGCAAGTATATAAGAATCAATGCACAGTTCACACAAATGTTTGCTTCTTGAGGTGGAGAAAGATAGGTGAACTGACTCAACAATAAAAGTAAAAGAATGGTCCTTCAAAGAGGAAAGCATCGATTGCTATATTTGTGCTAGAGCTTTTATTTTGAAAACATGAAACAATTTTGTCAACGGTAGTAATAAACCATATGTATCATGTAAATTATATCTTACAAGTTGCAAGCCTCATGCATAGTATACTAATAGTGCCCGCACCTTGTCCTAATTAGCTTGGACTACCGGATCATCACAATGCACATGTTTTAACCAAGTGTCACAAAGGGGTACCTCTATGCCGCCTGTACAAAGGTCTAAGGAGAAAGCTCGCATTGGATTTCTCGCTATTGATTATTCTCAACTTAGACATCCATACCGGGACAACATAGACAACAGATAATGGACTCCTCTTTTATGCATAAGCATGTAACAACAATTAATAATTTTCTCATATGAGATTGAGGATATATGTCCAAAACTGAAACTTCCACCATGGATCATGGCTTTAGTTAGCGGCCCAATGTTCTTCTCTAACAATATGCATGCTTAACCATAGGGTGGTAGATCTCTCTTACTTCAGACAAGACGGACATGCATAGCAACTCACATGAAATTCAACAATGAATAGTTGATGGCGTCCCCAGTGAACATGGTTATCGCACAACAAGCAACTTAATAAGAGATAAAGTGCATAATTACATATTCAATACCACAATAGTTTTTAAGCTATTTGTCCCATGAGCTATATATTGCAAAGGTGAATGATGGAATTTTAAAGGTAGCACTCAAGCAATTTACTTTGGAATGGCGGAAAATACCATGTAGTAGGTAGGTATGGTGGACACAAATGGCATAGTGGTTGGCTCAAGTATTTTGGATGCATGAGAAGTATTCCCTCTCGATACAAGGTTTAGGCTAGCAAGGCTATTTGAAACAAACACAAGGATGAACCGGTGCAGCAAAACTCACATAAAAGACATATTGTAAATATTATAAGGCTCTACACCGTCTTCCTTGTTGTTCAAACTCAATACTAGAAATTATCTAGACCTTAGAGAGACCAATTATGCAAACCAAATTTTAGCAAGCTCTATGTATTTCTTCATTAATGGGTGCAAAGTATATGATGCAAGAGCTTAAACATGAGCACAACAATTGCCAAGTATCACATTACCCAAGACATTATAGCAATTACTACATGTATCATTTTCCAATTCCAACCATATAACAATTTAACGAAGAGGAAACTTCGCCATGAATATTATGAGCTAAGAACACATGTGTTCATACGAACCAGCGGAGCGTGTCTCTCTCCCACACAAGCATGATGTAATCCAATTTATTCAAACACAAACAAAAATAAAAGCATACAGACGCTCCAAGTAAAGCACATAAGATGTGACCGAATAAAAATATAGTTTCAAGAGAATGAACCTGATAATTTGTCGATGAAGAAGGGGATGCCTTGGGCATCCCCAAGCTTAGATGCTTGAGTCTTCTTGAAATATGCAGGGATGAACCACCGGGGCATCCCCAAGCTTAGACTTTTCACTCTTCTTGATCATAGTATATCATCCTCCTCTCTTGACCCTTGAAAACTTCCTTCACACAAAACTTCTCATAAACTTCATTAGAGGGGTTAGTACATAATCAAAAACTCACATGTTCAGAGGTGACACAATCATTCTTAACACTTCTGGACATTGCTCAAAGCTACTGGAAGGTAATGGAACAAAGAAATCCACCCAACACAGCGAAAGAAGCAATGCGAAATAAAAGGCAGAATCTGTCAAAACAGAACAGTCCGTAAAGACGAATTTTTAATAAATACTTCCGTTGCTCAGATCAGAAAACTCAAAACTAATGAAAGTTGCGTACATATCTGAGGAACACGCACGTAAATTGGCATATTTTTCTGATTTTTCTACAGAGAAAACAGCCCAGATTCGTGACAGATAGAAATCTGTTTCTGCGCAGAAATCCAAATCTAGTATCAACCTTCGATTAGAGGCTTCACTTGGCACAACAAAACACAAAACTAAGATAAGGAGAGGTTGCTACAGTAGTAAACAACTTCCAAGACACAAATATAAAACAAAGTACTGTAGCAAAATAACACATGGGTTATCTCCCAAGAAGTTCTTTCTTTATAGCCATTAAGATGGGCTCAGCAGTTTTAATGATGCACTCGCAAGAAATAGTATTCGAAGCAAAAGAGAGCATCCAGAGGCAAATTCAAAACACATTTAAGTCTAACATGCTTCCTATGCATAGGAATCTTGTAAATAAACAAGTTCATGAAGAGCAAAGTAGCAAGCATAGGAAGATAAAACAAGTGTAGCTTGAAAAATTTCAGCACATAGAGAGGTGTTTTAGTAACATGAAAATTTCTACAACCATATTTTCCTCTCTCATAATAACTTTCAGTAGTGTCATGAGCAAACTCAACAATATAACCGTCACATAAAGCATTCTTATCATGAGTCTCATGCATAAAATTATTACTCTCCACATAGGAATAATCAATTTTATTAGTTGTAGTGGGAGCAAATTCAACAAAGTAGCTATCATTATTATTCTCATCATCAAATATAGGAGGCATATTGTAATCATAATTAAATTCATCCTCCATAACAGGTGGTAACAAAAGACTACTATCATTATAATCATCATAAATAGGAGGTAAAGTATCATCAAAGAAAATTTTCTCCTCAATGCTTGGGGGACTAAAAAGATCATGAGAACCAGCTTCCCCAAGCTTAGAACTTTCTATATCATTATCAACAATGGTGTTCAAAGCGTTCATACTAATATTACTACCAGCATGCAAATAAGATTCCATAGGTTTTTTAATTTTCGCATCAAACAATCCATGTTTTAAATCAGGAAATAGAATAAGAAGATCATTCTTGTCCATTATGCCAAACTAGTGTAAACAAGAAACAAAAAGTTGCAATTGCAGGATCTAAAGGAAATAGCTTCGAGTACTTACAATGCGCCGGAAAATAGCTTGGTAGCCGAGGTCCGGAGTGTGAGTACCTTTTACCTTTCCTCCCCGGCAACGGCGCCAGAAAAGTGCTTGATGTCTACGTTCCCCCTCCTTTCCTGTAGACAGTGTTGGGCCTCCAAGAGCAGAGGTTTGTAGAACAGCAGCAAGTTTTCCCTTAAGTGGATCACCCAAGGTTTATCGAACTCAGGGAGGAAGAGGTCAAAGATATCCCTCTCATGCAACCCTGCAACCACAAAGCAAGAAGTCTCTTGTGTCCCCAACACACCTAATAGGTGCACTAGTTCGGCGAAGAGATAGTGAAATACAGGTGGTATGAATATATATGAGCAGTAGCAATGGTGCCAGAAAATAGCTTGCTGGCGTGTAGTTGATGGTGGTAGTATTGCAGCAGTAGTAACGCAGTAAAACAGTAAACAAGCAGCGATAGCAGTATTTAGGAACAAGGCCTAGGGATCATACTTTCACTAGTGGACACTCTCAACATTGATCACATAACAGAATAGATAAATGCATACTCTACACTTTTGTTGGATGATGAACGCATTGCGTAGGATTACACGAACCCTCAATGCCGGAGTTAACAAGCTCCACAATTTGTTCATATTTAGTAACCTTATAGTGTAAGATAGATCAACAGACTAAACCAAGTACTAACATAGCATGCACACTGTCACCTTCATGCATATGTAGGAGGAATAGATCACATCAATATTATCATAGCAATAGTTAACTTCGCAATCTACAAGAGATCATGATCATAGCATAAACCAAGTACTAACACGGTGCACACACTGTCACCTTTACACACGTGCAGGAGGAATAGAACTACTTTAATAACTTTGCTAGAGTAGCACATAGATAGTAGTGATACAAAACTCATATGAATCTCAATCATGTAAAGCAGCTCATGAGATCATTGTATTGAGGTACATGGGAGAGAGATGAGCCACATAGCTACAGCGAAGCCCTCAGCCTCAGGGGTGGATTACTCCCTCCTCATCATGGAAGCAGCGATGGTGGTGAAGATGGCGGTGAAGACGGCGGTGGAGATGGCTCCGGGGGCAATTCCCCGTCCGGCAGGGTGCCGGAACAGAGAGTTCTGTCCCCCGAATTGGAGTTTCGCGACGGTGGCGGCGCCCCTGGAGTCTTTCTGGAGTTTCGTCAATTGGTACTGCGTTTTTAGGTCGAAAGGGCTTTTATAGGCGAAGAGGCGGCGCAGGGGGGCACCTGGGGGCGCCACACCCTAGGCCGGCGCGGCCTAGGCCTGGCCCGCGCCGCCATGTGGTGTGGTGGCCCCCTGGCCCCTCTCCGACTCTTCTTCGGTGTTCTGGACGCTTCCGGGAAAAATAGGAGGTTTGGCGTTGATTTCGTCCAATTCCGAGAATATTGCCCGAACAGCCTTTCTGGAACCAAAAACAGCAGAAAACAGGAACTGGCACTGTGGCATCTTGTTAATAGGTTAGTTCCAGAAAATGCATGAAAATGATAAAAAGTGTGAACAAAACATGTTGGTATTGTCATAAAACAAGCATGGAACATCGGAAATTATAGATACGTTGGAGACGTATCAAGCACACAAAAAATGCTAGTATAAGACTCGAGGGTATACCTGAGTATATCTAAATTTTCAGGGTTACACTCGAGGACGCGTGTTGCGGTGCAGAAGTGGACGACGTGCAATTGTTGACGCGTGTCGCGGTGCAGAAGTCGAAGACGTGCAGACGTGCAATAGTGGAAGCATAGGACGCGGGTCGCATTTAGGACGCGCAAGCCCCTCTCTCCCTCCCTCTGCACACAGTACGTCTCATTCTCGCTCACGCACGAAACCACGCCTCTCACGCCTCATCAACTTCTCCAAATCGAAGGAAAAAACCCCAACCGCTGTACGCGCGCTACCCTGCCGGCGATGGAGAAGAAGAATGCGCCGGCGGCCGTTGCCCCCGAGTCCATCGCCTTCGAGCCCGTCGCATCCGAGCATGTCGCCTCTGAGCCCGTCGCCTCCGAGCCCGTCGCATCCGAGCCCGTCACCGCCGAGCCCGTCGCCTCCGAGGGCAGCGCATCCAAGCGCGGCGCCTCCGTCAACTGGGCCTCTCTCACGGCTGACGAACCACTTCACAAGATCGGCGAATGCTTACTGGCGAACGAGGAGTACGTGGACACCTACTCTGCTATGAGGCAAGTCTGTAGAAATTGGCGCTCAGGTTTACCTGAGCTGGACGTGCACCTGCACGAATGGATCATGGTATACCACGCCCTTCCACGCGCCGTTGAGTTCACCTTCCTCCAACTCGGCACATCCCGCTACGTCACCATAGATCTATTAGAAGTTCATGCAAGGTTCAAATTCCTCCATATCTATAGAGTTAATCTATTCCCTTTTATTTTCAATCGTAAACATCTTAGTGCTGAATGTTATCTTCATCAATATATTTTAGATACTACTTTGTCGGATTTTGCCGTGGCGTCATCGTGCTTGACTAGAAGAACCCGCCGCACAAGATACGGCTTCTGAACCCACTCACAAAGACATCGAACACTATGTTTGAGGCGCAGATGCCATCTGTTTTTCTGGATTCAGTCGGTGTAATGAAATCCCTGACTATGGTCTTCGTTTCCGCACATTACCCGGAGGGAATAGCTTGGGTCGATGAGAGCACTCCAACTAAGGATATAGATGAAGATTGGGGAGAAGGAAGATTTTCGACCGAGCACTATTCTCTGCGTTGCATTACCCCGTTCAATGGTGATTGTATGCAATAGTTGTGGACAATTCTGTGGCTGGACAATTAGTGTGCACCAATGTACAGTTGGAGCAGCGCACGAGCACTGTCAAGATGGAGACACTAATTTCATTTCCAGAACTTGGAAATGACAAGTTCTACCTTGTGAAGTCGGATCGTGATCTGCTGCTTGTGTTGTTGGACAACATGCTTTTGGAGGAAGACAAACCATTGGTGTACCGTGTGGACACTCAGAGCCACTCTCTCCATGCGGTCAGTAACATTGGCAGTCATGCCTTCTTCGTGCATTATATCCGGTGTATCTCCGTCGACACTAGAGTGCACCCTACACTTCGACATGGCTGCATCTACTACACGGATTTGGGTTATATAGTACTTTCATGATACAAAGGCCTGGGATGAGGGGCCACTACGTGTGGATAGAATAGGAAACTACGGTCTGAGAAATGAACAAAGGTCATACCGTTTGGAGGATGTATTGGCTGCACACTGCAGACGGAAGGAGTTCAATGAATATTTCCTTGGGATTGTGCACGAATGGAGCGACGAAGAAATATATGAGGAATGTAGAACAAACTCATTCATCCTGGGGTATCCTAATCTTCATATTGGCCATACATTGTGTGCGTCTTGTATTTTTATCAGATTAGTTTGTCGTGAACATTAACAACGTTATTGGCTGCTTTTGGCTGTTGTATGCAATTTATGTATTATACTTAGTTTTCTGATTATGCTGCTGTGAATTTATCATATACTAGCTTCTAGATTTGCTACTAGATTTGCTGCCATATTAGGCAAAAAAAACAAGGGCTAAAAGGCACAAATAATTGAAGAAAGACAGAAATAGAAGTTTCTATAGATTTGATACTAATTTGGTGAAAAAGACAGAGAGAGAAAGAGGGGAAAAGGCGCTCTTAAAAATGCCAATTTGGGCCGAGCGAGACAAAACTCAGCTCTCACGTACAACCAAACACGGTCTCGTCCTGTTGAAAGGATCGTATGCCGCACCTAGAGGGGGGGTGAATAGGTGCTAACCAATTTTTAGTTCTTTTTCAATTTAGGCTTGACACAAAGGTAAATTCTCTAGATATGCAACTAAGTGAATTTACCTATATGACAAGGTAATCAACTAAGCAAGATATAGCTATGCAATATAAGAGATAGAATAGGATAGAGGTAACCGAGAGTGGAGCACGCGGAGACACGGAGATGATTCCCGTAGTTCCCTTCCTTTGTAAGAAGGTACGTCTACGTTTGGAGGAGTGATGTCTACGGGTGCTTCTATTCTTATAGACAGTGTTGGGCCTCCAAGAGCAGGGGTTTGTAGAACAGCAGCAAGTTTCCCTTAAGTGGATCACCCAAGGTTTATCGAACTCAGGGAGGAAGAGGTCAAAGATATCCCTCTCATGCAACCCTGCAACCACAAAGCAAGAAGTCTCTTGTGTCCCCAACACACCTAATACACTTGTCAGATGTATAGGTGCACTAGTTCGGCGAAGAGATAGTGAAATACAAGTGGTATGAATATATATGAGCAGTAGTAACGGCACCAGAAAATAGCTTGATGCTACAACTGGCGTGTGGTTGATGGTGGTAATGTTGCAGGCAGTAGAGATGCAGTAAAACAGTAAACAAGCAATGATTTCAGTATTTGGGAACAAGGCCTAGGGATTATACTTTCACTAGTGGACACTCTCAACAATGATCACATAATAGAACCACTCTACACTCTCTTGTTGGATGATGAACACCACTAATTGTGTAGGATTACACGAACCCTCAATGTCGGAGTTAACAAGCTCCACAATATTCGATATTCATATTTAAATAACCTTAGAGTGCATGATAGATCATTGCAATTACACCAAGTACTAACATAGCATGCACACTGTCACCATCACACTATGAAGGAGGCATAGATCACATCAATACTATCATAGCAATAATTAACTTCATAATCTACAAGAGATTACAATCATAACCTACGCCAAGTACTACACGATGCACACACTGTCACCATTACACCGT
Organism: Lolium perenne; assembly: GCF_019359855.2. Taxonomy (NCBI): domain Eukaryota; kingdom Viridiplantae; phylum Streptophyta; class Magnoliopsida; order Poales; family Poaceae; genus Lolium; species Lolium perenne. Next base: position 120,997,961 of record NC_067250.2, on the reverse strand, counting down.
GCAGGAGGAATAGACTACTTTAATAACATCACTAGAGTAGCACATAGATGAATAGTGATACAAAACACATTGCAATCATAAAGAGATATAAATAAGCACTTCACTATGCCATTCATAACAGTGAATAAGTATTCTGTGAAATATAGCCTAAGAGACCCACACGGTGCACACACTGTCACCTTTACACATGTGGGACAAGGAGTCTCCGGAGATCACATAAGTAAAATCCACTTGACTAGCATAATGACATCTAGATTACAATCATCATCATATGAATCTCAATCATGTAAGGCAGCTCATGAGATTATTGTATTGAAGTACATAGGGAGAGAGATTAACCACATAGCTACCGGTACAGCCCCTTAGCCTCGATGGAGAACTACTCCCTCCTCATGGGAGACAGCAGCGTTGATGAAGATGGCGGTGGTGTCGATGGAGGAGCCTTCCGGGGGCACTTCCCCGTCCTGGCGGCGTGCCAGAACAGAAACTCCTGTCCCCCAGATCTTGGCTTCGCGATGGCGGCGGCTCTGGATGGTTTCTCGTACCGTGGCTTTTCCGTATCGAAGATTTAGGTCAGGGACCTTTAAATAGGTGAAGAGGCGGAGTCGGAAGGTCGATGAGGCGACGACACAATAGGGGGGGCGACCAAGGCCTGGGCCACGCCACCCTGTTGTCTGGGGCCCACAGGGCCCTCCTCTGGCGGCTTTCGGGTGTTCTGGAAGCTTCGTGGGATTTTAAGATTCTGGGCGTTGATTTCGTCCAATTCCGAGAATATTTCCTTACTAGGATTTCTGAAACCAAAAACAGCAGAAAACAGGAACTGGCACTTCGGCATCTCGTCAATAGGTTAGTTCCAGAAAACGCATAAAATCATCATAAAGTATGTATAAAACATGTAGGTATTGTCATAAAACAAGCATGGAACATAAGAAATTATCGATACGTCGGAGACGTATCAGCATCCCCAAGCTTAGTTCCTACTCGTCCCGAGTAGGTAAACGATAACAAAGATAATTTCTGAAGTGACATGCTACCAACATAATCTTGATCATACTATTGTAAAGCATATGAGATGAATGCAGCGATTCAAAGCAATGGTAAAGACAATGATTAAACAATTGAATCATATCGCAAAGACTTTTCATTAATAGTACTTTCAAGACAAGCATCAATAAGTCTTGCATAAGAGTTAACTCATAAAGCAATAATTCAAAGTAAAGGCATTGAAGCAACACAAAGGAAGATTAAGTTTCAGCGGTTGCTTTCAACTTGTAACATGTATATCTCATGGATATTGTCAACATAAAGTAATATAACAAGTGCAATATGCAAGTATGTAGGAATCAATGCACAGTTCACACAAGTGTTTGCTTCTTGAGATGGAGAGAAATAGGTGAACTGACTCAACATATAAGTTTAAGAAAGGCCCTTCGCAGAGGGAAGCATTGATTGCTATATTTGTGCTAGAGATTTTATTTTGAAAACATAGAGAGAGCATAAAAGTAAAGTTTTGAGAGGTGTTTGTTGTTGTCAACGAATGGTAGTGGGCACTCTAACCCCCTTGCCAGACAAACCTTCAAAGAGCGGCTCCCATTTTATTTTTATTTTTGGGTGGCACTCCTTCCAACCTTTGCTTTCACAAACCATGGCTAACCGAATCCTCGGGTGCCTGCCAACAATCTCATACCATGAAGGAGTGCCTTTTTATTTTAGTTTTATTATGATGACACTCCTCCCCACCTTTGCTTTCTCAAGCCATGGCTAACCGAATCCTTCGGGTGCCGTCCAACAATCACATACCATGGAGGAGTGTCTATTTTGGTTAATTAATTTGGGACTGGGAATCCCATTGCCAGCTCTTTATGCAAAATTATTGGATAAGCGGATGAAGCCACTAGTCCATTGGTGAAAGTTTCCCAACAAGATTGAAAGATAAACACCACATACTTCCTCATGAGCTATAAAACATTGACACAAATAAGAGGTAATAACTTTTGAAGTGTTTAAAGATAGCACTCAAGCAATTTACTTTGGAATGGCGGAGAAATACCATGTAGTAGGTAGGTATGGTGGACACAAATGGCATAGTGTTTGGCTCAAGGATTTGGATGCACGAGAAGTAATCCCTCTCAATACAAGGTTTAGGCTAGCAAGGTTGTTTGAAGCAAACACAAGTATGAACTAGCACAGCAAAACTTACATAAAAACATATTGCAAGCATTATAAGACTATACATTGTCTTCCTTGTTGTTCAAACACTTCACTAGAAAATATCTAGACCTTAGAGAGACCAATCATGCAAACCAAATTTTAGCAAGCTCTATGTATTTCTTCACTAATAGGTGCAAAGCATATGATGCAAGAGCTTAAACATGAGCACAACCATTTCCAAGTATCAAGTTATTCAAGACATCATACCAATTACTACATGTAGCATTTCCCGTTTCCAACCATATAACAATTAACGAAGCAGTTTCAACCTTCGCCATGAAAATTAAGAGCTAAGAACACATGTGTTCATATGAACCAGCGGAGCGTGTCTCTCTCCGACACAAGCATTTATTCAAACAAAAACAAAAAAAACACAGACGCTCTAAGTAAAGTACATAAGATGTGGCCGAATAAAAATATAGTTTCAAGAGAAGTGACCTGATAATTTTGTCGATGAAGAAGGGGATGCCTTGGGCATCCCCAAGCTTAGATGCTTGAGTCTTCTTGAAATATGCAGGGGTGAACCACCGGGGCATCCCCAAGCTTAGAGCTTTCACTCTCCTTGATCATATTGTATCATCCTCCTCTCTTGACCCCTGAAAACTTCCTCCACACCAAACTCGAAACAACTCATTAGAGGGTTAGTGCATAATCAAAAATTCACATGTTCAGAGGTGACACAATCATTCTTAACACTTCTGGACATTGCACAAAGCTACTGGAAGTTAATGGAACAAAGAAATCCATCCCACATAGCAAAAGAGGCAATGCGAAATAAAAGGCAGAATCTGTCAAAACAGAACATTCTGTAAAGACGAATTTTATTGAGGCACCGGACTTGCTCAAATGAAAATGCTCAAATTTAATGAAAGTTGCGTACATATCTGAGGATCGCTCACGTAAATTGGCATAATTTTCTGAGTTACCTACAGAGAATTAGACCCAGATTCGTGACAGCAAGAAATCTGTTTCTGTGCAGTAATCCAAATCTAGTATCAACCTTTCTATCAAAGACTTTACTTGGCACAACAATGCAACAAAATAAGATAAGGAGAGGTTGCTACAGTAGTAACAACTTCCAAGACTCAAATATAAAACAAAGTACTGTAGTAACATAAACACATGGGTTATTGATACGTCCAAAACGTATCTACTTTCCCGAAAACTTTTGCTATTGTTTTGCCTCTAATTTGTGTATTTTTGGATACAACTAACACAGACTAACGCTGTTTTCAGCAGAACTGTTCTGGTGTCTCATTTTTGTGCAGAAATCCAACTTTCGGGAAAATCCTTGGAATTTATGCAGAAGGCCCTATTTTCCCAGAATACTGACGGAGCCAGAAGGACAAGTAAGGTGGAGGCCCGAGGGCCCCACACCATAAGGCGGCGCGGGCTAGGGGGGGCCGCGCGGCCCTATGGTGTGGCCCCCTCGGCCGGCCTCCGACGCCCTCCGTCGGACTATAAATTGCCTTCGACCTAAAAACGCACGGGGAGAAGTCGAAATCGCCAGAAAGCCTCCAGAACGCCGCCACATCGCGAAACTCCGTCGCGGGAGCCAGAAGTCTCCGTTCTGGCACTCCGCCGGGACGGGGAATTGGAGGAGATCCTCGCCATCATCACCGCCAACGCCTCTCCATCAACCAGCCATGCTTCCCCCATCCATGTGTGAGTAATTCCCCCGCTGTAGGCCGAAGGGGATGGTAGGGATTGGATGAGATTGGTCATGTAATAGCATAAGATTGTTAGGGCATAGTGCCTAGTGTCCGTAATTGGTACTTTGATGATATTGTTGCAACTTGTTATGCTTAATGCTTGTCACTAGGGCCCGAGTGCCATGATCTCAGATCTGAACATGTTATTATTTCATCATGATATTCATTGTTTATTGATCTTACCTGCAAGTTGTATACACATGTCGCTGTCCGGAACCAATGGCCCCGAAGTGACAGAAATCGGGACAACCGGAGGGGATGGTAGTGATGTGAGGATCACATGTGTTCACGGAGTGTTAATGCTTTGCTCCGGTACTCTATTAAAAGGAGTACCTTAATATCCAGTAGTTTCCCTTGAGGCCCGGCTGCCAAAGGCTGGTAGGACAAAAGATGTTGTGCAAGTTTCTCATTGCGAGCACGTACGACTATAATTGGAACACATGCCTATTGATTGCTTTGTACTTGGACACCGTTTTATTATTATCTGCAAATGCCCTGCTATGATTGTTACATGAGTTTCTCTCATCCATGCAACGCCCGTCATCCGTCCCCGTGCCTACAGTATTTTAATCCTGCTGTTTACTAAAATCACTACTGCTGTCTTTGTTACTCTGCTGCTGTTATTTCACTACTGCTACTGCTATAAAACTGTTACTACTGATAAACTCTTGCGAGCAAGTCTGTTTCCAGGTGCAGCTGAATTGACAACTCCGCTGTTAAGGCTTCCAAGTGTTCTTTGTCTCCCCTTGTGTCGAATCAATAAATTGGGTTATACTACCCTCGAAGACTGCTGCGATCCCCTATACTTGTGGGTTATCAAGACCGTTTTAAAGCGCCGTTGCCGGGAGCATAGCTTTATTTGGAAGTTCACTTGGATTGATATTGTTCGCTGCAAATTCTCCATCATGGGTAAAGCTCGCGATTCTAAAGTCGCCATATTACCATCCACTACAAGAAAAGGTACAACTCTGAGTACCTCTGCTACACTTGATTCACCATCTGTGATAAGTCAACTTGTTTCACCGCCACAAGCTGGTACGTCTGCTGAATCTGAAAACTCTCATAATATTGATAATGTTTCTGCTGTGCTTGATGATAGTGGTTCATTGGGATCCTTTCTAGATGCTACAATTGCTAGGTCTAGACAAATTGAAAATGCTGAAACTCCTAATGAAAATGCCACTACACCTGTTAGTTCACCTGAACTTGATTATTCTAGTGATGATCCTGATGAAGATTATGTGGAGCTTAATGATGATTTTATTGATAAATGCAATTCTATTACTGATGCAAGAAACATTAAAGAGTTTCTCGCACAATATACTGTTAAACATAAGCTATCTCCTGATCCTGAATTTGCCACATCTCCTATATGCATTAAGGATAAAGATTATGATTTTTCTCTTGATCTATCTCATATAGCTATTGTAGAGAAAACACCCTTTTGTGGTACTGAAAAAGAAAGTGATGTAGAACACGTGATTGAACTTTCTTCTATGAGTAGCTTGTTTTCTGATGATGTCAAGATGCGTACTTACTTTGTCGCTAAAATTTTTCCTTTCTCATTAAAGGATGACGCTAAAACTTGGTATAATAATTTGCCTCCTGGTTCTATTAAAAGTCCAACTGATTTGCGTGATGTTTTCTTTCGAAAATACTTTCCTGCTAGTGCTCAACATGCTGCTTTACAGAGAATTTACAGATTTGATCAGGGAGATGAAGAGAAATTGCCTGCGGCATGGGCAAGATTTTGTTCTCTTATCAGAGCTCGACCTGGACATGATTTAGAAAAGAATGATCTACTTGATATATTTTATAGTGGACTAACCATTGAATCTAGAGCATATTTGGATAGTTGTGCTGGTTGTGTTTTCAGGAAAAGAACTCCAGACGAAGCTGAAGATTTATTGGCTAGAATAAGCCGGAATCATGATGATTGGGAAACACCTGAACCAACTCCAACGCCAATATTGAAGAAGAGGGGTTTAATTGAATTGAATGATGAAGATATGCGGGAAGCTAAGAAGTCTCTCAAGGAGAAAGGTATTAAATCCGAAGATGTGAAGAATCTACCTCCTATAGAAGATATATGTGAGATAATTCCCCCTTCACCCATGATTGAGGTAAACTCCCTTCAACGCTTTACTAGGGAAGATATTCCGTATTCAAAACCTCCTGCGCAATGCTTAGATGAGTTTGATAATTATATTGTTAAGCAAGAAAATTTTAATATGAGAGTAGAGAATCATCTAATGGAAAATTCTCAAGCTATTAGCAATTTGCATGATATTGTGGAGAGAACCTCCAATGATGTTAAGATGCTTGTTAAACATTTTCAAATGATTCAAACTCAAATTGATCAACTCACTAAAGTGCAAAATGACTTGCTAAATAATAATTCTAAAGAGAAACATGCTTATGAGGTAACAACTAGAGGTGGTGTCTCTACCCAGGATCCTCTATATTCTGAAGGGCACCCCAAAAGAATTGAACAAGATTCTCAACGCATTGAACCTAGTGCTCCTTCTAAGAAGAAAAAGAAGAAGAAACATAAAAATGTTGTAGAATCCTCTGAACTTGTTAATGATCCTAATAGTATTTCTATTTCCGATGCTGAAACTGAAAGTGGAAATGAACATGATAATGGTAATGATAATGATAAGAATGATGCTTCTGATAAAGAAGAGGTAGAAGATGAACCTGAAAAGCATGATAAAAATAAAAAGTATACTAAAGAAGATTTTATTGCTAAGAAACATGGTAATGAAAGAGAACCTTGGGTGCAAAAGCAAATGCCTTTTCCTGCTAAGAAATTAAAATCAAAGGAAAAAGAACACTATAATAAATTTTGTGATTGGATGAAACCTTTATTCTTGCAAATCCCTTTGACTGATGCTATTAAATTGCCTCCTTATTCAAAGTATATGAAAGATATTGTTACTAACAAAAGGAAAATCCCCAATGAGGAAATTTCCACTATGCTTGCTAATTACTCTTTCAATGGCAAAGTGCCGAAGAAGTTGGGCGACCCAGGTATACCTACTATTCCTTGTTCTATTAAGAATAATTATGTTAAAACTGCTCTATGTGACTTGGGAGCCGGTGTTAGTGTTATGCCTTTTTCTCTTTATAAGAGACTTTATCTAGATAAGTTGATACCTACTGATATATCTTTGCAAATGGCTGACAAATCTACTGCTATTCCTGTTGGTATATGTGAGGATGTTCCTGTTCAAGTTACTACTAACTGCTTGATATTAACTGATTTTGTTGTGTTGGAAATGCCTGAAGATGATAATATGTCTATTATTCTTGGGAGACCTTTTCTTAACACCGCAGGGGCTGTTATTGATTGCAATAAAGGAAAGGTTACTTTCAATGTTGATGATAAAGAGCATACGGTCTATTTCCCCAAGAAGATTGATAAAGTATGTAGAGTCAATACTATTTCTAATGTGAGAACTATCAAAGTTGGAACTATTGATTGTCCTATATATGAGCCTAAAGAAGGTTATCAAAATCTTATGATTGGATCCATATCAATACAATTCAAGGTAACATGATTGATTTGAGTTTTATTTCTTCTCATGTTATGTAAAAATTATTCGGTGGCAAGACTTGATCAACCTTGTCAACGAATACCTTTTATATGCATAGAGGAGGTAAACAACATCTCTTTCTCACTCCACTTGTCTTACTTGCTGTAGCACTTTTGATTTGCAAAGTTCCTTAGTTAATTAGAGTTTTCAAAAAATTTCCTGGTCAGTAATAATAAACTTAATACCCAGAAATGTGCATTTTTCAAAGTTTTCAAAAATTCACAAAAATTATACCGTTGGTCCTATTTTTCGAAGAGGCACCTGGGAGAACCAGAGGATGACCTGTGGGGCACCCCAGGGTGCCACACCACCTGCTGGCGCGGCCAAGGAGGGGGGCGCGCCACCCTGTGGTGTGGGCCCCTCCTTGCCCCACTACTTCATCTCTTTCTCCCAGAATCTTCTCTCTCCCGAAAAAACTCGAACCAGCTTTCTCTCACTCGCGTTTTTGCTCAAGAGCTCAGGATTTTTCGATTTCTTTGCTCAGCCCAGATTTCTGTCTGAAATTTGGCACATTTGCTCTCCGGTATGTGACTCCTCGGCCTATCCAAGTAGAATTTTGTTTGGTTGAGTATATCTTGAATATTTTGCTGTAGTAGGTAACATGTTTAGTGAGCTTGCATGATTGTTCTAAGTTGTATAAACTAGTTTTGATGCATGATTAGTACTCTAGCAAGTTCCTATAGCAGTTCCCCTTGATTATATGTCACCAAATCAAATTTTATATTGTTTGTTGAAAATTTCAGAAAATGGAGTGGAATAGATATCAACTTAACCAACAAGAATTGGAGGTCCAACAAGTCATGAGAGTGAACCGTGAAGAGGGAGTATACCCCTCTTACTACCCGTGCGCGGATTTCATGAGAAGCGCGGGAATATTGGAAGATGTTCGGAGTCTAATTTCTCGTGCAGGGCTGAGTGATTTTGTTGAAGGAGAGCCAAGCCAATATGCAAAATTAACTATGTCTGTTGTGCAGGACTTTAAGTTCAATTGGTCGCGATCTAACCCCACGGTTCAGTATAAAATTTACAATAAAACTGTCAACTTGCCATTCAGTGATTTTTGTGCAGCAATTAGAGTACCGCAATGGGGATCATGCGAGAAGATAAGGGGATCGCCGCAAGAACTTTTAAGCCTCTTCAAGATGATTTGCTATGGGAGGAGTTTCTCAGAGGATAGTGGTAAAATCACTAGTATTCAGCTCCCAGCTATCCGCTACTTTGCTTATTTCATTACTAAATGTGTTCTTGCTAGAAAGATTGGTGGTAGACTATCTATTCCGGATTTAGCTTTTCTAGTTGCGGCACTGCAAAGTAGTAGGACTTATAATTTGGGGGCATTGATAGCTTATAGACTTGCTACTAATCGTGAGAAAGGTGGAATTTGTGGAGGTCTCATCGCCTCTCGTTTACTAGCTTTGCATAATGTAGAACCTCATCATCTTGACATTCCACTTTCCATAGAAAAACTTGACATAGTCTCTATGATTAGACATGAATTTGTTTCTGACTCCTCCAACTTGGGTAACCTGTTTTACAAGATGACATTTTATAAGAAAGTCTGGAGAATAACTAAGAAAACTGAGAAACTAGTAAGATTGCCTGCGCCTGTTCTGTTTAACCTTGATTCCAGGGAAGATTGGTCGGTCACAGAAGGTGCACTGAATGCACACATAGAGGGAGGAGGCCATCATGCAAGAGACAACACGGAGGAGGCCGAGGAACATCTTGACTCATCGTCCGATGCAGCAAGTTCCTCGCAGCAACATGTTGGGCATATGGAGCCTCCACGCTTTTCTTCTGCACAGGAACTTTACTATGACTACGCCATGAATTATCCACCGGCGAGGAACAGCGACCCTCGTTGGGGTTGAACTCCACTTAGGCCAAAAGCCTAAGCTTGGGGGGAGGTATACCGGCATCACTCATTCTTTGCATATTATGATTGCTGGATACTTGTACATACTTGTTTTGTTTGTTTGAGTGGTTTTCTAATGAGAGGAGGATGATATTTGGGGAAGTGCTGCCTGAAAACAGATTCTGGACTGTTACCGTAAAAATTATCAAAAATAGCCAGAACAGTATTTTGCGAAGCCAATTTTTGTGCATGTTCCCCAGGTTGTTATCTAACTTTCATTAGTTGAACACTTTTCGATTTGAGCAGTGGAAGAATTTATTAAAAATCGGGTACTGTACTGCTGTCAAGTTTGACGAATTTCTGCTGCTTTGTGTTTATGTGACTTTTCTAGTTTGCTATTTCTTGTTTTTGCTTTGTTTCTTTCCCAAAACACAAAAAGACCAAAAATATTTCTGTTGTTTCTCTTCACCATTTGTTTGCTTTGGTTTCTTGCATTTGCTTCGTTTTATTTGCTATTGCTAGTTTGCTACAAGAAAACCCAAAAAGATTTTGCTTTGTTTGCTTGTTTCTTTGTTCTTGTTTCCAAATTCGAAAACACCAAAAATATTTGCTGTTCTTCTTTGGTTTGTAAAGTTCATTATGAGTTCAATGGTCTTCGGTGGCTGGAGCGTGGTTTTCATTTCATATCATCCAAGCTGCACAAGTGAAAGGCAATAATGATGATCTACGATGATTGGATTGTGGTGAGAGGCTGGTATGAACTCTATTTGTTTTCATTTTTGTACATATACTCATCCATGTGAGCATGCTTAGTTGGTTCATGTGAGGTATATGTTATTTGAGAAAGTCTAGTAGTTTATGATCTCTCATGTTTAGCTCCAATTTATTAATATGAGTAGCATGTCATGGATGTTTGCTTGCATTGTTTTATTCATAAGTAAGTATGGCATTGTGGTATCCTCCTCTGAATAATTCATTTATATCGACTTGGCACATGCTCACGCATGCATATGACTGAACCAAAGTCAATTAAGCCTCAATGATTTATATTCCTTCAGAGTTCTTGTATCACTTTTATGCCTCCGTTAATTTATTTTGCCGCAAGCATGATTATGACAGTTACTGCTCTCTTGATTTGTCGCTCCCTAGTCTTTTGCTAGCCTTCACTTGTACTGAGCGGGAACGCTGCTCGTGCTTCCAAACACCTGAAAACCAAGTTGTTCCAAAGTGTCCACCATAAATACCTATGCATGGCATTTCAAACCATTCCAAGTAAATTCTCATGCGTTACCTTTAAAACCTTCAAAATGCTTCTCAATTTGTGTTTATGTTTCATAGCTCATGAGGAAGTATGTGGTGTTTAGCTTTCAACCTTGTCATTTACTTTTGACGGACTCTCATATGGACTAGTGGCACATCCGCTTATCCAATAATTTTGCAAAAAGAGCTGGCAATGGGATTCCCAGTCCCGAATTAATTAACTTAAATAGACACTCCTCCATGGTTTGTGATTGATGGACGGCACCCGAAGGATTCGGTTAGCCATGGCTTGTGTAAGCAAAGGTTGGGGGGAGTGTCATCATCATAATAAAACTAAAATAAAAAGGCACTCCTTCATGGCATGTGATTGTTGGCAGGCACCCGAGGATTCGGTTAGTCATGGTTTGTGAAAGAAAGGTTGGAAGGAGTGCCACATAAATATGCAAATAATTCATGGGAGCCGCTCTTGGGGGTCCGGTTGGCGAGGTAGTTGGTGTACCCGTTACCATTTGTTGACAACAACAAACACCTCTCAAAATAATTTTACTCCTGTTTTTTTTAAAAAAAATGAAAAGCTCTAGCGCATGTTAATCCCTGCTTCCCTCTGCGAAGGGTCAATCTTTTACTTTTATGTTGTGTCTCCGTTATTTCTTTGAGCACTATCTTGAGAGCACAACTGTCATTCTTAGTATAATATGCTTGTCCCAAAATATGATTGATTGTGGTATAACTTTGATGCTTTTATCTTTGACAATCACTACTTCTAGTCTTTCTATGAACTCCAGAGGTGCCTGGGCATTTATGTTTTGCCGATCAAATACGGGCAAGCGAGATACCACTTTATCATACTCTCTTATGAACATTGCAATCCTGCTTATATACATGATTCATGATGCTTATTATTAATTGTTGGTACCTCTCCATGATTGACATAGCTGTTAGATGATCTTATTTGCATGTATCTCATTATAAACTGCCTAAGTATTAGCCATAGCATGAGAATATATACATCATATGAGCAAATGTGTTCGTGAAAGTTCTTTTATCGCTCAGCTGTTAACTGAATTGCTTGAGGACAAGCAATAAGCTAAGCTTGGGGGGATTTGATACGTCCAAAACGTATCTACTTTCCCGAACACTTTTGCTATTGTTTTGCCTCTAATTTGTGTATTTTTGGATACAACTAACACGGACTAACGCTGTTTTCAGCAGAACTGTTCTGGTGTCTCGCTTTTGTGCAGAAATCCAACTTTCGGGAAAATCCTCGGAATTTATGCAGAAGGCCCTATTTTCCCAGAATACTGACGGAGCCAGAAGGACAAGTAAGGTGGAGGCCCGAGGGCCCCACACCATAAGGCGGCGCGGCCTAGGGGGGGCCCGCGTGGCCCTATGGTGTGGCCCCCTCGGCTGGCCTCCGACGCCCTCCTTCGGACTATAAATTGCCTTCGACCTAAAAATGCACGGGGAGAAGTCGAAATCGCCAGAAAGCCTCCAGAACACCGCCACATCGCGAAACTCCATCGCGGGAGCCAGAAGTCTCCGTTCTGGCACTCCGCCGGGACGGGGAATTGGAGGAGATCCTCGCCATCATCACCGCCAACGCCTCTCCATCAACCAGCCATGCTTCCCCCATCCATGTGTGAGTAATTCCCCCGCTGTAGGCCGAAGGGGATGGTAGGGATTGGATGAGATTGGTCATGTAATAGCATAAGATTGTTAGGGCATAGTGCCTAGTGTCCGTAATTGGTACTTTGATGATATTGTTGCAACTTGTTATGCTTAATGCTTGTCACTAGGGCCCGAGTGCCATGATCTCAGATCTGAACATGTTATTATTTCATCATGATATTCATTGTTTATTGATCTTACCTGCAAGTTGTATACACATGTCGCTGTCCGGAACCAATGGCCCCGAAGTGACAGAAATCGGGACAACCGGAGGGGATGGTAGTGATGTGAGGATCACATGTGTTCACGGAGTGTTAATGCTTTGCTCCGGTACTCTATTAAAAGGAGTACCTTAATATCCAGTAGTTTCCCTTGAGGCCCGGCTGCCACCGGCTGGTAGGACAAAAGATGTTGTGCAAGTTTCCCATTGCGAGCACGTACGACTATAATTGGAACACATGCCTATTGATTGCTTTGTACTTGGACACCGTTTTATTATTATCTGCAAATGCCCTGCTATGATTGTTACATGAGTTTCTCTCATCCATGCAACGCCCGTCATCCGTCCCCGTGCCTACAGTATTTTAATCCTGCTGTTTACTAAAATCACTACTGCTGTCTTTGTTACTCTGCTGCTGTTATTTCACTACTGCTACTGCTATAAAACTGTTACTACTGATAAACTCTTGCGAGCAAGTCTGTTTCCAGGTGCAGCTGAATTGACAACTCCGCTGTTAAGGCTTCCAAGTGTTCTTTGTCTCCCCTTGTGTCGAATCAATAAATTGGGTTATACTACCCTCGAAGACTGCTGCGATCCCCTATACTTGTGGGTTATCAGTTATCTCCCAAGAAGTTCTTTCTTTATAGCCATTAAGATGGGCTCAGCAGTTTTAATGATGCACTCGCAAAAAATAGTAGTTGAAGCAAAAGAGAGCATCAAGAAGCAAATTCAAAACACATTTAATTCTAACATGCTTCCTATGAAAAGGAATCTTGTAAATAAACAAATTCAAGAAGCATAATGGAACAAGCATAGAAAGATAAAACAAGTGCAGCTTCAAGATTTTCAGCAAAAAGAGAGGTGTTTTAGTAACATGAAAATTTCTACAACCATATTTTCCTCTCTCATAATAATATCCAGTAGCATCATGAGCAAACTCAACAATATAACTATCAAGTGAAACATTCTTATCATGAGTCTCATGCATAAAATTATCACTACTCCCAACATAAGCATAATCAATTTTATTAGCAATAGTGGGAGCGAATTCAACAAAGTAGCTATCATTATTATTCTCATCATCAAATATAGGAGGCATATTGTAATCATAATCAAATTTATCCTCCATAACAGGCGGCACCAAAAGACTACTATCATTATAATCATCATAAATAGGAGGCAAAGTATCATCAAAGTAAATTTTCTCCTCAATTCTTGGGGGACTAAAAATATCATGCTCATCAAAGCCAGCTTCCCCAAGCTTAGAATTTTCCATATCATTAGCAACAATGGTGTTCAAAGTATTCATACTAATATGTTCCATGGGTTTTTTAATTTTCGCATCAAACCATCCATGTCTTAACTCAGGAAATAACTTAAAAAGCTCCATGTCATTGTCCATTATGCCTAATTAGTGATAAACAAGAAACAAAAAGATGCAATTGCAGGATCTAAAGGAAATAGCTTCGAGTACTTACAACGGCGCCAGAAAATAGCTTAGTAGCCAAGATCCGGAGTGTGAGTACCTTTTACCTTTCCTCCCCGGCAACGGCGCCAGAAAAGTGTCTTGCTGTCCAGGACTGGCGCATAGTTGACGAGGGAGGAAATGGTGTAGCTTTCCTTCGTTCCCCGGCAACAGCGCCAGAAAAGTGCTTGATGTCTACGGGTGCTTCTATTCTTGTAGACAGTGTTGGGCCTCCAAGAGCAGAGGTTTGTAGAACAGCAGCAAGTTTCCCTTAAGTGGATCACCCAAGGTTTATCGAACTCAGGGAGGAAGAGGTCAAAGATATCCCTCTCATGCAACCCTGCAACCACAAAGCAAGAAGTCTCTTGTGTCCCCAACACACCTAATAGGTGCACTAGTTCGGCGAAGAGATAGTGAAATACAGGTGGTATGAATATATATGAGCAGTAGCAACGGTGCCAGAAATACTGTCACCTTTACACACGTGGGACAAGGAGTCTCGGAGATCACATAAGTAAAATCCACTTGACTAGCATAATGACATCTAGATTACAAGCATCATCATATGAATCTCAATCATGTAAGGCAGCTCATGAGATTATTGTATTGAAGTACATAGGGAGAGAGATTAACCACATAGCTACCGGTACAGCCCCTTAGCCTCGATGGAGAACTACTCCCTCCTCATGGGAGACAGCAGCGTTGATGAAGATGGCGGTGGTGTCGATGGAGGAGCCTTCCGGGGGCACTTCCCCGTCCCGGCGGCGTGCCGGAACAGAGACTCCTGTCCCCCAGATCTTGGCTTCGCAATGGCGGCGGCTCTGGATGGTTTCTCGTACCGTGGCTTTTCCGTATCGAAGATTTAGGTCAGGGACCTTTAAATAGGCGAAGAGGCGGAGTCGGAAGGTCGATGAGGCGACGACACAATAGGGGGAGCGCGGCCAAGGCCTGGGCCGCGCCACCCTGTCGTCTGGGGCCCACAGGGCCCTCCTCTGGCGGCTCTCGGGTGTTCTGGAAGCTTCGTGGGATTTTAAGATTCTGGGCGTTGATTTCGTCCAATTCCGAGAATATTTCCTTACTAGGATTTCTGAAACCAAAAACAGCAGAAAACAGGAACTGGCACTTCGGCATCTCGTCAATAGGTTAGTTCCAGAAAACGCATAAAATCATCATAAAGTATGTATAAAACATGTAGGTATTGTCATAAACCAAGCATGGAACATAAGAAATTATCGATACGTCGGAGACGTATCAAGGAGTGTGGTTGCTACGAAAGCCAAACCAACAGCCACGAAGGCTTCACTCAGATCTCCTATGGGCAACGCCACGAAGGCCTAGCCCACTTCCACTAAGGGATTTCCTCGAGGCGGAAACCGGGCCTTTACAAGGTTCTTGGGGCACACATCCACAATTGAATTGGAGGCTCCCAAATCTGTAACAATACAACAATCAACAACAACACATCAACAACAATCAACTAGGGAACTAAAAAGGAACACTAGCAAGAGGGCCCTCAAACAAATGAGGGGGGAATGTAAATCGCTTCGGTGAGGATGTAGATCGGTGTCTTCTCCTTCGAATCTCCAAAGATCAAGAGCTTTGGTTGGGGGAGGAAGGAGATCTTGCAAATCTTGTGTTCTTGAGGTGGCTCTAATGGTGGTGAAGCTTGACAGATTTTTGTGCAATGATTGAGCAAGGAGCAAGGTAGAAGAAGGGGGTATAAATACCCCTTCCAATTTCCAGCCGTTGGAGCTCCCGGGGGGGGGGGGCGGATAATCCGGCCTAAGTTAGGGCCGGATAATCCGCCCCCCCCCCCCCCCGAAAATCCGGCTCCGAGGGAAATCCGGCCAAATATCCGGCCCATGTCCAGAGCTGCTTTTCCTCAGGTCCTTAGCCGATTTCGAGGGGCCCGGATATTTTTGAAATATCCGGCCCGGATTATCCGGTCCTGGGGCAAATCCGGGCAAATATCCGGGCAATTATCCGGCCCATGTCCAGGGTGTACTGAGCTACAAAACCTCAAGTGCTTAGTAGAAAATTGGGGGCCGGATATACTGGAAATATCCGGCCCGGAATATCCGGCCTGGTGATCCTGTTACAGCTTCTTTTTGACACGACTAACTACATCCATCACACATATATATGTATCTATATAATCCATGTACCACTTAAACAAACATTAGTGTATCACATACATTGACATCAAATACACAAAACATAATATGAGATATGTTCTTTCAATCTCCCCCTTTTTGGTGTTTGATGACAATATACGGATTTGCAAGAGAATCACTATAGAGTCAAGCATGATGGCAAAACATAGAGGCACTCCCCCTACATGTGTACATATAAGTAATTTGCATTTGAATACAAATACACAACACATAGGTGCGAGGTGCCTCAACACAAGAGGTATCCAACATGAGCTCTAACAAGAGAGACATAGACATATATGAAGTTGAGATAAGGTGATAGAAATCATACCCATATGGAGATATATAATACGGAGATATAGCATCACACACAATATAATAACCTTGATCTCAACATATGGAAATCCGAAAACCTTAACAATGTCTCACACCACATAGCACATAGTTTGAAACGAAACACAACCAAACCAAATAGTTCAAATAAGAGGGAACACAAGCAATAAAGGAATGATAAACGCATATGCTTGTGCCCAAACCATGCAAATCCCGGAGAGAAGTCCTAATAGAACACTTCTCCCCCTTTGGCATCGAGACGCCAAAAAGGGAAAAGCGCGATGCTACTCGCCCCATGTAGATCACTCGGAGCCATCTTCGTCATCGGACTGGTACACCTCTTCCTCTTCTTCATCTTCAGTGTCAGGGGCATCCGGAGAGCGGCGAGTGTAGTTGGCCCTTTGAATGCAGTCCTCAAGATCATTCCACGGAACCTGTGAAGAATGCCACCCACTGTAACCTGGGTGAACTGGAGGCTGAGGTGGAGGTCCTTGCTCACCACTGAGCTTATGAAGAATGGCCGCCTGAGTATGCTGAATCTCAGAACGCTCACGGCTGGCCGCATAGTTCTCCTTATGGATCTCAATATTCATGCAAAGAATGTGACGCTGAAACCAACTAAGCTTCCTCACTTGTCTCTTCATGGCAGGAAGATCAGCATGGCGAGCAGGAGCAAAACCACTAGAGCGAGCATCTCCCATAAAGGAGTAAGGAGCAGGTGCAGCATGAGGAACCGGCTTAAGCTTGTAAGCCTTCATGACAGTGTGCTTCATCAATGGGAACCGGCTCAAGTCTTCATCCATGGCCACAGAGTTGTTGATGAGGAGCTGGATATATGGTGCATATGGTATGGTGGTCCGGGAGACCATGGCATCATGAATCTCATTGAAGATGAAGTCCATGACATCAAGAGAGAAGTCATGTTCCTCATTAGGATCACGAGCACACCTAAGACTGAGGTGCATAAGATCCACAAGAGCTCCCCGGAGTGCATCATTGTTTCCACCACTTGGAGCAATGGTGGCTCGAAAGAAATGGAGCAACTGACCGTAGATGGGAAGCAGCCCCTTGGTAGTACCAACTGCTCCTGAAGAGTTATAGAGATCAAACAGCACATTCTTATCCGTCTTCTGAGGACCATGGAGGCGACGGCCTCCTTCTTCAGGAAGTCCAAGAATAGAGGCAAACCGGCGCAAGGTTGCCTTACAGTGAGTGGAGCCAGACATCCATTCCATAGTGCGCTCGGCATCTTTCTTGATGGCCAAAGTAGCAAAGAATTTCTTAACCAACTCTGGACTATAGTCACATTGAATCTTCATCAGATCCTGCAAGCCCATCCTACCAGTCACCCAGATGGCATCCTCAAAATGATTGTTGACTGCCAGAAGATCCACATTGATTGCTTGCATGGGACGCACTTTCTTCATGGGCTCATAAATATCCTTGTAGATGAACTCCTGCTCCATGCACCAGAATTGCCTGCCCTCTGTCTCTTCATCCCTTGGGAGGTCTTCATACCAGTTCTTCATACGGATTGCTGCATAAGTGACAATGTCCATTGTCTTATAGTTGTCCCTAGGAGCCTTGTTCTTCTGCCTAGAAGCTGAGGACTTGCGAGGAGCATTCGGTGCGAACTCATCACTTGACCGATCATTCCTAGCGCGTCTCCGAGTACCCCGAGAACCACCACCTGTGAACAGCAAAGGCGGATAGCAAAGAGAAGATAATGCTCATAAGTCATGTATGATACAGCAATGTACTCTAGAAACATACTATAAGTCGGTACAAGTCTAGACAAGATAGATTGAATCAACACTGCAGCGGCGATGAAGCTCCAGGCCGGATAATCCGGTGTCCCCGGGGGGGCGGATAATCCGGCCCTGCGAACCTTGCAGAACTTGCAATCAAAAGCTTGTCTATGACCAGATCGGCCTTATAGCATGCAAGAGGAGTATACTACACACGATTTGGAACAACTAGACACCATCTCCACCAAGAAAATAGCACATACAAATCACAACACCTAGGGTTAGGGATTGTGAGTCATACCCGCATCCATTGGGGAAGCCGCTTGGAGAAGATGGTAGCTAGGGTGGAGAGGCACCCGATCCACCCAAAAACTCCGAGAGGGAGCGGACGGGGCGACTCCGGCGAGGAGGAGGAGCTCCGGCGGCTATGGGGGAGAGAGAGGACGCGTGGGGAGAACTGGTTGCTGGGGCAACTGTCCACCCCGTGGCCTCTCTAAGTCCCCTCGCAACCAGCCCAGGCCGGATATTCCGGCCCAAAGTGAGGGCGGATAATCCGGCCGGGCCGGATTTTCCGGGTTGCCAGGGGGCCGGATTATCCGGTTTTCTGGAAATTTCCAAAACACCGGAAATCCTGCCTAACTTTAGTTGGTTATTTGCATGAACCCATATGTGATGCAATAATGTATCACGTCACATATAAGATGCATATTTACCAATAAGATGGGGCAACCTAGATCATCCGACCGAAAAACCTCAAACTCCAAGTTTTTACCAAAACATGACATATGACCAAGACGGAAATGGCTTATAGATGAGTGTAGGCTTAGGTTTAGAAGACACAAACTGTTAATGGTACATGATCACTCAAGTTTGCAAGATATGAGCAAATAATGCCAAACTAGAGTGATTTCCCATAAGAACAAGGAGATGACAAATAAAAAGGCGATAAGATCCAAATAACTCCAACTCTTCACAAAGAAGAGTGTGGTGACCTAGGCCACCATATATGAGTGTTATGGCATGGCACCGCGAAGATATATCTTGGGTCCAAGCCACTACTCATCATTGAAGCTCACATATCAACATATGATATAAAGAGAATGATTTCTTAATGTTGGCATTATGGGGGGGAGGGATAGCTCAATAATTTAAACCGCACTCCCCCTATTTCCATGCCCACATCTAAACCAAATAAAGTTTTGAGACAAAGGTGTGTTTGCAGGATGGTCAAGCTATACTCCTTGAATCAATGATATTTAGCTCATTCCTCAAATAAGAGAACCTTGCTTCATCAAGAGGCTTCGTGAATATATCGGCAAGTTGATCTTTGGTAGGAACATAGATAAGCTCAATATCACCACGGGCAACATGATCCCTAATGAAATGATTCCGGATCTCAATATGCTTCGTTCTTGAATGTTGCACCGGATTATAGGCAATCTTGATGGCACTTTCATTGTCACATAATAGAGGCACTTTGTCACAAATGACACCGTATTCCTTTAAAGTTTTCCTCATCCATAACAATTGAGTGCATCCACTTGCGGCGGCAACATATTCGGCTTCGGCGGTGGAGAGAGATATACAATTTTGCTTCTTGGAAGACCAACACACCAAGGACCTACCAAGGAATTGGCAAGCCCCGGAAGTTGATTTCCTATCATCCTTGTCTCCCGCCCAATCCGCATCGGTGTATCCATTGAGAATAAAACTTGAGCCTTTGGGGTACCAAATACCATATCTTGGGGTATCAACCAAATACCGAAAGATTCTTTTGAGAGCTATCATGTGGCTCTCCTTAGGAGAAGCTTGATACCTTGTACACACACCAACACTCAACACTATGTCCGGTCTAGATGCACAAAGGTAAAGCAAGGATCCAATCATGGAGCTATATACCTTTTGATCCACCTCTTTACCATTGGGATCAAGTGCAAGATGACATTTAGTAACAATAGGAGTGGCTACACCCTTCAACTCGGTCATCTTGAACCTCTTGAGCATGTCTTGGAGATATTTTTCTTGGTTGATGAAGGTTCCTTCCCTCAATTGCTTGATCTCAAAACCAAGGAAGAACTTCATCTCTCCCATCATAGACATCTCAAACCTATCGGTCATAAGCTTTGAGAATTCATCATTGAAAGCTTTGTTAGTAGAGCCAAAGATAATATCATCAACATATAATTGGCAAACGAAAAGCTCCCCATTGACCCTCTTAGTAAAAAAGAGTGGGATCGATTAGCCCAAAATCGAACCCACGGTCTACCAATAATTCTTTAAGGTGCTCGTACCAAGCTCTAGGAGCTTGTTTGAGACCATAAAGTGCTTTATCAAGCTTATAGACATGGTTAGGGAAGTTGAGATCCTCAAACCCCGGGGGTTGCTTAACATAAACCTCTTCATGCAAAGGACCATTAAGAAAAGCACTTTTCACATCCATTTGTTGTAACTTAAAGTTATGATGCGATGCATAAGCAAGAAGGATACGGATGGACTCAAGACGAACAACGGGAGCATAAGTCTCTCCAAAGTCAATTCCTTCAACTTGAGAGAAACCTTGAGCCACCAATCTTGCCTTGTTCCTCACAACATTTCCAAACTCATCTTGCTTGTTCTTGAAAATCCATTTAGTGCCTATAACATTGCGGCATCCCTTTGGCTTCTCTACTAAGGTCCATACTTTGTTGCGCTTGAAGTTGTTGAGTTCTTCGTGCATAGCTTCCAACCAATCCGGATCTTCAAGGGCGTCAAATACTTTCTTTGGTTCCACTAAGGAGATATAAGCATGATGATTGCTAAAGTTAGCCAATTGTCTTCTTGTGGAAACTTTTGCCCTTACATCACCAAGGACCTTGTCATGTGTGTGTCCAAGAAGTTCAAGGTTCCTTTCTCTTGTTGCTAGACGATGGGCCTCGATCTCCTCCTTGGCTCTTCTTGGCCTTGGAGGTATCACTTGATCAACTTGATCATTTGGGTCCCCGTCTTGACCTTCAACTTGAGCAACTTCAATTTCTTGAGAGTGCTCAACATCATGTGCTTGATCTTGGACATCATTTGGTGAGGAGCAAATATCAAATGGATACTCGTCGGAGCCATCATGAATTCTTGGTTGATCTTGTCCTTGATCTTGCACACAAGAGGGAGGGTCTTGTTCTTGTTCTTGGGTTGGTGCATTATTTGCTTCACTTAATGGGGTTTGTTGATGTTGAGAAGATGAGGGCTCCACCGTGGTAGAGCATAGTCCTTCCCGAGACGCCACACCGTGTCCCTCAATGGGGCAGAAAAATCCCACACCCATTCTTACTATGGCATCTTGAGGTATTTCATCACCTGCACATACATCAACTTGCCCCACTTGGGAGCCATCATTTTCTTCAAACTTCACACTACAAGATTCGATGATACTCCCGGAGGATACATCAAAGACTCTATAAGTGTGAGATTCGGCACCGTAACCAACAAATATACCCTCCAAAGCTTTAGGAGCAAATTTAGATAAACGAACTCCTTTGATTTTGTAGAAACACTTACACCCGAACACCTTGAAGTATGAGATATTAGGCTTGTTCCCGGTGAGTATTTCATATGGAGTCTTGTTCAAGCCCTTGCGGAGATAGAGCCGGTTAGAGGAGTGGCAAGCGGTGGAGATGGCTTTGGCCCAGAAGTTATAGCGGGATTTATACTCCGCCATCATAGATCTTTCCATATCCATAAGAGTCCGGTTCTTCCTCTCCGCAACACCATTTTGTTGAGGGGTGTAAGCAGCGGAATATTGATGTTGAATCCCCTCATCACTAAGAAAATCATTGAGTGTATAGTTCTTGAACTCGGAGCCGTTGTCACTTCTTATTGCCATAATGAGGAGGTTGTGTTGGCGTTGCACCTCGGTAGCAAAGTCAATGAATATTTGTTGAGTCTCATCTTTCGTCTTGAGAAAGTAGACCCAAGTGTATCTTGAGTAGTCATCAACAATCACCAAGCAATGTCTCTTCGCACCAAGACTTGCATGAGTAACGGGACCAAAGAGATCCACATGAAGGAGATCCAAGATCCTCTTGGAAGAGATGATAGTCTTGCTTGGATGCAGAGAGTCATGCATTTTGCCTTCAACACAAGCCCTACAAACACGATCTTTGGCAAAAGACACATTTTCCATTAGTCCCACAATATGGTTCCCCTTTTGAATACTTTGCAAAGTTCTCATGTTGACATGGGCTAGGAGGCGATGCCACAACCAACCCACATCCGCCTTTCCGAATAGGCACATCGCACTTGTCGTGGTGGTCCCCGAAAAGTCCACCACATACAAGTTGTGTTCACGATACCCAATGAAAGCGACTTTTAGAGTCTTGCTCCACAAGAGGACCACAATATCTTTATCAATAAAGACGGCGAAACCCATCTTGCCAAGGGCGGAAACGGAAAGCAAATTGTAACCAAGGGTTTTGACAAGCATGACATCCACAAGAGTAATGTTGTGTGCAATGATGGCGTGTAACTCACACGTTCGTTGGGAACCCCAAGAGGAAGGTATGATGCGCACAGCAGCAAGTTTTCCCTCAGAAAGAAACCAAGGTTTATCGAACCAGGAGGAGCCAAGAAGCACGTTGAAGGTTGATGGCGGCGGGATGTAGTGCGGCGCAACACCAGGGATTCCGGCGCCAACGTGGAACCTGCACAACACAACCAAAGTACTTTGCCCCAACGAAACAGTGAGGTTGTCAATCTCACCGGCTTGCTGTAACAAAGGATTAACCGTATTGTGTGGAAGATGATTGTTTGCGAGAAAAGCAGTAGAAACGTATGTGCAGTAGATTGTATTTCAGTATAGAGAATTGGACCGGGGTCCACAGTTCACTAGAGGTGTCTCTCCCATAAGACAAACAGCATGTTGGGTGAACAAATTACAGTTGGGCAATTGACAAATAAAGAGGGCATGACCATGCACATACATATTATGATGAGTATAGTGAGATTTAATTGGGCATTACGACAAAGTACATAGACCGCCATCCAACTGCATCTATGCCTAAAAAGTCCACCTTCAGGTTATCATCCGAACCCCCTCCAGTATTAAGTTGCTAACAACAGACAATTGCATTAAGTATTGCGCGTAATGTAACTAGTGACTACATCCTTGAACATAGCACCGATGTTTTATCCCTAGTGGCAACAGCACATCCATAACCTTAGAGGTTCTTGTCACCCCTCCAGATTCACGGAGACATGAACCCACTATCGAGCATAAATACTCCCTCTTGGAGTTACTAGCATCAACTTGGCCAGGGCATCTACTAATAACGGAGAGCATGCAAGATCATAAACAACACATAGACATAGCTTTGATAATCAACATAACAAGTATTCTCTATTCATCAGATCCCAACAAACGCAACATATAGAATTACAGATAGATGATCTTGATCATGTTAGGCAGCTCACAAGATCCGACAATGATAGCACAATGGGGAGAAGACAACCATCTAGCTACTGCTATGGACCCATAGTCCAGGGGTAGACTACTCACACATCACTCCGGAGGCGACCATGGCAGCGTAGAGTCCTCTGGGAGATGATTCCCCTCTCCGGCAGGGTGCCGGAGGCGATCTCCTGGATCCCCCGAGATGGGATTAGCGGCGGCGGCGTCTCTGGAAGGTTTTCCGTATCGTGGCTCTCGGTACAGGGGGTTTCGTCACGGAGGCTTTAAGTAGGCGGAAGGGCAAGTCAGGAGGCGGCACGAGGGGCCCAGACCATAGGGCCGCGCGGCCAGGGCAGGGGCCGCGCCGCCCTATGCTCTGGCTGCCTCGTGGCCCCTCTTCGTCTCGTCTTCGGACTTCTGGAAGCTTCGTGGCAAAATAGGACCCTGGGCGTTGATTTCGTCCAATTCCGAGAATATTTCGTTACTAGGATTTCTGAAACCAAAAACAGCAGAAAACAAAGAATCGGCACTTCGGCATCTTGTTAATAGGTTAGTTCCAGAAAATGCACGAATATGACATAAAGTGTGCATAAAACATGTAGATAACATCAATAATGTGGCATGGAACATAAGAAATTATCGATATGTCGGAGACGTATCAGCATCCCCAAGCTTAGTTCTGCTCGTCCCGAGCAGGTAAAACGATAACACAGATAATTTCTGGAGTGACATGCCATCATAATCTTGATCATACTATTTGTAAAGCATATGTAGTGAATGCAGCGATCAAAACAATGTATATGACATGAGTAAACAAGTGAATCATAAAGCAAAGACTTTTCATGAATAGCACTTCAAGACAAGCATCAATAAGTCTTGCATAAGAGTTAACTCATAAAGCAATAATTCAAAGTAAAGGCATTGAAGCAACACAAAAGAAGATTAAGTTTCAGCGGTTGCTTTCAACTTGTAACATGTATATCTCATGGATATTGTCAACATAGAGTAATATAATAAGTGCAATATGCAAGTATGTAGGAATCAATGCACAGTTCACACAAGTGTTTGCTTCTTGAGGTGGAGAGAAATAGGTGAACTGACTCAACATTGAAAGTAAAAGAATGGTCCTCCATAGAGGAAAAGCATCGATTGCTATATTTGTGCTAGAGCTTTGATTTTGAAAACATGAAACAATTTTGTCAACGGTAGTAATAAAGCATATGTATCATGTAAATTATATCTTATAAGTTGCAAGCCTCATGCATAGTGTACTAATAGTGCCCGCACCTTGTCCTAATTAGCTTGGACTACCGGATCATCACAATGCACATGTTTTAACCAAGTGTCACAAAGGGGTACCTCTATGCCGCCTATACAAAGGTCTAAGGAGAAAGCTTGCATTGGATTTCTCGCTATTGATTATTCTTCAACTTAGACATCCATACCGGGACAACATAGACAACAGATAATGGACTCCTCTTTTATGCATAAGCATGTAACAACAATTAATAATTTTCTCATTTGAGATTGAGGATATATGTCCAAAACTGAAACTTCCACCATGGATCATGGCTTTAGTTAGCGGCCCAATGTTCTTCTCTAACAATATGCATGCTTAACCATAGGGTGGTAGATCGCTCTTACTTCAGACAAGACGAACATGCATAGCAACTCACATGAAATTCAACAATGAATAGTTGATGGCGTCCCCAGTGAACATGGTTATCGCACAACAAGCAACTTAATAAGAGATAAAGTGCATAATTACATATTCAATACCACAATAGTTTTTAAGCTATTTGTCCCATGAGCTATATATTGCAAAGGTGAATGATGGAATTTTAAAGGTAGCACTCAAGCAATTTACTTTGGAATGGCGGAAAATACCATGTAGTAGGTAGGTATGGTGGACACAAATGGCATAGTGGTTAGCTCAAGTATTTTGGATGCATGAGAAGTATTCCCTCTCGATACAAGGTTTAGGCTAGCAAGGCTTATTTGAAACAAACACAAGGATGAACCGGTGCAGCAAAACTCACATAAAAGACATATTGAAAACATTATAAGACTCTACACCGTCTTCCTTGTTGTTCAAACTCAATACTAGAAATTATCTAGACCTTAGAGAAACCAAATATGCAAACCAAATTTTAGCATGCTCTATGTATTTATTCATTAATGGGTGCAAAGCATATGATGCAAGAGCTTAATCATGAGCACAACAATTGCCAAGTATCACATTACCCAAGACATTTATAGCAATTACTACATGTATCATTTTCCAATTCCAACCATATAACAATTTAACGAAGGAGAAACTTCGCCATGAATACTATGAGTAGAAACCAAGGACATACTTGTCCATATGCTACAGCGGAGCGTGTCTCTCTCCCATAAAGTGAATGCTAGGATCCCTTTTATTCAAACAAAACAAAAAAAACAAAAACAAACCGACGCTCCAAGCAAAGCACATAAGATGTGATGGAATAAAAATATAGTTTCAGGGGAGGAACCTGATAATGTTGTCGATGAAGAAGGGGATGCCTTGGGCATCCCCAAGCTTAGACGCTTGAGTCTTCTTGATATATGCAGGGGTGAACCACCGGGGCATCCCCAAGCTTAGAGCTTTCACTCTCCTTGATCATGTTGCATCATACTCCTCTCTTGATCCTTGAAAACTTCCTCCACACCAAACTTAGAACAACTCATTAGAGGGTTAGTGCACAATAAAAATTAACATATTCAGAGGTGACACAATCATTCTTAACACTTCTGGACATTGCATAAAGCTACTGGACATTAATGGATCAAAGAAATTCATCCAACATAGCAAAAGAGGCAATGCGAAATAAAAGGCAGAATCTGTCAAAACAGAACAGTTCGTATTGACGAATTTTAAAATGGCAACAGACTTGCTCAAATGAAAATGCTCAAATTGAATGAAAGTTGCGTACATATCTGAGGATCATGCACGTAAATTGGCTTAATTTTCTGAGCTACCTACAGGGAGGTGGACCCAGATTCGTGACAGCAAAGAAATCTGCAACTGCACAGTAATCCAAATCTAGTATGAACTTTTCTATCAACGGCTTAACTTGGCACAATAAAACACTAAACTAAGATAAGGAGAGGTTGCTACAGTAGTAAACAACTTCCAAGACACAAAATAAAAACAAAGTACTGTAGGTAAAAACATGGGTTGTCTCCCATAAGCGCTTTTCTTTAACGCCTTTCAGCTAGGCGCAGAAAGTGTGTATCAAGTATTATCGAGAGACGAAGTGTCAACATCATAATTTGTTCTCATAATAGAATCAAAAGGTAACTTCATTCTCTTTCTAGGGAAGTGTTCCATACCTTTCTTGAGAGGAAATTGATATTTTATATTACCTTCCTTCATATCAATGATAGCACCAACAGTTCGAAGAAAAGGTCTTCCCAATATAATGGGACAAGATGCATTGCATTCAATATCCAAGACAACAAAATCAACGGGGACAAGGTTATTGTTAACGGTAATGCGAACATTATCAACTTTCCCCAAAGGTTTCTTTGTAGAATGATCAGCAAGATTAACATCCAAATAACAATTTTTCAGCGGTGGCAAGTCAAGCATATCATAAATTTTCTTAGGCATAACAGAAATACTTGCACCAAGATCACATAAAGCATTACAATCAAAATCTTTAACCTTCATCTTAATGATGGGCTCCCAACCATCCTCTAGCTTTTTAGGAATAGAGGCTTCACGCTCTAGTTTCTCTTCTCTAGCTTTTATGAGAGCATTTGTAATATGTTGCGTGAAAGCCAAATTTATAGCACTAGCATTAGGACTTTTAGCAAGTTTTTGCAAGAACTTTATAACTTCAGAGATGTGGCAATCATCAAAATTCAAACCATTATAATCTAAAGCAATGGGATCATCATCCCCAATGTTGGAAAAAATTTCAGCAGCTTTATCACGAGCGATTCAGTGATTTTAGCGATTTCGGGCAGTTTCTCGCTTTGCATTAGAAGTGGAAACATTGCTAACACCAATTCTTTTATTAGTATTAGTAGGAGGTGCAGCAACATGTGTAGCATTAGCATTACTAGTGGTGGTAATAGTCCAAACTTTAGCTACATTCTTCTCTTTAGCTAGTTTTTCATTTTCTTCTCTATCCCACCTAGCACGCAGTTCAGCCATTAATCTTATATTCTCATTAATTCTAACTTGGATGGCATTTGCTGTAGTAGTAATTTTATCATCTAAATCCTCAGGTTTAGCAGCCATTTTATTAATTAAAGAAGATTGTGATGCAGACATGTATGAGATTCGGTTTTCAGCATTAGCAAGTTTAGTTTGCAATCCCGAGATCTCCCTATTCAGATTTTCAAGTTGATTCCCTATATTCTTCAACAAGGTAGATTGCTCATTCATAGTTTTAGTAAACAATTTATTTTGCTCATATTGTGATTGCATAAAGTTCTTGGTGGATCTTTCAATTTCTAGCATCTTTTCTTCATTAGGTGAAACATATCTACCATAAGAGTTACCATTAGCAGGATATGGCCTAGAATCATTGTGATTGTTATTTTTAATGAAATTCACATCAACATATTCTTTTTGAGCAACAAATGACGCTAACGGAACATTATTAGAATTAACATTAGGCCTACCATTCACAAGCATAGACATAATAGCATCAATCTTATCACTCAAGGAAGAGGTTTCTTCGACAGAATTTACCTTCTTACCTTGTGGAGCTCTTTCCGTGTGCCATTCAGAGTAGTTGATCATCATATTATCAAGAAGCTTTGTTGCTTCACCAAGAGTGATGGACATAAAGGTACCTCCAGCAGCTGAATCCAATAAATTCCGCGAAGAAAAATTTAGTCCTGCATAGAAGGTTTGGATGATCATCCAAGTAGTCAGTCCATGGGTTGGGCAATTTTTAACCAGAGATTTCATTCTTTCCCAAGCTTGAGCAACATGTTCAGTATCTAATTGTTTAAAATTCATTATGCTACTCCTCAAAGATATAGTTTTAGCAGGGGGATAATATCTACCAATAAAAGCATCCTTGCATTTAGTCCATGAATCAATACTATTCTTAGGCAGAGATAGCAACCAATCTTTAGCTCTTCCTCTTAATGAGAAAGGGAACAATTTTAGTTTTATAATGTCACCATCTACATCTTTATATTTTTGCATTTCACACAATTCAACAAAATTATTAAGATGGGCAGCAGCATCATCAGAACTAACACCAGAAAATTGCTCTCGCATAACAAGATTCAGTAAAGAAGGTTTAATTTCAAAGAATTCTGCTGTAGTAGCAGGTGGAGCAATAGGTGTGCATAAGAAATCATTATTATTTGTGGTTGTGAAGTCACACAACTTAGTATTTTCAGGGTTGGCCATTTTAGCAACAGTAAATAAAGCAAACTAGATAAAGTAGATGCAAGTAACTAATTTTTTTGTGTTTTTGATATAGCAAACAAGATAGCAAATAAAGTAAAACTAGCAACTAATTTTTTTGTATTTTGATTTAGTGTAGCAAACAAAGTAGTAAATAAAACTAAGCAAGACAAAAACAAAGTAAAGAGATTGAGAAGTGGAGACTCCCCTTGCAGCGTGTCTTGATCTCCCCGGCAACGGCACCAGAAATTTAGCTTGATGGCGTGTAACTCACACGTTCGTTGGGAACCCCAAGAGGAAGGTATGATGCGCACAGCAGCAAGTTTTCCCTCAGAAAGAAACCAAGGTTTATCGAACCAGGAGGAGCCAAGAAGCACGTTGAAGGTTGATGGCGGCGGGATGTAGTGCGGCGCAACACCAGGGATTCCGGCGCCAACGTGGAACCTGCACAACACAACCAAAGTACTTTGCCCCAACGAAACAGTGAGGTTGTCAATCTCACCAGCTTGCTGTAACAAAGGATTAACCGTATTGTGTGGAAGATGATTGTTTGCGAAAAGTAGAGAACAGTATTGCAGTAGATTGTATTTCAGTATAGAGAATTGGACCGGGGTCCACAGTTCACTAGAGGTGTCTCTCCCATAAGACAAACAGCATGTTGGGTGAACAAATTACAGTTGGGCAATTGACAAATAAAGAGGGCATGACCATGCACATACATATTATGATGAGTATAGTGAGATTTAATTGGGCATTACGACAAAGTACATAGACCGCCATCCAACTGCATCTATGCCTAAAAAGTCCACCTTCAGGTTATCATCCGAACCCTCCGACATTAAGTTGCTAACAACAGACAATTGCATTAAGTATTGCGCGTAATGTAACTAGTGACTACATCCTTGAACATAGCACCAATGTTTTATCCCTAGTGGCAACAGCACATCCATAACCTTAGAGGTTCTTGTCACCCCTCCAGATTCACGGAGACATGAACCCACTATCGAGCATAAATACTCCCTCTTGGAGTTACTAGCATCAACTTGGCCAGAGCATCTACTAATAACGGAGAGCATGCAAGATCATAAACAACACATAGACATAGCTTTGATAATCAACATAACAAGTATTCTCTATTCATC
This sequence comes from Lolium perenne, assembly GCF_019359855.2. NCBI lineage: Eukaryota > Viridiplantae > Streptophyta > Magnoliopsida > Poales > Poaceae > Lolium > Lolium perenne. The sequence continues at coordinate 120,967,778 of NC_067250.2, read as the reverse complement.
GGATCCCAACAAACGCAACATATAGAATTACAGATAGATGATCTTGATCATGTTAGGCAGCTCACAAGATCCGACAATGATAGCACAATGGGGAGAAGACAACCATCTAGCTACTGCTATGGACCCATAGTCCAGGGGTAGACTACTCACACATCACTCCGGAGGCGACCATGGCGGCGTAGAGTCCTCCGGGAGATGATTCCCCTCTCCGGCAGGGTGCCGGAGGCGATCTCCTGGATCCCCCGAGATGGGATCGGCGGCGGTGGCGTCTCTGGAAGGTTTTCCGTATCGTGGCTCTCGGTACAGGGGGTTTCGTCACGGAGGCTTTAAGTAGGCGGAAGGGCAAGTCAGGAGGCGGCACGAGGGGCCCAGACCATAGGGCCGCGCGACCAGGGCAGGGGCCGCGCCGCCCTATGCTCTGGCTGCCTCGTGGCCCCTCTTCGTCTCGTCTTCGGACTTCTGGAAGCTTCGTGGCAAAATAGGACCCTGGGCATTGATTTCGTCCAATTCCGAGAATATTTCGTTACTAGGATTTCTGAAACCAAAAACAGCAGAAAACAGCAACTGGCACTTCGGCATCTTGTTAATAGGTTAGTTCCAGAAAATGCACGAATATGACATAAAGTGTGCATAAAACATGTAGATAATATCAATAATGTGGCATGGAACATAAGAAATTATCGATACGTCGGAGACGTATCATGCAACCACAACCTTGCCAAAACTCAATACCTCGGATGTAGAATTATCGCCAAAGGAGACGGTGATATTATTTATGTTGGGCCTCAACTCCTTGACGAGGTTCTTGCCGCCGGTCATATGACTTGTACATCCACTATCAAGTACCCATTTTGAACCTCCGGCGGCATAGTCCTACATGAGATCAATTCTTGGATTTAGGTACCCATTTCTCAATGGGTCCTCTTTTGTTAGCAACAAGGGTCTTTGGAACCCAAATAGACCAAGCAACATAACCATCATATGGGCCAACATATTTAGCATAAACATCACCATAATAATCTTTAAATAGAACATAGTGAGGGTTATCAATTCCCGCACCATCATCATTAATGGTTTTGCCCTTTGGGGTTTCACCATTAGTGGTTCTTTTCTTTTTCTCATGTGTGGGCTTGGCCTTTTTCTTGTTTGCCTTTTTATCCTTGGCATTATAACCAAGTCCCTCCTTCCCATTGTTTGACCTTTGCTTACTCAAAAGATCATCCAAGGAAAGTTTACTTTGGGGAGAGGAGTCCTTAGCAAGTTCATCCTTCAACCTAGCATTTTCCTCAATAATGTTTGCATGATCACATGAAGGAGTAGAGGTACTAGGTATGTCATATGAAGCAAGCCTAATTTGAAGTTGCTCATAAGACTTGGAGAGGAGAGAGTATTCACTCTTCAAGGCTTTGTGAGCCTTGTCTAGTTCATCTTGATCCTTCACAAGTTTCTCATGATCAATACCAAATTTGGCCTTTTCCTTTATAAGCACTTTAGTCTTAGATCTAGCAAGATCTCTAGCTTTAGTGAGCTTGTAAATTTTATCTTGAGGCTCTTCAAGATTTTCTAGCCTCTCTTCAAGAGACACTATGGTTTCTTGACATTCCTCAAGAGCATTTTTAAGAGCATGTATTTCAAGAGAGTCTTCTCTCTCTATTTGACATTTTTTCTCAAGAGTATCATTTAGTTGAGCTATACGAACCATGAGATTTGAAACATGCTTTTTAGTGTTACCTTGAAGGTTAAGAATGAAATCATCAAACTCTAGCATTTCTTGTTTCACTTTTAGACTAGCAAGATCAACCCCTAGATCATTTGACATGTTAGGCGTAGAGGAGTTAGGAGATGATACCTCAGAAGATTTAGCCATGAGGCAACTTTCTTCCTCCACATGAATGACCTCATTGGGAGATTCACTTGGTGATGAAGAGTTAGTGGAGAGGGAGGCAAGGGCAACCAATCCATTTGAGGTTGCGTCTTCTTCATCATCAACATCATCATCTCCGGAGGTATACTCTTCTTGAGTAGATAGCACAATTGATGTGTCCAAGGAGGAACTTGCCATGAAGCAATGTGCATTCTTGATTTGAGGATTCTCATTCGGTGAATCAAAGAGAGGAGAAGAGGGAATGTTGGTAGTGACAATGGCGGCCACTTCCTTTGAGCTTTCTTCTTCATCATCACTACAACTTTCAACTTCATCGGAAGAATATTCTTCTTTAGTCACTAGCACAATCCTTGAGGGCCTTTTGCCCTTCTTGCTCTTGTTGTATAACTTCTTGTTGGGGGCCTTTGAATACTTTCCCTTTGAGTCTTTGCTCTTGTCCTTGGGGATGAGCCTTCCACCATGAGTCTCCCTATTCTCATAGGGGCATTCGGCAATGAAATGGCGCTTGTCATCACAATTGTAGCAAGATCTTGTTCTTGGGCCCGAGCTTGTGAAACCCCTTGAGTTGTTTCTCTTGATGTTCTCTTCCTTGGCCTTGGATGGGTCAACCCAAAAGGTGTTTGCATGGAATGCCATGTGGTCATGGTAGTGGTGTTCCAAGTCTTCCGGATAGGACATACTCCAAGATGCCCTATAAGATTCTTGAGGAATCACTTCTTCCACGGAGTTGACCGCCAAGGCAAGGTTGGACCCTTTTGACATCCCAAGAGCACGGTTGCGAGAATCATGAGAGTTTTGCTCAAGAACCTTGAGAGCTTGCATCTCGTGCACGGCTTGTTGAGAAGTGAGAGAGGGATAGCATTCTCTACCGACAAGAGTCTTGACATCAATGTGTTCAAACGGCATCATGCAATCGATGTACTTATCCTTGATCCAAGAGTCATTGATGTGGGTGGCACCAACATTCTGGAAAGCATCGGCAACGGTGAGAAGTCTTCCATACATGACTTCATGATCTTCATCCGGTAGCCTCATGAATCCTTCGGCTTTATTCCGAAGAGCATTATACTTGTTCCTTCTCATGCTCTCACTTCCAATGCAACTAGCGGCCAAACCATCCCAAGCTTCCTTGGCGGTGGTGAAGTTCCGAACACGAGACAAATCCTTTGTCCCCACACTAGTTTGAATCATGTGCAAGGCGGTGTTGTTGAGTTGAGTATCAACCGCTTCTCTTCTAGTCAACTTGTCGGGGTTGTAGGGCTTGAAGCCTTCCACGATGATTCTCCAAAGTTCATTGGAGGCACTGCGAACATGAGAGCTAAACTCAAATTGCCAAGTATCGAAATCATTAACGGAAAACTTAGGTGGGTCGCCCCGAATGTTTATATGAGGATGGGGAACCGGTATATCGGGAGATAGAAAAGGTGGAGCCGCTCGATTGTAGCTCTCACCTCCACTAGTTCCCCTAGGAGATGCAATGGTAGATTTGATAGTGTTTAAGTTATCACCATCCACGGGTTTCGTAGAGGAGGGTAATACCGAAGCATCTCCCTCTTCTAACCCATCCGTGACATTTACCTCTTTGGTGGGAGCCATGGGAGGGGCCGGAGTCAAAAGCTCGGAAATCATTTTTCTCATGCTTTCCATTTGAGCTTCCATGGAGGACCTCAACGAATTGAAATCATCCATGGTGACCATCTTAGCGTCCCCTTCCATAGGTTCTTCGTCCGGCATACTCTTAGGCGGTTAAGCCCGAAATAAGAGCCGAGGCTCTGATACCAATTGAAAGGATCGTATGCCGCACCTAGAGGGGGGTGAATAGGTGCTAACCAATTTTTAGTTCTTTTTCAATTTAGGCTTGACACAAAGGTAAATTCTCTAGATATGCAACTAAGTGAATTTACCTATATGACAAGGTAATCAACTAAGCAAGATATAGCTACGCAATATAAGAGATAGAATAGGATAGATGTAACCGAGAGTGGAGCACGCGGAGACACGGAGATGATTCCCGTAGTTCCCTTCCTTTGCAAGAAGGTACGTCTACGTTTGGAGGAGTGTGGTTGCTACGAAAGCCAAACCAACAGCCACGAAGGCTTCACTCAGATCTCCTATGAGCAACGCCACGAAGGCCTAGCCCACTTCCACTAAGGGATTTCCTCGAGGCGGAAACTGGGCCTTTACAAGGTTCTTGGGGCACACATCCACAACTGAATTGGAGGCTCCCAAATCTGTAACAATACAACAATCAACAACAACACATCAACAACAATCAACTAGGGAACCAAAAAGGAACACTAGCAAGAGGGCCCTCAAACAAATGAGGGGGAAATGTAAATCGCTTCGGTGAGGATGTAGATCGGTGTCTTCTCCTTCGAATCTCCAAAGATCAAGAGCTTTGGTTGGGGGAGGAAGGAGATCTTGCAAATCTTGTGTTCTTGAGGTGGCTCTAATGGTCGTGAAGCTTGGCAGATTTTTGTGCAATGATTGAGCAAGGAGCAAGGTAGAAGAAGGGGGGGTATAAATACCCCCTTCCAATTTCCAGCCGTTGGAGCTTCCGGGGGGCCGGATAATCCGGCCTAAGTTAGGGCCGGATAATCGGCCCCCCCCCCCCCCCCCCGGAAAATCCAGCTCCGGGGAAAATCCGGCCAAATATCCGGCCAAATGTCCGGCCCATGTCCAGAGCTGGTTTTCCTCAAGTCCTTAGCCGATTTCGAGGGGCCCGTATATTTTGGAAATATCCGGCCCGGATTATCCGGCCCTGGGACAAACCCGGGCAAATATTCGGGCAATTATGCAGCCCATGTCCAGGGTGTACTGAGCTACAAAACCTCAAGTCCTTAGTCGAAAATTGGGCGCCGGATATACTGGAAATATCCGGCCCGGAATATCCGGCCTGGTGATCCAGTTACAGCTTCTTTTTGACACGACTAACCACATCCATCACACATATATATGTATCTATATAATCCTTGTACCACTTAAACAAACATTAGTGTATCACATACATTGACATCAAACACACAAAACATAATATGAGAGATGTTCTTTCACCTGTCCCATGCGGTCCCTTCCTACCAGCCCCACACGACGCGGCCGCACACGTCAGCACGGAACGTTCAACTAAATGGGATTCCTTCCGTCCGAGCTCCTTCTGCGGGTTTCAGACAAGGGCTTGGGGAAAACTGAGGAAAAACTAAGGAACTGGGGAAAACTGAGTACAACTAAGGACCTGAGGGCACGAAAATAGAAATCCCTATGAGTAGTTGCTGGCGTGTAGGGAGTTAGAAATCCCTGGGGTGTAACAGTGCCAGAAAAGTAGTTGCTTGTGACGGTAAAGCACACGTCCGTTGGGAACCCCAAGAGGAAGGTATGATGAGCACAGCAGCGAGTTTTCCCTCAGTAAGAAACCAAGGTTATCGAACCAGTAGGAGATGAAGGCCACGTGAAGGTTCTTGGTGAAGGAGTGTAGTGCGGCGCAACACTAGTGATTCCGGCGCCAACGTGGAACCTGCACAACACAATCAAACTACTTCGACCCAACTTAACAGTGAGGTTGTCAATCTCACCGGCTTGCTGAAAACAAAGGATTAAACGTATGGTGTGGAGAATTATGTTTGCTTGCAGAAAACAAAAGAGAATAATGATTGCAGTAGGTTATATTTCAGATGTAAAAGAATGGACCGGGGTCCACAGTTCACTAGTGGTGTCTCTTCAATAAGATAAATAGCATGTTGGGTGAACAAATTACAGTTGGGCAATTGACAAATAGAGAGGGCATAACAATGCACATACATATCATGATGACTACTATGAGATTTACTTAGGGCATTACAACAAAGAACATAGACCGCCATCCAGCATGCATCTATGCCTAAAAGTCCACTTTCGGGTTAGCATCCGCACCCCTTCCAGTATTAAGTTGCAAACAACAGACAATTGCATTAAGTACTGTGCGCAATGTAAACAATACAAATATCCTTAGACAAAGCATTGATGTTTTATCCCTAGTGGCAACAGCACATCCACAACCTTAGGGGTTGTTGTCACTCCCCCAGATTCAATGGAGACATGAACCCACTATCGAGCATAAATACTCCCTCTTGGAGTCACAAGTATCAACTTGGCCAGAGCCTCTACTAGCAACGGAGAGCATGCAAGAACATAAATAACATATACGATAGATCAATAATCAACTTGACATAGTATTCCATATTCATCGGATCCCAACAAACACAACATGTAGCATTACAAATAGATGATCTTGATCATGATAGGTAGCTCACAAGATCTAAACATGATAGCACAAGAGGAGAAGACAACCATCTAGCTACTGCTATGGACCCGTAGTCCAAGGATGAACTACTCACGCATCAGTCTGAAGGCGGGCATGGTGATGTAGAGCCCTCCGGTGATGATTCCCCTCTACGGCAGGGTGCCGGAGGCGATCTTCTGAACCCCCTGAGGTAGGGTTGACGGCGGCGGCATCTCTGGAACTATTCTCGTATCGTGGCTCTCGGTGATAGGGTTTTCGCGATGGAAGGATTATATAGGCGAAGGGCAGAGTCGGGGGATGCCCGAGGGGCCCACCCCATATGGCGGCGCGGCCAGAGGTGGGGCCGCGCCCCCTATGGTGTGGCCGCCTCGTGGCCCCTCTTCGTCTCCTCTTCGGTGTTCTGGAAGACTCCGTGGAAAATAAGACCGTGGGCTTTTGTTTCGTCCAATTCCGAGAATATCCGTAAACTAACTTTTCTGAAATAAAAAACGGCTGAAAACAGGAACTGGCACTGCGGCATCTTGTTAATATGTTAGTCCCGGAAAATGCATAAAAACAGTATAAAGTGTGAGTAAAACATGTAGGTATGTCATAAAACAAGCATGGAACATAAGAAATTATAGATACGTTGGAGACGTATCAAGCATCCCCAAGCTTAGTTCCTACTCGCCCTCGAGTAGGTAAATGATAAAAAGAATAATTTCTGAAGTGACATGCTACCAACATAATCTTGATCAACACTATTTGTAAAGCATATGAGATGAATGAAGTGACTCAAAGCAATGGTATATAGTTTTGCTAACAAAAAGATAATGACTAAACAACTGAATCATATAGCAAAAACTTTTCATGAATAGTACTTCCAAGACAAGCATCAAAAAGTCTTGCATAAGAGTTAACTCATAAAGCAATAGATTCTTAATAAGAGGTTTTGAAGCAACACAAAGGAAGATTTAAATTTCAGCAATTGCTTTCAACTTTCAACATGTATATCTCATGGATAATTGTCAACACAAAGTAATATAATAAGTGCAATAAGTAAACATGTAAGAATCAATGCACACAGTTGACACAAGTGTTTGCTTCTAAGATAGAAAGAAGTAGGTAAATTGACTCAACATAAAGTAAAAGAAAGGCCCTTCGCAGAGGGAAGCAGGGATTACTCATGTGCTAGAGCTTTTTATTTTGAAAACATGGAAACAATTGTGTCAACGGTAGTAATAACTCATATGGGTTATGCATAAAACCTCCTATAAGTTGCAAGCCTCATGCATCGAATACTAATAGTGCCAGCACCTTGTCCTAATTAGCTTGGACTTCCATGGATTATCATTGCATTACATATGTTTCAACCAAGTGTCACAAAGGGGTACCTCTATGCCACCTGTACAAAGGTCCAAGGAGATAAATCACATTTGATTTCTCAATTTTGATAGATCTCAACTTGAGGACATCCATACCGAGATAACATAGAAAACAGATAATGGACTCCTCTTTTATGCTTTAAGCATTCAACAACAGATAATATTCTCATAAGAGATTTGAGGATTAATGTCCAAGCTGAAACTTCCACCATGATACATGGCTTTGGTTGGCGGCCCAATGTTCTTCTCTAACAATATGCATACTCAAACCATTTAACTCATGGCAAATCTCCCTTACTTCAGACAAGACGAACATGCATAGCAACTCACATGATATTCAACAAAGGTGTGCCAGGTTAATGGCGTCCCCAGAAACATGGTTACCGCTCAACAAGCAACTTATAAGAACTAAGATACATAAGCGACATATTCATTACCACAATAGTTTTTTAGGCTACTTTCCCATGAGCTATGTATTGCAAAAACAATGAATGAATTTTTTAATGGTAGCACGCAAGCAATTTACTTTGGAATGGCAGAAAAATACCACATAGTAGGTAGTTATGGTGTACACAAATGGCATAGGTTTTGGCTCAAGGTTTTGGATGCACGAGAAGCATTCCCTCTCAGTACAAGGCTTTGGCTAGCAAGGTTGTTTAAAGCAAACACAAGTATAAACCGGTACAGCAAAACTTACATAAGAACATATTGCAAGCATTATAAGACTCTATACTGTCTTCCTTGTTGTTCAAACACTTTTACCAGAAAATATCTAGACCTTAGAGAGACCAATCATGCAAACCAAATTTCAACAAGCTCTACAGTAGTTCTCCATTAATAGATTTAAGCTACATGATGCAAGAGCTTAAACATGATCTACTTGAGAGCTCAAAACAATTGCCAAGTATCAAATTATTCAATACAATATGAAGCATTTTCTGTTTCCAACAAAATAACAATAAGTGCTGCGGCTTTCAGCTTTCGCCATGAATATGAAAAACAAAACGAAGAACACAAGTGTTCAAATGAAAAAGCGGAGCGTGTCTCTCTCCCACACAAGGATGTTAGGATCCGATTTTATTCAAACATAAACAAAAACACGCAGACGCTCCAAGTAAAGTACATAAGATGTGACGGAATTAAAATATAGTTTCACTAGAGGTGACCTGATAAGTTGTTGATGAAGAAGGGGATGCCTTGGGCATCCCCAAGCTTAGACGCTTGAGTCTTCTTTAAATATGCAGGGATGAACCACGGGGGCATCCCCAAGCTTAGATTTTTCACTCTTCTTGATCAAATCATATCATCCTCCTCTCTTGATCCTTGAAAACTTCCTTCACACCAAACTCAAAGCATTCTCATTAGAGGGTTAGTGCATAATCAAAAATTCACATTTTCAGCAAGGACACAATCATTCCCAACACTTCTGGACATTAACCAAGGCTACTGAAATTTAATGGAGCAAAGAAATCAACTCAACACAGTAAAAGAGGCAATGCCAAATAAAAGGCAGAATCTGTCAAAACAGAACAGTCCGTAAAGACGAATTTTTTCGAGGCACTTAACTAGCTCAGATGGAAAAGCTCCAGTTAAATGAAAGTTGCGTACATATTTGAGGATCACGCATGAATTTTTTCAGCATTTTACGAGTTTCCTACAGAGAGATCAACTCAAATTCGTGACAGCTAAAAATCTGTTTCTGCGTAGAAATCCAAATCTAGTATCAACTTTACTATCAAAGACTTTACTTGGCACAACAATGCAATAAAATAAATATACAAAGGTATTGCTACAGTAGTAACAAGCACCTTGACTCAAATATAAAATAAAAATTGCAGAAATAAAATAATGGGTTGTCTCCCATAAGCGCTTTTCTTTAACGCCTTTCAGCTAGGCGCAGAAAGTGAAAATCAAGTATTATCAAGAGAAGAAGCATCAACAGAGGAGTTGGGGGTTTTCTCAACAATGCATTGTATCTTATCTATGTAAGTTTCAGAAGCTCCTCTTTCATTACTTTTAGGCTTACTATCCTCCTCAGATAAATTTTCAGGAACAATCCAATCAAAAAAAAATCTAGTGCCTCATGCATTCCTATGAGCTTATAAGGTATTGGTACTTTAGTCTCCCCCTCACAATTGGCTTCATTAGTGTACTTTAGCCTATATTTTTTCATCTTTTCAAGGGTATTTGAAAATTTGGTATAAAAGCCAAGCATCTTATGTTGAATAAAGACCTTTCTAGCTTCTCTAGCTACATCACCAAAATCTTTAAGAAGGGTTTCTAAAACAAAAAAAATCTTCTCTCCTTCTTCCATATCACAGAGTGTAAGAAACATATGTTGCATTATAGGATTAAGATTAACAAATCTAGCTTCCAACATGTGCACTAAAGAGGCAGTAGCAATTTCTTAATTAGGAGCAAGTTCCACCAAGGATCTATCTTCAAAATCTTTAACCTTACTAACATGAGTGAAAAATTCTTCTATATTATCTCTTCCAATGATAGACCCACGCCCTACTGATATACATTTCAAAGTGAACTTAGGGAGAAGCATGATGAAATAAACAAAGGTAAACTGATAAATAAAGTAAATGCAAGTAACTAATTATTTTTTTTTGATATAAAGAAAGCAAACAAGACAGAAAATAAAATAAAGCAAGACAATAAACAAAGTAAAGAGATTGGATGTGAGAGACTCCACTTGCAGCGTGTCTTGATCTCCCCGGCAACGGCGCCAGAAATGTAGCTGCTGGCGTGTAGGGAGTTAGAAATCCCTGGGGTGTAACAGCGCAAGAAAAGTAGTTGCTTGTGACGGTAAAGCACACGTCCGTTGGGAACCCCAAGAGGAAGGTATGATGAGCACAGCAGCGAGTTTTCCCTCAGTAAGAAACCAAGGTTATCGAACCAGTAGGAGATGAAGGCCACGTGAAGGTTGTTGGTGAAGGAGTGTAGTGTGGCGCAACACCAGTGATTCCGGCGCCAACGTGGAACCTGCACAGCACAATCAAACTACTTTTCCCCAACTTAACAGTGAGGTTGTCAATCTCACCGACTTGCTGAAAACAAAGGATTAAACGTATGGTGTGGAGAATTATGTTTGCTTGCAGAAAACAAAAGAGAACAATGATTGCAGTAGGTTGTATTTCAGATGTAAAAGAATGGACCGGGGTCCACAGTTCACTAGTGGTGTCTCTCCAATAAGATAAATAGCATGTTGGGTGAACAAATTACAGTTGGGCAATTGACAAATAGAGAGGGCATAACAATGCACATACATATCATGATGACTACTGTGAGATTTACTTAGGGCATTACGACAAAGAACATAGACCGCCATCCAGCATGCATCTATGCCTAAAAAGTCCACCTTCAGGTTAGCATCTGCACCCCTTCAGTATTAAGTTGCAAACAACAGACAATTGCATTAAGTACTGTGCGTAATGTAAACAATACAAATATCCTTAGACAAAGCATTGATGTTTTATCCCTAGTGGCAACAGCACATCCACAACCTTAGGGGTTGTTGTCACTCCCCCAGATTCAATGGAGACATGAACCCACTATCGAGCATAAATACTCCCTCTTGGAGTCACAAGTATCAACTTGGCCAGAGCCTCTACTAGCAACGGAGAGCATGCAAGAACATAAATAACATATATGATAGATCAATAATCAACTTGACATAGTATTCCATATTCATCGGATCCCAACAAACACAACATGTAGCATTACAAATAGATGATCTTGATCATGATAGGCAGCTCACAAGATCTAAACATGATAGCAAAAGAGGAGAAGACAACCATCTAGCTACTGCTATGGACCCGTAGTCCAAGGATGAACTACTCACGCATCAGTCCGGAGGCGGGCATGGTGATGTAGAGCCCTCCGGTGATGATTCCCCTCTCCGGCAGGGTGCCGGAGGCGATCTTCTGAACCCCCCCCCCCCGAGGTAGGGTTGACGACGGTGGCGTCTCTGGAACTATTCTCGTATCGTTGCTCTCGGTAATAGGGTTTTCGCGACGGAAGGATTTTATAGGCGAAGGGGCAGAGTCGGGGGGACGCCCGAGGGGCCCACCCCATATGGCGGCGCGGCCAGGGGTGGGGCCGCGCCCCCTATGGTGTGGCCGCCTCGTGGCCCCTCTTCGTCTCCTCTTCGGTGTTCTGGAAGACTCCGTGGAAAGTAAGACCATCGGCTTTTGTTTCGTCCAATTCCGAGAATATCCGTAAACTAAGTTTTCTGAAATCAAAAACAGCAGAAAACAGGAACTGGCACTGCGGCATCTTGTTAATAGTTTAGTCCCGGAAAATGCATAAAAACATTATAAAGTGTGAGTAAAACATGTTGGTATTGTCATAAAACAAGCATGGAACATAAGAAATTATAGATACGTTGGAGACATATCAGTAACTATTGCCTCATTTTCTTGAATGCTAAGGACTACACCTCTTCTTACTCAGCTTCGGGTTACCAAGACCATTCAACATACTTGTTTCAACCAAGTATCGCAATGGGGTACCTTCAATCCGCATGTACAAAGGACCAAAGGAGATGTGTATCTCAACTATAGGCCATTCATATCAGGACAACATGAACAGCAGACATTGAGCATCCTCTCTAACTCTCTCTCACTTTTTTCTCATACTCTTTTTTTCTTTATTTTCTCTTTTTTCCACTCTTTTTTTTCACAACTCTATTCTCTTACTTTTTGGTCTGTTCCTATTCAGGATGCTCGTTGCTGAAACTTCCACCATGATTAGGCATGGCTTCGGTTAGCGGCCCATTGCTCTTCTCTAACAATGCAAACCTACTTGCTTAAAATAACCATCATTCATTCCACAAGAGATAGCCATCAACAAAACAAAATAAATGATGATCAATGCAGGGTGCAATGCCCCAAAAGTGCAATGTTGAAAGACTTACCAATAAACATGGTTACAAGCTAGCTCATTACTCATAGTCAGTCAAACTAACAACATGCATAGTGGTATTTCCTACCAAACCTTACATTCTTATGAGCTTTAAATTACACAAAAAGGGACTTTTGAAAAGGTCGGAGGAAACACACACACATTATACTTGGAATAGCAAGTGCTATATAGATAGGTATGATAGACATTGGATTTGAGTTGAGTTTGGAAACAAGACATTGCTTGTGTAAGAATTCAAATCTTTTGGCTAGCAAGAGGTCTAAAAGCATGCAATAGTATCCATAGGCTATTCATTCATCATCAAACAATGATACTTAAAATTAAACATCTATGTATAATACAAATAAGTAGCACTGAATAAGGCACATAACAAATCATCACTCAATAGAGCATGTGAAACTAGAAATACCATACACAAAATAAATTTTAGCTTTTAGGCATTCCTCCTTTTCTTTTATAAGCATGAAATTTATTTAACTTTGAACATTCAGAGATAAATAGTTTGGTCCAGTAGCTCATGCATATTAATTATAAACTCTCAATATTATTGTCCACTCATAAAACAAAACAAAACTAGACACAAATAAAATAAGGACGCTTCAAGTCTTTGCGAAAATTCTATGTTGTCAAAAAGCAGAGTTTAGAGGTGCTCAAACCAGGAGTTTTTGAATGAGTCCAGTGGGGTGTCATGGGCATCCCCAATATTATGATATTCATCATACTTGAATCATCTTAGTGTGATATTCCTCCATTCCCTATGAAAAAAACTTCAACACAAACTTGTATGTCCTTTTCAATGGGGTGATGTTAGAGGTACAAAGAAATCATGCTTTCTGCTATTTTACTCAAGAATAAAATTATATATTCATGAAACAGAGAGCACATAGTGTTCGAATAATTTTAGTATATCTAAAGTTCCAAGTAAAAATCATATTGATACTCAAAAGAATGGATCTAACAAAGTAAGGCAGAACTGTCCAGAATTTTTGCTGCAGCAAAACTGAATTTTTGGCACAACTTAGACCCCTCAGAAAATTAAGCCAATTTATTTGCACATAGAGGATGAAAACACAGCTACTGTGATTTTATCAAAATTTTAGGATTATAAAAAAAGATACAAAAATCGTGCAAGTGCAGCGCAGAAATCAGCAACTCCATATTATGTTTGCAACTTTAAACATCCAAATGGGTAAGAACTTGAAACTTTATTGAAAAATCAGAGAGTAAATTAAAATAAAGCTAACATGCAATAGAAAGCATGAAAAATAAAAATAAACATCTCGGGTTGCCTCCCGTAAAGTGCTTTCTTTATAGCCATATAGCTAGGCTTATTGCTTGATTCCAGTCTAATATATGGAAATTATGTGGTAGAATGAATGCTACATCCTTCTTCCTTGGAAAGTGCTCCATACACTTCTTGTGTGGGAATTGAAACTTGGCATTCCCTTCTTTAGAACCAATGATAGTTCTTGTTGTTCTCAGAAAACTTCTTCCAAGGATTATAGGACTAGAGGTATTTCTGCCCATGTCCAACAATGAAATCAATAGGTACATATGTCATATGCAATTCAACCATTACATTGCTTACTTTCCTTAAAGACTTTTTGGTTGAAAATCAGCAAGTAATAAATCAATAGAGCATTTTTCCATATTTTTTAGATTAAGTAATTTGTATAGCTCTTTTGATATGATAGAAACACTAGATCCTAAATCTAGAATGGCATGATGTGGTTCTTTGTCAATAGATATTAAAATCTTGGAGATCCACGCATCGCCAAGCTTAGGTGGTATCATGGCCTCATTATTGTACCTCTGAACCTTTTCTTTAATGACATAGTTAGCAAGTAGGAACCAAAATTAGCTTGATTAACATTAATAATGGGATCTTTAGCAAATTTCTCAAGTATAGCAATCAATTCATTCAAGCTACATTTATCAAGATCCAAGAGTGGTTCCCTAGCTTCACTTAGAATTTTAACCTCTTCAATATGTTTATCATTAGCGAGCATAAGAGTTTCTTTTTCATCCATAGCATTCAAAGTTACGTTTTCCCCTCTTCTTCTTCTTTAAAAATATTTGAGGTTCCAAATTGTGATAATAGAGGTGTAAGAAAATCAGTATATTCCAACAACTCATTATAAGTTTCTTTAAATGTAATAGGTTTATTTGTTGCAATAGTTACAGAGTTCATGCCAATTGCATGAGGCACCTGAGGTTTTTCTGCAGACATGCATAATAAAGTAGCTTAGTTGTCGGAAAGCTTTGATAAATCTTTATCTAATCCAGCAGTCTGGTGTGGTAATCCCTTGATTTCAGAACTTATGAAAGCAAGAGATTTATGTAAGCTTTCTATCATGGTGGAATGGCTAGCTATCTGCTCAGTAAGTGTTTTATGCGCCTCTAAATTTTTTTCCAAATTTTCATTAGTTTGAGGCATGATAGCAGGCATCCACCATTTTCATTAAATTGTGGGTAGGGAATGAAAGAACGTCTACCATAATTAGTTTGAGTGTAGTGAGGCTGGCCATAATTATTATAATTCCCATACCCATTGTTGGCAAAGTTTCTTATAAAATTGACATCCACATTTTCATTGATGTTGCCAACTAAATCTTGTAAAGGGACATTGTCATTATTTTGCTTAGCTATGTAGGCAAGTATGGCATCAATTTTATTAGATAAGGGATTTTCTTCTTCAATTGAATGCACTTTATTTGTGGGATTAGGTGATCTTTTAGTATGCCATTGACTATGATTACGTAACATGCTTTCTAATATGGCATTTGTCGTGGTATCGTCACGGCATATGCCATAGGGTGGCTAATCGAAGTGGTTCCTGAGGGATCTCACGGCGGTATCCGGATGCGGGTATGGGCACGAGCGACACGGCGACGTACCCAGGTTCGAGGCCCTCCGATGGAGGTAAAACCTCTACTCCTGCTATGAGTGTATATGATGATCACACAGTACAATGGTGCTCCTAGAGCTGTGTCCGGCTGCTCCTGAGAGGCTAAGGGAGATGATGGTCTCTCTCACAGGGCAGCGCTAGGGGTGGAATGAAGTGAGAATGAATCGATCCCCTGCACGAGAGGGGGTAGTGCGGCTTATATAGGCGCCGGCACTTTACATATAAGACCCTATAGTTTACTGGCCGGCTTGGCCGGCTCCGGCTTCCGCTCCTTCCCGAGGCGGTGACGTCAGGAGCCGTTGAGGCATCGTGGCCTGTCCCATCCGGCTGCCACGGTCAGCGGTATGGAGAGGAGGTGTCCCCTGCCGCCGCCACTTGTAGCCAGTACGGATCGTCGTAAGCCCTGACGGCCTGTCCGGCGCGTGGCACTATTGCTCCACAGTGCCCCGCGCTTTACGGAAGATGGAGTCAGCGTGGACTTTGGGAACCCGGATCACCAACCCGGTTCCTTCCAGTGCAAGACTCGCCAGCCTCGAGTCGGTCTGAGGTACAAACCCCAGTCGGATATGGCTTGTAGAAGCCGGCCCAGCTACAGCATTGGTGGCCGTAGCCAGGCCGACTAGGACCTAGAGCCAGCCGGCTTCCGGACCAGCCGGCCACGGCGCCAGCCGGCTGCTCCTCAGCCGGCCTTTGCCGCGAGCCGGCCAGTGGCCAGCCGGCTGCTCCGCGTCCATTGCCCTACCTGGGGTCTTCCCCCCGACATTAGCCCCCGAAGCTGGCAAGGTCCTGCGTCTAGAAGGACCTAGGCTGGTTTTCCTGGCTTCTCGAATATATTTGACGGCACTTGGAGGGGCCGACTGAGGATTTCCATTCAGCCGGCTGCGCCCTCATCCGGCTCGTTCCCGCCGGCGTCTTCTAGCCGGCCGCTTTTTACACTTATGCAACTTTTGCTTTCTTGCAAGTTTTGATGGCGTCTCCGCCTTGTTGATGACTTTTGGTCCGAGTTGAACTTATTGTCCGGCTCCGGCTTGCGGCGCGCCGGAGTCTCCGCCGCTTCGGGTTCTGCACCCGACTTGACCGGTCTGACGCCTGGCTCTGCGGTCGGTTCGTCTGGTCACATCAATGTTCCTCCGGATCCGGTGCAGTAGTGGGGAACGTGGTGTGGCCGTTTTCGGTAACCGCTGCCGTCGTGGGGGTAGTTAAGGCCGCAGTAAATCCCGATCGTGGCCCACGATTGCCACGTGGCCGCGCAACTGGCGCGTCAGGCGGCTATAAATGCCCCAGGTAGCGGTACCGAGGTGCCCTTCTTCTTCCTCGCGCTCTTCGTCCTCTCGCTCAAGCTCTCTCCTTTCTTCGCTCGAGCGTTCCGCCGCACGCCAACACTTCTTCTCCATTAACCTCCTGGCGAACTCCGGCGAGCCGCTGCCCCGACGTTCTCCCGCCGGGCCACCGCCGCCACTACTCCAATCCGGCGCCACGGGGCCGCGCGTTTCCACGGAGCGTCCTCAGCCGCCGCCGTCGCCGCCGCCGTCGCAAGGCTCTTCCTCGCCCTTTCGCCTCTCGTGGTCAACTTCTTCCTCTTCCTCGACAATGGCCTCCGCCAGCGGATCGTGGAGGGGCTCATACATGCGGGAGGACGACATCGAGCGGCTGGTGCGCCTCCGCCGGATCCCGTCGGCGGTGGTCTGGCGGGCGCCCGGCGAGGAGACGGAGCCCGAGCCGCAGCCCGGCGAGCGCGTCGTCTTCGGCGCGCATCTTGATCGCGGGCTGGGCCTGCCGGCTTCAACCTTCTTCCGGCAGTTCCTCGACAACTTCGGCCTGCAGCCGCACCACCTGCCGGCCAACGCGTGCGTCCTCCTCAGCTGCTTCGTGGCGTTCATGGAGGCCTACGCCGGCTTGTGGCCAGACATCGACTTCTGGAGCCGGCTGTTCTACTTGAAGGCGCAAACCACCGAGGGCCGCCTGCGGGCTTGCGGCGCCGCCTCGATCTACTCCCGGCCTGGTACGCCTTTCCCCAAGATCTCCACCGTTGACTCGGTGAAGAACTGGCAGATGTCGTTCTTCTATGTGCGCAACGAGGGGCAGCTCGTCGACCGGATCAACCTGCCGGAGTTCAACCCGGCTCCTCCAGTCGGCCGGATCAACTGGAGCTACAACGCCCGCACATCGGATCCGGACGCCGAGGTGAACCAGCTCAGGGACTTCCTGGGGGCAGCCGTCGAGAATGGGCTGACCGCCGAAGACCTTCTCTGCACCATCGCCGAGCGCCGGGTGCTGCCGCTCCAGAGGCGCACCCACAAAATCGGGCACATGTCCGGCCGGTTCGACCCGAACCGGACGTCCAAGGCGGTGCTCTCCAAGGCCCAGGTGGCCAGCCGGGTGAATAACATCACCAAGGCAAACATGCCGGACGACTGGAACTACGGGCTGGCGCCCCGCGACAGAGACCACCCGCCCGAACGGGTAAGCTTTGTGTTTTTCGCCGGCTTCCGGATTGCGGCTGCGAGGCCGACTTCCTTTTGCTTCTGCCGATTTCCGGCTTGTTGTTTGCTCATGCTTTTTCTGTCTTTCTAGCTTTTTGAGCGCCAGAACGCCGAGGACGGCGACCTGGCGACGAGGAGGTGGACGCCGGATCACGTCGATCCGGCTGACCAAGCCGGCGACCAGGCCGGCGACGACGACCTGCTGCAGGCGCCTGATCTAGGCGGCCAGGGGGAGCACAATCCGCCCCCTTCACCGGAGCAGCAGGAGGACGAGGAGCCGGCGACGTCCGGCACGGGGCCGATCCTCGCCGTGCCTCTGCGCGCGAGGCCGCCAAGCACCACGGCGACTTCGGCGCGCCAGGGGAAGAAGCGGGCCAGCGAGCCCCGCTCCACTGCCGCCTTGGAGGCGAAGGCGAAGAAGCTCCGCCGGCAGCAGCCGAAGAAGGTTCCGGAGCAGGCCGGGTGAGTTTTCTTTCTCTTTCTTGTTTGATTCCTTTTCTTTCCTTACTTTTTATGCTTATCTTCTCCTTGTTTGTCCGGCTAGGGCCCCCATCAAGTTTGCCCAGGGCGGCGGCTCCCGGCAGGCCCCGCGCGTCGCGTCGCCGCCTCTGCGCCAAAGGAGGGAGCCGACGCCGCAGCCTTCATCGCGCGCTCCTACGCCGCCGCCGCCTGCGGGTACTGCGCCTTCCGCAGGGGCGCCTTCCTTTGCCGTGCCACTGGCTGATACGTCTCCAACGTATCTATAATTTCCGATGTTCCATGCTTGTTTTATGACAATACCAACATGTTTTGTTCACACTTTATATCATTTTCATGCATTTTCCGGAACTAACCTATTAACAAGATGCCACAGTGCCAGTTCCTGTTTTCTGCTGTTTTTGGTTCCAGAAAGGCTGTTCGGGCAATATTCTCGGAATTGGACGAAATCAACGCCAAACCTCCTATTTTTCCCGGAAGCGTCCAGAACACCGAAGAAGAGTCGGAGAGGGGCCAGGGGGCCACCACACCACATGGCGGCGCGGGCCAGGCCTAGGCCGCGCCGGCCTAGGGTGTGGCGCCCCCAGGTGCCCCCCTGCGCCGCCTCTTCGCCTATAAAAGCCCTTTCAACCTAAAAACGCAGTACCAATTGACGAAACTCCAGAAAGACTCCAGGGGCGCCGCCACCGTCGCGAAACTCCAATTCGGGGGACAGAACTCTCTGTTCCGGCACCCTGCCGGACGGGGAATTGCCCCCGGAGCCATCTCCACCGCCGTCTTCACCGCCATCTTCACCGCCATCGCTGCTTCCATGATGAGGAGGGAGTAATCCACCTCCGAGGCTGAGGGCTCCGCTGTAGCTATGTGGTTCATCTCTCTCCCATGTACCTCAATACAATAATCTCATGAGCTGCTTTACATGATTGAGATTCATATGAGTTTGTATCACAATTTATCTATGTGCTACTCTAGCAAAGTTATTAAAGTAGTTCTATTCCTCCTGCACGTGTGTAAAGGTGACAGTGTGTGCACCGTGTTAGTACTTGGTTTAGTCTGTTGATCTATCTTACACTATAAGGTTACTTAAATATGAGCATTATTGTGGAGCTTGTTAACTCCGGCATTGAGGGTTCGTGTAATCCTACGCAATGTGTTCATCATCCAACGAAAGTGTAGAGTATGCATTTATCTATTCTATTATGTGATCAATGTTGAGAGTGTCCACTAGTGAAAGTGTAATCCCTAGGCCTTGTTCCTAAATACTGCTGAGTTACTACTGCTTGTTTACTGTTTTACTGCGTTACTACTGCTGCAATACTACCACCATCAACTACACGCCCGCAAGCTATTTTCTGGCACCGTTGCTACTGCTCATATATATTCATACCACCTGTATTTCACTATCTCTTCGCCGAACTAGTGCACCTATTTGGTGTGTTGGGGACACAAGAGACTTCTTGCTTTGTGGTTGCAGGGTTACATGAGAGGGATATCTTTGACCTCTTCCTCCCTGAGTTCGATAAACCTTGGGTGATCCACTTAAGGGAAAACTTGCTGCTGTTCTACAAACCTCTGCTCTTGGAGGCCCAACACTGTCTACAGGAAAGGAGGGGGAAGTAGACATCAAGCACTTTTCTGGCGCCGTTGCCGGGGAGGAAAGGTAAAAGGTACTCACACTCCGGACCTCGGCTACCAAGCTATTTTCCGCCATTGTAAGTACTCGAAGCTATTTCCTTTAGATCCTGCAATTGCAACTTTTTGTTTCTTGTTTACACTAGTTAGGCATAATGGAAAACAACAAAAAAATTGGTGATCTTTTTAGTCTTTTTCCTGATTTAGAATTGTTTGATGCAAAAATTAAAAAACCTATGGAACCTTATTTGCATGCTAGTAGTGATGTTATTAGTATGAATGCAATTACTGCTAATGCTATGGAGAAGTCTAAGCTTGGGGAAGCTAGTTTTTGTGATCTTTTTAGCTTCCCATCTTTAGGGGAGAAAATTTGTTCTGATAATGCTTTATCTCCCATATGCGATAACTCTAATGATGCTTCTGATATTTTGAATCCACCTGCAGAAAGTATTCAGTATAAAATACCTATGAAAATTATTGAACGTGTTATGGACAACCACTATAAAGGGGATGGAACTGTCCATCCTAGAGATCATTTACTGTTTTTGCACGAATTATGCGGGTTATTCAAGTGTGCAGGTATCTCTATGGATGAAGTGAAGAAGAAGCTATTCTCCGTTTATTGTCTGCAGTAAAGCGGCACATTGGTATAAATTGTTGGAGAATAGACATTCTCTTGGTTGGGAGGAAATTGCATCTCTCTTTTATTCTAAATTTTATCCTCCTCATGAAGTGCATATTGATAGGAATTATATTTATAACTTTTATCCTCGTGATGGAGAGAGTATTTCTCAAGCATGGGGAGATTGAAGTCACTAATGCTCAAATGTCCCATTCATGAGCTCCCCCGTAATGTTATTGTTAATAATTTTTATGCGAGGCTTTCAGGACAACACAAGGACTATCCTGGACGCGTGTTCGGAAGGATCTTTCACAAGCAAAGAGGTTGAAGCTAGGTGGGATCTTCTTGATCGGATTGAGGACAACGCTGAAGGATGGGAGAACGACAAAGGTAAAGAGTCGGTATAAATTATGATTATGAATGCATTGAAGCTTTTATGGATACCGATAAATTTCGAAATATGAGTGCTACTTATGGTCTTGACTCTCAAGTTGCTGCAAATCTTTATAAAGCCTTTGCTTCTCATTTTGAATTGCCTAAAAATAATTTTGATAAGTATCATGAACCTTTTAAAGAGGCTTGCATGAAGAATGAAATTGTTGTTAATTATTGCAATAAGCATGCTCAAACTCCTAAAAATGCTATTTCTTATAAGCATGTTAATTTTTGTGGAATGCATAGGCCTTGCGGAATTAATCAAGTCAAAGATGAATATTGCATCCATCATATTAATGAAAAAACTAGAAAGTGGTTTAGGGCTCTAGATGATCTTGGTAAAAAAGTTTGTGCCCTCTATCCTTTTATTTGTGAAGTTTGCCATGAAGTGGGTCATTTTAATTTTCAATGCTCCTCCAATGATAATTTGAACCCAATGAGTGCTGCAAATTTGTATTGTGATGATGAAATTACTCCTAATCAGCATGATGAACTTACTTTATTTTTGGGGTGTGAAGAACTCACGAGAAAAATCTCTTTGTTACATATGAGTGATCTTGATATTGATGATGTCCTGCATGGGTGTTTTTCTTATTGCATTGATAATAGCCATACAAATACTTACATACAAAATATTTTAGAAGATGACACCTTGCCAAAATATGATAGGACCGCTGTGTGTTTTCAACTAATTAATGAAAAGGAGGGATCCTCCCAAGTTTCTTCTATTGTTTCTGAAAGTAAATCAGGTTATGCGGACGAGCCACCCTTCAAGCCTCTTCCTCCTAAAGAAGGGAACGAGGAGAAGGAAGAGAAGAAGAAGAAGAAGGGAACGAAGAAGAAGAAGAAGAAGGAGAATAAAAAGAAAGAGGTAACGGCGTATCCCCGCGTGAATGAGATAACGCTAGGTAACCGTAAGTATGTTGCTCCTAATGATTATTGTGATAATGAATCTGAATACGATGATCTTCCTATGCCCTTTACATACATTAGCAATCATGATTTGAATGAACACACTACTTTTGATATTGCAAATCTACGGGAAACTAATTCTGAAAATGATGATAATAATTGCCATAGTGTCAGTGCTATCCATGCTTCCTCCCATAATAATATAGAAAGCTGTAAGCTTGGGGAAGAGGTGTTTGAAAATCCTTTTGCTACTGATCATTATGTGTTTGATACATCTCCTTCTAATAACAATGATGGTATGGTTATAGATAAACCGACTGTGAAAGATAACTATTCTATTTCTTATGATGACACTGTGCCTCCGATCTTTGATGATTATTATAAAGAATGCTATGATATAGGTTATAATTATCCTTATGAAACTTGTCATAGTCATGATTGGATTACCAAAAACAATTCTTTTAATATGCAACTTGTTTACCATGTTCAAATTCTTGATAATAATCTTGCTCCAATTACTAATAATGAGAATAACTCTTCTTATGCCAAAATTAATGATACTTCTATGCATATGAACCATGATAAGAATGTTTTAAGTGATGGGTATATTGTGGATTTCATCAATGATGCTACTGAAAGTTATTATGAGAGAGGGAAATATGGTTATATGCATCTTAATAATATTAAGTTTCCCCTCTTTATGTTGAGAATCTTGAAGTTACTCGTGTTTTATCCTCTTATGCTTGTCACTTTGTTCTTCATGAATTCATTTGTGTACAAGATTCCTCTTCATAGGAAGCATGTTAGACTTAAATTTGTTTTGAATTTGCCTCTTGAAGCTCTCTTTTGCTTCAAATACTATTTCCCGCGAATGGATTATTAAAACTACTGAGCCCATCTTAATGGCTATAAAGAAAGAACTTCTTGGGAGATAACCCATGTGTTATTTTGCTACAGTACTTTGTTTTATATTTGTTTCTTGGAAGTTGTTTACTACTGTAGCAACCTCTCCTTATCTTAGTTTTGTGTTTTCTTGTGCCAAGTAAAGCCGTTGATAGAAAAGTAAGTACTAGATTTGGATTACTGCGCAGTTCCAGATTTCTTTGCTGTCACGAATCTGGGTCCACCTCCCTGTAGGTAGCTCAGAAAATTAAGCCAATTTACGTGCATGATCCTCAGATATGTACGCAACTTTCATTCAATTTGAGCATTTTCATTTGAGCAAGTCTGGTGCCATTTTAAAATTCGTCAATACGAACTGTTCTGTTTTGACAGATTCTGCCTTTTATTTCGCATTGCCTCTTTTGCTATGTTGGATGAATTTCTTTGATCCACTAATGTCCAGTAGCATTATGCAATGTCCAGAAGTGTTAAGAATGATTGTGTCACCTCTGAATATGTTAATTTTTATTGTGCACTAACCCTCTAATGAGTTGTTTCGAGTTTGGTGTGGAGGAAGTTTTCAAGGGTCAAGAAAGGAGGATGATATACTATGATCAAGAAGAGTGAAAGCTCTAAGCTTGGGGATGCCCCGGTGGTTCATCCCTGCATATTTCAAGAAGACTCAAGCGTCTAAGCTTGGGGATGCCCAAGGCATCCCTTCTTCATCGACAAATTATCAGGTTCCTTCTCTTGAAACTATATTTTTATTCGGTCACATCTTATGTGCTTTACTTGGAGCGTCTGTATGCTTTTGTTTTTGTTTGTGTTTGAATAAATGCTTGTGTGGGAGAGAGACACGCTCCGCTGGTTCGTATGAACACATGTGTTCTTAGCTCATAATATTCATGGCGAAGTTTTCTTCTTCGTTAAATTGTTATATGGTTGGAATTGGAAAATGATACATGTAGTAATTTGCTATAATGTCTTGGGTAATGTGATACTTGGCAATTGTTGTGCTCTTGTTTAAGCTCTTGCATCATATACCTTGCACCCATTAGTGAGGAAATACATAGAGCTTGTTAAAATTTGGGTTTGCATGAGTGGTTTCTCTAGAGTCTAGATATTTTCTAGTAAGATGTTTGAACAACAAGGAAGACGATGTATAGTTTTATAATGCTTGTAATATGTCTTTTATGTGAGTTTTGCTGTACTAGTTCGTGCTTGTGTTTGCTTCAAACAACCTTGCTAGCCTAAACCTTGTATCGAGAGGGAATACTTCTCATGCATCCAAATCCTTGAGCCAAACAACACTATGCCATTTGTGTCCACCATACCTACCTACTACATGGTATTTTCCGCCATTCCAAAGTAAATTGCTTGAGTGCTACCTTTAAAATTCCATCATTCACCTTTGCAATATATAGCTCATGGGACAAATAGCTTAAAAACTATTGTGGTATTGAATATGTAATTATGCACTTTATCTCTTATTAAGTTGCTTGTTGTGCGATAACCATGTTCACTGGGGACGCCATCAACTATTCATTGTTGAATTTCATGTGAGTTGCTATGCATGTCCGTCTTGTCTGAAGTAAGAGAGATCTACCACCCTATGGTTAAGCATGCATATTGTTAGAGAAGAACATTGGGCCGCTAACTAAAGCCATGATCCATGGTGGAAGTTTCAGTTTTGGACATATATCCTCAATCTCATATGAGAAAATTATTAATTGTTGTTACATGCTTATGCATAAAAGAGGAGTCCATTATCTGTTGTCTATGTTGTCCCGGTATGGATTTCTAAGTTGAGAATAATCAATAGCGAGAAATCCAATGCGAGCTTTCTCCTTAGACCTTTGTACAGGCGGCATAGAGGTACCCCTTTGTGACACTTGGTTAAAACATGTGCATTGTGATGATCCGGTAGTCCAAGCTAATTAGGACAAGGTGCGGGCACTATTAGTATACTATGCATGAGGCTTGCAACTTGTAAGATATAATTTACATGATACATATGCTTTATTACTACCGTTGACAAAATTGTTTCATGTTTTCAAAATAAAAGCTCTAGCACAAATATAGCAATCGATGCTTTCCTCTTTGAAGGACCATTCTTTTACTTTTATTGTTGAGTCAGTTCACCTATCTTTCTCCACCTCAAGAAGCAAACATTTGTGTGAACTGTGCATTGATTCTTATATACTTGCTTATTGCATTTGTTATATTGCTTTGCATTGACAACTATCCATGAGATATACATGTTACAAGTTGAAAGCAACCGCTGAAACTTAATCTTCCATTGTGTTGCTTCAATGTCTCTACTATGAATTTATTGCTTTATGAGTAACTCTTATGCAAGACTTATTGATGCTTGTCTCGAAAGTACTATTCATGAAAAGTCTTTGCTATATGATTCACTTGTTTACTCATTGCATTTACATTGTTTCGAATCGCTGCATTCATCTCATATGCTTTACAATGGTATGATTAAGATTATGTTGGTAGCATGTCACCTCAGAAATTATCTTTTTATCGTTTACCTACTCGAGACGAGTAGGAACTAAGCTTGGGGATGCTGATACGTCTCCAACGTATCTATAATTTCCGATGTTCCATGCTTGTTTTATGACAATACCAACATGTTTTGTTCACACTTTATATCATTTTCATGCATTTTCCGGAACTAACCTATTAACAAGATGCCACAGTGCTAGTTCCTGTTTTCTGCTGTTTTTGGTTCCAGAAAGGCTGTTCGGGCAATATTCTCGGAATTGGACGAAATCAACGCCAAACCTCCTATTTTTCCCGGAAGCGTCCAGAACACCGAAGAAGAGTCGGAGAGGGGCCAGGGGGCCACCACACCACATGGCGGCGCGGGCTAGGCCTAGGCCGCGCCGGCCTAGGGTGTGGCGCCCCCAGGTGCCCCCCTGCGCCGCCTCTTCGCCTATAAAAGCCCTTTCGACCTAAAAACGCAGTACCAATTGACGAAACTCCAGAAAGACTACAGGTGCGCCGCCACCGTCGCGAAACTCCAATTCGGGGACAGAACTCGCTGTTCCGGCCCCCTGCCGGACGGGGAATTGCCCCCGGAGCCATCTCCACCGCCGTCTTCACCGCCATCTTCACCGCCATCGCTGCTTCCATGATGAGGAGGGAGTAATCCACCTCCGAGGCTGAGGGCTCCGCTGTAGCTATGTGGTTCATCTCTCTCCCATGTACCTCAATACAATAATCTCATGAGCTGCTTTACATGATTGAGATTCATATGAGTTTGTATCACAATTTATCTATGTGCTACTCTAGCAAAGTTATTAAAGTAGTTCTATTCCTCCTGCACGTGTGTAAAGGTGACAGTGTGTGCACCGTGTTAGTACTTGGTTTAGTCTGTTGATCTATCTTACACTATAAGGTTACTTAAATATGAGCATTATTGTGGAGCTTGTTAACTCCGGCATTGAGGGTTCGTGTAATCCTACGCAATGTGTTCATCATCCAACGAAAGTGTAGAGTATGCATTTATCTATTCTATTATGTGATCAATGTTGAGAGTGTCCACTAGTGAAAGTGTAATCCCTAGGCCTTGTTCCTAAATACTGCTGAGTTACTACTGCTTGTTTACTGTTTTACTGCGTTACTACTGCTGCAATACTACCACCATCAACTACACGCCCGCAAGCTATTTTCTGGCACCGTTGCTACTGCTCATATATATTCATACCACCTGTATTTCACTATCTCTTCGCCGAACTAGTGCACCTATTTGGTGTGTTGGGGACACAAGAGACTTCTTGCTTTGTGGTTGCAGGGTTGCATGAGAGGGATATCTTTGACCTCTTCCTCCCTGAGTTCGATAAACCTTGGGTGATCCACTTAAGGGAAAACTTGCTGCTGTTCTACAAACCTCTGCTCTTGGAGGCCCAACACTGTCTACAGGAAAGGAGGGGGAAGTAGACATCACTGGCCTCAGCGCCTGATCGCGGCACGTGGGCCGAGCCGACGCGGCAGCCGACGCTGGACGACATGTTCCCGCGCCGGACTCGCCTTCTGGACCCAGCCGCTGAGGCCGGGCGGGGCATGCCGCCTTCAACCGGAGCCGGAGCCGGAAGGGCTGCACCGTCCGCGACTGGAGCCGGAGTCGGCAGGGCTGCGCCGCCTGCGACCGGAGCCGGCACCCCGCCAAGTGTGGTGGTGTTGGATGAGAGCCCGGAGGGGGCACCTCAGCCGGAGACAGCTGCGCCGGCTGGGCCATCTGCTGCGCCCGGAGCGTCGCCACCGCCGGAGCCGACGATAGAGGAGCCGGCCAGGCGGGAGCCGGCGCGCACGGAGGGCGCCGACTCGCGCGCGCTAGTGAGGACGGAAGCCCCATCGGCGCCGCAGCAGGGCCTGCATGTGGCCAAGGGTGCCATGCTTCTGCATGTGCCATCCGCCTCCGACTCCAGCCTTGGCTCGGCTGGCACTATGGAGCAGGCGTGGCTCAGCGCCGACTCCTACGAGGTGACCAGCCGGGGGGGGAACCCTGGCCAAGCGTCGGTGGAGATATTCTTCTCCAGCCTGCAGGCCCACCTCAAGGCCAGGGCTGCCGAGACCGCGGCCAGTGTTGCCAAGGTGGAGGAAGCCGGCAAGGTAAGCTTTATCTGTTTTTTGATTTGGTTATCATCCTGGTAGCCCTCCGAGGCATGGGCCGGCTGCTTGGAGCCGGCCCGGGTTTCGCCTAGCTGACTGACTTTCTTTTTTCCTTAGGCTGTGATGGATCGGCGCACCACTTTGTACAACCGCGCCGTTACCCATTACCACAAGGCCAAGCTGGACCGGGCCGACTTGGCCCGCGAGCTGGAAACCGCCAAGGGTAAGCTCTTGCTTCTTTCGACTCGATGTCTTATTTTCTTTTTAATCTTCGTTGGCTGACGTTTCTTTCCGGCTGCCTCGCAGTTGAAGCCGCCAAGGTCCCGCGGCTGGAGTCGGATCTCCGGGCTGCTCGCGCCCAGTGCGCCGAGAGCGAGGAGGCGGGCCGATCTGCCACCGCCAAGCTCAAGCTGGCTGAGCAGGAGCTGACGCGGCTGCGGCTGCTGGAGTAGAACCACCTCACTGAGCTCAACTCCCTTAGGATGGCGGAGAAGGAGAAGGTGGAAGATCTGAGCCGGCGGCTGACGGAGGTGGAGAAGCAGCGGCTTGCGCTGCAGGAGGAGGTCACCAGCAAGTCCACGGAGCTGACGGCTACCGCCAAGCGCTGGACGGACGAGATTGGCGCACTTGATCGCGGCTTGGCGGGTGAGTGCATCTCTATGTTCCTTTCCCTTTGCCAGCTTTCGGCTGTCGGCTGCCGGCTTTTGTTGGCAGCCGGCAGCAGAACCTTCTGATTTCTTCGCTATCTCCATCTTTGGGCTGGTGGCAGTCGGTTCTTGCCGACTGCCGCCAGGCTTTTCCTTTTGGCTTAGGACTTCGAAAATTTGCATTTTTCAGCTTATTTCGGCTTCGATGATTTCTGACTTGCTTCTTCTTGCAGCGGCCTTCCCGGAGACGCAGGACGCAGCTTTGGCAGCCGTTGGCGTTGCGCGCGAGTCCAGGAGGCGGGAAACCGGCGAGGGCAGCTCGGAGTACTTCTCCATGGAGGACCACATGGCGTCCATAGCTGCCCGCGTCGAGCCCATCACCAAGCTTGGCTGGGAGCTCCGGAAGGCGGCTGAAGAGCTGGTGCCGATGCTGTGGCCTGAGGACGCGGTGCCGCAAGATATCTCCAGCCTCACCTCCCTGATGGAGCGAGCGCCGGATCGCTTCCTCGACTGGAAGGAGTCGGCCACCCGCGCTGGTGCCGACATGGCGCTGTCCTTCATCCTCTCTTGGTATAACGAGGTGGACCTGGGGCAGCTCGAGTACCGGCGAGCCGGCGTGGAGGACAAGCTCCCGGCCGAACATAAGACCGCCCGGCTTGCCCGAGCCAGCGCCATCGCCGACTTCGTCGACAAGGGCCTCTTCGTCGCGGACCCGAACCCTCCTCCATCCGATGAGGACTACATGGAAGATGAGGAGGCGGAAGACGCGCCCGAAGACGAGCCGGCAGCCGGCTCCGCTGACGCCCCTCCGGCTTAGTTTACCTGCTTTTCAGTTGTTCTTTTGCCAAGACAATTTATTAAATCCCCGGGATGCCGGGTGCGCATGTATGAATATCATCGTCCTTTAATTATGTCACACTTTAATGTGTTTGTTAATCATTTGTGTGCCGAGTTGCTTTCTTTCGACTCGTTCGCTTTTTCCCATCCGCCCCACTCTTTGGCTGTGCTCTTGCCAGTCGTACGTCCGACTTGCGATCCGTCGCCGGATCAAGAGCGGGCCGCTGGGTGAGGCTGACAGTATTTCGGTCGAACGAGCTGAATTCGGCAATCCGGCACTTATATGAAAAGTTGCAAGTCAACTCGCTTTTACTCTTTCCCTTAGTCGTTTTTCACGTGCCGGCTCCCTAGGCCTTACTCCCGCCAGCCGGACAGCCGGGTTGCGGTCTGTAGCTGGATCGGAAGCCGGCTGTCGGAAACCGGATCACGTTACTGAGCCGACCGCGTGAGAGGGTTCAAGCCAATTGGCGAAACAAGGTAAAGTACGCGAAAAACTTGCGGAAACGGCGCTCTTGGCGCGTGCTTTTTCATAGCTTACAAAAGGGATACAAGGGATACATACATTCCTGCTCTCATGTGTAAAATGGGCGGAGTAAGTTGACATTCCAGAGACGTTTAGTCTCCTCGTCAGCCTTGTCCGGCTTGTTTTTCTTAGCCTCTTGGGCATCTATGAGATAGTAGGAATCATTGCCTACTGCCTTGCTCACGATGAAGGGACCCTCCCATGGGGATGACAGCTTATGCTGTCCGGCTGTCCGCTGGATCAGCCGGAGCACTAGGTCTCCTTCTTGGAATGCTAAGGGCTGGACCTTCCGGCTGTGATAGCATCGGAGGCTTTGCTGGTAGATAGTAGATCTGGACGCAGCCAGCAGCCGAGCCTCTTCGACCAGGTCGATTCCATCTTCGCGAGCTTCTTTGGCTTCGGCTTCTGTGTAGAGCTTGATCCTTGGCGCGTCGTGCTCGATATCAGTCGGCAAGACGGCTTCGGCCCCGTATACGAGGAAGAATGGTGTGAAGCCGACTGAGCGGTTTGTCATTGTGCGTAGGCTCCACAGCACATTGGGCAACTCTTCAATCCAGCAGCCGGCTGCTCGCTCGAGCGGCTCCACCAGCCGGGGCCGGATGCCGGCTAGGACCAAGCCGTTAGCCTTCTCCGCTTGTCCGTTGGACTCTGGGTGCGCCACAGAGGCTAGGGCCATCCGGATCCCCATTTCCCCGCAATAGCGAGAGAAGATGCCTTGGGAGAAATTGCTGCCGTTGTCGGTGATGATGCTGTGGGGGTAGCCGAACCTCACGATGATTTCCTTGAGGAATGTGACGGCTGTGGAGCCGTCCAGCTTCTTGATTGGCTTGGCTTCGATCCACTTGGTGAATTTGTCAATCACCACCAAGAGGTGTGTCATGCCGCCTCGCGCCGTTCTGAATGGGCCTACCATATCCAAGCCCCATACGGCAAATGGCCATGTGATGGGGATGGTTTTCAAGGCGGAAGCCAGCTGGTGTCTCTTCTTTGCGAAGCGCTGACAGCCGTTGCACTTCTTCACCAACTCTTCTGCGTCTCTGAGCGCAGTCGGCCAGTAAAAACCGTGCCGGAAGGCTTTGGCCACTATGGCTCTGGATGAGGCGTGATGTCCGCACTCCCCTTGATGGATTTCCCGTAGGAGTTCAATCCCTTCAGCCGGCTCGACGCACCGCTGGAACACCCCACTTACGCTGCGTTTGTACAGCTGGTGGTTGATGATTGTATAGGCCTTGGCCCTTCTCTCAATCTGCCTGGCCTGGACTCTATCATCAGGCAGCACACCGTCGGTGAGGTAGGAGAGGAATTCTTGTGCCCATGAAGGTACGCATCTTATCTCGAATACGCTAACCAACAGGGCCTCCTGCGTGGGAGCTTCCGGATTCGACTGCATGGTCGCCGGGTTCGGCTTGCTAGCCGGCGGGTTCGGCTTGCTAGCCCCCGAGTTTGGCGATGAAGCCCCCGGGTTGGACTGAGAAGTCCCCGGGTTCGGCATGGTAGCCGACGGGTTCGGCTTGTTGGCCCCCGACTTGGGCGACGAAGCCCCCGGGTTCGGCTGAACAGCCCCCGGGTCAGCCGGCACGAATATTGAATCCGAGTCCGGTGACGGTATGATGGACGGCTTCTTGAGAACCGCCAAGGCGATGCCCGGCGGAATGGCTTGCCGGGTTGAGCCGATCTTGGACAAGGCGTCAGCCGCCTCGTTGTTTGCTCGTGGCACATGGTGGAATTCGCAGCCGTCGAAGAAGCCGGATAGCTGCTGGACATGGAAGCGGTATGAGGCCATGTTGGCGTCCTTCGCGTCCCAGTCGCCAGATGCTTGTTGAATGACCAAGTCGGAGTCGCCGAAGCAGAGTATGCGACGCACGCCAATCTCCTTGGCCAGCTTCAGTCCATGAATGAGCGCTTCATACTCCGCCACATTGTTGGATGCGGCGAAGTGGATCTGTAGGACGTAGTCCAGCCGGTCTCCCTTGGGAGAGGTGATGACGATGCCGGCTCCCAAGCCGTTGCGCATCTTCGAGCCGTCAAAGTGCATCTTCCAATGTGTGGAATCCGGCACAGGCGGCAGGTATTGCATCTCAGCCCAGTCGACGAAGAAGTCCGCGAGGATCTGCGACTTGATGGCTGTGCGTGGCTCGTAGAGGATGGTGTGGGCGGCTAGCTCCAGGGCCCACTTGGCAACCCGGCCGTTGGCATCCTTGCTGCCGATGATTTCCGCCAAGGGTGCCGTGGCAACCACCTTGATGGGGTGCTCTTGGAAGTAGTGCTTGAGCTTCTTGGCCGCCATGTAGACGCCGTAGGTGACCTTCTGGTAGTGGGGGTAGTTTTGCTTCGACTGGGAGAGCACTTCGCTAAGGTAGTAGACTGGGCGCTGGACCAGCTGCTCCCTGCCGTCTTCTTTGCGCTCCACCACCAGGACAACGCTAACCACTCGATTGGTGGCTGCGATGTACAACAGCATCGGCTCCATTGAAGCCGGCGTTGCAAGGATTGGCGCGGTTGAGAGCACGCGCTTCAAGTCACGAAAAGCTTCTTCCGCCTGCGGTGACCAGACGAACTTGTCCGCCTTCTTCATCAATTGATACAGGGGCAGTGCCTTCTCCCCCAGCCGGCTGACGAAGCGGCTCAAGGAGGCCAGGCAGCCAGCGAACTTCTGGACGTCCTTGAGGCACTACGGCAGTTCCATCTTCTCCAGGGCACTGATCTTGTCCGGGTTGGCTTCGATCCCTCGCTGAGAGACGAGGTAGCCAAGGAGCTGGCCAGACGGCACGCCGAATGTGCACTTGGCCGGGTTGAGCTTCATCCGAAATCTTCTCAGATTGGTGAAGGTTTCTCTCAGGTCATCAAGGAGGGTAGTCGTCTCCTTGGTCTTTACAACGACATCATCCACATATGCGTGAACGTTTCTGCCGATTTGAGCCTGCAAGCATTTTTGCATGCACCTTTGGTAGGTGGCGCCTGCATTTTTCAAGCCGAACGGCATAGTCGTGTAGCAATAAGCCCCGTACGGGGTAATGAACGAAGTCTTTATTTGATCAGCCGGATTCAAAGGAATCTGGTGGTAGCCTGAATAGGCATCTAGGAAAGACAACAGTTCACAGCCGGCAGTCGAGTCTATGACTTGATCTATGCGCGGCAGGGGGAAGGGATCCTTCGGGCACGCCTTGTTCAGGCTGGTGTAGTCGATACACATGCGCCAGGAGCCGTTCTTCTTCAAAACCAGGACCGGGTTTGCCAACCAGTCCGGGTGCAGCACTTCCATGATGAAGCCGGCAGCTAGGAGCCGGGCGA
This sequence comes from Lolium perenne, assembly GCF_019359855.2. Taxonomy (NCBI): domain Eukaryota; kingdom Viridiplantae; phylum Streptophyta; class Magnoliopsida; order Poales; family Poaceae; genus Lolium; species Lolium perenne. The sequence goes on along the minus strand of NC_067250.2, from coordinate 120,935,049 downwards.
TTTCTTCACCGATGGCCTTCCTTCGTTCTTCGGCGAAGCGCCTGAGAGGCTGCTTCACCGGCTTGGCTTCGGGCCGGACGTGGAGGTAGTGCTCAGCCAACTCCCTCGGCACACCCGGCATGTCTCTTGGAGTCCATGCGAAGATGTCCCGATTCTCACGGAGGAAGCTGGTGAGCTCGCGTTCCTATTTCCTGCTCAAGCCGGCACCGATGGTGACGTACTTGTCCGGCTGCGCCGGGTCCAGCAGGATCTTCTTGGTGTTGTCGGCCGGCTGGAAGTGAGTCGTCCCAGTCGGGTTGCCTGCAGCCGGCATGTCTGTCTGCGCGGCCTTGGCGAGGGCGACGGCGTCGTGGATGAGCTGCTTCTCGGTGGCGATGACCAGCGTCTGGGCCATCTTGGAGCTCTGCGTGGCGCAGTCCATGGAGCGGCGATAGTCGCCGGCTACGGTGATGACCCCCTTGGGGCCAGGCAGCTTCATCTTCAGGTACCCATAGTGGGGCACCGCCATGAACTTGGTCAGGGCCGGCCTGCCCAGGAGCGCGTGGTAGGGACTCACGAGGTCCACCACCTCGAACTCGATTCTCTCGGTGCGGAAGTGATCCGGCTTCCCGAACATCACCTCCAGCGTGATCCGGCCGATCGGCTGGCAGCAGTGGCCTGGCACTATGCCATGGAAGACGGTGGGGGTGGGGCGCAACTCGGCCTCCTGGATGCCCAGCTTGCAGGCGGTGTCGCGGTAGAGGATGTTGATGCTGCTGCCGCCGTCGATGAGGACGCGCGAAAAACGCACGCTGCGCCGGGTTGTGCCGATGGTGGGGTCGAGGACCATGGCGTAGCTGCCCGGCTTCGGCAGGACAGCCGGTGTGTCGCGGCGATCAAAAGTTGTCGTGGATGTAGCCACGGCAGATGCTACAGGGGGTAGCACTTCATTGATGCGAGGGGAAGGGAACATTGCCATCTACGGGTCGAGGTGCAAGAGACGCAAGGGTTTTACCCAGGTTCAGCCCCTCCGGAGAGTAAAAGGCCTACGTCCTGCTAGATCTCTATTGCTCAGTGGAGAATTACAATGGGGGGGCTCAGTCGGCGGCTACGCCGAGAGCTTACAGGGGGAGATTGGATCTCGAGTCAGGTGTCCTCTAGGGCCTAAGCTCGGGGGTTTATATAAGCACCCCCGGCCTAGGGTTACATGGAGATAACTCCGAATCATATCAGTTGCTACTAACCCGGGATCCGCTATCCCTCTCGCAAGTAATCTTCTTGTCCAGCCGTGTGGACCTCCTCCTTGGGATCACGGCCCAGTCGCCTTAGGGCCCAGTCGCTTAGGCGACTGGCGATCCACCCAAGCCTCTATCTTCATGGCGACTGGGACTGGCGACCCACCCCCTATGGGCATATCCCCATCAGTAGTCCCCAAGCGCGGTGGTGATGAAGCGCGGATCTGGAACAAGTCTTGGAGAGGCGCGGTGATGGATCAAGATGAGTCGCCGCCGGGCTTCCAAAGATAAAGTCGCGGGTGCGGTGGCAGTCTCAGTCGCCATAACTTGATCAGTCAGTCGGCGTGTGACAGTCGGCTCTAGCCGCCGCCGTTTGCCGGCCGACGCGTAGTCACCATAGAGACACGTGGAGAGGCCAACGGCTAGATTTCACGTTGACCGAGGCGCACACCGTCTGCATGTTGTTGACCGTTGGGCTCGACGTGACCGCTAACGGCTAGTTTAACGGCTATTCAGCCGGTGACGGCGCAGATCTCGACCGTTGATTGCGGGGCGGCGATTCCGGGACAATTCAACGAACAGATCTCATCCTCAATCTGAGCGAGTGCGGGCGGTATAAAGGGTCGCCCCTAGGATTAGGGTTCAACACTCCTCCGCATTCATCCCCCATCTTCTCTTCATCTCATCTTCATTCCACACTCCACACGCATCCATGGCGGCGAAGGGGTGGGGCAAGTCGAAGGTCACGCGGGAGTCTCTCCTCCCGTACGTCGCCTCCGGAGTCATCCCGGAGTTCAACCAGGAGCGATGGCGGGTTCCGCCGGCGAACGAGACGGAGCCCCTCCCACGGCCTGGGGAGTTCGTGGATCTTCATGAGCTTCCTCGATCGCGGGTTCGCTCTCCCCACCTCCGATTTCCTCCGGCAGTTGCTGGCCTTCTACAGCATCAAGGTTTCCGACCTCGGGCCGCACAGCGTCCAGCAGATTTCTCTGTTCGTGGCGCTGTGCGAATGCTACTTGGGCTGTCCGCCCTACTTCCCGCTGTGGGTGTCCATCTTCCACGGGCGGGCGACTCGGGCCAGCAAGAACAGCGAAGCACTCATCCCGAACGGGGGGATCACCTTCCAGGTGAAGTCCGGGGAAAGCTTCATCGACATGGCGCTCCCCAAGAAGGCGCGATCGCTGTGGCGTCGTTTCTGGGTCTACGGCCAGGAGGACCCGCCCCCGGGCGAGGTATGCATTCCCCAATACAGTCCCGAGCCGAGCGTCCCGCGGCGCCTCAATGTCCGGTCGCTGCCGCGCGCGAGCAGGAGAAGGTGGTGAAGGATATGCGCCAAGCGATCCAGGCGCTAAAAGATGACGGCCTGACGGCGGTCGACATGTACAACTGTTGGCTTGGCCGGCGGCTGATCCCCCTGCGGTGCCGAGCTCACCCCATGTGGGAGTACCGGGGACAGAACGACCGCACCCGGTCGACGGCGACCGAGTGGGACGAGGGCGAGTACCGGAAGGCGCTCGCTAAGATCACCACTGCCACCTTTACTTCCTTCGAGGACGGCTTGCAGCCCTACACCGAAGACACCCCAGCGCCTCAGGTAATGCTTCGCATGGCGACTTCGCACGGCTTAGCCGCGCTTCTTCCTTTCTGACTTGTTCCTTTGATTCGATTGCAGCGTTGGCGGAAGATCGCGGACCACCTCCCTCCTCTCGCCGGAAAGGAACCACCGGAGATGACCGAAGGCGAGGAGGAAGAGGTCGACGAGGAGGAGGAGCGCACCGAGTCGGACTCGGAGGCGCGGGACTTCATCAGACTCCCGCGCGGGTCGAAGAGGGGTGCCGAGTCCTCGTCCCAGGGCGCGGCTGAAGAGGAGGCGACCTCCCGTCCGGAGGACAAGGCGGAGCCCTCCAAGGAAGGGGCCGAGCCGCTATCGAAGCGACTGCGCCCCACTCTCCTGGAAGGGTCCACGAGGCTTCAGCGTCCCTTGAAGGACGCGATCGATGCGGGAGCTCGGGCCGGTCCGGGCGTAAAAGCGATTCCCACGGTGAAGTAAGTATTTCTTGTCGAATTTATCCTTCCTGCGACTGGACTGAGTGTCGACTCACCTCGCCTCTCTGTAGGTCCAAGAAGAAGACCTTGGCGAAGCCGCCCGCGGCCGGGGTGGCGGCCACGAGGGCGGCCGAGGCAAAGAAGAAAGCCGCGGAGAGGAAGGCGGCGCCGTCCGACCTTGGGGTGCGGGGTCGGCTCCGAGAAGAGCCCGCCGCCGGGAGTCAAGCGGAGAAGGAGAGCACTAGCCACGTCGAGCCCACCGCCAACGTTTTCCTCTACCCGGCATGGCTCGCGGGGGCATGGCGAGTGCGGCGACGGGTCCGGACGTTGCTCCGCCGTGGAGGAGGAGGAGTCGACTGACATTGGATCGACCGAGGGGCAGAAGGCACCCGAAGTTGAAGAGGACATCGTCGAGGAGGGCGGTCTGTCGGAGCCACTGAAAGAGCGCCGGTCCAAGGCCGCCAGGGACCGCGCCCCGCCCAGCGACACCGACACGCGGACGGGCGAGGTTCCGTCGACTGAGGCGGTGATGCGAGCGGACGGGGCGACCGAGTCGCGTCATCCGCCGCCGTCTTCATTGACCTTCACTGAGCTCCACACGGCGCTTGGCGAGGCGCATGTGGTAAGTGTCGCTGAACACGTGGCCTAGTCACCCCCAGTCCCCGAGGGTCGACTTGGTCTGAAAGGGCGAGTCGAGTCTCTATTTGCTTTTTGTTTGTTGACCTTGGCATTTTTGTTTGGTTTCCGTAGGCGGAGATTAAGCGGCTGACCGCGCTTGTGGAGGAGGCGGCGCAGAAGAACCGGAAGCTGATTGCCCTGGGCAGTAAGTCATGCCCACTCGCCGTCCTCATTCAGTGTCACTGGCCCGGGCGTTCGTTCTCACCGTTTCCTTTTCTTGTAGCAGAGGCGCAGGCAAAGGCTCTTGCCGAGGCTCGGGAAGGGTTCGTCAAGGAGTCCTTCTACCGTGAAGCCGAGTTCCGGGCGCAGCAGGCCGAAGAGGCCCGGAAAAGGGCGAAAGCGGAGGTGGCGGAATTGACGAAGGTCCTGGAGCAGAAGGGCCGGGAGCTGGAGGACGTCATCACCGAATACAAGGTGAAGCTGGAGGCCGCGACTGATGCGCGGGACTCTGCACGTGGGGCTGCCGCGTCTCTGCGGGAGGAGGTGGCGGCCTTGAAGCAGCAGCACGCCAAAGAACTTGCTGCGGAGAAGGAGGCGTCCGAGGGCATCGTCCTGGCGGTGCAGGCCGAGAAGACCAACTTCGAGGCTTTCGTCAGGGAGATGTCGCGGCAGATTCTTGGTAAGTTCTTGTTGTCGCACTTCTTGTTTTATTTGCCGGGGGTTTGAGTATCTGAACACGGCGAGTCGGCCTCGGGGGTCAGTCCCCGAGCGTGGCGAGTTGGCCTCGGGGGCCAGTCCCTGAGCGTGGCGAGTCGGTCTCGGGGGCCAGTCCCCGAGCGTGGCGAGTCGGCCTCGGGGGCCAGTCCCCGAGCGTGGCGAGTCGGCCTCGGGGGCCAGTCCCCGAGCGTGGCGAGTCGGCCTCGGGGGCCAGTCCCCGAGCGTGGCGAGTCGGCCTCGGGGGCCAGTCCCCGAGCGTGGCGAGTCGGCGTTGAAGGGGAAGTTCTCATTTTTCCCTTTTCCTTGTGTTGTTGACTGCAGGTACGTGCGACTTCGTGGAGACGGCGACTCCACGGGAATGCCTGTCGACCGCGACCGCGCGTATCATCGCCTGCGCGGGGGAGATACTTGCCGCGCTCCAGTACCTGAGCCCGCGGGAGGTGATTCCGCGGGACACGCCATCCGTCTTCAAGGCCGTGTCCAACATTCCGGCTGTTGTTGACTGGCTTCGTCGCTCTTCCTGCCGCGTTGGCATTACCATGGCTCTGAGCATGGTGCTGGCGCATTATTCTGAAGGGTTCGACGTGGAGGAGGTCACCGCTGGCTTCCCCTCGGAGACTGGGGAGTTCGATGTTGCCGAAGTGCTGCGGCTGATGGATGCGGTGCGCCCCTTCGCCGACCGAGTACTGGCGACCGCGGACTTGGAGACTCATAGCCCCAGCCACGCGGCTCCCGGTGACGCGGAGAAGGAGCCGGGCCCGGTGGACTACCCCGCGGAGCGCCTCTTCCATGCTGCTGCCGCCGGCTCGCTGTCTACATATCCGGTCGTGGTGTACACGCCGAAATTTCGTCACGGCGATGACGGCGTCGAGCCTGTCGTAGAGGGGGCTCCGGGGTCGTCCTCGTAGTTTCCTGAGTACCTGTGTAAGAAGTAGCTAGATTTCCCGCGAGCGGGTGTTAGTTGTAAATAGAATGATGACTTTTGCTTAAATGTGATTCGGTGGTTGCTTTTGCATTATTTGAGACGGCGATGCATTGGAGTTGGTTCCGACTATCCATGGCCTTCAGGTCAGTCGCCTTGCGACCCCAATGAAGGCTATCGACTTGACTGTTTTCCTTTTCGAGCTGGGCGTCCCCGATCGCGATGCGTAGTCATTATAGTACGAATAGCAGCCTCATGGGTGGAGTAGTGGTGTGGTGTAGTTTGCGCTGTTCGGATGTAGCGCGCCACTCGTCGTGGCTCGGTGAGCCAGTCGCTAGGCGACTCCAAAGGGGATCATTGCGGGCGTATTTTCCTTGGCGAGCCGCGGGTCCGTTTTGCGGGGTCCCTAGTCGAAGTACTTAGCCGCGCAATTCGCCAACCTAAGGTAGAGGAGGGCATTGGTGTGCTTTATAACGTAGCACAAGGCGGTCGCCGAGGCCCGTGGGGCTGGCCGAGCGTGCGGCCCCGCTGTGGGTTCCGGTCGCCGTTTTCACCCGATGGCGTGAGAGATGGTGGGTGACCGGGCGTGGTGTCGCGCGTCGGTCCCGCCTCCACGCCGTGGTACCCCGGCTCCTTGGCCTATCGGGGACCTCTCTCTTCCCGCAGCGGCGACCGGAGGTCTCTCAGTTCCTAGTCGCTTGTCGCGGCGACTAAGCCGGTATGTCCCGGGATGAGAGATGACGATATTTGGCGGGTGAAGGGGAGGTAGTCGGAGCTTGAGATCAAAAAATGGTCGGCGATTTTTATTACCCTCTGAATTTTCGGATTACATTTTTCCCTTAGGTATAGAACCGCCGGAGGAGGTTGATGTTCCAGGGGCGCTCCACCTCTTTAGTGAGCGGCTCGCCTTTGTCGTCCTTGCGGACGTCGATGAGGTAGTAGGAGTCGTTGCCGAGTACGCGGCCGACGGCGAATGGTCCTTCCTGTGGCGGGGACAGCTTGTGCATCCCTTTCTTGTCCTGGATTAGCCGGAGTACCAGATCGCCGACTTGGAAGGAGCGACTCCGAACGCGGCGGATCAGTGGGTAGCGACGGAGGTCCCTGCTGGTAAATGGCGGTTCTGGAGAGTGCGAGGTCTGGCCTCGTCGAGGAGATCGATGTCATCTTGGCGAGCTCGCTCGTTGTCTTCTTCGGCGTAATTGGCGACCCGAGGTGAGTCGTAGGCGATGTCCGTGGGCATGACGGCTTCGGCGCCATATACCAGGAAGAAAGGCGTGAAGCCGGTTGACCTGTTAGGCGTTGTGCGGATGCCCCATAGTACTGAAGAGAGCTCCTCTGCCCAGCAGCCGGCTGCGCGCTCTAGGGGCACGACCAGGCGTGGTTTGAGTCCGTGCGGGATGCTCTGGTTTGCCCTTTTCGCTTGGCCGTTCGACTCGGGGTGGGCGGCGAGGCGAGATCGAGTCGGATGCCCTTTTCTTCGCAAAAGTCAGCCATCTCCCCTTTGGCGAAGTTGGTGCCGTTGTCGGTTATGATACTGTGAGGGTAGCCGTACCGATAGATGAGCTCGCGTAGGAACTTTGTGGCCGTCTTCCCGTCGCACTTCTTTATGGGCTTTGCTTCTACCCATTTGGTGAACTTGTCCACCGCTACCAGGAGGTGAGTATATCCGCCGGGGGCCGTTTTGAATTTTCCCACCATGTCCATGCCCCATACGGCGAAGGGCCAGGTGAGGGGGATGGTCTTCAATGCCGATCCTGGCATGTGCGGCGCTTGCATGCTTTTGGCACCCGGCGCATGAACGGACAAGGGCGATTGCGTCTTCGTGGGCTGTTGGCCAGTAGAAGCCGTGACGAAAGGCCTTGGCGACGATTGACCGCGCCTGCGTGGTGGCCGCAGTCCCCTGCGTGGATGTCGCGCAGAATGTTGCGCCCTTCCGCCGTGGTGACGCATCGTTGGAACACTCCCGAGACACTGCGCTTGTATAGCTCATTGTTGATGATGGTGAAGGACTTGCATCTGCGCACGATGGCGCGTGCTTTGGTTTCATCCATCGGCCGTGCCTGGCTCTCGCGGTCGCGGATGTAGGGCGCGGTCCAAGCGGTGCTGGCGACGGCGAGTGCGACTCGGGCGGAGTCGGGAGCAGGTGGCTCGGCAATGTCCAGCACGCGCGGTGCGCGCACCGACGGGTGGCTGAGGATGTCCCGGACGACGCCCGGAGGCGGCTGAAGTCGCTTGGACCCCAGTCACGCTAGCGCGTCGGCTTCTTCGTTCTTGCGCCTGTCAACCCACTCGACGACGTGACCGGCGAAGCTAGCGCCGGCTTGGTCGACGGCGCGTTTGTATGCGATCATGTTGGCGTCTGTGGCGTCGCAGGTGCCGGAAGTTTGGCTGGCGACTAGGTCGGAATCGCCGAGGCAGCGCAGCCGTGTTGCGCCCATCTCTTTTGCGACTCGCATGCCGTGCAGGAGCGCCTCGTACTCGGCCATGTTGTTGGTGCATGGCTCGAATCTGAGTTGCAGGACGTACTTCACTGTGTCGCCCTTTGGTGATGTGAGGACGACTCCCGCGCCTGCTCCTTCGAGGTTTTTAGAACCGTCGAAGTGCAACGTCCAATGTTTGAGGTCCGCGGGGGAGCTTGGCTGCTGGGCCTCTTCCCAGTCGGCGAGGAAGTCGGCGAGTGCTTGAGATTTGATGGCGTGGCGTGACTCGTAGGTGATGTTGTGGACGCCGAGCTCGACTGCCCACTTGGCGATCCGGCCAGTTGCGTCGCGGTTGCGGATGATGTCGGCGAGTGGTGTTGAGGCGAATACCTTGATGGGGTGCTCTTGGAAGTAAGGGGCCGCCGCCGCTGGGCCCCGAGGACGGCGTACACCAGCCTCGGTAGTGTGGATACCGTTGCTTGGATTCGATTAAGGCTTCGCTGATGTAGTAGACCGGGCGTTGTACCAGTTGCTCCCTTCCTTCCTCCTTCCGTTCGACGACCATGACTGCACTTATAGCGCGGTTCGACGCAGCGACGTATAGGAGCATGGTTTCTTTTGGCAGCGGGGCCGCGAGGATAGGGGCATTCGAGAGGGCGTGCTGGAGTTCCTCTAGGGCCCGCTGCGCCTCGTCTGTCCACCGGAATGATTCCGACTTCTTGAGCAAGCGGTATAGTGGCATGGCCTTGTCTCCGAGCCGGGTATGAAGCGGCCCGAGGGCGGCGACTCGACCGGCGAAGTTTTTGCGCGTCGACTAGGCATGCTGGCTGCTTGGTGCGCATGACCGCCGTGTCTTCTCCGGGTTAGGTTCGATGCCTCGCTTGGAGACGACGTAGCCTAGCAGCTCTGTCCCGATGGAACCCCGAAGGTGCACTTCAAAGGGTTGAGCTTGATCTTGTACCGCCGTAAGTTGGCGAATGTTTCGGCGAGGTCGGCGACGAGGTCGGTCTGTCGAGTCGATTTGACCACCACATCGTCGATGTAGACATGCACGTTGCGGCCGATCTGGCTTTCTAAGCAGCTGTTCATGCACCGCTGGTACGTTGCTCCGGCGTTCTTGAGGCCGAAGGTCATGGACGTGTAGCAGTAGGCGCCTAGGGGTGTGATGAATGCAGTCTTCTCTTGGTCTTCCTTGGCCATCTTTATTTGATTGTACCCGGAGTATGCATCAAGGAAGCATAGCGACTCGGACCCGGCGACCGCGTCGATAATCTGGTCGATTCGCGGTAGGACGAATGGGTCCTTGGGGCACGCGCTGTTGAGGCTTGTGTAATCGATACACATTCGCCACGTCTTGTTCTTCTTTAGCACTAGGACTGGGTTTGCCAGCCATTTCGGGTGCTTGATTTCTATGATGAAGCCGGCAGCGAGCAGCCGGTTTACTTCTTCGGCGATTGCGCTGTCGCCGTTCTTCTCCCACAGGGCGCATTGCCTGCCTAACGGGTCGCGCGGTGGGATCGACATGTAATTTGTGCTCAGCAAGTTCTCTCGGGACACCTGGCATGTCGGATGGTTTCCATGCAAAGATATCTCGATTCTCACGGAGGAACTTGATGAGCGCGCTTTCCTATTGGGCGGACAGGCCCGTCCCAATGGTAACTTGCCTACTTGGATCGTTTTCTACAAGATCTACTTGGCGGGTGCCTGCTGCGGCCTTGAAGGTTGCTGCGGACGAGTCGAGCTCGGTTGGCTTCTCCCGGGATGGCGGGGTCGTTGCGGTCGACCGGGTACTTGGCGAGCTCGGCGGAGTTGTCTTGTTCGTCGGCGATGACGGCGTCGGCGAGCTTGGCGCTGTCGTCCTCACATTCCAATGCCATCTCCGGGTCGCCATGGACGGTGATGACGCCTCGAGGCCCTGGCATCTTCATCATGTTGTACGCGTAGTGTGGGGTCGCCATGAAGCGGGCGAACGCTTGTCGGCCGAGTACGCAATGGTAAGAGCTTTTGAAGTTCACCACCTCGAACGTTATCCGCTCGGTACGGTAGTTCACGGGCGTGCCGAAGGTGACTGGCAGCGTCACCTTGCCGATCGGGAAGGCCTTCCGCCGGGGACGATGCCGTGGAACGTGACCTTGGTGTTCTCAAGGCGTGAGTCCGGCAGGCCAAGCCGCTGGAAGGTGTCGTAGTACATGATGTTGATGGAGCTTCCCCGTCCATCGGGGTTTTTGGTAGCCGATGGTCGGCGACCTTGGGCTCGACGACTAGCGCCACTCGCCCGGGGTACTCGATGCGGGGGGCGTGATCTTCGCGGCTCCAGGTAATGCTTTGCTCGGACCAGTTGAGCCACCGGGGTACGTCGGAAAGTATGACTGCGTGTACCGCCACTGCCCTTGCGAGGACCTTCCTGTCCCGCTGTCGCCGACCCCGGTGAAGGTGTGGAGCGAGCCGGCGCTGCGACCGAAGCCCTCTCCCTTGTGCTGGTCTTGGTCCGTGGCGCGCGCCTTGTGCTGGTTGCCGCCGTCGTTTTCCTTGGCGCGGCGAGCTCTTTCTATCTGCTTCTGGGAGTAGCAATTTCCCGTCGGGTGGTTGGCGGGCTTGCCCTCCTTGCTGTGATAGATGCATGGTGCGGCGAGGAGGCTGCGGGCGTCGAAGCGCTTGGGCTGAGGCCGATCCTCCCGAGGTGGACGAGTGTCGCGCCGAACGATTTTGGCTCGCGCTGCTCGTAATCGGTGGTAGCAACTAGCTCGTTGTGTCCTCCCTCTCCGCGGCGCTTGCCGTTGTTGGACCGGCCGGCGAAACGGTAGTCGCCACGCCGAGGCTCCGTGTGCGCAGGGCGGCGATTGCGTCGTTGACCGTACTCGTCGTCCGAGTCGAGTGTAGGGTCTTCATCGGCGAAGCGGGTGGCGATGTCGAAGAGCTCGGAGATTGAGATATGGTCCCTGCTGACGCGACGGATCTTGGCGCTTAGTGGTTCGCACCGGCAGCGGCGTCGGAAGCGATGATTGCCGTGTCCGTGCTGATGCCGCTGGAGGTCGTCCACATGTCCTGCCCGGCGCTGCACCCACCGGCGGGTCGACTCGCGCGGGCCTTGGACGCAGCGATCTAGGTCTTCTATGGTTGTGGCACGGGTGTATGCGCGGCGAAGTGCTGGATGAACGCGGCGCGGGCTTCTTCCCAGGAGTCGATGCTGTTGACGGTGAGGGTGTTGAACCAATGGCGATTGACGCCGTCCATCATGAGGGGCAGGTATCGCGCTGCGAGTAACTCGGAGTGGCCCTGGATCCCCATTGCCATGGCGTACGAGTCGATCCAGACAGTGGGGTCAATGCTTGTATCGTACTTCTCGATGTCGCGGGGTCCTTTGAACCCCACGGGAGTGCGGCTCGCCTCTAATCATCGGCCCGAAGCAAGCGGGGCCGATTCGGGTGAACGCGCTGCGCGCGGGGCTTCATCGGCGTGGCGGTCGTTCAATCGATTGCGCGCCCGCCATTCTTGGTGGAATTGGACGATGTGGGTTCGGGCGTCGACTGGCTGCCCGTTAGCGGCGACCATCACCCGCGCGGGGCGCGGCTCGACTCGGTTGTTAGACGAGTGGGCCGCGCGCGGTGCTGGCGGCGGGCCGTTGTTGGCGTTGACGATTGCGCGGTTTGCCGCGTCTGACGACGCCGCGCGACTGGCGGATGTGCGCGAATAGAGTCGCCCCTGCGAGTCGGCTGCGGCGTGCTGCTGCTCCAATGCCTTGGCTACCAAAGCCTTGGCGTGCTGGACGAGGATCGCGCCGTCTCCCGTTTCGGGGATTCTTGCGAGGACGGCCTGCGCAGCTGCCACGTTGTCGGCTGGAGACGAGTGCAGTGGTAGGCCGTTGGCGTCGACCTCTGCCCGAGGAACTTCGGGTGGTGGTGGTGGTGGGGTGGCGGTGGTGCTCCGCGCGCTGTTCTATCTGCAGCAGCCCGACTTCCTTCCGGGATGTCAGGGTTTTGGACTCGGGCGACCCGGATTTCTCCGTCTGGGTCGTCGAAGTTAAGGCGTGCGCTGGGAAAGTCGCTCGCGCGGGCGCGCTCCATGCGCCGGCGGTTTCGCTGCTGACGATAGTGGGACACGGCCCTTACTTCATCTTGCTCGAGGCGGAATTTCTGCCTTTCGGCGAGCTCCTTTTTCCTCTGCTCCTCGAGGGCCGCCCGGTGCGCCTCGATCTCGGTCGCGGTGGCGGTTGCGGGGAGGGGAGTGGTGAAGGCGTCGATCTCTCCTTCACCCCCTGCCATGAAGACTGCGGTCGGGTAGCGGTAACGCGGGGCCTCGACAGAGTCCGAGTCGTAATCGCTGCCGAAGAGGGAGAGGATGGAGTCGTCCTCGAAGCCACCTTCGAAGTCGCTCGGGTGGGAGACCAGGGAGATAGAGTCCTTGGTCGATGCTGTGGCGATGGAGCGGGCAGTCGGGGACGCAGCGGTGGATCCCGCAACCGACGTTGTAGCGATGATGTCGGTGAAGTCGGCGTCGATCGCAGCGATGATGGATTTGATGGCCGGGATGGTGTCGGCGGAATCGGCGACTGGAGCGGTGTCGGCGGAGTCGGTGGCTGCCGAGGCAACGGTGGAGTTAGCGGTCGGTGCCACGACCGCCGACTCGGCATCGTCTCCCAGGGCCGCCTCAGCCTCCGCGTATACCTCGCCGGTGACCGGGCGAGTAGCGGTGAGGAGCTGCCCGGGCGCGAAGGGGTCGTGTGAGCGACGGGGGCGAGGCTCAGAGGGATCGCTGACGCCGGCGAGCCCAACGAAGAGGTTGATGGAGCCGATCGGCACCATCCAGGCGTGTGTGAGAGGTGACGAGGCGGGCCGGTAGGTGCTTGGCTGGATGTGGAAGAAATTGCCGGTGGCGATCATCCTGCCGGAAGCAACCGGCCGCCGAACTGGCGAGTAGGGCCTCGCCGTAGCTCGAAGGCTTGATGTCCCATGCCCCACGGTGGGCGCCACTGTCGTGGATGTAGCCACGGCAGATGCTACAGGGGGTAGCACTTCATTGATGCGAGGGGAAGGGAACATTGCCATCTACGGGTCGAGGTGCAAGAGACGCAAGGGTTTTACCCAGGTTCAGCCCCTCCGGAGAGTAAAAGGCCTACGTCCTGCTAGATCTCTATTGCTCAGTGGAGAATTACAATGGGGGGGCTCAGTCGGCGGCTACGCCGAGAGCTTACAGGGGGAGATTGGATCTCGAGTCAGGTGTCCTCTAGGGCCTAAGCTCGGGGGTTTATATAAGCACCCCCGGCCTAGGGTTACATGGAGATAACTCCGAATCATATCAGTTGCTACTAACCCGGGATCCGCTATCCCTCTCGCAAGTAATCTTCTTGTCCAGCCGTGTGGACCTCCTCCTTGGGATCACGGCCCAGTCGCCTTAGGGCCCAGTCGCTTAGGCGACTGGCGATCCACCCAAGCCTCTATCTTCATGGCGACTGGGACTGGCGACCCACCCCCTATGGGCATATCCCCATCAAAAGTGATGGCCTGCTCTGACCAGTTTAGGTACTGGGGGACCGGCGGTATGACCGCGTTGACCTCGACGGAACGGCTCTGCTGGCTCGTCTTGTCCTCGGGCTCGGAGGTGAAGATGATGTAGGTAGCATCTTCGGCCAGATATCGGCCATGGTGCACTTGGTTAGCCTCGTGGTGCTCGAGGTTGGCGTTCTCTGCGCCGGCTTGGCCACCCGGCCCACCGGCTGGTGGAGGCGGGGGTGGGGGCGGGAGGGGTTCGCCGCTTGTCAGCCGCTTCATGAAGTGGCAGTCGCGGGTGGTGTGGTTGGAGGGGTTCTTGCCGCTGTGGTACTTGCACGGCGAGTCGAGCATCTGCTCGAAGGTGTACTTCGGCTTCCACTGCCGGTCTTGCTTCTGGCGGTGGCTGCCGCCTGCCGCGTTGTCTGCCACGGCGGCTACGTGGGCGGAGCCGTACCGGCGGTCCGGCTGGTCGCTGTGACGCTTGCCGCGGTAGTTGTCCCGCCGGCTGCCGTGAGAGGCGCCGTCTGCCGGCTTGTGTTCAGCCGACTTGTGGTGGTCCCGCCTGGAGGGAGCCGGTGCTGGGTCAGCCGGCGCCTTGCCGGCTTCTTCAGCCAGCGCGTACTTGTCGGCAATGGCCATGAGGGCGGCCATGGACTTGGCCTCGCTGCGGCGCAGCTTGTGCCACAGCATGGTGTTTGGCCGGCAGCCTCCCATGAAGAAGCTGATGGCCTGGATCTCGTGCACGCCCTCGCAGGAGTTGCGCATCTCGCACCAGCGCGTCAGGTATGCGCGGTCCGTCTCGTCCGGGCCCTGCTTGCACATCTCCAGCTGTTGGGGGCGACCCGGCCGGCGGTAGCAGCCGGTGAAGTTGCTGATGAAGGCCGCCTCGAAGTCCAGCCAGCCGTTTATGCTGCCGGCTGGCAAGTTGTTGAGCCATGTGCGGGCGGAGCCGAGCAGCATGAGGGGGGAGTAGCGCACAGCCCAGCGCTTGTTGCCTTTGGCGATGCCGACTGCGGTGGAGTAGTCCTGCAGCCAGTCCTCCGGCTTGGCAGTGCCGTCGTACTTGGGGGTGTCGCGCGGGAGCTGGAAGCCGTCGATCATGGGCTCGTTGATGATGCGTGGCCCAAAGCACTTTGGGCCGGCTGGCGCTTCTTCTTCCGCAATGCGGGATTCGACCAGCCGATCGAGGCGGTCTCTAGCGTCGGTGGGCTCGATGCGGGGGCCCAGCCGGGAACGTGCCGGCTGGCGTGTGCCGGCTGCTTCTGGAGCCGGCCGGTGCTGGCGGCGGGGCTCGGAGTCTTGCTCCTGGTTCCGGCTTGGGGGAGGCCGGCTGCGGCTGCTGCCGCTCGGCTGGTGGCTCGGCCGGCCCGAACTTGCGTGCGTGGCCCGGGAGTCACGGTGCCGGCTTGGTGCTGGGGAGGCGGACTCGGCCGTGTCCCTGGCGCCTTCCCTGTCGTTGCCTGCAGCGCCACGAGCGTGAGAAGCTCTGGGGGCATTGACATACCTGGGGTCGGCCGCCTGCTTGTTGGCTGCGTTGAGCAGCTCAGTCACCCGCATGGTTTGGCGGCGTAACTCTTCGCCTTCAAGGCGGTTCAGCTCTTCTGCGGCGGCTTGTTCCGCGCGCATGTTCTTGTCGGGGGTGTTGTAGACGGGTAGCTCCGCGGACAAAGTCGGCGAAGGAGCACCGTCGCGGGCGATCTCAGCGCCAAGGTCGCGGCCCCTGCGGCGGATCTGGCCGGCTCGGCTGGGACCGTCGCCGCCTGGAGTGAGGCCGTGGGCGCGGTTGTACTCGCGCTGGGTGATCTCCATCTGGCGCTTAGCAGCAGCCAGTTCTTCGGTTTGCTTGAGGAGGAGCTGGCGGTGCGCCTCCAAATCCGCCTCGATGGTGGTGGGGTCGACGCCAGGCGTGAGCGGGGTGCTCAGCTTCGCCCGGACTTCGTCCAGCCGGGACGGTGGCGGTGGCGCCTTTGGGCCCGAGCCGGAGGCGTTGGGGTCGACGTTGCGCTCCAGGTTGGGGCCACGGGTGCGCGGGTTCTTGGTGGGGAGCTCCTCGCCAGCCATCATGACTTGCACGACGACGGGGCTGGCGGGAGCGCTGCTACCGGCTCGCGGAGGAGGGCTTGCGCAGCGCAGGACCTGCCGCGGGTAGCGCGGCGGTGCGACGGTGGCGACGTAGACGTCGTGGCCGCCGAAGGAGATGATGCTGCCGCCGGCTGGGAAGGGCCGGTCGGCGAAGCAGCCAGCGTTGTCGCTGACGCAGTCGAGGGAGCCGAATCTCCAGATCAAGCCTGAAGCGACTCGCTCGCCGGTGGTGATGATGAGGCCCGTCCGGATGAAGACACCGGCCGAGGATGCTGAAGGCCCCACGGTGGGCGCCAAATGTCGTGGTATCGTCACGGCATATGCCATAGGGTGGCTAATCGAAGTGGTTCCTGAGGGATCTCACGGCGGTATCCGGATGCGGGTATGGGCACGAGCGACACGGCGACGTACCCAGGTTCGAGGCCCTCCGATGAAGGTAAAACCTCTACTCCTGCTATGAGTGTATATGATGATCACACAGTACAATGGTGTTCCTAGAGCTGTGTCCGGCTGCTCCTGAGAGGCTAAGGGAGACGATGGTCTCTCTCACAGGGCAGCGCTAGGGGTGGAATGAAGTGAGAATGAATCGATCCCCTGCACGAGAGGGGGTAGTGACAAGGTATCAACTTGTCAATGCCTATGGATTGTAGGCTAGGGTTTAGTTGGAAGTAGAGGGTAAGTAGATCTCGAAGGTTTCAGCCGAAAAGTACTCGACAATTATGAAAACTAGGGTTTGCAGACAATGATTCGATTGATTCTTCGTCCCTCGACTCCCCCTTTATATAGGAGGTGGAGCCGAGGGATTCGTGCTATACAAGTTTACAGAGTCCGGGATGGTTTCTAACTCATCCCGCCAGATTACAAATAACACTTCCTATTACAACTCTATCTTTCCCTTAAATACATCTTGGGCTCTCGAGTCTTCTTATTCTTCGGGTAGTGGGCCTTCAATAAACCCCGGGTACTATATTCGGCAGACCCATTTGGGATGCCTATGTCAGTAGCCCCCGAGATTTTGCTTGAATCGTAGAGTCAGGGAAAATCTCCACTGTTTATTTTTACTCGAAAGCTTTAACTTTTTATATTTCTTCACATAAAATTCTATATTGTACAGGGATACTGGTAGTTGGGGCTAGTTCATCTGACGGATCAGGTACTAGTTAACTGCTCTAGTGGCAATCCGCAAAAACCTACTTCAAAATCACGTCCCCGGACATGATCTCGGGATACTGGTGTAAACGTCGACAGGTGCCGCTTAAGGTCTTACCATTCTGTCGAGTCCCAGTCAAATTTATCGGGTACCTAACGCGTCCGTTAGGATTTTTCTTCGTATCTGTTGATACGGATAAAAGTAGCAGAGCGCAGTCTTTGGCGATGCCACGCCCAGCAGAACGGATCTGGGGTCTTACCTTCGCAAATTTGCGGCATTCAGAAATTGATCGCAACTTCGGCGTTCTGAGAATATATTGTCGAGTGCTTTTCCGGCTGTTGGAATGGCACATTTTATCGAGTCAAATATGACTTATATTATTCTCCCGATGGGAGTATATGTAGAGTTAATTATAACTCGAAATATACTCTCTTTACTTTTCTATTTTTCCTTTGTTAATTTCATCGGGCACGCGAACAGCGTTCCCGATGGGAGTAGCCCCCGAGGCTACAACCAAGAACTTGTGCTTGGTTGTAGGCTCAACATTTTAGTCCACCTTGTCGCTATATTGTCATTATTTCCCAATATGATCTCTTTCTTTTTCTTCTTCTTCTCTCTCTTCTTCTTTTTTTTTATCTCTCGGGTGCGCGAACAGCGCTCCCGATGGGAGTAGCCCCCGAGGCTACAGCCAAGGACTTGTGCTTGGTTGTAGGCTCCCGCAATTTCTATATTGCCATACTCGAAATTTTACTTTCTGTCGAAGTAGCCCCCGAGCATTTGGGCAAAAACTTGTTTTTGATCAAAGGCTCCCGAAGTATTGAATAATTCTTCCTGTCGCCAATCTTCTTTTATTTTTCTTGTCAACATACTTCCCTTAATCAAATTTACTTCATCCTTCTCGAATAGTCGTGATTTTCCTGCCCTGTGGGCCCATTGCTTTCACCTCGTTGACACGTCGTGCAAGTGGGGGACACACGTCCTCCGCTTTTTCTGGCGCACGTACGGTAACGCCTATCTCAGTAAAAATACTTTTTTGCCCTTGTATCTAGAAGATCTATTCTCACCACACGATTTCTTCATCCAACGGCACACTACTTCACCCAATTCTTATATAAACCTTTCTTCAACCTCCGTTCATCCCCTCGCTTGCGCCGCTCATCTGTTCCTCTTCGCAAAACTTCCCCTGCGCCCAACTCTCTCTGATCTTCCGCACGCTCATACATTGCTTTGCCCATTGCCGTTGATGCCACCGCGCGCGCGTCTGACTCGCCACAGCACTCCGGAATCCAAGATGGCCGCCGAGGATCTTGAGTGGGAGAGATCCAAAATCTCCAACCAAGACACCAACATGCTGAAGAGGCTCGGCCTCATGAAGAAGGAGGACGCCATCCGCTTTCCCAGCGAAGAAAGCTACCCCAAGCCTCCAATGGAGTATCGGGTTAGTTTTGTTGATCACCTGATCCGCGGCCTTTCGACCCCCATCCATGATTTCCTCCGCGGCCTTCTTTTCGTTTACGGGATTCAACTGCACCAGTTGACCCCTAATTCCATCCTTCACATTTCTATTTTCATCACGCTCTGCGAATGCTTCCTCGGAATCCCTCCCAATTGGGCTCTGTGGAAACGCATTTTCTGCCTCCGCCGCAATGGCTCCCACAACGTCACTTATAACATAGGTGGCGTTGTTATCTGTGTTCGCACTGATGTCGACTATTTCGACGTCAAGTTTCCTGATTCTGTCCAAGGATGGCGCAAAAAGTGGCTCTACATTCACGAAGAAAGCGCCAACTCCGTTGAGCACAACATAATCCCTTTCGACGGAAGTGCCAGAATTCAGCGCCGCCGTTCCTGGGATGCCGAAGCTTCCGAGGATGAGAAAAAGGCGACAGAGGCACTCATGTCTCGTATCCATCAGCTTCAAAACACTCGAGGCAAAGAACTGTCTGGCGTTCAAATTACTGCCTACTTCCTTAGGATTAGAGTGCAGCCACTTCAGGCTCGCAAAAATCCCCTTTGGACGTATTCTGGTAAAAATGACGCCAACAGAATCTCCGGTGATCTTTCCACCAAGGACTTGGAGAAGTTGGTTCGAAGACTTTCTCGCCTAGGCAAGGACCCAATTCCTTCCTCTTGTCGCGTGGAACCGTACAGCTCCACCAATCCACTCCCCGAGGTATTTTGTCTTCCCGAGTTTTTATCCTGTTTCGCACTTTCTCTGCCTCTCATTGTATTGTCATCTCTTTAATTTTCCTTTTGTCGCTATTTTTACAGAACCATCCTACTATGACTTCCCTTCCTCCTCTTCCTGAGGGTGGAGAAGTCGAAGAACAGGCCATCGTTGCCGAAGATACTCAAGGTTCTTCTGTTCCTGAAAGTGAAGTCGCGGGTTCTCACAAATCTGCGGCTTCTCGTGACAAAGAAATTGAGTCTGAAGCCAGTGAATCGACGCAATCCCTTCCTCCTGCTGTTTCTCCAAGGAACAAAAGGAAAAGGAATGATGCCGAGGATTCTGACACCTCTAAGGCTGAAGAAGTTGTTCCTTCTCATCCGAAGGCAGCTTACGATCCTTATGTTGAATCCCTCGTCAGCTCGTAAGTCGTCTTTATTTCTCCCTATTTTTGTACTCGAAATATTTATCTTGTCTTGCTTTTTATGCTGCCGATTTTTTGATCAACAGTGATGAGGAAGAAGAAGTACCAACTACTGACGTGGCTCCTCGGACAAGCACGTCACGTACTGTACTTGCCTCAGACACGCTAGTTGAAGGAGAAGAAACGTCGCCTCCTCAACAAAACGTCGTCACCACTACTCCACCATCAAGCCCCCTTGCTCCTTCACCAAAAAGGACAAGGGTGGAAAAGATTGTTGAACCTGCCCCTCAGTTGAGCAGTTCGTCGACTCTGCTCCTAGATGATGTAAGCTTGTCGACATCTATATTTTCCTTATTTTGTTTTTTCACACCTTTTCTCTTTTTCATGCCGATGTTTCTCTTGCTGTGTTCACGTTGAACAGCCTATGATCAAGGATCTTCTCCGCATCGGTTCCCAATTTATTGGGTACCGTGAATATGCTAATAGAGCCGAAGGTAACGACTTTGATGCCTGCTGTTTTTCCTTGATTTTTTACTCCTGTTGCTTGTCGCGATTTTTGATCTTTCTTCTCTCTCTTTTCCGTATCTCGACAGAGAAACTTGCAGAGGCCAACGAACGCGCCGACGCACTTGCTCGAAAACTTGAGCAAAGTGAGGCGGCCCGCAAGAAAGCCGACCTCGCTGCTAGCAAAGCCAAGACCGAAGCTGATGAAGCCAAGGCGAAAGCTGCTGGTGTCGAGGAATTGCAGAAAAAACTTGAGGATGCTACAGCTGCCTTAGATGAGCACAAAGCTGCGCAAGCTTCTCGTGAAGAAGGAATCCTCAAGCGCCTAAAAACTCAGAGTCGCCGCACTTTCAGTAAGTTTGCTGATCCCTTCTATTTTTATGAGAATCGTTGTTTCTTGTCTTTTCACTAATGCTTTGTTTCCTTGACAGCCCAAACAAACCAGGATTTTGATCTGACGAATCCTGTCAATGACCCTGTCCTTGACGCACTTTCTTATCTGGAGCTTCATGGGTCCGAGATTCGAGAAGGTGTGTCGAATGCTAGCGCCGTGTTGTCGGCATTGTTCCCCTACTTCGGAGCCTGCGACTTTCCTCAACCTTGCCAAGATGTTCAATACACCGGAAGACCTTGGACTGAAGATGCGCCAAGAAAATATGAAGGTTGCCGTTGAGAACACTGTCGCGTTGGTTGCTGACAGTCGACAGACTATTGACTGGATGAAAGTTGGCGACACCGAGCAAATAGAGCAGTCAAGGTGGAAGTCGCTGATTAAGGCGGCCAAGCCCAACACAAAGAAGATCTTGGCCTATCTCGGGATTAAGCCATCGTCGACTCCTAGCTCGTCAAGGCCGGAGGTCTAGTTGCATGCCTCTGTTTTTCTTTGCTTCTTTTGCTCTTGTCGCCAAAGTAGTCATTTGGCGACACGTATTTCCTTAGCTCTACTGTAATGCCCTTGTAATTATTCCAAGAAATTAATGAAAAACTCTATCTTTGCTTGTTGTTTGATGTTGTCTTGTTTTAAATTTCAGTTGATATTTGATAACTACACTCCATCTTCCGCTCCTTCCAATGTTTCGCCTTCTTCTTCTCGCGCGAAGGGAGCTTTTGCTGATACTGCTCCTGTCGACGATACCTTGTCGCAAGAACTGGATGAACTTCGGCAGCAACTTCAGTATGCGAAGAAGCAAACACTTGTGATGATGGAGCAATCTCGTAAGTCATCTGAAGCCGAAAAAGTTGCTCTTCAGCAAGCTCGCGAGGCCGTGGCTGCTAAGGAAATTGCTGCTTCCGAGGCTGAAAAAGCGACTACTCGAGAAAATTTCATGCTCGAATTAATGAATGAAGCCAGTGCAGATATGTCGGGTATGCCTGTTTCATCCTCTGATATCTTTCATCTTCATGCTATTGTCTCTTAAAGGTTTCCATTTCTTTGTTTTGATAGGTGCCTTTACTGATGCTGCTGCCGAGGAAGAGAGGGTAAATGCTAGGACAAACCTCCTTGTTAATCTTTCCCTGGACCATGGTTCTTTGTTTTGGGCTACCCCAGAGAGGACCCGCCAAATTGTCAGATTTCAAGATCGCACCTCTCAAACTCGCGACTTCCTTGACTTCTGTACCAAGACCTTGTCCATGGTTTACAACTCCATGTTTCCTCGGAACGTCCAACCAAAAACTCTTCCTGAATTGATGGAAAGGTTCAAGGATGCTCGCAGTATCCACGATTTTGTCAAAGCTCAACTGGTAGCTGGCGCCAGATTTGCTCTTATTATGCTCCAGATCTGCCACTCGAATCTTGACCTTACCCAGGTTGTCGCGAAAGTTCATCAAAAGGTAAAACGTCGAAGAGTTGGTGTTGACAGGATTAACACGAAGGTTACGCCTATAGCCGAAGAAATGATTGAAGACCTTCTTCGGATGGACGCCGACTTTTTTGCCGATGGCCATTATGCCGATTTTCTTGGTGCTGCTCCTGAAGAAAACAGAGTTACTCTTGATGACATATTGAATCAAGACTAGTTGTTTTCCTCTTGTAGATATTTCTTCTTTGTAATCCATGACTATATTGTAAAGCAATCATTATATTTTTCTGTTTGTCTAGCCCCCGAGTGTTTCGGTGACTCTTTACTGTATTTGTATATTTGCGAGGTTTTGAACCAAGGCATTTATATATTTACGGCGAATATGAGCCCCCGAGCTTTTTATTGAGTACTATTTTGTATTTTTATTGACTCACGAGGTATTTGAATACCAAGGCAAGGCTTTTCTGTTGTCGATGAACTATATTGAAATTCGTCGGAGCAAAGACTTTGATCATGTCGATAAAGAAGAAAAGTTATATTGTCACTATCTTTATTGTATTGCAGCACCGCGAGCCCGCCTCATTAAAAACCTTCTCCGGCCCCACTCGGTGCCCCGAAAAAGGAAAAGAGTGCGTCTGAAAACTCGCGGGCGTTTCAGTACATTGAAGTTTTACAAGGACTATATTTCGACTCTAAGCGTAGAAACGCCTAAGTTGCGCCACGTTCCAGGGGTTTGGCTCCTCCACCCCTGTCTTCTTGTCCTTTATCCTGTATGCTCCTCCTCCGATTACTTCCGTAACAATGTAAGGGCCAAGCCATGGTGACTCGAGTTTTTCATGACTTTTTTGCGTGAGCCGAAGAACTAGGTCTCCCACCTGAAAAGATCTTGGCCGCAAACGTCGACTGTGGTAATTCTTCAAGTCCTGTTGATATTTGGTTACCCGAGATAATACTTCATCTCGAGCTTCATCAAGTGCGTCGACGTCGTCTTCTAGCGCTCTTCTCGACGTTTCTTCATCATATTCAGCGACACGTGGAGAGTTGTGCTCTATCTCGATTGGTAGTACTGCCTCTGCTCCGTGAACCAGGAAAAACGGAGTTTCCTGCGTTGCTGTGTTTGGTGTTGTTCGGATGCTCCACAACACGCTTGGTAGTTCTTCTGGCCAGGTATGTCGAGCTTTTTCCAGTGGTCCTAACAAGCGCTTCTTGATGCCATTGCAGATGATGCCATTGGCTTTCTCGACTTGCCCATTGGTTTGAGGATGTGCAACTGACGCAAAGTTCAGCTTGATACCCACCTCTTCGCAATAATCTTTGAATTCATGGGATGTGAAGTTACTGCCGTTGTCTGTGACGATGCTGTGGGGCACTCCAAATCTGAAGACGAGGCCTTTTACGAATTTTACTGCGGATGCTCCATCTGGTGAATTTATCGGCTTCGCTTCTATCCACTTTGTAAACTTATCGACAGCTACTAGGATGTACTCCTTTCCTCCTGGCCAGGATTTGTGTAACTTACCCACCATATCAAGTCCCCATTGAGCAAAGGGCCATGACAATGGTATTGGTGCTAGCTCTGCTGCTGGAGAGTGAGGTTTTGCGGCAAACCTTTGACACGCGTCGCAAGTTCTTACTATGTCCTTGGCGTCCTCGATTGCTGTCAACCAGTAGAATCCTGCCCGAAAAACCTTGGCTGCGATAGCTCGACTACTTGCGTGGTGGCCACATATTCCTTCGTGTACATCCTTCAGAATTATTCTTCCTTCTTCGGGTGTGACGCACCTTTGCAAGACGCCTGAAATACTTCGCTTATACAATTCTCCCTTGACCACCGTGAAAGCTTTGGAGCGTCGAATTACTCGCCTTGCCTCAACTGGATCGTCGGGTATTTCTTTCCTTAGGATGTATGATATGTACGGCTGCATCCACGGTATCTGTATCACCATGACCAGGTCCTAATCTTCTTCTTCGTCCTCTTGCTTTTCCTTGGTAGCCCCCGAGGGTTTCTTCTCCTTCTTTTTTGATTTTGTCGACTTAGTGGATCTCTCTGTTATCTCTTCCCAGAATACACCTGGCGGCACTGCAAGGCATTGCGATCCGATGTTTGCAAGAACGTCGGCTTCGTCGTTGCTCAATCTACTAATATGATTTACTTCGCATCCATCGAACAACTTCTCGAGCTCGTTGTACACCTCCTTATATGCCATCATGCTATCATTGACTGCGTCACACTGGTTCATAACTTGCTGTGCCACCAACTGTGAGTCGCCAAAGATTTTTAGTCGAGTTGCACCGCAGGCTTTCGCCATCTTCATCCCGTGTATGAGAGCCTCATATTCTGCTTCATTGTTAGATGCGTTAGGGAACGTCATCCGAAGGATGTACTTCAACTTGTCGCCTTCAGGTGATATGAGTACTACTCCTGCGCCAGCCCCTTCTAGTCTCTTGGACCCATCAAAGTTCATGGTCCAGGTTCTCGATAAGTCTGGGGGTCCTGTGTTTTGCAACTCCATCCACTCTGCGATGAAGTCCGGCAGAACTTGCGACTTGATTGCTTTTCTTTTTTCATACGTGATGTCCCGAGGGGAAAGTTCTATTCCCCAAAGGGAGACACGACCCGTAGCTTCTGGGTTGTTCAATATATTTGACAAAGGAGCTTCATTGACCACTACGATCGGATGTGCCGAAAAATAGTGGCGCAATTTTCGTGCTGTCGTGAACACTCCATATGCTATCTTTTGGTACTGAGGATACCTTTGTTTTGAGGGCGATAAAACTTCGCTAACGAAGTATACTGGCCTCTGCACGCCGTGGAGTTTTCCTTCTTCTTCCCTTTCGACAACTAACACCGTGCTCACCACTTGGGGTGTGGCTGCGATATACAGCAGGAGGGGTTCCCTTTCTTTTGGTGCCACCAAAATTGGTGGTGTCGAAATTGTGCGCTTCAAATCCTCGAAAGCTCTGTCGGCTTCTTCGTTCCACTGGAATTTGTCTCCCTGTTTTATCAAAGCGTAGAACGGCAACGCTTTTTCTCCCAACCTCGCGACGAATCTGCTCAAAGCTGCGACTCGCCCAGTTAGCTGTTGTATTTCTTTCAACTTTGTTGGCTTCCTCATTGTTACGATAGCTTGTATTTTATCGGGGTTTGCTTCAATCCCTCTTGCTGAAACTAGGAACCCCAGAAGTTCTCCTGCTGGGACGCCGAAAGAACACTTCGTCGGGTTCAGTTTGAGGCAGAACTTATCAAGGTTGTCGAAGGTTTCCTTGAGATCCTCGATCAGCGTTGCCCCCTTTTTTGATGTTATGACGACATCATCAATGTATACTTGCACGTTCTTCCCAATCTGTGTCGCCAAACACTTCTGCATCATCCTCTGATATGTTGCTCCCGCATTTTTTAGACCAAAGGGCATTGTTCTGTAGCAAAACACGCCGTAAGGTGTAATAAACGCGGTCTTTACTTCATCTTCTTCTTTCAATCTGATCTGGTTATAACCAGAATATGCATCCAGGAAGGAAAGACGTTCACATCCAGCCGTGGAGTCGATAATTTGATCGATCCTCGGGAGGGGAAAGTGATCCTTTGGACAATGTTTATTGAGACACGTAAAGTCGACGCACATGCGAAGGACCTTAGTGTTTTTCTTCGGCACCAACACAGGATTTGCTACCCATGTGGCTTCTGTGAATATCTCTTTGATAAAACCAGCTTCTTGTAGTCGATTGATTTCTGACAGCATGGCTTTGCGGTTTGGTTCCGAAAAACGCCGCAAAGGTTGTTTGATTGGTCTCGCTAGTGGATCCAAGTTTAGGTGGTGCTCGGCAAGTTCCCTGGGTACTCCTGGCATGTCAGCTGGACACCATGCGAAGATTTTCCAGTGCTCACGGAGGAACTCGACGAGCGCGCTTTCCTATGCGATATCCATTTCGTTTGCGATAGATGTCGTCTTTTTTGGGTCTGTCGGGTGAATCTACACCTCTTTTGAATTTTTCTCGGTACTGAAAGTTGATTCTTTGTTTGGCCTTCCAACGTCTGGCAGTACGTCGTAATCAGTCATGCTTTTTGACGCCAAGTACTCAGCTTGCATCCCGAAAGTTTCTGATAACCGGTGGAAATCCTTGTCGCACTTATCGGCTAAGGCAAAGCTTCCTTTGACTGTGATTGGTCCCTTTGGTCCAGGCATCCTCCACAACAAGTATGTATAATGTGGTACCGCCATAAATCTAGCATATGCTGGTCGTCCCAACAAAGCGTGATATTGCGACGGAAAATCCACGACTTCAAACTCGAGCCTCTCGATTCTATAATTTTCTCGGGTCCCAAACTGAACGTCGAGATTGATCTTTCCCAATGGATAACTTGGTTTCTCCGGTGTGATGCCGTGGAACCTTGTGTCTGTTGGTTTCAAGTTTGCTAAGGATATGTTCATCTTCCTCAATGTATCTGCATACATAAGGTTCAAGCTACTGCCGCCGTCTATGAACACTCGAGAGACATCAAATCCCGCGATAACTGCTGGCAAAATAAGTGCTGACTGCCCTGGTCGAGGAACTTGCTGCGGATGATCTGCTATTGTGAAGCCGATATCTTGTCCTGACCAATTAAGGTACTCAACTGTTGGTGGAGGCATTTTCTACGCCATAAACACCGTCGTGAAATTACTTTCTCGAGCTCTATTGGACGGCCTTCCCTTCTGAATAATCGACACTGCTCCATTGGAGTTAGTATAAACATAAGGTGGTGGTGCAGGTTCTGACGCTATTCTGAGATTATGCCGATTGTATGCAGTAATCGCGGGAGGAGGCGGCAAGTGAATCTCGCTTCTGGGTTCTCGAGGATTTCTCTGTGCTGCCCGCGCATTAGCGTTCTCTGCATACCGCAACATTGCTTGAAAATTTCGACAGTCTTTCTGCAAGTGCCCTGACTGTCTTTTGCCGTTGCTGTCGAGGAAAAAGTGCATCTGGCACGGTCCGTTCATCATGTCTTCAGGGGACACGAAAGGTCTTGGGAACCTAGGCCCGCTATTTTGCCTGTTGCGTGAATCATCCCTGTTATCACCTCGCTGTTCACTGCTTCTCTGGTAATCATCTCTGTTGCTTCCTCCTGTATTTGTCCGAAAACCTGCCGAAATTTGTCCTGGAGCGTCGTAGTTCTGGTACGTCCGAGGAAATCTTCGCCTCGGTTGATAGTTTCGACCACGGTCCTCCTCCGGCGACCTGTGTCGTTTGTTGTGGACAGCGTCTTCTCCATCTGCCCATTTATTTGCTATCTCCATTAACGCGGATACTGTCTTTGGATTGGTCCTTCCCAAGTCCTCGACAAAATCTCCACGCCTGACTCCTGCGACAAACGCATCTATTGCCCTCTCGTCAGATATATTTTCTGCCGAGTTTTTGATGATATTCCACCTTTGGATGTACTTTCTCATTGGCTCATCTGGCTTTTGTCGACATGCTCTCAACTCCTCTAACGACGCGGGTTTTTTGCACGTGGATCTGAAGTTCTTGACGAACACGTCCTCGAAACTTTCCCAGCTGTCGATGGATCCTGGAGCGAGTTTCTTTATCCACGATCGTGCGGCTCCACTCAAGTGCACCTGGATGCTTTGCATGGCTGTTGCCCTAGTTCCTCCTGTCAGCTTCACCGTCTCCAGATAGTCGACTAGCCAATCCTCTGGATCTTGAAGGCCGTCGAACTTCTTGAAATTATCGGGTAACTTGAATCCTGAGGGGACTCGAGTTTTTCGGACTCTCCTCGTGAAGCATGGTAAGCCGCACATATCTTCGTCGTTAAGTTCTGGGGATTGCCGATGATCCCTTCTGCTCTGCCGCGCTCTGTCGACTCTTGCTTGTGCTGCTGTGTCTCTTGCTCCACTTGGCCCTTCAGGTGCTGCCGCTGTTGCTGCTGCGGGTCGTGGACTATTTTGCCTTGCCGCTCCTTCGGGAGGCGTTGACACAAACGCTGTCCCCATAGCTCCAACTCCTGCTACCGCCATATTGTACAGTGTTTCCCTTGGATCACCTGGAGGTGGTTTAGATGCAAGGATAAAAGCATGTGTCGCCATATACCCAGCCTCTGGTGTCTTAGGGATGATGTTTCCTCTTGTATCTATCGACATAAAGGACATGTCGAGGTTTTGGACCAAGTGTTCTCTTTCTGCTTCGGGTATGTGTTGCAGCCTTGATCTTGCTCTGTTCCGCGCCTCCCGATGGCTATCACCCGTAGTTCTAGATTGTCGACTTAGATCTGCCCTTCTCCTGCTGGATGCAGAAGCTGCCTCCTTTCTTCTGTTCAACTCAGCTGTCTGTTTTTCCAATTCCCGGGCGGCTCGTGCGAGCCTATATTGATATGCTTGCAATTCTTCTGGTGTGGCTGTGGTAGCCATTGGTTCTGTGCCGTTCATAGCTCTCGCGGCTCTGTCCCACGCTGCTTGTGAAAGTTGAACTCTATCTCGCGGCTCTGGCCCGACGTATTTGTTGCCTAGGCCTTGGCGCAGATTGGAGGGATCGACGTATGGATTTCCCAAACTGTCGAAAGCCTCAGATGTCTCCTCTTGATCTTCAATGGCGTAAATCTGATGATACTTTGTACTCAGATCTACGTTGGGTTTGGTGACATCATCGTTGAGATTGATGAAGACCTTGCCCACTGTCAGAGATTTGTCGATGAAGTCGTAACTGTCGACATCGCTTGAGCCATCGCTTATATATGAGTCCGCAGATGACTCAAACGATATGTCGTTGAAGATCTTGGCGAGTTTCTCTCTTGCTCTGGTGCTGACGTAGCGTGTCGCCGAGGTTTCTTCTTCTCCTGACTCGATAGACGATGCGTAGCTTGAAAAATCGGAATCGACCACCGACGATCCCGACGAAATCGGAATCTCGACACGATACGATCCTTCCTTCTCGACGCGAAAGTGAAACCTTCCGAACGTCATCTCCATGGGCTCCGCCAGATACGCATATGCATCCAAACGGGAGGGTGGGTGAGGAACAAAATCGACAAGACCAGCAGCGATCTGTTTACCTCGATCCATTGTGTTGCTTGCGGTTGACGATGTCGAAGATCTTGAGCGTGCCATCGAGATCAGCTCCTTACGCCTCTAGTTCCCACAGACGGCGCCAATTGACAAGGTATCAACTTGTCAATGCCTATGGATTGTAGGCTAGGGTTTAGTTGGAAGTAGAGGGTAAGTAGATCTCGAAGGTTTCAGCCGAAAAGTACTCGACGATTATGAAAACTAGGGTTTGCAGACAATGATTCGATTGATTCTTCGTCCCTCGACTCCCCCTTTATATAGGAGGTGGAGCCGAGGGATTCGTGCTATACAAGTTTACAGAGTCCGGGACGGTTTCTAACTCATCCCGCCAGATTACAAATAACACTTCCTATTACAACTCTATCTTTCCCTTAAATACATCTTGGGCTCTCGAGTCTTCTTATTCTTCGGGTAGTGGGCCTTCAATAAACCCCGGGTACTATATTCGGCAGACCCATTTGGGATGCCTATGTCAGGTAGTGCGGCTTATATAGGCGCCGGCACTTTACATATAAGACCCTATAGTTTACTGGCCGGCTTGGCCGGCTCCGGCTTCCGCTCCTTCCCGAGGCGGTGACGTCAGGAGCCGTTGAGGCATCGTGGCCTGTCCCATCCGGCTGCCACGGTCAGCGGTATGGAGAGGAGGTGTCCCTGTCGCCGTCAGCCATCAGAGCCAGTACGGATCGTCGTAAGCCCTGACGGCCTGTCCGGCGCGTGGCACTATTGCTCCACAGTGCCCCGCGCTTTACGGAAGATGGAGTCAGCGTGGACTTTGGGAACCCGGATCACCAACCCGGTTCCTTCCAGTGCAAGACTCGCCAGCCTCGAGTCGGTCTGAGGTACAAACCCCAGTCGGATATGGCTTGTAGAAGCCGGCCCAGCTACAGCATTGGTGGCCGTAGCCAGGCCGACTAGGACCTAGAGCCAGCCGGCTTCCGGACCAGCCGGCCACGGCGCCAGCCGGCTGCTCCTCAGCCGGCCTTTGCCGCGAGCCGGCCAGTGGCCAGCCGGCTGCTCCGCGTCCATTGCCCTACCCGGGGTCTTCCCCCCGACAGCATTTGCTTCAGGCACAGTTTTACCCATAAAAGCACCTCCCGCAACAGAATCTAGCATGCTTCTAGACATTATGTTTAACTCATTATAGAAAGAGTGTAAGATAGTCCATTCATTAATTCCATGTGATTGGGAGGTTCTAAACATATTTTTAATTTTTTACCACGTTGTTGCTACATGTTCATTATCATTTTGTCTAAAAGACAAGATGCTATTTCGATTTTGTAGAATCTAAACAGGTGGGTAATACTTTTTAATGAAATTCTCTTTAAGATCATCCCAAGAATTAGTACTAGAAGTAGGTAATGACAATAACCATTCTTTAGCTTTTCCTCTAAGAGAAAATGGGAATAATTTTAGCTTGACAATATTGTTTTCCATATTTTTAAACTTTTGCATATCACAAATTTCGCAGAAATCATGTAAATTCATAGAGGCATCTTCACTAGCACTACCGCCAATTGTTCCCTGGTTATAAGATTTAATAACCGGGACTTACTTCAAACTTTCAGCAGTTATCTCAGGTGTATTGATAGGTTTAGCAATAAAATGATCATTAGGATTTTTTGTGTAATTACACAGTTTAGTATTTTTTTCCCATGATTTTCAAAAGATAATTACTACTAATTTTTTATGTGTTTTTCAATTTTTATGAACAAGAACTAAAAAGAAAAAACTAAAAACAAGCAAACTTAGTCTAAAAATAGGACAAATAAAATACAATCCAAAATCTAAAAGAGATAAGAGAACTCATAGTGATGTTACCTCCCAAGGATTTGGTGAGACGCGGTTGTAAGAAGATTCTTACGGCGCCAGAAAATATCTTGCACTTGCTGTGGAAGTTGACTAACACTGTAATGCACTCTTTTCAGTTCCCCGACAACGGCTCCAGAAAATGTTCTTGATGAAGTTGGGACTCCAAGTGCAGAGTGTTGTGCCAGCAGAGTATTTTCCCCACAAGGGTTACATCGAACTCTCGAGGAACTGGACAAAGAGTATTCTCTTCTTCCTTCTTCTAGCGATCCTGCAAGTAAAATAAATGCCTTGTGTCCCCAACTCCACCGTGTGGTTGTCAAGCACAAGGTTTCGTCTACGTAAATAAACACAAGTAAAAATAAACAAATAAAACTATACTAGATAAAATAACTAAGTAAAAAATTATAAAGGGGTTGATTGTTCTTGGTGTTTTGAATGCAAATAAGAAAAGTAAATATTTTTGTATTTTCGGATTAAAATAGTGCAGCAAATAGAAAACAAGATAAAAGCAATATAAAGGTGTTTCTTATGATAAAAAGTGGACCGAGATCCATGGGTTCACTTGTCTATTCTCTCTTTAAGTTGTAGTGGACAAATAGTAATTCATCAATGAGATATGAAGGTTCAAATAATAGCATGCGTAAGATCAGAATTAATATCGACATCATGTTCTAACATAGAGATGATGCAACACATGTCTCTTATACTCCACGAGAAAGGGAAAACTCCATGCAAACTTGTATTAAGAATTAACAGAGCATAGCCGTAAGTACTTTGACATGAAGTGTGAATATCAAATATGCTATGTTGAACAAACAAGATCATCACTACTGTCACGTGACGAACATAACACAAGCATTCACTTTATCCCTAATGAAGTAGCAAAAGAGAAGGCCAAGGCCATAATAGATCTTGAAACTATTGTCACTATCCAATCACTAAAACCATGCTACTCCATCTAATACACACATCACCCCACACAAGCTCTTGCATAGATGTTGGATCAGAACAAACTTAATAAAGGGGCACATAATATACATCTATCAATAATTTTACACATAATATGATCAGATCTCATAACACAATATCATAGAATAAGGATCTGCCACATATGTATTAGAAATATTGCCATAATCATGTGAGGCAACTCAGATGGCACTAAGAACTGTGAAGAACATGAGAGAAAATGATCAAGCTACTTCCACAAACCCGTAGTCTAGAGGTGGACTACTCTCCCTTGATCATAGTGATGATGAACACGTTGGAGAAGGTGGAGATCCCTCCGGCGGTGATCCCGGCGGAGTTTTCCCTCCAATCTTCTCTCCAGTAGCCTCTGTTTTCGTGTTTGTGTGTTTGTGTGGCGCTCTCTGACATAGGCATCCCCAATGGGCCTACCGAAGATGGTACCCAGGGTTTACTGAAGGCCCACGACTCAAAGAATAAGAAGAATCGGAAGCCCAAGTTATTATTAAGGAAAGGTAGAGTTGTATTAGGAAATACTACTTGTAATCTTGCGGGATGGGTTGGAAACCCTCCCGGACTCTGTAACTTGTGTATTACGAATCCCTCAGATCCGCCTCCTATATAAGGGGGAGTCGAGGGACAAAGAAAGCATCGATTCATTGTTTCACACAACCCTAGTTTTCACATCGTCGAGTACTTTTCGGCTGAAACCTTCGAGATCTACTTGCCCTCTACTTCCAACTAAAACCTTAGTCTACAATCTGTAGGCATTGATAAGTTAATCCCTTGTCAATTGGCGCCGTCTGTGGGAATTAGAGGCATCAAGGATCTGATCTCGATGGCACGTTCAAGATCATCGACTTCGTCAACTGCAAGCAATGCGATGGACAGAGGTAAACAGATCGAAACTGGTCTAGTCGATTTTGTTCCTCACCCGCCCTCCCGTTTGGATGCATATGCATATCTGGAGGAGCCTATGGAGATGACGTTCGGAAGGTTTCACTTTCCCGTCGAGAAAGAAGGAGTGTATCGTCTCGAAATTCCGATCTCATCGGGATTATCAGCGGTCGGTCCCGATTTTTCAAGTTCTACATCGTCAATCGAGTCAGGCGACGAGGAGATTTTGTTGCCACGCTTCATCAGCACCATGGCAAGCGAAAAACTCGCCAAGATCTTCAGCGACATGTCTTTCGAGTCATATGCGGACTCCGATATAAGCGATGACTCGAGCAACATCGACAGCTTCAATGTCATCGACAGATCCACTATTGTTGGAGAGGTCTTCACCAATCTCTATGATGGTGTCACCAAACCCAACATGGTTCAGTATCCAAAATATCATCAGATCTATGCAATCGGAGATCCGAGTCGCCCACAAGAGGAGACATCAGAGAACTTCGATGAGGCGGGAAACCCATATGTCGATCCTGAAGATCTCACGAGAGGTCTAGGAACAAAATATATCGGACCAGGAACACGAGAGATGGTGCGATTTCCGCAGGAAGTATGGGATCGAGTCGCAAGAGCTATTAATGGTACAGAGCCAATGACCGTAACGGCGACACCTGAGGAGTTACAAGCATATCAATATAGGCTTGCACGTACCAGGCGGGAGCTCGAGAAGCAGAAAATCGAGTTGGATAGAAGGCAGGAAGCAGCCTCTGCATCAAGCAGGCGAAGAGCTAACTTGAGTCAACATTCTGGTACTTCGGGAGATAGTCACAGAGCAGCCCGAAATAGAGCGAGATCTCGGCTGCAAAATATACCTGAGGCAGATAGGGAGAATCTGGTTCAAAACCTCGACATGTCCTTTATGTCGATAGACACGAGGGGGAATATCATCCCTAAGACACCAGAAGCTGGATACATGGCGACGCAAGCGTTCATCCTCGCATCCAAGCCACCTCCCGGAGATCCAAGAGAAGCATTGTACAACATGGCTATGGCAGGAGTTGGAGCCATGGGAACGGCATTTGTAAATTCGCCTCCCGAAGGATCAGCAAGGCAAAATAGTCCACGACCTACTACAGCAGCACCAGGTCCCGAGAGAACAAGTGGAGCAAGAGACACAGCAGCACAGGCACGGGTGGACAGAGCACGACAAAATAGAAGGGAACATCGGCATTCCCCAGAGATAGATGACGAGGATATGTGTGGGCTGCCGTGATTTACAAGGAGGGTCCGGAAAACTCGAGTTCCTTCAGGGTTTAAATTACCCGATAATTTCAAAAAATTCGACGGCCTGCAAGATCCAGAGGATTGGCTAATTGATTATCTCGAGACGGTGAAGCTGATAGGAGGAACCAGAGCAACAGCCATGCAGAGCATCCAAGTACATCTAAGTGGAGCCGCGCGATCTTGGATAAAGAAGCTTCCTCCGGGTTCCATCGACAGCTGGGAGAGTTTTGAGGATGTGTTCGTCAAGAACTTCCGATCCACCTGCAAAAAACCCGCGTCACTAGAAGAGTTGAGATCGTGTCGACAAAAGCATGATGAGTCAATGAGAAAGTACATTTAAAGGTGGAACATCATTAAAAACTCGACAGAGAACATATCTGACGAGAGAGCGATAGATGCGTTCGTAGCAGGAATTCAACGAGGAGACTTTGTCGAGGACTTGGGGAGAACTAACCCAAGGACAGTATCAACATTTATGGAAATAGCAAACAGGTAGGCAGATGGAGAGGATGGTGTTCACAATAAACGGCACAGGTCACCTGAAGAGGACGCAGTCGAAATTTCCAAAATAGGCGACGATTTTCTCGGCAGTACTCGAGTTACGATGCCCCTGGTCAAATCTCGGCTGGGTTTCGAGCAAGCACTGGGGGAGGCAATAGAGATGAATATCAAAGGAGTAGCGAGCAGCGAGACGACAATAGAGATGATTCTCGAAATAACAGGAAAAATACTGGGCCAAGGTTCCAGAGACCTTTCGTGTCCCCCGAGGACATGATGAACGGGCCGTGTCAGATGCATTTTTATCTCGACAACAATGGAAAGAGACAGTCAGGACATCTGCAGAAGGACTGTCGAAATTTTCAAGCAATGTTAAGGTTTGCGGGGCAAGCCAATGCTCAGGCGACAAATAGAAATCCTCAAGGGCCCAGGAGTGAGATCCACTTGCCGCCTCCTCCCGCAATTACGGACGAAAATCGACACCAGCTCAGAATAGCGGCAGCACCACAACCACCTCCATACGTTGATCCCAACTCCAACGGTGCGGTCTCGATGATTCAGAAGGGTAGGCCGTCCAATAGAGCTCAGAAAGTAATCTCACGACAAGTGTTCATGGCAGAGAAGATGCCTCCACCAACGATTGAGTACCTAAATTGGTCAGGGCAGGACATTGGCTTCACAATAGCGGATCACCCGCAGCAAGTTCCTCGACCAGGGCAGTCAGCACTTATCTTACCAGCAGTAATTGCAGGATTCGACGTATCTCGAGTATTCATAGATGGAGGCAGCAGTCTAAACCTTATGTACGCAGATACACTAAGGAAGATGAATATATATCTAGCAAATCTGAAACCAACCGACACACGTTTCCATGGTATCACGCTAGAGAAGCCGAGTTATCCGTTGGGGAAGATCAATCTCGATGTTCAGTTTGGGACCCGAGAAAATTACAGAATAGAAAGGCTGGAGTTTGAAGTCGTGGATTTCCCGTCGCAGTATCACGCCTTGTTGGGAAGACCAGCGTATGCCAGGTTTATGGCGGTACCACACTACACGTACCTGTTGTGGAGGATGCCTGGACCTAAAGGACCAATTACAGTCAAAGGAAGTTTTGCGTTAGCCGATAAATGCGACAAGGATTTTCATCGACTGTCAGAAACTTTCGGGATGCAAGCAGAGTATATGGCATCGAGGCTCACGACTGATTATGATGTGCTGCCAGATGTAGGGAGGCCTCTCAGGGAGCCAACCTTTAACACTACAAAAGATTCCAAGGAGGTGCAGATTCACTCGACAGATCCAAAGAAAACAACGTCCATCGCGACAGACATGGACCTCTGATACGTCTCCGACGTATCGATAATTTCTTATGTTCCATGCCACATTATTGATGATATCTACATGTTTTATGCATACTTTATGTCATATTTGTGCATTTTCTGGAACTAACCTATTGACGAGATGCCGAAGGGCCAGTTCCTGTTTTCTGCTATTTTTGGTTTCAGAAATCCTAGTAAGGAAATATTCTCGGAATCGGACGAAATCAACGCCGAAGATCTTAGAATCCCCGGAAGCATCCAGAACACCCGAGAACCGCCAGAGGAGGGGCACAGGCCCACCAAACCCTAGGCCGGCGCGGCCAAGGGGGGCCCGCGCCCCCCTATAGTGTCGTCGCCCTGTTGACCTTCTGATGCCGCCTCTTCACCTATATAAAGCACCTCGACCTAAAACCTTGAGACGGAAAAGCCACGGTACGAGAAACCTTCCAGAGCCGCCGCCATCGCGAAGCCAAGATCTGGGGGACAGGACTCTCTGTTCCGGCACGCCGCCGGGACGGGGAAGTGCCCCCGGAAGGCTCCTCCATCGACACCACCGCCATCTCCATCAACGCTGCTGTCTCCCATGAGGAGGGAGTAGTTCTCCATCGAGGCTCGGGGCTGTACCGGTAGCTATCTGGTTCATCTCTCTCCTATGTACTTCAATACAATAATCTCATGAGCTGCCTTACATGATTGAGATTCATATGATGATGCTTGTAATCTAGATGTCATTATGCTAGTCAAGTGAATTTTACTTATGTGATCTCCGGAGACTCCTTGTCCCACGTGTGTAAAGGTGACAGTGTGTGCACCGTGTGGGTCTCTTAGGCTATATTTCACAGAATACTTATTCACTGTTATGAAGAGCATAGTTAAGTGCTTATTTATATCTCTTTATGATTGCAATGTGTTTTGTATCACAATTTATCTATGTGCTACTCTAGTGATGTTATTAAAGTAGTTTTATTCCTCCTGCACGGTGTAATGGTGACAGTGTGTGCATTCGTGTTAGTACTTGGCGTAGGCTATGATTATGATCCCTTGTAGATTATGAAGTTAACTATTGCTATGATGGTATTGATGTGATCTATTCCTCCTACATAGTGTGAAGGTGACAGTGTGCATGCTATGTTAGTACTTGGTTTAGTCGTGTTGATCTTTCATGCAATCTAAGGTTATTTAAATATGAACATTGAAGTGTGGAGCTTGTTAACTCCGGCATTGAGGGTTCGTGTAATCCTACGCAATGGTGTTCATCATCCAACAAAAGAGTGTAGAGTATGCATTTATCTATTCTGTTATGTGATCAATGTTGAGAGTGTCCACTAGTGAAAGTATGATCCCTAGGCCTTGTTCCTAAATACTGCTATCGCTGCTTGTTTACTGTTTTACTGCGTTACTACTGCTGCGTTACTACTGCTTGTTTACTGTCCTGGGCAAAGCACTTTTCTGGTGCCGTTGCTACTACTTATTTATACCACCTGTATTTCACTATCTCTTCGCCGAACTAGTGCACCTATTAGGTGTGTTGGGGACACAAGAGACTTCTTGCTTTGTGGTTGCAGGGTTGCATGAGAGGGATATCTTTGACCTCTTCCTCCCTGAGTTCGATAAACCTTGGGTGATCCACTTAAGGGAAAACTTGCTGCTGTTCTACAAACCTCTGCTCTTGGAGGCCCAACACTGTCTACAGGAAAAGGAGGGGGCGTAGACATCAAGCTATTTTCTGGCGCCGTTGCCGGGGAGGAAATGTAAAAGGCACTCATACTCCGGTTCCAGGTAACAGTACTTTTCTGGCGCCATTGTGTTTGTGCTCGAAGCTATTTCCTTTAGATCCTGCAATTGCATCTTTTTATTTCTTTTTTACACTAGTTAGGCATAATGGAAAACAACAAAAATATGAGAGAGCTTTATGATCTTTATCTTGAATTAGGACATGATGTGTTTGAAGAGAGAATTAAAAAACCCATGGAACTTTATATGCATGCTAATGGGAATGTTATTAATATGAATGGTTTGAACACTATTGTTGCTAATGCTATAGAAAATTCTAAGCTTGGGGAAGCTGGTTTTGATGAGCATGATCTTTTTAGTCCCCCAAGCATTGAGGAGAAAATTTTCTTTGATGATACTTTGCCTCCTATTTATGATGATTATAATGATAGTAGTCTTTTGTTACCACCTGTTATGGAGGATAAATTTGATTGTGATTACAATACACCTCCTATATATGATAGCTACTTTATTGAATTTGCTCCCACTACAACTAATAAAATTGATTATGCTTATGTGGAGAGTAATAATTTTATGCATGAGACTCATGATAAGAATGTTTTATTTGATAGTTATATTGTTGAGTTTGCTCATGATGCTACTAGACATTATTATGAGAGAGGAAAATATGGTTGTACAAATTTTCATGTTACTAAAACACCTCTCTATATGCTTAAAATCTTGAAGCTGCACTTGTTTTATCTTTCTATGCTTGTTGCATTATGCTTCTTGAACTTGTTTACTTACAAGATTCCTTTTCATAGGAAGCATGTTAGACTTAAATGTGTTTTGAATTTGCTTCTTGATGCTCTCTTTTGCTTCAACTCTCATCTTTATGAGTGCATCATTAAAACTGTTGAGCCCATCTTAATGGCTATAAAGAAAGAACTTCTTGGGAGATAACCCATGTGTTATTTTGCTACAGTACTTTGTTTTATATTTGAGTCTTGGAAGTTGTTACTACTGTAGCAACCTCTCCTTATCTTAGTTTTGTGTTTTGTTGTGCCAAGTAAAGTCGTTGATAGTAAGGTTCATACTAGATTTGGATTACTGCGCAGAAACAGATTTCTTTGCTGTCACGAATCTGGGAAAAATTCTCTGTAGGTAACTCAGAAAATTATGCCAATTTACGTGACTGATCCTCAGATATGTACGCAACTTTCATTCAATTTGAGCATTTTCATTTGAGCAAGTCTGGTGCCTCAATAAAATTCGTCTTTACGGACTGTTCTGTTTTGACAGATTCTGCCTTTTATTTCGCATTGCCTCTTTTGCTATGTTGGATGGATTTCTTTGTTCCATTAACTTTCAGAAGCTTTGGGCAATGTCTAGAAGTGTTAAGAATGATTGTGTCACCTCTAAACATGTGAGTTTTTGATTATGCACTAACCCTCTAATGAGTTTGTTTCGAGTTTGGTGTGGAGTAAGTTTTCAAGGGTCAAGAGAGGAGGATGATATACTACGATCAAGAAGAGTGAAAAGTCTAAGCTTGGGGATGCCCCGGTGGTTCATCCCTGCATATTTCAAGAAGACTCAAGCATCTAAGCTTGGGGATGCCCAAGGCATCCCCTTCTTCATCGACAAATTATCAGGTTCCTTCTCTTGAAACTATATTTTTATTCGGCCACATCTTATGTACTTTACTTGGAGCGTCGGTTTGTTTTTGTTTTTGTTTTGTTTGAATAAAATGGATCCTAGCATTCTTTGTGTGGGAGAGAGACACGCTCCGCTGTAGCATATGGACAAGTATGTCCTTAGGCTCTACTCATAATATTCATGGCGAAGTTTCTTCTTCGTTAAATTGTTATATGGTTGGAATTGGAAAATGATACATGTAGTAAATTGCTAAAATGTCTTGGATAATGTGATACTTGGCAATTGTTGTGCTCATGATTAAGCTCTTGCATCATATACTTTGCACCTATTAGTGAAGAAATACATAGAGCTTGCTAAAATTTGGTTTGCATAATTGGTCTCTCTAAGGTCTAGATAATTTCTAGTATTGAGTTTGAACAACAAGGAAGACGGTGTAGAGTCTTATAATGTTTTCAATATGTCTTTTATGTGAGTTTTGCTGCACCGCTTCATCCTTGTGTTTGTTTCAAATAACCTTGCTAGCCTAAACCTTGTATCGAGAGGGAATACTTCTCATGCATCCAAATCCTTGAGCCAACCACTATGCCATTTGTGTCCACCATACCTACCTACTACATGGTATTTCTCCGCCATTCCAAAGTAAATTGCTTGAGTGCTACCTTTAAAATTTCTATCCTTTACCTTTGCAATATATAGCTCATGGGACAAATAGCTTAAAAACTATTGTGGTATTGAATATGTACTTATGCACTTTATCTCTTATTAAGTTGCTTGTTGTGCGATAACCATGTTCCTGGGGACGCCATCAACTACTCTTTGTTGAATATCATGTGAGTTGCTATGCATGTTCGTCTTGTCTGAAGTAAGGGAGATCTACCACCTTATGGTTAGAGCATGCAAATTGTTAGAGAAGAACATTGGGCCGCTAACTAAAGCCATGATCCATGGTGGAAGTTTCAGTTTTGGACAATATCCTCAATCTCAAATGAGAAAATTAATTGTTGCTACATGCTTATGCATAAAAGAGGAGTCCATTATCTGTTGTCTATGTTGTCCCGGTATGGATGTCTAAGTTGAGAATAATCAATAGCGAGAAATCCAATGCGAGCTTTCTCCTTAGACCTTTGTACAGGCGGCATAGAGGTACCCCTTTGTGACACTTGGTTAAAACATGTGCATTGCGATAATCCCGGTAGTCCAAGCTAATTAGGACAAGGTGCGGGCACTATTAGTATACTATGCATGAGGCTTGCAACTTGTAAGATATAATTTACATGATACATATGCTTTATTACTACCGTTGACAAAATTGTTTCTTGTTTTCAAAATCAAAGCTCTAGCACAAATATAGCAATCGATGCTTTCCTCTTTGAAGGACCTTTCTTTTACTTTTATTGTTGAGTCAGTTCACCTATTTCTCTCCATCTCAAGAAGCAAAAACTTGTGTGAACTGTGCATTGATTCCTACATACTTGCATATTGCACTTATTATATTAATTTGCATTGACAATATCCATGAGATATACATGTTTTAAGTTGAAAGCAACTGCTGAAACTTCATCTTCCTTTGTGTTGCTTCAATGCTTTTACTATGAATTATTGCTTTATGGGTTAACTCTTATGCAAGACTTATTGATGCTTGTCTTGAAGTACTATTCATGAAAAGTCTTTGCTATATGATTCAGTTGTTTACTCATGTCATTACCATTGTTTTGGATTGCTGCATTCATTACATGTGTTTACAATATTATGATCAAGTTTATGATGGCATGTCACTCCAGAAATTATCTTTGTTATCGTTTACCTGCTCGGGACGAGCAGAAACTAAGCTTGGGGATGCTGATACGTCTCCGACGTATCGATAATTTCTTATGTTCCATGCCACATTATTGATGATATCTACATGTTTTATGCATACTTTATGTCATATTTGTGCATTTTCTGGAACTAACCTATTGACGAGATGCCGAAGGGCCAGTTCCTGTTTTCTGCTGTTTTTGGTTTCAGAAATCCTAGTAAGGAAATATTCTCGGAATCGGACGAAATCAACGCCGAAGATCTTAGAATCCCCGGAAGCATCCAGAACACCCGAGAACCGCCAGAGGAGGGGCACAGGACCACCAAACCCTAGGCCGGCGCGGCCAAGGGGGGGCCCGCGCCCCCCTATAGTGTCGTCGCCCTGTTGACCTTCTGACGCCGTCTCTTCGCCTATATAAAGCCCCTCGACCTAAAACCTCGAGACGGAAAAGCCACGGTACGAGAAACCTTCCAGAGCCGCCGCCATCGCGAAGCCAAGATCTGGGGGACAGGACTCTCTGTTCCGGCACGCCGCCGGGATGGGGAAGTGCCCCCGGAAGGCTCCTCGATCGACACCACCGCCATCTCCATCAACGTTGCTGTCTCCCATGAGGAGGGAGTAGTTCTCCATCGAGGCTCGGGGCTGTACCGGTAGCTATGTGGTTCATCTCTCTCCTATGTACTTCAATACAATAATCTCATGAGCTGCCTTACATGATTGAGATTCATATGATGATGCTTGTAATCTAGATGTCATTATGCTAGTCAAGTGAATTTTACTTATGTGATCTCCGGAGACTCCTTGTCCCACGTGTGTAAAGGTGACAGTGTGTGCACCGTGTGGGTCTCTTAGGCTATATTTCACAGAATACTTATTCACTGTTATGAAGAGCATAGTGAAGTGCTTATTTATATCTATTTATGATTGCAATGTGTTTTGTATCACAATTTATCTATGTGCTACTCTAGTGATGTTATTAAAGTAGTTTTATTCCTCCTGCACGGTGTAATGGTGACAGTGTGTGCATCCGTGTTAGTACTTGGCGTAGGCTATGATTATGATCTCTTGTAGATTATGAAGTCAACTATTGCTATGATGGTATTGATGTGATCTATTCCTCCTACATAGTGTGAAGGTGACAGTGTGCATGCTATGTTAGTACTTGGTTTAGTCATGTTGATCTTTCATGCACTCTAAGGTTATTTAAATATGAACATTGAATTGTGGAGCTTGTTAACTCCGGCATTGAGGGTTCGTGTAATCCTACGCAATGGTGTTCATCATCCAACAAAAGAGTGTAGAGTATGCATTTATCTATTCTGTTATGTGATCAATGTTGAGAGTGTCCACTAGTGAAAGTATGATCCCTAGGCCTTGTTCCTAAATACTGCTATCGCTGCTTGTTTACTGTTTTACTGCGTTACTACTGCTGCATTACTACTGCTTGTTTACTGTCCTGGGCAAATCACTTTTCTGGTGCCGTTGCTACTACTTATTTATACCACTTGTATTTCACTATCTCTTCGCCGAACTAGTGCACCTATTAGGTGTGTTGGGGACACAAGAGACTTCTTGCTTTGTGGTTGCAGGGTTGCATGAGAGGGATATCTTTGACCTCTTCCTCCCTGAGTTCGATAAACGTTGGGTGATCCACTTAAGGGAAAACTTGCTGCTATTCTACAAACCTCTGCTCTTGGAGGCCCAACACTGTCTACAGGAAAAGGAGGGGGCGTAGACATCAAGCTATTTTCTGGCGCCGTTGCCGGGGAGGAAATGTAAAAGGCACTCATACTCCGGTTCCAGGTAATGTGATTCTTTCTGGCGCCATTGTGTTTGTGCTCGAAGCTATTTCCTTTAGATCCTGCAATTGCATCTTTTTGTTTCTTGTTTACACTAGTTAGGCATAATGGAAAACAACAAAAATATGAGAGAGCTTTATGATCTTTATCTTGAATTAGGACATGATGTGTTTGAAGAGAGAATTAAAAAACGCGGGAGCAACATATCTGCGGATGATGCAGAAGTGCTTAGCAACACAGATTGGGAAAAACGTACAAGTGTACATTGACGATGTCGTCATAACGTCAAAAAAAGGGGACAACGCTGATCGAGGACTTAAAGGAAACTTTCGACAACCTCGACAAGTTTTGTCTCAAGCTGAACCCGACGAAGTGTTCTTTCGGCGTCCCTGCAGGAGAACTCCTCGGGTTCCTAGTCTCAGCAAGAGGGATTGAAGCTAATCCAGAAAAAATTCAAGCTATCGTAACAATG
The DNA here is from genome assembly GCF_019359855.2 of Lolium perenne. Taxonomy (NCBI): domain Eukaryota; kingdom Viridiplantae; phylum Streptophyta; class Magnoliopsida; order Poales; family Poaceae; genus Lolium; species Lolium perenne. Next base: position 120,892,249 of record NC_067250.2, on the reverse strand, counting down.
AGGAAGCCAACAAAGTTGAAAGAAATACAGCAGTTAACTGGGCGAGTCGCAGCTTTAAGCAGATTCGTCGCCAGGCTGGGAGAAAAGGCGTTACCGTTCTACGCTTTAATCAAGCAAGGAGAGAAGTTCCAGTGGAACGAAGAGGCAGATAGAGCTTTCGAGGATCTCAAGCGCACAATTTCGACACCACCAATCTTGGTGGCGCCTAAAGAGAAGGAAGCCCTCCTGTTATATATTGCAGCCACGCCTCAGGTGGTCAGCACGGCACTTGTTGTCGAAAAAGAAGAGGAAGGAAAACTCCATGGAGTGCAGAGGCTGGTATATTTCATCAGTGAAGTTTTATCGCCTTCAAAACAGTGGTACCCGCAGTACCAGAAGCTAGCATATGGAGTGTTTACAAGCGCAAGAAAATTGCGGCACTATTTTTCGGTGCATCCGATAATAGTGGTCAACGAGGCGCCTTTATCCAACATACTAAACAATCCAGAAGCTACGGGTCGTGTCTCCCTTTGGGGAATAGAACTTTCCCCTCGGGACATCACGTATAAAAAAGAAAAGCAATAAAGTCGCAAATTCTACCAGATTTCATTGCAGAGTGGATGGAGTTACAAAATATAGGACCCCCGGATTTATCGAGAACCTGGACTATGAACTTTGACGGGTCCAAGAGATTAGAGGGGGCTGGAGCAGGCGTGATACTAATATCACCTGAAGGCGACAAATTAAAGTATGTCTTACGGATGACGTTTCCAAATGCGTCTAACAATGAGGCAGAATATGAAGCTCTTATACACGGGATGAAGATGGCGAAGGCTTGTGGTGCAACTCGACTAAAAATATTTGGCGACTCACAATTGGTGGCTCAGCAAGTCATGAACCAATGTGATGCAGTCAATGATAGTATGGTAGCATACAAAGAAGTGTACAATGAGTTAGAAAAGCTATTTCATGGATGCGAAGTAAATCACATCAGTAGGTTGAGCAATGACGAAGCCGATGTTCTCGCAAACATCGGGTTGCAGTGCCTCGCAATTCCACCAGGCATGTTCTGGGAAGAGATAGCCGAGAGATCTACAAAGCCGAAGAAAGCACATAAGAAGCAGAAGGACGAGAAACCCTCGGGGGCTCCTAACAAAGCACCAGAAGAAGAAGAGGAACAGGAACTAGTGATGATGGTGCAGATTCCATGGATGCAAGCGTACATATCATACATCCTAAGGAAAGAAATACCCGATGACCCAGTTGAAGCAAGGCGAGTTATTAGACGATCCAAAGCATTTACGGTGGTCAAAGGGGAGCTGTACAAGAGAAGTATTTCGGGTGTGTTACAAATGTGCGTCACACCCGAAGAAGGAAGGATAATTCTGAAGGACGTACACGAGGGAATATGTGGTCATCACGCAAGCAGTCGAGCTATCGCGGCCAAAGTTTTTAGAGCTGGATTTTATTGGTTGACAGCAATCGAGGATGCGAAGGAGATAGTACGAACTTGTGACGCGTGCCAGAGATTTTCTGCGAAGCCTCATTCTCCGGCAGCGGAGTTGATGCCAATACCGTTGTCTTGGCCCTTTGCTCAATGGGGCCTCGATATGGTGGGAAAGTTACACAAGGCCTCGCCAGGAGGATACGAGTATATGCTCGTCGCTGTCGACAAATTCACCAAGTGGATAGAAGCAAATCCGATAAATTCACCAGACGCAGCGTCGGCAATCAAGTTCGTGAAAAGCATCGTCTTTCGGTTTGGAGTACCTCATAGCATCGTCACGGACAATGGCAGTAATTTTATATCCAAGGAATTCAAGGCATACTGTGCAGAAGTAGGCATCAAATTGCACTTCGCGTCAGTTGGGCACCCGCAGACCAATGGTCAAGTCGAGAAAGTCAATGGTATCATCTGCAACGGCATCAAGAAGCGCTTGTTAGGACCATTGGAAAAAGCTCGACATACTTGGCCAGAAGAGTTGCCGAGTGTATTATGGAGTATTCGAACAACACCAAATACAGCGACACAGGAAACTCCGTTTTTCCTGGTCCATGGAGCCGAGGCAGTACTGCCGATAGAAATAGAGCATGATTCTCCAAGAGTCACGGAATACGATGAAGAAACTTCTAGAAAAGCATTAGAAGACGATGTCGATGCACTTGACGAAGCTCGAGATGAAGTATTATCACGGGTCACTAAGTACCAGCAAGACTTGAAAAACTACCACAGTCGACGTTTGCGACCAAGATCCTTTCAGGTTGGAGATTTAGTTCTACGACTCAATCAAAAAGGCACTGAAAAACTCGAGTCGCCGTGGCTTGGCCCTTACATCGTCACAGAAGTAATCGAAGGAGGAGCATACAGGATAAAGGACAAGAAGACAGGGGTTCCCGAGCAAAATCCCTGGAACGTGGCGCAGCTAAGGCGTTTTTACGCCTAGAGTCGAAATGTAGTCCTCCTTGTAAAAATACAATGTACTGAAACGCCCGCGAGTTTTCAGACGCACTCTTTTCCTTTCAGGGCACCGAGTGGGGCTGAAAGGTTTTTAATGAGGCGGGCTCGCGGTGCTGCAATATAGTAAAAGATATTGGTGATATACATCTTTCTTCATCAACAGGCTCGAGGGCTCATAACCCGTGACTACAAAATATATATATACTCTCGCAAAACAATAAATTCTTCGAGACGCAAAAATAGCTTGAGCTCCGGCCAAAGGCTCGGGGGCTTTACAATATAGACAACTTCATCATCAAGATAAATTCGACAAGGGAAAATACACAGGAATTCCCGCAATATAGTAAAACTTAGTTACTACGTAATATATCATCTATGTTTATCCTGTCATTGTTTGCAGCACCAGTCATATGTTCAGCATAGCTACCTTTTACAAAGAATTCTGAGTCCATCCGAAGAAGTTCATCCATCATTTCTTCGGCTACAGGAGTTACAGTGTCGTTGATTTTATCGATGTTCCTCTTTCGCTTCGACTGCTTGGCCATACACTTGGTGACAATCTTCGTCAGATCTAATTTCGGGTAGCAGATCTGTATCATAATCATGGCGAATCTTGCCCCAACAGATAGTTGAGCCCGCACAAAATTATGGATACGAGGGGCATCCCGGAACTTCTCCATCAGAGCAGAAAGAGTGTCCGGTATTTTGTTCTGAGGAAACATGGTACTATAAACTAGAGACAAGGTTCTTGTACAGAAATCGAGAAACTCACGAACTTGACAAGAGCGGTCCTGGAATCTGACAATTTGTCGGGTGCGTTCTGGAGTAGCCCAGAAAAGAGAGCCATGGTCAAGTGAAAGATTAACAAGGAAATTTGTCCTTGTGTCCACCCGTTGATCTTCGGCAGCAGTGTCTAGAAAGGAACCTATTTGGTGACAGCACAAAAATTTCAAAGGGGGAAACAAGAAAAAAACAGAGGAAGTTTTGGTTTGGAAAGCATACCTGTCATATCCAAACTTGCTTCAGTCATCAACTCGAGCATAAAATTCTCTCGGGTGGTAGCCTGTTGTTATCACCAGATTTTGGACAAATCCAGAGGTGGGCCGTAAGAGAGATGGGCTTGGAAGACTACACGTGGAAGATCTCTGAAGCGGCCTTGCACGGAGAATTTGGGCTAGTTTGCCCGTGTATCTTTAATTATAGTAGATTATGTTTAAGATCAAGATTAGAGTTTGTATCGTGCACGGTGGGATATTCCCACGGTAGAAAGTCCGCTGGACTATAAATATGTATCTAGGGTTTATGGAAAAAACAACAACACAACGTTCACCCCAAAACAAACCAATCTCGGCGCATCGCCAACTCCTTCGTCTCGAGGGTTTCAATCAGGTAAGCGACATGCTGCCTAGATCGCATCTTGCGATCTAGGCAGCGCAAGCTCCACGTTGTTCATGCGTTGCCCGTACTGAAGCGTCTTTGATGGCGGGCAACGTAGTTATCATAGATGTGTTAGGGTTAGCATAGTTCTCCGTATAACATGCTTACGTAGTGCAACCCTTGCATGTCTAGCCGCCCTCACACCTATCTCAGGTGTGGGGGCGGCACCCTGCTTGTTCTTTATTTAGTAGATCTGATCCGTTACGATTGCTCCTTGCTCTGCAAGGATTAGTTTAATATCTGCAATAGTTAGGCCTTACAAAGGGGGGGAGGATCCAGCGGCACGTAGGGTGGCGTTCGCAAGTCCTAAACAGGATGTTCCGAGGATCAACGCCATGTTGGTTTTTTGGCCTTGTTTAGGATCGGCTTACGAGCACCGTGCGTGGCCGCGAGGCCCAACCTGGAGTAGGATGATCCGATTATGCGGTGAAAACCCTAAATCGTCGTAGATCTCATTAGCTTTATTTTGATCAAGCAGGATCACCAAGTATTCGTGCACCCCGTACGAATCATGGGTGGATCGGCTCCTTGAGCCGATTCACAGGATAACCTGAGAGCCGATCGAGGCTCTTATTTAATGTTTACGTGTATGCCATGCAGGAACTAAGCGAGGCATCCCCATCACCTTCCTGACCAGGTATAGGTCAGGTGGCACGCCCTTGCACTTCGCATCTCCGCGTGTGACCAGAAGAGCATTGCGGGCCGTCGCTCGGAGGGGTCTCAGCCAGCCGCAGCTCTAGGCTCTTCCCGGCTCTACACTGTGTTGACAGGCCGCTGCCCGCCGGTGGGTTTTGGCAGTCAACACATTCTGGCACGCCCGGTGGGACAATCGTCTACATCAACCACATCGCCATCTACATCTGAGATGGCGGCGGACGGCACGCCAGTCACCTACGAGGAGTTACCTGCCGAGCTCAAGAAGAAATACGACGAGATCAAGGTCACCCTCGAAGCCGACCTCATCGGCTCTTTCCACCGAACCCGCTCCCATGGCGTCGGGTGGAAGGGTTTCACACCTGAAGGCGCACTCGATGGAGTGGACCTGACCGCCCCGTCAGAAGAACGCACCAGGTCGCTGAAGTACGAGGATCTGCCCGAGGAGCTCAAAAGGAAACATGACGAGATCAAGGCAACCCTCAAAGCCGAACTCATCGGCTCCTCTGAGAAGACCCGGCCGCACGATAGCAAGCTCGGTAGAGACTCACGTCCGTCGCCTGGCGTCAACATGGTGGATCTCAGCCACTCCATAGGCCAGCCAAAGTTCTCCTTTGGTGTCAACATGGCAGGGCTTGCGAGCCGCCATGGCAAAGACGAAGCAGAAAGCAGCCACTCCCGTGGCAAGGACAAAGAGGAGGCCGATCCACGCAACCGATCCACGCAACCGGCCCCGAGGTGATGACAGACGGTACCTGACAGAGGAGGAAGTGAGAAGCGTGCGGTATCAACGTCCACTCTCCGAGCATCTCCTCAACAAATATGAGCAGCAGTACGACCGACGTTGGCGCTACGACGTAGATGATGAAAGGAATTGTCGGTCTGGCGCAGAGGACAGGAGGTACCGTCAGCAGGATAGAAACGACGACGGGTACAATCGTCACGCAGAAGGAAGGTCAAGGGGGGCAGGATGACATGGATAGGCACTGGGACTGCCCTTTCTTCAGACACTGCTGGGATTCAGGAATGAGCCGATTGCCCACAATCGGCAATTGCCCAGAATGCAACAAGAAGAAGAAGGAGGCAGCCAACGTGTCTGTGTTTGAGCGCTTAGGGCCTCTCCCACCACCAAGCAAACGCGCTGAGTCACTTCGTTGGGCAGATCTTGAGGATTCCGAAGACGAGGGACTAGAAGAAGAAGAAGACAGGTACCACCGTCCAAGGTGGTGCCCTGACGGACTCAGCCGTTCACAAAAACGCAGGGTTCAGCGGTTGCGCGGCCTGGAGGAAGCCGAAAGGTTATACCTGCATACGCTAAGGAAGGCACGGCCTGATCTGGCTGCAAAGATTCAGCGAGCCCTGGATGAGGAGGGTCGTCCACGGAGAATGGAGTGGCGTCCCAAGCAAAAGAAAGCCGATGATGAAACATCGGCTGGCACAAACATGGTGCTTGTCTTGCCGACAGAGCTTAGTGCTCCACGATTATACGATGCACTAAAGGTGGATGACAGCAGGCGCATCAAGTCAGAGGTTGGGTTGGTTTTATCCAGCATAACCGAGTAGCAAGATTAAAACAATGAGCAAATCGGGTGAGGCTGATCCTTGTGATCGGCCCCAAAAAATTTATGGAGAGACATTACAAAACCTTCATCGAACAAGCAATGTGGAGGCCGATTCCAGCAATCGGCCAAAATTATCCTCTGCACATATTCTGTTTGTGTTCAGCAACGATCCACTGGGCGGCGGCCACGTCGGCAGATGAAAGTCAGCGTGAATCTTTGCGAAGCCGACGTGCAAGTGCAGTGCCCTGACTAACCATGAAAGCCGATATCTGCAGTCATTTGGCAGATTCGGCTCGGGGGGCATATAGTCAGATGAACATGTGCAGATAAACATGTGCAAACTTGCGTGCAGTGGAACATTGGGGGCCGATTAAGGAGAAAATCGGCCAAATAAAAAAAAAATTCGCAGACCAAGACCTACTGGCTATCGCAAGATGTGCTCAAGGCTCACGTTTTCGCTAGGATGGTCTTCTACAACATCGGCGTTCAGTGGAGGGGAGTTGATCAATGACATGTGCATCCTCGCCGGTATTCTCGCCTTGATTAAGGCTCGGGGGGCGGCTCACCCTAGAAAGATCTTTGCCCTGAAGAGCCGATCTGGCCAGAAATCGGCTGGTTCTGTGTTCTAACTGAGAAGCCAGTGGCAGCTCGCCCCGAAAGTTCTTGGCCCTGGGGACCCAATTTGGTTGGAATCGGCTGGTTCTACATCACAATTACCCTGAAGAGTGGTGCTTTTGGTATAGGGGTGCCAGTCTCACCATCCAAGCTGATTCAGCGACAGTCCCAGGAGGCTTATCAGGAACCAATGCGTTGCCAACAGTCATTGAGTTTTGTTTGAGTTGACAGCCGACGAAGTCAGAAGAGGTGAGGCTCGGGGGGCAGCAAGCTTGGTGGATGCTCTATTCAGGAGCTGATGGGGATACCATCGGCTAGACCTTTATGGCGACCTTCTTCACGAAATAATGAGCGTTCAAGGAAGATTAGTTGGTCTGGTTGGAAGAATTCAAAGGCGTTCCGGGAGACTCTATTTTGCCCACCAGATCTCAAGATCATCAGTGAAGAATCGATGGATAGTAAAATGTGGAGGCCGGTACACGAAATCGGCCAGTAAAAAAAAAAGGGGGTTTTGAAACAGCCGCTGCACAGACATCGACTTTAGAGTTGCAAATGTTGTGGTCAGATATCAAGTTGCAGTCTGAATCGAGGAGTGTTTGCTTGGATATCTGTCCGATTTGGGATTTAAGTTCGGCCTTATGGGCGTGTGAGGGTGAAAAGCCGATACGTTGCTATTGGTTCTCGGTGCATTGACCTGTTTTGGCAGTCGGAGGATTCGATATTAAACCAATGGAGAATCACATTGAAAGAACAATTTTCATTGATTCGAAGAGGGATTTTTACAAGGAAGAGCCGATGGCTCTCAAAAGATCATCCAATGCCTAATGCACTACTATTACTAGCCCTATGCTACTCCCTGATCTAAGGGCCGTCGCCGCCCTCGTGGTCGCCATCGTGGCTGCCGTCGGCGCTGCTGCCGGTGGGCTCCTCGTCGCTGTTGATGAAGCCGCCGGTAGGGGCTTCATCTTCCTCGTCATCGTCGTCATCATCCGACCAGGCCCAGCCACGGAAGCGCTTGACCGGCGGGTATCCTGCGGAGGAGGAGTCGTCTTCCGACTCCTCCGCCTCTTCTTCCTCCTCGTCGGAGGGGAGGACTGCCTCCCATGGGAAGAGGTCATCGTCGCCCGCCGGTACCAGCTCCCCGTCGACGAGGAACTGGAGGTCCTCCTCCCCTTCGGTGAGGGGTTCGTCGTCTTCCGATTCGAGGGAGAAGTCCCAGTCCCGCGCGTCCCAATACTCTGGGGCACGGGCCTCGTAGATGGCCATCAGATTGACCTCCTGCTCGGACTCGCTGGAGGAGGAGGACTGGAAGGACAGGCTGGAGGAGGAAGAGGAATCCATGACGGGCCAAGAAGGGTTTTTTGTTTGCCGAAGGCTACTGCGGAACAGGAAGATGAAGAAGCAAACCGCTCGACGCGGTTAAAAATAACGGGACGGGGAGGTTTAATGCTGTGGTGATTTCCGAGGAGGTGGTGCCAAAACTGTCAAATCGTGCAGAGAAGTTGGAAAGGTAAATTGTCATGATGAAAACTGCTGCGACGGTTTTGCTCTGCCACGACATGACCCGACGAAAGAGAAGCGTAATGATTTTGGAAATATCATTTCCAAAACCAGGGGGCATGTGTTATCACCAGATTTTGGACAAATCCAGAGGTGGGCCGTAAGAGAGATGGGCTTGGAAGACTACACGTGGAAGATCTCTGAAGCGGCCTTGCACGGAGAATTTGGGCTAGTTTGCCCGTGTATCTTTAATTATAGTAGATTATGTTTAAGATCAAGATTAGAGTTTGTATCGTGCACGGTGGGATATTCCCACGGTAGAAAGTCCGCTGGACTATAAATATGTATCTAGGGTTTATGGAAAAAACAACAACATAACGTTCACCCCAAAACAAACCAATCTCGGCGCATCGCCAACTCCTTCGTCTCGAGGGTTTCAATCAGGTAAGCGACATGCTGCCTAGATCGCATCTTGCGATCTAGGCAGCGCAAGCTCCACGTTGTTCATGCGTTGCCCGTACTGAAGCGTCTTTGATGGCGGGCAACGTAGTTATCATAGATGTGTTAGGGTTAGCATAGTTCTCCGTATAACATGCTTACGTAGTGCAACCCTTGCATGTCTAGCCGCCCTCACACCTATCTCAGGTGTGGGGGCGGCACCCTGCTTGTTCTTTATTTAGTAGATCTGATCCGTTACGATTGCTCCTTGCTCTGCAAGGATTAGTTTAATATCTGCAATAGTTAGGCCTTACAAAGGGGGGGAGGATCCAGCGGCACGTAGGGTGGCGTTCGCAAGTCCTAAACAGGATGTTCCGAGGATCAACGCCATGTTGGTTTTTTGGCCTTGTTTAGGATCGGCTTACGAGCACCGTGCGTGGCCGCGAGGCCCAACCTGGAGTAGGATGATCCGATTATGCGGTGAAAACCCTAAATCGTCGTAGATCTCATTAGCTTTATTTTGATCAAGCAGGATCACCAAGTATTCGTGCACCCCGTACGAATCATGGGTGGATCGGCTCCTTGAGCCGATTCACAGGATAACCTGAGAGCCGATCGAGGCTCTTATTTAATGTTTACGTGTATGCCATGCAGGAACTAAGCGAGGCATCCCCATCACCTTCCTGACCAGGTATAGGTCAGGTGGCACGCCCTTGCACTTCGCATCGCCGCGTGTGACCAGAAGAGCATTGCGGGCCGTCGCTCGGAGGGGTCTCAGCCAGCCGCAGCTCTAGGCTCTTCCCGGCTCTACACTGTGTTGACAGGCCGCTGCCCGCCGGTGGGTTTTGGCAGTCAACACCTGTGCAGCTTCAGCAACGGCGGCTTCTTTGGCAGCTATGGCCTCCTGAGCCTGCTGTAGTGCAATTTTCTCCTTTTTGGATGATTTTTGAGACTGGTCCATTATTATAAGTGTCTGCTTCTTCATATACTGAAGCTGTTGACGAAGCTCCTCCAAGTCTTGTGCTGAACCCTTACTCGAAGAATCTTCAACAAACTCATTATCAACAGGCGTTTTCTTCGAGTAGGAGGAAGCAGGAAAAACATCGGAGGGACGAGGAGTTGAAGTGTAGTTATCAAATATCAACTGAAAATAAAAGTTTCGACATCAATCATCAAGAAAAATAGATTTCCATTGATTTTCAAAGTATTTACAAGGCATTACAAAAGGAGGATACCCTATCGAACTAGTGAGATAGGTGTCGCCAAAGCTACTCTGGCGACATCATCAAAAGAAAAACGAAAACAAAAGAAGGACAGAGTGGTCTACTTGACCTCCGGCTTCGACGAGCTGGGAGCGGGAGTTGGCTTGCAGCCAAGGAAGGCAAGGATTGGTTTTGAGTTTGGCTTGGCAGCCTTAATCAAGGATTGCCATTTCTTCGTCTCCATTTCCTTTATATCGCCAACTTTAGCCCAGTCGACGTCTTGTTGGCTGCAGCAACCAAAGCAATGGTACCTTCAACACCAATCTTCAGACCTTCTTGTCGCAGATTCAGCCCAAGATCTTCCTTCGAGTTGAAGCATTTGGCGAGAGCAGTAAAAGTCTTGGGCTCTTCTTTCCTAGCAAAGAAGTAGGGGAAAAGCTTCAACAGACCTGCTTCGGCTTCAGCAAGGCCTTCGCGCGCTTCCTCTCCATGAAATTCAAGGAGAGAAAGCACGTCAAGAAGTCGATCACCTTCAGGACATTCCAAGTCAAAATTTTGATGTGTTTTCCCTGAAAACAAGCAAAAGGAAGCTCATCAAAAAGTGCGTCAGGAAAAGCGTGGCAACCCGAAGAAGTAACAAGGATTTGAGTACTTACTAACAAAACGTCGACTCTGCGACTACAAACGACTAAGGATTTCTATTTCACGAGCAGCCTGCTCAGCTATGTTGTCGCTCAAAGAAGTTTCTGCATCATGAAGTCTTTGTCGAAGGTCTTCGACAACGGTAGCACCTGCTTCAGCTTTCTTACGGGCCTTTTTCACTTTGCTCCAGTTTAAGAGCAAGAGAATCAGCGCGCTTGTTGGCTTCCGCAAGATTTTCTGGCAAAATAATCGACAGTAATAAATATCATGACAAGAAATGATGGGGAGGTCATTTACCAGAAGAAGTAGCAAAATAGTACCTTCGGTTTTTTTAGCATGGTCACGGTACCCGACGAATTGGCTACCGAGACGGATAAACTCCTTCATCAAAGGCTGAAAAGAAAGATAGAGAAAGAAACATCAATATAGGAAGTAAAAAAGTTCGACAGCAAAAGGAAAAGAGAAGAAAAAACAGAGAAGAGTTGACAGCATTGAAATATTCGACAGAAAAAAGAAGAAGTGAGCAACTTACATCATCCAGAGGAGGAGTCGTGGAGCTACCAAGTAGCAAGGTAGGCTCTTTGGCCGGCTCGACCCTAGCCCTCTTTGGCGAAGGGGCACGGGGGCTTGCAGGTGGAGTTGGATGCTCGATGTTTTGCTGAGGAGGCGAGGTTTCATCTCCATCAGGCTGACCTTCAGAGACAACTAAAGTACGCGACGTACTCGTTCGAGCAGTCGTGTCAATAGGTTGATCTTCATCCTCGTCACCACTACAATAAAAGACGACAACATAAGAAGCAACATAGACAAAAATATCGAGAGCAAACAACAAAGAGCAATAAGAACTTACGAGCTGACAAGGGCATCCTCGTAAGGATTGAAAGTTGTCTTCTTTTCAGAAGGACCAACTTCTTCGGCAGGAGGTGCGCCGGCCTTGGAGGTGCCAGAATCGGCACCTTCGTCCCTTTTTCTTTTGTTCCTTGGAGAAACAGCAGAGGGGAGGGAGTGTGTCGATGCGGTAGCCTCGGATTCATACTCCTTTTCAGAGGAAGCTGCGGGTTTGTGCGAAACCACGACTTCGCTCTCAGGTGAGGAGGAACCTGGGTGTCTTTAGAAATGACTGCGCGCTCTTCGACTTCTCCACCTTCGGGAAGGGGAGGAAGAGGCGACGCAGTTTTGTGGTTCTGGACAAAACATAGAGAAAGCATCGACAAGAATTTGTGTCACTAATAGAAGTCAAAGATATAGCAGTCAAAAGAAAGAAAAGAGAACTGAGCAAATAAGCAGACGATAAAAGTATTACCTGCGGGAGCGCGTTGGTGGCGTTGTATGGCGTCACACGGCAAGATGACGGGACGGTGTCTTTCTTGCTGAGCGACAAGATTTTCCGGACAAGTTTTTCTAAGTCCTTGACCGGTAAATCTATCGACAGGCGATCTACATCCTTGTCGCCAGCATACATCCAAAGGGGATTTTTGCGAGCCTGGAAAGGCTGTACCCTAGTCCTAAGGAAATATGATGTGATTTGGATACCCGACAGTTCTTTTCCGCGGGTATTTTGAAGCTCGTGGATGCGTGTCATCAGCGCCTCTGTCGCCGCTTTTTCTTCATCACTAGCCTCTGCATCCCAAGACCGGCGGCGACAGATCTTTTCGTTGCCATCAAAAGGAGGAATGTTGTGTTCCACCGAGTTGTTGCTTTCCTCGTGGATGTACAACCATTTTTTGCGCCACCCTTGAACTGAGTCAGGGAATTTGACATCGAAGTATTCGACATCAGGGCGGACGCAGATAACAACGCCGCATATGTTGTAGGCGACGTTGGGAGAGCCATTACGGCGAAGGAGGAAAATGTGCTTCCATAGAGCCCAGTTAGGCTGGACTCCAAGGAAGGATTCGCAAAGAGTGATAAAAATCGAGATGTGGAGGGTGGAGTTAGGAGTAAGATGGTGAAGTTGCAATCCGTAAACAAAAAGCAACCCACGCAGAAAGTCGTGAATGGCGGAAGAAAGACCGCGGATGAGGTGGTCGACGAAACTGACCCGGTACTGGATTGGAGGAGAGGGATAGCTCTCCTCGCTGGGGAAGAGCAGCGACTCCTTCTTCTTGCTGATCCCAAGCTTCTTCAGCAAGTTGATGTCTTGGGCGGAGATCTTAGATCTTTCCCATTCAGCGCTCCCCAGATCCGTTGTCGCCATCTTCGACTCGGGCGTGTTGTGCCTGGTGAGCCGCGCGCGCGGTGGCATCAACAAAAGTGGAGGAGAAAGGCGCGAGCGTGGTTGAGCGCAAGAGGTAATGGGCGCAATGGAGGATTTTTTGCAGAGGAAAGCAGGGGTGCGGCGCGAGCGAAAGTGCGAACGGAGGAAGACGATGACCTTAAGTAGGGCTGCAGCGAATCGACGCACCGTTGGATGGAGAAATTATGGGATGGATGATGTACACGTGGATAAGGGGTAACAACGTAATTTCGCTATGAAGGAACGGAACAGGCGCTACAGTGCGTGCACTAGGAAAAGTGGAGGACGTGTGTCCCCCACTTGCACGACGTGTCAACTTGATAAGAAATTTGGGCCCGCAAGACAGAGAGAGAGCAGTTCTCGCGTTTTCCCGATACAGTGATCGTGGCTATCGTCAGCAATGATGTCACCTTGGCAAGAGAAAATCTCGGCTATGAAGCTTCATAAGAATGGTGACAGCAGAAGACTGTTGATTATTTCGAGAGCTTTTGGTCAAATACAAGTTTTTGATCAAATGCTCGGGGGCTACTCCCATCGGGAGCGCTGGTCGCGCACCCGATAGATATAAAAACCTCGAGAAAGAAGGAAAATATAGCAACGTAAGGCGTTGAGCCTACAACCAAGCACAAGTCCTTGGCTATAGCCTCGGGGGCTACTCCCATCGGGAACGTTGTTCGCGTGCCCGATGAAATTATAAAAAAGAGAGAGGGAAGAAGAAAAAGTGAGCATATTTCGAGTTATGTAAATAACTCTACGTATACTCCCATCGGGAGGGCAATATAAGTCATCCGTTGACTCAATAAAATGTACTATTCCAACAGCCGAAAAAACACTCGATAATATATTCTCAGAGCGCCAAAGTTGCGAACAATCTCTGAATGCCGCAAAACTTTGCGAAGGTAAGACCCCAGATCCGTTCTGAGTGGCGTGGCGCCGTCTCTGACGTCGGTTTGCTACTTTTTCCCGTATCAACAGATACGAAGAAAAATCCTAACGGACGCGTTAGGTACCCGATAAAATATGACTGGGACTTGACAGAATGGTAAGACCTTAAGCGGTACCTGTCGAAGTTTACACCAGTATACCGAGATCATGTCCAGAGACGTGATCTTGAAGTAGGTTTTTGCGGATTGCCACTAGAGCATTTAACTAGTACCTGATTCGTCAGATGAACTAGCCCCAACTACCATTATCCCTGTACAATATATAATTCCATGTCCAAAAATATGTGATAAATTTGACAGAGTTATTGAGTAATTATAAAGTTGGAGATTTTCCCTGATTCTTCGATTCAAGCAAAATCTCGGGGGCTACTGACATAGGCATCCCCAATGGGCCTGCCGAAGATGGTACCCGGGGTTTACTGAAGGCCCACGACTCGAAGAATAAGAAGAATCAGAAGCCCAAGTTATTATTAAGGAAAGCTAGAGTTGTATTAGGAAATACTACTTGTAATCTTGCGGGATGGGTTGGAAACCCTCCCGGACTCTGTAACTTGTGTATTACGAATCCCTCGGCTCCGCCTCCTATATAAGGGGGAGTCGAGGGACAAAGAAAGCATCGATTCATTGTTTCACACAACCCTAGTTTTCACATCGTCGAGTACTTTTCGGCTGAAACCTTCGAGATCTACTTGCCCTCTACTTCCAACTAAAACCCTAGTCTACAATCTGTAGGCATTGATAAGTTAATCCCTTGTCACTCTCCTCCGGAGAACCCTTCGGTGCCATGTATATAGTGATTTTTAGGTAAAAATACGTTGGTGGGCGAAAGAATCAGGGCAATCGGACGATCGACGGGCAAAAGGCCCTGGGTGGCGCGCCCTAAGTGTTTGGGTGCGCCACCTGAGGTCTTTCGGGCCTCAGGCCCATCCAGGCCCCCTCCAAAGTTCCAGGGTGCTTCTCCCAATGAAAAAGTGGTGCTCCAAAAATCCCAGGTCAATTTGACTCGCAAAATAGGGTTGCATAGTTATAAACCAAATAAAGGGGATCACTGGTAAATCCCCATAAATTAATGTAAAACATGGTATTATCATCATATATGTTGCAAATATGTAGGAATTCAATATGATAAAAGACAAATTTCATGTATGCATTTTACATGCATCACCAGGATGGGGACGCAGAAGACAAAGTGGAGAGACGTCGTGTGTGACCTCGTTTGAGTCATCCTCGACAGCGGCTAATAGGCCGTCGTCCTAGAGTTTCATAGCGGCGTAGAAGAAGGCCGATTTGAGGCGCTTCGACGAGGGATTCTACAAAAGTGACGGTGTCGGAGCTGTGCCGAACGGTGGCAAGGTGAGGGAGGCTCGCTGGGTGGTGGCAGGGCTTGAGATGGGAGGAAAGGCGGCGCTGGTGGTCAAGGGAGATGGGAGGAGAGGCGTCGGGAGGCGGGGAAGAAGTGTTGCAGTAAGGTTTGACGGACCAGGGAGAGACCAATTGTGATCTGATAAAGCTGGACCACGACGCACGCACCCCTATCCCCTACTGTTGGATCGACTCGTCCTAGCTCTGTCCCTCTACTTGCGGAGACGAGACCGACCGACCGGAAGTCCGGGTCTGACCTGCAACGACACGACTCAACCTAACATGACCATGGTGGGGCACTGGTAACAAAGCCCCACCATAATATATCCAAGCTCCCAAACTTACCAGTGGCGCACCACACCTAGGTTCGTCACTGGTGTGGTACGCCACTGGTAAGTCTAGGAGTTGGGGTCAACCATGGTTAAAAATAGCAGTGTCACATCCTTTAACCTAGTGCACTAATATTAAGTTTCTAGGATTGGCGCACGTCATAGTCCGCCATAAAAAAAAGTTGTATATACCTTGGCTAGCGACCGCTGTATGAAAAATTCGTATAGAGCTTGGCTCGCGCCGCCGTACACATATAGGGCAAGATTGGTAGGTCGCACTACCTCAAAATAAGCCTGGGGAGCAAAAAAATGGGTTTATTGGATGGTTGAACTCCTCATATGAAGTGGTTGGCAGACTGCTAAAAGCAGCCTTGGACTAGGTACGCTGGGTATGACCGAATCGGCCGTTCCCCTGGATGTTGGCTAGTTGCAATGAAGCACTCGCCAGATGCAACCTTGCACATGGTCTGGCTTCCCATCACCCTCCTTAATCTCCCTCACCTCTAATCACTTCTAATAAACACAATTATATTTCAAATGAATATAAGTTGTACATGAAAAATATGTGCGTCGACGAGGTGATTCTATTCTGACTATCGGATTCGAGTTTTGTTCGTTGTAAATCTTTAATTTCGTGTTCTTGTTTGAAGCATTTTTGACCAAATTTCATGAAATTTATCGCACATGGTTCACCGTTTCAAAATTCCTTTGACTAGTAGCTTCACCTTGCCGTTTCGCACACTTCTTATGTTGTGAATTTTTCGTTTCGACGGATGTAGATGAATATATCTACAGCTCGCTAGTATATTGTAACTTGTGCACATGTGTGTGGTGGTAGCATGGTGGTCTTTCTGCATTGTCGTGGTCGGCCTTGTGCGCAACTTTGTAGTCGGCGGTGTGGTGTTGTTTGTGGTTGCGAGAGGTGTCATACATGTAGGCACCGTAACCGCCTTGCCCACCGTCGGCGACAGCTGCATGGTGGTATTTTCACGCATTGGCGTGGTGTTGATTGTGGTAGTGAGTGGTGTCTTGCACATAAGCAGAGTACCCTTCTCCCGGAGCTGTAAAAGGTGGTGGAGGTGCTCATGGTTATGTCCATCTTCGTGGTGATCCACTCGCTGCGCCAACGGCGCTCGCTGGCCTCCCGTCGTGGCTGGTGATAGGCATGCTCCCTTACGACCCACACGGTGTGCTCACCACTGACCTACGCAAACCTTGAGCACCTTTGAAAGACAAAGTTCGCCACCGCCGACAAGGTGTGGTGGGTGTAGCGAAATGCGGCGAGCTCGCTGGTGGATCTCGTGCATCGACGGCTACTACTAGTGTTGGCCAACGTTACTCGGTCCAAGTGTGGTGGTGTGAGGCAAGCTTACCATCGTGAACAAGTGATGAGACTCAACTTGAGTAGAGAGGTAACTGAATAAATAGGCCAAAGTTGTTCCAGAAATGCGACCCAAGCTACCAAACGAAATGGAGAACATGGTTTTTGACCTGTCTCCACCCATCAAGGCCCCCACAGTAGGGATGTAATCAGATCGGATTTTGCTCATACTATATCATTTACCATATATTTTTCTCGGATTCGGATCAGAGAGGATATTTACCAGTTTTGGATTCGAATGCGGATATAGCAGAGTGCCGATTTGAATCGGAAATGAGGCAGACTTGGATCAGAAACAAAAATAGATTGACATATGCTATAATCGGTAGATAGTTATAGTTCTTGCAAATCTTAGGCCTCCTTTGATTCATAGGAATGGAAAAGTATAGCACTAGGAAAATCATAGGATTGGGATGTCATGTCTACTTGAATCCTATGTAAAGATGAAGTTTGTTTGATTGTAGCAAATGATTTTTTTCCATGAGGTATGAGCTAATGTTTTTTTCATACAGGATTCACTCTACAAGATTCCTATAGGATATGTTCCTAAAAATCAAACAACGTGTGTACGAAATTTTTCCATAGGATTCAAATCCTACACAATTTCTATACAAATCCTATGAATCAAAGGATCCCTTAAAGAGGGATTTAAGCTTTCAGTGTTGTATAGTTAAGTGAAAAGATACACAATACGCTAAACCTCAAGCACTAATAGAAACTTAAATCTTAACATGCCGCCAAATGAATTCGTTGAGTCAATAACTACTAATCTTGTGAGATTGGCTTTGGCTTTTGACTTAAAAATCAGATTATCCGGTTTAAAACCTTCAGGTTATCCTAATTAAATTTTGGATTATTCATATCAGCATGCTATTTTCTATACCATATCATATACCGTATCTGGAACACCACTTCGGAATCAGATATCCTTGTCTGCCAGATTCCTTAGAATTGAATATAGACGCCTTAAAATGGATTCGGGGCAGGTTTTGGTGTCGAAATTATTCTATACATTTGCACGCCTACTCCAGAGCCTGCTCACGCAGAAGGACTTCGACCTGCCAATCCCACCCCGAGCATCTCTAACAGACGCGCTAAAACGTGCCCGTGCGGTAAAATCCTCCATTTAGCACACTGGCGCCAAAATATATCGCTCCAGCAGACGCGCGATAATAGCGCACGCTTTTTTTCCCAGTGCACGCAATTGCGGCCCTGCGTGTTGTATATTTGGCGCAAGCGGCACCGCGCGCGGTAAAGGAAAAGGCGAGTGTGCGAAGTCCAACTGCCGCTCTGAAACTTCCGCTCGCCGCTCCGCCGCCGCCGAAACCTCCACCCATTTCTCATCCGGCGGCTTCGCGGCGCCTACCAGGCGACTCCGATGCGGAAAATCGACGACGCGCCATTTCCCTGCAGCCGGCGCGCATCCAGGCGTCTGAATCGCCGATCCGCTGTCGCCAAATCGCCGCCGCAACTTCCCTGCATCCAGAGTGCCCGCAAGGTGCTCGAAGGTATGCGCCGCGACCCGGCCTTCTTTGAATTAGATTTTTAGTTCGTTTGTTGAATTTGGTGCGCTTCATGGATAGATGAGCTCTTCATCCGATTCATCCGATGATTCAAGAAGAAAAGGAGATGGCAATTCTATGGGCTATGCACGCAAAGAAGAGGCCGAAACATGGTGGTTTCATTCTTGGCCGACGGAAATTGTGGCGGGAGAGGATAGAAGCACACGAGAGAGCTATTTTCATCGTCGTTTTAAGATGAGCATCAACTTGTTCAAGAGAATTGCAAAGGAACTCAAGAAGTACGACAGGTTCTTTGAACAACGGAGGAATGCCGCCGGAAAACTAGGGCATAGTACGGAGCAAAAAGTCACCGATGCTTTGTGTATGTTGGTATACGGGATACCAGCTGACCTAGTTGATGACCATTTTTTTTTTCAGAATAGTTGATGACCATTTGGCGATGAGTGAGAGCCAAGCTATGGGTGAGATACCAGCTGGTCGGAGAGTGGTGGACAGGGAATGGCCATCATTAATTATATCTCATTTGTAGTTGTTATATTTCATTTATTCACAGTTTGTTGTATTAACAATAAATTTTATTTGATAGTGTTGTAATAAACTATTCATATTTAATTTATTTGACTGTGTTTGATTCATAGCGTTTTCTAGTTGGAAAGGAGTGTGGCCTGTTGCCTATTTGCCTGTTGGCCCATGTGGTCTCGCTAGGCTGGCCCGTGGATTAACTCCCTGGACAGTCGACTCTAACCGCTCGCCGCCTCTTCTTCGTCTGACCAGGCGAACACGGCCGCATCCGCACCCACAATACTGCTGGCGGCAGCGTGACCTCCAGGCTCGAGCGTCGACGGGAGCTGGGCAGCCAAGGCCGACCCCGGCATGGAACATCAGCGGCAGTCGGGCGTGGCAGTGCAGCGTGCGGGAGGCTGGGCGCTGGCTGAACCATGGGAGATCTCGGCCAGCTAGGCTTCATCTTTAACTCTAGATTGAAGATGGACATGACTTGCGGGAAGGGCCAGAAAACAAGAAGAAAGGTACTCCCTCCGTCCGTTAATAGATGTCCAGTGGTTCGTCTAAACTTGGATGTATCTATGCCTAAAAAATGTCTAGATACATTCGAATTCAGATAAATTTTTGACATCTAAAAATGGACAGAGGTAGTACATTTTCTTCTTCTGAATATTTGCCTTTTATTAGGTATAGGTAGAGCACTTATTTGGTGAATTCGTGAACTGTGGATTGCAGATTTCAAAAGATAGTTCCAAACTAAGCACATATATGTTGCTATTTTAATTCTATTATTATTAAGTCATTATGCTTGAGAGCATGTATAAAATATTAACGTCCAAAGATAACTTTGACTATATGCAACAGATTTTTGCATAGTTTAGATTTCACCCAACCTAAGGTTTTTCCATCCTTCATCACTGCTCGGGTGTACTTCAATTTGAACTTTCGTACTTCGCAACATATACCAAAACAGAAAACTAGAAGGAAAAGAAGACAAGCAGTTGAACGGCTAGCATCGTTGCTTGACAACTGCTTCTGTGCGTACGTAGTACATATAGGTGATAAACTTGAGCGAGCGGGGTATAGAATCATACGCCGGCTCGATGCCGCATGACGTAGGTGGGACACTAGGACTGCCGGGAAGCTAATTACATGTGATGCCACCTGAACCGACCTTCCGAGAGGTTGGTCTTTTTCCAGTTGTACCTGATTGATGCACGCCACTCGAGGTGCCAAACGGTGCAGGCTAGGTCTCATCTGGAAACCCTACGATTCGTTTGGAAGGCCAAATGGGCCTGAAGTCTAGGGGTGAGATCTCGATACAGTGCTCCATAAAAATCAGTAAACCACCATATATTTTTTTATAAAATCAGTAAACCGCCATGTAACGCGCTACGGAGCTTCTCTCTTTGCAGTTAGAGCATGTCTAACAGGCCCCGTATTTTTTCGCCCCGTAAAACGCGAGTAGAGGGCCCTGTATCCGGTTTTCACCGGCCGAAAACTCGGACGAGCTAGCAGAACCCGTATCCCCACCCCGTAAAACAGAATATACGGGTTCTGCTAGCTCGTCCGAGTTTCCTGCCCCTCAAAACAGGGTTTTAGACAGCAATTTGCACAACAATTTCACATCAAACATAGCACATCCAAAATATGTGATGCATAATTCATAGTTTTAACATCACAACGCGATCATAGGCAATGTTCAAGCCACGGAAGTTCCCAAATGTGATCAACCATCAACGGATCCATCGCCACCGGCGCCACCGCTCGCCGGAGACTCACCTTGAGCACGAGCTTGACGCGCAGCCTTCTTCCTCGCAATGATGTCCGCCTTGGTCTCGTTCCACCACGCCAGCTGATCCTCGTCCATGCCGTCGGTGCGCATCATCATGATTTCCCTCTCCTCGGCCAAGAGCTCCTTCATGGCCTTGGCTTCTTTGGCTGCGATCATCTTCATGTCAAGCTCGGCCTTCAACTTGGCATCTTCCCTCCTTGCTTGCACCTTGGCAAGCTTCACCTCACTCTTCTTGTCGGTGATGAGGAGCTTGGTCTCCAACGTCTTCATCGTCAATGCCTCCTTGGACTTCATGAGTTGATCCAACTTCTCCCGGAAGCTAGCTGCTTCAAGTTCTACCTTGACCCTCTCCTTGGCCTTCTTGTTGCCCTCGGGCTTGCCGGTGTTTCTCCCACTCATGTCCTCTGCTTCATCATCCATGGTGAGAAGTGCCTCCTTCTTGCACTTTGGCTCGTTGTCCCGCAACTTCCACTTAGGAAGATGTTGAAGGATGGAAAAGCAATGTTAAAATTGAAATTCCTTGTTCTTCGAGTCGGCCCTGTCCTTGTACCGTTGTTGAGCATACTTGGGCTGCACAACAATAGTATGAGGAGATGTTTCCACATCATCAACACATAATATGGATAGCTTGTGATGTTTCCACATCATCAACACAAGGAAAACTTACATAGTCCTCCGGCACGCATCCACTAGGAGGGTTGTCGGCCACTTGATCCATGGCAGCACTCCAACGAGAACAAGCTGGCTTGATGATGTTCCATCGGCCTTCAAGGGAGCGGTAGGATCTGTCCGCCATGCTCTTCGTGCGAGGGTTCAGCTGGTGGTACAGATCCTCAATGCGCTGCCAATAGCGCTTGCCGCCTTGGTCCACTCCGGTGCACGCATCCATCCCCACCTTGCTCCAAGCACGGACCAAGATGGCGTCTTCGATCTCGCTGTAGTTCGCCGTGCGTGGCTTCGGCGTCGACGAAGAACCGGCGGCAGCCGGATCAACCTCAACCACCTCCTCCTCGTCACCCTCATCCTCCTCCTCGTCATCAAAGTCTTGAACGTTGCACTCCCCATCGAATGCACCGATACCGGCGTCCAAATTCACCGCAGATTCGTTGAGCATGTCCAAGTAGGATGTTGTGGCCTCAACATCGAACACCTTGTCTACGTCGATGGTGGGCGGCGCGGGCGGCACGGGCGGCGCAACGGCCGGAACGGACGGAGGAGGGGTCGTGCCCTTGGAGGGCGGTGGAGGCGCGAGGCCGATGCGGCTGATTGCCTTTGTCCGCACCTTGGCCGGCGCGGCGCCCCTCGGCCCGGCCGCCTTGGTCTTCATCCGGCCCGCCTTCTTGGCAGCCGGCGGCGCTTCGCCCGGTGAATCGGCGGCCGCCGCAGGTGCTTCGAAAAATTGCTTCGGGACCCTCTTCATCTTCGACGGGATGGTGGAGGCGATCATGGCCGACACGACGCCGGCGGTTGGCGGACCTCCGACGGGGACATCAACCACCGCGCCCGAAGGAGGTGTACCGCCGGCGGTAGGCGGCTCTTGCGGACGGTCCATGGCGGCCGGATCCGGCCGGGAAGGGCGGGGCGGAGGAGATCGGGCAGCGGCGGCGGCGGTTGGCTTCAGCGAAACCCTTCGCGCGCAGTGGACTGGACGATACCGGTTTCGCCCACTATCCCCGCTCCCACCCCGCACAAGTAGGGGGCGACGACCCACCCCGTACTCGAAAACAGCAAAAAACGATGCGGGGGCCGTTTTTACGGGACGTGCTAGACGGCCGGGTAGAGCCGAAACTCTCAAATCGGCGGTTATTATACGGGTTTGCTCCTTTTACGGGGTCTGTTAGACCTGCTCTTAGAAGGAGCAGAGGCAGTGAACCGCAATAAGCATTGGAACATGCTGCCGTGGGGTATTGTTGCTACTTGCTGGCCCAGCTTGCATTGCATGCAGTGTTGCTACAAATGAACCTGCACGGCACAAATCCTAATCATAGTACATAATATCTGTTTAGAAATACCCAATTGCTGAAAAGCGCGGTACACCTGAGTAGCTCCGCCCCAATCTTGATGGAGCTAACACAGTGACGCAGCTGATGCCAGGGGTTTGAGTTGATATTTGCAAGAGGGATGAGTAAGAGAAAATCAGCCACAGCCCAAAGGTGTGGAGGTGGAACTAAAGAAGGAAGGAAACCCAAACATGCGAGGGTACAAGACATTAGTGGCATCGGGCTTGTGAAGACGCATAGGACCCGATATGACATCATTGGTAACTTCGAGTAGTCATGTTTAGTTGGTAGCACCATGTTCCTACTTATGTGTACGACCGATCAATAGTCATTAAATTGCAATACGATAGGTACGTCGCATGCCGTCCCCTCCATCCCGCAACATGGAAAAACCAGCGACAAAAAAAAACCCGGTGAGGTAAAAAAACAGACCACGTCGCATACTATCTGGGTGAGAAACTACGGGCTCGCGCCACCGAGGCCGAGTCCACACTCCAGACCACGCCGTGTTGCCGACCACCACCTAGGCGCGCCTTCCATGCCAGTATGCCACGGTGCGTGTAGAACACCTCCCACTTTCTCATATCCCCCTTACGCCCCTCCCTCTGCCACGTCCTCCGAGCCTGGAACACCCTGGTCTGGCAGCCAAGGAAGACCAGTAGATTCATGGCGAATGGAAGTTTTAGAGAGGAGAATAACAGAGATTTTGCATGTTTGACGTGGACGTCCATGATCTCCGCGATGGCACGAGCAGAGCTCTATGAGGATTCATTGCTCTGTTTAAGCAAATGAGACCCCCAACAGTACTCGAGCACCCTGCTAGGTTGCTCGTTATCTCTGGCAGCCAAAGAAGGTCAGAAAATTCATGGCCTTATTTCTCTCCTGTTTGCTGCGTGGTATGAGACATTTGGATGGGAAAAGAATACTGAAGTACAAAACGACAAGAAGAATATTGGTATGGATGTGTTCATGTGTTGGTACAATTTGCTGGATCGACACTTGAAACTTATTTCACCTGCCTTAAATGAAATGTATACTTCGAAGATATCAGGCATTGGTTCTTTTACTTTTGCATCATGCTAATTGCTGAACTTACATCCGTTTGATATGAAAATCCTCTTACTTAAATTATCCGAAATTTGCAATGAGCTGTATGAAAACCTTGGGTCATATGACAAGCTTCTTCGTCTACCTTCATTTTCACCTCATGGGAGGAATTTAAGTGATGTTGTGAAAACATATTTGTTCATCCATAACGCCCTTATGGTAACTATGGTAGTGCATTAATTGTTTGCTCAAATAAACATGTCCTAATACTTAGACAAATCTTCTATCCTTATCTATACTTCTTATAAAGCAAAACCCCACTAACTGCAATTAATATTAGTCTATCTCTACATGCAAGCCATCCACATCATCTATTCCATTAGCCAATCAAATATCCATGTCATCCCCACTAACATTCATTATTGATGTATCCTTGCATGCAAGCTATCTATGTCACCATTTTTTGATTAAAATATCCACATAGCTAATTTATAGCCATTAAATATAAAAAATAATGTGAATTAAATTTAGCATCTCAACTATTTTGGCCAATTGAATATTGCATACTTCTACATACAATTCATATTACATACGTACTATACCATTTCATTTAGACAATATAATTTCTTAGAAGATTCCCCCTACAACGCGCGGGGTATCCTTCTAGCTTTTACTACAACTATAGCTATCTAAAGAGATAACTAGGTACCCATTTCTCTAAATGTAGGTAAAAAAATAATTTATGTGTTACGAACATATAGTCCTTCATTAACGAAATCTTGCATAGATATGTGCATAATATTATCCACTGAATCTTGACATGCTGATCATGTGGGATGTTGTTTGTCAGTCATAATTTCCATAAGCCGCCAGATGGTGTTGTGAACTGTCCAATTTTATCTTATTGCATAATAAACTCCTCACCAAACAAGTAAGCGAGTGAAGAGCTAAGGCGTGGTTCAATAATGAGCAATTTGAGCTCAGTATCTTGCAATGCAGGTGCAACATAGTGTGATGTTTAAATTATAGTTCAGTCCCCGTCGGAGTGGTACCGAACTGCTGGTCTGCAATAGTCCACTTCCTCTTCTGTAATTCATGTTTGAAGATTGTACAATGAACATATGAAATGTGATTCTTAGGACGGACGGCATTGTGATTTCCATATATTTGTCGA
This sequence comes from Lolium perenne, assembly GCF_019359855.2. Taxonomy (NCBI): domain Eukaryota; kingdom Viridiplantae; phylum Streptophyta; class Magnoliopsida; order Poales; family Poaceae; genus Lolium; species Lolium perenne. The sequence goes on along the minus strand of NC_067250.2, from coordinate 120,867,467 downwards.
ATTTGATTCGATGCACCTTAGAATGGTGAAGAACATAAGCAAGGATGAAGTGGGAGGAGACATGTTAATCGCAATAAGTGGAAAGGAATGCTTAACACATGCCTTGACGATACATAATAACACGAATTCTCTAAATTAATTTTGTTGTCTCGCCCTGGTATTTAGCTATTAGTAGTCAATAGAATTTGTAGGTTCCTGTCGTCGTGGCGAACAGACAGATGACATAGGATGGCTTAAGTTGGGGTCGAATGGACGCTAGAGGATTCGGGGGAGGGTTTTGGTTAACAGAGGGATGAATCTCGGATGGATTCCGGTGTCTTTATTGATGAACTTGGTCTTGGCCAGAGGTCGAAGATGAACAGTACAAGCTCCTATCTTGTCTCTCTTTCGTACGTGCCTATGTTGTACATTACATAACATACCCGCGATGGGGTGTGCCCCCTCTCCTTATATAGGGGAGAGAGTGGCTTACAGGGGAAGAAACCCTAGGAAACCCTAATGGCATCTTTGACTGGACAAACTACTTTATAAAGCCTCTTTGGCTACCGGTGACGCCGGTATGTCTTTAATCAGGAGGAGTGACATCCTCCGGTACCTTTTACGTCATCATCTGCTTTTGCCTTAGAGCTTCGATTAAAGCTGAAGTGCTTCGCTCATCCTTGTCCTCTAGCTCTTGAGAGAATCTTTGACCAGTCTTGCCGACGTGCTACAGTGCATCTTGTACCGGTAATCCGGTACCTTCTTAGCTCATTCCGGTATACCCCTCCTGGGATACCGGTATAGATTTACTTAGCCAAAAGCTTAGCTTCACAGCCCGGAATAATCTTTAAACCGGTACTTTGATAGTCCAAACCATCCGGTTTGGCATGCCTTTGGCCTACCGGGGGCCATCCCCCCGACATTAGTCCCCGAAGCTGGTATAGTCCGGTGGATCCTATCCAACGGACCATGCCAGGTTCCCATTACTCAAGGTACCGGTTTAATCCTCCCGGCACCCGGTTCGAACTATCCGGCATCTCTATCGGACTTTCCTTTTCTTTCCGGACCTTTCCGGTATCTTTGCCATTAAAACCTTCCTCGGTGAAGTCGAGAATTTCTCGGGTACAGTGCATGTCAGTGACATGCGCACTGTTTCTGACGCAGCAGTGTCAGGGGTCACTTCCCTTCGACTTCTGCGCTAGCATTTATGGCGCCACACCGGATCTCCGCTGTCGTTCCGGATCCGTGTGGCCTCCCTGTGGCATCTTATCTTTTTCGCGTGTATTTTCGCGCCTCGTGACGGCCCGCGAGGCGAGCCGTCGCGGCCCAGCGGTTTCTGGCCCACTACTTCTTCTCCCTATTTAAGGGCGAAGCGGTTCCTTCTCCTCTTCTTCTCCGCACTCTCCCAGTTCGCACGCGCTCCGAGCCTTTGCCCCTTGCACTCCTCTCGCCGCCGAAGCTCCGTTCTCCGGCGAACTTGCGAAGAAGCTCCGCAGGGCTCTGCTCCGCAGAGAGTCACCGCGCACCTTCGCCTCTTCTGCCTCAAGCGCTTCACGACATTTCCTCTTCCTCCTTCTCTGTTCGTCCTCATCGTCAGCCAGTTCGCCCCTCTCTCCGGTGGCCGTTGTCCTCAACGTCCTCCGCCGCTTCAGGTTAGCTTCAACGTCTCCTTACTCTCTTCTTTTTGCCTCCTAGTTCTTGGGCCGGTAGGAGATTTACTTTCCCTTTTCTTTTGGTTTTTCTCTTACTCGTAGATCTTCGCGCGAGGCTAGATCTTGGGAAATCTGTTTGTGGGTAGATCCAAACTCTGTTTATCGGAATGTCTTCTGAGGACTATGACTCAGAGTCCGCGGCTAGCAGCCAACAGAACGAGAGTCCCTTCGCTCAAGCTTCTAACGGGCTCGAGGCGGACCTCGCCCGGATGGACACCTCTTCCTCTGCTCCGGAAGCCGGTGCCGGAAGGGGCCAAGAAGCCAGCAGCTCCGGCCAAGATTCTGGTGTAAGCCGTGGAGCCTGGAAGGGCTCTGATGTAAAACAGCCGGAAATAGATTGGTTGTACCGCTCCCGCAGGATTCCGGCACAGGTGTCTTGCCGGCTTCCGGGCAACAAGCGGGAGCCCGTGCCCGAACCGGGAGAAGTGGTAGTTTTCCTCGCTCACTTCGAGCGCGGCTTCGGCCTACCGGCTTCTAACTTCTTCCGCCAGTTCCTCGATTTTTACGAACTCCAACCTCATCACCTTCCTAGCAATGCCATTTTTTACCTTTCTTGCTTTGTTTCTTTCATGGAGGCCTACATTGGTCTCCTCCCTACAAAAGAAGCTTTCGCTCGCTTCTTCTGTCTTCGGATCAACTCGGTCCAGGGCAAAAACATTCCTAAGCCCAAACCTCCAGTCCAATGCGGATCTTGCATTATCGGCGCTCGCCAAGGGAGCCCTTTTTTCAAATTCTCCGGTCTGGAATCTTGCCGCGCATGGCAAGAGACCTTCTTCTACGTGAAGAACAAGGGCGCCGCTGATTTCATCAATCTGTCGGCCTACCTTCCGGGGACGCCATCGAGGGCCAACTGGAAATACAATCCGGGGATTTCCCATATAGAAACCAACCGGATTGTCCGGTTCATGGTGCAGCTCACCAAGGACACGGACATCTGTTCCGACGATGTCATCCGCGCGTTCATCTCACGCCGGGTGCTCTCCCTCCAGCGTCGGGTTCACAAGATGAGCCAGATGTGCGGCCCCCGCGATCCCACTAAGATCACCAGCTGCACATTAAGCAAAGAGGACGTGGTCCTCAAGGCTAGGCAAATTTGCCAAACTGATATGCCGATGGACTGGGAGTGGGGCCTGATTCCCCTCAGCTCCACCAATCCTCCATCTGCCGAAGTAAGATCTTAAGCAATCCGGATTGTTTACCCGGTAGCTTCCGACGTGTAGCTAACTATCTTTTTATCCTTTTTCAGGCCTTCGAGCGTTTTCCTCGTATCGCTGCGGAGGCATGAGGCCCTTGCCACAAGCGCTCCTTGGACGAGGTGGACCCGGACCCTTACGTCTCCAAGAGTTCCAAGAGCTCCAAGATGGGCCGGACTCACACTCCACGCCCTGGTAATTTCTCAACTCCTCCGGTTCACCCTTCCGGAAGTGACGACGAGGTTGTTACCCTCGAGGTATTCTGTTTTCCCATCTCCTTACTAGTTGTTTCCCTGTAGATCATGCCTCAAGCGGTGCCAACCCACAGGTAGTGGAGCGTGCTACCCCGCTGCAGGCCGAGGTTGGCCAGGAGTTCCTGGACAATCTCGCCTCTCGGGGCCAGAAGAACAAGGCTCCGGCGCCCGAAGCCAGTTCCAGCGAGGCTCCACCTGCCAAGCGCTCCAAGAAGGACGGTGGCGGGAAGCCGTACACCACCAAGCGCTACCACAGCCAGATGCCGGTAGCCAGCGGGTAAGCTTCCGGTTTCTCTTTTCCTTTGTTTTGTGAGTCTCTTTTCCGGTTGCTTTTTCTAACTCTTTCTTTTTCTTTCTTTTCAGGCATGCGCTCAAGCTTACCAAGAGCGCCACCGGCATGAGGCCGGAGACCTCTGAGGACGCCGCTAGGGCCTCACCTCCTCCTCAACCAAGCCCGGTACCATCTGGTACCGGCAAATCTCCTGCCTCCTCTCGGGGAGGCAACACAAGTGCGGGGGGCGCGGCCCCTGAACCTTCTGATCACCGCGCGGAGGAGGACCTTGCTTCCCCTCCTGAAGCCCAAGACACCGGCGCCAGCAATACCGGCGCCGGCACTGAAGATGCCAGGAGGGCGGAACCTCTGGTTCCTCCCGTCCCCAAGAAGAAGAAGAAGAAGAAGAAGAAGAGCACTGCCTCCTCCCCCTCCAAGACCGTGCCGGATTCTTCCGCGCCGGCAAACTCTCCCCCAGCAAAGGAAGCACCAGAAGCTTCCGCGCTGTCGAAGAACTCGCCAACACCTCCACCGGCAGCCTCTACCGGCAAGCCAGCTACCGCCAAGCCAACTCCGCCAGAGGGTGCCAAGCTCACCGCCCAGCAACTTGTTGCGGTGGTCACAGCGGCAACTTCCCCTTCTTCCGGCTCGCAGCCTCTTGTACTGCACACCGGCCGCGCCGCCGTTGTTGCCAGTGAGACGGCCTCAGCTCAGCTGGGCCGGATCACGGAGCTTAACCGCGGGGGAGCCGACCTGGTTCATCTGCTTGACTACGCTGAAAAGTGGAATCAGGCAGATCTGTCCCCAGCGACTCGCGGGCTCGGGAAGGACAAGCTACCGGTGGTTGATCCCGCTGGCCCTCGGAGCACCGGGCAACACCTCAGCCGGCTCAGGCGCGCGGTCAAAGAGTTTGACACCGCGTGGCACGACGCCAACAACAACGTGGTGGTAAGTTGCACAAACTTCGAAGCTCTTTAAATCTATGCCGGTTTTTAATCTTCCATATTTATGTATATCTTCTCCAAGTCCCCGAGTTTCGGGTTGAGTATGTAGTACTTAGCGCGAAACTTCCTTAGAAACCCAAAAAACCGGCATAGCCAGTCCCCGAGTTTCGAGTTGAGAGCGCAGCTCTTAGCGCGAAACTCCTTTCAATACCGGCATCTTCTTACCGGAATTTTTAACTTGAACAGAGCACGCTGGACACCCGGAAGCGGCTCTTCGAGGAGCTTCTGTGGGAGCATCGGTACCTTGCTGAGGCCCACAGCAAGTGCCAAGGTTAGCTTCTGCGCCTCCGGCTTTACTTTACCGGTTGCTTTTTCCTTTCAACACTTATAAATCCTTTGCACACCAGCTCTTCCGGAAACCTCCTTCGAGGACCTCCGTGCCCAGCTCTCCGCGCTCAAAGGTACCATCCCTTGTCTTTACATTTTTTGATCCTACTGGATTATTTTGTTAATCCTCTTTTCTTCCGGATTTTAGCCGAAAAGGAGCAGCTTGCCCTGGAGCATCGCAAGGCCTTAGCCGCTCAGGAGACCATCTCCGCGGGGCTCAAGGATCAGCTCGTGCAGGCTGAGCTCCGGCACTCGCGGGAGCTCAAGGAGGCCCAGGCTGCAGCTGAGGCCAAGTTGGATGAATCTGTGAAGGAGTTCACCGATTCCAGCGCTGTGTTGCGGGCGAAGCTGGAGGAGGAGACCCGGGCGCAGAAAGAGGCGCAAGACCGGATCGCCACCCTCACCACGGACCAGGCTGAGTATGACCGGTTGGTCATGCAAGCCGATGCCCTGGCCCTCAGTAAGCCGTTCTTCTTTTCTCTTTCGCTTATAAGCTTATGTTTTCTGGCGGTGTGTTCTTACACCGGTTTCTTTTTTCTTCTTTTTCTTTCCTTCTAGGACTGTTTCCGGAGTCGCAACCGCATGCGCATAAGAAGGTAGCGGAACACAGGGCTGAGCAAGCCATGAGCAACCCGGATGCACCGTGGGACGCTTATGACCACTTGGTCGCGCTTGCCGCCCGGATCTAGCACATGCGAGCTGTGGACCGGCACCTGGTCGATCTGCCGGATCGGGCCATAGAGATCTTCAAGGTGCTGTGGCCTGGGGAAGCCGTTCCGGCCAACGTGACGCTCGTCTCCGACCGCCTGAAGGATGCCTGCCGGAGGATTCGTGAGTGGAAGTTCTCAGCGGCCCGTGCCGGAGCAGACGCAGCGCTACGTGTTGCCTGTTCGTGGTACGAAGAACTGGATCTGGACGCCCTCCATAGCCTTCGCGGCGATGCGCCCACTGACAAGGATCCAGTCCTAACGGCAAAGCGGCAGGACCGCGCCTACCGGATTGCGGAATTTGCCCACATCCGCACCTTCATCCCTCCTCCTCCCGACGTTAGGGATGCACTCTCTGACGATGAGGAAGAAGACGTTGATGAGGAGGATGAGGTAGCCGAAGAAGGCGATGCCCCTCCGGAAGCTCCTGAAGCTGGCTGATACGTCTCAAACGTATCTATAATTTCTTATGTTCCATGCTACTTTTATGATGATACTCACATGTTTTATACACATTATATGTCATTATTATGCATTTTCCGGCACTAACCTATTGACGAGATGCCGAAGAGCCAGTTGTTGTTTTCTGCTGTTTTTGGTTTCAAAAATCCTAGTAAGGAAATATTCTCGGAATTGGACGAAATCAACGCCCAGGGGCTTATTTTTCCACGAAGCTTCCAGAAGACCGAGGGAGATACGAAGTGGGGCCACGAGGCGACGCCACACTAGGGCGGCGCGGCCAGGCTTGGGCCCGCGAGGCCCTAGCGTGTGGGGCCCCCGTGACTCTTCCAACTCTGCCCTTCCGCCTACTTAAAGCCTTCGTCGCGAAACCCCCAGTACCGAGAGCCACGATACGGAAAACATTCCAGAGACGTCGTCGCCGCCAATCCCATCTCGGGGGATTCAGGAGATCGCCTCTGGCACCCTGCCGGAGAGGGGAATCATCTCCCAGAGGTCTCTTCATCGCCATGATCGCCTCCGGATCGATGTGTGAGTAGTCCACCCCTGGACTATGGGTCCATAGCAGCAGCTAGATGGTTGTCTTCTCCTCATTGTGCTATCATGTTAGATCTTGTGAGCTGCCTATCATGATCAAGATCATCTATTTGTAATGCTACATGTTGTGTTTGTTGGGATCCGATGAATATTGAATACTATGTCAAGTTGATTATCAATCTATCATATATGTTATTTATGTTCTTACATGCTCTCCGTTGCTAGTAGAGGCTCTGGCCAAGTTGATACTTGTGACTCCAAGAGGGAGTATTTATGCTCGATAGTGGGTTCATGCCTCCATTAAATGCAGGACAAAGTGATGAAAGTTCTAAGGTTGTGGATGTGTTGTTGCTACTAGGGATAAAACATCGATGCTTTGTCTAAGGATATTTGTGTTGATTACATTACGCACCATACTTAATGCAATTGTCTGTTGTTTACAACTTAATACCAGAAGGGGTTCGGATGATAACCTGAAAGTGGACTTTTTAGGCATAGATGCATGCTGGATAGCGGTCTATGTACTTTGTCGTAATGCCCTGATTAAATCTCATAGTACTCATCATGATATATGTATGTGCATTGTTATGCCTTCTTTATTTGTCAATTGCCCAACTGTAATTTGTTCACCCAACATCTGTTTATCTTATGGGAGAGACACCACTAGTGAACTGTGGACCCCGGTCCTATTCTTTACATCTGAAATACAATCTACTGCAATTGTTCTTACTGTTCTTCGCAAACAATCATCATCATCCACACTATACATCTAATCCTTTGTTTACAGCAAGCCGGTGAGATTGACAACCTCACTGTTACGTTGGGGCAAAGTACTTTGATTGTGTTGTGCAGGTTCCACGTTGGCGCCGGAATCCCTGGTGTTGCGCCGCACTACATTTCGCCGCCATCAACCTTCAACGTGCTTCTTGGCTCCTACTGGTTTGATAAACCTTGGTTTCTTTCTGAGGGAAAACTTTCTACTGTACGCATCACACCTTCCTCTTGGGGTTCCCAACGGACGTGTGTTAACTGCACGCATCACTGGCCCGCAGCCCCTATCACTTAAATATTCTCATGCTACACCTGTTGCATCCGTTGGCTAAAAACAATATTGGTTAAACTCTGCCCCGGTATGCCGGGGTCTTTGATGTAAGATAAAACTTAGCATCTCTTTTGGTTGTGCTACAACTTTTATGCCGGTGTCTTTTATACCGGTAGCTTATCAAACTATGTTGGTTTGCTACTTTAGCAAGTTGCTTTTACTGTTTTGCTTTGATCTTGCACTGTGGAAATTCCGGAATTGTTTCCGCATCCAATTTGATGCACACTTGGTTCTTTTGCTTTGGCTCTGCCTACCTCTCTGGGTGTTTTGGCGTATGAGTCACAAAGTTCTTTTGCCAAGCGAACACTTTCTTGAACTTAGAAATAACTCGAAATTTTTCACAAAAAATCGGTATAACCGGGGTTAGTTAAAAAATCCGGATTGTTTGTTCTCACTTCCTCTTTTCGTGTTTCACGTGCTTAGTTCCTTCCGGTTTATCTTGCTTGCCATGAAGCCGGGTTTCGGACAGCAGCAAAGTCGAAGACTCCGGTAGGTTTAGCACGCTACTATACCGGAAAAAGAAAATGTCCAACAAGCAACCGGTGTACTGAAAAAATAAACATGTTACATGCAATCTCGGTAGAGGCAGTCCCCGAGATTCATTTGAGGTGCCGGCATCTTTTATTTATAGCAAATAAGGTACAAAAAGGAACCCCTTACAGCACATCTTCAGGAATAAAAAGGACGCAGCAAAGCTATGTTACACAGACGCTTGGTCTCATCTCCGGATCTGTCTGCCTTTCCTTCCTTCCATTCATGTGCATCGATCAAGTAGTAGGCATCATTGTGCAGAGCCTTGCTCACAATGAATGGTCCTTCCCATGGAGGTGAAAGTTTATGGCGTCCCTCAGTGCGCTGCACTAGGCGTAACACCAGATCTCCTTCCCAGAACACCCTCGGGTTAACCTTCCGGCTATGATAGCGCCTGAGGTTTTGCTGGTAAATGGCTGTTCTTGCCAAAGCCAGCTCTCTTGCTTCTTCTAGCAAGTCCACATCGTTTTCTCGGGCCTCTTTTACCTCTTCTTCAGTATAGAGCTAAACCCTTGGTGAATCATGGATGATATCAGTCGGTATAACAGCCTCTGCCCCATAAACCATGAAGAATGGAGTGCATCCGGTAGACCGGTTCGGAGTCGTTCTTATGCTCCACAACACTGATAGCAGCTCATCGAGCCAACACCCCGGTGTCTTTTCGAGTGATTCAATGAGCCTTGGTTTTATGCCGGAAAGCACCAGCGCATTTATTCTTTCCACTTGGCCATTGCCTTGTGGGTGTGCCACGGAACATAAATCCAACCAGATGTTGTTATCCTCACAGAATCGTTTAAATTCCCCTTGGGCAAAGTTTGAGCCATTGTCAGTAATGATGCTATGCGGGTATCCATACCGCAAGATAACATCCTTCAGGAATTTCACCGCCGTATGCCCATCACATTTTGCGATAGGCTTTACTTCAAGCCACTTGGTGAACTTATCCACCATTAGTAGGATGTGAGTCATGCTCCCCCTTGCAGTTTTGAATGGGCCAACCATGTCAAGGCACCTACAGCGAATGGCCAAGTTAACGGTATGGTTTTTAGACCGGATGCTGGGGTATGGTTTTGCTTGGCATACCTCTGGCACCCGTTGCATTTCCGTACCAAATCCTCAGCATTTTCCAAAGCAGTGGGCCAGTAGAACCCATGCCGGAACACTTTTGCCACCAGCGCCCTGGATGAGGCTTGGTGCTCGCATTCTCCTTGGTGAATCTCCACAAGCATCTCTTTTCCCTCTTCCGGTTCCACACATCTTTGAAGGACACCGGTAACACTCCTCTTGTACACCTCACCACTGATGATGGTGTATGCTTTGGACCTCCGCTGGATCCTTCTCGATTCATTTTCGTCAACCGGCAAGGTGCCGTTCAACAGGAATTCCTTAATAGGTTTAACCCAAGATGGCGCTTCTCGAACCAGAAATACCGGTACGTCTATATCCATACTGTCTACCAGCATAGCTTCTTCCGACACGGATCCCGCAGTCCCCGGGTTTACCGGAACAGTCCCCGGGTTTCCTTCGTCAACATCCATTGGCACAACATGCGATTCCGGTACGAAAATTGATTCCGATTCCGGACTCGGTTTGATCGATGGTATCCTTAAGTGAGCCAAGGCTATTCCGGGAGGAATTTCCTGCCTAGACGAGCCCAACTTCGATAAAGCATCTGCGGCTTCATTTTCCGCCCGTGGCACGTGGTGAAACTCACACCCTTCGAAGAAGCCGGCAATCTTTTGTACATGAAACCGGTATGAGGCCATGTTGGCATCTTTTGCGTCCCAATCTCCGGAACACTGTTGCACCACAAGATCTGAATCACCGTATGTTGCCTGCCAAAACCCACCGGCGAGCAGCGACGAGCAACACGAAGAGCCGGGAGGCTTCCAAGACGGCTGGTGGGCCCTGGTCCCTCGGTCGACAGCCCGCAATGCTCTGGCACACGTCCTGACGGTCGCAAGGGCGTGCCACCTGACCTATACCTGGTCAGGGAGGTGTTGGATCGCTTCGATTAGTTTCCTGCATGGTAGACACGTAAACATTAAATGAGCCTCGATCGGCTCTCAGGTTACCCTGCTCATCGGCTCAAAGAGCCGATTGACCCATGGTTCATGTTAGATCTTGCAATAACATGGGTATCCTGCTTCATTAATATCAAGCTAAATCGATCTACGATAGTTTAGGGTTTTCACCGTATAACCGGAACATCCTACACGTAGTTGAGCCTAGCAGATACGAAAGATAATGGAAAACTAACCCTAAAAGAGGCCTAAAAACCAACATAGAGTCGATTCCCGGAACATCCCTTCTAGGATCGGTAAGCCATACCTAGCGCACTACCGGATCGTTCAACCCGTTTGCAAGGCCTAACCATACGGATATTAAACTAATCCTTGAAGAACAAGGAGCAACTATAACAGATCAAATCTACTAAACAAAGATGAAGCAAGATGCCGCCCTTACACCTAAGATAGGTGTAAGGATGGCTAGACATCGAGGGGTAGCATAGCTAAGCAAGCATATCAGAAGAACAACGATGCAAGCCCCAAAACATCTACGATAAGTAGTGTTACTCGCCATCAACAAGGCTTCAGTACGAGCAACACCAGATAACGAATAAACCTATACTGCCTAGATCGCAAGATGCGATCTAGGCAGCATGATGCTTACCCGGAAGAAACCCTCGAAACAAGGGGTGGCGATGCGCCTAGATTGTGTTTGTTGTGAACGTGGTCGTCCTCCTTTCTCAATAACCCTAGATACATATTTATAGTCCGGGGACTTCCTATCTTTGGAATACACCTAATTGTGTACGAGCTAAACTCTATCTCTTAATTCTAATCTACCATAATGTACAGATACACGGGCAATCTAGCCCAAACTGTCGTGCAAGGCCGACTTAGAGACACTTCATGCGCACATCCTCCACACCCATCTCAACTACGGCCCATCTCCTGCTCTGGCTAAATTCTGGTGATAACACATGCCCCCCTGGTTTTGGTAATGATAATTTCAAAACCACTCTGTTTTTTCTTCGTAGGGTCACGTCGTGGCAGAGCAGAACCATCACAGTATCTTTTCATCATGATGCCTTGCCTTCTCAACTTCTCAGCACAATTTGACAGTTTTGGCATCATGTCCTCGAAACTGCCACAGCATTGAATCGCCTTTCACTAAATCCCCTTTATTTAAACTCCACTGAGCCGTTTGCTTCCTCATCGCCTCCTCATCCTATGTTCCTTTGTAGCACTCGAAAGCCCTTCTTCCACCATGGATTCCTCCTCCTCCTCTGCCTCCTCAGGCCTGTCCTTCCAATCCTCTTCCTCCAGCGAACCGGAGCTGGAATTCAACCTGATGGCAGCGTACGAAGCCCTCGCCCCAGCATGGTGGGACGAGAGGGATTGGGTCTTCACCGACGGGTCAGAGGACGACGCCTCCCTGACCGACGGGGAAGACAACCTCCAATTCCTTGTGGATGGGGGGTTGGAGGAGGAGAGTGACGACGACCTCTTCTCCTGGGATGGCTTCTCCTCATCCGACGAGGAGGAGGAAGAGGAGGATGACACCGCCTCCGACGAGCCGCCGGCGAAGCGCTTCCGCGCCGGGTCGGATGCCGACGACGACGACGATGATGATGACGAGGAAGAGGCCCCAGCCGAAGGCTACGGCAGCAGTGACGAGGAGCTCGCCGGTAGCAGCGCCGACGGCAGCTACGATGGCGACGACAAGGGCAGCGACGGCCCCTAGGCTAGGGCCCACTAGCATAGAACTAGTAGTAGCAATCGGCTCTTTTGAGAGCAAACCACCCTTTTGAGAGCAATCGGCTTTTTCTTGTAAAAATCCCTCTTTCGATCAATGCAGAGTACTTTTCCAATTTTGACTTTCCAATTTGTGCAATTCGATTCTTGCGATTGTCAAAGTAACTCTTCCGATTGTCAAAACAGGTCAACGCTCCAAGGACCGATAGCAAAGTATCGGTCTTTCACCGTTAGACGCCCATAAGGCCAAACTCAATGACCTAATTAGACAGGTTCAAGCAAACATTCCTCAAATTCAGACTATAACTTGATACCTGATCATAATATTCTGTACCTCTAGAGTCGATGGCTGCGCATCGGCTGTTTTATTCTTAAGTCGATGTCTGTGCATCGGCTGTACCTAGCATCCTGTTGCTTTGCACATATATTTCTTTTATCGGCCGATTCCATACATCGGCCCCCATATTCCACTGTTCATCATCCCCATACGAATTTTTTTTTACTGGCCGATTTCGTGCATCGGCCTCCATATTTTACTGCCCATCATCCCACATACTTGGGAAATACTTCTTGAGATGCTGGCCATTGACGGCCACTGGGAACTTCACACCATCCAACTGCTCGAGCATGTATGCATTGCCCTTCAAAACTTGGTCAACTCTGTACGGCCCGTGCCAATTTGGAGACCATTTACCATACACTTTATCCTTAGTCCCCAACGGCAACACAGCTTCCCATACCAGATCACCAACGTGGAACTCCTTTGGTCTCACCTTCTTATTATATGCGCGAGCCACCTTGGCTTTGTTCTCCTTAATCTTTTCGAGCGACCATAGTCTGAGTTCCGTCGCATCTTCAATGCTGTCACTCATCAGGGCTGCATATTCTTCAGTTGTTAAGTCATTCTGAAACGTAATCCGTCTCGAGCCAGCCGTAATTTCCCAGGATAATACGGCTTCTAGTCCATAGACCAGATGGTATGGCGAGGTTTTTATCGCTCCATGGCATGACATGCGATGCGCCCACAAAGCTTCTGACAAAACCTCGTGCCAACGTCTAGGATACTCGTCAATTTTCCTCTTAATCAGCTTGATAAGGCTCTTATTGGACGCTTCAGCTTGCCCATTTGCTTGAGCATAGTATGGAGACGATCGGATCAGCTTGATTCCCATGTCCTCGCAGAACTTTCTAAACTCCTTAGAAACGAAAACCGAACCTCCATCGATCGTGATAGTCTGGGGAATCCCGAATCTATGAATGACATGCTCCTTCACGAAACTGATGACATCTTTGGATGCTACTGACTTCATAGGGACGGCCTCCACCCACTTAGTAAAATAATCTGTAATGGCCAGAACCCACTCATGGCCTTTGCTCGATGGAGGATGAATTTTGCCGATCATATCCATGCCCCAACCTCGAAATGGCCAAGGTTTGATGATGGGATTCATCGCTGATGCAGGTACCATCTGAATACTCCCAAACTTCTGACATGCTTGACACCCTTTATAGTACTTAAAACAATCCTCAAGCATGGTGGGCCAATAAAATCCCGATCGCCTGATCAGCCATTTCATCTTATGAGCCGATTGATGCGTTCCACAGGCACCTTCACGTACCTCATGTAAGAGCCGATTGGACTCGGCTGGTCCCAAACATTTGAGAAGTAACCCTTCCAACGTCCTGTAGAACATGTCATCCCCAATTAGGACGTACATCATGGCCTTGTATCTTATCCGTTTAGGTGCCCCCCGAGGCGAATCTTTCAAGTAATTGAAAATATCGGCTCTCCAGTCATCTGGTTCCATGAACTGCACCTGGACATCGGTTCCATCTGCTACATCCCTGTATCCTGATGCCATCTGTGCGAGATCATTCGCCTCGGTATTCTGCGACCTTGGGATCCAATTGAAATTTATATACCTGAACTGTGTCATCAGCTCATGGCATTGCATCCATAATGGGAAGAGCGACTCGCTCTCACATTTGTATTCCTCCGTGAGTTGGGAAATCACCAATTTGGAGTCTCCAAAAATTTCCACTGCTTTCGCCCCAGCTTCAAATAGCAACTCCATTCCCTTGAATATTGCTTCATACTCAGCGACATTGTTGGTGCAAGGGGTAGGTAACCTGATGGAGAAGGAATATGTTGCCCCCCGAGGCGACACGAGTAGAATGCCGATGTCGCAACCATCCTCACAGACCGATCCATTGAAGAACATGGCCCATGCACGCACAGTCAGTGCTGCTATATCAGTGTTTATTCGTTCAGCAATAAGATCGGCCAATGCCTGTCCCTTGACTGCTTTCGCAGGTTGATATCGGATATCAAATTCCGATAATGCAAACATCCATTTACCGAGTCGGCCTTTCAACACAGGAGCCAACAACATATGCTTGATGACATCCGATTTGCATATGACGATAATTTCTGCTGACAGCAAGATGTGCTGAATCTTGGTGCAGGTGAAAAACAAACAGAGGCACAACTTCTCGATCTCAGGATACCTTGTTTCTGCATCCAACATCCTTCTGCTGAGGTAGAAAACCACTCTCTCCAGCCCATCATAAACTTGCACCACCACTGAGGCGATGGAGGTGTCAGCTACCGACAAGTAAATGTAAAATGGCATGTCTTGCTGTGGCGGAACCAACACAGGTGGCTTCGTTAGATATTCCTTAATCTCGTCAAATGCTTGCTGTTGCTCTGCCCCCCAGCGAAACTCCTCATCAGATGTAATTTTCACCAAGCCCATGAATGGCTCGATTCGCCCTGACAGATTGGAGATGAATCTTCTGACGAAGTTGATTTTGCCGATGAGACACTGGAGTTCTTTCTTCGTGGTAGGTGGCTTCATCGTTCGCACTGCCTCTTGGCTTTTCAGGCCAATCTCAATTCCGCGTTCATGAACCAAGAAACCCAAGAATTGACCGGCCGTTACACCAAAGGCACACTTCTTTGGATTCATTCTTAGTCCGAACTTTCTAGTTCGGTCCAGGACGCGTCGCAAATCCTCCAAGTGTCCTTCCACTGCAACAGACTTGACCACCACGTCATCAATGTAAATCTCTACCAATTTGCCGATCAGATCATGAAAGATGTAATTCATGGCTCTTTGGTACGTCGCGCCGGCATTTTTCAGCCCAAATGTCATGACTACATACTCAAACAAGCCCACCGAGCCTGGTACTCTGAATGCAGTCTTGTGTATATCTTCTGGAGCCATGAAAATTTGGTTGTAGCTGGCATTGCCATCCATGAAACTTAGAACCTTATGACCGGCAGCTGCATTGATCAACGTCTCTGCTACCGGCATTGGGTACTCATCCTTTGGAGTGGCTCTATTGAGATCCCGAAAATCTATGGCGACGCGCCATCGGCCGTCCTTTTTCTCTACAGGTACGACGTTAGAAATCCACTCAGCATACCTGCATGGCCTGATGAATCCGGCGTTCAGCATTTTCTCGATCTCTTTCTTGACTTCTACCAGAATTTCGGCCTTCATCTGGCGTGCTTGCTGCTGGAACGGCCGAAATCCTTTCTTCAGAGGGAGCCGATGCTCAATGATGCTCCTATCTAACCCTGGTATCTCAGTGTAATCCCATGCAAAACAATCTGGGTATTCTTTCAACAAAGCTATCATCAGGCTCCTGAGACGCGGATCTAATTTTTTGCCGATAAATGTTGGTCGTGGCTTATCCCCAGGACCAATGTCAATCTCTTCTAGCTCATCAGCTGATGTAAACCCATACCCTAGCTTTCCGTCGCCTGCTAGATCGATGCTGAACACAGGCAAAATATATGGTGAGGATAATATGGGCCGATTGCTGGAATCGGCCTCCTTTTCCATTGCATTACTCGATGAGGGTTTACAACTTAATTGTGCTCTACGACAACTACGTGACATGCTTGTGGTGAGATCATTGCTTTTTATTTTTTGGGGCCGATCGCAGGGATCGGCCTTGCCACGTACGTCTGCTGACTTTGGTCTTGCTACTCTGTCAGGTCGGTGGATAAGACCAGCCTCACCCCGTTTTTTGACACTTCGATGCGCTCACAGCCGTCCAAACTGATTCCAGAGATCGGCTCTTGATCGTCTGCATCCCAAATGTTCATGCCAGCTAGTGAGATCTCGATCGAGTCATCTACCTGAATGACCTCCACTTCATCTCCATCCCACTGTATCAGGCATTGGTGCATCGTAGATGGAATGCAGCAGTTAGCGTGAATCCAATCCCTCCCTAGCAGGACAGCGTAGGTACTCTTGCTGTCGACGATGAAGAACGACGTAGGGATGGTTTTCCGGCCTACGGTTAGATCTACGTTCAGAACGCCTTGTGCTTCTGATGCTTGGCCGTTGAAATCGCTTAGTGTGACGTTGGTCTTGATCAGATCTTCGTTAGAGCGTCCCAAACGCCGTAGCATGGAGTATGGCATTATATTGACTGCCGCTCCCGTGTCGACCAACATCTTGTTGACAGGCTGCCCATTGATATAACCTCTTAGGTACAGGGCCTTCAAGTGCCTGTAGCTCCTCTCTCGTGGCTTCTCAAAGACAACTGGCCGTGGACCGCAGTCAAACTGTGCTACTGGCACTTCTTCAGTTCTTGGAGCATGAAACTCCGATGGCAGTATGAACACCATATTTGTGTCAGCCGATGCCTCTACATCGGCTTTTGTCTGCTTAGGGCGCCATTCTTTCTTCTGGGGACGCGCCTCCGTCTCCAAAGTCTGCTGAATTTTCACGGCCTGATCGGGCCGTGCTTTCCTCAACGTGTACAGGTACTGCGCTTCGGCTTCCTCCAAGTTACGTAGCCGCTGAACCCTACGCTTCTGGGAATGACTGAGTCCATCAGGGCACCACCTTGGCCGGTGGTACCTATCTTCTTCTTCATCTCCTGACTCCTCGAAGTCTTCATCTCGAGATGACTCAGCTCGTCCGCTCTGAGGTGGGAGAGGCCCTAGACGCTTGAACACTGAAACCTCACTTATGCCCTTCCTCTGCTGTCTACATTCTGGGCAGTTGTCGATTGTAGGCAATCGGCTCATTCCTGAGTCCCAGCAGTGCTTAAAGAAAGGACAATCCCAGTGTCTGTCCATGTCTTCCTGCTCTCTTGATCTCCCTTTAGCGCGGCGTTCATATCCTTCGTCGTCTCTATCATATCGACGATGTTTTCTGTTGTCCGCACCAGACCGACGATATCTGTCGTCATCGACATCGTACTGCTGGCGTCGGTCGTACTGGTACTCATATTTGTTAAGGAGATGCGCGGAAAGTGGTCGTTGGTACCGCACGCTTCTCACTTCTTCGGTGAGGTACCGTCTGTCATCATATTGGGGCCGGTCGCGTGGATCGGCCTCCTTCTTATCCTTGCCACGGGAGTGACTGCTCTCCTCTTTATCTTTACCATGGCGGTCTACAGGCCCTACCATGTTGATATCGAAAGAGAAACCCGGCTGACACTTCATAGCATGGTTGAGCTCCACCATGTTGACGCCAGGAAACGGTTGCATGTCCACTTTCATGGCAAACTGACCGAAGATTAATCAGCCTTGTTCTATCGCCATTTGAATCTGTCCACGCAACACTTTGCAGTCGTTTGTGACGTGGGTGAACGTGTGATGCCATTTGCAGTATGGTCTCCCGTTCAACTCTTGCACCGTAGGGATTTTATGGCCTTCGGGTAACTTCACCTGTTTTTCCTTCAGCAGCAAATCGAAAATCTGCTCAGTTTTGCTTATATCAAAGTCAAACCCTTTCGAAGGCCCTGATTGCTTTACCCATTTGCAGGACATGGGGCCCCCCCCCCCCCCCCCCCCCCGAGTCCATTCAGCCACGGCGACCTCCTGATCTTCTGCAAAGTCTTCAACTTCATCTGCCTCGACCAGGCCTATCGGGCGCTTGAACTTGTCTTGGTACAATTCTGGGTGGCGCTGTTCATATAATGTTAACTTCTGAACCATGTGTGCCAGTGAATTGTACTCCACTTGGAAAGTCAGATCCTTGAGTGGCGCTGCGAGGCCTGCCACTGCCAGCTCGACTGCTTCTTTTTCAGTTAAACGAACCGAATAACATCGGTTCTTGACAGTTCTGAAACGCTGAATGTACTCAGACACCGTCTCTCCGCGCCTTTGCCGCACCTGCGTCAGATCGGCAATGCCAGCTTCGGTAGCTTCTGAGTGGTATTGCACATGAAACTGCTCTTCCAGTTGCTTCCATGTCCGAACTGAATCTGGTGGCAACGAGGTGTACCACCCAAAAGCTGGACCCGTGAGAGATTGCGCAAAGAACCTTACACGTAGCGGGTCTGATGCTGAAACCATGCCCAAGTGTGCCAAATATCGGCTCACATGCTCAATTGAGCTAGACCCTTCTGATCCACTGAACTTTGTGAAGTCAGGGAGCCGATACTTGGGCGGCAGCGGGATCAGGTCATATTCGTTGGGATACGGCTTGGAATAGCCGATTGTTCTCCTCTTTGGCAGGATACCAAACTGGTCTCTCAGGATTGCACTGATTTGATCCATGGTATGAGCTGCAGGGGTTGAGCTTTCATGACTCGTTCCGGTGGCATATTTAGGTAGCCACGCCTGTTTCTCAGCGTCTGCTCCAGAACTCCCTCCTGCTGTACCAATCCCTCCTGCTGTAATCTGGTTCGTGTGCGCCCAGTTGTTGCAGTCCGGCACGTATGTGCACACGTATCCATGTGGGATCTCTTTGGGCGGCTCATACAGGAATTGGTAATCGCCAGGATCACCTCCAACCTTGTAGATGACGTATGCCGGTGAACCTTGTTGCTGAGCCGCAAGCGTGAATGGTAGTTGCGGTCTGGTGTGGAACGGTAATTCTCCTTGGTGAGTCCCTAGGGAAGGTCCTGACGGAGAATACTGATGCTTCATGATTTCCTGAACCACACGAAGCGCAACACGCTCGAAAGTGTTCACCAGGCTCATAGAATGACGATGTAGAGAATGAGCCACCATATAATTGGTTTCCTGGCGCAGGGCTCTGGTGCGCTCCTCCGAAGGAAGAGACAGATCTACTCCATCGAGCACGCCTTCGGGTGTGAATCCTTTGAACCTAATGCCATGTGAACGGGTTTTTTCGAAAGAGCCGATGAGATCGGCTTCGAAGAGAGCCTTAAGCTCATCATACTTCTTCTTGTGCTCTTCAGGCAGATCTTCGTACTTGACTGGTTCGCCTGACATCTCAGCTGCAGATGTTGACATGGTTGTTGCAGATTGTCCCACCGGGCGTGCCAGAATGTGTTGCCTGCCAAAACCCACCGGCGAGCAGCGACGAGCAACACGAAGAGCCGGGAGGTTTCCAAGACGGCTGGTGGGCCCTGGTCCCTCGGTCGATGGCCCGCAATGCTCTGGCACACGTCCTGACGGTCGCAAGGGCGTGCCACCTGACCTATACCTGGTCAGGGAGGTGTTGGATCGCTTCGATTAGTTTCCTGCATGGTAGACACGTAAACATTAAATGAGCCTCGATCGGCTCTCAGGTTACCCTGCTCATCGGCTCAAAGAGCCGATTGACCCATGGTTCATGTTAGATCTTGCAATAACATGGGTATCCTGCTTCATTAATATCAAGCTAAATCGATCTACGACAGTTTAGGGTTTTCACCGTATAACCGGAACATCCTACACGTAGTTGAGCCTAGCAGATACGAAAGATAATGGAAAACTAACCCTAAAAGAGGCCTAAAAACCAACATAGAGTCGATTCCCGGAACATCCCTTCTAGGATCGGTAAGCCATACCTAGCGCACTACCGGATCGTTCAACCCGTTTGCAAGGCCTAACCATACGGATATTAAACTAATCCTTGAAGAACAAGGAGCAACTATAACAGATCAAATCTACTAAACAAAGATGAAGCAAGATGCCGCCCTTACACCTAAGATAGGTGTAAGGACGGCTAGACATCGAGGGGCAGCATAGCTAAGCAAGCATATCAGAAGAACAACGATGCAAGCCCCAAAACATCTACGATAAGTAGTGTTACTCGCCATCAACAAGGCTTCGCATTTAGCAACACCAGATAACGAATAAACCTATACTGCCTAGATCGCAAGATGTGATCTAGGCAGCATGATGCTTACCCGGAAGAAACCCTCGAAACAAGGGGTGGCGATGCGCCTAGATTGTGTTTGTTGTGAACGTGGTCGTCCTCCTTTCTCAATAACCCTAGATACATATTTATAGTCCGGGGACTTTCTATCTTTGGAATACACCTAATCGTGTACGAGCTAAACTCTATCTCTTAATTCTAATCTACCATAATGTACAGATACACGGGCAATCTAGCCCAAACTGTCGTGCAAGGCCGACTTAGAGACACTTCATGCGCACATCCTCCACACCCATCTCAACTACGGTCCATCTCCTGCTCTGACTAAATTCTGGTGATAACACCGTAGCAAATGATCCGGTGTGCACCGATTTCTTTTGCGACCTTAAGTCCATGGATCAGAGCCTCATACTCAGCGACATTGTTCGATGCCCTGAAATGTACTTGCAAAACATACCGGAGATGATCTCCCTTAGGCGAGGTGAGTACCACACCGGCACCCAGACCCTCTTTGAGCTTGGATCCATCAAAGTGCATCTTCCAGTACTCTATTTTCTGTTCCGGCAACTTGTATTGCATTTCCGCCCAATCGACCAGGAAATCAGCCAAAGCTTGTGACTTTATGGCATCTGTTCTTTCGTATACCGGCACGTAAGGTGACAGCTGAATTGCCCATTTTGCAATCATGCCGCTAGCATCTTTGTTGCACATGATGTCTGAAATGGGTGCCTCACTCACCACCTTCATGGGATGCTCCTCAAAGTAATGCTTAAGTTTCGTGGCGGCCATGAACACACCATAGGTCATTTTCTGGAAGTGTGGGTAGTTTTGTTTTGAGAGGGAGAGCACCTCGCTCAGGTAGTATACCGGCCTTTGCACGGTTTTTCCTTCCTCTTCTCTTTCCACTACAACCACAACACTCACGACCCGGTTGGTTGCCGCTATGTACAACAGCATGGGTTCCCTTTCCAAAGGCGAAGCCAACACCGGTGCAGTGGCTAGCATTGTTTTTAGCTCTTTAAATGTTGCGTCTGCCTGAGGGGTCCAGACGAAGGTATCGGATTTTTTTTCATCAAAGCATAGAGTGGCAGAGCTTTTTCTCCCAACCTGCTTATGAACCGGCTCAGTGATGCCAAGCTTCCGGTAAACTTTTGCATATCCTTGAGATCTTGTGGTATAGTCATTCTTTCGATTGCCCGGATTTTTACCGGATTAACCTCAATGCCCGGGCTTGATACAAGAAAGCCAAGCAATTTGCCGGCAGGGACACCAAAGGTGCATTTTGCCGGATTGAGTTTCATCCGGAACCTTCTTAAGTTATCAAATGTTTGCCTCAAATCATCGATCAAGGTCTCTTTTATCTTAGTTTTTATCACGACGTCGTCCACATAGACTTGCACATTTTTCCCAATTTGATCACACAAGCATTTTTGCATACAGCGCTGGTACGTTGCACCAGCGTTGCGCAAACCGAACGGCATAGTGACATAGCAGTAAGCCCCGTGCGGGGTAATGAACGCGGTTTTTATTTGATCTTCCTTTTTCAGGGGAATCTGGTGGAAACCGGAATAAGCATCCAGGAAAGACAACAGCTCACAGCCGGCAGTAGAATTATCACTTGATCGATCCGGGGTAAAGGAAAAGGATCTTTCGGGCAAGCCTTGTTCAGGTTAGTGTAGTCAATGCACATGCGCCACACCTTTGGAGCTTTGGGTTCCTCTTCTTTTTTTCTTCTCGACCAGCACCGGATTGGCTAGCCACTTAGTATGCAGTACCTCCACGATGAAACCGGCAACCAGCAACTTTGTTACTTCTTCTCCAATGATCTTTCTCCTGTCTTCAGCGAACCGGCGTAAGGGCTGCCTTACCAGCTTTGCATCCTTTCGGACATTTAGAGAGTGCTCAGCCAACTCCCTCGGAACACCAACCAAGTCATCAGTAGACTAGGCAAAGATATTCCGATTCTCACGGAGGAAGTTGACGAGCGCGCTTTCCTATGCCTCACTCAGGCCAGCACCAATACGGACGGTACGCTCAGGGTATGCCGGATCCAGCACAATGTCCTTTGTTTCCATGGTTGGCTTGAACGCCGGTGTTCCCAAGTTGCCACTCATTGCCGCTAATCTCAACTGTGAGGACTGAGCCAGCGCAACTGCAGTTTGTATCCTTCTTTTTTCCTCTGCGATCACCAGCGATTCTGCCAGGTTTGATCCGGCGAAAGCGGTTTCCAGTGAGACTTTATAGTTTCCCACCACCGTTAAGGGTCCACGAGGTATCGGCATCTTCATCTTGAGATACGCCGTATGAGTTGTGGCCATGAACGCTGCCAATGCCGGTCTCCCTAGCAGCGCATGGTAGGGACTGTCTAGGTCCACCACTTCGAACAAAAGGTTTTCGACCCGGCAATTGTCGCGTCCTCCGAATGACACATCCACCCGGACTTTTCCCATAGGCGAGCAGGACAGGCCTGGAACAATTCCGTGGAACGTTGTGTGAGTTGGCTGTAGCATGTTTTCTGTTATTCCCAGCGTATGCATTGTGTGCCGGTACATGATATTTATGCTGCTTCCATTATCTATCAGCACTTTGCTGAACTTGACTCGAGTCGTTGGTCCATGCATGATTGGATCCATGACAAGAGCGTAGCCACCTGGGTTTGGCATAATCTTTGGGTGATCCTTGAATGACCAGATTATTTCCTGATCTGACCACAGCATGTATTTTGGAACTGTCGGCATCACCGCGTTCACTTCTATGGAACGACGATGCACACTTTGCTTGTCTGTTGGCTCAGTAATGAACACAACATAGCACATATCCGGATCTTGGTAAACATTCTGGCCCAAAGGTGCCGGCGGTGGCGGTTGGCCATTGCCATCTCCCACCTGATGAACTTGCTGGTGCTGTTGCCGGTTTGGCTGAGGCTGTACCGGTAGAGCATTTGCTCCGGTAAGCGGTGGTGGCGGTGGTAGTTGTTGCCGCAAGAGGTCTTGCGATGGTGGTAGTATCGTAGTACAGCCTTGTGCTTGCGCATCTTTTACCGCACCTTTCAACATCAAGTACTTAGTCCAGGAACAATCTTTTGTCAAATGGTTTGCCGGCTTCGCCGGATTCTGAGTGTGCCACCGGCATGGTTGTTCCATTGCTGATTCCATGGTGTATCTTGTATTTTCTTGCCAATTCTTTTTCTCTGCCCACGACTTCTTTTCAACCCATTGTTTTTTAGGACCCGCCCATGGCTGCGATCCGGTTTTTTGCCTCTGGCTTCCGCTAGCGCCGGAGTTATCTTGTACCGCGGCAACTTGCTGCGGACCATACCTCCGATCCGGAAAATCTTCCCTTCTTTTGTTGTGCCGGTTGTCCCGGTACTGATCTTGTCGCGGTTGGCTTGTTTGCGTCGGATCAGCTTGTACTGCCGGTTGCATTGGGTCTCCCAATGCGTAGCTATCTGCCACACGTATCATCTCTGCCAAAGTTACTGGCATGTTTCGCTGCAGCTTTTGCCACAACGGCGAACCTCTGCGGCACCCATTGCAAAACCAAGCAATGGCTTGTGCCTCGATCACCCCTTCACAGGAGTTCCTTGTAGAGTTCCACCGGGTCGGGTAGTCCCGGTCTGTTTCATTGGGGCGCTGCACGCACAGGGCGAGCTGCTGTGGCCTGTTTGGCCTCCGGTAGGTACTGCTGAAGTTACTCACAAACGCTTCCTCAAAGTCCAACCATCCATTTATACTTCCTGCTGGCAAGTTGTTAAGCCAGATGCGTGCCAGTCCTACCAGGAAAGATTGTACGATTCTCACGGCCCAGCGCCGGTTTCCTCCGCCTGTTACGGTCCCTCAGCCGCCAGCGACATAAACTGCGGTCACGTAGTCCGCAAGCCAGTCTTCCGGCTTAGTGGTGCCATCATATGTTTTTGTGTCACGGGGCAACTGAAAGTTGCGAACCGGCGGTTCCTCTTTCATGATCCATGGACCAAAGCACTTTGGGCCAGGAGGACCGACTGCTTCGATCATTTCAGATAAATACACCCTGTCCAGCCGGTGCCTCGCATCCCGTTCTGGTAGGCGTCTTTCTCCTACGCGTTCCCCCAATGGGTTCCGGTAGGCTGTAATTCTTTCAGCCTGAATCAGCTTCATCGTAACGTTCCGGTACCGCGGCCCTTGCCTGCCGGTACCTTCGTGGAGGCATTTCCTCTTCAACGTACGCTGCCCTTGCAGCTCGATAATTTTGCCCTGTTTCATATCTACCGGCATAATCATTTCCGGCGTAGCCATTTCCGGCATAGCCACGACCTGCCCCTTGGCTTTTTCTTCCGGCCTCGTGTCGCTCGGCTTGTTGCTTTCGGGCAAGTACCGGATCATACACAGTCAGTTGCTGCGCATTCACTTCTTTTTCTTTTCTTCTGTCCGGATGGGGGGACGATGCCTGCCCATGGGACTTGCTTCCGGCGTTTTTTGCCGAACGCACAGATTTTGACGCCGCAGCTTTGTTTGCTCTAGCAAGCTCAGCATTTTGTTCCTGAATCATGTCAAGCAACTCTCTAACACGATCTTGTTGTTTTGCTAAAGCATCTCCGGTAAGCGAGTCGCACAGCTCTACTGCAGCCCTAGCAGCTTTTATGGTTTTATCCGGGCTACTATACTTAGGTTTCTCTACGATGCTCAGAGATTCAGAGGTACTCTTTCCGGCAAGAACTTCCTTGCGCAGATCCTGATCTAGATTGCGAGCTTTAAGCCGGTTTTCCGGCACTCTAGCAGCCTGAGCGCTAACGGAAGCAAAGCCATGGGCAGCGTTATACTCACGTAGGGTTAGGTTCAGCTCGCGCTGCGCCCGGATGATGTCCGCGCCTCCGGAGAGCAACTTTTGCCGTTGCGCCTCCAGCTCCGCCTGAGCCGCTGCCGGGTCGATGTTCTGTGCGATGGGTGTCGCCAGCACGTTCATCGCTGCTTGGAGAGGAGTTTCTGGTGGCGCTGCAGATGCACTCGCAGCCCCTTGGTCGCGCTCGGTCGGTGGTTTGGCCGTGCGCGTGGACTTTGCCTTTCCAGCGCCTTCCGCCGTGACCTCCTTGCCGGCGTCAGCCGCGCCAACCACCAGCACCTCGACGCTGCCGGCGGCGTGGCCGTTGCGAATTGCAGATCTTGGCGGGTCCAGTGCTACCAGCACCGGCGAGAGGCACTGGCGCGCAGGGACGGTGCCGAGGTAGACGTGGTGGCTGCCGAACTCGATGATGCGGCCGTTCTTGGGGAACTTACCGCCGTTGGAGAAGTAGCCAGCGTTGTCGTTGATGAAGTCCAGCGAGCCGAGGCGGTAGACGAGGCCACTTACCACACGCTCACCGGAGATGGTGAGGAGGCCCGCCCGAATATGAACTCCAGCAAGCGTCGCTGCTTGCCCCACGGTGGGCGCCAACTGTCGTCGTGGTGAACAGACAGATGTCATAGGATGGCTTAAGTTGGGGCCGAATGGACACTAGAGGATTCGGGGGAGGGTTTTGGTTAACAGAGGGATGAATCTCGGATGGATTCCGGTGTCTTTATTGATGAACTTGGCCTTGGCCAGAGGTTGAAGATGAACCGTACAAGCTCCTATCTTTTCTCTCTTACGTACGTGCCTATGTTGTACATTACATAACATACCCGCGATGGGGTGTGCCCCCTCTCCTTATATAGGGGAGAGGGTGGCTTACAGGGGAAGAAACCCTAGGAAACCCTAATGGCATCTTTGACTGGACAAACTACTTTACAAAGCCTCTTTGGCTACCGGTGACGCCGGTATGTCTTTAATCAGGAGGAGTGACATCCTCCGGTACCTTTTACGTCATCATCTGCTTTTGCCTCAGAGTTTCGATTAAAGCTGAAGTACTTCGCTCATCCTTGTCCTCTAGCTCTTGAGAGAATCTTTGACCAGTCTTGCCGACGTGCTACAGTGCATCTTATACCGGTAATCCGGTACCTTCTTAGCTCATTCCGGTATACCCCTCCTGGGATACCGGTATAGATTTACTTAGCCAAAAGCTTAGATTCACAGCCCGGAATAATCTTTAAACCGGTACTTTGATTGTCCAAACCATCCGGTTTGGCATGCCTTTGGCCTACCGGAGGCCATCCCCCCCGACAGTTTCCCTATAAAAAAATACGCACCTGCATCCATGGATAAACTAGAGGCTGGTCGTATGAGTAATAGCACGTTCATAGAACACATGTGTGAAAAATAGTTTACGTTCATAGAACATGCACTACAGGAATGGCGACGTACGCCGAGGGCCGTGGCATACGCCGACGGCCAAATGTCGGGGCCGTCGGCGTATGGCCCGGCACGGCCAGCCAGCGAGTCTCACCCTCGGCGTATCGTTGCCGTCGGCGTAGCGAAGTCTACGCCGAGGGCAGCCCTCGGCATATGTTTGGCCCTAGGCGTAGACCGGGCTACGCCGACGGCCACCCTCGGCGTAGACTATTTGTCAAATTTGTCTAATTTTGTAAAAATCATAACTAATTCATATGATGTCAGAAAAATGCGTATAAGGTATCAAAATGTTCAGAAAAACATCCTCTATCCGTTTATGTCAAAATCATGCATATTTGAATCATGTATATCATGTTAATATAGTAACAATTCAAACACTTTCTTATATGTCATCGGGTTCCCGTTTTGGCCAGATGGCGATTTAAACGAAGTCAGAAAATCCCGTGGAGCCGCATGGCGTTATTTTATGTGTCCTAGTAACCACTCCAAAAGACGGAATTGGGATACGGCAGTTATTTTGGAACACCCTTCACAAACAGGGCTATCAAGTCCGGAGTTCTATGACTTTTAGGGGAAATGAGTAGGAAACGGTCCGTGACACCGCATAGTTTGTCGGAACGAGGCCATATTTGGCACGTGGGTGGTCCCTGGGATGGGAAACAATGCCCCGGAAGCGGATTTCCAATCCGACCCATGGCCGATGGTTTTTTCATTTTCGGGGTACATGAGGCGTATTTTTGTATTGCGCGAGACCTCCGCGTAGTAGTAGGACACCGCCTCCACACCACATATCACATGTCATATGTGTGTGCTAGCTATCTGGGAATCCCTGCGGCTTCCTGTTGTGTCCCGCTGAATTCGCTGGAAAGTGACCGGATTTGAACTAGGGGTACACTTTCCGTCGCTCACTAAATTCTGGAAAAAATGTTTTTAGGTCTACAACTCATCATTTTATGTGCTAAATTTTTTCCGTTTAGCACGATGGTGAACGGGTGCACCAGCGCGCCCGATACGGCCATACCGCATCTCCGTGGGGGGGCGTTTTGGCCGGATGGCAATTTAAACTAAGTTAGAAAATCCCTTGGAGCCGCATGGCGTCATTTTATGTGTCCTAGTAACCACTCCAAAAGACGGAATTAGGATACAACAATTATTTTGGAAAACCCTTCACAAACAGAGCTATCACGTCCGGAGTTCTATGGCTTTTAGGGCAAATGAGTAGGAAACGGTCCGTGACACCGCATAGTTTGTCGGAACGAGGCCATATTTGGCACGTGCGTGGTCCCTGGGATGGGAAGCAATGCCCCGGAAGCAGATTTCCAATCCGACCCATGGCCGATGGTTTTTTCATTTTCGGGGTGCCAAAACGGTTTTTTTTTTTGTGAACCAGCTACATGGGGCGTATTTTTGTATTGCGCGAGACCTCCGTGTACTAGTAGAACACCGCCTCCGCACCAAATATCGCATGCCATATGTGCGTGTCAGCTATCTGGAAATCCCTGCGGCTTCCTGCTGTGTCCCGCCGAATCCGCTGGAAAGTGACCGGATTTGAACTAGGGGTACACTTTCCGTCGGTCAATAAATTCCGGGAAAAATATTTTTAGGTCTACAACACATAAATTTATGTGCTAAATTTTTTCCGTTTAGCGCGATGGCGAACGGGTGCACCAGCGCGCCCGGTACGGCCATACCGCATCTCCGTGGGGGCCCGTTTTGGCCGGATGGCAATTTAAACTAAGTTAGAAAATCTCTTGGAGCCGCATGGCGTCATTTTATGTGTCCTAGTAACCACTCCAAAAATTGGAATTAGGATACGGCAATTATTTTGGAAAACCCTTCACAAACCGAGCTATCACGTCCGGAGTTCTATGGTTTTTAGGGCAAATGAGTAGGAAACGGCCTGTGACACCGCATAGTTTGTCGGAACGAGACCATATTTGGCACATGCGTGGTCCCTGGGAAGGAAGGCATGGCCCCGGGAGCGGATTTCCAATCCGACCCATGGGCGATGGTTTTTTCATTTTCGGGGTGCCAAAACGAGTTTTTTTTGTGAAGCAGCTACATGAGGCGTATTTTAGTATTGCGCGAGACCTCCGCGTAGTGGTAGGACACCGCCTCCGCACCACATATCACATGTCATATGTGCGTGCTAGCTATCTGGAAATCCCTGCGGCTTCCTGCGGAGTCCCGCCGAATCCGCTGGAAACTGACCGGATTTGAACTAGGGGTACACTTTCCGTCGCTCAATAAATTCCGCGAAAAATGTTTTTAGGTCTATAACACATCACTTTATGTGCTAATTTTTTTCCGTTTAGCATGTTGGCGAACGGTGCACCAGCGCGTCCGGTACGGCCATTTCGCATCTCCCGAGGGGGCCGTTTTGGCCAGATGGCAAGCTGGACGTCATATTTGGATTACTCTAATTTTTAGGTTCAAATGATGATATGGATGTTATATTTAGGTTCCTCTCATTTTTCTGATCGATTTAGACATATTATTTGTGGAATTTCAGTTTTTCGATTTAAAGATATTAATTATTCCATATTAAATAGAAAAAACCAAAAAATAAATTATTTTATTGTTATTTGAATTCAATATTATTATTCATTGTTACTTATATATTCATTGTTGTTTACTTAGGTAATTTTTTGGAATTCAAAAATAAAGAGTTGTGACATCACGGTCCAAGGGTTAATAGGGTTGATAGACTATTATTATCAGTAAGGTGTCAATTCTTTAAGGGAAGCTCATCCGAATGAAACCAAGAAGTTAAGCGTGCTGAGGTTGGAGTAGTGTGAGGATGGGTGACCGGCTGGGAAGTTTAACCATGATTGTAATTTGACCTAGGATTAAGTGTACTTAGAGTTAAAAGTGTATGGGTGAAAGATAAATAAGTAAAAAAAAGAAAAGGAAATGGTGTAAAAAAATTAAAATTTTAAAAATTTTAAAACTCTATGCCTACGGCAAAGCCCTCGGCATATAAATTTTTTTATTTTTTTTAATTTTTTTGGAAAAATGAAAATTCAAATTTTTAAAATTTGTATGCCGACGGTTTTGCCGTCGGCGTAGCGTGCTACGCCGAGGGCCGGGCTACGCCGACGGCAATATTGTCTATGCCGAGGGACCTAAACGCCGACGCCATACGCCGAGGGCTGCCGTCGGCGTAGCCTACGCCGAGGGCCAGGCGTGGCTACGCCGAGGGCAGCTGGCCGTCGGCGTATGCGTCCATTCCTGTAGTGATGTGTGAAAATTAGTGAAGTATCATTCGTTTTAATTCGTTCGGCGGAGCTAGGATTGGCACCCAGCGATGCCAAAAGACCAACTACAAGGCTAGTGTGGTCATCATCTACTGCTTATGGGGTCAAAAGTGTGTAGTTATAGCTAGTATCCTTAGTGTTTACCTTTTTTTTTTGTAATGTCAATTGACCACATAAACAACACACAGCTCCGCCTACCACCCCCCTCCAAGAAAAAAAAGCAACGTGTATACTACTTCAAAGCACAGACCGGTATAGAATACACGTGTATAAGTAGTAGTTTTCCATGAACTATATAAAAGTGTCAGACCAGTCAATATCATTGACGTGAACGTGTTAAAATTAATTAGCAGCAAGAAGGTCCTCGCAGAAAAAAAAAAGAGTAGCAAGAAGAATTATGGTCACCCTTGAGTAAGAAGATGAAATTCTAGAGTTTATAATAACATATCAATAGTAGTACAGTACTACGTGACGCGCTTTGTCCAGATATACAAGCAAAACTGCAACTTACACCATTTGTTAATGAATGCACTCATGCATGTGCAAGATACAGCTGGAATATGAAAATAATTGATGTAGATTAGGACAGCAAGTGTTCTCGACCTGGAAGTCAAACCAATACACAACTTAAACATTATCGCATGCTGCTCATGTGACTGGGAAGTGTCCTCGGCTTTACAAGTTAAACCAATAGGCCTCTGGCAATATCTCATGCCTATCTGTTCGTTGTACCTTGGTCGGGGTTTCTTGTGGGCAAAGCACAAGACTATGCCCATGTCGATCGGTTTCGTTCACTCGAATTTGTTAAACCTTATGTTAGTGTCATGGGAGATGTGAAATGAATGAAGGATGTTTCGAAACAAGCATTAGTTACCCATATGCCAAAAGTAGGCTTTCTTAACTTGTTCTTGGCTTCGGGCTAAGTAAGTTATCTTAAAACCATCTTTATCTTCTTAGTTACGAAACTACCAAAAATAATGCATAACTTAGAACGTCACCCCCTACCATCTCTCCACGCCACGTCAGCTTGACACCGGGCCTTACCGGTCTCAAGGTCATTGGTATGGCTCAGCAGAGCGATCAGTGTTTTCTGCAACCTTATTACGCTATTCTGGTGGTTTTGTTACAAAAACGTATCCGGATGGTTTTTTGTTAACCTAACCTCAGTTCTGGTGGTTTTTGTAATTTACTCTAGTTATAATTTTTTTGAGTGGCTCTAGTTAATGAATATGAAGTCTTTTAACATGCTTTAAAAATTTGTTAGTATTGGACCGAGAAACATGTAGCAAAGAAGGCAAATTAATGTGATAAACAATATTATAACGGTAAACACCTTTATTCCGCAACTCATGCACAATATTATATCACTAAATCACTATACGATTGCAACATGAACAAAGCAGGACGGCAAAGATGCACCAAACGAACAGAATTCAACACTGGAGGGCCCTCTTGACGCACATTCTTGCCCAATATGCGCCAGCCAAACGAGGCTAGTTAATCTGAAGCATACTCTTGCGCCGGCTTCGCTCAGCAGAGAGCTGCCTTGCGAACTTGGAGAGCTGCTCCGAGTTGGTGCCCTCGCCGGTGTTGAATAAGTTTCAGTTAGTAGCTGTTAGGATTCAGTTTCGACAGTTTCGTCAGGGTTTCTGTTAGAGATAAGTTAGGAGGACTGCGTCGTGTTTAGTACGAGCACCTCCATGTTTGTAGGATCGTCGTGGAGCTCGTTCCGAGTCGTGGGATGGCACGATTCAGTCGGGAACGTGGCGGAAGTCACGGCTTTGCTTTGTAATCGCTCAATAAGAGGATGAAGTAAACAGAAAACGCAGTAAGTTGTACGCTGCACCAAAAACCACCAAGTGTTCATCGTCTACCTCCAGCTCCCTCTCTCTCTCTGCCTCGATTCGATCCGATCGTGAGTGAGGGTTAGAGCTGACAAGTGGTATCAGAGCCTAGGCTCGTGTCGCGGAGAGAAGGATGACGAAGGGCGGCGATGACGCGTCCAAGAAGGCCGCCGCAGACGCGGACAAGGACGGGAAGAACTCGGGCGCCGCTTCATCACCACACTCCTCGGCACAAAAGGCGTTGGCCGTCCCGCGCTCCACGCGCGACATGGGCGGCAGCTCCAGCACGGCGTGGCCCGTGCTGACGAGGACGAACTACAACACCTGGTCGCTGCTCATGAAGGTGATCCTGCAGGTTCGTCACCTGTGGGAAGTCATCGACACGGGCGTGGGCGAGTACGACGACGATCGTGCGGCGTTGGAGGCCATCCTCCGCGCCGTACCTCCGGAGATGATTCCGATGCTCGCCGTCAAGGACACGGCGAAGGAGGCGTGGGATGCGATCAAGACGATCCGCGTCGGGGCAGATCGAGTCAGGGACTCGAAAGCCCAAAACTTCCGCAAGCAGTACGAGGATCTTCGGTTCAAACCCGGTGAGTCAGTCGATGATTTTGGGTTGAGGCTGCAGGAACTGGTCCACCAGTTGGACATCCATGGAGACCCCGTCGACGACAAGAAAGTGATCCTCAAGTACCTGCGGGTCGTGCCAAGGAAGTACAAGCAGATGGCACGGTCGATCGAGGGCCTCCTCGATCTGAAAACCATGTCCATCGAAGAGCTGACGGGGCGTCTCAAGGTCTGTGAAGAAGACGACGACGACGAGCCCACAGGCACGGCCGGCGGCGGCCAACTGCTGCTCACGGAGGAGCAGTGGCGCGCCCGCATGAAGCACCGCGATGGCGATGGCTCGTCAGGGAGCGGTGGCAGCGGTGGAAACCGCCGCGGAAAGGGGCGCGGGAACGACGCCGCGCGCGACAAGCCGCAAGGGGCGAACGGCGGCGGCGCCGCACGCGACGACAAATGCCGCTACTGCGGCAAGTTCGGGCACTGGGCCCGTGACTGTCGCAAGAAGAAGAGGGAGGAGGCTCACCTGGTGAAGGACGGCGACGACGACGAGCCGGCCGCGCTCCTTATGGCGCAGCTGTGCCCAGTCGCCGACGAACCCGAACGCGTGGGAGGACACGTGTTCCTCAACGAGGAGCGTGCCAAGGTGCGGCTTGGCGACGAGCATGAGCCGGTCGACATACCCTGGTACCTCGACAGCGGCGCGTCCAACCACATGACCGGCAGTCGAGCCGTCTTCGCCGAGCTGGACACAAAGGTGACTGGCACGGTGCGATTCGGCGACAACTCCATCGTCGACATCGTCGGGCGTGGGACCGTGGTCATCGCGGTGCGTGGCGACGAGCACCGCGCCTTAACGGACGTCTACCTCATCCCCGAGCTCAAGACGAGCATCGTGAGCCTCGGCCAGCTCGACGAGAACGGCTGCCCCTCGGCGATCCGCAACGGCTTCATGTCCCTTTGGGATCGCAGCAATCGCCTGCTCGCCAAGGTACCTCGCTCCCCGAATCGTCTCTACAAGGTGAACCTGCAGGTGGTGCAGCCTGTGTGCCTGTCGCTGCGCTCTGGCGACAGCAGCTGGACTTGGCACGAGAGGCTCGGCCACCAGAACTTCGGGGCGCTCCGCGCCATGTCTCGCAACGACATGGTTCGCGGGCTACCAGAGATCGGCCACACGGACCAGCTCTGCGACGCCTGCTTGGCAGGGAAGCAGAGGCGGGCCCCGTTCCCCCAGGTGGCAAAGTTCCGCGCCACGGAACGCCTCGAGCTGATCCACGCCGACCTCTGCGGACCGATCACGCCGGCGACGCCGGGAGGGAAGCGCTACTTCCTCCTGATGGTGGACGACTTCAGCCGCTACATGTGGCTGGTGCTGCTCTCCACCAAGGATGAAGCTGAAGCCGCGATCCGTCGCATCAAGGCGGCCGCCGAAGTGCAGAGCGGCTGCACCCTGCGCACCCTTCGCACCGATCGAGGGGGAGAGTTCACCTCCCGCTCCTTCGAGGAATTCTGCGCCGACAGAGGCGTCCAACGCCACCTCTCCGCGCCCTACACACCGCAGCACAATGGCGTGGTGGAACGCCGCAATCAGACGGTAGTGGCCACCGCACGAAGCATGCTCAAAGGGCGAGGTGTGCCCAACACGTTTTGGGGGGAGGCAGTGACGACGGCGGTGTTTCTTCTGAACCGCTCCTTCACGCGCGCCGTGGATGGCAAGACGCCGTACGAGCTTTGGCACGGCAAGACGCCAAATCTGCACTTCCTGCGGGTCTTTGGCTGCGTCGTTCACGTCAAAACGGCTCGGCCACACCTCAAGAAGCTCGAGGACCGCAGCAGGAAGATGGTCCTGCTGGGCTACGAGCCAGGCTCCAAGGCGTACAAGGTCTTCGACCCCCTGACACAGACGGTGCACGTCACGCGCGACGCTGTCTTCGACGAGGCTGCGTCATGGAGCTGGGAGAACGGCGGCCTGGAGGCGGTGAACAGCGACTTCGACGTGGAGTACACGCTTCCCCAAGCTGCTGCTCCGCGTGGGTGTGCCGCCGACCCTCCCACGCCAGAGCGCGCACCGGACGCGCACGGCGCGACACCTCCAGCTCCAGAGCGCGCTCAGAGCGCGCACGGCACGGCGTCACCACAGACACCGGCGACCCCTCCATTCCACGATGCAGGGGACCTCCAGGACCCCTCCGTGGAGTTCGCGACGCCCTCCAGCGCTAACACTCCATCTGTGGAGGACCGAGACACCCCTGTGCGCAGGTACAGGACCGTCGCCAACATTGATGCCGAACTTGAACGGGGGCTGCTCCTTGCCGAAGGAGAAGAGCCTGCGTCGTTCACGGAGGCTCAAGCAGAAGCTGGATGGCGCACTGCCATGGCTGAGGAGATGGCCGCGATCGAGGAGAACGACACCTGGGAGCTCACCAACCTGCCTGCTGGGCACCGTCCCATCGGCTTGAAGTGGGTGTTCAAGCTGAAGAAAAATCCTGCAGGCGAAGTGGTGCGGCACAAGGCGAGGCTGGTGGCAAAGGGATATGCACAGCGAGCTGGCATAGACTTCGAGGAAGTCTTTGCGCCAGTTGCACGCCTGGACTCGGTGCGCGTCCTCCTCGCCATAGCTGCACACCACAACTGGGAGGTGCACCACCTCGACGTCAAGAGCGCATTCCTGAATGGCGACCTTGAGGAGGAAGTGTATGTCTCCCAGCCCCCTGGCTTCATCATCGACGGCATGGAGGGAAAGGTGCTGCGCCTGAAGAAGGCGCTCTACGGGCTGCGTCAAGCGCCGCGAGCTTGGAACGCCAAGCTTGACAGCACGCTCCTGTCTCTGGGCTTCACCAGGAGCCCATCGGAGCACGCCGTGTACACACGCGGCAAGGAAGATTCACGCTTGCTGCTGGGCGTCTACGTCGACGATCTGATCGTCACTGGCGGCGGCAAGCAGGAGATCGCCAGGTTCAAGCGCGAGATGATGACCAGGTTCAAGATGAGTGACCTGGGTCTTCTTGCCTACTACCTAGGCATGGAAGTGTCCCAGGGCGGCGGCGAGATCACACTCTGCCAGTCCGCCTACGCCGGCAAGCTCCTAGAGAAGGCTGGCATGACGAACTGCACCCCGACCCAGATGCCAATGGAGCCACGCCTGAAGATGAGCAAGGTCAGCTCGAATCCACCGGTGGATGGCACGATGTATCGTTCCATCGTCGGTGGTCTCCGGTACTTGGTGCATAGCAGGCCTGACATTGCATTTGCGGTGGGTTTCGTCAGTCGCTTCATGGAGACGCCGACGACGGAACACCTGAGCGCGGTCAAGCATCTTCTCCGGTACATCGCAGGCACTAAGAGCTACGGGTGCACACTCCGTGGCGGCAGCGAGCAGCTCGAGCTCGTGGGCTACAGTGATGCGGACCTGGCCGGCGACCTGGATGATCGCAAGAGCACGACGGGCAGCATCTTCTTCATCAACGGCTGCCCAGTGTCTTGGCAGTCGGTCAAGCAGAAGACGGTGGCACTCTCATCGTGTGAGTCTGAGTACATGGCTGCCACAGCGACGGCGTGCCAGGCAGCCTGGCTCCGACGTCTCCTCGGCGAACTGCTCAACGAGGAGGAGAAGACGGTGAAGCTCTTCATCGACAATCAAAGCACCATTCAGCTGATCAAGAACCCAGTGTTCCATGATCGCAGCAAGCACATCGACACTCGCCACCACTTCATCAGGGAATACGTCGCCGACGGCAGAGTCTCCGTCGAACACATCGGCACCACCAACCAGCTCGCCGACATTCTCACCAAGTCCCTTGGACGTGTTCGGTTCCAAGACTTGCGCTCGAGGATCGGCGTCACCAACATCATCCGCGACTAAAACTTAGGGGGAGATTTGTTGAATAAGTTTCAGTTAGTAGCTGTTAGGATTCAGTTTCGACAGTTTCGTCAGGGTTTCTGTTAGAGATAAGTTAGGAGGACTGCGTCGTGTTTAGTACGAGCACCTCCATGTTTGTAGGATCGTCGTGGAGCTCGTTCCGAGTCGTGGGATGGCACGATTCAGTCGGGAACGTGGCGGAAGTCACGGCTTTGCTTTGTAATCGCTCAATAAGAGGATGAAGTAAACAGAAAACGCAGTAAGTTGTACGCTGCACCAAAAACCACCAAGTGTTCATCGTCTACCTCCAGCTCCCTCTCTCTCTCTGCCTCGATTCGATCCGATCGTGAGTGAGGGTTAGAGCTGACAGCCGGGCATCTCCACGTTCCGGCCGGTCTCCAGGTCCACTCGGGATACATTCTTCCTGAGAAGCTCATTCCCGATCTCCACCAGCCTATCCATGTTTTCTTTAGAGCAGTCGTCGATCGAGCCCGCACTTCCGCTCAATTGATCATACTGCACTTTCAAAAACAGATCATTACCATACCACCGGCTAAATCCCCAAGCATCAGCAAAGAAACAATAAAAATGTCTACTGATGTATGTTACACATGGAAAAAAATAGCGCGCTAATAGCGTTTAAGGCCGGCGCTATTTTGTCATAGCGCGCTATTTTTTCCCTTGATGTTACTCCGTACTGCTTTATACCTTGGGGTTCAGGCGTATAGTTACCTGGATGCGCAGGTAGCGGTGGGAGGAGCGCAGGGCGCCGAAGAGGACAGAGAGGTGGATGTCCACCATGTCGGCACTAGCTGCGTTGAACATGTCCACGATGGGGGCGGTGCCGTCCTTGACGATCCAGTTCAAGATACCCCACTTGGCAGCATCCTTGGCGCTGTACTTCTCTTTTGGGTTCAACCCACAGCCGATGGAGACGACCATGAACTTCCCGTAGTTCACCGGGTTCTGCATAAAGAGCTCGCCGTCCCCCAATATGATGTCCTGGGACACTTGGCTCATGGCGCAGAGCGTCTGCAGGCACCCATGTACACATATGCCAAGTTTACAGCACGGTTTATGCAGTGAGATTTGTGTGTGATAAGTGTGCGATGGCACTAACTTACAGGGTTGTTGGCGGCGAGGCCGCCATCGATGAGGTTGAAGGACCTCGGGTCACCTTTGTCGTCTTTGGTCTCAAAGTAGTGTGCCGGGAAGAACGTTGGTGCCGCGGAAGTGCCGATCGCGATGTCCGACAAGAGAGCGTTGTTTGCAGGATGGTGCTTCAACTAATCGTCGTTACCAAAATCATGCATGCATGAAGTTCATTAGAATCCATGAAGTTTTCTTTTTGCGAGAAAAAATACACTTATTTCTAATAAAAACATTAACTCCCTACATTACATCAAACATTACAACCTGGAATCCCAGGAGCTACCAAAGAATTCAATCTGATCTGATTATAGTGGTTAGATTACATAATAGTAGGTTGGTAGCTTCGAACTATTATATAATATACTTGTTGGTTAGTAGCCAACTATCTTTGATTTTCCGCAAGTTGAAGCTACAGAGACAGTCTTGAAAAAATTTATCTGTCTATATACATGACGTGAGAATAACTATAAGCTGAACTTGGCCAGAATAATTCAACCGGATCAATTCCTCAACTTTTAAAATACCTTTTTAAAACTGATTTGCATGAAAAAAAATCAGATGCATTATACATAGGCCATATCTAGATAAATCTAGCTAGCAACAATGACAACGGTGCACTAGTATGTGAGTTAGTTAACTCTTCCTAGATTGGTGGGACAATAAAGGTGCTTGTGCGCGCCATAATATATAGCACCATCACTGCATGGACAAGGTTATAAGTTTTTTCTACCACGATCTAAAAGAATTACGCAAGGAGCAGGTGATCAGTTAACAACATGGTACCTGAAAGCTCGAGAAAATTGTGGGTTGCAAGTATGCAATATCGAAAGTAGGGATAACCACATTCGTTAGCGTCCTGTCCAACCTAGTTTCACCAAGGTACCGACGAAGCAGCGAATGGAGGTATTTGCCGTTGTACTTGGGCCTGCTAACCATCCTCAGAGCTGTGCTGATCTTGGAAAAGATCGAGTTCCTGCAACATGGCATATGCACACTGATGAGCCACTGATCGACTGTTTTTTTTTTACAATGCAAAAGATTGATCGAGTGATATGATGTTGCAGTTAAATAATTCTGCTGCAGAGTGCTAGTCTTCTGATGATATGGTTCCCCACACATGTTTAGTTAGTAATTACTTCTGTGGGAATATTTTGGGCGACTCATCAATGTAGAACTTCGCCAAATCCTTGGCGTCGAACAGTGGCCGTCCATTCTTGTCTGGAGCTGTAAGCATCACCGTCAGGAGGCCACCAGTGCTCGTGCCAGCGACAACGTCGAAATAGTCTGCAATCCTAGCATCCAGACCGTCCAGTTTCTGCACGGAGACAAAGCAGGAGAGTTCATAGAACACGGTGACGGTGTCCCTCAGGAAACAGTAGACAAAGCATATCGATGACAATGTAGATATGAACTTATAAGTATCTTACTTTGAGCTCCTCTTCTAGGAAGGCAAGGATGGTGGCCGGGATGATCCCTCTGATACCGCCGCCATCGATGCTCAGGACCGTGACCAGCTTCTCCTTGTCAGAGGGACTCTGGGGTGCACCTTTGGCCGAACTGGTACTTGTCATTTTGGAGTTTGGTAGACGGGCCAAGCTATAAAAGAATGTGGCAAATGATTTGGAAGGAACAAACTTGTTATATAGACATGCCTGGAATATCTGGAGTGATAAGCCATATGATTGGTTCAACTGCATGGACTAATATTAATAGAAAAGTCGGGCAGATGGATAAAAGCCAACCAACCTCCAATATAGTAATCGCTGCATTTCATATGAGAGCACATATTACTAGAATAATAGAGAAAAATACCTAGTCTATCTTTTTTTTAGATAACAGGCATTATGGCCCGACTTTAAATTAATAAAGTCAGAGAGATTCAAGATACGGTATTACACTGCTGCAGCATATACCTAGTCTATCTAAGAGAATTAATGTGTGTGTATTTTTCATTTCTTTATCTTCCAACTCAACAATCATACTTGGTCGCATTGCTGAGGTAGCACAGTTCTATGTGGAGACTTTTATATGCGCAGCTTTCAACTCTACTACAGCCTTAAAGTTTGCTTGCATTCGCTGCCTCAGCCCTACAGAAGCTAGTAGTTCCTTTCGACCGCTTGTAGCTGGACAAGAAACCAGTGCCGAGTCAACTCCAACATTTATATGATCAAACTGATATATAAACCATTTTTAGTATAAAGTATGAAGCCTGTGTTATAATATCCTCTCGAGCAATTGGGAAAATGTTACAAGAATTGGAAATGTAGCCTAGTCTAATGTGGTACAGTTGTACTCACTTCGTTCCAAAAAAAAACTGAAGTCCTAAGTTTGTTCTCAGTGAAACCTTTATAATTTGACCGAGTTTACAGAAAAATGTGCTAATATCTACAACGTCAAATCTATATGGTATGAAATTACATATAACACATCTATATCTAATGATACAGGTGTTTTAGATGTTGATGTCTATTTTTATAAACTTGGTCAAACTTAAAGTAGTTTGACTTAAGACAATCATTAAACTTCAAATAACTTGGAACCGTAGAAGTAGTACAGAAAGGATGAAATGACTAAAAAGGTCGCCTACACTCTGGATTCAGAGGTCAAACCTGCCATGAAAACAAAACATTGCAGATATCAGATATCTTCAATCATAAAATCGTTCTTTTGAGTTTGTAGCATTGAATATGAATAGTTTTCCCACGTGAATCATGCACACCAGGAAGGCCAGGATTCAAGGACACAAGCAACAAATTGCTTGTCTCATGACCTTTGCATGCACTTGAAAATAGCATGTCTACAGAGATACTCCATACTAAGTTCAACCGAAAAGGACTGCGAATATGAAAGCCACAAAAGCTGGCCCAAAACATGGTTTAAAATAAGTTCAAAAGTAACACATTCCAGCTCATAATGTGTAAACACACACACGCAATAGCGTTATCTCTTGGTTTATTTACATTCTCTCAATGCGCGTGTCAAGGCTCAAGAAGAATGTAAGTGAAAAAAAAAACATATGGCTACTCTGAAGAATAAATCAGGGTGTAATTAGTTGTCATCTTGTGATTAGTGGTGATCACAATCGTAATGAGACATGTGCGATGTTGATTGACTTTCATGTGGCACTTAAATGACAATTTGATGTTTCTGAAGCAACCAGAATGCTTCCTGTGCGCCTAACCGAGGCAGATGTTAGGAACATCTTCATCCGAGTTGAATTCAACCTGTAAACCAGCAAAGGATGTTTAATATATACGATGGTGTGTAGAATACACATGCTGGTACAAGGTTGTATCGTATAGAGAAGGGAAAAATCTACATTCTACCTTGACTCGGGTCAAACAAATCATGTAGGAGTATTATATTTACTGGTACCACTTTAACTGTCAGCATGACAGTGTGATGACTAATGTACACTGGCTGACAATGATGCCCACTACGAGGCTTTAGCCTCTAACCCTAAAAAAGCTTAACAGCATACAGCAGCAAAAGAATCAGTCTTATATATATTATTATTTTAATTAAAGAAAGTACCATGCCAAGGAAATACTCACATCTTCATCTCTGTATCATTTTCCATGGCACTCCCTTTCCAGCCTGAAGCAGTGAACCTGACTTCTTCGTCCTGGCGATTTTTAATATCTGCTTGCCAATCTGAAAGCACCTTCCTTGGTGTTTCATCAACAGTAAAGGGCCCTCCTTCAATATTTTTAGGTTCAACAGACGCAGCATTTTCAAATTATTCTTTGATGGTGCTACACACAATGATTTGATGTCAACTGACATCACAGCTTGGCCAAAAGACGCTCAAACTATCCATAATTTAGACATAAATAAATCTCTACATGTTTAAGTCATTGTGAAGCATTGACATCACAACACTGGTCCTAGCAACGTCGCCATCACTAACTGTTTCATGTTACACCGAGGAGGTCACTCGTAGTGTCCTAGTGGCAATGTTGCATACAGCCACCGAAGTCCGAAATTAATCTGAGTTATTTTTCTAAACACAGGTGTATGTGACATAATGTACACAATCACCCAAATGGAAAAATACTAGCTTATGGAGGTGGTGCATGGCCTGCAGGGAGAAACATGGGCGCGTTCATTCGTATCCGAATGGTCATCAAGACGGCTGTGAGCTTTGCGGGCGGAGTCGCTTTCTGGCATGAGAGCCGGAACTCAAACCTGTGCTACGCTACTTCGATAGATGTAGGACCATATCTGCCTACCTCACCCACCTGACACGGGTTATTTTTCCTGTAAACATTTTAGGTAATGATGAATGAATAAAGGTGGAAGTTAATTAAGAAAAAATTGACATATGGGCCGAGTTTGTGAACAATAATGCTAGAATTGCTTACAAAATTTTGACTCGAGACCTATGTGTTCAAGATTTTAAAAAAACTTCCAAATGTGTGTTTGTACAATCTCTAAAAAGTATGCACCACTAGTTATTCTTATTATTTATGTATTTATTGTCAGGGATTTCGAGAGAGGATCAGGTTGCTCTAGATTTTTAGATGAGGGTTTTCGTTATTTTTTGTGGTAGTTAGAAAAGGTCATTTTTTCCAATGGTTAGGCAAGAGTGTCCCCCTCCCTTCTTGTCACGTGAGAGTAGGCTTATTGTTGGCTTCGGTCTATACAAGTTTTCTTAAAACCCTCTTTAACTTATGCTTAACTAATAGAAATTAAAAAAAAATCCTGTTTTAAAAAGGGGGGATTTCCATTGCGCAAACGTGACAATCCATGTCGCTCTGCGCGCCGCAACCATGTCCATATGATTTTTTAAGCAGATGGTACGTGAGATGGCAACTTTGATTTTGTCCACTGATTTTCGCTGCCACGTAGCTAATTGCTATTGTGTCGCACATGTAATCGCTACGTCGTGATTGGGACCTAGAAAAAACATTAGTCAGAGATATGCGGGAAGCTGACTTTTACAAATATATTTTTTGAAACGGGCAAAAAAGGTTTTGTCTTATATTAATATAGGAAGTAAACAAGGGGGTGGCCGAGGCCAAAAAAAAGAGAGAACAAAATCAGTATTAGGGGAGTATTGGGCTGAGAGATATGCGGGAAGCTGACTTTTACAAATATATAAAAACAGTAGTTAACACCTTTATTCTGCAACTCTCGCACAAGATTACAGCACTACGATTATGACATGAACAAAGCAGAATGGAACAGCTACACCAAAGGAACAGAATTCAACACACTGAGAGCATTCTTGAAGCACGTTCTAGCGCAATATGGGGTAAGCAAGGCTTAGTTAATTTGAAGCACCTTCTTGCGCCGGCTTCGCTCAGCGGAGAGCTGCTTTGCGAACTTGATGAGCTGCTCCGAGTTGGTGCCCTCGTCGGGCATCTCCACATTCCGGCCCGTCTCCAGGTCCACCCGGGATACGTTGCTCCTGAGGAGCTCATTCCCGATCTCCACCAGCCTATCCAAGTTTGCTTTGGAGCAGTCGTCAATGGAGCCCGCACTTCCGCTCAGTTGATCATACTGCACTTACAAATAAGATTGTTACCACCGGCTAACCCTAAAGCAGAGAACAGAAACAATTTCCTCACGCAGTTTCCTTTCGGTGTTCAGCCTTATAGGTACCTGGATGCGCAAGTAGCGCTTGGAGGAGCGCAGGGCGCTGAAGAGGACACAGAGGTGGATGTCCACCATGTCGGCACTAGCTGCGTTGAACATGTCGACGATGGGGACGGTGCCGTCCTTGATGATCCAGTTCAAGATCCCCCACTTGGCGGCATCCTTGGCGCTGTACTTCTCGCTCGGGTTCAACCCACAGCCGAGGGAGATGACTATGAACTTCCCGTAGTCCACCGCGCTCTGCGGGAAGAACTCGCCGTTCCCCAGGATGATGTCCTGGGACACTTGGCTCATGGC
Organism: Lolium perenne; assembly: GCF_019359855.2. Taxonomy (NCBI): domain Eukaryota; kingdom Viridiplantae; phylum Streptophyta; class Magnoliopsida; order Poales; family Poaceae; genus Lolium; species Lolium perenne. The sequence continues at coordinate 120,824,732 of NC_067250.2, read as the reverse complement.
GCATAGCGTCTGCAGGCGAACATATACATATGCCAAGTTTACTGCAAGGGTCTATGCAGTGAGGTTTAGGAGCGATGGGTTGTGCGATGGTGCAATAATGTGGCGCTAGCTTACAGGGTTGTTGGCAGCTAGGCCGCCGTCGACGAGGTTGAAGGACCTCGTGTCGCCTTTGTCGTCTTTGGTTTCGAAGTAGTGAGCAGGGAAGAACGTCGGTGCGGCGGAGGTGCTGATCGTGATGTCCGATAGGAGCGCATTTCTTGCAGGATGTTGCTTCAACTAATCGTCCATACCAGGAGGTTCATGCATGGATGAAGCTGGTTAGAATCCATTAAGTTCTTTTTGCGAGTAAACAATGGCAAACTTCTTTTCTGATTAACATGAAGCTTGTTTTGCATTGCTGCGTTAGTACGACACTATCAAACATTATGACCTGGAATAGTGGACTGGAGTCTTGGATGACCAGAGTTAGCAACTAATCAAAATCTCATAAGCAGTTCGTCAACGGTTAGACTACATAAAAGTTTTAATAACCATGCATAGAACTAGGTTGGTTATATAATATACTCCAGTTCTATCTTCAGTTTTCCATAGGATGCAGCTACAGAAACACAAAATCTTGAAAGAATCCATATATACATACTGTGAGAACAACAATGAACTTAGCTTGACCAGAATGATTCAACGGGCTCAATTCCTCTCCTTTTCTCTAGAACTGATTTATCGAGCACAAACCAATAATAAGATGCACCATCCATGATAATATAAGTATTATATAAGCACATATATACCAGTACACTACGCCGGACAAGGTCATAAGTTTCTTTTACCGTGACGAGCAGGTGATCAGTTCACTGTTAACGTGATACTCCCTCTGTCCAGAAATAAGTTTATGTCTAGTTTTTTTAGTAAACTATTCTAAATTTGACCAAAATTTATAGAAAAATAAATGGCCTTAGTACATTATGAAACTATATTTCAAGATGGATCTCGTGATATCGATTCGGTGTTACAGGTGTTAATTACTACTTTAGTCTATGAAGTTGCTCAAACTTTAAAAAAAAAAGTTGAGTTCAAACAAAGGCTAAAACAAAGGCTAATCATGTATTTCCGGGGAGGAAGTACCTGAAAGGTCGAGAAAATCGTCGGTTGCAGGTATGCGATATCGAAGGTCGGGATGACCACATTCGTTAGCGTCCCGTCCAACCTCGTTTCACCAAGGTACTGACGGAGCAGCGAATGGAGGTACTTGCCGTTGTACTTGGGCCCGGTAGCCATCTTCAAAGCTGTGCCGATCTTGGAGAAGATCGAGTTCCTGCAAGATGGCAATCGACTTACCCTTAAGACCATCACCAGTTCACCATGCATATAACCAATGATAAAACCTCAATCGAGTGATCTGATGTTGCCGTCAAATAATTTTGCTGGACAGTAAAGAAAGCTAGTGGTTTGCCACGCATGTTTAGTTACTTCTGTGGGAATATTTTGGGCGACTCGTCGATGTAGAACTTGGCCAAATCATTGGCATCAAACAGGGGCCGTCCATTCTTGTCTGGAGCTGTGAGCATCACCGTTAGGAGGCCTCCGGTGCTTGTGCCAGCGACCACGTCAAAGTAGTCTGCGATCCTAACATCCGGCCCGTCCAGTTTCTGCGTAGAGACAAAGCAAGAGTTCTCAGAACACAGCCAACGTTCCTCAGGAAACAATAGACAAGCAGATCGATTAAAAGGTAGATATGAACCAATAAGCATCTTACTTTCAGCTCCTCTTCAAGGAAGGCGAGGATGGTGGCAGGGATGATCCCTCTGACACCGCCGCCGTCGATGCTCAGGACAGTGACCACCTTGTCCTTGTCAGGGGAATTCTGGCGTGCACCTTCGGCTGAACTGGTACTTGCCATCTTGAAGTTCCACAAGACGATCAAGCCAAGCTGTGCAAAAGTGAAGAACAGAATGTGGCAAAGGATTTTGAAGGAAGAAACTTGTTATATAGACATGTCTGAAATATCTGAAGGAAGAGCAACAAGATTGGCTCAACTGCAGGGACTAATAGACTAGTAATACAAAAGTCAGCCAAAAGGACAAAAGCCAAGTAATCATCATAGTGCTATATAACGTTTATCGAAAAAAATAGTGCTATATAACATGTTGCTTGGAATGGAGAAACATCCTTTTACTAGTAATAGTAAAGAGGTGAGCGCTTCCTAATGAAAATAACTCTACAAAATAATAAATGAGGTATCGTATGGTACTAACACTAATAAACCATGTACTATGAAGGAGTAGTATAATATGCATAGCATTAGTCTATGTTACTCTCTGGTTTACTCACATACGCTGAGGGTAATGTTGCCTTAATTTTAACCCTTGATTTAGGTCATGTTAAGTATAAATACCCTGTAATATGCAAACGGATGGAGTACCATGTAATATTAACAAACAGAGAGATACAGCTAGCGTGTGTATGTTTACTTCCATACCGTCACTTTCTTTACTACTAGCATGTTGCCGAGTGCATGTAATCCAATATCATCTAAAATGACGAGTGAAAGAGAAGCTTCCTCTCAACCGCTTGTAGCTGGATAAGAAACATGTGCTTAGTCAACCCCAAAATTTATATATTGCTAAAGTGATGTGCAGACCACGCTTAGCATATACTATGAGGCCTGCATTACAATATCCCATCTAGCAATTAGGAAAATGCTATAGAACATGGAGCTGTAACCTACTCTTGAAACAACTAACGTGGTATACTGGCAGACAAGAATGGATGAAATGAATAAAAAATAAACTGTTTTAGTTTATCTTAGATTCCTATGGGAATTTGCAAATATCTGGTATTTTCGCCCATTAAATTCTATTTTTTAGTTTATAACATTGAACAGTTTATCCACAGGAATTATACATGGAACGACCCCAGGAAGGCCAGGATTCAAGGACACAAGCAGCAAATTGCTTGTCTCATGACCTTTGTATGCACTTGAAAGGAAGCATATCTTCAGAGCTACTCCATATTAAGTTCAACCTAAAAAGACTTGCAAGTTGAAAACCATAAAGGCTGGCCCAAAACATGGTTTAGATATGTTCAGTCGTAATACAACACAGCTAATAATATGTAAACATACACGTACTAGCTCTATCTCTCTGTTTGTTAACATTATCTCTCTGTTTGTATACAGCTATTCTGAAGGATAAGTAAGGGTATTATGAGTTGTGATTGGTGGTAATGACCAAACTTAATACTCCCTCCGTCTACAAAAGCATGTCTCAACATTGTCAAGTTTACATGCATCTACTGCATATACATAGTATATATTTTGACAAACTTGAGACGTCCTTTTGTGAACGGAGGGAGTAACTTGTATGTGCTGTTCATCGACTTCTTTGAAAGAACAGCGTTCACACCAGGAAATAGATTTGAGATCTTTAGCCTAGCTGTCAAGTACAGGAAAAATAAGTACATTGGAGATTACTTAATTGATTAACTTTATCGTTAACATCACACTTATTCATGCTTTGGTAGATGAAGTTGATTGCTTAGTCAGGTTTTATAAATCTAATTGTTTTGCAAGTAGCATGCACGTCAAATATTTGGTTTACTTCTCTTTCTTGACGATGTGGATTAGGATGAAAATTCAATGATAGTGTTTGCAAGTAGCAGGCTGCCTAAATTAAATAGTAAGCACAACTGTTCGGCATAGACTTCTTATTACAAGCTCCAAAACAATAAAAACGGATAAAGATGATACATTCAGTAGTATCTTTAAATAGGCTGACAGCAGATACATGGACATCTTTGAATTTGAATATTTTCCTGATCTATACTAACACCAAAGAAGTACACATACCCCCACAACTATCTGAAAACGGACAGAGAACCCCCTCAAGTCTAAAATGGTGTACACTGTACATAATCCCCACAAGTTTTTAAAACCGGACAAATGACCCCTGGAGATATGCAAGGTGGTTTTGAGAGCAGTTTTACTATTGACAAGAAATAAAATTGTTGACTTGTGCTGCCACCTCACCATGGACCCACGTGTTGGTGTAGTGAGCTTTTTTTTCTCCCGTCTTTCTTTCTTCTAGCAATCCAGATCCGTTGCCGACCAACGGACCCACCATGGCTTTCCGCCTCCAAGCAGCAGATCCTCTACCAAGAGGTCCTTGTCCAGCCTTGCATGGAGGAATAAGCTAGGAGCAGGTGAGACCTTCCCAGACAACGAGGTGGACGCGGCCTGCTAGGAGGTGGACGTCGGCATCAGAACGACAAACAGGGCATCCAAACGACTCCATCGGGCATGGCCTGAGCCCTGATGGGCACACCATGCATGCATAGTGAGAGAAGTGGTTTTGAACTGGTGCAAACCTGCTCGTCACGTGTGCAAAACGACCAGCCAAAACAGCTTATGATGGGTTAGGGGGTCATCTGTCTGGTTTTAGAAATATGTGGGGATTATGTACTCCATTTTAGACTTGAGGGGGTTATCTGTCCTTTTTTCCGATAGTTGTGTGGGGGACATATATATTTCTTTCTACTAACACCGTAGTAGACACTTTGTTTCTCGAGTACCATTGCACATTTTTGGTCCTTCGAACAAAACAATCATCCAGTTCAGTGAGCCCACAACATATTACAGCTTTTTTTTGTATCACGCCAATAATGATGAGAAAGGAGAGTATAACAGCAATGGCACACCTTAACTTGAATCAGGTATTATATCTGTTAGACATGATCCAGGAAATCATGCTGGTCGACGCCAAGATGTGTGTCAGTCTTGGGTTTGATTGGCTTTCATCTGGAATTTAAACGACAATTTGGTGTTTCTAAAGCATCCAGAATGTCTTCCTGTATGCCTAGCCGAGGAAGATGTTAGGATCATCTTCCTCCGAGTCAAATTCAACCTGTAAACCAGCAAGGGATGTTTAATATATATATGGTGTGTAGAATACACTGGTACAAGTTTGGATCGTATAGAGCAGGGAAGAATATATATTCTGCCTGGACTCTGGTAGAACAAATCATGTACAGTATTATATCTATTGATACCACTTTAACTGTCAGCCACAACAGTGTGATGACTGATGTACACTGGCTGACAATGTGATGCACACTACGAGGCTTCAGCCTCTAAGTGTAAACAGGCTTAACAACATACAGAAGCAAAAGAATCAATCTTATATATACTGTTAGCTTAACGAAAGACAGTACCAGGCCAAGGAAATACTCACATCTTCATCTTTGTACCATTTTCCATGGCAGTCCCGTTTCCATCCTGAAGCGGTGAACCTGAGTTCTTGCTCCTGGCGTTTTTTAATATCTACTTCCCACTCTGAAAGCACCTTCCTTGGTGTTTCATCGCCTGTAAACGGCCCTCCTTCAACATTTTTAGATTCAACAGACGCAGTATTTTCAGCACATTCTTCCAATGGAACACCAGTATGAGCAACCTGGGAATAACGGTACAAAGCATTTCCCGTCCTCTTCAAGTCATGAGATTCCTTGGTGGCACTGAAGTTGTTGAATCTGGTTGACTGTGCTTCCAAAATAGCCCTTCGAGTCTGCTCAATTAATGGCTTTTCTTTCATATCACCAGCCCTAACACTAGGATGTTGACTACTGCTGTACTTTGAAACGGAAGGTACTGAAGAAAGGGCCAATCTCTTGCTGCCTTGATAATTCTTTCTCCCTTAGCCTAGATTCTGCTGCAATGTGACGTGAACCTTTGATGTGCATCTGTTCATTTTAAACGCAATGAAAATCAAATAACATGTGGTAACAATTTAAATCGTTCGACGAGATGAACCAAAAAAAAAAAGGTGCATACTGCTCCTAGGTTTCTCATCGCAGAATATACTTTCTAAGGGAAACTAAAAAAAGAGGAAATCCAAGGACCAACTTGTCATTCAATTCCTTTGGATATGGGAAAAGAGAAGCTCTGCAGGAATTCATTTGGATATGGGAAAAGATTCACTCCTTTCAACTTGATCTGACTCATCCTGACAGTTTAACTTGGCACTGGAATGCTAATGGGGAGTTCCCTGTCAAACCTGTCTATAGCTTGGAGTTTGTGGGGAAAATAGGAGTTGATTTGTGCTGTATTAGACCTCGATCGGTTACAAGCGATTGAATCCCAGCATGGATATGATCCAGACACGGCTTGGGTTAATCCAGAGCTGTCACCCAATCCTTGCTAATCCCCTTCCGTCGATCCCATCTATAATCCTTGTCTTCCGGAGCATATTCGTTTATGCCTCTTCTGTGCATGGTTAAAAATGGCAGGGAAGATGAAGGGAGCAGGACCAATCTGTGCCTCGCGTCATGGAAATTATTCCACAGGTTGAGTGGGGATTATTTCTTTCCATACCGAGCTGTGCAAGATTGACGGGATTGGTCGGGCAAATTATACCGACTGGGAGTAAACGAAGACCACGATTTTGTTCGGTGGAAAAGGTACATTGCTGGGCTGGGCATCCAGGAGTGGGCCACAATCCATATATCAATCCATAGCTCGCATGGATTAAACGAACAAGGCCTTATATGGAATACCTTCGCTCCCCTCAAATCACGCTTCTTTGCTTGGATGGCGATCCAAGGGAAAGCTAAAACTGCAGACAACCGCCAAGAAGGGATGGCCTTTCTGCTCCACTTGCCAATCGTGCTTCAGCCGACCTGAAACTGCACCTCACATGCGGGCCTCCTGCCCTTTCACTATTGGAGTTGGAAGCAGATGTTGATGCATGCGGAGCTCCAACCTGAGATGGCGCCGACGTTGCAACTACATCCCTGTCTGATTGGTGCACTTCCAACTCCAAACGCTTCCCATGCAAAGTCCACAAGCATTGGAACACTCTTGTCATCCTCATATGGTGGTCACTGTGGAAGGAACGTAACGCATGCATTTTCAACAGCCGCTTTTGTTCAGTGCGGCAGATTTATCGTCAGATTATTGATGAGCCACTCTGTGGGCTCGGGCGCAAGGACTAACTCGAACACCGAAGACCTAGGCTGAGTGGATCGTTACCTCTGTTACGTCCTGTGTATGTTCAGATAGTTAGCTCTAGTCACCCTTTTCTTTTTGTGCTGCTTTTTTTTTAACTTTTCTCTTCGTTTTGCGTTACGCTAAAAGCTCCTTCAGTTTTTGTTCATCCTATCTTAATATATGAAAAGCAACGCTGTTGTGTTTTCTAAAAGAAAATTTCAATTCCTTTCATTGAAAAATAAGCCATAATTGGGCTCACAAGGTACTTAAATTTCTTAGACCAACAACACCCATTGCACCTACGACTCACATAGCATGAAATTCCACAGATGCTTCATAAAAAAGATTTTGCAAGGTCCATGCAGGCAAGGTTTATCTTAGACGCAAAGACGTGATAATACCTGTGGCGCATGAAATTTAGTGCGACAGAATATAGCCGCATAGCTCGACAAAATAACAAGTGGTGGTTAGTGGGTTCAGCCGACAGAATAGAGCCGCATAGCACGACAGAATTGTAGCATGGCACAGCCAATTAATCGATTTATCGATTGACTATTTACCCAGCACTAAAAAAACTAAAATATACTGTGTGAAAACAACATTGGAGTATTGGACACAAGTACTACCTTGAGACTTGAGCCCTTGCCTTTGAATTAACAAAAATGGCAAAAATTGAGCTAATGTATAGTTCGACAAGACTACAGGCCGATAAATCGGCTGACACACCAATAAACTGAACTAAGATACCCGATAAGTGGTGAATCCCGAGCTATATCGACCAAAAAAATCGTCCGTCATACCAATATATCGGCCTCAGGCGATAAATTTGGCCAATATGCTGTAATCTTATCACTTACCCCACGATTCACGACAAATCGGCATATTGGCCCATTTTTTTTAACACTTACACATAATGCTTTGATATCAGATGACATCACACCTTGCCCAAACTCAAACTATTTATACTTTAGACATAAATCTCTATACGTTTAAGTCATTGTGAAGCATTGACAACACAACACTTGAATTCTAGCACGCACCGCCACTGAAAATACCTTTACATCAGTTTTATCTACACCGAAGAGGTCACTTGTAGTGCCATAGTGGCGTACAGGCCACTGAAGTCCAAAATCGATCTTTCGGACTTTATTTTTCAATTTTACAAATTGTAACAACAATGGAAAGGGCCTTAGAGAAGTGGAATGTTTGACAACATTTGTTTTAGGTTTTCTTGTAGGCTGGCCCACCCATGGTTATTCTTCAAGCTCCGCCACTGAACTTTACATCAGTTTTATCTACACCGAAGAGGTCACTCGTAGTGCCACAGTGGCGTACGGGCCACTGAAGTCCAAAATCAATCTGAATTCTGAACTCTTTTCTAAACAGGAGTATGTGTGACACATATCGTGACGCGATCACCCGAATGGCCAAATACCAGGTTATGCTAAAGCTAAAGGAAGACATATGACCACGCACGAGGCAATTGTGACTAACGCATGAAACCATGAAGCATGGGTCATCTACAATCTAAACAAAATCAACAACGAAGGATTAGGGAGGAGAATTCTGAGTCCTACGGGCTTACCGAGAGCATGAGAGAGGAGTCGAGGACGGGGCGGTGGGGGCACACGAGGCAGGCGAACTTGCCGCTTGAGAGCCTCTTGAAGGAACCAGATGCGGTCGGAGAGGAAGATGAGGAGGAGGTGGCCGCGGCAGGGAGCATGAGGTCGTCCAGGCGGCGCTTGCGCTGCTGCGATTCACGCGCCCAGCTATCGCCGCCGAATACGCTCATGCCGGCTTTCTTGCTGTCGTCACCGCCACCGGGAAGAGAGGGGGTGTTCGCCGCCGGGGGACGATGGTCGATGGGAGCGGATTTCTGTACCAAACTAGTACGGGCTTTTCCAAGCCACTGGGCCACTGGCTATGATGGTATACTACTCAGTTCACATATGGGCTGGATTTGTGATAATTCTGGAATTGGTCTATTCTCAATTCTCATATATATAGCGGGTTTTTTCTCCCTACAAAAAAATGTTTTTGAATCCGGTCAGGCCGTCCGGGTACTTGTGACTACAAACTTTAAGATCTAAATGTGTATTTTTCTTAAAATAAGTATCGCAGCTTTATCTAGATATCGATGTGTCTAGATATTAAAATGTATCTAGGTACATCTATAATTAGATGAAGTTGTAACACTTATTTGTAGGGTGTACTTTCTAATTTTCAAGATTCTTTTCAATATTTTATAAAACTTGGCATATGTCGTTGCCAGACAAATTAAAAAATAGCAGCTTATCAAGGCGCAGAACAGAGACGGAAATGATAGAAGAACCAGGCAGGTAGTTTTGGCATTAGGCTTCATGCTCCGAGTATGCCTTTATTCTTTTGCTTTCTACTGTGTCTGTAACTCTATCTAATCGTGATGAAAATGACATGCAAGTCTTTTGCATGTTCTGAAAAAACAAAAACAAAAAAGACCAACATATGGATGGAAACCTCCATCTTCACCCCTCTTCTTCAATGCACGCCTCTATATTCATCCATCTTCTTCAATGCATGTCACTGTCTTCACTCATATTCTTTCTTCGTATTGTTGATGTCTCGAGGATGCACATAAGAACTATCTAAGGGTACATTGTCCTGATACGTTGCAAACATATCTATAATTTTTGATGCTCCATGCTTGTTTTATACCAATTCCAATATGTTTTGTTTACACTTCGTGGCACTTTTATGCAATTTCTGGAACTAACCTATTGACAAGATGCCACAGTGCCAGTTCTCTATTTTATATTTGAAAAAAATTATACAGAAAATATTCTCGGAATTGGACGAAACAAAAGCCAAAGTTGCTATTTACCGAAACGAAGACGGAGTCCAAAGGAGAGACGGAGGGGGGCAGGGGCTGGCCAGACCATGCCTAGGCGCGGCCTGGCCCTGGCCCGCACCTAGGGGTGGTCTAGGGCCACCTGCGCCCACCGACCTCACCCTTCCGTCTATAAATTCCATTCGACGAGAAAACTCTAAAATATCTAGCCTCTGTCCACGAAAAATTCCATCGCCGCCGCCATCTTCCAGACAAGTTTCGGGGATCAGAAGTTCCTGTTCTGGCACCCTGCCGGGACGGGGATTGACCCCCGGAGCCATCTCCATCGACTCCACTGCCTCCACTTCGACTCCATGATGGTTCGTGAGTAGTTCCCCCTTGGACTACGGGTTCTCGACTGTAGCTAGTTGGTACTCTCTCTCCCATGTACTTCAATACAATGATCTCATGAGTTGCTTACATGATTGAAATTCATATGATGTAATCGGTGTTGTATTTGTTGGGACCGATAAATTGTGGAATTGTGATCAGATTGTTCATCATATTATCATACTACTGTTATTTAAGATCTTGCATGATCTTTGGTACTTGTAGTTACCCTGATCAAGTAGTTGCATGTATCTCCAAGAGGGAGTATTTATGCTCGATAGTGGGTTCATGCCTCTAGTTTTCTGGAAGAGTGACGATAACTTCTAAGATTGTAGATGTGTTGTTGCTACTAGGGAGAAAACAATAATGTTTTGTCTAAGGATGATTCTATTGTTTACTTTACGCACATTTCTTAATGCGATAATATGTTGCTTGCAACTTAATACTGGAAGGGGTTCCGATGATAACCTGAAGATGGATTATTAGTCATAGACGCAGTTGGATTACGGTCTATGTATTATATTGTAATGCCCAATTAAATACTACAGTAACCTTTATCTTATCATAGCATGCATTATCATGCCCTCACAATTATCAATTGCTCAACTGTAATTTATTCACCCAACACATGTTATTTGGAGAGTTACCACTAGTGTAGATAGATGGGGAACTCCGGTCCTTCTGTCATCATCATTGCTCTACAGTCAACTACGCACTGGGATATTTTCCGGTGCCATCTCCTATGTGTTACTGCTACTGCTGCTGTTTTACTGTTGCCATTGCTCTCATATTACTGTTGCTTTCACATCACCCCTGTTACTACTACTTTTCCAGGTGCAACTGAATTGACAACTCCACTGTTAAGGCTTATAAGTATTCTTTACCTCCCCTTGTTTCGAATCAATAAATTTGGGTTTTACTTCCCTCAAAGACTATTGCGATCCCCTATACTTGTGGATCATCATGCCCCTAAGTGTGTTTTTGGTAATTAACGACAATCCTTAGGGACTAATATTTTTATTGGGTTTATATGAAGAAATACTCCATAGGTATTTCGTGTAGTCCATGTGTTGGATTCAAGTGTGGATTCCATGAAGATAATGATATACCTTGAGTATTGGCATCCTGATCAAGATCTTGAGAGTTTGATTTGAAGAGAAGAGTTCAAGATATGGCTCCAAGCCGGTGTCATGATAGTCTCATGAGTTGAGTTATGGTTGACTAAGGTTTAGAGCATGCTATCAAATGAAGAGTTCTCTATGTACCTCAAGATGTTATGGTAGAGCATGAGGACATACAAGATTGACCAAGACCAAGAGTGAAGATTGAATTCAAGTTGGTCAACACATGAAGCGTAAAGATTGTACCACTGTGGATCATATGATCTTTTGGTTGGGTAAACCTTGCCAATTATGTTTTGTGAACTAATTCATCATATATGAGTGCGTGTGTTGTCTATGTGGGTTAGGTATCTGATGCGTGTAGTTGACACGTCCGTTGGGAACCCCAAGAGGAAGGTGTGATGCGCACAGTAGCAAGTTTCCCTCAGTAAGAAACCAAGGTTTAATCGAACCAGTAGGAGTCAAGAAGCACGTTGAAGGTGAAGGAGATATGCCCTAGAGGCAATAATAAAGTGGTTATTATTTATATCTTTATGTTTATGATAAATGTTTATATATCATGCTAGAATTGTATTAACCGAAACATTAGTACATGTGTGATATGTAGACAAACAAGAAGTCCCTAGTATGCCTCTTAAACTAGCTTGTTGATTAATGGATGATTAGTTTCATAATCATGAACATTGGATGTTATTAATAACAAGGTTATGTCATTGTGTGAATGATATAATGGACACACCCAATTAAGCGTAGCATAAGATCTCGTCATTAAGTTATTTGCTATAAGCTTTCGATACATAGTTACCTAGTCCTTATGACCATGAGATCATGTAAATCACTTATACCGGAAAGGTACTTTGATTACACCAAACACCACTGCGTAAATGGGTGGCTATAAAGGTGGGATTAAGTATCCGGAAAGTATGAGTTGAGGCATATGGATCAACAGTGGGATTTGTCCATCCCGATGACGGATAGATATACTCTGGGCCCTCTCGGTGGAATGTCGTCTAATGTCTTGCAAGCATATGAATGAGTTCATAAGAGACCACATACCACGGTACGAGTAAAGAGTACTTGTCAGGAGACGAGGTTGAACAAGGTATAGAGTGATACCTAAGATCAAACCTCGGACAAGTAAAATATCGCGAGACAAAGGGAATTGGTAATATATGTGTATGGTTCATTCGATCACTAAAGTCATCGTTGAATATGTGGGAGCCATTATGGATCTCCAGATCCCGCTATTGGTTATTGGTCGGAGTGAGTACTCAACCATGTCCGCATAGTTCTCGAACCGTAGGGTGACACACTTAAAGTTGGATGTTGAAATGGTAGCACTTGAATTATGGAATGGAGTTCGAATATTTGTTCGGAGTCCCGGATGAGATCCCGGACATCACGAGGAGTTCCGGAATGGTCGGAGAATAAGATTCATATATAGGATGTCATTTTATGTGAAATAAAATGTCGCGGAAGGTTCTATGGAAGGTTCTAGAAGGTTCTAGAAAAGTCCGGAAGAAACCACCAAGGAAGGTGGAGTCCACAAGGGACTCCACCTCCATGGCCGGCCAGCCCTTGATGGGGTGGAGTCCCAAGTGGACTCCACCATAGGGGGCCGCCACCCCCACATGGGAGGTGGGAATCCCACCTTTGGGTGGGAGTCCTAGTTGGGCTAGGTTTCCCCTCCTATGGAAGGTTTTGGTTTCGGGTCTTATTCGAAGACTTGGACACCAACACTTGGGATCCACCTATATAATGAGGGGCCAAGGGAGGGGGCCGGCCCCCCCAAGTCCACAAGCGGGCCGCCCCCATAGAGTGGCCGGCCACCCCGCGCAAGCCCTAGCCCAGCTCCTCGCCTCCCTATTGCCCGCATAGCTTAGCGAAGCTCCGCCGGACTTCTACACCGCCACCGACACCACGCCGTCGTGCTGTCGGATTCAAGAAGGAGCTACTACTTCCGCTGCCCGCTGGAACGGGAGGTGGACGTCGTCTTCATCAACAACCGAACGTGTGACCGAGTACGGAGGTGCTGCCCGTTCGTGGCGCCGGAACCGATCGTGATCAAGATCTTCTACGCGCTTTTGCAAGCGGCAAGTGATCGTCTACCGCAGCAACAAGAGCCTCATCTTGTAGGCTTTGGAATCTCTTCAAGGGTGAGACTCGATACCCCCTCGTTGCTACCGTCTTCTAGATTGCATCTTGGCTTGGATTGCGTGTTCGCCGTAGGAAAATTTTTGTTTTCTATGCAACGTTATCCTACAGTGGTATCAGAGCCGTGTCTATGCATAGATGGTTGCACGAGTAGAACACAATGGTTTGTGGGCGTTGATGCTCTTGTTATCTTTAGTTTGAGTACTTTGCATCTTTATGGCATAGTGGGATGAAGCGGCTCGGACTAACTTTACATGACCGCGTTCATGAGACTTGTTCCTCGTTCGACATGCAACTTGTATTGCATAAGAGGCTTTGCGGGTGTCTGTCTCTCCTACTATAGTAAAGATTCAATTTACTCTTCTATTGAAAACATTAGTATCAACGTTGTGGTTCATGTTCGTAGGTAGATTAGATCTCTCTCGAAAACCCTAAACCACGTAAAATATGCAAACCAAATTAGAGACGTCTAACTTGTTTTTGCAGGGTTTGGTGATGTGATATGGCCATAATGTGATGATGAATATGTATGAGATGATCATTATTGTATTGTGGCAACCGGCAGGAGCCTTATGGTTGTCTTTAAATTTCATGTTGAGTAGTATTTCAAAGTAGTTGTAATAGTTGCTACATGGAGGACAATCATGAAGACGGCGCCATTGACCTTGACGCTACGCCGACGATGATGGAGATCATGCCCGAAGATGATGGAGATCATATCCGTGCTTTGGAGATGAAGATCAAAGGCGCAAGAACAAAAGGGCCATATCATATCACATATGAACTGCATGTGATGTTAATCCTTTTTATGCATCTTATTTTGCTTAGATCGCGACGGTAGCATTATAAGATGATCCCTCACTAAAATCTCAAGATAATAAAGTGTTCATCCTTAGTAGCACCGTTGCCAAGTCTTGTCGTTTGAAGCACCTCGTGATGATCGGGTGTGATAGATTCAATAAGTACATATAACGGGTGCAAGACAGTTTTGCACATGCGGATACTAAGGTGGCCTTGATGAGCCTAGCATGTCTGAGACATGGTCTCGGAACACGTGATACCGAAAGGTAGAGCATGAATCATATGGTTGATATGATGAACACTTTGAATGTTCGCCATTGAAATCACACCTTTTCTCGTGATGATCGGGTTTAGGTGCGGTGGATTTGGTTCGTGTGATCACTAAGACAATGCGAGGGATATTGTTTTGAGTGGGAGTTCACTTAGGTTTTTAATTATGTTGAATTAAAATTTGAACTCAATTTGTCATAAACTTAGTCTAAACTATTGCAAATATATGTTGTAGAGATGGCGTCCCCAATCAATTTTAATCGGTTCCTAGAGAAAGAGAAACTTAAGAGCAACGGTAGCAACTTCACCGACTGGTTCCGTCATGTGAGGATCTTCCTCTCTGGCGGAAATCTGCAATTTGTGCTTGATGCACCGCTAGGTGACCCTCCTGCGGAAGGTGAAACCGATGAAGTAAATGCTGTGTACGCGACTCGGAAAACTCGGTCCTCTCAAGTTCGGTGTGCCATCCTGTGCGATGCGGAATCCGATCTTCAAAAAGCGTTTTGAGCACCATGATCCTCATGAGTTGATGAATGAGCTGAAAGCTATATTCGAGACTCATGCGGCATGGAATGCTATGAAGCATCGAAACATTTCTTGGTGTATGATGGAAGAAGGCAGCTCCGTTAGTGAGCACATGCTCGCCATGACCGGGCATGCGAAGAAACTCGATGACTTGGGAATAGTGATTCCTAACAGATGGGGATTAATCGTGTACTTCAATCAACGCCACCAAGTTACAAGAACTTTGTGATGAACTACAATATGCGAGAACATGAACAAGGAGTTACACGAACTTTTTGGCATGCTAAAAGCTGCTGAGATTGAGATCAAGAAAGAGCACCAAGTGTTGATGGTCAACAAGACCACCAGTTTCAAGAAACAGGGCAAGTCTAAGGGAAAATTCAAGAAGGGTGGCAAGAAAGCTGCCACGCCTCCTATGAAACCTAAGAACGGCCCTAAGCACGATGCTTTGAGTGCTATTCGCCAAGGAGAAGGGACACCGAAGCGTAATTGCTCCAAGTATCGGCTGATCTGAAGAGCGGCCTTGTCAAGAAGAAGAAAGAAGGTATATTTGATATACATGTTATAGATGTTCATTTCACTGGTTCTCGTTCTAGTACACTGGTATTTGATACTGGGTTCGGTTGCTCATATTTGTAACTCAAACAGGAACTAAAGAATAAACGACAACCGCTGAAAGATGAAGTGACGATGCGCGTTGGAAACGGATCCAAGGTCAATGTGATCGCAGTCGGCACACTTCCTCTACATCTACCTTCGGGATTAGTTTTATGCCTAAATAATTGCTATTATGTACTGCGTTGAGCATGAACATTATATCTGGATCTTGTTTAATGCAAGACGGTTATTCATTCAAGTCTGAGAATAATGGTTGTTCTATTTTTATGAATAATATCTTTTATGGTCGAGCACCACAAAAGAATGGCTTATTTCTATTAGATCTCGATAGTAGTGATACGCATATACATAACATTGATGCTAAGCGAATTAAACTTAATGATAATTCTACTTATATGTGGCACTGTCGTCTTGGTCATATTGGAGTGAAACGCATGAAGAAACTCCATACCGATGGATTACTTGAATCACTTGACTTTGAGTCACTTGATAGATGCGAAGCATGTCTAATGGGTAAAATGACAAAGACTCCATTTTCTGGTATGATGGAGCGAGCCTACTGACTTATTGGAAATCATACATACAGATGTATGTGGACCAATGAGCGTAGCATCGCGCGGTGGTTATCGTTATGTTCTAACCTTCACAGATGATCTGAGTAGATATGGGTATATCTATTTCATGAAACATAAATCCGAAACTTTCGAGAAGTTTAAGGAATTTCAAAGTGAAGTAGAAAATCAACGTAACAAGAAGATCAAATTTCTACGATCTGATCGTGGAGGTGAATATCTGAGTTATGAGTTTGGCATGCATTTAAAGAAATGCGGAATACTTTCACAATTGACACCGCAGGGAACACCTCAACCAAACGGTGTGTCCGAACGTCGTGTCGAACTCTCTTAGATATGGTTCGTAGTATGATGTCTCTTACTGATTTGCCGTTATCATTTTGGAGTTATGCATTAGAGACAGCCGCATTCACTTTAAATAGAGCACCATCAAAATCCGTAGAAACGACACCGTATGAATTATGGTTTAATAAGAAACCTAAGCTGTCGTTCTGAAAGTTTGGGGTTGAAGCCTATGTAAAGAAGTTACAACCGGACAAGCTAGAACCCAAAGCGGAGAAATGCGTCTTCATAGGATACCCTAAGGAAACTATAGGGTACACTTTCTATCACAAATCCGAAGGCAAAATCTTTGTTGCTAAGAACGGAACATTTCTTGAGAAAGAATTTCTCACTAAAGAAGTGACTGGAAGAAAAGTAGAACTCGATGAGATTGATGAATCTATACTCGTTGATCAGAGTAGCGCTTGATCGAAGTTGTACCTGTACCGCCTACACCGGCAACAGAGGAAGCTAATGATAATGATCATGAAACTTCGAACGAGAAAACTATTGAACCTCGCAGATCGACAAGGGAACGTGCCACTCCTGATTGGTATGATCCTTGTCTAAATGTCATGATTGTAGATAACAATGATGAGGACCCTGCGACGTATGAAGAAGCGATGATGAGCCCGTGATTCCAACAAATGGCAAGAAGCCATGAAATCCGAAATGGGATCCATGTATGATAACAAAGTATGGACTTTGGTAGACTTACCCGATAGCCGAAAGGCTGTCGAGAATAAATGGATCTTCAAGAGAAAAACAGATGCGATGGTAATATTACTGTCTATAGCTCGACTTGTCGCAAAGGGTTTCCGACAAATTCAAGGAGTTGACTACGATGAGACTTTCTCACCTGTAGCAAAGCTAAAATCTGTGAGGATTTTGTTAGCAATAGCTGCATTTTTCGATTATGAGATTTGGCAGATGGATGTCAAAACGGCGTTCCTTAATGGAGATATTGAGGAAGAGTTGTATATGGTACAACCCAAAGGTTTTGTCGATCCTAAAAATGTCGACAAAGTATGCAAACTTCAGCGTTCAATCTATGGACTGAAGCAAGCATCAAGAAGTTGGAACCGACGCTTTGATAAAGTGATCAAAGACTTCGGGTTTATACGGATGTCATGGAGAGGCCTGTATTTACAAGAAAGTGAGTGGGAGCTACGTAGCATTCCTGATATTATATGTAGATGACATATTATTGATCGGGAATGATATAGAACTATTAAGCGGTGTTAAGGGTTATTTGAATAATAGTTTTTCAATGAAAGACCTTGGTGAAGCATCGTATATATTAGGCATCAAGATTTATAGAGATAGATCAAGACGCCTAATAGGGCTATCACAAGAGTACATATCTGGACAAGATTCTAAAGAAGTTTAGAATGGACGAAAGTAAGAAAGGGTTCTTACCTATGTTACCAGGCAAGGTATTGAGTAAAACTCAAGGACCGGCTACGGCAGAAGAAAGAGAAAGGATGTGTAACATCCCCTATGCCTCGGCGATGGGATCTATCATGTATGCCATGCTATGTACTAGACCGGATATAGCACATGCCGTTAGTTTGACTAGCAGATATCAAAGTGATCCAGAATGGAACAACTGGACAGCGGTCAAGAATATCCTGAAGTACTTGAAAAGAACTAAGGATATGTTTCTTTGTTATGGAGGTGACCAAGAGCTCGTTGTAAACGGTTACACCGATGCAAGTTGGAACACTGATCCTGATGACTCTAAGTCACAATGCAGGTACGTGTTTATATTGAATGGTGCTGCATAAGTCGGGCAAGCTCGAAGCAGTGCACGGTGGCGAAGTCTTCAACGGAATCGAGTACATAAGCGGCTTCGCAGGCTTCATCGAAGCGGTATGGATGAAGAGGTTCATTGTAGAGCTCGGTGTGGTTCCTAGTGCATTGGACCCATTAATCATTTCTTGTGATAACATGGGTGCCATCGCCAATGCACAAGAGCCAAGGTCACACAAGAGGCTGAAGCATATCAAGCTGCGTTACCACTCGATTCGCGAGTACATCGAAGATGGAGAAGTAAAGATTTGCAAAGTACACACCGATCCGAATGTAGCGGATCCGTTGACTAAAGCTCTCCCTAGGGCAAAGCATGACCAACACCGAGAATGCCATGGGTGTTAGGTATATTACAATGTAATCTAGATTATTGACTCTAGTGCAAGTGGGAGACTGAAGGAGATATGCCCTAGAGGCAATAATAAAGTGGTTATTATTTATATCTTTATGTTTATGATAAATGTTTATATATCATGCTAGAATTGTATTAACCGAAACATTAGTACATGTGTGATATGTAGACAAACAAGAAGTCCCTAGTATGCCTCTTAAACTAGCTTGTTGATTAATGGATGATTAGTTTCATAATCATGAACATTGGATGTTATTAATAACAAGGTTATGTCATTGTGTGAATGATATAATGGACACACCCAATTAAGCGTAGCATAAGATCTCGTCATTAAGTTATTTGCTATAAGCTTTCGATACATAGTTACCTAGTCCTTATGACCATGAGATCATGTAAATCACTTATACCGGAAAGGTACTTTGATTACACCAAACACCACCGCGTAAATGGGTGGCTATAAAGGTGGGATTAAGTATCCGGAAAGTATGAGTTGAGGCATATGGATCAACAGTGGGATTTGTCCATCCCGATGACGGATAGATATACTCTGGGCCCTCTCGGTGGAATGTCGTCTAATGTCTTGCAAGCATATGAATGAGTTCAGTAGAGACCACATACCACGGTACGAGTAAAGAGTACTTGTCGAGACGAGGTTGAACAAGGTATAGAGTGATACCTAAGATCAAACCTCGGACAAGTAAAATATCGCGAGACAAAGGGAATTGGTAATATATGTGTATGGTTCATTCGATCACTAAAGTCATCGTTGAATATGTGGGAGCCATTATGGATCTCCAGATCCCGCTATTGGTTATTGGTCGGAGTGAGTACTCAACCATGTCCGCATAGTTCTCGAACCGTAGGGTGACACACTTAAAGTTGGATGTTGAAATGGTAGCACTTGAATTATGGAATGGAGTTCGAATATTTGTTCGGAGTCCCGGATGAGATCCCGGACATCACGAGGAGTTCCGGAATGGTCCGGAGAATAAGATTCATATATAGGATGTCATTTTATGTGAAATAAAATGTCGCGGAAGGTTCTATGGAAGGTTCTAGAAGGTTCTAGAAAAGTCCGGAAGAAACCACCAAGGAAGGTGGAGTCCACAAGGGACTCCACCTCCATGGCCGGCCAGCCCTTGATGGGGTGGAGTCCCAAGTGGACTCCACCATAGGGGGCCGGCCACCCCCCACATGGGAGGTGGGAATCCCACCTTTGGGTGGGAGTCCTAGTTGGGCTAGGTTTCCCCCTCCTATGGAAGGTTTTGGTTTCGGGTCTTATTCGAAGACTTGGACACCAACACTTGGGATCCACCTATATAATGAGGGGCCAAGGGAGGGGGCCGGCCACCCCAAGACCACAAGCTGGCCGCCCCCCATAGAGTGGCCGGCCACCCCTCCCAAACCCTAGCCAAGCTCCTCTCCTCCATATTGCCCGCATAGCTTAGCGAAGCTCCGCCGGACTTCTACACCGCCACCGACACCACGCCGTCGTGCTGTCGGATTCAAGAGGAGCTACTACTTCCGCTGCCCGCTGGAACGGGGAGGTGGACGTCGTCTTCATCAACAACCGAACGTGTGACCGAGTACGGAGGTGCTGCCCGTTCGTGGCGCCGGAACCGATCGTGATCAAGATCTTCTACGCGCTTTTGCAAGCGGCAAGTGATCGTCTACCGCAGCAACAAGAGCCTCATCTTGTAGGCTTTGGAATCTCTTCAAGGGTGAGACTCGATACCCCCTCGTTGCTACCGTCTTCTAGATTGCATCTTGGCTTGGATTGCGTGTTCGCCGTAGGAAATTTTTTGTTTTCTATGCAACGTTATCCTACAGAAGGTTGATGGCGGAGGAGTGTAGTGCGGCGCAACACCAGGGATTCCGGCGCCAACGTGGAACATGCACAACACAATCACAGAACTTTGCCCCAACGTAACAACGAGGTTGTCAATCTCACCGGCTTGCTGTAAACAAAGGATTAGATGTATAGTGTGGATGATGATGTTTGTTTGCGAAGAACAATTGCAGTAGATTGTATTTCAGATGTAAAGAATAGGACCGGGGTCCACAGTTCACTAGAGGTGTCTCTCCCATAAGATAAATAGCATGTTGGGTGAACAAATTACAGTCGGGCAATTGACAAATAGAGAGGGCATGACCATGCACATACATGATATGATGAGTATAGTGAGATTTAATTGGGCATTACGACAAAGTACATAGACCGCTATCCAGCATGCATCTATGCCTCAAAAGTCCACCTTCAGGTTATCATCCGAACCCCTTCCAGTATTAAGTTGCAAACAACAGACAATTGCATTAAGTATGGTGCGTAATGTAATCAATAACTACATCCTCGGACATAGCATCAATGTTTTATCCCTAATGGCAACAGCACATCCACAACCTTAGAACTTTCTGTCACTGTCCCAGATTTAATGGAGGCATGAACCCACTATCGAGCATAAATACTCCCTCTTGGAGTTAAGAGTAAAAACTTGGCCAGAGCCTCTACTAATAACGGAGAGCATGCAAGATCATAAACAACACATAGGTAATAGATTGATAATCAACATAACATAATATTCTCTATCCATCGGATCCCGACAAACACAACATATAGCATTACAGATAGATGATCTTGATCATGTTAGGCAGCTCACAAGATCCGACAATGAAGCACATAAGGAGAAGACGACCATCTAGCTACTGCTATGGACCCATAGTCCAGGGGTGAACTACTCACTCATCACTCCGGAGGCAATCATGTCGATGAAGAGTCCTCCGGGAGATGATTCCCCTCTCCGGCAGGGTGCCGGAGGCGATCTCCTGAATCTCCCGAGATGGGATTGGCGGCGGCGGCGTCTCAGTAAGGTTTTCCGTATCGTGGCTCTCGGTCTTGGGGGTTTCGCGACGAAGACTATATGTAGGTGGAAGGGCAGGTCAGGGGGCCACACGAGGGCCCCACACAACAGGCCGGCGTGGCCAAGGCTTGGGCCGCGCCGCCCTAGTGTGGAGCCACCTCATGGCCCCACTTCGTAAGTCCTCCGGTCTTCTGGAAGCTTCGTGGAAAAATAGTCCCCTGGGCGTTGATTTCGTCCAAGCAAAATATAGTGTTGCCACCCGGTGGCACTGCCTCCCCTGCCGCTGTCATCCGATCTAGCTTAGTGATTCGTGTTGCATGCAAGAGATTGAATCAAAGGCATACTCTAATTAGAAGGAACACTGCAAATCTTCTGACCAGCTGCAGCATAGTGCAGTGTTGAGTTGCGTCAGGTTCTGAAAAGTAACACCTAGCGGCAGGGGTTGTCCAGACAGTGGTCAAACAAGTCAAATATGATCGGGCATGCAATAGTGTGCAAGCACAACGTCTAGTAAAGTCCAAGAAAACAAATTGCGAAGCTGATGAGGGATACGACGAGAGTCACACTATACAACCTCTGAAGAATAGCTATCAACGTCACACTAGCACACACTGATATTAGTATTTATTGTTTCCTGTAGGAACTGCACACGTCTGAGTGGTAATATAATGCATGTGCGTTTTTCATCTATTGTCTGATCGCTAAGGGTATCTCCAACAGGGTGACTCATCTGGTTCGAGCTCGTCTGAAATGGTTCGCGCGTACAGACGAGCCGCCACACGTTTCAGCGGGACGACGCAAACGGATCGATATGTGACCTATATGTTCACTAAATTTGGGGACTCGATGCATCGGCGTGGACCTGCACGGACAACGCTCGTGTTCAGCCATCGGTCGTTGGGATTGGTTTGTAAGTATGACATAATGCTAGTTAATTGTTCATTGGGATCCAACAGCTAGTTATAAAAAAGCTCGCATAAACTGAAAATAAACGGCCGCTACTACGCCGGCCGTACACGTCTACTCTTCCCCATCGCCGATGTCGTCCCTGTCCAAGGCCGTTCGTGCAGCCCATATGGCTTCTTCCTGGCGGCGTTGTCTGGCGACGGTCCGGCGACGGTTCTCCCTGTGGTGGTCGTCCCGATGGCGTCGTCCTAACGAAGCCAGCAACGACGATTAGTATACCATCGCTATTAGAGGAAGAGCGTCATCGTTGACATCGAGCGGAGAGAGCACTTTGGGTCGAGCCGCTGGACACACCACCTAACCAAAACAGACTGTAGCTATGTAGAGAGAACAGTGAATGAGAGCTCATCCTTTATTTTTCGAATCCCAGCAGCCAAGTTTGAGCTTTTATACACAGCTCAGACGACTATGCTTTTTAAATTACATCTCATCTACTTCAATCAGGTTTATTTGTTTATCTAAAAATATCCACGGACGAGTCGGAGCAGGCGGGGCATGCATTGTATGTGACGATCATAGGCTTCTCCAAAAAAGCACTGCAGCACAATAGAGAGTAGAATCGGTATGAATTTATTAGAGGTTTGGCTGGTCATAAAGAGGTTTCTGTGCTAGATGCTGCATGATGCATGCATGCATGCATGTATCCGAAGCAGTACCTACACGGCCGGTCATAGAAGCGGGTAATCCGCTGCATGGTTCTGCATATCACTGACACTTTTAGCGTTTAATTAGGATATTAACCAGTTTGCAGCATGAGTGGTGGAGCCTTAACTGCATCGCGCTGTACGTCCGGTAGTGCAGCACGAATCTCCAACGACCCATCCGACGACAGTCAATGGGGGGCAGTACCACCCGGTGGCAACAAATCCACACTCTTTCGTCCAATTCCGAGAATATTTCCTTACTAGGATTTCTGAAACCAAAAACAGCAGAAAACAGCAACTGGCTCTTCGGCATCTCGTTAATAGGTTAGTGCCGGAAAATGCATAAATATGACATAAAGTATGCATAAAACATGTAGATATCATCAATAATGTGGCATGGAACATAAGAAATTATCGATACGTCGGAGACGTATCAGCATCCCCAAGCTTAGTTCCTGCTCGTCCCGAGCAGGTAAACGATAACAAAGATAATTTCTGGAGTGACATGCCATCATAACCTTGATCATACTATTGTAAGCATATGTAATGAATGCAGCGATCAAAACAATGGTAATGACATGAGTAAACAAATGAATCACAAAGCAAAGACTTTTCATGAATAGTACTTTCAAGACAAGCATCAATAAGTCTTGCATAAGAGTTAACTCATAAAGCAATAAATCAAAGTAAAGGTATTGAAGCAACACAAAGGAAGATTGAGTTTCAGCGGTTGCTTTCAACTTATAACATGTATATCTCATGGATATTGTCAATGTAAAGTAATATAACAAGTGCAATATGCAAGTATGTAGAAATCAATGCACAGTTCACACAAGTGTTTGCTTCTTGAGGTGGAAAGAGATAGGTGAACTGACTCAACATAAAAGTAAAAGAAAGGCCCTTCGCAGAGGGAAGCATTGATTGCTATATTTGTGCTAGAGCTTTGGTTTTGAAAACAAGAAACAATTTTGTCAACGGTAGTAATAAAGCATATGTGTTATGTAAATTATATCTTACAAGTTGCAAGCCTCATGCATAGTGTACTAATAGTGCCCGCACCTTGTCCTAATTAGCTTGGATTACCGGGATTATCATCGCAATACACATGTTTTAACCAAGTGTCACAAAGGGGTACCTCTATGCCGCCTGTACAAAGGTCTAAGGAGAAAGCTCGCATTTGGATTTCTCGCTTTTGATTATTCTCAACTTAGACATCCATACCGGGACAACATAGACAACAGATAATGGACTCCTCTTTAATGCATAAGCATGTAGCAACAATTAATGTTCTCATATGAGATTGAGGATGTATGTCCAAAACTGAAACTTCCACCATGATTCATGGCTTTAGTTAGCGGCCCAATGTTCTTCTCTAACATTATGCATGCTCTAACCATTAAATGAGTGGTAAATCTCCCTTACTTCAGACAAGACGGACATGCATAGCAACTCACATGATATTCAACAAAGAGTAGTTGGTGGCGTCCCCAGGAACATGGTTATCGCACAACAAACAACTTAATAAGAGATAAAGTGCATAAGTACATATTCAATACCACAATAGTTTTTAAGCTATTTGTCCCATGAGCTATATATTGCAAAGGTAAAGAATGGAAATTTTAAAGGTAGCACTCAAGCAATTTACTTTGGAATGGCGGAGAAATACCATGTAGTAGGTAGGTATGGTGGACACAAATGGCATAGTGGTTGGCTCAAGGATTTTGGATGCATGAGAAGTATTCCCTCTCGATACAAGGTTTAGGCTAGCAAAGTTATTTGAAACAAACACAAGGATGAACCGGTGCAGCAAAACTTACATAAAAGACATATTGTAAACATTATAAGACTCTACACCGTCTTCCTTGTTGTTCAAAACTCAATACTAGAAATTATCTAGACTTTAGAGAGACCAATTATGCAAACCAAATTTTAGCAAGCTCTATGTATTTCTTCATTAATAGGTGCAAAGTATATGATGCAAGAGCTTAAACATGAGCACAACAACTGCCAAGTATCAAATTATTCAAAACATTTTAGAATTACTACATGTAGCATTTCCCGATTCCAACCATATAACAATTTAACGAAGAAGATTCAACCTTCGCCATGAATACTATGAGTAAAGCCTAAGGACATATTGTCCATATGCAACAGCGGAGCGTGTCTCTCTCCCACACAATGAATTCTAGGATCCATTTTATTCAAACAAAAACAAAAACAAAAACAAACCGACGCTCCAAGCAAAGCACATAAGATGTGATGGAATAAAAATATAGTTCCAGGGGAGGAACCTGATAATGTTGTCG
The DNA here is from genome assembly GCF_019359855.2 of Lolium perenne. Lineage (NCBI taxonomy): Eukaryota > Viridiplantae > Streptophyta > Magnoliopsida > Poales > Poaceae > Lolium > Lolium perenne. The sequence goes on along the minus strand of NC_067250.2, from coordinate 120,799,240 downwards.
ATGAAGAAGGGGATGCCTTGGGCATCCCCAAGCTTAGACGCTTGAGTCTTCTTAAAATATGCAGGGGTGAACCACCGGGGCATCCCCAAGCTTAGAGCTTTCACTCTCCTTGATCATATTGTATCATCTCCCTCTCTTGATCCTTGAAAACTTCCTCCACACCAAACTCGAAACAACTCATTAGAGGGTTAGTGCACAATAAAATTTTACATGTTCAGAGGTGACATAATCATTCTTAATACTTCTGGACATTGCACAAAGCTACTGGACATTAATGGAACAAAGAAATTCATCCAACATAGCAAAAGAAGCAATGCGAAATAAAAGGCAGAATCTGTCAAAACAGAACAGTTCGTAAAGACGAATTTTAAAGTGGCATCAGACTTGCTCAAATGAAAATGCCCAAATTGAATGAAAGTTGCGTACATATCTGAGGATCACTCACGTAAATTGGCATAATTTTCTAAGTTAGCTACAGAGAATTAGGCCCAGATTTGTGACAGCAAAGAAATCTGTTTCTGTGCAGTAATCCAAATCTAGTATGAACCTTACTATCAACGACTTTACTTGGCACAACAATGCACAAAACTAAGATAAGGAGAGATTGCTACAGTACTAAACAACTTCCAAGACTCAAATATAAAATAAAAGTACTGTAGTAAAAACATGGGTTGTCTCCCACAAGCGCTTTTCTTTAACGCCTTTCAGCTAGGCGCAGAAAGTGTATATCAAGTGTTGTCGAGAGATGAAGCATCAACATCATAATTTGTTCTAATAATAGAATCATAAGGTAACTTCATTCTCTTTCTAGGGAAGTGTTCCATACCTTTCTTGAGAGGAAATTGATATTTAATATTACCTTCCTTCATATCAATGATAGCTCCAACAGTTCGAAGAAAAGGTCTTCCCAATATAATGGGACAAGATGCATTGCATTCAATATCCAAGACAACAAAATCAACGGGGACAAGGTTATTGTTAACCATAATACGAACATTATCAACTCTCCCCAAAGGTTTCTTTATAACATTATCAACAAGATTAACATCCAAATAAAAATTCTTCAATGGTGGCAAGTCAAGCATATCATAAATTTTCTTAGGCATAACAGAAATACTTGCACCAAGATCACATAAAGCATTACAATCAAAATCATTGACCCTCATCTTAATGATGGGCTCCCAACCATCCTCTAGCTTTCTAGGAATAGAAGCTTCACGTTCTAGTTTCTCTTCTCTAGCTTTTATGAGAGCATTCGTAATATGTTTTGTAAAGGCTAAATTTATAGCACTAGCATTGGGACTTTTAGCAAGCTTTTGTAAAAACTTTATGACTTCAGAGATGTGGCAATCATCAAAGTCTAAACCATTATGATCTACAGCAATGGGATCATCATCCCCAATGTTGGAAAAAAATTCAGCAGTTTTATCACAGGCAGTTTCAGCAGTTTTAGCAGTTTCCGGCAGTTTTGCAGGCTTTGCATTAGAAGTGGAAACATTGCCAACACCAATCCTTTTACCATTATTAGTAGGAGGTGCAGCAACATGTGGAGCATTAGCATTGCTAGTGGTGGTAATAGTCCAAACTTTAGCTACATTATTCTCTTTAGCTAGTTTTTCATTTTCTTCTCTTTCCCACCTAGCATGCAATTCAGCCATCAATCTTATATTCTCATTAATTCTAACTTGGATGGCATTTGCTGTAGTAACAATTTTATTTTCAATATCCTTATTAGGCATAACTTTCGATTTTAAAAGATCAACATCAGAGGCAAGTATATCAACCTTAGAAGCAAGAATATCAATTTTATCAAGCTTTTCCTCAACAGATTTGTTAAAAGTAGTTTGTGTACTAATAAATTCTTTAACCATAGCTTCAAGTCCAGGGGGTGTGTTCCTATTATTGTTGTAAGAATTCCCATAAGAATTACCATAACTATTACCATTAGCAGAAGGATATGGCCTATAGTTATTACTAGAATTGTTCCGATAAGCATTGTTGTTGAAATTATTATTTTTAATGAAGTTTACATCAACATGTTCTTCTTGAGCAACCAATGAAGCTAACGGAACATTATTAGGATCAACATTAGTCCTATCATTCACAAGCATAGACATAATAGCATCAATCTTATCACTCAAGGAAGAGGTTTCTTCGACAGAATTTACCTTCTTACCTTGTGGAGCTCTTTCCGTGTGCCATTCAGAGTAATTAATCATCATATTATCAAGAAGCTTTGTTGCTTCACCAAGAGTGATGGACATAAAGGTACCTCCAGCAGCTGAATCCAATAGGTTCCGCGAAGAAAAGTTCAGTCCTGCATAAAAGGTTTGGATGATCATCCAAGTAGTCAGTCCATGGGTTGGGCAATTTTTAACCAAAGATTTCATTCTTTCCCAAGCATGTGCAACATGCTCATTATCCAATTGTTTAAAATTCATTATGCTACTCCTCAAAGATATAATTTTAGCAGGGGATAATATCTACCAATAAAAGCATCCTTGCATTTAGTCCATGAATCAATACTATTTCTAGGCAGAGATAGCAACCAATCTTTAGCTCTTCCTCTTAAAGAGAAAGGAAACAATTTTAATTTTATAATGTCACCATCTACATCCTTATATTTTTGCATTTCACATAGTTCAACAAAATTATTGAGATGGGCAGCAGCATCATCAGAACTAACACCAGAAAATTGCTCTCGCATAACAAGATTCAGTAAAGCAGGTTTAATTTCAAAGAATTCTGCTGTAGTAGCAGGTGGAGCAATAGGTGTGCATAAGAAATCATTATTATTTGTGCTAGTGAAGTCACACAACTTAGTATTTTCAGGAGTACCCATTTTAGCAGTAGTAAATAAAGCAAACTAGATAAAATAAATGCAAGTAACTAATTTTTTTGTGTTTTTGATATAGAGAACAAGGCAGTAAATAAAGTAAAACTAGCAACTAATTTTTTTGTGTTTTGATATAATGCAGCAAACAAGAAAGTAAATAAAATGAAGCAACACAAAAACAAAGTAAAGAGATTGGATTGTGGAGACTCCCCTTGCAGCGTGTCTTGATCTCCCCGGCAACGGCGCCAGAAATTTGCTTGATGCATGTAGTTGACACGTCCGTTGAGAACCCCAAGAGGAAGGTGTGATGCGCACAGTAGCAAGTTTCCCTCAGTAAGAAACCAAGGTTTAATCGAACCAGTAGGAGTCAAGAAGCACGTTGAAGGTTGATGGCGGAGGAGTGTAGTGCGGCGCAACACCAGGGATTCCGGCGCCAACGTGGAACCTGCACAACACAATCACAGAACTTTGCCCCAACGTAACAGCGAGGTTGTCAATCTCACCGGCTTGCTGTAAACAAAGGATTAGATGTATAGTGTGGATGATGATGTTTGTTTGCGAAGAACAATAAAGAACAATTGCAGTAGATTGTATTTCAGATGTAAAGAATAGGATCGGGGTCCACAGTTCACTAGAGGTGTCTCTCCCATAAGATAAATAGCATGTTGGGTGAACAAATTACAGTCGGGCAATTGACAAATAGAGAGGGCATGACCATGCACATACATGATATGATGAGTATAGTGAGATTTAATTGGGCATTACGACAAAGTACATAGACCGTTATCCAGCATGCATCTATGCCTAAAAAGTCCACCTTCAGGTTATCATCCGAACCCCTTCCAGTATTAAGTTGCAAACAACAGACAATTGCATTAAGTATGGTGCGTAATGTAATCAATAACTACATCCTCGGACATAGCATCAATGTTTTATCCCTAGTGGCAACAGCACATCCACAACCTTAGAACTTTCTGTCACTGTCCCAGATTTAATGGAGGCATGAACCCACTATCGAGCATAAATACTCCCTCTTGGAGTTAAGAGTAAAAACTTGGCCAGAGCCTCTACTAATAACGGAGAGCATGCAAGATCATAAACAACACATAGGTAATAGATTGATAATCAACATAACATAATATTCTCTATCCATCGGATCCCGACAAACACAACATATAGCATTACAGATAGATGATCTTGATCATGTTAGGCAGCTCACAAGATCCGACAATGAAGCACATAAGGAGAAGACGACCATCTAGCTACTGCTATGGACCCATAGTCTAGGGGTGAACTACTCACTCATCACTCCGGAGGCGATCATGGCGATGAAGAGTCCTCCGGGAGATGATTCCCCTCTCCGGCAGGGTGCTGGAGGCGATCTCATGAATCCCCCGAGATGGGATTGGCGGCGGCGGCTCAGTAAGGTTTTCCGTATCGTGGCTCTCGGTCCTGGGGGTTTCGCGACGAAGACTATATGTAGGCGGAAGGGCAGGTCAGGGGGCCACACGAGGGCCCCACACAACAGGCCGGCGCGGCCAAGGCTTGGGCCGCGCCGCCCTAGTGTGGCGCCACCTCGTGGCCCCACTTCGTAAGTCCTCCGGTCTTCTGGAAGCTTCGTGGAAAAATAGGCCCCTGGGCGTTGATTTCGTCCAATTCCGAGAATATTTCCTTACTAGGATTTCTGAAACCAAAAACAGCAGAAAACAACAACTGGCTCTTCGGCATCTCGTTAATAGGTTAGTGCCGGAAAATGCATAAATATGACATAAAGTATGCATAAAACATGTAGATATCATCAATAATGTGGCATGGAACATAAGAAATTATCGATACGTCGGAGACGTATCAGTATCTCGAGAACTTATGCTTAAAGCTTGTCGTCCATTCGATAATAATGGACTTGTGAAGATGTGCTTCAAGGAAGCTTTCTCATAGTGGTGTATGGGAGAGCAATAGGAGTCTTCACAAAGCAATAATGGTCAAGTGAGGCATTCCATCTTGAATGGAGCTTGAAAGCGGTGTCATCAAGATCAAGCAGGATGCGCAACGAAAAGGTATGGCCTTGCTAGGTTTTCCTTTTACCGGTCTCAAGGTGGTTGTTGGGAGACCGGGTTATAGGATAGATAGTCGCACTATCAACAGGGGCTTCAGTTGGGTAACTTGATCGCATCGTCTAAGAGAGCTCAATCCTTTCGTACTTTGCATCCCTATATTCTTGTTTCCTCTTGGTGTTTCTCTATGTGAGATTTTTTAGCTTGTTGCTAGCTTTTCAACAAGCCCAAGTTCATCAAAAATGGAATCTGTATGCATCTTCTATTGCGTATTTTTAGTTTGGGCGTCTTTACCGTTTCTTGACAATGGGAGGCTCCTCTCTAAAATCGTCTAAAAATAGTCTACCACGAGTCTTAATATTTGCAACAAAATTGATTTCATCTTAGTCGGAGTTCAGAATATTTGTCGAAGTTATTCCTTTCGAGAAAACTGTGTTTGATAGGTTTCTGGCGAAACCAACACCAAAAAATCGGTTGGGCCGGCCCCTACGCCGGTCTGACCGGCCGGGCGCCAGGCTCCACGCGCCTTTTCGGCTACGGGTCGTCAGCCTACCGGTTCGTCCAGCGCACGATCCGGCCCGCCGGTCGGCCTGCTGGTCATGTCGCCTGTGGTAAGGTGCTACTAGTTTGTCTCGCAGGAAACCCTCCGAACGGCTAGCTAGTTTTCAACCATTACACTTTCTCTCTCTCATAGTCCATGTTGAACCTCAAAAGATTGCTTCCTCTCCATCCCTCTCATAATTCTTGTATATTCTTGAGGGATTTGAAAGAGGAGATCTAGATCTACAACTTCACCAATCAATTCCTCCTCTAAGTGAGGGGGACCCTTGGGATCTAGATCTCAGAGTTATTTGTTGATTTCCTTAGTTGCACCTCTTCTCTAGTATCTTCATAGCATTTGTTGCTTTGGTGGGATTTGAGTGTGAAGTATTTGAGCACTCTTGGTGTTCTTGCTCTTGCGTCCTTGCATAAGTGTTGAGCTCTCTATTACGATTAGTTCGAGTGAGAGACCGTGAACTTGATAATCTTGGATGGGTTACCTCCCAGTTGTATTGGTGGTTTGTGCTCCAGTGACCTCTTCGTGGAAGATTGTGAATAGACTCGGGATTATCCTTTGTGGAGCTTGTCACCTCCGGAGTGGAGGAAAACCTAGCAATAAGGAAAGGCATTTGTCCTTCGTGGTATTGACTTGCAGAAGAAGGTGAGCCTTCGTGGCATTCGGGAGACCTTCTTCGTAGCCCACATCTCTCCAACGTGACGTACCTCACTTCGTGTGGGGGAACACGAGAATACATCTTCGTCTCTACGTGCCTCAGTTATCTCTATACCCAAGCTTATATCTTGCTATCACTTGTGTTACTTGTATCTTGTGTCTATCTTGCTTAGCTTGAGTTGTTGTTGTTGCACTTAGTTGAGCCTACAAAATTTAGGTTTTGTGCTTGTAAAATAAACATTAGTTTAATTCCACATTCTTACAAGCCAAATCCATAATAGTTTTTAAAACGCCTATTCAACCCTCTATCTCTAGGTGACATCTCGTCCTTTGAAACTCACTCCGTCTTCAACTTCAAGACATAGCTGTCACTTGATCTTCTTCATTTGAATCTTATTATAACCTTGAAACCAACATATGGTTCATTGCCTATGGACAAAACCGAGTCAATCATTGTCCGGTAAACCAACAGCCCCCGCGTCGCTCCTCTTGGAGCGGCTCGGGCGGAGCCCCAAACCAGCACCACCTAGCCGCCCCCCTGGGTCCTCCCCCGCCGCCATTGGTGGATGCCGCCAGGCAAAGCCAGTGCGGTGGCCGGTGGCGGCGGGTCTTCTTCCCGTAGCGACGACATCGGCCGAGCCCAAGCGGGTGTTCGTTGGTGCGGGTGTTGCCGGCCGTGCCCAAGCGGACGTCGGTGCGGGCGAGGCCGACCGTGGCCAAGCGGCCGTTGGTGCGGTGAGGCCGGCCGCGCTCACGCAGGCGGCGGTGCGGTTGGGTGCCGGGGCGGCGGCCTCGGGCTCCGGTGGCGGTGGCTGGCGAAGTTTGGATGCTGCTCGGCGCGGACGGCGTCGGCGCCGGTGAGAACGGCCTCGCCCAAGCGGGTGTCGGTGGCAGAAGTGGGACGGGACGCGGCGGCTCGGGCCGATGGTGGTCGGCAGCTGCGGCGATCTTGCGTGCTACTTTGCGCCCGGCCACGCCGGCCCGATTGGGCCGGATCTGGGCAGCCCAAACCGCGGCCTTTCCGTGGTGGTGCGATGCTCTGGTCCGGCTGCTTCCAGTCATGGTGGAGCGGATGGCCAAGCGGTCCTTGCTCCAGATCCGGGGCCTGGCGGCTGAGGCAGTTTGCAGGCTGCCTTGCTCACGGCTGGAAGTAGGTGCGGTGCACATAGGCTCCTGGTTGCCGGTGGCGGTGCTGGTTATGAAGGCGTCTTTTTGTTGGTGCTCCGGCGAGGTATGTGGAGCGGTTGGGTGTGACTGAGGTGTGCCAGGAACTCAGGTTCCGGCGAGATACGCGATTCTTGTAGGATAACGTAGCATAGAAAACAAAAAATTTCCTACCGCGAACACGAAATCCAAGCCAAGATGCAATCTAGAAGACGGTAGCAACGAGGGGATTGTCGAGTCTCACCCTTGAAGAGATTCCAAAGCCTACAAGATGAGGCTCTTTTTGCTGCGGTAGACGTTCACTTGCCGCTTGCAAAAGCGCGTAGAAGATCTTGATCACGGCGCCACGAACGGGCAGCACCTCCGTACTCGGTCACACGTTCGGTTGTTGATGAAGACGACGTCCACCTCCCCGTTCCAGCGGGCAGCGGAAGTAGTAGCTCCTCTTGAATCCGACAGCACGACGGCGTGGTGTCGGTGGCGGTGGAGAATCCCGGCGGAGCTTCGCTAAGCGTGCGGGGAAGAAGGAGGAGTGGGGCGGCTAGGGTTTGGGGAGAGGGGGGCGCCGGCCATCTAGGGGTGCGGCCACCTTGTGGTCTTTGGGTGGCCGGCCCCCTCCCCTTGGCCCCTCATTATATAGGTGGAAGCCCCAAGTGTTGGACTACAAGTCTCCAAATAAGACCCGAACCCAAAACCTTCCATGTGATAGGGAAACCTACCCAAGGTGGGAATCCCACTTGGGGTGGGATTCCCCCCTTCCATGTGGGGGGGTGGCCGGCCCCCATAGGGGAGTCCACTTGGGACTCCTCCCCCTTAGGGTTGGCCGGCCATGGGAGGTGGAGTCCCTCCGGGACTCCACCTTCCTTAGTGGTTTCTTCCGGACTTTTCGAGAACCTTCTAGAACCTTCCATAGAACCTTCCGGATCATTTTAAATCACATAAAATGACTTCCTATATATGAATCTTATTCTCCGGACCATTCCGGAACTCCTCGTGATGTCCGGGATCTCATCCGGGACTTCGAACAAATATTCGAACTCCATTCCATATTCAAGTTCTACCATTTCAACATCCAACTTTAAGTGTGTCACCCTACGGTTCGCGAACTATGCGGACATGGTTGAGTACTCACTCCGACCAATAACCAATAGCGGGATCTGGAGATCCATAATGGCTCCCACATATTCAACGATGACTTAGTGATCGAATGAACCATTCACATACGATACCAATTCCCTTTGTCACGCGATATTTTACTTGTCCGAGGTTTGATCATCGGTATCACTCTATACCTTGTTCAACCTCGTCTCCTGACAAGTACTCTTTACTCGTACCGTGGTATGTGGTCTCTTATGAACTTATTCATATGCTTGCAAGACATTAGACGACATTCCACCGAGAGGGCCCAGAGTATATCTATCCGTCATCGGGATGGACAAATCCCACTGTTGATCCATATGCCTCAACTCATACTTTCCGGATACTTAATCCCACCTTTATAACCACCCATTTACGCAGTGGCGTTTGATGTAATCAAAGTACCTTTCCGGTATAAGTGATTTACATGATCTCATGGTCATAAGGACTAGGTAACTATGTATCGAAAGCTTATAGCAAATAACTTAATGACGTGATCTTATGCTACGCTTAATTGGGTGTGTCCATTACATCATTCATACAATGATATAACCTTGTCATTAATAACATCCAATGTTCATGATTATGAAACTAATCATCTATTAATCAACAAGCTAGTTAAGAGGCTTACTAGGGACTCATTTGTTTGTTTACATAACACACATGTATCAATGTTTCGGTTAATACAATTATAGCATGGTATATAAACATTTGTCATAAACATGAAGATATATATAATAACCACTTTTATTATTGCCTCTTGGGCATATCTCCAACAGTCTCCCACTTGCACTAGAGTCAATAATCTAGATTACATTGTAAGGTACCTAACACCCATGGCATTCTTGTGTTGGTCATGCTTTGCCCTAGGGAGAGCTTTAGTCAACGGATCTGCTACATTCAGATCAGTGTGTACTTTGCAAATCTTTACTTCTCCATCTTCGATGTACTCACGAATCGAATGATAACGCAGCTTGATATGCTTCAGCCTCTTGTGTGACCTTGGTTCTTGTGCATTGGCGATGGCACCCATGTTGTCACAGTAGATGACTAGTGGGTCCAATGCACTAGGAACCACACCGAGCTCTACAATGAACCTCTTCATCCATACCGCTTCTGATGAAGCCTCTGAAGCCGCTATGTACTCCGATTCTGTTGAGGATTTCGCCACCGTGCACTGCTTCGAGCTTGCCCAGCTTACTGCAGCACCATTCAATATAAACACGTACCCAGACTGTGACTTAGAGTCATCAGGATCAGTGTTCCAACTTGCATCGGTGTAACTTGTTACAACGAGCTCTTGGTCACCTCCATAACAAAGAAACATATCCTTAGTTCTTTCAAGTACTTTAGGATATTCTTGACCGATGTCCAGTGTTCCATTCCTGGATCACTTTGATATCTGCTAGTCAAACTAACAGCATGTGCTATATCCGGTCTTGTACATAGCATGGCATACATGATAGAGCCTACTGCCGAGGCATAGGGGATTTGACTCATCCTTTCTCTTTCTTCTGCCGTAGCCGGACCTTGAGTCTTACTCAAGACCTTGCCTGGTAACATAGGTAAGAATCCTTTCTTACTTTCGTCCATTCTAAACTTCTTTAGAATCTTGTTCAGGTATGTACTCTGTGATAGCCCTATTAGACGTCTTGATCTATCTCTATAAATCTTGATGCCTAATATATACGATGCTTCACCAAGGTCTTTCATTGAAAAACTATTATTCAAATAGCCCTTTACACTGCTTAATAGTTCTATATCATTCCCAATCAATAATATGTCATCTACATATAATATCAGGAATGCTACAGAGCTCCCACTCACTTTTTTGTAAATACAGGCCTCTCCATGACACTGTATAAACCCGAAGTCTTTGATCACCTTATCAAAGCGTCGGTTCCAACTTCTCGATGCTTGCTTCAGTCCATAGATTGAACGCTGAAGCTTGCATACTTTGTCAGCATTTTTAGGATCGACAAAACCTTTGGGTTGTACCATATACAACTCTTCCTCAATGTCTCCATTAAGGAATGCCGTTTTGACATCCATCTGCCAAATCTCATAATCGAAAAATGCAGCTATTGCTAACAAAATCCTCACAGATTTTAGCTTCGCTACAGGTGAGAAAGTCTCATCGTAGTCAACACCTTGAATTTGTCGGAAACCCTTTGCGACAAGTCGAGCTTTATAGACAGTAATATTACCATCAGCATCTGTTTTTCTCTTGAAGATCCATTTATTCTCGACAGCCTTGCGGCTATCAGGTAAGTCTACCAAAGTCCATACTTTGTTATCATACATGGATCCCATTTCGGATTTCATGGCTTCTTGCCATTTGTTGGAATCTGGGCTCATCATCGCTTCTTCATACGTCGCAGGGTCTTCATCATTGTTATCCACAATCATGATATTTAGACAAGGATCATACCAATCAGGAGTGGCACGTTCCCTTGTCGATCTGCGAGGTTCAGTAGTTGTCTCATTTGAAGTTTCATGATCATTATCATTAGCTTCCTCTGTTGCCGGTGTAGGCGGCACAGGAACATCTTCCGTCTTCGCGCTACTCTGATCAACGAGCAGAGATTCTTCAATCTCATCGAGTTCTACTTTTCTTCCAGTCACTTCTTTAGTGAGAAATTCTTTCTCAAGAAAGGTTCCGTTCTTAGCAACAAAGATCTTGCCTTCGGATCTGTGATAGAAAGTGTACCCTATAGTTTCCTTAGGGTATCCTATGAAGACGCATTTCTCCGCTTTGGGTTCTAGCTTGTCCGGTTGTAACTTTTTTACATAGGCTTCGCAACCCCAAACTTTCAGGAACGACAGCTTAGGTTTCTTATTAAACCATAATTCATACGGTGTCGTTTCAACGGATTTTGATGGTGCTCTATTTAAAGTGAATGCGGCTGTCTCTAATGCATAACTCCAAAATGATAACGGCAAATCAGTAAGAGACATCATAGAACGAACCATATCTAAGAGAGTTCGATTACGACATTCGGACACACCGTTTCGTTGTGGTGTTCCCGGCGGTGTCAATTGTGAAAGAATTCCGCATTTGTTTAAATGCATGCCAAACTCATAACTCAGATATTCACCTCCGCGATCAGATCGTAGAAATTTAATCTTCTTGTTACGTTGATTTTCTACTTCACTTTGGAATTCCTTAAACTTCTCGAAAGTTTCGGATTTATGTTTCATGAAATAGATATACACATATCTACTCAAATCATCTGTGAAGGTTAGAACATAACGATAACCACCGTGCGATGCTACACTCATTGGTCCGCACACATCGGTATGTATGATTTCCAATAAGTTAGTAGCTCGCTCCATAATACCAGAGAATGGAGTCTTAGTCATTTTTCCCATTAGACATGCTTCGCATCTATCAAGTGACTCAAAGTCAAGTGATTCAAGTAATCCATCGGTATGGAGTTTCTTCATGCGTTTCACTCCAATATGACCAAGACGACAGTGCCACATATAAGTAGAATTATCATTCAATTTAATTCGCTTAGCATCAATGTTATGTATATGTGTATCACTACTATCGAGATCTAACAGAAATAAGCCATTCTTTTCAGGTGCTCGACCATAAAAGATATTATTCATAAAAATAGAACAACCATTATTCTCAGACTTGAATGAATAACCGTCTTGCATTAAACAAGATCCAGATATAATGTTCATGCTCAACGCGGGTACAAAATAACAATTATTGAGGCTTAAAACTAATCCCGAAGGTAGATGTAGAGGAAGTGTGCCGACGGCGATCACATCGACTTTGGATCCATTTCCAACGCGCATGGTCACTTCATCCTTTAGTAGTCTTCGTTTATTCTTTAGTTCCTGTTTCGAGTTACAAATATGAGCAACCGAACCAGTATCAAATACCCAGGTACTAGTACGAGAACCAGTAAGATAAACATCTATAACATGTATATCAGATATACCTTCTTTCTTCTTCTTGACAAGGCCGCTCTTCAGATCCGCCAAATACTTGGAGCAATTACGCTTCCAGTGTCCCTTCTCCTTGCAGTAATAACACTCAGCATCAGGCTTAGGGCCAGTCTTAGGTTTCACAGGAGGCGTGGCAGCTTTCTTGCCACCCTTCTTGAATTTTCCCTTAGACTTGCCCTGTTTCTTGAAACTGGTGGTCTTGTTGACCAGCAACACTTGGTGCTCTTTCTTGATCTCAATCTCAGCAGATTTCAGCATGGAGAAGAGTTCAGGTAACTCTTTGTTCATGTTCTGCATATTGTAGTTCATCACAAAGTTCTTGTAACTAGGTGGCAGTGATTGAAGGACACGATTAATCCCCAGTCTGTTAGGAATCACTATTCCCAAGTCACTGAGTTTCTTCGCATGCCCGATCATGGCGAGCATGTGCTCACTAACTGATGAGGACATGATTACCTCTGATTTGAAGGCATATCTTGGTGAAAAAGATGAGACTACGTCGAGGACGACTTCAATTCAAGTAGGGGAGGATGATGAGGACATCTCTATGATAGATACAACCAATACTCCTACAACCATATCTAAGGTACATTCGTTACTAGGAATCCTTCCTGATATATATGAGAATATGATGCTGCCTAAATCAAATGTATTTATGTTATTTAGGAATGGATCTAGCATGGACGCCAAGCATTGGATTAGGAACATGTATGGAGATGGCAGCAGACCTGCAAGGATTCAGGATGGCGTTGCAAGCGAGGATTTCAGAACATTGAAGCCACCATAGTGAAGCAACGATGCTTGGATGAATTATACAAGTTACTCCATCATAAAATTCGTCCAAAGAGTTAGTTTTGGTGCTGCGTCACCTTATTTAATGGGTCAGGCCCATGTATTTTCGGATTAGGTATTTTAGGGGATTTTAAGAGGCCATATAAGTGGAGGAAGGCCCATTTAGGGGTGTTTTTGGCCAACCCTAGCTGGTTGGACGAAAATCCCTTGACTTCCCCCATATATATCCCTCTCTAGCCATCATTAGAACTTGGATTTTGATTAGATTAAAAGTTAGTCATCGCTGCAACTCTCGTGTACTTCTTTTGAGGCCAACGCCCAGAACAAGACCGACTATTCGGAATCCCACCTTATTCAATAAAGCTTTCATCTTTCATCCGCAATATTCTGATTGCATCATTAGTTCTTACTTGTTCTCGATTTCAGGTAGGAATTAAGACCCTCGCTGGTCAGGCTGATCGTGCATCCGCAAGATCAGTAACTCCCGGAGATTGTCCTAGCGATTGCATTGGCGCACGAGCTTTGCACGTGTAGTCGGATCGTCAAGCACGAACTCCACCAACAAATCGATCTATCCACGTCTCATCGAAAGATCGGACACCTTTGCCCTATCAAGTGGTATCTGATTTCAGGTTGCTCGGTGAGATTTTACAGTTTTCCTAGTGTAGATTTGTTTTACCTATAACCCAGAAAAAGCCCCACAAAAATATATTAGGTTTAGATCATCCGTCCCATAGCCCCTGCCAAGCCATTGCATGATCTTTTCAGTTTTTGCTTTTTGAGTCTTTGTCTGCAATCGTTGTATCGCGTGCTGGTCTTAGCGTGTAGAGTCGTTAGAGTTTCGAGTTCTGATCATAGTAGTCACGTCGCCGCCGCACCATCTCCGCTTGCAGTCCTCGCCATATCACCGCCACCATATACTTCCGTCACATCTGCCATCAACTCTTTGTTGTTCCCCTTTGATTCCCATTATCGTAGGGTCTTTCTTGATCTTCGTTTCAGAGTTTTTTCGGGTTTTAGATCCGTTTTCTTGGTCAATTTCGCGTTTTCCGTCGGAATTCTGATAGCAGTCTAGCTGAAAGAAAAAAAAATTCTGGGCGCCCAACCATAGAGACCTCTATGGTCTAGCGCCAAGGTAGATTCTGCAAAAAAAAAAAATTCTGGGCGCCCTACCATAGAGACCTCTATGGTCATGCGCCACGGTTGATCCCAAAAAAAAAAAATCCGAAAAAAAAAATCTGGGCGCCCTACCATAGAGACCTCTAGGGTCATGCGCCAAGATTGAGTCCAAAAAAAAAAAAACCTAGGCGCCTTACCTTAGGTGCCTCTATCCTCCAGTGCCAGTTTCGCTGCCTCTTGCATCTTGTGCCGCATTGTGACCTCGTTGGTGATTTAGGCTCGCGTCTCTAATACGATCTAGCCTAGGACCAGCACAGTACCTTCGTTGAGCATTTACTCAATTTGCATCGCTGATTTGATTACTGTGCCACCATATCACTATACTTTGCCTTCCCAGAGCTCCACAGATTTCTCCACGTGCTTTGTGTCGACACCTGGTAATCGCTTTGTGCAATCTCGGGGAGAAGCTGATCCTTGTTGGTTGCCATATCACCTTCCTCCTGTTTGGTAAGAACTTGTAAGAGCTTTGTATTTTGCTTGACGAATTGCGCGTGAACCACCATATTCCGTAGTTTGTAGGCATATGCATTTGTGCTTTTTGGGTACTAACCATGACAGGAATTGAGGACCACGCCATCGACCCGAGTACCATGACGACTACGGAGAGGCATGTGCAACCATTTACAGGAGATCATGATCAGGTTATATCCTTACCAGTTTATGAGGGTAGATATAATACAGATGCTTATTTTGATTGGGAGTTTGAGGTTGACAATATTTTTGGATGCCATGATTTTAATGAACATGAGAAAGTAAGAATTGCCGCCCAAACTTTTATTGATCTTGCTTCCATTTGGTGGGACTGGAATTATAAAGAAAATGTTGATAATACACCTACTACTTGGGTAGATTTAAAATCTGTTTTGAGACATAAATTTGTGCCTCTTTCTCATCAACGTGAACTGCTCCTTAAACTTAAATGGTTAGAACAAGGTAGTAACACCGTACACGTTTACTATCAGGAATTTCAATTTTACATGTACCGTTGTGATATAAAGGAATTTGAGGGAAGTACTAGAAACATGTTTTTCAACGGCTTAAACCCTGATCTTAAAGTTATGTTTAAGTATATTCCTCATTCTACTATTGGTATATATGTTCGAGCTTGTGCTTTTGAGAAACACATACAGGAGAAAACGTTGGACCATTCCAACTCCTTCAAGTCATGCACACTAGCACCGGTTGTTTCTTCCAACGTTCCACGCATGAATATTGTTGTGCGAGTCGCCCAGCCACAGACTTGTGACACGTCGCTGCGAACATCTTCTACGTTGGAGTCACAAGGTAACAATGAAGGTACCGATGTTGTCCCTCCACATGAGATTGGTGAATGCAATGTTAACTTAAATATACCATGTGATGAGGTAGAAAATAATTTGGTCACACCACCTATATTAGAGGATTGTGCTGCTAATTTGATGTTATGTGATCCAACAACTCAGATAGATGATGGTTTAAGTGCACCTATTGTTGATCACCATACGCACCATACGCAGATCACCGCCATATACACCCACCATATACTTCCGCCACTGCCAGATACATCCACCATATACTTCCGCCACTTCCATATACACCCACCATATACTTCCGCCACTGCCAGATACATCCACCATATACACCCACCAGATTGTTTCCGCCACAGACATATACATCTGCCATATACCCTGTATCCTACCGCGACACACGGATTCGTGTCGTTTCTCACGCCGCGACAGAGCCCGTGTAGAATTAGGTTTTATTGTTTTTCCTACTTAGCTGTTACCTTCTAATATCATCTTGCACTGCAGAAAAATTTCCGTGAGTTAAGTTTCGGCCGCCAGTAAAGAATTGGAAGGAGAGCAAAAAAAAAAAAAGTCTGGAAACGCTTCCGAAAAAAATTTCTGGCTACATTGGTTTTTCACTTTGGCGATCACTTTTCGCCACTGGCCGTTATAGCGACATTTTTTTGGCGCCAGCGCGCTTTCCGGAGCACCCCCGAAATTTCGACAAAAAATTTCTGAGGCATATACATTTGTGCTTTTTCTGTACTAACCATGTCAAGACCAGTTGATCCGACCGCTGTTGACCCGGCCAAGATGACGTCTGAGCAGTTGCATGCACATTTCACCCACCTTTTGGGCGGGCATGCACGCGACACTGATGCGCGCATTGGTGACGTGGATGCCAAACTCACCGACGCGCTGGACAAGTTGGATGGCCTCGAGGCAGCTTTCAACTCCAAGCTCGACGCCAAGTTCCAGGAGCTTTTGACTCGGTTGCCGCCACCTCGCGACAACGTGCAACGATGCGCACGCCGCGTTCCTCGTGCGGATGTGCCCGCGGGTACCGCTCCTGCTGCAGCAGCCGCACCTGACGCGCCTTCTGATGAGGGATACAAAGACTATGAAGCGGACGCGGACGAGCAGGTCGAGGAGAACGTGCTGGACGGCGAGGAAGTCGAACAACCTGCACCGGGTCGTCCACGACAACTGAACCACAACGCTCGTCCACCTCCACGCCCGGTACGTAATGATGATGATCATGTTGCTAAACTTAAATTGAATATTCCACCATTTGAGGGTAGATATAATCCTGATGCATATCTTACATGGGAATTGGAAGTAGAACAACGCTTTGCATGTTTAAAATACCCTGAGCACTTGCGTGTTAGTGCTGCTACTTGTGAGTTCAAAGATTTTGCTTCTATTTGGTGGTCTGAACATTGTAGAGCACGTCCTGCTAATATTCCTACTACTTGGGTTGGTTTAAAACTTGCTATGCGTACTCATTTTGTTCCTCCACATTATCAGCGTGATTTACTTAAGAAATTGTCTCGCTTAGAACAAGGGAAAAATTCTGTAGAAGACTATTATCAAGAATTGCAAACTGGTATGATTCGTTGTGGTGTTGTAGAGGATAATGAGGCTATCCTTGCACGTTTCTTTGGTGGTTTGAATAAAGAGATTCAGCATATTTTAGATTATAAGGAGTACAACACTATTACTCGCTTGTTTCATCTTGCTTGCAAAGCTGAACGTGAAGTGCAGGATCGTCAACCACCATGGAGAAGAGCTAATGTTTCTGCAGGTCGTACATCGTCGTGGTCTCCGCGACAATCAGCGCCACCATCGCGTGGGACTGCACCAGCACCTACTACTTCCAAGTACACCGCGCCTGCATCACGAGCACCACCTGCTGCGACTCCACCACCATCTGCTGCCCCTCCTCGGAGTTCATCTTCCATGGCCTCCACAGGGAAGACGCGCGACATTCAATGTTGCAAATGCTTGGGATTTGGTCACATAGAGAGAGAATGCAGAACAAAGCGTGTGATGTTGGTGCGTGAAGATGGAGAATATGATTCTGCAAGTGACTTTGATGAAGATACATTGGCCCTTATTGTTGCACGTGATGGTGCCAATTCTGATTCTGAGAGCGAGATCGAGGTAATGGATGCCGACAACTGGCTGATCAAGACAGAGCTTAGTTGCACAAACGTGTGTTGAGCGTGCAATTGAGCAAAGCTGAGCATGATCAACGCCACAATCTGTTTCAAACAAGAGGCGTTGTAAAAGAGCGAGCTATAAGGATCATTATTGATGGAGGGAGCTGCAATAATCTGGCTAGCATTGACATGGTGGAGAAGCTTTCTCTTTCTACAAGACAGCGCACACATCCATACTACATTCAATGGTTTGAGAGCTCTCGGAAGCTCAAGGTAACAAGAACTACACGTGTGCATTTTACTATTGGTACATATTCTGATTTTGTTGATTGTGATGTTGTACCTATGCAAGCTTGTTCTTTGTTACTTGGTAGACCTTGGCAATTTGATAGAGAATCTGTTCATAATGGTAGAACTAATCAGTATTCTTTTATGCATGATGGAAAGAAAATTGGTCTCAAACCTATGACTCCTGAACAAATAGTAAAAGATGATCTTGCTAGAGCTAGTAGAGTAAAAAACGAGGAGAAACATAAGAGTGAAAATCAGATTGTTGCTGCAGATTTTGTGCCCCATAAGACTAATACTAAATCTGATTCGAACCATGCTACTGAAATTCGTTTGAAGAATCCTTGTTTGCTTGCTAGCAAATCTGATATTGCTGAACTTGATGTGAACACTACTCAATGCTATGCTATTATTTGCAAAGACGTTCTGTTTTCATTTGAGGATATGCCTCCTTCTTTGCCACCTGCGGTTGCTAACCTTTTGCAGGAATTCATTGATGTGTTTCCACAAGATGTTCCACCTGGATTGCCACCTATTCGTGGGATAGAACACCAGATTGACTTGATTCCAGGAGCTTCGCTGCCCAACCGTGCACCATACTGTACCAATCCTGAAGAGACGAAAGAGATTCAGCGACAAATTTAGGTTCTACAAGATAAAGGTTACATTCGTGAGTCTCTTAGTCCATGTGCTGTTCCTATTATCTTGGTACCTAAGAAGGATGGTTCTTCACGCATGTGTACTGATTGTAGAGCTATTAATAATATTACCATTCGATACCGTCATCCTATACCTCGTTTAGATGATATGCTTGATGAATTGAGTGGTTCTATTATGTTCTCTAAAGTTGATTTGCGTAGTGGTTACCACCAGATTCGTATGAAATTAGGAGATGAATGGAAAACAGCGTTTAAAACTAAGTTCGGCTTATATGAGTGGTTAGTAATGCCCTTTGATTTAACTAATGCACCTAGTACTTTCATGAGACTGATGAACGAAGTTTTACGTGCTTTTATTGGACGTTTTGTGGTGGTATACTTTGATGATATTCTGATTTATAGCAAATCTTTGGAGGAACATTTGGATCATTTACGTGTTGTTTTCAATGCTTTACGAGATGCACGTTTGTATGGTAATCTTGAGAAGTGCACCTTTTGCACCAATCGAGTTGCGTTTCTTGGCTATGTTGTTACTGCGCAGGGAATTGAAGTTGATCCAGCCAAGATTGAGGCAATTGAGAGTTGGCCGCAGCCAAAGACGGTCACATAAGTGAGGAGTTTTCTTGGCCTCGCTGGTTTCTATAGGCGCTTTGTGAAAGATTTTGGATCCATTCTTTGCGCCGCTGAATGAACTTACAAAGAAGGATGTGCCCTTTGTGTGGGGCGATGCACAACAAGACGCCTTCATGATTCTGAAAGATAAGTTAACACATGCTCCATTACTCCAACTTTCTGATTTCAATAAGACTTTTGAGCTTGAATGTGATGCTAGTGGAATTGGTTTGGGAGGTGTGCTATTACAAGAGGGCAAACCTGTTGCATATTTTAGTGAAAAATTGAGTGGGCCTAGTCTGAACTATTCTACTTATGATAAAGAATTATATGCGCTGGTCCGGACATTAGAAACTTGGCAACATTATTTATGGCCTAAAGAATTTGTTATACATTCTGATCATGAATCTTTGAAGCATATTCGTAGTCAAGCTAAGTTGAATCGTCGCCATGCAAAGTGGGTTGAGTTTATAGAGTCTTTTCCTTATGTTATCAAACACAAAAAGGGTAAAGATAATGTTATTGCTGATGCTTTGTCGCGCCGTTATACTATGCTATCTCAACTTGACTTCAAGATTTTTGGATTAGAAACCATAAAGGAACAATACTTGCTTGATGCTGATTTTAAAGATGTGTTGCTGAATTGTAAAGATGGTAGAACATGGAACAAATTCGTCCTCAATGATGGATTTGTGTTCCGTGCTAACATGCTATGCATCCCAGATGGTTCCGTTCGTCTTTTATTGTTACAGGAGGCGCATGGAGGAGGATTGATGGGTCACTTCGGTGTGAAGAAGACGGAGGATGTACTTGCTGCACACTTCTTTTGGCCACGTATGCGTTGAGATGTTGAGAGATTTATGGCACGCTGCACTACATGTCAAAAAGCTAAGTCTCGACTTAATCCACATGGTTTATATATGCCTCTTCCTGTTCCTAGTGTACCGTGGGAGGATATTTCTATGGATTTCGTTTTGGGTTTGCCTCTGCATACGTAAGGAGGGATAGTATCTTTGTTGTTGTGGATAGGTTTTCTAAGATGGCACACTTTATTCCATGTCACAAAACTGATGATGCTACACATGTTGCTGATTTGTTCTTTCGCGAAATTGTGCGTTTACATGGTGTGCCAAATACTATTGTTTCTGATCGTGATACTAAATTTCTTAGCCACTTTTGGAGATGTTTATGGGCTAAGTTGGGGACTAAATTGCTGTTTAGTACTACATGTCATCCCCAAACTGATGGACAAACTGAAGTAGTAAATCGAACTTTGTCTACTATGCTGCGGGCTGTTTTGAAGAAGAACTTAAAATTGTGGGAAGAATGTTTACCTCATGTTGAATTTGCTTACAATCGTTCGCTGCATTCTACCACTAAGATGTGCCCGTTTGAGATTGTTTATGGTTTTGTACCACATGCACCTATTGATTTGTTGCCTTTACCATCTTCTGTGCAAAATAATTTGGATGCTACAGACCGTGCTGAATTGATACTAAAATTGCATGAGACTACTAAAGACAACATAGCACGCATGAATGCTAAGTATAAAATTGCTGGGGATAGAGGAAGAAAGCATGTTGTGTTTGATGTTGGTGATCTTGTTTGGTTGCATTTGCGCAAAGATCGTTTTCCTAAATTGCGCAAGTCTAAGCTAATGCCACGCGCTGCTGGTCCTTTTAAGGTGTTAGAGAAAATAAATGATAATGCATATAAACTTGAGCTTCCTGCAGAATTGGGTCCGGTTAGTCCTACATTTAACATTGCAGATTTGAAGCCTTACTTTGGTGAAGAAGAGGAGCTTTCGTCGAGGACGACTTCAATTCAAGAAGGGGGGCATGATGAGGACATCCCATCTCTTGATACAACCGCTGTACCTACAGCCACACAAATACAAGGACCAATCACTCGAGCTCGTGCCAAACAACTTAACTATCAGGTACTTTCGTTTCTTGGAACTATTCCTCACATACATGAGAATATGATGCTGCCTAAATCAGATATGTTTGTTACTCTTAGGAATGATGGACCAAGCATGGATGAGGAGGACAAGCATTGGAGCATGATCACGCATGGAGGAGATGGCAGCAAGCGTTTGAGGATTGAAGATGACGCCGCAAGTGGAGATTTCAGAACTTTGAAGCCACCATAAGAAGAGATGAAGACATGGACGAAATATAGAGTTTCCCACTTCATAATTTCGTCCATAGCATGTTATGGTGCTGCGTCACCTTTAGTTTTGGGCCAGGCCCATGTCATTTTCGCAGGAATTAAGTCAGCCACTTTTTAGAGTCCGTATTGAAGGGGGGAAAGGCCTTCTAGGGTTTGGTTCGACCACCATACGTATGGTTGGCCGAAATCCCACCTTTTTCTCCTTTAAATACCCCCATAGCCGTCACGTTTAGACTCGGATTTTGATTAGATTAAAAGTTAGCCATCGATGCAACTCTCGTGTACTTCTTTTGAGGCCAACGCCCAGAACAAGACCGACTATTCGGAATCCCACCTTATTCAATAAAGCTTTCATCTTTCATCCGCAATATTCTGATTGCATCATTAGTTCTTACTTGTTCTCGATTTCAGGTAGGAATTAAGACCCTCGCTGGTCAGGCTGATCGTGCATCCGCAAGATCAGTAACTCCCGGAGATTGTCCTAGCGATTGCATTGGCGCACGAGCTTTGCACGTGTAGTCGGATCGTCAAGCACGAACTCCACCAACAAATCGATCTATCCACGTCTCATCGAAAGATCGGACACCTTTGCCCTATCACTAACGGAGCTGCCTTCTTCCATCATGCAGCTGAAGAAGTGTTTCGATGCTTCATAGCATTCCACGGCCGCATGAGTTTCAAAGATAGTCTTCAACTCATTGATTAACTCATGTGGATCGTGGTGCTCAAAACGTTTTTGAAGATCGGCTTCCAGACTGCATAGGATGGCACACTGAACTTGAGAGTACCGAGTTTTCCGAGTCGCGTAAACATTCTTTACTTCATCGGTTTCAGTTTCTGCAGGAGGGTCACCTAGCGGTGCATCAAGCACATATTGCAGATTTCCGCCATTGAGGAAGATCCTCACATGACGGAACCAGTTGGTGAAGTTGCTACCGTTGCTCTTAAGCTTTTCTTTCTCTAGGAACTGGTTAAAATTGATTGAGGACGCCATATCTACAACATATTTGCAATAGTTTAGACTAATGTTTATGACAAATTGAGTTCAAATTTTAATTCAACATAATTAAAAACTAGGTGAACTCCCACTCAAAACAATATCCCTCGCATTGTCTTAGTGATCACACGAACCAAATCCACCACACCAAGTCCGATCATCACGAGACAAGATGTAACTTCAATGGCGAACACTCAAAGTGTTCATCATATCAATCATATGATTCATGCTCTACCTTTCGGTATCACGTGTTCCGAGACCATGTCTGTACATGCTAGGCTCGTCAAGGCCACCTTAGTATCCGCATGTGCAAAACTGTCTTGCACCCGTTGTATGCACTTGTTGAATCTATCACACCCGATCATCACGAGATGCTTCGAAACGACAAGTCTTGGCAACGGTGCTACTAAGGATGAACACTTTATTATCTTGATATTTTAGTGAGAGGGATCATCTTATAATGCTACCGTCGCGATCTAAGCAAAATAAGATGCATAAAAGGATTAACATCACATGCAGTTCATATGTGATATGATATGGCCCTTTTGTCTTTGCGCCTATGATCTTCATCTCCAAAGCACGGACATGATCTCCATCATCAACGGGCATGATCTCCATCATCGTCGGCGAAGCACCAAGGTCAATGGCGTCGTCTTCATGATTGTCCTCCATGTAGCAACTATTACAACTACTTTGAAATACTACTCAACATGAAATTTAAAGACAACCATAAGGCTCCTGCCGGTTGCCACAATACAATAATGATCATCTCATACATAGTCATCATCACATTATGGCCATATCACATCACCAAACCCTGCAAAAACAAGTTAGACGTTCTCTAATTTGGTTTGCATATTTTACGTGGTTTAGGGTTTTCGAGTAAGATCCAATCTACCTACGAACATGAACCACAACGGTGATACTAGTGTTGTCAATAGAAGAGTAAATTGAATCTTCACTATAGTAGGAGAGACAGACACCCGCAAAGCCACTTATGCAATACAAGTTGCATGTCGAGCGTGGAGCAAATCTCATGAACGCGGTCATGTAAAGTTAGCCCGAGCCGCTTCATCCCACTATGCCACAAAGATGCAAAGTACTCAAACTAAAGATAACAAAAGCATCAACGCCCACAAAACCATTGTGTTCTACTCGTGCAACCATCTATGCATAGACACGGCTCTGATACCACTGTAGGATAACGTAGCATAGAAAACAAAAAATTTCCTACCGCGAACACGAAATCCAAGCCAAGATGCAATCTAGAAGACGGTAGCAACGAGGGGATTGTCGAGTCTCACCCTTGAAGAGATTCCAAAGCCTACAAGATGAGGCTCTTTTTGCTGCGGTAGACGTTCACTTGCCGCTTGCAAAAGCGCGTAGAAGATCTTGATCACGGCGCCACGAACGGGCAGCACCTCCGTACTCGGTCACACGTTCGGTTGTTGATGAAGACGACGTCCACCTCCCCGTTCCAGCGGGCAGCGGAAGTAGTAGCTCCTCTTGAATCCGACAGCACGACGGCGTGGTGTCGGTGGCGGTGGAGAATCCCGGCGGAGCTTCGCTAAGCGTGCGGGGAAGAAGGAGGAGTGGGGCGGCTAGGGTTTGGGGAGAGGGGGGCGCCGGCCATCTAGGGGTGCGGCCACCTTGTGGTCTTTGGGTGGCCGGCCCCCTCCCCTTGGCCCCTCATTATATAGGTGGAAGCCCCAAGTGTTGGACTACAAGTCTCCGAATAAGACCCGAACCCAAAACCTTCCATGTGATAGGGAAACCCCTTCCATGTGGGGGGGTGGCCGGCCCCCATAGGGGAGTCCACTTGGGACTCCTCCCCCTTAGGGTTGGCCGGCCATGGGAGGTGGAGTCCCTCCGGGACTCCACCTTCCTTAGTGGTTTGTTCCGGACTTTTCTAGAACCTTTCATAGAACCTTCCAGATCATTTTAAATCACATAAAATGACTTCCTATATATGAATCTTGTTCTCCGGACCATTCCGGAACTCCTCGTGATGTTCGGGATCTCATCCGGGACTTCGAACAAATATTCGAACTCCATTCCATATTCAAGTTCTACCATTTCAACATCCAACTTTAAGTGTGTCACCCTACGGTTCGCGAACTATGCGGACATGGTTGAGTACTCACTCCGACCAATAACCAATAGCGGGATCTGGAGATCCATAATGGCTCCCACATATTCAACGATGACTTAGTGATCGAATGAACCATTCACATACGATACCAATTCCCTTTGTCACGCGATATTTTACTTGTCCGAGGTTTGATCATCGGTATCACTCTATACCTTGTTCAACCTCGTCTCCTGACAAGTACTCTTTATTCGTACCGTGGTATGTGGTCTCTTATGAACTTATTCATATGCTTGCAAGACATTAGACGACATTCGACCGAGAGGGCCCAGAGTATATCTATCCGTCATCGGGATGGACAAATCCCACTGTTGATCCATATGCCTCAACTCATACTTTCCGGATACTTAATCACACCTTTATAACCACCCATTTACGCAGTGGCGTTTGATGTAATCAAAGTACCTTTCCGGTATAAGTGATTTACATGATCTCATGGTCATAAGGACTAGGTAACTATGTATCGAAAGCTTATAGCAAATAACTTAATGACGTGATCTTATGCTACGCTTAATTGGGTGTGTCCATTACATCATTCATACAATGATATAACCTTGTCATTAATAACATCCAATGTTCATGATTATGAAACTAATCATCTATTAATCAACAAGCTAGTTAAGAGGCTTACTAGGGACTCATTTGTTTGTTTACATAACACACATGTATCCATGTTTCGATTAATACAATTATAGCATGGTATATAAACATTTATCATAAACATGAAGATATATATAATAACCACTTTTATTATTGCCTCTTGGGCATATCTCCAACAATTCTCTGGATGAAAATCTTGCTCGACTTCCGTCGGTGTTGGTGACGACGTCACTGTTGGGTGTCGTTCGCCTTGTTGAAGGCGTCACTGAGGAGATCGTGCACCTCTCCCACTCCTGGTTCTTGTCTTTGGGTGAAAACCTAAATTCGCTTGTCGGATTGGCGATGGCGGCATCCTCGATGTCGCGATTTCGTTGGAAGCATCGTTTTGGAGACTTAGTACTGATGGGAGCACCTGGACTGCGGTCAAGCGGTTGGCCGAGCACTATCAATGGGGGACGTTCTTGGAGTCTGTGGTGATCGTGGGGTTGCCTCGTGGTGGCGATAGCAAAAGCACTCTCGACATGCAGACGGCGTCAGACGAGTCCTGTTTTCCGCCCTCTCAAGACCGGAGCGGCACATGCCGCCTCCCTTCGGTTATGTCTTCTCTCTCTGGTGTAGTTGAAGCCGACGAACAAGCTCGTGGCAATTGTGATCGATGCGACATGATGGGAGTGGCCTTGGTGCCGTTGCAATGAAGTCGAAGTCGTCGCATCGTAAGCACGATGGATGATGTTCGGTGACGCTGCTTGCCCCGGTGGTGTGCTTTTCTGTTTGTTTCGCTCCTAGCCTTCCTGGCGTCCTTTATGTCTAACGGTGCTTCTGTTGATGTAAAGGTTTTCGCTCGGTTTTCCTTAAATAAACTGAGCAGTTTTTGGTCTCTGTACCTTTTTCTTCTAATGAATTGAACACATCAGCTCTCCTGCTGTTATAAAAAAAACCTATAAGAGAAACTCAATGTAACCATTAGTCCATAGGGATTGTCATCAATTATAAAAACCACACATGGGGCTCCATGCTCTTTTCAATATCCCACATTTTGGTAATTGGTGACAATATCTTTGAGAGACTTGAATTTATTGCATATATTGGAAATCAAAGCCTAGTGGAGTTTCCTCTAAATATTCAACCATGCAAAGTAACAACAAGATGCAAAGTATGAAAGACAAACTCTTAAGAACAAAAAAACATAAAACCAACTCCCTTAAACCCTCGAAACTTATCCCGCAGTGACACCAATTGCCAAAATAGGTGGAAATTTAGAAGGCTAATATAGTTAGAGTTCTTCCACAAAGTGTGCATTTTTCATAATATGTGTGGAATCAAATGATACTCGAAAGAAATAAAACTATATTGAGGATCAAAGATTGCAAAAGGATAAAGAGGTGAAGAAGCTTCAACAAATGAATCAAACAATCAAATGAACTAACAAACCAAATGAAAGATATTATGATAAGATCGAAAAGAGTGTTATAAGTAACGTGCGGAAGCTTCCCAAGGTTTACGCACAAAATAGACAATTTGGATTAGAATATAAGGTGCATAAACATGGAATCATCACTCCTACAATATCATTCAAAGCAAAAAAATACCAAGTAAAATAAAATATTATGCTAACCACAAAGGAGTGTTTTACATAAAATTACGATGCTCTAGTCTGAGCAGCTAGAAGTATTGAAGATGAAGATTTGGAAGACGAAGAACCTATATGCGTCCATGATGCATGTCCATCACTTGTAGTCACAGAAGTCTCGAACACTCAAGCACAACCACGTGAAGATCAAAAATGCAACATATTCTAAACTAGAGCCGGCATCAACGAAAAATCAATCAAGGTCATAATTAATGGATGGAGTTGTCGTATGTGATGATGTCGTCAATCTTAAGTAGAGTATGTTGTGCCATGTTCAATTAACGTGATATAATGATGTCGCCAATCATAAATTCGAATACCTTTGTTTTTTGAAGATACTTGTAAAAATAAAATGTGCACGCGTGTCGGGTTAGTAAACGTTTCCGTCTGTATTGTGTTTCTAGAAGAAGAAGAAAAGAAAAACCCTCCTACTGGGCACTTGGGACGTTTGCGTCGGGTGCACGCAGCATTTCACTGGGAATCAGTCACGAAAATCGAAACAAAAGCACAAAACCAAGGTGCCAACAGAAGTTGCTAGACGCACCCATACCGGAAACCCCGCAACCACCAGCAAATCCCAGTCAGATCGATCCCCTGCGGGCTGCGGCGAGTCCATCCATGGATCCGTCCGACGCCGCGCGGCGCTCCGCTGAGCGATGGATGGGCGTGGCCGAGAAGTTGCTCATGGCGCGGGACGTCGAGGGCTGCAAGCAGTTCGTCTCCCAGGCCCTCGACGACGACCCACGCGCCACCGGCGCCGACGACCTGCTCGCCGCCGCCGACGCCCTCCTCGCCGCCCAGCGCCGCCGCCTCCCCTCCGGGATCCCCGACCCCTACGCCGTTCTTGGCCTCGACTCCGCGCTCCCGGCCTCCCGCGACCCAGACGTCGTCCACGCACACTACCGCCGCCGCTCCTTCCTGCTGAATCGATCCCACCCCGACCGCCCCTGCTCTCTCGCCTTCGCCGACGCCGCCCGCCTCGTCGCGGAAGCCTGGGCCTTTCTCTCGGACCCTCTCCGCAAAGCCTCCCTCGACTCCGACCTCGTTGCCGCTGTAGCCGCCAAAGCCGCAGCAGCTCGCGCGCCCACTCCCTCTCCCGAGAAGCAGCCGCCGCCGCCGCCGCCACAACCATCTCCACAGCCAGCCTCGTCACCGCCTGCTCGCCAGCCACGGCAGGCGGCAACGGCGTCGCCGCCAGCAAAGCGCGGCCGTCCACCGCGCGCCGCCAAACCGCAGCAGCCGCCTCCGGAGCACCAGCAGGAGGCGGAGGCGCCGAATGCGCCGCCCTTCTGGACGGCCTGCACGTCCTGCTGCCACGTGCACCAGTACGACCGCTCCTACGAGGCGTGCACTGTGCTTTGCCCCAGCTGCCGGCGGCCGTTCTTAGCCACGGCGATGTCCACACCGCCACCTATCGTGCCGGGTACCGACATGTACTACTGCTCCTGGGGCTTCTTTCCCATGGGGTTCCCGGGAGGCCCTGCGTTTGCTGGACCGGCGAATTCTCCGATGCAGCTGCCGCCCGCTTCTCTGGGGTTTTATCCGATGGGGCCATACTTGCCATTGCCAGCTCAAGCTGGCGTTGTGGAAGGCAATGTGGCTGTTCAAGCTGGCCTTGTGGAAGGCAATGTGGCTGCTCAAGCTGGCGCGGTGGAAGGCAATGTGGCTGCTCAAGCTGGCGTTGTGGAAGGCAATGTGGCTGCTCAAGCTGGCGTTATGGAAGGCAATGTGGCTGGTGGTGTTGACAGTGAGGCTGCTGTCAGTGCCACTGAGACAACGGCAGCGCCGGTGGCGCCATTGCCAGCAAAGCCCACTCATGTAAAGGTCGGGGCAAAGAAGCGAGGGCGGCCCAAAGGCAGCAAGAATAAGAATGTGGTGATTGAGATCAATTAGGATTAAGTTTTAGAGCTTCTACCATGATGGAGTGGTGAATTAGGTACGTTGCGACTGTACTGAACTCCATCATCTGTTGTAAACTGATATTCAGGGCAGCTACGCCCTTCATTTTTGTTCATGAATAATTTTCCTATTTCCTTTTGTTCAGAAGCTTAGCCTAGTGGTTTGTTGAGTTGACCTATGGTAGATTTGTTCACATTGTACAGTACATTGTAGATGTTATATGTTGTCTAGACTCTAGATGCACCCCCATCCAGATATGATGTTGTAACTTGTAGGATCATCAGATGGATAATTCCCTCGGCAAGATGTACATTAGAAATGTCAACCTGTTCCTCGTTTTGTACATTTGATTGCAAAATGTATAATATAAATGACATTGCTTTGCATTGTTAAATCCATAAATTTCTGAGCTCAGTATATGATATCTGACATTGGTGGAAAGACCTGGCAATTGTGCTGGTGAGTGGTATTTCCGTTGAATGGAATTGGCTCGGCTCAACCAGAAGTTCGGAACATCCTATAGGAATACCTTTCTGAAAATTGTCCATTTGGAACACTGATTGTTAAGATAGTAGCACTGATCAAGCACAACGACCTGGTGGAGTACATCATTTGGATTCCCGGGCTTGATCGTTGATATGAACTTGTAATTGGATCAATATTAGTCAGTTTATTTAGAATAATATTAATGATGATTCTTTTTTGCGAGAATATTAATCAGGGTTTTGACTTCGAGGGTACCCAAAAGTTTGCCGCTCTTTGCGAAAAGGTTAGCTTGGTGCATCTTCAATCTTCAGGAGGGGGTTGCTGACACCATCACCTGGATGCTATATTATGCTAAACCTGGATAGCTCCTACATTGCTATTCCAGCCTAAAAGGACGACAATTTGCTGGAATCACTGGATCGGAGAGCAACTGTCTGGAAGATTTTCGGCACCACTTAAGTGCAAGTTCTTCGTTGGCAGATCATGCATAACGGTACTTGGAAAGCTGATCAGCTTCAACCCCTTGGTTGGCCCACCTATGGACTCTGTTAAGCTTTGCAAGGGAAGAACAAGAATTGGCGTACCAACTTTTCTTCTAATGTAGGTATGTCATCAGGATTAGGAGAGCGGGGTTGAGTTATCCCACCCTTCATGAGATCCATCTCAAGCTCTGGAGCAATTAGCAACCGGCGAAAATATGTTGGATTGAGACGGTTGGATCAGAGAGAAATCATTGAAAATGGCTAGCCTCTCTCTTCGTGCTGGAATATATGGGACTAATGAAGCCTGGAAAATCGATTAGGATTAAGACTTTTGGCTTCTACGACAATGGAATAGCAAATTAGGTACGTTGCGACTGAACTGAACTCCATCGTCTGTTGTAAGCTGATGTTCAGGGCAGCTACGCCCTTCATTTTTGTTCATGAATAATTTTCTTATTTCCTTTCGTTGAGAAGCTTAGCCTAGTGGTTTGTTAAGTTGACCTATGGTAGATTTGTTTCCATGATGTGCTTTGTCTAGACTCCAGATGCACCCCCATCCAGATATGATGCTGTAACTTGTAGGATCATCAGATGGACAGTTCCCTCGGCAAGATGTACATTAGAAATGTCAACCTGTTCCTGGTTTTGTGCATCTAATTGAAAATGTACAATATAAATGAAAATACCTTTCTGAATTTGGAACATCCTATGGGGAATGTCTTTCTCAAAATGTAACCTGTCCTGGCAATAATATCAACCAGAAGTTCGGAGCATCCTATGGGAATATCTTTCTGAAAATTCCCATCTCAGTATATAGGATGCCGAACCATCAAGTTTAAAGAAGCTATTGTAGCCTGAAACCCGAAGTGTAGCCCGAGCTGCACATATTCTTTATTTTTCAAAATTCAAAAACAGCATTTTAAGATTTAAGGTATTTCTTGTAAACCCTAAACCCTTGCTTTCTTGTAAAACTCCTTAATCAATAGAATGGGCAAAGCTTTTGCCCACGTTTCAAAAAAAGAATATGGTGAAAAGATAGAAAATGTTTTTTAGGTTTTTCTTTTCTTCAAAATGCGAGTGTTACATTTGTCCGCACTCCTATTGTAGCAACATGTTAGGCCATGGACAGTGCATATAGTAAAGCTAGAAAATACAGTGTCTTGAACATGTGTGCTCTGCTCCCACTGTTGTGCGAAACAATCATGTGGCCACGATGAATGGCTAAGACAACGTGGCAAAATTAGGGAACTAATTATCATGTTTGGCTCTTTGCCATATGTTCAGTGGAACCTACGATTCACGGATGATCAAATCAGCAATAATCACATGAGCCTAATACGCCTGGGGAGTAGCTGTAGAAAAGAACTGCATGTGATTCATCAGATATCAATATATACGGCACAGCCTAGAACAGGTTAAGGCAGAAAACGTGCTAGGGACCAAAATACAGATTCCTAAGACTTCCAAGGGTACAATAAACATTTCACCTACCAAGCTTCAACGAAACAGAAGAAAGCCAGGGACCAAAGTTTAATTTCAAAGAATTGGCAAGGGCCGCGCGAACGCGTACCCCCTCTACCACAAATTACGACGTTCACTCTCCCACTTGGGGAGATGATAAGCCAACGCATCCACCAAGTGCAATGTGGACCATTGACCTAGGCCACGAGCCTTGCTGATCGCTCCTAGACCCCGTCCAGGTAAGTAATTTGCAAGGTGGGCAGGGGCGCTGCTTATATAGGCTCGTCGCTCGCCCGAACCAGCGTCAGGAACCGAGGTGGGACTAAACATCAGGAACGCTGCGTACGCTGAGTCGCTAGTGTAGCGGGAGCGCCACTTCCTTGTTTCCTGGGCCGGTTGTTTTCTGGAGGCCCACAGAGATTCAGCCCAGCCCGGTTTAAGAATCAACAATGGCCCGCTCCTTTTGCAGTGATCAATCAAAGGCATCGTACCTCATGGTTGTTCACGAGGTTCTTGCTCAATTTTTTCTAGACTAGAAAAATGAACTATCCTAACGGGAGCTCAAAATCTCAAATCATCCTACCTAGGGGTGGGCGTTCGGTCATGACCGAAAATTGGGTTTTTGTATTTCGGTCTATTTTAAATTCGGTCAGAAAAAAATGAAGACCGAAATATACTTGTTACTTTTACTACCCGACAAATTCGGGTACCTAATAATTCGGGTTCGGGTTCGGTCACGACCGAACAGTGTGGCCGACGTTGTCAATGCAAAACTTAGACATTATTTAGTAAAAGGTTGGCAACATTTTAGATGTATTTAGGATGTTTTTTTTCATTTCATATATTATTATCAATTGGCACGAATAAATGTTCAACAATCTAAACAAAAATGTAACAACGCTAGAGAAGTTTATGAACATTCAACGATATCACATCTCACGCATATCACAAAATCTAAAGATTGGGACAGTTTTACGTAAAATTCGGTCAGTTCGGTCTATTCGGTTACTTAGAACAAAATGACCGAATTTACCAAACTTAATTCGGTCTATAAAATTTTCTACCCAATATTTTATCGGTTATTTCGGTCTCGGTCTTTTCGGGTTCGGTCTCGGTCTTTTCGGTTTCGGTCTTCGGTCATCGGTTTTTTTGCCCACCGTGAATCCTACCGTGCCATATGTGATATTGCACTCGGTGCTACTGGCCCACAGATTGAAGAAACGAAGAGTCAAGATCGCAAGAGCAAACCCTTCTACAACACCAGCTTCCGTGCCCAAAAATTCAAAATGCATACCAAGAAGTACACATTGATTTTGAATGAATTTATGTCGACCGGTTCGGACACAAACACACCTATAGGCATATTTCTTCTACTTGCATCTTGTTTTAAACCCTGTATGTTAAAATAATGGTCTACATTAGTCAACGGATAAGGTTATTTAGCCTTCATTGAACATGGTGGCTTGTTCTCCTATTGTTTTGTTATACAATAGAAATATGTTCAACCAGGGCGCCACACAATATAAATTCTACCCCGTACCATATTTGGCATTTATGTTCAATCGGAAGCATCAGCGTTGAGCATGAAAATTGATCATCTCCTCAAGACAAACTATTCCATCCGTCGCAAAAAAAAGTTGTCACCGAATCTATCTAAATTTGTACGCGATTTAGAGTGTAGATACATTTAAATTAGGAAAATTTATGATCTCTATTTTGAAAAGGAGGGACTAGAAAACTTGGTGGCTTGTAGATGATCTCACGTTACATCCGAGCATACCATGACGTCCGATATCCTCACAAGCTTCCTAGTTGATGAAGAGAGGAAACATCCATTGCAACTCCTTCATATGACCACGAAGGAAAATGCAAGATAAATGCATATGTGTGGCAACAATATCACAAAGAAACATGCAAAATGAAATGCACATGCATAGTCATCGATAGAAATGCCACACGGAGGTGTGTTACGAACTTGCTCCATTTCTCCACTCCATCGGCTACAACATGCCTTGATCACATCCCACTGGCATTGTAGTGATTAGACCGGTGTAGCAACGCGAGGCATGAGCTTGAAAATTTTATCTTCGATTCGATGTCACTTCCCGGTTTGGTCACCGTCGTGCACCGCATCGATGGACACTTATGACCATGCCCACACCAAGCAAGTGTCTTCGATCTCGGTGTAGTTCACGACTCTCTTCTTCATTGACAAACACCGACGTCCTTATCTTTCGGGGCATCGGTCGCGGCCGTCGGTGGGCCGAGGTGAGGAATGACCCGCTTATTGTTCGCGCCATCATCTGGCTTCTTCCATGACACCCCCATCTTTAGCCGCGTTCGAGGAACGATGAAAGAACATTTCCCGCCCTTTTGGGTTTTGTGTGTTTGATGTCAACACAGGTACAAGTTTATGTGTGTTGATGTATACAGGTACATGATTTGATACTACTGATACGTCCATTTTGTATCACTATTTTATATCATAATTTACTGTTATTCATTGATATATTTCATATTTAGAGATGATACTTATGTTATTTTATCTATTTTGCATGTTTCATGATTATTGGAGGATCATTCACCGGAGTCAGGATTCTGCTGGAAAAAGCACCGTCAGAATGCAATATTTCTGGAGATCAACAATTGACGGAAATTACACTGAAGATCTTATTCTTCCAGAAGAATGAGCCAGTCAAAAGGAGGAGCCGAGGAGGGCCGCCATGGGCCCCCCCATAGGCCGGCGCGGGCCCTGGCCTGGCCGCGCCGCCTTGTGGGGAGGGGGCCCACAGCCCCCTTCGGCCGCCTCTCTTTCGCGTACTTCTTCTCCCCGAAAACCTAAGCTCCAGAGAATAATCACGAAGAGACATAGCCGCCTCTGCGGGGCGGAAAACACCAGAGAGAAAAGAGCTCTCCGGCATGCTGAAATCCGCCGGGGAAATTCCCTCCCGGAGGGGGAAATCGACGCCATCATCACCGTCATCGAGCTGGACTTCATTGGGATCATCATCACCATCATCTCCAGCACCGTCACCGTCATCTCCACCGCTGCACCTCGTCACCGCTGTAACATCTAGGGTTGAATCTTGATTGTTTGGTAGGGGAAACTCTCCTGGTATTGATTACTCCTTGTTATTGATGCTATTGAGTGAAACTATTGAACCAAGGTTTATGTTCAGATTGTTATTCATCATCATATCACCTATGATCATGTTCCATATGATTTCTCGTGAGTAGTTCGTTTAGTTCTTGAGGACATGGGTGAAGTCTAAATGTTAGTAGTGAACTATGTTGATTAATATTCAATGGTATGATATTTAAGTTGTGGTGTTATTCTTCTAGTGGTGTCATGTGAACGTCGACTACATGATACTTCACCTTTATGGGCCTAGGGGAATACATCTTGTATTCGTTTGCTAATTGTGGGGTTGCCGGAGTGACAGCAACCTGAACCCCCGTTGGTATATCGATGCAGGAGGGATAGCAGGATCTCAGAGTTTAGGGCTGTGGTTAGATTTATCTTAATTACTTTCTTGTATTTGCGGATGCTTGCAAGGGGTATAATCACAAGTATGTATTAGTCCTAGGAAGGGCGGTGCATTAGCATAGGTTCACCCACACAACACTTATCAAAACAATGAAGATTAATCAGCTATATGAAGCGAAAGCACTAGACTAAATTCCCGTGTGTCCTCAAGAACGTTTGGTCATTATAAGTAAACAAACCGGCTTGTCCTTTGTGCTAAAAAGGATTGGGCCACTCGCTGCAGTTATTACTCTCGCATTTTACTTACTTGTACTTTATTCATCTGCTATATTAAACCCCCCTGAATACTTGTCTGTGAGCATTTACAGTGAATCCTTCATCGAAACTGCTTGTCAACACCTTCTGCTCCTCGTTAGGTTCGACACTCTTATTTATCGAAAGTACTACGATACACCCCTATACTTGTGGGTCATCAAGACTATTTTCTGGCGCCGTTGCCGGGGAGTGAAGCGCTATTGGTAAGTGGAATTGGTAAGGGAAACTTTTACTGTACGTGCTGATTTTACTTCTGTCTGCTGCTATAATTCATTATGGAGAGATCTTCTCTTGAATTCCTATTTGGAAAATCTACTACTACTGCAAAGGTAGTGGATGAGGTGCCAGGTGAGAAAGAGGTTCCATACAAAATACCTATGAAAATTATTGAACGTGTTGTGGATAACCGCTATGAAGGGGATGGAACAGTCCATCCTGGAGATCATTTACTGTTTTTACATGAATTATGCGGGTTATTCAAGTGTGCAGGTATTGCTATGGATGAAGTTAGGAAGAAACTATTCTCTATATCGCTGTCTGGTAAAGCGGCGCATTGGTATAAATTGCTGAAGAATGGGGATTCTCTTGATTGGAAGGATATTGTGCCTCTATTTTATTCAAAATTCTATTCTCCAAGTGAAATTCACAAAGATCGGAACCGCATATATAATTTCTGGCCTCATCATGGAGAGAGTATTGCCCAAGCATGGGGGAGATTGAAGTCTTTAATGCTCAAATGCCCCATTCATGAGCTTCCTGGTAATATTATCATTGATAATTTCTATGCAAGACTTTCTTTTCAAGATAAAACCTTGCTGGATACTACTTGTTCTGGATCATTTACACGCAACAAAGAAGAGTTTAAAAGGGACCTTCTTGATCGGATTCAGGAGAATACTGAAGGATGGGAGAACGACAAAGATAGAGAGTCAGTATAAATTATGATTATGAATGCATTGAAACTTTTATGGATACTGATAAATTTCGTAATATGAGTGCTGCTTATGGTCTTGACTCTCAAGTTGTTGCAAATTTTTATAAAGCTTTTGCCTCTCATTTTGAATTGCCTAGGAAGAATTTTGATAAGTATCATGAACCGTACAAAGATAAAACTGATTCATCTATAAATAAATATGCTGTAATTGAAACTGTTGATCATATTCTTCCTGAAGCTTATATTGAAAAAACTCCTTTCCCTGTTAAAATGAAGGAGTATTCTGTTATAACTAGTGCGGTTAATAAAAGTGCAAAGAAACCTATAGAACCTAAAGAACAAATAAAGGTTGAACCTGCTATTGCAATAGTTAAGGATTTTGTGACTGGAAATGTAGAAGATGGTCATATTATTTTCTGTGAAGATGCTTCTAATATTGTTTCGCATCCTAATAAGTCTAGGAAAGCCAGTGTTCCTATGCTCTCTGTTAGAATTGGTGATCATTGTTATTATGGTTTATGCGACATTGGTGCAAGTATTAGTGCCATACCTTATGAGCTTTATACGGAGATCATGCATGAAATTGGTTCTTGTGAACTTGAAGATATTGATGTGGTTATTCGGTTAGATAATAGAGAAACTATCTCTCCTATTGGTATTGTTCGAGATGTGGAAGTTCTATGTGGTAAGATTAAATATCCTGCTGACTTTTTGGTACTTAGTTCTGCTGCTAGTAAGTCTTGTCCTATTATTTTTGGTAGACCTTTTCTAAATACTTGTGGAGCTGTTATAGATTGCAAGAAGGAAAAAATTGTGACTAAATTTGCTGGTGAATCTTATGAGTTTAATTTCTCTAAATTTTCCAAAACTCCTTATAAAGCTGATTTGCCTAATAATGATTTTAGAGTTGAACAGTGTGCGTCTATTGCTCTTGCTCCTAATAATCCTTTGCAGCAACATTTGGAGGATAGTGAGAGTGAAGTTTTTAGGGAAGAAAGGAATGATCTTGATGAAATTTTCCTTTGTCAACCTATTCTTAAACATGACTTGCCGGTTGAAGATCTAGGTACAACACCACCACCAAAGGAAGATCTTGTTTTTGATTTAAAACTGTTGCCTAATAATCTTAAGTATGCTCATATTGATGATAAGAAAATATATCCTGTTATTATTAGTTCTAAGCTTTCAGATTTTGAGGAAGAAAGGTTATTGGAAATATTGAAGAAACACCGAGGAGCTATTGGCTACACTCTTGATGATTTTTCTCCCTCTATTTGCCAACATGCCATCAATATGGAAGATGATGCAAAGCCTGTTGTTAAACATCAGTGTCGTTTAATTCCTAAGATGAAGGATGTGGTAAGAAATGAGGTATTGAAACTTCTTGAAGCAGGTATTATATATCCTATTGCTGATAGTAGATGGGTCAGTCCTGTGCATTGTGTTCCTAAGAAAGGAGGAATGACTGTTGTGCCTAATGATAATGATGAGCTCATCCCTCAAAGAGTAGTTGTAGGGTATAGAATGTGCATTGATTATCGAAAAGTTAATAAGGTTACTAAGAAAGATCATTACCCTTTACCCTTTATTGATCAAATGTTAGAAAGGTTGTCTAAAATACTCATTTTTGCTTTCTTGATGGTTATTCTGGGTTCTCACAAATTGCTGTTAAAACTAAAGATCAAGAGAAAACCACTTTCACTTGTCCCTATGGAACTTATGCTTATAGACGTATGCCTTTTGGTTTATGTAATGCTCCTGCTACTTTTCAAAGATGCATGTCTGCTATTTTTCATGGTTTTTGTGAGAATATTGTAGAGGTATTCATGGATGATTTTTCTGTCTATGGGAATTCTTTTGATAATTGCTTGCGAAACCTTGATAAAGTTTTGCAGAGATGTGAAGAAACTAACCTTGTTCTTAATTGGGAGAAATGCCACTTTATGGTTAATGAAGGAATTGTATTGGGATATAAAATTTCCGAGAGAGGTATTGAAGTTGATAGAGCTAAAGTTGAAACAATTGAGAAGATGCCCTATCCTAGGGACGTTAAAGGTATTCGTAGTGTTCTTGGTCATGCTGGGTTTTATAGGAGATTTATTAAAGATTTCTCCAAGATTTCAAAACCTCTTACTAATCTCCTTCAAAAAGATGTACCTTTTGTTTTTGATGATGATTGTAAGGAAGCTTTTGAAACTCTAAAGAAAGCCTTAACAACTGCTCCTGTAGTTGAACCTCCTGATTGGAATTTACCTTTTGAAATTATGTGTGATGCTAGTGATTTTGCTGTAGGCGCTGTTCTTGGACAACGAGTAGATAAAAAATTGAATGTTATTCATTATGCTAGCAAAACTCTTGATGCTGCTCAAAGAAATTATGCTACAACTGAAAAAGAATTATTAGCTGTAGTGTTTGCTTGTGACAAGTTTAGATCCTATATTGTTGATTCAAAAGTCACAATTCATACTGATCATGCTGCAATTAGGTACCTTATGGAAAAGAAAGATGCTAAGCCTAGGCTTATTAGATGGGTGCTTCTTTTGCAAGAATTTAATTTACATATTATAGATAGGAAAGGTGCTAATAATCCTGTTGTTGATAATTTGTCTAGATTGGAAAATATTGCTTATGATCCTGTTCCTGTTAATGATAGTTTTCCAAACGAACAATTGGCTGTAATAAAGGTGAGCTCGCGAGATAGTCCTTGGTACGCTGATTATGCTAACTTTATTGTTTCCAAGTACTTGCCTCCAACCTTTTCAGCTCAGCAAAGGAGGAAATTCTTTTATGACTTGAGGCATTATTTTTGGGATGACCCACACTTATATAAAGAAGGAGTGGATGATATTATGCGAAGATGCGTCCCAGAATATGAACAACAAGAGATATTGAGTAAGTGTCATGGTAGTGTTTATGGAGGACATCACGCCGGAGATAGAACCGCGCAAAAAGTTCTACAGTCAGGTTTCTATTGGCCAACTCTCTTCAAAGATGCAAGAAAGTTTATTTTATCTTGTGATGAATGTCAAAGGGTTGGTAATATCTCCAGACGCAATGAAATGCCTATGAACTATACTCTTGTTATTGAACCATTCGATTGTTGGGGGTTTGACTTCATGGGACCTTTCCCTTCTTCAGAAGGTAACACTCATATACTTGTCGTTGTTGATTATGTTACTAAATGGGTGGAAGCCATACTCACAAAAAGTGCTGATGGTGAGACCTCTTTAAGAATGCTTTTAGATATTATTTTTCCTAGATTTGGGGTTCCTAGATATCTTATGACTGATGGAGGTTCTCATTTTATTCATGGTGGTTTTAGAAAAACTCTTGCTAAGTATGGTATTAATCATAGGATTGCTTTCGCTTATTATCCTCAAACTAGTGGGCAAGTAGAATTATCAAATAGAGAGATTAAATCTATCTTGCAAAAGACTGTTAATAAATCTAGAAAGAACTGGGCTAGTAAATTGAAGGAAGCACTATGGGCTTATAGAACTGCTTATAAAAATCCCATGGGTATGTCACCTTATAAAATGGTTTATGGGAAAGCTTGTCATTTACCTTTAGAATTAGAGCACAAAGCTTATTGGGCTGTAAGAGAACTAAATAAAGATCATAAACTTGCCGGTAAGAAGAGATTGCTACAATTGAGTTCTCTAGATGAATGGAGAAGTGAAGCTTATGAAAATGCTAAACTCTTTAAAGAGAAAGTTAAGAAATGGCATGATAGAAGAATTATCAAAAGAGAATTTAATGTTGGAGATAAAGTCCTATTGTATCGGTCTCGTCTCAGATTTTTTTGCAGGGAAATTACTCTCAAAATGGGAAGGACCATATGTCATTGTGGAGGTGTATCGTTCAGGGGCAATTAAAATTAGTTCTCTGCAAGGAGATGCCACACAAGTGGTGAATGGACAAAGACTCAAGCATTATATCTCTGGTGATTCTTATAATGAAGATGTTGATGTTATTCAAGTGGTAACTCCGGAAGCTTTCATCAAAGGCCAAATTGACAGTTCTGCAGAGTTCGA
Organism: Lolium perenne; assembly: GCF_019359855.2. NCBI lineage: Eukaryota > Viridiplantae > Streptophyta > Magnoliopsida > Poales > Poaceae > Lolium > Lolium perenne. The sequence continues at coordinate 120,759,270 of NC_067250.2, read as the reverse complement.
CTTTGAATAGGTAACAATACTGGTAATAAAAAGTCCGCGTTTAACTTTCCGAACAATGTTTTTGCTATTTTCGGAAAATATGAAAAATTACGAGATCGAAACGGAGTGGAGGAGACGCACGAGGGCGTGCCCCCATAGGCTGGCGCGGGCCCCAGCCTAGCCGCGCCGCCCTATGAGGACGGCCCCTCGGTGTCCCTCTCCGACTCTGGTTCGACCTGGTACTTTCCTTTTGTCGTGAAAATTTCTGCTATATAATCCCCCGGACCCCTGGAGGTCCGTGTATCGTTTTCTCGTCGCGTTTGGTTTCGAGCTGTTTTCTGCCAGGATTTGCGTCGGATCTAGAGCCAGCATGTCTTCGTCGGGAACTCCGAAGGACAGCTTCTTTGAGGACGTCGTCAACCCGTACATGAACGAGCTGAAGATGCACCCCAAGGAATTGCTGCTCGTAGTTGGAGAGTTGCAGATTGAAGATGTCCGGGGTCCTAAAGGAGAAGGAAGTTTGGAGGACAGGATGGAGAAATTAGAACAAGAGGTCTTCAACTACAAGAAGATGGCTGAGCGTGAAGTGGACATCTTCCACAGAATTGTGTCTGAACTTATTGATGGACACAAGAAGGAGACTGCAAAGCTGTGGGATGACATCTTCTCGCTTCACGACACTACCAACAAACTCCAAGCTCAACTCTATGATGTTCAGAATCAAAATTGTGAGTATGAAAATAGGTTTAAATACATAAGTTATGCTGCTAGTTTCAGGATTCCGGAGACCAAGATGTCGTTTGTTGATGGAGAGCCCCTTCCTTGGAAGTCTTGATGATGGGAAGAATTCATCACCACCGAAGGAGTAATTCATCATTGGTATTGGCACCCCCTTGGTTTCTTCCAAGCTTGGGGGGGTGCCGCGGTATCACATCATCACTATCTTTTACCTTTTTACTGTCAAGTAGTGTCATATCATGAGTAGGGAAGTTATCATATAAGATGGTTGCAGTGTGGAAGTATCTCTCTTTAGTTAGTTATCTATGTATCCCTTGGTGTGAGTTATCGTTATGGAATATTAATGAGAAGTTCTATCATTTATATATTGCACATCGTATTTTAGTTTGCAATCTCTATTATATGATTGATCTTATTGTTAAGTATTGGTATCACTTTGGGAGCATTGAGTAAATCTATTTGGTTTTGGCAAACTTAGCATTGGTCAATAGCAACAACAATTTGAGTTTAAGTAGAAAAGAGGAAATACATGTAGATATGTTATTTCATTATCTTTCTTTCTTGTTAGTTCCTAGCTTAGTATTCTGAAGTTAAAATTGTTTGTGCTTACAAGGAAGATGCATGATTGGTTCTATCACATGTATATTTGTTTGTTTTCCTCAACTCTTATGCTTGTTAATCAACCTTGCTAGCCAAATACCTGTACTGAGAGGGAATGCTTCTCGTGCATCCAAACTCTTAAACCAAACCTATGCCATCAGTGTCCACCATAACTACCTATTATGTGGTATTTTGCGCCATTCCAAGTAAATACTTCATGTGCTACCTTTAAACAATTCAAAAGTTATCATCCCTTATTTGTGTCAATGTTTTATAGCTCATGAGGAAGTATGTGGTGTTTTATCTTTCAATCTTGTTGGGCAGCTTTCATTAATGGACTAGTGGCTTCATCCACTTATCCTATAATTTTGCAAAAAGAGCTAGCAACGGGGTTCCCAGCCCCAATTAATTAACTCTCATTAATAATCCTCTTCACATGTTTTGCTCTGATTCATCAGTAAGCAACTTAATTTTGCAATAGACACTCCTCCATGGTATGTGAAATGTTGGAAGGCACCCGAGGATTCGGTTAGCCATGGCTTGAGAAAGCAAAGGTTGGGAGGAGTGTCATCCTTAAATAAACTAAAGTACATGTGTAAACAAAAGAGAAGAGGGATGATCTACCTTGCTGGTAGAGATAACGTCATTCATGGGAGCCGCTCTTTGGAGGTCTGTTTGGCAAGGGGGTTAGAGTGCCCACTACCATTCGTTGACAACAACAAACACTTCTCAAAACTTTACTTTTATGCTCTCTATATGATTTCAAAACTTGAAAAGCTCTAGCACATGATTTAATCCCTGCTTCCCTCTGCGAAGGGCCTTTCTTTTACTTTCATGTTGAGTCAGTAAACCTATTTCCCTCCATCTTAAGCAAGCAATTGAGTTGTTGTGATCCAACCATCTATATTGTGATTTATTTAATCATGCCTTTTATTCTTCCTTGTTCAGTACAAGTTTTATCTGAATGAATATAGCTTTGAAGGTTATTGATGTCTACGGGTGCTTCTATTCTTGTAGACAGTGTTGGGCCTCCAAGAGCATAGGTTTGTAGAACAGCAGCAAGTTTCCCTTAAGTGGATCACCCAAGGTTTATCGAACTCAGGGAGGAAGAGGTCAAAGATATCCCTCTCAAGCAACCCTGCAATCACAAAGCAAGAAGTCTCTTGTGTCCCCAACACACCAAATACACTTGTCAGATGTATAGGTGCACTAGTTCGGCGAAGAGATAGTGAAATACAAGTAGTATGGATGTATATGAGTGGTAATAGCAATCTGAATAAAATATGGCAGCGAGTAAACATGCAACAAAACAGTAAACAAACGGAGATTCGATGCTTGGAAGCAAGGCCTAGGGATCCTGCTTTCACTAGTGGACACTCTCAACTTTGATCACATAATAAAGCCACTCTACACTCTTTTGTTGGATGATGAACACCACTAATTGTGTAGGATTACACGAACCCTCAATGCCGGAGTTAACAAGCTCCACAATATTCGATATTCATGTTTAAATAACCTTAGAGTGCACGATAGATCAACACAACTAAACCAAGTACTAACATAGCATGCACACTGTCACCATCACACTATGAAGGAGGAATAGATCACATCAATACTATCATAGCAATAGTTAACTTCATAATCTACAAGAGATTACAATCATAACCTATGCCAAGTACTACACGATGCACACACTGTCACCATTACACCGTGGAGGAGGAATAGAGTACTTTAATAACATCACTAGAGTAGCACATAGATGATATTCAACTAGATCACATAAAGAGAGAGATGAACCACATAGCTACAGCGGAGCCCTCAGCCCCGAGGGTGAATTACTCCCTCCTCATCATGGAGACAGCGATGGCGGTGAAGATGGCGGTGGAGATGACACCGGGGGCAATTCCCCGTCCCGGCAGGGTGCCGGAACAGAGACTTCCGTCCCCCGAATTGGAGTTTCGCGATGGCGGCGGCTCTGGAAGGTTTTCTCTGGTTTCGTCAATCCGGGTCGAGGATTTAGGTCAGGAGGCATCTTATAGGCGAAGAGGCGGAGTCGGAGGGGGTCTGGTGGCACCACACAGTAGGGGGCGCGCCCAGGGTCCAGGCCGCGCCGCCCTGGCGTGTGGGCCCCCCTGGCTCCCCTCTGGTCTCCCTCCGGTGTTCTGGAAGCTTCCGGGAAAAATAAGATGCTGGGCGTTGATTTCGTCCGATTCCGAGAATATTTCCTTACTAGGATTTCTGAAACCAAAAACAGCAGAAAACAGGAACTGGCACTTCGGCATCTCGTTAATAGGTTAGTTCCGGAAAATGCATCAAAACGATATAAAGTGTGTATAAAACATGTAGGTATTGTCATAAAACAAGCATGGAACATAAGAAATTATAGATACGTTTGAGACGTATCAAGCATCCCCAAGCTTAGTTCCTACTCGCCCTCGAGTAGGTAAACGATAACAATGATAATTTCTTAAGTGACATGCTACCAACATAATCTTGATCAACATTATTGTAAAGCATATGAGATGAATGCAGCGATTCAAAGCAATGATGAAGGCAATGAGTCAACTTAATCATATAGCAAAGACTTTTCATGAATAGTACTTTCAAGACAAGCATCAATAAGACTTGCATAACAGTTAACTCATAAGCAATAAATTCTTAGTAGAAATCATTGAAGCAACACAAAGGAAGATATAAGTTTCAGCAATTGCTTTCAACTTGTAACATGTATATCTCATGGATAGTTGTCAACATAAAGCAATATAACAAGTGCAATAAGTAAACATGTAAGAATCAATGCACAATTGACACTAGTGTTTGCTTCTAAGATAGAAAGAAGTGGGTAAACTGACTCAACAATAAAGTAGAAGAATGGCCCTTCGCAAAGGGAAGCATAGATTACTATTTTTGTGCTAGAGCTTTTCATTTTGAAAATAGAGAAACAATTTTGTCAACGGTAGTAATAAATCATATGTGTTATGTATAAGACATCCTATAAGTTGCAAGCCTCATGCATAGTATACTAATAGTGCCCGCACCTTGTCCTAATTAGCTTGGATTAACACGGATTATCATTGCATGACAAATGTTTCAACCAAGTGTCACAAAGGGGTACCTCTATGCCGCCTGTACAGAGGTCTAAGGAGAAAGTTCGCATTGGATTTCTCGCTTTTGATTATTCTCAACTTAGACATCCATACCGGGACAACATAGACAACAGATAATGGACTCCTCTTTTAATGCTTAAGCATTCAACAACAGATAATATTCTCATAAGAGATTGAGGTTTTGTGTCCAAACTGAAACTTCCACCATGATTCATGGCTTTAGTTAGCGGCCCAATGTTCTTCTCTAACAATATGCATACTCAAACCATTTGATCATGAAAATCGCCATTACTTCAGACAAGGTAGGTAGGTATGGTGGACACAAATGGCATGGATTTTGGCTCAAGGATTTGGATGCACGAGAAGAATTCCTCTCAATACAAGGCTAGGCTAGCAAGGTTGTTTGAAGCAAACTCAAGTATAAAACGGTGCAGCAAGACTCACATATGAACATATTGTAAGCATTATAAGACTTTACATCGTCTTCCTTGTTGTTCAAACACCTTTACCAAAAAATATCTAGACTCTAGAGAGACCACTCATGCAAACCAAATTTTAACAAGCTCTATGTATTTCTTCACTAATAGGTGCAAAGTATATGATGCAAGAGCTTAATCATGAGCACAACAATTGCCAAGTATCAAGTTATTCAAGACATCATACCAATTACTACATGTAGCATTTCCCTTTTCCAACCATATAACAATTAACGAAGCAGTTTCAACCTTCGCCATGAAAATTAAAAGCTAAGAACACATGTGTTCATATGAACCAGTGGAGCGTGTCTCTCTCCCACACAAGCATTTATTCAAACAAAAACAGAAACAAAAACAAACAGACGCTCCAAGTAAAGTACATAAGATGTGACCGAATAAAAATATAGTTTCAAGAGAAGGAATCTGATAATTTTGTCGATGAAGAAGGGGATGCCTTGGGCATCCCCAAGCTTAGACGCTTGAATCTTCTTGAAATATGCAGGGATGAACCACCGGGGCATCCCCAAGCTTAGACTTTTCACTCTTCTTGATCGTAGTATATCATCCTCCTCTCTTGACCCTTGAAAACTTCCTCCACAACAAACTCAAAACAACTCATTAGAGGGTTAGTGCATAATCAAAAACTCACATGTTCAGAGGTGACACAATCATTCTTAACACTTCTGGTCATTGCCCAAAGCTACTGGAAGTTAATGGAACAAAGAAATCCATCCCACATAGCAAAAGAGGCAATGCGAAATAAAAGGCAGAATCTGTCAAAACAGAACAGTCCGTAAAGACGAATTTTAAAGAGGCACCAGACTTGCTCAAATGAAAATGCTCAAATTGAATGAAAGTTGCGTACATATCTGAGGATCACACACAAAAATTGGCAGATTTTTCTGAGTTACCTACAGAGAATTCTGCCCAAATTCGTGACAGATAGAAATCTGTTTCTACGCAGTAATCCAAATCTAGTATCAACCTTTCTATCAAAGACTTTACTTGGCACAACAATGCAACAAAACTAAGATAAGAGAGGTTGCTACAGTAGTAACAACTTCCAAGACACAAATATAAAACAAAGCTACTGTAGCAAAATAAACACATGGGTTATCTCCCAAGAAGTTCTTTCTTTATAGCCATAAAGATGGGCTCAACAGTTTTAATGATGCACTCGCAAGAAATAATATTTGAAGCAAAAGAGAGCATCAAGAGGCGAATTCAAAACAAATTTAAGCCTAACATGCTTCCTATGAAAAGGAATCTTGTACACAAATGAATTCCTGAAGAACAAAGTGACAAGCATAAGAGGATAAAACACGAGTAACTTCAAGATTCTCAACATAAAGAGGGGAAACTTAATATTATTAAGATACGTATAACCATGTTTCCCTCTCTCATAATAACTTTCAGTAGCATCATTGATGAAATCCACAATATACCCATCACTTAAAACATTCTTATCATGGTCCATATGCATAGAAGTATCATTAATTTTGGCATAAGAAGAGTTCTTCTCATTAATAGTAATTGGAGCAAGATTATTATCAAGAATTTGAACATGGTAAACAAGTTGCATATTAAGGGAATTGCTTTTGGAAATACAATCATAACTATGACAAGTTTCATAAGGATAGTTATAACCTATATCATAGTATTCTTTATAATAATCATTAAAGGTCGAAGGCACAGTGTCATCATAAGAAATAGAATAGTTATCTTTCACAGTCGGTTTATCTGTGACCATACCATCATTGTTATTAGAAGGAGATGTATCAAACACATAATGATCAGTAGCAAAAGGATTTTCAAACACCTCTTCCCCAAGCTTAGAGCTTTCTATATCATTATGGGAGGAAGCATGGATAGTACTGATACTATGGTAATTATTAACATCATCATTTTCAAAATTAGTTTCCCAGAGATTTGCAATATCAAAAGTAGTGTGCTCTCTCAAATCATGATCACTAATGTATGTAAAGGGCATAGGAAGAGCATTGTATTCAGATTCATTATCATAATAATCATCAGGAGCAACATACTTACGGTTACCTATCGTTATCTCATACACGCGGGGATATGTTGTTACCTCTTTCTTTTTATTCCCCTTCTTCTTCTTCTTCTTCTTCTTCTTCTTCGTTCCCTTCTTCTTCTTCTCATTCTCCTCGTTCCTTTCTTTAGGGGGGAGAGGCTTGATGAGAGGCTTCTCCTCATAACCTGTTTTATTTCCAGAAACAATAGAAGAAACTTGGGAGGATTCCTCCTTTTCATTAATAAGTTCAAAGCACACAGCGGTCCTATCATATTTTGGCAAAGTGTCATCTTCTAAAATATTTTGTATGTAAGTATTTGTATGGCTATTATCAATGCAATAAGAAAAACACCCATGCAGGACATCATCAATATCAAGATCACTCATATGTAACAAAGAGATTTTCCTTGATAACTCTTCACACCACAAAAATAAAGCAAGTTCATCATGCTGATTAGGAGTAATTTCATCATCACAATACAAATTTGCAGCACTCATGGGGTTCAAATTATCATTGGAGGAGCATTGAAAATTAAAATGTCCCACTCCATGGCAAAGTTCACAAATAAAAGGATAGAGGGCACAAACTTTTTTACCAAGATCATCTAGAGCCCTAAAGCACTTTCTAGTTTTTTCATTAATATGATGGATGCAATATTCATCTTTGATTTGATTAATTCCACAAGGTCTATGCATTCCACAAAAATTAACATGCTTATAGGAAATAGCATTCTTAGGAGTTTGAGCATGCTTATTGCAATCATTAACAACAATTTCATTCTTCATGCAAGCCTCTTTAAAAGGTTCATGATACTTATCGAAATTCTTCTTAGGCAATTCAAAATGAGAGGCAAAAGCTTTATAAAGATTTGCAGCAACTTGAGAGTCAAGACCATAAGTAGCACTCATATTTCAGAATTTATCAGTATCCATAAAAGCTTCAATGCATTCATAATCGTAATTTATACCTGACTCTTTACCTTTGTCGTTCTCCCAATCTTCAGCGTTCTCCTGAATCCGATTAAGAAGGTCCCATTTAAACTCTTCTTTATTGCGCGTGAATGATCCAGAACAAGCAGTATCCAGCAAGGTTTTATCTTGGAAAGAAAGTCTTGCATAGAAATTATCAATGATGATATTACCAGGAAGCTCATGATTGGGGCATTTGAGCATTAAAGACTTCAATCTCTCCCATGCTTGGGCAATACTCTCTCCATCATGAGGCCAGAAATTACATATTCGGTTTCGGTCTTTGTGAATTTCACTTGGAGGATAGAATTTAGAATAAAATAGAGGCACAATATCCTTCCAATCAAGAGAATGCTCATCCTTCAGCAGTTTATACCAATGCGTCGCTTTACCAGACAACGACATAGAGAATAATTTCTTCTTCACTTCATCCATAGAGATACCTGCACACTTGAATAACCCGCATAATTCATGCAAAAAGAGTAAATGATCTCCAGGATGGACAGTTCCATCCCCTTCATAGCGGTTATCCACAACACGTTCAATAATTTTCATAGGGATTTTATATGGAATACTTTCAGTAGGTGCATTTAAAATATCACAAGCATCATTAGAGTTATCGCATATGGGAGATAAAGTATTATCAGAGCAAATTTTCTCCCCTAAAGATGGGAAGCTAAAAAGATCACAAAAACTAGCTTCCCCAAGCTTAGACTTCTCCATAGCATTAGCAGTAATTGCATTCATACTAATAACATCGCTACTAGCATGCAAATAAGGTTCCATAGGTTTTTTAATTTTCGCATCAAACAATTCTAACTCAGGAAAAAGATTAAGAAGCTCATTGTTATTTTCCATTATGCCTTACTAGTGTAAAACAAGAAACAAAAAGATGCAATTGCAGGATCTAAAGGAAATAGCTTCGAGCACACACACAACGGCAACAGAAAAGTACTTAGTTACCTGGGACCGGAGTATGAGTGCCTTTTACATTTCCTCCCCGGCAACGGCGCCAGAAAAGTGCTTGATGTCTACGGGTGCTTCTATTCTTGTAGACAGTGTTGGGCCTCCAAGAGCAGAGGTTTGTAGAACAGCAGCAAGTTTCCCTTAAGTGGATCACCCAAGGTTTATCGAACTCAGGGAGGAAGAGGTCAAAGATATCCCTCTCAAGCAACCCTGCAATCACAAAGCAAGAAGTCTCTTGTGTCCCCAACACACCAAATACACTTGTCAGATGTATAGGTGCACTAGTTCGGCGAAGAGATAGTGAAATACAAGTAGTATGGATGTATATGAGTGGTAATAGCAATCTGAATAAAATATGGCAGTGAGTAAACATGCAACAAAACAGTAAACAAACGGAGATTCGATGCTTGGAAGCAAGGCCTAGGGATCCTGCTTTCACTAGTGGACACTCTCAACTTTGATCACATAATAAAGCCACTCTACACTCTTTTGTTGGATGATGAACACCACTAATTGTGTAGGATTACACGAACCCTCAATGCCGGAGTTAACAAGCTCCACAATATTCGATATTCATGTTTAAATAACCTTAGAGTGCACGATAGATCAACACAACTAAACCAAGTACTAACATAGCATGCACACTGTCACCATCACACTATGAAGGAGGAATAGATCACATCAATACTATCATAGCAATAGTTAACTTCATAATCTACAAGAGATTACAATCATAACCTACGCCAAGTACTACACGATGCACACACTGTCACCATTACACCGTGGAGGAGGAATAGAGTACTTTAATAACATCACTAGAGTAGCACATAGATGATATTCAACTAGATCACATAAAGAGAGAGATGAACCACATAGCTACAGCGGAGCCCTCAGCCCCGGGGGTGAATTAGTCCCTCCTCATCATGGAGACAGCGATGGCGGTGAAGATGGCGGTGGAGATGACACCGGGGGCAATTCCCCGTCCCTGCAGGGTGCCGGAACAGAGACTTCTGTCCCCCGAATTGGAGTTTCGCGATGGTGGCGGCTCTGGAAGGTTTTCTCTGGTTTCGTCAATCCGGGTCGAGGATTTAGGTCAGGAGGCATCTTATAGGCGAAGAGGCGGAGTCGGAGGGGGTCTGGTGGCACCACACAGTAGGGGGGCGCGCCCAGGGTCCAGGCCGCGCCGCCCTGGCGTGTGGGCCCCCCTGGCTCCCCTCTGGTCTCCCTCCGGTGTTCTGGAAGCTTCCGGGAAAAATAAGATGCTGGGCATTGATTTCGTCTGATTCCGAGAATATTTCCTTACCAGGATTTCTGAAACCAAAAACAGCAGAAAACAGGAACTGGCACTTCGGCATCTCGTTAATAGGTTAGTTCCGGAAAATGCATCAAAACGATATAAAGTGTGTATAAAACATGTAGGTATTGTCATAAAACAAGCATGGAACATAAGAAATTATAGATACGTTTGAGACGTATCAGTTATCGATGATTATGAGGGGATTTTTATGATTGAGTATGCAAGTTTTCCTATAAGCTTTAATATAAGAGCGCTGCTCAATAGATAAGTACAATCTGTTAACTGTTCTTTGACCAAGAACAAAGTTTACCATCACCAATTATGATTTCCTATGTACCTTTATTTGTGATTTTCTTCTACTTGTTTCAAGTTGAATTATATGAGGAAGTTTTTCACTAGAATGTCTTGTCTGAATTAATATGATGCTTCTTGTCCGTATTTTATTTATCGACTCTTCACTCCATAAACATGTGGTCTTATTTATTGAGTTCAGTTTCGCTTGGGGACAAGCGAAGTCTAAGCTTGGGGGGAGTTGATACGTCCATTTTGCATCACTATTTTATATCATAATTTACTGTTATTCATTGATATATTTCATATTTAGAGATGATACTTATGTTATTTCATCTATTTTGCATGTTTCATGATTATTGGAGGATCATTCACCGGAGCCAGGATTCTGCTGGAAAAAGCACCGTCAGAATGCAATATTTCTGGAGATCAACAATTGACGGAAATTACACTGAAGATCCTATTCTTCCAGAAGAATGAGCCAGCCAAAAGGAGGAGCCGAGGAGGGCCGCCATGGCCCCCCCCATAGGCCGGCGCGGGCCCTGGCCTGGCCGCGCCGCCTTGTGGGGAGGGGGCCCACAACCCCCTTCGGCCGCCTCTCTTTCGCGTACTTCTTCTCCCCGAAAACCTAAGCTCCAGAGAATAATCGCGAAGAGACATAGCCGCCTCTGCGGGGCGGAAAACACCAGAGAGAAAAGAGCTCTCCGGCAGGCTGAAATCCGCCAGGGAAATTCCCTCCCGGAGGGGGAAATCGACGCCATCATCACCGTCATCGAGCTGGACTTCATTGGGATCATCATCACCATCATCTCCACCACCGTCACCGTCATCTCCACCACTGCACCTCGTCACCGCTGTAACATCTAGGGTTGAATCTTGATTGTTTGGTAGGGGAAACTCTCCCGGTATTGATTACTCCTTGTTATTGATGCTATTGAGTGAAACTATTGAACCAAGGTTTATGTTCAGATTGTTATTCATCATCATATCACCTCTGATCATGTTCCATATGATGTCTCGTGAGTAGTTCGTTTAGTTCTTGAGGACATGGGTGAAGTCTAAATGTTAGTAGTGAACTATGTTGATTAATATTCAATGGTATGATATTTAAGTTGTGGTGTTATTCTTCTAGTGGTGTCATGTGAACGTCGACTACATGATACTTCACCTTTATGGGCCTAGGGGAATACATCTTGTATTCGTTTGCTAATTGTGGGGTTGCCGGAGTGACAGCAACCTGAACCCCCGTTGGTATATCGATGCAGGAGAGATAGCAGGATCTCAAAGTTTAAGGCTGTGGTTAGATTTATCTTAATTACTTTCTTGTATTTGCGGATGCTTGCAAGGGGTATAATCACAAGTATGTATTAGTCCTAGGAAGGGCGGTGCATTAGCATAGGTTCACCCACACAACACTTATCAAAACAATGAAGATTAATCAGCTATATGAAGCGAAAGCACTAGACTAAATTCCCGTGTGTCCTCAAGAACGTTTGGTCATTATAAGTAAACAAACCGGCTTGTCCTTTGTGCTAAAAAGGATTGGGCCACTCGCTGCAGTTATTACTCTCGCATTTTACTTACTTGTACTTTATTCATCTGCTATATTAAAACCCCCTGAATACTTGTCTGTGAGCATTTACAGTGAATCCTTCATCGAAACTGCTTGTCAACACCTTCTGCTCCTCGTTGGGTTCGACACTCTTATTTATCGAAAGTACTACGATACACCCCCTATACTTGTGGGTCATCAACTACACACAAGTCTGATGGATAGATATCTCAAAACTGGAGTTGTTGTTGTGTTTCTGCTCTAGGCGGAAGTTCCGGCCTCAGCAGGCGTAAGTTCCGCCCAGATACCCCTACCAAAAGCATTAGCTCTGAACTTCGCAGTGAAGTTTGGCGGAAGTAGGCCGGAAGTTCCGGCCAGGGGAACTTCCGCCCTACTTCCGGTCTTGTTCCAAAAACACCTCATTTGCTTGCAGTATGTTTCCAGGGGAGTTTCTCACATTTTCGGAAGTAGGCCGGAACTTGGCCGGAAGTTCCGCCTGCCGGAAGTTCCGCCCTAGTTCCGCCAACATCAGCGCCAGCATCTTTTCTGAATAAAAAGGATCCAGTCGAAACTTCTGGCTCTTGCAGCCGGTACTTCCGGCATTACGCGAAAAAGTGCCTAACGGTAAGATCTGGAGCGTCTACTCATATAAATAGCTCTCTTCCCCATTGGAAGAGGTTGCTCATTCTTGCTCAAGTTTATCCACCATTAGAGCCACTTCAAGAAACACAGGAATCACTAGATCTCCTCCTCCAACCATCCAAAGCTCTTGATCTTTGGAGAATCGAAGGAGAAGACCCCGATCTACATCTTCACCAAAGCGATCTACATTTCCCCCTCATTTGCTTGAGGGCCCCTTTGCTAGTGTTTCATTTGGAAACCCTAGTTGCTTGTGGTTGATTTGTTTTTGTTTTTGTTGTTGTATTGTTACAGATATTGGAAGCCTTCAATTCGGTTGTGGATGTGTGCCCCAAGAACCTTGTAAAACTCGATTTCCGCCTCAAGGAAATCCCCTAGTAGAAGTGGGCTAGGCCTTTGTGGCTGAAAGTGCATGGAGCCCCCATGTGTGGTTTTGGTAATTAATGACAATCCCTATGGACTAATGTTTGCATTGAGCTATATTTGTAGGTGTTGTCCATAGGCAATACTTGAACCATATGTTGGCTTCAAGATTGCAATAAGAAGCAAATGAAGAAGATCAAGTGTCAAGTATGTCTTGAAGATGAAGATGAAGTGAGCTCTCAAGGTTAACTTCAAGACATCAACGAAATGAAGGCAAGTTCAAGATGAGCCAACTCGAAGAGATCATAAGCTTGAAGCTTGCCATGAAGAAATGAAGTGGAAGTTCAAGATGAGCCATCTCGAAGAGATCCTCTGTTTGACTCTTGCCATCCATATGGTTTTCATGGATATGTGAAGTTGCGCCGAAGAAGAAGCTCTCCCATGGTGGATTATGGGGGAGCAATCCATAAGACTTCGTCAAGCAAGCACAATCAAGAAAGGCGTTCCATCTTGTTGCGGTCAAGACCGTCATCATCAAGCTCAAGTGGAATGCGCAAGGTTAAGGTTTGATCTTGATAGGGTTTCTTTTTCACCGGTCTCATGGTGTAGTTGGAGACCGGTTTATAGTTTAGTTGTCGTACTATCAAGAGGGCTCTCGAGTGAGTAACTCGATCATATCCTTTGGAGAGCTCAAACCTTTGCATCCTTGCATCATCTTTCTTGGTTGTTATTTGGATCTTATCCATATGGTGTTTTAGAGCTTGTGCTTATTCTCATGACATTCTAGTTCATCGAAACCGGATTCCGCATGAATCAATTGTTGCGTTTTCGATATTGGAGTTTTTCTCGGTTTCTCGTATTGAGAGGTTTCACTCTAAAATACATAGAAAAACCTACCCCACTTGTTCTTAAGTTTTTCACTCTTTTTGGGGTAGCTCTTGTCATCTTCTTTACAACAAAATTGGTTTCACCTAAATCCGAGTTTCCTAACTCAAGTTGTTGCATTTTCCATATTGGAGGTTTTACCGGTTTGCTGTTTATAGATAGGTAAAACCTTTATCCATTTATTTCTATCCTACCTTACTGGACTATGATGGTTTCCTGCATGATCTTGTAGAGCTTTTTACTAGCTTCGAAACGAGCCCAAGATCATCAAAATCGGAATCCGGATGCAAAAGTTCTTGAAGTTTTCGTGAAGCGGTTTTTTGGCCTGACCGGAACTTCCGCCCTACTTCCGGTGAACTTCCGGAAATGACGAATCTGCACGCAGAAAGTATACTGTAAGCATTCCGGGGACGCCCGACTTCACCCGGAAGTTGGCCGGTACTTCCGGGGGGCGGAAGTTCCGCCCCAAATGACCGGAAGTTCCGGTTTTGACGAGTTTTGTGCATAACGGGCAGATTTCTCTTGCCCTATTTAAGGGGGTCTTCTTCCCCAAAGTTACCTATCCGTTTGAGCTCGTTTTGCCCCCATTGTTGACCTTCTTTGAGCTTGCTATCTCCCTCTCCCTCCCATGAATCTTGCATCTATTTGAGAGAAAGATAGAGGAGATCTAGATCTACATCTTCACCAATCAAATCCCTCTCTTTGTGAGGGAATCCACTAGATCTAGATCTTGGAGAAATTTGGTGTTCCTCCTCCTATTTGTTCTTCCTCTCTTATTCCCCCAATAGCTTTTGTAGCCTTGTTGGAATTTGAGAGAGAAGTACTTGAGCATCTTTGTGGTGTTCTTGCCATTGCATTTGGTGCATCGGTTTGAGTTCTCCACGGTGATTCATGGTGGTGAAAGCAAGAAGGTTGTTACTCTTGGGTTCTTGGAACCCTAGACGGATTCTAGGCCTTTGTGGCGATTTGTTGGGAGCCTCCAATTAAATTGTGGAAGTGTGCCCCAACCTTTGTGTAAGGCCCGGTTTCCGCCTCGAAGGAAATCCCTTAGTGGAACCGTGACCTAGGCCTTTGTGGCGAGGGTTACCGGAGATTTAGGTGAGGCGCCTTCGTGGCGTTCGGTGTGTGGTGTGAGTACCACATCTTGGGGTGAGGCCTTTGTGGCATTGGTGTGCATCGAGCAACCACACCTCAAGGTGAGTCTCTTGTGGCGTTCGGGAGCACTAAGCCACCGCACCTCTCCACCGGAGATTAGCACTCGCAAGAGTGTGAACTTTGGGATAAATCATCGTCTCCCGCGTGCCTCGGTTATCTCTATACCCGAGCTCTTTACTTATGCACTTTACCTTGTGATAGCCATCATACTTGAAGTTATATATATCTTGCTATCACATACTTGCTTGTATTGCTTAGCATAAGTTGTTGGTGCACATAGGTGAACCTTTGCTTAGAATAAGTTGTTGGTGCACATATGTGAACCATAGTATATAGGCTTTGGGCTTGACAAAGTAAACGCTAGTTTTATTCCGCATTTGTTAAGCCCATCTCGTAAAAGTTTTAAACCGCCTATTCACCCCCCCTCTAGGCGACATCCGTGTCCTTTCAGTGGCGTTTCTCACAGGAGACCTGAGTGATGCCTGTGTGGCGTTGGTTTGGCCTTCACGGTGACCACACTCCTCCAAACGTAGACGTACTTCCCCTCAAAAGGAAGGAACTACGAGAATTATCTGTGTGTCTCCGCGTGCTCCACTCTCGATTACCTCTATCTTTGATTGCTCTATTATATCTTACTAGCAATGAGAGACGCAGCGGCACGCCGCGCAATATGGTAGCTCGTTGATGGTACTTTTTGGCGGTGGCGAACGTTTATGTGTTTTAGTTGTTTTTTTGTTCTTGTAGGGTGTTCCATTTTTTTTTTAATGTTCAGTTGTTGTGTCGTCTTATTTTTTTATGGCAGCTATATATATATTGTTATTGGGTTGTGGATGGTGGTGGTGAGTGTCTTGGTAACGTTTGGTTCAAAGAAAAATAAAATTATTAATTGACAATCCCCACAAACCAATCACTCCAAAATTATGAGTCTAGAATTCACAGTTCTAGACCGTGAGTGTGTTCAGAGTGATGCAGTCTTATTTATCTTCTTTGTTTCAGAGGCCCGGGGTTCAACCTTCTTTTAGAAAAAAAAATCATTTTCCTATCCCCCCATGCGATAGATGATAGTTCTTAATTAGTTAATTTATTGATGTGTATGTCTAAAAATAACAAGTCAACGTGCCCAATATGAGTTCCCTGCTCCGCCACTGCATTGGCGGCGACAACCATGTGAGGAAAAGACATCGACGGCTATGAAGCCCGACAATGGAGGCAGATGACAACCTAACAACCTGGTTGCGGCGACCTGGCGACAGTAGTGGCAACGACATAGCAACAACTCGAACGGTTGGTGCAGGTGCTTCAGTGCTTGACAGACTTTTTCCCAAATTGCGTTTCCAGGATCTTTCAAAGTGTTCCCAGGTGGTAGCATTGAGAAAATTCAATATGTATTGAATAAATTTCAGTAAAATAGTACAATGCACACTCTTCTCAATGATATTCCCGTGGGAAGTCTAACTTGCACATTCTGCATCATCAAGCGGGGATTCAGATGTGACAGTAGATATGGTTTCAAGAATTTTTGTTCTCTCCTAAGAATGGGTCCATCGATGTTGCTATGTATTATTATGGCAACAAATGATTAGACTGAGCATGTGTAAACTAAGTATGGAACGATCCTTTATCGAAAAAAAGTATGGAACGATCAGCCTGAGCATATGTAAAGTATGGAATGGAAATGTAAGCAGGCAAAGCATTGCTGATAATACATATAATTCGATTTGCAAGACACGCATTGTGTGTTTACATGGTAGATCAGCACAGCGATACAGCCTTAGTGTGGTTTATTACATAGATAGAAAACACGCAATAACATGGATTACTACGGTAGTGCTGAGGGATTTGTAGCATGAAATTTGGATTCATTACTAATATCATTCAAACTAAATATCAAGGAAAAATAAGAATAACATATAGATTTTAACTGACGGTGTGATTTCACATAAGAGTAACGTTAGTACACATTAAAGCAAACTATGGAACTTCTCATTCAAAAAGACATGGATCGGCAATCTCTTAGAAGTGATAGGAAGGAAAATAAAATGTTCTCGCATGAAGTTACATCATCTTGATCCATTTCCGAGAAAGTATTCAATAATTAGCCATTTAAGCAATGATTGCGACAAAGCCTTTCAACCAGGGTGTCCTTAAATTGCTACAGCGCCTGTTGGATTCACCTACAAAATATAATTATGTGTAACAGCATTAGTTAGAAAACTAAACCTAATAGTTCTTGATTAGTATATTACATTTTAGAATGATACAGTTGGACATGCAACATGAACCTCAAACACCAGCAAAAGAAAAGATGTTACTATCTGTATGTGTAGAAGCACATTAGAGTCTTTGTGAATAACAAAAGCACAGTTCGATGCCACACTTGTACCATCTAAAAAGCAACATAGTAGACATGCAAGTAAAAATGTGTCAATGAAGAAAACCCCAGATGTTAAGCAACATAGCTAAAAATATATCTACACCAAAATGTATGCACCGCCGAGAAGAACAATATTTATGCAGCTCGACATATTTGAGTTTTTTTGTTTCCAATCACCAACTGACGGTTCGAACAGGGAGACGTTTTCTGTTATATATATAGAGAGAGGCCTCCACTCACCGATAAACCTTTTTAAATTGCTTAGCCAATACCCGTAACTTTTTGATTAACTATACCTGATGTAGCTAGCAATTAACATCCATAGAAGCGACATGCAATACAACAAACCTGTTGAGTATCTTTAACAAATTGATTTCTTTTGAAAGATTAATTCTTAATTTAATAGTAAGGAAATCTATTCACTAATTGAACGCCTTAAGTTGATTATCTCGGACAAAAAAAAGGAAGACATCTTGATACATAAATAGGTTGCCTTAATTCCTCCAGCAATCAAATAAATTTGACTCTGTATACTTGGTTGAATTGTTGCAGTACATACCTTTAACAGGAAGCTGTGTGCATTTCGAAGTTTGCCATTTTGAAAGATACTTTATGTGCATGCTATCACTGTAGGACCCTGAAAAACCGAAACCACCACTCGTGCATCTTTCAGTAATACATCAAATGGTTTATGTGCCAGTGAAGTTGCGGGAATTAGATCTGATAGAAAAAAAAACACGAATGACCGTATCACAAAAGGAACTAATAGATGAAGAATCAGAAAAAAATGGCTACCTCAAGTCTAAATCTGGAGGAACTGCTTGTGAGTCATGCTAGTCATGATTCAGATCTGCAGATGCACGCGTTAACTCAGTCAAGCAAGTATTCAGTTTAGGATGCATGTATTCACTCAAGCCAATAGGAAGTCCCGAGTTTTTGTTAGATGCAAAGAGATGTACCAGATTTGGCTACATGGTGTCATAGCAGTCCACACATTTAACCATCTATACACATGCTTTCGACTCCTGAGAGCTTTGGCAGAATAATCAAGAGCTCATTTGCAGGATATTGTAGTGGTAAAGCACTCATAGTATTTTTAGTTATATAGAATACTCTAAATCATGAAGAAGTTAGTTAATATTTGCAGTAATACATCCCTGTTCTGTTGCAGTAAGGACATGTAATCAGGTTATTTAACATAGCAATCTTTATATGATGTATAGTCGATTGATAGGGAGCAGTAAATACCCATCGTTTTCTCACATAGCTATTTCTGTAGCTCTTCCTAGGAATTATTTCTTAGCAGATATTTCTGCAGTATTGGTATGAAGAATTAGACTCAGAACAACTTGTGCCTTTATATAATATACTGACCAATCTGTTTGAGCAGATCCAAGCTGCGTTTAGTAAGAAAAAAAAACTAATAACAATGATTTTGTTCATGTGACTAAGGCCGGACTGAGATGTAGATGAAAAATCTTCAACTGAAATTTACCAATGAATTGTGAACGTGAATAAGACAAACCTGCAAGAGAAATATCTATAAGCCTCAAAACTTCAGTGGAAAGATGATAACGATTTAATGTTTAGAAAAATAGGTCAATGAGTTCTTAATGTGAAAATTTTATCAATCAATTTGGAATAAACCCTCCAGAAAGTAATTCTCTCGTATTCAATGGGTACAAAGAGAAAATATATATGTTGGAAAATTGCACAGTCACATGTATTACAAAGATCTGATCACAATTGAGAAAGATAAAATAACCTTATTGTTGACAAAGGAAGCTAAAATAACCAAATCGGAGAATTTTGGTGTATGGCAATTAAGGAATAAGCTAACATTCAGGACAATGGATCGACTTCCGGCCATCACATGGATGGAGTAGGAGAGTTCAAAAATGGCACTTAGTGCAGATATTTGTTTAAAAGGGACTCATATATGATTATAAACGCAAGCGATTAGAATTAGCCAATATTCTTACAATCATTAATGATAAACTCCGTATGCGGGCTGGCAGGTCGTTACTCAACACATATCAGAGATGGAGATGCATTGAATTAGTAATCAAAATAAGAACATCCCGGTAAAATATACATGCATACGGAATCAATCCATCTATGTCTCAAAAAGATGTTTTTTTCTTCTAAAGATGGATAGCCCTCTATATTTTTGTCGCCTCTGAACATTTGTATAAGAACCACTGCACATAAAATGTATGTAGAGTCCATTGGCTGAACTCCAACAGTTCACATGAACCAAAACTATATCTACGCAGAATACTATGAGAATGCTAAAACTACACCTTCTATTCATCTTAACTTCTGAATTCGAGGCAGAGCTTTACTCAATCACCTTCCTAATTAAATGCAGAGCCAACCATTTATCTAGCAAGGAAAAAGATACCTTAACCTTCCTCTTGAAATTGTGATTGCAATTTTGTAACTGCCTCCAATTGGATCTTACCTGTCTATTGTTCTCTGAAAAAATGCAAATTAATATACACATATTCAGACTAATTGCAAGATCAACTCTCCATCCATGATATATATGTTGCACAATCTGTTGTATCTCGTATGCATCGTATCACAACCACACCGGAAAGTAGTATCACATTAAGATGAAACATGCCATTTAGCAAAGTACCTTCTATGAATAGCCTCCTACTATATCTTTTTGGTTGTCCTCATTGCTCAATCTTCTCTGGACAGTTCCGAGACCCTGCTTGTGGGACTCCAAGCCCCTGCTGAACTGCATCCACTTCTGACAAATTATAACTGAGTTAGAGTTTAGGGGGCTACAACGTACATTGCAGCACGACGCGGATGGCTCCCGTGGTCGTCGCCTACATGCCCTGCTCACCACGACTTAAGCCGCAAAACCATTGCTCCTTTCTCCCTCCAAGTCAACCACCTTCGGCGGCCCCTCAAGCCCGGCGGTATGTCTACCCAACATACACCACTCCTGCAGATGGCGCTCTTGCCGACTTGACCCCGAGGTACATCGCTCGGACCAAGTAACATCAACAAATCAGTATAGGAAAAAGAAACAAACATCAAGCAGGCGGAGAAATAACAGAGGAGGACTGAGTAACTTGTTGGAATGATCGCTCCGACTCTGGTCCGGGTGATCTTCGGGACATACCTTGAGGCGGATTTCCAACAGAGTGCGGCCATATGCTCATGGAGGGCCTCGACGACAGTCCGAGGAATAGCTACCCTTGCCGAGCTCATTCCTGTCGAGGACAGCCTTGATGATGCCGCACCGGAGGATGGTGGAAGAGGACCTTCCAGGAGGCGGCCTTCCGCTTCCTCCTCTTCCCAACAGTGGATCCCATCTCCACCCTCCGGATATCCACCGCCGCCGCTCGACCTACTGTTACAGCGTGCCCCAATCTTGAAGAATCTGATCTCCCGAGTTTCGCCCTGACGTTGACTGTGCCCCGCCACCGGGCCGTGGCGGCGGCAGCCCTACCCGGAGCGGCAGCAGCAGCCCTCCGGGTGCGCCGCCCTCTGGGGCTTGACGGTTCATGTGGTGGAGGAGGCGCAGGACAACGAAGTGAGGTGGAGGGGGGGGGGAGGGGGCACAGTAGGCTCGCCGGGGCGGATCATGACGGCTCGTCGGAGAAGTTCGTCGGTGGGGACTCGGGATGCTGCGCCTGACACCACGGAAGAAAATAAGAGAAGAAAGAGGCCAGAATGGTTTCGGTCAAGTTCGGGAGAAGGACACGCAGAAAGGTTAACCAGTCAAAGCGGTGTGTGTGTGGACAGTACCGACAAGTTGTGCAAATCGTGCCTACCACTGTCCCAACCAAATTATGGCTATGGCCACACATTGAGGAAACACCAAGCCATCCCGCTGAAGCACCACAGAAAGCAAACTTTCCCCCAAAACGCTACAGAGTACCAAATGCTACACAGTAGAAAACCAACAGCTAACAAATTATCTGAAACAACACGTGTCACCGTGAGGTTAACTACCAAAGAGTCTCAAAATTCTGAGAAAAAAGAAGTTTGTTGCCAAATAGATGACACCACGGAAGAAAATAAGAGAAGAAAGAGGCCAGAATGGTTTCGGTCAAGTTCGGGAGAAGGACACGCAGAAAGGTTAACCAGTCAAAGCGGTGTGTGTGTGGACAGTACCGACAAGTTGTGCAAATCGTGCCTACCACTGTCCCAACCAAATTATGGCTATGGCCACACATTGAGGAAACACCAAGCCATCCCGCTGAAGCACCACAGAAATCAAACTTTCCCCCAAAACGCTACAGAGTACCAAATGCTACACAGTAGAAAACCAACAGCTAACAAATTATCTGAAACAACACGTGTCACCGTGAGGTTAACTACCAAAGAGTCTCAAAATTCTGAGAAAAAAGAAGTTTGTTGCCAAATAGTATAGTAATATTTAGCTATATCTTGTTTAGTTGTAGATATTGTCATATAGGTAAATTTACATAGTTGCATATCTAGAGAATTTACCTTTGTGTCAAACCTAAATTGGAAAAGAACTAAAAATTAGTTAGCACCTAATCACCCCCCTCTAGGTCCGGCATACGATCCTTTTAAACGAGCATCGGCGCGGCGGGGGCCGAGGCAATACCAGCAACGCCGAGGTTGGTGCCCATGTGCTTCCTCTTGAGGACGAAGGCGGCGGCTAGGGCTGCATACGTGGCCAGAGCATCTACTAGCAATGGAGAGCATGCAAGATCACACATAACATATAAACAAGTCTATAATCAATCTCAACCATAGTATTCAATATTCATCAAATCTCAGTAAATTAAAACACAACATGTAGAATTACATAAAGATGATATTGATCATGATAGGAAGCTCACAAGATCTAAACATGAAGCATAATGAGGAGAAGACAACCATCTAGCTACTGCTATGGACCCGTAGTCCAGAGATAAACTACTCACACATCACTTCGGAGGCGGGCATGGTGATGAAGATGCCTCATGTGATGATCTCCCTCTCCGGCAGGGTGCCGGGAAGAGCTTCAATACCCTCCCGAGCTAGGGACGACGATGGCAGCGGTTACAGAACTTCTCCGGTGTTTAGGTTTTTCCGAACAGATGAATATATAGGCGGAAGGGCGAGGTCTGTGGGCGCCCGAGGGGCCCACACCATACCTAGGCGCGGTCGGGGGGTGGGCCGCGCCTAGGGGTGGTGTGGCCACCTCCTGGCTCTTCTCTGTCTCCCCTCTGGACTCCGTCTTCGTGAGAGTAAAGTAGGAACTTTGGCTTTCGTTTCGTCCAATTCCGAGAATATTTCCTGTACAACTTTTATGAAATACAAAAACAACAGAAAACATGAACTGACACTGTGGCATCTTATTAATAGGTTAGTTCCAGAAAATGCATAAAAATACCAAAACATATAGAAATTGGTGTAAAACAAGCATGGAGCATAAAAAATTATAGATATGTTTGCAACGTATCACTCACCATCAACTCGTAAGCATCGATGTGAGGCTCGGACGCTCGGTAATGACCACCTTGCTCTTGTTTAGGAAATTCAGAAATGAGCTCGGAACCTCGTGCACATCATACCTTCGGGGCATTCCGACAAACACATTGACAACACCGACGTCCTTGTCTTTCGGGGCGTCGGTCGCGGCCGTCGGTGGGCCGAGGTGAGGCACTCCGCTGCAATGCACGGCCCGCTTATTGTTTGTGCCATCATCTGGCTTCTTCCATGACCCCGTCTTTAGCCGCGGTCGAGGAACGGGCATTGGAGCGGCGGCGGCCGAGGCAACATTAGCGACGACGAGGTGGGTGCCCTGTGCTTCCTCTTGAGGACGAAGGCGGTGGCTAGGGCTGCAATGCGGGATGCGATGCAGGACGAATTTTCTTCTGGCATACCCAACCTTTATGTATTTCCTCCGCCAAAATTCATGCTAGATGTTGTCTTAGTTCCGTTTTTGTGGGACTACGCCGGACGCCGCCCTGCAACCCTAGCGGCGTTGGCGGGCGGGCCACCTGCGCGCACTGCCGAAGCCACAAGAGGTGGCGGTTGAGGCCTCGCGACCTGGCCACTGGCACGAAAAAGCTAAGAGGGGTCCATGGGGTCAAATCCGGGAGGTGGCGACCGCGGAGACCAAGTAGGGAGGTAGATCGGTGGCGGTGGCGGTGACGGCACATGAGCGGGAAAGGAGGGGGAGGAAATGTAGGGAGATTTTTTTTCCAAGCCCTGTATTTTTTTTCCGGGCAGGAAATTGAAAAAGAGCTGTTATTTTACTCGGGGATCTGCTGGAGATGCTCTAACCCGAGCTCTCTTCTTCAGTTCGTCGCTTCACGCTCGACCGAGAAAATGACAAAAAACTACCACAATTGTGCCATAGATGACGCGGAACTACCAAATGGGACACGATTGTCACATGACTACCATGTTTGGGGCAGGGTCGCGACGCGGAGCACTGATTGAACGGATCAAGCGTGTTAACCATGTTTCTGGCAGCCCTGGCCCACCGTCAGAGCTGACGTGGCTACCAGTCGACGGACGGCCGTTAGGGCGCGCGTTAGGGCTGTTGTTTTAAGGCGTTGGCTGGGTCGTCTCCTTCCTCTCTCCTTTCTCTCTGTTCCGTCGCACTGGAAGCAGTCGCCGCCGACGTAGATCTCCGCCGCCGCAGGGACAGACGGCCATGGTTTCTTGGGGTGACGGCGAGGATTCCTCTTCAGAGCAGAGCTCCCTCGGCGCTGATGTGAGTCCTCTACTTATGCTGTCATAATTTGGGCAAATTGCAGGGTTAGGAATTGGGGGAATTTTGATTTTGAGGAGGATTTAGGCTGATTCTTCTTTGTTTTTTCGAACTGCTAGAGTGTGAACACTACCTACGACTCTGATTTCTGCGGTTTAGCTGATGATGGTGCAAGTACTGTGACTTGCAAGCATGGTGCTGTAGCTGCTCGATTTGTAGCATTTGATGGTTGCTGGACAGGGAGGAGGTTCTTAGGGTGTGCAGGGCATGATGGAGAACCAGCTTGTGATTTTCTTCTGTGGGTAGATGGTGAGTGGCCACCTGCACTTCGGAAATCATTGGCAAAGTTGTGGGATTTGTATGGACAAGAGAAGCAAGGCAGGGTTAATGATGCTCTGGACAACATGGAGAAGAGGTTCAAGCTGAAGGATGAGATTGAGAAGATGCACATTGACCTGAGGAATGCTCAAGAAGAGATGAAGAAAATTGTGGAGGAGAAGCAACTGATACTTGCCTTGAAGGCCCAAGCTGAGCAAGGATTGATTGATGCTAGGGCAGAGTTAGAGCAGAAGAAGGCACTGGATGCATCAAGCAGCAATATGCACAAATGCATGAGAATTAAGGCAGAGAAGGAGAGAGATCAGTTGAAAGAAGAGAAGAGAAAGCTTGAGTACATAATTGGGGATTTATTTAAGCTCAAGGAAACCACCAGGGCAAAGCTGAAGAAGATCAAGGAGATGTGTGAGGAGTAGCTAGCTTGTGTACCAGTTTAATTTTATTTGTCATGTTTGAATTGAATTCCCTATGGTTTGTAATGTTGAACAATATGTGTTGGTTTGTAATGTTGAACAAATGATGGTTGGTTTGTAATGGTGAACTAAATGATGGTTGGTTTGTAATGTTGAACAATATGTGTTGAATCTGTTGAAGTTGATCCCTGATGTTCAAATGAATTCCTTTTTTATCAGTTTAATAATGAGTTAGAAATATTTGTTATGTGGAGAATCTGTTATGTGAGAAATTTTCTAGAGTTATTTGACATTTGGAAAGGTCTCGACATCGAGGCTTCGACTTTGTCGAGACCTTTAGGGTAATTTTAAAGTTGGAAAGGTCTCGACATCGACGCTTCGGCATTGTCGAGACCTTTAGGGTAATTTTAAAGTTGGAAAGGTCTCGACATCGACGCTTCGACTTTGTCGAGACCTTTAGGGTTATTTTACATTTGTAAAGGTCTCGACATTGACGCTTCGACTTTGTCGAGACCTTTAGGACTATTTTACATTTGGCATGAAGCAACAGTTTGAAACATCATAGTCTTAAACAACATAGGCATCACAAAATGGTCTTAAACATCTACAGGCATGGCCTTTAGGTCATAAGCATCACATCAGGCATAGCCTTTAGTTTACAGGCATCACAAAATGGTCTTAACCATGTCAGGTACATGCACATCCAAATGATCTAGCAGGACCAACAGTACAAGAGCATGTCCTACAACTAATGTTGACCTCATGTGTAACTTTCCCACTTTTCACTTGCCATAGTCCTTTATCTGCCCTCTTAGGGATGCAATTTCTTGAGTACTTCTTCATCAACTCCAGCAGTTCTGCATAATGTGGTGTAATTTCCCATCCAGCTGACTCTGCACCATCTCTTTTTCCATCCCATCTGACCATGCATTTGTCATATATTCCTACAAGCATTGTCAATATTGGTTTGTTCCTGACATCAAGAATGTATTTGTTAAATACCTCTGACAGATTGTTTACCACTAAATCTGTTTGACAGTTGGTGTCCATTGCAAACCTTGCCCATGCCTCCACTGGTATCTTGCTCAACCATTTCCATGCTTCCTCACTCTGCTTCTTCATCTCCTCCATTGCTTCATCAAAACCATCTTTTGTGTATGAGTATGCAGCATTATCCATGCACTTCTTCAAGTCCTCTCCTCTAAAGCCTGCTGTCTGAAAATTGGCATATATATGCCTCGGGCGATACTCTCTGTGGTGAATTAGGGAACACGGTGGACACGCTTTCGATAATCCCTTTTGCACAATCGAGACATTATAGTGTAGTACCCAAACCGTCCATGATCTCCACCAAGTGCTTGCTTCAATCGCTCAAGAAACCACCGCCAATTCTCGTATCTTCTTTGGCAACCACTCCCCATGCAATTGGATAGATGTTGTTATTTCCATCTCTCAGTAGCTGCAAGGATTTGAGCTCGAGAGGTGAGCTTAATGAAGCAACCATCCAAACCAATAAATGGTCTCTGGCAGCCTCGTAGAAACCCTTCTCTAGCAGCATTAACACAGAAGAACAATCCATGAAATCTAGGGCTGTAAGATATGTTCACCATCTGTCCTTTCTTCATTGCTTCAACCTGCTCATCTGTTGGACCTGTGACAGTGGTCACAATGCACCTGGAACCAGGGTTTTTGTCTATAACAGTCTGCAGATAATCCCTTAGTCTGTGATATTGTTGCTTGTGATCACCCATCACCATCTCAATTGCCTTGGTCCTTGCCATGTAAGCCATCCTCTTGGGAACATCCACTCCAAAATCTTTATGTGCTTTGTCTTGCAAAGTGTTGATGGAAGTGCTGATGTTTGATTTGTATTCAGTAACATATGTACCACTAAGCCACTTTGCATTAACCCTATTGCTAGATGGATCTGTTGGGCATGTGTGCTTCAACTCCATTTTCTTTATGCAAAATGTAGCCTCATTTTTTATCTTGGCAGCTGTCATATAAAATGGACAGTCCCACTTTTTCTCCTTCTCCTTCACATTCTCTTCATTATTTTTCTTCTGCTTGTCCTTGCACCACACAATGATCCTGTCAGGTGTATTCCTGTGGTAATGGAAATTCCTGACCTGCACAATGTGGAGTCTAGCCAAAGCTTGCCTGAATTGATACACATCATTGAAGCAAAGTCCCACCATGAATTGTTGCTCTGGATTCTGTCTACTATCATCATACCACACCCTCTCCTTGGCCATCTTTCCTCTGCTCTTTCTCCCTCCTGCTAACACAAAAGGCAATGGCTCATACCCATCATCCTCTTCTTCTTTCAGAAATCCTTTGTCACCCTCATCATCAGAAGGAACCCAATCTGGAATAACATCTGCCTCTACTTGAGAATGTGATCTCAATGTTGGACCAGGCCTCTTCACTTGCCTCTTCACTGCTGGAATTGTTGAAATATCATCACACTGAGTTGCATTGTCATAAATATCCTCCACATCACTCTCCCCCTCACAATGAAGCACTGGATCAACATTCCTCTTCTTCCTAGCAGCAATTCTCTGGTGCATTTCCTCTTCCTGAGCTCTTCTTGCCTTCTCTGCAGCTAATGGGTCAAATCTGCCTGGATATAGCCAACTATCATCCTCATCTTCAGATTCCTCTTCTTCTTCTTCTGCCATACATGTCTCTAGATCCAGTACATGTTTACCCTTCTCACAGTTAACACTCTCCTGTGTGTGCATCTGAGGAAAGTTGTGATCATCCATTTGTGACTGCCAACCATCACAAAAGGAACTGTCTTGCCTCAGAAAAGGGGGGGGGGGGCAATTGGCTCTTCTTCCTCTGGATCAAGGTCAATTGTGCTTGCATGCTTTCTCTTCATTGGTGATAAAACAATTGCTCTTTTCCTATTGTCCTTCATCACAGTGAGCACCAGTTTCTTTGTACTTGCATACTTCACTAGCATTTCATCAACCTTATAGTTGCTGTCCAGTAGCTCTAATCCACTCAGTCCTACTCCTTCATTTTTAACATAATATAAGGAATCACACAGACCATATCCCTCTTCCTCCATGATGGACAACAATTTCAGAAACCTTATTTCTGTCCTATGTAAAGTTTTGTGAACAAATTTTGCTCCATCAAATTGAAAATAGAGCTCCCACATCTCTGCCTTCTCCCTATTATCCAAATTAACATTCTAGTCAATCTACATCGTCATTCTACCAACATTATTGCCAGAAATAACACTACGGCAAAATGGAACAGGGGATTACTCTACAGAGGGCAAAATCGAACAGAGAGGTAGTCTACAGAGGGCAAAGAACTCTTACCCGCTACCATTGTAGACGTAATGGCTCATGGGGTCATTCTGAGACGTCCTGCCCTCAGATGTCCAGCACTTCTCGGACTCTGGACGCGGTGGGCTTGGTGGCTTCAGCTGCAGCACCGGCGACGCGTGCTGCAGCACCGGCGAGGGCAGGACGAAGCCCTCCATGCCATCATACGCCGGAGATTCGCCGTGCACGCCTGGGTCGCCGAACCAGTCGCCGCCGTCTCCTCCGTCTTCCATTTCTGTTCGATTTGGGGGAAAGTCAACCAGGAGTTGCCCTAACGCGCGCCCTAACGGCCGTCCGTCGACTGGTAGCCACGTCAGCTCTGACGGTGGGCCAGGGCTGCCAGAAACATGGTTAACACGCTTGATCCGTTCAATCAGTGCTCC
This sequence comes from Lolium perenne, assembly GCF_019359855.2. Classification (NCBI taxonomy): domain Eukaryota; kingdom Viridiplantae; phylum Streptophyta; class Magnoliopsida; order Poales; family Poaceae; genus Lolium; species Lolium perenne. Next base: position 120,730,668 of record NC_067250.2, on the reverse strand, counting down.
GCGTCGCGACCCTGCCCCAAACATGGTAGTCATGTGACAATCGTGTCCCATTTGGTAGTTCCGCATCAACTATGGCACAATTGCGGTAGTTTTTTGTCATTTTCTCCGCTCGACCCGACCTTCCTCCTCCGCCGTGTTCTTGGCTGCTGCAGCCTCGCCAGGGAGCTGCCTGCTTCAGACTCCGGCGACTCCGGCGAGCAGGCGACATCCTTCAGCCAGGTGCTTCCCTCCACCCCATCTGCATTTTTCGTCCGCACCGCACCCCCTCTGTTCGCCGCATCAACCCGCTCCCTCTTTTTGCAGCAGAAACCGCGCGGCCCCCCTCCAGCCCGGCGACCGACGGCGATTAAAGGCGGCGGCTTCCAGAGAGGTAGTCCTCCATTTTCTCGCTCTTCTTCACACATCTCCAGTTCCCCTCCATGGCTCCGACGCGCGGACCCTCCTAGCCCTAACCCTAGGCGCGACTGCGGCGCCGCTCCTTTTCCCCGGCCGGCTAGGGCATCTCGCCCCTCCCTTCCCCGTTATGGCGTTCCCCTGCCCCGAGTCCCCGACCGGCGAGGCGACCGCCCACCTCCGACGCGCCGCACGGCGCACACTGCCACGAGCAGGCAAGCAAAACTGCTGGTGCTCGTGGGCGGTTCTAGCTGCCCGCTCCTTGCTATTGCTCACTTGCAGTTCGAATGTGCTTGAATGCTTGCGAAACTGACACTTTCACTGAGTTCTACTGATAACCCTCAGGTTTACTAGCTGTTTGAATGTGCTGAATGGTTCAGTGACTGCTAGCTATCAATTAGCGCTTGTGCAGCTGTCCCCTGCTCATTGCCACGCTTTGCTGCAAGTGATGCCCATTACTTTAACTCTTCAACTCTATAATTTGTTGTGTGTGTAATTTTGTGATGCTTAGTCGTCAAGTCATCCAAAATTCGTGTCAACTTGGTTACTATGATATTTAGCGAAACCGAAATAATTTGGTATTCACAGATGGAACTGTATTGTTATCTCATACCCTATTTATCAAAGTATCATAACCATATTTACCTAATTAACCCAAAGTGCAGCCACTGTTAGGTGCTAGGCAGGCGATTGCTGGAGCCTAACACTTAGTCAAGCTACGCGGCCGTCTTCTATAACAGCGGATTTAAGTTGCTCTGTTGGTCGAACAGCTTTCCATCAAGCTAACCAGAAGTCAGAGTGCCCAATGTCTATACTAGCTAATCATTTCTTGTTTGGTGCTGTTTCAGGTTTGAATTGGTCATTATGGTGAAGAAAACTGCAGAGCAAAGTTATGGTGAACTTTCAGAACTTAAGCCAAGGCAGAATTTCCGTTTAGGAGATATAACATGGGTTAAGCATGGTACCTCTTCTTGGTGGCCAGCGCAGGTACGGTGATGCATGCACCTTCCATGCACTGCTTATTTAAACTAGGTGAATACCTTTTCTTTGCCATGGATCAGCATTTTAGATTGCCCCAACATGCTGAACCTTTTTGGTGCCACACTCAATGCCACGCCCTTGGTTTCATATCAGCTCTCGAGTAAGTTTCTCCTCGGGCAAAACTGGAGTCGTTTGTGAGGAGCCTCACTTTGGGAAGTTTTTTTTTTTAAATCTGAAGTTAGTAATAAGGAGGACATCTATTGGGGTAGCCACACTTATGGTTTGTCAAGTAGAGAGGGGAGAAGAAGATGAGCGGACTGTTTCCACGGATTAACATCTTTATTGCGGTGAAGATGTATGGAGTATGGTTCCACATTACATTTGTAGATGCCAGTGCATATGCTCTCCACCATAATGTTTATCGCTGGGCAGATGGTTGTATCTGTAATAGAGCAATTATATCAGTCATATATGAGTAAGACTTACACTTTGGTCAAGTGCCAATACTGCATCCTTTGTAGTTGTATGATGCAAAGATAAAACATTGTAGACTTTTGCCAACTGTTGTTGATATTCTTGATCCTAAGCTTCCCGTGCATATATTTATACCCAATTGTATTCCTGAATTCAAGGTCATTGATGAAGCATCTGCTAGTAACAAGCCCAAGAAGAAGACCATCCATGATGCCCTGGTGCGATTGTATGGCACATGCCAATAGTAAGGGGCACTATTAACATGTTAAACATTTCTCTTCTTTCTAGTTGTGATAATCTTTACGATAAAGGTTAATTGTTCTCATTATTTGCTTTCAGCTTGTATGTTGACCCTTGGAAGTCTAAGATGGAATTTGAAATGGTATGCACATTGTATATTCCATAACTCATGAAGATGCTGTTAAGTAGTGAGCAGCAAGTGACTGAACTGAATTAAAAAAAAAAAGCTTAAACCAGCTGAAATATGGAAATAACTAACAACTTTAATCGTTATATCCTTTTTGGTTTAGTTGGATTTTCAACTTCGGGATACCGATATAACCAAAACTGCTGAATTGATGCACATCTATCCACAACTTATGGAAATATAACATGCGTCGATGATGAAATTCTAACAGGTGTTTTGAATTGTAATATGATTCGTTTTAACTAGCAGAATGCACCAGTAGCGCAATTTACACATATGTGATTGTACGCTAAACCAACTTTGCTGATCTAATTATTCTTTAGTCTGATTAATTTTTTACGTTGAAATTTATACCGAACTGGTCATATCAATTGAATACTTGCCCTGTGTCACCACTTATGTACTGCTAGTAGTAGTTTTATAGATAATTCTGTTGTATGAAGTGTTCTTATTTTTAGCCTACAAGAGAGTTAGTTGCTTTTGTCTTCCCATTCATGAATGATATCAAATCCTTGATTATTCTGAACTTCAAATATTTCTCATATGAGCTCATTGTGTGCAGATTCTGAAGGAAGAAAATAAGACAGCCATGGAAGCATTCCACCATGTGCTTCAGAAGGTAGGGCAATCACCTTTGCATAGAGTTTGTTATAAGTCACAATTTGAAAGAGGTTGTTTAAGTCCGTGTTTAATCTTACAAATGCAGGAGCTTACTCATCTTAGCTCGCCCAGTGATGATGATGACGAACCTGTCAGCACAAAAGGTGAATTTCTGTTTGTTTTCGTATGAAGAATCTAATATGTTCTGTATATTGGACATGGTGGGCCTTGTGTAGTGTGGGCAATGATTTGATCATTCATTTTGTCCCCCTATTGCCAACAATGATATGTTTCTGTTTGCGATGTTGTTCATAGTAGTAAGATTTAAGGACATGTTCTATTGAGCAGTTTCAGTGTCAATATTGCTAAATTGTCACCTGTACTGTTTTATTCCCTGAATCAAGTTTTAGTTCTCCTTGTCATCAATAAAACGAATATATTTAGCATTAATTGGTACGCATCTAATTTTTTTTTTTATTTCTATATGGTCTGCCCATCTTGGCCACAGCCAAGACGTCTGTTAGGAAAGCCTCTGCTGAAGGAAGAGATAAGACACAGAAGCAAGCTTCTGTAGATAAAAAGGGTCGTAAGGCAGTAACATCGGTTGTCAGGAAGGAAGGAGCAAGACAATCAGGCCGTACCAGTGCAAAGAAATATTCAGATGCTTCCGAGGACAGCACATCGCAACTCCACGGTACAAGTGCAAGTGAAGATGCAGCTGAAGTAGGAGACATTACATCAGTGAATCGAAGGCAGCGCAAGAAGGTTTCAGCGGTAGATGGAACTGACCGAGAGATAAAGGCTATGGTTAGGGACATGCTGCTGGGGGACGTTGTAGCCAGGCAGCACGCCTCTGTAGATGATGTGATCTTTCGAGTCTGTGATGCTACCGTAGGAATGGTGGCTCATGGTACTACAGAGGGTGGACGAAGCATCAAGCGAACTGGCGGTGGACTGGAGGCTGATTCAAGCAACGATGCAAAGCGACCTAGAAAGGGGAACACCAAGCCTAACAATTCCAACTCTTCTCCTGTAAGTAGATATACTCCATACTTCTGAATATGTCTGTGAGCTTCATACACTAATTTGACCGAACTCCACCAGAGCAGGGATGTTGCAGCCATGGAGGGACGTGAGCAGCATAGCTCGCGCCAGATCAAGATCATGCAGAAGCTGGGTCTGGTCGCTCCACCAGGATCTCCATTCAAGGGATTAGCTGCGGCCACCCACCGATAGTTCCAATGCTCGTTAGGACCTGCTATTTATTGTAAGCGCCACTACTGTTATGTATGGAAACCCATAGGTATGGTGCTAGATCTATTAGTTTAAGCTGTAGTCGCCAATTGCTATTCTTTAGGGAAGAACTTGGCCGAGTTTAACTGCTACGTAAGTGCACCGTTAGTTTTGTATGAGCAGAGATTGGTCACCGCCGCTCGTGCTACGTAAGTTACTGAGTTGGGACCTTGGATTATTCATGTTTGTTGCCAGCAGTCCAGCACCACCGGTACATGTCAACCGTTGGCATTGAAACGGTGACATGAATGGCTCAATGATGAATGCTACATGTCATTTGTCATCTCTTTTTTTGTCGTACAGCATATTTCCTCTGTCCGCGATTGAGTACACTTCTAGCTCTTGTTTTAAGTCAATTCGTGTATTTCTAACTCTCGTTTGAAATCAAATTTTAATTTTTAAAACCTATTTTGTAGGGAAAAGTAAGCAGTATCTAATTATTTATGACACTATCACTCAACCTGTTTTGAAATGTAGTTTCATAATATACAAGTTTGACATCATATATGTTGCTTCTATATTCTATAAGCTTGATCGAACTTAAAAATGTTTGACTCAAGATAAAGATATTTGCGAAAAAGTGAACAGTACATGCAGGGTCCCATAGAGCAGCGTTGCCATGCATGCATACCCAGTGTTGTTTTTTGGCCATTGTAGTAGATTCCAGAGCTGACCCATTACGCCAACATGTTTAGAGCATCTCCACAGATGCTCTGTAGCGGTCCCGATAGCGTTTTGGGGGCCAGGGCTTGTACCAGTGCGTCTCAAAAGACGCCGACTAGTTTTCGAGCTCAATAGAACCGCCGACAACCCTATGCTGGCTCCATCATAGAGGGCGCGGATTGGGCGCACCGGCGCCTCGCGGCATGTTAGAAAACGCGCGTGGGCTCCGCCTGGGAGCCAGACGCACCACATTTCCCATCTTCTACCCACGTCCGAGCCGACTCCCACCCCTCTAGATCGCCACCGTCGCCGTCGCGCCCCCTGCTTGCAATAGACACCGCCGCCTACCGCCGTCCATCGACACGACCGCCATCCCCTCGATCGGCGGCCGCTGGTTTGCCCGGAACAAAGCTCACCGCCACCACCGCACAACCGCCCCGCCCGCAAGGTGTTCGTTGGATTGCCACAATGGACAACGACGACGAGATGATTGTGCAGATGTTCACAGAGGAGCAGAACGTTGAGGTTGTCCGGCGGCAACAACAGCAGCTGATTCCAACGAGCTTGTTTCGCGTTCGCCAGCCTTTGTTCGTCGTGCCTCGGAGTGGCGGCTCAAAGTCAGGCAAGAGGAGGAACATCAACCGACATCGTCAAGTCGGCGCAATGCTGCTTGACGCCGACTACTTCAACAACGACGCGACTCATTCACCGAAGGAATTTGGGCACCGGTTTAGGATGAACAAGGATTTGTTCATGAAGATTGTCTACGGTTCAGGGAGTACGACGACTACTTCATGGCCAAGCAAGATTGCACAGGTTTGTGGGGTTTCACCTCAATTCAGAAGTGCAATGCTGCAATGCGTTGTCTTGCATACGGAGCTCCTCCAGATACATCCAATGATTACCTACGGATGGCGGAGTCAACATGTTCACAGAATCTCTACAGGTGTAATAGTGGTGTTTGGTAAAGACAGAGAGCACCAAGAGCAGATGATACAACTCGGATCCTGGAAAAAATGCAGCAAGAGGGTTTCCTGGGATGCTCGGAACCATTGAGTGTATGCGTTGGGGCTGGAAGAATTACCTTTTTTTCTTGGCAGGGGATCTACAAGGGCATACTGGTGAGTGCAGTGTCATTCTTGAGGCGATGGCGGACCATGACCTCTGAATTTGGCATGCATTTTTGGCATGGCAGGAATAAACAATGATATCAACGTGCTGCAGTGTTCTCTGGTGTTTTTCAGGTTAGCTGAGGGACAAGCTCCTGCCGTGAACTTTGAAGTAAACAGCCACGCATACAACAAGGGATACTATCTAGCTGATGGTATCTACCCGACGTATGCTACATTTGTGAAGACAATCCCATCTCCGGCTTCGGAGATGGACGCTTATTTTCCAATATGCCAGGAAGCAGCTCGCAAGGATGTTGAGCGTGCTTTTAGGCTGCTTCAGTATCGTTTCGCCGTTGTCAGGTACTCAGCTCTCACTTGGTCTGAGTCTCAGACGTGGTAGGTGACGAACGCCCGTGTGATCATGCACAACATGATCATTGAGAGCGAGCGCGATGAATTTGTGCGTGATGATCAACCATTTGATTATCAAGGTCTTTTGCTTAGGTAGAGCATGTACCCCAACAATTTACCACTTTTCTTCATATGCATCATGAAATTCGAGATGCAGGTGTTCATGCTCAACTCAAGCAGATCTAGCTACGCATTTGTGGGCGAGGAGAGAAGCCGCCAACAATGCATGATTTAATTTCTATTTGTTTGATTGTATGAATAATTTAATCTCCATTTGTTTGATTGTATGAATAATTTAATTTCTATTTGTGTGATTGTATGAATAATTTAATATAGTATGAATAAAATGTGATTGATATGTTATTCCAAAATATTGTAAAAAATAAAAAAAAAATAGGGGCCGTAGTAAGGGGGCGCCAGTGTGAAAAGATCATCTCCAAGTAAAGGATGCAATGCTGATGTTCCTATATCTTCTACCAACGATTATTTAAGGAGATGCTCGTACTGAGCAGTATATTCTGGTATGGATCTTGCTTCTACAAATTCCCAGCGACAGCGAGACCGTGCAGTGAGACTGTTCTGTCTTACCTACACGTACACACGTACGCATCCAAAGACCCTGTCGGCAACACTTCATGGTATCACATCCACAGAGGAATTCCTGTGCTCCGTTTAAGGGCAAGGGTCGAAGACTACTAGGAAGGTTGTCGCCGCATCCTTAGTATCTAGATCATTGGTGGAAATATTGTAGAAATAGTATAATACATGTAATATTAAAATATTGTATAAAACTAACCTATGGTTGAATGGTGAGGAGAGTAGTGCCACCGCTCGAAAAAAAAGGAGGGCAGTGGCATCCCAACCCATCGGGGTTCAAATCATAGGTTTGACATTTTAACGTCTCATTAAAGAGGAAATATTCTTCAGTGGGAGGCGACGTTCCCGTCGACAGCGAGACGCCTGTGGTGACTTCGTCAATCTCAAGATCCGTCGAATGAAGTTTCTTTGACTCAGTCTCTCGGAAGTTCTCAGGTTCTCATAGGGGTAGGATGTGCGTGCCTTCGTTCATAGGAGTGAGTGTATGTGCGTATGTGTGAGCGTCTACGTTTGTACTTGTATTTTGCAAAAATGGTATTATATAACTGATGGTGTGGATCGTGTGGAATCGCTGTGCAAATAGCGTAAAGGTGCTATTGTAGCAGCAGCAGCAACAAAAACAACAACAACCAAGCCTTTCAGTCTCAAACAAGTTGGGGTAGGCTAGAGTTGAAACCCATAAGATCTCGAAGCCAAGTCATGGTTCCGGAACGTGGATAGCTAACTTCCACGCACCCCTGTCCATGGCTAAATCTTTGTCGATATTCCAAACCTTCAGGTCTCTCTTAACGGACTCCTCCCATGTCAAGTTTGGTCTACCACGACCTCTCTTAACATTCTCAACACGCTTTATTCTCCCGCTATGCACTGGCGCTTCCGGAGTAAAGGTGCCATTGTAGGCAGCATGGTCCGAAATTTGCTTCCATTGATATTGTAGGGCATAGAAAAAAAAAATGGTAGAACCGTTTGAGGTTGAAGAATTAAAAGGGGCGACGAATATTGGAGTACCTATTTTCTAAGTCAATGTAGAAGAAAGGAGTAATATGTGTTTGAGAAAAGAAAAGCATTTTTTGTAGAGCATGCATTAGTATCTTTTCCGGAGAAGAGTCATTTTCCGGAGGAGAGTCGACAAGGGTAAAAAAAATGTTTTTAAAGTAGAGATGCGGAATAACTAATATCAAAGAATTACCATTCGTGTGCTGTTGGAGAAATGCCGTTGGGAAATTACCGACGAAGAATTATGCACCGTTGAGAAACTGACGTCGCGAACTACCATTGAGGTTGAAGGGTTGTGCAAACATACAACGTGCATAGGTCATCAGTTACAGCTGCCCCCCCCCATGATTCGTACATGCATTGAAGAATTTATTTGCAGAGCTGCAATTATGGATCTTTTGTTGCCCCCCATGAACTCATGTATTTCATTTTGCCCTTGCAATTCAAAACAGGCTCCGCCACTGTTAGTTACCATTCAAAAATTAGAGCTACGAAAGTACTGGTGAACCCTCAGGTAATTACTATTAGATAAGTAGTGCCTCCCAAAAAAATTGTCTTTACATAGTTAACGTCGCTAAACTATTGTTGAAGCTGAAGATTTGTACAGAAAAATTATTTTCGAGGAAAAAAAGATACTTAACTACCCTTGAAAAACTACTATCAAATTACTATCGAGGTTGAAGATTTTCACTGCCAAAAAAAATGAAAAGATGAGGATCTCAACTGGTAAATCGCTGTTGGGAATAATTACGAAAATCGTTGTAGAAACTATTTGAAAAAGTTATGTCGAAAGTAAACAAATGCGTACCCATGACACTATTCATGCGGGGAGGGTAAGCGTCACTAAGAAGAAATATGATCCGGGTGTAGTTCCTCGGAAGAGCGGTATGTACTTACTAAATACATGTCAGGATCGCTTGTTTAGTCATACTACCTCCATCCCAAAACTTAAGACCTATATTATTTTTAGAACGTCAAACTATATCAAGTTTAACTAAGTTTTTTTTAGCAAAAATCGTAAAATATAATTTCAGATGGACAAAATATCATATTTATTGATAGATTTTTCTAAAAGTTTGATCAAACTATACGTGGACTATTCAAAATTATATAAGCCTCAAGCTTTGAAATGGAGGTAGTAGTTAACATCGGTAAACTATGTTAAAGCTAAAGATTTGTACCGATAAATTATTTTCGAGAAAAAGTATATACTTAATCATTACATATGTTTGGCCAGGCTTCCAGAAGCTTCTGTGTCCGCGGTTGAAGCTGAATACATTGGCCAACCCAGTGGTCCATTTATTCCCGATTTTATCTGTCGTTCCAATCTGCAATAAACCTTTGAGCTGTTAAACCTCCTAGAAACACAGATGCAGCAGCAGGTAAAAAAGTATTCCTGAGTCGTGACACGCTGCTTTTACTCCGTTGAATGAGGAGTGCGAATCCACTTTTACGGACGAGAAAAACAGAGGCCTTTGCAACCTGGCCAAGGGAGGGAGAGACGAGAAAAACGTAGGGTTCTGCCGAGCGGCCAGCGTACAAACTATCAAGTGCGACATGTCCTCTTTGCCCCTGTAACTTGTCAACTTTCTTTTCCTTCTCTGCCGCAGTCTCCTCTGTTGCCCCCTGCCTGCTGCGTCGCGAGGGGACACGCCACACAGATCTCGGTAACTTGTCCCAGGTCTCGGTTGATCGGTGGAGTGTGACAAAAGCTGTGGCTCCATCAGGGTCCATCCAGCATTTTTACTGCACCAAAAAAGCCCTAGGAATTTCGACGACCAGCTTGGGAGTACGCGCCACACCTTTTTATTACAGTTTGCGATTTGCGACAACAACAAAGGCAACCCTTTCACCGGTCCAAGCCGGTCTTCTCTGCAAGGTCTGTCTCGACGACCTGACTTGACCCAGGATTTAGCGGTGAGCTCAATTGCTGTCGCGACGACAGCATGAGCTCATTCATTCCTTTGCAGCTGCAAACACGGTGATACGTGTGCAGATTGTTACTGTGGAGTCATTAACGGTGCTGACATTAACGGATCTCATGGAGTCAGCCCTTGGAGTGGAGTAGAGGGGGAGAGCTCACGGCATCAAGCGACGCAAACGGACGTGAAGACCCATCCTTATGCATTACGATGCGTAGTGATCGAGCTGTCTATGAAGACCTAAGCATGAACAAAATTGTGCCTTGTACGTCTGCGCAGGCCCGTCTGGCAGTGATGCATATAAAATGCATACATGAACCTTCCGGTTTATTGCATAAAAATCCTTATTATATTAAAATTTTATTATATTTAGTGGGACTAACCTATTAATAATTGCAAAAGTGCATAAGTTTTTTGTTTTAAACTTTATTGTGTAGGAAATAGACAAATATGGAAGGAAATCGAACTTTACGGTGAAATCTAGAGTTTCCTGAAATCTATCCATACAAGATACTTTTTAAAGATCGCGCCAAATAGACCCGAAGATGGAGATCGCCCCAAATAGACCCGAAGATGACCTCAAACGGAAAAAGTGCAAGAGATAGAAGTTATGGATAATTTTCTGAAGTTTAATTTGACGTGAAGAACGTCCCAAACAGAGTTCGTATGCGAAATTGCCGCCCGTTTTACTGATGGGTACACACGCAGTTTTGGAAACCCGAAATCGGTGACGCGATTGACACAAACTCTTGCCATATTTGATGGATTCGGCCAAGCCACAACTTTATGGACCTATAAAGTACATAGGGAAGTCCTAGGAGAGTTCTAGAGGTGCCCAAAGCCCTTGGATCAAAGAGGCATCAATTCCATAGCCAAGATTACATCTCCACCTTTATATATTGAGGGGAAACCTTGTTATGGAGGCCCCATCCATTGTGATGAAAATCCTCCTCCTTGAAAGCCGCCAAGGAGGGGGAGAACCTCCTCAACACTAGCACCAAGTCCAACGAAGAAGAAGGTATAAGGGACCGCTGCCCCCAAGGGCAGCCGCCGCCCCTCCAGGACTCGCATCTCCGAGGTGCTGCCGCTGGGGGCGCCGCCTCCCGTGGCCGCCGCCACGGGGATCTTCACCGCCATCTCCTCCACGGGGTGCACCTCTTCATCGACTTCTACATCAACTGTAGGGATTCGTAGCATAGAAAACAAAAAATTTCCTACCGCGAGAACGCAATCCAAGCCAAGATGCAATCTAGAAGACGGTAGCAACGAGGGGATGAACGAGACTAACCCTTGAAGATTTCCAAAGCCTACGAGATTAGATCTCGTTGTTGCAGAAGATGATCACTTGCCGCTTTCAAAAGCGCGTAGAAGATCTTGACGGTGCCACAATCGGGCAGCACCTCCGTACTAGGTCACACGCTCGGTGTTGATGAAGATGACGTCCTTCTCCCCATTCCAGCGGGCAGCGGAAGTAGTAGATCCTCCTTGAATCCCGGCAGCACGACGGCGTGGTGGCGGTGTCGATGGAGATCTCCGGCGGAGCTTCGCTAAGCGTTTGCGGGAGAGGTGTAGGAGGAGGGGCGGCTAGGGTTTGGGGAGAGGGGTGGCCGGCCACTATGGGGTGCGGCCAAGGCTATGGCTTGAGGTGGACGGCCCCCTCCCCTTATCCCTCTTTTTATAGGTGGAACCCCCAAGAGTTGGTCTACAACTCTTCGAATAAGACCCCAAACCAAAACCTTCCATATGACATGAAACCTACCCAAGGTGGGATTCCCACTTGAGGTGGGACTCCCACCTTTCCATGAGGGGGGTGGCCGGCCCCCTTTGGTGGAGTCCACCTGGGACTCCACCCCCTAGGGTTGGCCGGCCATGCTAGGTGGAGTCCCTCCGGGACTCCGCCTTCCATAGTGATTTCTTCCGGACTTTTCTCGAACCTTCTAAAACCTTCCATAAATGCACCGGATCATTTTCAAACTTATAAAATGACTTCCTATATATGAATCTTATTCTTCGGACCATTCCGGAACTCCTCGTGATGTCCTGGATCCCATCCGAGACTCCGAACAAAACTTCGAACTCCATTCCATATTCAATATCTACTAATACGACATCAAACCTTAAGTGTGTCACCCTACGGTTCGCGAACTATGTAGACATGGTTGAGACCTCTCTCCGACCAATAACCAATAGCGGGATCTGGAGATCCATAATGGCTCCCACATATTCAACGATGACTTAGTGATCGAATGAACCATTCACATACGATACCGATTCCCTTTGTCACGCGATATTTTACTTGTCCGAGGTTTGATCATCGGTATCTCTATACCTTGTTCAACCTCGTCTCCTGACAAGTACTCTTTACTCGTACCGTGGTATGTGGTCTCTTATGAACCATTCATATGCTTGCAAGCTAATATAGACGACATTCCACCGAGAGGGCCCAGAGTATATCTATCCGTCATCGGGATGGACAAATCCCACTGTTGATCCATATGCCTCAACTCATACTTTCCGGATACTTAATCCCACCTTTATAACCACCCATTTACGCAGTGGTGTTTGATGTAATCAAAGTACCTTTCCGGTATAAGTGATTTACATGATCTCATGGTCGAAAGGACTAGGTAACTATGTATCGAAAGCTTATAGAAAATAACTTAATGACGTGATCTTATGATACGCTTAATTGGGTGTGTACATTACATCATTCACATAATGATATAACCTTGTTATTAATAACATCCAATGTTCATGATCATGAAACTATGATCATCTATTAATCAACAAGCTAGTTGTATAAGAGGCTTACTAGGGACTCATTGTTGTTTACATAACACACGTGTATCAATGTTTCGGTTAATACAATTATATCATGGTATATAAACATTTATCATAAACACAAAGATATATAATAACCACTTTTATTATTGCCTCTTCGGCATATCTCCAACAGTCTCCCACTTGCACTAGAGTCAATAATCTAGATTACATTGTAAGGTACCTAACACCCATGGCATTCTGGTGTTGGTCATGCTTTGCCCTAGGGAGAGCTTTATTCAACGGATCTGCTACATTCAGATCAGTGTGTACTTTGCAAATCTTTACTTCTCCATCTTCGATGTACTCGCGAATCGAATGATAACGCAGCTTGATATGCTTCAGCCTCTTGTGTGACCTTGGTTCTTGTGCATTGGCGATGGCACCCATGTCACAATAGATGACTAGTGGGTCCAATGCACTAAGAACCACACCGAACTCTACAATGAACCTCTTCATCCATACCGCTTCTGATGAAACCTATGAAGCCGCTATGTACTCCGATTCTGTTGAAGACTTCGCCACCGTGCACTGCTTCGAGCTTGACCAGCTTACTGCAGCACCATTCAATATAAACACGTACCCAGACTAAGACTTAGAGTCATCAGGATCAGTGTTCCAACTTGCATCGGTGTAACTGGTTACAACGAGCTCTTGGTCACCTCCATAACACAGAAACATATCCTTAGTTCTTTTTAAGTACTTCAGGATATTCTTGACCGCTGTCCAGTGTTCCATTCCTGGATCACTTTGATATCTGCTAGTCAAACTAACTGCATGTGCTATATCCGGTCTAGTACATAGCATGACATACATGATAGAGCCTACTGCCGAGGCATAGGGGATCTGATTCATCCTCTCTCTTTCTTGTGCCGTAGCCGGTCCTTGAGTCTTACTCAAGACCTTACCTGGTAACATAGGTAAGAACCCTTTCTTACTTTCGTCCATTCTAAACTTCTTTAGAATCTTGTCCAGGTATGTACTCTGTGAAAGCCCTATTAGGCGTCTTGATCTATCTCTATAAATCTTGATGCCTCAAATGTACGATGCTTCACCAAGGTCTTTCATTGAAAAACTATTATTCAAATAACCTTTTACACTGCTTAATAGTTCTATATCTGACATAGGCATCTCCAATGGGCCTGCCGAAGATAGTACCCGGGGTTTATTGAAGGCCTATGATACGTCTCCGACGTATCGATAATTTCTTATGTTCCATGCCACATTATTGATGTTATCTACATGTTTTATGCACACTTTATGTCATATTCGTACATTTTCTGGAACTAACCTATTAACAAGATGCCGAAGTGCCAGTTGCTGTTTTCTGCTGTTTTTGGTTTCAGAAATCTTAGTAAGGAAATATTCTCGGAATTGGACGAAATCAAAGCCCAGGGGCCTATTTTTCCACGAAGCTTCCAGAAGTCCGAAGACGAAACGAAGAGGGGCCACGAGGCAGCCAGAGCATAGGGCGGCGCGGCCCCTGCCCTGGCCGCGCGGCCCTATGGTCTGGGCACCCCGTGCCGCCTCTTGACCTACCCTTCCGCCTACTTAAAGCCTCCGTGACGAAACCCCCAGTACCGAGAGCCACGATACGGAAAACCTTCCAGAGACGCCGCCAACGCCGATCCCATCTCGGGGGATCCAGGAGATCGCCTCCGGCACCCTGCCGGAGAGGGGATTCATCTCCCGGAGGACTCTACGCCGCCATGGTCGCCTCCGGAGTGATGTGTGAGTAGTCTACCCCTGGACTATGGGTCCATAGCAGTAGCTAGATGGTTGTCTTCTCCCCATTGTGCTTCATTGTCGGATCTTGTGAGCTGCCTAACATGATCAAGATCATCTATCTGTAATTCTATATGTTGCGTTTGTTGGGATCCGATGAATAGAGAATACTTGTTATGTTGATTATCAAAGTTATATCTACGTGTTGTTTATGATCTTGCATGCTTTCCGTTACTAGTAGATGCTCTGGCCAAGTAGATGCTTGTAACTCCAAGAGGGAGTACTTATGCTCGATAGTGGGTTCATGCTCGCATTGACACCGGGACAAGTGATGAAAGTTCTAAGGTTGTGTTGTGCTGTTGCCACTAGGGATAAAACATTGATGCTATGTCTAAGGATGTAGTTGTTGATTACATTACACACCATACTTAATGCAATTGTCTGTTGCTTTGCAACTTAATACCGGAGGGTTCGGATGATAACCTGAAGGTGGACTTTTTAGGCATAGATGCAGTTGGATGGCGGTCTATGTACTTTGTCGTAATGCCCAATTAAATCTCACTATACTCATCATGATATGTATGTGCATGGTCATGCTCTCTTTATTTGTCAATTGCCCAACTGTAATTTGTTCACCCAACATGCTGTTCGTCTTATGGGAGAGACACCTCTAGTGAACTGTGGACCCCGGTCCAATTCTCTTTACTGAAATACAATCTACTGCAATACTTGTTCTACTGTTTTCTGCAAACAATCATCTTCCACACAATACGGTTAACTCTTTGTTACAGCAAGCCGGTGAGATTGACAACCTCACTGTTTCGTTGGGGCAAAGTACTTTGGTTGTGTTGTGCAGGTTCCACGTTGGCGCCGGAATCCCTGGTGTTGCGCCGCACTACATCTCGCCGCCATCAACCTTCAACGTGCTTCTTGACTCCTACTGGTCCGATTAAACCTTGGTTTCTTACTGAGGGAAACTTGCCGCTGTGCGCATCACACCTTCCTCTTGGGGTTCCCAACGGACGTGCCAACCAGACGCATCAAGCAAATTTCTGGCGCCGTTGCCGGGGAGATCAAGACACGTTGCAAGGGGAGTCTCCACTTCTCAATCTCTTTACTTTGTTTTTGTCTTGCTTAGTTTTATTTACTACTTTGTTTGCTGCACTAAATCAAAATACAAAAAAAATTAGTTGCTAGTTTTACTTTATTTGCTATCTTGTTTGCTATATCAAAAACACAAAAAAATTAGTTTATTTGCATTTACTTTATCTAGTTTGCTTTATTTACTGTTGCTAAAATGGCCAACCCTGAAAATACTAAGTTGTGTGACTTCACAACCACAAATAATAATGATTTCTTATGCACACCTATTGCTCCACCTGCTACTACAGCAGAATTCTTTGAAATTAAACCTGCTTTACTGAATCTTGTTATGCGAGAGCAATTTTCTGGTATTAGTTCTGATGATGCTGCTGCCCATCTTAATAATTTTGTTGAACTATGTGAAATGCAAAAATATAAAGATGTAGATGGTGATATTATTAAACTAAAATTGTTCCCTTTCTCATTAAGAGGAAGAGCTAAAGATTGGTTGCTATCTCTGCCTAAGAATAGTATTGATTCATGGACTAAATGCAAGGATGCTTTTATTGGTAGACATTATCCCCCTGCTAAAATTATATCTTTGAGGAGTAGCATAATGAATTTTAAACAATTAGATACTGAACATGTTGCTCAAGCTTGGGAAAGAATGAAATCTCTGGTTAAAAATTGCCCAACCCATGGACTGACTACTTGGATGATCATCCAAACCTTCTATGCAGGACTAAATTTTTCTTCACGGAATTTATTGGATTCAGCTGCTGGAGGTACCTTTATGTCCATCACTCTTGTTGAAGCAACAAAGCTTCTTGATAATATGATGATCAACTACTCTGAATGGCACACGGAAAGAGCTCCACAAGGTAAGAAGGTAAATTCTGTCGAAGAAACCTCTTCCTTGAGTGATAAGATTGATGCTATTATGTCTATGCTTGTGAATGATAGGACTAATATTGATCCTAATAATGTTCCATTAGCTTCATTGGTTGCACAAGAAGAACATGTTGATGTAAACTTCATTAAAAATAATAATTTCAACAACAATGCTTACCGGAACAATTCTAGTAACAACTATAGGCCATATCCTTATAATAATGGCAACGGCTATGGTAATTCTTATGGGAATTCTTACAACAATAATAGGAGTTCACCCCCTGGACTTGAAGCCATGCTTAAAGAATTTATTAGTACGCAAACTGCTTTTAACAAATCTGTTGAAGAAAAGCTTGGGAAAATTGATATACTTGCTTCTAAAGTCGATAGTCTTGCTGCTGATGTTGATCTTTTGAAATCAAAAGTTTTGCCTAATGAGAATCATCATAATAAGATTGTTACTACAGCAAATGCCATCCAAGTTAGAATTAATGAGAATATAAGATTAATGGCTGAACTGCGTGCTAGGTGGGATAGAGAAGAAAATGAAAAACTAGCTAAAGTGAAGAATGTAGCTAAAGTTTGGACTATTACCACCACTAGTAATGTTAATGCTACACATGTTGCTGCACCTCCTACTAATACTAATAAAAGAGTTGGTGTTAGCAATGTTTCCACTTCTAATGCAAAGCGCGAAAAACTGCCTGAAACTGCTAAAACTGCTGAAACTGCCTGTGATAAAGCTGCTGAAATTTTTTCCAACATTGGGGATGATGATCCCATTGCTTTAGATTATAATGGTTTGAATTTTGATGATTGCCACATCTCTGAAGTTATAAAGTTCTTGCAAAAACTTGCTAAAAGTCCTAATGCTAGTGCTATAAATTTGGCCTTTACACATCATATTACAAATGCTCTCATAAAAGCTAGAGAAGAGAAACTAGAGCGCGAAGCCTCTATTCCTAAAAAGCTAGAGGATGGTTGGGAGCCCATCATTAAGATGAAGGTTAAAGATTTTGATTGTAATGCTTTATGTGATCTTGGTGCAAGTATTTCTGTTATGCCTAAGAAAATTTATAATATGCTTGACTTGCCACCACTGAAAAATTGTTATTTGGATGTTAATCTTGCTGATCATTCTACAAAGAAACCTTTGGGGAAAGTTGATAATGTTCGCATTACCGTTAACAATAACCTTGTCCCCGTTGATTTTATTGTCTTGGATATTGAATGCAATGCATCTTGTCCCATTATATTGGGAAGACCTTTTCTTCGAACTGTTGGTGCTATTATTGATATGAAGGAAGGTAATATAAAATATCAATTTCCTCTCAAGAAAGGTATGGAACACTTCCCTAGAAAGAGAATGAAGGTACCTTTTAATTCCATTATGAGAACAAATTATGATGTTGACACTTCGTCTCTTGATAATACTTGATACACACTTTCTGCGCCTAGCTGAAAGGCGTTAAAGAAAAGCGCTTATGGGAGACAACCCATGTTTTTACCTACAGTACTTTGTTTTTATTTTGTGTCTTGGAAGTTGTTTACTACTGTAGCAACCTCTCCTTATCTTAGTTTTGTGTTTTGTTGTGCCAAGTTAAGCCGTTGATAGAAAAGTAAGTACTAGATTTGGATTACTGCACAGTTCCAGATTTCTTTGCTGTCACGAATCTGGGTCTACCTCCCTGTAGGTAGCTCAGAAAATTAAGCCAATTTACGTGCATGATCCTCAGATATGTACGCAACTTTCATTCAATTTGAGCATTTTCAGTTGAGCAAGTCTGGTGCCATTTTAAAATTCGTCTTTACGAACTGTTCTGTTTTGACAGATTCTGCCTTTTATTTCGCATTGCCTCTTTTGCTATGTTGGATGAATTTCTTTGATCCACTAATGTCCAGTAGCATTATGCAATGTCCAGAAGTGTTAAGAATGATTGTGTCACCTCTGAATATGTTAATTTTTATTGTGCACTAACCCTCTAATGAGTTGTTTCGAGTTTGGTGTGGAGGAAGTTTTCAAGGATCAAGAGAGGAGTATGATGCAACATGATCAAGGAGAGTGAAAGCTCTAAGCTTGGGGATGCCCCGGTGGTTCACCCCTGCATATATCAAGAAGACTCAAGCGTCTAAGCTTGGGGATGCCCAAGGCATCCCCTTCTTCATCGACAACATTATCAGGTTCCTCCCCTGAAACTATATTTTTATTCCATCACATCTTATGTGCTTTGCTTGGAGTGTCGGTTTGTTTTTGTTTTTGTTTTGTTTGAATAAAATGAATCCTAGCATTCACTTTATGGGAGAGAGACACGCTCCGCTGTAGCATATGGACAAGTATGTCCTTGGTTTCTACTCATAGTATTCATGGCGAAGTTTCTCCTTCGTTAAATTGTTATATGGTTGGAATTGGAAAATGATACATGTAGTAATTGCTATTAATGTCTTGGGTAATATGATACTTGGCAATTGTTGTGCTCATGTTTAAGCTCTTGCATCATATGCTTTGCACCCATTAATGAAGAAATACATAGAGCATGCTAAAATTTGGTTTGCATATTTGGTTTCTCTAAGGTCTAGATAATTTCTAGTATTGAGTTTGAACAACAAGGAAGACGGTGTAGAGTCTTATAATGTTTTCAATATGTCTTTTATGTGAGTTTTGCTGCACCGGTTCATCCTTGTGTTTGTTTCAAATAACCTTGCTAGCCTAAACCTTGTATCGAGAGGGAATACTTCTCATGCATCCAAATACTTGAGCCAACCACTATGCCATTTGTGTCCACCATACCTACCTACTACATGGTATTTCCCGCCATTCCAAAGTAAATTGCTTGAGTGCTACCTTTAAAATTCCATCATTCACCTTTGCAATATATAGCTCATGGGACAAATAGCTTAAAAACTATTGTGGTATTGAATATGTAATTATGCACTTTATCTCTTATTAAGTTGCTTGTTGTGCGATAACCATGTTCACTGGGGACGCCATCAACTATTCATTGTTGAATTTCATGTGAGTTGCTATGCATGTCCGTCTTGTCTGAAGTAAGAGAGATCTACCACCTTATGGTTAAGCATGCATATGTTAGAGAAGAACATTGGGCCGCTAACTAAAGCCATGATCCATGGTGGAAGTTTCAGTTTTGGACATATATCCTCAATCTCAAATGAGAAAATTATTAATTGTTGTTACATGCTTATGCATAAAAGAGGAGTCCATTATCTGTTGTCTATGTTGTCCCGGTATGGATGTCTACGTTGAAGAATAATCAATAGCGAGAAATCCAATGCGAGCTTTCTCCTTAGACCTTTGTACAGGCGGTATAGAGGTACCCCTTTGTGACACTTGGTTAAAACAGTGCATTGTGATGATCCGGTAGTCCAAGCTAATTAGGACAAGGTGCGGGCACTATTAGTACACTATGCATGAGGCTTGCAACTTATAAGATATAATTTACATGATGCATATGCTTTATTACTACCGTTGACAAAATTGTTTCATGTTTTCAAAATCAAAGCTCTAGCACAAATATAGCAATCGATGCTTTTCCTCTATGGAGGACCATTCTTTTACTTTCAATGTTGAGTCAGTTCACCTATTTCTCTCCACCTCAAGAAGCAAACACTTGTGTGAACTATGCATTGATTCCTACATACTTGCTTATTGCACTTATTATATTACTCTATGTTGACAATATCCATGAGATATACATGTTACAAGCTGAAAGCAACCGCTGAAACTTAATCTTCTTTTGTGTTGCTTCAATGCCTTTACTTTGAATTATTGCTTTATGAGTTAACTCTTATGCAAGACTTATTGATGCTTGTCTTAAAGTGCTATTAATGAAAAGTCTTTGCTTTATGATTCACTTGTTTACTCATGTCATATACATTGTTTTGATCGCTGCATTCACTACATATGCTTTACAAATGGTATGATCAAGATTATGATGGCATGTCACTCCGTAAATTATCCGTGTTATCGTTTTACCTCGCTGGGACGAGCAGAACTAAGCTTGGGGATGCTGATACGTCTCCGACGTATCGATAATTTCTTATGTTCCATGCCACATTATTGATGTTATCTACATATTTTATGCACACTTTATGTCATATTCGTGCATTTTCTGGAACTAACCTATTAACAAGATGCCGAAGTGCCAGTTGCTGTTTTCTGCTGTTTTTGGTTTCAGAAATCCTAGTAAGGAAATATTCTCGGAATTGGACGAAATCAAAGCCCAGGGGCCTATTTTTCCACGAAGCTTCCAGAAGTCCGAAGACGAAACGAAGAGGGGCCACGAGGCAGCCAGAGCATAGGGCGGCGCGGCCCCTGCCCTGGCCGCGCGGCCCTATGGTCTGGGCACCCCGTGCCGCCTCTTGACCTACCCTTCCGCCTACTTAAAGCCTCCGTGACGAAACCCCCAGTACCGAGAGCCACGATACGGAAAACCTTCCAGAGACGCCGCCAACGCCGATCCCATCTCGGGGGATCCAGGAGATCGCCTCCGGCACCCTGCCGGAGAGGGGATTCATCTCCCGGAGGACTCTACGCCGCCATGGTCGCCTCCGGAGTGATGTGTGAGTAGTCTACCCCTGGACTATGGGTCCATAGCAGTAGCTAGATGGTTGTCTTCTCCCCATTGTGCTTCATTGTCGGATCTTGTGAGCTGCCTAACATGATCAAGATCATCTATCTGTAATTCTATATGTTGCGTTTGTTGGGATCCGATGAATAGAGAATACTTGTTATGTTGATTATCAAAGTTATATCTACGTGTTGTTTATGATCTTGCATGCTTTCCGTTACTAGTAGATGCTCTGGCCAAGTAGATGCTTGTAACTCCAAGAGGGAGTACTTATGCTCGATAGTGGGTTCATGCCTGCATTGACACCGGGACGATGTGATGAAAGTTCTAAGGTTGTGTTGTGCTTTGTTGCCACTAGGGATAAAACATTGATGCTATGTCTAAGGATGTAGTTGTTGATTACATTACGCACCATACTTAATGCAATTGTCTGTTGCTTTGCAACTTAATACTGGAGGGGGTTCGGATGATAACCTGAAGGTGGACTTTTTAGGCATAGATGCAGTTGGATGGCGGTCTATGTACTTTGTCGTAATGCCCAATTAAATCTCACTATACTCATCATGATATATATGTGCATGGTCATGCTCTCTTTATTTGTCAATTGCCCAACTGTAATTTGTTCACCCAACATGTCTTGTTGACCGTCTTATGGGAGAGACACCTCTAGTGAACTGTGGACCCCGGTCCAATTCTCTTTACTGAAATACAATCTACTGCAATACTTGTTCTACTGTTTTCTGCAAACAATCATCTTCCACACAATACGGTTAACTCTTTGTTACAGCAAGCCGGTGAGATTGACAACCTCACTGTTTCGTTGGGGCAAAGTACTTTGGTTGTGTTGTGCAGATTCCACGTTGGCGCCGGAATCCCTGGTGTTGCGCCGCACTACATCTCGCCGCCATCAACCTTCAACGTGCTTCTTGACTCCTACTGGTCCGATTAAACCTTGGTTTCTTACTGAGGGAAACTTGCCGCTGTGCGCATCACACCTTCCTCTTGGGGTTCCCAACGGACGTGCCAACCACACGCATCAGCCTACGACCCGAAGAATAAGAAGAATCGGAAGCCCAAGTTGATATTAAGGAAAGCTAGAGTTGTATTAGGAGAAGATGTTTGTAATCTTGCGGGATGAGTTAGAAACCCTCCCGGACTCTGTAAACTTGTACAATACGAATCCCTCGACTCCACCTCCTATATAAGGGGGAGTCGAGGGACAAAGAAAGCATCGAATCATTGTCTCTCAAACCCTAGTTTTCATAATCGTCGAGTACTTTTCGGCTGAAACCTTCGAGATCTACTTGCCCTCTACTTCCAACTAAACCCTAGTCTACCACCAGTAGGCATTGACAAGTTAATCCCTTGTCAATTGGCGCCGTCTGTGGGAATTAGAGGCGTCAAGGATCTGATCTCGAGGGCACGTTCAAGATCGTCGACTTCATCAACTGCAAGCAACGCGATGGATCGAGGTAAACAGATCGCAACTGGTCCTGTCGATTTTGTTCCTCACCCGCCCTCCCGTTTGGATGCATATGCATATCTGGAGGAGCCTATGGAGATGACGTTTGGAAGATTACACTTTCGCGTCGAGAAAGAGGGAACGTATCGTCTCGAAGTTCCGATTTCGTCGGGATTGTCGGCGGCCGATTCCGATTTTTTGAGCTCAACATCGTCAATCGAGTCAGGCGAAGAGGAGACTTCGTCGCCACGCTTCATCAGCACCAGGGCAAGCGAAAAGCTCGCCAAGATCTTCAGCGACATGTCCTTCGAGTCATCTGCGGACTCCTATATAAGCGATGACTCGAGCAGTGTCGACAGCTTCAACTTCATCGACAAATCCACTACAGTGGGCAAGGTCTTCACCAATCTTTATGATGGTGTCACCAAACCCAGCACAGATCTGAATACAAAATACCATCAGATCTATGCCATCGGAGAGCCAAGCCGAGATCAGGAGGAAACATCTGAGGCTTTCGACGATTTGGGAAATCCATATGTCGATCCCTCGGATTTACGACAAGGTCTAGGCAACAAATATATCGGATCTGAGCCTCGTGATAGAGTTCAACTCCCGCAAGCAGCATGGGATAGAGCCGCAAGAGCTATGGATGGTTCAGAACCAATGGCCACAACAGCCACGCCAGAAGAGTTGCAAGCATATCAATATAGGCTCACACGGGCTGCGAGGGAATTGGAAAAACAGACAGCTGCCCTGAACAGAAGAAAGGAGGCAGCCTCTGCGTCAAGCAAGCGAAGGGCAGAGCTGAGTCGACAATCTGGAACCTCGGGAGATAGCCACAGGGAAGCTCGAAACAGAGCAAGATCAAGGTTGCAACATATACCCGAAGGAGAAAGAGAGCACTTGGTTCAAAACCTCGACATGTCTTTTATGTCGATAGACACGAGAGGGAATATTATCCCCAAGACACCAGAAGCTGGGTATATGGCGACACAAGCCTTTATCCTTGCATCCAGGCCACCTCCAGGAGATCCAAGGGAGGCACTGTACAACATGGCAATGGCTGGAGTTGGAGCCATGGGAACGGCGTTTGCATCAACACCTCCCGAAGGAACAGCAAGGCAAAATAGTCCACGACCTGCGGCAGCAGCAGCAGCGACTCCCGAAGGAACAAGTGGAGCAAGAGACACGGTAGCACAGGCAAGGGTGGATAGAGCACGGCAAAGTAGAAGGGAACATCGGCACTCCCCAGAACTAAACGACGAGGATATGTGCGGTTTGCCATGCTTCACGAGGAGAGTACGAAAAACTCGAGTCCCTTCGGGATTTAAGTTGCCTGATAACTTCAAGAAATTCGACGGCATGCAAGATCCAGAGGATTGGCTAGTTGATTACCTCGAGACGGTGAAGCTCACTGGAGGGACCAGAGCAACAGCTATGCAAAGCATCCAGGTGCATTTAAGTGGAGCCGCGCGATTGTGGATTAAGAAGCTTCCTCCAGGATCTATCGACAGCTGGGATAGCTTCGAGGACATATTCGTCAAGAATTTCCGGTCCACCTGCAAAAAACCCGCATCGCTAGAGGAATTGAGGGCGTGTCGACAGAAGCGAGAAGAATCAATGAGAAAATACATCCAAAGGTGGAATATCATCAAAAACTCAGCAGAAAATATATCTGACGAAAGAGCGATAGATGCGTTTGTCGCAGGAATCAGGCGAGGAGATTTTGTCGAGGATTTGGGCAGAACCAATCCAAAGACAGTATCAGCATTAATGGAGATAGCAAACAGATGGGCAGATGGAGAAGATGTTGTTCACAACAAACGGCATAGGTCACCAGAGGAGGACCGCGGCCGAAATTATCAAAATAGGCGACGATTTCCTCGGCAGTACTCAGGCTATGATGCACCTGGGCAAATCTCGGCCGGTTTCTGAGCAAGCGCTGGAGGAAACAATAGAGATGATTACCAGAGGAGCAATGAGCAGCGAGGCGACAATAGAGATGACTCTCGAAACAACAGGCAAAATACCGGGTCGAGGTTTCGGAGGCCTTTCGTGTCTCCCGAGGAGATGATGAACGGGCCGTGTCAAATGCATTTTTATCTTGACAACAACGGGAAAAGACAGTCGGGACACTTGCAGAAGAATTGCCAAAATTTTCAGGCAATGTTAAGGTGGGCCGGGCATGCCAATGCTCAGGCAGCACCCAGAAATCCTCAGGGACCCAGGAGTGAGATTCACCTACCATCTCCTCCCGCAATTACGGACGATAATCGACACCAGCTCAGAATTGCGGCAGCACCCGCACCACCGCCTTATATTGATCCCAATTCCAATGGAGCGGTCTCGATGATTCAGAAAGGCAGGCCATCCAATAGAGCTCAGAAAGTAATCTCGCGACAGGTGTTCATGGCAGAGAAGATGCCTCCACCAACAGTCGAGTATCTTAATTGGTCAGGGCAAGATATTGGCTTCACAATAGCGGATCATCCACAGCAAGTCCCTCGACCAGGGCAATCAGCGCTCATCTTACCAGCAGTAATTGCAGGATTCGACGTATCTCGAGTGTTTATAGATGGCGGCAGCAGTTTAAACCTTATGTATGCAGATACACTAAGGAAGATGAACATATCACTAACAAACCTGAAACCAACCGACACGCGATTCCACGGTATCGCACCGGAGAAGCCAAGCTATCCACTAGGGAAGATTAATCTCGACGTTCAGTTTGGGACCCGAGAAAACTACAGAATAGAGAGGCTGGAGTTCGAAGTAGTGGATTTCCCATCACAATACCATGCTTTGTTGGGACGCCCAGCGTATGCTAGGTTTATGGCGGTACCACATTACACGTACCTGTTATGGAGGATGCCTGGGCCTAAAGGACCAATCACAGTCAAAGGAAGCTTTGCGCTAGCCGATAAATGCGATAAGGATTTTCATCGACTGTCAGAAACTTTCGGGATGCAAGCAGAATACATGGCGTCAAGACTCACGACTGACTATGATGTGCTGCCAGATGCAGGAAGGCCAAACAAGGAATCAACTTTCAACACTGAGAAAAATTCTAAGGAGGTGCAGATTCACCCGACAGACCCAAAAAAGACGACGTCCATTGCAACGGACATGGACCTCGCATAGAAAAGCGCGCTCGTTGAGTTCCTCCGTGAGCACTGGAAAATCTTCGCATGGTGTCCATCTGACATGCCAGGAGTACCCAGGGAACTTGCCGAGCACCACCTAAACTTGGACCCACTAGCAAGACCAATAAAACAACCTTTGCGGCATTTTTCGGAGCCAAACCGCAAAGCTATGCTGTCAGAAATAGATCGACTAATAGAAGCTGGTTTTATCAAAGAGCTGCATACAGAGGCCACATGGGTAGCAAATCCAGTGTTGGTACCGAAGAAAAACACTAAAGTCCTTCGCATGTGCGTCGATTTTACGTGTCTCAATAAACATTGTCCAAAGGATCACTTTCCCCTCCCGAGGATCGATAAAATCATCGACTCCACGGCAGGATGTGAACGTCTTTCCTTCTTGGATGCATACTCTGGTTATAACCAGATTAGATTGAAAGAAGAAGATGAGGTCAAAACAGCATCCATCACACCTTACGGCGTGTTTTGCTACAGAACAATGCCTTTTGGTCTGAAAAACGCGGGAGCAACATACCAGAGGATGATGCAAAAGTGCTTGGCGACACAAATTGGAAAAAACGTACAAGTGTACATTGACGATGTCGTCATAACATCAAAGAAGGGAACGACGCTAATCGAGGATCTGAAGGAAACTTTCGACAACCTTGACAAATTCTGCCTCAAGTTGAACCCGACGAAGTGTTCCTTTGGCGTCCCTGCAGGGGAACTTCTTGGTTTTCTAGTTTCAGCAAGGGGGATTGAAGCGAATCCCAAAAAAATCCAAGCTATCGTAACCATGAGGAAGCCAACAAAGTTGAAGAAAATACAGCAGCTAACTGGGCGAGTCGCAGCTTTAAGCAGATTTGTCGCCAGGCTTGGAGAAAAAGCGTTACCGTTCTATGCTTTAATCAAGCAAGGGGAGAAATTCCAGTGGAACGAAGAGGCCGATAGAGCCTTCGAGGATTTGAAGCGCACAATTTCGACACCACCAATCCTGGTGGCGCCGAAAGAGAAGGAACCTCTCCTGCTATACATCGCAGCCACACCTCAGGTGGTTAGCACGGTGCTAGTCGTTGAAAGAGAAGAAGAAGGAAAACTCCATGGAGTGCAAAGGCCGGTATATTTTATCAGTGAAGTTTTATCTCCTTCCAAACAGCGGTACCCGCAGTACCAGAAGTTAGCATATGGAGTATTCACCACAGCAAGAAAATTGCGCCACTATTTTTCGGCACACCCGATCATAGTGGTCAATGAAGCACCTCTATCACATATACTGAACAATCCAGAAGCTACAGGACGTGTCTCTCTTTGGGGAATAGAACTTTCCCCTCGGGACATCACGTATGAAAAAAGAAAAGCAATCAAGTCGCAAATTCTGCCAGATTTCATTGCAGAGTGGATGGAGCTACAAAATACAGGACCCCCCAGATTTGTCAAGAACTTGGACCATGAACTTCGATGGATCCAAGAGAATAGAAGGAGCTGGTGCAGGGGTGATACTAATATCACCTGAAGGCGACAAATTAAAGTACGTCCTACGGATGACGTTCCCGAACGCATCTAACAATGAAGCAGAATATGAAGCCCTTATACACGGGATGAAGATGGCGAAAGCTTGCGGCGCAACTCGACTAAAAATCTTTGGCGACTCACAATTGGTAGCTCAGCCGGTTATGAACCAATGTGATGCAGTCAACGACAGTATGGTGGCATACAAGGAGGTATACAACGAACTCGAGAGGCTGTTTGATGGATGCGAAGTAAATCACATCAGTAGGCTGAGCAATGATGAAGCTGATGTTCTTGCAAACATCGGGTCGTAGTGCCTTGCAATACCGCCAGGAGTGTTTTGGGAAGAAATAGCCGAGAGATCCACAAAGCCAAAGAAGGCGCAGAAGAAAACGAAGGAGGAGAAAACTTCGGCGCCTCTCAAAGAAGCTCCAGACGAAGAAGAGGACCAAGAGCTGGTGATGATGGTAGAAGTTCCATGGATGCAAGCGTACATATCGTATATCCTAAGGAAAGAAATACCCGACGATCCAGTTGAAGCAAGGCGAGTTATTCGACGATCCAAATCCTTCACAGTGGTCAAAGGGGAGTTATACAAGCGAAGTATTTCGGGCGTGCTGCAAAGGTGCGTTACACCCGAAGAAGGAAGGAAAATCTTAAAGGATGTACACGAGGGAATATGTGGTCACCACGCGAGCAGTCGAGCTATTGCAGCCAAGGTTTTTCGGGCTGGATTTTATTGGTTGACAACGATCGAGGATGCAAAAGAGATAGTTCGAACCTGCGACGCGTGCCAAAGATTTGCCGTAAAACCCCACTCTCCGGCGGCAGAGCTGATGCCAATACCATTGTCTTGGCCTTTTGCCCAATGGGGACTCGATATGGTGGGAAAATTGCACAAGGCTTCGCCAGGAGGATACAAGTACATGTTGGTTGCTGTCGATAAATTCACCAAGTGGATAGAAGCGAAGCCGATAAATTCACCAGATGCAGCGTCAGCAATAAAATTCGTGAAGGGCATCGTTTTTCGATTTGGAGTACCTCACAGCATTGTCACAGACAACGGTAGTAACTTTACGTCCAAGGAGTTCAAGGCATACTGCGCAGAAGTAGGCATTAAATTGCACTTCGCGTCAGTTGGGCACCCGCAAACCAACAGCCAGGTCGAGAAAGCCAATGGTATCATCTGCAACGGTATTAAAAAGCGCTTGCTAGGACCACTTGAAAAGGCTCGACATACCTGGCCAGAAGAATTGCCAAGTGTTCTGTGGAGTATCCGAACAACACCAAGTACGGTGACACAAGAAACTCCGTTCTTCCTCGTCCACGGAGCTGAGGCAGTACTACCAATTGAAATAGAGCATGAGTCCCCAAGAGTGACAGAGTATGACGAGGAAACTTCAAGAAAAGCTTTGGAGGACGATGTAGATGCACTCGATGAAGCTCGAGATGCAGTAGTATCACGAGTCACCAAGTACCAGTAGGACCTGAAAAACTACCACAGTCGACGATTGCGGCCAAGATGTTTCCAGGTCGGAGATTTGGTCTTACGGCTCAATCAGCAAAGTACTGAAAAGCTCGAGTCACCATGGCTAGGTCCTTACATCGTCACGGAAGTAATCGAAGGAGGAGCATACAGGATCAAGGACAAAAAGACGGGGGTTCCGGAGAAAAACCCCTGGAACGTGGCGCAACTCAGGCGTTTTTACGCTTAGAGTCGAAATATAGTCCTCCTTTGTAAAAATACAATATACTGAAACGCCCGCGAGTTTTCAGACGCACTCTTTTCCTTTTCAGGGCACCGAGTGGGGCTGGAAAGGTTTTTAATGAGGCGGGCTCACGGTGCTGCAATATAATAAAAATAGTGGAGATATACATCTTGTTCTTCGACATACTCGGGGGCTAAATGCCTTCAAGGTTACCAAATATACACAATATAGATGAACTCAACTTGCAAAAATATTTCGCCTTGGTACAAAATACCTCGCCAAATAAAAAAATCAGGGGCTCACACCCATAAATATAGTATACTCGTTAGAATTCTATTGCTTTGGTTTAAAAACCTCGCGACAAAAATATAGAACGTCGCCACCAGAACACTCGGGGGCTTGACGAACAGAAATAATAACAAATACATAGCTGGTTGCTTTACAATATAGAAGACGCAACAATGGAGAAAATACAGCAAGATAAAAGAAAAATCCTCAGTGGATGCCCAACACATGATCTATGGTTATTCGTTCATTTGTAGTACGAGTACTATGCTCAGCATAGCTACCCTTCACGAAGAACTCAGCATCCATCCGAAGAAGTTCATCCATCATGTCTTCTGCTACAGGAGTCACAATATCGTCAATTTTGCCCATGTTTCTCTTCTTTTTTGACGTCTTGGCCAGGCACTTGGAAACAATTTGATTCATGGGCAATTTTGGATAGCAAATCTTTATCATCATCATAGCAAATCTTGCGCCAACAGAGAGTTGAGCCCGCACAAAGCCATGGATTCGAGGGGCATCTCGAAATTTCTCCATCAAAGCAGGAAGAGTTTCCGGCATCTTGTTGCGCGGGAACATGGTCCCATAAAATAAAAACAAGGTCCTTGTACAGAAGTCGAGGAAATCACGAACCTGAGCCGCGCGATCTTGGAATCTGACAATTTGGCGGGTACGCTCAGGAGTAACCCAAAAGTTAGAACCAACATTGGTTCGAGCTTCAACGCGTTGATCTTCGGCAGCAGTATCCAAAAATGAGCCTATTCCAGCGAAGAAATTATTAAGGAAGGAAAAATAGCAAGAACAACATCAAGCATGGTTATGCACAGGAAGCATACCTGTCATGTCCAGGCTGGCGTCAGTCATTAGTTGGAGCATATAATTTTCTCGAGAAGAAGCTTCGGTAGCCTCAGCAACAGCGGCATCCTTTGCGGCCATAGCATCCTGAGCCTGTTGAAGAGCAATTTTTTCCCTCTCCGAAGATCTTCGAGACTGCTCCATCATTGCAAGAGTTTGCTTTTTCATGGATTGAAGTTGTTGGCGAAGTTCTTGCAAATCTTGCGACAAGTGTTTACTTGAAGAACCTTCGATAAGGTTATCATCGACAAGGGTTTTCTTCGAGAAGGAAGAAGCAGGCGAAGTATCGGCAGGACAAGGATTGGCGGAGTAATTATCAAATATCAACTGGAAAAGAAAATTTTAGTATCAATGATCATGCAAAATAGAATTTCATTGATCTTCAGGAAATTTACATAGATATTAAAGAAAGGGGTCCTCAAAAGGGTTGCTACAAAAATTGTCACCAAAGCTACTATGGCGACAACTTCAAAAGAAACAGGAAAATAAAAAAAAGATAGGGCACTCTACTAGACCTCCGGCTTCGACGAGCTAGGAGCAGGAGTGGGCTTGAATCCAAGATAAGCAAGGATTTTCTTCGTGTTGGGCTTCGCAGCCTTGATCAGTGATCGCCACTTTGTGGTCTCCATTTCCTGGGTGTCGCCAACCTTGGTCCAGTCGATGTTTTGTTGACTGTCAGCAACCAGAGCGACAGTGCTTTCAACGGCAATCTTCATATTTTCTTGGCGCAGTTTCAGTCCAAGATCTTCTGGCGGATTAAAGTCCTTGGCAAGAGCAAGGAAAGTCGCGGGTTCCTTTTTCTTCGGGAAGAAGTAAGGATAGAGCTGCGACAATCCTTCCTGGGCCTGCTCAATGCCTTCACGGGTTTCTGTTCCGTGAAACTCAGGAAAAGAAAGTGCGTCGAGGAGGGGATCATTGTCAGGATCTTCAAGTTCAAATTCTTGGTTTGTTTTCCCTGTCGAGGAAAAAATATGTTGGTCAACAAACAAGTAAATAAAAGCAAGTCTAAGGAATGCAAAATAGATCGAGTACTTACTGAGAAAGCGACGGTTTTGTGAATCCAAGCGCTTGAGAATCGCCTCTTCACGAGCAGCTTGCGCGGTTTTATGCTCGCTCAAGGCAGTCTCGGCGTCATGAAGCCTCTTCTGAAGCTCTTCGACACCAGCAGCTTCTGCTTTGGCCTTATCAGCCTCTGCCTTGGCCTTTCTAGCATCAGATTCAGCCTTTTTACGAGCCTCCTCACTTTGCTCTAATTTCTGAGCAAGCGTGTCGACGCGTTTGTTGGCCTCCGCAAGTTTTTCTGCCAAAATAGTCAAAAGTAAGTAAAAATTATGACAAGAAAGGAGCAAGAAATCATGGGCAAAGAGAAGCAGGAAGTCAGTACCTTCAGTTTTGCTGGCATACTCGCGGTACCCAACGAATTGGGCACCGAAGCGGATGAACTCTTTAATTAAAGGCTGTTAAAGAAAGAAAAAGAAAGAATGTGTCGGTAGGAGACAAAAATGCGATATCACAAAATAAAAAGAAGCAAACAGTGAAAATATCGACAGCGTCAGAAAGCGTACAAGGACTTACATCATCCAGAAGAGGAGTCGAGGAGCTACCCAATTGCAGGGTAGGCTCTATGATTGTTTCAACCCGCGCCCTTTTTGGTGAAGGGACAAGGGGGCTTGCAGGACGAGAAGGTTCGTCGGTGTTTTGTTGAGGAGGCGAAGATTCTTCTCCTTCAACTTTCACTTCAGAAACAACTAGAGTATGCGACGTACTCGTTCGAGCAGTCGCATCAAAAGCTGGCATTTCTTCCTCGTCGCCACTACGATTAAATGGCGGCAGTATAAGAAGCAAGATAGACAAAACTCTTCAAATAGCAAAATAGTAAGAGACAAAAGGTGACTTACGAACTGACGAGGGCTTCAAGGTATGGATCGAAAGCTGCCTTCCGACGTGAAGGAGCAGCTTCTTCGGCTTTGGAGGTGCCGGAATCTTCGACATCAGTCCTCTTCCTTTTGTTCTTTGGAGAAACAGCAGGAGGAGGAGAGTGTGCCGAGGTGGTACCCTCGGATTCAGCCTCCTTTTCAGAGGATCCCGCAGATTTTCGAGAACTTGCGGGTTCACTAACAGGGACAGGAGCATCTTGGTTGTCTTCAATGACAACAGCTCGTTCTTCGACTTCTCCACCTTCAGGAAGGGGAGGAAGCGAGACAAGATCGGGATGGTTCTATACAAAAACAAGGGGAGGCGTCAGCAAAAGAATTATGCAAAGGATGGCAAATAAAAATGAGCAAAGTCGACAAAGGTTACCTCGGGGAGCGCATTGGTGGCGCTGTATGGTTTTACGCGACAAGAAGAAGGGACAGGATCTTTTTTGCTGAGGGAGGAAATTTTCTGGACAAGTTTTTCTAAGTCCTTGACCGGAAATCCACCGACAGGCGATCCACATCATTGTCGCCAGCATACTTCCAGAGGGGATTTTTGCGAGCCTGCAGAGGCTGCACTCTGATCCTAAGGAAATACGACGTGATTTGGATACCCGACAGCTCCTTGCCGCGGGTGTTTTGCAGCTCGTGGATGCGAGTCATCAATGCCTCCGTCGCAGTTTTTTCTTCTTCGGTAGCCTCTGCATCCCAGGAGCGGCGGCGGTAGATTTTCTCGGCACCATCAAAAGGAGGGATATTGTCTTCAGCACATCCATGATTCTCCTCATGGATGTACAACCATTTTTTGCGCCACCCTTGAACTGAGTCAGGGAATTTGACATCGAAGTAATCGACATCAGGGCGAACGCAGATAACAACGCCGCCTATGTTATAGGTGACATTGGGAGAGCCATTGCGGCGACAAAAGAAAATGCGCTTCCACAACGCCCAGTTAGGCTGGACGCCGAGGAAGGACTCGCAGAGGGTGATGAAGATGGAAATGTGGAGGATAGAATTGGGTGTGAGGTGGTGCAGTTGCAGTCCGTAAACAAAAAGCAACCCCCGGAGAAAAGGGTGAATGGAGGCAGAAAGGCCGCGGATGAGGTGATCGACGAAACTAACCCGATACTCCATTGGAGGGGTTGGGTAGCTCTCTTCGCTGGGGAAGCACAGCGCCTTGGGCTTCTTGCTTATCCCCAGTTTCTTCAAGAGGTTGATGTCTTGGGTTGAGATTTTGGATCTCTCCCATTCAGCGCTCCCCAGATCCACGGAAGCCATTGTTGATTCTGGCGTGCTGTGCCTTGTCAGTCTGCGCGGTGGCATCAACAATGGCGCAGGAGTACAGCTCGAGGGAAGTTGAGCTCAAGAAACTATGGGGCGCAAGAGGAGATTTTTGCAGAGGAGAGCAGGAGAGCGGCGCGAGCGAAAGTGCTCGAGGAAGAAGAAGGGGACCTTATATAGAGGTGCGGCGAAGCGGCGTACCGTTGGATGGAAAAAGTGTGTGGCAGATGATGTACACGTGGAATAGGGGTAAAAAAGTAATTTCACCCTGAAGGAGTTACAGTGCGTGCGCCAGGAAAAGCGGAGGACGTGTGTCCTCCACTTGCACGATGTGTCAATATGATGCGGAATTTGGGCCCGCAAGGCAGCGAGAGCGAACTTCTCGCGATTTCCAGGAATGGTGGTC
Organism: Lolium perenne; assembly: GCF_019359855.2. Taxonomy (NCBI): domain Eukaryota; kingdom Viridiplantae; phylum Streptophyta; class Magnoliopsida; order Poales; family Poaceae; genus Lolium; species Lolium perenne. The sequence continues at coordinate 120,697,131 of NC_067250.2, read as the reverse complement.
GTGGCTATCGTAAGCAATGACGTCATTTTAGCAAGAGAATAATTCGACTTACCAGCTTCATAAAAAGGCGACAGCAAAAGATATTGGAGAGCCTTTGATATTAAAGAGCCTTTGATCAAATACAAGTTTTTGATCAAATGCTCGGGGGCTACTTTGGAAAAAATGAAAAGTTCGAGAAAGACAAAATAGAAATGGTGTGAGCCTATGATCAAATACAAATATTTGCTCATAGCCTCGGGGGCTACTCCCATCGGGAGCGCTGTTCGCGCACCCGAGAGATTTGGAAATTTCGGCAGAGGAAAAATATAGCGGCATAAGGCGTGGAGCCTACACCCAAGCACAAGTCCTTGGCTGTAGACTCGGGGGCTACTCCCATCAGGAACGCTGTTCGCGTGCCCGATGAAATAAAAAGAGAGAGAGAGAGAGAGAGAGAAAAAAGAAAAAAGAAAAGATAGAAGAACAATAGAGTATATTTCGAGTTATAAATAACTCTACATATACTCCCATCGGGAGAGCAATATAAGTCATCCGTTGACTCAATAAAATGTGCCATTCCAGCAACCGAATAAGCACTCGACAATATATTCTCAGAACGCCAAAGTTGCAAACAATTTCTGAATGCCGCAAATTTGCGAAGGTAAGACCCCAGATCCGTTCTGTGTGGCGTGGCGCCGTCTCTGACGTAGGTTTGCTACTTTTATCCGTATCAACAGATACAAATAAAAATCCTAACGGACGCGTTAGGTACCCGATAAATATGACTGGGACTCGACAGAATGGTAAGACCTTAAGCGGCACCTGTCGAAGTTTACACCAGTATCCCGAGATCATGTCCAGGGGCGTGATTTTGAAGTAGGTTTTTGCGGATTGCCACTAGAGCAGTTAACTAGTACCTGATCCGTCAGATGAACTAGCCCCAACTACCATTATCCCTGTACAATATAGAAATTCGTATGAAGAAATATAGAAAAGCTTAAAGTTGTCGAGTAAATATAAACAGCGGAGATTTTCCTTGACTCTACGATTCAAGCAAAATCTCGGGAGCTACTGACATAGGCATCCCCAATGGGCCTGCCGAAGATAGTACCCGGGGTTTACTGAAGGCCCACGACCCGAAGAATAAGAAGAATCGGAAGCCCAAGTTGATATTAAGGAAAGCTAGAGTTGTATTAGGAGAAGATGTTTGTAATCTTGCGGGATGAGTTAGAAACCCTCACGGACTCTGTAAACTTGTACAATACGAATCCCTCGACTCCACCTCCTATATAAGGGGGAGTCGAGGGACAAAGAAAGCATCGAATCATTGTCTCTCAAACCCTAGTTTTCATAATCGTCGAGTACTTTTCGGCTGAAACCTTCGAGATCTACTTGCCCTCTACTTCCAACTAAACCCTAGTCTACCACCAGTAGGCATTGACAAGTTAATCCCTTGTCAATATCATTCCCAATCAATAATATGTCATCTACATATAATATCAGGAATGCTACAGAGCTCCCACTCACTTTCTTGTAAATACAGGCCTCTCCATGACACTGTATAAACCCGAAGTCTTTGATCACCTTATCAAAACGTCGGTTCCAACTTCTGGATGCTTGCTTCAGTCCATAAATTGAACGCTGAAGTTTGCACACCTTGTCAGCATTTTTAGGATCGACAAAACCTTTGGGTTGTACCATATACAACTCTTCCTCAATGTCTCCATTAAGGAACGCCGTTTTGACATCCATCTGCCAAATCTCATAATCGAAAAATGCAGCTATTGCTAACAAAATCCTCACAGACTTTAGCTTCGCTACAGGTGAGAAAGTCTCATTGTAGTCAACACCTTGAATTTGTCGGAAACCATTTGCGACAAGTCGAGCTTTATAGACAGTAATATTACCATCAACATCTGTTTTTCTTTTGAAGATCCATTTATTCTCGACAGCCTTGCGGCTATCAGGTAAGTCTACCAAAGTCCACACTTTGTTATCATACATGGATCCCATTTCGGATTTCATGGCTTCTTGCCATTTGTTGGAATCTGGGCTCATCATCGCTTCTTCATACATCGCAGGGTCTTCATCATTGTTGTCCACAATCATGACATTTAGACAAGGATCATACCAATCAGGAGTGGCATGTTCCCTTGTCGATCTACGAGGTTCAGTAGCTATCTCGTTTGAAGTTTCATGATCATTATCATTAGCTTCCTCTGTTACCGGTGCAGGCGGCACATGAACAACTTCCGGTACTGCGCTACTCTGATCAACGAGAGAAGATTCAGTAATCTCGTTGAGTTCTACTTTTCTTCCAGTCACTTCTTTAGTGAGAAATTCTTTCTCAAGAAAGGTTCCGTTCTTAGCAACAAAGATTTTGCCTTTGGATCTGTGATAGAAAGTGTACCCTATAGTTTCCTTAGGGTATCCTATGAAGACGCATTTCTCCGCTTTGGGTTCTAGCTTGTCCGGTTGTAACTTTTTTACATAGGCTTCGCAACCCCAAACTTTAAGGAACGATAGCTTAGGTTTCTTATTAAACCATAATTCAAACGGTGTCGTTTCAACGGATTTAGATGGTGCCCTATTTAAAGTGAATGCAGCTGTCTCTAACGCATAACTCCAAAATGATAACGGCAAATCAGTAAGAGACATCATAGAACGAACCATATCTAAGAGAGTTCGATTACGACGTTCGGACACACCGTTTCGTTGTGGTGTTCCCGGCGGTGTCAATTGTGAAAGTATTCCGCATTTCTTTAAATGCATGCTAAACTCATAACTCAGATATTCACCTCCGCGATCAGATCGTAGAAATTTAATCTTCTTGTTACGTTGATTTTCTACTTCACTTTGGAATTCCTTAAACTTCTCGAAAGTTTTGGATTTATGTTTCATGAAATAGATATACCCATATCTACTCAGATCATTTGTGAAGGTTAGAACATAACGATAACCACCGCGCGAGGCTACACTCATTGGTCCGCACACATCGGTATGTATGATTTCCAATAAGTCTGTAGCTTGCTCCATAATACCAGAGAATGGAGTCTTAGTAAATTTTCCTATTAGACATGCTTCGCATCTATCAAGTGACTCAAAGTCAAGTGATTCAAGTAATCCATCAGTATGGAGTTTCTTCATGCGTTTCACTCCAATATGACCAAGACGACAGTGCCACATATAAGTAGTATTATCATTCAATTTAATTCGTTTAGCATCAACGTTATGAATATGTGTATCACTACTATCGAGATCTAATAAAAATAAACCATTCTTCTCAGGTGCTCGACCATAAAAGATATTATTCATGAAAATAGAACAACCATTATTCTCAGACTTGAATGAATAACCGTCTTGCATTAAACAAGATCCAGATATAATGTTCATGCTCAAAGCGGGTACAAAATAACAATTATTGAGGTTTAAAACTAATCCTGAAGGTAGATGTAGAGGGAGTGTGCCGACTGCGATCACATTGACCTTGGATCCATTTCCAACGCGCATCGTCACTTCATCCTTCAATAGTCTTCGTTTATTCTTTAGTTCCTATTTCGAGTTACAAATATGAGCAACTGAACTAGTATCAAATAACCAGGTACTAGTACGAGAACCAGTAAGATAAACATCTATAACATGTATATCAGATATACCTTCTTTATTCTTCTTGACAAGGCCGCTCTTCAGATCAGCCAAATACTTGGAGCAATTACGCTTCTAGTGTCCCTTCTGCTTGCAGTAATAGCACTCAGCATCAGGCTTAGGACCAGTATTAGGTTTCACAGGAGGCGTGGCAGCTTTCTTGCCACCCTTCTTGAATTTGCCTTTAGACTTGCCCTGTTTCTTGAAACTGGTGGTCTTGTTGACCATCAACACTTGGTGCTCTTTCTTGATCTTAATCTCAGTAGATTTCAGCATGGCGAAGAGTTCAGTTAACTCTTTGTTCATGTTCTGCATATTGTAGTTCATCACAAAGTTCTTGTAACTAGGTGGCAGTGATTGAAGGACACGATTAATCCCCAGTCTGTTAGGAATCACTATTCCCAGATCACTGAGTTTCTTCGCATGCCCGGTCATGGCGAGCATGTGCTCACTAACGGAGTTGCCTTCTTCCATCATGCAACTGAAGAAGTGTTTCGATGCTTCATAGCATTCCACGGCCGCATGAGTTTCAAAGATAGCTTTCAGCTCATTGACCAACTCATGAGGATCGTGGTGCTCAAAATGTTTTTGAAGATCGGCTTCCAGACTGCATAGGATGGCACACTGAACTTGAGAGTACCGAGTTTTCTGAGTCGTGTAAACATTCTTTACTTCATCGGTTTCAGTTTCTGCAGGAGGGTCACCTAGCGGTGCATCAAGCACATATCAAGCACATATTGCAGGTTTCCACCAGCGAGGAAAATCCTCACATGACGGAAAATCCACCAGAGAGCCACGATACGAGAAAAGTTCCAGAGACGCCGCCGCCGCCAATCCCATCTCGGGGGATTCAGGAGATTGCCTCCGGCACCCTGCCGGAGAGGGGAATCATCACCCGGAGGACTCTACATCACCATGATCGCCTCCGGACTGATGTGTGAGTAGTTCATCCTTGGATTATGGGTCCATAGCAGTAGCTAGATGGTTGTCTTCTCCTCTTGTGCTATCATGTTTAGATCTTGTGAGCTGCCTATCATGATCAAGATCATCTATTTGTAATGCTACATGTTGTGTTTGTTGGGATCCGATGAATATGGAATACTATGTCAAGTTTATTATTGATCTATCATATATGTGTTGTTTATGATCTTGCATGCTCTCCGTTGCTAGTAGAGGCTCTGGCCAAGTTGATACTTGTGACTCCAAGAGGGAGTATTTATGCTCGATAGTGGATTCATGCCTCCATTGAATCTGGGACAATGACAGAAAGTTCTAAGGTTATGGATGTGTTGTTGCCACTAGGGATAAAACAACAATGCTTTGTCTAAGGATATTTGTATTGTTTACATTACGCACAATACTTAATGCAATTGTCTGTTGTTTGCAACTTAATACTGGAAGGGGTGCGGATGCTAACCCGAAGGTGGACTTTTTAGGCATAGATGCATGCTGGATAGCGGTCTATGTTCTTTGTCGTAATGTCCTAAGTAAATCTCATATTAGTCATCATGATATGTATGTGCATTGTTATGCCCTCTCTATTTGTCAATTGCCCAACTGTAATTTGTTCACCCAACATGCTATTTCTTATTGGAGAGACACCACTAGTGAACTGTGGACCCCGGTCCATTCTTTTACATCTGAATACAATCTACTGCAATCATTGTTCTCTGCTGTTCTTTGCAAACAAACATCATTGTCCACACCATACATTTAATCCTTTGTTTACAGCAAGCCGGTGAGATTGACAACCTCACTGTTAAGTTGGGGCAAAGTATTTTGATTGTGTTGTGCAGGTTCCACGTTGGCGCCGGAATCCCTGGTGTTGCGCCGCACTACACTCCTCCACCAACAACCTTCACGTGGCCTTCATCTCCTACTGGTTCGATAACCTTGGTTTCTTTCTGAGGGAAAACTTACTGCTGTGCGCATCACACCTTCCTCTTGGGGTTCCCAACGGACGTGTGCATCACGCGCCATCAATCGTCACCACTTCTAGGCCTTTGGAGCTCCTTCACTTGGTTCTCTTTGGGCCATCACATTATGATACTCTTGGTGGGAGCAAGTATGGACTGGTCATTGTTGATGATTACTCAAGATACTCTTGGGTCTTTCTCCTTAAGTCTAAGGATGAGACCTATAGAGAATTCATCATCTTCGCCAAGAAGGCTCAACGTATGTATGAATCTGAGATCAAGGTGATAAGGACTAAAAATGGCACTGAGTTCAAGAACTACACTATGCAAGAGTTTGTTGATGATGAGGGCATCAAACATGAGTTTTCGGCTCCATACACCCTCAACAAAAATGTTGTTGTTGAAAGGAATAACCGGACTATTATTGAGATGGCAAGAACCATGTTGAGTGAATTCAAGTCACCCCATAACTTTTGGGGAGAAGACATCTCTACAGTTGTTCACTACTCCAACCGGCTCTTTCTCCGTCCTCTGCATAATAAAACTCCATACGAGATTTTCACGGGTAACAAGCCCAATGTCATGTACATTCGTGTCTTTGGATGCAAATGTCTTGTTAAGGACAATAGAGGGAAGCTCGGTAAATTTGAATCTAGAACTATAGAGGGTACATTTGTTTGATATGCGTAGAACTCCCACGCCTATAGATACTACAACAAGTCAACCAGGCTATTGAAGTATCTTGTGACATGGTGTTCTTGGAGGATAATGGTTCCCAAGTGGAGCAAGCTGTTCCATGTGCTACAGGTGATGATGATCCTTCTAACGCCATCAACCTTATGGGCATTGGACACATCCGGCCCACAGAAGTTCATACTGATGATCAATATGATGGAATAGAAGTCTCAAGCTCAACCCAAGTGGAGCCTAGCTCAACTCAAGCTGAACCATCAAGTGCAGCTCAAGATTTATCCTCTAATCAAGAAGAGCCACATTCCAAAGAACAAGAAGAAAGCCCTCAACCCACTGAGCAAGACCATGATGCTGATCAAGAAACATCCTCAAACCATGTTCGAGCTCAAGTTGTCCCTCATGATCAAGTACTAGCAAGAGATGAATTTATTGATCATGAAGGAACCATTCAGAAGATCAAGGCTGCTTCAAGGGCAAGTGACATGAAAGTAGATCAAGTCCTTGGTAGCATCTCAACAGGAGTGGTAACTTGTAGACACCATGCATTACTTATCACTTATTGTCAACATCATGCTTTTGTGTCTAGTTTTGAACCACTCAAGGTACATGAAGCCTTGGTTGATCCGGATTGGGTAATTGCCATGCAAGAAGAATTGGGACCAAATGGGTGTTCAAGAACAAGCAAGATGAGCATGGCATCGTCATAAGAAATACAAAGGTTAGTGGCGCAAGGGTTTGCCCAAATAGAAGGTATGTATTATCAGGACACCTTTGCGCCGGTTGCCCGTCTTGAAGCTATTCGTCTTTTGCTTGCATTTGCATCCTTTCACAGTTTCAAGCTATATCAAATGGATGTGAAAAGTGCATTTTTGAATGGTCCCCTAAAAGAAACTGCATATGTGGCTCAACCCCCGGGTTTCGAAGACCCATGTCATCCCAAACATGTGTATCTACTCCATAAGGCACTCTACGGTCTCAAGCAAGCTCCACGTGCTTGGTATGAGTACCTTAGGGATTTCTTACTCAAGGATGGGTTTAGCATGGGTACGGTCGATTCCACCCTTTTCACCAAGCGGATTAAAGGGGGTGGCCTATTTCTATGTCAAATATATGTTGATGATATTATATTTGGTGGAACTAACCCTAATCATAACAAAGCTTTTGAGCTATTGATGACTATGAAATTTGAGATGTCCATGATGGGGGAGTTGAAGTTCTTTCTAGGCTTCCAAGTGAGGCAACTTGCAAAAGGCACCTTCATCTCTCGAGAAAAATATGTAAGGGACATGCTCAAGAAGTTCGACATGGCCAAAGCAAGTTCAATGAAGACACCCATGCCCGTAAAGGGGCAGCTTGGCTCATGTGATGGTGAGAAGGATGTGGACCAAAACCAAAAGGTATTACCGTTCCATGATTGGATCCTTGATCCACCTTTGTGCTTCTAGGCCGGATATCGTGCTAAGTGTAAGGATGTGTGCTCGTTTTCAATCTGCTCCTAAGGAGAGCCACTTGGTGGCGGTCAAATAGATTCTAAGATACCTTGTTCTCACTCCTACTCTCGAGCTGTGGTATCCAAAGTGGTCAAACTTTGAACTCATAGGCTATTCGGACTCCGATTGGGCTGGTGATATGGTTGACCGGAAGTCTAGCTCCGGGGTTTGCCAATTCATTGGCCGGTCATTGGCGAGTTGTTCATCCAATAAACAAAAATCCACTACCCTATCCACCGCCGAAGCCGAATATATATCCGCGACATCTTGTTGCACTCAGTTGTTGTGGATTAAGCAAACCTTGAAAGTGTTGACTGCCAAAACCCACCGGCGGGCAGCGGCCTGTCAACACAGTGTAGAGCCGGGAAGAGCCTAGAGCTGCGGCTGGCTGAGACCCCTCCGAGCGACGGCCCGCAATGCTCTTCTGGTCACACACGGCGATGCGAAGTGCAAGGGCGTGCCACCTGACCTATACCTGGTCAGGAAGGTGATAGGGATGCCTCGCTTAGTTCCTGCATGGCATACACGTAAACATTAAATAAGAGCCTCGATCGGCTCTCAGGTTATCCTGTGAATCGGCTCAAAGAGCCGATCCACCCATGATTCGTACGGGGTGCACGAATACTTGGTGATCCTGCTTGATCAAGATAAAGCTAATGAGATCTACGACGATTTAGGGTTTTCACCGCATAATCGGATCATCCTACTCCAGGTTGGGCCTCGCGGCCACGCACGGTGCTCGTAAGCCGATCCTAAACAAGGCCAAAAAACCAACATGGCGTTGATCCTCGGAACATCCTGTTTAGGACTTGCGAACGCCACCCTACGTGCCGCTGGATCCTCCCCCCCTTTGTAAGGCCTAACTATTGCAGATGTTAAACTAATCTCTGCAGAGCAAGGAGCAATCGTAACGGATCAGATCTACTAAATAATGAACAAGCGGTGCCGCCCCCACACGAGATAGGTGTGAGGGCGGCTAGACATGCAAGGGTTGCACTACGTAAGCATGTTATACGGAGAACTATGCTAACCCTAACACATCTATGATAACTACGTTGCCCGCCATCAAAGACGCTCAAGACGGGCAACGCATGAACAACGTGGAGCTTGTGCTGCCTAGATCGCAAGATGCGATCTAGGCAGCATGTCGCTTACCTGATTGAAACCCTCGAGACGAAGGAGTTGGCGATGCGCCGAGATTGATTTGGTTGGTTGAACGTTGGTTGTTGTTTATTCCATAAACCCTAGGTACATATTTATAGTCCAGCGGACTTTCTAATGTGGGGCGTGCACCAAACCGTGCACGAGTAAGATTCTAACTTCTAAACTAAGATGCAATCTAATATGTTACAGATACACGGGCAATTAAGCCCAACTTGGTATAAAAGGCCGATCTTCGTGTTCTCTCCAAAAATAACCTTCAGGCTTATCTTGATCGTGGCCCACCTCCGACGTGGTCAAATTCTTGTGATAACACATGCCCCCCTGGTTTTGGAAATGACATTTCCAAAATCATTATGCTTTGTCCGTCGGGTCATGTGTCGTGCAGAAAGCAGAACCATTTGCAGTATTTTTCGTCATGATGCCACTGTCTTCTCGATCGCTTCGCGTGATTTGACCGTTGTATTTGGGCACGGCCTCCTCGAAAACTGCTTTGTGGCATTGAATTTTTTCACCGTGGCCCCCTTTTATTTAACCGCTCTGAACAATTTGCCACTTCACCATCCTGCTCTGTCCTGGCCATCGGCACCAAAAAACCCCAATCTCCCACAGCCATGTCTTCCTCTTCTTCCTCTTCGTCGTCGGCCTTCCACGACTCCTCCTCCGAGCTTTCCTACGGGTCCTCCTCCTCCCGTGAGACGCCGCCGGACATCCGCGCCCCAGAAGCATGGGACCTGGAAGACCACGCCTCCTCGGTTTGGTCCGAAAATGACCAGTCCCTGACCAGCGGGGACGAAGATCTTCAGTTCCTTGCCGTCGGGGAACTGGAGTCGGAGAGCGAGGACGATCAGTTCCCCTGGGACGGCTGCCCCACCTCTGAAGAAGAGGAAGAGGAAGACGACGATGACGACGACGACTCCCTCGAGGGCTACCCGCCAGCGAAGCGCCTCCGCATGTGGTGGGACAACGACAGCAGCGATGATGAAGACGAAGATGAAGCTCCCGTAGAAGGCTATGGGAGCAGCGCGAGGAACCCATCGGGCAGCAAAGCCGATGAGAGTTCCGAGGATGACGACGAAGGAAGCGACGGCCCATAGATTAGGATCTACTAGTGTAGGCCTAGCAGTAGTAGATTGGTCAATAGACCCTTCTTTTGTTCTTCCTTCCTAAGAAATCGGCTCTTTCTTTGTAAGAAATCTTCTTATCAATGAAGAAAATCTCTTAATTAATTTCGCTCCCTTGCCGATTGTCGAATGGAGTCGTCATAACAGGAGCCGATAGCGTAACATCGGCTCATATCGCTGCCCTGAGGCCAAGCTGTTGTATAAACTTATTTCGCTAAAGTCGATATCAGCGTATCGGCTTTGTTTTCAAGTCGATGCCCGCGCATCGGCTGTACTTTGCATACCGTTAATCTCCATATGTCTCCTCAAGTCGATGTCTCAGGCATCGGCTGTGATTTTTCTTATTATTTTTTTGTTATCGTCGATTCTGAAATCGGCCCCCCACATCTTACTCAGTCCATCATCCCACATGCTTGGGAAATATTTCTTGAGGTGTTGACCATTTACAGCCGGGAATTTTTCGCCGCTCAACTCTTCCAAAGCATGTATGCATTACCCTTCAAGGCCTGGACAACTTTGTACGGGACCGTGCCAATTAGGAGACCATTTGCCATATGCCTTATCCCTGGTTCCCAATGGCAACACAGCTTTCCCAGACAAGATCGCCAACTCGAACTCCTTTGGCCTAACCTTTTTGTTGTAAGCACGAGCCACCCCGGCTTTGTTCTCCTTAATCTTCTCCAACGACCAAAGCACTGAGTTCCGTTGCGTCTTCAATAGTGTCGCTCATCAAAGCTGCATATTCTTCAGGTCACGATCATTCGAAACGTGACACGTCTTGACCCAGCCGTAATTTCCCAAGGCAATACAGCCTTCCCGTCCATAGACAAGCTGGTACGGCGTAAGTCTTTATGGCTCCATGGCACGACATGCGGTAGGCCCATAATGCTTCCGATAATTTCTCATGCCAATCCGAGGGTTCTCGCCGATTTTCTCTTGATCAACTTGATCAGACTCTGATTGGACGCCTAGCCTGCCCGTTAGCTTGAGCATAGTACGGGGATGATCGGATCAATTTAATCCCTAAGTCATCACAGAACTTCCTGAATTCTTTAGAAGTAAAGACCGAACTCCATCGGTCGTGATAGTTTGGGGAATCCCAAATCTATGAATGACGTGTTCTTTCACAAACTTGATCACATCTTCTCGATTTCACCTTTTTCATAGGGACGGCCTCCACCCACTTAGTGAAGTAATCTGTGATAACCAAAATCCATTCATGTTTTTTACCTGACGCCGGATGGATTTTGCCGATCATATCCATGCCCCACCCCGAAACGGCCAAGGTTTGATGATTGGTTCATCGCCAGCATGCCGGCACCATCTGAATCTTTCCAAACATCCTCGACACGCTTGGCACCCCTTGTAATAATTGAAGCAATCTTCAAGCATAGTGGGCCAATAAAACCACCTGATCGCCTGATCAACCACTTCATCTTATGAGCCGATCGATGCCGTTCCACGTGCGCCTTCATGCACCTCATGTAAAAGCCGATTAGATTCAATCGGTCCTAGGCACTTGAGTAGCAACCCTCCAATGTCCTGTAAAACATGTCGTCTCCTATAAGGACATACTTCATGGCTTTGTATCTAACCCGTTTAGGTGCCCCGAGCCGAATCTTTTAAATAATCGAAGATCTCGGCTCTCCAATCATTCTGTTCCAGAATTGTATCCGAACTTCTGGTCCGTCGGCTATATCTATGTAGCTCCGACGCCATTTGTGCGAGATTGTTGGCATCGGTATTCTGGGATCTTGGGATCCAATTAAAGTTGATGTACCGAAACATGTCATCAACTCACGGCATTCCATCCAATATGGGAAAAGCGATTCACTTTCGCAATTATATTCATCCGTGAGCTGGTTAATCACCAACTTTGAGTCTCCAAAGAGCTCCACAGCCTTCCGCCGGCCTTCCAATAACAATTCCATTCCCTTGCGTATTGCCTCATATTCTGCTACGTTGTTGGTGCAAGGGGTAGATAATCTGATGGAGAAGGAGTATTCTCGCCCCGAGGCGACACAAGCGTAATGCCGATGCCACAACCATCGTCACAAACCGATCCATCGAAGAACATAGCCCATGCTCGTATAGATAGTGCTGCTATATTGGTACCGATTCGTTCATGATGAGATTGGCCAACGCTTGGCCCTTGACGGCCTTCGCCGGCTGGTACCGGAGATCAAATTCATGCGTTGCAACATCCACTTACCGAGTCGACCTTTCAAAACAGGAGCCGACAACATGTGCTTGACAACGTCCGATTTACAGAGGACGATGATTTCTGCCGTCAGAAGGATGTGATGAAGCTTGGTGCAGGTAAAGAACAGGCAGAGGCAAAGTTTCTCGACCTCAGGATATCTTGTCTCCGCGCGTCCAAGCATCCTTCGCTGAGGTAGAAAACGACTCTCTCAACGCCTCGTAGAGTTGCACCACTACCGAAGCAATGGACGTGTCAGCCTATTGGATGTGTAGATGTAGAATGGCCTGTCTTGTATTGGTCAGAACTAATACAACGGTGTTGTCAGGATATCGCTTAATTTCATCAAACGAGCGCTGTTCTCGTTGTTTTCCCGGTGAAACTCTCTCGTCGGATTTAGTCTTCACCAACGCCATGAACGGCTCAATTAAATCACGACAAATTAGAGATGAACCGCCGGACGAAATTGATCTTGCCGATGAGGCGTTGGAGCCCTTTTCGTGGTGGGCGGCTGCATGGTACGCATGCTCCTCCCGACTTTTCAGGCCGATCTCAATTCCCCGCTCATGAACCAGAAAACCCTAGGAATTGACCAGCCGTCACGCCAAAGGCGCACTTCTTCGGATTCATTCTCAGCCCGAATTTCCGAGTTCGGTCTAGGACGTGCCGTAGATCGTCCAAATGCCCCTCCATGGAGACCGATTTGACCACCACGTCGTCGATATAGATCTCCACCAACTTGCCGATCAGATCATGAAATATATAATTCATGGCTCGTTGGTATGTCGCACCAGCATTCTTCAGTCCAAAGGTCATGACCACGTATTCAAACAAGCTCATCGCCTGGTACTCGAATGCGGTCTTGTGTATATCTTCCGGAGCCATGAAAATCTGGTTATAACCGGCGTTGCCATCCATGAAGCTCAACACCTTGTGGCCAGCAGCAGCGTTTATCAATGTTTCTCGCCACGGGCATTGGATATTCGGCCCTTTGGGGTGGCTGTTGAGATCTACGAAATCGATGGCCACGCGCCATCGGCCGTCCTTCTTCTCCACCGAACGATACATCGAGATCCACTCAGCATACCCGCATGGCCTCGATGAATCCAGCGGCCAACATTTTCTCGATCTCCTTCTTGACTTCTTCCAGGATCTCGGCCTTCATCTGACGTGCTCGCTGTTGGAACGGCCGAAATCCTTTCTTAAGGGGGAGCCGATGCTCAATGATGCTCCTGTCCAACCCAGGCATCTCCGTGTAATCCCATGCAAAGCAATCTGGGTATTCCTTCAACAGGGCTATCATCTGTCCTCCGAGCTCGTGGATCTAACTTCTTGCCGATAAAAGTAGGTCGAGGCTTATCCCCGGAGACCGATGTCGACTTCTTCTAGCTCATCGCCTGATGTAAACCCGTACCCTAGCTTTCCGTCACCCAGCGAGGTCGACGGCACATACCGGGAGAGCATGTGATACGGATACTACGGGCCGATCGCTAGCATCGGCTTCTACCTTGATCATCACCAAGATGTTTTGGCGGTGTTGGGGCTGATCGCATGGAGCAGCCTCTTCCTTATCCTTGCCACGAGAGCAGCTGCCCTCGCCTTTATCTCCATCAAGGGGGTGTCCCAGGTTCTATCATGTTGACGCGTTGAACGAGTGTCCTGGTTGGCACCTCCAGGTAAGTACCGTTGGTCCTGCCAACGGTGCGCGACGGTGAATGAGGCACTCCAAGTGCCGCCGATGTGCACGACAACGGCAGACGGGCTGGAGTGGCACTTTTTCCTCGGTAAGGTCCCGAGAGCTGGCTCCGATAGAGTGCTGATTCTTCATGACTTCCTTGACCATCCGAACGGCGACGTGCTCCAAAGTATTCACCAGGCTCTCGAATGGAGACGCAACGAGTGAGCCACCATGCCACCAATCTCCGGCGCACGGCCCTGGCACGTTCCTCCGACGGGACGTATAGATCCACTTCATCAAGTGCGCCTTCCGGTGAGAACCCCTTCCTCGACGCCATGTGAACGGGTTCTGTGATATGAGCCGATGAGGTCGGCTTCGAGGGTGGCCTTGGTTTCGTCATATCGCTTCTTGAGCTCGTCGTGCAGTTCCTCGTAGGTGACTCGGCGTAGTCATGCGTCGCCGCCATCTCGATGTAGATGGCGATGTGGTTGATGTAGACGATTGTCCCACCGGTGCGTGCGTAATGTGTTGACTGCCAAAACCCACCGGAGGGCAGCGCCTGTCAACACGGTCTTAGAGCCGGGAAGAGCCTAGAGCTGCGGCTGGCTGAGACCCTCCGAGCGACGGCCCGCAATGCTCTTCTGGTCACACGCGCGGCGGCGAAGTGCAGGAAGGCGTGCCACACCTGACCTATACCCGGTCGTGAAGGTGATAGGGATGCCTCGCTTAGTTCTGCATGGCATACACGTAAACATTAAATAAGAGCCTCGATCGGCTCTCGGGTTATCTCGTGAATCGGCTCAAAGAGCGATCCACCCATGATTCGCATGTGCAACGAATACTTGGTGATCCCGCTTGATCAAGATAAAGCTAATGAGATCTACGACGATTTAGGGTTTTCACCGCATAATCGGATCATCCTACTCCAGGTTGGGCCTCGCGGCCACGCACGGTGCTCGTAAGCCGATCCTAAACAAGGCCAAAAAACCAACATGGCGTTGATCCTCGGAACATCCTGTTTAGGACTTGCGAACGCCACCCTACGTGCCGCTGGATCCTCCCCCCCTTTGTAAGGCCTAACTATTGCAGATGTTAAACTAATCCTTGCAGAGCAAGGAGCAATCGTAACGGATCAGATCTACTAAATAATGAACAAGCAGGGTGCCGCCCCCACACCTGAGATAGGTGTGAGGGCGGATAGACATGCAAGGGTAGAACTACGTAATCATTTTATACGGAGAACTATGCTAACCCTAACACATCTATGATAACTACGTTGCCCGCCATCAAAGACGCTTCAAGACGGGCGCCGAACAACGTGGAATAACGCTTGTGCTGCCTAGATCGCAAGATGCGATCTAGGCAGCATGTCGCTTACCTGATTGAAACCCTCGAGACGAAGGAGTTGGCGATGCGCCGAGATTGGTTTGTTTTGGGGTGAACGTTGTGTTGTTGTTTATTCCATAAACCCTAGATACATATTTATAGTCCAGCGGACTTTCTAATGTGGGCGTGCACCAAACCGTGCACGAGTAAGATTCTAACTTCTAAACTAAGATGCGATCTAATATTTTACAGATACACGGGCAATTAAGCCCAACTTGGTATAAAAGGCCGATCTTCGTGTTCTCTCCAAAAATAACCTTCAGGCTTATCTTGATCGTGGCCCACCTCCGACGTGGTCAAATTCTGGTGATAACAGAAAGACTATGGTGTGTCTGTTGGTATGGTGCCTCTTCTATATGACAACGAAAGTGTAATAAAGATCGTGAATAACCCAGTTCAACATTGCTGCACAAAACACATTGACATTCGCCATCACTTCCTATGTGACCATGTTGCCAATGGGGACATTGAGCTCACTCATGTGGGAACAACGTACCAATTGGCGGATATTTTCACTAAGCCTTTGGATGAAGACCGGTTTGTAAACTTGAGAGGAGAACTTGGTATTCTTGATCCTAACAACTTAGATTGAACAACTTCTTGCACTATATTCTTGCATTTATCTTGCTATCTAGCTTAGTTGTGCAACGCATATGGGGATAGTCATCTTACCATGTCTTGGTATGATGCATATCTATGTGTGAAACATAAATAGACCCAATGTCATTATATGGACCCAAGGATGTCTCTTCGAGGTCTCATGACATTTGTGCTTTAACATAAGGTGAGTAATCCCCCGCCCCTCATTTGCCTCAATTGCAAAATGTCTTCATTCTATGAGGCTAAATGATCTTGTTGCAAAAAAGTTCTAAAAGGATTTATGACTCTTGATATATTTTGAATCATGCCCATTGTTGCTATTTACATCTTGTTTGGATTTCATTCCAATAGGTATGCATAGAAAATCTTGCGTTTCCTACCCCATGTCTGTGCTCCTTTTATCATGCATCTACCTATCTATATGTGCATGTCATCTTCTGATCACACACACACTATTGCACAAAGAAAAGGGCAAAAAGGGACAGATTCCTGCAGTCCGGTCCCTAGCCTGGTTGGTCCGGCCCCAGCGCTGGCCAGCCTGGTCCCTAGTCCGACCTGTCGGGCCATGCGCCGGCCGACGACTGCTTAAATGGGAATGGGGGTTACCTTTTGGGGGTCTTCTTCCTCACTTCCCCCTTCCACCACAACCTTCATTGGCGTTGCCCCTTCCTCTCCACCACTCCCTAGGGCATTTCCACCAATAGACTCACGCAACTCTCCCCACCATAGATCAGACACCTTGGAAGATCTTCACCAAGGGATTTGTTCCCACTCAAGCCATACATGGAGTTCTTGGTATTTTCCCCTCAGGATTCTCCTTGCAGTTCTTCTTGCTCCCTTGGGAAAGGAAGAGCAATGTCTTCGGGTAATCCCCCTCCTCACCTTCCTATATCTTGATTCCCTCCTACATTACACATTTGTTGAGGGATTTGAGAAACTAGGGTTAGGGTTTTTCTAGTACCTCATGCCACTAGGATGTCACACACCTCTATGCACAGGTTTCACTCTACATTGTTGTAATATATGTACAAGTATATGAGATTTTGCATGAATTTGTGATGAAAATCTGGAAAAACCTTCATGATTCATCAGTGGCCGGCCCATGGCCCGGCCTGCCGGCTCTCACACCGGTCGGGCCGGCGTGTCGCCCGACCAACAGGCTGACAGACCGGCTGGTCCGGTCTACAACCCAGTTGTGCCGGCCGATGCGCCGACCCACCCAGATTTTCGCACAACTTCGTCAAAACACTTGTATATATGTTATACTTTTGGCCTCCTTGTTTCTGATGACATTTGAACTTATCACACTGCTATTCTCGCTCTATTTTCTCATTCAAAGGAGATTCTGGTGATGACACACATGCTGTTGCCAAGAGGGGCATGAATGAGAGGCCCCCGAGGTGCCGAACTAGCACTCGTATGCCTAGCAAAGCAGCCCAGAGTAGTGGACCAGGCAGTTTTGCAGGAGGTAGGACCAAGTCAACGGGAAAGAAAAGGAAAAACGAAGACCCAGTTGCAGATGATGATCTTGTTGAGAAAGTGCCAAGATTCAATGTTGGTACAATACATGTTTCTGCTTGGAGGAGACTCAGAGAGGAGAATCCCTATAGGTTCGAGGAAACAACCTACAACAGCGGAGATAGGGAATTCTGGACCAACACTTAGTTGAATATATGGGATGATTTCTACATCTGCTTAGATTGCATGAGGAATGGTGTCATTGTGCAGCCCTAGGCCATCAACAAGGAAGAACTTACCATTCTCCAAGCCACTCATTACCGCTTTATGTTTGATACCTTGCAGAAGATGGGAATGTTTGATCTTGTGTGCCTGAAGCCTGGCAGTACAAAGGGAGTTGGGGTGTATTGCCCAATCCTTGTCCGTCTCCACTGCACTGTTTTCTTTCATGAAAGGCATGACCCTGCAACT
The DNA here is from genome assembly GCF_019359855.2 of Lolium perenne. Lineage (NCBI taxonomy): Eukaryota > Viridiplantae > Streptophyta > Magnoliopsida > Poales > Poaceae > Lolium > Lolium perenne. Next base: position 120,679,333 of record NC_067250.2, on the reverse strand, counting down.
AGCTCCAGCTCTTCTATGCGCCCCAAGCGGGGTGCCTCTCGCTTCTTGGCTAGACTATGGAAGTTGTGCAGGAATACCAATGATGTTGCTCATCAAAGCCTTGCCCTAAACCAAGAGACTAGGAGGCGCCAAAATGATTTCATGGCTGCAAGAAACCATCCTTTTCCTCCAGCTGGACCTGAGATGGAGCCTGTGGTTGCACCTTGGGAGATGCCTCCCATTCATGATGAAATGTTCCAGAACTTTGATCTCTCCCTGTTTGCTCATGGTGGTGCTCCTCCTCGTAGGACTAGATCTGCTCATGCTCCTGCGGCTGCTAGATATGGAGATGATGATGAAGATAATGAAGAGTATGAAGAAGATGATGATGCGGATGGTGATGAAGACTCTCAACCCATGGGGACAGAGTTCTATTGATGGGAAGCGCTAGCATCCCTACTCTTTTCTTCTCCTTTTTGGTGTTCCGATGCCAAAGGGGGAGAAGAGAGTACAGTCTAGGATCACGGGGTTCCTTGGGTGTTGCACAAGCCATGTCGTTGATACTTTATTTGCTTCTTACTTGGCTTGTGCTATTTGCTTGCTTTCATTTCCGGAACCATTTGTTACTTTGAATAATTCGTGTATGGACAAGTTATTGTATGCCTAATCTCTATGTTAGGATGATTATGCTTTATGCTTATATCTTGATATATACCTGTACATACCATGCTTGTTTCCTAAAGATATTGGGGGAGCTTCTCATATTCTACAAATGGTGCACTTTGCATTCAAACGCAAACTCTCCAAGTGCACACATTATGGGGGAGCTGTCTTAATATCTTATATGGAATCAAGGTTTGAGATTATCATAATATTTATATGTGACCCTAGCTCGGTTTGTCATCGTATACCAAAGGGGGAGATTGTAAGGGTATTTTACCCTTATCAATTATTTTGGTAACAATAATACCGTTGCTAGAGTAATCAGACTAATACATATCTATAAGATTATTCCCAGCTATTAGCCAAATAGGCATAATGGTGTATCCATGGAACAAGAAGGTAAAGGGAGACCCCCCACTTCGACAAAAATGAAGATAGGCTGTTCAGCCTCTGGCCGACCTGAGGTCCGGTTGGCCCGGCCATGGCATCGGTTGGCCCAACGCCGACCGGCCCGTGGAATGGTGCCATCCAGGCGTGATCCAGTAATGCCAACACCTTCGCCCGGTGCTGGCCCGACGCACGGTCTGGTTTGGACCGGCCGGTCCGACCTCACGCCCGGTCACGTCAGCTCGTGGACCGGCCTCCCCGGCGCGTGCCGACTCCTGCTCCGGTGACATCCGAGGGCATATACTATAAGCCCAGGACCCGCCCCGGTCTTGGCCCGGCACATGTTCCGGTCCCGGTCGGACGGTCTGGCCTGTGGCCCGGTTGGACCGGCCCCTGCACCGGATGGCCTAGCCCTAGGCACGGCTGACCGGCTCCCTCGACCATTTGCTGAGCTGGACAAGTTACAACGGCTGGATTTCGAAGGACCATATAAATACCCCTTCACCTAGCTCAGTTCTCTGCTAATTCGAACCGAGGCTTACTGCCGCTTGGTACTATACTTCATGTCTTAAGTGTTTTCAAACTTGGCTAGTTTCTTCGAGAATGGAAGCTTTGTCCTACGGCCTGCAAATTCTTCTGCTCCTAAAGGAAGTTTCTGACCCAGCTTTAGATGCACTTAGGCACTACATTACAAACTGTTCTTGAGCTATCTCTCTCATACTCCATTGATATAAACACCAAAAGCCTCAGATCTCCCTCCTCCACCCAAACTCGAATCCCTCCAGGGAAAAGATAGAGGAGGCCTTGATCGATAGTTCCACCGAGCCAAACTTGATCCCCCTTGTATTCATCGAGATACCTGCTCTCTAGGGTTCCTTGGTAACCCTAGGTGGGCAAAAGAAGTCCGGAAGCATCCGGGCTGTAGATTTGCTCCTGACAAGATTGTGAAGGTTTGGAGGCTACCTCAAAGTCTACCACAAGTGAGAAGAGCTATTCCTTCGTGGGATAGGCTCAGGAGAAGAAGGTGAGCCTTCGTGGCATTGGGGAATCCTTCATGGGACCCCCACCTCTCCAAACGTGACGTACCTTCTTGCAAAGGAAGGGGACACGGGAATAAATCTTCATCTCCGCGTGCTATCGATTATTTCTAACCGAACTCTTACTTATGATATATCTACCTACGAGAGCCTTCGTTCTCGAGTTACTTGTATCATCATATAGGGTGCCTCACCTAGTTTGCATTAGGCTCACGTTTATATTCCGCAAAGCCTAATATTGCAAATAAAGAACTAAAATTTGTAGAAACCTATTCACCCCTCTAGGTTTACCATCTCTGAACTTCCACATGTACTATCACCATGGTTAATCAAACAGGGGTTTTACTATGGGGACCTTTATCCTTACAACGGTGGTTGAACTTTATGTCTTAATTGTTTGCTTCATACCTATGGTCTTAGGACAATCACTGGGGTTGTATTTGAGCATATCCATGGCTACACCTATCTATGGCTCCTCTCTAAAAGAAACAATAATAAGACTATCTTTTTTATATATAAAAGGCCAAAAGGCCCGACGTTAAATTAATAACATCCTCAACAGCGAAACAAATACACGATGATGAGCCCAGCTTACAAGGTAGAACCGCACACACACAAGAGACAAGGTTCATCCTAAGGCAACACCCGCCGACAACACGAGCAGTCGGCACGACTATTACAGTCTACAAAGAGGAAGGGCCAGCAAAGGGCATGATACGTTGCCGGACCGGTGCTCACCGTAGCAGGCGAGCCATCAACCACCGCAATCGACGAGATAGCAACACCGTCGCAAACACCACCAGAGGCCGGTTACCACTAGGAACCGACCAACAAAGCTCATCGCCAACAAGGGACACCAAGAACGAGCACTTCAAGAAACACTGGGCCAGTGCAGAACATAGCGGAAGCTTTGCCGAGGAGGGCAGACCGAGGTGGACCTCCACCACCCAAACAACGGAGCGCCGCACTTCAAGAAGCTGACGACGCAGATGTGATACGTCTCCAACGTATCGATAATTTCTTATGTTCCATGCTTGTTTTATGACAATACCTACATATTTTATACATACTTTATGTCATATTTATGCATTTTCCGGCACAAACCTATTAACAAGATGCCGAAGAGCCAGTTGCTGTTTTCTGCTGTTTTTGGTTTCAGAAATCCTAGTAAGGAAATATTCTCGGAATTGGACGAAATCAACGCCTAGGGGCTTAGTTTTCCACGAAGCTTCCAGAACACCGAAAGGGAAACGAAATGGCGCGATGAGGCGCCGCCACACTAGGGCGACGCGGCCCAAGGGGGCCCGCGCTGCCCTAGCGTGTGGGCCCCTCGTCAGCCCTCCGACTCCGCCCTTCCGCTTGCTTAAAGTCTTCGTCGCGAATACCCCAGTACCGAGAGCCACGATACGGAAAACCTTCCAGAGACTCCGCCGCTGCCCATCCCATCTCGGGGGATTCAGGAGATCGCCTCCGGCACCCTGCCGGAGAGGGCAATCATCTCCCGGAGGACTCTACACCGCCATGGTCGCCTCCGGAGTGATGTGTGAGTAGTTCACCCCTAGACTATGGGTCCATAGCAGTAGCTAGATGGTCGTCTTCTCCTAATTGTGCTATCATTGTTGGATCTTGTGAGCTGCCTAACATGATCAAGATCATCTATTTGTAATTCTACATGTTGCGTTTGTTGGGATCCGATGAATATTGAATGCTATGTTATGTTGATTATCAATCTATCATCTATGTGTTGTTTATGATCTTGCATGCTCTCCGTTATTAGTAGAGGCTCTGGCCAAGTCGTTACTTGTAACTCCGAGAGGGAGTATTTATGCTCGATAGTGGGTCCATGCCTCCATTAAATCTGGGACAGTGACAGAAAATTCTAAGGTTGTGGATGTGCTGTTGCCACTAGGGATAAAACATCAATGCTATGTCTAAGGATGTATTTGTTGATTACATTACGCACCATACTTAATGCAATTGTCTGTTGTTTGCAACTTAATACTGGAAGGGGTTCGGATGATAACCTGAAGGTGGACTTTTTAGGCATAGATGCATGCTGGATAGCGGTCTATGTACTTTGTCGTAATGCCCAATTAAATCTCACACTACTCATCATAACATGTATGTGCATTTTCATGCCATCTTTATTTGTCAATTGCCCAACTGTAATTTGTTCACCCAACATGCTATTTCTTATGGGAGAGACACCACTAGTGAACTGTGGACCCCGGTCCATTCTTTTACATCGAATACTATCTACTGCAATACTCGTTCTACTGTTCTCTGCAAACATCATCATCCACACTATACATCTAATCCTTTGTTACAGCAAGCCGGTGAGATTGACAACCTCACTGTTAAGTTGGGGCAAAGTACTTTGGTTGTGTTGTGCAGGTTCCACGTTGGCGCCGGAATCCCTGTTGTTGCGCCGCACTACACTCCGCCACCATCAACCTTCAACGTGCTTCTTGACTCCTACTGGTTCGATAACCTTGGTTTCTTACTGAGGGAAAAACTAGCCGTTGTACGCATCATACCTTCCTATTGGGGTTCCGAACGGACGTGTGCTTTACCGTCACAAGCAGCAAAGCTTTTTCTGGCGCCGTTGCCGGGGAGATCAAGACACGCTGCAAGGGGAGTCTCCACTTCCAATATCTTTACTTTGTTTTTGTCTTGCTTTATTTTATTTACTACTTTGTTTGCTGCATTATATCAAAATACAAAAAAATTAGTTGCCAGCTTTACTTTATTTGTTATCTTGTTTGCGTTCTCCATATTAAAAACACAAAAAAAAATTAGTTACTTGCATTTACTTTATCTAGTTTGCTTTATTTACTATTGCTAAAATGGGTACTCCTGAAAATACTAAGTTGTGTGACTTCACAAACACAAATAATAATGATTTCTTATGCACACCTATTGTTCCACCTGCTACTACAACAGAATTCTTTGAAATTAAACCTGCTTTACTAAATCTTGTTATGAGAGAGCAATTTTCTGGTGTTAGTTCTGATGATGCTGCTGCCCATCTTAATAATTTTCTTGAACTATGTGAAATGCAAAAGTATAAGGATGTAGATGGTGACATTATAAAATTAAAATTGTTTCCTTTCTCATTAAGAGGAAGAGCTAAAGATTGGGTGCTATCTTTGCCTAAGAATAGTATTGATTCATGGACTAAATGTAAGGATGCTTTCATTGGTAGATATTATCCTCCTGCTAAAATTATATCTTTGAGAAGTAGCATAATGAATTTTAAACAATTGGATAATGAGCATGTTGCCCAAGCATGGGAAAGAATGAAATCTTTGGTTAAAAATTGCCCAACCCATGGACTGACTACTTGGATGATCATCCAAACCTTTTATGCAGGACTGAATTTTTCTTCGCGGAACCTATTGGATTCAGCTGCTGGAGGTACTTTTATGTCCATCACTCTAGGCGCCGCAACAAAGCTACTTGATAATATGATGATTAATTACTCTGAATGGCACACGGAAAGAGCTCCACAAGGTAAGAAGGTAAATTCTGTCGAAGAAACCTCCTCCTTGAGTGATAAGATTGATGCTATTATGTCTATGCTTGTGAATGGTAGATCTAATGTTGATCCTAATAATGTTCCGTTAGCTTCATTGGTTGCTCAAGAAGAACATGTTGATGTGAACTTCATTAAAAATAATAATTTCAACAACAATGCTAATAGGAATAATTTGGGTAACAACTATAGGCCATATCCTGCTAGTGGTAATGATTATGGTAATTCTTATGGTAGATATGAGGAAAAGATGCTAGAAATTGAAAGATCTACTAAGAGCTTTATGCAATCACAATATGAGCAAAATCAATTGTTTAATAAAACTATGAATGAACAATCTACCTTGTTGAAAAATATAGGAAATCAACTTGAAAATTTGAATATGGAGATTTCGGGTTTGCAAACTAATATTTCAAATGCTGAAAACCGAATCTCAGATATGTCTGCATCACAATCTTCCTTAATTAATAAAATGGCTGCTAAACCTGAGGATATTGATAATAAAATTGTTACTACAGCAAACGCCATCCAAGTTAGAATTAATGAGAATATAAGATTGATGGCCGAATTGCGTGCTAGGTGAGAAAAAGAAGAAAATGCTAAAGAGGATAATATAGCTAAAGTTTGGACTATTACCACCACTAGTAACGCTAATGCTTCACTGTAACAACCCGCCAGCCCTTTCCTCCCCCGTGCACGCCAACACCGTCGCCAGGTCACGTCGATCTATCAAACACTTGACAGATCACAACGCCACCGTGCTGTCTCGCTCCCTCTCGCTGCAGACGTCGCGCACACCTGTCCACGGCGTGGCACGCTCCCTCAGCCACGTAGCCACCGCCCAGCTCGCCCACTGAACGGCCGCCACACGCCCTGCTCCCTCGCCACGGACCCGGTGCACCGTGCACCAGTGTCGCGCCTTTAAAATGCCCCAACCACCTCCTCTCCTTTCCGTTCGCCAGCAGACACACACCACTCCACAACACCATCTCCCCCGCGGAGAGGAGCTCCACTCCTCTCTGCAGCCCGCGCTCGAGCTCGCCATCCGCGAGACCCCGGTGAAGGTTGCCGTCGCGGATCCTCGCCATCCCTTCTCTAACCTAGCTCTCTGGAAGCCCCTCTGCCCCTTTTATTTAACGCGCACGATTTTCCTTCCCAGGTGTGCACGCCGGCGACGCTATCCCGAACAGCCATTCCCGCCCGTCGCCGTCGATCGCCGGAGAACCGTCGCTGTTTTCGTCGCCGTGACCATCGACCGGTAGCCCGCCCTCTTCCGCATCCAACGCGCCCGACGCCGCCAGTTTCTGCAACTCCAGGTGAGCACAGGAGCTCTCTGCCGACGTTAGGGTTAGCCCGCCGGTCGCCTGGCCGCGTCGGGGAGGAAGACGGTGGCATGCACCGTTGGATCTGATCCAACGGGTGCATGCGCACCTAAACGGGCCCAGGCGCCAGCGTGGCGGGCCACGTCCTGCCATTCAAACGGGAGCCCCTCCCGCGCAGCTGCAGCGCTGCCGGGCCGATCTGGCCAGGCCCAGTCATCTCGGCCCGCTCCCTTTTTCTTTCTTTTTCGTTTACAAATCTGTCAGTAAACTCCTGGTTAGTTTCTAAATCGCCAAAAATTCATCCAGTAACCAAATGAGTTGATTCAAGTTCCTACATGCTCACAGATGTTTTCTTAACCATATTTTATTTAGTGTGTGATATTTATGCAACCTTTCTGCATGAGGTTAATTGGGTTGTGAAGTGTATGTTAGTAGCTTCATTTTGGCACTAGCCTCACATGCAGGAGCTTCCTGGATTTGAATTGTTTTAGGAAACAAGATCTGTCCAGAGAGCCAGGAAATGATTTTTAGTTTGAAAAATAATAATGATTTTGAATCAAACCCAAGTGCTACTGGTAGATATATCTATAGGGTAATTTTGTGCCAAAGGAAATATTTTTAAGAGTTATAGTTTAATTCCAAGAATTTAATTACTAAAACAGTATATCTTTTCAGTATTTGATTTTTATAAAATCTTTTACAAATCAGAAAAATGTCAAACTAGTGGGGTTGGTTCACATTTAGTCTCCCCTATCGAGGGGTATGTTTGGTGTTGGTTGGTGATGGTCTGATACTGGTGTGGCTTGCTGTTTGTATGCTCTGGTTTCTGTCTTAGATAATTGGTCAAGGTCATGTAAAAGATTATTTGCATGTGATTCTTGTGCATGTGTACTCTACATGTTATTAGCTTTCAGTAGGTATGCTGCATGCATTTTTATGACATACAGAAAGATTTAGATCATTTAAATGGTTCCTAAGTCAATTCTGGAATTGCAAAAATCATATCTTTTGTTTTAAAAATCATAAATGGATGAAACCACTTTCAGTAGCTTTCATTAGTAACCCTTTACATACTGTAATTTTCCCAAATTTTTGTGTGAATTATTCTGGTGTGGTTTGTTGATTGGGTAAGGCTTGTTGTTTTCTTTTTGCGGCGCTAGATTCGAACACCGCCGGAAGCGAAGGAGGAGGAGACTTCAGAGGGATTGAAGAGGAAGACCAGGGGCACTTTGCTGATCAAGGCAAGCCACCTCTTGATGCATCTCTGATCCTATATATCTTGCTCTTGCATTATTGCAGGTTTTATAAAGTGCATATCTTCTGTTTATTATGTCAGTGGTTAACGCCACCCGGAGTTTTATTAATCCACCCTTAGGGTGCAGCCCTCTTTGGTACCTACCGATCACACCTATATTAGTGATATGGTGCTTATCACCTTGTCATCCTTGTCGCCTTTTTTTTGAAGAAGAATTGGACTATAGGTTGGGAGCCCTGGAAAAATGGTTATGAAAATGTTTTCCTGAAAATGAGCTTTTCGAAAACCTTGGAATGGGGTAGCCCTGCCCAAGTGTGGTTTATCAAAAGTCAAAAGTTTCTAAAAATAAGATTTGCTGGAGGCAAGTGGAGGAAAGAAAATATTTTCGAAAACTTTAGCGCCTAAGTACTCACCCGGACTGAAAGACAGTGCAACCACATTACCCCAAAGTGGGCACGGGGCGTAGCGTAGTAGTTTGTCTCGCCTTAGTTTGGGTCCTGCAAATGTAAGGGGTAGTCCGAGCATGGACACCTATCGACCGGGCCTTCCCGACGCATCAGGGGACGCCTTTCCTTCTTTCGGATGGCGGGGTACAACCTATGAGCTCCCATTGAATAATGCCCCGCAGTTGGTCGCGGCATTCCGGAGGGTCGAGCTGGTCGGGGAATTTGCTACTCCTGGGTAAACGACCCCTCGGACTCTGGTGTTGGGAGGTACAACTCTAGGCGGCATGTCTTAGGCTAAGGCGAGCAAGCGAAAAACTACGATCGGGTATTTGTCGTGGCATATGTCATTATGCAGGGATGATGCCCACACGATGAGTATTCGAATCTTGTGGGGAAAGTGTACAACCTCTGCAGAGTGAAAACTATTCGAATAGCCGTGTCCGCGGTTATGGACGGTCGGGAAGGCTGTTGCTTAGCCTGAAGAGTTTTTGGTTTCGCAAAAGTGTGTTCTCAAATATTGTTTTGGGAAAGTGATGCAAGTGGGACTGGTGGAAAGTGTACCTGGGAGGTACGGTGGAAAGCTGAAATGTTTTGTGTTGGCCGTATGAGATGGCCGGGAAAGAAATGGGGTCATCCTTACCTATTGGTCTGCAAATAAAATGGTTTACAGAAAAGTTTTTCAACAACAATAAGAAGATGTTATACTCTCGAGAGGAACCACCTCTCGCTCCTTGTCGCCCTGGTTTAGTGTCTGTTCCTTGCTACTGCCATATTGCATATCCTTTACTTCTCTCTAAGGTGGTTTGCGAGTACATTCAAACGTACTCATTGGCATTGTTGTCCTGGCTATTTACTTGGCCAGACTTTGAAGAGGAGTACTACGAAGAAGAGGAGTACGACGCCGAAGACGCGAACTAGGTCGCTCTCCCGATCCCTCACCTTTGTAGGGTAAAGGCCTGAGGTGGGGTTCCACCGCTGTTTGAAGTCAAATAAATTCCGCTGCTGTTTGTTGAACTTCGGCCTTGATGGCCTATGATTTAAGACTTCCGTATTAATGTTATTCGGTACTGTAATGGATGATGTAATCTGGTATAAGTTCGGTTATGTATTCACGATGGAATGATCTTGGGATCGTGAAATTGTATGCATAACAGGAGTTCTGGACTGGTAAGTCCGGGGCCCCACAGAGCTGGTATCAGAGCCATCCTGACTGTAGGAGACCTTAGTTAGCCTGGGCGTTAGCACAGAACAAAAACTATTTTCTTAAATCAAAGAGGTTGACTAAATGCTGAAAATGCTTAAGTCCCTTATCTCCCTCTATTTTTATTCAAACTTTACTTGCATTAATGTTTTTATTATGCATAAAATTTTGCACACTTTGATCACTAACTTAATCTACTCTAAAAATTTGTGTAGATGGAGATCGAGTACACGCACTTCCGTCAGGTCGGGGTGAGGCCGCCTCTCTACTTCTTCGAGCGGGCCTTGGCCGACCTGGCTGTTCGTTGCGGACGTCCGGTGCCCGAGGTGAAGGGCGTCCGTACCGAGAGGTCTGCAGACTCAGAGATGGCCTGGTTGGTCACTTGCGTCGTCAGGGGGAGCGGGATTGCCCCCGTTTCTGAGGAGTTCACCATCGACGTGATGGAGCGCACGTGGCTTGACGGGATGATCCGAGTCTTCCAGGAGGCTCTTGCTCGCCTTGCTTTTCTGCACCCAGAGGTTGTCGCCGGCACTGGCTACTAGTACCTTGGCCAGCGCGACCTCGCGGGCCAGCCCGTGGCCGGCGCCCCACACGCCGACACCGCACACCAGCTGCACCACCTTGAGTACCTGCTTCACCACACTCAGACTCAGCAGGACCGCGCCCGTGAGAGGTGCGACCTGCAGGAGGACGAGATTGTGGCACTTCGCGCTCAGCTTGCTGCTGCTCAGGCTAACCTTGTCAGTGAGTGCAAGCTGAGGTTTGTCGCACGCCGGAGGGTTACCCGCCTGAAGGCGAAGGTGGCTTCGCTGGAGGCTCTGACTGCTCAGATGGAGGCCACTATTGAGGAGCTTGAGGACGACGGTGAGGATCTCCGCAAGGAGAACGAGGCTCTCCTTAGTGACGATGACGACTACGAGGAGGAGGACTTCGATATGGAGCCCGACACTGAGGATGAGGCCTTCATCAAGGACGAGGATGAGGAGCCCGAGCCACTGATGTCTGAGGAGGACCCCGAGGAGCCAGCCTTTGTTGAGGAGGACGCCCCACCTGCCCCTGAGGGTCCTGTCGTGGACCTTGACGACTTCTAGAGTGCTGCCCCCCAGACTCGCACCACCTTATCGTAGGACGATGATATAGGTCCCCGTGCGATGCGAGTAGACTTATGATGATGGTTCTGTTAAAACCATCCATTTTGGTTGTGCTGTATGAGACTTATGTTGTGATGTTGTATGACTATGTTGTGCCTTCGGCACCCTGCTATGTTATGCTATCGTTTGCCTACTTTACATTTGCGAGTTTCCGTTTTCAAAGTTGCATTTTTAACAAGCCCTCCCCTTTTAAGTGGCTGCCCATCTCCTTGTTTCCCCATTAATATCTGATCCACATCTCTTCAGGATGGTTGAAACCCGTAGTGGAAACGCCAGCGGGTCCGACCAAAACCCCCCTCCACCTCCGGACCCAACCATGGCACAACTTCTGCGCCATATGATGGAAGACCGTGAGGCAGCCCGTGCAGAGCGCCAAGCTAACCTTGCTACCCTTCAGCACCTCGCTCAAATTGCTACCGGAAACGCCAACAACAATAATGGCGGGGATGGTAATGCAGACCCCCGCTCCAAGCTGAAGGATTTCCAGAGCACCAATCCACCTGTCTTCTCCAAGTGCACTGAACCCCTCGACGCCGATGACTGGCTTCGCACTATTGAGAACAACCTGGAAGTTGCCGGAGTCGGCGACAATGAGAAGGTTCTGTTCGCCACTCATTATCTTTCTGGACCAGCCCGCGCTTGGTGGGAAAACGTCAAGGCTATTCAAGCTGAGGGACACATCATCAACTGGGAAGAATTCAAGACCAAGTTCCGCAAGACCCACATTCCATCAGGACTGATTAAGCTCATGAAGGACAAATTCATGATTCTGAAGCAAGGAAGCATGACTGTGGTGGAATATATGGACAAGTTCACCACTCTGTCCAGGTATGCTCCAGAAGACACCGACACTGAAGAAAAGAAGAAGGACCGTTTCCTGAATGGTCTGCATGATGAGATGCAGAGTATTTTGGTCGCTGTTCCGTACCCTGACCTTGAGTCCCTTGTTGATGCCTCTATCATGGTGGAGAGCAAGCGCAAGAGTGCGTTTGAGAACCGCAAGCGCAAGGCGATGATGCAGCAAGGCAGCTCCAGTAATCAGCGACCCCGCAACTTTCCTCCACCAAGGCCGGCGCCCCAGCAGCAGAGGACACCACCCCCTGCACCTCGCCCCAACAATCCCAACCGCAACTTCAACCCTCAGCGTTCTGGAGGAAGCAACTATAATCCCAACTACAACCGCCAGAACAACATTGTCCGCCCTGCCACCAACGGATGCTACACCTGCGGACAGCCGGGTCATTTCTCCAAGGAGTGTCCCAACAAGATGAACACTGCTCAGCGCCCCAATGCGCCCAAGCCAAATCAGGGTCAAGCTCGCACTGCCGCCGGAAGGAACCAGAACCAGAAGAAGCCAGCTGGACCAGCTAGGGGACACCTCAACCACGTCAACGCTGAAGAAGCTCAGGAAGCTCCGGATATCGTTCTGGGTACGTTTCCCGTCAACTCAGTACCCTCCATCGTCTTGTTTGATTCCGGAGCATCGCATTCGTTTGTTACTAAGCCGTTCGCTAGAAAGAGTGGCTTAAGGCCTACCATCATGAGACGGCCTATGCTAGTTCAAATTCCGGGAACCTCCACCAAAACGGATCTATCCTGCAAGGATGTTCCTATAGATATTCAGGGGAAGCGTTTTCACGCCAATCTGATAGTATTGGGTGAGCAAGGTCTGGAAGTTATTCTTGGCATGGATTGGATGGTCAAGTATAAGGGTCATATCGACTGTGCTCGCCGAGCCATAACCATGACTGCTGAAGACGGCGAGATAATTGAACATATAGCCACCATGCCCTCATCGAAAGCCTTATGCAAGAAGAGTGTCGCCAGTCCAGCCCTGCATGAAGTACCCATAGTTTGTGAGTACCCTGATGTCTTTCCCGATGAGCTACCCGGTATGCCCCCTGATCGGGATATCGAGTTTATCATCGAGCTAGTTCCCGGAACTGCCCCCATCGCTCAGCGACCTTACCGGATGAACCCGCAGGAATTAGTTGAGTTGAAGAAGCAGTTGGATGACATGTTGAGGAAAGGATTGATTCGCCCGAGCGCATCACCCTGGGGATCTCCCGTTATCTTTGTGGATAAGCGGGACGGTACTATCCGTCTGTGCGTGGATTACCCAAAACTGAATGATGTCACCATCAAAAACAAATACCCCCTCCCGAAGATTGAAGATTTGTTCGACCAGATGAATGGCGCCCGAGTTTTCTCCAAGATTGATCTCCGAACAGGTTATCATCAACTCAAGGTTCGAGAGTCAGACATTCCCAAAACTGCCTTCACCACACGGTATGGACTTTTTGAATATACCGTGATGTCCTTCGGACTGACCAATGCCCCTGCCTATTTCATGAATCTCATGAACAAGGTGTTCATGAAGTACCTCGACATGTTCGTCGTGGTTTTCATCGACGATATTCTGATCTACTCCAAGAATGAAGAAGAGCATGTTGAACATCTGCGGATTGTTTTGGGAACTCTCCGAGACCATCAGCTTTACGCCAAGTTTAGTAAATGTGAATTCTGGCTGAAAGAAGTAGGATTCCTTGGTCATGTCATTTCTGCCGGAGGAGTGTCAGTCGACCCGTCCAAAATTCAGTCCATCATGGAGAAGAAAGCCCCTTTCTAGGATTGGCGGGTTATTACCGCAAGTTCGTTGAGGGATTCTCCAGCATTGCGAGACCCTTAACGCAGCTGTTGAAGAAGGATAAGAAGTTCGAGTGGACCGATAAATGTGAGGCCAGTTTTCAGGAACTCAAGAAGAGATTAGTCACAGCCCCCGTCTTGACCATGCCCGATATCACCAAGGATTTTGATGTCTACTGCGATGCATCAAAACTTGGTTTGGGAAGTGTGTTGATGCAAGAAGGCAAGGTGATAGCCTATTTGTCAAGACAACTTCGACCGCACGAGATGAACTACCCCACGCATGACTTAGAGCTTGTTGCTGTAGTTCACGCCCTCAAGACCTGGCGCCACTATCTAGTGGGAAATCGCTGTGAAATCTACACCGACCACAAGAGTCTGAAGTACATCTTCACTCAGCGGGAGCTGAATATGAGGCAGAGCAGATGGATGGAGCTCATCAAGGACTACGATCTCGGTATTCATTATCATCCTGGTAAAGCCAATGTCGTAGCTGATGCCCTTAGTCGAGAGCCCTGTTCATTGAACGCCCTGATAAAAATTGCTCAACCCAAGCTGTATGAAGAACTGGAGGAGTTCGGTCTCGAGCTCGTTAGCCATGGTTTTCTGGCAAACCTTGAATTGAAGCCTACATTATTTGACCAAATCAAGGAAGCTCAAGTGGGCCATGAGAGTATTGAAGGGATCAAGCATAGGATGAATAGGGAAGAAGTTTCTGGTTTCACGATTGGTGATGAAGGAGTTTTGTGGTACAAGGGACGTCTGTGTGTACCTAATATTGAAGATCTAAAGCAACTCATCATGAAGGAAGCTCACGACACCCCCTACTCAATCCACCCTGGAGGAACCAAAATGTATCAAGACCTGAAGAAACAATTTTGGTGGCACGGTATGAAGCGCGAAATAGCGTTTTTCATTGCTCGTTGCGACGTGTGCCAGAAAGTGAAGGCTGAGCATCAACGACCAGCGGGACTACTCCAACCCCTCAAGATCCCCGAATGGAAATGGGAAGAAGTCGGAATGGATTTCATTACAGGATTGCCTAAATCTCAGTGCGGTCACGACTCCATCTGGGTTATCGTTGACCGACTTACCAAAGTTGCTCATTTCATCCCGGTGAAGACCAACTATAATGGTACCAAGCTAGCTGACCTTTATATATCCCGTATTGTTAGTCTCCACGGAGTCCCCAAGAGGATAGTGTCAGATCGAGGTACCCAATTCACCTCGAGATTCTGGAAGAGCCTGCATGAAGCCCTTGGAACCAAGCTAGCCTTTAGCACTGCCTACCACCCACAGACCGGAGGCCAGACAGAAAGAGTAAATCAGATTCTTGAAGATATGCTTCGTGCTTGTGTCCTCGCCTATGGAGCAAAATGGGAAGACTGTCTACCCTTCGCAGAATTCTCTTACAACAATAGCTACCAAGCTAGCCTTCAGATGGCCCCCTTTGAAGCCCTATATGGTCGCCGCTGTCGAACCCCTCTCAACTGGTCCGAGACCGAAGATAGTCAAGTTTTTGGACCTGACCATCTTCGTGAAGCCGAAGAACAAGTCCAACTGATCCGTGATCGCCTCAAAGCCGCTCAATCCCGCCAGAAGAGTTATGCTGATTCCAAGCGTCGCGAGTTGACCTTCAAGGTTGGAGATCATGCCTATCTTCGCGTCACTCCACTCAAGGGAATGCAGAGATTTCACGTCAAAGGGAAGCTTGCCCCCAGATATATTGGACCCTTCAAGGTTCTCGCTCGTCAAGGTGAAGTATCTTATCAACTGGAACTGCCTGCTGAATTAGCAGATTTCCATGATGTGTTTCATATCTCTCTACTTCGACGATGCCTCCAAGTGCCCGACAAACCTGAGACGTTCAAGAACATCGATTATCGCACCCTCGACCTCAACACCGACTTAACCTATCGTGAAGTACCCCTTCGGATTCTGGAAGAAGCTGTTCGTCTCACCCGAAGAAGAAAGATTAAATTCTGTAAAGTCCAGTGGACTAACCACTCCGAGGAGGAAGCCACTTGGGAACGAGAAGATCAACTTCGGAAGGACTTTCCCGCACTCTTCAGTTCCTAGCCACCGAATCTCGAGGACGAGATTCATTTTAAGGGGGGAAGGTTTGTAACAACCCAACTTTTGTGCATCGATTTAAAAATTTGGAACGCAAAATTTTGGGCCAACAAAAACTTTTTATGTTTTCAACGTTGCATGCATATAGATGATGTTGCCCTTGATTGTAGAATGTGTGTGTTGTGCTTGTGCAAAATTACAATTTTGTGTGTAAACCCCAAAGGTCCTATTATTCATGTGACCCCTTTTTATTTCCAGTTTTAATTCTATAAATCATGACACAAAACCTTGGAGCATCTCACCTTTCTCTCTAATTTCCACAAAACCCTAAAAACCTCTTCTTAGATGTCACCCCTTCTCAAATCTTGTTTTATTAATTTAAACCTTGCCAAAAACACTAGATCATTTTGATCATTAGCATGTGATAATGATCTTGGAAGATCATGCCTCTACCCAATTTTTCCCTCCTCCAAACCTCATCCATTTTTCTCCATTCTCATATCCAAAAATTCCATAAACAAGTAGCCATATTTGACTCATCATATTTTGCCCTAACTTGCCCTGGACCATGCTTAGGAGTGTGTCTAATTTTTTTTTGAATAATTAAAGAAGAGGAGGATGGCCATGCCGGCCATCACACCACCACATTACCTTGCATCCCTCTAACTATCTCTCTCTTCTCTTTACTCCTCCAAACCACCAGCATATGGACAGAATTCGACCCATCTCCCTCCTCTCCACTCTCTTACTCTACATACACGGATCACATGCTTAGGCATGCATTTGGCACCATGTGATTAAGAGGGAAATGGGAGAGAGGAGGTAGCCGGGATGGTTTGGTGATCATACCACCTCTAGCCTCGATCCAAGCAGATGCAGCCAAGCCTTGGAGCACCTGCACCACCCTACCCTCCCTCCTGTCCCTCCCCTATCTCCCTAATCACCCTCTCCCGTCCTCTCACAGCCGTGGTCACCCGCATGAGGACAATCGCCCACTCTTTTCTCTCTGCTGCGAGTGCACACGACGCCAGCTTGTCAGCAAGGCTTGCTGCATCTCTCTACTCCTCCTGGACAACTCCCCAGCTCCCGTTTATCACTCCATCTCACTCCCTGCCCGTGGTCACCCCCAATGGGCGACGTGCACGCCGGCATTGGCATGGCCATGGTGGCCACCTTACTCCCTCGCGCTGGTGGGTTTGGACGATGAGGCGAGCTCATCAGCATGCGTTCGAGACTCAGAGACAAGCTCCCGCCAGCCCTTTCCTCCCCCGTGCACGCCAACACCGTCGCCAGGTCACGTCGATCTGTCAAACACTTGATAGATCACAACGCCACCGTGCTGTCTCGCTCCCTCTCGCTGCAGACGTCGCGCACACCTGTCCACGGCGTGGCACGCTCCCTCAGCCACGTAGCCACCGCCCAGCTCGCCCACTGAACGGCCACCACACGCCCTGCTCCCTCGCCACGGACCCGGTGCACCGTGCACCGGCGTAGCGCCTTTAAAATGCCCCAACCACCTCCTCTCCTTTCCGTTTGCCAGCAGACACACACCACTCCACAACACCATCTCCCCCGCGGAGAGGAGCTCCACTCCTCTCTGCAGCCCGCGCTCGAGCTCGCCGTCCGCGAGACCCCGGTGAAGGTTGCCGTTGCGGATCCTCGCCATCCCTTCTCTAACCTAGCTCTCTGGAAGCCCCTCTGCCCCTTTTATTTAACGCGCACGATTTTCCTTCCCAGGTGTGCACGCCGGCGACGCTATCCCGAACAGCCATTCCCGCCCGTCGCCGTCGATCGCCGGAGAACCGTCGCTGTTTTCGTCGCCGTGACCATCGACCGGTAGCCCGCCCTCTTCCGCATCCAACGCGCCCGACGCCGCCAGTTTCTGCAACTCCAGGTGAGCACAGGAGCTCTCTGCCGACGTTAGGGTTAGCCCGCCGGTCGCCTGGCCGCGTCGGGGAGGAAGACGGTGGCATGCACCGTTGGATCTGATCCAACGGGTGCATGCGCACCTAAACGGGCCCAGGCGCCAGCGTGGCGGTGATACGTCTCCGACGTATCGATAATTTCTTATGTTCCATGCCACATTATTGATGATATCTACATGTTTTATGCACACTTCATGTCATATTTGTGCATTTTCTGGAACTAACCTATTAACAAGATGCCGAAGTGCCAGTTGTTGTTTTCTGCTGTTTTTGGTTTCAGAAATCCTAGTAAGGAAATATTCTCGGAATTGGACGAAATCAACGCCCAGGGTCCTATTTTGCCACGAAGCTTCCAGAAGACCGAAGAGTCAATGGAGTGGGGCCACGAGGTGGCCAGGAGGGCAGGCGGCGCGGCCCCACCCTTGGCCGCGCCGCCCTGTCTCCTGGGCCCCTCGCGTCGCCCCCTGACCTACCCTTCCGCCTACTTAAAGCCTTCGTCGCGAAACCCCCGTCACCGAGAGCCACGATACGGAAAACCTTCCAGACGCCGCCGCCGCCAATCCCATCTCGGGATTCAGGAGATCGCCTCGGCACCCTGCCGGAGAGGGGATTCATCTCCCGGAGGACTCTACGCCGCCATGGTCGCCTCCGGAGTGATGTGTGAGTAGTCTACCCCTGGACTATGGGTCCATAGCAGTAGCTAGATGGTTGTCTTCTCCTCATTGTGCTTAATTGTCGGGTCTTGTGAGCTGCCGAACAGGATCAAAATCATCTATCTGTAATTCTATATGTTGTGTTTGTTGGGATCCGATGAATAGAGAATACCATGTTATGTTGATTATCAATTTATATCTATGTGTTGTTTATGATCTTTCATGCTCTCCGTTATTAGTAGAGGCTCTGGCCAAGTTTTTGCTATTAACTCCAAGAGGGGGTATTTATGCTCGATAGTGGGTTCATGTCTCCGTGAATCTGGGGAAGTGATAGAAATCTCTAAGATTATGGATGTGATGTTGCCACTAGGGATAAAACATTGGTGCTATGTTCGAGGATGTAGTTACTGATTACATTACGCGCAATACTTAATGCAATTGTCTGTTGTTAGCAACTTAATACTGGAGGGGGTTCGGATGATAACCTGAAGGTGGACTTTTTAGGCATAGATGCATGCTGGATAGCGGTCTATGTACTTTGTCGTAATGCCCAATTAAATCTCACTATACTCATCATAATATGTATGTGCATGGTCATGCCCTCTTTATTTGTCAATTGCCCAACTGTAATTTGTTCACCCAACATGTTGTTTATCTTATGGGAGAGACACCTCTAGTGAACTGTGGACCCCAGTCCAATTCTCTATACTGAAATACAATCTCTTTAATCTTTGTTCTCTCTTTGTTTTCTGCAAACAATCATCTTCCACACTATACATCTAATCCTTTGTTACAGCAAGCCGGTGAGATTGACAACCTCATTTGTTTCGTTGGGGCAAAGTACTTGGTTTGTGTTGTGCAGGTTCCACGTTGGCGCCGGAATCCCTGGTGTTGCGCCACACTACATCTCGCCGCCATCAACCTTCAACGTGCTTCTTGACTCCTACTGGTTCGATAAACCTTGGTTTCTACTGAGGGAAACTTGCCGATGTGCGCATCACACCTTCCTCTTGGGGTTCCCAACGGACGCGTGTCGAACGAAAAGACAATACGTCAACCACGCGCATCAAGCAAATTTCTGGCGCCGTTGCCGGGGAGATCAAGACACGCTGCAAGGGGAGTCTCCACATCCCAATCTCTTTACTTTGTTTTTGTCTTGCTTAGTTTTATTTACTACTTTGTTTGCTGCACTAAATCAAAATACAAAAAAATTAGTTGCTAATTTTACTTTATTTGCTATCTTGTTTGCTATATCAAAAACACAAAAAAAATAGTTACTTGCATTTACTTTATCTAGTTTGCTTTATTTACTGTTGCTAAAATGGGTACTCCTGAAAATACTAAGTTGTGTGACTTCACAACCACAAATAATAATGATTTCTTATGCACACCTATTGCTCCACCTGCTACTACAGCAGAATTCTTTGAAATTAAACCTGCTTTACTGAATCTTGTTATGAGAGAGCAATTTTCTGGTGTTAGTTCTGATGATGCTGCTGCCCATCTCAATAATTTTGTTGAACTATGTGAAATGCAAAAGTATAAAGATGTAGATGGTGACATTATAAAATTAAAATTGTTCCCTTTCTCATTAAGAGGAAGAGCTAAAGATTGGTTGCTATCTCTGCCTAAGAATAGTATTGGTTCATGGACTAAATGAAGGATGCTTTTATTGGTAGATATTATCCCCCTGCTAAAATTATATCTTTGAGGAGTAGCATAATGAATTTTAAACAATTGGATACTGAGCATGTTGCACAAGCATGGGAAAGAATGAAATCTTTGGTTAAAAATTGCCCAACCCATGGACTGACTACTTGGATGATCATCCAAACCTTTTATGCAGGACTGAATTTTTCTTCGCGGAACCTATTGGATTCAGCTGCTGGAGGTACCTCTATGTAGATCACTCTTGGTGAAGCAACAAAGCTTCTTGATAATATGATGATCAATTACTCTGAATGGCACACGGAAAGAGCTCCACAAGGTAAGAAGGTAAATTCTGTCGAAGAAACCTCTTCCTTGAGTGATAAGATTGATGCTATTATGTCTATGCTTATGAATGGTAGTGAAAGGACACGGATGTCGCCTAGAGGGGGGGGGGTGAATAGGCGATTTAAAACTTTTACGAGATGGGCTTAACAAATGCGGAATAAAACTAGCGTTTACTTTGTCAAGCCCAAAGCCTATATACTATTGTTCACCTATGTGCACCAACAACTTATTCTAAGCAATGGTTCACCTATGTGCACCAACAACTTATGCTAAGCAATACAAGCAAGTATGTGATAGCAAGATATATATAACTTCAAGCACGATGGCTATCACAAGGTAAAGTGCATAAGTAAAGAGCACGGGTATAGAGATAACCGAGGCACGCGGGAGACGATGATTTATCCCGGAGTTCACACTCTTGCGAGTGCTAATCTCCGGTGGAGAGGTGCGGTTGCTTAGTGCTCCCGAACGCCACAAGAGGCTCACCTTGAGGTGTGGTTGCTCGATGCACACCAACGCCACAAAGGCCTCACCCCAAGATGCGGTACTCACACCACACACCGAACGCCACGAAGGCGCCTCACCTAAATCTCCGGTGACCCTCGCCACAAAGGCCTAGGTCACGGTTCCACTAAGGGATTTCCTTCGAGGCGGAAACCAGGCCTTACACAAAGGTTGGGGCACACTTCCACAACGTAATTGGAGGCTCCCAACAAATCGCCACAAAGGCCTAGAATCCGTCTAGGGTTCCAAGAACCCAAGAGTAACAACCTTCTTGCTTTCACCACCACGAATCACCGTGGAGAACTCAAACCGATGCACCAAATGCAATGGCAAGAACACCACAAAGATGCTCAAGTACTTCTCTCTCAAATTCCAACAAAGCAACAAAAGCTATTGGAGGAATAAGAGAGGAAGAACAAATAGGAGGAGGAACACCAAATTTCTCCAAGATCTAGATCTAGTGGATTCCCCTCACAAAGAGAGGGATTTGATTGGTGGAGATGTAGATCTAGATCTCCTCTATCTTTCTCTCAAATAGATGCAAGATTCATGGGAGGGAGAGGGAGATAGCAAGCTCAAAGAAGGTCAACAATGGGGGCAAAAACGAGCTCAAATGGATAGGGAACATTGGGGAAGAAGACCCCCTTAAATAGGGCAAGAGAAATCTGCCCGTTATGCACAAAACTCGTCAAAACCGGAACTTCCGGTCATTTGGGGCGGAACTTCCGCCCCCCGGAAGTACCGGCCAAGTTCCGGATGAAGTGGGGCGACCCTGGAAAGCTTACAGTATACTTTTGCGTGCAGAATCGTCATTTCCGGAAGTTCGCCGGAACTAGGGCGGAAGTTCCGGCCACCGGAACTTCCGGCCAACTTCCGGCCAAAAAACTGCTTCACGGAAACTTGAATAACTTTTGCATCCGGACTCCGATTTTGATGATCTTGGGCTCATTTCGAAGCTAGTAAAAAGCTCTACAAGATCATGCATGGAACCATCATAGTCCAGTAAGGTAGGATAGAAACAAATGGATAAAGGTTTTACCTACCTATAAACAGCAAACCGGTAAAACCTCCAATATGGAAAATGCAACAACTTGAGTTAGGAAACTCGGATTTAGGTGAAACCAATTTTGTTGTAAAGAAGATGACAAGAGCTACCCCACAAAGAGTGAAAGTCTTAAGAACAAGTGGGGTAGGTTTTTCTATGTATTTTAGAGTGAAACCTCTCAATACGAGAAACCGAGAAAAACTCCAATATCGAAAACGCAACAAGTGATTCATGCGGAATCCGTTTTCGATGAACTAGAGCTTGCTATGGAAATAACCACAAGCTCTAAATCACCACATGGATAAGATCCAAATAACAACCAAGAAATATGATGCAAGGATGCAAAGGTTTGAGCTCTCTCCGAACGATACGATCGAGTTACTCACTCGAGAGCCCTCTTGATAGTACGGCAACTAAACTATAAAACGGTCTCCAACTACACCATGAGACCTGTAAGAAAGAAACCCTATCAAGAGCAAACCTTAACCTTGCGCGTTCCTCTTGAGCTCGATGAAGACGATCTTGATCACAACAAGATGGAACACCTTTCTTGATTGTGCTTGCTTGATGAAGTCTTGTAGATTGCTCCCCCATAATCCACCATGGGAGAGCATTTTCTTCGGCACATCTTCACATATCCATGATCACCATATGGATGGCAAGCTTCAAGCAAATGATCTCTTAGAGATGGCTCATCTTGAACTTGCACTTCATTTCTTCATTCTTCATCATGTTGATGTCTTGAAGTTAACTTTGAGGGATCACTTCATCTTCATCTTCAAGGCATACTTGATACTTGATATCCTTCATTAATTTCTTCTTAATGCAACCTTGAAGCCAACATATGGTTCAAGCATTGCCTATGGACAACACCTACAAATATAACTCAATGCAAACATTAGTCCATAGGGATTGTCATTAATTACCAAAACCACACATGGGGGTCCATGCACTTTCAATCTCCCCCATTTTGGTAATTGATGACAATCTCTTTGAGAGTGTTTATATAAGGAATTTAAGTAACAAACAAGTTGAATACATAGAGCAAACTCCCCCATGATATATGCATGTGTGAATGATCTTGACTTTCATTGCATATATTGGCATTCAAAGCCTAGTGGAGTTTCCTCTAAATATTCAACTATGCAAAGCAACAAGATGCAATGCAATAAAGGCACATGCTTAAGCACAAAGCAAAGACATAACCAAATTCCCTTAAACCCTCCAAACTTATCCCCCATTGGCACCAATTGCCGAAATGGGTGAAAAATTTAGAAGGCCAATATAGTGAGAGTTCCTCCATGGCGTGTGCATTTCTCATAATTTGAGTGGAATCAAATGCATGTATCCAATGACGAATATTCGGAAGGAATCACACTATAGATAGGATCAAAGATTGCAAAAAGATAACAAAGTCAAGAAGCTTCAACAAATGAAGCAAGCAACCAAATGAACCACAAAGAAGATACCAAAAGAAAGATAGATATTATGATAAGATCAAGAAGATTGCTCTAAATAATTTGAGGAAGCTCCCCAAGGTTTGTGCACAAAACAAGACAATTTGCATTGAAGTATAAAGTGCACAAACATGGAATCATCACTCCCATAATATCATTCAAAACAAAAGATACCAAGTGAATCAAACTCTAATGATCACCACAAAATAGTGCCTTAAATAAAATGAGGAAGCTCCCCAAGGTAGATGCATAAATTAAAATGTTCCATTTGAATACAATATGCATAACATGGAATCCTTACTCCCTCATTACCATTTAAAACACAAACATTTGCAATAGATCATAGATAGAAAAATAAGCTTAACACTTGCAACAAACAAATAGTTGAGCAACAAGTAAGAGGCACCATAATAAAAAGGCTCAACCAAGAGGATATGTGAAAGGCATGATAAAGCATATTATAAGACTATTACAAGGATAAAAAAAACATCATCATAGTCTTCAATGAATTATATTGCTTAGCATGACCAATCAACACGCAATAAATAAATAAGATATCAAAAGGAGATGTATCATCTCTTATGTGTATAAGTTTCTCTAAGTGGGCAATATCACAAAGATATTTATCCACAAAGAAACATGCACACACAAAATAGATATGCAACAAATATAGCATGATATCCAAGACGAAGTCATGCAATATACCAATAAGAATTTTTGCTTATTAGCATGGCCGAAGGCTCAATTTTATCTTATTGTACATTCATGAACTCCAACCACAAACATCTAAAATACATCACAAATATCAACAAGGGAAAGAAGATAGTTGGGATGCATTGAGAAAGTCAACAAGTATCACAAACGAGGATACCAAAAGAAATAACTAAATTTGCACTTTCATCTATATTGCACATGTGAGAGCCTTGAGGAATTGATATGCAATAAAATTGCTAGATAGGCATAGTTGGGATGGATGAATCATGAGCATGATTTAATATACTTCCCAACAAATGCACTCATCTCAAATTACTCACATTCACAATAAAGAGGTTTCATTAAGACTTTTGCAAGAAGCACACTATTTGCAAATCAAGAGATTCATGCCAAGATGCAACCATAAGGTTGGATACTAGAAAAATATGCATGAGAAGATACTTGTTACCAAGATAGCATTGGTGTGGATGTAGTAGATATGTGTTCGTTGACCATCCTAGCTTGCCTCAAGTTACCATTGAGTCACCACTTCTTTCCAAGAGTGAGACAAGCATTCAATGCATATCCATTGTACCTAACACAAAGGTAAGTACAAAATGGTCCCCAAACTGATTGGGTCCGAAGTAGTTAGACACACTACAACATATAGGACAAACTCCACAATTCTATGTGCATATAGATATGAAATTGAATTTCATGCACATCTTAACCAAATTAGGATTTGATGGAGTTTACCCTATATATTGGATCAAAGAAAGTGACACATGCCATAAGATATACATATATTAAATATGCATGCACAATACTTTCAAGAACCAAAGGAAGATACAATTTGGACAAAACACCAAATAAACCAAGAGACAATGGTTGTCCAAATTATATCAAAGAATCAAATCAACACAAGATTGACTCCAAAGACTTATCTCATTATAAGAAGCTAATTAAACCTAAACACAAAGGAATGAGATAACCAACTCCCAAGAGAGCAAGGTTCCAACAAATAAACCAAACCGTCGAAACTTTTATGATGGCACAAAGTACCAAAAAGAAAATTTTATGTCTCCCAAAACCAAATTTTTGATAAAGATCAAGAGATGTTAAGCATTCTAATAATATAGAAGAGCTCCACCAAGTTTGGTGCATTATCTAGGATTTTTTATATGAATACAAAATGCACAAAACTAGGATCATCACGCTACCTATATCTTCTAACAATGCTAAGAAAGTTTGAATAGACAACTTAGATCCATAAGATGCAAGGAAGACACATGGGAGTCAAAGCACAACAAATTCATGGCAATAAATAAGGCAATATAAATACAAGAGCCAATGTAGATATGATCAATAAATATCTACCTCATAACTGATTACCAATTGTCCTAGGACAAGAGGTATTAGGAAATATTTCCCGGTGGTAGTTTGTAAGTATACATAAGATCATATTTACAACGAACAAAGCATATGGTAAAAGATAAGAGTTAACCATCATGCAAAGATAGTTTCTTGATAGCTTCATTTAGTCATACCAACATGCAAGGCAATTAATAGTATTCATACCAACATGCAAAGCAATTAATAGTATTCATACCAACATGCAAAGCAATTAATAGTATGACTTGAAGCACATGGTTTTCCAAAAATGTATTGAGGGACACGTTGTGAAAAACCATGCCAAGAAAAACTTTCACAAATAAGATCCACAAAGATATTAGCAATGAAGCCATTTAAGCAAATTGGAGCTTGTTTGAGCAAACATGCCACATAGGAAAGAGATAATTTACGGTATCAATTCTATGTGACACAATCTCAAATGTTCACATTTTCTAGGCTTGTAATATGCACAAAGCTTATTACTCCCCCATAATGTGATAAGGAATTTATTTTCACAAGAGGCAAATAAGATCCAAGTAGAGATATTAATGGACATTAGAATTTGAATTTCTCATGAAGATGACATACCACATAGCGACTAGATAATCTCGCAATATCAATTCTAAGTGATATTCCTCATGTACACACATTGTTTAGGATCATGAAATTCCCAAAGGAATATCACTCCCCCAAAATGGGATTGTCCATTAATCGCTCATAAGAGCCATATAAGATACAACAAGATGCAAAGAGGCTCCAACACAAACACAAATACATGGTGTGCAACCCAACATGCATAGACTTGATTTCTCAAGAAAAACTATTAGGAAGCACAACATATACAAACACATGTTAGGAACAAAACTAACACATGCAAAGGGACGAGTAACTTTCAATATAAATGAGTTGAGAACATGTTACCGCAAGGAGGAACATTGGATATATGATAGTAGCAAGATAATCAAAAGACTTGGCTTGATATAATATAAATGATGAAGATCCCTTAATTCTTCATGATGTAGCCAAGTCTCCAATGCCCTCCAACAAGCACCTATTGATCAAGTTTTGGATTGTTGGTCCCCAACTAAGTTGGGTCCTAAGAGGTTAGTCACAATAGGCTTGGCAACCCAAATGGTTCTTTTCTTGACACCACTTTGAGCACCAACAAATTTGGCAAACACATTGCCACCCTCATCCTTACGAAGAGAATAAACATCATCAACGGTGATAGAGTTGGATGAGGTACCAATAGTACAAAAGGAGGAGATGTTGCCCTTCTCACGGCATATGTAGCAAGTTCTTTTCTTCTCCTTCTTCTCACTAGATTTCTCCACAATGGGAGCATTGGCTTGGTTCTTCTTGGGAAGTGGCATTTCTTCAACTTGAGGTTGAATATGAGCTTGAGCTTGAGGCCGCTTCCCTTTTTGCTTCTTCTTCAAAGGGCAAGATCTAACATGATGCCCTTCAATTTTGCACTTGAAGCAAACAATCTTGGCCGGGTCTTTGAATTGTAATTGGCCCTTCTTAGTCTTGTTGTTCTTGGACTTGTTCTTGTTGTTGGAGTTGAATCCAAGTCCACTCTTGTCATTGGGGGATTGTTGCACACTTAACATCTTGTCAAGTTTGCATTTCCCTTCATGACCCTTTACCAAGTCGTTCTTCAAAGAAGAGACTTGGGCCTTGAGCTCTTTGATTTCCTCTACATGGTTAGCAACAACACAAGTACTAGAGGAAGTAGAACCTTCATTGTTAGAGCAACAAGGCAAGTAAGATAATTCATCACAAGATTTAGCAATATTATGAGTGGATGAATTACTAGGACTAGCACATGGCAATATAACATTTTGAGTATTAGTGCTAGTACCCACATGAGGCTCACACGGTGTTGCCTTTGATATGATAGCCTCATGAGCTAACTTTAGCCTATCATGAGAAGCTAGAAGATCCTCATGGGAGCTAGAAAGCTTTCCATGATTTTCTTCCAATTTCCCATAATTTCTAGTTAGCAACTCAAGTTGAGCCCTTAGCTCAACATTCTCCTTCAAGATAGATGCTTCACAAGAAGTAGAGTTAGTAGCACAAGCATCATCACAAGACATATTAAGAAGAGAGGGTAACATAGCATGCTCTTTTAAATAGGAAGCTTGAAGTTGCTCATGGGACTTGGTGAGGATAGAGTGTTCGCTCTCCAAGACCTTGTGGGCCTTGTCTAGATCATCTAGATCCTTAACAAGTTTATCATGACCAACACCAACTTTGCGATTTTCCTTTTTAAGCATTTTTACTTGAGCTTTAGCATGGTCTCTTTCCTTAGTGAGTTTAGAAACTATTTCATTTTGAGACACTTCAAGGGTTTCAAGTTGCTCTTCAAGAGAGGCTATGGTCTCTTGTTCTTCTTCAAGATCATTCTTTAGGGATGCTACATCATTGGCATACTCTCGTTCAAGAGCACCCTTTTTATCAATGGTGTTCTCATGCATCCAAATAAGTTTTTGGCTCTCAATAGCGGTAGTCAAGATTTCAAAGAAGTGAGTACTAGCAATTTTATCTTTGCAAATAACCTTGAATACGCTCTTACCCTTATCGCGTAGAGAGACAACCCAATCCTCTTCTTCATATTCATCCTCATCCTTATCACCACGAGACATATTAGGTTCCATGGTAGGAGTTACCGTGGAAACCTTGGCCATAAGGCATATATGAGGACCGTGAGATAAAGATGAGGAGTTACTTGAGGCTCCTTTCAAGATCTTGTCTTGACCAATAGAATCTTTGGTTTCCTCTACATTGTTAGACACACAACAACTAGAGGAAATAGAATCATTTTTATCATGGCCACAAGACAATGCAAGCATATCATCATTAGATTTTTTCAAGCAACTTACACATGATATGCAAGGACTATCAACACAAGCACGTAAATCATTTCTAGTGCTAGATGTGTTTGAGTCCGTAGATGAAACATTGCAATGAGATAGAGATGAAGAATCATTAATAGAAAGCTCAAAATCAACATTGCAATTTTCATCACCACTCACCATATCATTACCTTGTGTCTTGACACACTTTGGTGAAGTGGATGAAGATGAGAACTCATCACGGCCGGAAGTGGAAGCAATGCAATCATCCTTAATAATATTGGACACATCATATTTATCTTGAATTTTTGTCCATAACTCATGAGCGCTCCAAAAAGGCAAGTATGGAAAAAGACCTACATCTCTCAAAGCATTCATAAGAACATAAGAAGCTTGAGAATTGAGATATAAATTTTTCTCATCCTCTAACGATAGATTTTGTGAATCCATAGGAGGAGAAAAACCTATATCTACAATTTTCTCCATATGAGGGTCAATGTCCCGAAAATGACTAAGCATGCAAATTTTCCAAACATCATAATTTGTGCCATCTAATATAAGAGTGTTATCATGCACTAATCCTCTAGCCGACATCTTTACTCTCAAGGCGGTGAAGCCTAAGAATGAGAGACCTAGCTCTGATACCAATTGAAAGGACACGGATGTCGCCTAGAGGGGGGGGGGTGAATAGGCGATTTAAAACTTTTACGAGATGGGCTTAACAAATGCGGAATAAAACTAGCGTTTACTTTGTCAAGCCCAAAGCCTATATACTATTGTTCACCTATGTGCACCAACAACTTATTCTAAGCAATGGTTCACCTATGTGCACCAACAACTTATGCTAAGCAATACAAGCAAGTATGTGATAGCAAGATATATATAACTTCAAGCACGATGGCTATCACAAGGTAAAGTGCATAAGTAAAGAGCTCGGGTATAGAGATAACCGAGGCACGCGGGAGACGATGATTTATCCCGGAGTTCACACTCTTGCGAGTGCTAATCTCCGGTGGAGAGGTGCGGTTGCTTAGTGCTCCCGAACGCCACAAGAGGCTCACCTTGAGGTGTGGTTGCTCGATGCACACCAACGCCACAAAGGCCTCACCCCAAGATGCGGTACACACACCACACACCGAACGCCACGAAGGCGCCTCACCTAAATCTCCGGTGACCCTCGCCACAAAGGCCTAGGTCACGGTTCCACTAAGGGATTTCCTTCGAGGCGGAAACCGGGCCTTACACAAAGGTTGGGGCACACTTCCACAACTTAATTGGAGGCTCCCAACAAATCGCCACAAAGGCCTAGAATCCGTCTAGGGTTCCAAGAACCCAAGAGTACCAACCTTCTTGCTTTCACCACCACGAATCACCGTGGAGAACTCAAACCGATGCACCAAATGCAATGGCAAGAACACCACAAAGATGCTCAAGTACTTCTCTCTCAAATTCCAACAAAGCTACAAAAGCTATTGGAGGAATAAGAGAGGAAGAACAAATAGGAGGAGGAACACCAAATTTCTCCAAGATCTAGATCTAGTGGATTCCCCTCACAAAGAGAGGGATTTGATTGGTGGAGATGTAGATGTAGATCTCCTCTATCTTTCTCTCAAATAGATGCAAGATTCATGGGAGGGAGAGGGAGATAGCAAGCTCAAAGAAGGTCAACAATGGGGGCAAAAACGAGCTCAAACGGATAGGGAACATTGGGGAAGAAGACCCCCTTAAATAGGGCAAGAGAAATCTGCCCGTTATGCACAAAACTCGTCAAAACCGGAACTTCCGGTCATTTGGGGCGGAACTTCCGCCCCCCGGAAGTACCGGCCAAGTTCCGGATGAAGTGGGGCGACCCTGGAAAGCTTACAGTATACTTTTGCGTGCAGAATTGTCATTTCCGGAAGTTCGCCGGAACTAGGGCGGAAGTTCCGGCCAAAAAACTGCTTCACGGAAACTTGAATAACTTTTGCATCCGGACTCCGATTTTGATGATCTTGGGCTCGTTTCGAAGCTAGTAAAAAGCTCTACAAGATCATGCATGGAACCATCATAGTCCAGTAAGGTAGGATAGAAACAAATGGATAAAGGTTTTACCTACCTATAAACAGCAAACCGGTAAAACCTCCAATATGGAAAATGCAACAACTTGAGTTAGGAAACTCGGATTTAGGTGAAACCAATTTTGTTGTAAAGAAGATGACAAGAGCTACCCCACAAAGAGTGAAAGGCTTAAGAACAAGTGGGGTAGGTTTTGCTATGTATTTTAGAGTGAAACCTCTCAATACGAGAAACCGAGAAAAACTCCAATATCGAAAACGCAACAAGTGATTCATGCGGAATCCGTTTTCGATGAACTAGAGCTTGCTATGGAAATAACCACAAGCTCTAAATCACCACATGGATAAGATCCAAATAACAACCAAGAAATATGATGCAAGGATGCAAAGGTTTGAGCTCTCTCCGAACGATACGATCGAGTTACTCACTCGAGAGCCCTCTTGATAGTACGGCAACTAAACTATAAAACGGTCTCCAACTACACCATGAGACCTGTAAGAAAGAAACCCTATCAAGAGCAAACCTTAACCTTGCGCGTTCCTCTTGAGCTCGATGAAGACGATCTTGATCACAACAAGATGGAACACCTTTCTTGATTGTGCTTGCTTGATGAAGTCTTGTAGATTGCTCCCCCATAATCCACCATGGGAGAGCATTTTCTTCGGCACATCTTCACATATCCATGATCACCATATGGATGGCAAGCTTCAAGCAAATGATCTCTTAGAGATGGCTCATCTTGAACTTGCACTTCATTTCTTCATTCTTCATCATGTTGATGTCTTGAAGTTAACTTTGAGGAATCACTTCATCTTCATCTTCAAGGCATACTTGATACTTGATATCCTTCATTAATTTCTTCTTAATGCAACCTTGAAGCCAACATATGGTTCAAGCATTGCCTATGGACAACACCTACAAATATAACTCAATGCAAACATTAGTCCATAGGGATTGTCATTAATTACCAAAACCACACATGGGGGTCCATGCACTTTCAGGTAGGCCTAGTGTTGATCCTAATAATGTTCCGTTAGCGTCATTGGGTGCTCAAAAAGAATATGTTGATGTGAATTTCATTAAAAATAACAATTATAACAATTCTGGGCCATATCCTGCTAATGGTAACTCTTATGGTAGATACGCTTCACCTAATGAGGAAAAGATGTTAGAAATTGAAAGATCCACCAAGAACTTTATGCAATCACAATATGAGCAAAATAAATTGTTTACTAAAACTATGAATGAGCAATCTACCTTGTTGAAGAATATAGGAAATCAACTTGAAAATTTGAATATGGAGATCTCTGGGTTGCAAACTAAACTTGCGAATGCTGAAAACCGAATCTCATACATGTCTGCGTCACAATCTTCTCTAATTAATAAAATGGCTGCTAAACCTGAGGTTATAGATAATAAAATTACTACTACAGCAAATGCCATCCAAGTTAGAATTAATGAGAATATAAGATTGATGGCTGAATTGCGTGCTAGGTGGGAAAGGGAAGAAAATGAAAAAGAAGATAATATAGCTAAAGTTTGGACTATTACCACCACTAGTAATGCTAATGCTACACATGTTGCTGCACCTCCTACTAATACTAATAAAAGAATTGGTGTTAGCAATGTTTCCACTTCAAATGCAAAGCGCGAAAAACTGCCTGAAACTGCTAAAGCTACTTTAAATCGCCTGTGATAAAACTGCTGAAATTTTTTCCAACATTGGGGATGATGATCCCATTGCTTTAGATTACAATGGTTTGAATTTTGATGACTGCCACATCTCTGAAGTTATAAAGTTCTTACAAAAACTTGCTAAAAGTCCTAATGCTAGTGCTATAAATTTGGCTTTCACGAAACATATTACAAATGCTCTCATAAAAGCTAGAGAAGAGAAATTAGAACGCAAAGCTTCTATTCCTAGAAAGCTAGAGGATGGTTGGGAGCCCATCATTAAGATGAAGGTCAATGATTTTGATTGTAATGCTTTATGTGATCTTGGTGCAAGTATTTCTGTTATGCCTAAGAAAATTTACAATATGCTTAACTTGCCACCATTGAAAAATTGTTATTTGGATGTTAATCTTGCTGATCATTCTACAAAGAAACCTTTGGGGAAAGTTGATAATGTTCGCACTACCGTTAACAATAACCTTGTCCCCGTTGATTTTGTTGTCTTGGATATTGAATGCAATGCATCTTGTCCCATCATATTGGGAAGACCTTTTCTTCGAACTGTTGGTGCTATCATTGATATGAAGGAAGGTAATATTAAATATCAATTTCCTCTCAAGAAAGGTATGGAACACTTCCCTAGAAAGAGAATGAAGTTACCTTTTGATTCTATTATTAGAACAAATTATGATGTTGACACTTCATCTCTCGATAATACTTGATACACACTTTCTGCGCCTAGCTGAAAGGCGTTAAAGAAAAGCGCTTATGGGAGACAACCCATGTTTTCACTACAGTACTTTGTGTTTATTTTGTGTCTTGGAAGTTGTTTACTACTGTAGCAACCTCTCCTTAGTTTAGTGTTTTGTTGTGCCAAGTAAAGTCGTTGATAGTAAGGTTCATACTAGATTTGGATTACTGCGCAGAAACAGATTTCTTTGCTGTCACGAATCTGGGAAAAATTCTCTGTAGGTAACTCAGAAAATTATGCCAATTTACGTGAGTGATCCTCAGATATGTACGCAACTTTTATTCAATTTGAGAATTTTCATTTGAGCAAGTCTGGTGCCTCAATAAAATTCGTCATTACGAACTGTTCTGTTTTGACAGATTCTGTCTTTTATTTCGCATTGCCTGTTTTGATATGTTCGATGGATATTTCGATTCCATTGACTTTCAGTAGCTTTGTGCAATGTCCAGAAGTGTTAAAAATGATTATGTCACCTCTGAACATGTATATTTTGATTGTGCACTAACCCTCTAATGAGTTGTTCTAAGTTTGGTGTGGAGGAAGTTTTCAAGGATCAAGAGAGGGAGATGATACAACATGATCAAGGAGAGTGAAAGCTCTAAGCTTGGGGATGCCCCGGTGGTTCACCCCTGCATATATCAAGAAGACTCAAGCATCTAAGCTTGGGGATGCCCAAGGCATCCCCTTCTTCATCGACAACATTATCAGGTTCCTCCCCTGAAACTATATTTTTATTCCATCACATCTTATGTGCTTTGCTTGGAGCGTCGGTTTGTTTTTGTTTTGTTTTTGTTTGAATAAAATGGATCCTAGCATTCTTTGTGTGGGAGAGAGACACGCTCCGCTGTAGCATATGGACAAGTATGTCCTTAGGCTCTACTCATAATATTCATGGCGAAGTTTCTTCTTCGTTAAATTGTTATATGGTTGGAATTGGAAAATGATACATGTAGTAAATTGCTATAATGTCTTGGATAATGTGATACTTGGCAATTGTTGTGCTCATGTTTAAGCTCTTGCATCATATACTTTGCACCTATTAATGAAGAAATACATAGAGCATGCTAAAATTTGGTTTGCATATTTGGTCTCTCTAAGGTCTAGATAATTTCTAGTATTGAGTTTGAACAACAAGGAAGACGGTGTAGAGTCTTATAATGTTTACAATATGTCTTTTATATGAGTTTTGCTGCGCCGCTTCATCCTTGTGTTTGTTTCAAATAGCCTTGCTAGCCTAAACCTTGTATCGAGAGGGAATACTTCTCATGCATCCAAAATACTTGAGCCAACCACTATGCCATTTGTGTCCACCATACCTACCTACTACATGGTATTTCTCCGCCATTCCAAAGTAAATTGCTTGAGTGCTACCTTTAAATTTCCATTCTTCACCTTTACAATATATAGCTCATGGGACAAATAGCTTAAAAACTATTGTGGTATTGAATATGTACTTATGCACTTTATCTCTTATTAAGTTGCTCGTTGTGCGATAACCATGTTCCTGGGGACGCCATCAACTACTCATTGTTGAATATCATGTGAGTTGCTATGCATGTTCGTCTTGTCTGAAGTAAGGGCGATCTACCACCTTATGGTTAGAGCGTGCATATTGTTAGAGAAGAACATTGGGCCGCTAACTAAAGCCATGATCCATGGTGGAAGTTTCAGTTTTGGACATATATCCTCAATCTCATATGAGAAAATTAATTGTTGCTACATGCTTATGCATAAAAGAGGAGTCCATTATCTGTTGTCTATGTTGTCCCGGTATGGATGTCTAAGTTGAGAATAATCAATAGCGAGAAATCCAATGCGAGCTTTCTCCTTAGACCTTTGTACAGGCGGCATAGAGGTACCCCTTTGTGACACTTGGTTAAAACATGTGCATTGCGATAATCCCGGTAGTCCAAGCTAATTAGGACAAGGTGCGGGCACTATTAGTATACTATGCATGAGGCTTGCAACTTGTAAGATATAATTTACATGATACATATGCTTTATTACTACCGTTGACAAAATTGTTTCTTGTTTTCAAAACCAAAGCTCTAGCACAATTATAGCAATCGATGCTTCCCTCTTTGAAGGACCTTTCTTTTACTTTTATGTTGAGTCAGTTCACCTATCTCTCTCCACCTCAAGAAGCAAACACTTGTGTGAACTGTGCATTGATTCCTACATACTTGCATATTGCATTTGTTATATTACTCTATGTTGACAATATCCATGAGATATACATGTTATAAGTTGAAAGCAACCGCTGAAACTTCATCTTCCTTTGTGTTGCTTCAATACCTTTACTTTGAATTATTGCTTTATGAGTTAACTCTTATGCAAGACTTATTGATGCTTGTCTTGAAGTACTATTCATGAAAAGTCTTTGCTATATGATTCATTTGTTTACTCATGTCATATACATTGTTTTGATCGCTGCATTCACTACATATGCTTACAAATAGTATGATCAAGGTTATGATGGCATGTCACTCCAGAAATTATCTTTGTTTATCGTTTACCTGCTCGGGACGAGCAGGAACTAAGCTTGGGGATGCTGATACGTCTCCGACGTATCGATAATTTCTTATGTTCCATGCCACATTATTGATGATATCTACATGTTTTATGCACACTTCATGTCATATTTGTGCATTTTCTGGAACTAACCTATTAACAAGATGCCGAAGTGCCAGTTGCTGTTTTCTGCTGTTTTTGGTTTCAGAAATCCTAGTAAGGAAATATTCTCGGAATTGGACGAAATCAACGCCCAGGGTCCTATTTTGCCACGAAGCTTCCAGAAGACCGAAGAGTCAACGGAGTGGGGCCACGAGGTGGCCAGGAGGGTAGGCGGCGCGGCCCCACCCTTGGCCGCGCCGCCCTGTCTCCTGGGCCCCTCGCGTCGCCCCCTGACCTACCCTTCCGCCTACTTAAAGCCTTCGTCGCGAAACCCCCTGTACCGAGAGCCACGATACGGAAAACCTTCCAGAGACGCCGCCGCCGCCAATCCCATCTCGGGGGATTCAGGAGATCGCCTCCGGCACCCTGCCGGAGAGGGGATTCATCTCCCGGAGGACTCTACGCCGCCATGGTCGCCTCCGGAGTGATGTGTGAGTAGTCTACCCCTGGACTATGGGTCCATAGCAGTAGCTAGATGGTTGTCTTCTCCTCATTGTGCTTAATTGTCGGGTCTTGTGAGCTGCCGAACATGATCAAGATCATCTATCTGTAATTCTATATGTTGTGTTTGTTGGGATCCGATGAATAGAGAATACCATGTTATGTTGATTATCAATTTATATCTATGTGTTGTTTATGATCTTGCATGCTCTCCGTTATTAGTAGAGGATCTGGCCAAGTTTTTGCTATTAACTCCAAGAGGGGGTATTTATGCTCGATAGTGGGTTCATGTCTCCGTGAATCTGGGGAAGTGACAGAAATCTCTAAGATTATGGATGTGCTATTGCCACTAGGGATAAAACATTGGTGCTATGTTCGAGGATGTAGTTACTGATTACATTACGCGCAATACTTAATGCAATTGTCTGTTGTTAGCAACTTAATGCGGAGGGTTCGGATGATAACCTGAAGGTGGACTTTTTAGGCATAGATGCATGCTGGATAGCAGTCTATGTACTTTGTCGTAATGCCCAATTAAATCTCACTATACTCATCATAATATGTATGTGCATGGTCATGCCCTCTTTATTTGTCAATTGCCCAACTGTAATTTGTTCACCCAACATGCTGTTTATCTTATGGGAGAGACACCTCTAGTGAACTGTGGACCCCAGTCCAATTCTCTATACTGAAATACAATCTCTTGCAATCTTGTTCTCTTGTTTTCTGCAAACAATCATCTTCCACACTATACATCTAATCCTTTGTTACAGCAAGCCGGTGAGATTGACAACCTCATTTGTTTCGTTGGGGCAAAGTACTTGGTTTGTGTTGTGCAGGTTCCACGTTGGCGCCGGAATCCCTGGTGTTGCGCCGCACTACATCTCGCCGCCATCAACCTTCAACGTGCTTCTTGACTCCTACTGGTTCGATAAACCTTGGTTTCTACTGAGGGAAACTTGCCGCTATGCGCATCACACCTTCCTCTTGGGGTTCCCAACGGACGCGTGTCGAACGAAAAGACAATACGTCAACCACGCGCATCAGGCGGGCCACATCCCGCCATTCAAACGGGAGCCCCTCCCGCGCAGCTGCAGCGCTGCCGGGCCGATCTGGCCAGGCCCAGTCATCTCGGCCCGCTCCTTTTTTCTTTCTTTTTCGTTTACAAATCTGTCAGTAAACTCCTGGTTAGTTTCTAAATCGCCAAAAATTCATCCAGTAACCAAATGAGTTGATTCAAGTTCCTACATGCTCACAGATGTTTTCTTAACCATATACAATTGGATGCATGTGATTTAGTGCTGTAAAAATGAGCTGTTAAATGAAAACCTAAAAAGTATCTGCTTGAGTATTTTATTTAGTGTGTGATATTTATGCAACCTTTCTGCATGAGGTTAATTGGGTTGTGAAGTGTATGTTAGTAGCTTCATTTTGGCACTAGCCTCACATGCAGGAGCTTCCTGGATTTGAATTGTTTTAGGAAACAAGATCTGTCCAGAGAGCCAGGAAATGATTTTTAGTTTGAAGAATAATAATGATTTTGAATCAAACGCAAGTGCTACTGGTAGATATATCTATAGGGTAATTTTGTGCCAAAGGAAATATTTTTAAGAGTTATAGTTTAATTCCAAGAATTTAATTACTAAAACAGTATATCTTTTCAGTATTTGATTTTTATAAAATCTTTTACAAATCAGAAAAATGTCAAACCAGTGGGGTTAGTTCACATTTAGTCTCCCCTATCCAGGGGTATTTTTGGTGTTGGTTGGTGATGCTCTGATACTGGTGTGGCTTGCTGTTTGTATGCTCTGGTTTCTGTCTTAGATAATTGGTCAAGGTCATGTAAAAGATAATTTGCATGTGATTCTTGTGCATGTGTACTCTACATGTTATTAGCTTTCAGTAGGTATGCTGCATGTATTTTTATGACATACAGAAAGATTTAGACGATTTAAATGGTTCCTAAGTCAATTCTGGAATTGCAAAAATCATATCTTTTGTTTTAAAAATCATAAATGGATGAAACCACTTTCAGTAGCTTGCATTAGTAACCCTTTACATACTGTAATTTTCCCAAATTTTTGTGTGAATTATTCTGGTGTGGTTTGTTGATTGGGTAAGGCTTGTTGTTTTCTTTTTGCGGCGCTAGATTCGAACACCGCCGGAAGCGAAGGAGGAGGAGACTTCGGAGGGATTGAAGAGGAAGACCAGGGGCACTTTGCTGATCAAGGCAAGCCACCTCTTGATGCATCTCTGATCCTATATATCTTGCTCTTGCATTATTGCAGGTTTTATAAAGTGCATATCTTCTGTTTATTATGTCAGTGGTTAACGCCACCCGGAGTTTTATTAATCCACCCTTAGGGTGCAGCCCTCTTTGGTACCTACTGATCACACCTATATTAGTGATATGGTGCTTATCACCTTGTCATCCTTGTCGCCTTTTTTTTTGAAGAAGAATTGGACTATAGGTTGGGAGCCCTGGAAAAATGGTTATGAAAATGTTTTCCTGGAAATGAGCTTTTCGAAAACCTTGGAATGGGGTAGCCCTGCCCAAGTGCGGTTTATCAAAAGTCAAAAGTTTCTAAAAAGAAGATTTGCTGGAGGCAAGTGGAGGAAAGAAAATATTTTCGAAAACTTTAGCGCCTAAGTACTCACCCGGACTGAAAGACAGTGCAACCACATTACCCCAAAGTGGGCACGGGGCGTAGCGTAGTAGTTTGTCTCGCCTTAGTTTGGGTCCTGCAAATGTAAGGGGTAGTCCGAGCATGGACACCTATCGACCGGGCCTTCCCGACGTACTGGGGACGCCTTTCCTTCTTTTCAGATGGCAGGGGTACAACCTATGAGCTCCCATTGAATAATGCCCCGCAGTTGGTCGCGGCATTCCGGAGGGTCGAGCTGGTCGGGGAATTTGCTACTCCTGGGTAAACGACCCCTCGGACTCTGGTGTTGGGAGGTACAACTCTAGGCGGCATGTCTTAGGCTAAGGCGAGCAGGCGAAAAACTACGATCGGGTATTTGTCGTGGCATATGTCATTATGCAGGGATGATGCCCACACGATGAGTATTCGAATCTTGTGGGGAAAGTGTACAACCTCTGCAGAGTGAAAACTATTCGAATAGCCGTGTCCGCGGTTATGGACGGTCGGGAAGGCTGTTGCTTAGCCTGAAGAGTTTTTGGTTTCGCAAAAGTGTGTTCTCAAATATTGTTTTGGGAAAGTGATGCCAGTGGGACTAGTGGAAAGTGTACCTGGGAGGTACGGTGGAAAGCTGAAATGTTTTGAGTTGGCCATATGAGATGGCCGGGAAAGAAATGGGGTCATCCTTACCTATTGGTCTGCAAATAAAATGGTTTACAGAAAAGTTTTTCAACAACAATATGAAGATGTTATACTCTCGAGAGGAACCACCTCTCGCTCCTTGTCGCCCTGGTTTAGTGCCTGTTCCTTGCTACTGCCATATTGCATATCCTTTACTTCTCTCTAAGGTGGTTTGCGAGTACATTCAAACGTACTCATTGGCATTGTTGTCCTGGCTATTTACTTGGCCAGACTTTGAAGAGGAGTACGACGCCGAAGACGCGAACTAGGTCGCTCTCCCAGTCAGCCGCCTGTAGGGTAAAGGCCTGACGTGGGGTTCCACCGCTGTTTGAAGTCAAATAAATTCCGCTGCTATTTGTTGAACTTCGGCCTTGATGGCCTATGATGTAAGACTTTCGTATTAATGTTATTCGGTACTGTAATGGATGATGTAATCTGGTATCAGTTCGGTTATGTATTCACGATGGAATGATCTTGGGATCGTGAAATTGTATGCATAACAGGAGTTCTGGACTGGTAAGTTCGGGGCCCCACATTTACATGTTGCTACACCTCCTACTATCAATGGTAAAATAATTGGTGTTGGCAATGTTTCTACTCCTAATGCAAAGCTTGCAAAACTGCCTGAACCTGCTAAAACTGCTGAAACTACTTGTGATAAAACTGCTAAAATTTTTTTCCAATATTGGGGATAATGATCCCATTGCTTTAGATCATAATGGTTTAGATTTTGATGATTGTCATATCTCTGAAGTTATAAAGTTCTTACAAAAACTTGCTAAAAGTCCTAATGCTAGTGCTATAAATTTGGCCTTTACGAAACATATTACAAATGCTCTCATAAAAGCTAGAGAAGAGAAACTAAAACTTGAAACTTCTATTCCTAGAAAGTTAGAAGATGGTTGGGAGCCCATCATTAAGATGAAGGTCAATGATTTTGATTGTAATGCTTTATGTGATCTTGGTGCAAGTATTTCCGTTATGCCTAGGAAAATCTATAATATGCTTGACTTGCCACCATTGAAAAATTGTTATTTGGATGTTAATCTTGCTGATAATTCTACAAAGAAACCTTTGGGGAGGATTGATAATGTTCGCATTACGGTTAACAATAACGTAGTCCCCGTTGATTTTGTTGTCTTGGATATCGAATGCAATGCATCTTGTCCCATTATATTGGGAAGACCTTTTCTTCGAACTGTTGGTGCTATTATTGATATGAAGGAAGGTAATATTAAATATCAATTTCCTCTCAAGAAATGTATGGAACACTTCCCTAGAAAGAGAATGAAGTTAACTTTTGATTCTATCATTAGAACAAATTATGATGTTGATGCTTCGTCTCTTGATAATACTTGATACACACTTTCTGCGCCTAGCTGAAAGGCGTTAAAGAAAAGCGCTTATGGGAGACAACCCATGATTTTACTTCTGCACTTTTGTTTTATATTTCAGTCTTGGAAGTTGTTACTACTGTAGCAACCTCTCCTTATCTTAATTTTGTTGCATTGTTGTGCCAAGTAAAGTCTTTGATAGTAAGGTTCATACTAGATTTGGATTACTGCGGAGAAACAGATTTTGTGCTGTCACGAATTTGAGCAGTAGTCTCTGTAGGTAACTCAGAAAAATCTACCAATTTACGTGAGTAATCCTCAGATATGTACGCAACTTTCATTCAATTTGAGCATTTTCATTTGAGCAAGTCTGTTGCACCTAAAAAATTCATATTTACGGACTGTTCTGTTTTGACCGATTCTACCTTTTATTTCGCATTGCCTGTTTTGCTATGCTTGATGGATTTCTTTATTCCATTAACTTTCAGTAGCTTTGTGCAATGTCCAGAAGTGTTAAGAATGATTATGTCACCTCTGAACATGTGAATTTTTATTATGCACTAACCCTCTAATGAGTTTGTTTTGAGTTTGGTGTGGAGGAAGTTTTCAAGGATCAAGAGAGGAGGATGATACAATATGATCAAGGAGAGTGAAAGCTCTAAGCTTGGGGATGCCCCCGGTGGTTCATCCCTGCATATTTCAAGAAGACTCAAGCATCTAAGCTTGGGGATGCCCAAGGCATCCCCTTCTTCATCGACAACATTATCAGGTTCCTCTAGTGAAACTATATTTTTATTCCGTCACATCTTATGTGCTTTACTTGGAGCGTCTGTATGTTTTTGTTTTTGTTTTGTTGAATAAAGTTGGATCCTAGCATTCATTGTGTGGGAGAGAGACACGCTCCGCTGTTGCATATGGACAAATATGTCCTTAGCTTTACTCATAATGTTCATGGCGAAGGTTGAAACTGCTTCGTTAACTGTTATATGGTTGGAAACGGGAAATGCTACATGTAGTAATTGGTAGAATGTCTTGAATAATTTGATACTTGGCAATTGTTGTGCTCATAAGGATCATGTTTATGCTCTTGCATCATATACTTTGCACCTATTAGTGAAGAAATACATAGAGCTTGCTAAAATTTGGTTTGCATGATTGGTCTCTCTAAGGTCTAGATATTTTCTAGTAAGGGTTTGAACAACAAGGAAGACAGTGTAGAGTCTTATAATGCTTGCAATATGTTTTTATGTGAGTTTTGCTGTACCGGTTCATACTTGTGTTTGCTTCAAATAACCTTGCTAGCCTAAGCCTTGTATTGAGAGGGATTACTTCTCATGCATCCAAATCCTTGAGCCAAAAACTATGCCACTTGTGTCCACCATACCTACCTACTACATGGTATTTCTCTGCCATTCCAAAGTAAATTGCTTGAGTGCTACCTTTAAATTTCTATCCTTTGTCTTTGCAATATATAGCTCATAGGACAAATAGCCTAAAAACTATTGTGGTATTGAATATGTACTTATGTATCTTATTTCTTATTAAGTTGCTTGTTGTGCGATAACCATGTTTCTGGGGACGCCATCAACTACCCTTTGTTGAATATCATGTGAGTTGCTATGCATGTTCGTCTTGTCTGAAGTAAGGGTGATTTATCATGAGTTGAATGGTTTGAGCATGCATATTGTTAGAGAAGAACATTGGGCCGCTAACTAAAGCCATGATCCATGGTGGAAGTTTTAGTTTTGGACAATAATCCTCAATCTCTTATGAGAATATTATTTGTTGTTGAATGCTTATGCATTAAAGAGGAGTCCATTATATGTTGTCTATGTTGTCCCGGTATGGATGTCTAAGTTGAGAATAATCAAAAGCGAGAAATCCAATGCGAGCTTTCTCCTTAGACCTTTGTACAGGCGGCATAGAGGTACCCCTTTGTGATACTTGGTTAAAACATATGTATTGCGATGATAATCCATGTAAATCCAAGCTAATTAGGACAAGGTGCGGGCACTATTGGTATACTATGCATGAGGCTTGCAACTTGTAGGATATCTTATACATAATACATATGCTTTATTACTACCGTTGACAAAATTGTTTCTTGTTTTCAAAATAAAAGCTCTAGCATAAATATAGCAATCAATGCTTCCCTCTTTGAAGGGCCTTTCTTCTACTTTTATGTTGAGTCAGTTCACCCACTTCCTTCTATCTTAGAAGCAAACACTTGTGTTAACTGTGCATTGATTCCTACATACTTGCATATTTGCATTCATCATATTACTCTGTATTGACAACTATCCATGAGATATACATGTTACAAGTTGAAAGCAACCGCTGAAACTTAATCTTCCTTTGTGTTGCTTCAATGCCTTTACTATGAATTTACTGCTTTATGAGTTAACTCTTATGCAAGACTTATTGATGCTTGTCTTGAAAGTACTATTCATGAAAAGTCTTTGCTATATGATTCAATTGCTTAACCATTGTCTTTACCATTGCTTCGAATCGCTGCATTCATTACATGTGCTTACAATAGTATTGATCAAGATTATGATGGCATGTCACTTCAGAAATTATCTTTGTTACCGTTTACCTACTCGGGACGAGTAGGAACTAAGCTTGGGGATGCTGATACGTCTCCAACGTATCGATAATTTCTTATGTTCCATGCTTGTTTTATGACAATACCTACATGTTTTATACATACTTTATGTCATATTTATGCATTTTTCCGGCACTAACCTATTAACAAGATGCCGAAGAGCCAGTTGCTGTTTTCTGCTGTTTTTGGTTTCAGAAATCCTAGTAAGGAAATATTCTCGGAATTGGACGAAATCAACGCCCATGGGCTTATTTTTCCACGAAGCTTCCAGAACACCGAAAGGGAAACAAAGTGGGGCGACGAGGCGCCGCCACACTAGGGCGGCGCGGCCCAAGGGGGGGGTCGCGCGGCCCTAGCGTGTGGGCCCCTCGTCAGCCCTCCGACTCCGCCCTTCCGCCTACTTAAAGTCTTCGTCGCGAATACCCCAGTACCGAGAGCCACGATACGGAAAACCTTCCAGAGACGCCGCCGCCGCCAATCCCATCTCGGGGGATTCAGGAGATCGCCTCCGGTACCCTGCAGGAGAGGGGAATCATCTCCCGGAGGACTCTACACCGCCATGGTCGCCTCCGGAGTGATGTGTGAGTAGTTCACCCCTGGACTATGGGTCCATAGCAGTAGCTAGATGGTCGTCTTTTCCTAATTATGCTATCATTGTTGGATCTTGTGAGCTGCCTAACATGATCAAGATCATCTATTTGTAATTCTACATGTTGCGTTTGTTGGGATCCGATGAATATTGAATGCTATGTTATGTTGATTATCAATCTATCATCTATGTGTTGTTTATGATCTTGCATGCTCTCCGTTATTAGTAGAGGCTCTGGCCAAGTCGTTACTTGTAACTCCAAGAGGGAGTATTTATGCTCGATAGTGGGTTCATGCCTCCATTAAATGCAGGACGATGTGTGAGAAAGTTCTAAGGTTGTGGATGTGCTGATTCCACTAGGGATAAAACATCAATGCTATGTCTAAGGATGTATTTGTTGATTACATTACACACCATACTTAATGCAATTGTCTGTTGTTTGCAACTTAATACTGGAAGGGGTTCGGATGATAACCTGAAGGTGGACTTTTTAGGCATAGATGCGTGCTGGATAGCGGTCTATGTACTTTGTCGTAATGCCCAATTAAATCTCACACTACTCATCATAACATGTATGTGCATTGTCATGCCATCTTTATTTGTCAATTGCCCAACTGTAATTTGTTCACCAACATGCTATTTCTTATGGGAGAGACACCACTAGTGAACTGTGGACCCCGGTCCATTCTTTTACATCGAATACAATCTACTGCAATACTCGTTCTACTGTTCTCTCCAAACATCATCATCCACACTATACATCTAATCCTTTGTTACAGCAAGCCGGTGAGATTGACAACCTCACTGTTAAGTTGGGGCAAAGTACTTTGGTTGTGTTGTGCAGGTTCCACGTTGGCGCCGGAATCCCTGGTGTTGCGCCGCACTACACTCCGCCGCCATCAACCTTCAACGTGCTTCTTGACTCCTACTGGTTCGATAACCTTGGTTTCTTACTGAGGGAAAAACTTGCCGCTGTACGCATCATACCTTCCTCTTGGGGTTCCCAACGGACGAGTGCTTTACCGTCACAAGCAGCAAGATGCGTCGATGCCACCCGATCCGGGGATCTTGGGTTTTCACCCGGAGACTTTGGAGTGATCGCACCACCACCACGACGCCTCCAAGAAGGGAACGACGTCCGCGGATGCCGCCGCCGTGACCCAGACGGGCAAGGGTTTCCCCGGCAGATGCAGTCAACATGCTACACGGGGTCGCGGCCGTAGCCCTCGCAAGTCGC
This sequence comes from Lolium perenne, assembly GCF_019359855.2. Taxonomy (NCBI): domain Eukaryota; kingdom Viridiplantae; phylum Streptophyta; class Magnoliopsida; order Poales; family Poaceae; genus Lolium; species Lolium perenne. Next base: position 120,634,434 of record NC_067250.2, on the reverse strand, counting down.
AACCGCCATCAAACCACGCAGCTCGCTGACATCACGCCACCCACACGACCGTGGACACCGACAAGCATCAGAGTCCTTGGCACGCCCGCCAACCAACATGACTCCCACCTTCCAGGGCCACCGCCCCGACACCCACCAAAGCACACTATCGACCTAGGGAAACCGCAGAACGATGCTGTGAGGGCACGAAACGCCAACTGAGGTGCAAGCCGGCTACTGCGCATCTGCACCATCAAGTCATCCCCTAGCAACAGCAGCCACCTTCAGCCCCCATGGATTCCGGCGCGAACATATTTGGGAGACCTAGGCTCGAAGGGGGGCCCTTGCCCCGGCCCAAACTCGAGGCGGCCTGGATGAGCCGCACCATCCACCACTGCGCTGGGAACCCTCCCAGCCGAGCCGAGCAGGTGTTGCGCCGCCGTTGGACACGCACCACGTCGCGCTGGACCCCGCCCGCGTCGTCGACCGCCACCAGAGCGCCATGCCGAGGTCGCGCCGCCCTCCACCGGGGCCGCTTCGAGAAGCAACCGCCGCCACGAGCACGCTAGGGGCACACCGTCTCCACGCGCACGCCGAGGATCCACGTCTCCGCGCCCAACGCCTATCACGGCGCCCTCACCGGCCGTGGGTGGCCCACGCCACCACCACTGCGCGAGGAGGAAGGAGGCCCCGACGCCGCCGGTGCCGCACGGGCTTTGCTCGGCGACGCCCTCTGGCAGCAGCGAGGCAGAGGGGGGGAGAGGGCTCGGGGAGGCGCGCCGCCAGGGGCTCCCGGCCGCTAGCGGGAGCGGCGCGAGAGCGCTAGGGTTGTTTTTCACTAATTATGACAATCACACAAATAAAGTTGCAATTTACTAGAACAATTACTCCCTTGGGTTACTCCACTTGAGTTCACTTCATATCATATTACTTTGTTGCACTTTAATTTTTTTGCATTAGTTTTACTTCTTGCATTTTAAGTTCAGCACTTGTAGTTTTATAGCAGAAACCTCTTCACACACACACCATAGATCCTAGCTTTGCATAAAAGGCCATATAAGTGGGTTATAGGGGTTTAGAGAATATATAGTTTACCTTCAGCTCCTCGTGGGTTCGACACTCAAATACTTATCGAATTATACTGCGGTGATCCCCTGCACTTCGGGGTTATCAGGCAGCGACCTATGTCGATGCATCTTCTCAGGCGCGGCAGTACTGGCGACGAGGCATCGCTTCGGTAGTCTACGCCACGTTAATGGCGGTGTCTCGCGTGCCGAGCGGCCGCCTCCCACCTCTGCCAACGAAGTTAATCGTGATGCCACGCGTGCCGCTGCCTCCAGCGTATATACAGAGGGGCGCACGCTCGGCTTCCTCATCATCTCCTCCACACAAACCCTAGCCGCCACAACCTCCATCGTAGCGCCGCCTGGAAAATCTCCTCAACATTTGCCATGATGAGCAACGCCGACGGCGGCCAGGCTACTCCGCCTCCACCTCCCCCGACTGACAACTCCGACGACAAGAGCAAAGATAGCGTGGACAACGTCATCGACGCGGTCGTGGACGCGAAGTTCATGGCTGACGCGGAGCAAGAGACAGAGGAGGAGCATGTGGCCCACGCGGCGTTTGACGCGGAGCAGCTACGCTGCAGGGAGGCCGCTGCCGCAGAGGAGGAGTCCGACGATGACGATGACTTCGACTGGAGTGAGGCTAACCTTGAGGAGAAGGCGATGAAGCAGAGGGTCTTAGTCGCATCCTTCGAGACGTTGAAGAATGCCGAGCGTGATTGCAACGAGGCGCTGCAGCGGCCTGAGGATGCGGCGGCCCACCGAGGTCTGGCAACCGTGCAACGGATGGAGTGGCGAGCGGCGGAGAGAAGTAGTCTACGGCCTTGTTCCTTGTTCCTTTTTCTTTATTTCGTATGTAAATTATGGGTTTCAGTTGAATGAAAAATCTATTGAAAAAACAATATGGGTTGCCTCGCTGGAAGCACGTAGACATGCGGTCAAAAATAATTATTTTTCATGTCCACAATCTGACGCAAATAGACGCCCGTAACTATTTTAAACGTCTAAATAGGTCGGCCCTGAAGAAGGTAAATACAGCGCCGACGTTACCATGAAATTAAAGGCAGAAGCTATAGCAGTTCTGGAGCAGCCTCGGCGCCGATGGAGTAGGAAGCGATGAGATCTCCAGTGTCAAAGGCTGCAGCAACTGACGCCGCGCAGCGATCAAAGCAGACATTTGGGATTTTGCAAAGCAGACATTTGGAAAGATGTAGAGAGAGCATTTGGGATTTTGCAAGCCCAATTTTCCATTGTTAGAGACCGGCTAGATTTTGGGACCAAGATTGCCTTTGGTATATCATGACCACGTGTGTAATCATGCACAACATGATTATAGAGGATGATCGCGGAAAAGATGTGGATCATACCCACTAGACTTGATGGGGGTTCCCGTGCAAGTGAGGAGATCTGCACATAGGATTGCCCGATTCATTGCCTCATACCATGCCATTCGGTGCAACGACACACATGATGAGCTTCAAAAAGATCTCATGGAAGAATGGTGGAATTGGAATGGACAACAATAGTTGCATATTTGTTGTATTTGTTTGTAAACTATGTGTTGTATTGTCTGAAAACCATATTGTATTGTTGTATGTTGGACGTGTTTTATTTGGTGTGAAGTATTGTTGTCAACAATGTATTGTATTTGGATGGTACAATTTATTTGTGAATTTTTATATATTGTTTGATCTTGTTGGATGCATACTTGTGGGTGTTTGTTGTTTGCGCCGCGCCCGCGCGCTACAAAATGGCGCGTCCGGCGGAGGTGCTATTTTACCGCGCTAACGCGCGCTGCAAAATGGCGCACCCGGCGGGAGAGAAATCTCTCCGGCGCGTGGCAACGGTTTACAGCGCGCATAATCTAAGGTTTAGCGCGCCGCGCCTGCTGAAGATGCTCTAATGCCAACTATTATACAAGTTAGATATAAACTGACTATAGCTGGTCTTATAGCCAGCACCGGCAAAACTATTGAAATTGCTCCTAAGAAGGTAAATGCAGCGCCGACGCTACCATGAAATTAAAGGCAGAAGCTATAGCAGTTCAGCCTCGGCGCCGATGGAGTAGGAAGGGATGAGATCTCTAGTGTCAAAGGCTGCAGCAGCTGACGCCGCGCAGCGATCAAAGCAGGCGCCATGTCCCTCCCTTGTCCCCCCGACGCGACGTGCCCTGCCCTGCTCGATCCACCCCGCGCCAGCCGCCAAAACAGCCGTCGTCGCCGCACGCTGACGCCATCCACCATCCACAGCCAGACGCAGGGCAAAGGAAAAGCGCATGCAGCCGCGTGTCGGCGTCCGGCCACCGCCAGTAGTTAAACGGCTGCCATTAAAAGCGACGCGCGCCGCCCCAGCTAGCTAGCTGCTGACCCCTGGGGTTTCCCGCCTCCGCCCTTTTAAACGCCTCCGCCGCCTCCCGCGGCAGTCGGCAGAGGAGCACACGGCGACGCTTCCGCTGCTGCAGCTTCGACGATGGCGACGGACGGTGGGTGCTCGGCGCCGGCAGCGTCGCGGAAGGGGACGACGCCGGTCCGGAGCCACAGCGAGGCGGAGCGCAAGCGGCGGCAGCGCATCAACGCCCACCTCGCCACGCTCCGCACGCTCGTCCCCTCGGCTTCCCGGGTACGAGTCTTCGTACAGCAGTTCCTCCATTAGAAAGGGCACGCATGTATGATGTAACTAGCTGCTTGCCCACGTTCGTTCGTGTAGATGGACAAGGCGGCGTTGCTGGGCGAGGTGGTGCGGCACGTACGGGAGCTGCGTGGCAGGGCGGACGACGCGACGGAGGGCCTGGCCGTCGTCCCGGGCGAGGGCGACGAGGTCGGCGTCGAGGAGGACCGCAGCTGGCTCCGACGGCCTGACGACGACGACGACGAGTCCCGGTGGCAGCGGCGCGTCCGGGCGTGGGTGTGCTGCGCCGACCGCCCCGGGCTCATGTCCGACCTGGGCCGCGCCGTCCGCTCCGTCGGCAGCGCGCGCCCCGTCCGCGCCGAGATCGCCACCGTCGGCGGCAGGACCCGCAGCGTCCTGGAGCTGGACTACCACCACGTCTGCGACCACGACGCGACGGCCACGGACAAGGACAGGGCGGTGGCGCTCTCCACCCTGCGCGCTGCTCTGCGCACCGTGCTGCTCAACCGGGACGAGCTCCTCGCCACCGCCTCCGCCGCCGACGCGGAGGGATACAAACGGCCACGCCTCTCCAGTCTAGTGTAGCGTTCGATCTCCCGCCGGTGGCGGCAAAACGGAGGGAAACAATACCGCGCCCGTCGATACGCTCGATCCACAGTGCCATGCTTTGCCAGTTTCGTGTTGCTACATGCTAAGCTTTTGACCGTACGTGCTGTTTCGCCTGCCATGGTCGGTCGGCACTTGTACTTGCAGCTAGTGGCGCATATGGTTAAGTAGACCTGTCAGGTTTACACTGTTGGGGCCGTTGAATTTTGCGGCTTGCCTCGTGTGCGTGCACTGTTGCGTGCTGTCCATCGGTAGTTCAGAATAGGGCGAGCATGAACTGATCGATGCTGCTAGTACCGTTGCTACTGTTTGCAGACCACCACCACTATTTCGTCTTAATATTGGTCGAGCAAGAAATTAAACTTTAGTGTCCTCTGGCCTGTATCACAAACCTACGTTGGAGCAATTCAAAGAACTGCAACTTCACGCCAAAAAAAAGAACCTCAACTTCTCAAAGTTACGAAGACTGTCTGAACTTTGCTAGCTCAGAAAACCGTGAAACTCGCTACAAATCTGAAATCATACACACACCAAGCCTCCGAGAAGCTCAAAGGGTTTTCTTTTTCTTTTCGGAAAATGCAATAGTTTAATAATTTTGAAAATAGTTAAAGAAGTATTCAGGTAATTAAGTTGTTTTTCTGGGAAAAAGTCAACCGATCTATTGATAATCATTTATAGTAGTACAAACATACAAATAAAAAAAACATATTCTGACTTTAAGATGTAGCCACCTCACCATCTAAAACAAGACACTAGAAAAAACCCTACACAAATAACGGAAACCCTCCCAGCAAGGGGCCATGGTCCACCACGCCTTCAAGGCTAATGGAGGTGGAGTGGACCACAACATCGCTGACGAAGAGGATAAAACCCTAGATGAGTTTTAGGATTGCTTTCGATCGCACCTCTCTACTAAGATAGGATAGTGGATTGGTGGTGGTTCTACCAATATTTATGGGTTCCGCCTGTCCGACCGTTTACTCCATAATATTTATGGGTTCCGCCTGTCTGACCAGCTGTTCAAGTCCACATGATCGTTTTCAAGAATTAAGTCAGCAAAACGTTGAAATTATTGCAATTAAATACTATACTAGTACCGATATTCATTTAAACAACAATTGACATGGTAGCAAGGTTCTAAGCTCACCGGATTGAAAATGTGTTTCACTTGATGTAATGGCCAATTTAACGGAAAACAACCGGCTTATCACAACATCAAAAAGGAACTCTAAATCATCCATGGAATCTGGCTCAAAATTGGATCTTAGGTGCATTTCCCTCTGGAATATTATTGTTTGGGTGCAACCGGACTACTATAATCAATTTTTAAAACTTCTTTATAGAGTTGTAAAGAACCTCTATGTAGTTATAATTCTAGGGCAATCAACTGATGTGTTTAGCCTGATTCATCCTAGTGCTAGTGTTAAAAGTTGAAATATCATTTAGAATAAAGGGTCAAATTCAAATTGTACTCCATTTGACAAGTAGGGAGAGCATGGTTACCTAAAATCACTTGTAATGAGGCGCATCTCCATGAAAGAAACGGAAGTGGAACATATAGCAAAGGTAGAGACAAATTTGTAAGGGCATGAATCGAAATAGAGGTAGAGCAGAAGGCCAGAAGCATTGGATTATATTGGATGGCGGTGACGGATATTTGTGCTCAGGGCAAGCCTGTGCCTGAGATATGTTTCCCATCTAGAGGCCAGCCGTCCAAGAGTAAGAAAGCAACCCAAGGTTCTGGCAATCCAACCGTTAAAAGAAGGGGTTCTGGCAATCCAAGTGCATGCCACTGTCACGAGAGGACATACGATGTTCCATAGATCAGCAATGCGTAGAGAAGAAAGTTATGTCAAGAACTAATGACTATCCCAGAATGTCCTTCAAGTGGTTCACGTTTCTAGCTCGGTATTTCCACACGTGATGATTTCACAATGTGTACAGGCTGGGTTGTCAAAAGATCAGAAAGATATGCAACAACTCTGCCGCCCATCAGCTCAACTAATAAGCGAAGAACTTCCTAACTCCCTGATCTTACATCTCTTAAGTACAATGGGTGGTGAACAACCAGGCTGGGCGATTCAGAAGTCAGCACAGGTCAACTACCAACGAAACCATTGCTCTTGACCCCCCAGTGATCACACCTTGGTATAAATAGCCCCAGAATCAAACTCTTAGAATCACGAATATCATCGCAGAGCAAAATAAACATAGCATCCTGCCTAGCTTACATACAGTCACTAAACCATGGCTCCTAGTGTTCACCATCTCCTTGTTCTGCTCCTAGCCTTCACATCCTTCAGCGGCAGCTACGCAGCTCGTCGTCTTCTAGACACAGCAGCCGCGCCAGAGGCCGCCGCACCAGCTCAGCCTTCTGTACCAAAAGTTCCCACAGCACTGCCTCCGGCATCTTCCGTTCCCGCAGTTCCAACCACACTGCCTCCAATGCCTTCCATTCCCGCAGTTCCAACCACACTACCTCCAATGCCTTCCATTCCCGCGGTTCCAAAGTTGGCAATCCCACCAGTACCATCCATTCCCATCCCCAAGGTCGCCATGGCACCAATAGCCCCTGGCGCAGTTCCATCTCTTCCTGTTCCGGCCACCATACCGACCATTCCTACTTTGCCTGGTACCATGCCATCGATGCCCTCAGTCCCAACTACTATTCCATCCATTCCGCTCACAGTACCGACAACATTCCCTACCATTCCCGGGTTCCAGATGCCACCTATTCCATCCATGTCGCCACCTCCACAAACTACCAGCCCATGAAGACAGTCATAGCATGTGAGTCTGCTTATGACTGCTAGTTGGGGATTGATTCGCCATAAATAGTTATCAGTGTGTTTGTAATGTTTGTTCTGTAACTTGGGTGTGACTGGCTTGCATTTGGTGTGATTGTAAATGCAGCCAGGTGCATCTACTATCCTGTTTGTTAATAAAGCATTGTTTGGTTAGCACAAGTTGCCGCAAAGAATCTATGCAGTCCTTTCATGAGCGATAGTGTGGTGTCAACAGTAAAGTATGATAGCATCTACAGTGCTCACAAGAGAATGATACCACCTACAATGCTCTTCTCTCATTCATAGAAAGGGGATATAGCATTTATTTTCCAACAAAGTAAAATAAAGAAAGCATGGTACTCCCTCCGTCTCACGAAACTTGTCTGAGATTTGTCAAAATTTGGATGCATCTAGATACATCCGAATTTTGATAAATCTCAGAAATTTTTCATGGGACGGAGGGAGTATTAACAAAATAAATATCAACAAGAAGCCGGCACACCAAGGTGCAATCTACCAATACGTGCTACTGCTTACACAGCAAGTATAGCTACATGTAAGCTTCAATGTATCTGAATTAATCCTCTGGGACTCATATGAGAAATAATAAAACATCAAACAAGCGCAACAATGCAACCCAATACTCCTGGATGTCCAGATCATGAGAACAGTAAAGGGAAAAATAACAAGGCATCGGACTATAAAATGCGAAAGAATGACTATCCATCAAAGCTGACGCATTGAAGTAAGTGATTGATACATCATGTGAAGCTACTATTTCTATACTGTTGGAGATGAACAATCACCTCTTTGAAGTAGCACTTGCAGATTATATATGACACTACAGTATGGATCTGGAATTGCTGTCAGACTAGGGAGTGAAAACTTCTGGTGCCTACATGCCCAATGAACAATAAGCTACAACGATTCCGGGACAATATAGCCATAAGAAAATCAAAGAAGAATTAAAGACTTGGAACAATATAGCTCATAGGCGATTTATCATAGCAATAAAAAATATATCGACACTTACCCTCAACAAACTGAAGCTGTACTAGCTGCAAGCACGAGCTGAACAATCATCGTATCCCCTCCTTGCCGCTTACAGTAATAGTTCAATTTTCCTGCTGCAAGCTGAATTCACTGCGCTTCCTAGACTCTCAATTTTTTCATATTCCACTTTGAACATGACGACAACTGTACCATCTTTGCCGGTGTCATAGTCTTGTTTAATATCTTCAGCTTGGAAATGCTGCAGCTGTTCAAAGATTCAACTCAGTCATGCTTAGGCTTCAGCGAATTATAACCATGTTGAAGGTACATGAATAATCTGAAAGTGCTAGCCTGAAATTAAATGTACCAATTACAATGATATCAATCAACCAAACATATGGCATATCAAACAGTTCGGTTTACTGTGAGTCTGTGGTATCTCCATTTTGTTGCATGTATGTATGTAACACTCAAAGTAGATAAACCAAGCTTAGAATTCTCAACATAAGTGTTTCTAGCCAACAAGAGTAAGCTGACACACTATAAATGTAACATGATATATCACGTATATTTATAATTATACTTTAATTAATCAGCTAATAATAAGCATGGCATCTCCAGTACTACTAGTTTGCATATGTTTATTACCTGATGATAGACTGTGCCCAAGAGATCAAATGGCACTTCCATGCCCACATGAGCCTGAAATGAAAATATCCAGCAAGTGAGAACTATACACACCATTATTGGACGAATCAGGCAAGAGCATATGGAAAATAGTTAATCTTGATCACCTTGGGTTTCACAAGACAAGTAGGAGCATCTTTAAGGCATTCAGAAGCAGTCCCACCATAAGCTCTCACCAGTCCGCCGGTTCCCAATTTTATGCCTCCGAAGTATCTAGTTCCAATGTTTAAGGGAGTGAATTAATGTAATGAGGTGATCGCATGAAACCGTGAATCTCACAAAAAAGGTGTAGTGAAATGTATGTTCAGATCACTTTCTAATATGATTTCCACAGTTCACTTAACTTATACAGAGTTAAATACTAACAAATTGGCAAAGCTATTAGTCATGTCAAAATTGGCAAAGCTATTAGTCATGACAAAATTGGCAAAACTATTGGTCATGAAAAAAATTCATGAAAATGAAGGGCGTTACTTCACAAAACAGTTACCTAATTACAACTACCATGACCATATCAAGGCCAGACGAAACGATGGCAGAGTATATTGGCTTCCCAGCTGTGCTTGAAGGTTCGCCGTCATCGTTGAAACGGAGTTGCTCTCCCACCTAAATATGCATGGATGCAAGACCAACTCATGGTTAATAACCATAGACATGTTCCATGGATAGAAAGCTTTATATAGAACTGCAAACCTTGTATGCCCAGCAATTATGGGTGGCACGTGGATCCTTGACCTGTAACACAAAACCATTTAGACCTGGTCAACATGGCACATTAAAATTCTAATTTCGGGATGGATACGTTTGCTAGTATGATCCAAATATAAATACATTCACCAGTATAACGCTGCAAGGTTAAGACTGCATATACAGCAAGTAACATTTCTGACGCAATGCTTGTAAATCCTAGCAAAGAATCATCTCATTTGAAGCAATAGACAGTTCCACATATATCGTGAGCGAACCCTTCAGAAATTCATCAGCATAACAAGGATAACCTAGAGGAACATAATAACACGATTAACAATTCAGGCGTGGAGGAGACGCTTTAAGAGTTAAACTACCGAGTTCTCTGATGGAGCATTTGATTGGGTTACACATCATCGTCTGATGAAACAGGTAGAGAGAAGTGGCACATGCTCTACATGAGACTGCTGCTGCACCTAGAGATAAGGATTCAGGCCTTGCTAGAAGATAAACAGCGTGGGAGGGAGGCTCACCTCGTTGAGGAAGGACATGGCGGCGCGCTCGTTGGGGACGGATGCGGCGATTGCGATGAACTTGCTGCGCTTGATCTCGCGCTCGCAGCGGACTCGCCCCACCAGCGTCGTGTACGGAGAGGGGGCCGACGACGTGGAGGAGGATGACGACATGGCGCGTGCGGAGTCGACGGCGGCGGCGGAGCTTCGGCAGGAGTAGCTCCGGTGGACTGCGGCCGCGGGGAGCAGGAGGGGAATGGAGCGGAGGCGTGGGGCAACGCGCACGGCCGCCATCGCGGGGCGCCGTGGGTGAGTGGAAACCCGTGGGTGCGCTTCCGTGTAGCGGCAGGACTCCATCAAGCTGGGCCTAGGCATGGCTTGCGTGACATGTGGCCCAGGAACGGGAAGATTTAGTGCTGGGCCGAGTTTGGCTGTGCCTACTCGCATAAATAAACATTCTACTATACCCTAAAAAAAAACATTCTACTCTACAAAAGCAGCGCACATTGCCAAAAAAAAAAGCGACAACATCAACTTTCAAAATGCCTAGCAGAAGTTCCAGATCAAAACAAAATGTGCCTTGCAGAAAATAAGATCAACATTCAACACCCTGCTAAAATCAACATTAAACAACTCAGAACACAAGAAGCTGTGGAACTGTACAAATAATGAGCTAGCAAGTACGGTCCTCCCATTCAAGCTGAGAGGAACTGAAAAGAGAACATGATCTTCACCCAGATATAATGATAGCATTTAAAATGACGAGGTCCAGCACACGGTTCGAGCCAGCTCAGCCGACCTCATCTACATGTCATGGGATGGGGAAGTGAAACTCAATTATACACCCAGAGATTCTTGGTGCGGTTTTCTCAAAGACATATCTATACATCTTATGTGAGAAACCATTTGCTCTGAGTTATTATAATCATTGCTTTGCATGATTGGATATATTGAGAATATCTATTTGTTCATGGTTCTTAATTCATACCTTTAACTATATGCATCTTGTGAAGTTGATCTCGAATCCTTGAAATATACCACCGGAAGTTAATTCCAATATTTTCATTGTCTTTGACAATTGATAACCTTGTATGTGGTTGAATTTATGGATCATCTTCACCTGGGATTGCTTCTTATTGACTTATTTTATTTCCAAGAAATCTGTGTTGCTCTGATGTCTACGCACGCTTTTATTCTTGTAGACAGTGTTGGGCCTCAAAGAGCAGAGGTTTGTAGAACAGCAGCAAGTTTCCCTTAAGTGAATCACCCAAGGTTTATCGAACTCAGGGAGGTAGAGGTCAAAGATATCCCTCTCAACCAACCCTGCAATTACGATACAAGAAGACTCTTGTGTCCCCAACACACCTAATACACTTGTCAGATGTATAGGTGCACTAGTTCGGCGAAGAGATAGTGAAATACAAATAATATGGATGATTGTAAGTAGTAATTGCAATCTGAAATAAAAATGGCAGCAAGCGAACATGTAACAGAACTTGTTGGAAATGGTGTTTCAATGCTTAGAAACAAGGCCTAGGGATCATACTTTCACTAGTGGACTCTCTCAACATTGATCACATAACTGAATAAATAAATGCTACTTTCTACACTCTCTTGTTGGATAACAAACACCATTCATTGTGTAGGGCTACAAAAGCACACCTCAAGCCGGAGTAAACAAGCTCCACAACATTCGGAGTTCATATTAAAGTAACCTTTAGAGTGCATAATAGACCGCTGCAATTTAGACCGAGTACTAACATAGCATACACACTGTCAACAATAGCTATGAAAGGGGGAATAGATCGCATCAATACTATCATCGTAATAGTTAACTTCATAATCTACAAGAGATTACAATCATAACATACGCCAAGTACTACATGATGCACACACTGTCAACTTTACATCATGGAGGAGGAATAGACTACTTTAATAACATCACTAGAGTAACACATAGATTAATAGTGATACAAAGCTCATGATCACATAAAGATCACACCATGGGAGAGAGAGATGAACCACATAGCTACCGGTAGAGCCCTCAGCTTCGGGGGAGAACTACTCCCTCCTCATCATGGAAGACAGCGATGGCGATGAAGATGGCGGTGGTGTCGATGGAGATGACTCCGGGGGCAATTCCCCGTCCCGGCGGCGTGCCGGAACAGAGACTTCTGTCCCCCGAAACGGAGTTTCGCGATGGCGGCGGCGCCCCTGGAGTCTTTCTGGAGTTTCGTCAATTGGTATAGAAGTTTTATGTCACGAGGGCTTATATGGGCGAAGAGGCAGAGTCGGAGGGGCAACAGGGCTCCCTCACCACATGGCGGCGCGGCCAGGGTGGGACCCGCGCCCCCCTATGGTGTGGGTCCCCCTTGGCACCCCTCCGGCTCTCCTTCGGTGTTCTGGAACATTCCGGGGAAAATAAGGCCTTGGGCTTTCGTTTCGTCGAATTCCGAGAATATTGCCCGAATAGCCTTTCTGGAACCAAAAACAACAAAAAATAGGAACTGACACTGTGGCATCTTGTTAATAGGTTAGTTCCGGAAAACGCATAAAACCATTATAAAGTGTGAGCAAAACATGTAGGTATTGTCATAAAACTAGCATGGAACATCAGAAATTATAGATACGTTGGAGACGTATCATGCTCCCATGTGTCTTCCTTGTCCCTTTGAAAAATCTTTTGATATTTTTTTTGATGCAAATCAAGTATTTGTTTTGGAAGACAAACCTTTTCTTTACGGTACATTGTGCCATTGTGAAAAGTGTAGAGGGTTTGTTTTATTTGTTGGAACCTTGCTCTTTTGGGAGTGTGTTATCTCATTCTTTCTTGCATGTTTTATTTGCTTGAATGAGATAAATCTTTGAGCATGTGTGGCTTTATTCATATTTTATGCTCAATGATCTTTACTTAGTTCATTTGTTGAACTTTGTTGAACAAATCTTTTGTGATTTGCGTCTTTGATATAATTTGGACAACAAATTTGTTTGGTCACACGTTTATACCTTCTTGAATTCATTTGGTGTTTTGTCCAAAGTGTATATTTCTTGGATCTTTAAAATCTTTATGCGTGCTTATATGTAATTTGTTTACATTTGTAGCATGCTTACTTTCTTTGATCTATTATATATGGTATACTCCATCAAATCCTAAATGGCTAATATGTGCATGAAATTCCAACTTCATCTATAAATATGCACATATTGATATGGAGTGTATCCTGTGTATTGTGGTTACTCTAAGCATTTTGGACCCAATAAGTTTGGGGACTAAGATGTACTTGAATGTTGTTTTAGGTACATTGGAGATGCAATGGAGGCTGGTCTCATCTATAAGGAAGGTGTTGTCACCATATGAGAATTGGAGCCAAGCTAGGATGATCGATGAACTCTTATATACTACATCATGATATTGTTATCTCGGTAACAAGTATCTTATTCATGCATACTCATATAACATCCAACCTCTTGTAGGTTGCATCTTGGCACGGAATTCTTTATTTCAAAAATATTGCGGTTCTTGAAAAATCATTTTTAAAGAAAACTTCTTATTGTACATTTGAGTAATTTGAGAAGATGCAGATGATGGGAATATATAAAAATCATGTTTATGATTCACCTATCCCAAATATGCCCGCTAGAAATTTATTGCATATCAATTCCTCAAAGAACTCTTATGTGCAATATTGATGAAATTACGAAATAAATCCCTATTTGTGATACTTGTTTCCTTTCTCAAAACATTCCAACTAGCTTTACTTCCCTTATTGTTAGTTGTGGTGTTTTTGAGATTTTCTTGATTGAAGTTCATTCATATACCAAAATTGAAAATTGGAGCCATAGGCTATATATGCTTTTAAGCAAACATCCACTGGTATATTTTATGACTTCATCTTGGATATCATGTCTTAATTATTTATTAACCTCTTGTGTGTGCATGTTTCTTTATGGATCATCTTGTCCACTTTGGAAACGAATATCCATGAGAGCGTTAATCCATCATCTTGATATCCTTGTTTTTTGCCGACCATCTTCTTATTACTTTGATTTTAGTGGTGTTGGTAAAGAATATTTATGAGTGCTTGGTTTATTTTTATCTTCATGCACTCATATCTCGTATTGTTGGACTCAAGTTGTTCTTGATAAGCATATTCTCATTATCTCGTTTATGTTCTAAATGATATAGAGGGAGTGAGGATTCCATGTTTGTGCATATTGTATTCAAATGAAAACATTATAAATTTTGCACGAACCTTGGGGAGCTTCGTTATTTTATTTAGAGCAATATATCTCTCTTATCATGATATTTTTTTGTCCAATTGGATCTTTGATTGCTTGCTTTATTTGTTGAAGCTTACTTCACCATGATATCTTTATGCAATCTTTGATCCTCAATATAGTTTGACTTCCTTCAAGTATTCGTTTTTGGATATGTGCATTTGATTCCACTCAAATTATGAGAAGTGCACACCTTGGGGAGGAACTCACATTATACTAGCTTTCTAAATCTTTCACCCATTTTGGCACTTGATGCCAATGGTGGAGGAGTTTAGAGGGTTTAAGGGAATGGTTTTATACTTAAGTTTGGTTTGTGCTTAAGTGTTTTGCCTCTCATGCATTTCATATGTATATGTCTTGCATGGTTGTATATATAGTGGAAATTGTCCCGAAGGTTAATCTTGACAATGTATGCAATGAATTCATGTTCATCACATGTGCATACATTGTGGGGGAGTTTGTTCTATATATGTTGGATCTACTCACATCCCTTGCATTAGTTGTAGTTGTGTGAGTAGAGCTGGTTTTGATATGTACTAGTAGCTTCGTGTTACTTGACCATATCAAATACAACCTCTTGTATACAAATTATTCTCGGATAAGTTGCATACTTGTTTCTAATATTTATTATATAAATCCTCTTATTGTGGTTGTCATCAATTACCAAAATGGGGGAGAGTGTAATGGTATATTGCCCCTATGTGTGGTTTTGGTAATTAGTGACAACCCCTATGGACTAATATTTTCATTGAGTTTATATGAAGGAATATTCCATAGGTACTACTTGTAGTCCATGTGTTGGATTCAAGTATGGATGCCATGAAGAAAAAGATATACCTTGAGTATTGGCATTGAGATCATCGATTTGAAGATATATGTGATATGATCAAGAAGAAGAAATGAAGATGAAGTTCTTATGTGGAACTCAATATTAGCCATGCTCTAGCTTATGTGATAAGCAATGAATGAACAAGATCTTGAGTGCTTGATTTCAAGTGAAAAATTCAAGTTATGGTTCTAAGTCGGTGTCTTGATAGTCTCATGAGTTGAGCTATGGTTGACTAAGATTTAGAGCATGCAAAGAAATGAAGAATTCTATATACACCTCAAGATAGTATGATAGAGCATGAGAAGATACAAGGTTGACCAATACAAAGAGTGAAGAATAGATTCAAGATTGGTCAACACATGAAGCATGAAGAATGTGCCACGTGAAGTCATGTGGTATGGTAAGCCTTGTCAATTATGCCTTATGAACTAACCCATCATATATGTGCCCTTGTGTTGTCTATGTGGGTTAGGTATCTTTCCATGGGCATGCATAAAAAGTGAGATCTCATATATCCCATGAGAGGATGACATCAAGTGGTGATCGTAATCAAGGTCGAGTTGGACAAGTTCAAGATGAGCATCTCAAGAGGATCACATGCTTGAAGCTAGCTGTCCATTTGGTGATAATGGACATGTGAAGATGTGCATCAAATGAATCTTTCCCGTCATGGTGTATGGGGGAGCATTTGTGAGTCTTCACAAAACAACAATGATCAAGTGAGGCATTCCGGCTTGAGTGGAGCTTGAAGAGTTATCATCAAGATCAAGCAGGATGTGCAAGGCAAAGGTATGACCTTTCTAGGTTTTCCTTTTACCGGTCTCAAGGTGATTGTTGGGAGACCAGATTATAGGATAGATAGCTGCACTATCAAGAGGGCTTTCGGTTGGGTAACTTGACCACATCGTCTTAGGGAGATCAAACCTTTGCATGCTTTGCATTCCATAAATCTTGTTGCTTCTTGGTTTTTCTATGTGTGAGGTTCTTGAGCTTGTTGCTATCTTTACAACAAGCCCAAGTTCATCGAAAATGGAATTCGTATGCATCTTCTATTGCGTTTTCATGGTAGGAGGTTTTGTCGGTTTGATGTTTTATAGATAGGCCAAACCTTTTATATTATTTTTCTTACTCAATGGTTGGACTATGATTTTTCTATGCATAATGTTGTAGAGTGATGACCCACAAGTATAGGGGGTGTATCGTAGTACTTTCGATAAATAAGAGTGTCGAACCCAACGCGGAGCAGAAGGTGTTGACAAGCAGTTTCGATGAAGGATTCACTGTAAATGCTCACAGACAAGTTTTCAGGGGGTTTTGATATAGCAGATAAATAAAATACAAGTAAGTAAAATGCGGGAATAATAATTGAAGCAAGTGGACCAATCCTTTTTTAGCACAAAGGACAAGCCGGTTTGTTTACTTATGATGACCAAACGTTCTTGAGGACACACGGGAATTTAGTCTAGTGCTTTCGCTTCATATAGTTGATTAATCTTCATTTTTTTGATAAGTGTTGTGTGGGTGAACCTATGCTAATGCACCGCCCTTCCTAGGACTAATACATACTTCTGATTAAACCCCTTGCAAGCATCCGCAAATACAAGAAAGTAATTAAGATAAATCTAACCACAGCCTTAAACTCTGAGATCCTGCTATCCCTCATGCATCGATATACCAATGGGGGTTCAGGTTGCTGTCACTCCGGCAACCCCACAATTAGCAAACGAATACAAGATGCATTCCCCTAGGCCCATAAAGGTGAAGTATCATGTAGTCGACGTTCACATGACACCACTAGAAGAATAACACCACAACTTAAATATCAAACCATTAAATATTACTCAACATAGTTCACTACTAACATTTAGACTTCACACGTGTCCTCAAGAACTAAACGAACTACTCACAAGACATCATATGGAACATGATCAGAGGTGATATGATGATGAATAACAATCTGAACATAAACCTTGATTCAATGGTTTCACTCAATAGCATCAATAACAAGGAGTAATCAACACCGGGAGAGTTTCCCCTATGAAATAATCAAGATTCAACCCTAGATGTTACAGCGGAGACGAGGTGCAGTGGTGGAGATGACGGTGTCGGTGGTGGAGATGATGATGATGATGATCCAATGAAGTCCAGCTCGATGATGGTGATGATGGCGACGATTTCCCCCTCCGGGAGGGAATTTCCCCGGCAGATTTCAGCCTGCCGGAGAGCTCTTTTATCTCTGGTGTTTTCCGCCCCGCAGAGGCGGCTGCGACTATCCTTGATGTTCTGTCGCACCTTAGGGTTTCTGGGAGATGAAGTACGCGAAAGGGCGATGGCCGAGGGGGGTCGTGGGCCTCCTCCCCACATGGTGGCGCGCCAGCCCTGGTGGCCGCGCCGGCCTAGGGGGAGGGCCCATGGCGGCCCTCCTCGGCCTCCCCTTTTGTCTGGATCCGTCATCTGAAAAAATAGGAGCTTCGGTATATTTTCCGTCGATTGTTGATCTTTAGAAATATTGTATCCTGACGGTGCTTTTTCCAGCAGAATTCTGACTCCGGTGAGTAATTCTCCAATAATCATGAAACATGCAAAATAGGTGAAATAACATGAGTATCATATCTAAATATGAAATATATCAGTGAATAACAGTAAATTATGATATAAAATAGTGATGCAAAATGGACGTATCATAGAGCTCGTTGTCGTGATTCGAACGAGCCCAAGATCATCGAAATCGGAGTCCGGATGCAAAAGTTATCGCGTTTTTAGCATATGGCTCGGTATACCGAGTGCTGCTACCGAGCAACCCGGTAGCTGGCCCGGCCTGCCGGGTTGGCTACCGAAAATTCCGGTACTACCAGGTTCGGGGCTCGATTTCGGCCCAAACGGTCATATTTTGAAGGGGCTATAAAAGAGGCTTCTTCCCCATTGTTCTTGGGGTTCTTTGACACGTTTTTGACTACCATTGTTGAACCTCTTGAGCTTTCTTCCTCTCCATTCCCTCATATGATTCTTGCATATTCATGGGGGATTTGAAAGAGGAGATCTAGATCTACAACCTCATCCAATCCATTCCTCCTCTAAGTGAGGGGATTTCTTGGGATCCAGGTCTTGGAGTCATTTGTTGATTTCCTCCTTGTTCTTATTCTTCTCTAATCTCGTCATAGCATTTGTTGCTTTGGTGGAATTTGACTGTGAAGGATTTGAACACATTTGGTGTTTTTGCTTTGCATCATTGCATAGTGTTGAGCTCTCCACCACGATTAGTTCGAGTGAGAGATCGTGAGCTTGTTACTCTTGGAGGGAGACCTTCTAGTTGGCTTGGCGGTTGGTGCTCCGGTGATCTCTTCAAGGAAGATTGTGAAGAGGCCCGGGCTTCTCCTTCGTGGAGCTTTTGAAGTGGTTTTGGAGCTTGCCATATTCGGAGTGGAGGAAAAGCTAGCCATAAGGAGAGGGCTATTCCTTCGTGGGATAGCCTCGGAGAATAGGGTGAGCCTTCGTGGCATTGGGGAATCCTTCGTGGGACCCCCACCCCTCCAAACGTGACGTACCTTCTTGCAAAGGAAGGGAAACGTGAATACATCTCATCTCCGCGTGCCTCGTTTATTTCTATACCCGAGCTTACTTTCCTTGTGATAGCCATCGTGCTTGAAGTACATATATCTTGCTATCACTTGTGCTACATATATCTTGTGCCTATCTTGCTTAGCTCTAGTTGTTGTTGTTGCACTTAGGTGAGCCTAGCATATTTAGGATTTGTGATTGTAAAATAAACGTTTGTTTAATTCCGCATTCTTACAAGCCAAATCCGTAAGAATTTTTAAAACGCCTATTCACCCCCCTCTAGGCGACATCTCGTCCTTTCAGATACCCTACTTTTCGGCGGCGGCGCGGGGGAAGGAGACTGGGGAATCTAAAATTTTCGCACGACCTAGAGGAAGCAAATAGATAGGTCGACCTCCAGTTCGGCCTTCCAACCCCCACTAGTAGGGGTCGAGGAGCCGACCAGGGCCGGAACAGGGAATTTTCGATACGGGCCGGCTGTTTTACGGGGCCTGATAAATATCGCGGACGCGCCAAAACCCGTATTCCGGCGGTTATTTTACGGGTTTCGGCGTTGTAGGGGGCCTATTAGACATGCTCTAACCCGGCGAAACTATTTTAGTCCGCTAACCGTTTTGTGTGGCGCGTGTTTGACCCCTGTATGACACTCATACGAACGGCGCCACACATATTGCGATGCAGCCCGACCTTTGGTCTTAGCCGCATCATGATCGTCATCAAGAACTATGCTCAAGTCCGACGTCACGGAAGCATGGAAGAGGAGACAAAAGAAGACCTGGCGAAACCGGCGCACAAACTGGTGCTACCGGCCCCCACGCCGAACCCAACCGGCGCATGAACCGACGCGTCGAAACGCTCGTCGAACCAGACCGGCGCCCAGTCCGGCACCGCCGGTCTTTACCGCCGGAATGCCACGAGGAGTGCTGCCTTTTCCATTTGTCTTGTACCTAAACTACCCCTCCTTAGTGGCTCCCTATGTATAGTTCCCCATCCCCACCTAAGAACCCTAAGTCATAACTTGAGGTAGAACTTGGCTTATGCCTCCACCATCCCTAGTGGATTAGGGCAACCCCCTCCTCTCTTAGACATCAATCTTAGATTTGTATCAAGGCACTCATTATATGATTTATCTTTCACACATGTGATTCTACCACCGGTATCTGACACGTGTGACTCTATAGATCGTATACCAATCTTTTTCTCGGGGATTCAACCTCGTGTCTTTTCCTAGAGAGATTCTATCGGGATAGTGGTTCGGGCTATCGGGAGTAAACCAAAATTGTATCGGGTTACGTTGCGTGTGTTCTTCGTGTTCATCCTTCTTCCCTCTTGTTCTTGGTAAATTCGTGAGCTCGGGCCAGAAATCAAGGCTTAAGACCTCATCATATGGTATTAGAGAAATGTTGCCACGAATTTGACCCCTAATCTCCATTTTCGTCCAAAAAAATCCAAATTTTTTTCCCAAAAAGGAGCTCGAAATTTGATCTCCGGATTTGTTGCGATTTTTGTGATTTTGATCCAGATCTGATGTCGCTTATGTTGATCTACAACTTCCCCATTTTTGGTGCTCCAATTCATCCAAAATCATGAGTCTGAGATTTTTGTGGCTAGTTTCATGCTGTGTTTCGGTCTGTTCATCCCAGATTCATCATGTCCGACCCGGTCAACGCCGCTCCACTCCGCTTGCCGCCGGCCCCAGCACCCACCAGCTCGAGCCAACACCGCGCGCACCTCCTAGCCCACAGCGCCACCACACCTGCAGTCCCCTGGCTCAGCCCCACGCTCGAGCGCGCCCGCACGAGCCGCTCCCGCATAGCGCCACGCTCCAACCAAGCCTGCCGCGCGGCACGCCGATCGCCGCACGCCCTGCTCCCGATCTTCACTCACGTGCGCGCAGGCTGGCCCAGCCGAAAGGGAGCTCCTCGACACCGACCTGGTCGGCGCTGGGAGGATTGCCGCACACCCTCGCGCTCCCTGGTAGCTAGCTGGGCCGCGGCCCAACATCAGGTAATTCGTTTTTCCTTTTTCGTTTCTATTTGTTTTCTGTTGTTGGTTTTCTTTTTTAAAAGATTTTTTTTTTAAATCTGAACATTTGTCAAAATTAAAAAAATTCAAATTAAAAAGAAATACATTTTTAAAAATCTGAACATTTTTCAGATTTGAACATTTTTAAATTTGAACAAAAATGTAGTTTACTCTATGAACAATTTCTGAATTTTAAAAAAATTATATTTGAACAATTTTAGAATCTGAACGATTTTTATATTAGAACAATTTTCGAATTTGAACAAATTTCAAATTTGAACGGTTTTCGAATTTGAACGGTTTTCAATTTTAAACATTTTTGAATTTAAACATTTTTCAATTTGAACAATTTTTAAAAATTGAAATTTTTGAATCTCAAAAAATATAAACAAAACCGAAAATAGAAAAAAGAAAAAAGAAAAAGAAAAAAGAAAAAGAAAACAGAAAAAGAAAACAGAAAAAAAACCAGAAAAGAAAAAGGAAAAAGGAACTGCTACAGGCTAAACAGACACTAATAGCCACCGACCTGGTCGGTGTATAGGTTTTCCCCAGCCGAAACCGGGAGCTCCTATTGCCCGCTAAGCGGGAGCGAGCCTCCCTCCCGCCTCAAGCACTAGCTTATGGGCCTCCCGGCAGCGGCCCAAAAAAAGGTACTCCCTCTTTTTTCGTTATCTTTTTCTTCCTTTTATTTTCTGCTTTTTTCATTTGTAAAGTATTTTAAATCTGGAGTTTTAGAAAACCGAACATTTTTCAAAATTATTTTTAAAAAAGTAAACATTTTTTAGAACGAACAAATTTCAAAGTGATCATTTTTAAAAATTGAACCTTTTTTAAAACTTGTACAATTTTTTTTTTTGCGAAACACAGTACAATCAAAGACGCTCATACATACGCGCACACACTCACCCCTATGACGCACACACGCACACCCTACCCCTATGAGCACCTCCAAGAGACTGCGTTGAAGAACTGATCCGGCGGGTCTTGAGATTGACGAAGTCACCACAGACGCCTCGCTGTCGACGGGAACGTCGCCTCCCACTGAAGAATATTCCGCCTTTATGAGACACCAAAGTGTCAAATCTGGGATTTGAACTCTGGTGGGCTGGGGGTGCCACTACCCTCCTAACCATCTAACCACAGGTTGGTTCTCAAAACTTGTACAAATTTTAATTTTGAACAATTTTTGAATCTAAACAAATTTTAAAATTGAGAAAAGTTCAAAAATTAAAATCTGAGCAAATTTAAATAAAAACGAAATCTGAACAAATTCAGATATGAACAAATTTTATAGCCTGAACAAATTTCGAAATTTAAACAAATTTTAAATCTGAACATATTTCGAAAAAAAATTAAAATTGAAAAAGTTTGTAAATTGAGAAGTTTCGAAATAAACTGAACATGAAACCGTTTCTTTTTTGAACATGAGAACAGAAAATCGTTGAAACCTGAAATCGGAAGGAAGGGAAAAAACCTGAAAAAACAGAAACTGAAAGGGACGAAGCAGTCTCTCGTTAGATGGACCTGGCCCATAACTGGTTCTCCTAAGCGGCGTCCCAGATAACCTCCGCAATGAGCGGAGAATAGGATTTACCGCCGAAACCAGCCACCCCGCGCGTCCGCCCGCAGCAGGCCTAGGCGCCAAGCCCACGCTGCCGCGCCGCCAGCTCGGCCTGCTCTGCATCCTCCAGCTGAGCCTAGCAGCCGGCCCGCCGCGCGCTCCACTAGGTCAACGCCCACGCGCTCGGGATCGCCATCACCGTTCCACGTCACTGCTTGATCCCCGGCCCCATTTTCCGCATCGCGCACCTAGATTCTGCTCGCCCGCGCACAGAGAAAATCTTTTCGGTACCGTTTCCGGTACTGCCGGCCTGCACGCCGAAAATTTCCAGTTTCGCCCGGAAATTGGCATCAGTATAGTGTTCCGGCTGTTTCGAAAAAATTTCCGGTTGCCAGAAATTTCCGGCCCCTGTCAATTGTCTTGAACTACAAACATACGTTACGGAGAAAACACCTTATATTAGTGTTCAAGAGACAATTTATATTCTTTGTGCAAGTCGAAGAAATAAACAATTCCATTGTGGATCAAGCTGATATTTATAAACACAATAAAAGCTAGACTCAACAACAACACTGACAAGCATCTCGAATGCAACATATTGATGTCTACGCACGCTTCTATTTTTATAGATAGTGTTGGGTCTCCAAATACAGAGGTTGTAGAACAACAACAAGTTTTCCTTAAATGGATCACCCAAGGTTTAGCGAACTCAGGGAGGTACAGGTCAAAGATATCCCTCTCAATCAACCATGCAATTACGATACAAGAAGTCTCTTGTATCCTCTACACACCCAATACACTTGTCGGGTGTATATGTGCACTAGTTCAGCGAAGAAATATGAAATACAAGTAATATGGATGATTGTAAGTAGTAATTACAATCTGAAATAAAAATGGCAGCAAGAAAATATGTAGCGAAACTGGTTGTAAACGGTATTTCGATGCTTGGAAACAAGGTCTAGGGATCATACTTTCACTAGTGGACACTCTCAACAATGATACCATAATTGAATACATGGATGTTATCTCTTCACTATGCTACTATGAACCACTCTTCGGCTTGATAATAAGCACAAATTCATTGCGTAGATCTGCATAAGCATTTCTTAAAGTTCGCATTCTCAATCTATGGACACCCCACGCTGTCACTTTGAGGATACAAAGATAGTACTAACTAGTCACCACAATTCATAAGTATTTCTATAAATTAAGCATAAGAACAAACACGGTGTGCACACTGTCACCTTCACACCGTTGGACAAGATGCCCTCGAAGATCATATAATTAAACCACTTGAGTAGCACAATAGTTAAAGACTAACATCTACCTATTATAGATACATTTGAGACGTATCACATATCAATTATATAAAAGCCTTTAGTTGGCATGAAATGTACACTTTGAGCGCTGAACTTCGCTTTGGGTTTACTTATGTACAAAGCGAGGCCGTTCAGGCTAACCAGTTCTCTATGACGGTAAATTATGCATTGGAGGGAGTACATGTGTTAGCAACTCTTGAAGCTTAGAGTCAAGGAGTTGGATCGTTCAATTCATGGTCCGTTAGTCGAGGAGATGACTCCGCTTCTCATGAGCTTCTAGGACCAGGAAATCAAATTTGGATAAGGTTACACATGTTTCAGCGAAGGAGAGCTGCAATAATAAGAGCTGGAATATGTGTATTAGGGTTCACCCATACCATCGCACTTGAACCTGTCACTACTAGGAAAAGGCTTAAAGCCGCACTTCTTACCGCCGGCAAGTCTGCTTCGAGGTGGCCGGTGGTAAGTTACCGCCGGTGAGTTGGTTTGGGATCGCCGGGGATATGCCCCTTATCGCCGGCGAGTCGGGACTGAAACCGCCAAGGGTAAATTGGGCCGAGAGCACCCAGATGGACCTCCCATTACCGCCGACGATTTGGCCTGAAAACGCCGGGGTAATTTTAATACTACCAGCGAGGCTGGACTGAAAACACCGGGGGTATTTGGTGGTCCTATGCCACCAGTTCCTTCTACCCCCACATATCCCCACGTACTCTGTCTCCTCCCCAATCGCCAACCTCTCCCCCGCACCCCAACCTCTCTCTCTGTCACTCCTGCAGCCCCTCCCCTCGTTCCCACGGCTCTCATGGACGGCAGGGACGATGCTGCCTCCTCACGTTCGAGCTCCCCTCCTCTCCGCTCACACCCCGAGCTCTCCTCCTCTCTGCATCACGCCCGAGCTCCCCTCCTCTCCGCTCACACCGCCGCACCCCGAACCCTAGCGCCCCAGCGACAACCATGGCAGCGGGGAAGATCCGGTGGGGGAAGCTCGAGGAGGACGACGGCGGCCCCGCGTCGTCATCGGCCCCGCATCGCGTCGTCATCGGCCCGCGTCGACTTCCTGCTCCCGCCGCCACCCGCGTCCGCAAGCTCGCCCGTGCGTGACTCTCCAAGGCCGCAGCTCCCTCCTACTGCCCCTTCGCGCCTCCATCGTGGCGTGCGGCGGTGGGATCGTGGCGTGCAGCATGGACTTGATCGCTTTTTCTTTTATTTTCAGGGTCCTTGGTGTAAAATTGTAGTTTCAGGGTACTTCTGGACTTTTTTGTAACTTGTACACAGCCTGCCGCTGCAGATGCGCCGCTCGGCCTTCTTTTTTTTATTTGCAAAATTTGATACCACCGGCGAGTAACTATGGAGTAGGGCAAAACGCCGGGGTTATTTTCATCTTACAACTGGCGAATACGAAAACGCCGGAGTAGCCCATTACCACCGGCGAGGTAATCGCCGGCGAGCACAAAAGCGCCAGAGATAGCCAAATCTGTGCGCCGACGGTAAGGTTATTCCTAGTAGTGTGTTGGCTTCTGATGTCTAACAAAAACTCTTGAAGTTAAAGTTAGCCTGATTAGGCGTAAGTAGGAAGAACAATCCTACATGAGATTGCCACGTACCTGGCCCAAGACATCGATAGGTGAAGCCTAGAAGTAAGAAAGGCCCAGCTGAAGCCCAATCCATCACCAATTGGCGATGGTGTGATGCGGTATTAGAGCATCTCCAACATGCGCGCTATATAGGCCGCGCGGCATAAAAACGTCCGATATAGCGCGCGCGGGAGGGAATGTGGCGCTCCAGCAGGCGCGGTAAACGGCGTGGCGCTGTAAAAAAAATTAGAGCGCGCGGCGTTTTGCACAAACCGGAGCGGCATATCTGGCGCGTCGGCTACAGCGCGCAGCAACGCTCGTCCAAGCGCGAAAAATCCCCCGCGCTGAAACTTCCTCTTCCGCGTCGCTGCCCCGAGCGCCCAATCCGTCGTCTCCGCGCGCCGCCGGCGATCCCGACGATGGACGACCCCTCCGGCAACCCGCCGACCCCTCCCTACTCTGTCCCACCCTCCGCCGCCGCCACTTCCGCCGCGCCACCGCCAAACCCTAGCGGCGGCGCCGACGGCGGCAACCCAATGGCTGCTGCGCGCGCGCTCTTCGTCCCGCCGCGCGGGCATCGCACGCAGCGCTGCGCCGCGACGCGTATGGTCGCGCAGGCACCGGCAACGCGCGGCCCGCGCCGAGGAGGGGAAGGCGCCGTCGAACAAACGGCCGCACCTCGGCCCGCCGCCGTCGCGCCGCCGAAGAAAGCGAAGGCGCCCGTCCCCCGCCGGCAGCCTCCTCCTCCGGCGCCGAACCAGGCGCCTCCTCCTCCTCCGCCGACCCAGCTGACGCCTCCGTCCGGCAACCGCGCGGGCGCACATATGGTGGATGATGAAATGCCCGAGAGGTAAAAAACACTAGGGGCAAGCCATTCACCTTGCATCATTGCTATGACGTGCTAGGGAATGAAGAGAAGTGGAAGACGCGCGGCAAGTTGGATGCGGCAACTATGGCGGCCAATGCTACCGGTGATGCAACAATCATCGATGATGATGATTCAAGTGATGAAGGGAAGAAGAGAAGCTCCACTCCTCACTCCGTCAACAATGGGCGGAGGAATGTGCATGGTAGGAAGACCGCCAAGGAAATGAAGGGAAAGAAGGCCGGAGATGATGACATTGCCATGGCTATGGAAAGGATTGCAAATGCAAGGTTGCAAGCAAATGAAGATAGAAAGATGCAACATGAGTACATCAACCTAGCGGAGGAGGAGAGGAAGCTTTTCTTGATGGATACTTCCCATATGGATGAGAGGCAAAATGAGTACATCAACCTTCTTCGCGATGAAGTGTTGGCCAAAAAGAGATTGTTGGTAGCCAACATGAACACTTCCACTACCGGCATGTTTGGAGGAGGCATGTTTGGAGGAGGCATGCCGACGTTTGGAGGAGGCATGGGAGGAATGGCCGGCATGGGAAGCATGCCCATGCCCACCATGGGAGGCATGGCCGGCATGGGAAGCATACCCATGGCCGGCATGGGAGGCATGGCCGGCATGGGAGGCTATGGAGGCATGGCCGGCATGGGAGTACCAAGCTATGGAGGAGTGTTTGGAGGGACCATGGGAGGCTCGGTGAGTGGTGTGTATGGGAGTATGGGAGCACCACCGGGAGGCTTCGTGTCTTCCATGAATGCTACTATTCCTCCTTCAACCCAAGATGACGAGGAGGAAGAAGAAGGTGTTGACTTGGAAAATGCGGAAGTGTGATATGCATTTGTGATATGCATTATGTGTTCCACTTTGTCCATTTGAACTATATGTCGTGTGTCATTGTTGAACTACGTCATTTTGTGTGTCGTTGTTGAACTATGTGATGTTGTTGCACTTTGTGTCATTTGTTTCATGAATTATGTGTGTTTATTTGATCTTTGTGAATGCAAAATAGTCTAGAAATCTGTTTTCTGCGCCCACGCGCGCTGTATTTTGCCGCGCCTGGCGGAGGACCATTTTTTCAGCCCGCGCACGCGCTGCATATTAGCGCGTCCGGCGGAGGAAAAATCGGCACAACGCGCGCTATCTGTTTACCGCGCGCAAATTCTTAGTTTTAGTGCGCCGCGATATAGCGCGCCTGTTGGAGATGCTCTTATGCAAGTGGTGAGAGACAGAGAGGACTATGATTGATCAACATCGTTGCAAACTCGAAACACGGGTGTTGCATGTGCTCTTCTGCTCTCCCTCCCAACAACTCTGTCCAGATCTCGAAGCTGTGGATTATCCGACATTTCTATGTCATCTGGTGTGTTGCCATTAGCTAGTTCATCACAATTGCTATCAAGAGGTGTTCATTCCGGCGGATCGGTGTACAGTCGCGCACACGAGCAAGTACAGAATCGCGCACACGAGCAAATACAAGTATAGAAGCACAAATACAATAGCGCATACGAACAAATACATTTACTGAGTAAAGGGAAAAACAACATCAAATACACTAAAAATAGAAGTACTTACTACTTGAAGCACGAGTACAACCATAGTAGTATTGGAAATTCAAAAAAAATTATCCCGAAACTTATCTACATGGGTTCTAGTTTTGAAGATCTCGATAATACGTCTCAAACGTATCTATAATTTTTGATGCTCCATGCTTGTTTTACACCAATTCATATATGTTTTGTTTACACTTCGTTGCACTTTTACATGATTTCCGGCACTAACATATTAACAAGATGCCACAGTGCTAGTTCCC
Source organism: Lolium perenne (assembly GCF_019359855.2). Lineage (NCBI taxonomy): Eukaryota > Viridiplantae > Streptophyta > Magnoliopsida > Poales > Poaceae > Lolium > Lolium perenne. The sequence continues at coordinate 120,606,652 of NC_067250.2, read as the reverse complement.
TATTTTCTGCTGTTTTTTGTATTTCAGAAAAGTTGACACGAAATATTCTCAGAATTAGACGAAACAAAAACCCAAGTCAATATTTTACCGAAAGACGAAGTCCAGAGGGGGGTCGAAGAGGCGCCACATGGCGGCCAAACCACCCCATGGCACGGCCTGGGCCTGGCCCGCGCCAAGGGGGTGTGGGGCCCCCAAGCACCACACCGACCTAAATCCTCCGCCTATTTATACATCTTCTCGGGAAAACCCTGGAAACCCGAGCCTCCATCCACGAAAAGTTCCGTCACGGCCGCCATCGCAGAACCCATCTCGGGGCTCTTCCCGGCACCCTACCGGAGGGGCAAATCATCGCCGGAGGCATCTAGATCGCTATGCCCGCCTCTGAAGTGATGCGTGAGTAGTTCATCCCTGGACTATGGGTCCATGGCAGTAGCTAGATGGTTGTCTTCTCCACTTTGTGCTTCATCTATAGATCTTGTGAGCTGCCCTACATGATCAAGATCATCTTTATGTAATCCTATATGTTGCGTTTACTAGGATCCGATGAATATTGTATACTATGTTGAGATTGATTATATATTCATGTCATATGTTATTTGTGATCTTGCATGCTCTCCGTTGCTAGTAGAAACTCTGGCCAAGTGGACACTTGTGACTCCAAGAGGGGGTATTTATGCTCGATAGTAGGTTCATGCCTATAGTTTTTTGGGAGAGTGACAATAACTTCTAAGATTGTAGATGTGTTGTTGCTACTAGGGAGAAAACAACAATATTTTATCCAAGGGTAATTCTACGGTTTACTTTACACACATTGCTTAATGTGATAATCTGTTGCTTGCAACTTAATACTGAAAGGGGTTCGAACGATAATCGAAAGGTGGATTATTAGTCATAGACGCAGTTGGATTACAGTCTATGTATTATGTTGTAATGCCTAATCAAATCTCATAGAAATCATATGATCATGCATGTATGGTCGATATTCTGTCAATTGCCCAGCTATAATTTGTTCACCCAACATGCTATTTATCTTTATGGAGAGACACCTCTAGTGAACTGTGGACCCCGGTCCTGTTTCCTTTACTGATAAATTCTACTGCAATCCTGTTCTGTTTACTTATGCAAACATCTCTTTCCACTCGATACGTCTAATCTTTTGTGTTCAGAAAACCGGTGAGATTGACAACCTCACTGTAAGTTGAGGCAAAGTACTTTGGTTGTGTTGTGTGCAGGTTCCACGTTGTTGCTGACGCCGATAGTGCGCCCTGCCACTAGTCAGCTAACAATACCTTCAGAAGTCACGCCTTTCTCCTACTGGTCGATTAAATCTTGGTTTCTTACTGAGGGAAAACTTGCTACTATGTTCATCATACATTCCTTTTGGGGTTCCCCAACAGTTTGAAGTCGGCGTTACCATAAGAACCATCAAGCTCTTTTTCTGGCGCCGTTGCCAGGGAGAAAGAGGATTTCTACAAGGGGAGTCTTTCATCTCCAATCTCTTTACTTTGTTATAGTTTGCTTAGTTTATTTTATTTTCTTTTGTTGTATTCATTATATCAAAAAACAAAAAATAGTTACTTTATACTTGTCTTTATATCAAAAACACAAAAAATTAGTTTATATTATAGCTGTTATTTCTGTTGCTTAGTTTTAATTTGTCTAAATGGGTTCTGCTGAAAATACTAAGTTGTGTGACTTTACTAGCACCAACAACAATGATTTTATATGTACACCTACTGCTCCACCTGCTCCCGAAGCATCCTTCTATGAAATTAAACCTGCTTTATTAAATCTTGTCATGAAAGAGCAGTTTTCTGGTGTTAGTACTGAAGATGCCGCTTATCACCTTAATAATTTTGTTGAACTTTGTGAGATGCAAAAATATAAGGATATAGATGGTGACATTATAAAAGTGAAAATTGTTTCCTTTCTCTTTGAGAGGTAGAGATAAAGATTGGTTGCTATCTTTGCCTAGAAATAGTATTGATTGTTGGGTTAAATGCAAAGATGCTTTTATTGGAAAATATTATCCTCCTGCTAAGATTATATCTTTGAGAAGCGACATAATGAAATTTACACAATTTGATAATGAACATGTTGCTCAAGCTTTGTAAAGAATGAAATCTTTGGTAAAGAATTGTCTCACTCATGGAGTGACTACTTGGATAATCATCCAAACTTTTTATGCATGACTAAATTTTTCTTCAAGAAATCTCCTGGATTTAACTGCTGGAGGTACCTTTATGTCCATTAGTTTGGGGGCTACAACAAAATTACTTGATGATATGATGATAAATTATTCTGAATAGTACACTGAGAGAGCTCCACAAGGTAAGAATGTAAATTCTGTCGAAGAATCATCCTCCTTGAGTGATAAAATTGATAGTATTATGTATATGCTTGTTAATGGTAAAGCACATGTTGATCAAAATAATATTCCGTTAGCTTCTTTGGTTGCACAAGAAGAGCATGTTGATTTGAATTTCATTAAAAACAACAATTTCAACAACAATGTTTATATGAATAATTTTGGTAGCAACAATTATAGGCCATATCTTTCTAATAATGGTAATGCTTATGGAAATTCTTATGGTAATTCCTACAACAACAATAAAATTACACCCTCTGATCTTGAAGTCATGCTTAAGTAATTTATTAGTAAACAAACTGCTTTCAATAACACTACTGAGGAAAAGCTTGGCAAAATTGATATCCTTGCTTCTAAAGTTGATAGCCTTGCTCATGATGTTGATTTTCTTAAATTAAAGGTGTCGCCTCATGATGTTAAAGAAAGTAAAACCTTGAATGCCATTCAAGTTATTAGGATGTTGGCGGAATTGCATGCTAGGTGGGAAAGAGAAGATGAAATTGCTAGAAACAATAATTTGACTAAAGTTTTTACCATCACCACCACCAGTAGTAATGAAGTTTCAAATTCTATCCACTCTCCTACTATTAATAATAAAATAAATGGTGTAGGAAAAGTCCTCGCTCCTTCTACAAAATTTCCTAGAACCACTGAAACTGTTCCTGATAAGTGCGCTGAAATTTTTTGGAGTATGGGAGACAAGAGTCCTTTTACCTTTGATAAAAAATGAGTTTGATTTTGATGATTGCAGTATATCTGAAGTAATTAAGTTCTTACAAAATCATGCTAGAAGTCCTAATGCTAGTGCTATAAATATGGCTTTTACAAAGCATATTACAAATGCTCTTATGCAAATTAGAGAGGACAAATTAAAATGCGAAGACTCTATTCCTAAAAAGTTAGAAGATGGCTGGGAGCCCATCATTAAGATGAAAATAGATGGTTTTGATTGCAATTCTTTATGCGATCTTGGTGCAAGTATTTCTATTATGCCTACAAAAATCTATGATATGCTTGAATTTCCACCATTGGAAAAATGTTATTTGGATGTTCATCTTGTTGATATTGCACTAATGCTGCTAATAAGAATTGTGTGAAGTTTTGTATGAAGAAAGTTTTCAAGTGTAGAGAGAGAAGAATGATGTAATGAGATGAAGTATGGACAAAAGCTCAAGCTTGGGGATGCCCATGTCACCCCAAGAAATATCCAAGAGGTACAAGCGTCAAATCTTGGGTATGCCCAAGGCATCCCCTCTTCATCAACAAAGCAACATGTCATTTTTCTATGCGCTGTATTTTTATTGCTTCATATGTTATGTGTTGGAGCGTCTTTATTTTTTTTAGTTTAGTTTAGTTTTGTTTTCTGTAGCATATGTTGGATCCCGACACATTTGTTTTGGAGAAATACCCGCTCCATTTTAATTGCATAGAACACTCTAGTTTTCGCTGTTAATGTTCTGCGAGTGTTCTAATTTTCTGGTACTGTGTTTAGCTCTTGTTCTTTCACTTGAATTTTGTTCAGAGCACGTTAGTATTATTTATTTATGTATGATTAGCTCTCTGGTACATAATGAATTTCATCTTTGAGAGCTATTTCAAATAAGTTGATTGGTGTTGGATACGAGTAAAATATTTCATGACTATAGTGATGCAAAAAGGAGCTTGTCTAGACTGTGGCATAGACTTTGGCATGTCATGTTGGATGTTATTCTTGTTATATGCTTAGTACTTATTGTTGTACATGACTTGTCTCAAATGGTTGAGAGTGCATAATGTGTCATTGAAAGAATCATGTGTTGTTTCTATCATAAAAGCATAATTTTGTGGTATTCTCCTTTGATACTTTATTTGGTTGACTTGGCGCATGCTTAAACCATGTTATGACTATAACCAGTCAACTAAAATCTCCATGATCATTTAGTTTTTGACTTGTAATATTATTTTATGCTTTGATTGATAATGTTTTGTCGCTATGCATGATTATGACCATTATTGCTCTCTTAGTTGGTCGCTCCCAGTCTTTTGCTAGCCTTCTCCTGTGCTGAGTATGAACTCTACTCGTGCATCCAACCACCATGAAACAAAGTTCGCCAATTATGTCCACCATATCAACCTAGTACCATTATTGCTATTCCAAGTAATTCATCATGTTTTTATTTATATTCCAAACTATATTTTGGCATGAGAAAATTAGTCAGTAAAGCTCTCACAAACTTGATGGCACATTTACTTTCTTGCACTTAATAAATTTGATCATTGTGCCTATCTTATGAAGTTTATGTGCTTGCAAATTGCGAGTTGGTAGTTAGTAGAACCATACTTTCATGGGGAACACTTTCGACATTGCACTTATATTTAGTTAATGTCATGTTCTTTTGTCTATGGATTCCTAGCGATGTGAAATAAAATGGAAACTTATAATTCCATGGAGTTTGTATATGAGTTAGGGAAACACATGGGCCGCTAATCTAAGCCATGCATCATTCATGGTGTAAATTTACAGCTAAACCATAGTGAGCATTCTATGAAGCATTTGCAACAAAAAGCTATACCTATAGTAAATAAAAGATCGCTGAGATGCTCACTGTCTGTTTGTCTTGTCATTTTGGCATGGGATTGCTCCTACAAGAGTACCTCCATATCATCGGGCAAGAGGTACCCCGTTAGCGGTTCTCAATGATACATGTATACTTACAATGACAAGAACTTATTTGGGACCTAAGTTGAGTAGCATGAGGTTTAGGTACTCGCATTCAAGGGGCATGAGATTTTCAACTTGTGATTTGCAAGCATATAGCTTATTTTTGACTCACATTAACTTTTACCATTCAAGATGCTTATGATAGGGGCAATGAGAGCTCAAAGCTAATAAGTACCATACTTTTTTGGAAGGTTTATAAAACTTATTTATCTTGCTTACTCTGCAAAGAGTCTCTCTTTTACTATTATGTTGAGTCTTCACCTTCTACTTTATGCATCGATTAAGAGAGCATAGTTGTCATTCTTAGTGAAATGTGCATAGTCCCAAAATTACTATTAATTTATTCATGATTGTGCTATTGCTTGCTCTCAAATTACTTGTATCTTGTCACCCTCTGAACTTTGAAGGTGCCCTAGCATTTATGCTTTACTATTCCATAAAGGACATGTTGAGTACCACTTTGTTATGTTTACTCTATGATCATAAACACATAGTTGCTTTCAATGCACTATTATTCATGATCCTTTGTTTGAGTTACTCTTCATGTTATAACATAGTTGCTAAGTTCTATTAAATCATATCTATTATGCCTATGTTAGAGTACTTAGATCCCAGCTCACAATGATTTACATGATTGATCAAGATTGTGTTGGCTTCATGTCACCTCAAAAGTTATTCTGTTATCACTTACCTACTCGAGGACGGGCATGAGTTAAGCTTGGGGATGCTTGATACGACTCAAACGTATCTATAATTTTTGATGCTCATGCTTATTTTTACACCAATTCATATATGTTTTGCTTACACTTCGTTGCACTTTTACATGATTTCCGGAACTAACTATTAAAAAGATGCCACAGTGCCAGTCCACTGTTTTCTACTGTTTTTGTATTTCAGAAAAGTTGTACAGGAAATATTCTCGGAATTGGACGAAACAAAAGCTGAAGTCAATATTTTACCGAAATGAAGACGAAGTCCAGAGGGGATCGAAGAGGCGCCACAGGGAAGCCAAACCATCCCATGGCACAGCCTGGGCTTGGCCCGCGCCAAGGGGGGTGTGGGCCCCCTAAGCACCTCACCGACCTAAATCCTCTTCCTATTTATACATATTCTCAGGAAAAACCTGGATAATCGAGCCTCCAACCACGAGAAGTTCCACCGTGGCCGCTGTTGTGGGTATACTTCATGGGTGTACCATCGACAGTGCCTAGATCCGGCAAGCCCGGGTGGCCCACAGATGGTGATGTGGCATGTGGCCCATCGGGCGGCCCAGTTGCTGTTGATACGTCTCCGACGTATCGATAATTTCTTATGTTCCATGCCACATTATTGATGATATCTACATGTTTTATGCATACTTTATGTCATATTTATGCATTTTCCGGCACTAACCTATTAACGAGATGCCGAAGAGCCAGTTGCTGTTTTCTGTTGTTTTTGGTTTCAGAAATGCTAGTAAGGAAATATTCTCAGAATTGGACGAAATCAACGCCCAGGGGCCTATTTTCACACGAAGCTTCCAGAAGACCGAAGATGATACGAAGTGGGGCCACGAGGTGGCCAAACAATAGGGCGGCGCGACCTGGGCCTTGGCTGCGCAGGCCTACTGTGTGGGGCCCTCGTGTGGCCCCCTGACCTATCTCCTCCGCCTACTTATAGCCTTCGTCGCGAAACCCCCAGTACCGAGAGCCAAGATACGGAAAACCTTCCAGAGACGTCGCCGCCGCCATTCCCATCTCGGGGGATTCAGGAGATTGCCTCCGGCACCCTGCCGGAGAGGGGAATCATCTCCCGGAGGACTCTTCACCGCCATGGTCGCCTCCGGAGTGATGAGTGAGTAGTTCACCCCTGGACTATGGGTCTATAGCAGTAGCTAGATGGTCGTCTTCTCCTAATTATGCTTCATTGTCGGATCTTGTGAGCTGCCTAACATGATCAAGATCATCTATCTGTAATGCTATATGTTGTGTTTGTTGGGATCCGACGGATAGAGAATACTATGCTATGTTGATTATCAATCTATTACGTATGTGTTGTTTATGATCTTGCATGCTCTCCGTTATTAGTAGAGGCTCTGGCCAAGTTTTTACTCTTAACTCCAAGAGGGAGTATTTATGCTCGATAGTGGGTTCATGCCTCCATTAAATCTGGGACAGTGACAGAAAGTTCTAAGGTTGTGGATGTGTTGTTGCCACTAGGGATAAAACATTGATGCTATGTCCGAACATGTAGTTATTGATTACATTACGCACCATACTTAATGCAATTGTCTGTTGTTTTCAACTTAATACTGGAAGGGGTTCGGATGATAACCTGAAGGTGGACTTTTTAGGCATAGATGCATGCTGGATAGCGGTCTATGTACTTTGTCGTAATGCCCAATTAAATCTCACAATATTCATCATATCATGTATGTGCATTGTCATGCCCTCTCTATTTGTCAATTGCTCAACTGTAATTTGTTCACCCAACATGCTATTTATCTTATGGGAGAGACACCTCTAATGAACTGTGGACCCCGGTCCATTCTTTTAATCGAATACAATCTACTGCAATACTTGTTCTACTGTTTTCTGCAAACAATCATCATCCACACTATACATCTAATCCTTTGTTACAGCAAGCCGGTGAGATTGACAACCTCACTGTTTCGTTGGGGCAAAGTACTTTGGTTGTGTTGTGCAGGTTCCACGTTGGCGCCGGAATCCCTGGTGTTGCGCCGCACTACATCTCGCCGCCATCAACCTTCAACGTGCTTCTTGGCTCCTACTGGTTCGATAAACCTTGGTTTCTTACTGAGGGAAAACTTGCCGATGTACGCATCACACCTTCCTCTTGGGGTTCCCAACGGACGCGTGCTGTACGCGTATCAAGCTCTTTTTCTGGCGCCGTTGCCGGGGAGATCAAGACACGCTGCAAGGGGAGTCTCCACCTCCAATCTCTTTACTTTGTTTTTGTCTTGCTTTATTTTATTTACTACTTTGTTTGCTGCATTATATCAAAATACAAAAAAATTAGTTGCTAGTTTTACTTTACTTGCTATTTTGTTTGCTATATCAAAAACACAAAAAAGTTAGTTACTTGCATTTACTTTATCTAGTTTGCTTTATTTACTGTTGCTAAAATGAGTACTCCTGAAAATACTAAGTTGTGTGACTTCACAACCACAAATAATAATGATTTTTTATGCACACCTATTGCTCCACCTGCTACTACAGCGGAATTCTTTGAAATTAAACCTGCTTTACTGAATCTTGTTATGCGAGAGCAATTTTCTGGTGTTAGTTCTGATGATGCTGCTGCCCATCTTAATAATTTTGTTGAATTACATGAAATGCAAAAGTATAAGGATGTAGATGGTGACATTATAAAATTAAAATTGTTCCCTTTCTCATTAAGAGGAAGAACTAAAGATTGGTTGCTATCTCTGCCTAAGAATAGTATTGATTCATGGACTAAATGCAAGGATGCTTTTATTGGTAGATATTATCCCCTGCTAAAATTATATCTTTGAGGAGTAGCATAATGAATTTCAAACAATTGGATAATGAGCATGTTGCACAAGCTTGGGAAAGAATGAAATCTTTGGTTAAAAATTGCCCAACCCATGGACTGACTACTTGGATGATCATCCAAACCTTTTATGCAGGACTGAATTTTTCTTCACGGAACCTATTGGATTCAGCTGCTGGAGGTACCTTTATGTCCATCACTCTTGGCGAAGCAACAAAGCTCCTTGATAATATGATGATTAATTACTCTGAATGGCACACGGAAAGAGCTCCACAAGGTAAGAAGGTAAATTCTGCCGAAGAAACCTCTTCCTTGAGTGATAAGATTGATGCTATTATGTCTATGCTTGTGAATTATGGGACTAATGTTGATCCTAATAATGTTACGTTAGCTTCATTGGTTGCTCAAGAAGAACATGTTGATGTGAACTTCATTAAAAATAATAATTTCAACAACAATGCTTACCGGAACAGTTCTAGTAACAACTATAGGCCATATCCTTATAATAATGGCAACGGCTATGGTAATTCTTATGGGAATTCTTACAACAATAATAGGAACACACCCCCTGGACTTGAAGCCATGCTTAAAGAATTTATTAGTACACAAACTGCTTTTAACAAATCTGTTGAAGAAAAGCTTGGGAAAATTGATATACTTGCTTCTAAAGTCGATAGTCTTGCTGCTGATGTTGATCTTTTGAAATTGAAAGTTATGCCTAATGAAAATCATAATAATAAGATTGTGACTACAGCAAATTCCATCCAAGTTAGAATTAATGAGAATATAAGATTGATGGCCGAATTGCGTGCTAGGTGGGAGAAAGAAGAAAATGAAAAAGAAGATAATATAGCTAAAGTTTGGACTATTACCACCACTAGTAATGCTAATGCTCCACATGTTGCTGCACCTCCTACTAATAATGGTAAAAGAATTGGTGTTGGCAATGTTTCCACTTCTAATGCAAAGCGCGAAAAACTGCCTGAAACTGCTAAAACTGCTGAAACTGCCTGTGATAAAACCGTTGAAATTTTTTCCAACATTGGGGACAATGATCCCATTGCTTTAGATTATAATGGTTTGGATTTTGATGATTGCCACATCTCTGAAGTTATAAAGTTCTTACAAAAACTTGCTAAGAGTCCTAATGCTAGTGCTATAAATTTGGCTTTCACGAAACATATTACAAATGCTCTCATAAAAGCTAGAGAAGAGAAATTAAATCGCGAAACTTCTATTCCTAGGAAGCTAGAGGATGGTTGGGAGCCCATCATTAAGATGAAGGTCAATGACTTTGATTGTAATGCTTTATGTGATCTTGGTGCAAGTATTTCCGTTATGGCTAAGAAAATCTATAATATGCTTGACTTGCCACCATTGAAAAATTGTTATTTGGATGTTAATCTTGCTGATAATTCTACAAAGAAACCTTTGGGGAGAGTTGATAATGTTCGCATTACCGTTAACAATAACCTTGTCCCCATTGATTTTGTTGTCTTGGATATTGAATGCAATGCATCTTGTCCCATTATATTGGGAAGACCTTTTCTTCGAACTGTTGGTGCTATCATTGATATGAAGGAAGGTAATATTAAATATCAATTTCCTCTCAAGAAAGGTATGGAACACTTCCCTAGAAAGAGAATGAAGTTACCTTTTGATTCTATCATTAGAACAAATTATGATGTTGATGCTTCGTCTCTTGATAATACTTGATATACACTTTCTGCGCCTAGCTGAAAGGCGTTAAAGAAAAGCGCTTATGGGAGACAACCCATGTTTTTACTACTGCACTTTTATTTTATATTTGAGTCTTGGAAGTTGTTACTACTGTAGCAATCTCTCCTTATCTTAGTTTTGTGCATTGTTGTGCCAAGTAAAGTCGTTGATAGTAAGGTTCATACTAGATTTGGATTACTGCGCAGAAACAGATTTCTTTGCTGTCACGAATCTGGGCCTAATTCTCTGTAGGTAACTCAGAAAATTATGCCAATTTACGTGAGTGATCCTCAGATATGTATGCAACTTTCATTCAATTTGAGCATTTTCATTTGAGCAAGTTTGGTGCCTCTTAGAAATTCGTCTTTATGAACTGTTATGTTTTGACAGATTCTGCCTTTTATTTCGCATTGCCTGTTTTGCTATGCTTGATGGATTTTTCGATTCCATTAACTTTCAGTAGCTTTGTGCAATGTCCAGAAGTGTTAAGAATGATTATGTCACCTCTGAACATGTAAATTTTAATTGTGCACTAACCCTCTAATGAGTTGTTTTGAGTTTGGTGTGGAGGAAGTTTTCAAGGATCAAGAGAGGGAGATGATACAATATGATCAAGGAGAGTGAAAGCTCTAAGCTTGGGGATGCCCCGGTGGTTCACCCCTACATATTTCAAGAAGACTCAAGCGTCTAAGCTTGGGGATTCCCAAGGCATCCCCTTCTTCATCGACAACATTATCAGGTTCCTCTAGTGAAACTATATTTTTATTCCATCACATCTTATGTACTTTGCTTGGAGCGTCGGTTTGTTTTTATTTTTGTTTTGTTTGAATAAAATAGATCCTAGCATTCATTGTGTGGGAGAGAGACACGCTCCGCTGTTGCATATGGACAAATATGTCCTTAGGCTTTACTCATAATATTCATGGCGAAGGTTGAATCTTCTTCGTTAATTTGTTATATGGTTGGAAACGGGAAATGCTACATGTAGTAATTGGTAGAATGTATTGAATAATTTGATACTTGGCAATTGTTGTGCTCATGTTTAAGCTCTTGCATCATATACTTTGCACCTATTAATGAAGAAATACATAGAGCTTGCTAAAATTTGGTTTGCATAATTGGTCTCTCTAAGGTCTAGATAATTTCTAGTAAAGTGTTTGAACAACAAGGAAGACGGTGTAGAGTCTTATAATGTTTACAATGTGTCTTTTATGTGAGTTTTGCTGCACCGGTTCGTCCTTGTGTTTGTTTCAAATAGCCTTGCTAGCCTAAGCCTTGTATCGAGAGGGAATACTTCTCATGCATCCAAAATCCTTGAGCCAACCACTATGCCATTTGTGTCCACCATACCTACCTACTACATGGTATTTCTCCGCCATTCCAAAGTAAATTGCTCGAGTGCTACCTTTAAATTTCTATTATTCACCTTTGCAATATATAGCTCATGGGACAAATAGCCTAAAAACTATTGTGGTATTGAATATGTACTTATGCACTTTATCTCTTATTAAGTTGCTTGTTGTGCGATTACCATGTTCCTGGGGACGCCATCAACTACTCTTTGTTGAATATCATGTGAGTTGCTATGCATGTCTGTCTTGTCTGAAGTAAGGGCGATTTACCATGAGTTGAATGGTTAGAGCATGCATAATGTTAGATAAGAACATTGGGCCGCTAACTAAAGCCATGATCCATGGTGGAAGTTTCAGTTTTGGACAAATATCCTCAATCTCATATGAGAAAATTAATAATTGTTGAATGCTTATGCATAAAAGAGGAGTCCATTATCTGTTGTCTATGTTGTCCCGGTATGGATGTCTAAGTTGAGAATAATCAATAGCGAGAAATCCAATGCGAGCTTTCTCCTTAGACCTTTGTACAGGTGGCATAGAGGTACCCCTTTGTGACACTTGGTTAAAACATATGCATTGCGATGATAATCCAGGTAATCCGAGCTAATTAGGACAAGGTGCGGGCACTATTAGTATACTATGCATGAGGCTTGCAACTTGTAGGATATAATTTACATAACACATATACTTTATTACTACCGTTGACAAAATTGTTTCTTGTTTTCAAAATCAAAGCTCTAGCACAAATATAGCAATTGATGCTTCCCTCTGTGAAGGGCCATTCTTTTACTTTTATGTTGAGTCAGTTCACCTATTTCTCTCCCATCTCAAGAAGCAAACACTTGTGTGAACTGTGCATTGATTCCTGCATATTTGCATATTGCACTTGTTATATTACTTTACATTGACAACTATCAATAAGATATACATGTTATAAGTTGAAAGCAACCGCTAAAACTTAATCTTCCTTTGTGTTGCTTCAATACCTTTACTTTGAATTATTGCTTTATGAGTTAACTCTTATGCAAGACTTATTGATGCTTGTCTTGAAGTACTATTCATGAAAAGTCTTTGCTTTATGATTCATTTGTTTACTCATTGCATTACCATTGTTTTGATCGCTGCATTCATTACATATGCTTACAATAGTATGATCAAGGTTATGATGGCATGTCACTCCAGAAATTATCTTTGTTATCGTTTACCTGCTCGGGACGAGCAGAAACTAAGCTTGGGGATGCTGATACGTCTCCGACATATCGATAATTTCTTATGTTCCATGCCACATTATTGATGATATTGACACGCGTACAGCACGCGTCCGTTGGGAACCCCAAGAGGAAGGTGTGATGCGTACAGCGGCAAGTTTTCCCTCAGTATGAAACCAAGGTTTATCAAACCAGTAGGAGCCAAGAAGCACGTTGAAGGTTGATGGCGGCGGGATGTAGTGCGGCGCAACACCAGGGATTCCGGCGCCAATGTGGAACCTGCACAACACAACCAAAGTACTTTGCCCCAACGAAACAGTGAGGTTGTCAATCTCACCGGCTTGCTGTAACAAAGGATTAGATGTATAGTGTGGATGATGATTGTTTGCAGAGAACAGTAGAACAATTGCAGTAGATTGTATTTCAGATGTAAAGAATGGACCGGGGTCCACAGTTCACTAGAGGTGTCTCTCCCATAAGATAAATAGCATGTTGGGTGAACAAATTACAGTTGGGCAATTGACAAATAGAGAGGGCATGACCATGCACATACATGATATGATGAGTATTGTGAGATTTAATTGGGCATTACGACAAAGTACATAGACCGCTATCCAGCATGCATCTATGCGTAAAAAGTCCACCTTCAGGTTATCATCCGAACCCCTTCCAGTATTAAGTTGCTAACAACAGACAATTGCATTAAGTATGGTGCGTAATGTAATCAATAACTACATCCTCGGACATAGCATCAATGTTTTATCCCTAGTGGCAACAGCACATCCATAATCTTAGAGGTTTCTCTCACTCCCCCAGATTCACGGAGACATGAACCCACTATCGAGCATAAATACTCCCTCTTGGAGTTACAAGCATCAACTTGGCCAAAGCATCTACTAGTAACGGAGAGCATGCAAGATCATAAACAACACATAGATTGATAATCAACATAACATAGTATTCTCTATCCATCGGATCCCAACAAACACAACATATAGCATTACAGATAGATGATCTTGATCATGTTAGGCAGCTCACAAGATCCGACAATGAAGCATAATGAGGAGAAGACAACCATCTAGCTACTGCTATGGACCCATAGTCCAGGGGTAGACTACTCACTCATCACTCCGGAGGCGACCATGGCGGTGTAGAGTCCTCCGGGAGATGAATCCCCTCTCCAGCAGGGTGCCGGAGGCGATCTCCTGAATCCCCCGAGATGGGATTGGCGGCGGCGGCGTCTCTGGAAGGTTTTCCGTATCGTGGCTCTCGGTACTGGGGGTTTCGCGACGAAGGCTATTTGTAGGCGGAAGGGCAGGTCAAGGGGCGTCACGAGGGGCTCAGATGACAGGGTGGCGCGGCCAGGGCTTGGGCCACGCCGCCCTATCACCTGGCCGCCTCGTGGCCCCACTTCGTTAGCTCTCCGGTCTTCTGGAAGCTTCGTGTGAAAATAGGCCCCTGGGCGTTGATTTCGTCCAATTCCGAGAATATTTCCTTACTAGGATTTCTGAAACCAAAAACAGCAGAAAACAGCAACTGGCTCTTCGGCATCTCGTTAATAGGTTAGTTCCAGAAAATGCATAAATATGATGTAAAGTATGCATAAAACATGTAGATATCATCAATAATGTGGCATGGAACATAAGAAATTATCGATACGTCGGAGACGTATCAACATCCCCAAGCTTAGTTTCTGCTCGTCCCGAGCAGGTAAACGATAACAAAGATAATTTCTGGAGTGACATGCCATCATAACCTCGATCATACTATTGTAAGCATATGTAATGAATGCAGTGATCAAAACAATGTAAATGACATGAGTAAACAAATAAATCATATATCAAAGACTTTTCATGAATAGTACTTCAAGACAAGCATCAATAAGTCTTGCATAAGAGTTAACTCATAAAGCAATAATTCAAAGTAAAGGCATTGAAGCAACACAAAGGAAGATGAAGTTTCAGCGGTTGCTTTCAACTTATAACATGTATATCTCATGGATATTGTCAATGTAAAGTAATATAACAAGTGCAATATGCAAGTATGTAGGAATCAATGCATAGTTCACACAAGTGTTTGCTTCTTGAGGTGGAGAGAGATAGGTGAACTGACTCAACAATAAAAGTAAAAGAAAGGTCCTTCAAAGAGGAAAGCATCGATTGCTATATTTGTGCTAGAGCTTTGGTTTTGAAAACAAGAAACAATTTTGTCAACGGTAGTAATAAAGCATATGTGTTATGTAAATTATATCTTACAAGTTGCAAGCCTCATGCATAGTATACTAATAGTGCCTGCACCTTGTCCTAATTAGCTCGGATTACCTGGATTATCATCGCAATGCACATGTTTTAACCAAGTGTCACAAAGGGGTACCTCTATGCCGCCTGTACAAAGGTCTAAGGAGAAAGCTCGCATTGGATTTCTCGCTATTGATTATTCTCAACTTAGACATCCATACCAGGACAACATAGACAACAGATAATGGACTCCTCTTTAATGCATAAGCATGTAGCAACAATTAATTTTCTCATATGAGATTGAGGATATATGTCCAAAACTGAAACTTCCACCATGGATCATGGCTTTAGTTAGCGGCCCAATGTTCTTCTCTAACATTATGCAATGCTCTAACCATTTTAGTGGTAAATCTCCCTTACTTCAGACAAGACGAACATGCATAGCAACTCACATGATATTCAACAAAGAGTAGTTGATGGCGTCCCCAGGAACATGGTTATCGCACAACAAGCAACTTAATAAGAGATAAAGTGCATAAGTACATATTCAATACCACAATAGTTTTTAGGCTATTTGTCCCATGAGCTATATATTGTAAAGGTAGAGGATAGAAATTTTAAAGGTAGCACTCAAGCAATTTACTTTGGAATGGCAGAGAAATACCATGTAGTAGGTAGGTATGGTGGACACAAATGGCATAGTGGTTGGCTCAAGGATTTGGATGCATGAGAAGTATTCCCTCTCGATACAAGGTTTAGGCTAGCAAGGCTATTTGAAACAAACACAAGGATGAAGCGGTGCAGCAAAACTCACATAAAAGACATATTGTAAATATTATAAGACTCTACACCGTCTTCCTTATTGTTCAAACTCAATACTAGAAATTATCTAGACTTTTAGAGAGACCAAATATGCAAACCAAATTTTAGCATGCTCTATGTATTTCTTCATTAATAGGTGCAAAGTACATGATGCAAGAGCTTAAACATGAGCACAACAATTGCCAAGTATCACATTACCCAAGACATTTTAGCAAATTACTACATGTATCATTTTCCAATTCCAACCATATAACAATTTAACGAAGAAGAAACTTCGCCATGAATACTATGAGTAAAGCCTAAGGACATACTTGTCCATATGCAATAGCGGAGCGTGTCTCTCTCCCACACAATGAATGCTAGGATCCATTTTATTCAAACAAAACAAAAACAAACCGACGCTCCAAGCAAAGCACATAAGATGTGATGGAATAAAAATATAGTTTCAGGGGAGGAACCTGATAATGTTATCGATGAAGAAGGGGATGCCTTGGGCATCCCCAAGCTTAGACGCTTGAGTCTTCTTGATATATGCAGGGGTGAACCACCGGGACATCCCCAAGCTTAGAGCTTTCACTCTCCTTGATCATGTTGTATCATCTCCCTCTCTTGATCCTTGAAAACTTCCTCCACACCAAACTCAAAACAACTCATTAGAGAGTTAGTGCACAATCAAAATATACATGTTCAGAGGTGACATAATCATTCTTAACACTTCTGGACATTGCACAAAGCTACTGAAAGTCAATGGAATCGAAATATCCATCAAACATAGCAAAACAGGCAATGCGAAATAAAAGGCAGAATCTGTCAAAACAGAACAGTTCGTAAAGACGAATTTTATTGAGGCACCAGACTTGCTCAAATGAAAACGCTCAAATTTAATGAAAGTTGCGTATATATCTGAGGATCACTCACGTAAATTGGCATAATTTTCTGAGTTACCTACAGATAGTTTTTCCCAGATTCGTGACAGCAAAGAAATCTGTTTCTGCGCAGTAATCCAAATCTAGTATGAACCTTACTATCAACGACTTTACTTGGCACAACAATGCACAAAACTAAGATAAGGAGAGGTTGCTACAGTAGTAAACAACTTCCAAGACACAAATATAAAATAAAGGTACTGTAGTAAAAAACATGGGTTGTCTCCCATAAGCGCTTTTCTTTAACGCCTTTCAGCTAGGCGCAGAAAGTGTATATCAAGTGTTATCAAAAGATGAAGCATCAACATCATTTTCAAAATTTATCCCATTAGGTGTGTTAGATGCTCCCTTATCTATAGTGGTTTTAAGAGCTTTATCAATTTTAGGCCTATAATAGCTTTTTGGTTTAGGCCCCTTAGAGACATACATGAACTTTTGCTCCTTACCCACATAAGCTTTCTCTCTAAATTTTATAGATGAAAATGTTGAACCCAATGTTCCCATAGCCTCTTCAAGTTCACTAATCCTTTGGGTTTGATTATCATGAATAGCACAGGATTCCAAAATGGCAATTTTCTCATTAATTCTACCTAGAGATTTATCAAGTTTATCAGTGCTATCAAGTAATGCTCCCAAAGTACTATCAATACTTGGAAGGTTTTGTTCTATGGTTTCCAACTTTTTCATGACATCTTCAAGAGAGGTTTCAATTTTAACTTCATTAACAGATGGTATTCCAAATAAACTCTCAATAATGCAACTAGCTTCTAAGGCAGGAGTACTTAGGAAGTTACCTCCCGCGAGACAATCAAGAACATACCTATTCCAGCTAGAGATACCAACATAAAAAATTCCTGAGTAAAATAGTGGTGGAGTGTTTCTTAGTGCACCTATTATGGGCATTACTAATTCTATACCAAGCATCTCTTAAACATTCTCCCCCTTGTTGCTTAAACGAACGAACTTCAACTTCAGGATTACTCATTTTAGCAATAGTAAATAAAGCAAACTAGATAAAGTAAATGCAAGTAACTAATTTTTTTGTGTTTTTAATATAGCAAACAAGATAGCAAATAAAGTAAAACTAGCAACTAATTTTTTTGTATTTTGATTTAGTGCAGCAAACAAAGTAGTAAATAAAATAAAGCAAGAAAAAAACAAAGTAAAGAGATTTGGATGTGCAGACTCCCCTTGAAGCGTGTCTTGGTCTCCCCGGCAACGGCGCCAGAAAATCTGCTTGACACGCGTACAGCACGCGTCCGTTGGGAACCCCAAGAGGAAGGTGTGATGCGTACAGCGGCAAGTTTTCCCTCAGTATGAAAGCATGGTTTATCGAACCAGTAGGAGCCAAGAAGCACGTTGAAGGTTGATGGCGGCGGGATGTAGTGCGGCGCAACACCAGGGATTCCGGCGCCAACGTGGAACCTGCACAACACAACCAAAGTACTTTGCCCCAACGAAACAGTGAGGTTGTCAATCTCACCGGCTTGCTGTAACAAAGGATTAGATGTATAGTGTGGATGATGATTGTTTGCAGAGAACACTAGAACAGTTGCAGTAGATTGTATTTCAGATGTAAAGAATGGACCGGGGTCCACAGTTCACTAGAGGTGTCTCTCCCATAAGATAAATAGCATGTTGGGTGAACAAATTACAGTTGGGCAATTGACAAATAGAGAGGGCATGACCATGCACATACATGATATGATGAGTATTGTGAGATTTAATTGGGCATTACGACAAAGTACATAGACCGCTATCCAGCATGCATCTATGCCTAAAAAGTCCACCTTCAGGTTATCATCCGAACCCCTTCCAGTATTAAGTTGCTAACAACAGACAATTGCATTAAGTATGGTGCGTAATATAATCAATAACTACATCCTCAGACATAGCATCAATGTTTTATCCCTAGTGGCAACAACACATCCATAATCTTAGAGGTTTCTCTCACTCCCCCAGATTCACGGAGACATGAACCCACTATCGAGCATAAATACTCCCTCTTGGAGTTACAAGCATCAACTTGGCCAAAGCAACTACTAGTAATGGAGAGCATGCAAGATCATAAACAACACATAGATTGATAATCAACATAACATAGTATTCTCTATCCATCGGATCCCAACAAACACAACATATAGCATTACAGATAGATGATCTTGATCATGTTAGGCAGCTCACAAGATCCGACAATGAAGCATAATGAGGAGAAGACAACCATCTAGCTACTGCTATGGACCCATAGTCCAGGGGTAGACTACTCACTCATAACTCCGGAGGCGACCATGGCGGTGTAGAGTCCTCCGGGAGATGAATCCCCTCTCCGGCAGGGTGCCGGAGGCGATCTCCTGAATTCCCCGAGATGGGATTGGCGGCGGCGGCGTCTCTGGAAGGTTTTCCGTATCGTGGCTCTCGGTACTGGGGGTTTCGTGGCGAAGGCTATTTGTAGGCGGAAGGGCAGGTCAAGGGGCGTCACGAGGGGCCCAGATGACAGGGTGGCGCGGCCAGGGCTTGGGCCACGCCGCCCTATCACCTGGCCGCCTCGTGGCCCCACTTCGTTAGCTCTCCGGTCTTCTGGAAGCTTCGTGTGAAAATAGGCTGGCGTTGATTTCGTCAATTCGAGAATATTTCCTTACTAGGATTTACGAAACCAAAAACAGCAGAAAACAAGAATCGGCTCTTCGGCATCTCGTTAATAGGTTAGTTCCAGAAAATGCATAAATATGATGTAAAGTATGCATAAAACATGTAGATATCATCAATAATGTGGCATGGAACATAAGAAATTATCGATACGTCGGAGACGTATCAGATATCTACATGTTTTATGCATACTTTATGTCATATTTATGCATTTTCCGGCACTAACCTATTAACGAGATGCCGAAGAGCCAGTTGCTGTTTTCTGCTGTTTTTGGTTTCAGAAATCCTAGTAAGGAAATATTCTCGGAATTGGACGAAATCAACGCCCAGGGGCCTATTTTCACACGAAGCTTCCAGAAGACCGAAGATGATACGAAGTGAGGCCACGAGGTGGCCAAACAATAGGGCGGCGCGGCCTGGGCCTTGGCCGCGCCGGCCTACTGTGTGGGGCCCTCGTGTGGCCCCCTGACCTATCTCCTCCGCCTACTTATAGCCTTCGTCGCGAAACCCCCAGTACCGAGAGCCAAGATACGGAAAACCTTCCAGAGACGCCGCCGCCGCCAATCCCATCTCGGGGGATTCAGGAGATCGCCTCCGGCACCCTGCCGGAGAGGGGAATCATCTCCCGGAGGACTCTTCACCGCCATGGTCGCCTCCGGAGTGATGAGTGAGTAGTTCACCCCTGGACTATGGGTCCATAGCAGTAGCTAGATGGTCGTCTTCTCCTAATTATGCTTCATTGTCGGATCTTGTGAGCTGCCTAACATGATCAAGATCATCTATCTGTAATGCTATATGTTGTGTTTGTTGGGATCCGATGGATAGAGAATACTATGCTATGTTGATTATCAATCTATTACCTATGTGTTGTTTATGATCTTGCACGCTCTCCGTTATTAGTAGAGGCTCTGGCCAAGTTTTTACTGTTAACTCCAAGAGGGAGTATTTATGCTCGATAGTGGGTTCATGCCTCCATTAAATCTGGGACAGTGACAGAAAGTTCTAAGGTTGTGGATGTTCTGTTGCCACTAGGGATAAAAGATTGATGCTATGTCCGAGGATGTAGTTATTGATTACATTACGCACCATACTTAATGCAATTGTCTGTTGTTTTCAACTTAATACTGGAAGGGGTTCGGATGATAACCTGAAGGTGGACTTTTTAGGCATAGATGCATGCTGGATAGCGGTCTATGTACTTTGTCGTAATGCCCAATTAAATCTCACAATATTCATCATATCATGTATGTGCATTGTCATGCCCTCTCTATTTGTCAATTGCCCAACTGTAATTTGTTCACCCAACATGCTATTTATCTTATGGGAGAGACACCTCTAATGAACTGTGGACCCCGGTCCATTCTTTTAATCGAATACAATCTACTGCAATACTTGTTCTACTGTTTTCTGCAAACAATCATCATCCACACTATACATCTAATCCTTTGTTACAGCAAGCCGGTGAGATTGACAACATCACTGTTTCGTTGGGGCAAAGTACTTTGGTTGTGTTGTGCAGGTTCCACGTTGGCGCCGGAATCCCTGGTGTTGCGCCGCACTATATCTCGCCGCCATCAACCTTCAACGTGCTTCTTGGCTCCTACTGGTCGATAAACCTTGGTTTCTTACTGAGAGAAAACTTGCCGTTGTACGCATCACACCTTCCTCTTGGGGTTCCCAACGGACGCGTGCTGTACGCGTATCAGCTGTTGATCCTGAAGGATGAAGTCCGGCTCAGGAGAAGGGAGCCAGATCCGACCGACCTCAGGAGGAACCCGGATCCACGAAGGCCCATTAGGAACCCGGATCCGGTACGACGTACAGAGGGAGGCGGATCCTTGACGTGCACGGCAAGATATTGTACCGTAGTTAGGCAACCTGTATCCGGCTAGGACTCTTCATGTAAACCCTAGATCCGTGCGCCTTTATAAGCCGGATCCCGGGAGCCCTAGAGGCACAACCACAACACAGTGTAACATCGCGAAAGCGCCTAGATAATTCCAGACAAGCAGCAGTAGGCCCTGTCATCGTGCAGGTGTTCCGAAGCTGGGTAAATCGCGTACCACCGCCCCGTGTGCACTCCGCCCTATGGCCCCTACTTCTTCTCCCCCTCATGAGGATCCCTCTTCCAGGATACCGTCGATTAGGCAACGACAGTTGGCGCCCACCGTGGGGCCTGCGGCGTCTGGAGGCCGGAACCGGGAGGGTTCCGCCATCGGAAGCTACGACGACACCATCGCTGTGGGGCGCGTCCTTTACGCCGGAAATCTGCCTTTCGTCCCTCCGGATGAGTGCTGGATTCCGGCTAAGACAAACCCCGTCAAGCTCTCCATCGTCCCAGTTGGCGGCATACACATCTTCATCGGGGAAACCGTCGATTCCGACGGAAACCCACTGGTAAGTAACGCTGACGCGACCGCCGCTGAGCTGGACGCAGTCGCGAAGATCCGATCTGAGATGCAGGAGCTTCCCAAGGAAGATTCCACCTTGGATCTGGAAATTTCAAAGCCCACCCAATCCGCCCCTGTGCAGGAAATAACGGTGGAAGACCAATGCAGATCCGCCTGGGTCTCCCAGGTGTTAGAGAAGCAAAGGTGTCACTTCGTACACTTCTTGGCCCATACCGTCGGAACCGCCCCTCAAGAAGCCGGAGCTGGTCCCGAGTAGGTCGAGGTACCGGAAAACAACGCTGCTCCGGATCAGGATGAGCCTGTCGGAGAAAGCGGAACACCCGGCTGAAGAGTCGATTTTGGGTAACCTAAGCCCAATTTCCGGGGATACCCCTTCCATGGATACTGAAGAGTTC
Organism: Lolium perenne; assembly: GCF_019359855.2. Classification (NCBI taxonomy): domain Eukaryota; kingdom Viridiplantae; phylum Streptophyta; class Magnoliopsida; order Poales; family Poaceae; genus Lolium; species Lolium perenne. The sequence continues at coordinate 120,584,354 of NC_067250.2, read as the reverse complement.
AACCGCAAGCTAGGGGAATACGGATACGGTGATCAGCCTGAGGTTGAATCCGCCCAGCCTAAGCAGGTTCTCGCAACCTTGGCGGCGCTGGATCAACGCGAATCAGAAGATGAAAACACCCACTCCGACCCCCAGCCATCCCGTCAAGGATCTCCAATGTCGCGGGAACGTCTGCATAGGGAATTCTTGTCCCCTGAGGAGATGGTTGAACAAGCAGGCATGGACTCAATCTACCTCTCAGATATCCTCAACAAACCCATTACTCCCGAAGACGCGGAAGCTCTAGAAGCAAAAAGACTGGAGATGCTGGCCACAGCCAAGAAATTTGCCGAAACAGCAGCCGCAATGCTCGACGAGAGGAAGGAAGCCGCGATTTTCGTCGAAGGCTTCATCCAGCGCGAGCAGGAGGTAGACGAAGGACTGGTGAAGGTCAAGGAACTCCGGAAACATTGGGAGGACAAGATCGTTGAGGCTCAACAGGAGGTCGAAAAAATCCGGCGAGAAAATATAGCTCCCCGTAAGATCACCTTCGCGACTCCGACCGAGCAGCAGCCGTACGCCACTCCGAAGGACAATATGAAGAAGGCTGCGGAGATCTTGAAGAAGAAGGACAAGGAGATTGACATCAACTACGTCCGTACGCTTGTGGCTTCAGCAATGAAGCAGCAAAGCAAGGTAGACACTTCGCGCAAGTTGGAATCCAACCCGGAGCACTGCATCTCCACCGCGCAGAAGGATGCCTACGACAATCACCATCGTGATGACAAATCGCGAACCGGATCCTCGGAACGCAGAAGGAAAACCAGAGAACACCCAAATCCAATCCCTGTACCATCAAAGACGCCTCCGTCAGGTCCAAGAAATGGAAAGGATGCAATGTACTCTGGTAAGGACAAGTACCGCAATCCCTCTCCTCCGCCTAACGGATACCCGCGTCCCCCTCGCCGCCGTAGTCCAGCCGGAAACACCAGGCCCCATGGGCCTGGCGGAATCAACATCCGCGACAACGTGCTGCCCTCAAGAAACAGGAACAGGGAGCGAACGCCGGAACCCCACCGGAGCCAGATCAACGATCGCGAGCCCGAGCCCAGGAGGAGTCGGAACGAAGAACGCGACCCGGAGCCCCGCAGGAGCCGGAACGGCCATGGTAGCCAGCGCCACGGCGAAGGCAGCCATCGAAGCCGGAGCCAGCACCGCGAAGAGCGAGGAGAGTCAGATGGCGGAAGCAAAAGGTCAGATCGGCCCCCTCGCAGGTCTCCCTCTCCACCACCTAGCGGTGGAGGCGGAGGTGGAGGCGGAGGCGGTGGCCGGAGATCTCGCTCGCGCTCAAAATCCCCCCGCCACGGCTCGCGTGACACGCGGGAACGCCTTAACGAATACAGAACTGACTACATCGGCCCGAAGTGCTTTGGCAGGATGATTCGAGAGGAACCAAAGCCAAGGATGAACCTCAAGCTACCCGGAAACCTGAAGCATTATGATGGCACGGAAAGGGCGGACACCTGGATTGAGGATTACTACAATGCAGTAACCTTCGCCGGAGGAACCCCTAATATCGCCTGCCGCATGCTTCAGCTGTACCTTGTAGGTCCAGCCCGGATCTGGCTCAGCGACCTCGAGAAGAACTCCATCTTTTGCTGGTTTGACCTGAAGAAGGCCTTCGAGAAACACTTCAGGGGCACCTACAAAAGACCTGCCGCAGCAAGCGACCTACAAGCGTGTATTCAGAAGAAGGGAGAAACCTCAAGACACTTCCTCACGTGATGGTTGGCATGCAGGAACGAGTGCGAAAATGTTGACCACACCACTGCTATGTACGCCTTTATTGGTGGACTGCAGAGAGGAGGATTGCTGAGGCATAAGCTCACCTGTTTGGCTAACACAAATAAACTGACTTTGGATGACATGATCTCCATCGCCAGTGATCATACTAACGCCGCCGACGACGCAGGCGGAGATCTCGCAGCTACAACAATCCCCCTACACTAACAAAAGAAGAACCGTGACAACGGTAACAATAGCGGCAACAAGCGGAAGAACCCCTCTGATGACCAGAAGAGTGGCGGATCCGAGATGGTCGCCATAGCGTTCCAACGCGGAGGTCAAGGAGGCGGAAGAGGACGCGGCCGTGGAGGCGGAGCCGGCAGGGGCCAGCAGCATGGCACTGAAGTCACAGCTGCCGGATCCCGCGCCCCGCAAACCTATGAGGAGTACAGAGACATGCCCTACCTGGCCCATCTGGATCCGGCTACGGGGAAGTCCACTCACACAAACCGCAACTGCAAGTGGGTCAATGATCTGAAAAATGACCCGGAAGCAGGATACAAGCGAGCCCGGAAGCACCGCCCACGCGGCAAAGGCGGCAAGGGCAAGAACAAGGACAAAGAGGAGGACAGTTCCGAGGCGATGGACGAGGATGATAACTCACCGGATCCCAAGGCGGGATCCGTAGGTAAATCCAACCCCTTCGAGAAAAAGAGTGTGGGCGCGTACCACACCTTCCTCGGAACCCCAACAGTCTGCGCTACCAAGTCAGCTATCCGGATCCTGAACGCCACAGTTCCGGCTGTACCGCAGTATGTCAGGTGGTCGGAAGTACCGTGCACATTTGATAGGGAGGATCACCCTACCATTGTGCCAAAAGAGTGCTACGCCTTGGTTGTAAGTCCCCGCATAGACGGGTATGACTTCTCCAAGTGCCTCATGGATGGCGGAGCCAGCTTGAACATCATGTACCTGGAGACTCTGGAGCGGATGAACCTTACCAAGGAATAGCTCAAACACAGCAACACTGAGTTTCACGGCGTGGTTCCGGGTAAAAAGGTGAATTCCCTCGGCAGCATCACACTTCCCGTGCCCTTCGGCGATGTTCACAATTTCCGCGAAGAGAGGATAACGTTTGAAGTTGTGCCCTTCAAGAGCTCCTACCACGTCATCTTCGGCAGGCCCACCTACCACAAGTTTCACACAAGAGCGTGCTACATCTACAACAAGCTCAAGATTCCGGGTCCCAATGGTATGATCACCATATCCGGAGACTACAAAAAGTCTCATGAGTGCGAGTTGGGCGAAGCCGCCTTCACAGAGTCTGTGATATCTGGAGAGGAGCTGAAAGGCTACAGAGCCGCGGTGGATCCGACTGAAATGCAGACCACCAAGAAGCAGATCTCCGAGCATAAAAATTCCTTCAAGGTCGCGATAGAGACCAAGAAAGTCAGCTTCAAGGAAGGAGACGATTCCAAGCAGGTCTCAGTCGGAGCCAACATGGACCCCAAATAGGAAGACGCGCTCGTCGAGTTCCTACGCGCTAACATGGATATCTTCGTGTGGCAGCCTTCTGACATGTCCGGAGTACCAAGGGAACTCGTCGAGCACTACCTCAACATAAACCCGGGGGCTAAACCGGTGAAGCAAGCTATGCGACGCTTTGGAGATAAGAAGCGCCGCGCCATAGGAATGGAATTAGCAAAGTTACTAGAGGTAGGTTTTGTAATAGAAGTTATCCACACTAATTGGGTCGCAAATCCCGTCCTTGTACCCAAAAAGAATTCTGAAACACTAAGAATGTGCATCGATTACTCTGGCTTGAACAAACATTGCCCGAAAGATCCGTTTCCCCTGCCGCGCATTGACCAAGTCATTGATTCGACGACAGGGGCGGAACTTCTGTGTTTTCTTGATGCGTATTCCGGGTATCATCAGATCCGGATGCAAGAGTCCGACCAAAAGGCGACCTCGTTCATCACCCCATTTGGCACTTACTGCTATGTTACTATGCCTTTTGGCTTAAAAAATGCAGGTGCCACCTATCAGCGCACGATGCAACGGTACCTGAAGGACCAAATTGGCCGGAACGTGCACGCCTACGTCGACGACATCGCGGTCATGACCCGGAAAGGATCCGACTTGATCAGCGACCTTACAGAAACCTTTGAAAACATCCGACGGTACAAGATGATGTTGAATCCGCTGAAGTGCGTCTTTGGCGTACCAGCTGGAAAACTCCTTGGCTTCATTGTCTCTAATAGGGGCATTGAAGTTAACCCGGAGAAAATCAAGGCAATCCTGTGCATCAAAAGGCCAACTTGTCTCAAAGATGTGCAACGACTAACTGGTTGCGTCGCAGCAATCAGCAGGTTCGTCAGCCGTCTTGGCGAGAAGGCGCTACCCCTGTACAAGTGATACGTCCAAAACGTATCTACTTTCCCGAACACTTTTGCTATTGTTTTGCCTCTAATTTGTGTATTTTGGATGCAACTAACACGGACTAACGCTGTTTTCAGCAGAACTGCTCTGGTGTCTCGTTTTTGTGCAGAAATCCAACTTTCAGGAAAATCCTCGGAATTTATGCAGAAGGCCCTATTTTCACAGAATATTGGCGGAGCCAGAAGGACAAGCCAGGTGGAGGCCCGAGGGCCCCACACCATAGGCCGACGCGGCCCAGGAGGGGCCCGCGCGGCCCTATGGTGTGGCGGCCTCGGCCGGCCTCCGACGCCCTCCTTCGGACTACTTATTGCCTTCGACCTAAAAATGCACGGAGAGAAGTGGAAGTCACGAGAAAGCCTCCAGAACGCCGCCACATCGCGAAACTCCGTCTCGGGAGCCAGAAGTCTCCGTTCTGGCACTCCGCCGGGACGGGGAATTGGAGGAGATCATCGCCATCATCACCACCGACGCCTCTCCATCAACCAGCCATGTTTCCCCCATCCATGTGTGAGTAATTCCCCCGCTGTAGGCCGAAGGGGATGGTAGGGATTGGATGAGATTGGTCATGTAATAGCATAAGATTGTTAGGGCATAGTGCCTAGTGTCCGTAATTGGTACTTTGATGATATTGTTGCAACTTGTTATGCTTAATGCTTGTCACTAGGGCCCGAGTGCCATGATCTCAGATATGAACATGTTATTGTTTCATCATGATATTCATTGTTTATGGTCTTACCTGCAAGTTGTATACACATGTCGCTGTCCGGAACCAATGGCCCCGAAGTGATAGAAATCGGGACAACCGGAGGGGATGGTAGTGATGTGAGGATCACATGTGTTCACGGAGTGTTAATGCTTTGCTCCGGTACTCTATTAAAAGGAGTACCTTAATATCCAGTAGATTCCCTTGAGGCCCGGCTGCCACCGGCTGGTAGGACAAAAGATGTTGTGCAAGTTTCTCATTGCGAGCACGTACGACTATAATTGGAACACATGCCTATTGATTGCTTTGTACTTGGACACCGTTTTATTATTATCTGCAAATGCCATGCTATGATTGTTACATGAGTTTCTCTCACTACAAGAGATGGGGGATTTGTTGACGAAAACCCTGGTGACAAAAATGCATACCGTCATGGATGTGTCCTTATAGGTGACGAATTCATCTTTCGTCAAGCATTTAAGGTAATGCTTGACGGTATGATTTTTCGTCAACAAAAAATCGTCACCCATTACCCAAGCGGGAAGGGCTTCCATCGTGTCTGTTAATAGGTGACGAAATCAAAGATCGTGGTGACAAAATAATACTAAGTTACTTTATTAAATGTTATTAGTTTTATATATCATGCGTGACCCACTTGTCAGGAACATATTTAATTAAGTAAAAATTGTGGTTTGGAAGAATCGAACAAGGGCTTTGGCGTGACCGACGCGGAGTCTTACCGCTAAGGTAGATATGGAATTTTGATCTGGATCCGTAACTAGTCTATTCTACATATTTATTTCAATGGTGTGATCTAGATGTTACGACATAATAATTCCCTTATTAATATTTATGTCGGCCGAGGGTGCCTCGTTTAAGTCGCGCCGCTAGCAGACACGGCCTATATAGGTGCTCTTGCTAACAGTCGAATCGACTAGGGTTCTCGTCGAGGTGAGAAGAATTCCGTGAAGGCTCCATTGTGGTGGCGGCGAGACGCATCATCGGTGAGTTCTCCTGATTGTTCGTTAGGTCTAGATTTTTTAATCAGTTGTCAAGATCTGTTCTGAAGAACGTTGGCATGTTCTTAACTGAATAGTAGGCAATGGATCGAAGTTGGATAACTGATGGCACCAAGAAGTTCACAACAAAGTACATGGCAGGTGTTAGGGATTTCATCAAGTTTGCGCGAGAACACTTGGACAATACAGATGAACCAATCTTGTGCCCTTGCAAGGACTGCCTAAATCTGATACGTCAGGATATAAAAACAGTCGAGGATCACTGCAATTGTTCAGGTATGTCCATGACGTATACAAGATGGACTAGACATGGGGAAGGTTTTAGTGATGACGAAGGGCGGGATAGAAACGATGATGGTGCGTATGATAGTGACAACGATGAAGAGGAAGACAATGGTGATTGTTATGTTGATGATTCGTCTAGTATGATCGATGAACCGTAAGTCCTGGAAATAAAGGTCCCGACCTGCCAAATCTGTATGCTAATCTAATTGAGTCAGCGAAAAAAGAACTTTATGAGGGATGCACCTCTTTCACTAGGTTGTCGTTCATTATTAAGCTCCTTCATGTCAAATCATACAGCCGGATAACAAACAGAGGATTTGATCTCTTACTTCAGCTTTTACGTACAGCTTTGCCAGATGTGGACTTTCCCAAATCATATGCTGATGCTAAGAGTGTTCTTTCTGATGTTGGGCTTGGTTATGAGACAATTCATGCATGCAAGTTTGATTGTTCTTTATTTTGGGGAGATCACAAGGACGATACGAACTGCCATGTTTGTGGATTATCAAGATATAGAGACCCTACTGGAAAAAAGAAAATCCCTCACAAGGTGTTAAGGTACTTTCCTATAATTAAAAGGTTGCAGAGACTATTTGTTAAAAAGGAAATGTCGACACATACTAAATGGCACAAAGAGAAGAGGGTTGTTGAGCCCAGTGTACTGAGGCACCCTGCTGATGGTGAGGCATGGAAGCACTTTGATGGCAAGTTTGATTGGTTTGCTAAAGATCCTCGTAACATAAGACTAGGTTTTGCCACAGACGGCTTCAGTCCCTTTGGAAGTATGAGTAATCCTTACAGTATGTGGCCTGTTTTTGTGATTCCTTACAACTTCCCACCATGGATGTGCATGGATCAATCGAATTACATGATGGCATTGCTAATCCCCGGAAAGTATTCCCCAGGGAAAGATTTTCATGTATTTATGCAGCCACTGATAAAAGATATGATGCAGCTATGGAGTGGTGTGGAGACATTTGATGCATGCACAGAGGAATATTTCCCATTGCATGCTGCGTTTCTTTGGTCTATTCATGATTATCCTGGATATGCCACTATGTCAGGCCGAAGCACAAGAGGATTTCATGCGTGTGTGCATTGCGATGAGAATCCTTGCGCTGAACCTTTGAAAAACAAAATTGGATATATTGGGCATCGGCGATTTCTTGATAAAAATCACCCATACAGGAAAAGCAGACTTTTCAATGGTACAACTGAGACTAGAGATCCACCAAGGAAGTGCACACCCAAAGAGGTAGCTGGGAAGGTAGAAAGGGTTAAGGATTTTGAACATGGGAAAAATCCAATAAGTAGAAAGCGGAAGCGTGCAATCAGTACCCGGTGAACCAACATGGCACCTGAAAGTCAGCTTACATCATCTACCATACTGGCCAGAACTTAAGATAGCTCACAACTTAGATGTGATGCATATTGAGAAGAACATATGTGACAATATTGTTGGTACACTACTTGAACTTGAGGGCAGGAATAAGGACACTGTTAGTGCTAGAATTGATTTGAAGAAATTCAAAATGTGGAAGAAGTATTGGTTGAAGAAAATTGTGAAGGATGATGATGATGCAGCAGTAACTTATGCGAAGCCCCCTGCACCGTGGATGCTTTCGAAGGAACAGAAGAGACATTTGTGTAGGTATTTGGCAAACACTAGGTTCCCAGAGATGGTTATTGCGCAACCGGGGAAGATGTGTGAATATTGATGGTTGTAAGGTTACCGGTATGAAGACGCATGATTGCCACATACTTCGCAGCCAGTGTTGCCGGCAGGGCTCAAGGGAATAGCATCAAAGGAAATGTAAGAGGATATTGTAGAGCAAGGAAGATTTTATAGGGAGCTGTGTGCCAAAACCCAGAAAGTTGATGTCCTGAATCGATTGAAGGTTGAAATTGATGTGATCCTATGCAAACTTGAGAAGCTCTTCCCCAGCTTTTTTTTGATGTAATGGTGCACTTAGCTATTCATCTTCCTGAGGAGGCTCTTTCGAGGGGTCCTGTTCATTATGGTTGGATGTATCCAGTTGAGAGAAGATTAGGTTATCTAAAGTCTACGGTCCGTAACAAAGCAAGGCCAGAAGGTTCTATCGCAGAGAGCTACATTGTTGATGAGTGTTTGATTTTTTGCTCTAGATTTTTCAAGGATGGCACAGAAACAAGATTTAACAAAGATGATAGGAACCAAGACATACGGAGAAAACCTGATCCTGACGAGATGGAAGTATTTTCAGTTGGAGCTAAAGGTCTTGGGAAATCCATTTTGAAACATTTTGACAAGGAATTTGACAAAATGGTTTGGTATGTGCTGAACAACTGTGACGATGTAGAACGTTATATCAAGTAAGTAGTTAGCTTCACTTTAATAACTACTTCTCAATGTTGCAGACATAATTGTCCTGTATTTCATATGTGTTTTTTCTATGTTTCAGTGAATTCCGACAAGAATTGGGAGGTAGGGGTGTGCGTGACATCGAGGAGACGGTTCAGAGAGAGTTTGCAGGTTGGTTTGCAAACCATGTGAGACAGTTGGACAATGCATCAGAAGATTTGAAGTCTCTGGCTGCTGGGCCAGACCGGCGTGTAGTAGTATACGCTGGTTGCAACGTAAAGGGTGCGAGGTTTCGCACGCTTACTCGGGATAAAGACCTGAAGACTCAAAATTCGGGCGTAGCGACTAAGGGATCTTTTGGTGATGCAGATGAGACCGACTACTATGGTGTTCTGCAAGAAGTTCTTGAACTGCAGTACGGGACTAACAAACACGGTGACAGGTCCGTGTACTTGTTTCGTTGCGACTGGTTCGACCTTGCGGGCAAGGGTTCCAAGATAAAAGATGATGGTTATTTTAAAAGCGTTAACACTTCTATCCTATGGTTCAAGAATTCACCATTCATATTGGCCAGTCAAGCTGAAACATGCTTCTATTTGGAGGATACAAAGTTTGGTGATCCGTGGAAAGTGGTGCAGAAGTTCAGCCATAGACATGTGTACGACGTTCCAGAATTAGAAGATGGTAACGATGATGCATTTGTACGGAATGAAGACGCATACCAGGAGGATGAAGGTTCAGTCGACCATACATTTCATGATGTTGTCGACCTAGACGAGGAAGCAGAGGTGGAAGCAGAGGAGGATGATCATCGTGCTGCTGAAGTTGTACGTATTCATGATGCTCGTACAATTCGTGAACTAGAGAATGGGGAAGATAGTCCCAATGTTGACATGGATATGAGCGAAGATGAACTAGAGAATCAGGAAGATAGTCTCATATTGGAAGAGAACATACATGATGATGAGGGAAAAAATTCAGAAGAAGATAGTGATTTAGATTGATAGAAACATGTAATTCATACAACTATATGTTTTGTTCCAAACATTTGAAATGATCTTATTTAGATGTTTACGATCTCGAACTTGTCATTGAATTATCCAGAAGGGTTTAAGAGCAAATTAATCTAAGCAAAAATACGGACAAATATAAGAAAGCCAACATGTCGATAACATAACTTTGACAATGGTTTTAATTAATCGACACTTGACACGATTACAACCAGCAGCACGATATGACTAACTATTGTTTTAACACAAGCAAAATCGACAATCGCATAAAGAGTCTTACAACTTAATTTAAACCTAAAGGGGCTGCATAGTTGGACACACGGGCACCATGAATCACGGACTAGCTACTCCAGATCGATTTCAGGCACATGGGTAGCAAACAAGTAAACCCCTGCATTTCCCAGGTAAAGCAAGAACAACATCTTGTCACCCATCTGAAGGTGCTTTTCCTTGTCCATGAACTCCTTCCACCCACTGACGCAGAGACGACCATCGTCTGAAGAAATTGTGTAGGACGCACGCACCAAAGTACTGGGATGGCACACAATACTGATTGCACCATATTGTTCCATATCTTTAGGAACCAAACGGCTAGGGATTTTCTGTTCCAACAGTAGGGACATAGTTTAGTTAACACTTGTACATAATGTAGGTCGCAAACTTAATGAAATGATATGATCTACTGCTTACCACGTGTTTGTTGTAATTTTCGCTGTTTGTCCAATTCAGAGTATGCAGCATTGGGACAACTAGTGCTCCTTGATCATAATCTCCAGCATTGTGGTACTCAACAAGGTAGTCCAAGTTGTCCACCTGAAGAATGACGGTATGCATCATCCTCCAATTTATCATTGTTCCATCAGTACTACTGAGCGAGTCAACAATGTCACGCTTAAATGCGGGACAACTGGTAGTAAGCTGCATAATTAAAATAACTGACATAAGATGGAATAATTAATATGATCAATCATTCTGTCCAAAGGTGGAAAATTACCTGGATGGATTAGTGGTTCAGTTCCAGTTATTACAAGAGTATCCTGACCAGATGAGTTAACTCTGAAAATTAACTCCATGCCAACCTTAAAATTGTACACTCTAGCAAATTCGTTCCAAAATCAGCCGTTGATATAGGTTCTGCCAGCTCTGTTGGTAACATTAACAACAAATGCATGGCCATCTTTGGTTTTGAGTGCAGCTTCAAAAGTTGTCCTGTGGGAGGTCTGGACACCATACTTCTTAAGGAAATACGGTCTATAGTAGCAAGGGATGACCTAAATTCAGTAGAGTTAATACAAAAGTAAGTTAAATATGCGTCTACTCGGATAATCACCGAGTCTCAGATCTTGGACTTCTATCAGCACATATCTGAACTTCTATCAGCACATATCTGAACTTCTATCAGCACATATCTGAACTTCTATCGGTATAGGACTGAACTACCGATACCTCTATCTCTAACAGCTACAACTATCGTAAAACTGGTATGAACGTAAAAGTTATCACAACTATCCTAAAACTCAACCATAAATAAGCGGTTAATACATATGGTGACCAACAATTATTACACACATCTGAATAATAGTACTAAACTAGCAATAACTACTAGGATCACGTGTTAAACTTTGATGTGGCGGCGAATTAATAAAACATCTGAATGAATTTTGAACTTATAAGTGCATGTACCGTCTTCTCCTCAAAGCCCTCTTGTAGTGTTTGCACGAAAAAACCTAACGCGACTCCCCCTCCGCCGCACATCCCCTTCTTGTCAAAGCAAACTGGACACTGCAAAAAATATGAAGAAAGATTACAAATCAGAAACAACGATCGATCGCGAGACGTACATGTTATTTACGTACTCCACTAGTAGGCGCCATCCTTGGTCTCGACGCGGAGCGAGAGTCTTACAAGTCTCGCCGGCGAGAGACGTGGCGAGCTGTGGCGGCGAGAGACGTGGCGAGATCTGGCGGCGGCTGAAGGAGGTCGTGATATGATGGCAAGTTATATCGTGGAGTAAATTTCGGTAGGTCAAGAGGAGTGCAAATGGGCGGTGCTGGGTTTTGACGTGACAACACGATCGAATGCGCGTCAGTTGGACTAGACCCGCGTCAGTTTTCTCTTCGTCTACCGTGTCAATATTCGCACGGAGTAATTAATGGGGATGATATTTATCCCCTTCCCCCTCCCCTACCGTCTCAATATTCGCACCGCATCCTGGTTTCCACACTTCTCGTCGTCTCCTCTCCCTCATTATCTTCATCTCCCGCCGCTGCGTCGCCATGGACATGGATGAGCAGCAAATGTACAACTGGACTAGCACGCGCGCAGTCCACATCCACGACGACGAGGACCTGGAGGTGGTCTACACCAACGACCCCTGGGAAGTGCGCCGCGTCCTCGACATGTACACGGAGTGGCTCATGGAGGACGAGCACAAGTTCGTCGGCCTCGACTTCGAGTACACCAACCATCGAGCCGAGGACGAGAAGAAGATCGCCGTGGTTCAACTCTGCATGCGTCGACATGTGCTGGTGTTCCACTACGCAGCGTAAGAACTAATCCCCTTTTTTAATCTTTCGATTGGGGTTTTTTACTTGCCGCCGTTCTGTCTCTCTTTGACTTTCGTTAGACATTGTTCCCGAAAATCAGTACATTCCCGATCTAAATCTGCTAGACATTGTTCCAGAAAAGCAGTACATTCCCGATCTAAATCTGCTACACATTGTTCCCGATTTATTAATTTGTTTCATCTTCGTCTCCTCTGTAGGTTCTTGCATATTTGTAACTGATCTGTGACTAGTACATTACTTTGTTTACTACAGTGCTAACTGGTGGGAGTCTCCGGCTATCTGCGATTTCTTTCGAGAAGGCGCTACCTTTGCGAGTGTTGACATCTGTGGTGACAAGAGAGTTCTGTGGAGGACATGGCACATGGAGATTCCTTGTGAGTACTACGTCGATCTCCAGGACGAGTACTTCAAGTACACTGGTCATGCGAGGGCTGGCATGGCTACCATGGCAGCAAGACTCATTGATTCATGGTTCGGTGATATGAAGAAGAAGTTCCACCACCATCGGCACAGACTGTGGGGGGACTTCCCACTTCCAAATATGAACATCGAGTATGCAGCCATTGATGCTTGGGTCTCGTACGAGCTCTACCGCAAGATCGTGGTCGACGCAGTCCTGCTCGATGGTGGATTGATCATCTCTTCTGCTGCATGACCCCCTGATCTTTTGGTTTGGTCTCCCTCCTGCGTGAGGTGCTTTTGGCTAGTAGTCCGTTCTTTTGAAACTGTAAATATTTTGCCATGATATGTTAACAATTGTCTTGGGAGGTTTCAATTTTATGTTGTGTACATCCTAGTACTTCAAAGTGCTAGTAAACTAAATGTTCGTAGCAAGAGAGTTCTTCAAAATCAAAACATACTGTACGTAAAAATCACCAAAAATTGTGATTCAAATTTTCTTTATGACTTTTACTCATTTTTCTGAAATTTTTCATCGAAAAAATCTCAAAGTGGTGAACAATAACATAATATGGTGGCCCCATGGTGGACATGTGTCGAACGAGGGGTTTTCGGACGAAAAGAGGGGGAAATCGCCAAAAACTCACCAAACCACCATGGATTTGGGGCATGATTTGGCACACTTGTGCACATTGTGATATGACACCTTGGTTGCTATGGGTTTTGATTTTTTGGAGTTGGTGGCATGTTGTCCCCATGGTGGACATGTGTCGAGCGAGGGGTTTTCGGACGAAAAGAGGGGAAAATCGCCAAAAACTCACCAAACCACCATGGATTTGGGGCATGATTTGGCACCCTTGTGCACATTGTGATATGACACCTTGGTTTCTATGGGTTTTGATTTTTTGGAGTTGGTGGCATGGTGTCCCCATGGTGGACATGTGTCGAACGAGGGGTTTTCGGACGAAAAGAGGGGGAAATCGCCAAAAACTCACCAAACCACCATGGATTTGGGGCATGATTTGGCACCCTTGTGCACATTGTGATATGACACCTTGGTTGCTATGGGTTTTGATTTTTTGGAGTTGGTGGCATGGTGTCCCCATGGTGGACATGTGTCGAAAGAGGGGTTTTCGGACGAAAAGAGGGGAAATGGCCAAAAACCGACCCACCCACCATGGATTTGGGGCATGATTTGGCACCCTTGTGCACCTTTTGATATGACACCTTGGTTGCTATGGGTTTTGCTCTTTTGGAGTTGGTGGCTTGGTGTCCCCATGGTGGACATGTGTCGAACGAGGGGTTTTCGACGAAAGAGGGGCAAATCGCCAAAAACTGACCAAACCACCATGGATTTGGGGCATGATTTGGCACCCTTGTGCACATTGTGATATGACACCTTGGTTGCTATGGGTATTGATATGTTGGAGTAGGTGGCATGTTGTCCCCATGGTGGACATGTGTCGAGCGAGGGGTTTTCGGACGAAAAGAGGGGAAAATCGCCAAAAACTCACCAAACCACCATGGATTTGGGGCATGATTTGGCACCCTTGTGCACATTGTGATATGACACCTTGGTTAATATGGGTTTTGATTTTTTGGAGTTGGTGGCATGGTGTCCCCATGGTGGACATGTGTCGAACGAGGGGTTTTCGGACGAAAAGAGGGGGAAATCGAAAAAACTCACCAAACCACCATGGATTTGGGGCATGATTTGGCACCCTTGTGCACATTGTGATATGACACCTTGGTTGATATGGGTTTTGATTTTTTGGAGTTGGTGGCTTGGTGTCCCCATGGTGGACATGTGTCGAACGAGGGGTTTTCGGACGAAAAGAGGGGGAAATCGCCAAAAACTCACCAAACCACCATGGATTTGGGGCATGATTTGGCACCCTTGTGCACATTGTGATATGACACCTTGGTTGCTACGGGTTTTGATTTTTTGGAGTTGGTGGCATGTTGTCCCCATGGTGGACATGTGTCGAGCGAGGGGTTTTCGGACGAAAAGAGGGGAAAATCGCCAAAAACTCACCAAACCACCATGGATTTGGGGCATGATTTGGCACCCTTGTGCACATTGTGATATGACACCTTGGTTACTATGGGTTTTGATTTTTTGGAGTTGGTGGCATGGTGTCCCCATGGTGGACATGTGTCGAACGAGGGGTTTTCGGACGAAAAGAGGGGGAAATCGCCAAAAACTCACCAAACCACCATGGATTTGGGGCATGATTTGGCACCCTTGTGCACATTGTGATATGACACCTTGGTTTCTATGGGTTTTGATTTTTTGGAGTTGGTGGCTTGGTGTCCCCATGGTGGACATGTGTCGAACGAGGGGTTTTCGGACGAAAAGAGGGGGAAATCGCCAAAAACTTACCAAACCACCATGGATTTGGGGCATGATTTGGCACCCTTGTGCACATTGTGATATGACACCTTGGTTGCTATGGGTTTTGATTTTTTGGAGTTGGTGGCATGTTGTCTCCATGGTGGACATGTGTCGAGCGAGGGGTTTTCGGACGAAAAGAGGGGAAAATCGCCAAAAACTCACCAAACCACCATGGATTTGGGGCATGATTTGGCACCCTTGTGCACATTGTGATATGACACCTTGGTTGCTATGGGTTTTGATTTTTTGGAGTTGGTGGCATGGTGTCCCCATGGTGGACATGTGTCGAACGAGGGGTTTTCGGACGAAAAGAGGGGGAAATCGCCAATAACTCACCAAATCACCATGGATTTGGGGCATGATTTGGCACCCTTGTGCACATTGTGATATGACACCTTGGTTGCTATGGGTTTTGATTTTTTGGAGTTGGTGGCATGTTGTCCCCATGGTGGACATGTGTCGAGCGAGGGGTTTTCGGACGAAAAGAGGGGAAAATCGCCAAAAACTGACCAAACCACCATGGATTTGGGGCATGATTTGGCACCCTTGTGCACATTGTGATATGACACCTTGGTTGCTATGGGTTCTGATTTTTTGGAGTTGGTGGCTTGGTGTCCCCATGGTGGACATGTGTCGAAAGAGAGTTTTTCGGACGAAAAGAGGGGGAAATCGCCAAAAACTGACCAAACCACCATGGATTTGGGGCATTATTTGGCACCCTTGTGCACATTGTGATATGACACCTTGGTTGCTATGGGTTCTGATTTTTTGGAGTTGGTGGCTTGGTGTCCCCATGGTGGACATGTGTCGAAAGAGGGGTTTTCGGACGAAAAGAGGGGGAAATCGCCAAAAACTGACCAAACCACCATGGATTTGGGGCATGATTTGGCACCCTTGTGCACATTGTGAAATGACACCTTGGTTGCTATGGGTTTTGATTTTTTGGAGTTGGTGGCATGGTGTCCCCATGGTGGACATGTGTCGAAAGAGGGGTTTTCGGACGAAAAGAGGGGGAAATCGCCAAAAACTGACCAAACCACCATGGATTTGGGGCATGATTTGGCACTCTTGTGCACATTGTGATATGACACTTTGGTTGCTATGGGTTCTGATTTTTTTGAGTTGGTGGCTTGGTGTCCCCATGGTGGACATGTGTCGAAAGAGGGGTTTTCGGATGAAAAGAGGGGGAAATCGCCAAAAACTGACCAAACCACCATGGATTTGGGGCATGATTTGGCACCCTTGTGCACATTGTGATATGACACCTTGGTTGCTATGGGTTTTGATTTTTTGGAGTTGGTGGCATGGTGTCCGCATGGTGGACATGTGTCGAACGAGGGGTTTTCGGACGAAAAGAGGGGGAAATCGCCAAAAACTCACCAAACGAAAAGATCATGGGGTTTCGGACGAAAAGAGGGGGAAATCGCCAAAAACTCATCAGTAACTAGTGGGACTGAGTAAATGTTGTGACATTCATGTGGAAAATTCAAATTTAAATTTTTCATGAGGTTTGGTGTAGTTTGATGTGAATTTACACAAGTGAGGGCATTTTCGGCATTGGGAAAATTGGGAGCACGTGCTGGTCTCATTTGGCGTCACCACATTACCCTACAACAGAAGTTTCACTTGGAAAAAGGTTTGACAACCTCTTAGTGCAATTAGGTCAACCTAGGTTTCACCAAACACTCAAACTTTCATATAAAATTGAAAATTTGTTGAAATCTTTCCAAACCTTGTGTATTGGCCAATGTGTGGCTAACACTTTCCATGGAAAATAACAAACTAGAATTTTTTTTGTTTCCCTACCAAAGCACTCACAAAAGTGAGGTGCGTAGTGAAAGATTATGCCCGTCTACCTCGAACGGGCAGTTCTTGACCATTTTTTGAGGTAGCTAACTTGAAATGGACTGAAATTTGGCATAAGGGTGCATCAACATGTGGGTAATGATGCTAGCATGCTATCTTGGCAGTTTGGTTTGAAAATTTTCAAAAATTCATCCCCTAAACTCAAGAAGAGGCTATGTGTGATCACTAATTCGTATTTCAAATATTTTAGAGTTTTTAATACCCATACTGAAAATTCTGTGCCAGCCCATCCGTCATGCGTGGGACCCATGTCAAAGTAATGGGAAAGTGGACTGACTACATGCAGCAATCCACGTTTTCACACCCACGCGTCAGACAGAGGAACCCAAATGGCAGCACCTACTGTATATCCATCGGCCCCATCGTCTCTCCCACCCGCAACTTCTATTCCCCAATCTCTGGCGAAAAACCCTGCTTGCACCTCCACCAGCGCAACACCGACCTCCCCTTCCACCGAAGATCCCGAAGATGAAGCTTGTTCGCGGAGACGAGCCGGAGGCGAGTGCGGTCGTCAACGTCGACAGAGGCGACGGCGATGGTCCGGTAGTAGTCGACGTCGCGGAGGCGGGATCTTCTTCCGAATCGGAGCCGCTCTTCGCCGCGCCGTGACCGTGGAGGGCTCCGCCCAACCGGCCGTGGTCGCCGTCGCTGATGAGGCCAAGGGAGACGTCCTCGCTCCCGCGGCACAAGCAGATGACCAGGGCTTCGATCCGAATGACCCGTTCTACCGCCACCTCGTGCAGTACCGAGAGCTATATCCCCCCAGAGAGAACGACGAGATCGAAGAGGAGGCCTCCGACAAGCTGCAGCGAGGTACTCTACTATTCCGATCGATCCCCTGTTTTCTTGATCTTACTGCGTTCACCATAGGGTTTGCTCATAGGGTAGATTGATTTGCCCTGTCTGCGACTTCTTGTACAAATTGATGATTCTGGGGTTCTTGCTCATCTGATTTATGGTTTGTAGTTACTAGATCTGTAATATTTGATGCACATCTTGATTCAACTGCAATGATTCCTTTTGTGTGATGAATCATACCTGCTTAGTGTAACGCTCACTGCATTTCAAACTTAAATTCATCCGAATATGAATCATACCAGAGTGATTATGATTACAAGAATTATATTATAGGTACTATTAATTGATCTGATACATGGATTTTATAATCACCATTTGTCTTAAACTGGTGCTTATTTATACGATGAAACCATAGTGTGTACATCATTTTTATTTGGGGAACAAATGAATTATCAGTTGCATGTAATTTATGACCATAATTTTTGTTCAATTCCTGCTTATTGACGTCATGAATCCATATTGTTTTATGAATTAGTACATCTTCAGGGAACAAATGATTGATCCCTGATCCATGAAATTTATAATCACCATTTTCTCTTAAATTGGTGCTTAGTTATAATACTGAAATAATGATTGGACTACCCATGAACAAGTTGTGACAACAGTTTAAATTGGTGGTTATTTATATTAGTGAAGTAATTATGTATGGTTGGATCTGGATCATAAATGTTGATTCTACATGATTAATTCTTAATAATGTTCATACAAAAATATTTAATGCTTCAATTGTATTTCAGTTAATTTCCTTCTCTCACTTCTTCTTTACTTTCAAAATCGCAGGAAGACTCTGAGGACGTTGACAACGACAAGGAGGACCGGGACCGGAAGAGCCGCTTAGTTTCAAGAAGTCGAAGATCTGCCAGATCCCTTTCCGTCGTAACGGAAAGCCACATTGCCCATTCTGCGGAAGGGTTTTCCCGAACGATCTCGAGTGTCTGATCCAGCACGCAACGGGAGCTGGAAAAGGTAGCAAGCAGAAGCACAAGCCTGCTAGCAAGGCGAAGCATGCTGCCTTTGGCAAGTTCCTCAGGGACTACGTCAGGACTGGCCTCATCCCGCTCGTCGGTCCAAATTGTTGGCCCTCATGTTCTCCACTAAATTTAGTTTCTCGTTTAGTTGTTCCCCCTGAGGTTCATGGTTAAACTATGTCATGTTTCAAAGACTATGTTCTACTTTTGTTATTTGGAACCTGGGCAATCATACCCAGTTGTTTAACTTCCAGCCTAGTGGGCTTGTTCTGTTTTCCCCAAGGCCCAGGGAAGTAAAACACTTAACTTCCAGCCTAGTGGGCTTGTTCTGTTTTTCCCAAGGCCCAGGGAAGTACATATTAATTTGCAAAAAATGAACAATTAAAATCAAGAAAATTGAACTCGGCAGAGAAAAATGCAGGACCAAATAGTCAATCATAAAGTGTACCCCCTACATAATCCCACTATACAATCCCTTCACACAAGAGCGGCCAGGGTAGCGAAATGACATAAACACACAATGGGCACACACAAATTGTAGACTAAAACAATTATATCATATGATAAAGATTATATCATATGATATCAACTGAAACTTCAATACCACCACGGCCGCCCTGGTTGAAAAGAATGAGAACAACATTCCCAGATTCAAAGTTATACTCCTTAGTAAACTCCGACCAGCAGGAATCGAACTTCATCCTTCCATCAGTAGTAGTGTAGTATGCACCCTGAGGGCGGTAGCCATAGTCATCAACAAAAAAACATGCCTCCCCGCTTTCAGAGATATTCAAGGACCTAACAACTTCCTTCGGTATACGCTGAATAATAAAAAATAAATTATATATGGGAAGGATATAAAGGATAACTAAGATTACATAAAGAAAAGGAGAATTATACCAGTCCATTGCCCTTCAAATCAGTATTCGTCAAGGTGTGCACAAAAACAACACCAAGACCAAGACCACGCTCACGGAGAAGTTGTTCCTTCTTCAATGTTTGAGCAGTAGTAAGCATAACACCTTTAGTGTGGACAACTGCAGTTGGAATTTCTGCATACAAATTTAAAATTAATAAAAGAATAAAAAAAGAGGAGATATAACATCAGTTATATTAAAAAAATGGGCAACACATGGTAAAGGAGAAAACAGAATTACCATCGACACGATGCTTTTCAGTGCCATCAGGACCTTCTGCAAAAATCCTAAACAGTTCAGGAGCACTATCAAACCCAAACATGATACAACTCACCAACTTTCAGGTCGTAGTCATGAAGAAATTTTTGGTATCCACTTCCAAAAACACGTGTCTTCGAACTGCCTTTCTTAACATGAAATTTGTACTTCACTTCATCCGATGTAACGACAAAAAAGATATTACCAACAAGGTTGTTGAACTGCCTCCTCACAAAACAAGGCACAGTCTGAAAAAATAGTAGAACAAAAATGCAGAAAATAAGGATATAGTCTAGAATCTGTCAACAAAAAAGATACATTCTAAAAAAGGATATATACCATAAAGTCATCAAATCTGCTTCCAAGATAACAACGAAATGAACTGAGAGTCTCCCGCCTCTCATGACAATGATTGCCCATCGAACCACAAACAACACAGTTCATCCTGTGTATATTTAGCAATTACCAAAGCTAGTAAAAAATACAGGTAGGTAGGGCATATTCATAGAAATCTATCCATAGATCTGAAACCATACACATATATCCATAGATCTGAACAAACAAGATTATTCAGAGGACAAAAAGGATTTTCAACAAACAGAGAAAAAGGAGGTGAGGTGAAGTAGTGACATGTAAAAACATATTTTCCTACCTCTCAAAACAAACGAAAATCTTCAGAGAGAAAAGAGTTTTTCAGCACAAAAGAGAGAGAAAGAAGATGAAGGAGACTTGCTTCACCGCATGAACAAGGGAGGGCAGAAGGCAAAACCAACCAGGGGCATTATAAATACAATAAGTAGTAGTAACTGCCTACAACCGCTATTTAATGAGGTTGTGGGGTAGATGGTGGTTGCTATCCTGTAAGTTCAAAAGTCAAACACAAAGTATCTCATGCAAAAATGGAGCCCACTGCTATTATGTAATCTCTGTCAATAAGTTCACAATGGCAAAACATCAGCACACTGAAAAATACATTGAATCATAAAGTTGCACTTCAAAATTATTTAAAACCATATGATTTACAACTTCAAATGTACAACAAAATGTTGACTACATGCCTTTGTTCGGACTATAGGTTAGGTCGAACAATTATGGCATGTTAGTCATTTTTTCAACATACATAAAAAACAAATGCTCATTTGTGGACGAAGTGCACAATTATACCAAAGTAGGCATCACTTCAACACATCAAACTACACCAAACCTCATGAAAAATTTAAATTTGAATTTTCCACATGAATGTCACAACATTTACTCAGTCCCACTAGTTACTGATGATTTTACATTGAATTTAGCATTTATTATGAGTTTTACTGGTTTTCATCATTTTTAATAAAAAAATCAACAAACACCTAAAATTGTCGTAAAAATCTGAAACTCCTCAGGCACACATACCTACCCTTCATGACCACTCACAAAAATTTGCAGCTCAATCTGAGTCTTTGAAGTGCAGCTTGCTTGAAAAAGAGCCCTTCACCGACATGATCGATGTGGGTCCACACATGGATCGACCCAACCAACATGAGGTTCCACAAGTGTTTTCAGACAAAATCTCACATGTGTGAACAATAACATGTATATGTGGGATGTGTTCTCACATATACCTCACATGCAAAAGGTTTTACAACTTCCGGGTCGACGATTCGACCGTTATGCCGAAAAATGCCCTCACTTGTGTAAATTCACATCAAACTACACCAAACCTCATGAAAAATTTAAATTTGAATTTTCCACATGAATGTCACAACATTTACTCAGTCCCACTAGTTACCGATGATTTTACATTGAATTTAGCATTTATTATGAGTTTTACTCATTTTCTGTCATTTTTTAATTAAAATATACATGTACAGTTCCATTTTCGTAGTAATATTTTTTCTTTCACGGCAAAAACTTGTTCCCTCCAAATTGTAGTACGCCGGCTGCCAAAACGCCCAAATTTTTTGTTCCCTCCACTCCTCCCGCGCACCCCACCTATCAAATATTTCGCCCTCCCTTATATACGTCGTGCCTCTCCCGCATGATTTACGAGCATCTTAACTCCCCACCCCCCCGACCTCATCCTCTCGTGCTCACCCCGATCCGGTGTCTTCGCCGGACGTTCTTCCATCTCGCATCTATCTCCCGGCCGGTGGTCGCCATGGCCGGCATCGTCGAAACGTCGGGGGGAAGGAAAATCGCGCACACACGCCGAAGAAGGCGCCCAGCTCGAAGAAACGCCAAGGTAAATTTGTCGGTGATCGGCTTGTTGTTGTGTTTTTCGGATGGTTAGATCGAGAGATCGGTTTTACATGTCTACCACGCCCGTTTGACCTATATCTAGATCTTGCATATTTGATAGATCCAATCCCGACATCATACGTATAGGGTTTATCGTTTTTATTGCAGAGACAATCATGCCGTGCTATACAATCTTTGCCATCCCGCTTTGTACAATCTTTTGCATAGACAATTGTTTGCCGAAACACTTAACTGAACTAATTCCAGCCGTTGCCGAAAATAGCTGACGAGCTACGGTGAACAACGACATTGCTTCGTACTTTTATTCCTCGATTTCGTAGGGAAGCGAGTTTGATCTAGAACAATTGTTTGCTGTTTTCTATGGAACTAGTTAGTTTGCACGTGCAATGCACGTCTTAACAATGTAATGAAGTTTTTTTAATCATGTACTTTGTTTCATCAGTCTATTTATTTCCACAATTTTTGTTTATCTATGTCTTTCAAAAGTCAAAAATCAAATTTCAGCACATATCTGAACTTCTATCAGCACAAATCTGAACTTCTATCAGCACAAATCTGAACTTCTATCAGCACATATCTGAACTTCTATCGGTATAGGACTGAACTACCGATACCTCATTACGTGCATACCAAGCCCGCCAAGCAACCAGAAGGGTAGTATCCACCATGTGAGGTGGTAGTTGTCCAATAACAGACTGAAACCAGCTATCAACAGACATGCATAATTCAAAGGTGCGAGGGGAGTCTCATGTGTCAATTATTTGTTACGAGTAGATATCTAAAAGCACATGATGTCCCTTAGCCTGGCATATGCCCCCTCTTATGTTTTGTTCACCGACATCATACGTAGACTCTTATGTTTTCAATCATTTGCTGCTGTACAATATTTTGCAAAGACAATTATTTGTTGTTTTCTATGGAATTGGCCCCCTCTTATGTTTTGTTCACGCTCCCCTCTTCCGATTATTTCAGCGGAGACACAAAACCCCGTCAAGCCGGCATATGAGCTTGCCAAGGAGAAACAAATGCAAGAAAATGTAGTACGCATGGAAAAAAAATTCGCTGAAAGATATGGACCTGGCCACAAATTTCAGAAAGATTTCTCTGGTTTTGCACGTACATTAGTGTATGGTGGGGTACAAATAGGAACTAGTAACAATCTAAAGGACACATACTGCGAAGAGATGGAGGTCGAAGAGGACCCTTCGCATGAACCGAATCCAGAAGAGATAGCTACTGCTGATGATGATCTTCATTCAGATGAGGATCAGCGCACTGTCGGCAAAACTTCAGCTCAGGTCTGTGGAACTATGTCTGAACTATGATAGGAAATACGTACATGCTAAATGTTTCCTACTAATGTAGCCTCTACTTTGCTTGCAGATAGTTGCTTCTTCTGCAATAGTTGCACAGAAGAAGCGATCCATACCTGAAGTTGCACCATCCAACATTGCAACAAGATCAATGGCAACAACTGAACCTGAAGCTGGGTCATCTGATGAGCCGACGGCCACTGCTGGTCTGAACACTGAAGGAGCACCCTCACCTAACCAGATCATGACATCTGGAGGCAGCACCTCATCTCCTGAGGACAATCAAATTGTAAACTTTGAGAGGCAAGGTATGAAAATTAGTAAAAACTAAACACTGTACTGCATATTTTCATATAAAAGAGAATCATTTCATATCTCTTATTTTAGAGACATTGACAACATCTGGCGGTAGTAAGAGAAAGAGAGGTGGACGCAGACGTACCATGGGCCATGGACTACATGAGTACACAAGAAGACATGGTGGCAATAAGATGCCAATTGAATTCACTGCTGGTGTCAGGAGACCCAAGGATTATGTCCAGTCAGCAAAGCTGAGCAATGAGGTTGGTATTCACATCCGTGAAAAAATGCCGCTTGCAACACACTGGACACAGTACAAGAAAGATGAAACTCTCAAACATGTCATTCCTCATGCTATAAGTACAGTAGCGGTGAGTCCTGTACAATTTTGGTTTAACCTAATTAGTATGCTACATGATCAACTATCTAAGAATCTACTGATTAATGCATCACTATTTTGAAGGGAAAGTTTAATATGGACAAAAATGATGAGGTGGCTCAAGATGTGTGCACTGATATGCTGCAAGTTAGTATTCGGCAGTTCCGATATAGGCTTAAAAAGGAGTATTGGCCGAAAATTAAAAATCTCACACTGGAGCAAGCATATCTCAAGAAGCCAGATCATGTAGAAGAGAAAAGCTGGAAAGAACTGGTGAAAAGACGGTTTGATGAGAAGTACCAGGTACATAAACGCTATTCCTTTCAATAACAGCTACTGAATTCTTACATTTCTCTGATCTGGATAAATAAAATGCATGTACTGAACATAGGGACTGTGTGTAATAAATGGAAAGAACAGAGAAGCTGTGAAACAGTTCCATACCACTGGATCTCGAAGCTATGTTGCTCATCGGGAACATCTAGTAAGTGTTCTGAATTTCCCAATACGAGTTCATACTTCTGTCATACACAGTGTACAATGGTAATGTGCATTCTACATTTTTTCAAGCAGAAGGCTAAGCAGCAGGAAGAAGAAACCTCTCCAATTGAATTTTTTAGAATCACACACACTAACAAGGATAACATTATGAGTGCTGAAGCAAAAAGTGCATATGTAAGAAATATTTCTTATTAGCACAATATAATATAATCCAGTTTTGTATGTTGTCCATGCAATGATTGTAATCTTTATGCAGGATCAAATGGTGGCAAAAAAAGCGGCGCCACGCAATGAAGATGAACCTGATTTGACTGATTTGCAAATTGTTCAGCTAGTTCTGAGCGAGAAAAGCCCATCCACCACCTCGCAACACATTCCTACCAAGATTGGGCGTCGCAACAAGTTCCAGAAGTCTTCTGTCTCAGCTACACGCATCCGAGAGCTACAACAAAGACTGGCAGATCAAGAGCAGAACTCCATACAGCAATGAAACGTACCACGGTGAGATGCGAGCAAGACTGCAAGAACAAGATGAAAAATTTGAAGAGATCGGGAAGAAGCAGGAGGAAGAACTTGAAGCCGTGAAGAAAGCCCAAGAAGAAAAGACTACGGCTTATGAAAAGAGGTGACGAGAAATGGATGCCGTGCTTAATTTGCTCTTGAGGACATCCCAGCCACCATCCATGTCTCAATCCCAGGGCAACTAATCTATTGCACCACCGCCCTACAACATTATTAATCATAGGTCTTTTAATTTCTTTGTGTTCCAATTGTAATTTTCTTATGAATCTTTCGGTCTGTGAGAGACATATATACTTCTTGTGCCACCATTTAAGTATGATATTTATTGTCTACTTTTTGATATTTTGCCAGTTTTTTTGTTTCCCAAATTTCGCAAATAATTCAAATGCTCTCAAATTTTGTCAAATTCAAAAGGTGACGGAAAATGTCACAACGTCACTATTAAATGAAACCACGTGGCACCAATTTCTGGTCCCACTTGTCAGAATTTGTGGGTCCCACCAGTCAGCATTATTGGGACCCATATGTCGGCAACAACCTGGTCCCACTTGTCTGAATTTTGTGGATCCCACCGGTCAGAATATTGTGGGTCCAGCTTGTCATAATATTTTATGGGTCCCACCAGTCAGCACCATGCCGGTCCCACATGACAGATATCCATGTCAGCGCCGTCGGACCCATGTTGTCAGAAGCCAAATGGACCCACATGTAAGGCCACGTATGCTTTTTTTGGACCAATCAGAAACTTCCCAAGATTTAGATATTGACGAAAGTTGCAATTTTTCGTGACAAACCTGTCTGTCAACAATGAACCTTTGATGTTGACGAATTTGCAGGTCGTCACCATCAAACATTTGACGTTGACGAAAAAATGCATACCGGCACCCCCGATATTTTATGACGGAGCTTCCTTGACGAACCCCATGACGATCAAATTTTGTCACCGCGAAGTAATCCTTGACGAAAATTGGCCTTAACATGACGAAAGTGATTTGTCAAAAAAATTGTTTTCCTTTGTAGTGTCTCATCCATGCAACGCCCGTTATCCGTCCCCGTGCCTACAGTATTTTAATCCCGCTATTTACTATAATCACTACTGCTGTCTCTGTTACTTTGCTGCTATTATTTCACTACTGCTACTGCTATAAAACTGTTACTACTGATAAACTCTTGCGAGCAAGTCTGTTTCCAGGTGCAGCTGAATTGACAACTCCGCTGTTAAGGCTTTCAAGTATTCTTTGTTTCCCCTTGTGTCGAATCAATAAATTGGGTTATACTACCCGCGAAGACTGCTGCGATCCCCTATACTTGTGGGTCATCAAGACTGTTTTCTGGCGCCGTTGCCGCGGAGCATAGCTTTATTTGGAAGTTCACTTGGATTGATATTGTTCGCTGCAAATTCTCCATCATGGGTAAACTCGCGATCCTAAAGTCGCCATATTACCATCCACTACAAGAAAAGGTACAACTCTGAGTACGTCTGCTACACTTGATTCACCATCTGTGATAAGTCAACTTGTTTCACCGCCGCAAGCTTCACTTGCTGGTACTACTGCTGAATCTGAAAATTCTCATAATATTGATAATGTTTCTGCTGTGCTTGATGATAGTGGTTCATTGGGATCCTTTCTAGATGCTACAATTGCTAGGTCTAGACAAATTGAAAATACTGAAACTCCTAATGCCACTACACCTGTTAGTTCACCTGAACTTGATTATTCTAGTGATGATCCTGATGAAGATTATGTGGAGCTTAATGATGATTTAATTAATAGATGCAATGCTACTGCTGATGCAAGAAACATTAAAAGTTTCTTACACAATATACTGTTAGACATAAGCTATCTCCTGATCCTGAATTTGCCACATCTCCTATATGCATTAAGGATAAAGATTATGATTTTTCTCTTGATCTATCTCATATAGCTATTGTAGAGAAAGCACGCTTTTGTGGTACTGAAAAAGAAAGTGATGTAGAACATATGAATGAACTTTCTTCTATGAGTAGCTTGTTTTCTGATGATGACAAGATGCGTACTTACTTTGTCATTAAAAATTTTCCTTTCTCATTAAAGGATGATGCTAAAACTTGGTATAATAATTTGCCTCCTGGTTCTATTAAAAGTCCAACTGATTTGCGTGATGTTTTCTTTCGAAAATATTTTCCTGCTAGTGCTCAACATATTGCTTTACAGAGAATTTATAGGTTTGACCAGGGAGATGAAGAGAAATTGCCTGCGGCATGGGCAAGATTTTGTTCTCTTATCAGAGCTCGACCTGGACATGATTTAGAAAAGAATGATCTACTTGATATATTTTATAGTGGACTAACCATTGAATCTAGAGCATATTTGGATAGTTGTGCTGGTTGTGTTTTCAGAAAAGAACCTCAGACGAAGTCAAGAATTATTGGCTAAAATAAGCCGGAATCATGATGATTGGAATACACCTGAACCAACTCCAACGCCAATATTGAAGAAGAGGGGTTTAATTGAATTGAATGATGAAGATATGAGGGAAGCTAAGAAGTCTCTCAAGGAGAAAGGTATTAAATCCGAAGATGTGAAGAATCTACCTCCCATAGAGGATATATGTGAGATAATTCCCCCTTCACCCATGATTGAGGTAAACTCCCTTCAACGCTTTACTAGGGAAGATATTCCGTATTCAAAACCTCCTGCTCAATGTTTAGATGAGTTTGATAATTATATTGTTAAGCAAGAAAATTTTAATATGAGAGTAGAGAATCATCTAATGGAAAATTCTCAAGCTATTAGCAATTTGCATGATATTGTGGAGAGAACCTCCAATGATGTTAAGATGCTTGTTAAACATTTTCAAATGATTCAAACTCAAATTGATCAACTCACTAAAGTGCAAAATGATTTGCTAAATAATAATTCTAAAGAGAAGCATGCTTATGAAGTAACAACTAGAGGTGGTGTCTCTACCCAGGATCCTCTATATCCTGAAGGGCATCCCAAAAGAATTGAACAAGATTCTCAACGCATTGAACCTAGTGCTCCTTCTAAGAAGAAAAAGAAGAAGAAACATAAAAATGTTGTAGAATCCTCTGAACCTGCTAATGATCCTAATAGTATTTCTATTTCCGATGCTGAAACTGAAAGTGGTAATGAACATGATAATGATAATGATAATGATAAGAATGATGCTTCTGATAAAAAAGAAGTTGAAGATGAACCTGACAAGCATGATAAAAATAAAAAGTATACTAAAGAAGATTTTATTGCTAAGAAACATGGTAATGAAAGAGAACCTTGGGTGCAAAAGCAAATGCCTTTTCCTGCTAAGAAATTAAAATCAAAGGAAGAAGAACACTATAATAAATTTTGCGACTGGATGAAACCTTTATTCTTGCAAATCCCTTTGACTGATGCTATTAAATTGCCTCCTTATTCAAAGTATATGAAAGATATTGTTACTAACAAAAGGAAAATCCCCAATGAGGAGATTTCCACTATGCTTGCTAATTACTCTTTCAATGGCAAAGTGCCAAAGAAGTTGGGCGACCCAGGTATACCTACTATTCCTTGTTCTATTAAGAATAATTATGTTAGAACTGCTCTATGTGACTTGGGAGCCGGTGTTAGTGTTATGCCTTTTTCTTTTTATAAGAGACTTTATTTAGATAAGTTAATACATACTGATATATCTTTGCAAATGGCTGATAAATCTACTGCTATTCCTATTGGTATATGTGAGGATGTTCCTGTTCAAGTTACTAATAATTGCTTGATATTAACTGATTTTGTTGTGTTGGAAATGCCTGAAGATGATAATATGTCTATTATTCTTGGGAGACCTTTTCTTAACACCGCAGGGGCTGTTATTGATTGCAATAAAGGAAATGTTACTTTCAATGTAAATGATAAGGAGCATACCATCTATTTCCCCAAGAGGATTGATAAAGTATGTGGAGTCAATACTATCTCTAATGTGAGAACTATCAAAATTGGAACTATTGATTGTCCTATATATGAGCCTAAAGAAGGTTATCAAAATCTTATGATTGGATCCATATCAATACAATTCAAGGTAACATGATTGATTTGAGGTTTATTTCTTCATATAGTATGTAAAAATTATTCAGTGGCAAGACTTGATCAACCTTGTTAACAAATACTTTTTATATGCATAGAGGCGGTAAACAACATTTCTTTCTTCCTCCACTTGTCTTACTTGCTGTAGCACTTTTGATTTGCAAAGTTCCTTAGTTAATTAGAAATTTCAAAAAATTTCCTGGCCAGTAATAATAAACTTAATACCCAGAAATGTGCATTTTTCAAAGTTTTCAAAAATTCACAAAAATTATACCGTTGGGCCTATTTTTGGAGGAACTATTGCATTGCGTATTTTAACACATTTAAGACTTCCTCTTGATTCTAATGATGTGCCATTAACCCCTAGGAGACTTGATATTGCTGCTATGAAAAGCCATCATTTCGTTACTGCTGATTTCACTTTAGATAATATGGTCTATAGAATGTTGTTTGCTGACGGGGATGAGAAGGAAATTCCTCTTCCCCAGCCAGGTTTGTTCAGTATTGACAGGCAACCATGGTCGCGCACTAAGGAGGAGGTGGAGGAAAAGATGAAGATACAAGACTTCCACCAGCAGCATGACTCCGAGGACGCCGAGCCCTCCTACGACTACACCGTCACGTATCCGGGTGCTTCCTCTAGCACATACCCGGAATATGATCCATCTTCGTCGTACTACGGAGATGCTACCTCATGGCCTCGATGGGATTGAACTCCACTTAGGCCAAAAGCCTAAGCTTGGGGGGAGGTATACCGGCATCACTCATTCTTTGCATATTATGGTTGCTGGATACTTGTATATACTTGTTTGGTTTGTTTGAGTGGTTTTCTAATGAGAGGAAGATGATATTTGGGGAAGTGCTACCTGAAAACAGATTCTGGACTGTTACCGAAAAAATTCTCAAAAATAGCCAGAACAGTATTTTGCGAAGCCAATTTTTGTGCATGTTCCCCAGGTTGTTATCTAACTTTCATTAGTTGAACACTTTTCGATTTGAGTAGTGGAACAATTTATTAAAAATCGAGTACTGTACTGCTGTCAAGTTTGATGAATTTCTGCTACTTTGTGTTTATGTGAGTCTTCTAGTTTGCCATTTCTTGTTTTTGCTTTTTTTCTTTCCCAAAACACAAAAAGACCAAAAATATTTCTGTTGTTTCTCTTCATCATTTGTTTGTTTTGGTTTCTTGCATTTGTTTCGCTTTATTTGCTATTGTTGGTTTGCTACAAGAAAACCCAAAAAGATTTTGCTTTGTTCGCTTGTTTCCTTTTGTTCTTGTTTCTAATTCGAAAACACCAAAAATATTTACTGTTCTTCTTTGGTTTGTAAAGTTCATCATGAGTTCGACGGTCTTCGGTGGCTGGAGCGTGGTTTTCATTTCATATTATCCAAGCTACACAAGTGAAAGGCAATAATGACGACCTACGACAATTGGATTGTGGTGAGAGGCTAGTATGAACTCTATTTGTTTTCATTTTTGTACATATACTCATCCATGTGAGCATGCTTAGTTGGTTCATGTGAGGTATATGTCATTTGAGAAAGTCTAGTAGTTCATGATCTCTCATGTTTAGCTCCAATTTATTAATATGAGTAGCATGTCATGGATGTTTGCGTGCATTGTTTTATTCATAAGTAGGTATGGCATTGTGGTATCCTCCTCTGAATAATTCATTTATATCGACTTGGCACATGCTCACGCATGCATATGACTGAACAAAAGTCAATTAAGCCTCGATGATTTATATTGCTTCAGAGTTCTTGTATCATTTTTATGCCTCTGTTAGTTTATTTTGCCGCAAGCATGATTATGACAGTTACTGCTCTCTTGATTTGTCGCTCCCTAGTATTTTGCTAGCCTTCACTTGTACTGAGCGGGAACGCTGCTCGTGCTTCCAAACCCCTGAAAACCAAGTTGTTCCAAAGTGTCCACCATAAATACCTATGCATGGCATTTCAAACCATTCCAAGTAAATTCTCATGCGCTACCTTTAAAACCTTCAAAATGCTTCTCAATTTGTGTTAATGTTTCATAGCTCATGAGGAAGTATGTGGTGTTTAACTTTCAACCTTGTCATTTACTCTTGACGGACTTTCATTATGGACTAGTGGCACATCCGCTTATCCAATAATTTTGCAAAAAGAGCTGGCAATGGGATTCCCAGTCCCAAATTAATTAACTTAAATAGACACTCCTCCATGGTATGTGATTGTTGGACGGCACCCGAAGGATTCGGTTAGCCATGGCTTGTGTAAGCAAAGGTTGGGGGGAGTGTCATCATAATAAAACTAAAATAAAAAGGCACTCCTTCATGGTATGTGATTGTTGGCAGGCACCCGAGGATTCGGTTAGCCATGGTTTGTGAAAGAAAGGTTGGAAGGAGTGCCACATAAACATAAAAATAATTCATGGGAGCCGCTCTTGGAAGTCCGGTTGGCGAGGTAGTTGGTGTACCCATTACCATTCGTTGACAACAACAAACACCTCTCAAAATAATTTTACTCCTGTTTTAAAAATGAAAAGCTCTAGCGCATGTTAATCCCTGCTTCCCTCTGCGAAGGGTCAATCTTTTACTTTTATGTTGTGTCTCCATTCTTTCTTTGAGCACTATCTTGAGAGCACAACTGTCATTCTTAGTATAATATGCTTGTCTCAAAATATGATTGATTGTGGTATAACTTTGATGCTTTTATCTTTGACAATCACTACTTCTAGTCTTTCTATGAACTTCAGAGGTGCCTGGGCATTTATGTTTTGTCGATCAAATACGGGCAAGCGAGATACCACTTTATCATACTCTCTTATGAACATTGCAATCCTGCTTATAGACATGATTCATGATGCTTATTATTAATTGTTGGTACCTCTCCATGATTGACATAGCTGTTAGATGATCTTATTTGTATGCATCTCATTATGAACTGCCTAAGTGTTAGCCATAGCATGAGGATATATACATCATATGAGCAAATGTGTTCGTGAAAGTTCTTTTATCGCTCAGTTGTTAACTGAATTGCTTGAGGACAAGCAATAAGCTAAGCTTGGGGGGAGTTGATACGTCCAAAACGTATCTACTTTCCCGAACACTTTTGCTATTGTTTTGCCTCTAATTTGTGTATTTTGGATGCAACTAACACGGACTAACGCTGTTTTCAGCAGAACTGTTCTGGTGTCTCGTTTTTGTGCAGAAATCCAACTTTCAGGAAAATCCTCGGAATTTATGCAGAAGGCCCTATTTTCACAGAATATTGGCGGAGCCAGAAGGACAAGCCAGGTGGAGGCCCGAGGGCCCCACACCATAGGCTGGCGCGGCCCAGGAGGGGCCCACGCGGCCCTATGGTGTGGCGGCCTCGGCCGGCCTCCGACGCCCTCCTTCGGACTACTTATTGCCTTCGACCTAAAAACGCACGGAGAGAAGTGGAAGTCACGAGAAAGCCTCCAGAACGCTGCCACATCGCGAAACTCCGTCTCGGGAGCCAGAAGTCTCCGTTCTGGCACTCCGCCGGGACGGGGAATTGGAGGAGATCATCACCATCATCACCACCGACGCCTCTCCATCAACCAGCCATGTTTCCCCCATCCATGTGTGAGTAATTCCCCCGCTGTAGGCCGAAGGGGATGGTAGGGATTGGATGAGATTGGTCATGTAATAGCATAAGATTGTTAGGGCATAGTGCCTAGTGTCCGTAATTGGTACTTTGATGATATTGTTGCAACTTGTTATGCTTAATGCTTGTCACTAGGGCCCGAGTGCCATGATCTCAGATCTGAACATGTTATTGTTTCATCATGATATTCATTGTTTATGGTCTTACCTGCAAGTTGTATACACATGTCGCTGTCCGGAACCAATGGCCCCGAAGTGACAGAAATCGGGACAACCGGAGGGGATGGTAGTGATGTGAGGATCACATGTGTTCACGGAGTGTTAATGCTTTGCTCTGGTACTCTATTAAAAGGAGTACCTTAATATCCAAAAGAGATTCCCTTGAGGCCCGGCTGCCACCGGCTGGTAGGACAAAAGATGTTGTGCAAGTTTCTCATTGCGAGCACGTACGACTATAATTGGAACACATGCCTATTGATTGCTTTGTACTTGGACACCGTTTTATTATTATCTGCAAATGCCCTGCTATGATTGTTACATGAGTTTCTCTCATCCATGCAACGCCCGTTATCCGTCCCTGTGCCTACAGTATTTTAATCCTGCTGTTTACTATAATCACTACTGCTGTCTCTGTTACTTTGCTGCTGTTATTTCACTACTGCTACTGCTATAAAACTGTTACTACTGATAAACTCTTGCGAGCAAGTCTGTTTCCAGGTGCAGCTGAATTGACAACTCCGCTGTTAAGGCTTTCAAGTATTCTTTGTTTCCCCTTGTGTCGAATCAATAAATTGGGTTATACTACCCGCGAAGACTGCTGCGATCCCCTATACTTGTGGGTCATCAACAAGCTATTGAAGAAAAGAGACAAATTTGTCTGGGATGAGGCAGCAGATGCAGCACTTCAAGGGTTGAAGGAAATACTCACCTCCCCACCTATCCTAGCAGCTCCAGGAGAGTCAGAGCCTATGCTCCTTTACCTAGCGACTACCAACAGAGTCATCAGCCTCGTCAGCGTGGTGGAGCGACAGGAAGAAGGTCATGAGTATGGAGTCCAAAGGCCAGTCTACTACATTAGCGAAGTGCTTACGGAGTCCAAACAACGCTATCCTCACTTCCAGAAGCTAGCCTATGGAGTATTCCTAGGTAGCAGGAAGCTAAGACACTACTTCCAGGAGCATCCAGTAACAGTCGTGAGAAAAGCTCCGCTGTCAACGATTCTCAACAACGCTGACGCAACAGGATGCACAGCAAAGTGGGGCATTGAATTATCCGCCTTCGACATCAACTACAAAGCCAGGACCGCGGTCAAATCCTAGGTCTTGGCAGATTTCGTCGCAGATTGGACAGAAGCTCCGGATATGAATTTGGAGCCGGAACCAGAGACATGGGTTATGCACTTCGATGGATCCAAGCAGCATCAAGGCTCAGGAGCCGGAGTCACCCTGAAGTCCCCTACCGGAGAAGAACTGCAGTACGTTCTGCAGATACACTTCGAAGCTACAAACAATATGGCGGAATACGAGGCTCTACTACACGGAATGCGCATCGCTAAGGAGATAGGGATCAAGCACATAATCTGTTGCGGAGATTCCGACCTGGTGGCACAGCAATTAGCCGGAACCTGGAACGCCTGAAACTCCGTCATGGCGGCTTATAGAGACGAAGTTGACGAGATCGCCAAATGCTTCCTCGGATACGAAGTAAAGTACGTCAGGAGAGATGATAACACAGCGGCAGACATGCTATCCAAGCTCGGATCCGGCAGGAAGCCAATTCCGCCTGGCGTTTTCCTAGAGCATCTCAGGATACCCTCGGTGAAGGGCGCTAACCCGGAAAATCCAGAGGTGGCAGTATCTCCGGCTAGAGAAGTGATGGCTATCATTCCGGCTTGGACACAGCCTTTCCTGGACTACCTCATCGATCAGAAGTTGCCAGAGGACGAGGTCCTCGCGCGACAGATCATCAAACGAGCAAGATCCTACACAATTGTGGATGGATAGCTCTACAAACGAAGTGCAACAGGGGTGTTTCTCAAATGCGTCTCTAATCAAGACGGCATTGACATCCTCAGAGAGATCCATGCAGGGGACTGCGGGCATCATGCCGCCCCCAGGTCACTTGTTGCAAAAGCTTTTCGGCTTGGGTTCTATTGGCTTACAGCTAAAGAAGATGCTGACAAGATAGTCAAGACCTGCCGAGGTTGTCAGTACTATGCTACTCAACCAAATGCTCCAGCCCAAGAGCTGAAAACCATACCTATCACCTGGCCGTTTGCGGTCTGGGGGCTCGATATGGTTGGTAAGTTAAAACGATCATCTCCTGGCGGTTTTGAATACCTCCTGGTCGCTGTTGACAAGTTCAGTAAGTGGATCGAGGCAAAGCCAATGAGAAAAGCCGACGGTGCTACGGCACCAAAATTCGTCTGCAGCCTCGTAATGAGATTCGGCATCCCACACAGCATAATCACAGATAATGGCACGAACTTCGCACAGGGAGAATTGAAGGATTATTGCGAGACAGTAGGGATTCGACTGGACCTTGCTTCTGTGGCTCATCCACAATCCAATGGTCAGGTTGAAACGGCTAACGGCCTCATATTATCAGGAATTAAGCCACGCCTTGAAGAACCGCTGTGACGCGCAGCTGGAGCTTGGGCTGATGAGTTGGAATCTGTTTTGTGGAGTTTGCGAACTACCCCCAACAGATCAACAGGATTTACCCCCTTTTTCCTGGTATACGGATCCGAAGCCGTGCTCCCCTCCGACATCATCCACGATTCACCGCGAGTTTCCGCCTATGATGAAGAAACAGCTGACGAGGCCAGACAGCTATCTGTGGACCTGATCGAAGAAGCTCAGAATCTAGCCGACCAACGTTCCGCCATTTATCAGCAGAAACTACGACGTTATCACAGTCGTCGAGTTCGGAACCGCTCTTTTATGGCCGGAGACTTGGTCCTCCGCCTACGACAGGTGAAAGACCATAAGTTGCAGTCTCCATGGGAAGGACCCTTCATCGTTAGCAAAGTGCTTCACAACGGATCGTACTACCTTGTCGATTTCCGGGAGCTAAAGGACAGACCTGCTAACTGGTACCGGAAACGCAAGCGTGAGGATCCGGATGACATCTACGACGAGACAGACCGCCCTTGGAACATTGCACAACTACGCCTTTCTACACTTAGCATGATTTTCCGAGTTGCTTACTCTATAATAGTTATACATGATCAATGAAATAAAGCTTTTGGTTCACTCTCTGAGTCTTTTACCTCCTTTACTTGTTCATTTTTAGATCGTGTATGTTTTCCGACTAAAACCGCAGAGCTGGATTTTTCCGCCTAGGCGTGTATAAAAGTTGTGATTTTCAAAAATCGTCCTTTAGGATGTAAGCTTAAGTTTTCTGACGGAAGTGCTTTCTGTTGCGAACTCGTGGATTCCTAGTAGCGATTTCCGGCACCTAAGCTGGGGGCTTGTTTCCGCGGTTATTGACGGATCGCCATTGGGCTTCGTCGCCGCTGGCGAGTGTTTCCGGTTACGGTCTTCCGGCTCGCGGAAGGTCAAGCGAGCAAGCCGGAAAACAATGAAATCAGCACTTGCTTTCCGACAAGAACGAAACATGCAAATAATATTAAAAGGATAGCAGGATAAGTGTTTCCGCCCATGCATAACTGTTTCGTTCCTAGCTACTTAATAATTTAAGTTATATTACAAACCCACTACGGGGCCAAAATGATGCAACATTGTTTCATTGTTTCACAGGAACTCTACTTGGAGTCCTCCTCCTCAGATTCCACATAGGCGGAGCCGTCGCCATCGCCGGAGCCGATGTCGGAGTCTTCATCGGTGCCTTCTTCGGAAAGCTCAGCGCTCGACCGGAACCTTCCGCATAGTACTCCGGCTCGCCTTCCTCCTCATCTTCCACGTCGGAGAAACCCTTGGGTAGATCGTGCTTGTGGTACCAGAACGAGTGGTTAACTCGCCTGACAAACAGCTGATCAAACCCTTTGGTCTCCGCGAGGATGGAGCGCATGTTGGCGCCCTTGGGAGTGTCGCGCGCAACATCCGCGAAGTTCAGGGAGGGGAAGTGCGCCTTGCAGGTGGCTAGGATGAGGGAGGCGACTCCGCGAGCGGAAGACTCTTGCCAGTCCTTGATGAACTCCGGCACCTGCTGCATCAGTTTTGTCATTGTGTCAATCACTGAAGTCTTGGCCCTCTTCAAGGACAAGGTCTTGGCGATTCCGCGACATGCTGCGAACAGCTCGTCGATGGAACTCCGCGCTTCGTCGTATGCCTCCGTCCTCTTGAGGGCTGACTCTTTGTTCCACTCAAAGCCAAGGCTTGCTGTGAACAATTAGGGGATCAGTTCCTTCGCGGACAAAGCAACGTGTGGTGAAGTTGGAATCACAACAAGAAAGAATGCTTACGGAAGATCAGTTTGTCAATGGCCTCCGCCTCCGCTTCTTGGACCTTGCTTTTAGCCACTAAGGTTTTCACATTCTGTTGGCTCTTCTTCAGCTTGTCAGCAAGTTCCGCCAAATCACGGGCGTGCTTCTCGGAGAGCTCCCTCCTCACCAAATTCTCCTTGTCAGAGGACTCTTTGATAAAGGCTTTGAGGGATTCGTTCTCCGCCTCGAGCACTTTGACTTTGGCGGACAGGTCATCGAAGGCGGAGTGCTTGGCAGTTTCTTCTGCAGGCGGAAAGTCACATATGTTATGCATCATGAAAGGTTATAACAGAATACAGATCAAACTCGGAGTTCGTACCCTGAAGGCGGGTCTCCAACTTCTGGATAGCCTTCTGGCTATTTTCCGCGTTCTGGCGCAGCCCCTCTATCTCCGTTATTTTCTCAAGCATGTGAACGCGCAGATCTTCATGTAGCTTCCGTGTGTTCTGAGAAGCAGACAGGAGTTAGTCGGATATTTAAAATTCTGGGGGCTGGCGAGGAATTCAAAGTCTTGGAGGTATAAAATTTTAAATTTCCGCCTAAGGTACATATTCAAGAAAGCATCGGCTAACACATGTTACACGGAAATATGTCTGACCCTATGCTTGGGGGATAGTGTTACCTGGCACACGTCCTTGTGCTTAGCAAAAAAGACCATGAGATCGTTCTCAAGGTCGGTGAGCTCCTGCATCTCCGTGTTCGCAGGCCCCCACACCTTGTCCATCATGGCGGAAACTTCCGCGTGGCGTTGTGCGAGAGGAAGCTTTTGCAGAGACGGAGTAGGTTGAGGGTCAGTTTGGAGCATGCTGGTGGCATGAATAAGCTGCACCTTCTGTTCATATTGCTCTGCTGTAGGTTCGGCGAAGGTGGCACTTGGTCGCTCAGGCGGAGGCGCAGACGAGGAGGCGCCCTTGCCGGAATCGCCATGGCCAGCGGGGTCTTCGGGAAGGTCATCGATGTTGATGACGTCTTTGGGATCCGGCTTGGTGGCGGAGGAGGCCTTGGGCGGAACTTCGACTTCCGGCGTGACAGGGATGGAAGCCGGAGATGGCTTGACCTTCTTCTTGAGAGCTCTTGGGGCCTTGGGGGGCTGGCTTCCGGAACTTCTGCAAAAACATAATAATTGAATAAGTGGTTACTCGTAATAATAGAAGAATTCAAATTCAGAAATCGAGCATTTACCCGGAAGGCTTGAAGAACTGGTGGATGTCAGGTTGGGCTCTGTTGCTTGTATCGATAAGCTTGAGG
Source organism: Lolium perenne (assembly GCF_019359855.2). Taxonomy (NCBI): domain Eukaryota; kingdom Viridiplantae; phylum Streptophyta; class Magnoliopsida; order Poales; family Poaceae; genus Lolium; species Lolium perenne. Next base: position 120,545,942 of record NC_067250.2, on the reverse strand, counting down.
CGCTTCTTCTCCGCCTCTGCCTTCCGAGTAGCCGCAGTGCTAAGCACTTTGCGGGTGCATTTAGCTGCAGGGCTGGAGGGAGCAGCCCTCTTCCTCTTGGAGGGGCGCGGAGCCTCGGGAGCTTCCGCCTCCGACGCGGCTTCTGGATCCGCGTTGCCCGTAGATGGGACCCGAAGAAGGGTTCCGAGTTCACCTTCCTCGAGGGCTTCGAGCTAAGTCACAGAGCCAGCACTTAGACAAAATTTGGAGTACAAAGGAAACAATGGTCAAGTCAAGATAACAAACCGCGGTCCCGGAGCCGTTGATGTTGATGTCTTTGTTACACACGTGAACATGAAGTTCACGCGGAATCTTGATGAGGAGCCGGATCCTCTTGTCAATGGTGTCGACGGAGAGATTGTCCTTTGTGGCGCGCATTGGGTCATCGTGCCCCGTGTAGTGGAACATCAAGAGGTCCCTGTGTTGGAGTGGCTGGATCCGCTTGGTGAACCAAGACAAGGTAAGGTCCTTCCCCGTCAGTCCCTCCTCCGTGAGCTTGCAGATCCGCCTAACAGCGCGGGTCAGCTGAGGCGACTCGGAGAGGTGGGGGCATTGCGTCCATGCCGGAGTTTCGCTGGCGGGGTGATACGCGTACAACACGCGTCCGTTGGGAACCCCAAGAGGAAGGTGTGATGCGTACAGCGGCAAGTTTTCCCTCAGTAAGAAACCAAGGTTTATCGAACCAGTAGGAGTCAAGAAGCACGTTGAAGGTTGATGGCGGCGAGATGTAGTGCGGCGCAACACCAGGGATTCCGGCGCCAACGTGGAACCTGCACAACACAACCAAAGTACTTTGCCCCAACGAAACAATGAGGTTGTCAATCTCAACGGCTTGCTGTAACAAAGGATTAGATGTATAGTGTGGATGATGATTGTTTGCAGAAAACAGTAAAACAAGTATTGCAGTAGATTGTATTCGATGTAAAGAATGGACCGGGGTCCACAGTTCACTAGTGGTGTCTCTCCCATAAGATAAATAGCATGTTGGGTGAACAAATTACAGTTGGGCAATTGACAAATAGAGAGGGCATGACAATGCACATACATGATATGATGAGTATTGTGAGATTTAATTGGGCATTATGACAAAGTACATAGACCGCTATCCAGCATGCATCTATGCCTAAAAAGTCCACCTTCAGGTTATCATCCGAACCCCTTCCAGTATTAAGTTGAAAACAACAGACAATTGCATTAAGTATGGTGCGTAATGTAATCAATAACTACATCCTCGGATATAGCATCAATGTTTTATCCCTAGTGGCAACAGCACATCCACAACCTTAGAACTTTCTCGTCACTGTCCCAGATTTAATGGAGGCATGAACCCACTATCGAGCATAAATACTCCCTCTTGGAGTTAAGAGTAAAAACTTGGCCAGAGCCTCTACTAATAACGGAGAGCATGCAAGATCATAAACAACACACAGATAATAGATTGATAATCAACATAACATAGTATTCTCTATCCATCGGATCCCAACAAACACAACATACAGCATTACAGATAGATGATCTTGATCATGTTAGGCAGCTCACAAGACCCGACAATGAAGCATAATGAGGAGAAGACGACCATCTAGCTACTGCTATGGACCCATAGTCCAGGGGTGAACTACTCACTCATCACTCCGGAGGCAACCATGACGGTGAAGAGTCCTCCGGGAGATGATTCCCCTCTCCGGCAGGGTGCCGGAGGCGATCTCCTGAATCCCCCGAGATGGGATTGGCGGCGGTGGCGTCTCTGGAAGGTTTTCCGTATCGTGGCTCTCGGTACTGGGGGTTTCGCGACGAAGGCTTTAAGTAGGCGGAGGAGATAGGTCAGGGGGCGTCACGGGGGCCCCACACGCTAGGGCCGCGCGGGCCCCCCTTGGGCCGCGCCGCCCTAGTGTGGCGGCGCCCCGTGGCCCCACTTCATCTTCCCTTCGGTCTTCTGGAAGCTTCGTGTGAAAATAGGCCCCTGGGCGTTGATTTCGTCCAATTCCGAGAATATTTCCTTACTAGGATTTCTGAAACCAAAAACAGCAGAAAACAAAGAATCGGCTCTTCGGCATCTCGTTAATAGGTTAGTACCGGAAAATGCATAAATATGGCATAAAGTATGCATAAAACATGTAGATATCATCAATAATGTGGCATGGAACATAAGAAATTATCGATACGTCGGAGACGTATCAGCATCCCCAAGCTTAGTTTCTGCTCGTCCCTAGCAGGTAAACGATAACAAAGATAATTTCTGGAGTGACATGCCATCATAACCTTGATCATACTATTGTAAGCATATGTAATGAATGCAGCGATCCAAAAAATGGTAAATGACATGAGTAAACAAATGAATCATGTAGCAAAGACTTTTCATGAATAGTACTTCAAGACAAGCATCAATAAGTCTTGCATAAAAGTTAACTCATAAAGCAATAATTTCAAAGTAAAGGCATTGAAGCAACACAAAGGAAGATTAAGTTTCAGCGGTTGCTTTCAACTTATAACATGTATATCTCATGGATAGTTGTCAATGTAAAGTAATATAACAAGTGCAATATGCAAGTATGTAGGAATCAATGCACAGTTCACACAAGTGTTTGCTTCTTGAGGTGGAGAGAAATAGGTGAACTGACTCAACAATAAAAGTAAAAGAAAGGCCCTTCGCAGAGGGAAGCATTGATTGCTATATTTGTGCTAGAGCTTTGGTTTTGAAAACAAGAAACAATTTTTTCAACGGTAGTAATAAAGCATATGTGTCATGTAAATTATATCCTACAAGTTGCAAGCCTCATGCATAGTATACTAATAGTGCCCGCACCTTGTCCTAATTAGCTCAGATTACCTGGATTATCATCGCAATGCATATGTTTTAACCAAGTGTCACAAAGGGGTACCTCTATGCCGCCTGTACAAAGGTCTAAGGAGAAAGCTCGCATCGGATTTCTCGCTATTGATTATTCTCAACTTAGACATCCATACCGGGACAACATAGACAACAGATAATGGACTCCTCTTTTATGCATAAGCATTCAACAATTATTAATTTTCTCATATGAGATTGAGGATATTTGTCCAAAGCTGAAACTTCCACCATGGATCATGGCTTTAGTTAGCGGCCCAATGTTCTTCTCTAACATTATGCACGCTCTAACCATTCTAGCGGTAAATCTCCCTTACTTCAGACAAGACGGACATGCATAGCAACTCACATGATATTCAACAAAGAGTAGTTGATGGCGTCCCCAGGAACATGGTTATCGCACAACAAGAAACTTAATAAGAGATAAAGTGCATAAGTACATATTCAATACCACAATAGTTTTTAGGCTATTTGTCCCATGAGCTATATATTGCAAAGGTAAAGGATAGAAATTTAAAGGTAGCACTCAAGCAATTTACTTTGGAATGGCGGAGAAATACCATGTAGTAGGTAGGTATGGTGGACACAAATGGCATAGTGGTTGGCTCAAGGATTTTGGATGCATGAGAAGTATTCCCTCTCGATACAAGGCTTAGGCTAGCAAAGTTTATTTGAAACAAACACAAGGGTGAACCGGTGCAGCAAAACTCACATAAAAGACATATTGTAAACATTATAAGACTCTACACCGTCTTCCTTGTTGTTCAAACTCAATACTAGAAATTATCTAGACCTTAGAGAGACCAATTATGCAAACCAAATTTTAGCAAGCTCTATGTATTTCTTCATTAATAGGTGCAAAGTATATGATGCAAGAGCTTAAACATGAGCACAACAATTGCCAAGTATCACATTATCCAAGACATTTTAGCAATTACTACATGTATCATTTTCCGTTTCCAACCATATAACAATTTAACGAAGAAGATTCAACCTTCGCCATGAATACTATGAGTAAAGCCTAAGGACATATTTGTCCATATGCAACAGCGGAGCGTGTCTCTCTCCCACACAGTGAATGCTAGGATCCATTTTATTCAAACAAAAACAAAAACAAAAACAAACCGATGCTCCAAGCAAAGTACATAAGATGTGATGGAATAAAAATATAGTTTCACTAGAGGAACCTGATAATGTTGTCGATGAAGAAGGGGATGCCTTGGGCATCCCCAAACTTAGACGCTTGAGTCTTCTTGAAATATGCAGGGGTGAACCACCGGGGCATCCCCAAGCTTAGAGCTTTCACTCTCCTTGATCATATTGTATCATCCTCCTCTCTTGATCCTTGAAAACTTCCTCCACACCAAACTCAAAAAAACTCATTAGAGGGTTAGTGCACAATCAAAATTTACATTTCAAGAGGTGACACAATCATTCTTAACACTTCTGGACATTGCACAAAGCTACTGAAAGTTAATGGAATCGAAAAATCCATCAAGCATAGCAAAACAGGCAATGTGAAATAAAAGGCAGAATCTTTCAAAACAGAACAGTTCGTAAATACGAATTTCTAAGAGGCACCAGACTTGCTCAAATGAAAATGCTCAAATTGAATGAAAGTTGCGTACATATCTGAGGATCACTCATGTAAATTGGAATAATTTTCTGAGTTACCTACAGAGAATTAGGCCCAGATTCGTGACAGCAAAGAAATCTGTTTCTGCGCAGTAATCCAAATCTAGTATGAACCTTACTATCAACGACTTTACTTGGCACAACAATGCACAAAAATAAGATAAGGAGAGGTTGCTACAGTAGTAAAAACTTCCAAGACTCAAATATAAAATAAAGGTGCAGTAGTAAAAACATGGGTTGTCTCCCATAAGCGCTTTTCTTTAACGCCTTTCAGCTAGGCGCAGAAAGTGTATATCAAGTGTTATCAAGAGACGAAGTGTCAACATCATAACTTGTTCTAATAATAGAATCAAAAGGTAACTTCATTCTCTTTCTAGGGAAGTGTTCCATACCTTTCTTGAGAGGAAATTGATATTTAATATTACCTTTCTTCATATCAATGATAGCACCAACAGTTCGAAGAAAAGGTCTTCCCAATATAATGGGACAAGATGCATTGCATTCAATATCCAAGACAACAAAATCAACGGGGACAAGGTTATTGTTAACGGTAATGCGAACATTATCAACTCTCCCCAAAGGTTTCTTTGTAGAATTATCAGCAAGATTAACATCCAAATAGCAATTTTTCAATGGTGGCAAGTCAAGCTTATTATAGATTTTCTTAGGCATAATGGAAATACTTGCACCAAGATCACATAAAGCATTACAATCAAAGTCATTGACCTTCATCTTAATGATGGGCTCCCAACCATCCTCTAGCTTTCTAGGAATAGAAGTTTCGCGATTTAGTTTCTCTTCTCTAGCTTTTATGAGAGCATTTGTAATATGTTTCGTGAAAGCCAAATTTATAGCACTAGCATTAGGACTCTTAGCAAGTTTTTGTAAGAAATTTATAACTTCAGAGATGTGGCAATCATCAAAATCCAAACCATTATAATCTAAAGCAATGGGATCATTATCCCCAATGTTGGAAAAAATTTCAGCAGTTTTATCTCAGGCAGTTTCAGCAGTTTTAGCAGTTTCAGGCAGTTTTTCATGTTTTGCATTAGAAGTGGAAACATTGCCAACACCAATTCTTTTACCATTAATAGTAGGAAGTGCAGCAACATGTGGAGCATTAGCATTGCTAGTGGTGGTAATAGTCTAAACTTTAGCTATACTAGGAAAAAACCCGTGCGTTGCTACGGCTCGGTTTCTATTAAATATATATCTATTGAAAACCCTATTCGAAAACCTAACAATTCTCATGCCCAACCGAAAACTCTTGGTCTGTTTCCTTCGCCCTCCTTGCCAACCCCGTGGAAATTATCATAGCGCACCACTCCTACCCTCATGTCTCCTCCGTGCCATCGACCTTCCACAAATTCTCCAGCGCGCCATCGAGCATGGGCATACATCGACATGCACCGACTGCTCCCTCGGCATACCGCCATGTTGATCTTTACTAAGTATAATTTTTTTAAATTCACCGAGAATTTTACTACTGAATATAAGTTATCCCATGAATGGAACAATAAAATTAGTTCAAATATCAAATAGTAACAAATCTGAGTTCTTCTCCGCTAACAAGCGCCCGACAAATCATAATTAACCCATCATGAGCTAAGGATCAACGCCCAAAAGCATATACGATCGCTCTATCGCTGAAACCTTTAGTTAAGCTAAGTCAATCGAGCGGCCATGGTTTTATATTTATCAATGTCTTGTGGAGGGCCTTCTCGTCGAACCGGCCACACCTCGGCTGTCACGGGTTGGCCGGAGACATAATTAATTGATGTAGCCACATATAGTGTTGTTCCATTCTGGATCGGACTTAAACCAGTTCAATTACGAACGCTTCCAGCCGGGTTGGATGATGGACGACGGATGGTTACTTGAGGCGAATAGGCGATGGAGACCGGACTTGGAGTCCCCGTCCCGTATGCGTGCGTATATAGACATGTAGTATAAAATACAGAGAGGTCTTGGCCGGCCGACCGGCTCCGTATGAGATTGGAGTTGCAGAGTCAGGGTTCAAACCGAGTAGGATTTAAATAGGCCAGCTTGATTGATTGACCGGGTTTCAAACAGATTACAACTTCAATCTCACGGCGACGGGCGGTTTCTTTTTGGAGAAACACCAGCCACACCAAAAGAAATGAAGCGTTACATGACACACATTATTTGAATCTTTTTTTACTTAGGGGTGGCAAAGGGGGTAATAGTTACTTTTCTAGGAGGGCAAATCGGTCTAAAAAATGTTGGACCGGAAGAAACCTTATTTTCTTTATTATTAGGTATATATTATCTTCTTTCTCATTTTTTTCTTTTTCCCACCTAGCACGCAATTCGGCCATCAATCTTATATTCTCATTAATTCTAACTTGGATGGCATTTGCTGTAGTAACAATCTTATTATTATGATTTTCATTAGGCATAACTTTCGATTTCAAAAGATCAACATCAGTTAAGACTATCGACTTTAGAAGCAAGTATATCAATTTTCCCAAGCTTTTCTTCAACAGATTTGTTAAAAGCAGTTTGTGTACTAATAAATTCTTTAAGCATAGCTTCAAGTCCAGGGGGTGTGTTCCTATTATTGTTGTAAGAATTCCCATAAGAATTACCATAGCCGTTGCCATTATTATAAGGATATGGCCTATAGTTGTTACTAGAATTGTTCCGGTAAGCATTGTTGTTGAAATTATTATTTTTAATGTAGTTTACATCAACATGTTCTTCTTGAGCAACCAATGAAGCTAACGGAACATTATTAGGATCAACATTAGTCCTATCATTCACAAGCATAGACATAATAGCATCAATCTTATCACTCAAGGAAGAGGTTTCTTCGACAGAATTTACCTTCTTACCTTGTGGAGCTCTTTCCGTGTGCCATTTAGAGTAATTAATCATCATATTATCAAGAAGCTTTGTTGCTTCGCCAAGAGTGATGGACATAAAGGTACCTCCAGCAGCTGAATCCAATAGGTTCCGCGAAGAAAAATTCAGTCCTGCATAAAAGGTATGGATGATCATCCAAGTAGTCAGTCCATGGGTTGGGCAATTTTTAACCAAAGATTTCATTCTTTCCCAAGCTTGTGCAACATGCTCATTATCCAATTGTTTAAAATTCATTATGCTACTCCTCAAAGATATAATTTTAGCAGGGGGATAATTTCTACCAATAAAAGCATCCTTGCATTTAGTCCATGAATCAATACTATTCTTAGGCAGAGATAGCAACCAATCTTTAGCTCTTCCTCTTAATGAGAAAGGAAACAATTTTAATTTTATAATGTCACCATCTACATCCTTATACTTTTGCATTTCACAAAGTTCAACAAAATTATTGAGATGGGCAGCAAGATCATCGTAACTAACACTGTAAAATTGCTCTCGCATAACAAGATTTAGTAAAGCAGGTTTAATTTCAAAGAATTCTACTGTAGTAGCAGGTGGAGCAATAGGTGTGCATAAGAAATCATTATTATTTGTGGTTGTGAAGTCACACAACTTAGTATTTTCAGGAGTACCCATTTTAGCAACAGTAAATAAAGCAAACTAGATAAAGTAAATGCAAGTAACTAATTTTTTTGTGTTTTTGATATAGCAAACAAGATAGCAAATAAAGTAAAACTAGCAACTAATTTTTTTGTATTCTGATTTAGTGCAGCAAACAAAGTAGTAAATAAAATAAAGCAAGACAAAAACAAAGTAAAGAGATTGGAATGTGGAGACTCCCCTTGCAGCGTGTCTTGATCTCCCCGGCTGACGTGGGCATTACCCTTCGGGTAACCAGTATTGCCCTATCTGGTATTGACAAATTGGAGGCCCATGAAGATACCTGAAGGCGAGATGGGCCACTAGGTCGGCGCATCAGAAGATTCCTTGACAGGCAAGACAAGGAAGCGAACAAACAAGGAAAGATTGGATCTAAAACTACTGTAAACTTAGTCATCCTCGGTTAGGACCCTTGAGACCTGGCCTCCTATAAAAAGGCCAGGAGAGGGGCTGCCGAGGGACACGAACAATCTTAGCAACCTTAGCCAGGAAAAGCTTAGAGCTAGGTAACCCTAGCAACATCAATCTCGACTAGATCGCAGCCGAAGTATTCGGCACCCCATTGTAACCTGTTTTCATCATAATCAAAGAACAGACAGGCAGGACGTAAGGGTTTTACCTCATCGAGGGCCCCGAACCTGGGTAAATCGCTCTCCCCGCTTGTCTGTGTACCGATGTCTCGTGTCAGCTTGCAGGATTCCATCAACCCTAAGCCCCTATCGGAGGGCATTGCCGAGGAGCACCCTCGACAATTGGCGCCGTCTGTGGGAAGCCTGTCGGCACAAGGCAGGACATCGGCAGCTCCGATCATGACATCGGCCGTTTCGCCGGCAAATTCGCCGGCAACTCCATCGGCGACTTCGTCGACTCCATCGTCGCCAATCCTGGGAAGCCCGATTCGATTCGGCTCCTACGAGTTTACTCCACACAGCGATTCCTCCCGCTCGAACTTTTCAGATCTACAAGGGAACATGGAGATGACCTTCGGTAGCGTCCACTACAACGTCAACGCAGAAGGAATCCTTCGATTGCTGGAATCTCCCACCTCCGGATCGACGAGGTCAAGCGCACCATCATCACCCGATCTGTCGGCTGGTCTGACAGAATCGACGTGCTCACCAGCGCCCTCGACTCCCCGCTCGGTATCCTCCATGTCGGTAGGGTCTGACGATCCCACGTCTTCGGAATTAACCTCGTACTACCGCTCGAATCGCGACACTGTGCACGGGCTGGGATCGAGCGACACGCCGTTCATCTGCAACGCCCAATATTCGTCGGGAGAGGACAGTATCGACAGCACCGTCCAGGGAATCACCCGAAGACCGGCACACCATCAGGTTTATGTCGCCAATAACACGGGAAACACAAGGCGTAGAGGTGACAAGGATCATACCCCTCGTTTCAGTAGAAGGGCGAGTTTTGAGAACAGCGCCAGCAACCGTGACAGCGATTACACCATCGCGGATGAGGAGTGGGCAGCAGCAAGGGCAGCAGTACTTAACAATACGCCGCTCCCCGCGGGGACTTCGGTTGGAACCCTCAATGCTTATCGCTCCATACTAGAGAAGAACCGGGAGCACCTGTCGAAAGAGCAAGCCTCCCTCGAGAGACGCTTATCTGCAGCGGATCGATCCAGCGAACGACGAAGGGGCTCACAAGGGAGTGCCTCCCGAAACACTCAGGGAGCAGGCAAGCACCGGTCAAGGATATCGAGGCTTTCGGAAGATGACGCCAGAGAGATAACATCGAATCTGACTAAATCCTTTATGACTACGGATACCGCGGGCATGCCACGGCCAAAAACCGTTGCAGGAGCAATGGCCAACCTCGCCGCTTACCTCATCAACCAGCGCCCCGAAGGATCCATGGCTCAAGCTCATCGAGGCGCCCTGGAAAGCCTCGCAATATTGGAGAACAACCTAGTCCCGTCAAAGGAAAAGACCACCTACCAAGGCAGTGGGTCGAAACATCATGCGAGGGATGCTCGGGACGAAATCACTCAGAGCAAGATCGACAAAGCAAGGCGGCGACGCGCCGCTAGAAAGGACGATGACAGTGATTCTTCGGATGAAGACTAGGAGTACGACGGCGAACTCAGGGGAGCCGATTGTCTAAGTTACAAGATCCGCGAAGCAATGCCGCCCAAAAATTTTAAGCCTACTCCTACCGACGCTGCCAAATACGATGGGCAGCAAGAACCAAGATCCTGGATAGACGACTACTTGCAGACTGTGATCTTGCACAAAGGAAACCAGATAGCGGCAATGCAGTGTTTACAGCTCTACTTGAAAGATTCAGCACGGGCCTGGCTAAGGGGGCTGCCGAAAGGTTCTGTCAAATCATGGGACGACCTAGTAGATGCCTTCGTTGCCAATTTCCAAGCAACATACAAGAGGCCCGACGGGATCGAAGAGCTACGGAACTGTCGGCAGAAGCCGAAGGAGTCAATGCGTTCATACATCGGGAGATTCACGAAGCTCCTCAATGCCGCCGAAGACGTATCTGTCAACAGAGCAATCGACGCTTTCAGCGACGGCGTTCAGCGGGAAAGTTACATAGAAGAACTCGGGCGCAAAAAGCCAAAAACCATAACCAAGCTAATGGAAATCGCCAACAGCTGGGCCGATGGTGAGGATAACGTACGAAGTCCACGGCAGCGTAGTGATGACGAAGACGATGACCAGCCGAAGCACGACTCGGGTGGCCGAAGGGATCGTCACAAGAGAAGGAAAAACCGCAACTACATGACAACAATCTGGTAGCCGCAGGGTATTCCGATCGGCAGGACGATCGAGACGACAGGCACGATGGTAACCGGAACAACTCTGGGAACCGTGGTAACTATAAACCACGACAGCAGAGAACTCCCGAACTACCTTACGCCGAACAGGTCAACGCCCCCTGTTACCTACATTCGTATGTCGATTCCAAAGACGGCAAGACGAAGTCAAGTCACCTGCTTAGGGACTGTCGGCAGTTCCTTGACATGCACAAACTCATCCAGCAGTCAGGTCAGCAACAGCTACCACCACCACCCCCACCTCCACCGCAGCATCAAGTCCAGCAGGCTCAAACCCATCAACCCAACGAGGCATTTCCACCACCACGTGGGCAGATGAGCATGATCCACAGGACAAGTGTTTCGAAAAGGGAGATGAAGAAGCTCACCCGAGAGATCAACTTAGCAGAAAGCATCATGGCAAATATCCCTGAATATGTCGATTGGTCTTCTCAGAACATTACATTTAGTCGAGCAGATCACCCGATGACCATACCAAAACCCGGACACGCCGCATTGGTAGTCGAAGCACAAATTGGGGGGTTCAAGATGAGCAAAGTCTTCATGGATGGTGGAAGCGGACTAAACCTGATATTCGTCGACACAATCAGAAGCATGGGGATCACCATGAGCATGCTGGAAGAAACAGACACCTGCTTCCACGGGATCCTTCCAACCGCACCGGGCCACTCTCTTGGCAAAGTTTACCTGAATGTTATCTTCGGTAGAGCCGATAATTTCAGGAAGGAAAAAATCGAGTTTGAAGTGGTGAACTGGGAGTCACAGTATCACGCTATACTCGGGAGACCAGCGTATGCCAAGTTCATGGCTGTACCACATTATGCATACCTCAAGCTGAAAATGCCTGGGAATAATGGGACAAACATCACAGTCTATGGAAGTTTTTCGCACTCGGACAATTGTGATCGCGACTTTCAGAGGATTGCTGCGAAGTTCGGGAAACAGCAAGAAATCATCGACCTTCCGCCCAAGCTGTCTTTACAAGAGATCAAGGAAGAAAAAGATGGCCGGGAAATAAAGAAGAAGCCAGCCGCTCTCGCCCTTAAAGCTTCGGCAGCAGAAGCTTCGCAGCGTAAGCTTCGCAAAGAAAGGGTTCGGCAGTTGATGGCACAGAAGATTTAGGAGAAAGCAAGATGCTGGCAACCACCGCTCAAACCCCTGATGAAACCAGCAACGCTGCAGCAATCACTAACGCGGAGAAGAAGCCAGAAGAAGAGAAGAACCCCTTCCTTGACTAAGCAGTTTACCAGCCTTTACTTTCTTTTTTTCCCTTCATTATAAACAGGGCCTTCCTCTTTTCGCCCTCTAGCATCGTGCTTACCTTATTAATAAGAACTTAAAGCTTCGATTCTTGTTAAGCATTGCAGTAACTACAAACTTCTAAGCCCCATCACTATGCAAACATAGTACAGGGCGGAAGATCGTGCTCCAAAAAGCCTCTACGAGTGCTAAAATGACGTCACCTTTCCCTCCGCTTCAGATGCCTCTACGAGTGCCGTATAAAGCAAGAGTTTGGAAAAACTTATACACAACCCACGCTCGATATTTCACTTATGGAAATATCAGAGAGCAACGGGCTCATCGGCAGAACCATTACACCCGAAAAATTCGGGAATGACTGTCGAAATTTACAAACGGTTGAAAGCAAAGTTGCGCATACAACAGGTTTAGCAAAACCTGCAACACGAGCTGATCACTCATAATGATTTGCTAACCAACTAGTACTCATACATCCAACGGGCAATTAAGCTTCGCCCCTTTAAATATTTGCCAACGGCATGGTAAACGTACACATTCATGTACCAACCAGAAAAGAAGTTTTTGGCCCAAAAAACCCGAACACTCGGATGAATTTACCAATACAATTTACAAAAGTAACTTTACACCTTTACATCACCCTTGCGGAGTTTCCTTTTCCTCAGGTACCTTTGACATCTCCTCAAGCCTGTCGACAATTACATGAGCAGGAGCTAAGACCTTCGGGTACAGCTCCTCGAAATCACCAGTTGCATTGGCAATAGACAGCAAGCAAGCTGAAGGATAACAAGCAAGCACAAGGGCAAGCGTACATTTGGCCCCTGCAAAGACTTGAGATCTTACTAGCTCCCGAACCTTCTTGGCACTTCCAAATTCAGACATCAAAGTCAAAAGGGTAGGGGGAACTGCATTGAGAGGAAACATTGTTTTCCAAACTATCCTCATGGCCTTGTAGCACTTGTCGAAGAACTGGTGGACCTATTGCACTCGATCTTGAAATTTGACGACGGCCGAAGCCTTCGAGTGTTCCCGCCAGAAAATCTCTTCGGATGAGGAAAGCTGAGTCAAAGCATGCACCCGCTCGTGTATCCGCTTGTTCTCTTCCGCAGGGTTCAACGCTATGACTGCCAAAAGAATTAGTAAAAGACTCAGACAAGAAGTTGCTAACAAGCAGGCAAAAGGATCAAGAAACTTACAGTTTAAACTTTCGGTAGCCTTATGCAGCTCGCCAAGAATGTACCGCTCCACGTCGGCTGCAATCTCGCTCTTTTTATTGACGATGGCAGCTAAGGCATAAGTGCTGCGTAAATCCTTCTCCATCTGTGTTATTCGGTCTTTCATGCGCTGGATCCGATCGCTTTCAGGAAGCGCACCCGACGAGTCGTCTGCAAATGAGGGTACTGGGAAGAACTGCAAGAAGTACTGGTTATAAAAAAGTGATGGATATGGTACAGCCCAACGTCCAAAATAACTCCCATCGGGAGAAGTGCAAGAAAGTGATATCATAGCAAAAGTGGGCCTACAACAAATTCTAGCACGAAGTTTATTACAAAACATGAGTTTGGCGGCAGAGCAATGTTTTGCATCAACTCAAGGCACAAGTTTGGTACAAGAATCAAGGAAGCTGAGTTTGAGTTGATGAACTAGGGCCAGTCGACGATTTCCTTGATGAAACCAGTTCAAGAAGCTGACGGGCACAAGTAAGAGCAGATGCCTTAAAGGTGCTCAAATCAACAGGCTGCCCGTCTTGCCCTTTTGGAAGCCCCTTAGTCATTTCCTCGATGTCACCCTTAAAGCTGTAACCCATCATAAGCTGGAAGGCTAGGACAGCACCAAAAGTGCGCGATGTGCACTTGAATACCTCGATGACCTCCTTGGTGTCAACCGTGAAGGTATCGATCAGCTGTCCCAGGGTCTTCTCTTGCTTAATCTTGGGGAAGATCATCGAGTGCATCCGCGCCAGAGCACCCTTCCCCTTCACAAGAAGCTCTTGTGTAAGCTGGTGAGAAGCGAGAATCGTTGACACCGCGTTTGCTGGGGAATTATTTGGAACTCTTTCCAGGGCATCGACAGGAATGTTTGCTGCCTCTGCAATAGAAAAGAAGGAAAAAATTCAGTCATTGACAAAAAGTTTAAATCCATAAGAACGTCTCCCGACAAAAGTATGTTAGAGATTACCAAGCAAGGCCAAAGAAGATTGACGAAGGACTTCATCCTTTTCGGCTGCTCGAGCCTCAGCTACCTGCCTGGACGCTTCTTCTTCCTTCAGCTTCCCTTTCAGTTTGGCCAGCTCCTCCTTCAGAGAATCAATCTCTTGGCGAGCCGCGGCAGCTATCTTGACTGCGCCATCTAGTTTTGAGGAGGAAGATTCGACTTCTTTTTGCAGCCGAACTTTGTCAGCCTCTAGAGAAGTGAATCGAGAGGCGAAAACCTCCAGAGAGGAGATAACGCCACGTGATACGTCTCCGACGTATCGATAATTTCTTATGTTCCATGCCACATTATTGATGTTATCTACATGTTTTATGCACACTTTATGTCATATTCATGCATTTTCTGGAACTAACCTATTAACAAGATGCCGAAGTGCCGCCTCGTTTTCATTGTTTTTGGTTTCAGAAATCCTAGTAACGAAATATTCTCGGAATCGGACGAAATCAACGCCTGTGTTCCTATTTTTCCCGGAACCATCCAGAACACCCGAGAGCCGCCAGAGGGAAGCCCTGGGGGCCCCACACCACACCCTGGCGCGGCCAGAGGGGGGGCCGCGCCGCCCTATGGTGTGGTGGCCCCAGGCCCCCTCCGAGGCTGCCCTTCCGCCTATTTAAAGCCTCCGTCGCGAAAACCCTGGGACGTTCGACGAAACCCACAGAAACCTTCCAGAGCCGCCGCCATCGCGAAGCCAAGATCTGGGGGACAGGAGTCTCTGTTCCGGCACGCCGCCGGGACGGGGAAGTGCCCCCGGAAGGCTCCTCCATCGACACCACCGCCATCTCCATCAACGCTGCTGTCTCCCATGAGGAGGGAGTAGTTCTCCATCGAGGCTCGGGGCTGTACCGGTAGCTATGTGGTTAATCTCTCTCCTATGTACTTCAATACAATGATCTCATGAGCTGCTTAACATGATTGAGATTCATATGAGCTTTGTATCGCTACTAGTTGTGTGCTACTCATGTGATGTTATTAAAGTAATCTATTCCTCCTGCATGGTGTAAAGGTGACTAGTGTGTGCACCATGTGGTTCTTGTCGTAGGCTATGATCATGATCTCTTGTAGATTGTGGAGTTAATTATCATTATGATAGTATTGATGTGATCTATTCCTCCTTCATAGTGTAATGTGGGCAGTGTGTGCACTATGTTAGTTCTTGGTTTATTTTGCAATGATCTATTATGCTCTAAGGTTATTTAAATATGAACATTATTGTGGAGCTTGTTAACTCCGGCATTGAGGGTTCGTGTAATCCTACGCAATGTGTTCATCATCCAACAAAAGAGTGTATGTAGCACATATGAGAAAGAGTTATTTATTATGCGATCAATGTTGAGAGTGTCCACTAGTGAAAGTGTAATCCCTAGGCCTTGTTCCTAAATACTGCTATCGCTGCTTGTTTACTGTTTTACTGCGTTACTACTGCTGCAATACTACCACCATCAACTACACGCCAGCAAGCTATTTTCTGGCACCGTTGTTACTGCTCATATATATTTATACCACCTGTATTTCACTATCTCTTCGCCGAACTAGTGCACCTATTAGGTGTGTTGGGGACACAAGAGACTTCTTGCTTTGTGGTTGCAGGGTTGCATGAGAGGGATATCTTTGACCTCTTCCTCCCTGAGTTCGATAAACCTTGGGTGATCCACTTAAGGGAAAACTTGCTGCTGTTCTACAAACCTCTGCTCTTGGAGGCCCAACACTGTCTACAGGAAAAGGAGGGGGCGTAGACATCAAGCTATTTTCTGGCGCCGTTGCCGGGGAGGAAAGGTAAAAGGTACTCACACTCCGGATCTCGGCTACTAAGCTATTTACGCCGTTGTAAGTACTCGAAGCTATTTCCTTTAGATCTTGCAATTGCATCTTTTTGTTTCTTGTTTACACTAGTTAGGCATAATGGAAAACAACAACAAAATTGGTGAGCTTTTTAATCTTTTTCCTGATTTAGAATTGTTTGATGTGAAAATTAAAAAACCTATGGAACCTTATTTGCATGCTAGTAGCGATGTTATTAGTATGAATGCAATTACTGCTAATGCTATGGAGAAGTCTAAGCTTGGGGAAGCTAGTTTTTGTGATCTTTTTAGCTTCCCATCTTTAGGGGAGAAAATTTGCTCTGATAATACTTTATCTCCCATATGCAATAACTCTAATGATGCTTGTGATATTTTAAATGCACCTACTGAAAGTATTCCATATAAAATACCTATGAAAATTATTGAACGTGTTATGGATAACCACTATAAAGGGGATGGAACTGTCCACCCTAGAGATCATTTACTGTTTTTGCATGAATTATGCGGGTTATTCAAGTGTGCAGGTATCTCTATGGATGAAGTGAGGAAGAAGCTATTCTCTGTTTCGCTGTCTGGTAAAGCGGCGCATTGGTATAAATTGTTGGAGAATAGTCATTCTCTTGGTTGGGAGGAAATTGCATCTCTCTTTTATTCTAAATTTTATCCTCCTCATGAAGTGCATATTGATAGGAATTATATTTATAACTTTTATCCTTGTGATGGAGAGAGTATTTCTCAAGCGTGGGGGAGATTGAAATCACTAATGCTCAAATGTCCCATTCATGAGCTCCCCCGTAATGTTATTGTTAATAATTTTTATGCGAGGCTTTCAGGACAACACAAGGACCATCTGGACGCGTGTTCGGAAGGATCTTTCACAAGCAAGGAGGTTGAAGCTAGGTGGGATCTTCTTGATCGGATTGAGGAGAACACCGAAGGATGGGAGAACGACAAAGGTAAAGAGTCAGGTATAAATTATGATTATGAATGCATTGAAGCTTTTATGGATACCGATAAATTTCGAAATATGAGTGCTACTTATGGTCTTGACTCTCAAGTTGCTGCAAATCTTTATAAAGCCTTTGCTTCTCATTTCGAATTGCCTAAAAATAATTTTGATAAGTATCATGAACCTTTTAAAGAGGCTTGCATGAAGAATGAAATTGTTGTTAATTATTGCAATAAGCATGCTCAAACTCCTAAGAATGCTATTTCCTATAAGCATGTTAATTTTTGTGGAATACATAGACCTTGTGGAATTAATCAAATCAAAGATAAATATTGTATCCATCATGCTAATGAAAAAACTAGAAAGTGGTTTAGGGCTCTAGATGATCTTGGTAAAAAAGTTTGTGCCCTCTATCCTTTTATTTGTGAAGTTTGCCATGAAGTGGGTCATTTTAATTTTCAATGCTCCTCCAATGATAATTTGAACCCAATGAGTGCTACAAATTTGTATTGTGATGATGAAATTACTCCTAATCAGCATGATGAACTTACTTTATTTTTGGGGTGTGAAGAACTGTCGAGAAAAATCTCTTTGTTACATATGAGTGATCTTGATATTGATGATGTCCTGCATGGGTGTTTTTCTTATTGCATTGATAATAGCCATACAAATACTTACATACAAAATATTTTAGAAGATGACACCTTGCCAAAATATGATAGGGCCGCTGTGTGTTTTCAACTAATTAATGAAAAGGAGGGATTCTCCCAAGTTTTTTCTATTGTTTCTAAAAGTAAATCAGGTTATGCGGACAAGCCACCCTTCAAGCCTCTTCCTCCTAAAGAAGGGAACGAGGAGAAGGAAGAGAAGAAGAAGAAGAAGGGAACGAAGAAGAAGAAGAAGAAGAAGGGGAATAAAAAGAAAGAGGTAACAGCATATCCCCGCGTATATGAGATAACGATAGGTAACCGTAAGTATGTTGCTCCTAATGATTATTGTGATAATGAATCTGAATACGATGATCTTCCTATGCCCTTTACATACATTAGCAATCATGATTTGAATGAGCACACTACTTTTGATATTGCAAATCTCTGGGAAACTAATTCTGAAAATGATGATGATAATAATTGCCATAGTGTCAGTACTATCCATGCTTCCTCCCATAATGATATAGAAAGCTCTAAGCTTGGGGAAGAGGTGTTTGCAAATCCTTTAGCTACTGGTCATTATGTTCTTGATACATCTCCTTCTAATAACAATAAGGGTGTGGACACAGATAAACCGATTGTGAAAGATAACTATTCTATTTCTTATGATGACATTGTGCCTCCGATCTCTAAAGATTATTATAAAGAATGCTATGATATAGGTTCTAACTACCCTTATGAAACTTGTCATAGTCATGATTGGGTTACCAAAAACAATTCCCTTAATATGCAACTTGTTTACAATGTTCAAATTCTTGATAATAATCTTGCTCCAATTACTATTAATGAGAATAACTCTTCTTATGCCAAATTTAATGATACTTCTATGCATATGAACCATGATAAGAATGTTTTAAGTGATGGGTATATTGTGGATTTCATCAATGATGCTACTGAAAGTTATTATGAGAGAGGGAAATATGGTTATATGCATCTTAATAATATTAAGTTTCCCCTCTTTATGTTGAGAATCTTAAAGTTACTCGTGTTTTATCCTCTTATGCTTGTCACTTTGTTCTTCATGAATTCATTTGTGTATAAGATTCCTTTGCATAGGAAGTGGGTTAGGCTTAAAGTTGTTTTGAATTTGCTTCTTGATGCTCTCTTTTGCTTCAAATACTATTTTCCCGCGAATGCATCACCAAAACTGCTGAGCCCATCTTAATGGCTATAAAGAAAGAACTTCTTGGGAGATAACCCATGTATTATTTTGCTACAGTACTTTGCTCTATATTTGTGTCTTGGAAGTTGTTTACTACTGTAGCAACCTCTCCTTATCTTAGTTTTGTGTTTTGTTGTGCCAAGTAAAGTCGTTGATAGAAAAGTTCATACTAGATTTGGATTACTGCGCAGAAACAGATTTCTTTGCTGTCACGAATCTGGGCTAAATTATCTGTAGGTAACTCAGAAAATTATGCCAATTTACGTGAGTGATTCTCAGATATGTACGCAACTTTCATTAAATTTGAGAATTTTCATCTGAGCAAGTCTAGTGCCATTTTAAAATTCGTCTTTACGGACTGTTCTGTTTTGACAGATTCTGC
The DNA here is from genome assembly GCF_019359855.2 of Lolium perenne. NCBI lineage: Eukaryota > Viridiplantae > Streptophyta > Magnoliopsida > Poales > Poaceae > Lolium > Lolium perenne. Next base: position 120,526,604 of record NC_067250.2, on the reverse strand, counting down.
CTTTTATTTCGCATTGCCTCTTTTGCTATGTGGGATGGATTTCTTTGTTCCATTAACTTCCAGTAGCTTTGGGCAATGTCCAGAAGTGTTAAGAATGATTGTGTCACCTCTGAACATGTGAGTTTTTGATTATGTACTAACCCCTCTAATGAAGTTTATGAGAAGTTTGGTGTGAAGGAAGTTTTCAAGGGTCAAGAGAGGGGGATGATATACTATGATCAAGAAGAGTGAAAGTTCTAAGCTTGGGGATGCCCCGGTGGTTCACCCCTGCATATATCAAGAAGACTCAAGCGTCTAAGCTTGGGGATGCCCAAGGCATCCCCTTCTTCATCGACAAATTATCAGGTTCCTTCTCTTGAAACTATATTTTTATTCGGTCACATCTTATGTGCTTTACTTGGAGCGTCTGTATGCTTTTATTTTTGTTTGTGTTTGAATAAATTGGATTACATCATGCTTTTGTGGGAGAGAGACACGCTCCGCTGTAGCATATGGACAAGTATGTCCTTAGGCTCTACTCATAGTATTCATGGCGAAGTTTCTTCTTCGTTAAATTGTTATATGGTTGGAATTGGAAAATGATACATGTAGTAATTGCTATAATGTCTTGGGTAATGTGATACTTGGCAATTGTTGTGCTCATGTTTAAGCTCTTGCATCATATACTTTGCACCCATTAATGAAGAAATACATAGAGCATGCTAAAATTTGGTTTGCATATTTGGTCTCTCTAAAGTCAAGATAATTTCTAGTATTGAGTTTGAACAACGAGGAAGACGGTGTAGAGCCTTATAATGTTTTCAATATGTCTTTTATGTAAGTTTTGCTGCACCCGGTTCATCCTTGTGTTTGTTTCAAATAACCTTGCTAGCCTAAACCTTGTATCGAGAGGGAATACCTCTCATGCATCCAAAATACTTGAGCCAACCACTATGCCATTTGTGTCCACCATACCTACCTACTACATGGTATTTCCTGCCATTCCAAAGTAAATTGCTTGAGTGCTACCTTTAAAATTCCATCATTCACCTTTGCAATATATAGCTCATGGGACAAATAGCTTAAAAACTATTGTGGTATTGAATATGTACTTATGCACTTTATCTCTTATTAAGTTGCTTGTTGTGCGATAACCATGTTTCTGGGGACGCCATCAACTACTCTTTGTTGAATTTCATGTGAGTTGCTATGCATGTTCGTCTTGTCTGAAGTAAGAGAGATCTACCACATTATGGTTAAGCATGCATATTGTTAGAGAAGAACATTGGGCCGCTAACTAAAGCCATGATCCATGGTGGAAGTTTCAGTTTTGGACATATATCCTCAATCTCATATGAGAAAAATAATTGTTGCTACATGCTTATGCATAAAAGAGGAGTCCACTATCTGTTGTCTATGTTGTCCCGGTATGGATGTCTAAGTTGAGAATAATCAATAGCAAGAAATCCGATGCGAGCTTTCTCCTTAGACCTTTGTACAGGCGGCATAGAGGTACCCCTTTGTGACACTTGGTTAAAACATGTGCATTGCGATGATCCGGTAGTCCAAGCTAATTAGGACAAGGTGCGGGCACTATTAGTATACTATGCATGAGGCTTGCAACTTGTAAGATATAACTTACATAATACATATGCTTTATTACTACCGTTGACAAAATTGTTTCATGTTTTCAAAACAAAAGCTCTAGCACAAATATAGCAATCGATGCTTTTCCTCTATGGAGGACCATTCTTTTACTTTCATTGTTGAGTCAGTTCACCTATTTCTCTCCACCTCAAGAAGCAAACACTTGTGTGAACTGTGCATTGATTCCTACATATTTGCATATTGCATTTGTTATATTGCTTTGCATTGACAACTATCCATGAGATATACATGTTACAAGTTGAAAGCAACCGCTGAAACTTAATCTTCCATTGTGTTGCTTCAATGCCTTTACTATGAATTTATTGCTTTATGAGTTAACTCTTATGCAAGACTTATTGATGCTTGTCTTGAAGTACTATTCATGAAAAGTCCTTGCTATATGATTCACTTGTTTGCTCATGTCATATACATTGTTTTGATCGCTGCATTCACTACATATGCTTTACAAATAGTATGATCAAGGTTATGATGGCATGTCACTCCAGAAATTATCTTTGTTATCGTTTTACCTGCTCGGGACGAGCAGAACTAAGCTTGGGGATGCTGATACGTCTTCGACGTATCGATAATTTCTTATGTTCCATGCCACATTATTGATGTTATCTACATGTTTTATGCACACTTTATGTCATATTCATGCATTTTCTGGAACTAACCTATTAACAAGATGCCGAAGTGCCGCTTCTGTTTTCTCGCTGTTTTTGGTTTCAGAAATCCTAGTAACGAAATATTCTCGGAATCGGACGAAATCAACGCCCAGGTTCCTATTTTTCCCGGAACCATCCGTAACACCCGAGAGCCGCCGTAGGGAAGCCCTGGGGGCCCCACACCACACCCGGCGCGGCCGTAGGGGGCCGCGCCGCCCTATGGTGTGGTGGCCCCAGGCCCCCTCCGAGGCTGCCCTTCCGCCTATTTAAAGCCTCCGTCGCGAAAACCCTGGGACGTTCGACGAAACCCACAGAAACCTTCCAGAGCCGCCGCCATTGCGAAGCCAAGATCTGGGGGACAGGAGTCTCTGTTCCGTCACGCCGCCGGGACGGGGAAGTGCCCCCGGAAGGCTCCTCCATCAACACCACCGCCATCTCCATCAACGCTGCTATCTCCCATGAGGAGGGAGTAGTTCTCCATCGAGGCTCGGGGCTGTACCGGTAGCTATGTGGTTAATCTCTCTCCTATGTACTTCAATACAATGATCTCATGAGCTGCTTAACATGATTGAGATTCATATGAGCTTTGTATCGCTACTAGTTGTGTGCTACTCATGTGATGTTATTAAAGTAATCTATTCCTCCTGCATGGTGTAAAGGTGACTAGTGTGTGCACCATGTGGTTCTTGTCGTAGGCTATGATCATGATCTCTTGTAGATTGTGGAGTTAATTATCATTATGATAGTATTGATGTGATCTATTCCTCCTTCATAGTGTAATGTGGGCAGTGTGTGCACTATGTTAGTTCTTGGTTTATTTTGCAATGATCTATTATGCTCTAAGGTTATTTAAATATGAACATTATTGTGGAGCTTGTTAACTCCGGCATTGAGGGTTCGTGTAATCCTACGCAATGTGTTCATCATCCAACAAAAGAGTGTATGTAGCACATATGAGAAAGAGTTATTTATTATGCGATCAATGTTGAGAGTGTCCACTAGTGAAAGTGTAATCCCTAGGCCTTGTTCCTAAATACTGCTATCGCTGCTTGTTTATCGTTTTATCACATTACTACTGCTGCAATACTACCACCATCAACTACACGCCAGCAAGCTATTTTCTGGCACCGTTGTTACTGCTCATATATATTTATACCACCTGTATTTCACTATCTCTTCGCCGAACTAGTGCACCTATTAGGTGTGTTGGGGACACAAGAGACTTCTTGCTTTGTGGTTGCAGGGTTGCATGAGAGGGATATCTTTGACCTCTTCCTCCCTGAGTTCGATAAACCTTGGGTGATCCACTTAAGGGAAAACTTGCTGCTGTTCTACAAACCTCTGCTCTTGGAGGCCCAACACTGTCTACAGGAAAAGGAGGGGGCGTAGACATCACCACGCATGTCCTTAAAGAGAGAAAGAAAAACAATTAAACAGGGCACGCTCCAAGGAATTTGTATTAAGATCAGAAGAGGACTTACAGAAAAAGGAGCTGCAGTAGCAGCAGTTGGAGAAATATCCTTCCCTTTGGAAAGGGAAGACGCAGTCGATGCTTGAGCCATGGGGGCAGCCTTAGGAGCCGAAGCTTCGGAAGCCACCACGACCGGCGAAATAGCATCAGATTTGGCCTTTTTAGGAGGAGACTCGATAAAGCCCTCGTCACTACAAAAGTAAACAGTCGACTGTGATTATAACAGGAGTATGGAAGGTAAAAAAAGGCACAGTATAACTTTCAGAAAGGAACTACTTACATGTCGAAGAGATCATCTTCATCGGCAAAGCCGCCGGTTGATCTCTGATGCGTGTAGTTGACACGTCCGTTGGGAACCCCAAGAGGAAGGTGTGATGCGCACAGCGGCAAGTTTCCCTCAGTAAGAAACCAAGGTTTAATCGAACCAGTAGGAGTCAAGAAGCACGTTGAAGGTTGATGGCGGCGGGATGTAGTGCGGCGCAACACCAGAGATTCCGGCGCCAACGTGGAACCTGCACAACACAACCAAAGTACTTTGCCCCAACGAAACAGTGAGGTTGTCAATCTCACCGGCTTGCTGTAACAAAGGATTAACCGTATTGTGTGGAAGATGATTATTTGCAGAAAACAGTAGAACAATATTGCAGTAGATTGTATTTCAGTAAAGAGAATTGGACCAGGGTCCACAGTTCACTAGAGGTGTCTCTCCCATAAGATAAACAGCATGTTGGGTGAACAAATTACAGTTGGGCAATTGACAAATAAAGAGGGCATGACCATGCACATACATATTATGATGAGTATAGTGAGATTTAATTGGGCATTACGACAAAGTACATAGACCGCTATCCAGCATGCATCTATGCCTAAAAAGTCCACCTTCAGGTTATCATCCGAACCCCCTCTAGTATTAAGTTGCTAACAACAGACAATTGCATTAAGTATTGCGCGTAATGTAATCAGTAACTACATCCTCGAACATAGCACCAATGTTTTATCCCTAGTGGCAACAGCACATCCATAATCTTAGAGATTTTCTGTCACTTCCTGCATTCACGGAGACATGAACCCACTATCGAGCATAAATACTCCCTCTTGGAGTTACAAGCATCTACTTGGCCAGAGCATCTACTAGTAACGGAGAGCATGCAAGATCATAAACAACACATAGATATAACTTTGATAATCAACATAACAAGTATTCTCTATTCATCGGATCCCAACAAACGCAACATATAGAATTACAGATAGATGATCTTGATCATGTTCGGCAGCTCACAAGACCCGACAATTAAGCACAATGGGGAGAAGACAACCATCTAGCTACTGCTATGGACCCATAGTCCAGGGGTAGACTACTCACTCATCACTCCGAAGGCGACCATGGCGGCGTAGAGTCCTCCGGGAGATGATTCCCCTCTCCGGCAGGGTGCCGGAGGCGATCTCCTGAATCCCCCGAGATGGGATTGGCGGCGGCGGCGTCTCTGGAAGGTTTTCCGTATCGTGGCTCTCGGTACTGGGGGTTTCGCGACGGAGGCTTTAAGTAGGCGGAAGGGCAGGTCAGGGGGCCACACGAGGGCCCCACACCACAGGTCGGCGCGGCCAAGGGCCAGGCCGCGCCGCCCTAGGGTGTGGCCGCCTCGTGGCCCCACTTCGTCTCCTCTTCGGTCTTCTGGAAGCTTCGTGGCAAAATAGGACCCTGGGCGTTGATTTCGTCCAATTCCGAGAATATTTCGTTACTAGGATTTCTGAAACCAAAAACAAAGAAAACAGAATCGGCACTTCGGCATCTTGTTAATAGGTTAGTTCCAGAAAATGCACGAATATGACATAAAGTGTGCATAAAACATGTAGATAACATCAATAATGTGGCATGGAACACAAGAAATTATCGATACGTCGGAGACGTATCAGCATCCCCAAGCTTAGTTCTGCTCGTCCCGAGCAGGTAAAACGATAACAAAGATAATTTCTGGAGTGACATGCCATCATAACCTTGATCATACTATTTGTAAAGCATATGTAGTGAATGCAGCGATCAAAACAATGGTAATGACATGAGTAAACAAGTGAATCATATAGCAAAGACTTTTCATGAATAGTACTTCAAGACAAGCATCAATAAGTCTTGCATAAGAGTTAACTCATAAAGCAATAAATCAAAGTAAAGGTATTGAAGCAACACAAAGGAAGATTAAGTTTCAGCGGTTGCTTTCAACTTATAACATGTATATCTCATGGATAATTGTCAACATAGAGTAATATAATAAGTGCAATATGCAAGTATGTAGGAATCAATGCACAGTTCACACAAGTGTTTGCTTCTTGAGGTGGAGAGAAATAGGTGAACTGACTCAACAATGAAAGTAAAAGAATGGTCCTCCAAAGAGGAAAAGCATCCATTGCTATATTTGTGCTAGAGCTTTGATTTTAAAAACAAGAAACAATTTTGTCAACGGTAGTAATAAAGCATATGTATCATGTAAATTATATCTTACAAGTTGCAAGCCTCATGCATAGTATACTAATAGTGCCCGCACCTTGTCCTAATTAGCTTGGACTACCGGATCATCGCAATACACATGTTTTAACCAAGTGTCACAATGGGGTACCTCCATGCCGCCTGTACAAAGGTCTAAGGAGAAAGCTCGCATTTTGGATTTCTCGCTTTTGATTATTCTCAACTTAGACATCCATACCGGGACAACATGGACAACAGATAATGGACTCCTCTTTAATGCATAAGCATGTGGTAACAATTATTATTCTCATATGAGATTGAGGATATATGTCCAAAACTGAAACTTCCACCATGGATCATGGCTTTAGTTAGCGGCCCAATGTTCTTCTCTAACAATATGCATGCTTAACCATAAGGTGGTAGATCTCCCTTACTTCAGACAAGACGAACATGCATAGCAACTCACATGATATTCAACAAAGAATAGTTGATGGCGTCCCCAGTAACATGGTTATCGCACAACAAGCAACTTAATAAGAGATAAAGTGCATAAGTACATATTCAATACCACAATAGTTTTTAAGCTATTTGTCCCATGAGCTATATATTGTAAAGGTGAAGAGTGGAAATTTAAAGGTAGCACTCAAGCAATTTACTTTGGAATGGCGGAGAAATACCATGTAGTAGGTAGGTATGGTGGACACAAATGGCATAGTGGTTGGCTCAAGGATTTTGGATGCATGAGAAGTAATCCCTCTCGATACAAGGTTTAGGCTAGCAAGGTTATTTGAAACAAACACAAGGATGAACCGGTGCAGCAAAACTCACATAAAAGACATATTGTAAACATTATAAGACTCTACACCGTCTTCCTTGTTGTTCAAACTCAATACTAGAAATTATCTAGACTTTAGAGAGACCAAATATGCAAACCAAATTTTAGCATGCTCTATGTATTTCTTCATTAATGGGTGCAAAGCATATGATGCAAGAGCTTAAACATGAGAACAACAATTGCCAAGTATCACATTATCCAAGACATTTTAGCAATTTACTACATGTATCATTTTCCAATTCCAACCATATAACAATTTAACGAAGAAGAAACTTCGCCATGAATATTATGAGTAGAGCCTAAGGACATACTTGTCCATATGCTACAGCGGAGCGTGTCTCTCTCCCATACAATGAATGCTAGGATCCATTTTATTCAAACAAAACAAAAAACAAAAACAAACCGACGCTCCAAGAAAAGCACATAAGATGTGATGGAATAAAAATATAGTTTCAGGGGAGGAACCTGATAATGTTGTCGATGAAGAAGGGGATGCCTTGGGCATCCCCAAGCTTAGACGCTTGAGTCTTCTTAGAATATGCAGGGGTGAACCACCGGGGCATCCTTAAGCTTAGAGTTTTCACTCTCCTTGATCATATTGCATCATACTCCTCTCTTGATCCTTGAAAACTTCCTCCACACCAAACTCAGAACAACTCATTAGAGGGTTAGTGCACAATCAAAATATACATGTTCAGAGGTGACATAATCATTCTTAACACTTCTGGACATTGCACAAAGCTACTGAAAGTCAATGGAATCGAAATATCCATCGAACATAACAAAACTGGCAATGCGAAATAAAAGGCAGAATCTGTCAAAAACAGAACAGTTCGTATTGACGAATTTTATCGAGGCACCAGACTTGCTCAAATGAAAATTCTCAAATTGAATGAAAGTTGCGTACATATCTGAGGATCACTCACGTAAATTGGCATAATTTTCTGAGTTACCTACAAAGAATTTTGCCCAGATTCGTGACAGCAAAGAAATCTGTTTCTGCGCAGTAATCCAAATCTAGTATGAACTTTACTATCAATGACTTTACTTGGCACAACAAAACACAAAACTAAGATAAGGAGAGGTTGCTACAGTAGTAAACAACTTCCAAGACACAAAATAAAAACAAAGTACTGTAGTAAAAACACATGGGTTGTCTCCCATAAGCGCTTTTCTTTAACGCCTTTCAGCTAGGCGCAGAAAGTGTATATCAAGTATTATCAAGAGATGGTGCATCTACAGCGGGATGCGGAGTTTTCTCAACTAGGCATAGTATATTAGATACATAAGTTTTAGCGTCCCCCTTTTCATTAGTCTTGGGCTTGCTACTCTCATCAAACAAATTTTCAGGAACAAGCCAAGCATAATTATTTTCTAGTGCATCATTCATTGCTAGGAGCTTACATGGTATTGGTGCTTTGATCTCCCCACCATCATTAATATTATTAGTGTACTTTATTCTATCCATATCCATCTTTTCAAGGAGACTAACAAAATTGGTATAAGAACCAAGCATATCATATTTAGCAAAGACCTTTCTAGCCTCTCTTGCTATACCACCAAATTCTCTAAGAAGGGTTTCTAAAACAAAGTCTTTCTTTTCCCCTTCTTCCATATCACCGAGTGTAAGAAACATGTGTTGGATTATAGGATTGAGATTAACAAATTTAGTTTCCATCATGCGAACTAAAGCAGCAGCAGCAATTTCATAAGTAGGAGCTAGTTCTTCCAAGTGTCTATCTTCAAAATCTTCAACGGTACTAACATGATTGAAAAATTCTTCTATATTATTTCTCCCAATTATAGACCCACGTCCTACCGGTATGTCTTTCGTGGTAAAATTAAAAGGAAACATGATGAATCAAGTAAAGTAAATGCAAGTAACTAATTTTTTTTGTGTTTTTGATATAGAGTGCAAGACAGTAAATAAAGTAAAGCTAGCAACTAATTTTTTTGTGTTTTGATATAATGCAGCAAACAAAGTAGTAAATAAAATAAAGCAAGACAAAAACAAAGTAAAGAGATTGGGAAGTGGAGACTCCCCTTGCAGCGTGTCTTGATCTCCCCGGCAACGGCGCCAGAGATTTGCTTGCTGCGTGTAGTTGACACGTCCGTTGGGAACCCCAAGAGGAAGGTGTGATGCGCACAGCGGCAAGTTTCCCTCAGTAAGAAACCAAGGTTTAATCGAACCAGTAGGAGTCAAGAAGCACGTTGAAGGTTGATGGCGGCGGGATGTAGTGCGGCGCAACACCAGAGATTCCGGCGCCAACGTGGAACCTGCACAACACAACCAAAGTACTTTGCCCCAACGAAACAGTGAGGTTGTCAATCTCACCGGCTTGCTGTAACAAAGGATTAACCGTATTATGTGGAAGATGATTGTTTGCAGAAAACAAGAGAACAAGATTGCAAGAGATTGTATTTCAGTAAAGAGAATTGGACCGGGGTCCACAGTTCACTAGAGGTGTCTCTCCCATAAGATAAACAGCATGTTGGGTGAACAAATTACAGTTGGGCAATTGACAAATAAAGAGGGCATGACCATGCACATACATATTATGATGAGTATAGTGAGATTTAATTGGGCATTACGACAAAGTACATAGACCGCTATCCAGCATGCATCTATGCCTAAAAAGTCCACCTTCAAAGTTATCATCCGAACCCTCCAGTATTAAGTTGCTAACAACAGACAATTGCATTAAGTATTGCGCGTAATGTAATAAGTAACTACATCCTCGAACATAGCACCAATGTTTTATCCATATTGTAAAGATCACATCAATAATCTTAGAGATTTCTCACTTCCTGCATTCACGGAGACATGAACCCACTATCGAGCATAAATACTCCCTCTTGGAGTTACAAGCATCTACTTGGCTAGAGCATCTACTAGTAACGGAGAGCATGCAAGATCATAAACAACACATAGATATAACTTTGATAATCAACATAACAAGTATTCTCTATTCATCGGATCCCAACAAACGCAACATATAGAATTACAGATAGATGATCTTGATCATGTTCGGCAGCTCACAAGACCCGACAATTAAGCACAATGGGGAGAAGACAACCATCTAGCTACTGCTATGGACCCATAGTCCAGGGGTAGACTACTCACTCATCACTCCGGAGGCGACCATGGCGGCGTAGAGTCCTCCGGGAGATGATTCCCCTCTCCGGCAGGGTGCCGGAGGCGATCTCCTGAATCCCCCGAGATGGGATTGGCGGCGGCGGCGTCTCTGGAAGGTTTTCCGTATCGTGGCTCTCGGTACTGGGGGTTTCGCAACGGAGGCTTTAAGTAGGCGGAAGGGCAGGTCAGGGGGCCACACGAGGGCCCCACACCACAGGTCGGCGCGGCCAAGGGCCAGGCCGCGCCACCCTAGGGTGTGGCCGCCTCGTGGCCCCACTTTGTCTCCTCTTCGGTCTTCTGGAAGCTTCGTGGCAAAATAGGACCCTGGGCATTGATTTCGTCCAATTCCGAGAATATTTCGTTACTAGGATTTCTGAAACCAAAAACAGCAGAAAACAGCAACTGGCACTTCGGCATCTTGTTAATAGGTTAGTTCCAGAAAATGCACGAATATGACATAAAGTGTGCATAAAACATGTAGATAACATCAATAATGTGGCATGGAACACAAGAAATTATCGATACGTCGGAGACGTATCAATCTCTTCGCAGGAGAAGCTCTGACCCCATCCGCAGCTGCATCAACAAAAGTATCACGATCAGTGTCGACGTTACGCACTGATCCATCTGCGATACAAGTATTATCGGCTGAGGAGGGAAGATCAGCGCGGGCAACTTCAAGATTCATTGGACCATTATATTCATCCTCTAAACCTGTTTGATCGATGGTGTGGAAATCTACTGGGATTGAGGAGCCTTTCCCCTCAGAGGTATCACCCGGTGAATCACGTGTATTTTCAGAAGCTATAGGGATCTGGCAAAGAAGAATGACAAGTAAGAACAAAGGTAATCATGTCGGCTAAGCAAGGAGCTATAATAGAGATGTGAAAAAAGGAAAATACCCCTGATGGTGGATGATCAACGTCAAGGGGAGCATAAGAAGAGATCAGCGGAATCGAATCTTCCTGGTTGAAGGAAGTAAGACGACGAACTTCGTCAAGCAACTCTTTTTCTGATAGATCGGCAGCATTGATCCTCGTCTCATCCTTTGGACCTGAGTACAACCACATTGGGTGAACTCTGGCCATGACTGGCTGGATTCGGCGCTTCAGGAAAACTGCTGCCACCTCCGTACCAATCATAGTTTGGCCATCGGCCTCTTTGATTCGAAGGAATTTGGCAAACAATTCTTCGGCTGAGGCCCTTTCGTTGGCTGAGAGGATGTTCTTTCAAGAGTCCTTGGGCTTGGCTTCAGTAACGTCGGCATAGCAGGGGAGTCGACATTCGGGTGACGAGGAATCTTTAACGTAAAACCATTTCAACCTCCATCCTTGCACAGACTCTCTCATTGGAAAATTAAAGTAATTAACTTCTGAGCGAGTAACAAAACCTACTCCTCCGGTGACAAAGTACCCATTACTACTGCTGTATCTTTTCACATAGAAGATCTTCTTCCACAGCCCGAAATGAGGTTCAATACCCAAAAACGCCTCGCAAAGGGTGATGAACACAGCAACATGGAGGATTGAGTTGGGGGTAAGTTGCCACAATTGGATTTCATACGTCCGCAAGAGATGGAGGAGGAATCCATGAGTGGGGAGTGAAAGGTCTCGATGAAGAAAAGATAAGAACATCACAGAAAATCCAGCAGGAGGATCAGGCCGAGAGATCGCACCTGGAAGGATCACATCTCCCGCGTCGGAGGATATCAATCCTAAGCTTCGAGACCTCTTTTCGCCGCGCTTGGTGACGGTTGAAGCTACCGAGTCCCCAGGTTTGGCCATCGAGCCCGACGGCGCTGGCGGCGCCGGAGCTGGGGGAGGGGCGTTTGGAGCGCTCCCCTTCGGAAGAGAAGAGGAGGACTTGGTAGCGGCACCTTCGCTGGTGGAGCTAGCAGCGGCGGCGGTATTCTTCTTCTTCACCATTGCGAGATCTGAGGAAGATTGAAACTGTGGCGGCGGCGCAACAATGGCGAAAGAAGGAAGAAGAGGGAGAATGAGGAGATGCTGCGGGAACCGTGGAGAAAATTGAGAACTTTTTGTCCCTTGGAGATTTTAAGGAAAAATTGAAGTAAGCACGTGGCGCTTGAGGAAGGGAAGGAAATGACTGCCCACTACGCCCACGATTGCGCGAAAATCGAGGAGCCACCTCGGTCGTTACGCGTATAGTGGTCAAGCCCTAAAATACTGATTGAGCAGGGCTAGGGCTAGCTCGTCATGATGGGCCCGTCAAATCAGCCTGCAGCAGTTACACGTCAGCAATGACGTCATAATTTGGAAGCATTCGAAGGAAACATAAAAAGTTATCGGATGAAGGATTCGAGTCCACGCACAGATTTCAAGCATCCGTACCTAGACTCGGGGGCTACTCCCATCGGGAGCGCTGACGCGCACCCGATAAAATGAAGACTCGACAGAATGGGCAGTCGAAGGAAGAAGGTTTGAGTCAGCACTCGGTTGCAAAGCGCGTGCACCCAGGCACTCGGGGGCTGTTACTCCCATCGGGAGCTCGTGATGCATACCTGATAGAAATTTTTTGCACTCCAGGATCATGCCCGGGGACTTGATTCTGTGTAGGGTAACGGTGTTTTGCCATCGGCAGTTAACCAAACAACAGTTGGGCACGTTACTCATTATCCTTTGCATAAAGAAAATATATCGGATGACTTATGAAGATCTCGGCAGAGGAAAGTATTTGAGTAGTACAACTTGAGTCTATGCACGGATTGCAAGCATCCGTACCTAGACTCGGGGGCTACTCCCATCGGGAGCGCTGACGCGCACCCGATAAAAAGAAGATGAAGCATAATCAAGATGAACAAAAGCAATGAAGGAGAAGAATGTTAGGAGAAAACATGCATTAGTCTCTACCCGAATTATCTTCGGCTAGACACTCGGGGGCTACTGACGTGGGCATTACCCTTCGGGTAACCAGTATTGCCCTATCTGGTATTGACAAATTGGAGGCCCATGAAGATACCTGAAGGCGAGATGGGCCACTAGGTCGGCGCATCAGAAGATTCCTTGACAGGCAAGAGAAGGAAGCGAACAAACAAGGAAAGATTGGATCTAAAACTACTGTAAACTTAGTCATCCTCGGTTAGGACCCTTGAGACCTGGCCTCCTATAAAAAGGCCAGGAGAGGGGCTGCCGAGGGACACGAACAATCTTAGCAACCTTAGCCAGGAAAAGCTTAGAGCTAGGTAACCCTAGCAACATCAATCTCGACTAGATCGCAGCAGAAGTATTCGGCACCCCATTGTAACCTGTTTTCATCATAATCAAAGAACAGACAGGCAGGACGTAAGGGTTTTACCTCATCGAGGGCCCCGAACCTGGGTAAATCGCTCTCCCCGCTTGTCTGTGTACCGATGTCTCGTGTCAGCTTGCAGGATTCCATCAACCCTAAGCCCCTATCGGAGGGCATTGCCGAGGAGCACCCTCTTTTTTTGTATTTTGATTTAGTGCAGCAAACAAAGTAGTAAATAAAATAAAGCAAGACAAAAACAAAGTAAAGAGATTGGAATGTGGAGACTCCCCTTGCAGCGTGTCTTGATCTCCCCGGCAACGGCGCCAGAAAAAGAGCTTGATACGCGTATAGCACGCGTTCGTTGGGAACCCCAAGAGGAAGGTGTGATGCGTACAGCGGCAAGTTTTCCCTCAGTAAGAAACCAAGGTTTATCGAACCAGTAGGAGTCAAGAAGCACGTTAAAGGTTGATGGCGGCGAGATGTAGTGCGGCGCAACACCAAGGATTCCGCGCCAACGTGGAACTGCACAACACAACCAAAGTACTTTGCCCCAACGAAACAGTGAGGTTGTCAATCTCACCGGCTTGCTGTAACAAAGGATTGGATGTATAGTGTGGATGATGATTGTTTGCAGAAAACAGTAAAACAAGTATTGCAGTAGATTGTATTCGATGTAAAGAATGGACCGGGGTCCACAGTTCACTAGTGGTGTCTCTCCCATAAGATAAATAGCATGTTGGGTGAACAAATTACAGTTGGGCAATTGACAAATAGAGAGGGCATGACAATGCACATACATGATATGATGAGTATTGTGAGATTTAATTGGGCATTACGACAAAGTACATAGACCGCTATCCAGCATGCATCTATGCCTAAAAAGTCCACCTTCAGGTTATCATCCGAACCCCTTCCAGTATTAAGTTGAAAACAACAGACAATTGCATTAAGTATGGTGCGTAATGTAATCAATAACTACATCCTCGGACATAGCATCAATGTTTTATCCCTAGTGGCAACAGCACATCCACAACCTTAGAACTTTCTGTCACTGTCCCAGATTTAATGGAGGCATGAACCCACTATCGAGCATAAATACTCTCTCTTGGAGTTAAGAGTAAAAACTTGGCCAGAGCCTCTACTAATAACGGAGAGCATGCAAGGTCATAAACAACACATATATAATAGATTGATAATCAACATAACATAGTATTCTCTATCCATCGGATCCCAACAAACACAACATATAGCATTACAGATAGATGATCTTGATCATGTTAGGCATCTCACAAGACCCGACAATGAAGCATAATGAGGAGAAGATGACCATCTAGCTACTGCTATGGACCCATAGTCCAGGGGTGAACTACTCACTCATCACTCCGGAGGCGACCATGGCGGTGAAGAGTCCTCCGGGAGATGATTCCCCTTTCCGGCAGGGTGCCGGAGGCGATCTCCTGAATCCCCCGAGATGGGATTGGCGGTGGCGGCGTCTCTGGAAGGTTTTCCGTATCGTGGCTCTCGGTACTGGGGGTTTCGCGACGAAGGCTTTAAGTAGGCAGAGGAGATAGGTCAGGGGGCGTCACGGGGGCCCCACACGCTAGGGCCGCGCGGGCCCCCCTTGGGCCGCGCCGCCCTAGTGTGGCGGCGCCCCGTGGCCCCACTTCGTCTTCCCTTCGGTCTTCTGGAAGCTTCGTGTGAAAATAGGCCCCTGGGCGTTGATTTCGTCCAATTCCGAGAATATTTCCTTACTAGGATTTCTGAAACCAAAAACAGCTAAAAACAAAGAATCGTTCTTCGGCATCTCGTTAATAGGTTAGTACTGGAAAATGCATATATATGGCATAAAGTATGCATAAAACATGTAGATATCATCAATAATGTGGCATGGAACATAAGAAATTATCGATACATCGGAGACGTATCACGGGGCAGTTCTTGAAGGGCGGCAGCCTCCTTTCGCCCGCCGGGTCGGAGACGTCCTTCAAGTAGAAGAAGCCCCCTGACCAATACCGCACGGATTCGTGGCGGTCGGTATGGGGGTAGACGCGGCCAGGGCGGAGCATGAAGGTGATGGACCCGCATGTCGCCAACTCAGAGGTTTGGCGGATCTTCTCCTTCTTGACAGAGAAATAGTATTGGAAAAGAGAGAGTTCGGGAGGTACCCGGAGATGGCCCTCGCACAGAGTGACGTGGTTGCTGATCGCTAACACGCTGTTCGGTGATATGTTGTGGGGTTGAAGCCCGTATACCTTCAGGATTTCCGAGAAGAAATCTGAAGGCGGAAACGAAAAGCCTCGCTCCACCAGCGCCTTAGTCAGCACCATCTCGTCATCCTGAGGGGCTGGAGCCAAGGAGTTCGGAACTGTTTGCCAGCTTCCGGGTTGCAGGAAACCTTCCGCCTCCAAGTTCTTCAGCTCCATTTCAGTGGTGGTGCAGGGCCACCATTTCCCTTTGGCTTCGGAGTCTCGTTGACGAGCCTTGGATTTCTTGGCGGCGTTTTCTTCCGCCTTCTGCTCTGCCTGCTCCGCCCCGGAGGTTTTCTCTGGGTTAGCAGAAGTGCCCTCGGCGTCCTTACCGGAATCCTTAGTGGGATCCAGTTGGACTAGGACGAAGGGAGGAGGGGCGGAGGAGAGGGGCGTTGCCATGATTGGATCGGAGCTCGGAGGCGGAGTCGCAGAAGACATCTGAAGACAAAGAAGTGGCGAAAAACATGGCTTAGTCGGATCCACATCGTCATCTTAAGGATCGTCCCTACCAACTACGGCGGAAGGTTGAAGCTCGAGAACTCACCGTGATGGATTCCGCGGTGGTCGGAGTCGCCGGTGGCGAGGATTTCGCGCGGTGGCTCGCCGAAGTTAAGAACTCGATGAACTGTGCGGTGGTGAAATCACTCCGGCGAGACTCCGGCGGATTTTCCGGCAGACTCCGGCACAGCGGAGGAGGAGCTCGCGGGCGGCGCTTCGCAGAGAGGTGAAAGAGGGGGTGAATGGGAGGTTTAGGGTTGACGGTGGATATTTATAGGCCGCGGGGAGGAGATTCGTGCTCCGCATCCTATGGTCAGAATGCAAGCGTCGCGCCGTTGGATGCGTGGCACGTGTCCAAACCCTAAACGGTAAAAATGGCTAAGGATAAGTTACCGCCCAAATCGCGCGAAAATGGCGCCAGAATTGGCGGAACCGTTTGAGTCTTTTAAGATTCCGGGTAATCGCGGGAAGATAAGCAGTTCTCGTTCGCAAGCAGGGGAGTAACCCGGAGACATGTCTTGAATTGTCGATGGATGAAGTCCCGCAGGATGGGAATATTTTCCGACTAAAGGTTGGGAAGAAAAGGAAGCGTGAAGTTGGAGTTCTTCAAGTTTCTCCGCGTTACCAACATTGCCAGAGACCATGAGGCGCTAGCAAGGCGGAAATAGGAGGTGAAACTCGGAGAACTCTGGGGGCTACTGTTGTGGGTATACTTCATGGGTGTACCATCGACAGTGCCTAGATCCGGCAAGCCCGGGTGGCCCACAGATGGTGATGTGGCATGTGTCCCATCGGGCGGCCCAGTTGTTGTTGATCCTGAAGGATGAAGTCCGGCCCAGGAGAAGGGAGCCTGATCCGACCGACCTCAGGAGGAACCCGGATCCACGAAGGCCCATTAGGAACCCGGATCCGGTACGACGTACAAAGGGAGGCGTATCCTTGACGTGCACGATAAGATATTGTACCGTAGTTAGGCAACCTGTATCCGGCTAGGACTCTCCATCTAAACCCTAGATCCGTGCGCCTTTATAAGCCGGATCCCAGGAGCCCTAGAGGCACAACCACAACTCATTGTAACATCGCGAAAGCGCCCAGATAATTCCAGACAAGCAGCAGTAGGCCCTGTCATCGTGCAGGTGTTCCGAAGCTGGGTAAATCGCGTACCACCGTCCCGTGGCCCCTACTTCTTCTCCCCCTCGTGAGGATCCCTCCTCCGGGATACCGTCGATTAGGCAACGACAGCCGCCATGGCAGAACCCATCTCGGGGCTCTTCCCGGCACCCTACCGGAGGGGGAAATCATTGCCGAAGGCATCTACATCGCCATGCCCGCGTCCGAAGTGATGCATGAGTAGTTCATCCCTGGACTATGGGTCCATAGCAGTAGCTAGATGGTTGTCTTCTCCACTTTGTGCTTCATGTATAAATCTTGTGAGCTGCCATACATGATCAAGATCATCTTTATGTAATCCTACATATTACGTTTGCTGGGATCCGATGAATATTGTATACTATGTTGAGATTGATTATATATTCATGTCATATGTTATTTGTGATCTTGTGTGCTCTCTGTTGCTAGTAGAAACTCTGGCCAAGTGGACACTTGTGACTCCAATAGGGGGTATTTATACTCGATAGTAGGTTCATGCCTCTAGATTTCTGGAAGAGGGACAATAACTTCTAAGATTGTAGATGTGATGTTGCTACAAGGAAGAAAACAACAATATTTTATCCGAGGGTAATTCTATTGTTTACTTTACACACATTTCTTAATGCGATAATCTATTGCTTGCAACTTAATACTGAAAGGGGTTCGGATGATAAGTAGAACGTGGATTATTAGTCATAGACGCAGTTGGATTACGGTCTATGTATTATGTTGTAATGCCCAATCAAATCTCATAGTAATCATCTTATCATGTATGGTCGATATTCTGTCAATTGCCCAACTGTAATTTGTTCACCCAACATGCTATTTATCTTTATGGAGAGGCACCTCTAGTGAACTGTGGACCCCGGTCCTGTTTCCTTTACTGATAAATTCTACTGCAATCATGTTCTGTTTACTTTCTGCAAACATCTCTTTCCACTCGATACGTCTAATCCTTTGTGTTCAGCAAACCGGTGAGATTGACAACCTCACTGTAAGTTGGGGCAAAGTACTTTGGTTGTGTTGTGTGCAGGTTCCACGTTGTTGCTGACTCCGGTAGTGCGCCCTGCCACTAGTCAGCTAGCAACACCTTCAGAAGTCACGCCTTTCTCCTACTGGTCGATTAAATCTCGGTTTCTTACTGAGGGAAAACTTGCTATTGTGCTCACAATACCTTCCTCTTAGGGTTCCCTAATAGTGTGAAGTCAGCGTTACGATAAGCACCATCACTTGACGCGAGGATCTCAAATGTGAAAACATATCGTAATTTCTACTTACGGTTTCAAGATATTTCATTTTAAAAAACGAATCTAGAAAATAAAGGAAAAACTAACACACCCCAATCCCCTCTGTCTGCTCTCTCCTCTCTCATCCCCACATTGCTTCCCCATGCAACACATGGTGAGGGATTTTCTAGCACCACAACGCGCCACTTGTCGCGTGCGGAGGAGTTGTCTTCCCTTCGCGAAGGTCGGCATTTTTCTAACGATTTCACATACCTTTTTGCGAATCATAAAATCTCAGTAATCTTTGGAAGGTGCATACATGGAAATTCAGGCATAAAATTGTCTACGACTCACCAAAAAAGGAAAGCAAGATATTTGTTAATTTTAAAAAATCAGTTCTCTTCTCATGCAATGTGCATGCAAATATTTCAAAATATATCTACGATAACAGGTCAAAGCCGACAATACAGACCAATCAGTTGCACAATCTTGATACCTCATCGTACGGCCACAATGCAAGGAGCCCATGCTCTTTTGGCACTAAATTTGTCCTGGCTTATTTTCTTGTTTTGTTCCTCTGGTATCACCATTATCTTCAGCGAGTACAATTAGATCATTTCTAATATATATATATATATATATATATATATATACATATACATATATATATATATATATAATTTTAGATGGCTTTTAACAACCAGAGCTCACTAAATTTGGCCTGGCTTATTTTTCTTGTTCTGTTCCTCAGGTACCACCATTATCTTCAAGGCGAAGAAAGTTTCATCATTGCTATTCCTTGGTGACACCCAACCACGATCCTACACAGATTAATCAGTACTTCATCAGGTTATTATCAGTTATTTTAAACATGTTTCCGTAAAATTAAGACTATATAATTGAGGATGGCACAAAAACATGGAGGAGTATTTGAAAGTTTACTACATGATGAGCAACATTGCCAAGATCATCAAACACGATTAATATATAACATGTACCATAAAGGTGAAGTCGAGATGCATCATCAAACATTATTAATTACCAAACTAGATAAAGGATAAGAAATTCATTATCTATTACCTTCTTGAGCCCTCTATACATCCCACATCATAAACTGCACCAAGGTTGAAATCAATTATGTTCTCAAGCCTGTAATGATAGAGATGCCCCATGCACTGTTAATTAGTACTCGAGTAATAAGAAATAAAAAATACTAGCACTAGATCCCTTTTGCATGTTGAAAATAAATCTATGTATCTATGTAGCCATAAGGTCGGACAAATTGAAGCAGTACACACTTGTAGGTAGTAGAGTTCCATATGCGTATGGTCCCGTCAAGTGAACCTGTAATTAGCACTGGAAACTCCGGATGCAAATTGACGGTACTGATATGATCGGCATGGCCTTCTAGCTTATCAACACATATTTTCATCCCCGCTTTCCAGATCTGGTTCAACAACAAGAACAAATTAACAGAGGACCAAACATTAATGTTAATGGGAATTCAGAGCAAGATTGATTTAAATGTATAGTCTGTGTCAGTGTAGTTGAAAGTGTATTTATCAAGGGAGCAGGGACTAGTGTACATACCTGTGCAGTCCTATCCTTGCAGCCTACGATCAGATGCTGCTGATCACGTCGTGTGAAGTAATCAACACAGAGCAGGCTTTCAACACTCCCCTCTAATTTCAAAGTAATGACGTTACCAGGGTCATCAGAAGAAATACTCCAGATCTACCATTAATTAAATCCGATTATAAGTGCATATAAAAAGATAATCTAGATATTAAAAAATACACAAATATAAATAGAAGAAAATTATAGCCAACCTTGACCGTGCCATCCCAGGAAGCACTAGCGAAACTGTCCTTGTCCTTTGGGTTATACGTTACCTGTGTCACTCTGTCAGTGTGCCCCTGAAATGTTCGGGTGCATTTCCAGTCCTTATTCCAGTCCCAAAGCTTAATCATGTGATCATCGTCATCAGATGATGATAGCACAAATGAATCTGTCGGATGCACAGCCAATGTTGTGATACAACTATTATGAGCATCAAAGCTCTTAAAATATGTGTCTTGTTCGTAACTGTACACATGGATGTCCCCATTTCTATCACCGGCAACGAGCCATTTCTCTCGTACAATAAATTTAGCTGCATGAACTGTGTGTGGCCAACAAAATAAATTTATGAGAAATATTAAGACGTGCTCCCACTTGTATGGTTTACTGTAATAACTGTGACATGTGGGAAGGCAAACGTGAACGATTAGTCAAGTACACAAACATTAAGCACACTTGCCTGGTTCATATGCCACTAACTGAAAGGTGTTCATCATCTCCAGCTGCATGCATTCCCGCGAAAGTTCATGAATGGTAACTTGAGTCAGTTTGAATATACACATGCATGCTAGTATCATTGACACCAAATTTGGACCCACCGTGTTCTTGTAGTAGTTCCAAAGACGAAGGCTCCCAACATGATTAGTTGTCATGATCCTTCATGCATATACATGTAGGATGAATTAACATATATACACATAGATATTATATCCACTTTACACTTTAACGACTTTGTTTTGCTTTATCGTTTGAGATATTATCTTGATTATTGTAGGATACTTGAACAGCACAGAAACATCATCGTAGCATGCTAATTTTGCTTATATACCATCTTATTCCAGTTTACCAATATAAAGGGGTATATAGCGAAAACATTGTACATGGCAGTATTTTTTTAATGCAATTCACTTTGGAGTATCTTGTAATCAGTAATAGAGATAGTAAAGTTGACTTAAAAAATGCACATACAAACATACAAAGGTATATAAGACATGCTAGTGGGAGTACATAATTACTTTGGTACACACCACCATTTTCCGTATTAATTAGGTAGAGCACACGAACACGCTCACCATGGCTCCGTTGGATGCACATCTATGAATAAAACTTGCTGAGCATGGGGCATTCCTATAATCTGAAAGATTCAAGGCCAACAAAAGATGGATTGTTAGATTAATAAAAAAGATTGATCCAAAAAGAAAAACAAATAAAAGACTGAAGGTGATCGATCGAGATGCTAGAAGCCTGCCAGATCACTCAAGGAAAGAGAAATAAAACCGAAACGAAGCCATATATGCAGAAACAAAATAACCAATAGGAGAAGTTTTTGATGAGTAAAGTTAATCTAAGATTTCTTATCAGTCAACCTGCAGACTTCTAATTGCCACAGAAGATGTGACATGATCAGCTTGTCTTCTTTGTTTTTTTTGTGGAGGCCCATGATCATCTAGTTGATAACAACGAACCTTCAACGTTACCTCTTGCACCTCATCGCGTGTCGCCTTCTCTTTGGCTTTCTTAAAGAAGTTTCTGTACTGGACCAAGACGGAATCTTTCTCAACATCCCTAAGGTCGTATTGTCCCACCATGACGCTATACAGTGTGAAGAAGTCGCTGCAGTCCAACAGCGGCGGTGGCTGCATGATCTTATTGGGCATCATTGTGAGAGTGAGGGTGTAGGTGCACCTTGGTGGCACAATGCCACAGAGTGGCTTCTTTGTCAAGTACCTCTTGGGCCTGTTAGCCACAAGCATGAATGCGACTTGATCGTCTCCCCTATTGTTAAGCTCCAGTGTGCAGGAGATCATGGCTTTCTTGTTTGATTCGAACGACATGAATGGGAGGAAGCAGAGCTCCATGGGGTGGACGTCAAGCAACTCGCAGTTAATCAAGGTTTCTGTCTCATTGATCATATTAAGGATATTGGTGATGGCAGGTCTCCTGTATATTTCATGCTCCACACAACTCAACCCTATCTCCAAGCATTTCTTAACTTGTTGGCAATAACCTTCAACTGACGTGACATGCACTGTTTTCTGTAGCCTCTCCCTCCATTCTTCATGTGCCTACAGAATTTGATAAAAGAGTACATACCACCAAATTAATATACAACATTAACACAGTTCATGTCAGTGTAACAAATGACCAACTTACCTCCTCGATAAACTGCATAGAAGAAATATGATGAAGGTTCATATCAAGAAACCCCAATCTGGTCCCAGTCATCAGTTCTATGGCTATAACACCCAGGCTGTATATGTCAAACTTTTTCGTGACTACCTGTCTTTGAACGAATTCTGGAGGCATGTATCCACTGCATAGCGATACAAGAAGTATTACATTTATTGTCAGTTTAAAGCATATGGATCAAACACTACGTACAAGGGAAAGAGTGCATAGCTAGGGTAGGGCATTTATTGACAGTGACATCATCAAGATTTTCGGGATGGATTCGAAGTTGCAAAATATCAATCAAATAAACCTAAAATTGATGTTGTGGCAGCTCAAGAGTTTAGGATGAGCGTTCAAATAATAGTGTTCTATGAAATAAGCCAAACAAAGTAAAATGAATAACCAATAGAAAGAAGACACGTTACACATTTCACGGAAAAAGAGATGGGTAAGAATATGACACATTTTTATTCTTAATGGGTTTTATAAAAAAAAAAGATGAAATATGAACAACATTTCATTATTTTAAGGAATTTTTATAAGATCAACAGTAGTAGACCTCACGACCTTGCTGACAAAGCTCAAGACGGTAAGCCTCCTTACAATTTGTGACAAAATCGGGTTCCTATTATTATTATTATTATTATTATTATTATTTAATTTTCAGTACATGAGTAATGCAACCACTTAACTACTTATTTGTTGTCAAACCCTGTGGGTGTAGATCGTCTGTGCTCCTGCCCTTTTCTTCATTAAGGAATCTTGGGATACCGAAATCGCCTATTTTTGGTATCATGTTCTCATCCAGCAATATATTTCTAAGTTTTAGATTCGTGTGGATGATAGGATTTTTCAATCCCTCATGGAGGTGTTTTAAACCCTCACATATGCCTTTAAATATTCCATACCGTGTCTGCCAATCAAGTCCACAACTTATTTCTGTAAAAGTACACAAAGGTTGTATATAAATTATTAGTTTATTTTTGAAAAATATAGCCAAATAATATATCATGTTGCAGTGTCATATATACCTGAAATGTACTGATCAAGGGATCCATTTGAAAAATACTCGAAGCACATCGCCATATGCATGCGCTGACAATATAAATATCTTCCCCCGAATGGCACAACACATTCTTTTCTTTCCAAGCTGTAGCCAACTAATTGTACGATATTCTGATGATGGACATTCATGAGTGTTACAAGTTCTCGCATGTCAGTGTGCTTAAATCTTCGTAAGACACGCACCATCCTTACAGCAATGAGTTGTCCATTCCCGTAGACTCCCTATTTATTAATTTAGCATGCCGATCTTATCACCAAGCACTTAAAATAGTCGAAGTTAACTTGCGTAAAGCTGAGGGTACGAAAGAATTGGTTGAAGCAAAGCTAGCTCTCAGACAAGCCAGGATACAAATCGATGTGGATCCCCCATCCAATTGAAGACAATCCAATGGTTTATAGTTGATACAAAGAAAAAGAGAGCTAGCTGATTCTTTTTTTTTTTTGCGAATGAGAGAGTTAGCTGATTCTTAGTATGACCAGAGGCATGACTACGTTATTTTAATAGTGTCTGACAATATAAATCCTGACCATACCTTGTAAACATTTCCGAACGGCCGTTGACCAAGTAATCGCTTGTAAGAGAAATCATTAGTGAGGCTTTGCAGTCTGTTGAACGGCATAGCCTGAGGCTCCACAGGCTTAAACTTGGGTACACGGTGATCTTGTAATTGTTGTCATTAGAAATAGAGAATGAACTTATACGAAACTAGTCCACGATCAAGTTTTCTAGTTAAACTAAGATAAGCCTGCTAGCATGCATGCACTAACCTGAAGAAGGTGCGCGGATGTTGATGTTGTTGACCTCAGAAGGAAGGGTGTACTCTATGTTGTCTTGATATAACTGTAATATAGAAGAACCAGGTAAGCATACATATAGATATTTCAAACTACTCATGTGTATGCAATATCTTATTCTACTCGTTGGCCACCACAGATAGCTAACCACCAAACCAACCAACCATGGCGAAACCCAGCACTCAGTCCCGCATCATAAAATTTCCGTGAAGCTAGATCTCGGGAACATGAATTGATGATCATGTGAGTTAGTTAATAAAGTAATACAAGTACATTATAGAAAACTCCTACACCCATCAAAAGTAATACCAATTAAATAAATAATAGTAATACAAGTACCCACATGTACTTGTAATACAAGTACATTCTAGAAAACTCTTACACCCAACAAAGTAATACAAAGTACATACAACAGTAATTACTTCATAAAGTAAAATAATTTTGTATTACTTTTGTGGAATCATGGACCAACAAATGTAATACCAATTACACTCAACCTCTGCACAAACAAAAGTAATATAAAATTGATATAGTTGGATTTCTTATTTAAAAGGAATTTCTAGATAAGACTAAAATTCGTATATGTCAGTGTGGTTGAACCTGTTCATTTTGCATCCCTCGTTCACCAATTATTGTTTCAGTCTCATTCAAACTTGAAATGATATCATTTATAGTAGGCCTTTCTTGTCGGTTTGTCTTCAAGCAATCTAATGCTATCTCAATGCATATTTTCACCTGGTTGCAGTATACTTCGATTGAAATGTGATTCGTTTCGCACAACCTTTTTCTCCAACTTTCATGTACCTCAAATATTGGATTCTGATTCAGTGTTTCCCATAACCTTTTTCTCCAACTTTCATGTACCTCAAATATTGGAACTAAAGTTAGAGTGATACAACAAATAGATGTTAACATAACATTTTGTTGATGTTGGAACTGACAAATATACAAACTTATACTTACAAGCTGAACAAACTTCCGGGTTGTCATCTCAACAATTGAATTGTAGCCTCCATATCCGGTCATTATCTTTACTATGATAACACCCAAACTGAATATGTCAAACTCTCTTGATACTATTTGATGCTTTATATACTCTGGTGGCCAATATCCGCTGTTATGTATGTATGGCATAAACTATTATTCAGCAGACTAGAAACCCAAAATCAAATAGGTGTCAAGAATTCATGAATTGCTAGGAGTACCATTTATAGTTGGATTCTAGAACAAATATACAAAGTAAATATGAAGTGTCTAGAACAAAAAAAAAGAATTCTAGATCAAGTAAAAAAGTAAATATGAATTCTACTCCCTCTGTCCATAAAAGGATGTATCAACTTTATCAAAATTTGAATTTATCTACACCCATTTTAGTATATAGATACATCTAAATTTGTCTAAAGTTAAGACATCTTTCTATGGACAGAGGGAGTATAATAAATATACAAAGTAAATCAAATCTAGGATCATTTATAGTTGGATATTAAGGTGGGATATTTTGATTTATCATTATCTGAGTTTAGACACCCACTAACATAATATTTCTTATTTTAACGAAGGAAAAAATCTAAAAACCAGAACTATAGTTTGGGATTCATTTTTAACCCGACTCTCCAAAACCCTTTAATTTTTCGGATTTTCTATGTCTCGTTCAATCGAGTTAAGGTGACTGAGATATAAGAAAACCCCTTAATTTTAACACTCCACTATTTACACTGTCCAATCTCACCTCTCAGATGGTTTTGCATGTGGTTTAGTCCAATCAGACTGCACACTGGCGTCCATGTAAGTCAACATATTGGTCAAACGTTAAAACTGAAGAAACATGGATTGAAAGTGGATGATATGGAAAGATGGAGAG
Source organism: Lolium perenne (assembly GCF_019359855.2). Lineage (NCBI taxonomy): Eukaryota > Viridiplantae > Streptophyta > Magnoliopsida > Poales > Poaceae > Lolium > Lolium perenne. The sequence continues at coordinate 120,500,304 of NC_067250.2, read as the reverse complement.
AGTCATGTTAAAAAAATCGAACTCATAGTTGTTTGAAAGATCTAAAAAAATCCTTAACATTTTTAAGCTTTTCAGAATTTAAGAACATACAATGACCCAGACGGCCAGACCCAACTTCCGGATTGGATTCTTACCATGTACCTACGGAACTTATCATCTGATTTGTGTTTTCTTCACCAAAGAGCTTTGATAAACCGAAATCTGCAATTTTCGGCATCATATTCTTATCTAACAGTATATTATCGGGTTTTAAGTCGAAATGCATTATTGGGGACTGCACTCCCTCGTGGAGATATTTTAAGCCATTACAAATCCCTTTGATTATTCTGTAACGTGTATGCCAGGTAAATCCCATACATTCATCTGCAACAAAGCAAAGAAAAGGAGTATGCTAAAAAATGTAATCTGAAGAATAATTATTTACGCGCTAAGCAAAATACACATGCACGAGAGGGCAGCAACTTAATTACCAGAAATATGCTTGCTTAGGCTACCATTATGTACATACTCAAAGCAGAGCGCCATACGCAAACGCTCAGCAGTAACGTGTTTCCCTTCGAACACCACAAGTTCTTCCTCCGATTCATTGCAGAAGCCCACTAACTCCACAATATTTGGATGCTTGAGGCCCCTTAGATTGTCGAACTCTTTGTGAAATTCTGTGTCATCCAATCCTGAAAAGTTATGTAGTACCTTCACGGCAATCTCTCCACCGTTCTCAAGGACACCCTGTCATCGTATATTGTTAATACTCAACATTCTGCTTGTGATATAGCTGTCATGATAATGTACAATTGTAGAAACTGCAAGCAATAATATGATTTGCTCCGTCTAGGCATCTTCAAAGTACATCTTCTTTTTTATGTAAGTTGAAGTAATGAATATGAAATGGCAAAATTGTGGCTACTTTTATATGAAATATCCATCAATACATGATGTGAGCATGTGGCAAATTCATCTATGCCACTCTACACTAAACATTTTGCATGGGTTGTAGAATAAAACCATACATCTTACCTTGTAAACTGTTCCGAATCCACCACTCCCAAGTATTCGATTCTTATGAAAATCATTTGTGATCTGCTTTAGAAATTGGTACGGTAGTTTGGATGGTTCATCATGTCCCTTGTTCTCCATGCTACGGCTGTTGGTGCCAAAAATAAAAGCTCTTGCATAAGAATAAATGACAAAAAACATCATATTTGGGGCATAATTACCACGTTTATCCTGATTCACATGAACACAACTTTTGAGGCTGGTTTGTGACACGCAGCACTGGTTCTGTGATTAGCTCGGTTCAAAACTTTTTTGACAGCTTGTGAAAATCCAAAGGCAGTTTCTCCACGGTATCATTTTGCGAGAAAGCCCCAAATCTTATTTACGTACCACATATGGATCCTCCTCAATTTCCCCAATTAGAAAACTGATGAATGAAGAGAAAAATTCTCCCGACTTGCAAGAATGGAGCAGCGAGCACCATCTGTTAAGAATTTTATAATTTACCACACTTTGTTTTAAACTTGTATTATTTGTCACATGACCAGCATATATCAGTGACTACGACGGGTGGTGATCATGTAATAGTTATGTAATAACGAAAAGTTTTAAACCTTGTGCGTGTTCTCGCTGCAGTGGCCGAGGCAGGCTCATATTCGACACTGCGGAGAGCCGGATCCGTGCTGGATGAGATCACGGTTAGGCATTGTTTGGTACTAGAGTGTTTGTGGGGATTAACGGGAATAATACTCTAGAGTATTAGATGAATCCCTAGTGTCACCCAATCTCCACAAAATCCCATCTGCAATCCACTAGGTAGGGGTAGAGTATTGGGATTGAAAAAAATACACTAGGATTTGGGAAAAAGTGGGGATAAGCGGGAATTCAACTCGCTAATACTCTAGCACCAAACATGGTATTTAAAATAAGTGGGGATTCGAAATTTGGCTGGGATTTCTCCTAAAACTCTAGAACCAAACGGCCTTAAGGAGTGGGATCACAACGGCCTCCTCCCGTCGACGCCGCCGCCCGAAGATGCGTCAGAGGAAGGAGGACCGATTTGCTTGAGGCTGGACCACAACCGCGCCGCCGCTCTTCTGCAGCCTGGGAGCTTAAGCCACGCCTACCTACGTGACCACGGGGTGACAGTGACACCGGGCAGATGTGCATGGTCGTGCTCGTTCGCCGACGGCCGGTGGTGGCACGCTAGATGGGACAGGTCGCGTCGCCGGAAGATCCACCCGTTAGCCCTCGAGAGAACCGAGCGGCGCGCCAGCTAGAGGAGAGCAAGGCTGGTGGGCGAAGATGGGGCGCTGGAGCCTGGAGCTGCGGCTGGCTGGAGTTGGAGGCGGCCGTCGACATCGGCGCGGCGAGCGGGTGGCCTCGTTCAGTGAGGAGGCCGGTGCAGGCGGGCGTGCATAGGGAGCTCGGCCATTAGCGCGCCGGAGACGGGTTAGAGGAAGTCCTCCGGCGGAGCTCTCCTGTATCCCCTCTGCACACGAGGTCGTTGCCGCGCCGTCCATCATGGAGGAGTCCGCCTCTCCGAGCTGCTCCCTGACAAGCCGCCGCGGGGATGGAACACCGTCGGCCGGCCAGCCGCCACGACCTCGAGGCGGACCTGCACCTCATCGACGACTTCACTGCCACGGGGGGCCCTTCCGGTACGACGCCAGACGCAGCGTCATACGCCTGCTGCAGTTGCGGAAGGGCAACGTCAAGGAGTACGTCGAGCGCGCCAGGGACCTCGTCGTCGACCCCGTCGCACCGGCCGACGTCGGCTGGAGCATGGCCTATGGTAACTGCGTTGTCGCCAGCCCGACGGAGCGCGGGGAAGGCGGCGGAGGTGAAGGCCGCGGCCCAGGGCGGAAGCTGGAGCCGACCCACCCGGGCGGCAGGAGGTTGAAGTAAGCCAAGCGGCGGCGGCCCTTGAGGAGGATGTGGTGCGCCTTCAACACACCAAAGCCATACCTTGTCCTCCAGTCTACTTGGGTCCGCCTCACTGGGGTTCCAGAAGATCTGATCGAGCGTGAGCGGCTGATGGTGGCCTTTGGGATGGTGGGCAGGGCTATTGATGTTGACGACCTCTCTATCTTGAAGAGGGAGACTGAGCCGATTCGGGTGCGATTCCAATGCCGCTATCCAGACCGTATCAAGGGCTCGGTGCAAGTGTTTGTCAATGGCGAAGGCTTCACCGTGGGGGTTCAGGCGGAGCATGCTCCGAGGGGTGGGAATGGTGGGGGGGCTGGGGACCCGCCGCCGCCACCACCTCGCGATGACAGGGAGGAAGACGACTCGGATTACTTATCTTCAGATGGTGAGTGGAACAAGCACGGGAGGAAGATGAAGGACAAGGACCAACGGGCCGAGCCGGGGCTCGGGGCTGCGCCGGCGGATGGGTCGGGTCCGGCGGGGGCCAAGACGGTCGCCATGGGGCTGCTGGGTCCTGGAGCGCCCCTACAAGTGCTCGTGCAACATACTGGTGTGCCAATGGGGGTTTTAATCAATACGGTACCAATCTCGGAGTGGCCATTGAATCCCTCCCGTTTCAGCTGGACAAGAACGATGAACTCAAAGGAGTGGAGAAAGAGAGGACTACTACGCCTGCAGGGACTATGGGCCTGATTACGAGGGTAGGGGACCCGTCATTGTCTACAGACACCACCTCACAGATCACTGATCCTGTCCCATCCTGGGTGGATGTCAGCCAAGTGATGGAGGGACATCCGGAGAGGATGGACATGACAGGGGCTAGGAGGCCCAGGGGACCGACTCTGTGATGTTGGAAGATGACACGGTCTCGGTGGACAATGCCGTGGTGCAGCCACGGGACGACCTACACAAGGCTCTGAGGGAGACGGCTCCGGTAGCGCAGGGTCGACGCTCCAAGACCATCGCCTAGTCCAGGAAGAAGAAGTCTGCGACTCCCGGGATGCCGGTCCGCAAGAGTTCGAGGAACACTGGAATGAGGGCGTCCACACCGATCCTTGAGAGGGCTATGAAGCGTGCGGAGGCGAAGGGGCTGGACGGCGTCGGTGAATGTTAATGTTGATGTATTAGTGTGGTACTTGCTTTCCAGGTCCGTGTGCTGTTGCGTGTGCTGTAGGCGCTGGAGGTACCAGTAGGTTTGGGTTTCATGCGTGTGTGGTGTGGATCTTGATCTTTAACCTGGATGTTTGTGGCTTTATTAATTTAAAGCTGGGCTTTATGCCTACTGTTTAAAAGGAGGATGTGGTGCGCGGTGGGGAAGCGGCGCAAGCGCCGGCCGGGGAGGCGGCGAGGATGTTGCGGACGGCGAGGGAGACGCGGGTGGCAGACTCAGCGCGGTGCCAGGAGCGGCAGACGAAGGAGGCGACACTACGGTCGCGCGGGGTGGCGAGGAACTGGAGCACGGTTTGGAGGATGTTGTCGAGCACTCGAGCACCTGGTCCGGCGGCGGCGTGGCGCACGGCCGCTTGGGCGGGGTCTGGTCCTTTTCCTCCTCCGACATGGTGCGCACGGAGGAGTGCGCGGAGGGGGAGGCGGCGCTGTATAGATTGAAATCCGGCTTCATCGGCATGGGCATCCGCCGCCCGCTGTCGTGGAGGTGGGATCTTGGCTAATGAAGGTGGAGTCGGCGCCACCCCCACCGCGGCCTGCGCCCGGAGCCCTCCGCCACGCGAGCTAGCCGTGGCGGCAATGGCAATGGAGATGAAGGGCGCGCGCGGGAGGAGGCGCTGTCGGTTGGCATCGGGGCGGCGTGCTTGAGACCGGCAAGGAGGAAGCGTTGAGGACTGCCAGGAAGTGCGCTGGAGAGAGACGGCGAGCGGGTGGTGGTGTGAAGTCGAAACAGAAGGATGGGGAAAGCAGTTCCGACGGGAGGAGGTGAGGGAAGTTAATAGCCAAGTTAATGCTTGTGTCAGACATAATGGAAATAGACTTCATATACGTAACAAGAATACATATGTTGATACACACGTGGTGCCTCTTTATTGGCTGCGTATTCATCCTCGGGAGTACCCGGGTTCCGATCGGCATTTTCGGTGTCACGACTTGAAAACAACGGGCCAAGCTCCTTCCAGGGTGTAATTAGACTAATATTTGTGCTTAATATAGCTTAATGATAAGATAACGACTGAGAGGTGGCCATTGTCACATTGGATGACAAACTGGTGGGGGGGGGGGGGGATCTTATTATCTATATCAATAAAGTTATTGCAAGATATAATATGAGTGAGTTCATTGCGGCGGTGGCCGGGAAACTAAAACATATTCACTCATCATTACAAGCTGAAACTGAAGCTTGTGCAGCTGCAACTAAAGGAGCAGCATCTTTGGGTTTTCATCGTGTTGTTTTCGAATCTGATTGCTAGATTTTGGTGAATGTGTTGAAGAACGGGAGTTACGATCTATCTGTTATGGGTGTCCTTATCTGTGAAGGTAGAACCGTTTGCACTGCTTCCTTTGAATCCTACGAGTTCAACTACTGTCCTTGTTCATGTAATAATGTCCTCGTTCATGTAATAAAATTGCACGTGAGCTAGCTCAACATAGCCTGTGCGCTGATGATGAGTGTGTTGGATGGGGCGATAGTGCCCCAGACTTCGTATCTGTTATGGTGACCAGTGAGATCGCCGAGTCCTCTGGTTAATGGATCTCCATTTTCCTCCTCCGCTATGGCTGCCGGCCTAGTCGCCTGCACGTCGTCGACCTCGTTCCCCTGCGCGCCGTCGGCCTGCTCCCCGCACACCTCCCACCCACGCTGACCTCCCGCCGGAGCTCGTCCTCAAACGCGATCTCTACCTCTCCTACCTCCTCCTCATCCCGCCGCGAGGGCACCATGGCTCGACCTCCGCGAGTGTGCCTCCTAGCCTCTCCATCGATGTTGCGAAGTTAGGGCTGGTGTTACCGGTGATACGATTTTAGGACCGAAGTCCTAGCTCCCTCGGCGCCCGTCGTTGCTGGAGGCTACAACTGGTGCTTCCAACAATGGCGAGCCATGTTTCCGGGGACGGTAGGTCGTGGTGCCACCAGCTACGGAGGATGCTACCAACCAAGGGGAATGGTGCTGCCAGGTTACGTTGGTTGTGCTGTCCCGCGGCAATGGTGGTGCATCCACCGGCTACGGCAGATGCCGATGCTGCAAAGAGCGAGTGTGAGAGTTGCAATTGGTCTGCGGCGATGCTGCAACTTGCGAGCGGCGGAGCTGCAAACGGTTACCTACGGTGCTAAAAACAGTCATCAACGATGTTGCAAACGGTTAGCGCTGGTGCTTGATACGTCTCCAACGTATCTATAATTTCTGATGTTCCCTGCTTATATTATACCAATTGCTACATGTTTTATATGCACTTTATATCATATTATGGTATTTATTGGACTAACCTATTAACAAGATGCCACGATCAGCTTCGTTTATTATGTCCGTTTTATTGCGTAAAAGGCCCAAAAACCAAAGTGCTCGGAAAAATCCGGAAAAATCATAGAAATTCTATTTCGCCGTAAGACTCACGGAGCCGTAAGGGCCGGGCGTAGGAGGCCCAGGGCCTCCTCCCCATCAGCCGGCGCGGCCAGGAGGGGGGCCGCCCCACCCTATGGTGTGGGACCCTCGGGACTCCACCGACGCTGCCCTTTCGCCTATATAATCCATCGCGACGAGAAAACCCGAAATCAATCAATCATATTCCAGAAAGACTCCAGGGGCGCCACCGCCATCGCGAAACCTAGTTTCAGGGGTCAGAAGTTCCTGTTTCGGCACGCTGCCGGGACGGGGAATTACCCCCGGAGTCATCTCCATCGACACCACCGCCATCTTCATCACCGTTGTTGTCTCCCATGATGAGGGGGGAGTAGTTCCCCCCCGAGGCTGAGGGCTCTACCGGTAGCTATGTGGTTCATCTCTCTCTCCCATGGTGTGTTCTTTATGTGATCATGAGCTTTGTATCACTATTAATCTATGTGCTACTCTAGTGATGTTATTAAAGTAGTCTATTCCTCCTCCATGATGTAAAGTTGACAGTGTGTGCATCATGTAGTACTTGGCGTAGGTTATGATTGTAATCTCTTGTGGATTATGAAGTTAACTATTACTATGATAGTATTGGTGTGATCTATTCCCCCTTTCATAGCTATTGTTGACAGTGTGTATGATATGTTAGTACTCAGTTTAAATTGCAACGGTATTGTCTTGGATTATGATTTGATGAGGATATCCTTATGAATGGTGTTTGTCAAGTACTTGATGAACTTTGAGCTGAGCTTTTGTAGCCACTACATGATTAGTGATTCCAATAGGAGAGTAATTCAGAGTAGCACAAGCGAAGAGAAGTTATTTATTTATGTGATCATTGTTGAGAGTGTCCACTAGTGAAAGTATGATCCCTAGGCCTTGTTTCTAAGCATTGAAACACCGTTTCCAACAAGTTCTGTTACATGTTCGCTTGCTGCCATCTTTATTTCAGATTGCAGATACTACTTATAATCATCCATATTACTTGTATTTCACTATCTCTTCGCCGAACTAGTGCACCTATACATCTGACAAGTGTATTAGGTGTGTTGGGGACACAAGAGACTTCTTGTATCTTAATTGCAGGGTTGCTTGAGAGGGATATCTTTGACCTCTACCTCCCTGAGTTCGATAAACCTTGGGTGATTCACTTAAGAGAAACTTGCTGCTGTTCTACAAACCTCTGCTCTTGGAGGCCCAACACTGTCTACAAGAATAGAAGCATGCGTAGACATCAGTGCTTCAAATGGTTAGCGGCGGTGCTGCATATAGTCTGTGGTGGTGCTACAAGAAGAAAGTGACGATGCTACAAGAAGCAAGTGACGGTGCTTCTAGCCGGAGTTGGGATCTTGTTGGCTCTCGGCTATGCACCGACGAGTAGATGACGATACAATAGTATACCTATTTTGCTACTTCAGTACAAAATTGTTGCTACAAGTTCTCCGACGAGGTCTCCGGCAAGGTAGGTTTAGCTTCACTAGCACAAAGTTTTTGCTACCAACACTTCGGTGAATCTCCAGCGAGATCTACGTTAGACTGGTTTTCTCTATTTTATTTCTAGGCGGACATTTTTTTTTGCTTCAATGAAGCAAAAACGAGACTTTTTTGCTATGACAAAGCAAATCCAGAATCCTATATAATTAAGAGCATCTCCACTCGTCCCCCCCCCCCCCGCCCCCCCGAAGGCCCTCACGACCACTTTTTTTCATCCGGACGGCGAAAAACGGCCCAGTCAGGCCCCCGGTTCCTCGTTTTGGTCCGGATTTGAGCTTATTTTCGTCCGGACTCCCCATGCCATCCTCGGTTTCCCGGGGGTCTCCCGGGGATTCCGGATGGAGCAAAACCAATCGCCCACGCTCACGTGTCTCCTCTTTCGTCCGGACTCCCCGGGCCATCCTCTTTTCCCCGAGAAACGCCGCTTGGAGAGCACACGACTGGAAATATACTGCCTCCCAGGCCAAATTTTCGTCCAATCCGGAAAATTTCGCCGGATTTGGCGTGAAGAGAGCCAACGAGTGGGGATGCTCTAAGTAGTTCATCCACGCTAACCTATTTCTAACATGCAAGCTGTGCACCTCATCAAAAGATCTTCTAAGCAATAATTGGCTGCCATGTCATGACTTTTTTTACCTCTACATGCAGTCCACATCATCGTGCGTTTCTATAAAAAAAAATTCCTACTTGCCAGCGACGCCCAAATTACATAGCCTGATAGTCTCTTGGTATCCTCCATTATTACCGCTCCCCTTCACATCCTCCACTATCTCCCGATCTGTCCTCTCCATAACCCCTTTATCTTCACCTTCCTCACGCGTCGCTAATACGAGCTCCCGACGCCATCCAGCATGTGGCCGTCCCTCTGTCTGTTCGTCATCCTCGGCTAGTTTTCATTTTCTGTTTCTATGTTTCAGTTTCTCAGTTCCCAGCAGACTCCTCACCATTAACCGTATCAGCACCCCATCCCCCGTCATCATGTATTATTGATGTGAAATCGGGACAGATCACAGATGATGCCCTATCGCAAGTCCCAACGAGGTCCATTGCTTCTCCTTCTCCAGATCAGTGAGATGTTGGTGTGCTGCGGTTGGAAAACAAAACTGGCAGGGCTTGAGGGGAACGAGTGAAATATTTGAGAGGAGCAGCATGGCCTGCACCGTGATATCGATAATTGATATCTGAACAGAGCAGGTTCCATCCGATCCATTCACCCTTATTTACTTTTTGCTTTGCCTTTGTTGTTCAAGTACGTCTTTCCGTCATCAGTTTATGTTATTGTGGGCGTATTCTTTTTTCCTAATGTAGGGTCGAGGGACTCGTACAGTTGGATGAAATCATCTTTTGGGATTTCTTAAACTGCTGACAGGTTAGTGCATATAACAAGCTGTTGCTGGACAAGATATGTGTAAGCACTACTGCTATATGTTAGCTAACCTCCATGTTGATATTGTCTTGCAGTTGCGTTACAAGTCCTAAGGTAAATATTCTTTGAATTTTATTTGCCCACCAAATTGATTTAATGATTTTTTATTTTTTTGTATATATATGTGCTAAGTGTGTAATTTATGTGTCGTTCTCCATTTTTCCATACTATTTATGCATTATGAGTTAAATCTTTTTAGTACTTGCCAATTCACTTTTCCATGGATGCCCCTTCAAATCAGAAAGTCGCTATAAAAAGTTCATTCAAATCAAGTTGCTGTCTATTGGATTGATGATGCATTTTTTCACCAAGTTTCAAATCGGTAAGGTGTGATACATCTTTTTCAGCAATCTGTAGCAACATCTAACAGCGGAACAACAAAGTTATTCCCACAGCACGGCACAAGGAGTCATGTCATGTTATCTTGATTCATTTTCTCTCTCTTGGGTGTGCAATGCTCTTTAGACAAACTACTTTCACCAAAGACGCCCTGTGGTCATCCATATATGTACCGACATCACCCTAGAAGACATCGTCAATGCTCCTCTACTGCGAGATCTACGTCATCAGGTAAAGCCACACCAGATCTACATAGAATATTTATTTGATATTAAAGCATCTCCATCGGTAGCCCTCAAATAGGCGTCGGCAGGGACGTCGACACCTCCGTTTGGGGGACGCCAGCACAGCATCCTCCATTTAGGAGCTGCTCCCATACCGGCGCCCCCAAACAGGCGGCCCCAATAGATTTTAAAATTCAAATACAAATTTGCGTTCGAACGAAATTTGTACAAATTTAACACGAATTCAAACTAAAATACTAAAAATAAACATCTAGCGGCGCGGGGAGTTGAAGATGCTGAAGTCCAGTTCGTCGCCTCTGGATGACCCAAAGGACTAGCTGTCGGCGCCGTCGCTCTCCTTCTCGTCGGCCTTCTCCTCCTTTGGCGTCGGCAACTCGGATGGTTCGGCGAGGTCGACGTAGTTGGCGCCATGGTCCCTGGCGGACCACACCGCCGCCTGCCGCGGGTCGATTGCGATGTGATGATAGTCCTCGTCGATGGAGCGGCCGATGATGAAGCTCTGGGTGGGGAACTCCTCCTCATCGCCGTCGCCACGGAGGGCCGCCTGCGGCTCGGCCTCCCCCACCATTTCTTCTTCGCCGGTGGAAGTGGTGGCAAGGTGTAATCCTCCTTGACGCGGGAGCGACGGCCCGACCCCGTCGTCCGATGAACCGGAGCAGAGGAGGCGCGTCGCGTCGTCGCGGATGACGATGCCTCCGAAAGGAGGCGCGGGCGCGGCCGAGCGCGTGCGTCCGACGGCGGACGATCCAGTGCGGGAGGTTCCGGACGCCGCGGTCCGTTCCGGCGCCATCTGCGTGGTAGGCGGCGGCGCCATGGTCACCGCCTGCGGGAAGTAGACCGGCTCTCGTTGCCCACGGTGGCATGGACGGTAGCCGTTCTCGCGGAGCGTGGCGTCGACGTCGTGGCCGTACCACAAGGCACGGCGGCCGACGGTGTTGAAGCGGCCGCCCGAGGGATTCGCCGTCCGCGCGAGCTCGCCGGCGCGCTCGCTGCCGAAGTGCTGTTCCTAGGACGGGCTGTCGAGGGCATTCTCCGGGTTGTCGAGGGCTTAACAGACCATCTTTGGTTGATGCTTATATGTCCCGTGGCAATTCGCGAGGTTTCATCTAGTTTTGCTAGAAACTAGACACGTGTGTGTCGCGCTGTGAATTTGGAGGCTGGGAGAACAATATCCTATGGAGGATTTCTAACGCTACCCAAACAACAAGCTTAGGAAAACGATGTTGCTGTCCATAAAAAAAATATTTTAGATTTATCTAACTATCAAATTTAGATAAATCTAAAATATCTTTGTATGGAAGGAGGAAGTAGCAAAGTATGATGTACTACAGTCCTTTCAATCTAGCATCACACAAAAACAGTTGCCGATGCAAAGAGAAATACTACTCCAGTAGAACTGTGTGAGATTTGTTGAAGGTATAACTGGTACCGCACGTGCAAATTAAGTTGCATAATGAAGATCTGTGCTAATCAGAACACATAGCTGGCTCTTCTTTCCAGATCTACCACACCTAAAAGTTGAGCAGTTGCTTCGCGAAGTCAAAGAGATGAAGATCAACGGCGCTAGACTGGGTGGATGCTAACAAGATAATTTCTTTCGCTACTACTCCGAAAGGCCCAAAAATAGTTACCGTATAAAGAGAAAATAGTGATAATTTTGTGAGGAAACTAGTCACAGAATGCAAAGGGACTCCTTTTCAGATCTAACATATGCCTTGATGACCGAAAGAAGGGCAGTAATTAAGCACTTAATTACCAGTTGGAGAGCAGCAGAGCACGCGATGTATGCAGATGAAGCCAACTTGTTTGCCCGGCCGGAGAGAAATAGCCAGAAATAATGGAGTGAGCAGCTTGGCCACCCTCTTGATGATGGGGAAGAACTGAAGAAGCCAAGAAGGATATGGATGGAACCAACATCAGATGAGATTAAAATATTGTAGAGACTGTCGTTTCTACTGCGAATCTTTTACTTGTTTACGATATATATAATACTACCTCCGTCCCAAGAATAAGGCGCACACGTATTCCAAGATGAACTTTGATCATAAAAATTGAGCAACAAAATTTTGGTTATATTATATGTAATTAGTATTGTTGGATTCGTATTGAAAAGCACTTTCTAATGATATTAATTTTATACAAATAATCTTTATATATTTGAAGTAATACTTAGTCAAACGAAAAGCACGTAAAACGAGGACGCCTTATTCCTTGAATCGGAGGTAGTATTGCACATTATTGATGTGGGGATGCTGGACGGCCATCTAGCTGCCTAGGAGATAGAGACGGACTAGTTTTGGATAGCCTTTTTTTCCAAAATAAAGCCATAACCCCACCCTATGCACTTTACAGAAGACTAGTGGCTGGAGCGCCCCATGGGGGCATGGGGCGCCTCCTTGTCGGTCCTGTGCGGCTCAAATTCGTTTAAATCATGATCCAAATTCTGTCTGTATCCATCCTTTAATTTTTTTGGCTGCATGGTCTTGCACCGCTCATGTGCATCCTGTGCCTTTCGGCTATATTCAGTCGCCCCATTCTTGCACCACGGTATTGCTCTTGAGAAAAATCCCTATTTGACACTTGTTAAAGTTTAAGTTCCTTATTTGGCCCTAAAAAACTTTTTCTTCCCTATTTGACATCCTAACTTCATTTTCTTCCCTGTATGACATTCTAGTGCATTTTGAGCCATAACAGTGTTAGCTAGGGACCTAAGATGACATTTTTGCCCCGTGAGTCAATATGTGACCAATTATTTTTACACATGCCAAAATTCACAGTACCATAATATATTTGGAGCAACCATTTGGATTTTGATACAGAACATACAGAAATGACTCATCTACCTAGATGTGACAGGATAAACAAAATTGCTCAGCAACCGGTACTGCTATCTGTTTCTCACACAATCCATGGATGAAAAACCAATCTCGGTCTGTGTCGATCTTGCCAGCCCCGTCGCTAACAGAAGCAAGAATAATAAGAGATCCCAGCCGCGTACGAGCCCCGAGGTTGAGCTCGCATCCGTGCCCAAACCTGCAGCCATGCCTCCTGAGCTCGCCGACGGAAGCACCACAACGGCGGCTTATCCCTGCGCTGCAGTGCCATTCGCCGCCGTGCCCGAGTCACCGTCCGGATCCCTGACTTGCCCGCGCTCCGCCACCGTGACCGGTCCGACCTGCACATCCCCTCCGCCCCTGCTGCGACCAGGTGGACTCCTATAGCTAGAGCCCCTGTCGCCCAATGTTAAGGGTCTGTTTGTTTGGGCTGCAGCTGTAGCTTGTGAGCTGTGAAAGAGCAGCTGCAGGAAGCAGCTGTTGAAAGCAGAGATTTGCGGTTTGGCAGGAGTGCTTTTTATGGCTGCAGCTGTTGGTTTTAAAAGTGAAATGTCTGAAATACCCCTAAGTGCCGAAGATGTAGTATAAATACAGATTTGAAACAAATTAGATATTTCTAATTAGTTTATTACATAATTACCATGTTTAATAACCGAATTATTCTGAGATGCTGTCGTTTGCCGTCGCAGGTTCGTGGTGCACCAGGGAGGCGGAGATGGCCGCCGGCTCAAGCCTCCGTCTCCTGGGCGATCGGCGGCGGGCAGGTGTTGGCGGCGGGGCGGCCGATGACGGCGGGGCCGGGTGCTAGCGGCTGGGCCGGGCGCTGGCGGCGGGGCGGGGACGAGATCCGCCGAGGACGACGAGCTCCACCCAGGACGGGGACGGCGTGAGCAGGGACAGGGACGGCATGAGCAGGGGACGGCGGCCGACGGGGACGACCCACGGAGCGGAGGGGACGTGGTCGGTAGGGGAGGAGGACCGTCGCGGGCTCGGGGACGACTGTGGGGGCGCGCGGGAGTAGCCTTGGATGGCGGCTGCCGGGAACGGGGGTAGGGGAGGAGGACGGCAGCGGGGTCGGGGAAAGACTGGGGGAGCGGGAGGAGGCCATGGATGGCAGCGACCGGGAACGGGGGAGGGGCGGCGGCGGGTCAGGGGATGGCGACCGAGCGGACAGGTCGTGGGACGCCTGCGGGAGAGGAAATAGAACGAGCAGAAAAGGAAACGGGGTAGGTCGGGAGTGGCAATTTCTTTGCAAATAGCTTGAAGTATCGAGGGAAGTTCCGTCCGTTGCAACTCGGGAAGCAGCAAAAGCGGGGGGGAAGCACCCCTGGGCTAGCTTTTTGTTCGCCCCGCTCGCTCAGTGTATTTTGCCCAAGCACTTCTTGGCAGCGCTTTTCCATTTCGTGCTGTTTATTTGAGCATCTGCTTTTAGACCTCCAAAAGCTCCAAAAGCAGAAGCGGAAGCCTAAACAAACAGGGCCTAAGGCTAGCGCCGCCGCTTCTGTTTGGTCGGGACTGAGAGGGAGATGGACGGGAGGGGGAGGGGTCTGGGTGAGGGACATGTCTCGGCCTAGGACCTGGGAATTTTGGCCCCTTTTCCCCCAGCTTGTGTTGATTGAGGCAGGGGCACTTGAGTCCAATAAAAACGAAGCTAACGACAGGGGTTAACGGAATTCACGGCAGTGTCATATAGGGCAGAAAATAAAATTAGAATGCCAAATAGGGAAGAAAAAGTTTTCGAGGGCCAAATAAGGAACCGAAACTTTACCTAGTGTCAAATAAGGAATTCTCTCATTGCTCTTTCCCCCTCCCGCGCGGCCACGCGGGCCTGTCCGGTTTTTCCATACCTGAGCTGCCAGGTGGCGAATCGAGCCATGTGAGGTGCCGTGCCGATTTGCACGGCAGCACGGCGAGCGGTTGAGAGCTGGCGCTGCGTCTCCGGCAAGGTAGTGACCTCCGGCCAGATTTAGATGTTGTTCCTTTGTGTCCAATCTGAGTGCCACGAAGGCACCCTGCAGCGTTCTTTTTACTGCCAAAGGTTGATTGTACAGGAACATTTATATGCACTGGTACAATTTCAGGGGTTAGAATTTCATAATCTATGAATCCGAACAATATCATCAACGACGATGGGAAAGGGTATATTGAGAGCTTGGTGAACTTGTTAACGTGGCATGCTAATCCCTTTTTTGGCATTGCCTGGGGAGAGGATCAGTTATGCGTGGCCCTTGGGGCACCTCCTCGACAGTCTGGTGCATACAAATCAGGCGCATGATGGTTGAAGCTAGGCGCTTCAGCTATTTCCTGTGTTAACTGTTTATTTGCAGGTTTAAGCATGTGGCAGTTTCAAAATTATAGTTGATACTGAATCCACAATGAACACCCCACATGGTGTGGCGCTTTCGGTTTGGGTCGACGAGTTCTCCAATTCTGGCGGTCCGGTGGTGGTCGGCGTTCGGCCGTCTTGACGGCAGTATATGCTGGCCACTGCTGGTTGGTGTTGTGGCTGCGAGGGTCACCTCCTCTTTACTCAGCTATCAACCTGCATCGGATCGCCGCTGGGGTTGGCGGGTGCCGTGGTTTCGCAGTGGCGGCCATGGTGGTGATGTGCTCCCCACCCGGGGGTCGTCGTGGCTGGGTGTTGAGCCCCTCTGTCTTGCCATCAGTGGCAGAGGACGCTGCTCCTATCTGTTCTGGTGTGCCCCATGGTGATGCAGATGGCGGTCATGGGTGCGGTCTCCTCTCCGATGCGAGGTGAGCCGTGGCAGTGGTGGTGGTAGCTTCTTCTTGCCGGTTGCTGGGCTCCGGTGTCGGGTCCTTGTCAGAGCTCTTTGGCGTGTCGAGGTTTGGCATGTCGAGGGTGCTCCATGTGCAAGTGCTCAATGGGCTTGTCTCTGCTTTGTGATGCCCTTCGACTCCAGCTGGTGGCACACAGACGTCGTGGCGTCGCCTCGGCCACGTGCGACCTTTCGGCCACACCCTTGACACATGTGGTGTCGATGCGTAGTGTGGTCTCGGATGCGCGTGGCCCTTCGATTACATCGATGGTTGCAGTGTCGTTGCTGGGTCTCGACGGACCAAAGCCGTTCGATTACTCCAATGGAGCCTCGAGCTGGGTTGTCCCTCTGGTGTGTCCTCAGGACTCTTCCTTGTGATCGTTGTACTTGGGTCGTATTCTCATCGGCCAACTGCCCCCAGTTTTGTGGGGTGGCCACTTTTTTCTCCTCGGTCTTGTGTGTTGTTGGTGTGTGTGTTTTTTTCTTCTCTCTTGTAACCCCGTGTACTCTGGTTCATTTGAACCTATCTTGTAGAGGCTGAAAAGCTTCATAGGCAACTTGATTGAATATATGTTCAGGCTGGCTCACGCCCGCCGTAGTTACAGTCAAAAATAAAAAAGATGCAACAAATCAAACCTTCCATTTTGGCTTTCGTCATGCTTAACTGTACAGTAAGATCTTCTATTTCTGTTGAGTAACTACATTAACAAATTTGTACAGGACAAAAGCCTTAACAGGAAACCAACTAACTGCTGCTATGGCTATCTTTGGGAAGTATGCCACGAACTATTAATCTTCTCTGACAACAGATAACTTCACCTTGCTGCATTGCTTCTAATCGTAGACTGGAATAAGCTTTACAGATCATGCTTTCACTTTGGTAAGAGTTCAGCTTTCACTTCTGGATCTCCATTTGGCAAAACACTTAGGGATTGAGCCAACTGTTCTGATTCCTGGACAAAAACAAGCCGTTAAAAAACTAATGCAGTAAAATAATGGTTAAATATAAACACTAACATTCAGGGGACAGTCCAATCTTGAAGCAAAAAATAACTCGTAGGACAAAGCCATAGCTGGTGTAATTTACAAAGAGCACATTACCATCAGCTAGCAAAAAAAAAACATATCCATCTAAGTAAGTCTTAAACGCCAAGACCAATCTGTAAGTGGCAGGTTGTAATTGAACACATATTGTCGTCTCACCAACTTAAGCTAACACTTGGTAGAGTGCAGAATGAAATGAGCAGTATTGTGATGAACGAAACACGAAACTATTGATGGTTTCTAATGTGGTTAGACATAATCACTTCTGCTCCTGTCACATTGGCAGATTTGTATTAAACAACATTCTAAGAAAATAAACATATATCTTAAAAATGCATGCGTATTTCTACTTACAACAGCAGAAGTAGCACGTATCTGCCTGTATGCTTCAACGCCTTCAGGAAGAGCTTCTTAAGCTCCTCAAGAAGATGTGTTCTCGGACTCTGAAACAAACATCTTCAGAATATTATTTTGCCATTGCAACCGGGAGCTATCTCTTCTTGAAGTTCTCATAGACGACTAACCAAAAGAATCGGAATAAGAGGAAGCAGTTAGAAAACTGCTCATGTAATTTCTGTCAGTAGTTCAGGACAAATATCAGTGCACAAAGTCACCACAACTCAATACATGGGAGTTGGGACCAAAGCACCATACAGGGAAAATGACACGCGGAACTTGGGAAAATAAAGCCACAGCTCAAATTATAGTCAGAAGTACATCTATACCTAATAATAAAGGAGAAAGCGTTTCCGTGGTTTGGTCCGTCCAAGCTTTTGTCCGTTCAAATATGCGTCTTCGTCCGTCTTCGTCCGATTGTCCCGAATTCCTGATGTCGAGCCTTGCGTACATCCATCAAACTACTGATTTAGTCGTTCATCATCTTCTATAAATTATTTCCCTAACTCGGGAAGTAAAGGAAAGGACGTTCCGACCGGCTAGCCCGATGTCGTCAGGTCTTATCACGGCGGTGTAGACGGTGAATAATCAACCAGCTGGTCTTGGTATCGTCACTACGACATCCGAAGAACAGTATCACGATCTTCGTGTTTATATTAATTCCAGCCCACCTTTGTAATGAATTTGCCCCAACAACTAATTTTCACACGTTCATCATCTTCTGAGAGCACCATGAATTTTCCTTCTATACTCACATCTGCTGGATGGTATTGAACAGTTACAGGTTCGTCTTGCGCAAAATCATCTGACAATGCACGCCTAGCTATTCTCTGCGGCATGAAAATCATGGTTCAATGCTATGTATCAAGAATCAAAACAGAACAGTTAAAAATCAGACAAAATAATTTTAAGTCACACTTACGATCTGATTTTTTTCCGACAACAAAACATCCGTTTGTGTCAATGTATGCACAATCAAAGAAAATGTACCATCCGCCCAACGATACTTGTATACGGATAACACAAACTTCTGTATCTGTAGCCTCTCTAATACTTGAAGCTCGGTGCGACGATACAATCAATACGTGACATTGCAAGATCAAGTGACTTCTGAAATTACGAAAAGAGGATTCCGTCATAATACTATCAATCTAGCAACCACATGCAATTGGAAGAGAGGGCAGTAACAATCATGGAAAATAAGAACTTGATTATGCAAACAAAGAATTTGAAAGATCCAGTTACAGTATTCAAATTAGTGACGTTGCCAAAACCTGAAACTGAACCAAGAACTGAAGAAACAGCTACAAGTAGTCGACATCAAAGTTTTTATATATTCACTTAGGCCACATCAAATTTATACTAAATTATATGTATGTTCATATTTAGATTGCTCCTGACTAAATCTTTTTCTAGTGATAATTTCGTGCAGTAAGCTATGAGAGTTCTACACGATCATTTATATATATTCATCCATCGGAGTTATGTCGCCAAGATACGTATGCTCTTGCGAAGGCATGTGGTTGGAATGTTAGATGCAATCAAGCTGAGAAGAAAAATCAAGCGACGGACTGGGAAGCAAAATAGAAGTTTAGAGATCAGGCCTTGTTCGTTTGGGCAGAGGCAGAGGCGTCGACGGCGTCTTGCTGGTTTCCCGAGCCATCTTAAGAGACTGCATGACTCGACCCGCCATCGGCGACATCCGCCGCTACAGGTCCACGAGAGCACCATGCCGCGGCCTCCGATGGCGGATCGGAGGGTGTGGAGGATGTCGCCGATGGCGGGCAGAACAGATGTTGGAAGTTAAACTACCGAGTTCTCTGATGGAGCATTTGATTGGGTTACACATCATCGCCTGATGAAACAGGCAGAGAGAAGTGGCACATGCTCTACATGAGCCTGCTGCTGCGCCTAGAGATAAGGATTCAGGCCTCGCTAGAAGATAAATAGCGTGTGAGGGAGGCTCACCTCGTTGAGGAAGGACATGGCGGCGCGCTCGTCGGGGACGGATGCGGCGATTGCGATGAACTTGCTGCGCTTGATCTCGCGCTCGCAGCGGACGCGCCCCGCCAGCGTCGTCTACGGAGAGGGGGCCGACGACGTGGAGGAGGATGACGGCATGGCGCGTGCGGAGTCGACGGCGGCGGCGGAGCTTCGGCAGGAGTAGCTCCGGTGGACTGCGGCCGCGGGGAGCAGGAGGGGAATGGAGCGGAGGCGTGGGGCAACGCGCACGGCCGCCATCGCGGGGCGCCGTGGGTGAGTGGAAACCCGTGGGTGCGCTTCCGTGTAGCGGCAGGACTCCATCAAGCTGGGCCAAGACATGGCATGTGGCCCAGATACTTCCAGTATGAACGGGCAGATCTGGTGATGGGCCGAGTTCGTCTGTGTATACGCGCATAAACATTTACTCTACTAGCAGTACATTCCGCTTAAAAAAAGGACAGTGCTAGGAATTCTCCGGAGGCTCACACCTTTCCAGTCTCCTGCTTGCATGACACGTATCTATTTTTACCTTAAATCTGGTTTTTTGCTTCATCGTAGCAAAAAAACCCCGCTTTTGCTTCATTGAAGCAAAAAATGATTCGTTTAGAAATAAAAAAGAAAAGACTCAGCGGCACCATAAATCTAGTTTTTGCTTTGTTGTAGCAAAAAATGTCTCGCTTTTACTTCACTGAAGCAAAAAATGGTTCATCTAGAAATAAAAAAGAAAAGACTCAGCAGAGATAGACCTCGCCGAAGACCTTGGTAGCAACAGTTTTGTACTAAAGTAGCAAAACAATAAAACATTTGCAGCAAAACAGTTTGTACTATCGTAGAATCGTCCACTACTCGTCGGAGACCTCACCAGAGACTCGCAACAAATTTTTGTACTAAAGTAGAAACAACGCAGAATAATTGTAGCAATAAAAATATATTATTGTAGCATCACGTAATTTTTTAGACATCTCTGATGAGGTCCTTGCAGCACCAGCGGCAGCACTAACCTATTCCTTGGTAGCAATCAGTGGCATTTCTTTGCCGCATCGATGACACCCATTCGCAGCTCCGCTCACACTCTCTTATAGCATCGGGCATCTGATGGTTGGCTTTGCAGCTCCACCTGATGGCCTTTGTAGCAAAGCTATCAGCAGTTTGCGTCAGCGATTGCAACAACAATGCTCGAGATTAATAGCACTGGTAGCATCGCCGCAGCTCCACTCAGAAGCATTTGCAGTTCCACACGATAGCCTATGCAGCAACGATGTCGTCCATTTGCAGCAACACAACTTTAAAAATCGTAGAACTGGCAACTCCACCGGCATGGGTAGTAGCACCACCGGACATGGCCGGTGGCACCACCACATCCCGCAAAAAGCAAACGAGTCGTCGCCGTTGCAGCAATGTCAGACACAGTATGAAGCTCTGCCACACACAGGTCAGGCCATCACCACCGAACCTCGCAGCATTGCCATGCGCCGATCCTCTTGCAGCAACACCACCGTGAGGAACGGCTAGTGGCGCTCCGTAGGGACGGCCGGCGACGAGGTCGCGTCGGCTGCAGCAGCTGAGGAGGAGGCTGGGGGAGACGACGGTCTCCCTCAGGAGAGGTGGTTCTCGGTGAGGGGGCAACGAGGGTGCGCAAGCTGCGAGGGAGGCGGCAGCCAGCTGCAACTCCTCTCGGGTCAGAGAGCTAGACGTCGGCGCGGCGGCGCATTGGAGGTCGGCGCGGTGGAGTACGGCGGCAGATCCCACTGGCAGCGCGTGGCTCCAAGTGGTGGTTGGCCGGAGGCCCATGGCGACGACGGCGGCGCTGCAACGGAACGGAGGCGCACGATCCACAGAAGAGATTGGTTATTGTTGACTTTATTAAGGGGACTGCTGAGCGTCCCCCGAGGGATTAAATTTCTAATCCCCCGGGTGGACAGCCGTTGGATTAGCTCGATTGGACCGTACAGATCGTGACACGTGTCATAGTATACCTCAGTCCCACTTTTGCTACTATAATGTACCAAAGTAGCAAAAACAGTTCGTTTGTAGCAAAATCAACTCAATTGTAGCAAAACACGGTTCACCCAAAATACACACAGATCTCGTCGGAGACTCGCCGGAGACCTCGCCGGAGACGATGTAGCAAAAAAATTCGGGTACTGTAGCAACACCGACCTCATCGGAGAGCTCGCAAAAAAAACTCGCCGGAGATGTCACCCGGGAACTCGCCGGAGGCGTCGCCGGAAACCTCACAGGAGACATGGTACCAAAAAGAATATGCTAAAGTAGCAAAAAAACACAAAAATTGTAGCAGCTTTTTTTTGCTATTGTAGCAAAATCGACCTCGTCCAAGACTCGCCGGAGACCTCGCCGGAGGACTCGTAGCACAGCCGCCGTGCCATGGTAGCAGAGCAGGCCGCCGCATGGAGCACCACTGCCATGCCATGGTAGCAGAGCCATCGGCCGATCATAGCTGAAGCCAAACGCCGACGGTAGCAACGCCCACTGCCGGTAGCAGCAGCACCCACCGCCGCCAGTAGCAGCAGCACCCACCATCGTTGGTAGCAGGGAACCGCCGCCGGTTGCAACAGTGTCCGCCGCGCTATGGTAGCGAAGCCCGTCAACATTTTTAGCAAGGCCGCTGTTGGAGATATGCCCAAGAGGCAATAATAAAAGTGGTTATTATATATCTTTGTGTTTATGATAAATGTTTATATACCATGCTATAATTGTATTAACCGAAACATTGATACATGTGTGTTATGTAAACAACAGTGAGTCCCTAGTAAGCCTCTTGTATAACTAGCTTGTTGATTAATAGATGATCATAGTTTCATGATCATGAACATTGGATGTTATTAATAACAAGGTTATGTCATTATATGAATGATGTAATGGACACACCCAATTAAGCGTAGCATAAGATCACGTCATTAAGTTATTTGCTATAAGCTTTCGATACATAGTTACCTAGTCCTTTCGACCATGAGATCGTGTAAATCACTTATACCAGAAAGGTACTTTGATTACATCAAACGCCACTGCGTAAATGGGTGGTAATAAAGGTGGGATTAAGTATCCAGAAAGTATGAGTTGAGGCATATGGATCAACAGTGGGATTTGTCCATCCCGATGACGGATAGATATACTCTGGGCCCTCTCGGTGGAATGTCGTCTAAATAGCTTGCAAGCATATGAATGGTTCATAAGAGACCACATACCACAGTACGAATAAAGAGTACTTGTCAGGAGACGAGGTTGAACAAGGTATAGAGATACCGATGATCAAACCTCGGACAAGTAAAATATCGCGTGACAAAAGGAATCGGCATCGTATGTGAATGGTTCATTCGATCACTAAGTCATCGTTGAATATGTGGGACCCATTATGGATCTCCAGATCCCGCTATTGGTTATTGGTCGGAGAGAGGTCTCAACCATGTCTACATAGTTCGCGAACCGTAGGGTGACACACTTAAGGATTGATGTCGTATTAGTAGATATTGAATATGGAATGGAGTTCGAAGTTTTGTTCGGAGTCTCGGATGGGATCCAGGACATCACGAGGAGTTCCGGAGAATAAGATTAATATATAGAAAGTCATTTTATAAGTTTGAAAATGATCCGGTGCATTTATGGAAGGTTCTAGAAGGTTCTAGAAAAGTCCGGAAGAAATCACTATGGAAGGCGGAGTCCCGGAGGGACTCCACCTAGCATGGCCGGCCAACCCTAGGGGGTGGAGTCCCAGGTGGACTCCACCAAAGGTGGCCGGCCACCCCCCCCCCCCCCCCTCATGGAAAGGTGGGAATCCCACCTTGGGTAGGTTTCCCTATACATGGAAGGTTTTGGGTTTGGGTCTTATTCGAAGACTTGTAGTCCAACACTTGGGGGTTCCACCTATATAATGAGGAGCAAGGGGAGGGGGGCGGCCACACCAAAGCCATAGCTGGCCGCACCCCTCAAGTGGTCGGCGCCCCCCTCTCCCAAACCCTAGCCGCCCCTCCTCCACCACCTCTCCCGCATACGCTTAGCGAAGCTCCGCCGGAGATCTCCATCGACACCGCCACCACGCCGTCGTGCTGCCGGGATTCCAAGGAGGATCTACTACTTCCGCTGCCCGCTGGAACGGGGAGAAGGACGTCGTCTTCATCAACACCGAACGTGTGACCGAGTACGGAGGTGCTACCCGATTGTGGCACCGTCAAGATCTTCTACACGCTTTTGAAAGCGGCAAGTGATCATCTTCTGCAACAACGAGATCTAATCTCGTAGGCTTTGGAAATCTTCAAGGGTTAGTCTCGTTCATCCCCTCGTTGCTACCGTCTTCTAGATTGCATCTTGGCTTGGATTGCGTTCTCGCGGTAGGAATTTTTTGTTTTCTATGCTACGAATCCCTACAGTGGTATCAGAGTCGTGTCTATGCATAGATTGGTTGCACGAGTAGAACACAATTGTTTGTGGGCGTTGATGCTTTGTTGTCTTTAGTTTGAGTACTTTGCATCTTTGTGGCATAGTGGGATGAAGCGGCTCGGGCTAACTTTACATGACCACGTTCATGAGATTTGCTCCACGCTCGACATGCAACTTGTATTGCATAAGTGGCTGAAAGATCGAGATGTCGCCTAGAGGGGGGTTGAATAAGCAATTACAAACTCTTGCGGATTTGTCTTGTAAGAATGCGGAATTAAACTATCGTTTAGTTTACAAGCACAAACCCTAAATACGCTAAGCTCAACTAAGTGTAACAATAGCAACTAGAGCTAAGCAAGATAGACACAAGATATATGTAGCACAAGTGATAGCAAGATATATGTACTTCAAGCACGATGGCTATCACAAGGAAAGAGAGCTCGGGTATAGAAATAACCGAGGCACGCGGAGACGAGGATGTATTCCCGTGTTCCCTTGCTTTGCAACAAGGTACGTCACGTTTGGAGGAGTGGAGGTCCCACGAAGGATTCCCCGCGCCACGAAGGCTCACCCTATTCTCCGAACCACACCCACGAAGGATAATGGCCCTTTCCTTATGGTTAGCTTTTCCTCCGCTCCAGAGATGGCAAGCTCCACAACCACTTCACAAGCTCCACGAAGGAGAAGCCCGGGCCCCTTCACAATCTTCCACGAAGAGATCACCGGGACACCAACCAAGCCAACTAGGAGGTCACCCTCCAAGAGTAACAAGCTCACGGTCTCTCACTCGAACAAATGTGGTGGAGAGCTCAACACTATGCAATGATGCAAAGCAAGAACACCGGAGGTGTTCAAGTCCTTCACACTCAAATCCCACCAAAGCAACGAATGCTAGGATGAGATTGGAGAGGAAGAACAAGGGGGAAAGTCAAGCAAAGACTCCAAGATCTAGATCCCAAGAGATTCCCTCACTTAGAGAAGAAATGGTTTGGTGGAAGTGTAGATCTAGATCTCCTCTCTCAAATCCTCAAGTATGAGCAAGAATGGTTGGAGGAATCAAGGGAGAGAGCAACTTCTTCAAATGCAACAATGGAGGTGAGAGAAAGGGGAAGAAGTTGTTGCTCAAGGTGGAAGAAGGGCTATTTATAGTCTAAGGAGAAAAATAACCGTTGGGGAAAAAGCAAGGTGAAAATCGCATAAAAACGGGCTGAAAAAGTGCCCAGCCGGTTGCCAGGCCGGCCGACCGGCCTGGGCGCTGAGGAGCCCGGTCGGCAGCCTGGCCCGACCGGCCCAAAGAACCGGCGGCATCGATCGCGCTGTGGCGGCAGGAAGGCTCGGCCGCGCGGGCGCGCCAGGCCGCGTGATGGGCCGAAGGCGGAGAGGCGGCCGGTCGGGCTTCCGGCCGGACCGGAGGGCAGCTGGCGGGCCGGTCATGGACCCGGCCCAAGGCCGGCCAGCCGGTGGGCGCCCGGTCCGGTTGGCGCTGGACCTGGCCGGCTGGGCCGGCGCGTGGCCTGGCAGGCCGGGCGCCCAACCGGCGGCCCCTCTCCTCTTTTTTCTTTTTCTTTTATATTTTCTCCTTTTCCCTTTTCTTTAATAACTATTGCTCCCGAACTCCGATTGACATGAAACTAATTTCGTTGGAAAGATAACAACGAATGATATCCAATAGAAAGTGCAAACACAAGAAACTCTAGGAGGGGATTTTATCATGAATATAAAAGGGTAGAACCTTATATCATGAATAACCGGTAAAATCACCCAACCTCGAAAACGCAATAGAAGATGCATGCGAACTCCATTTTCGATGAACTTGGGCTTGTTGTAAAGCTAGCAACAAGCTCAAGAACCTCACATAGAGAAACACCAAGAAGAAATAAGGATATGCAAAGTATGCAAAGGATTGAGCTCTCTAAGACGATGTGATCAAGTTACTCAACCGAAAGCCCCTCTTAATAGTGCGGCTATCTATCCTATAATCCGGTCTCCCAACATCCACCTTGAGACCGGTAAAAGGAAAACCTAGCAAGGCCATACCTTTGCCTTGCGCATCCCGCTTGATCTTGATGATAACTCTTCAAGCTTCACTCAAGCCGGAATGCCTCACTTGACCAACGTTGCTTTGTGAAGACTCACAAATGCTCCCCCATACACTATGATGGGAAAGCTCCATTGATGCACATCTTCACTAGTCCATTATCATCAAATGGGCGGCAAGCTTCAAGTATGTGATTCACTTGAGACGCTCATCTTGAACTTGCCCAACTCAACCTTGTATCTTCACATACTCACTTAAGATAGCGCATGGCTAATATTGAGTTCCACATAAGAACTCCATCTTCATTTCTTCTTATTGATCATATCACATATATATATCTTCATACCGATGATCTTGATGCCAATACACAAGGTATACCTTTATCTTCATGGCATCCATACTTGAATCCAACACATGGAGAGCATGTAGTACCTATGGAATATTCCTTCATATAAAGTCAATGAAAACATTAGTCCATAGGGGTTGTCATTAATTACCAAAACCACACATAGGGGCAATGTACCCTTACAATCTCCCCCATTTTGGTAATTGATGACAACCACAATAAGAGGGTTTATATAATGAATATTAGTGACAAGTACGCAACTTATCCGAGAATAAGTTGTATACAAGAGGTTGTGTTTGATATGGTCAAGTAACACAAAGCTACTAGTCCATATCAAAACCGGCTCTACTCACACAACTACAACAAATGAAATGGATGTGAGTAGAACCAATATATATAGAAAAAACTCCCCCACAATGTATGCACGTGTGATGAACATGAATTCATTGCATACATTGTCAAGATTAACCTTTGGGATAGTTTCCACTATATATATACAACCATGCAAGACATATAAATATGGAATGCATGAGAGGCAAAACACTTAAGCACAAACCAAACTTAAGTATAAAACCATTCCCTTAAACCCTCTAAACTTCTCCCCCATTGGCATCGATTGTCAAAATGGGTGAAAAATTTAGAAGGCCAATATAATGTGAGTTCCTCCCCAAAGTGTGCACTTATCATAATTTGAGTGGAATCAAGTGCACATATCCAATGATGAATACTTGAAGGAAGTCAAACTATATTGAGGATCAAAGATTGCAAAAAGGTAACATGGTGAAATGAGCTTCAACAAGTGAAGCAAGCAATCAAAGACCCAATTGGACAAACAAAGATATCATGATAAGAGAGATATAGTGCTTCTAAAAATAAGAAAGCTCCCCAAGGTTCGTGCAAAATTTATAATGTTTGTATTTGAATACAATATGCACAAACATGGAATCCTCACTCCCTATATATCATTTAGAACACAATAAAGATAAAGAGAATATGCTTATCAAGAACAACTTGAGTCCAACAATTACGAGATATGAGTGCATGAAGAAAAAACAAATGAACCAAGCACTCATAAATCTTCTTTACCAATAACACTAAAATCAAAAAGGATAAGAAGATAGTTGGCAAAGAACAAGGATATCAAGGTGATGGATTAACGCTCTTATGTATATAAGTTTCTAGAGTGGACAAAATGATCCATAAAGAAACATGCACACACAAGAGGTTAACAAAATAAATAAGACTAGATATCCGAAATGAAGTCATAAAATATACCAAGGATGTTTGCTCAGGAAGCATATATAGCCTATGGCTCCAATTTTCACTTATGGTATATGAATGAGCTTCAACCAAGTTAGATCTCAAAAACATTACAACTAACAATAAGGGAAGTAGAGCTAGTTGGAGTGTTTTGAGAAAGGCAACAAGTATCACAAATACGGATTTATTTCACAAATTCATCAATATTGCACACAAGAGCTTTTTGAGGAATTGATATGCAATAAATTGCTAGAGGGCATATTTGTGATAGGTGAATCATAAAACATGATATATATATAACCTATCATATGCATCTTCTCAAATTACTCAAATGTTCAATAAGAAGTTTTACTTTTAAAAGGGTTTTTCAAGAACCGCAATATTTTCGAAATAAATAATTTCATGCCAAGATACAACCTACAATAGGTTGGATGCTATATGAGAGTGCATGAATAAGATACTTGTTACCGAGATGGCAATGGCTTGATGTAGTAGATAAGAGTTCATCGATCATCCTAGCTTGACTCCAATTCTCATATGGTGACAACACCTTCCTTATAGATGAGACAAGCCTCCATTGCATCTCCAATGTACCTAAAACATTATTCAAGTACATCTTGGTCCCCAAACTTATTGGGTCCAACATGGTTAGACTAACCACAATATATAGGACACACTCCATATAAACATGTGCATATTTAGATGAAGTTTGAATTTCATGCACATCTTAGCCATTTAGGATTTGATGGAGTATATCCTACATAATGGATCAAAAGAAAGCAAGCATGCTACAGGTATAAACAAATTACTTATAAGCATGCACCAAAACTTTTAAAGATCCAAGAAAGATATACTTTGGACAAAACACCAAAAGAATTAAATAAGGCATAGAGGTGCCACAAAACAAATTTGTTGTCCAAGTTATATCTAAGAAGCAAATCTCAAAAGATTTGTTCAACAAAGTTCAACAAATGAACTAAGAAGAGACCATTGAGCATAGAGGATGAAATAAAGCAAACATGCTCAAAGATTTATCTCATTCAAGCTAATAAAATATGTAAGAAGGAATGAGATAGCAAACTCCCCAAAAGAGCAAGGTTCGAACAAATAAACCAAACCCTCACTTTTCACAATGGCACAATGTACCGTAAAGAAAAGGTATGTATTCCAAAACAAACACTTGATATGAATCAAGATGATTTATCAAAAGATTTTTCAAAGGGACAAGGAAGACATATGGGAGCTATAAAGATTTCTTGGAGATAAAATAAGGAAGTAAGAAACAATCCAAGGTGAAGATGATCCAAAAATTCAACCGCATACAAGGTTATCAATTGTCAAAGACAATGAGTATATTGGAAATAATTTCCGGTGGTGAATTGACAAAGATAGTAAGGATCAACTTCACAATAAAAGGCATAGGATAAGTATATAGAATTAAGCACTATGCACGGATGAAGATTCTTGATAACTTCAACTAGTCACACAATCACGCACGGCAATGATTAGAATAACTTGAAGCAAACGGTGTCCCAAATAAGATATAGAGATATGTATTTGAGGAAAAACCGTACCAAGAATTTCATATTCAAACAAGAGCCCACAAGATGAGTAATAAAATATTTTTATTAGGAATGGAGCTTGTTTGAGCAAACATGCCACCTAGGAACAAGATAATTAAGAGCATCAACTCTAAGTGGCATAACCTCATATGTTCACATTTTCTAGGCTTGTGATATGTACAAAACATATTACTCCCCCATAATGTGATAAAACATTTCTTCTAAATATGAGGCAACTAAAATTCAACTAGAGATGATTAATGGATATTTAGAATTTGAATTTCTCATGAGTATGACACACCACATAGTGACTAGATAATCTTGCAATATCAATACTAAGTGGTGGTACTCATGTACACTCATTTTAAAGAAAGAGAGATGCACAAAGCATATCACTCCCCCAAAATGGGATGTTCCATTAATCACTTGAAAGAGAGCCAAATAAGATATCATTAAGATGCATTAGGCTCAAAACAATACACAAGTATATGATGAGTCAAACAAACATACTTGAATACACAAGATAGGCAAGTAAGACACAACACATACATACACATATTTGGTACAAAACCAAACATGCAAAGGGGCAAGTAACTTACAATAAACATGAAGAGTTGAAGTATAAGTTACCGCAAAGAGGAACATTGGATATAAGATATAGATGATAATCCATACGACTTGGCTTGGTAAAAATATAATATATGAAGATCCCTTAATTCTTCATGAAGTAGCCAAGTCTCCAATGCCCTCCACTTGTACCTATTGATCAAGTTTGAGATTGTTGGTCCCCAACCAAGTTGGGTCCTAAGAGGTTAGTCACAATAGGCTTGGCAACCCAAATGGTTCTTTTCTTGAAACCACTTTGAGTTCCAACAAACTTGGCAAACACATTGCCATCCTTATCCTTCCCTAGAGAATAATCATTATCAACAATTATAGGGTTAGATAAGGTACCACCTAAGCAAGAAGAAGCAAAGTGCCCCTTCTCACGACATAAGTAGCAAGTGTTCCCCTTTCTCTTCTTTATTGATTTCTTCTCTTGGGGAACAATATCTTGATTCTTCTTGGGAAGTGGCCTATCTTCAACTTGAGGTCGAGCATGAGCTTGACCTTGACCTTGTGGTCGTTTCCCTTGTTGCTTCTCACTCAAGTGCTTCTTCTTCTTCAATGGGCATGATCTAACATGATGCCCTTCAACCTTGCACTTGAAGCAAACCAACTTGGCCGGATCATCGACTTTATCTTGGCCCTTCTTCTTGTTGCTCTTTCTCTTGGACTTGTTCTTGTTATTGGAGTTGAATCCAAGTCCACTCTTGTCATTGGGGGATTGTTGCGCACTCAACATCTTGTCAAGTGCGGATTTCCCTTCATGACGCCTTTCCAAGTCTTTCTTCAAAGAAAGGACTTGGGCCTCGAGCTCTTTTATTTCCTCTACATGGTTAGTAGAAATACAAGTACTAGAGGAAGTAGAAGCTTCATTGTTAGAGCAACAAGGCAAAGTGAGTAATCCAACACAAGGTGTATCACTAGTTTGACTAGATGGATTACAAGGACTAGCACATGGCAATATAGCATTTGTAGTAGAGATTGTGCTAATGTCCACATGAGGCTCACAAGATATTACCTTAGTGATACTAGCCTCATGAGCTAACTTTAGCCCATCATAGGAAATTAGAAGATCATCATGAGAGCTTGAGAGCTTTTTATGACTTTCTTCCAATTCCCTATAATTGCTAGTTAGCAACTCAAGTTGAGCCCTTAGCTCAACATTCTCCTTTAAGGTCGATGCTTCACAAGAATTAGAGTTAGTAGCACAAGCATCATCAATAGATTTTTCATTTTCAAGCTCATAGGATTCAATTTTTTGTGTAAGCATAAAATTAGTATGCTTCTCATCTTTTAGCTCATGCTTGAGGAGAGTGAATCTCATTTCCCCATTTTCAACATGGGACTCCAACTCCACTATGGTTTCCCTATATTTATACAAGGTATCCATAGAGTGTTCGAGATTAGCACGAGCTTCTTTATTACCACGAAGAGAAGCATAAACCATTGCCATGTTATGCACCAAGGTATTATATTCTTCATCATTATCATCATCATCATTCTCATCATTAGAGGACGTGTTAGGAGTCAAAGTAGGAGATACCTTTGATCCATTTGCCATAAGGCACATGTGCATACCGGAGGATGAAGATGAAGATATTCTTGAATCCTCATTTGAATTCATGTCTTGATCCATAGAGTGTTCGGTTTCCTCTACATTGTTAGTCAACAAGCAACTAGAGGAAATAGAAGCATTTTGATTATGGGAGCAAGACAAGGCAAGCATATCATCATGAGATCTATTTAAGCAATTTACACATGATATGCAAGGACTATCAACACAAGCATGTAGATTATTTTCAATGCTCGATGTGTTTAAGTCCAAAGAGGAAACATTGCAATGAGATAGAGATGAAGAGTCATCACTATTGAGCACAATATCAACATTGCAATTTCCCTCACCACTCACCATATCATTACCTTGTGTCTTGCAACACGTTGGTGAAGTGGAAGTAGATGATATATCATCACGGCCGGAGGTGGAAGCAACTTGGAGCTCTTCATGATGTGAAGGGGAAGAGAGCTCCTCGGAGACACCACCAACCAAATGAGAAATGGATCCACCAAATATTTCTTTAAGCTTGATCCACATCTCATGAGACGACTTTCGCTTTATATATATCAAGAACCTACGAAAATCGGGTCTCAAGGAGAATAAAAGCTCATTAGATACTTGAGCTTCAAGATGTAAGTTTTTCTCATCCTCTAAAGATAGATTTTGAGAATCCATCGGAGGAGAAAAACCTACATCTAGAAATTTCTCCATATTTGGACACAAGGTTCGAAGTTTATAAAGCAAGCAATTTCTCCATAAAAGATAATTTGTGCCATCAAAGATAATTGTGTCATTGTGCACTAAATTACTAGCCGACATCTTTACTCTCAAGGCGGTGAAGCCTTAAACAAGGAGAGACCTTGCTCTGATACCAATTGAAAGATCGAGATGTCGCCTAGAGGGGGGGTGAATAGGCAATTACAAACTCTTGCGGATTTGTCTTGTAAGAATGCGGAATTAAACTATCGTTTAGTTTACAAGCACAAACCCTAAATACGCTAAGCTCAACTAAGTGTAACAATAGCAACTAGAGCTAAGCAAGATAGACACAAGATATATGTAGCACAAGTGATAGCAAGATATATGTACTTCAAGCACGATGGCTATCACAAGGAAAGAGAGCTCGGGTATAGAAATAATCGAGGCACGCGGAGACGAGGATGTATTCCCGTGTTCCCTTGCTTTGCAACAAGGTACGTCACGTTTGGGGGAGTGGAGGTCCCACGAAGGATTCCCCGCGCCACGAAGGCTCACCCTATTCTCCGAACCACACCCACGAAGGATAATGGCCCTTTCCTTATGGTTAGCTTTTCCTCCGCTCTGGAGATGGAAAGCTCCACAACCACTTCACAAGCTCCACGAAGGAGAAGCCCGGGCCCCTTCACAATCTTCCACGAAGAGATCACCGGGACACCAACCAAGCCAACTAGGAGGTCACCCTCCAAGAGTAACAAGCTCACGGTCTCTCACTCGAACAAATCGTGGTGGAAAGCTCAACACTATGCAATGATGCAAAGCAAGAACACCGGAGGTGTTCAAGTCCTTCACACTCAAATCCCACCAAAGCAACGAATGCTAGGATGAGATTGGAGAGGAAGAACAAGGGGGGAAGTCAACCAAAGACTCCAAGATCTAGATCCCAAGAGATTCCCTCACTTAGAGAAGAAATGGTTTGGTGGAAGTGTAGATCTAGATCTCCTCTCTCAAATCCTCAAGTATGAGCAAGAATGGTTGGAGGAATCAAGGGAGAGAGCATCTTCTTCAAATGCAACAATGGAGGTGAGAGAAAGGGGAAGAAGTTGTTGCTCAAGGTGGAAGAAGGGCTATTTATAGTCTAAGGAGAAAAATAACCGTTGGGGAAAAAGCAGGGTGCAAATCGCATAAAAAACGGGCTGAAAAAGTGCCCAGCCGGTTGCCAGGCCGGCCGACCGGCCTGGGCGCTGAGGAGCCCGGTCGGCAGCCTGGCCCGACCGGCCCAGCAACCGGGCGGCATCAGATCGCGCGCTGGGCGGCAGGAAGGCTCAGGCCGCGCGGGGCGCGCCAGGCCGCGTGATGGGCCGAAGGCGGAGAGGCGGCCCGGTCAGGCTTCCGGCCGGACCGGAGGGGCAGCTGGGCGGGCCGGTCGTGGACCCGGCCCAAGGCCGGTCACAGGCCGGTGGGCGCCCGGTCCGGTTGGCGCCCGGACCAGGCCGGCTGGGCCGGCGCGTGGCCTGGCAGGCCGGGCGCCCAACCGGCGGCCCCTCTCCTCTTTTTTCTTTTTCTTTTATATTTTCTCCTTTTCCCTTTTCTTTAATAACTATTGCTCCCGAACTCCGATTGACATGAAACTAATTTCGTTGGAAAGATAACAACAAATGCTATCCAATAGAAAGTGCAAACACAAAAATCTGTAGGAGCGGATTTTATCATGAATATAAAAGGGTAGAACCTTATATCATGAATAACCGGTAAAATCACCCAACCTCGAAAACGCAATAGAAGATGCATGCGAACTCCGTTTTCGATGAACTTGGGCTTGTTGTAAAGCTAGCAACAAGCTCAAGAACCTCACATAGAGAAACACCAAGAAGCAATAAGGATATGCAAAGTATGCAAAGGATTGAGCTCTCTAAGACGATGTGATCAAGTTACTCAACCGAAAGCCCCTCTTAATAGTGCGGCTATCTATCCTATAATCCGGTCTCCCAACATCCACCTTGAGACCGGTAAAAGGAAAACCTAGCAAGGCCATACCTTTGCCTTGCGCATCCCGCTTGATCTTGATGATAACTCTTCAAGCTTCACTCAAGCCGGAATGCCTCACTTGACCAACGTTGCTTCGTGAAGACTCACAAATGCTCCCCCATACACTATGATGGGAAAGCTCCATTGATGCACATCTTCACTAGTCCATTATCATCAAATGGACGGCAAGCTTCAAGTATGTGATTCACTTGAGACGCTCATCTTGAACTTGCCCAACTCAACCTTGTATCTTCACATACTCACTTAAGATAGAGCATGGCTAATATTGAGTTCCACATAAGAACTCCATCTTCATTTCTTCTTATTGATCATATCACATATATATATCTTCATACCGATGATCTTGATGCCAATACACAAGGTATACCTTTATCTTCATGGCATCCATACTTGAATCCAACACATGGAGAGCATGTAGTACCTATGGAATATTCCTTCATATAAACTCAATGAAAACATTAGTCCATAGGGGTTGTCATTAATTACCAAAACCACACATAGGGGCAATGTACCCTTACAGTGGCTTTGCGGGTGTCTGTCTCTCCTACTATAGTGAAGATTCAGTTTACTCTTCTATTGACAACATTAGTATCACCGTTGTGGTTCATGTTTGTAGGTAGATTAGATCTTACTCGAAAACCCTAAACCATGTAAAATATGCAAACCAAATTAGAGACGTCTAACTTGTTTTTGCAGGGTTTGGTGATGTGATATGGCCATAATGTGATGATGAATATGTATGAGATGATCATTATTGTATTGTGGCAACCGGCAGGAGCCTTATGGTTGTCTTTAATTTTCATGTTGAGTAGTATTTCAAAGAAGTTGTAATAGTTGCTACATGGGAGAACAATCATGAAGACGGCACCATTGACCTTGACGCTACGCCGACGATTATGGAGATCATGCCCGTTGATGATGGAGATCATGTCCGTGCTTTGGAGATGAAGATCAAAGGCGCAAAGACAAAGGGGCCATATCATATCACATATGAATTGCATGTGATGTTAAT
The DNA here is from genome assembly GCF_019359855.2 of Lolium perenne. Lineage (NCBI taxonomy): Eukaryota > Viridiplantae > Streptophyta > Magnoliopsida > Poales > Poaceae > Lolium > Lolium perenne. The sequence goes on along the minus strand of NC_067250.2, from coordinate 120,465,766 downwards.
CCTTTTTTATGCATCTTATTTTGCTTAGATTGCGACGGTAGCATTATAAGATGATTCCTCTCACAAAAATATCAAGATAATAAAGTGTTCATCCTTAGTAGCACCGTTGCCAAGACTTGTCATTTCGAAGCATCTCGTGATGATCGGGTGTGATAGATTCAACAAGTGCATACAACGGGTGCAAGCCAGTTTTGCACACGCGGATACTAAGGTTGCCTTGACGAGCCTAGCATGTACAGACATGGTCTCGGAACACGTGATACCGAAAGGTAGAGCATGAATCATATGATTGATATGATGAACACTTTGAGTGTTCGCCATTGAAGTTACATCTTGTCTCGTGATGATCGGACTTGGTGTGGTGGATTTGGTTCGTGTGATCACTAAGACAATTCGAGGGATATTGTTTTGAGTGGGAGTTCACCTAGATTTTTTAATTTTGTTGAATTAAAATTTAAACTCAATTTGTTATAAACTTAGTCTAAACTATTGCAAATATATGTTGTAGATTATGGCGTCCCCATCAATCAATTTTAACCAGTTCCTAGAGAAAGAAAAGCTTAAGAGCAATGGTAGCAACTTCACCGACTGGTTCCGTCATGTGAGGATTTTCCTCGCTGGTGGAAACCTGCAATATGTGCTCGAAGCACCGCTAGGTGACCCTCCTGCAGAAACTGAAACTGATGAAGTAAAGAATGTTTACGAGACTCGGAAAACTCGGTACTCTCAAGTTCAGTGTGCCATCCTATGCAGTCTGGAAGCCGATCTTCAAAAACGTTTTGAGCACCACGATCCTCATGAGTTGGTCAATGAGCTGAAAGCTATCTTTGAAACTCATGCGGCCGTGGAATGTTATGAAGCATCGAAACACTTCTTCAGTTGCATGATGGAAGAGGGCAGCTCCGTTAGTGAGCACATGCTCATCATGACTGGGCATGCGAAGAAACTCAGTGACTTAGGAATAGTGATTCCTAACAGACTGGGGATTAATCGTGTCCTTCAATCACTGCCACCTAGTTACAAGAACTTTGTGATGAACTACAATATGCAGAACATGAACAAAGAGTTACCTGAACACTTCGCCATGCTGAAATCTGCTGAGATTGAGATAAAGAAAGAGCACCAAGTGTTGATGGTCAATAAGACCACCAGTTTCAAGAAACAGGGCAAGTCTAATGGCAAATTCAAGAAGGGTGGCAAGAAAGCTGCCACGCCTCCTGTGAAACCTAAGACTGGCCCTAACCCTGATGCTGAGTGCTATTACTGCAAGGAGAAGGGACACTGGAAGCGTAATTGCTCCAAGTATTTGGCTGATCTGAAGAGCGGCCTTGTCAAGAAGAAGAAAGGTATATCTAATATACATGTTATAGATGTTTATCTTACTGGTTCTCGTACTAGTACCTGGGTATTTGATACTGGTTCGGTTGCTCATATTTGTAACTCGAAACAGGAACTGCGGAATAAACGAAGACTATTGAAGGATGAAGTGATGATGCGCGTTGGAAATGGATCCAAGGTCGATGTGATCACTGTCGGCACACTCCCTCTATAATTGTTATTTTGTACCTGCGTTGAGCATGAACATTATATCTGGATCTTGTTTAATGCAAGACGGTTATTCATTCAAGTCTGAGAATAATGGTTGTTCTATTTTTATGAATAATATCTTTTATGGTCACGCACCTGAAAAGAATGGTTTATTTCTATTAAATCTCGATAGTAGTGATACACATGTTCATAACATTGATGCTAAGCGAATTAAATTGAATGATAATTCTACTTATATGTGGCACAGTCGTCTTGGTCATATTGGAGTGAAACGCATGAAGAAACTCCATACCGATGGATTACTTGAATCACTTGACTTTGAGTCACTTGATAGTGCGAAGCATGTCTAATGGGAAAAATGACTAAGACTCCATTTTCTGGTATTATGGAGCGAGCTACAGACTTATTGGAAATCATACATACGGATGTGTGCGGACCAATGAGTGTAGCCTCGCGCGGTGGTTATCGTTATGTTCTAACCTTCACAGATGATCTGAGTAGATATGGGTATATCTATTGCATGAAACATAAATCTGAAACTTCCGAGAAGTTTAAGGAATTCCAAAGTGAAGTAGAAAATCAACGTAACAAGAAGATTAAATTTCTACGATCTGATCGCGGAGGCGAATATCTGATTTATGAGTTTAGCATGCATTTAAAGAAATGCGGAATACTTTCACATTTGACACCGCCGGGAACACCACAACGAAATGGTGTGTCCGAACGTCGTAATCGAACTCTCTTAGATATGGTTCGTTCTATGATGTCTCTTACTGATTTGCCGTTATCATTTTGGAGTTATGCATTAGAGACAGCTGCATTCACTTTAAATAGGGCACCATCTAAATCCGTTGAAACGACACCGTATGAATTATGGTTTAATAAGAAACCTAAGATGTCGTTCCTTAAAGTTTGGGGTTGCGAAGCCTATGTAAAAAAGTTACAACCGGACAAACTAGAACCCAAAGCGGAGAAATGTGTCTTCATAGGATACCCTAAGGAAACTATTGGGTACACTTTCTATCACAGATCCAAAGGCAAAATCTTTGTTGCTAAGAACCTTTCTTGAGAAAGAATTTCTCACGAAAGAAGTGACTGGAAGAAAAGTAGAACTCGACAAGATTACTGAATCTTCTCTCATTGATCAGAGTAGCGCAGTACCGGAAGTTGTTCCTGTGCCGCCTGCACCGGTAACAGAGGAAGCTAATGATAATGATCATGAAACTTTGAGCGAGATAGCTACTGAACCTCGCAGATCGACAAGGGAACGTGCCACTCCTGACTGGTATGATCCTTGTCTAAATATCATGATTGTGGACAACAATGATGAAGAACCTGCGACGTATGAAGAAGCGATGATGAGCCCAGATTCCAACGAATGGCAAGAAGCCATGAAATCCGAAATGGGATCCATGTATGATAACAAAGTGTGGACTTTGGTAGACTTACCTGATAGCCGCAAGGCTGTCGAGAATAAATGGATCTTCAAAACAAAAACAGATGCTGATGGTAATATTACTGTCTATAAAGCTCGACTTGTCACAAAGGGTTTCCGACAAATTCAAGGTGTTGACTACGATGAGACTTTCTCACCTGTAGCGAAGCTAAAGTCTGTGAGGATTTTGTTAGCAATAGCTGCATTTTTCGATTATGAGATTTGGCAGATGGATGTCAAAACGGCGTTCCTTAATGGAGACATTGAGGAAGAGTTGTATATGGTACAACCCAAAGGTTTTGTCGATCCTAAAAATGTTGACAAGGTGTGCAAACTTCAGCGTTCAATTTATGGACTGAAGCAAGCATCCAGAAGTTGGAACCGACGCTTTGATAAGGTGATCAAAGACTTCGGGTTTATACAGTGTCATGGAGAGGCCTGTATTTACAAGAAAGTGAGTGGGAGCTCTGTAGCATTCCTGATATTATATGTAGATGACATATTATTGATTGGGAATGATATAGAACTATTAAGCAGTGTAAAAGGTTATTTGAATAATAGTTTTTCAATGAAAGACCTTGGTGAAGCATCGTACATTTTAGGGATTTCTATTTTCGTGCCCTCGGTTCCTTAGTTGTGCTCAGTTTTCCCCAGCTCCTTAGTTTTTCCTCAGTTTTCCCCAAGTCCTTGTTTGAAACCCGCAGAAGCAGCTCAGACGGCAGGATTCCCGTTAAGTTGACCGTTCTGTGCTGACGTGTGTGGCCGCGCCGTGTGGGCCCTCGTCGCGTGGAGCTGGTAGAAAGGGACCGCGTGGGACAGGATGAGATAGCGTTTGGTTGCACGTGAGCAGGAGCTGAGTTTTGTCTCTCTCGGCCCAAATTGGCATTTTCCCTTTTAAGAGCACCTTTTCCCCTCTTTCTCTCTCTGTCTTTTTCACCAAATTAGTATCAAATCTAGAGAAGCTTCTATTTCTGCCTTTTGACCCTCGTTTTTTGCCCAATATGGCAGCAAATCTAGAAGCTAGTATATGATAAATTCACTGCAGCATAATCAGAAAACTAAGTATAATACATAAACTGCATACAACAGCCAATAACATTGTTAATGTTCACGACAAACTAAGATGGAAAAAATACAAGACGCACGCAATGTATGGCCAGCTAGAAGATTCCTCATTGCTCATATATTTCTTCGTCGCCCCATTCGTGCATTATCCCAAGGAAATATTCATTGAACTCCTTCCGTCTGCAGTGTGCGGCCAATACATCCTCCAGACGGTATGGCCTGTGTTCATTTCTCAGACCGTAGTTTCCCATTCTATCCACATATCGTGGCCACTCATCCCAGGCCTTTGTATCATGAATGTACTCTCTGATATAACCCAAATCGGCGTAGTAGATGCAGCCATGTAGAAGTGTCGGGTGCACTCTGGTGTCGATGGAGATACACCGGATATAATGCACGAAGAAGGCATGACTGCCAATGTTACTGACCGGATGGAGAGAGTGGCTCTGAGTGTCCACACGGTACACCAATGGTTGGTCCTCCAAAAGCATGTTGTCCAACAACACAAGCAGCAGATCACCATCCGACTTCACAAGATAGAACTTGTCATTTCCAAGTTGTGGAAATGAAATTAGTGTCTCCATCTTGATAGTGCTCGCGCGCTGCTGCAACTGTACATTGGTGCACACTATTCTTCTGGACTCAAAATTATCCACAGCTATTGCATACAGTTCACCATTGAACGGGGTAATGCAACGCAAACCATGGTTCTCCATCGAAAAACTACCATCTCCCCAATCTTCATATATATCCTTAGTTGGAGTGCTCTCATTGACCCAACTAATTTCGTTCGGGTAATGTGAGCAAACGAAGACCATAGTCGGGGATTTGATTACAGCGACTGAATTCAGAAAAACAGATGGCATCTGCGCCTCAAACGTAGTGTTCGATGCCTTTGTGAGTGGGTTCAGAAGCCGTATCTTGTGCGGCAGGTTCTTCTGGGCAAGCACGATGACACCACGGCAAAAGTCGACGAAGTAGTATCTAAAATATATTGATGAAGATAACATTCAGCACTAACATTGAAAATAAGAATAGATTAACCCTATAGATATGGAGGAATTTGGAGGAATTTGAACCTTGCACGAACTTTCGATAGATCTATGGTGACGTAGCGGGATGTGCCGAGTTGGAGGAAGGTGAACTCAGCGGCGCGTGGAAGGGCGTGGTCTACCATGATCCATTCGTGCAGGTGCACGTCGGGCTCAGGTAAACCTGAGCGCCAATTTCTACAGACTTGCCTCATAGCAGAGTAGGCGTCCATGTACTCCTCATTCGCTAGTAAGCATTCACCGATCTTGTGAAGTGGTCCGTCACCCATGAGAGAGACCCAGCTCACGGAGGCGCCGCGCTTGGATGCGCCGCCCTCGGAGGCGCTGGGCTCGGCGGCGCCGGGCTCTGAGGCGACGGGCTCGGCGGCGACGGGCTCGGAGGCGACGGGCTCGGCGGCGACGGGCTCGGCGGCGATGGGCTCGGCAGCGACGGGCTCGGATGCGACGGGCTCGGAGGCGACGGGCTCGGGGGCGATGGCCCCCGGCGTATTCTTCTTCTCCATCGCCGGCAGGGCTCGTATGGCGGTTGGGGTTTTTCCTTCGATTTGGAGAAGTTGATGGGACGTGAGAGGCGTGGTTTCGTGCGTGAGCGAGAATGAGACGTACTGTGTGCAGAGGGAGGGAGAGAGGGGCTTACACGTCCTAAATGCGACCCGCGTCCTACGCGTCCACTAGTGCACGTTTGCACCGCGACACGCGTCAACAATGGCACGTCTTCCACTTCTGCACCGCAACACGCGTCCTCGAGTCTAACCCTGGAAATTTAGATATACTCAGGTATACCCTCGAGTCATATACTAGCATTTTTTGTGTGCTCAGTTTTTCCCTTGGGTGCTAATACTGGCTAGTGCAATATACTCAGTTTTACCCTCAAGTGGGTGGTCAACAGAGAGTCAACAAATGGGATTAACCAGTTAAATGAGTTATTTAATGTGCAAAAAATTCCGAAAAAGAGTGGCACTTACTCATGGAGTCTTTACCACAAGTTTCCATAAATCAAGTTTTATCACAAATTGCCACTTCTCAAATCACCTAGTAGCTATGAAGGTGCATGGTTTTCCACAATAAGCCCTACCCAAAACAGCTTTCTCCAAAACATACTTTGTCTGAATGAGGCCATAATTTTCACACTCATGTATATTTGTATTGCAAATAGTTTGAGGTAGGCCAAGATGGGTTTCATTGTACAAAACGTGCATTTTTCATTTTTTAAATCTCATATTTGAATCCCTTAGTCTGTTACTACTCACTTGCCCTTGGTTTCTTGATACTACTCAGTTTTGCCCTCTTCCTTCACAAATTCTCACAGACGCCCAACATTGCCCTGATTGGTCTAGCCCATGTCACGCGGATCGTGCCCGCCGACCGTTGATCGTATGATTTAACGGGCAGGATAACCCCTATCTCTCTCTGGTCAGGGCCACCACCCTCTCTCTCTATCGGCGGTTAGCTTCCACCCTTGATACGTCCAATTTGCATCACTATTTTATATCATAATTTGCTGTTATTCATTGATATATTTCATATTTGGAGATAATACTTATGTTATTTCATCTATTTTGCATGTTTCATGATTATTGGAGGATCGCGCACCGGAGTCAGGATTCTGCTGGAAAAAGCGCTGTCAAAATGCAATATTTCGGAAGATCAGCAGTTGACGGAAATTATATGAAAAATCCTATTTTTCCAGAAAACTGATACGTCTCCGACGTATCGATAATTTCTTATGTTTCATGCCACATTATTGATGATATCTACATGTTTTATTCATACTATATGTCATATTTATGCGTTTTCCGGAACTAACCTATTGACGAGATGCCGAAGGGCCAGTTGCTGTTTTCTGCTGTTTTTGGTTTCAGAAATCCTAGTAAGGAAATATTCTCGGAATCGGACGAAATCAACGCCCAGCATCTTAGAATCCCCGGAAGCATCCAGAACACCCGAGAGAGGCCAGAGGGGGGCCACAGGCCCACCACACATGGCCCTGGCGCGGCCAAGAGGGGGCCCACGCCCCCCTAGTGTGTCGTCGCCTCGTTGACCTTCTGACGCCGCCTCTTCGCCTATAAGAAGCCCCTCGACCTAAACCTCGAGACGAAAAAGCCACGGTACGAGAAACCATCCAGAGCCGCCGCCATCGCGAAGCCAAGATCTGGGGGACAGGAGTCTCTGTTCCGGCACGCCGCCGGGACGGGGAAGTGCCCCCGGAAGGCTTCTCCATCGACACCACCGCCATCTTCATCACCGCTGCTGTCTCCCATGAGGAGGGAGTAGTTCTCCATCGAGGCTAAGGGCTGTACCGGTAGCTATGTGGTTAATCTCTCTCCTATGTACTTCAATACAATGATCTCATGAGCTGCCTTACATGATTGAGATTCATATGAGTTTTATATCACTATTCATCTATGTGCTACTCTAGTGATGTTATTAAAGTAGTCTATTCCTCCTCCATGATGTAATGTTGGCAGTGTGTGCATCATGAAGTACTTGGTTTATGCTATGATTGTGATCTCTTGTAGATTATGAAGTTAACTATTACTATGATGGTATTGATGCAATTTATTCCTCCTTTCATAGTGTGATGGTCACAGTGTGCATGCTATGTTAGTACTTGGTTTGGTTGTGTTGATCTATCTTGCACTCTAAGGTTATTTAAATATGAACATTGAATATTGTGGAGCTTGTTAACTCCGGCATTGAGGGTTCTTGTAGCCCTACGCAATTAGTGGTGTTCATCATCCAACAAGAGAGTGTAGAGTCTAGCATCTATCTATTTATTCTGTTATGTGATCAATGTTGAGAGTGTCCACTAGTGAAAGTATGATCCCTAGGCCTTGATCCTAAATACTGCTATCGCTACTTGTTTACTGTTTTACTGCATCCGTATTGTCTGCCATATTACCACCATCATCCACACGCGAGTCCTGGATAGCAAAGCACTTTTCTGGCGCTGTTGCTACTGCTTATATTTATTCATACCACCTGTATTTCACTATCTCTTCGCCGAACTAGTGCACCTATTAGGTGTGTTGGGGACACAAGAGACTTCTTGCTTTGTGGTTGCAGGGTTGCATGAGAGGGATATCTTTGACCTCTTCCTCCCTGAGATCGATAAACCTTGGGTGATCCACTTAAGGGAAACTTGCTGCTGTTCTACAAACCTCTGCTCTTGGAGGCCCAACACTGTCTACAAGAATAAAAGCTCCCGTAGACATCAAGCACTTTTCTGGCGCCATTGCCGGGGAGGAAAGGTAAAAGGCACTCATACTCCGGTTCCAGGTAATAGTACTTTTCTGGCGCCATTGTGTTTGTGCTCGAAGCTATTTCCTTTAGATCCTGCAATTGCATCTTTTTGTTTCTTGTTTACACTAGTAAGGCATAATGGACAACAATGAGCTTCTTACTCTATTTCCTGATTTAAGACATGGATGGTTTGATCCGAAAATTAAAAAACCCATGGAACATATTAGTATGAACACTTTGAACACCATTGTTGCTAATGATATGGAAAATTCTAAGCTTGGGGAAGCTGGCTTCGATGAGCATGATCTTTTTAGTCCACCAAGCATTGAGGAGAAAATTTTCTTTGATGATACTTTGCCTCCTATTTATGATGATTATAATGATAGTAGTCTTTTGGTGCCGCCTGTTATGGAGGATAAATTTGATTATGATTACAATATGCCTCCTATATTTGATAATGAGAATAATAATGATAGCTACTTTGTTGAATTTGCTCGCACTACAACTAATAAAATTAATTATGCTTATGTGGAGAGTAATAATTTTATGCATGAGACTCATGATAAGAATGCTTTATGTGATAGTTATATTGTTGAGTTTGCTCATGATGCTACTGAAAGTTATTATGAGAGAGGAAAATATGGTTGTAGAAATTTTCATGTTACTAAAACACCTCTCTATGTGCTGAAATTTTTGAAGCTACACTTGTTTTATCTTCCTATGCTTGTCACTTTGCTCTTCATGAACTTGTTTATTTACAAGATTACTATGCATAGGAAGCATGTTAGACTTAAATATGTTTTGAATTTGCCTCTTGATGCTCTCTTTTTCTTCAAATACTATTTCTTGCGAGTGCATCATTAAAACTGCTGAGCCCATCTTAATGGCTATAAAGAAAAGAACTTCTTGGGAGATAACCCATGTGTTTATTTTGCTACAGTAATTTTGTTTTATATTTGAGTCTTTGAAGTTGTTACTACTGTAGCAACCTCTCCTTATCTTAGTTTTGTTGCATTGTTGTGCCAAGTAAAGTCTTTGATAGTAAGGTTCATACTAGATTTGGATTACTGCGCAGAAACAGATTTCTTGCTGTCACGAATCTGGGTCAAATTCTCTGTAGCTAACTCAGAAAATTATGTCAATTTACGTGAGTGATCCTCCGATATGTACGCAACTTTCATTCAATTTGAGAATTTTCATTTGAGCAAGTCTGGTGCCTCAATAAAATTCGTCTTTACGGACTGTTCTGTTTTGACAGATTCTGCCTTTTATTTCGCATTGCTTCTTTTGCTATGTTGGATGGATTTCTTTGTTCCATTGACTTTCAGTAGCTTTGTGCAATGTCCAGAAGTGTTAAGAATGAATGTGTCACCTCTGAACATGTGAGTTTTTGATTATGCACTAACCCTCTAATGAGTTGTTTTGAGTTTGGTGTGGAGGAAGTTTTCAAGGGTCAAGAGAGGAGGATGATACAATATGATCAAGAAGAGTGAAAGCTCTAAGCTTGGGGATGCCCCGGTGGTTCATCCCTGCATATTTCAAGAAGACTCAAGCATCTAAGCTTGGGGATGCCCAAGGCATCCCCTTCTTCATCGACAAATTATCAGGTTCCTTCTCTTGAAACTATATTTTTATTCGGTCAGATCTTATGTACTTTACTTGGAGCGTCTGTGTGCTTTTTTTTGTTTTTGTTTTAATAAATGCTTGTGTGGGAGAGAGACACGCTCCGCTGGTTCATATGAACACATGTGTTCTTAGCTTTTAATGTTCATGGCGAAGGTTGAAACTGCTTCGTTAATTGTTATATGGTTGGAAACGGGAAATGCTACATATAGTAATTGCTATAATGTCTTGGATAATGTGATACTTGGCAATTGTTGTGCTCATGTTTAAGCTCTTGCATCATATACTTTGCACCTATTAATGAAGAAATACATAGAGCTTGCTAAAATTTGGTTTGCATAATTGGTCTCTCTAAGGTCTAGATAATTTCTAGTAAAGAGTTTGAACAACAAGGAAGACGGTGTAGAGTCTTATAATGTTTACAATATGTCTTTATGTGAGTTTTGCTACACCGGTTCAACCTTGTGTTTGTTTCAAATAGCCTTGCTAGCCTAAGCCTTGTATCGAGAGGGAATACTTCTCATGCATCCAAAATACTTGAGCCAACCACTATGCCATTTGTGTCCACCATACCTACCTACTACATGGTATTTCTCCGCCATTCCAAAGTAAATTGCTTGAGTGCTACCTTTAAAATTTCCATCCTCTACCTTTACAATATATAGCTCATGGGACAAATAGCCTAAAAACTATTGTGGTATTGAATATGTACTTATGCACTTTATCTCTTATTAAGTTGCTTGTTGTGCGATAACCATGTTCCTGTGGACGCCATCAACTACTCCTTGTTGAATATCATGTGAGTTGCTATGCATGTTTGTCTTGTCTGAAGTAAGGGAGTGACAAGGTATCAACTTGCCAATGCCTATGGATTGTAGGCTAGGGTTTAGTTGGAAGTAGAGGGTAAGTAGATCTCGAAGGTTTCTGCCGAAAAGTACTCGACGATTATGAAAACTAGGGTTTGTAGACAATGATTCGATTTCTTCTTCGTCCCTCGACTCCCCCTTTATATAGGAGGTGGAGCCGAGGGATTCGTGCTATACAAGTTACAGAGTCCGGGACGGTTTCTAACTCATCCCGCCAGATTACAAATAACATTTCCTATTACAACTCTTAACTTTCCTTAATATAGCTTGGGCTCCCGGATCTTCTTATTCTTCGGGTAGTGGGCCTCCAGTAAACCCCGGGTACCATCTTCGGCAGGCCCATTTGGGATGCCTATGTCAGTAGCCCCCGAGATTTTGCTTGAATCGTAGAATCAGGGAAAATCTCCACTGTTTATTTTTATTCGAAAGCTTTAACTTTTTTTTATATTTCCTCACATAAAATTCTATATTGTACAGGGATAATGGTAGTTGGGGCTAGTTCATCTGACGGATCAGGTACTAGTTAACTGCTCTAGTGGCAATCCGCAAAAACCTACTTCAAAATCACGTCCCTGGACATGATCTCGGATATCGGTGTAAACTTCGACAGTGCCGCTTAAGGTCTTACCATTCTGTCGAGTCCCCGATCAAATTTATCGGGTACCTAACGCGTCCGTTAGGATTTTCTTCGTATCTGTTGATACGGATAAAAGTAGCAGAGCGCAGATCTTCGGCGATGCCACGCCCAGCAGAACGGATCTGGGGTCTTACCTTCGCAAATTTGCGGCATTCAGAAATTGATCGCAACTTTGGCGTTCTGAGAATATATTGTCGAGTGCTTTTCCGGCTGTTGGAATGGCACATTTTATCGAGTCAAATATGATTTATATTGCTCTCCCGATGGGAGTATATGTAGAGTTAGTTATAACTCGAAATATACTCTCTTGCTTTTCTATTTTTCCTTTGTTAATTTCATCGGGCACGCGAACAGCGTTCCCGATGGGAGTAGCCCCCGAGGCTACAACCAAGAACTTGTGCTTGGTTGTAGGCTCGACATTTTAGTCCACCTTGTCGCTATATTGTCATTATTTCCCAATATGATCTCTCTCTTCTTTGGTTATCTCTCGGGTGCGCGAACAGCGCTCCGATGGGAGTAACTTGAGGCTACAACCAAGGACTTGTGCTTGGTTGTAGGCTCCCGCAATTTCTATATTGCCATACTCGAAATTTTACTTTTTATCGAAGTAGCCCCCGAGCGTTTGGGCAAAAACTTGTATTTGATCAAAGGCTCCCGAAGTATTTAATAATTCCTCCTGTCGCCAATCTTCTTTTATTTTTCTTGTCGACATGCTTCCCTTAAACAAAATTGCTTCATCTCTGTTAGTAGTCTTGATTTTTCTGCCTTGTGGGTCCATTGTTTCCACCAAGTTGACACGTCGTGCAAGTGGGGGACACACGTCCTCCGCTTTTTCTGGCGCACGTACGGTAACGCCTATCTCAGTAAAAATACCTTTTTACCCTTGTATCTAGAAGATCTTTTTTCACCACACGATTTCTTCATCCAACGGCGCACTGCTTCACCCGATTCTTATATAAACCTTTCTTCAACCTCCGTTCGCTCCCTCGCTTGCGCCGCTCATCTGTTCCTCTTCGCAAAAGCTTCCTCTGCGCCCAACTCTCTCTGATCTTCCGCACTCACGAGCATTGCTCTGCCCATTGCCGTTGATGCCACCACGCACGCGACTCACTCGCCACAGTACTCCGGAATCCAAGATGGCCGCCGAGGATCTTGAGTGGGAGAGATCTAAAATCTCCAACCAGGACACCAACATGCTGAAGAGGCTTGGCCTCATGAAGAAGGAAGACGCCATCCGCTTTCCCAGCGAAGAAAGCTACCCCAAGCCTCCCATGGAGTACCGGGTTAGTTTCGTTGATCACCTCATCCGCGGCCTTTCGGCCCCAATTCATGATTTCCTCCGCGGCCTTCTTTTTGTTTACGGGATTCAACTGCACCAGTTGACCCCCAATTCCATCCTCCACATTTCCATTTTCATCACACTCTGCGAATGCTTCCTCGGAATCCCTCCTAATTGGGCTCTGTGGAAACGCATTTTCTGCCTCCGCCGCAATGGCTCCCACAACGTCACCTATAACATAGGCGGCGTTGTTATCTGTGTCCGAACTGATGTCGATTATTTCGACGTCAAATTTCCTGATTCTGTCCAAGGATGGCGCAAAAAGTGGCTCTACATTCACGAAGAAAGCGCCAACTCTGTTGAACACAACATAATTCCTTTCGACGGAAGTGCCAGAATTCAGCGTCGCCGCTCCTGGGATGCCGAAGCTTCCGAAGAAGAGAAAAGGCGACAGAGGCACTCATGTGTCGTATTCCTCAGCTTCAAAACACTCGAGGCAAAGAGCTGTCTGGTGTTCAAATCATCTGCCTACTTCCTTAGGATTAGAGTGCAGCCTCTTCGAGCTCGCAAAAATCCCCTTTGGACATATTACGGTGAAAGCGCCGCCAACAGAAGCTCCTGTGATCTTTCTGCAAAAGACTTGGAGAAGTTGATTCGAAGAGTTTCTCGCCTGGGTAAGGACCCTATTCCTTCCTCTTGTCGCGTGGAACCATACAGCTCCGCCAATCCACTCCCCGAGGTATTTTGTCTTCTCGAGTTTCTGTCTTGTTCCGCACTTTCTCTGCATCTCATTGTATTGGTATCTCTTTAATTTTCCTTTTGTCATTATTTTTTACAGAACCATCCTACTATGACTTCCCTTCCTCCTCTTCCTGAGGATGGAGAAGTCGAAGAACAGGCTATCGTTGCCGAAGATACTCAAGGTTCTTCTATTCCCGAAAGTGAAGTCGCGGGTTCTCACAAATCTGCGGCTTCCCGTGAAAAAGAAATTGAGTCTGAAGCCAGTGAGTCGACGCAATCCCTTCCTCCTGCTGTTTCTCCAAGGAACAAAAGGAAAAGGAATGATGCCGAGGATTCTGGCACCTCTAAGGCTGAAGAAGTTGTTCCTTCTCATCCGAAGGCAGCTTATGATCCTTATATTGAATCCCTCGTCAGCTCGTAAGTCGTCTTTATTTCTCCCTATTTTTGTACTCGAAATATTTATCTTGCCTTGCTTTTTATGCTGCCGATTTTTTGATCAACAGTGATGACGAGGAAGAAGTACCAACTACTGACGTGGCTCCTCGGACAAGCACGTCACGTACTGTACTTGCCTCAGACACGCTAGTTGAAGGAGAAGAAACCTCGCCTCCTCAACAAAACGTCGTCACCACAACTCCACCAGCAAGCCCCCTTGCTCCTTCACCAAAAAGGTCAAGGGTTGAAAAGATTGTTGAACCTGCCCCTCAGTTAGGCGGTTAAATGCGACTCTGCTCTTAGATGATGTAAGCTTGTCGACATCTATATTTTCCTTATTTTGTTTTTTACGCCTTCACTCTCTTTTTCATGCCGATGTTTCTCTTGCTGTGTTCGTCTTGAATAGCCCATGATCAAAGAGCTTCTCCGCATCGGATCCCAATTTATTGGGTACCGTGAATATGCTAACAGAGCCGAAGGTAACGACTTTTATACTTGCCGTTTTTCCTTGACTTTTTGCTCCTGTTGCTTGTCGCGATTTTTGATCTTTCTTCTCTCTTTTTTTCATATCTCGACAGAGAAACTTGCAGAGGCCAACGAACGTGCCGACGCACTTGCTCAAAAACTTGAGCAAAGTGAAGCGGCTCGCAAGAAAGCCGAACTCGCTGCTAGCGAAGCCAAGGCCGAAGCTGATGAAGCCAAGGTGAAAGCTGCTGGTGTCGAGGATCTGCAGAAAAAACTTGAGGATGCTACATCTGCCTTAGACGAGCACAAAGCTGCGCAAGCTTCTCGTGAACAAGGGATCCTCAAGCGCCTGAAAACCCAAAGTCGCCGCACTTTCAGTAATATTGCTGACCCCTTCTATTTTTATGAGAATCATTGTTTCTTGTTGCTTGACCAACGCTTTGTTTCCTTGATAGCCCAAACAAACCAAGACTTTGATCTGACGAATCCTGTCGATGACCCTCTCCTTGACGCACTTTCTTATCTGGAGCTTCATGGGTCCGAGATTCGTGAGGGCGTGTCAAATGCTAATGCGGTATTGTCGGCATTGTTCCCCTACTTCTTCCCGAAGAAAGAGGAGCCCGCGACTTTCCTTAACCTTGCCAAGATGTTCAATTCACCGGAAGACCTTGGACTGAAGATGCGCCAAGAAAATATGAATGTTGCCGTTGAAAACACTGTCGCTTTGGTTGCTGACAGTCAACAGACTATTGACTGGATGAAAGTTGGCGACACCGAGCAGATAGAGCAATCAAGGTGGAAGTCGCTGATTAAGGCAGCCAAGCCCAATACAAAGAAGATCTTGGCCTATCTCGGGATTAAACCAGCGTCGACTCCTAGCTCATCAAGGCCGGAGGTCTAGTTGCATGCCTTTGTTTTTCTTTCTATGTTTCTTTTGCTCTTGTCGCCAAAGTAGTCATTTGGCGACACGTACTTCCTTAGCTCTTCTGTAATGCCTTTGTAATTATTCCGAGAAATTAATGAAAAACTCTATCTTTGCTTGCTGTTTGATGTTGTCTTGTTTAAATTTCAGTTGATATTTGATAACTATACTCCATCTTCCGCTCCTCCCAATATTTCGCCTTCTTCTTCTCGCTCGAGGAGAGCTTTTGCTGATATCTGCACCCGTCGACGATACCTTGTTGCAAGAACTGGATGAACTTCGACAACTTCAGTATGCGAAGAAGCAAACACTTGTGATGATGGAGCAATCTCGTAAGTCATCTGAAGCCGAAAAAATTGCTCTTCAGCAAGCTCGCGAGGCCGTGGCTGCTAAGGAAATTGCTGCTTCCGAGGCTGAAAAGGCAACTACTCGAGAAAATTTCATGCTCGAATTAATGAATGAGGCAGTCTGAGATATGTCGGGTATGCTTGTTTCATCCTCCGATATCTTTCATTTTCATGCTATGTCTCTTAAAGGTTTCCACTTCGTTGTTTTGATAGGTTCCTTTTGATGCTTTGCCGAGGAAGAGAGGGTAAATGCTAGGACGAACCTCCTTGTTAACCTTTCCCTGGACCATGGTTCTTTGTTTTGGGCTACCCCAGAGAGGACCCGCCAAATTGTCAGATTTCAAGATCGCACCTCTCAAACTCGCGATTTCCTTGACTTCTGTACCAAGACCTTGTCCATGGTTTACAACTCCATGTTTCCTCGGAACGTCCAACCAAAAACTCTTCCTGAATTGATGGAAAGATTCAAGGATGCTCGCAGTATCCATGATTTTGTCAAAGCTCAACTGGTAGCTGGCGCCAGATTTGCTCTTATCATGCTCCAGATCTGCCACTCAAATCTTGACCTTACCCAAGTTGTCGCGAAAGTTCATCAGAAGGTAAAACGTCGAAGAGTTGGTATTGACCGAATTAACACGAAGGTTTCGCCTGTAGCCGAAGAAATGATTGAAGACCTTCTTCGGATGGACGCCGACTTTTTTGCCGATGGTCACTATGCTGATTTTCTTGGCGCTGCTCCTGAAGAAAACAGAGTTACCCTTGATGACATACTGAATCAAGACTAGTTATTTTCCTCCTGTAGATAATTCTTCTTTGTAACCCATGACTGTGATTATATTGTGAAGCAATCATTATATTTGTATGTTTGTCTAGCCCCCGAGTATTTCGGTGACTCTTTACTGTATTTGTATATTGCGAGGTTTTGAACCAAGGCATTTATGTATTTATGGCGAATATGAGCCCCCGAGCTTCTTTATTGAGTACTATTTTGTATTTTCTTGACTCACGAGGTATTTTAATACCAAGGCAAGGTTTTTCTTTTTTGATGAACTGTATTGAAATTCGTCGGAGCGAAGACTTTGAATATGTCGATAAAGAGAAAGGTATATTGACACTATCTTTATTATATTGCAGCACCGCGAGCCCGCCTCATTAAAAACCTTTCCCGGCCCCACTCGGTGCCCCGAAAAAGGAAAAGAGTGCGTCTGAAAACTCGCAGGCGTTTCAGTACATTGAAGTTTTACAAGGACTATATTTCGACTCTAGGCATTGAACCGCCTGAGTTGCGCCACGTTCCAGGGGTTTGGCTCCTCCACCCCTATCTTCTTGTCCTTTATCCTGTATGCTCCTCCTCCGATTACTTCCGTGACAATGTAAGGGCCAAGCCACGGTGACTCGAGTTTTTCATGACTTTTTTGCGTGAGCCGAAGAACTAAGTCTCCCACCTGGAAAGATCTTGGCCGCAAACGTCGACTGTGGTAATTCTTCAAGTCCTGTTGGTATTTGGTTACCCGAGACAGTACTTCATCTCGAGCTTCATCAAGTGCGTCGACATCATCTTCTAGCGCTTTTCTCGACACTTCTTCGTCGTATTCGACGACGCGTGGAGAGTTGTGCTCTATCTCGATTGGTATCGCTTGCTCCATGAACCAAGAAAAACGGAGTTTCTTGTGTTGCTGTGTTTGGTGTTGTTCGGATGCTCCACAACACACTTGGTAGTTCTTCTGGCCAGGTATGTCGAGCTTTCTCCAGTGGTCCTAACAAGCGTTTCTTGATGCCATTGCAGATGATGCCATTGGCTTTCTCGACTTGCCCATTGGTTTGAGGATGTGCAACTGACGCAAAGTGCAACTTGATACCCACCTCTTCGCAATAATCTTTGAATTCACGGGATGTGAAGTTACCGCCGTTGTCCGTGACGATGTTGTGGGGCACTCCAAATCTGAAGACGAGGCCTTTTATGAATTTTATCATGGATGCTCCGTCTGGTGAATTTATCGGCTTCGCCTCTATCCACTTTGTAAATTTGTCGACAGCTACTAGCATATACTCCTTTCCTCCTGGCCAGGATTTGTGTAACTTGCCCACCATATCAAGTCCCCATTGAGCAAAGGGCCATGACAATGGTATTGGTGCTAGCTCTGCTGCTGGAGAGTGAGGTTTTGCGGCAAACCTTTGACACGCGTCGCAAGTTCTTACTATGTCCTTGGCGTCCTCGATTGCTGTCAACCAGTAGAATCCTGCCCGAAAAACCTTGGCTGCAATAGCTCGACTACTTGCGTGGTGGCCACATATTCCTTCGTGTACGTCCTTCAGAATTATTCTTCCTTCTTCGGGTGTAACACACCTTTGCAAGACGCCTGAAATACTTCGCTTATACAATTCTCCTTTGACCACCGTGAAAGCTTTGGAGCGTCGAATTACTCGTCTTGCCTCAACTGGATCGTCGGGTATTTCTTTCCTGAGGATGTATGATATGTACGGCTGCATCCACGGTATTCGTATCACCATGACCAGGTCCTGATCTTCTTCTTCTTCCTCTTGCTTTTCCTTGGTAGCCCCCGAGGGTTTCTTCTCCTTCTTTTTTGATTTTGTCGACTTGGTGGATCTCTCTGTTATCTCTTCCCAGAATACACCTGGCGGGACTGCAAGGCATTGCGACCCGATGTTTGCAAGAACGTCGGCTTCGTCGTTGCTCAATCTACTAATATGATTTACTTCGCATCCATCGAACAACTTCTCGAGCTCGTTGTACACCTCCTTGTATGCCATCATGCTATCATTGACTGCGTCACATTGGTTCATAACTTGCTGAGCCACCAACTGTGAGTCGCCAAAGATTTTTAGTCGAGTTGCACCGCAGGCTTTCGCCATCTTCATCCCGTGTATGAGAGCCTCATATTCTGCTTCATTGTTGGATGCGTTAGGGAACGTCATCCGAAGGATGTACTTCAACTTGTCGCCTTCAGGTGATATGAGTACTACTCCTGCGCTGACTCCTTCTAGTCTTTTGGACCCGTCAAAGTTCATGGTCCAGGTTCTCGACAAGTCTGGAGGTCCTGTGTTTTGCAACTCCATCCACTCTGCGATGAAGTCCGGCAGTACTTGCGACTTGATTGCTTTCCTTTTTTCATACGTGATGTCCCGAGGGGAAAGTTCTATTCCCCAAAGGGAGACACGACCCGTAGCTTCTGGATTGTTCAGTATATTTGACAAGGGAGCTTCATTGACCACTATGATCGGGTGTGCCGAAAAATAGTGGCGCAATTTTCGTGCTGTTGTGAACACTCCATATGCTATCTTTTGGTACTGAGGGTACCTTTGTTTTGAAGGTGATAAAACTTCGCTGACGAAGTATACTGGCCTCTGCACGCCATGGAGTTTTCCTTCTTCTTCCCTTTCGACAACTAGCACCGTGCTCACCACTTGGGGCGTGGCTGCGATATACAGCAGGAGGGGTTCCCGTTCTTTTGGCGCCACCAACCTGGGGGGTGTCGGGGTTGTGCGCTTGCAATCCTCGAAAGCTCTGTCGGCTTCTTCGTTCCACGGAATTTATCTCTTTGCTTTATCGGGCGTAGAATGGTAACGCTTTTTCTCCCAGCCTAGCGACGAATCTGCTCAAAGCTGCGACTCGCCCCGTTAGCTGTTGTATCTCCTTCAACTTTGTTGGCTTCCTCATTGTTACGATAGCTTGTATTTTGTCGGGATTTGCTTCAATCCCTCTTGCTGAGACTAGAAACCCCAGAAGTTCTCCGCTTTGGGACGCCAAAGGAACACTTCGTCGGGTTCAGCTTCAGCAGAATTTGTCGAGGTTGTCAAAAGTTTCTTTGAGATCCTCGATCAGTGTTGTCCCCTTTTTTGACGTTATGACGACATCGTCGATGTATACTTGCACGTTTTTTCCGATCTGTGTCGCCAAACACTTCTGCATCATTCTCTGATATGTTGCTCCCGCATTTTTTTAGACCGAAGGGCATTGTTTTGTAGCAAAACACGCCGTAAGGTGTAATAAACGCGGTCTTTACTTCATCTTCTTCTTTCAATCTGATCTGGTTATAACCAGAATATGCATCCAGGAAGGAAAGACGTTCACATCCAGCCGTGGAGTCGATAATTTGATCGATCCTCGGGAGGGGAAAGTGATCCTTTGGACAATGTTTATTGAGACACGTAAAGTCGATGCACATGCGAAGGACCTTAGTGTTTTTCTTCGGCACCAGCACTGGGTTTGCTACCCATGTGGCTTCTGTGAATATCTCTTTGATAAAACCAGCTTCTCGTAGTCGATTGATTTCTGACAGCATGGCCTTGCGGTTTGGTTCCGAAAACGCCGCAAAGGTTGTTTGATTGGTCTCGCTCTTTGGATCCAAGTTTAGGTGGTGCTCGGCAAGTTCCTGGGTACTCCTGGCATGTCAGCTGGACACCATGCGAAGATTTTCCAGTTCTCACGGAGGAACTCGACGAGCGCGCTTTCCTATGCGATATCCATGTCGTTTGCGATAGATGTCGTCTTTTTCGGGTCTGTCGGGTGAATCTGCACTTCTTTTGAATTTTTCTCGGTACTGAAAGTTGATTCTTTGTTTGGCCTTCCAACGTCTGGCAGTACGTCGTAATCAGTCATGCTTTTTGACGCTAAGTACTCAGCTTGCATCCCGAAAGTTTCTGACAGCCGGTGAAAATCCTTGTCGCACTTATCGGCTAAGGCAAAGCTTCCTTTGACTGTGATTGGTCCCTTTGGTCCGGGCATCCTCCACAACAGGTATGTATAGTGTGGCACCGCCATAAATCTAGCATATGCTGGTCGTCCCAACAGAGCGTGGTATTGCGACGGAAAATCCACGACTTCAAATTCGAGCCTCTCGATTCTATAATTTTCTCGGGTCCCAAATTGAACGTCGAGATTGATCTTCCCCAAAGGATAACTTGGTTTCTCCGGTGTGATGCCGTGGAACCTTGTGTCTGTTGGTTTCAAGTTTGCTAGGGATATGTTCATCTTCCTCAATGTATCTGCATACATAAGGTTTAAGCTGCTGCCGCCGTCTATGAACACTCGAGAGACATCAAATCCCGCGATAATCGGCTTCTTTGGCAGGATAAGTCTTGACTGCCCCGGTCGAGGAACTTGCTGCGGATGATCTGCTATTGTGAAGCCGATATCTTGTCCTGACCAATTAAGGTACTCAAGCTGTTGGTGGAGGCATTTTCTCTGCCATAAACACTGTCGTGAGATTACTTTCTGAGCTCTATTAGACGGCCTTCCTTTCTGAATCATCGACACTGCTCCGTTGGAGTTAGGATCAACATAAGGTGGTGGTGGAGGTGCTGCCGCTATTCTGAGCTGATGCCGATTGTCCTCTGTAATCGCGGGAGGAGGCGGCAAGTGAATCTCGCTTCTGGGTTCTCGAGGATTTCTCTGTGCTGCCCGCGCGTTAGCGTTCTCTGCATACCGCAACATTGCCTGAAAATTTCGACAGTCTTTCTGCAAGTGCCCTGACTGTCTTTTACCGTTGCTGTCGAGGAAAAAGTGCATCTGGCACGGTCCATTCATCATCTCTTCAGGGGATACGAAAGGCCTTGGGAACCTAGGCCCGCTATTTTGCCTATTGCGTGAATCATCCCTGTTATCACCTCGCTGTTCATTGCTTCTCTGGTAATCATCTCTGTTGCTTCCTCCTGTATTTGTCCGAAAACCTGCCGAAATTTGTCCTGGAGCGTCATAGTTCTGGTACTGCCGAGGAAATCTTCGCCTCGGTTGATAGTTTCGACCACGGTCCTCCTCTCGGCGACTGTGCCGTTTGTTATGGACAGCGTCTTCTCCATCTGCCCATTTATTTGCTATCTCCATTAACGCGAGATACGTCTTTGGATTGGTCCTTCCCAAGTCCTCGACAAAATCTCCACGCCTGACTCCTGCGACAAACGCATCTATTGCTCTCTCATCAGATATATTTTCTGCCGAGTTTTTGATGATATTCCACCTTTGGATGTACTTTCTCATTGGCTCATCCGGCTTTTGTCGACATGCTCTCAACTCTTCTAACGACGCGGGTTTTTTGCACGTGGATCTGAAGTTCTTGACGAACACGTCCTCGAAACTTTCCCAGCTGTCGATGGATCCTGGAGTGAGTTTCTTTATCCAAGATCGTGCGGCTCCACTCAAATGCACCTGGATGCTTTGCATAGCTGTTGCCCTGGTTCCTCCTGTCAGCTTCACCGTCTCCAGATAGTCGACTAGCCAATCCTCTGGATCTTGGAGGCCGTCGAACTTCTTGAAATTATCGGGTAACTTGAATCCTGAGGGGACTCGAGTTTTTCGGACTCTCCTCGTGAAGCATGGTAAGCCGCACATATCCTCGTCGTTAAGTTCTGGAGATTGCCGATGATCCCTTCTGCTTTGCCGCTCTCGTCAACCCTTGCTTGTGCTCTTTGTGTCCCTTGCTCCACTTGGTCCTTCGAGGTGCTGCCATGTTGCTGCTGCAGTCGTGGACTATTTTGCCTTGCCGCTCCTTCGGGAGGCGTTGATACAAACGCTGTCCCCATAGCTCCAACTCCTGCTACCGCCATATTGTACAGTGTTTCCCTTGGATCACCTGGAGGTGGTTTAGATGCAAGGATAAAAGCATGTGTCGCCATATACCCAGCCTCTGGTGTCTTAGGGATGATGTTTCCTCTTGTATCTATCGACATGAAGGACATGTCGAGGTTTTGGACCAAGTGCTCTCTTTCTGCTTCGGGTATGTGTTGCAGCCTTGATCTTGCTCTGTTCCGCGCCTCCCTGTGGCTATCACCCGTAGTTCTAGATTGTCGACTTAGATCTGCCCTTCTCCTGCTGGATGCAGAAGCTGCCTCCTTTCTCCTGTTCAACTCAGCTGTCTGTTTTTCCAATTCCCTGGCAGCTCGTGCGAGCCTATATTGATATGCTTGTAATTCCTCTGGTGTGGCCGTGGTAGCCATTGGTTCTGTACCGTTCATAGCTCTCGCGGCTCTGTCCCACGCTGCTTGTGAAAGTTGAACTCTATCTCGCGGCTCTGGCCCGACGTATTTGTTGCCCAGGCCTTGTCGCAGATTGGAGGGATCGACGTATGGATTTCCCGCATGTCGAAAGCCTCAGATGTTTCCTCTTGATCTTCAATGGCATAAATCTGATGATACTTTGTACTCAGATCTATGTTGGGTTTGGTGACATCATCGTTGAGATTGATGAAGACCTTGCCCACTGTGATAGATTTGTCGATGAAGTCATAGCTGTCGACATCGCTGGAGCCATCGCTTATATATGAGTCCGCAGATGACTCAAACGACATGTCGCTGAAGATCTTGGCGAGTTTCTCTCTTGCTCTGGTGCTGACGTAGCGTGTCGCCGAAGTTTCTTCTTCTCCTGACTCGGTTGACGATGCATAGCTTGAAAAATCAGAATCGACCGCCGACGATCCCGACGAAATCGGAATTTCGACACGATACGATCCCTCCTTCTCGACGCGAAAGTGAAACCTTCCGAACGTCATCTCCATGGGCTCCGCCAGATACGCATATGCATCCAAACGGGAGGGTGGGTGAGGAACAAAATCGACAAGACCAGCAGCGATCTGTTTACCTCGATCCATTGTGTTGCTTGCGGTTGACGATGTCGAAGATCTTGAGCGTGCCATCGAGATCAGATCCTTACGCCTCTAGTTCCCACAGACGGCGCCAATTGACAAGGTATCAACTTGCCAATGCCTATGGATTGTAGGCTAGGGTTTAGTTGGAAGTAGAGGGTAAGTAGATCTCGAAGGTTTCAGCCGAAAAGTACTCGACGATTATGAAAACTAGGGTTTGTAGACAATGATTCGATTTCTTATTCGTCCCTCGACTCCCCCTTTATATAGGAGGTGGAGCCGAGGGATTCGTGCTATACAAGTTACAGAGTCCGGGACGGTTTCTAACTCATCCCGCCAGATTACAAATAACACTTCCTATTACAACTCTTAACTTTCCTTAATATAGCTTGGGCTCCCGGATCTTCTTATTCTTCGGGTAGTGGGCCTCCAGTAAACCCCGGGTACCATCTTCGGCAGGCCCATTTGGGATGCCTATGTCAGGGAGATCTACCACTAAAATGGTTAGAGCATTGCATAATGTTAGAGAAGAACATTGGGCTGCTAACTAAAGCCATGATCCATGGTGGAAGTTTCAGTTTTGGACAAATATCCTCAATCTCATATGAGAAAATTAATTGTTGCTACATGCTTATGCATAAAAGAGGAGTCCATTATCTGTTGTCTATCTTGTCCCGGTATGGATGTCTAAGTTGAGAATAATCAATAGCGAGAAATCCGATGCGAGCTTTCTCCTTAGACCTTTGTACAGGCGGCATAGAGGTACCCCTTTGTGACACTTGGTTAAAACATGTGCATTGCGATGATAATCCAGGTAATCCGAGCTAATTAGGACAAGGTGCGGGCACTATTAGTATACTATGCAGGAGGCTTGCAACTTGTAAGATATAATTTACATAACACATATGCTTTATTACTACCGTTGAAAAAATTGTTTCTTGTTTTCAAAATCAAAGCTCTAGCACAAATATAGCAATCGATGCTTTCCTCTTTGAAGGACCTTTCTTTTACTTTTATGTTGAGTCAGTTCACCTATCTCTCTCCACCTCAAGAAGCAAACACTTGTGTGAACTGTGCATTGATTCCTACATACTTGCATATTGCACTTGTTATATTACTTTACATTGACAACTATCCATGAGATATACATGTTACAAGTTGAAAGCAACCGCTGAAACTTAATCTTCCTTTGTGTTGCTTCAATGCCTTTACTTCGAATTATTGCTTTATGAGTTAACTCTTATGCAAGACTTATTGATGCTTGTCTTGAAGTACTATTCATGAAAAGTCTTTGCTATATGATTCATTTGTTTACTCATGTCATTTACATTGTTTGGATCGCTGCATTCATTACATATGCTTACAATAGTATGATCAAGATTATGATGGCATGTCACTCCAGAAATTATCTTTGTTATTGTTTACCTGCTCGGGACAAGCAGAAACTAAGCTTGGGGATGCTGATACGTCTCCGACGTATCGATAATTTGTTATGTTCCATGCCACATTATTGATGATATCTACATGTTTTATGCATACTTTATGTCATATTTATGCGTTTTCCGGAACTAACCTATTGACGAGATGCCGAAGGGCCAGTTGCTATTTTCTGCTGTTTTTGGTTTCAGAAATCCTAGTAAGGAAATATTCTCGGAATCGGACGAAATCAACGCCCAGCATCTTAGAATCCCCAGAAGCATCCAGAACACCCGAGAGAGGCCAGAGGGGGGCCACAGGCCCACCACACATGGCCCTGGCGCGGCCAAGAGGGGGCCCGCGCCCCCCTAGTGTGTCATCGCCTCGTTGACCTTCTGACGCCGCCTCTTCGCCTATAAGAAGCCCCTCGACCTAAAACCTCGAGACGAAAAAGCCACGGTATGAGAAACCATCCAGAGCCGCCGCCATCGCGAAGCCAAGATCTGGGGGACAGGAGTCTCTGTTCCGGCACGCCGCCGGGACGCGGAAGTGCCCCCGGAAGGCTTCTCCATCGACACCACCGCCATCTTCATCACCGCTGCTGTCTCCCATGAGGAGGGAGTAGTTCTCCATCGAGGCTAAGGGCTGTACCGGTAGCTATGTGGTTAATCTCTCTCCTACGTACTTCAATACAATGATCTCATGAGCTGCCTTACATGATTGAGATTCATATGAGTTTTGTATCACTATTCATCTATGTGCTACTCTAGTGATGTTATTAAAGTAGTCTATTCCTCCTCCATGATGTAATGTTGGCAGTGTGTGCATCATGAAGTACTTGGTTTATGCTATGATTGTGATCTCTTGTAGATTATGAAGTTAACTATTACTATGATGGTATTGATGCAATTTATTCCTCCTTTCATAGTGTGATGGTCACAGTGTGCATGCTATGTTAGTACTTGGTTTGGTTGTGTTGATCTATCTTGCACTCTAAGGTTATTTAAATATGAACATTGAATATTGTGGAGCTTGTTAACTCCGGCATTGAGGGTTCTTGTAGCCCTACGCAATTAGTGGTGTTCATCATCCAACAAGAGAGTGTAGAGTCTAGCATCTATCTATTTATTCTGTTATGTGATCAATGTTGAGAGTGTCCACTAGTGAAAGTATGATCCCTAGGCCTTGATCCTAAATACTGCTATCGCTACTTGTTTACTGTTTTACTGCATCCGTACTGTCTGCCATATTACCACCATCATCCACACGCGAGTCCTGGATAGCAAAGCACTTTTCTGGCGCTGTTGCTACTGCTTATATTTATTCATACCACCTGTATTTCACTATCTCTTCGCCGAACTAGTGCACCTATTAGGTGTGTTGGGGACACAAGAGACTTCTTGCTTTGTGGTTGCAGGGTTGCATGAGAGGGATATCTTTGACCTCTTCCTCCCTGAGATCGATAAACCTTGGGTGATCCACTTAAGGGAAACTTGCTGCTGTTCTACAAACCTCTGCTCTTGGAGGCCCAACACTGTCTACAAGAATAGAAGCTCCCGTAGACATCAAAGACGAAGGGAGCCAGAAGGGGGAGCCGAGGGGACCCGAGGTGGGCCCACCTCATAGGCCGGCGCGGCCCAAGGCCTGGTTGCGCCGCCCTGTGAGGAGGGGGCCCACAGCCCCCTCTCGCCTCCTTTTCTTCGCGTATTTCTTCGTCCCGAAGACCTAAGCTCCAGGGGATAGGTCGCGAAGAGACACAGCCGCCTCTGCGGGGCGGAGAACACCAGAGAGAAAAGAGCTCTCCGGCAGGCTGAAATCCGCCGGGGAAATTCCCTCCCGGAGGGGGAAATCGACGCCATCATCACCGTCATCGGGCTGGACATCATCTCCATCACCATCATCATCATCTCCATCATCATCACCGCCGTCTCCACCGCTGCACATCGCCACCGCTGTAACAATTTGGGTTTGATCTTGATTGTTTGATAGGGGAAACTCTCCCGGTGTTGATTTCTACTTGTTATTGATGCTATTGAGTGAAACCGTTGAACCAAGGTTTATGTTCAGATTGTTATTCACCATCATATAACCTCTGATCATGTTCCATATGATGTCTCGTGAGTAGTTCGTTTGGTTCTTGAGGACATGGGTGAAGTCTAAATGTTAGTAGTGAAGTATGGTTGAGTAATATTCAATGATATGATATTTAAGTTGTGGTGTTATTCTTCTAGTGGTGTCGTGTGAACGTCGACTACACGACACTTCTGTTGCGGTCAGAAACCCACCGGCGAGCAGCGACGGGCAACACAGGAGAGCCGGGAGCAACTTAGGGCTGCGGCTGGCCCTGGTCCCTCCAAGCGACGGCCCGCAAAGACTCCGGCACGCACGTCCGATGCTGGTGCAAGGGCGTGCCACCTGACCTATACCTGGTCAGGAAGGTGATGGAGATGCCTCGCTTAGTTTCCTGCATGGCATACACGTAAACATTAAATACGAGCCTCGATCGGCTCTCAGGTTGTCCTGTGAATCGGCTCAAAGAGCCAATCCACCCATGATTCGCACGAGGTGTACGAATATATGGTGGTCCTGCTTGATCAAGATAAAGCTAAAACGACCTACGACGATTTAGGGTTTTCACCGCATAATCGGAACATCCTACTCGTGATTGAGCCTCGCGGCCGCGCACGGTGATCGTAAGCCGATCCTAGACAAGGCCTAAAAACCAACACGAGGTTGATCCTCGGAACATCCTGTCTAGGGCTAGCAAACTACACCCTACGCGCTGCTGGATCCTTCAACCCTTTGTAAGGCCTAACTATGCAGATATTAAACTAATCCTTGAAGAACAAGGAGCAACCATAACGGATCGGATCTACTAAATAATGATCAAGCGGGGTGCCGCCCCTACACCTAAGATAGGTGTAAGGGCGGCTAGATGTCTAAGGGTTGCACGACGACAGCATATGATACGAAGAACAATGCTAACCCTAACACATCTAAGATAACTACGTTGCTCGCCATAAAAAAGGCTTCAGTACGAGCAACGCATGAACAGCGAATAAACTTGTACTGCCTAGATCGCAAGATGCGATCTAGGCAGCATGATGCTTACCCGGAAGAAACCCTCGAGACAAGGGAGTTGGCGATGCGCCTAGATTGGTTTGTGGTGAACGTGATTGTTGTTTATTTCGTAAACCCTAGATACATATTTATAGTCCGTAGACTTTCTAACGTGGGAATAATCCCAACCGTGCACGAGCCAAACTCTAACTAACCGACACGTAATCTACTATATTACATATACAAGGGCAAACTAGCCCAAACTTTGCATATGAGGCCGATTCACGTATATTCTTCCATGTATATTCTTCAAGCCCATCTTGATCGCGGCCCACCTCTGACTCGGTCAAATTCTGGTGATAACACATGCCCCCTGGTTTTGGAATTGATAATTCCAAAATCACTCTGCTTTTCTCTTCGTCGGGTCATGTCGTGGCAGAGCAGAACCGTCGCAGTATTCTTCATCATGATGCCTTGCCTTCTCAACTTCTCTGCAAAATTTGATAGCTTTAGCATCACTTCCTCGGAAACTGCAAAGGCATTAAATCTCCACTAGGCTCCTCCTTATTTAACTGTGCCGATTGATTAGCCTTTTCATCCCCTTCCTCTATTCTAGCTATCGGCACCGAAAAAACCCTCTTTCCCTGTAGCAATGTCTTCCTCTTCCTCCGTCTCCTCCGGCCTCTCCCTCCAGTCTTCCTCCTCGAGCGAGCCGGAGTGGAACTTTGATCACGTGCCAGACGGCCCACCCGAAGCACTTGTCGGGTCAGATGGCGACCTGCCTCTGACCGATGGGGAAGACGACCTCAAGTTCCTCATCGAAGGGGAGCTGATGAGCGAAAGCGAAGACGACCTCCACCCCTGGGCGAAACCCACCTCCTCCGACAGGAAGGAGGAAGAAGAAGAAGCAGAGGAAGAAGAGGAAAAGGAGGAGGATGATTCCTCCTCCTCCGCTGGGCATCTGCCGGCAAAGCGATTCCGCGCTTGGGCGGACAGCGAGGACGATGATGATGACGAGGAGGAAGAGGAAAAGGAGGAGGATGAATCCTCCTCCTCCGCCGGATATCCGCCGGCAAAGCGCTTCCGCACTTGGGCGGACAGCGAGGATGATGATGATGATGAGGAAGAAGAAGCTCCGGCCGAGGGCTGGGGCAGCAGCGATGAGGAACTCCCTGGAAGCAGCGCCGACGGCAGCTACAACAGCGACGATGAGGACAGCGACGACCCCTAGAACAGGGGTAAATTAGTGTAGGACTAGTAGTAGCAGTGCACTAGGCATTAGATCCCCCTTTTGAGAGCCATCGGCTCTTTCCTGTAAAGCCGCTCCTTTGAATCAATAAGAATTGTTCTTCCAATTTGTCTTTCAATTAATCCAATTTCAAGCCTTTCGCTCGCCACACCAAGACCGATAGCAACGTATCGGATTTTTTTTTAGACGCCCATGAAGCCAGACTCAGATACCGATTAGACCGTCAGTCAAGCACCTCTCAAATTCAGACTGTGATTTGATATCTGACCATAATATTTCGCAATCCTATAGCCGATGGCTGTTCATCGGCTGTTTTGAGAATCCAGTCTCCTTCATTTTCTTGCAGCAACAGGACGGTCCAAACCCTGTAGATGACGACGGCTTCCCTTTCAGGCTCCTCTCCGTAGCTCTGGCAGTCTTCTTCTGCAACAACTCACCGCTTTCGGAGAAGATTATGATGCAGGGTCAGCCGATGCAACTCCAATCGGCTCCCAAAAACAGAGTGTCTACCAAATCAGCTGCCCCCCGAGCCTCAGTTAAAGTGAGAACAGTGGCGAGGATACACAGTTCAGTCCAAGGGCCCTGAACTCAGGCAAATTGAGACAGCCACCATGCAGAGGTCCTAATCACGCCTACGAGCGCAGCTGGGAAAGTGGCCAACTTAGCCAGGCCGACGGTAGACGCACCAGAGCCGATCACCCTTCTTCCTTTGAAAGCCGATATTGCAGATGAAGTACCAACAGCTTAATGAGCAAAGGGCTGCCTTGTGCCAAAACTGACGTTTCTACCAGTACTGCTGAACTGGCGCAAAGGGTTAGAAGTCCTCGACGAGAAGGCTCAGGCACCAACATCGGCTCATTGTAGCTGAGGAAGCTCTCATTGTTCACTCCTTCGAGGACGCAGAAGGCCTCACAGCTGAACTGGACTTGGTGAAGATCCGCGTCTTGAACTAGAGTCGATGGCTGTGTATCGACTTTGTACCAACCATGAGAATTTTTTTTACTGGCCGATTTTTTTCCTATCGGCCCCCAATATTTCACTGCACACATGTTCATCTGCACATGTTTATCTGACTAAGTGCCCCCCGAGCCGAATCTGCCAGGTAACTGCGGATATCGGCTCTGTAGTTAGCCAAGGCACTGTATTTGAATGTCGGCTCCGTTAGGACTAATGTTGGCTCTCATCAGCCGACGTAAAAAACGCTGCCCATCAGATCGACGTTGAACACAGGCAGAATGTGTGGTGGAGATAATTTTGGCCGATTGCTGGAATCGGCCTCCACGTTGATCGAATCGCTCAATGAAGGTTTTGCAATGTTCCTCCATAGCTCTTTGTGGCCGATCCCAAGGATCGGCCTCGCCACTTTTGTCCATAGGTTTGTTCTTGCTACACGGCCAGGCCGGTGGATAAGACCAGCCTAACCCCATCCTTTGTCACGTCGATGCGCTCGCAGTCGTCCAGATTGATGCCTGAGAGTGGCTCTTGGCCTGCTGTCTCCCAAGCGTTCATGCCAGCTGTTGAAATCTCGGCTGAATCATCTGCATGGACGACCTCTACCTCATCTCCATCCCACTATATTACGCATTGGTGCATCGTGGATGGGATGCAACAGTTGGCGTGGATCCAATCTCTTCCTAGCAGAACAGCATAGGTGCTCTTGCTATCGACAATGAAGAACGTCGTAGGGATGGTTTTCCTTCCTACGGTCAGATCCACGTTCAGAACACCTTGTGCGTCAGACGCCTGGCCGTTGAAATCGCTCAATGTCACGTTGGTTTTGATCAGATCCGAGCTAGAGCGTCCCAATCGACGTAGCATGGAGTATGGCATAATGTTGACTGCCGCTCCGGTGTCCACCAGCATCTTGTTGACAGGCTGCCCATTGATATAACCTCGCAAGTACAGGGCCTTCAGATGTCTGTAGCTTCTTTCTCGTGGCTTCTCAAAGATAACCGGCCGTGGACCGCAGTCAAGTTGTGCCACAGGTGCCTCGTCTAATCCTGGAGCACTAAACTCCGTAGGAAGGATGAACACCATGTTTGTGCCAGCCGATGTTTCATCATCGGCTTTCCTTTGCTTGGGGCGCCACTCCATTTTTTGTGGTCGACCCTCTTCATCCAGGGTTCGCTGAATTTTCGTGGCCAGATCAGGTCGTGCCTTCCTTAGCGTGTGCAGGTATAACCTTTCGGCTTCCTCCAAGCCACGCAGTCGCTGAACCCTACGCTTTTGGGAATGGCTGAGTCCATCAGGGCACCACCTTGGCCGGTGGTACCTGTCTTCTTCTTCTTCATCGTCGTCTTCCAAATCCTCGAGATCTTCCACCCGAGGGGACTCAGCGTGCTTGTTCCGAGGCGGGAGAGGCCCTAGACGTTTGAACACGGACACGTTAGCTGCATCCTTCCTCTTCTGTCTACATTCTGGGCAGTTGCCGATTGTGGGTAATCGGCTCATTCCTGAATCCCAGCAGTGCCTGAAGAAGGGGCAGTCCCAGTGCCTATCCTCCTCGTCTCGCTCCCTTGCCTTTTCCTTGGCACGGTGCTCGTACTCCTCCTCATCGCGATCATGCCGACGACGTCTCCTGGCGTCCCTAGCCAGACGATCTCTTTCATCATCGTTGTTGGGTCGTCGGCGTTGGTCATATTGACTCACATACTTGTTGAGGAGGTGATCAGAGAGAGGTCGCTGATATCTTACGTTCCTCACTTCTCCCTCTGTGATGTAGCGCTTGCCATCGTGACGGAGCCGATCGCGTGGAGCGGCTTCCTCTGTGTCCTTGCTACGAGAGCAGCTGCCCTCGTCTCCGTCCTTACCAGAGTGGTGTCCAAGTCCTACCATGTTGATGTTGAACGAGAAACTTGGCTGGCACCCACCAGGGTAAGTGCACTCCACCATGTTCACGGCGGGGAAGGGGTGGGTGTCGACCTTCATGGCGTACTGGTTGAAAATTAGACGTCCTTGTTCTATCGCCATTTGGATCTGCTGACGCCACACCCTGCAGTCGTTGGTGGTATGGGAGAACGAGTTATGCCATTTGCAGTATGGCTTTCCGTTCAGCTCCTGTACCGTGGGGATTTTGAGGCCTTCGGGTAACTTCAACTGCTTCTCCTTGAGTAAGAGGTCGAAGATTTGCTCAGTTTTAGTCACGTCAAAATCAAACCCTCTGGGCGGACCTGGTGGCTTAACCCATTTGCAGGACACGGGGGTTGCCCCCCGAGTCCATTCAGCCACTGCTACCTCTTGATCTCCCGCAGAGCCTTCGTCTTCATCTGCCTCAACCAGGACTACCGCACGCTTGAATTTGTCCTGGTACAAGTCCGGGTGGCGCTGTTCATATACCGACAGTTTCTGAACCATGTGCGCCAGTGAAGGGTAGTCTGCTTGGGAGGCCATATCCTTGATTGGTGATGCAAGGCCCACCACTGCCAACTCGACTGCTTCTTTTTCAGTCACACGAGCCGAATAACATCGGTTCCTAAGATTTCTGAAGCGCTGGGCGTATTCTGCCATAGTTTCTCCACGCTTCTGACGTATTTGTGCTAGATCGGCAAGGCCAGACTCGGAAGCCTCTGAGTGATACTGCATGTGGAACTGTTCTTCCAACTGCTTCCAAGTCCGGATCGAGTCTGGTGGCAACGAAGTGTACCACCCGAAAGCCGATCCTGTGAGGGACTGTGCGAAGAACCTCACACGTAGCTCATCTGCTGCTGAGATCGTGCCCAGCTGTGCCAAATATCGGCTCACATGCTCGATGGAGCTGGAACCATCTGATCCGTTGAACTTGGAGAAATCAGGGAGCCGATATTTGGGTGGTAGCGGGATCAACTCGTACTCGTTGGGGTACGGCTTGGAATAGCCGATTGTCCTCCTTTTCGGCACCATGCCGAACTGGTCTCTCAGTATGGTACTGATTTGATCCGCGGTGCTGGCTGCAGGAGTCGAACTCTGAAGATTCGCCGGAGTGGCATACTTAGCCAGCCATGCTTGCTTTTCCATCTCTGAGCCAACTGCAGGAGCTGAGCTCTGGAGGTTTGTTGGAGTGGCATACTTAGCTAGCCACGTCTGCTTCTCAAGATCTGTCGCTGAAGCTCCTCCTGCTTTTCCAGAAGTCCCTGCTGCTGCAGTCTTGTTTGTGAGTGCCCAGTTACTGCAATCTGGCACGTATGTGCACGTGTATCCGTGAGGGATCCCCTTAGGTGCCTCGTACAAGAACTGGTAGTCACTAGGGTCACCACCGATCTTGTAGACGACGTATGCCGGTGAATTTGGCACTTCTGGTGCTGCCAATGCGAACGGCAGCGGTGGACGGGACTGGAGTGGCATCTCTCCTTGGTATGTCCCGAGAGCTGGTCCTGACGGAGAGTACTGGTGCCTCATGATCTCCTGGATCACGCGAAGAGCGACACGCTCCAAAGCGTTCACCAGGCTCTCAGAATGGCGGTGCAGCGAGTGAGCCACCATGTAGTTAATCTCCTGACGCAGGGACCTGGTGCATTCTTCTGACGGGGCGGACAGGTCTATTCCATCGAGCGCACCATCAGGCGAGAACCCTTTCCACCTGACGCCATGTGAACGGGTTCTGTCAACGAGCCGATGAGGTCGGCTTCGAGGATCGCTTTGATCTCGTCATACTTCTTCTTGAGCTCCTCGGTCAGATCCTCGTACGTGACTGGGGTGCCGTCCGCCATCTCAGATGTAGATGGCGATGTGGTGGATGTCGAAGATTGTCCCACCGGGCGTGCCAGAATGTGTTGCGGTCAGAAACCCACCGGCGAGCAGCGACGGGCAACATAGGAGAGCCGGGTGCAACTTAGGGCTGCGGCTGGCCCTGGTCCCTCCGAGCGATGGCCCGCAAAGACTCCGGCACGCACGTCCGATGCTGGTGCAAGGGCGTGCCACCTGACCTATACCTGGTCAGGAAGGTGATGGAGATGCCTCGCTTAGTTTCCTGCATGGCATACACGTAAACATTAAATACGAGCCTCGATCGGCTCTCAGGTTGTCCTGTGAATCGGCTCAAAGAGCCGATCCACCCATGATTCGCACGAGGTGTACGAATATATGGTGGTCCTGCTTGATCAAGATAAAGCTAAAACGACCTACGACGATTTAGGGTTTTCACCGCATAATCGGAACATCCTTCTCGTGATTGAGCCTCGCGGCCGCGCACGGTGATCGTAAGCCGATCCTAGACAAGGCCTAAAAACCAACACGAGGTTGATCCTCGGAACATCCTGTCTAGGGCTAGCAAACTACACCCTACGCGCCGCTGGATCCTTCAACCCTTTGTAAGGCCTAACTATGCAGATATTAAACTAATCCTTGAAGAACAAGGAGCAACCATAACGGATCGGATCTACTAAATAATGATCAAGCGGGGTGCCACCCCTACACCTAAGATAGGTGTAAGGGCGGCTAGATGTCTAAGGGTTGCACGACGACAGCATATGATACGAAGAACAATGCTAACCCTAACACATCTAAGATAACTACGTTGCTCGCCATCAAAAAGGCTTCAGTACGAGCAACGCATGAACAGCGAATAAACTTGTACTGCCTAGATCGCAAGATGCGATCTAGGCAGCATGATGCTTACCCGGAAGAAACCCTCGAGACAAGGGAGTTGGCGATGCGCCTAGATTGGTTTGTGGTGAACATGATTGTTGTTTATTTCGTAAACCCTAGATACATATTTATAGTCCGTAGACTTTCTAACGTGGGAATAATCCCAACCGTGCACGAGCCAAACTCTAACTAACCGACACGTAATCTACTATATTACAGATACAAGGGCAAACTAGCCCAAACTTTGCATATGAGGCCGATTCACGTATATTCTTCCATGTATATTCTTCAAGCCCATCTTGATCGCGGCCCACCTCTGACTCGGTCAAATTCTGGTGATAACAACTTCACCTTTATGGGCCTATGGGAATGCATCTTGTACTTGTTTGCCAATTGCGGGGTTGCCGGAGTGACAGAAACCTAAACCCCCGTTGGTATATCGATGCAGGAGGGATAGCAGGATCTCAGAGTTTACGGCTGTGGTTAGATTTATCTTAATTACTTTCTTGTAGTTGCGGATGCTTGCAAGGGGTATAATCACAAGTATGTATTAGTCCTAGGAAGGGCGGTACATTAGCATAGGTTCACCCACACAACACTTATCAAAACAATGAAGATTAATTAGCCGTATGTAGCGAAAGCACTAGACTAAAATCCCGTGTGTCCTCGAGAACGCTTGGTCATTATAAGTAAACAAACCGGCTTGTCCTTTGTGCTAAAAAGGATTGGGCCACTCGCTGAAATTGTTACTCTCGCACTTTACTTACTCGTACTTTATTCATCTGTTACATCAAAACCCCCTGAATACTTGTCTGTGAGCACTTACAGTGAATCCTTCATCGAAACTGCTTGTCAACACCTTCTGCTCCTCGTTGGGATCGACATTCTTACTTATCGAAGATACTACGATACACCCCTATACTTGTGGGTCATCAAGACTATTTTCTGGCGCCGTTGCCGGGGAGTGAAGCGCTATTGGTAAGTGGAATTAGTAAGGGAAATTTCTACTGTTTGTGCTGATTTTATTTCTGCCTGCTGCCATAATTCATTATGGAGAGATCTTCTCTTGAGTTTTTATTTGGAAAATCTACTACTACTGCAAAGGTAGTGGATGAGGCGCCAGGTGAGGAAGAAATACCATACAAAATACCTATGAAAATTATTGAACGTGTGGTGGATAACCGTTATATAGGGGATGGAACTGTCCACCCTGGAGATCATTTACTGTTCTTACATGAATTATGCGGTTTATTCAAGTGTGCAGGTATTGCTATGGATGAAGTGAGGAAGAAACTATTCTCTATATCGCTGTCTGGTAAAGCGGCGCATTGGTATAAATTACTGGATAATGGGGATTCTCTTGAATGGAATGATATTGTGCCCCGGTTTTATTCTAAGTTCTATCCTCCAAGTGAAATTCACAAAGATCGGAACCGCATATATAATTTTTGGCCTCATGATGGAGAGAGTATTGCCCAAGCGTGGGGGAGATTGAAGTCTTTAATGCTCAAATGCCCCATTCATGAGCTTCCTGGTAATGTTATTATTGATAATTTCTATGCAAGACTTTCTTTTCAAGACAAGACCTTGCTGGATACTTCTTGTTCTGGATCATTTACACGTAACAAAGAAGAGTTTAAAAGGGACCTTCTTAATTGGATCCAGGAAAATACTGAAGGATGGGAGAACGACAAAGATAGAGAATCAGGTATAAATTATGATTACAAATGCATTGAAGCTTTTATGGATACTGATAAATTTCGTAATATGAGTGCTACTTATGGTCTTGATTCTCAAGTTGCTGCAAATCTTTATAAAGCTTTTGCCTCTCATTATGAATTGCCTAAGAAGAACTTTGATAAGTATCATGAACCGTATAAAGATAAAATTGATTCATCTATAAATAAATGTGTTGTAGTTGAAACTGTTGGTCATGTTATTCCTGAAGCTTATATTGAAAAAACTCCTTTCCCTGCTAAAATGAAGGAGTACTCTGTTATAAATAGTGCGGTTCATAAAAGTGAAAAGAAACCTATAGAACCTGAAGAACAAATAAAAGTTGAACCTGCTGTTGCAATAGTTAAAGATCTTGTGACTGAAAATGTGTAGGATGGTCATATTATTTTCTGTGAAGATGCTTCTAATATTGTTTCACATCCTAATAAGTCTAAGGAAGCTAGTGTTCCTATGTTATCTGTTAGAATTGGAGATCATTGTTATTATGGTTTATGTGATATTGGTGCAAGTATTAGTGCTATTCCTTATGAGCTTTACACGGAGATTATGCACGAAATTGGTTCTTGTGAACTTGAAGATATTGATGTGGTTATTCGGCTGGCTAATAGAGAAACTATCTCTCCAATTGGTATTGTTCGAGATGTGGAAGTTCTATGCGGTAAGATTGAATATCCTGCTGACTTTTTGGTACTTGGTTCTGCTGCTAGTAAATATTGTCCTATCATTTTTGGTAGACCTTTTCTAAATACTTGTGGTTGCAAGAAAGAGAAATTTTTGACTAAATTTGCTGGTGAATCTTATGAGTTTAACTTCTCTAAATTTACCAAAACTCCTTATAAAGCTGATTTGCCTAATAATGATTTTAGAGTTGAACAGTGTGCATCTATTGCTCTTGCTCCTAATAATCCTTTGCAGCAGCATTTGGAGAATA
Source organism: Lolium perenne (assembly GCF_019359855.2). NCBI lineage: Eukaryota > Viridiplantae > Streptophyta > Magnoliopsida > Poales > Poaceae > Lolium > Lolium perenne. Next base: position 120,428,555 of record NC_067250.2, on the reverse strand, counting down.
GCGAGAGTGAAGTTTTTAGGGAAGAAAGAGATGAGCTTCATGAAATTTTTCTTCGTCAACCTATTCTTAAGCATGATTTACCGGTAGAAGATCTGGGTACAACACCACCACCAAAGGAAGATCCTGTCTTTGATTTAAAACCATTGCCTGATAATCTTAAATATGCTCATATTGATGATAAGAAAATATATCCTGTTATTATTAGTTCTAAGCTTACAGAGTTTGAAGAAGAAAGGTTATTGGAAATATTGAAGAAACACCGAGGAGATATTGGCTACACTCTTGATGACTTGAAGGGGATTTCTCCCTCTATTTGCCAACAAGCCATTAATATGGAAGATGATGCGAAGCCTGTTGTTGAACCTCAGTGTCGTCTAATTCCTAAGATGAAGGATGTGGTAAGAAATGAGGTATTAAGACTTCTTGAAGCTGGTATTATATATCCTATTGCTGATAGTAGATGTGTTAGTCCTGTGCATTGTGTTCCTAAGAAAGGAGGAATGACTATTGTGCCTAATGATAATGATGAGCTCATACCTCAAAGAGTAGTTGTAGGGTATAGGATGTGCATTGATTATCGAAAAGTTAATAAGGTTACTAAAAAAGATCATTACCCTTTGCCTTTTATTGATCAAATGTTAGAAAGGTTATCTAAAAATACTCATTTTTGTTTTCTTGATGGTTATTCTGGGTTTTCGCAAATTGCTGTTAAAACTAAGGATCAAGAGAAAACCACTTTCACTTGTCCCTATGGAACTTATGCTTATAGACGTATGCCTTTTGGTTTATGTAATGCTCCTGCTACTTTTCAAAGATGCATGTCTGCTATTTTTCATGGCTTTTGCGAGAGTATTATAGAGGTATTCATGGATGATTTTTCTGTCTATGGGAACTCTTTTGATAATTGCTTGCGGAACCTTGATAAAGTTTTGCAGAGATGTGAAGAAACTAACCTTGTTCTTAATTGGGAGAAATGCCACTTTATGGTTAATGAAGGAATTGTGTTGGGACATAAAATTTCCGAGAGAGGTATTGAAGTTGATAGAGCTAAAGTTGAAGCAATTGAGAAGATGCCCTACCCTAGGGATGTTAAAGGTATTCGTAGTGTTCTTGGTCATGCTGGGTTTTATAGGAGGTTTATTAAAGACTTCTCCAAGATTTCAAAGCCTCTTACTAATCTTCTTCAAAAAGATGTACCTTTTGTTTTTGATGATGATTGTAAGGAAGCTTTTGAAACTCTAAAGAAAGCCTTAACAACTGCTCCTATAGTTGAACCTCCTGATTGGAACTTACCTTTTGAAATTATGTGTGATGCTAGTGATTTTGCTGTAGGCGTTGTTCTTGGACAGTGAGTAAATAAAAAATTGAATGTTATTCACTATGCTAGTAAAACCCTTGATGCTGCTCAAAGAAATTATGCTACTACTGAAAAAGAATTGTTAGCTGTAGTCTTTGCTTGTGATAAGTTTAGGTCCTATATTGTTGATTTAAAAGTTACTATACATACTGATCATGCTGCAATCAGATACCTTATGCAAAAGAAAGATGCTAAGCCAAGGCTTATTAGATGGGTACTTCTGTTGCAAGAATTTGATTTACATATTGTAGATAGGAAAGGTGCTGATAATCCTATTGCTGATAATTTGTCTAGATTGGAAAATATTGCTTATGATCCTGTTCCTGTTAATGATAGTTTTCCAAATGAACAATTGGCTGTAATAAAGGTGAGCTCGCGAGACAGTCCTTGGTATGCTGATTATGCTAACTTTATTGTTTCCAAGTACTTGCCTCCAACCTTTTCAGCCCAGCAAAGGAGGAAATTCTTTTATGACTTGAGACATTATTTCTGGGATGACCCACACTTATATAAAGAAGGAGTGGATGGTATTCTGCGAAGATGTGTTCCCGAATATGAACAGCAAGAGATATTGAGTAAATGTCATGGTGGTGCTTATGGAGGACATCACGCCGGAGATAGAACCGCGCAAAAGGTTCTACAATTAGGTTTTTATTGGCCAACTCTCTTCAAAGATGCAAGGAAGTTTATTTTATCTTGTGATGAATGCCAAAGGGTTGGTAACATCTCCAGACGCAATGAAATGCCTATGAATTATACTCTTGTTATTGAATCGTTTGATTATTGGGGATTTGACTTCATGGGACCTTTTCCCTCTTCAGAAGGTAACACTCATATACTTGTTGTTGTTGATTATGTTACTAAATGGGTGCAAGCCATACCTACAAAAAGTTCTGATGGTGAGACCTCTTTAAGAATGCTCTTAGATATTATTTTTCCTAGATTTGGAGTTCCTAGATATATTATGACTGATGGAGGTTCTCATTTTATTCATGGTGGTTTTAGAAAAACTCTTGCTAAATATGGTATTAATCATAGAATTGCTTCCGCTTATCATCCTCAAACTAGTGGGCAAGTAGAACTATCAAATAGAGAAATTAAAGCTATCTTGCAAAAGACTATTAATAAAACTAGAAAGAATTGGGCTAGTAAATTGAAGGAAGCACTATGGGCTTATAGAACTGCTTATAAAAATCCCATGGGAATGTCACCTTATAAAATGGTTTATGGAAAAGCTTGTCATTTACCTTTAGAACTAGAGCACAAAGCTTATTGGGCTGTTAGAGAACTAAATAAAGATCCTAAACTAGCCGGTAAGAAGAGGTTGCTGCAATTAAGTTCTCTAGATGAATGGAGAAGTGAAGCTTATGAAAATGCTAAACTCTTTAAATAGAAAGTTAAAAAATGGCATGATAGAAGAATTATCAAAAGAGAATTTAATATTGGGGATAAAGTCCTATTGTATCGGTCTCGTCTTAGATTCTTTGCAGGGAAATTACTCTCGAAATGGGAAGGACCATATGTTGTTGAGGAGGTGTATCGTTCAGGAGCAATTAAAATTAGCTCTCTCCAAGGCAATGCCACACAAGTGGTGAATGGACAAAGACTCAAGCATTATATCTCAGGTGATTCTTACAATGTAGATGTTGATGTTATTCGAGTGGAAACACCGGAGGCTTTCATCAAAGGTCAAATTGACAGTCCGCCAGAACTCGACTTTGAATAGGTAACAGTACTGGTAATAAAAAGTTTGCAATTTACTTTCCGAACAATGTTTTTGGTATTTTTGGAAAATATGAAAAATTACGAGATCGAAACGGAGTGGAGGAGACGCACGAGGGCATGCCATAGGCCGGCGCGGCCAGGCCTTGGCCCGCGCCGCCCTATGAGCTGGCCGCCTCGTCGCCTCTCTCCGACTCTGGTTCGACCTGGTACTTTCCTTATGACATACAAATTCCTGCTATATAATCCCCCGGATCCCTGGAGGTCCGTATATCGTTTTCTTGACATGTTTTGTTTCGAGCTGTTTCTGCCAGGATCTATTTTCAATCTAGGAGCACCATGGCCTCCAACAACAAGGGCAAGGGGCTTTCGGAAGAAGAAGTGAAGAGGGTATCGTCAAAACAAGAGCAACAAGCCGTTGGGAGTAAGCAAATCTTTGTGGGATCTGTTGACACTCGACGTTCTTTCTCTCATAACTTGCAGGGACCCTTACCGCCTGCTCTCAGCCTCGACTCTTTCCCTGTGTTGGAAGAAGCTCTACGGGTTACCGACGAGTTTTGTGATCAATACCGTGCTCTAAGAAGAGAAGTGGAGATACTTCATGAGGATAATTACCGACTCCGTAGAATGCTAGAATATTACTCGATTCCCGTCACAAGGCCGCCACCGCCAACTTCAGATAACAACGAATCTCTTCGAGTCTTAGTGCAGAATTGCCAAACTGAGAAGCTGAAGCTGAAGGAAATCTGTAAGAAGCGCGGGAGGAATTCATCACCACCATCGCCAAAGGAGTAATTCATCATCGGTATTGGCATCCCCTTGGTTTGTTCCAAGCTTGGGGGAGTGCCGCGGTATCACATCATCACTATCTTTTACTTTTTACTGTCAAGTAGTGTCATATCATGAGTAGGGAAGTTATCATATAAGATGGGTTGCAGTGTGGAAGTATCTCTCCTTTAGTTGGTTGTCTATGTATCCCTTGGTGTGAGTTATCGTTCTGAAATATTAATGAGAAGTCTTATCATTTACATATTGCACATCTTATTTTAGGTTGCAATCCTTATTATATGATTAATCTTGTTATTAGTATTGGTATCACTTTGGGAGCATTGAATAAATCTATTTGGTTTTGGCAAACTTAGCATTGGTCAATAGCAACAACACTTTGAGGTTTAAGTAGAAAAGAGAAATACATGTAGTTGTTTCATTGTCTTCCTTTCTTGATTAGCTCATAGCTTATTATTCTGAAGTTAAAATTGTTTGTGCTTACAAGGAAGATGCATGATTGTTTCTATCACATGTATATTTGTTTGTTTCCCTCGACTCTTATGCTTGCTAATTAACCTTGCTAGCCAAAGACCTGTACTGAGAGGGAATACTTCTCGTACATCCAAACCTCAACCCAAAACCTATGCCATTTGTGTCCACCATAACTACCTACTACATGGTATTTTCTGCCATTCCAAGTAAATACTTCGTGTGCTACCTTTAAACAATTCAAAATTTACTATCTCTTATTTGTGTCAATGTTTTATAGCTCATGAGGAAGTATGTGGTGTTTTATCTTTCAATCTTGTTGGGCAACTTTCACCAATGGACTAGTGGCTTCATCCGCTTATCCAATAATTTTGCAAAAAGATCTGGCAATGGGATTCCCAGTCCCAAATTAATTAACCTAAATAGACACTCCTCCATGGTATGTGATTGTTGGACGGCACCCGAAGGATTCAGTTAGCCATGGCTTGAGAAAGCAAGGAGGGGAGGAGTGTCATCATAATAAAACTAAAATAAAAAGGCACTCCTTCATGGTATGAGATTGTTGGCAGGCACCCGAGGATTCGGTTAGCCATGGTTTGTGAAAGAAAGGTTGGAAGGAGTGCCACACAAAAATGAAAATAAAATAGGAGCTGCTCTTTGAAGGTTTGTCTGGCAAGGGGGTTAGAGTACCCGCTACCAGTCGTTGACAACAACAAACACCTCTCAATATGTTACTTTCATTCTCTTTATATGATTTCAAAACTGAAAAAGCTCTAGCACATGATTTAATCCCTGCTTCCCTCTGCGAAGGGCCTGTCTTTTACTTTATGTTGAGTCAGTAAACCTATTTCCCTCCTTCTCAAGCAAGCATTTGAGTTGTTGTGATCAAACCATTATATTGTGATTTGCTTCATCATGTCTTTACTCTTCCCTGTTTAGTATGAGTTTTATCTGAATGAATATAGCTTTGAAAGTTATCAATGATATTGAGGAAACTATTATGATTGAGTATGCAAGTTGTGCTATATAAACTTTAACATGAGAGCGCTCCTCAATAAGATAAGTATAACCTGTTAATTGTTCTCTGACCAAGAACGAAGTTTGCCATCACCAACTATGATTTCTTATGCACCTTTATTTGTGATTACCTTATACTTGTCTCAAGTTGAATTATATGAGGAAGTTGTTTACTAGAATGTCTTGTGTGAATGAATATGATGCTTCTTGTCCGTATTTTATTTATCGACTCTTCACTCCATAAACATGTGGTCCTGTTTACCGAGTTCAGTTTCGCTTGGGGACAAGCGAAGTCTAAGCTTGGGGGGAGTTGATACGTCCAATTTGCATCACTATTTTATATCATAATTTGCTGTTATTCATTGATATATTTCATATTTGGAGATAATACTTATGTTATTTCATCTATTTTGCATGTTTCGTGATTATTGGAGGATCGCGCACCGGAGTCAGGATTCTGCTGGAAAAAGCGCTGTCAGAATGCAATATTTCGGAAGATCAGCAGTTGACGGAAATTATATGAAAAATCCTATTTTTCCAGAAGACGAAGGGAGCCAGAAGGGGGAGCCGAGGGGACCCGAGGTGGGCCCACCTCATAGGCCGGCGCGGCCCAAGGCCTGGCCGCGCCGCCCTGTAAGGAGGGGGCCCACAGCCCCCTCTCGCCTCCTTTTCTTCGCGTATTTCTTCGTCCCGAAGACCTATGCTTCAGGGGATAGGTCGCGAAGAGACACAGCCGCCTCTGCGGGGCGGAGAACACCAGAGAGAAAAGAGCTCTCCGGCAGGCTGAAATCCGCCGGGGAAATTCCCTCCCGGAGGGGGAAATCGACGCCTCTCGTCACCGTCATCGGGCTGGATATCATCTCCATCACCATCATCATCATCTCCATCATCATCACCGCCGTCTCCACCGCTGCACATCGCCACCACTGTAACAATTTGGGTTTGATCTTGATTGTTTGATAGGGGAAACTCTCCTGGTGTTGATTTCTACTTGTTATTGATGCTATTGAGTGAAACCGTTGAACCAAGGTTTATGTTCAGATTGTTATTCACCATCATATCACCTCTGATCATGTTCCATATGATGTCTCGTGAGTAGTTCGTTTGGTTCTTGAGGACATGGGTGAAGTCTAAATGTTAGTAGTGAAGTATGGTTGAGTAATATTCAATGCTATGATATTTAAGTTGTGGTGTTATTCTTCTAGTGGTGTCGTGTGAACGTCGACTACACGACACTTCACCTTTATGGGCCTAGGGGAATGCATCTTGTACTCGTTTGCCAATTGCAGGGTTGCCGGAGTGACAGAAACCTAAACCCCCGTTGGTATATCGATGCAGGAGGGATAGCAGGATCTCAGAGTTTAAGGCTGTGGTTAGATTTATCTTAATTACTTTCTTGTAGTTGCGGATGCTTGCAAGGGGTATAATCACAAGTATGTATTAGTCCTAGGAAGGGCGGTACATTAGCATAGGTTCACCCACACAACACTTATCAAAACAATGAAGATTAATTAGCCGTATGTAGCGAAAGCACTAGACTAAAATCCCGTGTGTCCTCGAGAACGCTTGGTCATTATAAGTAAACAAACCGGCTTGTCCTTTGTGCTAAAAAGGATTGGGCCACTCGCTGCAATTGTTACTCTCGCACTTTACTTACTCGTACTTTATTCATCTGTTACATCAAAACCCCCTGAATACTTGTCTGTGAGCATTTACAGTGAATCCTTCATCGAAACTGCTTGTCAACACCTTCTGCTCCTCGTTGGGATCGACATTCTTACTTATCGAAGATACTACGATACACCCCCTATACTTGTGGGTCATCAACCCTCTATGTATGCTAAAGGGCGGTTACCCAGTACGCTAAAGTTTGGTTTTCTGCAATATTTTTCACGAGCTAAATTATAAACTCTTTTAGGCATTATTTTTCACGCAAAAAAATGATAAACCATCACCGATTTGTACTTTTCACGCAAAAAATGATACACCATCACCCATTTGTTGTAGCCATTACTTTTCACGCAAAAATGATACACCATCACTGATGACCCACAAGTATAGGGGGTGTATCGTAGTACTTTCGATAAATAAGAGTGTCGAACCCAACGAGGAGCAGAAGGTGTTGACAAGCAGTTTCGATGAAGGATTCACTGTAAATGCTCACAGACAAGTATTCAGGGGGTTTGATATAGCAGATAAATAAAGTACGAGTAAGTAAAATGCGAGAGAAATAATTGCAGTGAGTGGCCCAATCCTTTTTAGCACAAAGGACAAGCCGGTTTGTTTACTTATAATGACCAAACGTTCTTGAGGACACACGGGAATTTAGTCTAGTGCTTTCGCTTCATATAGCTGATTAATCTTCATTGTTTTGATAAGTGTTGTGTGGGTGAACCTATGCTAATGCACCGCCCTTCCTAGGACTAATACATACTTGTGATTATACCCCTTGCAAGCATCCGCAACTACAAGAAAGTAATTAAGATAAATCTAACCACAGCCTTAAACTCTGAGATCCTGCTATCCCTCCTGCATCGATATACCAACGGGGGTTCAGGTTTCTGTCACTCCGGCAACCCCGCAATTGGCAAACGAATACAAGATGTATTCCCCTAGGCCCATAAATGTGAAGTGTCATGTAGTCGACGTTCACATGACACCACTAGAAGAATAACACCACAACTTAAATATCAAACCATTGAATATTACCCAACATAGTTCACTACTAACATTTAGACTTCACCCATGTCCTCAAGAACTAAACGAACTACTCACGAGACATCATATGGAACATAATCAGAGGTGATATGATGATGAATAACAATCTGAACATAAACCTTGGTTCAATGGTTTCACTCAATAGCATCAATAACAAGTAGTAATCAATACCGGGAGAGTTTCCCCTATCAAACAATCAAGATTCAACCCTAGATGTTACAGCGGTGACGAGGTGCAGCGGTGGAGATGGCGGTGATGATGATGAAGATGATGGTGATGATGATTCCAATGATGTCCAGCTCGATGACGGTGACGATGGCGTCGATTTCCCCCTTCGGGAGGGAATTTCCCCGGCAGATTTCAGCCTGCCGGAGAGCTCTTTTCTCTCTGGTGTTTTCCGCCCCGCAGAGGCGGCTGTGACTCTTCGCGACTATCCTCTGGAGCTTAGGTTTTCGGGACAAAGAAGTACGCGAAGGAGAGGCGACAGAAGGGGGCTGTGGGCCCCCTCCCCACAAGGCGGCGCGGCCAGGCCAGGGCCCGCGCCGGCCTATGGGGGGGGCCATGGCGGCCCTCCTCGGCTCCTCCTTTTGGCTAGCTCCGTCTTCTGGAAAATAAGATTTTCAGTGTAATTTCCGTCAATTGTTGATCTTCCGAAATATTGCATTCTGACGGTGCTTTTTCCAGCAGAATCCTGACTCCGGTGCGCGATTCTCCAATAATCATGAAACATGCAAAATAGATGAAATAACATAAGTATCATCTCTAAATATGAAATATATCAATGAATAACAGTAAATTATGATATAAAATAGTGATGCAAAATGGACGTATCAACTCCCCCAAGCTTAGACTTCGCTTGTCCCCAAGCGAAACTGAACTCGGTAAACAAGACCACATGTTTATGGAGTGAAGAGTCGATAAACCAAATGCGGACAAGAAGCATCATATTAATTCACACAAGACATTCTAGTGAACAACTTCCTCATATAATTCAACTTGAAACAAGTAGACGGTAATCACAAATAAAGGTGCATAAGAAATCATAATTGGTGATGGCAAACTTCGTTCTTGGTCAGAGAACAATTAACAGATTGTACTTATCTGTCGAGCAGCGCTCTTATGTTAAAGCTTATATGGCACAACTTGCATACTCAATCATAATAATCTCCTCATAATCATTGATAACTTTCAAAGCTATATTCATTCAGATAAAACTTGTACTAAACAAGGAAGAGTAAAAGGCATGATTAAGCAGATCACAATATAAATGGTTTGATCACAACAACTCAATTGCTTGCTTAAGATAGAGGGAAATAGGTTTACTGACTCAACATAAAGTGAAAGATAGGCCCTTCGCAGAGGGAAGCAGTGATTAAATCATGTGCTAGAGCTTTTCAAGTTTTGAAATCATATAAAGAGCATAAAAGTAAAGTTTTGAGAGGTGTTTGTTGTTGTCAACGAATGGTAGTGGACACTCTAACCCCCTTGCCAAACAGACTTCCAAAGAGCGGCTCCCATGAAGGACGTTATCTCTACCAGCAAGGTAGATCATCCCTCTTCTCTTTTGTTTACACATGTACTTTAGTTTTTTATTTATTTATGGGTGACACTCCTCCCAACCTTTTCTTTCTCAAGCCATGGCTAACCGAATCCTCGGGTGCCTTCTAACAATCTCATACCATGGAGGAGTGTCTATTTGCAAAATTAAGTTGCTTACTGATGAATCAGAGCAAAATATGTGAAGATAATTATTAATGAAAGTTAATTAATTGGGGGCTGGGAACCCCGCTGCCAGCTCTTATTGCAAAATTATTGGATAAGCGGATGTGCCACTAGTCCATTGGTGAAAGTCTGCCTAACAAGATTGAAAGATAAAACACCACATACTTCCTCATGAGCTATAAAACATTGACACAAATAAGGGATGATAACTTTGAATTGTTTAAAGGTAGCACATGAAGTATTTACTTGGATTGTTAGGGAAATACCACATAGTAGGTAGTTATGGTGGACACTGATGGCATAGGTTTTGGGTTAAGGTTTTTTTGCACGAGAAGCATTCCCTCCCAGTACAGGTCTTTGGCTAGCAAGGTTGATTAGCAAGCATAAGAGTTGAGGGAAACAAACAAATACACATGTGATAGAGACAATCATGCATCATCCTTGTAAGCACAAACAATTTTAACTTCAGAATAATAAGCTAAGAGCTAACAAGAAAGAAAGATAATGAAATAACACATCTACATGTATTTATCTTTTCTACTTAAACTCAAAGTGTTGTTGCTATTGACCAATGCTAAGTTTGCCAAAATCAAATAGATTTACTCAATGCCCCCAAAGTGATACCAATACTAACAACAAGATCAATCATATAGTAGAGATTGCAAACTAAAATAAGATGTGCAATATGTAAATGATAAGACTTCTCATTAATATTCCATAACGATAACTCACACTAATGGATACATATACAATGAACTAAAGGAGAGATACTTTCACACTGCAACCCATCTTATATGATAACTTCCCTACTCATGATATGACACTACTTGATAGTAAAAAGGTAAAAGATAGTGATGAAGTGATACCGCGGCACTCCCCCCAAGCTTGGAACAAACCAAGGGGGTGCCAATACCAATGATGAATTACTCCTTCGGCGGTGGTGGTGATGAATTCTTGATAAGCTTCCTAACAAGCTCCTTTAGCTCATCAATCTCATACATGAGGTTGCGGATCATCTCCGAATTGTGCTCGACGCGGTTAAGAAGTATATCCGAGGGCGAGTCCCAACTCTTAGAGTTGTTTCCCCACTCTTCAGCTTCAGGCTTCATCCTTCCTGCAGTGTTAGAACGATCTATATCCCAATTGCTAGGCAACACTACCTTGGGAATCCTTCCAATTTGACTATTATGAATTAGAGTGTGGAAGGGGTTGTAGGTGCCTGGAGGAGATGTCCTTGGAGCTAGGAAGTGATGTGGAACTTTTCCTCCGGTGCAAATTCTTGCGCTCTTCTTGGTACTGAAAGGGTTTTCCACCACCTCGATGCTTGCGACGGTGGCACGCGGGTATGCACGCGAGTCTTCCTCCACTTCTTCTTCATCTTCTTCCTTGACACTCTCATCCACCTCTTTCCACTCGGGATCTTGAATATCTTCCTCCGGAAGCCCCTTGCCCTTGTTGTTGGAGACCATGGTGCTTCTAGATCAAAAGCAGATCCTGGCAGAAAACAGCTCGAAACAAAACATGACGAGAAAATGATATACGGACCTCCAGGGGTCCGGGAGATTATATAGCAGAAATTTTCACGACGAAAGGAAAGTACCAAGTCGAACTAGAGTCGGAGAGGGACAACGAGGGGCCATCCTCATAGGGCGGCGTGGCCAGGATGGGGCCCGCGCCGGCCTATGGGGGCACGCCCTCGTGCGTCTTTTCCACTCCGTTTCGATCTCGTAATTTTTCATATTTTCCAAAAATAGCAAAAACATTGTTCGGAAAGTTAAACGCGGACTTTTTATTACCAGTACTGTTACATATTCAAAGTCGAACTCTGCAGAACTGTCAATTTGACCTTTAATGAAAGCTTCCGGAGTTACCACTCGAATAACATCAACATCTTCATTATAAGAATCTCCAGAAATATAATGCTTGAGTCTTTGTCCATTCACCACTTGTGTGGCATCTCCTTGCAGAGAACTAATTTTAATTGCTCCTGAACGATACACCTCCACAATGACATATGGTCCTTCCCATTTTGAGAGCAATTTCCCTGCAAAAAATCTGAGACGAGACCGATACAATAGGACTTTATCCCCAACATTAAATTCTCTTTTGATAATTCTTCTATCATGCCATTTCTTAACTTTCTCTTTAAAGAGTTTAGCATTTTCATAAGATTCACTTCTCCATTCATCTAGAGAACTCAATTGTAGCAATCTCTTCTTACCGGCAAGTTTAGGATCTTTATTTAGTTCTCTTATAGCCCAATAAGCTTTGTGCTCTAGTTCTAAAGGTAAATGACAAGCTTTCCCATAAACCATTTTATAAGGTGACATCCCCATAGGATTTTTATAAGCAGTTCTATAAGCCCATAGTGCTTCCTTCAATTTACTATCCCAATTCTTTCTAGATTTATTAACAGTCTTTTGCAAGATAGATTTAATCTCTCTATTTGTTAGTTCTACTTGCCCACTAGTTTGAGGATGATAAGCAGAAGCAGTCCTATGATTAATACCATATTTAGCAAGAGTTTTTCTAAAACCACCATGAATAAAATGAGAGCCTCCATCAGTCATAAGATATCTAGGAACTCCAAATCTAGGAAAAATAATATCTAAAAGCATTCTTAAAGAGGTCTCACCATCAGCATTTTTTGTGGGTATGGCTTCCACCCATTTAGTAACATAATCAACAGCAACAAGTATATGAGTGTTACCTTCTGAAGAAGGGAAAGGTCCCATGAAGTCAAATCCCCAACAATCGAATAGTTCAATAACAAGAGTATAATTCATAGGCATTTCATTGCATCTGGTTACCAACCCTTTGACATTCATCACAAGATAAAATAGCTTTCTTGCATCTTTAAAGAGAGTTGGCCAATAGAAACCCGATTGTAGAACCTTTTGCGCGGTTCTATCTCCGGCGTGATGTCCTCCATAAGCACTACCATGATATTTACTCAATATCTCTTGTTGTTCATATTCGGGAACCCATCTTCGCATAATACCATCCACTCCTTCTTTATATAAGTGTGGGTCATCCCAAAAATAATGCCTCAAGTCATAAAAGAATTTCCTCCTTTGCTGGGCTGAAAAGGTTGGAGGCAAATACTTGGAAACAATAAAGTTAGCATAATCAGCATACCAAGGACTGTCTCGCGAGCTCACCTTTATTACAGCCAATTGTTCATTTGGAAAACTATCATTAACAGGAACAGGATCATAAGCAATATTTTCCAATCTAGACAAATTATCAGCAACAGGATTATCAGCACCTTTCCTATCTATAATATGCAAATCAAATTCTTGCAAAAGAAGCACCCATCTAATGAGCCTTGGCTTAGCATCTTTCTTTTCCATAAGGTATCTAATTGCCGCATGATCAGTATGAATTGTAACTTTTGAATCAACAATATAAGGTCTAAACTTGTCACAAGCAAAAACCACAGCTAACAATTCTTTTTCAGTTGTAGCATAATTTCTTTGAGCAGCATCAAGAGTTTTACTAGCATAATGAATAACATTCAATTTTTTATCTATTCGCTGTCCAAGAACAGCACCTACAGCAAAATCACTAGCATCACACATAATTTCAAAAGGTAAATTCCAATCAGGAGGTTCAACTACAAGAGCAGTTGTTAAAGCTTTCTTTAAGGTTTCAAAAGCTTCCTTACAATCATCATCAAAAACAAAAGGTACATCTTTTTGAAGAAGATTAGTAAGAGGCTTTGAAATCTTAGAAAAGTCTTTAATAAATCTCCTATAAAACCCAGCATGACCAAGAACACTACGAATACCTTTAACATCCCTTGGATAGGGCATCTTCTCAATTGCTTCAACTTTAGCTCTATCAACTTCAATACCTCTCTCAGAAATTTTATGTCCCAATACAATTCCTTCATTACCATAAAGTGGCATTTCTCCCAATTAAGAACAAGGTTAGTTTCTTCACATCTCTGCAAAACTTTATCAAGGTTTCGCAAGCAATTATAAAAAGAATTCCCATAGACAGAAAAATCATCCATGAATACCTCCACAATCTTCTCACAAAAGCCATGAAAAATAGCAGACATGCATCTTTGAAAGGTAGCAGGAGCATTACATAAACCAAAAGGCATACACCTGTAAGCATAAGTTCCATAGGGACACGTGAAAGTGGTTTTCTCTTGATCTTTAGTTTTAACAGCAATTTGTGAAAACCCAGAATAACCATCAAGAAAGCAAAAATGAGTATTTTTAGACCCTTTCTAACATTTGATCAATAAAAGGTAAAGGGTAATGATCTTTCTTAGTAACTTTATTAACTTTTCGATAATCAATGCACATTATATACCCTACAACTACTCTTTGAGGGATGAGCTCATCATTATCATTAGGCACAACAGTTATTCCTCCTTTCTTAGGAACACAATGCACAGGACTAACCCATCTACTATCAGCAATAGGATATATAATACCAGCTTCAAGAAGTTTTAATACCTCATTTCTTACCACATCCTTCATCTTAGGAATTAGATGACGCTGATGTTCAACAACAGGCTTTGCATCATCTTCCATATTAATGGCATGTTGGCAAATAGAGGGAGAAATCCCCTTCAAGTCATCAAGAGTGTAGCCAATAGCTCCTCGGTGTTTCTTCAATATTTCCAATAACCTTTCTTCCTCAAACTCTGAAAGCTTAGAACTAATAATAGCAGGATATATTTTCTTATCATCAATATGAGCATACTTAAGATTATCAGGCAAAAGTTTTAAATCAAAAACAGGATCTTCCTTTGGTGGTGGTGTTGTACCTAGATCTTCAACCGGTAAATCATGTTTAAGAATAGGTTGACGAAGGAAAATTTCATCAAGCTCATTTCTTTCTTCCCTAAAGAGTTCACTCTCACTATCCTCCAAATGTTGCTGCAAAGGATTATTAGGAGCAAGAGCAATAGATGCACATTGTTCAACTCTAAAATCATTATTAGGTAAATCAGCTTTATAAGGAGTTTTGGCAAATTTAGAGAAATTAAACTCATAAGATTCACCAGTAAATTTAGTCTCAATTTTCTCCTTCTTGCAATCTATAACAGCTCCACAAGTATTCAGAAAGGGTCTACCAAAAATGATAGGACAAGACTTACTAGCAGCAGAACCAAGTACCAAAAAGTCAGCAGGATATTTAATCTTACCACATAGAACTTCCACATCTCGAACAATACCAATAGGAGAGATAGTTTCTCTATTAGCTAGCCGAATAACCACATCAATATCTTCAAGTTCACAAGAACCAATTTCATGCATGATCTCCGTGTAAAGCTCATAAGGAATAGCACTAATACTTGCACCAATGTCGCATAAACCATAATAACAATGATCACCAATTCTAACGGAAAGCATACGAACACTGGCTTTCCTAGACTTATTAGGATGTGAAACAATATTAGAAGCATCTTCGCAGAAAATAATATGACCATCTTCTACATTTTCAGTCACAATATCTTTAACTATTGCAATAGCAGGTTCAACCTTTATTTGCTCTTCAGGTTCTATAGGTTTCTTTGCACTTTTATTAACCGCACTATTTATAACAGAATACTCCTTCATTTTAGCAGGGAAAGGAATTTTTTCAATATAAGCTTCAGGAAGAATATGATCAATAGTTTCAATTACTGCACATTTATTTATAGATGAATCAATTTTGTCTTTATACGGTTCATGATACTTATCAAAATTCTTCCTAGGCAATTCAAAATGAGAGGCAAAAGCTTTATAAAAAATTGCAACGACTTGAGAATCAAGACCATAAGTAGCACTCATATTACAAAATTTATCAGTATCCATAAAAGTTTCAATTCATTCATAATCATAATTTATACCTGACTCTCTATCTTTGTTGTTCTCCCATCCTTCAGTATTCTCCTGAATCCGATCAAGAAGATCCCTTTTAAACTCTTCTTTGTTGCGTGTAAATGATCCAGAACAAGAAGTATCCAGCAAGGTTTTATCTTGAAAAGAAAGTCTTGCATAGAAATTATCAATAATGATATTACCAAGAAGCTCATGAATGGGGCATTTGAGCATTAAAGACTTCAATCTCCCCCATGCTTGGGCAATACTCTCTCCATCATGAGGCCAGAAATTATATATGTGGTTCTGGTCTTTGTGAATTTCACTTGGAGGATAGAATTTAGAATAAAATAGAGGCACAATATCCTTCAAATCAAGTATAGGGGGTGTATCGTAGTACTTTCGATAAATAAGAGTGTTGAACCCAACGAGGAGCAGAAGGCGTTGACAAGCAGTTTCGATGAAGGATTCACTGTAAATGCTCACAGACAAGTATTCATGGGGTTTTGATATAGCAGATAAATAAAGTACGAGTAAGTAAAATGCGAGAGAAATAATTGCAGCGAGTGGCCCAATCCTTTTTAGCACAAAGGACAAGCCGGTTTGTTTACTTATAATGACCAAACGTTCTTGAGGACACACGGGAATTTAGTCTAGTGCTTTCGCTTCATATAGCTGATTAATCTTCATTGTTTTGATAAGTGTTGTGTGGGTGAACCTATGCTAATGCACCGCCCTTCCTAGGACTAATACATACTTGTGATTATATGTGACGCCCCGAAACCGGTGTCATGAGGATCCCAGCGAACCCGCCGAAATCCGCACGATATCGATCCAGAGACGTCCTCCGACACGATGTGCGCGACGAATCACACACGTGATGCCAGAGGAATTAACACGAGCGGTAACATTACAACAGGATTACAATAGAGCCCACAAGATACATATATTACAACAACGACTCCAACGAGTCAAGATACAAATATACAATACAAAGATCCAAATCATACAGAAGATCGAATACGTCCGAGTACGAACAAGATACAAATTGGACTAAGAGTCCTGAAGATAACCAGTGGCGTCCATAACCCTGCCCAGGCCAAGCCGGAAGGGTAACCTTGCTAACGTCATCTTCATCGAACATATCTTCATACCTGCCCGGTTATATCCCGTAGAAGCAGCAATAAGTACGGGTTCGTACTTAACAAGACTTCAAGACGTATAAGCATTCGTCAACCAGTCGTCCTTTGTACTTGAGGCACGCAGGGGACTTAGAGGACGCAAGAGGAACGTCATAGGCAATATGGTGGAGTTAAGCGGCAGCGCAAGCACTAAAAACCTATAGAGACACTCTACAACATTCGTCTAATCAGAGAAGGTGAGAGAGCGCATAAGGTAACATATAAAATACTACACAAACATAACCCAGCCGATTACACATATCCCCTCCAACAATTGCGAAGAGGCAATGTAAAAGGCACTCAACGGTGGACAAGTTTTATTGGGTAACGGTTGTAGTAAGGCTATATTACTACGCAAGTTATTATCAGATTATTAGCAACAAGATAACGGTGTAAGTTGTTCTATGATCAAGCTATACAATTCCAAGTCATCCATAACCGCGGACACGGCTTATCGATAAGATGTACACCCTGCAGGGGTTGCCCAAATGTAACCATACGCATGCTCGACCCGCTTCTTACAGGCGATGTCTCACAACAAGACCGTTCCCAGTTCAACAAGAAAGTCTAGGGGGGCCACCCAACTAAGCTACCCGTGACGAAGTTCGGCCGTACTCCGAGACGGACCCAGAGGTTGCGTAGGCGTCTAGGCGGGCACTAACGGCCAAGCACTAGATAAGTCGTCTAGCAATTATGCAGTGCAGTACAGAAATAAACCACCCGAAGGCAACAGGAAGTAAACACCCGAAGGCAACAGTAATAAATATGCGTGCACCAAATAAAACCAAGGTTGTGGCCCCCTTTTCAACTAACTTGAGAAAAGGTAATGGGTGAGGGGGGTCCCAGTGAATCCCCACGCATGGGTAGAGCGCTCAATCTCGGAACAGATAACAAGAACTCGGGTCCTAGGGGACATTAGCAAGTCAAAGTTCCGATGCTTTCGCAAAGGGGCTCACAGATGCCTCTGCTTACAATTTTAGTTGTTAACAAATAAGTAAAGCACGTGAATCTCCAACAGCTGATATAGCATGTGATAACCTCCCAACAACCCAACATATCCCGATAAGATAACAACAACGGTAACGAGATAAAACAGCACTAGCATGCACTACGACTCGCAAGGCAAACCCGATAACCAAACAATAGCTGTAGGAGGTGATGGTGGCAATATGAGCTGCTTGAGGTAACAAGTGGAAGGGACACGTGACAAGAACGCAACTTAAGGATAGCATGAGGGAGAAGGCAAAATAAAATAGGTGAGCGACTCCTGCAGGGACAGGAGTATAAGGGAAAATGCTTGCCTGTTAAAGCTTGCCGAGGGACATCCGAAGAACTTGGCGTATCTCACCACACCACTTCGTGATCCTATCTGGGAAGAAGCAAATGCTGGACAAACAATGTATGCAAGTCTTACAACTACGGATAAAGAAGATCCAGCATGTTCATGATGGTATGCATGACATGGCATAGATGGTGCAATGCATCTTATCCAATTTAATCGGAGTCGGAACCCCGGACAAACAAATTAGGTTGGAGTTGCATTTTATACCGGCAAAGTTAAGTGTTGATTAGCATGGCAGTAGCATGGCAAGGGTGAGCTACTTCAATATTAAACGGAGCGGGGAAAACCATAGTCGGTATCCGAAATACTCCGCATATATGTTAGGTGAACATGCACGACTATCAACGCGCGACATGATGCGTGATGCAAACAGATGAATGGATGGCATATTAATGTTCCTCATGTTTTTCTGATCAATTTTCATATAGAAAACATTTTCATATGAATTACCATTTAAAAGTTATTAACAGATTGGTATTTGCTATTTAAAAAGTAATTAAACAGATTTTATTTAAATGGAAAGGGCCCAGAAATAATTTTCGTAAAGGGGTAAGGACCCCGGGTTGTTTGGTTAAAGATCCAAGGGGTTCTCCTTAAAACGTACAGGGGCAGGGGCTGCGGGTTGAGAGAGGAAAACAGACAGGGGTCTAGATGCAAAGAGGGGGAGATCTGGATCTGGGACAAGATTTCTCACCCAGGGGTTAGGTAGCCTCAGACGCTGACATGCGGGCCCGCTGCCACATCGGCTGCCCACGTGGCAAACCTTGGCCGACGCGGGATGCCGCTCGCGTTCTTGGCAGGGGCGGTGACCACCGATGGCGTCGCGCGCGTGGATGGTAGAGGGCGCGCGAGGATGCAGAGCTGGGCGTGTTGGGAGCGCCTCGTCGGCGCGGAGCGAGGAGAAGGCGGCGCCAACGCCGGGGTTCATCGGAAGAGGCCGGCGGCGAGCATCTGCGAGGTACGGGCGGCGGTGGTCATCAAGGAGGGCGAGTCAGGGGAGGAGGAAGGCGACCGAGGGGGCCAGGGGTTCGAGTACTTCACCGTGAGGGTTGAGGAGAGGTCGCTGGCGCCGGAGAATGGCCGGAGTTCGTCGTATTTGAAGAAAATCGCCGCCGGGTAGGAGAGGGGAACGGAGAAAAATTTGGCGATTGGAGAGGCCACGGCTCGATTCTCTTGGGGAGGAAAACGAGGAGGACGGGGCGCATCTGGTGGTGGTGTTGGCTCGTCGAGGGGACGTCCGGAGCGACGACGCCATGGTGGAGTTCAAGGTGGCGCTCTCGGGCTTCACAGAGAAAAGAAAGGAGGGGAAAAAGGAGGTGGCGGCGCGAGGAGGGAAAGAGGAGGGCGGCTAGGGTTTCGCGAGGAGCTCGTGGTGGCTTTAAGTGAGGGGAGCAGGTGGTGGAGGCGAGGGGGAGGACCACGGCCACGGTGGGGGTCATGCTTCTCTCGTGCTCGTGCCAGGAAGATGACAACGACGCGAAGATCTTTTCACTGAAGGGGTACGGGCCAGGGAGGAGGCAAGGTGGGCTGGGCCTTGCTAGGCTGCTCGGGCCAGGAGGAAGAGAAGAGGTGGGTCGGGCCGCCGGGGGTGGAGAGAAGGGCTAGGAAAGATGAGAGGAATCCTGGAAGGGGTTAGGGGTTTTTGTTTTATTTTCAAACCTTTTCTCTTTTTATGATAAAAAAATGTTTTAAAACATTTGGAAGCAAACCAAATTTCAAACTTGTTTTAAAAAGAAACATTTGAAAATAGTTTTACTTATCATATAGTTTTGTAGTTTGGGGTTGGAGGAACAAGGAAAGATAAGGGTGGTTTTAATATAAAAACCCATCCGAGAGGCAAACCGAAATAGTTTTTATTTGAAAATAATTTTTATTTGACAAAAACTTGTGGTGATATGATGCATGATGACATGATGATGCATAAAACGAAAAGAACAGACAAATCTAATAGGGGTATATCCAGGGCCGTTACAATCGACACCACTAACAAGGAACCTCGCCCCGAGGTTCCACCTCAAGGTACGGGGGAGAGAGGTGAACTATCGGATCTTCTGGCGACGTGTCGATCTTCTCGACACCACTAACAAGAAGTCGTTGTTCCGCTGTTGATGATGCACTTCAGTCGGGATCCTCCGAAGATCAGACCTAATAGGTGAGGGCAAAGATCGTCCAACCCGCGTAGGAACCTAAAACTCGGAAAACACAGATAAGAGAGAAGACTCAAAACTCGCATAGGTAAGAGGAGAAAAGAATATAGGCAAGGAGAAAAAATCAGAGCCAATCAGATCTATCCAACGAGTTTTAGAAAATAGGTTTTTACAGTAGACACAACAACGTTCGTTGGCAAGGTTATCCTACAGGCTGGACTAGTGGGATACCGTCAACCTGAGGCTCTGATACCAACTTGTGACGCCCCGAAACCGGTGTCATGAGGATCCCAGCGAACCCGCCGAAATCCGCACGATATCGATCCAGAGACGCCCTCCGACACGACGTGCGCGACGAATCACACACGTGATGCCAGAGGAATTAACACGAGTGGTAACATTACAACAGGATTACAATAGAGCCCACAAGATACATATATTACAACAACGACTCCAACGAGTCAAGATACAAATATACAATACAAAGATCCAAATCATACAGAAGATCGAATACGTCCGAGTACGGACAAGATACAAATTGGACTAAGAGTCCTGAAGATAACCAGTGGCGTCCATAACCCTGCACAGGCCAAGCCGGAAGGGTAACCTTGCTAACATCATCTTCATCGAACATATCTTCATACCTGCCCGGTTATATCCCGTAGAAGCAGCAATAAGTACGGGTTCGTACTTATCAAGACTTCAAGACGTATGAGCATTCATCAACCAGTCATCCTTTGTACTTGAGGCACGCAGGGGACTTAGAGGACGCAAGAGGAACGTCATAGGCAATATGGTGGAGTTAAGCGGCAGCGCAAGCACTAAAAACCTATAGAGACACTCTACAACATTCGTCTAATTAGAGAAGGTGAGAGAGCGCATAAGGTAACATATAAAATACTACACAAACATAACCCATCCGATTACACATATCCCCTCCAACAATTGCGAAGAGGCAATGTAAAAGGCACTCAACGGTGGACAAGTTTTATTGGGTAACGGTTGTAGTAAGGCTATATTACTACGCAAGTTATTATCAGATTATTAGCAACAAGATAACGGTGTAAGTTGTTCTATGATCAAGCTATACAATTCCAAGTCGTCCATAACCGCGGACACGGCTTATCGATAAGATGTACACCCTGCAGGGGTTGCCCAAATGTAACCATACGCATGCTCGACCCGCTTCTTACAGGCGATGTCTCACAACAAGACCGTTCCCAGTTCAACAAGAAAGTCTAGGGGGGCCACCCAACTAAGCTACCCGTGACGAAGTTCGGCCGTACTCCGAGACGGACCCAGAGGTTGCGTAGGCGTCTAGGCGGGCACTAACGGCTAAGCACTAGATAAGTCGTCTAGCAATTATGCAGTGCAGTACAGAAATAAACCACCCGAAGGCAACAGGAAGTAAACACCCGAAGGCAACAGTAATAAATATGCGTGCACCAAATAAAACCAAGGTTGTGGCCCCCTTTTCAACTAACTTGAGAAAAGGTAATGGGTGAGGGGAGTCTCAGTGAATCCCCACGCATGGGTAGAGCGCTCAATATCGGAACAGATAAGAAGAACTCGGGTCCTAGGGGACATTAGCAAGTCAAAGTTCCGATGCTTTCGCAAAGGGGCTCACAGATGCCTCTGCATACAATTTTAGTTGTTAACAAATAAGTAAAGCATGTGAATCTCCAACAGCTGATATAGCATGTGATAACCTCCCAACAACCCAACATATCCCGATAAGATAACAACAATGGTAATGAGATAAAACAGCACTAGCATGCACTACGACTCGCAAGGCAGACCCGATAACCAAACAATAGTTGTAGGAGGTGATGGTGGCAATATGGGCTGCTTGAGGTAACAAGTGGAAGGGACACGTGACAAGAACGCAACTTAAGGATAGCATGAGGGAGAAGGCAAAATAAAATAGGTGAGCGACTCCTACAGGGACAGGAGTATAAGGGAAAATGCTTGCCTGTTAAAGCTTGCCGAGGGACATCCGAAGAACTTGGCGTATCTCACCACACCACTTCGTGATCCTATCCGGGAAGAAGCAAATGCTGGACAAACAACGTATGCAAGTCTTACAACTACGGATAAAGAAGATCCAGCATGTTCATGATGGTATGCATGACATGGCATAGATGGTGCAATGCATCTTATCCAATTTAATCGGAGTCGGAACCCCGGACAAACAAATTAGGTTGGAGTTGCATTTTATACCGGCAAAGTTAAGTGTTGATTAGCATGGCAGTAGCATGGCAAGGGTGAGCTACTTCAATATTAAACGGAGCGGGGAAAACCATAGTCGGTATCCGAAATACTCCACATATATGTTAGGTGAACATGCACGACTATCAACGCGCGACATGATGCGAGATGCAAACATATGAATGGATGGCATATTAATGTTCCTCATGTTTTTCTGATCAATTTTCATATAGAAAACATTTTCATATGAATTACCATTTAAAAGTTATTAACAGATTGGTATTTGCTATTTAAAAAGTAATTAAACAGATTTTATTTAAATGGAAAGGGCCCAGAAATAATTTTCGTAAAGGGGTAAGGACCCCGGGTTGTTTTGTTAAAGATCCAAGGGGTTTTCCTTAAAACGTACAGGGGCAGGGGCTGCGGGTTGAGAGAGGAAAACAGACAGGGGTCTAGATGCAAAGAGGGGGAGATCTGGATCAGGGACAAGATTTCTCACCCAGGGGTTAGGTAGCCTCAGACGCTGACATACGGGCCCGCTGCCACGTCGGCTGCCCACGTGGCAAACCTTGGCCGACGCGGGATGCCGCTCGCGTTCTTGGCAGGGGCGGTGACCACCGACGGCGTCGCGCGCGTGGATGGTAGAGGGCGCGCGAGGATGCAGAGCTGGGCGCGTTGGGAGCGCCTCGTCGGCGCGGAGCGAGGAGAAGGCGGCGCCAACGCCGGGGTTCATCGGAAGAGGCCGGCAGCGAGCATCTGCGAGGTACGGGCGGCGGTGGTCATCAAGGAGGGCGAGTCAGGGGAGGAGGAAGGCGACCGAGGGGGCCAGGGGTTCGAGTACTTCACCGTGAGGGTTGAGTAGAGGTCGCTGGCGCCGGAGAATGGCCGGAGCTCGTCGTATTTGAAGAAAATCGCCGCTGGGTAGGAGAGGGGAACGGAGAAAAATTGGGCGATTGGAGAGGCCACGGCTCGATTCTCTTGGGGAGGAAAACGAGGAGGACGGGGCGCATCTGGTGGTGGTGTTGGCTCATCGAGGGGACGACCGGAGCGACGACGCCATGGTGGAGTTCGACGGTGGCGCACTCGGGCTTCACAGAGAAAAGAAAGGAGGGGAAAAGGAGGTGGCGACGCGAGGAGGGAAAGAGGAGGGCGGCTAGGGTTTCGCGAGGAGCTCGTGGTGGCTTTAAGTGAGGGGAGCAGGTGGTGGAGGCGAGGGGGAGGACCACGGCCACGGTGGGGTCACGCTTCTCTCGTGCTCGTGCCAGGAAGATGACAACGACGCGAAGATCTTTTCACTGAAGGGGTACGGGCCAGGGAGGAGGCAAGGTGGGCTGGGCCTTGCTAGGCTGCTCGGGCCAGGAGGAAGAGAAGAGGTGGGTCGGGCCGCCGGGGGTGGAGAGAAGGGCCAGGAAAGAGGAGAGGAATCCTGGAAGGGGTTAGGGGGTTTTGTTTTATTTTCAAACCTTTTCTCTTTTTATGATAAAAAACTGTTTTAAAACATTTGGAAGCAAACCAAATTTCAAACTTGTTTTAAAAAGAAACATTTGAAAATAGTTTTACTTATCATATAGTTTTGTAGTTTGGGGTTGGAGGAACAAGGAAAGATAAGGGTGGTTTTAATATAAAAACCCATCCGAGAGGCAAACCGAAATAGTTTTTATTTGAAAATAATTTTTATTTGACAAAAACTTGTGGTGATATGATGCATGATGACATGATGATGCATAAAACGAAAAGAACAGACAAATCTAATAGGGGTATATCTGGGGCCGTTACAATCGACACCACTAACAAGGAACCTCGCCCCGAGGTTCCACCTCAAGGTACGGGGGAGAGAGGTGAACTATCGGATCTTCTGGCGACGTGTCGATCTTCTCGACACCACTAACAAGAAGTCATTGTTCCGCTGTTGATGATGCACTTCAGTCGGGATCATCCGAAGATCAGACCTAATAGGTGAGGGCAAAGATCGTCCAACCCGCGTAGGAACCTAAAACTCGGAAAACACAGATAAGAGAGAAGACTCAAAACTCGCATAGGTAAGAGGAGAAAAGAATATAGGTAAGGAGAAAAAATCAGAGCTAATCAGATCTATCCAACGAGTTTTAGAAAATAGGTTTTTACAGTAGACACAACAACGTCCGTTGGCAAGGTTATCCTACAGGCTGGACTAGTGGGATACCGTCAACCTGAGGCTCTGATACCAACTTGTGACGCCCCGAAGCCGGTGTCATGAGGATCCCAGCGAACCCGCCGAAATCCGCACGATATCGATCCAGAGACGCCCTCCGACACGACTGATGACCCACAAGTATAGGGGATCGCAACAGTCTTCGAGGGAAGTAAAACCCAATTTATTGATTCGACACAAGGGGAGACAAAGAACACTTGGAAGCCTTAACAGCGGAGTTGTCAATTCAGCTGCACCTGGAAACAAACTTGCTCGCAAGAGTTTATCAGTAGTAACAGTTTTATAGCGATGCGATAGTGAAATAACAGCAGCGAGTAACAGAGACAGCGAGTGATTTTAGTAAACAGCAGGATTAAAATACTGTAGGCACGGGGACGGATGACGGGCGTTGCATGGATGAGAGAAACTCATGTAACAATCATAGCAGGGCATTTGCAGATAATAATAAAATGGTGTCCAAGTACAAAGCAATCAATAGGCATGTGTTCCATATATAGTCGTGCGTGCTCGCAATGAGAAACTTGCACAACATCTTTTGTCCTACCAGCCGGTGGCAGCCGGGCCTCAAGGGAAACTACTGGATATTAAGGTACTCCTTTTAATAGAGTACCGGAGCAAAGCATTAACACTCCGTGAACACATGTGATCCTCACATCGCTACCATTCCCTCCGGTTGTCCCGATTTCTGTCACTTCGGGGCCATCGGTTCCGGACAGCGACATGTGTATACAACTTATAGGTAAGACCATAAACAATGAATATCATGATGAAACAATAACATGTTCAGATCTGAGATCATGGCACTCGGGCCCTAGTGACAAGCATTAAGCATAACAAGTTGCAACAATATCATCAAAGTACCAATTACGGACACTAGGCACTATGCCCTAACAATCTTATGCTATTACATGACCAATCTCATCCAATCCCTACCATCCCCTTCGGCCTACAGCGGGGGAATTACTCACACATGGATGGGGGAAACATGGCTGGTTGATGGAGAGGCGTTGGCGGTGATGATGGCGATGATCTCCTCCAATTCCCCGTCCCGGCGGAGTGCCAGAACGGAGACTTCTGGCTCCCGCGACGGAGTTTCGCGATGTGGCGGCGTTCTGGAGGGTTTCTGGCGACTTCGACTTCTCCCCGTGCGTTTTTAGGTCGAGGCCGATAAATAGTCCGAAGGAGGGCGTCGGAGGCCGGCCGAGGGGGCCACACCACAGGGCCGCGCGGGCCCCCCTGGGCCACGCCGCCCTATGGTGTGGGGCCCTCGGGCCTCCACCTGACTTCTCCTTCTGGCTCCGTTAGTTTCCTGAGAAAATAGGGCCTTCTGCATAAATTCCGAGGATTTTCCCGAAAGTTGGATTTCTGCACAAAAACGAGACACCAGAGCAGTTCTGCTGAAAACAGCGTTAGTCCGTGTTAGTTGCATCCAAAATACACAAATTAGAGGCAAAACAATAGCAAAAGTGTTCGGGAAAGTAGATACGTTTTGGACGTATCAACTCCCCCCAAGCTTAGCTTATTGCTTGTCCTCAAGCAATTCAGTTAACAACTGAGCGATAAAAGAACTTTCACGAACACATTTGCTCATATGATGTATATATTCTCATGCAATGGCTAATACTTAAGCAGTTCATAATGAGATACATGCAAATAAGATCATCTAACAGCTATGTCAATCATGGAGAGGTACCAACAATTAATAAGAAGCATCATGAATCATGTATATAAGCAAGATTGCAATGTTCATAAGAGAGTATGATAAAGTGGTATCTCGCTTGCCTGTATTTGATTGGCAAAACATAAATGCCCGGGCACCTCTGGAGTTCATAGAAAGACTAGAAGTAGTGATTGTCAAAAGATAAATGCATCAAAGTTATACCACAATCAATCATATTTTGAGACAAGCATATTATACTAAGAATGACAGTTGTGCTCTCAAGATAGTGCTCAAAGAAATAATGGAGACACAACATAAAAGTAAAAGAATGACCCTTCGCAGAGGGAAGCAAGGATTAACATGCGCTAGAGCTTTTTATTTTTATAAAGACAGGAGTAAAATTATTTTGAGAGGTGTTTGTTGTTGTCAACGAATGGTAATGGGTACACTAACTACCTCGCCAACCGGACTTTCAAGAGCGGCTCCCATGAATTATTGCATATTTATTTGGCACTCCTTCCAACCTTTCTTGCACAAACCATGGCTAACCGAATCCTCGGGTGCCTGCCAACAATCTCATACCATGAAGGAGTGCCTTTTTATTTTAGTTTTATTATGATGATGACACTCCCCCCAACCTTTGCTTACACAAGCCATGGCTAACCGAATCCTTCGGGTGCCGTCCAACAATCACAAACCATGGAGGAGTGTCTATTTAAGTTAATTAATTCGGGACTGGGAATCCCATTGCCAGCTCTTTTTGCAAAATTATTGGATAAGCGGATGTGCCACTAGTCCATATGAGAGTCCGTCAAAAGTAAATGACAAGGTTGAAAGCTAAACACCACATACTTCCTCATGAGCTATGAAACATAAACACAAATTAAGAAACATTTTGAAGGTTTTAAAGGTAGCGCATGAGAATTTACTTGGAATGGTTTGAAATGCCATGCATAGGTATTTATGGTGGACACTCTGGAATAACTTGGTTTTCAGGTGTTTGGAAGCACGAGCAGCGTTCCCGCTCAGTACAAGTGAAGGCTAGCAATAGACTAGGGAGCGACAAATCAAGAGAGCAAAGAATCGTCATAATCATGCTTGCGGCAAAATAAATTAACGGAGGCATAAAAGTGATACAAGAACTCTGAAGCAATATAGATCATCGAGGCTTAATTGACTTTTGTTCAGTCATATGCATGCGTGAGCATGTGCCAAGTCGATATAAATGAATTATTCAGAGGAGGATACCACAATGCCATACTTACTTATGAATAAAACAATGCAAACAAACATACATGACATGCTACTCATATTAATAAATTGGAGCTAAACATGAGAGATCATGAACTACTAGACTTTCTCAAATAACATATACCTCACATGAACCAACTAAGCATGCTCACATGGATGAGTATATGTACAAAAATGAAAACAAATAGGGTTCATACCAGCCTCTCACCACAATCCAATTGTCGTAGATCGTCATTATTGCCTTTTCACTTGTGTAGCTTGGATAATATGAAATGAAAACCACGCTCCAGCCACCGAAGACCATTGAACTCATAAAGAACTTTACAAACCAAAGAAGAACAGCAAATATTTTTGGTGTTTTCGAATTTGAGAACAAGAACAAAAGGAAACAAACAAACAAAGCAAAATCTTTTTGGGTTTTCTTATAGCAAACTGGCAATAGCAAATAAAGCGAAACAAATGCAAGAAACCAAAGCAAACAAATGGTGAAGAGAAATAACAGAAATATTTTTGGTCTTTTTGTGTTTTGGGAAGGAAACAAAGCAAGAACAAGAAATAGCAAACTAAAAGAAACACAGAAAAGCGAGATGGCAGAAATCTGCCAAAACCTGACAGCAGTACAGAAATCGATTTTTACAAAAATCTTACGTTGCTCAGCTCGAAAAGTGTTCAACTAATAAAAGTTAGATAACAACCTGGGGAACCTGAACAAAAATTGGCAGCTCAAAATGACGCTCTGGCTATTTTTGAGAATTTTTACGGTAACGTTCCAGAATCTGTTTTCAGGCAGCACTTCCCCAAATATTATCTTCTTCTCATTAGAAAACCACTCAAACGAACAAAACAAGTATGCACAAGTATCCAGCAACCATAATATGCAAAGAATGAGTGATGCCGGTATACCTCCCCCCAAGCTTAGGCTTTTGGCCTAAGTGGAGTTCAACCCCAACGAGGGTCGTTGTTCCTCGCCGGTGGGTAGTCCATGGAGTAGTCATAGTAAAGTTCCTGTGCAGAAGAAAAGCGTGGAGGCTCCGCATATCCACCATGTTGATGCGAGGAACTTGCTGCATCGGATGATGAATCGAGGTGCTCCTCGACCTCTATGTCGTCTCTTGCATGATGGCCTCCTCTCTCTATGTGTGCATCCAGTGCACCTTCTGTGACCGACCAATCTCCCCTGGAATCAAGGTTAGACAGAACAGGCGCAGGCAATCTTACTAATTTCTCAGTTTTCTTAGTTATTCTCCAGAATTTCTTATAAAATATCATCTTGTAATACAGGTTACCCAAGTTGGAGGAATCAGAAACAAATTCATGTTTAATCATAGAGGCTAGGTCAAGTTTTTCTATGGGGAATGGAATATCAAAATGATGAGGTTCTACATTATGAAAAGATAGTAAACGAGAGGCGATGAGACCTCCACAAATTCCACCTTTCTCACGGTTAGTAGCAAGTCTATAGGCTATCAATGCCCCCAAATTATAAGTCCTACTATTTTGCAGTGCCGCAGCTAGAAAAGCCAAATCCGGGATAGAAAGTTTACCACCAATCCTTTTAGCAAGAACGCATTTGGTAATAAAATAGGCAAAGTAGCGGATAGCCGGGAGCTGAATACTAGTGATTTTACCACTATCACCTGAGAAACTCCTTCCATCGCAAATCATCTTGTAGAGATCCGAGAGTTCTTGCGGCGATCCCCTTATCTTCTCGCATGACCCCCATTGCGGTATTCTAATTGCTGCACAAAAAGCACTAAATGGCAAGTTGACAGCTTTATTGTAAATTTTATACTGGACCGTGGGGTTAGATCGCGACCAATTGAACTTGAAGTCCTGCACAAAAGACATAGTTAATTTTACATATTGTCTTGGCTCTCCTTCA
The DNA here is from genome assembly GCF_019359855.2 of Lolium perenne. Lineage (NCBI taxonomy): Eukaryota > Viridiplantae > Streptophyta > Magnoliopsida > Poales > Poaceae > Lolium > Lolium perenne. The sequence goes on along the minus strand of NC_067250.2, from coordinate 120,399,075 downwards.
ACAAAGTCACTCAGCCCTGCACGAGAAATTAGAGTTTGAACATCTTCAAATATCCCCGCGCTTCTCATGAAATCCGTGCACGGGTAGTAAGAGGGGTATACTCCCTCTTCACGATTGACTATCATAACTTGTTGGACTTCCAATTCTTGCTGGTTCAAGTGATATCTATTCCACTCCATTTTCTGAAATTTCAACAAACAATATAAAAATTTGATTTGGTGACATATCATTGAGGGAAACTACCATAGGAACTTGCTAGAGTACTAATCATGCATCAAAATTAGTTTCTACCACTTAGAACAAGCATGCAAGCTCACTAAACATGTTACCTACAGCAGCAAAATATTCCAGATATACTCAACCAATCAAAATCCTACTTGGATGGGTGAAGGAGTCACATACCGAAGAGCAAATGTGCCAAATTTCAGACAGAAATCTGGGCTGAGCAAAGAGATCGAGAAATCTGGAGCTCTGGAGCAAAAACGCGAGTGAGAGGAACTTGGTACGAATTTTTTCGGGAGAGAGACTGTTCTGGGAGAAAGAGATGACAAAGTGGGGCAAAGGGGGGCCCACACCACATGGTGGCGCGGCCACCTTCTTGGCCGCGCCGGCCTGTGGTTTGGCGCCCTCTGGTGCCCCACAGGTCATCCTCTGGTGCTCCCAGGTGCCTCGTCGAAAAATAGGACCAACGGTATAATTTTTGTGAATTTTTGAAAACTTTGAAAAACGCACATTTCTGGGTATTTAGTTTATTATTACTGGCCAGGAAAAATTTTGAAATCTTCAAATAACTAAGGAACTTTGCAAATTAAAAATGCTACAGCAACTAGAGCAAGTGGAGGAAGAAAGAGATGTTGTTTACCCTCTCTATGCATGTAAAAGGTATTTGTTAACAAGGTTGATCAAGTCTTGCCACCAAATAAATTTTACATATCATAAGAAGAAATAAACCTCAAATCAATCATGTTACCTTGAATTGTATTGATATGGATCCAATCACGAGAGTTTGATATTCTTCCTTAGGCTCATATATAGGACAATCAATAGTTCCCACTTTGATAGTTCTCACATTAGAAATAGTATTAACTCCACACGCTTTCTCAATCCTCTTGGGAAAATACACGGTATGCTCCCTATCATCAACATTGAAAGTAACCTTTCCTTTGTTGCAATCAATAATAGCCCCTGCGGTGTTAAGAAAAGGTCTCCCAAGAATAATAGACATATTATCATCTTCCGGCATTTCCAACACAACAAAATCAGTTAATATCAAGCAGTTAGTAGTAACTTGAACAGGAACATTCTCACATATACCAACAGGAATAGCAGTAGATTTATCAGCCATTTGCAAAGATATATCAGTAGGTATCAACTTATCTAAGTAAAGTCTCTTATAAAGAGAAAAAGGCATAACACTAACACCGGCTCCCAAGTCACATAGAGCAGTTTTAACATAATTATTTTTGATAGAACAAGGAATAGTAGGTATACCTGGGTCGCCCAACTTCTTTGGTATTTTGCCATTGAAAGAGTAATTAGCAAGCATAGTGGAAATTTCCTCATTGGGGATTTTCCTTTTGTTAGTAACAATATCTTTCATATACTTTGAATAAGGAGGCAATTTAATGGCATCAGTCAAAGGGATTTGCAAGAATAAAGGTTTCATCCAATCGCAAAATTTATTATAGTGTTCTTCTTCCTTTGATTTTAGTTTCTTAGCAGGAAAAGGCATTTGCTTTTGCACCCAAGGTTCTCTTTCATTACCATGTTTCTCAGCAATAAAGTCTTCTTTAGTATACTTTTTATTTTTAGCATGCTTTTCAGGTTCTTCTTCAACCTCTTCTTTATCAGGAGTATCATTCTTATCATTATCTTTATCATTATCATGTTCATTACCACTTTCAGTTTCAGCATCAGAAATAGAAATACTATTAGGATCATTAACAGGTTCAGAGGATTCTACAACATTTTTATGTTTCTTCTTCTTTTTCTTCCTAGAATGAGCACTAGGTTCAATGCGTTGAGAATCTTGTTCAATTCTTTTGGGATGCCCTTCAGGATATAGAGGATCCTGGGTAGAGACACCACCTCTAGTTGTTACTTCATAAGCATGTTTCTCTTTAGAATTATTCCCTAACAAGTCATTTTGCACTTTAGTGAGTTGATCAATTTGAGTTTGAATCATATGAAAATGTTTAACAAGCATCTTAACATCATTGGAGGTTCTCTCCACAATATCATGCAATTCACTAATAGCTCGAGAATTTTCCATTAAATGATTCTCTACTCTCATATTAAAATTTTCTTGCTTAACAATATAATTATCAAACTCATCTAAGCATTGTGCAGGAGGTTTCGAATACGGAATATCTTCCCTAGTAAAGCATTGAAGGGAGTTTACCTCAATCATGGATGAAGGGGGAATTATCTCACATATATCTTCTATAGGAGGTAGATTCTTCACATCTTCAGATTTAATACCTTTCTCCTTGAGAGACTTCTTGGCTTCCCTCATATCTTCATCATTCAATTTAATCATACCCCTCTTCTTCAATATTGGCGTTGGAGTTGGTTCAGGCGTAGTCCAATCATCATGATTCCGGCTTATTTTAGCCAATAATTCTTCAGCGTCATCCGGAGTTCTTTTCCTGAAAACACAACCAGCACAACTATCCAGGTATGCCCTAGACTCAATGGTTAGTCCACTATAAAATATATCAAGCAAATCATGCTTTTCCAAATCATGCTCAGGCCGAGCTCTAATAAGAGAGCAGAATCTCGCCCAAGCCTCAGGCAATTTCTCTTCATCTCCCTGATCAAAATTATAAATTCTCTGCAAAGCAATATGTTGAGCACTAGCAGGAAAGTATTTGCGGAAGAAAACATCAAGCAATTCTTTCGGACTTTTAATAGAATTAGGTGGCAAATTATTATACCAAGTTTTAGCGTCATCCTTTAATGAGAATGGAAAAATTTTAGCAACAAAGTAAGTACGCATCTTGACATCATCAGAAAACAAGCTACTTAGAGTAGATAATTCAGTCATGTGTTCAACAGCACTTTCTTTTTCAGTACCACAAAAGGGTGTTTTCTCAACAATAGCTATATGAGATAAATCAAGAGAAAAATCATAATCTTTATCCCTAATGTTTATAGGAGATGTGGCAAATTTAGGATCAGGAGACAGTTTATATCTAACAGCATGTTCTGCAAGCAACTTTTTAATTTTTCTTGCATCAGTAGTAGCATTGCATTTTTCAATAAAATCATCATTAAGCTCCACATAATCTTCATCAGGATCATCACTAAAATAATCAAGTTCAGGTGAACTAACAGGTGTAGTAGCATTAGGAGTTTCAGTATTTTCAATTTGTCTAGACCTAGCAATTGTAGCATCTAGAAAGGATCCCAAAGAACCACTATCATCAAGCACAGTAGAAATATTATCAATATTATGAGAGTGTTCAGATTCAGCAGATGTACCCGCATGCGAAGCATGTGGCGGTGAAACAAGTTTATCAATCACAGATGGTGAATCAAGAGCAGCAGAGGTATTCAGAATTGTACCTTTTCTTGTAGTGGATGGTAATATGGCGATCTTAGTATCGCGAGGTTTACCCATGATGGAGAATTTGCAGCAAACAATATTAATCCAAGTGAACTTCCAAATAAAGCTATGCTCCCCGGCAACGGCGCCAGAAAATAGTCTTGATGACCCACAAGTATAGGGGATCGCAACAGTCTTCGAGGGAAGTAAAACCCAATTTATTGATTCGACACAAGGGGAGACAAAGAACACTTGGAAGCCTTAACAGCGGAGTTGTCAATTCAGCTGCACCTGGAAACAGACTTGCTCGCAAGAGTTTATCAGTAGTAAAAGTTTTATAGCAGTAGCAGTAGTGAAATAACAGCAGAGTAACAGAGACAGCAGTAGTGATTTTAGTAAACAGCAGGATTAAAATACTGTAGGCACGGGGACGGATGATGGGCGTTGCATGGATGAGAGAAACTCATGTAACAATCATAGCAGGGCATTTGCAGATAATAATAAAACGGTGTCCAAGTACAAAGCAATCAATAGGCATGTGTTCCATATATAGTCGTGCGTGCTCGCAATGAGAAACTTGCACAACATCTTTTGTCCTACCAGCCGGTGGCAGCCGGGCCTCAAGGGAAACTACTGGATATTAAGGTACTCCTTTTAATAGAGTACCGGAGCAAAGCATTAACACTCCGTGAACACATGTGATCCTCACATCGCTACCATTCCCTCCGGTTGTCCCGATTTCTGTCACTTCGGGGCCATCGGTTCCGGACAGCGACATGTGTATACAACTTATAGGTAAGACCATAAACAATGAATATCATGATGAAACAATAACATGTTCAGATCTGAGATCATGGCACTCGGGCCCTAGTGACAAGCATTAAGCATAACAAGTTGCAACAATATCATCAAAGTACCAATTACGGACACTAGGCACTATGCCCTAACAATCTTATGCTATTACATGACCAATCTCATCCAATCCCTACCATCCCCTTCGGCCTACAGCGGGGGAATTACTCACACATGGATGGGGGAAACATGGCTGGTTGATGGAGAGGCGTTGGCAGTGATGATGGCGATGATCTCCTCCAATTCCCCGTCCCGGCGGAGTGCCAGAACGGAGACTTCTGGCTCCCGCGACGGAGTTTCACGATGTGGCGGCGTTCTGGAGGGTTTCTGGCGACTTCGACTTCTCCCCGTGCGTTTTTAGGTCGAGGCCGATAAATAGTCCGAAGGAGGGCGTCGGAGGCCGGCCGAGGGGGCCACACCACAGGGCCGCGCGGGCCCCCCTGGGCCGCGCCGCCCTATGGTGTGGGGCCCTCGGGCCTCCACCTGACTTCTCCTTCTGGCTCCGTTAGTTTCCTGAGAAAATAGGGCCTTCTGCATAAATTCCGAGGATTTTCCCGAAAGTTGGATTTCTGCACAAAAACGAGACACCAGAGCAGTTCTGCTGAAAACAGCGTTAGTCCGTGTTAGTTGCATCCAAAATACACAAATTAGAGGCAAAACAATAGCAAAAGTGTTCGGGAAAGTAGATACGTTTTGGACGTATCAACGACGTGCGCGACGAATCACACACGTGATGCCAGAGGAATTAACACGAGCGGTAACATTACAACAGGATTACAATAGAGCCCACAAGATACATATATTACAACAACGACTCCAACGAGTCAAGATACAAATATAAAATACAAAGATCCAAATCATACAGAAGATCGAATACGTCCGAGTACGGACAAGATACAAATTGGACTAAGAGTCCTGAAGATAACCAGTGGCGTCCATAATCTGCACAGGCCAAGCCGGAAGGGTAACCTTGCTAACGTCATCTTCATCGAACATATCTTCATACCTGCCCGGTTATATCCCGTAGAAGCAGCAATAAGTACGGGTTCGTACTTAACAAGACTTCAAGACGTATAAGCATTCGTCAACCAGTCGTCCTTTGTACTTGAGGCACGCAGGGGACTTAGAGGACGCAAGAGGAACGTCATAGGCAATATGGTGGAGTTAAGCGGCAGCGCAAGCACTAAAAACCTATAGAGACACTCTACAACATTCGTCTAATCAGAGAAGGTGAGAGAGCGCATAAGGTAACATATAAAATACTACACAAACATAACCCAGCCGATTACACATATCCCCTCCAACAATTGCGAAGAGGCAATGTAAAAGGCACTCAACGGTGGACAAGTTTTATTGGGTAACGGTTGTAGTAAGGCTATATTACTACGCAAGTTATTATCAGATTATTAGCAACAAGATAACGGTGTAAGTTGTTCTATGATCAAGCTATACAATTCCAAGTCGTCCATAACCGCGGACACGGCTTATCGATAAGATGTACACCCTGCAGGGGTTGCCCAAATGTAACCATACGCATGCTCGACCCGCTTCTTACAGGCGATGTCTCACAACAAGACCGTTCCCAGTTCAACAAGAAAGTCTAGGGGGGCCACCCAACTAAGCTACCCGTGACGAAGTTCGGCCGTACTCCGAGACGGACCCAGAGGTTGCGTAGGCGTCTAGGCGGGCACTAACGGCCAAGCACTAGATAAGTCGTCTAGCAATTATGCAGTGCAGTACAGAAATAAACCACCCGAAGGCAACAGGAAGTAAACACCCGAAGGCAACAGTAATAAATATGCGTGCACCAAATAAAACCAAGGTTGTGGCCCCCTTTTCAACTAACTTGAGAAAAGGTAATGGGTGAGGGGGTCCCAGTGAATCCCCACGCATGGGTAGAGCGCTCAATATCGGAACAGATAACAAGAACTCGGGTCCTAGGGGACATTAGCAAGTCAAAGTTCCGATGCTTTCGCAAAGGGGCTCACAGATGCCTCTGCTTACAATTTTAGTTGTTAACAAATAAGTAAAGCATGTGAATCTCCAACAGCTGATATAGCATGTGATAACCTCCCAACAACCCAACATATCCCGATAAGATAACAACAACGATAACGAGATAAAACAGCACTAGCATGCACTATGACTCGCAAGGCAGACCCGATAACCAAACAATAGCTGTAGGAGGTGATGGTGGCAATATGGGCTGCTTGAGGTAACAAGTGGAAGGGACACGTGACAAGAACGCAACTTAAGGATAGCATGAGGGAGAAGGCAAAATAAAATAGGTGAGCGATTCCTGCAGGGACAGGAGTATAAGGGAAAATGCTTGCCTGTTAAAGCTTGATGAGGGACATCCGAAGAACTTGGCGTATCTCACCACACCACTTCGTGATCCTATCCGGGAAGAAGCAAATGCTGGACAAACAACATATGCAAGTCTTACAACTACGGATAAAGAAGATCCAGAATGTTCATGATGGTATGCATGACATGGCATAGATGGTGCAATGCATCTTATCCAATTTAATCGGAGTCGGAACCCCGGACAAACAAATTAGATTGGAGTTGCATTTTCTACCGGCAAAGTTAAGTGTTGATTAGCATGGCAGTAGCATGGCAAGGGTGAGCTACTTCAATATTAAACGGAGCGGGGAAAACCATAGTCGGTATCCGAAATACTCCGCATATATGTTAGGTGAACATGCACGACTATCAACGCGCGACATGATGCGAGATGCAAACAGATGAATGGATGGCATATTAATGTTCCTCATGTTTTTCTGATCAATTTTCATATAGAAAACATTTTCATATGAATTACCATTTAAAAGTTATTAACAGATTGGTATTTGCTATTTAAAAAGTAATTAAACAGATTTTATTTAAATGGAAAGGGCCCAGAAATAATTTTCGTAAAGGGGTAAGGACCCCGGGTTGTTTTGTTAAAGATCCAAGGGATTTTCCTTAAAACGTACAGGGGCAGGGGCTGCGGGTTGAGAGAGGAAAACAGACAGGGGTCTAGATGCAAAGAGGGGGAGATCTCGATCTGGGACAAGATTTCTCACCCAGGGGTTAGGTAGCCTCAAACGCTGACATGCGGGCCCGCTGCCATGTCGGCTGCCCACGTGGCAAACCTTGGCCGACGCGGGATGCCGCTCGCGTTCTTGGCAGGGGCGGTGACCACCGACGGCGTCGCGCGCGTGGATGGTAGAGGGCGAGCGAGGATGCAGAGCTGGGCGCGTTGGGAGCGCCTCGTCGGCGCGGAGCGAGGAGAAGGCGGCGCCAACGCCGGGGTTCATCGGAAGAGGCCGGCGGCGAGCATCTGCGAGGTACGTGCGGCGGTGGTCATTAAGGAGGGCGAGTCAGGGGAGGAGGAAGGCGACCGAGGGGGCCAGGGGTTCGAGTACTTCACCGTGAGGGTTGAGGAGAGGTCGCTGGCACCGGAGAATGGCCGGAGCTCGTCGTATTTGAAGAAAGTCGCCGCCGGGTAGGAGAGGGGAACGGAGAAAAATTGGGCGATTGGAGAGGCCACGGCTCGATTCTCTTGGGGAGGAAAATGACGAGGACGGGGCGCATATGGTGGTGGTGTTGGCTCGTCGAGGGGATGACCGGAGCGACGACGCCATGGTGGAGTTCGACGGTGGCGCTCTCGGGCTTCACAGAGAAAAGAAAGGAGGGGAAAAAGGAGGTGGCGGCGCGAGGAGGGAAAGAGGAGGGCGGCTAGGGTTTCACGAGGAGCTCGTGGTGGCTTTAAGTGAGGGGAGCAGGTGGTGGAGGCGAGGGGGAGGACCACGGCCATGGTGGGGGTCACGCTTCTCTCGTGCTCGTGCCAGGAAGATGACAACGACGCGAAGATCTTTTCACTGAAGGGGTACGGGCCAGGGAGGAGGCAAGGTGGGCTGGGCCTTGCTAGGCTGCTCAGGCCAGGAGGAAGAGAAGAGGTGGGTCGGGCCGCCGGGGGTGGAGAGAAGGGCCAGGAAAGAGGAGAGGAATCCTGGAAGGGGTTAGGGGGTTTTGTTTTATTTTCAAACCTTTTCTCTTTTTATGATAAAAAATTGTTTTAAAACATTTGGAAGCAAACCAAATTTCAAACTTGTTTTAAAAAGAAACATTTGAAAATAGTTTTACTTATCATATAGTTTTGTAGTTTGGGGTTGGAGGAACAAGGAAAGATAAGGGTGGTTTTAATATAAAAACCCATCCGAGAGGCAAACCGAAATAGTTTTTATTTGAAAATAATTTTCATTTGACAAAAACTTGTGGTGATATGATGCATGATGACATGATGATGCATAAAACGAAAAGAACAGACAAATCTAATAGGGGTATATCCGGGGCCGTTACATTATACCCCTTGCAAGCATCCGCAACTACAAGAAAGTAATTAAGATAAATCTAACCACAGCCTTAAACTCTGAGATCCTGCTATCCCTCCTGCATCGATATACCAACGGGGGTTCAGGTTTCTGTCACTCCGGCAACCCCGCAATTGGCAAACAAATACAAGATGTATTCCCCCAGGCCCATAAAGGTGAAGTGTCATGTAGTCGACGTTCACATGATACCACTAGAAGAATAACACCACAACTTAAATATCAAACCATTGAATATTACCCAACATAATTCACTACTAACATTTAGACTTCACCCATGTCCTCAAGAACTAAACGAACTACTCACGAGACATCATATGGAACATAATCAGAGGTGATATGATGATGAATAACAATCTGAACATAAACCTTGGTTCAATGGTTTCACTCAATAGCATCAATAACAAGTAGTAATCAATACCGGGAGAGTTTCCCCTATCAAACAATCAAGATTCAACCCTAGATGTTACAGCGGTGACGAGGTGCAGCGGTGGAGATGGCGGTGATGATGATGAAGATGATGGTGATGATGATTCCAATGATGTCCAGCTTGATGACGGTGACGATGGCGTCGATTTCCCCCTCCGGGAGGGAATTTCCCCGGCAGATTTCAGCCTGCCGGAGAGCTCTTTTCTCTCTGGTGTTTTCCGCCCCGCAGAGGCGGCTGTGACTCTTCGCGACTATCCTCTGGAGCTTAGGTTTTCGGGACGAAGAAGTACGCGAAGGAGAGGCGGCAGAAGGGGTCTGTGGGCCCCCTCCCACAAGGCGGCGTGGCCAGGCCAGGGCCCGCGCCGGCCTATGGGGGGGCCATGGTGGCCCTCCTCGGCTCCTTCTTTTGGCTAGCTCCGTCTTCTGGAAAAATAATATTTTCAGTGTAATTTTCGTCAATTGTTGATCTTCCGAAATATTGCATTCTGACGGTGCTTTTTCCAGCAGAATCCTGACTCTGGTGCGCGATTCTCCAATAATCATGAAACATGCAAAATAGATGAAATAACATAAGTATCATCTCTAAATATGAAATATATCAATGAATAACAGTAAATTATGATATAAAATAGTGATGCAAAATGGACTTATCAATCACCAATTTGTTGTAGCCATTACTTTCCACGCAAAAAATGATACACCATCACCCATTTCTTGTAGCCATTACTTTCCACGCAAAAAATGATGAACAATCACCGATTTCTTGTATCCATTACGGTAAAATGATAAACTATCATGAATTACCATTTCTTTTATGCATTACTTTTCACGGTAAGATGATAAACTATATCACGAAGTTTCATTTCTGTCAAGATAGTCCGCATTACTTTTTTGTTGAGATATACTCCCTCCATCCACAAATAAGTGTAATTTTAGCTTTTGTACTAAGTCAAATATATGATGAGATTTTGGTATAATTTGAAACTACATTTCAAAACGAATCTCGGGATACTAAATTAGTGTCATAAATGCTACTACCTTTTCCTCTATATGTGGTCAAAGTTTAAAAAGTTTGACTAAACACAAAACCTAGATGACTACCCCCACAACGATCATGTCCTCCTTAATTTATTGTGTAAACCCCACAACGGTCACCTCCTCCTTAATTTATTGTGTAAACCCCTACAACGGTCATCTCTCCCTTATAAACACCCACAACGGCCATACCTTGTGTCAATAGGTTCTGCCTCTCTCTTCTTCGTTCACATACACTTGATCCATTGCCATGGCTTCCACGTCTCGGACGCGGACCGGAAGGGGAAGGGGAAGGGGCGGCCGGGGTGGTGGACCATCATCATTGCCACCACCACCGTCAACACTGCCATTGATCATAGAGGAGTTCTTCATCGTCGTCTATGAAGACCCTTTGGTCAAGAAGGTACGCCCGCGTTCCCACATATATGATGCATGTGATTAATTATGGGCATGTTCTAAAAAACCTTTAATTTCAAACGGATCGGCGCTCGATCTCTTTGCAGGCACTCCCAAAAAAGTTTGCAGACTATCTTGACGGCCAGGAGCCAGCTAAGGTGTATCTGCGAGCAGCTGACTGTGGTCCTCGTCTCTGGACCGTGGAGGTCCTATTTGACGGTCAAGTCCGGATGTACCTCGACAAGGGCTGGGAGAATTTCGCAATCGCGCACGGTGTGGATTTCGGCTACTTCGTACACTTCAAATATGAAGGCGATGATGTGCTCACAGTGAAGGTGTTCGACGGAACAATGTGCAGGAAGTACTACTACTCGGACGACGAAGATACTGACGATGAAAGCGACGACGATGTGAAGCCATGCATCCATCCCCTTTAGATAAGGGGATTATGACCAAGAATATATATGTAGCTTCATATGCATCGATTTAGAGATCTAGCTATTTTCCTATATATTATGCATTTAAAAAATTATATCGCAATTTCCACCATGATTCGAGCACCACAGCCTCCAAACGATGCCGATATCGGCATGGTCAGAACGGCTATGCTCGCCGCCACTGCTAGGTCACCGTCGGGAAGCACCATGTTTGGTATAAGATTCACTTTAGATTAAGCTGCGAAAATAGTCACCTGCCATTGGCTGAGGCGGCCCCACAGAGCGGCTCTATATGATATTCTCTAAATAAATAGACGACCCCAGCGGTCATTGGCTGCGGAGGCCCCACAGAGCGGGAATATATGATTTTCTCTAAATAACTAGAAGACCCCACTGGTCATTGGCTGCGGCAGCCCCACAGAGCGGTAATATATGTCTTTTCCTGAAAAATAGACGACCCCACTGGTCATTGGCTGCGGCAGCCACACAGAGCGGTTATATATGTATTTTCTTGAAAAATAGACGACCCCACTGGTCATTGGCTGCGGCAGCCCTATAGAGCGGCCCCATTTGTCATTGGCAGCACCGCATATACAATCAGGAAATAAAACGGCCCACGCGTCAGCGACAAATGGATGGCTACCCGTCAGCACGAGACGGTCAGAGAGGAACTGCCCTCTGTGAAGCCCCACCCGTTAGATTAACGGTAACGGTAAGGCCTCTGACCTGACGGCAACCCTCCCGTCCGAGGGGTTTCAAACTAGAGGGAGGAGAAAACTGAGGAAAAGTTAAGAGGCTGGGAAAAACTGAGCACAACTAACGAACCAGGGGCACGAAAATAGAAATCCCTACATTGTAGGGATCAAGATTTATAGAGATAGATCAAGACGCCTAATAGGGCTTTCACAGAGTACATACCTGGACAAGACTCTAAAGAAGTTTAGAATGGACCAAAGTAAGAAAGGATTCTTACCTATGTTACCAGGTAAGGTCTTGAGTAAGACTCAAGGTCTGGCTACGGCAGAAGAAATAGAAAGGATGAATCAGATCCCCTATGCCTCGGCAGTAGGCTCTATCATGTATGCCATGTTATGTACTAGACCGGATATAGCACATGCTGTTAGTTTGACTAGCAGATATCAAAGTGATCCAGGAATGGAACACTGGACATCGGTCAAGAATATCCTGAAGTACTTGAAAAGAACTAAGGATATGTTTCTTTGTTATGGAGGTGACCAAGAGCTCGTTGTAACCAGTTACACCGATGCAAGTTGGAACACTGATCCTGATGACTCTAAGTCTCAGTCTAGGTACGTGTTTATATTGAATGGTGCTGCAGTAAGCTGGTCAAGCTCGAAACAGTGAACGATGGCGAAGTCTTCAACAGAATCAGAATACATAGCGGCTTCAGAGGCTTCATCAGAAGCGGTATGGATGAAGAGGTTCATAGTTGAGCTTGGTGTGGTTCCTAGTGCATTGGACCCACTAGTCATCTATTGTGACAACATGGGTGTCATCGCCAATGCACAAGAACCAAGGTCACACAAGAGATTGAAGCATATCAAGCTGCGTTATCATTCGATTCGCGAGTACATTGAAGATATAGAAGTAAAGATTTGCAGAGTACACACTAATCTGAATGTAGCAGATCCGTTGACTAAAGCTCTCCCTAGGGCAAAGCATGACTGATACGTCTCAAACGTATCTATAATTTCTTATGTTCCATGCTACTTTTATGATGATACTCACATGTTTTATACACACTTTATGTCATTATTATGCATTTTCCGGCACTAACCTATTGACAAGATGCCGAAGAGCCAGTTGTTGTTTTCTGCTGTTTTTGGTTTCAGGAATCCTACAAAGGAAATATTCTCGGAATTGGACGAAATCAACGCCCAGGGTCTTATTTTTCCACGAAGCTTCCAGAAGACCGAAGGGATTACGAAGTGGGGCGACGAGGCGCCGCCACCATAGGGCCGCGCGGCCTAAGGGGGGCCCGCGCCGCCCTATGGGGTGGGCCCCTCGCGCCTCCTCCAACCCTGCCCTTCCGCCTACTTAAAGCCTTCATCGCGAAAACCCCTGTACCGAGAGCCACGATACGGAAAACCTTCCAGAGACGCCGCCGCCGCCAATCCCATCTCGGGGGATTCAGAAGATCGCCTCCGGCACCCTGCCGGAGAGGGGAATCATCTCCCGGAGGACTCTACATCACCATGATCGCCTCCGGATTGATGTGTGAGTAGTTCACCCCTGGACTATGGGTCCATAGCAGTAGCTAGATGGTTGTCTTCTCCTCATGTGCTATCATTGTTCGATCTTGTGAGCTGCCTATCATGATCAAGATCATCTATTTGTAATGCTACATGTTGTGTTTGTTGGGATCCGATGAATATGGAATACTATGTTATGTTCATTATCAATCTATCATATATGTGTTGTTTATGATCTTGCATGCTCTCCGTTGCTAGTAGAGGCTCTGGCCAAGTTGATACTTGTAACTCCAAGAGGGAGTATTTATGCTCGATAGTGGGTTCATGCCTCCATTAAATGCAGGACGATGTGAGAAAGTTCTAAGGTTGTGGATGTGCTGTTGCCACTAGGGATAAAACATCAATGCTTTGTCTAAGGATATTTGTGTTGATTACATTACGCACCATACTTAATGCAATTGTCTGTTGTTTGCAACTTAATACTGGAAGGGGTGCGGATGCTAACCTGAAGGTGGACTTTTTAGGCATAGATGCATGCTGGATAGCGGTCTATGTACTTTGTCGTAATGCCCGATTGAATCTCACACTACTCATCATGATATGTATGTGCATTGTTATGCCCTCTTTAATTGTCAATTGCCCAAATGTAATTTGTTCACCCAACATGCTATTTCTTATTGGAGAGACACCACTAGTGAACTGTGGACCCCGGTCCATTCTTTTACATCTGAATACAATCTACTGCAAACATTGTTCTCTACTGTTTTTCGCATACAAACATCATTTTCCACATCATACATTTAATCCTTTGTTTACAGCAAGCCGGTGAGATTGACAACCTCACTGTTAAGTTGGGGCAAAGTATTTGGATTGTGTTGTGTAGGTTCCACGTTGGCACCGGAATCTCTGGTGTTGCGCCGCACTACACTCCGCCACCAACAACCTTCACGTGTTCCTTGACTCCTACTGGTTCGATAACCTTGGTTTCTTACTGAGGAAAAACTTGCTGCTGTACGCATCACACCTTCCTCTTGGGGTTCCCAACGGGCGTGTGCTTGACGCGTCATCAAGACTGTTTTCTGGCGCCGTTGCCGGGGAGAGCAAGACACGCTGCAAGGGGAGTCTCCCACTTCCAATCTCTTTACTTTGTTTTTGTCTTTCTTTACTTTATTTTATTTACTGCTTTGTTTGTTCTCTATATCAAAAATACAAAAAAAATTAGTTACTTGCTTTACTTTTATTTACTGTCTTGTTTGCGTTCTCTACATTAAAAACACAAAAAAATTAGTTACTTGCATTTACTTTATCTAGTTTGCTTTATTTACTATTGCTAAAATGAGTAATCCTGAAGTTGAAGTTCGTTCATTTAAGCAACAAGGGGAGAATGTTTAAAAGATGCTTGGTATAGAATTAGTGATGCTCATAATAGGTGCACTAAGAAACACTCCACTATTATCCTACTCAGGAATTTCTATGTTGGTATCTCTAGCTGGAATAGGTATGTTCTTGATACTCTCGCGGGAGGTAATTTCCTAGGCACTCCTGCTTTAGAAGCTAGTTGCATTATTAAGAGTCTAGTTGGAATACCACCTGTTAATGAAGCTAAAATTGAAATCTCTCTTGAGGATGTCATGAAAAAGTTGGAGACCATAGAGCAAAATCTTCCAGGTATTAATACTAAATTGGGAATATTACTTAATAGCACTGATAAACTTGATAAATCTCTAGGTGGAATTAATGAGAGAATTGCCGTCTTAGAAACCCGTGCTACTCATGATAATCAAACCCATAGGATTAGTGAACTTGAAGCAGCTATGGGAACCTTGGGTTCAACTTTTTCTTCTCTTAAGTTTAAGGAGAAAGCTTATGTGGGTAAGGAGCAAAAGTTCATGTATGTCTCTAAGGTGCCTAAGCCAAAAAACTATTATAGGCCTAAAATTGACAAAGCCCTTAGTGCCACTATAGATAATGGAACATCTAAGATACCTATTGTGACAAGTTGTGAAAACTATGATGTTGATGCTTCATCTCTTGATAATACTTTATTCACACTTTCTGCGCCTAGCTGAAAGGCGTTAAAGAAAACCGCTTATGGGAGACAACCCATTATTTTACTTCTGCACTTTTTATATTTGAGTCTTGGAAGTTGTTACTACTGTAGCAACCTCTCCTTATCTTTATTTTATCGCATTGTTGTGCCAAGTAAAGTCTTTGATAGTAAAGATGATACTAGATTTGGATTACTGCGCAGAAACAGATTTCTTATTGTCACAAAATTGAGCCGCCCCGTCTGTAGGTAACTCAGAAAATTCTGCCAATTTACGTGCGTGATCCTCAGATATGTACGAAACTTTCATTAAATTTGAGCATTTTCATCTGAGCAAGTTAAGTGCCCCAGAAAAATTCGTCTTTACGGACTGTTCTGTTTTGATAGATTCTGCCTTTTGTTTCGCATTGCCTGTTTTGCTATGTTTGATGGATTTCTTTGTTCCATTAACTTTTAGTAGCTTTGTGCAATGTCCAGAAGTGTTAAGAATGATTATGTCACCTCTGAATATGTGAATTTTTGATTATGCACTAACCCTCTAATGAGTTTGTTTTGAGTTTGGTGTGGAGGAAGTTTTCAAGGATCAAGAGAGGAGGATGATACAATATGATCAAGAAGAGTGAAAACTCTAAGCTTGGGGATGCCCCCGTGGTTCATCCCTGCATATTTCAAGAAGACTCAAGCATCTAAGCTTGGGGATGCCTAAGGCATCCCTTTCTTCATCGACAAATTATCAGGTCACCTCTAGTGAAACTATATTTTTATTCCGTCACATCTTATGTGCTTTACTTGGAGCGTCTGTATGTTTTTTTTTTGTTTTTTTTTGAATAAAATCGGATCCTAGCATTCTTTGTGTGGGAGAGATACACGCTCCGTTGTTGCATATGAACATATGTGTTCATAGCTTTACTCTTAATGCTCATGGCGAAGGTTGAAACTGCTTCGTTCATTGTTATTTGGTTGGAAACAGAAAATGCTGCATGTGGTAATTGGTATAATGTCTTGAATAATTTGATAATTGGCAATTGTTGTGCTCAAATAGATCATGTTTAAGCTCTTGCATCATGTACTTTGCACCTATTAAGGAAGAAATACCGTAGAGCTTGTTGAAATTTGGTTTGCATGATTGGTCTCTCTAAAGTCTAGATATTTTCTGGTGAGGGTTTGAACAACAAGGAAGACAGTGTAGAGTCTTATAATGCTTGCAATATGTTCTTATGTAAGTTTTACTGTACCAATTCATACTTGTGTTTGCTTCAAACAACCTTGCTAGCCTAAGCCTTGTATTGAGAGGGATTACTTCTCATGCATCCAAAATCCTTGAGCCAAAAACTATGCCATTAGTGTCCACCATACCTACCTACTACATGGTATTTCTCTGCCATTCCAAAGTAAATTGCTTGAGTGCTACCTTTAAAATTCCATTCTTTGTCTTTGCAATATATAGCTCATGGGAAAAATAGCTTAAAAACTATTGTGGTATTGAATATGTACTTATGTATCTTATTTCTTATAAGTTGCTTGTTGAGCGGTAACAATGTTCCTGGGGACGCCATCAACTATTTCACCTTTGTTGAATATCATGTGAGTTGCTATGCATGTTCGTCTTGTCTGAAGTAAGGGTGATTTATCATGATCAAATGGTTTGAGTATGCATATTGTTAGAGAAGAACATTGGGCCGCTAACTAAAGCCATGATCCATGGTGGAAGTTTCAGTTTGGACAACAATCCTCAATCTCTTATGAGAATATTATCTGTTGTTGAATGCTTATGCATTAAAGAGGAGTCCATTATCTATTGTCTATGTTGTCCCGGTATGGATGTCTAAGTTGAGAATAATCAAAAGCGAGAAATCCAATGCGAGCTTTCTCCTTAGACCTTTGTACAGGCGGCATAGAGGTACCCCTTTGTGACACTTGGTTGAAACATATGTTATGCAATGATAATCCATGTAAATCCAAGCTAATTAGGAAAAGGTGCGGGCACTATTGGTAATCTATGCATGAGGCTTGCAACTTATAAGATATCTTATGCATAACACATATGAATTATTACTACCGTTGACAAAATTGTTTCTATGTTTTCAAAATAAAATCTCTAGCACAAATATAGCAATCCTTCCCTCTGCGAAGGGCCATTCTTTTACTTTTATGTTGAGTCAGTTTACCTACTTCTTTCTATCTTAGAAGCAAACACTTGTGTCAACCGTGTGCATTGATTCTTATATACTTGCATATTCGCATTCATCATATTACTTTGTGTTGACAATTATCCATGAGATAAACATGTTGAAGTTGAAAGCAACTGCTGAAACTTATGTCTTCCTTTGTGTTGCTTCAAAACTTTCTACTAAGAATCTATTGCTTTCTGAGTTAACTCCTATGCAAGTCTTATTGATGCTTGTCTTGAAAGTACTATTCATGAAAAGTCTTTGCTATATGATTCAGTTGTTTATTCATTGTCTTTACCATTGCTTCGAATCACTTCATTCATCTCATATGCTTTACAATAGTATTGATCAAGATTATGATAGCACGTCACTTCAGAAATTATCTTTCTTATTGTTTACCTACTCGAGGGCGAGTAGGAACTAAGCTTGGGGATGCTTGATACGTCTCAAACGTATCTATAATTTCTTATGTTCCATGCTACTTTTATGATGATACTCACATGTTTTATACACACTTTATGTCATTATTATGCATTTTCCGGCACTAACCTATTGACAAGATGCCAAAGAGCTAGTTGCTGTTTTCTGCTGTTTTTGGTTTCAGAAATCCTACAAAGGAAATATTCTCGGAATTGGACGAAATCAACGCCCAGGGTCTTATTTTTCCACGAAGCTTTTAGAAGACCGAAGGGATTACGAAGTGGGACGACGAGGCGCCGCCACCATAGGGCCGCGCGGCCTAAGGGGGGCCCGCGCCACCCTATGGGGTGGGCCCCTCGCGCCGCCTCCAACCCTGCCCTTCTGCCTACTTAAAGCATTCGTCGCGAAAACCCCTGTACCGAGAGCCACGATACGGAAAACCTTCCAGAGACGCCGCCGCCGCCAATCCCATCTCGGGGGATTCAGGAGATCGCCTCCGGCACCCTGCCGGAGAGGGGAATCATCTCCCGGAGGACTCTACATCACCATGACCGCCTCCGGATTGATGTGTGAGTAGTTCACCCCTGGACTATGGGTCCATAGCAGTAGCTAGATGGTTGTCTTCTCCTCATGTGCTATCATTGTTCGATCTTGTGAGCTGCCTATCATGATCAAGATCATCTATTTGTAATGCTACATGTTGTGTTTGTTGGGATCCGATGAATATGGAATACCATGTTATGTTGATTATCAATCTATCATATATGTGTTGTTTATGCTCTTGCATGCTCTCCGTTGCTAGTAGAGGCTCTGGCAAAGTTGATACTTGTAACTCCAAGAGGGAGTATTTATGCTCGATAGTGGGTTCATGCCTCCATTAAATGCAGGACGATGTGAGAAAGTTCTAAGGTTGTGGATGTCTTTGTTGCCACTAGGGATAAAACATCAATGCTTTGTCTAAGGATATTTGTGTTGATTACATTACGCACCATACTTAATGCAATTGTCTGTTGTTTGCAACTTAATACTGGAAGGGGTGCGGATGCTAACCCGAAGGTGGACTTTTTAGGCATAGATGCATGCTGGATAGCGGTCTATGTACTTTGTCGTAATGCCCGATTGAATCTCACACTACTCATCATGATATGTATGTGCATTGTTATGCCCTCGTTATTTGTCAATTGCCCAAATGTAATTTGTTCACCCAACATGCTATTTCTTATTGGAGAGACACCACTAGTGAACTGTGGACCCCGGTCCATTCTTTTACATCTGAATACAATCTACTGCAAACATTGTTCTCTACTGTTTTTCGCATACAAACATCATTTTCCACACCATACATTTAATCCTTTGTTTACAGCAAGCCGGTGAGATTGACAACCTCACTGTTAAGTTGGGGCAAAGTATTTGGATTGTGTTGTGCAGATTCCACGTTGGCACCGGAATCCCTGGTGTTGCGCCTCACTACACTTCGCCACCAACAACCTTCACGTGTTCCTTGACTCCTACTGGTTCGACAACCTTGGTTTCTTACTGAGGGAAAACTTGCTGTTGTACGCATCACACCTTCCTCTTGGGGTTCCCAACGGGCGTGTGCTTGACGCGTCATCAATGACCAACACCAGAATGCCATGGGTGTTAGGTACCTTACAATGTAATCTAGATTATTGACTCTAGTGCAAGTGGGAGACTGTTGGAGATATGCCCAAGAGGCAATAATAAAAGTGGTTATTATATATCTTTGTGTTTATGATAAATGTTTATATACCATGCTATAATTGTATTAACCGAAACATTGATACATGTGTGTTATGTAAACAACAATGAGTCCCTAGTAAGCCTCTTGTATAACTAGCTTGTTGATTAATAGATGATCATAGTTTCATGATCATGAACATTGGATGTTATTAATAACAAGGTTATGTCATTATATGAATGATGTAATGGACACACCCAATTAAGCGTAGCATAAGATCACGTCATTAAGTTATTTGCTATAAGCTTTCGATACATAGTTACCTAGTCCTTTCGACCATGAGATCATGTAAATCACTTATACCGGAAAGGTACTTTGATTACATCAAACGCCACTGCGTAAATGGGTGGTTATAAAGGTGGGATTAAGTATCCAGAAAGTATGAGTTGAGGCATATGGATCAACAGTGGGATTTGTCCATCCCGATGACGGATAGATATACTCTGGGCCCTCTCGGTGGAATGTCGTCTAAATAGCTTGCAAGCATATGAATGGTTCATAAGAGACCACATACCACAATACGAATAAAGAGTGCTTGTCAGGAGACGAGGTTGAACAAGGTATAGAGATACCGATGATCAAACCTCGGACAAGTAAAATATCGCGTGACAAAGGGAATCGGTATCGTATGTGAATGGTTCATTCGATCACTAAGTCATCGTTGAATATGTGGGAGCCATTATGGATCTCCAGATCCCGCTATTGGTTATTGGTCGGAGAGAGGTCTCAACCATGTCTACATAGTTCGCGAATCGTAGGGTGACACACTTAAAGTTTTATGTCGTATTAGTAGATATTGAATATGGAATGGAGTTCGAAGTTTTGTTCGGAGTCTCGGATGGGATCCAGGACATCACGAGGAGTTCCGGAATGGAAGTCATTTTATAAGTTTGAAAATGATCCAATGCATTTATGGAAGGTTCTAGAAGGTTCTAGAAAAGTCCGGAAGAAATCACTATGGAAGGCGGAGTCCCGGAGGGACTCCACCTAGCATGGCCGGCCAACCCTAGGGGGTGGAGTCCCAGGTGGACTCCACCAAAGGTGGCCGGCCACCCCCCCTCATGGAAAGGTGGGAATCCCACCTCAAGTGGGAATCCCACCTTGGGTAGGTTTCCCTACACATGGAAGGTTTTGGGTTTGGGTCTTATTCGAAGACTTGTAGTCCAACACTTGGGGGTTCCACCTATATAATGAGGAGCAAGGGGAGGGGGCGGCCACACCAAAGCCATAGCTGGCCGCACCCCTCAAGTGGCCGGCGCCCCCTCTCCCAAACCCTAGCCGCCCCTCCTCCACCACCTCTCCCGCATACGCTTTAGCGAAGCTCCGCCGGAGATCTCCATCGACACCGCCACCACGCCGTCGTGCTGCCGGGATTCCAAGGAGGATCTACTACTTCCGCTGCCCGCTGGAACGGGGAGAAGGACGTCGTCTTCATCAACACCGAACGTGTGACCGAGTACGGAGGTGCTGCCCGATTGTGGCACCGTCAAGATCTTCTACGCGCTTTTGAAAGCGGCAAGTGATCATCTTCTGCAACAACGAGATCTAATCTCGTAGGCTTTGGAAATCTTCAAGGGTTAGTCTCATTCATCCCCTCGTTGCTACCGTCTTCTAGATTGCATCTTGGCTTGGATTGCGTTCTCACGGTAGGAAATTTTTTGTTTTCTATGCTACGAATCCCTACAGCCGCAACCCCCTTGTAGCAAGCATGTCTGCCGCTGGAGCAACGGCATCCGCCACGGGGAGCAATGCCGACCGCGACCTGGGCCATGTCGCTGGCAGCAACAAGCGGCGTGCGGACGGAAGAAATAAGGGCGCCGTTGGCAGCAACGACGGCGCTCGGATGGCATCAACCGTGAGCAGCACAGTCCGTAGCCATGACAGGCGCGGAAAGCAGCAACAGCGGGCGCGGATGGCAGCATCGACCATGGAGAAAAGGAAGGAAAAGGGAGGGGATGAGGTGGCCGAGGCACCGGAGTAGAGGGTGGCGAGGCTCACAGTGGTCACCGGCGTTGATTTGGTGGGGAGCATCGATCGATGGGGCCAGTGTCGCTGTGGAGAGGAAGAACTGTGTGGAGAGGAACATGGCGAAGAAGATAAGGACGCTGGGGACATGGGGCGGTCAGGCGTGGGGCCACTCAGTGCGGCTCGTCTGCGCGTGGCTGTTTCAGTGGTGGGGCCACGCTGGACACGCGCGAGGGGGAGGAACGGAGCGCTGTTCCCCCGGGGGAACGTCAGCGTTTTCCCTTTATTAATCCAACCAGAACATGAGTGGGCCCCACCATAAGACGTGTCGTGCGGAGGCCAGAGGATGGATTCCATCCAACGGCGCAGCGGCCAGAGGCAGCGGCGCGTGCCTCCGCCTGATATGCATCATTATCCTTAAAAAAACATACTAGCTGTACAGAAGATACACACATTCCAAAAAATCGCGCAACATCAACTTTCAACATTGCCTTTTGCGCAAAATAACATCAACATTCAACACCCTGCTAAAATCAACATTAAACAACTCAGAACAAAAGAAGCCGTAGAACTGCACAAAGAATGAGCTATAAGAACAGAGAACATGATCTTCACCCAGATATAATGACAGCATTCAAAATGACGAGGTCCACCACATAGTTCAAGCCAGCTCTGCGGACCTCATCTACATGTCACGGGATGGGGAAGTGAAATTCATTTATACATATGCTGGGACACGGCAACTTATTGGTTCTTCAAAGAAAAAGAAAAACTGGTGTCTGCTTCAGTATCCCCAGTAATCGTTGCGGATTTCATCATCGAACTTCTTCTTGAGTTCAGGATGCTTCTCAAAGTATTCATCGGCTGTCATCGTGCTGATCTTTTTCTGCGCGAATAAAGAATATGGTATAAGGGTGATGGAAGTATGTTCCAAAACATGAATGTTCCAGATAATGGAGTTCAGTTCCTGTAAAGATCCTCCTCACCTTCATCTCCTTGAGTTCAACAATCTCCTTATCTATCCTCTCCGACTCTTTCAGAGAGGTTTTCTCTGCCTCTTTCAGTTCAACCACCTACACATAGGAAATAAAATAAAGGGATAAAAAGCACATAAATATCTGAAGTGGGCAATGACAGCTTACAGGGAAATAACGCCCTTGTGCGGCCAAGCTGGGGATAAAATCAACTTGCTGAGAAAAAAGCATGACAAGAGCAATAGTTCCTTACTAGAGCATCAAACTTTGGCTTGTATTCAGGAGTCACAGTGTCAACATACTTGGGGATCTCAATGCCTGCAGTTAGGTTATGTTCAGTATCTCAGTTAGTAGATCGAACAAAAATATGTATGTTCATCCCATCTCAATTGCATAAAATTAGAGCTGCACTGTCTAGTTCATATTGATGTGATTACCATATATTTTTATGAATATCGTGAGTGAACCCTTCTACCAAATGAATATATGTAGCCTAACAAGCACGTGCCCTATAGGTAAGAACCAGGTAGTACCATATTACAGTGCAGCATAGAGTATATTAATTCAGACACCAGACCAGCTTTAATTGATCCTTCTTAAGAAGTCAGCTGATCAGTGGCAAGGAAGGAATAAGAACTAGTGAGCAACATAGTAATAACTAATAAAATGTACAATATACTAATCACAAAAGGAGTTTCAAAGGCCTAAATGGGACATCAAGCATGAGCATGAGAGTATCCTAGTCAAACAACTGTAAGACGCACAAATTGATAAACCTGACAAATGTCCACATGCCAACATCAATGCAGTTTTAGATAGACCCGTTCACCCACCAGAAATTATCGCTAATCAACTACCATAATGATGAATTGAGAGCTTCGACTACAAAGAAGCATCATATGAGCTACACTTTACATCACCTTCAACTAAGTTAATATTTAAAACCCATAGTAGCCTAGAAGGAAATTAAAAGTCACATCAAGTAAATCACAGCAGGACAAGTTGTGTTGTCCATCACTTAAAATGTTCAACATTGCTTGGGGGATACAAAAATAAGTAGAAAAAAAATTCCTCAATGGCGCCAGAAACAAATATCGTATGAGATCAAATAAAACCCTTGTTTCTAGAGATGCAAATTAGAATTCTAGAAACATGATGCTTACTGTCATAAGCTTGTTTGTACATGTCGACCACTTTAGATCCGATTCCTTTTCTGTAGTACTCCCAGTCAATTGGTTGAGGTTCCTTCAATAACACAACAAATACAGTTTACTGATAGCACATTTATCTAGCCTACAAATTTACAACGAGCGAAAAAACAGCTATAGGTCTCTGAGGCTATATTGAAACATCTGCAAGATTTTCAAGATAGAAGAAAGGAAAGGAATATGACTATAAGCATTTAAGATGGCAGGGAGTCATTGCGACATGTCAGTTTGCACTATAAAAGAGAAACCTCGTGAGAATTCTTCAAGAAGGAAAATGCTTGGTTGTATTCAAAACAAAACAAAAAGAACTACCGCTTACTGTGGTCAATACATCACTATTATGAGAGCAGTTCTCAAATGGCCGCATAAATCCATAAACTATTCCATTAGTCAGAAGAATGGCATTGAATAGCTGATGGGTCGCCATAAGGTTTGTCAACAAGGTCTTGAACACAAGTTGACTGCACACAAGATACCACATATAATGACTCTACTGAATCTGTATATTTATGAGCGACAATAAACACAATCCTACACAATCAAATTTTCATGATTTACTAGCACATAACGAATGGCAACCCAACAAAACATGTAACATGTTAAAGCAAGGCACTGGTCTGGAAACACTAGCATAAGTGCTTGCAAAATAAAATCAATAATGACCACCGAGCAGGAATGCAGCATAATATTGATACATCTCAACCAATACGCCAAAACGTAACTCGATTATATCAGCAGCACAGGAACTACAGAATCCCCAACAAAGTGGATTTGTTCTATTGTCAATTCGTCATGAAATTCCTACACCACACATAATGCTATTGAAAGGATCGGATCCTACGGTAAGGACGATTCGAAGCCCTGGAAGAGGGGCGGGCAGATCTGGGAGCCCTGGGTCAAATCAGGCCGGGCGAGAAGGCGACGGGTGGGATACCTGCGAGTACTTGGTCTGGAGCTGGTGGTTGACGTCCTCGAAGGTGCGGCGGAGGGTGGCGAACTCCTTGCGCGCCTCCTCGGAGACGAGCACCTTGGCCATGCCGTCCCAGTCGATCGCCCTCCCGGCCTTCACGGCCACATCGGCGACCTTCTTCCCGCTCATGTTCGCCGGCCTGTGGCCTCAGTCACGTCGCCGAGCCTTCTGCCTCGCCGCCACCGCCGCGCTGTACTACTCGGACAGCACAGGAGAAATGGGTAAATGTGGGTTCGAGGGGATGGATTGGGGCGCGTTTGGTTGCCTGGCTTAGATTTGGGTACGCAGGGAGATGGGGTGCCTGCGCCTTGCAAACGAGACACGAGCCGTCAAACCGTGTGTTTGGTTGCGTGTGAAGGCTTTTTTTTTTTGCACCGAAGAGGGAGGACAGTTTCCATTGTTTGGATGTGGTGATACTTGTTTGATTGCAGACATAAACGTGTTATGGTAACCTCATCTATTTAAGTGGTAGTGCTAACTAATAACAACACATTCAGCAACATTCAGTTCATCAAAAGGTGTTGGTAATAACAAGTAGTTACTCTACTGGGTGATGAATCACGAGTAAACTAACTATACTTCATGATGTATCACAGATTCATCAAATGAGGGGTTAGTATATACCACCTCGAATAAATTTATCATTACAAATCGAGGATCAAGTTGAAGCAAGTCCTAGTTAATGGAGAGATATGAGACCACCTCCCAAAATATGCATGATCTCTTCAGCAGATAATAACCTCTTGCCCCGGATGGGGTAGCGATGACGTCTTGCGCTGCTTCCTTCTGAAAGTGCATGGAGCCCCCATGTGTGGTTTTGGTAATTAATGACAATTCCTATGGACTAATGTTTGCATTGAGTTATAATTGTAGAAGTTGTCCATAGGCAATGCTTGGACCATTGGCTTCAAGGTTGCAAATAAGAAGAAATAAAGTGCAAGTTTAAGATGAGTCAGCTCGAAGAGATCATTTGCTTAAAGCTTGCCATTTATGTGGTGTTCATGGATATGTGAATATGCACCAAAGAAGAGCTCCCATAGTGAAGTGTGGCGGGGGGGCAATCCACAAGACTTCATCAAGCAAGCACAATCAAGAAAGGCATTCCATCTTGTTGCGGTCAAGATCGTCATCATCAATCTCAAGTGGAATGCGCAAGGTTAAGGTTTGATCTTGATAAGGTTTCTTTCTTACCGGTCTCGTGGTTTAGTTAGGAGACCGGGTTATAGGTTAGTTGCCGCACTATCAAGGGGCTCTCGATTGAGTAACTCGGTCGTATCATTTGAAGAGAGGTCAAATATTTGCATCCTTGCATCATCTTTCTTGGTTGTTATTTGGATCTTATCCATGTAGTGTTATGACAAGCTCTAGTTCATCGAAAACGGATTCCACATGAGATACTTGTTGCGTTTTCGATATTGGAGTTTTCCCGCTTCTTTGTATTGAGAGGTTTCACCTCTAAATTCATAGAAAAATATACCCCGCATGTTATTAATATTTTATCTCTTTGTGGGCTAGATCTTGTTATCCTATTTCCAACTAAATTGATTTCACCTAAATTCGAGTTTTCTAATTCAAGTTGTTGCAATTTCCTTATTGGAGGTGTTACCGGTTTAGCTCTTATAGATAGGTTAAAAATTTCCCCATTTTATATTATTCTCCATGGTTGGACTATGATGGTTCTCTGCATGATATTGTAGATCTCTTTCTTGTGATTCTAATGAGCCCAAGTTCATCAAAATCGAAGTTCATATGTGAAAATGACGACGTTTTTGGTGTGCGGTGTGCTGTCGGCCGGACTGGTCTGGCCACGGGCCAGACTCAGTCCGGCCGGATTACTGCGAACACGAAAATTGTGCCCAAAATGGTTTGGACTTGGCTGGACGAGTCCGTCCGGCCAGATTGGTCCGGCCAAACCCGGAAGGTCCGGCTGGGGAGTGTTTTTGGGTGCGTTTTCAACGGTTAGATTCCATTTTGGTTTGAGTTGGTTTCTTCTCTACTCTCTCTCTACTCCATTGTTGAGCTTGAGAAGCTTCCTATCCCTCTAATCCCTCCATGATTCTTGCTCATATTTGAGGAAAATATAGAGGAGATCTAGATCTACATCTTGACCAAACAAATTTCTCTCTTTGTGAGGGGCATCCACTAGATCTAGATCTTGGAGAAATTTGATGTTCCTCCTCCTATTTTTTCTTCCTTTCTTATTCCCCCAATAGCTTTTGTAGCTTTGTTGGAATTTGAGAGCGAAGGACTTGAGCATCTTTGCGGTGTTCTAGCCATTGCATTTGGTGCATCGGTTTGACTTCTCCGCAGTGATACGTGGAGGTGAAAGTTCGTGAGATATTCACTTCGGGAGCTTGTTCCTGGAGCTTGTTCCTCTTGGGTCTTTGGACCCTAGACGGCTTAGTGGTCTTTGTGGTCATTGTGGTGTTCTTGGGGACTCCAATTAAGTTGTGGAGATTCTTCAAGGGCAAGGCCTTTGTGGCGATTTATTGGGAGCCTCCAATTAAGTTGTGGAGATAGCCCCAAGCTTTGTGCGGGTTCGGTGACCACCCTAAGGTTCCATAGTGGATCGAGGACATCCCTTTTGGTGGGAATTCTCGAGGAGAATACGGTGGCCCTCGTGCGTTTGGAGTGACTTGTCCTCCACACCGCTCCAACGGAGAGTAGCACTCGCAAGAGTGTGAACTTCGGGATACATCGTTGTCTCCGGTCACTTCGGTTATTCCTATACCCGAGCTCTTTACTTATGCACTTTACTTTGTGATAGCCTTCGTGCTTGAAGTTATATATATCTTGCTATCACATAGTTGCTTGAATTGCTTAGCATAAGTTGTTGGTGCACATAGGTGAACCCTAGTTATATAGGTTTTGTGCTTGACAAATTAAACGCTAGTTTTATTCCGCATTTGTTAATCCATATTCGTAAAAGTTTTAAACCGCCTATTCACCCCCCTCTAGGAGGCATCCGTGTCCTTTCAGTTGGCATCAGAGCCTGGTCTCTCACTATAGGATTTACCGCCTTGAGAGTAAGGATGTCTGCTAGAGATTTAGTGCATGATCACACTTTTATATTCGATGGCACAAATTATGATGTTTGGAAAATTCGCATGCTTAGTCATTTTCGGGCCATTGACCCTCATATGGAGCGAATTGTAGATAGAGGTTTTTCTCCTCCGATGGATTCCCAAAATCTATCTTTAGAGGATGAGAAAAAATTATATCTCAATGCTCAAGCTTCTAACGTGCTTGTTCTTTCTTTGAGCAATGTAGATATTTGATGTCTACGCACGCTTCTATTCCTGTAGATAGTGTTGGGCCTCCAAGAGCAGAGGTTTGTAGAACAGCAGCAAGTTTCCCTTAAGTGAATCACCCAAGGTTTATCGAACTCAGGGAGGTAGAGTTCAAAGATATCCCTCTCAAGCAACCCTGCAATTAAGATACAAGAAGTCTCTTGTGTCCCCAACACACCTAATACACTTGTCAGATGTATAGCTGCACTAGTTCGGCGAAGAGATAGTGAAATACAAGTAATATGGATGATTATAAGTAGTAATTGCAATCTGAAATAAAAATGGCAGCAAGCGAACATGTAGCAGAACTTGTTGGAAACGGTGTTTCAATGCTTAGAAACAAGGCCTAGGGATCATACTTTCACTAGTGGACACTCTCAACAATGATCACATAATTGAATAAATAAATGCTACTCTCAAACACTCTCTTGTTGGATAACAAACACCATTCATTGTGTAGGGCTGCAAAAGCACACCTCAAGCCGGAGTAAACAAGCTCCACAACGTCATAAAGGAATCACACACGATGCACACACTGTCACCATCACACCGTGGAGAGTGACTCCGGAGTTCATATTAAAGTAACCTCTAGAGTGCATAATAGACAAGAGTAACATCTACATATTCAACTAGATTACAAAGCTCATGATCGCATAAAGATCACACCATGGGAGAGAGATGAACCACATAGCTATCGGTAGAGCCATCAGCCTCGGGGGAGAACTACTCCCTCCTCATCATGGGAGTCAGCAGCGGCGATGAAGATGGTGGTGGTGTCGATGGAGATGACTCCGGGGGCAATTCCCCGTCCCGGCGGCGTGCCGGAACAGAGATTCTGTCCCCCGAAACTTGTCGTCGATGGTGATGTCTACGTGTGCTTCTATTCTTGTAGACAGTGTTGGGCCTCCAAGAGCAGAGGTTTGTAGAACAGCAGCAAGTTTCCCTTAAGTGAATCACCCAAGGTTTATCGAACTCAGGGAGGTAGAGGTCAGAGATATTCCTCTCAAGCAACCCTGCAATTAAGATACAAGAAGTCTCTTGTGTCCCCAACACACCTAATACACTTGTCAGATGTATAGGTGCACTAGTTCGGCGAAGAGATAGTGAAATACAAGTAATATGGATGAATATGAGTGGTAATAGCAATCTGAAATAAAGATGGCAGCAAGTAAACATGTAGCAGAACTTGTTGGAAACGGTGCCAGAAAATAGCTTGCTGGCGTGGGAGGCAATTCTCTGTGGTGTAACTTTTCTATTCGGAAACAAGGCCTAGGGATCCTACTTTCACTAGTGGACACTCTCAACAATGATAACATAAATAAATAACTTCTCTTCCTTTGTGCTACATACACTCTTTTGTTGGATGACAAACACCATTCATTGTGTAGGGCTACAGGAGCTCCCTCAAGCCGGAGTTAACAAGCGCCACAACATTCGGTGTTCATATTTAAGTAACCTCTAGAGCATAATAGACCGTTGCAATTTAGACCGAGTACTAACATAGCATACACATTGTCACCTTTAAGCTATGAAAGGGGGAATAGATCACATCAATACTATCATAGTAATAGTTAACTCCATAATCTACAAGAGATTACAATCATAACCTACGCCAAGAACTACATGATGCACACACCGTCACCTTTACATCATGAAGGAGGAATAGACTACTTTAATAACATCACTAGAGTAGCACATAGATTAATAGTGATACAAAGCTCATCATATGGATCTCAATCGTGCAAGGCAGTTCATGAGATCATTGTATTGAGGTACATGAGAGAGAGATTAACCACATAGCTACCGGTAGAGCCCTTAGCCTCGAGGGAGAACTACTCCCTCCTCATCATAGGAGACAGCAGCGGCGATGAAGATGGCGGTGATGTCGATGGAGATGCCTTCCGGGGGCACTTCCCTGTCCCGACGGCGTGCCGGAACAGAGACTTCTGTCCCCCGAACTTGGCTTCGCGATGGCGGCGGCTGCGTAACTTTTCTCGTCCCGTGGCTTATTCCTTTAGGGTTTTCACGACGGAGGCTTTATATAGGCGGAAGGGCAGCCTCGGAGGAGTCCTGGTGGAGCCAGACCATAGGGGGGCGCCCCCCCCCCTTGGCCGCGCCGCCTTGTGGGGTGGGGCCCCCATGGCTCCCCTCTGGCCCCTCTTCGGTGCTCTGGAAGCTTCCGGGAAAAATAAGATACTGGGCGTTGATTTCGTCCAATTCCAAGAATATTTCCTTTGTAGGATTTCTGAAACCAAAAACAGCAGAAAACAGGAACTGGCACTTCGGCATCTCGTTAATAGGTTAGTTCCGGAAAATGCATCAAAACGATATAAAGTGTGAACAAAACATGTAGGTATTGTCATAAAACTAGCATGGAACATAAGAAATTATAGATACGTTGGAGACGTATCAAGCATCCCCAAGCTTAGTTCCTACTCGCCCTCGAGTAGGTAAACGATAACAAGGATAATTTCTGAAGTGACATGCTATCATAATCTTGATCAATACTATTGTAAAGCATATGAGATGAATGAAGTGATTCGAAGCAATGGTGAAGATAATGACTAAACAACTGAATCATATAGCAAAGACTTTTCATGAATAGTACTTTCAAGACAAGCATCAATAAGTCTTGCATAAGAGTTAACTCATAAAGCAATAGATTCAAAGTAGAAGGCATTGAAGCAACACAAAGGATGATTAAGTTTCAGCAATTGCTTTCAACTTCAACATGTATATCTCATGGAGAATTGTCAACACAAAGCAATATAACAAGTGCAATAGGTAAACATGTAAGAATCAATGCACATAGTTGACACAAGTGTTTGCTTCTAAGATAGAAGGAAGTAGGTAAACTGACTCAACATAAAGTAAAAGAATGGACCTTCACAGAGGGAAGCATGGATTACTATTTTTGTGCTAGAGCTTTTTATTTTGAAAACATAGAAACAATTTTGTCAACGGTAGTAATAATTCATATGTGTTATGTATAAGACATCCTATAAGTTGCAAGCCTCATGCATAGAATACCAATAGTGCTCACACCTTGTCCTAATTAGCTTGGATTAACATGGATTATCATTGCATAACATATGTTTCAACCAAGTGTCACAAAGGGGTACCTCTATGCCGCCTGTACAAAGGTCCAAGGAGATAAATCGCATTTGATTTCTCGTTTTTGATAGATCTCAACTAAGGACATCCATACCGGGACAACATAGAAAACAAATAATGGACTCCTCTTTAATGCATAAGCATTCAACAACAGATAATATTCTCATAAGATATTGAGGATTGGTGTCCAAACTGAAACTTCCACCATGATTCATGGCTTTAGTTAGCGGCCCAATGTTCTTCTCTAACAATATGCATACTCAAACCATTTGATCATGATAAATCTCCCTTACTTCAGACAAGACGAACATGCATAGCAACTCACATGATATTCAACAAAAGTGTAATAGTTGATGGCGTCCCCAGAAACATGGTTACCGCTCAACAAGCAACTTATAAGAAATAAGATACATAGCAACATATTCAATACCACAATAGTTTTTAAGGCTATTTTCCCATGAGCTATGTATTGCAAAGACAAGGAATGAAATTTTAAAGGTAGCACTCAAGTAATTTACTTTGGAATGGCAGAGAAATACCATGTAGTAGGTAGGTATGGTGGACACAAATGGCATAGGTTTTGGCTCAAGGTTTTGGATGCACGAGAAGTATTCCCTCTCAGTACAAGGCTTTGGCTAGCAAGGTTGTTTGGAGCAAACACAAGTATGAACCGGTATAGCAAAACTTACATAAGAACATATTGCAAGCATTATAAGACTCTACACTGTCTCCTTGTTGTTCAAACACTTCACCAGAAAATATCTAGACTTAGAGAGACCAATCATGCAAACCAAATTTCAACAAGCTCTATGGTAGTTCTTCATTAATAGGTGCAAAGTACATGATGCAAGAGCTTAAACATGATCTATGAGAGCTCAAAACAATTGCCAAGTATCAAATTATTCAAGACCATATACCAATTACTACATGAAGCATTTCCTGTTTCCAACCAAATAGCAATTAACGAAGCGGTTTTCAACTCCGCCATGAACATTAAAAGTAAAAGCGAAGAACACTAGTGTTCACATGAAAGAGCGGAGCGTGTCTCTCTCCCACACAAGCATGAATTTATTCAGAGAATGAAAATAACAAAACGAAAATAAAAGCACACAGACGCTCCAAGTAAAGTACATAAGATGTGACGGAATAAAAATATAGTTTCACTAGAGGTGACCTGATAAGTTGTCGATGAAGAAGGGGATGCCTTGGGCATCCCCAAGCTTAGATGCTTGAGTCTTCTTGAAATATGCAGGGATGAACCACGGGGGCATCCCCAAGCTTAGACTTTTCACTCTTCTTGATCATATTGTATCATCCTCCTCTCTTGATCTTTGAAAACTTCCTCCACACCAAACTCAAAACAAACTCATTAGAGGGTTAGTGCATAATCAAAATTCACATATTCAGAGGTGACGTAATCATTCTTAACACTTCTGGACATTACCCAAATCTACTGAAAGTTAATGGAACAAAGAAATCCATCAAACATAGCAAAACAGGCAATGCAAAATAAAAGGCAGAATCTGTCAAAACAGATTAGTCCGTAAAGACGAATTTTTCTGGGGCACTTAACCTTCTCAGATGAATAAGCTCCAATTCAATGAAAGTTGCGTACATATCTGAGGATCACGCACATAAATTGGCAGATTTTTCTGAGTTACCTACAGACGGGGCTGCTCAATTTCGTGACAGTAAGAAATCTGTTTCTGCGCAGTAATCCAAATCTAATATCAACCCTACTATCAAAGACTTTACTTGACACAACAATGCAATAAAATAAAGATAAGGAGAGGTTGCTACAGTAGTAACAACTTCCAAGACTCAACAAAACAGTAATAAAAACATACATGGGTTATCTCCCAAGAAGTGCTTTCTTTATAGCCATTAAGATGGGCTCAGTGATTTTAATGATGCTCGCGCAAGAAATAAGAGTTGAAGTAAAAGAGAGCATCAAGAAGCAAATTCAAAACACATTTAAGCCTAACCCACTTCCTATGAAAAGGAATCTTGTAAATAAACAAGTTATTGAAGCATAATGCAACAAGCATAGAAAGGCAACACAAGCGCAACTTCAAGATTCTCAACATA
Source organism: Lolium perenne (assembly GCF_019359855.2). NCBI lineage: Eukaryota > Viridiplantae > Streptophyta > Magnoliopsida > Poales > Poaceae > Lolium > Lolium perenne. Next base: position 120,365,784 of record NC_067250.2, on the reverse strand, counting down.
AAGAGGGGAAACTTAATATTATTAAGATGCATATAACCATGTTTCCCTCTCTCATAATAACTTTCAGTAGCATCATGAACAAACTCAACAATATAACTATCACATGAAATATTCTTATCATGAGCTACATGGATAAAATTATTACTCTCCACATAAGCATAATCAATTTTATTAGTAATAGTGGGAGTAAAACTACCATAACCATCATTGTAATCATCATAAATTGCAGGCATGGTATAATCATAATAACCTTTATCCTCCATAGGAGGTGGCACCAAAATACCACTATCATTATAATCATCATAAATAGGAGGTAAAGTATCATCAAAGAAAATTTTATCCTCAAAACTTGGGGGACTAAAAATATCATGCTCATCAAAACCAGCTTCCCCAAGCTTAGAATTTTCCATAGCATTAGCAACAATGGTGTTCAAAGCATTCGTACTAATAACATTCCCATTAGCATGCATATAAAGTTCCATGGGTTTTTTAATTCTCTCTTCAAACACATCATGTCCTAATTCAAGATAAAGTTCATAAAGATCTCTCATTTTGTTGTTGTTTTCCATTAAGCCTAACTAGTGAAAACAAGAAACAAAAAGATATAATTGCAGGATCTAAAGGAAATACCTTCGAGCACTCACACACCGGCAACAGTGCTAGGAAATAGCTTAGTAGTCGGAGGATGTGAATACCTTTTACCTTACCTCCCCGGCAACGGCGCCAGAAAATAGCTTGATGTCTACGTGTGCTTCTATTCTTGTAGACAGTGTTGGGCCTCCAAGAGCAGAGGTTTGTAGAACAGCAGCAAGTTTCCTTTAAGTGAATCACCTAAGGTTTATCGAACTCAGGGAGGTAGAGGTCAGAGATATTCCTCTCAAGCAACCCTGCAATTAAGATACAAGAAGTCTCTTGTGTCCCCAACACACCTAATACACTTGTCAGATGTATAGGTGCACTAGTTCGGCGAAGAGATAGTGAAATACAAGTAATATGGATGAATATGAGTGGTAATAGCAATCTGAAATAAAGATGGCAGCAAGTAAACATGTAGCAGAACTTGTTGGAAACGGTGCCAGAAAATAGCTTGCTGGCGTGGGAGGCAATTCTCTGTGGTGTAACTTTTCTATTCGGAAACAAGACCTAGGGATCCTACTTTCACTAGTGGACACTCTCAACAATGATCACATAAATAAATAACTTCTCTTCCTTTGTGCTACATACACTCTTTTGTTGGATGACAAACACCATTCATTGTGTAGGGCTACAGGAGCTCCCTCAAGCCGGAGTTAACAAGCGCCACAACATTCGGTGTTCATATTTAAGTAACCTCTAGAGCATAATAGACCGTTGCAATTTAGACCGAGTACTAACATAGCATACACACTGTCACCTTTAAGCTATGAAAGGGGGAATAGATCACATCAATACTATCATAGTAATAGTTAACTCCATAATCTACAAGAGATTACAATCATAACCTACGCCAAGAACTACATGATGCACACACCGTCACCTTTACATCATGAAGGAGGAATAGACTACTTTAATAACATCACTAGAGTAGCACATAGATTAGTAGTGATACAAAGCTCATCATATGGATCTCAATCGTGCAAGGCAGTTCATGAGATCATTGTATTGAGGTACATGAGAGAGAGAGATTAACCACATAGCTACCGGTAGAGCCCTTAGCCTCGGGGGAGAACTACTCCCTCCTCATCATAGGAGACAGCAGCGGCGATGAAGATGGCGGTGATGTCGATGGAGATGCCTTCCGGGGGCACTTCCCCGTCCCGGCGGCGTGCCGGAACAGAGACTTCTGTCCCCCGAACTTGGCTTCGCGATGGCGGCGACTGCGTAACTTTTCTCGTCCCGTGGCTTATTCCTTTAGGGTTTTCGCGACTGAGGCTTTATATAGGCGGAAGGGCAGCCTCGGAGGAGTCCTGGTGGAGCCAGACCATAGGGGGGCGCCCCCCCCTTGGCCGCGCCGCCTTGTGGGGTGGGGCCCCCTGACTCCCCTTTGGCCCCTCTTCGGTGCTCTGGAAGCTTCCGGGAAAATTAAGATACTGGGCGTTGATTTCGTCCAATTCCGAGAATATTTCCTTTGTAGGATTTCTGAAACCAAAAACAACAGAAAACAGGAACTGGCACTTCGGCATCTCGTTAATAGGTTAGTTCCGGAAAATGCATCAAAACGATATAAAGTGTGAACAAAACATGTAGGTATTGTCATAAAACTAGCATGGAACATAAGAAATTATAGATACGCTGGAGACGTATCAGATGGCGGCGGCGCTGCGGAACTCTTCGTGGAAATTGACTGGATTATTTAGGGTTTTCGCGTCTGGGGCAATATATAGGTGAAGGGGCGGCGTCGGTGGAGTCCCGAGGGGCCCACCCCACCTGGCGGCGCGGCAGAGGGTGGGGCCGCGCCCCCCTATGAGGTGGCCAGCTCGTGGCCCCCCTTCGTCTCTCCTTCGGACTCCGTGAAGCTTCTGGAAAAATAGGGACGTGGCCTTTTGTTTCGCGCAATTCCGAGAATATTCGCAAAAATAATTTTCTGGAACCAAAAACAGCAGAAAACAGGAACTGGCACTTCAGCATCTTGTTAATAGGTTAGTCCCAGAAAATGCATAAAAACATTATAAAGTATGAATAAAACATGTAGGTATTGTCATAAAACTAGCATGGAACATAAGAAATTATAGATACGTTGGAGACGTATCAATATTCTTGCAATCTTGCCTTTCCGGAGAGCTCATGATTTATGGACAAATCTTCAAGAAAAATATGATGTGTCCAGCATTATTGAGGATGATTGTATTCCCTCCACTTCACCATTGTGTTTCAAGACAGAAAGAAATGCCAAGGTGAGTGGTAATGACCATTGCAATGTTGAGGGTGATCCTATTCTTGATGATCCTTCATCTCTATCTCATTGCAATGCTTCATCTTTGGACTTAAACACATCTAGCACTATAAATGATTCACATGCTTGTGTTGATAGTCCTTGCATACCATGTGTTAAATGCTCATCTAAATGCCATGGTGATATGCTTGCTATTTCTTGTCGCCATAATATAAATGCTTCTATTTCCTCTAGTTGTTGTGTGTCTAATAATGTAGAAGAAATCGAAGAGTCCATTGGCAATGACAAGATCTTGAATGGAGCTTCAAGTAGCTCTTCTTCTCCATTGTCTCAAGTTTCTCATATATGCCTTGTGGCTAAAGCTTCTACGGTATATCATACCTCGGAAGCTAATATTTCTCATAATGATGAAGATGAAGTACATGAAGAAGAAGAGGAATTGATTGCCTCTTTACATGACAAGGGTGAGGTTGTTCATCGTTCTCTTTGCAAAAGTGAAATTGCTTGCTCTAAATTTGTTGAAATCTTAATTTTTGCTATCGAGAGCCAAAAACTTATTGAGATGCATGAGAACACCATATTAAAAATGGGTGCTCTTGAACTTGAGTATGCCGATGAAATAGGTTCTCTAAAGGATGAACTTGAAGAAGAAGAAACCACCAAAGAATCTCTTGAGGAGACCTTTTCTCTAGAAATTGTCTAGAATAAAGGAAAACCATGATAGAGATCTTGAAGTGGCAAATGATCTAAAGCTAAAAAATGATAAGCTTGTGTTTCTTAATGCTAAACTACTTGAGGATTTTGAGAAACTCAGAAATGGTTCTAGGTTCATTGAGAGTGCGCTCACCAAACTCACCGAGTCACATGAGCAACTTAAAGCTTCATATATAAAAGAGCATGCCAACTTGCCTTCTCCTATTGCTATTAATGATGATGCTTGCAATACTAACTCTAAATCTTGTGAAGCATCCATTTTGACGGATAATGTTGAGCTAAGGGCTCAACTTGAAATGCTAACTAGCAAGTATGGGATTTTGGAAGAAATTCATGGAAAGCTCTCTAGCTCCCATGATGAAATTCTAGTGTCCCATGAGAAGCTAAAGTTAGCTCATGAGGATATCATGTCAAAGGTAACATCTTGTGAGCCTCATGTGGATACAAGCACTAATTCTCAAAATGCTATATTGCCATGTGCTAGTCCTATTAATTCATCTACTAATAGTATTGCAAAATCTTGTGATGAATTATCCACCTTGCCTTGTTGCTCTAACAATGAAGTTTCTACTTCCTCTAGTATTTGTGTTGTTACTAACCATGTAGAGGAAATCAAAGAGCTCAAGGCTCAAGTCACTTCCTTGAAGAAAGACTTGAAAATGGTCATGAAGGGAAATGCAAACTTGACAAGATGTTTAGTGTGCAACAATCCCCCAATGACAAGAGCGGACTTGGATTTATCTCCATCAACAGGAAGAAGTCCAAAAGCTCCAAGAACAAGAAGGGCCAAGTTCAAGTCAAAGATCCGGCCAAGATTACGTGCTTCAAGTGCAAAATTGAAGGGCATCATGTTAGATCTTGCCCATTGAAGAAAAAGCCTCTTAGTGAGAAGCAAGAAGGGAAGTGGCCTCAAGTTCAAGGCCATGCCCAACCTCGGGTTGAAGAAAGGCCACTTCCCAAAATTAATCAAGATAATGCTCCCATTTTGGAGAAATCTAGTGAGAAGAAGGAGAAGAGAATAACTTGCTACATATATTGTGAGAAGGGCCACATCTCCTCCTTTTGCACTATTGGTACCTCATCCAACTGTCAACACCCGGATTTTTAAGTCCAGATGCCTGTTATGCCATACATCGCAATCCCAGGAATATTGTTGTTGCGAGACATAACAGTTGAATATCATAAGTCATCATTCATTACATATCATAGTCGTCTTACAAATAGATCACATGATCCAATATTACAATAATAGTTGAACTATTGTTTCAACACACATCACAAATACATAGCGGAAGCGTAGATCGAAGGGGACTCTATAGTCCACAGGCCAACGCTTGACGTCAGGAGTAGTCCTAGTTGTCGTAGACGTCCTGCTGTCCATCCTCTTCATACTGCTGTTCCTCTTCATAGTCTGGCCATTTGAATAGCCAGGGACAAAGCCGTGAGTACTTTAAAGTACTCGCAAACTAATACTAATGTAAGTACTAGCAATTCTAGTAAGGGGGTGCTAAGCTCTAGTTTCTTTTGCATAAAGCCAATTTTAGTTCACAAGTATTTGAAATAAAGACTCTTCATGTGCTAACTAACTCAAGTGGGAACATTAGTGTCATTCCCACAACTCAGTTGTGTTTCAAGTCAAAATCACCATTTCAAGTTCAAATCACAAGTCACCCTTCACATGTCATATTTTTGAAAATGGTCTGATGACGGAACAGTATGGCCTTTCCAACCGTCCATAACCGTGGACGCGGCTATTCGAATAGTTCTACACTCTGCAGAGGTCGTACACTTGTGCCACAACATTTGCAATAATCCGTCAGGGTTAGCTGGCCTTGATTTATCACACTCCGTGTGCGGACTACCAACCATAACCTTTCACTTACATACCCTAGTATAGGCACCTCTCCCCATGAGCTTGGCCTCCCAGTGAAGATAGACAGTCAGCCTGGGAACTGCACAGGGCTTGGGCCGGACATTCACCTCATTTCACGTCATATCACATCATTTCATATTTCTTTGGAGGCAGCCCTTGGCATAACCCCGATGACGCTTGTTCAGAGGGAACCCATACTAAGATACATAAACTTCTAGTTAAGCCCTACCCATATCAGGTATTGTGGGGGTACTTGTAAAATTGGAATGGTATCGCATCCGAACCCAACCATCAGTTTTTGTAAAGTTCACCATTTCATTCACCATTTCATTCACCAGTCATATTCACCCTCAAAATCTTTCAATAGAATGACTCATCATTCCAAGGTTTTCAAAGTCATGTTATTTCACATGTTCCCATCTAAAGTAGTCAATTTTATTTATTAGCACTAGCAACTAGTCATGAGGGGTGTGATACGTCTCCGACGTATCGATAATTTCTTATGTTCCATGCCACATTATTGATGATATCTACATGTTTTATGCACACTTTATGTCATATTCGTGCATTTTCTGGAACTAACCTATTAACAAGATGCCGAAGTGCCAGTTGCTGTTTTCTGCTGTTTTTGGTTTCAGAAATCCTAGTAAAGAAATATTCTCGGAATTGGACGAAATCAACGCCCAGGTTCCTATTTTGCCCGGAAGCATCCAGAACACCCGAGAGTCGCCAGAGGAGGGCCACAGGCCCACCAGACGATAGGCCGGCGCGGCCAAGGGGGGGCCCGCGCCCCCCTGTTGTGTCGTCGCCTCGTTGACCTTCTGACGCCGCCTCTTCGCCTATATAAAGGTCCCTGACCTAAAACACGATACGAAAAAGCCACGGTACGAGAAACCTTCCAGAGCCGCCGCCATCGCGAAGCCAAGATCTGGGGGACAGGAGTCTCTGTTTCGGCACGCCGCCGGGACGGGGAAGTGCCCCCGGAAGGCTTCTCCATCGACACCACCGCCATCTTCATCAACGCTGCTGTCTCCCATGAGGAGGGAGTAGTTCTCAATCGAGGCTCGGGGCTGTACCGGTAGCTATGTGGTTCATCTCTCTCCTATGTACTTCAATACAATAATCTCATGAGCTGCCTTACATGATTGAGATTCATATGATGATGCTTGTAATCTAGATGTCATTATGCTAGTCAAGTGAATTTTACTTATGTGATCTCCGGAGACTCCTTGTCCCACGTGTGTAAAGGTGACAGTGTGTGCACCGTGTGGGTCTCTTAGGCTATATTTCACAGAATACTTATTCACTGTTATGAATGGCATAGTGAAGTGCTTATTTATATCTCTTTATGATTGCAATGTGTTTTGTGTCACAATTTATCTATGTGCTACTCTAGTGATGTTATTAAAGTAGTTCTATTCCTCCTGCACGGTGTAATGGTGACAGTGTGTGCATCCGTGTTAGTACTTGGCGTAGGCTATGATTATGATCTCTTGTAGATTATGAAGTTAACTATTGCTATGATGGTATTGATGTGATCTATTCCTCCTACGTAGCGTGAAGGTGACAGTGTGCATGCTACGTTAGTACTTGGTTTAGTTGTGTTGATCTGTCATGCACTCTAAGGTTATTTAAATATGAACATTGAATTGTGGAGCTTGTTAACTCCGGCATTGAGGGTTCGTGTAATCCTACGCAATGGTGTTCATCATCCAACAAGAGTGTAGAGTATGCATTTATCTATTCTGTTATGTGATCAATGTTGAGAGTGTCCACTAGTGAAAGTATGATCCCTAGGCCTTGTTCCTAAATACCGCTATCGCTGCTTGTTTACCGTTTTTCTTTGCGTTACTACTGTGTTACTACTGCTTGTTTATCGTCCTGGGCAAAGCACTTTTCGGTGCCGTTGCTACTATTTATTCATACCACCGTATTTCACTATCTCTTCGCCGAACTAGTGCACCTATTAGGTGTGTTGGGGACACAAGAGACTTCTTGCTTTGTGGTTGCAGGGTTGCATGAGAGGGATATCTTTGACCTCTTCCTCCCTGAGTTCGATAAACCTTGGGTGATCCACTTAAGGGAAACTTGCTGCTGTTCTACAAACCTCTGCTCTTGGAGGCCCAACACTATCTACAGGAAAAGGAGGGGGCGTAGACATCAAGCTATTTTCTGGCGCCGTTGCCGGGGAGGAAAGGTAAAAGGTACTCATACTTCGGTTCCAGGTAACAGTACTTTTCTGGCGCCATTGTGTTTGTGCTCGAAGCTATTTCCTTTAGATCCTGCAATTGCAACTTTTTGTTTCTTGTTTACACTAGTTAGGCATAATGGAAAACAACAAAAATATGAGAGATCTTTATGAACTTTATCTTGAATTAGGACATGATGTGTTTGAAGAGAGAATTAAAAAACCCATGGAACTTTATATGCATGCTAATGGGAATGTTATTAATATGAATGATTTGAACACTATTGTTGCTAATGCTATGGAAAATTCTAAGCTTGGGGAAGCTGGTTTTGATGAGCATGATCTTTTTAGTCCCCCAAGCATTGAGGAGGAAATTTACTTTGATGATACTTTGCCTCCAATTTATGATGATTATAATGATAGTAGTCTTTTGTTGCCACCTATTATGGAGGATGAATTTGATTATGATTACAATATGCCTCCTATATTTGATAGCTACTTTGTTGAATTTGCTCCCACTACAACTAATAAAATTGATTATGCTTATGTGGAGAGTAATAATTTTATTCATGAGACTCATGATAAGAATGCTTTATGTGATAGATATATTGTTGAGTTTGCTCATGATACTACTGAAAGTTATTATGAGAGAGGAAAATATGGTTGTAGAAATTTTCATGTTACTAAAACACCTCTCTATGTGCTGAAATTTTTGAAGCTACACTTGTTTTATCTTCCTATGCTTGTCACTTTGCTCTTCATGAACTTGTTTATTTACAAGATTCCTATGCATAGGAAGCATGTTAGGCTTAAATGTGTTTTGAATTTGCCTCTTGATGCTCTCTTTTGCTTCAAATACTATTTCTTGCGAGTGCATCATTAAAACTGCTAAGCCCATCTTAACGGCTATAAAGAAAGAACTTCTTGGGAGATAACCCATGTGTTTATTTTGTTACAGTACTTTTGTTTTATATTTGTGTCTTGGAAGTTGTTACTAGTGTAGCAACCTCTCCTTATCTTAGTTTTGTTGCATTGTTGTGCCAAGTAAAGTCTTTGATAGTAAGGTTCATACTAGATTTGGATTACTGCGCAGAAACAGATTTCTTGCTGTCACGAATCTGGGCCTAATTCTCTGTAGGTAACTCAGAAAAATCTGCCAATTTACGTGCGTAATCCTCAGATATGTACGCAACTTTCATTCAATTTGGGCATTTTCATCTGAGCAAGTCTGGTGCCACTTTAAAATTCGTCTTTACGGACTGTTCTGTTTTGACAGATTCTGCCTTTTATTTCGCATTGCCTCTTTTGCTATGTGGGATGGATTTCTTTGTTCCATTGACTTCCAGTAGCTTTGGGCAATGTCCAGAAGTGTTAAGAATGATTGTGTCACCTCTGAACATGTGAATTTTTTTATTATGCACTAACCCTCTAATGAGTTTGTTTTAAGTTTGGTGTGGAGAAAGTTTTCAAGGGTCAAGAGAGGAGGATGATATACTACGATCAAGAAGAGTGAAAAGTCTAAGCTTGGGGATGCCCCGGTGGTTCATCCCTGCATATTTCAAGAAGACTCAAGCGTCTAAGCTTGGGGATGCCCAAGGCATCCCCTTCTTCATCGACAAATTATCAGGTTCCTTCTCTTGAAACTATATTTTTATTCGGTCACATCTTATGTACTTTACTTGGAGCGTCTGTGTGCTTTTGTTTTTGTTTTTGTTTGAATAAAATGGATCCTAGCATTCTTTGTGTGGGAGAGAGACACGCTCCGCTGTTGCATATGGACAAGTATGTCCTTAGTTTCTACTCATAGTATTCATGGCGAAGTTTCTTCTTCGTTAAATTGTTATATGGTTGGAATTGGAAAATGATACATGTAGTAATTGCTATAATGTCTTGGATAATGTGATACTTGGCAATTGTTGTGCTCATGTTTAAGCTCTTGCATCATATGCTTTGCACCTATTAATGAAGAAATACATAGAGCATGCTAAAATTTGGTTTGCATATTTGGTCTCTCTAAAGTCTAGATAATTTCTAGTATTGAGTTTGAACAACAAGGAAGACGGTGTAGAGTCTTATAATGTTTTCAATATGTCTTTTATGTGAGTTTTGCTGCACCGCTTCATCCTTGTGTTTGTTTCAAATAGCCTTGCTAGGCTAAACCTTGTATCGAGAGGGAATACTTCTCATGCATCCAAAATCCTTGAGCCAACCACTATGCCATTTGTGTCCACCATACCTACCCATTACATGGTATTTCTCCGCCATTCCAAAGTAAATTGCTTGAGTGCTACCTTTAAATTTCCATCATTCACCTTTGCAATATATAGCTCATGGGAAAAATAGCTTAAAAACTATTGTGGTATTGAATATGTACTTATGCACTTTATCTCTTATTAAGTTGCTTGTTGTGCGATAACCATGTTTCTGGGGACGCCATCAACACTTTGTTGAATATCATGTGAGTTGCTATGCATGTTCGTCTTGTCTGAAGTAAGGGAGATTTACCACTCATTTAATGGTTAGAGCATGCATATTGTTAGAGAAGAACATTGGGCCGCTAACTAAAGCCATGATCCATGGTGGAAGTTTCAGTTTTGGACATATATCCTCAATCTCATATGAGAAAATTAATTGTTGTTACATGCTTATGCATAAAAGAGGAGTCCATTATCTGTTGTCTATGTTGTCCCGGTATGGATGTCTAAGTTGAGAATAATCAATAGCGAGAAATCCAATGTGAGCTTTCTCCTTAGACCTTTGTACAGGCGGCATAGAGGTACCCCTTTGTGACACTTGGTTAAAACATGTGCATTGCGATGATCCCGGTAGTCCAAGCTAATTAGGACAAGGTGCGGGCACTATTAGTATACTATGCATGAGGCTTGCAACTTGTAAGATATAATTTACATGATACATATGCTTTATTACTACCGTTGACAAAATTGTTTCATGTTTTCAAAACCAAAGCTCTAGCACAAATATAGCAATCGATGCTTTCCTCTTTGAAGGACCTTTCTTTTACTTTTATGTTGAGTCAGTTCACCTATCTCTCTCCACCTCAAGAAGCAAACACTTGTGTGAACTGTGCATTGATTCCTACATACTTGCATATTGCACTTGTTATATTACTCTATGTTGACAATTATCCATGAGATATACATGTTGCAAGTTGAAAGCAACCGCTGAAACTTAATCTTCCTTTGTGTTGCTTCAATACCTTTACTTTGATTTATTGCTTTATGAGTTAACTCTTATGCAAGACTTATTGATGCTTGTATTTAAGTACTATTCATGAAAAGTCTTTGCTATATGATTCACTTGTTTACTCATGTCATATACATTGTTTTGATCGCTGCATTCACTACATATGCTTTACAAATAGTATGATCAAGGTTATGATGGCATGTCACTCCAGAAATTATCTTTGTTTATCGTTTACCTGCTCGGGACGAGCAGGAACTAAGCTTGGGGATGCTGATATGTCTCCGACGTATCGATAATTTCTTATGTTCCATGCCACATTATTGATGATATCTACATGTTTTATGCACACTTTATGTCATATTCGTGCATTTTCTGGAACTAACCTATTAACAAGATGCCGAAGCGCCAGTTGCTGTTTTCTGCTGTTTTTGGTTTCAGAAATCCTAGTAAAGAAATATTCTTGGAATTGGACGAAATCAACGCCCAGGTTCCTATTTTGCCCGGAAGCATCCAGAACACCCGAGAGTCGCCAGAGGGGGGCCACAGGCCCACCAGACAATAGGCCGGCGCGGCCAAGGGGGGGCCCGCGCCCCCCTGTTGTGTCGTCGCCTCGTTGACCTTCTGACACCGCCTCTTCGCCTATATAAAGGTCCCTGACCTAAAACACGATACGAAAAAGCCACGGTACGAGAAACCTTCCAGAGCCGCCGCCATCGCGAAGCCAAGATCTGGGGGACAGGAGTCTCTGTTCCGGCACGCTGCCGGGACGGGGAAGTGCCCCCGGAAGGCTTCTCCATTGACACCACCGCCATCTTCATCAACGCTGCTGTCTCCCATGAGGAGGGAGTAGTTCTCCATCGAGGCTCGGGGCTGTACCGGTAGCTATGTGGTTCATCTCTCTCCTATGTACTTCAATACAATAATCTCATGAGCTGCCTTACATGATTGAGATTCATATGATGATGCTTGTAATCTAGATGTCATTATGCTAGTCAAGTGAATTTTACTTATGTGATCTCCGGAGACTCCTTGTCCCACGTGTGTAAAGGTGACAGTGTGTGCACCGTGTGGGTCTCTTAGGCTATATTTCACAGAATACTTATTCACTGTTATGAATGGCATAGTGAAGTGCTTATTTATATCTCTTTATGATTGCAATGTGTTTTGTGTCACAATTTATCTATGTGCTACTCTAGTGATGTTATTAAAGTAGTTCTATTCCTCCTGCACGGTGTAATGGTGACAGTGTGTGCATCCGTGTTAGTACTTGGCGTAGGCTATGATTATGATCTCTTGTAGATTATGAAGTTAACTATTGCTATGATGGTATTGATGTGATCTATTCCTCCTACGTAGCGTGAAGGTGACAGTGTGCATGCTACGTTAGTACTTGGTTTAGTTGTGTTGATCTGTCATGCACTCTAAGGTTATTTAAATATGAACATTGAATTGTGGAGCTTGTTAACTCCGGCATTGAGGGTTCGTGTAATCCTACGCAATGGTGTTCATCATCCAACAAGAGTGTAGAGTATGCATTTATCTATTCTGTTATGTGATCAATGTTGAGAGTGTCCACTAGTGAAAGTATGATCCCTAGGCCTTGTTCCTAAATACTGCTATCGCTGCTTGTTTCATTGTTTCTTTGCGTTACTACTGCTTTGTGTTACTACCGCTTGTTTCTTGTCACTGGGCAAAGCACTTTTCTGGTGCCGTTGCTACTATTTATTCATACCACCTATATTTCACTATCTCTTCGCCGAACTAGTGCACCTATTAGGTGTGTTGGGGACACAAGAGACTTCTTGCTTTGTGGTTGCAGGGTTGCATGAGAGGGATATCTTTGACCTCTTCCTCCCTGAGTTCGATAAACCTTGGGTGATCCACTTAAGGGAAACTTGCTGCTGTTCTACAAACCTCTGCTCTTGGAGGCCCAACACTGTCTACAGGAAAAGGAGGGGGCGTAGACATCAGGGTGCTAACTAGCTTTCATTGCTCTAGGCTAAATTTGATGATCTTGTTCTACTCTAGACCAAGTGAATCATGAATCAAAAAGTAAACTTTGATAAACCAAAAATTAATAAAGCTTGTAAAGTAAAACTTGGGATGGGCTCATTAAGCATAAAGTAAAAATGTGGTGGTGCCTTGCTCTTGTAGAGCTTTGCACTTAGCAAGAATATTAGCTTGCAACAAAATAACTTGCATTAGTCTAGCTTGCCTTGGTTGTTGAGGTGATCAAAGTGGTCTTCTTCTCCTTGAAAGTAGACCTCCTCCTCCTCTTGATACTCCTCGGTACTAGCGTCTAAAATACGAATACGAGGTACAATCACCAAGCAATTCATTGGCTATTCTAAACATCACATGTATTCACACAAACTATTCTGTTCACACAATTAATACAATTAGGGTGCATTGGTGGTGTGGCTTGAGGAAAGATAATTTCCTCTCATTACATATGTAAATGATAGTTTCCATATGGTTCTTGAGGAATAATTTCCTCTCATTGAATCTTCTTTAAGATTTAATTTCTCAAACAATCACACATGAATTCATGTTGACCTAAGTCAACCATTCATCATCATTATTTGAGAAAATGATTTAAATGAGGTAGAAATACCTCATACTGTTTAACCAAGCCTATTACGATTTAAAATCTCCAAGTATTTCATGTGAGAGTAATTGACCAGAGGTTCATCCTCATATGAAGGTACTTGGGACAAGATTTAAATGAAGTGAAACACTTCATATAATTTACACAAGTTAAACTAGCATCACACATTACTAGGGAGTGGGTAGATGTGTTTTTCTTATTCAAGAAAAATAAGTTCCTCTCATACTAATTAAGGTGTTACTTTTAATTACTTAGAGAAATAATTTTCTTTCATTATCTTATTAAGATTTAATTTCTCTCATGAATAATGTATGACCTAGGTTGTCTAAGTCAACCTCTTCATACTCATCATTTAAGAAAATGATTTAAATGAGGTGAAGCACCTCATACAATTTAATCCTAATATGGTAAAGATTTAATATCATCAACAATTCATATGAGACCTAAATGACCAGAGTCTCTACCTCATTTTGAATTGTTCATGACAAGATTTAAGTGAGAGAAAAACTCCCATGTGATTTATTAATAGTTTTAGACAATATCTTTGACTAGAAATGGCCATATAGTCCTTTAATTAAGCTAGGCCATGATCATTCAAAGTTACCACACCATTTTCTTGTAGAAACAATTAGTGTAAGTCAAATGAGAATTATAGCAATTGGATTTACTTCAAAATTCAAATTGGTTGATTTTTAATATTTATTTGAATACTGAAAAGTCTCTGACTTGTTATTTTTGTCACATTAGTTCTATACAAGATTTTGAAGTGGGACCAGTGGGGTTTTGTAGATCTTTTCAGTAGCTTTCCAACCATATAATGTTTGCTAAATTTGGCCAAGCCAAACAGATTCTATTGAATTTCAAACACAGGGCCAGTATTGAGTTTAAACAAAATCTGGAAATTCGAATTTGAATAAATGGGCTGAGCGGGAAAATCTAACGGGCCAGATTCAAAAGCTAACAGCCTGCCCAGCCCACCACGGTCCACAGACGCGTGGGCTGCCTGACAGCAGGGGGGCCCGCCTGTCAGCGGCTAGCTCACCCGAATCGGTACGGGGCAGCGTGGGACGTTGGATTAGAGGGGAGATCTACGGCGCTCGTTCGTCGTTGTCATCGGCGAGAGAAGCTCACCGGCGCAGCGGCAGTAGGGGGTCGGAGGGCGAACCGTGGGTCCGGCGAGCGGTGGCGGGGTTCCGTTCGAGGTTGTCGAGGACGAGGAAGAAGCCTGTAGCAGTGGCGTCGCTCGGGGAGGCTCCAGTTGACGGCGATTGCACCAGGGCTTCCGCGGCTCCGATCGATCGATTGGGGCTGCTTCGGCGTCGATCGAGGTAGCTACTGGGTGGAGGAGAGGCAGTGGAGGATGGGGAACGAGATGGCGTGCTCAGCTTCGTCCAGGGAACGCGGTATTTATAGATGGCAAGGGTGCTGCGGGGCGCGGGCGAGGTCAACGGTGAAGTCGTCGGTCCACAGCGGCGAAGGAGCGAGGAAGGTGCGCAGGAGGTAGGCGACGTCATGGCGGTCCTTGGGGCATTAATGGCGCGGTACGGCGAGGCGTACGACGGTCGGGCGATGGCGCGTACTGGCGCGGCCTAGGCGGGATTGCGTCGTCGTCACCGACGACGGCGGGTACAGGCAGGTGACGTGAGCTTGTCCGGCGTGCTCCACGTGGCGTGGCGAGTACCCTGGCGAGCGGAGGCGGTCGGGGTACAGCAGGGTACGGCGGTGCGACGCGTGGCCGGTGACGTCCGCGGCGTGTACTGGCGCGACGTCCTCGGCATCCTGGGTGATCTGGGCGCGCGATCTCCGGCAGCTGTCGGCGTTGTCCGTGGCAATGGAGATGTTAGGCGTGGCCAGGGAGGTGAGGTGGTGCGTTTGGGCACGGTGGCCGTGGCCAGAGAAGAAGAAAAGGGAGGGGTGGCTCGACGTGGTGTCCATGGCCGGCATGGCCATGTCAATGCCAAGTTTGGCCTCCTCCTCTAGGGTGCGGTGCATGTTTAGAAAGAGAGGGGGCCAGGGAGCAAAGTGGTGTTGTTTGGGGCAGGTTAGGGTGGTGTAGAACACGATTTCAAATAGGGTTGCATTTGATCCATATTTGAAATTTACAGATTTTGCCCAAATTCAAATGAGTTCACAAGGTTGCAAGATTTGGAAAAGTTGTATTTGGTGGAGTTGTAATTGACCAGAGAGAATGAGAGGTGGTGGTGGGATTGGCCAAGTCAAAGAATAGCAAAAATTGGCATAGTGAGATTGTTCCTCATATTAAAAAGTCCTAACTTTACATGAGCATAGATTTTGATCCAAGGTGAATTTGGCATGGTTGTCTTTACAAAAGTTGTTCATCTTGATGTCCTCTTGGATGACATGCAAAGAGTTGAGAAAGTTTAGTTTGGAAATATTGAATTGCAGGGGCTCAAAGTAGTGACCAGAATATAATTGGCAGATTTGACCATCATCATATGTGAGCACAATTTGAGTTGGATTTTTATTTGAATTGTGTTTCTTTGGTTCCAAAAGTGGTAATAAGTGTTTAGTAACCATCTCTAATCAATGGTGCAAGCCAAAAGGGTCTAGGTTAAAGATTCTCAAAATTGGCCATAGCCACATAGGTTTTTTTTTTGGAAAATCCTTCTATTTTCAATTTGATTTGGTTTCTCTTGACCCCATTGATGTGGTTGAGGTTTAAAAGGATATTAGAAAGTAATCCAAGCACTGGAAACAAGTTTGGTGGCCTTTGGCTCAAGTTTGTATTTTTGGTAATTTCTCCTCATATGCCTCTAGGGACATTTTGAAATTTTCTTTATTTTGTTTGGTTTTAGCTTGGATTGGCTTGGTTGAGTACTAGGTAAGCTTCTTTAATATTTTCAAACCATTTGAGCAAGGTAGAGGTGCTTAGGTCAAAACTGGGTAATATGGCTATGTGCCACATATGCCTCTATGCATGTGTTTATTCTATTTTTGTTTCTCACTTGAATTGGATGGTAAGTACTTTGTTGAGTGGGTTGATGTATTTCAAAATATCTACCAAGGTTAACACTCAAGGTTGGAGCATTTGCAAAAAGTAGCCATAGGCTTGCAAATGCCCTTTTCTTATTTAGGATCACCTCTTTTTTTTTGGTTTTTTTTTTCAAAGATTTGTGACAAGAGAGATGAGGTTTAGGGTTTAGTGGGTTCACAATGGTTCACCACCATTTAGCATAAATAATAAAGGTAGGGTTCAAGATTTACCTATTAGGGCTATATGCCCACATATGTCTTTTCTTTTATTTTGGTTTCTCAAAATAGATCCAAATGATTTTTGAGAAGATTAGGGTTTAAGGTTTTTCTTATTTGATGTCTTTCTCTTTTATTTTATTGGGTTGGTGATCTTCACTTGATCACTTTAGGGTTTTAGGGTTTAGCACATAAGCATAATAACACTCATCATGGCAAAACACAAATACTAGGTATGAGTACTATGCATAGCACCCAATGTAAGAAAAGTTTTTGTTGGTTCTCATTTTTGGAAAAAGGAAATTCATTTTCTCTTTGTTTTGAAATTTGGGGTGTTACAAACCCTTCCCCCTTAAACAAATCTCGTCCCGAGATTTTAAGAAAAGTTAGGTTCCTAAGAGAGTTTGGGCGTTATGATTTAACAGGAAGACATACTTGGCATGGCCTGAGGTGCTTCGGGTGCTTCTGTTGCAGTCATGTTGTAAAGGCGGCCGTTGTTGTTGTGTTGGTTCCTTCTTGCGGCAAAGCGGCGCTGGTTCTGAGCAGGTGCAGCGGTATTGGCGGCAATCTTGGCAAGCTTCTTGGGGCACTCATTTGAGTAGTGACCCACAACTCCACATTCATAGCAGTTGATGGTGGACTTGTCCTTGGGGTTGACGGGAACAGTGTTGCTTCCAGTCATTTGGGCAGTATTGGGGTTGTTGTTGTTGCCATTGGGGTGGTTGTTGTTGTTGGTGCGGTTGCCGTTGTTATTGTGGCTGTTGTTGTGATTGTGGTTATTGTTGCTTCCGGGCTTCGGGGGTCCTCCGTGGTTGTTGGTGTAGTTTGGGCGGTAATTCTGAGCAGTGGGCTTGTTGTATCTTGGAGTAAATCCTCCAGATAAGTTGTTGCGGTACTTTTGGGCATTGCTGGGTCCATTCTGGTTCATCATTCTCCTCTTGCGGTTTCCGTTGGCTTGGTGCAGTTTCCCTTCCATCTGGATGGCTGAGTCCACTAGGGCTTCGAGGTCAGTGAACGGAATGTTCACTAACACAGTTTGCATCTCGTCGTGTAGTCCGTTCAGAAATCTCTCCTTCCTCTTCTCATTGGTGTCGGTTTCGTCGGGGGCATACCTTGACAAGGTGAGGAACCTGTCGCGGTATTCTACCACCGACATTCTTCCTTGCTTGAGTTCCCGGAACTCGTCTCTCATCTTCTTGATCAGTCCTTGGGGCACATGGTACTTGCTAAACTTCAGCTTGAAGTCTTCCCAGGTCATCATTTGTCCCGCATTCATTGCGCGGGCGCTCGTCCACCAGGCTCTGGCAGGTCCTGACAGGTAGTGTGTGGCGAATAGTACTTTTTCTGCGGCTTCTACTCCCGCAACTTCCAGGTTGTTCTCCATTGTCTGGAGCCAGTCATCAGCATCTAGGGGCTCTTCGGTCTTGCTAAATATCGGAGGGTTGGTGTTCTGAAAATTCTTCAGCTTTGACCCAGGGTGGTCGTGGTTTCCATGGCCGTTGTTGTTCTGAGCGATCTGCTGCAGTGCAGTGATGTTGGCTTGGCGTTCAGCTCTCTCAGCTTCTCGGTCTGCCATCATCATCTCTAGCATCTGCATCATTGCGTCTTGGGTAGTGCTGCGGGTTGGTGGGGCCATCTGAACATCGGAGTGGATGATAAGATAAGAGGGAAATTTCTATGGTTGGTTTGAGTTAAAGTTCAAAAAGTTCAAAACTTGAAAACTGGAGTAGTGTTGAGGGGGTAAAAACCAGCAACACTTTTTCATTCATACCAAACATCACACATTACAAATCTAACACACCGTTGGTTTGAAGAACCATTCATTCGCTCTACGATACAAGGGGATCCTGATACAACTCACACCTACTTAAGTGCTGGAGTGATACTACTCTTCCGGGTGGATTCTTCGTCTTCACGGGTAATGTGCTTGGCGAGAGGCGAGGGTGTTGTCCAAATCCCTGCGGGTTTTGTACTGCCGGAAGTCCTGGTGTGCTACATAGTGGTTCATCTCCGTGTGTGGTGGCATGGTCATCGATCTTCCCATGGAGTCATGTCTTGGGTAGTAGATGAAGCGAGTGTTCCGGATCTTGTTCTCATTTTGTCCACATAGACGGGCAATGGCTTCTTGCATAGCTCTGACTAGTCCTTCCTTCCAAGTGTTTCCCGTTACCGAAAACCAGATGGTTTCCCATACCGGGGCTCCAAGCTTTCTTCGTAGATCATTAGAAACTTCCCACCGAGGGGGTTCTCCGGAGTGGTTGTTGAGGGGTATTCCGAAGAACTCGGGATACGGGTGTTCTAGATATTCCACTAGTTGCTTCAAATCCTTTTCGAACCTTAGGTCGTCTCCGGGACCAAGCTGATAGAACTCCCATTGGTACTCCATCTGTGAGAAATTAGGATAAGTAAGTTAAAGAAGTAGTCAAGTGTGCAAAATTTTATGTAGGCTTGCAAAGAAAGTAGAGTATGGATTTCTCATTTTTGAAAAAGATCTCCAGGATAAGAGTAAGAACAAGTTTTCACAAATATTCACTTCATTGGTTTTTGAAACTAAGTTTTTCAGACGTCCATTCTAACTAGGGTCTGCTAAGGTCAAACAATGGCTCTGATACCAACTTGTCAACACCCGGATTTTTAAGTCCAGATGCCTGTTATGCCATACATCGCAATCCCAGGAATATTGTTGTTGCGAGACATAACAGTTGAATATCATAAGTCATCATTCATTACATATCATAGTCGTCTTACAAATAGATCACATGATCCAATATTACAATAATAGTTGAACTATTGTTTCAACACACATCACAAATACATAGCGGAAGCGTAGATCGAAGGGGACTCTATAGTCCACAGGCCAACGCTTGACGTCAGGAGTAGTCCTAGTTGTCGTAGACGTCCTGCTGTCCATCCTCTTCATACTGCTGTTCCTCTTCATAGTCTGGCCATTTGAATAGCCAGGGACAAAGCCGTGAGTACTTTAAAGTACTCGCAAACTAATACTAATGTAAGTACTAGCAATTCTAGTAAGGGGGTGCTAAGCTCTAGTTTCTTTTGCATAAAGCCAATTTTAGTTCACAAGTATTTGAAATAAAGACTCTTCATGTGCTAACTAACTCAAGTGGGAACATTAGTGTCATTCCCACAACTCAGTTGTGTTTCAAGTCAAAATCACCATTTCAAGTTCAAATCACAAGTCACCCTTCACATGTCATATTTTTGAAAATGGTCTGATGACGGAACAGTATGGCCTTTCCAACCGTCCATAACCGTGGATGCGGCTATTCGAATAGTTCTACACTCTGCATAGGTCGTACACTTGTGCCACAACATTTGCAATAATCTGTCAGGGTTAACTGGCCCTGATTTATCACACTCCGTGTGCGGACTACCAACCATAACCTTTCACTTACATACCCTAGTATAGGCACCTCTCCCCATGAGCTTGGCCTCCCAGTGAAGACAGACGATCGGCTGAGGCGCACAGGCTTGGGCCGGACATTCACCTCATTTCACGTCATATCACATCATTTCATATTTCTTTGGAGGCAGCCCTTGGCATAACCCCGATGACGCTTGTTCAGAGGGAACCCATACTAAGATACATAAACTTCTAGTTAAGCCCTACCCATATCAGGTATTGTGGGGGTACTTGTAAAATTGGAATGGTATCGCATCCGAACCCAACCATCAGTTTTTGTAAAGTTCACCATTTCATTCACCATTTCATTCACCAGTCATATTCACCCTCAAAATCTTTCAATAGAATGACTCATCATTCCAAGGTTTTCAAAGTCATGTTATTTCACATGTTCCCATCTAAAGTAGTCAATTTTATTTATTAGCACTAGCAACTAGTCATGAGGGGTGCTAACTAGCTTTCATTGCTCTAGGCTAAATTTGATGATCTTGTTCTACTCTAGACCAAGTGAATCATGAATCAAAAAAGTAAACTTTGATAAACCAAAAATTAATAAAGCTTGTAAAGTAAAACTTGGGATGGGCTCATTAAGCATAAAGTAAAAATGTGGTGGTGCCTTGCTCTTGTAGAGCTTTGCACTTAGCAAGAATATTAGCTTGCAACAAAATAGCTTGCATTAGTCTAGCTTGCCTTGGTTGTTGAGGTGATCAAAGTGGTCTTCTTCTCCTTGAAAGTAGACCTCCTCCTCCTCTTGATACTCCTCGGTACTAGCGTCTAAAATACGAATACGAGGTACAATCACCAAGCAATTCATTGGCTATTCTAAACATCACATGTATTCACACAAACTATTCTGTTCACACAATTAATACAATTAGGGTGCATTGGTGGTGTGGCTTGAGGAAAGATAATTTCCTCTCATTACATATGTAAATGATAGTTTCCATATGGTTCTTGAGGAATAATTTCCTCTCATTGAATCTTCTTTAAGATTTAATTTCTCAAACAATCACACATGAATTCATGTTGACCTAAGTCAACCATTCATCATCATCATTTGAGAAAATGATTTAAATGAGGTAGAAATACCTCATACTGTTTAACCAAGCCTATTACGATTTAAAATCTCCAAGTATTTCATGTGAGAGTAATTGACCAGAGGTTCATCCTCATATGAAGGTACTTGGAACAAGATTTAAATGAAGTGAAACACTTCATATAATTTACACAAGTTAAACTAGCATCACACATTACTAGGGAGTGGGTAGATGTGTTTTTCTTATTCAAGAAAAATAAGTTCCTCTCATACTAATTAAGGTGTTACTTTTAATTACTTAGAGAAATAATTTTCTTTCATTATCTTATTAAGATTTAATTTCTCTCATGAATAATATATGACCTAGGTTGTCTAAGTCAACCTCTTCATACTCATCATTTAAGAAAATGATTTAAATGAGGTGAAGCACCTCATACAATTTAATCCTAATATGGTAAAGATTTAATATCATCAACAATTCATATGAGACCTAAATGACCAGAGTCTCTACCTCATTTTGAATTGTTCACGACAAGATTTAAGTGAGAGAAAAACTCCCATGTGATTTATTAATAGTTTTAGACAATATCTTTGACTAGAAATGGCCATATAGTCCTTTAATTAAGCTAGGCCATGATCATTCAAAGTGACCACACCATTTTCTTGCAGAAACAATTAGTGTAAGTCAAATGAGAATTATAGCAATTGGATTTACTTCAAAATTCAAATTGGTTGATTTTTAATATTTATTTGAATACTGAAAAGTCTCTGACTTGTTATTTTTGTCACATTAGTTCTATACAAGATTTTGAAGTGGGACTAGTGGGGTTTTGTAGATCTTTTCAGTAGCTTTCCAACCATATAAAGTTTGCTAAATTTGGCCAAGCCAAACAGATTCTATTGAATTTCAAACACAGGGCCAGTATTGAGTTTAAACAAAATCTGGAAATTCGAATTTGAATAAATGGGCTGAGCGGGAAAATCTAACGGGCCAGATTCAAAAGCTAACAGCCTGCCCAGCCCACCACGGTCCACAGACGCGTGGGCTGCCTGACAGCGGGGGGGGCCCGCCTGTCAGCGGCTAGCTCACCCGAATCGGTACGGGGCAGCGTGGGACGTTGGATTAAAGGGGAGATCTACGGCGCTCGTTCGTCGTTGTCATCGGCGATAGAAGCTCACCGGAGCGGCAGCAGTAGGGGGTCGGAGGGCGAACCGTGGGTCCGGCGAGCGGTGGCGGGGTTCCGTTCGAGGTTGTCGAGGATGAGGAAGAAGCCTGTAGCAGTGGCATCGCTCGGGGAGGCTCCAGTTGACGGCGATTGCACCAGGGCTTCCACGGCTCCGATCGATCGATTGGGGCTGCTCCGGCGTCGATCGAGGTAGCTACTGGGTGGAGGAGAGGCAGTGGAGGATGGGGAACGAGATGGTGTGCTCAGCTTCGTCCAGGGAACGCAGTATTTATAGATGGCAAGGGTGCTGCGGGGCGCGGGCGAGGTCAACGGTGAAGTCGTCGGTCCACAGCGGCGAAGGGGCGAGGAAGGTGCGCAGGAGGTAGCCGACGTCATGGTGGTCCTTGGGGCATTAATGGCGCGGTACGGCGAGGCGTACGACGGTCGGGCGATGGCGCGTACTGGCGCGGCCTAGGCGGGATTGCGTCGTCGTCACCGACGACGGCGGGTACAGGCAGGTGACGTGAGCTTGTCCGGCGTGCTCCACATGGCGTGGCGAGTACCCTGGCGAGCGGAGGCGGTCGGGGTACGGCAGGGTACGGCGGTGCGACGCGTGGCCGGTGACGTCCGCGGCGTGTACTGGCGCGACGTCCTCGGCA
Source organism: Lolium perenne (assembly GCF_019359855.2). NCBI lineage: Eukaryota > Viridiplantae > Streptophyta > Magnoliopsida > Poales > Poaceae > Lolium > Lolium perenne. The sequence continues at coordinate 120,342,833 of NC_067250.2, read as the reverse complement.
TCCTGGGCGATCTGGGCGCGCGATCTCCGGCAGCTGTCGGCGTTGTCCGTGGCAATGGAGATGTTAGGCGTGGCCAGGGAGGTGAGGTGGTGCGTTTGGGCACGGTGGCCGTGGCCAGAGAAGAAGAAAAGGGAGGGGTGGCTCGACGTGGTGTCCATGGCCGGCATGGCCATGTCAATGCCAAGTTTGGCCTCCTCCTCTAGGGTGCGGTGCATGTTTAGAAAGAGAGGGGGCCAGGGAGCAAAGTGGTGTTGTTTGGGGCAGGTTAGGGTGGTGTAGAACACGATTTCAAATAGGGTTGCATTTGATCCATATTTGAAATTTATAGATTTTGCCCAAATTCAAATGAGTTCACAAGGTTGCAAGATTTGGAAAAGTTGTATTTGGTGGAGTTGTAATTGACCAGAGAGAATGAGAGGTGGTGGTGGGATTGGCCAAGTCAAAGAATAGCAAAAATTGGCATAGTGAGATTGTTCCTCATATTAAAAAGTCCTAACTTTACATGAGCATAGATTTTGATCCAAGGTGAATTTGGCATGGTTGTCTTTACAAAAGTTGTTCATCTTGATGTCCTCTTGGATGACATGCAAAGAGTTGAGAAAGTTTAGTTTGGAAATATTGAATTGCAGGGGCTCAAAGTAGTGACCAGAATATAATTGGCAGATTTGACCATCATCATATGTGAGCACAATTTGAGTTGGATTTTTATTTGAATTGTGTTTCTTTGGTTCCAAAAGTGGTAATAAGTGTTTAGTAACCATCTCTAATCAATGGTGCAAGCCAAAAGGGTCTAGGTTAAAGATTCTCAAAATTGGCCATAGCCAAATTGGTTTTTTTTGGAAAATCCTTCTATTTTCAATTTGATTTGGTTTCTCTTGACCCCATTGATGTGGTTGAGGTTTAAAAGGATATTAGAAAGTAATCCAAGCACTGGAAACAAGTTTGGTGGCCTTTGGCTCAAGTTTGTATTTTTGGCAATTTCTCCTCATATGCCTCTAGGGACATTTTGAAATTTTCTTTATTTTGTTTGGTTTTAGCTTGAATTGGCTTGGTTGTGGTGACCCAGCATACCACTGCATGTTGTAGTATACAAGTCGTTGATATGATCTTTGCGAAGGGACTTCTTCACAATTTGCCATATCCCTCAGAGTGGTACAACAGAAACATTGCAGGTCATAACACTCCATACTTTATTACAAACATTGTCTTAACAAGTTGGTATTCTCACAGGTCCTATGAGAACACCCTAAGATACTACTTAAGTACGATTACAACTCATAACAAATATAAAGAGCTCAACAACTTATTTAGGTAAGTTCTACGTTGCTCGGCTCTATGATGCTTGGATATGTCACTACTCCTCCACCTCCGTGTCATCTGGTCCGTAGACTATCCCATAGTCTACGCCTTCCACTCCGCCGGTAAGATCAGGTTCTTCGTAGACCAGCTCGTAACTTCCTTCTGGCGCTCCATCGTTGATGGCCTCCACTTCCGGATCACAGTCTAGCAAGGGTGTCGAAAGAAAGTGAGTACAGGGGTACTCAGCAAGTTCTAAAAGAATAAAAAGGTGTTTGATGCACTAGCTACGACCATTGATCAGGAAATCGCAGGTCAATGCATGTTTTGAAATCATTTCTTCAAAAGGTTGCTTTTATTATGAAAACTATGCCCGTCAGTCTTCACAGGTTGACTAGAACTTCGTGGAGTTCCTTTCCTGCCGCGTTCGCTTCCTTCCGGAACAAGGAGTGACAGCCACAATTTGATACACTCTGTAGAGATGCGTTACTTTTCCCACAAGAGATCTCACCCTTTTTGCCATCCACAGGGACTTGCCCCCGTTCACACTTCCTTTGGTGTGAGGCCAGGTATAAAGATCCAAGCCCACACCGCCTTCTCCGCGACTGCAAACCCACCCTTTTGTCCAACCGTACACCTCCAGTAGACTTCCCCCGATAATACGGCTTTACTCATGGTGTACTCCGGACAATCCTTCATAGATCGTAGAGCCATCATCACTAATGGATGGGGATTTAAAAGGCTATCCCAACCTACGGCAGTGCCTCCAACACCCCGCCGGCTCTACCAATCCGTTGGCGTGCAGAAGGGAAAAGATACGACGGCTTCCCAGAGCCATTATAGATCTCATGGTCAACGCGATTTGTACGGCGCTAGAATCACTGGACGGCATTGGTAATTTAATCCTAGGGTGATATAACCCATTGCAATGGAACCTCCACCATATCAACACATACCATGGTTCCATTGCCAGCCACATAGTCATATTCATAGTTGGAAAGTAACATTTCATTTGCGATGCAGGAATGATAAGTATATAGCTTTGCATTAAAGTAGTAGAAAATACTCAAGTTGACATGAGCAAGGGTGAACTTGCATGTGGGTGCGAGATAGTGCGATTCAATGCGATTGATGGAACCTGGACCTCGGGTTCTGTAAGAAGCATCATTGTCCGGTAAGGACAATGTTATAAAATCCAAATAATGCAATCATGGATGTATTATTTTATGTTTTATCCCTTTATCCCGCTGAGTCATATCAATTTAGGGTTGCGTTTAAGATTTATGTCTTTGACAGTAATTTACAATTGATTTAAAAGTATAAACCATTTTTAATTCACACAAAGTACAACAATTCAAAGTAAAACTATTTACTTGTTGATTCCCTTAATCATTCCAAAAATAATTGAAAATTATAGAGTTACCTATATAGTTTTTGGAATAAAAAGGAGTATAGTATTTTTCTGGGAAAAATACCCTTTTCCAAAAGAAATGACTTGGAATAGTAGAATTTCATTTTGAAATGTTTGAAAATAAGTATTTGAACTTATTTGAGATTTTTCCTTGAATTTTAATTACAAGGAAATAATAGTTTAAAATTCCAAGTTATTATTTAAATTCTTAAAATTCATAATTTTGAATTTGTCTCATAAATTCATTTCATATTTTATTCTTGTTAAGATTTATTTTTCATTCATTAATCCAATTTTTAATGGATTTTTAGAGTTGTATTTGATTTATTAAAATTTGGTAAAGTTCTGGCCTTTTATTAAATGTTAAAAGACCAAAATACCCCCCTGGACCCATATTGGGCCCAGCCCATTTACCTAAACCCAGGGACAGCCCAATAAGGCCAATCCCTTTTGGGTTCGGTGGCGCCGAACGGCCCACCATGCTCTCACTCACTCGGCCCTCTCTCGCTTTTCGTCTCTAACCCTAGCTTCTCTCTCGCGACGCCCTGGCGATGGCGTCGCCGCCATGGCCGCCGCCTCGCTCCGGCCATCTCCGAGCTTCCCCGCCGTAGCCACTTACTGATTCGGAACCGCCGCGTGCAGATCTATCGATCTGTCCGCGTGGTTTTCCCTTTTGCTTCCTCTACTGGCGAATCGCCTCCGTGTTGAATCTCGGGAAGAATCGCCTCAACGAACTCCGGCGAGCGCTCGTCCTCGCCGATGATGGGTACGCGCCTGGGGTTGACCTGGCGCGGGTGCTGCTCGCAGTACTCGTGCCGTCGCCTCAGGTGCTCGCTACGGTGGTGTTGGTTCGTGTCTGGGTTCGCCGGCGTAACGTCGGCGCCTACCCTGGACTTGCAGCTGTTAGGGCCGCGCGAGCACTGCCTCGCCATGCCCTAGCTTCTACTTCCAGGCGCAAGTAAGTGTTGCATCTCCTCCTTCTCTTCTGTGCGCCTCCCCTTGTTACTGTTCTTCTTCTTCCTCATGCTCTGTTGCTCTCTGGTGATCCTGTGATCACGCAGAGACATGCTATTGCTGCGCAATCTTCCTGTGCTTATGTCTACTGCAAGCTCATGGCCCAATTACCATTCTTGATCGGCATGGCACATGCTGCTTTGCTTGCTATTCATGCTGTGCTTGCTCCTCTGCTGCTCCTAGCATGTTCTATACTTGCCATTCTCTGTTGTGCTTGCTCAAAAGCTAGCTATGCCATGCTATGCTTGATTATGGCTTGCTTGTGCTTACTGGCATATCATGCTTGCTTGTCTAGGTGTGCTTGTGATGCATCAGTGACACTTGTGTGTGTGCCAGTGGTGTCTGTGATCTGCTTCAGTGCTATCTATGCAAGCCAATGATCCATTGGATCATTCCTTGCTTGTTGGCTAACTTCCCTGTGTAGCTTGGCTTGCTATAATTGATCCATTTGATCAATTCAATGTCAGTGATGGCTTCTTGATTAATCGTGGCTAAGTGATTCAATTCCCTTGTGATGCCGATGCTCAAGCATCACTATCTTGTTGCTCATTCAAGCTCTTTGGACTTGCTCCGATGGTTACAGTGCAGTGATTAAATTGTGTTGCTTAATAGTATGCTACTGTCAGTGCTTAGCATGGATCTGTGATAAATTCATGCTTGTATTAATTAAATTATGATGAACTGCTTATGCAGTAATGATTTAAATGACTTGCTTGCAAATGATTTGGCTATTCATGAGTGTTTAGCAAGCAATTGAATCTGAATCCATTCCTGGATAATGATGTGCTATGTTTGGCTTCCTTTTAGTTGATGCTAAGTGTGATGTGACCTCAGTAGCCTTGCTACTGATTGGTTGCTCACCTATTTCGTTGGATCTTGTGGCTACTCAACCTTTGCTTGCATATTTGGGAATCATCCTTGAGATGAATGCCAATATGCTTGCCTGATGAAAATCTAGGGTTACTGATGGTTCATAGCTTAGGATTTACTGTGTAGTCTTAGCTGCTAATCCTTGCAATTCATCTACTGGTGCTATCTGTGCATGTGATCTGGCTATGGTGTGCATCTGTGCATGTGTGCTAGTTTCAGTGTACAAGATCTGTACCTAGATGCTTTCTATTTTTAGTAGCTTTTGGTGGCGGTAATCCTTGGTGAAAACCAAGTGATGATCTACCCATATGAGCATCTGCTCATCCCATGCTTATTTCATGCATATGTGATGGATCAGATCCATTGGATCTGTCCAGGTATTTGGTATACCTTGTTCCAGCTCCTAGTGTGAAATATTTGGTTGATGCAGACTTGGGGTTTCTGTTGTGCACAGCCCTTCACCTCCAGTGTCTGGTTGATCTTCTCAGGTCACCATGATTACTGGGGCTAAGTTGGTTGTGTTGGTTTCTGTTCTTGAGTATGAACTGGATGAACTGTTACTTGTTCTTGCTTCACCCTTACCTGGTGATTTGCAAATGTGGTCGACTGTCATGGTTCTAGGGTTTGTGTGCTATTTATATGGCCTCTACTTCCTCCCTGGCCATGACACACAAGCTCATTTGCTTTATGACTCACCCCTTGCATTGCCTTGCTGTTGCTTGCCTAGCAACATCCTTCATATGGTGAAACTTGAGCCCCTGTGGCTTGCTCGGTCTTTGAGTCTGCCTATGTCTATCTTGTCTTGTCCAGATTTTGGACAAGCACAAGTGTCTTTGTGACAGTTTCAACATTTGTCATTGAACTTTGTGTTATTTTGCTAATCGTCCAAACTGAACTTTGTGTTAACACTTGTATTCTGGTTAGTTCTTGTTCTCTGTTTTTGTTTTGCAGGGTTGAATGATGCTATGGCCAGAAGATCATCCTCAAGCCACTTAGTTTAGGTTTAGTTTAGAATTAAACTTGTAATTTTCCTTTTTTCCTTTATATTGATAATTATGTCTCAATTCTTGTATCAAGAATATTGTAAAGACCTTGTATATGTGTTGTATATCAATAAAGCTCAAGTTTTGGGTTATGAGCTTTGTATTATGTAATGTTTAAATTCTTGGTTAAATATTGTATTTGATATTCACTTTGAATTTCAAAGTGATTTGAATTTATATCTTGTGTTTGAATTTTAAATTCATTGTTATATTGTGTGATGTTTATCTTTAATTGTTTAACACTTATCAAATGCAATCATTCCCCAAAGTAACAAGTTACAAAAGAGATCATGTCGAAATTTCCCTAACTCACATTGCCTAACCCTAAGTGCAAAATGAGAGAGAACCTCGATCCCTCTTAGGTTTAGTTGCAATAAGGCGCGAAAATTTCCCCCGTTTTGCGATGAAATGCACATCCCATTTCTAAATCTACCCTTCGTTGTTCCTATGTTCTGGGTTATTACAGCCTCTCCCCCTTAACAGAAACTTCGTCCCGAAGTTAAGATTGGTACCTGAACATCTCGGGGTACGACTTCCTCAATTCTTCTTCCGTCTCCCAAGTGGCTTCTCGCTCAGGATGATGTTGCCATTGAACTTTGCAGTATTTGATTGCTCTGTTTCTTAATTTCTTCCATTGTACTTCTAAGATCTTTTCCGGTCTTTCCACATAAGTTAGGTCAGATTGCAATTCTATTTCTTCATATGTGATGGGATCATCCGGTGCCTTCAAACACTTCCTGAGTTGTGAAACATGAAACACATTATGAACTTGACTTAATTGTGCTGGTAACTCCAACTCAAAAGCTGTTCCTCGATTACGTGAGTATCTTAAATGGTCCAATATATCGAGGACTTAACTTTCCTTTCACTCCGAACCTCTTAAGTCCTTTCATTGGGCTAACCTTTAAATAAACCATGTCTCCCACTTTCGGTTCCCAATCTCTTCTCTTTAAGTCGGCATAACTCTTCTGACGACTCTGAGCTATTTTGAGTCTATCCCGGATCACCTCGATGACGTCTTGTCTCTCCTTGATGTAGTCCGGTGTAAACTCCTTGTTTTCTCCGGTTTCAAACCAACAAATTGGTGATCGACACTTTCTTCCGTACAATGCTTCGTACGGTGCCATCTGGATGCTACTCTGATAACTATTGTTATATGAGAACTCCGCTAAAGGTAAATGGTCCTCCCATGAGCCTCCAAAGTTCAGAGCACAAGCTCTAAGCATGTCCTCAAGTATCTGATTGGTTCTTTCGGTTTGTCCTCCGGTTTGTGGATGATATGCTGTACTGAAATCCAATTTGGATCCCAAAGCTTCTTGTAGTCGTTTCCAGAATGCTGATGTGAAAATTGAACCTCTATCTGAAACTATCTTCTTTGGTACTCCATGCTTACTCACAATCTCTTTCACATATATATCCACAAGCTTTTCTGCAGTATCCTTTGTGTTTACGGCTATGAAATGAGCACTATTGGTAAGCCTGTCCACTATTACCCATATCATATCCTTCTTCTTACTAGTCATTGGTAGACCAGTAACAAAATCCATTCCGATTTCATCCCATTTCCATTCCGGTATCTCTAATGGTTTGAGTAATCCCGCAGGACTCTGATGCTCTGCCTTCACTCGTTGACATGTATGACATTCCGAGACATATTGTGCTATTTCTCTTTTCATGTTGTTCCACCAGAACATCTCCTTCAAATCCATATACATCTTAGTACTTCCCGGATGTATTGAATAAGGGGTTTCATGTGCTTCCTTTAATATGATTGTCTTCACTTCTGGATCATCCGGTACACAGATCCTTTTTTGGAAGTATAATGAATCAAAATCCCCTAGATGGAATTCTGATGGTTTTCCTTCTCCAATCCTCTTGATTTCCTCTTGGATGAACAAATCATCCGCTTGTTTTCGGATAATCTCATATTTCAAGTCTGCGTACATCTCATCCATAATCCTCATGGTTGCTATACTTCCCTTATCATCACCTTGAATAAACAAAATCTGAGCATCCTCTAACTCTTTCCGAAGTTCCTTTGGAATCTCCCATTCCGTAGGTTGATTCTCCGTACTCTTCCTACTTAGGGCATCTGCTACTACATTAGCTTTGCCTGGTGTATAGTTGATCTTAAGGTCGTAATCCTTAATCAACTCTAACCATCTCTTCTGTCTCATGTTTAATTCCTTCTGGGTGAAGAAATATTTCAAACTTTTGTGATCGGTGTATAACTCACACTTGGATCCATATAGAAATTGTCTCCAACTCTTCAAAGCATACACAACTGCCGCTAACTCGAGATCATGTACTGGGTAGTTGTGTTCATGTGGTTTCAACTGTCTTGATCTATAAGCTATTACCTTCCGATCTTGCATAAGAACACATCCAAGTCCATTCTTGGAAGCATCACAATACACCGTGTAATCCTTTCCAGGTTCAGGAACTGCTAACACCGGTGCTGTGGTTAACTTATCTTTGAGTGTTTGGAAGCTGGCTTCACACTCATCTGTCCACACAAATGGAGTATTTTTCTTGAGTAACTTGGTCATTGGTCCTGCAATCTTCGAAAATCCCTCTATGAATCTCCGATAGTAGCCTGCCATACCAAGAAATCCTCGTATTTCCTTAGCATTTTTAGGTGATTTCCATTCCAATACGGACTGAACCTTGCTTGGATTCACCGCTATGCCTTCTTTGGTTATGACATGTCCAAGAAATTCAACACTATCTAACCAAAATTTGCACTTGCTAAACTTTGCATATAGCTGATGTTCCCTCAAAGTTTGCAGAACTATCTTCAAATGCTTGGCATGTTCTTCTTTATCTTTGGAATAGATTAGAATATCATCTATGAACACTATCACAAACTTGTCCAAGTACTTCATGAATATCTTGTTCATCAAATTCATGAAAATTGCTGGTGCATTTGTTAGTCCAAATGGTACAACCAAGTATTCATGGTGTCCATACCTTGATACGAACGCTGTTTTTGGTACATCCTCCTTCTTGATCTTGATTTGATGGTATCCTGACCTTAAATCTATCTTCGAGAAGACTCCCGCTCCTTGAACTTGATCAAAAAGGTCTTGGATTCTAGGTAAAGGATACTTGTTCTTGATAGTTACATTGTTCAAATTTCTGTAATCTCCACACATTCTCTTTCCTCCATCTCTTTTATCCACAAAAATAACTGGTGTACCCCATGGTGACACACTTTCTTGAATGAATCCCTTATGTTCTAACTCATCAATCTGAGCTTTCAGTTCCACTAATTCCTTCGGCCCCATCTTATATGGTGGTTGTGCTATTGGTGCTGTGCCTAGAATCAGATCGATTGTGAATTCTATCTCTCTATCGGGTGGCATACCCAGTAGTTCCTTAGGAAATACATCCTTAAACTCATTCACTACAGGAATATCTTCAATTCTCACCTCCTTCAGACTATTGAGTTCCAATCCAATCTCCAACTCACTGTACTTATCTCCTTGGAACACTATTCGACCTCCGATGGAGTTGCGAAGTGATACTGTTTTGTCTCCACAGTTAATCACCGCTCCATTTTCTGTCAACCAATCCATCCCTAGGATGACTGATATGTCCTTCATGGGTATGATGAATAGGTCCGCGAAATACACACAGTCACATATGGTTAGGACTTGTGCTTCTTTCACGTGGGTTACTAAGATCGTCCCCCCCGCGGATAGAACAGTTATAGGAGTTTCTAACTTAGAACATCTAAGCCCGAATTTTTACACAAACTCCAATGCAAGAAATGATGTGGTTGCTCCAGTATCAAATAATACTTTGCCAGGATGAGTGAGAATGCTTAGCGTACCTAAGACTGTTTGATCCGACTCTTCCGCTTGTTCCAAAGATGTGCAATTCAGCTTTCCATAAGGCTTTCCCTTCTTGTTGTTGTAGTTGTAGTTGCGGTTGTTGTTGTTGCGGTTGTTGTTGTTGTTGTTGTTGTTTCCACCTCGTCCTCCAGAGCTCTGTCCGCTCCAAGACGCCTTGTTTGGACACTCCGGCTTGATGTGTCCTTCCTTCCCACAACCATAACAAATGATTCTGGGTTTCTGACAATCCTTCTGCAAATGACCCTTTAGGCCACAATTGTTGCAGATGATTTGGCTGATTGGATTCTGATTCTGACCTCCCCGGTTGTATTGATTACCAGTAGTAGGTCTGTATCGGGGTTTGAAACTCCGATCAGGTGTTGGTTTACTGATTGGGTACTTCCTTGGCTCTATACGAGCCCTCTTCCTTCTGTCCTCCTGGACTTGCCTATAATCATCCTCGAAAGTGATTGCCGAGTCAATCAGTTCCTGGAATTCGGCAGTCCGTGCCAACCTCAGTTGCATCTTCATGTATGGATTCATGCCTTTCATGAACCGCTTCTTCCGCTTCTCCTCTGTATCTACATCCTCAGGTGCATACCTGGATAACCTGTTGAAATCCTGAACATACTGCATGATGGGTGCAGTATTCTGTCTTAGTTCTTCAAACTCCCTCTTCTTCAGCTCCACCACGCTGTCCGGAACATGAGCATCCCGAAACTTCTTCTTGAACTCCTCCCAGGTGAACACCTTATCAGGAGGGTGTACTGCTACAAGATTGTCCCACCATGACGCTGCTGGTCCTGACAACAGATAAGTGGTATATCTGATCTTCTCCTCATCGTTGCAACCAACGGTCTTCAGCTTCCATTCCGTGTCCATAAGCCAATCTTCAGCGTCCATTGGTTCTGGAGCTGATGTGAATGGTAGTGGTCTTGCATTTTGGAAGTCCGATAGAGTTACTCCCTTGCCTTCATTACCCGTATCATTGATGACGTGGGTAAAGAAATCTTGCATGTTCTTGCTCTGGCTTTCCTGGTAACGCCTCCTATCTTCCTCCATTGACCTCATATACTGTTGGAAGTCTGGGTGCATCATTGGGTGTGGTGGTGGTGGTGCGTTCTCTGCTCTAGCTGCTGCATCTGCCTCCTCTTTCTCTCTTGCTTCCCGCTCTCTGCGAGCCTCTTCGGTTTCTACTAACGCCATTTCCCCCTAGTCCTGCGACAAAGAGCGATTACTCATAATTACACCATGCAAATGCTTTCTGAGCTCAACTCAATGCCCAGAACTAGTCACACAATGAAATCAAGAAGCAAATACAAAACAAACATATATTATGCATATACTTTGTATAATACATAACACACTCACAAACTTATATTACATGTGGTACATATAAACCACTTATTTGGCTCAAAGCCCAAGCCAACGGGAATTTTAAATACGCTCTATTACAATACCACCTAGATTACTTTATTCTTCCTCGGAGCTCTACTCCTCGTCATCATAGCTCGCCTCCGCGTACATCCCTGGGGTCCATCCGGTACAGCGGTTTGTCCTCCGAACACCGTCCGGAATGAAGGTTCTTCCCGTAGGTATGTAGTCTGAATCGGACGAAGTGCCGGGACAGAGATCTGTCATGCCAAAGTAACTAGATAAAGACTCATATATATCCCCAGTGGGATACAGCTCATCTTCTCCTGTCATCCATGGAGGATTCCTATTCACTTGACCCCTCATCTTCTTCTTCTTCTTTTTCTTGGTTCCAGAACTCTCACCTACGATGTACTGGGATGTTTTGGGTAACCCCATCTCCAAATCTAAAGAAATGGAGTTGGTGTCTTTCTCTTCCTGCCCAAAGCTTTGGTTAACATTCTGGTTAACCGCGCCTCCTTCATCCTCTGACTCACAAGTGATGGGTTCTCCTTCATCTCCAAATGGTTCCCCGAAACGCCAACCAGTCGAATTCTCGATTGGTGACTCCGAGCAGTTTAGGTTCCTGGAATCATCTCCCCCATATCCAGACTCATATGATGCTGACACATGTGGATAGTGTGGAACAAAGTTGGGTGTAAGTGGATCTTTATGGGATAACTGGTCACTCAAATCTACATAGCTGTCTAGGCTAAAGAAAGGTGTAGTATGTTGTGGTTGTGCCCTCAAATCACGCATCCGAGTTTGGACTTTATCAGAGTCCGTGAACTCAGCTAGCATATGGTCAATCTCACCTCTCATCTTCATGTGTAAAAGGTACATCGTGGTCAATAAAGACTTACAGCTATCCATGTGCTGTGCTGCAGCTTCAGGACTTATGTGTGCTAACACCAAATGATTCAGAGTGGGATCCTCATCTTCCTCGGCATGAGGTATATGAGAAAACTCTGAACATAGCAGTTCTCGACTTGTGCTGCCTTATCTCAAGGATTGCCTTGAATAGGCCCATGTGGTAGGCTGTGGTGATAGTTTTGGCTTCTCCGTATGGCATTATACGACTCATCGCAGTTTTTCCGGTAGTTGGACCGATACTCGCACTTGGCTAGGATTTCCCCATCATAGTAGGTATACTTGATAACAGGTATCCGTGGATCACAATGAAGTTCCTTCAGCATCCCACACAGGAGAGCTGTTATTGGTCCATCATAATCACCGAGCCATCCCTCAACCTTCCTCAAAGTCCTCTTAGGAAAAGTATTCGCCATTATGGCTGTATACAAAAGCAGAATATTAGTAGTGATAATGCATCATAATAGCTATAATAAAGAATTATCGCACTAAAATATATGGTTTTGCTATTCTCAAGTGAATAATCACCATATTTCTAGAGAATCCTTTACTATTTCTACTAGACTCCTACAGGTTTCTTCCCTATACTAGGTTTTTCCAACCTAAGGTCGCAACATTTGCTCTGATACCAGCTGCGGTGACCCAAAGATACCACTGCATGTTGTAGTATACAAGTCGTTGATATGATCTTTGCGAAGGGACTTCTTCACAATTTGCCATATCCCTCAGAGTGGTACAACAGAAACATTGCAGGTCATAACACTCCATACTTTATTACAAACATTGTCTTAACAAGTTGGTATTCTCACAGGTCCTATGAGAACACCCTAAGATACTACTTAAGTACGATTACAACTCATAACAAATATAAAGAGCTCAACAACTTATTTAGGTAAGTTCTACGTTGCTCGGCTCTATGATGCTAGGATATGTCACTACTCCTCCACCTCCGTGTCATCTGGTCCGTAGACTATCCCATAGTCTACGCCTTCCACTCCGCCGGTAAGATCAGGTTCTTCGTAGACCAGCTCGTAACTTCCTTCTGGCGCTCCATCGTTGATGGCCTCCACTTCCGGATCACAGTCTAGCAAGGGTGTCGAAAGAAAGTGAGTACAGGGGTACTCAGCAAGTTCTAAAAGAATAAAAAGGTGTTTGATGCACTAGCTACGACCATTGATCAGAAATCGCAGGTCAATGCATGTTTTGAAATCATTTCTTCAAAAGGTTGCTTTTATTATGAAAACTATGCCCGTCAGTCTTCACAGGTTGACTAGAACTTCGTGGAGTTCCTTTCCTGCCGCGTTCGCAGTTCCCTTCCCGGAACAAGGAGTGACAGCCACAATTTGATACACTCTGTAGAGATGCGTTACTTTTCCCACAAGAGATCTCACCCTTTTTGCCATCCACAGGGACTTGCCCCCGTTCACACTTCCTTTGGTGTGAGGCCAGGTATAAAGATCCAAGCCCACACCGCCTTCTCCGCGACTGCAAACCCACCCTTTTGTCCAACCGTACACCTCCAGTAGACTTCCCCGATAATACGGCTTTACTCATGGTGTACTCCGACAATCCTTCATAGATCGTAGAGCCATCATCACTAATGGATGGGGATTTAAAAGGCTATCCCAACCTACGGCAGTTGCCTCCAACACCCCGCCGGCTCTACCAATCCGTTGGCGTGCGAAGGGAAAAGATACGACCGGCTTCCCCCAGCCATTATAGATCTCATGGTCAACGCGATTTGTACGGCGCTAGAATCACTGGACGGCATTGGTAATTTAATCCTAGGGTGATATAACCCATTGCAATGGAACCTCCACCATATCAACACATACCATGGTTCCATTGCCAGCCACATAGTCATATTCATAGTTGGAAAGTAACATTTCATTTGCGATGCAGGAATGATAAGTATATAGCTTTGCATTAAAGTAGTAGAAAATACTCAAGTTGACATGAGCAAGGGTGAACTTGCCTGTGGACTGCGAGATAGTGCAGTTCAATGCAGTTGATGGAACCTGGACCTCGGGTTCTGTAAGAAGCATCATTGTCCGGTAAGGACAATGTTATAAAATCCAAATAATGCAATCATGGATGTATTATTTTATGTTTTATCCCTTTACCCCGCTGAGTCATATCAATTTAGGGTTGCGTTTAAGATTTATGTCTTTGATAGTAATTTACAATTGATTTAAAAGTATAAACCATTTTTAATTCACACAAAGTACAACAATTCAAAGTAAAACTATTTACTTGTTGATTCCCTTAATCATTCCAAAAATAATTGAAAATTATAGAGTTACCTCTATAGTTTTTGGAATAAAAAGGAGTATAGTATTTTTCTGGGAAAAATACCCTTTTCCAAAAGAAATGACTTGGAATAGTAGAATTTCATTTTGAAATGTTTGAAAATAAGTATTTGAACTTATTTGAGATTTTTCCTTGAATTTTAATTACAAGGAAATAATAGTTTAAAATTCCAAGTTATTATTTAAATTCTTAAAATTCATAATTTTGAATTTGTCTCATAAATTCATTTCATATTTTATTCTTGTTAAGATTTATTTTTCATTCATTAATCCAATTTTTAATGAATTTTTAGAGTTGTATTTGATTTATTAAAATTTGGTAAAGTTCTGGCCTTTTATTAAATGTTAAAAGACCAAAATACCCCCCTGGACCCATATTGGGCCCAGCCCATTTACCTAAACCCAGGGATAGCCCAATAAGGCCAATCCCTTTTGGGTTCGGTGGCGCCGAACGGCCCACCATGCTCTCACTCACTCGGCCCTCTCTCGCTTTTCGTCTCTAACCCTAGCTTCTCTCTCGCGACGCCCTGGCGATGGCGTCGCCGCCATGGCCGCCGCCTCGCTCCGGCCATCTCCGAGCTTCCCCGCCGTAGCCACTTACTGATTCGGAACCACCGCGTGCAGATCTATCGATCTGTCCGCGTGGTTTTCCCTTTTGCTTCCTCTACTGGCGAATCGCCTCCGTGTTGAATCTCGGGAAGAATCGCCTCGACGAACTCCGGCGAGCGCTCGTCCTCGCCGACGATGGGTACGCGCCTGGGGTTGACCTGGCGCGGGTGCTGCTCGCAGTACTCGTGCTGTCGCCTCAGGTGCTCGCTACGGTGGTGTTGGTTCGTGTATGGGTTCATCGGCGTAACGTCGGCGCCTACCCTGGACTTGCAGCTGTTAGGGCCGCGCGAGCACTGCCTCGCCATGCCCTAGCTTCTGCTTCCAGGCGCAAGTAAGTGTTGCATCTCCTCCTTCTCTTCTGTGCGGCTCCCCTTGTTACTGTTCTTCTTCTTCCTCATGCTCTGTTGCTCTCTGGTGATCCTGTGATCACGCAGAGACATGCTATTGCTGCGCAATCTTCCTGTGCTTATGTCTACTGCAAGCTCATGGCCCAATTACCATTTCTTGATCTTGGCACATCTTTGCTTTGCTTGCTATTCATGCTGTGCTTGCTCCTCTGCTGCTCCTAGCATGTTCTATACTTGCCATGCTCTGTTGTGCTTGCTCAAAAGCTAGCTATGCCATGCTATGCTTGATTATGGCTTGCTTGTGCTTACTGACATATCATGCTTGCTTGTCTAGGTGTGCTTGTGATGCATCAGTGACACTTGTGTGTGTGCCAGTGGTGTCTGTGATCTGCTTCAGTGCTATCTATGCAAGCCAATGATCCATTGGACCATTCCTTGCTTGTTGGCTAACTTCCCTGTGTAGCTTGGCTTGCTATAATTGATCCATTTGATCAATTCAATGTCAGTGATGGCTTACTGATTAATACTGTGGCTAAGTGATTCAATTCCCTTGTGATGCTGATGCTCAAGCATCACTATGCTGTTGCTCATTCAAGCTACTGGACTTGCTCCAGTGGTTCTGGTGCAGTGATTAAATTGTGTTGCTTAATAGTATGCTACTGTCAGTGCTTAGCATGGATCTGTGATAAATTCATGCTTGTATTAATTAAATTATGATGAACTGCTTATGCAGTAATGATTTAAATGACTTGCTTGCAAATGATTTGGCTATTCATGAGTGTTTAGCAAGCAATTGAATCTGAATCCATTCCTGGATAATGATGTGCTATGTTTGGCTTCCTTTTAGTTGATGCTAAGTGTGATGTGACCTCAGTAGCCTTGCTACTGATTGGTTGCTCACCTATTTCGTTGGATCTTGTGGCTACTCAACCTTTGCTTGCATATTTGGGAATCATCCTTGAGATGAATGCCAATATGCTTGCCTGATGAAAATCTAGGGTTACTGATGGTTCATAGCTTAGGATTTACTGTGTAGTCTTAGCTGCTAATCCTTGCAATTCATCTACTGGTGCTATCTGTGCATGTGATCTGGCTATGGTGTGCATCTGTGCATGTGTGCTAGTTTCAGTGTACAAGATCTGTACCTAGATGCTTTCTATTTTTAGTAGCTTTTGGTGGCGGTAATCCTTGGTGAAAACCAAGTGATGATCTACCCATATGAGCATCTGCTCATCCCATGCTTATTTCATGCATATGTGATGGATCAGATCCATTGGATCTGTCCAGGTATTTGGTATACCTTGTTCCAGCTCCTAGTGTGAAATATTTGGTTGATGCAGACTTGGGGTTTCATTGTGCACAGCCCTTCACCTCCGATGTACGGTTGATCTTCTCGAGTCACCATGATTACTGGGGCTAAGTTGGTTGTGTTGGTTTCTGTTCTTGAGTATGAACTGGATGAACTGTTACTTGTTCTTGCTTCACCCTTACCTGGTGATTTGCAAATGTGGTCGACTGTCATGGTTCTAGGGTTTGTGTGCTATTTATATGGCCTCTACTTCCTCCCTGGCCATGACACACAAGCTCATTTGCTTTATGACTCACCCCTTGCATTGCCTTGCTGTTGCTTGCCTAGCAACATCCTTCATATGGTGAAACTTGAGCCCCTGTGGCTTGCTCAGTGCTGGTCTGCCTATGTCTATCTTGTGCTGTCCAGGATTTTGGACAAGCACAAGTGTCTTTGTGATTTCACCGTCCGTACTGAACTTTGTGTTATTTTGCTAACTGTCCAAACTGAACTTTGTGTTAACACTTGTATTCTGGCTAGTTCTTGTTCTCTGTTTTTGTTTTGCAGGGTTGAATGATGCTATGGCCAGAAGATCATCCTCAAGCCACTTAGTTTAGGTTTAGTTTAGAATTAAACTTGTAATTTTCCTTTTTTCCTTTATATTGATAATTATGTCTCAATTCTTGTATCAAGAATATTGTAAAGACCTTGTATATGTGTTGTATATCAATAAAGCTCAAGTTTTGGGTTATGAGCTTTGTATTATGTAATGTTTAAATTCTTGGTTAAATATTGTATTTGATATTCACTTTGAATTTCAAAGTGATTTGAATTTATATCTTGTGTTTGAATTTTAAATTCATTGTTATATTGTGTGATGTTTATCTTTAATTGTTTAACACTTATCAAATGCAATCATTCCCCAAAGTAACAAGTTACAAAAGAGATCATGTCGAAATTTCCCTAACTCACATTGCCTAACCCTAAGTGCAAAATGAGAGAGAACCTCGATCCCTCTTAGGTTTAGTTGCAATAAGGCGCGAAAATTTCCCCCGTTTTGCGATGAAATGTGATGCTGTCCAGGACTGGCGCGGGGTTGACGAGGGAGGAAATCCCTGTGGTGTAGCTTTCTGGTCCCCGGCAACGGCGCCAGAAAATAGCTTGATGTCTACTTCCCCCTCCTTTTCCTGTAGACAGTGTTGGGCCTCCAAGAGCAGAGGTTTGTAGAACAGCAGCAAGTTTTCCCTTAAGTGGATCACCCAAGGTTTATCGAACTCAGGGAGGAAGAGGTCAAAGATATCCCTCTCATGCAACCCTGCAACCACAAAGCAAGAAGTCTCTTGTGTCCCCAACACACCTAATAGGTGCACTAGTTCGGCGAAGAGATAGTGAAATACATGTGGTATAAATATATATGAGCAAGAGTAACGGTGCCGAGAAAATAGCTTGCTTTGGCGTGTAGTTGATGGTGGTAGTATTGCAGCAGTAGTAACACGGTAAAACGATAAACAAGCAGCGATAGCGATATTTAGGAACAAGGCCTAGGGATTACACTTTCACTAGTGGACACTCTCAACATTGATCACATAATGAGAACGGTATAAATGCATACTCTACACTCTTGTTGGATGATGAACGCATTGCGTAGGATTACACGAACCCTCAATGCCGGAGTTAACAAGCTCCACAATTTGTTCATATTTAAGTAACCTTATAGTGTAAGATAGATCAACAGACTAAACCAAGTACTAACATAGCATGCACACTGTCACCTTCATGCATATGTAGGAGGAATAGATCACATCAATATTATCATAGCAATAGTTAACTTCGCAATCTACAAGAGATCATGATCATAGCATAAACCAAGTACTAACACGGTGCACACACTGTCACCTTTACACACGTGCAGGAGGAATAGAACTACTTTAATAACTTTGCTAGAGTAGCACATAGATAAATTGTGATACAAACTCATATGAATCTCAATCATGTAAAGCAGCTCATGAGATTATTGTATTGAGGTACATGGGAGAGATGAACCACATAGCTACCGGTACAGCCCCGAGCCTCGATGGAGAACTACTCCCTCCTCATGGGAGCAGCAGCGGTGATGAAGATGGCTGTGGAGATGGCAGCGGTGTCGATGGAGAAGCCTTCCGGGGGCACTTCCCCGCTCCGGCAGGGTGCCGGAACAGAGACTCCTGTCCCCCAGATCTTGGCCTCGCGATGGCGGCGGCTCTGGAAGGTTTCTGTGGTTTTCGTCGATCGTATCAGGGTTTTCGATCCAGGGGCATTATATAGGCGAAGAGGCGGCGCAGGAGGGTCGAAGGGGCGACGACACCATAGGGCGGCGCGGCCAGGGCCTGGGCCGCGCCGGCCTATGGTCTGGGGGCCCAGTGCCCCCCCTCTGGTCCTTCCCGGGTGTTCTGGATGCTTCCGGTGAAAATAGGAACTTGGGCGTTGATTTCGTCCAATTCCGAGAATATTTCGTTACTAGGATTTCTGAAACCAAAAACAGCAGAAAACAGGAACTGGCACTTCGGCATCTTGTTAATAGGTTAGTTCCAGAAAATGCACGAATATGACATAAAGTTGTGCATAAAACATGTAGATAACATCAATAATGTGGCATGGAACATAAGAAATTATCGATACGTCGGAGACGTATCAGCATCCCCAAGCTTAGTTCTGCTCGTCCCGAGCAGGTAAAACGATAACACAGATAATTTCTGGAGTGACATGCCATCATAACCTTGATCATACTATTTGTAAAGCATATGTAGTGAATGCAGCGATCAAAACAATGTATATGACATGAGTAAACAAGTGAATCATAAAGCAAAGACTTTTCATGAATAGTACTTCAAGACAAGCATCAATAAGTCTTGCATAAGAGTTAACTCATAAAGCAATAATTCAAAGTAAAGGTATTGAAGCAACACAAAGGAAGATTAAGTTTCAGCGGTTGCTTTCAACTTGTAACATGTACATCTCATGGATAATTGTCAACATAGAGTAATATAATAAGTGCAATATGCAAGTATGTAGGAATCAATGCACAGTTCACACAAGTGTTTGCTTCTTGAGATGGAGAGAAATAGGTGAACTGACTCAACATAAAAGTAAAAGAATGGTCCTTCAAAGAGGAAAGCATCGATTGCTATATTTGTGCTAGAGCTTTGATTTTGAAAACATAAAGAGAGCATAAAAATAAAGTTTTGAGAGGTGTATGTTGTTGTCAACGAATGGTAGCGGGTACTCTAACCCCCTTGCCAGACAAACCTTCAAAGAGCGGCTCCCATTTTATTTTATTTTAGGTGGCACTCCTTCCAACCTTTCTTTCACAAACCATGGCTAACCGAATCCTCGGGTGCCTGCCAACAATCTCATACCATGAAGGAGTGCCTTTTTATTTTAGTTTTATTATGATGACACTCCTCCCAACCTTTGCTTACACAAGCCATGGCTAACCGAATCCTTCGGGTGCCGTCCAACAATCACATACCATGGAGGAGTGTCTATTTTTGTTAATTAATTTGGGACTGGGAATCCCATTGCCAGCTCTTTTTGCAAAATTATTGGATAAGCGGATGAAGCCACTAGTCCATTGGTGAAAGTTGCCCAACAAGATTGAAAGATAAACACCACATACTTCCTCATGAGCTATAAAACATTGACACAAATCAGAGGTGATAAATTTTGAATTGTTTAAAGTTAGCACTCAAGCAATTTACTTTGGAATGGCGGAGAAATACCATGTAGTAGGTAGGTATGGTGGACACAAATGGCATAGTGGTTGGCTCAAGTATTTTGGATGCATGAGAAGTATTCCCTCTCGATACAAGGTTTAGGCTAGCAAGGCTTATTTGAAACAAACACAAGGATGAACCGGTGCAGCAAAACTCACATAAAAGACATATTGAAAACATTATAAGACTCTACACCGTCTTCCTTGTTGTTCAAACTCAATACTAGAAATTGTCTAGACCTTAGAGAAACCAAATATGCAAACCAAATTTTAGCATGCTCTATGTATTTCTTCATTAATGGGTGCAAAGCATATGATGCAAGAGCTTAAACATGAGCACAACAATTGCCAAGTATCACATTACCCAAGACATTAATAGCAATTACTACATGTATCATTTTCCAATTCCAACCATATAACAATTTATCGAAGAAGAAACTTCGCCATGAAAATTAAAAGCTAAGAACACATGTGTTCATATGAACCAGCGGAGTGTCTCTCTCTCCCATACAAGCATGATGTAATCCAATTTATTCAAACATAAACAAAAATAAAAGCATACAGACGCTCCAAGAAAAGCACATAAGATGTGATGGAATAAAAATATAGTTTCAGGGGAGGAACCTGATAATGTTGTCGATGAAGAAGGGGATGCCTTGGGCATCCCCAAGCTTAGACGCTTGAGTCTTCTTAGAATATGCAGGGGTGAACCACCGGGGCATCCCCAAGCTTAGAGCTTTCACTCTCCTTGATCATGTTGCATCATACTCCTCTCTTGATCCTTGAAAACTTCCTCCACACCAAACTCGAAACAACTCATTAGAGGGTTAGTGCACAATAAAAATTAACATATTCAGAGGTGACACAATCATTCTTAACACTTCTGGACATTGCATAATGCTACTGGACATTAATGGATCAAAGAAATTCATCCAACATAGCAAAAGAGGCAATGCGAAATAAAAGGCAGAATCTGTCAAAACAGAACAGTTCGTATTGACGAATTTTAAAATGGCACCAGACTTGCTCAAATGAAAATGCCCAAATTGAATGAAAGTTGCGTACATATCTGAGGATCATGCACGTAAATTGGCTTAATTTTCTGAGCTACCTACAGGGAGGTAGACCCAGATTCGTGACAGCAAAGAAATCTGGAACTGCGCAGTAATCCAAATCTAGTACTTACTTTTCTATCAAAGACTTTACTTGGCACAACAAAACACAAAACTAAGATAAGGAGAGGTTGCTACAGTAGTAAACAACTTCCAAGACACACAATAAAAACAAAGTACTGTAGCAAAATAACACATGGGTTATCTCCCAAGAAGTTCTTTCTTTATAGCCATTAAGATGGGCTCAGCAGTTTTAATGATGCACTCGCAAGAAATAGTATTTGAAGCAAAAGAGAGCTTCAAGAGGCAAATTCAAAACAAATTTAAGTCTAACATGCTTCCTATGAAGAGGAATCTTGTACACAAATGAATTCATGAAGAACAAAGTGACAAGCATAAGAGGATAAAACACGAGTAACTTCAAGATTCTCAACATAAAGAGGGGAAACTTAATATTATTAAGATGCATATGACCATATTTCCCTCTCTCATAATAACTTTCAGTAGCATCATTGATGAAATCCACAATATACCCATCACTTAAAACATTCTTATCATGGTTCATATGCATAGAAGTATCATTAATTTTGGCATAAGAAGAGTTATTCTCATTAATAGTAATTGGAGCAAGATTATTATCAAGAATTTGAACATGGTAAACAAGTTGCATACTAAGGGAATTGTTCTTGGTAATCCAATCATGACTATGACAAGTTTCATAAGGATAGTTATAACCTATATCATAGCATTCTTTATAATAATCATCAAAGGTCGGAGGCACAGTGTCATCATAAGAAATAGAATAGTTATCTTTCACAGTTGGTTTATCTGTGTCCATACCATCATTGTTATTAGAAGGAGATGTATCAAACACATAATGATCAGTAGCAAAAGGATTTTCAAACACCTCTTCCCCAAGCTTAGAGCTTTCTATATCATTATGGGAGGAAGCATGGATAGCACTGACACTATGGCAATTATTATCATCATCATTTTCAGAATTAGTTTCCCAGAGATTTGCAATATCAAAAGTAGTGTGCTCATTCAAATCATGATCGCTAATGTATGTAAAGGGCATAGGAAGATCATCATATTTAGATTCATTATCACAATAATCATTAGGAGCAACATACTTACGGTTACTTAGCGTTATCTCATTCACGCGGGGATACGCCGTTACCTCTTTCTTTTTATTCTTCTTCTTCTTCTTCTTCTTTCCCTTCTTCTTCTTCTTCTTCTCTTCCTTCTCCTTATTTCCTTCTTTAGGAGGAAGAGGGTCGAAGGGTGGCTTGTCCGCATAACCTGATTTACTTTTAGAAACAATAGAAGAAACTTGGGAGGATTCCTCCTTTTCATTAATTAGTTCAAAACACATGGCGGTCCTATCATATTTTGGCAAGGTGTCGTCTTCTAAAATATTTTGTATGTAAGTATTTGTATGGCTATTATCAATGCAATAAGAAAAACACCCATGCAGGACATCATCAATATCAAGATCACTCATATGTAACAAAGAGATTTTTCTCGACAGTTCTTCACACCCCAAAAATAAAGTAAGTTCATCATGCTGATTAGGAGTAATTTCATCATCACAATACAAATTTGCAGCACTCATTGGGTTCAAATTATCATTGGAGGAGCATTGAAAATTAAAATGACCCACTTCATGGCAAACTTCACAAATAAAAGGATAGAGGGCACAAACTTTTTTACCAAGATCATCTAGAGCCCTAAACCACTTTCTAGTTTTTTCATTAATATGATGGATGCAATATTCATCTTTGACTTGATTAATTCCACAAGGTCTATGTATTCCACAAAAATTAACATGCTTATAGGAAATAGCATTCTTAGGGGTTTGAGCATGCTTATTGCAATAATTAACAACAATTTCATTCTTCATGCAAGCCTCTTTAAAAGGTTCATGATACTTATCAAAATTATTTTTAGGCAATTCAAAATGAGAAGCAAAGGCTTTATAAAGATTTGCAGCAACTTGAGAGTCAAGACCATAAGTAGCACTCATATTTCAAAATTTATCGGTATCCATAAAAGCTTCAATGCATTCATAATCATAATTTATACCTGACTCTTTACCTTTGTCGTTCTCCCATCCTTCAGCGTTGTCCTCAATCCGATCAAGAAGATCCCACCTAGCTTCAACCTCCTTGCTTGTGAAAGATCCCTCCGAACACGCGTCCAGATAGTCCTTGTGTTGTCCTGAAAGCCTCGCATAAAAATTGTTAACAATAACATTACGGGGGAGCTCATGAATGGGACATTTGAGCATTAGTGACTTCAGTCTCCCCCACGCTTGAGAAATACTCTCTCCATCACGAGGATGAAAGTTATAAATATAATTCCTATCAATATGCACTTCATGAGGAGGATAAAATTTAGAATAAAAGAGAGATGCAATTTCCTCCCAACCAAGAGAATGTCTATTCTCCAACAATTTATACCAATACGCCGCTTTACCGAGGCAGTAAACAGAGAATAGCTTCTTCCTCACTTCATCCATAGAGATACCTGCACACTTGAATAACCCGCATAATTCGTGCAAAAACAGTAAATGATCTCTAGGATGGACAGTTCCATCCCCTTTACAGTGGTTGTCCATAACACGTTCAATAATTTTCATAGGTATTTTATACGGAATACTTTCAGCAGGTGGAATTAAAATATCAGAAGCATCATTAGAATCATCGCATATGGGAGATAAAGCATTATCAGAGCAAAATATTTCTTCCAAAGCTGAGGAGCAAAAAAGATTATCTTTATATAAACTAGCTTCCCCAAGCTTAGACTTATCCATAGTATTAGCAGTAATTGCATTCATACTAATAACATCACTACTAGCATGCAAATAAGGTTCCATAGGTTTTTTAATTTTCGCATTAAACAATTCTAAATCAGGAAAAAGACTAAAAAGCTCACCAATTTTTTTGTTGTTTTCCATTATGCCTAACTAGTGTAAACAAGAAACAAAAAGATGCAATTGCAGGATCTAAAGGAAATAGCTTCGAGTACTTACAACGGCGAGAATAGCTTAGTAGCCGAGATCCGGAGTGTGAGTACCTTTTACCTTTCCTCCCCGGCAACGGCGCCAGAAAATACTTGATGCTGTCCAGGACTGGCGCGGGGTTGACGAGGGAGGAAATCCCTGTGGTGTAGCTTTCTGGTCCCCGGCAACGGCGCCAGAAAATAGCTTGATGTCTACTTCCCCCTCCTTTTCCTGTAGACAGTGTTGGGCCTCCAAGAGCAGAGGTTTGTAGAACAGCAGCAAGTTTTCCCTTAAGTGGATCACCCAAGGTTTATCGAACTTAGGGAGGAAGAGGTCAAAGATATCCCTCTCATGCAACCCTGCAACCACAAAGCAAGAAGTCTCTTGTGTCCCCAACACACCTAATAGGTGCACTAGTTCGGCGAAGAGATAGTGAAATACATGTGGTATAAATATATATGAGCAGTAGCAACGGTGCCAGAAAATAGCTTGCTGGCGTGTAGTTGATGGTGGTAGTATTGCAGCAGTAGTAACACAGTAAAACAGTAAACAAGCAGCGATAGCAGTATTTAGGAACAAGGCCTAGGGATTACACTTTCACTAGTGGACACTCTCAACATTGATCACATAACAGAACAGATAAATGCATACTCTACACTCTTGTTGGATGATGAACGCATTGCGTAGGATTACACGAACCCTCAATGCCGGAGTTAACAAGCTCCACAATTTGTTCATATTTAAGTAACCTTATAGTGTAAGATAGATCAACAGACTAAACCAAGTACTAACATAGCATGCACACTGTCACCTTCATGCATATGTAGGAGGAATAGATCACATCAATATTATCATAGCAATAGTTAACTTCGCAATCTACAAGAGATCATGATCATAGCATAAACCAAGTACTAACACGGTGCACACACTGTCACCTTTACACACGTGCAGGAGGAATAGAACTACTTTAATAACTTTGCTAGAGTAGCACATAGATAAATTGTGATACAAACTCATATGAATCTCAATCATGTAAAGCAGCTCATGAGATTATTGTATTGAGGTACATGGGAGAGATGAACCACATAGCTACCGGTACAGCCCCGAGCCTCGATGGAGAACTACTCCCTCCTCATGGGAGCAGCAGCGGTGATGAAGATGGCGGTGGAGATGGCAGCGGTGTCGATGGAGAAGCCTTCCGGGGGCACTTCCCCGCTCCGGCAGGGTGCCGGAACAGAGACTCCTGTCCCCCAGATCTTGGCCTCGCGATGGCGGCGGCTCTGGAAGGTTTCTGTGGTTTTCGTCGATCGTATCAGGGTTTTCGATCCAGGGGCATTATATAGGCGAAGAGGCGGCGCAGGAGGGTCGAAGGGGCGACGACACCATAGGGCGGTGCGGCCAGGGCCTGGGCCGCGCCGGCCTATGGTCTGGGGGCCCAGTGCCCCCCCTCTGGTCCTTCCCGGGTGTTCTGGATGCTTCCGGTGAAAATAGGAACTTGGGCGTTGATTTCTTCCGATTCCGAGAATATTTCGTTACTAGGATTTCTGAAACCAAAAACAGCAGAAAACAGGAACTGGCACTTCGGCATCTTGTTAATAGGTTAGTTCCAGAAAATGCACGAATATGACATAAAGTGTGCATAAAACATGTAGATAACATCAATAATGTGGCATGGAACATAAGAAATTATCGATACGTCGGAGACGTATCAAAATGCACATCCCATTTCTAAATCTACCCTTCGTTGTTCCTATGTTCTGGGTTATTACAGCCTCTCCCCCTTAACAGAAACTTCGTCCCGAAGTTAAGATTGGTACCTGAACATCTCGGGGTACGACTTCCTCAATTCTTCTTCCGTCTCCCAAGTTGCTTCTCGCTCAGGATGATGTTGCCATTGAACTTTGCAGTATTTGATTGCTCTGTTTCTTAATTTCTTCCATTGTACTTCTAAGATCTTTTCCGGTCTTTCCACATAAGTTAGGTCAGATTGCAATTCTATTTCTTCATATGTGATGGGATCATCCGGTGCCTTCAAACACTTCCTGAGTTGTGAAACATGAAACACATTATGAACTTGACTTAATTGTGCTGGTAACTCCAACTCAAAAGCTGTTCCTCGATTCTGACTGAGTATCTTAAATGGTCCAATATATCGAGGACTTAACTTTCCTTTCACTCCGAACCTCTTAAGTCCTTTCATTGGGCTAACCTTTAAATAAACCATGTCTCCCACTTTCGGTTCCCAATCTCTTCTCTTTAAGTCGGCGTAACTCTTCTGACGACTCTGAGCTATTTTGAGTCTATCCCGGATCACCTCGATGATGTCTTGTCTCTCCTTGATGTAGTCCGGTGTAAACTCCTTGTTTTCTCCGGTTTCAAACCAACAAATTGGTGATCGACACTTTCTTCCGTACAATGCTTCGTACGGTGCCATCTGGATGCTACTCTGATAACTATTGTTATATGAGAACTCCGCTAAAGGTAAATGGTCCTCCCATGAGCCTCCAAAGTTCAGAGCACAAGCTCTAAGCATGTCCTCAAGTATCTGATTGGTTCTTTCGGTTTGTCCTCCGGTTTGTGGATGATATGCTGTACTGAAATCCAATTTGGATCCCAAAGCTTCTTGTAGTCGTTTCCAGAATGCTGATGTGAAAATTGAACCTCTATCTGAAACTATCTTCTTTGGTACTCCATGCTTACTCACAATCTCTTTCACATATATACCCACAAGCTTTTCTGCAGTATCCTTTGTGTTTACGGCTATGAAATGAGCACTATTGGTAAGCCTGTCCACTATTACCCATATCATATCCTTCTTCTTACTAGTCATTGGTAGACCAGTAACAAAATCCATTCCGATTTCATCCCATTTCCATTCCGGTATCTCTAATGGTTTGAGTAATCCCGCAGGACTCTGATGCTCTGCCTTCACTCGTTGACATGTATGACATTCCGAGACATATTGTGCTATTTCTCTTTTCATGTTGTTCCACCAGAACATCTCCTTCAAATCCATATACATCTTAGTACTTCCCGGATGTATTGAATAAGGGGTTTCATGTGCTTCCTTTAATATGATTGTCTTCACTTCTGGATCATCAGGTACACAGATCCTTTTCTGGAAGTATAATGAATCAAAATACCCTAGATGGAATTTTGATGGTTTTCCTTCTCCAATCCTCTTGATTTCCTCTTGGATGAACAAATCATCCGCTTGTTTTCGGATAATCTCATATTTCAAGTCTGCGTACATATCATCCATAATCCTCATGGTTGCTATACTTCCCTTATCATCACCTTGAATAAACAAAATCTGAGCATCCTCTAACTCTTTCCGAAGTTCCTTTGGAATCTCCCATTCCGTAGGTTGATTCTCCGTACTCTTCCTACTTAGGGCATCTGCTACTACATTAGCTTTGCCTGGTGTATAGTTGATCTTAAGGTCGTAATCCTTAATCAACTCTAACCATCTCTTCTGTCTCATGTTTAATTCCTTCTGGGTGAAGAAATATTTCAAACTTTTGTGATCGGTGTATAACTCACACTTGGATCCATATAGAAATTGTCTCCAACTCTTCAAAGCATACACAACTACCGCTAACTCGAGATCATGTACTGGGTAGTTGTGTTCATGTGGTTTCAACTGTCTTGATCTATAAGCTATTACCTTCCGATCTTGCATAAGAACACATCCAAGTCCATTCTTGGAAGCATCACAATACACCGTGTAATCCTTTCCAGGTTCAGGAACTGCTAACACCGGTGCTGTGGTTAACTTATCTTTGAGTGTTTGGAAGCTGGCTTCACACTCATCTGTCCACACAAATGGAGTATTTTTCTTGAGTAACTTGGTCATTGGTCCTGCAATCTTCGAAAATCCCTCTATGAATCTCCGATAGTAGCCTGCCATACCAAGAAATCCTCGTATTTCCTTAGCATTTTTAGGTGATTTCCATTCCAATACGGACTGAACCTTGCTTGGATTCACCGCTATGCCTTCTTTGGTTATGACATGTCCAAGAAATTCAACACTATCTAACCAAAATTTGCACTTGCTAAACTTTGCATATAGCTGATGTTCCCTCAAAGTTTGCAGAACTATCTTCAAATGCTTGGCATGTTCTTCTTTATCTTTGGAATAGATTAGAATATCTTCTATGAACACTATCACAAACTTGTCCAAGTACTTCATGAATATCTTGTTCATCAAATTCATGAAAATTGCTGGTGCATTTGTTAGTCCAAATGGTACAACCAAGTATTCATGGTGTCCATACCTTGATATGAACGCTGTTTTTGGTACATCCTCCTTCTTGATCTTGATTTGATGGTTTCCTGACCTTAAATCTATCTTCGAGAAGACTCCCGCTCCTTGAACTTGATCAAAAAGGTCTTGGATTCTAGGTAAAGGATACTTGTTCTTGATAGTTACATTGTTCAAATTTCTGTAATCTCCACACATTCTCTTTCCTCCATCTCTTTTATCCACAAAAATAACTGGTGTACCCCATGGTGACACACTTTCTTGAATGAATCCCTTATGTTCTAACTCATAATAGGGTTGTTTGGGGCAGGGAGCAAAGTGGTGTTGTTTGGGGCAGGTTAGGGTGGTGTAGAACACGATTTCAAATAGGGTTGCATTTGATCCATATTTGAAATTTACAGATTTTGCCCAAATTCAAATGAGTTCACAAGGTTGCAAGATTTGGAAAAGTTGTATTTGGTGGAGTTGTAATTGACCAGAGAGAATGAGAGGTGGTGGTGGGATTGGCCAAGTCAAAGAATAGCAAAAATTGGCATAGTGAGATTGTTCCTCATATTAAAAAGTCCTAACTTTACATGAGCATAGATTTTGATCCAAGGTGAATTTGGCATGGTTGTCTTTACAAAAGTTGTTCATCTTGATGTCCTCTTGGATGACATGCAAAGAGTTGAGAAAGTTTAGTTTGGAAATATTGAATTGCAGGGGCTCAAAGTAGTGACCAGAATATAATTGGCAGATTTGACCATCATCATATGTGAGCACAATTTGAGTTGGATTTTTATTTGAATTGTGTTTCTTTGGTTCCAAAAGTGGTAATAAGTGTTTAGTAACCATCTCTAATCAATGGTGCAAGCCAAAAGGGTCTAGGTTAAAGATTCTCAAAATTGGCCATAGCCACATAGGTTTTTTTTTGGAAAATCCTTCTATTTTCAATTTGATTTGGTTTCTCTTGTCCCCATTGATGTGGTTGAGGTTTAAAAGGATATTAGAAAGTAATCCAAGCACTGGAAACAAGTTTGGTGGCCTTTGGCTCAAGTTTGTATTTTTGGTAATTTCTCCTCATATGCCTCTAGGGACATTTTGAAATTTTCTTTATTTTGTTTGGTTTTAGCTTGGATTGGCTTGGTTGAGTACTAGGTAAGCTTCTTTAATATTTTCAAACCATTTGAGCAAGGTAGAGGTGCTTAGGTCAAAACTGGGTAATATGGCTATGTGCCACATATGCCTCTATGCATGTGTTTATTCTATTTTTGTTTCTCACTTGAATTGGATGGTAAGTACTTTGTTGAGTGGGTTGATGTATTTCAAAATATCTACCAAGGTTAACACTCAAGGTTGGAGCATTTGCAAAAAGTAGCCATAGGCTTGCAAATGCCCTTTTCTTATTTAGGATCACCTCTTTTTATTTTGGTTTTTTTTTTCAAAGATTTGTGACAAGAGAGATGAGGTTTAGGGTTTAGTGGGGTTCACAATGGTTCACCACCATTTAGCATAAATAATAAAGGTAGGGTTCAAGATTTACCTATTAGGGCTATATGCCCACATATGTCTTTTCTTTTATTTTGGTTTCTCAAAATAGATCCAAATGATTTTTGAGAAGATTAGGGTTTAAGGTTTTTCTTATTTGATTTCTTTCTCTTTTATTTTATTGGGTTGGTGATCTTCACTTGATCACTTTAGGGTTTTAGGGTTTAGCACATAAGCATAATAACACTCATCATGGCAAAACACAAATACTAGGTATGAGTACTATGCATAGCACCCAATGTAAGAAAAGTTTTTGTTGGTTCTCATTTTTGGAAAAAGGAAATTCATTTTCTCTTTGTTTTGAAATTTGGGGTGTTACACCAACCCTATCATCATTGATGATGTTTATTCGCTTCGCAAGGATGAGGTTGACAATGTGTTTTCCAAATATGTTGGTGCTCAAAGTGGTGTCAAGAAAAGAACCATTTGGGTTGCCAAACATATTGTGACAAACCTCTTAGGACCCAACTTGGTTGGGGACCAACAAGCTAAAACTTGATCAATAGGTGATGTTGGAGGGCATTGGAGACTTGGCTACTGATGCGTGCAATTAACACACGTTCGTTGGGAACCCCAAGAGGAAGGTGTGATGCAGACAGTAGCAAGTTTTCCCTCAGAAAGAAACCAAGGTTTATCGAACCAGGAGGAGCCAAGAAGCACGTTGAAGGTTGATGGCGGCGAAGTGTAGTGCGGCGCAACACCAGGGATTCCGGCGCCAACGTGGAACCTGCACAACACAACCAAAGTACTTTGCCCCAACGTAACAGTGAGGTTCTCAATCTCACCGGCTTGCTGTGAACAAAGGATTAACCGTATTGTGTGGAAGATGATTGTTTGCGAAGAACAGTAAAGAACAAGTATTGCAGTAGATTGTATTTCAAATGTAAAGAATAGGACCGGGGTCCATAGTTCACTAGCGGTGTCTCTCCCATAAGATAAATAGCATGTTGGGTGAACAAATTACAGTTGGGCAATTGACAAATAAAGAAGGCATAACAATGCACATACATATATCATGATGAGTACTATGAGATTTAATCAGGGCATTACGACAAAGTACATAGACCGCCATCCAGCATGCATCTATGCCTAAAAAGTCCACTTTCAGGTTATCATCCGAACCCCTTTCGGTATTAAGTTGCAAGCAACAGACAATTGCATTAAGTATGGTGCGTAATGTAATCAACACAAATATCCTTAGACAAAGCATCGATGTTTTATCCCTAGTGGCAACAGCACATCCACAACCTTAGAACTTTCTGTCACTGTCCTAGATTTAATGGAGGCATGAACCCACTATCGAGCATAAATACTCCCTCTTGGAGTCACAAGTATCAACTTGGCCAGAGCCTCTACTAGCAACGGAGAGCATGCAAGAACATAAACAACTCATATATGATAGATTGATAATCAACTTGACATAGTATTCAATATTCATCGGATCCCAACAAACACAACATGTAGCATTACAAATAGACGATCTTGATCATGATAGGCAGCTCACAAGATCGAACATGATAGCACAATTAGGAGAAGACGACCATCTAGCTACTGCTATGGACCCATAGTCCAGGAGTGAACTACTCACACATCGATCCGGAGGCGATCATGGCGATGAAGAGTCCTCCGGGAGATGATTCCCCTCTCCGGCAGGGTGCCGGAGGCGATCTCCTGAATCCCCCGAGATGGGATTGGCGGCGGCTGCGTCTCTGGAATGTTTTCCGTATCGTGGCTCTCGGTACTGGGGGTTTCGCGACGAAGACTATATGTAGGCGGAAGGGTAGGTCAGGGGGCGTCACGAGGGCCCCACACAACAGGCCGGCGCGGCCCCGCCCTAGTGTGGCGCCACCTCGTGGCCCCACTTCGTTTCCCTTTCGGTCTTCTGGAAGCTTCGTGGAAAAATAGGCCCCTGGGCGTTGATTTCGTCCAATTCCGAGAATATTTCCTTACTAGGATTTCTGAAACCAAAAACAGCAGAAAACAGCAACTGGCTCTTCGGCATCTCGTCAATAGGTTAGTGCCGGAAAATGCATAATAATGACATATAATGTGTATAAAACATGTGAGCATCATCATAAAAGTAGCATGGAACATAAGAAATTATAGATACATTTGAGACGTATCAAGCATCCCCAAGCTTAGTTCCTACTCGCCCTCGAGTAGGTAAACGATAACAAGGATAATTTCTGAAGTGACATGCTATCATAATCTTGATCATACTATTGTAAGCATATGAGATGAATGCAGCGATTCGAAGCAATGATGAAGATAATGAGTAAACAAATGAATCGTATAGCAAAGACTTTTCATGAATAGTACTTTCAAGACAAGCATCAATAAGTCTTGCATAACAGTTAACTCATAAGCAGTAAATTCTAAGTAAAGGCATTGAAGCAACACAAAGGAAGATATAAGTTTCAGCGGTTGCTTTCAACTTCAACATGTTTATCTCATGGATAATTGTCAACACAAAGTAATATAATAAGTGCAATAGGTAAACATGTAAGAATCAATGCACACAGTTTACACGAGTGTTTGCTTCTAAGATAGAAAGAATAGGTAAACTGACTCAACAATAAAGTAGAAGAAAGGCCCTTCGCAGAGGGAAGCATGGATTACTATTTTTGTGCTAGAGCTTTTCATTTTGAAAACAAGAAACAATTTTGTCAACGGTAGTAATAAAGCATATGAGTTATGTATAAGATATCTTATAAGTTGCAAGCCTCATGCATAGTATACTAATAGTGCCCGCACCTTGTCCTAATTAGCTTGGATTAACACGGATTATCATTGCATAGCATATGTTTCAACCAAGTGTCACAAAGGGGTACCTCTATGCCGCCTGTACAAGGGTCTAAGGAGAAAGTTCGCATTGGATTTCTCGCTTTTGATTATTATCAACTTAGACATCCATACCGGGACAACATAGACAACAGATAATGGACTCCTCTTTTAATTCTTAAGCATTCAACAACAGATAATATTCTCATAAGAGATTGAGGTTTTATGTCCAAACTGAAACTTCCACCATGATTCATGGCTTTAGTTAGCGACCCAATGTTCTTCTCTAACAATATGCATACTCAAAACATTTGATCATGAAAATTGCCCTTACTTCAGACAAGACGAACATGCATAGCAACTCACATGATATTCAACAAAGGTAAAAGTTGATGGCGTCCCCAGAAACATGGTTACCGCTCAACAAGCAACTTATTAAGAAATAAGATACATAAGTACCTTCACCACAATAGTTTTTAAGGCTATTTTCCCATGAGCTATGTATTGTAAAGGCAAAGAATAGAAGTTTAAAGGTAGCACTCAAGTAATATACTTTGGAATGGTGGAGAAATACCATGTGGTAGGTAGGTATGGTGGACACAAATGGCATAGTTTTTGGCTCAAGGATTTGGATGCACGAGAAGAATCCCTCTCAATACAAGGCTAGGCTAGCAAGGTTGTTTGAAGCAAACTCAAGTATGAAATGGTGCAGCAAAGCTCACATATGAACATATTGTAACTATTATAAGACTTTACATCGTCTCCTTGTTGTTCAAACACCTCAACCAGAAAATATCTAGACTTAGAGAGACCAATCATGCAAACCAAATTTTAACATGCTCTATGTAGTTCTTCATTAATAGGTGCAAGGTACATGATGCAAGAGCTTAAACATGATCTATATGAGCACAACAATTGCCAAGTATCACATTATTCAAGACATTATACCATTTACCATATGCGGCATTTTCCGTTTCCAACCATATAACAATGAACGAGGTAGTTCAACCTTCGCAATGAACATTAAGAATAAAGCTAAGAACACATGTGTTCATATGCAACAGCGGAGCGTGTCTCTCTCCCACACAAAGAATGCTAGGATCCGATCTTATTCAAACAAAAACAAAAATAAACAAACAGACGCTCCAAGTAAAGCACATAAGATGTGACTGAATAAAAATATAGTTTCACTAGAGGAACCTGATAATGTTGTCGATGAAGAAGGGGATGCCTTGGGCATCCCCAAGCTTAGACGCTTGAGTCTTCTTGAAATATGCAGGGATGAACCACGGGGGCATCCCCAAGCTTAGACTTTTCACTCTTCTTGATCATATTGTATCATCCTCCTCTCTTGACCCTTGAAAACTTCCTCCACACCAAACTCGAAACAAACTCATTAGAGGGTTAGTGCATAATTAAAAATTCATATATTCAGAGGTGACATAATCATTCTTAACACTTCTGGACATTGCACAAAGCTACTGAAAGTTAATGGAACAAAGAAATCCATCAAACATAGCAAAACAGGCAATGCGAAATAAAAGGCAGAATCTGTCAAAACAGAACAGTTCGTAAAGACGAATTTTCCAGGGGCACTTAACTTGCTCAGATGAAAATGCTCAAATTGAATGAAAGTTGCTTACATATCTGAGGATCACGCACGTAAATTTGCAGATTTTTCTGAGTTACCTACAGAGAATTCTGCCCAGATTCGTGACAGCAAGAAATCTGTTTCTGCGCAGTAATCCAAATCTAGTATTGACTTTACTATCAAAGACTTTACTTGGCACAACAATGCAATAAAATAAATATAAGGAGAGGTTGCTACAGTAGTAACAACTTCCAAGACTCAAATATAAAACAAAAGTACTGTAGTAAAATCATGGGTTGTCTCCCATAAGCGCTTTTCTTTAACGCCTTTCAGCTAGGCGCAGAAAGTGTGAATCAAGTGTTATCAAGAGATGAAGCATCGACATTACCTTGGGCTTTATGCATACCCTTCTTATTCTTTTTCTTACTCTTTGGTTTAGGGAATACATGTCTACCTCCGGGTGTAGAGGTGAATTTTAGGGTGCCTTCTCCCACATCTATGATTGCTCCTAATAGTTTCAGCAGGGATCTCCCAAGTGTGATTTGTCCTGTTCCTACACATTCAATAACAAGATAATCAGTGGATACCGTTCTTCCAAGAATGGTTGTGTGCACACACTCGGCTATTCCCTTAGGAATTATAACAGAGTTATCAATAAGAGTTACTCCTTCTCCCCCTTCAACGAGTCCCCAAAGTGTCAAAGATTCATAAATACTCTTAGGCATAAGGCAAAATTCAGACATAATATCACAACGGGCATGAAAAGTTTCACCACCAATAACAACTTTAATAGTAGGGTCCCATTTTGAAGGTTCAGAGTTCACTAAAACTTGATCAAGACGGTTACGAACATAACTATAATTTTCTTTCAAGTAAGATGCACTTGTCTCAAGAGTGTTTAATCTATTATAAATGCTAATAAGAGCTGAATCAAAGTTATTAGCTGAACTATGTGATGCAACCAATTTCTTTATGGCATTAAAAGCTTGATCCCCATTGCAATGAAGGAAATCTCCTCCCACTACAGCATCTAAGGCATATCTATAGCGAATCATAAGCCCAAAATAAAAGTTACTAAGGAGCAAACTTAGAGTCATTTGAGGTTCAGCTTTACGATAAGAATCAAAAATTCTAGACCAAGCATCTTTAAAACTCTCCTCATCCCCTTGTTTGAAAGTAAAAACTAATTCCTCAGGTGAGGAAGTAACAGGTGCAGAGCTAGACATGATAACAAAACAAAGTAAATGCAAGTAAATAATTTTTTGTGTTTTTGATATAGAGAACAAGACAGTAAATAAAGTAAAGCTAGCAACTAATTTTTTTGTATTTTGTTTAAGTGCAGCAAACAAAGTAGTAAATAAAATAAAGCAAGACAAAAACAAAGTAAAGAGATTGGAAGTGGAGACTCCCCTTGCAGCGTGTCTTGATCTCCCCGGCAACGACGCCAGAAAAAGAGCTTGATGCGTGCAATTAACACACGTCCGTTGGGAACCCCAAGAGGAAGGTGTGATGCAGACAGTAGCAAGTTTTCCCTCAGAAAGAAACCAAGGTTTATCGAACCAGGAGGAGCCAAGAAGCACGTTGAAGGTTGATGGCGGCGAAGTGTAGTGCGGCGCAACATCAGGGATTCCGGCGCCAACGTGGAACCTGCACAACACAACCAAAGTACTTTGCCCCAACGTAACAGTGAGGTTGTCAATCTCACCGGCTTGCTGTGAACAAAGGATTAACCGTTTTTGTGTGGAAGATGATTGTTTGCAAAGAACAGTAAAGAACAAGTATTGCAGTAGATTGTATTTCAGATGTAAAGAATAGGACCGGGGTCCACAGTTCACTAGCGGTGTCTCTCCCATAAGATAAATAGCATGTTGGGTGAACAAATTACAGTTGGGCAATTGACAAATAAAGAAGGCATAACAATGCACATACATATATCATGATGAGTACTATGAGATTTAATCAGGGCATTACGACAAAGTACATAGACCGCCATCCAGCATGCATCTATGCCTAAAAAGTCCACTTTCAGGTTATCATCCGAACCCCTTCCGGTATTAAGTTGCAAGCAACAGACAATTGCATTAAGTATGGTGCGTAATGTAATCAACACAAATATCCTTAGACAAAGCATCGATGTTTTATCCCTAGTGGCAACGGCACATCCACAACCTTAGAACTTTTACATCCTTGTCCCATTTAATGGAGGCATGAAACCACTATCGAGCATAAATACTCCCTCTTGGAGTCACAAGTATCAACTTGGCCAGAGCCTCTACTAGCAACGGAGAGCATGCAAGAACATAAACAACTCATATATGATAGATTGATAATCAACTTGACATAGTATTCAATATTCATCGGATCCCAACAAACACAACATGTAGCATTACAAATAGACGATCTTGATCATGATAGGCAGCTCACAAGATCGAACATGATAGCACAATTAGGAGAAGACGACCATCTAGCTACTGCTATGGACCCATAGTCCAGGGGTGAACTACTCACACATCGATCCGGAGGCGATCATGGCGATGAAGAGTCCTCCGGGAGATGATTCCCCTCTCCGGCAGGGTGCCGGAGGCGATCTCCTGAATCCCCCGAGATGGGATTGGCGGCGGCTACGTCTCTGGAAGGTTTTCCGTATCGTGGCTCTCGGTACTGGGGGTTTCGCGACGAAGACTATATGTAGGCGGAAGGGTAGGTCAGGGGCGTCACGAGGGCCCCACACAACAGGCCGGCGCGACCAAGGCTTGGGCCGCGCCGCCCTAGTGTGGCGCCACCTCGTGGCCCCACTTCGTTTCCCTTTCGGTCTTCTGGAAGCTTCGTGGAAAAATAGGCCCCTGGGCGTTGATTTCGTCCAATTCCGAGAATATTTCCTTACTAGGATTTCTGAAACCAAAAACAGCAGAAAACAACAACTGACTCTTCGGCATCTCGTCAATAGGTTAGTGCCCGAAAATGCATAATAATGACATATAATGTGTATAAAACATGTGAGTATCATCATAAAAGTAGCATGGAACATAAGAAATTATAGATACGTTTGAGACGTATCAGCTACATCATGAAGAATTAAGGGATCTTCATCATTTATATTATCTCAAGCCAAGTCTTTTGGTTATCTTGCTTCTATCATATATCCAATGTTCCTCCTTTCGGTAACATGTGCTCAACTCATTTATATTGAAAGTTACTTGACGTGGGCATTACCCTTCGGGTAACCAGTATTGCCCTATCTAGTATTGACAAATTGGAGGCCCATGAAGATACCTGAAGGCGAGATGGGCCACTAGGTCGGCGCATCAGAAGATTCCTTGACGGGCAAGACAAGGAAGCGAACAAATAAGGAAAGATTGGATCTAAACTACTGTAAACCTAGTCGTCCTCGGTTAGGACCCTTGAGACCTGGCCTCCTATATAAAGGCCAGGAGAGGGGCTGCCGAGGGACAGGAACAATCTTAGCAACCTTAGCCAGGAAAAGCTTAGAGCTAGGTAACCCTAGCAACAGCAATCTCGACTAGATCTCAGCCGAACTATTCGGCACCCCATTGTAACCCATTGTCTTCATAATCAAAGAACAGACAGGCAGGACGTAAGGGTTTTACCTCATCGAGGGCCCCGAACCTGGGTAAATCACTCTCCCCGCTTGTCTGTGAACCGATGTCTCGTGTCAGCCTACAGGATTCCATCAACCCTAAGCCCCTATCGGAGGGCATTGGCGAGGAGTACCCTCGACAATTGGCGCCGTCTGTGGGAAGCCTGTCGGCACAAGGCAGGTCATCGGCAGCACCAGTTATGTCCGCAGTGTTCTTACTCGAGTCACCGACGCCAGCAAAGTCAAGAGACCCGATCCGCTGCGGATCCTTCGAATTTGTGCCGCACCGCAAAGAGCTTCACCCGAATTCTATGGCATCGTCTCGCAACACGAAGCTGTTTTCGGTGGCGTCCACTTCGTCGTCGACTCCGGAGGTTTTCTCCGCCTCCCCGGGGCCGGCGCGTCCCACTCAAAGGCCGAGCCTCAGGAAGGTATCCCTTCGGCAGCAACCCTAAAGGCTTCGCCCAGAAGCATACGAGAGAGCAACCGGGAAAATCTCGACGCCGCGGCTGGACAAAGAAAGAGACGAAGGAGTTCGCACCGTGAAGAGGAAGGCCAAACAGCAGTCCACTCTCGATGCTATGACATGTCATCAATCAGAGGACGCACCCGTTCTCCACACCTCTCAGCTACAGAGCAACTTGAAGCACCGTGTTATCTCCACTCTTATTTCGATCCTAAGGATGGTCGGGAGAAGTCCAGCCATCTGTTAAGGAACTACCGACACTTCCTTGAGATTCGGCAGTTCTGCGACGACTTTAGAGCTGAAGCCACATCAAGAGTTCGCATAATAGAAGAGAAAGCGAGGTCCTGTGGTCATCAGCCAGAGCCATATGTACCAGAACCATACGAGCCAATGGAAAAAGACGAATATGAACCAGTCGAGGCATTCCCGGCCTTTGCGTGGACAGATCAACATGATCCACAAAACCAGCTTTTCGAAAAGAGAAATCAAAAAGTTCTCCCGAGAAGTAAAATACGCAGAAGTTGCCATGGTTGATACGCCGGATTTTATCGATTGGTCAGATCAGAGCATCACCTTCAGCAGGGCGGATCACCCGAAGACCGTCCCAAGGCCCGGTCACGTGGCCCTCGTTCTGGAAGCACAGATTGGAGGATACAATATGGGCAAAGTATTTATGGACGGTGGGGCGGCTTGAACCTGTTATTCGCCAGCACAATGAGGGCAATGGGTTTAACAGTCGACATGCTAAAAGAATCCGACACAGGGTTCCACGGCATTATACCGACTCGACCCGCCTACTCGCTGGGTAAAACATCATTGGACGTAGTCTTCGGCACGCCCAGTAATTTCAGGAAAGAAAGGATTGAGTTCGAGGTAGTCGACTGGGAATCTCAGTACCACGCCATCCTCGGCAGACCTGCGTTTGCCAAATTCATGGCCGTGCCTCATTATGCATACCTGAACTAAAGATGCCAGGCAACAACGGGACCCCAATAACCGTTCACGGCAACTTCGCTCGGTCAGACAACTGCGACAGGGAATTTCAGAAGATCGCCTCGAAATTTGGAGCCAAGGAAGAACTCAACGTGATCGACGCCATTACAGATCACACACAGCCACCAGCCGACAATCGAAACGCAAGATCCGATGAGTTCGATACTGCAAAGGAAACCAAGAAACTGCAGGTGCACCCTACTGATCCAAAGAAGACGGTCAATACTTTGGCTGACCTTACTGACGCATAGGAAAGCGCGCTCATCGAGTTCCTCCGTGAGCGCTGGGAGATATTTGCATGGGAACCATCCGATATGTCAGGTATCCCCAGGGAACTCGCTGAGCACGCCCTAAATGTTGACCCAACAGCCAAACCGGTACAGCAATCAATGCGACGATTCTCCGAACCGAAGAGAAGAGCAATTGGAGAAGAAGTTAATCGGCTCCGCAAGGCGGGATTTATTCGGGAGCTTAAGGAATCTGAATGGGTGGCCAATCCCGTCATGGTGCCAAAGAAGGACACAACCGCCCTCCGCATGTGCATCGATTACACCGGCCTTAACAAGCATTGCCCGAAAGATCATTTCCCATTACCTCGAATAGACCAGATAGTCGACTCCACGGCCGGGTGCGACCGTCTTTCTTTCCTCGATGCATACTCTGGTTACAATCAGATCAAGCTGAAGAAGGAAGACCAAGAGCTAACCGTGTTCATCACCCCGCACAGCGTTTTCTGTTACAACGTCATGACCTTCGGGCTGAAAAATGCAGGAGCCACCTACCAACGCTGCATGCAAGCTTGCCTTGCGGAGCAGATTGAAAGAAATATTGAGGTTTACATCGACGACATCGTGGTGAAAACAAAGCACGCAGCCACACTCATCGATGACTTACGGGAAACCTTCGACAATCTGGACAGATACAAAATCAAGTTGAATCCCAAAAAATGCTTCTTCAGAGTACCGGGAGGACAAGTACTTGGGTACTTCATATCAGCCAGAGGAATCGAAGCCAATCCCTTAAAGATCAAAGCTATTCTTGATATGGAGCCACCAAAGAATCTGCACCAAGTGCAGCAGTTGGCAGGCCGGCTAGCAGCACTCAGCAGGTTCATTGCAAAACTAGGGGAGAAAGCCTTGCCCTTCTACAACCTGATGAAGAAATCGGAAAAATTCGAGTGGACTAAGGAGGCACAGGAATCCTTCGACAACTTGAAGAAAATCTTATCGACCTCCCCAGTACTCGTGACTCCGCGCGAGAAGGAGACGTTGCTCATGTACATAGCTGCAACAGCACAAGTCTTCAGTAGCGTCCTAGTCGTCGAGCGAGAGGAAGCAGGGAGAGTTCACGGTGTGCAGAGGCCCGTTTATTACCTCAGCGAAGTGCTCACTCCTGCAAGGCAGAGGTATCCCCATCACCAGAAGCTAGCGTATGCAGTGTGGCGGTCGGCTCGCAAGTTGCGGCACTACTTCACGGAGCACCCGATTAAAGTCGTAAGCGAAGCACCCCTGAAGAGCATAATGAGCAATCCGGAAGCCACGGGTCGAGTATCCCAATGGGCTATTGAACTAGCACCACACGACATAACTTACGTTAATCGAACGGCGATAAAATCCCAAATCCTTCCAGACTTCGTGGCAGATTGGATCCAATCCCAGATGCCGGCAGTACCCGATATGTCAGGATCATGGATAATGTACTTCGACGGGTCAAAATGAAGCACGGGTGCAGGAGCAGGAGTGGTGCTGATATCACCGCAGGGAGATAAGATGAAGTACATACTACGCATGAATTTCCCTCTGCCGACAAACAATGAAGCAGAATACGAAGCGCTGTTGCACGGAATGAAAATGGCAAAGGTGTGTGGTGCTACTCGTCTGGAGATCTACGGAGACTCAAACTTGGTGGTGCAGCAGTCGATGAACCTTTGCGATGCAGTCAGCGACAACATGATCGCCTATCAGCGGCTGTATCAGAACATGGAAGCTAAATTCGAAGGATGCGAGCTCAAACACATCGGCAGAGCCAGTAATGAGGAAGCCGACACTTTGGCGAATATCGGATCCACATGCTCTCCCATCCCAGACGGAGTGTTTTACGAAGTGATCACTCAACGATCGATAAAAGAAAAAACGTCGGCACCTCCAAAGTCATCGGCTGATGAATCAGAGGCAAGCTCAAAGCAAACTCCTTCGACTAAAGAATCCCCAACTCCTCCTGCCGAACAAGTCCTCCTCCTCGAGCCACTATGGACCCAACCGTTCCTAGCGTATCTAACGAAGCAAGAGCTGCCAGAGGACTCTGTGGAAGCTAGGCGAATCATCAGATGTTCAAAGGCCTTCACCGTGATAAATGGTGAGCTTTACAAGCGTAGCATTTCAGGGGTCTTCCAAAGATGCATTGCCATTGACGATGGAAAAGCACTGTTGCGCGAGATACACGAAGGAACCTGCGGACATCACGCAGGGAGCAGGGCCCTTGTGGCAAAAGCCTTCAGGGCAGGATTTTACTGGCCAACGGCAGCGTCGGATGCTAGGGATCTAGTCATGAAGTGCGATCCC
This sequence comes from Lolium perenne, assembly GCF_019359855.2. Taxonomy (NCBI): domain Eukaryota; kingdom Viridiplantae; phylum Streptophyta; class Magnoliopsida; order Poales; family Poaceae; genus Lolium; species Lolium perenne. The sequence continues at coordinate 120,300,879 of NC_067250.2, read as the reverse complement.
TGCCAACGTTTTTCACCAAAACCACACGCTCCTGCAACGGACCTAATGACAATACCCTTGGCATGGCCTTTCGCTCAATGGGGACTAGATCAAGTTGGGCCGCTGCCAAGATCATCACCCGGAGGACACACGTACTTGTTGGTAGCAGTCGACAAATTCACTAAGTGGATCGAGGCGGTACCTGTGCGAAATCAAAAAGCTGAAACAGCAGTCCAATTTTTCAAAGGAATAACTTGTCGATTCGGTATGCCACACAGCATCGTCACAGATAACGGCTCCAATTTTGATTCCGAGGAGTTCAGGAAATTTTGTGATAATGGAGGAATTAAATTGAAATTTGCATCAGTCTCTCATCCCCAGACCAACGGCCAGGTGGAAAGGATCAATGGCTTAATAGGAGATGCCCTTAAGAAACGCCTTAAAGGCGCAGTAGGAACACAGGTCGAAGAGTTACCATACTCATGCTGGAGTTTGCGTACTACACCCAATAGATCGACTCAATATACTCCATTCTTCTTGGTGCATGGAGCCGAAGCAGTCTTACCAGCTGACGTCAGATTTGAAGCGCCTCGTGTAACAGCATACACAGAGTCCTCCTCCAACATCGCACTACAAGATGATGTCGATCTCCTTGACGAAGCACGAGATATCACCTTGGCAAGAACAACGGTGTACCAGCAAGCGTTGAGAAACTACCATAGCCGACGAATACGCAGTCGAAGTTTCAATGTTGGGGATATGGTACTACGACTGAAGCAAAAAAGACCCTTGAAGCTAGAATCCCCATGGGAAGGACCATACATCATCACCGAAGTGATACCAGGAGGAGCCTATTGGCTCAAAAATCCAGATTCAGGGAAAAACGTTGAGAATCCATGGAACATCGCGCAATTGCGACGGTTCTATACGTAGGACACGATTGTTTTGTCAACGGCCTATAAGGTTGCTTTTACATTATGAATAAAGATCTAATCAGATTGTCTCTCTTTTCTCTTGCTTCAGGCTTCAAAGATCCGAACATAACGTTTGGAGCCCCTACCATCGGCTATAACTCCCATCGGGAGCTCAGGCCCAAAAGCAATATGCTTACACAGTGTCATTAATTAAATACTCTCAGCGAGAGCTAAGATTAATGACACCCAATATGCTTACACAGTGTCATTAATTAAATACTCTCAGCGAGAGCGCTGTAGTCGATGGTTACATTATCACAACATAAGGCTCAAACCGGTGCACCGGGTGACGAAGCCAAACTCTCGAATAAACTACACATCGACTTCGCAATAACATTGCGTAAAATTCAATGAAGTCGTCGAGAAAGCAGGTTGAACTGATCACTCAGCCGCACTCGACAATAAAATATCAATCCAACTAACATAGCGTGCAGCGTACGCAGTAAACAATTTTATGTAGATACAAGGTTATTATATTTATAATCGGGTTCCCCGGTCCCAATGGGCCTTCAGTTCCTTTTCAAGGCATGATTCCATCCGAGAAACAACGGTGTAAGCAGGACCTCTAGCAACATCATAGTACTGGCTTAAATCTCTTTCAGTATTTGCTACGGCTCCCAAGTCTAGAGTTGGATGGCACGCCAATATTGAAGCAAAGGCAAGCTCAGCACCAGCCAGAAGCTCTTTCCGCACCAACTGTCGAATCCTCTCAGGGGACTTGAATCGGGTGAATAAGCCAGACAAAGTTTTGGGTGCCTGATCCAGAGGAAACAAGGTGTGCCAAACCATCGTAAGAAGGGCATAGTATTTGTCAAAATAATAGTGTGCCTTCATCACCCGGTACTTGAACTTCGCCATGATGACGGCCTTCGGGCGATGCAGCCATAAACCATGTGTTGGGTGCGCAACGTCGGTCATCGCCTCAACCTCTTCATGAATCTTCCTGTCCTCTTCAGCTGCATTCGAAGCCACGACTGGAAAAGGAACGAATGTTAGAACATTCAAGCTATACCTAGAATCAGAAGGCAGGCTAACACTCACAGTTCAAACTTTCGGTAGCAACATGAAGACCATCAAGAGCGTATTGTTCAATGGCAGTCGCTATTTCTCCCTTCTTCTTCACCAAGGCAGCCATCGCACGAAGGGAAGTAATGTCTTTATTTAGACTAGACACCTGGTCACGTAACTGACGAACAAGGCCTGATTCATCATTACCCGAAGGATTCGGAAAGAGCTCGGCACGGGAAGAAGATGAGGGAATCTGCAGCACGTCCTCACTTCAGACCAAGCATTAATATAAAAAAGAAACTCCCATCGGGAGCATTGAGTGCACATCATACAGGCAAAAGGATGTTTGGCAACAGAGCCGAATTTAAAATGGGGTACGAAAATATTATGTACAACAAATCAAATAACAGTTCAAGGATTAGCCGACGTTGAACCAGGGGCTGACTCAGGAGCAGGCTCGGCTTGTGCTTCATCCACTAACTTCAGAAGCCGGTTGGCGCAAGTGATTGCCGATCTTTTGAAAGGCTCAAGGTTGACTAGATGATTTTCATCATCAACAGGCAGCGCCTTAGAGAACTCTTCCAATTCCGCCCCCATCCCGTGGCCCATAAGCAACTGGAAAGTAAGAACCGCACCAATCAAGCGGCTGCGACGTTTCAGTACCTCTACAGGTTCGGAGGGATCAACAAGGAAGGCTTCAGCCATCTCGTCGAGAGTATTGTCCAGCTTCGCCTTAGGGAAGATCATCGAGTATAACTTCGATAGTGCTCCCTTGGACTTCTGCAGCAATCTGAGGATCTGGACATTTGACTCAGCAGCAAGTGACAAGGCGTCGGCCGTAGAATCCTCCCGAAGCTGATGACGTCGATTGACAGTTAAATTGGCGGCCTCTGAAAAAGTGATGTATCAGTAATCAATGGAGAAAGCATCAAGAAAGGAGCGGAACACCATAAGGATTTTCTACCCAGTAAATCCTTGACGGATTCGCGGAGGACACCTTCCTTCTTATCAATTGCAGCCGCCGCTGCACGCCTGGCATCTTGATCATCTTTTATCTGACGCTTCAGCCTCGTTACCTCCTCCTTCAACAAGGCGTTCTCACTCTTGGCATCGGCAGCGATCCTGTTGGCTTCGATCGCTTGATCAGCCGAAGACTTGACAGCCTTCCGAAGTTGGGCATTTTCGGCCTCTAGGCGAGTAAATTGTTCAGCAAAATCCGCCACAGCATCGACTGTAGTGTAAATCGGCTGCAGCCAGGAAAAAACAAGAGGAGTCAGGTGATGGAGATTCAGCAAAGCCAGACAGATTAAGTACTTACGTGATCGCGGCCAGCCGGCGGGGTGGGAGCATCATCCGAAGGAATAACTCTCGATAATGGGACCTTCTCTACACCCGTTCGGGATGGAGGTGTCGACTTGGCAGGAGAAGGGTTCGATTCCTTAGCCGATGCTACTCTTTCAGAGGCCAGTTTAGCCCTCTTTGCGAGAGGAACATCGTCATCGTCATCGGCAGAGCTGTTCAAGTACGGCGAGCAGTTAGCATACAAGGTGACAAGAAATAAAAGTAACAAAGAGTCTAAATGCTCACAGGTCCAGATCATCTTCGTCCACGAAGAAACTTGTTGAACCCTTCTTAGCAGGAGGAGGCGAAGCAGCTTCGTCGGCATCATTATCTCCTCCTGTAGAACTTGATTCAGCCGAAGCGATAAGATCATCATGTATCTGCTTGCGACGTCTGCTCTTGAGGAAGGCGTCATCTTCAGCAGTTTCCTCCTCTTGGACATCGCTGTCCTCAAGGGCGTGCTGAGCATCCTCGGTTCCCTCAGAATCGTCATCGTCGTCCTCTAATACCACTCCGCTCTCGGGTGAGGGAGGATAACATTGGGCGACAGCGGGAACCTGCGGAAGGATAGAAAACACGTAAGGCACAAACAGAAAAAAGAAGTAATGACAGTAAACGAAGAACGATAAGGTTACCTCGGACGGAAGATGTTTGAAATCATAAGGAGGGCGCGCCGATGTCAAGACAATGGTGTCCTTGGTGCTGAGGCATGTCAGGCGACGAACTTCGTTCTGGAGCTCATCTGCCGACAGGTCGGCAGAGTTGACCCTCGACTTGTCGTTTTTGCCAGTGAAAAGCCACAGCTGGTGAGGGTGAGACATCAGCGGCTGCACTCGACATTGTAGGAAAACTGAAACTACTTCAGTACCGCGCATCGTCATGCCTCCTGAATTCTTCAAAGTAACAATTTGCTTGAAAAGATCGTCGGCTGTCGCCTTTTCTTCGGGAGAAAGGGCGTTGTTCCAAGACTTCTTCTTGTGAGCCACCAAGACATCGTCAAAAGGAGGGAGATTTGAACGCCGCCCAGAAACAGCGGGATCTCGCAGGTAGAACCACTTGTTGCGCCAGCCTTGGACGGATTCCTTCATCGGATAGTCGAAGTAGTCGACCTCCTTCCTGACGACGAAGCCGACGCCACCGACGACAGGGGGGCCATTGCTGTCATTGTGACGCTTCACATAAAAGATCTTCCTCCAAAGGCCCCAGTGAGGCTCAATGCCGAGGAAGGCCTCGCAGATGGTGATAAATATGGAAAGGTGAAGGATGGAATTTGGGGTCACCGCGAGCTGAATCCCATAGAAGAAAAGGAGGGAGCGAAGAAACTCGTGAGCCGGAAGAGAAAGACCACGAAACAGGAAAGCAGCAAACATGACGGTGAAACCCTTTGGGGGCTTTGGGCGAGTAACCGAACCTGGGAGACGAATGTCTTCCTCAGATGCGGAGATAAAGCCGAGGGCGCGAAGCTTGTTGATATCGCGATTGGAAATGGCGGAGGCGCTCCAATCACGGCTAACTTTGACCGCCTCCGAGGTGCTGCCACTCTTCTTCTTGCCCATGGTGAGCGGAGCTTCTGCTGAAGAGGCGGAGGAACAAGGAGGCTTGAGGAAGAAGATGAGCAGTAAGCGGGGTAAAAGATAAAAAAGAGAGGAGGCTCCCTATTTATCCCGTAAGAATTTGTGCCCAATCATGGCCATAACTCCACAAAGCGTCGTGGGGGGTGGGGCAGATCTGACTGTACACGTGGTGCTTGAAGAAGGAGTGGAACCGGTGGCCCATTATTCCCACGTCGTGCGAAAATCGAGGAGGCGCCTCGATCGCCACGCGTGCATTGGTCAAGCCCTAAAAACTGCATGCGCAGAGCTAGGGTGGGCCCGTCAGGTCAAGTCTTGTCAATCAGGCCACATAAGTTACACGTCAACGGTGACGAAAAAAAAAACTTGAAGCATTCGAAGGAAAAAAGAAGAGTTATCGGATGAAGGATTTGAGTCTACGCCCGGCTGCAGACATCCATACCTAGACTAGGGGGCTACTCCCATCGGGAGCGCTGACGCGCACCCGATAAAATGAAGACTCGACAGAATGAGCAGTCGAAAGAAGAAGGTTTGAGTCAGCACTCGGTTGCAAAGCGTTCGCACCCAGACACTCGGGGGCTATACTCCCATCGGGAGCTCGTGATGCATACCTGATAGAAGTTTTTTGCACTCCAGGATCATGCCCGGGGACTTGATTCTGTGTAGGGTAACGGTGTTTTGCCATCGGCAGTTAACCAAACAACAGTTGGGCACGTTACTCATTATCCTTTGCATAAAGAAAATATATCGGATGACTTATGAAGATCTCGGCAGAGGAAAGTATTCGAGTAGTACAACTTGAGTCTATGCACGGATTGCAAGCATCCGTACCTAGACTCGGGGGCTACTCCCATCGGGAGCGCTGACGCGCACCCGATAAAAAGAAGATGAAGCATAATCAAGATGAACAAAAGCAATGAAGGAGAAGAATGTCAGGAGAAAACATGCATTAGTCTCTACCCGAATTATCTTCGGCTAGACACTCGGGGGCCTGCGCGTGGGCATTACCCTTCGGGTAACCGGTGTGCCCTATCTGGTATTGACAAATTGGAGGCCCATGAAGATACCTGAAGGCGAGATGGGCCACTAGGTCGGCGCATCAGAAGATTCCTTGACGGGCAAGACAAGGAAGCGAACAAACAAGGAAAGATTGGATCTAAACTACTGTAAACTTAGTCATCCTCGGTTAGGACCCTTGAGACCTGGCCTCCTATATAAAGGCCAGGAGAGGGGCTGCCGAGGGACAGGAACAATCTTAGCAACCTTAGCCAGGAAAAGCTTAGAGCTAGGTAACCCTAGCAACAGCAATCTCGACTAGATCTCAGCCGAACTATTCGGCACCCCATTGTAACCCATTGTCTTCATAATCAAAGAACAGACAGGCAGGACGTAAGGGTTTTACCTCATCGAGGGCCCCGAACCTGGGTAAATCGCTCTCCCCGCTTGTCTGTGAACCGATGTCTCGTGTCAGCCTACAGGATTCCATCAACCCTAAGCCCCTATCGGAGGGCATTGGCGAGGAGTACCCTCGACATTACTCGCCCCTTTGCATGTGTTAGTTTTGTTCCTAGCATGTGTTTGTATATGTTGTGCTTCCTACTTGCGTATCTTGAGAAATCAATTATATGTATGTTGGGTTGCACACCATGTATATGTATTTGTGTTTGAGCCTATTTCATCTTGTTTTTATCTTATATGTCTATTGTGAGTGATTAATGGACTATCCCATTATAGGGGAGTGATATACCTTTGGGTATGTCACAATCCTAAAAATATGTGTACATGAGGAATGCCACTTAGAATTGATATTGCAAGGTTATCTAGTCTCTATGTGGTATGTCATCCTCATGAGAAATTCAAATTCTAATGTCCATTAATTAGCTCTAGTTGGATCTTATATTCCGCTTGTGAAAATAAATTCCTTATCACATTATGGGGGAGTAATAAGCTTTGTGCATATTACAAGACTATAAAATGTTTATATTTGAGGTTGTGTCACATAGTATTGATATTGTAAATTATCTCATTCCTAGGCATGTTTTGCTCAAACAAGTCCAACTTTGCTTAAATGATTTCCTTGCTAATATTGTTGTGGATCTTGTTTGTGAGAGTTTTTCTTGGCATGGTTTTCCACAATTGGTGTCTCATATCCTTTTTGGGAAATCATGTGCTTCAAGTTATGCTATTCATTGCTTTGCATGATGGTGTAATTAATTGAATCTATCAATAAACTCTCGTTGCATGATGGTTAACTCGTATCCTTTACCATATGCTTTCTTTGGTATGAAGATGATCTTGGATATACTTGGAAACTACCACCGGGAAATATTTCCCAAATACCTCTTGTCCTAGGACAATTGGTAATATATTATGAGGTAGATATTTATTGATCATCTTTACATTGGCTCTTGTGTTTAATTTCTTCATTTCTTGCCATGAAATGGTTTTTCATTTGACTCACATGTGTTTTACTTGCATCGTATGGATATAATTTGTGTACTTAAACTTTCTTAGCGCTTTATTAAATAAGGGTAGAGTTATGATCCCACTTTTTTGCATTTTGTATTCAAATACAAAATCCTAAATAATGCACTAATCTTGGAGGAGCTCTCTTATATTTGTTAAGATGCTACTTTTATGATTCTATCACAACATCGCTTGATCATTTTCAAGTATTTGTTTTTGGAAGACAAACCTTTTCTTTTCGGTACTTAGTGTCATCATGAAAAGTGTGAGGGTTTGGTTTATTTGTTGGAACCTTGCTCTCTTGGGGGTTGGTTATCTCATTGCTTGCTTTGGGTTTAATTAGCTTCTTGTAATGAGATAAGTCTTTGGAATCAATTTTGTGTTGATTTGATTCTTTGATATAATTTGGACAACTATTTGTTCTTGATTAGTTAGTGTTTCGTCCAAATTGTATTTACGATTGGTTCTTGAGAGTCTCTTGCATGCATATTTACTATATGTATATTTATGGCATGCTTTGATTTCATTGTTCCAATATATGGGGTAAACTCCAACAAATCCTAAATGGGCTAATATGTGTATGAAATTTAATTTCATATCAATATGCACATATTTATGTGGAGTTTTTTCTATATGTTGTAGTCTCAAACTACTTTGGACCAATTAGTATCGGGACCATTTTGTACTTAAATTTGTTTTAGGTACATGAAGATGCATTGGATGCTTGCCAAATTCATAAGGAAGAAGTGGTTACTAAATGATTATTTGAGGAAAGCTGGGATGATCAACGAACTCATATCTACTACATCCACACCAATGCTATCTTGGTAACAAGTATCTTCTCATGCATACTTTTCTTGTATTCAACCTCATGATTACATCTTGGCATTGAGTTCTTTTTTTTGTATCCTTTAATTGTGATACTTGTTGATTTTCTCAAAGCATCCCAACACTATCTTCTTTCCCTTGTTGATATTTGCGATGTCTTTGATGTGTTTGTGGTTGAAGTTAATTAATATAAAATAAGATAAAATTGAGCATGTGGGCATGCTATTAAGCAAGGATCTTATTGGTATATTGCATGACTTTGCTTTGGATATCATGTTTTAATTATTTTCTATCTATTTTATGTGTACATGTTTCTTTATGGATAAATATCTTTGTGATGTTGTCTACTTAGATAAACTTATACACATAAGAGATGATAATTCTCCACTTGATATCTTATTTAATTGTTATATGTTATTTGGTCATGATTAAGAAAAATCACTCTTTGAAGACTATGATGATGCTATTTTCTCATCCTTATATTATTCTCATAATATGCTTGGAAATGCCTCTCACATATCCTTGTGAAGCATCCATTTTGACGGAGAATGTTGAGCTAAGGGCTCAACTTGAAATGCTAACTAGCAAGTATTGGATTTTGGAAGAAAGTCATGGAAAACTCTCTAGCTCCCATGATGAACTTCTAGTGTCCCATGAGAAGCTAAAGTTAGCTCATGAAAATATCATGTCAAAGGTAACATCTTGTGAGCCTCATGTGGATACAAGCACTAATTCTCAAAATGCTATATTGCCATGTGCTAGTCCTATTAATTCATCTACTAATAGTATTGCAAAATCTTGTGATGAATTATCCACCTTGCCTTGTTGCTCTAACAATGAAGTTTCTACTTCCTCTAGTATTTGTGTTGTTACTAACCATGTAGAGGAAATCAAAGAACTCAAGGCTCAAGTCACTTCCTTGAAGAAAGACTTGAAAAATGGTCATGAAGGGAAATGCAAACTTGACAAGATGTTGAGTGTGCAACAATCCCCCAATGACAAAAGCGGACTTGGATTTATCTCCATCAACAGGAAGAAGTCCAAAAGCTCCAAGAACAAGAAGGGCCAAGTTCAAGTCAAAGATCCGGCCAAGATTACTTGCTTCAAGTGCAAAATTGAAGGGTATCATGTTAGATCTTGCCCATTGAAGAAAACGCCTCTTAGTGAGAAGCAAGAAGGGAAGTGGCCTCAAGTTCAAGGCCATGCCCAACCTCGGGTTGAAGAAAGGCCACTTCCCAAAATTAATCAAGTTAATGCTCCCATTTTGGAGAAATCTAGTGAGAAGAAGGAGAAGAGAATAACTTGCTACATATATTGTGAGAAGTGCCACATCTCCTCCTTTTGCACTATTGGTACCTCATCCAACCCTATCATCATTGATGATGTTTATTCGCTTCGCAAGGATGAGGTTGACAATGTGTTTGCCAAATATGTTGGTGCTCAAAGTGGTGTCAAGAAAAGAACCATTTGGGTTTCCAAACCTATTGTGACTAACCTCTTAGGACCCAACTTGGTTGGGGACCAACAAGCTAAAACTTGATCAATAGGTGATGTTGGAGGGCATTGGAGACTTGGCTACATCATGAAGAATTAAGGGAGCTTCATCATTTATATTATCTCAAGCCAAGTCTTTTGGTTATCTTGCTTCTATCATATATCCAATGTTCCTCCTTTCGGTAACATGTTCTCAACTCATTTATATTGAAAGTTACTTGCCCATTTTCATGTGTTAGTTTTGTTCCTAGCATGTGTTTGTATATGTTGTGTTTCCTACTTGCGTATCTTGAGAAATCAATTATATGTATGTTGGACTGCACACCATGTATATGTGTTTGTGTTTGAGCCTATTTCATCTTGTTTGTATCTTATATGGCTATTGTGAGTGATTAATGGACTATCCCGTTATAGGGGAGTGACATAGCTTTGGGCATGTCACAATCCTAAAAATATGTGTACATGAGGAATGCCACTTAGAATTGATATTGCAAGGTTATCTAGTCTCTATGTGGTATGTCATCCTCATGAGAAATTCAAATTCTAATGTCCATTAATTATCTCTAGTTGGATCTTATTTTCCGCTAGTTAAAATAAATTCCTTATCACATTATGGGAAAGTAATAAGCTTTGTGCATATTACAAGCCTAGAAAATGTTTATATTTGAGGTTGTGTCACATAGTATTGATATTGTAAATTATCTCATTCCTATGTGGCATGTTTTGCTCAAACAAGTCCAACTTTGCTTAAATGGTTTCCTTGCTAATATCTTTGTGGATCTTGTTTGTGAGAGTTTTTCTTGGCATGGTTTTCCACAATTGGTGTCTCATATCCTTTTTGGGAAATCATGTGCTTCAAGTTATGCTATTCATTGCTTTGCATGATGGTGTAATTAATTGAAGCTATCAAGAAACTCTTGTTGCAGGATGGTTAACTCGTATCTTTTACCATGTGCTTTCTTTGGTATGAAGATGACCTTGGATATACTTGGAAACTACCACCGGAAAATATTTCCCAAATACCTCTTGTCCTAGGACAATTGGTAATATATTATGAGGTAGATATTTATTGATCATCTCTACATTGGCTCTTGTGTTTAATTGCTTCATTTATTGCCATGAAATGGTTTTTCATTTGACTCACATGTGTTTTACTTGCATCGTATGGATATAATTTGTGTACTTAAACTTTCTTAGCGTTTTATTAAATAAGGGTAGAGTTATGATCCCACTTTTGTGCATTTTGTATTCAAATACAAAATCCTAAATAATGCACTAATCTTGGAGGAGCTCTCTTATATTTGTTAAAATGCTACTTTTATGATTCTATCACAACATCGCTTGATCATTTTCAAGTATTTGTTTTTGGAAGACAAACCTTTTCTTTTTGGTACTTCGTGCCATCATGAAAAGTGTGAGGGTTTTGTTTATTTGTTGGAACCTTGCTATCTTGGGGGTTGGTTATCTCATTGATTGCTTTGGGTTTAATTAGCTTCTTGTAATGAGATAAGTCTTTGGAATCAATCTTGTGTTGATTTGATTCTTTGATATAATTTGGACAACTATTTGTTCTTGATTTAATTAGTGTTTCATCCAAATTGTATTTACGTTTGGTTCTTGAGAGTCTCTTGCATGAATATTTACTATATGTACATTTATGGCATGCTTTGCTTTCATTGTTCCAATATATGGGGTAAACTCCAACAAATCCTAAATGGGCTAAAATGTTTATGAAATTCAATTTCATATCAATATGCACATATTTATGTGGAGTTTTTCCTATATGTTGTAGTCTCAAACTACTTTGGACCAATTAGTTTCGGGACCATTTTGTACTTAAATTTGTTTTAGGTACATGAAGATACATTGGATGCTTGCACAATTCATAAGGAAGAAGTGGTTACTAAATGATTATTTGAGGCAAGCGAGGATGATCAAGAAACTCATATCTACTACATCCACACCAATGCTATCTTGGTAACAAGTATCTACTCATGCATACTTTTCTTGTATTCAACCTCATGATTACATCTTGGCATTGAGTTCTTTTTTTGTATCCTTTAATTGTGATACTTGTTGCTTTTCTCAAAGCATCCCAGCACTATCTTCTTTTCCTTGTTGATATTTGCGATGTCTTTGATGTGTTTGTGGTTGAAGTTCATTAATATACAATAAGATAAAATTGAGCCTGTGGGCATGCTATTAAGCAAGGATCTTATTGGTATATTGCATGACTTCGCTTTGGATATCATGTTTTAATTATTTTCTATCTATTTTATGTGTACATGTTTCTTTATGGATAAATATCTTTGTGGTGTTGTCTACTTAGATAAATTTATACACATAAGAGATGATAATTCTCCACTTGATATCTTATTTAATTGTTATATGTTGTTTGGTCATGATTAAGCAAAATCACTCTTTGAAGACTATGATGGTGCTATTTTTCTCATCCTTGTATTATTCTCATAATATGCTTGGCAATGCCTCACATATCCTTGTGATTGAGCCTCTTATTATGGTATCTCTTACTTATTGCTCAACCATTTATTTGCTCCAAGTGTTAAGCTTAATTTATTATCTATGGTCTCTTGCAAATGTTGTGTTTTAAATGGTAACAATTTAGTGAGGATTCCATGTTATGCATATTGTATTCAAATGCAACAATCTAATTTATGCATGTACCGTGGGGAGCTTCCTCATTTTATTTAAAGCACTATTTTGCGGTGATCATAAGATTTTATTTCACTTGGTATCTTTTGCTTTGAATGATATTATGGGAGTGATGATACCATGTTTGTGCACCTATATTCCAATATAAATTGTCTATCTTTGTGCACAAACCTTGGGGAGCTTCCTTATATTATTTAGAGCACTCTACTTGATCTTATCATAATATGTACTCTTTATTTGGTTTCTTATTTTTGGTTCATTTGTTTGCTTGCTTCATGTGTTGAAGCTTCTTGACTTTGTTATCTTTTTGCAACATTTGATCCTATATATAGTTTGAATCCCTCCGAGTATTCATCATTGGATATGTGCTTTTGATTCCACTCACAATATGAGAAATGAACACCTTATGGACGAATTCTCACTATATTGACCTCTCTAGATTTTTCGCCCATTTCGGTAATGGATGCCAATGGGGGAGAAATTTCGAGGGTTTAGGGAATGGGATTTTATGCTTCTTGATTTGTGCCAAAGTATTTGCCTTTCATGCTTTGCATCTTGTTGCGTTGCTTGGTTGAATATTGAGAGGAAACACCACTAGGCTTTGATTGCCAATATATGCAATGAAATTCAAGTTCATTCACACGTGCATATATTACGGGGGAGTTTGCTCTATTCATTCAACTTGTTTGTTGCTTAAGTTCATTATACAAACCCTCAAAGATATTGTCATCAATTACCAAAATGGGGGAGATTGAAAGTGCATGGAGCCCCCATGTGTGATTTTGGTAATTAATGACAATCCCTATGGACTAATGTTTGCATTGAGTTATAATTGTAGGAGTTGTCCATAGGCCATGCTTGGACCATTGGCTTCAAGGTTGCAAATAAGAAGAAATAAAGTGCAAGTTCAAGATGAGTCAGCTCGAAGAGATCATTTGCTTGAAGCTTGCCATTTATGTGGTGTTCATGGATATGTGAATATGCACCAAAGAAGAGCTCCCGTAGTGGAGTGTGGGGGAGCAATCCACAAGACTCCATCAAGCAAGCACAATCAAGAAAGGTGTTCCATCTTGTTGCGATCAAGATCGTCATCATCAATCTCAAGTGGAATGCGCAAGGTTAAGGTTTGGTCTTGATAGGGTTTCTTTCTTACCGGTCTCGTGGTTTAGTTAGGAGACCGGGTTATAGGTTAGTTGCCGCACTATCAAGGGGCTCTCGATTGAGTAACTCGGTCGTATCATTTGAAGAGAGATCAAACCTTTGCATTCTTGCATCATTTTTCTTGGTTGTTATTTGGATCTTATCCATATGGTGTTTTAGAGCTTGTGCTTATTCTCATGATAAGCTCTAGTTCATCGAAAACGGATTCCACATGAAATACTTGTTGATTTTTTGATATTGGAGTTTTTCCCGCTTCTTTGTATTGAGAGGTCTCACCTCTAAATTCATGGAAAAATCTCTCCCACATGTTATTAATATTTTATCTCTTTGTGGGCTAGCTCTTGTCATCCTATTTCCAACTAAATTGATTTCACCTAAATTCGAGTTTTCTAACTCAAGTTGTTGCAATTTCCTTATTGGAGGTGTTACCGGTTTAGCTCTTATAGATAGGTTAAACATTTCCCCATTTTATATTATTCTCCATGGTTGTACTATGATGGTTCTCTGCATGATCTTGTAGATCTCTTTCTTGTGATTATAACGAGCCCAAATTCATCAAAATCGGAGTTCGTATGTGAAAATGGCGATGTTTTTGGTGCGCGGTGCGCTGCCGGCCGGACTGGTCCGGCCACGGGCCAGACTCAGTCCGGCCGGATTACTGCGAGCAAGAAAATTGTGCCCGGAATGGTTCGGACTTGGTCGGACGAGTCTGGCCGGCCAGATTGGTCCAGCCAAGCCCGGAAGGTCCGGCTGGGGGTGTTTTTGGGTACGTTTTCAACGGTTAGATTCCATTTTGGAGGCCATATATAGCCCCTTCTTCCCCATTGAATTGGTTGCTTCTCCTACTCTCTCTCTACTCCATTGTTGACATTGAGAAGCTTCCTCTCGCTCTAATTCCTCCATGATTCTTGCTCATATTTGAGGAAAAGATGGAGAAGATCTAGATCTACATCTTGACCAAACAAATTCCTCTGTTTGTGAGGGAAATCCACTAGATCTAGATCTTGGAGAAATTTGATGTTCCTCCTCCTATTTGTTCTTCCTCTCTTATTACCCCAATAGCTTTTGTAGCTTCGTTGGAATTTGAGAAAGAATGACTTGATCATCTTTGTGGTGTTCTAGCTATTGCATTTGGTGTATCGTTTGACTTCTCCGCGGCGATACATGGAGGTGAAAGTTCGTGAGAGGGCAAGGGCCATCATCGATGGTGGACGGGTTGCATCTTGATAACGCTTCAGCCTTATTTAAAGAAGATGAATGCGTTCTTTTTCGATTGTGTGGAATCTTTCTCCTCTATTTCGCTTCCTCTACCTTGATCAGCGAGTGTTTCGGCATCTGAAGACCTGGCAGGTTGGGTGTCTTGTTGCATCTTGTTTGCTTGTAGAGTTTGTGGTTTATGTTGTTGATTTACTTAGCATCTTGTAACTGATAGTTGGTGGCTTAATTAGATTAAAGCTGGGTATAATGCCTTATGCTTAAAGGATGGAGGAAGTACACACACAAAAAGCGAATTTCTTTGTATTGAAGTCTAAAAAAATGAAAATTTATGTGAATCTTAATACAGTGAATAGATCACATTTCAAAATTATAAATTTGTATGATTTTATCATGTTTATGTAGAGTAGAATATAAATAATTTCACATTACGATTTTGCACTATTGTAGGAAACTAAACATTATAGGGTACATCTAGATTTTTTTTTCAGAGTTTTCTACAACTTAAAAAATGATTTTTGAATTTAGAAAAAAAACAATGTGTAGCTCGGCCGTCCACTCTCTTTGCCTGTCAGGGCATCTTCAACAGAGCGACACAAACGAACGTTGAGCGACCGTCTGCGTCCGCGGGGTCGAAAAATGCGTCGAGTCCCTACTCCAGCAAGGCGATGCAAAGTAACCGGGCCGTCCGCACCGACGTAAACCTGGCCCAAATATGCGCCTCGGATGCGTCTCTACGGATGCTGCGTGGACGCGCAAAGTGTCCGCTCGCGTCTGGCGGATGTTTTGTCGGGCCCACCTAGCAGCGACCCTGGCTCAATGCGTCTTCTCAGTCGCGCTACCGACTGGCGCCACTGTGTCGCTTCATCAGTCTGCGCCACATTAATGCCGATGCCTCGCCTGCCGAGCGGCCGCCGCCCACCTCCGCCAGCGCAGTAATGGTGATGCCACGCGTCCTGCGCCCTTCGCATGCCTCCAGCCTATATAAAGAGGGTGCGCGCTCTTCTTCCTCATTCACTCCTTCACACAAATCCTAGCCGCCACAAGCTCCATCGTAGCGCCGCCTAGTTCTTCCTGGTACGCAGCCAACCCCGCGAGGAAGTCCATGGCGGGTCCAGGTGGCCAGTGAGGCGGTCGAGGCCGCGGGCCTAGGCGCCCCTGGGGCCGGAGCCACCGAGGTGGAGCAGCTAGAGGTATTAGTTTGTGTAAAACCATGTTCCTAATTATGTATTAGTTTGTGTAATGTTTGAAACTATGTTTATAAATGGAGAAGAGGAAAGAAAAACAAGTAGAAAAAAATGCGTAGGTCCACTGGAGACAGCCCAGGCACAAACGGACGCGTGCATAAAAATGAACATTTTCACGTTCACCTGGTGACGAAAATGGACGCGTGCAGATAATTTAAACGTCTAAAATAGATCGCCCCGTTGGAGAGGAACACTCGTCCGGTCGATCGTCTACTGTCACACATTGCTAGGTGCATGCACCCAAGATATAAATGATGGTGCGTCGTGGTTGTACTACTGTAGTGTCATCATATGCTTGCTCTCCCATAGCGATATCCGCCCGAGGGGCAGGGAAGGGATGCCAAGCCTGTCGCGCCTATCCATACAGATACAGTACATTGTACACACCCCGGAGTAGCGATGCTTTATTATTGATCTTACAACGCCACAAATATTCCCTTGGTTAAGTGTCGGCCTGCAAGTTTATGCGTCAAACATGAAACCAATGTCCAGTTGGATTTGCATGCTTTCCGGAAAACCAATTCGGTGTTAAACCCTAACGATACCTAAGCAAGTAATTCGATGGAGTTCCTAGTTAAGAATGAGCAAGGAGCCATTACCAGCTTTACAAGAAGCAGACACGATGATGAGTGCAGCATGACAGATAGCTGCGTGCTATTCATACGGCGGCGGTGGACGTGGTTTGCTCGCCGCCGGCGCACGTGCCACATGAGAGTAAGACTGAGCCCCATATAAGGACACGGGCTGAGCGGCCATCGCCGCCGCAGACATGCCGTGCGGCTGCAACCGGCTCGCCTGATGCTGCCCCTGCGGCTCCAGTTGGAGCTTGCCAGCGTCACTGCTCCCGGAGACGGAAGCTGACGCGTCGACGTCGTCCGCGGAGAGGCGGTGGAAGCTGGGGTTGGTGAACGTGGCGGCCACGACCATCACGGTGGTGGCTGCCACGAGCGGTCCCGCCACGGCGCCTCCGAGGATCTGTCCGTGAGGGCCGGCGAGCGCCACCGATAGGCCTCCGAGGGCGCGGGGCGCCGCCGCGGACACGGAAGGAGGGAGGTAGGTGGCCGATATGGAGAGGATCTCGTGCCGGCCGCGGAAGACGATCGCGGCGCCGCCTTCCGCGGAGGGGTGACGGAGCGACACGTCGGCGACCGCGCCCGTGCCGGCGAGCACGCAGACCCCGAGGCCGCGGCGGCGCGCGAACCCCGCTAGCGCGGCGCTGACGTCGCCGCCGCCTGGGATCTCCAGGATGTACGGCCGCATGGCCGCCGCCGGTTCCGGCACCACCGGTGTGGCCTCCGCCGGCTGCTTGGGCCTGTTCTTGGAACCCGGCGGACGCCCCCTCGCCCGCTTCTTCCCCGTCTCAATGCTCGACCCGCCGTCGTCTCTCCCCGTGGCGGCCGCCGGTGGGTTACTCGCGTCCTTAGTTTCCTCCGCGCCGTCGTCGCGACTGCTCACCTCGCCGGAGAAGCACTCGGGCATCCTCTCCAGCTGCTGCGGTTGGTCGGTGTACAGCTTCGCCCCGTCCATGTTTGGTCCACTGTGCACCAAATCTTCTGCCACGAACGTAGCACTGCAGGCAGAATGGCCAAGGTCGGAAATAGAAGGAAGAGAACAATTAGCTAGCTAACTATAGCTATGCGATCTTGATTCCATCATTCCATGCGCCGAGCTGGAAGAAGATTTCTTTGGACCTTTTGGGTGGGCGGCAAGATATAGGCAAGGGCGAATAGCGGAGACACTGCAGGAGTACAGGACCGAGGATTGGCCACTGGATCCGGAGCGAAAGGGAGAGCTCGGCTAGGCCCCGCCGCCCCGGCCACCTGCTTTTAACCTTTCATCTTTTGTCCACCATTGACGGAATGACGGCACGGCATCCTTCTTTTGCCCTAGCTACGCGACCTTGATTCCTGACAGGCATGTCCACACATGCTGCCGTTGCAGTGATCGGCGAGGTTACTTCGGTGTGAAATGTTGCCGGTCAAAAGCACGGTCGCACGGAGAGCAATCCCTTCGAGCTCGCCCGGCCACCAACCACACCGGTCGCGGCCCGCCGCACCCTTTGACGGCACGGCAGGACATGCACGCACGGGCACGGCGGCCGCGCTCGCTGCCGTGCTTTCTTTGGTTGCCGGCGGCCGCATGTGCCCGCCGACGAACATTATCACCGGATCAGGTCTGGCTGACACATTCGGCCACCGATCTTATCCGATCTCTCGGTCGGTCCTGGCCATTACTTTGTCCATGCATGGAATTAATCCAGCTGCATACAGGACAAAGAATCCAAAGCGCTGTTTGTCAGGTTGTATTTGCAGGCTCGCATTGCATGCAGTATGGCGCGTTTTCGTTGTGTAGGCATCGGGAGAAACTTGTATATATCTTTCCATTAGGTAGGATCATAGGATCAAGTAAAGAAATCATACTTTAAAAATGCGAGAAATCTGAAAATAATGAACAACCTGCATATAGGTTGTATCTACAACTCCAAAAAAAAAAAAACAGCTAAAAATGTTATACACTTGGAGAAACAAAAAAGACAAATTCTATTATGAATAGTGTCAGATCTGGTTGAATAGTATTTCACACTATTCACATTTAGATTTATCTTTTTTGTCTCTCTAAGTGTATGTCGAATTTAAAGTTGCAAATTTTTGGTATTGCATATATAACACAGCCGCGTGTTGTTATTTTTTCCAGAATTTTGAACATGTTTTGTCTTTGCAAAAAATTTATTCTCATAGATCCTATCTAAGACCTGATCCTACCTAAGTCTTCCCGGCACACCAGTACACCACGACCAAAGTCCATGTATGGTTCATGCATGCCTACCGTGCTTTTCTGTTATGAAAGTAGTGCACCGGGAGAAATCCGTATTGAACAATTGTGGTCTTTGTCCACTTTGCAAGAAAACCCGAGAGATAGGCGTCACACCTCTTCTCCCATTGTCTTCAAAAGGCTTCGGAAACAGGTGATGGATGGGTTTTGCATTTCATCTGTTAGTGCATCTCCAATGGGCGAGCTGTATTTCGGACATCGAATATGTCCATTTGCGATGGCTCACGGATTGGCCAGTCGGTGGCCCGTGTCTGTTTGCGGGTGGCAGCATACCTAACGGCACCCCGCAATGGTCTGTAGCATGTCACTTTTTATCCAATTTCTATATTTGCATTTCACACCAAAAGATTCTCTAAGTACACCGAAAATGGTAGCAAGGAGTTCAAATTTTACGAAGATGATAGCAAATAGTAGTACTAAAAGGTAGTTCAAAGTTCCAAAAGAATAAGACACAAATGGAATTGCGATCAAGTGAATCACACATCTGGATCAAACATCATCATCATCATCTCCTTCTTCTTCTTCTCCTTCTCGTCCTCACCCTCTCCAACCATGCGTGTTGAGTAAGATCCATGTCGTTGATGACCCACAAGTATAGGGGATCGCAACAGTCTTCGAGGGAAGTAAAACCCAATTTATTGATTCGACACAAGGGGAGCCAAAGAATATTTGTAAGCCTTAACAGCGGAGTTGTCAATTCAGCTGCACCTGGAAACAGACTTGCTCGCAAGAGTTTATCAGTAGTAACAGTTTTATAGCAGTAGTAGTAGTGAAATATCAGCAGCAGAGTAACAAAGACAGCAGTAGTGATTATAGTAAACAGCAGGATTAAAATACTGTAGGCACAGGGATGGATGAACGGGCGTTGCATGGATGAGAGAAACTCATGTAACAATCAAGGTAGGGCATTTGCAGATAATAATAAAACGGTATCCAAGTACTAATCAATCCATAGGCATGTGTTCCATATTTAGTCGTACGTGCTCGCAATGAGAAACTTGCACAACATCTTTTGTCCTACCAGCTGGTGGCAGCCGGGCCTCTAGGGAATCTACTGAAAATTAAGGTACTCCTTTTAATAGAGCACCGGAGCAAAGCATTAATACTCCGTGAACACATGTGATCCTCATATCACCGCCTTCCCCTCCGGTTGTCCCAATTTTGGTCACTTTGGGGCCTCGGGTTCCGGATAGCAACATGTGTATACAACTTGCAGGTAAGATCATGAAACAATGAATATCATCATGAAACAATAACATGTTCAGATCTGAGATCATGGCACTCGGGCCCTAGTGACAAGCATTAAGCATAACAAGTTGCAACAATATCATAAAAGTACCAACTACGGATACTAGGCACTATGCCCTAACAATCTTATGCTATTACATGACCAATCTCATCCAATCCCTACCATCCCCTTCAGCCTACAGCGGGGGAATTACTCACACATGGATGGGGGAAACATGGCTGGTCGATGGAGAGGCGTCGGTGGTGATGATGGCGATGATCTCCTCCAATTCCCCGTCCCGGCGGAGTGCCAGAACGGAGTTTCTGGTCCCGAGACGGAGTTTCGCGATGGCGGCGGTGTTCTGGATGTCTTCTGGCGATTTCGTCTAACCCCCGTGCGTTTTTAGGTCGAAACCCTTAAGTAGTCCAGAGGGGGGCACCTGGGGCTGCCCGAGGCGCCGCCACCATAGGCCGGCGCGGCCCAGGGGCCTGCCGCGCCGCCTGGTGGGGTGGCTGCCTCGTGGCCCCCCTCCTTCTGGTCTTCTGGCTCCGTTATTCTTCTGCGAAAATAGGCCCATTGGAATTAATCCCGGGGATTTTCCTGAAAGTTGAGTTTCTGCACAAAAACGAGACACCGGAGCAATTCTGCTGAAAACAGCGTTAGTCCGTGTTAGTTGTATCCAAAATACACAAATTAGAGGCAAAACAATAGCAAAAGTGTTCGGGAAAGTAGATACGTTTTGGACGTATCAACTCCCCCCAAGCTTAGCTTATTGCTTGTCCTCAAGCAATTCAGTTAACAACTGAGTGCGATAAAAGAACTTTCACGAACACATTTGTTCATATGATGTAAATATTCTCATGATATGGACAAGTGCTTAGGCAATTCATAATAAGATACATGCAAATAAAGTCATCTAATAGCTATGTCAATCATGGAAAAGGTGCCAACAAATTAATAATAAGTATCATGAATCATGTCTATCAGCAGGATTGCAATGTTCATAAAAGGATATGATAAAGTGGTATCTCGCTTGCCCGTATTTGTACAGCAAAACATAAATGCTCGGGCACCTTTGAGGTTCATGGAAAGATTGGAAGTAGAGATTATCAAAGGTAAAAGCATCAAAGTTATACCACAATTAATCACATTTTGGGACAAGCATGTTATACTAAGAATGACAGTTGTGCTCTCAAGAAAGTTCTCAAAGAAAGGATGATGACTCAACATAAAAGTAAAAGATTGACCCTTCGCAGAGGGAAGCAGGGATTGACATGTGCTAGAGCTTTTCATTTGTAAAACAGGAATAAAATTATTTTGAGAGGTGTTTGTTGTTGTCAACGAATGATAGTGGGTACTCTAACTACCTCATCAACCAGACTTCCAAGAGCGGCTCCCATGAAGGACGTTATCTCTACCAGCAAGGTAGATCATCCCTCTTCTCTTTTGTTTACACATGTATTGTAGTTTCATTATGGATGACACTCCCCCCAACCTTTGCTTACACAAGCCATGGCTAACCGAATCCTCGGGTGCCTTCCAACATTCTCATACCATGGAGGAGTGTCTATTTGCAATTTAAGTTGCTTACTGATAAATCAGAGCAAAACATGTGAAGAGAATTATTGATGAAAGTTAATTAATTGGGGCTGGGAACCCCGTTGCCAGCTCTTTTTGCAAAATTATTGGATAAGCGGATGTGTCACTAGTCCATTGGTGAAAGTCTGTTAGGAGTAAATGACAAGATTGAAAGATAAACACCACATACTTCCTCATGAGCTATAAAACATTAACACAAATTGAGAAGCATTTTGAAGGTTTTAAAGGTAGCACATGAGAATTTACTTGGAATGGTTTGAAATGCCATGCATAGGTATTTATGGTGGACACTCTGGAATAACTTGGTTTTCAGGGGTTTGGAAGCACGAGCAGCGTTCCCGCTCAGTACAAGTGAAGGCTAGCAATAGACTGGGAAGCGACAATCAAGAGAGCAGTAACTGTTATAATCATGCTTGCGACAAAATAAATTAACAGAGGCATAAAAGTGATACAAGAACTCTAAGGCAAAGTAAATCATCAAGGCTTAATTGACTTTTGTTCAGTCATATGCATGCGTGAGCATGTGCCAAGTTGATTCAAGTGAATTATTCAGAGGAGGATACCACAATGTCATATCTATCTATGAATAAAACAATGCAAGCAAATATTTATGACATGCTACTCATATTAATAAATTGGAGCTAAACATGAGAGATCATGAACTACTAGACTTTCTTAAATGACATATACCTCACATGAACCAACTAAGCATGCTCACATGGATGAGTATATGTACAAAAATGAAAACAAATAGAGTTCATACCAGCCTCTCACCACAGTCGGATTGTCGTAGATCGTCATTATTGCCTTTCACTTGTGTAGCTTGAATAATATGGAATGAAAACCAAGCTCCAACCACCGAAGACCGCTGAACTCCATAATGAACTTTACAAAACCAAAGAAGAACAACAAATATTTTTGGTGTTTTCGAGTTGGAAACAAGAACAAAAGGAAACAAGCAAGCAAAGCAAAATCTTTCTGGATTTTCTTATAGCAAACCAACGATAGCAAATAAAGCAAAATAAGAGCAAGAAACTAAAATAAGCAAATGGTAAAGAGAACAACAGAAATATTTTTGGTCTTTTTGTGTTTTAGGAAATAAACAAAGCAAAAACAAGAAAATTAAAACTAAAAGAGTCGCATAAACACAAAGCAGCAGAAATTCGTCAAACTTGACAGCAGTACAGTAATCGATTTTTACGAAATTCTTCCGCTGCCCAGCTCGAGAAGTGTTCAACTAATGAAAGTTAGATAAAAACCTGGGGAACATGCACAAAAATTGGCTTCACAAAATAACGTTCTGGCTGTTTTTGAGAATGTTTTTGGTATCAGTCCAGAATCTGTTTTCAATCAGCACTTCCCCAAATATCATCTTCCTCTTATTAGAAAACCACTTTAAAAAGCTAAACAAGTATTACAAGTATCCAGCAATTATAATATGCAATGAATGAGTGATGCCGGTATACCTCCCCCCAAGCTTAGGCTTTTGGCCTAAGTGGAGATCAACCCCAGCGAGGATCAGGGTTCCACACCGGTGGATCATAGATGGTGTGGTCATAATAAGGTCCTGTGCAGAAGAAAAGGGTGAAGGCTCCTCGTGCCCAAAATGTTGATGTGAAGAGCTCGCTGCATCGGATGACAAGTCGAGGTGTTCCTCGGCCTCCTCCGTGCCGTCCCTTGCATGATGGCTATCCCCCTCTATGTGTGCATTTAGTTCATCTTCCGTGACCGACCAATTTCCCCTGGAAGCAAGGTTAAACAAAGCAGGTGCAGGCAATCCTACTAGTTTTTCAGTTCTTTTAGTTGTTCTCCAATTTTCTTGTAAAATGTTATCTCATAAGACAGGTTACTTAGATTAGATTGGTTAGAAACAAAGTCATGTTTTATCATTGAAACAATATCGAGTTTCTCTACAGAGAGCTGAACATCAAGAGGGTGAGGTTCTACACCATGCATAGCTAATAAACGAGAGGCGATGAGACCTCCACAAATTCCTCCCTTCTCACGGTTAGTAGCAAGTCTAAAGGCTATCAAAGCACCCAAGTTATAAGTCCTATCACCTTGCAATGCAGCAGCTAGGAAAGCTAAATCCTGGATAGATAACTTATTTGCATTCTATCTAGCAAGAACACACTTGGTGATGAAATAAGCAAAGTAGCGAATACCTGGGAGTTGAATGCTACGAATTTTACCACTCTCTTCTGAGAAGCTTCTCCCTTGACAGATCTTCTTGTATAGACTCGAGAGTTCCTGCGGCGTCCCCCTAATCTTCTCACAAGATCCCCATTGTGGCACTCTAATAGCTGTACAAAAATCAGCAAAAGGCAAGTCGATGGTTTTATTATAAATTTTATATCGAACCATGGGGTTAGGTTGGGACCAATAGAATTCAAAATCCTGCACCACCGACATGGTTAGTTTTGCATATTGGTAAGGTTCACCAACAACAAAATTTTCCAACCCTGCATTGGAAATCAGATTTTGAACATCTTGCAAGATTCCTGCACTCCTCATAAAATCAGTGCATGGGTAGTACGAGGGGTATACTCCCTCTTCGCGGTGAACTCTCATAACCTGTTGCACCTCCAATTCTTGTTGGTTGAGTTGGTGCCTATTCCACTCCATTTTTCTGAAATTTTTCAACAATCATTATAAAACTTGATTTGGAGACATATAATTGAGGGAAACTACTATAGGAACTTGGTAGAGTACTAAACATGCATCAAAACTAATTTTTACAACTTAGAACAAGCATGCAAGCTCACTTAACATGCTACCTACAGCAGCAAAATATTCAAGATATACTCAACCAAACAAAATTCTATTTGGATAATCGGAGGAGTCACATACCGGAGAGCAAATGTGCCAAATTTCAAACAAAAATCTACGCTGAGCAAAGAGATCGAGAAATCTTGAGCTCTTGAGCAGAAACGCGAGTGAGAGAAAGTGAGTACGAGTTTTTTCGGGAGAGAGAGTGAGATGGGAGGAAGAGATGAGTTAGTGGGGCAAGGAGGGGCCCACACCACAGGGTGGCGCACCCCCCTTGCTGTCCGCGCCGGCCCATGGGGTCCAGCCCCAGGGTGCCCCACTGGTCAGCCCCTAGTGCTCCCAGGTAGCTCTTCGAAAAATAAGACCAACAGTATAATTTTTGTAAATTTTTGAAAACTTTGAAAAATGCACATTTCTGGGTGTCAAAATTATTATTACAGGGCAGAAAAAGATTTTCAAACTCCTAAACAACTAAGCATCTTGCAAAACAAGTAGTGCTACAGCGAGTAAAACAAGTGGAGGAGGAAAGAAATGTTGTTTAGCTCTTCTATGCATATAAAATGTACTTGTTAACAAGGTTGATCAAGTCTTGTTACCAAATAAATCTTACACGTCATAAGAAGAAATAAACCTCAAATCAATCATGTTACCTTATATTGTATTGATATAGATCCAATCACAAGAGTTTGATATTCTTCTTTAGGCTCATATATTGGACAATCAATATCTCCCACTTTGATAGATCTCAAATTAGATATTGTATTAACTCCACATACTTTATCAATCCTCTTGGGAAAATAAACAGTATGCTCCTTGTCATCGACATTGAAAGTAACTTTTCCTTTATTGCAATCAATAACAGCCCCTGCGGTGTTAAGAAAAGGTCTCCCAAGAATAATAGACATATTATCATCTTCAGGCATTTCCAACACAACAAAATCAGTTAATATTAAGCAGTTTTGAGTAACTTGAACAGGAACATCCTCACATATACCAACAGGAATAGCAGTAGATTTATCAGCCATTTGCAAAGATATATCAGTTGGTATCAACTTATCTAAATAAAGTCTCTTATAAAGAAAAAAAAAGGCATAACACTAACACCTGCTCCCAAATCACATAGAGCAGTTCTAACATAATTATTCCTGATGGAACAAGGAATAGTCGGTATACCTGGGTCGCCCAACTTCTTTGGAACTTAGCCATTAAAAGAGTAATTAGCAAGCATAGTGGAAATCTCCTCATTAGGAATTTTCCTTTTGTTAGAGACAATATCTTTCATATACTTTGAATAAGGAGGCAATTTAATAGCATCAGTCAAAGGGATTTGCAAGAACAAAGGTTTCATCCAATCACAAAATTTATTATAGTGTTCTTCTTCCTTTGATTTTAGTTTCTTAGCAGGAAAAGGCATTTGCTTTTGAACTCAAGGTTCTCTTTCATTACCATGTTTCTTAGCAATAAAATCTTCTTTAGTGTACTTTTTATTTTTAGCATGCTTTTCAGGTTCATCCTCAGCCTCTTCTTTATCAGAAGCATCATTCTTTTCATTATTTTTATCATGTTCATTACCACTTTCAGTTTCAGCATCAGAAATAGAAATACTATTAGGATCATTAATAGGCTCAGAGGACTCTACAACAGTTTTATGTTTCTTTTTCTTTTTCTTAGAAGGAGCACTAGTTTCAGTTCGTTGAGAATCTTGTTCAACTCTTTTGGGATGCCCCTCAGGATATAGAGGATCCTGAGTAGAAACACCACCTCTAGTTGTTACTTCATAGGCATGTTTTTCTTTAGAACTATTTTTCAACAAGTCATTTTGCACTTTAGTGAGTTGATCAATTTGAGTTTGAACCATATGAAAATGTTTAACAAGCATCTTAACATCATTGGAGGTTCTCTCCACAATACCATGCAATTCACTAATAGCTCGAGAATTTTCCATTAAATGATTCTCTACTCTCATATTAAAATTATCTTGCTTAACAATATAATTATCAAACTCATCTAAGCATTGTGCAGGAGGTTTTGAATACGGAATATCTTCCCTAGTAAAGCGTTGAAGAGAGTGTACCTCAATCATGGATGAAGGGGGAGTTATCTTACATAAATCTTCTATGGGAGGTAAATTCTTCACATCTTCAGATTTAATACCCTTCTCTTTAAGAGATTTCTTGGCTTCCCTCATATCTTCATCATTTAATTTAATCATACCCCTCTTCTTCAATATTGGCGCTGGAGTTGGTTCAGGTGTAGTCCAATCATCATGATTCCGGCCTATTCTAGCCAATAATTCTTCAGCGTCGTCTGGAGTTCTTTTCCTGAAAACACAACCAGCACAACTATCCAGGTATGCCCTAGACTCAATGGTTAGTCCACTATAGAATATATCAAGTAAATCATGCTTTTCCAAATCATGTCCAGGCCGAGCTCTGATAAGAGAGCAAAATCTCGCCCAAGCCTCAGGTAATTTCTCTCCATCTTTCTGGTCAAAATTATAAATTCTCTGCAAAGCAATATGTTGAGCACTAGCAGGAAAGTATTTCCGAAAGAAAACATCAAGCAAACCACTTGGACTATCAATAGAATCAGGAGGCAAATTATTATACCAAGTTTTAGCATCATCCTTTAATGAGAAAGGAAAAATTTTAGCAAAAAAATAAGTACGTTTCTTGATATCATCAGAAAACAAGCTACTCAAAGTTGAAAGCTCATTCATGTGTTCTACAGCACTTTCTTTTTCAGTACCACAAAAAGGTGTTTTCTCAACAATAGCTATATGAGATAAATCAAGAGAAAAATCATAATCCTTATCCTTAATGTTTATAGGAGATGTGGCAAATTTAGGATCAGGAGACAGTTTATATCTAACAGTATGTTGTGCAAGAAGCTTTTTAATATTACTTGTACCAGTAGTAGCATTGCATTTATCAATGAAATCATCATCAAGTTCTACATAATCTTCATCAAGATCATCACTAAAGTATTCAACAGACTCAGGTGAATTAACAGGTGTAACAGCATTTTCATTAGGAATTTCAGTACTTTCAATTTGTCTAGACCTAGCAATCGTAGCATCTAGAAAAGATCCTAATGAACCATCATTATCAAGCACATCAGAAGCATCATCAAAATTATAAGAGGAATTTTCAGATTCAGCAGAAGTACCAGCATTTGAAGCTTGTGGTGGTGAAACAAGTTTACTTATCACAGATGGTGAATCAAGAGCAGCAGAGGTACTCAGAGTTGTACCTTTTCTTGTAGTGGATGGTAATATGGCGACTTTAGTATCGCGAGGTTTACCCATGATGGAGAATTTGCAGCGAACAATATCAATCCAAGTGAACTTGCAAATAAAGCTATGCTCCCCGGCAACGGCGCCAGAAAATAGTCTTGATGACCCACAAGTATAGGGGATCGCAACAGTCTTCGAGAGAAGTAAAACTGAATTTATTGATTCGACACAAGGGGAGCCAAAGAATATTTGTAAGCCTTAATAGCGGAGTTGTCAATTCAGCTGCACCTGGAAACAGACTTGCTCGCAAGAGTTTATCAGTAGTAACAGTTTTATAGCAGTAGTAGTAGTGAAATATCAGCAGCAGAGTAACAAAGACAGCAGTAGTGATTATAGTAAACAACGGGATTAAAATACTGTAGGCACAGGGATGGATGAACGGGCGTTGCATGGATGAGAGAAACTCATGTAACAATCAAGGTAGGGCATTTGCAGATAATAATAAAACGGTATCCAAGTACTAACCAATCCATAGGCATGTGTTCTATATTTAGTCGTACGTGCTCGCAATGAGAAACTTGCACAACATCTTTTGTCCTACCAGCCAGTGGCAGCCGGGCCTCTAGGGAATCTACTGGAAATTAAGGTACTCCTTTTAATAGAGCACCGGAGCAAAGCATTAACACTCCGTGAACACATGTGATCCTCATATCACCGCATTCCCCACCGGTTGTCCCAATTTGTCACTTTGGGGCCTCGGGTTCCGGACAGCAACATGTGTATACAACTTGCAGGTAAGATCATGAAACAATGAATATCATCATGAAACAATAACATGTTCAGATCTGAGATCATGGCACCCGGGCCCTAGTTGACATGGGCATACCCTTCGGGTACCCATTATTGGTATACCTGGATCGGCTCGGCCCAATATGGAGAAGGCCCAACAAGGCAACCCGAAGAAGTAGTCGACTAGGACTCTTGTAAAACCCTAGGCTGGTTGCATATATAAAGCTAGCCAGGACACCCGAAATAAGGAGGACGATAGATAGACAACATAGCTCCGCCTACGGCGGCACCCTATAAACACATCTATGATCATATACTGGATTGCTAGCAGCACGTAGGGATCCTCCACCGAGGGGACCCGAAGCTGGGTACGTCGTGTGCCTAATCTCGTTCCCGGAATCTCCATCGTCGCTCTCTCCCGAAACACAAGTCTACAATATGTAGGCATTGGCGAGGTGATCCCTCGTCAATTGGCGCCGTCCGTGGGGATCGCGACGACTGGATTTTGTCATCCGGGCGGGATCCATCGAGTTCATCATCAACAATGTTCAGATCACATCTGGCATAAAATCGTCGAGTTCGTCATCAAGTACTTCATCGGCCGGGCGGCCGGATTTTTTTGCGTTGCAGTCTGGTTACTTATCGGCAGTGACAGGGCTGGCGTACGATCGGGCAAGCACGCAGAGCATAAATTCGTCGGCAACAACGCCATGAGGAGACCTGGAATACAAGGCTGGGCGGTTAATAACAAGGCTACAACACGCTGCGATTTCTGTACCCACAGGTTCAAGATCCGATCTATTTGTACCAAGAAGCAAAGTTAAGTACTATTAACTACTCTTACGTCCACGTTACACTAGCATCACTATATCTTTGATCCGTTTATTAGTACTGCTAAGCTAACTATAGCAAAGATAAATTACTTCGTGTTTTTCTACGAGAATTGCACTTCGATTGACTCCATCAAACTTACCACAGCTGACCTCCTCACGATGCCATCATATAAACTGTTGACTGAGCACGATGATTGGGCTACATCAGATCGGAATAAAACTTCAACTTTTTTGTTGTTGTGTCGTTCCCGTCTGCCATCGCGCACTTGACACACTTGGGCTCACCCGTCGAGGATCCGTCACAATCGATTGCGTCCTCTACATCAACTACGTCATCTTCATCGACGACTTCCGGCCAGGCACCGCGCGACTACATCGACTGCGTCTGCCGGACGACCTACTTCCACATCAACTCCGCCGCGCCTGATAAAAAGCTAAGTGTTCCTCTTCCGAGAGTTAATTATTACTTAATTTTCGCCACACCAGAATACTCGGGGGCTGCGCCATTGCATTATTACAACAAATTCATCCAAACATTGGGGGCTGCGCCATTACTTCGTTATCACAAATATATTCGGTTACTTGGTGAATTTCTTTTCTTCGGCTTAGTGGAATTATCTTCTCCGGCTCAATGGAATTATCTTCTCCGGCTCAGTGGACTTATTTTCTTCGGCTCAGTGGAATTACTTTCTTCGAGTTAGTGGCTTTATCTTCTTCGGCTCAGTGGATTTATTTTCTCTGGATTACTGGATTGGTTTTCTTTGGGTTATTATTGGTTCACTTATACAATATTACCCGACGCGTTTCCGGGTCAATGGATTCATCTTTTATGGTTATTACTAGAACTATTTTCTCTGGCTCAATGGATTCATCCTCTATGATATCAACGGATTCATCTTTTATGGTTATTACTGGATTCTTCGGGTCAATTGATTCATCCTCTATGATATCGGTGGATTCATCTTCCATATATGATGGTATAATACTCGGGGGCTCGACAACGACTTCGCCCCGAGTAACAATGGTGACACGGCGTCTAAGCAACAATCATGACATCACCCCAGCAGTGCTCGGGGGCTTGGCTATTTCTTCATCAATAATATGGCGGCATCTACTTTCGTTATTTGGTGGTTCCTACTTTGGCTAGATTTATTATCTACACTCGAAGACTTCATCATGCATCGACTTCGTCGTGTCCAAAAAGCTAAGTGTTCTTTTATTTTGCACAAAGTTGATTATCGTTTACTTTCGCCGCACCCGACACTCGGGGGCTGCGCCATACTTCTTCACTTTACATCTCAGGTCGACAGAAAGAATAATTGCGCCTACAAAAATTGTCTTCAAGGATGAACCCGACGAAATCTTTTTCAGGGAGGAACCCGACGAAATCAAAAGAGAACCCGACGAAATCTTTTTTTTAAGGGAGGAACCCGACGAAATCTTGAGAGAACCCGACGAAATTGTCTTCAAAAGAGAACCCGACGAAATCTTATCCTCAAGGAGGACCCGAAGAATTTTCCTCAGGGAGGACCCGAAGAATTATCTTCAAGGAGGTCCCGAAGAATTATCTTCAAGGAGGTCCCAAAAAATTATCTTCAAGGAGGTCCCGAAAAATTATCCTCAAGGAGGTCTCGAATAATTATCTTTAAAAAGGACCCGAAGAATTGTCCTCAGGAAGGACCCGAAGAATTTTCCTCAAAGAGGACCCGAAGAAATTTTCCTGAAGGAGGAACTCGACGAAATTTTCATCAAGGAGGAACCAAAAAAAAAAAGGTGGACAAATCTTCGGGTTCATTGACTCGTCATATTGTTCCGAGCAAGAGCATCGGTGATGTACCCGACAATATAGAATAACCAATATATTCGGCTGTCTCATCAAGCTCGAGAGAAAAATAGAAGAACCCGCAAAATGGGTCATTGCATCAGCCGAACAAGGCACTTGACAAAATATTCTCAGAGCGCCAAAGTCGCGAATAATCTCTGAATGCCGCAAAACTCTGCGAAGGTAAGACCCCGGATCCGTTCTGAGCGGCGTGGCACCGTCTCTGACGTCGGTTTGCTACTTTTTTCCGTATCAACAGATACGAAGAAAAATCCTAACGGACGCGTTAGGTACCCGATGAAACATGACTGGGACTCGACAGAATGGTAAGACCTTAAGCGGCACCTGTCGAGTTAACACCAGTATCCCGGGATCATGTCCAGGGACGTGATCTTGAAGTAGGTTTTTGCGGATTGCCACTAGAGCAGTTAACTAGTACCTGATCCGTCAGATGAACTAGCCCCAATTACCATTATCCCTGTACAATATAGATATGGATGTCAAATAAAAATAGCAACGGCCTGGAGTCGATAAAAAGAGGGGTTGCGCCAAGTTCTTTATCGAGTAGTACAACTTGAGCCTTTGCCTAGGTGCAAGCACCTGCCCATAGGCTCGGGGGCTACTCTTATCGAGAGTATTGTTCACCCTTCCGATAAGATACAAGAAAGAGGAAAAATTGTGGTGTCGATTAAAAGCAAGTTGAGCCTACACCCAAGTGCAAACACTTGGCTGTAGCCTCGGGGGCTACTCCCATCGGGAGCGCTGGTCGCGCACCCGATAGAAAAATAACTTCGACAACATCTGTGACAATCAAGGTTTGTAGACTCAACTTGATTCTACGACTCGAGTGGAGCCTACTCCCATCGGGAGCACATGAATTTCATCAAGTCTTCCAGAAATATAGTTAAGTTCTTCATCGAGTAGTACAACTTGAGTCTATGCCTAAGTGCAAGCACTTGCCCATATACTCGGGGGCTACTCCCATCGGGAGCGCTGCCGCGCACCCGATAATTTCAAGAATCGTCGACATCATCTACGCTACACATGATCTACGACATGGACCTCGCCTTGTATTTCTTCGACTTCGGAGATGGTTATGCTTGGAGTTTCTACGCAAGTCTTCGACTTCCCTATAAACTCGGGGGCTACTGACATGGGCATACCCTTCGGGTACCCATTATTGGTATACCTGGATCGGCTCGGCCCAATATGGAGAAGGCCCAACAAGGCAACCCGAAGAAGCAGTCGACTAGGACTCTTGTAAAACCCTAGGCTGGTTGCATATATAAAGCTAGCCAGGGCACCCGAAATAAGGAGGACGATAGATAGACAACATAGCTTCGCCTACGGCGGCACCCTGTAAACACATCTATGATCATATACTGGATTGCTAGCAGCACGTAGGGATCCTCCACCGAGGGGACCCGAAGCTGGGTACGTCATGTGCCTAATCTCGTTCCCGGAATCTCCATCGTCGCTCTCTCCCGAAACCCAAGTCTACAATACGTAGGCATTGGCGAGGTGATCCCTCGTCACTAGTGACAAGCATTAAGCATAACAAGTTGCAACAATATCATAAAAGTACCAACTACGGATACTAGGCACTATGCCCTAACAATCTTATGCTATTACATGACCAATCTCATCCAATCCCTACCATCCCCTTCAGCCTACAGCAGGGGAATTACTCACACATGGATGGGGGAAACATGGCTGGTCGATGGAGAGGCGTCGGTGGTGATGATGGCGATGATCTCCTCCAATTCTCCGTCCCGACGGAGTGCCAGAACGGAGTTTCTGGTCCCGAGACGGAGTTTCGCGATGGCGGCGGTGTTCTGGATGTCTTCTGGCGATTTCGTCTAACCCCCGTGCGTTTTTAGGTCGAAACTCTTAAGTAGTCCAGAGGGGGGCACCTAGGGCTGCCCGAGGCGCCGCCACCATAGGCCGGCGCGGCCCAGGGGCCTGCCGCGCTGCCTGGTGGGGTGGCTGCCTCGTGGCCCCCCTCCTTCTGGTCTTCTGGCTCCGTTATTCTTCTGTGAAAATAGGCCCATTGGAATTAATCCCGGGGATTTTCCTGAAAGTTGAGTTTCTGCACAAAAACGAGACACCAGAGCAATTCTGCTGAAAACAACGTTAGTCCGTGTTAGTTGTATCCAAAATACACAAATTAGAGGCAAAACAATAGCAAAAGTGTTCGGGAAAGTAGATACGTTTTGGACGTATCAGTCGTCAATCACAGTGGTCGGCATGAGCTTAGCCTCCTCGGTGAGTAGGGTGAGTTCCAATTCCTTTCTCCTGTTGTGGGCATTGATCTCTTCAAGGACAAGCTTCTTGTGTTGTATGTCGTAGTAGTTCTTCACGTCCTCGTCTTTTTTCCCGGCACTTTCGCTCGTCCCTCTTCTCACTTGACACCTCCTTGTCGGCTAGAAGTTCTTCATCGTCTCCCCCATGAATGATTGCGAGGAAGCCTAGCACTTTGCATTCGCTTTGGACCTCTGATGCATGTAAAATGCATACACGAACTTTGCACTTTATTAACACATATTCCTACATATTTGTAACATATATGATGTTATTTACATGTTTTATATTGATTCATGGGGATTTACCAATGATCCCCTTTATTTAGGTTATAACTCTGGAGGATAGAAAAATATTTTTTGCGCATTTTCACTTTCATGGACCTATACGAACTTAAATTGAGCTAGGATTTCGGGGACGTCAATATTTCATCATAAGAAGCAACTGGTGCACCTGGACCTCACGAGGAAGGGCTGGAGGCCCAAAAGAGCCTAGGCGGCGTGCCGCCTAGCCTCTTTTCTCCCTCATTCGTTTGAATCGCCTGAATCTTTCGCCAACTGACTTCATTTGACCTAAAAATCATATATATATGACCCCCAGCATTTCCTCAAGGAGAGCGCCGCAGAAACACCGAAACACAATCACAGAGGCTACAATAGAGAAGATTGGAGGGGGAACTCCACCGGAGGGATCTCCACCTTATCCAATGTCTTCCTCATCAACACCATGATCAAGGGGGAGTAGTCCACATCTGGACTATGGGTTTGTGGCAGTAGCTTGATCTATTTCTCTCTTGTTCTTCATTTTTTTAGTACCGTATGAGCTGTCAAACATGATTATGGTCATATATGTATTTCCTATATGGTGGATCTTTATTCTATGATATTGTGATATGAGATTGGAACCTATTATGTGTAAAATGTATTGATAGATGCATATTATATGTACCCCGTTCTTAAGTATTGTTTTGGTCCAACTTGTATACAAGAACATGTGTGGGGAGATGCGTGTATTAGATGGAGTAGCATGGTTTTAGTGATTGGATAGTGACAACAAATTCATGATTTATTATGGTTTTTCCTTTTCCATTGCTACCTCACTACGGATAAAGTGAATGCATGTGGTATGTTCGTCACGTGACAAAAATGATGATCTTGTTTGTTCAAGGTAGCACATTTGACATTCAAACATCATGTCAAAGTACTTATGGTTATGCTCTGTTAATTCTGAATACAAGATTGCATGGAGTTTTCCTTTCTTGTGGAGTGTAAGAGAGATGTGTTGCATCATCTCTATGTTAGGACGTGATGTCCATATGAATTCTTATCAAACACATATTGAAGTTTCACCAATATTATCTCATTGATGAATTTCTATTATCCACTACGAATTTAAAAAGAGAATAGACAAGTGAACCCATGAACCCCTGTCCAATTTTAATCATAAGAAACATATTTCCAATGCATTTATCTTACTTTTTATTTGCAGTAATATTTTAATCCGAAAATAAAAAAATACTTAGTGTACTTAATCACACACAAAACCCAGAAACAACTATCTCTCTATTGCATTTACTTAGTTTACTTCGTTTGTTTAGTTTACTTTACTTTCATTACATCTTTTATCTACTGTTATTAATACGAAATCTTGTGCTTCACAACCACACTAGAGTTGGGGACACACGGAATTTTTTTTTTACTTTGCAGGATTGCTAGAAGAAGAGAAAAAGAGATAACTCTTTACTAATTTCCTGAGAGTTCGATATAAATCATCGAGCCACCCTTGTGGTGAATAATTCTTCGCTGACTACAACACACTGCTTTGGAGTCCCAACGTCATCAACCTGGTCCGCCCCTTCAACCTCTTTGATGAACTAGACGCACATGGGGCGGCACCATAGACATCGATGACTTGGGGTGCCACTACGTTCGTGGCCCAGGAGGCATATATAGAGGCCTTGCCACTTGGTGCAATCCTTGATTGCCGTTCAACTAGGGACCAAGGTGAAGCTCTTCAATTGGTTGGCAACCTTGAAGTGGTGCAAAGCTTGATACACCAAGTCTCCAACGCCAATTCCACTAATTTCCCGCTTCTTCATCGTGTCATATGAAGCACTTAACTTGGTGCATTAATCTTGGATAGACACCCACCTTTTTGTGAGAGAGGCCTCACTTCGATCACTTTGAAAAAGGTAATCACCTAAATGCTTGTGCCCGTGAAAGCAGTTGAACATCTTCTTTCAAAATTTGCCTCCCTTTCGTTGGACACCATAAATTGGATCTTGTCCAATTTCCGTCCAAGCTTGGCAAAGACGCAACTCCTCAAGTTCGGTGTATCCACCGGTTCTTTTGGACCATCCTTTGGTTTGGTGAGCGATCTCATCCTCGAACAATGGCTCTTCTCTGATATCCACCGGGGTTGTTTGGGTGTCAACTTGGGTCGCACGTTGGGTCTCGGTGCCACACCCTTTATTGACCATGGCCTCCATGGCAGCGTCCACATCGAAGAAGGCCTGGTACATATGTCGTCGGGTCGCGAAGCAAGCATGATGAATCTATGGGCATGAAGATTGAAACAAAAAAAAAAGATTCTAACCTGGTCGGAGGGCGAACCGGGTCGCGCTAGCATTCCTTATAGGGTGTGGGGCACACCGGTGGCGTCGGGTGACAAGCGTTTTGTGGGCTTCCTTTGCACGCCCCTCGACGAGGATCTTGACGGGATGATGAGGTTGATGCTTGGACCTACCGGCACGGCTGGGAAAGACTCGCCAACCTCCGGTGATGTGTCCATCGCCAATCAAGACGGCGTCGTTGTGTGGCCTAACCAACGTGGCGGGTTATTCGCAGACGAGTGCGAGATCATCACGATGATACTGGCCAGCGCCCAACCGTTGATCATGAGCGCAACTTGGGCGGCCTTGGCGTTAGCGTTACCGTGGGCATGTACTTGGGCGGCATATGCTAATGCATTGGCCTTTTCTTGGGCCGCAGTAGCAACGACAAGCTTTCTCTTGACGTTGTCTCTGCGGCTAGCTCGCTTCCTCAGCTCCGCCTCCGTCTCCTTCGGCGTGAGCTCCTTCTCTGGCTTGAACAAACCGGGCACGACGACTTTTTTTCGCTGACCGCGGCCGCCGTCCAGAGCATTAGCCACGGCAAGAGCACTGGCCACAACGGGCGGAGCTGTGGATGCGGGTTCGGGCATGGTGTTAGGCGAGACTAGGGATGTCATGGCCTCCATGGATCGAACTAGGGCACGGAGGCTGCGCAGGAGGCGGTTGGGTGAGAATGGAGGGGGAGTGGCTAGTTGGTGTGCCCGAGGCAGACAAATGGCCGAACAACGCGAACATGTGGGTTGTCTGTTCTACAGCAAAGCCAACCTAAATTTTGTCTAGGAATGCGTCGAAACAGACCAGTTCGCTGGGCGCGGTCCATTCGCGGGTTGCCACAGGCCTCACCTCCACAACAAACATAAATTGTCTGTTTGCGGATCCGTTGGAGGTGCCCTTAGAACCCAAGAGTGAAAGATGGACCTCTTTTTTCAAAACTTGGTGGGCGATGATGTCTTTCAAGGCGTCTCCAAATCAGAAGGCAATGGCCTCTCCGTGCCGCCCGACTATCCTTCTAGAGATCATTAAAAGCGAGGCTAACCTTTAGATCACCGTGGGTGCAAAACAGTTAAGTTTTGTAATTAAATCCTTAGGTCACTTTTTCACGTTTAACTCTTGCCACCTTTCCCTTAATTAATAAATTGTCTTTTGGTGAATGCACGCACATATGCACACCCTACCTCCAACAAACTATCCGACGGATCTTGGAATTGACGAACTCACCACAAACGTTTTACTATTGATGAGAACATTGCCTTCCGCTGAAAGAATATTTCGTCTTTACAAAACACCAAAATATTAAATCTTAGGTTTAAACTCTGGGTTGAAGGTGGCACTACCCTGCCAACCCCATCTAACTATAGGTTGATTCTTTTGCCTCCCTTTAAAAAAAAAACTTTGTTCTAAAATATTCATTTATCCTGCCACAAACTATCCGATTGAGGCCCGTAAGAAATGCAAGAATCGATCTGCTTTGCGTAACATTCTTGTGTTCCAGAATCAAGCGAGTCTTCGAAACTGTTGGTTGAACTGCTGCATGACACATAAACGGCACATTTTTTTATGGGAGAAATACGCGATCATGCTTTTCTCTTACGTTTGGCGACTCAACTGTCATTCTGTCAACGCTGTTTGTGTATCAAGTCGTGTGTTCGTGATCAATGCTGTTGGCTCGTCGCTAGCTGCCCACCAACGGAGACCAGATTTGTCATCTGCTCTTGATGGCAGCGAATCAACTTAGCCAGCGCCCAGGCATTGAAGTGGCGATTTTATGGATGGTCAAAGTTGGGCGTAATCGACAAGGAGGCAAGGACCAACCAAAAGTTAAAGAAGAAAGCCTTGAACTTTGTCAAAAGTTCATTTTTCGCCCTAAATGTATTTTAGGTACAAATTAAAGAAACCTTCAACTTTGCTAATCGTCCAAACAAACGGTTTTGCTGATTTTAATGGGTTGGAAGAAAAACCACAGCCCAAAGGGAAAAAACTAGACCAGTTCCAACCCAGAACGAAAAAAAGAGGAAGGCCGAATCAGGCGGAACTGATAGTGGGCGAATCAAACGGAACTGATATCGTGGGTGAATTAGCGGAACCTCGCTTCTCCCTTTTCCTTCTAGTTATTTTCATGTAAGCGACACTAGAAGCCCTAGCAGCGCCGCCGCACGCCGCCGCTTGCAAACTACACGCCGGATTGGTTTTGTTCTCTTTTATTTGGTGATATTCAGGTTGGTGATGGTGAAAGTTGGGTTTTCATATCAGATCAACAAAAAGGCATAATCAATGCTGTAAAAAAATTGGGCCGCAAGAGCTTAGCATAGGAACTATGCAAGGCACATTTATGCCAACTGGAGGAAGAGCTATAGAGACAAGGAATGGGGGAAGAACTTTTGGAGGATTGCAAAGGCACCATGTAAGATGTTGTTTAATTATCACAAAGCAAAGCTAGCTCAAAAGACAGTTGATGATGCTAAGGCAATCATGAAGACTGATCCAGTGCATTGGTGCAGGGCTTGGTTCAGGTTAGTATCCAACTCTGATTCAGTAGATAACAATACTTGTGAATCTTTTAACAACTGGATAGTAGGAGCTAGGTATCTTCCAATCATAAGCATGCTTGAAGTGATTAGAACAAAGGTAATGGTTAGAATTCAACAACAAAGATCAAAGTGTGGTAGATGGAATCAAGATATTTGTCCAAATGTTTTCAAGAAAATTAAGACTTGGATTGTACAATCTAGTCAATGTCCTGCGGTGTGGAATGACAAAGATGGATATGAGGTTAAATACTTTGGTCATGGATACACTGTCAATCTCACAGAGCAGACTTGCAGCTGTAGATATTGGTAACTTTCTGAACTGCCATGTCCTCACGCATTGTCCCAAGGTGAGGTTCTCTTTTCGGCGTGTCGTTCGGCAGAGATGCGACGGAAGCTGAACTTCTGGCTGTGGAGGAAGGACTGCGCCTAGCTCTGCATTGGATACAGTTGGGGTTTACGATGGAGACAGATTGTGCAGAGGCCGAAGAGCTTATCAGGAAAACAACTCCAAATACCTCTGTGTTTGCCTTTAAAGTCAATGTAATTCATGAATTATTAAGGGAGAGAGACACTAGAATAGTTAAGATCAGTCATGTGATTGATAGTGTTAGTCATGAGTTGGCTAAACTAGCTAGGGTTCAAGATCATACTGAATTTTGGGTCAGCAGCTTTCCTGAGGAAGTTGCTGCAGCTATAGCTCTAGATTGTAAACTGTGTTTTAATTAATGAAAATCTCTTTTCCCGCAAAAAAAAACCTGGTTGCCGAGCCTGATAGCGTCGAGCGCAACTTCGACGAGCCTGATCGTCCAAGACTTGACGCGGAGGACGGGCGGGGCCCAACGTAGCGGATTGGGGTGGTGGAGGTGCGGAACCACCCAGCGATCGAGCGCAGCGGCGGACAAGCTACTGACCGCGGCATGCCGCCAGTCGAATCACGATTAGACGATGGGAAATCGAATGCACTGCTTTGGTTTTTTGGTTCTGGGTTGGAACTGGTCTGGGTTTTTTTTTTTCCTTTGGGCCGTGGTTTTTCTTCTAACCCATTAAAATCAGCAGAACCATCTGTTTGGACGATTAGCAAAGTTGAAGGTTTCTTTAGGACGAAAAATGAACTTTTAAGAAAGTTCAAGGACGAAAAATGGACTTTCTTCGAAATTAAACTATCCACCCTAGATAGAGACCAAAGAGCAAAACATGGCATGCACCGACTGACTTTCTTCAAAGTTAAACTATCCACCCTAGATAGACCGAAGAGCAAAACATGGCATGCACCAACTGGAATTTCTTGCATCTCTACAAACTGGCATTTTTTCATATTTCCATTGCAACGAGATAATAACAGGAGCTACATTGTTGTTTCTCTACAACCCAAACCCCTCGATATCAATAAAATGTTTGGGCGGTCCTTTCCCTAGCCGATCTTCTCGACAAGACACTGCCCCTGGCTTCTCCAGGGTCATGCTCGCTACCACCTAACTGCCTATATTGTTCTGTTAACTTACTACTCGAATGTTGTTTACTTCGGTCAGTGTACGAGAAGGATGAGCTGCCACCACCATCAAACCAACCCCCTCCTCTGGTACTCTCAAACCTTTGCTCAGCAAACCCGTCAGCACTACTCACGTCCCGGCCTGATGAGCTGGTGCCCAAGGTAGATCTCGACCGGGAATAGGTTGGATAGTCCATTTCCTCATGTGCTGCCGTAGAGCCACCCGGGTACATTTGATCTGAGGTCCCAAAAAAGTACTGTTCGTACTCATCAGTGCTGGTCGAATTTCTTGTGCTTTCGCTGCTATCGGTGCTTATGGTGCTGTGTGACCCCGCATCCGAGTTGCTGAACAGCGATGAACTCTCACTTGGACTTGGAGATTCCGCTGGTGGATATGGTGGCTCTCCAGGTTCATCAAATCCACGGGTGAAGCTATCTGTCATGTGATCTGTATGCAACTGACCATTTGGGTGTCTGTTCAAGGATCCTCGTTGCGATGGTGCAGGTCCCAGGTTTGGCTTATGCTTGGCCTTCTTCGCATATGCTGGGTCTTGAACTACCATTGCTTGTCGCACAGAGCTTGGCGCCCTTGGTGAACACCTGATATAGTTAATGCAAGATTTAGAATGACCTGGACAGGAGGAACACACACAAAATTGCTAGTATCTGTTCAGAAAAGAGGAATGCTGGTGTTCACCTTGCATAGAGCAGCATGTAAGCACACTTCGACATGACATTTTCCAGAGATACAGGTTTGACCTGCACACAGCAAAGACCACCTATTTAGAATAGAAGATCACTATATCTGATTCTTATAGATAATAACCCTCAGAGCACGTAGGTTCATGTGCCATATAATATTTTTTCTGTTCGTTCGCAAAAAAAAAATATTTTTTCTGTTGTATTACAAACATAATACATTATGCTCACTATACTCCAATAAGATCATTGCTAATCCAGTAAGGAGTATTAAGTCGCATTTTATTGAAAAACTAGAACCAAACATGAAAACAGGTTTACCAAATAAAATTAGGTATTGACATGTTGAGATTAAAAAAATATATGCTGTTTTTAATAAATGGGCAGTCATAGCCCATAGCCACCTGTTCTAAAAGGTAAGTATAAGTATACCTGACTGTCATCTGTCTTGTACCACTTCCCATGAGTGTCCTTGACATAACAAACATAATGACCAGAAAAGGCAGCATTCATAACATCATGATGGACAACCACTCCATATAGGCTGTAAACAGGAGAAATGTCGTCCCGTGTGCTCATGTAAGAAGATAAGTTCAGGGTTTCTGGGAATCTGATGGCTTTGCTTATCTTCCCAAACTTGCCAGACTGTACACATAAAAAGGGTGAACTAATTAGTGGATCTCAAATTGTAAGGTTTATACTTAATAAAAAAACTAAAACCCATTAAACTATGAATTCCAGCAAAAAAAAGTTAAATACATTCATTTTAGAATTTGTCAGCAGATAAGAGAACTATGCGCAATTGGCCTTGGCGTCTAGCCCTTGGGGATGTCATATTGACAGTTCACTCAAGGAAAACAAACAGGTTGGTACTTTATACGGTACCTGATATCTTTTCAATGCAATGGTCAGGACATTTGGAGCTTCTGATATTGTCAACTTCTTCTTTGCGCGCTCATAGGATTTGCATCTGACATTACAGGGAGAGTATTAGCGTTAGCATTAGAAAAGCCATCTCACAATTAGCCACTTAAACTTTTAAAGTAAATCAATGACCTGGTGCAATTCAGAACACACACAAGCAGTCTACACTGAGAAACCTCAACATGCTATGGTCCCACACACCATCTTAGGTAGTCAAAGCAAGAGGTATAAAATGGCACAACCAGCATATTCCATAGAACACATTCATACCATCTCTATGGTAAAAACTGAAACTGTTATTAGTATACACTTTGTTATCTTACAATGTGTTCTTTTGCTACTCTTGGCTGGTACTCCTGAACTTCGTAACATGCCTATCATTTGTTCTGTTTTCCATTCAATTATGTTTCTGCTGTTCAAGCCCGAATTTATGGTAATGTTTGCATTTCCCCATAAAATCTCCAACTAGATGATGGCAAAATACTATCAAGCCCTAACTCCCAGCATGTTTAGGTGGCCTAAGAGGTCTGGAGGCCTTTGCACACAGTACTGTAGCTGAAGAGCCTACCATGGTGAAGTTTCAGTGATAGATCTGGCACAGAATGAACAGGTACAGAAAGCTAAAGATCAATAACCAAACCTGCTGCATTGGTATCTATTATCTCCATCCATAACCTCCGTAGATGTAAACCGCTGAAGTGCTTCTTCAAGAGAACTGATGTCTCCATCTATTTCAACAGTAAGATCCAACATGCGCTCATATTGCTCAGAACTAACATGGCACCTTGTGCATTTTATCTACGAAAGAAGCAGAAACAGAGTGAAACAGTCAATAGGAATATACTGAAAGCAATCTCAGGTAACTGAATATACAAAATAACAAATCTAAGATGTTTTGTGAATAAAACCTTAGATCGCAGATAACCCCCAAATATTAATTGTACTAGTGTGGTCTCTTCAGCTAAACGATGAGCACCACCTGTTCTGGCTTCCTTCATGCATACAGATTGCATAGCATCAATGGAGTGCCTGTAAACATGTCAGGTAGTGTGGTACCATTAAAAACTACTCTTGGAAAGGTTTGCCCAAAGTAATTAACTAATATACTTATTTACTTACGACAAAGTCATTCACAACAGTACAACACTAAGCGTAATAACATACCCAAAAAGCCTACTGTTAGGTAGCTGTTCTATCGGGTTTTCCACTTGACATTCAGGCAACATTCATTGATAAAAAAAATGCTTATCATCACCTGGCTGGAACAATGAATTCCAAACAACTATACTAAGTGATGAGTTCAACTGAACTTCGGTTTAACAGGAAAAGATAAATCAAATGAAAATTTATACTAGTTGACAAGATTTGGAGGAACACATCCAATAATGCTACACTGCTGCCTCACAAATTGAGCCCTAGAAGAAGAACATACATATACTCTATGATTCTAAAATAGCCCATCCACCACTAGTAAAGAACCACACACTGCAGATGTATAGTTTATCCTTCCACTACACATCATAACTGGATCATTTAAGGTATAACATCGATATATTCAACTTAAGAACTAAATTACTGCAAAACCTCTGCATAACCTCATAGATTAAACAATGTTGGTTTCTTACCGAAGGAATTCGTGAGCATCTTCTTGTTTACCAGGGCCAAAGCTACTTCCAATCTCGTGCAAATGGGATAATATCCCAGTTGGTGACAAGGCAGTCTTGCCCTGCTTGCCCTCCACGATAAGTTTTTCAAATTCACACATAAAACACCATTCTCTTTTGGAACCTACAAATCAAAAGATTACCATGTAATTATTTAAAGTGCAATATGGAGAGAAAATGCTGTAAGAAACACAGTACTGGGAACTTACAATTTTTTGAATGAAGCCCTCCCAGAAGATATGATGTAAGTGGTCGAGTAAACATCAAGCACTGAAGAACAGCATTTGCGTAGCAACTGCAGAAGTTTTTTTTTTTTTTAAAGGTTAGATAGGGCAGGGACAGAACAGAACAACGTACTCAATAGTACCTATACTACTGCGACAACAGAGAGTCTAACATAATGTTCTATGTACTGGCGAGTCATCCACAGCAGGACAAAAAATTCGCAGAACAACACTTTTCATGACATACAACACTATCAGAGCATGATGGAAATGGAGCTAAAATATATTCATCTGATCACTTCATATACTACCCCCATCCCAAAATACATCCGTATCTAGAAAAAGTTGAGTCACTCATTTTGGGACAGAGGGAATCGATTGCCCCTAAGGGAACAAACCATAAAAATCTACCCATATGTCAACCAGACTCTAATGGAAGTAAAATGCAAAGTTGCAAACAGATTACAAAGCTAGAGATGCCCATACAAAGAGTGGGGTGAACCTAACAGAAATACAACGCATGCCAGTTAGTCTTTCAACATGTTACTTTTCAGAAATAGTAATTCACTATTTACCTATTGCCAAGGTTATGAAGACCAAAAGGGTGCAATTCAACCTTTTCGTAGAGCTTGATGAATAGATCATATGGAAAAAGTGTCTGAAAAACAGAAGTTGTTAGCAAATAAAAGTAAGAAAATAGATTACTAACTAAGCAGAGATACTCGGTTTAATTTACCAATTCTGATGGATAATGCCTCGCAACTTTTGGTGCTGTTTGTTGCCTGACAATCTTCTTCAGAGATGTTGCAAGGCTATTGGATGTTGATCCTGCTCTATCTGATGGATTATCAGCCCTTTTTGATGGGTTAGATGTTACAGAACGGCCACCTTGAATGGAAGTAATTTTATCAGCAGCCAAGACAGATGGCACAAATTTTGAGCTTTCAGTGTTGTTTGTAGTTGTACCAGTAGCTTTTGTTTTGCACTGTTCAACTTCAACACGGAGAGAAGTCCTATAACTTTTGGGTGCTGGCACAGCAGTTACAGCGGCTTGGGAATTGCTCTTATCTGCTGGTTTTGTAGTATGATTAACCCGAGAGCAATCCTCGCTGTCATCACCATCCTGAGTGCTACCATTTTCCTTGGAATGAACTGACAGATCTTCATGGACGAAACTGCTAAAGCCACTCATCTTCGGTGCAGAAGCTTGAGATTTATGAACTGATATCCCATCCAAGTTCTTCGTGTAGGAGCCATTTTCAACAAAATTTGTAGGTTTGATGTTTGATTCTGTCCGTTTGCTGTCAAAGGATGCTACTTCGGGGGTACTTTGAGAAAGTTTAACGACACTGTCAGAATTGCCATTTTCAGGAACCTCTGCGGTAGCAGATACCTCTTCGAAAGGTGTATCTTTCTTTTTACCATTTAAGCTTGTCACAATATGGTTGGTGCCAGAACTTTCAGACCCAACAGCAACA
This sequence comes from Lolium perenne, assembly GCF_019359855.2. Lineage (NCBI taxonomy): Eukaryota > Viridiplantae > Streptophyta > Magnoliopsida > Poales > Poaceae > Lolium > Lolium perenne. The sequence continues at coordinate 120,255,897 of NC_067250.2, read as the reverse complement.
GGTACGCTGATTTCAGACACCGGCTGTACACCGGCCACCATATTCTCTTCAGATGCTCCCTTTTGTTGAACGTTTCCTTCTGTTGCAACAGAAATTGCAGCTCCATCATCTGGCCTGGCGTTAGCACTTGGTGGATGGCATTCATCTTTGTGACCTTGTCTCCAGTGGGCTATCTGGCATTTGAAGGAACTGCGATGAACCAGAGGTAATCAGATCAGGATATTCAAATGCCAAATTGTCTGTATCAGCATACTGTTAAGTTCACAAAATATGAAAATAATCAAGTGCGTATATAAAGGTTCAGAACAGGATGTAACTATACTCAAGACCATTACTTCAAATACTACAGTATGATCAAATAAGCAGGCGGAAATGCCTATATTCAGCTAATGGCAATTGGAGTTGGACAGCCCAAGTTCTAATACTTAGGATGTGACTTAAAACAACCTTCCTTCACTTCCCAACCTAAGTGGCTTATTATATCGTCCAACACAGGGGCTAATATGGTAAATACATGCCACTTTCTAGCTAATACTTTGACAGCTGTGCTGTTGCTCACAAAACATTAAGTGCAAAGTACTAGTGTAGCACCATTGTTAGCCTGTGCATTTACTCACTACCAAACTGGTGACATGTTTACAAGTAATCCAAGAATGTAGAGTACACTGCAATCGCGCACAAGGGAATTTTGTACTAAAACATTCTCATGGTAATGAAACTTACTTAGCCAGAACGAGCTAGTAATGAAATAGGAGTATGTCATGCCAATATGGGCATAACATAAATAAATAAATGTCCCCCTCACTCATAAACGAATCCAAGAATCACATGGGACAATTTTTTAGCTGGATGCACCTCAGCCATTCAGCTTTTCGTTATTTGTTCCAAATGAGACAGGCAATGGGTTGCATGAATAAACTCAAAACATCGTTGGCTTGCTTGTACGAAATGTGGGTGGCGGCATTGCATTAAGGTGCGGTAACAATATGAACTACAGATATGGTTATTATCAAAAAAAATTTGTTTTACCTATCCAAAGTTGCAACACCTAACATAATAATATGTGACACGTCACTATACCAGGCTATGAGCACATGATTATTTCTGTCATTTACACAGAAACGATAAATAACATTACGATTCTTCTTGTCTAACACTAAGAACTGAATATGAATGATAATATTCTCATGTGCTGACCACTCTGATCCGCATTGCCACTGCAAGCAAATGAAATTTAAGGGGAAAAGGCACGAGCAGTTGCTCATGCAAAGATTCAGCAATCGAGCCTCATACAGCGAATCGAACATGCATGTCATTTCTACCGCACGTGGAGTAATAATACATCTAACGCTGATACGCTGATAAAGATAACTTGGGAATCAGGGATTCATAGCAAATCTTCAAGTTTACGAGGAAAGGCAACATGAAACATCTGGTTTGCTAAAAGAGAGTTAATATCATAAGTCAGGCATGGTCTATGTTGGTTGATAGAAGAAAAGAAAAAGGCAACAGATTGACAAGTCGTCTGGAATCAGCAGGAAGATAAACTTGGGAATCATGGATACAAAGAGATTGTTCAAGTTCACGAGGAAAGGCAACAGCATGGCTGAGTACTACCTTAGGGTCCAAATGGCGTTCCGGATGAGAGTAATAATAACAGAGTAATGGCTGACAAATTCAAGAGCAAGTTGTATGGAGCTAGAGCTTGTAGAGACATACTATTAAATGGAGGTTTGGAAATAGCCCTAACAGGAGATTGGGGGAAAACTCCAAATTTTCTCGATCTACCAGCCCGCAAACATGAACATGTTATTGGTACCAACCAACCAACCTCAAATTTCTACAAGAATACAGGGCGTTCCCACCCCGAATCGCACGAATCGCAGCCTATCTTCCCCCAATTTCTCAATCAACCCGGTAAGATTGCAGAAGGTGCAAAGGGGATTAATCAAGAAGAGGGGTTGGAGCCCAACTCACCAGTACTTGACGGCCTTGCACTGCTTGCACCGGAACGTGGTCGGCCTGAAGCAGACCACGCAGACCCCCGCCGTCGCCGCCGGTGGTGGTGGTTGCGCCTCGGCGACCTCCTCTTGCTGCTGCGGCGGGGGTGGAGCCACCGGCTGCGGCGCCCACAAGGGCGCCAGGGGCACCTCGGCGGCGTGCACGACGCCGGGGAAGAGCTCCGAGTAGAAGGCGCGCACGGACTCCCGCTCGGCCAGCTCCGACTCCTCGGCGGCGAGCCGCGCGAGGCGCCGCACCTCCTCCCTCCTTGCCGCGGCGCGCCGCAGCGCCCGGCGCGCCAGCAGCGCGAGCGCGGGCACGACGACGAGGACGAGGACGAGCACCGCCACCGCGGCCGACGAGGACCCCGCCGCAGCCGCCTCCGCCACCATTGCGCCCGCTCAGTCGACGCCTCTCCCGCCCCCGCCGCCTCTCCAGCGCATAGATCTGTCGAAACCGCCGGATCCGCCGCAGCCGCCCGGCCGGAATCCGCTGCTAGGGCTCGGCGATTTCCAAAAAAATTCCCCTTTTTCGTCGTCCTGCAGCGTTGTGGTCTTTGGAAGTGACGGAGAGGCAGCAGCAACCGGGAAGGAAGAAGGAGGAGCCGGCGGGATTGGTTTCCACCTTGGATGACTCCACTCCAGGAATAATACTCCCTCCCAGCGAGGAAGTTAACGGCACGGTGACGGCAGGAGGTGCAAGACAAGAAAGGAATGGGTTCCCCACCGGGTACCGTGTCCCGAGGGTACCCGCCACCGCGCGCTTGTCGACCGTCCGATGGTCCCCGGAGGACGCACCGGGGCCGTCCGTCCGATGCGATGCCCCCACCCTCTGTGTAGGGGCTAGGAGAGGACGCGGGAAACTATTTTTAGCAGGTGATTTCCCGGCCTACTACTACTATTACCCGCCAATTATGTCAGGGGCCCACAGTCTGACGGATCCGCGTTCGCCTCTGCCACACCAAAGGCCGGGGTTGCCCGGAAATTATTGTTTCCAACAAAAAAAGGTCACGCGAATTTTCGCAACGGAGATATCTACCGTTGGAAAGTAGTATGCTTTACGTGCTTGATTCAGAGACAGATAGTACATCGACGACGCTATCAACCGTCGCGTTCCAAAGGGAAAAAATTGATGACTTTTATTTACTCGGTTTGGCCCAGATCTGATTCGTTTTCTTACTATCGCTTAATTGCGTTGATTCTTCTTCAATTTTTCCAGCAAGAAATCTTCGTTTTATGGTAATTTACTTGTTCCACGGCAATGGTTGCCACAAATTGGTCCTGGTGGACTCGATGAGAGGCGAACCAGTTTAATGTGCCAAATACGGTTTCGGGGTTAACTACTGCCAGTGTTTGACCAAAGAAAGCGTTAGGTTGACTGATGCAAAGGAGATCAGTCTATATGTCCCACAAATGGCTTTGATTTCTTCCACATTATTTGGATAGCCTTTAAGGTTAGTTGGGTATAGCATGTGTCAACTTTGTATATTCAAAAGATGCCAATTGATTTGGTACCGGCATATATGTCGAATTAACCCTTTGTGCATGGAAATTTTTAAGTCGGTTTTGAGGTGATATTTTTGTTATAGCGAATTTCAGTTTTTACCCCTAGTTTAAAATTTGTGACATAAATTACCTCATTTTGAGAAAATTTCTCGCCATTACACGATTTTTGCCCCTTCTATCTAACTGATCAATAATAAGCACCGTTAATATCTATATTATGATATTGGGCCATGTGGTGTGACGAGCACGCCCCGTTTGATATAATTGGCCAAAATTCTTCAATGTGTTATAACCAAACAAACAAAAAAATCTTAATCTCAAAGACTATTCATAAAATAGGGCAACTGGTATCGCAAATGCTAAACTAGAGGGTAAAAGGTGGATTCGCCTTTTTCTCTTAAGTTGATATTGTTGTCATATAATGAATTAACTCTCGCATTTAACCACTTCATAAATTATCTAATATTTTCACAAATGAAAACTTCACGTCATCATACATGCGATATTTTTTGAATAAATCCTTCATGCGCATTTTGTTTTTGATTTTTCAAAGCTAAGCTAAAATCCAACCAGGAGCACCAAACTGTGGTAGTAAAATAAAATCTGATAACTAACATCAGATATAATCCTTTTATGGTAAAGCGAGAAAACTCTTATGCACAAAGTGACCGAATCAGGGTCAAGAGCAATCGGATATCCAATCGATGTGTAGTTTAAGTTATCATCAAATTAATTTTATCACATTATCATTCCTAAACTATACTTATGAGCTGTATCGACTAATTTGTGTTGGAAGGAGTAGCATTCTTTGCTTTTTGATTCGCCGAAAGCAAACGACACTATAGCTCGTGTAGTTAGGCATGCATTTCCAAAGCTCTAACACCACGATAATTATTAGGGATCGGAGGGAGGAGCATTTTTATTTCTTGTTTGGCTGAAAATTGTGTTGAAAATGGGGTGAAATTAAATCAGAATTGCTCGGCCAAATCAAAATGTGTCGGGCCACTGGGTTACCCCGATCCAAACAAACAAATGTGGTTGAACGCCCATTTTGATATCCGGACGAATGGCAAGATGTCATGGTTAGCAGGCACAGAGAGACGGAGGCATGTGAAATGATGTGAAGTTAGACAGGCCTAAAGCTCTAAAACTACTACATTTACTAATAATAGCATTTTTGTTTTTTGTTTAGCCGAAAGCAACGATATGATAGCTCCTGTTTTAACGGAGTCCCTGTCGACGATCCCAAAGTTTCTCCACACGAGCCAGAGAAGTCAGGGTACCTGAAGTCATCGATCTCTCAGTGACAGTTCGAAGGATACAAAGCAAAATTTTCCAGCAAGCAGTCAATACACGGGCGCACGGCGGGGAGCACACGCGTGCGAAGCAAGCGAGACGCTTCTCCTTTTAAGTTCACCAATGGTTGGAGTCCGAGGTTCTTCCCCAACTCGTAAGCCGACAAGCCCCCACCGCGACTTTCCCCGGCACACGCCAGCCACACGAGTCGCGAAGGTGCGGACCCGACGTCTCGCCGACGCGCACGGCACAGCTGCCCCCACACGCACGTACGCCGTCGCGCGTCTCAGGCAAAGATCGGAGACAGGTTCCCCGCCGACGTACGGCGATGTTTCCCGTCGGCGGCCAGCGAGCGGACGGTGCGCGTCGACGCGGCACCACGTCGGCGCCGCAGCTCTGAAGTAAGCGAAAGCGAAAGCGCGCCTTCTAGGGCTCTGGCGGCACCGACCACCTACCTCTGTTGACACCCGACGCCGTGTGTCCCTTGGACGATAGAAACGACGACGGTCGGTGTGTGCGATAGGCGGATAGCTCTGCCTGATTCTTTGTCTAGATCGGTGCGTACACATTACCTGATCCATTCTATAATATGATTCTGGTAATATTATAAGTCAAGTACTCAACTACAGAAGCTCGTATATGAGAATATACCCCTTCGTTTCCGAGACAAATGGATGCAAGTTAGACGGTGTCATCACGGTGACAGTCGTGGACTAATCCGCACATCGTCGGTTTAGGCGTAACCTAACGAGTTCCGACTTCCATGTCTCCTCGCTTGATTAGTCATTCAGCTGGGCTGGCCACACGAGTTCCACAAGGCACATGCACTGGTGGAAAAAAGGGCTTTGGTCGCGGTTGGCAACTGCCATTAGTCGCGGTGGCGCAACCGCGACCAAAGCTGCGCGACTAAAGGCCCCCCCCTTTAGTCGCGGTTCCTTACGAACCGCGACTAAAGGCCCGTCCACGTGGGCCGCGAGGCGGCGCCGAGCGGAGGACCTTTAGTCGCGGTTCTTACGACGGCCGCGACTAAAGGCCTCCGCGAGGTTTAGGGTTTTAGCCCCCCTCCCCCTAAATCTGGTTTCTTTTTAATTTGTATTATTTTATTTCTTTTGGGTTTTAATTCTGAAGGAGTTTCACATATTTAGGCCAACCGCGACTAAAGGCCTCCGCAGGGTTTAGGGTTTTAGCCCCCCTCCCCCTAAATCTGGTTTCTTTTTAATTTGTATTATTTTATTTCTTTTGGGTTTTAATTTTGAAGGAGTTTCACATATTCTACGGTACTGTATACATACATGCATATGAATGTACAATTTCAAACAAATTTGAAATTAGAACCAAAAAGAATTCAAGAGGAATATACAATATATATTCAATATCGGATGACCATATACAATATATATTCAATATCGGATGACCATATACAATTTTGAACAAGTTAGTTACAAATTCTGGTGCATATAAAGTTCTACGTCATCGTAATAGTGTTCTCCTTTAGGATCGATGACTTCCCTCGCCAACCATCCAGCCTAGTTCCTCTTGAAGTGGTCGGAGCGAGCTTCGGACTAAGCGTCTTCCGGAGGTTATTCCTCGGGATGTTGTTCTCACACGTCTGGTCCCGCTCATTGCGGTATCTCCGGATCCTCTCACAAACATAGTATCCACATAGGTTGGTCCCCGGTGGCCGAGTATCCCCGATCGTCCGCACCGCCATTTTAAAATGTAGCTCTTTTTTGAATTCACCGACCTTGGTATCTACGAACCGTCTCCAAACCCTACGAGGCAAAGAAAATTAAATAAACAAGAGAGTTATTAATTAGTTACTTGATATTAGGAAATGATGAACGAAATAGGCCGATCGATATAGAGCGCAAATGAATGAAAATAATTACTTTTGCATCATTTTTCTCATGTCGCCCCAAAGCGCCGGATCCATATTCAGAGAGTCGTGGACGAGAACCGAGGAGGTCTGAACTTTAATTACCATAAGAATCCAGTGGAACCTGCGGACACGATACATGCACGATCATGCATAACTCATCGATTAGCCACATACCATGCATGGAGTAAACAAAAGAGAATGTGCTCAAGACAGAAACACTCACCCAAAATGGTAAGGAAATAGAATATCACTTTTCGTTGCTGTTTTCTAATAAACCGCCACAGTCATCCTCCACGTCGGCGGGGTGGTGTTCTAACACATGTGAATTAACGATGTGTGGGTCAATGAACCCAACATCATGGATGTTCCTTATTCGCATTTCCCGCTTCTTCATTCTCGCATAATAGCGTACACAACAAGATAGTTAGGACAAGTGCGAGGCAATGAACGAGATGGGGTAGAAATTAATAAATCACTTACGTAACGTAGCAACCGATGATAGATTTGTCGAGGTCGCGCAGATTGAACAGCTGGAACAATTCACTCGAGAGGAATTTGTACCCGGTAATGTTTGAAGTGATGCTCATATCTAACTTCCGCATAGATATAGTCTTTGGCGTTTTTATGTTTTATGTAACCCTTGTACCAATTTAGCAGACCTAGCATTTGTCGAGGTAGATCCCCTTCTGCGCGAGGCTCGACGAGAGGGCCATTCTTCACATATGTAAATACTACGTCCTTCATTGGCGCCTCATCAAGGCCTAGCAGTGCACGAAGAGTGATACCTAACTCGGCCGCTTGTTCTCCGGCACTCGTTACGGTCAATCCATGTCTTTGCCGCAGCTGCTATGATATCGGGGGCATCCGGATCGGCGGCTTGCACTATGAGCGGGGCGATCGATTGTTTACTTTGTTCCCCGAGCTGGGCAACTTCTTTCCCCCTTTCTAATTTTGACTCGGCCTCGTCCTTCACGGCTTTCTTCTCCGCCAACTCTTTCCTGTTCTTGAACGCGAGTGCTTGCCTACGAAGTTCACGTAAATAGTCGTCGTGCGATTCTTCGCGGCTTGGGACGGTGTGTTCAAAAATGACTTAGCCCACCTTTTCCTTGTCGAATATATCGGCTTGGGCTCGCCCTCTATTTTCCTCTTGACGCTCGCCTTCCATTTCTCTAAATCAGCAGCCGCGCCCGCCTCGACTTCCTCGGCACTACTTTCCCAAGGCCTCGTGGGGAGAGGCTTCGATGATACCTCCGGTACCTTTGTTTTCTTAGGTACGTAAGGGTCCGGTTAATAACCCAGGACTGCTTCGCTTCTTCGCCGGAGGTGGATTGGGGCGGTACCGGTGTCGATCACCCGCCGGACGAGGATCGGGCGGCGGCGTGGGCCGACGTGAATGAGGTGTATTAGGTGAAGCACCACCGCCACCGTCACCGCCACCGCCACCGTCACCGCCACCGCCACCGCCACCGTCACCGCCACCGCCACCACCACCACCGTACGGGGGTGGACTTGTTGGCGCCTCGCCCGGAAACTTGATAAATTTCTTCGCCATAGAATGAACCGGCGCTTGACATCTCCAAGTCTTTTCACCCCTTCGGGTGTAGCAATGTCAATGTCCGGGTCCTCAAACCGTTGGACTATCTCCTCCACCGTCACACGAGCATAGCCATCTTGAATGGGGTTGTTGTGGTGGAGTGCTCCAGTGGTAAAGCACTGCCGATGGCTACCTTCATGGACATGTTCCCGATAGGATAATACGAGATGACATGCTTTCATCTCCTTTATATCGTCCACGGGGTAGCGAGGAGGCTCCGGTGCAGTAATTTCGACCACCGCAGGCTCCGGTGCAGAATTTCTATCGTCGGTGCACCAGCCGGTGAGGCCTCCGTGGAAGCCACGCTGCTTCTTCTCTCTGGCTTCCGAGATCCATTGGATGATCTTCGACATGCTGCGCCCGAGCTGCATCTCTTTCGGCGACTAGTACACTCACGGTTTTCTTCATCACATCCATTTCGATTACCAACTTCGCCACAACATCGCATCCCGATCCATCTTTCTCTTACGGCTTCAGAACCGTACGGGTCATCGTTCCGGAACCCTATTTTCCACGGAATGGGCCCCATGCCTCGTATACGTCCTCCGTGTTCAGGATTCCCGAGGGCTTTTGTCGGGCGTCGTTCTCTCTGTTGAACCCGATCCTCCCTCTTGAGCCTCCCTCATTGCCTCAATAAGCTTTTGGGTGGGTGTAATTATTTTGCCCCGATAAACACACTCCCCTGTCTCCGGGTTCAGCGATCCCCCATGCCCGTACCACCAGCTTTTGGCCCTTGGGTCCCATCCCTCCGTACCGGACGGATTCCTCGCGCCCTCGGCTCGTTCTCCATCTTCTCCCACTTAGGCTGCCAAAAGCGATACCCTCCTGGCCCCATTTTATGATTGTACTCCTTCTTGGCCGCATTTTCCTTATTTTTCTCGATAGTTCAAGGAACTGCTCCGATTTCTTTTGCTTCACAAATTCTGGCCAATCATGTTGCGGTTTCTCATATTGTCCTATGAAATCCGGAGTCTTGCCCTGGTTGACAAAGTCATGGGCTAGATTTTGCTTGTATTTCCGAATGCGTTGGCCATCCTAGAAAGAGCGAATCGTTTGACTAGCTTGCGCCTCTCCTTGTTTTCCGCAATCTTGTTACCCTCCTCATCGTATTTGCGGTATTCCGGAGGTAGAACGAAATGTTCCATAAGCTTGTTGAAGCAATCTTTTTTCTCTCTTATCGACAAAAGTGAAACCAACACGTGCCTTCTTTGGCTCATTCCACTCCTGGCGGGTGATCGAGACGTTGTCTCTAACAACGGCTCCGCATTGGCCGACAAACTTGGTGGCGTTCTTGCTGGGCTCCAGCGGCCTGCCGGTTGCTTCATCGACAACATCGATGGTGCATGTTTCTCCTGCTTTCATCGTCTTGGTTGCGCCACGCTTTGACGACGTACTCGATTTTTCGACGATCCGGCCGAGGGCTAAAATAAGAAAGAGAGTCGCGCGCGTTAGTACACACACATTTATTCAAATCGGTTAGTTGTATCACCGTACGCTCAATATGTATATATATATATATACCTCGGCGCCGGAGGTGGTTGCTACTTCCAATTGAAGATCGTCGTTTATCGACGTTTCTTCGGCATCATCTCGCTTGCCGACGGCGCCCTTCATCTTCACACTCAAGGTTCGGATAAGAAGAGATATCATCTTCTTCTTCTCCGGTCGGCACATATGGAATATCGCCTTTTATGATGCCGAACATATGGTCTTCAGCGTCCGGATCATAGTTGTCCGTAATCGGGTCAGCTCTATCGTCCGCCATATGTCGATCCTGAAAACATGTAGTCAAAACAAATTAATTAAGTGAAGAAGGGGTGGTGGCGGTGGCAAAAGGGCGGTGGCAAAAGGAGGGGCCGGCGAGCTGGAAGGGGTTGGGAGAGGGTGTCGCGGAAGAGCGCGAGACGGGGCGGTAGACGACGGCGTCACGGAGAGGGAGGCGTATGCGGAGGGCGACGAGGGGCTCGCTCCCCTCAGTATACGCGCGCGGTGGCGGTGGTGAAAGGGCGGTGGCGAAAGGGCGGTGGCGGTGCCGAGGACACATAACCCTCGCGCGGTGGTTAAGTTATGTGTCCTCGGCGCCCTAGTGCGTGTGTGTGGCACGCCGTCCTAATGCGTGTGTGTGGCGCGCCCCCGGCCGGCCTTCGGGCCTCCGTCTCCCCCCTAGATCTAGTACGTTTTATTAAGTCAAGATTTTAAGTCAAAATTATTAAGTCAAAAAAAGTCAAAATTTTAAGTCTCAAATTACAAGTCTTCTTTTAGTTTTTTAAGTCTCAAAATTTTAACTCTCAATTATTTAGTTAATTTTAAGTCTCAAATTTTAAGTCTAAAATTTTAAGTCTCAAATTTTTAAGTCTCAAATTTTATGTCTTCTTGTAGTTTTTTAAGTCTCAAATTATAAGTCTCAATTTTTAGTTAATTTTAATTTCGAAATTAACAAAAACTAAAACTAAAAAATTTTGACGCGAAATCTAACATAGTACATATGCTATATTATGGCATAATGGTGTTCTACAGATTTTAAGCTTTCCGAAACTATAAAATTTACAAAATTTGGACCTACGGTTGATTTTATACGAATTTTACAAGTTTGGACAACAACTGGAATTTAAACAAGTTTGACCGCTTTTGACTGGGGCTGATCAGTGGCAGCGACGTGGCGCAACGCGATTGGCTGCGAGGGGGATCACGCGGATCGCCCCTAGAAGGGCTGTGGCCGTCGGATCGTGGGCGATCTGGACGGTCCGTATGGACGGCGTCCCGGGGACTAAACGGGCGCGCCGGCCGAAGTTCGCCGGCGGCGCGAGCTCGCCAATCGCGTTCCCGGCGACATGCGAGAGGGGAGAGGGGGCACGGCGCGTGAGGTGGCGGCGCGCAGCGGCGGCGGTCTGGGGACGTTCTGCGGGAAGGCGGTCTGGCGGCGTTCGCGGGAAGGCGGTCCGGCGGCGTTCGCGGTGGGAAGGCGGCGGCGCGGCGAGCGACGTTCTCGCGAGGCGACACGGCGAGGCAAGAGCGACGTACGGCGAGGCGGCGCGCGGCGAGCGACGTTCGGCGAGGCGGCACGGTGAGAGACGGCGAGCGGCACGGTGAGAGACGTCGTTGGCGGCGTCGAAGTGCAAAGCCGACGGCGTCGAGAGCGAGGAAGACGAAGAATCGAACCCCTCAGCGCCGCGCGCCAATATATAGGTAGTAGCCTTTAGTCGCGGTTGGGGTCACCAACCGCGACTAAAAGAACCCTTTAGTCGCGGTTGGTGACCCCAACCGCGACTAAAGTGTTTTTTCACGTTTTTCGGTTTCTCGCGGAAGGACCATTAGTCGCGGTTGGCCGTGCCAACCGCGACTAAAGGTCTTTTTTAAAATACTTTTTAATTTCAGAATTTTAAAATAGAAATAATATATCAAAAAATTAAGAAAAATAAAACTAATTCATTTCATAAATGTTTACAATACATATAATATATCAAAAAATTCATAAAAATAAAACTAATTCAATTCAAAATTTTAAAAATACAAATAATACATCAATAAATTCAGAAAAATAAAACTAATTCAATTCAAAATGTTAAAAATACAAATTATATATCAAAAAATTAAGAAAAATAAAACTAATTCATTTCAAAAATGTTTACAATACATATAATATATCAAAAAATTCAGAAAAATAAAACTAATTCAATTCAAAATGTTAAAAATACAAATTATATATCAAAAAATTAAGAAAAATAAAACTAATTCATTTCAAAAATGTTTACAATACATATAATATATCAAAAAATTCATAAAAATAAAACTAATTCAATTCAAAATTTTAAAAATACAAATAATACATCAATAAATTCAGAAAAATAAAACTAATTCAATTCAAAATGTTAAAAATACAAATTATATATCAAAAAATTAAGAAAAATAAAACTAATTCATTTCAAAAATGTTTACAATACATATAATATATCAAAAAATTCAGAAAAATAAAACTAATTCAATTCAAAAATTTAAAAATACAAATTATCAAAAATTCATAAAAATAAAACTAATTCAATTCAAAAGTTCGTTGGCCCCCTCTTCCCGCCTCTTTTCCGCCGACCCCCTCTTCCCTCCTCGTCTTCCCGCCATTTCTTCCCTGTCTTCCCGCCTCTTTCTTCCCGCCAATTGTTTCCCGCCAATTTCTTCCGCCTCTTTCTTCCCGCCAATTTTTTCCCGCCAATTTCTTCCCGCCAATTTTTTCCCGCCTCTTTCTTCCCGCCTCCTGTCTTCCCGCTCCCATTTTTCCCGCCATTTGTCACTACATATAGGTAGCCCGGCTTGGCCGGCATCACATCTCTACAATCTCTCATCACTCTCTCATGGCTTCCACCGCACCCACTCTAACCTACCGGCGGGTGGAGGAGCTTTGCGCCTCGAACTACCCTTGCCCTCCGGCTACCGCGTCCCTGGCCGGAGCCTAAGCGCCGGCGGCGTGCCGGTCCCTCCCGTCCCTCGAGTGCTGCGCCGGCGGCCATCACGAACCACTACTACCTCGACCTCACGCCGGAGCAGCGGATGAATCCTCGCCGGCATCCCGATAACCAAGCATACTTGGGACGCCTTCTTCATCAATCGGCGTGAGAGGGCGCTCGCCAGGTATGAGGAGGACGGTCTGCCTCCTGGAAACTTCCACGAGGCCGGCCGTCGGCTATGGTGGTACGGCCGGACTCTGCAGAGCGTCATGGACTACATCACGGCCGGCGATATCCCCCGCCGCGCTACCCTCGATTCGAGCCACGAGCGCCGCCCGACGACAGCGACGACAAAGAGCGACGACGACGCCGGCAACTTAGAAGGCGACGACTACCGGTACAATGGCGGCGGCTATGAAGACTACGAGTATGCATATTATACGCCTAGGCAGGAGTATGACTAAATCACTCCAAATTTCATGTATGTAGGAGTATGACTTAGTCACTCCAAATTTCCTATATGCAGGAGTATGACTTAGTCACTCCAAATTTCATGTATGCGGAGTATGACTTAGTCACTCCAAATTTCATGTATCATCAGTGCTATCTCGAGTCAATTGAATCATTCGAAAATGGACACCAAACACATCACGGGTAATATAATTCACATGATTCATTCAACAAAGTTTGGTACAATAAATTATTACACATCATTTCTTCCCTTGTGTCCCTGCTTGCTTACGATTGTGCCGTATCCATGGAGCATCCTCATCATTTAACTTAATGCTTGGGTCGGTGTTCACTTTGAAGGGCGGAATTTCAGCAAACATATTATAATCTTCTCGACATGTCTGTCTTGTCCTCCACTCCCACGATGTTTCTTTTCCCCGAAAGAACAATGTGGCGCTTTGGATCATCGAACGATGTACCGATCGTTTTCTTATCTTTCCGTTTCCTCGGTTTGCTACTCATGTCCTTCACATAGAAAACCTGAGCGACATCTTTCGCTAGGACGAATGGTTCGTCAAGATAACCAAGATTGTTGAAATCCACCATTGTCATTCCGTATTCTTTGGTCCACCTTTACCCCACCTCCTGTTAGCTTGAACCATTTGCACCGAACAAAGGGACCCTAAAGGAGGGTCCATAGTCAAGTTCCCATATCTCCTCTATGTAACCATAATATGTGACCTTTTGCCCATTCTCGGTTGCTGCATCAAAGCGGACACCACCGTTTTGGTTGGTGCTCTTTTTATCTTGGGCGATCGTGTAAAATGTATTCCCATTTATCTCGTACCCTTGGAAAGTCGTTATAGTCGAAGATGGTGTCTTGGCCAACATGTACAGCTGATCTACAACCTTATTGTCACTCATTAAATGTTTTCTCAACCAACTGCCGAAAGTCTCCATGTGGGCCTTCCTAATCCAGGATTCAAGCTTCCTGTGGTTGTCCGAGCGTAAAATATTCTTGTGTTTCTCAAAGTACGGAGCCACCAAGCTGGAATTGGTCGGAATCGTGTGGTGTGCTTCGATCAGAGAATGGCCGTCCATACATATCATTGATTTCCTTCCGATCGTGCCTTTTCCACTTAGTCTCCCCTCGTGCCGCGATTGAGGAAGACCAATCGGCTTAAGGTCAGGAACAAAGTCAACACAAAACTCAATTACCTCCTCATTTCCATAGCCCTTGGCGATGCTTCCTTCGGCCTAGCACGGTTACGAACATATTTCTTTAATACTCCCATGAACCTCTCGAAGGGGAACATATTGTGTAGAAATACGGGACCGAGAATGGAAATCTCATCGACTAGGTGAACCAGGAGGTGCGTCATAATATTGAAGAAGGATGGCGGGAACACCAACTCGAAATCGACAAGACATTGGATCACATCGTTCTGTAACCGTGGTAGAACTTCTGGATTGATTACCTTCTCGAGAGATTGCATTGAGGAATGCACATAGCTTCACAATGGCTACTCGAACATTTTCCGGCAGAGCCCCCTCAAAGCAATCGGAAGCAATTGCGTCATAATCACGTGGCGGTCGTGAGACTTCAGGTTTTGGAACTTTTTCTCCGCCATGTTTATTATTCCCTTTATATTGGACGAGAATCCCGACGGGACCTTCATATCGCTCGGGCATTCAAAAAAGATGACCTTCTCTTCTTTGGTCGAGCGTAGCCGGCACGACCTTGAAACCGTTCCGGATGCTGGTCATCGGGGTCTTTCAAACTTTGGCTGGTCCCGCCGTGCTTCCTTTGTATCATTTGACTTCCCATACACGCCCAAGAAGCTTAGGATGTTCACGCAAATATTCTTCGTAACGTGCATCACGTCGATTGCAGAGCGGACTTCTAGGACTTTCCAATATTCTAGCTCCCGAAATATAGATTTCTTCTTCCACATGGCTACGTGCCCGTCGGCTCCCTTCGGAACCGATTGTCCGCCAGACCCTTTCCAAAGATGACTTTCAAACCCTTGACCATATCAAATACCTCAGCACGGTGTGTTCCGCAGGCTTCGGCCGGTGATCCGCCTTGCCGTTGTAATGCTTGCCTTTCTTTCTTCTTGGATGACCTTTCGGAAGAAATCGACGATGCCCAAGGTACACGTTCTTCTTACAATTTGGCAAATGTACACTTTCGGTCTCATGTAAGCGGTGCGTGCATGCATTGTATCCCTTATTTGACAGTCCCGAAAGGTTACTAAGAGCAGGCCAATCGTTGATGGTTACGAAAAGCAACGCTCGTAGGTCAAATTCCTCTTCTTTGTGCTCATCCCACACACGGACACCAGGTCTGCCCCACAATGTAAAAGTTCATCAACTAATGGCCTTAGGTACACATCGATGTCGTTGCCTTAGGGTTGCTTCGGACCTTGGATGAGCACTCGGCATCATAATGAACTTCCGCTTCATGCACAACCAAGGAGGAAGGTTGTAGATGCATAGAGTCACGGGCCAGGTACTATGGCTGGAGCTCGCTCGCCAAAAGGATTCATGCCATCCGTACTTAGACCAAATCTTATGTTCCTTGCGTCACTGCAAAATCTTTGAACTCTCTGTCGATCTTTCTCCATTGCGTTCCATCTGCGGGGTGTCTCAACTCCCCGTCCGACTTACGGTCCTCTTTGTGCCATCGCAACAACTTGGCATGCTCTTTGTTCCCGAACAGACGTTTCAACCGTGGTATTATAGGAGCATACCACATCACCTTGGCGGGAACCCTCTTCCTGGGTTTCGGCCCTCAACATCGTCACCAGGGTCATCGCCTCGATCTTATAACGCAATGCGGTGCATACTGGGCATTCATTCAAATTCTCGTATTCACCGCGGTAGAGGATGCGATCGTTGATGCATGCATGTATCTTCGTAACCTCTAAACCTAGAGGGCGGACAACCTTCTTTGCTTCGTACGTAGTGGCGGGCAACTCGTTATTCTTTGGAAACATATTCTTCAACATTTTCAGCAAGTTTTCAAATGCCGAGTCAGCTACACCTGCTGTGCCTTCCATCTCAAGAAATCCAGGTGTGCAGCCCAGCTTTTTCGCACCATCATCGCATCCGGTACAGCGCCTTCCTGTGATCCTCTAACATGCGATCCAAATTCTCCCTCTCTTTTTCAGTTTCAGCGTCTCCGTGCATCAGCAATGGTCCGACCAAGATCATCAACGGGATCATCACGTGCCTCTTCTTCACCTTCCCCTTCACCTTCCCCTTCACCTTCAGCATCCTCCATGAAAGTATCACCGAAATGAGCAAGATAGCTTTCATCGATGAAATCATCCCCTTCTTCATCTTCTTCCATTATAACCCCTCTTTCTCCATGCTTGGTCCAACAATTATAGCTTGGCATGAAACCGTGCCGAAGCAGGTGCATGTGAACATCTCTTGAGGAAGAGTAACCCTTCTGATTCTTACATTTAACACATGGACAAAGATAACAAAACCCTCCCCGCTTGTTCGCATTAGCCACTACGAGGAAATCTTTCAAACCCGCACTGAACTCGCCGGAGAGTCGGTTACCGTACATCCATTGTCGATTCATCTGCATTATTATAATATAAAATATATAATTAACCATCATGCATTTGTTAAACTAACTAGCTACAAACAATATAAATTAAACAATGAACTACACACACATGCACATTTTATCAACGACACATCAAAGGTTCAAGTTGCTAACCGCGATCGAGGAGGAAAAAATAAATGAGAAAGCTCAAGTGTGGCTCCAACACTTCATATCATGTTTGTTTCATGCTCTTGGGGCATTTCATCAAACACCTTATGTGCATAAGAGGAACCAAAAGCAAACCTAACACCCACTTGTGAGCTTGTGAAGAGAATGGCACCAAATGGCTAAGTGTTGGCTGCTGGATGGGTATATATAGGGGAGGGGCTTTAGTCCCGGTTGGCACAACCAACCGCGACTAAAGGCCTTCGGGCACCTTTAGTCGCGGTTGGCCTGGCCAACCGCGACTAAAGACCCCCCACGTGCACCGGCTGGCCACCGAGCGCCCTGGGCCCAGGCCTTTGGTCGCGGTTCTCCTCCCGAACCGCGACTAAAGGTACCATTTGTCGCGGATCCTGCAGCATCGCGACTTATGGGGCTCACCCGAAGCCTGTTTTTCCACCAGTGATGAAAGCAAAAGAAAAAGGAAGTGCACGCCCGCACGTACGTGACGAGTTAAGTCGTCTTTCACGGTTTTGGCGCGATGCATAGCTGATTGATTAGTTTGCTTTTCTTAGGCAAGTTATCAGTTTGCTGATGCGGTAGATACCGATCGGTTGATGCGACCTCGAACAACCACTCGATGTGGTGGTGGCGCTAAGAAACTATCTGGGAATTCTTCTTTTTTGGCAGGATTTTTTTTGTAGGGCAACTAAAATCAGTACTCCCTCCGATTCATATTAATCGACTTCAATATGGATGTATCTAGACACATTTTAGTTCTAGATACATCCATATTAGAGTCAATTAATATGAACCGGAGGGGAGTATGAGAAAATTGAAAAGTACAACCAAGACCTCATAATAGCAGTTCTCATCTCCTCATCTATAAGAGCATCTTCAACAGCTGATGTAAAGTAGGGTACAAAAGGCAGGTTTTCATCATCCATTTTTTGTATGCTTCTAGTTTTTACGTCATCAAAGCAAACTCTGCAATTTCAGGTGATGTAAAATAGGGAACATGTGCAATTCCAAGTGATGTAAAATAGGGCACCCACAGCATTTTGATTTCATACAAAGTTCGAAACTTTTTCACATCTCAAATGTAATTCAACGTCGACACATAGTTGAACATTGCCACTGCGATAATTCGATATATAGATAGTTTGACACTTGGCACTATGTAGTTTGACACTTTGATTTAGACACTACTACGGCAATTTGAAACTTCAACACTACCTAGACATCACGCGGCGGCATCTCGGTACAACCCAGGAGTGCGCGACGGCGGCCACGAAGATCAGTTTTTTTTCGGGGAGGGGGTGGATGACGCGTCGCGGTGCGACGAGGCTTGATCTGCAGCGGCGGGTTGCAGCGATTGCTAAGGCGCCAATAGAAAACAGCACGACACGACATAGAGCGGTCACATGCGGGGAAGGAGACAAAGTAACTGTTGGAGCCGCATGGGCGGGGTCATTTATATGACACAACACCCCCTTGGTGATGTATATTGCATCACCTGTTGCAAATTTTACGGCATGTTGTAGAATTTTGGGATGTTTTCTTTTGCTTACATCATCCGGAGCTCTATATTTAGCTTTAAGGTGTCATATATGACAACTTGTTTGTGTTTTCATCATCTGTTGTAGATGCTCTAAGACCATCTTGTCGGCTCACTCTATATTTAATTCATATTTGTGACCGGAAGTTTTCACGCTCTTCATCACAGAAAAAGAAACTTACCTTTGAGCTAGTCTTGGAACACCTAACTAGAGTTGACCTTCACACATGTTGGAAGGCTCTGGGAGCTTGGGGTGGGCAAGGAGAGAGTGGAGCATGTTGAAGAGGAGGAGGGGGTGGAAAGTAGGCAGGAAAGACTCAAGTGCGGGCAAAGAGGGTGCAACCACGGTGGTGTCCACCAGCGCACCAGTGGACGCGGTCGACGGGAAAAGATCCGGATGAGCCGACCAGGCCATATACTATGCTGACAGAACGCGACGGCATGGTCAAAAAAGTGAGGACAATTATTGTTCAAAGATTTTTACACGTGAATATATAATTTGGAGGTTGAGCCCTACATTTGAAGGCCCAACACGTGGTTTTAGCGACACCCATAAATTCTTGGGCCAGGCAAAGAAAGCTACAACGAAACTATAGCGCCCCTAAGTCATTTAGAGTTTTCTCTAAAACCAAGAAATCTTTCCAAAAAAAAAGGTGTTATATATTTATATTATAAAAAATATGATCAGAAATTCAATGATTCAACGATACAAATGTGTACTTGTGTACTGAACAACCATGATGGTTGTGCAATAAAAGGACTGCATATTACATGGTTCAACTTTCTAATTTCATTTAGATATTTTGGGGGGGGTTGGCATAAGAAAGAGCGCTGTTTTTTTTTGGGTCCAATTTAACGTTGTGGCACAACCTTTTTTTTATAACAATTTTGTTTAGTTTTTTGTTTTTGTTTTGAGAGGAACAATTGTTTAGTTGCTCACCACTTATAATACCACATGGTAGCGTTGTGGCGCAACCTAGCGAGCTATTGGAAGTTTCTATTTTTCTATGCGTTCTAAAATTGCGGGAGCGCTGTTGTGTGCCACGGTGCCACCGCCACTCTCCGTGCCCGTCCATCCACTCCTGCCACCGGCGGCGACGAACGAGGGGTTAATCCGTTCCAATGCTTTCCGATGACAATGTAAGCTTTCTTGGATCCGTACTGTTTTCATCTAGATCGTTTTGGGTGACTACATTTCAGACTCGTGCGCACATCTCATCATCGTCTTCCTGTGTCGCAAGTCCAACCATTGTAAATTGGCTTTGACCAACTCCTGTAAACCACCTCAACCCAGTCCAGTTGTTCTATCATCGGATCCAACTAGCCTTGCTAGTTTTCGTGCGCACGCGGGTGTGTAAGGAGTAAGGACCACCGAGGAATCAATTGTTCTTAAAAGCTCAGTTGCGCAGGAGCGGCGCAACAAGCAGAAGATGACAAGGTGGCTTCTTCGGAGCGGGTAGTTACTTGGCTGCGCTCGCCGCATGTGTTGGTAGGTGGAGCTCTCCAGGGGTCCTGGGGCGCACTCAAGATGTTCGACGTAATGCTGCACTCGCGAGGTAGATGTTCTTGTCCTGGAGATCACGTGTCGGCGTCAGAGAGGGGATAGATTGTTCCTGGGGACCTTACTTGCGTGTTTGTCATTTGGCGCTGTGTGTAGCTGTTGTTTAGGTGGTAGTATATACCTTTCAGAGCTTTGGGATCGGAGGAAACATTCATGGTGGTGGTGGCCGTCATTCCTTGCTTTAGTATGTTGATTATTATCACTTGTCCCACACGGATAAAACATATGGAGCTTGGTGGGGCTTTTGACTAGATTAAAGGTTAGTTTAGTTTCAACTGCATGCTCCTGGTGGTGAAAGAGTTCAGGTGATTAAACATTTGTGTCCCTCTTTGGGAATCTCCATGGTGAGTAGTGCTTTGATTACTATTTTTTTCTCAGAAAAGGTTGTTGAAAATGTATAGAGCAGCTGTTCTTTACCATTGTCTTTTGGTGCAATGCTCATCTGTCATTCAAAAGTTACAGAATATTAAGGGAATACCATATTATATTCTATACTGGCTGATAAGGGTCCTTTCTGAAAGTCACGGAAGTTTTATTTACTACCAATGCCGGGCTTCACAGAGTAGTTGATAAATTAGTATATTCAGTTTGCACTAGAATAAAATTCAGCTAGCCCCTTTGGAAGTATCCACAGTCTTTTGGTTTAGCAGCGTGGTTTAGGTTTTTGTACGGACAAATTAGCTCAGGTAGTGTCGCCATCATGTTCCTAGGTACACATCGTTGTCTTTTGATGAATATTGAGCATGTCTGCAAGAATCTACTAAAGTGATCATTCTAGAATGATGTCGCCAAAAGCTTTTTTTTTTGTAAACCAATTAAGTCGGCATCAGGTTAGAAACTCAATTTATGCTAACATTAAAGCTTCTTTTCTTCTTTACATCTACCAGCCTCTTTGTCGCACAACAGTGCAGTTTTTTCTATTAGACACGCTACCGTTAGTATGGACCATCAGTATTCTGTATTCATGCGCTTTTATGACATGATGTATTTGCAAGTTGCAACCTCCTTTTCAAAGTATGATTGAACTTCTAATATCACTCATTGAAATTAAAGTTTTTTAATAGTTTGGACTTAGGTAATATTATCTCTTACCCATATATGACACCGAGCTAGGGCTGACAGAAATAGTAAATGCTTCGTTTCAGGAGATTTCCCTCTGTAATACCACAAAGTCCGCATTTTAGCAAAATACAACAGAGTGTCTAACTGACAAGTAGACCAAGTTACTGCACTAGATATTTCAATAGTCTATGGCTTCTGCTGCGTTATATGGATAATTTCAAAAATGTTCTGATGCTACTTTTACTATAAATGCCTTAACAATTGATCATATCAATTCTGAAATTCATAGCAGAAGTATACATGCTCACATCGGCGATAAACCGTCATTCTGAAACTGTGGTTGTAATACAACGGATGAAAAATGAAGTTAATCACATTTCCTTGTGCTCCATGCCTCCATACCAGAGATAAATTTACCAAGCAATCCTGTTTGGCAGCTTTGCACCTATGTAACAAGTGATAAGACACAAGTTTACACAGATTATAATGTATGGAGTGTCTTTTTGATGAAGAGAGGAATCAAATTAACCTCTGTTCCTCTTCTTTTGGAACCTTTATTTATTTAATTTCATGGTATTGGCCTATTATAACTCTTAGAGACGGTTGTAGCTCACCTACCGAGTGAAAGTTGTAGCTTACGCCATTTTATTGTAACATCTCTTAAAAGTTAAAATAGCTGTTAAGTACGTGAGACAACCCAATCTCTCAGAATTTTGATCTGCTTCATGCTGTTAGATTGCTCGATATTCAATAACTACAGTTGTTGCATTATGCAACAGTACACTCATGATGTCTAGTGTGTAGCCGTTTTTTCCTGTACAGTTAGGAGCTCCAACATATACACCCACATACTATCGTTAGAATTACCAATGGCACAAGTTCATGAATCTTATCATGATATTGTGTATGTTGTTTGAAATTGCTATGTTTGTAGCATGGAAGGCTCTATGATTTCATTTGTACTTAGCTATATAAAGCCCATTTGGTGAACGTTTGGCACCATTATGAGATTTTCTTCTACTACAAATGACACTTAGTTTGATGTCGCTTGAGAAGAAAAAACATTTGTATCCTTAAAGGAAGGTTGTATGCATCCATGTTTTGAAAGTTCAGACTTGTTAGCAGGGCATGTGGGATATTGGAAACAAAATATAACTTATGAAGTAGCACAACTCCAAGTGTTAACATTCCTGATACTACTAAATCTGTCCTTTTAACTTGTATCAAATTGTACATTGACAAGAAACTTCTGTCAAGTCATGTCGGCATTTCTCATTTTAATATGCTTTGTGGGCATATTTGTGCCTTCTGTTTCCTATAACAGAAACATTATAGGCTAAGATGAAGAATAGTTGCTTTCGCTGTTTTATTGTGAAAACCGATACTTGTAGTGCTAATTGAAATCAGCACCCCTTCTATTGTTTCCGCAAATATGCGGTTTCTGAACCTTAGTGTCGTATTTTCACCTTGTCAGTCCGACTGTCTGAGCATATCTCTTCTCGTTGTAGGATGGAAATATGCAGCTTGTCCAATATCGTGACTGGCTTACGGAAACTTTGTTGGAGTTCAGGTATGCAAAACTCCCATCCATTCCTTTAGCAAACTACTACTCCCTCTGTTCCATAATTCTTGTCGTGGTCTTATTTCAAATGAAACGCAGGGAGTAGTAAAAGTGTAAAACTGTGATGTGTGAAGATTCGTGAGTTCAGCTATGCAGAGAAATACACTATATAGCCATTGTTCTCGTGATTGGATTTATCGAGTGAACATATTTTGTTAAGTTCACATGTTTTATTTGGCTACACCCCATTCATATCAAGCTGGCGTCAATGGAACAATTCATCGTTTTGTAGGTTGGTAATAGGAAGAAGTTTGGAGTCAGGTTCTGGACACGCTATGTTGACACCCATGAAGATCCAGTCTAGGCAGAAAGGCCCATATGTACAGATTCCTGTACAAAGTGATTCCCTTTTCTCAAAAAGAAAAGGTGGAAGGAGATTCCGGAGTTTTTCCCAAACCTGGAGCTTTTTCCAAACCACCTCAGACTTCATACCTAAAAGAAAAAGAAAAAGAAATTACTAGAGCACTAGGAGTAGGCAATGCTGGGTCAAAGAGTTGGTGCTAGAGCAGTAGCACTTAGCACAACTGATTACAGCTAAGATGAGTGGGACTCCATCATCAAGCAAATCAATTGTTACACATGCAGACCAAGCACAGGAGATGGAATTCATACCAAATTACACCAAGTTGGAAGGAACAAAAAATTACTTAAGCTGGTATAGAAGGTCGTTGCTGATCTTGCAGACAAGGAGGTTAGAAAGCTTTGTCCAATGAGAATCAACCAATAGACAAGTCTAGTACTGAGTGGAAAAATTGGAGTGCCACTACTTCAGTGGTGGCATCGTTGTGTCTATGACCCTGCCACTATGTCAGGCACACAGGAGATATGACAGATCTTGTCAAAGCTATATTCTGGAGCAGAGAATGTGAAGTTGATGACGTGTAGCAGGGGGAGCCCTCTGTGATGGAATATGTTGCCAAGCTGCAACACTTGTGGGTTGACCTTGATCACTATGATTCTTTGGATGCAGAAGCTGGGGCGATTTTTCCCCCTTTTCGAAAAAAAAAACTATGATTCTCTTGAGTTGCCTCATGCAGATTGCACATCTGTTATGAAAAAATGGATTGAACGCACTCAGTTGGTAGTACAATTTCTGAAGGGCGTTACTCAGAGTTCAAGGGGAGGTTTACTACTCTGTTTCATCAACCTACTCTCCCTAATATGGAGGAGGCTATAGTTGGGCATGAGGAGTTCAGGTTGAAGGTAATGAGGAGTAATACAATGACTCCACTTTAGTCAGTCTTCAAAGTTACTAGGAATAACGAGACAACAGACTGTTTACATTGTGGTGAGGTCGAACACTTGGGTCGTAATTGTGGTGTCCTACACAAGCCAAACCGTTGAAGGGGAAGAGGAAATGATAGAGGTGGATCATGGGAAGGTAGAGGCAGTGGACACAGAAGTGATCCAAAAGCAAATGTGTTAGTCGAGGATGGAAGATCTCTGCAGAAGAGCTAAGGAGCTTGAGAAATAAAATGCACACTACAGTTAATAAAGGCCAATGAGACTCCACCTTCCAAAAATTTGCTAACTTTGTTTATGCTAATGAAGATAATTGTGCTCATAAATCTACATCCTCACAGGTGTAACAGCGGGATTTGAACCTAGATTCATGAGCATCAGAACATGTTGCAGACACGTCAAATGAGTTTGAGTCATATAATGAATATCTACCCACATGTAAAGAAACCCGGAGCAAGTAGTGATCTGCTGATTAGGCCAGCCAGCCTTAGTAAAACTATCAGCAAGTATATTGTCCCATTGTCACGCTGCCACAAGTGAAAGTTCTTCAAATTGCAGTGGGTACTTTCTTGATCTCCAAAGCGAGAGGTCCACGCATCAAACGATGTGAGTATTTCTTAAGCACCGCCACATTCACATTGTCAGAGTCTACCACAAGCTTGTTGACACCAACTGACAAGGTATCAACTTGTCAATGCCTATGGATTGTAGGCTAGGGTTTAGTTGGAAGTAGAGGGTAAGTAGATCTCGAAGGTTTCAGCCGAAAAGTACTCGACGATTATGAAAACTAGGGTTTGTAGACAATGATTCGATTATTTCCTCGTCCCTCGACTTCCCCTTTATATAGGAGGTGGAGCCGAGGGATTCGTGCTATACAAGTTACAGAGTCCGGGACGGTTTCTAACTCATCCCACCAGATTACAGATAACACTTCCTATTACAACTCTTGACTTTCCTTGATATATCTTGGGCTCCCGAATCTTCTTATTCTTCGGGTAGTGGGCCTTCAGTAAACCCCGGGTACTATCTTCGGCAGGCCCATTTGGGATGCCTATGTCAGTAGCCCCCGAGATTTTGCTTGAATCGTAGAATCAGGTAAAATCTCCACTGTTTATTTTTATTCGAAAGCTTCAACTTTTTTATATTTCTTCACATAAAATTCTATATTGTACAGGGATAATGGTAGTTGGGGCTAGTTCATCTGACGGATCAGGTACTAGTTAACTGCTCTAGTAGCAATCCGCAAAAACCTACTTCAAGATCACGTCCCTGGACATGATCTCGGGATAC
Source organism: Lolium perenne (assembly GCF_019359855.2). Lineage (NCBI taxonomy): Eukaryota > Viridiplantae > Streptophyta > Magnoliopsida > Poales > Poaceae > Lolium > Lolium perenne. Next base: position 120,230,678 of record NC_067250.2, on the reverse strand, counting down.
TGGTGTAAACTTCGACAGGTGCCGCTTAAGGTCTTACCATTCTGTCGAGTCCCAGTCAAATTTATCGGGTACCTAACGCGTCCGTTAGGATTTTTCTTCGTATCTGTTGATACGGATAAAGGTAGCAGAGCGCAGTCTTTGGCGATGCCACGCCCAGAACGGATGCAGGGTCTTACCTTCGCAAATTTGCGGCATTCGTAAATTGATCGCAACTTCGGCGTTATGAGAATATATTGTCGAGTGCTTTTCCGGCTGTTGGAATGGCACATTTTATCGAGTCAATTTTGACTTATATTGTTCTCCCGATGGGAGTATATGTAGAGTTAATTATAACTCGAAATATACTCTCTTGCTTTTCTATTTTTCCTTTGTTAATTTCATCGGGCACGCGAACAGCGTTCCCGATGGGAGTAGCCCCCGAGGCTACAACCAAGAACTTGTGCTTGGTTGTAGGCTCAACATTTTAGTCCACCTTGTCGCTATATTGTCATTTTTTTCCCAATATGATCTCTTTCTTCTTCTTTTTTTATCTCTCGGGTGCGCGAACAGCGCTCCCGATGGGAGTAGCCCCCGAGGCTACAGCCAAGGACTTGTGCTTGGTTGTAGGCTCCCGCAATTTCTATATTGCCGTACTCGAAATTTTACTTTTTGTCGAAGTAGCCCCCGAGCATTTGGGCAAAAACTTGTATTTGATCAAAGGCTCCCGAAGTATTTAATAATTCTCCCTGTCGCCAATCTTCTTTTATTTTCCTTGTCGACATGCTTCCCTTAACCAAATTTACTTCATCCCTGTTGAATAGTCGTGATTTTTCTGCCCTGTGGGTCCATTGCTTCCACCACGTTGACACGTCGTGCAAGTGGGGGACACACGTCCTCCGCTTTTTCTGGCGCACATACGGTAACGCCTATCTCAGTAAAAATACCTTTTTACCCTTGTATCTAGGAGATCTTTTTTCACCACACGATTTCTTCATCCAACGGCGCACTGCTTCACCCGATTCTTATATAAACCTTTCTTCAACCTCCGTTCATCCCCTCGCTTGCGCCGCTCATCTGTTCCTCTTCGCAAAAGCTTCCCCTGCGCCCAACTCTCTCTGATCATCCGCACTCACGAGCATTGCTCTGCCCATTGCCGTTGATGCCACCGCGCACGCGACTCACTCGCCACAGTACTCCAGAATCCAAGATGGCCGCCGAGGATCTTGAGTGGGAGAGATCTAAAATCTCCAACCAGGACATCAACATGCTGAAGAGGCTTGGCCTCATGAAGAAGGAAGACGCCATCCGCTTTCCCAGCGAAGAAAGCTACCCCAAGCCTCCAATGGAGTACCGGGTTAGTTTTGTTGATCACCTTATAAGTGGTCTTTCGACCCCAATTCACGATTTCCTCCGCGGCCTTCTTTTCGTTTATGGGATTCAACTGCACCAGTTGACCCCCAATTCCATCCTTCACATTTCTATTTTCATCACACTTTGCGAATGCTTCCTCGGAATCCCTCCCAATTGGGCTCTGTGGAAACGCATTTTCTGCCTCCGCCGCAATGGCTCCCACAACGTCACTTATAACATAGGTGGCGTTGTTATCTGTGTTCGTACTGATGTCGATTATTTCGACGTCAAATTTCCCGATTACGTCCAAGGATGGCGCAAAAAGTGGCTCTACATTCACGAAGAAAGCGCCAACTCCGTTGAACACAACATAGTTCCTTTCGACGGAAGTGCCGGGAATTCAGCGCCGCCGCTCCCGAGATGCCGAAGCTTCGAGGAAGAGAAAAGGCGACAGAGGCACTCATGTCTCGTATTCATCTCGCTTCAAAACACTCGAGGCAAAGAGCTGTCCGGTGTTCAAATCATCGCCTACTTCCTTAGGATTAGAGTGCAGCCTCTTCAGGCTCGCAAAAATCCCCTTTGGACGTACTACGGCAAAACGACGCCAACAGAATCTCCAACGATCTTTACGTAAAGGACTTGGAGAAATTGGTTCGAAGAGTTTCTCGACTAGCCAAGAAGGATCCTATTCCCTCCTCTTGTCGAGTAGAACCATACAGTGCTTCCAATCCTCTTCCCGAGGTATTTTGTCTTCTCGAGTTTCTGTCTTGTTCTAAACTTTTCCTTGCATCTCATTGTATTGGTATCTCGCTAATTTTCTTTTGTCGCTATTTTCTTGCAGAACCATCCTACTATGTCTTCCCTTCCTCCTCTTCCTGAGGATGGAGAAGTCGAAGAACAGGCCATCGTTGCCGAAGATACTCAAGGTTCTTCTATTCCTGAAAGTGAAGTCGCGGGTTCTCACAAATCTGCGGCTTCTCACGAAAAAGAAGTTGAGTCTCGAAGCCGGTGAGTCGACGCAATCCCTTCCTCCCCGCTGTTTCTCCAAGGAACAAAAGGAAAAGGACTCGATGCCGAGGATTCTGGCACTTCTAAGGCTGAAGAAGTTGTTCCTTCTCATCCGAAAGCAGCTTACGATCCTTATGTTGAATCCCTCGTCAGCTCGTAAGTCGTCTTTATTTCTCCCCCTTTTTTTTTTTTTTTTTACTCGAAATATTTATCTTGTCTTGCTTTTTATGCTGCCGATTTTTTGATCAACAGTGATGACGAGGAAGAAGTACCAACTACTGACGTGGCTCCTCGGACAAGCACGTCACGTACTGTACTTGCTTCAGACACGCTAGTTGAATGAGAAGAAACCTCGCCTCCTCAACAAAACGTCGTCACTACTACTCCACCATCAAGCCCCCTTGCTCCTTCACCAAAAAGGACAAGGGTTGAAAAGATTGTTGAACCTGCCCCTCAGTTGGGCAGTTCGTCGACTCTGCTCTTAGATGATGTAAGCTTGTCGACATCTATATTTTCCTTATTTTGTTTTTTCACACCTTTTCTCTTTTTCATGCCGATGTTTCTCTTGCTGTGTTCACCTTGAACAGCCTATGATCAAAGATCTTCTCCGCATCGGTTCCCAATTTATTGGATACCGTGAATATGCTAATAGAGTCGAAGGTAACGACTTTTATACTTGCTGTTTTTCCTTGATTTTTTACTCCTGTTGCTTTTCGCGATTTTGATCTTTCTTCTCTCTCTTTTCCATATCTCGACAGAGAAACTTGCAGAGGCCAACGAACGCGCCAACGCACTTGCTCGAAAACTTGAGCAAAGTGAGGCGGCTCGCAAGAAAGCCGAACTCGCTGCTAGCAAAGCCAAGGCCGAAGCCGATGAAGCCAAGGCGAAAGCTGCCGGTGTCGAGGAACCGCAGAAAAAACTTGAGGATGCTACAGCTGCCTTGGATGAGCACAAAGTCGCGCAAGCTTCTCGTGAAGAAGGAATCCTCAAGCGCTGAAAACTCGTAGTCGCCGCACTTTCGATAATTTTGCCGATCCCTTCTATTTTTATGAGAATCGTTGTTTCTTGTCTTTTCACTAATGCTTTGTTTCCTTGACAGCCCAAACAAACCAGGACTTTGATCGACGAATCCTCATCAATGACCCTGTCCTTGACGCACTTTCCTATCCGGAGCTTCATGGATCCGAGATTCGTGAAGGTGTGTCGAATGCTAGCGCAAAGTGTTGTCGCATTGTTCCCCTACTTCTTCCCGAAGAAAGAGGAGCTGCGACTTTCCTCAACCTTGCCAAGATGTTCAATACACCGGAAGACCTTGGACCGAAGATGCGCCAAGAGAATATGAAGGTTGCCGTTGAGAACACTGTCGCGTTGGTTGCCGATCGACAGACAGACTATTGACTGGATGAAAGTTGGCGACACCGAGCGAGATAGAGCAATCAAGATGGAGGTCGTTGATTAAGGCAGCCAAGCCCAACACGAAGAAGATCTTGGCCTATCTCGGGATCAAGCCGGCGTCGACTCCTAGCTCATCAAGGCCGGAGGTCTAGTTGCATGCCTCTTTATTTTTCTTTCTATGTTTCTTTTGCTCTTGTCGCCAAAGTAGCCATTTGGCGACACGTACTTCCTTAGCTCCACTGTAATGCCTTTGTAATTATTCCGAGAGATCAATGAAAACTCTATCTTTGCTTGTTGTTTGATGTTGTCTTGTTTAAATTTCGATTGATATTTGATAACTATACTCCATCTTCCGCTCCTTCCGATGTTTCGCCTTCTTCTCGCGAGGAGAACTTTTGCCGATATCGCACTGTCGACGATACCTTGTCGCAAGAACTGGATGAGCTTCGACAGCAGCCTTCGATATGCGAAGAAGCAAACACTTGTGATGATGGAGCAATCTCGTAAGTCATCGAAGCCGAAAAGTTGCTCTTCAGCCAAGCTCGCGAGGCCGTGGCTGCTAAGGAAATTGCCGCTTCCGAGGCTGAAAAGGCAACCACTCGAGAGAATTTCATGCTCGAATTAATGAATGAAGCCGGTGCGTATATGTCGGGTATGCTTGCTTCATCCTCCGATATCTTTCATCCTCATGCTATGTCTCTTAAAGGTTTCCCCTTCGTTGTTTTGATAGGTTCCTTTACTGATGCTGCTGCCGAGGAAGAGAGGGTAAATGCTAGGACGAACCTCCTTGTTAACCTTTCCCTGGACCATGGTTCTTTGTTTTGGGCTACCCCAGAGAGGACCCGACAAATTGTCAGATTCCAAGATCGCACCTCTCAAACTCGCGATTTCCTTGACTTCGTACCAAGACCTTGTCCATGGTTTACAACTCCATGTTTCCTCGGAACGTCCAACCAAAAACTCTCCCCGAATTGATGGAAAGATTCAAGGATGCTCGCAGATCCATGATTTTGTCAAAGCTCAACCCGGTAGTGGCGCGCATTTGCTCTTATCATGCTCCGGATCTGCCACTCAAATCTTGACCTTACCCAAGTTGTCGCAAAAGTTCATCAAAAGGTACAACGTCGAAGAGTTGGTGTTGACGGGATTAACACGAAGGTTACGCCTATAGCCGAAGAAATGATTGAGGACCTTCTTCGGATGGACGCCGACTTTTTGCCGATGGCCATTATGCCGATTTTCTTGGTCTTGCTCCCGAAGAAAACAGAGTTACTCTTGATGACATATTGAATCAAGATTAGTTATTTTCCTCTTGTAGATACTTCTTCTTTGTAATCCATGACTATATTGTAAAGCAATCATTATATTTCTCTGTTCGTCTAGCCCCCGAGTGTTTCGGTGACTCTTTACTGTATTTATATATTTGCGAGGTTTTGAACCAAGGCATTTATATATTTATGGCGAATATGAGCCCTCGAGCTTCTTTATTGAGTACTATTTTGTACTGACTCACGAGGTATTTTAATACCAAGGCAAGGTTTTTTCTTTTTTGATGGACTATATTGAAATTCGTCGGAGCGAAGACTTTGAACATGTCGATAAAGAGAAAGGTATATTGACACTATCTTTATTATATTGCAGCACCGCGAGCCCGCCTCATTAAAAACCTTCTCCGGCCCCACTCGGTGCCCCGAAAAAGGAAAAGAGTGCGTCTGAAAACTCGCGGGCGTTTCGGTATATTGAAGTTTTACAAGGACTATATTTCGACTCTAGGCGTAGAACCGCCCGAGTTGCGCCACGTTCCGGGGGTTTGGCTCCTCCACCCCTGTCTTCTTGTCCTTTATCCCGTATGCTCCTCCTCCGATTACTTCCGTGACAATGTAAGGGCCAAGCCATGGTGACTCGAGTTTTTCATGACTTTTTTGCGTGAGCCGAAGAACTAGGTCTCCCACCTGAAAAGATCTTGGCCGCAAACGTCGACTGTGGTAATTCTTCAAGTCCTGTTGGTATTTGGTTACCCGAGACAATACTTCGTCTCGGGCTTCATCAAGTGCGTCCACGTCGTCTTCTAGTGCTTTTCTCGACACTTGTTCGTCATATTCGACGACACGTGGAGAGTTGTGCTCTATCTCGATTGGTAGTACTGCTTCTGCTCCATGAACCAAGAAAAACGGAGTTTCTGTGTTCTTGTGTTTGGTGTTGTTCGATGCTCCACAACACACTTGGTAGTTCTTACGGCCGGGTATGTCGAGCTTTTTCCAAAGTGGTCCTAACAAGCGTTTCTTGATGCCATTGCAGATTATACCATTGGCTTTCTCGACTTGCCCATTGGTTTGAGGATGTGCAACTGACGCAAAGTGCAACTTGATACCCACCTCTTCGCAATAATCTTTGAATTCGTGGGATGTGAAGTTACTGCCGTTGTACGTGACGATCTTTGTGGGGCACTCCAAATACGAAAACGAGGCCTTTTATGAATTTTATCATGGATGCTCCGTCTGGTGAATTTATCGGCTTCGCTTCTATCCACTTTGTAAATTTATCGACAGCTACTAGCATATACTCCTTTCCTCCTGGCCAGGATTTGTGTAACTTGCCTACCATATCAAGTCCCCATTGAGCAAAGGGCCATGACAATGGTATTGGTGCTAGCTCTGGCTTTGGAGAGTGAGGTTTTGCGGCAAACCTTTGACACGCGTCGCAAGTTCTTACTATGTCCTTGGCGTCCTCGATTCTTGTCAACCAAGAGAATCCTGCCCGAAAGACCTTGGCTGCAATAGCTCGACTACTCGCGTGGTGGCCACATATTCCTTCGTGTACGTCCTTCGTAATTATTCTTCCTTCTTCGGTGTAACACACCTTTGCAAGACGCCCGAAATACTTCGCTTATACAATTCTCCTTTGACCACCGTGAAGGCTTTGGAGCGTCGAATTACTCGTCTTGCCTCAACTGGATCATCGGGTATTTCTTTCCCGAGGATGTATGATATGTACGGCCGCATCCACGGTATTCGTATCACCATGACCAGGTCCCGATCTTCTTCTTCTTCCTCTTGCTTTTCCTTGGTAGCCCCCGAGGGTTTCTTTTCCTTCTTTTTTGATTTTGTTGATTTGGTGGACCTCTCTGTTATCTCTTCCCGTAATACACTGGCGGGACCGCAAGGCATTGTGACCCGATGTTTGCAAGAACGTCGGCTTCGTCGTTGCTCAACCTGCTAATATGATTTACTTCGCATCCATCGAACAACTTCTCGAGCTCGTTGTACACCTCCTTGTACGCCATCATGCTATCATTGACTGCGTCACATTGGTTCATAACTTGCCGAGCCACCAACCGTGAGTCGCCAAAGATTTTTAGTCGAGTTGCACCGCAGATTTCGCCATCTTCATCCCGTGTATGAGAGCCTCATATTCTCGCTTCATTGTTAGATGCGTTAGGGAACGTCATCCGAAGGATGTACTTTAACTTGTCGCCTTCGGGTGATATGAGTACTACTCTGCGCCGGCTCCTTCTAGTCTTTTGGACCCGTCAAAGTTCATGGTCCAAGTTCTCGACAAATCTGGAGGTCCTGTATTTTGCAACTCCATCCACTCTGCGATGAAGTCCGGCGATATTTGCGACTTTATTGCTTTTCTTTTTTCATACGTGATGTCCCGAGGGAAAGTTCTATTCCCCAAAGGGAGACACGACCCGTAGCTTCGGGTTGTTCAAGATATTTGACAAGGGAGCTTCGTTGACCACTATGATCGGATGTGCCGAAAAATAGTGGCGCAATTTTCTTTGTCGTGAACACTCCATATGCTATCTTTTGGTACCGAGGATACCTTTGTTTTGAGGGCGATAAAACTTCGCTAACGAAGTATATCGGCCTCTGCACGCCGTGGAGTTTTCCTTCTTCTTCCCTTTCAACAACTAGCACCGTGCTCACCACTTGGGGCGTGGCTGCGATATACGACGGGAGAGGTTCCCTTTCTTTTGGCGCCACCAAAATTGGTGGTGTCGAGATTGTGCGCTTCAAATCCTCGAAAGCTCGTTTCGGCTTCTTCGTTCCACCGGAATTTATCTCCTTGCTTTATCAAAGCGTAAAATGGTAACGCTTTTTCACCCACCCTAGCGACGAATCTGCTCAAAGCTGCGACTCGCCCGATTAGCTGTTGTATTTCTTTCAACTTTGTTGGCTTCCTCATTGTTACGATAGCTTGTATTTTATCGGGATTTGCTTCGATCCCTCTTGCTGAAACTAGAAACCCCGAAGTTCTCCTGTTGGGACGCCGAAAGAACACTTCGTCGGGTTCGGTTTGAGGCGTAACTTATCAAGGTTGTCGAAGGTTTCCTTGAGATCCTCGATCAGCGTTGCCCCCTTTTTTGATGTTATGACGACATCATCAATGTATACTTGCACGTTCTTCCCGATCTGTGTCGCCAAACACTTCGCATCATCCTCGATATGTTGCTCCCGCATTTTTTAAACCAAAGGGCATTGTTCTCGTAGCAAAACACGCCGTAAGGTGTAATAAACGCGGTCTTTACTTCATCTTCTTCTTACAATCTGATCTGGTTATAACCAGAATATGCATCCAGGAAGGAAAGACGTTCACATCCAGCCGTGGAGTCGATAATTTGATCGATCCTCGGGAGGGGAAAGTGATCCTTTGTACAATGTTTATTGAGAAACGTAAAGTCGACGAACATGCGAAGGACCTTAGTGTTTTTCTTCGGCACCAACACAGGATTTGCTACCCATGTGGCTTCTGTGAATATCTCTTTGATAAAACCGGCTTCTTGTAGTCGATTGATTTCTCGATAAAGATGGCTTTGCGGTTTGGTTCAAAAACGCCGCAAAGGTTGTTTGATTGGTCTCGCTAGTGGATCCAAGTTTAGGTGGTGCTCGGCAAGTTCCCTGGGTACTCCTGGCATGTCACTGGACACCATGCGAAGATTTTCCGGTGCTCACGGAGGAACTCGACGAGCGCGCTTTCCTATGCGATATCCATGTCGTTTGCGATAGATGTCGTCTTTTTCGGGTCTGTCGGGTGAATCTGCACCTCTTTTGAATTTTTCTCGATCGAAAGTTGATTCTTTGTTTGGCCTTCCAACGTCTGGTAGTACGTCGTAATCGGTCATGCTTTTTGACGCCAAGTACTCGCTTGCATCCCGAAAGTTTCGACAGCCGGTGAAAATCCTTGTCGCATTTATCGGCTAAGGCAAAGCTTCCTTTGACCGTGATTGGTCCCTTTGGCCCAGGCATCCTCCACAACAGGTATGTATAGTGTGGCACCGCCATAAATCTAGCATATGCCGGTCGTCCCAACAGAAGCGTGGTGCTGCGACGGAAAATCCACGACTTCAAATTCGAGCCTCTCGATTCTATAATTTTCTCGGGTCCCAAACTGAACGTCGAGATTGATCTTTCCCAATGGGTAACTTGGTTTCTCCGGTGTGATGCCGTGGAACCTTGTGTCATTGGTTTCAAGTTTGCTAAGGATATGTTCATCTTCCTCAATGTATCTGCATACATAAGGTTCAAGCTGCTGCCGCCGTCTATGAACACTCGAGAGACATCAAATCCCGCGATAAGCTGTGGCGAGAATAAGTCTTGTTGCTTCTGGTCGAGGAACTTGTCGTGGATGATCTGCTATTGTGAAGCCGATATCTTGTCCCGACCAATTAAGGTACTCAAGCTGTTGGTGGAGGCATTTTCTACGCCATAAACACTGTCGTGAGATTACTTTACGAGCTCTATTGGACGGCCTTCCCTTCGAATCATCGACACTGCTCCATTGGAGTTAGGATCAACATAAGGTGGTGGTGCAGGTGCTGCCGCTATTACGAGTGATGCCGATTGTCGTCTCGTGATCGCGGGAGGAGGCGGCAAGTGAATCTCGCTTCTAGGTTCTCGAGGATTTCTCTGTGCTGCCCGCGCGTTAGCGTTTCTGCGTACCGCAACATTGCTGAAAATTTCGACAGTCTTTTACGCAAGTGCCCTGACTGTCTTTTACCGTTCTTTGTCGAGGAAAAAGTGCATCCGGCACGGTCCATTCATCATCTCTTCGGGGGACACGAAGGGTCTTGGGAACCTAGGCCCGCTATTTTGCCTCGCTGCGTGAATCATCCCTGTTATCGCCTCGCTGTTCATTGCTTCTCCGGTAATCATCTCTGTTGCTTCCTCCTGTATTTGTCCGAAAACCCGCCGAAATTTGTCCCGGAGCGTCATAGTTCTGCACGCCGAGGAAATCTTCGCCTCGGTTGATAGTTTCGACCACGGTCCTCCTCTGGCGACTGTGCCGTTTGTTGTGGACAGCGTCTTCTCCATCTGCCCATTTATTTGCTATCTCCATTAACGCGGATCTTGTCTTTGGATTGGTCCTTCCCAAATCCTCGACAAAATCTCCACGCTCGACTCCTGCGACAAACGCATCTATCGCTCTCTCGTCGGATATATTTTCTGCTGAATTTTTGATGATATTCCATCTTTGGATGTACTTTCTCATTGGCTCATCGGCTTTTGTCGACATGCTCTCAATTCCTCTAACGACGCGGGTTTTTTACACGTGGATGCGAAGTTCTTGACGAACACATCCTCGAAACTTTCCAACTGTCGATGGATCCTGGAGCGAGTTTCTTTATCCAAGATCGTGCGGCTCCACTCAAATGTACCTGGATGCTTTGCATAGCTGTTGCCCTGGTTCCTCCTGTCAGCTTCACCGTCTCCAGATAGTCGACTAGCCAATCCTCTGGATCTTGGAGGCCGTCGAACTTCTTGAAATTATCGGGTAGCTTGAATCCTGAGGGGACTCGAGTTTTTCGGACTCTCCTCGTGAAGCATGGCAAGCCGCACATATCTTCGTCGTTAAGCTCCGGAGATTGCCGATGATCCCTTCTGCTTTGTCGTGCTCTGTCGACTCTTGCTTGTGCTGCCGTATCTCTTGCTCCACTTGGTCCTTCAGGGGCTGCCGCCGTTGCTGCTGCAGGTCGTGGACTATGTTGCCTTGCTGTTCCTTCGGGAGGCGTTGAAACGAACGCTGTCCCCATAGCTCCAACTCCTGCTATCGCCATATTGTATAGTGTTTCCCTTGGATCACCTGGAGGTGGTTTAGACGCGAGGATAAAAGCTTGTGTCGCCATATACCCAGCTTTCCGGTGTCTTAGGGATAATGTTTCCTCTTGTGTCTATCGACATAAAGGACATGTCGAGGTTTTGAACCAAGTGCTCTCTTTCTGCTTCGGGTATGTGTTGTAACCTTGATCTTCCTCTGTTCCGAGCCTCCCTGTGGCTATCACCCGAAGTTCTAGATTGTTGACTCAGATCTGCCCTTCTCCTGCTGGATGCAGAAGCTGCTTCCTTTCTCCTGTTCAACTCAGCTGTCTGTTTTTCCAATTCCCTCGCAGCTCGTGCGAGCCTATATTGATATGCTTGCAATTCCTCTGGTGTGGCCGTGGTAGCCATTGGTTCTGTACCGTTCATAGCTCTCGCGGCTCTGTCCCACGCTGCTTGTGAAAGTTGAACTCTATCTCGCGGCTCTGGCCCGACGTATTTGTTGCCCAGGCCTTGTCGCAGATTGGAGGGATCGACGTATGGATTTCCCAGACTGTCGAAAGCCTCAGATGTCTCCTCTTGATCTTCAATAGCGTAAATCTGATGATACTTTGTACTCAGATCTACGTTGGGTTTGGTGACATCATCGTTGAGATTGATGAAGACCTTGCCTACTGTGATAGATTTGTCGATGAAGTCATAGCTGTCGACATTGCTTGAGCCATCGCTTATATATGAGTCCGCAGATGACTCAAACGACATGTCGTTGAAGATCTTGGCGAGTTTCTCTCTTGTTCTGGTGCTGATGTAGCGTGTCGCCGAGGTTTCTTCTTCTCCTGACTCGGTTGACGACGCATAGCTTGAAAAATCGGAATCGACCTTCGACGATCCCGACGAAATCGGAACCTCGACACGATACGATCCTTCCTTCTCGACGCGAAAGTGAAACCTTCCGAACGTCATCTCCATGGGCTCCGCCAGATACGCATATGCATCCAAACGGGAGGGTGGGTGAGGAACAAAATCGACAAGACCAGCAGCGATCTGTTTACCTCGATCCATTGTGTTGCTTGCAGTTGATGATGTCGAAGATCTTGAACGTGCCATCGAGATCAGATCCTTACGCCTCTAATTCCCACAGACGGCGCCAATTGACAAGGTATCAACTTGTCAATGCCTATGGATTGTAGGCTAGGGTTTAGTTGGAAGTAGAGGGTAAGTAGATCTCGAAGGTTTCAGCCGAAAAGTACTCGACGATTATGAAAACTAGGGTTTGTAGACAATGATTCGATTATTTCCCCGTCCCTCGACTTCCCCTTTATATAGGAGGTGGAGCCGAGGGATTCGTGCTATACAAGTTACAGAGTCCGGGACGGTTTCTAACTCATCCCGCCAGATTACAGATAACACTTCCTATTACAACTCTTGACTTTCCTTGATATATCTTGGGCTCCCGAATCTTCTTATTCTTCGGGTAGTGGGCCTTCAGTAAACCCCGGGTACTATCTTCGGCAGGCCCATTTGGGATGCCTATGTCACCAACCTCTTTTGCCAGATTCACTGCCTGACACGGGCTAGGATCTCGCCACCTTGTGGATCAGTCATGGAGGAAAAATGGCAAAAGTACCCTGCTGATCCCTAAGGACCACACTAACCTACCCAGCATCCTCAGGAGGTAACCAACCAGGTTGCTTCCGTTTCAACTATTAAGCCCAACCAGTCGAATAACCAGAAACTCAAATCTGGGTGGTGTGCTAGCGGTGTCTCCAGCACGTCATAATGGGATGCCGCCTAGCTGGATTCTTCGCTGGTGAAGCTCTGCTTCCACAGCAAGGTTGTTCTTCACCAGTCTCCAGACATGCATTGTGAACTTGTTCGGCACATCGGCTTCCGACAGCTACAGGGTCATCCATCCCTTGGTTGCACAATAAGAGGAAATTCTCATCCCTGCCTTCTGCCATTTTCTTCATCTGCATCCCCTAGTGTAAGCATACTTGGTGGGAAACCTTACATGTCTTTGGCTCAACAGATATTCTGCGACCCAATCCGCTGAACTTTCCATGCCCCATTTGCCGCATCACACTAGCTAGAAGTTAGACGATACTGAGCTCAACTGCTTATATCGTTTCTTTTTTCCCAAACACGGTCCGAAGCGTTTGTCTTGGTATATTAGAAGAAAACCACAAAGAAAGCATGTGAGTACAGCAGCGTAGCCAAGCTGCAACAAGAAAACGAAAAGAAAAGGAAGAGAAGAAAACAAGGAAGAGAAGGGGGGGAAACTATTTGTTAGCCTTTCAGGGTCAGTTCTGAACATCATCTAGAGGCCTAGCATGGAGGGGTAAAGGACGAAGGGCTTTTACCCTGGCCAGCATCCAAAGCCTAGCTTCTCAAGGATTGACAACACCAGATTTTTCCTATTGATGGTAATGTTTTTGAAGATGCCATCGTTGCGTGATTTCCATAGCCTCCAAATGGTGAGCAAGATGATCGATTTAACTCCTTTTTGTAGTGAAGGATTGGCATTGGAGGCAGCAGAGGCAAACCAGGAGCGTCTGCCCCTGGCATACACATCAACATGTTCGGTTTGGAAAGAAGGTCGTGTCATATCTGCTGCGAGAAGGAGCATTGGATTAGCAGGTGTGAGATTGATTCATTCCTGATCATAGAGCGCACATGTGTCATCATTAGACAGGTCGTGGCGCACACGTCTTTCGACTGTCCAACATCGATCAAGGTATGCTAACCAGGCGAAAACCTTGCCTTTGAGAGGGGCCCAGCATTCCCAAAGAGAGCTGTGATGAGGGAAGATTGTAGAACCTTCAAAGAGAGCGTTGTACGCAGATTTGGCAGTGTATGATCCAGATTCAGAGAGGTTCCAAGAGAGCACGTTCTCAGTGCCGGGGATAATCTCTTGGTCAGCAATAATATCGACCAGGTGCAGGAACTGGATAATCTCTTGGTCAGCAATGTCTCTGAAGCAACCAACTGTCGTTTGAAGGCACGAGGGTTTACTGCTGTGACCACCTCTGGTGCAAAATCAGCGATACTCTGCCCTGCGATCCACTTATTAGACCGGAATAGAAGCGTGGTACCGTCACTAAGAGTAGCTCTAGTTTTTATTTTTGAGCAGAAAGAGTAGCTCTAGTGGCAGCATGCACCAGGGCATTGACATGGAGACCAACTTTGAAGGGGAAATTGGCATACGGCCTTGTGCTGTCAGTATGACGTAGCCATGCCCAGCGTGCACGAAGAGCCCATCTCACTCGTTTCAGATCGAGGACACCGAGGCCACCAAGTTCAGTAGGCCGACAGACGTCCATCCAGGCTACAGTGCAGCTGCCTCTACCATCGTCACGACCCGAGAACCAAAAGAACGAGCGCTGGCACTTGACGATAGTTTCCTTGATGGGTTTTAGCATGTCAATGGTCAGCATGGTATGAATAGGTGCTGCCGCAAGCACAGATTTGACAAGGACCAGCCTGTCTCCCTTGGACATTAGCCCGGCACGCCACCCAGAAAGTTCGTCATACAGTTTGTCGATGAGGGGTTGCAAATCTTCGGCACACAATTTCCAAATGGAGAGAGGCACTCCAAGGTAGATGATTGGGAAGTCCTTGACTGGGCAGTGCAGATTCTGGGTGATGAGCTGTCGCTCTTTATCGCTGCATCGAATTGGCGTGGCAGTGCTCTTGAGGATGTTAGTATGCAGGCCTGTTGAGCAGTGATGTCGATCAGACAGTGAAATACCTGCATGACCAGGATGAACAACATCGGCGACAGTGGATCCCCTTGCCGGGCGCCACGGTGATGGAAGATCTCCTCTCCTGGCGTACAGTTAACCAAGATGCGTGTTGACGCCGTGGACAGAGGAAGGCAAACCAAGTTGATCCATAGGTGTCCAAAGCCCATGTGCGCTGCATGCCTGCATCAGCTCGATGCGGAAAGGCCAGGAGACGGTGTCAAACGCGCGAGCGATGTCCAGTTTCAGAAACGGTATTGGATCGTTTGCAGCATGAAAGGACTTGGCAAGTTGGACACTGGAAGCAGCTCATGGTGTAATCCGGGACAACTTGAAGCACCGATTTCACTAAAACTTCTGTACTGGCATTACACAGACCCTGACCTTTCAACCTTGTTTGTACTTTCTCCAGGCACAATCCCTTGTATGTTTCAAGCATCCCTGCTTCGATCTGCGCATAACATGATAGTGCATAAAGCCTCCATCTGAATCAGAAAGGTACCCTTGAGCTCAGTCTTCACATGTTCATGTTGCACATCCCTGAATAAGGTCGAGGATTTATTCAAATTCACCTTCTGTCCCGACCTCACCTAGTAACCCTAAAAAACGATTTCAGCACATTCATGCCAGTTGTGCTGGCCTCAAAAAGGCAATGTTGTCGTCGGCAGACAGAAGATTAATGATATTCAGTCCACCTGCACCCAAACTGGACAACCTGTAGCAAATGGTAGTCGCCGAGTCTGTTGGAGCAATACCTAGAAAGTCTAGTACACGTCGACACAGAATGATAATAGATAGTTTAAGGTGAGCAAGAAGGGACAATTATATTGAATATGTTTGATGTACAATACCTCCCAGGTTCTTGGGATGAGATGAGAGATACGATTGCACTCTCATGCCTTACCTTAGAACAACAAAAATATGTTTTTCTGTTAAGCACATTTGTCAACAATTTTCATGAGAACTCCTTTGACTATCTTCCAGAATGAGTTGGTCCGAAGTTGATATATCATAAATAAAATAGGAGTACTACCTCTGCTTAATACCATGCTACTTTCTGTGAGGCGGCTAATCAAGTTAACAATGTACTGCATTTTCCAGTTTAATATATATGCTGAAGTTTACTAATGAGTTTGGAAAGCTCTAGTTGGAGGGCTGTTCTGATTCAAGCATTGCGACGCATGTGTTTGATAATATACACCTCTCTGTTCATACAAATACTAATCATATGTAACCAAGATAGAAAAATGAGAAGCTGCAGTTTCCTCTTCTAAATCAAGACAAGAAAATGCCCAGTGCCAAAGCAGTGTTGATGGTTCTCTCTCCAGGTATTGATCTGAACGCAACTAAAGGTGTTGCCAATCAGAACACTGCCTCTATAGGCTCCTGCAGAATCATGAATAACTGCCTGCGTGTTTCCAAACTGCTACGCGATGGTGCACTCGGTCTGAGGTGAGCACCTGTCTGCGGTTGGCTTTGCTTTTGTCTCTTCCTTCCCTATAATCGGTCAGCACAAGTTCAGACAAATTATGTTTCTTTGCTATTTCTCCGGACAGAGCACATAGTACAAAAAGACAAGCAATATTTCATTTGCGTCTACATCCATGACATATGTTTCGTGTTGTTGGCCATTCTTCATAGGATCATAGCGTGTGCACTTGCAGGATTTGGGAGGACCAAAACAAGCTGAAGTAAGCAAAAAAAAAAAAAATTGAGTACTACAAGTGGCAACCATTTCTTAAAGAAAAAAAAAATGATGCTGGTAGACTTCCTTTTTTTGAGAGGGATGGTCGTAGACTTGATAGTTATATGTTTTAAATCATAAGTAGTGCCGAACTCTGCTGGAACCGATGTAATATCTGTTATTTATTTGCTGACTAGGGATCTCTGATATTTCTAGATGTTCAGAATTTGGCTTGTCAACCTGCCGGACCGTGTCCTCTCTGGCTCTTTGTAAATGTCAGCGCTTGTTCTAGCGCTGCTCCAACTAGGTTGGCTCCCATTCTTGAGAAAAAGCATTAGCAGTGTCATAAGTCATAACCGTACTTACGACCATTTTGACAGGAATTTACTAGTAATCGACGCCCACATTTGCATCGAGATCATGCACTGTCAATCGTGTTGGTAAATCAAAAGAAATATCATACGCTTATCAGGATCAGGCGATTGTAGTTTAGGTAACATGCGTGTCCTTGTCGCGGATGATGACCAGCGCCACATTTTTCGCAGCTCGAGAGATACGTTGCTGAATGCTGATTGATGCGATTTTAGTTTAGCTGACTGAAACACTCAGGTCCTCGGGATCTTATCATGTGATGACTGGGGTGGGTTTCATTGGACATCAAATTCAAAGTCTTTGCTACTTAGGGGCTGTTTGGTTCAGAGGGTATCCTTTAGGGGTTGAGGATATCCCCAACCACATGGTTAGGGATAGCCAATTTCTGTGTTTGGTTGGTAAAATGAGATGTGGTTAGGGATAACCAATTTCTTGTTTGGTTGGAGGGATGAGATGTGGCTAGATTGCAGTGATGACTGGGTCCCACATGCCAGGATAACAAAAAAAATCTTAGAAAGTGGTGAACCGGGTCCCACAGGTGAGGTCGGGCGGCGCACAGGCGAGTTCTTCCTTCGAGGCCGCCACCGCCGGCGCGGGGCTCGCCTGGAGCCCGCTACCGCAGAGTGCCTCCGCCGGCGCGGGACTCGCCTGGAGCCCGCCACCGCGTCCGCGCCATAGGGGCCCCGACCCCTTGCTCCACGGTCATGCACCGCCACCGCGTCCCCAATCTCGTGGCCAAGAGCCGCCGCCGCGTGGCCCGTGCTCGCCACCGCGAGTGCCTCCGCCGCGCCCCGCTAGGAGCCGAGCACCGCGTCCCCAAGCTCCACGGACATGCGCCGCCGCCGCGTCCCCAAGCTCGCGGCCAAGCGCCGCCGACGCGCGGTCCGTGCTCACCGACGACCCTCGCCCTCATGCTCTTGCGTTGTGGCGAGCACCCCGACGGGGGGGGAGGGCGGCCAAGGATCGGCGGCGGGAAGGGCTCCCCGGCCAAGCGCAGCGGCGGGCACGCCCATGGCGCGACGGCGGTGGCCAAGACGAGCGGGAAGCACGGCCATGGTGCGGCGGCAACGGCCAGCGCGGCTGCCGGGGCGGGCTTGACCGAGCTTTCGCGGGCGGGCGGGCATGGCGGCGGTGGCCTGGCCGGAGGAGCTGTGCGTGGCCGGAGGACGGGCGGCCAGGGGCAGCAGCGGGCGCCTCTGGTCTTGCGGTGCCGCGTTTCAGTTCCTTGTCGCTGCCGCCGTCCGGAGCGGTCCTGCCTCTGGTAAGCGAGCGCAGGGTGAGGCTAGCAGCGGAGCCAGAAGTGGTTGGCCACATCCAGCACTTTTTGGCGGATGGGCCGAGCCACCGTTTTGAGCCAAATTTGTGAAATCTGGTTACCCCTATCCCCTGCCACCCTCCAAACCAAACGGATGGTAGCCATTTTTTTAGTGGCTATCCCTATCCACTTGACGATAACCCCTAAACCAAACAGCCCCTAATACTTTCATTGCAGATTTTTATATGTAGTGTCGAATTGAAAACGTTCCAATTCCAAGAAATCTATTCAGTTAAAATGCCGCCGTGCTAAGTTCCAGCCTCCACGGAGGCTCCTACACATGATTTGTCAACGGGGACAATCTCAACTCAGAATATTCTGAAATTCATAGCACGCGACTTTAAAATATAAATTCATAAATAAGGCTGACAAGGGGACACAAGGTACAGTATCCGGCTAACCGAGCTACAAGGGGTCAAATCCTTACGGGCGATATGTCAACGGGGAGTCGACTAGCACATAATAAGATTTTAAAATTCATAGCACAAGCACACGATTTAAAAATGAAAAATTCATTAGAAATCGATCGAATCCATCCAAATACAATGGGATGCAGGAACTGAGGCTGACAAGGGGATGCAAGCTGGTACAATCTCCGGCTAAACCGAGCCCCCGGGCGGGGCTCGGGTAATACTGTAATAATTATTGAGATACCAGCAGCAGCAGCAATAAGCTTGTTTTCGTCATCATCAATGGTGGCCGTGGCCGTGGGCACTCCGGTGAATGGATCCTTATTAGAAGTCAACGTCCTTGAATACCTTGCGCACCTGCTCGAGCGTGACGAAGAGCACGACGGTGAAGGGCCCCTGGCGCGACACGGTGGGGATGAAGCCCTTGTAGAGCGCCATGACGCCCTCGGACCGCACCGTCTTGAGCGCGCAGTCGACAGCGCCGGCGTACGGCGGGGGCGCGCCGGGCGCCACCTTCATGTTCATCACCCTGGTCTTGACCACGTCGACCGGGTTGGACGCGGCGGCCGCCACGATGCCCGCCGCGAAGCTGGCGGCGACGTGCGTGCCGAGCCCGTCGGCGGCCGGGCCGCGGCGCGCGAGGATGGCCTCCTTGGCCTGGTCGTAGGTGGCGAGCTGCGAGGCGGTGACGATCATGGCGCGGTTCACCGTGAGCGAGGAGCCGCGCCAGAGGCTGCGCACGCCCTCGTCGCGCGCCATCCGCGCGATGGCGTCGCCGACGCTGCGGTAGTTGCGGCGGTCCGCGAGCGGGAGGCGCCCGTCCGCCTGCATCCGCACCATGGCCAGGTCGGCCGGGTTGCCCACGGCGGCGCCGACCCCGCCGGCGATTAGGCCGGCCGCGATCTTGCGGTGGAGGGGGAGCACCCCGGCGTTCTCCTGCGTCCACCGCTTCTTGAGGATGTCGTAGAGCCCCATCCGCGTGGTGGAGTAGAGCGTCTGGCGGAGGACGGTGGCCGAGATGCCCGAGAAGAGGCCGGCTGCGCCCTCCGCGCGCAGGATCTGCGCGCCGACGGAGATCGGCCCGGGTTTTGGAGTAGGTGCTGCGGCCGGGAGGGAGACGGTGTGGGTTCCCGACTGGAAGGCGAGCGCCGGGCGGAGAGCGGGGGTGGGGGTGGGGGCGGCGGCGGCGGCGGAGGCTTCGCCCTGTAGCTGCATCCGGACCTTGATGAGGTCGAGCGGGTGGGTGGAGCAGCCGGCGACGATGGAGGCGATGCCGCCCTCGACGAATCCCTTGGCGCCCATGGTGGTTGCTTGCGAGCTTCTTCTTCCTTCCCCTCAGATGTATGGACGGAATCGAGATCCCCAAAGATCCAGAAAGTGGAACCGACAAAGAAAGCTTAATACTACTATGTACTAAAAATCAAGGAAAGATGGCTGATTTGGGCGAGGAGGGCTATTCCCAGTAGGAGCTTGGGCACATGTCACTGGAAACGAGGAGGTGGGAATGGAGGGCGAAGGCTATGGAGGCGGAGTGTGGGACGCTGGGCCTCTGTGACATATGCTGCTCGTGCTTCCTGTTTCCCCGGCTGCGAGATGTGTGGGAGGAAGAGGGAGGCGCTATTTATAGGTGGGGGGCCGGACGGACGGCGGTAGGGGACGGCGGGGAAGGAAGGAGGCGAGGTGCCTTCGGGCGGCCGGAGGGTCTGTCTGGGGAAGGCTGATTCGCGGGGGGGAGGCTGACTGATGGACGAGGTGGGTGGCTGGCTTGGGCCTGACGCGGAGGGCGACGCGGTAGCCGGCCGGCTATGGACGCGTCGGTGGGTGGCCGCGCGTCCGGACCACGGCGGCGCCAGGGTTTCGCATCTGGGACGCGCATCCTGGCCGTATGTTTTTGGATGGACGGCCGGGATCGGGAATTTGGAGGTGTGGTGCTGCCTCCGGAATCTGGAAACTTGGAAAGTTGTGTTTCTGTGGGTTGCGGCGGCCACGCGCCTGGGGCAACAAGGGTTAGGGCAACGCAATAGGAATAGGATGCCTCGCTTGCCTTTACTTGTGCGGCTGGAGAGACACAGAGTACACTAGGCCGTGTTTGGTAGGTCACACGAGTCCTTCAGTCAAGCTCCGGTCAGATCCCCTGATTACCATAGATCTTGCTATCGATTTAGGCTACGTATACTATCTATTTTCATGCCTACCTTAGCTGGCATATGATGTCTCTGATTGTAGGTCCGACCTTCTTCTCCCTCGAACACGTCGACGATCATGGGCGGAACTACATGAGGACATGGGTGTACACCCATTATTTGGATGCTCCCTCCGCCCATGGCAATGATGGTATCATGGCCATGCCTTCTTCTCCCTCGAGCACGACAGTTGTGGTCTTGCAGGCGGTATTCAATGATGTCGATAAACCGGTCTAAGGGCATCTCCAGCGGCGTGACGCTTTCAAGTCACTAAAATTGACCGCTTGCGGTCGTTTGGGTTGAGGCGCGGACACAAAATTGGCCTCATGGGCTGATATGTCCTTTTTCAGTCGGTGGTAGCCCCACCAGCCCGACGCAGGTTTTGGAGGGAGACGACACCAAACGCGACGAGGGTGATGAATGGATCGTAGCGAACAAGAGGGGGGGTGAATGGCGCTACGACAAGTTTTAGTCTTTTTCAAATTTTATGCAACGGAAGGTAAAGGTGAGAACTTTAGCAATAGGGGTGATCCTACAATGAATATCGGACAAGTGCAACAAGTAAAGGAATCAACAAGATAACGAGAGTAAGGAGCGAGACAACCGGGGGTGTGAGGCGAGTCGAGGTTTGTTTCCCGCAGTTCCTTCCACAATAGGAAGTACGTCTGCGTTGAGGAGGTGCTAGTCTCACACTAGAGACTAGGCGGCCACACCACGAAGGAAGGCCTCACCTTCTTCCTCGAGAGAGCTCCACGAAGGTGCTCTCCCTCTTCCACTAAGGCACTGGTCGAGGCGGTGATTCCTTCACAAGGTTGGGACGAGCTCCACACACAAGGATGCTCCCAACACCCTATGGAGCTAGTACATCACCAAGCTAGACTCCATAGTTGCACATCTCCAATGCTCCACCATAGGAACCCATCTCCAATGTTCCACCATAGGAACCCTTCCAATGCTCCACCAAAGGAACACTCTTCTCCAATGCTCCACTAAAGGAACCCTACCACCAAGATCCACTAAGGAATAGCTAGTATTGGTGAAATCTCTCTTGGTAGAACTATAGATCGGGGTCTCCTCCACCAATCCTCAAAGTTTGGACAAGATTGGTTGGATGGGGAAGGAGATCCTCAAGGATTAAGCTCAGCAACAATGGAGGAGAGAGAGGGGGAAGAGATGAAATCGTGTTGGGGAAGAAGGGGCCCTTAAATAGGCTCCTCCAAATCCAACCGTTATGTCCAGTTCTTGCCTAAGCGGTACTACCGCTTTAGGGAAGCGGTACTACCGCTCTGAGTTCGAAATCCCCCAGATCTGGTCAAAGGACGCAGAGCGGTACTACCGCTCGAGGTACCGCAACAGGGTCCAAACCTTACTGGACTCGAAGCGGTACCAGGGCGGTACAGCCGTAACTCGTTTACGGTACCTGGGCGGTACCGTGAGCGGTACTACCGCTCCAGGTACTGCAGAGGTACCGCAACTCGTACTGTGGGTTAGTTTCGCCTCAGAACTCAGAGCGGTACCGTGGGCGGTACCTATAGGGGTAGCGGTACTACCGCTACAGGTACCGGTAGTACCGGCCTGGCTAAAACTGGTTTTCTTCCCTTTTTATCTCCAACCATGTTACCTCGCTAAACACACACAAAACCAGAAAACCTATCAACTATGCTTCAGTCTTCCGATCTTGACGTATCCAGCGAGGTCACCGTGCACTTGCAAATCTAACAATGATACTCAAGGCACACGGTGAGATTACTCAAGTGTTGTCATCAAACACACAAAACTTGGGGTGTGAATTTTGCTCTTACAATCTCCCCTTTTTTGGTGTTTGACGACAACACAAGAGTTGACAATAACATATGATATTATGATGAGATACTTAGATTTGCAAAAACTCGACGGAGCTCCCCCTACACATGTGCATATCAAGAATATGTATTTGAATACAAATACACATGATATAGAGACATCACTCCCCCTAGTTTTTACAAACCAAGCACATATGCAACATAGATAAATGACATGTTCAAGTAGCATATGCACAATATGGAGGCAACATAAGATCATGCACGGAGATTTGGGTGAAGTTATCATACCATAGCCTCGAGAATAACCAAACTCACAATAAGATGACTCCATAGGGTTGTTGATGTAACCATAAGACAAGATAAGTGATACGCGTACAGCACGCGTCCGTTGGGAACCCCAAGAGGAAGGTGTGATGCGTACAGCGGCAAGTTTCCCTCAGTAAGAAACCAAGGTTTATCGAACCAGTAGGAGCCAAGAAGCACGTTGAAGGTTGATGGCGGCGGAGTGTAGTGCGGCGCAACACCAGGGATTCCGGTGCCAACGTGGAACCTGCACAACACAACCAAATTACTTTGCCCCAACGTGACAGTGAGGTTGTCAATCTCACCGGCTTGCTGTAACAAAGGATTAGATGTATAGTGTGGATGATGATGTTTGTAGAGAACAGTAGAACAAGTATTGCAGTAGATTGTATTCGATGTAAAAGAATGGACCGGGGTCCACAGTTCACTAGTGGTGTCTCTCCCATAAGAAATAACATGTTGGGTGAACAAATTACAGTTGGAAAATTGACAAATAAAGATGGCATGACAATGCACATACATATTATGATGAGTAGTGTGAAATTCAATTGGGCATTACGACAAAGTACATAGACCGCTATCCAGCATGCATCTATGCCTAAAAAGTCCACCTTCAGTTTATCATCCGAACCCCTTCCAGTATTAAGTTGCAAACAACAGACAATTGCATTAAGTATGGTGCGTAATGTAATCAACACATACATCCTTAGACATAGCATTGATGTCTTATCCCTAGTGGCAACAGCACATCCACAACCTTAGAACTTTCTGTCACTGTCCCAGATTTAATGGAGGCATGAACCCACTATCAAGCATAAATACTCCCTCTTGGAGTTACAAGTAACGACTTGGCCAGAGCCTCTACTAATAATGGAGAGCATGCAAGATCATAAACAACACATATATGATAGATTGATAATCAACATAACATAGCATTCCATATTCATCGGATCCCAACAAACGCAACATGTAGCATTACAAATAGATGATCTTGATCATGTTAGGCAGCTCACAAGATCCGACAATGGTAGCACAATGAGGAGAAGACAACCATCTAGCTACTGCTATGGACCCATAGTCCAGGGGTGAACTACTCACGCATCAATCCGGAGGCGACCATGGCGGTGAAGAGTCCTCCGGGAGATGATTCCCCTCTCCGGCAGGGTGCCGGAGGCGATCTCCTGAATCCCCCGAGATGGGATTGGCGGTGTCTCTGGAAGATTTTCCGTATCGTGGCTCTCGGTACTGGAGTTATTATCGACGAAGGCTTATGTAGGCGGAAGGGTAGGTCAGGGGGCGATGCGAGGGGCCCACACGCTAGGGCCGCGCGGGCAGGGCCTGGGCCGCGCCGCCCTACTGTGGCGTCGCCTCGTCGCCCCACTTCGTATCTCCTCCGGTCTTCTGGAAGCTTCGTGAAAAAATAAGACCCTGGGCGTTGATTTCGTCCGATTCCGAGAATATTTCCTTACTAGGATTTCTGAAACCAAAAATAGCAGAAAACAGCAACTGGCTCTTCGACATCTTGTTAATAGGTTAGTGCCGGAAAATGCATAAATATGACATAAAATATGTATAAAACATGTAGGTATTGTCATAAAACAAGCATGGAACATAAGAAATTATCGATACGTTGGAGACGTATCAGCATCCCCAAGCTTAGTTCATACTCGTCCTCGAGTAGGTAAACGATAACAAAGATAATTTCTGAAGTGACATGCTATCATAATCTTGATCAATACTATTGTAAGCACATGTAATGAATGCAGCGATTCGAAGCAATGGTAAAGACAATGGTTAAACAATTGAATCATATAGCAAAGACTTTTCATGAATAGTACTTTCGAGACAAGCATCAATAAGTCTTGCATAAGAGTTAACTCATAAAGCAATAAATTCAAAGTAAAGGCATTGAAGCAACACAAAGGAAGATTAAGTTTCAGCGGTTGCTTTCAACTTGTAACACGTATATCTCATGGATAATTGTCAATGCAAAGTAATATGATGAATGCAAATATGCAAGCATGTAAGAATCAATGCACAGTTAACACAAGTGTTTGCTTCTAAGATGGAAGGAAGTAGGTAAACTGACTCAACATAAAAGTAAAAGAATGGCCCTTCGCAGAGGGAAGCATTGATTGCTATTTTTGTGCTAGAGCTTTTATTTTGAAAACAAGAAACAATTTTGTCAACGGTAGTAATAAAGCATATGTATTATGTATAAGATATCCTACAAGTTGCAAGCCTCATGCATAGTATACCAATAGTGCCCGCACCTTGTCCTAATTAGTTTGGATTTTCATGGATTATCATCGCAATACATATGTTTTAACCAAGTATCACAAAGGGGTACCTCTATGTCGCCTGTACAAAGGTCTAAGGAGAAAGCTCGCATTGGATTTCTCGCTTTTGATTATTCTCAACTTAGACATCCATACCGGGACAACATAGACAGATAATGGACTCCTCTTTAATGCATAAGCATTCAACAACAAATAATATTCTCATAAGAGATTGAGGATTGTTGTCCAAAACTGAAACTTCCACCATGGATCATGGCTTTAGTTAGCGGCCCAATGTTCTTCTCTAATAATATGCATGCTCAAACCGTTCAACTCATGATAAATCACCCTTACTTCAGACAAGACGAACATGCATAGCAACTCACATGATATTCAACAAAGGGTAGCTGATGGCGTCCCCAGGAATATGGTTATCGCACAACAAGCAACTTAATAAGAAATAAGATACATAAGTACATATTCAGTACCACAATAGTTTTAAGCTATTTTTCCCATGAGCTATATATTGTAAAGACAAAGAATGGAAATTTAAAGGTAGCACTCAAGCAATTTACTTGGAATGGCAGAGAAATACCATCTAGTAGGTAGGTATGGTGGACACAAATGGCATAGTTTTTGGCTCAAGGATTTGGATGTACGAGAGTAATCCCTCTCAATACAAGGCTTAGGCTAGCAAGGTTATTTGAAGCAAACACAAGTATGAACCGGTACAGCAAAACTCACATAAAAACATATTGCAAGCATTATAAGACTCTACACTGTCTTCCTTGTTGTTCAAACCCTTACTAGAAAATATCTAGACCTTAGAGAGACCAATCATGCAAACCAAATTTTAGCAAGCTCTATGTATTTCTTCACTAATAGGTGCAAAGTGTATGATGCAAGAGCTTAAACATGATCCATATGAGCACAACAATTGCCAAGTATCAAATTATTCAAGACATTATACCAATTACCACATGTAGCATTTCCCGTTTCCAACCATATAACAATTAACGAAGCAGTTTCAACCTTCACCATGAACATTAAGAATAAAGCTAAGGACATATTTGTCCATATGCAACAGCGGAGCGTGTCTCTCTCCCACACAATGAATGCTAGGATCCAACTTTATTCAAACAAAAACAAAAGCAAACAGACGCTCCAAGTAAAGCACATAAGATGTGACGGAATAAAAATATAGTTTCACTAGAGGAACCTGATAATGTTGTCGATGAAGAAGGGGATGCCTTGGGCATCCCCAAGCTTAGATGCTTGAGTCTTCTTGAAATATGCAGGGATGAACCACCGGGGCATCCCCAAGCTTAGAGGTTTCACTCTCCTTGATCATATTGTATCATCCTCCTCTCTTGATCCTTAAAAACTTCCTCCACACCAAACTCAAAACAACTCATTAGAGGGTTAGTGCATAATCAAAATTCACATGTTCAGAGGTGACATAATCATTCTTAACACTTCTGGACATTGCACAAAGCTACTGAAAGTTAATGGAATAAAGAAATCCATCAAACATAGCAAAACAGGCAATGCGAAATAAAAGGCAGAATCTGTCAAAACAGAACAGTCCGTAAAGACGAATTTTTTAGGTGCACCAGACTTGCTCAAATGAAAATGCTCAAATTGAATGAAAGTTGCGTACATATCTGAGGATTACTCACGTAAATTGGCAGATTTTTATGAGTTACCTACAGAGACTACTGCTCAAATTCGTGACAGCAAGAAATCTGTTTCTGCGCAGTAATCCAAATCTAGTATGAACCTTACTATCAAAGACTTTACTTGGCACAACAATGCAACAAAATTAAGATAAGGAGAGGTTGCTACAGTAGTAACAACTTCCAAGACTCAAATATAAAATAAAAGTGCAGAAGTAAAATCATGGGTTGTCTCCCATAAGCGCTTTTCTTTAACGCCTTTCAGCTAGGCGCAGAAAGTGTATATCAAGTGTTATCAAGAGATGAAGCATCAACAGCGGGGTTTGGAGTTTTCTCAACTATGCATTGTATCTTATCTATGTAAGTTTCAGAGGCTCCTTTTTCATTACTCTTAGGCTTGCTATTCTCATCAAACAAACTTTCAGGAATAATCCAATCATAATTCTTTTCTAGTGCCTCGCACATTCCTAAGAGCTTGCAAGGTATTGATGTTTTAATATCCCCCTAATAATTAACTTGATTAGTATACTTTTGTCTATCTTTTTCCATCTTTTCAAGGGTACTAGCAAAGTTGGTATAAGAGCCAAGCATATTATATTTAGCAAAGACTTTTCTAGCTTCTCTTGCTACCCCACCAAATTCTTTAAGAAGGGTTTCTAATACAAAATCTTTCTTCTCCCCTTCTTCCATATCACTGAGTGTAAGAAACATATGTTGAATCACGGGATTGAGGTTAACAAATCTAGCTTCTAGCGTGTGTACTAAAGAAGCAACAGCAATTTCATAAGTAGGAGCAAGTTCTACCAAGTGTCTATCTTCAAAATCTTCAACCGTACTAATATGAGTGAAAAAATCTTCTATATTATCTTTCCCAAGGATAGACCCTCGGCCTACAGGTACATCTTTAAGAATAAACTTAGGAGGAAACATGATGAAATAAACAAAAAGCAAATAAAGTAAATGCAAGTAACTAATTTTTTTTGGGTTTTTAATATGGAGAATGCAAACAAGATAATAAATAAAGTAAAACAAGTAACTAATTTTGTGTGTGTTTTGATATAGTGCAGCAAACAAAGAAGTAAATAAAAATAAAGCAAGACAAAAACAAAGTAAAGAGATTGGAAGTGGAGACTCCCCTTGCAGCGTGTCTTGATCTCCCCGGCAACGGCGCCAGAAAAATGTGCTTGATACGCTGTAAGAACAAGTCCTTTACCCCATGTGTGGTTTTGGTAGTTGATGACAATCCCTATGGACTAACGGTTGCATTGAGAATCAATCTTAGGTCAAGTCCATAGTCATGTTGGACTCAAGGTTGTAAGATGGAGAAGACGGAGTACAATGATGAAGATGGTGTCGAAGAGAGACAAAGATGGTG
Source organism: Lolium perenne (assembly GCF_019359855.2). Lineage (NCBI taxonomy): Eukaryota > Viridiplantae > Streptophyta > Magnoliopsida > Poales > Poaceae > Lolium > Lolium perenne. The sequence continues at coordinate 120,202,770 of NC_067250.2, read as the reverse complement.
TTGAAGATGAAGAGAGAAGACGGCGTAGAAGACGAAGAGAGAAGACGGCGTTGAAGATGGAGGAAGACGGTGGCATGGACAATGATGAAGAGGGTGAAGACGGAGCTTGCCGACTCGAGAAGAACACGCAAGGACTAGGTTTGTGCTCGATAGGATAGTGGGTCGTATCATCGGAGAGAGCTCAAACCTTGCATGCATTGCATCGCGTTCTCGGTTCTTCTTGGTTCTTATGCATGAAACGGTTTTCGGTTGCATCGCATATTGCACGCGACAGAGTGATGATTTTCTCGATATACCGTATTGAGAGGTTACACCTCTATGACCATGGGAAAATCATCACTCACCCTTTTCCATGATTTCATCATGTGAGAAGGTAGCCCTTGTCGCCCTCTTTCCAACAAAACTGGTTTCATGTCATTCCGATCTTCCTAGCTCAAGATATTGCGTCTTCCGTGTTGCAGAGAAAAAGAAAACGAAAATAATCTGTATTGGGCCGGGCGGTACTACCGTGGGCAGTACCGGGCTAAATACCGCACGCGCAATTTTCTTTACTGGATCCAAAGCGGTACCGGGCCGGTACCAGGCCGGTAGTACCGTAACTCGATTACGGTACCAGGCCGGTACCGGGCCCGGTAGTACCGGCCCGTTTTTTTCTCTGCACCACCTGCATCCACTTGGGCCGCCGCCAGCCCACTCCACCGCGCCGCTCGCTCGCTGCCAGCCCCCGCGCGGGACACGCGCGCACGCGCTCGACGCGGGTTGACCGCTCGCCCTCGAGCCTTGCGCCTGCTCCCGCTCGCGAGCTGCTGCCGCCGACCTGCTGCTGGCCCCACTGCGTTGCTCGCTCGCTGCAATGCCCTCTGCTCCATACCGCATGCGGCGCTGCTCTGCTCCTCTTTCTCTCTCTTTGCTGCACAGTTTCTCAGATTTGCACAAGCGGTAGTACCGCTCCACGGAGCGGTACTACCGGTTTCGGGCCGATCCAGATCTGTTTTCCGCGCAGATCGCGCGCGAGCGGTAGTACCGCTCCGACAAGCGGTAGTACCGCTTGGGGCGCGAATCTGACCGTTTTTCCAGCCCAACAGCTATATTTCTGGCTCCCCTATATATATCTCTCTCCCACCTCCGACCCAACTAACCCTGCACCTCCACTCTCTCTCCTCCATTGTTGACCTTGGGTTCTTTCTTCCTCCTCTTGATCCCCCCACTATTTGTTGCATATTTTTGGGGGAAAGGAGAGAGGAGATCTAGATCTAGAGCTTCACCAATTGAATCCTCCTCTAAGTGAGAGGATCTTGCTAGATCTAGATCTTGGAGTTTCTTGGTGTTTCTCCTCCTTTGTTCTTCCTCCCTTAGTCCCCCAATTGCTTCTTCTAGATTTTTTGGAATTTGGGAGAGAAGAACTTGGACATCCTAGTGGTGTTCTTAGCCATTGCATAAGGTGCATGGGTTGTGCTCTCTCCGGGGTTTCGATCTCGTAGGGTGTGTGTGTTCTTCCTTAGTGGATCTTGGAGATAGGGTTCCTTTAGTGGAGCATTGGAAGAGCTCCTCTTGTGGGGCATTGGACGGGTTCCTTCGTGGGGCATTGGACGGGTTCCTTCGTGGGGCATTGGATGGGTTCCTTCGTGGGGCATTGGTAGCGTTCTTTTGGTGGAGCATTGGAAGGGTTCCTTGTGTGGAGCATTGGATGAGTTCCTATAGTGGGACATTGGAGATGTGCAGCTATGGAAGCTAGCTTGGTGATGTACTAGCTCCATAGGGTGTTGGGAGCATCCTTGTGTGTGTGGAGCTCGCCCCAACCTTGTGAAGGAATCACCGCCTCGACCGGTGCCTTAGTGGAAGAGGTAGAGCACCTCCGTGGAGCTCTCTCGAGGAAGAAGGTGAGGCCTTCCTTCGTGGTGTGGCCGTCTAGTCTCTTGTGTGAGACTAGCACCTCCTCAACGCAGACGTACTTCCTGTTGTGGAAGGAACTGCGGTAAACAAACCTCGCCTCGTCTCCGCGTCCTCCGGTTATCTCGCACCTTACTCTTACTATCTTGTTGATTCTTTTACTTGTTGCACATGTCCTAGTATCATTGTAGGAACATCACCTTTTTCCAAAGCTATCACATTTACCTTCCGTTGCGCTAAAATTGGAAAAGGCTAAAACTTGCCACACCGCCTATTCACCCCCCATCTAGGCGACGTCCTCAAACATTCAATTGGTATCAGAGCTAGGGCTCTCTTATCTTGTTGGGCTTCATCGCCTAGAGAGTATGACGTCGGCTAGAGGATTAGTGCACATTTCTCCCTATACATTTGATGGCACTAATTATGATGCTTGGAAATTCTACATGCTTGATTATTTTAGGGACATGCACCCACATGTGGAGCGAATTCTTGATATGTGTTTTTCTCCTCCCAAGGATCCACAAAATCCAACTTTTGAGGAGAAGAAAAACTCTTATCTAGATGCTCAAGCTACTAAAGTCCTTTGCCGTGTTGTGAGTCATGTAGTGATTTCCTCCATTGCGCCCTTCCGGAGTGCTCATGAGGTTTGGACAAAGCTTCGAGATACATATGGTGGATCCAAGACCATTGAGGATGATCACGCTCCTTCCACTTCACCAACGTGTGGTAAGACACAAGGTAATGGTATGGTGAGTGGTGATGAACATTGCATTGTTGATGGTGAGCGCTCTCTTGATGATTCTTCATCTCTATTCCACTGCAATGTCTCATCTTTGGACTTTAACACTTGTAGCACGATAAATGATTTACATGCTAGTGTTGATAGTCCGTGCATATCTTCATCCCATGATGATATGCTTCTCTTGTCTTGTTGCCATAGTGAAAATACTTTGCTTTCCTCTAGTACTTGTGTGACTAACAATGTAGAGGAAACCGAAGATACTATGGGCCAAGACAAGATCTTGGATGGAGCTTCAAGGATTTCATTTTCTTCATCATCGCACGGTTCCTACACTTGCCTTATGGTTAAGGCTACTAAGGTATCTCCTTCCTTGGAACCCTATTTATCTAGTGATGATGAGGATGATGATATGGAAAGACTTAATGTTGCTTCCTTAAACAAGTTGAGAGAGTCAGTGTATCATGCTCTTCCTAAGAAGAAACTTGTTCGCTCTAACTTCATGAAAATCTTCAATTTTGCCATTAAGAGCACAAAACTTATTGAGAAAAAGGAAGAGCATGAGCGCGAGTATGCACACGAGATTATAAAACTTGGTAAAGCTCTTAAAGAACAAGATGCCACCAAAGAAACTCTTGAAGAGAACTTTGCTATGAGGATACTTATGAAAAGGGAATTTCATGATAGAGCTTTAGAGGTGGCACATGATTTTCAAATTAAAAATGAGAAGCTAGTTAGTGCTAATGATAGACTTCTTGAGGATTTTGAGCTTCTCAAAAGTAGCTCTAGGGCTATTGAGAGTGAGCTCATCAAACTCACCGAGTCTCTTGAGCAATTTAAAGCTCTCAACCTAATAGAGCTTGCTAAGTTGCCTTCTCCTTGTACTATGATTGATAATGCTTGTGCTACTAACTCTACCTCTTGTGAAGTTTCCATCTTGAAGGAGAATGTTGAGCTAAGGGCTCAACTTGCTTTGCTAACAAGCAATTATGAGAAATTGGAAGAGAACTATGGAAAACTTTCTAGCTCCCATGATGATCTTCTAGTCTCTCATAATTTGCTAAAGTTAGCCCATGAGGCTATCATGACAAAGGTAAAATCTTGTGTGCCTCATGTGAGTACTAGCACTACCTCTCAAAATGCTATTTTGCCATGTGCTAGTGCTTTTAGTTCACCCACTCATGCTATTGACTTATCTTGTGGTGAACTACCTTCTATGCCTTGTTCTACAATTCCTTGTGCTAGTGCTAGTAAATCACCCACCCATGCTATTGCTATATCTTGTGGTGAATTACATACCTTGCATTGTTGCTCTAACGATAAAGCTTCCACTTCCTCTAGTACTTGTGTTGTTACTAACCATGTAGGGGAAATCGAAGAGCTCGAGGCCCAAGTCACTTCTTTTAAGAAGGACTTGGTAAAGGGTCATGAGGGGAAGCAATTCCCCAATGACAAGAGTGGACTTGGATACAACTCCAACAACAAGAACAAGTCCACCTCGCACAAGCGGAAGAAGGGCCAAGGGGCATGTGAAAGACCCCGCCAAGATTGTGTGCTTCAAGTGCAAGATTGAAGGGCATCATGTTAGATTGTGCCCCTTGAAGAAGAAGCCACTTGGCGAGAAGAAACAAGGGAAGCGGCCTCAAGATGGAGTTCATGGTCTACCTCAAGGCCAAGCTCAAGGTCTACCTCAACGTGAAGAAGGGCCGCTACCCGAGAAGGATCAAGCCAAGGCTCCCGTTGCGGAGAAATCAAGTGAGAAGAAGGGGAGGAGAAGAAGATGTTACATATGCCGTGAGAAGGGCCACATCTCCTCCTGAAAGATCGAGATGTCGCCTAGAGGGGGGGGGGGGTGAATAGGCAATTACAAACTCTTGCGGATTTGTCTTGTAAGAATGCGGAATTAAACTATCGTTTAGTTTACAAGCACAAACCCTAAATATGCTAAGCTCAACTAAGTGTAACAATAGCAACTAGAGCTAAGCAAGATAGGCACAAGATATATGTAGCACAAGTGATAGCAAGATATATGTACTTCAAGCACGATGGCTATCACAAGGAAAGAGAGCTCGGGTATAGAAATAACCGAGGCACGCGGAGACGAGGATGTATTCCCGTGTTCCCTTGCTTTGCAACAAGGTACGTCACGTTTGGAGGAGTGGAGGTCCCACGAAGGATTCCCCGCGCCACGAAGGCTCACCCTATTCTCCGAACCACACCCACGAAGGATTATGGCCCTTTCCTTATGGTTAGCTTTTCCTCCGCTCCGGAGATGGCAAGCTCCACAACCACTTCACAAGCTCCACGAAGGAGAAGCCCGGGCCCCTTCACAATCTTCCACGAAGAGATCACCGGGACACCAACCAAGCCAACTAGGAGGTCACCCTCCAAGAGTAACAAGCTCACGGTCTCTCACTCGAACAAATCGTGGTGGAGAGCTCAACACTATGCAATGATGCAAAGCAAGAACACCGGAGGTGTTCAAGTCCTTCACACTCAAATCCCACCAAAGCAACGAATGCTAGGATGAGATTGGAGAGGAAGAACAAGGGGGAAAGTCAACCAAAGACTCCAAGATCTAGATCCCAAGAGATTCCCTCACTTAGAGAAGAAACGGTTTGGTGGAAGTGTAGATCTAGATCTCCTCTCTCAAATCCTCAAATATGAGCAAGAATGATTGGAGGATTCAAGGGGAAGAGCAAGTTCTTCAAATAGTAGCAATGGAGGAGAGAGAATAGGAAGAACTCGTTGCTCAAGGTGGAAGAAGGGCTATTTATAGTCTAGGGAGAAAAATAACCGTTGGGGAAAAAGAACCATTAAAAACGCAGGAAAAGCGGCCCAAAAAGGTGCCCAGCCGGCGGCCCAGCCGGTTGACCGGAGCTGTGGCCGGCCAGGCCGGTCTGGGGTCCGGCCCAGCCGGACCAGCAGCTGGGCGAGGCGCGCGCGCCGGGCGGCGGCGGTTAGGCAAGGGGCGCGCGGGTGGGCGGCCCAGCTGGGCGAGGCAGCAGCGAGCGGGCCGCATGGGCAGCGGCGGCCCGAAGCGCGCGTGCGGCCAGAGAGTAGGCCGCGGGCGGCGGCGGCCGTGTGGGCCGAGCGGCGGTGAGCGGCCCAGTGAGGCGCCCGGTCGGACCGGGAGCGCGCCGAGCGGGCCGGTCGGCCACCGGGCCTGCGACCGGTCACGGGCCCAATGGCCACTGGACACAGGCCGGATGGCACCGGTGCCAAGTCCGGTCCCGGACCGGGTGGGCCGGTTGCCGGTCCGGTCAGACCGGCCGGTCGGCTGGCCCCTCCTTTTTTTTTCTTTTATTCTTTTCTCCTTTTCCTTTTTCTTTAATAACAAATGCTCCCGAACTCCGATTCGAATGAAACCAATTTTGTTTGGAAGATAACAACGAATGCTATCTAATAGAAAGTGAAAACCCAAGAATCTGTAGGAGGGGATTTTATCATGAATATATAAAAGGTAGAACCTTATATCATGAATAACCGGTAAAATCACCCAACCTCGAAAACGCAATAGAAGATGCACGTGAACTCCGTTTTCGATGAACTTGGGCTTGTTGTAAAGCTAGCAACAAGCTCAAGAACCTCACACCGAGAAATACCAAGAAGCAATAAGAATATGCAACGCATGCAAGGATTGAGCTCCCTAAGATGATGTGATCAAGTTACCCAACCGAAAGCCCCTCTTAATAGTGCGGCTATCTATCCTATAATCCGGTCTCCCATCAACCACCTCGAGACCGGTAAAAGGAAAACCTATCAAGGTCATACCTTTGCCTTGCGCATCCCGCTTGATCTTGATGATAACACTTCACGCTCCACTCAAGCCGGAATGCATCACTTGATCAATGTTGCTTTGTGAAGACTCACAAATGCTCCCCCATACACTATGATGGGAAAGCTCCATTGATGCACATCTTCACATATCCATTATCACCAAATGGACGGCAAGCTTCAAGCATGTGATTCACTCAAGATGCTCATCTTGAACTTGCCCAACTCACTTCTTGTATCGATGATCTTGATGCCAATACACAAAGTATATCTTTATCTTCATGGCATCCATACTTGAATCCAACACATGGAGAGCAAGTAGATCCTATGGAATATTCCTTCATATAAACTCAATGAAAACATTAGTCCATAGGGGTTGTCATTGATTACCAAAACCACACATAGGGGCAATATACCCTTACAATCTCCCCCATTTTGGTAATTGATGACAACCACAATAAGAGGGTTTATATAATGAATATTAGTGACAAGTACGCAACTTATCCGAGAATAAGTTGTATACAAGAGGTTGTATTTGATATGGTCAAGTAACACAAAGCAACTAGTCCATATCAAAACCGACTCTACTCACACAACTACAACAAATGCAATGGATGTGAGTAGAACCAATATATATAGAGAAAACTCCCCCACAATGTATGCACGTGTGATGAACATGAATTCATTGCATACCTTGTCAAGATTAACCTTTGGGATAGTTTCCACTATATATATACAACCATGCAAGACATATAAATATGGAATGCATGAGAGGAAAAACACTTAAGCACAAACCAAGCTTAAGTATAAACCCATTCCCTTAAACTCTCTAAACTTCTCCCCCATTGGCATCGATTGTCAAAATGGGTGAAAAATTTAGAAGGCCAATATAATGTGAGTTCCTCCCCAAAGTGTGCACTTCTCATAATTTGAGTGGAATCAAGTGCACATATCCAATGATGAATACTTGAAGGAAGTCAAACTATATTGAGGATCAAAGATTGCAAAAAGATAACATGGTGAAATGAGCTTCAACAAGTAAAGCAAGCAATCAAAGATCCAATTGGACAAACAAAGATATCATGTAAGAGAAATATAGTGCTCTAAAAATAAGAAAGCTCCCCAAGGTTCGTGCACAAGTTATAATGTTTGCATTTGAATACAATATGCACAAACATGGAATCCTCACTCCCTATATATCAATTAGAACACAACTAAGATAAAGAGAGTATGCTTATCAAGAACAACTTTAATTCAACAATTACGAGATATGAGTGCATGAAGAAAATAAATAAACCAAGCACTCATAAATTTTCTTTACCAACCCCCAAAAAAAAAAAGTGATAAAGGATGGTCGGCAAAGATCAAGAATATCAAGGTGATGGATTAACACTCTTATGTATATAAGTTTCTAAAGTGGACAAAGTGAACCATAAAGAAACATGCACACACAAGAGGTTAACAAAATAGATAAAACAAGATATCCAAGATGAAGTCATAAAATATACCAAAGGATGTTTGCTTAAGAAGCATATATAGCCTATGGCTCCAATTTTCACTTATGGTATATATATGAATGAACTTCAACTAAGTTAAACCTCAAAAACATTACAACTAACAATAAGGGAAGTAGAGCTAGTTGTAGTGTTTTGAGAAAGGCAACAAGTATCACAAAAACGGATTTATTTCACAAATTCATCAATATTGCACACAAGAGCTCTTTGAGGAATTGATACGCAATAAATTGCTAGAGGGCATATTTGTGATAGGTGAATCATAAAATATGATATATATATATATAACCTATCATATGCATCTTCTCAAATTACTCAAATGTTCAATAAGAAGTTTTACTTTAAATGGGTTTTTCAAGAACCGCAATATTTTCGAAATAAATAATTTCATGCCAAGATACAACCTACAAGAGATTGGATGCTATATGAGAGTGCATGAATAAGATACTTGTTACCGAGATGGCAATGGCTTGATGTAGTGGATAAGAGTTCATCGATCATCCTAGCTTGACTCCAATCCTCATACGGTGACAACACCTTCCTTATAGATGAGACAAGCCTCCATTGCATCTCCAATGTACCTAAAACATCATTCAAGTATATCTTGGTCCCCAAACTCATTGGGTCCAACATGGTTAGACTAACCACAATATATAGGACACACTCCATATAAACATGTGCATATTTAGATGAAGTTTGAATTTCATGCACATCTTAGCCATTTAGGATTTGATGGAGTATATCCTACATAATGGATCGAAAGAAAGCAAGCATGCTACAAGTATAGACAAATTACATATAAGCATGCCCCAAAACTTTTAAAGATCCAAGAAAGATATACTTTGGACAAAACACCAAAGGAATTAAATAAGGCATAGAGGTGTCACAAAACAAATTTGTTGTCCAAATTATATCTAAGAAACAAATCACAAAAGATTTGTTCAACAAAGTTCAACAAATCAACTAAGAAGAAACCATTGAGCATAAAGGATGAAATAAAGCAAACATGCTCAAGGATTTATCTCATTCAAGCAAATAAATCATGTAAGAAAGAATGAGATAGCAAACTCCCCAAAAGAGCAAGGTTCAAACAAAATAAACCAAACCCTATACATTTTACACAATGGCACAATGTACCGTAAGGAAAAGGTTTGTCTTCCAAAACAAACACTTGATATGAATCAAGAGAATTTATCAAAAGATTTTTCAAAGGGACAAGGAAGACACATGGGAGCAACAAAGATTTGTTGGAAGTAAAATAAGGCAATAAGAAACAATCCAAGGTGAAGATGATCCAAACATTCAACCACATACAAGGTTATCAATTGTCAAAGACAATGAGTATATTGTAAATAATTTCCGGTGGAGTATTGACAATGTTAGAAAGGATCAACTTCACAATAAAAGGCATAGGATAAGTATATAGAATTGAGCACTATGCACGGATGAAGATTCTTGATAGCTTCAACTAGTCACACAATCACGCACGGCAATGATTAGAATAACTTGAAGCAAACGGTGTCCCAAATAAGATATAGAGATATGTATTTGAGGAAAAACCGCACCAAGAATTTCATATTCAAACAAAAGCCCACAAGGTGAGTAATAAAATATTTTTATTAGGGATGGAGCTTGTTTGAGCAAACATGCCACCTAGGAACAAGATAATTAAGAGCATCAACTCTATGTGGCATAACCTCATATGTTCACATTTTCTAGGCTTGTGATATGTACAAAACATATTACTCCCCCATAATGTGATAAAACATTTCTTCTAAATAAGAGGTAACTAGAATTCAACTAGAGATGATTAATGGATATTTAGAATTTGAATTTCTCATGAGTATGGCACACCACATAGTGACTAGATAATCTTGCAATATCAATACTAAGTGGTGGTACCCATGTACCCACATTTTATAGAAGGAGAGATGCACAAAGCATATCACTCCCCCAAAATGGGATGTTCCATTAATCACTCAAAGAGAGCCAAATAAGATATCATCAAGATGCATTAGGCTCCAAGACAATACACACGTATATGATGAGTCAAACAAACATACTTGAATACACAAGATAGGTAAGTAAGCCACAACACATACACACAAATATTTGGTACAAAACCAAACATGCAAAGGGGCAAGTAACTTACAATAAATATGATGAGTTAAAGTATAAGTTACCGCAAAGAGGAACATTGGATATAAGATATAGATGATAATCCATACGACTTGGCTTGGTCAAAATATAATATATGAAGGTCCCTTAATTCTTCATGAAGTAGTCAAGTCTCCAATGCCCTCCACATGTACCTATTGATCAAGTTTGAGATTGTTGGTCCCCAACCAAGTTGGGTCCTAAGAGGTTAGTCACAATAGGCTTGGCAACCCAAATGGTTCTTTTCTTGAAACCACTTTGAGTTCCAACAAACTTTGCAAACACATTGCCATCCTTATCCTTCCCTAGAGAATAATCATCATTAACAATTATAGGGTTAGATAAGGTACCACCTAAGCAAGAAGAAGCAAAGTGCCCCTTCTCACGGCATAAGTAGCAAGTGTTCCCCTTTCTCTTCTTTATTGATTTCTTCTCTTGGGGAACAATATCTTGATTCTTCTTGGGAAGTGGCCTATCTTCAACTTGAGGTCGAGCATGAGCTTGACCTTTACCTTGTGGCCGTTTCCCTTGTTGTTTCTCACTCAAGTGCTTCTTCTTTTTCTTCAATGGGCATGATCTAACATGATGCCCTTCAACCTTGCACTTGAAGCAAACCAACTTGGCCGGATCCTTGACTTTGTCTTGGCCCTTCTTCTTGTTGCTCTTGCTCTTGGACTTGTTCTTGTTATTGGAGTTGAATCCAAGCCCACTCTTGTCATTGGGGGATTGTTGCACACTTAGCATCTTGTCAAGTGCGGATTTCCCTTCATGACGTTTTTCCAAGTCTTTCTTCAAAGAAAGGACTTGGGCCTTGAGCTCTTTGATTTCCTCTACATGGTTAGTAGAAATACAAGTACTAGAGGAAGTAGAAGCTTCATTGTTAGAGCAACAAGGCAAAGTGAGTAATCCAACACAAGGTGTATCACTAGTTTGACTAGATGGATTACAAGGACTAGCACATGGCAATATAGCATTTGTAGTAGAGATTGTGCTAATGTCCATATGAGGCTCACAAGATGCTACCTTAGTGATACTAGCCTCATGAGCTAACTTAAGCCCATCATAGGAAATTAGAAGGTCATCATGAGAGCCCGAGAGCTTTTTATGACTTTCTTCCAACTTCCTATAATTGCTAGTTAGCAACTCAAGTTGAGCCCTTAGCTCAACATTCTCCTTTAAGGTCGATGCTTCACAAGAATTAGAGTTAGTAGCACAAGCATCATCAATAGATTTTTCATTTTCAAGCTCATAGGATTCAAATTTTTGTGTGAGCATAAAATTAGTATGCTTCTCATCTTTTAGCTCATGCTTGAGGAGAGTGAATCTCATTTCCTCATTTTCAACATGGGACTCCAACTTCACTATGGTTTCCTTATATTTATTCAAGATATCCATAGAGTGTTCGACATTAGCACGAGCTTCTTTATCACCATGAAGAGAAGCATATATCATTGCCATATTATGCACCAAGGTATTATATTCTTCATCATTATCATCATCATCACTCTCATCATTAGAGGAAGTGTTAGGAGTCAAAGTAGGAGATACCTTTGATCCATTTGCCATAAGGCACATGTGCATACCGGAGAATGAAGATGAAGATATTCTTGAATCCTCATTTGAAAACATGTCTTGATCCATATAGTGTTCGGTTTCCTCTACATTGTTAGTCAAACAACTAGAGGAAATATAAGCATTTTGATTATGGGGGCAAGACAAGGTAAGCATATCTTCATGAGATCTATGTAAGCAATTTACACATGATATGCAAGGACTATCAACACAAGCATGTAGGTCATTTTCAATGCTAGATGTGTTTAAGTCCAAAGAGGAAGCATTACAATGGGATAGAGATGAAGAATCATCACTATTGAGCACAATATCAACATTGCAATTTTCCTCACCACTCACCATATCATTACCTCGTGTCTTGCTACACGTTGGTGAAGTGAAAGAAGATGATAACTCATCACGACCGGAGGTGGAAGCAACTTGGAGCTCTTCATGATGTGAAGGGGAAGAGAGCTCCTCGGAGTCACCACCGACCAATTGAGAAGTGGATCCACCAAACATTTCCTTAAGCTTGATCCACATCTCATGAGACGATTTTCGCTTTATATATATCAAGAACCTACGAAAATCGGGTCTCAAAGAGAATAAAAGCTCATTAGATACTTGAGCTTCAAGATGTAAGTTTTTCTCATCCTCTAAAGATAGATTTTGAGAATCCATCGGAGGAGAAAAACCGACATCTAGAAATTGCTCTATATGTGGACACAAGGTCCGAAGCTTACAAAGCAAGCAATTTTGCCACAAATGATAATTTGTGCCAACAAAGATAATTGTGTCATTGTGCACTAAATTACTAGCCGACATCTTTACTCTCAAGGCGGTGAAGCCTAAAACAAGGAGAGACCTTGCTCTGATACCAATTGAAAGATCGAGATGTCGCCTAGAGGGGGGGGTGAATAGGCAATTACAAACTCTTGCGGATTTGTCTTGTAAGAATGCGGAATTAAACTATCGTTTAGTTTACAAGCACAAACCCTAAATATGCTAAGCTCAACTAAGTGTAACAATAGCAACTAGAGCTAAGCAAGATAGGCACAAGATATATGTAGCACAAGTGATAGCAAGATATATGTACTTCAAGCACGATGGCTATCACAAGGAAAGAGAGCTCGGGTATAGAAATAACCGAGGCACGCGGAGACGAGGATGTATTCCCGTGTTCCCTTGCTTTGCAACAAGGTACGTCACGTTTGGAGGAGTGGAGGTCCCACGAAGGATTCCCCGCGCCACGAAGGCTCACCCTATTCTCCGAACCACACCCACGAAGGATTATGGCCCTTTCCTTATGGTTAGCTTTTCCTCCGCTCCGGAGATGGCAAGCTCCACAACCACTTCACAAGCTCCACGAAGGAGAAGCCCGGGCCCCTTCACAATCTTCCACGAAGAGATCACCGGGACACCAACCAAGCCAACTAGGAGGTCACCCTCCAAGAGTAACAAGCTCACGGTCTCTCACTCGAACAAATCGTGGTGGAGAGCTCAACACTATGCAATGATGCAAAGCAAGAACACCGGAGGTGTTCAAGTCCTTCACACTCAAATCCCACCAAAGCAACGAATGCTAGGATGAGATTGGAGAGGAAGAACAAGGGGGAAAGTCAACCAAAGACTCCAAGATCTAGATCCCAAGAGATTCCCTCACTTAGAGAAGAAACGGTTTGGTGGAAGTGTAGATCTAGATCTCCTCTCTCAAATCCTCAAATATGAGCAAGAATGATTGGAGGATTCAAGGGGAAGAGCAAGTTCTTCAAATAGTAGCAATGAAGGAGAGAGAATAGGAAGAACTCGTTGCTCAAGGTGGAAGAAGGGCTATTTATAGTCTAGGGAGAAAAATAACCGTTGGGGAAAAAGAACCATTAAAAACGCAGGAAAAACGGCCCAAAAAGGTGCCCACTCGGCGCCCAGCCGGTTGACTGAGCTGTGGCCGGCCAGGCCGGTCTGGGAACCGGCCCAGCTGGACCAGCACTGGGCGAGGCGCGCCGCGCTGGCGGCGGTTAGGCAAGGGGCGCGGGGGTGGGCGGCCCTGGGCGAGGCAGGCAGAAGGCGAGCGGGCCGCATGGGCAGCGGCGGCCCGAGCGCGCGTGCGGCCAGAGAGTAGGCCGCGGGCGGCGGCGGCCGTGTGGGCCGAGCGGCGGTGAGCGGCCCAGTGAGGCGCCCGGTCGGACCGGGGAGCGCGCCGGGCGGGCCGGTCGGCCACCGGGCCTGCGACCGGTCACGGGCCCAATGGCCACTGGACACAGGCCGGATGGCACCGGTGCCAAGTCTGGTCCCGGACCGGGTGGGCCGGTTGCCGGTCCGGTCAGACCGGCCGGTCGGCTGGCCCCTCCTTTTCCTTTTTTTTTCTTTTATTCTTTTCTCCTTTTCCTTTTTCTTTAATAACAAATGCTCCCGAACTCCGATTCGAATGAAACCAATTTTGTTTGGAAGATAACAACGAATGCTATCTAATAGAAAGTGAAAACCCAAGAATCTGTAGGAGGGGATTTTATCATGAATATATAAAAGGTAGAACCTTATATCATGAATAACCGGTAAAATCACCCAACCTCGAAAACGCAATAGAAGATGCATGTGAACTCCGTTTTCGATGAACTTGGGCTTGTTGTAAAGCTAGCAACAAGCTCAAGAACCTCACACCGAGAAATACCAAGAAGCAATAAGAATATGCAACGCATGCAAGGATTGAGCTCCCTAAGACGATGTGATCAAGTTACCCAACCGAAAGCCCCTCTTAATAGTGCGGCTATCTATCCTATAATCCGGTCTCCCATCAACCACCTCGAGACCGGTAAAAGGAAAACCTATCAAGGTCATACCTTTGCCTTGCGCATCCCGCTTGATCTTGATGATAACACTTCACGCTCCACTCAAGCCGGAATGCATCACTTGATCAATGTTGCTTTGTGAAGACTCACAAATGCTCCCCCATACACTATGATGGGAAAGCTCCATTGATGCACATCTTCACATATCCATTATCACCAAATGGACGGCAAGCTTCAAGCATGTGATTCACTCAAGATGCTCATCTTGAACTTGCCCAACTCACTTCTTGTATCGATGATCTTGATGCCAATACACAAAGTATATCTTTATCTTCATGGCATCCATACTTGAATCCAACACATGGAGAGCAAGTAGATCCTATGGAATATTCCTTCATATAAACTCAATGAAAACATTAGTCCATAGGGGTTGTCATTGATTACCAAAACCACACATAGGGGCAATATACCCTTACACCTCCTTTTGTACAAGTGGTAACTCATCCAACCCTATCTTGATCCATGGTGCTTACTCTCTACATAAGGATAAGGTTGGCGATGTGTTTGCCAAATATGTTGGCACTCAAAGTGGTTTCGCACAAAGAACCATTTGGGTTGCCAAGCCTATTGTGACTAACTTCTTAGGACCCAACTTAGTTGGGGACCAACAAGCCAAAACTTGATCAATAGGTACAAGTGGAGGGCATGGAGGCTTGACTAGCTCATGAAGACTTAGGGGATCTTCATCATTTTCACTTCCTCAAGTCAAGTTGTATTCCTCTTATCCTTTACCCATGCACCTCCTTGCGGTAACGAGTCCTCAACTCCTTTACATTGAAAAGTTACTCGCTCCCCTTTTACATGTGCTGGTTTTGTGCCTTGCATGTGATTGTGTATGTTGTGCTTCCTACTTGCTTATCTTGTTTCTTTTTTTTTGTTGGGTGGCACACCATGTACAATTGTTCTTTGTTGAGCCTATTGCATCTTGTTCATATCTTAGTTGTTGGCTCATGTGAGAAATTAATGGACTATCCCATTTTGGGGGAATGATATGCTCCGTGCATTTCACAATCCTAAAATGTGTGACATGATGAATTAAAATCCTATAATGTCCATTAATTATCTCACTTGGTTCTTATTTACCTCTTGCACGGAAAATGTCTTTATCATATTATGGGGGAGTATTGTGCCATGTGCATTTTACAAGCCTATAAAATGTGAACATTTGAGGTTGTGTCACATAGAGTTGATATTAGAGATTATCTTGTTCCTATGTGACATGTGTGCTCAAACAAATCCCACTTTACCATTTACTTTCTTGTTGTGAAGATAATCTTGGACATACTCACAAACTACCATATGAATATTTCCTATACACCTCTTGTCCTTTGACAATTGGTAATAAATTGTGTAGTATTGTTCCGGATCATCCTCACACTTGGCTCTTGTGCTCAATTTCTTCATTTCTTGCCAAGAATTCGTCCTTGTGGGTTAGACTCCCATTTGTCTTCCTTGTTTCTTTTGGATCTCCTTATTTCACTTGAACCTTGTTGGTGTTTTGACAAACATGATTGAGCAAATCCCGCATTTGTGCATTTTGTATTCAAATGCAAAATTCTAAATGGTGCACTAATTTTGGGGGATCTCTCCTATGTTTGCTAGAACACTTCCTTGTTTCAAGTTTTTGACCTTGGAAGACAAACCTTTTCTTTTCGGTACATTTGTGCCATCATGAAAAGTGTTGAGGGTTTGGTTTATTTAGAACCCTGCTTTCTTTGGGAGTGAGTTATCTCATTTCTTATATTTGGTTTAGATTTTGAACATGAGATAAGTCCTTGAGCATACTTGTTTTGGATATCTTGCTCTATCTTTCTTGTACCTATCTTGTGTGTGCATGTTTCTTTGTGAATAAACGTCTTCGTGATGTTGTCCACTTAGAGAAACTTATACACATAAGAGATGGTGCATATCTTTTGATATCCCTCTTTGTTGGAGTCTATTCCTTCATTCTTATTTCACTCTTTAATGACTTCACAAAGAACTTGACTATGAGTGCTCATTTTATATCATTTGCATCTTCAAGCACTCATAGTTGATTTTGGCACATGCTTTGAGTGGTCTTGTGGGAGTAATGATGCCATGCTTGTGCACCTTATTCTTCAATGCAAATTGTGTATCTTGTGCACAAACTTTGGCGAGCTTCCACATATTACTTAGAGCATTGTGTTGGTTCATTGATTGCTTGCTTCATAGTGTCTCACCTTCACATCCTCTTGCAATCTTTGATCCTCAATATAGTTTGATTTCCTCCAAATATTCATCATTGAATATGTGCATTTGATTTCACTCACAATTATGAGAAGTGCACAACTTATGGAGGAACGCTCACTATATTGGCCTTCCAAACCTTTCGTCCATTTTGGCCATCGATGCCAATGGGGGAGAAGTTTGGAGGGTTTCGATGCCTTGCATGTGTTGCTTTGCATGGTTGAATATTTAGAGGATACTCCGCTAGGCTTTAATTGCCGGTATATGCAATGAAATTCAAGTTCATTCACACATGCATATATTATGGGGGAGTTTGTTCTAAATATTCAACTTGGGTTGTTCGCTAAATTCCATATATAAACCCTCTCAAAGAGATTGTCATCAATTACCAAAATGGGGGAGATTGTAAGAACAAGTCCTTTACCCCATGTGTGGTTTTGGTAATTGATGACAATCCCTATGGACTAACGGTTGCATTGAGAATCAATCTTAGGTCAAGTCCATAGTCATGTTGGACTCAAGGTTGTAAGATGGAGAAGACGGAGTACAATGATGAAGATGGTGTCGGAGAGAGACAAAGACGGTGTTGAAGATGAAGAGAGAAGACGGCGTAGAAGACGAAGAGAGAAGACGGCGTTGAAGATGGAGGAAGACGGTGGCATGGACAATGATGAAGAGGGTGAAGACGGAGCTTGCCGACTCGAGAAGAACGCGCAAGGACTAGGTTTGTGCTCGATAGGATAGTGGGTCGTATCATCGGAGAGAGCTCAAACCTTGCATGCATTGCATCGCGTTCTCGGTTCTTCTTGGTTCTTATGCATGAAACGGTTTTCGGTTGCATCGCATATTGCACGCGACAGAGTGATGATTTTCTCGATATACCGTATTGAGAGGTTACACCTCTATGACCATGGGAAAATCATCACTCACCCTTTTCCATGATTTCATCATGTGAGAAGGTAGCCCTTGTCGCCCTCTTTCCAAAAAAACTGGTTTCATGTCATTCCGATCTTCCTAGCTCAAGATATTGTGTTTTCCGTGTTGCAGAGAAAAAGAAAACGAAAATAATCTGTATTGGGCCGGGCGGTACTACCGCGGGTGGTACCGGGCTAAATACCGCACGCGCAATTTTCTTTACTGGATCCAAAGCGGTACCGGGCCGGTACCAGGCCGGTAGTACCGTAACTCGATTACGGTACCAGGCCGGTACCGGGCCCGGTAGTACCGGCCCGTTTTTTTCTCTGCACCACCTGCATCCACTTGGGCCGCCGCCAGCCCACTCCACCGCGCCGCTCGCTCGCTGCCACGCCCGCTCGCTCGCTGCCACGCCCGCTCGCTCGCTGCCAGCTCCCGCGGGACACGCGCGCACGCGCTCGACGCGGGTTGACCGCTCGCCCTCGAGCCTTGCGCATGCTCCCGCCCGCTCGCGAGCTGCTGCCGCCGACCTGCTGCTGGCCCCACTGCGCTGCTCGCTCACTGCACTGCCCTCTGCTCCATACCGCATGCGGCGCTGCTCTGCTCCTCTTTCTCTCTCTTTGCTGCACAGTTTCTCAGATTTGCACAAGCGGTAGTACCGCTCCGCGGAGCGGTACTACCGGTTTCGGGCCGATCCAGATCTGTTTTCCGCGCAGATCGCGCGCGAGCAGTAGTACCGCTCCGACAAGCGGTAGTACCGCTTGGGGCGCGAATCTGACCGTTTTTCCAGCCCAACAGCTATATTTCTGGGTCCCATATATATATCTCTCTCCCACCTCCGACCCAACTAACCCTGCACCTCCACTCTCTCTCCTCCATTGTTGACCTTGGGTTCTTTCTTCCTCCTCTTGATCCCCCCACTATTTGTTGCATATTTTTGGGGGAAAGGAGAGAGGAGATCTAGATCTAGAGCTTCACCAATTGAATCCTCCTCTAAGTGAGAGGATCTTGCTAGATCTAGATCTTGGAGTTTCTTGGTGTTTCTCCTCCTTTGTTCTTCCCCCCTTATTCCCCCAATTGCTTCTTCTAGCTTTGTTGGAATTTGGGAGAGAAGAACTTGGACATCCTAGTGGTGTTCTTAGCCATTGCATAAGGTGCGTGGGTTGTGCTCTCTCCGGGGTTTCGATCTCGTAGGGTGTATGTGTTCTTCCTTAGTGGATCTTGGTGATAGGGTTCCTTTAGTGGAGCATTGGAAGAGCTCCTCTTGTGGGGCATTGGACGGGTTCCTTCGTGGGGCATTGGACGGGTTCCTTCGTGGGGCATTGGATGGGTTCCTTCGTGGGGCATTGGTAGCGTTCTTTTGGTGGAGCATTGGAAGGGTTCCTTGTGTGGAGCATTGGATGAGTTCCTATAGTGGGACATTGGAGATGTGCAACTATGGAAGCTAGCTTGGTGATGTACTAGCTCCATAGGGTGTTGGGAGCATCCTTGTGTATGTGGAGCTCGCCCCAACCTTGTGAAGGAATCACCGCCTCGACCGGTGCCTTAGTGGAAGAGGGAGAGCACCTCCGTGGAGCTCTCTCGAGGAAGAAGGTGAGGCCTTCCTTCGTGGTGTGGCCGTCTAGTCTCTTGTGTGAGACTAGCACCTCCTCAACGCAGACGTACTTCCTGTTGTGGAAGGAACTGCGGTAAACAAACCTCGCCTCGCCTCCGCGTCCTCCGGTTATCTCGCACCTTACTCTTACTATCTCGTTGATTCTTTTACTTGTTGCACATGTCCTAGTATCATTGTAGGAACATCACCTTTGCCAAAGCTATCACATTTACCTTCCGTTGCGCTAAAATTGGAAAAGGCTAAAACTTGCCACACCGCCTATTCACCCCCCCTCTAGGCGACGTCCTCAAACATTCATACGTGTACAGCACGCGTCCGTTGGGAACCCCAAGAGGAAGGTGTGATGCGTATAGCGGCAAGGTTTCCTCAGTAAGAAACCAAGGTTTATCGAACCAGTAGGAGCCAAGAAGCACTTGAAGGTTGATGGCGGCGGAGTGTAGTGCAGCGCAACACCAGGGATTCCGGTGCCAACGTGGAACCTGCACAACACAACCAAATTACTTTGCCCCAACGTGACAGTGAGGTTGTCAATCTCACCGGCTTGCTGTAACAAAAGATTAGATGTATAGTGTGGATGATGATGTTTGCAGAGAACAGTAGAACAAGTATTGCAGTAGATTGTATTCGATGTAAAAGAATGGACCGGGGTCCATAGTTCACTAGTGGTGTCTCTCCCATAAGAAATAGCATGTTGGGTGAACAAATTACAGTTGGGAAATTGACAAATAAAGATGGCATGACAATGCACATACATATTATGATGAGTAGTGTGAAATTCAATTGGGCATTACGACAAAGTACATAGACCGCTATCCAGCATGCATCTATGCCTAAAAAGTCCACCTTCAGGTTATCATCCGAACCCCTTCCAGTATTAAGTTGCAAACAACAGACAATTGCATTAAGTATGGTGCGTAATGTAATCAACACATACATCCTTAGATATAGCATTGATGTTTTATCCCTAGTGGCAACAACACATCCACAACCTTAGAACTTTCTGTCACTGTCCCAGATTTAATGGAGGCATGAACCCACTATCGAGCATAAATACTCCCTCTTGGAGTTACAAGTAACGACTTGGCCAGAGCCTCTACTAATAACGGAGAGCATGCAAGATCATAAACAACACATAGATGATAGATTGATAATCAACATAACATAGCATTCCATATTCATCGGATCCCAACAAACGCAACATGTAGCATTACAAATAGATGATCTTGATCATGTTAGGCAGCTCACAAGATCCGACAATGATAGCACAATGAGGAGAAGACAACCATCTGGCTACTGCTATGGACCCATAGTCCAGGGGTGAACTACTCACGCATCAATCCGGAGGCGACCATGGCGGTGAAGAGTCCTCCGGGAGATGATTCCCCTCTCCGGCAGGGTGCCGGAGGCGATCTCCTGAATCCCCCGAGATGGGATTGGTGGCGGCGTCTCTGGATGGTTTTCCGTATCGTGGCTCTCGGTACTGGAGTTATTATCGATGAAGGCTTATGTAGGCGGAAGGGTAGGTCAGGGGGCGACGCGAGGGGCCCACACGCTAGGGCCGCGCGGCCAGGGCCTGGGCCGCGCCGCCCTACTGTGGCGTCGCCTCGTCGCCCCACTTCGTATCTCCTCCGGTCTTCTGGAAGCTTCGTGGAAAAATAAGACCCTGGGCGTTGATTTCGTTCGATTCCGAGAATATTTCCTTACTAGGATTTCTAAAACAAAAAACAGCAGAAAACAGCAACTGGCTCTTTGGCATCTTGTTAATAGGTTAGTGCCGGAAAATGCATAAATATGACATAAAGTATGTATAAAACATGTAGGTATTGTCATAAAACAAGCATGTAACATAAGAAATTATCGATACGTTGGAGACGTATCAATAAGCAACTAGAACCAATCGGCTACACACAACAAAGGTCCCCATCCACCTAGGAACTTCTCCCCCTTTGGCATCGGAACACCAAAAAGGAGGGTAACGAAACTAGAAGGATGGAGAAAAAGAACATACAACCAAGCTTGCAAAAATCACGAGAAAACAAGCTTGAAAGAGGTTCTCCAAAAACAAGAAAAAAGAAAGCAAAGAAGAAAGACAAAACAAGGTCACAAAGAACCGAAAAACCCCTCAAAGTGGGGGTGTTGGTGGCCGAAACCACCGTGTAAGAGTATAGTAGTGTGAGGTCGCGTAGATGTATCTAGGACTCACGGACTACAACTCAACACGAAGCTCATAAGTCACTTAGTTGACAAATAGCAAATGTTTTGGATTTCTTTATGCATTATGGGGGGAGGGATAGCTCAATGGATTTAAACCGCACTCCCCCTATGTTCATGCGTGCCTTTCATCTAGATATAACGGTTAGGAGTGGTATGTGTGCACGACGGTCAGGCAAAGTTCGATGGATCAATGATATTTAGCTCATGCCTCAACTCAATGAAACGCTTCTCATCCAAGGGCTTCGTGAAGATGTCCGCTAATTGCTCCTTGGTGCTAATATAGGATAGTACAATATCTCCGCGAGCAATGTGATCCCGGATGAAGTGGTTCCGTATCTCAATGTGCTTCATCTTGCCATGAAGAACTGGATTGTAGGCGATCTTGATTGCGCTCTCATTGTCACACAAAAGAGGCACCTTGCTATACTCGAGTCCATAATCCCGCAAGGTTTGCCTCATCCACAAGATTTGAGCACAACTACTTGCCGCGGCAATATACTCGGCTTCCGCGGTGGAGACGGAGACACAATTTTGCTTCTTCGAGGACCAACACACCAAAGATCTGCCAAGAAAGTGACACGCTCCGGAGGTAGACTTCCTATCAATCTTGTCGCCCGCCCAATCGGAGTCGGTGAAACCAATCAAAGCAAAGTCCGTGTCCCTTGGGTACCATAATCCGAAGTGTGGGGTATCAACTAAATATCGAAAGATCCTTTTGACAGCCACAAGGTGGATTTCCTTCGGACTTGCTTGAAACCGTGCACACATACCAACGCTTAGCATTATATCCGGGCGAGAGGCACAAAGGTAAAGAAGCGAACCTATCATCGAACGGTAGAGCTTGGTATCCACCGCCTTGCCGGCCTCGTCAAGAGAGAGTTGACACTTGAGTTGCATCGGAGTTCCAATCCCCTTGGCACCCTTCATATCAAAGCGCTTGAGCATGTCTTGGAGGTACTTTGCTTGATTGATGAAGGTGCCTTGTTGCATTTGCTTGATCTCGAACCCAAGAAAGTACTTGAGTTCACCCATCATTGACATCTCAAACCTATTTGTCATCAACATAGCAAACTCATCATTGAATTTTGTGTTAGTAGAGCCAAATATGATGTCATCTACATAGAGTTGGCATACGAAAAGCTCCCCATTGACCTTCTTAGTAAAAAGAGTAGGATCGATTTTCCCCACTTCGAAACCACGGTCTTCAAGCAACTCCTTGAGATGCTCACACCAAGCTCTAGGAGCTTGTTTGAGACCATATAGGGCCTTTTTGAGCTTGAAAACATGGTCCGGGAAATGGGGGTCCTCGAACCCCGGGGGTTGCTTCACATATACCTCCTCATGTAAGGGACCATTAAGAAAAGCACTCTTAACATCCATTTGTTGCAACTTAAAGCCATGATGTGAGGCAAAGGCCAAAAGGATGCGGATGGACTCAAGCCTTGCAACGGGTGCAAAGGTTTCACCAAAGTCCACGCCTTCGACTTGAGAATAGCCTTGTGCCATCAATCTTGCTTTGTTGCGGATGACCGTGCCACTTTCATCTTGCTTGTTCTTGAAGATCCACTTGGTGCCGATAACATTGCGGCAATGATCGGGTCGCTTCATGAGAGTCCATACATCATTCCTCTTGAAGTTGTTGAGTTCCTCTTGCATTGCATTCAACCAATCGGGATCTTGGAGAGCATCATTAACTTTAAGTGGTTCCTCCTTAGAGACAAAGGCGTGGTGCGCACAAAAGTTTGCAAGTTGCCTCCGAGTAGTGACTTTTCTCTCTAGATCACCAATGATATTACGCAAGGAATGAGACTTGAGACGCAAGTGTCTTGTAGTAGGGTCTTCACGGCGAGTGTCGGCTAAAGGAGATGGTTCTTGTGAGTCCTCTTGGCCTTCATCACGGTTTAGGTCCTCGCCTTGACCTCCATTGTCGTTGAAAGGGGCATCATTGTCATGAGAACCGGATGGTTCGGGGGTATTAGGAATAGTATTGTCCATAAAGATCATCCCCGAACCACTCGGATAAGAACTTGAAGCTTGACCTTGGTCACTTGATGTTGGTTGTTGTGGTAGATGAGCTTGCGGTGAAGGTTGTTCTTTAGCTTGTTGAGGAGAACTTGGACTTGATTGTTGTTGTAGATGTCGAGGTTGAACTTGCGGTTGAGGTTGAACTTGAGGTTGTTGTAGAGGTTGACTTGCATTTGTAAGATCAACGGAAGAAGCTTGGCCTTGTGGTGTAGATGGCTCCACTTGGGTGGAACTTGGTCCTTCCCCGGCACTCATAGAAGGTAGCTCTTGAGGTCGGCGAATGCCAACACCCATCCTTCCTATGGTATCCGGGGGAATTGCATCTCCTTTCTCACAAGAAGCACTTCGCTCCTCCAAAGATCTATCATCTTCATCGAATGTCACATCACAAGATTCTACAACACGCCCACTTGACTTGTTGAAGACTCTATAGGCGTGAGAATCCATAGCATAGCCAACGAAAATTCCTTCTTGAGCTCTTGAATCAAACTTGGATAGGCGCGTGTCTTTGACAAGTATGTAGCATTTGCATCCGAAGACTTTGAAGTATGACACATTTGGCTTGTTGCCGGTGAGGATCTCATATGGTGTCTTCTCAAGACCTTTGCGAAAGTAGAGGCGGTTAGTAGCATGGCATGCGGTAGAGATAGATTCCGCCCAAAAATTGTAGTTGGACTTGTATTCCGTCATCATGGTTCGAGCGGCTTCGATCAAGGTTCGATTCTTCCTTTCGGCGACCCCATTTTGTTGGGGAGTATATGGCGTGGAGTATTGGTGTTGGATTCCTTCTTCGCCGAGGAAGTCATCCAAGGTGTAGTTCTTGAACTCTGTTCCATTGTCGCTCCTTATTGCGAGGATCTCGTCGTCGTACTTGCGTTGAACTTGATTGGCAAACTCCATCATGGTCCGTTGAGTCTCACTCTTGTACTTGAAGAAGAATACCCAACAATAACGTGAATAGTCATCAACGATGACGAGGCAATACTTCTTTCCTCCAAGACTTTCATGAGATGGTGTACCAAAGAGATCAACATGTAGGCGCTCCAAGAATCTTGTGGTAGAGATGATAGTCTTGGCCTTGTGAGGAGCTCCATGCATTTTTCCTTGTACGCAAGCCCTACAAACACGATCCTTGCAAAAAGAGACATCTTCTTTTAGTCCGAGAATGTGGCCACCCTTGTGGAGACTTTGCAAAGTCCTCATGTTGACATGGGCTAGTCGGCGATGCCATAACCACCCCTTGTCACCTTTGGCGAATAGGCAAAGAGCGGAAGATGTTGTCTTTCCGGAGAAATCGACAACATACAAACCGTTCTCTACATATCCAACAAAAGCTACATTGAGTGTCTTGCTCCACAAGAGTACCACCATATGTTCATCAAAGAATGTGCATAGACCCATACGAGCAATTTGATGAACGGAAAGTAAATTGCAACCAAGGGTCTCGACAAGGAGGACATTCACAAGTGAGATGTCGGGTGTTACCACCACCTTGCCAAGACCCAATACCTTAGAGCACGTGTTGTCGCCATATGATACGGTAGAGGAGAGAAGGCTCGAGGTCGACAACAATATCCTTGCTTCCGGTCATATGACTTGTGGCTCCACTATCAACCACCCATTTAGCGCCACCGGAAGCATAGTCCTACAAGGAATCAAGTCTTGGATTTAGGTACCCATTTTTCAATGGGTCCTAGCATGTTAGTAACAAGGGGTTTGGGAACCCAAATAGTCCAATCAACATTTTACTTTTGAGGACCAATAAAGAGAGCACGAATATGTCCATAGTAATCAACAAAAAGAACATGAGAAGGGTTGTTAGAGCCGGCGAAACCCGTCGAGGCGGAGTTGGGTACTCCATCCCTTCTTGAGCTAGTATTGCTCTCTTCAAGGTTGGTCTCCATGTTCTCCTTGTTCTTCTTCTTGTTGGTCCTCTTCTTCCTCTTCCTCTTTGTCTTGGTAGCCACTCCTCCTTCATTGCCCGAGCCCTCTTTGGCTCCACCTTTAGCTTCAATGATTCCTTCCAAGTACTTGGCTTGAACTTGGAGTCTATCAACTTTGGCCGTCAAGCGATTGACTTCATCTTCATGTTCCGGGTGAGGATGGCATATATCAAACACTTGAACTTCCTTTGCCTTGTTCACCCGGAAGTTTTCCATCTAAGCTTCTTCTTGGAGAGCGTTCATCTTCATGAGCATGCGCTTGTCATTCTCCATCTTGGCAATGTCGCTTTCATGAGTGCAACATGCACGGTCCTTGCTCAGAGGAAAGTATTCCTTCAATGTTTCCTCTTGCATGGAATTGACTTCCATGAGCTTGGCTTCCCTTCTCTTCAAGGCGGCTATTTCCTCCTCATGATCACAACACGTGTCCTTTTCCTTGCTCATGCAGAGACATTCTACCAAAGACTCTTCTTGCTTGCTACTCAAACTCAATAGCTGGCCTTGTTGATCTCAAGAGTGGCAATTTCTTCTTCATGGTTGCAACATGAGGTCTTCTCTTTGAACAAGCGGTAATATTCATCCAAGGCTTCTTCTTGAAGAGCATTGACTTCCAAGAGAAGAGCATTGTGCCTCCTTAAGGAAGTAACTTGATCCACCAGCTCATCATGACAAGGATTGTGGTCTTCATCATCTTTCCCTTTGTTGGCTTCCTCAAGAGAGAGCATCTTCTTTTTGAGGTCACCAATCAACTCAAGAGCATGGTCTCGATCCTTGGTGAGTCGAGAAACAATAGCTTCGTTCTTGTCTTCAAGGACGATGACACTAGCTTCAAGAGACATGCGAAGATTTCGTTCATCATCAAGCTCCTCTTTGAGATTGGCAATCTCATTCGCCGCTTCCCTTTCCAACCTCTCTCTCTCCTCAATAAGATCTTGTGCCGCACCAAGTTGGGCTAAGAGAGCCCCAACATGAGTCTTGGTATCCCCTTTCATGTTAGTGAGAAAAGAATCCAAAGAATCCAAACCCATAATCTCACGTTTGACGGTGAGACTAGTGGCATCATCAATATATATAGCATTAGTCGAAGATGATGGTTTGGAAGGGGATTTTACCTCCATAGATACCTTTGCCATAAGGCACCGAGCATTGTTGGTGACGAGGTTCTCATTAGGAGAGTCGAAGAGGGAGATAGAGGGAGTGGAAATGGCGATGGCGGCCACTCCCTCTCCTTCCTTGTTGGAGCGCTTGTCCTCATGTTCTTCATCCTCATTGGAGGTGTACTCTTCTCGAATGATGACGGCTCTAGGCTTCTTGTTGGAGGAGACCTTGTCGTCATCGTACCTTGGGGAGAACTTGGAGGATCCTTTCGAGAGTGACTTGAACTTATCCTTGCGGATAAGCCTTCCACCATGATCTTCTCTTCTCTCAAACATACAATCCGCGACAAAATGATTCTTGTCGCCGCAATTGTAGCATGTTCTTCCTCTTTGCCACTCCCTTGGACTCTTGGAGAAGCTTCTTGGAGAATCACGTGATCTTCTTGGTCTTGTGTTTCGGGACATGTTTCCATCCCAAAATTTCTTGGCGGCGAGAGCCATGTGCTCATGATAGTTGATCTTGAGATCATCCGGTCCCCACTTAACGGGATCCTCATCACTTTCACTAGCTTCATGCACCTTCATCTTCAATGCAAGGTTGGGCTTGCGGGAGTTGTGGGCGCGAGCAACAAGATCCTTCGCATTCTTCTTGGAAATGTCCAAAGCGGTGACTTCGCTAAGGACTTCATCGGATGTCATAGCACGGAAGGAGGCATTTTGGCGGATGGCCGTCAACTTCACTTCCTCATAAGGGAGGAGAGCGTTGTAGAACTTGCGCTTGATCCAATGGTCATCCACGAACGTTGCTCCAAGATCTTGCATTTGTACGGCAAGAGCGATGAGGCGCCGATACATTTCTTTGGGGGACTCTCCTTCAATCATGACGAAGTTGTCGGCCATGTTGTTCACTTCATCAAAACGAGAGCTTTGGATGCTTGCATTTCCGAGGAAGAGCTTCTCAAGTTTATCCCATGCTTCCTTGGAGGTCTTGAGGGAGCGGATATGAGCACGGTCCTTGGGCGTGATGGCCATGTGAATCATGTTGATGGCGGTGGCGTTGAGTTGGTCATCCACCACATCTCTTCTTATCAAGCTCTTTGGATCTCGTGGTGAATAGCCCTCCTCAATGATACGCCAAAGCTCGGTAGAAGCACTGCGCACATGAGAACGCATTAAGAATTGCCAATTCTCAAAGTTGTTTGACTCAAGTAACGGTGGTGAACCATGCGACAAGATATGCGGCATAGGTATTGGAACATTTATGGTGTAATCATTTGGTGGTGGCACCGCATGATAACCCCCTAGACGTTCCGCAACCGGTGTGTCATCATCCTTCCCTTTTGTTGAAGTGCCGGTATCCCCAAGCCCTTCCTTTTGTGGATCTTTTGTCGCTTGCGCGACAAAGTCAACAAGAGGAAGGGGGTTAGCTTTTGGTGGCGGATCCTCGGCACTTGCTTTTGGTGGAGGGTTTAGTTTTTGTACAACCAACTCCATCATCATCGCCTTCATTTGGGCAATGATGGATGACTCCAATTTCTTGAGGTCATCCAACGTAGCCGTCGTGAAATTGACGGGCGATGATGGAGCGGGTGGCACAAGGGAAGGTGACCCATTCTTATCCGCCTCTTGTTCGGCCATTTCTTAGGCGGTAAAGCCCGAGCAAGAAACCTCGCTCTGATACCACTTGAATGGATCGTAGCGAACAAGAGGGGGGGGGGGGGAATGGCGCTACGGCAAGTTTTAGTCTTTTTCAATTTTTATGCAACGAAAGGTAAAGGTGAGAACTTTAGCAGTATGGGTGATCCTACAATGAATATCGAACAAGTGCAACAAGTAAAGGAATCAACAAGATAACGAGAGTAAGGAGCGAGGCAACCGGGGGTGCGAGGCGAGTCGAGGTTTGTTTCCCGCAGTTCCTTCCACAATAGGAAGTACGTCTGCATTGAGGAGGTGCTAGTCTCACACTAGAGACTAGACGGCCACACCACGAAGGAAGGCCTCACCTTCTTCCTCGAGAGAGCTCCACGAAGGTGCTCTCCCTCTTCCACTAAGGCACCGGTCGAGGCGGTGATTCCTTCACAAGGTTGGGGCGAGCTCCACACACAAGGATGCTCCCAACACCCTATGGGGCTAGTACATCACCAAGCTAGACTCCATAGCTGCACATCTCCAATGCTCCACCATAGGAACCCATTTCCAATGTTCCACCATAGGAACCCTTCCAATGCTCCACCAAAGGAACCCTTCCAATGCTCCACCAAAGGAACTCTTCTCCAATGCTCCACTAAAGGAACCCTACCACCAAGATCCACTAAGGAATAGCTAGTATTGGTGAAATCTCTCTTGGTAGAACTATAGATCGGGGTCTCCTCCACCAATCCTCAAAGTTTGGACAAGATTGGTTGGATGGGGAAGGAGGTCCTCAAGGATTAAGCTCAGCAACAATGGAGGAGAGAGAGGGGGAAGAGATGAAATCGTGTTGGGGAAGAAGGGGCCCTTAAATAGGCTCCTCCAAATCCAACCGTTATGTCCAGTTTTTGCCTAAGCGGTACTACCGCTTCAGGGAAGCGGTACTACCGCTCTGAGTTTGAAATCCCCCAGATCTGGTCAAAGGACGCAGAGCGGTACTACCGCTCGAGGTACCACAACAGGGTCCAAACCTTACTGAACTCGAAGCGGTACCAGGGCGGTACATCCGTAACTCGTTTACGGTACCTGGGCGGTACCGTGAGCGGTACTACCGCTCGTGAGCGGTACTACCGCTCCAGGTACTGCAGAGGTACCGCAACTCGTACTGTGGGTCAGTTTCGGCTCAGAACTCAGAGCGGTACCGTGGGAGGTACCTATAGGGGTAGCGGTACTACCGCTACAGGTACTGGTAGTACCGGCCTGGCTAAAACTGGTTTTCTTCCCTTTTTCTCTCCAACCATGTTACCTCGCTAAACACACACAAAACCAGAAAACCTATCAACTATGCTTCAGTCTTCCGATCTTGACGTATCCAGCGAGGTCACCGTGCACTTGCAAATCTAACAATGATACTTAAGGCACACGGTGAGATTACTCAAGTGTTGTCATCAAACACACAAAACTTGGGGTGTGAATTTTGCTCTTACAGGTGAGCTTAGGAGAAAATAGACGCGGGGTTAGAGGCGCCCAGGAAGGAAGTAGGTAAGCTATAGATCGACATCGCGACGGCGGTCCATCGGCAGGCGAGCACGCTAAAGCACAACATCGTCACGGCACCGTTTGCGAATCAACACGAGCGAGGGGGCGAGCCCGTTGAACACCACATCATTCTGGTGTTTCTAGAGATGCTAGAGGCAGAGGAGACAGAGGGTAGAAACTGAGCACGGGGCCGCCGCAGACGCAGGGTGGTCACCGGCGTTCATCACGCGGAGAGAAGCCCAAAATCATTGCGCAAACGAGGAGCCGAAATGGATGCGGCTCGTTGTCTCGAGGGGCGCCGCACAGATGGGGCGCCCGCTGTCGGCCTCGACGAGGATCCCTTTGCGGAGGAGGTTGCTCCAGCACTGGATGCGACTCTTGACGGCGAGTCATCCGAAGAACTTGACTTTTGACGGGGCTAAGCTGCGGGCTGATGAATTCATGGTGCTCGACCAGGACCCCTCCGTAGGTGCAGAGTTTGTAGAGGGCGGAGGTGCGGAGCTTGCCGCCGGTCTTGCCGCATAGCGGGAGGGTGCACATGTCGACAGAGCCATCGAGGCGGATCGGAGACAGAGTCCGCAGAAGCTCGTCGGCGCTGTCTAGGAGCCATGGTGGTTCCTCCATTTCAATAAATATTGCTTAAAAAAATAAACTATGTAAAGTTTAACCACAATTTTAATATAAATTGTTAACATTTAGTCCATTACAAAATCCATATCATTAGGTACATCATAAAATATATTTTCACATGATATCTGCTCGGTGTATATGTCCTGCAAGTGTTCCTAGATCATTAATTTGACCAATGCAGTAGAAGTATAATTGTATTACAAAACATGTATTGCTACAAACTTTAGATGCTATACTTTCTAATGGTACAATTAATCTTTGTGTTGTTCAACTTACATTATATTTGTTAAATTGACGAACCTATGCACCGGCATAGAGGTAGTCGGAATATTTTTTCTAATAGTTTGGTCTAAAATTTTAAATTATATAGTACTATTGACACTAAGATGACAGATAATGTGATTAAAAAATTGGGTAAAAAATTAATCTTTCATGTTGGTTGAAGCCGTGGTAGTTTTAACCACAACTAACAAGTCCTGTTGCTTGAAGCAATCGGACCGCCTAAACCCCCCACTGGAGCATGTAACACGCTGGTTACGTGATTTCCGTTGTATTGGATTAGTTCCCTGAATGGCTGGATGGGACGCAATTTTGTACGAGCTGTAATAGGCGTCCTGTAACACCACGGTTGTCCAGGTCTGAAAATTAACTGTGCGAATTGATGTTGCTTCTGACGTCTAAAAAGGTCATCCTCGCAGAGTCGCGACGTACACGACTAGTAGTAGGAACGAAGTGTCGCCGTTCACAGCGTAATAGACGTTCAACAAGGACAGGACACCGGTGCATCAGTCAGCGTTAATGGCAGCCTTGACCTGGCTACCACCCCCGCGCATTGTGGAGGAAGAACTGTTCTCCTAGGTTGTACGCTGACTCGTTCGTGAGATTTAGCTATGCAGTACCCGCTCGAGATCGCATCCCCGAGGCCGCGGCGTCGCCGTCGCGGGCATCGCCGACGCCACTTGCTGCCGGCGGTCGCCTTCCCTGCCATAAAACCTGACCGCTCCATTCCCTCGGCGAGCGGAAGCAGCGCCAGCCACCCACTCGGCCGACTACGGCCACTGCCGGTGCCCATCGTCCCATTAGGTTCGTGGAAGGTAGCGGGCGAGCCGGCGACGGCGAGAGGTCATCTCGGCGGGCCCGTATCCGATCCCAGGCGTCAGGTCGCCGCGTCCGTCCGACCCCACCTAAGACGGGCGGCGAGCGTGTCCCGACGGCTGATCGGAAAAGTCCAGGCGACCGGAGCTGTCGACCCGTGATCATATGCCTCTGACGGGCGCTTCGGTCGCCCGTCGCGGCGCGTGGACTCTTCGCCTCTTCGGTGCTGCTACCTTCGTTCTGAAAATAATAATAAGGCGTGTATTTTTTTGGTCAAAAGTCAAATTATATTAAGCTTGACTGAACCTTTACATAAAGATGATAATCTTTACAATAGTGAATAAATACACTATCGAAATACATCTATCTTATGGTGGATCTATTGAAATAGATTTGGTATTGTAGATGTTCACATATTTTTGTATGTATGTTTGGTCAAACTTAAGCAATGTTAACTTTTGACTACCAGATGCGTGCGTTGTGGTGTTGGTCTAACAGTTCCAGAGAAGCCGGCGAGGTCGCAGCTCGTACATGCCGGACTGTGCATGGAACGTTAGAGCATCTCTACCAACACTATATTTTTAAAATTGCAAAATCCTATTCGAGATGTACCATAATCTTGTTCTTTAGCTTAAAATGCGCAGATCAGAGCTTGTAAAAATAGACTACAAAACAACATATTCTAGAATATTCCACTAAATGGCCTATGCGTGTAGGCGCTATAACCATGCATGGCGCTGCCCCGACCTCCGGCCAGTGCCGCCCTGCAGGGACGGAGCCAGCAGGGGGCAGGCTAGGACCATGGCCCCCTCATGGTTGAAAAAATTATGAAAAGCCCTAGTTAATATGTAGAATTCAGCTAAATTTAACTATATGGCCCCTCCAATAAATTTTACTTGCAATTTGTCCCCCTTGTGTTACATTCCTGGCTCCGTCCGACCGTCCCTGGCCTGCTCCACCCAGCCCTGCCGACGAGGATGACTACCGGTGTGCCAGCGCCCCTTCATATTCACGTACAATTTTGGCTGGATTTTTGTTAACTTGGACGTATTTTGGCTAGATTTCAGCGACTCATGCGTCAGTCTAGTGATGGTTGGTGCTAAAACTTCCTTCGCGTCACGCTGGATAGGCGATACAATTTACGTCCGATTCTGCCACGAAATCTGTGTATTTGCGATTTAGGACGCTGTGTTCGCTGAGCTCTTATTTGCAGTTCGTGCAGTTATGCGCTATCAGATCTGTTCTATATTTTCGTCTAAAATCGTAAAACTGCAATTATTTTACAAATTGCGAGGGATCTGCTATAAATGATGTTAGCTCTAGCATTTTCAAAGTCGGCCACGATTTGTTATTCCAATCAATAGCTCGATTTTGGAGTAGTGTGGCAGTTGCGACTACTTTTCTTGAACCAATCAAGCGGACCTTGCTGAGTGTTCTCCAGGGATCGCGACACCAAATAGAAGAATGGGACTGATGACGCGGTGCCTTTTTAGGTACTAATTAACTTCCAAGGGTAGTGGAGAACGATAAAGACAACAAGCAGCAAGTCAGCAACACAGCATAATGCACCTGCCACGTAGGAAATGATGGTGCTCTCCTTTTCTTTTCTATTCTATTTCTCCCTCGTGGAAAACGCTCTTAAAGTGTGAGGTACAAACCCGAGAGCATTTGTCCTGTGGTTGTTTAGGGCAACTCTAGCGGCACGATTCAAACCGGCGACCCATTTGATCCGATTCTCTCTGTTTAAGTCGGTCCGCGGGTAGATTTGTGATCGTGGTCCGGCCTGCGAGGCCAGTGCATCCAACGACGCAAACCATTGTGTCCACGTTGGCCTTTTTTTGGCTCGTTGGCCAATGCAATTAAAAAATTAAAAGCACGGTATAAATTGAGATTTCCATTCAAATTTTATTATATGTTACAACTTTGAATGAAAAACAACTGAATTTGAACTACAAAATACCCTAGTCGCCATCGGCCAGCGGGTGCAACGGTCCAGTGCTAATCCCCTGCTTCCGAGAATTACCGTAGTACAATTCGATAAGTATTTGAGTGTCGAACCCATGATAACCTTCTCGGGACAAATGCATTTTGGTTTGGCGAAATGATATATCCTAAAATATGTTTGACACAATTGGCTATAACCTTGGAAATGAGTTTGTACACCACGTTGCATAGGCTAATAGGGCGAAGATCCTTAATATGATCAGGGTTGTGAACCTTTGGAATAAGCACTTGGTATGTAACTCTTGGAGTAACGGCTTCCAGAACTCACCAGAATCTACCAAGGGGGTAAACAGGGATGAAAAATAATTAGTAATAAGGGCCTTCAAGCCCTACTCCGCCTCCGCAATCACGACATCCCCCCTTAAGTTTTTGATCTAAATTTTCTTCTTTCTTTCTTTCTGATGCAAAGGCATGGAAATTGATGTAGTCACACCTAAATGGGTCCCTCATATTGGCATACCTCGTAACGCCCAAGCAAAGGCCCATAAAGATCTAATCGGAGAATCAAGAGTTGGGTCCCACGAAGCATTTGTTGGCCCGTCGACTCAACGTGTACAGCAAGGACAAAGGTCAAAAAGGAAGGCTTGAACCATTGTAACCTATCTGGACTCGGTAACCTGAGACCTGGCTTCATCTATAAAAGCCAGGAGGGGCCGCTAGGTGAGGGAAAGACAATAGAGGCGCACATCAAACCCTAGGTACGCTAGATCATCACCTTTTTTGGCTCTACGGTGACTCCCTATAATCATCATCGTAATACAGGAAGACAAGCATCACGTAGGGTTTCTCCATGGGAGGCCTGAAGCTGGGTAAAACCTTGTTTGTGCCCTGTGTGTTGTGCTTGTAGGCCGAAGAAACCACCATTACACTTCTTCCCCAAAACTCAATTCAATCGCGTATGGGCATTGTCGTGGTCACCCCACGTCAATTGGCTCAGTATGTGGGAAGTCCGCGTGCTGGATCTATGGTTTCCGCGGATTTTACTTCAAAAATCTCCATCACGTCAGTTCAGGAGGAACCGGTCTACGGATCCGTGGCCTTCCGACCACACCCGTAGGTCGTGCGATCGTCTTCACCTCCTTCAGTGAAGGAGATGAGATGACTTTCGGGAGCTTCCGCTTCCTATTCAACAGAGGGTTCCGCCCTCTTCATAGATCGAATATGTTCAAGTACAACAAAGTCTATGATGCAATCGTCTACCACGGTGTCCACGATGACATCCTCCGTCGGCTCCTACAATGAGCTAGAGGCAACTCAAATCTCGTACTCGACATCGACATCGACATCGACCCTTGCCCAACAACAATCTATTGCTTCAACTATGACACTCATCATGTTGCGAATCAGGACAATGTCACAACAAGAAACGAAGACAACCTCTCCATCCGCGACTGTAGTGATTGCCGAGACACACGCCCAACATACTTCCAGTGCGCAGTAGTCATCAATGGGCCTGGAACCCTGCCGCAGCAGCTGCCAACGCGGCCGCCAAAACTCCTACCGATGGAAACACCAACGATGGACCCTCTGCGTGACCGGCCGTGCAGT
The DNA here is from genome assembly GCF_019359855.2 of Lolium perenne. Taxonomy (NCBI): domain Eukaryota; kingdom Viridiplantae; phylum Streptophyta; class Magnoliopsida; order Poales; family Poaceae; genus Lolium; species Lolium perenne. Next base: position 120,167,834 of record NC_067250.2, on the reverse strand, counting down.
AGCCCGCCTCGACCTGGAAAAGGGCCAATGAAGCTTTTAAGGGTGCGAAATCCCTTACAGGGGAAGAGACCTGGGAAGAGATGCAGGATTAGCATTGTCTCTTGGGTGAATGACAAAAGAAGATGATCGATGCGCACAAAAATCTAGAAGATGAGAAGAGAAGAATAGAAGATGAGAAGAACAAGATGGAAGAGGAATTGAAGAGGCTCGATGAGCGCAAGAAGGCAGGAGACGCATCAAGTGAGAGACGTGCCGCACTTTCCACCCTTCATTCCTCACGGTCTGTTACTAGTAGAGGTGAAGCGCATAAACAAACCTCTCGGTTGCCCCGTTTCAATGAAGAAGACCAACGATCAATGTAAAAAAATCTCACCTCGGTTTTCACGGAAAATTCACTAGGCGTCCCGGTAGCTAAACACACCTCAAGGGGGCATGATTGCAGCCACTACATACTTGCTTTCTACTCAACCTCCAGCAAACGATCCCCAAGCGGGTGCCCATCGCGCAAGTCTTCATGGACTGCAGATGGTAGGAGCTAGACTCCTTCTAGACGAGAAGCACATCACCGAGAAGGAAACAACACGTCCATCCGCCTCCGAGGGTAAATCGGTCGCCACACAACCGTCACAGCCCACCGTGAGATTCACCAGAGTGAAGGCAACAAGATTATGATGCATGCGATGACATCACACATAATAAGGTCAACAAAACCAGGGAGAATTGCGCTAACCGTGATTTTAGTGAATCTTACGATGACGAGAAGAAGTGTGGTGCAAGCTGTTTTAGCAGTCACATTCATCGACACTCGATGCCTAAAGGTTTTAAGCTACCTTTCGACCATCGCAAGTATGACGAAGGGGAGGAGCCTAAAACATGATTGAACGTTCACCTGATCGCGGTGCGATGCAGCGGAGGTACAAAGACCACTGCCAAGCAATCACTGCAACTACATCTGAGAGGCTCCACACGCGCTTGGCTCGAGAACCTCTCTGCATGATCAGTTCATGCCTGGGACGATTTGAAGCACACCTTTACCCGTAAATTCCAAGCTACTTATCACCTGGCATCTATCGAAGAGCTGAGAGCCAACACTCAAAGGCACAACGAGCTCATATGCTCATACATCGAACGGTGGACCAAGCTAAAGAACTCGGCAGAAGACATTTTTTTTTGCGGGGAGAAGACATTTCAGAAGAAAGAGCAATCGACATCTTCAACGAAGTGCGTGAGAAGGAACTTAGAGAGGAGCTTGGGCACAAAAGGTCAAATATTAATGATTAGCAATAAATGTCGTGTAGTGATTTTTATGTCGTATATTACGCATTGATCATGAGAGTTTATATGAAATGAGAAAGTCGCTTAATCTTCTTCCTTCAGTACAACTTCAAATAACTAGTACGAGGGTTGAATTGCCCAACCGTTTGACACGGACTAAAACCCAGGTGCCATATACTAGAGCTATGATAAGCGACTTTCAAATACAGATTGTTCTCGCCCCACAACTACACGCGCTTGCACGTATACATGGCACTGAAGTAACTTATACAAACAGATAAGGCTCATGAGCTGAAACTGGAGGCAGTCATGCTTGGCTTTTGGAGTTTTGGCCCATATTAACACCTCCATGTCTTTAGGCGAGCTAAAAGGACGCGTACGAATCCATATACTCGTTGTGCGATTTATTTTTCAGGTCTGAACGGTTCGCCGAACGGCTGAACATGATGGGAGTTAAACCATTTGTATACTGCTCCACTAAAATTCATCGAACCAACTGGATCAGCAGTTCATCAGTGCACGGATCGACACGTTGCTTATGTGCCTAAACAACAGGAGCTCGTCTAATTGTTTTCGCACGGAACTTTGCCGAACATGCCACGCACATGGGATTGCGCGATCAGCTGACCAACCATCCCTATAAATTTTCAGATTTTCAGAATCAATTACTCTACGTTTTCACCTGATACATCCCCAAGCTAGCACCGTTCTGTTCTCACTTACGTTGATCAAACATGTAGTAATGCCCAGTAGCACGCGAGATTGGGAAGCCATTGTTCTACGAGTTCGCATCATCGCATGTGGCGTCCTGTGAGTCACAGGCTGTGACTCCACGGTTTTACTAAACGCGATGCCATTTCCTTGTCCGAATATTACTACACTAGTGCAGTAGAATTTACCAAATTGTCAATTGATGTTACTTTCGACATGATCATCCTCCCAAAGGCGCGGCGTGCACGACTAGTAGTAGCTAACAACGAAGTGTCACGAGTCTTGCACCATAAACAGTTTCAGTCAGTGTTAATGAGAACCTTGACCTGGCTACGAAGGCCTGGGCGGAGTAGAACTTTCTCCTAGGTTGTGGGCTGGCTGACTCGTTCATACCGCTCCTGCCTGATTTCCTTGTCCAACAGTTGCAGAGAAGCCGGCGGCGAGGTCGCGGCTGGTGCGGGCCGGACTGTAGCACCCACCCAGTGCATTGCCCGGTAGCTTTAGCATTTTCAAAGTTGGTCGCGCTTTCTTAGTCCAATCTTAGCTTGATTTTCTTTGGAGTAGTGTGACAGTGCGGCTACTTTTATAACCAACTAAGCGGAGCTGCTGAGTGTCCTTCACTCGCCTAATAAAAGAATAGGAGTGCTGACACGTTGCCTTTGTAGGTAACTAACCCGAGCTCCAAGGGTAGTGGAGAACGATGAAGAACACGAGCAGAGCAATGGAGCATGCACTTGCCGCGTAGGAAAGGACTAAGCTATCCTTTTCTTTTCTAGAACATGTTTTCAAATACTCCTTTGATTCCACTAAAAATATCTCAACTTTGTAAAAATTTAGATGTATCTGTAGACAGAGTGTCCAACCTGAAAATGTTAAGCCCATGCCTGGTGAGGACCACATTGCTCCAACATGAGATAAAAGGATCATCAAAACTGGTCCAAGCCAGAGGGTCCAAGTGTGTCAGCCCAAGCCATTCTTTAGCCATGTTCCAAATATGGTCAGAGTAGCGGCAACGAAAGAGGAGGTGGCACGCCGTTTCATTCTCGCGTTGACAAAGGGGGCAAGTTCTTCCATTCGGCCAACCCCTTTTCTCTAGACGGCGCGCCATCCAAACCCGATTTTGATAATTATCCAAGAGAAGAGTTTGCACTGGGGAGTGGCCCAATTTAATCAAACTAGAGAGTCCATATAGGCGAGCAGATTGATCCCCAGAGTATTCCCCAGAGTTGGTGAGCTTCCAAAGAATAAAGTCTGGTGCACATCAGCCAAATGAAGTTGCGAGGTGAACGTCCAAAGGTTCGTAAATTCTCAAGGATGGTGCAAAGAGAGACCATTGGATGTATCAATTTGGCGGCCCAAGCATCATCGGCGGTGTGGCCTTGCGGATGGTCCAATTCTTTTTCTTGGACATGGCGTATATGGAAGAAGCAATGACTTTCGGGCTAAGCCCACCCGCCCAAGGAGCACCCTAAAATGAAGCTTTGTTTCCATCTCCGATGGTAACTTTATTCAAGGAGTAGAAGAGTTCCATATACTGTTTGTTGCAGGACTTATCCATGCCAACCCAAGGTCTCTCCAACGCATTCCAAGCAAGCCACGACCATCTTAGACGAGCGGCTCTTCCAAATTTGTCCATGTTTGTAATTTCGAGACCTCCAAGATAAGTAAGCTTGCAAACCATCGTCCAATTGACTTCGCATTTTCCTCTGGTTACTGTTTTGTTGCCTTCCCAAAAGAAGACTCTACCGATTTTTTAGGATAGCTTGTAGAGGTTCCACCGGAACATCAAGAGCGGTGAGAGGGTAAATGTCTTGGGAAGTTAGCACCGATTTGACAAGCGCCTTCCTACCCGCCATGTTAAAATACCGCCCATTCCATGGGGCAAGCCGTTTCATTCCTTTATTTTTGAGGTATTGGAAGTGGGATCTTTTTAGTCTTCTCACCGCAAGAGGGATGCCAATGTACTTCATTGGGAATGTCGTAGCAAAAACGGAAGGTCTTGGAGAACATTCTCAAGGCCAATCTCACTGCAACGAATAGACGCCACCTTTCTATTTGCAAAGTTTGTCACAAGGCCCGTGGCATTACCAAAAGTTGTTGACATTTGAGAAAGTGTGGAGATGTTCTCCCGGAGCAGGCCATGAAAACGGCCGCATCATCGGCGTAGAGGGAAGTCCTAAAAAGAGCCCCTTTGACAGCTGGTCAGTTGCAAATTGAAGGATACGTTGCAAGAAATCAATGATGATATCAAAGAGGAGGGGAAGAGAACGGGTTTTCTTGCTGTAGTCACTGACTGTGCTTTATTGGGTCTCGCGGGATACCATCAAAAAGCACTCTTGACGTAGCGGTGGATAAGAGGGCCGTGATCCAGTTCCGAGACCGAGGAGGAAACCCGAGTTGTTGAAGAATATCTAAGATGTAGTCCCAACGAATGAAATCAGGGATGCTTTTGCCATGGATTTTTCATCTTTCAATCTTGGACTGAAAAAAGCACGATGGACTAGTCTATACTCTATAGTTCCGTGTATACGGAGTCAGCACCCCTGTTCACATGGCCACTACACGGTTTGAAATCTGGATTAGAGTGCCTTCTAGATTTTCACACTAACAAGAGGGACGATTGCCCTTGGCCATATATAGCCCCCCGCTGCACGTTTCAACTTTTGCCACAGAATTGGCACGTTCCACCGAGGAATGTAAAAAAAAAGTTTTGATTATACACGTTGCCGGATCTACGCACGTACTCCTATTACTACTATACAATGTTGCTGATTCGTAGATCGTCGAGGCGAACGGTTGTGTCTCTGTCTGGACTTCTCTTGATGTTGATGCGTAGTACTCCGTAGTAGGTTTCTCATTCCCATGTTAAGTTTAACATTTTCGGAGTCGCAGATAAGCGACTTTCGGACAGAGACGCACATCACCCTTGCCCGATCGCTACACGCGCGCGCACGTATAGCTTATAGAAGCAGATAAGGTTTCTCATGAGCTGAAACTGGAAGCAGTCACGCTTGGCTTTTGGCCGTCCATGCCTTTAGGTGAACCAAAAGGACGGATACGAATTAGCATGATGGAAGTTGAATCATTTATACTGTACTACTCCTCCGTCAAAGCCTCAAAGGTCGTCGAACCAACACCAACTCAGCAGTCCTGATCAGTGATCGCAAATCAGTGACCGTACGCGTTGCCCATCGACACGTTGCTTATGTGCCTAAATAACGGGAGCTTAACAGTAGTATAATCGTTTTTACAGTTTTGAACAACATGCCACGCACATGGGATTATGCGATTAAGTGACCTCAGTTATGTTGGTCAACTTGTAAGAGCGGCTCAATCAGATCCTTAAAAATGCCCTCTTTCTATGAGAACATCTTTTGTTTTATCATGGCCTACGTTTTCTATATTACTTTATATTTTAACATAAATCCACGATGGTGTAGTAGCAGTAATCTCTCCGTGTATTAAAAGATATTGAAGATTTGTCTAAATTCAGATGTATTTATATACTACATCTGTCTATAAGAGGTGTGCAAATTTATCTAAATTTAAATATATCTAGACACCATCATTAGTTTATAGACACATACAAATTTAGACAAATCTCCGACCTTTTTTTACGGAGAAAGTAAAAAATGTCTAGATATATGTAAATTTAGACAAAATGCGACATATTTTCATTTACAGAGGTAGTACTATATAATAATATATTCCCTCTATTACATAATTCTTGTCGCGATTTCAGTTCAGATTTAAATTAAAACCATGGTTGTTAGTTTTTTTGCGGGAAAAACACGGATAGTTTTTATTTATTTATTCATTCCGGTACAATAGACCAAGTATTTCATTCCATGGGTACTGAATCCTTCTTGATCCAGTAGGCCCAGCACATTCTCATTCTTTTTAACCTTGGATTGTTCACCCTCCTTTCAGCCCACCCATTCTCTTTTTCTACTTGGGCTAGAACAAGAGACACGAAATAAGCAACCACCGCTCAGGTGGGCTGGCAGCCTCAATATGCCTACGTATTTGTTTTCTCATTATCTCATAAATAAAATCTCAAAAGGGAAATAACACGTCCATAAATCATTTCTACCTAGAAATGTAGGACGTGTCCTAAATGAAAAATGAGGCCCTATATTTAAGAACAAGAATGTTACAGTCATGTATATATGTATTCCGGTCTCTCTACTTAGTTCCCTGTCCAACTTTGCCATTTGCTAAGTTTTCATTTTCTTTGTAGAAATTATTCTCGCAAACATCGACACGAATCCTTAGACTGAGATCCATACATGAGGAGGACCAACTAAGAACTTACATGTGAACAATGAGATTCATACATGAGTGAGGTTGACTAAAAGCTTACATGTGGAAACATGAGATCCAAAAATATGTGGGATCATTGAGAGGTGATCGGAAAAGCATCATCTAAAATAGGTTAACATTAAATAAATCCACGAGGAATAGAATAGTGACAATAAAGTTGATATATCTCATCCACCATGCAACAAGAATTAAGACTCACCATCCTTCCTTTCTGACATATACCAACATAACCAAGAACCCTCTCCGCTTCTTCCCTTTCGCCCTCCTTCCTTCCCGACAACATGACTATAGTATGCAAGAACTCTCTTTGGTTCTTCCATTTCTTTTTTGCTTCACACCCATGATACGCGTAAAGCACACACCCGTTGGGAACCCCAAGTGGAAGGTGTGATGCGTACAGCAGCAAGTTTCCCTCAGTAAGAAACCAAGGTTTATGGAACCAGTAGGATTCAAGGAACACGTGAAGGTTGTTGGTGACGGAGTGTAGTGCGGCACAACACCAGGGATTCCGGCGCCAACGTGGAACCTGCACAACACAATCAAAATACTTTGCCCCAACGTAACAGTGAGGTTGTCAATCTCACCGGCTTGCTGTAAACAAAGGATTAAATGTATATTGTGGAAGATGATGTTTGTTTGCGAAGAACAGTAAAGAACAATATTTGCAGTAGATTGTATTCAGATGTAAAAGAATGGACCGGGGTCCACAGTTCACTAGTGGTGTCTCTCCAATAAGAAATAGCATGTTGGGTGAACAAATTACAGTTGGGCAATTGACAAATAGAGAGGGCATAACAATGCACATACATATCATGATGACTACTATGAGATTTAATAAGGGCATTACGATAAAGTACATAGACCGCTATCCAGCATGCATCTATGCCTAAAAAGTCCACCTTCGGGTTAGCATCCGCACCCTTCCAGTATTAAGTTGCAAGCAACAGACAATTGCATTAAGTATGGTGCGTAATGTAATCAATACAAATATCCTTAGACAAAGCATTGATGTTTTATCCCTAGTGGCAACAGCACATCCACAACCTTAGAACTTTCTGTCACTGTCCCAGATTCAATGGAGGCATGAACCAACTATCGAGCATAAATACTCCCTCTTGGAGTTACAAGTATCAACTTGGCCAGAGCCTCTACTAGCAACGGAGAGCATGCAAGAACATAAACAACACATATATGATAGATTGATAATCAACTTGACATAGTATTCCATATTCATCGGATCCCAACAAACACAACATGTAGCATTACAAATAGATGATCTTGATCATGATAGGCAGCTCACAAGATCTAACATGATAGCACAATGAGGAGAAGACAACCATCTAGCTACTGCTATGGACCCATAGTCCAAGGATGAACTACTCACACATTAGTCCGGAGGCGATCATGGTGGTGAAGAGTCCTCCGGGAGATGATTCCCGTCTCCGGCAGGGTGCCGGAGGCGATCTCCTGAATCCCCCGAGATGGGATTGGTGGCGGCTGCGTCTCTGGAACTATTTCCGTATCGTGGTTCTCGGTAATAGGGTTTTCGCGACGGAGGGAATAAATAGGCGGAAGGGCAGCGTCGGTGGAGGCACGAGGGCCCCACACCATAGGGCGGCGCGGGCCCCACCCAGGTCGCGCGGCCCTGTGGTCTGGGCGCCTCGTCGCCCCACTTCGTATCCCCTTCGGTCTTCTGGAAGCTCCGTGGAAATATAAGACCCTGGGCGTTGATTTCGTCCAATTCCGAGAATATTTCCTTTGTAAAATTTCTGAAACCAAAAACAGCAGAAAACAGCAACTGGCTCTTCGACATCTCGTCAATAGGTTAGTGCCGGAAAATGCATAATAATGACATAAAGTGTGTATAAAACATGTGAGTATCATCATAAAAGTAGCATGGAACATAAGAAATTATAGATACGTTTGAGACGTATCAAGCATCCCCAAGCTTAGTTCCTACTCGCCCTCGAGTAGGTAAACGATAACAAAGATAATTTCTGAAGTGACATGCTATCATAATCTTGATCAATACTATTGTAAAGCATATGAGATGAATGAAGTGATTCGAAGCAATGGTAAAGACAATGATTAAAACAACTGAATCATATAACAAAGACTTTTCATGAATAGTACTTTCAAGACAAGCATCAATAAGACTTGCATAGGAGTTAACTCATAAAGCAATAGATTCTTAGTAGAATGCTTTGAAGCAACACAAAGGAAGATATAAGTTTCAGCGGTTGCTTTCAACTTCAACATGTATATCTCATGGATAATTGTCAACACAAAGTAATATGATGAATGCAAATAAGCAAATATGTAGGAATCAATGCACACAGTTGACACAAGCGTTTGCTTCTAAGATAGAAAGAAGTAGGTAAACAGACTCAACATAAAGTAGAAGAAAGGCCCTTCGCAGAGGGAAGTATGGATTACTATTTTTTGTGCTAGAGCTCTTATTTTGAAAACATAGAAACAATTTTGTCAATGGTAGTAATAAATCATATGTGTTATGCATAAGACATCCTATAAGTTGCAAGCCTCATGCATAGAATACCAATAGTGCTCGCACCTTGTCCTAATTAGCTTGGATTTACATGGATTATCATTGCATAACATATGTTTCAACCAAGTGTCACAAAGGGGTACCTCTATGCCGCCTGTACAAAGGTCTAAGGAGAAAGTTCGCATTGGATTTCTCGCTTTTGATTATTCTCAACTTAGACATCCATACCGGGACAACATAGAATACAGATAATGGACTCCTCTTTAATGCATAAGCATTCAACAACAGATAATATTCTCATAAGAGATTGAGGATTAATGTCCAAACTGAAACTTCCACCATGGTTCATGGCTTTAGTTAGCGGCCCAATGTTCTTCTCTAACAATATGCATACTCAAACCATTTGATCATGATAAATCACCCTTACTTCAGACAAGACGAACATGCATAGAAACTCACATGATATTCAACAAAGGTGTAATAGTTGATGGCGTCCCCAGAAACATGGTTACCGCTCAACAAGCAACTTATAAGAAATAAGATACATAAGCTACATATTCAATACCACAATAGTTTTTAAGCTATTTCCCATGAGCTATATATTGCAAAGACGAAAAATGGAATTTTAAAGGTAGCACTCAAGTAATTTACTTTGGAATGGAAGAGAAATACCATGTAGTAGGTAGGTATGGTGGACACAAATGGCATAGTTTTTGGCTCAAGGATTTGGATGCACGAGAAGTATTCCCTCTCAATACAAGGCTTGGGCTAGCAAGGTTGTTTGAAGCAAACACAAGTATGAACCGGTACAGCGAAACTTACATAAGAACATATTGCAAGCATTATAAGACTCTACACTGTCTTCCTTGTTGTTCAAACACCTCACCAGAAAATATCTAGACTCTAGAGAGACCAATCATGCAAACCAAATGTCAACAAGCTCTATGGTAGTTCTTCATTAATAGGTGCAAAGTACATGATGCAAGAGCTTAAACATGATCTATTTGAGCACAACAATTGCCAAGTATCAAATTATTCAAGACATTATACCAATTACCACATGAAGCATTTTCTGTTTCCAACCATATAACAATGAACGAAGCAGTTTCAACCTTCGCCATGAACATTAAGAGTAAAGCTAAGAACACATGTGTTCATATGCAACAGTGATACATCTCCAATGTATCTATAATTTCTGATGTTCCATGCTTGTTTTATGACAATACCTACATGTTTTACACATATTTTATGTCATATTTATGCTTTTTCTGGAACTAACCTATTGATGAGATGCCGAAGTGCCAGTTCCTGTTTTCTGCTGTTTTTGGTTTCAGAAATCCTAGTAAGGAAATATTCTCGGAATTGGACGAAATCAACGCCCAGTATCTTATTTTTCCACGAAGCTTCCAGAACACCGGAGAGAGACCAGAGGGGAGCCAGGGGGCCCCACACGCCAGGGCGGCACGGCCAAGGGGTGGGGCGCGCCCCCCTATTGTGTGGCCCCACCAGGGCCCCTCCGAGGTTGCCCTTCCGCCTACTTAAGGACTCCGTCGTGAAAACCCTAGACGAATAAGCCACGGTACGAGAAACCTTCCAGAGCCGCAGCCATCGCGAAGCCAAGATCTGGGGGACAGGAGTCTCTGTTCCGGCACGCCGCCGGGACGGGGAAGTGCCCCCGGAAGGCATCTCCATCGACACCACCGCCATCTTCATCACCGCTGCTGCTCTCCATGATGAGGAGGGAGTAGTTCTCCCTCGAGGCTAAGGGTTGTACCGGTAGCTATGTGGTTAATCTCTCTCCTATGTACTTCAATACAATGATCTCATGAGCTGCCTTACATGATTGAGATTCATATGGTGAGCTTTGTATCACTATTAATCTATGTGCTACTCTAGTGATGTTATTAAAGTACTCTATTCCTCCTCCATGATGTAATGGTGACAGTGTGTGCATTATGTAGTACTTGGCGTAGTTTATGATTGTGATCTCTTGTAGATTATGAAGTTAACTATTACTATGATGGTATTGATGTGATCTATTCCTCCTTTCATAGTATGATGGTGACAGTGTGCATGCTATGTTAGTACTTGGTATAATTGTGTTGGTCTATCATGCGCTCTAAGGTTATTTAAATATGAACGTCGAATGTTGTGGAGCTTGTTAACTCCGGCATTGAGGTGCTCTTGTAGCCCTACACAATTAATGGTGTTCATCATCCAACAAGAGAGTGTAGAGTGGTTTTATTATGTGATCAATGTTGAGAGTGTCCACTAGTGAAAGTATGATCCCTAGGCCTTGTTTCCAAATACTGCAATCATCGCTTATTTACTGTTCCACTGCATCTTTACTTCCTGCAATATTACCGCCATCAACTGCACGCCAGCAAGCTATTTTCTGGCGCCGTTACTACTGCTCATATACATTCATACCACTTGTATTTCACTATCTATTCGCCGAACTAGTGCACCTATACATCTGACAAGTGTATTAGGTGTGTTGGGGACACAAGAGACTTCTTGTATTGTGATTGCAGGGTTGCTTGAGAGGGATATCTTTGACCTCTTCCTCCCTGAGTTCGATAAACCTTGGGTGATCCACTTAAGGGAAAACTTGCTGCTGTTCTACAAACCTCTGCTCTTGGAGGCCCAACACTGTCTACAGGAAAAGAAGCGTGAGTAGACATCAAACAGCGGAGCGTGTCTCCCTCCCAAACAAAGAATGCTAGGATCCGATTTTATTCAAACACAAACAAAAACAAAAACATACAGACGCTCCAAGTAAAGCACATAAGATGTGACGGAATAAAAATATAGTTTCACTAGAGGTGACCTGATAAGTTGTCGATGAAGAAGGGATGCCTTGGGCATCCCCAAGCTTAGATGCTTGAGTCTTCTTAAAATATGCAGGGATGAACCACGGGGGCATCCCCAAGCTTAGACTTTTCACTCTTCTGGATCATATTGTATCATCCTCCTCTCTCGACCCTTGAAAACTTCCTCCACACCAAACTCAAAACAAACTCATTAGAGTGTTAGTGCATAATCAAAAATTCACATATTCAGAGGTGACATAATCATTCTTAACACTTCTGGAAATTGCACAAAGCTACTGAAAGTTAATGGAACAAAGAAATCCATCAAACATAGCAAAACAGGCAATGCGAAATAAAAGGCAGAATCTGTCAAAATAGAACAGTCCGTAAAGACGAATTTTTCTGGGGAACTTAACTTGCTCAGATGAAAAAGCTCAAATTGAATGAAAGTTGCGTACATATATGAGGATCACGCACGTAAATTGGCAGATTTTTCTGAGTTACCTACAGAAGGGGCTGCTCAATTTCGTGACAGTAAGAAATCTGTTTCTGCGCAGTAATCCAAATCTAGTATCAACCCTACTATCAAAGACTTTACTTGGCACAACAATGCAATAAAATAAAGATAAGGAGAGGTTTCTACAGTAGTAACAACTTCCAAGACTCAAATATAAAATAAAAGTGCAGAAGTAAAATAATGGGTTGTCTCCCATAAGCGCTTTTCTTTAACGCTTTTCAGCTAGGCGCAAAAAGTGTGAATCAAGTATTATCAAGAGGTGAAGCATTAGTATCATAATCAGGGGAGTTGGGGGTTTTCTCAACAATGCATTGCATCTTATCTATGTAAGTTTCAGAGGCTCCTTTTTCATTACTCTTAGGCTTGCTATTCTCATCAAACAAATTTTCAGGAACAATCCAATCAAAATTCTTTTCTAGTGCCTCGCACATTCCTAAGAGCTTGCAAGGTATTGATGTTTTAATCTCCCCCTCACAATTAACTTTATTAGTGTACTTTAATCTATCTTTTTCCATCTTTTCAAGGGTATTTGCAAAATTGGTATAAAAGTCAAGCATCTTATATTGAATAAAGACTTTCCTAGCTTCTCTTGCTACATCACCAAATTCTTTAAGAAGGGTTTCTAAGACAAAATCTTTCTTTTCTCCTTCTTCCATATCATAGAGTGTAAGAAACATATGTTGCATTACGGGGTTGAGATTAACAAATCTAGCTTCCAACATGTGTACTAAAGAGGTAGTAGCAATTTCATAAGTAGGAGCAAGTTCTACCAAGTGTCTATCTTAAAAATCTTCAACCGTACAAACATGAGTGAAAAATTCTTCTATATTATCTCTTCCAATGATAGACCCTTGTTCTACCGGTATATCTTTCAGAGTGAACTTACGAGGAAACATGATGAAATGAGTAAAGTAAATGCATGTAACTAATTTTTTTGTGTTTTTAATATAGAGAATGCAAACAAGATAGTAAATAAAGTAATGCAAGTAACAATTTTTTTGTATTTTTGATATAGAGAGCAAACAAAGCAGTAAATAAAGTAAAGTAAAGCAAGACAAAAACAAAGTAAAGAGATTGGAAGTGAGAGACTCCCCTTGTAGCGTGTCTTGATCTCCCCGGCAACGGCGCCAGAAATTTAGCTTGATACGCGTAAAGCACACGCCCGTTGGGAACCCCAAGTGGAAGGTGTGATGCGTACATCTGCAAGTTTCCCTCAGTAAGAAACCAAGGTTTATCGAACCAGTAGGATTCAAGGAACACGTGAAGGTCGTTGGTGACAGAGTGTAGTGCGGCGCAACACCAGGGATTCCGGCGCCAACGTGGAACCTGCACAGCACAATCAAAATACTTTGCCCAACGTAACAGTGAGGTTGTCAATCTCACCGGCTTGCTGTAAACAAAGGATTAAATGTATAGTGTGGAAGATAATGTTTGTTTGCGAAGAACAGTAAAGAACAATGTTTGCAGTAGATTGTATTCAGATGTAAAAGAATGGACTGGGGTCCACAGTTCACTAGTGGTGTCTCTCCAATAAGAAATAGCATGTTGGGTGAACAAATTGCAGTTGGGCAATTGACAAATAGAGAGGGCATAACAATGCACATACATATCATGATGACTACTATGAGATTTAATCAGGGCATTACGACAAAGTACATAGACCGCTATCCAGCATGCATCTATGCCTAAAAATTCCACCTTCGGGTTAGCATCCGCACCCCTTCCAGTATTAAGTTGCAAGCAACAGACAATTGCATTAAGTATGGTGCGTAATGTAATCAACACAAATATCCTTAGACAAAGCATTGATGTTTTATCCCTAGTGGCAACAGCACATCCACAACCTTAGAACTTTCTGTCACTGTCCCAGATTCAATGGAGGCATGAACCCACTATCGAACATAAATACTCCCTCTTGGAGTTACAAGTATCAACTTGGCTAGAGCCTCTACTAGCAACGGAGAGCATGCAAAAACATAAACAACACATATATGATAGATGATAATCAACTTGACATAGTATTCCATATTCATCGGATCCCAACAAACACAACATGTAGCATTACAAATAGATGATCTTGATCATGATAGGCAGCTCACAAGATCTAACATGATAGCACAATGAGGAGAAGACAACCATCTAGCTACTGCTATGGACCCATAGTCCAAGGATGAACTACTCACACATCAGTCCGGATGTGATCATGGTGATGAAGAGTCCTCCGGGAGATGATTCCCCTCTCCGGCAGGGTGCCGGAGGCGATCTCCTGAATCCCCCGAGATGGGATTGGCGGCGGCTGCATCTCTGGAACTATTTCCGTATCGTGGTTCTCGGTAATAGGGTTTTCGCGACGGAGGGAATAAATAGGCGGAAGGGCAGCGTCGGTGGAGGCACGAGGGCCCCACACCATAGGGCGGCGCGGGCCCCACCCAGGCCGCGCGGCCCTGTGGTCTGGGCGCCTCGTCGCCCCACTTCGTATCCCCTTCGGTCTTCTGGAAGCTCCGTGGAAAAATAAGACCATGGGCGTTGATTTCGTCCAATTCCGAGAATATTTCCTTTGTAGGATTTCTGAAACCAAAAACAGCAAGAAACAACAACTGGCTCTTCGGCATCTCGTCAATAGGTTAGTGCCGGAAAATGCATAATAATGAAATAAAGTGTGTATAAAACATGTGAGTATCATCATAAAAGTAGCATGGAACATAAGAAATTATAGATACGTTTGAGATGTATCAACCCACACCGCTCAACATGTTGTTCAACCAATCTAGGAAGAACAGCTCAATTGACAAGTCCACTCCACAGGCCTCGATAGCCATCCTAGCCTGCCACACCACTAGATATTCTTGATGAGCCCTTCTTCACCGAGTTGATGAAAGGGTCGCTGCCGTAAAAGGAGATCCACAAGGAGGTTGATGATGATGAAGTAGATGATGGCAGAGTCATATTCTTCATAGTTATGTCACTCCCCATTGGCAAGAAGTTTTCCCGCGCGGAATACGATGGAGCAGGACAGTCCTCCAAACGTTGCAATGCACAAGAAAAAGGAGGTGGGAGCCAAACAAGGACAATAAAAGAAAGAGAAAAAAATAGGAGACACCAATATTGGAGATATATTAAATTTAATCATTGATATTGATGAATAAAACTTTTACTTTTTCGATCTCACTTCCGGCCTCTTCAAATAGTGGATTTGTGGTTTCACCATTTGAAGGAAAATCATATGTTGATTATTTTTGCCATTGTGATTTCTGCGAAGTGGTCCGGTCATCAGTTACGAATTGAGGAATATAATCGTTTATGAAATTAATAACCAGGTTGCCAATGGATCTATTGGTCATGTGCTTGAATAACCTCCCTTGGTCTTCAATGGCTATTGATTAAAGACAATTCTTATGGCCATATTACATGATTTAATTTGTCATGTGTTTCAAGAGTTGGGACGCTAGCATAGGCTAGGGGTGGCAACGACTAGGCCTTAGGCTCTATGGTACACCATGCCATGTAAACATTTGTGTATATCCCCTCTCAAACCTTATGGTATGAACGGCACATGTGATCAAGCGATATGCTAGTCTTCACGCACTGGAATAGACGATGCTCGCCAGTCAAAAAAATATTGTGATGTCGATGCTCCCCCACTATGACGCGCACATTCAATGCCCAACCGCATACCGATATCGACTAGGCCTCTAACTGATGAACACATTCCCACTGGGACTCGACACGGATTGGAGTGACATCATGCATGATACAGGGATACCAACATGCCACACGACCATTGTTTTACATGTCTCGCATGCTCCCATGGTGCACACTTCTAAATTAGCACGCAACACACATGAGAAGGCTCACTGATGAGCAACCTATAGCGGCTACCAGCCACCATGTGGCATAACCTGTTCTTTTTTTTTTAGATAAGAGAGCAATAAGTCCTAGCCTATGCATATATTGATGCACACGACCATTTATTAAAAATCATGAAGTATCAAGTACGAGCAAGATAAAAAAAGGAAAATACAGTCATGGATCTGACATGGTTGCAACATGAATCAACCATCGAAACAAACAACACATAACTAGGCTAGCCATACTCTATCCTATTACGGTGTCGCCATCCAGTAGCTCGGTTGTAGAAATCTGGAGTAACCACCAGCAGCCTGTTGCAACCAGTATCCATATCCTTGTGCTGGTCCTCCGGGATCAGGAAATCCCATAACTGGATCCAATGCACACCTCGATGGATAACCTGCAAAAAGTTTGTACCCTTCTGATTATTAAAAAAAATATCGTTTCTAGTATTCCAAATTGTCCAGCATATAGCAGAAATCCCAATCCCAATCCTAATTTTATTTTTATCTTTCTTGGGAACTCCATACAACCAATTCCCAAACATATTATTAATATTGGCAGGTGGAGGAATGTTATAAGCAAAGTAGATCATCCGCCAAATGAAAGTAGCAAAAGAACATGCAAGAAACAAATGATCAACAGTTTCATTAGCATCACAAAAACAACATTTTTGAGATCATGTCCATGTACGTTTTGCCAAATTTTCCTTAGTAAGTAGAACCTTATTATTGAGAAACCACATGAAAATTTTTATCTTCAATGGAATTTTGAGTTTCCACAAATATTTACGCAAGAATCTAGTATGAACATTCATATAATCAAGGTACATAGATATAACTGTGAACAAACCAAAATATGTAAGCTTCCATACAAACTTATCAGGTTCCGCAGTAAGGTTAATGGTAATGAGAGATTTGACATAGATGTAACCATTCAATATATTTGTGATCATTTAGGCCTTTCCTAAAAGTGATATTTAACGGAGTTTGAGCCAACACTGTGGAGACCAGAACATTTTTATACTATAAAATGTTGTAGAGAGAGGGATATTGTTGTGATAAGGAACATCTCCTAACCAAACATCTTCCCAAAAACGTACCAAAGTACTATCACCAACTTAAGAACCTCTACTGAAAAAATCAGATTTTACTTTCATAAGATCTTTCCAAAATGGCGAGTCTGTAGGTTTTGCCTCAACTTGTGCTAACGTTTTAGAATGTAGATACTTGCTATGCAAGATTTGTTGCCACATACCTTTTTTAGTAAGAACTTTGAACAACCATTTACTAAGTAAGCATTTGTTCTTTAATTCCAATACCTCAATACCAGGACCCCCCTGGTCTTTCGGTCTACAAATTAACCATGTTCCATTTATAAAGCCTATATCTTCTCTTTTGTCCATCAGATTGTCAGAATAAATTGGATCTATAAAAATCTAATCTTTTCCTAACCCCCACCGGAATCTCCATAAAAGACAACATAAACATTGGTGAACTTGTTAAAACCGAATTAATGAGAACCAACCTATCCCCATAAGAAAGCATTTTACAACACCAACATCTTAGTTTTGAAGCAAAATGACTTTCAACCGGATTCCACTCGGCATTTACATGAGATGCAGAGAGAGATTCCTACGGGTACCAGGCGGGCGAGCGGGGGAGCAGAGCAATAGTGCCATTAAAACAGGATCAGGTGTAGTACATGGTACGCCCATACTCGGACCTCCCTCACAAGCTCACCTTTTGCACGGATAGCGGGTAAGTGAATCTGAACAGTAGAGTAGTACACAATAGAGTGCAGGACTGATCAAGATTCGATGATGAATAGGGATACCAAGATGCTTAAATGGTAAAGCCCCTACCTCGCACCCAAAAATTTGCATATATTGTTGTGCAATGTCCTTTGCTTTACCAAAACAAAAAATTCACTCTTATGAAAGTTAATTTTGAATCCAGAAAGCTGCTCAAAAATACATAGAATCAATTTCATATTGAGTGCTTTGGCAATGTCATGCTCCATAAACAATATTGTGTCATCAACATATTGTAGAATTGAAATGCTACCATCAACTAAATGATATAAAAGACCCCCCAATTTGACCCACTTCCTTAGCCCGCGCAATAAGAGTGGCTAGCATGTCCGCAACGATGTTAAAAAGAATAGGATACAGAGGATCACTCTGTCTCAATCCTTTCCTAGTTTGGAAATTATGACCAATATCATCATTCACCCTAATTCCCACACTCCCACCTTGCACATAATGTTTAATTCGATCACACCAGGTTTCATCAAACCCCTTCATATGCAGAACTTGTTGCAAGAATGGCCATTTAACTTTATCATATGGCTTCTCAAAAGCAATTTTGAACAGAACGCCATCTAACTTTTTCCTATGCAGCTCATGTATAGACTAATGAAGCACAACAACTCCTTATAGAATATGTCTGCCCAGCATAAACGCAGTCTGAGTAGGTCTAATCACTTTGTGAGCTACATCGGAAATACGAATTATGGCAACTTCAGTAAAGATCTTAAACCCACATTGGGTAGACAGATAGGTCGAGACTGTTGAATTTGGGTCGCATTATCTTTTTGTGGAAGCTGAGTAAGAACCCCATAATTTAACCTATGCAAAGGTAATTCTCCTCTTTGGATGGAAGTAAACAACGCCATTAGATCAAATTTTATTACCTCCCAAAATGTTTGATAAAACTCTATCGGGAACCTATCCGGTCCTAGCGCTTTATTATGTTCTATTTGGGAAATCGCCTCATAAACTTCCTCGAAAGAGTAGTCCTTAATCAACAACTCATTTTCAGCCGCAGAGACTTGAGGAATATCATCAATTATATTTTCCATCATTATAACCGAACTGTGTTGCGGCTCACCAAAAAGGCTTTTGTAATATTCAGTAATATAAACTTTAAGGTTTTCATCCTCCAAAATAGTACCCTCCTCTTGTTCAAGTTGAATTTTTTTATTTTTCCTATGTTCCCCATTAGCAATTAGATAAAAATATTTTGTATTTTTGCCCCCTTCTTGCACAAATTTAACTTTGGCTCTCTGTGCCCATTTGGTTTCCTCAGACCTTCTAAGCTTATTTAAATTGTCATTAGCCAATTTTAACTCACCCCTCTTAATAGTAGATAATGGACAAGTCTCGGCTTTGACATCTAAGAAGACAATAATTTCGAGTAACCGCTTCTTCTCTAGTTTATATTTTCCACTTAAATTCTTCGCCCACCCCCTTAAAAATCTTCGCAAATGTCTAATCTTTTTTTGCCATGTATCAATTGGGAGACCCCAATAGGACATGCAACCCATTCAACTGCCACCATATCATAAAACCCGTCTTGATGAAACCAAGACAACTCAAAAGAAAAACGAGATTTATTTCCCAAATGCGCATGATTACCCGAATCAATCAGAAGAGGTGTATGATCAGAACCCGAACGAGATAAAGCCCTCACCAATACTAACAGAAACTTTTGTTCCCATTCAACACTAGTCAACACACGATCCAATTTTTCATAAGTGGGGGTCTCCCGATGACTAGCCCAAGTGTATTGACGACCCGAGAGTGCAATCTCCCGCAAATTTAAGCTCTCAATAATAGCATTAAAAATAAACGGCCAACAAGGGTTATAATTATTATTACTCTTCTTCTCTGGTTTTCTAAGAATATTAAAGTCTCCCGCTAAAAGCATGGGTAGGGGCTCGGCCTCACACAAATGCACTAGCTCAGACAAGAATTCATGTTTGAGAGAATCATGTGCAGCACCATACAACGGTACCAAGACCCACTCAAAACCGTCACATTTTGACTTCAATGATAATTTCACACGGAAATCACCATTGACTACCTTATTAACTTTTAATGTACTAGCATTAATGCCAACAAAATTCCTCCGGAGCGACCCTGGGGTGGGAGACAAAACCAACAAAATCCCTTTTCACAAGATAAGTCTGTAAGAAAAGGGACAATAAAATTAGATCTCCCAGTCTCAAGAAGAGCAATATAATCTAACCGATTTTCCCTAATATATTCCTTCAGAAAAAGGTGTTTACCCGGATCTCCAAAACCCTCACTATTCCATGTCAAACCACACAAAGAATTCATTAACGACTATTTGTTAGTTTTATTATGAATTCTGTTACTTCGTCATACCTTAGTCTTATCATAAGACTTTCTCTTTTTATTGTGCCCTGTCTTGTTTACTACAGGAGAGATACGAAGCAAATTATGTTCTATTAGATATTCATCATCCTCTAAATCCACCGCTAAATCAGAAGCTCGCGATACAATAAGATATGGCACATTGTCCCCTCCTTTATCTGAAACACGTTCATTATTCTTCATAATAGTTAGGGTCCTTTGAAGTTCATTATCCTTAATTATATGTGTTGCACTCATCTGCTCCGTAGATGAACTACCCATAGAAACCCCCAACATACTAGCATTATGTATAATTTGTGCATCCGAAAAAGAAAGTAAAGAGTGTGGTTGAGATGTCATCGTACCTTGCGCAAAGTTCCCATTACGCCTTTGTGCAAGCAGCATAGCTTTTTCAAGCTGAGTCACATCAGCATTAGGTTGTCGTGAAGCCTTCCACTCGACCTCACACCCATCGCCTCCTATGATTTAATCCCACCAAAAGCAATCACCTCTTCCGTAGAGAAAGTTTTGGAAACCGGAGTGGTCATTATATGCGGTGACCCAGCATACCACTGCATGTTGTAGTATACAAATCTTTGATATGATCTTCATGAAGGGACTTCTTCACAATTATCACATCCTTTAGAGTGGTACAACAGAAACATTGCAGGTCATAACACTCGAGATTATATTACAATCATAATCTTAACAAGTTGGTATTCTCACATGTCCGATGAGAACACCCTAAGATACTACTTAAGTTTCATTACAAACCAACATAAATAGAAAACTGAGCTCAGCAACTTATTTAGGTAAGATTCTACGCTGCTCGGCTCTATGATACTAGGGTATGACACTACTCCTCCGCCTCATTGTTGTCGGGCCCGTAGACTATCCCATAGTCCATGCCTTCCACTCCTCCGGACAGATCAGGTTTCTCGTAGACCAGCTCATAATCTCCTTTCGGTGCTCCATCGGTGGCCTCCACTTCATTCTCACAGTCTAGCAAGGGTGTCGAAAGAAGTGAGTACAGAGGTACTCAGCAAGCTCAAAAGAGAAAATGTGTTTGATGCACTAGCTATGAACATTGATCAGAAAATCTCAGGTCAATGCATGTTTCGAAAACATTTCTTCAAAAGGTTGATTTTATTTTGAAACTATGCCCGTCAGTTTTCACAGGTTGAACAGAACTTCACGGAGTTCCTTTCCCGGAATAGGGAGTGACTGCCACAAAGTTGATACACTCTGCAGAGGTGCGTTACTTTTCCCATAAGAGAACTTATCCTTGATACCAACCGAGACGCGTTTATCATCCACACTTCCTTGGTGTGGGGCCAGGTGTAAGATCCAAGCCAATCACTGCCTTCTCCGCGACCTTGCATACCCACCCTTTTGTCCATCCGTACATCCCCAGTAGACATCTCCCGATCATATGGATTTACCCCCGATGTACTATGGACAATCCCTCATAGACGCTAGAGCCTCTCATCCACACGGATGGATTTTAAAGGATTTCCCAACCTACTGCAGTGTTATCCCCAACACCCAGCCATGCTCCATCAAGTCCGTTGATATGCAAGAGGGAAAAAATACAACTGACTTCCCAGAGCCATTATAGATCTCATGGTTAACGCGAATTGTACGGCGCTAGAATCACTTGACGGCATTGGTGATTAGTCCTAGATCTCAAAATTTGAATTTTTGTAGTAAATTTCATTTCTTATTTTATTCTTGTTAAAAATAATTTCTTATTCATTAAACCTATTTTTCTTGGATTTTTAGAGATATTTTCATGTATTTTTATTTGATAGATCTCACAAGTTATTTACAAAAAATAAAAAGGACAAAAATACCCATGGCCCATAGGGCCGACCCACCAACATGGCCCATTTGGGCAGCCTACTAAGCACGCCAAAAACGGTTCGGTGGAACCGAACCACCTCGGCCCACCTCACTCTCTCTCGCTCACCGCTCACTCGCGAAACGCTAGCCACCCTGGCGATTCGATGGCGACATCGCCGCTACCATGGCCGCCGCCTGCTCCGGCCATCTCCGGCCGAGCTAGGGCTCGCCGTGGTGCTCCGATGATTCAGCGCGCGACAACGCTTCTAATCGTCCGCGTAGTTTCGTCGAATTCATCCTCGACCGTGCATGTGCGTGCATGACGCCCGCAGTCGCCGATGGATTCGTGGCGATCTCCGTCGATTTGGGGTTCCTCGCCAATCCAGGGTGCTCGCCGCTCTCTCTGGTGCCGCGCATGGCCTGGCATGGCTTGGCCGCGGTCTGGCCCCGCCGTGGTTGGTTGTGCCACCGTGCTGCCATGGCTGCCGCCATGCCCTTCACTAGGTACTCCTCTTGTTCCTCTTCTCCTAACTCTACACCCTCTACTTCTCCTTGATCTGTGACTACGGCTCTGCTGCGTATGCTGCTGTTGTGCTACCGTGTGGCTTTGTTACTGTTCTTGCTTGTTCTTGCTATGCTGTTGTGCATGCTATGCTCTACCCTAAGCCTCTTGATGCTATTCCTATGCCTACTGGCTCAATGTGTTGTGCTTATCCTATGTGTTCATGCTTATGTGTTGTGCCACTACTTACGTGTCCTTGTTCATATGCCTATTGGACTATTCATATTCATATTCATATTGGCTTGTTCCTATGCTTACTGGTTGATTCATATGCTCATTGAACTTGTTGTTGGCCTAGGTTAGCTTTACTGACACTTATGGTGTCAGTGGTGCTCACCCATGCCCTGTGTAGGCTTCAGTTGATCCAATCCTTGGATCATTGCTTGTCTGTGATGCTCTGCTATGCCTTGTGCTTGATCTATTTGAGAAATCGGATGCTAGTGGCTAATTATTGGTTAATTCCTTTGATAAATGGATGAATTGCTAGCTATTGCTATCACTCATGCATGCTTATGATGCTTATGTCTCTGGGTATGTGCTGCTATTGCTTTCTATAGCTCACTGGACTTGTTTCAGTGGCTAGGATGCAATGGTGCATGCTGCTGTTGCCTCACAGTGATGCTCTGGCATGATTCATATCTGGGTGGATTAATTATTGATGAACGGCTTATGCAGTGTTGATTAATTGCCTTGCTATGCATGGTTTGATATTTTCATGCTCAATTTGGAAATAATTCAAGTCTGAATCCATTTCTGGATGATGATGACTTATAGTTTTGGTTAAATTGATGGTTTTGTGTTTGATGGGACCTCTGTAGCATTGCTACAGCTTGGTTGCTCACACAGTTGGCTAGATCTTGTTGGATACTCACTTTTTCTTGCATAATAGGGAATCATAGTTAATATGAAAGCCATTATGCTTGCCTGTGAAGAAATCTAGGGTTTTCCGATGGTTTAATGGCTAGGGTTTTCACTAGGTGGTTCTTGGTAGCTACTATTACTGGTAAACCTTCTACTGGTGCTATTTGTGCATGTGTGCGTGCTTGTGTGCACCTCTGTGCATCTATTCTTGCGTATATGCACATAAATGGTGCTGGATGGTTTTATGCTCTAGTAGCTCC
Source organism: Lolium perenne (assembly GCF_019359855.2). Classification (NCBI taxonomy): domain Eukaryota; kingdom Viridiplantae; phylum Streptophyta; class Magnoliopsida; order Poales; family Poaceae; genus Lolium; species Lolium perenne. The sequence continues at coordinate 120,144,156 of NC_067250.2, read as the reverse complement.
CCTTTTACTGCCAGTGATCCTTGGTCAATCACCAAGTGATGATCACCCTTGAGCATCTGCTCAATCCATGACTTGTGTCATGCATAAATGATGGATTGGATCCACTGGATCCTCTCCAGGTATTTAGTATACCTTGTTCCAGCTCCTAGATGGTTAAGCTCAACTGCTGTTGAGCAGTTGCTTGTTGATCTTGTGACTTGTCCTTCTCCTCCTAGCTCCTAATGATCTTGTTTATGTCCCCATGTTTTCTGATGGGTTTTGGTTGGTGAATTTGAATGTATAAGTGGGTTCAGTGGTGGTTGGTTTTGTTCTTGAGCAATAACATGATGAACTCTTGATGTTCTTGGATGGTTGCTTGATGAATGGTGACCTGGTCGACTGATGTCTTGTTTCTAGGGTTTCTACCCTATTTATATCTGATGTGGTTCTCCTCTGGCTGTGACACACAAGCCTGGCTTGGCTTATGACTAAGCTGTGCTTGTTGTTGTTGCTTGCACAGCAACTCCATGAGTTGTGGTCACTTTGGTGAAACTTGAGCCCCTGGGTCTGTGTCCGGGTTTGGTCTGCTATGACTTATCTTGTGTTATCCAAGTTTTGGACAAGCACAAGTGTCTTTGACACTTGGTTTCACCCCTGGCTAGTTACTAACTTTTTTGTTAACCCCCTGTATAGTGCTTTCTCTCTATTTTGCAGGTTTCAAGGATGAAAATGATCTAGGACAACTTCTTCCAAGACATTAGTTTAGGATTTTAGTATAGGATCAAATTGATGTAATCTTCTTTTTATAATTCGTCCAATTTTTGTATGATGAATATTATAAATACATTGTATGTGTGTATGTGTATCAATAAAGCTCAAATTTTCCTTGTGGGCTCAATTAGCATTTGTATCATTTACTTATAAATGATGTGTATATTTATATTGTAATTTGAAATTCAAAGTGATTTGAATTTATGAATTGTATTTGAATTATGAAGTGTATTTGTCAATTCATATTTCATATTCTATATTGTTTATCTTTTAATCGTTGAGTTTAAATTCAATATCACTTGTCAATTAAAAATCAACTCCCAAATACACAAGTTACAAAAGAGATCATGTCGAAATACTTAACTCACCTTGCCTAACCCTAATTGCAATTGAGAGAGAACCTCGATCCCTCTTAGGTTTAGTTGCAATAATGCGCGAATATTTCCCTCGTTTTGCGATGAAATGCACATCCCAATTTTAAATCTACCCTCCGATGTGGCTATGCTCTGGGTTATTACAACCAATCCCCCTTAACAGAAACTTCGTCCCGAAGTTGTAATTGAGATACCTGAATAGCTCGGGGTAGGATTTTCTGAAATCGTCCTGCTTCTCCCAAGTTGCTTTTCGCTTAGGATGATGATGACATTGTATCTTGAAGTATTTGATCGCCCTATTCCTTAGCTTTTTCCAATATCTTCTTCGGTCTTTCGACATAGGTTAGGTATGATTGCAGCTCTAACTCCTCATGTGACACTGGATCATCCGGTGCCTTTAAACATTTTCTGAGTTGAGATACATGAAATACATTATGAATCAAACTCAACTGCTCAGGTAGTTCTAGCTCAAAAGTTGTTCCTCTGTTCTGACTGAGTATTTTGAATGGTCCTATATATCGAGGACTTAACTTTCCTTTCACTCCGAACATCTTGAGTCCTTTCATTGGGCTAACTTTCGGATATACCATGTCTCCCACCTTGGGTTCCCATGATCTTCTCTTCTGGTCGGCATAACTCTTCTGTCGACTCTGATCTATCTTAAGTCTATCCCTGATAACCTCGATGACTCCTTGTCTTTCCTTGATGTAATCTGGTGCAAACTCCTTGTTTTCTCCCATCTCGAACCAACAGATTGAAGATCTGCACTTTCTTCCATATAATGCTTCATACGGTGCCATTTGAATACTACTCTGATAACTATTATTATATGAAAACTTTGCTAATGGTAGATGGTCTTCCCATGATCCTCCAAAGTTTAGCGCACAAGCTCTAAGCATATCTTCAAGTATTTGATTGGTTCTTTCCATCTGTCCTCCGGTTTGTGGGTGATAAGCTGTGCTAAAATCTAACTTGGATCCCAGAGCTTCTTGGAGTTGTTTCCAAAATGCTGACGTGAAGATCGAACCTCTATCCGAGACTATCTTCTTTGGTACTCCATGCTTGCTAACTATTTCCTTTACATATATATCCACAAGCTTCTCAGAAGTATCCTTCTGATTTACCGCTAGAAAATGAGCACTTTTGGTAAGTCTATCAACAATTACCCATATCAAATCCTTCTTTTTACTGGTCATTGGTTTACCATTAACAAAATCCATCCCGATTTCATCCCATTTCCATTCCGGAATGTCCAAGGGTTTAAGTAGTCCAGCAGGACTTTGATGTTCTGCTTTGACTCGTTGACATGTATGACATTCCGAGGCATACTTGGCTATTTCTCTTTTCATATTGTTTCACCAGAACATATATTTCAAGTCCATGTACATCTTGGTACTTCCTGGATGTATTAAGTAAGGTGCTTCATGTGCTTCTTTTAGTATGATTCCTTAACTTTCGGATCATCCGGTATACACATCCGCTTCTTAAAGTATAATGAATCAAACTCTCCAACTTGGAATTCAGATGGTTTTCCTTCTTCGATTATCTTGAGTTCTTCTTGGATGAATGGATCATCCACTTGCTTTCGGATGATCTCATATTTCAAATCCCAGTACATCTCATCCATGATCCTCAAGGTTGCTACACTTACCACTGTATCACCTTGAATGAGTAAGATCTGTGCTTCTTCTAACTCTTTCCGAAGTTCCTTTGGAATCTCCCATTCCGTAGGTTGGCTATCGGTATTCTTTCTGCTTAAAGCATCTGCTACTACATTAGCTTTGTCGGGTGTATAGTTGATCGTTAGGTCATAATCCTTGATCAACTCCAACCATATCTTTTGTCTCATGTTCAATTCCTTTTGAGTGAAGAAATACTTCAAGCTCTTATGATCTGTGTATAGCTCACACTTGGATCCATAAAGAAATTGTCTCCAACTCTTCAAAGCATACACGACTTCCGCCAATTCTAAGTCATGTACTTGGTAGTTATGTTCATGTGGTTTCAATTGCCTCGATCCATAAGCTATTACCTTACGGTCTTGCATTAGAACACATCCAAGTCCATTCTTGGAAGCGTCAAAATACACCGTGTAATCCTTTCCAGTTCTGGAACTGCTAACACTGGTGCTGTTGTTAACTTCTCCTTGAGTTTCTGAAAACTCGCTTCACCATCATCAGTCCACACAAATGAAGTATTTTTCTTGAGTAACTTGGTCATTGGTCCAGCAATCTTCAAAGATCCCTCAATGAATCTTCGATAATAACATGCCATTCCAAGGAATCCTCTTATTTCCTTCACATTCTTGGGTGAATTCCACTCCAATACAGACTGAACCTTGCTTGGAGTTACCGCTATCCCTTCTTTGGTTATGACATGTCGAAGAAATTCGACACTATCCAACCAAAATTTGCACTTGCTAAACTTAGCATGCCGCTGATGTTCTCTCAGGATCTGCTAAACTATCTTCAAATGCTTTGCATGTTCCTCTTTGTCTTTGGAATATATCAGAATATCATCGATGAAGCCTATCACGAACTTGTCCAAGTACTTCATGAATATCTTGTTCATAAAATTCATGAAAATAGCTGGTGCATTTGTTAGTCCAAATGGTACAACCAAGTATTCATGGCTCCCATACCTTGATACGAACGTTGTTAAATGGATGAATTGCTAGCTGTTGCTGTCACTCATGCAAGCTTATGATGCTTATGTCTCTGGGTATGTGCTGCTATTGCTTTCTGTAGCTCACTGGACTTGTTTCGGTGGCTAGGATGCAATGGTGCATGCTGCTGTTGCCTCACAGTGATGCTCTGGCATGATTCATGTCTGGGTGGATTAATTATTGATGAACGGCTTATGCAGTGTTAATTAATTGCCTTGCTATGCATGATTTGATATTTCCATGCTCAATTTGGAAATAATTCAAGTCTAAATCCATTTCTGGATGATGATGACTTATACTTTTGGTTAAATTGATGGTTTTGTGTTTGATGTGACCTCTGCAGCATTGCTACAGCTTGGTTGCTCACACAGTTGGCTAGATCTTGTTGGCTACTCACTTTTGCTTGCATAATAGGGAATCATAGTTAATATGAAAGCCATTATGCTTGCCTGTGAAGAAATCTAGGGTTTTCTGATGGTTTAATGTCTAGGGTTTTCACTAGGTGGTTCTTGGTAGCTGCTATTACTGGTAAACCTTCTACTGGTGCTATCTGTGCATGTGTGCTTGCTTGTGTGAACCTATGTGCATCTATTCTTGCTTATATGCATAGAAATGGTGTCTGGATGGTTTTATGCTCTAGTAGCTCCCCTTTTACTGCTAGTGATCCTTGGTCAATCACCAAGTGATGATCACTCTTGAGCATCTGCTCAATACATGACTTGTGTCATGCAGAAATGATGGATTGGATCCACTGGATCCTCTCCAGGTATTTAGTATACCTTGTTCCAGCTCCTAGATGGTTAAGCTCAACTGCTGTTGAGCAGTTGCTTGTTGATCTTGTGACTTGTCCTTCTCCTCCTAGCTCCTGATGATCTTGTTTATGTCCCCATATTTTCTGTTGGGTTCTGGTTGGTGAATTTGAATGGATAAGTGGGTTCAGTGGTGGTTGGTGCTGTTTTTGAGCAAGAACAGGGTGAACTCTTGCTGTTCTTGGCTGGTTGCTTGATGAATGGTGACCTGGTCGACTGATGTCTTGTTTCTAGGGTTTCTACCCTATTTATATCTGATGTGATTCTCCTCTGGCTGTGACACACAAGCCTGGCTTGGCTTATGACTAAGATGTGCTTGCTGTGTTGTTGCTTGCACATCAACTCCATGAGTTGTGGTCACTTTGGTGAAACTTGAGCCCCTGGGTGTGTGTCCAGGTTTGGTGTGCTGTGACTTATCATGTGCTGTCCAAGTTTTGGACAAGCACAAGTGTCTTTGACACTTGGTTTCACCCCTGGCTAGTTACTAACTTTTTTGTTAACCCCCTGTATAGTGCTTTCTCTCTATTTTGCAGGTTTCAAGCATGAAAATGATCTAGGACAACTTCTTCCAAGACATTAGTTTAGGATCAAATTGATGTAATCTTCTTTTTTATTCTGTTTATAATTCATCCAATTTTTGTATGATGAATATTGTAAAAACATTGTATGTGTGTATGTGTATCAATAAAGCTCAAATTTTCCTTGTGAACTCAATTTTCATTTGTATCATTTACTTATAAATGATGTGTATATTTATATTGTAATTTGAAATTCAAAGTGATTTGAATTTATGAATTGTATTTGAATTATGAAGTGTATTTGAATTATGAATTCATATTTCATATGCTATATTGTTTATCTTTTACTCATTGAGTTTTAAATTCAATATGACTTGTCAATTAAAAATCAACTCCCAAATACACAAGTTAAAAAAGAGATCATGTCGAAATTCTTAACTCACCTTGCCTAACCCTAAATGCAATTGAGAGAGAACCTCGATCCCTCTTAGGTTTAGTTGCAATAATGCGCAAAAATTTCCCTCATTTTGCGATGAAATGCACATCGCAATTCTAAATCTACCCTCCGATGTTGCTATGTTCTGGGCTATTACATTATAGCCGGTGACATGTACTCCTTACTAACAACATTTTCCTGCAGTACAATTTTGTTTGAACAAGTTGTAGTACTCATATTATGAAGCAAAACAGAGTGATCATCAGCATTACTAACGATGGCATTAGCTGAATTCGGCTTGGAAGTAACAATATTATAATTCCCAAGGTTCTGTTTAGATCTCACCAAATGAAGATAAGTATGTCTTGATTTCCCCGGAGATACAGTATTAGTGTCATCAGAATTTTTAGCCATTGGGGAGGACGTGACCGGCTTTGCACCATACATGGGCGTAGGCGTGATCGTCATGGCATGGCTGCATGCACCGTGCAAGGTTGTGCTCGTCGTGATCGACGTAATCTGCATGCATGGGCCATGCACATGCGCTGTGTTCCCCATCGCCGCCGAACCATCCGCCATCACCTCGCGCACGGCTTGCTGGCCAGAAGATCGGACAGCACCATGCACATCATGCTCAGCCGTAGCAAGGTCTGAGGCGACCATTTGCCCTCCACATCATCTGAATAAAAAACAACACTAAAAAGAGGATCAAGGCATTTAGGAGTAGATAAAACAAAATTAGAATTTGGAGATGAAATCACATTAGCATACCTATGTGAATCATCCACATCAGCATGTACAATATCATGAGAAAAAATTCTCTTCGTAGAGCCAGAAATAATAGGAGATAGAGCTAGAGAATTCCCATTCGATGGAGCTTGAGGTGATGGCCCATTGTCATTATCGTTGCCAACATCTTCATTTTTCTTCCTCTTGACTTCTCTGTCAGTAGTTTCATCTCCATAATTATTGCTAGGACCATCATGGTCCATATCATCGTCCTTCCGCATGTCCTCAGACAAACTATCCTCGTGTGTCATTGGAGGTTGGAAACCCTCCACTTCAAAACGGAGCCGAAAGAAATCATTGCGAATTTTCACATCCAGACTGGCAGGAATAAGTGAAGGGTCCAAACAACTTATGCGAATTCTCAGCACATTGTTAGCCCTCGTATAAGGTATATCAATATCTGTAGTTTCACCAAAAATATCACCAAAAGCCCAAAGTGCCAAAAACTCATCAAGAGCAAAAGGTGGAAGATTATGAACTCTCACCCAAACCTCTTCTGCCGTCCAAACAGGTTCAACTTTCTTCCTCCAAAAATCAAAAGACAAAGTAATTTGTGTTCTAGGCACACAAAATTTGCCAAAATGCTGAGCTTTCACCAGATCACTTCTACTTGAAAAATTAACCCTGAATATAGTATCCTCCATCTGTTGAACATCCCATTGGTACTGATCACCAGACATCAAATACTGTAGCTGAGCTATTAATTCGGGTATTGGCATAACCTGTTCTGCACGGGTTCATCAACCTTGTGGTCACCACAAACTCCAATATGCATAAATATAAAAGATGTTATGGATTGGAGCTTTATGGTTGACTGTCTATGAATGTACCACCACAAATGATGTTTTTTTTTTGCGCGTAGAGGTTAGGAGAAAGAATGTATAGATTTCTCGTAGCAATACTTTGCTTAATTAGGGTGGGTAGACACAATGTGTGCCGAATTAGGGTACCAAATTGAAACTTTGGCTATTGGCATCAGGCCCCCTCCATTGTGAGCGAACTAGAGCAACTTATTGACTTCATTGGGTAAAAAAATACTAAGGGCATGTGCAATAGTTTAGTTACATACCGTCTATAAAGCTTATCCATGTAATCTATAAACGACAATATAGATAGTATGTACAAAGGGGTTGTAATTTCAAGGTCTAGAGACAAACTACTAACCGCTCGTTAAAAGGAGAGGGTCCGAGACCTGAGACCGTGGACCAAGATTTACCAACGACCTAGCATACAATGGTGAAAAAGACCTCGGCAGTCAGCGATAATTACGGGAATAGACCCTCGTTCTCTCCCCATTCTATCTGCTCCACGTCAGAAAAATCTGATATGGTACCTCTTACAGACAGCTTATCTAGACCGTTGTATATGTCCTAACTGCTGATAGAACGATCGGTTGTAAACATGCCTGAAAACTGGATGTTTAGGCACAAACAAACATAAATGTAAAACCAAAGGTTTGATAAGAACGGTAAAGTTGTATCAGTATGAAAACGCAGTCGAATGTGAGGTCCGATAGGGTGTAATACTTGCTGAAAATGTTATAGCCGTTGTCGTGTTCAAATGGAAAGAAAAATGAGTGAACCAATGTCGCAAAGCGTTTACACGGCCAGTACAACTGATATCAACGGCAACATTTTCCCCTAAAAACATAAAGAAATATCGACGCCAACGTTTCGGTCCCGCAGGTTGCCATTCATTCCAAATCTCAACCGCCCATCCACGCTCGGACGGCCCCTGTCGCTCCCGCTTCTTCCCGAACGTCGGATCCAGCGCACTGCACCGCAAACACTCCTATCCTTTTCTGCATCCACGGCGAGCGTCCCGGCCCCTCCCTCCATTCCCGCCCCGTCTGTCTCAATTTTTCCCTGCCGCCGCGTGGGCTTTCCCGAAATACTCCGTTCCCCCAGTACAAAGCGCACGGCGGCAGCAGCAGCACCAGTACCGCAGAGCGCCTCGTCCTCGTCGTCCCTTTTCCTTGACCACCAGTACCTAGTACCAGTCGCCATTCGCCAACCAAGAAAGGAGAGAAGGGAGCAGGAGGAGGAAGAAAGAGCTGGGAGGCCAGGCCTTGCTTTTAGGATATATACGAATGGCTCCGAGCTGCTACGACGTGGCCGCGTCTATGCTCCTCTGCGCCGAGGACAGCGTCGACGTCATGTGCCTGGATGAGGAGGAGGCGGTGGCGCCGGCGGGGAAGAGGCGTGGCCGGTCGCCGGACGCGGATTTCGGGGCGGACTTGTTCCCGCCGCAGACGGAGGAATGCGTGGCCGGTTTGGTGCGGAGAGAGCCGGAGCACATGCCCCGGGCGGACTACGGCGACAGGCTGCGCGCCGGCGGCGTGGATCTCCGCGTCCGCGGGGTGGCCGTGGATTGGATTTGGAAGGTGCGTTCTCGATTGTCGACTGGGCTAGGGAAAGTGAAACAAACGTTTTTCTTGCTATTTCTGCCGCGTTCCCATGATTTACGCTTTTCATTTAGTAGTACGTAGAAAAATGGGGGTCTGCCGTATTTGGATATAAACACATGCTTCGATCTTTTTCGTTTTTCCAAGGTCGTAATTTGTGGCGCGTAGCAGAGCAATTTTCGCTAACATCTAGGCTACGGGCAGTAACAAAACCTCCTGTAGTAGCGACGAAAATCTTGGGGGCCATCTCGGCGAAAGCACTGGCTATTTTCCTGGTTTCCTGGTTCACGGGACGTCGGGATGCATTGTCTGATTGCAGTAGCAGTAGTGCAGTACAAGTCAATTTTCCTCAAAATGCAGCACTACATGTTATTTCCCGCTAAAAAAAACCCGTCCTCTTTCGATCTAATGTGCATGTGATCGCTTACTCGTTCAGATCTCTCGACAGGTTTACACATACTACAATTTTGGACCTCTGACTGCCTACCTGGCTGTGAATTACCTCGACCGTTTCCTCTCGCGGTACGAGCTGCCGGTAAGAATCCTAGGATATTGCCTCGTCTCCAACCCATCTGAACAAGTAGCTAGACAGTGCTCTGAGCTTAACGCATTTTGTGCTCCAATTGCAGGAAGGCAAGGCCTGGACGACGCAGCTGCTCTCGGTGGCTTGCCTTTATTTGGCTGCCAAGATGGAGGAGACTTATGTCCCACGATCTCTAGATCTTCAGGTGAGCATGCGGCGAACTGTGTCAGGCCACCTTGCAATTCACATTGTGCCCATCTTGGCTGCCATTATCTGTATCTCGATTCTAAGGGATTGCGTTGATCAGATCGGCGAAGAACGGTACCTGTTCGAGGCCAAGACGATCCAGAAAATGGAGCTTCTTGTACTGAGCACCCTCAGTTGGAGGATGCAGGCCGTGACCCCTTTCTCCTACATCGACTACTTCCTGGACAAGCTCAACGGCGGCAATGCGACGCCTCGAAGCTGGCTCTTCCAATCGGCCTCGGAGCTCATCCTGTTGGTAGCCAGAGGTACCATTGAAATTCATGTGGATCAAAATCATATCTGGTTCTTGGACTCCATCTGGTTTGACATTTGTACAATGCGGAATGCGTGGCAGGAACCGGATGCCTGGGGTTTCGACCCTCGGAGATCGCCGCCGCCGTCGCGGCAGCCGTGGTCAGAGACGTGGAGGATGCTGACCTCGCAAAGGCTTGCAGCCATATAGACAAGGTACATCCAAATTTCATTTCTTCCTGATTGCTAATAATTGTGACAAATGCAACTGATCTAGTACACCACCACTTGGATCCACACATTGATTGCTCACGCGTAGTATCATCCGTATGTACTATCCTAATCACAGTGTCCTCGTACAAATGCGTGAAGTGCATTCATGTCCATATGAGCTCGATCGGGGAGTTAATATGTCTCTGCTTCTGCAGGCGAGGGTGCTGCGATGCCAGCAGCAGCTGATGCTGCATCATCGTCGGTCGGCCATGGCCTCTTCCTCCTACTCCCCTGCGCCATCGAGCCCTGTTGGGGTGCTGGACGCTAGCTGCCTCAGCTGCAAAAGCGATGATGCCACAACTATTGCCGCACATGGAAGCTGCTTCCATGATGGCTCGCCGGTTACCAGCAAGAGGAGGAAGATCAGCATGACCGGTCAAAGCGCCCAATGATAGGTCACTCCGCTGTACACTTGTCTCAGCAAAGGGAGCGGACTCCAAAAAACAAAAGCCTGATGTTTTCGATTGCAACGACGACTGCATAAAAAGGAGCCGAAAACAAAAGAAGGGGACCAAAAAGGAGGGAGTTTTGACATGGCGAGACGGCAGGAAGCTGATGAATAAAGAGCCGAGGTTGACAACACCAAATCGCTGAGCTTTTTTATGGGAGGCAGCAGCCTCGGTGTGCCCCCCAAAAGAGCAAAACCAAACAAAGCAACGCTTTGTGCCACACAAAGCTAAATGCGATTGGATGATCAGTAGTTGCTGATGGGACATGAGTAGGCAAGTAGTACGAGAAGAACTAGGCACTGACATCCACTAGTTGTATTATATCCTTTTCATTTTTCCCTTTACATTTTGTAAGCGAGGAACTGTCCATTTTGTGGTCAAGAATGATCATGCAACTGCATAATATAACCCAAAAGATTCTTTTAAAGACAATCAGAAATTGAGGGAGAATAGTTCGCTTTGTGCTCACCATGCAGCTGCATAACAATAGATAACCTTTATATGTCAAACTTCTTAATTAATAGAATGGGGCAAAAGTTCTGCCCCTGTCTTTTCAAAAAAAAAACGAGGGAGAGCGCTTCCTTGATACTGTAACAAACACTGTTGTTATTAGTTTTTTCCTTCTTTGTATCTTGGTCTGCCTGCCACCTAGTATATTGCTTGTCTACTTTGAAGGCCATGAGCATGGCTTATCTAGGAAATAAAAGAACATGTCGTTGTCAGGAGGAACCTTGGGAACACAAACTTACAATAGGTGGGCATATATCTCATTGGTAAGTTTATTAGGTGCCATTGTTTTTTATAATCACAGTGGCTATTAGGAATATTATTACTAATAATCCCATACCAAGGTGGATCTGGTTCTGGTCAGAGTTCAAATGCAATCTATCGCCCGGTTGATCTTGCTTAGCTAACTAAAACTGATGTGTAATGATATTTGCTATCAATACTGTACAATTCTTTTTTTTTGAAGGAAATACTGTACAATTCTACGTAGACATACCATCTTATTTGCATTGGGAAGCACTACTGATCACCGTTCTCTGGCACTATGAGTACATGTGATACATCTTCATAACTGAATGCAAACATATCAAATCAGATTTATAATCATAACTATGAACATGCCTAATACCGACATGGCTGAGTGGTAACATGTTCCCAAGCCATGGCATGACAACTAATAAGCTGTCAAAGAATTTCAAGAAGTAAGAAAAAAAGAGAAGATTGGTCTATATGCACATTCAAATCTGAGCCGCACATATGAAATTAAAAATCCAGCTATGAATGTTTGTGCTACCAACTCTTTTTGTCTTGATTTTTTTACGGCATTCGCTGCCAAGGGTTTGGAAAGCATTGTAGTACCTCAAATCATAGTAGAACTATGTTTGTTCTCTATCATAACTATATCTAAATAAGATCATAACAGATTAATTATCATAACTGCACATAAAACGATTATGGATTGATCATGTTTTGCTAACTAAACTGATATGATCTTTTTTTTACAAAATCACATACCTTTATGAGAACTAACAAACATATACTTACGCATTGTCCTAATGTTTGCACAAAAAAACTTTTACGCTGCCTCGAAGTAGAAATACTCCACTCCAAGAATGTGATCTACCTAGTTTAGTTTGTCGCACATTTCCTATATGGCACTCGAACAACAAGAACAAGAACATCGCAGGGATTGCTAATAATCATGCATTTGTCCAACAATATTCTTAGGAGAAGATTGATCCTATCCAACTTTTGGCAAAAACCCATGCTCTTTGAGTAGAATTCAAACCTTGGCAGTGGTATGCTTTGTGAGTAACACCATGGTAGAGAGAAATGGACAATGGGGTTTAGGTGTCTATTAGTTTAATCTAGCGAACTTTCCATTTTTTAGAACAAGGAACAAGTTGCCATCTCTTGGATTTTTTGATCGATGGTCGATGACAACAACCGGTTGGCAACTTTTGGTTTCCAAAAGAAGTTCGTTCAGTATGGACATCGTTAACATATGTGTTGAGTTTGTGTCTAATATTATGTACGAGTTGGGTTTACGTTAGTGTTTTAAGTTGTAACAGGTGTGGATAAGTTACATGTAGTGTTCGAATCGGACTCTTATAGCCTAGAACTCCTATATGATGTGAGGGGTGCCACACATTGTAACATACGACAATTTGATAGTTATAGGAGCGTAAGAAGACCTAGCGACTTGTTTCGGTGCCCAAAGAGGCCAAGTGTTGCACTATCAATGGGGAGAAGTGTCTGTAGTCATGTCCCGCAGTGTAGGCAAGTCGTTGAACCACGTTAACAAATCTCGGTGTCGTCATCGTGATGTGATTGCTTGATTCTCGATATATCGATTGTGTGCCTACAACAATAACTCTATGCGATTTCACAATTTACGCGATCCGCTCTACGTAGGAATGACTGCGAGGTACACATATTAGCTCTCAACTTTCATTCGAGATCCATATGACCTCATCTCGCGTGCACATCAATCACCTACCGCTTGGCTCGGGCATCGGACTGATTCACTAGCTCTTGAAACGCAGAAAGGGCAACAAATTAACCATTCAAAAGAATGGCTAGTCAATTCGTTAGTCGTTTCTTTACTATACCAGCTCGTTTTTCTCTTCCCTTTGCTTGCAACAGTAGGAGGCGTGCTGCCTCTCTAATATTGTTCTCTCTCGAATTACGACGAACCGGCAACGCAACAAGCTACATACATACAAAGGAAAACCACTCCAGCAATGGCATGCAAAAAAAGCAAGAGGCGGGGACGTGTAAAGAGTAGAAAACCCGACTGCAGGCTAACCTTTCTGCAGTATTTTTTCACCGACACCGTGCGGTGCGATGCAGTGCCTGCCTCCAACCGTAACTAATTCGTTCCATCCCTGCAGTGGCAGTAGTTGTTAAGCATATCTAGTTGGACCATAGATCTATATGGAGGATGGACAAGATAGATTGTTGTTAATATCCATATGCAAGAAAATTACGGAAACTACGAGAGCAAACCAAATTGTTCATCTTTACGCTATGCAAACTAGCTCGATTAAGAGAAGATGTTCGTGGATCAATTGTAGCCCATGTGCTCTTATCAGCACTTTTCTAAGTGATTCTCAAGTAACTAATAGAGCTCTCGATTCACAAACATATAAATCTAGTTTGATCATTCGCTAGACGATACAAGGATCGGGCGCATACATTCAGGCCCATTGCTAACCGCTAGTAACAGTGAGGGGAAGGGGATGAGGTGTGGAGGAACCCCCAAAGCCTGCCATCTCAATCCAACACCGCAACCGCATGCGTTTGTGGTGGGTTCCACATCGAAGGTATTTGAATATTGACATGGCGGGTCCTGTGCTCGTGGCGGGTCTCGCATTCAAATATTGTCATTTATATTTTTGTCTTTTTGTAACGTTATTCATGTTATTGTTTTTTCTATGTATGTGTTTCTAATTTGCATTGGTACTAAAAATTCTAGGGATTGTGAACACATGTCTTGTGACCATTCACATATTTTTATAGAAATATATAACATTTGAATTTGAATTTTTAGAATTACTAATATCATCATATCATGTAAAGGCTGGTAACACTAGATACGTTCCCGTAAGATTTCTAAGCAGAATGTTTGCGAGCTCCTCCGTCATGTCTTTTCTGAAGGTAGTAGTTCGAAACTTGTCTTTGGGATGAAAATCCTGAGATCGCCACTTACGATGAAAATCCTCCTTGATAGGGTTTGCGGAATACCGAGAGAGCCCTAGGCTGAGGATGAGCTTGTCCTGGTGCTCAATGCACTTGACTCGATTAGATGCTCACCGGAACATGAGGAGCTGGTCCAGTGGAAGCTTGATTCAATCGTCGCTATAATTGTAATATATATGGGGTTTGAAGGTTTAAGATTTTTTTTTAAAAAAATGTGCATGTACTTATTAGAATGACCTTTATACATTAGCAAAGTTTTCCAAATGAATCGTCTGATTTGTATTCTGCTGGCCGGCTCCGCAAGTAATACTACATCTATCTCAAAGTTTAAGGCTTATTTCCTTTTGAAAAGTTAAACCAAGTAAAATTTAATCAAACTTTTATAAAAAATATATAATAAATATAATAATTTATAGATATCAGATAAAAATATATTTTATTATCTATCTAATGATATTAATTTTGTATTTTACATATTAATATTTTGGTAAAAAATTAGTGAAACTTACCGTAATTTGACTTTCTAAACAAATATAAACCTTGAACTTTGGAATAGAGGTAGTACCAAATTAGAGAAGTCAACCAAAGCATGAGCGGATGTAGCTCCTTTCGCCGTCGCATGCACTTGCTTTAGCTCGATCATGAACACATCAAAGTTGTGTCGTGTCATGATAGCCTAGCCGGGGGTGGAATCATTGCGGAGATCGTGTAGCCACCAGATCCAATCCACGGCGATTCGTGCACGCTTACGAGCGGAACGACTTATATTTTTTTTATGAGATGGAACGACTTATATTGTGTGTGCTTGAAACTTGAAACGCAAACTGGGAAAGAGTCCTCGGCCCAACGCATGACGACACTGGACTGGATGCACCATTCAGATTGTGTCATGATCGACCAACCAATACGGCAGCCAGCACAAACGCTATCGCTCAGTTATTGCGAGCGGTAATATCGCTCGCCCGCTCCCGTTTGCAGGCCGCGGCCCATTAGCACGTTACTGGTTGTGGTTGGCACGATTGGAGTCATTCGTTTCCTGTTTTTTTTCCCGCTAACTGGAAATGGGTAGGGGGGCACCCACCAACAAGTCTGTTTTTCTTTGTTTCCTGACCCTTTTTTCGGCGGGGAGTGCTGAGCGTCCCCCGGGGGATTAGAAATCTAATCCCCGGGTCCCCAACCGTCCGATCAACAGATCTGGAACATTTTCGGTCGTCAGATCAAACCAACCAGTCCTCTCTCCCACTTTTGCTACCATGATGTACCAAAGTAGCAAAAACGGTTCAATTGTAGCAAAATCTATTTTCACCTAAAAACATAGACCTCGCCGGAGATGTCGCCGGAGACCCACCGGAGACTTAGTAGCAAAAAATATATGCTATAGTAGCAAATACACACAAAGATTGTAGCAACTTTTTTTTGTTATTGTAGCAAAACCGACCTCATCGAAGTCTCGCCGGAGACCTCGCCGGAGAACTTGTAGCAAAAAACGTATACTATTATAGCTAAAACCTAGAACAAATGTAGCAAAACCTGATTCCACCGGATACTCGCCGGAGACATAGTAGCAAAAAAAATATGGTATAGTAGCAAGAAAACAAAAATATTGTAGCAAATTTTTTGCTATTGTAGCAAACTATGCATTGATGAAAAAATATAATTGTAGCAAGACAAATTTCGCCAAAAAGAATTATAGCAAACAATGTATACTATATTAGCATAAATGCCAAACTAAAGTACCAAAAACAATATACTATTGTAGCATCACGCCCCTGAGCAAAAACGCCGAGGAGCCGTTAGCAGCAGGCGGCCGTTGACTTGCAGCTAGAGGGAAGGGGGAGAGGAGGATGACGGCCATGGCTGGGGGAGCCGGAGGATGGAGAAATCTCGCCACCACGTCACGGACGCCGGCAGCAGCAGCCGGAGCAGGTAGACGCGATGAGCTCTGCTCGGTGGCGCGCAGTCCAAGCTCCGTGGGATCCCCATGGCAGCGCGGCGGCGCGCGCAGTTCAGCATGGCTGCCCCACGGCAGAGGTGGCAGATTCCGGCGGATCTCCTTGCCGGAGTCCTCCGCGGCGGCGAGAAGCGGGAGCGGCGGCCAGGGACCAGCGGCGACTGGCCGGGGAGGAGTGGGAGCGGCGGACAGTGGCCTGCTGCGGAGTTGACCCACGGCGTCGCGTGCAGCCGCGACTCCATGCGAAGGCGGATCTTGGCCGCGCGCAGAGAGCAGCCATGGAAAAGGGAAGCGAGGAAGATGGACGGGATATTTTTCTGCCTTGGTTCAGTGGGACCTACCCATGTGCGCGTGGACCACAACGCGCCGCGTGCCTGGCAGGACCCGGAGGATTTGATCAGTAATCGTCCGGGGGAACACCAGCTTTTCCCTTTTTCGGCTGACGGGAACGGGGAACATATGCACGATTTTTTCATTTTTTTCCCTTTTTCTCTTTTAATTTTTAGAACGTAATTTTGTCGAAATAGTGAACATTTTTTAACACGTGAACCACTTTTTAAATAATTATTTTAAAAAACTTTATTAACTAGTGAATATTTTTTAAACCAGTGAAAATTGTTGAACTCCTGAACAATGTTTCAAAATCATTTTTTTTGTACAACTTTATTTACTTGTGAACAGTTTTGAACTTGTGAGCATTTTTTTAACTAGTGAATATTTTTTATCTTGTGAACAACATTTTCAATTAAAAATTTCTAAATTTTTATTAACGTGCGAATATTTTTAGACATGTGAATATTGTTTAAACCCGTGAATATTTTTGACCTCGTGAACAATTTTTTAACATAATTTTTTCAAAATATTTATTAACTTGTGAACATTATTGAACCTGCGAACAATTTTTGAAATCATATAATTTACACACTTTATTAACCCGTCAACAATTTTAAATTTGGAACCTTTTTTCATAGTTAACTCTTTTTAAACTCTAAACTTTTTTAAAAACAGCGAACAATTCCAAATTTAGACTGTTGTCCTAGTGAACTTTTTCTAAAACTGATTTTGTTAAGTCGCTGAGGTAGCGCACGCTCGGTGTGGAGTTGTTTTCTTTCTTTGTTGAACTGGATTGGCTTTTTTATTGAAGCTGCCACGTTGGTTCCTTTTCTATTTTGAAGTTGGCTCTCAGCCCCGTCCTCCAAAGCAACCGCGTGTCCAAAGCCTCCTTACGTCCGGCGCGGTCTAATACGGTGTCCGGCGCCCTGAGCCCGTTCCCGGTCCACAGGGACGCTCAGGGCCAAGCCGGACACAACGAGAAGCGAGGCGGGCTCCCACCTGTCGGCAACCACATCCACAACGGTTGGCTCCCCCCTTTTATTCCTCGTCGCGCCTCTCCTTCTACGCCTCCCACCGCACCGCTGCTTCTCGATTTGCTGGCCGTCTTGACGGGAAATCTCTTTTAAGTCGAGCACCGTCGTGGCGGCTGGCTCCCTCGCCGGCCTTTTCGCCGCTGCCGCTTCGCCAACGCGTCCCAGAACGCACCGTTAAATCTGCCCCACCTCCGCGCACAGAAGGTGTTCGACGCCTTGTCAGGTAGGCGTGATAGGTCGCTATTCGTTGCCTCCTCTTCCGCGGCTGAATTTTAACTTTTTATTTTTCTTCAGACATGGATAGTGATGAAGACATCCCTACTACACTACTACCTCTGTCATTGCAAGATGAAGACGATGATGTGAAGCTCAAGTTCAATGAAGTCAGGATTGGACCTATTACAAGGGCTCGTGCGAAGCTACTCAAACAACAGGTGAACTTGTTCCTAAGTGATACTTTGATCGATGAGAACTTTGTACTGCCTAAGTCCTATTACTTATGTATGATTAGATATGAAGAGGGAGCAAGCATCGCACGAGGAGAAGAGGAGCAGCTGGACGTGAAGCTGGACATGAAGCTGTACATGAAGACATCCCACGGACGCGTGAGGGAGGAGTGGGAGGCATGCGCGAGGGAGGAAGATGAAGCTGTCCAGGCCGGCGCCAGGCCCGGTCTGACCGGCCGCCACGCCGGCGCGCCCCGGTCACCAGCCCGGTCCAACCGGACGCCATGCCGGATCCGCCCAGCGCCGACTGGGATCCACGCTCGTGCCAACCGGGCGCGGTACTGAGCCACACGACCCACCCCCGGTCACTACCCGGCGCCAGGCACGGTTTGAACCGGCCAGACCCGGTCGACCGGCTCCTGAGCCGGCCGTGTCCGTGTCTGTCTTGACCAGATCCAATCTGGGTCGGTTTTCTATGTATCTTTTCGACCCCTGGTCGTCCTGAACCCCTGTATAAGTGCCCAGGACGCCCCCAAGTTAGGTTTAGACCACGTTTAAGATAAACCCTAGTTCATAGTTGATTGCTTTGCAACTCTATTGAATCTCTACACCATATTGCATTGATTTGGTGTTTACCCCTGAAAGTATTGTGTGATCTTCTGTTCCATTGAGAATTAGACGGTTGCAACTTACCGCTTCGTGGTCGGCGGCTACGTGCGCAAGTGTGTGGAGTTGCGAATATCTTGCAGGGTTGAGAGCTGTTGCATTGGCGACAGGGACCAATCGAGAGACTTCGTTGCGTCATACAAGTTATCATCCACTTCATCATCGTGTTATGTCTGCTGTGTTCATCCCGTGATCATCATCACCACCATTTCTTACTGAGATGATCGGGCCTCCCCTTATCATCTTGGTATCAGATTTCAGCGTTTTCTCGGTAAGCCATCCACAATCCACCCCATAGTTGAGTTGTGAGTGTTTCCTATCCAGAAAAAGCCATAAAAAGTTAGGGTTAGGGTTTGCCATAGCCTTAGATTGCACTAATTTCAAGTTTTAGTTGCTTTTCGTAGTTGTTTTTGCGTATCTTTTCTTCCATCTAGTATTGTTAGGGTTTGTGTTTCCGTTATCATCTAGAGTCAGTTTTTGTTGCTCCGAATACACATATCATACAGTTTGTTTGTTCCCAACCATAGACACAGCCTTTCGATATAAGTGTGAAAGATCAAGATGTCTCCTAGAGGGGGGGGGGGTGAATAGGCAATTAAAAACTCTTGCGGATTTGTCTTATAAGAATGCGGAATTAAACTAACGTTTAGTTTACAAGCACAAACCCTAAATATGCTAAGCTCAACTAAGTGTAACAATAGCAACTAGAGCTAAGCAAAATAGGCACAAGATATATGTAGCACAAGTGATAGCAAGATATATGTACTTCAAGCA
This sequence comes from Lolium perenne, assembly GCF_019359855.2. Taxonomy (NCBI): domain Eukaryota; kingdom Viridiplantae; phylum Streptophyta; class Magnoliopsida; order Poales; family Poaceae; genus Lolium; species Lolium perenne. Next base: position 120,124,756 of record NC_067250.2, on the reverse strand, counting down.
CGATGGCTATCACAAGGAAAGAGAGCTCGGGTATAAAAATAACCGAGGCACGCGGAGGCGAGGATGTATTCCCGTGTTCCCTTACTTTGCAAAAAGGTACGTCACGTTTGGAGGAGTGGAGGTCCCACGAAGGATTCCCCGCGCCACAAAGGCTCACCCTATTCTCCGAACCACACCCACGAAGGATAATGGACCTTTCCTTATGGTTAGATTTTCCTCCGCTCCGGAGATGGCAAGCTCCACAACCACTTCACAAGCTCCACGAAGGAGAAGCCCGGGCCCCTTCACAATCTTCCACGAAGAGATCACCGAGGCACCAACCAAGCCAACTAGGAGGTCTCCCTCCAAGAGTAACAAGCTCACGGTCTCTCACTCGAACTAATCGTGGTGGAGAGCTCAACACTATGCAATGATGCAAAGCAAGAACACTAGAGGTGTTCAAGTCATTCACACTCAAATCCCACCCAAACAACAAATGCAAGGATGAGATTGGAGAGGAAGAACAATGGGGAAAGTCAACAAAAGACTCCAAGATCTAGATCCCAAGAGTTCCCCTCACTTAGAGGAGAAATGGATTGGTGGAAGTGTAGTTCTAGATCTCCTCTCTTAGATCCCTCAAGAATGAGCAAGAATCATGGGGGGAGACAAGAGAGAGAGCAAGTTCTTCAAAGGCAACAATGGAGGAGAAAGAATCGGAAGAACTAACTTGCTCAAGGTGGAAGAAGGGCTATTTATAGCTAGGGATCAAATAAAACCGTTGGGGGAAAAGACAGAAAAACTGCACAGTGAAAACGGGCAGAAAACAGCCCAGCCGGCGGCCCAGCCGGCCGACTGGGGCTGGAGCCGAACAGGCCGGTCAACAGCCCGGCCGGATGTAGGCGGGTGGGCCGCGCGGTGGAGAGGAACGATCGCGCGGGGGCGAGCCGGTCGGCCGGGCAGCGGGCCGCGCGGGGAGAGGCCCAATACAGGAGGCCGGCAAGGCCGGAGCGCCGCCGGGCGGGCCGGCGGCTGCCGGGCCCTGGGCCGGACCGAACCGGGGCCGCCTCGGTACTCGGCCTGGTTGGCACGAGCGCCGCGGCCGGCACGGACCGGGTGGGCCGGCGGCTGGGCCGGCAGGCCGGTCGGTCGGCCGGCTGCCCCTCCCCTTTATCTTTTCTTTTTCTTCTTTTACTCTTTTCCCTTTTTCTTTTAATAGCGAATGCTCCCGAACTCGGATTCGAATGAAACCAATTTTGTTTGGAAGATAACAACAAATGCTATCCAATAGAAAGTGCAAACTCAAGAATCTGTAGGAGGGGATTTTATCATGAATATAAAAGGTAGAACCTTATATCATGAATAACCGATAAAATCACCCAACCTCGAAAACGCAATAGAAGATGCATGCGAACTCCGTTTTCGATGAACTTGGGCTTGTTGTAAAGCTAGCAACAAGCTCAAGAACCTCACACATAGAAACACAAAGAAGCAATAAGGATATGTGACATAGGCACCCCCAATGGGCCTGCCAAAGATAGTACCCGGGGTTTACTGAAGGCCCACGTATCGAAGAATAAGAAGATTCGGAAGCCCAAGATGTAGTTATGGAAAGATAGAGTTGTAAAAGGAAGTGTAAATTGTAATCTTGCGGGACGGGTCAGAAACCCTCCCGGACTCTGTAAACTCGTGTATTACGAATCCCTCGGCTCCGCCTCCTATATAAGGGGGAGTCGAGGGACGAAGAAAGGATCGAATCATTGTTTTCCCAAACCCTAGCTTTTACATCGTCGAGTACTTTTCGGCCGAAACCTTCGAGATCTACTTGCCCTCTACATCCAACGAAACCCTAGTCTACTACTTGTAGGCATTGACAAGTTGATACCTTGTCAATTGGCGCCGTCTGTGGGATTTAGAGGCGACAAGGAGCTGATCTCGATGGCACGTTCAAGATCATCGACTTCGTCGATAGCAAGCAACATCATGGACAGAGGTAAACGGATCGAAACTGGTCTCGTTGATTTTGTTCCTCACCCACCTTCCCGTTTGGATGCATGTGCGTATCTGGAGGAGCCCATGGAGATGACGTTCGGAAGGTTTCACTTCCGCGTCGAGAAAGAAGGAACGTACCGTCTCGAAGTTCCGATCTCGTCGGGATTATCGGCGGTCGATCCCGATTTTTCAAGCTCAACATCATCCGTCGAGTCAGGCGATGAGGAAATTTCATCGCCACGCTTCATCAGCACCAGGGCAAGCGAAAAACTCGCCAAGATCTTCAACGACATATCCTTCGAGTCATCTGCGGACTCCTATATAAGCGATGACTCGAGTAGCGTCGACAGCTTCGACTTCATCGACAAATCCATTACTGTGGGAAAGGTCTTCACCAATCTCTATGATGGTGTCACCAAAACCAGCAAGGTGCATAATCCAAAATATCATCAAATCTATGCCATTGGAGAAGCAAGTCGCGATCAGGAGGAAACGTCGGAGGCTTTCGACGATCTGGGAAATCCATATGTCGATCCCTCTGACCTAAGGCGAGGTCTAGGCACCAAATACGTCGGGCCTACACCACGTGTTAGAATTCAACTACCACAATCAGCATGGGATAGAGCCGCAAGAGCTATGGATGGTTCAGAACCAATGGCGACAACTGCTACGACTGAAGAATTGCAGGCTTATCAATATAGGCTCGCTCGAGCTGCAAGAGAGTTGGAAAAACAGACAGCAGCTCTGAACAGGAGAAGGGAGGCAGCTTCCGCGTCAAGCAGGCGAAGAGCGGATTTGAGTCGACAATCAGGAACTTCGGGAGATAGTCACAGGGAAGCCCGGAGGAGAGCAAGATCTCGGCTGCAAAATATACCTGAAGCTGAAAGAGAAACTTTAGTTCAAAACCTCGATATGGCTTTTATGTCGATAGATACGAGAGGGAACATTATTCCCAAAACACCAGAAGCTGGGTATATGGCGACACAAGCCTTTATCCTCGCGTCTAGGCCACCTCCCGGAGATCCAAGAGAGGCGTTGTACAACATGGCCATGGCAGGATGTGGAGCCATGGGAGCAGCATTCGCAGCAACACCTCCTGAAGAACCTGCAAGGCAAAATAGCCCGAGACCTACTGCATCAGTGCAAGATCCACCAGGAGCAAGTGGCGTCAGAGATACGGCGGCCCAGGCCAGAGTAGACAGAGCGCGACAATAGAGAAGAGAACATCGGCGTTCACCAGAACTCGCCGAAGAAGATATATGTGGACTCCCGTGTTTTACGCGACGGGTCCGGAAAACTCGAGTCCCATCAGGATTCAAGTTACCCGACAACTTCAAAAAGTTCGACGGCCTTCAAGATCCAGAGGATTGGTTAATCGATTACCTCGAGACGGTGAAGCTGATAGGAGGAACCAGAGCAACAGCCATGCAAAGCATCCAAGTACACTTGAGTGGAGCTGTGAGGTCTTGGATAAAGAAACTCCCCCCATGTTCCATCGACAGCTGGGACAATTTTGAGGATGTGTTTGTCAAAAACTTCCGATCAACTTGCAAAAAACCTACGACACTCGAGGAATTGAGATCATGTCGACATAAGCACGATGAATCAATGAGGAAGTACATCCAAAGGTGGAACATCATCAAAAACTCGGCAGAAAATATATCTGACGAGAGAGCGATAGACGCGTTTGTTGCAGGAGTTCGACGAGGAGATTTTGTGGAGGACTTGGGAAGAACTAACCCAAGGACAGTATCAGCATTAATGGAAATAGCAAACAGATGGGCAGATGGCGAGGATGTTGTGCATAATAAAAGACACAGGTCACCAGAGGAGGACCGCAGTCGAAATTTTCAAAATAGACGACGATTCTCTCGACAATTTTTGGGTTATGATGCACCTGGCCAAATTTCGGCTGGGTTTCGAGCGAGCGCTGGAGGAAACAATAGAGATGAGTATCAAAGGAGCAAGGAGCAGCGAGGCGACAATAGAGACGATTCCCGAAATAACAGGCCAAACAATGGACCTAGGTTTCAGAGACCCTTCGTGTCCCCTGAGGATATGATGAACGGCCCGTGTCAGATGCATTTTTATGTCGACAATAACGGGAAGAGGCAGTCGGGGCATTTGCAGAAGGACTGCTGGAACTTTCAAGCAATGATGAGATTCGCCGGACAAGCCAATGCTCAGGCAGCGAGTCGAAACCCTCAGGGACCTAGGAGTGAGATTCACTTACCACCTCCTCCCGCAATTACGGATGAAAATCGACATCAGCTCAGAATTGCGGCAGCACCAGCACCACCACCTTACGTTGATCCCAACTCCCATGGAGCGGTATCGATGATTCAGAAAGGCAGGACATCCAACAGAGCGCAGAAGGTAATCTCGCGATAGGTGTTCATGGCAGAGAAGATGCCTCCACCAACAGTCGAGTACCTCAATTGGTCGGGACAAGATATTGGCTTCACAATTGCGGACCACCCGCAACAAGTTCCTCGACCAGGGCAGTCAGCACTTATCTTACCAGCAGTAATCGTAGGATTCGATGTATCTCGAGTATTCATTGATGGAGGAAGTAGTCTAAACCTTATGTACGCAGATACACTAAGGAAGATGAACATATCCTTGGCAAACTTAAAGCCAACGGACACACGTTTCCACGGTATCACACCAGAAAAACCAAGCTACCCATTGGGGAAGATCAATCTCGATGTTCAGTTTGGCACTCGAGAGAACTACAGGATAGAGAGGCTGGAGTTTGAAGTCGTGGATTTCCCATCACAGTACCACGCTTTGTTGGGGCGCACAGCATATGCCAGGTTTATGGCGGTACCACATTACACATACTTGTTGTGGAGGATGCCTAGACCCAAGGGGCCAATCACAGTAAAAGGGAGCTTCGCGCTAGCCGACAAATGTGACAAGGATTTTCATCGACTTTCGGAAACCTTCGGGATGCAAGCAGAGTACATGGCATCAAGGCTTACGACCTATTACGATGTGTTGCCAGACGTAGGGAGGCCCAATAAGGAATCAACTTTCAATACTGCAAAGGATTCAAAGGAAGTACAGATCCACCCGACAGATCCGAAGAAAACGACGTCCATCGCGACAAATATGGACCTCGCATAGGAAAGCGCGCTCATCGAGTTCCTCCGTGAGCACTGGAAAATCTTCGCATGGTGTCCAGCTGACATGCCAGGAGTACCCAGGGAACTTGCCGAGCACCACCTAAGCTTGGATCCAATAGCAAGACCAATCAAACAACCCTTGCGGCGTTTTTCGGAACCAAACCGCAAGGCTATGCTGTCAGAAATCGATAGACTCAGAGAAGCTGGTTTCATCAAGGAATTACACACAGAAGCCACATGGGTAGCAAACCCAGTGATGGTGCTGAAGAAAAACACGAAAGTCCTTCGCATGTGCGTCGACTTCACGTGTCTCAATAAACATTGTCCAAAGGATCACTTTCCCCTCCCGAGGATCGATCAAATTATCGACTCCACGGCAGGATGTGAACGTCTTTCCTTCCTGGATGCTTACTCTGGCTATAACCAGATCAGATTGAAAGAAGAAGACGAGGTCAAAACAGCGTTCATCACACCTTACGGCGTGTTCTGCTATCGAACAATGCCTTTCGGTTTGAAAAACGCGGGAGCAACGTATCAGCGGATGATGCAGAAGTGCTTAGCAACACAGATCGGGAAAAACGTACAAGTATACATCGACGACGTTGTCATAACGTCAAAAAAGGGGGACACGCTGATCAAAGACTTGAAGGAAACTTTAGACAATCTCGATAAATACTGTCTCAAGCTGAACCCGACAAAGTGTTCTTTTGGCGTCCCTGCAGGAGAGCTTCTCGGGTTCTTAGTTTCGGCAAGAGGGATTGAAGCAAATCCCGAAAAAATCCAGGCCATCATAACAATGAGAAAGCCAACAAAGTTGAAAGAAATACAGCAGTTAACCGGGCGAGTCGCAGCTTTAAGCAGGTTCGTCGCCAGGTTGGGAGAAAAGGCGTTACCGTTTTACGCCTTGATCAAACAGGGAGAGAAATTCCAGTGGAACGAAGAAGCAGACAGAGCATTTGAGGACCTCAAACGTAAAATGTCGACACCACCAATCCTGGTGGTGCCGAAAGAGAAGGAACCTCTGTTGTTATACATTACGGCCACACCTCAGGTGGTAAGCACAGTACTTGTCGTTGAAAGAGAGGAAGAAGGAAAACTTCATGGAGTGCAGAGGCCAGTATACTTCGTCAGCGAAGTTTTATCGCCTTCAAAACAGAGGTATCCTCAGTATCAAAAGCTAGCGTATGGAGTGTTTACAACCGCAAGAAAATTGCGGCACTACTTTTCGGCACACCCGATAATAGTGGTCAATGAAGCGCCCTTGTCCAATATACTCAACAATCCAGAAGCTACGGGTCGTGTCTCCCTTTGGGGAATAGAACTTTCCCCTCGGGACATCACGTACGAAAAAAGAAAAGCAATAAAGTCGCAGATTCTACCAGACTTCATCGCAGAGTGGATGGAGCTACAAAATACAGGACCTCCGGATTTATCGAGAACTTGGACCATGAACTTCGACGGATCCAAGAGATTGGAGGGAGCTGGAGCAGGCGTGATACTAATATCACCTGAGGGCGACAAGCTGAAGTATGTCTTGAGGATGACGTTCCCAAACGCATCCAACAATGAGGCAGAATATGAAGCTCTCATACATGGGATGAAGATGGAGAAAGCTTGTGGCGCAACTCGACTAAAAATCTTTGGCGACTCGCAATTGGTGGCTCAGCAAGTCATGAACCAATGTGATGCAATCAATGACAGTATGATAGCATACAAGGAAGTGTACAACGAGCTGGAGAAGTTGTTTGATGGGTGCGAAGTAAACCACATCAGCAGGTTGAGCAATGACGAAGCCGACGTTCTCGCAAACATCGGGTCACAATGCCTCGCAATTCCACCAGGCGTATTCTGGGAAGAGATAGTGGAGAGATCTACGAAGTCCACAAAACCAAAAAAGAAGGAGAAAGACAAGAAACCCTCGGGGGCTACCAAGGAAGCACCAGAGGAAGAAGAAGAAGAGGACCAAGACTTGGTGATGATGGTGCAGATACCTTGGATGCAGGTCTATATATCATACATCTTAAAGCAGGAGATACCCGACGATCCAGTGGAAGCAAGGCGAGTTATTAGACGATCAAAAGCCTTTACTGTGATTAAAGGGGAGTTATACAAACGAAGTATTTCGGGAGTACTACAAAGATGCGTTACACCCGAAGAAGGAAGGATGATGTTGAAGGACGTACACGAAGGAATTTGCGGCCACCACACAAGCAGTCGAGCTATTGCAGCCAAGGTTTTCAGAGCCGGATTCTACTGGTTGACAGCAATAGAGGATGCAAAGGAGATAGTACGAACTTGTGACGCATGCCAAAGATTCGCCTCGAAACCTCATTCTCCGGCAGCAGAATTGATGCCAATACCATTGTCGTGGCCCTTTGCTCAATGGGGCCTTGACATGGTGGTGAAATTGCATAAGGCTTTGCCAGGAGGATACAAGTATATGCTCGTCGCTGTCGACAAATTCACCAAGTGGATAGAGGCCAAGCCGATAAATTCACCAGATGGAGCGTCTGTCGTCAAATTCGTGAAAAGCATCGTCTTTAGGTTTGGAGTACCTCATAGCATCGTCACGGACAATGGCAGCAACTTTACATCCAAGGAATTCAAAGCATATTGTGCAGAGGTAGGCATTAAACTACACTTTGCATCAGTTGCGCACCCGCAAACCAATGGTCAAGTCGAAAAAGCCAATGGGATCATCTGCAACGGTATCAAGAAGCGCCTATTAGGACCACTGGAAAAAACTCGACACACCTGGCCGGAGGAGTTGCCAAGCGTATTATGGAGTATCCGAACAACACCAAATACAGCGACACAGGAAACTCTATTTTTCCTGGTCCATGGTGCTGAGGCAGTACTGCCAATCGAAATAGAACACGACTCCCCGAGAGTCACAGAATATGACGAGGAAACTTCAAGAAAAGCATTGGAGGATGATGTCGATGCACTAGATGAAGCTCGAGATGAAGTACTATCAAGGGTCACCAAATATCAGCAAGACTTGAAAAATTATCATAGTCGACGCTTAAGACCAAGGTCCTTTCAGGTGGGAGATCTGGTTCTATGACTCAATCAACAGGGTACTGAAAAACTCGAGTCACCATGGCTTGGTCCTTACATCGACACAGAAGTCATCGAAGGAGGAGCATACAGAATCAAAGACAAGAAGTCCGGAGCTCCCGAGAAAAACCCCTGGAACGTGGCACACCTAAGGCATTTTTACGCTTAGTGTCGAAATACAGTCCTCCTTGTAAAAATACAATGTACTGAAACACCCGCGAGTTTTCAGACGCACTCTTTTCCTTTTTCGGGGCACCGAGTGGGGCCGGGAAAGGTTTTTAATGAGGCGGGCTCGCGGGGCTGCAATATAATAATGATAGTTGAGATACATATTTCTTCGACAGGCTCGGGGGCTTGTGCTTCAGACTTGCAATATATATATTCCTGAAAAATATTTCGCCTTGGTGCTCAAACACCTCGCAAAATAAACAAAGATGCAAGATAGCGATCAACAACAAGACACAGGGGTTCGTACCCGCAAATATAGCATATCCAATATAATTTAGTTGCCTTGGTCCAAAAACCTCGCACATAAAAAAAAGAAAAGTCGCCATCGAAACACTCGGGGGCTTGATGACGAAAAATAAAAACAGTTATCGACTTTACAATATAGAACATGTCCGTAACATACAAGAGACAACTGCCGAAAAGAAAAATCAATTATGGCCTAGTATATTGTCTATGGTCATCCGATTTGAAGTACGAGTACTGTGTTCAGCATAGCTGCCTTTCACGAAGAATTCTGAATCCATCCGAAGAAGCTCATCCATCATATCTTCTGCGACAGGGGTCACATAATCATCAATTTTGCCAACATCCCTTTTCTTTTTCGCCATCTTCGCCAAGAACTTGGTGACGATTTGGCTCATATCAAACTTGGGGTGGCAGATCTTGATCATCATCATAGTAAACCTGGCGCCAGCAGAGAGCTGCGCCCGAACAAAGCCATGGATTTTTGGAGCATCTCGAAATTTCTCCATCAAGCCAAGAAGGGTATCGGGTGCTTCGTTCCGAGGAAACATTGTTTTGTAAACCAAAGATAAGGTTCTGGTACAAAAATCCAGGAAATCGCGCACATGACAAGCACGGTCTTGAAATCTGACAATTTGTCGGGTCCGTTCTGGAGTGGCCCAGAACAGACAACCATGGTCAAGGGAAAGATTGACGAGCAGGTTGGTCCTCGTGTTTACCCTTTCATCTTCAGCCGCAGCATCGAGAAAGGAACCTATTCGACGACATCACGAAAATCTCAAAAAAGGATACAGCAGAAAGATAGAAGGAGCTTTGGTTCAAAATAAAATACCAGATATATCGGCAGCGGCTTCATTCATCAACTCAAGTATGGAATTCTCTCGAGCAGTTGCTTTCTCAGCTTCAGAAACAACGGCTTCTTTGGCAGCCATGGCCTCTTGAGCTTGTTGAAGTGCAATTTTTTCTGCTTCGGAGGCCTTGCGAGATTTTTCCATCATCACAAGTGTTTGCCTCTTCGCATACTGAAGCTGTTGCCGAAGTTCTTCCAAGTCTTGCGACAAATTCTCACTCGAGGAATTTTCACCAAGTTCCGTATTAACAAGAACTTTCCTCGAGAGAGAAGAAGTAGGCAAAATATCGGAAGGAGCATGAGTTGGAGTATAGTTATCAAATATCAACTGAAATTAAAAAGAGTTGACATCAATCATCAAGCAAAATAGAATTCCATTGATTCTCAGAATAATTACAAGACATTACAATGGATCTAGTAAGAGAGGTGTCGCCAAAAAGCTACTTTGGCGACAGCATCAAAAGGAAGAAAGGAGAAACAAGGGAAGGAAAGACAAGGCGGTCTACTGGACCTCCGGTTTGGATGAACTTGGAGCCGGAGTTGGTTTGCATCCAAGATAGGCGAGGAGCTTCTTTGAGTTTGGTTTTGCAGCCTTGATCAGCGACTGCCACCTTTTGGTCTCCATCTTTTGCGTGTCGCCAACCTTGGTCCAGTCGACGTCCTGTTGGCTATCGGCAATTAAGGCGATGGTACCTTCCACGCCAACCTTCAAACTTTCTTGGCGAAGCTTGAGCCCAAGGTTCTCGGCAGTATTGAAACACTTGGCGAGGGCAAGGAACGGCGTGGGTTGCTCCTTTTTCGGGAAGAAATAGGGATAAAGTCGCGACAACCCCGCCTCAGCTTCGGCAAGACCGTCGCGTGCCTCGTTCCCATGAATCTCCAGAAGAGAAAGCGCGTCAAGAAGAGGATCATTTTCGGGATCACTAAGTTCATATTCTTGACCCATTTTTCCTGCTAAGACAAAAATTTATCGATAAGCAAGCAAGATAGAAGAAGTTCAAAGCAGTCAAAATAGTTTGGATACTTACTGACGAAACGACGACTTTGCGACGCCAGGCGCTTGATAATTGCCTCTTCGCAAGCAGATTGTTCAGAAATGCGCTCGCTTAGAGAGTTTTCCGCCTCATGAAGCCTCTTTCGAAGATCTTCGACGGTGGCGGCCTCTGCCTTAGCCTTTTTGGCATCTGCTTCAGCCTCTTTGCGAGCTTTTTCACTTTGCTCCAGTTTGAGAGCAAGTGTGTCAGCACGATTTTTAGCTTCCGCAAGATCGGCTGAAAAAGCAATCGACAATATTGAATATGGCGACAAGAGTTAAGAGGAAGGAAAGGCAATTGGAAAAAAGATAGCAAGATAATACCTTTCAGCTGGTTGGACAGATCACGGTACCCGACGAATTGGGTACCGAGGCGAAAAAACTCCTTCGTCAAAGGCTATAGAAACCAAAAGAAAGAAAAGTCAAAATATAGTGCGGGAAAAAGTTCAGGGGCAACATGGGAAAGAAGCAACAAAGAAAAGAGTAATGAATCAAACTTACGTCATTCAGTGAAGAAGTCGTGAAACCACCACTTAATTGGGTGGGTTCTTCGACTGGTTCAATTCTGGCCCTTTTCGGTGAAGAGGCTCGGGGGCTTGCAGGTGGAGTCGGATGCTCGACGTTATGTTGAGGAGGCGAAGTTTCCTCCACCTCAGGTTGAGCATCCGACACAACTAAAGTACGTGACGTACTCGTTCGAGCAGCCACGTCAATAGGCGGATTTTCTTCCTCGTCATCGCTGCAATAAAACGTCGACAGTATAAGCAAAACGACGTCAAGTATTTTGCAAGATAAACAACAAAGTATAGTGACTTACGAACTGACGAGGGCATCCACAAAAGGGTCAAAAGCTTTCTTTTCTTCAGTGGGAGCAACTTCTTCGGCAGCTTTGGAAGTGCCAGTGTCGACAACTTCAAGCCTTTTTCTTTTGTTTCGCGGGGAAGCAGCAGAAGGAAGGGACCGTGTTGACTCGCTGGCTTCAGATTCAACTTTTTCAGAGGAAACTGCAGATTTCCGAGAACCTGCAGCTTCACTCTCAGGGAGAGAAGTACCCAGGTTGTCTTCAGTGACAACAGCCTGATCTTCGACTTCTCCATCTTCAGGAAGGGAAGCTAGAATTGGATGGTTTTACAGAAAAATAGCGACAAGAAAATTTACAGAAGTATTAATAAAAATTCAGCAGTCGACAAATGCAGGAAAAGTTGGGGAAAGATAAAAAGTCGAGAAGATAAAATACCTGTGGGAGAGGATTGGTGGCGCTGTATGGTTCCACGCGGCAAGAAGATGGAATAGGATCCTTCTTGCTGAGCGAGGAAATTCTTCGAATAAGTCTCTCCAAATCCTTCACAGAGAGATCCTTGGAGAGCCTATTGGCATCATTTGCACCAGCGTAAGTCCAAAGGGGATTTTTGCGAGCTTGTAAAGGCTGCACTCTGATCCTAAGGAAGTAGGCTGTGATTTGGATACCCGATAGTTCCTTGCCTCGGGTATTCTGAAGCTCATGAATACGGGACATGAGGGCCTCTGTCGCCGTTTTTTCTTCTTCGGTAGCTTCAACATCCCAGGAACGGCGGCGAAGAATCTTGGCGCTTCCGTCGAAAGGGATTATGTTGTGCTCGACAGAATTGGCACTTTCTTCGTGTATATAGAGCCATCTTTTGCGCCACCCTTGGACAGAGTCAGGGAATTTGATGTCGAAGTACTCGACGTCGGAACGGACACAGATAACAACGCCGCCTATGTTGTAGGTGGCGTTGTGGGAGCCATTACGGTGAAGGCAGAAGATGCGTTTCCACAGAGCCCAGTTAGGAGGGACTCCGAGGAAGCACTCGCAAAGTGTGATGAAAATGGCGACATGGAGGATAGAGTTGGGGGTCAGCTGGTGCAGCTGAATCCCATAGACAAAGAGAAGGCCGCGGAGGAAGTCGTGGATTGGGGTGGAGAGACCGCGGATGAGATGGTCGACAAAACTAACCCGATATTGGATTGGCGGAGTAGGGTAGCTTTCTTCGCTGGGGAAGCGGATGGCGTCCTCCTTCTTCATCAACCCCAATCTCTTCAGCATGTTCACATCTTGATTGGAGATTTTGGATCTCTCCCACTCCAGATCTTCAGCGGCCATCTTGGATTCGGGTGTGCTGTGGCGAGTGAGCCGCGCGCGTGGTGGCATCAATGGTGGTGGTGGAGCAAAGTTTGCGCGTGTGCAAGCTCAGGAAGCACTGGGTGCAATGGAGGTTTTTTGCAGAGAGAATCAGAGGTGCGGCGCGAGCGAAGGTATGAACGGAGGAAGAAGAAGGATTTATATAGGGATTTAGCGAAGCAAAGCACCATTGGATGGAGAAATCGTGCGGTGGACAATGAATTCATAACAAAGGGGTAAAACGGTATTTTTACTTCAATGGAACAGAACATGAGCTACAGTACGTGCGCCAGGAAAAGCGGAGGACGTGTGTCCCCCACTTGCACGACGTGTCAACATGGTAGGAACTTTGGACCCACAAGGCAGAGACAGCAGTACTCGAGTTTAACGGATACAAAGATCGTGGCTATCGTCAGCATTGAGGTCACTTTGACCAAAGGGAAAATCTCGACAAGTATGAAATAAGAAGATTGGCGACAGGAAAATTTATCTATTACTTCGGGAGCCTTTGATCAAATACAAGTTTTTGCCCAAATGCTCGGGGGCTACTTTGGAAAAAAGTAAAATTCGAGTATGACAATATAGAAATTGCAGGAGCCTATGATCAAACGCAAGCATTTGTTCATAGCCTCGGGGGCTACTCCCATCAGGAGCGCTGTTCGCGCACCCGATAGAAATAAAAGTTCGAGAAAGAATGACAATATAGCGACACGACGCGTTAAGGTGTTGAGCCTACAACCAAGCACTAGTCCTTGGCTGTAGCCTCGGGGGCTACTCCCATCGGGAACGCTGTTCGCGTGCCCGATGAAATTATGAAAAGAGAAAAAAAGAATAAAAGGGAGCATATTTCAAGTTATGAAAATAACTCTACATATACTCCCATCGGGAGAACAATATAAGTCATCCGTTGACTCAATGAAATGTGCTATTCCAGCAGCCGAATAAGCACTCGACAATATATTCTCAGAACGCCAAAGTTGCGAATAATTTCTGAATGCCGCAAAACTTTGCGAAGGTAAGACCCCAGACCCGTTCTGTGTGGCGTGGCGCCGTCTCTGACGTCGGTTTGCTACTTTTTTCCGTATCAACAGATACGAAGAAAAATCCTAACGGACGCGTTAGGTACCCGATAAATATGACTGGGACTCGACAGAATGGTAAGACCTTAAGCGGCGCCTGTCGAAGTTTACACCAGTATCCCGAGATCATGTCCAGGGACGTGATCTTGAAGTAGGTTTTTGCGGATTGCCACTAGAGCAGTTAACTAGTACCTGATCCGTCAGATGAACTAGCCCCAACTACCGTTATCCCTGTACAATATAGAAATTCGTATGCAAAGATATGTGGTAAAGTTCAAAGATATTGAATAAATATAAAGGTGGAGATTTTCCTTGACTCTACGACTCAAACAAAATCTCGGGGGCTACTGACATAGGCACCCCCAATGGGCCTGCCGAAGATAGTACCCGGGGTTTACTGAAGGCCCACGTATCGAAGAATAAGAAGATTCGGAAGCCCAAGATGTAGTTATGGAAAGATAGAGTTGTAAAAGGAAGTGTAAATTGTAATCTTGCGGGACGGGCCAGAAACCCTCCCGGACTCTGTAAACTCGTGTATTACGAATCCCTCGGCTCCGCCTCCTATATAAGGGGGAGTCGAGGGACGAAGAAAGGATCGAATCATTGTTTTCCCAAACCCTAGCTTTTACATCGTCGAGTACTTTTCGGCTGAAACCTTCGAGATCTACTTGCCATCTACATCCAACAAAACCCTAGTCTACTACTTGTAGGCATTGACAAGTTGATACCTTGTCAATATGCAAAGTATGCAAAGGGTTGAGCTCCCTAAGACGATGTTATCAAGTTACCCAACCGAAAGCCCCTCTTAATAGTGCGGCTATCTATCCTATAATCCGGTCTCCCATCAACCACCTTGAGACCGGTAAAAGGAAAACCTATCAAGGTCATAGCTTTGCCTTGCGCATCCCGCTTGATCTTGATGATAACTCTTCAAGCTCTACACAATTCGGAATGCCTCACTTGATCATCGTTACTTCGTGAAGACTCACAAATGCTCCCCCATACACTATGATGGGAAAGCTTCATTGATGCACATCTTCACATGTCCATTATCACCAAATGGACGGCAAGCTTCAAGCATGTTATCCACTTGAGATGCTCATCTTGAACTTGCCCAACTCAACCTTGTATCTTCTCATACTCACTTAAGATAGAGCATGGCTAATATTGAGTTCCACATAAGAACTCCATCTTCATTTCTTCTTCTTGATCATATCGCATATATATCTTCAAACCGATGATCTTGATGCCAATACACAAGATGTATCTTTATTTACATGGCATCCATACTTGAATCCAACACATGGAATACAAGTAGAACCTATGGAATATTCCTTCATATAAACTCAATGAAAACATTAGTCCATAGGGGTTGTCATTAATTACCAAAACCACACATAGAGGCAATGTACCCTTACAATCTCCCCTATTTTGGTAATTGATGACAAACACAATAAGAGGGTTTATATAGTGAATATTAGAAACAAGTACGCAACTTATCCGAGAATAAGTTGTATACAAGAGGTTGTATTTGATATGGTCAAGTAACACAAAGCTACTAGCCCATATCAAAACCGGCTCTACTCACACAACTACAACAAATGCAAGAGATGTGAGTAGAACCAATATATATATATAGAGAAAATCCCCCACAATGTATGCACGTGTGATGAACATGAATTCATTGCATACATTGTCAATATTAACCTTTGGGATAGTTTCCACTATATATATACAACCATGCAATACATATAAATATGGAATGCATGAGAGGCAAAACACTTAAGCACAAACCAAACTTAAGTATAAAACCGTTCCCTTAAACCCTCTAAACTTCTCCCCCATTGGCAACAAGTGCCAAAATGGGTGAAAATTTTAGAAAGCCAATATAATGTGAGTTCCTCCCCAAGGTGTGCACTTCTCATAATTTGAGTAGAATCAAATGCACATATCCAATGATGAATACTTGAAGGAAGTCAAACTATATTGAGGATCAAAGATTGCATAAGATAACATGATGAAGTAAGCTTCAATCAAATAAAGCAAGCAATCAAAGATCCAATTGGACAAACAAAGATATCATGATAAGAGAGATATGGTGCTTTAAATAAAATAAGGAAGCCCCCCCAAGGTTCGTGCATAATTTATAATGTTTGCATTTGAATACAATATGCACAAACATGGAATCCTTACTCCCTCTATATCATTTAGAACACAACCAAGATAAAGATAATATGCTTATCAAGAATAACTTGAGTCCAACAATTATGAGATATCAGTGCATGAAGAAAAACAAAATAAACAAAGCACTCATAAATCTTCTTTACCAACACCAAGAGGATAAAAAAATGGTCGCTAAAGAACAAGGATATCAAGGTGATGGATTAACGCTCTCATGTATATAAGTTTCTAAAGTGGACAAAGTGATCCATAAAGAAACATGCACACACAAGAGATTAATAAAGTAAATAAGACATGATATCCAAGATGAAGTAATAACATATACCAAAGGATGTTTGCTTAAAAGCATGTATAACCTATGGCTCCACTTTTCACTTATGGTATATCAATGAACTTCAACCAAGTAAAATCTCAAAAACATCACAACTAACAATAAGGGAAGTAAAGCTAGTTGGAATGTTTTGAGAGTGGCAACAAGTATCACAAATAGGGATTTATTTCGCAATTTCATCAAAATTGCACATAAGAGTTCTTTGAGGAATTGATATGCAATAAATTGCTAGAGGGCATATTTGGGATAGGTGAATAATAAACATGATATATATATATATTCCTATCATATGCATCTTCTCAAATTACTCAAATGTACAATAAGAAGTTTTCTTAAAAAAAGATTTTTCAAGAACCTCAATATTTTCGAAATAAAGAATTTCATGCCAAGATGCAACCTACAAGAGGATGGATGCTATATGAGTATGCATGAATAAGATACTTTTTACTGAGATAGCAATGGCTTGATGTAGTAGATAAGAGTTCATCGATCATCCTAGCTTGACTCCAATTCTCATATGGTGACAACACCTTCCTTATAGGTGAGAGAAGCCTCCATTGCATCTCCAATGTACCTAAAACATCATTCAAGTACATCTTGGTCCCCAAACTTATTGGGTCCAACATGGTTAGACTAACCACAATATATAGGACACACTCCATACAAGTATGTACATATTTAGATGAAATTTGAATTTCATGCACATCTTAGCCATTTAGGATTCGATGGAGTATACCCTATATAATGGATCAAAGAAAGCAAGCATGCTACAAGTATAAACAAATTACATATAAGCTTGCACAAAGACTTTAAAGATCCAAGAAAGATACACTTTGGACAAAACACCAAATGAATTCAAAAAGGCATAGAGGTGTGACCAAACAAATTTGTTGTCCAAATCATATCAAATAAGCAAATCACAAAAGATTTGTTCAACAAAGTTCAACAAATGAACTAAGAAGAAACCATTGAGCATAAAGGATAAAATAAAGCAAACATGCTCATAGATTTATCTCATTCAAGCAAATAAAGCATGTAAGAAGGAATGAGATAGCAAACTCCCAAAAGAGCAAGGTTCGAACAAATAAACCAAACCCTCTACACTTTTCATAATGGCACAATGTACCGTAAAGAAAAAGGTTTGTCTTCCAAAACAAACACTTGATATGAATCAAGAGAATTTATCAAAAGATTTTTCAAAAAGGGACAAGGAAGACACATGGGAACAACAAGGATTTGTTGGCAATAAAATAAGACAATAAGAAATAGTCCAAGGTGAAGATGATCCATAAATTCAACCACATACAAGGTTATCAATTGTCAAAGACAATGAGTATATCGGAATTAATTTCCGGTGGAGTATTGACAATGGTAGTAAGGATCAACTTCACAATAAAAGGCATAGGATAAGTATATAGAATTAAGCACTATGCACGGATGAAGATTCTTGATAACTTCAACTAGTCAAACAATCACGCACGGCAATGATTAGAATAACTTGAAGCAAACGGTATCCCAAATAAGATATAGAGATATGTATTTGAGGAAAAACCGTACCAAGAATTTCTTACTCAAACAAGAATCCATAAGATGAGCAATAAAAGTTTTTTTCAATAGAAGTGGAGCTTGTTTGAGAAAACATGCCACCTAGGAACAAGATAATTAAGGGCATCAACTCTAAGTGGCATAACCTCATATGTTCACATTTTCTAGGCTTGTGATATGTACAAAACATATTACTCCCCCATAATGTGATAAAACATTTCTTCTAAACAAGAGGCAACTAAAATTCGATTAGAGATGATTAATGGACATTTAGAATTTGAATTTCTCATGAGTATGACATACCACATAGTGACTAGATAATCTTGCAATATCAATACTAAGTGGTGATACCCATGTACACACATTTTAGAGAAAGAGAGATGCACAATGCATATCACTCCCCCAAAATGGGATGTTCCGTTAATCACTCAAAGAGAGACAAGTAAGATATCATCAAGATGCATTAGGCTCAAAACAATACACAAGTATATGATGAGTCAAACAAACATACTTGAATACACAAGATAGGTAAGTAAGACACAACACATACATACACATATTTGGTACAAAACCAAACATGCAAAAGGGGCAAGTAACTTACAATAAATATGAAGAGTTGGAGTATAATTTACCGCAAAGAGGAGCATTGGATATAAGATATATATGATAATCCTTATGACTTGGCTTGGTAAAATATAATATATGAAGATCCCTTATTTCTTCATGAAGTAGCCAAATCTCCAATGCCCTCCACTTGTACCTATTGATCAAGTTTGAGCTTGTTGGTCCCCAACCAAGTTGGGTCCTAAGAGGTTAGTCACAATAGGCTTGGCAACCCAAATGGTTATTTTCTTGAAACCACTTTGAGTTCCAACAAACTTGGCAAACACATTGCCATCCTTATCCTTCCCTAGAGAATAATCATCATCAACAATTATAGGGTTAGATAAGGTACCACCTAAGCAAGAAGAAGCAAAGTGCCCCTTCTCACGACATAAGTAGCAAGTGTTCCCCTTTTTCTTCTTTATTGATTTCTTCTCTTGGGGACCAATATCTTGATTCTTCTTGGGAAGTGGCATATCTTCAACTTGAGGTCGAGCTTGAGCTTGACCTTGACCTTGTGGCCGTTTCCCTTGTTGTTTCTCACTTAAGTCCTTCTTCTTCTTCAATGGGCATGATCTAACATGGTGCCCTTCAACTTTGCACTTGAAGCAAACAATCTTGGCCGAATCCTTGACTTTGTCTTGGCCCTTCTTCTTGTTGTTCTTGCTCTTGGACTTGTTCTTGTTATTGGAGTTGAATCCAAGTCCACTCTTGTCATTGGGGGATTGTTGCACACTTAGCATCTTGTCAAGTGCGGATTTCCCTTCATGATGCTTTTCCAAGTCTTTCTTCGAAGAAAGGACTTGGGCCTCGAGCTCTTTTATTTCCTCTAAATGGTTAGTAGAAATACAAGTACTAGAGGAAGTAGAAGCTTTATTGTTAGAGCAACAAGACAAAGCAAGTAATCCAACACAAGGTGTATCACTAGTTTGACTAGATGGATTACAAGGACTAGCACAAGGCAAAATAGAATTTTGAGTTGAGGTTGTGCTAATGTCCACATGAGGCTCACAAGATACTACTTTAGTGATACTTGCCTCATGAGCTAACTTTAGCTCATCGTAGGAAGTTAGAAGATCCTCAAGAGAGTGTGAGAGCGTTTTATTGCTTTCTTCCAATTCCCTACAATTGCTAGTTAGCCAATCAAGTTGAGCCCTTAGCTCAACATTATCTTTTAAGATAGATGCTTCACAAGAAGTAGAGTTAGTAGCACAAGCATCAACAATAGATTTTTCATTTTCAAGCTCATAGGATTCAATTTTTTGTGTAAGCATAAAGTTCGTACGCTTCTCATCTTTTAACTCTTGCTTGAGGAGTTCAATTCTTAGTCTCCTATTTTCAATATGAGACTCTAACTCCACTATGGTTTCCTTGTATTTATTCAAGGTTTCCATAGAGTGTTCAAGATTAGCACGAGTTTCTTTATTACCATGAAGAGAAGCATATACCATCCCCATATCATGCAACAAGGTATTATATTCTTCATCATTATCATCATCATCACTCTCATCATTAGAGGATGTGTTAGGAGTCAAAGTACGTAGGAGATACCTTTGATCCATTTGCCATAAGGCACATGTGCATACCAGAGGATGAAGATGAAGATATTCTTGAATACTTATTTGAAATCATGTCTTGATCCATAGAGTGTTCGGTTTCCTCTACATTGTTAGTCAACAAGCAACTAGAGGAAATAGAAGCATTTTGATTATGGGAGCAAGACAAGGCAAGCATATCATCATGAGATCTATGTACGGAATTTACACATGATATGCAAGGACTATCAACACAAGCATGTAGATTATTTTCAATGCTAGATGTGTTTAAGTCCAAAGAGGAAGCATTGCAATGGGATAGAGATGAAGAATCATCACTATTGAGCACAATATCATCATTGCAATTTTCCTCACCACTCACCATATCATTACCTCGTGTCTTGCTACACATTGGTGAAGTGGAAGAAGATGAGACCTCATCACGGCCGGAGGTGGAAGCAACTTGGAGCTCTTCATGTTGTGAAGGGGAAGAGAGCTCCTCGGAGACACCACCGACCAAATGAGAAATGGATCCACCAAGCATTTCTTTAAGCTTGATCCACATCTCATGAGACGACTTTCACTTTATATATATCAAGAACCTACGAAAATCGGGTCTCAAGGAGAATAAAAGCTCATTAGATACTTGAGCTTCAAGATGTAAGTTTTTCTCATCCTCTAAAGATAGATTTTGAGGATCCATCGGAGGAGAAAAATCTACATCTAGAAATTGCTCAATGTTTGGACACAAGGTCCGAAGTTGCAAAGCAAGCAATTTTGCCACAAAAGATAATTTGTGCCAACAAAGATAATTATGTCATTGTGCACTAAATTACTAGCCGACATCTTTAATCTCAAAGCGGTGAAGCCTTAAACAAGGAGAGACCTTGCTCTGATACCAATTGAAAGATCGAGATGTCGCCTAGAGGGGGTGAATAGGCAATTAAAAACTCTTGTGGATTTGTCTTGTAAGAATGCGGAATTAAACTAACGTTTAGTTTACAAGCACAAACCCTAAATATGCTAAGCTCAACTAAGTGTAACAATAGCAACTAGAGCTAAGCAAGATAGGCACAAGATATATGTAGCACAAGTGATAGCAAGATATATGTACTTCAAGCATGATGGCTATCACAAGGAAAGAGAGCTCGGGTATAGAAATAACCGAGGCACGCGGAGACGAGGATGTATTCCCGTGTTCCCTTCCTTTGCAAGAAGGTACGTCACGTTTGGAGGAGTGGAGGTCCCACGAAGGATTCCCCGCACCACGAAGGCTCACCCTATTCTCCGAACCGCACCCACGAAGAATAATGGCCCTTTCCTTATGGTTAGCTTTTCCTCCGCTCCGGAGATGGCAAGCTCCACATCCACTTCACAAGCTCCACGAAGGAGAAGCCCGGGCCCCTTCACAATCTTCCATGAAGAGATCACCGAGGCACCAACCAAGCCAACTAGGAGGTCTCCCTCCAAGAGTAACAAGCTCACGGTCTCTCACTCGAACTAATCGTGGTGGAGAGCTCAACACTATGCAATGATGCAAAGCAAGAACACTAGAGGTGTTCAAGTCCTTCACACTCAAATCCCACCCAAACAACAAATGCTAGGATGAGATTGGAGAGGAAGAACAATGGGGAAAGTCAACAAAAGACTCCAAGATATAGATCCCAAGAGTTCCCCTCACTTAGAGGAGAAATGGATTGGTGGAAGTGTAGATCTAGATCTCCTCTCTTAGATCCCTCAAGAATGAGCAAGAATCATGGGGGGGGGGAGACAAGAGAGAGAGAGAGCAAGTTCTTCAAAGACAACAATGCAGGAGAGAGAATGGGAAGAACTAACTTGCTCAAGGTGGAAGAAGGGCTATTTATAGCTAGGGAGCAAATAAAACTGTTGGGGGAAAAGACAGAAAAACTGCACAGTGAAAACGGGCAGAAAACAGCCCAGCCGGCGGCCCAGCCAGCCTACCGGGGCTAGAGCCGGACATGCCGGTCAACAGCCCGGTCGGACCGGACCGCAGGCCGGATGTAGGCGGATGGGCCGTGCGGTGGAGAGGAACGGTCGCGCGGGGGCGAGCCGGTCGGCCAGGCAGCGGGCCGCGCGGGGGAGAGGCCCAGCCGGCAGGGAGGCCGGCAGACCGGAGCTGGCGCCAGCGGGCCGGCGGCTGCTGGGCCCTAGGCCGGACCTAACCGGAGCCGCCTCAGTACTCGGCCCGGTTGGCACGAGCGTCGCGGCTGGCGCGGACCGGGTGGGCCGGCAGGCCGGTCGGTCGGTCAGCTGCCCCTCCCCTTTATCTTTTCTTTTTCTTCTTTTACTCTTTTCCCTTTTTCTTTTAATAGCGAATGCTCCCGAACTCCGATTCGAATGAAACCAATCTTGTTTGGAAGATAACAACAAATGCTATCCAATAGAAAGTGCAAACTCAAGAATCTGTAGGAGGGGATTTTATCATGAATATAAAAGTTAGAACCTTATATCATGAATAACCGGTAAAATCACCCAACCTCGAAAACGCTATAGAAGATGCATGCGAACTCCGTCTTCGATGAACTTGGGCTTGTTGTAAAGCTAGCAACAAGATCAAGAACCTCACACATAGAAACAACAAGAAGAAATAAGGATATTCAAAGTATTCAAAGGGTTGAGCTCCCTAAGACGATGTGATCAAGTTACCCAGCCGAAGCCCCTCTTAATAGTGCGGCTATCTATCCTATAATCCGGTCTCCCATTAACCATCTTGAGACCGGTAAAAGGAAAACCTATCAAGGTCATACCTTTGCCTTGCGCATCCCGCTTGATCTTGATGATAACTCTTCAAGCTCTACACAAGCCGGAATGCCTCACTTGATCATCGTTACTTCGTGAAGACTCACAAATGCTACCCCATACACTATGATGGGAAAGCTTCATTGATGCACATCTTCACATGTCCATTATCACCAAATGGATGGCAAGCTTCAAGCATGTTATCCACTTGAGGTGATCATCTTGAACTTTCCCAACTCAACCTTGTATCTTCTCATACTCACTTAAGATAGAGCATGGCTAATATTGAGTTCCACATAAGAACTCCATCTTCATTTCTTCTTCTTGATCATATCACATATATATCTTCAAACCGATGATCTTGATACCAATACACAAGATGTATCTTTATTTACATGGCATCCATACTTGAATCCAACACATGGAATACAAGTAGAACCTATGGAATATTCCTTCATATAAACTCAATGAAAACATTAGTCCATAGGGGTTGTCATTAATTACCAAAACCACACATAGGGGCAATGTACCATTACAAAGTGACTAGGAACTTCCCCAAAAGAGACTAGTTTTACCGCTCGACAAGCTGCTCATTAGGGTTTTGGTGCTTTGCAATTACTATTGGCCGTGTTATCAAGGAGTTGAGTCATAAAAATAAAAAAATAAAAAAAAAGTGAAATGAGAAAAGAAGCAAAAAGGGCTACATAGCTGTGTGTTATACAAAAAGAAAATTCAAAAAGCAAAGTGAAGTGCTAGTAGAATCAAGTGAAGGCCTAAGTTTTCTTTAACTGCACCCGTAGTTGAGCAATCTTGTGCCTGTCTCGTTGAGCTTTGCTAGCGTCTCTCCAGTGCTTCGCAATCTTTTCATTCATATAGTTGCATCGCCACATTTATCGCCTTGTGTGAGTATCTTTGGTTGTCTACGGTCAGCGCTAGAGATTGTTATTGGTGCAAATTGGTAGCCTACCTACAACCCCACATATATCCTGCTTTGCCGTGTGATTGTTCTTATACCCTTGATATTCCCTCGCTACATCTGTGCACTAGTCGTCACTACAAGTGGTAAGGAATACTAATTCACTTTGGAGCGGTAAGATTTCCTTTTCTTATCAGTTTTGAGTGAGTTGTGAGAGCACCACCATATATATTTGTTTTAGTGCACTAATCTACTAACCATGTCTTCTAGTGATGGGAAAATTGTTAACTAGAAAAACAAGGATGCCGCTGATGTGATGACATGGAGGGAGTATGAGGTCGTAATGAGATGCGACGTGAATTCCGCGTTCAGGACAAACTAAAGGATACCATTGACGGGGTTTCCAAGAAACTAGATACTACTAATGAGACCGTCAATGCTATGCAAGATCAAATGATGGATATTCAGCGCAGTATTCAAGCATTGACTCTAGCTGTTGATAATGCCGAGCTTCAAGATGAAGCACCTGGTGTTGGTCGTGGTGTTGGACGTGGTAACCGTGATCGTGGCTTTGTTGAACTCGGAGCTCGCCGGGTTCCTCCACAACAGCAAGACGATGGTTTTGGTAAGCCAAAGTTCTCAATACCCAAATTTGAAGGAGGTGCTGATGTTGAAGAATACCTCACTTGGGAGCTGAAAATTGAGAAGTTGTGGCATCTACATGACTATACTGAAGATAGGAAGGTTAAGCTTGCTTCCTTGGAATTTGATGGTTATGCATTGCGTTGGTGGGATGGAGTTACACGTGCTCGTCAAGAATATGAAGAATTGCCAGTTCGTACTTGGCGTGAGATGAAGGCAATTATGCAAGCTCGTTTCGTTCCCACTAATTATTTGCGCTCGATATATGATAAGTTGACCCTCTTGAGGCAATGTGTTATGACAATTAATGCTTATTACATGGAGATGGAGATGCTTATGCAGAGTGGCCGTGTCCGTGACACTTGAGATGACGATGCAATGCTTTCTACATGGACTGACATATAAGGTTAAAGGCATTGTTCGCTATCAAAGTTACACTACTATGAATCAGCTGTTACATCATGCAAGAGAAGCTGAAGCACAGTTGGCTGATGAGGCGCAACTCAAAGGACGTGCTACCAGAGCTGGGCGCTACATGCCTAGGGCGCCCCCATCTATGGCGCCGACGCCATCTTCGCACCCTGCACCTTTTCCTACTTCATCTAGCAAACCAATCTCCAATGTGTCCAACACAAAGAAGCCCCGAACCTGCTGCAAGTACAAGTGGTTCTAGCATGTCTACGGTGCGTAATCGCGATATGGCTTGTCATACATGTGGTGGAAAGGGTCACTTCAAGAGAGATTGTCCTAACCGCAAGGTCATGTTTATCAATGAGGACAATGAGTATGAGAATGGAGATGATGCTAATCCATATGCTCCAGAAGATGATGACTATGACAGTGATGGTGTAGATGCTTATCCGTCTGAAGCTCGCACTATAGTTGTGTCTCAGCGTGCTCTTAATGTGTTGCCAAGTGCATCTACTCAGCGCTGCAATTTGTTCCAAACTAAGGCACTAGTTGGTCCTGATAAAGCTTGCAATTATTATTGATGGCGGGAGTTGC
The DNA here is from genome assembly GCF_019359855.2 of Lolium perenne. Taxonomy (NCBI): domain Eukaryota; kingdom Viridiplantae; phylum Streptophyta; class Magnoliopsida; order Poales; family Poaceae; genus Lolium; species Lolium perenne. The sequence goes on along the minus strand of NC_067250.2, from coordinate 120,099,509 downwards.
CGCAATTTATCAAGCAAGGAGTTGTGTACCAAGCTGAAATTGAAGTATCTACCACACCCGCATCCATACTATATTCAGTGGTTGATTGATAATGGTGAGATGAAGGTAAACCACATGGTGTGTGTTGACTTTGAGATTGGACCGTATAAGGATTCCATTGATTTTGATGTGGTTCCTATGACGGTGTGTCATCTACTATTGGGTCGGCCATGACTCTATGACCGTTCTGTGCAGCACAATGGCCACGCCAATACATATCACTTGGAGTTCAAGGGCAAGAAAATCAACTTGCAGCCTATGTCACCGCAGCAAATTGTCAATGAATCTTGTCAAAAAATTGAAGTAAACTTAGAGGATGCACCTTTAGATAGGTGATACGTCTCCAACGTATCGATAATTTCTTGTGTTCCATGCCACATTATTGATGTTATCTACATGTTTTATGCACACTTTATGTCATATTCGTGCATTTTCTGGAACTAACCTATTAACAAGATGCCGAAGAGCCGATTCTTTGTTTTCTGCTGTTTTTGGTTTCAGAAATCCTAGTAACGAAATATTCTCGGAATTGGACGAAATCAACGCCCAGGGTCCTATTTTGCCACGAAGCTTCCAGAAGACCGAAGAGGAGACGAAGTGGGGCCACGAGGCGGCCACACCATAGGGCGGCGCGGCCTGGCCCTTGGCCGCGCCGACCTGTAGTGTGGGGCCCTCGTGTGGCCCCCTGACCTGCCCTTCCGCCTACTTAAAGCCTCCGTCGCGAAACCCCCAGTACCGAGAGCCACGATACGGAAAACCTTCCAGAGATGCCGCCGCCGCCAATCCCATCTCGGGGGATTCAGGAGATCGCCTCCGGCACCCTGCCGGAGAGGGGAATCATCTCCCGGAGGACTCTACGCCGCCATGGTCGCCTCTGGAGTGATGAGTGAGTAGTCTACCCCTGGACTATGGGTGCATAGCAGTAGCTAGATGGTTGTCTTCTCCCCATTGTGCTTAATTGTCGGATCTTGTGAGCTGCCTAACATGATCAAGATCATCTATCTGTAATTCTATATGTTACGTTTGTTGGGATCCGATGAATAGAGAATACTTGTTATGTTGATTATCAAAGTTATGTTTATGTGTTGTTTATGATCTTGCATGCTCTCCGTTACTAGTAGATGCTCTGGCCAAGTAGATGCTTGTAACTCCAAGAGGGAGTATTTATGCTCGATAGTGGGTTCATGTCTCCGTGAATCTGGGGAAGTGACAGAAATCTCTAAGATTATGGATGTGCTGTTGCCACTAGGGATAAAACATTGGTGCTATGTTCGAGGACGTAGTTACTGATTACATTACGCGCAATACTTAATGCAATTGTCTGTTGTTAGCAACTTAATACTGGAGGGGGTTCGGATGATAACCTGAAGGTGGACTTTTTAGGCATAGATGCATGCTGGATAGCGGTCTATGTACTTTGTCGTAATGCCCAATTAAATCTCACTATACTCATCATAATATGTATGTGCATGGTCATGCCCTCTTTATTTGTCAATTGCCCAACTGTAATTTGTTCACCCAACATGCTGTTTATCTTATGGGAGAGACACCTCTAGTGAACCTGTGGACCCCGGTCCAATTCTCTATCTTGAAATACAATCTACTGCAATACTGTTCTACTGTTTTCTGCAAACAATCATCATCCACACTATACATCTAATCCTTTGTTACAGCAAGCCGGTGAGATTGACAACCTCACTGTTTCGTTGGGGCAAAGTACTTTGGTTGTGTTGTGCAGGTTCCACGTTGGCGCCGGAATCCCTGGTGTTGCGCCGCACTACATCTCGCCGCCATCAACCTTCAACGTGCTTCTTGGCTCCTACTGGTTCGATAAACCTTGGTTTCATACTGAGGGAAAACTTGCTGCTGTACGCATCACACCTTCCTCTTGGGGTTCCCAACGGACGCGTGCTGTACGCGTATCGAGCTCTTTTTCTGGCGCCGTTGCCGGGGAGATCAAGACACGCTGCAAGGGGAGTCTCCACTTCCCAATCTCTTTACTTTGTTTTTGTCTTGCTTTATTTTATTTACTACTTTGTTTGCTGCACCAAATCAAAATACAAAAAAATTAGTTGCTAGTTTTACTTTATTTGCTATCTTGTTTGCTATATCAAAAACACAAAAAAAATTAGTTACTTGCATTTACTTTATCTAGTTTGCTTTATTTACTACTGCTAAAATGGCCACCCCTGAAAATACTAAGTTGTGTGACTTCACAACCACAAATAATAATGATTTCTTATGCACACCTATTGCTCCACCTGCTACTACAGCAGAATTCTTTGAAATTAAACCTGCTTTACTAAATCTTGTTATGCGAGAGCAATTTTCTGGTGTTAGTTCTGATGATGCTGCTGCCCATCTTAATAATTTTGTTGAACTATGTGAAATGCAAAAGTATAAAGATGTAGATGGTGACATTATAAAATTAAAATTGTTCCCTTTCTCATTAAGAGGAAGAGCTAAAGATTGGTTGATATCTCTGCCTAAGAATAGTATTGATTCCTGGACTAAATGCAAGGATGCTTTTATTGGTAGATATTATCCCCCTGCTAAAATTATATCTTTGAGGAGTAGCATAATGAATTTTAAACAATTAGATACTGAACATGTTGCACAAGCATGGGAAAGAATGAAATCTCTGGTTAAAAATTGCCCAACCCATGGACTGACTACTTGGATGATCATCCAAACCTTTTATGCAGGACTGAATTTTTCTTCATGAATTTATTGGATTCAGCTGCTGGAGGTACCTTTATGTCCATCACTCTTGGTGAAGCAACAAAGCTTCTTGATAATATGATGATCAACTACTCTGAATGGCACACGGAAAGAGCTCCACAAGGTAAGAAGGTAAATTCTGTCGAAGAAACCTCTTCCTTGAGCGATAAGATTGATGCTATTATGTCTATGCTTGTGAATGATAGGACAAATGTCGATCCTAATAATGTTCCGTTAGCTTCATTGGTTGCACAAGAAGAACATGTTGATGTCAACTTCATTAAAAATAATAATTTCAACAACAATGCTTACCGGAACAATTCTAGTAATAACTATAGGCCATATCCTTATAATAATGGTAACGGTTATGCTAATTCTTATGGGAATTCTTACAATAATAATAGGAACACACCCCCTGGACTTGAAGCCATGCTTAAAGAATTTATTAGTACACAAACTTCTTTTAACAAATCTGTTGAAGAAAAGCTTGGGAAAATTGATATACTTGCTTCTAAAGTCGATAGTCTTGCTGCTGATGTTGATCTTTTGAAATCGAAAGTTATGCCTAATAGGGATATTGAAAATAAAATTGTTACTACAGCAAATGCCATCCAAGTTAGAATTAATGAGAATATAAGATTAATGGCTGAATTGCGTGCTAGGTGGGATAGAGAAGAAAATGAAAAACTAGCTAAAGAGAAAAATGTAGCTAAAGTTTGGACTATTACCACCACAAGTAATGTTGATTCTTCACATGTTGCTGCACCTCCTACTATTAATGGTAAAATAATTGGTGTTGGCAATGTTTCTACTCCTAGTGCAAAGCGTACAAAACTGCCTGAAACTGCTAAAACTGCTGAAACTGCCTGTGATAAAACTGCTGAAATTTTTTCCAACATTGGGGATGATGATCCAATTGATTTAGATTATAATGGTTTGAATTTTGATGATTTCCACATCTCTGAAGTTATAAAGTTCTTGCAAAAACTTGCTAAAAGTCCTAATGCTAGTGCTATAAATTTGGCTTTCACGCAACATATTACAAATGCTCTCATAAAAGCTTGAGAAGAGAAACTAGAGCGCGAAGCCTCTATTCCTAGAAAGCTAGAGGATGGTTGGGAGCCCATCATTAAGATGAAGGTTAAAGATTTTGATTGTAATGCTTTATGTGATCTTGGTGCAAGTATTTCTGTTATGCCTAAGAAAATTTATAATATGCTTGACTTGCCACCGCTGAAAAATTGTTATTTGGATGTTAATCTTGCTGATCATTCTACAAAGAAACCTTTGGGGAAAGTTGATAATGTTCGCATTACCGTTAACAATAACCTTGTCCCCGTTGATTTTGTTGTCTTGGATATTGAATGCAATGCATCTTGTCCCATTATATTGGGAAGACCTTTTCTTCGAACTGTTGGTGCTATCATTGATATGAAGGAAGGTAATATAAAATATCAATTTCCTCTCAAGAAAGGTATGGAACACTTCCCTAGAAAGAGAATGAAGTTACCTTTTGATTCTATTATTAGAACAAATTATGATGTTGACACTTTGTCTCTTGATAATACTTGATACACACTTTCTGCGCCTAGCTGAAAGGCGTTAAAGAAAAGCGCTTATGGGAGACAACCCATGTGTTTTTACTACAGTACTTTGTTTTTATTTTGTGTCTTGGAAGTTGTTTACTACTGTAGCAACCTCTCCTTATCTTAGTTTAGTGTTTTGTTGTGCCAAGTAAAGTCGTTGATAGTAAAGTTCATACTAGATTTGGATTACTGCGCAGAAACAGATTTCTTTGCTGTCACGAATCTGGGCTGTTTTCTCTGTAGATAATTCAGAAAATTATGCCAATTTACGTGAGTGATTCTCAGATATGTACACAACTTTCATTCAATTTGAGCATTCTCATTTGAGCAAGTCTGGTGCCTCGTTAAAATTCGTCAATACGAACTGTTCTGTTTTGACAGATTCTGCCTTTTATTTCGCATTGCCTCTTTTGCTATGTTGGATGAATTTCTTTGATCCATTAATGTCCAGTAGCTTTATGCAATGTCCAGAAGTGTTAAGAATGATTGTGTCACCTCTGAACATGTTAATTTTTATTGTCCACTAACCCTCTAATGAGTTGTTCTAAGTTTGGTGTGGAGGATGTTTTCAAGGATCAAGAGAGGGAGATGATACAATATGATCAAGGAGAGTGAAAGCTCTAAGCTTGGGGATGCCCCGGTGGTTCACCCCTGCATATATCAAGAAGACTCAAGCGTCTAAGCTTGGGGATGCCCAAGGCATCCCCTTCTTCATCGACAACATTATCAGGTTCCTCCCCTGAAACTATATTTTTATTCCGTCACATCTTATGTGCTTTTCTTGGAGCGTCGGTTTGTTTTTGTTTTTTGTTTTGTTTGAATAAAATGGATCCTAGCATTCACTTTATGGGAGAGAGACACGCTCCGCTGTAGCATATGGACAAGTATGTCCTTAGGCTCTACTCATAGTATTCATGGCGAAGTTTCTTCTTCGTTAAATTGTTATATGGTTGGAATTGGAAAATGATACATGTAGTAAATTGCTAAAATGTCTTGGGTAATGTGATACTTGGCAATTGTTGTGCTCATGTTTAAGCTCTTGCATCATATACTTTGCACCCATTAATGAAGAAATACATAGAGCATGCTAAAATTTGGTTTGCATATTTGGTCTCTCTAAGGTCTAGATAATTTCTAGTATTGAGTTTGAACAACAAGGAAGACGGTGTAGAGTCTTATAATGTTTACAATATGTCTTTTATGTGAGTTTTGCTGCACCGGTTCATCCTTGTGTTTGTTTCAAATAGCCTTGCTAGCCTAAACCTTGTATCGAGAGGGAATACTTCTCATGCATCCAAAATCCTTGAGCCAACCACTATGCCATTTGTGTCCACCATACCTACCTACTACATGGTATTTCTCCGCCATTCCAAAGTAAATTGCTTGAGTGCTACCTTTAAAATTCCATCATTCACCTTTGCAATATATAGCTCATGGGACAAATAGCTTAAAAACTATTGTGGTATTGAATATGTACTTATGCACTTTATCTCTTATTAAGTTGCTTGTTGTGCGATAACCATGTTTCTGGGGACGCCATCAACTATTCTTTGTTGAATATCATGTGAGTTGCTATGCATGTTCGTCTTGTCTGAAGTAAGAGCGATCTACCACCTTATGGTTAAGCATGCATATTGTTAGAGAAGAACATTGGGCCGCTAACTAAAGCCATGATTCATGGTGGAAGTTTCAGTTTTGGACATATATCCTCAATCTCATATGAGAAAATTATTAATTGTTGTTACATGCTTATGCATTAAAGAGGAGTCCATTATCTGTTGTCTATGTTGTCCCGGTATGGATGTCTAAGTTGAGAATAATCAATAGCGAGAAATCCAATGCGAGCTTTCTCCTTAGACCTTTGTACAGGCGGCATGGAGGTACCCCATTGTGACACTTGGTTAAAACATGTGTATTGCGATGATCCGGTAGTCCAAGCTAATTAGGACAAGGTGCGGGCACTATTAGTATACTATGCATGAGGCTTGCAACTTGTAAGATATAATTTACATGATACATATGCTTTATTACTACCGTTGACAAAATTGTTTCATGTTTTCAAAATCAAAGCTCTAGCACAAATATAGCAATCGATGCTTTTCCTCTATGGAGGACCATTCTTTTACTTTCATTATTGAGTCGGTTCACCTATTTCTCTCCACCTCAAGAAGCAAACACTTGTGTGAACTGTGCATTGATTCCTACATACTTGCATATTGCACTTATCATATTACTCTATGTTGACAATATCCATGAGATATACATGTTACAAGTTGAAAGCAACCGCTGAAACTTAATCTTCCTTTGTGTTGCTTCAATACCTTTACTTTGATTTATTGCTTTATGAGTTAACTCTTATGCAAGACTTATTGATGCTTGTCTTGAAGTACTATTCATGAAAAGTCTTTGCTATATGATTCACTTGTTTACTCATGTCATATACATTGTTTTGATCGCTGCATTCACTACATATGCTTTACAAATAGTATGATCAAGGTTATGATGGCATGTCACTCCAGAAATTATCTTTGTTATCGTTTTACTCGCTGGACGAGCGTAACTAAGCTTGGGGATGCTGATACGTCTCCGACGTATCGATAATTTCTTGTGTTCCATGCCACATTATTGATGTTATCTACATGTTTTATGCACACTTTATGTCATATTCGTGCATTTTCTGGAACTAACCTATTAACAAGATGCCGAAGAGCCAGTTGCTATTTTCTGCTGTTTTTGGTTTCAGAAATCCTAGTAACGAAATATTCTCGGAATTGGACGAAATCAACGCCCAGGGTCCTATTTTGCCACGAAGCTTCCAGAAGACCGAAGAGGAGACGAAGTGGGGCCACGAGACGGCCACACCATAGGGCGGCGCGGCCTGGCCCTTGGCCGCGCCGACCTGTAGTGTGGGGCCCTCGTGTGGCCCCCTGACCTGCCCTTCCGCCTACTTAAAGCCTCCGTCGCGAAACCCCCGGTACCGAGAGCCACGATACGGAAAACCTTCCAGAGACGCCGCCGCCGCCAATCCCATCTCGGGTGATTCAGGAGATCGCCTCCGGCACCCTGCCGGAGAGGGGAATCATCTCCCGGAGGACTCTACGCCGCCATGGTCGCCTCCGGAGTGATGAGTGAGTAGTCTACCCCTGGACTATGGGTCCATAGCAGTAGCTAGATGGTTGTCTTCTCCCCATTGTGCTTAATTGTCGGATCTTGTGAGCTGCCTAACATGATCAATATCATCTATCTGTAATTCTATATGTTGCGTTTGTTGGGATCCGATGAATAGAGAATACTTGTTATGTTGATTATCAAAGTTATGTCTATGTGTTGTTTATGATCTTGCATGCTCTCCGTTACTAGTAGATGCTCTGGCCAAGTAGATGCTTGTAACTCCAAGAGGGAGTATTTATGCTCGATAGTGGGTTCATGTCTCCGTGAATCTGGGGAAGTGACAGAAATCTCTAAGATTATGGATGTGCTGTTGCCACTAGGGATAAAACATTGGTGCTATGTTCGAGGACGTAGTTACTGATTACATTACGCGCAATACTTAATGCAATTGTCTGTTGTTAGCAACTTAATACTGGAGGGGGTTCGGATGATAACCTGAAGGTGGACTTTTTAGGCATAGATGCATGCTGGATAGCGGTCTATGTACTTTGTCGTAATGCCCAATTAAATCTCACTATACTCATCATAATATGTATGTGCATGGTCATGCCCTCTTTATTTGTCAATTGCCCAACTGTAATTTGTTCACCCAACATGCTGTTTATCTTATGGGAGAGACACCTCTAGTGAACTGTGGACCCCGGTCCAATTCTCTATACTGAAATACAATCTACTGCAATACTGTTCTACTGTTTTCTGCAAACAATCATCATCCACACTATACATCTAATCCTTTGTTACAGCAAGCCGGTGAGATTGACAACCTCACTGTTTCGTTGGGGCAAAGTACTTTGGTTGTGTTGTGCAGGTTCCACGTTGGCGCCGGAATCCCTGGTGTTGCGCCACACTACATCTCGCCGCCATCAACCTTCAACGTGCTTCTTGGCTCCTACTGGTTCGATAAACCTTGGTTTCATACTGAGGGAAAACTTGCCGCTGTACGCATCACACCTTCCTCTTGGGGTTCCCAACGGACGCGTGCTGTACGCGTATCAATAGGCGAGAGAATTGTAATGCCGTGAGTGATATAACGAAAAGTGAGAGAGTAAATTCCTTAGTCTGATTAACCACCAAGGATGACATGAGAGAATTTAGTGAGGATCCTACAACAATGCCTCTTGTGCTCATGTACAAGGGTGAGGTTTTGGTTTCTAACAATATGACCCCTATTTCTCTGGGTGTTTCTAATGTTTTGCAGGAATTCAAAGATGTGTTTCTGGAGGAGGTACCCGCAGGATTGCCACCATTGCGTGGTATTGAGCATCAAATTGACTTGATCCCCGGAGCTTCGCTGCCCAATATGGCGCCTTATAGGAAAAACCCCGAAGAAACGAAGGAGATACAGAAGCAAGTACAAGCGCTACTCGACAAAGGTTATATCCGCATAAGCCTTAGTCCTTATGTTGTTCCTGTTATTCTAGTTCCTAAGAAAGATGGTACTTGGCGCATGTGTGTAGATTGTAGAGCGATAAACAACATTACTATTCGATATCGTCATCCTATTCCCCGTTTAGAGGATATGCTAGATGAATTGAGTGGTGCTGCTGTTTTCTCTAAAATTGATTTGCATAGTGGTTATCATCAAATTAGGATGAAAGAAGGGGATGATTGGAAAATAGCCTTTAAAACAAAATTTGGTTTATATGAGTGGTTAGTAATGCCTTTTGGTTTGACTAATGCACCTAGCACTTTCATGAGACTGATGAACCATGTTTTGCGTGATTTTATTGGCAAGTTTGTGGTTGTGTACTTTGATGACATATTAATCTACAGCCGCAATGAATCTGATCATACTATACATATTCGACACGTTTTGCAAGTGTTGCATGATAGTAAACTTTATGGTAATCTTGAGAAGTGCACATTTTGCAAAGATAAGGTCATATTTCTGGGTTATATTGTCTCTAATCATGGAGTAGAAGTAGATGTATCTAAAATTGAACCAATTCAAGATTGGCCTACTCCCATGAATGTGAGTCAAGTACGAATTTTTCATGGTCTTGCTGGGTTTTATAGAAGATTTTTGCCCAATTTTAGTACTATTGCTGCACCTTTGAATGAATTGACTAAAAAGGGTGTTGTCTTTGAGTGGGGCGCAGCCTAAGATCATGCTTTTGATGAACTGAAATGATTGTTTACTTCTGCACCGTTGCTTGCACTTCCTCATTTCAATAAGCAATTTGAGATTGAATGAGATGCTAGTGGTATTGGAATTGGTGGTGTGTTAATGCAAGAAGGTCGCCCAATTGCATATTTTTCTGAGAAACTTTCTGATGCTAAGTTGAACTATCCTATCTATGATAAGGAATTGTATGCTCTAATTAGAGTTCTTGAGGTTTGGCAACATTATTTGTGGCTAAAAGAATTTATCATACATTCTGATCATGAAGCTTTGAAATATCTGAAAGCTCAATCTACATTGCATAGGCGTCTTGCTAAGTGGGTTGAGTTCATTGAGTCTTTTCCATACATTATTAAGCATAAGAAGGGAAAAGATAATATTGTTGCTGATGCTCTATCTAGGAAGAATATGCTATTAACTCAAGTTGATGTTAAAATTCCTGGTTTAGAAGTACTATGTGATTTGTATGCCATTGATCATAATTTTGCTGAACCATATCGCTTGTGTGCTATTGGTAAAGCATGGGAGAAATATCACATACATGATGGGTTTTTGTTTAGAGCTAACAAACTATGTGTTCCAGAATCGTCTGTGAGTTTGCTCTTATTGCAGGAATCACATGCTAGAGGTTTGATGGGTCACTTTGGGCGTGAGAAGACGCTACCCATGCTCGCTGATCAATTCTATTGGCCAAAGATGAGGCGGGATGTGGACATGTATGTGAAGAGGTGCATTACTTGCAACAAGTCCAAGTCCAAGCTGAAGCCTCACGGTTTGTATACTCCATTACCAGCACCTAGTACACCATGGGAGGACATTAGTATGGATTTTGTGTTGGGTTTGTCGCATACTAAAAGAGGCCACGATTCTATATTTGTGGTAGTGGATAGATTCTCTAAAATGTCACACTTTATTGCCTGCCACAAGAGCGACGATGCGTCGCATATTGCTAACCTGTTTTCAGGGAGATTATACGTCTACATGGAGTCCTGAAGACTATTGTTTCTGATCATGACGTGAAGTTTATGAGCTACTTCTGGAAGACACTTTGGGGAAAGCTGGGGACAAAGCTACTCTTCAGTACTACTTGTCATCCCCAAACTGATGGTCAAACTAAGGTGGTGAATAGAACATTGTCACAACTGTTGAGGTCCATGATCAAGAAGAACCTGAAGGAGTGGGAAGATTGTTTGCCGCATGTGGAGTTTGCTTACAACAGGGCGGTACATTCTACCACAGAGCTATGTCCTTTTGAGGTGGTGTATGGTTTCAAACCCATCATTCCACTTGACTTGTTGCCTTTGCCCATACATGAGAGATTCAATATGGAGGCATCAAAGAGGGCAGATTTTGTGCGAAAGATTCATGTGAAGACTAAAGAGTTGATAGAGAAGAAAGGCAAGAACAATGCTGCAAGGGTGAACAAGAAGCGCAAGGAGATGTTGTTCAAGCCTGGTGATATGGTCTGGGTACATTTTCGCAAGGATAGGTTACCGAAGCTACGGAAGTCCAAGTTGCTTCCTCGTGGTGCTGGTCCTTACAAAGTGCTTGCCAAGATCAATGATAATGCATACTCGATAGATCTTCCACTTGATGAGTTTTGTGTCAGCAATTTTTTCAATGTGGCTGATTTGACACCATATGACGGAGAAGACCTTGGAGCGTCGAGGTCGACGCCTTTTGAGGGGGGGGGGGGGGAGATGATGAGGACATCCCTACTACACTACTACCTCCGTCATTGCAAGATGAAGACGATGCTGCTGTGAAGCTCAAGTCCAATGAAGTCAGGATTGGACCTATTACAGGGGCTCGTGCGAATCTACTCAAACAACAGATGAACTTGTTCCTAAGTGATACTTTCATCGATGAGAACTTTATACTGCCTAAGTCCTATTACTTATGTATGATCAGGTATGAAGAGGGAGGAAGCATCGCACGAGGAGAAGAGGACCAGCTGGACGTGAAGCTGGACATGAAGCTGGATATGAAGACATCCCATGGACGCGCAAGGCAGGAGCGGGAGGCATGCGCGAGAGAGGAATGTCAACACCCGGATTTTTAAGTCCGAATGCCTATTATGTCATACATCGCAATCCCAGGAATATTATTGTTGCGAGGCATAATAGTTAAGTATCACAGTCATCATTCATTACAACCATAAGTCTTACAAATTGGAATCACATGATCCATATTACACGAATAGTTGATCTAGTGATCAACGAACAAACACAAGTTCATAGTTCAACATAGCGGAAGCGTAAGATACAAGGACTCTCTAGTCCACAGGCCAACGCTTGACGTCGGAAGGTGCTTAGTTGTCGTAGGCGTCCTGCTGGTCGTCTCCTTGTTCATCTTCATACTCTGGCCATTTGAATAGCCAGGGACAAAGCCGTGAGTACATTGAGTACTCGCAAACTAATACTAATGTAAGTGCTAGACATTCTAGTATGGTTTGCTAAGCTCTAGTTTATTTGCATAAAGCTAGTTTTAGTTCACAAAGTTTGAGAAAAGCTTATTCAAGTGCTAACTAACTCAGGTGGGAACATTAGTGTCATTCCCACCATTCAAGTGGTGATTTCAATTCAATCCACCACAAGTCATTTCACCATCATCCTTTTCAACATCATTTTCAAAGATATGACATCGGAAACTGTATGGCCTTTCCAACCGTCCGTAACCGTGGACGCGGCTATTCGAATAGGTTTACACTCTGCAGAGGTTGCACACTTGTGCCACAACATTTGATTTCATCCGTCGGGATTTCCCAGAATCATCGTAACACAGTACGCGGATCATCAACCATAACCTTTCACTTACGAATCCTAGTATGAACACCTCTCCCCATGAGCTTGGCCTCCCAGTGAAGACAGACAGTCAGCCTGGGAACTGCACAGGGCTTGGGCCGGACATTCACCTCATTTCGCATCATATCATATCGTTTCTTTTGTTGTAGAGGCAGCTTTCGGCATAACCCCGATGACGCTTGTTTAGAGGGAACCCATACTAAGACGCATAAACTTCCAGTTAAGCCCTACCCATAATCAGGTATTGTGGGGGTACTTAATAATTGGAAAGGTATCGCATTCAAACCAACATCATTGTTTTATCAAAAATCACCATCTTCTCTTGTTCATATTCACCTTCAAAAATCCTTCAATGGAATGCATCTTCATTCCAAGGTTTCAAAAATCCTTCCAATTTCACATTGTTCCCATCTAGAGTAGTCAAGTTTTACTTCATTAGCACTAGCTCTAATTCATGAGGGGTGCTAACTTGCTTTGCTTGGAGAGGACTAACTCACTACTCTAGTAACCAACTTGTACTTTGACCAAAGTTAACTATAAAAGTAACTCATTTAGAAAACAAGTAAAAACTTGTAAAGTAAAAACTTGGGATGGGTTCATATACGAAAAGGTAAGAAACATGGTGCCTTGCCCCAAGGGGCTTTGCACTTTGCAAGAATATTAGCTTGCCTTGGTAGTTCTCAAACTGTTCCTCCTCCTCCTCTTGATAGCAACCTTCTTCTTCGGCGTACTCTCCGGTGCTACCGTCTAAATTTGAATACGAGTATAATTAGTCACTAATTCAATGGCTATTCCATACATCACATAGAACACACAAACTACTCTATGCACACATGTAAATAAACTAGGGTGCATGGGTTGTGGGGTTGAAATAGAATTCACTTCTTTGTATTCCATATGTAAATGATAGTTTCCATAGGGTTCTTGAGAAATAATTTCCTCTCATTGAAATCTTCTTAAAATTTAATTTCTCCAACAATCATGCATGAACTCATATTGACCTAAGTCCAATGTTCATCATCATCATCATTTGGGAAAATGATTTAAATGAGGTGGGTCACCTCATACCATTTAAATAACACTACCTTTGATTTAAATCTCAAGTAATTCATATAAGAGAGTTTGGGATCAGGGGTCCAAACATCCCATGAATCCATGTGAGACAAGTTTAAATGAAGTGTAAGACTTCACACAATTTAACTTTAATAGTTTTGGACAATATCAACTAGTTAAACTAGTCAAAATATCCATTCATTAAACCATGGCATGATCATGCAAAGTGACCACACCATTTTATTGCATAAACAATTAGTGTAAGTCAAATGTGAGCTATTAGAGTTGGAATTAACTTAATATCTATTTTGGTTGATTTTTAAGAATTATTTGAATAGGGAAAAGTCCATGTCTTGTTATTTTTATCATATTTATTCTACAAAGAATCTGACCATGGGGCCAGTGGCATGTTGTAGAGAATTTCAGTAGCTTTCCAACCATATAAAGTTCACTAAATTTGGTTTAGCCAATTTGAAACTATTCCAATTCAAAGTGGAGGAAGTATTGAAATGGATTTGTAATAATTAAACTGGATTTGAATTTAACAGGCCGGCGGGAAAAGCTAACGGGCTAAACAATTTGAAAACGGCCCAAACCAACCCAGTCCAGCCCAGCCACGGTCCACAGACGCGCGGGCTGCCTGACAGGGTGGGGGCCAGGCGTCAGTGGCTCATAACGCCCGAAGCGGTATGTTTCAACGTGGGGCGTAGGATTAGAATCCGATCGAACGGCTCCAGTTCATCGTCCCGCCGGCGAGAGGGGAGTTCACCGGCGGCTCTGGTAGGGGGTGGGAGAGCTTACGGCGGCTCCAGCAAGGTATGGCAGTGTGCGCGAGGTAGATGTGGACGACGGCGAAGCAGCTGGTAGCAGTGGCGGAGCTCGAGGTGGCCTGGATCAATGGCGATTTCTCCAGGGCTTCCGCGGCTCCGATCTTGCAATTGGCCTTGCTCCGGCGACGATCGAGGTGGCTAACGGTGCGAGGCGAAGTGGTGAAGGGTGGGGAGTGAGGTGGTGTGCTCAGTTGCTTCCAGGGAACTCTCTATTTATAGGATTGAGCAAGGGTTGCGGGGCAGGGTGGTGGTCGACATGCTCGCGGCGTCTCCGGCGAGCGGTCGAGCTAGGCGAGGTGGTGGCAGTGTTCTACGGTTCCTGGCGAAGCGAACGGTGGCGACAGCTTGGTCGGGCGGCGTCTGGATTGGTCGCGTTGCTTCCACGACGGCCGCGGCGTTTACGGGAACAGGTCGTCGTCTCCGGCGCCGACGGTCACGGGTCTGGGCTGGGCGCGTGTCTGGCGGGGCTGAGGTGTCACGGCGGTGCTCAACCTGTCGAGGGAGGGACCAGGGCGTGCTCGAGGTAGTGGCGCGGCGCGTGTCCAGGGCGAGCTCTCGTGCGACGTCCACGGCATGCAGGGCGAGTTTGGGCGCGCTGTCTCTGGCGTGTGTCGTCGTCGAGCTCGACAACGGCGATGCTAGGGTGGCGTAGGGGTCTCGTTGGCGCATGGTGGCGAGGGGGCCAGGGCAGAGAAGCAATGGAGAGAGGGGGAGGTGGTCGGGCTCGGGACATGGCCGGCATGGCCATGCCCTAGTTGCTCTCCTCCTCTCCCTAGGGTTTCTATGTGGCCATTAAGGGTGAAAGGGGGCAGGGGAACCATTTGGGGTAGTGTAGTGTAGGTTAGGTGTGTATAGAACACTATTTCAAATAGTGTCAAATAGTGCCATATTTTGCAATTTGCAAAATTCTCCAAATTTGAATTAATTCAAAAGGTGAAAGTTTTTGAAATGTGAGTGTTGCTATTAGTTGTAATTGACCAGAGGTGATTTGAGGTGGTGGTGGAAAAATTAGAATTCAAAGATTGGCCAAAATGGCTAAGTGGAGATTGTTGCACTTGTTAAAATGTTGCAACTTTGGATGAGCATAGCTATTGATCAAAGATGAATTTGGCAGGGTGATCTTCATCAAAGGTGTTCACCTTGATGTTGACTTTGAAATGGTGCAAAGAGTTAGCAAGAATTGGTTTGGGAAAATTGAATTGCAGGGGCTCAAAGTGGTGATCAGACTAGAAATTTCAGTTTTGACCATTATCATATGTGAGTGGGATTTGTGTTTGAAATCCATTTGAATTGTGAAACTTTGGTTCCAAAAGTTGTAATAAGTGTTTAAAAACATTATTCAACTAATGGTGAAGACCAAATAGGTCTAGGGTCAAAATTTATAAAAATGCCATAGGGCATATGTGAGGGTTGTTAGGGTTTTGCATTTTATGGATTTTCATCCTCTTTGTTTTATTTGGTTGGTGATCTTCATATGATCACACTAGGGTTTTAGAGCATAGCAAATACAAGTAAAAGCAATCATCATGGCATATCACTCAAATGCACAAGTCCTATGCATGGTACTATATGCAAAGAGAAAAGTTTTTGTTGGTTTGAAATTTTGTTTTCTGGAATTCTCTAACTTTCTTTTTATTGAGATTTGGGGTGTTACAAACCCTTCCCCCTTACAAAATATCTCATCCCGAGATCGAAAAGATAGTTAGGTACTAAAGAGATCTGGGTACTCCTTCTTCATGAAGTCTTCGCGTTCCCAGGTGGCTTCATCCTCGGTATGATTGCTCCATTGGATCTTCAGAAACTTGATGCTTCGGGTGCGGGTGGTTCGGTAGGCTTCTTCCAGTATGCGAATCGGCACTTCGCGGTACGTCAGATCCTTGTTGATATCTACCGATCTGTGATCGATGTTCTTGAACACTTCGGTCTTCTTAGGGACTTCAAGGCACTTCCGGAGAAGTGAGATGTGAAACACGTCGTGCACAGTCGACATTTCTTCAGGCAACTCCAGTTGATAAGATACTTCACCTCGGCGGCTAAGGACTTGGAAAGGTCCGACATAGCGGGGTGCAAGCTTTCCTTTCAGTTGGAACCTTTGCATTCCTTTCAAGGGGGATACTTTGAGATAGACGAAGTCTCCGATCTCAAAGGTCATCTCCCGACGTCTCTTGTCGGCGTAGCTCTTCTGTCTGGATTGCGCCGTCTTGAGGTACTCTCGGATCTTATGGACTTTCTCTTCGGCTTCACGAAGAACATCTGGGCCAAAAACTTGGCTTTCTCCGACTTCTGACCAGTTCAGGGGGGTACGGCACTTCCTTCCGTACAAGGCTTCAAATGGGGCCATCTGTAGGCTGGCTTGGTAACTATTGTTGTAAGAGAATTCTGCGTAAGGTAGGCAGTCTTCCCACTTGGATCCGTATTCCAGTACGGATGCTCTAAGCATGTCTTCCAGTATCTGGTTTACTCTCTCAGTCTGTCCGTCGGTCTGAGGGTGATAGGCGGTGCTAAAATTTAGGCGAGTGCCTAGTCCTTCATGCATTTTCTGCCAGAACCTTGAGGTGAACTGGGATCCTCTATCTGACACTATCGATTTGGGGGTTCCGTGCAGAGCGACTATTCTGGAGATGTAAAGTTCAGCTAACTTGGGGCCTTG
The DNA here is from genome assembly GCF_019359855.2 of Lolium perenne. Lineage (NCBI taxonomy): Eukaryota > Viridiplantae > Streptophyta > Magnoliopsida > Poales > Poaceae > Lolium > Lolium perenne. The sequence continues at coordinate 120,082,533 of NC_067250.2, read as the reverse complement.
ATAGGTGGTTTTGACGGCGATGAAATGGGCGACTTTGGTCAATCTATCGACCACTACCCATATTGAATCATTGCCTTTGCTGGATTTGGGCAGTCCGGTGATAAAGTCCATTCCTACGGAGTCCCATTTCCATTCCGGAATCTGGAGGGGTTGTAACAGTCCGGCGGGTCGTTGATGTTCTGCCTTAACTCTCTGACAGATGTCACACTTAGCGATATAGCTACCGATCTCTCTCTTCATTCCGTGCCACCAAAATTGTTCCTTCAGGTCCTGGTACATCTTGGTACCTCCGGGGTGGATTGAATAAAGGGTGTCATGGGCTTCTTGCAGGATGACTTGTTTTAAGTTAGAGTCCGATGGTACGCAGAGACGTTCTTTGTACCAAAGCACTCCGGCTTCGTCTACGGTGAATCCGGGGGCTTTTCCTGCGGCTATCTGTTTCTTGATTCCGTCAATGCTAGCGTTGTCTTTCTGGGCTTCCTTGATCTGACCAACCAAGGTGGGTTGCAGTTCTATGCTGGCTAGGAATCCTTCACTAACAAGTTCAAGTCTGAACTGTTCAAACTCTTGATGCAAGCTGGGCTGTTCGGTTGCGTGCATGGAGTTCAACTGGCACGGCAGTCGACTCAAAGCATCCGCTACCACATTGGCCTTGCCGAGGTGGTAGTGAATTTCCATGTCGTAATCCTTGATCAGTTCGATCCATCGGCGTTGTCTCATGTTTAACTCTTTCTGGGTGAATATGTATTTGAGGCTTTTGTGGTCGGAGTAGATCTCGCATCGATTACCCATGAGGTAATGACGCCAAACTTTCAGGGCTAAGACCACGGCTACAAGCTCGAGGTCATGGGTTGGGTAATTCTGTTCATGTTGCTTGAGTTGTCTTGAAAGGTAGGACACAACCTTGCCTTCTTGCATAAGCACGCATCCAAGTCCAGTCTTGGAGGCGTCGCAATATACGTCAAAGGGCTTTGCGATATCTGGCATGATCAGGATTGGGGCTGTTGTCAGTCTACTCTTGAGCTGTTGAAAGCTCTCTTCGCACTTGTCGGTCCTCTCAAACTTTCTGTCCTTTTTCAGCAGTTGGGTCATTGGTCGAGCGATGCTCGAAAAAGCTTCTACAAATCTGCGGTAGTATCCGGCTAATCCAAGAAAAGCGCGGACCTCGGTTTGTGTGGTTGGGGCTTTCCATTCCATAACAGTTTTGATTTTGGCGGGATCTACGGCAATTCCTCCTGCGGACAAGATGTGTCCCAGGAATCCAACTTCTTCCAGCCAAAACTCACACTTGCTAAACTTGGCATACAACTTGTGCTGTCTAAGGGTTTCTAGAACAATCTCCAAATGCTGTTCATGTTCCTCTTCGGACTTGGAGTAGACGAGGATGTCGTCGATGAACACAACGACAAACTTGTCCAAAAAGTTCATGAAGATCTTATTCATGAGATTCATGAAATAAGCGGGGGCATTGGTCAGTCCAAATGACATGACGTTGTACTCATACAACCCATATCTGGTGGTAAAGGCAGTTTTTGGAATGTCGGTGGCTCGGATCTTCAGTTGGTGGTATCCAGTTCTAAGATCAATCTTGGAGAAAACTCGGGATCCGGTGAGTTGGTCGAACAAGTCTTCTATCTTGGGTAAGGGGTATTTGTTTTTGATGGTGACATCGTTAAGCTTACGATAGTCCGTGCATAAACGATTTGCACCATCTTTCTTGTCGACAAACAAGACGGGGGATCTCTAGGGGGATGCACTTGGTCTAATCAGACCTTTGGCTAACATGTCATCTATTTGCTTCTTCAGTTCCACAAGCTCGGTTGCGTTCATGCTGTAGGCTCTCTGGGCGATGGGTCCAGTTCCGGGGATTAACTCGATGATAAACTCGATATCCCGATCCGGGGGCATACCGGGTAGATCATCCGGAAACACATCAGGGTAGCGACAGACGACCCTGATTCGATGCAGAGTTGGCTTGGATACACTTTGGTTGCAGGTAAATTTTCTGGGTAGTTTTTCAGAGACGTGCTCAACTACGATACCGGTGCTGCTAGTCATGGTTATGGCTTTCTTGGCACAGTCTATCAATCCATTGTGCTTGGACATCCAGTCCATTCCTAGGACAACTTCCAAACCTTTGGTTCCAAGTATGATTAGATTTGCAAAGAAATCTACATCATGGATTTTGATTGGCACATTTTTGCAAAATTTTCTGGCTTTGGTGGTTGATCCGGGGATTTGAACTATCATAACATGCTTCAAACTGAGGGGTTGAATTTTACTTGTTGATGCAAAGTCTTCGGTGACAAAAGAATGAGATGCTCCGGAATCAAACAACACTCTGGCAGGGATGTGGTTGACAGAAAACATACCCAGCACAACATCTGGTGCTTCCTGGGCTTCTTCGGCGTTCATGTGGTAGAGGCGGCCGTTGCGGTTGTTGGGGTTGTTGGGGGCGAACTTCTTGCCGGTGGAGACACGGCGTTGCTGCTGAGCAGGTGCAGCGGTGTTGCCGGCGAGCTTGGCAAGACGTTTGGGACACTCGTTGGAGTAGTGCCCCACTACACCACACTCATAACAAGTGATAGTGCTCTTGTCCTGCTTGTTCGCAACGGGAACGGCATTGCTTCCGGTTCTGGGAGTGGTGTTGGTGTTGGTGTTGGTGTTGTTAGGGGCTCGGGGTGGAGCGCGGTTGTAGTTGTTGTTGTTGTAGTTGTTGTTGTAGCCTCCTGGCTTGGAGTTTCCTCCACTCCGGTTCTGATAACCGGGGCGAGAGTTCTGCATCTGGGGTTTGTTGTTTCTCAGAGTGAATCCTCCGCTTGAGCTAGCGCGAAACTTTTGGGGGTGGCTTGATCCACTCTGACTTGCCATGCGGCGCTTGCGGTTCTCATTGGCTTGGTTTAACTTGCCCTCCATCTGGATGGCGGAGTCAACAAGGGCTTCGAGGTCGGCGAAGGGGATGTTGACGAGGACAGTCTGCATCTCATCATGCAGTCCGTTCAGGAATCTCTCCTTCCTCTTCTCAACGGTGTCGGTCTCATCAGGGGCATACCTTGACAAGGTGAGAAACTTGTCGCGGTATTCAACCACCGTCATGCGACCTTGTTTCAGCTCACGGAATTCATCCCTCATCTTCTTGATAAGACCCGGGGGTACATGGTACTTGCTGAACTTGAGTTTGAAATCCTCCCAAGTCATGAATTGACCTCCGTTCATGGCACGGGTGCTTGTCCACCAAGCGCGGGCTGGTCCAGCGAGATAGTGAGTGGCGAACAACACCTTCTCGTTGGCTTCCACTCCGGCTACCTCGAGATTGTTCTCCATAGTCTGGAGCCAATCGTCGGCGTCGAGGGGCTCCTCGGTCTTGCTAAACACCGGAGGGTTGGTGTTTTGGAAGTTCTTGAGCTTGGATCCGGGGTGGTCATGATTTCCATGGCCTTGGTTGGCGATGTTCTGCAAGGCGATGAGGTTGGCTTGGCGCTCGGCTCTTTTGGTTTCCCGGTCTGCAAGCATGGTTTGCAGAAGTTGCAGCATCGCGTCGTTGGTGCGATTCGGAGGGGCCATCTGAAGATGTAGAAGATTATGAGATAAGAGGGAACATTCTAAGGTTCATTTTGGTTAAGTTTGAAAAAAATTTGAAAACTTGTAATCTTTTCATGACAAACATAACATTCATTCATTCATGCCACACATAGTACAAACTACACACATACTCCAATGGTTTTAAGAACCATTCTCATGCTACGATACAAAGGACGGGATACAACTCACACCTACTATAAGTGAACTAGTGCAACTACTCCTCATCATCGACATCGATCGGGACGTAGTCGTCAGGTCCTGCCTCCAGGAACTCGTAGTCCTCCTCCTCGGTGTTCTCGTCCTCCTCAAAGTCGTTGTCATCGCTCAGAAAGGCGTCTCCTCCCTGAATGTCGATGCCTCCATCGTCATCCTCCAGCTGACGAATCTGATCCTCCTGGGCCTTGACAGTGGCCTCAAGTGACGCGATCCGGGCGCGAAGGCGGCGAATCGTAGCGTCCTTCTTGGCACGCTGCTGGCGAAGGCTCCTGCGGTCGTGGTTGAGTAGCTTGATCGCCTCACCCTGCTCGGTGATGTGAGCGTGGGTCTGGTTCGCGTAAGCGCGAGTGGCGTCGAGGTCCCTCTGAGTCTGGTAGAGCATGAAGTCCAGGTGCTCAGCATGGTGCCTCAACTCCGGGTGCGGCTGCAGCTCCATGGGCACTCCCGCGGCATCACGCCTCACAAGGTGGGCGTAGCGAGAGGCGAGGATGCTCACCACGTTCTGTCCACAGAGGCGCGCAAGGGCCTCCTGTAGACCACGTGCGAGTCCGTCGAGCCAGTTGCTCTCGCGGAAAGAGAAGAGGATCCTCTCCGAAGTGGGAGGCTCCATCTTGCCCCTCAAGTCGGCAGTGATCACCCACTGCAACTCTCCTCCGGGCGTGTCGTCCAGCTGAACCCCGTGAAACTCGGGGTGTGGGCGCCCAAGGAAGTCAGAGAGGGCGTTGAGGTCGTGCTCGAAGATCAAGCTTCCTCCGTTCCCAAGCTGGTAAAACTTGGTGTTGATGGCTTCATTCAGCGCCATCTGAAAGAGAATTGGATGAGTAAGTTAGAGAGTGCAAAGTGTGGCAAAGTTTTAAGTTGATTCAAATAAGATAGAACCTGATTCCTCAAATTTTGGCAAAGTCTCAAAGACAAGAGTGTAGTAAATTTTCACAAATAATTTCTTCCATTTGATTTCAAAGTTAAATTTTTCAGAACGCCCATTCTAACTAAGGTCTTCTAAGGTCAAACAATGGCTCTGATACCAACTTGTCAACACCCGGATTTTTAAGTCCGAATGCCTATTATGTCATACATCGCAATCCCAGGAATATTATTGTTGCGAGGCATAATAGTTAAGTATCACAGTCATCATTCATTACAACCATAAGTCTTACAAATTGAAATCACATGATCCATATTACACGAATAGTTGATCTAGTGATCAACGAACAAACACAAGTTCATAGTTCAACATAGCGGAAGCGTAAGATACAAGGACTCTCTAGTCCACAGGCCAACGCTTGACGTCGGAAGGTGCTTAGTTGTCGTAGGCGTCCTGCTGGTCGTCTCCTTGTTCATCTTCATACTCTGGCCATTTGAATAGCCAGGGACAAAGCCGTGAGTACATTGAGTACTCGCAAACTAATACTAATGTAAGTGCTAGACATTCTAGTATGGTTTGCTAAGCTCTAGTTTATTTGCATAAAGCTAGTTTTAGTTCACAAAGTTTGAGAAAAGCTTATTCAAGTGCTAACTAACTCAGGTGGGAACATTAGTGTCATTCCCACCATTCAAGTGGTGATTTCAATTCAATCCACCACAAGTCATTTCACCATCATCCTTTTCAACATCATTTTCAAAGATATGACATCGGAAACTGTATGGCCTTTCCAACCGTCCGTAACCGTGGACGCGGCTATTCGAATAGGTTTACACTCTGCAGAGGTTGCACACTTGTGCCACAACATTTGATTTCATCCGTCGGGATTTCCCGAATCATCGTAACACGATGCGCGGATCATCAACCATAACCTTTCACTTACGAATCCTAGTATGAACACCTCTCCCCATGAGCTTGGCCTCCCAGTGAAGACAGACAGTCAGCCTGGGAACTGCACAGGGCTTGGGCCGGACATTCACCTCATTTCGCATCATATCATATCGTTTCTTTTGTTGTAGAGGCAGCTTTCGGCATAACCCCGATGACGCTTGTTTAGAGGGAACCCATACTAAGACGCATAAACTTCCAGTTAAGCCCTACCCATAATCAGGTATTGTGGGGGTACTTAATAATTGGAAAGGTATCGCATTCAAACCAACATCATTGTTTTATCAAAAATCACCATCTTCTCTTGTTCATATTCACCTTCAAAAATCCTTCAATGGAATGCATCTTCATTCCAAGGTTTCAAAAATCCTTCCAATTTCACATTGTTCCCATCTAGAGTAGTCAAGTTTTACTTCATTAGCACTAGCTCTAATTCATGAGGGGTGCTAACTTGCTTTGCTTGGAGAGGACTAACTCACTACTCTAGTAACCAACTTGTACTTTGACCAAAGTTAACTATAAAAGTAACTCATTTAGAAAACAAGTAAAAACTTGTAAAGTAAAAACTTGGGATGGGTTCATATACGAAAAGGTAAGAAACATGGTGCCTTGCCCCAAGGGGCTTTGCACTTTGCAAGAATATTAGCTTGCCTTGGTAGTTCTCAAACTGTTCCTCCTCCTCCTCTTGATAGCAACCTTCTTCTTCGGCGTACTCTCCGGTGCTACCGTCTAAATTTGAATACGAGTATAATCTATTATATAATTAAAACAACAAACAAACAACGGTCTAGATTTACCATCATGCCACAAACGGTTCAGATTGGGAGAGAAAATTAGCCCTAGAGGCAAACGATAGAATATACACACGGCTCAGCCTTTTCTTTCCATCTTACTCCATATGGATCGGCGCGCCGCCGGTCTCCTCTTCGTCTACATGCAGAAGGCAAGCACCAAGATTGGATCTCCCGTAGGAGAAGCACCACCGCTAGCTATGGATGATCGATGTGGCGGGGCATGCTATACTCATCATGCAACACAACCTCCTCCGAAAACGCTGCCTCTAAATGGATCAATCAAACCTGCCATGTGCTTGAGTCACGCCTTCTACGAGCATGCTCCGACGGCAAGAAACCTGACGCCGCCGGCCTGCCGCCATGTTGTGTATTCACCTGAATGAGTGTATTGCCCTGAACACCTTACTGAGCGCCATGAACACCAGCAAAATAGATCTATATCATCGTCAGCACGGCCAGCAATATACGATTCAAGTTGGAATCCACTTGCAGCACTTGAATTCATCCCCGTTCAGATAATATGTGCTCAGAAACAACTACCAAAGATGCAATGGAGTCGGCGACCGCTACCACAGGACTGGCGGCGCTCTCTTCCGGCGGCGGCGCATGGCCGAAGTCTGCATCAGAACCTGATCGGTAAGACAATTCATCTAATCTTTATCCCATGCGTATGTCTACTAGATTGAAGCTGCTCTATACGGTGCGGATACATGATCTAAGGAATTCATCCAGTAAACAGATTATAGTAATCGGCAAGCTACCTCACGCACTGTTGTAATTGCTCTGATCGATTGCAAAAGCCAACATGCATGAGCATGCATGCTTCGCCTAACATCCGCCGACTAAGAAGCATAGCACACTTCACATCTTAATCTGCTATCCATGCATACGTATGTAGAAACGTCTCTACTTTTGAATTTTGCTACTTCTGAATTGTTCAGGCAGCCAATCAAACCTCTACTCTCAAGGAAACCACCTGGTGCATATATTGCTGCAAAAAGGCAAAGTTAGATTCAGTAAGTCTTTATACCTAGCTGATTTTTTTGCCTATTTCTAGCTAAGCTTTCTGCTACTTGGTTTAGTACACGGCTATACAACTAGGCAAGTAAAGAATCTTAAGAGTGAGGGCTTCTGTATTTTTCATTTTTTTCTTTAGACATTAAACTACATGCTATTCCTTGCATTGTCAGTTTCTTCAGAAATATAGCACGCTACCTTGCCACTCCGGGCAGTCACATGCGCAAAGGAGCATCGGCTTGCAGAAACCAGGTCCAGGATGACGGCAGGATGGTCGCTGCCTTCCCACCCACTTCCAAGCAGTCGCAAAGCAGCAGCAGCCAGCCAGCAATCAGGTTTAGTCGCCTCTCTCATTATCATGAACAGCAGCAACATAGATATATATGATCGTCAGCATGGAATTCATCCCCGTTCAGATAATGTGGGATCAGCAACAACTATCGAAGATGCATTCGAGGATTTGGCATTGGTCACAAAAGTGATCGAAAGGACAAGATAGATGCAAAAACGACGATTCTCCGCTTCTAGGTTCCTGAGAAAATAAGGCAGTGAGGCACGCCGCCCAGCAATGCTTAGGCCGCTATCTCACAAGCACACGATAGCCTCTACCTGTGTTACCACACTTACTACTATTTGGAACAATCATGTACGCTTGATTAAATCGTGCGGTACATGATCTACTAGATAGCAGCTTGCATGCATGTACATATAATTTTTTTAAATTAGCTAGCCTATATATACAGGTGTGTTTGTGAAATATGTACGCAGTTTAATTCTATAGATGAGATAGCCGATCAAGTATACATATTTGAATATTTCTTACATAGGCCAACGTGTTAAAAATTATCTTTATGGAGTCCACTTGATTAAGAATCAGCGAATGAATACAACAGAAGTACAACTATGAACTCTAGCACATATGACCAGTTTATAATAATGGTCCACTAGATCGATGCATGGCTCCAACGGGTTTATGTATAAATATGTTGAAAAACCTCGCCACGGGGATTCAATTCTCCATGGTCTCAAACGTCGGTTTATCTATTGACGCCTTTCCACATGTGCAGACCTATGAGGATGCATATCTTATCTAGACAGAGGATGGTAATTGACTACCAGAGTACCAGTACATATGTAGAAGATACCGAGTTTCCACGTGTTATCGAGAGCTTAGCAAGGAAATTGGTGAGGTGCGCTAAACGTAATATACACAAAAGCTCATTGATTTCTTTCTCATGTTCATTGAAGGTCTTTCTTATGTTCATTCTTTTGTATGCTTATACAACATTGCAGGACAGTTGATTTATATACGGATGACCTTCTCTTGGGTTTACCTTCTTAGAAACCCCATATTGTCTCATGCCGAGGGATATGAACGGGGACTCAGTGAGTAGAAGGCAAAACTGTGCAAGCTATTCATTCCCGTATCACCCTTCAGGCCATTTTTAGCAGGTTTACTGAAAGTACATGTTTCTTATTAGGCTTGCTTCTTTATGTCTATGCATATTTATTAATTTCTGAATAGCCTCTGAAAACTTATTAAAATCCTATGGGACGACATGTTTGCATTTGTATCTGATGCATCGCTTTATATTTTGTTTAGATGGGAGCATTTCTTCTTTTCGTCCTTAGCTTTTCAGTAATAACATGAAAGTAGCAGGCCATGTGCATTAGTAATTCAACATACGAGTATAGCTATGGCTCATCACCCCCCCCCCCCCCGCTGTACACCCGGGAGTTGCAATCCCTTTTACAGTATCTGTGTTGTTTGTTTGGTAGAACGTTTTTTTATTCAACTCTATGCTCTTATTTCTTAGTATCGATAGAATTCTGTATCTAGGATAATTCTTATGGAAGTTATTCTAATATGTACTGTAGAGCCATAGAAAAAAAACTCATATTAGAGAACACAAGTTCGCAGCAGTTAATAATCTTAGATTTCACAACTGACTGAAGATCTTATTTTACTGCTCTGTATACAAATATGCCGCATCAAAGTTCTTAATTCCGCTCGAAGTTTTCTTTGGTTCAACTAGATTTTATATTGGAAAAACTACCCCGGTCCATTGTGTTCCGAGATTGAGTAAGATCCTGACAGCATGTTGATCCATTTTCTGCTTTTGTTCTCTATAAAAACGCCAACTTTGCCTCTATCAAACTTCATTTCAGGTAGCTTGGTGTTTGAGGGGAAACTAAATTGATTTTCTCCTGTTCTCTCCCAACATTCAGAACAAAATTGACAGCTTTACGATTGACGAGTTGCCTAACACCAAACCCCAGGGTGGACACGGCTGCAATACAGAAGTGTCTAGGGGTATAATCGGGGTTCTTTATAGACCACCAAACTTAAGTTTTTCATGCAGCCAAACCCAAACTTCAGTAGTCGTGACTCAGATTATTAAATGTGATAGGAGAGAATGCCAATCATAAAACTATATATGGAAAGCTCAATAATATTGACATGTTAGTTCACCACATACCATAATCAAGTTGAACTCTTCGAGGCATTTTTGTTTATGGATTTTTTTGGCAGGTAAGAGAGATATGTATCCAATTGTTGGAGTATGCTTATTTGTGATACCATATATCTTTTATAATCGATAATATCCATGAGTACTTTTTTAGACATGTTCAGACGCTACCCTCGCATTTGCGAGGGCCACCTTGCTAGTTAGTCACTAATTCAATGGCTATTCCATACATCACATAGAACACACAAACTACTCTATGCACACATGTAAATAAACTAGGGTGCATGGGTTGTGGGGTTGAAATAGAATTCACTTCTTTGTATTCCATATGTAAATGATAGTTTCCATAGGGTTCTTGAGAAATAATTTCCTCTCATTGAAATCTTCTTAAAATTTAATTTCTCCAACAATCATGCATGAACTCATATTGACCTAAGTCCAATGTTCATCATCATCATCATTTGGGAAAATGATTTAAATGAGGTGGGTCACCTCATACCATTTAAATAACACTACCTTTGATTTAAATCTCAAGTAATTCATATAAGAGAGTTTGGGACCAGGGGTCCAAACATCCCATGAATCCATGTGAGACAAGTTTAAATGAAGTGTAAGACTTCACACAATTTAACTTTAATAGTTTTGGACAATATCAACTAGTTAAACTAGTCAAAATATCCATTCATTAAACCATGGCATGATCATGCAAAGTGACCACACCATTTTATTGCATAAACAATTAGTGTAAGTCAAATGTGAGCTATTAGAGTTGGAATTAACTTAATATCTATTTTGGTTGATTTTTAAGAATTATTTGAATAGGGAAAAGTCCCTGTCTTGTTATTTTTATCATATTTATTCTACAAAGAATCTGACCATGGGGCCAGTGGCATGTTGTAGAGAATTTCAGTATCTTTCCAACCATATAAAGTTCACTAAATTTGGTTTAGCCAATTTGAAACTATTCCAATTCAAAGTGGAGGCAGTATTGAAATGGATTTGTAATAATTAAACTGGATTTGAATTTAACAGGCCGGCGGGAAAAGCTAACGGGCTAAACAATTTGAAAACGGCCCAAACCAACCAAGTCCAGCCCAGCCACGGTCCACAGACACGCGGGCTGCCTGACAGGGTGGGGGCCAGGCGTCAGTGGCTCATAACGCCCGAAGCGGTATGTTTCAACGTGGGGCGTAGGATTAGAATCCGATCGAACGGCTCCAGTTCATCGTCCCGCCGGCGAGAGGGGAGTTCACCGGCGGCTCTGGTAGGGGGTGGGAGAGCTTACGGCGGCTCCAGCAAGGTATGGCAGTGTGCGCGAGGTAGATGTGGACGACGGCGAAGCAGCTGGTAGCAGTGGCGGAGCTCGAGGTGGCCTGGATCAATGGCGATTTCTCCAGGGCTTCCGCGGCTCCGATCTTGCAATTGGCCTTGCTCCGGCGATGATCGAGGTGGCTAACGGTGCGAGGCGAAGTGGTGAAGGGTGGGGAGTGAGGTGGTGTGCTCAGTTGCTTCCAGGGAACTCTCTATTTATAGGATTGAGCAAGGGTTGCGGGGCAGGGTGGTGGTCGACATGCTCGCGGCGTCTCCGGCGAGCGGTCGAGCTAGGCGAGGTGGTGGCAGTGTTCTACGGTTCCTGGCGAAGCGAACGGTGGCGACAGCTTGGTCGGGCGGCGTCTGGATTGGTCGCGTTGCTTCCACGACGGCCGCGGCGTTTACGGGAACAGGTCGTCGTCTCCGGCGCCGACGGTCACGGGTCTGGGCTGGGCGCGTGTCTGGCGGGGCTGAGGTGTCACGGCGGTGCTCAACCTGTCGAGGGAGGGACCAGGGCGTGCTCGAGGTAGTGGCGCGGCGCGTGTCCAGGGCGAGCTCTCGTGCGACGTCCACGGCATGCAGGGCGAGTTTGGGCGCGCTGTCTCCGGCGTGTGTCGTCGTCGAGCTCGACAACGGCGATGCTAGGGTGGCGTAGGGGTCTCGTTGGCGCATGGTGGCGAGGGGGCCAGGGCAGAGAAGCAATGGAGAGAGGGGGAGGTGGTCGGGCTCGGGACATGGCCGGCATGGCCATGCCCTAGTTGCTCTCCTCCTCTCCCTAGGGTTTCTATGTGGCCATTAAGGGTGAAAGGGGGCAGGGGAACCATTTGGGGTAGTGTAGTGTAGGTTAGGTGTGTATAGAACACTATTTCAAATAGTGTCAAATAGTGCCATATTTTGCAATTTGCAAAATTCTCCAAATTTGAATTAATTCAAAAGGTGAAAGTTTTTGAAATGTGAGTGTTGCTATTAGTTGTAATTGACCAGAGGTGATTTGAGGTGGTGGTGGAAAAATTAGAATTCAAAGATTGGCCAAAATGGCTAAGTGGAGATTGTTGCACTTGTTAAAATGTTGCAACTTTGGATGAGCATAGCTATTGATCAAAGATGAATTTGGCAGGGTGATCTTCATCAAAGGTGTTCACCTTGATGTTGACTTTGAAATGGTGCAAAGAGTTAGCAAGAATTGGTTGGGGAAAATTGAATTGCAGGGGCTCAAAGTGGTGATCAGACTAGAAATTTCAGTTTTGACCATTATCATATGTGAGTGGGATTTGTGTTTGAAATCCATTTGAATTGTGAAACTTTGGTTCCAAAAGTTGTAATAAGTGTTTAAAAACATTATTCAACTAATGGTGAAGACCAAATAGGTCTAGGGTCAAAATTTATAAAAATGCCATAGGGCATATGTGAGGGTTGTTAGGGTTTTGCATTTTATGGATTTTCATCCTCTTTGTTTTATTTGGTTCGTGATCTTCATATGATCACACTAGTGTTTTAGAGCATAGCAAATACAAGTAAAAGCAATCATCATGGCATATCACTCAAATGCACAAGTCCTATGCATGGTACTATATGCAAAGAGAAAAGTTTTTGTTGGTTTGAAATTTTGTTTTCTGGAATTCTCTAACTTTCTTTTTATTGAGATTTGGGGTGTTACAAGGAAGATGAAGCTGTCCAGGCCGGCGCCAGGCCCGGTCTGATCGGCCGCCACGCCGGCGCGCCCCGATCACCAGCCCGGTCCAACCGGACGCCATGCCGGGTCCGCCCGGTGCCGACCGGGATCCACGCTCGTGCCAACCGGGCGGGGTACTGAGCCACACGACCCTCCCCCGGTCACTACCCGCTGCCAGGCCCGGTTTGAACCGGCCTGACCCGGTGACCGGCTCCTGAGCCGGCCGTGTCCGAGTCTGTCTCAACCAGATCCAATCTAGGTCAGTTTTCTATGTATCTTTTTGACCCCTGGTCGTCCTGAACCCCTATATAAGTGCCCGGGACGCCCCCAAATTAGGTTTAGACCACGTTTAAGAGAAACCCTAGTTCATAGTTCATTGCTTTGCAACTCTATTGAATCTCTACACCATATTGCATTGATTTGGTGTTTACCCCTGAAAGTCTTGTGTGATCTGCTGTTCCATTGGGAATTAGACGGTTGCAACTTACCGCTTCGTGGTCGGCGGCTACGTGCGCAAGTGTGTGGAGTTGCGAATATCTTGCAGGGTTGACAGCTGTTGCATTGGCGAGAGGTGACATAGTCATCCCCAATGGGACTACCTGAAGGGATTCGTAGCATAGAAAACAAAAAATTTCCTACCGCAAGAACGCAATCCAAGCCAAGATGCAATCTAGACGACGGTAGCAACGAGGGGATGAACGAGACTAACCCTTGAAGAGTTCCAAAGCCTACAAGAGGAGGCTCTCGTTGCTGCGGTATACGATCACTTGCCGCTTTCAAAAGCGCGTAGAAGATCTTGACGGTGCCACAATCGGGCAGCACCTCCGTACTCGGTCACACGTTCGGTGTTGATGACGACGCCCTTCTCCCCGTTCTAGCGGGCATCGGAAGTAGTAGATCCTCCTCGGAATCCCGACTGCACGACGGCGTGGTGGCGGTGGTGGTGGAGAACTCCGGCAGGGCTTCGCCTAAACGCTGCGGGAGTATTATGTGGAGGAGGAGAGGCTAGGGTTTCGGGAGAGGGGGTGGCTAGGGCGCCGGCCATGGGCAGCCCTAGGTGGTGCGGCCAAGAGTGGCTGCCCCCTCCCTCTCCTCCTCATTATATAGGTGGAAATCCCCAAGAGTTGTAGTCCAAGTCTTCGAATAAGACCCCAACAACAAAACCTCCCATAGGTGGGAAACCTACTCAAGGGGGGAGTCCTACCCAAGGTGGGACTCCCACCTTTCCCTTAGGTGGGGTGGCCGGCCACCTATGGTGGAGTCCACCTGGGACTCCACCCCTTAGGGTTTGGCCGGCCATGCAAGGTGGAGTCCCTCCGGGACTCCACTTTCCATGATGATTTCTTCCGGACTTTTCTAGAACCTTCTAGAACCTGCCATAAATGCACCGGATCATTTCCAAACTTGGAATATGACTTCCTATATATGAATCTTATTCTCCGGACCATTCCGGACCTCCTCGTGATGTCCTAGATCCCATCCGAGACTCCGAATAAAACTTCGAACTCCATTCCATATTCCATATCTACTTAAACGTCATCAAACCTTAAGTGTGTCACCCTACGGTTCGCGAACTATGCAGACATGGTTGAGACCTCTCTCTGACCAATAACCAATAGCGGGATCTGGAGATCCATAATGGCTCCCACATATTCAACGATGACTTTAGTGATCGAATGAACCATTCACATACGATACCAATTCCCTTTGTCACGCGATATTTTACTTGTCCGAGGTTTGATCATCGGTATCACTCTATACCTTGTTCAACCTCGTCTCCTGACAAGTACTCTTTACTCGTACCGTGGTATGTGGTATCTTATGAACTTATTCATATGCTTGCAAGACATTAGACGACATTCCACTGAGAGGGCCCAGAGTATATCTATCCGTCATCGGGATGGACAAATCCCACTGTTGATCCATATGCCTCAACTCATACTTTCCGGATACTTAATCCCACCTTTATAACCACCCATTTACGTAGTGGCGTTTGATGTAATCAAAGTACCTTTCTGGTATAAGTGATTTACATGATCTCATGGTCATAAGGACTAGGTAACTATGTATCGAAAGCTTATAGCAAATAACTTAATGACGTGATCTTATGCTACGCTTAATTGGGTGTGTCCATTATATCATTCACATAATGACATAACCTTGTTATTAATAACATCCAATGTTCATGATCATGAAACAATGATCATCTATTAATCAACAACCTAGTTATACAAGAGGCTTACTAGGGACTCCTTGTTGTTCACATAACACACATGTATCAATGTTTTGGTTAATACAATTATAGCATGGTATGTAAACATTATCATAAACTCAAAGATATATTATAATAACCATTTTATTATTGCCTCTTGGGCATATCTCCAGCAGTCTCCCACTTGCACTAGAGTCAATAATCTAGTTTACATTTGTAAAGATATAACAGCTTGGCCTTCCGGTGCTTTATCATGTTTTGCTCACGAGAGAGGTTTTAGTCAACGGACCTGACATGCTCAGAACCGTATGTATTTTGCAATTCATTTGCGTCTTCACGCATCACTCATTTTCCAAATGAGTCGGCATTTAAATATGTTTGGTCTTCTGGTGGAACCTTAATTCCTTGGTCTGAAATAAGTCACTAATATTGTCACACACAATATAGCTTCAAAGTTCTGACACTATCGGAACTACACCAAGTTCTCAAAGAACTTCTTGACTTTAACATCCTCTGTCATTGTCAAAACAATGACATAATCTGCCTTCGTTTGTAGAATCCGTCACAACATTTAGAACACATCTAAATCTAACATAGACAACTTCTATCTCATTGTGCTACCTTTTAAACAACACTTAGTCTAATTTGAGATTGAAATTTTATTTTCATATGTGACAAAACAAATATCGGTGCAACACCTTACAGTGATTTGTTTGTCATTTCTCCATACAAAACTATATATATATCCTTGGTTCTTCTTAAGTACTCAAGAATATTCTTTACTGTTTTTCAATGATCATCATATGAATCATTCTGGTATATGCTCCTAACTCTTTAGAGCACATGACATCTGATTTTGTACATATTCTTCGTGATCTAAAATCACTCATGTGTTTTTACTCATCGAGTGTCAGATACACTTAAGTCTTGTTAAAACTTCACATGACAAGAACATTTTCTTAATATTTCTATATTGAACTATTTCAATATCCATTCTATGTACTTTGACTTAAACATATTATGTGTTTCAATCTATCTTCATAGATCTTGACACAAAATTTGTTTCAGTCCATATCCTTTCATTGAAGTTAATTTCTCAATGAAACCTTTTAATCAAGTATATAATTACATCATCTATAACCAACTATATGTCATCTACATAAGTATTATAAACTAGCTGGGTGGCCCGCGCATTTGCGCGGCTAGATTTTATGTATATCATGTTTGGTATAAGTTTTGTCTAATTATTGATTACACAACTATTTTATATTTTTATTGTAGAAGTAATCATTACTTAGCTCAATATATTTCTACATCAGTGCTAAATTACAATTCAAAAATATAAATTCAAGATGTGTTGCAATAGTTGTATGACTCACATGAAACATGATTTGTATTTTGGTATAAACATTACTTCCATTCAGTTGATTAGATATTTGCTAAGGACCACTTTAGAGTGAGAGCTGAAACCTAACGATAATGATATCTGTATGCTGCATTTCAAGTTACACACTATACCGTAGCAATCTCGGATTTTTTCTTCAACTCCTCATTCTTGGTCTGTACCTTTCCACGTATGAACTTTACGTCGATGGTCCATGCTTAAACTTTGCGCTATCTTCCTCTACACTCATCATCTTCTGTTGCTTTTGACCACACTGAAGTATTCCATTGAACATTATGTCGTGGATTCGTTCATGCATTCCCTCATGGGTGCTTTATTTTTGTCTGCCAATGATGTTATACAGTCAATCCCATGCACATGTAAACAACATACAACCTCCTTCCTAAAAAAGAAGGCATATAAGTTTTATGAAAGTCAAATGGTACCAAGTTTGACCAGGATTTTAGGAAAAAATATAATCAACTATAATACCTTATAGATATCGTATGAAAAAATAATTCATGATGTTAATATTTTTCTACAAATTTGGGTTTTACATAGTTTAACTTTTGGAAAAAAGTTATGAGCCTTGTGAAGGGAGGTAGTATTCATGTTTATAATGTTATTTTGGCGTGGATGCCAAAATATAAGTCATAAATAATTTTATTTTAATTTCAATGTATGTAGGTTTTTATTTACGGAGGTTTTATTTTTATATATAAATATAAGATACGAACTACAAAAAAAGGTAGTTTATGGATTTCACATAGAGTTTTTTTTAAGAATTTATGGGATCCTCGACAACGTGCTTTTGTAGTTAAACCTACATTTCAGACCATTGAGACTTGAATATATGCGGTGTGGTTTTTCAGCATAGATGTACCTGAGCATGCATATGAGTCATCGATTGAGGGAAGCCTCGTACAGTGGCTGGGTACATATCAGGAACTTGCTTTACACATCACAATGTGTGGTGTGAAAAGTAATAGAGTAAAATTCATATACGAAATTTTCTAAAAAAAAGTCACATGAAAAATAGGCAAGTTGTTTGAGTTGGGTGGACTTATTTTCTGTCTTTTGATAATTTGGCTTGCGCGAACTTGCATACAAAGGCTCAGGTCAGGATCTTACAGTTATTTTGTAGATGGTGTCGGTCAAGCACTCAAGCCAGTACTTATGCGTCAGGTATGGCATCACCAATCTGAATGTCGACTCCAGGTGACTGGCAGACCGCACTCTTCATGTTCTGGTCCAGGATGCAGCTAGGTAGGCGTATTCTTTGAGCCGCCTGACTCAACATGTCGACACCAAGCGGCCGGCAGACCGCAGACTTCTTCTTTTGATCTGGGATGAAGCTAGCTTGCGGTATGGTTTGAGCCGCCTTATTTTCTGCATATATATCAAGGAATAAGGATGCAGCCTCTTAGTTTTGTAGTCCATGTTTTATAGTATCATTTTCCTATGCTAACAATCAGTTATAAGTGTTAAGTGTTAATAGACGGAAGACTGGTTTGCACGTATCAGCTTATTATAGAAACTAAGAGGAAAGAACACCACCTCAGTCCTTAACTTACGTTCTTTGATATAGATCTGGCAGCAGCCTATCCTGCAGAGAGAAATCCATGTCAAAAAAAAAACTCCCTGAAATACTAATAAAAAAAAACCTTCTGAGATCTTTTTCTTGTTTGCAAAATAAAAGATGACCCTATTGCAGCAACAGATACACACATAAATACTATCACAAACTCTTGCCTATCTCAACTCGATGCTCACATATTGTTACTTCTGATTGCGCAATCATCTCCTCAAAAAAAAAAGTTGATCCACTAAATTGATGCAACGTCTTGGATGCTAGGCAGGTACATAAATTTCTCATTTAAATCGTTAGTGCAAAACTTGAGAACAGAATGTCATGTAATCAAGTCCTACATGGATCCAAGACTACAGTTCATATATACAGGAAGTATGTCGTGGATTAGGAGTCCGGTTGTAAGAAAGGAAATGACTTTGACAAAAACGATTACCTGGAAAATCACACGGAGCAGCTGGGTTACTAATGGTCCTACATTGCAAACTTTTCCCGATCATGAGAGCAGACGAATCTGATGGAAAATAGGTGCATAAACTGCTTTTCTATGTCAGGAATTCAGGATATATTTTCTGGAGCCAAGTAATGGGTGCTGGCCATCCCAAGCTGCGGTGGATGGATGCATCAAATTAGCGCGGGCGATTCGGCAAATTTCCTCCGAGACAACACGTCGAGAACGATTTAACGACTCATAGCTGCTTGCAACTTGATCGATCTATTCCCTGGGATGTATCAAGTGTTGGCTAGATAGCTACTGGATTGATCGCTTGTACTGCTCCTGGTAGGTGTGCACCCTTATTTTACATCGCCGATGATTGTAATGCTGAAAAAATATAGACCCAATGTTGTACTATAGAGAGATATATGAAGCTAACAAAGAAAAGTAGACCTACCTCAGTACCTCTGCGCGATCTTTTGATCGTACCGAGCTCTTGGTTATCTCTATGGTGCAAGTCTTCCATTGATCTTTCTGGATTGCATGTGCACTGGTGGTCTGTTGCATCATGAAGTACATGCAGTTTGATTTTCAACAACTGACGTAATCAACTGATATTGGTTGAGCAGCTCACGATCTGATTAATCGGAAGTAGGGGATCCTATGACGTACCTGAGATTAGCGAGATTTCTTCCGCGTCAGCTGAGTCGAGAGGCATGCTGCGGCAAACGTTGGAGACGGCGCTAAATTTGGCCGACGCTACACGGCGACGATGACGGCAGAGCGGCGTCCACGTCGGATGTGTTCTCCATCGACTTGGACTCTGCATGTCACAGGCAAGATCAGATTGCCAGAGAAATTTGTCTTGCCTCGCAAGATCACGACCACAGCAGATATAAATCACGCGAGAAAAATCTTTTTGCGAATCGGTTTTTGTTCCGCGTCTTTATTCTAACCGATTTTAACTACATCGATTCTCCGATTTTCCTTGCAGTTTAGCCTAACAACTAAGATTCAATCTGAGCGGTTCATTAGTTATTGCTTAATCTAGACCATTGGTTGTTTGTTGTTTTAATTATATAATAGATATGTCTCAACGCTCCCACTTAATTTCTTGCAAATGCAAGCCTCTTCATCGTCTCTGATGAAATCAAAAACTCTTTGACTATTTCATCTGGTGAAGATTCCAACTCCGTGATACTTACTTCATCCAATTGAAGTTTGTATACCTATCTAGTATTCCATGGACTAGCAAAACTTTTGGTTGTATCTTGTATACACCTTTAATACACACTTCTGATAAGTAATGTATTTTGCCATCCTACTAGCATATCTCATAAAAGAAATATGTAGTGATTACTAGAATAATCCACATAGACTATAAGCATTGCTACAGAAGATCTAATCTTATCGTAGTCAACTCTTTGATCTTTGTTGTAAACAACTTTTTGACAAGTCAAGCTTCTTCAAGGATATGTTATCCAAGTCCATCAATTTTATAGATCCATTTACTTTAAAAAAGTATTCATCTATCTTGGATTTCATGGCGTATAGCCATTTTAACGGAGTCAGGGCCCATCATAACTTCTTTGTTTGTAGTTGGTTTATCATTTTTCAAAATCAATCCTTTGTCCACAAATCATTTATTTGATCACAAAGTAAACCATACCTACAAGGTTCAATAAGTACTTCGATCTCCATGGCTAAAACACTTTGTAGTCATGGGAGCTATGATCATTGTGGCCGCTTCCGGAACCAATTCCTGATGCTGCGCTACTCTGATCATTATGCCCAGGTTCATAAACCTTATCAAGTTCTATTGTCCTCCCACTCAAATACTTCGCTAGAAAACAATTTCTTGGAAATAAGCAAGTAACATTAACAAACACTTTTGTCTTTTACTTCATAGTGGGAAGAATTCCCAATTCTGGGATAACAACAAAGACATTTATCCGATTTTGGTTGTAAACTTATTTACATATGCTATGCATACCAAAATTTAAGAAATGACTATTAGGGTTCATACCCATACCATAACTCGTATGGTGTCATTTCAATGAATCATGATGATGCTCTATTTAGTGTAAAAAGCGATAGTCTCTAAAGCATAATTCACAAAAATATAATGGCATAAATATTTTATCTCATCATTGATCCAACAAAGTTTGGATACATCTCTTGGATACTCCATCATCACTATGATATTCCAAGAAACGTGAGTTGTAGAACAATTTCATAACTCTCTTAGATGTTCGCTAAAACTAGTAATTCAAATATTTCCACTATGATCCAATCATAGATATTTGACTTTTCTATTACGATGATTTCCACTTCATGCCGAAATTTATTTGAATCTATTCAAATGTTTAAAACTTCTTCCTTATAGAATATATCCATATATATATACTCAATCCATTGTTGGAAGTTTTCATGAAGTAGAAGAATCTCCCGCACACAACTATGTCCAGTGAACCATAAACATCATCATGTATGTTTTCACTAAGTTAGTTGCCCGTTCAACTCTTGGCATATGAACGGTATTTTAGTCATTCTTTTTAGAAGAGATTTGCAAGCGCCAAATGATTCAAAAATCAAATGACTCCAAAAATCCATTTGCATGGAGTTCCTTCATGCGTTCCTTTCTAACATGACCTAAATGGCGGTTCCACAAATAAGTGGAATTCAAATCATTTGCCTTATGGCATTTTAGCGTCAGTATTATGTGTGTGTGTGTGTTTCACCATTTATAATAACTTATCCATCGTACATGGAGTAATGTCATGATTTGAACAACTCATTGTTTTAATTTGACCAGAGCAAAATAACAATTATTAAGTTCTTTATTATAAATTCTAAGGGCTAGATAGAATGCCAACGATGAACATAATAACACTTTATTTTTGTTCCAGACGTGCATTCCTATCATATTCCTTGTCAGTCACTTAGGCCATTGTATTCTTGTATTGCGTTGTTTTGTATGACACTTCATACCAACCAATATGGTACAAATACCCAAGAATTTCATTGTGTAACCGAACGAGGAATACAACCATAACATGTATATCATTTATATACACCTGAGCTAGACTTTCTAGTCTTTTCTTTCTTTTTGCCAAAATATCTTTTGTAGTTTCTCTTTTTAGCTTTCCTCATTATTCAGAAAAACACTTCAACATCATTAACTTCTAGGTTTGTTGGTCAAATACCAATATCCTTGAGGTTCTTACTTTGAAGTTGATCATCATATGACAAGTGTTTCAGATTTCACTATTAGTAACCTTTTAATACGATGAACAATTTCACTCATAATTTTATCCATCATATCATGACGACTTTTTGAGACCATGTCTGTACATGCTAGGCTCGTAAAGTTTAACCTCAGTATTCGCATGTGCAAATCAGCCTTGCACCCGTTGTAAGCACACGTAGAATCTATAACACCTGATCATCACGAGATGCTACGAAACTACGAGTCTTAGCAACGGTGCATACTAAGGACTATCACTTCATGGATATGCGAATATCGTTAGTGCCCCAATAGTTGGAGGATTGGGTCGTCTTGCGTCTTCAACCTTCGTACATTCCCATAAAACTTATGAGTTTATGTAGTCTCACCAAATTATATTCTATCATCTTGCAATAAGGTCTTAGATATCAAATATATCTCATACCTTGATTATTTCTGAAAAACTAAATTTTCAGCTCCTTACTTTTCAAACAGATTTGAACTTCAAGTTTTACGGAGACAAGATAACTTTAGGTACTAATTGAAACCATAGTTCTTTGAATCAACAATGTGAGGTTTACTAAAAGTTTGCAATAGGACTTAATCAATTCTTGATTCTTTAACAATACGGTACCAGTCCGTAAAGTTTCTTGTCAGATTTTAACAGTATTTCTATCTCAATTACAAGACTAGCGCATGGTAGAATACGGATGCCAATACTACAAATTAATTCAAAATACTAGTTAGACTATGTTTATGATAATTAGTTCATGTTTTAATCTAATTACTAATGAACTCCCACTTAATACAACATCCCTCATAGTTGTTAAGTGGTACACGATCCACATCCACTACACCAAAACCGATCATCACGTGAGATGATGTAGCTTCAGTGGTGAACATCAACATGTTGATCATATCATCCATATGACTTGTGTTCAACCTTTCGGTTTCCGTTGTCCCGAGGCCATGTCTGTACATGCTAGGCTCGTCAAGCAAACCCAAGTATTCCGCGTGTGCAACATGGCTTACACCCGTTGTTTGTGAACGTTGAGTCTATCACATCCGATCATCACGAGATGCTTCGAAACAACAAACTGTTGCAACGGTGCCTACGAGGGGAGAACATTTTATTATCTTGATATTAATGTGAGGGATCATCTTATAATGCTACCGTCGCGATCTAAGCAAAATAAGATGCATAAAGGATTAACATCACATGCAATTCATATGTGATATGATATGGCCCTTTAGTCTTTGCGCCTTCGATCTTCATCTCCAAAGCACGGACATGATCTCCATCATCAACGGGCATGATCTCCATCATCGTCGGCGTAGCGTCAAGGTACATGGCGCCGTCTTCATGGTTGTTCACCTCATGTAGCAACTATTACAACTACTTTGAAATACTACTCAACATGAAATATAAAGACAACCATAAGGCTCCTGCCGGTTGCCACAATACAATAATGATCATCTCATACATATTCATCATCACATCATGGCCATATCACATCACCAAACCCTGCAAAAACAAGTTAGACGTCTCTAATTGGTTTGCATATTTTACGTGGTTTAGGGTTTTCGAGTAAGATCCAATCTACCTACGAACATGAACCACAACGGTGATACTAGTGTTGTCAATAGAAAGAGTAAATTGAATCTTCACTATGGTGGGAGAGACAGACACCCGCAAAGCCACTTATGCAATACAAGTTGCATGTCGAACGTGGAGCAAGTCTCATGAACGCGGTCATGTAAAGTTAGCCCGAGCCGCTTCATCCCACCATGCCACAAAGATGCAAAGTACTCGAACTAAAGACAACATAAGCATCAACGCCCACAAAACAATTGTGTTCTACTCGTGCAACTATCTATGCATAGACACGGCCCTGATACCACTGAAGGGATCCGTAGCATAGAAAACAAAAAATTTCCTACCGCAAGAACGCAATCCAAGCCAAGATGCAATCTAGAAGACGGTAGCAACGAGGGGATGAACGAGACTAACCCTTGAAGAGTTCCAAAGCCTACAAGAGGAGGCTCTCGTTGCTGCGGTAGACGATCACTTGCCGCTTTCAAAAGCGCGTAGAAGATCTTGACGGTGCCACAATCGGGCAGGACCTCCGTACTGGGTCACACGTTCGGTGTTGATGACGACGTCCTTCTCCCCGTTCTAGCGGGCAGCAGAAGTAGTAGATCCTCCTCGGAATCCCGG
Source organism: Lolium perenne (assembly GCF_019359855.2). Classification (NCBI taxonomy): domain Eukaryota; kingdom Viridiplantae; phylum Streptophyta; class Magnoliopsida; order Poales; family Poaceae; genus Lolium; species Lolium perenne. The sequence continues at coordinate 120,058,596 of NC_067250.2, read as the reverse complement.
CAGCACGACGGCGTGGTGGCGGTGGTGGTGGAGAACTCCGGCAGGGCTTCGCCTAAACGCTACGGGAGTATTATGTGGAGGAGGAGAGGCTACGGTTTGGGGAGAGGGGGTGGCTAGGGCGCCGGCCATGGGCAGCCCTAGGTGGTGCGGCCAAGAGTGGCTGCCCCCTCCCTCTACTCCTCATTATATAGGTGGAAATCCCCAAGAGTTGTAGTCCAAGTCTTCGTATAAGACCCCAACAACAAAACCTCCCATAGGTGGGAAACCTACTCAAGGGGGGAGTCCTACCCAAGGTGGGACTCCCACCTTTCCCTTAGGTGGGGTGGCCGGCCACCTATGGTGGAGTCCACCTGGGACTCCACCCCTTAGGGTTTGGCCGGCCATGCAAGGTGGAGTCCCTCCGGGACTCCACTTTCCATGATGATTTCTTCCGGACTTTTCTAGAACCTTGTAGAACCTGCCATAAATGCACCGGATCATTTCCAAACTTGGAATATGACTTCCTATATATGAATCTTATTCTCCGGACCATTCCGGACTTCCTCGTGATGTCCTGGATCCCATCCGAGACTCCAAACAAAACTTCGAACTCCATTCCATATTCCATATCTACTTAAACGTCATCAAACCTTAAGTGTGTCACCCTACGGTTCGCGAACTATGCAGACATGGTTGAGACCTCTCTCTGACCAATAACCAATAGCAGGATCTGGAGATCCATAATGGCTCCCACATATTCAACGATGACTTTAGTGATCGAATGAACCATTCACATACGATACCAATTCCCTTTGTCACGCGATATTTTACTTGTCCGAGGTTTGATCATCGGTATCACTCTATACCTTGTTCAACCTCGTCTCCTGACAAGTAATCTTTACTCGTACCGTGGTATGTGGTTTCTTATGAACTTATTCATATGCTTGCAAGACATTAGACGACATTCCACCGAGAGGGCCCAGAGTATATCTATCCGTCATCGGGATGGGCAAATCCCACTGTTGATCCATATGCCTCAACTCATACTTTCCGGATACTTAATCCCACCTTTATAACCACCCATTTACGCAGTGGCGTTTGATGTAATCAAAGTACCTTTCCGGTATAAGTGATTTACATGATCTCATGGTCATAAGGACTAGGTAACTATGTATCGAAAGCTTATAGCAAATAACTTAATGACGTGATCTTATGCTACGCTTAATTGGGTGTGTCCATTATATCATTCACATAATGACATAACCTTGTTATTAATAACATCCAATGTTCATGATCATGAAACAATGATCATCTATTAATCAACAAGCTAGTTATACAAGAGGCTTACTAGGGACTCCTTGTTGTTCACATAACACACATGTATCAATGTTTCGGTTAATACAATTATAGCATGGTATGTAAACATTATCATAAACTCAAAGATATATTATAATAACCATTTTATTATTGCCTCTTGGGCATATCTCCAACACTACCGAAGAAGGTACCCGGGGTTTACTGAAGGTCCACGACCCGAAGATTACGAAGCCCGGAAGCCCAATAAAGCGTTGATATGGAAGTTAGAGATATATTAGGAATAGAGACTATTAATTATACGGGATGAACTCAAAGAGTCTTCCGCTGTTTGTAACTTGTACATCACGAAACCCTCGGCTCCGCCTCCTATATAAGGGGGAGTCGAGAGAGAAAGAAAGGATCGATTCATTGTCCACACAACCCTAGCTTTTAGCAGTCGAGAACCTTTTTTCGGCTGAAACCTTCGAGATCGACTTGCCCTCTACTTTTCACGAAACCCTAGTCTACAACTTGTAGGCATTGACAAGTCGATACCTTATCAATTGGCCGTGGGCTTGGAAATACCAGAATTCTCGACTTCATCCCTCTTCCTCTTTCTCCTTGGAGACACAGCGGAAGGAGGAGAGTGGCCTGATTCAGAAGGCTTCGATTCAGATTTTTGACTTCACTCTCAGGACGAGAGGGAGCTTGCGAGTCGTCATTGATAACAGTTCGCTCATTCACTTCTCCACCTTCGGGAAGGGGAGGAAGGCAAGACAGAATTTGGTGGTTTTACAAGAAGAAAAAGCAAGGTCAAGGTCAAGATAAAACATACGAAATAGATGAGAAAGTAGTCGACAAATAAGAAGTACAATTCAAAGGACAAAGTTACTTACTTCGGTAGGCGACATTGCGGGAGCTGTTGCGGCGAAGATAGAAAATGCGCTTCCATAGGCCCCAATGAGGATGGGTCCCGAGGAAGCACTCACACAAGGTGATGAAAATCGAGATGTGGAGGATGGAGTTAGGGGTCAGCTGATGTAGCTGAATCCCATAGAAAAAAAGAAGTCCATGAAGGAACTCATGGATGGGGGTGGAAAGGCCACGAATGAGGTGGTCGATGAACATTACCCGGTATCCGATCCACGGCGTCAGGAAACTTTCGTCGCCAGGAAAGATCAGCGTGTCCTTCTTCTTCATCAGCCCGAGCTTCTTGAGAGTTCTTTGATCTTGGTTCGAGATCTTGGATCTCTCCCATCCAGAGATCTCCATCTCCTCTGTCGGCGTGTTGGTCCCTGGAGCGGTGTGCTTGGTGAGTTTTGTGCGCGGTGGCATTAAGGCAAGCGTTGGGGGAGAACGGAGATGAGCGGAAGCGTGGGGAGCTTGGGGGACAGCAATGGCAATTTTGGAGAGAGAAGGAAAAGGTGAGCGGTGCAGCGAAGGGGAAGAATGAGGACGAAGGAGAAGATTTATACCAAGTAATCGATCCGTCGCACCGTTGGATGAAAAGGAAATGAATCTGACGCCCTACACGTGTTGATAGGGGTATAATCGTCTTTTCACTGCGAAGTTACTGGATAGGCGTTACAGCGCGTGTGCCATAAATTACGGAGGACGTGTGTCCCCCACTTGCGCAATGTGTCAATGACATAGGGATTTGGACCCACAGATCAGCGAAGTGACAGGATTCGCGCCTTTCCAATGTGAAGGTTGTGGCCATCGTCAGCATTGACGTCGCCACGAGAAAATGGAGACCTGGTCTTCTTTCAAAATAGCGATAGGGAAAATGTCGATGATCCAAATAAAAGAAATTTATGAGCTTTTGATCAAATACAAGTATTTTTCCAAATGCTCGGGGGCTACTCTTATCAGAAGTTTTATTTTTTGCTTTTGATAAGAGGATAATGTGAAGAACAAGTATATGGAGTTGATTCAAGAAGACAAAAGTTGAGCCTACAACCAAGTATAAATACTCGACTGTAGACTCGTGGGCTACTCCCATCAGGAGCGCTGGTCGCGCACCCGATAAAAATGGAAAAGATGGGAAGCTGACAATATAGCGACAAGACAGTAAAAAGGTGAGCCTACAACCAAGTACAAGCACTTGGCTGTAGCCTCGGGGGCTACTCCCATCGGGAACACTGGCCGCGTACCCGATGAAATATAAGGAGTCATATTGAGCATATTCGAGTTAAAACATAACTCTTCATATACTCCCATCGGGAAGTCAAGATAACAAGTCATCATATGACTCCAGTAAATATGCCATTCCAGTAGCCGACAAAGGCACTCGACAATATATTCTCAGAGCACGTTCATCGCGAATAAATCTCTGAATGCCGTAATACTTTACGGAGGTAAGACCCCGGGATCCGTCCCGTGTGGCGTGGTATCGCACATGAATGCGCTATGCTACTTTTTTCCGTATCAACAGATGCGAAGAAAAATCCTAACGGACGCGTTAGGTACCCGATAAAATATGACTGGAGTTCGGCATATGGTAAGACCTTAAGCGGCACATGTCGAATTACACCAGTATATCGAGGTCAATTCCAGGCACTTGACATTGAAGTAGGTTCTTGCGGGATTGCCACGAGAGCAGTTAACTGGTACCTGATCCGTCAGATGAACCAGCCTCGTTTACAATTATCCCTGTACAATATATAACTATTTTCTGAAGATTGTCTAGTAACTCGAAGAAATGGTGTGTTACTGATGTCTACGCGCGCTTCTATTCCTGTAGACAGTGTTGGGCCTCCAAGAGCAGTGGTTTGTAGAACAGAAGCAAGTTTCCCTTAAGTGGATCACCCAAGGTTTATCGAACTCAGGGAGGAAGAGGTCAAAGATATCCCTCTCAAGCAACCCTGCAATCACGATACAAGAAGTCTCTTGTGTCCCCAACACACCCAATACACTTGTCAGATGTACAGGTGCACTAGTTCGGCGAAGAGATAGTGAAATACAGGTGGTATGAATGAATATGAGCAGTAGTAACAGTGCCAGAAAATAGCTTGCTAGCGTGCAGTTGGTGGTAATATTGCAGGAAGTACAGATGCAGTAGAACAGTAAACAAGCGATGATTGCAGTATTTGGAAACAAGGCCTAGGGATCATACTTTCACTAGTGGACACTCTCAACATTGATCACATAATAAAACCACTCTACACTCTCTTGTTGGATGATGAACACCACTAATTGTGTAGGGCTACAAGAGCACCTCAATGCCGGAGTTAACAAGCTCCACAACATTCGATGTTCATATTTAAATAACCTTAGAGTGCATGATAGATCAACACAATTATACCAAGTACTAACATAGCATGCACACTGTCACCATCACACTATGAAAGGAGGAATAGATCACATCAATACCATCATAGTAATAGTTAACTTCATAATCTACAAGAGATCACAATCATAAACTACGCCAAGTACTACATGATGCACACACTGTCACCATTACATCATGGAGGAGGAATAGAGTACTTTAATAACATCACTAGAGTAGCACATAGATTAATAGTGATACAAAGCTCATCATATGAATCTCAATCATGTAAGGCAGCTCATGAGATCATTGTATTGAAGTACATGGAAGAGAGATTAACCACATAGCTACCGGTCCAACCCTTAGCCTCGATGGAGAACTACTCCCTCCTCATGGGAGACAACAGCGTTGATGAAGATGGCGGTGGTGTTGATGGAGATGCCTTCCGGGGGCACTTCCCCGTCCCGGCGGCGTGCCGGAACAGAGACTCCTGTCCCCCAGATCTTGGCTTCGCGATGGCGGCGGCTCTGGAAGGTTTCTCGTACTGTGGCTTATTCGTATCGAAGATTTAGGTCAGGGACCTTTAAATAGGCGAAGAGGCGGAGTCGGAAGGGTTACGGAGGCGCCACACAATAGGGGGGCGCGCCCCCCCTTTGGGCCGCACCGACCACCTGTGTGGGCCCCCTGTGGCTCTCCTCTGGTGGCTCTCGGGTGTTCTGGAAGCTTCGTGGAATTTTAAGATTCTGGGCGTTGATTTCGTCCAATTCCAAGAATATTTCCTTACTAGGATTTCTGAAACCAAAAACAGCAGAAAACAGGAACTGGCACTTCGGCATCTTGTCAATAGGTTAGTTCCGGAAAATGCATCAAAACGATATAAAGTGTGAACAAAACATGTAGGTATTGTCATAAAACAAGCATGGAACATCAGAAATTATAGATACATTGGAGACGTATCAGCATCCCCAAGCTTAGTTCCTACTCGTCCTCGAGTAGGTAAACGATAACAAAGATAATTTCTTAAGTGACATGCTATCATAATCTTGATCATACTATTGTAAAGCATATGAGATGAATGCAGCGATTCAAAGCAATGGTAAGACAATGAGTAAACAACTGAATCATATAACAAAGACTTTTCATGGATAGTACTTTCAAGACAAGCATCAATAAGTCTTGCATAAGAGTTAACTCATAAAGCAATAGATTCATAGTAAAGGCATTGAAGCAGTTGCTTTCAACTTGTAACATGTATATCTCATGGATAGTTGTCAACATAAAGTAATATAACAAGTGCAATAGGTAAACATGTAAGAATCAATGCACAGTTAACACGAGTGTTTGCTTCTAAGACAGAAAGAAGTAGGTAAATTGACTCAACAATAAGTAAAAGAATGGCCCTTCGCAGAGGGAAGCAGGGATAAATAATGTGCTAGAGCTTTTCAAGTTTTAAAATCATATAGAGAGCATAAAAGTAAAATTTTGAGAGGTGTTTGTTGTTGTCAACGAATGGTAGTGGGTACTCTAACCCCCTTGCCAGGCAGACTTTCAAAGAGCGGCTCCCATGAAGGACGTTATCTCTACCAGCAAGGTAGATCATCCCTCTTCTCTTTTGTTTACACATGTACTTTAGTTTTTATTTATGGGTGACACTCCTCCCAACCTTTGCTTACACAAGCCATGGCTAACCGAATCCTCGGGTGCCTTCCAACAATCTCATACCATGGAGGAGTGTCTCTTTGCAAAATTAAGTTGCTTACTGATGAATCAGAGCAAAACATGTGAAGAGAATTATTAATGAAGTTAATTAATTGGGGGCTGGGAACCCCATTGCCAGCTCTTTTTGCAAAATTATTGGATAAGCGGATGAAGCCACTAGTCCATTGGTGAAAGTTGCCCAACAAGATTGAAAGATAAAACACCACATACTTCCTCATGAGCTATAAAACATTGACACAAATAAGAGGTAATAACTTTTGAATTGTTTAAAGGTAGCACACGAAGTATTTACTTGGAATGGCAGAAAAATACCATGTAGTAGGTAGGTATGGTGGACACAAATGGCACAGTTTTTGGCTCAAGGATTTGGATGCACGAGAAGTATTCCCTCTCAGTACAAGGCTTAGGCTAGCAAGGTTATTTGAAGCAAACACAAGTATGAACCGGTACAGCAAGACTTACATAAGAACATATTGCAAGCATTATTAGACTCTACACTGTCTTCCTTGTTGTTCAAACCCTCACCAGAAAATATCTAGACTTTAGAGATGTCAACACCCGGATTTTTAAGTCCAGATGCCTGTTATGCCATACATCGCAATCCCAGGAATATTGTTGTTGCGAGACATAACAGTTGAATATCATAAGTCATCATTCATTACATACCATAGTCGTCTTACAAATATTGATCACATGATCCATATTACACAAATAGTTGACCTATTGATCAACGGACACAAAGTTCATAGTTTCATAGCGGAAGCGTAAATAGAAGGGACTCTCTAGTCCACAGGCCAACGTCTGACGTCAGAAGATTCCCTAGTTGTCGTAGGCGTCCTGCTGGTCGTCATCTTGATAGTTCTGCTCCTCTTCATAGTCTGGCCATTTGAATAGCCAGGGACACAGCCGTGAGTACTTTAAAGTACTCGCAAACTAATACTAATGTAAGTGCTAACAATTCTAGTAAGGGGGGGGGTGCTAAGCTCTAGTTTATTTTGCATAAAGCCAATTTTAGTTCACAAACATTTTAGTAAACAACTCTTCATGTGCTAACTAACTCAAGTGGGAACATTAGTGTCATTCCCACAACTCTGTTGTGATTCGAAGTCAAAGTCACCTTTCAAGTTAAAAATCACAAGTCACCATTCACCATTCATGGTTTTAGAAAAATTCTGATGACGGAACAGTATGGCCTTTCCAACTGTCCATAACCGCGGACGCGGCTATTCGAATAGGTTTAACTCTGCAGAGGTTGTACACTTGTGCCACAACAATTGCAATAGCTCGTCAGGGGTAACTGGCCCTGATTTATCGTACGCAGTACGCGAACTACCAATCCTAACCTTTCATTTACATACCCTAGTATAGGCACCTCTCCCCATGAGCTTGGCCTCCCAGTGAAGACAGACAGTCAGCCTGGGAACTGCACAGGGCTTGGGCCGGACATTCACCTCTTTTCACGTCATATCACATCATTCCTTCTGTTGTAGAGGCAGCTTTCGGCATAACCCCGATGACACTTGTTTAGAGGGAACCCATACTAAGACACACAAACTTCCGGTTAAGCCCTACCCAGATTCAGGTATTGTGGGGGTACTTGTAAAATTGGAATGGTATCGCATCCGAACCCAACCATCAGATTTTGTAAAGTTCACCAAGTCATTCACAGATCATATTCACCTTCAAAATCTTTCAATAGAATGACTCATCATTCCAAGGTTTTCAAAGTCATTTCATTTCACAAGTTCCCAACTAAGGTATTCACTTTTAATTTAGCACTAGCATCTAAGTATGAGGGGTGCTAAGTACTTTGCTTTGCTTCTAGGCTAACCTTGATACTCTTGTACTAATCCAATACTAATCAATTCAATCATAAATCAGAAGTACTTTGATAAAACAAAAGTAAATAAAGCTTGTAAAGTAAAACTGGAAATAGGATCATAAGCATAAAGTAACTGGGGTAATGCCTTGCTCATGGTGAGCTTTGCACTTTGCAAGAGTATTATCTTGCTTTTCTTGAGGGGGACTAACTTTACTACTCTAGTAAATTTCTCTACTTTGACCCAAGTTAACTATAAAAGTAACTTCTTGAGAAAACAAGTAAAAACTTGTAAGGTATAAATTTGGGATGGGCCTATGTAGGAAAAGGTAAGATTCATGGTGCCTTGCCCCAAGGGGCTTTGCTCTTTGCAAGAATATTAGCCTGCAACCATATAACTTGCAAAAGTCTAGCTTGCATTGGGGTTAGCTTGCCTTGGTTGAAGTGGGGGTCCAAGTTCTCTTCTCCTTCCTCTTTGTAGAAGTCCTCCTCCTCCTGATAGTCTCCGGTACTAGCGTCTAAAATACGAATGCGGGGTACACAATCATCATACCAAACTTACATACTAAACTAAGCACACACAAGCTTTACACAACTTAAACTAGCCTCACACACTACTATTAAGTGGGTGGATGTGTTCCTCTTATTTAAGAAAAATAATTTCCTCTCATACTAACTTAGGTGTTACTTTTAATTACTTAGAGAAAATAATTTCCTCTTATTACCTTATTAAGATTTAATTTCTCTGATGAATATATGACCTAGGTTGACCAAAGTCAACCTCTTCGCACTTATCATCTGAGAAAATGATTTAAATGAGGTTCCATACCTCATACAATTTAATCCTAACATGGTAGTGATTTAATGTCACCAAATAACTCAATATGAGATCTTATAGACCATGGTCACTACCTCATGTTGAATTACTTGAGAACAAGATTTAAATGAGAGGAAAACCTCTCATATGATTTAACACATAGTTGTAACTAAGTTAACAACTACCATTGAGGTGATTTAACATCATCAACAATTCATTGGCTATTCTAAACATCACTTGCATTCACACCAACTATTCTATTCACACAATTACTACAATTAGGGTGCATTGGTTGTGTTGCTTGAGGAAAAATAATTTCCTCTCCTTACATATGTAAATGATAATTTCCATATGGTTCTTGAGAAATAATTTTCTCTCATTGAAATCTTCTTAAGATTTAATTTCTCAAACAATCATACATGAAATCATGTTGACCCAAGTCAACCATTCATCATCATCATTTGAGAAATTGATTTAAATGAGGTAGAGTACCTCATACCATTTAATAACACTACATAGGCTTTAAATCTCTAAGTACTTCATATAAGAGAGTTTGGACCAGGGGTCCAAACTTCACATGAATTCATTTGAGACAAAGTTTAAATGAAGTATAAGACTTCATAAGAATTACTTAATAGTTTTGGACAATATCCACTAGTTAAACTAGCCATATTATCCATTACTTAAACTAGGGCATGATCATGCAAAGTGACCACACCATTTTCTTGCGTAAACAATTAGTGTAAGTCAAATGTGAGCTATTGGAGTTGGAATTATCTTCATATCTATTTTGGTTGATTTTTAAGAATTATTTGAATGTGCAAAAGTCCCTGACTTGTTCTTTTTGTCAGATTAATTCTACAAATAATTTTGAGATGGGACCAGTGGCATATTGTAGATCTTTTTCATAGCTTTCTATCAATATAAAATTTGTTAAAATTGGCCAAGCCAAATAGATTGTATTGAATTTCAAAGTGCGGTTCAGTATTGAAAATTGTTTGAATTGAATTAATTCCAAATTGACTAGGCGGGCTGGCGGGAAAGAAAATGGGCCGAAACTGTTTGAAAAGTGGCAAAGTGGAGTTGGGCCGGCCCAGCTAACGCTGCGGGCCAGCTGACAGCAGGCCCCACTCGTCAGCGGGTGAGACTTACCGAATCGGTACGGGGCGCTGAGGAGCGTTGGATCAGAAGAGGATCGTGCGGCTCCCGTGTGTCGTCCCCGTCGACGAGAGGGGAGGTGCTGGCGGCTACGGCAGGGGGTCGGCGGCGAGCTGGAGCTCCGGCGAGGATCAGCGACGGTGCAGGACGGCGTTGTCGAGGACGAGGAAGCAGATGGCGCAGACGGCGGCTCGAATGGTGGCCTAAATCGACGGCGGCGATCTCAGGTCCGCCGCGGGCTTCGGCGTTCGATTGGGCGGCTCCGGTGAGTAATTGAGTGAGAGGAGTTGACGAGGAGGATCAGAAGAGAGTGGGGAAGAACTTTGCTGTGGGGGAGATAGCGCGGGGACAGCTCTATTTATAGAAGCAAGGAGGTCTGCGGGGGTGTGGCGAGGGCAAGCATGGCGACGGCGCTCTGGACGGCGAAGGGGCAAGGCGGCGTGCGCGTGAGCTTCCTGGTCTCCCGGTGGTTCTGGAGAGCGTGCTGGCGAGGTGGGGGACGGTCTGGCGAGCGTTGGCGACGGTGGAGTCTGGCGGCACAGACGCGGGAATCCAGCGAGCTGGTCGTCGGCGACAGGGCTCGCGCGAGCAAGGGACCGTGTCAGGCGGGTTCGTGTGGCGGCGGCGAGGCTCGCGGTGCAGAGAGGGGGGGCAGGGGCTGCGCGGTTTGTCGGGGCGGCAGGTGGCCGTGGCGCGTCTGTGGGCGCGCCCACGCCGTGATCGGCATGCCTGGGCCGCCCTGGGCGCGACGCGTGCCATCAAGGTGGTCATCCTCTCCAGCAATGGCGGTGCTAGGCATGCTTATTAGGGCTAGGTGGCGCTCAGAGACATGGTGGCCAGGGGGTTAGTCGAAGGGGAGAAGGGGAGGAAGAACATGGCCGGCATGGCCATGCACATGCAAGCTATGCTTGTTTCTTTAGGGTTTCTGTGGTGGTGTGATGAGTAGAGGGGACAAGGGGACAGGTAGGGTGGAGATGGGGTAGGGTAGGATGGAGTAGATCACTATTTCAAATAGTGTCACATAGTGCCATAGGTGCGATTTCCAATTTGGTCCAAATTTGGTTTAATTCAAATAGTTGGCCAATTTGAATTGTGTGTGTTTAGATAGGTTGTATTTGACCAGAGAAGGTGAGAGGTGGTGGTGGAGTTTTCAAATTTAAAGAAAAGCAAAAATGGCTAAGTGGAGATTGTTCCCCATAACAAAAAGTGCCAACTTTGGATGAGCATAGCAAATGATCAAAAATGATTTTGGCATGGTGGTCTTTACAAAAAGTGTTCACCTTGATGTTGACTTTGAAATGGTGCAAAGAGTTAGCAAGAGTTGGTTTGAGAAAATTGAATGGCAATGGCTCAAAGTAGGGATCAGGCTAAAATTGTCAATTTTGACCATTATCATATGTGAGCAAGTTTTGTATTTGAAAACCATTTGATTTGTGATTCTTTGTTTCCAAAAGTTGTAGTAAGTGTGTAGTAACATTATTCAACTAATGGTGAAGACCAAAATGGTCTAGGGTCAAAATTTATAAAAATGGCATAAACCATATGTGAGGGTTTTGTGAATTTCTAACTTTTATTCTTTTATTTTTCTTTGCTTCAATTTGAAAAGAGTGAGGTTTATTTGGTGTTAGATTGAGTTGGATAAAAGGTTCCAACCATTTTGAGACAAAGTTGGTGCCTAGGTCAAGGTTTGATAATTTTGGCTAAGTGTGTATGTGAGTGAAAATGGGGTTTTCTCCCTATTGGTTTTCTCTCCTTTTGATTTGATTTTTCTTGACTCCAAAGTGATTCTTACTAGTTTAGGAACATTTCCCAACCATTGAAACCATTCCAAAAGGTCTAGCTCAAAGATTTGTAAAATTGGCCAAAACACATGAGAGGTGACATGTCAATTCTTCTTAATCTTGCAAAGTGCTCCCCTTGCTTCACTTGGGCAAGGTTGAGGGTCAATTTAGGGTTAGATTAGGTTTGGAGATGGTTTCACACCATTTTGTCAAAGTAGAAGTGCATAGGACAAGAATGGATGAAAATGGCTAGGTGTCACATATGCCTCTATGCATATGTGGCATTTGATTTTTAATTTGACTAGGCTTGACCCAATTGATGTTGTTGAGTGTTGAAATGGTATATAGGAGTGATCCAACCATTCATTACAAGTCTTAGGGTCAAGATCCTTAATTTCACAAATTTGATATTTTGCTCTCATATGCCTCTATGGCATTATTACTTTCTTTTTAAAATCTTTTGTTTCATTTTGGATTGGGTTGGAGAAGTACTAGATAAGGTTTATGAAGGTTTTCCAATCCTCTAAATAAAATAGAAAGGCCTAGGGTAAAGTTTTACAAAAATAGCCATAGGCACATATGCCTCTTTCTTAAATAAGATTTTTCCCTTTTATTTTATTTCACAAAGATTGATGACAAGAGGGATGAGGTTTAGGGTTTTAGTAAGTTTTGCAATGGTTCACCACCATTTAGCAAAATAAGAAAAGGTAGGGTTCAAGATTTACAAATTAAGGCTATAGGCCCACATATGGCTTTTCCTTTATTTTAGGTTTCTCAAAATAGATCACTTTGATTTTTGAGAAGGTTAGGGTTTAAGGTTTTTCTTATTGGATTTCTTTCTCTTTGATTTTATTTGGTTGGTGATCTTCACTTGATCACTTTAGGGTTTTAGGGTTTATCACCTAAGCATAAAAGCACTCATCATGACAAAACACAAATATTAGATATGAGCACTAAGCATAGCACTCTATTTTTGAAAAGTTTTTGTTGGTTCTCATTTTTGGAAAAAAGGAAATTCATTTTCTCTTTGTTTTGGAATTTGGGGTGTTACAAACCCTTCCCCCTTAAACAAATCTCGTCCCGAGATTTTAAGAAAAGTTAGGTTCCTAAGAGAGATTTGGCGATATGATTTAGCAGGGAACATACTTGACATGTTCTGAGGTGCTTCTTGGGCTTCGGGGGCCGTCATGTTGTAGTAGCGGCCGTTGTTGTTCGGGTTCTTTCTTGCGGCAAAGCGGCGTTGGTTCTGAGTAGGTGCAGCGGTGTTGCCGGCGAGCTTGGCGAGCCTCTTGGGACACTCGTTGGAGTAGTGCCCCACTACACCACACTCATAACAAGTGATGGTGGCCTTGTCCTTGTTGGCGACGGGGATGGCGTTGCTTCCAGTCCTAGGGCCAGTGTTGTTGTTGTTGTTGTTGGGGTTGTTGTTGTTGGTGTGATTGGTGTTGTTGTTGTTGCCTCCGGGCTTCGGGGGTCCTCCGTGGTTGTTGGTGTAGTTTGGGCGGTAGTTCTGAGCAGGGGGCTTGTTGTACTTTGGAGTATATCCTCCAGATGAGTGGTTGCGGTACTTCTGGGTATTGCCGGACCCATGCTAGTTTATCATCCGGTGTTTGCGGTTCTCATTGGCTTGGTGAAGCTTCCCTTCCATCTGGATGGCGGAGTCCACCAGAGCTTCTAGGTCAGCAAAGGGAATGTTGACCAGTACGGTCTGCATCTCATCATGGAGTCCGTTCAGAAATCTTTCTTTCCTCTTCTCATTGGTATCGGTCTCGTCCGGGGCGTACCTTGACAGAGTAAGAAATCTGTCGCGGTATTCTACCACGGACATTCTGCCTTGCTTGAGTTCGCGGAACTCGTCTCTCATCATCTTGATCAGTCCTTGGGGCACATGGTACTTGCTAAACTTGAGCTTGAAATCCTCCCAAGTCATGAACTGACCTCCGTTCATGGCACGGGTGCTTATCCACCAAGCGCGGGCTGGTCCGGCAAGATAGTGGGTTGCAAACAAGACCTTCTCACTGGCTTCCACTCCAGCTACTTCCAAGTTATTCTCCATCGTCTGGAGCCAGTCATCGGCATCGAGGGGCTCTTCGGTCTTGTTGAAGATAGGTGGGTTGGTGTTTTGAAAGTTCTTCAGTTTTGACCCAGGGTGGTCGTGGTTTCGATGGCCATTGTTGTGCTGAGCGATCTGTTGCAGTGCAGCTATGTTGGCTTGGCGTTCAGCTCTCTCGGCTTCGCGGTCTGCCATCATCATCTCCAGCATTTGCATCATGGCTTCTTGGTTGGCATTGCGGGTTGGTGGGGCCATCTGATCATCGAAGGGGATGATAAGATAAGAGGGAAATTTCTACGGTTTGTTTTGAATTAGAGTTCACAAAGTTCAAAGCTTAAACATTTGAGTAGTGTCGAGGGGGGTATAACCAACAACACTTTTTCATTCATACCAAACATCACACATTACAAATCTAACACACCGTTGGTTTGAAGAACCATTCATTCGCTCTACGATACAAGGGGATCCTGATACAACTCACACCTACTTAAGTGCTGGGGTAATACTACTCTTCCGGGTGGATTCTTTTTCTTCACGGGTGATGTGCTTGGCGAGAGGCGAGGGCATTGTCTACTGCCTGAAATCCTGTTGTGCTACATAGGGGTTCATCTCCGTGTGTGATGGCATGGTCATCGGTCTTCCCATGGAGTCATGTCTTGGGTAGTAGATGAAGCGAGTGTTCTTGATCTTGTTCTCATTTTGTCCACACAGACGGGAAATTGCTTCTTGCATAGCCCTGACTAGTCCTTCCTTCCAAGTGTTTCCCATTACAGAAAACTAGATGGTTTCCCATACCGGGGCTCCAAGCTTTCCTCGTAGATCTGTAGAAACTTCCCACCGAGGTGGTTCTCCTAACTGAGTTTTGAGGGGTATTCCGAAGAACTCGGGATACGGGTGTCCTAGATATTCCACTAGTTGCTTCAACTCCTTTTCGAACCTTAGGTCGCCTCCGGGACCAAGCTGATAGACCTCCCATTGGTACTCCATCTGTGAGCAATTAGGATAAGTTAGAGAAGTAGTTAAGTGTGCAAAATTTTATGTAGGCTTGCAAAGAAAGTAGAGTATAAATTTCTCATTTTTTGAAAAAGGATCTCAAGGATAAGGGTAAGAACAAGTTTCTACAAATATTCACTTACTTGGTTTTTGGGAAACTAGTTTTTCAGACGTCCATTCTAACTAGGGTCTCCTAAGGTCAAACAATGGCTCTGATACCAACTTATCAACACCCGGATTTTTAAGTCCAGATGCCTGTTATGCCATACATCGCTGTAGGATAACGTTGCATAGAAAACAAAAATTTTCCTACCGCGAACACGCAATCCAAGCCAAGATGCAATCTAGAAGACGGTAGCAACGAGGGGATATCGAGTCTCACCCTTGAAGAGATTCCAAAGCCTACAAGATGAGGCTCTTGTTGCTGCGGTAGACGTTCACTTGCCGCTTGCAAAAGCGCGTAGAAGATCTTGATCACGATCGCTTTCGGCGCCACGAACGGGCAGCACCTCCGTACTCGGTCACACGTTCGGTTGTTGATGAAGACGACGTCCACCTCCCGTTCCAGCGGGCAGCGGAAGTAGTAGCTCCTCTTGAATCCGACAGCACGACGGCGTGGTGTCGGTGGTGGTGGAGAAGTCCGGCGGAGCTTCGCTAAGCGTGCGGGACGTGGTGGAGGAGAGAGGCCGCTAGGGTTTGGGAGAGGGGGGCGCCGACCACTAAGGGGTGCGGCCACCTTGGTGGTTCTTGGGTGGCCGGCCCCCTCCCCTTGGCCCCTCATTATATAGGTGGAACCCGAAGTGTTGGTCTCCAAGTCTTCGAATAAGACCCGAACCAAAAACCTTCCATATGGTGGGGAAACCTACCCAAGCTAGGACTCCCACTAGAGGTGGGAGTTCCACCTCCCATATGGGGGGGTGGCCGGCCCCCTAAGGGGGAGTCCACTTGGGACTCCACCCCCACTAGGGTTGGCCGGCCATGGAGGTGGAGTCCCATGTGGACTCCACCTTCCTTGGTGGTTTCTTTCGGACTTTTCTAGAACCTTCTAGAACCTTCCATAGAACCTTCCGCATCATTTTAATTCACATAAAATGACATCCTATATATGAATCTTATTCTCCGGACCATTCCGGAACTCCTCGTGATGTCCGGGATCTCATCCGGGACTCCGAACAAATATTCGAACTCCATTCCTTATTCAAGTTCTACCATTTCAACATCCAACTTTAAGTGTGTCACCCTACGGTTTGTGAACTATGCGGACATGGTTGAGTACTCACTCCGACCAATAACCAATAGCGGGATCTGGAGATCCATAATGGCTCCCACATATTCAACGATGACTTTAGTGATCGAATGAACCATTCACATGCAATACCAATTCCCTTTGTCACGCGATATTTTACTTGTCCGAGGTTTGATCTTCGGTATCACTCTATACCTTGTTCAACCTCGTCTCCTGACAAGTACTCTTTACTCGTACCGTGGTATGTGGTCTCTTATGAACTTATTCATATGCTTGCAAGACATTAGACGACATTCCACCGAGAGGGCCCAGAGTATATCTATCCGTCATCGGGATGGACAAATCCCACTGTTGATCCATATGCCTCAACTCATACTTTCCGGATACTTAATCCCACCTTTATAACCACCCATTTACGCAGTGGTGTTTGGTGTAATCAAAGTACCTTTCCGGTATAAGTGATTTACATGATCTCATGGTCATAAGGACTAGGTAACTATGTATCGAAAGCTTATAGCAAATAACTTAATGACGAGATCTTATGCTACGCTTAAATGGGTGTGTCCATTACATCATTCATATAATGATATAACCTTGTTATTAATAACATCCAATGTTCATGATTATGAAACTAATCATCCATTAATCAACAAGCTAGTTAAGAGGCATACTAGGGACTCTTTGTTGTTTACATATTACACATGTATCAATGTTTCGGTTAATACAATTATAGCATGGTATATAAACATTCATCATAAACATAAAGATATATAATAACCACTTTTATTATTGCCTCTTGGGCATATCTCCAACAGTCTCCCACTTGCACTAGAGTCAATAATCTAGATTACATTGTAAGGTACCTAACACCCATGGCACTTTGGTGTTGGTCATGCTTTGCCCTAGGGAGAGCTTTAGTCAACGGATCTGCTACATTCAGATCAGTGTGTACTTTGCAAATCTTTACTTCTCCATCTTCGATGTACTCGCGAATCGAATGAAAACGCAGCTTGATATGTTTCAGCCTCTTGTGTGACCTTGGTTCTTGTGCATTGGCGATGGCACCCATGTTATCACAGTAGATGACTAATGGGTCCAATGCACTAGGAACCACACCGAGCTCTACAATGAACCTCTTCATCCATACCGCTTCTGATGAAGCCTCTGAAGCCGCTATGTACTCCGATTCTGTTGAAGACTTCGCCACCGTGCACTGCTTTGAGCTTGCCCAGCTTACTGCAGCACCATTCAATATAAACACGTACCCAGACTGTGACTTAGAGTCATCAGGATCAGTGTTCCAACTTGCATCGGTGTAACTGGTTACAACGAGCTCTTGGTCACCTCCATAACAAAGAAACATATCCTTGGTTCTTTTCAAGTACTTCAGGATATTCTTGACCGCTGTCCAGTGTTCCATTCCTGGATCACTTTGATATCTGCTAGTCAAACTGACAGCATGTGATATATCCGGTCTAGTAAATAGCATGGCATACATGATAGAGCCTACTGCCGAGGCATAGGGGATCTGACTCATCCTTTCTCTTTCTTCTGCCGTAGCCGGTCCTTGAGTCTTACTCAAGACCTTGCCTGGTAACATAGGTAAAAAACTTTTCTTACTTTCGTCCATTCTAAACTTCTTTTAGAATCTTGTCCAGGTATGTACTTTGTGATAGCCCTATTAGGCGTCTTGATCTATCTCTATAAATCTTGATGCCTAATATATACGATGCTTCACCAAGGTCTTTCATTGAAAAACTATTATTCAAATAACCTTTTACACTGCTTAATAGTTCTATATCATTCCCAATCAACAATATGTCATCTACATATAATATCAGGAATGCTACAGAGCTCCCACTCACTTTCTTGTAAATACAGGCCTCTCCATGACACTGTATAAACCCGAAGTCTTTGATCACTTTATCAAACCGTCGGTTCCAACTTCTCGATGCTTGCTTCAGTCCATAAATTGAACGCTGAAGTTTGCATACTTTGTCAGCATTTTTAGGATCGACAAAACCTTTGGGTTGTACCATATACAACTCTTCCTCAATGTCTCCATTAAGGAACGCCGTTTTGACATCCATCTGCCAAATCTCATAATCGAAAAATGCAGCTATTGCTAACAAAATCCTCACAGATTTTAGCTTCGCTACAGGTGAGAAAGTCTCATCGTAGTCAACACCTTGAATTTGTCGGAAACCCTTTGCGACAAGTCGAGCTTTATAGACAGTAATATTACCATCAACATCTATTTTTCTCTTGAAGATCCATTTATTCTCGACAGCCTTTCGGCTATCAGGTAAGTCTACCAAAGTCCATACTTTGTTATCATACATGGATCCCATTTCAGATTTCATAGCTTCTTGCCATTTGTTGGAATCTGGGCTCATCATCGCTTCTTCATACGTCGCAGGGTCCTCATCATTGTTGTCCACAATCATGACATTTAGACAAGGATCATACCAATCAGGAGTGGCACGTTCCCTTGTCGATCTGCGAGGTTCACTATCTCGTTTGAAGTTTCATGATCATTATCATTAGCTTCCTCTGTTGTTGGTGTAGGCGGCATAGGAACAACTTCCGGTACTGCGCTACTCTGATCAACTAGTGAAGATTCATCAATCTCATCGAGTTCTACTTTTCTTCCAGTCACTTCTTTAGTGAGAAATTCTTTCTCAAGAAAGGTTCCGTTCTTAGCAACAAAGATTTTGCCTTCGGATTTGTGATAGAAAGTGTACCCTATAGTTTCCTTAGGGTATCCTATGAAGACGCATTTCTCCGCTTTGGGTTCTAGCTTGTCCGGTTGTAACTTCTTTACATAGGCTTCGCAACCCCAAACTTTAAGGAACGACAGCTTAGGTTTCTTGTTAAACCATAATTCATACGGTGTCGTTTCAACGGATTTTGATGGTGCTCTATTTAAAGTGAATGCGGCTGTCTCTAATGCATAACTCCAAAATGATAACAGCAAATCAGTAAGAGACATCATAGAACGAACCATATCTAAGAGAGTTCGATTACGACATTCGGACACACCGTTACGTTGTGGTGTTCCCGGCGGTGTCAATTGTGAAAGTATTCCGCATTTCTTTAAATGCATGTCAAACTCATAACTCAGATATTCACCTCCGTGATCAGATCGTAGAAATTTGATCTTCTTGTTACGTTGATTTTCTACTTCACTTTGGAATTCCTTAAACTTCTCGAAAGTTTCGGATTTATGTTTCATGAAATAGATATACCCATATCTACTCAGATCATCTGTGAAGGTTAGAACATAACGATAACCACCGCGCGATGCTACGCTCATTGGTCCGCACACATCGGTATGTATGATTTCCAATAAGTCAGTAGCTCGCTCCATCATACCAGAAAATGGAGTCTTAGTCATTTTTCCCATTAGACATGCTTCGCATCTATCAAGTGACTCAAAGTCAAGTGATTCAAGTAATCCATCAGTATGGAGTTTCTTCATGCGTTTCACTCCAATATGACCAAGACGACAGTGCCACATATAAGTAGAATTATCATTCAATTTAATTCACTTAGCATCAATGTTATGTATATGTGTATCACTACTATCGAGATCTAACAGAAATAAGCCATTCTTTTCAGGTGCTCGACCATAAAAGATATTATTCATAAAAATAGAACAACCTTTATTCTCAGACTTGAATGAATAACCGTCTTGCATTAAACAAGATCCAGATATAATGTTCATGCTCAACGCGGGTACAAAATAACAATTATTTAGGCTTAAAACTAATCCCGAAGGTAGATGTAGAGGAAGTGTGCCGACAGCGATCACATCGACTTTGGATCCATTTCCAACGCGCATCGTCACTTCATCTTTCAGTAGTCTTCGTTTATTCTTTAGTTCCTGTTTCGAGTTACAAATATGAGCAACCGAACCAGTATCAAATACCTGTGTACTAGTACGAGAACCAAGAAGATAAACATCTATAACATGTATATCAGATATACCTTCTTTCTTCTTCTTGACAAGGCCGCTCTTCGTATCCGCCAAATACTTGGAGCAATTACGCTTCCAGTTGTCCCTTCTCCTTGCAAAGAATAGCACTCAAGATCGTGTTTAGGGCCAGTCTTAGGTTTCACAGGAGGCGTAGCAGCTTTCTTGCCACCCTTCTTGAATTTGCCTTTAGACTTGCCCTGTTTCTTGAAACTGGTGGTCTTGTTGACCATCAACACTTGGTGCTCTTTCTTGATCTCAATCTCAGCAGCTTTAAGCATGGAGAAGAGTTCAGGTAACTCTTTGTTCATGTTCTGCATATTGTAGTTCATCACAAAGTTCTTGTAACTAGGTGGCAGTGATTGAAGGAAACGATTAATCCCCAGTCTGTTAGGAATAACTATTTCCAAGTCACTGAGTTTCTTCGCATGCCCGGTCATAACGAGCATGTGCTCACTAACGGAGCTACCTTCTTCCATCATGCAACTGAAGAAGTGTTTCGATGCTTCATAGCATTCCACGGCCGCATGAGTTTCAAAAATAGTCTTCAACTCTTTTATCAACTCATGTGGATCGTGGTGCTCAAAACGTTTTTGAAGATCGACTTCCGATCGCATAGGATGGCACACTGAACTTGAGAGTACCGAGTTTTCCGAGTCGCGTAAACATTCTTTACTTCATCGGTTTCTATTTCTGCAGGAGGGTCACCTAGCGGTGCATCAAGCACATATTGCAGATTTCCGCCAGCGAGGAAAATCCTCACATGACGGAACCAGTCGGTGAAGTTGCTACCGTTGCTCTTAAGCTTTTCTTTCTCTAGGAACTGGTTAAAATTGATTGGGGACGCCATATCTACAACATATATTTTCAATAGTTTAGACTAAGTTTATGACAAAATGAGTTCAAATTTTAATTCAACTTAATTAAAAACTAGGTGAACTCCCACTCAAAACAATATCCCTCGCATTGTCTTAGTGATCACACGAACCAAATCCACCGCACCTAAGTCCGATCATCACGAGACAAGGTGTGATTTCAATGGCGAACATTCAAAGTGTTCATCATATCAACCATATGATTCATGCTCTATCTTTCGGTATCTCGTGTTCCGAGACCATGTCTGTACATGCTAGGCTCGTCAAGGCCACCTTAGTATCCGCATGTGCAAAACTGTCTTGCACCCGTTGTATGCACTTGTTGATTCTATCACACCCGATCATCACGAGATACTTCGAAACGACAAGTCTTGGCAACGGTGCTACTAAGGATGAACACTTTATTATCTTGAGATTTTAGTGAGGGATCATCTTATAATGCTACCGTCGCGATCTAAGCAAAACAAGATGCATAAAAGGATTAACATCACATGCAGTTCATATGTGATATGATATGGCCCTTTTGTCTTTGCGCCTTTGATCTTCATCTCCAAAGCACGGACATGATCTCCATCATCTTCGGGCATGATCTCCATCATCGTCGGCGTAGCGTCAAGGTCAATGGCGCTGTCTTCATGATTGTCCTCCATGAAGCAACTATTACAACTACTTTGAAATACTACTCAACATGAATTTTAAAGACAACCATAAGGCTCCTGCCGGTTGCCACAATACAATAATGATCATCTCATACATATTCATCATCACATTATGGCCATATCACATCACCAAACCCTGCAAAAACAAGTTAGACGTCTCTAATTTGGTTTGCATATTTTACGTGGTTTAGGGTTTTCGATAGAGATCTAATCTACCTACGAACATGAACCACAACGGTGATACTAGTGTTGTCAATAGAAGAGTAAATTGAATCTTCACTATAGTAGGAGAGACAGACACCCGCAAAGCCACTTATGCAATACAAGTTGCATGTCGAGCGTGGAGCAAATCTCATGAACGCGGTCATGTAAAGTTAGCCCGAGCCGCTTCATCCCACTATGCCACAAAGATGCAAAGTACTCAAACTAAAGATAACATAAGCATCAACGCCCACAAACCATTGTGTTCTACTCGTGCAACCATCTATGCATAGACATGGCTCTGATACCACTGTAGGATAACGTTGCATAGAAAACAAAAAATTTCCTACCGCGAACACGCAATCCAAGCCAAGATGCAATCTAGAAGACGGTAGCAACGAAGGGATATCGAGTCTCACCCTTGAAGAGATTCCAAAGCCTACAAGATGAGGCTCTTGTTGCTGCGGTAGACGTTCACTTGCCGCTTGCAAAAGCGCGTAGAAGATCTTGATCACGATCGCTTCCGGCGCCACGAACGGGCAGCACCTCCGTACTCGGTCACACGTTCGGTTGTTGATGAAGACGACGTCCACCTCCCGTTCCAGCGGGCAGCGGAAATAGTAGCTCCTCTTGAATCCGACAGCACGACGGCGTGGTGTCGGTGGTGGTGGAGAAGTCCGGCGGAGCTTCGCTAAGCGTGCGGGACGTGGTGGAGGAGAGAGGCCGCTAGGGTTTGGGAGAGGGGGGCGCCGGCCACTAAGGGGTGCGGCCACCTTGGTGGTTCTTGGGTGGCCGGTCCCCTCCCCTTGGCCCCTCATTATATAGGTGGAACCCCAAGTGTTGGTTGATACGTCTCCGACGTATCGATAATTTCTTGTGTTCCATGCCACATTATTGATGTTATCTACATGTTTTATGCACACTTTATGTCATATTCGTGCATTTTCTGGAACTAACCTATTAACAAGATGCCGAAGTGCCAGTTGCTGTTTTCTGCTGTTTTTGGTTTCAGAAATCCTAGTAACGAAATATTCTCGGAATTGGACGAAATCAACGCCCAGGGTCCTATTTTGCCACGAAGCTTCCAGAAGACCGAAGAGGAGACGAAGTGGGGCCACGAGGCGGCCAAACCCTAGGGCGGCGCGGCCTGGCCCTTGGCCGCGCCGACCTGTGGTGTGGGGCCCTCGTGTGGCCCCCTGACCTGCCCTTCCGCCTACTTAAAGCCTCCATCGCGAAACCCCCAGTACCGAGAGCCACGATACGGAAAACCTTCCAGAGACGCCGCCGCCGCCAATCCCATCTCGGGGGATTCAGGAGATCGCCTCCGGCACCCTGCCGGAGAGGGGAATCATCTCCCGGAGGACTCTACGCCGCCATGGTCGCCTCCGGAGTGATGAGTGAGTAGTCTACCCCTGGACTATGGGTCCATAGCAGTAGCTAGATGGTTGTCTTCTCCCCATTGTGCTTAATTGTCGGGTCTTGTGAGCTGCCGAACATGATCAAGATCATCTATCTGTAATTCTATATGTTGCGTTTGTTGGGATCCGATGAATAGAGAATACTTGTTATGTTGATTATCAATTTATGTCTATGTGTTGTTTATGATCTTGCATGCTCTCCGTTACTAGTAGATGCTCTGGCCAAGTAGATGCTTGTAACTCCAAGAGGGAGTATTTATGCTCGATAGTGGGTTCATGTCTCCGTGAATCTGGGGGAGTGACAGAAACCTCTAAGATTATGGATGTGCTGTTGCCACTAGGGATAAAACATTGGTGCTATGTTCAAGGATGTAGTTACTGATTACATTACGCGCAATACTTAATGCAATTGTCTGTTGTTAGCAACTTAATACTGGAGGGGGTTCGGATGATAACCTGAAGGTGGACTTTTTATGCATAGATGCATGCTGGATAGCGGTCTATGTACTTTGTCGTAATGCCCAATTAAATCTCACTATACTCATCATAATATGTATGTGCATGGTCATGCCCTCTTTATTTGTCAATTGCCCAACTGTAATTTGTTCACCCAACATGCTGTTTATATTATGAGAGAGACACCTCTAGTGAACTGTGGACCCCGGTCCAATTCTCTATACTGAAATACAATCTACTGCAATACTTGTTCTACTGTTTTCTGCAAACAATCATCTTCCACACAATACGGTTAATCCTTTGTTACAGCAAGCCGGTGAGATTGACAACCTCACTGTTTCGTTGGGGCAAAGTACTTTGGTTGTGTTGTGCAGGTTCCACGTTGGCGCCGGAATCTCTGGTGTTGCACCGCACTACATCCCGCCGCCATCAACCTTCAACGTGCTTCTTGACTCCTACTGGTTCGATTAAACCTTGGTTTCTTACTGAGGGAAACTTGCCGCTGTGCGCATCACACCTTCCTCTTGGGGTTCCCAACGGACATGTCAACTACACGCATCAAGCAAATTTCTGGCGCCATTGCCGGGGAACTGAAGAAAAGTTACACCACAGAGATCTCTAACTCCCACGTCAACTTTGCGCCAGCAACAAATTTCTGGCGCCGTTGCCGGGGAGATCAAGACACGCTGCAAGGGGAGTCTCCACTTCCCAATCTCTTTACTTTGTTTTTGTCTTGCTTAGTTTTATTTACTACTTTGTTTGCTGCACTAAATCAAAATACAAAAAAATTAGTTGCTAGTTTTACTTTATTTGCTATCTTGTTTGCTATATCAAAAACACAAAAAAATTAGTTACTTGCATTTACTTTATCTAGTTTGCTTTATTTACTACTGCTAAAATGGTCACCCCTGAAAATACTAAGTTGTGTGATTTCACAACCACAAATAATAATGATTTCTTATGCACACCTATTGCTCCACCTGCTACTACAGCAGAATTCTTTGAAATTAAACCTGCTTTACTGAATCTTGTTATGCGAGAGCAATTTTCTGGTGTTAGCTCTGATGATGCTGCTGCCCATCTTAATAATTTTGTTGAACTATGTGAAATGCAAAAATATAAAGATTTAGATGGTGACATTATAAAATTAAAATTGTTCCCTTTCTCATTAAGAGGAAGAGCTAAAGATTGGTTGATATCTCTGCCTAAGAATAGTATTGATTCCTGGACTAAATGCAAGGATGCTTTTATTGGTAGATATTATCCCCCTGCTAAAATTATATCTTTGAGGAGTAGCATAATGAATTTTAAACAATTAGATACTGAACATGTTGCACAAGCATGGGAAAGAATGAAATCTCTGGTTAAAAATTGCCCAACCCATGGACTGACTACTTGGATGATCATCCAAACCTTTTATGCAGGACTGAATTTTTCTTCGTGGAACCTATTGGATTCAACTGCTGGAGGTACCTTTATGTCCATCACTCTTGGTGAAGCAACAAAGCTTCTTGATAATATGATGATCAACTACTCTGAATGGCACACAGAAAGAGCTCCACAAGGTAAGAAGGTAAATTCTGTCGAAGAAACCTCTTCCTTGAGTGATAAGATTGATGCTATTATGTCTATGCTTGTGAATGATAGGACTAATGTTGATCCTAATAATGTTCCGTTAGCTTCATTGGTTTCCCAAGAAGAACATGTTGATGTAAACTTCATTAAAAATAATAATTTCAACAACAATGCTTACCGGAACAATTCTAGTAATAACTATAGGCCATATCCTTATAATAATGGTAACGGTTATGCTAATTCTTATGGGAATTCTTACAATAATAATAGGAACACACCCCCTGGACTTGAAGCCATGCTTAAAGAATTTATTAGTACACAAACTGCTTTTAACAAATCTGTTGAAGAAAAGCTTGGGAAAATTGATATACTTGCTTCTAAAGTCGATAGTCTTGCTGCTGATGTTGATCTTTTGAAATCGAAAGTTATGCCTAATAGGGATATTGAAATTAAAATTGTTACTACAGCAAATGCCATCCAAGTTAGAATTAATGAGAATATAAGATTAATGGCTGAATTGCGTGCTAGGTGGGATAGAGAAGAAAATGAAAAACTAGCTAAAGAGAAAAATGTAGCTAAAGTTTGGACTATTACCACCACAACTAATGCTAATGCTACACATGTTACTGCACCTCCTACTAATACTAATAAAAGAATTGGTGTTAGCAATGTTTCCACTTCTAATGCAAAGCGCGAGAAACTGCCTGAAACTGCTAAAACTGCTGAAACTGCTTGTGATAAAACTGCTGAAATTTTTTCCAACATTGGGGATGATGATCCCATTGCTTTAGATTATAATAGTTTGAATTTTGATGATTGCCACATCTCTGAAGTTATAAAGTTCTTGCAAAAACTTGCTAAAAGTCCTAATGCTAGTGCTATAAATTTGGCTTTCACGCAACATATTACAAATGCTCTCATAAAAGCTAGAGAAGAGAAACTAGAGCGCGAAGCCTCTATTCCTAGAAAGCTAGAGGATGGTTGGGAGCCCATCATTAAGATGAAGGTTAAAGATTTTGATTGTAATGCCTTATGTGATCTTGGTGCAAGTATTTCCGTTATGCCTAAGAAAATCAATAATATGCTTGACTTGCCACCGCTGAAAAATTGTTATTTGGATGTTAATCTTGCTAATCATTCTACAAAGAAACCTTTGGGGAAAGTTGATAATGTTCGCATTACCGTTAACAATAACCTTGTCCCCGTTGATTTTGTTGTCTTGGATATTGAATGCAATGCATCTTGTCCCATTATATTGGGAAGACCTTTTCTTCGAACTGTTGGTGCTATCATTGATATGAAGGAAGGTAATATAAAATATCAATTTCCTCTCAAGAAAGGTATGGAACACTTCCCTAGAAAGAGAATGAAGTTACCTTTTGATTCTATTATTAGAACAAATTATGATGTTGACACTTCGTCTCTTGATAATACTTGATACACACTTTCTGCGCCTAGCTGAAAGGCGTTAAAGAAAAGCGCTTATGGGAGACAACCCATGTTTTTACTACAGTACTTTGTTTTTATTTTGAGTCTTGGAAGTTGTTTACTACTGTAGCAACCTCTCCTTATCTTATTTTAGTGTTTTGTTGTGCCAAGTAAAGTCGTTGATAGTAAAGTTCATACTAGATTTGGATTACTGCGCAGAAACAGATTTCTTTGCTGTCACGAATCTGGGCTGTTTTCTCTGTAGGTAACTCAGAAAATTATGCCAATTTACGTGAGTGATCCTCAGATATGTACGCAACTTTCATTCAATTTGAGCATTTTCATTTGAGCAAGTCTGGTGCCTCGATAAAATTCGTCAATACGAACTGTTCTATTTTGACAGATTCTGCCTTTTATTTCGCATTGCCTCTTTTGCTATGTTGGATGAATTTCTTTGATCCATTAATGTCCAGTAGCTTTGTGCAATGTCCAGAAGTGTTAAGAATGATTATGTCACCTCTGAACATGTTAATTTTTATTGTCCACTAACCCTCTAATGAGTTGTTCTAAGTTTGGTGTGGAGGAAGTTTTCAAGGATCAAGAGAGGAGTATGATGCAACATGATCAAGGAGAGTGAAAGCTCTAAGCTTGGGGATGCCCCGGTGGTTCACCCCTGCATATTCTAAGAAGACTCAAGCGTCTAAGCTTGGGGATGCCCAAGGCATCCCCTTCTTCATCAACAATATTATCAGGTTCCTCCCCTGAAACTATATTTTTATTCCATCACATCTTATGTGCTTTTCTTGGAGCGTCGGTTTGTTTTTGTTTTTGTTTTGTTTGAATAAAATGGATCCTAGCATTCCTTGTGTGGGAGAGAGACACGCTCCGCTGTAACATATGGACAAGTATGTCCTTAGGCTTTACTCATAATATTCATGGCGAAGTTTCTTCTTCGTTAAATTGTTATATGGTTGGAATTGGAAAATGATACATGTAGTAAATTGCTATAATGTCTTGGATAATGTGATACTTGGCAATTGTTGTGCTCATGTTTCAGCTCTTGCATCATATTCTTTGCACCCATTAATGAAGAAATACATAGAGCATGCTAAAATTTGGTTTGCATATTTGGTCTCTCTAAGGTCTAGATAATTTCTAGTATTGAGTTTGAACAACAAGGAAGACGGTGTAGAGTCTTATAATGTTTTCAATATGTCTTTTATGTGAGTTTTGCTGCGCCGTTCATCCTTGTGTTTGTTTCAAATAACCTTGCTAGCCTAAACCTTGTATCGAGAGGGAATACTTCTCCTGCATCGAAAATCCTTGAGCCAACCACTATGCCATTTGTGTCCACCATACCTACCTACTACATGGTATTTCTCCGCCATTCCAAAGTAAATTGCTTGAGTGCTACCTTTAAATTTCCATTCTTCACCTTTGCAATAAATAGCTCATGGGACAAATAGCTTAAAAACTATTGTGGTATTGAATATGTACTTATGCACTTTATCTCTTATTAAGTTGCTTGTTGTGCGATAACCATGTTTCTGGGGACGCCATCAACTATTCTTTGTTGAATTTCATGTGAGTTGCTATGCATGTTCGTCTTGTCTGAAGTAAGAGCGATCTACCACCTTATGGTTAAGCATGCATATTGTTAGAGAAGAACATTGGGCCGCTAACTAAAGCCATGATTCATGGTGGAAGTTTCAGTTTTGGACAAATATCCTCAATCTCATATGAGAAAATTAATTGTTGTCACATGCTTATGCATTAAAGAGGAGTCCATTATCTGTTGTCTATGTTGTCCCGGTATGGATGTCTAAGTTGAGAATAATCAATAGCGAGAAATCCGATGCGAGCTTTCTCCTTAGACCTTTGTACAGGCGGCATGGAGGTACCCCATTGTGACACTTGGTTAAAACATGTGTATTGCGATGATCCGGTAGTCCAAGCTAATTAGGACAAGGTGCGGGCACTATTAGTATACTATGCATGAGGCTTGTAACTTGTAAGATATAATTTACATGATACATATGCTTTATTACTACCGTTGACAAAATTGTTTCTTGTTTTCAAAATCAAAGCTCTAGCACAAATATAGCAATCGATGCTTTTCCTCTATGGAGGACCATTCTTTTACTTTTATGTTGAGTCAGTTCACCTATTTCTCTCGACCTCAAGAAGCAAACACTTGTGTGAACTGTGCATTGATTCCTACATACTTGCATATTGCACTTATTATATTACTCTATGTTGACAATATCCATGAGATATACATGTTACAAGTTGAAAGCAACCGCTGAAACTTAATCTTCCTTTGTGTTGCTTCAATGCTTTTACTATGAATTATTGCTTTATGAGTTAACTCTTATGCAAGACTTATTGATGCTTGTCTTGAAGTACTATTCATGAAAAGTCTTTGCTATATGATTCACTTGTTTACTCATGTCATATACATTGTTTTGATCGCTGCATTCACTACATATGCTTTACAAATAGTATGATCAAGGTTATGATGGCATGTCACTCCAGAAATTATCTTTGTTATCGTTTTACCTGCTCGGGACGAGCAGAACTAAGCTTGGGGATGCTGATACGTCTCCGACGTATCGATAATTTCTTGTGTTCCATGCCACATTATTGATGTTATCTACATGTTTTATGCACACTTTATGTCATATTCGTGCATTTTCTGGAACTAACCTATTAACAAGATGCCGAAGTGCCGATTCTTTGTTTTTGCTGTTTTTGGTTTCAGAAATCCTAGTAACGAAATATTCTCGGAATTGGACGAAATCAACGCCCAGGGTCCTATTTTGCCACGAAGCTTCCGTAAGACCGAAGAGGAGACGAAGTGGGGCCACGAGGCGGCCAAACCCTAGGGCGGCGCGGCCTGGCCCTTGGCCGCGCCGACCTGTGGTGTGGGGCCCTCGTGTGGCCCCCTGACCTGCCCTTCCGCCTACTTAAAGCCTCCGTAGCGAAACCCCCAGTACCGAGAGCCACGATACGGAAAACCTTCCAGAGACGCCGCCGCCGCCAATCCCATCTCGGGGGATTCAGGAGATCGCCTCCGGCACCATGCCGGAGAGGGGAATCATCTCCCGGAGGACTCTACGCCGCCATGGTCGCCTCCGGAGTGATGAGTGAGTAGTCTACCCCTGGACTATGGGTCCATAGCAGTAGCTAGATGGTTGTCTTCTCCCCATTGTGCTTAATTGTCGGGTCTTGTGAGCTGCCGAACATGATCAAGATCATCTATCTGTAATTCTATATGTTGCGTTTGTTGGGATCCGATGAATAGAGAATACTTGTTATGTTGATTATCAATTTATGTCTATGTGTTGTTTATGATCTTGCATGCTCTCCGTTACTAGTAGATGCTCTGGCCAAGTAGATGCTTGTAACTCCAAGAGGGAGTATTCATGCTCGATAGTGGGTTCATGTCTCCGTGAATCTGGGGGAGTGACAGAAACCTCTAAGATTATGGATGTGCTGTTGCCACTAGGGATAAAACATTGGTGCTATGTTCAAGGATGTAGTTACTGATTACATTACGCGCAATACTTAATGCAATTGTCTGTTGTTAGCAACTTAATACTGGAGGGGGTTCGGATGATAACCTGATGGTGGACTTTTTAGGCATAGATGCATGCTGGATAGCGGTCTATGTACTTTGTCGTAATGCCCAATTGAATCTCACTATACTCATCATAATATGTATGTGCATGGTCATGCCCTCTTTATTTGTCAATTGCCCAACTGTAATTTGTTCACCCAACATGCTGTTTATCTTATGGGAGAGACACCTCTAGTGAACTGTGGACCCCGGTCCAATTCTCTATACTGAAATACAATCTACTGCAATACTTGTTCTACTGTTTTCTGCAAACAATCATCTTCCACACAATACGGTTAATCCTTTGTTACAGCAAGCCGGTGAGATTGACAACCTCATTGTTTCGTTGGGGCAAAGTACTTTGGTTGTGTTGTGCAGGTTCCACGTTGGCGCCGGAATCTCTGGTGTTGCGCCGCACTACATCCCACCGCCATCAACCTTCAACGTGCTTCTTGACTCCTACTGGTTCGATTAAACCTTGGTTTCTTACTGAGGGAAACTTGCCGCTGTGCGCATCACACCTTCCTCTTGGGGTTCCCAACGGACGTGTCAACTACACGCATCATTGGTCTCCAAGTCTTCGAATAAGACCCGAACCAAAAACCTTCCATATGGTGGGGAAACCTACCCAAGCTAGGACTCCCACTAGAGGTGGGAGTTCCACCTCCCATATGGGGGGGTGGCCGCCCCCCTAAGGGGGAGTCCACTTGGGACTCCACCCCCACTAGGGTTGGCCGGCCATGGAGGTGGAGTCCCATGTGGACTCCACCTTCCTTGGTGGTTTCTTCCGGACTTTTCTAGAACCTTCTAGAACCTTCCATAGAACCTTCCGCATCATTTTAATTCACATAAAATGACATCCTATATATGAATCTTATTCTCCGGACCATTCCGGAACTCCTCGTGATGTCCGGGATCTCATCCGGGACTCCGAACAAATATTCGAACTCCATTCCTTATTCAAGTTCTACCATTTCAACATCCAACTTTAAGTGTGTCACCCTACGGTTTGTGAACTATGCGGACATGGTTGAGTACTCACTCCGACCAATAACCAATAGCGGGATCTGGAGATCCATAATGGCTCCCACATATTCAACGATGACTTTAGTGATCGAATGAACCATTCACATACAATACCAATTCCCTTTGTCACGCGATATTTTACTTGTCCGAGGTTTGATCTTCGGTATCACTCTATACCTTGTTCAACCTCGTCTCCTGACAAGTACTCTTTACTCGTACCGTGGTATGTGGTCTCTTATGAACTTATTCATATGCTTGCAAGACATTAGACGACATTCCACCGAGAGGGCCCAGAGTATATCTATCCGTCATCGGGATGGACAAATCCCACTGTTGATCCATATGCCTCAACTCATACTTTCCGGATACTTAATCCCACCTTTATAACCACCCATTTACGCAGTGGTGTTTGGTGTAATCAAAGTACCTTTCCGGTATAAGTGATTTACATGATCTCATGGTCATAAGGACTAGGTAACTATGTATCGAAAGCTTATAGCAAATAACTTAATGACGAGATCTTATGCTACGCTTAAATGGGTGTGTCCATTACATCATTCATATAATGATATAACCTTGTTATTAATAACATCCAATGTTCATGATTATGAAACTAATCATCCATTAATCAACAAGCTAGTTAAGAGGCATACTAGGGACTCTTTGTTGTTTACATATCACACATGTATCAATGTTTCGGTTAATACAATTATAGCATGGTATATAAACATTCATCATAAACATAAAGATATATAATAACCACTTTTATTATTGCCTCTTGGGCATATCTCCAACAATCGCAATCCCAGGAATATTGTTGTTGCGAGACATAATAGTTGAATATCATAAGTCATCATTCATTACATACCATAGTCGTCTTACAAATAGAGATCACATGATCCATATTACACAAATAGTTGACCTATTGATCAACGGACACAAAGTTCATAGTTTCATAGCGGAAGCGTAAATAGAAGGGACTCTCTAGTCCACAGGCCAACGTCTGACGTCAGAAGATTCCCTAGTTGTCGTAGGCGTCCTGCTGGTCGTCATCTGGATAGTTCTGCTCCTCTTCATAGTCTGGCCATTTGAATAGCCAGGGACACAGCCGTGAGTACTTTAAAGTACTCGCAAACTAATACTAATGTAAGTGCTAACAATTCTAGTAGGGGGGGGGGGTGCTAAGCTCTAGTTTATTTTGCATAAAGCCAATTTTAGTTCACAAACATTTTAGTAAACAACTCTTCATGTGCTAACTAACTCAAGTGGGAACATTAGTGTCATTCCCACAACTCTGTTGTGATTCGAAGTCAAAGTCACCTTTCAAGTTCAAAATCACAAGTCACCATTCACCATTCATGGTTTTAGAAAAATTCTGATGACGGAATAGTATGGCCTTTCCAACTGTCCATAACCGCGGACGCGGCTATTCGAATAGGTTTAACTCTGCAGAGGTTGTACACTTGTGCCACAACAATTGCAATAGCTCGTCAGGGGTAACTGGCCCTGATTTATCGTACGCAGTACGCGAACTACCAATCCTAACCTTTCATTTACATACCCTAGTATAGGCACCTCTCCCCATGAGCTTGGCCTCCCAGTGAAGACAGACAGTCAGCCTGGGAACTGCGCAGGGCTTGGGCCGGACATTCACCTCTTTTCACGTCATATCACATCATTCCTTCTGTTGTAGAGGCAGCTTTCGGCATAACCCCGATGACGCTTGTTTAGAGGGAACCCATACTAAGACACACAAACTTCCGGTTAAGCCCTACCCAGATTCAGGTATTGTGGGGGTACTTGTAAAATTGGAATGGTATCGCATCCGAACCCAACCATCAGATTTTGTAAAGTTCACCAAGTCATTCACAGATCATATTCACCTTCAAAATCTTTCAATAGAATGACTCATCATTCCAAGGTTTTCAAAGTCATTTCATTTCACAAGTTCCCAACTAAGGTATTCACTTTTAATTTAGCACTAGCATCTAAGTATGAGGGTTGCTAAGTACTTTGCTTTGCTTCTAGGCTAACCTTGATACTCTTGTACTAATCCAATACTAATCAATTCAATCATAAATCAGAAGTACTTTGATAAAACAAAAGTAAATAAAGCTTGTAAAGTAAAACTGGAAATAGGATCATAAGCATAAAGTAACTGGGGTAATGCCTTGCTCATGGTGAGCTTTGCACTTTGCAAGAGTATTATCTTGCTTTTCTTGAGGGGGACTAACTTTACTACTCTAGTAAATTTCTCTACTTTGACCCAAGTTAACTATAAAAGTAACTTCTTGAGAAAACAAGTAAAAACTTGTAAGGTATAAATTTGGGATGGGCCTATGTAGGAAAAGGTAAGATTCATGGTGCCTTGCCCCAAGGGGATTTGCTCTTTGCAAGAATATTAGCCTGCAACCATATAA
The DNA here is from genome assembly GCF_019359855.2 of Lolium perenne. Taxonomy (NCBI): domain Eukaryota; kingdom Viridiplantae; phylum Streptophyta; class Magnoliopsida; order Poales; family Poaceae; genus Lolium; species Lolium perenne. The sequence continues at coordinate 120,024,814 of NC_067250.2, read as the reverse complement.
CTTACAAAAGTCTAGCTTGCATTGGGGTTAGCTTGCCTTGGTTGATGTGGGGGTCCAAGTTCTCTTCTCCTTCCTCTTTGTAGAAGTCCTCCTCCTCCTGATAGTCTCCGGTACTAGCGTCTAAAATACGAATGCGGGGTACACAATCATCATACCAAACTTACATACTAAACTAAGCACACACAAGCTTTACACAACTTAAACTAGCCTCACACACTACTATTAAGTGGGTGGATGTGTTCCTCTTATTTAAGAAAAATAATTTCCTCTCATACTAACTTAGGTGTTACTTTTAATTACTTAGAGAAAATAATTTCCTCTTATTACCTTATTAAGATTTAATTTCTCTGATGAATATATGACCTAGGTTGACCAAAGTCAACCTCGTCACACTTATCATCTGAGAAAATGATTTAAATGAGGTTCCATACCTCATACAATTTAATCCTAACATGGTAGTGATTTAATGTCACCAAATAACTCAATATGAGATCTTATAGACCATGGTCACTACCTCATGTTGAATTACTTGAGAACAAGATTTAAATGAGAGGAAAACCTCTCATATGATTTAACACATAGTTGTAACTAAGTTAACAACTACCATTGAGGTGATTTAACATCATCAACAATTCATTGGCTATTCTAAACATCACTTGCATTCACACCAACTATTCTATTCACACAATTACTACAATTAGGGTGCATTGGTTGTGTTGCTTGAGGAAAAATAATTTCCTCTCCTTACATATGTAAATGATAATTTCCATATGGTTCTTGAGAAATAATTTTCTCTCATTGAAATCTTCTTAAGATTTAATTTCTCAAACAATCATACATGAAATCATGTTGACCCAAGTCAACCATTCATCATCATCATTTGAGAAATTGATTTAAATGAGGTAGAGTACCTCATACCATTTAATAACACTACATAGGCTTTAAATCTCTAAGTACTTCATATAAGAGATTTTGGACCAGGGGTCCAAACTTCACATGAATTCATTTGAGACAAAGTTTAAATGAAGTATAAGACTTCATAAGAATTACTTAATAGTTTTGGACAATATCCACTAGTTAAACTAGCCATATTATCCATTACTTAAACTAGGGCATGATCATGCAAAGTGACCACACCATTTTCTTGCATAAACAATTAGTGTAAGTCAAATGTGAGCTATTGGAGTTGGAATTAACTTCATATCTATTTTGGTTGATTTTTAAGAATTATTTGAATGTGCAAAAGTCCCTGACTTGTTCTTTTTGTCAGATTAATTCTACAAATAATTTTGAGATGGGACCAGTGGCATATTGCAGATCTTTTTCATAGCTTTCTATCAATATAAAATTTGTTAAAATTGGCCAAGCCAAACAGATTGTATTGAATTTCAAAGTGGGGTTCAGTATTGAAAATTGTTTGAATTGAATTAATTCCAAATTGACTAGGCGGGCTGGCGGGAAAGAAAATGGGCTGAAACTGTTTGAAAATTGGCAAAGTGGAGTTGGGCCGGCCCAGCTAACGCTGCGGGCCAGCTCACAGCAGGCCCCACTCGTCAGCGGGTGAGACTTACCGAATCGGTACGGGGCGCTGAGGAGCGTTGGATCAGAAGAGGATCGTGCCGCTCCCGTGTGTCGTCCCCGTCGACGAGAGGGGAGGTGCTGGCGGCTACGGCAGGGGGTCGGCGGCGAGCTGGAGCTCCGGCGAGGATCAGCGACGGTGCAGGACGGCGTTGTCGAGGACGAGGAAGCAGATGGCGCAGACGGCGGCTCGAATGGTGGCCTAAATCGACGGCGGCGATCTCAGGTCCGCCGCGGGCTCCGGCGTTCGATTGGGCGGCTCCGGTGAGTAATTGAGTGAGAGGAGTTGACGAGGAGGATCAGAAGAGAGTGGGGAAGAACTTTGCTGTGGGGGAGATAGCGCGGGGACAGCTCTATTTATAGAAGCAAGGAGGTCTGCGGGGGTGTGGCGAGGGCAAGCATGGCGACGGCGCTCTGGACGGCGAAGGGGCAAGGCGGCGTGCACGTGAGCTTCCTGGTCTCCCGGCGGTTCTGGAGAGCGTGCTGGCGAGGTGGGGGACGGTCTAGCGAGCATTGGCGACGGTGGAGTCTGGCGGCACAGACGCGGGAATCCTGCGAGCTGGTCGTCGGCGACAGGGCTCGCACGAGCAAGGGACCGTGTCAGGCGGGTTCGTGTGGCGGCAGCGAGGCTCGCGGTGCAGAGAGGGGGGCCAGGGGCTGCGCGGTTTGTCGGGGCGGCAGGTGGCCGTGGCGCGTCTGTGGGCGCGCCCACGCCGTGATCGGCATGCCTGGGCCGCCCTGGGCGCGACGCGTGCCAGCAAGGTGGTCATCCTCTCCAGCAATGGCGGTGCTAGGCATGCTTATTAGGGCTAGGTGGCGCTCAGAGACATGGTGGCCAGGGGGTTAGTCGAAGGGGAGAAGGGGAGGAAGAACATGGTCGGCATGGCCATGCACATGCAAGCTATGCTTGTTTCTTTAGGGTTTCTGTGGTGGTGTGATGAGTAGAGGGGACAAGGGGACAGGTAGGGTGGAGATGGGGTAGGGTAGGATGGAGTAGATCACTATTTCAAATAGTGTCACATAGTGCCATAGGTGCTATTTGCAATTTGGTCCAAATTTGGTTTAATTCAAATAGTTGGCCAATTTGAATTGTGTGTGTTTAGATAGGTTGTATTTGACCAGAGAAGGTGAGAGGTGGTGGTGGAGTTTTCAAATTTAAAGAAAAGCAAAAATGGCTAAGTGGAGATTGTTCCCCATAACAAAAAGTGCCAACTTTGGATGAGCATAGCAAATGATCAAAAATGATTTTGGCATGGTGGTCTTTACAAAAAGTGTTCACCTTGATGTTGACTTTGAAATGGTGCAAAGAGTTAGCAAGAGTTGGTTTGAGAAAATTGAATGGCAATGGCTCAAAGTAGGGATCAGGCTAAAATTGTCAATTTTGACCATTATCATATGTGAGCAAGTTTTGTATTTGAAAACCATTTGATTTGTGATTCTTTGTTTCCAAAAGTTGTAGTAAGTGTGTAGTAACATTATTCAACTAATGGTGAAGACCAAAATGGTCTAGGGTCAAAATTTGTAAAAATGGCATAAACCATATGTGAGGGTTTTGTGAATTTCTAACTTTTATTCTTTTATTTTTCTTTGCTTCAATTTGACAAGAGTGAGGTTTATTTGGTGTTAGATTGAGTTGGATAAAAGGTTCCAACCATTTTGAGACAAAGTTGGTGCCTAGGTCAAGGTTTGATAATTTTGGCTAAGTGTGTATGTGAGTGAAAATGGGGTTTTCTCCCTATTGGTTTTCTCTCCTTTTGATTTGATTTTTCTTGACTCCAAAGTTATTCTTACTAGTTTAGGAACATTTCCCAACCATTGAAACCATTCCAAAAGGTCTAGCTCAAAGATTTGTAAAATTGGCCAAAACACATGAGAGGTGACATGTCAATTCTTCTTAATCTTGCAAAGTGCTCCCCTTGCTTCACTTGGGCAAGGTTGAGGGTCAATTTAGGGTTAGATTAGGTTTGGAGATGGTTTCACACCATTTTGTCAAAGTAGAAGTGCATAGGACAAGAATGGATGAAAATGGCTAGGTGTCACATATGCCTCTATGCATATGTGGCATTTGATTTTTAATTTGACTAGGCTTGAACCAATTGTTGTTGTTGAGTGTTGAAATGGTATATAGGAGTGATCCAACCATTCATTACAAGTCTTAGGGTCAAGATCCTTAATTTCACAAATTTGATATTTTGCTCTCATATGCCTCTATGGCATTATTACTTTCTTTTTAAAATCTTTTGTTTCATTTTGGATTGGGTTGGAGAAGTACTCGATAAGGTTTATGAAGGTTTTCCAATCCTCTAAATAAAGTAGAAAGGCCTAGGGTAAAGTTTTACAAAAATAGCCATAGGCACATATGCCTCTTTCTTAAATAAGATTTTTCCCTTTTATTTTATTTCCCAAAGATTGATGACAAGAGGGATGAGGTTTAGGGTTTTAGTAAGTTTTGCAATGGTTCACCACCATTTAGCAAAATAAGAAAAGGTAGGGTTCAAGATTTACAAATTAAGGCTATAGGCCCACATATGGCTTTTCCTTTATTTTAGGTTTCTCAAAATAGATCACTTTGATTTTTGAGAAGGTTAGGGTTTAAGGTTTTTCTTATTGGATTTCTTTCTCTTTGATTTTATTTGGTTGGTGATCTTCACTTGATCACTTTAGGGTTTTAGGGTTTATCACCTAAGCATAAAAGCACTCATCATGGCAAAACACAAATATTAGATATGAGCACTAAGCATAGCACTCTATTTTTGAAAAGTTTTTGTTGGTTCTCATTTTTTGGAAAAAAGGAAATTCATTTTCTCTTTGTTTTGGAATTTGGGGTGTTACAAGAGAGACCAATCATGCAAACCAAATGTCAACAAGCTCTACAGTATTTCTTCACTAATAGGTGCAAAGTATATGATGCAAGAGCTTAAACATGATCTATATGAGCACAACAATTGCCAAGTATCAAATTATTCAAGACATTATACCAATTACCACATGTAGCATTTTCTGTTTCCAACCATGTAACAATTAACGAAGCAGTTTCAACCTTCGCCATGAACATTAAAAGCTAAGAACACATGTGTTCATATGAACCAGCGGAGCGTGTCTCTCTCCCACACAAGGATTTATTCAGAGAATGAAAATAACAAAAATGAAAATAAAAACACACAGACGCTCCAAGTAAAGTACATAGGATGTGACGGAATAAAAATATAGTTTCAATAGAAGAAACCTGATAAATTGTTGATGAAGAAGGGAATGCCTTGGGCATCCCCAAGCTTAGATGCTTGAGTCTTCTTGAAATATGCAGGGATGAACCACGGGGGGCATTCCCAAGCTTAGACTTTTCACTCTTCTTGATCATATTGTATCATCCTCCTCTCTTGATCCTTGAAAACTTCCTCCACACCAAACTCAAAACAAACTCATTAGAGGGTTAGTGCATAATCAAAAATTCACATGTTCAGAGGTGACACAATTATTCTTAACACTTCTGGACATTGCCTAAAGCTACTGGAAGTTAATGGAACAAATAAATCCATCAAACATAGCAAAAGAGGCAATGCGAAATAAAAGGCAGAATCTGTCAAAACAGAACAGTCCGTAAAGACAAATTTTTCTGGGGCACTAAACTTGCTCAGATGAAAATGCTCAAATTGAATGAAAGTTGCGTACATATCTGAGGATCACGCACGTAAATTGGCATATTTTTCTGAGTTACCTACAGACGGGGCGACTCAAATTCGTGACAGTAAGAAATCTGTTACTGCGCAGCAATCCAAATCTAGTATCAACTCTACTATCAAAGACTTTACTTGGCACAACAATGCAATAAAATAAAGATAAGGAGAGGTTGCTACAGTAGTAACAACTTCCAAGACACAAATATAAAACTAAGTACTGTAGTAAAATAAAAACATGGGTTATCTCCCAAGAAGTGCTTTTTTATAGCCATTAAGATGGGCTCAGCAATTTCAATGATGCACTCCCAAGAAATAAGAATTGAAGCAAAAGAGAGCATCAAAAAGCAAATTCAAAACACATTTAAGTCTAACCCACTTCCTATGCATAGGAATCTTGTAAATAAACAAGTTCATGAAGCATAATGCAACAAGCATAGAAGGATAAAACAAGTGTAACTTCAAAAATTTCAGCATATAGAGAGGAAACTTAATATTATTAAGATGCATATAACCATATTTCCCTCTCTCATAATAACTTTCAGTAGTATCATGAGCAAACTCAACAATATAACTATCACATAAAGCATTCTTATCATGAGTCTCATGCATAAAATAATTACTACTCCCAACATAAGCATAGTCATTCTTATTAATTGTAGTGGGAGCAAATTCAACAAAGTAGCTATCATTATTATTCTCATCAAGTGTAGGAGGCATAGTATAATCATAATAAAATTTATCCTGCATAGTAGGTGGCACCAAAAGACCACTATCATTATAATCATCATAAATAGGAGGCAAAGTATCATCAAGAAAATTTTCTCCTCAATTCTTGGGGGACTAAAAATATCATGCTTATCAAAACCAGCTTCCCCAAGCTTAGAATTTTCCATATCATTAGCGACAATGGTGTTAAAAGCGTTCATACTAATATGTTCCATAGGTTTTTTAATTTTTGCATCAAACCATCCATGTCTTAACTCAGGAAATAGATTAAAAAGCTCCATGTTGCTTTCCATTATGCCTAGCTAGTGAAAAACAAGAAACAAAAAGATGCAATTGCAGGATCTAAAGGAAATAGCTTCGAGCACTCACCTAGAAAATAGCTTAGTTGCCGAGATCCAGAGTGTGAGTACCTTTTACCTTTCCTCCCTGGCAACGGCGCCAGAAAAGTGCTTGATGTCTACGCGCGCTTCTATTCCTGTAGACAGTGTTGGGCCTCCAAGAGCAGTGGTTTGTAGAACAGAAGCAAGTTTCCCTTAAGTGGATCACCCAAGGTTTATCGAACTCAGGGAGGAAGAGGTCAAAGATATCCCTCTCAAGCAACCCTGCAATCACGATACAAGAAGTCTCTTGTGTCCCCAACACACCCAATACACTTGTCAGATGTACAGGTGCACTAGTTCGGCGAAGAGATAGTGAAATACAGGTGGTATGAATGAATATGAGCAGTAGTAACAGTGCCAGAAAATAGCTTGCTGGCGTGCAGTTGGTGGTAATATTGCAGGAAGTACAGATGCGATGAGAACAAGAAACAAGCGATGATTGCAGTATTTGGAAACAAGGCCTAGGGATCATACTTTCACTAGTGGACACTCTCAACATTGATCACATAATAAAACCACTCTACACTCTCTTGTTGGATGATGAACACCACTAATTGTGTAGGGCTACAAGAGCACCTCAATGCCGGAGTTAACAAGCTCCACAACATTCGATGTTCATATTTAAATAACCTTAGAGTGCATGATAGATCAACACAATTATACCAAGTACTAACATAGCATGCACACTGTCACCATCACACTATGAAAGGAGGAATAGATCACATCAATACCATCATAGTAATAGTTAACTTCATAATCTACAAGAGATCACAATCATAAACTACGCCAAGTACTACATGATGCACACACTGTCACCATTACATCATGGAGGAGGAATAGAGTACTTTAATAACATCACTAGAGTAGCACATAGATTAATAGTGATACAAAGCTCATCATATGAATCTCAATCATGTAAGGCAGCTCATGAGATCATTGTATTGAAGTACATGGAAGAGAGATTAACCACATAGCTACCGGTCCAACCCTTAGCCTCGATGGAGAACTACTCCCTCCTCATGGGAGACAACAGCGTTGATGAAGATGGCGGTGGTGTTGATGGAGATGCCTTCCGGGGGCACTTCCCCGTCCCGGCGGCGTGCCGGAACAGAGACTCCTGTCCCCCAGATCTTGGCTTCGCGATGGCGGCGGCTCTGGAAGGTTTCTCGTACTGTGGCTTATTCGTATCGAAGATTTAGGTCAGGGACCTTTAAATAGGCGAAGAGGCGGAGTCGGAAGGGTTACGGAGGCGCCACACAATAGGGGGGCGCGCCCCCCCTTTGGGCCGCACCGACCACCTGTGTGGGCCCCCTGTGGCTCTCCTCTGGTGGCTCTCGGGTGTTCTGGAAGCTTCGTGGAATTCTAAGATTCTGGGCGTTGATTTCGTCCAATTCCGAGAATATTTCCTTACTAGGATTTCTGAAACCAAAAACAGCAGAAAACAGGAACTGGCACTTCGGCATCTTGTCAATAGGTTAGTTCCGGAAAATGCATCAAAACGATATAAAGTGTGAACAAAACATGTAGGTATTGTCATAAAACAAGCATGGAACATCAGAAATTATAGATACGTTGGAGACGTATCAGTTACTTATAATGATGGAGATTTTACTCGATTCTACGATTCAAGCAAAATCTCGGGGGCTACAGACATAGGCATCCCCAATGGGCCTGCCGAAGAAGGTACCCGGGGTATACTGAAGGTCCACGACCCAAAGATTACGAAGCCCGGAAGCCCAATAAAGCGTCGATATGGAAGTTAGAAATATATTAGGAATAGAGACTTGTAATTGTACGGGATGAACTCAAAGAGTCTTTCGTTGTTTGTAACTTGTACATCACGAAACCCTCGGCTCCGCCTCCTATATAAGGGGGAGCCGAGGGAGAAAAAAGGATCGATTCATTGTCAACACAACCTTAGCTTTTAGCAGTCGAGCACCTTTTTCGGCTGAAACCTTCGAGATCTACTTTCCCTCTACTTTCCACAAAACCCTAGCCTACAACTTGTAGGCATTGACAAGTCGATACCTTGTCAACAGGGACCAATCGAGAGACTTCGTTGCATTATACAAGTTATCATCCACTTCATCATCGTGTTATCTCCGCTGTGTTCATCCTGTGATCATCATCACCACCGTTGCTTACTGAGAAGATCGGGCCTCCCCTTATAAGATAGCGACGACGAGATGATTGTCCGACTGTTGAAGGAAGAGCAAGCCTTCGATGACGATATTCGGGAGCATTTGTCGATCATCGTTTTGCTCCAGAACATGCTTTTCGCCGAGGCGGAGAAGCGGAAGAGGCCACGGCGCGGAGGTTCAAGGCCGGGAAGAAATAAGTCGAAGCCTTGGTAGAGGATGGAGGGGCATACCATGCTGCACAACGACTACTTTGCAGATGACGCAATGCAGGCCAAAAATTTCGGCGCCGGTACAACATGATCATGGGTTTGTTCATGAATATCCTCCAAGGCGTTCGAGAGTTTGACCTCTACTTCAAGCTGAAGCACAACGCCCTAGGGATTGTCGGTTTCTCGTTGATTCAGAAGTGCATCGCCTCCATGAGGATGCTTGCATACAGAGCACCTGCCGATACACATGACGACTACATTCGCATGAGTGAGTCTACTGCCATTGAGTGCATGTACAAGTTTTGCCGAGCTGTGGTGGGAAAGTTTGGCAAATACTACTTGAGAGGGCCAACTGAAGAAGAGACTTCAAGGATCATGGCACAAAATGCTGCGAGAGGATTCCCTGAGATGCTTGTAAGCATCGATTGCATGCACTGATCATGGAAGAAATGTCTGTTTGCTTGTCAAGGTATATACAAAGGGCTTCATGGATATTGCAGTGTGGTGTTTGAAGCCGTGGTAGATTATAACATGTGGATTTGACATTCTTTGTTTGGCATGGTGGGATCACACAATGACATCAACGTGTTGCAACGGTCTCCGGTGTTCAGCAAACTAGTGGAAGGTCATGCTCCACCATGCAACTATGAGATCAGTGGTCACCAATATACCAAAGGCTATTATCTAGCCGATGGTATATATCTAAAATGGGCCATTTTTGTTAAAACAATCCCAGCTCCATCAGGTCAGAAGAACTGTCACTTTGCTTCGCGACATGAGGCTTATAGGAAGGATGATGAGTGGGCATTTGGTATGCTTCAAGCTCAATTTAAAACTGTACGGTACCCTGCTCTAAGCTGGTCTCACGACCAAATGTGGGAGGTGATGCAGGCTTGTGTGATCATGCACAACATGGTCATCGAGGATGAGAGCAAGAATCAAGTCAGGTAACATATTGGCCCTATGAGTGGCAGGGCCATCTTGTGGAGGTTGATCATGAGGAGCCTGCAGATTTGCAGAGGTTGAAATTCTAGGGAAAAGCTAACAAATCGATAGTACCCGACTCCAGGCCCGGTCAACCGGCCCTTGCACCGGCTGGTCCAGCGTGTCGCCCGGTCGACCGGATGATAGACCGACCGGTCCGGTCTCTCATCCGGTTGGACCGGCCCATACGCTGGCTCGCCCAGTTTTTTCGCACAATCTCGTCAAAACACTTGAACATATGCTATACTCTTTGTCCTCCTTATTTCTGATGACATGTACACTTATCCCACTGCTATCCTCGCTCTATTTTCTTATTCACATGTGATTCAAGTGATGATGCCCGCGGTATTGTTCCCAAGAGAGGCAGGCATGAGAGGCCTCCAGGATGCCGTACTAGCTCTCGCTTGCCTTCTAGAGCATCTCAGGGCACTGGTCCAGATAGTTTAGCTGGGGTTCGAAGCAAGACATTTGCCAAGAGAAAGAAAGACAAGCATGCCGCTCAAGATGATGACCTTATTGAGAGAGTGCCAACAATCAATGTGGGCACAGTACATCTTGCTGATTGGAGAAGACTTAGAGAGGCAAATCCTTATTGGTTCGAGGAACGGACCTACACTGGTGGAGATAGGTTATTCTGGACCAACACTCAAGTGAGCATATGGGATGATTTCTACAACTCTAGAGAGTGTATGAAGAATGGCGTCATTGTGATGCCCAAGGCCATCAACAAGGAAGTGCTTACCATGCACCAAGCCACCAAGTACCGCTTTGTGGTTGACACCTTGAAGAATATGGGGCTGTATGATCTTGTATGCTTGAAGCCCGATGATGAAAAGGGAGCTGGATACTATTGTCCAATCCTTGTCCATCAATTCCATTGCACTGTGTTCTTTCATGATGATCCCGCTCGCACTATGACTTGGATGACTAGTAAAGAGAAGTACTCTTGCAACTATCTTGACTTCTATGAAGCCATGGGATTTGGTGGTGGCCATGCTCATGGGTTTAAGATTCGCTCTCAGGATAAGTTCTCTCATGGGGAAATTGCTTTTTTCTATCCTTCGGAACCTACAGCTGGTCCTCCCACTATTATGGGATGTATTACTCCTATCTTGTGCTTGCCAAGCTTGTCCGTGAGAATCTCATTAGCAAGTCAGGAGATACAAGTGAATGCCGGGCCTACCACCTTAATCTGATGTACTATTGCCGTCCTGAGAACATTAGGACAATTGATGGTTGTGATCTCCTCTACTGTGAACTGAGGCGTTCTGTTCGGGACCGAATGACTCCAAACTATGCTCAGTATATTCAGCAGCTCATCAATAAGGTGGTGCCTTCTCCCAACAATAAGAAGGATCAACTGATCAAGATGGAACCATTCAAGTTTCCTTCTCACGACACTAGACCGGAAATCCCAGCAATGATGCCCTCTGAGCGCCGTTCCAAGGAAAGACATGACCCTGTAGCTAGCTCCAGCTACTCTAGGCGCCCCAAGCGTGGTGCCTCTCACTTCTTGACCAGCCTGTGGCAAATGTGCAGGAATACCAATGATGTTGCTCATCAATGCCTTGCCTTGAACCAGGAGACTAGGAGGTGCCAAAATGAGTTCATGGTTGCAAGGCCACCACAGCAGCCGCACCACCCAAGGGCACCCAAGGCCAGCGCCCAAGTGCCCCCTCTCCAGAACCCTAGCTACCCCCTCCTCCTTCTTCTCCCGCAGTGCTTATGGCGAAGCGGTGCCGGAGATCTCCACCACCGCCGTCACCATGCCGTCGTGCTGGCGGGATTCCGAGGAGGATCTACTACATCTTCTGCCCGCTGGAACAGGGAGAAGGACGTCGTCATCAACACCGTATGTGTGACCGAGTGCAGACTGCAGAGGTGCTGCTCGATTGTGGCACCGTCAAGATCTTCTATGCGCTTTTGCAAGCGGCAAGTGATCGACTACATCAACCACGAGATCTATCTCGTTAACGCTTAACGATCTTCAAGGGTATGACGATCTTCACCTCGTTGCTACCACCTACTAGATTAGATCTTGGCTTGTTATTCGTTCTTGCGGTAGGAATTTTTTTGTTTTCTATGCTATGAATCCCTACAGTTTTTGGTTTTATCATAATATCTTTCTTTCATCCATTTTGTTGGTTCGTTTGATTAATCCCTTCATTTGTTGAAGATTTTTAACCTTGTTATTTTTTGCAATCTTTGATCCTCAATATAGTTTGATTTCCTCAAAGTATTCATCATTGGATACGTTCATTTGATTGCACTCACATTGTGAAAATTCACACCATATGGAGGACCTCTCACTATATTAGCCTTCGAAATTTTTCACCCATTTTTGCAATTGTTGCCAATGGGGAGAAGTTTCAGGGATTTAAGGGAATTTGGTTTTTTATGCTTTCATTTGAGAGGAAACTCGGCTAGGCTTTGGTTGCCAATATATGCAATGAAATTCAATTTCATTCACACATGCATATATAATGGGGGAGTTTTTCTACATACTCATCCGTATTTTTCTTTAAATTCCTTATATAAACCCTCTCAAAGAGGTTGTCCTCAATTACCAAAATGGGGGAGATTGAAAGATCATGAATTCTCCATGCGTGGTGTTGGTCATTGATGATATTCCCTACGGACTAACATTTGCATTGAGTTCCACTTATAGGTTTTGTTCATAGCCATACCTTGAACCATATGTTGGCTTAAAGGATGGAATAAGAAGATAAAGTGTTGACCAAAGCGTTATTGAAGGAATGATATCCCCATATGCTTTTGTAGCTTTGTTGGCATTTGTGAGTGAAGGATTTCAACACTTTGTGTTCTTGACATTGCATAAGGTGCAAGGTTTTGAGTTCTCCATGGTGGTACGTGGAAGTGAGAGTTCGTGAGTTGAATTTCTCTAGGGTGCTTATACACGGAGCTTGTACCTCTTGGATTCTTTGAATCCAAGAAGGCTTGTTGACCTTTGTGGCGTCGTGGCCTTTGTGGTGTGTGTCGAGACCCCGGAGGTCGGGGCTAGAAAAAACCCAGATTCACATCTCGCATAAGACTAACCTAGATCTCTAGGGCCTACGTGGTGAGAATCGGTAACACAACAGTGACTCTACAATTGAAAGCAAATATATTACAACTCTTAACAGAGTTAAGATCCAAATTTATTACACGCAGAGGTCAGTGACCACAATTCAACAAGCAACGGAAAGCAAATTATGTTATTAAGATAACAAAACTGCAAAGGGCCTAAGAGGCCATAACATAAGGCGACGTACCAGCCCATAAGTCTCAGGCTGCCGCCTGGGAACTCCGAACTACTCGTCGAGGTCAAGGTAGAAACCACCATCCGTTCGATGGACTTCGTCTAAAACAAAGCATGCAAAGCTGAGTATAGGGACTCGAATTAGTACAAGCTATTAGCAAAGCGGGTATGCGAGGCTTTATGTGGAGCTTATTTTGCGGAAAGCCAGTTTTCCTTTGTAAACAAGAGGGAGCAGAAGCTCGTCTATTCAGACCATTTTCAAAAGGGATAAGAGAGCGATATCAACTCTAGCTCTAAAATCATCATGTTGAATCCATCGAATCTTCATCATCACCTGAACCTATCAACTAGGATCACCCCCTCGACACCCTGAGAGGCGATCCTTATTCACACTCTTGACATCAAGTTTTACGATCAGGTTCAAGTTATCTATGATCACACGTCCTTTCCCAAGTCGCCCGTAACCGTGGACACGGCTTTTCGAAAAGATTTACCCTGCAGGGGTGTACAACTTTACCCACACGTGCCGACCGACTCTTAATGCCACTGGTATAACACACTTCCTTGGTGTGCTGGCAGAGGGTGGTCGACCAAAACCTTTCCCTTACTTCGCCTATCCCATGAGTCAAACTAACTAGGGAACTTCGTCATCATAGGTAGCCATTCTTCGAGGCGGTCCCGGTCATTGTGTGCAGGGGATCCAGTTCAATGCCTCTAGCATCCTTCACCCTAGCCACGCCCTGTATGATGCACTTTGAAAACCTTTTCCACCTTTTCCCCATGCGTATGGCAAACGGAACTCGCAATCTAATTGACTCATGGGTAAGCTAGGCAAGTTCGGGCCAAGGGGTTCCCATGGACCCCGTGTGGTTGTACGCTCAGTCTTGGTTCCGAAGGCGAGAACTCAGGTCTTAGTATCGATGAGAACGAGTCAAATCACCACATCCCCATGTGGCAGCTCATCCAAGCCTTTAAACATGATTATTAACATCATCACTGATCTTACCACGTCATTCTGTCAAACTAGGTTCATTCATAGCTCTGATTCATCAACCGGATGGATCAGACTTCAACAACTAAGCATGGCTAAGCATGACATATATATGGCTCTAGCGATGCGAACAAGCTCAAACCTAGTTTTGCTGGGAGCGGTGGATCAGGAATTTTGGGCTAGAAGGATGGAATATGCACACATAGGATATCTACAACTGCCGATAAAACATATTTGAAGTGTATCCAATATGTAAAAGCATTTCGAAACCATATATGAACCAAGTTAGGGATTGCCTTGTCCCTCGTTGTTCTAGTGCTGCTCTTCGGTGGCGCTGATCTCAGGCTCACGTTCGATCCCTATCGAGAAGAACCAAATATCGTAAAGGAAGAGCACAATCAAGACATGGCTCAATGCAATGCATATACAATATGATGACATGACATATTAAAGGGGTTGGGTAAACCCTAGGTGCATCGACAGAATTAAAGGGGTCCGACATCGATCCTGACACAAGAGAGGGGTTGATTAGGGTTTCCACTAAGGCTCCATATTTAATTGGTTCAAGCATGTATGAAACATGTACAAACAATTAGGATTTATTTTTCTGATAATTTTGATATATTATTTGTATTTTTCTGATTTAAAATGAATTAGTTATGAATTTCCAAAGTTTAATTCATTTTAAATCAATTTCAGAAAATTCTATAAAAAATATTAAAAGTTCGACAACTTGGGCCCACTTTTCATAATTTTATTCTTTTCAAAATATTTATGAAATTAATAAATATCTGACAATAAGGCCCACATGTCGTAGCATTTTCTAATCAAAGAAAAGAATTAAAGACAATACAAAAATAAAGAAAAGCATATATGACGTCACACTGACGTCACTGTGACATCAGCGCGGCCATGGCTTGCAGGTGGTGTTCAAATCGGAGGCTTCCGTGGGTGGGAGGACGCGCGAGTGGGGGCAAAAGGTGCACAATGACGTGGGGAACCATTGGGTGGCGGAGCCGCCCGCGATTGGTCGCCAGAGCTTGTCCGGCGACGAGCTCACGAGGCATCCGGGGCATTGGCTAGTGGCGACGACGCTAGAGGGGGAGAGAGAGAGTACCGAGGGCATGGGGAGGCACGGAATCTCACCAGTAGCGTGATGGCGGGGTCGGCGACGGCCGGGGAGGTTCACCGGCGGCGAATTGATGGGAAGCGGCCGGTCTCTGCGATGGTTAGGGTTAGGTTTCACGACCGCGGGAGAGTGCGGGGGAAGAGGGGAAATGGCCTAGGGCTTCCGGGTGCGGTGGCGTGGCTACTTGTAGGCCGTCGGGGACGGCTAAGACGATCCTGGCCGGCCGGTGCATCGGGTGGTCGGCCGTGCACCAGCGACCTGGTTTGGTCGACGGGGAAGAGGTGCATATTTGCACAAAACCCCCAACGGGGTGGTTGGGCTTGCCAGGGAGAGAAGAGGGAGAGGAAGGAAATGGGCTGCGCCCAGGGAAGAGAGAGGGAGAGTGGAGAGTGTTCTCTCCTTTCCTTTTCTGATTTTATTTTTCCCTATTTCAAATTCCAAAATCAAATCTATTTTGAATATTATTTTAAAACTCAAATTTTCAGAGACTTTCTAAACACACATGGCCTTATCTAATAACAACAAACCCATGTTGCTTAGTTTGAAAAAATATTGAGAGATTTGAATGGAAAAGAAATAGAGGGAGAAATTGTACATTAGGGTTTGATGCAAAATTTTGCTCAAATGCAAACTATATGCATGCAATGCTCATGAACACTCCTTTATTTATTTACACAAGGTTGGGATGTTACAGTGTGGTAGCCTTTTGTGGTGGTGTGATCTTAATTGAAATTACTTGGGAGCCTCATTGTTGTACGTAGAGTTTGCTGATGCGTGTAGTTGACACGTCCGTTGGGAACCCCAAGAGGAAGGTGTGATGCGCACAGCGGCAAGTTTCCCTCAGTAAGAAACCAAGGTTTAATCGAACCAGTAGGAGTCAAGAAGCACGTTGAAGGTTGATGGCGGCGGGATGTAGTGCGGCGCAACACCAGAGATTCCGGCGCCAACGTGGAACCTGCACAACACAACCAAAGTACTTTGCCCCAACGAAACAGTGAGGTTGTCAATCTCACCGGCTTGCTGTAACAAAGGATTAACCGTATTGTGTGGAAGATGATTGTTTGCAGAAAACAGTAGAACAAGTATTGCAGTAGATTGTATTTCAGTATAGAGAATTAGACCGGGGTCCACAGTTCGCTAGAGGTGTCTCTCCCATAAGATAAACAGCATGTTGGGTGAACAAATTACAGTTGGGCAATTGACAAATAAAGAGGGCATGACCATGCACATACATATTATGATGAGTATAGTGAGATTTAATTGGGCATTACGACAAAGTACATAGACCGCTATCCAGCATGCATCTATGCCTAAAAATTCCACCTTCAGGTTATCATCCGAACCCCCTCCAGTATTAAGTTGCTAACAACAGACAATTGCATTAAGTATTGCGCGTAATGTAATCAGTAACTACATCCTTGAACATAGCACCAATGTTTTATCCCTAGTGGCAACAGCACATCCATAATCTTAGAGGTTTCTCACTCCCAGTTCACGGAGACATGAACCCACTATCGAGCATAAATACTCCCTCTTGGAGTTACAAGCATCTACTTGGCCAGAGCATCTACTAGTAACGGAGAGCATGCAAGATCATAAACAACACATAGACATAAATTGATAATCAACATAACAAGTATTCTCTATTCATCGGATCCCAACAAACGCAACATATAGAATTACAGATAGATGATCTTGATCATGTTCGGCAGCTCACAAGACCCGACAATTAAGCACAATGGGGAGAAGACAACCATCTAGCTACTGCTATGGACCCATAGTCCAGGGGTAGACTACTCACTCATCACTCCGGAGGCGACCATGGCGGCGTAGAGTCCTCCGGGAGATGATTCCCCTCTCCGGCAGGGTGCCGGAGGCGATCTCCTGAATCCCCCGAGATGGGATTGGCGGCGGCGGCGTCTCTGGAAGGTTTTCCGTATCGTGGCTCTCGGTGCGGGGTTTCGCGACGGAGGCTTTAAGTAGGCGGAAGGGCAGGTCGGGGGCCACACGAGGGCCCAGATGACAGGCCCGCGCGGCCAAGACCTAGGCCGCGCCGCCCGTAGTCCGGCCGCCTCGTGGCCCCACTTCGTCTCCTCTTCGGTCTTGGAAGCTTCGTGGCAAAATAGGACCCCGGGCGTTGATTTCGTCCAATTCCGAGAATATTTCGTTACTAGGATTTCTGAAACCAAAAACAGCAGAAACAAAGAATCGGCACTTCGGCATCTTGTTAATAGGTTAGTTCCAGAAAATGCACGAATATGACATAAAGTGTGCATAAAACATGTAGATAACATCAATAATGTGGCATGGAACACAAGAAATTATCGATACGTCGGAGACGTATCATTTGCCTGAAGCTTTTGACATTCGTGGAGTTTAAATGGGAGCCTCTGATTAAGTTGTGGAGCTCGGCCAAGCTTGTACAGGTTCGGTGACAACCCTCAAGGGTCCCTTAGTGGATTGAGGATTTTCCTTTTGGTGGGAAGGCTCGATGAGAATACAGTGCACCATCATGACATTTGGAGTGCCTTGTGCCTCCACGACGCTCCAACGGAGAGTACCACCCGCAAGGTTGTGAACTTCAACATACATCATCGTCTGCACGTGCCTCGGTTACTCTTGAACCAGAGCTCCTTTACTTATGCATTTTACGTTGTGATAGCCCTCACGCTTGATGTTCTATATCTTGCTATCACCTTGTTTCTTATCTTGCTTAGCATAGGATGTTGGCGCACATATGCAAACCCTAGTTTATAGGCTTTGTGCTTGACGGGTTAAAAGTTAATTTTATTTGCACTTGCTTAAGCCCCCAATGTAGAAGTTTTTAAACTACCTATTCACCCCTCCCCCTCTAGGAGACATCCTTTTTGTCTTCCAGAGGTAAGGAAATGTGGAGACGGGGGTCAAGAACCAGCTCCACTTCTCTGATAAAAATTCCAACATGTATGTTAACTCCTCTCTCAAGACCTATCTTGTTGATTTACATCCGAATTTGAATGTTTCTCAAGGGATTTAAAGAAAAGTGTGCTCCCAAGATTGGGAGCACATGAGCAGGTGTAGTGAATCTGATGGTTCTCTTTTGACCATGATTAGATGTGTAACTCACGGGCATGTCATGATTGTCGGTGTTGAGGCCCTACGCATAACTGATGTTGCCTTATCTCGTCCTGGACAAGTAAGATTGTTAATGAGCTTTTCTCGATGCGATCAACATATAGCCCCATGGTGGGTGCCTACTGTTGAAACGTGGCTTACTTTTGTCGCGTGCACGAGGATATACACAATGAGATATTGTAGAGGAGTTGGATAACTTAAAGGAGTAGTATTTAGGTTTAGCTCCGGTGGTGCATAAAATCCTAAGTTCTGCCATGCGATCTTTTTTTTATAATGCCACAAGGATTAGTGGATTAAAATGGTGGATTTTGGTGCTCAATTTCACAACCGCTCTACTAAAGTTAGGAATTCAAATGTGTGACATATGGGCCTAAAGTGTATGAGTAGAGAGTGGTCTTGAGCCGGGTTGTCGTGGGGTGGAGACATTGAAAATTGTTGCATGCTACATGGGGAGCGTGTTATAAGCTCAGATTGTCAAGTTGTAAACATTATCGAAAATGATTGAACTGAAATAGTTCCCCATCTCCTCTTTGGCCTATGCTTACGTCTTCTACCCTTAATTCTCTCTCTCTCTGGTTTGAATCCCAGTTCCCAAATCCCTCAGAGCAATGAATCCACGGCAAGGATATTACACTAAGCTAGAAACCCTAGATGGAAAGATCGAGTAGAGGTTTTTTTTCGATAAAGGATGCTTTATTACTTTTAAAAGCAATTACACCCGGCCTCTGCATAACCAGGATGCACACAACCGTTTAAATGTTTCAAGTCAAGAGTCGGATAAAACAAAACTGGGCGAAATACATATCGAAGCGATGAAACTTAGGACACCTAAGGGGTGGGTGGGGCTTCAATCTGTAGACTATGCTGCCACCCATGTAGGGAAAAAGTATCCATCGCCGCAGCCTCCAACCGTGTACAGACCTCCGTAAATAGGTCTCAGTTCTCCACTCGTTGAAGAGGTAACCACAAACGGAGAGTACATGTACATCTGTAGATAACCTGCAGAAAGGAGCAATGTTTATCGTTAAAAATCTTGTCATTTCTACTTAGCCAAAGCGCCCAGATAACTGCTAGCGCCCGCACCCTAAGAAGCAACTTGAACCTTGAATCGATACCATGAAGCCAATTGCCAAAGACATTGGCCACACTAGTCGGAGGATACAGGCTAGACGCTATTTGGATGACTGACCATATAGATCTCGCAAATTGTGTCAACACCCGGATTTTTAATTCCAAATGCCTATTATGCCATACATCGCAATCCCAGGAAGATTGTTTTTGCGAGACATAATAGTCGATATCACAGAACATTATTCATTACAAACCATAATAGTCTTACAACAAGGGATCTCATGATCCAATTTAAAACAACAGTTGATCTACAGATCAAATACAAAATACATAGCGGAAGAAACGTAGTAGCGGTCCATCTATCCTAGTTATCATAGACGTCCTGCTGTCCATCTTCCTGGTACTGGTGCTCCTCTTCATAGTATGGCCATTTGAATAGCCAGGGACAAAGCCATGAGTACTTTAAAAAGTACTCGCAAACTACCACTAATAGAAGTACTAGTAGCTCTAATAAAAGTTCTAAGCTTCTAGGTTTATTTGCATAAAGCTAGTTTTATTTCATAAACACTTAATAGTCAAAGACTCTTTATTTATCAAAAATTACTCAAGTGGGAACATTAGTGTCATTCCCACAACTCTGTTGTGATCAAGTCAAATTCACCTTTCAAGTCACAAGTCATTTTTAGAAAACTTCTGACAATGGAACAGTATGGCCATCCAACCGTCCATGACCGCGGACGCGGCTATTCGAATAGTTTAACACTCTGCAGAGGTTGTACACTTGTGCCATAACTTTTGAGTACATACGTCAGGGATAGCCCTGAATAATCATACTCAGTATGCGTATCCTCAACCATTAACCTTTCACTTACATACCCTAGTGTAGGCACCTCCCCTATGAGCTTGGCCTCCCAGCGATGGCATTCTGCCATCCTGGGAACTGCACTGGGCTTGGGTAGGACATTCATCTCTTTTTCACGTCATTTCACTTTTCACGGAGGCAGCCTCGGCATAACCCCTATGACGCTTGTTCAGAGGGAACCCATACTAAAGCACATAAATTTCCAATTAAGCCCTACCCATTATCAGGTATTGTGGGGGGTACTCTAAAGTTGGAATGGTATCGCATCCGAACCCAACCATCAGTTTTTGTCAAATTCACCTTGTCATTTCAAAGTCATATTCACCTTCAAAACTTTCAGTAGAATGACTCCTCATTCTAAGGTTTTCAAAGTCATTTGATTCACAAGTTCCCATCTAGAGTGGTCAATTTTAGTTTTAGCACTAGCAACTAGTCATGAGGGGTGCTAGCTAAATTTCAGCTCTCTAGGCTAAGTTTGATGCTCTTGTAGTATTCTATCTCTAGACCAATATCAACTATAAGAAAAAGCCTTGGTAAACAAAGTAAAAGATTGCAAGATAACAACTTGGGTTTGGTCAAAATCCTTAAACAAGAGAATATTGCAAGGGTAGCTGCTGGCGTGCGACAGGAACTGCAACGGCGCCAGAAAGTAGCTTCTTGTGACGGTAAAGCACACGTCCGTTGGGAACCCCAAGAGGAAGGTGTGATGCGTACAGCAGCAAGTTTTCCCTCAGTAAGAAACCAAGGTTTATCGAACCAGTAGGAGATGAAGGCCACGTGAAGGTTGTTGGTGAATGAGTGTAGTGTGGCGCAACACCAGGGATTCCGGCCCCAACGTGGAACCTGCACGACACAATCAAGATACTTTGCCCCAACTTAACAGTAAGGTTGTCAATCTCACCGACTTGCTGTAAACAAAGGATTAAACGTATGGTGTGGAGAATAATGTTTGTTTGCAAAGAACAACAGAGAACAATGATTGCAGTAGGTTGTATTTCAGATGTAAAAGAATGGACCGGGGTCCACAGTTCACTAGTGGTGTCTCTCCAATAAGATAAATAACATGTTGGGTGAACAAATTACACTTGGGCAATTGACAAATAGAGAGGGCATAACAATGCACATACATATCATGATGACTACTATGAGATTTACTTAGGGCATTACGACAAAGAACATAGACCGCTATCCAGCAAGCATCTATGCCTAAAAAGTCCACCTTCGGGTTAGCATCCGCACCCCTTCCAGTATTAAGTTGCAAACAACAGACAATTGCATTAAGTACTGTGCGTAATGTAAACAATACAAATATCCTTAGACAAAGCATTGATGTTTTATCCCTAGTGGCAACAACACATCCACAACCTTAGAACTTTCTGTCACTGTCCCAGATTCAATGGAGGCATGAACCCACTATCGAGCATAAATACCCCCTCTTGGAGTTACAAGTATCAACTTGGCCAGACACTCTACTAGCAACGGAGACCATGCAAGATCATAAACAACACATATATGATAGATCGATAATCAACTTGACATAGTATTCCATATTCATCGGATCCCAACAAACACAACATGTAGCATTACAAATAGATGATCTTGATCATGATAATCAGCTCACTGCTATGGACCCATAATCCAAGGATGAACTACTCACCCATCAGTCCGGAGGCGGGCATGGTGATGTAGAGCCCTCCGGTGATGATTCCCCTCTCCGGCAGGGTGCCGGAGGCGATCTTCAGAATCCCCCGAGATGGGATTGACGGCGGCGGCGTCTCAGTAACTTTTCTCGTATCGTGGCTCTCAGTACTAGGGTTTTCGCGACGGAAGGATTATATAGGCGAAGGGGCAGAGTTGGGGGACGCCCGAGGGGCCCACCCCATATGGCGGCGCAGCCAGGGGTGGGGCCGCGCCCCCCTATGGTGTGGCCGCCTCGTGGCCCCTCTTCGTCTCCTCTTCGGTGTTCTGGAAGACTTCGTGGAAAATAAGACCGTGGGCTTTTGTTTCGTCCAATTCCGAGAATATTTCCTGTGTAGGATTTCTGAAACCAAAAACAGCAGAAAACAGGAACTGGCGCTTCGGCATCTTGTTAATAGGTTAGTGCCGGAAAATGCATAAAAATGATATAAAGTGTATATAAAACATGTGAGTATTGTCATAAAACTAGCATGGAACATAGGAAATTATAGATACGTTTGAGACGTATCAAGCATCCCCAAGCTTAGTTCCTACTCGCCCTCGAGTAGGTAAACGATAAAAAGGATAATTTCTGAAGTGACATGCTACCATCATAATCTTGATCAATACTATTGTAAAGCATATGAGATGAATGAAGTGATTCAAAGCAATGGTCTATAGTTTGTTAACAATAGATAATGACCAAACAACTGAATCATATAGCAAAGACTTTTCATGAATAGTACTTTCAAGACGAGCATCAACAAGTCTTGCATAAGAGTTAACTCATAAAGCAATAGATTCTTAATAGAAGGTTTTGAAGAAACACAAAGGAAGATTTAAGTTTCAGCAATTGCTTTCAACTTTCAACATGTATATCTCATGGATAATTGTCAACACAAAGTAATATGATGAGTGCAAATAAGCAAGTATGTAAGAATCAATGCACACAGTTGACACAAGTGTTTGCTTCTAAGATAGAAAGAAGTAGGTAAACTGACTCAACATCAAGTAAAAGAAAGGCCCTTCGCAGAGGGAAGCAGGGATTACTCATGTGCTAGAGCTTTTTATTTTGAAAACATGGAAACAATTTTGTCAATGGTAGTAATAATTCATATGTGTTATGCATAAAACCTCCTATAAGTTGCAAGCCTCATGCATCGAATACTAATAGTACCCGCTCCTTGTCCTAATTAGCTCGGATTTCCATGGATTATCATTGCATTACATATGTTTCAACCAAGTGTCACAAAGGGGTACCTCTATGCCACCTGTACAAAGGTCCAAGGAGATAGATCGCATTTGATCTCTCAATTTTGATAGATCTCAACTTGAGGACATCCATACCGGGACAACATAGAAAGCAGATAATGGACTCCTCTTTTATGCTTTAAGCATTCAACAACAGATAATATTCTCATAAGAGATTTGAGGATTAATGTCCAAGCTGAAACTTCCACCATGATACATGGCTTTGGTTGGCGGCCCAATGTTCTTCTCTAACAATATGCATACTCAAACCATTCAACTCATGGCAAATCTCCCTTACTTCAGAGAGGACGAACATGCATAGCAACTCATATGATATTCAACAAAGGTGTAACAGGTTGATGGCGTCCCGAGAAACATGGTTACCGCTCAACAAGCAACTTATAAGAACTAAGATACATAAGCGACATATTCTTTACTACAATAGTTTTTTAGGCTAATTTCCCATGAGCTATGTATTGCAAAGACAAGGAATGAATTTTTAAAGGTAGCACGCAAGCAATTTACTTGGAATGGCAGAAAAATACCACATAGTAGGTAGTTATGGTGGACACAAATGTCATAGGTTTTGGCTCAAGGTTTTGGATGCACGAGAAGCGTTCCCTTTTAGTATAAGGCTTTGGCTAGCAAGGTTGTTTGAAGCAAACACAAGTATGAACCGGTACAACAAAACTTACATAAGAACATATTGCAAGCATTATAAGACTCTACACTATCTTCCTTGTTGCTCAAACACATTTACCAGAAAATATCTAGACTTTAGAGAGACCAATCATGCAAACCAAATTTCAACAAGCTCTACGGTAGTTCTCCACTAATAGGTTTAAACCACATGATGCAAGAGCTTAAACATGATCTACTTGAGAGCTCAAAACAATTGCCAAGTATCAAATTATTCAAGACAACATACCAATTACCACATGAGGCATTTTCTGTTTCCAACCAAATAGCAATAAATGAAGCGGCTTTCAACTTTCGCCATGAACATTAAAAGTAAAACTAAGAACACCAGTGTTCAATATGAAAAAGCGGATCGTGTCTTTCTCCCACACAAGGAATGCTAGGATCCGAATTTATTCAAACATAAACAAAAATAAAAGCACACAGACGCTCCAAATAAAGTACATAAGATGTGACGGGAATAAAAATATAGTTTCACCAGAGGTGACCTGATAAGTGGTTGATGAAGAAGATAGAGATGGTGCTTGAGTCTTGTTGAAATATGCAGGGATGAACCACGGGGGCATCCCCAAGCTTAGACTTTTCACTCTTCTTGATCATATTATATCATCCCCCTCTCTTGATCCTTGAAAACTTCCTTCACACCAAACTCAAAACAATCTCATTAGAGGATTAGTGCATAATCAAAAATTCACATGTTCAGCGAGGACACAATCATTCCCAACACTTCTGGAAATTAACCAAGGCTACTGAAATTTAATGGAGCAAAGAAATCCACTCAAACACAGTAAAGGAGGCAATGTGAAATAAAATGCAGAATCTGTCAAAACAGAACAGTCTGTAAAGACGAATTTTTTCGAGGCACTTAACATGCTCAGATGAAGAAGCTCAAATTTAATGAAAGTTGCGTACATATCTGAGGATTACACATGAATTTTTACAGAATTTTTAGATTCTCTTACAGAGAGAATAGCTCAAATTCGTGACAGCTAAAAATCTGTTTGTACGCAGAAATCCAAATCTAGTATCAAACTTCTATCAAAGACTTTACTTGGCACAACAATGCAATAAAGTAAAGATACAAAGGTATTGCTACAGTAGTAACAAGCACCTTGACTCAAATATAAAACAAAAATTGCAGAAATAAAATAATGGGTTGTCTCCCATAAGCGTTTTTCTTTAACGCCTTTCAGCTAGGCGCAGAAAGTGTAAATCAAGTAACATCAAGAGAAGAAGCATCAACATCATAATTTGTTCTAATAATAGAATCAAAAGGCAACTTCATTCTCTTTCTAGGGAAGTGTTCCATACCTTTCTTAAGAGGGAATTGATATTTAATATTTCCCTCTTTCATATCAATAATAGCACCAACAGTTCGAAGAAAGGGTCTTCCCAAAACAATAGGACAAGATGGATTGCATTAAATATCCAAAACAACAAAATCAACGGGGACAAGGTTATTGTTAACTGTAATGTGAACATTGTCAATTCTCCCCAAAGGTTTCTTTATAGAATTATCAGCAAGATTAACATCCAAATAACAATATTTCAATGGTGGCAAGTCAAGCATATCATAAAGTTTCTTAGGCATAACAGAAATACTTGCACCAAGATCACATAAAGCATTGCAATCAAAATCATTGACCTTCATTTTAATGATGGGCTCCCAACCATCTTCTAACTTCCTAGGAATAGAAGCTTTACGTTTTAATTCCTCTTCTCTAGCTTTTATGAGAGCATTTGTAATATGTTTTGTAAAGGCCAAGTTTATAGCACTAGCATTAGGACTTCTAGCAAGTTTTTGCAAGAACTTAATAACTTCAGAGATATGACAATTATAAAAATCAAAACCATTATGATCTAAAGCAATGAGATCATTGTCCCCAATACTCCGAAAAATTACAGCACTTTTATCACAAACAGTTTCAGTAGTTTCAGGCAATTTTGCATGCTTTGTATTAGAAGTAGAAACATTGCCAACACCAATTATTTTACCATTGATAGTAGGAGGTTTAGAAACATGTGAAGCATCAATATTACTAGTGGTAGTAATAGTCCAAACTTTAGCTACATTATTCTCTTTAGCAAGTTTTTCTTCTCTTTCCCACCTAGCATGCAATTCAGCCATCATTCTAATATTGTAATTAATTCGAACTTGGATAGCGTTTGCTGTAGCAAATGACTTAATATCTTTAGTTTCATTAGGCATAACTTTCAGTTTTAAAAGATCAACATCAGCAGCAAGACTATCAACCTTAGAAGCAAGAACATCAATTTTACCAAGCTTTTCCTCAACAGATTTGTTGAAAGCAGTTTGTGTACTAATAAATTCTTTAAGCATGACTTCAAGACCAGAGGGTACACTCCTACTATTGTTGTAAGAATTACCATAAGAATTACCATAACCATTACTATTATTAGAAGGATATGGCCTTGATGACCCACAAGTATAGGGGATCGCAACAGTCTTCGCGGGAAGTAAAACCCAATTTATTGATTCGACACAAGGGGAGACAAATAATACTTGAATGCCTTAACAGCGTAGTTGTCAATTCAGCTGCACCTGGAAACAGACTTGCTCGCAAGAGTTTATCAGTAGTAACAGTTTTATAGCAGTAGCAGTAGTGAAATAACAGCAGCAGAGTAACAGAGACATCAGTAGTGATTTTAGTAAACAACAGGATTAAAATACTGTAGGCACAGGGATGGATGACGGGCGTTGCATGGATGAGAGAAACTCATGTAACAATCAAAGCAGGGCATTTGCAGATAATGATAAAACGGTGTCCAAGTACAAAGCAATCCATAGGCATGTGTTCCATATTTAGTCGTACGTGCTCGCAATGAGAAACTTGCACAACATCTTTTGTCCTACCAGCCGGTGGCAGCCGGGCCTCTAGGGAATCTACTGGAAATTAAGGTACTCCTTTTATAGAGTACCGGAGCAAAGCATTAACACTCCGTGAACACATGTGATCCTCACATCACTGCCATCCCCTCCGGTTGTCCCGATTTCTGTCACTTCGGGGCCTTTGGTTCCGGACAGCAACATGTGTATACAACTTGCAGGTAAGATCATAAAGCAATGAATATAATCATGAATTGATAACATGTTCAGATCTGAGATCATGACACTCGGGCCCTAGTGACAAGCATTAAGCATAACATGTTGCAACAATATCATCAAAGTACCAATTACGGACACTAGGCACTATGCCCTAACAATCTTATGCTATTACATGACCAATCTCATCCAATCCCTACCATCCCCTTCAGCCTATGATACGTCTCCGACGTATCAATAATTTCTTATGTTCCATGCCACATTATTGATGTTATCTACATGTTTTATGCACACTTTATGTCATATTCGTGCATTTTCTGGAACTAACCTATTAACAAGATGCCGAAGTGCCAGTTCCTGTTTTCTGCTGTTTTTGGTTTCAGAAATCCTAGTAACGAAATATTCTCGGAATCGGACGAAATCAACGCCCAAGTTCCTATTTTCACTGGAAGCATCCAGAACACCCGGGAAGGACCAGAGGGGGGCACTGGGCCCACAGACCATAGGCCGGCGTGGCCCAGGCCCTGGCCGCGCCGCCCTATGGTGTCGTCGCCCCTTCGACCCTCCTGCGCCGCCTCTTCGCCTATATAAAGCCCCTGGATCGAAAACCCTGACAAGTTCGACGAAAACCACGGAAACCTTCCAGAGCCGCCACCATCGCGAGGCCAAGATCTGGGGGACAGGAGTCTCTGTTCCGGCACGCTGCCGGAACGGGGAAGTGCCCCCGGAAGGCTTCTCCATCGACACCGCTGCCATCTCCACCGCCATCTTCATCACCGCTGCTGCTCCCATGAGGAGGGAGTAGTTCTCCATCGAGGCTCGGGGCTGTACCGGTAGCTATGTGGTTCATCTCTCTCCTATTTTCTTCAATACAATAATCTCATGAGCTGCCTTACATGATTGAGATTCATATGATGATGCTTGTAATCTAGATGTCATTATGCTAGTCAAGTGAGTTTTACTTATGTGCTCTCCGGAGACTCCTTGTCCCACGTGTGTAAAGGTGACAGTGTGTGCACCGTGTGGGTCTCTTAGGCTATATTTCACAGAATACTTATTCACTGATGAATGGCATAGTGAGGTGCTTATTTATATCTCTTTATGATTGCAATGTGTTTATATCACAATTTATCTATGTGCTACTCTAGCAATGTTATTAAAGTAGTTCTATTCCTCCTGCACGATGTAATGGTGACAGTGTGTGCATCCGTGTTAGTACTTGGTTTATGCTATGATCATGATCTCTTGTAGATTGCGAAGTTAACTATTGCTATGATAGTATTGATGTGATCTATTCCTCCTACATATGCATGAAGGTGACAGTGTGCATGCTATGTTAGTACTTGGTTTAGTCTTTTGATCTATCTTACACTATAAGGTTACTTAAATATGAACATTTAATTGTGGAGCTTGTTAACTCCGGCATTGAGGGTTCGTGTAATCCTACGCAATGTGTTCATCATCCAACAAAAGTGTAGAGTATGCATTTATCTATTCTGTTATGTGATCAATGTTGAGAGTGTCCACTAGTGAAAGTGTAATCCCTAGGCCTTGTTCCTAAATACTGCGTTACTACTGCTTGTTTACTGTTTCACTGTGTTACTACTGCTGCAATACTACCACCATCAACTACACGCCAGCAAGCTATTTTCTGGCACCGTTGCTACTGCTCATACTTATTCATACCACCTGTATTTCACTATCTCTTCGCCGAACTAGTGCACCTATTAGGTGTGTTGGGGACACAAGAGACTTCTTGCTTTGTGGTTGCAGGGTTGCATGAGAGGGATATCTTTGACCTCTTCCTCCCTGAGTTCGATAAACCTTGGGTGATCCACTTAAGGGAAAACTTGCTGCTGTTTTACAAACCTCTGCTCTTGGAGGCCCAACACTGTCTACAGGAAAAGGAGGGGGAAGTAGACATCAAGCTATTTTTCTGGCGCCGTTGCCGGGGAGGAAAGGTAAAAGGTACTCACACTCCGGACCTCGGCTACCAAGCTATTTTCCGCCGTTGTAAGTACTCGAAGCTATTTCCTTTAGATCCTGCAATTGCATCTTTTTGTTTCTTGTTTACACTAGTAAGGCATAATGGAGAACAATGAGCTTTTTACTCTATTTCCTGATTTAAGACATGGATGGTTTGATTCGAAAATTAAAAAACCCATGGAACATATTAATATGAACACTTTGAACACCATTGTTGCGAATGATATGGAAAATTCTAAGCTTGGGGAAACTGGTTTTGATGAGCATGTTCTTTTTAGTCCCCCGGGCAATGAGGAGGAAATTTACTTTGATGATACTTTGCCTCCTATTTATGATGATTATAATGATAGTAGTCTTTTGTTACCACCTGTTATGGAGGATGAATTTGATTATGATTACAATATGCCTCCTATATTTGATGATGAGAATAATAATGATAGCTACTTTGTTGAATTTGCTCCCACTACAACTAATAAAATTGATTATGCCTATGTGGAGAGTAATAATTTTATGCATGAGACTCATGATAAGAATGCTTTATGTGATGGTTATATTGTTGAGTTTGCTCATGTTGCTACTGAAAGTTATTATGAGAGAGGAAAATATGGTTGTAGAAATTTTCATGTTACTAAAACACCTCTCTATGTGCTGAAATTTTTGAAGCTATACTTGTTTTATCTTTCTATGCTTGTTGCATTATGCTTCTTGAACTTGTTTATTTACAAGATTCCTATGCATAGGAAGCATGTTAGACTTAAATGTGTTTTGAATTTGCCTCTTGATGCTCTCTTTTGCTTCAAATACTATTTCTTGCGAGTGCATCATTAAAACTGCTGAGCCCATCTTAACAGCTATAAAGAAAGAACTTCTTGGGAGATAACCCATGTGTTTATTTTGCTACAGTACTTTGTTTTATATTTGTGTCTTGAAAGTTGTTTACTACTGTAGCAACCTCTCCTTATCTTAGTTTTGTGTTTTGTTGTGCCAAGTGAAGACTCTAATCGAAGGTTGATACTAGATTTGGATTTCTGCGCAGAAACAGATTTCTATCTGTAACGAATCTGGGCTGTTTTCTCTGTAGAAAAATCAGACAAATATGCCAATTTACGTGCGTGTTCCTCAAATATGTACGCAACTTTCATTAGTTTTGAGTTTTCTGATCTGAGCAACGGAAGTATTTATTAGAAATTCGTCTTTACGGACTGTTCTGTTTTGACAGATTCTGCCTTTTATTTCGCATTGCTTCTTTCGCTGTGTTGGGTGGATTTCTTTGTTCCATTACCTTCCAGTTGCTTTGATCAATGTCCAGAAGTGTTAAGAATGATTGTGTCACCTCTGAACATGGGAGTTTTTGATTATGTACTAACCCCTCTAATGAAGTTTATGAGAAGTTTGGTGTGAAGGAAGTTTTCAAGGGTCAAGAGAGGAGGATGATATATTATGATCAAGAAGAGTGAAAGCTCTAAGCTTGGGGATGCCCCGGTGGTTCACCCCTGCATATATCAAGAAGACTCAAGCGTCTAAGCTTGGGGATGCCCAAGGCATCCCCTTCTTCATCGACAACATTATCAGGTTCCTTCTCTTGAAACTATATTTTTATTCGGTCACATCTTATGTGCTTTGCTTGGAGCGTCGGTTTGTTTTTGTTTTTTGTTTTGTTTGAATAAAATGGATCCTAGCATTCACTTTATGGGAGAGAGACACGCTCCGCTGTAGCATATGGACAAGTATGTCCTTAGTTTCTACTCATAGTATTCATGGCGAAGTTTCTTCTTCGTTAAATTGTTATATGGTTGGAATTGGAAAATGATACATGTAGTAATTTGCTATAATGTCTTGGGTAATGTGATACTTGGCAATTGTTGTGCTCATGTTTAAGATCTTGCATCATATGCTTTGCACCCATTAATGAAGAAATACATAGAGCATGCTAAAATTTGGTTTGCATATTTGGTCTCTCTAAGGTCTAGATAATTTCTAGTATTGAGTTTGAACAACAAGGAAGACGGTGTAGAGTCTTATAATGTTTACAATATGTCTTTTATGTGAGTTTTGCTGCACCGGTTCATCCTTGTGTTTGTTTCAAATAACCTTGCTAGCCTAAACCTTGTATCGTGAGGGAATACTTCTCATGCATCCAAAATACTTGAGCCAACCACTATGCCATTTGTGTCCACCATACCTACCTACTACATGGTATTTCTCCGCCATTCCAAAGTAAATTGCTTGAGTGCTACCTTTAAACAATTCAAAATTTATCACCTCTGATTTGTGTCAATGTTTTATAGCTCATGAGGAAGTATGTGGTGTTTATCTTTCAATCTTGTTGGGCAACTTTCACCAATGGACTAGTGGCTTCATCCGCTTATCCAATAATTTTGCAAAAAGAGCTGGCAATGGGATTCCCAGTCCCAAATTAATTAACAAAAATAGACACTCCTCCATGGTATGTGATTGTTGGACGGCACCCGAAGGATTCGGTTAGCCATGGCTTGTGTAAGCAAAGGTTGGGAGGAGTGTCATCATAATAAAACTAAAATAAAAAGGCACTCCTTCATGGTATGAGATTGTTGGCAGGCACCCGAGGATTCGGTTAGCCATGGTTTGTGAAAGAAAGGTTGGAAGGAGTGCCACCCAAAAATAAAATAAAATGGGAGCCGCTCTTTGAAGGTTTGTCTGGCAAGGGGGTTAGAGTACCCGCTACCATTCGTTGACAACAACATACACCTCTCAAAACTTTATTTTTATGCTCTCTTTATGTTTTCAAAATCAAAGCTCTAGCACAAATATAGCAATCGATGCTTTTCCTCTATGGAGGACCATTCTTTTACTTTCAATGTTGAGTCAGTTCACCTATTTCTCTCCACCTCAAGAAGCAAACACTTGTGTGAATTGTGCATTGATTCCTACATATTTGCTTATTGCACTTATTATATTACTCTATGTTGACAATATCCATGAGATATACATGTTATGAGTTGAAAGCAACCGCTGAAACTTAATCTTCCTTTGTGTTGCTTCAATGCTTTTACTATGAATTATTGCTTTATGAGTTAACTCTTATGGAAGACTTATTGATGCTTATCTTGAAGTGCTATTCATGAAAAGTCTTTGCTATATGATTCACTTGTTTACTCATGTCATATACATTGTTTTGATCGCTGCATTCACTACATATGCTTTACAAATAGTATGATCAAGGTTATGATGGCATGTCACTCCAGAAATTATCTGTGTTATCGTTTTACCTGCTCGGGACGAGCAGAACTAAGCTTGGGGATGCTGATACGTCTCCGACGTATCGATAATTTCTTATGTTCCATGCCACATTATTGATGTTATCTACATGTTTTATGCACACTTTATGTCATATTCGTGCATTTTCTCGGAACTAACCTATTAACAAGATGCCGAAGTGCCGTTCTGTTTTCTCGCTGTTTTTGGTTTCAGAAATCCTAGTAACGAAATATTCTCGGAATCGGACGAAATCAACGCCCAAGTTCCTATTTTCACCGGAAGCATCCAGAACACCCGGGAAGGACCAGAGGGGGGGCACTGGGCCCCCAGACCATAGGCCGGCGCGGCCCAGGCCCTGGCCGCGCCGCCCTATGGTGTCGTCGCCCCTTCGACCCTCCTGCGCCGCCTCTTCGCCTATATAAAGCCCCTGGATCGAAAACCCTGACAAGTTCGACGAAAACCACAGAAACCTTCCAGACCCGCCGCCATCGCGAGGCCAAGATCTGGGGGACAGGAGTCTCTGTTCCGGCACGCTGCCGAAACGGGGAAGTGCCCCCGGAAGGCTTCTCCATCGACACCGCTGCCATCTCCACCGCCATCTTCATCACCGCTGCTGCTCCCATGAGGAGGGAGTAGTTCTCCATCGAGGCTCGGGGCTGTACCGGTAGCTATGTGGTTCATCTCTCTCCTATGTGCTTCAATACAATAATCTCATGAGCTGCCTTACATGATTGAGATTCATATGATGATGCTTGTAATCTAGATGTCATTATGCTAGTCAAGTGAGTTTTACTTATGTGATCTCCGGAGACTCCTTGTCCCACGTGTGTAAAGGTGACAGTGTGTGCACCGTGTGGGTCTCTTAGGCTATATTTCACAGAATACTTATTCACTGATGAATGGCATAGTGAGGTGCTTATTTATATCTCTTTATGATTGCAATGTGTTTATATCACAATTTATCTATGTGCTACTCTGATACGTCTCCGACGTATCGATAATTTCTTATGTTCCATGCCACATTATTGATGTTATCTACATGTTTTATGCACACTTTATGTCATATTCGTGCATTTTCTGGAACTAACCTATTAACAAGATGCCGAAGTGCCAGTTCCTGTTTTCTGCTGTTTTTGGTTTCAGAAATCCTAGTAACGAAATATTCTCGGAATCGGACGAAATCAACGCCCAAGTTCCTATTTTCACCGGAAGCATCCAGAACACCCGGGAAGGACCAGAGGGGGGGCACTGGGCCCCCAGACCATAGGCTGGCGCGGCCCAGGCCCTGGCCGCGCCGCCCTATGGTGTCGTCGCCCCTTCAGCCCTCCTGCGCCGCCTCTTTGCCTATATAATGCCCCTGGATCGAAAACCCTGATACGTTCGACGAAAACCACAGAAACCTTCCAGAGCCGCCTCCATCGCGAGGCCAAGATCTGGGGGACAGGAGTCTCTGTTCCGGCACGCTGCCGGAGCGGGGAAGTGCCCCCGGAAGGCTTCTCCATCGACACCGCTGCCATCTCCACCGCCATCTTCATCACCGCTGCTGCTCCCATGAGGAGGGAGTAGTTCTCCATCGAGGCTCGGGGTTGTACCGGTAGCTATGTGGTTCATCTCTCCCATGTACCTCAATACAATAATCTCATGAGCTGCTTTACATGATTGAGATTCATATGAGTTTGTATCACAATTCATCTATGTGCTACTCTAGCAATGTTATTAAAGTAGTTCTATTTCTCCTGCACGTGTGTAAAGGTGACAGTGTGTGCACCGTGTTAGTACTTGGTTTATGCTATGATCATGATCTCTTGTAGATTGCGAAGTTAACTATTGCTATGATAATATTGATGTGATCTATTCCTCCTACATATGCATGAAGGTGACAGTGTGCATGCTATGTTAGTACTTGGTTTAGTCTATTGATCTATCTTACACTATAAGGTTACTTAAACATGAGCATTATTGTGGAGCTTGTTAACTCCGGCATTGAGGGTTCGTGTAATCCTACGCAATGTGTTCATCATCCAACAAAAGTGTAGAGTATGCATTTATCTATTCTGTTATGTGATCAATGTTGAGAGTGTCCACTAGTGAAAGTGTAATCCCTAGGCCTTGTTACTAATACTGTTGCGTTACTACTGCTTGTTTACTGTTTCACTGTGTTACTACTGCTGCAATACTACCACCATCAACTACACGCCAGCAAGCTATTTTCTGGCACCGTTGCTACTGCTCATACTTATTCATACCACCTGTATTTCACTATCTCTTCGCCGAACTAGTGCACCTATTAGGTGTGTTGGGGACACAAGAGACTTCTTGCTTTGTGGTTGCAGGGTTGCATGAGAGGGATATCTTTGACCTCTTCCTCCCTGAGTTCGATAAACCTTGGGTGATCCACTTAAGGGAAAACTTGCTGCTGTCCTACAAACCTCTGCTCTTGGAGGCCCAACTCTGTCTACAGGAAAGGAGGGGGAACGTAGACATCAAGCTATTTTCTGGCGCCGTTGCCGGGGAGGAAAGGTAAAAGGTACTTACACTCCGGATCTCGGCTACTAAGCTATTTCCCGGCGCTGTAAGTACTCGAAGCTATTTCCTTTAGATCCTGCAATTGCATCTTTTTGTTTCTTGTTTACACTAGTTTGGCATAATGGACAAGAATGATCTTCTAATTCTATTTCCTGATTTAAAACATGGATTGTTTGATGCGAAAATTAAAAAACCTATGGAATCTTATTTGCATGCTGGTAGTAATATTAGTATGAACGCTTTGAACACCATTGTTGCTAATGATATGGAAAATTCTAAGCTTGGGGAAGCTGGCTTTGATGAGCATGATATTTTTAGTCCCCCAAGCATTGAGGAGAAAATTTTCTTTGATGATACTTTGCCTCCTATTTATGATGATTATAATGATAGTAGTATTTTGGTACCACCTGTTATGGAGGATAAATTTGATTATGATTACAATATGCCTCCTATATTTGATGATGAGAATAATAATGATAGCTACTTTGTTGAATTTGCTCCCACTACAACTAATAAAATTGATTATGATTATGTGGAGAGTAATAATTTTGTGCATGAGACTCATGATAAGAATGCTTTATGTGATAGTTATATTGTTGAGTTTGCTCATGATGCTACTGAAAGTTATTATGAGAGAGGAAAATATGGTTGCAAAAATTTTCATGTTACTAAAACACCTCTCTATGTGCTGAAATTTTTGAAGCTACACTTGTTTTATCTTCTTATGCTTATTACTTTGCTCTTCATGAACTTGTTTATTTACAAGATTCCTATGCATAGGAAGCATGTTAGACTTAAATGTGTTTTGAATTTGCCTCTTGATGCTCTCTTTTGCTTCAAATACAATTTCTTGCGAGTGCATCATTAAAACTGCTGAGCCCATCTTAATGGATATAAAGAAAGAACTTCTTGGGAGATAACCCATGTGTTATTTTGCTACAGTACTTTGTTTTATATTTGTGTCTTGGAAGTTGTTTACTACTGTAGCAACCTCTCCTTATCTTAGTTTTATGTTTTGTTGTGCCAAGTGAAGCCTCTAATCGAAGGTTGATACTAGATTTGGATTTCTGCGCAGAAACAGATTTCTATCTGTCACGAATCTGGGCTGTTTTCTCTGTAGAAAAATCAGAAAAATATGCCAATTTACGTGCGTGTTCCTCAGATATGTACGCAACTTTCATTAGTTTTGAGTTTTCTGATCTGAGCAACAGAAGTATTTATTAGAAATTCGTCTTTACGGACTGTTCTGTTTTGACAGATTCTGCCTTTTATTTCGCATTGCTTCTTTCGCTGTGTTGGGTGGATTTCTTTGTTCCATTACCTTCCAGTAGCTTTGAGCAATGTCCAGAAGTGTTAAGAATGATTGTGTCACCTCTGAACATGTGAGTTTTTGATTATGTACTAACCCCTCTAATGAAGTTTATGAGAAGTTTGGTGTGAAGGAAGTTTTCAAGGGTTAAGAGAGGAGGATGATATACTATGATCAAGAAGAGTGAAAGCTCTAAGCTTGGGGATGCTCCGGTGGTTCACCCCTGCATATATCAAGAAGACTCAAGCGTCTAAGCTTGGGGATGCCCAAGGCATCCCCTTCTTCATCGACAAATTATCAGGTTCCTTCTCTTGAAACTATATTTTTATTCGGTCACATCTTATGTGCTTTGCTTGGAGCGTCGGTTTGTTTTTGCTTTTTGTTTTGTTTGAATAAAATGGATCCTAGCATTCACTTTATGGGAGAGAGACACGCTCCGCTATAGCATATGGACAAGTATGTCCTTAGTTTCTACTCATAGTATTCATGGCGAAGTTTCTTCTTCGTTAAATTGTTATATGGTTGGAATTGGAAAATGATACATGTAGTAATTTGCTATAATGTCTTGGGTAATGTGATACTTGGCAATTGTTGTGCTCATGTTTAAGCTCTTGCATCATATGCTTTGCACCCATTAATGAAGAAATACATGGAGCATGCTAAAATTTGGTTTGCATATTTGGTTTCTCTAAGGTCTAGATAATTTCTAGTATTGAGTTTGAACAACAAGGAAGACGGTGTAGAGTCTTATAATGTTTTCAATATGTCTTTTATGTGAGTTTTGCTGCACCGCTTCATCCTTGTGTTTGTTTCAAACAACCTTGCTAGCCTAAACCTTGTATCGAGAGGGAATACTTCTCATGCATCCAAATCCTTGAGCCAAACAACACTATGCCATTTGTGTCCACCATACCTACCTACTACATGGTATTTCCTGCCATTCCAAAGTAAATTGCTTGAGTGCTACCTTTAAACAATTCAAAAATTATTACCTCTGATTTGTGTCAATGTTTTATAGCTCATGAGGAAGTATGTGGTGTTTATCTTTCAATCTTGTTGGGCAACTTTCACCAATGGACTAGTGGCTTCATCCGCTTATCCAATAATTTTGCAAAAAGAGCTGGCAATGGGATTCCCAGTCCCAAATTAATCAACAAAAATAGACACTCCTCCATGGTATGTGATTGTTGGACGGCACCCGAAGGATTCGGTTAGCCATGGCTTGTGTAAGCAAAGGTTGGGAGGAGTGTCATCATAATAAAACTAAAATAAAAAGGCACTCCTTCATGGTATGAGATTGTTGGCAGGCACCCGAGGATTCGGTTAGCCATGGTTTGTGAAAGAAAGGTTGGAAGGAGTGCCACCCAAAAATAAAATAAAATGGGAGCCGCTCTTTGAAGGTTTGCCTGGCAAGGGGGTTAGAGTACCCGCTACCATTCGTTGACAACAACATACACCTCTCAAAACTTTATTTTTATGCTCTCTTTATGTTTTCAAAATCAAAGCTCTAGCATAAATATAGCAATCGATGCTTTTCCTCTATGGAGGACCATTCTTTTACTTTATTGTTGAGTCAGTTCACCTATTTCTCTCCATCTCAAGAAGCAAACACTTGTGTGAACTGTGCATTGATTCCTACATATTTGCATATTGCATTTGTTATATTGCTTTGCATTGACAATATACATGAGATATACATGTTATAAGTTGAAAGCAACCGCTGAAACTTAATCTTCCTTTGTGTTGCTTCAATACCTTTACTTTTGAATTATTGCTTTATGAGTTAACTCTTATGCAAGACTTATTGATGCTTGTCTTGAAGTGCTATTCATG
This sequence comes from Lolium perenne, assembly GCF_019359855.2. Lineage (NCBI taxonomy): Eukaryota > Viridiplantae > Streptophyta > Magnoliopsida > Poales > Poaceae > Lolium > Lolium perenne. The sequence continues at coordinate 119,987,111 of NC_067250.2, read as the reverse complement.
AAAAGTCTTTGCTATATGATTCACTTGTTTACTCATGTCATATACATTGTTTTGATCGCTGCATTCACTACATATGCTTTACAAATAGTATGATCAAGTTTATGATGGCATGTCACTCCAGAAATTATCTTTGTTATCGTTTTACCTGCTCGGGACGAGCAGAACTAAGCTTGGGGATGCTGATACGTCTCCGACGTATCGATAATTTCTTATGTTCCATGCCACATTATTGATGTTATCTACATGTTTTATGCACACTTTATGTCATATTCGTGCATTTTCTGGAACTAACCTGTTAACAAGATGCCGAAGTGCCAGTTCCTGTTTTCTGCTGTTTTTGGTTTCAGAAATCCTAGTAACGAAATATTCTCGGAATCGGACGAAATCAACGCCCAAGTTCCTATTTTCACCGGAAGCATCCAAAACACCCGGGAAGGACCAGAGGGGGGGGGCACTGGGACCCCAGACCATAGGCCGGCGCGGCCCAGGCCCTGGCCGCGCCGCCCTATGGTGTCGTCGCCCCTTCAGCCCTCCTGCGCCGCCTCTTCGCCTATATAATGCCCCTGGATCGAAAACCCTGATACGTTCGACGAAAACCACAGAAACCTTCCAGAGCCGCCGCCATCGCGAGGCCAAGATCTGGGGGACAGGAGTCTCTATTCCGGCACGCTGCCGGAGCTGGGAAGTGCCCCCGGAAGGCTTCTCCATCGACACCGCTGCCATCTCCACCGCCATCTTCATCACCGCTGCTGCTCCCATGAGGAGGGAGTAGTTCTCCATCGAGGCTCGGGGCTGTACCGGTAGCTATGTGGTTCATCTCTCCCATGTACCTCAATACAATAATCTCATGAGCTGCTTTACATGATTGAGATTCATATGAGTTTGTATCACAATTCATCTATGTGCTACTCTAGCAATGTTATTAAAGTAGTTCTATTCCTCCTGCACGTGTGTAAAGGTGACAGTGTGTGCACCGTGTTAGTACTTGGTTTATGCTATGATCATGATCTCTTGTAGATTGCGAAGTTAACTATTGCTATGATAATATTGATGTGATCTATTCCTCCTACATATGCATGAAGGTGACAGTGTGCATGCTATGTTAGTACTTGGTTTAGTCTATTGATCTATCTTACACTATAAGGTTACTTAAACATGAGCATTATTGTGGAGCTTGTTAACTCCGGCATTGAGGGTTCGTGTAATCCTACGCAATGTGTTCATCATCCAACAAAAGTGTAGAGTATGCATTTATCTATTCTGTTATGTGATAAATGTTGAGAGTGTCCACTAGTGAAAGTGTAATCCCTAGGCCTTGTTCCTAATACTGCTGCGTTACTACTGCTTGTTTACTGTTTCACTGTGTTACTACTGCTGCAATACTACCACCATCAACTACACACCAGCAAGCTATTTTCTGGCACCGTTGCTACTGCTCATACTTATTCATACCACCTGTATTTCACTATCTCTTCGCCGAACTAGTGCACCTATTAGGTGTGTTGGGGACACAAGAGACTTCTTGCTTTGTGGTTGCAGGGTTGCATGAGAGGGATATCTTTGACCTCTTCCTCCCTGAGTTCGATAAACCTTGGGTGATCCACTTAAGGGAAAACTTGCTGCTCTGTCCTACAAACCTCTGCTCTTGGAGGCCCAACACTGTCTACAGGAAAGGAGGGGGAACGTAGACATCATACTCTAGCAATGTTATTAAAGTAGTTCTATTCCTCCTGCACGATGTAATGGTGACAGTGTGTGCATCCGTGTTAGTACTTGGTTTATGCTATGATCATGATCTCTTGTAGATTGCGAAGTTAACTATTGCTATGATAGTATTGATGTGATCTATTCCTCCTACATATGCATGAAGGTGACAGTGTGCATGCTATGTTAGTACTTGGTTTAGTCTTTTGATCTATCTTACACTATAAGGTTACTTAAATATGAACATTTAATTGTGGAGCTTGTTAACTCCGGCATTGAGGGTTCGTGTAATCCTACGCAATGTGTTCATCATCCAACAAAAGTGTAGAGTATGCATTTATCTATTCTGTTATGTGATCAATGTTGAGAGTGTCCACTAGTGAAAGTGTAATCCCTAGGCCTTGTTCCTAAATACTGCGTTACTACTGCTTGTTTACTGTTTTACTGTGTTACTACTGCTGCAATACTACCACCATCAACTACACGCCAGCAAGCTATTTTCTGGCACCATTGCTACTGCTCATACTTATTCATACCACCTGTATTTCACTATCTTTTCGCCGAACTAGTGCACCTATTAGGTGTGTTGGGGACACAAGAGACTTCTTGCTTTGTGGTTGCAGGGTTGCATGAGAGGGATATCTTTGACCTCTTCCTCCCTGAGTTCGATAAACCTTGGGTGATCCACTTAAGGGAAAACTTGCTGCTGTTCTACAAACCTCTGCTCTTGGAGGCCCAACACTGTCTACAGGAAAAGGAGGGGGAAGTAGACATCAAGCTATTTTTCTGGCGCCGTTGCCGGGGAGGAAAGGTAAAAGGTACTCACACTCCGGACCTCGGCTACCAAGCTATTTTCCGCCGTTGTAAGTACTCGAAGCTATTTCCTTTAGATCCTGCAATTGCATCTTTTTGTTTCTTGTTTACACTAGTAAGGCATAATGGACAACAATGAGCTTTTTACTCTATTTCCTGATTTAAGACATGGATGGTTTGATCCGAAAATTAAAAAACCCATGGAACATATTAATATGAACACTTTGAACACCATTGTTGCGAATGATATGGAAAATTCTAAGCTTGGGGAAGCTGGTTTTGATGAGCATGATCTTTTTAGTCCCCCGGGCAATGAGGAGGAAATTTACTTTGATGATACATTGCCTCCTATTTATGATGATTATAATGATAGTAGTCTTTTGTTACCACCTGTTATGGAGGATGAATTTGATTATGATTACAATATGCCTCCTATATTTGATGATGAGAATAATAATGATAGCTACTTTGTTGAATTTGCTCCCACTACAACTAATAAAATTGATTATGCCTATGTGGAGAGTAATGATTTTATGCATGAGACTCATGATAAGAATGCTTTATGTGATGGTTATATTGTTGAGTTTGCTCATGTTGCTACTGAAAGTTATTATGAGAGAGGAAAATATGGTTGTAGAAATTTTCATGTTACTAAAACACCTCTCTATGTGCTGAAATTTTTGAAGCTATACTTGTTTTATCTTTCTATGCTTGTTGCATTATGCTTCTTGAACTTGTTTATTTACAAGATTCCTATGCATAGGAAGCATGTTAGACTTAAATGTGTTTTGAATTTGCCTCTTGATGCTCTCTTTTGCTTCAAATACTATTTCTTGCGAGTGCATCATTAAAACTGCTGAGCCCATCTTAACGGCTATAAAGAAAGAACTTCTTGGGAGATAACCCATGTGTTTATTTTGCTACAGTACTTTGTTTTATATTTGTGTCTTGGAAGTTGTTTACTACTGTAGCAACCTCTCCTTATCTTAGTTTTGTGTTTTGTTGTGCCAAGTGAAGCCTCTAATCGAAGGTTGATAATAGATTTGGATTTCTGCGCAGAAACAGATTTCTATCTGTCACGAATCTGGGCTGTTTTCTCTGTAGAAAAATCAGAAAAATATGCCAATTTACGTGCGTGTTCCTCAGATATGTACGCAACTTTCATTAGTTTTGAGTTTTCTGATCTGAGCAACGGAAGTATTTATTAGAAATTCGTCTTTACGGACTGTTCTGTTTTGACAGATTCTGCCTTTTATTTCGCATTGCTTCTTTCGCTGTGTTGGGTGGATTTCTTTGTTCCATTACCTTCCAGTAGCTTTGAGCAATGTCCAGAAGTGTTAAGAATGATTGTGTCACCTCTGAACATGGGAGTTTTTGATTATGTACTAACCCCTCTAATGAAGTTTATGAGAAGTTTGGTGTGAAGGAAGTTTTCAAGGGTCAAGAGAGGAGGATGATATACTATGATCAAGAAGAGTGAAAGCTCTAAGCTTGGGGATGCCCCGGTGGTTCACCCCTGCATATATCAAGAAGACTCAAGCGTCTAAGCTTGGGGATGCCCAAGGCATCCCCTTCTTCATCGACAACATTATCAGGTTCCTTCTCTTGAAACTATATTTTTATTCGGTCACATCTTATGTGCTTTGCTTGGAGCGTCGGTTTGTTTTTGTTTTTTGTTTTGTTTGAATAAAATGGATCCTAGCATTCACTTTATGGGAGAGAGACACGCTCCGCTATAGCATATGGACAAGTATGTCCTTAGTTTCTACTCATAGTATTCATGGCGAAGTTTCTTCTTCGTTAAATTGTTATATGGTTGGAATTGGAAAATGATACATGTAGTAATTTGCTATAATGTCTTGGGTAATGTGATACTTGGCAATTGTTGTGCTCATGTTTAAGCTCTTGCATCATATGCTTTGCACCCATTAATGAAGAAATACATAGAGCATGCTAAAATTTGGTTTGCATATTTGGTCTCTCTAAGGTCTAGATAATTTCTAGTATTGAGTTTGAACAACAAGGAAGACGGTGTAGAGTCTTATAATGTTTACAATATGTCTTTTATGTGAGTTTTGCCGCACCGGTTCATCCTTGTGTTTGTTTCAAATAACCTTGCTAGCCTAAACCTTGTATCGAGAGGGAATACTTCTCATGCATCCAAAATACTTGAGCCAACCACTATGCCATTTGTGTCCACCATACCTACCTACTACATGGTATTTCTCCGCCATTCCAAAGTAAATTGCTTGAGTGCTACCTTTAAACAATTCAAAATTTATCACCTCTGATTTGTGTCAATGTTTTATAGCTCATGAGGAAGTATGTGGTGTTTATCTTTCAATCTTGTTGGACAACTTTCACCAATGGACTAGTGGCTTCATCCGCTTATCCAATAATTTTGCAAAAAGAGCTGGCAATGGGATTCCCAGTCCCAAATTAATTAACAAAAATAGACACTCCTCCATGGTATGTGATTGTTGGACGGCACCCGAAGGATTCGGTTAGCCATGGCTTGTGTAAGCAAAGGTTGGGAGGAGTGTCATCATAATAAAACTAAAATAAAAAGGCACTCCTTCATGGTATGAGATTGTTGGCAGGCACCCGAGGATTCGGTTAGCCATGGTTTGTGAAAGAAAGGTTGGAAGGAGTGCCACCCAAAAATAAAATAAAATGGGAGCCGCTCTTTGAAGGTTTGTCTGGCAAGGGGGTTAGAGTACCCGCTACCATTCGTTGACAACAACATACACCTCTCAAAACTTTATTTTTATGCTCTCTTTATGTTTTCAAAATCAAAGCTCTAGCACAAATATAGCAATCGATGCTTTTCCTCTATGGAGGACCATTCTTTTACTTTCAATGTTGAGTCAGTTCACCTATTTCTCTCCACCTCAAGAAGCAAACACTTGTGTGAACTGTGCATTGATTCCTACATATTTGCTTATTGCACTTATTATATTACTCTATGTTGACAATATCCATGAGATATACATGTTATGAGTTGAAAGCAACCGCTGAAACTTAATCTTCCTTTGTGTTGCTTCAATGCTTTTACTATGAATTATTGCTTTATGAGTTAACTCTTATGCAAGACTTATTGATGCTTATCTTGAAGTGATATTCATGAAAAGTCTTTGCTATATGATTCACTTGTTTACTCATGTCATATACATTGTTTTGATCGCTGCATTCACTACATATGCTTTACAAATAGTATGATCAAGGTTATGATGGCATGTCACTCCAGAAATTATCTGTGTTATCGTTTTACCTGCTCGGGACGAGCAGAACTAAGCTTGGGGATGCTGATACGTCTCCGACGTATCGATAATTTCTTATGTTCCATGCCACATTATTGATGTTATCTACATGTTTTATGCACACTTTATGTCATATTCGTGCATTTTCTGGAACTAACCTATTAACAAGATGCCGAAGTGCCAGTTCCTGTTTGATGCTGTTTTTGGTTTCAGAAATCCTAGTAACGAAATATTCTTGGAATCGGATGAAATCAACGCCCAAGTTCCTATTTTCACCGGAAGCATCCAGAACACCCGGGAAGGACCAGAGGGGGGGGCACTGGGCCCCCAGACCATAGGCCGGCGCGGCCCAGGCCCTGGCCGCGCCGCCCTATGGTGTCATCGCCCCTTCGACCCTCCTGCGCCACCTCTTCGCCTATATAAAGCCCCTGGATCGAAAACCCTGACAAGTTCGACGAAAACCACAGAAACCTTCCAGAGCCGCCGCCATCGCGAGGCCAAGATCTGGGGGACAGGAGTCTCTGTTCCGGCACGCTACCGGAACAGGGAAGTGCCCCCGGAAGGCTTCTCCATCGACACCGCTGCCATCTCCACCGCCATCTTCATCACCGCTGCTGCTCCCATGAGGAGGGAGTAGTTCTCCATCGAGGCTCGGGGCTGTACCGGTAGCTATGTGGTTCATCTCTCTCCTATGTGCTTCAATACAATAATCTCATGAGCTGCCTTACATGATTGAGATTCATATGATGATGCTTGTAATCTAGATGTCATTATGCTAGTCAAGTGAGTTTTACTTATGTGATCTCCGGAGACTCCTTGTCCCACGTGTGTAAAGGTGATAGTGTGTGCACCGTGTGGGTCTCTTAGGCTATATTTCACAGAATACTTATTCACCGATGAATGGCATAGTGAGGTGCTTATTTATATCTCTTTATGATTGCAATGTGTTTATATCACAATTTATCTATGTGCTACTCTAGCAATGTTATTAAAGTAGTTCTATTCCTCCTGCACGATGTAATGGTGACAGTGTGTGCATCCGTGTTAGTACTTGGTTTATGCTATGATCATGATCTCTTGTAGATTGCGAAGTTAACTATTGCCATGATAGTATTGATGTGATCTATTCCTCCTACATATGCATGAAGGTGACAGTGTGCATGCTATGTTAGTACTTGGTTTAGTCTTTTGATCTATCTTACACTATAAGGTTACTTAAATATGAACATTTAATTGTGGAGCTTGTTAACTCCGGCATTGAGGGTTCATGTAATCCTACGCAATGTGTTCATCATCCAACAAAAGTGTAGAGTATGCATTTATCTATTCTGTTATGTGATCAATGTTGAGAGTGTCCACTAGTGAAAGTGTAATCCCTAGGCCTTGTTCCTAAATACTGCGTTACTACTGCTTGTTTACTGTTTTACTGTGTTACTACTGCTGCAATACTACCACCATCAACTACACGCCAGCAAGCTATTTTCTGGCACCGTTGCTACTGCTCATACTTATTCATACCACCTGTATTTCACTATCTCTTCGCCAAACTAGTGCACCTATTAGGTGTGTTGGGGACACAAGAGACTTCTTGCTTTGTGGTTGCAGGGTTGCATGAGAGGGATATCTTTGACCTCTTCCTCCCTGAGTTCGATAAACCTTGGGTGATCCACTTAAGGGAAAACTTGCTGCTGTTCTACAAACCTCTGCTCTTGGAGGCCCAACACTATCTAGAGGAAAAGGAGGGGGAAGTAGACATCAAGCTATTTTTCTGGCGCCGTTGCCGGGGAGGAAAGGTAAAAGGTACTCACACTCCGGACCTCGGCTACCAAGCTATTTTCCGCCGTTGTAAGTACTCGAAGCTATTTCCTTTAGATCCTGCAATTGCATCTTTTTGTTTCTTGTTTACACTAGTAAGGCATAATGGACAACAATGAGCTTTTTACTCTATTTCCTGATTTAAGACATGGATGGTTTGATCCGAAAATTAAAAAACCCATGGAACATATTAATATGAACACTTTGAACACCATTGTTGCGAATGATATGGAAAATTCTAAGCTTGGGGAAGCTGGTTTTGATGAGCATGATCTTTTTAGTCCCCCGGGCAATGAGGAGGAAATTTACTTTGATGATACTTTGCCTCCTATTTATGATGATTATAATGATAGTAGTCTTTTGTTACCACCTGTTATGGAGGATGAATTTGATTATGATTACAATATGCCTCCTATATTTGATGATGAGAATAATAATGATAGCTACTTTGTTGAATTTGCTCCCACTACAACTAATAAAATTGATTATGCCTATGTGGAGAGTAATAATTTTATGCATGAGACTCATGATAAGAATGCTTTATGTGATGGTTATATTGTTGAGTTTGCTCATGTTGCTACTGAAAGTTATTATGAGAGAGGAAAATATGGTTGTAGAAATTTTCATGTTACTAAAACACCTCTCTATGTGCTGAAATTTTTGAAGCTATACTTGTTTTATCTTTCTATGCTTGTTGCATTATGCTTCTTGAACTTGTTTATTTACAAGATTCCTATGCATAGGAAGCATGTTAGACTTAAATGTGTTTTGAATTTGCCTCTTGATGCTCTCTTTTGCTTCAAATACTATTTCTTGCGAGTGCATCATTAAAACTGCTGAGCCCATCTTAACGGCTATAAAGAAAGAACTTCTTGGGAGATAACCCATGTGTTTATTTTGCTACAGTACTTTGTTTTATATTTTTGTCTTGGAAGTTGTTTACTACTGTAGCAACCTCTCCTTATCTTAGTTTTGTGTTTTGTTGTGCCAAGTGAAGCCTCTAATCGAAGGTTGATACTAGATTTGGATTTCTGCGCAGAAACAGATTTCTATCTATCACGAATCTGGGCTGTTTTCTCTGTAGAAAAATCAGAAAAATATGCCAATTTACGTGCGTGTTCCTCAGATATGTATGCAACTTTCATTAGTTTTGAGTTTTCTGATTTGAGCAACGGAAGTATTTATTAGAAATTCGTCTTTACGGACTGTTCTGTTTTGACAGATTCTGCCTTTTATTTCGCATTGCTTCTTTCGCTGTGTTGGGTGGATTTCTTTGTTCCATTACCTTCCAGTAGCTTTGAGCAATGTCCAGAAGTGTTAAGAATGATTGTGTCACCTCTGAACATGGGAGTTTTTGATTATGTACTAACCCCTCTAATGAAGTTTATGAGAAGTTTGGTGTGAAGGAAGTTTTCAAGGGTCAAGAGAGGAGGATGATATACTATGATCAAGAAGAGTGAAAGCTCTAAGCTTGGGGATGCCCCGGTGGTTCACCCCTGCATATATCAAGAAGACTCAAGCGTCTAAGCTTGGGGATGCCCAAGGCATCCCCTTCTTCATCGACAACATTATCAGGTTCCTTCTCTTGAAACTATATTTTTATTCGGTCACATCTTATGTGCTTTGCTTGGAGCGTCGGTTTGTTTTTGTTTTTTGTTTTGTTTGAATAAAATGGATCCTAGCATTCACTTTATGGGAGAGAGACACGCTCCGCTGTAGCATATGGACAAGTATGTCCTTAGTTTCTACCCATAGTATTCATGGCGAAGTTTCTTCTTCGTTAAATTGTTATATGGTTGGAATTGGAAAATGATACATGTAGTAATTTGCTATAATGTCTTGGGTAATGTGATACTTGGCAATTGTTGTGCTCATGTTTAAGCTCTTGCATCATATGCTTTGCACCCATTAATGAAGAAATACATAGAGCATGCTAAATTTTGGTTTGCATATTTGGTCTCTCTAAGGTCTAGATAATTTCTAGTATTGAGTTTGAACAACAAGGAAGACGGTGTAGAGTCTTATAATGTTTACAATATGTCTTTTATGTGAGTTTTGCTGCACCGGTTCATCCTTGTGTTTGTTTCAAATAACCTTGCTAGCCTAAACCTTGTATCGAGAGGGAATACTTCTCATGCATCCAAAATACTTGAGCCAACCACTATGCCATTTGTGTCCACCATACCTACCTACTACATGGTATTTCTCCGCCATTCCAAAGTAAATTGCTTGAGTGCTACCTTTAAACAATTCAAAATTTATCACCTCTGATTTGTGTCAATGTTTTATAGCTCATGAGGAAGTATGTGGTGTTTATCTTTCAATCTTGTTGGGCAACTTTCACCAATGGACTAGTGGCTTCATCCGCTTATCCAATAATTTTGCAAAAAGAGCTGCAAATGGGATTCCCAGTCCCAAATTAATTAACAAAAATAGACACTCCTCCATGGTATGTGATTGTTGGACGGCACCCGAAGGATTCGGTTAGCCATGGCTTGTGTAAGCAAAGGTTGGGAGGAGTGTCATCATAATAAAACTAAAATAAAAAGGCACTCCTTCATGGTATGAGATTGTTGGCAGGCACCCGAGGATTCGGTTAGCCATGGTTTGTGAAAGAAAGGTTGGAAGGAGTGCCACCCAAAAATAAAATAAAATGGGAGCCGCTCTTTGAAGGTTTGTCTGGCAAGGGGGTTAGAGTACCCGCTACCATTCGTTGACAACAACATACACCTCTCAAAACTTTATTTTTATGCTCTCTTTATGTTTTCAAAATCAAAGCTCTAGCACAAATATAGCAATCGATGCTTTTCCTCTATGGAGGACCATTCTTTTACTTTCAATGTTGAGTCAGTTCACCTATTTCTCTCCACCTCAAGAAGCAAACACTTGTGTGAACTGTGCATTGATTCCTACATATTTGCTTATTGCACTTATTATATTACTCTATGTTGACAATATCCATGAGATATACATGTTATGAGTTGAAAGCAACCGCTGAAACTTAATCTTCCTTTGTGTTGCTTCAATGCTTTTACTATGAATTATTGCTTTATGAGTTAACTCTTATGCAAGACTTATTGATGCTTATCTTGAAGTGCTATTCATGAAAAGTCTTTGCTATATGATTCACTTGTTTACTCATGTCATATACATTGTTTTGATCGCTGCATTCACTACATATGCTTTACAAATAGTATGATCAAGGTTATGATGGCATGTCACTCCAGAAATTATCTGTGTTATCGTTTTACCTGCTCGGGACGAGCAGAACTAAGCTTGGGGATGCTGATACGTCTCCGACGTATCGATAATTTCTTATGTTCCATGCCACATTATTGATGTTATCTACATGTTTTATGCACACTTTATGTCATATTCGTGCATTTTCTGGAACTAACCTATTAACAAGATGCCGAAGTGCCAGTTCCTGTTTTCTGCTGTTTTTGGTTTCAGAAATCCTAGTAACGAAATATTCTCGGAATCGGACGAAATCAACGCCCAAGTTCCTATTTTCACCGGAAGCATCCAGAACACCCGGGAAGGACCAGAGGGGGGGCACTGGGCCCCCAGACCATAGGCCGGCGCGGCCCAGGCCCTGGCCGCGCCGCCCTATGGTGTCGTCGCCCCTTCGACCCTCCTGCGCCGCCTCTTCGCCTATATAAAGCCCCTGGATCGAAAACCCTGACAAGTTCGACGAAAACCACAGAAACCTTCCAGAGCCGCCGCTATCGCGAGGCCAAGATCTGGGGGACAGGAGTCTCTGTTCCGGCACGCTGCCGGAACGGGGAAGTGCCCCCGGAAGGCTTCTCTATCGACACCGCTGCCATCTCCACCGCCATCTTCATCACCGCTGCTGCTCCCATGAGGAGGGAGTAGTTCTCCATCGAGGCTCGGGGCTGTACCGGTAGCTATGTGGTTCATCTCTCTCCTATGTGCTTCAATACAATAATCTCATGAGCTGCCTTACATGATTGAGATTCATATGATGATGCTTGTAATCTAGATGTCATTATGCTAGGCAAGTGAGTTTTACTTATGTGATCTCCGGAGACTCCTTGTCCCACGTGTGTAAAGGTGACAGTGTGTGCACCGTGTGGGTCTCTTAGGCTATATTTCACAGAATACTTATTCACTGATGAATGGCATAGTGAGGTGCTTATTTATATCTCTTTATGATTGCAATGTGTTTATATCACAATTTATCTATGTGCTACTCTAGCAATGTTATTAAAGTAGTTCTATTCCTCCTGCACGATGTAATGGTGACAGTGTGTGCATCCGTGTTAGTACTTGGTTTATGCTATGATCATGATCTCTTGTAGATTGCGAAGTTAACTATTGCTATGATAGTATTGATGTGATCTATTCCTCCTACATATGCATGAAGGTGACAGTGTGCATGCTATGTTAGTACTTGGTTTAGTCTTTTGATCTATCTTACACTATAAGGTTACTTAAATATGAACATTTAATTGTGGAGCTTGTTAACTCCGGCATTGAGGGTTCGTGTAATCCTACGCAATGTGTTCATCATCCAACAAAAGTGTAGAGTATGCATTTATCTATTCTGTTATGTGATCAATGTTGAGAGTGTCCACTAGTGAAAGTGTAATCCCTAGGCCTTGTTCCTAAATACTGCGTTACTACTGCTTGTTTACTGTTTTACTGTGTTACTACTGCTGCAATACTACCACCATCAACTACACGCCAGCAAGCTATTTTCTGGCACCGTTGCTACTGCTCATACTTATTCATACCACCTGTATTTCACTATCTCTTCGCCGAACTAGTGCACCTATTAGGTGTGTTGGGGACACAAGAGACTTCTTGCTTTGTGGTTGCAGGGTTGCATGAGAGGGATATCTTTGACCTCTTCCTCCCTGAGTTCGATAAACCTTGGGTGATCCACTTAAGGGAAAACTTGCTGCTGTTCTACAAACCTCTGCTCTTGGAGGCCCAACACTGTCTACAGGAAAAGGAGGGGGAAGTAGACATCAGCCTACAGTGGGGGAATTACTCACACATGGACGGGGGAAACATTGCTGGTCGATGGAGAGGCGTCGGTGGTGATGGCGGCGATGATCTCCTCCAATTCCCCATCCCGGCGGAGTGCCAGAACGGAGTTTCTGGTCCCGAGACGGAGTTTCGCGATCGTGGCGGCGTACTGGGAGGTTTCTGGCGACTTCGACTTCTCCCCGTACGTTTTTAGGTCGAAGGCGTTAAGTAGTCCAGAGGAGGGCGTCGGAGGCCGGCCGAGGGGGCCACACGCTAGGGCCGCGCGCCCCCTCCTGGGCCGCGCCACCCTAGTGTGTGGGGCCCTCGGGCCTCCACCTGGCTCGCCCTTCTGGCTCCGTCAATCTTCTGGAAAAATAAGACCTTTCGCATAAATTCCGAGGATTTTCCTGAAAGTTGGATTTCTGCACAAAAACGAGACACCAGAATAGTTCTGCTGAAAACAGCGTTAGTCTGTGTTAGTTGCATCCAAAATACACAAATTAGAGGCAAAACAATAGCAAAAGTGTTCAGGAAAGTAGATACGTTTTGGACGTATCAACTCCCCCCAAGCTTAGCTTATTGCTTGTCATCAAGCAATTCAGTTAACAACTGACGCGATAAAAGAACTTTCACGAACACATTTGTTCATATGATGTAAATATTCTCATGATATGGCTAACACTTAGGCAGTTCATGATAAGATACATGCAAATAAGATCATCTAATAGCTATGTCAATCATAGAAAGGTACCAACAATTAATAATAAGCATCATGAATCATGTCTATAAGCAGGATTGCAATGTTCATAAAAGGATATGATAAAGTGGTATCTCGCTTGCCTGTATTTGAATAGCAAAACATAAATGCTTAGGCACCTCTAAAGTTCGTAGAAAGACTAGAAATAGAAATTGTCAAAGATAAAAGCATCAAAGTTATACCACGATCAATCATATTTTGAGACAAGCATATTATACTAAGAATGACAAATGTGCTCTCAAGAAAGTGCTCAAAGAAGGATGGAGACACAACATAAAAGTAAAAGATTGACCCTTCGCAGAGGGAAGCAGGGATTAACATGCGCTAGAGCTTTTCATTTTTAAAACAGGAGTAAAATTATTTTGAGAGGTGTTTGTTGTTGTCAACGAATGGTAATGGGTACACCAACTACCTCGCCAACCAGACTTTCAAGAGCGGCTCCCATGAAGGACGTTATTTCTACCAGCAAGGTAGATCGTCCCTCTTCTCTTTTGTTTACACACGTATTTTAGTTTTATCATGGGTGAGACTCCCCCCAACCTTTGCTTACACAAGCCATGGCTAACTGAATCCTCGGGTGCCTTCCATCAATCTCATACCATGGAGGAGTGTCTATTTGCAAAATTAAGTTGCTTACTGATGAATCAGAGCAAAACATGTGAAGAGAATTATTAATGAAGTTTGATTAATCGGGGCTGGGAACCCCGTTGCCAGCTCTTTTTGCAAAATTATTGGATAAGCGGATGTGCCACTAGTCCATTATGAAAGTCCGTCAAGAGTAAATGACAAGGTTGAAAGATAAACACCACATACTTCCTCATGAGCTATAAAACATTAACACAAATTGAGAAGCATTTTGAAGGTTTAAAGGTAGCGCATGAGAATTTACTTGGAATGGTTTGAAATGCCATACATAGGTATTTATGGTGCACACTTTGGAACAACTTGGTTTTCAGGGGTTTGGAGGCACGAGCAGTGTTCCCGCTCAGTACAAGTGAAGGCTAGCAATAGACTGGGGAGCGACAATCAAGAGAGCAGTAACTGTCATAATCATGCTTGCGGCAAAATAAATTAACTGAGGCATAAAAGTGATACAAGAACTCTGAAGCAAATTAAATCGTCGAGGCTTAGTTGACTTTTGTTCAGTCATATGCATGCGTGAGCATGTGCCAAGTCGATTCAAATGAATTATTCAGAGGAGGATACCACAATGTCATACCTATTTATAAATAAAACAATGCAAGCAAACATCCATGACATGCTACTCATATTAATAAATTGGAGCTAATCATGAGAGATCATGAACTACTAGACTTTCTTAAATGACATATACCTCACATGAACCAACTAAGCATGCTCACATGGATGAGTATATGTACAAAAATGAAAATAAATAGAGTTCATACCAGCCTCTCACCACAGTCGAATTGTCGTAGATCGTCATTATTGCCTTTCACTTGCGTAGCTTGGATAATATGAAATGAAAACCACGCTCCAGCCACCGAAGACCATTGAACTCATAATGAACTTTACAAAACCAAAGAAGAACAGCAAATATTTTTGGTGTTTTCGAATTAGAAACAAGAACGAAAGGAAACAAGCAAACAAAGCAAAATCTTTTTGGATTTTCTTATAGCAAACCAACGATAGCAAATAAAACAAAATAAAAGCAAGAAACCAAAATAAACAAATGGTGAAGAGAAACAACAGAAATATTTTTGGTCTTTTTGTGTTTTAGGAAAGAAACAAAGCAAAAACAAGAAAATGAAAACTAGAAGAGTCACATAAACACAAAGCAGCAGGAATTCGTCAAACTTGACAGCAGTACAGTAATCGATTTTTAAGAAATTCTTCCGCTGCCCAGATCGAAAAGTGTTCAACTAATGAAAGTTAGATAACAACCTGGGGAACATGCTAAAAAATTGGCTTCGCAAAATAACGTTCTGGCTATTTTTGAGAATTTTTATGGTGTCAGTCCAGAATCTGTTTTCAATCAGCACTTCCCCAAATATAATCTCCCTCTTATTAGAAAACCACTTAAAGAAGCAAAACAAGTATATACAAGTATCCAGCAATCATAATATGCAAAGAATGAGTGATGCCGGTATACCTCCCCCCAAGCTTAGGCTTTTGGCCTAAGTGAAGCTTAACCCCAGCGAGGGTCAGGGTTCCATGCCGGTGGATCATACATGGCGTAGTCATAGTAAGGTCCCGGTGCAGAAGAAAAGGGTGAAGGCTCCACATGCCCAAAATGTTGATGCGAAGAACTTGCTGCATCGGATGACGAGTCGAGGTGTTCCTCGGCCCCCTCCGTGCCGCCTCTTGCATGATGGCCATCTCCCTCCAAGTATGCATTCAGTTCACCTTCTGTGACTGACCAATCCTTCCTGGAATCAAAGTTAAACAGAACAGGTGCAGGCAATCCTACTAATTTTTCAGTTTTCTTAGTTGTTCTCCAAGTTTTCTTGTAAAATGTTATCTTGTAAGACAGGTTACTCAAATTAGATGAATCAGAAACAAATTCATGTTTAATCATGGAGACTATGTCAAGTTTCTCTATGGAGAGCGGAATATCAAGATGGTGAGGTTCTACACCATGCATAGCTAATAAACAGGAGGCGATGAGACCTCCAAAAATTCCTCCCTTCTCACGGTTAGTAGCAAGTCTATAAGCTATCAACGCACCCAAATTATAAGTCCTATCACCTTGTAATGCAGCAGCTAGAAAGGCTAAATCCTGGATAGATAACTTACTTGCATTCTTTCTAGCAAGAATGCACTTGGTGATGAAATAAGCAAAGTAACGAATAGCTGGGAGTTGAATACTACTGATTTTACCACTATCCTCTGAGAAGTTTCTTCCATGACAAATCATCTTGTAGAGATTCAAGAGCTCTTGCGGCGATCCCCTCATCTTCTCGCACGATCCCCATTGCGGCACTCTAATGGCTGCACAAAAATCATTGAAAGGCAAGTTGACAGTTTTATTATAGATTTTGTACCGAACCATGGGGTTGGATTGAGACCAATTGAATTCAAAGTCCTGCACTACAGACATAGTCAGTTTTGCATATTGGCATGGTTCATCAACAACAAAATCATCCAACCCTGCACGAGAAATTAGATTCTGAACATCTCCCAAGATTCCTGCACTTCTCATGAAGTCAGTGCATGGGTAGTAGGAGGGTATACTCCCTCTTCCCGGTGAACTCTCATAACTTGTTGCGCCTCCAATTCTTGTTGGTTTAGTTGATGTCTATTCCACTCCATTTTCTGAAATTTTCAACAAGCATTATAAAATTTGATTTGGTGACATATAATTGAGGGAAACTACTATAGGAACTTGCTAGAGTACCAATCATGCATCAAAACTAGTTTCTACAATAGAACAAGCATGCAAGCTCACTAAACATGTTACCTATGATAGCGTGTATACACACGTCCGTTGGGAACCCCAAGAGGAAGGTGTGATGCATATAGAAGCAAGTTTTCCCTCAGTAAAAAACCAAGGTTATCGAACCAGTAGGAGCCAAGAAGCACGTTGAAGGTTGATGGCGGCGGGATGTAGTGCGGCGCAACACCAGGGATTCCGGCGCCAACGTGGAACCTGCACAACACAACCAAAGTACTTTGCCCCAACGAAACAGTGAGGTTGTCAATCTCACCGGCTTGCTGTAACAAAGGATTAGATGTATAGTGTGGATGATGATTGTTTGCAGAAAACAGTAGAACAAGTATTGAAGTAGATTGTATTCGATGTAAAAGAATGGACCGGGGTCCACAGTTCACTAGAGGTGTCTCTCCCATAAGATAAATAGCATGTTGGGTGAACAAATTACAGTTGGGCAATTGACAAATAGAGAGGGCATGACAATGCACATACATGACATGATGAGAATTGTGAGATTCAATTGGGCATTACGACAAAGTACATAGACCGCTATCCAGCATGCATCTATGCCTAAAAAGTCCACCTTCAGGTTATCATCCGAACCCCTTCCAGTATTAAGTTGCAAACAACGGAAAATTGCATTAAGTATGGTGCGTAATGTAATCAATAACTACATCCTCGGACATAGCATCAATGTTTTATCCCTAGTGGCAACAGCACATCCACAACCTTAGAACTTTCTGTCACTGTCCCAGATTTAATGGAGGCATGAACCCACTATCAAGCATAAATACTCCCTCTTGGAGTTAAGAGTAAAAACTTGGCCAGAGCCTCTACTAACAACGGAGAGCATGCAAGATCATAAACAACACATAGGTAATAGATTGATAATCAACATAACATAGTATTCTCTATCCATCGGATCCCAACAAACACAACATATAGCATTACCGATAGATGATCTTGATCATGTTAGGCAGCTCACAAGACCCGACAATGAAGCACATGAGGAGAAGACGACCATCTAACTACTGCTATGGACCCATAGTCCAGGGGTGAACTACTCACTCATCAATCCGGAGGCGACCATGGTGCTGTAGAGTCCTCCGGGAGATGATTCCCCTCTCCGGCAGGGTGCCGGAGGCGATCTCCTGAATCCCCCGAGATGGGATTGGCGGCGGCGGCGTCTCTGGAAGGTTTTCCGTATCGTGGCTCTCGGTACTGGGGGTTTCGCGACAAAGGCTTTAAGTAGGCGGAAGGGCAGGCCAGGGGGCCACACGAGGGGCCCAGGAGACAGGTCGGCGCGGCCAAGGGTGGGGCCGCGCCGCCTTCCCTCCTGGCCACCTCGTGGCCCCACTTCGTTGACTCTTCGGTCTTCTGGAAGCTTCGTGGCAAAATAGGACCCTGGGCGTTGATTTCGTCCAATTCCGAGAATATTTCCTTACTAGGATTTCTGAAACCAAAAACAAATGAAAAACAAAGAATCGGCTCTTCGGCATCTCGTTAATAGGTTAGTGCCGGAAAATGCATAATAATGACATATAATGTGTATAAAACATGTGAGTATCATCATAAAAGTAGCATGGAACATAAGAAATTATAGATACGTTTGAGACGTATCAAGCATCCCCAAGCTTAGTTCATACTCGTCCCGAGTAGGTAAACGATAACAAAGATAATTTCTTAGGTGACAATGCTACCAACATAATCTTGATCAATACTATTGTAAGCACATGTAATGAATGCAGCGATTTGAAACAATGGTAAATGACATGAGTAAACAATTGAATCATAAAGCAAAGACTTTTCATGAATAGTACTTCAAGACAAGCATCAATAAGTCTTGCATAAGAGTTAACTCATAAAGCAATAATTCAAAGTAAAGGTATTGAAGCAACACAAAGGAAGATGAAGTTTCAGCGGTTGCTTTCAACTTGTAACATATATATCTCATGGATATTGTCAACATAGAGTAATATAAAAAAAATGCAATATGCAAGTATGTAGGAATCAATGCACAGTTCACACAAGTGTTTGCTTCTTGAGGTGGAGAGAGATAGGTGAACTGACTCAACATTAAAAGTAAAAGAAAGGCCCTTCGCAGAGGGAAGCATTGATTGCTATATTTGTGCTAGAGCTTTGGTTTTAAAAACAAGAAACAATTTTGTCAACGGTAGTAATAAAGCATATGAGTTATGTAAATTATATCCTACAAGTTGCAAGCCTCATGCATAGTATACTAATAGTGCCCGCACCTTGTCCTAATTAGCTTGGATTACCGGGATTATCATCGCAATACACATGTTTTAATCAAGTGTCACAAAGGGGTACCTCTATGCCGCCTATACAAAGGTCTAAGGAGAAAGTTCGCATTGGATTTCTCGCTTTTGATTATTCTCAACTTAGACATCCATACCGGGACAACATAGACAGCAGATAATGGACTCCTCTTTTATGTGTAAGCATGTAGCAACAATTAATGTTCTCATATGAGATTGAGGATATATGTCCAAAACTGAAACTTCCACCATGATTCATGGCTTTAGTTAGCTGCCCAATGTTCTTCTCTAACAGTATGCATGCTCTAACCATTAAATAAGTGGTAAATCACCCTTACTTCAGACAAGACGGACATGCATAGCAACTCACATGATATTCAACAAAGAGTAGTTGATGGCATCCCCAGAAACATGGTTATCGCACAACAAGCAACTTAATAAGAGATAAAGTGCATAAGTACATATTCAATACCACAATAGTTTTTAAGCTATTTGTCCCATGAGCTATATATTGTAAAGGTGAAGAATGGAAATTTTAAAGATAGCACTCAAGCAATTTACTTTGGAATGGTGGAGAAATACCATGTAGTAGGTAGGTATGGTGGACACAAATGGCATAGTGGTTGGCTCAAGGATTTTGGATGCATGAGAAGTATTCCCTCTCAATACAAGGTTTAGGCTAGCAAAGTTATTTGAAACAAACACAAGGATGAAGCGGTGCAGCAAAACTCACATAAAAGACATATTGTAAACATTATAAGACTCTATACCATCTTCCTTGTTGTTCAAACTCAATACTAGAAATTATCTAGACCTTAGAGAGACCAAACATGCAAATCAGATTTTAGCATGCTCTATGTATTTCTTCATTAATAAGTGCAAAGTATATGATGCAAGAGCTTAAACATGAGCACAACAATTGCCAAGTATCACATTATTCAAGATATTATACCAATTACCACATATATCATTTTCCAATTCCAACCATATAACAATTTAACGAAGAAGAAACTTCGCCATGAATACTATGAGTAAAGCCTAAGGACATATTTGTCCATATGCAACAGCGGAGCGTTTCTCTCTCCCACACAAAGAATGCTAGGATCCATATTTATTCAAACAAAACAAAAACAAAAACAAACCGACGCTCCAAGCAAAGTACATAAGATGTGACGGAATAAAAATATAGTTTCACTAGAGGAACCTGATAATGTTGTCGATGAAGAAGGGGATGCCTTGGGCATCCCCAAGCTTAGACGCTTGAGTCTTCTTGATATATGCAGGGGTGAACCACCGGGGCATCCCCAAGCTTAGAGCTTTTACTCTCCTTGATCATAGTGTATATCATCCTCCTCTCTTGATCCTTGAAAACTTCCTCCACACCAAACTTAAAACAAACTCATTAGAGGGTTAGTGCACAATCAAAATTAACATATTCAGAGGTGACACAATAATTCTTTATACTTCTGGACATTGCACAAAGCGACTGAAAGTCAATGGAATCGAAAAATCCATCAAGCATGGCAAAACAGGCAATGCAAAATAAAAGGCAGAATCTGTCAAAACAGAACAGTTCGTAAAGACTTATTTTTAACAGGCACCAAACTTGCTCAGATGAGAAAACTTAAAACTAATGAAAGTTGCGTACATATCTGAGGATCACTCACGTAAATTGGCATAATTTTCTGAGTTACCTACAGAGAATTAGACCCAGATTCGTGACAGCAAAGAAAACTGTTTCTGCGCAGTAATCCAAATCTAGTATCATCCTTCTATTAGAGACTTTACTTGGCACAACAATGCACAAAACTAAGATAAGGAGAGGTTGCTACAGTAGTAACAAC
Organism: Lolium perenne; assembly: GCF_019359855.2. Lineage (NCBI taxonomy): Eukaryota > Viridiplantae > Streptophyta > Magnoliopsida > Poales > Poaceae > Lolium > Lolium perenne. Next base: position 119,966,253 of record NC_067250.2, on the reverse strand, counting down.
TTCCAAGACTCAAATATAAAATAAAAGTGCAGTAGTAAAATAAACACATGGGTTATCTCCCAAGAAGTTCTTTCTTTATAGCCATTAAGATGGGCTCAGCAATTTTAATGATGCACTCGCAAGAAATAGTATTTGAAGCAAAAGAGAGAATCAAGAAGCAAATTCAAAACACATTTAAGTCTAACATGCTTCCTATGCATAGGAATCTTGTAAATAAACAAGTTCATGAAGAGCAAAGTGACAAGCATAGGAAGATAAAACAAGTGTAGCTTCAAAAATTTCAGCATATAGAGAGGCATTTTAGTAACATGAAAATTTCTACAACCATATTTTCCTCTCTCATAATAACTTTCAGTAGTATCATGAGCAAACTCAACAATATAACTATCACATAAAGCATTCTTATCATGAGTCTCATGCATAAAATTATTACTCTCCACATAAGCATAATCAATTTTATTAGTTGTAGTGGGAGCAAATTCAACAAAGTGGCTATCATCATATATAGGAGGCATATTGTAATCATAAAAGAAAATTTTCTCCTCAATGCTTGTGGGACTAAAAAGATCATGCTCATCAAAGCCAGCTTCCCCAAGCTTAGAATTTTCCATAGCATTAGCAACAATGATGTTCAAAGCATTCATAGTAATAACACTCCCATTAGCATGCATATAAAGTTCCATGGGTTTTTTAATTCTCTCTTCAAACACATCATGTCCTAATTCAAGATAAAGTTCATAAAGATCTCTCATATTTTTGTTGTTTTCCATTATGCTTAACTAGTGAAATAAAAACATGCATGATATTAAGTAAAGTAATTGCAAGTAACTAATTTTTTGTGTTTTTGATATAGAGTACAAACAAGATAGTAAATAAAGTAAAGCTAGCAACTAATTTTTTTGTGTTTTGATATAATGCAGCAATCAAGAAAGTAAATAAAATAAAGCAAGACAAAAACAAAGTAAAGAGATTGGATTGTGAAGACTCCCCTTGCAGGGTGTCTTGATCTCCCCGGCAACGGCGCCAGAAAAAGAGCTTGATAGCATGTATACACACCTCCGTTGGGAACCCCAAGAGGAAGGTGTGATGCGTATAGAAGCAAGTTTTCCCTCAGTAAGAAACCAAGGTTATCGAACCAGTAGGAGCCAAGAAGCACGTTGAAGGTTGATGGCGGCGGGATGTAGTGCGGCGCAACACCAGGGATTCCGGCGCCAACGTGGAACCTGCACAACACAACCAAAGTACTTTGCCCCAACGAAACAGTGAGGTTGTCAATCTCACCGGCTTGCTGTAACAAAGGATTAGATGTATAGTGTGGATGATGATTGTTTGCAGAAAACAGTAGAACAAGTATTGCAGTAGATTGTATTCGATGTAAAAGAATGGACCGGGGTCCACAGTTCACTAGAGGTGTCTCTCCCATAAGATAAATAGCATGTTGGATGAACAAATTACAGTTGGGCAATTGACAAATAGAGAGGGCATGACAATGCACATACATGACATGATGAGAATTGTGAGATTCAATTGGGCATTACGACAAAGTACATAGACCGCTATCCAGCATGCATCTATGCCTAAAAAGTCCACCTTCAGGTTATCATCCAAACCCCTTCCAGTATTAAGTTGCAAACAACAGACAATTGCATTAAGTATGGTGCGTAATGTAATCAATAACTACATCCTCGGACATAGCATCAATGTTTTATCCCTAGTGGCAACAGCACATCCACAACCTTAGAACTTTCTCACACCGTCCTGCATTTAATGGAGGCATGAACCCACTATCGAGCATAAATACTCCCTCTTAGAGTTAAGAGTAAAAACTTGGCCAGAGCCTCTACTAACAACGGAGAGCATGCAAGATCATAAACAACACATAGGTAATAGATTGATAATCAACATAACATAGTATTCTCTATCCATCGGATCCCAACAAACACAACATATAGCATTACAGATAGATGATCTTGATCATGTTAGGCAGCTCACAAGACCCGACAATGAAGCACATGAGGAGAAGAAGACCATCTAGCTACTGCTATGGACCCATAGTCCAGGGGTGAACTACTCACTCATCAATCCGGAGGCGACCATGGCGGTGTAGAGTCCTCCGGGAGATGATTCCCCTCTCCGGCAGGGTGCCGGAGGCGATCTCCTGAATCCCCCGAGATGGGATTGGCGGCGGCGACGTCTCTGGAAGGTTTTCCGTATCGTGGCTCTCGGTACTGGGGGTTTCGCGACGAAGGCTTTAAGTAGGCGGAAGGGCAGGTCAGGGGGCCACACGAGGGGCCCAGGAGACAGGTCGGCGCGGCCAAGGGTGGGGCCGCGCCGCCTGCCCTCCTGGCCACCTCGTGGCCCCACTTCGTTGACTCTTCGGTCTTCTAGAAGCTTCGTGGCAAAATAGGACCCTGGGCGTTGATTTCGTCCAATTCCGAGAATATTTCCTTACTAGGATTTCTGAAACCAAAAACAGCAGAAAATAGCAACTGGCTCTTCGGCATCTCGTTAATAGGTTAGTGCCGGAAAATGCATAATAATGACATATAATGTGTATAAAACATGTGAGTATCATCATAAAAGTAGCATGGAACATAAGAAATTATAGATACGTTTGAGACGTATCAACCTACAGCAGCAAAATATTCAAGATATACTCAACCAAACAAAATTCTACTTGGATAATCGGAGGAGTCACATACCAAGGAGGAAATGTGCCAAATTTCAGGAAGAAATCTGGGCTGAGCAAAGAGATCGAAAAATCTGGAGTTCTTGAGCAGAAACGCGAGTGGGAGGAAACTGGTGCGAGCTTTTTCGGGAGAGAGAAGAGAGTGGGAGGAAGAGATGAAGAAGTGGGGTAAAGGGGGGCCCACACGCCAGGGTGGCGCGCCCCCCTTCCAGGCCGCGCCGGCCTGTGGGGTGCCACCCTGGGGTGCCCCACTGGTCATCCCCAGGTGCTCCTAGGTGCGTCTTCGAAAAATAGGACCAACGGTATAATTTTGTGAATTTTTGAAAACTTTGAAAAATGCACATTTCTGGGTATTAATTTTATTATTACTGGGCAGGAAAAGATTTTTGATATCTCTATACAACTAAAGGACTTTGCAAAACAAAAATGCTACAGCAAGTAGAACAAGTGGAGGAAGAAAGAAATGTTGTTTACCTCCTCTATGCATATAAAATGTATTTGTTAACAAGGTTGATCAAGTCTTGCCACCAAATAAATTTTACATAACATATGAAGAAATAAACCTCAAATCAATCATGTTACCTTGTATTGAATTGATATGGATCCAATCATAAGATTTTGATATCCTTCTTTAGGCTCATATATAGGACAATCAATAGTTCCAACTTTGATAGTTCTCACATTAGAAATAGTATTAACTCCACATACTTTATCAATCCTCTTGGGGAAATAGACGGTATGCTCCTTATCATCAACATTGAAAGTAACTTTTCCTTTATTGCAATCAATAACAGCCCCTGTGGTGTTAAGAAAAGGTCTCCCAAGAATAATAGACATATTATCATCTTCAGGCATTTTCAACACAACAAAATCAGTTAATATCAAGCAGTTAGTAGTAACTTGAACAGGAACATCCTCACATATACCAACAGGGATAGCAGTAGATTTATCAGCCATTTGCAAAGATATATCAGTTGGTATCAACTTATCTAAGTAAAGTCTCTTATAAAGAGAAAAAGGCATAACACTAACACCCGCTGCCAAATCACATAGAGCAGTTCTAACATAATTATTCTTAATAGAACAAGGAATAGTAGGTATACCTGGGTCGCCCAACTTCTTTGGAACTTTGCCATTGAAAGAGTAATTAGCAAGCATAGTGGAAATCTCCTCATTAGGAATTTTCCTTTTGTTAGTGACAATATCTTTCATATACTTTGAATAAGGAGGCAATTTAATAGCATCAGTCAAAGGGATTTGCAAGAATAAAGGTTTCATCCAATCACAAAATTTATTATAGTGTTCTTCTTCTTTTGATTTTAGTTTCTTAGCAGGAAAAGGCATTTGCTTTTGAACCCACGGTTCTCTTTCATTACCATGTTTCTTAGCAATAAATTCATCTTTAGTATACTTTTTATTTTTAGCATGCTTTTCAGGTTCATCTTCAACCTCTTCTTTATCAGAAGCATCATTCTTATCATTATCTTTATCATGTTCATTACCACTTTCAGTTTCAGCATCAGAAATAGAAATACTATTAGGATCATTAACAGGTTCAGAGGATTCTACAACATTTTTATGTTTCTTCTTCTTTCTCTTTGAAGGTGCACTAATTTCTTTATTTCGTTGAGAATCTTGTTCAACTCTTTTAGGATGCCCTTCAGGATATAGAGGATCATGAGTAGAAACACTGCCTCTAGTTGTTACTTCATAAGCATGTTTCTCTTTAGAATTATTTTTTAACAAGTCATTTTGCACTTTAGTGAGTTGATCAATTTGAGTTTGAATCATATGAAAATGTTTAACAATCATCTTAACATCATTGGAGGTTCTCTCCACAATATCATGCAAATTGCTAATAGCTTGAGAATTTTCCATTAGATGATTCTCTACTCTCATATTAAAATTTTCTTGCTTAACAATATAATTATCAAACTCATCTAAGCATTGAGCAGGAGGGTTTGAATACGGAATATCTTCCCTAGTAAAGCGTTGAAGGGAGGTTACCTCAATCATGGACGAAGGGGGAATTGTCTCGCATAAATTTTCTATGGGAGGTAAGTTTTTCACATCTTCGGATTTAATACCTTTCTCCTTAAGAGACTTCTTGGCTTCCCTCATATCTTCATCATTTAATTTAATCAAACCCCTCTTCTTCAATATCGGCGTCGGGGCTGGTTCAGGTGTAGACCAATCATCATGATTCCGGCCTATTTTAGCCAATAATTCTTCAGCTTCGTCTGGAGTCCTTTTCCTGAAAACACAACCAGCACAACTATCCAAATATGCCCTAGACTCAACGGTTAGTCCACTATAAAATATATCAAGTAAATCATTCTTTTCCAGATCATGTTCAGGTCGAGCTCTGATAAGAGAGCAAAATCTTGCCCAAGCTTCAGACAATTTCTCTCCATCTTCCTGGTCAAAATTATAAATTCTCTGCAAAGCAATATGTTGAGCACTAGCAGGAAAGTATTTTCGAAAGAAAACATCACGCAAATCAGTTGGACTTTTAATAGAACCAGGAGGCAAATTATTATACCAAGTTTTAGCATCATCCTTTAATGAGAAAGGAAAAAATTTAGCAACAAAATAAGTACGCATCTTGATATCATTAGAAAACAAGCTACTCAGAGTAGACAGCTCAATCATGTGTTCTACGGCACTTTCTTTTTCAGTACCACAAAAGGGTGTTTTCTCAACAATAGCTATATGAGATAGATCAAGAGAAAAATCATAATCTTTATCCTTAATGTTTATGGGAGATGTGGCAAATTTAGGATCAAGAGATAGCTTATATCTAACAGTACGTTGTGCGAGAAACTTTTTAATTTTTCTTGCATCAGTAATAGCATTGCATTTATCAATAAAATCATCATTAAGCTCCACATAATCCTCATCAGGATCATCACTAGAATAATCAACAGACTCAGGTGAACTAACAGGTGTAGTAGCATTAGGAGTTTCAGTATTTTCAATTTGTCTAGACCTAGCAATTGTAGCATCTAGAAAAGATCCCAATGAACCACTATCATCAAGCACAGCAGAAACATTATCAATATTATAAGAGTTTTCAGATTCAGCAGAAGTACCAGCAAGTGAAGCTTGCGGCGGTGAAACAAGTTGACTCATCACAGATGGTGAATCAAGAGCAGCAGAGGTACTCAGAGTTGTACCTTTTCTTGTAGTGGATGGTAATATGGCGACTTTAGGATCACGAGATTTACCCATGATGGAGAATTTGCAGCGAACAATATCAATCCAAGTGAACTTCCAAATAAAGCTATGCTCCCCGGCAACGGCGCCAGAAAATAGTCTTGATGACCCACAAGTATAGGGGATCGCAACAGTCTTCGCGGGAAGTAAAACCCAATTTATTGATTCGACACAAGGGGAGACAAAGAATACTTGAAAGCCTTAACAGCGGAGTTGTCAATTCAGCTGCACCTGGAAACAGACTTGCTCGCAAGAGTTTATCAGTAGTAACAGTTTTATAGCAGTAGCAGTAGTGAAATAACAGCATCAGAGTAACAGAGACATCAGTAGTGATTTTAGTAAACAGCAGGATTAAAATACTGTAGGCACAGGGATGGATGACGAGCGTTGCATGGATGAGAGAAACTCATGTAACAATCAAAGCAGGGCATTTGCAGATAATGATAAAACGGTGTCCAAGTACAAAGCAATCCATAGGCATGTGTTCCATATTTAGTCGTACGTGCTCGCAATGAGAAACTTGCACAACATCTTTTGTCCTACCAGCCGGTGGCAGCCGGGCCTCTAGGGAATCTACTGGAAATTAAGGTACTCCTTTTAATAGAGTACCGGAGCAAAGCATTAACACTCCGTGAACACATGTGATCCTCACATTACTGCCATCCCCTCCGGTTGTCCCGATTTCTGTCACTTCGGGGCCTTTGGTTCCGAACAGCGACATGTGTATACAACTTGCAGGTAAGATCATAAAGCAATGAATATCATCATGAATTGATAACATGTTCAGATCTGAGATCATGGCACTCGGGCCCTAGTGACAAGCATTAAGCATAACAAGTTGCAACAATATCATCAAAGTACCAATTACGGACACTAGGCACTATGCCCTAACAATCTTATGCTATTACATGACCAATCTCATCCAATCCCTACCATCCCCTTCAGCCTACAGCGGGGGAATTACTCACACATGGATGGGGGAAACATTGCTGGTCGATGGAGAGGCGTCGGTGGTGATGGCGGCGATGATCTCCTCCAATTCCCCATCCCGGCGGAGTGCCAGAATGGATTTTCTGGTCCCGAGATGGAGTTTCGCGATCATGGCGGCGTACTGGGAGGTTTCTGGCGACTTCGACTTCTCCCCGTGCGTTTTTAGGTCGAAGGCATTAAGTAGTCCAGAGGAGGGCGTCGGAGGCCGGCCGAGGGGGCCACACGCTAGGGTCGCGCCGCCCTAGTGTGTGGGGCCCTCGGGCCTCCACCTGGCTCGCCCTTCTGGCTCCGTCAATCTTCTGGAAAAATAAGACCTTTCGCATAAATTCCGAGGATTTTCCTGAAAGTTGGATTTCTGCACAAAAACGAGACACCAGAACAGTTCTGCTGAAAACAGCGTTAGTCCGTGTTAGTTGCATCCAAAATACACAAATTAGAGGCAAAACAATAGCAAAAGTGTTCGGGAAAGTAGATACGTTTTGGACGTATCAGGCCTATAGTTGTTACCAAAATTATTCCTATAAGCATTGTTGTTGAAATTGTTATTTGTAATGAAGTTCACATCAACATACTCTTCTTGAGAAACCAATGAAGCTAAAGGAACATTATTAGGATCAACACGAGATCTACCATTAACAAGCATAGACATAATAACATCAATCTTATCACTCAAGGAGGAGGTTCCTTCAACAGAATTTACCTTCTTACCTTGAGGAGTCCTTTCAGTGTGCCATTCCGAGTAGTTGATCATCATATCATCAAGAAGCTTTGTTGCAGCACCCAAAGTGATGGACATAAAAGTACCTCCAGCAGCTGAATCCAATAGGTTCCTCGAAGAAAAATTTAATCCTGCATAAAAGGTTTGGATGATCATCCAAGTAGTTAGTCCATGGGTAGGGCAATTCTTTACCAAAGATTTCATTCTTTCCCATGCTTGGGCAACATGTTCATTATCCAATTGCTTAAAATTCATAATGCTACTTCTCGAAGATATAATTTTAGCAGGAGGATAATATCTTCCAATGAAAGCATCTTTACATTTAGTCCATGAATCAATACTATTCTTAGGCAAAGATAGCAACCAATCTTTAGCTCTTCCTCTTAAGGAGAAAGCAAACAATTTCAGTTTTATAATGTCCCCATCTACATCCTTATACTTTTGCATTTCACAAAGTTCAACAACATTATTAAGATGGGTAGCAGCATCATCAGTATTAACACCAGAAAATTGCTCTATCATAACAAGATTTAGTAAAGCAGGTTTAATTTCATAAAATTCTGTTGTAGTAGCAGGTGAAGCAATAGGAGTGCATATGAAATCATTATTATTGGTGCTAGTGAAATCACACAACTTAGTGTTCTCAGGAGTATTCATTTAAACAATAATAAAAATAAGTAAAGAAAACCGAATTAAGTAAAGTAAAACAAGTAACTAATTTTTTTGTGTTTTCGATATAAAGAAAGCAAACAAGACAGAAAATAAAATAAAGCAAGACAATAAACAAAGTAAAGAGATTAGGTGTGAGAGACTCCCCTTGCAGCGTGTCTTGATCTCCCCGGCAACGGCGCCAGAAAATTAGTGTAACACCCCAAATTTCAATAAAAAGAAAGTTAGAGAATTCCAGAAAACAAAAATTTCAAACCAACAAAAACTTTTCTTTTTGCATATAGTACCATGCATAGGACTTGTGCATTTGAGTGATATGCCATGATGAGTGCTTTTACTTGTATTTTCTATACTCTAAAACCCTAGTGTGATCATATGAAGATCACCAACCAAATAAAACAAAGAGGATGAAAATCCATAAAATGCAAAACCCTAAAAACCCTCACATATGCCCTATGGCATTTTTATAAATTTTGACCCTAGACCTATTTGGTCTTCACCATTAGTTGAATAATGTTATTAAACACTTACTACAACTTTTGGAATCAAAGTTTCACAATTCAAATGATTTTCAAACATAATTCCCACTCACATATGATAATGGCCAAAACTGAAATTTATAGTCTGATCACCACTTTGAGCCCCTGCAATTCAAATTTCCCAAACCAATTCTTGCTAACTCTTTGCACCATTTCAAAGTCAACATCAAGGTGAACAACTTTGATGAAGATCACCCTGCCAAATTCATCTTTGATCATGAGCAATGCTCATCCAAAGTCTTAACTTTTTAACATATTCAACATTCCCCCACTTAGCCCATTTTGCCAATTTTTGAATTCTAACAATTCCAGCACCACCTCAAATCACCTCTGGTCATTTACAACTAATACCAACACTCACATTTCAAAAACTTTCACCTTTTGAATTATTTCAAATTTGGACAATTTTGTAAATTCCAAAATTGAACACTATTGAACACTATTTGCTATAGTGATTCTACTCTAACTAACCTACCCCAACCTACACCAATTGGTCCCCTGGTTCCCTCTCTCACTAACACCAACATAGAGACCCTAGGAGGAGAGGCATAGCAAGCATGGCATAGCCATGCCGGCCACATGCCGGCCATGTCGAGCCCCTCTCTTCTCCCTTCTCCCTCAGCCCTGGCCCTGGCACCCACACTCGCCACCTCACCTCTCTACCTCGCCTAGCATGGCCCTGTCGCTGTAGACGCCGTGAGCTCGCCGGAGACAGCGCGCCCAGAACGCGCTCTGGATGCCGCTCGTGTCGCGCGAGTGCATGCCGTGGACGTGCACTGGCCACGCGCCGCGCCACTACCTCGCGCTCGCCCTGGCCCCGCTTGCCTGCCGTTGAGCATCACCACGCCACCACGACGCCGCCAGACATGTCCACGACCAAACCCTGGACCGCCGCCGCCGTGAACGGGGAAGAAGATCCCGCCACTGCCGTGACATGCCCGGAAGCAATGCGACCCAACCAGGCCCTCCCCGACCAAGCTGTCGCCGCCAATAGCATCACCAGGAGCCGTAGAACACTGCCACCACCTCGCCTAGCTCGACCGTTCACCGGAGAAGCCGCGCCATGGTCGACCTTGCCACTGCCCCGCCACCCTCTCTCAATCCTATAAATAGGAGGTTCCCTGGAAGCAACTGAGCACACCACCTCACTCCCCACCCTTCACCACTTCGCCTCGCACCGTTAGCCACCTCGATCGTCGCCGGAGCAAGGCCAATTGCAAGATCGGAGCCGCGGAAGCCCTGGAGAAATCGCCATTGATCCAGGCCACCTCGAGCTCCGCCACTGCTACCCGCTGCTTCGCCGTCGTCCACATCTACCTCGCGCACACTGCCATACCTTGCTGGAGCCGCGGTGAGCTCTCCCACCCCCTACTGCCGCCGCCGCATCGTCGGGTTCTCGTCGGAGACGACGATGAACCACGACCGTAGATCTGCGATCTAATCCTAGGTCCCACGTTGAAACATACCGTTTCGGGTTTTAAAAGAGGCTGACAGGCAGACCCCACCCTGTCAGGCAGCCCGCGCGGTACTGGACCGTGGCTGGGCTGGCCTTGGGCCCGTTTAAACGATTTGGCCCAGTAGCTTTCCCGCCGGCCCTTTTAATTCAAACTTAGTTTAATTAATTCAAATGAATTTGAATACTGCCTCCACTTTGAAATTCAACCATTTTAAATTGGCTAAACCAAATTTAGTGAATTTTATATTGTTAGAAAGCCACTGAAATTCTCTACAACATGCCACTGGCCTCATGGTCAATTTCTTTGTAGAATAAATATGATAAAAATAACAAGACAGGGGCTTTTCCCTATTCAAATAATTCTTAAAAATCAACCAAAATAGATATAAAGTTAATTCCAACTCTAATAGTTCACATGTGACTTACACTAATTGTTTATGCAATAAAATGGTGTGGTCACTTTGCATGATCATGCCATGGTTAAATGAATGGCTATTTTGACTAGTTTAACTAGTTGATATTGTCCAAAACTATTTAAGTTAAATGGTGTGAAGTCTTACACTTCATTTAAACTTGTCTCACATGGATTCATGGGATGTTTGGACACTGGTCCCAAACTCTCTTATATAAATTACTTGAGATTTAAATCAAAGGTAGTGTTATTTAAATGGTATGAGGTGATCCACCTCATTTAAATCATTTTCCCAAATGATGATGATGATGAACATTTGACTTAGGTCAATATGAGTTCATCCATGATTGTTGGAGAAATTAAATCTTAAGAAGATTTCAATGAGAGGAAATTAGTTCTCAAGAACCCTATGGAAACTATCATTTACACCTGGAATACAAAGAAGTGAATCCTATTTAAACCCCACAACCCATGCACCCTAGTTTATTTATTTTGTGTGCATAGAGTAGTTTGCGTGTTTATTTGTGATGTGTGGAATAGCCATTGAATTAGTGAGTAATTATACTCGTATTCAAATTTAGACGGTAGCACCGGAGAGTACGCCGAATAAGAAGTTTGCTACCAAGAGGAGGAGGAGGAACAGTTTGAGAACTACCAAGGCAAGCTACTACCAATGCAAGCTAATATTCTTACAAAGTGCAAAGCCCCCTTGGGGCAAGGCACCATGTTTCTTACCCTTTCGTATATGAACCCATTCCAAGTTTTTACTTTACAAGTTTTTACTTGTTTTCGAAAGGAGTTACTTTTATAGTTAACTTTGGTCAAAGTACAAGTTGAGTACTAGAGTAGTGAGTTAGTCTTCCCAAAGCAAAGCAAGTTAGTACCCCTCATGAATTAGAGCTAGTGCTAATGAATTAAAACTTGACTACTCTAGATGGGAACCATGTGAGTTTGAAAGGATTTTTAAACCTTGGAATAAAAATGCATTCCATTGAATGATTTTTGAAGGTGAATATGACCAAGAGAAGATGGTGATTTTTTTTGATAAAACATGATGTTGGTTTGAATGCGATACCTTTCCAAATATTGAGTACCCCCACAATACCTGATTATGGGTAGGGCTTAACTGGAAGTTTATGCGTCTTAGTATGGGTTCCCTCTAAACAAGCGTCATCGGGGTTATGCCGAAAGCTGCCTCTACCACAAAAGAAATGTTACGATATGATGCAAAATGAGGTGAATGTCCAGCCCAAGCCCTGTGCAGTTCCCAGGCTGACTGTCTGTCTTCACTGGGAGGCCAAGCTCATGGGGAGAGGTGCTCATACTAGGATTCGTAAGTGAAAGGTTAGGGTTGATGATCCGCGTACTGTGTTACGATGATTCGGGGAAATCCCGACGGATGAAATCAAATGTTGTGGCACAAGTGTGCAACCTCTGCAGAGTGTAAACCTATTCGAATAGCCGCGTCCACGGTTACGGACGGTTGGAAAGGCCATACAGTTTCCGATGTCATATCTTTGAAAATGATGTTGAAAAGGATGATGGTGAAATGACTTGTGGTGGATTGAATTGAAATCACCACTTGAATGGTGGGAATGACACTAATGTTCCCACTTGAGTTAGTTAGCACTTGAGTAAGCTTTTCTCAAAACTTTGTGAAATAAACTAGCTTTATGCAAATAAACTAGAGCTTAGCAAACCATACTAGAATATCTAGCACTTACCTTAGTATTAGTTTGCGAGTACTCAACGTACTCACGGCTTTGTCCCTGGCTATTCAAATGGCCAGAGTATGAAGACGACCAAGGAGATGAGCAGCAGGACGCCTACGACAACTAAGCGCCTTCCGACGTCAAGCGTTGGCCTGTGGACTAAAGAGTCCTTGTATCTTACGCTTCCGCTATGTTGAACTATGAACTTGTGTTTGTTCGTCGATCAATAGATCAACTATTCGTGTAATATGGATCATGTGATTCCAAATTTGTAAGACTTATGGTTTGTAATGAATGGTGACTGTGATACTTAACTATTATGCCTCGCAACAACAATATTCCTGGGATTGCGATGTATGACATAATAGGCATTCGGACTTAAAAATCCGGGTGTTGACAAGTTGGTATCAGAGCCATTGTTTGACCTTAGAAGACCTTAGTTAGAATGGGCGTTCTGAAAAAAACTTAACTTTAAAAATCAAATGAAAGAAAATATTTGTGAAAAATTCCTACACTCTTGTCTTTGAGACTTTGCCAAAATTTGATGAATCATGTTCTATCTTATTTGAATCAACTTAAAACTTTGCCACACTTTGCACTCTCTAACTTACTCATCCAATTCTCTTTCAGATGGCGCTGAATGAAGCCATCAACACCAAGTTTACCAGCTTGGGAACGGAGGAAGCTTGATCTTCGAGCACGACCTCAACGCCCTCTCTGACTTCCTTGGGCGCCCACACCCCGAGTTTCACGGGGTTCAGCTGGACGACACGCCCGGAGGAGAGTTGCAGTGGGTGATCACTGCCGACTTGAGGGGCAAGATGGAGCCTCCCACTTCTGAGAGGATCCTCTTCTCCTTCCGCGAGAGCAACTGGCTCGACGGACTCGCACGTGGCCTACAGGAGGCACTTGCGCGCCTCTGTGGACAGAACGTGGTGAGCATCCTCGCCTCTCGCTACGCCCACCTTGTGAGGCGTGATGCTGCGGGAGTGCCCATGGAGCTGCAGCCGCACCCTGAGTTGAGGCACCATGCTGAGCACCTGGACTTCATGCTCTACCAGACTCAGAGGGACCTCGACACCACTCGCGCTTACGCGAACCAGACCCATGCTCACATCACCGAGCAGGGTGAGGCGATCAAGCTACTCAACAACGACCGCAGGAGCCTTCGCCAGCAGCGTGCCAAGAAGGACGCAACGATTCGCCGCCTTCGCGCCCGGATTGCGTCACTTGAGGCCACTGTCAAGGCCCAGGAGGATCAGATTCGTCAGCTGGAGGATGATGATGGAGGCATCGATATTCAGGGAGGAGACGCCTTTCTGAGCAATGACGACGACTTTGAAGAGGACGAGAACACCGAGGAGGAGGACTACGAGTTCCTGGAGGCAGGACCCGACGACCACGTACCGATCGATGTCGATGATGAGGAGTAGTTGCACTAGTTCACTTATAGTAGGTGTGAGTTGTATCCCATCCTTTGTATCGTAGCCTGAAAATGGTTCTTAAAAACCATTGAAGTATGTGTGTAGTTTGTACTATGTGTTGCATGAATGAATGAATGTTATGTTTGTCATGAAAATATTACAAGTTTTCAAAGGTTTTTCAAACTTAACCAAAATGAACCATAGAATGTTCCCTCTTATCTCATAATCTTCTACATCTTCAGATGGCCCCTCCGAATCGCACCAACGACGCGATGCTGCAACTTCTGCAAACCATGCTTGCAGACCGGGAAACCGAAAGAGCCGAACGCCAAGCCAACCTCATCGCCTTGCAGAACATCGCCAACCAAGGCCATGGAAATCATGACCACCCCGGATCCAAGCTCAAGAACTTCCAAAACACCAACCCTCCGGTGTTTAGCAAGACCGAGGAGCCCCTCGACGCCGACGATTGGCTCCAGACTATGGAGAACAATCTGGAGGTAGCTGGAGTGGAAGCCAACGAGAAGGTGTTGTTCGCCACTCACTATCTCGCTGGACCAGCTCGCGCTTGGTGGACAAGCACCCGTGCCATGAACGGAGGTCAATTCATGACTTGGGAGGATTTCAAACTCAAGTTCAGCAAGTACCATATACCCCCGGGTCTTATCAAGAAGATGAGGGATGAATTCCGTGAGCTGAAACAAGGTCGCATGACGGTGGTTGAATACCGCGACAAGTTTCTCACCTTGTCAAGGTATGCCCCTGATGAGACCGACACCGTTGAGAAGAGGAAGGAGAGATTCCTGAACGGACTGCATGATGAGATGCAGACTGTCCTCGTCAACATCCCCTTCGCCGACCTCGAAGCCCTTGTTGACTCCGCCATCCAGATGGAGGGCAAGTTAAACCAAGCCAATGAGAACCGCAAGCGCCGTATGGCGAATCAGAGTGGATCAAGCCACCCCCAAAAGTTTCGCCCTAGCTCAAGCAGAGGTTTCAATCCGAGAAACAACAAACCCCAGATGCAGAACTCTCGCCCTGGTTATCAGAACCGGAGTGGAGGAAACTCCAAGCCAGGAGGCTACAACAACAACTACAACAACAACAACTACTACAACCGCGCTCCACCCCGAGCCCCTAACAACAACAACACCAACACCACTCCCAGAACCGGAAGCAATGCCATTCCCGTTGCAAACAAGCAGGACAAGAGCACTATCACTTGTTATGAGTGTGGTGTAGTGGGACACTACTCCAACGAGTGTCCCAAGCGTCTTGCCAAGCTCGCCGGCAACACCGCTGCGCCTGCTCAGCAGCAACGCCGTGTCTCCACCGGCAAGAAGTTCGCCCCCAACAACCCCAACAACCGCAACGGCCGCCTCTACCACATGAACGCCGAAGAAGCCCAGGAAGCACCAGATGTTGTGCTGGGTATGTTTTCTGTCAACCACATCCCTGCTAGAGTGTTGTTTGATTCCGGAGCATCTCATTCCTTTGTCACCGAAGATTTTGCATCAACAAGTAAAATTCAACCCCTCAGTTTGAAGCATGTTATGATAGTTCAAATCCCCGGATCAACCACCAAAGCCAGAAAATTTTGCAAAAATGTGCCAATCAAAATCCATGATGTAGATTTCTTTGCAAATCTAATCATACTTGGAACCAAAGGTTTGGAAGTTGTCCTAGGAATGGACTGGATGTCCAAGCACAATGGATTGATAGACTGTGCCAAGAAAGCCATAACCATGACTAGCAGCACCGGTATCGTAGTTGAGCACGTCTCTGAAAAACTACCCAGGAAATTCACCTGCAACCAAAGTGTATCCAAGCCAACTCTGGATCAAATCAGGGTCGTTTGTCGCTACCCTGATGTGTTTCCGGATGATCTACCCGGTATGCCCCCGGATAGGGATATCGAGTTTATCATCGAGTTAATCCCCGGAACTGGACCCATCGCCCAGAGAGCCTACAGCATGAACGCAGCCGAGCTTGTGGAGCTGAAGAAGCAAATAGATGACATGCTAGCCAAAGGTTTGATTAGACCAAGTGCATCCCCCTGGAGATCCCCCGTCTTGTTTGTCGACAAGAAAGATGGTGCAAATCGTTTATGCACGGACTATCGTAAGCTTAACGATGTCACCATCAAAAACAAATACCCCCTACCCAAGATAGAAGATTTGTTTGACCAACTCACCGGATCCCGAGTTTTCTCCAAGATTGATCTTAGAACTGGATACCACCAACTGAAGATCCGAGCCACCAACATCCCAAAAACTGCCTTTACCACCGGATATGGGTTGTATGAGTACAACGTCATGTCGTTTGGACTGATCAATGCCCCCGCTTATTTCATGAACCTCATGAATAAGATCTTCATGAACTTTTTGGACAAGTTTGTCGTTGTGTTCATCGACGACATCCTCGTCTACTCCAAGTCCGAAGAGGAACATGAACAGCATTTGGAGATTGTTCTAGAAACCCTTAGACAGCACAAGTTGTATGCCAAGTTTAGCAAGTGTGAGTTTTGGCTGGAAGAAGTTGGATTCCTCGGACACATCTTGTCTGCAGGAGGAATTGCCGTAGATCCCGCCAAAATCAAAACTGTTATGGAATGGAAAGCCCCAACCACACAAACCGAGGTCCGCGCTTTTCTTGTATTAGCCGGATATTACCGCAGATTTGTAGAAGGTTTTTCGAGCATCGCTCGACCAATGACCCAACTGCTGAAAAAGGACAGAAAGTTTGAGTGGACCGACAAATGCGAAGAGAGCTTTCAACAGCTCAAGAGTAGACTGACAACAGCCCCCATCCTGATCATACCAGATATCGCAAAGCCCTTTGACGTATATTGCGACGCCTCCAAGACTGGACTTGGATGCGTGCTTATGCAAGAAGGCAAGGTTGTATCCTACCTTTCAAGACAACTCAAGCAACATGAACAGAACTACCCAACCCATGACCTCGAACTTGCAGCCGTGGTCTTAGCCCTGAAAGTTTGGCGTCATTACCTCATGGGTAATCGATGCGAGATCTACTCCGACCACAAAAGCCTCAAATATATATTCACCCAGAAGGAGTTGAACATGAGACAACGCCGATGGATCGAATTGATCAAGGATTACGACATGGAGATTCACTACCACCCCGGCAAGGCCAATGTGGTAGCAGATGCTTTGAGTCGACTGCCGTGCCAGTTGAACTCCATGCTCGCAACCGAACAGCCCAGCTTGCACCAAGAGTTTGAACAGTTCAGACTTGAACTTGTGAGTGAAGGATTCCTAGCCAGCATAGAACTGCAACCCACCTTGGTTGGTCAGATCAAGGAAGCCCAGAAGGACAACGCTAGCATTGACGGAATCAAGAAACAGATAGCCGCAGGAAAAGCCCCCGGATTCACCGTAGGCGAAGCCGGAGTGCTTTGGTACAAAGAACGTCTCTGCGTACCATCGGACTCTGACTTGAAACAAGTCATCTTGCAAGAAGCCCATGACACCCTTTATTCAATCCACCCCGGAGGTACCAAGATGTACCAGGACCTGAAAGAACAATTTTGGTGGCACGGAATGAAGAGAGAGATCGGTAGCTATATCGCTAAGTGTGACATCTGTCAGAGAGTCAAGGCAGAACACCAACGACCCGCCGGACTGTTACAACCCCTCCAGATTCCAGAATGGAAATGGGACTCCGTAGGAATGGACTTTATCACCGGACTGCCCAAATCTAGCAAAGGCAATGATTCAATATGGGTAGTGGTCGATAGATTGACCAAAGTCGCCCATTTCATCGCCGTCAAAACCACCTATCAAGGCCCAAAGTTAGCTGAACTTTACATCTCCAGAATAGTCGCTCTGCACGGAACCCCCAAATCGATAGTGTCAGATAGAGGATCCCAGTTCACCTCAAGGTTCTGGCAGAAAGTGCATGAAGGACTAGGCACTCGCCTAAATTTCAGCACCGCCTATCACCCTCAGACCGATGGACAGACTGAGAGAGTAAACCAGATACTGGAAGACATGCTTAGAGCATGCGTACTGGAATACGGATCCAAGTGGGAAGACTGCCTACCTTACGCAGAATTCTCTTACAACAATAGTTATCAAGCCAGCCTACAGATGGCCCCCTTTGAAGCCTTGTACGGAAGGAAGTGCCGTACCCCCCTGAACTGGTCAGAAGTCGGAGAAAGCCAAGTTTTCGGCCCCGATGTTCTTCGTGAAGCCGAAGAGAAAGTCCACAAGATCCGCGAGTACCTCAAGACTGCGCAATCCAGACAGAAGAGCTACGCCGACAAGAGACGTCGGGAGATGACCTTTGAGATCGGAGACTTCGTCTATCTCAAAGTATCCCCCTTGAAAGGGATGCAAAGGTTCCAACTGAAAGGAAAGCTTGCACCCCGCTATGTTGGACCTTTCCAAGTCCTTAGCCGCCGAGGTGAAGTATCTTATCAACTGGAGTTGCCTGAAGAAATGTCGGCTGTGCACGACGTGTTTCACATCTCACTTCTCCGGAAATGCCTTGAAGTCCCGGAGAAGACCGATGTGTTCAAGAACATCGATCACAGATCGGTAGATATCAACAAGGATCTGACTTACCGCGAAGTGACGATTCGCATATTGGAAGAAGCTTACCGAACCACCCGCACCCGAAGCATCATGTTTCTGAAAATCCAATGGAGCAATCATACCGAGGATGAAGCCACATGGGAACGCGAAGACTTCATGAAGAAGGAGTACCCAGATCTCTTTAGTACCTAACTTTCTTTTTCGATCTCGGGACGAGATCTTTTGTAAGGGGGAAGGGTTTGTAACACCCCAAATTTCAATAAAAAGAAAGTTAGAGAATTCCAGAAAACAAAAATTTCAAACCAACAAAAACTTTTCTTTTTGCATATAGTACCATGCATAGGACTTGTGCATTTGAGTGATATGCCATGATGAGTGCTTTTACTTGTATTTGCTATACTCTAAAACCCTAGTGTGATCATATGAAGATCACCAACCAAATAAAACAAAGAGGATGAAAATCCATAAAATGCAAAACCCTAAAAACCCTCACATATGCCCTATGGCATTTTTATAAATTTTGACCCTAGACCTATTTGGTCTTCACCATTAGTTGAATAATGTTATTAAACACTTATTACAACTTTTGGAATCAAAGTTTCACAATTCAAATGATTTTCAAACATAATTCCCACTCACATATGATAATGGCCAAAACTGAAATTTATAGTCTGATCACCACTTTGAGCCCCTGCAATTCAAATTTCCCAAACCAATTCTTGCTAACTCTTTGCACCATTTCAAAGTCAACATCAAGGTGAACAACTTTGATGAAGATCACCCTGCCAAATTCATCTTTGATCATGAGCAATGCTCATCCAAAGTCTTAACTTTTTAACATATTCAACATTCCCCCACTTAGCCCATTTTGCCAATTTTTGAATTCTAACAATTCCACCACCACCTCAAATCACCTCTGGTCATTTACAACTAATACCAACACTCACATTTCAAAAACTTTCACCTTTTGAATTATTTCAAATTTGGACAATATTGTAAATTCCAAAATTGAACACTATTGAACACTATTTGCTATAGTGATTCTACTCTAACTAACCTACCCCAACCTACACCAATTGGTCCCCTGGTTCCCTCTCTCACTAACACCAACATAGAAACCCTAGGAGGAGAGGCATAGCAAGCATGGCATAGCCATGCCGGCCACATGCCGGCCATGTCGAGCCCCTCTCTTCTCCCTTCTCCCTCAGCCCTGGCCCTGGCACCCACACTCGCCACCTCACCTCTCTACCTCGCCTAGCATGGCCCTGTCGCCGTAGACGCCGTGAGCTCGCCGGAGACAGCGCGCCTAGAACGCGCTCTGGATGCCGCTCGTGTCGCGCGAGTGCATGCCGTGGACGTGCACTGGCCACGCGCCGCGCCACTACCTCGCGCTCGCCCTGGCCCCGCTTGCCTGCCGTTGAGCATCACCACGCCACCACGACGCCGCCAGACATGGCCACGACCAGACCCTGGACCGCCGCCGCCGTGAACGGGGAAGAAGATCCCGCCACTGCCGCGACATGCCCGGAAGCAATGCGACCCAACCAGGCCCTCCCCGACCAAGCTGTCGCCGCCAATAGCATCACCAGGAGCCATAGAACACTGCCACCACCTCGCCTAGCTCGACCGTTCGCCGGAGAAGCCACGCCATGGTCGACCTTGCCACTGCCCCGCCACCCTCTCTCAATCCTATAAATAGGAGGTTCCCTGGAAGCAACTGAGCACACCACCTCACTCCCCACCCTTCACCACTTCGCCTCACACCGTTAGCCACCTCGATCGTCGCCGGAGCAAGGCCAATTGCAAGATCGGAGCCGCGGAAGCCCTGGAGAAATCGCCATTGATCCAGGCCACCTCGAGCTCCGCCACTGCTACCCGCTGCTTCGCCGTCGTCCACATCTACCTCGCGCACACTGCCATACCTTGCTGGAGCCGCGGTGAGCTCTCCCACCCCCTACTGCCGCCGCCGCATTGTCGGGTTCTCGTCAGAGACGACGATGAACCACGACCGTAGATCTGCGATCTAATCCTACGTCCCACGTTGAAACATACCGTTTCGGGTTTTAAAAGAGGCTGACAGGCGGACCCCACCCTGTCAGGCAGCCCGCGCGGTACTGGACCGTGGCTGGGCTGGCCTTGGGCCCGTTTAAACGATTTGGCCCAGTAGCTTTCCCGCCGGCCCTTTTAATTCAAACTTAGTTTAATTAATTCAAATGAATTTGAATACTGCCTCCACTTTGAAATTCAACCATTTCAAATTGGCTAAACCAAATTTAGTGAATTTTATATTGTTAGAAAGCCACTGAAATTCTCTACAACATGCCACTGGCCTCATGGTCAATTTCTTTGTAGAATAAATATGATAAAAATAACAAGACAGGGGCTTTTCCCTATTCAAATAATTCTTAAAAATCAACCAAAATAGATATAAAGTTAATTCCAACTCTAATAGTTCACATGTGACTTACACTAATTGTTTATGCAATAAAATGGTGTGGTCACTTTGCATGATCATGCCATGGTTAAATGAATGGATATTTTGACTAGTTTAACTAGTTGATATTGTCCAAAACTATTTAAGTTAAATGGTGTAAAGTCTTACACTTCATTTAAACTTGTCTCACATGGATTCATGGGATGTTTGGACACTGGTCCCAAACTCTCTTATATAAATTACTTGAGATTTAAATCAAAGGTAGTGTTATTTAAATGGTATGAGGTGATCCACCTCATTTAAATCATTTTCCCAAATGATGATGATGATGAACATTTGACTTAGGTCAATATGAGTTCATCCATGATTGTTGGAGAAATTAAATCTTAAGAAGATTTCAATGAGAGGAAATTAGTTCTCAAGAACCCTATGGAAACTATCATTTACACCTGGAATACAAAGAAGTGAATCCTATTTAAACCCCACAACCCATGCACCCTAGTTTATTTATTTTGTGTGCATAGAGTAGTTTGCGTGTTTATTTGTGATGTGTGGAATAGCCATTGAATTAGTGAGTAATTATACTCATATTCAAATTTAGACGGTAGCACCGGAGAGTACGCCGAATAAGAAGGTTGCTACCAAGAGGAGGAGGAGGAACAGTTTGAGAACTACCAAGGCAAGCTACTACCAATGCAAGCTAATATTCTTACAAAGTGCAAAGCCCCCTTGGGGCAAGGCACCATGTTTCTTACCCTTTCGTATATGAACCCATTCCAAGTTTTTACTTTACAAGTTTTTACTTGTTTTCTAAAGGAGTTACTTTTATAGTTAACTTTGGTCAAAGTACAAGTTGAGTACTAGAGTAGTGAGTTAGTCTTCCCAAAGCAAAGCAAGTTAGTACCCCTCATGAATTAGAGCTAGTGCTAATGAATTAAAACTTGACTACTCTAGATGGGAACCATGTGAGTTTGAAAGGATTTTTAAACCTTGGAATAAAAATGCATTCCATTGAATGATTTTTGAAGGTGAATATGACCAAGAGAAGATGGTGATTTTTTTTGATAAAACATGATGTTGGTTTGAATGCGATACCTTTCCAAATATTGAGTACCCCCACAATACCTGATTATGGGTAGGGCTTAACTGGAAGTTTATGCGTCTTAGTATGGGTTCCCTCTAAACAAGCGTCATCGGGGTTATGCCGAAAGCTGCCTCTACCACAAAAGAAATGTTACGATATGATGCGAAATGAGGTGAATGTCCGGCCCAAGCCCTGTGCAGTTCCCAGGCTGACTGTCTGTCTTCACTGGGAGGCCAAGCTCATGGGGAGAGGTGCTCATACTAGGATTCGTAAGTGAAAGGTTAGGGTTGATGATCCGCGTACTGTGTTACGATGATTCGGGGAAATCCCGACGGATGAAATCAAATGTTGTGGCACAAGTGTGCAACCTCTGCAGAGTGTAAACCTATTCGAATGGCCGCGTCCACGGTTACGGACGGTTGGAAAGGCCATACAGTTTCCGATGTCATATCTTTGAAAATGATGTTGAAAAGGATGATGGTGAAATGACTTGTGGTGGATTGAATTGAAATCACCACTTGAATGGTGGGAATGACACTAATGTTCCCACTTGAGTTAGTTAGCACTTGAGTAAGCTTTTCTCAAAACTTTGTGAAATAAACTAGCTTTATGCAAATAAACTAGAGCTTAGCAAACCATACTAGAATATCTAGCACTTACCTTAGTATTAGTTTGCGAGTACTCAACGTACTCACGGCTTTGTCCCTGGCTATTCAAATGGCCAGAGTATGAAGACGACCAAGGAGATGAGCAGCAGGACGTCTACGACAACTAAGCGCCTTCCGACGTCAAGCGTTGGCCTGTGGACTAAAGAGTCCTTGTATCTTACGCTTCCGCTATGTTGAACTATGAACTTGTGTTTGTTCGTCGATCAATAGATCAACTATTCGTGTAATATGGATCATGTGATTCCAAATTTGTAAGACTTATGGTTTGTAATGAATGGTGACTGTGATACTTAACTATTATGCCTCGCAACAACAATATTCCTGGGATTGCGATGTATGACATAATAGGCATTCGGACTTAAAAATCCGGGTGTTGACAATTAGTTGCTGGCATGCGACACGGATTGCAACGGCGCCAGAAAGTAGCTTCTTGTGATGGTAAAGCACACGTCGGTTGGGAACCCCAAGAGGAAGGTGTGATGCGTACAACAGCAAGTTTTCCCTTAGTAAGAAACCAAGGTTTATCGAACCAGTAGGAGATGAAGGCCACGTGAAGGTTGTTGGTGAAGGAGTGTAGTGCGGCGCAACACCAGGGATTTCGGCGCCAACGTGGAACCTGCACAACAAATCAAGATACTTTGCCCCAACTTAACAGGGAGGTTGTCAATCTAACCGGCTTGCTGTAAACAAAGGATTAAACGTATGGTGTGGAGAATAATGTTTGCTTGCAAAGAACAACAGAGAACAATGATTGCAATAGGCTGTATTTCAGATGTAAAAGAATGGACCGGGGTCCACAGTTCACTAGTGGTGTCTCTCCAATAAGATAAATAACATGTTTGGTGAACAAATTACAGTTGGGCAATTGACAAATAGAGAGGGCATAACAATGCACATACATATCATGATGACTACTATGAGATTTACTTAGGGCATTACGACAAAGAACATAGACCGCTATCCAGCATGCATCTATGCCTAAAAATTCCACCTTCGGGTTAGCATCCGCACCCCTTCCAGTATTAAGTTGCAAACAACAGACAATTGCATTAAGTACTGTGCGTAATGTAAACAATACAAATATCCTTAGACAAAGCATTGATGTTTTATCCCTAGTGGCAATAGCACATCCACAACCTTAGAACTTTCTGTCACTGTCCCAGATTCAATGGGGGTATGAACCTACTATCGAGCATAAATACCCCCTCTTGGAGTTACAAGTATCAACTTGGCCAGAGCCTCTACTAGCAACGGAGAGCATGCAAGATCATAAACAACACATATATGATAGATCGATAATCAACTTGACATAGTATTCCATATTCATCGGATCCCAACAAACACAACATGTAGCATTACAAATAGATGATCTTGATCATGATAAGCAGCTCACAAGATCTAAACATGATAGCAAAAGAGGAGAAGACAACCATCTAGCTACTGCTATGGACCCATAGTCCAAGGATGAACTACTCACGCATCAGTCCGGAGGCGGGCATGGTGATGTAGAGCCCTCCGGTGATGATTCCCCTCTCCGGCAGGGTGCCGGAGGCGATCTTCAGAATCCCCCAAGATGGGATTGACGGCGGCGGCGTCTCAGTAACTTTTCTCGTATCGTGGCTCTCGGTACTAGGGTTTTCGCGACAGAAGGATTATATAGGCGAAGGGGCAGAGTCGGGGGACGCTCGAGGGGCCCACCCCATATGGCGGTGCGGCCAGGGGTGGGGCCGTGCCCCCCTATGGTGTGGCCGCCTCGTGGCCCCTCTTCGTCTCCTCTTCGGTGTTCTGGAAGACTCCATGGAAAATAAGACCGTGGGCTTTTGTTTCGTCCAATTCCGAGAATATTTCCTGTGTAGGATTTCTGAAACCAAAAACAGCAGAAAACAGGAACTGGCGCTTCGGCATCTTGTTAATAGGTTAGTGCCGGAAAATGCATAAAAATGATATAAAGTGTATATAAAACATGTGACTATTGTCATAAAACTAGCATGGAACATAAGAATATATAGATACGTTTGAGACGTATCAGTAGCTTGCACTAGTATTGCTTGCATTAGTAGAGCATGCTCATGGTAATATCTTGTATTGGTAATAGCTTGCCTTGAGTGGTACAGTTGTCAAAGTGTTCCTCTTCTTCTTCGTAGAAGACCTCCTCCTCCTCGTAGCATTCGGTACTAGCCTCTATAAACGGATATGATGTATACAATCACCAAACAATACTTAAGGAGACTATTTAGCCATATTAGCTCACTCAAGATGATCTATTATCATCACAAGAATTTATACTAGGGTTTCCATTTATTTCCTTTGAAAAGTAATTTCCTCTCATTGAACATTACTAAGATTTAATATCCTCAAATAATAAAGTATGAGATCATGTTGTCCAAAGTCACCACTTCATACTTATCCATTTGGGAAAATGATTTAAATGAGATACTACATCTCATACAATTTAAACACTACTTTGGAAAAGATTTAATATTCTGAAGTAATAACATATGAGGTCATGAAGACTAAGGTCATCACCTCATATTGAATTACTTGGAAAAGTGATTTAAATGAGATGCTACCTCTCATAGATTTTAAATACTAATTTTGAAATAATTTAAATGAGCTAGAAATGACTACATAGCCATTATTTGAATTTAGCCCATGATCATAGGAAACAACCATGTCATATTTTTACATATTTAGAAATTCAATATGAAATGTGATTTTTGAGAGTTGGAATCAACTCAAAATGAGTTATGGTTGATTTTATAAAAAAGTATGAAGTTTGAAAAGGTACTGCCTTGTTATTTTTGTTGCAATTGCTCTATAATGAATTAAGGTTTGAGACCAGTGGGGTTGGATAGATATTTTCATCTACATTCACACAAAATTTGAATCAACTCAATTGGATTTGTAGATTTGTTTTTATTGAATTTGGAACAAAGCACCAGTATTCAAATTGGGTTAAAACGAATTAAACTAAATTTGAATAGGTGGGCTTCGGCGGGAAACTAAACGGGCCAGAGACAAAGCGAAATGGGCCGGCCCAGCAGTGCATCTCGCACGCGTGGGCGGCCTGACAATGGGCCCCACTCGTCAGTGACTATTAAAACCCAAATCGGTATGAGGGAACGAGGGCCGCAGGATTAGAATCAAGATGTACGGCTGAGGCTCGTCGTCATCAACGACGAGATCAAACCCTGGCTGTGGCAAACCTAGGGGGTCGGAGGCTCACTGGAGGTACGGCGATCGTCGGCGAGGTGGTAGATCCGCATTGTCGACGACGGCGAAGCTCCTGGTACCGACGGTAGCTCCTGGGGTGGCTCCAATCTTCAGCTCCTTCTGCGACGGCTCCGGCGGTTCTCCGACGATCGATTGGGGCACGGTGGGCTAAATTGGGAAGAGGGCTTGCTCGAGGAGGCCCAGTGAGAGGAGGAGAAGAGAATGGTGTGAAGGAATTGAGCGGGGGAGGCCTCCTTTTATAGGGTCGACGAGGTGCTGCGGGGTAGTCACGGTGGCGAGCATGGAGGTGGCGTTCTGGGCTGCGAAGGGGCAATGCGAGGACGCTGCTCTATTCCTGGCGTCATGGCGATCATCACGCGCTTGATGGCACAGAAAACGGTGGTCAGGAGCAATGGCAATCGTGACGCGTGTTGCGGTCCCGTGGCGGACGTCAGCGACGGCGACAGGGCACGGGAGAGAGAATTGACGGCATCTGGGAGGTTGCTGGTGTCCTGGTGAGTGCGTGTGCAAGAGGAGAGAGCGAGGGGAGGTCAGCAGTGACGAGGCGAGGCGACGCTCTGGCGTGCCCGTGGGCGTGTCCGTGAGGGCTCTGGCGTCATTGGGCGTCGTGGGCACGTCCTGGCCAGGGCAATGCCTCGCTCTGCTTGGCCAAGGGCTGGTACCAGCGTTATCAGGGTTGCAAGGTCAACCTCCAGGACAAGGTGAGGTAGACCAGAGGTGAGAGGAGAGGGGAGTTGGCATGGTGGTTGGCATGTGAGTGACATAGGCATAGTTTGGTCCTTTTTCTCCTTTGAACAATGGTGCAAAAGTAGGGCTTGGTCCAGAGGATGCAAGGAGGAGTGAGTGGTGACATAAGCACAGAGGGTTTAGGCAAAAATCCATTGGATATTGAGATGTATGCTCAAAATCAAATGTTGCACACCAAGTGTTTGATGAAATGGCCGAAAGAACTTTGAATTTGAATTTTGCCAAAATCTTTTATGGATGTGATTCAAATAAAGTTTGGCACCTAATGATGTCCTTGGTTTGAAAATTGGAGTTGGGTTGGTGAAATTCAAAAATGGGATGATCTAGAATCTGTTTCAAAGTTGCCACTTTGGCTGCCTTTTAAAATCATTTGAATTTGATTCAGCAAGGTTGGCCAACACCAAGTTGTTCACTTTTATGTGTACTATAGATCTGGACAAAAAGATCAGAAGGTTTGGTTTAGAAAATAATAACCACAGGGGTTCAAAGTGGGCATCGTGTTAAAATTGTCAAGAATGACCATTATCAAATGTGCAAGGGTTTTTCCTTTTCTTTTCATTTGTTTTGATTTTCTTTGACCAAATTGTATTCTTTTCGGTTTATAGTGTTAGGTTGAGTTAATTGAGGGTTTCAAATCATTTAAACAAGGTGGAGCATGGCATAGGTCTACATTTGCAAATATGGCCATTTGCTCACATATGACTCCACTTTTTATTTTATTTTATTTTTCTTTTCTTTGTTTCTTTTTGATTTTGAAAAGGGCATGGTTTAGGGTTTAGAACATTTTCAAACACTTCACACAACAATCTTGGCAATATCACAACACTCATGCATGAACACTATGCACACAATTTAAAATCAACCCAAGTTTTTGTTGGCTCAAAATTTTGGAATAAAGGAATTTGATTTTTCTTTGTTTTGAAATTTTGGGATGTTACAAATTGGAACTGGAAGAAAATGTGTTTAATAATTTCGTCATGTTGACAGAAAACACACCGGGTACTTCCATGCCAGTTTCGCTTAACAAGATTGTCTTTGGTGAGGATAACACCTCGACGAAGATACCATCCAAAAAAATTTATTTTTAATGGTATTTTCATCCTCCAAATTTTCTTATTATTATCAACTGGTATATCAGAATGAAGGATCGCATTGTACAATGATTTTACCGAGAAATTGCCATCTACATGAAGATTCCACCTAAATTCGTCCGGTTTGGTCGATAGTTGTATATCTCCTAGGATTAGGGAATTCCATACCAATGGCCTTTTCCCAAGCAAGACCCATCTGAACGTCACATTCGGAGGTGAGGTAGCCATTACCGTGGAAATGGTATCACTTTTGCGACGAACAATACTATACAAGGCAGGATACTGTTCACTTAAGGGTGAATTGTCTAACCAAATGTCTTCCTAGAACCGTATTTGTGCTCCATTCTTGATGGAAAAAGTACCATGGCGGAAAAAAACATTCTTTGCCGCCATAAGACCAGCCCAGAAGTGTGAATTCCCTGGTTTCCAAACCACTTGGGATAACGTCTTCGAGCCGATATACTTTCTTCTAAGAATACTTTGCCAAATCCAATCCTCGGTAAGAAGCTTAAACACCCATTTACCTAGCAGGGCTGAATTCTTGACCTCCAGGTCATGAACTCCACGCCCTCCTTGATTTTTGGGACTACAAACTACGCTCCATTTAACCAGTCGATATTTCTTTTTCTTGCTGTCCCCTTGCTAAAAGAATTTGGATTGATAGTAAACGAGTTTATACAGAATTCCTTTTGGTACTAGGAAGAAGGATAACATGTACAGTACCATATTTGTCAGTACCGAATTAATGAGTACCAATCTTGCTCGTAGGGACAACAATTTACCCTTCCAACTACTAAGGCATTTTTGTAATTTTCTTCCACTATTTTTCATTCGGCGATTGTGAGTCTCCGATAATGAATCGGAATACCCAAATAGCGAATAGGAAACTGGCCTTGCCCGCAACCAAACAACTCTGCATATAGAGTCGTATCATTTTAGGCATCACCGAAACAAAACAATTCACTTTTATGGAAATTGATTTTTAATCCCGACAACTGCTCGAATGCCGCCAAAATTAATTCCAGATTGCGAGCTTTTTCGAGATCGTGGTCCATAAATAGAACATCGGCATATTAAAGGATAGATAAACCACCATCGAACATATGTGGGATCACACCATCAATCTGACCATCAGACTTGGCTTGCTCTATCAGGATAGCTAGCATATCCGCTACAATGTTAAATAATATTGGTGACAACGGATCCCTTTGGTGTAACCCTTTTCATGTGTGGAAATAGTGTGGGCATAACCCTTGGAGTAGAGGTTGTTGGAGATGTGTGGCTTCTCTTTCTCGACTATTTCTTGATCTCCCATGCGTGCCATGTATTTCTTTTTTTTCATATAGGTGTCTTTTCCTTGACCCTCAAGTTATTACCGATGGAAACTTGTATTGGAATCGTATGACCCCATGAAACCCCTGAACCTGATGTTCCTTGCACGCAATCATCGAACCAAGGACATGACATGGACGAGGGAATGGGATGCATCATGCATGCAAGAACACACTCCACCGATAAAGGGGACGGGATGACGTCTCCCCCAAGCAACCTAGCGCCGCCGTCCTCCACGGCCTCCGCCGCCGCCCCCGTCCATCCAGTCGTCACTGCTGCCTCCCCTCTTCGACAACAACAACCGCTCCCTCCCTTCTCTGTCCCGCAGATTTCTGGTGATTCGCGACCGCTAGTTGAGCGCGCTGCGGTCCTTCGATTTGTTCGAGATGGGATCATCATCCATACTCCGGGGATAGCGATCTGGGATTCCTTGGTTGCTAGATTCTTCGATTTGAATCGCAATCTCATCTCTGAAGTTGATTTCAATGTTGCAGATATCCCAATTGGATCCGCGCGGGAATTTGGTGGCGTTCAAATTCTGTTTGGTCCGAGATTGGGCTGTGGGTTGGACCGAACTTTTTTGGGTCGAGCCCAACGCTCTCGCTCAAACACGGTCTGTAGATGCGCGTGGATTTCATCTCGCGATGGGTCTGGAGCTTGCTCAGGTTCGGCAATGGCGGATTCTGTTGGGCTGAGGCCCAGTACTGTTCATGGTGGATCGCCTTTTCACCGAGATGCGGAGAGGGTCCGTGTTAACCCTCGTCTAGTTGGCACCGGGGCAGTTGTCTTCGTCACATCGCCTCCCTCCCCCAGATCCGATCTCGCCCAACCACCGCCTCTCCGCCGCTGGTCTGGAACGGTTGCCGGCGACAACAGATCCTTCGCGCAGATCACCGCTCTTCCGCGGATGGATCGGCGGTTCGGAGGGTCGCGCAGATCTCCTCCGAGGAGAAACAACAACAACTACTACTACTACTTCGGCTACCGTCCAAGAGTTGGATCTGAGGCTGATCGAAGAGACGAGCAGCGCCGGTGGGATGAGGAGCGCCGCCGTGATGAAGAATGGCGTCGTGATGAGGAGATTCGGCGTCGTGATGAAGAACGGCGACAGGCTGACCAAGAGCGTCTCCGCTTTGAGGAGCGCAGAAGATCTGATGAGCGTCGTCGTCTTGACGATGAGCGCCAACGTGAGGCGACTCGCATCTCGGAGCGCGTTGCGCGTGAGCGTGCTCTGGCTGAAAGAACCCGCAAGGAGGATGATCTGCGTGCTCGAGATAGATGGGCTCACCGCTCCGAGATGGTTCCTGGAGCTTCCTCCAACCCCAACTCCGTCCGATCTGCTGACGTAAGTCCTGTAGCCCCCTCCTTGCCATCATCTAATACTATTGCTGCAGATGCTTTAGGAGCTGGTTCTCAAAATCAATCACAGCATAGATCTGCTATGGTCGCGGATAGTTCTCAATCTCTTGTTTCTTTGCCGGAGCCGGTGGGGTCCTCTGTACCACCACCAGCTCCTGCCTCCATGCCTCCTGCAAGTAGAAGACCTGATATTCCTATTAGAAATCTTGCTTGCTTTGTTTGTGGAGGTGACCATCACATCTCTATTTGTCAAGAACGTGATCCGTGGGAATACAATGCTCCTTTCTTCGGAAGTGAGGAATTTGGCTCTGGTTTCTACTCCATTGTTGTGCCTGAGGAGGATAACTACCCGGTTGAACAACTCAATTATGCTCACATTACAGTAGAAAAGGGTGAGGTGAATTGCAGAAACATAGAACATGAATTCAATGTCTGGGCAGAATCGATGAAGATCAATTGGCGATTTTTTGCTAAAGAAGTTTCGGCTACAGAGTTCACGACACGATTTCCTTCAGCAAAAGCCATTGAAGAACTTGCCCACTTTGGGAAATTATTCATGAGAACTGTCCCCGGTGCTATTATCAGCCTGGAGAAATGGGCTGGTGACATTGAACCTATCTCTGTTATGCAAGAAGCTTGGTTCAGAATAAAAGGGATTCCTATGAAGTTTAGAAACAAGTCCACAGCTTATTATGTTGCCAGTCTTGTGGGCAAACCTCTTGCTCTTGACAAGAATTACCTCAGACACTTTGCCTATGTGAGGGTTAAGATTGGCAGCCAGGACTTATCTCTGGTTCCCAATTCCAGGATTGGTGAGAACAAGAAAGGTTTCTATGAATTTCAGTATTCCAGAGAGCTGTTTGACCCCTCTTCTAATGCCGGTAACAAGACAGCTGTTCATGTTGATGTTTAAGGCACAGAGGGTGATCAAGGCACTCCTAAAAGACAGAGAATGGGTCAGCAAAGCTCTGATGCTGGCTCCCAATCAGCTCCTCCAAAAGTTTCTGGCACTTATAATGGATCACATAGACAATCAACTATGCAAGCTTCTCAAGCTCCTAAGAAGGATACTGGCAAAAGGAAACTGTTTGAAAGGGAGCTCTCTAGCTATCCTGATGAGAACCCTTCTTCCTGTGCCACTGCTAGCCCCTCCTCTCTTACTGATGTTCACAAAGAGGTGGTTGATGCTCTTGCATCCATTCCATCTCAGTCTGGTGAAGGTTCCTCCTCTCAGAAGGCAGCTGACTCTTATAAGCAGTTTCTCACATCTTTGGCAAGATCTGGTAGTGACAAGGCTTTTACAATACAGAAAGAGTACAAAGAACTCCTTGATCCTATTGTGGAGAATGTGAATGAATCTAATGATTCTTCTGAAGAACTGGTTGACTATGGCAGCAGTGATAACTCACAGAATTCTGATACACCTTATCTGACACAGGGACAGGGGATCCTTGCTCTGGCTGCTCCTTCTCTTATAACTGAAAGAACTGCTGTAGTTATTCCTGTTGATGGCTCTCAGCCTGAACCTGAATCACAAGAGGATCCTCTCTCTCAGGTTGATAACCCTCCCATTGATAATGACTCTTCAGGTGGCAACATCTCTCTTAATGCTGGTGGTGATCAACAGCAGCCTGCCCCCAGGATGAGCTCCAGAATTGAATCCATGGGCACTCATACTGTTAGAATTGGTGCTAGGGCCATGGGGAGTGTTGAACCTTCTAACATCCCAGGTACAAATCTGAACACCTTTAATTCTTTTGCTTTACTGGATGATGAAGTTATTATGTCTAGGGCTCTTGAGATGGGTGTTGATCCTGCCTCTTTCTCTCTTGAAAAAGTTAGTTATCTGAAAGATTTAGAAATTGCTAGGCATAATATAGATAATATGCAAAAGTCTTCTGTGCATACCAATTCTGAGGTATCAAATCAAGTTCTCTTGCTGGGTCCTGGTGATGTTTTGTATGAGAGTGACAGGGATTTGGAGGAGGATGATTTCACTCCTGTTTTATCCAAAAGAAAGAAGAAAGCCAAAAAATCTGCTTGCAAGGTTGGGATGAATGGGTCACAGTCAAAATCAAGTGATGCCATTGTGGGGGCACATTCAAAATCAAGTGCTGCCCAGGTGAAAGCCACCAATGACCACCCTTTGTGTGGCATTGTGGCTGGAACCAGGATAAGGAAAAAAAATCCAAAGTATCTATGATAGGTGCCTCTTTAAATTGCAGAGGGGTTGGGAAGAAAGGGATGAGCATTTACCTTGCTGATTTGATTAAGGATCAACAGTTAGATTTCATTGGTCTTCAGGAAACCATCAAAAAGGACTTCTCTCCTGCTTTTCTCAGGAGAATTGATCCTGGAGGTGAATTTGACTGGAAATGGATCAGTTCAGTTGGTAGAAGTGGAGGTATCCTGGGTGGTTTTAGGCTATCCAGGTTTACCATTTGTGACACTTCAGTGGGCAGATTTCACATCAAGGTGTCTCTGCTTGATTTGAAGATTAATGTGAATTGGTGTTTGATTATAGTCTATGGAGCTGCTCAAGCCTCTAAGAAGGAGGATTTTTTGGTGGAGCTTGGGCATATTTGCAGTAATCAAACTCTACCAATTTTGGTAGGGGGAGATTTCAATCTTTTGAGATTTTCTAATGAGAAAAATAAGGCTATGACTCATAATAAATGGTCTGACATTTTCAACTCCATCATTAATACTTGTGCCTTGAGAGAAATTCATATGACTGGTGGCCAGTTTACTTGGTCCAATAATCACAGTGATCCCACTTTGGAGAAATTGGATAGATTCTTGATGAGCAGTTCCTGGGAAGATCTTTTTCCTCTTGTAACTGTTCACAAGCTGGTGAGAGATATGTCTGATCACAACCCATTAATTCTTGACACTCTTGATATCAAGGTTAAAAACAGAGACTTCAGATTTGAAAAAAGATGGCTCAAAGAGGACAGCTTCCTTGACAGAGTGAAGAGATGCTGGGAACAACAGGTGTTTGCCAATAACAGCTTGGACAGAATTTTAAAAAAGCAGAAAAATGTCAAGAAAACCTTAAAAGGTTGGGGTGCCAATTTGAGAGGGGCAGATATTAAAAAGAAAAAAGATATAACTTCTGAACTAAAAGAACTTGAAGATTTGGAAGAGATGGGACCCTTGTCTCCAAGCCAAAGAAAAAGAAGGGCTCTTCTCCAACTTAATTTGTTGGAAGTGCTGGATAATGAGGAATCCTTTTGGAGACAAAGATCAAGGGAAAATTGGCTCCTTTATGGAGATAGTAATTCTGCTTTCTTCCATAGAGCAGCTAATGGGTGTAAAAGAAAGAGAACTATTTTCTCTTTAAAAAAAGGTGAAACTACTGTTCATGGTGATGCTGCTCTGTTGGAGCATGCCACTGCCTTTTACAAGGATTTGTTTGGCCCTGTGAGTGATTCTGGCATCAGGCTAAGTGGAGATGTTTGGTCTGATGAAGAAAAGCTGAATGATGTCGATAGAGCTGAGCTGGATAAGATTTTTTCCTTGGAAGAAATTAAAGATGTCATTGATCACATGGAGAAAAACAAAGCTGCTGGCCCTGATGGCTTTCCCATTGAATTCTATCAACACTGCTGGGATATTATTAAGTTTGATGTCATGCATGTTTTCAAAGATTTGTTTGAGCACAAAATTGACCTGATTAGGATCAATTATGGGATTATCACTTGGATTCCCAAATCTGCTGATGCTGACATCATTCAGAAATTTAGACCCATTTGTCTGCTCCAAGTCTTTTTCAAGATAATGACAAAAGTTCTGACTGTTAGAGCAAATCCTGTGATGAGTAAACTTCTACTCCCATGCCAGACTGCTTTCATCAAGGGGAGGTTCATCTCTGATGGAGTAATGTTGCTCCAGGAAGTTCTGAGAGAAAATAAATTCAGGAAAAAACAAGGGATTGTCCTGAAAATTGACTTTGAAAAAGCATATGATAAAGTAAACTGGGGATTCCTGTTTGACTGTTGTGAACAGAAGGGATTCAGTGACAATTGGTTGACCTGGATCAGGAAATCTGTAGCTGGTGGGACCCTTAGTGTCAAAGTCAATGACAAGGTGGGTCCATATTTTACTAGTCATAAAGGTGTGAGACAAGGTGATCCTTTTGCCCCCTTTCTGTTTAATATGGCTGCCAACAGCTTGGCCAAAATGGTACACTTGGCTCAATCCAATGGTTTGATTACTGGGCTGGCAGATAATATGGTGCAGATGGGTATTGCAATTCTTCAGTATGCAGATGATACCATTTTGCTTCTGCAAGATGATGCTCAACAAGCTGTTAACCTGAAGCTTCTGCTTTATATCTTTGAAGCTATGTCTGGTTTGAAAATTAACTTTGAGAAAAGTGAAGTTATGATGATTCTGGAAGATGATATTAAACAAACTTTCTATGCTGAATTATTCAATTGTCAGAAGGGTACCTGGCCCATCAAGTATTTGGGGACTCCAGTTTGTGCCAGAAGAGCTTCAGTAGCTGACATGAGATTTCTGGGAGAGAAAACCAAGAAAAAGATGAGTGGCTGGATTGGAAATTCCATGTCCATTGGGGGGAGATTGATTAAGATTGATGCCTGCCTTGCTAGTACTGCTGTGTATCAGATGTCACTGAGACTTTTACACAAGTCAACTATTGAACAAATTGATAAGCCTATCAGGTCTTTTTTCTGGGCTGGTAGTGCTCATAAAAGAAAATATCATTTTGTTAGATGGAGATGGATTTGTAAACCCAAACAAAAAGGTGGCTTGGGAGTTAAAGATTTATCCAGATTCAATATTAGTTTGATGTGCAAATGGTGGTGGAAATTGGAGCATGATACTGGTCCCTGCAAGATTTTATGAGATTAAAATACCTGAGAGACAAAGGCATTTATTATGCAAAACACAGACCTGGAGACTCTCCACTTTGGTGTGATATGTTGAAAGTTAGAGATCTTTATCTCTGTGGCAGAAGAATGAATGTTGGGAATGTGGAACTGACTAGCTTCTGGGGAGATTCTTGGTGCAGCACCAATCCTCTTAAGGACATGTTCCCTGCCCTGTTTGATATCTGCAATGAACAACACATCACTGTTGCTGATGCAGCTATCATGGGTTGGAGATTCTCTTACAGAAGATGGCTGCCACCTGATTTGATCATTCAAGAGGCTGGCTTATTTCAATTGTTGAATCAAACTCATTTGTCTCAATTGAAGGACTCTCCCAGATGGAAATGGTCTAAAAAGGGCAACTTTACTGTTAAATCTGTGTATAAACAGATCAGTGGTGGGGGTCGAGACAGATCCTTTAGGCATCTCTGGAAAAGCAGAATCCCTTTAAAAATCAAAATTTGGCTTTGGCTGATCTGGCATAATGCTATTGCCACTAAAGACAACCTTCTTAAACGCAATTGGTCTGGGGATCCTGTCTGTCAGTTCTGTAATGAGCATGAATCCATCATCCACCTCTTTTTTGGCTGCTCTGCAGCCAAGTTTGTGTGGAGTGCAGTAGCTATTGCTATCAAAGCTCCTACACGACCTGGGAGTTTTTCCCAGTTTTTTTGGTGGTTTCCACAGTTCTCTCATGCTAGCAGAAATACTCAGATTGCTGGTTTGGCAGCTGTTTGCTGGGCCATTTGGAAACTTAGAAATAGATCCTGTTTTGAACATAAGCTAATCAGCTCGCCGTTTGACATTATCAGTTACGCTGCTGTGTTTATGAACTATTGGTCAGGTCTACATGGTGAGCAAGATGCCTTGG
This sequence comes from Lolium perenne, assembly GCF_019359855.2. NCBI lineage: Eukaryota > Viridiplantae > Streptophyta > Magnoliopsida > Poales > Poaceae > Lolium > Lolium perenne. Next base: position 119,930,151 of record NC_067250.2, on the reverse strand, counting down.
AGCTTCGTGATGGATTAATGCGCCTTGCTGCTGCGGCTGGAGATGGAAATCCTCTTTCGAGAAATTCTGGACGAGTTGATCAACTGCGCCTGGAGGACAAGAATACTGATGATATTCATGAAGATACAACTTCCTGAAGCCGTTTGCTGTGCGGACTAGGCTGTTCCTGGTTTCTCATCTTAGGTTAATGCGCCCTTTTGAGTTGCTCCTTTGTCGTTGACAAGGTCCTGCTATGTGTAATATACTTTCTGGCTCTGTAATAATCGTCCTGAACGTTAGCATTAGGCGGCGATCCCCCCTCCTCCTTTTGCTTTTTTTCTTTCCGAGACATCTGTGTGCTGATGTATTTTCGTTATCTCCATGGTAATGAAAATTCGATCCTTCGGGGATAGCTTGGAAAAAAAAAAAGAACACACTCCACCTGGTGCCGCGCGCTATCAGTGGCGAAACAGCAGCTATAGGGGTGCTCGGACAGCAAGCTTCCAACCAAAATTAAATTAGATGGAGCAGCGTACACAGCACCGAACTGGCTTTCCGGATTAGACGCTCGTTGCGCGATCAAGCGCGCCATGGATAGAGTGATGGACCACGGGATGCTGGATGTGGCACGGCAATTAACGCAGCATATTCTTCTGCTGGCGCGGCAGCGCGCAGCTCGGCTCGGGCCGGGGAGAGACGGCCCCCACGGCGCGGCATGCAGCGGCAGGCGTCCTCCGGCCAGCTCGATCTCTGGCCGGCCGGCCGGCGCGGCCATCCTATCCTAGCTACGCGCGCCGTGACGAGCGCGGCGGGTCCTCCCCATGCGCGCGTCGACGGCGTGGTCCACGGCGATCTTTGCAGCACGCTAGCCTAGCTGCGAGACGCGCGCTCTCGCCAAAAGCTCTGCGCAGTAGAAAACAAAAGTTTGCACCCTGCAGATTCTGCACGCCCACAGGGCCATAGTGCACGCCTCGTCGCGGCCAGCCCCGAACCCGATAGATAGAGCGTACAGCAGTCTCGACGTGCCCATCAAGGACGGGAGCGGAGCTTCAATAATGGCGGCACGGCCAAAAGTACAGCACGGGGTGGCGGGACGGGAAAGGGCAGCAGCATCACTGCCCTGCTTCTAGCCGATGCACTTGGCAGTCCACCACACCCCTTGCGCAGTGCGCCCACGCCGGGCCGAGCTGACGACGACGGCAGTGCCAACACGGCGCATTGGCGAAACGCACTGGATGGCAACACGCACGCGCAGCGCGCTGGAATCAAAGAGAGCTCGAGAGGCTCGCGAAGAAGAAGAAGAAAAAGGGAGTCTGCTCAAAAAGACATGGCCAGAATTTCCGTTCCTCTTTCCTTCTCCCGACCTTTCTTCCAAAAGAGAAAGCGGCATGGAGCTTGCAAGGCTGGCTCCTGCTACGTCCCGTCTCCGCCGGCCCTTTCCCACCGTGGAGCCTATGTTGCTATCCTGCAAAGCGAGACGCCATTGCCGATGCCAGTCGTACTACCCGCAGAGACTGGCATTACTCCACTAACATCATCATGCGTTAATACAACTGATATAGTGAGGTCGTAACTGCGTAGGCGGATCGTCCAGTCGTAATGAATGCGAGAGCAGACGGCCGGCCCGAGCCAACTCATAAATGTAGAAAGGTCGCCGATGTTAATGGTCCATGAGCACAGTAGTGGGGATGAGGAACTAGTGGCGAGAGCAAGGACGAGGCTTCATTGAATTCACATTGACATAGTCTAATCAGAGCTGATCAGGACCTGCAGGCCGGCCATGGCTAGCTCCATGCTCCCATACAGGACCATTATTAATGCTGCCGATTCCGCAACTGACATACAGTGATGGAAAAAACAACAAGTAGAAACAGATCAAAATAGAGGAAACATGAACATGCAGTGGAGTGGATCATGAACAAGAACAAGTTCGTTAGTGGAGTTTAGAAGCAAGAAGAAGGGGTGCAACAGTGTAGTAGAGCTAGAGATTGCCGGTTTGGAGCTCGCCGGTCGCTGTGGAAGCATACATTTCTGCTGGAACACATCTGCCCTAGCTGTAGCTCAGCATCCTCGAAGAATGGCCGGCCCGCCGGACCCATGGGATGATGGGAGGGAAGGACGGAAGGTAGGGCATTGAGATTATCCTGTTCCTCCAGTCCCAGCCGCAAGAAATATACGTAGTAGAAGCTAGCCGGGGAATAGAAAATGGATGAACGGATCCATGCACCCCAAATCCCCATGCCGGAAATCTCAATTACAAACACAAAGGTGCAGCATTTCCAAGATCCAAATCGGCAAATGCCCACGCACTCCGTCCTCCTTCCCAACACCAACGTCATTGTCGTCACATCTACTGCGCTAGCTAGGGGGGAACAACAATGGCGACGCAGAGCCAAAGAACCACGATGAAATAAGATAATGGAAGAAACAAGAGTCCACCATGCGGCCCACCCTTCGTCTTCTAATTAAGAAGCAGCAAGAACTACGTACTGCTTGCGCAAGCTAGTCGCTACGAACCTACGTACTCGTCGTCAGCTAAACAAGGCGCCTGCCGCTTACACGAAAGGTTGATGACGCGGGCGGGTACCTACCAGCTAGAGCCTAGAGCGGTGCAGCGAGCGTCAGGGCTTCTTGCCGAGGGTGTGCTTGTTGTTGTGCATCCAGACCTTGAGCACGTGGCGCTTGACGCCGACCTCCTCGCAGAACTGCTGCACGGCGGCCTCGTCGTGCTTCTGGATGCGCCACCCGAGCCGCTCCGCGAAGGCCTGCATCTTGTCCTTCTGCTCCTGCGAGAACCTGGTGCGGAAGCGCTTCTTGCCGGAGCCTGACCCGGAGCCGGACGGGCCGGCGGAGCCGAAGGGCATGCCCAGCATGGAGCCCATCACCATGGGGCTCAGCATCCCGGACACGTCGTCCGCCTCGGAGTAGGAGGTGGAGGGGAGAGCCAGCGGGCGGTGCGAGTGCCCGGCGGCGGCTACCGCGGCCGCCGTGGCCATCTGGTGGTGCTGCTGGTGCTGGAGGTACCCGGCCGGGGTGCGGTAGTAGGGGGAGAACTGGTGGTGCGGCGGTGGCAGCGCGCCGTAGGCTGTGATGGCGGTCGAGGAGACGGTGCCGGCGGCGTCGGCGTTGGTCGGGGAGTCGGACTCCTTGCGGTGGAAGTTGCGGTGGCAGCCGCAGGCGGCGCAGCGGAGCGCGTCGATGGAGCCCTCCTCGCCCGCCGCCATGAACTCGCCGCAGCCGTCCACCGCATGCCCGCCGATGCCCACGGCGTGGTTCTTGAGGCACTCCCGGTACCTGACACCGCCTGCGCCTCCAACGGCTCCGCTCCCGGCTGAGCGGCCTCCTCCTCCAGAGTCACCACCAGGCTTGGGCACCCCGCCACCGCCCAGCTGGACCGGCACCTCGTAGCTCGAGCTCACCGGCATGGGCGCCATCTCCTCGTCATCATCGTGCTCGTCGAAGTCCATGGCAGCCGATCTTCTCCTCTCTCTCTTTGGATTTTGTCGCGTGTTCTTGGGCAAGGTTAACGAAAATGGCTTAGGGGGTAATAGGGTAGGAGAGAGAGGGATAAGAGAAATAGTCTAGGGAAGCGTGAACTGTGGACAGGCCCTGCTAATTTTGACGCACCGCGCTGGGGCAGCGGCAGCAGGCAGCACCGCAGGGCAAGCTGCTGTTGTGTCCTTGGGGTGATGATGCAATGCAATGCAACTCTACTTCTCTCTCCAAGCTGCGCACTACTCCTCTCCTCTGAGTCTGAGGCGCACCTGTCGCACTGCATCATGCTTTGCTCCGCTATATCTTTGTTGTCTCGTTCTCGAATCCCCTTTTCTCTCTCTCTCTCTATCTCCTCTGTGTGTCACTCGGCGTGCTGCGCTTTTCACGGGATTGGGCTCCAAGTCCTTTTAAAATGCAATTTAGAATCCGGATTTAACAAATGCTGGATTGGATGTAAAAAAGGCGTGAGGGGCAACATTTTCCTAGTCGCACCCCCGGCTTTCGCCCATCAGCGACGATAGATTCAAAACATTATCTTCCCGCTACACAAAAGAATCGCCTTTGTCCGGCGATCGGATCAGCCACATTCCGGCGATCGAAACTAGACGACTACATGCTCATCGGCGGTCCCGTCAGGCGAAGCATTGGGGTCTGCATCGGCGTCAGGCGTCGCATCGGCATCGTCAGGCGAAGCATCGGCGTCTGCAGTTGTCGAAGCGGCGGGAGTAGACATCGATGCGGAGGACAAAGGACGAAGGAGCCGACGGTGGCCGGAGGATGTCTTGGCGATGGGCGTCGTACCAAGCCCTCGTCTCCTCGTCCATGTTGGCGTCGTTGCCGCCGATCAGGAACGCCACGTCGGTGTTCCTCTTCTTCGCCGCGGCTGTTTCCTTGAGCAAGGCAATCCGGACGCCCTGGTTGGCGAGCATCGCCTTCCACCGCACGGCGTGCTGTCCGTCCCTCCCGGCGGCGTGCGCCCTGACGTAGGCCCAACACTTGTCGAAGGACGCCTGCAACCTGTTGGCTGGATGGCCGGCCTTCTTCTGCTCTTTGAGCTTCTTCTGGCTGAGCTCGGGGCGACCCGCCGACGCGGCAGGGGCTGGAGCATCGGGGTTGTACTGCTCGCCCTTGTTGTTGGCGAGATTCTTGCGCACCGTCTTCCACTTGTCGCACCCCGTGATGCGGGCGAACACGTTGAGGTACTTGAACATCTGGCCGCCGTTGTCTGCCGCGTACAAGTCGAGCGCCCGCCGCATCTGCAAAAATAGGCCGGAGATTAGGCGATGTAGGGTCGACGGAGGAACCACGGTGAGTGAGTATACCTTTGCTTCAAATTCCTCACCGCTCACGGCATTTTTGTCGATCTCCTCCTGTACGCCGTGCCACATGCTGCACGCCGCCTGGACGATCCCCCAATGGGTTCCCATTGCCTTGTCGCCGCGATCCATCACCGTCGTGTTGAAGTACAGGTCGATGAGTTTGCGCTCGTCGAACGCCACCTTGACCCGCTGCCAATACGTCTCGTAGTTCTGATTGGCGTCGGTGATGCCGTTCATAGACACCGTCTTCCAAGCTTCGGCGAGGCACTCCTCTTCTTTGCCCGTCCATTTGATCCGAGGCTCGGCTGGCGGCGAGTTCTTCTTCCTTCTCTTATTCTTCCCCTTGGACGGCGCCCCCGGGGCTTCGGGCGCTTCCTCTTCGTCGACGTCCTGGTCGACATAGGTCTGCTCATCTTCTTCGTCGACGTCTTCGAGGTGACCATCGTTCTCATCGTGGTGACCATGGTCGACGTAGACGCCGCTCCGCGACGCGACGGCTTCCGTCGCCCTTACCTCCTCTTGGGTGAAGAAACTCGGGCTCGACGCGGTGACCATGGAGCCTGCCGTGATCATCTCATGCATCACAGACTCGTTGGGCGGCGGCATCCCGGAGTTGGAGAAGGAGAGCGGCCCACGTCGCAGGGCAGGCGAGATGCCCTCGTACATCGCGCCATCATACGCCGGCGGTGACGGCGTAAACCCGACCATGCCGGCGGCGTAGGTGTCGTGGAACATGGCCGTGGCCGGCGACGCCGGCGAGAAGGAAGGAGATCCGATCATACCTTGGGTCGGCCATGGCCCGGGGAATTGGCCGACGCGTGTTGCACTTCTTCTCCCTCTCCGCCCTGGCGCGAGTTTCGCCCTGCCGCCGCTCCTGGTCCGCCACCCACTCCAAGTTTGACATGCCCGACGACCTCTGTTTTGGCGCCCGCGGTTTCCTCGCCTTCAGCGCGCAATCGGTGGCGAGCTTCTTCGGCGGCATGGTGGTGGAAGAGAAGAGGAGGAGCTGCAACTGTGGGGGAGAATGGCGGTAGCTCCAAATTTCGGCGGGGAAAATGGTTCTATGCGTCACAATTTGGAGGGAAAACGAAATTAATGGAGGGAACTACTAGTTGTGTCGCTGACAACACGGGCCCGCTCAACGTTTTGCGTGTTTTTGTTTCGTCCGGAGTCCCCGGCCGGGCCTCAGGAACCCGGGGATGGCCAGGGCTCTCCGGACGGATGAAAGGCCTAATCCGGACGAAATCGAGGAGCCGGGGGCGTGGCTGAGCCGTTTTCGTTCATCCGGATGAAAAAAGACGTCCTGGAGGCCTCGTCGCTGGAGATGCTCTTAGATTTTGTTGTTTTGGTAGCCCCTCTCTCTCCGTTTTCTCATGCATAAAATGCAATGTTTCATCGAGAAAATTATGGACATGTATGCACCTACAAAGTTTCACCGAGAAGTATGACAATTTGTGAACAGAGCAAAAGGAATAAATTTTCAAGGATACGTCATGGAGAACCTAAAAAAATGATGCGTGAATAAGCTGATTAAAAAGAGTAAGAAGAAGGAAGGAGGATAAGATGGCTGAAAAGGAAACGTGTTACAACAATCTGGAAGGTAATCCTTTAGCTAGTTCTTCACTCTTTTTCGTGCTCTTGATGATGAGGATTTTGTTAATAGGGCTTTGGAAATGGGTGTTGAATTTGATGAGTATAGCCTAGAGAAAGTAACAATTCTAAGAGATCTTGAAAAAGCTAGACGTAATTTAAATAAACTTAAAAGGACTTTTCTGATAATGATAAATCTCTTGATAGTATAATGGCACCTGAGGTTGTGTATTTAGACTGAAAACAAAGGAATGTGGATGAAGATGGTTTTACTCCTCTTGTGAACAAGAAGAGAGGGAAAAAGGTTAAACTTCCTCAGCTAGGTGTTGTTGGCTCTTCTAGTCCTAAGGGGTGTCTCTAGATAGGTTCTAGTGTTCTACAGTGTACACCAGGACTAGAAGTCACATAAAAGAAAGAAAAAAACTAATTATGGCTGGTCTAATTTGGAATAATAGTGGTGCTTTGAAAAAAGTATTCTAGCTTGTTTAAGAGATCTGAGAATTTAATGTACAATTTATTGGTATCCAGGAAACCATGTTGAAAAGTTTTCTGATAGTTTCATAAGAAAGCTGGGAGCATGTGGAAATTTCAAATAGCATTGGCTACCATCAAAAGGAAAATCTTGAAGAATTTTAGGTGGTATTTGCATGGATAGGTTTGATGTTATATCTTTTTCAACTGGTATGTTTCATCTAAAAGTTGTGGTGTTTGATAAAAAGATTAATAAAAAAATGAACTTTGTTGGTAATTTATGGGTCAACTCATGAGTCGGATGTGGATAGGCTCCTTACATAATTAGTTGAATTTGTTCTGATCAAAGGTTACCCCTGATGCAAGGTGGAGATTTTAATATTTTGAGATTTTCTTATGAGCAACACAAAGAGTTTAAAGGTAATAGGCACAATGATTTGTTTAATTCAGTGATAAATTTGTATGAACTCAGAGAATTGTTATGACCTGTGGGGTTTTAAAATGGTCAAATAATCATAAGAATCCCACTTTGAAAAAGTTGGATAGGGTTTTGGTTTCAGGGGGTTGGGAGAACCTTTTCCCCTTAGCAATGGTTCTAAAAGTGGTGATAAATTGCTCTGATCATAATCCCGTGATTCTTAGCCTTGACAATAATCAAGTAAACTCACCTGCTTCTTTTAGATATGATGAAAGAGCAAGCTCTAATTCTATGTTTTGTGTGTTTGTTAATAACACATGAATGCATGAATTTTACCGTGTGTGCTCAAGTATGCAGGATTAAATTTTAGCACTACGAATTGACCCACTTTTTTTTTTTGCTAATTTCGCCTTCTGGCTCATTTATTGGATGTGTAACCTATGGTTATGGTGAATGAGGACATGTTGCGGAGAAGTGAAGATAGAGGAGAAGAAAACAAGAAGATTTGCAGTTTTCTGCAGAGCGGATAATCCAAGCCTTCAATGGCCGAATCATCTGGCGCCCTCGCCCAGGTGGCCAGGATGAGATTCGTCAAAGATTCCCTAAAGAAATGGGGCCAAATCAACCGGGGTGACCTGAAATCATATTTCCGCCCCAAAATATTCGGCCCCCAACAAAAGGTTGGCAACTTCCACGGGGGGGGGGGGGAGGGAGGGGCGTAAATTACATCTGCCCCACATGATTTTTACATCCGGCCCACCCAGATTTTTGTGGCAACCTCCAAGTAGCCAGGGCGGGAGTATTCTTCATCCGTCCCCCGGAAATTCCCAATATCGATTTAGGGTGGGGACGGATCATCCGGCCCATCTCCTTCATTGCCAAGACGGGATCATCCAAGGGGGAGGGAGGTGGCGGGATCATCCAAGGGGAATGGAGGTGGCGGTTCACTGCCTACAAAAGAGGGATCCTTGTTGATAATATCTACTCAAGATGAAGAACCGTCTATCTCCTCCATTCTTATAGAGCTTCAAACGCGTGGATTTTCTTCCCAAGCAAATCAAACACCCACAAAATTTGAGAATTTAAGGAGGAGTGCTAGATCTACCTATCTAATATTTTGAAATACTCCAACATTTCCTTTGTGGATTTGGAAATCCGAGATCTCCTTTGTGGGTATCCTTGTTGTTGAAGGCATCTAGACCCTAGATCTTGTTGTGACTAGTTCTTCATGTCATTGGGAACTTCCGTGTTCTTTGTGAAGTTGTGCCCCCAACCTTGTGTGAAGGTTAACCTTGTAAAGTTTTATCTATTTATTTTAACCCTGCTATTGACAAAATATTTTATCATGTCAAGGTAGAAATATCATGGATGGGGTGTTGTCATTACATGAAATTTTGCATGAGTCGATAAGTAAAAAAAATAGGGAGTAGTTTTTAAGATTGATTTTGAAAATCTTATGATAAATTAAATTGGAACTTCGTTTTCTAGAGTTGTGATTTCAGTGCCACTTGCTGGGATTGGATGAAACAGGTAGTAGTTGTAGGTACCTTAGCTGTTAGAATTAAACAACTCTTTTGGGAGGAATTTTGGCACTTTCGAAGGCATGATACAAGGTGACCCCATTTCTCCTTTTTTTTTTAATTTAGCTTGAGATGTCATAGCTAGAATGTTCAGAAAGGCTAAAAACAGTGGTTTAATTAAGGGATTGGTTCCTCATATAGTCACTAATGGGATTTGTATCCTACAATATGTTGATGATACTATAATGATGTTTCAAGGCAACCTTGATATGGCTATAAATATTAAAATTCTTCTATTTTTGTTTCAAGAGATGGCTAAAATAAAAATTAATTTGTAGAAGTGAAGTGATGATGGTTCTGGAAGATAATATTAAATTGGACTATTATGCTGAAATTTTCAATTGTCGTTGGGCAGCAGGCCTATGAAATATTTGGGATCTCCTGCCAGTGGCTCTAGAATAAGAATTAGGTATTTAAAATTTATTAAAGAAAGTAGTTTGAAAATTTTGGATGGCTGGCAAGGGGGTTCAATGTCTTTGGCTGGGAGGAAAATGTTAAGAGCACCTCTAGACGTTTGAGCCCCCCGGGGCGAAATTCGGACGTAACTACCGCCGGATTGGATGAAAATAGGGCGTGAGGGGCACCAGTTTCTCAATCGCACCCCCAACATTCGCCCAACAGCGGCGATAATTTCGAATAATCGTCTTCCCGCTACAGAAAAACATCGCCCAATAGTTCGGCGATCGGATCAGCCACATACCGGCGATCTAAAAGAAACTAGAGGATAACAGGGACATCGACAGTCCCTTCCTGCGCTTTGTATGCCGCGGAGTCGTGCGGCGATGCATCGTTGGCCGCCGGAGTCGCAGTGGCGGGAGTGGACGTCGGAGGAGAGGACAAAGCACTCGATGTAGGGGGTCGGAGGATGTCTTGGCGATGGCCGTCGTACCAAGCCCTCGTCTCCTCGTCCATCTTGCCGTCGTTGCCGCCGATCAGGAACGCCAGGTCGGTGCTCCTCTTCTTCACCGCGGAGGTTGCCTTCAGCAAGGCGATCCGGATGCCCTGGTTGGCGAGCATCTCCTTCCAATTCTCGAATTTCTCGATGCGGGAGAAAACATCGAGGTACTTCAACATCAGGACGTTGTCGTCGCAGTACATGTCGAAAGCACGGCGAAGCTGCAAGACAGGCCAGCGAAATAAGATTAAACTTTGGCGATCCATGATCGACGGATGGCACGACGAGTCAGCTCACCTTTTGCTCGAAGTCAGCGCCGCTCTCCAGGCGAGATTCGATCTCCTCCTGTATGTCGTGCCACTTGTTGCACGCCGTATGGATGATCCTCCAATGGGTGCCCATGGCATTATCGCCGCACACCATCACCGTATTTTTGAAGTAGGGATCGACGATCTTTCATTCGTCGAATGCCAACTTGACCCGCTACCAATACGTCTCATAGTTTTGATTAGCGTCGGTAATACCGTTCGTGGAGACGGTCTTCCAAGCTTCGGCGAGGCACTCCTCTTCTTTGCCCGTCCATTTGATCCGCGGCTCGGCCCGTGGTGAGTTCTTCTTCCTTTTGTTCTCCCCCTTCCTCGTTGCCATAGGATCAGGCACATCCTCCTCCTCCTCGTCAGCCTGTTCTTCTTCTTTTTCGTCATCGTCGACGTCTTAGGTGCCGTCTCCGAACTCCCTGTTCATGGAGACGGTCTTCCACCTTGCGTTTGACCAACCTTGCGGCCTCTATTTTGGCGCCGGCGGCTTCCTCGCCTTCGGCGCGCCGTCGTCGGCGATCTTCTTCGGCTGCATGGTGGTGGAAGGGAAGAGGAGAAACTGCAACTGTGGGGAATGGCGGTAGCTATTCCGAAATTCGGCGGGGAGAATGGCGATATGCGGCGCATTTTGGAGGGCAAACGAAAAAAAAGGAGGGAACTAGCCTTTATGTGGCCGACACCACGGGCCCGCTCGATGTTTCCCACGTATTTGTTTCATCCGGTGTCGGGGCGGTTCCTCGGCAATGCCCACCATGAGGGGCTTAGGGTTGACGGAAGGCGACGATGGAGATTCCGGGAGCGAGAGAAGGCACGATGACCCAGGTTCACGTCCCCGTGGTGGAGGATCGCTACGTCCTGCTAGCAATCCACTATATGAATATATGTGTACAGGGGGCCATCATAGGCGGAGTTGTTGTATCTAGTCTAGTTCCAATCTGCGGGCTGCGATGTCTAGGCGTATCGCGTCTATGTTTTTCTGTTTCTGAATATCCCATCCAAGGGGTGCCCCTGCCTGGCTGTATATATCAACCAGGGTAGGGTTTACAAGAGTCCTACTAGAATTCGTATTGGAGCCTTATTTCTTGTAGTTCAAGTCGATGCGGGTCCAGCTTGTCGAGTCCTTGCGCTGGTCCATCTTCATAATCTGCACCGGATATAACAATGTCGGGTACTCGAAGGGTTATGCCCACATCAGTAGCCCCCGAGTGTCTGGCCGAAGTGAAGCTTCGGGCAGGGACTATAGTCGTCATCATCCGAATATCTTGATCTTTCGAAGAATGTTGAATCTTGCACTCGATATAGAGTTGAAGTTGTTTTTATCGGGTGTGCGACTAGCGCTCCCGATGGGAGTAGCCCCCGAGTCTATGGGCGGATGCTTGCAACCGTGCGTAGACTCAATTTGTACTACTCGAAGAAGTTGGTGTTGATGTCGAAGTCTTCAAATTATCCCATCATCTGATACTTTTAAATCTATCGGGTCTTCAAAATGGTGCAAGCTTCAAGAGAAGCCGAAGAGCTGGATTATTAGAACCTTCGGGTTCATTCTTCTTTATCGACGAGGCTTCCATCTTTTAATCGGGTGCGTGGCCAGTGCTCCCGATGGGAGTAGCCCCTGAGCCTATAGATGAATATGAAGTAGTCATGTATAGGGTGTAAAAATGCTGAGTCGAATACCGTAGATTTCTTCGAGTTCTGAGAACATTTGGATGCTTTTGATGATGTCACAGAGGAGCCGATGATTTTGATGATGCCGCAGAGGAGTCAATGATTTTGATGATGTCCCATAGGAGTTGATGATTTTGATGATGCCGCAGAGGAGTCGATGATTTTGATGATGTCCCGGAGGAGTCGATGATTTTGATGATGTCGCAGAGGAGTCGATGATTTTGATGATGTCCCGGAGGAGTCGATGATTTTGATGATGCCGCAGAGGAGTCGATGATTTTGATGATGTCCCGGAGGAGTCGATGATTTTGATGATGCCGTAGAGGAGTCGATGATTTTGATGATGTCCCGGAGGATTTGATGATTGGTCCGCGGCAACACCCGAACGTCGGATGTGTTGCAGACCCGACGGACTCATTGCATCTTATTGAGCCGTGTATTTTGTAAATCGCCGGCGGCAACACCCGAACATAGGGTGCACTATAAGCCCGACAGACTCATTGTATCTTGCTGAGCGGTGTACTTCTATAAATCGGCAGCGGCAACACCCGAACATAGGGTACACTGTAGGCCCGGTGGACTCATCAGCAAGTTGTGAGTGATCAGATCACGTTGCAGGCCTGATGTACCCGTAGTAATCACAACATATCTTGTTGAATCGTACTCACGTGTCTTGAATTATATCGGCAGCAGCCCCAGAGTCAACGAGCGAACCATGTGGACTATCGACTCCGTAGATCTTAGTACTCTATTTTTGATGAACCGGCATGGGTCTTTCTTGGTTTGTATCGTTTTCATCATCTGCAGCGCTTGGATGTTCCCTGAGGCTTTGATGAAAACGATATGTACTTTGTCTTCTTTTTGATGGTCCTTTGATTGTCATCAATTGCAGCACCCGCATGTTCCCAGAGTCCTTGATGAAATCATTGATAGTACAAAGAGTCTTCATGTTTGCTTGAATTCCAGCAAACCAGCGCTCCCGATGGGAGTGATAGTTGTAATAGCCGAAGATATTCCAGGAGCCCCCCGAGTGATTCTAGCGCTCCTGAAAGTGTATCGGGTCAATATTATATAAGATGATATCTATTGAAGATCACAATCGATGAATCCACTGACCCGGAAGTATATCGGGTCAATATTTATACAGCCATAGAAGATAAATCCATTGATAACCATAGACGATGAAGCCATTCACCCGTGATTGCATCGGGTCAATATTTATATAGCCATGGAAGATAAATCCATTGATAACCATAGATGATGAAGCCAGTGACCCGTGGTTGCATCGGGTCAATATTTATATAGCCATGGAAGATAAATCCATTGATAACCATAGATGAAGAAGCCACTGATCCGGGAAAATAAATCCACTGAGCCGGGGAAGATATATTCAAAGCCGAAGAAAATAAATCCGTCGGATACGGCAAGGCCAATGTGGAAGCAGGTGGCATGGTGGACGCAGTCGAAGTAATTGCGTAGTCAGAAATAGTTGATGTGGCGGGCGCAGTTGAAGTAATCGCTCGGCCAGAAATAGTTGATGTGGCGGGCGCAAACGAAGTAGTTACGCGGCCAGAAATAGTTGATGTAGCCACGCGGCCCCTGGCCGGCGTGGCCGATGAAGAAGACATATTTGATATGGCGGATCCGCGACTAGTGAGCATGTGAATATATCGAGTCCGCGATGCGACAGGCGAGCCCCGAGTGCGACGAGTGGACGATGGCAGGCGCGGTCAACCGTGCAGAGTAGTCAAAGCTTTGTTTCAATCTGCAGTTATATTGTAGTATGCAAATTCGCGCGCAAATAATAGCATGGGCCGAAAATATCTGGCCAAATAAATTTTGCAAGTAGTAATTAATTGGAAATATAGCACCTGACATTTTTGTATCGGATGTTCGACGCTGATGAACTCGATGGCTTGATCCATGTTGGGAAGTAGCAGTTGATAAGGTGGACGTAGTTGAAGTAGTCGCGTGGCGCCTCGCTAGGAGTAGTCGATGAAGTGGAGGTAGTCGAATCTTGTTTCGCCGTAGTTGAATTTGTTGACGGCCGCGATGAAGGGCGAAGCTGATAGTTTTTCTGTCGGATGGCGGACATAGTCGATGCAGCGGATGTATGACGGGTGAGCCCCGAGTGTGTCGAATCCACGACAATGAGTAGGCGCTGGTCCTTGCATCGGATGACGATCCAACATGGCAAATCTATCATTTTGTTCTTCATTGTTTGTGCCGACTTGATCCACGTGGGGGCGGCTGATCCTTGATGACCCACAAGTATAGGGGATCGCAACAGTCTTCGAGGGAAGTAAAATCCAAATTTATTGATTCGACACAAGGAGAGGTAAAGAATACTTATAAGCCTTAACAGCGGAGTTGTCAATTCAGCTGCACCTCGAAAAGCACTAGTAACAGGGGTGATGTGAAAGTAGCAGTAATATGAGGGCAATGGCAATAGTAACACAACAGCAATAGCACATAGGAGATGGCACCGAAAAATATTCCAGTGCTTAGTTGACTTTAGAGCAATGATGATGACAGAAGGACCGGGGTTCCCAGCTTTCTACACTAGTGGTAACTCTCTAAGTAACATGTGTTAGGTGAACAAGTTACAGTTAGCCAATTGATAATTGTGAGGGCATGGCAATGCATGCTATGATAAGATAAAGATTACTGTAGTATTTAATTAGGCATTACAACATAATACATAGACCATAATCAACTGCGTATATGACTAATAATCCACCTTCAGGTTATCATCTGAACCCCTTCCAGTATTAAGTTCCAAATACTAAATTATCGCATTAAGCAATGTGTGTAAAGTAAACAATAGAATTATCCTTAGACAAAACATTGTTGTTTTCTCCATAGTAGCAACAACACATCTACAATCTTAGAAGTTAAAGTCACTCTTCCAGAAAACTAGACGCATGAACCCACTATCGAGCATAAATACTCCCTCTTGGAGATATAGGTAACTACTTGATCAAGGTAACTACAAGTACCGGAGAGCATGCAAGATCTTACATAACAGTAGTATGATAATATGATGAACAATATCATCACAATTTCACAATTTATCGGATACCAACAAACACAACACCAATTACATCATATGGATCTCAATCATGTAAGGCAGCTCATGAGATCATTGTATTGAAGTACATGAGAGAGAGTACCAACTAGCTACAGACGAGAATCTGTAGTCCAGGGGGAACTACTCATGAATCATCATGGAGTCAAAGTGGAGGCGGTGGAGTCGATGGAGATCGCTCCGGGGGTCAATCCCCGTCCTGGCAGGGTGCCGAAACAAGAACTTCTGACCCCTGAAACTTGTCTGGATGATGGCGGCGACGATGGAACTTTTCGTGGACGGAGGCTTGTATATTCAGGGTTTTTGCGCCGAGAGCTTTATATAGGCGGGGGATTTAGGTCGGTGGGGTGCCTGGTGGCCCCACACCTACCCTAGGCGCGGGCCAGGTCCAGGCCGCGCCTAGGGTTGATTTGGGCGCCCTGCTGCGCCTCTTCGACCCCCCTTCAGACTTCGTCTTCATTTCGGTAAAATATTGACTTCGACTCGTCCAATTCTGAGAATATTTCTTGTACAACTTTTATTAAATACAAAAACAGCAGAAAACAGGGAACTGGCACTATGGCATCTTGTTAATAGGTTAGTGCTGGAAATCATGTAAAAGTGGAACGAAGTATAAGCAGAACATATACAAATTGGTGTAAAACAAGCAAGTAGCATCAAAAATTATAGAGACGTTTGAGACGTATCAAGCATCCCCAAGCTTAACTCCTGCCCGTCCTCGAGTAGGTAAGTGATAACAAAAATAATTTTTGAGGTGACATGAGGCCAACACAATCTTGATCAAGTTATTGTAAACGCATTGTGAGCTAAGATCGAAGTACTCTAAACATAGGCATGATAAATATAATTCTAACCATAGAGCTTAGCAACTATATGTTATAACATGAGAAGCAACTCAAACAAAAGATCATGAATAATAATGCACTGAAATCAACTTGTTTATTTATGAGCATAGCAAAAACATAGCAAAGTGGTATTCAGCTTGTCCTTTATGAAGTAGCAAAACATAAATGCTAGGACACCTTTAAAGAGGGTGACTAGATACAAATAATTTGAGAACAAGCAATAATCATAATCATGAATCAATCAATAATAAATTTTGGGACTATGCACATTATACTCATAGTTTTGGATTTGAAACGGCCAAAAAGTGGTATAATTTTGGTAGAAACATGAGACATACATATTTGGCATATTTGGGGGATTTCGGTGAATGGATTATTTATCACCCCTCTAACAATTATCAACTTTCTTTAGCATTCCTTTTCTTTTAGGGAATATAGTTTGGAATATAGTTTTGGATATTTGAAACGTCCCAAAAGTGGTATAATGTAACTGAATAATGGATTTGTAACAAGGGATCCCTTGTAACAACTTCTAGCGCCTCATGAGCAATGATAAGAATCCGATCGCAATTATACAACATAAAAAACAACCACCATCAGTATAGCTTGCTTCTTCAACTTGATCATCTGCCTTACCTGCTTGTTCATTTTCTTCAATTCTCCCTTCACTTCCACCAGTTCTGCATTCGTAGCATTAGGCATAATCGGAACGGCTCCTCTCTCCGCCGCATTCTCAATAGAAGTCTCTGATGAAGCGTAAAGCACACGCCCGTTGGGAACCCCAAGTGGAAGGTGTGATGCGTACAGCAGCAAGTTTCCCTCAGTAAGAAACCAAGGTTTATCGAACCAGTAGGAGTCAAGAAGCACGTTGAAGGTTGTTGGTGACGAAGTGTAGTGCGGCGCAATACCAGGGATTTCGGCGCCAACGTGGAACCTGCACAACACAATCAAAATACTTTGCCCCAACTTAACAGTGAGGTTGTCAATCTCACCGGCTTGCTGTAAACAAAGGATTCGATGTATAGTGTGGAAGATGATGTTTGCAAAGAACAGTAAGAACAAGTATTGCAGTAGATTGTATTCGATGTAAAAGAATGGACCGGGGTCCACAGTTCACTAGAGGTGTCTCTCCGATAAGAAATAGCATGTTGGGTGAACAAATTACTGTTGGGCAATTGACAAATAGAGAGAGCATAACAATGCACATACATATCATGATGAGTGGTGTGAAATTCAATTGGGCATTACGACAAAGTACATAGACCGCTATCCAACATGCATCTATGCCTAAAAAGTCCACCTTCGGGTTAGCATCCGCACCCCTTCCATTATTAAGTTGCAAACAACATACAATTGCATTAAATATGGTGCGTAATGTAATCAACACAAATATCCTTAGACAAAGCATTGATGTTTTATCCCTAGTGGCAACAACACATCCACAACCTTAGAACTTTCTGTCACTGTCCAAGATTTAATGGAGGCATGAACCCACTATCGAGCATAATTACTCCCTCTTGGAGTTACAAGTATCAACTTGGCCAGAGCCTCTACTAGCAACGGAGAGCATGCAAGATCATAAACAACACATAGATGATAGATTGATAATCAACATAACATAGTATTCCATATTCATCGGATCCCAACAAACGCAACATGTAGTATTACAAATAGATGATCTTGATCATGTTAGGCAACTCACAAGATCCAACAATGATAGCACAATGAGGAGAAGACGACCATCTAGCTACTGCTATGGACCCATAGTCCAGGGGTGAACTACTCACACATCAATCCGGAGGCGATCATGGCGATGAAGAGCCCTCCGGGAGATGATTCCCCTCTCCGGCAGGGTACCGGAGGCGATCTCCTGAATCCCCCGAGATGGGATTTGCGGCAGCGGCGTCTCTAGAAGGTTTTCCGTATCGTGGCTCTCGGTACTGGGGTATTCGCGACGAAGGCTTTAAGTAGGCGGAAGGGTACGTCAGGGGGCGACGCGAGGGCCCCACACGCCAGGGCCGCGCCGCCCTGTCGTGTCGGCTCCTCGTCGCCCCACTTCGTTTCCCTTTCGGTCTTCTGGAAGCTTCGTGGAAAAATAAGACCCTGGGCGTTGATTTCGTCCAATTCCGAGAATATTTCCTTACTAGGATTTCTGAAACCAAAAACAGCAGAAAACAACAAGTCGCTCTTCGACATCTTGTCAATAGGTTAGTGCCGGAAAATGTATAAATATGACATAAAGTTTGTATAAAACATGTGAGTATCATCAATAAAGTAGCATGGAACATAAGAAATTATAGATACGTTTGAGACGTATCAAGCATCCCCAAGCTTAGTTCCTACTCGTCCTCGAGTAGGTAAACGATAACAAAGATAATTTCTTAAGTGACAGGCTATCATAATCTTGATCAATACTATTGTAAGCATATGTAATGAATGAAGTGATTCGAAGCAATGGTAAAGACAATGAATAAACAACTGAATTATATAGCAAAGACTTTTCATGAATAGTACTTTCAAGACAAGTATCAATAAGTCTTGCATAGAAGTTAACTCATAAAGCAATAAATTCTTAGTAGAAAGCTTTGAAGCAACACAAAGGAAGATATAAGTTTCAGCAGTTGCTTTCAACTTCAACATGTATATCTCATGGATAATTGTCAACACAAAGTAATATGATGAATGCAAATAAGTAAGTATGTAGGAATCAATGCACAGTTGACACAAGTGTTTGCTTCTAAGATAGAAAGAAGTAGGTAAACTGACTCAACATAAAAGTAAAAGAATGGCCCTTCGAAGAGGGAAGCATGGATTGCTATATTTGTGCTAGAGCTTTTATTTTGAAAACAAGAAACTGATGGGATTCGTAGCATAGAAAACAAAAAAATTCCTACCGCGAGAACGCAATCCAAGCCAAGATGCAATCTAGAAGACGGGAGCAATGAGTGGATGAACGATACTAACCCTTGAAGATTTCCAAAGCCTACAAGAGGAGGCTCTCGTTGCTGCGGTAGACGATCACTTGCCGCTTTCAAAAGCGCGTAGAAGATCTTGACGGTGCCACAATCGGGCAGCACCTCTGTACTCGGTCACACGTACGGTGTTGATGACGACGTCCTTTTCCCCGTTCCAGCGGGCAGCGAAAGTAGTAGATCCTCCTCGGAATCCCGGCAGCACGACGGCGTGGTGACAGTGATGGTGGAGAACTCCGGCAGGGCTTCGCCTAAGCGCTGCGAGAGTATTATGTGGAGGAGGGGCGCTAGGGTTTGGGAGAGAGGGAGGTAGGGGCGCCGGCCAGGGGCCCCCTATGGGTGGTGCGGCCAAGTCATAGGGCTGCCCCTTCCCTCTCCTCCTCATTATATAGGTGGAACCACAAGGGTTTGCCCAAAGTCTTCGAATAAGACCCCAACAGAAAAACTGCCTTATGGACGAAACCTAGTTGGGTTGGGACTCTCCCCTTTCCCCCCTTGCTTGGCCGGCCAAGGAGGTGGAGTCCACCATGGACTCCACCCTCCCACTTGGTGGGCAAGTTAGGGTTGGTGGAGTCCAACAGGGACTCCACCTTCCATAGTGATTTATTTCGGATAATTCTAGAAACCACCTTCCATAAATTCACCGGATCATTTTCCAAACTTGGAAAGTGACTTCCTATATATGAATCTTATTCTCCGGACCATTCCGGAACTCCTCGTGATGTCCTGGATCCCATCCGAGACTCCGAACAAAACTTCGAACTCCATTCCATATTCCATATCTACTTAAACGACATCAAACCTTAAGTGTGTCACCCTACGGTTCGCGAACTATGCAGACATGGTTGAGACTTCTCTCCGACCAATAACCAATAGCGGGATCTGAAGATCCATAATGGCTCCCACATATTCAACGATGACTTTAGTGCTCGACTGAACCATTTACATACGATACCGATTCCCTTTGTCACGCGATATTTTACTTGTCCGAGGTTTGATCATCAGTATCTCTATGCCTTGTTCAACCTCGTCTCCTGACAAGTACTCTTTACTCGTACCATGGTATGTGGTCTCTTATGAACCATTCATATGCTTGCAAGCTAATTAGACACCATTCCACCGAGAAGGCCCAGAGTATATCTATCCGTCATCGGGATGGACAAATCTCACTGTTGATCCATATGCCTCAACTCATACTTTCCAGATACTTAATCCCGCCTTTATAACCACCCATTTACGCAGTGGCGTTTGATGTAATCAAAGTACCCTTCCGGTATAAGTGATTTACATGATCTCATGATCGAAGGACTAGGTAACTATGTATCGAAAGCTTATAGCAAATAACTTAATGGCGTGATCTTAAGCTACGCTTAATTGGGTGTGTCCATTATATCATTCACATAATAACATAACCTTGTTATTAATAACATCCAATGTTCATGATCATGAAACGATGATCATCTATTAATCAACAAGCTAGTTATACAAGAGGCTTACTAGGGACTCCTTGTTGTTCACATAACACACATGTATCAATGTTTCGGTTAATACAATTATAGCATGGTATGTAAATATTATCATAAACTCAAAGATATATAATAACCATTTATTATTGCCTGTTGGGCATATCTCCAACAGTCTCCCACTTGCACTAGAGTCAATAATCTAGTTTACATTTGTAAAGATATAACACCTTGGCCTTCCGGTGCTTTATCATGTTTTGCTCATGGGAGAGGTTTTAGTCAACGGATCTGACACGCTCAGAAACGTATGTATTTTGTAATTCATTTGCGTCTCAACGCATCACCCATTTCCAAATGAGTCGGCATTTAAATATGTTTGGTCTTCTGGTGGAACCTTAATTCCGCTGTCTGAAATAAGTCACTAATATTGTCACACACAATATAGCTTCAAAGTTCTGACACTATCAGAACTACACCAAGTTCTCAAAGAAATTCTTGACTTAACATCCTCAGTCATTGTCAAAACAATGACATACTCTGCCTTCGTTTGTAGAATCCGTCACAATATTTAGAATTCTTCTAAATCTAGCATAGACAACTTCTAGCTCATTGTGCTACCTTTAAAAAAACAACACTTAGCCTAATTTGAGATTGAAATATTATTTTATATGTGACAAAACAAATATCGGTGCAACACCTTACAGCGATTTGTTTGTCATTTTTCCATACAAAACTATATATATATATCCTTGGTTCTTCTAAAGCACTCAAGGATATTCTTACTGTTATCCAATGATCATCATATGAATCATTCTGATATATGCTCATAACACTTTAGAGCATAGGACATCTGATTTTGTACATATTATTCGTGATTTAAAATCACTCATGTGTTTTTAATCGTCGAGTGTCAAATACACTCAAGTCTTGTGAAACCTTCACATGAAAAGACCACTTTCTTAATATTTCTATATTGAACTACTTCAATATCCATTCTATGTACTTTAACTTAAACTTATTATGTGTTTCAATCTATCTTCATAGATCTTGACACTAAATAGGTTTTAGTTCATACCCTTTTCATTGAAATTAATTCTCAATGAAACCTTTTATAATCAAGTATATAATTGCATCATTTATAACCAACTATATGTCATCTACATAAAGTATTATAAATATGTCTCAGCGCTCCCACTTAATTTCTTGCAAATGCAAGCCTCTTCATATTTTCTGATGAAATCAAAAAACTCTTTGACTATTTCATCTGGTGAAGATTCCAACTCCGTGATACTTACTTCATCCATTTGAAGTTCGTATACCTATCTAGTATTCTACGAACTAGCAAAACTCTTGGTTGTATCTTGTATACACCTTTAATACACACTTCTAATAAGTAATGTATTTTGCCATCCTACTAGCATATCTCATAAAAGAAATATGTAGTGATTACTAGAATAATCCACATAGACTATAAGCATTGCTACGGAAGATCTAATCTTATCGTAGTCAACTCTTTGAACTTTGTCGTAAACAACTTTTCGACAAGTCAAGCTTCATCAATTTTATAGATCCATTTACTTTCAACAAGTATTCATCTATCTTGGATTTCATGGCGTATAGCAATTTTAACGGAGTCAGGGCCCATCATAACTTCTTTGTTTGTAGTTGATTTATCATTGTTCAAAATCAATCCTTTGTCCACAAATCATTTATTTGATCACAAAGTAAACCATACCTACAAGGTTCAATAATTACTTCGATCTCCATGGCTAAAACACTTTGTAGTCATGGAAGCCATGATCGTCGTGGCCGCTTCCGGAACCAATTTCCGATGCTGTGCTACTCTGATCATTATGCGCAGGTTCATAAACCTTATCAAGTTCTATTGTCCTCCCACTCAAGTACTTCGCTAGAAAACAATTTCTTGGAAATAAGCAAGTAACATTGACAAACACTTTTGTCTTTTACTTCATAGTGGAAAGAATTTCCAATCAATTCTTTGGGATAACCAACAAAGACATTCATCCAATTTTGGTTGAAAACTCTTAGACCAAAATTTAAAGAAAGGACTATTAGGGTTTATACCCATGCCATAACTTGTATGGTGTCATTTCAACGGATCATGATGATGCTCTATTTAGTGTAAAAGCGGTAGTCTCTAAAGCATAATCCACAAAAATATAATGGCATCAATATTTTATCTCATCATTGACCCAACAAGGTTTGGATACATCTCTCGGATACTCCATCATCACTATGATACTCCAAGAAACGTGAGTTGTAGAACAATTTCATAACTCTCTTAGATGTTCGCTAAAACTAGTAATTCAAATATTTCCACTATGATCCAATCATAGATATTTGACTTTTCTATTACGATGATTTCCACTTCATGCTGAAATTTATTTGAATCCATTCAAAATGTTTCAAACTTCTTCCTTATCGAACATATATATACTCAATTCATTGTTTGAAGTTTTCATGAAGTAGAAGAATCTCCCGCACAAAACTATGCCCAGTGAACCATATACATCATCATGTATGTTTCCACTAAGTTAGTTGCCCGTTCAAACCTTGGCCTATGAACGGTATTTCAGTCATTCTTTTTAGAAGAGATTTGCAAGCGCCAAATGATTCAAAAATCAAATGACTCCAATAATCCATTTGCATGGAGTTTCTTCATCCGTTCCTTTCCAACATGACCTAAATGGCGGTTCCACAAATAAGTGGAATTCAAATCATTTGCCTTACGGCATATTAGCGTCAGTGTTATATATGTGTGTTTCACCATTAAGATTTATAATAACTTATCCATCGTACATGGAGTAAGGTCATAATTTGAACAACTCATTGTTTTCTTTTGACCAAAGCAAAATAACAATTATTAAGTTCTTTAATTATTAAGGGCTAGGTAGAATGCCAACGACAAACATAATAACATTTTATTATGTTCCAGACGTGCATTATTACCATATTCATTATCAGTCACTTAGGCCATCGTATTCTTGTATTGTGTTGTACTGTATGACATCTCATACCAACCAATCTGGTACAAATACCCAAGAATTTCTTTATGTGACCAAACAACGAATACATCCATAACATGTATATCATTTATATACACCAGAGCTAGACTTTCTAGTCTTTTCTTTCTTTCTGCCAAAATATCTTTTGTAGTTTCTCTTTTAGTTTTCCTCATTCTTAGAAAACACTTCATCTTCAATAACTTCTAGGTCTATTGGTCAAATACCAATAACTTTGAGGTTTTTTACTTTGAAGTTTGATCATCATATGACAAGTGTTCTAGATTTCACTATTAGTAACTTTATAATATGATGAACAATTTCACTCATAATTTTATCCATTATATCATGATGACTTTTCGAGACCATGTTTGTTCATGCTAGGCTCGTAAAGTTTAACCTCAGTATTCGCATGTGCAAATCTGGCTTGCACCCGTTGTATGCACACGTAGAATCTTTAACACCCGATCATCACGTGATGCTTCGAAACGACGAGTCTTAGCAACGGTGCATACTAAGGACAATTACTTCATGGATATGTGAATAGCGTTAGTGCCCCAATAGTTGGAGGATTGGGACGCCTAGTGTCTTCAACCTTCATACATTCCCATAAAACTTATGAGTTTATGTAGTCTCACCAAATTATATTCTATCATCTTGCAATAAGGTTTTAGATATCATATATATCTCATACCTTGTTTATTTCTGAAAACTAAATTTTCAGCTCCTTACTTTTCAAACAGATTTGAACTTCAAGTTTCACGGAGACAAGATAACTTTAGGTACTAATTGAAACCATAGTTCTTTGAATCAACAATGTGAGGTTTACTAAAAGTTTGCAATAGGACTTAATCATTTCTTGATTCTTTAACAATACGGTACCAGTCCGTAAAGTCTCTTGTCAGATTTTAACAGTATTTCTATCTCAATTACAAGACTAGCGCATGGTAGAATACGGATGCCAATACTACAAAATTAATTCAAAATACTACTCAGACTATGTTTATGATAATTAGTTCATGTTTTAATCTAATTACTAATGAACTCCCACTTAATACAACATCCCTCATAGTTGTTAAGTGGTACACGATCCACATCCACTACACCAAAACCGATCTTCACGTGAGATGATGTAGCTTCAATGGTGAACATCAACATGTTGATCATATCATCCATATGACTCATGTTCAACCTTTCGGTTTCCGTTGTCCCGAGACCATGTCTGTACATGCTAGGCTCGTCAAGCAAACCCAAGTATTCCGCGTGTGCAACATGGCTTACACCCGTTGTTTGAGAACGTTGAGTCTATCACATCCGATCATCACGAGATGCTTCGAAACGACGAACTGTTGCAACGGTGCATACGAGGGGAGAACACTTTATTATCTTGATATTAATGTGAGGGATCATCTTATAATGCTACCGTCGCGATCTAAGCAAAATAAGATGCATAAAGGATTAACATCACATGCAATTCATATGTGATATGATATGGCCCTTTAGTCTTTGCGCCTTTGATCTTCATCTCCAAAGCACGGACATGATCTCCATCATCAACGGGCATGATCTCCATCATCGTCGGCGTAGCGTCAAGGTCCATGGCGCCGTCCTCATGGTTGTTCACCTCATGTAGCAACTATTACAACTACTTTGAAGTATTACTCAACATGAAATTTAAAGACAACCATAAGGCTCCCGCCGGTTGCCACAATACAATAATGATCATCTCATACATATTCATCATCATATCATGGCCATATCACATCACCAAACCCTGCAAAAACAAGTTGGACGTCTCTAATTTGGTTTGCATATTTTATGTGGTTTAGGGTTTTCGAGTAAGATCCAATCTACCTACGAACATGAACCACAACGGTGATACTAGTGTTGTCAATAGAAAAAGTAAATTGAATCTTCACTATGGTGGGAGAGACAGACACCCGCAAAGCCACTTATGCAATACAAGTTGCATGTCGAACGTGGAGCAAGTCTCATGAACGCGGTCATGTAAAGTTAGCCCGAGCCGCTTCATCCCACCATGCCACAAAGATCCAAAGTACTCGAACAAAAGACAACATAAGCATCAACGCCCACAAAACAATTGTGTTCTACTCGTGCAAACATCTATGCATAGACACGGCTCTGATACCACTGATGGGATTCGTAGCATAGAAAACAAAAAATTTCCTACCGCGAGAACGCAATCCAAGCCAAGATGCAATCTAGAAGACGGGAGCAACGAGTGGATGAACGAGACTAACCCTTGAAGATTTCCAAAGCCTACAAGAGGAGGCTCTCATTGCTGCGGTAGACGATCACTTGCCGCTTTCAAAAGCGCGTAGAAGATCTTGACGGTGCCACAATCGGGCAGCACCTCCGTACTCGGTCACACGTACGGTGTTGATGACAACGTACTTCTCCCCGTTCCAGCGGGAAGCGGAAGTAGTAGATCCTCCTAGGAATCCCGGCAGCACGACGGCGTGGTGACGGTGATGGTGGATGATACGTCCAATTTGCATCACTATTTTGTATCATAATTTGCTGTTATTCATTGATATATTTCATGTTTGGACACAATACTTATGTTATTTCATCTATTTTGCATGTTTCATCATTATTGGAGGATCAAGCACCGGAGCCAGGATTCTGCTGGAAAAAGCACCGTCAGAACGCAATATTTCGGAAGATCAACTGTGGAAGGAAATTATACCAAAAATCTTATTTTCCCAGATGACGAAGGAAGCCAGAAGGGGGAGCCAGGTGGACCCAAGGTGGGCCCACACCACAGGGCGGCGCGGCCCATGGCCTGGCCGCGCCACCTGGTGGTGAGGGGGACCCACAGCCTCTTTCGCCTCCTTTTCTTCGCGAAATCCTTCGTCCCGAAGACCTAAGCCACAGAGGGTACCTCGTGAAGAGTTACAGCCGCCTCTGCCGGGCGGAGAACACCAGAGAGAAAAGAGCTCTCCGGCGGCTGAGATCCGCTGGGGAAATTCCCTCCCGGAGGGGGAAATCGATGCCATCATCACCGTCATCGAGCTGGACATCATCTCCATCACCATCACCATCATCTCCACCATCATCACCGCCGTCTCCACCGCTGCACATCGTCACCGCCGTAGCAATTTGGGTTTGATCTTGATTGTTTGATAGGGGAAACTCTCCCGGTATTGATTTCTACTTGTTGTTGATGCTATTGAGTGAAACCATTGAACCAAGGTTTATGTTCAGATTGTTATTCATCATCATATCACCTCTGATCATGTTCCATATGATGTCTCGTGAGTAGTTCGTTTAGTTCTTGAGGACATGGGTGAAGTCTAAATGTTAGTAGTGAACCATGGTTGAGTAATATTCAATGTTATGATATTTAAGTTGTGGTGTTATTCTTCTAGTGGTGTCATGTGAACGTCGACTACATGACACTTCACCTTCATGGGCCTAGGGGAATGCATCTTGTACTCGTTTGCCAATTGCGGGGTTGCCGGAGTGACAGAAACCTGAGCCCCCGTTGGTATATCGATGCAGGAGGGATAGCAGGATCTCAGAGTTTAAGGCTGTGGTTAGATTTATCTTAATTACTTTCTTGTAGTTGCGGATGCTTGCAAGGGGTATAATCACAAGTATGTATTAGTCCTAGGAAGGGCGGTACATTAGCATAGGTTCACCCACACAACACTTATCAAAACAATGAAGATTAATTAGCCATATGTAGCGAAAGCACTAGACTAAAATCCCGTGTGTCCTCAGGAACGTTTGGTCATTATAAGTAAACAAACCGGCTTGTCCTTTGTGCTAAAAAGGATTGGGCCACTCGCTGCAATTGTTACTCTCGCACTTTACTTACTCGTACTTTATTCATCTCGTTACATCAAAACCCCCGAATACTTGTCTCGTGAGCATTTACAAGTGAATCCTTCATCGAAACTGCTTGTCAACACCTTCTGCTCCTCGTTGGGATCGACATTCTTACTTATCGAAGATACTACGATACACCCCCTATACTTGTGGGTCATCAAGACTATTTTCTGGCGCCGTTGCCGGGGAGTGAAGCGCTATTGGTAAGTGGAATTGGTAAGGGAAACTTTTACTGTTAGTGCTGATTTTATTTCTGCCTGCTGCTATAATTCATTATGGAGAGATCTTCTCTCGAATGTTTGTTTGGAAAATCTACTACTACTGCAAAGGTAGTGGATAAGGCGCCAGGTGAGGAAGAGATACCATACAAAATACCTATGAAAATTATTGAACGTGTAGTGGATAACCGTTATACAGGGGATGGAACCTGTCCACCCGGAGATCATTTACTGTTTTTACATGAATTATGCGGTTTATTCAAGTGTGCAGGTATTGCTATGGATGAAGTGAGGAAGAAACTATTCTCTATATCGCTGTCTGGTAAAGCGGCGCATTGGTATAAATTATTGGATAATGGGGATTCTCTTGAATGGAATGATATTGTGCCCCGGTTTTATTCTAAGTTCTATCCTCCAAGTGAAATTCATAAGGATCGGAACCGCATATATAATTTTTGGCCTCATGATGGAGAGAGTATTGCCCAAGCGTGGGGGAGATTGAAGTCTTTAATGCTCAAATGCCCCATTCATGAGCTTCCTGGTAATGTTATTATTGATAATTTCTATGCAAGACTTTCTTTTGAAGACAAGACCTTGCTGGATACTTCTTGTTCTGGATCATTCACGCGCAATAAGGAAGAGTTTAAAAGGGACCTTCTTAATCGGATCCAGGAAAATACTGAAGGATGGGAAATCGACAAAGAAAGAGAATCAGGTATAGATTATGATTACAAATGCATTGAAGCTTTTATGGATACTGATAAATTTCGTAATATGAGTGCTACTTATGGTCTTGATTCTCAAGTTGCTGCAAATCTTTATAAAGCTTTTGCCTCTCATTATGAATTGCCTAAGAAGAATTTTGATAAGTATCATGAACCGTATAAAGATAAAATTGATTCATCTATTAATAAATGCGTTGTAGTTGAAACTGTTGATCATGTTATTCCTGAAGCTTATATTGAAAAAACTCCTTTCCCTGCTAAAATGAAGGAGTACTCTGTTATAAATAGTGCGGTTCATAAAAGCGAAAAGAAACCTATAGAACCTGAAGAACAAATAAAAGTTGAACCTGTTGTTGCAATAGTTAAAGATCTTGTGACTGAAAATGTGGAGGATGGTCATATTATTTTCTGTGAAGATGCTTCTAATATTGTTTCACGTCCTAATAAACCCAAACAAGTTAGTGTTCCTATGCTATCTGTTAGAATTGGTGATCATTGCTATTATGGTTTATGTGATATTGGTGCAAGTGTTAGTGCTATTCCTTATGAGCTTTACACGGAGATTATGCACGAAATTGATTCTTGTGAACTTGAAGATATTGATGTGGTTATTCAGCTGGCTAATAGAGAAACTATTTCTCCAATTGGTATTGTTCGAGATGTGGAAGTTCTATTTGGTAAGATTAAATATCCTGCCGACTTTTTGGTACTTGGTTCTGCTGCTAGTGATTATTGTCCTATCATTTTTGGTAGACCTTTTCTAAATACTTGTGGAGCTATTATAGATTGCAAGAAAGAGAAAATTTTGACTAAATTTGCTGGTGAATCTTATGAGTTTAACTTCTCTAAATTTACCAAAACTCCTTATAAAGCTGATTTGCCTAATGATGATTTTAAATTTTAAAAGTGTGCATCTATTGTTCTTGTTCCTAATAATCCTTTGCAGCAACATTTGGAGAATAGCGAGAGTGAAGTTTTTAGGAAAGAAAGAGATGAGCTTGAGGAAATTTTTCTTCGCCAACCTATTCTTAAGCATGATTTATCGGTGGAAGATTTGGGTACAACACCGCCACCAAAGGAAGATCCTGTCTTTGATTTAAAACATTTGCCTGATAATCTTAAATATGCTCATATTGATGATAAGAAAATATATCCTGTTATTATTAGTTCTAAGCTTACAGAGTTTGAAGAAGAAAGGCTATTGGAAATATTGAAGAAACACCGGGGTGCTATTGGCTACACTCTTGATGACTTGAAGGGGATTTCTCCCTCTATTTGCCAACACGCCATTAATATGGAAGATGATGCGAAGCCTGTTGTTGAACCTCGTCATTGCCTAATTCCTAAGATGAAGGATGTGGTAAGAAATGAGGTATTACGACTTCTTGAAGCTGGTATTATATATCCTATTGCTGATAGTAGATGGGTTAGTCCTGTGCATTGTGTTCCTAAGAAAGGACGAATGACTGTTATGCCTAATGATAATGATGAGCTCATACCTCAAAGAGTAGTTGTAGGTTATAGAATGTGCATTGATTTTCATAAAGTTAATAAAGTTACTAAGAAAGATCATTATCCTTTGCCTTTTATTGATCAAATGTTAGAAAGGTTATCCAAAAATACTCATTTTTGCTTTCTTGATGGTTATTCTGGGTTTTCACAAATTGCTGTTAAAACTAAGGATCAAGAGAAAACCACTTTCACTTGTCCCTATGGAACCTATGCTTATAGACGTATGCCTTTTGGTTTATGTAATGCTCCTGCTACTTTTCAAAGATGCATGTCTGCTATTTTTCATGGCTTTTGCGAGAGTATTGTAGAGGTATTCATGGATGATTTTTCTGTCTATGGGAATTCTTTTGATAATTGTTTGCGGAACCTTGATAAAGTTTTGCAGAGGTGTGAAGAAACTAACCTTGTTCTTAATTGGGAGAAATGCCACTTTATGGTTAATGAAGGAATTGTATTGGGACATAAAATTTCCGAGAGAGGTATTGAAGTTGATAGAGCTAAAGTTGAAGCAATTGAGAAGATGCCCTATCCTAGGGATGTTAAAGGTATTCGTAGTGTTCTTGGTCATGCTGGGTTTTATAGGAGGTTTATTAAAGACTTCTCTAAGATTTCAAAGCCTCTTACTAATCTTCTTCAAAAAGATGTACCTTTTGTTTTTGATGATGATTGTAAGGAAGCTTTTGAAACTCTAAAGAAAGCCTTAACAACTGCTCCTATAGTTGAACCTCCCGATTGAACTTACCATTTGAAATTATGTGTGATGCTAGTGATTTTCTTTGTAGGCGCTGTTCTTGGACAGCGAGTAAATAAAAAATTGAATGTTATTCATTATGCTAGTAAAACTCTTGATGCTGCTCAAAGAAATTATGCTACTACTGAAAAAGAATTGTTAGCTGTAGTCTTTGCTTGTGATAAGTTTAGATCTTATATTGTTGATTCAAAAGTTACTATTCATACTGATCATGCCGCAATCGTATACCTTATGCAAAAGAAAGATGCTAAGCCAAGGCTTATTAGATGGGTGCTTCTGTTGCAAGAATTTGATTTACATATTGTAGATAGGAAAGGTGCTGATAATCCTGTTGCTGATAATTTGTCTAGATTGGAAAATATTTCTTATGATCCTGTTCATGTTAATGATAGTTTTCCAAATGATCAATTGGCTGTAATAAAGGTGAGCTCGCGAGATAGTCCTTGGTATGCTGATTATGCTAACTTTATTGTTTCCAAGTACTTGCCTCCGACCTTTTCAGCTCAGCAAAGGAGGAAATTCTTTTATGACTTGAGGCATTATTTCTGGGATGACCCACACTTATATAAAGAAGGAGTGGATGGTATTCTGCGAAGATGTGTTCCCGAATATGAACAGCAGGAGATATTGAGTAAATGTCATGGGAGTGCTTATGGAGGACATCACGGCGGAGATAGAACCGCGCAAAAGGTTCTACAATCGGGTTTTTATTGGCCAACTCTCTTCAAAGATGCAAGGAAGTTTATTTTATCTTGTGATGAATGCCAAAGGGTTGGTAATATCTCCAGACGCAATGAAATGCCTATGAATTATACTCTTGTTATTGAACCGTTCGAAGTCGTTGGGGATTTGACTTCATGGGACCCTTTCCCTCTTCAGAAGGTAACACTCATATACTTGTTGCTGTTGATTATGTTACTAAATGGGTGGAAGCCATACCTACAAAAAGTGCTGATGGTGAGACCTCTTTAAGAATGCTTTTAGATATTATTTTTCCTCGATTTGGAGTTCCTAGATATATTATGACTGATGGAGGTTCTCATTTTATTCATGATGGTTTTAGAAAAACTCTTGCTAAATATGGCATTAATCATAGAATTGCTTCTGCTTATCATCCTCAAACTAGTGGGCAAGTAGAACTATCAAATAGAGAAATTAAATCTATCTTGCAAAAGACTGTTAATAAAACTAGAAAGAATTGGGCTAGTAAATTGAAGGAAGCATTATGGGCTTATAGAACTGCTTATATAAAACCCCATGGGAATGTCACCTTATAAAATGGTTTATGGAAAAGCTTGTCATTTACCTTTAGAACTAGAGCACAAAGCTTATTGGGCTGTTAGAGAATTAAATAAAGATCCTAAACTAGCTGGTAATAAGAGGTTGCTGCAATTGAGTTCTCTAGATGAATGGAGAAGTGAAGCTTATGAAAATGCTAAACTCTTTAAAGAGAAAGTTAAAAAATGGCATGATAGAAGGATTATCAAAAGAGAATTTAATATTGGGGATAAAGTCCTATTGTATCGGTCTCGTCTCAGATTCTTTGCAGGGAAATTACTCTCGAAAAGGGAAGGACCATATGTTGTTGAGGAGGTGTATCGTTCAGGAGCAATTAAAATTAGTTCTCTCCAAGGCAATGCCACACAAGTGGTGAATGGACAAAGGCTCAAGCATTATATCTCAGGTGATTCTTACAATGTAGATGTTGATGTTATTCGAGTGGAAACACCGGAGGCTTTCATCAAAGGACAAATTGACAGTCCGCCAGAACTCGACTTTGAATAGGTAACAGTACTGGTAATAAAAAGTTCGCGATTTACTTTCCGAACAATGTTTTTGCTGTTTTTGGAAAATATGAAAAATTACGAGATCGAAACGGAGTGGAGGAGAAGCACGAGGGCGTGCCCCCATAGGCCGGCGCGGCCTGGCTGTGGCCCGCGCCGCCCTATGAGCTGGCCGGCTCGTTGCCCCTCTCCGACTCTGTTTCGACCTGGTACTTTCCTTTTGACATAAAAAATCATGCTATATAATCCCCCGGACCCCTGGAGGTCCGTATATCGTTTTCTCGACGAGTTTTGTTTCGAGCTGTTTCTGCCAGGATTTGTTTTCAATCTAGGAGCACTATGGCCTCCAACAACAAGGGCAAGGGGCTTTCGGAGGAGGAAGTGAGAAGGGTGTCATCAAAACAAGAGCAGCAAGCCGTTGGGAGTAAGCAAATCTTGGTGGGATCTGTTGACACTCGACGTTCTTTCTCTCATAACTTGCAAGGATCCTTACCACCTGCTTTTAGCCTCGACTCTTTCCCCGTGTTGGAAGAGGCTCTGCGGACTACCAATGAGTTTTGTCATCAATACCGGGCTCTAAGAAGAGAAGTGGAGATACTCCAGGAGGAGAATTACCGTCTCCGTAGAATGCTGGAATATTACTCGATTCCCATCACAAGGAAGCGCGGGAGGAGTTCATCACCATCATCGCCGAAGGAGTAATTCATCATCGGTATTGGCATCCCCTTGGTTTGTTCCAAGCTTGGGGGAGTGCCGCGGTATCACATCCTTATTACCTTTTACTTTCTACTGTCAAGTAGTGTCATATCATGAGTAGGGAAGTTATCATATAAGATGGGTTGCAGTGTGGAAGTATCTCTCCTTTAGTTGGTTATCTATGTATCCATTGGTGTGAGTTATCGTTATGAAATATTAATGAGAAGTCTTATCATTTACATATTGCACATCTTATTTTAGGTTAAAATTCTATTATATGATTTACCTTGTTCTTAGTATTGGTATCACTTTGGGAGCATCGAATAAATCTATTTGGTTTTGGCAAACTTAGCATTGGTCAATAGCAACAACACTTTGAGGTTTAAGTAGAAAAGAGAAATACATGTAGTTGTTTCATTGTCTTCCTTTCTTGTTAGCTCATAGCTTATTATTCTGAGGTTAAAATTGTTTGTGCTTGCAAGAAAGATGCATGATTATGTCTATCACATGTATATTTGTTTGTTTCCATCAACTCTTATGCTTGCTAATTAACCTTGCTAGCCAAAGACCTGTACTGAGAGGGAATGCTTCTCGTGCATCCAAACCTGAACCCAAACCTATGCCATTTGTGTCCACCATATCTACCTACTGCATGGTATTTTCTGCCATTCCAAGTAAATACTTCATGTGCTACCTTTAAACAATTCAAAATTTATTACTTCTTATTTGTGTCAATGTTTTATAGCTCATGAGGAAGTATGTGGTGTTTTATCTTTCAGTCTTGTTAGGCAGCTTCCACTAATGGACTAGTGGCTTCATCCACTTATCCTATAATTTTGCAAAAAGAGCTGGCAACGGGGTTCCCAGCCCCAATTAATCAACTTTCATTAATAATTCTCTTCACATGTTTTGCTCTGATTCATCAGTAAGCAACTTAATTTTGCAATAGACACTCCTCCATGGTATGAGATTGTTGGAAGGCACCCGAGATTCGGTTAGCCATGGCTTGTGTAAGCAAAGGTTGGGGGGAGTGTCATCCTTAAATAAACTAAAGTACATGTGTAAACAAAAGAGAAGAGGGATGATCTACCTTGCTGGTAGAGACGACGTCCTTCATGGGAGCCGCTCTTTGGAGGTCTGTTTGGCAAGGGGGTTAGAGTACCCGCTACCAGTCGTTGACAACAACAAACACCTCTCAAAACTTTACTTTTATTCTCTTTATATGATTTCAAAACTGAAAAAGCTCTAGCACATGATTTAATCCCTGCTTCCCTCTGCAAAGGGCCTGTCTTTTACTTTATGTTCAGTCATAAAACGTATTTCCCTCCATCTCAAGCAAGCATTTGAGTAGTTGTGATCAAACCATTATATTGTGATTTACTTCATCATGTCTTTTACTTTTCCTTGTTTAGTACAAGTTTTATCTGAATGAATATAGCTTTGCAAGTTATCAATGTTCATGAGGAGACTATTATGATTGAGTATGCAAGTTGTGCAATATAAACTTTAATATGAGAGCATTGCTCGATAGATAAGTATAACCTGTTAATTGTTCTCTGACCAAGAACGAAGTTTGCCATCACCAACTATGATTTCTTATGCACCTTTATTTGTGATTACCTTATACTTGTTTCAAGTTGAGTTATATGAGGAAGTTGTTTACTAGAATGTCTTGTGTGAATGAATATGATGCTTCTTGTCCGTATTTTATTTATCGACTCTTCACTCCATAAACATGTGGTCCTGTTTACCGAGTTCAGTTTCGCTTGGGGACAAGCGAAGTCTAAGCTTGGGGGGAGTTGATACGTCCAATTTGCATCACTATTTTGTATCATAATTTGCTGTTATTCATTGATATATTTCATGTTTGGACACAATACTTATGTTATTTCATCTATTTTGCATGTTTCATCATTATTGGAGGATCAAGCACCGGAGCCAGGATTCTCGCCTGGAAAAAGCACCGTCGTAACGCAATATTTCGGAAGATCAACTGTGGAAGGAAATTATACCAAAAATCCTATTTTCCCGTATGACGAAGGAAGCCGAAGGGGCAGCCAGGTGGACCCAAGGTGGGCCCACACCAAAGGGCGTCCCGGCCCATGGCCTGGCCGCGCCCCCTTGTGGTTTGGTGGGCCCATAGCCTATTTCGCCACCTTTTCTTCGCGAAATCCAAAGTACCGAAAACCTAAGCCACAGAGGGTACCTCGCGAAGAGTTACAGCCGCCTCTGCGGGGCGGAGAACACCAGAGAGAAAAGAGCTCTCCGGCGGCTGAGATCCGCTGGGGAAATTCCCTCCCAGAGGGGGAAATCGACGCCATCGTCACCGTCATCGAGCTGGACATCATCTCCATCACCATCACCATCATCTCCACCATCATCACCGCCGTCTCCACTGCTGCACATCGTCACCTCCGTAGCAATTTGGGTTTGATCTTGATTGTTTGATAGGGGAAACTCTCCCGGTATTGATTTCTACTTGTTGTTGATGCTATTGAGTGAAACCATTGAACCAAGGTTTATGTTCAGATTGTTATTCATCATCATATCACCTCTGATCATGTTCCATATGATGTCTCGTGAGTAGTTCGTTTAGTTCTTGAGGACATGGGTGAAGTCTAAATGTTAGTAGTGAACCATGGTTGAGTAATATTCAATGTTATGATATTTAAGTTGTGGTGTTATTCTTCTAGTGGTGTCATGTGAACGTCGACTACATGACACTTCACCTTCATGGGCCTAGGGGAATGCATCTTGTACTCGTTTGCCAATTGCGGGGTTGCCGGAGTGACAGAAACCTGAGCCCCCGTTGGTATATCGATGCAGGAGGGATAGCAGGATCTCAGAGTTTAAGGCTGTGGTTAGATTTATCTTAATTACTTTCTTGTAGTTGCGGATGCTTGCAAGGGGTATAATCACAAGTATGTATTAGTCCTAGGAAGGGCGGTACATTAGCATAGGTTCACCCACACAACACTTATCAAAACAATGAAGATTAATTAGCCATATGTAGCGAAAGCACTAGACTAAAATCCCGTGTGTCCTCAGGAACGTTTGGTCATTATAAGTAAACAAACCGGCTTGTCCTTTGTGCTAAAAAGGATTGGGCCACTCGCTGCAATTGTTACTCTCGCACTTTACTTACTCGTACTTTATTCATCTGTTACATCAAAACCCCCTGAATACTTGTCTGTGAGCATTTACAGTGAATCCTTCATCGAAACTGCTTGTCAACACCTTCTGCTCCTCGTTGGGATCGACATTCTTACTTATCGAAGATACTACGATACACCCCCTATACTTGTGGGTCATCAGTGGAGAACTCCGGCAGGGCTTCGCCTAAGCGCTGCGAGAGTATTATGTGGAGGAGGGGCGCTAGGGTTTGGGAGAGAGGGAGGTAGGGGCGCCGGCCAGGGTCCCCCTATGGGTGGTGCGGCCAAGTCATAGGGCTGCCCCCTCCCTCTCCTCCTCATTATATAGGTGGAACCACAAGGGTTTGCCCAAAGTCTTCGAATAAGACCCCAACAGAAAAACTGCCTTATGGACGAAACCTAGTTGGGTTGGGACTCTCCCCTTTCCCCCCTTGCTTGGCCGACCAAGGAGGTGGAGTCCACCATGGACTCCACCCTCCCACTTGGTGGGCAAGTTAGGGTTGGTGGAGTCCAACAGGGACTCCACCTTCCATAGTGATTTATTTTGGATAATTCTAGAAACCACCTTCCATAAATTCACCGGATCATTTTCCAAACTTGGAAAGTGACTTCCTATATATGAATCTTATTCTCCGGACCATTCCGGAACTCCTCGTTATGTCCTGGATCCCATCCGAGACTCCGAACAAAACTTTGAACTCCATTCCATATTCCATATCTATTTAAACGACATCAAACCTTAAGTGTGTCACCCTACGGTTCACGAACTATGCAGACGTGGTTGAGACTTCTCTCCGACCAATAACCAATAGCGGGATCTGGAGATCCATAATGGCTCCCACATATTCAACGATGACTTTAGTGATCGACTGAACCATTTACATACGATACCGATTCCCTTTGTCACGCGATATTTTACTTGTCCGAGGTTTGATCATCGGTATCTCTATACCTTGTTCAACCTCGTCTCCTGACAAGTACTCTTTACTCGTACCGTGGTATGTGGTCTCTTATGAACCATTCATATGCTTGCAAGCTAATTAGACACCATTCCACCGAGAAGGCCCAGAGTATATCTATCCGTCATCGGGATGGACAAATCTCACTGTTG
Source organism: Lolium perenne (assembly GCF_019359855.2). Classification (NCBI taxonomy): domain Eukaryota; kingdom Viridiplantae; phylum Streptophyta; class Magnoliopsida; order Poales; family Poaceae; genus Lolium; species Lolium perenne. The sequence goes on along the minus strand of NC_067250.2, from coordinate 119,893,227 downwards.
ATCCATATGCCTCAACTCATACTTTCCAGATACTTAATCCTACCTTTATAACCACCCATTTACGTAGTGGCGTTTGATGTAATCAAAGTACCCTTCCGGTATAAGTGATTTACATGATCTCATGATCGAAGGACTAGGTAACTATGTATCGAAAGCTTATAGCAAATAACTTAATGACGTGATCTTAAGCTACGCTTAATTGGGTGTGTCCATTATATCATTCACATAATGACATAACCTTGTTATTAATAACATCCAATGTTCATGATCATGAAACGATGATCATCTATTAATCAACAAGCTAGTTATACAAGAGGCTTACTAGGGACTCCTTGTTGTTCACATAACACACATGTATCAATGTTTCGGTTAATACAATTATAGCATGGTATGTAAACATTATCATAAACTCAAAGATATATAATAACCATTTATTATTGCCTCTTGGGCATATCTCCAACAGAAACAATTTTGTCAACGGTAGTAATAAAGCATATGTGTTATGTATAAGATATCCTATAAGTTGCAAGCCTCATGCATAGATTACCAATAGCGCCCGCACCTTGTCCTAATTAGCTTGGATTTACATGCATTATCATTGCATAGCATATGTTTTTACCAAGTGTCACAAAGGGGTACCTCTATGTTGCCTGTACAAAGGTCTAAGGAGAAAGTTCGCATTGGATTTCTCGCTTTTGATTATTCTCAACTTAGACATCCATACTGGGACAACATAGACAACAGATAATGGACTCCTCTTTAATGCATAAGCATTCAACAACAGATAATATTCTCATAAGAGATTGAGGATTGTTGTCCAAACTGAAACTTCCACCATGGATCATGGTTTTAGTTAGCGGCCCAATGTTCTTCTCTAACAATATGCATACTCAAACCATTTGATCATGATAAATCACCCTTACTTTAGAAAAGACGAACATGCATAGAAACTCACATGATATTCAACAAAAGTGAAATAGTTGATGGCGTCCCCAGGAACATGGTTATCGCTCAGCAAGCAACTTATTAAGAAATAAGATACATAAGTACATATTCAATACCACAATAGTTTTTAAGCTATTTTTTCCATGAGCTATATATTGCAAAGACAAAAAATGGAATTTTAAAGGTAGCACTCAAGCAATTTACTTTGGAATGGCAGAGAAATACCATGTAGTGGGTAGGTATGGTGGACACAAATGGCAAAGTTTTTGGCTCAAGGATTTTGGATGCACGAGAAGTATTCCCTCTCAATACAAGGCTTAGGCTAGCAAGGTTGTTTGAAGCAAACTCAAGTATGAACCGGTACAGCAAAACTTACATAAGAACATATTGCAAGCATTATAAGACTCTACACTGTCTTCCTTGTTGTTCAAACCCTCACCAGAAAATATCTAGACTCTAGAGAGACCAATCATGCAAACCAAATGTCAACAAGCTCTACAGTATTTCTTCATTAATAGGTGCAAAGTACATGATGCAAGAGCTTAAACATGATCTATATGAGCACAACAATTGCCAAGTATCAAATTATTCAAGACATTATACCAATTACCACATGTAGCATTTTCTATTTCCAACCATATAACAATTAACGAAGCAGTTTCAACCTTCGCCATGAATATTAAGAATAAAGCTAAGAACATATGTGTTCATACGCAACAGCGGAGCGTGTCTCTCTCCCATACAATGAATGCTAGGATCCAATTTTATTCAAACAAAACAAAAACATAAACATAAAGACGCTCCAAGTAAAGTACATAAGATGTGGCCGAATAAAAATATAGTTTCACTAGAGGTGACCTGATAATTTGTCGATGAAGAAGGGGATGCCTTGGGCATCCCCAAGCTTAGATGCTTGAGTCTTCTTGAAATATGAAGGGATTAACCACGGGGGTATCCCCAAGCTTAGAGCTTTTCACTCTCCTTGATCATATTGTATCATCCTCCTCTCTTGATCCTTGAAAACTTCCTCCACACCAAACTCAAAATAAACTCATTAGAGGGTTAGTGCATAATCAAAAATTCACATGTTCAGAGGTGACATAATCATTCTTAACACTTCTGGACATTGCACAAAGCTACTGAAAGTTAATGGAACAAAGAAATCCATCAAACATAGCAAAACAGGCAATGCGAAATAAAAGGCAGAATCTGTCAAAACAGAATAGTACGTAATGACGAATTTTTCTGGGGCACTAAACTTGCTCAGATGGAAATGCTTAAATTGAATGAAAGTTGCGTACATATCTGAGGATCACGCACGTAAATTTTCATATTTTTCTGAGTTACCTACAGACGGGGCGACTCAAATTCGTGATAGTAAGAAATCTGTTTCTGCGCAGCAATCCAAATCTAGTATCAACTCTACTATCAAAGACTTTACTTAGCACAACAATGCAATAAAATTAAGATAAGGAGAGGTTGCTACAGTAGTAACAACTTCCAAGACTCAAATGTAAAACAAAAGTGCTGTAGTAAAATCATTGGTTGTCTCCCATAAGCGCTTTTCTTTAACGCCTTTCAGCTAGGCGCAGAAAGTGTGAATCAAGTATTATCAAGAGATGAAGCATTAGCATTCTTACCGGGGGCTTTGCGCCTACCCTTCTTACTCTTTGGTTTAGGGAATATATGACCACATTCCGGTATAGAGGAATTTAGAGCGCCTTTCCCTACATCTATGGTTGCTCCCAAGAGTTTCAGCAGGGATCTTCCAAGTGTCATTTGTCCTATCCCTACACATTCAATAACGAGATAATCAGTGGATACCGTTCTTCCAAGAAGGGTTGTGAATACTCCTTCAGCTATTCCCTTAGGAATTATAACAGAGTTATCAGTAAGAGTTATTCCTTCTCCACCTTCAGTAAGTCCCCAAAGTGTCAAAGATTCATAAATACTTTCAGGCATAAGGCAAAATTCAGTCATAATATCACAACGGGCATAATTTTTTTTACCATCAATAGTGACTTTAATAGTAGGGTCCCACATTGAAGGATCAGAGTTTATTGGAACATAATCAAAATGCTCACGAATCCGACCATACCCTTCTTTTAAGCAAGATACACTTGTCTCAAGAGTGTTCAACCTATTATAAATACTAACAAGAGATGGATCAAAATTATTAGCGGAGCTAGATGATGTAACCAATTTTTTTATGGCATTAAAAGCTTGATCCCCATCACAGTGAAGGAAATCTCCTCCCACTACAGCATCTAAGGCATATCTATAACGAAGAATGAGCCCAAAATAAAAATTACTAAGAAGCAAACTTAGTGTCATTTTAGGTTCAGTTTTACTATAAGAATCAAAAATTCTAGACCAGACTTCTTTAAAACTCTCCTCACCCCCTTGTTTAAAAGTAAAGATCGATTCCTCAGGTGATAGAGTAACAACTACGGGACTAGTCATGATAACAAAAATAAGGTAAATGCAAATAACTAATTTTTTGTGTTTTTAATATAGAGAACGCAAACAAGATAATAAATAGAGTAAAGCAAGTAACTAATTTTTTTGTATTTTAATATAAGAAAACAAACAAAGTAGTAAATAAAATAAGTAAAGCAAGACAAAAACAAAGTAAAGAGATTGGAAGTAGGAGACTCCCCTTGCAGCGTGTCTTGATCTCCCCGGCAACGGCGCCAGAAATTTAGCTTGATGACGCGTAAAGCACACGCCCGTTGGGAACCCCAAGTGGAAGGTGTGATGCGTACAGCAGCAAGTTTCCCTCAGTAAGAAACCAAGGTTTATCGAACCAGTAGGAGTCAAGAAGCACGTTGAAGGTTGTTGGTGACGGAGTGTAGTGCGGCGCAACACCAGGGATTCCGGTGCCAACGTGGAACCTGCACAACACAATTAAAATACTTTGCCCCAACTTAACAGTGAGGTTGTCAATCTCACCGGCTTGCTGTAAACAAAGGATTAGATGTATAGTGTGGAAGATGATGTTTGCAAAGAACAGTAAGAACAAGTATTGCAGTAGATTGTATTCGATGTAAAAGAATGGTCCGGGGTCCACAGTTCACTAGTGGTGTCTCTCCGATAAGAAATAGCATGTTGGGTGAACAAATTACAGTTGGGCAATTGACAAATAGAGAGAGCATAACAATGCACATACATATCATGATGAGTAGTGTGAAATTCAATTGGGATTACGACAAAGTACATAGACCGCTATCCAGCATGCATCTATGCCTAAAAAGTCCACCTTCGGGTTAGCATCCGCACCCCTTCCAGTATTAAGTTGCAAACAACAGACAATTGCATTAAATATGGTGTGTAATGTAATCAACACAAATATCCTTATACAAAGCATTGATGTTTTATCCCTAGTGGCAACAGCATATCCACAACCTTAGAACTTTCTGTCACTGTCCCAGATTTAATGGAGGCATGAACCCACTATCGAGCATAATTACTCCCTCTTGGAGTTACAAGTATCAACTTGGCCAGAGCCTCTACTAGCAACGGAGAGCATGCAAGATCATAAACAACACATAGATGATAGATTGATAATCAACATAACATAGTATTCCATATTCATCGGATCCCAACAAACGCAACATGTAGTATTACAAATAGATGATCTTGATCATGTTAGGCATCTCACAAGATCCAACAATGATAGCACAATGAGGAGAAGACGACCATCTAGCTACTGCTATGGACCCATAGTCCAGGGGTGAACTACTCACACATCAATCCGGAGGCGATCATGGCGATGAAGAGCCCTCCGGGAGATGATTCCCCTCTCCGGCAGGGTGCCGGAGGCGATCTCCTGAATCCCCCGAGATGGGATTGGCGGCGGTGGCGTCTCTGGAAGGTTTTCCGTATCGTGGCTCTCGGTACTGGGGTATTCGCGACGAAGGCTTTAAGTAGGCGGAAGGGTAGGTCAGGGGGCGACGCGAGGGCCCAACACTCCAGGGCCGCGTGGCCCTATCGTGTTGGCTCCTCGTCGCCCCACTTCGTTTCCCTTTCGGTCTTCTGGAAGCTTCGTGGAAAAATAAGACCCTGGGCGTTGATTTCGTCCAATTCCAAGAATATTTCCTTACTAGGATTTCTGAAACCAAAAACAGCAGAAAACAGCAACTGGCTCTTCGGTATCTTGTCAATAGGTTAGTGCCGGAAAATGCATAAATATGACATAAAGTTTGTATAAAACATGTGAGTATCATCAATAAAGTAGCATGGAACATAAGAAATTATAGATACGTTTGAGACGTATCAGTCTCCCCCTCCCCAATAGCGCCAATTGATTCCTGCAATTGAATCCTTTGAACGTACACATCGATCCACTCGAAATACCTGCATTTCTTCAGGATCTGAAAACAACAATGTGAACCCTAAATCCCAAATTCGAGGAAATAACAAGAAAATTGAGAGAAAACAGAGCAATTGGAGCGAGATCTAACCTTATCCCCCTCTCTATATGGCAAGCTCTCGCATGCAAGGAACTCACGTCCACGGTTACCGTTGTCGTCCGTCTTACAGATCGACCGCTTCAGAGGCTCATGGTGTGGGCAGTCAGGGCATCTTGTCAAAGGCACGGGTCCATACTTCAGCCATGAAGAACGGGAGGTCGAAGAGAAACTAGACATCATCCGCCTGCCGGAGAAGGGTTATCGCTGGCGGAGAAGAAGAACCATGGGGCGCGGGGTAAGAAAGGGGAAGCAATGGCACGGGCAAGGGCGCGGGGCTGGCTCGGTCTCCCATTTTGCAACGGTCAACTGGGTAAGCTGTGGGTCCGGCGCGCTAACATGGACAAGTAGTGGGTCCCACGATGATCTAGATAAGTGCAGACGTGTGCATTGCGGGGCACCAACAGCGGCCCCACTTGCCAGCACCAACCAACGGTCAATTAAATGGGATTCCTCCCGTCCGAGCTCCTTGTGAGGGTTTTAGACAAGGGCTTGGGGAAAACTGGGGAAAAACTAAGCGGCTCGGGAAAACCGAGCAAAACTAAGGACCCGAGGGAACGAAAATAGAAATCCCTTTGTTCTAATAATAGAGCCATAAGGTGACTTCTTTATTTTTCGAGGGAAGCGTTCCATACCTTTCTTGAGTGGGAATTGATATTTAATAATCCCATCTCTCATGTCAATAGGAGCACCAACAGTTCTAAGAAACGATCTTCCCAATATAATTGGACAAGACGCAGTGCATTCAATATCTAAAACAACAAAATCAACGGGGGCCAGGTTATTGTTAACCATAATAAGAACATTATCAACTCTCCCCAAAGGTTTCTTTGCAGCAGTATCAACAAGATGAACATTCAAATAACATTGTTCCAATGGTGGCAATTCAAGCATATCATATATTTTTTCTAGGCATAACAGAAGTATTGCACCAAGATCACATAAAGCATTGCAATCAAATCCATCTATTTTCATCTTAATGATGGGCTCCCAGCCATCTTCTAACTTTCTAGGAATAGAGGCTTCGCATTTTAATTTCTCCTCTGTAATTTGCATAAGAGCATTTGTAATGTGCTTTGTAAAAGCCATATTTATAGCACTAGCATTAGTAATTTTAGCAAGCTTTTGTAAGAACTTAATTATTTCAGAGATATTGCAGTCATCAAAATCAAACTCATTATTATCAAAGGTAAAAGGACTCTTGTCTCCGATACTTCGAAAAATTTCAGCACACTTATCAGGAGCAGTTTCAGTGGTTCTAGGCAATTTTGTAGAAGGAGCGGGGACTTTTCCTACACCAATTAATTTACCATTAATAGTAGGAGAGTGACTAGCATTTGAAACTACATTACTACTGGTTGTGGTGATGGTACAAACTTTAGTCAAATTATTATTTCTAGCAATTTCATCTTCTCTTTCCCACCTAGCATGCAATTCCGCCAACATCCTAATGTTTTCATCAATTCTAACTTGAATGTCATTCAAAGTTTTACTTTATTTAACATCATGAGGTAACACTTTTAATTTAAGAAATTCAACATCATGAGCAAGGCTATCAACTTTAGAAGCAAGAATATCTATTTTGCCAAGCTTTTCCTCAACAGTTTTATTGAAAACAATTTGTTTACTAAAAAATCCTTAAGCATGACTTTAAGATCAGAGGGTGCACTTTTATTGTTGTTGTAGGAATTACCATAATAATTTTCAAAAGAATTACCATTATTAGAAGGATATGTCCTATAATTTTTGCTACCAAAATTATTTCTATAAGCATTGTTGTTAAAATTGTTGCTCTTAATAAAATCCACATCAACATGTTCTTCTTGAGCAACCAAAGAAGCTAACGGAATATTATTTGGATCAATATGTGCTTTACCATTAACAAGCACAGGCATAATAGTATCAATTTTATCACTCAAGGAGGAGGATTCTTCGACAGAATTTACCTTCTTACCTTGTGGAGCTCTCTCGGTGTGCCATTCAGATTAATTTATCATCATATCATCAAGTAATTTTGTTGCAGCCTCCAAAGTAATGGACATAAAGGTGCCTCCAGAAGCTGAATCCAGGAGATTTTTTGAATAAAAATTTAGTCCTGCCTAAAAAGTTTGGATGATCATCCAAGTAGTCATTGCATGAGTGGGACAATTCTTTACCAAAGATTTCATTCTTTCCCAAGCTTGAGCAACATGTTCATTATCAAATTGCCTAAAATTCATTATGTCACTTCTCAAAGATATAATCTTAGCAAGAGGATAATATTTTCCAATAAGAGCATCTTTGCATTTAACCCAAGAATCTATACTATTTCTAGGCAAAGATAGCAACCAATCTTTAGCTCTCCCTCTCAAAGAGAAAGGAAACAATTTCAGTTTAATAATGTCACCATCTATATCCTTATACTTTTTCATCTCACAAAGTTCAACAAAATTATTAAGGTGAGAGGCAGCATCTTCAGTACTAACACCAGTAAATTTCTCTTTCATAACAAGATTTAATAAAGCAGGTTCAATTTCATAGAAGGCTGCTTCGGGAGCAGGTGGAGCAATAGGTGTACAAATAAAATCATTGTTGTTGGTGCTAGTAAAGTCAACAACTTAGTATTTTCAGCGGAACCCATTTTAGCAAAATTAAAACTAAGCAACAGAAATAACAGTAATAATAGAAACTAATTTATTTTTGTGTTTTTGATATAAAGATAACTAAAAAAGGAAACTGTTTTGTGTGTGTGTCTTTGATATAATAAAGCAAACAAAACAAAATAAAGTAAACTAAGCAAAACAATAACAAAGTAAAGAGATTGGAGATGAGAGACTCCCCTTGCAGAAATCCTCTTTCTCCCCGGTAATGGCGCCAAAAAAAGAGCTTGATGGTGCTTATCGTAACGCCGACTTCACACCGTTAGGGAACCCCAAGAGGAAGGTATGATGAGCACAGTAGCAAGTTTTCCCTCAGTAAGAAACCAAGGTTTAAACGACCAGTAGGAGAAAGGCGTGACTTCTGAAGGTCTTGCTAGCTGACTAGTGGCAGGCACACTACCGGCGTCAGCAACAACGTGGAACCTGCACACAACACAACCAAAGTACTTTTTCCAAACTTACATTGAGGTTGTCAATCTCACCGGTTTTGTTGAACACAAAGGATTAAATGTATCGAGTGGAAGGAGATGTGTGCAGTAATTAAAGAGAACAATGCTTGCGGAAAGTAAACAGAACAGGATTGCAGTGGTTGAATTTATCAGCGTAAAGGAAAGGACCGGGGTCCACAGTTCAGTAGAGGTATCTCTCCATAAAGATAAATAGCATGTTAGGTGAACAAATTATAGCTAGGAAATTGATAGAATATCGACCATACATAACAAGATGATTACTATGAGATTTGTTTGGGCATTACAACATAATACATAAACCGTAATCCAACCACGTCTATGACTAATAATCCACTTTATGGTTATCGTCCGAACCCCTTTCAGTATTAAGTTGCAAGCAACATATTATCGCATTAACCAATGTGTGTAAAGTAAACAATAGAATTACTCTTGGATAAAACAATGTTGTTTTCTCCCTAGTAGCAACATCACATCTACAATCTTAGAAGTTATTGTCACTCTTCCAGAAAACTAGAGGCATGAACCTACTATCGAGCATAAATACCCCCTCTTGGAGTCACAAGCATCTGCTTGGCCAGAGTATCTACTACCAACGGAGAGCATGCAATATCACAAATAACATATAACATGAATATATAATCGACCTCAACATAGTATACAATATTTATTGGATCCCAGCAAACACAACATGTAGGAATACACAAGGATGATCTTGATCATGTAGGACAACTCACAAGATCTAAACATGAAGCACAAATTGGAGAAGACAACCATCTAGTTACTGCTATGGACCCATAGTCCAGGGATGAACTACTCACGCATCACTTCGGAGGTGGGCATGGCGATGTAGATGCCTCCAGCGATGATTTCCCCCTCCGGCAGGGTGCCGGGAAGAGCTTTATAACCCCCCGAGATGGGTTCTACAATGGCGGGCCCAACGGAACTTTTTGTGGATGGAGGCTCGGGTATTCAGGGTTTCCCGAGATCGTGAATAAATAGGCAGAGGGGCGATGTCGGTGGAGGCCAGGGGGTCCACACCACCCCTAGGTGCGGGCCAAGGCCAGGCCGCCCTGCTGCCCCCCTTCGACTGCCCTCTGGACTCTGTCTTCGTTACGGTAAAATATTGACTTCGGATTTTGTTTCGTCCAATTCCGAGAATATTTGCCGTACAATTTTCTGAAATACAAAAACAACAGAAAACAAGGAACTAACACTGTGGCATCTTAATAGGTTAGTACAGAAAAATATATAAAAGTGCAACGAAGTTTGAGCAAAACATATATAAATTGGTGTAAAAGAAGCATAGAGCATCAAAAATTATAGATACATTTGAAACGTGGCTACAATGAACATGGCCTCCTACCCCAGTGCAACCCCATGTGTCATCATTGATGGGAGTTGCCTCCACTGTGAGAACAACGAGGGGAATAAACCGAAGAGGCGAGGTAGTAGGCAGGGCAACATCGATCGTCGGCCAAATATCGACTGGGTGAGGAGAAGCAGGAGCTTAGCGTGGTTATACCAAGTCAGATAAAGAGTTTTCATGCCCTGTGAAAGCACCAAAAGTGCAAGAAAAAAAAAGCACAAACAAGAAACAAATAAAAAAGGCCAAGTACCTCAAACTCTCAAAGGCCCACGTTGCTCATGGCAAGTATTGCAGGCACGCGTCAGCAGAAACGCGCCACCAATTACTTTTGTAGGATTTTTTTAAAATACAGCCAATGCATTAGTAATTACACAAAGAATTTGTATTGGACATTTGATGGTACAGGATAACTACATGATGTGTTGTTTATAACTTTACATACATCCCAGAAATTATACGAGTAGTAGTACTCAATTTCAGTCAAACATCGAATAATAACAACGGATTGCATTAAATAACTACAGAAGGTGTATCGCCGATATATAATTACTCAACATCAAGTCCACACTACTACTGACGCGTTGTGGTTCGAAAATGATACTTTAAAGTTTCAAAAAAAAAAATCCTGATCTACGTAATGTTGGGATCTACGTATGTACAAAATTTCAACTCGGAATACCTTATATTCGGAACTGCACAAAAATGACAAAATCTAACAGATTTGGAGATTTTGAAATCTTGCATTGTTCATTACTATAGGTGTTAGGTTTTGTCATTTTTACACAGACCCCAATACATGGTATTTCGAGTTAAAATTTTGCACGTACTTAGATCACAACATTGTCTGCAACAAAGATTTTTTTCCAGATTTTTTGAAAATTTGAACCACCGGTTTTGAATTTTTCAAAAACCGAGCTACATGTTGCTCGGCCGATGGTTTTCCGTAGAGTACATCATATATGAATGCATGGACCATTCCTACACTCGGATCGTAAGGGCATCTCCAACGCACCGACCCATCTCGCGTCCGTACGTCTGGATGGGTCAAAACGGACAAAACCACTGCCCAACACGGCCACGCATCGCAAATGCGGATGGCCGCGGTGTCCGGGATGACCCAAACCCGGCCCAAATCTGGACCAGATTTGCGTGGCCGCAGATGGCACGCGACGTCCTCGCGCGTCCGCCTGCTCGCTTCCCTGGGCCCGGCTGTCGGTGGGGGTGCAAATATTATTAAATGTGGATTGGGAGGGAACTGTCCCTGTCCAACCCACTTCCCCACTCCACAGTCCACCTCCCCACGCGCTCGCAACCGCCGCCATGGCTCCGAAAAGGGCTTTTGCTCCCGACGCAACGACGAAGAGGCCAGCAGCATCTGCCGTCCTCCACCGGCGTTGAGGGCTGCCGGACACCGCGGCGGTCTCTACATTGGAGAGGCCGCCCGCGTCGGCGCGGCATTTGCGCAACCCGCACCGCTAGTGCCGAAGCCGGAGGACGATGATGACCCGGACATGCGCGTCACTCTGGCGCTGTCCAAGGTGGGGGAGGAGGCCAAGTGGCCGCATCTCGCGGCGGTCATCCGCACCTCCGCGATGGAGGAGAAGGCCCGACATGCGATCGAGGACACCGAGGCCTGGGCGTTGCTCGGCCAGGCTCGCCGGGAGGAGGAAGCCTTGCGGCGGCGCGAGGAGGCCAGGCGCGGCACGACGAGGAGAGTCGCCAGGAGGCCAGGCGCCTGGCGGAGCAGGAGAGGCAGCTCCGCCTCAGGGAGGAGGCGGAGCTGCGGGCTGCTGCGGCGGAGCTGCGGGCGGCTCCGGACACCCACTCGGCCTGGCAAGAGGCCCAGTGGTCGCCGTGGCCGGAGTCCCCCGCGCGGTCGAGCCACAACAGCGCATTGCCGCTCGGGTACGTCGTCGACGCCCACGGAGATGAGGTGCACATGGACTAGGTGGCGCACCGGCGGCCACCTCGTCCTCCTCAAACCCTAGGATATGGTTTTTTAGTCTAAAGCCCATATAGAGGGCTTTCTTTTGTAGTTTAAATTTGCCCAAAATAGGGGATATGTATAAATTTTCCCAAAATAGGCAATATGTTTAATAAAATATGGTTTAGGTTTAATTATTTTCTTTTTCCTTTTTTTTTTGTTGTATTTCACTTTTGGGGTGCGTTCGTGCGTTGAGCGCAGTACGCGACCCAAACGGACCGACGGCTAGGTCTGCCAGTCCGCGTGTCCACGCGGCCAACCAAACGGCCCAAAACGGATAGCCCAAGCGTCTGTTTGGGTCGCAGCGAAGATACCCTACATCTTGAGGATGCACCGTGCACCATTTCACATATGGTTGGCTATTTTGCTAACTGTACCCTAACCTATAACTGAAAAATCCATATTTTGGTTACGATTGGGTTTTTATTGGTTCGATTTTCAGTTTCAGTTCGTTTAGGGTATCTCCAGCGGCGCGACGCATTTTATTGTCCGCGAGCGTCCGTTTGCGTCGCGCCGTGGACGCTAAAATGAGTGTTTTTGTCTGCGCGTCCATTTGCGTCCAGGGGTGGCTCCAGCGGGGCGACGCATTTTTTCTTCTTGTTTTTTTCCTCTTCTCCATTTAAACATAGTTCCAAATATTATATATTGGAACATGATTTTACACAAACTAATTCATAGTTTGGAACATGGTTTACACAAATTAATACATAGTTTGAACCATGGTTGATACAAATAAAATATTTTTGAAAAAAGAAACCAGTTGTGTTGATTTCCGTATGTTCGCTGCCAAGAAAAAACATTCGAGGGCACACCCAGTCACCCAAACTAGAAAATCCAGCTAGGGACGGTGGCCCTGTTGGTTCTTTCGAGGAAGAACAACCAGAAACCTCCACTAGCGGCTTCAATTGGCTTTTAGCCATATTCGCTGCAAAGAAAGAACACTCTAAGTTCTAAATGTCGGTGTCCGAGCCGGATTCGCCGGCTTGGTAGTGCCTACGGCACGCTGTGTCGTCGAACACCTTGACGATCATCTCGCAATCACCCTCGTAGAGGAAGGTTTGCTGGCAGCCAGGCTCGAGCTCGAGGTCGCGGGCGAACTTGTCCCACCCCGTGTGCAGGTACATCTTGCCCTGCCCGCCGAACAAGACCTCGACATTCCACCGGCAGAAGTTGCAGCTGACCTCCCGTAGATGCAACTGCGCCGGCTCGACGCCATCGACGAACTCGACGAACTTGTCCGGGAGCCGCTTGATGCCGAGTGGATCATCGTCGATGCGGAGGAGGAACTCGAAGCAGTGGTCCTCCTGCGAAGACGAGGAGGGCGCAGGAGACGGCGACCGTGGTGTCGTAGCTGCTCCACCACGGCGGCCCCTGCCCCAGCCACGGCCCCGAGGGCGCCCTGGCCCGCGGCTTCGACCGCCTCGCTAGCCACCAGGTGCCGCCATGGACTTCCTCGCGGGCCTGACTATGTCGCAGGAAGAGCTAGGTGGCGCTACGGCGGAGTTTGTGGCGGCTAGGGTTTGCTTGGAGTAGTGGATGAGGAAGAAGAACGCGCGTCCTCTTTATATAGGCCGGAGGCAGGAGACGGCCGCGGGACGCGTGACATCGCCATTAACTTCGTTGGCGGAGGTGGGCGATGGCCGCTCGGTAGCCGAGGCATCGCCATTCACGTGGCGCAGACTGCTGAAGCGACGCAGAGGCGCCAGTCGCTGGCGCGCCTGAGAAGACGCATCGACGCAGGGTCGCTGCCATGAGGGCCCGACGAAGCGTCCGCTAGACGCGAGCGGACACTTTCCGCGTCCGCAGAGATGCATCCGAGGCGCATATTTCGGCCAGGTTTGCGTCGCCGCGGACGGCCCGGTGACTTTGCGTCGCCCCGCTGGAGGAGGGCCCAGACGCATTTCCGGTCACTACGGACGCAAACGGTCGCTCAGCAGCCGTTTGCGTCGCCCCGTTGGAGATTCCCTTAGAACATCTCCAGTCGCGTCTCCCAAACCGTCCCCCAAAGCGATTTGGGGCGCGCGAGACAAAAAAACGTTCCTAGCCGCGTCCCCCAAAGCCGATTTTTGTCCGGCACGCCCCGATACGGTGTCCAGCGCCCCTAGCTCGTCCCCGCCCCACAGGGGACACACCGGGGACGCCGGACGCACCGAAAAGCGAGGCGGTGAGTGGCGGGGCCGACTTGTCTGTGGCACATTGAATTTTAACCTAACCGTCGCCTACCTCACGACGGAAGTTATTGGCGCGCAGCGACGGTGTAGTTCCCGCAGAGGCGCAGCGAAGCGTCTCGTCGCGCCTAGCTCTGTGTGTCGGCATTAATGAGCGCCACCGCTCCTCCGCCTCCCTCCGGCCTATAAAAAGGGGCCACCTCTCATCGTCCCTCTCACACACAAACCCTAGCGCCTCTCCCCCAACCCTAGCCGCCACCATCTCAAGAGTCGACGCCATGGCTGGTAGAGGTGGAGGCCGAGCTCGCGGCCATGGTCGTGGCCGTGGCTGCGACAGATTTGCACGCTCGCCGTCACCTACGATGCCATCGTTGTCCTCATCGTCGGATAGGAAGGACGAGGAGGGGCCGTGCTGTTCGAGTTCATCGTCGTCCTCAAGGGCGACCCACACGGCATCCAGAGGCTGTCGGACACCTTCGCCGACGACGAGCGCCCGGGCTTGCTGCATCTGCGGGAGGATGCCTGCCGCTGCTGCCGGTGTATCGTCGATGTGATCTACGACGCGCGCGGCAAGATGTACCTCCACATCGGCTGGGAGAAGTTCGCGCGCTACCACCGCCTCGAAGCCGGGTTCGTGCTCGTGTTCTCCAACTTTGACGACATGGACATGAGCGTCAAGGTGTTCGACGAGATGCGTTGCCGCTAGAACTACCACGGCGACAACACCGAGGAGGACGACGACTGAAGAGTGTTGTTTCTTCGCAACAAAAAAAATGCACGAAGGTTTCTGGATGTTCTTCCTCGGAAGAACCAACAGGGGCACCCTCACCAGCTGGATTTTCCAGTTTGGGTGACTGGATGTGCCCTCGAGTGTTCTTTCTTGGCAGCGAAGACACGAAACCTTCGATGCCCGGCCTAGTTAGGTTTAGTTTTTTTTGCAATGTTTTATATTTGTGTCAACCGTAGTTCAAACTATGTATTAGTTTGTGGAAAACCATGTTCCAAACTATATCTTCATGTAAACCACGTTCCAAATTATGTATTAGTTTGTGGAATATTTCTTCTCTTTATTGAAATAAAAATGCAAAAAAACAAAAAAAGAGTATTTTAATGTTTGGGGCGGCGTTTGGGGGATGCGATGATGGCGCGTGACGGTGATGGAGTGTTGATTCCTCCGCGGCGACGGCGCGAGCAAAGTAGCTGCTTGTGACGGTAAAGCACACGTCCGTTGGGAACCCCAAGAGGAAGGTATGATGCGCACAGCAGCGAGTTTTCCCTCAGTAAGAAACCAAGGTTATCAAACCAGTAGGAGATGAAGGCCACGTGAAGGTTGTTGGTGAAGGAGTGTAGTGCGGCGCAACACCAGGGATTTCGGCGCCACCGTGGAACCTGCACAACACAATCAAAATACTTTGCCCCAACTTAATAGTGAGGATGTCAATCTCACCGGCTTGCTGAAAACAAAGGATTAAACATATGGTGTGGAGAATGATGTTTGCTTGCAAAGAACAACAGAGAACAATGATTACAGTAGGTTGTATTTCAGATGTAAAAAAATGGACCGGGGTCCACAGTTCACTAGTGGTGTCTGTAACATCCTAAGTTTCAACCAAATAAATAAAGAGAGAAAAGTCAATTACTCAATTTTCACAACAAACAAAAACTTTTCTATTTTGCATCTAGTGTTCCATATAGTTCTATGCATAATGTGTTTTTCTTTTGTGCAATTGCCATGATGAGTGTTGATATGTTGATCACTTGCTATTAAACCCTAAACCAAGATCACAAAACCCTAAATGGAGGAAATTAAAAGAATTGGAAAAGAATTCCAAATTCCCTCTCATACACATAAGAGCAAATTTGCAAATCTTCATCATAGGCCACCATTGCTTGACCTATGGTTTCTAAAACTCTTATATAACAAAAACAAACCCAAATGCATCAAAGAAACAAGAATCAAAGCAAAGAAAAACTCAAAACTATCACACATATGATAATGGTCATATGTCCCCTTTTTATTTTCTTCACCACTTTGCACCCATTTATCTTCTGGTTCCTAAACAAAACTTGGTAAACTATGACCACCTCATCCAAGACCAAGTGATGATGAACAACTTTGGTGTTGACCATCAGGGCTAGAGTTGACTAGGTTGACCAAAAATAAGGTGACAAGATGGGACCCGAGAATGAAAACAAGATCACCTCAATTTTGAAAATTTGCAAATCTTCTTCAAATGGAATACCACCACCACCTTTCTAACCCTTAATTAATATATTTGAACTCCACCAAAAAGAATTTCGAAATTCCCAAATTTTGTTCATGCGGCCATTCCATCGAACACCTGGCAGGCAGCTTCTGGATTGTGCAATACATGCTATTACACGATGGATTCTTGCCTAAACCGACTTTAATTCGTGATGATCACCTTCCTCTGCCTCACCTTCCCTTCTTCGTTTAAAGTGGAAAATGGTGGAGAAAAGCTCCATGCCGTGCACACCCGGCCACCTTTGGCCATTTCTTTTCTGGCACTCTCCTCTCTCCTCCACCATGTCTCAGAGCATCTCTGGAGCACAAGGACCTTGCCAGTATCCAGCCCGAGCTCGCCAAGGCACGGCATTGGCCAGAACAGCCGCGTCCAAAACGTGCCAGTACATGCCAGTGCACGCGGTGAGCGCGCTCTGGACGTGCCAGAGCGCCGCGCGATCGAGCGCCCTACTCCACCCCTGCAAAGACTACCTCTGCGTCGAGCACCGCCTCCCTCTCCTCTAGCCACTAGACATGCTCAAGTGTCTGCCGCCGCCTTGTCACCGTCGTCCACGTCGGAATCATGCCGCAGTACCGCCGCACTCAATTCATAACCCTGAACGATTCCGTCCAGCTTTGGCAGCGCCGAAAGACGCTTCAGCATCGCCATGCCGCCGCCCATCGAGTGCCGTCCTTCACTTGCCCTTTCGATCGCCGGAGATGCCGCACCATGCTTGCCCCTTCACAGCACCCCACGGCACCCCTCGACACTATAAATAGAGCCACTCCCAGCACGCTCCCTTCACACCATTCGACTCCCCTCTCTTCACTGATCCTCCTCACCACCGTAGCTCGTCCAATTACTGCCGGAGGCGCCTCAATTGCAAGATCACCGCCGCCGGAGCCAGTACATCGACACCGTTGATCCACGCCTCCCCGAGCCTCGCCACTGCTACCCGGAGCTTCCTCACCGTCGACAACGCCGCCTCGCACCCAGCAGAACCCCGCGGGAACGCCGGTAGGTCCTCCCACCCCCTAGGCTCGCCGCCAGTGAGCCCGTCGCTCGTCGGAGACGATGATGCTCCCGCGCCGTCGATCTCTGTTCTAATCCAACGGTGTTTATTTCACGTACCGCTTCGCGTGTTTAATAGTCGCTGACAAGTGGAGCCACCTCGTCAGGATGGCCCGCTCGCACTGATGCGTTGCTGGGCCGTGCTTCGCTATTTAAATCCGTTTCGGCCCAGATTCTTTTCCCGTGCAGCCCATTAATTCAAATAGGGATTAAATAGTTTCAGTCAAATTCAAATCTGGTGCTCACTTCAAATTTGAATAACTTTTGAACCACTGCACCAAACTTAGCAAACTTTATACCGTTGGAAAGCCAATAAAATTATCTAACTAATGCCACTGGTCCCACATTCAAATTCGTAGTAGATTTAATCTGCTAAAAATTACAAGACAGGGACTTTTGCAGATTCAAACTTTATTTAAAATTCAACCATAATTGATTTTGAGTTGATTCCAACTCTCGTAGATCACAAATGATGTACTCTAATTGATTATGCAATAATCTAGCCAGGTTGTTTGCATGATCATAGACTAGATCAAAATAGTGGCTATGGAGCCATTTCTAGTGCATTTAAAACTTGGAATTCAAATTCTCTAATTAGTATGAGAGCCACTCTCTCATTTAAATCTTGATCTTAAGTAATACAAGAAGAGGTGATGCCCTTGGGTTCATAAACCTCTGATTGTTATTACTTAGAGATTTTAAATCATTTATATGTTAGTCTTAAATTGCATAAGGTGTAGCACCTTATTTAAATTATACTCCCTCATAATAGATATGAAATGTTGACCTTGGTCAACTTATATTTCATACCTTATTATTATTGGTGGAGATTAAATCTTAAAAAGATATAATGAGAGGAAATTATTTCCTCTCCAAAGGATTAAATAGCAATTCAAACAAATACTAATAATGAGAGGAAATTATTTTTCTCTTAAATAAGAATGAACCAAGTAATTCACCATGCCATGAATAATGTGATGTTAGGATTACTTGAGTGAACTCTTTGGTCTGTTTTAGTTTAGTATGCAAGATTGGTTTGGTGTTTATACTTCGTATTCGTATATAGATGCTAGTAACGAGGAATACCAAGAGGAGGAAGGCTACTCTCAAGAGGAGGAGGAAAACTTTGACTCCTATCCCCACCAAGGCAAGCTAACCCTTGCTAACCACCATGATGCAAAGCTCTACATGAGCAAGGCACCACCACACTTTCATTTTATGTATTACCTATCCCATGTTTTATTACCTTGCAATTATTTTGCTTATTTACTTTCAAAGTACTTTTTGATTTATGATTCACTTGGTCTAGAGTAGAACAATATTTAAGGTTAGCTTAGAGCAAATCCAAGCTAAATAGAACCCCTCATGAAATAGTGGCTACTGCTAATCAAATAAAATTTGACTACTCTAGATGGGAACATGGTGAAGTGAAATGACTTTGAAAGAATGTGAATTTGAAGGTGACATGGTTGACTTGGTGAATTTAAATGAAAACTAATGATTGGGTTTGAATGCGATACCCTTCCAATTATACAAGTACCCCCACAATACCTGATTATGGGTAGGGCTTAACTAGAAGCTTGTGTATTTTAGTATGGGTTCCCTCTAAACAAGCATCATAGGGGTTACGCCGAGGCTGCCTCCGTATATGAGAAATGATGTGAATATGAGGTGAATGTACGACCCAAGCCCTGTGCAGTTCCCGGGTTAACAGTTGGTTTTCACCGGGAGGCCAAGCTCATGGGGAGAGGTGCCTATACTAGTATATATAAGTGAAAGGTTAAGGTTGATGATCCGCGTACTGAGTTACGATGATTTGGGGTTATCCTCGACGGATGTAATCAAAAGTTGTGGCACAAGAGTACAACCTCTGCAGAGTGTTAAACCTATTCGAATAGCCGTGTCCACGGTTACGGACGATTGGAAAGGCCATACTGTTCCGTTATCAGAATTTTTGATCTTAAAAAGGAATGATGAATGGAAAGGTGATTTTGACTTGAATCACAAATAATTTGTGGGAATGACACTAATGTTCCCACTTGAGTTAGTCTAGCTAATGATGAGTCTTTACTAAATGTTTGATGAACTAAAACTTGGCTTTATGCAAATAAACCTAGAGCTTAGCACCCCTCACTACCACTAAATAAGTAATTACTTTAGTCTTAGTTTGCGAGTACTTTAAAGTACTCATGGCTTTGCCCTGGCTATTCAAATGTCAGACTTTGAAGAGGAGCAACAGTATCAGGATGACGGACAGCAGGACGTCTACGATAACTAGGATCATCTTCTAACGTCAAGCGTTGCCTGTGGAATAGATAGTCCACTACTACTACGCTTCCGCTATTTATTTGTGATGTTGAACAATCTATTTGTGTAATATTGGATCATGTGATCCTTTGTTGTAAGACAAGTATGTATTGTAATAAATGATGACTCTGTACTACTTACTATTATGTCTCGCAAAAACAATCTTCCTGGGATTGCGATGTATGATATAATAGGCATCTGGACTTAAAAATCCGGGTGTTGACAAGTTGGTATCAGAGCCATTGTTTGACCTTAGGAGACCCTAGTTAGAATGGACGTTTGACAAACTTAGTTTAAAATACAATGAAGGAATAGTTACGAAAACATATTCACGCCCTTACCCTTGAAGATCTTTTGTAAAATAATTCATGCTCCTCCTTTTAAGTTAATTAAAAATTTGAACACTTGCACTTCTCTAACTTATTCATCTAATCCCTCTACAGATGGAGCTATTCACCCAGACGGAGTTCTACCAGCTTGGGAATGGTGGCGGTCTGGTCTTCGAAAGGGACCTCTTCGCCCTGACGGAGTTTCTCGGACGCGCACCCCCGAAATTCTTCGGGGGACAGGTCAATGACCAGCCCGGAGGGGAGCTCCAATGGGTCATCATGGCTGACCTCCGCGGAAAGTCCACCTCCCTCCTGACTAACAGGATCCAGTTCTCCTTCAGGGAGAACAACTGGGTCGATGGACTCGCTCGTGGGATGCAGGAAGCGCTCGCACGTCTGTGCGGGCAAAACGCGTTGGACCTCGAGGGGGAACGCTTTGTGACCTACGCAAGGCACAACTCCCTTGGAGTGCCCCTGAGTCTGCCATCTCACCCCCAGCTGAGGCACCACGTCGAGCACCTCGACTTCATGTTGAACGAGGCTCACACCCAGCTGGACGACTCCCGCGCCCGCATCAACTTCACCCACCTCCAGCTGCTCCAGCATGCCGAGACCATCAAGGTCCTCGCTAAGGAGCATTGGACTCTTCGCCGTGAGAACGCGAAGAAGGATTACACCATCCACCGCCTCAAGGACAGGATTGCCACACTGAAGGAGACCGTCGAGACCCAGGCGGAACTACTCCGGGATCTGGAAGGAGAAGGTGAGGGAGAGGACATCCAGGGGGATGGCTACTCCTTCGTGAGCAACGACAACGACTACGAGGAAGACGACGACGAAGACCTGGCTTTCCACCCCTATGAGGATGGCCATGAGCACCTGACTGCCGGGATGGACACCACCATCCTGATCAACGTCGATGGAGAGTAGTACCGTCTGAGCACTTGCGTCTAGTGTTATGTATCGGTCCTTTGTATCCGCCCCATGTATCGTAGATTGTTGAAAGGGTTCTTCAAACCCTCCGGTTTGTAATATTGCTACCTTAATAACTATGTTGTGTGTTTAAGTTTAATGTATCAAGAATTCAAGTTTTTAAACTTTGTGAATTTTATCCAAAATGAGCCATAGAAATTTCCCTCTCGTCTTATGATCTATATCCCTGTTCAGATGGCACCCCCGACTCGCAATCAGGATGCGATGATGCAAATGTTGCAAATGATGATGGCTGATAGAGAGGTTGAAAGAGCCGAAAGGCAAGCCAACATCGCGGCACTTCAACACATTGCTCAGGGCAATCAAGGCCATGGAAACCACGACCATCCAGGGTCAAAACTGAAGAACTTCCAGAACACCAACCCACCCGTGTTTAGCAAGACGGAGGAGCCTCTTGACGCTGATGACTGGCTCCAGACAATGGAGAACAATCTTGAGGTTGCCGGAGTGGAAGACAACGAGAAGGTGTTGTTTGCCACCCACTATCTGGCAGGACCTGCACGTGCCTGGTGGACAAGTGCCCGCGCATTAAATGCGGGGCAAATGATGACTTGGGCAGACTTCAAGCTCAAGTTTAGCAAGTATCACGTGCCACCGGGTTTGATCAAGAAGATGAGGGATGAGTTCAGGGAACTGAAGCAAGGCCGTCTAACCGTGGTGGAATACCGCGACAGATTCCTCACTCTGTCAAGGTACGCCCCGGATGAGACCGACACTACCGAGAAGAGGAAGGAAAGATTCCTGAATGGACTGCACGATGAGATGCAGACTGTGCTGGTCAACATCCCTTTTGCGGACCTGGAAGCCCTTGTTGACTCCGCCATCCAGATGGAGGGGAAACTCAACCAGGCCAACGAGAACCGCAAGCGCCGAATGATGAATCAGAGTGGGCCCAGCAATAACCACAAGTATCGCCCTAGCTCAAGCGGAGGATTCTCCCCCAGAAACAACAAGCCCCCTATGCAGCACCCACGTCCGGGTTATCAGAACCGGAGTGGAGGAAACCCCAAGCCAGGAGGCCACCCCAACAACAGCAACTACAACAACAACCACAACAACTTCAACCGCGCTCCACCCCGAGCCCCCAACCACAACAACAACACCTCCAACACTGCTCCAAGGACTGGGAGCAACGCTATGCCCATCACCCCCAAGGACAAGTCCACCATCACTTGTTACGAGTGCGGAGTGGTGGGGCACTACTCCAACGAGTGCCCCAAGAGACTCGCCAAGACTGCCGCCAACACCTCTGGCCCTGCTCAGAACAACGCCGTGTCGCCAACGGCAAGAAGTTCACCCCAACAACCCGAACAACCGCAGCGGCCGCCTTTTTCACATGAGTGCGGAAGAAGCTCAGGAAGCCCCAGATGTCGTGCTGGGTATGTTCTATGTTAACTCAATACCTGCAAGAGTGATGTTTGATTCTGGAGCATCGCATTCGTTTGTTACTGAGGATTTTGCATGCACTAGTAAGATTCAACCCATCAGTTTGAAGCATGTCATGATAGTTCAAATACCTGGTTCAACAACTAAAGCTAGAAAAATTTGCAAAGATGTGCCTATCATAATCCAAGAAATTGAATTTTATGCAAATCTGATTGTTTTGGGAACACAAGGATTGGAAGTAGTCCTGGGTATGGACTGGATGTCGAAACATCATGGACTGATTGATTGTGCCAAGAAGGCCATCACCATGACTAGTAGCACCGAAATATTAGTCGAGCATATATCTGAAAGACTACCCAGAAAGTTTACCTGCAACCATAGTTTAGCCAAACCCACCTTGGATCAGATCAGGGTCGTTTGTCTATACCCCGATGTGTTTCCTGATGATCTACCCGGTATGCCCCCAGATCGGGATATCGAGTTTATCATTGAGTTAATCCCTGGAACCGGACCTATAGCCCATAGAGCCTATAGCATGAACCCGGCAGAATTAGTGGAACTAAAGAAGCAACTAGATGATATGCTATTCAAAGGTCTGATTCGACCAAGTGCGTCGCCTTGGAGATCACCAGTTCTGTTTGTGGACAAGAAGGATGGTGCCAATCGTTTATGTACGGATTACCGTAAGCTTAACGATGTCACCATCAAGAACAAGTACCCCTTGCCGAAGATAGAAGATCTGTTTGACCAGCTTACCGGTGCCAAAGTGTTCTCGAAGATTGATCTGAGGACTGGTTACCATCAACTGAAGATTCGTGCCACCGATATCCCCAAAACTGCCTTCACCACCAGATATGGATTGTATGAGTACAATTTCATGTCATTTGGATTGACCAATGCCCCAGCTT
Source organism: Lolium perenne (assembly GCF_019359855.2). NCBI lineage: Eukaryota > Viridiplantae > Streptophyta > Magnoliopsida > Poales > Poaceae > Lolium > Lolium perenne. The sequence continues at coordinate 119,869,946 of NC_067250.2, read as the reverse complement.
ACTTCATGAACCTCATGAATAAGATCTTTATGAACTTTCTGGATAAGTTTGTCGTTGTCTTCATCGACGACATTCTTATCTACTCCAAATCCGAAGAAGAACATGAGCATCATTTGGAAGTGGTCTTAGATACCCTTCAGGAGCATCAGTTGTATGCCAAGTTCAGCAAGTTTGAGTTTTGGTTGAAGGAAGTAGGATTCCTGGGGCATATCTTGTCTGCAGGAGGAATTGCCGTTGACCCCTCGAAGATCAAGACTGTTGAAGAATGGAAGGCACCAACCACCCAGACTGAAGTCCGTGCATTTCACGGATTGGCGGGATATTACCGCCGATTCGTTGAAGGATTCTCGAGCATAGCAAGACCGATGACTGAACTGTTGAAGAAAGATAAGAAGTTTGAATGGACGGAGAAGTGTGAAGAGAGTTTTCAACAACTCAAGCTTAGATTGACCACAGCCCCAATACTGATCATGCCGGACATCACCAAGCCCTTTGACGTCTATTGTGATGCATCCAAGATTGGTCTTGGATGTGTATTGATGCAAGAAGGCAAAGTAATATCTTACCTGTCCAGACAGCTGAAGCAACATGAGCAGAACTATCCAACCCATGACTTAGAACTAGCAGCCGTGGTTTTAGCCCTGAAAGTATGGCGTCATTACCTCATGGGTAATCGATGCGAGATCTATTCTGATCACAAGAGTTTGAAGTATATCTTCACTCAGAAGGAGCTGAATATGAGACAGCGCAGATGGTTAGAGTTAATCAAGGATTATGATATGGAAATTCACTATCACCCCGGCAAGGCCAATGTGGTAGCGGATGCCCTGAGTAGACTGCCGTGTCAGTTGAACTCCATGATCGCAGAAGAGCAACCCAGTTTGTTTCACGAGTTTGAGCAGTTTAGGATGGAGCTAGTTAGCGAAGGATTTCTAGCCAGCATTGAACTCCAACCCACCTTGATTAGTCAGATCAAGGAAGCCCAGAAGGGAAATGCTAGTATTGATGGGATCAAGAGCCAAATAGCTGCGAGAAAGGCACCGGGATTCACCATAGATGAATAAGGAGTGCTATGGTACAACGGACGCCTTTGCGTGCCGTCAGATTCCGAGTTGAAGCAAGTTATTCTGAAAGAAGCCCATGACACCCTTTACTCCATTCATCCCGGCGGAACCAAGATGTATCAAGATTTGAAATAACAATTTTGGTGGCATGGAATGAAGAGAGAAATTGGAAGCTACATCGCCAAATGCGACATCTGTCAAAGAGTCAAAGCAGAACATCAACGCCCCGCAGGATTGTTGCAATCCCTACAGATTCATGAATGGAAGTGGGATTCTGTCGGAATGGACTTCATCACCGGACTGCCCAAATCTAGTAAAGGAAATGATTCCATTTGGGTAGTGGTCGACAGGTTGACCAAAGTCGCCCACTTCATCCCCGTCAAGACCACCTATCAAGGACCGAGGCTAGCAGAGTTATATATCTCACGGATAGTCAGCTTGCACGGAACCCCGAAGTCAATAGTGTCCGATAGAGGATCCCATTTCACCTCCAGATTCTGGCAGAAAGTACATGAAGGACTCGGAACTCGGCTGAATTTCAGCACAGCCTATCACCCGCAGACGGATGGACAGACTGAACGAGTCAACCAGATACGGGAAGATATGTTGAGGGCATGTGTGCTAGAGTATGGATCCAAGTGGGAAGACTGCTTGCCGTACGCAGAATTCTCGTACAACAACAGCTATCAAGCCAGTTTGCAAATGGCCCCCTTTGAAGCACTGTACGGAAGGAAGTGCCGTACCCCTCTGAACTGGTCAGAAGTCGGAGAGAGTCAAGTATTTGGACCAGATATTCTCCGCGAAGCTGAAGAGAAGGTTCACAAGATCCGCGAGTACCTCAAGACAGCCCAATCAAGACAGAAGAGCTACGCCGACAAGAGACGCCGAGAGATGACTTTCGAGATCGGAGATTTCGTATATCTCAAAGTGTCCCCCTTAAAGGAATGCAGAGATTCCAGCTTAGAGGAAAGCTTGCACCCCGATATGTCGGACCCTTCAAAGTCCTAAGTCGCCGAGGAGAAGTGTCCTATCAACTGGAATTACCGGAAGAAATGGTAGCGGTGCACAATGTGTTTCACATCTCGTTACTCCGGAAGTGCTTAGAAGTACCGGAATCAACAGAAGTCTTCAAGAATATCGATCATCGAGCTGTAGATATCAACTCAGATTTGACCTACCGCGAAGTGCCTATTCGCATCTTGGAAGAAGCTTTCAGAACCACCCGCACCAGAAGTATCAAGTTTCTGAAGATCCAATGGAGTAACCACACCAAAGAAGAAGCCACTTGGGAGAGAGAAGACTTCATGAAGACTGAGTACACAGATCTCTTTAGTACCTAGTTTTCTTTAAGATCTCGGGACGAGATCTTTTGTAAGGGGGAAGGGTTTGTAACATCCCAAGTTTCAACCAAATAAATAAAGAGAGAAAAGTCAATTACTCAATTTTCACAACAAACAAAAACTTTTCTATTTTGCATCTAGTGTTCCATATAGTTCTATGCATAATGTGTTTTTCTTTTGTGCAATTTCCATGATGAGTGTTGATATGTTGATCACTTGCTATTAAACCCTAAACCAAGATCACAAAACCCTAAATGGAGGAAATTAAAAGAATTGGAAAAGAATTCCAAATTCCCTCTCATACACATAAGAGCAAATTTGCAAATCTTCATCATAGGCCACCATTGCTTGACCTATGGTTTCTAAAACTCTTATATAACAAAAGCAAACCCAAATGCATCAAAGAAACAAGAATCAAAGCAAAGAAAAACTCAAAACTATCACAACTATCACACATATGATAATGGTCATATGTCCCCTTTTTATTTTCTTCACCACTTTGCAACCATTTATCTTCTGGTTCCTAAACAAAACTTGGTAAACTATGACCACCTCATCCAAGACCAAGTGATGATGAACAACTTTGGTGTTGACCATCAGGGCTAGAGTTGACTAGGTTGGCCTGAAATAAGGTGACAAGATGGGACCCGAGAATGAAAACAAGATCACCTCAATTTTGAAAATTTGCAAATCTTCTTCAAATGGAATACCACCACCACCTTTCTAACCCTTAATTAATATGTTTGAACTCCACCAAAAAGAATTTCGAAATTCCCAAATTTTGTTCATGCGGCCATTCCATCGAACACCTGGCAGGCAGCTTCTGGATTGTGCAATACATGCTATTACACGATGGATTCTTGCCTAAACCGACTTTAATTCGTAATGATCACCTTCCTCTGCCTCACCTGCATCAAGCCTCGTCCTTCCCTTCTTCGTTTAAAGTGGAAAATGGTGGAGAAAAGCTCCATGCCGTGCACACCCGGCCACCTTTGGCCATTTCTTTTCTGGCACTCTCCTCTCGCCTCCACCATGTCTCAGAGCATCTCTGGAGCACAAGGACCTTGCCAGTACCCAGCCCGAGCTCGCCAAGGCACGGCATTGGCCAGAACAGCCGCGTCCAAAACGTGCCAGTACATTCCAGTGCACGCGGTGAGCGCGCTCTGGACGCGCCAGAGCGCCGCGCGATCGAGCGCCCTACTCCACCCCTACAAAGACTACCTCTGCGTCGAGCACCGCCTCCCTCTCCTCTAGCCACTAGACATGCTCAAACGCCTGCCGCCGCCTTGTCGCCGTCGTCCTCGTCGGAATCATGCCGCAGTACCGCCGCACTCAATTCATAACCCTGAACGATTCCGTCCAGCTTTGGCAGCGCCGAAAGACGCTTCAGCATCGCCATGCCGCCACCCATCGAGTGCCGTCCTTCACTTGCCCTTTCGATCGCCGGAGATGCCGCGCCATGCTTGCCCCTTCACAGCACCCCACGGCACCCCTCGACACTATAAATAGAGCCACTCCCAGCACGCTCCCTTCACACCATTCGACTCCCCTCTCTTCACTGATCTTCCTCACCACCGTAGCTCGTCCAATTACTGCTGGAGGTGCCTCAATTGCAAGATCACCGCCGCCGGAGCCAGTACATCGACGCCGTTGATCCACGCCTCCCCGAGCCTCGCCACTGCTACCCGGAGCTTCCTCACCGTCGACACCGCTGCCTCGCACCTAGCAAAACCCCGCGGGAACGCCGGTAGGTCCTCCCACCCCCTAGGCTCGCCGCCAGTGAGCCCGTCGCTCATCGGAGACGACGATGCTCCCGCGCCGTCGATCTCTGTTCTAATCCAACGGTGTTTATTTCACGTACCGCTTCGCGTGTTTAATAGTTGCTGACAGGTGGAGCCACCTCGTCAGGACGGCCCGCTCGCACTGATGCGTTGCTGGGCCGTGCTTCGCTATTTAAATCCGTTTCGGCCCAGATTCTTTTCCCGCGCAGCCCATTAATTCAAATAGGGATTAAATAGTTTGAGTCAAATTCAAATCTGGTGCTCACTTCAAATTTGAATAACTTTTGAACCACTACACAAAACTTAGCAAACTTTATACCGTTGGAAAGCCAATAAAATTATCTAACTAATGCCACTGGTCCCACCTTCAAATTCGTAGTAGATTAAATCTGCTAAAAATGACAAGACAGGGACTTTTGCAGATTCAAACTTTATTTAAAATTCAACCATAATTGATTTTGAGTTGATTCCAACTCTCATAGATCACAAATGATGTACTCTAATTGATTATGCAATAATCTAGCCAGGTTGTTTGCATGATCATAGACTAGATCAAAATAGTGGCTATGGAGCCATTTCTAGTGCATTTAAAACTTGGAATTCAAATTCTCTAATTAGTATGAGAGCCACTCTCTCATTTAAATCTTGATCTTAAGTAATACAAGAAGAGGTGATGCCCTTGGGTTCATAAACCTCTGATTGTTATTACTTAGAGATTTTAAATCATTTATGTGTTAGTCTTAAATTGCATAAGATGTAGCACCTTATTTAAATTATACTCCCTCATAATAGATATGAAATGTTGACCTTGGTCAACTTATATTTCATACCTTATTATTATTGATGGAGACTAAATCTTAAAAAGATAGAATGAGAGGAAATTATTTCCTCTCCAAAGGATTAAATAGCAATTCAAACAAATACTAATAATGAGAGGAAATTATTTTTCTCTTAAATAAGAATGAACCAAGTAATTCACCATGCCATGAATAATGTGATGTTAGGATTACTTGAGTGAACTCTTTGGTGTGTTTTAGTTTAGTATGCAAGATTGGTTTGGTGTTTATACTTCGTATTCGTATATAGACGCTAGTAACGAGGAATACCAAGAGGAGGAAGGCTACTCTCAAGAGGAGGAGGAAAACTTTGACTCCTATCCCCACCAAGGCAAGCTAACCCTTGCTAGCCACCATGACGCAAAGCTCTACATGAGCAAGGCACCACCACACTTTAATTTTATGTATTACCTATCCCATGTTTTACCTTGCAATTATTTTGCTTATTTACTTTCAAAGTACTTTTTGATTTATGATTCACTTGGTCTAGAGTAGAACAATATTTAAGGTTAGCTTAGAGCAAATCCAAGCTAGATAGCACCCCTCATGAAATAGTGGCTAGTGCTAATCAAATAAAATTTGACTACTCTAGATGGGAACATGGTGAAGTGAAATGACTTTGAAACAATGTGAATTTGAAGGTGACATGGTTGACTTGGTGAATTTAAATGAAAACTGATGATTGGGTTTGAATGCGATACCCTTCCAATTATACAAGTACCCCCACAATACCTGATTATGGGTAGGGCTTAACTAGAAGCTTGTGTATTTTAGTATGGGTTCCCTCTAAACAAGCATCATAGGGGTTACGCCGAGGCTGCCTCCGTATATGAGAAATGATGTGAATATGAGGTGAATGTACGACCCAAGCCCTGTGCAGTTCCCGGGTTAACAGTTGGTTTTCACCGGGAGGCCAAGCTCATGGGGAGAGGTGCCTATACTAGTATATATAAGTGAAAGGTTAAGGTTGATGATCCGCGTACTGAGTTACGATGATTCGGGGTTATCCTCGACGGATGTAATCAAAAGTTGTGGCACAAGAGTACAACCTCTGTAGAGTGTTAAACCTATTCGAATAGCCGTGTCCACGGTTACGGACGATTGGAAAGGCCATACTGTTCCGTTATCAGAATTTTTGATCTTAAAAAGGAATGATGAATGGAAAGGTGATTTTGACTTGAATCACAAATAATTTGTGGGAATGACACTAATGTTCCCACTTGAGTTAGTCTAGCAAATGATGAGTCTTTACTAAATGTTTGATGAACTAAAACTTGGCTTTATGCAAATAAACCTAGAGCTTAGCACCCCTCACTACCACTAAATAAGTAATTACTTTAGTCTTAGTTTGCGAGTACTTTAAAGTACTCATGGCTTTGCCCTGGCTATTCAAATGCCAGACTTTGAAGAGGAGCAACAGTATCAGGATGACGGACAGCAGGACGTCTACGATAACTAGGATCATCTTCTAACGTCAAGCGTTGCCTGTGGAATAGATAGTCCACTACTACTACGCTTCCGCTATTTATTTGTGATGTTGAACAATCTATTTGTGTAATATTGGATCATGTGATCCTTTGTTGTAAGACAAGTATGTGTTGTAATAAATGATGACTCTGTACTACTTACTATTATGTCTCGCAAAAACAATCTTCCTGGGATTGCGATGTATAATATAATAGGCATCTGGATTTAAAAATCCGGGTGTTGACAGTGTCTCTCCAATAAGATAAATAACATGTTGGGTGAACAAATTACAGTTGGGCAATTGACAAATAGAGAGGGCATAACAATGCACATACATATCATGATGACTACTATGAGATTTACTTAGGGGCATTACGACAAAGAACATAGACCGACATCCAGCATGCATCTATGCCTAAAAAGTCCACCTTCGGGTTAGCATCCGCACCCTTTCAGTATTAAGTTGCAAACAACAGACAATTGCATTAAGTACTGTGCGTAATGCAAACAATACAAATATCCTTAGACAAAGCATTGATGTTTTATTCCTAGTGGCAACAGCACATCCACAACCTTAGGGGTTGCTGTCACTCCCCCAGATTCAATGGAGACATGAACCCACTATCTAGCATAAATACTCCCTCTTGGAGTTACAAGTATCAACTTGGCTAGAGCCTATACTAGCAACGGAGAGCATGCAAGATCATAAACAACACATATATGATAGATCGATAATCAACTTGACATAGTATTCCATATTCATCGGATCCCAACAAACACAACATGTAGCATTACAAATAGATGATCTTGATCATGATAGGCAGCTCACAAGATCTAAACATGATGGCATAATAGGAGAAGACAACCATCTAGCTACTCACGCATCAGTCCGGAGGCGGGCATGGTGATGTAGAGCCCTCCGGTGATGATTCCCCTCTCCGGCAGGGTGCCGGAGGAGATCTTCAGAACCCCCCGAGATGGGGTTGACGGCGGCGGCGTCTCTGGAACTTTTCTCGTATTTTGGCTCTCGGTAGTACGGTTTTCCGATATGAAGGAATATATAGGCGAAGAGGCAGCGTCGGGGGAGCCAGGGGGTGGGCTCCCCACACCAGGGCGCGCCAGGAGGTGGGGCCGCACCGCCCTATGGGGTGCCCCCTGCTGGTCGTCTCCGACTCTTCTTCGATGTTCTGGAACACTCCGTGGAAAATAGGGCCGTGGGCTTTTGTTTCGTCCAATTCCGAGAATATTTCCTGTGTAGGATTTCTGAAACCAAAAACAGCAGAAAACAGGAACTGGCGCTTCGGCATCTTGTTAATAGGTTAGTACCGGAAAATGCATAAAAATGATATAAAGTATGAATAAAACATGTAGGTATTGTCATAAAACTAGCATGGGACATAAGAAATTATAGATACGTTGGATACGTATCACGCGACTTGGGAGCGACGACCCCCAAACGCGGCACGAACGAAACACGTCCCCCAAACGCTCAATCTGGCGCCGTTTAGGGGACAGTTTGGGGGGACGCGACTGGAGATGCTCTTAGGGCATCTCCAACGGGGTGACGCATTTTGGACCCCAAATTGTCCGCGGGCGTCCGTTTGCGTCACCTGGCGGACGCGAAAATGTCCGCGTGGAGGGAAATGTCCGTTTGCGTAGGGGGCCACCCCCACCGGTCCGACGCATTTTGGACATGCAACTATTATGTTTTCTTCATTTTTGTTGAATGAATGACCAAGTTTGTATGAATGACCAAATTTAAACGCGAAAACAAGTAGTAGAGAAAGATCTTGTTGCTACCATAAACAGTTCACTGGATAGATTACTCGAATCAAAAAAGTTCAAATTTAACATACAAACAAGAACAAATTTAAAAACAAATAAACTAAAACTAATTTATGGCCTTCTTGTTAGAAGGCCCTGCCCCGTCGTCCTGACTCCTGCGCCTCTTGCTTGTCACCTCCTCGTCGGAAGAGGAGCTGGGGGATGACGCGTCCGTGGAGGACTTGGAGTCGGACATACTGTCGTCTTCGTCGTCGTCGTCGGTGAACGGACGACGACGATGACGCGCGGCCCGCGCCCTTGCCCGGGCCCTGGCCTCCTTCCTTGCCGCCGCCTTGTCGTCCGCCGCCTCCTGCGCCTCCAGCCGGGCGAACTTGGCGTCGGAGTCCTCCTCCTCGTCCTCGTCGTCGCTGCCAGTGGCGCCTCTGTCTTCCTCCTGGCCGTTGCTGGCATCGGCGCCTCCATCCTCCTCCTCCTCACTCGGCGTGGAGGCAGGGTCGCTGGGCATGGAGCCCGGATCGCTTGGCGTCGCAGGCGATTCCCACCAATGCAGCCATCCGGGCGACTTTCCCTAGCTCTCCGACTCCGACAGCAGCGTGTAGTCGCTCATGGCGTCTGGCTAGCCGGTGTTGGAGGAGAAGAAGAAGAAGAAGAAGAAGAAGAAGAAGAAGAAGAAGAAGAAGAAGGCGGTTGGACGTGAATTATAGTAGACGCAGGGGTTATATTCTGCGGGGATTAATGGCGGCACGTATAACGAAGAGGCCTGCGGTTGCTCTTTCGCGGCGGTTCGGCACTCCATTCCGACGGTTGGCGGGTTGATCGGTGTGGTTGCCACTCTAGCGGGCGGTTGACATTGACGCGCTTGTTGTGGTTTAATTCGAGGCTGATCGAGTTAGGGTTGCTGCCAGGCGGGCCCGTGGGGGAAGCGAGGCGACGCTAGGCGCGACCGCGGAGACGCAAACGTGCCGCATATTTACGCCGTGTTGCGTCACCACGGACCCCTCGGACACGATGCGTCGCCCCGCTGGAGCTGGGTACAGATACATTTCCGGTCCGCGCGAGGTCGCACCGCCCCGCTGGAAATGCCCTTATGCAGAGCCTTTCATCCACTCTGCATGCCTTCTTCATCCGGTCCGATCATATATTTGCATGCGCCATGCGTCCAGTTCCGGTCCCGGCAGCCTGGCGGCCTCCAAACGGAAGAGATGAAGAAGAGGATCGAAAAGTGCACCGAATACTGGCTGGTACCAGCAGCGTCAGTCGGAGTAGGGGTCGACGCGTCCAAGCAACCTCAGCTGAAAAGACGGATCAGAGGCGTTTCAATCTTGGGAGTTGGTGCCAGCCGCACGGTAGGCCGTAGGCGACAAAGTCCGGCAAGTCTCCAGTCCACACGACGGCGAGCGGTCGCTGCTCTTGTGGTTACCGGATTTACGAGAGCATTTCTAGCCCTAGGTATTTCGGACACCATTTATATCTCTTTTCAGTCTGCTTGAGTCAACTAGGACACCGAAATCAGTCGTTTGACACATACTGTCCATTTGGATCGAAACATGTCCCAGTGGCCCGTAGTATATTTTTTTAAAAAATAATTCATAGGAGAATATATATTGATATTGATTTAAAAAACATAGAAAAACATTGGAAAATAAAACGGGATGATCCTAGCCTTATTCTAATGGTTACCGCCATCGTTCCGCGCAAGATTGACGAACGTAGGCATCACCCACGGCCAGTCCGGTGCCCACGCAGGTAGGTGGTGGACTGGCGGTGGCAGAGGAGGCAGTGCTGTTGGTGGCTGCTGCTCGTGGGGCGCCCAGGAAGGTAGCGGGTACGCCGTCGTTGGCGATGCGTTGTAGGCAACAAGAGGCATGGGCCACAGTGACCATGGTGGCAGCACCATGCTCGATGCCTGTATGGCCAACCTCATGGCCTCCCACTTTAAGAGGCCGGGAGGCACGACCACCGGGGCATAGCGCGGCGGCGCTTGTGGTGGAGTATGCTCCATCGCCTCCTCCCCGCCCACGCCTTTTGACATTAGGGGGAGCTCATCAACCTTACCCTCCTCCCTGACCTTCTCTCGATTGATGACGCCGCAACAATCGGGCACACACAAGGATGAAGCGATGCGGCCGACTTACAGACGAAGCACGACCTCAAGCCACTGGAGCGGAGATTTACCCATTTTCTATCCGAGCAGATCGAAACGGACACTTTAGTTTTGTTTGCGTCAGACCATTTACGTCGGACCACTAGAGATGCTATTATGACCTGGTTCCATGTCGAGTTATGTTTTTCACAACTGATTGGTCTAAATTTAGATGTTTCTAACCACTATCTAGTGTCTGCGAACGCTTCATTTGAAATGGAGGCAATGCTGGAGATAGATGAAAGCAAACCACGGGGAGATAGATAGACGGATGAGAAGGGCGGCGACGGGAGAGAGACTGACGACGCGGGGGCGGGAGAGGAAAGCAAACCACGAATGGTCCAGATGCAGCATTGTAGCTCTGGCTTGCCTCGCCCTGCCAAATGATATTCTGGCCTGGGCTAGCTTGATGGCGCATGGGAGAACGGCAGGAGGCCAGAGGAGCTAATGAAAGCCTGGCTCAGAGGGTTGCCCCTTGTGTCCATGGTGTAAACTATGCGTACGTGCTTGCGCTCGCGCTGCGCCAACGTCTGTCTCCCGCAGAGGCGCACAGGGAGGACTCGTCATCGTCAGTACTATTTGCAGAGATGAACAGCCCACAGGAGGCCATGCTGCCTTGGCGAAAGATTCGAGGGTCGCTGCTGCCACTTGTATGGATATGAAGTTCGAATTTTAACCAAATTTGAGCAAACAAGGCAAATTTAGGTGGAATTCGTTCTTACTCGACGAATTTACAAAGATAAAATATGACTAACAAAACTTAAAGTAGTGCATGAGGCAGTGGTAGAACATCGTGTAGTCCTCGCTGTCATTGTCGTTTTAGGGCAGGCGGCTCCTGCCATCGTCGGCGTAGCCGCCACGGCTGCTGCCCTAGTAGGGGTCGCCCTAGCGGTGGCTCGGGCAAGGTACCTCCACGGCTGCTCCAAAGGGATTATTTACCAAGTGATGCTGGCAAAAGAGAGGTCAATCAAAAACCAGTAAATTCAGTAAGTGATAGATATGCGTAAACAAGCAACAACACATAGCATATCCCAACTAACCAGATGAGACAAGTCTTGGTAGCCAACTGAATCACATAACACCACCTAGCCTTTAAAACCATCAGAAATTGTCCATTTTCTTCAAAGGATATCACAGTGGCATTCATTTACATGATCCCCAACTGTGGATATCTCTATTTTCATCAAAACCAACCAAATGTCCAACTTTGAGATGCAACCAGCAACACAAACAAGCAAGCAATCCATCATAAGCATGGTCAAACACACATATATAGCATGGAGCAGATGCTCCAAAGGGATTATATATTCATCACTTGGTATAGACCAATGAATTATATATTAATCACCTACTGATTAACATGCCACTTTCCAAACCCACAGTAGCTACCAACACGTTTGCAGAGCAAACAAGCAGTAGCCATATCACTCAATCCAATAATATAGAGGCAATCAGCCTAGCACATGCCTATTTAATCATTACCATAAACAGTTCATATAAAGGCAGTATCGTTACACAGTAATCATTACATCATTCATGCTTAAGCTAATGAGCAAGAGCATTTGTTCTTGCTAAAGCAATAGTTCCAGCAAGAACCACATGCACAACACCGACATCAGCTCACAGAAACTAGCAGCACAACAGCAGCACAAAGTAATTTCGTCGAGCAACTGCAGCACAACAAAGTAATTTCGTCGAGCAACAGCAGCACAACAAAGTAATTTCGTTGAGCAACCGCTGTCGAGGGTACTCCTCGGCAATGCCCTCCGATTGGGACTTAGGGTTGATGGAATCCTGCAAGCTGACACGAGACATCGGTTCACAGACAAGCGGGGAGAGCGATTTACCCAGGTTCGGGGCCCTCGATGAGGTAAAACCCTTACGTCCTGCCTGTCTGTTCTTGATTATGATAACAATGGGTTACAATGGGGTGCCGAATAGTTCGGCAGAGATCTCGTCGAGAGGCTAAGTGTTGCGATGACCTATCTCTAGACTTTCTGGTGGCTACGAATACTAAGATTGATTGTGTCCCTCGGCAGCCCCTCTCCTGGCCTTTATATAGGAGGCCAGGTCTCAAGAGGTCTAACCGGGTACGACTGGGTTTATAGTAGTTTTGAATCTAAACTTTCCTTGTTCGGCTGCGTCCTTGTCTTGCCCATCAAGGATTCCTCTGGTGCGCCGTCCAGGTGGCCCATCTCGCCTCCGAGTGTCTTCATGGGCCTCCAATTAGTCAATACAGGATAGGGCAATGTCGGTTACCCGAAGGGTAATGCCCACGTCAGTAGCCCCCGAGTGTCTACCCGAACATTGTTCGGGTAGAGACTGAAGCATGTCTTCTTCTGATGTTCTTCTCCTTGATTGTTCTTGTTGATGTCTACGGGAGCTTCTATTCTTGTAGACAGTGTTGGGCCTCCAAGAGCAGAGGTTTGTAGAACAGCAGCAAGTTTCCCTTAAGTGGATCACCCAAGGTTTATCGAACTCAGGGAGAAAGAGGTCAAAGATATCCCTCTCATGCAACCCTGCAACCACAAAGCAAGAAGTCTCTTGTGTCCCCAACACACCTAATAGGTGCACTAGTTCGGCGAAGAGATAGTGAAATATATGCGGTATGAATAAATATGAGCAGTAGCAATGGCACCAGAAAAGTGTTTTGTTGTCCAGGACTGGCGTGTGGTTGATGGTGGTAATATTGCGGACAGTACAGATGCAGTAGAACAGTAAACAAGCAGCGATAGCAGTATTTAGGAACAAGGCCTAGGGATCATACTTTCACTAGTGGACACTCTCAACATTGATCACATAACAGAATAAATAGATAGATGCTAGACTCTACACTCTCTTGTTGGATGATGAACACCACTAACTGTGTAGGATTACACGAACCCTCAATGCCGGAGTTAACAAGCTCCAGAATATTCGATATTCATGTTTAAATAACCTTAGAGTGCATGACAGATCAACATAACCAAACCAAGTACTAACATAGCATGCACACTGTCACCTTCACGCTACGAAAGGAGGCATAGATCACATCAATACCATCATAGCAATAGTTAACTTCATAATCTACAAGAGATCACAATCATAGCCTACATCAAGTACTACACGATGCACACACTGTCACCATTACACCGTGCAGGAGGAATAAACTACTTAAATAACATCACTAGAGTAGCACATAGATGAATAGTGATACAAAACACATTGCAATCATAAAGAGATATAAATAAGCACTTCACTATGCCATTCATAACAGTGAATATGTATTCTGTGAAATATAGCCTAAGAGACCCACACGGTGCACACACTGTCACCTTTACACATGTGGGACAAGGAGTCTCCGGAGATCACATAAGTAAAATCCACTTGACTAGCATAATGACATCTAGATTACAAGCATCATCATATGAATCTCAATCATGTAATGCAGCTCATGAGATTATTGTATTGAAGTACATAGGGAGAGAGATTAACCACATAGCTACCGGTACAGCCCTTAGCCTCGATGGAGAACTACTCCCTCCTCATGGGAGACAGCAGCGTTGATGAAGATGGCGGTGGAGATGGCAGCGGTCTCGATGGAGAAGCCTACCGGGGGCACTTCCCCGTCCCGGCGGCGTGCCGGAACAGAGACTCCCGTCCCCCAGATCTTGGCTTCGCGATGGCGGCGGCTCTGGATGGTTTCTCGTACCGTGGCTTTTCCGTATCGATGTTTTAGGTCAGGGACCTTTATATAGGCGAAGAGGCGGAGTCGGAAGGTCGACGAGGCGGTGACACACTAGGGGGGCGCGGTGATAGCATGTATACACACGTCCGTTGGGAACCCCAAGAGGAAGGTGTGATGCGTATAGAAGCAAGTTTTCCCTCAGTAAGAAACCAAGGTTTATCGAACCAGTAGGAGCCAAGAAGCACGTTGAAGGTTGATGGTGACGGAGTATAGTGCGGCGCAACACCAGGGATTCCGGCGCCAACGTGGAACCTGCACAACACAACCAAAGTACTTTGCCCCAACGAAACAGTGAGGTTGTCAATCTCACCGGCTTGCTGTTACAAAGGATTAGATGTATAGTGTGGATGATGATTGTTTGCAGAGAACAGTAAAACAAGTATTGCAGTAGATTGTATTCGATGTAAAAGAATGGACCGGGGTCCACAGTTCACTAGAGGTGTCTCTCCCATAAGATAAATAGCATGTTGGGTGAACAAATTACAGTTGGGCAATTGACAAATAGAGAGGGCATGACAATGCACATACATGATATGATGAATATTGTGAGATTCAATTGGGCATTACGACAAAGTACATAGACCGCTATCCAGCATGCATCTATGCCTAAAAAGTCCACTTTCAGGTTATCATCCGAACCCCTTCCGGTATTAAGTTGCAAGCAACAGACAATTGCATTAAGTATGGTGCGTAATGTAATCAATAACTATATCCTCGAACATAGCATCAATGTTTTATCCCTAGTGGCAACAGCACATCCACAACCTTAGAACTTTCTGTCACTGTCCCAGATTTAATGGAGGCATGAACCCACTATCGAGCATAAATACTCCCTCTTGGAGTTACTAGCAAAAACTTGGCCAGAGCCTCTACTAACAACGGAGAGCATGCAAGATCATAAACAACACATAGGTAATAGATTGATAATCAACATAACATAGTATTCTCTATTCATCGGATCCCAACAAACACAACATATAGCATTACAGATAGATGATCTTGATCATGTTAGGCAGCTCACAAGATCCGTCAATGAAGCACATGAGGAGAAGACAACCATCTAGCTACTGCTATGGACCCATAGTCCAGGGGTGAACTACTCACTCATCAATCCGGAGGCGACCATGGCGGTCTAGAGTCCTCCAGGAGATGAATCCCCTCTCCGGCAGGGTGCCGGAGGCGATCTCCTGAATCCCCCGAGATGGGATTGGCGGCGGTGGCGTCTCAGTAAGGTTTTCCATATCGTGGCTCTCGGTACTGGGGGTTTCGCGACGGAGGCTTTAAGTAGGCGGAAGGGCAACGCGGGGGGGCACACGAGGGCCCCACACGCCAGGGCCGCGCGGCCTAGGGCTTGGCCGCGCCGCCCTGTTGTGGCGGCGCCTCGTGGCCCCACTTCCTTTCCCCCTCGGTCTTCTGGAAGCTTCGTGCAAAAATAGGACCCTGGGCTTTGATTTCGTCCAATTCCGAGAATATTTCCTTACTAGGATTTCTGAAACCAAAAACAGCAGAAAACAACAACTGGCTCTTCGGCATCTCGTTAATAGGTTAGTGCCGGAAAATGCATAATAATGACATATAATGTGTATAAAACATGTGAGTATCATCATAAAAGTAGCATGGAACATAAGAAATTATAGATACGTTTGAGACGTATCAAGCATCCCCAAGCTTAGTTCCTACTCATCCCGAGTAGGTAAACGATAACAAAGATAATTTCTTAGTGACAATGCTACCAACATAATCTTGATCAATACTATTGTAAGCACATGTAATGAATGCAGTGATTTGAAACAATGGTAAATGACATGAGTAAACAATTGAATCATAAAGCAAAGACTTTTCATGAATAGTACTTAAAGACAAGCATCAATAAGTCTTGCATAAGAGTTAACTCATAAAGCAATAATTCAAAGTAAAGGTATTGAAGCAACACAAAGGAAGATAAAGTTTCAGCGGTTGCTTTCAACTTGTAACATGTATATCTCATAGATATTGTCAATGTAAAGTAATATAACAAGTGCAATATGCAAGTATGTAGGAATCAATGCACAGTTCACACAAGTGTTTGCTTCTTGAGGTGGAGAGAAATAGGTGAACTGACTCAACATAAAAGTAAAAGAATGGCCCTTCGCAGAGGGAAGCATTGATTGCTATATTTGTGCTAGAGCTTTGGTTTTGAAAACAAGAAACAATTTTGTCAACGGTAGTAATAAAGCATATGAGTTATGTAATTTATATCTTACAAGTTACAAGTCTCATGCATAGTATACTAATAGTGCCCGCACCTTGTCCTAATTAGCTTGGACTACCGGGATTATCGTAATGCACATGTTTTAACCAAGTGTCACAAAGGGGTACCTCTATGCCGCCTGTACAAAGGTCTAAGGAGAAAGCTCACATTGGATTTCTCGCTATTGATTATTCTCAACTTAGACATCCATACCGGGACAACATAGACAACAGATAATGGACTCCTCTTTTATGCATAAGCATGTAGCAACAATTATTTTTCTCATATGAGATTGAGGATATATGTCCAAAACTGAAACTTCCACCATGGATCATGGCTTTAGTTAGCGGCCCAATGTTCTTCTCTAACAATATGCATGCTCTAACCATAAGGTGGTAGATCGCTCTTACTTCAGACAAGACGAACATGCATAGCAACTCACATGATATTCAACAAAGAGTAGTTGATGGCGTCCCCAGGAACATGGTTATCGCACAACAAGCAACTTAATAAGAGATAAAGTGCATAAGTACATATTCAATACCACAATAGTTTTTAAACTATTTGTCCCATGAGCTATATATTGTAAAGGTAAAGAATGGAAATTTTAAAGGTAGCACTCAAGCAATTTACTTTGGAATGCGGAGAAATACCATGTGGTAGGTAGGTATGGTGGACACAAATGGCATAGTGGTTGGCTCAAGGATTTTGGATGCATGAGAAGTATTCCCTCTCGATGCAAGGTTTAGGCTAGCAAGGTTATTTGAAACAAACACAAGGATGAACCGGTACAGCAAAACTCACATAAAAGACATATTGTAAACATTATAAGACTATATACCGTCTTCCTTGTTGTTCAAACTCAATACTAGAAATTATCTAGACCTTAGAGAAACCAAACATGCAAATCAGATTTTAGCATGCTCTATGTATTTCTTCATTAATAGGTGCAAAGTATATGATGCAAGAGCTTAAACATGAGCACAACAATTGCCAAGTATCACATTATTCAAGATATTATACCAATTACCACATATATCATTTTCCAATTCCAACCATATAACAATTTAACGAAGAAGATTCAACCTTCGCCATGAATACTATGAGTAAAGCCTAAGGACATATTTGTTCATATGCAACAGCGGAGCGTGTCTCTCTCCCACATAATGAATGCTAGAATCCATTTTATTCAAACAAAACAAAAACAAAAACAAACCGACGCTCCAAGTAAAGTACATAAGATGTGACGGAATAAAAATATAGTTTCAGGGGAGGAACCTGATAATGTTGTCGATGAAGAAGGGGATGCCTTGGGCATCCCCAAGCTTAGACGCTTGAGTCTTCTTGATGTATGCAGGGGTGAACCACCGGGGCATCCCCAAGCTTAGAGCTTTCACTCTCCTTGATCATAGTGTATATCATCCTCCTCTCTTGATCCTTGAAAACTTCCTCCACACCAAACTCGAAACAAACTCATTAGAGGATTAGTGCATAATCAAAATTCACATATTCAGAGGTGACACATTCATTCTTTATACTTCTGAACATTGCACAAAGCTACTGAAAGTCAATGGAACAAAGAAATCCATCTAACATAGCAAAACAGGCAATGCAAAATAAAAGGCAGAATCTGTCAAAACAGAACAGTTCGTAAAGACGAATTTTTAACAGGCACTAGACTTGCTCAGATGAGAAAACTTAAAACTAATGAAAGTTGCGTACATATCTGGGGATCACTCACGTAAATTGGCATAATTTTCTGAGTTACCTACAGAGAATTTTACCCAGATTCATGACAGCAAAGAAAACTGTTTCTGCGCAGTAATCCAAATCTAGTATCTTACTTCTATTAGAGACTTTACTTGGCACAACAATGCAATAAAACTAAGATAAGGAGATGTTGCTACAGTAGTAAACAACTTCCAAGACTCAAATATAAAACAAAGTACTGTAGTAAAATAAACACATGGGTTATCTCCCAAGAAGTTCTTTCTTTATAGCCATTAAGATGGGCTCAGCAGTTTTAATGATGCACTCATAAGAAATAGTAGTTGAAGCGAAAGAGAGCATCCAGAGGCAAATTCAAAACACATTTAAGTCTAACATGCTTCCTATGCATAGGAATCTTGTAAATAAACAAGTTCATGAAGAGCAAAGTAACAAGCATAAGAAGATAGAACAAGTGTAGCTTCAAAAATTTCAGCACATAGAGAGGTGTTTTAGTAACATGAAAATTTCTACAACCATATTTTCCTCTCTCATAATAATATCCAGTAGCATCATGAGCAAACTCAACAATATAACTATCAAGTAAAACATTCTTATCATGAGTCTCATGCATAAAATTATTACTACTCCCAACATAAGCGTAGTCATTCTTATTAATTGTAGTGGGAGCAAATTCAACAAAGTAGCTATCACTATTATTCTCATCACCATAATCATCAAATATAGGAGGCATAGTATCATCAAAAAAAAAATTCTCCTCCATGTTTGGGGGACTAAAAATATCATGCTCATCAAAACCAGCTTCCCCAAGCTTAGAATTTTCCATAGCATTAGCAACAATAGTGTTCAAAGCGTTCATATTAATAACATTGCCATTAGCATGCATATAAAGTTCCATAGGTTTTTTTAATTTTCTCTTCAAACTCCTCATGTCCTAACTCAAGATAAATACTATAAAGATCTCTAATATTTTTGTTGTTTTCCATTAAGCCTAACTAGTGAAACCACACAACTTAGTGTTCTCAGGAGTATTCATTTTAGCAGTAGTAAATAAAGCAAACTAAATAAAGTAAATGCAAGTAACTAATTTTTTTGTGTTTTTAATATGGCAAACAAGATAGTAAATAAAGTAAAACTAGCAACTAATTTTTTTGTGTTTTGTTTTAGTGCAGCAAACAAAGTAGTAAATAAAAGTAAAGCAAGACAAAAACAAAGTAAAGAGATTGGATTGTGAAGACTCCCCTTGCAGCGTGTCTTGATCTCCCCGGCAACGGCGCCAGAAAAAGAGCTGTTGACGTGGGAGTTGAAAATCTTTGTGGTGTAACTTTCCTTCGTTCCCCGGCAACGGCGCCAGAAAAAGAGCTTGATAGCGTGTATACACACGTCCGTTGGGAACCCCAAGAGGAAGGTGTGATGCGTATAGAAGCAAGTTTTCCCTCAGTAAGAAACCAAGGTTTATCGAACCAGTAGGAGCCAAGAAGCACGTTGAAGGTTGATGGTGACGGAGTGTAGTGCGGCGCAACACCAGGGATTCCGGCGCCAACGTGGAACCTGCACAACACAACCAAAGTACTTTGCCCCAACGAAACAGTGAGGTTGTCAATCTCACCGGCTTGCTGTTACAAAGGATTAGATGTATAGTGTGGATGATGATTGTTTGCGAGAGAACGATAAAACAAGTATTGCGATGGGATTGTATTCGATGTAAAAGAATGGACCGGGGTCCACAGTTCACTAGAGGTGTCTCTCCCATAAGATAAATAGCATGTTGGGTGAACAAATTACAGTTGGGCAATTGACAAATAGAGAGGGCATGACAATGCACATACATGATATGATGAATATTGTGAGATTCAATTGGGCATTACGACAAAGTACATAGACCGCTATCCAGCATGCATCTATGCCTAAAAAGTCCACTTTCAGGTTATCATCCGTACCCCTTCCGGTATTATGTTGCAAGCATCATACAATTGCATGAAGTATGTTGCGTAATGTAATCAATAACTATATCCTCGAACATAGCATCAATGTTTTATCCCTAGTGGCAACGGACATCCACAACCTTAGAACTTTCTATCACTGTCCCAGATTTAATGGAGGCATGAACCCACTATCGAGCATAAATACTCCCTCTTGGAGTTACTAGCAAAAACTTGGCCAGAGCCTCTACTAACAACGGAGAGCATGCAAGATCATAAACAACACATAGGTAATAGATTGATAATCAACATAACATAGTATTCTCTATTCATCGGATCCCAACAAACACAACATATAGCATTACAGATAGATGATCTTGATCATGTTAGGCAGCTCACAAGATCCGACAATGAAGCACATGAGGAGAAGACAACCATCTAGCTACTGCTATGGACCCATAGTCCAGGGGTGAACTACTCACTCATCAATCCGGAGGCGACCATGGCGGTGTAGAGTCCTCCGGGAGATGAATCCCCTCTCCGGCAGGGTGCAGGAGGCGATCTCCTGAATCCCCCGAGATGGGATTGGCGGCGGCGGCGTCTCAGTAAGGTTTTCCGTATCGTGGCTCTCGGTACTGGGGGTTTCGCGACGGAGGCTTTAAGTAGGCGGAAGGGCAACGCGGGGGGCCACACGAGGGCCCCACACGCCAGGGCCGCGCGGCCTAGGGCTTGGCCGCGCCGCCCTGTTGTGGCGGCGCCTCGTGGCCCCACTTCCTTTCCCCCTCGGTCTTCTGGAAGGTTCGTGCAAAAATAGGACCCTGGGCTTTGATTTCGTCCAATTCCGAGAATATTTCCTTACTAGGATTTCTGAAACCAAAAACAGCAGAAAAACAAGAATCGGCTCTTCGGCATCTCGTTAATAGGTTAGTGCCGGAAAATGCATAATAATGACATATAATGTGTATAAAACATGTGAGCATCATCATAAAAGTAGCATGGAACATAAGAAATTATAGATACGTTTGAGACGTATCACGCGGCCCAGACCCTGGCCGCGCCACCCTGTCATCTGGGGCCCCTGTGGCCCCCCTCTGGCGGCTCTCGGGTGTTCTGGAAGCTTCGTGGAGTTTTAAGACTCTGGGCGTTGATTTCGTCCAATTCCGAGAATATTTCCTTACTAGGATTTCTGAAACCAAAAACAGCAGAAAACAAGAACTGGCACTTCAACATCTCGTCTATAGGTTAGTTCCGGAAAACGCATAAATATGACATAAAGTATGCATAAAACATGTAGATATCATCAATAATGTGCATGGAACATAAGAAATTATCGATACGTCGGAGACGTATCAGCATCCCCAAGCTTAGTTTCTGCTCGTCCCGAGCAGGTAAACGATAACAAAGATAATTTCTGGAGTGACATGCCATCATAATCTTGATCATACTATTGTAAGCACATGTAATGAATGCAGCGATCTAAACAATGGTAAATGACATGAGTAAACAATTGAATCATAAAACAAAGACTTTTCATGAATAGTACTTCAAGACAAGCATCAATAAGTCTTGCATAAGAGTTAACTCATAAAGCAATAATTCAAAGTAAAGGTATTGAAGCAACACAAAGGAAGATTAAGTTTCAGCGGTTGCTTTCAACTTGTAACATTTATCTCATGGATAGTTGTCAATGCAAAGTAATATAATAAGTGCAATATGCAAGTATGTAGGAATCAATGCACAGTTCACACAAGTGTTTGCTTCTTGAGATGGAGAGAGATAGGTGAACTGACTCAACATAAAAGTAAAAGAAAGGTCCTTCAAAGAGGAAAGCATCGATTGCTATATTTGTGCTAGAGCTTTGGTTTTGAAAACAAGAAACAATTTTGTCAACGGTAGTAATAAAGCATATGTGTTATGTAAATTATATCCTACAAGTTGCAAGCCTCATGCATAGTATACTAATAGTGCCCGCACCTTGTCCTAATTAGCTTGGATTACCTGGATTATCATCGCAATGCACATGTTTTAACCAAGTGTCACAAAGGGGTACCTCTATGCCGCCTGTACAAAGGTCTAAGGAGAAAGCTCGCATCGGATTTCTCGCTATTGATTATTCTCAACTTAGACATCCATACCGGGACAACATAGACAACAGATAATGGACTCCTCTTTTATGCATAAGCATGTAGGAACAATTAATTTTCTCATATGAGATTGAGGATATTTGTCCAAAACTAAAACTTCCACCATGGATCATGGCTTTAGTTAGCGGCCCAATGTTCTTCTCTAACATTATGTATGCTCTAACCATTTTAGTGGTAAATCTCCCTTACTTCAGACAAGACGAACATGCATAGCAACTCACATGATATTCAACAAAGAGTAGTTGATGGCGTCCCCAGGAACATGGTTATCGCACAACAAGCAACTTAATAAGAGATAAAGTGCATAAGTACATATTCAATACCACAATAGTTTTTAAGCTATTTGTCCCATGAGCTATATATTGTAAAGGTGAAGAATGGGAATTTTAAAGGTAGCACTCAAGCAATTTACTTTGGAATGGCGGAGAAATACCATGTAGTAGGTAGGTACGGTGGACACAAATGACATAGTGGTTGGCTCAAGGATTTTGGATGCATGAGAAGTATTCCCTCTCGATACAAGGTTTAGGCTAGCAAGGTTTATTTGAAACAAACACAAGGATGAAGCGGTGCAGCAAAACTCACATAAAAGACATATTGTAAACATTATAAGACTCTACACTGTCTTCCTTGTTGTTCAAACTCAATACTAGAAATTATCTAGACCTTAGAGAGACCAATTATGCAAACCAAATTTTAGCATGCTCTATGTATTTCTTCATTAATAGGTGCAAAGTATATGATGCAAGAGCTTAAACATGAGCACAACAATTGCCAAGTATCACATTATTCAAGACATTTTACCAATTACTACATGTAGCATTTCCCGTTTCCAACCATATAACAATTAACGAAGCAGTTTCAACCTTCGCCATGAAAATTAAAAGCTAAGAACACATGTGTTCATACGAACCAGCGGAGCGTGTCTCTCTCCCACACAAGCATGCATTTATTCAAACAAAAACAAAAATAAAAACAAACAGACGCTCCAAGTAAAGTACATAAGATGTGACCGAATAAAAATATAGTTTCAAGAGAAGTGACCTGATAATTTTGTCGATGAAGAAGGGGATGCCTTGGGCATCCCCAAGCTTAGATGCTTGAGTCTTCTTGAAATATGCAGGGGTGAACCACCGGGGCATCCCCAAGCTTAGACTTTTCACTCTTCTTGATCATAGTGTATCATCCTCCTCTCTTGACCCTTGAAAACTTCCTCCACACCAAACTCGAAACAAACTCATTAGAGGGTTAGTGCATAATCAAAAACTCACATGTTCAGAGGTGACACAATCATTCTTAACACTTCTGGATATTGCCCAAAGCTTTTGAAAGTTAATGGAACAAAGAAATCCATTCAACATAGCAAAAGAGACAATGCGAAATAAAAGGCAGAATCTGTCAAAACAGAACAGTCCGTAAAGACGAATTTTATTGAGGCACCAGACTTGCTCAAATGAAAATGCTCAAATTGAATGAAAGTTGAGTACAGATCTGAGGATCACTCACGTAAATTGGCATAATTTTCTGAGTTACCTACAGAGAATTAGGCCCAGATTCGTGACAGCAAGAAATCTGTTTCTGCGCAGTAATCCAAATCTAGTATGAACCTTAGAGCATCTCCACTCGTCTCCCCGAGAAGCCCCCCACGAGCCGTTTTTTACATCCGGACGGCGAAATCCGGCCTAGTCGCGCCCCCGGTTCCTCGATTTCCTCTGGATTTGGGCCTAAATTCATCCGGCGATCCCACGCCATCCCCGGCCCCCCGGGGAGCGCTCGGGGACTCCGGATGGAGCAAAACCAACCGCCCACGCCCACGTGTCTCCTCTTTCGTCCGGACTCCCCGGGCCATCCTCTTTTTCCCCGAGAAACGCCGCTTGGGGAGCACACGACTGGAAATATACTGCCCCCCATGCCAAAAATTGATTCAATCCGGACGAAAATTTCGCCGGATTTAGGCGTGGGGAGCGCCAACGAGTGGGGATGCTCTTACTATCAAAGACTTTACTTGGCACAACAATGCAATAAAATAAGATAATGAGAGGTTGCTACAGTAGTAACAACTTCCAAGACACAAATATAAAACAAAGTTACTGTAGCAAAATAAACACATGGGTTATCTCCCAAGAAGTTCTTTCTTTATAGCCATTAAGATGGGCTCAGCAGTTTTAATGATGCACTCGCAAGAAATAGTATTTGAAGCAAAAGAGAGCATCAAGAGGCAAATTCAAAACACATTTAAGTCTAACATGCTTCCTATGAAAAGGAATCTTGTAAATAAACAAATTCATGAAGCATAATGCAACAAGCATAGAAAAACTAGACAAGCTCAACTTCAAAATTTTAAGAATATAGAGAGGTGTTTTAGTAACATGAAAATTTCTACAACCATATTTTCCTCTCTCATAATAACTTTCAGTAGCAACATGAGCAAACTCAACAATATAACTATCACATAAAGCATTCTTATCACGAGTCTCATGCATAAAATTATTACTCTCCACATAAGCATAATCATTTTTATTAGTTGTAGTGGGAGCAAATTCAACAAAGTAGCTATCATTATTATTCTCATCAAGTGTAGGAGGCATAGTATAATCATCATAAAATGTACTCTCCATAGTAGGTGGCACCAAAAGACTACCATCATTATAATCATCATAAATAGGAGGCAAAGTATCATCAAAGAAAATTTCCTCCTCAATGCCCGGGGGACTAAAAAGGTCATGCTCATCAAAACCAGCTTCCCCAAGCTTAGAATTTTCCATATCATTAGCAACAATAGTGTTCAAAGTGTTCATACTAATATGTTCCATGGGTTTTTTAATTTTCGAATCAAACCATCCATGTCTTAAATCAGGAAATAGAATAAGAAGCTCATTGTTGTCCATTATGCCTTACTAGTGTAAACAAGAAACAAAAAGATGCAATTGCAGGATCTAAAGGAAATAGCTTCGAGCACACACACAATGGCGCCAGAAAAAATCTTGTTACACAGGAACCGGAGTATGAGTGCCTTTTACCTTTCCTCCCCGGCAACGGCGCCAGAAACGTGCTTGATATCTACGGGAGCTTCTATTCTTGTAGACAGTGTTGGGCCTCCAAGAGCAGAGGTTTGTAGAACAGCAGCAAGTTTCCCTTAAGTGGATCACCCAAGGTTTATCGAACTCAGGGAGGAAGAGGTCAAAGATATCCCTCTCATGCAACCCTACAACCACAAAGCAAGAAGTCTCTTGTGTCCCCAACACACCTAATAGGTGCACTAGTTCGGCGAAGAGATAGTGAAATACAGGTGGTATGAATAAATATGAGCAGTAGCAACGGCACCAAAAAAGTGCTTTGCTGTCCAGGACTGGCGTGTGGTTGATGGTGGTAATATTGCGGACAGTACAGATGCAGTAGAACAGTAAACAAGCAGCGATAGCAGTATTTAGGAACAAGGCCTAGGGATCATACTTTCACTAGTGGACACTCTCAACATTGATCACATAACAGAATAAATAGATAGATGCTAGACTCTACACTCTCTTGTTGGATGATGAACACCACTAACTGTGTAGGATTACACGAACCCTCAATGTCGGAGTTAACAAGCTCCACAATATTCGATATTCATGTTTAAATAACCTTAGAGTGCATGACAGATCAACATAACCAAACCAAGTACTAACATAGCATGCACACTGTCACCTTCACGCTACGAAAGGAGGCATAGATCACATCAATACCATCATAGCAATAGTTAACTTCATAATCTACAAGAGATCACAATCATAGCCTACACCAAGTACTACACGATGCACACACTGTCACCATTACACCGTGCAGGAGGAATAAACTACTTTAATAACATCACTAGAGTAGCACATAGATGAATAGTGATACAAAACACATTGCAATCATAAAGAGATATAAATAAGCACTTCACTATGCCATTCATAACAGTGAATAAGTATTCTGTGAAATATAGCCTAAGAGACCCACACGGTGCACACACTGTCACCTTTACACACGTGGGACAAGGAGTCTCCGGAGATCACATAAGTAAAATCCACTTGACTAGCATAATGACATCTAGATTACAAGCATCATCATATGAATCTCAATCATGTAAGGCAGCTCATGAGATTATTGTATTGAAGTACATAGGAAGAGAGATTAACCACATAGCTACCGGTACGGCCCTTAGCCTTGATGGAGAACTACTCCCTCCTCATGGGAGACAGCAGCGTTGATGGAGATGGCGGTGGAGATGGCAGCGGTGTCGATGGAGAAGCCTTCCGGGGGCACTTCCCCGTCCCGGCGGCGTGCCGGAACAGAGACTCCTGTCCCCCAGATCTTGGCTTCGCGATGGCGCCGGCTCTAGATGGTTTCTCGTACCGTGGCTTTTCCGTATCGATGTTTTAGGTCAGGGACCTTTATATAGGCGAAGAGGCGGAGTCGGAAGGTCGACGAGGCAGTGACACACTAGGGGGCGCGGCCCAGGCCCTGGCCGCGCCACCCTGTCATCTGGGGCCCCTGTGGCCCCCCTCTGGCGGCTCTCGGGTGTTCTGGAAGCTTCGTGGAGTTTTAAGACTCTGGGCGTTGATTTCGTCCAATTCCGAGAATATTTCCTTACTAGGATTTCTGAAACCAAAAACAGCAGAAAACAGGAACTGGCACTTTGGCATCTCATCAATAGGTTAGTTCCGGAAAACGCATAAATATGACATAAAGTATGCATAAAACATGTAGATATCATCAATAATGTGGCATGGAACATAAGAAAATATCGATACGTCGGAGACGTATCACTTGTCCATCTTGAACCAGCATCGTCTTCTTTTGTCGGGTGCGCGTCAGCGCTCCCGATGGGAGTAGCCCTCGAGTCTAGGTACGGATGCTTGCAATCCGTGCGTAGACTCAGGTTGTACCACTCGAACATTTTTCTCTGCCGAAGTTTTCTGCAGGTCTTCATAGGTCATCCGATATATTTTCCGCTTTCAAGGGATGATGAGCAACGTGCCCAACTTTTATTGGTTAACTACCGATGGTAAAACAACGTTACCTTACACAGAATCAAGTCCCCAAGCATGATCCTGGAGTGCAAAAAAGTTCTGTCGGGTGCGCGTTCAGCGCTCCCGATGGGAGTAGCCCCCGAGTCTGGGCTCGGGTGCTTGCAGCTGGGCGCATACTTGAACTAAGCAATCATCTTTTTCTTCATCATTTTTTTTTTCTTCGAGTCCTCAATTTATCGGGTGCGCGTCAGCGCTCCCGATGGGAGTAGCCCCCGAGTCTAAGTGCAGATGCTTCGCAATCTGTGCATAGACTCAAGTTCACCATCCGATACCTTTCTATTCCTTCGAATGCTTCGAGCATCTTCTACGATGTCACTGATGACGTTTCACTGACGTCTTGATTTTGACTGATAAGACACGACCCGCTGGGCCCATTCTTTCCCTGTCTGGCCCTGTTTTCAAGCAATTTCCTCCTTTCTCGCACAGTTACCAAGGTGTCTCCTCGATTCCCGCAACCATCAATCGGAAAAAGGTCCACTTGATGAACTGGCAGCAACGACACGTGCCCACACAGTTCTCCTTCTCTTAAGATCTCCAAAGGACGAAAATCCCTAATCTTCTTCCACATTTGCCTTTGCATCTTCTTGCTTTTCTTCTTCTTCTTCCTCCCGCAACTGCTGCGCCGCCACCACCGCTTTTCCAATCTTTCCCAGATCTCACAATGGTGAAGAAGAAGAGCCTTACTGCCGCCGGCAGCTCCACGACTGGTGGCGCCGCCACCAAATCTTCCTCTACTCTCCCAAAGAAGAGTTCTTCAGACGCTCCTCCTCCAGCTCCGGCGCCGCCAGCGCCGCCAGGCTCAATAGCCAAACCAGGGGACTGGCTAGCGTCCTCCATCACGAAACGTGATGAGAAGAGGGCCCGAAGCCTTGGATTAGTTTCCTCCGAAGAGGGGAACGTGATCCTTCCAGGTGCGATTTCTCGGCCCAATCCCCCTGCTGGTTTTACTGTGGTGTTCCTATCATTCTTGTATCGGGGTCTTTCGCTTCCTGCCCATGAGTTCCTTCTTCGCCTCCTACGGATTTATGAAATCCAACTGTGGCAACTTACTCCAAACTCGATCCTTCACGTTGCTGTGTTTATCACCCTCTGCAAAGCATTTTTGGGCATTGAGCCTCATTTCGGGTTGTGGAAGAAGATCTTCTATGTTAAGAGGTACACCGGTAGCAACGGATCCTTCGTCATTGGAGGCGTGGGGTTTGTGGCTCGCTCGGAGGTTAACTATTTCAGTTACCCAATGAGAGAATCCGTACAAGGATGGAGACTGAAATGGTTTTATGTCAGAGATTCTTTGACAACCGAGTCCCGGCTTCCTCGCTTTGCCGACGTCCTTGAGGCTAAGCCGAAAGATTCCTGGAAGAACGTCCTTTCTCCCGACGAAAGGGCAGCAGCCGACGAATTATTCGCCAAATTCCTTCGAATCAAAGAGGCCGATGGTCAAACCATGATCGGCACAGAGGTAGCATCGGTGTTCCTGAAACGCCGGGTCCAACCAGTCATGGCAAGAGTTCGTCCAATGTGGTTGTATACATGTCCAAAAGATGAGACCAGGATCAATGTCGCTGAACTGTTGGAAAAGGAGCTGCTTGACGAAGTCCGTCGACTTACTTTCTTCAGTCAGGAGGACTCGATCCCATTGATATCTTCCTATACTCCTCTCGACGCCAACCATCCACCGTTAGAGGTAATTCCCTTTCTCGTACTCTTATTATGCTGCTTTCACTTAGTCGACATATTTTCCATTGTTCTTATTTGCTCTTTTCTTCGGCAGGTACCCATAGTTTCTGGAAACTTACAAGATTCGCCAAACGACACTTCTGAAGGAAGAGGCTCCTCAGTCCCTATTGATTTTCATACTGCCGAACATATAAACCCAGAAGATGAACATGATGACCCGATTGATTCGGAAGCTGCCCATGCCAACCCTCCTTCCTCAGCTGACGATGCTTGCAACACAGAGGGATCAGTGCGCTATGATGACGCTGATCGTGATGCCTTTATTGATGCAGCTGTGGAGGAGGCCAGGGCTTCACCCGCGAAGAGATCGACCGGCGGCTTTGCCGATGAAGACGACCTCTTCGATATGTAAGTATCTTCTTCCCTGAAGCCGCATTTTGTCCTTTTTACTTCTTGCATTCCTTTCATAACTTTTTGTCAATCATTTCCCTCCACAGTGACGAAGGTTTTGTCGAGCCGCCGGCTAAGAAGGCCAAATCCGGAGCTGCTCCGCCGAACGTCGCTGCCTCTGAAGCGTCGGTTCCTAAAGCAGCCCCCGCGGCTCAGGTATCAATAGCTTCTTCCCTTTCTAAAGGGAAAGATGCTCCTTCAACTGCCGCCGCCAGGACTCCTCCCTCTGTAAGTCCCTTTCGATTGCAATCACGAACTTTTCTGATGTGTATCTTGCTTAATGATTCTTTATCGAATATCCTTTTCTTTTTTAGGACCTGCGAGGAGTTATCTCCTCTTTGGAGGCCTTCACTTCTCAATTCATTTCTCTGGAGGCAGAGAATGTTCGGCTGCAGAAGGAGGTCAAGTCTTCCTCCTCAAAGTTGAACGGTGCGGTCAAGATAGCTGCCGAGGCCCGCCAAGAAGTCGACTCTCTGAAGGAGGAGCTGGGCAAGCTAAGGGAGAAGTTGAGGGAGGAGGAGGCGACCAGGCTGGCTGCCGAAGCTTGGGCGGCTGAAAAGGATGAACTCCTTCGTCAGTCTTCCTTGGCTTTACTTGGTAATCTCCTTTGTACACCTCTGTCAATTATTGCACTTGTGGGTTCGGCCTTTTATGAATGACCTTTCTCATTTTACTCTTTTGCAGAAGCCGCCAACATCCCTGCAGACGCCTTGGACAAAATTCCAAACAACTCTCCGGCCAACGACCTGTCGATGATTCTCGCCTCCCATCAGCTCACACGGGAGCTTCTTGAGAAGGGAAAGGGTGCTATGGCGCGGATACACTCGATGATCTTCCCCAAGACCAGTCAAGATAAAACTCTGGGGCAGTTGATCGATGCCTTCGCGATTGACACCAAGGAGGTTATCGAGGTATTCAAACGTACTTCGCGTACCTATGGTGCCGTCCTTGCCTTCCAACTTATGATGGGTCACGGCTTTAAGGCCGACATTGAAGAAATGTCCAGAGAGCTGCCGAAGGAAGAGGATGGGCGGTTTGTTGATTTAAGCGCCTTCAAGGCGTCAGCCATTAAATGTGCACGCTAGCTCCTCGAGTTGGTTTCATCAAGGAAGACATCGGCTGGCCCTAGTTTGTCGACTCAGACCCAAGCCCTTTGATCTTTGTAGCAATCTTTTCTTTTGATTGGATGTGAAACACTGTTCTACTGGATAACCTTTGATTGTAATAAACTTTTGTGCTAGCAATGTTGCTAGCACACTCTTTATCATAATATTGCCACTTGCATTCTCCCGATGGGAGTATCTTCCGATGTTGGTGTGAATCGGTCTGTCATGCTTTTGACACTGTTTCTTGCAGGTGTTCCCCGTGCCTGCATCTGTCGAAGATTCTTCGGGTGTTCTTTCTGAAGATGATCGAATCCAATGTATGAAGGATCGGATCACGCAGTTGGAGAAGGATCTACGCAGCACCTATGCCTTGGCTGCTATCATCAAGAAGAAGGGCGAGATTGCGGCTGACGTAGAGCGCTATGCCCTTACTGAACTTCATAAAGCCACCGAAAGTTTAAACTGTAAGTTCCCTGATCCTTGCATTCATTGTTGTTCCGCCAAAAATGTATTGCCTGATCTTCCGTTAATTGCTCTGCCAGTCATATCTTTGAATCGTGCTGAAGAGGACAAGCGGATTCACGAGCGTGTACACGCATTAACCCAATTGTCGTTAGCCGAAGAAATTTTCTGGCGGGAGCAGTCGAAGGCTTCGGCTGTTGCACAGTTTCAGGATCGAGTACAACAGGTCCACCATTTCTTCGACAAGTGCTACAAAGCCATGAGGGTAGTTTGGAGGACAATGTTTCCCTTGAACAGAGTTCCCCCCACGCTACTAACTCTGATGTCGGAGTTTGGGAATACCAAGAAGATTCGAGACTTGGTGCGAACTCAGGTTTTTGCAGGGGCCAGGTTTACGCTTGCTCTTGTTCTTGCATGTTACCCTTCAACGGATCTGCTCACTATTGCCAACGCAGTTGGTGACTTGGAAGCTCTGTATCCGAAGGTATTGCTGCCCGCCAATATAATTGTCGACAAGCTTGAAAAGGAGTCGAAGGTACCTGAGGAATGAAAAAAAAACTCTGCAATGGTAATCTCAGGGTTTAGGTTTATTTTGTAAGTAGGTTATTTTGGCTATTTTATCCAAGTGTTGGGATTGTTAAGCCGAGACTTCTTATTCGGTAGATACATATATATGTATTTTTACCATGTGAATGTCGTTGGCAAATTTTGAAGGAGCAAATCTTAATTGCCCGATTTGAATGTATTCGTTGCTCAGCAAATCATTTGAGTGATCAGCTCGTGTTGCAGGTTTTGCTAAACCTGTTGTATGCGCAACTTTGCTTTCAACCGATGTATGTTTCGACAGTCACTCCCGAATATTTTGGGTGTAATGACTCTGCCGATGGGCCCGTTGTTCTTTGATATTTCCGTAAGTAAAATATCGAACGTGGGTTGAGTTTATATGTATTTCCGAACTCTTGCTATTTTCGGCGCTCGTAGAGGCATCTATAGCAGAGGAAAGGTTAGCACCCTTGTTTTATTTTGCATCCTTTAGCGCTCGTAGAGGCTTTTTTGGAGCTTGATCTTTTTGCCGCGTATTACGTTGCACCGCTGCTCGCCAAAGGGCGTAGGCAAGGTTTACGACGATGCGGATTAGATGCTCCGAATTACTGCAATGCTTATCAAGGGATTAAAACTTAAATTCTCATTAATAAAGTAAGCACGGGACTAAAGGGCGAAAAAAGAGGATGGCCCTATTGAAGGTAAATGGAAAAACTAAAAGTTGTTCATCTACTTTAAGCGAGGAAAGGGTTCTTCTTATCTTCCAGCTTGTCCACCACGTTAGTGGTTTTCGAAGCGTCGTTGATTTCACTAGGGGTCTCGACGGTAGTTGCCAATGCCTTGCTTTCTCCTGTGTCTCCTGTTCCATCAGCTGTCGAAGCTTTGGCTGCCGAAGCTTGGGCTGCAGAAGTTAGTGCTGCCGATGCTTCAAGGGCGAGGTTGGCTGGCTTCTTCTTTGCTCCTCTGACGCGTTCTTCTTCCTTGATATCGAGTGATGATGACTTTGAAGGAAGACCAGTAATTTCTTGCCGCAGTCCAAACTTTGCAGCAATCCTCTGAAATTCTCGATCACAATTGTCCGAGCGCGAGAAACTTCCATAGACTGTAATGTTTGTCCCGTTGCTCCCATGCATTTTCAGCTTGAGTTATGCGTAATGCGGTACAGCCATGAACTTGGCATAAGTTGGCCTCCCGAGTATAGCGTGATACTACGACTCTCAGTTCACGACTTCGAACTCGATCTTTTCCTTCCTGAAGTTGTCGGATTTACCAAAGACGACGTTCAGGTAAACTTTGCCAAGAGAGTACGCCGGTGAAGTGGGGAGAATCCCATGAAAGCAGGTGTCCGATTCTTCTAGCATTCTCATGGTGATCCCCATACTCTTGATCGTGTCGAGAAATATCAGATTTAGTCCACTTCCACCATCCATGAAGACTTTGCTCATCTTGAATCCCCCGACCTGCGCCTCGACTACTAAGGCAGCATGTCCTAGCTTTGGTATGGTCATCGGGTGATCTGCTCGGCTGAATGTAATATTCTGAGATGACCACTCGACGTATTTAGGTATGTTTGCCACGATGTTTTCCGCCAGGTTGATTTCTCGAGTGAGCTTCTTCATTTCTCTTCTTGAAACACCTGTCCTGTGGATCATGCTCATCTGCCCACGTGGTGGTGCAAATGCCTCGTTGGGTTGGTGAGGTTGAACCTGCTGGATCTGATGCTGCGGTGGAGGTGGTGGTGGTGGTGGTGGCGGTTGCTGGCCTGCCTGCTGGATGAGTTTGTGCATGTCAATGAACTGCCGACAGTCCCGGAGCAAGTGGCTTGACTTCGTTTTGCCGTCCTTGGAATCAGTATACGAGTGCAAGTAACAAGGAGCGTTGATCTGCTCAGCGTAAGGTAGTTCGGGGGTCCTCTGTGGTCGTGGTTTATAATTGCCACGGTTCCCAGAGTTGCTCCGATTACCGTCCTGTCATCGTCTCTTTTATCATCATATCGATCGTCCTGCCGATCGGAGTATTCTGCGGCTACTAGATTGTTGTCGGCATAGCTGCGGTTCTTCCTTCTGTAAGGGTATATTGCCCCTATGTGTGGTTTTGGTAATTAATGATAACCCCTATGGACTAATGTTTTCATTGAGTTTATATGAAGGAATATTCCATAGGTACTACTTGTACTCCATGTGTTGGATTCAAGTATGGATGCCATGAAGATAAAAGTATACCTTGTGTATTGGCATCAAGATCATCGGTATGATGATATATATGTGATATGATCAAGAAGAAGAAATGAAGATAGAGTTCTTATGTGGAACTCAATATTAGCCATGCTCTATCTTAAGTGAGTATGAGAAGATACAAGGTTAAGTTGGGCAAGTTCAAGATGAGCATCTCAAGTGAATCACATGCTTGAAGCTTGCCGTCCATTTGGTGATAATGGACATATGAAGATGTGCATCAATGTAGCTTTCCCATCATAGTGTATGGGGGAGCATTTGTGAGTCTTCACAAAGCAACGATGATCAAGTGTGGCATTCCGGCTTGAGTGGAGCTTGAAGTGTTATCATCAAGATCAAGCGGGATGCGCAAGGCAAAGGTATGACCTTGATAGGTTTTCCTTTTACCGGTCTCGAGGTGGTTGATGGGAGACCGGATTATAGGATAGATAGCCGCACTATCAAGAGGGGCTTTCGGTTGAGTAACTTGATCACATCGTCTTAGGGAGCTCAATCCTTTGCATACTTTGCATATCCTTAT
Organism: Lolium perenne; assembly: GCF_019359855.2. Lineage (NCBI taxonomy): Eukaryota > Viridiplantae > Streptophyta > Magnoliopsida > Poales > Poaceae > Lolium > Lolium perenne. The sequence goes on along the minus strand of NC_067250.2, from coordinate 119,835,733 downwards.
TGCTTCTTGGTGTTTCTCTGTGTGAGGTTCTTGAGCTTGTTGCTAGCTTTACAACAAGCCCAAGTTCATCGAAAACGGAATCCGCATGCATCTTCTATTGCGTTTTCGAGTTTGGACGTCTTCACCGTTTCTTGACGGTGGGAGACTCCCTCTCTAAAATCATCTAAAATGTTTTGTGAGGAGTCTCCATATTTCTAGTTTTTGTTGGGGTTCTGTTCGTCGTTATCTTTCCAACAAAATTGGTTTCATGTCAATCGGGTCCAGACACAAAAGTTATCACAGTTTTTGTATAACATGTTTTCCTGCTCACCCGGTTAGGGACCCGGTCGGACCGGCCCATGCGTCGGCCGGTTCCGGTCTGCCGCCCGGTCAACCGGCCTCCCAACCGGCTGGCCCGGCGTGCCGACCGGTCAACCGGGCACCAACCGGGTGACCTCCTGGACGACACAAAGTGACCCCGGTCGGGGTCCGGCCTGCCGACCGGTTTAGACCGGCTGGTCCGGTCTGTGGCCCGGTCTGACCGGGCCCTGGACCGGACGGCCCGGCCCCAGGCCCGGTTGACCGGCCTCCTCGACGGTTGACTCAGCCCAACTTTCCCCAACGGTTATATTTGCTCTTGGGCTATAAATAGCCCTTCTTGCACCTTGGGCTGAGTCACTTCTTCCCTTTCTCTCACCTCCATTGTTGCATTTGAAGAAGTTGCTCTCTCTCTTGTTCCCCCCCATGATTCTTGCTCATTCTTGAGGGATCTAAGAGAGGAGATCTAGATCTACACTTCCACCACACCATTTCTTCTCTAAGTGAGGGGAACTCTTGGGATCTAGATCTTGAAGTCTTTTGTTGACTTTCTCCATTGTTCTTCCTCTCCAATCTCATCCTAGCATTTGTTGTTTGGGTGGGATTTGAGAGTGAAGGATTTGAACACCTCTAGTGTTCTTGCTTTGCATCATTGCATAGTGTTGAGCTCTCCACCACGATTAGTTCGAGTGAGAGACCGTGAGCTTGTTACTCTTGGAGGGAGACCTCCTAGTTGGCTTGGTGATTGGTGCTCCGGTGATCTCTTCAAGAAGATTGTGAAGAGGCCCGGGCTTCTCCTTCGTGGAGCTTGTGAAGTGGTTGTGGAGCTTGCCATCTCCGGAGCGGAGGAAAAGCTAACCATAAGGAAAGGGCCATTATCCTTCGTGGGCGTGGTTCGGAGAATAGGGTGAGCCTTCGTGGCGCGGGGAATCCTTCGTGGGACCTCCACTCCTCCAAACGTGACGTACCTTCTTGCAAAGGAAGGGAACATGGGAATACATCCTCGTCTCCGCGTGCCTCGGTTATTTCTATACCCGAGCTCTCTTTCCTTGTGATAGCCATCGTGCTTGAAGTTCATATATCTTGCTATCACTTGTGCTACATATATATTGTGCTTATCTTGCTTAGCTCTAGTTGCTATTGTTACACTTAGTTGAGCTTAGCATATTTAGGGTTTGTGCTTGTAAACTAAACGATAGTTTAATTCCGCATTCTTACAAGACAAATCGGCAAGAGTTTTTAATTGCCTATTCACCCCCCCTCTAGGCGACATCTCGATCTTACACCTTCTCTTGTGACGATCCCTTCGTCCACCCGAGTCGTGCTTCGGCTGGTCGTCGTCTTCGTCATCACTGCGCTGTCGCGGCTTTCGTACGTTGTCCTCGCCATCAGCCCAGCTGTTAGCGATTTCCATTAACTTGGTTATGGTTTTTGGCTTTTTGCGTCCAAGTTCTTCTATGTAACTTTCACGTCGGATGCCATCGCTGAAGGCGTCGATTGCTCTGTCGACGGATACTTCTTCGGCAGCGTTTAGGATCTTGGTGAATCTCCCGATGTATGAGCGCATTGATTCCTTCTGCTTTTGCTGGCAGTGTCGTAACTCTTCGATCCCGACGGGCCTTTTGTACGTTGCTTGGAAATTGGCAACGAAAGCATCTACTAGGTCGTCCCATGATTTGATGGAACCCTTCGGCATGCCCCTTAGCCAGGCCCGCGCTGAATCCTTTAGGTAAAGCTGCAAGCATTGCATTGCCGCTATCTGGTTCCCTTTATGCAGAATCACAGTCTGCAGGTAGTCGTCTATCCATGACATTGGTTCCTGCTGCCCGTCGTACTTGGCAGCATCAGTAGGGGTGGGTTTAAACTTCCTAGGCGGCATTGCCTCACGGATTTTGTAGCTTAAACAATCGGCTCCCCTGAGCTCGCCGTCGTTCTCCTGACTCTCATCCGAAGAATCACTATCATACTCCTCTCTAGCGGTGCGTCGTCACCTTGCTTTGTCGATCCTGCTCTGGGTGATTTCATCCCGAGCATCTCTCGCACGATGTTTTGAGCCACTAGCCTGCAACGTGGTCCTTTCCTTCTGCGGAACCAGATTATCTACCAATATTGCAAGACTTTCTAGGGCACCTCGGTGTGCTTGAGCCATGGAACCCTCAGGGCGCTGATTGATGAGGTATGCAGCGAGGTTGGCGGTTGCTCCCGCGACGGTTTTTGGCCGTGGCATGCCTGCGGTGTCTGTGGTCATGAAGGACTTGGTCAGATTCGACGTTATTTCTCTTGCGTCGTCTTCCGAGAGCCTGGATAGCCTTGATCGGTGCTTGCCTACCCCCTGAGTGCTTCGAGAGGCGCTTCCTTGCGAGCCACTTCATCGTTCGCTGGATCGGTCTGCCGCAGATAGGCGTCTCTCGAGGGTGGCTTGTTCTTTGGACAGTCGTTCCCGGTTTTTCTCCAGTATAGAGCGATAAGCGTTGAGGGTGCCGACCGTGGTTCGTGCTGGGAGCGACATGTTGTTAAGCACGGCTGCCTTGGCTGCTGCCCACTCCTCTTCTGCGATGGTGTGGTCGCTGTTGTTGTTGCTGACGCTGTTCTCAAAGCTGTCTCGCCTGCTGGAACGGGGGGTGCGATCTCCGTCTCCCCTGTTAGCAACATAAACTTGGTGATGCACCGCTCCTCGGGTGACGCCTTGGATGATACGGTCGACACTGTCCTCTCTTGATGAATACTGGGCGTTGCAGATGAACGGTGTGTCGCTCGATCCCAGCCCGTGCCTGGTGTCGCAGTTCAAGCAGTAGTACGAGGTTAGCTCCGAAGAGGCGGGATTGTCGGATCCAACCGACATGGAAGATGCCGAACGGGGAGTCGAGGGCGCGGGCGAACTCGGCGGACTTGTCAAGCCAGCCGAAAGGTCAAGTGATGACGATGCGCTTGGGTTCGTTGATCTGGAGATGGGCGATTCCAGCAGCCGAAGGATTCCTTCCGAGTTGACGTTGTAGTGGACGCTCCCGAAGGTCATCTCCATGTTGCCTTGCAGGTCGGAGGAGGTCGAGCGAGAAGAGTCGCTGTGCGGCGTGAATTCATAGGAGCCGAAGCGAATCGGGCTTCCCAGATGGGGCGATGATGGTGTCGATGAAGCTGCTGATGACATGACGGACTGTGCCGATGTCCGATCTTGTGCCGACAGGGTTCCCACAGACGGCGCCAGTTGTCGAGGGTACTCCTCGGCAATGCCCACCGATTGGGGCTTAGGGTTGATGGAATCCTGCAAGCTGACACGAGACATCGGTTCACAGACAAGCGGGGAGAGCGATTTACCCAGGTTCGGGGCCCTCGATGAGGTAAAACCCTTACGTCCTGCCTGTCTGTTCTTGATTATGATAACAATGGGTTACAATGGGGTGCCGAATAGTTCGGCAGATATCTCGTCGAGAGGCTAAGTGTTGCGATGACCTTGCTCTAGACTTTCTGGTGGCTACGAATACTAAGATTGATTGTGTCCCTCGGCAGCCCCTCTCCTGGCCTTTATATAGGAGGCCAGGTCTCAAGAGGTCTAACCGAGTACGACTGGGTTTACAGTAGTTTTGAATCTAAACTTTCCTTGTTCGGCTGCGTCCTTGTCTTGCCCGTCAAGGATTCCTCTGGTGCGCCGTCCAGGTGGCCCATCTCGCCTCCAAGTGTCTTCATGGGCCTCCAATTAGTCAATACAGGATAGGGCAATGTCGGTTACCCGAAGGGTAATGCCCACGTCAACCGCAGCACAACCTAGCAGCACAACCTGTGTGTGGCGCATTTCGTCGAGCACTTTGTGCTCGCGCGGGAGAGGAAGAGGGAGGGGAGGGGAGTAAGCTCACCGACGACGACGGCAGGGGTGGAGGAGCTCACCGACGACGACGGTAGGGGTGGAGGACGCCGCGGCTCCTCCACCTTGACGCGACGCCGACCCCTCCTCCACCTTGATGCGGCGGGCCCTCCTCGCCGTAGCGGCTTGTGCTGCAGGTGGCGGGGATGGGAGGAGCGTGGCGGCATGCGGCCCTCGCGGAGGAAGGCGGCGGCGACGGCGATGGCGACGCCAGCGCTCACCATGGCGACGCGCGGCGGTAGGGATCGGAGAGGGGAGAGGGGTACGGGCGCGCGGTAGGGAGAGGGGAGGGGGTACGGCATGATATAAGTTCTATGCGCCACATAAATAGTGTAACCAGTGATAGGGGTGGCAGGGTGTGGGCCCCACCAAGTTTCTGTGGCGCATGGTTTCTTGGTGCGCCACAAAATTAAGCTATTTTTGTGGCGCACTGTGCCTGGTGTGCCACAAAACAACTTTCTGTGGCGCAATTTTGGCTGGTGGGACACAGAACTAAGATCTCATCTATAAGGCTTTTCCGACTAGTGTGAGATTTTCTCTCTAATAAACCGTCCCCATACTTCGACACGCAAGAGGGTTCTTCTCGGCTCTTTCTTCACTTTAATATTTCATGTGTGCTCATGACCTTGGCACAATCCCTCCAACCAGATCTTTAGACCTCAATCTTATCATTTTTTAATGTAAAAGAGCACCATTGAGATACCTCTTATGTAAAACATATTAGCAGAAAGCGTGTAATAGTAGACTATATCTTTATTCGCACACTTGTTCGTAAAACAAAGCATGTTGCGTGCTAGTAGCATTCATAGTTCTTTCGATGAACTAACTATATTGTTTGAATACTTGTGGTTGCGCTAGTTTTATCAGATTATCCTATTCAAAAACCACGGATAATTCACACAAAATATCGGATAATCCTTGTCCTTTGGATATTATAAATACCATAACCGTTAGGTATCCGCTGGATATATCCGTTTAACTAATATCCACATCTCCATCCATACCAGACCCACACCATATCTTTTAAAAATGCGGATATGAAACAAAAATGGACTGTGCTACCTAGCGGCGCCGCACAAAAGCTGATCCGTGCGACGGTTGACATGCATGCAATTAATTAATACATTAATATGTAGTTAATTATTTACTCACTTAATTAGTCCTCTATGTGATTAATTAAAGGACACACTTCTGGCTAAGTTCTCAGTTTTTGTGCATGCATGCAAGCTCAATCCAGATTCTTTTGATTTTTGATTTTTAAAAAGTTTAATCTTCCAAACAGTTGATCCGATTGACAATCCGTTTTCACCGTTAGCTTACTAGCGACGAGATCTTCGAAAGTAAATCCCATATCGATATATTCTGCCAACATTTTTTTTCATCCATAACTACCAGATTATTATTACGTAATTGCCAGATTATCATTACTTAGTTTCTGGATTAGAAAATAAACTTCTTTGTTGCTATATTCTAGATTTTTATCACATATTTGCCATGGGTAACATAGGTTTCACTCGTTGACATGTGTTACGTTATTCACTACTTAGTTATCGTATGAAAATAACTTATTTGTTAGTTTGATGTACGCTATTCGACATCGCTGTAATTTGCATGATACTGTTTTTTTTTTTAACTATGTCATCTCGTAATTGACTGGATATGTTTTAAGGGTTGCTCTCAAAATTGTGTAAATCATTTTGACGTATAAGAATATGTAATACGCCATCGATAACTATGCATGGTAGCTCTCGATGCTAATTTGGCATTTGTGACAATGTAATCTGGCAACTATCGTGACGAGAAAAAATAACTCAAAACGTAACAAGATTGGATCTAGTTTTGAAGCCATCGTCGAGACGAACACAACGGTGAAAACGGATCACTAATCGAATTAACTGTTTAGGAGATAAATCATTTTAAATTTTCGGATTTAGTAATTAATGCTATATGCATGCATGTCATCAGTACCACTATGAGGGAAAAGCAACAAAACAAAATGTCGTATGGGAAGTAGTACTGTGGGGCGCCTCCTCGTAGATTTTCCCAACAAAAATTACCGGTACATTTACACCCCTAGACGCACACCGCAACCTGACCCGGGCACCCGGCACTAGCAGTGGCACCTTGCGTTCCCGTGTCAGCGGGTAGACCAACATGTAGCGTCCCAAAGAAGCGAATCAGCAAGCCAGCACAGCCCATCCAGTTCAGACATCCGTGAAACCATGATACAGAATGATGCATGAATGCATGTGGATTTGGTCATTCACACGCAGCGGTTCTGGCCAGGCCAGCATTTTGTATGTTCCCGTGATCTACCAGGACCCAGCTTGACCATGCCACGCTGACACGACCCTGGGCCACGGCGCCACCGGCAGATGCGCTCATCGGGCTAGCTAGTCACCAGGGACGAGCGACACTGCATGCTCGCCTCGTCACCAGTCGAAATCGCGCTGTGGCCATGCATACACTGCAGTGAGGTTGGAGGAGACGACCAACGGCACGATCATCAAGTCATCGGCTCTAGGAGGACCAACAATGCAATCGTGCCAGTAATAGCGTGTAGCTATGAAAATATGTATGTACAATTGCCCAACTATATGCAAATTCACGATTTACGTTTATAAGGGCATCAGTTTCCAATTGCACATATGTATTTATTTTTTTGCGAAAAAATTGCACATATGATGCCATTGCACTTTAAAAAATAAAATGAGCTTTCAGTTACATGTATATGTGATTGTGATTGCGATTGCGCTTCTATATGCAATTGCAGATATAGAAAACATTAAAAAACACTACAAGAAACCTGCAAGGAATTGGAAGAAAAACATAGCTGAAAAATGGAAGTAGACCTCGCGTACAATTATCAGTTACTCCAACAGCTAAACATAAACGTAAAAAAAAAACCCTACACCACGCAGGCCCACATAGAAAACAGGCCGACCCAATAAAGAATTTTTTTTGCAATACAATATTGATGGCAAAAACAACTTGAATGCCATGAACAATTGATTGAGAGCTTTGTCATTATTATTTTTTTGATCTGGACCTAACCTACTTCTCGGCTAATCGAGAATTATCTAAGTGTTTTGTTTTTGGACGTGTAGTGTATAGTTTCTCGTTCCTTTTAAAAAGTACTACAGGAAACATGTCGCCTTGTAAAAACCAAACAATTCATGTAAATATCAGAGGGATTATAAAGAAAAAAAGATTGAAACGTCTATGAGGCACGGATATTTTTCTTTTCTTCATAGGATAGGAAAATTACATGTACAAGAAAAAATATATAATTAGAATGCCATGCATACTTGAATCGTATAGAAAGATGAAGTGTGTTTGATTGTAGCAAATGATTTTTTCATTAGATGTGACCTAACATTTGTTTTCTACAGTATAGGATTTGCACTACAAGAATTGTATAGGATTAGTTCCTATATGGAATGTTCCTTTAAATCAAGTAACTTTTGTAAGAAATTATCCTCTAGGATCTAAGAGCTCCTTTGATTTATGGGATAGAAAAAATATAGGAATAGAAAAACATATGTTTGGGATGTCAAGCCTACTTGAATCCTATGGAAACATGAAGTGTGTTTAATTGTAGCAAAAGAAGTTTTTTATGAGGTATGATCTAAAATTTTTTCTATAGAATATGTTTATATGAATCAAATAATCTTTGTACGAAATTTTTCCATAAGATCTAAATCCTACATAATTTCTATACAAATCCTATAAATTGAATGAGCTTTAAATTTAACACAATTTCTATACAAATCCTATAAATAAAAGAAATCCTCGTATCTAAACAGTAAGCATGCAGATTCATGCGTTCCCCACGACGGTCCCAGCGACGCTCTGTAGGAGCGGAACTAGCGAGCCAGCCAAGCAGCTGTGCCAGGGGAGGACTGAGATCCGGTGCCTCGCTGAAGGCAAGGCACGGATGAACAGTACCGTGCCCCGCTACCTTTTCTGGCTGTTGGATCGAGAACGGATGGCTGGATGAGCGTGAACAGGCGCAGCGCTACAGGACATCTACAGTGCATATGCTACAGGAAATTCGCTACAGTAGTCATCCACAGTGCCTGCTACAGTCGACGTCCACAGTGCCTGCTACAGTAGCTATTCTCAGTGCCAATCTTGTCTATCCATTCTCGATCCAACGGCCAAGGCAGCAAGGCACGGTACTGTTCATCCGTGCCTTGCCTTCAGCGAGGCACCGGATCTCAGTCCGCCAGGGGAACCCCATCCAGAGTGAGGGGGCCGATCGAGGGCACAGAACCCATTTCATCCTTGTCTCTATCCTACCTTGATGATTGCCTTCCATGGTTTCCTCCCGACTAGTCCGATTCTCCTCAGCCCCACCGCTGTCTATGGCTACAGCTGCTCTCGCCTCTCAAAACGAAACCGGGCCACCCACGGCACACGGCAGCACCAAAGTTGTTCTTTTTTCGAACGCTCGCATCTTATTCTTATATGCATGCATGAACCAACGAGATCTGTAAAAGCAATACAGCAAGAACATGTACATGGCGAAGTGACAGGATTGTGATGATGATGCATTCCACATGCATATATGCATGTGTTATCAGCTGGGAAAAGGAGACGATTAGTGACAAGACGAGCAAAGGCGAGATACACTAGTACAGGGCAGCTGCAAGACAAGCCAAGAACATGCATGCTAGGGCAAGAAGATGAGCAATGAACGGGAGGGCGACAAGTCCATAGGGGATGCTGTGCGTTCCCGGGGCTCATGATTAGTCAGCTGCACCCTGGCTGCTTCTTTGCTTGGCCACTCACACAACAGAACACGGCCGACTCACTCACAGGTGCCTGTTTGTCCCAGGCATGTTCCTTCCTCCCCAGCGGAGTCGTGCCTCCGTTCCGGCAATCATGATCTCGAGAAAACGGACCGGCGGAACAGCGACGTGTCAATGGATTTGCCTAGGTATGCCTACTCCAGCTGACCAGTGACCACAGGATTATACATTTATACTCCCTCCGGGATGTTTTATCTGTTTTCACCACAACCGAAAGATGAGGAATTTTTATCATAGAACCGCAACCCTTATTTTTTTTTCACAAAACACCAATATTTAGGATAATTGTTTGATAGAACACGTAATTTCTGCTCAGCCCGGTTGATAGGCCATTAGTGGATTCGGGCACACTGTCAGGTCCAGCGTGGCACCACGTTTCCATCTCCCTACGCGACACCGAATGGTCAACAAGTTAGTCTTCGACAATACTTCTTGAATAGAGGAAACGACCCATAGAACTGCTCGAACACGTAGGAACAGCGCGACCAACTGACCTAATCGTCGACAACGGCTGGGATGGAGGCGTGTTGGGGGCGAGGTTGGGGTTGGCGGCGGGGATTGGCATGGTTGGGGCAAGTAGCAGCGGCTATGACTGAAGCAAATCGGCACCAGATGTGGCCTGGCGGAGGCAGCGAAAGCAGCGCCACGCATGCAAGGAGTACGCCGGTCATGTATTCCAACGACCCCATCTCATGGTAAGCTTCTCCCACGTGGACCATGTTTGCCGCTAGAGGTGGTTACATTTCTCATGGTTATTGTATCCTGGTAATGCGTTACAAGCGTAGAAAATATTGCAAGTGCAGCAAATATTGTCATGTTCACAGTTCACCGTGTGCTTATCAAAATTTTGTTTGTCACACAAACATGTGCACACAGCAGACATGAGAGTACAACAAACTGGGTGCCATGCAGCTGGTCCCACACAGAGCTCAGGTATGCCCAGTGTTGGAGGAGGTCACTTCGCGAGTGTAGGCACTGAGGCTTTGGGCTCTGCATGCATGTCATACACAGGACCCAACGGTGCCATGCAGCTGGTCCCACGCAGAGCTCAGGTATGCCCAGTGTTGGAGGAGGTCACTCCGCGAGTGTCTACGGAGGATGACGCAGCAGTTAGAGAGCTGCAGCAGGAGAGGCTCGAGCTGGGGCGCATCAAGATGTTCTGCGCCTCCATTCTAAAGAAGCTTGCGCCACCGCTTCTGCGAGAAGTGGAGAGTTCTTCTGGTTTGAGAGCGGATGCACAGCCTTTCACGCCCAGACGTCTGACCAGGAGTGCAGCGCTTGCTGTGGATGCAAAGGGAAAGAAGGCTTCCAAGGCCTCTGCAGCAGAGACAGTGCTTCTCAAGGCACTTGGCATCTGTCCCGAGGAGCTATCAGTAGATGAGGAACACCTGGCCAGCTTCCATGAGATCTTCGACTCGCCACTTGGTGACAGACACGTGAGAGTCATGGCGTCCATCTTTGGCAAGATGGTACCACAGAGTTTCGAGCAGCAGGAAGGCTGCACAGTGGCGGTAGCGGCGCATTAGGCGTCCCGAGTTGTATCAATCTTTTATGGATTGTAATCTAGAGATGTTGTTCTGGAACGTTCGCGGCACAAACGATCCAGCTAAAAGGAGTGCGATTAGGGAGTTTTTGGAAAGCCTGCATGTAAGCATTGTGTGTATCTCAGAGTCTAAAGTTATGGAGGTGGATGAGTTTTATGTTTCGCAGTGTCTGGGACCGTCCTTTGATAGCTTTGTGTTTCTCCCAGCAGATGGGACTAGAGGAGGGGTGGTGATGGCTTGGGACTCCTCAGTAGTCCAAATCGAGCATGTGAGCTATGATACCCATGCCATTACCGGTGAGGTGACATCTAGAGAGGGCGCCAAGTGGTGGCTTACCACGGTTTATGGGCCCCAGACAGCGGAGGAGAAAGTCATGTTTTTGGAGGAGTTGTCGAAGAGAAGAACCCTTTGCCCGGCCCCCTGGATGGTTGCAGGTGATTTGAACATGATCCTAAATGCGTCTGAGAAGAATAATGAGAATATTGATAGAAACATGATGCAGCGATTCAGGACCTTTGTCCACGAGCATGAGCTCAAGGACTTGTATATGCATGGGAGGCTGTATACTTGGAGTAATGAGAGGGATAGTGCAACCCTTACACGCATTGATAGGGTGCTGGTTTCAGTGGATTGGGACCTGCAGCACTTTGACGCAGTGCTGCAAGGCCTCTCATCGTCGGTGTCGGACCATGCGCCACTTCATTTGGCTCTTAATGCGGCATTCCGGCCCAAAAGGAGGTTTAGGTTTGAGAACTGTTGGCTAAAGCTGGAGGGGTTTGATGAGGCTGTCAAGGAGGCTTGGGTTTGCGGCCCTGCAGTTGTGGATCCTTTCCGGAGGCTGGATACTCTATTCAGGAATGCCGCGGAGCATCTGCAGGCTTGGGGACAAAGGAGAGTTGGGAAGATCAAGCTGAATATCGCGATTGCTAATACCCTTATCCTACGCCTAGATGTGGCCCAGGAAAGGCGCACGCTCTCCCACATGGAGTTGTGGCTCAGGAGGATGCTCAAGCAAGCAGTACTTGGGCTTGCTTCGCTTGAGCGAACTATGGCGAGACAGAGGTCGAGGATACGCTGGTTGAGAGAGGGGGACGCCAATACGGCGCTCTTCCATGCCGTGGTCAATGGGAGAAGAGTGAAGAACTATATTGCCGCGGTCAGAAGTGGAGAGGATCTTGTCACGGATCAGGAGAGGAAGGTGGAGACATTCACTGAGGCCTTCTTCCAGCTGCTTGGGAGGATGCAGCCCAGAGAGCACACGATGAATCTGGAAGAGCTTGACATACCGACAGGTGATCTCCAGGACCTTGATGATATGTTTACGGAGGAAGAGATCTGGGGTGTGGTCAAGGACCTACATCCAGATAGAGCGCCTGGACCGGATGGGTTTACTGGGGCTTTTTATCAGAGAGCATGGCCGGTGATCAAGGGGGACATTATTGCTGGGATCCACAAACTCAGCGTCGGAGATGGTCGAGGCTTTGCCCGCCTAAACAGAGCCTTGATCACGCTGATTCCTAAAAAGCCGGATGCTATGGAGGTCAAGGACTACCGCCCCATTAGTCTAGTGCATAGTTTTGCCAAACTTTTCTCCAAGTTAATAGCAAACAGGCTGCGGAGAAGGTTGGGGGAGGTGGTGAGCACCAACCAATCGGCGTTCATACGTGGACGGTCCCTACACGACAACTTCATTCTAGTCAGACAAGTGGCAAGGAAGATCAACCTACAGAGACAGCCAGGAGTGCTACTGAAACTTGACCTTACTAGAGCTTTTGATTCCATCTCCTGGAGTTTCCTTTTTGAGGTGCTACGACGCATGGGGTTCGGAGAGCATTTCCTAAAGTGGGTTTCAGTGCTTTTAAACACGGCAAACACCCGAGTTCTTGTGAATGGAGTGCCAGGACGCAGATTCGTGCATGTTAGAGGGCTGGGACAAGGTGATCCCACTTCACCGATGTTGTTTGTCGCGGCTATAGAGGTGTTGACAGCGGCTATCAAGAAAGCCAGGAGAGTCAGCTTTTCTCTAGGCTTGCGGGGATTACGGAGCTTCAAAGAATTTCGGTCTATGCGGATGATGTGATAATTTTCTGCAAGCCTATGAGCTTTGAGCTGGAAGCGGTTAAGGCCATTCTTCGGGTGTTTGGAGAGGCCTCTGGGCTATGTGTGAACTACAGAAAGACTTCGGCCACACTGATCCGAGGACAGATCGGAGATGCCGGCAGAGTTGCGGAGACATTGTGATGTGAGGTTGTGGACTTCCCCATAAAGTATCTTGGCATGCAATTGGCCTTGAGACCGTTGTCGAAAGCGGAGTGGCAGCCGCTCATTGACCAAGTCATACACTGCGTCCCAGCTTGGCAGAGGGGAATGATCCAGAAATCTGGGAGACTTATACTCCTTAAGTCGGTGATAAGTGCGCGACCTATTCATCAGCTGATAGTCGCTGAGGCACCTGCCTGGGTGCATGAGGAGCTGGTCAAATGGATGAGAGCTTTTTTCTGGGCTGGGAAGAAAGAAGTGAATGGAGGTCAATGCATGGTTGCTTGGGACACTATTTGCAAGCCGACTCGGCTCGGCGGCCTTGGAGTGAAAGACTTGAGGCTACAAGGTCTGGCTCTTAGGGTGAGGTGGTGTTGGCTACGTCGTACGGATCCTTTGAGGCCATGGCAAGGGCTGCCCGCGCTTAACGACCCGGAAGCTAACGAGGTGTTCCAGAGCTTGGCGGTTTTCAGAGTGGGCAATGGTGAGAGCACGCTCTTCTGGACAGATAGATGGATCAATGGAAGAAGCGCAGGAGACATTGCCCCGGAGGTGATGAGCTTAGTCCCCCCTAGAAGGAGGAACGCTAGGAAGGTCAGCGAGGCCTTGCAGGAAGACGCCTGGATATCAGATGTCGAGGGGGATCTGTCCATTGATAGTTGGATGCAGTGCTCCCTTCTCTGGGAGGCTATTGAGGGAGTACCCAGGGCTGGTGACAGGCCGGACCAGTTTGCCTGGAGGGGCGCGGCGTCTGGTAAGTACACCACCAGGGAGACATACGACATGCTCTGCCAAGGAAGGATATCTTGGGCCATGGCCAAGCCGGTTTGGAGATCGTTAGCACCGCTTAAGTGCAAATTTTTTGGCTGGCTGGCACTTAGATACAGACTCCGGACTTCGGATAGGAGGGTTCGGCACGGTCTGCAGGATCACCCGGACCCCTGCGCTACTTGTCTTCAGGAGGAGGACACCGTCGACCATATTCTTGCGTAGTGCCCGTATGCTAAAATGGTCTGGTTAGGTTGTCTGAGAAGGCTGGGGCTACAACTCCAGGAGCCACAGGATAACACCAACCTAGAGAGATGGTGGACGGAGGCATGGAAGAGGCTTCGGAGGGAGGATAGGCGAGGGTTTGACACTCTAGTCCTACTGATTGCCTGGACGCTTTGGAAGCAGAGGAATGCCAGAGTTTTTGGTAACCTTGAGAGGCAGCTGTCCACGGATCAGATCATTGAGTCAGTTCTAGAGGAGCTTGCCCTTTGGAGGATTGCGAGAGGAGGGGAGCGGAGAGTCATGTTGCGAGAGTAGGTTCCTAGGCTAGTGTGGTGTGTGTGGGTTAGCCGCGGGCAGATGTTCGCATCCCCCGTTGGTCTCTTGTATATCTGTTTGCTCCCTTCTATAAAGATTTGGCACGCTTTTCGCGTGCCCGTGAAAAAAAACCCTGAATAAGAGGATCAGTTCATTTTTTTAGAGAGAGAGAAGGATGAGCTATACGTGCGTTGCGAGCCGTGCTGGAAAAAAAAGCAATTGAAGATTGTATTAACTCAACAACTTGACATCGTTTGCCGGGTCTTATAATTTAAGCCCATATGCAGACTCCAGGCCCAATTATAGTACTCCGTACTGAGTATCTTCTTCTCACCTACCCTGGACGGAAAAGCTTGAGTCGACCATCCATGGCGTTTCTGCTGAAGAAAAAGGACCAGACACGACGCTGCTCTTCTAAGACGCTGGAGCCTCGACGCAAGATAGAGAGTGGGATGGAGAATCCTTGCCAACCGCCGGAGACCTGGGCGGCCAACCCTATGGTGTGTGTCCGGTGATTTGGGGGCCCCCAAATTTTGAGGGCCCCGTGCCATCGCACAGCTCGCACGCCCTCCTCGACGGCCCTGGCTGGATCTCCTCACCTTAGAGATGTTGATGATCCAATGATTTGGAAATTATTAGAATTTAAAGGAGTGTATTGTGTCAGGTTCTTTTATGTTAGCTTTCGTCGGGTTCTCCACATTCCTTCTATATGGAAACTACATATTCCCCCTAAATTCATGTGTTCATGTGGCTCTTAGCAAACAATAAGATGTTATCTAGACATAGCTTGAATAAAAGAAAAAATATGCCTGATTTATCTTGTTTATTTTGTTCAGAGCCTTGTTCGCACTTATTCTTGAGTATGTGGTTGCCAGAGAGAGATGCGGGTTTTTTTTATCTATATTGGCTGTCATCTCTGAGCAACTTAATTTGTTATCTTGCCTTTGGATATGTGAAAAAACACATGAAATTTCTAACATAGCCCACGTTCCACTAGTAGAAAATGGAGCATCCATCTAAGCCTTTGGTACCGGTTCCCTTACGAACCGGTGTCAAAGGGGTCTTTTGCACCGGTTTGGGGGCTCAGGCGGGCGAGGAGCTCTGGCACCGGTTCGTGAGGGGCTTTCGTACCGGTTCGTAACACGAACCGGTACGAAAGGTCTTCGGCCAGAATAGCAGGCGCATGTGGGGCCAGGGCTGGACCTTTCGTACCGGTTCGTAACACGAACCGGTACCAAAGGGTGCCACCATATCATCACATCGCGAGCCCGTCAGTGGCTCCTTCATCTCATTTTTCTCTTCTTTCTCTCACACTCTAAATTTTTTTACACCTCTCACACTCCAACAAATCTCTATTTTTTCTCCACCATTTTAACAAGATTAAGGGCATACATCTATCCAAGGGTTAGCAATATCATCCTTCCTTCCGGCGTTCCTAATTTAGCTCATTTCTTTGGTATTTTTAACTCGTACTATTTTTCTAGTGCTAGCAAGGTGTTCGATGGAATGCGTAAGTTAGGGATTTTTTATATGCAATTTGAGCTGAAATTATGGTATGTTTTGTAGGTTTTAATTAGTATCATCCCCGTCCTCACCGCCATCCATCGCCAGCGTCGTCCCCTGGCCGGCACCGTACCACCTCGGTGGGCCTCTTCTTTTTTATAAAAAAAATAGTTTTATGTGATGAACTTGAATATTAATTAAGTTGGTCACTCATATATCCATGATAATGTGTAATTAATGATTTTTGATATACATATATAATGCAGATGAGTTGACAATGGATGTACGGTGACCGGTGCCATCCCCACTTCATTAATGGCATGCATTATTTTCTCAACGTGGCTGAGGCAAACAGGTAGTCGAATGGTTTCATTTATTGTCCATGTAGTTCCTGTAAGAATATGAAGGATTACTCTACCTCAAAGATCATTCACGTCCACCTGCTGTAGAACTGTTTCATGCTCAGCTATAATTGCTGGACCAAGCACGGAGAAAGAGGGGTTATATTGGAAGACAACGAAGAAGAAGATAGTGACAACTATCCTATATTCACTGAAGACGGTGATAGTAGAATGGGGGAAAGACGAAGCTGAAGAAGAGCCCATTTTTGATGAGCCTATTTTTGATGACCCGGATGACGATTTGGGTCGGGCCATTCTTGATGCGAAGATGAACTGCGAAAGTACAAAGGAGAGGTTGAAGTTGGAGAAAATATTAGAGGATCACAACAAACTGTTGTACCCAAATTGCGAAAATGGCCAGAAAAAGCTGGGTACCACGCTTGAATTGCTGCAATGGAAGGCAGAGAATGGTACTTCTGACAAGGGATTTGAAAAGTTGCTGAAAATAATAAAGAAGATGCTTCCAGGGGAGAACGTATTGCCCTCTAGTACGTACGAAGCAAAGAAGGTTGTCTGCCCTTTAGAATTAGAGGTGCAGAAGATACATGCATGCATCAATGACTGCATCCTCTACCGCAAGGAGTACGAGAATTTGAATGCATGCCCGGTATGTAGTGCATTGAGGTATAAGATCAGGCGAGATGACCCTGGCGATGTTGAGGGCGAGTCCAACCCCAGGAAGAGGGTTCCTGCGAAGGTGATGAGGTATGCTCCTATAATACCACGGTTGAAACGTTTGTTTCAGAACAAAGAGCATGCCAAGTTGTTGCGATGGCACAAAGAGGACCGTAAGAAAGATGTGATGCTGAGACACCCCGCTGACGGGTCGCAGTGGAGAAAAATCGACAGAGAGTTCAAGTCATTTTCAGATGACGCAAGGAACTTAAGATTTGGTATAAGTACAGATGGCTTTAATCCTTTCGGGGAGCAGAGCTCCAGTCATAGCACCTGGCCAGTGACTCTATGTATCTATAACCTTCCTCCTTGGTTGTGCATGAAGCGGAAGTTCATTATGATGTCAGTGCTCATCCAGGGCCCGAAGCAACCCGGCAACGACATTGATGTGTACCTGAGGCTATTGGTTGAAGAACTTTTAGAGTTGTGACGTGAAGAAGGTGTACCTGTGTGGGATGAGCACGAACAAAAGGAATTTAACCTACGAGCGTTGTTATTTGTAACCATCAATGATTGGCCTGCTCTTGGTAACATTTCAGGGCAGTCAAACAAGGGATACAATGCATGCACACATTTTTTAGGTGAGACTGACAGTAAATATTTGGGAAACAAGAATGTGTACCTGGGGCATCATCGATTTCTTCCAAAACAACATCACGTAAGAAAGAGAGGAAAGCATTTCGGAGGTGAGGCAGATAACCGAACGAAGCCTACCCGCCCTACTGGGGAAGTTATATATGATATGGTCAAGGATTTAAAAGTGATCTTTGGAAAGGGTCCTGGCGGACAATCTGTTATGCATGATGTTGACGGACACGTACCCATGTGGAAGAAGAAGTCGATATTTTGGGAGCTACTGATACGCGTACAGCACGCGTCCGTTGGGAACCCCAAGAGGAAGGTGTGATGCGTACAGCAGCAAGTTTTCCCTCAGTAAGAAACCGAGGTTATCGAACCAGTAGGAGTCAAGAAGCACGTGAAGGTTGTTGGTGACGGAGTGTAGTGCGGCGCAACACCAGGGATTCCGGCGCCAACGTGGAACCTGCACAACACAATCAAAGTACTTTGCCCCAACGTAACAGTGAGGTTGTCAATCTCACCGGCTTGCTGTAAACAAAGGATTAGATGTATAGTGTGGAAGATGATGTTTGCGAAGAACAGTAAGAACAAGTATTGCAGTAGATTGTATTCGATGTAAAAGAATGGACCGGGGTCCACAGTTCACTAGAGGTGTCTCTCCGATAAGAAGTAGCATGTTGGGTGAACAAATTACAGTTGGGCAATTGACAAATAGAGAGGGCATAACAATGCACATACATATCATGATGAGTAAAGTGAGATTCAATTGGGCATTACGACAAAGTACATAGACCGCTATCCAGCATGCATCTATGCCTAAAAAGTCCACCTTCGGGTTAGCATCCGCACCCCTTCCAGTATTAAGTTGCAAACAACAGACAATTGCATTAAGTATGGTGCGTAATGTAATCAACACAAATATCCTTAGACAAAGCATTGATGTTTTATCCCTAGTGGCAACAGCACATCCACAACCTTAGAACTTTATGTCACTATCCCAGATTTAATGGAGGCATGAACCCACTATCGAGCATAAATACTCCCTCTTGAAGTTACAAGTATCAACTTGGCCAGAGCCTCTACTAGCAACGGAGAGCATGCAAAATCATAAACAACACATATATGATAGATTGATAATCAACATAACATAGTATTCCATATTCATCGGATCCCAACAAACACAACATGTAGCATTACAAATAGATGATCTTGATCATGATAGGCAGCTCACAAGATCCAACAATGATAGCACAAGAGGAGAAGACAACCATCTAGCTACTGCTATGGACCCATAGACCAGGGGTGAACTACTCACACATCAATCCGGAGGCGATCATGGCGATGAAGAGCCCTCCGGGAGATGATTCCCCTCTCCGGCAGGGTGCCGGAGGCGATCTCCTGAATCCCCCGATATGGGATTGGCGGCGGCGGCGTCTCTGGAAGGTTTTCCGTATCGTGGCTCTCGGTACTGGGGTTTTCGCGACGAAGACTTTTTATAGGCGGAAGGGCAGGTCAGGGGGCATCACGAGGGGCCCACACGCTAGGGCGGCGCGGGCCCCCCCTAAGCCACGCCGCCTTGGTGTGTCGCCACCTCGTGGCCCCACTTCGTATCTCCCTCGGTCTTCTGGAAGCTTCGTAGAAAAATAAGACCCTGGGCGTTGATTTCGTCCAATTCCGAGAATATTTCCTTTGTAGGATTTCTGAAACCAAAAACAGCAGAAAACAGCAACTGGCTCTTCGGCATCTTGTCAATAGGTTAGTGCCGGAAAATGCATAAATATGACATAAAGTGTGTATAAAACATGTGAGTATCATCATAAAAGTAGCATGGAACATAAGAAATGATAGATACGTTTGAGACGTATCAAGCATCCCCAAGCTTAGTTCCTACTCGTTCTCGAGTAGGTAAACGATAACAAGGATAATTTCTAAAGTGACATGCTATCATAATCTTGATCAATACTATTG
Source organism: Lolium perenne (assembly GCF_019359855.2). Lineage (NCBI taxonomy): Eukaryota > Viridiplantae > Streptophyta > Magnoliopsida > Poales > Poaceae > Lolium > Lolium perenne. Next base: position 119,816,526 of record NC_067250.2, on the reverse strand, counting down.
TAACCATATGTAATGAATGAAGTGATTCGAAGCAATGGTAAAGATAATGAATAAACAACTGAATCATATAGCAAAGACTTTTCATGAATAGTACTTTCAAGACAAGTATCAATAAGACTTGCATAAAAGTTAACTCATAAAGCAATAGGTTCTTAGTAGAAAGCTTTGAAGCAACACAAAGGAAGATATAAGTTTCAGCAGTTGCTTTCAACTTCAACATGTTTATCTCATGGATAATTGTCAACACAAAGTAATATGATGAATGCAAATAAGCAAGTATGCAGGAATCAATGCACACAGTTGACACAAGTGTTTGCTTCTAAGATAGAAAGAAGTAGGTAAACTGACTCAACATAAAAGTAAAAGAATGGTCCTTCGCAGAGGGATGGATTGCTATATTTGTGCTAGAGCATTTATTTTGAAAACAAGAAACAATTTTGTCAACGGTAGTAGTAATTCATATGTGTTATGCATAAGATATCTTATAAGTTGCAAGCCTCATGCATAGATTACCAATAGTGCCTGCACCTTGTCCTAATTAGCTTGGATTTACATGGATTATCATTGCATAGCATATGTTTTTACCAAGTGTCACAAAGGGGTACCTCTATGTCGCATGTACAAAGGTCTAAGGAGAAAGTTCGCATTGGATTTCTCGCTTTTGATTATTCTCAACTTAGACATCCATGCCGGGACAACATAGACAACAGATAATGGACTCCTCTTTAATGCATAAGCATTCAACAACAGATAAAATTCTCATATGAGATTGAGGATTGTTGTCCAAACTGAAACTTCCACCATGGATCATGGCTTTAGTTAGCGCCCCAATGTTCTTCTCTAACAATATGCATACTCAAACCATTTGATCATGATAAATCACCCTTACTTCAGACAAGACGAACATGCATAGCAACTCACATGATATTCAACAAAGGTGAAATAGTTGATGGCGTCCCCAGGAACATGGTTATCGCTCAACAAGCAACTTATTAAGAAATAAGATACATAAGTACATATTCAATACCACAATAGTTTTTAAGCTATTTTTCCCATGAGCTATATATTGCAAAGACAAAGAATGGAATTTTAAAGGTAGCACTCAAGCAATTTACTTTGGAATGGCAGAGAAATACCATGTAGTAGGTAGGTATAGTGGACACAAATGGCATAGTTTTTGGCTCAAGGATTTTGGATGCACGAGAAGAATTCCCTCTCAATACAAGGCTTAGGCTAGCAAGGTTGTTTGAAGCAAACACAAGTATGAACCGGTACAGCAAAACTTACATAAGAACATATTGCAAGCATTATAAGACTCTACACTGTCTTCCTTGTTGTTCAAACCCTCACCAGAAAATATCTAGACTTTAGAGAGACCAATCATGCAAACAAATGTCAACAAGCTCTACAGTATTTCTTCATTAATAGGTGCAAACTACATGATGCAAGAGCTTAAACATGATCTATATGAGCACAACAATTGCCAAGTATCAAATTATTCAAGACATTATACCAATTACCACATGTAGCATTTTCTGTTTCCAACCATATAACAATTAACGAAGCAGTTTCAACCTTCGCCATGAACATTAAGAATAAAGCTAAGAACATATGTGTTCATATGCAACAACGGAGCGTGTCTCTCTCCCATATAATGAATGCTAGGATCCAATTTTATTCAAACAAACAAAAATAAAAACATAAAGACGCTCCAAGTAAAGCACATAATATGTGGCCGAATAAAAATATAGTTTCACTAGAGGTGACCTGATAATTTGTCGATGAAGAAGGGGATGCCTTGGGCATCCCCAAGCTTAGATGCTTGAGTCTTCTTGAAATATGCAGGGATGAACCACGGGGGCATCCCCAAGCTTAGAGTTTTCACTCTTCTTGATCATATTGTATCATCCTCCTCTCTTGATCCTTGAAAACTTCCTCCACACCAAACTCAAAACAAACTCATTAGAGGGTTAGTGCATAATCAAAAATTCACATATTCAGAGGTGACACAATCATTCTTAACACTTCTGGACATTGCACAAAGCTACTGAAAGTTAGTGGAACAAAGAAATCCATCAAACATAGCAAAACAGGCAATGCGAAATAAAAGGCAGAATCTTTCAAAACAGAACAGTACGTAAAGACGAATTTTTCTGGGGCACTAAACTTGCTCAGATGAAAATGCTCAAATTGAATGAAAGTTGCGTACATATCTGAGGATCACGCACGTAAATTGGAATATTTTTCTGAGTTACCTACAGACAGGGCGACTTAAATTCATGACAGCAAGAATTCTGTTTCTGCGCAGCAATCCAAATCTAGTATCAACTCTACTATCAAAGACTTTACTTGGCACAACAATGCAATAAAATAAAGATAAGGAGAGGTTGCTACAGTAGTAACAACTTCCAAGACTCAAATATAAAACAAAAGTGTTGTAGTAAAAATAATGGGTTGTCTCCCATAAGCGCTTTTCTTTAACGCCTTTCAGCTAGGCGCAGAAAGTGTGAATCAAGTATTATCAAGAGATGAAGCATCAACATCATAATTTGTTCTAATAATAGAATCAAAAGGTAACTTCATTCTCTTTCTAGGGAAGTGTTCCATACCTTTCTTGAGAGGAAATTGATATTTAATATTACCTTCCTTCATATCAATAATAGCACCAACATTTCGAAGAAAAGCTCTTCCCAAAATAATGGGACAAGATGCATTGCATTCAATATCCAAGACAACAAAATCAACGGGGATAAGGTTATTGTTAACCGTAATGCGAACATTATCAATCCTCCCCAAAGGTTTCTTTGTAGAATTATCAGCAAGATTAACATCCAAATAACAATTTTCCAATGGTGGCAAGTCAAGCATATTATAGATTTTCTCAGGCATAACAGAAATACTTGCACCAAGATCACATAAAGAATTACAATCAAAATCATTGACCTTCATATTAATGATGGGATCCCAACCATCTTCTAACTTCCTAGAAATAGAAGTTTCAAGTTTTAGTTTCTCTCCTCTAGCTTTTATGAGAGCATTTGTAATATGTTTTGTAAAGGCCAAATTTATAGCACTAGCATTGGGACTTCTAGCAAGTTTTTGTAAGAACTTTATAACTTCAGAGATGTGACAATCATCAAAATCTAAACCATTATGATCTAAAGCAATGGGATCATTGTCCCCAACATTTTGAAAAATTTCAGCAGTTTTATCACAAGCGATTTAAAGCAGTTTTAGCAGTTTCAGGCAGTTTTGAACGCTTTGCATTAGGAGTAGAAACATTGCTAACACCAATTATTTTACCATTGATAGTAGGGGGTGTAGCAACATGTGAAGCATTAGCATTACTAGTGGTGGTAATAGTCCAAACTTTAGCTACATTATTCTCTTTAGCATTTTCTTCTTTTTCCCACCTAGCATGCAATTCAGCCATCAATCTAATATTTTCATTAATTCGAACTTGTATGGCGTTTGCTGTAGCAAATGACTTAATATCTTTATCTTCATTAGGCATAACTTTCAATTTCAAAAGATCAATATTAGAAGCAAGACTATCAACTTTAGAAGCAAGAATATCAATTTTTCCAAGCTTTTCTTCAACAGATTTGTTAAAAGCAGTTTGTGTAATAATAAATTCTTTAAGCATGGCTTCAAGACCAGGGGGTACACTCCTATTATTGTTGTAAGAATTACCATAAGAATTACCATAATCATTACTATTATTAGAAGGATATGGCCTATAGTTGTTACCAGAATTATTCCTATAAGCATGGTTGTTGAAATTATTATTTTTAATGAAGTTCACATCAACATGCTCTTCTTGAGCAACCAATGAAGCTAAAGGAACATTATTAGGATCAACATTAGATCTACCATTCACAAGCATGGACATAATAACATCAATCTTATCACTCAAGGAGGAGGTTTCTTCAACAGAATTTACCTTCTTACCTTGTGGAGCTCTTTCCGTGTGCCATTCAGAGTAATTAATCATCATATCATCAAGAAGTTTTGTTGTGGCGCCTAGAGTGATGGACATAAAAGTACCTCCAGCAGCTGAATCCAATAGGTTCCGTGAAGAAAAATTCAATCCTGCATAAAAGGTTTGGATGATCATCCAAGTAGTCAGTCCATGGGTAGGGCAATTCTTGACCAAAGATTTCATTCTTTCCCATGCTTGAGCAACATGCTCATTATCCAATTGCTTAAAATTCATTATGCTACTTCTCAAAGATATAATTTTAGCAGGAGGATAATATCTACCAATGAAAGCATCCTTACATTTAGTCCATGAATCAATACTATTCTTAGGCAAAGATAGCAACCAATCTTTAGCTCTTCCTCTTAAGGAGAAAGGAAACAATTTTAATTTTATAATGTCACCATCTACATCCTTATACTTTTGCATTTCACTAAGTTCAACAAAATTATTAAGATGGACAGCAACATCATCAGAACTAACACCAGAAAATTGCTCTCTCATAACAAGATTTAGTAAAGCAGGTTTAATTTCAAAAAATTCTGCTGTAGTAGCAGGTGGAGCGATAGGTGTGCATAGGAAATCATTATTATTTGTGCTAGTGAAGTCACCCAACTTGGTATTCTCAGGAGTATTCATTTTGGAAGTAGTAAATAAAGCAAACTAAATAAAGTAAATGCAAGTAACTAATTTTTTTGTATTTTGATATAAGGAAGCAAACAAAGCAGTAAATAAAATAAAGTAAAGCAAGACAAAAACAAAGTAAAGAGATTAGAAGTGGGAGACTCCCCTTGCAGCGTGTCTTGATCTCCCCGGCAACGGCGCCAGAAAAAGAGCTTGATACGCGTACAACACGCGTCCGTTGGGAACCCCAAGAGGAAGGTGTGATGCGTACAGCAGCAAGTTTTCCCTCAGTAAGAAACCGAGGTTATCGAACCAGTAGGAGTCAAGAAGCACGTGAAGGTTGTTGGTGATGGAGTGTAGTGCGGCGCAACACCAGGGATTCCGGTGCCAACGTGGAACCTGCACAACACAATCAAAGTACTTTGCCCCAACGTAACAGTGAGGTTGTCAATCTCACCGGCTTTCTGTAAACAAAGGATTAGATGTATAGTGTGGAAGATGATGTTTGCGAAGAACAGTAAGAACAAGTATTGCAGTAGATTGTATTCGATGTAAAATAATGGACCGGGGTCCACAGTTCACTAGAGGTGTCTCTCCGATAAGAAATAGCATGTTGGGTGAACAAATTACAGTTGGGCAATTGACAAATAGAGAGGGCATAACAATGCACATACATATCATGATGAGTAAAGTGAGATTCAATTGGGCATTACGACAAAGTACATAGACCGCTATCCAGCATGCATCTATGCCTAAAAAGTCCACCTTCGGGTTAGCATCCGCACCCCTTCCAGTATTAAGTTGCAAACAACAGACAATTGCATTAAGTATGGTGCGTAATGTAATCAACACAAATATCCTTAGACAAAGCATTGATGTTTTATCCCTAGTGGCAACAGCACATCCACAACCTTAGAACTTTCTGTCATTGTCCCAGATTTAATGGAGGCATGAACCCACTATCGAGCATAAATACTCCCTCTTGGAGTTACAAGTATCAACTTGGCCAGAGCCTCTACTAGCAACGGAGAGCATGCAAGATCATAATCAACACATATATGATAGATTTATAATCAACATAACATAGTATTCCATATTCATCGGATCCCAACAAACACAACATGTAGCATTACAAATAGATGATCTTGATCATGATAGGCAGCTCACAAGATCCAACAATGATAGCACAAGAGGAGAAGACAACCATCTAGCTACTGCTATGGACCCATAGTCCAGGGGTGAACTACTCACACATCAATCCGGAGGCGATCATGGCGATGAAGAGCCCTCCGGGAGATGATTCCCCTCTTCGGCAGGGTGCCGGAGGCGATCTCCTGAATCCCCCGAGATGGGATTGGCGGCGGCGGCGTCTCTGGAAGGTTTTCCGTATCGTGGCTCTCGGTACTGGGGTTTTCGCGACGAAGACTTTTTATAGGCGGAAGGGCAGGTCAGGGGGCGTCACGAGGGGCCCACACGCTAGGGCGGCGCGGGCCCCCCTAGGCCGCGCCGCCTTGGTGTGTCGCCACCTCGTGGCCCCACTTCGTATCTCCCTCGGTCTTCTGGAAGCTTCGTGGAAAAATAAGACCCTGGGCGTTGATTTCGTCCAATTCCGAGAATATTTCCTTTGTAGGATTTCTGAAACCAAAAATAGCAGAAAACAACAACTGGCTCTTCGGCATCTTGTCAATAGGTTAGTGCCGGAAAATGCATAAATATGACATAAAGTGTGTATAAAACATGTGAGTATCATCATAAAAGTAGCATGGAACATAAGAAATTATAGATACGTTTGAGACGTATCAGCTACCTACTGGAAATTCTTAGAGGTTCACTCTGCAATCGACGTGATGCACGTGATGAAAAATCTTTGCGTGAACCTGCTAAACTTCTTGGGCGTGTATGGGAAGACAAAAGATACACCGGATGCACGGCAGGACCAGCAAAGTATCCACGAAGGAAACAACCTGAATCCAGAGAAGTATCAAGGTCCTGCCAGCTACGCTCTTACCAAAGAGGAGAAGGAGATCTTTTTTGAAGTCCTGAGTAGCATCAAGGTCCCGTCTAGCTTCTCGTCGAATATAAAGGGAATAATAAACATGTCAGAGAAAAAGTTTTAAAACCTAAAGTCTCATGACTGCCACGTGATTATGACACAATTACTTCCGGTTGCATTGAGGGGGCTTCTGCCGGAAAATGTTCGAGTACCCATTGTGAAGCTATGTGCGTTCCTCAATGCAATTTCTCAGAAGGTGATCAATCCACTTACTCTACAAAATTTACAGAAGGATGTGGTACAATGTCTAGTAAGCTTCGAGTTGGTGTTCCCACCATCGTTCTTCAATATTATGACACATCTCCTAGTTCACCTGGTCGAAGAGATTGGCGTTCTCGGTCCTGTATTTGTACACAACATGTTCCCCTTTGAGAGATTCATGGGAGTCTTAAAGAAGTACGTTCATAACCGTGCTAGGCCAGAAGGAAGCATCTCCAAGGGCTATGGAACAGAGGAGGTTATTGAGTTTTGTGTTGACTTTATTCCTGACCTTAAGCCGATCGGTGTTCCTGAATCGCGCTATGAGGGGAGACTGCATGGAAAAGGCACGCCAGGAAAGAAAGCAACAACGTGTATGGACGGACATTCTTTCACTCAAGCACACTACACAGTTCTACATAATTCCATCTTGGTGGCTCCGTACAAAGAGGAACACAAGGATATCTTACGCTCTAAATACCCGGAGCAACGTGAAGATTGGATTGATGGAGAACACATGAAGACTTTCGGCGGTTGGTTGGAAAGACGTCTCATGAATGTCACTGATGACGAGCAGCTGTACTTGTTGGCCAAGAAACCATCTTTGACTATATCGACTTTTCAAGGGTACGAGATTAATGGGAACACATTTTACACTTTTGCCAGAGACAAAAGAGCACCAACCAAAACAGTGGTGTCCGCTTTGATGCAGAAGATGGCAATGGGAAGAAGGTCACATATTATGGGTACATAGAGGAGATATGGGAACTTGACTATGGACCTAATTTCAAGGTCCCTTTGTTCCGGTGCAAATGGTTCAACCTGAAAGACGGGGTACAGGTAGAACCGCAGTACGGAATGACTACAGTAGATCTCAAGAATCTAGGGTACGACACCGAACCATTCGTCCTAGCCAGTGAAGTGGCTCAGGTTTTTTATGTGAAAGGCATGTCTAGCAAACCGAAAAAAAGAAAAGAAAGGCAAGAGGACACATCATACGATGAGCAAAAGCGGCACATAGTTCTTTCAGGAAAAAGAAACATTGTGGGAGTAGAGGACAAGACAGACATGTCAGAAGATTATAATAAGTTTGATGATATTAAACCCTTCAAGGTAAAAACTGACCCAAGCATCATCTTAAATAATGAAGATTGTCCATGGTTGCGTCGCAGTCAGAAGAAAGGGAAACAGACGAAGAAAATTCAGAAGACTAGCTAGATAGGGATCATAACTTGTGTATCTCAATATGGAAATCACTTTTGTGTATACATGTTACTGTATGTAAGATATTAACAATGGAGATGGTTGGCTTGTTTTACTAGTTAAGTAGCTTTCACGGGCTTGCAGGGAAATTTTTCCGAGGCGGAACTTCCGAATATGCCATATATAGGGCATGTGCACCAAGGGCATATTCGAGAAGTTCCGCCACGGGAGATTTCCCAACCCTTTCCCCAACAATGTTAGAGGAGATGAAGTCTTTCACGGGCTTGCAGGGAAATTTTTTCTGAGGCGGAACTTCCGAAGATGCCATAGGCCGTGTGCACCAAGGGCATCTTCGACAAGTTCCGCCACGGGAGATTTCCCAACCCTTTCCTCCATCCATGGGGATGAAACTCTCCATCCATGTTGGCTTGTAGAGCTGCTTGCCTTGGCGTATCGATGCTCCTTTTATAGGCACGGCGCCGCTTCTACTTTGTCTTCTTCCTCCGACAGGGCGTCATGCGCTACATGCTTTATCTCATCGAGCAGGGCGTCCTTATCCTGCCGACAGCTTTAGTACCGGTTGCACCCACCAGCCGATACTAGAGGTTACCCACACGTCCTTATCCCACCGATAGTTTTGTTACATGATAGAAAACCACCTTTAGTACCGGTTGCACCCACCAGCCGGTACTAAAGGTTACCCACGCGTCCTTATCCCACCGACAGTTTTGTTACATGACAGAAAAACCACCTTTAGTACCGGTTGCACCCACCAGCCGGTACTAAAGGTTTGACGCGCCATTGCGTTCCCGCCTATTTTCTTCCCGCGCTTTCCACCGGTTCCCGCCTCTGTCTTCCCGCCTCCGTCATCCCGCCATTTTTTCACTATATATATGTAGGCTTGGCCTCCATTTACATATCACATCTAGACTCATATCTGCAAACCTCATCATTCTCTCCCATGGCTTCCATCGTATCTCTAACCCCCCGGGATGCGGAGGCGCTTTGCGCCTCGAACTACCCATGCCCGCCGGGCTACCGCGTCCCGACCGGCTGGTTGCTGAGCGTCGGAGGCATACCGGTCCCTCCAGTCCCTCTAGGTGTGGCGCGCGAGATGGCCATCACGAACCACTACTACTTCGAGCTCACGCCAGAGCAGTGGAGGAATCCCCAATGGCATCCTGACTACAGCCCGACTTGGGAAAGCTTCTTCATCAATCGGCGTGAGAGGGCGCTTGCCAGGCACGAGGAGGGCGGCCCGCCTCCTTCGAACTTCAACGAGGCTGGCCGTCGGCTGTGGTGGCGCGGCCTGACTCTCCAGGGCATCATGGCCTACCGTAGCCCCCGCCTGTGCTACCCTCAGTCGCAGCCCACGCGTGCTCTCCCGCCGAGGTTCGACTACCGCGACCCCGATGCCAGCGACGATGATGACAGCGACTACGACGACTACAATGGCGATTACTATAGGGCTAGGCACCAGTATGCCTGAATGACTCCAACAGTCGAATCTGGCCATGTATCTTAATTTTCAGTTGAGCTATGTACTTTCAATTCGAGTTCAATCGTAATAAAATTTTATTCCCGCCCTTTCTTTCCCGCCTTTTTTCTCCCACGCGCGACGTCGTGGCGGGAAAGTTTCCCGCGCGACGTCGGGGCGGGAAACTTTCCCGCGCGGACAGCCTCGTGGCGGGAGTAAAGAAAAAAGATATAGAAAAGATATAGAAAAGAAATAGAAAAAGAAATAGAAAAGAAACAGAAAAGAAATAGAGAAGAAATAGAAAAAAGATATAGAAAAGAAATAGAAACAAAAACAAACAGAAAAGATAAATAAAAGAAATAGAAACAAAAACAAACAGAAAAGATAAAGAAATAGAAATAGAAAAGAAAAGAAACATAGAAGAAAAGAAAAAAGAAAAGAAAAAGAAACAGAAAAGAAAAAAGAAACAGAAAAGAAAAAAGAAATAGAAAAGAAACAGCAAAAGAAAAGAAAACATCAAAAGAAAAAAAAAAAAAAACCTTTGGTACCGGTTGGTACCACCAACCGGTACGAAAGGTCTTTCGTACCGGTTGGTGGTAAAGGGGGATCGCCTCCATTTGACTTAGCCGCACGGGCAAAATCCCCAAATCCTCCATTTGACGCGCAGAGACCGCCGCGCCCACGCTGTCGCTCGCGCCCACGCTGTCGCTCGCGCCCATGCCGTCGCCATCTTCGCCGCAGAGCCGACGCGCCGTCGCCATCGCCCACGCCGTCGCCTTCGCCGTCGCCGCCGCTCTCCTCCTCCGCGCGCCGGCAACCCGGCCAAGGTGAGCGCGCCCGCCCCTCTCCCCCTCCTCCTCCGGCGCTGTCGCGGCCTAGCAACTAGCTGCGCCGCCGCCGCGCTCCACGCCGCGAGCGCGCCGCCGCGAGACCAGGCTGGCCAGGAGGGCTCTGCAGCGCCACAGACGGAGACGCCTACGCCGGCGCCGAGGCCAGTGCCGCCGCTTCATCGCCACCGCGCGCGTAGAGTGTTCGACAAAATGTCTAAGCCACTGCGCGCCTGCCTTTCTTCTACTGCGCCACGTCGTGTTGCTGTCGTGCCGCGCGTGTTGCTGCCATGTTGTGTTGCTGCTGTCATGCCGCGGTGGGCGGCAGGGCTCGAGTGCGCGTGGTGCCCGTATAGGTGGTGACGATCGTGGCGGGGTTGGGCGGGCTGGTCGAGCACTGATACGTCCAAAACGTATCCACTTCCCCGAACACTTTTGCTATTGTTTTGCCTCTAATTTGTGTATTTTGGATACAACTAACACGGACTAACGCTGTTTTCAGTAGAATTGCTCTGGTGTCTCGTTTTTGTGCAGAAATTCAACTTTCAGGAAAATCCCCGGAATTTATGTCAAAAGGCTTATTTTTCCAGAAGATTCACGGAGCCAGAAGGGCAGGCCTGGGGGAGGCCCAGGGCCCTCACACACTAGGCCGGCGCGGCCTAGGAGGGGGCGCGCCGCCCTAGTGTGAGGCCGCCTCGACCGGCCTCTGACGCCCCCTCTGGACTATTTAAGGGTTTTGATCTAAAAACGCGAGAGGGGAAGGCGAAATGCCAGAAGACATCCAGAACACCGCCGCCATCGTGAAACTCTGTCTCGGGACCAGAAACTCCGTTCTGGCACTCCGCCGGGACGGGGAATTGGAGGAGATCATCGCCATCATCACCACCGACGCCTCTCCATCGACCAGCCATGTTTCCCCCATCCATGTGTGAGTAATTCCCCCGCGGTAGGCTGAAGAGGATGGTAGGGATTGGATGAGATTGGTCATGTAATAGCATAAGATTGTTAGGGCATAGTGCCTAGTGTCCGTAATTGGTACTTTGATGATATTGTTGCAACTTGTTATGCTTAATGCTTGTCACTAGGGCCCGAGTGCCATGATCTCAGATCTGAACATGTTATTATTTCATGATGATATTCATTGTTTTATGATCTTACCTGCAAGTTGTATACACATGTCGCTGTCCGGAACCTGAGGCCCCAAAGTGACAGAAATTGGGACAACCGGAGGGGAAGGCGGTGATGTGAGGATCACATGTGTTCACGGAGTGTTAATGCTTTGCTCCGGTGCTCTATTAAAAGGAGTACCTTAATTTCCAGTAGATTCCCTAGAGGCCCGGCTGCCACCGGCTGGTAGGACAATAGATGTTGTGCAAGTTTCTCATTGCGAGCATGTACGACTAAATATGGAACACATGCCTATGGATTGTTTAGTACTTGGATACTGTTTTATCACTATCTGCAAATGCCCTACTTTGATTGTTACACGAGTTTCTCTCATCCATGCAATGCCCGTTCATCCATCCCTATGCCTACAATATTTTAATCCTGCTGTTTACTATAATCACTACTGCTGTCTTTGTTACACTGCTGCTGATATTTCACTACTGCTACTGCTATAAAACTGTTACTACTGATAAACTCTTGCGAGCAAGTCTGTTTCCAGGTGCAGCTGAATTGACAACTCCGCTGTTAAGGCTTACAAATATTCTTTGGCTCCCCTTGTGTCGAATCAATAAATTGGGTTTTACTTCCCGCGAAGACTGTTGCGATCCCCTATACTTGTGGGTCATCAAGACTATTTTCTGGCGCCGTTGCCGGGGAGCATAGCTTTATTTGCAAGTTCACTTGGATTGATATTGTTCGCTGCAAATTCTCCATCATGGGTAAACCTCGCGATCCTAAAGTTGCCATATTACCATCCACTACAAGAAAAGGTACAACTCTGAGTACCTCTGTTGCTCTTGATTCACCATCTGTGATAAGTCAACTTGTTTCACCACCACAAGCTTCGCTTGCTGGTACTTCTGCTGAATCTGAAAATTCTTATAATTTTGATGATGCTTCTGTTGTGCTTGATGATAGTGGTTCATTAGGATCTTTTCTAGATGCTACAATTTCTAGGTCTAGACAAATTGAAAATACTGAAACTCCTAATGAAAATATTATTACACCTGTTAATTCACCTGAGTCTGAATACTCTAGTGGTGATCCTGATGAAGATTATGTGGAACTTGATGATGATTTTATTGTTAAATGCAATGCTACTACTGGTACAAGTAATATTAAAAAGCTTCTTGCACAACATACTGTTAGATATAAACTGTCTCCTGATCCTAAATTTGCCACATCTCCTATAAACATTAAGGATAAGGATTATGATTTTTCTCTTGATTTATCTCATATATCTATTGTTGAGAAAAAACCTTTTTGTGGTACTGAAAAAGAAAGTGCTGTAGAACACATGAATGAACTTTCTACTTTGAGTAGCTTGTTTTCTGATGATATCAAGAAGCGTACTTATTTTGTTGCTAAATTTTTTCCTTTCTCATTAAAGGATGATGCTAAAACTTGGTATAATAGTTTGCCTCCTGATTCTATTGATAGTCCAAGTGGTTTGCTTGATGTTTTCTTTCGGAAATACTTTCCTGCTAGTGCTCAACATATTGCTTTGCAGAAAATTTATAGTTTTGACCAGGAAGATGGAGAGAAATTGCCTGAAGCTTGGGCAAGATTTTGCTCTCTTATCAGAGCTCGACCTGGACATGATATGGAAAAACATGATTTACTTGATATATTTTATAGTGGACTAACCATTGAGTCTAGGGCATATTTGGATAGTTGTGCTGGTTGTGTTTTCAGGAAAAGAACTCCAGACGAAGCTGAAGAATTATTGGCTAAAATAGGCCGGAATCATGATGATTGGACTACACCTGAACCAGCCCCGATGCCAATATTGAAGAAGAGGGGTTTGATTAAATTAAATGATGAAGATATGAGGGAAGCCAAGAAATCTCTTAAGGAGAAAGGTATTAAATCTGAACATGTAAAGAATTTACCTCCCATAGAGGATTTATGCAAGATAATTCCCCCTTCATCCATGATTGAGGTAAACTCCCTTCAACGCTTTACTAGGGAAGATATTCCGTATTCAAAACCTCCTGCTCAATGCTTAGATGCGTTTGATAATTATATTGTTAAGCAAAATAATTTTAATATGAGAGTAGAGAATCATTTAATGGAAAATTCTCGAGCTATTAATGAATTGCATGGTATTGTGGAGAGAACCTCCAATGATGTTAAGATGCTTGTTAAACATTTTCATATGATTCAAACTCAAATTGATCAACTCACTGAAGTGCAAAGTGACTTATTAAAAAATAGTTCTAAAGAAAAACATGCTTATGAAGTAACAACTAGAGGCGGTGTTTCTACTCAGGATCCTCTATATCCCGAGGGGCATCCCAAAAGAGTTGAACAAGATTCTCAACGAACTGAAACTAGTACTCCTTCTAAGAAAAAGAAGAAGAAACATAAAAATGTTGTAGAATCCTATGAACCTGTTAATGATCCTAATAGTATTTCTATTTCTGATGCTGAAACTGAAAGTGGTAATGAACATGATAAAGATAATGATAAGAATGATGCTTCTGATAAAGAAGAGGTTGAAGATGAACCTGAAAAGCATGTCAAAAATAAAAAGTTTACTAAAGAAGATTTTGTTGCTAAGAAACATGGTAATGAAAGAGAACCTTGGGTTCAAAAGCAAATGCCTTTTCCTGCTAAGAAACTAAAATCAAAGGAAGAAGAACACTATAATAAATATTGTGATTGGATGAAACCTTTATTCTTGCAAATCCCTTTGACTGATGCTATTAAATTGCCTCCTTATTCAAAGTATATGAAAGATATTGTCTCTAACAAAAGGAAAATTCCTAATGAGGAGATTTCCACTATGCTTGCTAATTACTCTTTCAATGGCAAAGTTCCAAAGAAGCTGGGCGACCCAGGTATACCGACTATTCCTTGTTCTATTAAGAATAATTATGTTAGAACTGCTCTATGTGATTTGGGAGAAGGTGTTAGTGTTATGCCTTTTTCTCTTTATAAGAGACTTTATTTAGATAAGTTGATACCGACTGATATATCTTTGCAAATGGCTGGTAAATCCACTGCTATTCCTGTTGGTATATGTGAGGATGTTCCTGTTCAAGTTACTAATAACTGCTTGATATTAACTGATTTTGTTGTGTTGGAAATGCCTGAAGATGATAATATGTCTATTATTCTTGGGAGACCTTTTCTTAACACCGCATGGGCTGTTATTGATTGCAATAAAGGAAAGGTTACTTTCAATGTTGATGACAAGGAGCATACCGTTTATTTGCCCAAGAGGATTGATAAAGTATGTGGAGTTAATACAATTTGTAATGTGAGAACTATCAAAGTGGGAGCTATTGATTGTCCTATATATGAGCATAAAGAGGGATATCAAAATATTATGATTGGATCCATATCAATTCAATACAAGGTAACATGATTGAATTGAGGTTTATTTCATCTCATGCTATGTAAAATTTATTTGGTGGCAAGACTTGATCAACCTTGTTAACAAATACATTTTATATGCATAGAAGAGCTAAACAACATTTCTTTCTTTCCCCCACTTGTTCTACTTGCTGTAGCACTTTTTGTTTTGTAAAGTTCTTTAGTTGTTTAGAGATTTCAAAATCTTTTTCTTCCCAGTAATAATAAAATTAATACCCAGAAATGTGCATTTTTCAAAGTTTTCAAAAATTCAAAAAAATTATAACGTTGGTCTTATTTTTCGAAGAGGCACCTGGGAGCACCTGGGGATGACTAGTGGGGCACCCCAGGGTGGCACCCCACCAGCCGGCGCGGCCAGCAAGGGGGGCGCGCCACCCTGGTGTGTGGGCTCCTCCTTGCCCCACCACTTCATCTCTTCCTCCCATCTCATTCTCTCTCCCGAAAAAACTCGCACCAGCTTTCTCTCACTCGCGTTTCTGCTCAAGAGCTCAAGATTTCTCGATCTCTTTGCTCAGCCCAGATTTCTGTCTGAAATTTGGCACATTTGCTCTCCGGTATGTGACTCCTCCGATTATCTCTACTACTTAAAAAGAAGGAACGTGTTCCCCCTTCTCCCCTACTTTCGTCGTCCTTTTGTTTTGTCGTCCGTCCAACCTCCCCACGTCGCTTCGTCTTCCCGCAAATCACGCCTCGCGGAAGAAACGCTTCGTCAAAATGTACCCAGTCAACCCCCAACCACATCCATACAGCTCCTCTCCAATCGGCACGCCGCCTGCATCTCCGGCTCCCTTGTCCCTCCTCGCGCCATCCACCTCATCTCGCACTGCACCCGCCATGGCAACGGGCTGAATGCATCCTGCAGTGGATGGACGATCAGCATCTCCTGCTCCACCCCGAGTCGAACTGAGGATCCGCGCCGGCCGGCCTAAATGCATTTTCGTTTAGAACCAAATATCCGCGCCAGATTGGGCCGTGTTCCCTGGATGCCGCTGATACGTCTCCGACGTATCGATAATTTCTTATGTTCCATGCCACATTATTGATGATATCTACATGTTTTATGCATACTTTATGTCATATTTATGCATTTTCCGGCACTAACCAATTAACGAGATGCCGAAGAGCCGATTCTTTGTTTTCTGCTGTTTTTGGTTTCAGAAATCCTAGTAAGGAAATATTCTCGGAATTGGACGAAATCAACGCCCAGGGGCCTATTTTCACACGAAGCTTCCAGAAGACCGGAGGACTAACAAAGTGGGGCCACGAGGTGGCCAAACACTAGGGCGGCGCGGCCTGGCCCTTGGCCGCGCCGACCTACTGTGTGGGGCCCTCGTGTGGCCCCCTGACCTGCCCTTCCGCCTACAAATAGCCTTCGTCGTGAAACCCCCAGTACCGAGAGCCACGATACGGAAAACCTTCCAGAGACGCCGCCGCCGCCAATCCCATCTCGGGGGATTCAGGAGATCGCCTCCAGCACCCTGCCGGAGAGGGGAATCATCTCCTGGAGGACTCTTCACCGCCATGGTCACCTCCGGAGTGATGAGTGAGTAGTTCACCCCTGGACTATGGGTCCATAGCAGTAGCTAGATGGTTGTCTTCTCCTTATGTGCTTCATTGTCGGATCTTGTGAGCTGCCTAACATGATCAAGATCATCTATCTGTAATGCTATATGTTGTGTTTGTTGGGATCCGATGGATAGAGAATACTATGTTATGTTGATTATCAATCTATTATCTATGTGTTGTTTATGATCTTGCATGCTCTCCGTTATTAGTAGAGGCTCTGGCCAAGTTTTTACTCTTAACTCCGAGAGGGAGTATTTATGCTCGATAGTGGGTTCATGCCTCCATTAAATCTGGGACAGTGACAGAAAGTTCTAAGGTTGTGGATGTGCTGTTGCCACTAGGGATAAAACATTGATGCTATGTCCGAGGATGTAGTTATTGATTACATTACGCACCATACTTAATGCAATTGTCTGTTGTTTGCAACTTAATACTGGAAGGGGTTCGGATGATAACCTGAAGGTGGACTTTTTAGGCATAGATGCATGCTGGATAGCGGTCTATGTACTTTGTCGTAATGCCCAATTAAATCTCACAATACTCATCATATCATGTATGTGCATTGTCATGCCCTCTCTATTTGTCAATTGCCCAACTGTAATTTGTTCACCCAACATGCTATTTATCTTATGGGAGAGACACCTCTAGTGAACTGTGGACCCCGGTCCATTCTTTTAATCGAATACAATCTACTGCAATACTTGTTCTACTGTTTTCTGCAAACAATCATCATCCACACTATACATCTAATCCTTTGTTACAGCAACCCGGTGAGATTGACAACCTCACTGTTTCGTTGGGGCAAAGTACTTTGGTTTTGTTGTGCAGGTTCCACGTTGGCGCCGGAATCCCTGGTGTTGCGCCGCACTACATCTCGCTGCCATCAACCTTCGACGTGCTTCTTGGCTCCTACTGGTTCGATAAACCTTGGTTTCTTACTGAGGGAAAACTTACTGCTGTACGCATCACACCTTCCTCTTGGGGTTCCCAACGGTCGCGTGCTGTACGCGTATCAAGACTGTTTTCTGGCGCCGTTGCCGGGGAGATCAAGACACGCTGCAAGGGGAGTCTCCACATCGCAATCTCTTTACTTTGTTTTTGTCTTGCTTTATTTTATTTACTACTTTGTTTGCTGCACTAAATCAAAACACAAAAAAAATTAGTTGCTAGTTTTACTTTATTTGCTATCTTGTTTGCCATATTAAAAACACAAAAAAATTAGTTACTTGCATTTACTTTATCTAGTTTGCTTTATTTACTGTTGCTAAAATGGGTACTCCTGAAAATACTAAGTTGTGTGACTTCACAAC
This sequence comes from Lolium perenne, assembly GCF_019359855.2. Taxonomy (NCBI): domain Eukaryota; kingdom Viridiplantae; phylum Streptophyta; class Magnoliopsida; order Poales; family Poaceae; genus Lolium; species Lolium perenne. The sequence continues at coordinate 119,798,741 of NC_067250.2, read as the reverse complement.
CACAAATAATAATGATTTCTTATGCACACCTATTGCTCCACCTGCTACTACAGCAGAATTCTTTGAAATTAAACCTGCTTTACTAAATCCTGTTATGCGAGAGCAATTTTCTGGTGTTAGTTCTGATGATGCTGCTGCCCATCTCAATAATTTTGTTGAACTTTGTGAAATGCAAAAGTATAAAGATGTAGATGGTGACATTATAAAATTAAAATTGTTTCCTTTCTCATTAAGAGGAAGAGCTAAAGATTGGTTGCTATCTCTGCCTAAGAATAGTATTGATTCATGGACTAAATGCAAGGATGCTTTTATTGGTAGATATTATCCCCCTGCTAAAATTATATCTTTGAGGAGTAGCATAATGAATTTTAAACAATTGGATAATGAGCATGTTGCACAAGCATGGGAAAGAATGAAATCTTTGGTTAAAAATTGCCCAACCCATGGACTGACTACTTGGATGATCATCCAAACCTTTTATGCAGGACTGAATTTTTCTTCGCGGAACCTATTGGATTCAGCTGCTGGAGGTACCTTTATGTCCATCACTCTTGGTTAAGCAACAAAGCTTCTTGATAATATGATGATTAATTATTCTGAATGGCACACGGAAAGAGCTCCACAAGGTAAGAAGGTAAATTCTGTCGAAGAAACCTCTTCCTTGAGTGATAAGATTGATGCTATTATGTCTATGCTTGTGAATGATAGGACAAATATTGATCCTAATAATGTTCCGTTAGCTTCATTGGTTGCTCAAGAAGAACATGTTGATGTAAACTACATTAAAAATAATAATTTCAACAACAATGCTTACCGGAACAATTCTAGTAACAACTATAGGCCATATCCTTATAATAATGGCAACGGTTATGGAATTCTTATGGGAATTCTTACAACAACAATAGGAACACACCCCCTGGACTTGAAGCTATGCTTAAACAATTTATTAGTACACAAACTGCTTTTAACAAATCTGTTGAAGAAAAGCTTGGGAAAATTGATATACTTGCTTCTAAAGTCGATAGTCTTGCTGCTGATGTTGATCTTTTGAAATCGAAAGTTATGCCTCATGAAAATAATAATAATAAGATTGTTACTACAGCAAATGCCATCCAAGTTAGAATTAATGAGAATATAAGATTGATGGCCGAATTGCGTGCTAGGTGGGAAAGTGAAAAAAATAAAAAAGAAGATAATATAGCTAAAGTTTGGACTATTACCACCACTAGTAATGCTAATGCTACACATTTTGCTGCACCTCCTACTAATAATGGTAAAAGAATTGGTGTAGGCAATGTTTCCACTTCTAATGCAAAGCGTGAAAAACTGCCTGAAACTGCTAAAACTGCTGAAACTGCCTGTGATAAAACTGCTGAAATTTTTTCCAACATTGGGAACAATGATCCCATTGCTTTAGATCATAATGGTTTAGATTTTGATGATTGCCACATCTCTGAAGTTATAAAGTTCTTACAAAAACTTGCAAAAAGTCCTAATGCTAGTGCTATAAATTTGGCTTTCACGAAATATATTACAAATGCTCTCATAAAAGCTAGAGAAGAGAAACTAAAACTTGAAACTTCTATTCCTAGGAAGTTAGAAGATGGTTGGGAGCCCATCATTAAGATGAGGGTCAATGATTTTAATTGTAATGCTTTATGTGATCTTGGTGCAAGTATTTCTGTTATGCCTAAGAAAATTTATGATATGCTTGACTTGCCACCATTGAAAAATTGTTATTTGGATGTTGATCTTGCTGATAATGCTACGAAAAAACCTTTGGGGAGAGTTGATAATGTTCGCATTACCGTTAACAATAACCTTGTCCCCGTTGATTTTGTTGTCTTGGATATTGAATGCAATGCATCTTGTCCCATCATATTGGGAAGACCTTTTCTTCGAACTGTTGGTGCTACCATTGATATGAAGGAAGGTAATATTAAATATCAATTTCCTCTCAAGAAAGGTATGGAACACTTCCCTAGAAAGAGAATGAAGTTACCTTTTGATTCTATTATTAGAACAAATTATGATGTTGACACTTTGTCTCTTGATAATACTTGATATACACTTTCTGCGCCTAGCTGAAAGGCGTTAAAGAAAAGCGCTTATGGGAGACAACCCATGTTTTTACTACAGTACTTTTATTTTATATTTGAGTCTTGGAAGTTGTTACTACTGTATCAACCTCTCCTTATCTTAGTTTTGTGCATTGTTGTGCCAAGTAAAGTCGTTGATAGTAAGGTTCATACTAGATTTGGATTACTGTGCAGAAACAGATTTCTTTGCTGTCACGAATCTGGGCCTAATTCTCTGTAGGTAACTCAGAAAATTATGCCAATTTACGTGAGTGATCCTCAGATATGTACGCAACGTTCATTAAATTTTAGCATTTTCATTTGAGCAAGTCTGGTGCCTCAATAAAATTCGTCTATACGAACTGTTCTGTTTTGACAGATTCTATCTTTTATTTCGCATTGCCTGTTTTGCCATGCTTGATGGATTTTTCGATTCCATTGACTTTCAGTAGCTTTGTGCAATGTCCAGAAGTGTTAAGAATGATTGTGTCACCTCTGAACATGTAAATTTTGATTGTGCACTAACCCTCTAATGAGTTGTTTTGAGTTTGGTGTGGAGGAAGTTTTCAAGGATCAAGAGAGGGAGATGATACAATATGATCAAGGAGAGTGAAAGCTCTAAGCTTGGGGATGCCCCGGTGGTTCACCCCTGCATATATCAAGAAGACTCAAGCGTCTAAGCTTGGGGATGCCCAAGGCATCCCCTTCTTCATCGACAACATTATCAGGTTCCTCTAGTGAAACTATATTTTTATTCCATCACATCTTATGTACTTTGCTTGGAGCGTCTGTTTGTTTTTGTTTTTGTGTTGTTTAATAAAATGGATCCTAGCATTCAATGTGTGGGAGAGAGACACGCTCCGCTGTTGCATATGGACAAATATGTCCTTAGGCTTTACTCATAGTATTCATGGCGAAAGTTTCTTCTTCGTTAAATTGTTATATGGTTGGAATTGGAAAATGATACATGTAGTAATTGCTAAAATGTCTTGGATAATGTGATACTTGGCAATTGTTGTGCTCATGTTTAAGCTCTTGCATCATATACTTTGCACCTATTAATGAAGAAATACATAGAGCATGCTAAAATTTGGTTTGCATAATTGGTCTCTCTAAGGTCTAGATAATTTCTAGTATTGAGTTTGAACAACAAGGAAGACGGTGTAGAGTCTTATAATGTTTACAATATGTCTTTTATGTGAGTTTTGCTGCACCGCTTCATCCTTGTGTTTGTTTCAAATAAACCTTGCTAGCCTAAACCTTGTATCGAGAGGGAATACTTCTCATGCATCCAAAATCCTTGAGCCAACCACTATGCCATTTGTGTCCACCATACCTACCTACTACATGGTATTTCTCCGCCATTCCAAAGTAAATTGCTTGAGTGCTACCTTTAAAATTTCCATTCTTCACCTTTACAATATATAGCTCATGGGACAAATAGCTTAAAAACTATTGTGGTATTGAATATGTACTTATGCACTTTATCTCTTATTAAGTTGCTTGTTGTGCGATAACCATGTTCCTGGGGACACCATCAACTACTCTTTGTTGAATATCATGTGAGTTTCTATGCATGTTCGTCTTGTCTGAAGTAAGGGAGATTTACCACTAAAATGGTTAGAGCATGCATAATGTTAGAGAAGAACATTGGGCCGCTAACTAAAGCCATGAATCATGGTGGAAGTTTCAGTTTTGGACATATATCCTCAACCTCATATGAGAAAATTAATTGTTGCTACATGCTTATGCATAAAAGAGGAGTCCATTATCTGTTGTCTATGTTGTCCCGGTATGGATGTCTAAGTTGAGAATAATCAAAAGCGAGAAATCCAATGCGAGCTTTCTCCTTAGACCTTTGTACAGGCGGCATAGAGGTACCCCTTTGTGACACTTGGTTAAAACATGTGCATTGCGATGATAATCCCGGTAATCCGAGCTAATTAGGACAAGGTGCGGGCACTATTAGTATACTATGCATGAGGCTTGCAACTTGTAAGATATAATTTACATAACACATATGCTTTATTACTACCGTTGACAAAATTGTTTCTTGTTTTCAAAATCAAAGCTCTAGCACAAATATAGCAATCGATGCTTTCCTCTTTGAAGGACCTTTCTTTTACTTTTATGTTGAGTCAGTTCACCTATCTCTCTCCACCTCGAGAAGCAAACACTTGTGTGAACTGTGCATTGATTCCTACATACTTGCATATTGCACTTGTTATATTACTTTGCATTGACAACTATCCATGAGATATACATGTTACAAGTTGAAAGCAACCGCTGAAACTTCATCTTCCTTTGTGTTGCTTCAATACCTTTACTTTGAATTATTGCTTTATGAGTTAACTCTTATGCAAGACTTATTGATGCTTGTCTTGAAGTACTATTCATGAAAAGTCTTTTCTATATGATTCAATTGTTTACTCATGTCATTTACATTGTTTTGATCGCTGCATTCATTACATATGCTTACAATAGTATGATCAAGGTTATGATGGCATGTCACTCCAGAAATTATCTTTGTTATCGTTTACCTGCTCGGGACGAGCAGGAACTAAGCTTGGGGATGCTGATACGTCTCCGACGTATCGATAATTTCTTATGTTCCATGCCACATTATTGATGATATCTACATGTTTTATGCATACTTTATGTCATATTTATGCATTTTCCGGCACTAACCTATTAACGAGATGTCGAAGAGCCGATTCTTTGTTTCTGCTGTTTTTGGTTTCAGAAATCCTAGTAAGGAAATATTCTCGGAATTGGACGAAATCAACGCCCAGGGGCCTATTTTCACACGAAGCTTCCAGAAGACCGGAGGACTAACGAAGTGGGGCCACAAGGTGGCCAAACACTAGGGCAGCGCGGCCTGGCCCTTGGCCGCGCCGACCTACTGTGTGGGGCCGTCGTGTGGCCCCTGACCTGCCATTTCGCCTACAAATAGCCTTCGTCGCGAAACCCCCAGTACCGATAGCCACGATACGGAAAACCTTCCAGAGATGCCGCCGCCGCCAATCCCATCTCAGGGGATTCAGGAGATCGCCTCCGGCACCCTGCCGGAGAGGGGAATCATCTCCCGGAGGACTCTTCACCGCCATGGTCGCCTCCGGAGTGATGAGTGAGTAGTTCACCCCTGGACTATGGGTCCATAGCAGTAGCTAGATGGTTGCTTCTCCTTATGTGCTTCATTGTCGGATCTTGTGAGCTGCCTAACATGATCAAGATCATCTATCTGTAATGCTATATGTTGTGTTTATTGGGATCCGATGGATAGAGAATACTATGTTATGTTGATTATCAATCTATTATCTATGTGTTGTTTATGATCTTGCATGCTCTCCGTTATTAGTAGAGGCTCTGGCCAAGTTTTTACTCTTAACTCCAAGAGGGAGTATTTATGCTCGATAGTGGGTTCATACCTCCATTAAATGCAGGACGATGTGAGAAAGTTCTAAGGTTGTGGATGTGCTGTTGCCACTAGGGATAAAACATTGATGCTATGTCCGAGGATGTAGTTATTGATTACATTACACACCATACTTAATGCAATTGTCTGTTGTTTGCAACTTAATACTGGAAGGGGTTTGGATGATAACCTGAAGGTGGACTTTTTAGGCATAGATGCATGCTGGATAGCGGCCTATGTACTTTGTCATAATGCCCAATTAAATCTCACAATACTCATCATATCATGTATGTGCATTGTCATGCCCTCTGTATTTGTCAATTGCCCAACTGTAATTTGTTCACCCAACATGCTATTTATCTTATGGGAGAGACACCTCTAGTGAACTGTGGACCCCGGTCCATTCTTTTAATCGAATACAATCTACTGCAATACTTGTTCTACTGTTTTCTGCAAACAATCATCATCCACACTATACATCTAATCCTTTGTTACAGCAAGCCGGTGAGATTGACAACCTCACTGTTTCGTTGGGGCAAAGTACTTTGGTTGTGTTGTGCAGGTTCCACATTGGCACCGGAATCCCTGGTGTTGCGCCGCACTACATCTCGGCGTCATCAACCTTCGACGTGCTTCTTGGCTCCTACTGGTTCGATAAACCTTGGTTTCTTACTGAGGGAAAACTTACTGCTGTACGCATCACACCTTCCTCTTTGGGTTCCCAACGGTCACCTGTTGTACGCGTATCAGCCGCCGCGCTGAGTTCACTGACCGGCTGGCTCAGATCCACGCCTCCTTATCGTCGAGAAGACACCCTCCGTGTAGCACCAGAAATCACATCGCTGCCGCCGCCTGCATTTCACGCTCGACCCCACTTCCCCCCGTCCCGTTTGAGCTCGACTTGATTTCTAGCCGCCGCCGTTGTTTCCCGCCTCCGGCCGGAGCCGTGCTCTCCTCCCGTCGGCGGGGAGAAGCCGCTCCCCAGCGGGATCTCCACCTCTCCGATCTGGGGAACGACCACGACTTTTCTTGCCCTGCCCTGTGTCTTGTCCGGAATTCATCAGTCAGGCCATCCCCAAACCTCCCCGTAAGTACATGATTATATATGCTCCTAATTTATTCGTTTTGGTGATCCTTCAGATGCGAGTAAGTAGATCCTTCGGGATTAGCAGCAACCGCCCATCTATCTATTCATTTTCTCTTCAGATCCGGCTATTTTATTGTGTTTGAAAGATATGTGTGCTTGCTGCAAGTAGATCCTGCTGCTGAAGAACTCAAATTTGTGTGCTTTTGTTGTTAGTGGATCCTGATGGAGAAGAACTTATATTTACACAACTTTTCCCTACAACAAAATGGTGCTTAACATGTAATTGATTTCTCAAATGAGAACGTCTCTCTTGACTGTGTAGATTCTAAAGGGTCGGATGACATAGCTGTTATCAATAATTATGAGACCGATGCATAACTTATTGAGGAAGGGCGGAGAGCACGAATGTTCAGAATCTGCTGCAGAGTTGTATCCTGATGTAAAGAAGTATGTGGATATTTCAATAATTGGAGCTGGAGAGAGCATATGCTTACGACGTATAATAGCCTTATCAATTTTTAATCTATCAGCTCTTTGATATTTCACATATTAGAAACTTCTTGGTAGAGTAGACACTAATTATACCTTAGATATGGTGTTAATTGTATACATTATTTCATGCAGGTTTGACAAAAGAATCACCAATTTTGCTGAGGACAAGTTTAAGAGCGAAGGAATAGATCTGAGCTCCGAAGGCACACATGACCGCCGCTGCAGTGTTGTAGTGCAGTGTCTATGGTCGTCGAAGCGCTAAAGCCCCTATATTCAAAGGCCACCAGATATACAACTGCACTCTGAAAATGCCATTTATGTCGCTCTAACCGATGGCAGCCTTTTATATGCTCACCCAGATTCAAGAATTGATGAAGTAGGCATCGTGTTGCCTTTGATGTCAGTTCGCAAGAAACATCTTTTCATATCCCATTACACCGTTTGCTTTCTTCGATATTACGGAAAGCAATGAAGAAATGTTTTGGAGAGGATGCCAAACAAGAGGAATGTTCAGCTATGCAGTCCAGTGAGTTCTTCTCTCAGGTACTTAGAGGTTGTGAGCCTTATGGGTTTGCTTCAGTTGTGATGGAGCATCCTTTATGAGTGAGAGTATTTTGTGCACAAGTGCGTGCTGGAATGTGGCGTAAGAATGGAGATGCAGCTATACTGAGTGCTGAGTAGTACCACTTGGTGCAATGTTAATTTGTTTCTGACCCCATATGCATTGCTATTCAATAACAGTCCTGAAGTTATATTGTTACCTCTTTCCAGGCTTGAACAGGGCTTGGAGTCAGATCTGTTTCTGCTTCAGTGATGTGATGTATTATCTTTGTGAGGACAATTATAAATATTTGGAACTCGCAGAACAGAATGAGTAAGCTCCAAGTTGTTTTATCATGCAACTTTTGTTTCTGTTAACATATTGCTTCTTAAGATTTTAGTGTTGCATGTGTATACTTTTGCGTTGATAATCCATTCAACCTCATTCTTGCTTGTATCACTACTCGCTAAATCAAGGTATTCAATTATCAAGTTAGCATGATTTGAATGTTTTTTACTTACTTGCCAGAGAAGCTTTGGTGCTGCATTATCATCGAGTTTAAAGTTCTCATACTTGGGGCTTTAGCTTCTTAATTGCAATAGCAATTTATCATGCTAAAGGTATTTTCGAAATTTCTTGTATTTTTGGCTAAGTTTACATGATTTAATTTTTAAATCATTTGCTTGGTCTGGGACAGTTGGCACACGTTGGTATTCTTGGACCAAATGTAGGAATACTATAGCAACAATATTGAAGCAGGAAAACTTTTCATCAGTTTCTAGAGCTTTCATAAACTTCTCCGCTTGAATACGATAGCAACGGAATTGGATCCTTTTCCTACTTTTCATCAAATGTAGGAATTGTATAGCAACAATATTCTTGGTACACGTTGGTCTGCATGCCGGATTGGTGGTCAGTGAGTAACTGCTATTACATGTGAACTGGTGCACAATATCTAGATGTGCTTGTTTATTTGCTCTGACTGCAATTGGTGCCTGTTCTATGATATAGATGATACCACTAATGACATGGAGTGCGGCCACCATGAACGAGGAATAAGAGAATCTGATTCAGAGGGTGAAGAGTACGACCATTTGGTATGTCCAACAATTACTTTGTATTTTCACGCCATTATTTTCCATTGATTACAAGAATTAGAAGTGTATACACTTGAATGCTACTGATACAATTTGGTATCTGTTACTTAACTTGCATGCTGCCTGTCGTATATGACATACTATCATGGAGCAGGCATCAATAAGTTATGTGACCATATGAATGACTTGCGTGGTGTAATTAATTGTTCATTCTTTTATTTCGAGACATATGAACAAAATGACAACAATCTCGTGCTTGGAAGCCTGATATAGTTTTCTTGTCTGGAGGATTGTCTAGATCCTATGAAGGTTTGCCCCCTCACAAGTCGTACAATGGCATCTCTCTTGGACCGTTCATTGTCGTGCTCCTTTTGTTTTCTGGACAGCTATCTGTTGCAATATTAGGTCTTGCTTCTCATAATGTACTTGCCATGCTATATAAAATGCTTTGATTTTGCCTTCCATTTCTAAACCACGCTGAGTTTGTTTTAGTTACAGACACAGGATAATTAGGAAATTATTTCTATTGCTCGTTTGTTAATTTTATAGACCAATCTTGAACTTTAGTGATAAGAGTTCCCATAAATGTGATTATGTTTATGTTGTTTCCAATCTACCCCTTTTAAACATATGAAACAAAAGCCTCAATCCTCTAAATGGTTGGTCCCCCTTCTCTATTTAGAACAATAGGATCCTAGACACTTGGCAGAAGATACAAGAAAAGGAAAAGACATTCAAGGAATACCATGAGAAAGGCTAGCTATCACTTCTGAAAAAAATACTGAAAGACTAATCGAGAGATCAAGATTTATCTATAGAATAAATAATTTTGTTCACCTGATGGAGTGATGGCCTGACGGGTCAGATTGAGATTTATCTATATTATTAGAGATATTCTAAATCATTAGTACATGTCAATTTTATTTGAACAAGCCTTCTTTGCTTATGCAAGTTTTTTTACAAAGCAGTTGAATGTTGGTGGTTCCTGTGGGCAATTGATTATCCCATTTCCGCAGTTACCTCCATAACAAAAAGTTCAGCAAAGAATATTTTTGGAATGACTCGATTGAGCAGATGGTACGCTGCTGATTTTTCTATAATGGATGACATGATAATGATGTATAGGTCGACCAACTTAAGCTATAATGGAGATTTACGAGATTCCAATATTTTCTAGCTCCAGTTTGGAAGCTTATACTTCAAATGGAGAAAATATACTATGTATTTCCATTTCTATCTCTCAAATGTATTTCCATTTCTATCTATCAAATGTTGCTTTGAATATTAGGCTCTTTCCTTGAGGTGAGACATTCAGCAAATGTAGACAATGTACTAGATATTTCTATACCTATGATCCAAATGTTACTTTGCACTATGTTGGACAATGTACTAAATAATTTTGTTCACCTGATGGAGTGATGGCACGCGGTGCATGATGACGAGTCCCTAGGCTGGGCGGTAGCATGCGGTGCATGTTGACGAGTCCTTGTGTTGGGTCGCGCGCGGGAGAATTCGAAGTAGGGGATGGGGGTGGCCCCAAAGAATTATAAAATGGGACAGAATGAGGGGTTGGCGAGCAAGATTGGGGCGGGGGTCCTATGTTGGTGGCGCGAAGACGAGGTGCAGATAGAAAGGGGTTGTTCGCTATGATAATTCATGTGTGGTTGGTAGGGCAAAAGGAGTAGATGACCGATGGCTATTCATTTGTCTCTTTGTATTAATCTACTCTTATAATAATATACTATACAACACTCTACATAAATTCAGACTATCTTTTTTTGCGGGTTACACTATCATTGTTATCATTGTGTATTTGAATATTCTAAGATACACTTGACAAGTTCGCATGAGGATAAATACTCTCATCCTCATAATAAATACTCTCCAACTCCTATGAGAATACATCACTGCAAATAAAATTAACATCCGCACACCGGTCTATCGACAGAGCTTTTTACCCTAGCCGTTATTGATGATTTGCTAAGCCCTTTTTATATGTTGAACACACAAGGCAGGTTGTGATCCAGGGTTATTTCCGGATATTTATGAATATCAAAGTGTTGTTTGATAGTTATGATTGCCAGAACAAGGCGTGGGACTTGCCGTAGAAGAGTAATAAGAAGACCTAGAACTTGGAACCACACAGATGCACAACAATATTTATATTGCTATTGTGTTCGGTATTATCACAGTATATTATGATATATGGGAATGGTGTTTTGGCACCCGGGAGCATATGCTCCCGGTTGTTAAACTTCATTTTAAATACACTTTCAAAATGTTGAAAAATTCAAACACAAAATTTAGTGGGTACATTTCGAAATTCTACACGTTCACAAAGTGGTTCCACAGAAAACCGACATTTTGAGTGTCATTTGTAAAAAAGACAAATTTTGATGTAGAAAAAGGTTGTGTACGAGACGTTTTGTTTCTCTTTTTCATACAACTCACAAAAAATGTCGGTTTTTCGTAAAACTTGATGTGCGCACGTAAAATGTCGATACGTAAGCGAGAAATTTTTTGTACAAATTTCTTCGACATTTCAAAATTGTTTTTCGGGTGGCAGGAGCATATGCTCCCATGTGCCGAATTGAATTTCAACCTATCTGTATCCTTGATTTGTTTTTAAATTTTTATAGTAAGCTATGAATTATATATGTGCATTGATAAATAAAATTTGATAACCCGTGGCAACGCACGGGCATTTGTACTAGTCCAAGTAGAATTTTGTTTGGTTGAGTATATCTTGAATATTTTGCTGCTGTAGGTAACATGTTTAGTGAGCTTGCATGCTTGTTCTAAGTTGTAAGAATTAGTTTTGATGCATGTTTAGTACTCTAGCAAGTTCCTATAGTAGTTTCCCTCAATTATATGTCACCAAATCAAATTTTGTAATGTTTGTTGAAAAATTTCATAAAAGGAAGATGGATAACTATAACTTTGGAGAAGTGTTTGAAAGAGAGACGACAAGCACGGGGAGGCCCTCTAGGACCGCCACTCGATTCAGGCGATCCTATAATGAGGATGTCCTCGCATCGAGCTTCGAAGCCGAAGAGGACAATGGAGTCCCTAACGCTTCATCTTTCCCATGTTATAACTTTTTGAGTAATGCAGGGTTGCTGGATGATTTCTTGGTCCTCGTCGGTAATGTGGGTTTAACCACCTATATGGAAGATGAGAGGGATCAATACTACATGCCGACTAAAATCTTTGTTGAGAGCTTTCAGTTCAACAACAAGCACTATCAACCATTAGTTGCATTCAGGATTTATGGTAATCCTATTACTATGAAGTTGAAGGATTTTTGTACTGCATTGGATATTGCCCCTGTAGGTACAGCAAAGAAGATTGAGAGTAATCCTAAGGCTTTGCTGGAGCTCTATCGAGATATCACCAATGATGATAGCCGCACCATTCAGCGCGGCAAGATAAGAAACATTCAACTCCCTGCCATTAGATATTTCACTTACTATCTTGCTACTAGCATTCTTGGTAGGGAGAACACTAGCAATATTTCTAGTTATCATCTTGCTTTCTTAGTTGCTGCACTTACTGGGGAGACACCTTATCACCTTGGTGCTCTTGTTGCTCGCCGCTTGTCTAACAAGGGGCCTATTTTTGGAGGAATTGTTGCATCACGCATTTTAGAATATCTAGATCTTCCTCTTGACCCTACTGATGTGAAATTAACTCCTATAAGGCTTGATATTGCTGCTATGAAGAGTCACCAATTTGTTACAACTGACTCTAGTTTAGATAATATTGTTTATAGAATATTGTTTACTGACGGGGATGAGAGGGAAATCCCTTTGCCGCAGCCAGATTTGTTCAGTATTCACAGGAAACCGTGGTCGCGCTCTAAGGAGGAGGTGGATGAGCAGCTGAAGATACATGGCTTCCACCAGCAGCATGACTCCGAGGACGCCGAGCCCTCCCACGACTACACCGTCACGTATCCTGGTGCGTCTTCCAGTACATACCCAGAACCGGATTCATCTTCGTCGTACTACGGAGGTGCTACTACATGGGCACCATGGGATTGATCTCCACTTAGGCCAAAAGCCTAAGCTTGGGGGGAGGTATACCGGCATCACTCATTCTTTTTATATTATAGTTGCTGGATACTTGCACATACTTGTTTAGCTTCTTAAAGTGGTTTTCTAATAAGAGGGAGATGATATTTGGGGAAGTGCTGCCTGAAAACAGATTCTGGAATGATACCAAAAAAATTCTCAAAAACATCCAGGACGTTATTTTGCGAAGCCAATTTTTGTGCTTGTTCCCCAGGTTGTTATCTAACTTTCATTAGTTGAACACTTTTCGAGCTGAGCAGCGGAACAGTTTCTTAAAAATCGATTACTGTACTGCTATCAAGTTTGACGAATTTCTGCTGCTTTGTGTTTATGTGACTCTTCTAGTTTTAATTTTCTTGTTTTTGCTTTGTTTCTTTCCTAAAACACAAAAAGACCAAAAATATTTCTATTTTTTCTCTTCACCATTTGTTTATTTTGGTTTCTTGCTTTTACTTTGCTTTATTTGCTATCGTTGGTTTGCTATAAGAATATCCAAAAAGATTTAGCTTTGTTTGCTTGTTTCCTTTTGTTCTTGTTTCCAATTCAAAAATACCAAAAATATTTGCTGTTCTTTATTGGTTTTTTAAAGTTCATTATGGAGTTCAATGGTCTTCGGTGGCTGGAGTGTGGTTTTCATTCCTTATTATTCAAGCTACACAAGTGAAAGGCAATAATGACGATCTACGACAATTTGACTGTGGTGAGAGGCTGGTATGAACTCTATTTGTTTTCATTTTTGTACATATACTCATCCATGTGAGCATGCTTAGTTGGTTCATGTGAGGTATATGTCATTTAAGAAAGTCTAGTAGTTCATGATCTCTCATGTTTAGCTCCAGTTTATTAATATGAGTAGCATGTCATAGATGTTTGCTTGCATTGTCTTATTCATAAATAGGTATGACATTGTGGTATCCTCCTCTGAATAATTCATTTGAATTGACTTGGCACATGCTCACGCATGCATATGACTGAACAAAAGTCAATTAAGCCTCGATGATTTACTTTGCCTCAGAGTTCTTGTATCACTTTTATGCCTCCGTTAATTTATTTTTCCGCAAGCATGATTATGACGGTTACTGCTCTCTTGATTGTCGCTCCCCAGTCTATTGCTAGCCTTCACTTGTACTGAGCGGGAACGCTGCTCGTGCATCCAAACCCCTGAAAACCAAGTTATTCCAAAGTGTCCACCATAAATACCTATGCATGGCATTTCAAACCATTCCAAGTAAATTCTCATGCGCTACCATTGAACCTTCAAAATGCTTCTCAATTTGTGTCAATGTTTCATAGCTCATGAGGAAGTATGTGGTGTTTATCTTTCAACCTTGTCATTTACTTTTGACAGACTTTCATAATGGACTAGTGGCACATCCGCTTATCCAATAATTTTGCAAAAAGAGCTGGCAACGGGGTTCCCAGCCCCAATTAATTAACTTTCATTAATAATTCTCTTCACATGTTTTGCCCTGATTCATCAGTAAGCAACTTAATTTTGCAAATAGACACTCCTCCATGGTATGAGATTGATTGGAAGGCACCCGAGGATTCGGTTAGCCATGGCTTGTGTAAGTAAAGGTTGGGGGGAGTGTCACCCATTAATAAAACAAAAGTACGTGTGTAAACAAAAGAGAAGGTGGATGATCTACCTTGTTGGTAGAAATAACGTCCTTCATGGGAGCCGCTCTTGAAAGTCTGGTTGATGAGGTAGTTGGAGTACCCATTACCATTCGTTGACAACAACAAACACCTCTCAAAATAATTTTACTCCTGGTTTAAAAATGAAAAGCTCTAGCGCATGTTAATCCCTGCTTCCCTCTGCGAAGGGTCAATCTTTTATTTTTACATTGAGTCACCATCCTTTCTTTGAGCACTTTCTTGAGAGCACAATTGTCATTCTTAGTATAATATGCTTGTCCCAAAGTGTGATTAACTGTGGTATAACTTTGATGCTTTTATCTTTGACAATCTCTACTTCTAGTCTTTCCATGAACTTCAAAGGTGTCCGAGCATTTATGTTTTGCTGTACAAATACGGGCAAGCGAGATACCACTTTATCATATCCTTTTATGAACATTGCAATCATGCTGATAGATATGATTCATGATGCTTATTATTAATTTATTGGTACCTTTTCCATGATTGACACAGCTATTAGATGATTTATTTGCATGTATCTTATTATGAATTGCCTAAGTACTTGTCCATATCATGAGAATATTTACATCATATGAATAAATGTGTTCGTGAAAGTTCTTTTATCGCACTCAGTTGTTAACTGAATTGCTTGAGGACAAGAAATAAGCTAAGCTTGGGGGGAGTTGATACGTCCAAAACGTATCCACTTTCCCGAACACTTTTGCTATTGTTTTGCCTCTAATTTCTGTATTTTGGATACAACTAACACGGACTAACGCTGTTTTCAGCAGAATTGCTCCGGTGTCTCGTTTTTGTGCAGAAATTCAACTTTCAGGAAAATCCCCGGAATTTATGTTAAAAGGCTTATTTTTCCAGAAGATTCACGGAGCCAGAAGGGCAGGCCTGGGGGAGGCCCAGGGCCCTCACACACTAGGCCGGCGCGGCCTAGGAGGGGGGCGCGCCGCCCTAGTGTGAGGCCGCCTCGGCCGGCCTTTGACGCCCCCCTCTGGACTATTTAAGGGTTTCGATCTAAAAACACGAGAGGGGAAGACGAAATCGCCAGAAGACATCCAGAACACCGCCGCCATCGCGAAACTCCGTCTCGGGACCAGAAACTCCGTTCTGGCACTCCGTCGGGACGGGGAATTGGAGGAGATCATCGCCATCATCACCACCGACGCCTCTCCATCGACCAGCCATGTTTCCCCCATCCATGTGTGAGTAATTCCCCCGCTGTAGGCTGAAGGGGATGGTAGGGATTGGATGAGATTGGTCATGTAATAACATAAGATTGTTAGGGCATAGTGCCTAGTGTCCGTAATTGGTACTTTGATGATATTGTTGCAACTTGTTATGCTTAATGCTTGTCACTAGAGCCCGAGTGCCATGATCTCAGATCTGAACATGTTATTGTTTCATGATGATATTCATTGTTTTATGATCTTACCTGCAAGTTGTATACACATGTCACTGTCTGGAACCCGAGGCCCCAAAGTGACAGAAATTGGGACAACCGGAGGGGGAGGCGGTGATGTGAGGATCACATGTGTTCACGGAGTGTTAATGCTTTGCTCCGGTGCTCTATTAAAAGGAGTACCTTAATTTCCAGTAGATTCCCTAGAGGCCCGGCTGCCACCGACTGGTAGGACAATAGATGTTGTGCAAGTTTCTCATTGCGAGCACGTACGACTAAATATGGAACACATGCCTATGGATTGTTTAGTACTTGGATACTGTTTTATCACTATCTGCAAATGCCCTACTTTGATTGTTACATGAGTTTCTCTCATCCATGCAACGCCCGTTCATCCATCCCTGTGCCTACAGTATTTTAATCCTGCTGTTTACTATAATCACTACTGTTGTCTTTGTTACACTGATGCTGATATTTCACTACTGCTACTGCTATAAAACTGTTACTACTGATAAACTCTTGCGAGCAAGTCTGTTTCCAGGTGCAGCTGAATTGACAACTCCGTTGTTAAGGCTTACAAATATTCTTTGGCTCCCCTTGTGTCGAATCAATAAATTGGGTTTTACTTCCCGCGAAGACTGTTGCGATCCCCTATACTTGTGGGTCATCAAGCACCTGGTGCGGTCGAGGCAGGCGACGATGGCGTGGAGAGGGTGGCGGTGCCGGTGAGTGTGTGGCGGTGCCTCCGAGTGTGTGGCGGTGCCGCCGAGTTTGTGGCAGTGCCGCCGAGTCCGTGGCGCTGGAGGAGGAGGGGGACGCCGAGTGTGTGGCGGATCCAAAGGCCGAGTGTTGCGGTGCCGCCGAGTCCGTGGCGGTGGCGGAGGAGCAGGGGGAACGCCGAGTGTGTGGAGAATCCAAAGGCCGAGTGTGTGGCGGTGCCGCCGAGTCCCTGACGGTGGCGGAGGAGGAGGGGGAACGCCGAGTGTGTGGTGGATTCAAAGGCCGAGTGTGTGGCGGTGCCGCCGAGTTTGTGGCGGTGCCGCCGAGTCCGTGGCGAAGGAGGAGGGGGAACACCAAGTGTGTGGCGGATCCAAAGGCCGAGTGTGTGGCGGTGGCGGAGGAGGAGGGGGAACGCCGAGTCCGTGGCCGTGGTGGTGCCGCCGCGAAATATAGTTAGTGTTAGGGTTAGGGTTTTTTGCTTTCTTCATTTCAATTATTATCCATGATGAATGAAATAATTGTTTTCTTAATTTCTTTTTAATTTTGTAGTGACATTGAGGTATGGCGGACGGCACCTTCGTCCGAAATGAGGAGGGGGAAGAAGAGGTGCAGAAATTGATCTATGAGAGTGCCTGTGGTACGGAACCCGATGGAGATGACAACGAGTTCGAAGACATTCTGAATGATTTCGGCGAGGGACTTGAGTCTGAACAAATTAGAAGAGACAACGAAGTGTCCATAACAAACTCCGGCGAGGTGTATATTTATGTATCAATTAGTCTATGTTCATCCCTAGATGCATTCATTTATTTGTATTGCACTTATTAACGAATAATTTTTTCTTTTAGCCTTCTGCATCATCGAGCAAGTCTGTTAAGACAAAACGAGGTCCGACGAGAGTGTTAAAGGGCGAGGGCAGGTTAGCCCTCACGACATTTAAGGCTAATGGTGAACCGGAGCATCCCAAAGAGTACTGCCGCAAATTTACAAATCAAGCCAGAGTTCTTGTTAGGGACTATGTACCGATCAGCATTCAAGAGTGGAATAAGCCGAAGAAAGCGGGGACTGAAGCTAGTTATGTCAACGACACGATGAATTTTTTTCTTTGGCACAGTCTACTGACACGATTCAGCCTACCAGAAGACATGACGGAAGGCCAGAAGAATAAAGTCAGGGAATGGACATGGAAGAAGATGGCCATACAATTCCAGACCTGGAAGAAAATTTTATGGGACAATATAAGAATGAAGATCCAGTATTCGATGATAATCTAGTGAAGATAAAAGATCACTGGCCCGCATTTAAGATGTATAAGCAATCATCTACTTTTATGTCCCGATCGGTCACAAATACGAAAGATGCTTCAAAGAAGAAACTTTGGCATCATTTAGGGTCAGGTGGCTACAAGACTGCCATTCCGAAGTGGACAACGTTTGAAAATAAACTGATGGATGCAGGAATCACTCCACAGACATGGGACTGGCCCAAACGGTCCAAGTTCTGGTTGTTCGCGCATGGGGCAGGGTTGGACCCAAATACAGGGCTGATCGTTGCGAAGGGAAAATGGAAGGAAAAAATTGAGGCAATCGTACCGAAGCTTGTAGATGCAATTGAAAAGGTTAGAAAGGGAGAGTACATTCCCGATAGAGAGAATGACGAGTTGACACTCGCTCTAGGGAATCCTGAACACGTTGGACGGGTACGAGCTCGCCCAGGTCTCACCATGAAGGAAGCGTGGCCAGACAGCGCTGACACTTATAGAATCCGTTCGCGAAAGAAGAAGAAGGACGCCGACACGTTAACGGAATTGTTAAATAGGGTGGAGGCGCTTGAAAAAAATCAGAGGGCACCTGATCAGCCGCTGTTTCTACAGGATCCACAAGCCGATGCTGCCCCATATCAGCGAAGAAGCAGTGTCGGTTCCTCGCATCTTGACGGATGTGGAGGAAGCTACCCCGTGGATTATGTCACGGAGAAGACAGATTGCGAGCTACATATGTTATTCAGGACCGCGTCCGTTAAGGTGGCGGTCGGCTATGTGTACCCAAGTGAAGATGGAGCAATGCACCATCATATGCCCATTCCACCTGGCTGTGTTCGTGTCGGGGTGGATGAAGTTGTTCCGGGTTTTGAAACAGTGGAGCTTGATATTCCTAGAGGTGAATATGAGAGGACATTGACCGATGTCAAGCACGGTTTCGCCCTATGGCCAAAGAAGTACATCGTCCTTTTGCAAAGGCCACCGACTTCTCCACATGAGCAGCAAATGCCATCGACTCCTCCTGGTAGCAGTCCTCGTGAGCAGCCAAGTCCACACCTACCTGAGAGGGACCCCAGCGTGAGTCCACCATCTCGAGATCCTTGATACGTCTTCGACGTATCGATAATTTCTTATGTTCCATGCCACATTATTGATGATACCTACATGTTTTATACACATTATAGTCATATTTATGCATTTTCTGGCACTAACCTATTAATGAGATGCCGAAGAGCCAGTTGCTGTTTTCTGCTGTTTTTGGTTTCAGAAATCCTAGTAAGGAAATATTCTCGGAATTGGACGAAATCAATGCCCAGGGTCCTATTTTTCCACGAAGCTTCCAGAAGACCGAGGGAGAAACGAAGTGGGGCCACGAGGTGGCCAGACACCAGGGCGGCGCGGCCTGGACCCTGGCCGCGCGGCCCTGTCGTCTGGGCCCCTCGTGTGGCCCCCTGACCTACCTCTTCGCCTACTTAAGCCTTCGTCGATAATAGCCCCAGTACCGAGAGCCACGATACGGAAAACCGTCCAGAGACGCCGCCGCCGCCAATCCCATCTCGGGGGATTCAGGAGATCGCCTCCGGCACCCTGCCGGAGAGGGGAATCATCTCCCGGAGGACTCTTCACCGTCATGGTCGCCTCCGGAGTGATGAGTGAGTAGTTCACCCCTGGACTATGGGTCCATAGCAGTAGCTAGATGGTCTTCTTCTCCTTATGTGCTTCATTGTCGGATCTTGTGAGCTGCCTAACATGATCAAGATCATCTATCTGTAATGCTATATGTTGTGTTTGTTGGGATCCGATGGATAGAGAATACTATGTTATGTTGATTATCAATCTATTACCTATGTGTTGTTTATGATCTTGCATGCTCTCCGTTATTAGTAGAGGCTCTGGCCAAGTTTTTGCTCTTAACTCCAAGAGGGAGTATTATGCTCGATAGTGGGTTCATGCCTCCATTAAATCTGGGACAGTGACAGAAAGTTCTAAGGTTGTGGATGTGCTGTTGCCACTAGGGATAAAACATTGATGCTATGTCCGAGGATGTAGTTATTGATTACATTACGCACCATACTTAATGCAATTGTCTGTTGTTTGCAACTTAATACTGGAAGGGGTTCAGATGATAACTTTCGAAGGTGGACTTTTTAGGCATAGATGCATGCTGGATAGCGGTCTATGTACTTTGTCGTAATGCCCAATTAAATCTCACAATACTCATCATATCATGTATGTGCATTGTCATGCCCTCTCTATTTGTCAATTGCCCAACTGTAATTTGTTCACCCAACATGCTATTTATCTTATGGAAGAGACACCTCTAGTGAACTGTGGACCCCGGTCCATTCTTTTAATCGAATACAATCTACTGCAATACTTGTTCTACTGTTTTCTGCAAACAATCATCATCCACACTATACATCTAATCCTTTGTTACAGCAAGCCGGTGAGATTGACAACCTCACTGTTTCGTTGGCGCAAAGTACTTTGGTTGTGTTGTGCAGGTTCCACGTTGGCGCCGGAATCCCTGGTGTTGCGCCGCACTACATCTCGCCGCCATCAACCTTCAACGTGCTTCTTGGCTCCTACTGGTTCGATAAACCTTGGTTTCTTACTGAGGGAAAACTTGCCGCTGTACGCATCACACCTTCCTCTTGGGGTTCCCAACGGACGCGTGCTGTACGCGTATCAAGCACTTTTTCTGGCGCCGTTGCCGGGGAGATCAAGACACGCTGCAAGGGGAGTCTCCACATCACAATCTCTTTACTTTGTTTTTGTCTTGCTTTATTTTATTTACTACTTTGTTTGCTGCACTAAAAATCAAAACACAAAAAAATTAGTTGCTAATTTTACTTTACTTATTATCTTGTTTGCTATATCAAAAACACAAAAAATTAGTTACTTGCATTTACTTTACTTATTTCATCATGTTTCCTCCTAAGTTCACTTTGAAAGACATACCGGTAGGACAAGGGTCTATTATTGGGAGAGATAATATAGAAGAATTTTTCACTCATGTTAGTATGGTTGAAGATTTTGAAGATAGACACTTGGTAGAACTTGCTCCTACTTATGAAATTGCTGCTGCTTCTTTAGTACACATGATAGAAGCTAAATTTGTTAATCTCAATCCTATAATACAACATATGTTTCTTACACTAGGAGATATGGAAGAAGGAGAAAAGAAAGATTTTGTTTTAGAAACCCTTCTCAAAGAATTTGGAGGCATAGCAAGAGAAGCTAGAAAAGTTTTTACTAAATATAATATGCTTGGCTCTTATACCAACTTTGTCAGTATCCTTAAAAAGATGGATATGGATAGAATAAAGTACACTAATAATGTTAATAATGGTGGGGAGATTAAAGTACTGATACCTATTAAACTCCTAGGAATGCATGAAGCACTAGAAAATAATTTTGATTGGATTGTTCCTGAAAATTTGTTTGATGAGAGTAGCAAGCCTAAGGGTAATGAAAAGGGAGCCTCTGAAACTTACATAGATAAGATACAATGCATTGTTGAGAAAACTCCAAACCCCACTGTCAATGCTTCATCTCTTGATAATACTTGATACACACTTTCTGCGCCTAGCTGAAAGGCGTTAAAGAAAAGCGCTTATGGGAGACAACCCATGTTTTTACTACAGTACTTTTGTTTTATATTTGAGTCTTGGAAGTTGTTACTACTGTAGCAACCTCTCCTTATCTTAGTTTTGTGCATTGTTGTGCCAAGTAAAGTCGTTGATAGTAAGGTTCATACTAGATTTGGATTACTGCACAGAAACATATTTCTTTGCTGTCACGAATCTGGGCCTAATTCTCTGTAGGTAACTCAGAAAATTATGCCAATTTACGTGAGTGATCCTAAGATATGTATGCAACTTTCATTCAATTTGAGCATTTTCATTTGAGCAAGTCTGGTGCCTCAATAAAATTCGTCTTTACGAACTGTTCTGTTTTGACAGATTCTGCCTTTTATTTCGCATTGCCTGTTTTGCCATGCTTGATGGATTTTTCGATTCCATTGACTTTCAGTAGCTTTGTGCAATGTCCAGAAGTATAAAGAATGATTGTGTCACCTCTGAATATGTAAATTTTGATTGTGCACTAACCCTCTAATGAGTTGTTTTGAGTTTGGTGTGGAGGAAGTTTTCAAGGATCAAGAGAGGAGAATGATACAACATGATCAAGGAGAGTGAAAGCTCTAAGCTTGGGGATGCCCCGGCGGTTCACCCCTGCATATATCAAGAAGACTCAAGCGTCTAAGCTTGGGGATGCCCAAGGCATCCCCTTCTTCATCGACAACATTATCAGGTTCCTCCCCTGAAACTATATTTTTATTCCATCACATCTTATGTACTTTGCTTGGAGCGTCGGTTTGTTTTTGTTTTTGTTTTGTTTGAATAAAATGGATCCTAGCATTCATTGTGTGGGGGAGAGACACGCTTCGCTGTTGCATATGGACAAATATGTCCTTAGGCTTTACTCATAGTATTCAAGGCGAAAGTTTCTTCTTCGTTAAATTGTTATATGGTTGGAATTGGAAAATGATACATGTAGTAATTGCTAAAATGTCTTGGATAATGTGATACTTGGCAATTGTTGTGCTCATGTTTAAGCTCTTGCATCATATACTTTGCACCTATTAATGAAGAAATACATAGAGCATGCTAAAATTTGGTTTGCATAATTGGTCTCTCTAAGGTCTAGATAATTTCTAGTATTGAGTTTGAACAACAAGGAAGACGGTGTAGAGTCTTATAATGTTTACAATATGTCTTTTATGTGAGTTTTGCTGCACCGCTTCATCCTTGTGTTTGTTTCAAATAAACCTTGCTAGCCTAAACCTTGTATCGAGAGGGAATACTTCTCATGCATCCAAAATCCTTGAGCCAACCACTATGCCATTTGTGTCCACCATACCTACCTACTACATGGTATTTCTCCGCCATTCCAAAGTAAATTGCTTGAGTGCTACCTTTAAAATTTCCATTTCTTCACCTTTACAATATATAGCTCATGGGACAAATAGCTTAAAAACTATTGTGGTATTGAATATGTACTTATGCACTTTATCTCTTATTAAGTTGCTTGTTGTGCGATAACCATGTTCCTGGGGACGCCATCAACTACTCTTTGTTGAATATCATGTGAGTTGCTATGCATGTCCGTCTTGTCTGAAGTAAGGGAGATTTACCATTCATTAAATGGTTAGAGCATGCATATTGTTAGAGAAGAACATTGGGCCGCTAACTAAAGCCATGATCCATGGTGGAAGTTTCAGTTTTGGACAAATATCCTCAGTCTCATATGAGAAAATTAATTGTTGCTACATGCTTATGCATAAAAGAGGAGTCCATTATCTGTTGTCTATGTTGTCCCGGTATGGATGTCTAAGTTGAGAATAATCAAAACCGAGAAATCCAATGCGAGCTTTCTCCTTAGACCTTTGTACAGGCGGCATAGAGGTACCCCTTTGTGACACTTGGTTAAAACATGTGTATTGCGATGATAATCTCGGTAATCCAAGCTAATTAGGACAAGGTGCGGGCACTATTAGTATACTATGCATGAGGCTTGCAACTTGTAGGATATAATTTACATAACACATATGCTTTATTACTACCGTTGACAAAATTGTTTCTTGTTTTCAAAATCAAAGCTCTAGCACAAATATAGCAATCGATGCTTTCCTCTTTGAAGGACCTTTCTTTTACTTTTATGTTGAGTCAGTTCACCTATCTCTCTCCACCTCAAGAAGCAAACACTTGTGTGAACTGTGCATTGATTCCTACATACTTGCATATTGCACTTGTTATATTACTTTGCATTGACAACTATCCATGAGATATACATGTTACAAGTTGAAAGCAACCGCTGAAACTTAATCTTCCTTTGTGTTGCTTCAATACCTTTACTTTGATTTATTGCTTTATGAGTTAACTCTTATGCAAGACTTATTGATGCTTGTCTTTAAGTACTATTCATGAAAAGTCTTTACTTTATGATTCATTTGTTTACTCATGTCATTTACATTGTTTTGATCGCTGCATTCATTACATATGCTTACAATAGTATGATCAAGGTTATGATGGCATGTCACTCCAGAAATTATCTTTGTTATCGTTTACCTGCTCGGGACGAGCAGGAACTAAGCTTGGGGATGCTGATACGTCTCCGACGTATCGATAATTTCTTATGTTCCATGCCACATTATTGATGATACCTACATGTTTTATACACATTATATGTCATATTTATGCATTTTCCGGCACTAACCTATTAACGAGATGCCGAAGAGCCAGTTGCTGTTTTCTGCTGTTTTTGGTTTCAGAAATCCTAGTAAGGAAATATTCTCGGAATTGGACGAAATCAATGTCCAGGGTCCTATTTTTCCACGAAGCTTCCAGAAGACCGAGGGAGAAACGAAGTGGGGCCACGAGGTGGCCAGACACCAGGGCGGCGCGGCCTGGACCCTGGCCGCGCGGCCCTATCGTCTGGGCCCCTCGTGTGGCCCCCTGACCTACCTCTTCGCCTACTTAAGCCTTCGTCGATAATAGCCCCAGTACCGAGAGCCACGATACGGAAAACCGTCCAGAGACGCCGCCGCCGCCAATCCCATCTCGGGGGATTCAGGAGATCGCCTCCGGCACCCTGCCGGAGAGGGGAATCATCTCCCGGAGGACTCTTCACCGTCATGGTCGCCTCCGGAGTGATGAGTGAGTAGTTCACCCCTGAACTATGGGTCCATAGCAGTAGCTAGATGGTCGTCTTCTCCTTATGTGCTTCATTGTCGGATCTTGTGAGCTGCCTAACATGATCAAGATCATCTATCTGTAATGCTATATGTTGTGTTTGTTGGGATCCGATGGATAGAGAATACTATGTTATGTTGATTATCAATCTATTACCTATGTGTTGTTTATGATCTTGCATGCTCTCCGTTATTAGTAGAGGCTCTGGCCAAGTTTTTGCTCTTAACTCCAAGAGGGAGTATTTATGCTCGGTAGTGGGTTCATGCCTCCATTAAATCGGGGACAGTGACAGAAAGTTCTAAGGTTGTGGATGTGCTGTTGCCACTAGGGATAAAACATTGATGCTATGTCCGAGGATGTAGTTATTGATTACATTACACACCATACTTAATGCAATTGTCTGTTGTTTGCAACTTAATACTGGAAGGGGTTCAGATGATAACCTGAAGGTGGACTTTTTAGGCATAGATGCATGCTGGATAGCGGTCTATGTACTTTGTCGTAATGCCCAATTAAATCTCACAATACTCATCATATCATGTTTGTGCATTGTCATGCCCTCTCCATTTGTCAATTGCCCAACTATAATTTGTTCACCCAACATGCTATTTATCTTATGGGAGAGACACCTCTAGTGAACTGTGGACCCCGGTCCATTCTTTTAATCGAATACAATCTACTGCAATACTTGTTCTAATGTTTTCTGCAAACAATCATCATCCACACTATACATCTAATCCTTTGTTACAGCAAGCCGGTGAGATTGAGAACCTCACTGTTTCGTTGGGGCAAAGTACTTTGGTTGTGTTGTGCAGGTTCCACGTTGGCGCCGGAATCCCTGGTGTTGCGCCGCACTACATCTCGCCGCCATCAACCTTCAACGTGCTTCTTGGCTCCTACTGGTTCGATAAACCTTGGTTTCTTACTGAGGGAAAACTTGCCGCTGTACGCATCACACCTTCCTCTTGGGGTTCCCAACGGACGCGTGCTGTACGCGTATCAATCCTCCGCGTAAGACAGCGCCCGTTAAGCAGAACGGTACGCCGCCTAGGAAGAGATCTAGAAAGGAGAAACCACAGCCGCCCATTGAGAAGTTACCTTGGGAAAAAAATGAAGAGCAAAACAGGGATACCGTTGAGTTCGAGCTGAAAGCCTTTTTTGCACCGAAAGTGCCAGAGATACCTTTTGAGAAGACACTAGATCCGGTGAAAGTTGTGCGTACCGTTGAGAATCTATATGACCCTGTACCAACGCCGCCATCTGACTATAGGCGTTCTATTGAAAGGTCGTATGACAACATGATCGAGGCGACAAAACCCGTTCAATCGGGTGTCAAGGAGATAAAAGGGATACACAAAGTCTACCAGCTCGGACAACAACCTATTCAATCGGTCCCCCCTCTGAAGGTGTTTGACGGGAAGGCCGTTCAAAGTTCTCTACAAAACACAACCGATTACGCCTTCGCTGAAGTAGCATATAAATTTGTTCAAGGGAAAGATTTGGTCGAGAATCTCAGGAAGCTACCAACACGTATGCGTAACTTGCATTCGTGGTACCTTAATGCCTCAAAGGGAGGGACCGAGACTATCATGGTGCGAGTTAGGGAAGAGCACTACTTCTAGGAATATTGTGTGAACGTTGACTTCAACGAGCTTTTCCAGTTATACAATCTCCGGGCCCTCGACAAATCTATCATCAGTTGCTATTGTCTGTAAGTGATTTATTTAATTTGACAAGTCTTTAGCTCAGCTCGTTCATTGTCTGCAAATTATAATCTTTTGTGCGCTATATTATGCAGATCGAAGATGCTCGAATGCAAAAGGGACGAAATCACGAACATTGGGTTCATTGACCCGGACACAATGCATGTTAGAACCATAGAAGAACCCCTCTATAACAAGGATACACCAGAGACTTTGCTAAGGTTTATGAAGCGACAACGTGACAAAAGGCTAATAATTTGGCCTTACAACTTCCAGTGAGTCTTACTGTCTTATAACACATTATATTTTGCTCACCGTATGTCAAAATTTTAACTGATGACTTATATATATGACACTACATATTTAAACGTGCGTAGGTTTCACTTTATTCTTCTCGTCATCAAAATATACGATGGAGAAGTTGAAGTCTTTGACTCACTAAGCGAAAATTCAGAACTATACAAGTCTTGTTTTCTTATGCTCAGAAGGTAATTTCAATTCTTATCGGTTTGTTTCATTAATTTCCTGCTATCAACTAATTGATAACTCTTTTATGCATTTTCTTTTGTCGGGCAGCGTGTGGGAAACTTTCATCAAGGAAGATAAGTCCCATGAATGGAAACCGAAACTGCGATGGCGTGCGAAAGTAAGTAGTACTACCTAGGTCCACACACATTTATCATACTTGACTATTATATGATTGAATTATATTCTTGTAAAGAAATGCCCGCAACAACCACAAGGGACTGATCTCTGTGGATACTACGTTTGCGAGTACATCCACAGAATTGTCAGCGAGAGAACGAATAATGAAAGAAATAAAGAGGTACGAAAAAAATATTCACAAATTTATTTTCTTATCATAAGTTGTGCTGAGTTTCAGTAATAGTTGTTTGATTGTGATTTGATATATATATATATATATATATATATATATAGGACATATTCATACTACACCCGGGTGTAGTTACACCCACGCGTGTTTCTCATAGTCTATGAAGTATCTATCGTACCGAAGAGTATGTAGATGTAGTATGAAGTATATAAGACTATTTTGGTAGTATATATTATCGTATATACTTCCACATGGTAGTGTATTAGATATGGGTGTAGCTACACCCAGGGTGTCGTCGTGGCGAACGAGCAGATGCCATGGGATGGCTTAAGTTGGGGCCGAATGGACGCTAGAGGATTCGGGGGAGGGTTTGCGACTAGATAGGATGAACCTCCGGATGCTTTCCTCAAGAACACAGCACGAGGCAGGTGAACAAGAAGAAAGACAAGAGGAAGAACTCTGCTCTAGATCGCTCGCTTCATTGATCTCAACATGGTTACAAGTTGTTGCGTGTACAAGAGCCTCTGTCAATCGACTATTAGATTACCAGACCATCCGATCATCCCGAATACGGGTGTGCCCCCTCTCCTTATATAGGGGAGAGGGTGGCTTACAGAGCAAGAAACCCTAATGGCATCTTTGACTAGACAAACTACTTTTACAAAGCTACTTTAATCATAAATGGCGGCGCCGGCTTCTTTAATCAGGGACGCTGACGTCTTCTGGTTGCTTTTGGCGTCACCCCCACCTTTGGCGTCAGGGCTTCGTTTAAAGTTACTTTGCTTAGCTCATCTTTGTCTTCTTGCTCCAGAGAGAATCTTTGACCAGCTGTGCCGACATGCTCTCCTTCCGGTATCTTTTTTTTATCCGGTTCCGGTATACCTCTCTCGGGGATACCGGCTTAGCTTCACTTAGCCAAATATACAACTTTGTCCTCCGGCTTAAATATTAAACCGGTATCTTGATGGCCCAAACCATCCGGTTTGGCATGCCTTTGGCATACCGGGGGTCATCCCCCAACATTAGTCCCCGAAGCTGGTATAGTCTGACGGATTCTATCCTACAGACCATGCCAGGTTCTCATACCATAAGATTCCGGTTTAATCATTCCGGCGTTTAACTCAGATCCGGCATCTTTACCCGGACTTACGTTTTCTATCTTTATGTAGTATCCCCCGGTATCTTATTCTCCGGTATTCCAGCCATTAATTGCCTCCTCGGCGGGGTCGAGAATTTCTCGGGCCCCGCGCCTGTCAGTGACATGCGCACTGTGACTGACAAGCCAGTGTCAGGGGTCACTTCCCTTCGGCTCCCGCGCCCTCATTTAATGCTCCACAGCGGATCCCAGTCACTGTTCCGAATCCTTGTGTACCCCTCTGTGGCTTTCTGTTTCCTCGCGTGTATTACTGCGCCACGTGGCGGCCCATTGTGCGAACCGTCGCGGCCCGCGGAGCGAACCGCCGTGGCCCGACGGTTTTCGGCCCACACTCTCCTTTCCTTTATAAGGCAGAACCGCCCCTTCTTCTTCCTCTTCTCGCATACTCCGTTCCTCGCGCATAGTGCTTCTTGCTCTCTGCGCCTCCGCCGTTCTACGCCCGCCGTTCCTCGCTCGAGCCCCGCCGCCCGGCGAACTTGCGCTGCTTCCTCGCCGGACTTCACCGCGCGGAGATTCTTCGCAGTGCTCCCGCTGCGACCGCCGCATTCGCGCTTCTTCAAGCTCTTCTCCGCTCCGCCGTGGACGGAACTCCTCAGTGACCGCAGGCCCGCTTCTGCACCGGCGAACTTCCTCTGCAGCGACTGCGCCGCCTCAGGTGAGGCCTAATCTGAGTTTGCTCCTCTTTTGCTTGTCTTCTAGATCTTGGGTCGATAGTGTGTTTATTTCCCCTTTTCCTTTGATTTTTTTCTTACTCGTAGATCTTCGCGCGGGGACAAATTGCGGGATTCCTGTTTTTCCGCATCTGACCTTATGTCTAGCGAGGAGTCTTCCTCTGCCTCCTCCTCTGCTTCTTCTTCTGCCTCTCCTTCGGCCTCTTCTTCGGCCTCTTCTTCTGGTAGCCGGCGTAGCCCATCTTCCGATAGATCTGCCGGTAATCCTGCTTCGATGAACACCGGTTCCGGTAGCCACCAAGAATCCGGTAACTCCAGCCAAGCTTCCGGTGTAGATCCCTCCGGTGTGACACGTGGAGCCTAGATGGGCTCCAATGTTACCCAATAAGAGATTGACTGGTTATACCGGTCCCGCAGGATTCCGGAAGGAGTAACCTGCCGGCTCCCTGGCGACGAGATCGAACCGGTTCTTGAACCCGGTGAGCACGTTGTTTTCCTCGCTCATTTTGAGCGTGGTTTCGGTCTTCCTGCCTCCGAGTTTTTCCGGAGGTTCTTAGACTTCTACGAGCTTCAACCTCATCATCTTCCCGGCAATGCCGTTTTTTATCTTTCTTACTTTGCCACCTTCATGGAGGCTTATGTTGGCATTCGTCCCCTCCGCGAGACGTTTGCCCGTTTCTTCGCTCTGCGGATCAATTCCGTTCAGGGCAAGGACATACCTGCGCCCAAGCCCCCCGTTCAATGCGGGTCTTGCATCGTCGGCTCCCGTCAGGGGAGCCCCTTTTTCAAGTTTGCCGGTCTCGAGTCATGCCGGGCATGGCAAGGGACCTTCTTTTATGTGAAGAATAACGGCGCCGCGGATCTCATTGATCTGCCGCCCTTCAATCCGGCGCCGCCCAGCAAAGCCAACTGGAGCTACAACCCGAGGTCGGGTCATACCAAAACCAACCGGGTGGTACGCTATATGGCGAACTTGATGAAGGAGACCAACATCTGCTCCGACGATATTATTCGCACCTTTATCTCGCGCCGGGTGCTTCCTCTCAAGCGCCGGCAGCACAAGATGAGCGAGATGTACGGCCCCGGCGATCCCACCAAGATTACCGGCCTCCCTCTCAGCAAAAGGGACGTCGTCCGCAAGGCTAAGCAGATCTGCCAGACTGCCATGCCGGATGATTGGGAATGGGGCCTTCTTCCTTTCAGTACTACTAACCCTCCGACCCAAGAAGTAAGAGATTATGCGACTCGGGTCGGTTTTCCGGTAACTTTCATGTTGTTGTTAACCTTCTTTTTATTTGTTTCAGGTCAAGGACCGCTTCCCCTCTATTCACGCAGAGCGACGAGGCCCCTGCGTGAAGCGTGCCCTAGATTCTGTTGATCCGGATCCTTTTATCCGTTGGCTGGATTTGAAGATGGGCAAGACCAAAGCTTCGCGCCTCGGCCCGTCCGTGCCCAAACCAACCGGTTCCTCAGACGACCTGACCATGCTTGAGGTAGCTTTCTTTTTCGATTCCCCATACTCTTTCATCATTGCTCTTTTGTAGATGCTTTCTTAGCTATCTCGAACCCGCAGATTCACGAGCACGTGCCGCCGCTGCGAGCCGAGGCCGGCCACGAGTTCGTGGACAAGCTTATGGCCCAGGGCCAGAAGAACAAGGCGCCGGCATCTGATGCCGGTTCCAGCGAGGCCCCTCCCTCGAAGCGCTTCCGGACGGAGCCTTTGGGGCAGAAGGAAGTAGGTATGAGGCGCTATAAGCGCAAGCAGATGCCGACCTCCTCTGGGTAAGCTCCCGTTTCCTTGCTTGTTTCTTTTTGCTAAGTTCTTCTTTCGGTTTCTTTTTTCCAACCCTTTCTTTTTCTTTTATTCAGCCCTGCGCTCAAGCTTGGCCCAAGGCCTGGGGGCCCTGAAGGTACCGCGAGGACCTCAACTCCTCCTCCTCACTCAAGCCCGGCACCATCTGGTGCCGGCAACATCTCTGCCTCCCCTCTGGGAGGCACTCCAAGTTCGGGGCGCGCGGCCCCTACACCGCCAGAACACCGTGCGGAGGAGGACCTTGTCTCCCCTCCTGAAACCCAAGACGTAGGCGCCAGCAACATCGGCGCCGAAGAAGAAGCTGCCGGGCGGGCGGAACCTCTGGTTCCTCCTGTCCCGAAAAAGAAGAAGAAGACTCCCGCGCCGGAAACTTCCGTGCCGGGAGGTTCCAACTCGGGTGAGGCGCCTAGCGCTCCCCCTTCTCCAAGAACTGCCCCAACGCCACCGCCGGAAGCTCCTCTCACCAAGCCAACCGGCGTCACTCCGACTCCGCCGCCGCCCAAGACCTCCAAGCTTATCAAGGGCAAGGCGACGGCCTCCAACGTCCCCTCCGGCGGTCCGCAGCCCTTGGTGCTACACGCCTCCCGCGCCGCCAGTGCCACCAGCGAGAAGGCAACCGGCCTGCTCGGCCGAATCACCGAATTTAAACGCGAAGGCCAGGAGCTGGGGCACCTGCTGCCCTACGCGCAGAAGTGAAACGCCGCGGACATGTCCCCGGCGACCCGTGGCATGGGCAAGGACAGGCTGCCGCTGCCTGACCCTGCCGGAGACCGGTCCTCCGAGGAGCATTTCATGCGGCTGCGTCGGGCCGTCAAGGAGCTGGATAGCGCGTGGTATGATTCCACGAACAATCTGATGGTAAGTCCCACCAACTCTCTTCAACTTTTTCCGGTTTTTCCCTGCTTCCGGATCTTTTCTATCTCTTTCTTAATTTCATGCCGGTTTTCCTCTCATTTTTACTTAATCTTATCTATCTTCCCAGTCCCCGAGTTTTGTGTTGAGAGCGTAGCTCTTAGCACAAAATTCAACTTAGAAACGCGCAAAACCGGCATACCCAGTCCCCGAGTTTCGGGTTAAGATCTTTGTTCTTAGGGCGAAACTCTAACTAATCTCTTTGTCTTGAACAGCACACAGCTGACGCCCGGAAGGTCCTCTTTGAGGAGCTTTTATGGGAGCACCAGGAGCTTGCTGAGGCACACGAGAAGTGCCAAGGTAAACTCTTTGTGCCTCCGGTAACTTTTTCCGGTAAGTTTTCCTTCTTAACTCTCACAACTCTTTGTTCAACAGCAATTCCGGAAGCTTCCTTTGAAGCCCTCCGGCAGCAGGTCGCTACGCTCCAAGGTATGGTTGCCTTTTTTCCTGTGGACTTGTCTTTTCCTTACTTTACCAACTTCAATTTCGTTAACATTTTCTTTCCGGGATTTAGCCGAAAAGGAGCAGCTTATCCGGCAGCATCGCGAGGCTTTGGACGTCCAGGAGACCTACGCCAGCGGGCTGAAGGAACAGCTGATCCAGGCCGGGCTGAAGCACAGCGACGCCATGAAGGCCGCCCAAGCCGCCGCCGAGGCCAAGCTCAATGAGGCTTTGGAGGATGCCAACAACTCCAACGCAGTGCTCAACGCTGAGTTGGAGGAGGGGGCGAAGGCGCGGAAGGCTGCTAAGGAGAAGGCCGCGCGGCTGGAGGCGGAGCAGAAGGAGTACGACCTTCTGGTCACGCAAACTGGCGCGCTTGCCCTCCGTAAGCTTCTTCCTTCTTCCTTTCCAATTTCTGCTTATAAGCTTATCTTTGCCGGTAGCATTTGCTTAACTTCTTTCTTTCGCCTTGTAGGGCTCTTCCCGAACTCCCAGGGGTTTGCTGCGAAAAGAGTTGGAGAGCGCCGGGTTGCCCAGGGCTATGAAAATCTGGGCGCGCCGTGGGACCCCTATGACCACTTGGTTGCGTTGAACGCACGGGTCTCCCATATGCGCGCCATCGACCGCAATCTTTCTGATATCCCTGAGGTAGCTACCCAGCTCTTCAAGACCCTCTGGCCTGGAGAAGTGGTGCCAGACACCTTTTCCCTCATCAGCGACCGCCTTAAGGGTGCCGGCAGAAGGATCCGGGAGTGGCAGTGCTCTGCCGCCCGTGCCGGAGCTGACTCCGCGCTTCGCGTTGCCTGCTCCTGGTACCCGGAGCTGGACTTGGACGCCCTCACCGGAGTGCGCGAAAATGCCGAAACCGATCTGGACCCGGTCCTCACCGCTAAGCGGCAGGATCGTGCATACCACATCGCGGAGTACGCCGACGCGCGCACCTTCATCGCCGCTCCCTCAGACGTCAAAGATTATCTGAGCGAAGAGGAGGAGGGTGAAGGCGAAGAAGAGGTCGGAGCCGACGATGAGCCTCTGGATGGTCCTGGCGCTGGCGATGCTCCCCCTGAAGCCCCTGTCGCGTGATTTATTTGCTTGTGAAATACTCGTTGGTCCTGTTTAACTCAAAACATTGCTGGTTAAATTCTACCCCGGTATGCCGGGGTCTTATGATGTAATCTAAAACTTAGCCTTTTGGCTTTTGGTTGTGCTACGACAATTTATGCCGGTATGCTATACCGGTAAGTCATTAAGTTGTGTTTGCCTAACTTAGCATTTTGCTCACAATTTTGCTTTTTTATCTTGCACTGTGAAGATTCCGAAATTGTTTCGGCATTCAATCTGATGCACACTTGGTTCTTTTGCTTTGGCTCTGCCTACCCTCTGGGTTTTTTGGCGTATGAGTCACAAAGTTCTTTTGCCAAGCAAGCACTTTCTTGAACTTAGAAATAATACGAAACTTTTCACAAAAAAACGGTATAACCGGGGTTAGTTAAACTTTCCGGATTGTTTGTTCCCATCTCCCCTCTTCGTCGTTCGCGTGCTTAGTTCCTACCGGTTTATCTTGCTTGCCATGAAGCCGGGTTTCGGACAGCAGCAGAGTCGAAGACTCTGGTAGGTTTAGCACGTTACTAAACCGGAAAGAAAAAATGTTCTGCAACCAACCGGTAACTGAAAAAATAAACATATTACATGCAATTTTCGGTAGAGGCAGTCCCCGAGATTCAATCGAGGGTGCCGTCATCTTTTATTCATAGCATATAAGGTACAAAAAGGAACTTCTTACAACACAGCCTCTTGCATAGAAGGGACGCAAAAGAGCTACATTCCATGGGCGCTTGGTTTCTTCTCCTGACCTGTCCGCCTTTCCTTTCTTAGCTTCCTGCGCGTCAACCAAGTAATAGGCATCATTGTGTAGAGCCTTGCTCACAATGAAAGGTCCTTCCCATGGGGGAGATAGCTTATGCCGGCCCTCAGTGCGCTGCACTAGGCGCAACACCAGATCTCCTTCCCGGAATGTTCTCGGGTTGACCTTGCGGTTATGGTAGCGTCTTAGGTTTTGTTGGTAAATGGCTGTTCTTGCCAAGGCTAGCTCTCTTGCTTCTTCTAGCAAGTCCACGTCATTTTCTCTTGCCTCCTTTACCTCTTCTTCGATATATTGTTGAACTCTTGGTGAGTCATGTATGATATCGGTTGGAATTACGGCTTCAGCCCCATAGACCATGAAAAACGGAGTGTATCCGGTAGACCGGTTTGGAGTTGTTCTTATGCTCCACAATACTGATGGTAGCTCATCGAGCCAACACCCCGGTGTCTTTTCAAGAGGTTCGATTAGCCTGGGCTTGATACCGGAAAGTACCAAGGCGTTTGTTCTCTCCACTTGGCCATTGCCTTGTGGGTGCGCGACTGAGCACAAATCCAACCGGATATTGTTGTCTTCACAAAATCTTTTGAATTCACCTTGAGCAAAGTTTGTGCCATTGTCAGTAATTATGATATGCGGGTATCCATACCGCAAGATAACATCTTTTAAGAATTTTACGGCTGCATGCCCATCACATTTTGCGATAGGCTTTACTTCTAGCCATTTGGTGAACTTATCCACCATCACTAGGATGTGGGTAAAGCTGCTTCTAGCGGTTTTGAAAGGACCAACCATGTCAAGGCACCAAACAGCAAATGGCCAAGTTAGTGGTATTGTTTTTAGCCCGGATGCTGGGGTATGATTTTGCTTGGCGTACCTCTGGCACCCATTGCATTTTCGTACTAAATCCTCGGCATCCTCCAAAGCAGTGAGCCAATAGAAGCCGTGCCGGAATACTTTTGCAACCAGCGCCCTTGACGAAGCATGGTGCCCGCATTCTCCTTGGTGAATTTCCACGAGCATTTCTTTTCCCTCTTCCGGTTCCACACATCTTTGGAGGACACCGGTAACACTTCTCTTGTACACTTCGCCGTTGATAATGGTGTAAGCTTTGGATCTTCTCTGAATTCGTCTCGATTCATTTTTGCCAACCGACAAGGTGCCGTTGATCAGGAATTCCTTAATAGGTTTAACCCAAGATGGTGCTTCTCGAACTACAAACACCGGTGCGTCTACTTCCATGCTATCCACCAGCATTGCTTCTTCCGGTATGGACATAGCAGTCCCCGAGTTTATCGGAGCAGTCCCCGGGTTTACTTCGTCAATATCCATTGGTACAACATGTGATTTCGGTACGAAAATTGATTCCGATTCCGGGCTTGGTTTGATCGATGGTTCTCTTAGGTGCGCCAAGGCTATTCCGGGCGGGATTTCTTGCCTGGACGATCCCA
Organism: Lolium perenne; assembly: GCF_019359855.2. NCBI lineage: Eukaryota > Viridiplantae > Streptophyta > Magnoliopsida > Poales > Poaceae > Lolium > Lolium perenne. The sequence continues at coordinate 119,763,327 of NC_067250.2, read as the reverse complement.
GCTTGGACAAAGCATCCGCGGCTTCATTTTCTGCGCGCGGCACGTGGTGAAACTCACAGCCCTCGAAGAAGCCGGAAATCTTTTGCACGTGAAACCGGTATGAAGCCATGTTGGCATCTTTTGCATCCCAATCGCCGGAACACTACTGCACCACGAGGTCTGAATCACCATAGCAAATGATCCGGTGCGCACCGATTTCTTTTGCGACTTTGAGTCCATGTATTAGAGCCTCATACTCAGCCACATTGTTTGATGCTCTGAAGTGCACCTGCAAAACATACCGGAGATGATCTCCCTTAGGTGAGGTAAGTACCACACCGGCACCTAGACCTTCCTTGAGCTTGGATCCGTCAAAGTGCATTTTCCAGTATTCTATCTTTTGCTCTGGCGGCTTGTATTGCATTTCCGCCCAATCAACAAGAAAGTCAGCCAAAGCTTGCGACTTTATGGCATCTCTCCTCTCGTACTCTGGTACATATGGTGATATTTGGATTGCCCATTTTGCGATCCTGCCGCTAGCATCTTTGTTACACATGATATCGGAAATGGGAGCCTCGCTCACCACTTTCATGGGGTGTTCCTCAAAGTAGTGCTTAAGCTTTGTGGCGGCCATGAACACGCCATAAGTCATTTTTTGGAAGTGAGGGTAGTTTTGTTTCGAGAGGGAGAGCACCTCGCTCAGGTAGTATACCAGTCTTTGCACGGTTTTTCCTTCCTCTTCTCTTTCAACCACAACCACTACACTCACTACCCGGTTTGTTGCTGCTATGTACAACAACATGGGCTCCCTTTCCAAAGGTGAAGCCAATATGGGCGCAGTAGCCAGCATCTTTTTTAGCTCCTTGAACGCTGCGTCTGCCTGAGGGGTCCAGATGAACGTATCGGATTTTTTCATCAAAGCATAGAGGGGCAGAGCTTTTTCTCCCAACCTGCTTATGAACCGGCTTAGTGATGCCAAGCTTCCGGTAAACTTTTGCACATCTTTTAGATCGTGCGGTATGGTCATTCTTTCGATCGCTCGGATCTTTACCGGATTCACCTCTATTCCCCGGCTCGATACGAGGAAACCAAGCAACTTGCCGGCTGGGACACCAAAGGTGCATTTTGTCGGATTAAGTTTCATCCGGAACCTTCTTAGGTTATCAAATGTTTGCCGGAGATCATCGATTAAGGTTTCTTTTTTCTTAGTTTTTATCACGACATCGTCTACATAGACTTGTACGTTTTTACCGATTTGATCATACAAACATTTTTGCAAACAGCACTGGTATGTTGCACCAGCGTTGCGCAAACCGAAAGGCATTGTGACATAGCAATAAGCCCCGTGCGGGGTGATAAACGCAGTCTTTATTTGGTCCTCCTTTTTCAAGGGGATTTGATGGAAACCGGAATAAGCATCCAGTAAAGACAACAGTTCACATCCAACGGTGGAATCAATCACTTGATCGATCCGGGGTAACGGGAAAGGATCTTTTGGGCAAGCCTTGTTCAGGTTGGTGTAGTCGATGCACATGCGCCATACCTTCGGAGCTTTTGCTTCGAGGTTCTCTTCTTTCTTCTTTTCGACCATCACCGGGTTGGCTAGCCACTCTGTGTGTAGCACTTCCACGATGAAGCCGGCAACCAACAACTTTGTTACCTCCTCTCCAATGATCTTTCTTCTGTCTTCAGCGAACTGGCGCAGCGGCTGCCTTACCGGTTTAGCATCTTTTCGGACGTTTAAACAGTGCTCAGCCAGCTCCCTCGGAACACCTACCAAGTCATCAGTAGACCAGGCGAAGATATTCCGATTCTCACGGAGGAAGCTGGTGAGCGCACTTTCCTATGCCTCAGTGAGACCGGCACCGATGCGGACGGTGCGCTCAGGGTAAGCCGGGTCCAGCACAATGTCTTTTGTTTCATTGGTTGGCTTGAATGCCGGTGTGTCCAAATTTCCACTCATTGCCGCTAAACTCAACTTCGAGGATTGAGCCAGCGCAACCGCAGTCTGCATTCTTTTCTTTTCTTCCGCAATCACCAACGATTCGGCCAGATTCGATCCGGCGGAAGCGGTTTCCAGTGACATTTTATAATTCCCCACCACAGTTAAGGGTCCACAAGGTGCCGGCATCTTCATCTTGAGATATGCCGTGTGAGTCGAGGCCATGAAAGCAGCCAACGCCGGTCTCCCCAGCAGTGCATGGTAAGGACTATCCAAATCCACCACCTCGAATAGAAGGTTCTCCACCCAGCAATTATCACGTCCACCGAATGAAACATCCACCCGGACTTTTCCCATGGGCGAACAAGACAGCCCCGGAACGATTCCGTGGAAAGTTGTGTGCGTTGGCTGCAGCATATTCTCGGTTATCCCAAGTGTGCGCATGGTGTGCCGGTACATGATGTTTATGCTGCTCCCATTGTCTATCAGCACTTTGCTGAATTTGACTCGAGCATTTGGCCCATGCATGATTGGGTCCACAACCAGAGCGTAACCACCCGGATTAGGCATTATTTTCGGGTGATCCTTGAACGACCAGCTTATTTCTTGATCAGACCAAAGCATGTACTTTGGAACCGCCGGCATCACCGCGTTCACTTCCATGGAACGGCATCGCAGGCTTTGCTTGTCTGTTGGCTCAGTAACGAACACAACACAGCACATATCCAGATCATGGTAAACATTCCGGCCCAAAGGTGCCGGTAGAGGTTGTTGGCCATGGGCGTCTCCCACCTGATGAACCTGTTGTGGTGGAGGCCTGTTTTGCTGAGGCTGCACCGGTATAGCATTTGGTCCGGTAAGCGGGGGTGGTGGTGGTAGTTTTCTGGCATCTTTTGCTGCACCTTGGCCCATTAACCTTCTGGTCCAAGTACAATCTTTTGTCAAATGGTTCGCCGGTCTTCCGGGGTTTGGTGTGTGCCACCGGCATGGCTGATCCATCGCGGATTCCATGGTGTATCTTTCCTCGTTGTTTTGCCAAGGTTTCTTCTCAACCCATTGTTTCTTAGGACCCGCCCATGGCTGTGATCCGGTTTTTTGCCTTTGGCTTCCGCCGGCGCTGGAATTTTCCTGCACCGCGGCTACTTGCTGCGGACCATACCTTCGATCCGGAAACTCTTCCCTTCGTTTGTTTTGCCGGTTGTCCCGGTATGGCTCTTGGCGTTGCTGTGGTTGGTTTGTTTGCTCCGGCTCAGCTTGTACTGCCGGTTGCATTGGGTCTCCCAATGCGTAGCTATCTGCCACACGTATCATCTCTGCCAACGTTGCCGGCATGTTCCGTTGCAACTTTTGCCATAGCGGTGAACCTCTTCTGCACCCACTGCTAAACCAAGCTATGGCTTGTGCTTCTATCACCCCTTCACAGGAGTTCCTTGTGGTGTTCCACCGGGCCAGGTAATCCCGGTCTGTTTCATTCTGGCGCTGTATGCACAGAGCGAGCTGCTGCGGCCTATTTGGCCTCCGGTAGGTACTGCTAAAATTGCTCACAAAAGCTTCCTCAAAGTCCAACCAACCGTTTATGCTTCCGGCTGGCAAATTGTTCAACCAGATTCTTGCCGGTCCCACCAGGAACGATGGTATGATTCTCACGGCCCAGCGGTGATTTCCTCCTCCGGCTACGGTTCCTCCGCCACCAGCGACATAGACCGCGGTGACATAATCTGCGAGCCAGTCTTCCGGCTTAGTGGTGCCATCGTATGTTTTTGTGTCACGCGGCAACTGGAAATTGCGAACTGGCGGTCCCTCTTTCATGATCCTTGGACCAAAACATTTTGGACCTGGAGGTCCTTCTTCCTCAATTATCTCAGACAGGTACACCCTGTCCAGACGGTGCCTCGCATCCCGTACTGGTAGGTGCCTTTCTCCCACGCGGTCTCCCAACGGATTCCGGTATGCCATGGGTCTGTCAGCTGTTGAGTCAGCCTCATCATAAGTTTCCGGTACCGCGGCCCTTGCCTGCCGGTACCTTGGGGGAATCTCATCTTCCTCTTCATATGCAGCCCTTACCGCTTGATAATTTTTCCCGGTTTCGTATTTACCGGCATGATTGTTTCCGGCATAGCCCCTTTTGGCGTAGCCTCGACCTGCCCCTTGGCTTTTCCTTCCGGCATCATATTGCCCGGCTTTTTGTTTTCCGGCAAGGACCGGATCATATACAGTCATCTGCTGCGCATTCACCTCTTTTTCCCTTCTTTTATCCGGTTGAGGGGACGATGCTTGTCCCTGAGACTTGCTACCGGCATTCTTTGTTGAACGCGCGGACTTCGAGGCCACAGCTTTGTTCAGCTTAGCCAGCTGCTCAGCATTTTGCTGCTCGATGGTTTCAAGCAGGTCCCGGACGCGCTCTTGCTGTTTTACCAGAGCGTCCCCGGAAAGCGATTCGCACAGCTCTACCGCAGCTTTAGCAGCTCTTATAGTTTTATCCGGGCTACTGTACTTGGGCTTTTCTATGATGCTTACAGATGCAGAGGCACTTTTGCCGGCTAGAATTTCTTTGCGCAGATCCTGATCTAGATTGCGAGCCTTAAGCCTGTTTTCCGGTACCCTAGCAGCATGCGCGCTAACAGAAGAAAAGCCATGGGCAGCGTTATACTCACGTAGGGTTAGGTTCAGCTCGCGCTGCGCCCGGACGATGTCCTTGCCGTTCTCGAGCAGCTTCTGGCACTGCGCCTCCAGCTCCGCTTGCGCTGCTGCCGGGTCGATGTTCTGCGCGATGGGGGTGGCGAGGACGTTCATGGCCGCTTGGAGTGGTGCCTCCGGTAGCGCTGAAGATGGTCCCGCAACGCCAGGGTCACGCTCCAGCGGTGGCTTGGCCGCGCGGGTTGAAACCGCACGCCCAGCACCTTCTTCCACAGCTTCTTTGCCGGCGACGACCGCACCTGCCATCATCACCTCCACGCTGCCAGGAGCGCGGCCAGCATGTAGCCATCTCGGCGGATCCGGCGCCACCAGCACCGACGAGAGGCACTGGCGCACGGGGACGGTGCCGAAGTAGATGCGATGGCTGCCGAACTCGATGATGCGGCCGTTCTTGGGGAAGATGCCGCCGTTGGCGAAGTAGCCCGCGTTGTCGTTGAGGAAGTCCATGTCGTAGAAGCGTTGCACCAGCGCGGACACCGTGCGCTGGCCAGCGACGTCGAGGAGGCCCGCCCGAATATGAACTCCATCAAGCGCCACTTTCTGCCCCACGGTGGGCGCCAACTGTCGTCGTGGCGAACGGTGCCTCGCATCCCCTCGCCGTAGGAATTATTTATCCTATATATATATATATATATATATATATATATATATATATATATATATATATATATACACACACACACACACATAGCTCATGTATTCATTTGTATCTTATTCTTTTATAGTTGGCAAGAAAGCGGAACAAGCTCTCAATCGAGGACCGCTTCATAGCAATAGGCGAGGAATTGGCGGGATTTTTCCTTCGGGACGTCATACCACCATACGCAGAGTACCACTATGAATGAAGATGTACATGTTACATATAGTTTGAATCGGAGAGTACCACTATGCTACATGTAATAGACATATATAGAGTACGACTCGGAGAGTACCACTATGCATGAAGATCGATCTTCATGCATGTACTACTTAATTTGCGATCTTATGCAATTACATGTGTGTTATATTATATGCACCAACTTGATATGCATCACCTTGATCTTCATGTACTACCTAAATCCAAACGCGTTTCTGGTGCATCGACGCAATATGAAACGCTCCGATACCCCTAAACCCCTCCTAAAACCCTAAACCCTGAATTCTCTACCGCGGCAGAGATTTCTGCATTTTCTCTGCCGCGGCAGACAACCTTTGGTACCGGTTCGTATTACAAACCGGTACCAAAGCTCCCTGGCCCTGAGCTCTCCTGCGTGCCCACGTGGAGACCCTTTAATACCGGTTCGTAAGCAACCGGTACGAAAGGGGGGGCTTTTGTACCGGATCTTTTGTACCGGTTGCTTAATCGGTACAAAAGCCTCTTAGGAACCGGTATTGATGAGCGATTTTCCACTAGTGTGCATGGGCGGAGCCCCCATTTGTAGTTTGGGTAGAGCTTCAATTTGTTTCCCAACAAGTTCCCGACTACTGTTGGCCCTCGGCTTATGATTCGATGTGCAGAACCCCCAATGTATTGGAGAATTACTAATTGAAACGGGAATGGGATTTATAGGCTTTTTCTTGTTGGGCCGAATGGCCTTCTGGGATGAAAGAAAATTTACGGTAATTTCAGCTACCAGGTATATGTATATTATATGTACAACTGGATTTTTTGCAAAGTAATGAGTGTACACACATGTATTCATCTAGCTCCGCCTATGCCCACGTGGTTGCATTATATATACTCAATGTGGAAGCTTAGAAATAATTTGTGGTTTAACATAACTGGCTAGTTTGGCATGAAGGTGCTCTTTTGAAAAATCCATTACATCCTTGCTCGATGGACACTGCTGTGTCCAACATGAGAAGAAGGAAAATTAAAAAGTGTTAATGTAGCGATGAGACATCTGGCATGCCAATTACCCCTGCTGATATGGCCGGAACCTGCATGAGGTGGGTGGAGTCAAGAATCAGCTGGTGATCAAGGAGAACACCACCAACAAGCTGTCAGCAAACCTGGGGAAGAACTCTCTAACCATGGTGGAGGAAGATGGCCTTTGCTACTCGTGCTATGTGTTAGTTCTGAGTTCGTCTAGTTTTTTTTTTTTTGAACGGGAGAAGGCACTTACGGAGCCTTTTCATTCATTAATAGCAGAGTACACCGTAAATTACAAAGCCCTGGGATGCAAGATCCTGTAATCTAGCAACTATAGGGCAAAGATGAACACCATGTGATGAGTTTGTACAACTGAAACTAGGCGAGGCCTGGTTGTCCCTAAGAGCTTGCTTGGCACAATTGTGGGCTACTCCGTTGATGTCCCTAGAAATGTGAAATATGTTTGGCTCCATTGCTGCAGAAACTTGGAAGAACTCAGATACAGTGGTTCGTATATCCCAGTTGAGACGTCTCAGTGAAGAGCGCCGATCCGCTGCTGCTGTGGCTAGAACCTTGTTATCTGTCAAGAAGGTTGGACGATGTAGTCCAAGATGATTTACGACGATGGCAGCGAGGAGTAGAGCTTTGGCTTCGGCTTGCAATGGTGATGCTGCCACTGAATTGGAAGCTTGTATCCTGAGGTTGAACTCAATTCTGTTTCGACTAAACTGAAGGAAAACTCCAATCCCTATGGCATGTTGCATCCTCTCCAGGATGCATCTGAATAGACCCTGGTATCTGCAGTCAGTAAGTCGGCTCTAATAGTGTTGCCTGGCGCAGGAATATCCTGAGAATTTTGTTGTTGCTGCACGCGTACTTCGGTAAGGGAGTCTCCCGTCGTCATCTCATCAGCTAGTTCCTGTGCCTGAGAAATTGCTTGCGCCGCATGGTGAATCTGCAATGGAGAACCTGGTTTTCTGTTGAAAAGACAGTCATTTCTGGATTTCCACAAACACCATAAGAAAGTGAAAATATTCTGCAAAGAAGCATGCGGATGATTCATCGCAATTAAAGAGTGAATGGCATCAGCCACAGAGTTGGTGTTGTGAATGAGACTTTCAGATCTAATGTACCATGGTTCTGCAAACCAAGCAGCTCGAGCAAAAGGGCATATGAAGAGCAAGTGAATATCATCCTCTTCAGCTTGGCATCTAGAGCATAATTTGGAAATATGTACATAATACTTACCTGCCCTAGCTCAAGTTGGAATTGCTCGACGCAGAATACGCCAAGCAAAGGTCTGGACTCTGGGAGCCATAGCTTTGCACTTCCAGACCTGTTTCAGCATATTTTTTGTCCTTGTGGAAACTTGTCGAGGAGGAGGCTCTCCTTGATCCTGCAAAGCCTGGAGACACACAAAATATGCACTTTTTGAACTGCAAATGCCTGAGGGAGCAAGGTCCCAACAGAGAATATCAGGTTCATCTGAGGAGATAATGGGAGTGTTACTTATGGTTGTGGCCATGTGCTCATCAAAGAGAGCTTGGATCAGATCAATGTTCCATCTCTTTTGATGGGGAAGCCACAAATCTTGCACATTAGAAGGGTATCTGAAACCATTTTGCTGGATGATAAGGTGATCATATATATCAGCCCAGTCCGGGCACCAAGGAGTGCTCCAAATAGACACGTTTCCAGTTGTTAGTTGATAGAAGGAGTGCTTGGTCATGAGGGGCAAAATTTTGATAATGGCAGTCCAGAAGGCTGATTTTGGCACATTAGGCTTGGCCCTCCAAATGGAAGTGTCATGGAAATATTTAGATTTCAGAATTTTGTATAGATGGCTACCTGTGTCTTGGGCTATTCTCCAGGCAGTCGAGAGGACAAGGCTTTGGTTTGTTGCTTGGATGTTTCGAATGCCTAGCCCACCTTCTTGTTTTGGAGTGCAAATATCCTTCCAGGCTCTAAGGCAAAGGGCTTTTACAGTTGGTTCTTCTCTCACCCCAGTCCACCAAAAAGTTCGTATGACAGCTGTGAGCTTGGAAAGAAACTTTTTGGAGAACAGAATATTGGCCATGTAGTAGACCGGAATTGAGGCAAAAACAGATTTAATAAGGGCTAGCCTAGCCGCATGGGATAGCTTCCCGGCTTTATACGTACTGAGTTTTGATCTAAATTTGTCCAAAATGAAATTGTAGGCTGAGGATCTATCTTTAGATGGAAGAATGAGAGGGTGACCCAGATGGATAGAGCTAGTATCTATGTCTTGAACCGGGAAAATGCCTTTGATTTCGGCGATGACAGAAGGTTGAACCTGGGAGCTGAATATTATAGCAGATTTAGCCCAATTTGGAGTTTGGCCTGAGTTGGAGCAGAAGTGGTGAATAATGTTGTTTATCTGAATAGCTTCCTGTAAAGTAGCATGTCCACAAACTAGGAGGTCATCGGCAAACATGAGGGAATGAATAGGAGGGCAGTTTGGACCAAGTTTGATACCTGTCAAATTGTTGTTGCACATGGCTTCTTGAAGAGTGAGCGAAAGCTCATTGATGGCTAGAACAAACAGGTAAGGGGAGATCGGACAACCCTGTCTAATTCCTCGGTCGCTACAAAAGCGAGCAGAAGATTGTCCATTAATTATGACAGAAAAAGAAGGCGACGAAATACATGCATGGATCAGGTTTATGAAATGACCATGCAAACCTGTACCCTGAAGAGCCCTGGTGACAAAATTCCACTCAAGACGATCAAAAGCCTTAGCTAAATCAATTTTTAACATAAAAGCGGGATCATTCCAAGATTTCAGAGCAAAAGAATGGGTGATCTCTTGAGCAATAATAATATTGTTGTTGATCCTCCGACCCTCGATAAAAGCTTGTTGGGAGGGGTGTATGTAATTCGGGAGGTGGGGCTTGAGTCTATTGGCAAGAGTTTTGGATATGATTTTATAAATGACATTACAAAGGCTGATCGGACGATAATCAGAAGGTATAGCCGGCACTAGCTTTTTAGGAATAAGAGCAATATTTGTGTCATTAATGTGCGGGGGAAGTATACCTGTTTCATAGAAGTTTCTTACCAACATTGTAACATCATCACCAATCCAAGACCAAGTAGCAAGGTAGAATTCAACGTTGAAGCCATCTGGTCCTGGTGAGGCTCTTTTTTTCATTTCTTTGAGAGTTTGCCAAATTTCTTGCTTGTCGGGGATGGAGTAGGTGTAGTCCTGCTGCTGTTGTGGCATGTGAGTACATATGCATGGCCTTCCATTGTTAGCATTGGAGGAGGAGAAAATATATCGGAAATAGTTCACAAAAGTATTGGCAATGGCATTTGAATTAAAATGCAAGACATTATGCTCGTCTTTAATGGAAACAATGGTATTCCTTCTTCTCCGCTTGAGAACTGCGTGATGGAAATAATGTGTGTTCCTGTCTCCATCTCTAGCCCATTGTTTTTTTGCTCTCTGTGTGTAGAATTCAGTAAGCTTTGTCATACCTTGCTCATACCTTTGAATTAGAGCAGCTTCATGTGCATGATCCTGGTCTTGTGGTGACTTCATTTGAATATTCTTGATCTGTTCTTCAAGTTGATTAATTTCTTGTTGAATCGGTTTCTTCTTCCTGCACCATCTCTTTAGAGCTCCTGCAAGATAGTTAGTCCTAGCAGAAAAAGGCCTATTTGCTGAATTATTCCAAACCGATTTGGCGTGATCTTGGAAGTCATCTTCCATCAACCACCAATTTTCAAATTTAAAGTTTTTCCTAGGTTGTTTATAAGTACCATCTGTAGATATAAGGATAGGAGCATGGTCACTCATTATGATAGGAAGGTTATAAACATTTGTGTTTGGATAAATAACACACCATTCAGGATTAACAAGGCCACGGTCTAAATGCTCATAAATAGGATTAGAAGAGTAGCGCTTGTTTGTCCAAGTGTAAGCTGGGCCACTAAAACCTAGATCGAAGAAACCACAAATTTTCACCAAAGAACAGAAAGCATGTAAACGTTGCGAATTAATACAAGAGGAGCTCTTGTCCATTTCATAAAAAAGTTCGTTCATGTCACCCATACATAGCATAGGTTTACCCAAATTATCATGCACAAAATTGGCTACTTGATCCCATATCGCATTGGTCTGCTGGTGATAAGGATCTCCATAGATGCAAACTAAACCAAATTCCTGTCCTGAGGCAATAACCAAAGCTAAGATAACATGGAAATTTGCTACTTGGACCGTGACTTGAAGGTCGGCATTCCACATCAGCCATAGACCTCCCGACCGTCTCCGAGAAGGAACAACGACACTGCCACCCATATCGAATCGCTGAATTAAATCTGGGGATTTTACCTTTGAGGATTTTATTTCGCTGATGAAGACGATCTGCGCCTTTGTGGAGAAGATGAGGTTGGCAAGGTAGCACATTTTTCCACTGCCAAGGTCCTTGCCCTTGCCCTGGCAGTTCCACCCTATAGCCTTCATGGTGACCTTGTCGCCTTAGTTGTCGGCTCCGGCTACCATGCGCCGTCACACTCGCCGTGTACTCACAAATCTTTATTTCCCTCTCCGCCTCCTCTGCACTAAATGCCTTCACTTCAGCACCTGAAGATTAGATACCGGAGGGAAGCTGGGTGGGTTGGGAAAGTTTCCTCGAACGAACCAGCCCCAGACGAGACCGTTTACAGAACCACTGGTCGAATCTAAATATCAGTGGAATCTATGATGGTGGTGATGGATTTGGATTAGAAAGAGTTGGGAGGAGCTGAAAGAGGACCTTGTGATTAAGAGTGAGGAAGGATTTGGAGATATAAATTTGGGGATCAAAGGGGAATTTTACTTAGGGTTGAGGAGCAGGTCGCATGGAAGGAGAGAAGGACAAGGGGAGGAAGCTTCAGGACCAAACGGATCTGGGGAAGAGGAATGGAAACCTGAGAGAGAAAGATTGAGGTCTTGAGGAGGAAGAAAGATCGGCATCACGCCAGTCGCCGGCATCTCGCCATAGTCGCCACGGAGGCTCCTTACTCGGTCTGAGTTCGTCTAGTTATGTCTTGTATGTAACAATTCAATGATGCAAGACGTGCGGTTTCTTGAATGGAACCGGAGCTGCGCCGTCTTTTTCTTTGAACAAATATTGCAAAATGTAAATAGTAGTTTATTTTTTCCTCCTCGAAAAAAGCTTGCACCCTGTTTCATAAATAAAACAACCTCCTTCACATACAGGGAGTATTTCATTTTCAATAAGGAGAGAATTCCTCCGCCTCCACATAGATTGATGCACATGTACGCTTCAGTAATCTACTTGATGCATTTTGTCCAATTCTATACTGGTGATTTTTAGCCCACACGTACATTTTCTGGCTTTCAAATAACACAATTTGACCGCCACCCACGGGTGAAGCTCTCCTAAGGGCAAGATAGGATAGTTGCCCTATCTTGAATTTTGGCAAAAAAAATTATATAGGTATGCATCTATGTGCACCATTTTTTTGCATTCTTTATATGTTCTGAGGAAAACATAAAGGAAAAGCACCCAAGTTTATATAGACAATTTGGTTTTTTGCTTGAATATTTTTATGCTTTTGAGTTCGCCCGACCTCAATCGCACCCCAGCTTTCCCGTAACAAATGTTCCAAGGTGAACCTGTTGAGCAGCACGGAAATTCGCTGTCCCGCAACATAGGGCACGCACCCACTTTTCAAGGCCACCCATCATCATTCATGGCAAGGACGTGCGTGCGAGCTGGTCGGACATGGGGGCATTCGATTGCGATGGTGAAAACTATGTCTGATCTGATCAAGACAACACAATGGGAAGGAAGCCACCCTCCAACTTTCGGTCCAGTCTAATCCAATCCATCCGTTCAGAAAAAAAAAAGCCACGAGGTGCTACTCGTACTGTATCCGTGCATGTCGATGCTCACTCCTATTCGTACGGGGCATAGCTGTATCCGCATCAGTATGCGTCGAGCTGTGTTACCCTTTTCAGGACTACTTTCCCCCGTACTAAATTACCAAGCTTTTTCTCTTTGCTCGAAGTCAAACTTCGTGAAATTTTACCTGGTATGAGAAATATACCAACACCCAGATTATTCAATCAGTGTTACTAGTTCTTTTTGTTGAAAAAAGAATTCATATGCACAACTTTTGCATCGAAACGATGCACACATCCATCATTTTATTGCATAGTTTTGAGATTACCACTCAAGCATCGCTCAAAGTGGCCGCATGAATTAGTTATTGAAAGAAAGAACATAGAAAATCTCTAATTATCTTGTAGTCTGTTAGACCTCCGGCAGCCGATCCCATCCTAGTTGAAGAAAGCATATACTATTACCACATATAAACTCAGTAGACAGCTCTATGAATAGCCTGCAAAAATTTGTCTATTCCAAATTACCGAAAATATACCACAAAACCGCCACATGAATTTAAGCTTTCTTCTTCTTATCTAGCCTGTTTAGCGAATTACCAAACATGTTAGTTACATTAGTAGAAAATGACATATAAAAAATGAAGTGGACAACTCTCCAGGTAGCGCCTAAGAGGACATCGGATACAAAGATGCTCCACAGTCTCATTTGTATCATAAAAGATGTGTTTTTACACCCATGTGACCATGTCGTCGCATCTTCACGAAGTTTGACTTCGAGCAAAGAGAACCACATAAGTACTGAACCTGGTATAAGATAAATATTCACAGTCGCATCTTTACAATCAGTATTACTAAGTATGATGTAAACCTATTTCTTCGCTTTTTCGCTAACAAATCTGAATTCTCTTTAAAAATAGAAGGATAGATCAAATTCCAATGGCCATTAGGCATGATTCGAACCAACATTGAATAATCAAAAATTTCCCTATCTTTTTTACCATAAGTATTCATTTGATCTTGATCCTTCTGAAGTGAAAAAGACGCTATACTGGATCTGCATCTACTTACTGACAATATCCATAAATGGCTTGTTTTTGGTAATCGACGAAGATTACCATATTGATATTCGGGCGCATGGTAAACATCAGTACTCCAGTGCATTTCGCCGTCTGATTCAGAATAAATATGCTTTTGTACCCTTTTTTAAAATGTAAAGTGGGGGTTCCGGCACGAATCTCCGCAGTTACTTGTTCAGATTTTACATATTGATCATTTTGCACTAGAATCAAGCTTTTTGAGGGAATATTTACACTATATAGAATATCCTAACTCCGAATAGTTACATGCAAGTCTATATAACATAGAAAAGCAGGCTGTCCATGATGGGCACGTGTGGGGTGAACCAAATTCTCAGTGAATTGGATTTTTCCATTCGAAGGGGATCGTACAAGGTCAGCAGTACCCCCTGTGAATACTCCGCCAGTATGAAAAGTTCTTAGTGTTAGTTGAGTACCTCGCTCCCCAATTGATTGACCCGCAATAATACCTACGGCTTCTCCCAATTCGACCAGATCACTATGAGTGGGACTCCGGCCATAACATAATTAACAGATCCAACAAGTGATCCGGCAAGTAAAGGGGGTTCTAATATATATTGGTTGTGCTAGAAATGGTTGTGCTCGAAAGGCAGTTATGAATCGATTGACTAATCCAATTCCAATATCTTGATTTCGAGCGACAATGCATCGTGAACCGATATATATATCGTCTGCTAATACACGACCAATTAGTGTTTGGACAAAAAGTTTTTCCGTCATCCCATTTTAAGGACTCACAGAAATACCTCAGGTAGTACCACATTCTCTTCTACGCACAATAATATGTTGAACTACTTCAACAAGTCTACGTGTAAGATATCCAGCATCTGCTGTTCGTACATCAGTATCTACAACCCCTTTGCGAGCTCCATAGCAGGAAATTATATATTCTGTCAAAGAAAGTCCCTCGCGTAAATTGCTTTGAATAGGTAAATCAATCATTTTTCCTTGAGGGTCCGCCATTAATCCTCTCATACCTACTAATTGGTGTACCTGAGATGCATTTCCTTTGGCTCCTGAAAAAGACATTAGATAGACCGGATAAGAAGGATCCGTTATCCGAAAATTCAAATTCATTTCTTGTTTCAAATATTCACTTGTCGCATATCATATCTCAACGGATTGGCGTAATTTTTCTACCGCGTGTATCGCCCCATAATAATAGTGTTTCTCCACAAAAAAACTTTGTTGTTCCACGTCTTGGACTAACCATCCCTTAGAGGGTATTGTTAAAAGATCCTCGATTCCTAACGAAATGGATGTAGTAGTGGCTTGATGGAAGCCCACAGTCTTTAGTTGATACAGTATATGGGATGTATATCCCATTCCAAAATGATCTATTAATCTGCTAATAAGCCGTTTCATACCAGTTCCGTCTATCTCTTTATTATGAAAGACCAGATTGGCCCGATCCGTCATACATAAGTACCCCCTTTTCGGCTGAGTAGGATTCGACAATTGCTGAGTAGGATTCGACAATGGGCTTGAGTCCGTGATTTGAAAATTTAATTAACTTCATTTCCTTAATCTCAATCTGAATTCGCGCGGCAAAAATGATGATACTAGGGAAACCGCAATGCCCCCCGAAAGGGGAGGGGCATCACCGAATCTAACTTCCTGGTTTAGATAGTGTATGTCGTCGTGGTGAACAGACAGATGCCATGGGATGGCTTGAGTTGGGGCCGAATGTGCGCTAGAGGATTCGGTGGAGGGTTTTGGTAAGGATGGAGAGGTTTCCGGATGGATTCCTCAAGAACTTGGCCTTGGCCAGAGGTAGAAGAAGAAGAACACAAGCACAATTGCACCACTAGATCTCTCTATATCATGATCATACAAGCTTACAGGTTTTCAGCTCTAGGCTCGGGCGTCGTCCCCGTGATGGGGTGTGCCCCCTCTCCTTATATAGGGGAGAGGGTGGCTTACAGGGGAAAAAAACCCCAAGAAACCCTAATGGAATCTTTGACTAGACAAACTACTTTATAAAGCTACTTTAGCTACCGATGATGCCGGTTTTTCTGTAATCAGGAGCGGTGACATCCTCCGGTACCTTTTACGTCATCCTTGGCCTTTGGCGCCAGGGCTTCGATTAAAGTTGAACTGCTTCGCTCATCTTTGTCTTCTAGCTCTGGAGAGCATCTTTGACCAGTCTTGCCGACGTGCTACAGTGTAGCCTATTCCGGTTTCTTCTTAGCCGGTTCCGGTATCCCCCTCCTGGGATACCGGTACGATTCACAGGTCTCAGTCTTGTTATCCGGAAAGATCTTTAAACCGGTATCTTGATGGCCTAAACCATCCGGTTTGGCATGCCTTTGGCATACCGGGGGTCATCCCCCCAACATTAGTCCCCGAAGCTGGTATAGTTCGGTGGATCCTATCCGACGGACCATACCAGGTTCTCTTTTTACTCAAGGTACCGGTTTAATCCTTCCGGCAATCAGCCCAAACTCTCCGGCATCTTGGCCGAACTTTATCACCTTACTGATTTCCTCCGGTATCTTTGTCATTAAACCTCTCCTCAACGAAGTCGAGAATATCTCGGGTTCTGCGCCTGTCAGTGACATGCGCACTGTGCCTGGCGCGACAGTGTCAGGGGTCACTTCCCTTCGACTTCCGCGCTCGCATTTATGGCGCCACACCAGATCCGCGCTGCCGTTTCAGATCCGTGTGGCCTTCCTGTGTCTTTCGATTTTCCGCGCGTGTATCCATGTGCCACGGGGCGGCCCAGGGAACGAACCGCCGCGGCCCAGCGGTTGCCAGCCCACTACTCATCTTCTCTATTTAAGGGCGGAGCAGTTCCTCCTTATCTTCTTCTTCGCACTTCCCCCTTCTCACGCGCCTAGAGCTCCTCGCCCCTTGCGCTTCCGTCGCCGCCGTTCGCCGCCAGAGCACTGCCGCCGACGAACTTCCGCAGCGACTCCACCGAGCCCCGCTGCGCAGATGCTCTCCGTAGAGCCCTTGCTGTTGCTGCTCCCCGCATCCCTCGGCGACCTTCGTTCTTCATCGTTGTTCATCCTCGCTGCCTGCAACTGCGCCGCTTCTCCGGCGACCATCGTCTTCAACGCCTTCCTCTGCCTCAGGTTAGCCCCAATGTCCCTAAGCTTTCTTCTCTTTTCCGCTTTCCTGTTCTTTGGTCGGTTGGGGATTTACCTTCCCTCTTTCTTTTGGTATTTCTCTTGTCCGTAGATCTTCGCGTGGGGCTAGATCGTGGGAAATCTGTTTGTGGGTAGATTCCGGAATCCCTAATCCAAAATGTCTACCGAACTGTATCTTTCCGAGTCCGCTGGCAGCCGCCACCACAGCGAGGCCTCCGACGGGCTTGAGGCATAGCTTGACCGGATGGAAACCTCTTCCTCTGCACCAGAGGCCGGAACCGGAAGGGGCCAGGAGGCCAGCACCTCTCGCCAAGGTTTCGGAGTGGACTTGGCCAATATTACCCGCGGAGCCTGGAAAGGTTCCGACGTGACGCAGGCGGACATTGATTGGCTGTACCGCTCCCGGAGGATACCGGCACAGGTATCTTGCCGGATTCCACGTGACGAGGTGGAACCCGCGCCCGAACCCGGAGAGTTCGTGGTTTTTGTTGCTCACTTTGAGCGTGGCTTCGGCCTCCCTGCCTCTGATTTCTTCCGCGAATTCCTTGATTTCTACAAACTTCAACCCCATCACCTTTCCGGCAACGCCATCTTTTATCTTTCTTGCTATGTTTCTTTCATGGAGGCTTACGTTGGCCTCCTTCCCACAAAAGAAGCTTTTGCTCGCTTCTTCTGCCTTTGGATCAACTCGGTCCAAGGCAAAGACATCCCCAAGCCTAAACCCCCGGTGCAGTGCGGATCCTGCATCGTGGGCTCTCGCCAGGGGAGCCCCTTCTTCAAGTTCTCCGGCTTGGATTCCTGCCGGGCCTGGCAGGAAACTTTTTTCTATGTGAGGAACAAAGGTTCCTCAGATTTTATCAACCTATCGGCCTACAATCCGGCGACGCCCACGAAGGCCAACTGGGGCTTCCATCCGGGAACCAAGCATATCGAGACCAACCGGATAGTTCGCTTCCTGGAGAGTCTCAAGAAGGAGACGAACATCTGCTCCGACGATATTATCCGCGTGTTCATCTCACGCCGGGTGCTTCCCCTTCAGCGTCGAGCTCACAAGATGAGCCAGATGTGCGGCCCCCGCGATCCCACCAAGATCACCGGCTTGGCCCTAAGCAAAAAGGATATAGCCCTCAAGGCCAGGCAAATCTGTAATACAGACATACAATTGGATTGGGAGTGGGGCCATCTTCCCCTCTGCGCCATGAATCCCCCAACTGCGGAAGTAAGACCTTAGCAGTCCGGATCGTTTTTCCCGGTAGGTTTTCAATGCATAACTAACTGACATTTTTCTTTTTCAGGCCTGCGAGCGCTTTCCTCGCATCGCTGCGGAGGCTCGAGGACCCAGCCGGAAGCGTGACCTGGACGAGGTGGATCCGGATCTCTACGTGGTCTGGACCAAGAACAAGATGGGCCGCACCCACACCTCACGCCCCGGTAACTTTTCTACCAACGACTCCGGTTCAGATGATGATGTCACTATTCTTGAGGTATTTTGCTCTTTCGCTTTCTTATCCATCATTTGTCTGTAGACGCTCCCTCAGCCAGCGCCAACCCACAGGTTGTGGAGCACGCCAGCCCCCTGGAGGCAGAGGCTAGGGAAGAGTTTCTTGAGAAGCTCGCCTGCCAGGGCCGTAAGAACAAGGCGCCCGCGCTCGAAGCCGGCCCGAGTGGCGCTCCTCCCGCCAAACGCTCCCGGATGGAAGTTGGCGGGAAGAAGGTCACCGCGAAGCACTACCGGAAATGGGAGATGCCGGTTGCTTCCGTGTAAACTTCCCCTTTTTACTTTCCTTTTGTTTCATGAGTCTCTTTTTTCGGTTGTTTTCTCTAAACCTCCTTTTTCTGTCTTTTCAGCCCTGCGCTCAAGATTTCCAAGAGCGCCTCTGGCATGAGGCCGAAAAGCTCTGAGGATGCCGCCAGGCCCTCACCTCCTCCGCAACCAAGTCCGGTACCATCTGGTGCCGGCAAATCCTCTGCCTCCCCTCTGGGAGGCACCACAAGTGCGGGGCACGCGGCCCCTAAATCTTCAGACCACCGCGCGGAGGAGGACTTTGTCTCCCCTCCAGAAGCCCAAGACACCGGCGCCAGCAACACCGGCGTCGGCAACGAAGATGCCGGGAGGGCGGAACCTCTGGTTCCTCCCGTCCCAAAAAAGAAGAAGAAGACTCCTGCTTCCTCCCCCTCAAAGACCGTACCGGATTCTTCCGCGCCGGCCAGCTCTGCCCCGGCAAAGGAAGCACCCGATGCTCATGCGTCTGCCAAGGCTCCAACGCCTCCACCAGCTGCCAAACCGGCACCGCCAAAGGGTCCCAGCTCCCCTTCCTCTATCTCACAGTCCTTGATACTGCACGCCAGCCGCGCCGCCATTGTGGCCGGAGAAACGGCTTCAGCTCAGCTGGGCCGAATCACCGAGCTCACCCGCGGAGGAGCTGAACTGGGGCATCTTGCTGATTACGCTACAAAGTGGAATCAAGCGGATCTTTCCCCCGTGACTCGCGGCCTGGGGAAGGATAAGCTGCCGGTCGTTGACCCTGCCGGCCCCCGGAGCACCGTCCAGCACTTTGGCCGGTTGCGACGCGCTGTCAAGGAATTTGACACCGCGTGGCACGACGCCAACAACAACGTGGTGGTAAGTTGCACAAACTTCGTAGTTTTTTGAATCTATGCCGGTTTTTACTCTTTCCGGATTATATATCTTCCTAGTCCCCGAGTTTCGGGTTGAGAGCGCAGCTTTTAGCGCGAAACTTTGCTAAAAACACAAAAAACCGGCATAGCCAGTCCCCGAGTTTTGGGTTGAGAGCGCAGCTCTTAGCGTGAAACTTTGCTAAAAACAAAAAAAACTGGCATAGCCAGTCCCCGAGTTTCGGGTTGAGATCGCAGCTCTTAGCGCGTAACTTTCTTTCAATGCCGGCATCTTCTTTACCGGAATATTTTTATCTTACACAGAGCACGCTGGACACCCGGAAGAACCTTTTTGAGGAGCTTCTGTGGGAGCACCGGGAGCTTTCCGAAGCGCACATCAAGTGCCAAGGTTAGTTTTTTGCATCTCCGACCTCTTTTTACCGGTTGCCTCTTCCTTTAGGTACTCACAAAATTTTCTGCACGTCAGTTGTCCCGGAAGCCACCGTCGAGGCCCTCTCTTCTCAGGTTGCCGCGCTCCAAGGTACCACTTGTTTTCCGGTTAGTTTGCGTCTTTTTAATCTATCAGATTCATTTTCCTGTTAACACTTTGCTTCCGGACTGCAGCTGAAAAGGAGCAGCTTGCCAAGGAGCACAAACAAGCTCTGGATGCTCAGAGGACTCGCTTCTCTGAGCTGAAGGAACAGCTCATGGAGGCTGAACTCCGCCATTCGCGGGAGCTGAAGGAGGTCCGGGCGGCAGCTGAGGCCAAACTGGATGAATCCTTGAAGGAGTTCACCAGTTCCAGCGAGGCGCTGCGGGTAGAGCTGGAGAAGCAGGGTGAAGCACGGAAAACGGTGGAAAACCTGATTGTCGCCCTCCTCACGGAGCAAAAAGCTTATGACCGGCTGGTTGTGCAAACTGATGCGTTGGCCCTCAGTAAGCCTTCTTTCTTTCCCTCTAACGCTTATAAGCTTATATTTTCCGGTAGCATGTCCTTATCTTTCCGCTCTTTTCTTGCAGGGCTCTTTCTGGATTCCCAGGCGCATGCTAACAAAAAGGTGGCGGAGCGCAGGGCGGAGCACTCAATGACCAACCCGGACTTGCCCTGGGATCCTTATGATCATCTGGTTGCGCTCTCCGCCAGGATCCAGCACATGCACGCCGTGGAACGGCATCTAGCTGACCTACCGGACGCTGCTATCCAAATCTGCAAGGTGATGTGGCCTGGCAAAGCTGTGCTAGAAAACATAACGCTTATTGATACGTCTCCAACGTATCTATAATTTCTTATGTTCCATGCTACTTTTATTATGATACACACATGTTTTGTTCACACTTTATGTCATTATTATGCATTTTCCGGAACTAACCTATTGACAAGATGCCGAAGTGCCAGTTCCTGTTTTCTGCTGTTTTTGGTTTCAGAAATCCTAGTAAGGAAATATTCTCGGAATTGGACGAAATCAACGCCCAGCATCTTAAAATTCCACGAAGCTTCCAGAACACCCGAGAAGGACCAGAGGAGGGCCACAGGGGGCCCACACGTGTGGGCGGTGCGGCCAAGGAGCCAGGCGCGCCGCCCTACTGTCTGGTGGCCCCGTCAGCCTTCCGACTCTGACTCTTCGCCTATAAGAAGCCCCCTGACCTAAATCTTCGATACGAATAAGCCACGGTACGAGAAACCTTCCAGAGCCGCCGCCATCGCGAAGCCAAGATCTGGGGGATAGAAGTCTCTGTTCCGGCACGCCGCCAGGACGGGGAAGTGCCCCCGGAAGGCATCTCCATCGACACCACCGCCATCTTCATCACCGCTGCTGTCTCCCATGAGGAGGGAGTAGTTCTCCATCGAGGCTAAGGGCTGTACCGGTAGCTATGTGGTTAATCTCTCTCCTATGTACTTCAATACAATGATCTCATGAGCTGCCTTACATGATTGAGATTCATATGAGATTTGTATCACAATTAATCTATGTGCTACTCTAGTGATGTTATTAAAGTACTCTATTCCTCCTTCATGATGTAATGTTGACAGTGTGTGCATCATGTAGTACTTGACGTAGTTTATGATTGTGATCTCTTGTAGATTATGAAGTTAACTATTACTATGATAGTATTGATGTGATCTATTCCTCCTTTCATAGTCTGTCGGTGACGGTGTGCATGCTATGTTAGTACTTGGTATAATTGCGTTGGTCTATCATGCACTCTAAGGTTATTTAAATATGAACATCGAATGTTGTGGAGCTTGTTAACTCCGGCATTGAGGTGCTCTTGTAGCCCTACACAATTAATGGTGTTCATCATCCAACAAGAGAGTGTAGAGTGGTTTTATTATGTGATCAATGTTGAGAGTGTCCACTAGTGAAAGTATGATCCCTAGGCCTTGTTTCCAAATACTGCAATCATCGCTTATTTACTGTTCTGCTGCATCTCTACTTCCTGCAATATTACCACCATCAACTGCATGCCAGCAAGCTATTTTCTGGCACCGTTACTACTGCTCATATTCATTCATACCACTTGTATTTCACTATCTCTTCGCCGAACTAGTGCACATATACATCTGACAAGTGTATTAGGTGTGTTGGGGACACAAGAGACTTCTTGTATCGTGATTGCAGGGTTGCTTGAGAGGGATATCTTTGACCTCTTCCTCCCTGAGTTCGATAAACCTTGGGTGATTCACTTAAGGGAAACTTGCTGCTGTTCTACAAACCTCTGCTCTTGGAGGCCCAACACTGTCTACAGGAATAGAAGCGTGCGTAGACATCACTTATCTCTGATCGCCTCAAGGATGCTGGCCGGAGAATCTGCGAATGGAGGTGCTCTGCGGCTCGTGCCGGAGCGGATGCAGCTCTGCGCATCGCCTGCTCCTGGTACGAAGACTTGGATCTGGACGCCTTCCACAGCCTCCGCGGCGACGCGCCTACAGATATCGATCCGGTCTTAACTGCCAAGCGCCAGGACCGCGCCTACCGGATTGCGGAGTTTGCCCCCTTCCGCACCTTCATCCCTCCTCCTCCCGATGTCAAAGATGCACTTTCTGACGACGAGGAAGACATCGAGGACGAGGAGGATGAAGAAGCCGGAGAAGGTGCCGCCGCTCCGGAAGGTGATGCTCCTCCGGAAGCTCCTGAGGCCGGCGCGCAGCCACCTGTCGTCTGATTGTCTCTCACTATGTGTTTATCACACCTGCTGTCTCAAAACAATTAGTTAAATTCTACCCCGGTATGCCGGGGTTTATGATGTAAGATAAAACTTAGCACTTCTTTTGCTTGTGCTACAACTTTTATGCCGGTGTCTTTTTACCGGTAACTTATTAAGTTAAGTTTGCTGCTACTTTAGCATTGTGTATATTGTTTGCTTTTTGTCTTGCACCGTGAAGATTCAGGAATTGTTTCGGCATTCAATCCGATGCACACTTAGTTCTTTTGCTTTGGCTCTGCCTACCTCTTTTGGGTGTTTTGGCGTATGAGTCACAAAGTTCTTTTGCTAAGCAAGCACTTTCTTGAACTTAGAAATAACTCGAAATTTTGCACAAAAAACCGGTATAACCGGGGTAAGTTAAACTTTTCCGGATCGTTTGTTCCCGCTCCCTCTTTTCGTGGTTCACATGCTTAATTCCTACCGGTTTATCTTGCTTGCCATGAAGCCGGGTTGCGGACAGCAGCAGAGTCGAAGACTCCGGTAAGTTTAGCACGTTACTAAACCGGAAAGAAAAAACGTTCACTAAGCAACCGGTAACTGAAAAAATAAACATATTACATGCAAGTTCGATAGGAGTAGTCCCCGAGATTCATTCGAGGTTCTGGCATCTTTTATTCATAGCATATAAGGTACAAAAAGGAACTCCTTACAGCACAACTTCATGAATAGAAAGGACGCAGCAGAGCTATGTTCCATGGGCGTTTAGTTTCTTCTCCTGACCTGTCCGCCTTTCCTTCTCTTGATTCCTGTGCATCGATCAGATAGTAGGCATCATTGTGTAGAGCCTTGCTCACAATGAAAGGTCCTTCCCATGGGGGTGAGAGCTTGTGGCGCCCCTCAGTGCGCTGCACTAAGCGTAGCACCAGGTCCCCTTCCCGAAACACTCTTGGTTTAACCTTCCGGCTATGATAGCGTCTGAGGTTTTGTTGGTATATGGCTGTTCTTGCCAAAGCCAGTTCCCTTGCTTCTTCTAGCAAGTCCACATCATTTTCTCGGGCCTCTTTTACCTCTTCTTCGGTATATAGTTGAACCCTTGGTGAATCATGTATGATATCGGTTGGAATCACGGCTTCTGCCCCGTAAACCATGAAGAATGGAGTGTATCCGGTAGACCGGTTTGGAGTCGTTCTTATGCTCCACAGTACTGATGGTAGCTCATCGAGCCAACATCCCAGTGTCTTTTCAAGCGGTTCAATGAGCCTTGGTTTGATACCGGATAGCACCAAAGCATTGGTTCTCTCCACTTGGCCATTGCCTTGCGGATGTGCGACTGAGCACAAATCCAACTGGATATTGTTATCCTCACAAAATCTTTTGAACTCACCTTGAGCAAAGTTTGTGCCGTTGTCAGTGATAATGCTATGCGGGTACCCATACCGCAAGATCACATCTTTTAAGAATTTCACCGCCGTATGCCCATCGCACTTTGCGATAGGTTTTACTTCAAGCCATTTAGTGAACTTATCCACCATCACTAGGACGTGGGTAAATCTGCTCCTCGCGGTTTTGAATGGACCAACCATATCAAGGCACCAAACGGCAAACAACCAAGTTAATGGTATGGTTTTGAGACCGGAAGCTGGGGTATGATTTTGCTTGGCGTACTGCTGGCACCCATTGCATTTTCGTACCAAATCATCAGCGTTTTCCAGAGCCGTGGGCCAATAGAACCCATGTCAGAATACTTTTGCCACCAGCGCCCTTAACGAGGCATGGTGCCCGCACTCTCCTTGGTGAATTTCCACCACCATTTCTTTTCCTTCTTTCGGTTCCACACATCTCTGGAGGACACCGGTAACACTTCTTTTGTATACCTCACCATTGATGATAGTGTAGGCCTTGGACCTTCTTTGGATCCTCCTTGACTCGTTTTCGTCAACCGGCAGGGTGCCGTTGATCAGGAATTCCTTAATAGGTTCAACCCAGATTGGTGCTTCCCGGACTAGAAACATCGGTACGTCTATCTCCATACTGTCCACCAGCATAGCTTCTTCCGGTTTAGATCCTGCAGTCCCCGGGTTTACCGGAGCAGTCCCCGGGTTTCCTTCGTCAATGTCCATTGGTACAATGTGTGATTCCGGTACGAAGATTGATTCCGATTCCGGACTCGGTTTGATCGATGGTGTCCTTAGGTGAGCCAAAGCCACTCCGGGAGGAATTTCCTGCCGGGAGGAACCTAGCTTAGAGAGAGTGTCCAACCGGAATTTCCTGCCCCACGGTGGGCGCCAACTGTCGTCGTGGTGAACAGACAGATGCCATGGGATGGCTTGAGTTGGGGCCGAATGTGCGCTAGAGGATTCGGGGGAGGGTTTTGGTAAGGATGGAGAGGTTTCCAGATGGATTCCTCAAGAACTTGGCCTTGGCCAGAGGTAGAAGAAGAAGAACACAAGCACAATTGCACCACTAGATCTCTCTATATCATGATCATACAAGCTTACAGGTTTTCAGCTCTAGGCTCGGGCGTCGTCCCCGTGATGGGGTGTGCCCCCTCTCCTTATATAGGGGAGAGGGTGGCTTACAGGGGAAGAAACCCCAAGAAACCCAAATGGAATCTTTGACTAGAAAAACTACTTTATAAAGCTACTTTAGCTACCGATGATGCCGGTTTGTCTTTAATCAGGAGCGGTGACATCATCCAGTACCTTTTACGTCATCCTTGGCCTTTGGTGTCAGGGCTTCGATTAAAGTTGAACTGCTTCGCTTATCTTTGTCTTCTAGCTCTGGAGAGCATCTTTGACCAGTCTTGCCGACGTGCTACAGTGTAGCCTATTCCGGTTCCTTCTTAGCCGGTTCCGGTATCCCAGACAGGTCTCAGTCTTGTTATCCGGAAAGATCTTTAAACCGATATCTTGATGGCCTAAACCATCCGGTTTGGCATGTCTTTGGCATACCGGGGGTCATCCCCCCAACAGTGTATGAATAGGCCTGACTAAATCCTTGTATGGCTTCCTCTAGTTATCTATAAAAAGAAATATGACCAAGAGTGGTTCAAATGTATATAGAACGAATTTCTTTTTTTTCTGTTTCCCACTATTAGATAGTCGGCATAAATCTCATGATAAGTCCCCAAAGATTCAAATTGAACTTCAATCGGAACTTCTCTTGACCCAATGACGCGTTGATCCAGTTTCCATCGTAGCCACAAGGGACTGTCTAAACTGATGAGTTTCTGTCTATAAGCTCCCAGTGCATCATAAGAACTAAAAAAGTGGGGTTCTTTATCTTTCATATTGTAATTAACTTTTTTAGTTGGATAGTTTACGCAACTATTATATCTATTTGCACAAATACCTCGGCGGTTTCCAATCGTTAATACATAAAACCCGATAAGCATGTCTTGGGTTGGTACGCAAATAGGATCTCCGATAGCGGGAGATAAGAGATTCATATGAGAAAACATAAGTAAACGGGCTTCCGCCTGAGCTTCTAAGGATAAAGGTAGATGAACAGCCATTTGATCCCCATCAAAGTCTGCATTGAAACCTTACACACTAATGGGTGTAAAGAAATAGTACGCCCCTCTACTAAAGTGGGTTGAAAAGCCTGTATGCCTAATCTATGTAGGGTAGGTGCTCTATTTAACAGTACATGATGTCCTCGCATAACTTCTTGATGTATTTCCCATACAATGGGTTCCTTTTCCCAAATTTTCCTTTTAGCAATCCTTAGAAGTAGCGCGTATCGTGATTAAATCGCGAATTACAAATAGCTGAAAAAGCTTTTGTTGTGGGTATACTTTATGGGTATATCAACGGCGTGGCCTAGATCCGGCAAGCCCGGGTGGCCCACAGATGGTGATGAGGCATGTGGCCCATCGGGCGGCCCAGTTGCTGTAGATCCTGAAGGATGAAGTCCAGCCCGGAACAGGAAACCGGATCCCAACCGACCTACGAAGGAGGCCGGATCCGTGAAGGCCCATAAAGTATCCGGATCCAGCACGGTTCTGAAGGAAGGCGGATCCTTGACGTACACGGCAAGATATTGTACCGTAGTTAGTGATACGTCTCCAACGTATCGATAATTTCTTATGTTCCATGCTTGTTTTATGATGATACACACATGTTTTATACATACTTTATGTCATATTTATGCATTTTCCGGCACTAACCTATTAACAAGATGCCGAAGAGCCAGTTGTTGTTTTCTGCTGTTTTTGGTTTCAGAAATCCTAGTAAGGAAATATTCTCGGAATTGGATGAAATCAACACCCAGGATCTTATTTTTCCACGAAGCTTCCAGAAGTCCGAAAGGGAAACGAAGTGGGGCGACGAGGCGGCCACACAACAGAGCGGCGCGGCCCAGCCCCTGGCCGCGCGGCCCTGGCGTGTGGGCCCCTCGCGTCGCCCCTAAACCTACCTCTCCGACTATAAGAAGCCTTCGTCGAAAATAACCCCAGTACCGAGAGCCACGATACGGAAAACCTTCCAGAGATGCTGCCGCCGCCAATCCCATCTCGGGGGATTCAGGAGATCGCCTCCGGCACCCTGCCGGAGAGGGGAATCATCTCCCGGAGGACTCTTCACCGCCATGGTCGCCTCCGGAGTGATGTGTGAGTAGTTCACCCCTAGACTATGGGTCCATAGCAGTAGCTAGATGGTCGTCTTCTCCTAATTGTGCTATCATTGTTCGATCTTGTGAGCTGCCTAACATGATCAAGATCATCTATTTGTAATGCTACATGTTGCGTTTGTTGGGATCCGATGAATATGGAATACTATGCTATGTTGATTATCAATCTATCATATATGTGTTGTTTATAATCTTTCATGCTCTCCGTTATTAGTAGAGGCTCTGGCCAAGTCGTTACTTGTAACTCCAAGAGGGAGTATTTATGCTAGATAGTGGGTTCATGCCTCCATTAAATGCAGGGACGGATGACGAAAGTTCTAAGGTTGTGGATGTGCTGTTGCCACTAGGGATAAAACATCAATGCTATGTCTAAGGATGTATTTGTTGATTACATTACGTACCATACTTAATGCAATTGTCTGTTGTTTGCAACTTAATACTGGAGGGGGTTCGGATGATAACCTGAAGGTGGACTTTTTAGGCATAGATGCATGCTGGATAGCGGTCTATGTACTTTTTCGTAATGCCCAATTGAATTTCACACTACTCATCATAACATCTATGTGCATTGTTATGCCCTCTTTATTTGTCAATTGCCCAACTGTAATTTGTTCACCCAACATGCTATTTCTTATGGGAGAGACACCACTAGTGAACTGTGGACCCCGGTCCATTCTTTTACATCAAATACAATCTACTGCAATACTCGTTCTACTGTTTTCTGCAAACATCATCATACACACTATACATCTAATCCTTTGTTACAGCAAGCCGGTGAGATTGACAACCTCACTGTCACGTTGGGGCAAAGTAATTTGGTTGTGTTGTGCAGGTTCCACGTTGGCGCCAGAATCCCTGGTGTTGCGCCGCACTACACTCCGTCACCAACAACCTTCAACGTGCTTCTTGGCTCCTACTGGTTCGATAAACCTAGGTTTCTTACTGAGGGAAAACTTGCCGCTGTACGCATCACACCTTCCTCTTTGGGTTCCCAACGGACGAGTGCTTTACCGTCACAAGGAAGCTACTTTCTGGCGACGTTGCAATCCCACGTCAGCAGCACTTTTTCTGGCGCCGTTGCCGGGGAGATCAAGACACGCTGCAAGGGGAGTCTCCACTTCCAATCTCTTTACTTTGTTTTTTGTCTTGCTTTATTTTATTTACTTCTTTGTTTGCTGCACTATATCAAAAATACAAAAAAAAATTAGTTGCTAGCTTTACTTTATTTACTGTCTCGTTCTCCATATTAAAAACACACAAAAAATTAGTTACTTGCATTTACTTTATTTAGTTTGCTTTATTTACTATTGCTAAAATGAATACTCCTGAGAATACCAAGTTGTGTGACTTCACAAGCACAAATAATAATGATTTCCTATGCACACCTATTGCTCCACCTGCTACTACGGCAGAATTCTTTGAAATTAAACCTGCTTTACTGAATCTTGTTATGAGAGAGCAATTTTCTGGTGTTAGTTCTGATGATGCTACTGCCCATCTTAATAATTTTGTTGAACTATGTGAAATGCAAAAGTATAAGGATGTAGATGGTGACATTATAAAATTAAAATTGTTTCCTTTCTCACTAAGAGGAAGAGCTAAAGATTGGTTGCTATCTCTGCCTAAGAATAGTATTGATTCATGGACTAAATGTAAGGATGCTTTCATTAGTAGATATTATCCTCCTGCTAAAATTATATCTTTGAGAAGTAGCATAATGAATTTTAAGCAATTGGATAATGAGCATGTTTCTCAAGCATGGGAAAGAATGAAATCCTTGGTCAAGAATTGCCCTACCCATGGACTGACTACTTGGATGATCATCCAAACCTTGCAGGACTGAATTTTTCTTCACGGAACCTATTGGATTCAGCTGCTGGAGGTACTTTTATGTCCATCACTCTAGGTGCCGCAACAAAACTTCTTGATGATATGATGATTAATTACTCTGAATGGCACACGGAAAGGGCTCCACAAGGTAAGAAGGTAAATTCTGTTGAAGAAACCTCCTCCTTGAGTGATAAGATTGATGCTATTATGTCTATGCTTGTGAATGGTAGATCTAATGTTGATCCTAATAATGTTCCTTTAGCTTCATTGGTTGCTCAAGAAGATCATGTTGATGTGAACTTCATTAAAAATAATAATTTCAACAACCATGCTTATAGGAATAATTCTGGTAACAACTATAGGCCATATCCTTCTAATAATGGCAATGGCTATGCTAATTCTTATGGGAATTCTTACAACAATAATAGGAGTGTACCCCCTGGTCTTGAAGCCATGCTCAAAGAATTTATTAGTACACAAACTGCTTTTAACAAATCTGTTGAAGAAAAGCTTGGCAAAATTGATATTCTTGCTTCTAAAGTTGATAGTCTTGCTGCTGATGTTGATCTTTTGAAATCGAAAGTTATGCCTAATGAAAATAAAGATATTAAGTCATTTGCTACAGCGAACGCCATCCAAGTTAGAATTAATGAGAATATAAGATTGATGGCCGAATTGCGTGCTAGGTGGGAAAAAGAAGAAAATGCTAAAGATAACAATGTAGCTAAAGTTTGGACTATTACCACCACTAGTAATGATAATGCTTCACATGTTGCTACACCTCCTACTATCAATGGTAAAATAATTGGTGTTAGTAATATTTCTACTCCTAATGCAAAGTGTGCAAAACTGCTAAAACTGCTAAAACTGCTGAAACTGCTTGTGATAAAACTGCTGAATTTTTTTCAAATATTGGGGACAATGATCCCATTGCTTTAGATCATAATGGTTTATATTTTGATGATTTTCACATCTCTGAAGTTATAAAGTTCTTACAAAAACTTGCTAGAAGTCCCAATGCTAGTACTATAAATTTGGCCTTTACAAAACATATTACAAATGCTCTCATAAAAGCTAGAGAAGAGAAACTAAAACTTGAAACTTCTATTCCTAGGAAGTTAGAAGAGGGTTGGGAGCCCATCATTAAGATGAAGGTAAATGATTTTCATTGTAATGCTTTATGTGATCTTGGTGCAAGTATTTCTGTTATGCCTAAGAAAATCTATGATATGCTTGACTTGCCACCACTGAAAAATTGGTATTTGGATGTTAATCTTGCTGATAATTCTACAAAGAAACCTTTGGGGAGAATTGATAATGTTCGCATTACGGTTAATAATAACCTTGTCCCCGTTAATTTTGTTGTCTTGGATATTGAATGCAATGCATCTTGTCCCATTATTTTGGGAAGACCTTTTCTTCGAACCGTTGGTGCTATTATTGATATGAAGGAAGGTAATATTAAATATCAATTTCCTCTCAAGAAAGGTATGTAACACTTCTCTAGAAAGATAATGAAGTTACCTTTTGATTCTGTTATTATAACAAATTATGATGTTGATGCTTCATCTCTTGATAATACTTGATTCACACTTTCTGCGCCTAGCTGAAAGGCGTTAAAGAAAAGCGCTTATGGGAGACAACCCATGATTTTACTACAAAACTTTTGTTTTATATTTGAGTCTTGGAAGTTGTTACTACTGTAGCAACCTCTCCTTATCTTTATTTTATTGCATTATTCTGCCAAGTAAAGTCTTTGATAGTAGAGTTGATACTATATTTCTTACTGTCACGAATTTGAGTCGCCCCGTCTGTAGGCAACTCAGAAAAATATGCCAATTTACGTGTGTGATCCCCAGATATGTACGCAACTTTCATTCAATTTGAGAATTTTCATCTGAGCAAGTTTAGTGCCCCAGAAAAATACGTCTTTACGGACTGTTCCGTTTTGACAGATTTTGCCTTTTATTTCGCATTGCCTGTTTTGCTATGCTTGATGGATTTCTTTATTCCATTAACTTTAAGTAGCTTTGTGCAATGTCCAAAAGTGTTAAGAATGATTATGTCACCTCTGAACATGTGAATTTTGATTATGCACTAACCCTCTAATGAGTTGTTTTGAGTTTAGTGTGGAGGAAGTTTTCAAGGATCAAGAGAGGAGGATGATACAATATGATCAAGGAGAGTGAAAGCTCTAAGCTTGGGGATGCCCCCGTGGTTCATCCCTGCATATTTCAAGAAGACTCAAGCATCTAATCTTGGGGATGTCCAAGGCATCCCCTTCTTCATCGACAACATTATGAGGTTCCTCTAGTGAAACTATATTTTTATTCCGTCACATCTTATGTGCTTTGCTTGGAGCGTCTGTATGTTTTTGTTTTTGTTTTGTTTGAATAAAGTGGATCCTAGCATTCATTGTGTGGGAGAGAGACACGCTCCGCTGTTGCATATGTACAAATATGTCCTTGGCTTTACTCATAATGTTCATGGCGAAGGTTGAAACTGCTTCGTTAATTGTTATATGGTTGGAAATGGGAAATGCTACATGTGGTAATTGGTATAATGTCTTGAATAATGTGATACTTGGCAATTGTTGTGCTCATGTTTAAGCTCTTGCATCATATACTTTGCACTTATTGGTGAAGAAATACATAGAGCTTGCTAAAAATTTGGTTTGCATGATTGGTCTCTCTAAGGTCTAGATATTTTCTAGTAAGGGTTGAACAACAAGGAAGACGGTGTAGAGTCTTATAATGCTTGCAATATGTTTCTTATGTGAGTTTTGCTGTACCGGTTCATACTTGTGTTTGTTTCAAATAACCTTGCTAGCCTAAGCCTTGTATTGAGAGGGATTACTTCTCATGCATCCAAATCCTTGAGCCAAAAACTATGCCACTTGTGTCCACCATACCTACCTACTACATGGTATTTCTCCGCCATTCCAAAGTAAATTGCTTGAGTGCTACCTTTAAAATTCCATTCTTTGTCTTTGCAATATATAGCTCACGGGACAAATAGCCTAAAAACTATTGTGGTATTGAATATGTACTTATGTATCTTATTTCTTATTAAGTTGCTTGTTGAGCGATAACCATGTTCCTGGGGACGCCATCAACTATTCTTTATTGAATATCATGTGAGTTGCTATGCATGTTCGTCTCGTATGAAGTAAGGGTGATTTATCATGATAAAATGGTTTGAGTATGCATATTGTTAGAGAAGAACATTGGGCCGCTAACTAAAGCCATGATCCATGGTGGAAGTTTCAGTTTGGACAACAATCCTCAATCTCATATGAGAATTTTATCTATTGTTGAATGCTTATGCATTAAAGAGGAGTCCATTATCTGTTGTCTATGTTGTCCCGGTATGGATGTCTAAGTTGAGAATAATCAAAAGCGATAAATCCAATGCGAGCTTTCTCCTTAGACCTTTGTACATGCGGCATAGAGGTACCCCTTTGTGATACTTGGTTAAAACATATGTATTGCGATGATAATCCATGTAAATCCGAGCTAATTAGGACAAGGTGCGGGCACTATTGGTATACTATGCATGAGGCTTGCAACTTGTAGGATGTATTTTACATAATACATATGCTTTATTACTACCGTTGACAAAATTGTTTCTTGTTTTCAAAATAAAAGCTCACTGTCACGTTCTACTGTTTTCTGCAAACATCATCATCCACACTATACATCTAATCCTTTGTTACAGCAAGCCGGTGAGATTGACAACCTCACTGTCACGTTGGGGCAAAGTAATTTGGTTGTGTTGTGCAGGTTCCACGTTGGCGCCGGAATCCCTGGTGTTGCGCCGCACTACACTCCGTCACCAACAACCTTCAACGTGCTTCTTGGCTCCTACTGGTTCGATAAACCTTGGTTTCTTACTGAGGGAAAACTTGCCGCTATACGCATCACACCTTCCTCTTGGGGTTCCCAACGGACGAGTGCTTTACCGTCACAAGGAAGCTACTTTCTAGTGACGTTGCAATCCCACGTCAACTCCCACGTCAGCAGTTAGGCAACTTGTATTCCGGCTAGGACTCTCCATGTAAACCCTAGATCCGTGCGCCTTTATAAGCCAGATCCCGGGAACCCTAGAGGCACAACCACAACTCATAGTAACAACGCGAAAGCGCCCAGATAATTCCAGACAAGCAGCAGTAGGCCTTGCCATCGTGCGAGTGTTCTGAAGCTGGGTAAATTGCGTACCACCGTCCCGAGTGCTCTCCGCCCTATGGCCCCTACTTCTTCTCCCCCTCGTGAGGATCCCTCCTCCGGGGTATCGTCGATTAGGCAACGACAGTTGGCGCCCACCGTGTGGCCTCCGGCGTCTGGAGGCCGGAACCGGGAGGGTTCCGCCACGGGAAGCTACGACGACACCATCGCCGTGGGGCGTGTTCTTTACGCCGGAAATCTGCCGATCCTCCCTCCGGATGAGTGCTGGATTCCGGCTAAGACTAACCCCATCAAGCTCTCCATCGTCCCAGTTGGCGGCATTCACATCTTAATCGGCGAGACCGTCGATTCCGACGGAAACGCACTGGTAAGTAACGCTGACGCGACCGCCGCTGAGCAGGACGCAGTCGCGAAGATCCGATCTGAGATGCAGGAACTTCCTAAGGAAGATTCCGCCTTAGATCTGGAAAAATCAAAACCCACCCAATTCGCCCCTGAGCAGGAAATAAAGGTGGAAGACCAATGCAGATCCGCCTGGGTCTCCCAGGTGTTAGAAAAGCAAAGGTGTCACTTCGTACACTTCTTGGCCCATACCGCCGGAACCACCCCTCAAGAAGCCGGAGCTGGTCCCGAGCAGGTCGAGGCACCGGAAAATAGCGCCGCTCCGGATCAGCAGGAAGCTGTCGGAGAAAGCGACGCTCCGGGTGAAGAATCGATCCTGGGTAATCTAAGCCCAACTTCCTACGATACCTCTTCCATGGATACCGAGAAATTTGATCGCAAGATGAAGGAATTCGGGGGTGATGATGAAACTGAAGTTGAGTCCGCCCAGCCTAAGCAGGTCCTTGCGACCTTGGCGGCGCTGGATCAGCGACATTCAGATGAAAACACCCCATCCGATCCACAGCCATTCCATGCAGGATCTCCGCTATCGCGAGAACGTCCACATAGGGAAGTCCTCTCCCCGGAAGAACTGGTTGAGCAGGCAGGCATGGACGCAATCGCACACTCGGAGATCCTCAACAAACCCATAACTCCTGAAGATGCAGCAGACCCGGAAGCAGTAGAAGCTAAGAGGCAGGAGATGCTGGCGACAGCCAAAAAATTCGCCACCACTGCAGCTGCAATGCTGGATGAAAGGAAAGAGGCCGCACACTTCGTGGATAATTTCCTTCAGCGGGAACGCCAGGTGGACGAGTCATTGGAACAAGTCAAGCACCTCCGGCAGCACTGGGAGGACAAGATCACCGAGGTTCAAGAGGAAGCTGATAGGATGAAGCGAGAAGCCGTAGGCCCCCGCAAAATCACCTTCGCAACCCCCACTGAACAACAACCATTCGCAACTCCAAAGGATAACATGAAAAAGGCTGCGGAGATCTTGAGAAAGAAGGACGAGGAGATTGATATCGACTACGTCCGAACGATTGTTGCTTCAGCAATGAAGCAGCAGAGCAAGGCAGATACTTCGCGCAGGTTGGAATCCAACCCGGATCATTGTATCTCTACCGCGCAGAAGGATGCCTACGACAATCACCATCGCGATGACGAATCGTGCACCGGATCTTCGGAGCGCAGGAGGAGAACCAGAGAACACCCAAATCCAATCCATGTTCCATCAAAGACACCTCCGTCAGACCCAAAGAAGGGAAAGGATGCGATGTACGCTGGTAAAAACAAGTACCGGAACCCATCACCTCCGCCCAAGGGATACCCGCGTCCTCCGCTCCCTCGCCGTTGTAGTCCAGCCGGAAACACCAGACCCCATGGGCCTGGTGGAATCAATATCCGCGACACCGTGGTCCCTCAGAGGAACAGGAGCAGGGAGCGCACGCTGGAACCCCGACGTAGCCGGAACAGCTATCACGAGCCCGAGCCCTGGAGGAGTCGGAACGACGAACGCGAGCCGGAGCCCCACCGAAGCTGGAACGAGGAGGGCATCCAACACCATGGTGAAGGCAGCCATCGAAGCCGGAGTCAACATCGTGAAGGGCACGAGGAATCACAAGGTGGAAGCAAGAGGTCGAACCGACCCCCTCGCAGATCTCCCTCCCCACCACCTAGCGGTGGAGGCGGAGGTGGAGGTGGAGGCGGTGACCGGAAATCTCGCTCACGCTCACAATCCCCCCGCAACGGCCCGGGTGACGCACGGGAACGTCTCAACGAATACAGATCTGACTACATTGGCCCAAAATGCTTTGGCAAGATGATTCGAGAGGAACCAAAGCCAAGGATGAACCTCAAGCTACCCGGAAACCTGAAGAACTATGATGGCACCGAAAGGCAGGACACCTGGATCGAGG
Organism: Lolium perenne; assembly: GCF_019359855.2. Taxonomy (NCBI): domain Eukaryota; kingdom Viridiplantae; phylum Streptophyta; class Magnoliopsida; order Poales; family Poaceae; genus Lolium; species Lolium perenne. Next base: position 119,728,087 of record NC_067250.2, on the reverse strand, counting down.
ATTACTACAATGCAGTGACCTTCGCCGGAGGAACCCCTAATATCGCATGCCGCATGCTTCAGCTGTACCTTGTAGGTCCAGCCCGGATTTGGCTCAGTGACCTCGAGAAGAACTCCATCTTTTGCTGGTTCGACCTGAAGAACGCCTTTGAAAATCACTTCAGGGGCACCTACAAGAGACCTGCCACAACAAGCGACCTCCAGGCCTGTATCCAGAAAAAGGGTGAAACATCAAGAAACTTCCTCACCCGATGGTTAGCAACCAGGAACAAGTGTGAGAATGTCGATCACACCACAGCTATGCACGCCTTTATAGGTCGATTGCAACGGGGAGGATTGCTGCGGCACAAGCTCACTTGCTTGGCTAACGCAAACAAACTGACTTTGGATGACATGATCTCCATCGCCAGTGATCATACTGCCGCCGATGACGACGCAGGTGGAGATCTAACAGCTACAGCAATTCCCCTGCATCAGCAAAAGAAGAACCAGTGACAACGGTAACAGCAGCGACAGCAAGCGGAAAAATCCCCCCGGTGACCAGAAGAGTGGTGGATCCGAGATGGTCGCCATGGCTTTCCAACGCGGAGGTCAAGGAGGTGGAAGAGGACGCGGCCGTGGAGGCGGAGCCGACAGGGGCCAGCAGCGTGATGAAGTCACGGCTGCCGGAACCCGCGCCCCCCAAACCTACAAGGAGTACAGAGATATGCCCTGCCTGGCTCATCTGGATCCAGCTACAGGCAAGTCCACTCACACCAACCACAACTGCAAGTGGGTCAATGATCTCAAATCTGACCCGGAAGCAGGGTACAAGAGAGCCCGGAAGCACCGCCCACGCGGCAAAGGAGGCAAGGGCAAGAACAAGGACAAGGAGGAAGACAGTTCCGAGGCAATGGATGAGGATGATGCTTCGCTGGATCCCAAGGACGGGTCCGCAGCTAAACCTAACCCCTTTGTCAAAAAGAGTGCGGGCGCGTACCACACCTTCCTTGGAACCCCAACAGTCCGGTCCAGCAAATCAGCTCTCCGGATCCTGAACGCCACAGTTCCGGCTGTGCCGCAGTATGTCAGGTGGTCGGAAACTCCGTGTACGTTCGATAGAAATGATCACCCTACCGTCGTTCCGAAGGAGTGCTATGCATTGGTTGTAAGTCCCCGCATCGACGGTTATGACTTCTCCAAGTGCCTTATGGACGGCGGGGCCAGCTTGAACATCATGTACCTGGAGACTCTGGAGCGGATGAACCTTACCAAGGAACAGCTCAAACACATCACCACTGAATTTCATGGTGTGGTTCCGGGTAAAAAGGAAAACTCCCTAGGCAGCATCAGACTTCCCGTGGCCTTCGGCGATGTTGAAAATTTCCGCGAAGAAATGATCACGTTTGAGGTCGTGCCCTTCAAGAGCTCCTACCACGTCATCTTCGGCAGGCCCACCTACCACAAATTCCACGCAAGAGCGTGCTACATCTACAACAAGCTCAAGATTCCGGGTCCAAATATTATGGTTACCATATCCGGAGACTACAAGAAGGCTCACGAATGCGAGTTGGGTGAAGCCGCCTTCGCAGAGTCTGTGATATCTGGAGAGGAGCTGAAAGGCTACAGAGCCGCGGTGGATCCGACAGAGATGCAAACCACCAAGAAGCAGATCACCGAACAGAAAACCTCGTTCAAGGCCGCGATAGAGACCAAAAACATCGACCTCAAGAAGGGAGATTCATCTAAACAAGTCTCGGTCGGAGCCAACATGGACCCTAAATAGGAAGACGCGCTCGTCGAGTTCCTTCGCGCTAACATGGATATCTTCGCATGGCAGCCTTCTGACATGTCTGGAGTACCAAGGGAACTTGCCGAGCACTACCTCAACATAAACCCGGGGGCTAAACCGGTGAAGCAAGCTATGCGACGCTTTGGAGATAAGAAGCGCCGCGCCATAGGAATGGAACTAGCAAAGTTACTAGAGGCAGGTTTTGTAATAGAAGTTATCCATACTGATTGGGTCGCAAACTCCGTCCTTGTACCCAAAAAGAATTCTGAAATACTAAGAATGTGCATCGATTACTCCGGCTTGAATAAGCATTGTCCGAAGGATCCGTTTCCCCTGCCGCGCATTGACCAAGTCATTGATTCGACGGCAGGGGCGGAACTTCTGTGTTTTCTTGACGCATATTCCGGGTATCGTCAGATCCGTATGAAGAAGTCCGACCAAAAGGCGACCTCGTTCATCACCCCTTTCGGCACTTACTGCTATGTCACCATGCCTTTTGGTTTGAAAAATGCAGGTGCCACTTACCAACATACGATGCACCGGTGCCTGAAGGACCAAATTGGCCGGAACGTACACGCTTACGTCGACGACATCGCGGTCATGACCCGGAAAGGATCCGACTTGATCAGCAACCTCACAGAAACCTTCGAGAATCTCCAACGGTACAAGATGATGTTAAATCCGCTGAAGTGCGTCTTTGGCGTTCCAGCCGGAAAACTCCTTGGCTTCATCGTCTCTCATAGGGGCATTGAGGTTAACCCGGAGAAAATCAAGGCAATCCTGTGCATCAAAAGGCCAACTTGTCTCAAAGACGTGCAGCGACTAACTGGTTGTGTTGCAGCAATCAGTAGGTTTGTCAGCCGTCTTGGCGAGTGATGACGCGTGAAGCACACGTCCGTTGGGAACCCAAAGAGGAAGGTGTGATGCGTACAACAGCAAGTTTTCCCTCAGAAAGAAACTAAGGTTATCGAACCAGTAGGAGATGAAGGCCACGTGAAGGTTGTTGGTGGAGGAGTGTAGTGCGGCGCAACACCAGGGATTCTGGCGCCAACGTGGAACCTGCACAACACAATCAAAATACTTTGCCCCAACTTAACAGTGAGGTTGTCAATCTCACCGGCTTGCTGTAAACAAAGGATTAAACGTATGGTGTGGAGAATGATGTTTGTTTGCAAAGAACAGTAGAGAACAATGATTGCAGTAGATTGTATTTCAGATGTAAAAGAATGGACCGGGGTCCACAGTTCACTAGTGGTGTCTCTCCAATAAGATAAATAGCATGTTGGGTGAACAAATTACAGTTGGGAAATTGACAAATAGAGAGGGCATAACAATGCACATACATATCATGATGACTAATATGAGATTTACTTAGGGCATTACGACAAAGAACATAGACCGCTATCCAGCATGCATCTATGCCTAAAAAGTCCACCTTCGGGTTAGCATCCGCACCCCTTCCACTATTAAGTTGCAAACAACAAACAATTGCATTAAGTACTGTGCGTAATGTAAACAATACAAATATCCTTAGACAAAGCATTGATGTTTTATCCCTAGTGTATGACAAGACATCCATAACCTTAGAATTTTCTCACATCGTCCTTATTCAATGGAGGCATGAACCCACTATCGAGCATAAATACCCCCTCTTGGAGTTACAAGTATCAACTTGGCCAGAGCCTCTACTAGCAACGGAGAGCATGCAAGATCATAAACAACACATATATGATAGATCAATAATCAACTTGACATAGTATTCCATATTCATCGGATCCCAACAAACACAACATGTAGCATTACAATAAGATGATCTTGATCATGATAGGCAGCACACAAGATCTAAACATGATAGCACAAGAGGAGAAGACAACCATCTAGCTACTGCTATGGACCCATAGTCCAAGGATGAACTACTCACGCATCAATCCGGAGGCGGGCATGGTGGTGTAGAGCCCTCCGGTGATGATTCCCCTCTCTGGCAGGGTGCCGGAGGCGAACTCCTGAATCCCCCGAGGTGGGATTGGCGGCGACGGCGTCACATTATGTTTTCTCGTATCGTGGCTCTCGGTACTAGGGTTTTCGCGACGGAGAGTTTAAGTAGGCGAAGGGGCAGAGTTGGGGGCGCCCGAGGGGCCCACCCCATAGGCCGGCGCGGCCAGGGGCCCCACCGCGCTGCCATGTGGGGTGGCCGCCTCGTGGCCCCTCTTCGTCTCCTCTTCGGTGTTCTGGAAGTCTCCGTGGAAAATAAGACCGTGGGATTTTGTTTCGTCCAATTCCGAGAATATTTCCTGTGTAGGATTTCTGAAGCCAAAAACAGCAGAAAACAGGATGTGGCACTTCGGCATCTTGTTAATAGGTTAGTGCCGGAAAATGCATCAAAATGATATAAAGTGTATATAAAACATGTGAGTATTGTCATAAAACTAGCATGGAACATAAGAAATTATAGATACGTTTGAGACGTATCAAGCATCCCCAAGCTTAGTTCCTACTCGCCCTCGAGTAGGTAAACGATAACAACGATAATTTCTGAAGTGACATGCTACTATCATAATCTTGATCAATACTATTGTAAAGCATATGAGATGAATGAAGTAATTCAAAGCAATGGTAAAGATAATGACTAAACAAATGAATCATATAGCAAAGCCTTTTCATGAATAGTACTTTCAAGACAAGCATCAATAAGTCTTGCATAAGAGTTAACTCATAAAGCAATAAATTCTTAATAGGAGGTTTTGAAGCAACACAAAGGAAGATATAAGTTTCAGCAGTTGCTTTCAACTTCAACATGTATATCTCATGGATAATTGTCAACACAAAGTAATATGATGAGTGCAAATAAGCAAGTATGTAGGAATCAATGCACAAAGTTGACACACGTGTTTGCTTCTAAGATAGAAAGAAGTAGGTAAACTGACTCAACATAAAGTAAAATAAAGGCCCTTCGCAGAGGGAAGCAGGGATTACTCATGTGCTAGAGCTTTTTATTTTCAAAACATAGAAACAATTTTGTCAACGGTAGTAATAATTCATATGTGTTATGCATAAAACATCCTATAAGTTGCAAGCCTCATGCATCGAATACCAATAGTGCTCGCACCTTGTCCTAATTAGCTCGGATTTCCATGGATTATCATTGCATTACATATGTTTCAACCAAGTGTCACAAAGGGGTACCTCTATGCCACCTGTACAAAGGTCCAAGGAGATAAATCGCATTTGATTTCTCGATTTTGATAGATCTCAACTTGAGGACATCCATACCGGGACAACATAGAAAACAGATAATGGACTCCTCTTTAATGCATAAGCATTCAACAACAGATAATATTCTCATAAGAGATTGAGGATTAATGTCCAAACTGAAACTTCCACCATGATACATGGCTTTGGTTGGCGGCCCAATGTTCTTCTCTAGCAATATGCATACTCAAACCATACAACTCATGGCAAATCACCCTTACTTCAGACAAGACGAACATGCATAGCAACTCACATGATATTCAACAAAAGTGTAACAGTTGCTGGCGTCCCCAGAAACATGGTTACCGCTCAACAAGCAACTTATAAGAAATAAGATACATAAGCGACATATTCTTTACCACAATAGTTTTTTCCCATGAGCTATATATTGCAAAGACAAAGAATGAAATTTTAAAGGTAGCACGCAAGCAATTTACTTTGGAATGGCAGAGAAATACCACATAGTAGGTAGTTATGGTGGACACAAATGGCATAGGTTTTGGCTCAAGGTTTTGGATGCACGAGAAGCATTCCCTCTCAGTACAAGGATTTGGCTAGCAAGGTTGTTTGAAGCAAACACAAGTATGAACCGGTACAGAAAAACTTACATAAGAACATATTGCAAGCATTATAAGACTCTACACTATCTTCCTTGTTGTTCAAAAACCTTTACCAGAAAATATCTAGACTTTAGAGAGACCAATCATGCAAACCAAATTTCAACAAGCTCTACAGTAATTCTCCACTAATAGGTTCAAACTACATGATGCAAGAGCTTAAACATGATCTATTTGAGAGATCAAAACAATTGCCAAGTATCAAATTATTCAAGACCATATACCAATTACCACATGAAGCATTTTCTATTTCCAACCAAATAGCAATAAACGAAGCGGTTTTTAACCTTCGCCATGAACATTAAAAGTAAAGCTAAGAACACAAGTGTTCATATGAAACAGCGGAGCGTGTCTTTCTCCCACACAAGGATTGCTAGGATCCGAATTTATTCAAACAAAAAACAAAAATAAAAGCATACAGACGCTCCAAGTAAAGCACATAAGATGTGTCGGAATAAAAATATAGTTTCACTCGAGGTGACCTGATAAGTTGTTGATGAAGAAGGAGATGCCTTGGGCATCCCCAAGCTTAGATGCTTGAGCCTTCTTGAAATATGCAGGGATGATCCACAGGGGCATCCCCAAGCTTAGACTTTTCACTCTTCTTGATCGTATTATATCATCCTCCTCTCTTGACCCTTGAAAACTTCCTCCACACCAAACTCAAAACAATCTCATTAGAAGGTTAGTGCATAATCAAAAATTCATATGTTCAGAGAGGACACAATCATTCCTAACACTTCTGGACATTACCCAAAGCTACTGAAAGTTAATGGAAAAAATAAATCCATTCAACACAGTAAAAGAGGCAATGTGAAATAAAAGGCAGAATCTGTCAAAACAGAACAGTCCGTAAAGATGAATTTTTTCGAGGCACTTAACATGCTCAGATGAAGAAGCTAAAATTGAATGAAAGTTGCGTACATATATGAGGATTACTCATGAATTTTCACAGATTTTTCTGAGTTTCCTACAGAGAGATCTATTCAAATTCGTGACAGCTAGAAATCTGTTTCTGCGCAGAAATCCAAATCTAGTATCAACTCTACTATCAAAAACTTTACTTGGCACAATAATGCAATACAATAAAGATAAGGAGAGGTTGCTACAGTAGTAACAACTTCCAAGACACAACAAAACAGTAGCAAAATAAAACATGGGTTATCTCCCAAGAAGTGCTTTCTTTATAGCCATTAAGATGGGCTCAGTAATTTTAATGATACTCTCGCAAGAAATAAGAGTTGAATCAAAAGAGAGCATCAAAAGCAAATAAGAAACGCTTTTAAGTCTAACCCACTTCCTATGAAAAGGAATCTTGTAAATAAACAAGTCATGTAAGTATAATGCAACAAGCATAGGAAAACAAGAGAAGCGCAACTTCAAGATTTTCAGCAAAAAGAGAGGTGTTTTAGTAACATGAAAATCCCTACAACCATATTGTCCTCTCTCATAAAGATTTTCAGTAGCATCATGAAGAAACTCAACAATATAACTATCACATGAAACATTCTTATCATGAGCTACATGCATAAAATTATTACTCTCCACATAAGCATAGTCATTACTATTAATTGTAGTGGGAGCAAATTCAATAAAAATAGCTATCATTATTATTCTCATCACCATAATCATCATATATAGGAGGCATATTGTAATCATAATTAATTTTCTCCTCAATGCTTGGGGGACTAAAAATATCATGCTCATCAAAACCAGCTTCCCCAAGCTTAGAATTTTCCATAGCATTAGCAACAATGGTGTTCAAAGCATTCATACTAATAACATTGCCATTAGCATGCATATAAAGTTCCATAGGTTTTTTTAATTTTCTCTTGAAACACCTCATGTACTAATTCAATATAAATTTCATAAAGATCTCTAATTTTTTTGTTGTTTTCCATTAAGCCTAACTAGTGAAATAAAAACAAGAAACAAAAAGATGCAATTGCAGGATTGCTCATTTTAGCAATAATAAAAATAAATCAAGCAAAATCGAAATAAAACAAGTAACTAATTTTTTGGTGTTTTTGATATAAAGAAAGCAAACAAGATAGAAAATAAAATAAAGCAAGACAATAAAAAAAAGTAAAGAGATTGGGTCTGAGAGACTCCCCTTGCAGCGTGTCTTGATCTCCCCGGCAACGGCGCCAGAAAAAGAGCTTGATGACGTGTGAAGCACACGTCCGTTGGGAACCCCAAGAGGAAGGTGTGATGCGTACAGCAACAAGTTTTCCCTCAGAAAGAAACCAAGGTTATCGAACCAGTAGGAGATGAAGGCCACGTGAAGGTTGTTGGTGGAGGAGTGTAGTGCGGCGCAACACCAGGGATTCCGGTGCCAACATGGAACCTGCACAACACAATCAAAATACTTTGCCCCAACTTCACAGTGAGGTTGTCAATTTCACCGGCTTGCTGTAAACAAAGGATTAAACGTATGGTGTGGAGAATGATGTTTGTTTGCAAAGAACAGTAGAGAACAATGATTGCAGTAGATTGTATTTCAGATGTAAAAGAATGGACCGGGGTCCACAGTTCACTAGTGGTGTCTCTCCAATAAGATAAATAGCATGTTGGGTGAACAAATTACAGTTGGGCAATTGACAAATAGAGAGGGCATAACAATGCACATACATATCATGATGACTAATATGAGATTTACTTAGGGCATTACGACAAAGAACATAGACCGCTATCCAGCATGCATCTATGCCTAAAAAGTCCACCTTCGGGTTAGCATCCGCACCCCTTCCAGTATTAAGTTGCAAACAACATACAATTGCATTAAGTACTCTGCGTAATGTAAACAATACAAATATCCTTAGACAAAGCATTGATGTTTTACCCATAGTGGCAACAGCACATCCATAACCTTAGAACTTTCTGTCACTATCCAGATTCAATGGAGGCATGAAACCACTATCGAGCATAAATACCCCCACTTGGAGTTACAAGTATCAACTTGGCCAGAGCCTCTACTAGCAACGGAGAGCATGCAAGATCATAAACAACACATATATGATAGATCAATAATCAACTTGACATAGTATTACATATTCATCGGATCCCAACAAACACAACATGTAGCATTACAATAAGATGATCTTGATCATGATAGGCAACTCACAAGATCTAAACATTATAGCACAAGAGGAGAATACAACCATCTAGCTACTGCTATGGACCCATAGTCCAAGGATGAACTACTCACGCATCAATCCGGAGGCGGGCATGGTGCTGTAGAGCCCTCCGGTGATGATTCCCCTCTCCGGCAGGGTGCCGGAGGCGATCTCCTGAATCCCCCGAGATGGGATTGGCGGCGACGGCATCACAATATGTTTTCTCGTATCGTGGCTCTCGGTACTAGGGTTTTCGCGACGGAGAGTTTAAGTAGGCGAAGGGGCAGAGTCGGGGGGCGCCCGAGGGGCCCACCCCATAGGCCGACGCGGCCAGGGGCCCCACCGCGCCGCCATGTGGGGTGGCCGCCTCGTGGCCCCTCTTCGTCTCCTCTTCGGTGTTATGGAAGGCTCCGTGGAAAATAAGACCGTGGGATTTTGTTTCGTCCAATTCCGAGAATATTTCCTGTGTAGGATTTCTGAAACCAAAAACAGCAGAAAACAGGAACTGGCACTTCGGCATCTTGTTAATAGGTTAGTGTCGGAAAATGCATCAAAATGATATAAAGTGTATATAAAACATGTGAGTATTGTCATAAAACTAGCATGGAACATAAGAAATTATAGATACGTTTGAGACGTATCAGCGAGAAGGCATTACCTTTGTACAAGCTATTGAAGAAAACAGACAAATTTGTCTAGGATGACGCAGCAGATGCAGCACTTCAAGGGTTGAAGGAAATACTTACCTCCCCGCCTATTCTAGCAGCTCCAGAAGAGTCAGAGCCTATGCTCCTTTATCTGGCAGCCTCCAACAAGGTCATCAGCCTCGTCGTCGTGGTGGAGCGAAAGGAAGAAGGTCACGAGTATGGAGTCCAACGGCCAGTCTATTACATTAGCGAGGTGCTGACAGAATCCAAACAAAGATATCCTCACTTTTAAAAGCTAGCCTATGGCGTGTTCCTAGGTAGCAGGAAGTTGAGACATTACTTCCAAGAGCATCCAGTAACAGTCGTGAGCAAAGCTCCACTATCTACAATACTTAACAACGCCGACGCAACAGGACGCACAGCAAAATGGGGCATTGAGTTATCCGCCTTCGACATCAATTACAAAGCCAGGACTGCGATTAAATCCCAGATCTTGGCAGATTTCGTCGCAGATTGGACAGAATCTCCGGATGCAAATCTGGAACCGGAACCTGAAACTTGGGTCATGCACTTCGACGGATCCAAGCAGCATCAAGGCTCAGGAGCCAGAGTCACCCTGAAGTCCCCTACCGGAGAAGAACTGCAGTACGTTCTGCAAATTCACTTCGAAGCTACAAATAATATGGCGGAATACGAGGCTCTACTACACGGTCTGCGCATCGCTAAGGAAATTGGGATCAAGCACATCATTTGCTGCGGGGATTCCGACCTGGTGGCACAACAAGTACCTAGAACCTGGAACGCCAGAAACTCCGTCATGGCGGCTTACAGAGATGAAGTAGACGAGATCGCCAAATGCTTCCTCGGATACGAAGTCAAGTACGTCAGGAGAGATGATAACACAGCGACAGATATGCTATCCAAGCTCGGATCCGGCAGGAAACCAATTCCGCCTGGCATTTTCCTGGAGCACTTGCGGATACCCTCGGTGGAGGGCGCTAACCCAGAAAACCCAGAGGTGGCAGTATCTCCGGCTAAGGAAGTGATGGTTATCATTCCGGCATGGACACAACCTTTCCTGGACTACCTCATCGATCGAAAGTTGCCAGAGGACGAGGTCCTCGCACGACAGATCGTCAGAAGAGCATGATCCTACACAATCGTGGATGGACAGCTCTACAAACGAAGCACAACTGGGGTATTTCTTAAATGTGTCTCCACACAAGATGGCATTGAAATCCTCAGGGAGATCCATGCAGGGGATTGCGGGCATCATGCCACCCCCAGGTCCCTCGTTGCTAAAGCTTTTCGGCTTGGATTTTACTGGCTCACAGCTAAAGAAGATGCTGACAAGTTGGTAAAAACTTGCCGAGGTTGTCAGTACTACGCTACTCAACCAAACGCTCCAGCCCAAGAGCTGAAAACCATCCCTATCACCTGGCCGTTCGCGGTCTGGGGGCTCGATATGGTTGGAAAATTAAAGAAATCATCCCCTGGCAGTTTTGAGTACCTCCTGGTCGCTGTTGACAAGTTCAGCAAGTGGATCGAGGCAAAGCCAGTGAGAAAAGCCGATGGTGCTACGGCACTAAAATTTGTCTGCAGCCTCGTGACGAGATTCGGCATCCCACACAGCATAATCATAGATAATGGCACAAACTTTGCACAAGGAGAATTGAAGGACTATTGTCATGACACAGGGATCCGGCTTGACCTCGCATCTGTGGCTCACCCACAATCCAATGGTCAAGTTGAAAGAGCAAACGGCCTCATACTATCCGGAATTAAACCTCGCCTCGAAGAACCGTTGCGACGCGCAGCCGGAGGTTGGGCTGAGGAGTTGGACTCTGTCTTGTGGAGTTTACGAACTACCCCTAACAGGTCAACCGGATTTACCCCGTTCTTTCTGGTCTACGGATCCGAAGCCGTGCTCCCCTCCGACATCATCCACGATTCACCGCAAGTTTCCGCCTATAATGAAGAAACTGCTGACGAGGCCAGACAGCTATCTGTGGACCTGATAGAAGAAGCTCGGAATCTAGCTGACCAACGTTCCACCATTTACCAGCAGAAACTGCAACGCTATCATAGCCGTCGAGTTCGGAATCGCTCGTTCATGGCCGGAGACTTGGTCCTCCACCTTCGCCAGGTGAAAGATCATAAGTTGCAATCTCCATGGGAAGGACCCTTCGTCGTTAGCAAAGTGCTTCATAACGGATCGTACTACCTTGTCGATTTCCGGGAGCTAAAAGACAGACCTGCTAACTGGCACCGAAAACACAAGCGTGAGGATCCGGGTGACATATACGATGAGACAGAGCGTCCTTGGAACATTGCACAGCTACGTCCTTTCCACACTTAGCAATTTTTTCGATTTACATACTCTGTAAAAGTTATACATGATCAATGAAATAAAGCATCTGGTTCACTCTTTGAGTCTTTTACCTCCTTTACTTGTTCATTTTTAGATCGTGTGTGTTTTCCGACTAAAACCGCAGAGCTGGATGTTTCCGCCTAGGCGTGTATGCAAGTTGTGATTTTCAAAATCGTCCTTTAGGACGTAGGCTTAAGTTTTCTAGTAGAAATATTTTCTGTTGCGAACTCATGGATTCCCGGTAGCGACTTCCGGCACCTCGGCTGGGGGCTTGTTTCCGCGGTTATTGACGGATTGCCATTGGGCTTCGTCGCCGCTGGCGAGCTTTTCCGGTTAAAGGTCCTCCGGCTCGCGGAAGGTCAAGTGAACAAGCCGGAAAACATAAAAACCAGCACTTGCTTTCAATAAACGAAACATGCAAATAACTTAAACGGATAGCAGGATAAGTTTTTTCCGCCCATGCATAACTGTTTCGTCCCTAGCTACTTAAAAATTTAAGTTATATTACAAACCCTCTAGGGGCCAAAATGATGCTTGTTTCTCTCCCCGCAGGAATAAGTTTTACATCTCCTTAGCCGGAGAAGCACCGCTCTTGTCATCAGCTTGCGGATCAGTTTTTTCTCCGCTCTTGGCCGGAGAGGAGACATCGTCATCACTTTCTTCAGCTTGAGCTGCCTCGCCACCCTTTCCCTAGGAGCTGGTCCAGGTATACTGGCTTCCGGACTGAGCAGGTCGGGCTTCCGCCTCGCGCTCCTTCTGGAATTCTGCTTCAAGGGGTTCATCGGATGGAAGAACCACCTTGTCATAAAACTCCTCATGGCGGATTCTCCGGGCAATGCGGGTGTCAAAGCCGCTAACGGCGTCCAACAGCACATTGACATCTGCACTCGGAGGAATGCCGGAAGTGACTTGGTCCACGTCTAGATCCGGATGGTGCGCAAGGCACATAGCCAGAGCGCTGGCGGCAACACCACGAGCGGAGGACGCTTGTAGATCGACCACCAGCTCCGGAAGAAGATCCATCCTCTAGATAAGCTCTCGAACTTTGCAAGTTCGGCTTTTCTTGATGTTCAAGTTGTGGTAAATCTTCCGGGCGGCGGATATGAGATCCTTGCAGTCATCGCCAGCCAGCTGAAGCAGGTCGTCCCGGGGAAATTGGCTCCGGCGCTCCTCGTTATATCCAAGAGGATCTGGAGGAAACAATACTTGATGAGCATAACAGGCTAAGTTTGGCACATATGTTGCTATATAGTTCCGGAACCTTACCCATGATGTCGAAGTTCAGCAGGTCCCAGTACTTCTCCGTTGTCTCCATATAATTCCGGAGCCCACCAAGCTCCTTTTGTTGCTTCTGGATGGTGTCGCTGTCAGTTTTTCTTTTTAACTGGAACTCACCCTCCTTTCGGGTAAGCTCCGAGTTCTTCTCAGCAAGTTTTTTCTCCGCCTCTGCAAGTTTCGCCTCAAGATTCTTCTGGGAGGCGCGCAGAGTTTCCAGCTCGGAGGAGGCTGCGGCGAGGGACGAGGATGCACCTATTCAAGATATGTAAACATCAAGTTTGAGATGCGGAACGTAACCTACAGGCACAGAGGGTCGGAAACCAACCTTGGGCTTCTGATAGCTGCTTTTTTTAATCCGCGTTCTCTTGCTTGAACAGCTGGATCTTTTCCGCCTGACTGAGGGTAACGCGGCGCTGAGGAGCAATGTTCTTGTGCAGCTCGTAATGCAGAGCCTGCTGTTCCTGAAAATCCAATCAGTGCAGGAGTAAGTTCCACAAGTATTTTATGGTTAAGTCTTTCTAAAGCATTGTTGCCGGAAATCTTTCCGTCATAATGCTTGGGGGCTACCACGACATTTAAATCTTCCATCAGTTTGAGTTTTTTCTAAGTATCTAGACGCTAACTACACTAGTTTCCGCCTAAATACTTGGGGGCTACTGGGGAGTTACCTTTCGCTTGTAGATGAGCTTGTCGAAGAACTGGCCAGTTTCCTTTTTAAAATCCTGGATCTCTGACGACTCGGCGTCAGGTTTAGCCCAGGCATTGTCTAGCATGGAATTGAGCAGATCTTGTTCCAGCTCCCATTTTTTCGCCTCTGTGAGCTTGTTGAATTTTTTTGTGGCATAGGCTTTGGGGGTGGAGGTAAGGTCAGCCGGATCTCCAAAGTTCTTCGGAAAAATGACCATATCACTCGCCGCAGCTGCAGCTTTCCCTGAGGATTGGACTTCCGCACCCTCTCATCTTTGAACTTCAGCCTCGTCAGGAGCAGGGCCTTTACCTCCGGATTTCCCTCCGCCCACATTCTCGCTGCTAACCGGAATCACTTCTAGCGGAGCAGACGTGGATGGAGCGGGAGAGAGCTCCGTTTGAGGAGGAACTTGTTCCGCCTGAGGTGGAGACGGTTGGGGAGCGGTATAGGAGGCGCTTGGCGTAGCTGGTGTCGCGGGACCAACGGCAGGGGATTTCTTCTGCATATATTTCGTGATGGGCTCCTGAGCGCTGGTCCGCGCGGTGGTGGTACTCGGAATCCTACAAGCGTGCGAAGGAAGCAAATAAGTAATAAGTTCTATAAAAAATAAGTACGCCTTATACTTGGAAACTTACGTGGCGCCGGGAAGGGTAGGGCGCGAACGTTTTCCTGCTGTTGATAGCAGTTTGATACGCTCGCGCTCCGCCTTCCTGGAGTCTAGGGGAGGGGGCTTCACGGTCTTGGCCTTCTTAGCAGAGGCCTCGCCGCTACCCCCGGCTTCGAAGCCAGAAGCTTTGGCGCGGGGACGCTTGGTAGGTCGAGGGGCAGCCCTACGAGGCACGCGCTCCTCTCCCTCGTCATCGTCCTACGGATCCTCCTCTGCCGCATCGCCGCTGACAGGAACTCGGAGTATGGTGCGGAAATTATCCTCCGCCAAAGTACTGAGCTGGAAGACGAATCAAGGGAAAAGTTAGGACACATACGATATATGTGAAGTTAAAAATCACGAAGGAACTGAAGAACTTACTGGAGGACATTGGTCGTTTGTGTGGATATCCATAATCAATTCCGGGACCGGCTGGCGCCGGCCAATCTTCACGAGAGTCTTGATCCTCCTTTTGAGAGAATCAGCCGAAAGATCATGGCGGGTTGCTCGGAGAAGGTCGTCCGCCCCGGTGTAGGCGCACATTAAACGCGCATTATACCGAAGTGGCTGGATCCGCCGGGTAAACCAGCTCAGAGTGAGCTGAGCTCCGGTTAGCCCATCGTGGACCAACTGGGAGATTCTTCGCGTTGCTTTCTCCAATATAGGAAATTGAGCGAGCACGGGGACATGGCTCCAGCTATCGCACTCTTCCGGAGGCTCGTTGATGAAAGCGGGAAGTCCTTCGTGGACGCCCGGAACGGAAGCGTTCTTCTCGTAGAACCATCCGGCGTTCCAGTACAGGACGGACTCGTGTGAATCATGTGGAGGATACATGTGACCAGGGCGAAGCATGAATGTCATGCTCCCGCAATTCACCATGGCTTTATCTTTCGTTTCCTTCTTGACCCGGAAGAAAAACTGCCACAACCGAACATCGGGCCGGATTCCGAGATGCCCTTCGCAGAGAGTTGCGAAGTTGGATAGAAGGAGATATGAGTTAGGGCAGATATTGTGGGGCTGGAGCTTGTAGGTGCTGAGAACTGAGAGGAAGAATTCCGAACAGGGGAGCGATAGACCACGCTCAACCCAAGCTTTCGTCATGACCCTTTCATCCTCCTCCGGTTTGGGGACGTCGGAGTCACGCATGAAGCTCCAGTGGGCGGAGATCATGCCCTCGTTCTGGAGCTCCTTCAGTTCCGCATCGCTGGTCTCGCAGGGCCATCATTGGCCTCTCTCGCCTTCGCGACTCCGGGCCTTGGAAGCCTTCCTATTTTCCGCTTCTTGCACTTTGGCTGCCATCCTGGCTTGGCCTTCGAGTTCTTCTTGAAGTTCTTTAAGTGTAGGGATCCGGCCTAACACAGTGCTGGAAGAGGCGGAGAATGGTTGAGCAAGCCTAATGTCGGAAACGTATGGTGGTAGATATGCAATGGGATCCGGGCAGATTGGTTCTACAGTGCTGGGTTCCGGGCTACTCGGAGAACTACCAGTACAGTGTGGTGAACCATGTGACATGCTTCCGGCTGCACCCATGCGGAATTAAACTGAGTAACCGGATCTACACTAGTCTTTCTTCTACGAGGCCGGCGCACGTACCGTTAATGGCGCGGTGGTCCGATGGACCTACGAAGGAGGCCGGATCCTTGAAGGCCCATAAAGTATCCGGATCCAGCACGGTTCTGAAGGAAGGCCGATCCTTGACGTACACGGCAAGATATTGTACCGTAGTTAGGCAACTTGTATTCCAGCTAGGACTCTCCATGTAAACCCTAGATCCGTGCGCCTTTATAAGCCGGATCCCGGGAGCCCTAGGGGCGCAACCACAACTCATTGTAACAATGCGAAAGCGCCCAGATAATTCCAGACAAGCAGCAGTAGGCCTTGCCATCGTGCGAGTGTTCCGAAGCTGGGTAAATCGTGTACCACCGTCCCGAGTGCTCTCCGCCCTATGGCCCCTACTTCTTCTCCCCCTCGTGAGGATCCCTCCTCCGGGGTATCGTCGATTAGGCAACGGCAGCTTTATTGCTATCTCTAGAGGTAATCCACATTTATGTAATGAAAGCGAAGGACCCACAACAATGGCAGAACGCCCCGAGTAATCGACCCGTTTCCCAAGCAGAGTCTCGCGAAACCTTCCTTATTTACCTTCAATTACATCTAAAAGTGATTTGTATACTTTATTGTGACCATCCCTCATCGCTTGCCCGCGGGACCCACTATAAAGAAGTGTATCCACGGCTTCTTGTACCAATTTTTCCTAGCACATTACTAAATCTGCTGGCGCTAATTCACTTCTTTTTAATAATATAGGAAAGGTTGTTGTTCCGACGGATAACTCTCTTATAAAGTTCATTAATGTCTGAAGTTACTACTTTATCTCCAGACCTATAAACAATGGGTCTCAATTCGGGAGGAAGAACCGGTAATAAGCACAAAACCATCCGTTCTGGTTCTACATTTGTTTGAATAAAATGTTTCGCCAATTGCATGCGTCTAATCAAACAAATTTTTCTTATTCGTCTTTTTCTATCTTCCCATTCATCTCCACTATACCCCTCATCTTCTAATTCCTTCCATTCGACCAAGGAGTTCTCTATAATAATTCGATATACTAGGGACAATAACGCCTAAGGGCCCAAAAATTTCTCGAATAGGAGGTCTACGATTCAATTGTTTTATCGTATTGGGATGTTTTGGGTTCTTGAATAAACCAATTTGAGGACAGTTGGATGCCGACAAAATCATCAAAGATTGGTATTCTTTATTTCGATTCAACAAGGTCAAAATAGCTTCTTGATGTTGGCAAAGTGATTCAATCTTAGCCTTGGAATAAAAGGAATTTAGATTGGTGCGATCTAACCTATTATGAGGAATTGGTCCTGCACTTATCCTATGATACCTTTTTCGTGTATATGAAATAGTGCACTTGATTAACTCAATTCTTAGGAAATCGCGAATAAGATCATTTGCTCTTACCTCAACAAGGGAAGCACCAGCCTTTTTTTCTTGTTCCCAATTCACTACTAAGCAAGTTCTAACAAATTGACTATTTGTGTGATAAATTGTTTGAGTTAACTTGTTATTTTCCTTGAGAAATAAAATTGACAAGTCGAAGTTGGAGATTATCTTCTTCTTGCAAGAGATCTTGCGGGAAAAGTTTTGCTAAATTTCTCCCTTCGTCCATTTCATATGCGACTGCAGGGCGAATGGAAACAAAATATGCAGTTCTTGAAGAATGAAAAAATACCGATCTACTTCTTTTTGGTATTTTAGACAAAATTCTTTTATTCCTCGATGCTCAATCAAACCTTCCTTTTTGAAGATAGAATCTTCCTCTGGGCTCTTGTATTCGTCCTCGAATTCCTCTTCTAAGTCTTCCTCTAAAGTCCCATATTTGTCCTCTGAGCTTTCCCCGGGACTCCCATAGTCATCTTCTGAGTCTTCCTCTAGAGTTCCATATTTTCCCTCTCGGGTCCTATATTTACTCACTGGGCTCCCATATTCGTCTTCTGAGTCTTCCTCTAAAGTTCTATATTCGTTCTCTGGGTTCCCATATTCGTTCTCTGGGCTTCCATATTCGTCTTCTAGGGTTTCATATTCGTATTCGTCCTCTCGGGTCCTATATTCCTCTTCTAGGGTCTCATATTCGTCTTCTGAGTCTTCTTCTCGAGTCCTATATTCTTCCTCTAGGGTCCTATATCTAAATTTAACAATTCTGGAACCCTTTTTATCTTTTCTGTATCGTGAATCGTCAAAATAAGCAAAAATAGTATTTCTACGTAAAACACCCATAAAGGGTATTTCAATCGAAATCCCCAAACAAATCTGACAAATTACTTGTTCAGATTGTCCTATTGAAGAACCACATAAAAATATTTATCTTTGCACTAGTAGAAAAAAATCCAATGAATGGTGTGGCAAAATCGGTACTAGTAGAATAGCAAAATCTCTATTAGTGGCATAATTTTAGCAGGCCACTGGTATTTGTTACTAGTGGCGTGCATCGTGGCAAGCCACTGAGAGTGCATGGAGCCCCCATGTGTGGTTTTGGTAATTAATAACAATCCCTATGGACAAATGTTTGCATTGAGTTATATTTGTAGGTGTTGTTCATAGGCAATGCTTGAACCATATGTTGGCTTCAAGATTGCAATAAGAAGCAAATGAAGAAGATCAAGTGTCAAGTATGTCTTGAAGATGAAGATGAAGTGAGCTCTCAAGGTTAACTTCAAGACATCAACGAAATGAAGTGCAAGTTCAAGATGAGCCAACTTTAAGAGATCATATGCTTGAAGCTTGCCATGAAGAAATGAAGTGCAAGTTCAAGATGAGCCAACTCGAAGAGATCATAAGCTTGAAGCTTGCCATGAAGAAATGAAGTGCAAGTTCAAGTTGAGCCATCTCGAATAGATCCTTTGCTTGACTCTTGCCATCCATATGGTGATCATGGATATGTGAAGATGAGCCGAAGAAGAAGCTCTCCCATGGTGGATTATGGGGGAGCAATCCATATGGTGATCATGGATATGTGAAGATGCGTCGAAGAAGAAGCTCTCCCATGGTGGATTATGGGGGAGCAATCCACAAGACTTCGTCAAGCAAGCACAATCAAGAAAGGCGTTCCATCTTGTTGAGGTCAAGATCGTCATCATCGAGCTCAAGTGGAATGCGCAAGTATAAGGTTTTCTCTTGATAGGGTTTCTTTCTCACCGGTCTCATAGTGTAGTTGGAGACCGGTTTATAGTTTAGTTGTCGTACTATCAAGAGGGCTCTCGAGTGAGTAACTCGATCGTATCGTTCGGAGAGAGCTCAAACCTTTGCATCCTTGCATCATCTTTCTTGGTTGTTATTTGGATCTTATCCGTGTGATGTTTTAGAGCTTGTGCTTATTCTCATGACAAGCTCTAGTTCATTGAAAACGGATTTCGCATAGATCACTTGTTGTGTTTTCGAGTTTGGTGATTTTCTCGGTTTCTCATGTTGAGGTGTTGCACCTCTAAATATAATAGAAAATCACCCCCACTAGTTTCCATATTTTCCATGTTGAGGTGTCGAGCTTGTGCTTTTTGTTGGGTAAGCTAGCTCTTGTCCTCCTCTTTCCAACAAAATTGGTTTCACTCGATTCGGAGCTACCAATCTTAAGTTTTGGATTTTACAAGGTAGCAGGTCTATATCGCCAGGCCGGATTTTCCCGGCCGGATATTTGCAAAATATCCGGCCCCTGAAAATCGGCTAAGGACTTTTGGCGAAGTGGCTCAGTGATACCCTGGATAGGGGCCGGATTTTTGGCCGGACTTTTGCCCGGATTTTCCCAGGGCCAGATATTTCAGGGGGGGGCGGATTATCCGGCCCTAACTTACACCGGATAATCCGGCCCTCGATTTGTCCCAACGGCTCGATTTTCTTGGGGGTATAAATACCCCCTTCTTCCTCCTTGGGCTGGTGCTTCTTCTACTCTCTCTCTCCTCCATTGTTGATGTTGAGAAGCTTGCCCTATCTCTCTATCCATCCATGATTATTGCCCCCTTTTGAGGGAAAAGAGAGAGGAGATCTAGATCCACACTTTGACCAAACCAAATCATCTCTTTGTGAGTGAATCTTTGGGATCTAGATCTTGGAGAATTTTGTGTTCTCCTCTTTGTTCTTCCTCTCTTATTCCCCTAATAACTTTTGTAGCTTTGTTGGAATTTGAGAGAGAAGGACTTGAGCATCTTTGTGGTGTTCTTGCCATTGCATTTGGTGCATAGGTTTGAGTTCTCCACGGTGATTCGTGGTGGTGAAAGCAAGAAGGTTGTTACTCTTGGGTTCTTGGAACCCTAGACGGATTCTAGGCCTTTGTGGCTGTTTGTTGGGAGCCTCCAATTAAGTTGTGGATGTGTGCCCCAAGCTTTGTGTAAGGCCCGGTTTCCGCCTCGAAGGAAATCCCTTAGTGGAACCGTGACCTAGGCCTTTGTGGCGAGGGTCACCGGAGAATAAGGTGAGGCGCCTTCGTGGCGTTCGGTGTGTGGTGTGAGTACCACATCTTGGGGTGAGGCCTTTGTGGCGTTGGTGTGCATCGAGTAACCACACCTCAAGGTGAGCCTCTTGTGGCGTTCGGGAGCACTAAGCCACCGCACCTCTCCAACGGAGATTAGCACTCGCAAGAGTGTGAACTTCGGGATAAATCTTCGTCTCCCGCGTGCCTCGGTTATCTCCATACTTGCCTTTTTGGAGCGCTCATGAGTTATGGACAAAGATTCAAGATAAATATGATGTGTCCAATATTATTAAGGATGATTGCATTGCTTTCACTTCCGGCCGTGATGAGTTCTCATCTTCATCCACTCCACCAATGTGTGGCAAGACACAAGGTAATGATATGGTGAGTGGTTGATGGAAATTGCAATGTTGGTATTGAGCTTACTATTGATGATCCTTCATCTATATCTCATTGCAATGGTTCATCTTTGGACTTAAACACATCTAGCACTAGAAATGATTTACATGCTTGTGTTGATAGTCCTTGCATATCATGTGTAAGTTGCGTGAATAAATCTAATGATGATATGCTTGCTTTGCTTTTGTGGCCATGATAAAAATGATTCTATTCCCTCTAGTTGTTGTGTGACTAACAATGTAGAGGAAACCAAATATTCTATTGGTCAAGACAATATCTTGAAAGAAGCTTCAAGTAAATCCTCATCTTTATCTGATGGTTCTCATATATGCCATATGGCCAAGGGTTCCACGGTATCTCCCACCATAGAACCTAATATTTATCGTGATGATAAGGATGAGGATAAGTATGAAGAAGAGGATTGGGTTGTCTCTCTACGCGATAAGGGTAAGAATGTATTCAAGGTTCTTTGCAAAGATAAAATTGCTAGCTCTCATTTCTTTGAAATCTTGACTACCGCTATTGAGAGTCAAAAATGTATTTGGTTGCGTGAGAACACTATTGATAAAATGGGTGCTCTTGAACGTGAGTATGCCAATGATGTAGCATCCCTAAAGGATGAACTTGAAGAAGAACAAACCACCAAGGAAGATCTTGAAGAGACCTTTGCTCTAGAATTATCTAGAGAAAAGGAAAACCATGATAGAGCTCTTGAGGTGTCAAATGAGCTAAAGCTAAAAAATGATAAGCTTGTGTTTGTTAATGCTAAACTCCTTGAGGATTTTGAGCAACTCAAAAAGGGCTCAAGGATCATTGAGAATGCGCTCACCAAACTCACCAAGTCGCATGAGCAACTTAAAGCTTCTTATCTAAAAGAGCATACGAACTTGTCTTCTCCTATTGTTATTAATAATGATGCTTGTGCTACTAACTCTACTTCTTGTGAAGCATCTATCTTGAAGGGGAATGTTGAGCTAAGGGCTCAACTTGAATTGCTAACTAGCAATTATGGGAAATTGGAAGAAAATCATGGAAAGCTTTCTAGCTCCCATGAGGATCTTCTAGCTTCTCATGATAGGCTAAAGTTAGCTCATGAGGCTATCATATCAAAGACAACACCTTGTGAGCCTCATGTGCATACTAGCACTACTACTCAAAATGCTATATTGCCATGTGCTAGTCCTAGTAATTCATCCACTCATAGTATTGCTAAATCTTGTGATGAATTATCTTCCTTGCCTTGTTGCTCTAACAATGAAGGTTCTACTTTCTCTAGTACTTGTGTTGTTACTAACCATGTAGAGGAAATTAAAAAGCTCAAGGCCCAAGTAACTTCTTTGAAGAATGACTGAACGGAAATGCAAA
Organism: Lolium perenne; assembly: GCF_019359855.2. Lineage (NCBI taxonomy): Eukaryota > Viridiplantae > Streptophyta > Magnoliopsida > Poales > Poaceae > Lolium > Lolium perenne. Next base: position 119,705,967 of record NC_067250.2, on the reverse strand, counting down.
CTTGACACGATGTTGAGTGTGCAACAATCCCCCAATGATAAGATTGGACTTGGATTCAAATCCAACAACAAGAACAAGTCCAAACAACAAGAATAAGAAGGGCCAAGTACAAATCAAAGACCCGGCAAAGATTGTTTGCTTCAAGTGCAATATTAAAGGGCACCATGTTAGATCTTGCCCTTTGAAGAAGAAGCAGCGGCCTCAAGCTCAAACTCATATTCAACCTCAAGTTGAAGAAATGCTACTTCCCAAAAAGAAACAAACCAGTTCTCCCATTGTGGAGAAATCTAGTGAGAAGGAGAAGAAAAGAACTTGCTACATATGCCGTGAGAAGGACCATGATTATCCAACAACAGCAGCAACGGGCCTCCAACATATAACTTCACGATACTGTTCGGACATTAGATTTGTTTACCCCCTCGAAAAAAAAATAGACATTAGATTTGTGTTGTCTAAAAAAAAGGCATTAGATTGTGTAAATACCACCAAGTTTTTCGTAGATTTGTGTATGTATCGCTTAGCTCTGGCAATTTTTCCAGAGAGTAGTGGACTGAACCAGGTTCGAGCCTGTTCGTGAGAGACGCAACCAGCTAAAAAAAGGCATGGACGCAACACAAAGCATTGGTCAACTGTCGAACTTCTGACGTTGACTGAGATGCCAGCAGTTGGAAAGTAAACTTACACAAATATGAGGGAAATTAAGCTCCAAGTCTAATAAAGAAAGTCCGGACCTACTAGGTGATATACTACCTGGTAAGAAACTCGAAAACTCAAAAAATGATAACGGAGAACAAGAAACTACAACAGGGTGCACCTTGACTTTGGCAACCCACTCATGGTATATATTCTCATTTGATATGCTCCCTAGTTTCTCGAGAAAAAAAAATGATAAAGCTCCCTGCCTACAAAAATGATGCTATATTTACAAAATTCACAACATCAGCAAGTTTGCAAGATCTGGCAGATGAGCAAACACTCAGACTCGGCTGAAGGAGCTATAGGGCGCGAAGAACTACATCAGATCAAGCTTGGTTGAGGAACTCACAGTATGCCTTTCTATCCTTCTAATCAAATTTTAGAATTCAAAAGAAAGCGGCTAGATATCAGAGGCTATATACATGTGTCGGTTCAAGAAAAGGACTCAGAAACCCGTGCACGGATTTGCCTTCAAGCTAAAAGAACACTCCTGCTGGGTAGGAATTGTTGGGGTGCAGACCCGACCCCTTTTGGGTTCTGATATTCTAACCTGTGTTATTGCTGCAGTCAGTGCATCGACTATACCACATTCATCTGCCCGCTCATCAGAGTCGTCACTTGTTGAAGATTCTGTGGATGAACACTGCCAATCTGACAGAACTCTCTCGTTGTGAATCCTGGGTGTCAACGTAGGTTTGTTATCATGCCACAGAGCAGAAAATTCAGCGCTCAAAGGACATTCAGTGTGTGTTAGAATCCAAGGATGCCCTGTATTCATAGCATTGAAGTTCAGAAGGGTAACAAAAAGAATACAACTATATGTAAAAGAAAGATGATTGAACTTACTAAGAACTTCATCGGCGTCTAATCTTGATGAGACATCTCGGTTAAGCATTCGGCAAACAAGATCACGTGCAAGAACAGATACTGATTCCCATTTATCACTGTGGAAATCAATTTCGCCTGTTTTTATAGCCTCAAAGACAGCTTCCACAGAGCCCCCTTGGAATGGAAGACTGGCAATCAGTAGAACATGTAGAAGCACCCCAGCAGCCCATACATCTACTTTCTCCGAGTAATTGCCTTCTAGAACTTCAGGTGCTACATATGCTGGGCTCCCTGCGACACCAGACAGTTTCTGACCTGCTCAAAGTGGAGTCAACGCATTAGAGTAGAAACTGAAGTCCGCAAATAACCTAATAAAAGATCATATGTTTTGGCATGTTCATTTTATAGAGTAAAAAGTAATCATTACTATCAGATGAATGAACTGCATTTCCACATTACAGCACGGAAGGCAAACATACACACTTCAGTGTGCTCAAATCAACTAAAATCTCATTTGCCAACCGAAATCAACTAACACAATCACTTACCTAGTTTCATAAATAAATCTCTGTAAAACAAGCATGAAAGTTTCATAGTTATCTAAATCAATATCACAATAAACCTGCTGTTGTGAAGATGATTCAACACATTTCACCACTTCCTGGCAAAGGAATGATTTCCAGCCTGAAAATTACCAATGCACTGAATAGCTATTTTTTGGCGGATGGACTGGCTACAGGTAAGCTTTTGAAGTGCAGACGGCTACCTCAATGCCAAAGGATGGATCTAGCGATAACCATGAACTGACTATCTCATCATTATGTTGTGACTCTACGACAACTGACAACAGATTCCATGGAAATAACAACTAGCATCGGATACTCCCCAAACCCAAACTCGAATCCAAATATGAAATAGGACCAGGCTTCAACTCTCTTGACAGACCTATGAAAACAACATGATAGTCAATGAATACATGACTCAAGGCTTAAGAAATAAACTTGCATTCTTCACATGCCCTGCTTATATGTTCCAAATGCTAGCAGTGCCCAGAAAACGTAGATGCAATTATTCGTCAGAGAGTTTCGAACTTCTTCAGAATATCCTCCTTTAATCCTGTTGTGTCTACAACCTTACGTCTATAAAGGCAGAGATTAAATATTCAAGGCAAACAATTATTTCCCTCTCCAAGTCTCCAAGTTCAGAACTTCACAGTGAAATAGAAATATTTATGAGACAGCATATATTTTTAGGCAAATTTATGACACTATATTATACACCTCTGAAATTCTAATTATGTCAATCACTAACATCAACCGCGGAATGCCAAAGCCCAAAAATCTTTCTTTCATACGACGAAAACATATAACACGGACGAATTGTGTCCCCAACATACATTTCGCCTAAAACTCATCTACCAAATGATCGATGCATGTGAACTTTCCAAGAAATCGGAACAAAAACATTAGCAATCATTTATGATGGTCAGTCATTACCATCAGTGATCCTCACGGCCAGTCCAAAATCAGCAAGCTTCAACCTCCCGGCATTGCTGAGCAGAACATTATCAGGCTTGATGTCCCTATGCACAACCCCCATTTCATGGCAGTACTTGACGACGTCCATGAGCTCCCGGATCACATGGGCGGCGCGGCGCTCGGAAAGCCTCCCCTCCCTCCTGACCTCGTCGAGGAGCCGTCCGCCGCGGCAGAGCTCCATGACGAGGTAGAACCTGTCGGAGTCCTCGAAGACGGCCCTGAGCGTGACGACGCCCGGGTGGCCGGAGAGGTGCTGCATGATCTCCACCTCTCGGTGGGCCGTCTCCCCGCCGTTCTTGGGCAGCGCCTTGCACGCGAACACCTCGCCGCCGCGGTTCTTGGCCCGGCAGAGCCTGACGGACCCGAACTTGCCCTGCCCGATCTCCTCGCCGAGGTCGTACTCGCTCCCCAGCCGCTTCCGCCGCCCCATCCGCGTGGCCGCGTCGATGCACCCCACCTTCCGCTTGACCCCGCGCCCGGCGCCCTCCGCCGCCGCCCCGCCGCCGCTCGCCGGCGGCGCGGTCCTCACGACGCCGGACGCGTCGGCGCCGCAGCGATTCGGCTCCGACCCGCGGCAGGCACGCTTGCGCGAGGCCGCGTCCTGGAGCGACCTGCCGGCGGGGCAAGCGGGGGGCGCGCCCTTGCGCTTCCGCGGCACCGGCTCCATCCGGATTGCGTCGGCCGCGATCTCGCACCGCCGGGGGTAGCACGAGGTGGGCGGATCGGGATGCGGACGGTGTGTGGCCCGAGAGCACGTGCCGGCAGGCTGCGGGACTGTGGTTTGGTGGCGGGGCTTCGCCGGAGATGTGGCGTCGAGAGGAAGCAAACGAGAAAGGCTTTGGGCGCGTGGTCGTATTGTACGGCGCAGCTCACGCCGCCGGCGGTCGGCGGTGTATGTGTCGCGCGGGGAAGTTACGCTATGTTTTCTTTTTCTTTTATCCCTTTTCTTTTTGTGAGGAAAAGAAGACCATTATTTCGGCCTGGTTTTGGTGTCCTGGGCCTTTCGCCCAGCCCATTCGAGGTCATAGCTCAATATCTCCGTGGGCTATTCTCAAAAAAAAAAAACAAATCTCCGTGGGCCATTTCCGGTGCATTGAGCTGTTGCGGCTGGGTTTGTGGTTCCCGTTTCTAGCGGGCTTGTGCTTGAGAAAAAAAACAATTGTGGAGATAAAGAGAATTATTTTTGGTCCCAAAGCATTATGAAAATGCCGACTTTTTTCATGGCGGGTATATGTTCGCCAAGTGTTGCATTCTTCTTTCTCCTGGACCTGTGCTTATCTGCGAGGGAGAACCTTGAACTCCTAGGTTTTGCCGTTGGAGGTACAACTAGGCTTGGCGCTCAGATTTAACCTAAATTTTGGACGGAGTCATTTGAGTAATACAAAAATAAGTTAATCACGAATTGCGTGATACAACACAATGAACAAAAGATCACATCACCACATCTTCATATTTCCATTGTTCTTGTGCTCGATGTGGAAGAAAACTGACACGGTTATTGAGGAGCCGAGCCGGCCTCTCCTGTAATGAGACAATCAAGTATTTTGCGGTGTGAAATTACACTTGTTTTAAGTAACGTGGTTGCATTATTGTCGTGAGATTTGTGTGACATACTGATGTTATAGTACCTGTAAAACCAAAATGCTATTGTAGTATTTTAATTATGTTTTTCATGTTGAGATGCTAATGCATATAGTGAGTAGCTTCATGGATACCCGGGTACCCGGCGCGTATGTTTGGATATGGGTCCACATCTATGCCGGCGCGGCGGGCATGGATACTGGTCTATACCCATGTCTGTGGATGCATTCGTGCCCAGGCCACAAACAGGATGACGGTCGTGGCTACTAAGGGCAACGAAAAACTTGGCTTTGCCTCTGAGACTTTTTACGGTAGGGATAGACAATTACTGACCGTTTAAACAAGCTAATCAAATGGTTCAGATTTACCGATACTTGTCAATTAAGGCAGTAGTATTTTCTCAGCAAAGGGCAAAATCGGCAGATGAAAAACAAAATCCGGCAAGGCAGCAATTTGGACTTGCTAGCTTCCGTATATATGGACCTTCCGTATGCTAGTTTCTTTAATCTGTCAAAATAACTTTCCTGTTTTAATTTTACTTACACTTTACAAAAATAAATGGATGCATGCATAACTAGCAAATCTGAGCAGCACCGATACGAATTCCCAGGGAAAAGAAAAAGATTTATAGATTTCATTAGAGCAACTTCAACATGGGCTGCAAAATACGGTGCGCTAAACGTGTTTTGCACCGCCTGTATTGCTCTTTTAGCTAAATTTCGCAGTGCTGCAAAGTGCGTTCACCAGGCGCGCTAAAATATAGCGCTAAAACACTTTTTTTGTACTCAAACAATGTCAAATATAGATCAAATAAATTAGAAAAAATAGACGCAAAATAAACTTCATATTAACACAGATAAGATACCACAATTCGGAATACAACGAAACACACAAACTAGTAACTACTAATCTGAAAGTCGAAATCCGAGTCATCCTCCCTCGAGGAATCCAACGGTGATGACGAGAACTGGTCGAGCCAACGATCGTCATTGTCGTCAATCAACTGCGGGCCGGCAATCTATGCCTCGGTGAATGCCCAACAACGCGCCTTGTCGGCCCTCCTCGCCGCGCTATCCGCCTTACACTGCTCCTTCCTCCACGCGTAGAAGGCGACCTTGGCGGGGACGTCCTCCGGGAAGCTGGATTTCCACTCTGCCGTCACACACTCTTTTCCTCGGAGTGGTAGAGGCGTCGGAGACGCGTGCAGTGGCGATGCTTCTCCTCGTTGGTGACGAGGTGCGGCGGCAGCGCGAGCATCTCTGCGCCTACTCACGCGTTTGCACATCGTCGAAGTTCATCTCTCGGTGCAGACATCCGAGACACCACGCCGCCGCGTCGAACGTGCGCGGCGCTTCGTGCGTGGTCTCGAAGGTGCCAAGGAAAATGCGGTCGATGCTAGCGCAAATCTCGGAGGTAGCTGCCACAGGTACACGCGCACCGTGGAAGCCGGATGAGTTCGAGCGGCGTGGCGCCATCTTGAAGCGGGGCACTGGACGGGCGGCGAGAAGGCAAGCGATGGGTAAAAGGAAGAGGGAGAGGGTGGAACTTACAGCGGGGGTTGGTGTGTGCGTGCCCACTTTTTAACCCGCGCGAGCTGGCGTGGTAAATTTACCGCGCGTGGCAAAAGTTTTCCCGTGTTCTCTATTTTCGCGCGTTTGCTGTAGCGTGTCGACCGTCCGCTCTAAATTAACTGATGTTGTAGATAAAAATATAATATCTACAATACCAAATTAATATCACTCAGCTAAATATATTTTAATAATATACTTGTATCATGTTATAGATATATTTTTATTTAATCACACACTTTTTAAATTTTGACTTCTAGCTAAACTTATCTACTTATTTTCCCGGGCGCTGGTTCACAAGTTCAAGTGCACAGGTACATTCACCCCTTATTATGATTTTAACTTCCATTCTGTGGGCTACAAGATAGTAGGTCTACACTTTGGTGGTCCGGGCTCATGATTACCAGAGTTGTAGTTAAATAGCGTCCAGATTTTGGGGAAGAAAACATAAATACCAAAATATTAGTTACCCAAAATACCATGGCTGAATACTACTAGCTCAGGTGACTAGTAAATTGCACAGTAAAACAGCCCTTGCCTCTACGTTTGTTAGATCATCAATCAGGGCATTGTAGTTGGTTCATTTGAGCAAGTTTATCCTGCTAGCTATATTGTTGCACAATATTATCTTTGATGGATGGTTCTTGAAAGAATATGCTGTCCTCTCGTTGTTTGGTTTGATTCGCCAGAGGTGGACGGTAACAACCTCTTTTGTTGATCCTCAGATTCATGGTGTGAACTATTCAAATTTGAGCTTGGTTAACTACAGATTTTTGGGTATCCACAGACCACAGATGAACTCTCTCCCCAATCCAAGTGCATACGCCAGACACATCGTCGAGGGATATCCAAGTGGTATTGAGCATATTGGCTATTGGAGAATTTTCTCTTGAATGATGCCCTTGGAGATCAATTGCAAATGCGATGATGTATCTTGGAATCCAAGCTCCGTCGATGGATAAGGGCCTATTTGGTAGGCTCGGACGATTTCTTTCATGACTGCGCCAGTGAGATGGGAGTGACTGCGTATTGAGAATGGGCAATGGGCCAGAAAACGCCACTCGTTTGGCAACCTGTGCAGAATTTTTTAGCCCAGCAGAAACGAAGGACTCAGTCTGTTTGGTTTCATACGTGCCCAGCTTTGGCCTCACCACTTATCCACATGGTGACGTTACCTCTCACCTCCTCACCTATCACAAAGCTTGATGCCGTTGTCACGAAGTCTGGCATCACGCCGGTGCGCTGAAAGACCACCATGCCACTCTCGCCGACGATGGCCAAGGCGGCGTGCGCAAGACTGGGCTGAATATGATAGGCAAAATTTTTGGTGTAGTACAACAAGAACGTCGCCACCATGACACCGCCACTGCCTACACCTACACGGTTGCCGCCATGAATTACTGCCTATCACATACCATAACCATCACCACCATGACACCGCCGGTCACACCCGTCACATGCATCACCACGTCAACGAACACCATCATGACACTGTCGTTCACGCCCGTCAGAAGCATTACAATGTCGTCGATGACGTCACCAAACACCACCATGACACCGTGATACGTCTCCGACGTATCGATAATTTCTTATGTTCCATGCCACATTATTGATGTTATCTACATGTTTTATGCACACTTTATGTCATATTCGTGCATTTTCTGGAACTAACCTATTAACAAGATGCCGAAGTGTCGATTCTTTGTTTCTGCTTTTTGGTTTCAGAAATCCTAGTAAGGAAATATTCTCGGAATTGGACGAAATCAAAGCCCGGGGGCCTATTTTCTCACGAAGCTTCCGGAAGTCCGAAGGAGAGACGAAGAGGGGCCACGGAGGGGCCACACTATAGGCGGCGCGGCCCCTTGGCCGCGCGCCGGCCTGTGGTGTGGGACCCCGTGCCGCCTCTTGACCTGCCCTTTCGCCTATAAAAAGTCTCCGTGACGAAAACCCCGATCTGAGAACCACGATACGGAAAACCTTCCAGAGACGCCGCCGCCGCCGATCCCATCTCGGGGGATCCAGGAGATCGCCTCCGGCACCCTGCCGGAGAGGGGAATCATCTCCCGGAGGACTCTACGCCGCCATGGTCGCCTCCGGTGTGATGTGTGAGTAGTCTACCCCTGGACTATGGGTCCATAGCAGTAGCTAGATGGTTGTCTTCTCCCCATTGTGCTATCATTGTCGGATCTTGTGAGCTGCCTAACATGATCAAGATCATCTATCTGTAATTCTATATGTTGCGTTTGTTGGGATCCGATGAATAGAGAATACTTGTTATGTTGATTATCAAAGCTATGCTTATGTGTTGTTTATGATCTTGCATGCTCTCCGTTATTAGTAGATGCTCTGGCCAAGTTGATGCTAGTAACTCCAAGAGGGAGTATTTATGCTCGATAGTGGGTTCATTCCTCTTTGAATCTGGAGGAGTGACAAGAACCACTAAGGTTATGGATGTGCTGTTGCCACTAGGGATAAAACATTAGTGCTATGTTCAAGGATGTAGTCACTAGTTACATTACGCGCAATACTTAATGCAATTGTCTGTTGTTAGCAACTTAATACTGGAGGGGGTTCGGATGATAACCTGAAGGTGGACTTTTTAGGCATAGATGCAGTTGGATGACGGTCTATGTACTTTGTCGTAATGCCCAATTAAATCTCACTATACTCATCATGATATGTATGTGCATGGTCATGCTCTCTTTATTTGTCAATTGCCCAAGCGTAATTTGTTCACCCAACATCTTGTTCGTCTTATGGGAGAGACACCTCTAGTGAACTGTGGACCCCGGTCCAATTCTCTTTACTGAAATACAATCTACTGCAATACTGTTCTACTGTTTTCTGCAAACAATCATCTTCCACACAATACGGTTAATCCTTTGTTACAGCAAGCCGGTGAGATTGACAACCTCACTGTTTCGTTGGGGCAAAGTACTTTGGTTGTGTTGTGCAGGTTCCACGTTGGCGCCGGAATCTCTGGTGTTGCGCCGCACTACATCCCGCCGCCATCAACCTTCAACGTGCTTCTTGGCTCCTCCTGGTTCGATAAACCTTGGTTTCTTTCTGAGGGAAAACTTGCTGCTGTGCGCATCATACCTTCCTCTTGGGGTTGCCCAACGAACGTGTGAAATACACGCCATCAAGCATATTTTCTGGCGCCGTTGCCGGGGAGATCAAGACACGCTGCAAGGGGAGTCTCCACTTCTCAATCTCTTTACTTTGTTTTTGTCTTGCTTAGTTTTATTTACTACTTTGTTTGCTGCACTAAATCAAAATACAAAAAAATTAGTTGTTAGTTTTACTTTACTTGTTATCTTGTTTGCTATATCAAAAACACAAAAAAAAATTAGTTTACTTGCATTTACTTTATCTAGTTTGCTTTATTTACTGCTACTAAAATGAGTAATCATGAAGTTGAAGTTCGCACGTTTAAGCAACGAGGGGGAGAATGTTTGAGAGATGCTTGGTATAGAATTAGCGATGCTCATAATAGATGCACTAAGAAGCACTCCACCATTATTTTACTCAGGAATTTTTATGTTGGTATATCTAGCTGGAATAGATATGTTCTTGATAGTCTCGCAAAAGGTGACTTCCTAAGTACTCCTGCATTAGAAGCTAGTTGCATTATTGAGAGCTTATTTGGAATACCCCCTGTTGATAAAGTTAAAACTGAAATCTCTCTTGAAGATGTTATGAAAAAATTGGAAACCATAGAAAAAAAATTTCCAAGTATTGAAGCTAAATTGGAAATATTACTTGATAAAACTGATGAACTTGATAAATCCTTAGGAGGAATTGATGAAAGAATTAGTGTCCTAGGAACTAATGCTGACCATGATGATCAAATCAATAGGATTGATGAACTTGAAAAAGCTATGGGAACCTTGGGTTCAACATTTTCTTCTCTTAAATATAAGGAGAAAGCTTATGTGGGTAAGGAGCAAAAGTTTATGTATGTCTCTAAAATGCCTAGACCAAAGAAGTATTATTATAGACCTAAAATTGACAAAGCTCTTAGTACCACTATGGATGGGGGAGCTCATGATAACGATGCACCATCTCTTGATAATACTTGATACACACTTTCTGCGCCTAGCTGAAAGGCGTTAAAGAAAAGCGCTTATGGGAGACAACCCATGTTTTTACCTACAGTACTTTGTTTTTATTTTGTGTCTTGGAAGTTGTTTACTACTGTAGCAACCTCTCCTTATCTTAGTTTTGTGTTTTGTTGTGCCAAGTTAAGCCGTTGATAGAAAAGTAAGTACTAGATTTGGATTACTGCACAGTTCCAGATTTCTTTGCTGTCACGAATCTGGGTCCACCTCCCTGTAGGTAACTCAGAAAATTAAGCCAATTTACGTGCATGATCCTCAGATATGTACGCAACTTTCATTCAATTTGAGAATTTTCATTTGAGCAAGTCTGGTGCCATTTTAAAATTCGTCAATACGAACTGTTCTGTTTTGACAGATTCTGCCTTTTATTTCGCATTGCCTCTTTCGCTAAGTTGGATGAATTTCTTTGATCCACTAATGTCCAGTAGCATTATGCAATGTCCAGAAGTGTTAAGAATGATTGTGTCACCTCTGAATATGTCAATTTATAATGTGCACTAACCCTCTAATGAGTTGTTTCGAGTTTGGTGTGGAGGAAGTTTTCAAGGATCAAGAGAGGAGTATGATGCAACATGATCAAGGAGAGTGAAAGCTCTAAGCTTGGGGATGCACCCGGTGGTTCACCCCTGCATATATCAAGAAGACTCAAGCGTCTAAGCTTGGGGATGCCCAAGGCATCCCCTTCTTCATCGACAACATTATCAGGTTCCTCCCCTGAAACTATATTTTTATTCCATCACATCTTATGTGCTTTTTCTTGGAGCGTCGGTTTGTTTTTGTTTTTTGTTTTGTTTGAATAAAATGGATCCTAGCATTCACTTTATGGGAGAGAGACACGCTCCGCTGTAGCATATGGACAAGTATGTCCTTGGTTTCTACTCATAGTATTCATGGCGAAGTTTCTCCTTCGTTAAATTGTTATATGGTTGGAATTGGAAAATGATACATGTAGTAATTGCTATAAATGTCTTGGGTAATGTGATACTTGGCAATTGTTGTGCTCATGTTTAAGCTCTTGCATCATATGCTTTGCACCCATTAATGAAGAAATACATAGAGCATGCTAAAATTTGGTTTGCATATTTGGTTTCTCTAAGGTCTAGATAATTTCTAGTATTGAGTTTGAACAACAAGGAAGACGGTGTAGATTCTTATAATGTTTTCAATATGTCTTTTATGTGAGTTTTGCTGCACCGGTTCATCCTTGTGTTTGTTTCAAATAAGCCTTGCTAGCCTAAACCTTGTATCGAGAGGGAATACTTCTCATGCATCCAAAATACTTGAGACAACCACTATGCCATTTGTGTCCACCATACCTACCTATACTACATGGTATTTTCCGCCATTCCAAAGTAAATTGCTTGAGTGCTACCTTTAAACAATTCAAAATTTATCACCTCTGATTTGTGTCAATGTTTTATAGCTCATGAGGAAGTATGTGGTGTTTATCTTTCAATCTTGTTGGGCAACTTTCATCAATGGACTAGTGGCTTCATCCGCTTATCCAATAATTTTGCAAAAAGAGCTGGCAATGGGATTCCCAGTCCCAAATTAATTAACAAAAATAGACACTCCTCCATGGTATGTGATTGTTGGACGGCACCGAAGGATTCGGTTAGCCATGGCTTGTGTAAGCAAAGGTTGGGAGGAGTGTCATCATAATAAAACTAAAATAAAAAGGCACTCCTTCATGGTATGAGATTGTTGGCACCGAGGATTCGGTTAGCCATGGTTTGTGAAAGAAAGGTTGGAAGGAGTGCCACCCAAAATAAAATAAAATGGGAGCCGCTCTTCGAAGGTTTGTCTGGCAAGGGGGTTAGAGTACCCGCTACCATTCGTTGACAACGACATACACCTCTCAAAACTTTATTTTTATGCTTTCTTTATGTTTTCAAAATCAAAGCTCTAGCACAAATATAGCAATCGATGCTTTTCCTCTATGGAGGACCATTCTTTTACTTTCAATGTTGAGTCAGTTCACCTATTTCTCTCCACCTCAAGAAGCAAACACTTGTGTGAACTATGCATTGATTCCTACATACTTGCTTATTGCACTTATTATATTACTCTATGTTGACAATATCCATGAGATATACATGTTACAAGTTGAAAGCAACCGCTGAAACTTAATCTTCTTTTGTGTTGCTTCAATACCTTTACTTTGAATTATTGCTTTATGAGTTAACTCTTATGCAAGACTTATTGATGCTTGTCTTGAAGTGCTATTCATGAAAAGTCTTTGCTTTATGATTCACTTGTTTACTCATGTCATATACATTGTTTTGATCATTGCATTCACTACATATGCTTTACAAATAGTATGATCAAGATTATGATGGCATGTCACTCCGAAATTATCTCGTGTTATCGTTTTACCTCGCTGGGACGAGCAGAACTAAGCTTGGGGATGCTGATACGTCTCCGACGTATCGATAATTTCTTATGTTCCATGCCACATTATTGATGTTATCTACATGTTTTATGCACACTTTATGTCATATTCGTGCATTTTCGGAACTAACCTATTAACAAGATGCCGAAGTGCCGATTCTTTGTTTTCTGCTGTTTTTGGTTTCAGAAATCCTAGTACGGAAATATTCTCGGAATTGGACGAAATCAAAGCCCAGGGGCCTATTTTCTCACGAAGCTTCCGGAAGTCCGAAGGAGAGACGAAGAGGGGCCACGGAGGGGCCACACTATAGGCGGCGCGGCCCCCCCTTGGCCGCGCCGGCACGTGGTGTGGGACCCCCGTGCCGCCTCTTGACCTGCCCTTTCGCCTATAAAAAGTCTCCGTGACGAAACCCCGATCTGAGAACCACGATACGGAAAACCTTCCGCAGACGCCGCCGCCGCCGATCCCATCTCGGGGGATCCAGAGATCGCCTCCGGCACCCCGCCGGAGAGGGGAATCATCTCCCGGAGGACTCTACGCCGCCATGGTCGCCTCCGGTGTGATGTGTGAGTAGTCTACCCCTGGACTATGGGTCCATAGCAGTAGCTAGATGGTTGTCTTCTCCCCATTGTGCTATCATTGTCGGATCTTGTGAGCTGCCTAACATGATCAAGATCATCTATCTGTAATTCTATATGTTGCGTTTGTTGGGATCCGATGAATAGAGAATACTTGTTATGTTGATTATCAAAGCTATGCTTATGTGTTGTTTATGATCTTGCATGCTCTCCGTTATTAGTAGATGCTCTGGCCAAGTTGATGCTAGTAACTCCAAGAGGGAGTATTTATGCTCGATAGTGGGTTCATGCCTCTGTGAATCTGGAGGAGTGACAAGAACCACTAAGGTTATGGATGTGCTGTTGCCACTAGGGATAAAACATTAGTGCTATGTTCAAGGATGTAGTCACTAGTTACATTATGCGCAATACTTAATGCAATTGTCTGTTGTTAGCAACTTAATACTGGAGGGGGTTCGGATGATAACCTGAAGGTGGACTTTTTAGGCATAGATGCAGTTGGATGACGGTCTATGTACTTTGTCGTAATGCCCAATTAAATCTCACTATACTCATCATGATATGTATGTGCATGGTCATGCTCTCTTTATTTGTCAATTGCCCAACTGTAATTTGTTCACCCAACATGCTGTTCGTCTTATGGGAGAGACACCTCTAGTGAACTGTGGACCCCGGTCCAATTCTCTTTACTGAAATACAATCTCTTGCCAATCTTTGTTCTCTTGTTTTTCTGCAAACAATCATCTTCCACACAATACGGTTAATCCTTTGTTACAGCAAGCCGGTGAGATTGACAACCTCACTGTTTCGTTGGGGCAAAGTACTTTGGTTGTGTTGTGCAGGTTTCACGTTGGCGCCGGAATCTCTGGTGTTGCGCCGCACTACATCCCGCCGCCATCAACCTTCAACGTGCTTCTTGGCTCCTCCTGGTTCGATAAACCTTGGTTTCTTTCTGAGGGAAAACTTGCTGCTGTGCGCATCATACCTTCCTCTTGGGGTTGCCCAACGAACGTGTGAAATACACGCCATCACACCGCCGGTCACGCCGGTCACAGGCATCACCACGCCACCGAACATGAAGACGAACACCACCATGACACCACCGTTCATGCCCGTCACCAGCATCACCATGTCGCCGAGTATGAAGCTGAATACCGCCAGTCACGCTGGTCATAAGCATCACCACGTCGCTGACCACGAAGACGAAGATCACCATGCCTACTAGCGAGTCATTTATCTTTCCGTGTATGTACACCGAAACAAAAACCTGTCAACATGAAAGTCATGCAGAATGGTGAGGTGAACCTACTCCTCAAATGAAATTTCAAACCCTGGAGCGTGTGCGACGAATTTGGCGAAATTCACTTAAAACTTCATACACAAAATTGACGATTCACGGCTGACGAAACTCGAAACCGGTTGTGGGAATTATTTTGTATCATCGACACGCATCTTTTTTATGTACAGCTTATTTTAATTCGGAGTATGGTTGTGTTGATTTGAATATCGAGCCGAGTAGGAAAAGGAACGGGTCTATCCTGAAGGAACTGCCGATTTAGACGTTCCTCTAGATGAAAGCAAAACACTGCTTTAAGAACCGTGCAATACAAACCAGCCAAACAAACATACCGTTTTGTTTTTCCACCCATATAAAAAAGACCCACACGCCCTACCGCGCCCTAAGCAATCGATGGACTCGAGCAACCAGCATAGTGGCTTTTCCAACGGTGCACCGTTCACAGGAGGATGGGGTCGGCGTGCATGATGCGATCGATCAAAGAATACAGCACCGCGAGAGCAACACGCGTTCCTTGGACCTGTGACTTTGTTGGCCACACCGTCGCCATCGGCGCGCCAGGTTACGTGAAAACCTTTTCCATTTCCGCAAGTGCATCACCCCACTTACGTACGCATTGGGCACATGCATACGTCCCCAGCTCCTATGATCGGCAAAGCCATCCTACCATCTTCAGCATGTGGTTGTGGATCTTAAGTTGTGCCCACCTCTCACGGAGTCACTCAGTCAGCAAATCAGTCACACCTCTCCCTCTCTCTCACTGTCACACAGTCAGTCAGTCACGCCGTCTGATCACCCAGGCTTATGAAATAGTGAGCTCCACCCTGTCTTCTTCCCCAATAATCCTAGACGTACGGACTGATTGGATTACGGAAATCTTACGAACCAACGTGGGCTGTGTTGGTTGGTTGAAATTTGATGCGCCGCTGAAAACCCGGTGCTGACTTTGGATTTGCACTGCCTCTGCGTGAGTCCGTAAGATTTTTCCGTAGAAGTGTTCTGTATGTGTAGCATTACTGCTTCTTCCCGGCCTGTGACTGTGAGGCCACCTCCAACAGCCCAGAACAAACGCACATAATATGTATGTTGTGTCCGTGTGGCCTAAAAATGAGGCCCAATGTATGCGGTGAGCCAAGTTCGGTTGGCCCTATTTTTAACCTATATTTGGGTTGGGTTTGCGATTGCCGCGAGCGCGCGCCCGCGTGAAAAATAATCAAGGCCACCTGTCGGTGATCGAGGGAGGCTAGGCGGTGATAGGTCCACGTGGTCCTTATTAATGGAGATTCGTTGTTCGCCGACGCCCCAACAATTCTTGAAGCGCCACCTAGCAGTCCACTCACAACCGGAACCTTCCCAAACCCTAGTCGGTTCCTCCTCCGATGACCATGGCGAAGGGTGGCGGGAAGTGGTTCCACTCGGGTCTGAATGACCACGAAGCGAGCGGCTTAGGCAGCTGCGACAGTGGTGGCCACAAGATTTTCCGTGCGCCCGCACCCGCGGCGGCACAGCCACCTCACCTGCCGCGCTCGGAGCGGCGGGGTGTACTTCGAGGTGGAGACTTCCTGACAGTTCAACGAACCCGGCATCCCTTGTCGTGGCCAGATGTCCACATTCCTCACAGGTAGCATCTAAACCAGGCCAGGGTTCCCATCCCCGTTGTTCCCACCCACCGCCCAGCTCGCCAGTGGGAGATCCTCCGCAGGCGGGCCTTCCTGCCGCAGGATCTGCGTCGAAACCCGGTATACGCCATGGAGTTGTCGGTGTAGGCGCTCTGGCTCGAGGCCAAGCACGATGCTCGATGCTAGAGCATCAAAGCCCGCCTAAGGGCCTCGACAAATTCGACGTCTACTACGATGCACATGGGGTGCAAGAGCAGCCGGCTACGCCGCAATAGAGGGCGCCCCAGGTGGCGCCGGTAAAGGAGGAGGAGGACGCACTGGAGTAGTGGATGGGTACATCTTCCCCATGCCACAACAAGGCCATCCTGACTGGTCGCAGTACCACGACGCCTACACCAACTATGTCAAGTTGTTGTCGTGCCTATCAGCATTCCTGCACAAGGCCTACTTCGAGGACGCCGCCGAGAACCCATCGAAGGACAAAAACCTCGACTACAAGTCGGCCGACCTCGAGGAGGAGGAGGCGTCGGTGCGCGCCATGGCCATCTCCGAGGATGAGGAGCGCACGAAGTGGGAAGGCCTCGAGGAGGCCATCCGGTGCTCGCAACAAGTGGCAGCACTAGCGCCGCCACCAGCTGAGTAGCTGGTGCCTCCTCCTCAGGTGGCCAATATGTGGCCGCTACCGTAGGTCTTCATCGACATCGGCAAGGAGGACTAGAAACCGCCAACGAGGAGGACCAGAAGCTTCCGGTGGAATTATATATATGTTTTTTTTTCCTTTTTTAGTTGTAAAGCACGACCTTTTGGACCCTAATTAATACTCACTCCGTTCCTATATATAAGCCATATAGTTTTTTGAGAAAAATTCCAGAATATAAGATTTATTGCGTTGCTCTACTTGTATGAACAATATTTTTAGAGATTTGATTAGGTTTACTTATCTTATGCAAAGTCCTCTATTAGCTCATGACAATTATACTTAGGGTTAATCGTAGGCAAACATAGTGTAATTTTTTCCCTAGTATGTGTTCCTTAATTTTCGTGTCAAAAACTATATGATATATATTTAGGACCGGAGGGAGTATAAATTATGTTTATTTTTGTTTGGTCTTTTTCCTTGCGGTTTTAAAGCCGTGTGGCCGCTCGCTACCACAAACGGACCGCCATCTCAATTGTGTCCGCGAGCCACTGAAATGGTCCGATTTTGTATCCAAAATGATGTGATCTGTTGGAGATGATCTGACATCAAGTTGATCGGTTCAAGCTACCCAAAAAAGGCTCATCGGGGGACTTTGCCGTATGGCGTTTGGCTACTTGCCGTATCTGTGGCGATATGCCGATTCCTCTCTCTTCTGATTCCTTCCACCATCTTATTTCCAAGATCTGATCTTCCTACTGGTTCTCCTCCTTGCTCTTTCAATCCAGTCCTTCATCGATTTGTTTCTTCCCCGCACGATATCCCCATTTTTCCCTTCTAACTCGCGTTTCCAGAAAATCCCCAAATTAGTGAGCCTCGATCCAAAATAATCTCCAATCCATACGTTCTTCCTAGTAGGGATTCGTGAACCACCTGGCACTTGAGGAATCCAGCTTTGATTGCTCCTACGGTGAGATCAAAAAACCAGCTATTGCCATCTAGTGAGCTTGAAAGAGACATTCAACCCCGCGTTTGGACAGAACAAGCTCTTTTTATTTGGTCTCAATCAGCACCCTATAACTATGAAGTTCATTGGATGGAATCCACAAGGTATGGGAAGGAACCTCAACACTTCACACAAGATGGAGCATCTAGTCAGATTAATAAATTCCACCGATGCGCAGATAACTTTCATATCCGAGACCAGAAATTCAAGGTACAATTCTTCTCAACTTAATTCTCGTTTTAACTCTGCCGGTAGCTTTGTTATTCCATCTAATGGTCTATCGGGTGGGCTCTGGTTGATTTGGTCTGATGAAGTTCAAGTTTCTATCAAGTTCTATAATCATTATCTCATCTTAGCTGTAGTTGTTCATATTTCTACTAAGGTTGAGTTTGCTTTGGCTTGTGTGTATGGAGACCCCCATCATCGCCTCACTAAAACAATATGGGATCATGTCTACAATTTTGTGCTTGATAATCTAGGGAAACCTATGGTTTGTTTTGGTGATCTCAATGAAATAATGCATGAAGTGGACACTAACTCTGTCAATGTAAATAAATACCGCATGCGAACTTTCAATGCGTATGTGAAACAATGTGGTCTTTTTGATTTGGGTTTCAGCGGTCCGGCTTATACCTGGACTAACAAGCGGTTTTCTTCTAAGCCTGTTTTTCAAAGACTTGATCGCTGCCTCGCTAATGCTGAATGGTGTGGTGTTTTTCCAAATACTAATGTTTTCAACTTGCCAATGATGTTTGGAGATCATGCCCCTATTCTTATTTCCACCGAATCAAAGTTTCGTAGACCAAAACTTCATTTCAAATTTGAAAACTGGTGGACAATGGAGAATGACTTCCAAGACATTGCAAAAAATGCTTGGGCTATTACTACTCATAAACCTTTCCATGCCAGGACCACTAACCTTGCAGGAACTTTAAAGAGATGGTGCAAGAAGAAAAAGCCCATTCAACAACAACTTGACGTTATTCAAGATCAGATTAATAGCATTCAGTTGCAGCCGCTGAATATGCAGGACCACTCTATGGAGACAAATCTGATTGCGCAATATGAAGAAACTATGACAAAACTCACAGAATTCTACAGGCAAAGAGCAAAAAAGCATTGGGCTACGCAAGGTGACAGAAACACTTCGTACTTCCATCATGCAGTTCTTAAACGTAAACGCCGAAATCGTATTGTGACAGTTAAAGATGTAAATGATAATATTTTGCATGATCCAGATGATATAGCTACAGAATTTGTGAACTACTTTCAGACTATTTTTCGTACCTCCAGTGCTAACAATGACAGGTCAATTCCAAATTCCACACATCCGGAAGAATCTCAAGACTTCACAAATTCGATCCCGGATAAACAGGAAATTTGGGAGATCCTTAAAGCTATGAAAAAGAATGCATCGCCGGGGCCGGATGGTTTTAATGTAGGTTTTTATTTAGCGGCATGGAGCTGGATAGGAGATGATGTTACTGCCTTGATTAGAAATTTCTACATAACAGGTATGCTTCCGCCACATCTTAATGATACTCATATTGCTCTTATCCCCAAAAAAATGACTTGCCTTTTGCCTTCAGATTATCGACCGATAAGCCTGTGTAATGTAATTTACAAACTCATTGCCAAATCTTTAGCGAACCGTTTAAAAGATCACCTTCCAGATTATATTCACCCTTCACAACAAGCTTTCATTGAAGGTAGACGTATTAGTAATAATATAATTCTTGCGCAAGAAATTGCACACTCTTTCTCTTTATCTTCCTGGGACAGTCAAGATTTCATGGTAAAAATCGACTTGGCGAAAGCTTTTGACAGGCTAGAATGGCATTTTGTGGATGATGCCTTAGCTCGCAAAGGTCTCCATGCTCATTTCATAAATCTTATTCATGCTTGCATCTCTTCACCAACATTTTCAATTATCATTAATGGTCAAGCTTATGCACGTTTCAAAAGTAGTAGAGGTATAAGACAGGGATGTCCCCTGTCCCCTTATCTCTTTGTTCTTGCAGTAAACGAACTCTCACTAGCATTACAAGAAGCTTTACAAGACCACCACTTGGCAGGTATCTCTCTCGGACCAAACTGCCCTCCGATTCATTCTCTTATGTTTGCCGATGATTTGTTGGTTTGTGGAAAGGCTAATGTGCAGGAAGCTTCGACAATCTCCGACATTTTGAATCAATTTTGTTGTGCTTCTGGTCAAGTTCCAAATTGGAATAAATCTGCCATACTGTTTACGAAAAATGTACCTTTACAGGTGAAGAATGACCTCAAGCAGATATTTCAGGTTCCTGACTTGGATAACAATACTATTCATCTTGGTCACCCCCTTATTCTTCCTGCAAAAGAGAGATCTGTTGCTTACAACTTTGTTTATGAAAAATTCAAACAAAAATTAACATCCTACAAAGCTAACAGACTCTCACATGCTGCGAGGCTTACCCTTATAAAATCTGTCTTTGCCTCTATACCTGTCTATTATATGTCCAACATTCTTTTCTCCAAGAAATTCCTTGCAAAGCTCACGGGCATCATCAGAAATTTTTGGTGGACAGGAGTCAAAGATGAGGCGACCACAAAAAGCTTATGCTTAAGGGCATGGGCTGACATTTGCATAGAAAAGAAAATTGGTGGTCTAGGAGTTAGAAACTTGCAGGCTATGAACCAAAGTCTCATTCTTTCAACAGCCTGGAGATTAGCAAAAGAACCACATAGCCAACTTGCCTTGATACTCAAAGCAAAATATCATCACGACACTTCCATTTGGAGATCAATGCCAAACAAGCCAAAATCTGCTTTTTGGGCAGCTATTATTAAGGTAAAACCTCTTTTAATATCAGCTGCCTTTTATCAAATCTTTGATGGAAATAGTTCTATATGGAGCTCCCCTTGGTTCTCTGAATGGGAATCAATTTATGATAATCTCAATATTCAAACACCACCCTTTGTTTATCCGGCTATTGTCAAAGATCTTTGGCTACCAAACCAAAAAGCTTGGAACGTGGATTTAGTTTTTTCTTTATTTAGCCCAGCTACAGCTAATGCCATTCTTGAGACGCCTATTATAAATTCGGAGGGTCTAGATACTTTGGTTTGGAAATTAACTCCAACAGGTCAATTTAACCCCAAGAGTGCCTACAAACATTGTTTTATCAACCTTGCTCTGCCAACCAACCAGCAACCTAAGGTTGTAGCCCCAAAAACTATTTCTCTTCTTAATCAAGTTTGGCAGGTCAAAACTATGGCGCCTCGTGTTCAAACCTTTGCTTGGAGGCTCCTTCGCAAAGCGTTACCTACAGGTAAACGAGCTGGTAGATTTTGTCAGCATATTAAATCAGAATGTTCCAGGTGTGGCTCCATGGAGGATGAAATGCACATGCTATTCCTATGCCCTTTTTCCAAAGCAGCTTGGTTCTCTCATCCTTGGTATCTTAGAACTGAATGTCTTGCTACCGAGCATCACAATGTGGCAGATATGATACAAGCTTTACGTTGTTCTGACCATCCTCAAATTAATATTACAAGCTTATACACCTTTCTTTGGTGCTTATGGAAAGCAAGAAACGATTGTCTCTTTAATAGAAAGGGCATAAAACCTTCACATGTTTTTGCTATGTCTAATGCTATCATGCAGGGATACAAACTTCAGGACACAGTCAAGTCTAAAGAGCAATCTACTACACGTACAACAGCATTGCAGCATGCCTCGCCTCTTCAACTTTCAGTTCAAACCACTTCTATCAATGCAGGTGAAGTTGTGTTTTGCGATGCAGCTTGGAATCCAGATCGTAGCTCTCAGCAGGCTCATGCAGGCATCGGCATATTCATTCAGATGGGCAACGACAATCAACATTGCAGGCATCTTCATGTTGCGGCTCTGTCTCCTCCTGCGTCTTCACCTCTTCAAGCTGAAGCCTTCGGTCTTCTTCTTGCAACTAAGTTAGCTGAATTGCTTCGGCTTCAAGAACCCCAATTCTATACTGATTGTTTAGTATTGGCATCAGCAGCAGCTACTGAAGACATTACCAAGGCGCCGGGGCATTGGTCTATTAGGCCACTTCTAGCAGAAATTCAGAGAAGCAACTCCTTCCAGGCTAGCAGAACGCTACATATTCACAGGAGTTCTAATATTAAAGCACATCATCAAGCAAGATTGGCGCTGAAAATTCAGTCTAGGAGTCTTCTCATCAGATGTTTATGCTCATCATCAAGTCTCTGTCCAGCTAAGGACATCTCTGTATTCAACGTGGCTCCGTTCACGTTGCTGTCTGTAAAATGTGCTTAAAGTAATAAAATTTCTGTTGTTCAAAAAAAAAAAAAAGGCTCATCGGTTGAGGTTCGGCGCTATAGCTTTGCCGATCCACGTTTGGTAAAATGCCAAGATCGACCGTTTTGGTTCATGTCGTGAATTTCCCGTGCAACCACAAGCAACTTCTGAATACGCTTGGCATAACAAGCAATCAAGCATCGCGGTCTATAACTGACATGCGGCACCAGGTATGCAAAATTTGCTGCTGATGATGATCACGAGTTTGGAATCTTCGATGCACCAAACGGCGACGCCCAGTCGCGTCCCCAAAACGTCCCCCAAAACAATTTGGGACGCGCTGGACCAAAAAACGGCTTCAGCCGCATCCCTAAAGCCCAATTTTGTACGGCGCCTCCCGATACGGTGTCCGGCGCCCCGAGCTCGTCCCCGTCCCACAGGGGACGCTCCGGGTACGGCAGACACAACGAAAAGCGAGGCTGGGAGTGGCGGGGCCGACGCGTCAGCGGCACAATAAATTTTAATCTAACCGTCGCCTACCTCGCGGCGAAAGTTATTCAGTGACACACGACGACATCTTTGCCTTAATGGCGACGGAGGGGCTGGCGAGACGTCTCGTCGGTGTTGCGCAGCTTCCACGCGTCGCTGGCGTTCGCACGCCACCGCCCGCTCCCGCGCGATCTTCCCGCCTCTTCTCGCATCTTCCCGCGCTTTCTTCCCGATCTTTGCCTTAATGGCGACGGAGGGGCTGGCGAGACGTCTCGTCGGTGTTGCGCAGCTTCCACGCGTCGCCGGTGTTCGCACGCCACCGCCCGCTCCCGCGCGATCTTCCCGCCTCTTCTCGCCTCTCCCCACGCTTTCTTCCCGACGCCGGCTTCTATAAAAGGTCTCCCGGCTCACTGGTAACCACCACAGCCGCCGGCAACAAACACAACCCTCGTTGCTCCACCGCCGTCTCCTCCACCACCAGTGGCAATGGCGAACCGCCCAGGCGCTGGCCAGTTCCCTCCACCGTCGTCTCCTCCACTTCCAGTCCCGGATTCGCAGGTCGACACCGACCCCGCGGCCCGGGAAGAGCGGCGGCGAGGGATGCAGAACTGGCGTGCACATCGTCAATAGCGGCGGGAGGCACTCGACCAGCAGGCCCGCCAGCAGCGTGAGGCGGCGCACGCGGCGGATCTAGCGGCGTTCTGCGCCCCTGGCCTCGCAGCTGACGAGGCTGCGGCGGCAGCAGCGTGGCACGAGGAGGCGATGGTGGAAACCATTGCGGTGTTCGACTCCTCGACGGCAGAAGAGGCGCGACGGCGCCGGATGGAGGAGATGGAGCAGTGGTGGGCTGATGAGCGCCGGCGCCAGCGCGATGAGCGGGAGGCGCTGTACCGTGAACGACGGGAGGCGATCGAGCGCCGGCGGCGGCAGTCGATCGAGCGCCAGCAGCTACTGGCGGCGGAGGAGCGTTAGCAGCGGGAGGCGGCGCTGGCGGCGATCTGGGGGAGGCGGGCGGACGAGTTGGCGGCGGAGGCCGACGCGTTGGCGGCGGCGATGATGGAGGCGCCAACGGATGTGGAGGAGGAGGAGGAGGAGGCCGAGGCGGAGGAGGAGGAGACCGAGGTGGAGGACGACGACGACGAGTTTGAGTGGTCCGACGACGACGGGCCGCACCCGGACGAGACGGCCGATCAGCAACGCGCGCTCGTCGAGTCCAACGAGTCGGAGAAAAAGCTCTAGGACGACGCCCGTGCCAGAGGCGCAGATTCGTCGCGCCGTCGAGCTCTCCCTCCAGACGGCGCAGCAGGGGAGGGCGGACGACGACGCGCTGCTGGAGCGGCGGCGTCTGGCCACCGCCCAACGCAAGGAGAGGCGGTGCGCGCAGCAGGAGCTGCGGCGGAGGGGAGGCAACAACGGGGCGGGGCCGTCGAACGCACCGCCGGTCGGTCAGTAGTCTAGATTTAGATGAAATCTAGCCGTTTTCATTCAAACTTTGTAATATATAATCAAATTTGAATAAAAACCTTTTTTTCGTGCACCAATATTTATTTGGGGTTGGCGTCTGGAGGACGCGGCTGGGGAGCGACGTCCCCCAAACGCGGCACGAACAAAACACATCTCCCAAATACTCGATCCGACGCTCTTTAGGGACGGTTTGGAAGACGCGACTGAAGATGCTCCTATCTCTCTATCGCTGTACGTACGACCGGCCGTTAGGTGCCAAGTCCAAATCGGATTCGCGTATTCATCTGCAGCATGAGCGTTGACGTATCAATCACTTGCAGAATGCTTTGCTAATCGACGGAGACAGTGAATGCCTGGATGAGTTTTTTTTTTTTAATTTTCAATGCCTAGTTAAGTAATACTCCCTCTAAGCTAAAATATAATGTCTATCAGATTTTTTAAAGTCAAACTGGGCAAATTTTGATCAAATTTATCAAAATTTAAAATCTTCAATCAATACCATCGGATTTATTATAAAATATATTTTATTATGGTACAGATTAGTTATTGTAAATATATATAATTTGGTCAATAAACTTAGTTTCGTTTGACTTTATTTGCAAAAAATAGTGTAGCTTAACTTTCAGAAACCAATACGCACTACTACCTCCATACCGGTTTATAGGACTATTACGCATTTTGATAAAGAATTTTGACTATAAATTTGGTCAACAAAATATGAGATATATGCCATAAAAGTTATGCCATTGGATTCATATTCAGAAAAAGTTTACAATAGTCTAATTTTTATAATATACTACCTCAGTTCTTGTTTAATTGACTCAGAGTATAGACTAGCTAGTAGATCATTCCTACATGTCCCGCGTCAATTAAATACGAACATAGGGTGTACATCTTATATTTTGTTGACTAAATTAGTAGTTAAAGTTTTTTTCTCGAAATAGGTAATAGCCCTGTAAACCGGTATGGAGGGAGTATATTATATCATGGATGGACTACTGCTGCTACTAGCAAATGAGCGGTAGCCAACACGCGCTAGATTGGCTGGCTCTAATTATCTTTGTCTGATGATGATGGCCATGCCCGCTCCACCAGCGGTAGCGGTCGGCGGCTTTGTTTCACGCGGGAGGAGGGGGGCGTCGTAGGCGACGAGTTCTCGCTCGTACCTTTGCCGGAAGAACTCTGTCCAGGCCTCGTAGTTGTCGGGAAAGAATCGCTCCTCCATTCTGGTAATTGATGACAATATCTTTGAGAGGGTTTATATAAGAAATTTAAGCAATAAACAAGTTGAATAAATAGATCAAACTCCCCCATAATATATGCACGTGTGAATGAACTTGAATTTCATTGCATATATTGGCAATCAAAACCTAGTGGTGTTTTCTCTCAATATTCAACCAAGTAAGGCAACAAGATGCAAAGCATGAAAGGCAAATACTTTGGCACAAAGCAAGAAGCATAAAACCCCATTCCCTAAACCCTCGAAACTTCTCCCCCATTGGCATCCATTGCCGAAATGGGCGAAACATCTTGAGAGGTCAATATAGTGAGAATTCGTCCATAAGGTGTGCATTTCTCATATTGTGAGTGGAATCAAATGCATGTATCCAATGATGAATACTCGGAGGGATTCAAACTATATATAGGACCAAAAATTGCAAAAAGATAACAAAATCAAGAAGCTTCAGCACATGAAGCAAGCGAACAAATGAATCAAAAATAAGAAACCAAATAAAGAGTAGATATTATGACAAGATCAAGTAGAGTGCTCTAAATAATATAAGGAATCTCCCCAAGATTTGTGCACAAAGATAGACAATTTATATTGGAATATATGCACAAACATAGTATCATCACTCCCATAATATCATTCAAAGCAAAAGATACCAAGTGAAATAAAATCTTATGATCATCGCAAAATAGTGCTTTAAATAAAATGAGGAAACTCCCCAAGGTACATGCATAAATTAGATTGTTGCATTTGAATACAATATGCATAACATGGAATTCTCACTTCCTCATTACCATTTAAACCACAAATAATTTCAAGAGATCATAGATAAAAAAATTAAGCTTAACACTTGGAGCAAATTAATGGTTGAGCAACAAGTAAGAGACACCATAATAAAATGCTCAACCAAAAGGATATGTGAGAGGCATGGCCAAGCATATTATAAGACTAATACAACGATGAGAAAATAGCATCATCATAGTCTTTAAAGAATGATTTTGCTTAGCAATATCAACAACACATAACAATTAAATAAGATATCAAGTGGAGAATTATCAACTCTCATGTGTATAAGTTTCTCTAAGTAGACAATATCACAAAGATATTTATCAACAAAGAAACATGTACACATAAAATAGATAC
Organism: Lolium perenne; assembly: GCF_019359855.2. NCBI lineage: Eukaryota > Viridiplantae > Streptophyta > Magnoliopsida > Poales > Poaceae > Lolium > Lolium perenne. The sequence continues at coordinate 119,679,500 of NC_067250.2, read as the reverse complement.
AAAATAATTGAAACATGATATCCAAAATAAAGCCATGCAGTATACAAATAATATCTTTGCTTAATAGCATGCCCAAAGGCTCAATTTTATCTCATTGTACATTAATGAACTTCAAACACAAACACATCAAAGACATCACAAATATCAACAAGGGAAATAAGATAGTTGAGATGCTTTGATAAAAGCAACAAGTATCACAACTAAAGGATACCAAAAGAAAGAACTCAATTTGCAATAAGGAGGTTTCATTAAGACATTTGCAAATAGACAGATTCATGCCAAGATGCAACCACGAGGTTAGATACAATAAAAGTATGCATGAGAAGTGATGACCCACAAGTATAGGGGGTGTATCGCAGTATCTTCGATAAGTAAGAATGTCGATCCCAACGAGGAGCAGAAGGTGTTGACAAGCAGTTTTGATGAAGGATTCACTGTAAATGCTCACAGACAAGTATTCAGGGGGTTTCGATGTAACAGATGAATAAAGTACGAGTAAGTAAAGTGCGAGAGCAATAATTGCAGCGAGTGGCCCAATCCTTTTTAGCACAAAGGACAAGCCGGTTTGTTTACTTATAATGACCAAGCGTTCTCGAGGACACACGGGATTTTAGTCTAGTGCTTTCGCTTCATACGGCTAATTAATCTTCATTGTTTTGATAAGTGTTGTGTGGGTGAACCTATGCTAATGTACCGCCCTTCCTAGGACTAATACATACTTGTGATTATACCCCTTGCAAGCATCCGCAACTACAAGAAAGTAATTAAGATAAATCTAACCACAGCCTTAAACTCTGAGATCCTGCGATCCCTCCTGCATCGATATACCAACGGGGGCTCAGGTTTCTGTCACTCCGGCAACCCCGCAATTGGCAAACGAGTACAAGATGCATTCCCCTAGGCCCATAAAGGTGAAGTGTCGTGTAGTCGACGTTCACACGACACCACTAGAAGAATAACACCACAACTTAAATATCATAACATTGAATATTACTCAACCATACTTCACTACTAACATTTAGACTTCACCCATGTCCTCAAGAACTAAACGAACTACTCACAAGACATCATATGGAACATGATCAGAGGTGATATGATAATGAATAACAATCTGAACATAAACCTTGGTTCAACGGTTTCACTCAATAGCATCAATAACAAGTAGAAATCAACACCGGGAGAGTTTCCCCTATCAAACAATCAAGATCAAACCCAAATTGCTACAGCGGTGACGAGGTGCAGCGGTGGAGACGGCGGTGATGATGATGAAGATGATGGTGATGGTGATGGAGATGATGTCCAGCTCAATGACGGTGACGATGGCGTCGATTTCCCCCTCCGGGAGGGAATTTCCCCGGCGGATTCCTGCCCGCCGGAGAGCTCTTTTCTCTCTGGTGTTCTCCGCCCCGCAGAGGCGGCTGTGGCTCTGTTCGACGTACCCCTCTGGCTTAGGTTTTCGGGACGAAGGCATACGCGAAGAAAAGGAGGCGAGAGGGGCTGTGGGCCCCCACCCTCACAGGGCGGCGCGGCCAGGCCTTGGGCCGCGCCGGCCTATGGGGGGGCCCACCTCGGGTCCCCTCTTCTCCCCCTTCTGGCTCCCTTCGTCATCTGGAAAAATAGGAATTTTCGTATAATTTCCTTCAACTGTTGATCTTCCGAAATATTGCATTCTGACGGTGCTTTTTCCAGCAGAATCCTGGCTCCGGTGCGCGATCCCCAAATAATCATGAAACATGCAAAATAGATGAAATAACATAATTATCATCTCCAAATATGAAATATATCAATAAATAACAGCAAATTATGATATAAAATAGTGATGCAAATTGGACGTATCAACTCCCCCCAAGCTTAGACTTCGCTTGTCCCCAAGCGAAACTGAACTCGGTAAACAGGACCACATGTTTATGGAGTGAAGAGTCGATAAATCAAATACGGACAAGAAGCATCATATTCATTCACACAAGACATTCTAGCGAACAACTTCCTCATATAACTCAACTTGAAACAAGTATAAGGTAATCACAAATAAAGGTGCATAAGAAATCATAGTTGGTGATGGCAAACTTCGTTCTTGGTCAGAGAACAGTTAACAGATTATACTTATCTATTAAGCAGCGCTCTTATGTTAAAGCTTATGGTAAACTTGCATACTCAATCATAATGATCATTGATAACTTGCAAAGCCATATTCATTCAGATAAAACTTGTACTAAACAAGGAAGAGTAAAGACATGATGAAGCAAATCACAATATAATGGTTTGATCACAACAACTCAAATGCTTGCTTGAGGTGGATGGAAATAGGTTTACTGACTCAACATAAAGTAAAAGATAGGCCCTTCGTAGAGGGAAGCAGTGATTAAATCATGTGCTAGAGCTTTTTCAGTTTTGAAATCATGTAAAGAGAATAAAAGTAAAGTTTTGAGAGGTGTTTGTTGTTGTCAACGACTGGTAGCGGGTACTCTAACCCCCTTGCCAAACAGACCTCCAAAGAGCGGCTCCCATGAAGGACGTTATCTCTACCAGCAAGGTAGATCATCCTTCTTCTCTTTTGTTTTCACATGTACTTTAGTTTATTTAAGGATGACACTCCCCCCAACCTTTGCTTACACAAGCCATGGCTAATCGAATCCTCGGGTGCCTTCCAACAATCTCATACCATGGAGGAGTGTCTATTGCAAAATTAAGTTGCTTACTGATGAATCAGGGCAAAACATGTGAAGAGAATTATTAATGAAAGTTGATTAACTGGGGCTGGGAACCCCGTTGCCAGCTCTTTTCGCAAAATTATAGGATAAGTGGATGAAGCCACTAGTCCATTAGTGGAAGCTGCCTAACAAGACTGAAAGATAAAACACCACATACTTCCTCATGAGCTATAAAACATTGACACAAATAAGAAGTAATAAATTTTGAATTGTTTAAAGGTAGCACATGAAGTATTTACTTGGAATGGCAGAAAATACCATGCAGTAGGTAGATATGGTGGACACAAATGGCATAGGTTTGGGTTAAGGTTTGGATGTACGAGAAGCATTCCCTCTCAGTACAGGTCTTTGGCTAGCAAGGTTAATTAGCAAGCATAAGAGTTGAGGGAAACAAACAAATATACATGTGATAGACATAATCATGCATCTTTCTTGCAAGCACAAACAATTTTAACTTCAGAATAATAAGCTATGAACTAACAAGAAAGGAAGACAATGAAACAACTATATGTATATTTCTCTTTTCTACTTAAACCTCAAGGTGTTGTTGCTATTGACCAATGCTAAGTTTGCCAAAACCAAATAGATTTACTCAATGCTCCCAAAGTGGTACCAATACTAAAATCAAGATCAATCATATAATAGAAATTGCAAACTAAAATAAGGTGTGTAATATGTAAATGATAAGACTTCTCATTAATATTTCATAACGATAACTCACACCAAGGGATACATAGACAACCAACTAAAGGAGAGATACTTCCATACTGCAACCCATCTTATATGATAACTTCCCTACTAATGATATGACACTACTTGATAGTAAAAAGTAAAAGGTGGTGATGATGTGATACCACGGCACTCCCCCAAGCTTGGAACAAACCAAGGGGATGCCAATACCGATGATGAATTACTCCTTTGGCGGTGGTGGTGATGAATTCCCGTCATCAGACTTCCAAGGAAGAGGCTCTCCATCGACAAACGACATCTTGGTCTCAGGAATCCTGAAACTAGCAGCATGGCTTATGTGTTTAAACCTGTTTTCATACTCACAGTTCTGATTCTGAACGTCATAGAGTTGAGCTTGGAGTTTGTTGGTGGTGTCGTGAAGTGAGAGGATGTCGCCCCATAGCTTTGCAGTTTCCTTCTCGTGTTCAGCAATGAGTTCAGACACAATCTTGTGGAAGATATCCACTTCACGCTCGGCCATCTTCTTGTAGTTGAAGACCTCTTGTTCTAGCTTCTCCATCCTGTCTTCCAAGCTTCCTTCTCCTTTAGGACCCTGGACATCTTTGATCTGCAGCTCCCCATCAACGAGCAGCAACTCCTTGGGATGCATCCTCAGCTCGTCCATGTACAAGTTGTCAAAGTCCATGCAGGAGCTGTCCTTCGGAGTTTCTAACGAAGACATGACGCCTCTAGATCCGAAGCAAATCCTGGCAGAAACAGCTCGAAACAAAACACGTCGAGAAAACGATATACGGACCTCCAGGGGTCCGGGGGATTATATAGTAAAAAATTTCACAACAAACGGAAAGTACCAGGTCGAACCAGAGTAGGAGAGGGGCGACGAGGCGGTGTCCTCATAGGGCGGTGCGGCCAGGCTGGGGCCCGCGCCGGTCTATGGGGGCACGCCCTCGTGCGTCTCCTCCACTCCGTTTTGATCTCGTAATTTTTCATATTTTCCAAAAACAGCAAAAACATTGTTCGGAAAGTAAATTGCGAACTTTTTATTACCTGTACTGTTACCTATTCAAAGTCGGGTTCTGGTGGACTGTCAATTTGACCTTTGATGAAAGCCTCCGGTGTTTCCACTCGAATAACATCAACATCTACATTATAAGAATCACCTGAGATATAGTGCTTGAGTCTTTGTCCATTCACCACTTGCGTGGCATTGCCTTGGAGAGAGCTAATTTTAATTGCTCCTGAACGATACACCTCCTCAACAACATATGGTCCTTCCCATTTCGAGAGTAATTTCCCTGCAAAGAATCTGAGACGAGACCGATACAATAGGACTTTATCCCCAATATTAAACTCGCTTTTGATAATCCTTCTATCATGCCATTTCTAAACTTTCTCTTTAAAGAGTTTAGCATTTTCATAAGCTTCACTTCTCCATTCATCTAGAGAACTTAATTGCAGCAACCTCTTATTACCGGCTAGTTTAGGATCTTTATTTAGTTCTCTAACAGCCCAATAAGCTTTGTGCTCTAGTTCTAAAGGTAAATGACAAGCTTTTCCATAAACCATTTTATAAGGTGACATTCCCATGGGGTTTTTATAAGCAGTTCTATAAGCCCATAGTGCTTCCTTCAATTTACTAGCCCAATTCTTTCTAGTTTTATTAACAGTCTTTTGCAAGATAGATTTAATTTCTCTATTTGATAGTTCTACTTGCCCACTAGTTTGAGGATGATAAGCGGAAGCAATTCTATGATTAATACCATATTTAGCAAGACTCTTTCTAAAACCACCATGAATAAAATGAGACCCTCCATCTGTCATAATATATCTAGGAACTCCAAATCTAGGAAAAATAATGTCTAAAAGCATTTTTAAAGAGGTCTCACCATCAGCACTTTTTGTAGGTATGGCTTCCACCCATTTAGTAACATAATCAACAGCAACAAGTATATGAGTGTTACCTTCTGAAGAGGGAAAAGGTCCCATGAAGTCAAATCCCCAACAATCAAACGGTTCAATAACGAGAGTATAATTCATAGGCATTTCATTGCGTCTGGATATATTACCAACCCTTTGATATTCATCACAAGATAAAATAAACTTCCTTGCATCTTTGAAGAGAGTTGGCCAATAAAAACCTGATTGTAGAACCTTTTGCGCGGTTCTATCTCCGGCGTGATGTCCTCCATAAGCACTACCATGACATTTACTCAATATCTCTTGTTGTTCATATTCGGGAACACACCTTCGCAGAATACCATCCACTCCTTCTTTATATAAGTGTGGGTCATCCCAAAAATAATGCCTCAAGTCATAAAAGAATTTCCTCCTTTGCTGAGCTGAAAAGGTTGGAGGCAAGTACTTGGAAACAATAAAGTTAGCATAATCAGCATACCAAGGACTGTCTCGCGAGCTCACCTTTATTACAGCCAATTGTTCATTTGGAAAACTATCATTAACAGGAACAGGATCATAAGCAATATTTTCCAATCTAGACAAATTATCAGCAACAGGATTATCAGCACCTTTCCTATCTACAATATGTAAATCAAATTCTTGCAAAAGAAGTACCCATCTAATAAGCCTTGGCTTAGCATCTTTCTTTGTCATAAGATATCTAATTGCAGTATGATCAGTATGAATTGTAACTTTTGAATCAACAATATAAGATCTAAACTTATCACAAGCAAAAACTACAGCTAACAGTTCTTTTTCAGTTGTAGCATAATTTCTTTGAGCAGCATCAAGAGTTTTGCTAGCATAATGAATAACATTCAGTTTTTTATCTACTCACTGTCCAAGAACAGCGCCTACAGCAAAATCACTAGCATCACACATAATTTCAAATGGTAAGTTCCAATCAGGAGGTTCAACTATAGGGGCAGTTGTTAAGGCTTTCTTTAGAGTTTCAAAAGCTTCCTTACAATCATCATCAAAAACAAAAGGTACATCTTTTTGAAGAAGATTAGTAAGAGACTTTGAAATCTTGGAGAAATCTTTAATAAACCTCCTATAAAACCCAGCATGACCAAGAACACTACGAATACCTTTAACATCCCTAGGATAGGGCATCTTCTCAATTGCTTCAACTTTAGCTCTATCAACTTCAATACCTCTCTCAGAAATTTTATGTCCTAATACAATTCCTTCATTAACCATAAAGTGGCATTTCTCCCAATTAAGAACAAGGTTAGTTTCTTCACATCTCTGCAAAACTTTATCAAGATTCCACAAGCAATTATCAAAAGAATTTCCATAGACGGAAAAATCATCCATGAATACCTCTACAATACTGTCACAAAAGCCATGAAAAATAGCTGACATGCATCTTTGAAAAGTAGCAGGAGCATTACATAAACCAAAAGGCATACGCCTATAAGCATAAGTTCCATAGGGACAAGTGAAAGTGGTTTTCTCTTGATCTTTAGTTTTAACAGCAATTTGTGAAAACCCAGAACAACCATCAAGAAAGCAAAAATGAGTATTTTTAGATAACCTTTCTAGCATTTGATCAATAAATGGTAAAGGGTAATGATCTTTCTTAGTAACCTTATTAACTTTTCGATAATCAATGCACATTCAATACCCTACAGCTACTCTTTGAGGGATGAGCTCATCATTATCATTAGGCACAACAGTCATTCCTCCTTTCTTAGGAACACAATGCACAGGACTAACCCATCTACTATCAGCAATAGGATATATAATACCAGCTTCAAGGAGTCTTAATACCTCATTTCTTACCACATCCTTCATCTTAGGAATTAGACGACGCTGAGGTTCAACAACAGGCTTCGCATCATCCTCCATATTAATGGCGTGTTGGCAAATAGAGGGAGAAATCCCCTTCAAGTCATCAAGAGTGTAGCCAATAGCACCTCGGTGTTTCTTCAATATTTCCAATAACCTTTCTTCTTCAAACTCTGAAAGCTTAGAACTAATAATAACAGGATATATTTTCTTATCATCAATATGAGCATATTTAAGATTATCAGGCAATGGTTTTAAATCAAAGACAGGATCTTCCTTTGGTGGTGGTGTTGTACCCAAATCTTCCACCGGTAAATCATGCTTAAGAATAGGTTGACGAAGGAAAATTTCATCAAGTTCATCTCTTTCTTCCCTAAAAACTTCACTCTCACTATTCTCCAAATGTTGCTGCAAAGGATTACTAGGAGCAAGAGCAATAGATGCACACTGTTCAACTTTAAAATCACTATTAGGCGAATCAATTTTATAAGGAGTTTTGGTAAATTTAGAGAAGTTAAACTCATAAGATTCTCCAGCAAATTTAGTCAAAATTTTCTCTTTCTTGCAATCTATAATAGCTCCACAAGTATTTAGAAAAGGTCTACCAAAAATGATAGGACAATATTTACTAGCAGCAGAACCAAGTACCAAAAAGTCAGCAGGATATTTAATCTTACCACATAAAACTTCCACATCTCGAATAATACCAATTGGAGAGATAGTTTCTCTATTAGCCAGCCGAATAACCACATCAATATCTTCAAGTTCACAAGAACCAATTTCGTGCATAATCTCCGTGTAAAGCTCATAAGGAATAGCACTAATACTTGCACCAATATCACATAAACCATAATAACAATGATCACCAATTCTAACAGATAGCATAGGAACACTAGCTTTCCTAGACTTATTAGGATGCGAAACAATATTAGAAGCATCTTCACAGAAAATAATATGACCATCTTCCACATTTTCAGTCACAAGATCTTTAACAATTGCAACAGCAGGTTCAACTTTTATTTGTTCTTCAGGTTCTATAGGTTTCTTTTCACTTTTATGAACCGCACTATTTATAATAGAGTACTCCTTCATTTTAGCAGGGAAAGGAGTTTTTTCAATATAAGCTTCAGGAATAACATGATCAACCGTTTCAACTACAACACATTTATTTATAGATGAATCAATTTTATCTTTATACGGTTCATGATACTTATCAAAGTTCTTCTTAGGCAATTCATAATGAGAAGCAAAAGCCTTATAAAGATTTGCAGCAACTTGAGAATCAAGACCATAAGTAGCACTCATATTACGAAATTTATCAGTATCCATAAAAGCTTCAATGCATTTATAATCATAATTTATACCTGATTCTCTATCCTTGTCGTTCTCCCATCCTTCAGTATTTTCTTGGATCCGATTAAGAAGGTCCTGATACGTCTCCGACGTATCGATAATTTCTTATGTTCCATGCCACATTATTGATGATATCTACATGTTTTATACACATTATATGTCATATTTATGCATTTTCCGGCACTAACCTATTAACAAGATGCCGAAGAGCCAGTTGCTGTTTTCTGCTGTTTTTGGTTTCAGAAATCCTACAAAGGAAATATTCTCGGAATTGGACGAAATCAACGCCCAGGGTCCTATTTTGCCACGAAGCTTCCAGAAGACCGAGGGGGAAAGGAAGTGAGGCCACGAGGCGCCGCCACAACAGGGCGGCGCGGCCTAGGTCTTGGCCGCGCGGCCCTGGCGTGTGGGGCCCTCGTGTGGCCCCCCGCGTTGACCTTCCGCCTACTTAAAGCCTTCATCGCGAAACCCCCAGTACCGAAAGCCACGATACTGAAAACCTTACTGAGACGCCGCCGCCGCCAATCCCATCTCGGGGGATTCTGGAGATCACCTCCGGCACCCTGCCGGAGAGGGGAATCATCTCCCGGAGGACTCTTCACCGCCATGGTCGCCTCCGGAGTGATGAGTGAGTAGTTCACCCCTGGACTATGGGTCCATAGCAGTAGCTAGATGGTCGTCTTCTCCTTATGTGCTTCATTGTTGGATCTTGTGAGCTGCCTAACATGATCAAGATCATCTATCTGTAATTCTATATGTTGTGTTTGTCGGGATCCGATGGATAGAGAATACTATGTTATGTTAATTATCAATCTATTACCTATGTGTTGTTTATGATCTTGCATGCTCTCCGTTATTAGTAGAGGCTCTGGCCAAGTTTTGACTCTTAACTCCAAGAGGGAGTATTTATGCTCGATAGTGGGTTCATGCCTCCATTAAATCTGGGACAAAGGATGTGAAAGTTCTAAGGTTGTGGATGTGCTGTTGCCACTAGGGATAAAACATTGATGCTATGTCCGAGGATGTAGTTATTGATTACATTACGCACCATACTTAATGCAATTGTCTGTTGTTTTGCAACTTAATACTGGAAGGGGTTCGGATGATAACCTGAAGGTGGACTTTTTAGGCATAGATGCATGCTGGATAGCGGTCTATGTACTTTGTCGTAATGCCCAATTAAATCTCACAATACTTATCATATCATGTATGTGCATTGTTATGCCCTCTCTATTTGTCAATTGCCCGACTGTAATTTGTTCACCCAACATGCTATTTATCTTATGGGAGAGACACCTCTAGTGAACTGTGGACCCCGGTCCTATTCTTTACATCGCATACAATCTACTGCAATACTTGTTCTACTGTTTTCTGCAAACAATCATCTTCCACACAATACGGTTAATCCTTTGTTACAGCAAGCCGGTGAGATTGACAACCTCACTGTTTCGTTGGGGCAAAGTACTTTGGTTGTGTTGTGCAGGTTCCACGTTGGCGCCGGAATCCCTGGTGTTGCGCCGCACCACATCCCGCCGCCATCAACCTTCAACGTGCTTCTTGGCTCCTCCTGGTTCGATAAACCTTGGTTTCTTTCTGAGGGAAAACTTGCTGCTGTGCGCATCATACCTTCCTCTTGGGGTTCCCAATGAACGTGTGAGTTACACGCCATCAAGCATATTTTCTGGCGCCGTTGCTGGGGAGATCAAGACACGCTGCAAGGGGAGTCTCCACAATCCAATCTCTTTACTTTGTTTTTGTCTTGCTTTATTTTATTTACTTTCTTGTTTGCTGCATTATATCAAAACACAAAAAAAAAATTAGTTGCTAGCTTTACTTTATTTACTGCCTTGTTCTCTATATCAAAAACACAAAAAAATTAGTTACTTATATTTGCTTACTTATTTCAACATGTTTCCTTTTAATTTTACCGTAAAAGACATACTGGTAGGACGTGGGTCTATAGTTGGGAGAAATAATATAGAAGAATTTTTCAATCATGTTAGTACCGTTGAAATTTTTGAAGATAGACACTTGGTAGAACTTGCTCCTACTTATGAAATTGCTGCTGCTGCTTTAGTTCGCATGTTGGAAACTAAATTTGTTAATCTCAATCCTATAATCCAACACATGTTTCTTACGCTCGGTGATATGGAAGAAGGGGAAAAGAAAGATTTTGTTTTAGAAACCCTTCTTAGAGAATTTGGTAGTATATCAAGAGAGGCTAGAAAGGTCTTTATTAAATATAAGATGCTTGGTTCTTGCACCAATTTTGTTAGTATCCTTGAAAAGATGGACATGGAGAGAGTAAGGTACACTAATAATATTAATGATGGTGGGGAGATCAAAGCACCAATACCATGTAAGCTCCTAGCGATGAATGAAGCGCTAGAAAATAACTATGCTTGGCTTGTTCCTGAAAATTTGTTTGATGAAAGTAGCAAGCCCAAGACTAATGAAAAGGGAGCCGCTGAAACTTATGTATCCAATATACTATGCATGGTTGAGAAAACTCCAAACCCCGCTGAAGATGCATCATCTTTCGATAATACTTGATATACACTTTCTGCGCCTAGCTGAAAGGCGTTAAAGAAAAGCGCTTATGGGAGACAACCCATGTTTTTACTACAGTATTTTTGTTTTATATTTGAGTCTTGGAAGTTGTTTACTACTGTAGCAACCTCTCCTTATCTTAGTTTTGTGTTTTGTTGTGCCAAGTAAAGTCTTTGATAGTAAGGTTCATACTAGATTTGGATTACTGCGCAGTTACAGATTTCTTTGCTGTCACGAATTTCGACCTGCCTCTCTGTAGGTAGCTCAGAAAAATATGCCAATTTACGTGCGTGATCCTCAGATATGTACGCAACTTTCATTAGTTTTGAGTTTTTCCGTTTGAGCAAGTTAAGTGCCCCTTCCAGGTTCGTCTTTACGGACTGTTCTGTTTTTGACAGATTCTGCCTTTTATTTCGCATTGCCCCTTTTGCTATGTTGGATGAATTTCTTTGATCCATTAATGTCCAGTAGCTTTGTGCAATGTCCAGAAGTATTAATAATGATTGTGTCACCTCTGAACATGTGAATTTTTGAATGTGCACTAACCCTCTAATGAGTTTGCTTGAAGTTTGGTGTGAAGGAAGTTTTCAAGGGTCAAGAGAGGAGTATGATATACTAAGATCAAGAGGAGTGAAAGCTCTAAGCTTGGGGATGCCCCGGTGGTTCACCCCTGCATATTTTAAGAAGACTCAAGCGTCTAAGCTTGGGGATGCCCAAGGCATCCCCTTCTTCATCGACAACATCATCAGGTTCCTCCCCTGAAACTATATTTTTATTCAGTCACATCTTATGTACTTTGCTTGGAGCATTTGTTTGTTTTTGTTTTTGTTTTTGTTTGAATAAAATGGATCCTAGCATTCATTGTGTGGGAGAGAGACACGCTCCGCTGTTGCATATGGACAAATATGTCCTTAGGCTTTACTCATAGTATTCATGGCGAAGGTTGAATCTTCTTCGTTAAATTGTTATATGGTTGGAATCGGGAAATGCTACATGTAGTAATTCTAAAATGTCTTGAATAATTTGATACTTGGCAATTGTAGTGCTCATGTTTAAGCTCTTGCATCATATACTTTGCACCCATTAATGAAGAAATACATAGAGCTTGCTAAAATTTGGTTTGCATATTTGGTCTCTCTAAAGTCTAGATAATTTCTAGTATTGAGTTTTGAACAACAAGGAAGACGGTGTAGAGTCTTATAATGTTTACAATATGTCTTTTATGTAAGTTTTGCTGAACCGGTTCATCCTTGTGTTTGTTTCAAATAACCTTGCTAGCCTAAACCTTGTATCGAGAGGGAATACTTCTCATGCATCCAAAATCCTTGAGCCAACCACTAAGCCATTTGTGTCCACCATACCTACCTACTACATGGTATTTCTCCTCCATTCCAAAGTAAATTGCTTGAGTGCTACCTTTAAATTTCCATCATTCGCCTTTGCAATATATAGCTCATGGGACAAAATAGCCTTAAAAACTATTGTGGTATTGAATATGTACTTATGCACTTTATCTCTTATTAAGTTGCTTGTTGTGCGATAACCATGCTTCTGGGGACGCCATCAACTCTTTGTTGAATATCATGTGAGTTGCTATGCATGTCCGTCTTGTCTGAAGTAAGAGAGATCTACCACTTTAATGGTTAGAGCATGCATATTGTTAGAGAAGAACATTGGGCCGCTAACTAAAGCCATGAATCATGGTGGAAGTTTCAGTTTTGGACATATATCCTCAATCTCATATGAGAACACTAATTGTTGCTACATGCTTATGCATTAAAGAGGAGTCCATTATCTGTTGTCCATGTTGTCCCGGTATGGATGTCTAAGTTGAGAATAATCAAAAGCGAGAAATCCAAAATGCGAGCTTTCTCCTTAGACCTTTGTACAGGCGGCATGGAGGTACCCCTTTGTGACACTTGGTTAAAACATGTGTATTGCGATGATCCGGTAGTCCAAGCTAATTAGGACAAGGTGCGGGCACTATTAGTATACTATGCATGAGGCTTGCAACTTGTAAGCTATAACTTACATAATACATATGCTTTATTACTACCGTTGACAAAATTGTTTCATGTTTTCAAAATAAAAGCTCTAGCACAAATATAGCAATCGATGTTTTCCTCTTTGAAGGACCTTTCTTTTACTTTTATGTTGAGTCAGTTCACCTATCTCTCTCCACCTCAAGAAGCAAACACTTGTGTGAACTGTGCATTGATTCCTACATACTTGCATATTGCACTTGTTATATTACTCTATGTTGACAATTATCCATGAGATATACATGTTATAAGTTGAAAGCAACCGCTGAAACTTAATCTTCCTTTGTGTTGCTTCAATACCTTTACTTTGATTTATTGCTTTATGAGTTAACTCTTATGCAAGACTTATTGATGCTTGTCTTGAAGTACTATTCATGAAAAGTATTTGCTTTATGATTCATTTGTTTACTCATGTCATTTCCATTGTTTTGATCGCTGCATTCATTACATATGCTTACAATAGTATGATCAAGTTTATGATGGCATGTCACTCCAGAAATTATCTTTGTTATCGTTTACCTGCTCGGGACGAGCAGGAACTAAGCTTGGGGATGCTGATACGTCTCCGACGTATCGATAATTTCTTATGTTCCATGCCACATTATTGATGATATCTACATGTTTTATACACATTATATGTCGTATTTATGCATTTTCCGGCACTAACCTATTAACAAGATGCCGAAGAGCCAGTTGCTGTTTTCTGCTGTTTTTGGTTTCAGAAATCCTACAAAGGAAATATTCTCGAATTGGACGAAATCAACGCCTGTGGTCCTATTTTGCCACGAAGCTTCCAGAAGACCGAGGGGGAAAGGAAGTGGGGCCACGAGGCGCCGCCACAACAGGGCGGCGCGGCCTAGGTCTTGGCCGCGCGGCCCTGGCGTGTGGGGCCCTCGTGTGGCCCCCCGCGTTGCCCTTCCGCCTACTTAAAGCCTTCGTCGCGAAACCCCCAGTACCGAGACCCACGATACGGAAAACCTTACTGAGACGTCGCCGCCGCCAATCCCATCTCGGGGGATTCTGGAGATCACCTCCGGCACCCTGCCGGAGAGGGGAATCATCTCCCGGAGGACTCTTCACCGCCATGGTCGCCTCTGGAGTGATGAGTGAGTAGTTCACCCCTGGACTATGGGTCCATAGCAGTAGCTAGATGGTCGTCTTCTCCTTATGTGATTCATTGTTGGATCTTGTGAGCTGCCTAACATGATCAAGATCATCTATCTGTAATTCTATATGTTATGTTTGTCGGGATCCGATGGATAGAGAATACTATGTTATGTTAATTATCAATCTATTACCTATGTGTTGTTTATGATCTTGCATGCTCTCCGTTATTAGTAGAGGCTCTGGCCAAGTTTTGACTCTTAACTCCAAGAGGGAGTATTTATGCTCGATAGTGGGTTCATGCCTCCATTAAATCTGGGACAGTGACAGAAAGTTCTAAGGTTGTGGATGTGCTGTTGCCACTAGGGATAAAACATTGATGCTATGTCCGAGGATGTAGTTATTGATTACATTACGCACCATACTTAATGCAATTGTGCATTTGTTTTGCAACTTAATACTGGAAGGGGTTCGGATGATAACCTGAAGGTGGACTTTTTAGGCATAGATGCATGCTGGATAGCGGTCTATGTACTTTGTCGTAATGCCCAATTAAATCTCACAATACTTATCATATCATGTATGTGCATTGTTATGCCCTCTCTATTTGTCAATTGCCCGACTGTAATTTGTTCACCCAACATGCTATTTATCTTATGGGAGAGACACCTCTAGTGAACTGTGGACCCCGGTCCTATTCTTTACATCGCATACAATCTACTGCAATACTTGTTCTACTGTTTTCTGCAAACAATCATCTTCCACACAATACGGTTAATCCTTTGTTACAGCAAGCCGGTGAGATTGACAACCTCACTGTTTCGTTGGGGCAAAATATTTTGGTTGTGTTGTGCAGGTTCCACGTTGGCGCCGGAATCTCTGGTGTTGCGCCGCACTACATCCCGCCGCCATCAACCTTCAACGTGCTTCTTGGCTCCTCCTGGTTCGATAAACCTTGGTTTCTTTCTGAGGGAAAACTTGCTGCTGTGCGCATCATACCTTCCTCTTGGGGTTCCCAACGAACGTGTGAGTTACACGCCATCAGGTCCCTTTTAAACTCTTCCTTGTTGCGTGTAAGTGATCCAGAACAAGAAGTATCCAGCAAGGTCTTGTCTTGAAAAGAAAGTCTTGCATAGAAATTATCAATAATAATATTACCAGGAAGCTCATGAATGGGGCATTTGAGCATTAAAGACTTCAATCTCCCCCAAGCGTGGGCAATACTCTCTCCTTCATGAGGCCAAAAATTATATATGCGATTCCGATCTTTGTGAATCTCACTTGGAGGATGGAACTTAGAATAAAACCGGGGCACAATATCATTCCATTCAAGAGAATCCCCATTATCCAGTAATTTATACCAATGCGCCGCTTTATCAGACAGCGATACAGAGAATAGTTTCTTCCTCACTTCATCCATAGCCAGACCGGCACACTTGAATAACCTGCATAATCCATGTAAGAACAGTAAATGATCACCAGGGTGGACCGGTCCATCCCCACATATAACGGTTACCCACTACACGTTCAATAATTTTCATAGGTATTTTGTATGGTATTTCTTCCTTACCTGGCGCCTCATCCACTACCTTTGCAGTAGTAGTAGATTTCCCAAATAAACACTCAAGAGAAGATCTCTCCATAATGAATTTTAGCAGTGCGTAAATAAAATCAGCACAAACAGTAGAAATTTCCCTTACCAATTCCACTTACCAATAGCGCTTCACTCCCCGGCAACGGCGCCAGAAAATAGTCTTGATGACCCACAAGTATAGGGGGTGTATCGCAGTATCTTCGATAAGTAAGAATGTCGATCCCAACGAGGAGCAGAAGGTGTTGACAAGCAGTTTCGATGAAGGATTCACTGTAAATGCTCACAGACAAGTATTCAGGGGGTTTCGATGTAACAGATGAATAAAGTACGAGTAAGTAAAGTGCGAGAGCAATAATTGCAGCGAGTGGCCCAATCCTTTTTAGCACAAAGGACAAGCCGGTTTGTTTACTTATAATGACCAAGCGTTCTCGAGGACACACGTGATTTTAGTCTAGTGCTTTCGCTTCATACGGCTAATTAATCTTCATTGTTTTGATAAGTGTTGTGTGGGTGAACCTATGCTAATGTACCTCCCTTCCTAGGACTAATACATACTTGTGATTATACCCCTTGCAAGCATCCGCAACTACAAGAAAGTAATTAAGATAAATCTAACCACAGCCTTAAACTCTGAGATCCTGCGATCCCTCCTGCATCGATATACCAACGGGGGCTCGGAGTTTGTCACTCCGGCAACCCCGCAATTGGCAAACGAGTACAAGATGCATTCCCCTAGGCCCATAAAGGTGAAGTGTCGTGTAGTCGACGTTCACACGACACCACTAGAAGAATAACACCACAACTTAAATATCATAACATTGAATATTACTCAACCATACTTCACTACTAACATTTAGACTTCACCCATGTCCTCAAGAACTAAACGAACTACTCACAAGACATCATATGGAACATGATCAGAGGTGATATGATAATGAATAACAATCTGAACATAAACCTTGGTTCAACGGTTTCACTCAATAGCATCAATAACAAGTAGAAATCAACACCGGGAGAGTTTCCCCTATCAAACAATCAAGATCAAACCCAAATTGCTACAGCGGTGACGAGGTGCAGCGGTGGAGACGGAGGTGATGAAGATGAAGATGATGGTGATGGTGATGGAGATGATGTCCAGCTCGATGACAGTGATGATGGCGTCGATTTCCCCCTCCGGGAGGGAATTTCCCCGGCGGATTCCTGCCCGCCGGAGAGCTCTTTTCTCTCTGGTGTTCTCCGCCCCGCAGAGGCGGCTGTGGCTCTGTTCGACGTACCCCTCTGGCTTAGGTTTTCGGGACGAAGGCATACGCGAAGAAAAGGAGGCGAGAGGGGCTGTGGGCCCCCACCCTCACAGGGCGGCGCGGCCAGGCCTTGGGCCGCGCCGGCCTATGGGGTGGGCCCACCTCGGGTCCCC
The DNA here is from genome assembly GCF_019359855.2 of Lolium perenne. Taxonomy (NCBI): domain Eukaryota; kingdom Viridiplantae; phylum Streptophyta; class Magnoliopsida; order Poales; family Poaceae; genus Lolium; species Lolium perenne. The sequence goes on along the minus strand of NC_067250.2, from coordinate 119,662,292 downwards.
TCTTCTCCCCCTTCTGGCTCCCTTCGTCATCTGGAAAAATAGGAATTTTCGTATAATTTCCTTCAACTGTTGATCTTCCGAAATATTGCATTCTGACGGTGCTTTTTCCAGCAGAATCCTGGCTCCGGTGCGTGATCCCCAAATAATCATGAAACATGCAAAATAGATGAAATAACATAAGTATCATCTCCAAATATGAAATATATCAATGAATAACAGCAAATTATGATATAAAATAGGGATGCAAATTGGACGTATCAAGAAGATACTTGTTACCAAGATAGCATTGGTGTGGATGTAGTAGATATAAGTTCGTTGATCATCCTAGGTTGCCTCAAATAATCATTTAGTAACCACTTCTTACTTATGAATTTGGCAAGCATCCAATGCATCCTCATGTACCTAAAAAAAATTTAAGTACAAAATGGTTCCCAAACTAATTGGGTTCAAAGTAGTTAGACACTACAACATATAGGACAAACTCCACATAAATTTGTGCATATTGATATGAAATTGAATTTCATGCACATCTTAGCCCATTTAGGATTTGTTGGAGTTTACCCTATATATTGGAACAAGAAAGCAAAGCATGCCATATAATATACATATAGTAAATATGCATGAATGAGACTCTCAAGAACCAAACGGAAATACAATTTGGATGAGTCACCAATTAAATCAAGAACAATAGTTGTCCAAATTATATCAAAGAATCAAATCAACACAATATTGATTCCAAAGACTTATCTCATGAGAAGAAGCTAATTAAACCCAAAACAAGCAATGAGATGACCAAGTCCCAAGCGAGCAAGGTTCCAACAAATAAACTAAACCCTCACACTTTTCATGATGGCACAAGTACCGAAAAGAAAAGGTTTGTCTTCCAACATCAAATACTTGATAAAGATCAATAAATGAAAAGATAGGATCATAAAAGTAGCATTCTAACACAAATAGGAGAGCTCCCCCCAAGATTAGTGCATTATTTAGGATTTTGTATTTGAATACAAAATGCACAAAAATGGGATCATCACTCTACCCTTATTTAATAAAACACTAAGAAAGTTTAAGTACACAAATTATATCCATAAGATGCAAGTAAAACACAAGGGAGTCAAATGAAAAACCATTTCATGGAAAGAAATGAAGCAATTAAACACAAGAGTCAATGTAAAGATGATCAATAAAATCTACCTCATAATAGATTACCAATTGTCCTAGGATAGGAGGTATTTGTGAAATATTTCCCGGTGGTAGTATCCAAGATCATCTTCACCCCAAAGAGAGCATATGGTAAAAGGTAAGATTTAAACATCATGCAAAGACAGTTTCTTCATAGCTTCAATTCAGTACACCACCATGCAAAGCAATGAATGGCATAACTTGAAGCACATGATTTCCCAAAAGGATATTGAGAAACACATTGTGGAAAACCATGCCAAGAAAAACTCTCACAAACAAGATCCATAATTATATTAGCAAAGAAGCCATTTAAGTAAATTTGGACTTGTTTGAGGAATACATGCCACATAGGAACGAGATAATTTACAATATCGATACTATGTGACACAACCTCAAATATACACATTTCTATGGCTTGTAATATGCACAAAGCATAATACTCCCCCATAATGTCATAGAGAATTTATTTTCAGAAAGGCAACAAAGAACCAACTATAGATAATTAATGGACATAGAATTTGAATTTCTCATGAGGATGACATGCCACGTAAAGACTAGATAAACTTGCAATATCAATTCTAAGTGGTGTTCCTCATGTACACACATTTGTAGGGTTGTGAGATTCCTGAAGGTATATCACTCCCCCATAACGGGATAGTCCATTAATCACTCACAAGAGCCATATAAGATACAAACAAGATGAAATAGGCTCAAACACAAACACATATACATGGTGTGCAACCCAACATACATATAATTGATTTCTCAAGATAAGAAAGTAGGAAGCACAACATATACAAACACATGCTAGAAACAAAACTAACACATGCAAAGGAGTGGGTAACTTTCAATATAAATGAGTTGAGCACATGTTACCGAAAGGAGGAACATTGGATATATGATAGAAGCAAGATAACCAAAAGACTTGGCTTGAGATAATATAAATGATGAAGATCCCTTAATTCTTCATGATGTAGCCAAGTCTCCAATGCCCTCCAACATCACCTATTGATCAAGTTTTAGCTTGTTGGTCCCCAACCAAGTTGGATCCTAAGATGTTAGTCACAATAGGTTTGGCAACCCAAATGGTTCTTTTCTTGACACCACTTTGAGCACCAACATATTTGACAAACACATTGCCACCCTCAGCCCTGCGAAGAGAATAAACATCATCAATGATGATAGGGTTGGATGAGATACCAATAGTGCAAAAGGAGGATATGTGGTCCTTCTCACGACATATGTAGAAAGTTCTTCTCTTCTCCTTCTTCTCACTAGATTTCTCCACAATGGTAGCATTGGCTTGATTCTTTTTGGGAAGTGGCCTTTCTTCAATCCGAGGTTCGGCATGGCCTTGAACTTGAGGCCACTTCCCTTCTTGCTTCTCACTAAGAGGCATATTCTTCAATGGGCAAGATCTAACATGATGCCCTTCAATTTTGCACTTGAAGCAAGTAATCTTGGCCGGATCTTTGACTTGAACTTGGCCCTTCTTGTTCTTGGAGCTTTTGGACTTCTTCTTGTTGCTGGAGATAAATCCAAGTCCGCTCTTGTAATTGGAGGATTGTTACACACCCAACATCTTGTCAAGTTTGTATTTCCCTTCATGACCCTTTTTCAAATCTTTCTTAAAGGAAGTGACTTGAGCCTTGAGCTCTTTGATTTCCTCTACATGGTTAGTAACAACACAAATACTAGAGGAAGTAGAAACTTCATTGTTAGAGCAACAAGGCAAGGAGGATAATTCATCACAAGATTTTGCAATACTATGAGTAGATGAATTAATAGGACTAGCGCATGCCAATATAGCATTTTGAGAATTAGTGCTAGTATCCACATGAGGCTCACTAGATGTTACCTTTGACATGATAGCCTCATGAGCTAACTTTAGCTTCTCATGGGACACTAGAAGTTCATCATGGGAGCTAGAGAGCTTTCCATGACTTTCTTCCAAAATCCCATACTTGCTAGTTCGCAATTCAAGTTGGGTCCTTACCTCAACATTCTCCGTCAAAATGGATGCTTCACAAGATGTAGAGTTAGTAGCACAAGTATCATCCTTAATAGCAATAGGAGAAGGCAAGTTGGCATGCTCTTTTAGATATGAAGCTTTAAATTTCTCATGTGACTCAGTGAGTTTGGTGAGCGCACTCTCAATGACCCTAGAGCCATTTTTGAGTTGCTAAAAATCCTCAAGGAGTTTAGCATTCACAAACACAAGCTTATCATTTTTTTAGCTTTAGATCATTTGCCACTTCAAGATCTCTATGATGGTTTTCCTTTATTCTAGACAATTCTAGAGAAAAGGTCTCCTCAAGAGATTCTTTGGTGGTTTGTTCTTCTTCAAGTTCATCCTTTAGAGAACCTATTTCATCGGCATACTTGCGTTCAAGAACACCCATTTTTAATATGGTGTGATCATGCATCTCAATAAGTTTTTGGCTCTCAATAGCACAAACTAAGATTTCAACAAATTTAGAGCAAGCAATTTTATTTTTGCGAAGAGCACGATGAACAACCTCACCCTTGTCATGTAAAGAGGCAATCAATTCCTCTTCTTGTTCATGTACTTCATTTTCAACATTATGAGAAAGATTAGCTTCCGAGGTATGAGATACCGTAGAAGCCTTAGCCATAAGGCATATATGAGAAACTTGAGATGATGGAGAAGAAAAGATACTTGAAGCTCCATTCAAGATCTTGTCATTGCCAATGAATTCTTCGGTTTCCTCTACATTGTTAGACACACAACAATTAGAGGAAATAGAAGCATTTATATAATGGCGGCAAGAATTAGCAAGCATATAACCATGGCATTTAGATGAGCATTTAACACATGGTATGCAAGGACTATCAACACAAGCATGTGAATCATTTATAGTGCTATATGTGTTTAAGTCCAAAGATGAGGCATTGCAATGAGATATAGATGAAGGATCATCAAGAGTAATCACACTATCAACATTGCATTGTTCATCACCACTCACCTTGGCTTTTCCTTGTGTCTTGCAACACAATGGTGAAGTGGATGAAAGTTCATCATGGCCGGAAGTGGAGGGAATACAATCATCCTCAATAATGTTGGACACATCATATTTTTCTTGAAGCTTTATCCATAAATCATGAGCGCTCCGGAAAGGCAAGATTGTAAGAATATCTATATTGCTCAAAGCATGAACAAGCACGTTAGAAGCTTGAGCATTGAGATATAAATTTTTCTCATCCTCTAAAGATAGATTTTTGGAATCCATCGGAGGAGAAAAACCTATATCTACAATTCGCTCCATATGAGGGTCAATGGCCCGAAAATGACTAAGCATGCGAATTTTCCAAACATCATAATTTGTGCCATCGAATATAAAAGTGTGATCATGCACTAAATCTCTAGCCGACATCCTTACTCTCAAGGCTGTAAAAGCCTATAGTGAGAGACCGGGCTCTGATACCAAATTGAAAGGACACAGATGCCGCCTAGAGGCAGGGGGGTGAATAGACGGTTTAAAACTTTTATGAATATGGCTTAACAACTGCAGAATAAAACTAGTGTTTAATTTGTTAAGCACAAAACCTATATAACTAGAGTTCACCTATGTGCACAAAGAACTTATGCTAAGCAATACAAGTAACTATGTGATAGCAAGATATATAACTTCAAGCACGAAGGCTATCACAATATAAAGTGCATAAGTAAAGAGCTCGGGTATAGGAATAACCGAAGTGACGCGGAGACAACGATGTATCCCAAAGTTCACACTCTTGTGAGTGCTACTCTCCGTTGGAGCGGTGTGGAGGACAAGTCACTCCAAATGCACGACGACCACCGTATTCTCCTCAAGAGTTCTTGTTTAATTGACTCAGAGTATAGACTAGCTAGTAGATCATTTCTACATGTCCCGGGTCAATTAAATACGAACATAGGGTGTACATCTTATATTTTGTTGACCAAATTAGTAGTTAATTTTTTTTCTCGAAATAGGTAATAGCCATGTAAACCGGTATGGAGGGAGTATATTATATCATGGAGGGACTACTGCTGCTTCTAGCAAATGAGCGGTAGCCAACACGGGCTAGATTGGCTGGCTCTAATTATCTTTGTCTGATGATGATGGCCATGCCCGCTCCACCCGCGGCAGCGGTCGGCGATGTTGTTTCGCGCGGGAGGAGGGGGGCGTCGTAGGAGGCGAGTTCTTGCTCGTACCTTTGCTGGAAGAACTCTGTCCAGGCCTCGTAGTTGTCGGGGAAGAATCGCTCCTCGACACGCTGCTCATCACTGAGGGTGACGAGTACCGCGTCGATCTCCGCCTCGAGGCTGGCGCGTCCGATTGGCGGTGGCGGGATCGGGACGCCCCCCGCGCTCAGGCGCCAGCCTCCGGGCGCGTAGAAGTCCGTCGACGCGGGGTAGCCCGCCGCGTGCAGCAGCCTCCCCTCCCATTGGTGGAGAGAACGAAGGCCGAAGCCGTTGTTCGCCGAGCCGTTGCCGAAGTTCGCCATTGCTCGCTCGCTCGATGAGATTGGGGAGAGAGGTGGTGAATGCGCCCAGACGCGGTAGTTCTGCAATAAATAGAGGTCGACGCGCGTGAAACCGAGGCGACGACATTAACTTGCCGCGTGGAAGCTATGCGGCCGGCGAAGACTGACGGCGGCAGGCTTTTATAGCGCGCGGAAGACGATGCGATGAGAACGACGATCGGCCTTTCTCGCCGATAAGTCGGGGCCACCAGCCGCGCGGGAAGTTTTCTCGACGTTTCCCGCGCTTTCGTTTCCTCCGGACTCCCCGAGTGCTCCCCGGGACAGCGGGGATGATCTGGGCTCCCCGGATGGATGAAAACCCAAATTCGAATAAAACGAGGATCCGAGAGAGTAACTAGACCGTTTTTATCCATTCGAACGGAAGATCGTGGGAGGCTTCTCGAAGAGACAGCTGGAGATGCTCTAAATTCCAGAGATCCATCGACGACGGATCCGGTCGGGACTCGAACGGCCAGGCTGAGAATGGCTTTCCATGGTGCACAGTCCAGCGGCCGGAGGCCCGGAGCGGGGGGTCGGCATGACTATGGGTACAGCACCTCGAAAGCAACACACGCCCCTGTCCTCGTTGGGTAGCCATCGCCATCGCCATCATCGGCGCGCCGGCGTTACCTGAAAACTTTCTCCATTTCTTCCGCCATTGCATCACCACTTACGTAGGTAGGTACTACAGTACAATACATTAGATGCATGGTCCTGTGATCGATCGGCAAGTCGTCCTCCCATCTCCAGCATGTGGTTCCGGATCTCAGGCTGTGTAAGCCTCTCACACCTCGACCGGTGGCTGTCTCATCATTTTTGCAAGGGAAGGAGGAGCCAAGCCAGGGCCCAGGCTTGTCTTCTTCACCTTGAGATATCAGGTGATGGGATCGGTTCTGGCTAACCCAAAAGAGTCCATCGGCTGAGGTTCAATGCTGCAGCGCTGCTCATCCAAGTCTGGCAAAATCGACCGTTTTAAGGCAACTGCAGCACGTACTTGGCTCATTATGCAGCATGACCAACAGCCAACAGCAAGCTACTCTTGTATTGTACCTAGAGTGTCGTGCAAAGAGAAAATTTGTGATTTTGCTTCCAGATATAATCCATTTTGCGCTAAAGCTTCAGAAAATAGTTGTATTTTTGGTAGATGCAGCATCGGCCGGCAGTCTGCCACCACTGCTGCCACAACTTTTTTTTTACATATAATGGGATAATACTGATACCGCGAAGCTAGATAGCCTCTGCAACTCTAATTGCAATATAGATGCACACAGTTAAAAAATGTAAGCCAAAAACGCTCGATACTCTCCACAACACGAGCGTTTAGGTGCCAAGATATTAGCAATATAGATGCTCGGAATTTTCGACGGCACTTCTATCGGTGTACGGCTGGCGTTAGGTGCCAAGTCCAAATCGGCTTGGCTTATCATCCGCATGAACAGCCGACGTATACACCAAGTACGTACTACATGCATACATACAAAATGCTTCGCTAATCGACCAAGTAGCGAACGAGCGCTAGCGAACAAGGGCTAGATCGGCTGGCTCTAATTATATTTGTCTGATTGCGTCTTTAATCAGTAGTAATAATCACTAATTTTGTCAGCGCGGTCAAGCTTAATTATATACTCGTACATACGAAATCGGTGTACGCACCTGGCGCACATTGGATCGATGCACGACCGCGACGTCAGGATTCATCGGATCGCCCGCGAGGCAACTATTCCCCATTAATTGGACGATCAAGCAGCCGACCTGGATCCGTCACAAAAGAGTTCATCGGTTGAGGTTCAGCGCTACAGCTTTGCTGATCCACGTTTGGCAAAATGCCAATACTGGCCGTTTTGGTTCATCGTCATGCCACGTGCAACCGCAAGAAACTCCTAAATGCCTTACGAATCAGAAATTCCGATTAATTAGAAAAAAATGCAGCGGGACACACACTTTGAAAGATAAAATGAGTGTGCAGCTGTGATGCACACCGGGGTAATTCCAAAAAAATGTGCTTCCCCTTCTAGAAAGAGAACACGTGCGTGTCCTCACGTATGTGTAAAAAAGAAAGAAGAGAAAGGTATGGATCGCTGCGAGAAAGCAGCTTGCACCAAAGAGCTCAAAGTTGAGTAAGTTAAGTTGGTCATTTCCCCCCCCGCACATCAGCTCTCACCTCTCTACAGTAACTGGTCGAGCCCTTCTCTTCTCCGGGCCGATCCGAAGCCTCTCCGCCGGATTAGCCGGCCGGAGACGGTGGAGGTGGTGCGCCGGCGTAGTCTAGGTTTAGTTTAGGTCCTCTCCTCTTCTAGTTTTTAGGTTTACCCTAGTGGATCTTGGCGTGATGCCAGTTGTTTGGAGCGGGGTGCTCGATCTGTTCGGCCAGATCTGGCACCAGGTAGGCTTCCTCTTCGCCGTGTGGTTGCTCCAGTGGCCGGAGCTGCTCGTGGGGAAGAGGAGCATCGTCTCCTTTAATAAGGCCGATGGTGTTCTTGCTGGGGATGGTCTGGGAAGGGGGAGCTGCAGATCTTCTCAGCCTCTGTCCTGCCGTGGTGGCGAGGGGAGGCGGAAGAGGGAGGCTTCGTTCTTCTCCGGGCGATTCCTGATTCGGTGGCGACGGTTCGTCATCGACGTGCGCATCCAAGCTAGGGGCATCTATGCCTCTGCTATCCATGGCCGGTGCGGCGGCCAATCTTCAACAACCTCCAGGATGGAGGCTCTTCTTCGTCCTCGCTGCTGGAGCTCGGCACCTTGTCACCATCAAGTGGTTCGTCCCCGGTGGTCTCCAGGTGTCTGGCGGCGATGGATTGGCGCCGGAATCGGGTGTTCGGGCATTTGCGCCCCGTTCCTCGACGGAGATATCTTGAGGACGCCGGCGTCCGGTGGCGGAGGCTACCCCGAACTCGATTGCTTTTATTTCTTTAGTTCTAGGGTGGTATTTGCATATTTTGAGGTCCTTCCTTCAAATTCTTGGTTTCTCAGTACGAGTGATGTAAAGGGGCCTCAATGTAAATTGTACCTGCCACGTTTGGAATGAAAATCCTCTGGGGTCTTCTAGACCCCTCCCTTGTGCCAAAAAAAAAAGAGTAAGTTAAGTTATTTCAGTTAACCGATTGACAAGTTACGGATTTAAGCTTGGCACCCTAACAAATTTAATGGTACATGAATCACCGGGCAATTTGCTGCTGCTGACGATGTAGGCCGAAACGCTAGGTACTCTTCACAATAAAGGTGATCACAACGAGTTTGGAATTTTAGATGGACTTTTCCGTTGACACTTTCCTCTTTTATGGCCGGCATTATAAAAGCAACACAGTAGAAGGAAAGATTGGTTTATGCCATGTCAAAATACATCGGCCAGGATCGATATATATATAGCTCGTGGGAGCTAGGGCTTACAAGTTTGTTAAGATTACAACATGGCTAACAACCTACGTAGTTATCTAGTCATCTGTCATGTTTATCTGTACAAGGAGGATCGCATCCTCTACGATTGTCATCGTTTAACAGCCCCTCTCGATCCGAACGTGTACTGGCTAGACAAAGATCAAATTTCAATCTGTCAAACGTATCTCGACTTAGGGCCTTAGTGAATATATCTGCCAGTTGATCTTGCGATGAAATGAACTGAACTTTCAGTGCACCAGCTGAGACTTTCTCTCTGACGAAATGAAAGTCTATCTCTATATGTTTCATCCTCGCATGAAATATAGGATTCGCTGTGAGGAAGGTCGCACCCAAGTTATCACACCACAACGTAGGTGCCTGTCCTTGGAACACTCCTAGTTCTCTAAGGACTGACTGCAGCCAAGACACCTCTGCAGTCCCGTTTGCTATTGCCTTGTACTCTGCTTCTGTACTCGAACGACTTACTGTTGGCTGTTTCCGAGAGCTCCAGGACACCAAGTTGGGTCCATAGAACACAGCATAACCACCGGTCGACCTCCGATCATCTGGGCATCCAGCCCAGTCTGCATCTGTGTAGACACTAAGCTCAGTAGATGACGATCTCTGAAACTGAAGTCCAAGGTTAATCGTACCCTTCACATATCTCAGTATCCGCTTTACTGCTGACCAATGCACATCAGTTGGAGTAGCCAGAAATTGGCAAACTCGATTTACTGCGAAGGAAATGTCCGGTCTGGTCAAGCACAGATACTGTAAAGCTCCTACGGTGCTTCTGTAACTGAATGCCATATCATCAGTGAGACTTGTTCCAGAGAATTTACTGAGCCTTTCTGTCGGGGACATTGGAGTGCCTATGTCCTTGCAGTTATGCATATTCACTCGTCGGAGAATATCTGATGCATATTTAGTCTGAGTTAGAGCAATTCCACTAGGTGTGTCCGTTACCTCAACTCCAAGAAAGTATGACAACTTCCCTAGATCTTTCACAGCAAAAGATCTACATAGCTTCGCCATCAGTATGTCCACAGCTGGCTTGCACGATCCAGTAATGATTATATCATCTACATAGATCAAAATATAGATCACTACCCTCTTGTCAATGAAGATGAACAGAGAGGTGTCTGCCTGAGAAGGAACAAAACCCAAAGACTGAAGTTTGGAGCTCAACTTAGAATACCACGCCCGGGGTGATTGTTTCAGTCCATACAGCGATTTCTGAAGACGGCACACCCGATTAGGATGATTTTTGTCGACGTAACCTGGAGGCTGATACATATACACCTCCTCTTGGATATCGCCGTGGAGAAAAGCGTTCTGGACATCAACTTGCCGCAGCTGCCATCCTCTCGACACAGCGATAGACAATATCAGACGAACAGTAGTGGGCTTGACGACAGGCGAGAAAGTGTCAGTATAATCAATACCCTGACGTTGAGTGAACCCCTTTGCGACTAACCTGGCTTTGTATCGATCGATAGATCCATCAGACTTCTGCTTGATCTTAAACACCCACTTACATCCAACAATGTGGCAGCCTGGTGGGGGATCGACGAGTCGCCAGGTATTATTGAGACGCAAGGCACGATACTCATCATCCATTGCTGACTTCCAAGCTGGATCGGCAAGTGCATCGACATGGGATGTGGGTTCAGCTGCAAAAGCTCTTTTCTTGGAGTCATACCGAATGATTCCGTCAAACAACTTCACTGGCTTGATCGTTCTGCGAGCAGGAAGAGCTGGAGTGCGAGCTAGGGTGCCATGATCATCGGTTGCACTCGACGCAGGCGAACTGTCAGAGGGTTGCGCTGAGACAGACGGGGTTTCTGGTGCCGGTCCATGGGCCGTAGGCGACGGTGTCCGCGGAGGGGACTCGCCGGAGGGTGCATCTCCGCCTGGCCCATCATGATCCGGTTCCTCCTGATCGACGTGATCGTCAAGAGGTGGTGCATGTGTGGCGATGTGATCTGGACCGACGTGAAGTTCTGGATGAGTACCTGAAACAAGAGGAGGAATACCGTCAGTAGCATTTGCCGCATCAGTACATAGCGGATCATCTGTATCCGGTTCGGGAAGAAGTATCGCAGCTTCTGTGGGAGGAATGTGCTGTGTGGAATCTCGAGCGAATGGAAAAACGTGTTCATCAAACACTACGTCCCGCGATACATATATGCGCCCTGTCGAGCGATCTAGACATCGGAAGCCAAGGTGATTGGAGCTGTATCCAAGAAATACACATAGTCGAGACCTAAAACTGAGTTTATGGTTGTCGTATGGTCGTAAGTTGGGCCAACACGCGCATCCGAAGACGCGAAGGAAACTGTAATCAACATCTTTCTTGAAGAGTTTGGTCACTGGGATGGAGTTTTGAATGACACGACTAGGCATGCGATTTATTAGGTAACAAGCTGTAAGAACTGCATCATCCCAGAAACGAAGTGGAGCAGAAGACTGAGCGAGAAGTGCTAACGCAGTCTCAACCAGATGCCTATGCTTCCGTTCAATCGCCCCATTTTGTTGATGTGTGTGTGAGCAAGAGATGCGATGTGAGATACCGGTGGAATTAAAATACTGATGCAATTTTTAATATTCCCCTCCCCAATCAGATTGTACCGAGAGGATTTTCGTTCCAAGAGAGAGTTCAACGCGTTTTTGAAACTGATAAAACACATGTTCGACATCCGATTTATGTTTCAGCAGATACACCCAGGTAAACTTACTAAAATCATCAAGAAAACTAACATAGTAACGGAACCCGCCAGCTGATCTGATTGCTGGACCCCATACATCTGTATGGACAAGTTCTAAGGGAGAGGTTGAAACACGACTAGAAACTGCATATGGCAGCTGGTGGAGTTTTGCCTGCTGACACGCATCACACACGTGTGGCACTCCATTATTTTGTAGAGGACCTAATTTATTTGATTGAAGAATTGCTTGAACGATAGGTGGAGCAGGGTGTCCGAGGCGGCGGTGCCACGGTTCCTTGGAGAGAGCGATGGAGTGTGCTTGCGGAAGACATCGTCGGTGATGGGGCTGATGTGGTGGAACTGGGTACAGACCGCCGTGCGCTCTACCTCTGAGCAGGGTTGCCCTCGTTTTGAGATCCTTAACACAAAAAGATGAAGGATGAATCTCCACAAAACAATCATTGTCATTAGCAAGTTTATGAGTGGAAAGTAAATTCTTGCTGATATACGGAGAGTGCAGAACATTGGATAGGTGGAGATTGCGAGTTGAACCGGATAAGCTAGAATCACCAATATGTAAGATGGGTATATGCTTACCGTTGGCAACCTGAATTTGCTCATTGCCTCTGTAGTTCTCGTGGACATGGAGTCGCTCCAGATCGTTCGTCATATGATCGGTGGCACCCGAGTCCAGGTACCAGTTGGCGTCGCTGTTGAAGCCGCCGTCGCTGGTGTTGGAGTAGTGGGCGGCGGCGCGATTTGAGGTCTCGGGTTGGATGGCGTGGTTGAAGCGCGAGTAGCACCTCAGAGCGTCGTGGCCATAGATGCCACAGATCTGGCACGTCGACTTGTTGCCACCACGTCCTCGTCCTCCGCCCTGGGCATTGCCGTCGTGCCCAGAGCCATCGCCACGGCCTCCGCCGTGGCCGCCACCGTTGTAGCCACCGCCATTATAGCCACCGCCGTTGTAGCCGCCGCCATTGTAGCCGCCGTAGGGGCCTCCTCCATTGCCGCGGCCTCCGTCACCGCGGCCGCGACCACCTCCTCCACGCTGAAAGCCTCTTCCGCCGCCGCGGTAGGTGTTGTTGGCGGAGTGCTGAAAAGCAGCGTCGTTGTGCCCGCCGGAGGAGCGCCCGCCTGTCCGCGCCTCGTACGCGGTCAGATGCCCGTACAGGTCACTCAGAGTGAAGTCTTCATTGGCGGCGATCACGGTCATTGACGTGGTGAAGTTCTCGTGGTCTTCGCCCAGACCAGCCAGGATGTAGGAGACGATCTCGTCGTCCCCGAGTGGGTTGCCGATGGTCGCCATCGTGTCGGCGATCTTCTTGGTGTGATGGAAGTAAGCGGACATCGACGTGTCCCTCTTCTTCGGCTTCACCAGCGCGGTGCGGAGCTGCACGATCCGCGCCTTGGACCTGGACGCGAAATTCCGATCCAACGCCTCCCAAACCTGCGCCGACGTCTTGAGAAGTTGGACGTGGCCGAGGACGGCAGGGGTGAGGGAGGTGAGCATGCCACTAAGGACCTGCTGATCCTGCTTGTGCCAGGCTGCATACTCGGGGTTGTCGACCTGGTCAGAGCTCCCGACAGTGGCGGCGATGCGTTTTGGCGGAGCAGAGTTGGAGCCGTCGACGAACCTGAAGGAGATATGCCCTAGAGGCAATAATAAAGTGGTTATTATTTATATCTTTATGTTTATGATAAATGTTTATATATCATGCTAGAATTGTATTAACCGAAACATTAGTACATGTGTGATATGTAGACAAACAAGAAGTCCCTAGTATGCCTCTTAAACTAGCTTGTTGATTAATGGATGATTAGTTTCATAATCATGAACATTGGATGTTATTAATAACAAGGTTATGTCATTGTGTGAATGATATAATGGACACACCCAATTAAGCGTAGCATAAGATCTCGTCATTAAGTTATTTGCTATAAGCTTTCGATACATAGTTACCTAGTCCTTATGACCATGAGATCATGTAAATCACTTATACCGGAAAGGTACTTTGATTACACCAAACACCACTGCGTAAATGGGTGGCTATAAAGGTGGGATTAAGTATCCGGAAAGTATGAGTTGAGGCATATGGATCAACAGTGGGATTTGTCCATCCCGATGACGGATAGATATACTCTGGGCCCTCTCGGTTGAATGTCGTCTAATGTCTTGCAAGCATATGAATGAGTTCATAAGAGACCACATACCACGGTACGAGTAAAGAGTACTTGTCAGGAGACGAGGTTGAACAAGGTATAGAGTGATACCGAAGATCAAACCTCGGACAAGTAAAATATCGCGAGACAAAGGGAATTGGTAATATATGTGTATGGTTCATTCGATCACTAAAGTCATCGTTGAATATGTGGGAGCCATTATGGATCTCCAGATCCCGCTATTGGTTATTGGTCGGAGTGAGTACTCAACCATGTCCGCATAGTTCTCGAACCGTAGGGTGACACACTTAAAGTTGGATGTTGAAATGGTAGCACTTGAATTATGGAATGGAGTTCGAATATTTGTTCGGAGTCCCGGATGAGATCCCGGACATCACGAGGAGTTCCTGAATGGTCCTGAGAATAAGATTCATATATAGGATGTCATTTTATGTGAAATAAAATGTCGCGGAAGGTTCTATGGAAGGTTCTAGAAGGTTCTAGAAAAGTCCGGAAGAAACCACCAAGGAAGGTGGAGTCCACAAGGGACTCCACCTCCATGGCCGGCCAGCCCTAGATGGGGTGGAGTCCCAAGTGGACTCCACCATAGGGGGCCGGCCACCCCCACATGGGAGGTGGGAATCCCACCTTTGGGTGGGAGTCCTAGTTGGGCTAGGTTTCCCCTCCTATGGAAGGTTTTGGTTTCGGGTCTTATTCGAAGACTTGGACACCAACACTTGGGATCCACCTATATAATGAGGGGCCAAGGGAGGGGCCGGCCACCCCAAGACCATAAGCTGGCCGCCCCCATAGAGTGGCCGGCCACCCCTCCCAAACCCTAGCCAAGCTCCTCCACTCCATATTGCCCGCATTGCTTAGCGAAGCTCCGCCGGACTTCTACACCGCCACCGACACCACGCCGTCGTGCCGTCGGATTCAAGAGGAGCTACTACTTCCGCTGCCCGCCGGAACGGGGAGGTGGACGTCGTCTTCATCAACAACCGAACGTGTGACCGAGTACGGAGGTGCTGCCCGTTCGTGGCGCCGGAACCGATCGTGATCAAGATCTTCTACGCGCTTTGCAAGCGGCAAGTGATCGTCTACCGCAGCAACAAGAGCCTCATCTTGTAGGCTTTGGAATCTCTTCAAGGGTGAGACTCGATACCCCCTCGTTGCTACCGTCTTCTAGATTGCATCTTGGCTTGGATTGCGTGTTCGCCGTAGGAAAAGTTGTGTTTTCTCTGCAACGTTATCCTACGGTGGTATCGAGCCGTGTCTATGCATAGATGGTTGCACGAGTAGAACACAATGGTTTGTGGGCGTTGATGCTCTTGTTATCTTTAGTTTGAGTACTTTGCATCTTTATGGCATAGTGGGATGAAGCGGCTCGGACTAACTTTACATGACCGCGTTCATGAGACTTGTTCCTCGTTCGACATGCAACTTGTATTGCATAAGAGGCTTTGCGGGTGTCTGTCTCTCCTACTATAGTAAAGATTCAATTTACTCTTCTATTGAAAACATTAGTATCAACGTTGTGGTTCATGTTCGTAGGTAGATTAGATCTCTCTCGAAAACCCTAAACCACGTAAAATATGCAAACCAAATTAGAGACGTCTAACTTGTTTTTGCAGGGTTTGGTGATGTGATATGGCCATAATGTGATGATGAATATGTATGAGATGATCATTATTGTATTGTGGCAACCGGCAGGAGCCTTATGGTTGTCTTTAAATTTCATGTTGAGTAGTATTTCAAAGTAGTTGTAATAGTTGCTACATGGAGGACAATCATGAAGACGGCGCCATTGACCTTGACGCTACGCCGACGATGATGGAGATCATGCCCGAAGATGATGGAGATCATATCCGTGCTTTGGAGATGAAGATCAAAGGCGCAAGAACAAAAGGGCCATATCATATCACATATGAACTGCATGTGATGTTAATCCTTTTTATGCATCTTATTTTGCTTAGATCGCGACGGTAGCATTATAAGATGATCCCTCACTAAAATCTCAAGATAATAAAGTGTTCATCCTTAGTAGCACCGTTGCCAAGTCTTGTCGTTTCGAAGCACCTCGTGATGATCGGGTGTGATAGATTCAATAAGTACATATAACGGGTGCAAGGCAGTTTTGCACATGCGGATACTAAGGTGGCCTTGACGAGCCTAGCATGTACGGACATGGTCTCGGAACACGTGATACCGAAAGGTAGAGCATGAATCATATGGTTGATATGATGAACACTTTGAGTGTTCGCCATTGAAATCACACCTTTTCTCGTGATGATCGGGTTTAGGTGCGGTGGATTTGGTTCGTGTGATCACTAAGACAATGCGAGGGATATTGTTTTGAGTGGGAGTTCACTTAGGTTTTTAATTATGTTGAATTAAAATTTGAACTCAATTTGTCATAAACTTAGTCTAAACTATTGCAAATATATGTTGTAGAGATGGCGTCCCCAATCAATTTTAATCAGTTCCTAGAGAAAGAGAAACTTAAGAGCAACGGTAGCAACTTCACCGACCGGTTCCGTCATGTGAGGATCTTCCTCTCTCGCGGAAATCTGCAATTTGTGCTTGATGCACCGCTAGGTGACCCTCCTGAGAAGATGAATCCGATGAAGTAAAAGCCGTTTACGCGACTCGGAAAACTCGGTACTCTCAAGTTCGGTGTGCCATCCTGTGCGATCACGGAATCCGATCTTCAAAAACGTTTTGAGCACCATGATCCTCATGAGTTGATGAATGAGCTGAAAGCTATATTCGAGACTCATGCGGCGATGGAATGCTATGAAGCATCGAAACATTTCTTGATTTGTATGATGGAAGAAGGCAGCTCCGTTAGTGAGCACATGCTCGCCATGACCGGGCATGCGAAGAAACTCGATGACTTGGGAATAGTGATTCCTAACGGTGGGGATTAATCGTGTCCTTCAATCACCGCCACCAAGTTACAAGAACTTTGTGATGAACTACAATATGCGAACATGAACAAGGAGTTACCTGAACTTTTTGGCATGCTAAAAGCTGCTGAGATTGAGATCAAGAAAGAGCACCAAGTGTTGATGGTCAACAAGACCACCGATTTCAAGAAACAGGGCAAGTCTAAGGGAAAATTCAAGAAGGGTGGCAAGAAAGCTGCCACGCCTCCTATGAAACCTAAGAACGGCCCTAAGCACGATGCTTTGAGTGCTATTCTTTGCAAGGAGAAGGGACACTGGAAGCGTAATTGCTCCAAGTATCGGCTGATCTGAAGAGCGGCCTTGTCAAGAAGAAGAAAGAAGGTATATTTGATATACATGTTATAGATGTTCATTTCTTGGTTCTCGTTCTAGTACACAGGTATTTGATACTGGTTCGGTTGCTCATATTTGTAACTCAAAGCAGGAACTAAAGAATAAACGACAACCGCTGAAAGATGAAGTGACGATGCGCGTTGGAAACGGATCCAAGGTCAATGTGATCGCAGTCGGCACACTTCCTCTACATCTACCTTCGGGATTAGTTTTAAGCCTAAATAATTGCTATTATGTACTGCGTTGAGCATGAACATTATATCTGGATCTTGTTTAATGCAAGACGGTTATTCATTCAAGTCTGAGAATAATGGTTGTTCTATTTTTATGAATAATATCTTTTATGGTCGAGCACCACAAAAGAATGGCTTATTTCTATTAGATCTCGATAGTAGTGATACGCATATACATAACATTGATGCTAAGCGAATTAAACTTAATGATAATTCTACTTATATGTAGCCTGTCGTCTTGGTCATATTGGAGTGAAACGCATGAAGAAACTCCATCTTGATGGATTACTTGAATCACTTGACTTTGAGTCACTTGATAGATGCGAAGCATGTCTAATGGGTAAAATGACAAAGACTCCATTTTCTGGTATGATGGAGCGAGCTCTTGACTTATTGGAAATCATACATACGGATGTATGTGGACCAATGAGCATAGCATCGCTTGCGGTGGTTATCGTTATGTTCTAACCTTCACGAGATGATCTGAGTAGATATGGGTATATCTATTTCATGAAACATAAATCCGAAACTTTCGAAGTTTAAGGAATTTCAAAGTGAAGTAGAAAATCAACGTAACAAGAAGATCAAATTTCTATGATCTGATCGTGGAGGTGAATATCTGAGTTATGAGTTTGGCATGCATTTAAAGAAATGCGGAATACTTTCACAATTGACACCGGGAACACCTCAACGAAACGGTGTGTCCGAACGTCGTAATCGAACTCTCTTAGATATGGTTCGTAGTATGATGTCTCTTACTGATTTGCCGTTATCATTTTGGAGTTATGCATTAGAGACAGCCGCATTCACTTTAAATAGAGCACCATCAAAATCCGTAGAAACGACACCGTATGAATTATGGTTTAATAAGAAACCTAAGTGTCGTTCTGAAAGTTTGGGGTTGCGAAGCCTATGTAAAGAAGTTACAACCGGACAAGCTAGAACCCAAAGCGGAGAAATGCGTCTTCATAGGATACCCTAAGGAAACTATAGGGTACACTTTCTATCACAAATCCGAAGGCAAAATCTTTGTTGCTAAGAACGGAACCTTTCTTGAGAAAGAATTTCTCACTAAAGAAGTGACTGGAAGAAAAGTAGAACTCGATGAGATTGATGAATCTATACTCGTTGATCGAGTAGCGCGATGCAGGAAGTTGTACTGTACCGCCTACACCGGCAACAGAGGAAGCTAATGATAATGATCATGAAACTTCGAACGAGGAAACTACGAACCTCGCAGATCGACAAGGGAACGTGCCACTCCTGATTGGTATGATCCTTGTCTAAATGTCATGATTGTAGATAACAATGATGAGGACCACTGCGACGTATGAAGAAGCGATGATGAGCCCAGATTCCAACAAATGGCAAGAAGCCATGAAATCCGAAATGGGATCCATGTATGATAACAAAGTATGGACTTTGGTAGACTTACCCGATAGCCGAAAGGCTGTCGAGAATAAATGGATCTTCAAGAGAAAAACAGATGCTGATGGTAATATTACTGTCTATAAAGCTCGACTTGTCGCAAAGGGTTTCCGAGCAAATTCAAGGAGTTGACTACGATGAGACTTTCTCACCTGTAGCGAAGCTAAAATCTGTGAGGATTTTGTTAGCAATAGCTGCATTTTTCGATTATGAGATTTGGCGAGATGGATGTCAAAACGGCGTTCCTTAATGGAGATATTGAGGAAGAGTTGTATATGGTACAACCCAAAGGTTTTGTCGATCCTAAAAATGCGACAAAGTATGCAAACTTCAGCGTTCAATCTATGGGTGAAGCAAGCATCAAGAAGTTGGAACCGACGCTTTGATAAGATGATCAAAGACTTCGGGTTTATACGGTGTCATGGAGAGGCACTGTATTTACAAGAAAGTGAGTGGGAGCTACGTAGCATTCCTGATATTATATGTAGATGACATATTATTGATCGGGAATGATATAGAACTATTAAGCAGTGTTAAGGGTTATTTGAATAATAGTTTTTCAATGAAAGACCTTGGTGAAGCATCGTATATATTAGGCATCAAGATTTATAGAGATAGATCAAGACGCCTAATAGGGCTATCACTGAGTACATATCTGGACAAGATTCTAAAGAAGTTTAGAATGGACGAAAGTAAGAAAGGGTTCTTACCTATGTTACCGAGGCAAGGTATTGAGTAAAACTCAAGGACCGGCTACGAGCGAAAGAAAGAGAAAGGATGTGTAACATCCCCTATGCCTCGGCGATAGGATCTATCATGTATGCCATGCTATGTACTAGACCGGATATAGCACATGCCGTTAGTTTGACTAGCAGATATCAAAGTGATCCAGAATGGAACAACTGGACAGCGATCAAGAATATCCTGAAGTACTTGAAAAGAACTAAGGATATGTTTCTTTGTTATGGAGGTGACCAAGAGCTCGTTGTAAACGGTTACACCGATGCAAGTTGGAACACTGATCCCGATGACTCTAAGTCACAATGCAGGTACGTGTTTATATTGAATGGTGCTTTGCAGATGGTGGGCAAGCTCGAAGCGGTGCACGGTGGCGAAGTCTTCAACGAGAATCGAGTACATAGCGGCTTCGGAGGCTTCATCGAAGCGGTATGGATGAAGAGGTTCATTGTAGAGCTCGGTGTGGTTCCTAGTGCATTGGACCCATTAATCATTTCTTGTGATAACATGGGTGCCATCGCCAATGCACAAGAGCCAAGGTCACACAAGAGGTGAAGCATATCAAGCTGCGTTACCACTCGATTCGCGAGTACATCGAAGATGGAGAAGTAAAGATTTGCAAAGTACACCTGCTGATCTGAATGTAGCGGATCCGTTGACTAAAGCTCTCCCTAGGGCAAAGCATGACCAACACACCGAATGCCATGGGTGTTAGGTATATTACAATGTAATCTAGATTATTGACTCTAGTGCAAGTGGGAGGCTGAAGGAGATATGCCCTAGAGGCAATAATAAAGTGGTTATTATTTATATCTTTATGTTTATGATAAATGTTTATATATCATGCTAGAATTGTATTAACCGAAACATTAGTACATGTGTGATATGTAGACAAACAAGAAGTCCCTAGTATGCCTCTTAAACTAGCTTGTTGATTAATGGATGATTAGTTTCATAATCATGAACATTGGATGTTATTAATAACAAGGTTATGTCATTGTGTGAATGATATAATGGACACACCCAATTAAGCGTAGCATAAGATCTCGTCATTAAGTTATTTGCTATAAGCTTTCGATACATAGTTACCTAGTCCTTATGACCATGAGATCATGTAAATCACTTATACAGGAAAGGTACTTTGATTACACCAACCACCACTGCGTAAATGGGTGGCTATAAAGGTGGGATTAAGTATCCGGAAAGTATGAGTTGAGGCATATGGATCAACGGTGGGATTTGTCCATCCCGATGACGGATAGATATACTGCAGGCCCTCTCGGTTGAATGTCGTCTAATGTCTTGCAAGCATATGAATGAGTTCATAAGAGACCACATACCACGGTACGAGTAAAGAGTACTTGTCGGGAGACGAGGTTGAACAAGGTATAGAGTGATACCGAAGATCAAACCTCGGACAAGTAAAATATCGCGAGACAAAGGGAATTGGTAATATATGTGTATGGTTCATTCGATCACTAAAGTCATCGTTGAATATGTGGGAGCCATTATGGATCTCCGGATCCCGCTATTGGTTATTGGTCGGAGTGAGTACTCAACCATGTCCGCATAGTTCTCGAACCGTAGGGTGACACACTTAAAGTTGGATGTTGAAATGGTAGCACTTGAATTATGGAATGGAGTTCGAATATTTGTTCGGAGTCCCGGATGAGATCCCGGACATCACGAGGAGTTCCGGAATGGTCCTGAGAATAAGATTCATATATAGGATGTCATTTTATGTGAAATAAAATGTCGCGGAAGGTTCTATGGAAGGTTCTAGAAGGTTCTAGAAAAGTCCGGAAGAAACCACCAAGGAAGGTGGAGTCCACAAGGGACTCCACCTCCATGGCCGCCCAGCCCTAGATGGGGTGGAGTCCCAAGTGGACTCCACCATAGGGGGCCGGCCACCCCCCACATGGGAGGTGGGAATCCCACCTTTGGGTGGGAGTCCTAGTTGGGCTAGGTTTCCCCCTCCTATGGAAGGTTTTGGTTTCGGGTCTTATTCGAAGACTTGGACACCAACACTTGGGATCCACCTATATAATGAGGGGCCAAGGGAGGGGGCCGGCCACCCCAAGACCATAAGCTGGCCGCCCCCCATAGAGTGGCCGGCCACCCCCTCCCAAACCCTAGCCAAGCTCCTCCACTCCATATTGCCCGCATTGCTTAGCGAAGCTCCGCCGGACTTCTACACCGCCACCGACACCACGCCGTCGTGCTGTCGGATTCAAGAGGAGCTACTACTTCCGCTGCCCGCTGGAACGGGGAGGTGGACGTCGTCTTCATCAACAACCGAACGTGTGACCGAGTACGGAGGTGCTGCCCGTTCGTGGCGCCGGAACCGATCGTGATCAAGATCTTCTACGCGCTTTTGCAAGCGGCAAGTGATCGTCTACCGTAGCAACAAGAGCCTCATCTTGTAGGCTTTGGAATCTCTTCAAGGGTGAGACTCGATACCCCCTCGTTGCTACCGTCTTCTAGATTGCATCTTGGCTTGGATTGCGTGTTCGCCGTAGGAAATTTTTTGTTTTCTATGCAACGTTATCCTACAGAACCCGAACAGATCATTGCCGTAGAGAGCCGGCAAAGCCTGAGCCTTCCAAAGCAGGTAGTTCTCCTGATCAAGCTTGATGGAGATGGCGGCGCTCAGCGTGGCCACGATGTTGATCGGCATGGTGGACGGCGTAGTGGTCGGAGCCATGGCCGTCGTGTGGAAGTATCGGCTCTGATACCATATAAAAGCAACACAGTAGAAGGAAAGATTGGTTTATGCCATGTCAAAATACATCGGCCAGGATCGATATATATATATAGCTCGTGGGAGCTAGGGCTTACAAGTTTGTTAAGATTACAACATGGCTAACAACCTACGTAGTTATCTAGTCATCTGTCATGTTTATCTGTACAAGGAGGATCGCATCCTCTACGATTGTCATCGTTTAACAGGCATTACTCATTTACTCCCCCGTCCACAAAAAGTAAAACGTCTGTTTTTCAAAGACATTTTGAGCAATTTGCATTGGAAAAGTGTCACCCATCATCTCTCTCCTCTTTAATTCCTCCACCTTCAATGAGTTAAATCATATTGGACTTGATTCCCATGTCGTGAAGAGAGAAGCAATTTTTCTACTTTTGTTTGAAGCGGATATAAAAGATTTACCTCATTTCATTAAATAAGCAGAGAGTTTGACAAGAAAGTAAAGAAAAATGTTACAAGTGGACTATACTCTCACATTATTACCAGTGGACTACTCTCCCGTTGATCGGTTGAGGTTCAGCGCTACAGTTTTGCTGATCCACGTTTGGCAAAATGCCAAGACTGGTTGTTTTGTTTCTCGTCATGCCACGTGAAACCATAAGCAACTCATAAATGCCTTATGAATCGAAAAAATCCAATCAATCAAAACAAAAATGTAGCGGGACACACTTTGAAAGATAAACGAGCATCGGAGGAATTCCAAAAACACACTATGTCCCTATGCACATAAAAAGGAAAGAAAAGAAAGATATGGAATGCTACGAGAAAACACCTTGAGCGAAAAGAGCTTGAAGTTGAGTAAGTTAAGTTGATCCAGTTAGCCGTTTTAAGAGTTACTTTTTTAACCTCGGTACTCTAACGAACTTAATGGTCTATAACGGCCGGGTACATGGATCACATGGCAGTCTACTCCTGACGATACTCTGCACACCATAGGTGATCCCAAGTTTGAAATTTTCGATGGACATTCCGTTGTCACTTCCCTCTTTTACGGCCGTTGTTTACTCTATTCGTCCACAAAAGAGTGAACATTTAGGTTTTCAAAGACAAATTGAGCAATTTGTATTGGAAAGGTGTCACCCATCATCTCTCTCCTCTTTAATTTCTCCACCTCCGGTAAGCTAAGTGCATGCACACAATGAGAAGACCATGTGCTAAATGTTATTGGATTTGATTTCAGTGCCATGAAGGAAGAAGCAATTTTTCTACTTTTGTTTGAAGCGGAGAAGAAAGATTAGCCTCATTTCATTAAATAAGAAGAGAGTCTGACAACAAAGTAAAGCGAAAGGTTACAAGTAGAATACTCTCCTATTGACAAGGTATCGACTTGTCAATGCCTACAAGTAGTAGACTAGGGTTTCGTTGGATGTAGAGGGCAAGTAGATCTCGAAGGTTTCAGCCGAAAAGCACTCGACGATGTAAAAGCTAGGGTTTGTGAGACAATGAATCGATCCTCTCTCTGTCCCTCGGCTCCGCCTCAAGGGGGAGTCGAGGGATTCGTGATACACAAGTTTACAGAGTCCGGGAGGGTTTCTATCCCATCCCGCAAGATTACAAACAATGACTCCTATTACAACTCTAGCTTTCCTTAATAGTATCTTGGGCTTCCGAATCTTCTTATCCTTCGGGTTGTGGGCCTTCAGTAAATCCTGGGTACCATCTTCGGCAGGCCCATTGGGGATGCCTATGTCAGTAGCCCCCGAGATTTTGCTTGAATCGTAGAGTCAGGGAAAATCTCCACCTTTATATTTACTCGATAACTCTGAACTTCACCACATATCTTTGCATGCGAATTTCTATATTGTACAGGGATAATGGTAGTTGGGGCTAGTTCATCTGACGGATCAGGTACTAGTTAACTGCTCTAGTGGCAATCCGCAAAAACCTACTTTAAGATCACGTCCCTGGACATGATATCGGGATATTGGTGTAAACTTCGACAGATGCCGCTTAAGGTCTTACCATTCTGTTGAGTCCCAGTCATATTTTATCGGGTACCTAACGCGTCCGTTAGGATTTTTCTTCGTATCTGTTGATACGGAAAAAGTAGCAAACCGACGTCAGAGACGGCTGATGACCCACAAGTATAGGGGGTGTATCGTAGTATCTTCGATAAGTAAGAATGTCGATCCCAACGAAGAGCAGAAGGTGTTGACAAGCAGTTTCGATGAAGGATTCACTGTAAATGCTCACAGACAAGTATTCAGGGGGTTTTGATGTAACAGATGAATAAAGTACGAGTAAGTAAAGTGCGAGAGTAATAATTGCAGCGAGTGGCCCAATCCTTTTTAGCACAAAGGACAAGCCGGTTTGTTTACTTATAATAACCAAACGTTCTCGAGGACACACGGGATTTTAGTCTAGTGCTTTCGCTACATACGGCTAATTAATCTTCATTGTTTTAATAAGTGTTGTGTGGGTGAACCTATGCTAATGTACCGCCCTTCCTAGGACTAATACATACTTGTGATTATACCCCTTGCAAGCATCCGCAACTACAAGAAAGTAATTAAGATAAATCTAACCACAGCATTAAACTCTGAGATCCTGCTATCCCTCCTGCATCGATATACCAACGGGGGCTCAGGTTTCTGTCACTCCGGCAACCCCGCAATTGGCAAACGAGTACAAGATGCATTCCCCTAGGCCCATAAAGGTGAAGTGTCGTGTAGTCGACGTTCACACGACACCACTAGAAGAATAACACCACAACTTAAATATCATAACATTGAATATTACTCAACCATACTTCACTACTAACATTTAGACTTCACCCATGTCCTCAAGAACTAAACGAACTACTCACGAGACATCATATGGAACATGATCAGAGGTGATATGATGATGAATAACAATCTGAACATAAACCTTGGTTCAACGGTTTCACTCAATAGCATCAATAACAAGTAGAAATCAACACCGGGAGAGTTTCCCCTATCAAACAATCAAGATCAAACCCAAATTGTTACAGCGGTGACGGCGTGCAGCGGTGGAGACGACGGTGATGATGATGAAGATGATGATGACGGTGATGGAGATGATGTCCAGCTCGATGACTGTGATGATGGCGTCGATTTCCCCCTCCGGGAGGGAATTTCCCCGGCAGATTTCAGCCTGCCGGAGAGCTCTTTTCTCTCTGGTGTTCTCCGCCCCGCAGAGGCAGCTGTGGCTCTTCGCGATGTACCCCTCGAGCTTAGGTTTTCGGGACGAAGGCGTACGCGAAGAAAAGGAGGCAAGAGGGGGCTGTGGGCCCCCTCCTCACAGGGCGGCGCGGCTAGGCCTTGGGCCGCGCCGGCCTATGGGGTGGGCCCACCTCGGGTCCCCTCGGGTCCCCCTCCTGGCTCCCTTCGTCTTCTGGAAAATAGGATTTTTCATATAATTTCCGTCAACTGTTGATCTTCCGAAATATTGCATTCTGACGGCGCTTTTTCCAGCAGAATCCTGACTCCGGTGCGCGATCCTCCAATAATCATGAAACATGCAAAATAGATGAAATAACATAAGTATTATCTCCAAATATGAAATATATCAATGAATAACAGCAAATTATGATATAAAATAGTGATGCAAATTGGACGTATCAACTCCCCCCAAGCTTAGACTTCGCTTGTCCCCAAGCGAAACTGAGCTCGGTAAACAGGACCACATGTTTATGGAGTGAAGAGTCGATAAATCAAATACGGACAAGAAGCATCATATTCATTCACACAAGACATTCTAGTGAACAACTTCCTTATATAACTCAACTTGAAACAAGTATAAGGTAATCACAAATAAGGGTGCATAAGAAATCATAGTTGGTGATGGCAAACTTCGTTCTTGGTCAGAGAACAATTAACAGGTTATTCTTATCTATCGAGCAGCGCTCTCATGTTAAAGATTATATGGCTCATCTTGCATACTCAATCATAATGATCATTAATAACTTGCAAAGCTATATTCATTCAGATAAAAACTTGTACTAAACAAGGAAGAGTAAAAGACACGATGAAGCAAATCACAATATAATGGTTTGATCACAACAACTCAAATGCTTGCTTGAGATGGAGGGAAATAGGTTTACTGACTCAACATAAAGTAAAAGACAGGCCCTTCGCAGAGGGAAGCAGGGATTAAATCATGTGCTAGAGCTTTTTCAGTTTTGAAATCATATAAAGAGGATAAAAGTAATATTTTGAGAGGTGTTTGTTGTTGTCAACGACTGGTAGCGGGTACTCTAACCCCCTTGCCAGACAAACTCTCGAAGAGCGGCTCCCATTAAGGTATTTTCATTTTGGGTGGCACCCCTTCCAACCTTACTTTCACAAACCATGGCTAACCGAATCCTCGGGTGCCTGCCAACAATCTCATACCATGAAGGAGTGCCTTTTTATTTTAGTTTTATTTAGATGACACTCCTCCCAACCTTTGCTTTCTCAAGCCATGGCTAACCGAATCCTCGGGTGCCGTCCAACAATCACATACCATGGAGGAGTGTCTATTTGTAGTATCATGAAAGTTAATTAATCGGGGCTGGGAACCCCATTGCCAGCTCTTTTTGCAAAATTATTGGATAAGTGGATGAAGCCACTAGTCCATTGGTGAAAGTTGCCCAACAAGATTGAAAGATAAAACACCACATACTTCCTCATGAGCCATAAAACATTGACACAAATAAGAGATGATAAATTTTGAATTGTTTAAAGGTAGCACACGAAGTATTTACTTGGAATGGCAGGAAATACCATGTAGTAGGTAGATATGGTGGACACAAATGGCATAGGTTTGGGTTGAGGTTTGGATGCACGAGAAGCATTCCCTCTCAGTACAGGTCTTTGGCTAGCAAGGTTAATTAGCAAACACAAAAGTTGAGGGAAACAAACGAATATACATGTGATAGAAACAATCATGCATCTTTCTTGTAAGCACAAACAATTTTAACTTCAGAATAATAAGCTATGAGCTAACAAGAAAGGAAGACAATGAAACAACTATATATATTTCCCTTTTCTACTTAAACCTCAAGGTGTTGTTGCTATTGACCAATGCTAAGTTTGCCAAAACCAAATAGATTTACTCAATGCTCCCAAAGTGGTACCAATACTAAAATCAAGATCAATCATATAATAGAAATTGCAAACTAAAATAAGGTGTGCAATATGTAAATGATAAGACTTCTCATTAATATTTCATAATGATAACTCACACCAAGGGATACATAGACAACCAACTAAAGGAGAGATACTTCCACACTGCAACTCATCTTATATGATAACTTCCGTACTCATGATATGACACTACTTGATAGTAAAAAGTAAAAGGTAGTGATGATGTGATACCGCGGCACTCCCCCAAGCTTGGAACAAACCAAGGGGATGCCAATACCGATGATGAATTACTCCTTTGGCGATGGTGGTGATGAATTCCCGACAAGCTTCTCCACAAGCTCCTGAAGCTCATCAATCTTGTACATGAGTTTGCGGATCATCTCCGAATTGTGCTCGACGCGATTAAGAAGTATGTCCGACGGCGAGTCCCAATTCTTGGAGTTATTTCCCCACCCTTCAGCTTCAGGCTTCGTCCTTCCTGCAGTGTTAGAACGATCTATATCCCAATTGCTAGGCAATGCTGCCTTGGGAGTTCTTTCAATTTGATTATTGTAGATTAGATTGCGGAAGGGATGGTAAGTGCCTGAAGAAGATGTCTTTGGAGCTAGGTAATGACGTGGAACCCTTCCTCCGGTGCGAATTCTTGCGCTCCTGGTTGCACTAAAAGGGTTATCCACCACTTTGATGCTTGCGACGGTAGCACGCGGGTGTGCGCGCGAGTCTTCCTCCACTTCTTCTTCATCTTCTTTCTTGACGCTCTCGTCCACCTCTTTCCACTCGGGATCTTGAATATCTTCATCCGAAAGCCCCTTGCCCTTATTGTTGGAGGCCATGGTGCTCCTAGATTGAGAATAGATCCTGGCAGAAACAGCTCGAAACAAAACACGTCGAGAAAACGATATACGGACCTCCAGGGGTCCGGGGGATTATATAGCAGGAATTTTTATGTCATAAGGAAAGTACCAGGTCGAACCGGAGTCGGAAAGGGGCGACGAGGCGGCCAGCTCATAGGGCAGCGCGGGCCAAGGCCTGGCCGCGCCGGCCTATGGGGGCACGCCCTCGTGCGTCTCCTCCACTCCGTTTCGATCTCGTAATTTTTCATATTTTCCAAAAACAGCAAAAACATTGTTCGGAAAGTAAATCGCGAACTTTTTATTACCTGTACTGTTACCTATTCAAAGTCGAGTTCTGGCGGACTGTCAATTCGACCTTTGATGAAAGCCTCTGGTGTTTCCACTCGAATAACATCAACATCTACATTATAAGAATCACCTGAGATATAATGCTTGAGTCTTTGTCCATTCACCACTTGCGTGGCATTGCCCTGGAGAGAACTAATTTTAATTGCTCCTGAACGATACACCTCCTCAACAACATATGGTCCTTCCCATTTCAAGAGTAATTTCCCTGCAAAGAATCTGAGACGAGACCGATACAATAGGACTTTATCCCCAATATTAAACTCTCTTTTGATAATCCTTCTATCATGCCATTTCTTAACTTTCTCTTTAAAGAGTTTAGCATTTTCATAAGCTTCACTTCTCCATTCATCTAGAGAACTTAATTGCAGCAACCTCTTATTACCGGCTAGTTTAGGATCTTTGTTTAGTTCTCTAACAGCCCAATAAGCTTTGTGCTCTAGTTCTAAAGGTAAATGACAAGCTTTTCCATAAACCATTTTATAAGGTGACATTCCCATGGGGTTTTTATAAGCAGTTCTATAAGCCCATAGTGCTTCCTTCAATTTACTAGCCCAATTCTTTCTAGTTTTATTAACAGTCTTTTGCAAGATAGATTTAATTTCTCTATTTGATAATTCTACTTGCCCACTAGTTTGAGGATGATAAGCGGAAGCAATTCTATGATTAATACCATATTTAGCAAGAGTTTTTCTAAAACCACCATGAATAAAATGAGAACCTCCATCTGTCATAATATATCTAGGAACTCCAAATCTAGGAAAAATAATGTCTAAAAGCATTCTTAAAGAGGTCTCACCATCAGCACTTTTTGTAGGTATGGCTTCCACCCATTTAGTAACATAATCAACAGCAACAAGTATATGAGTGTTAACTTCTGAAGAGGGAAAAGGTCCCATGAAGTCAAATCCCCAACAATCAAACGGTTCAATAACAAGAGTATAATTCATAGGCATTTCATTGCGTCTGGAGATATTACCAACCCTTTGACATTCATCACAAGATAAAATAAACTTCCTTGCATCTTTGAAGAGAGTTGGCCAATAAAAACCCGATTGTAGAACCTTTTGCGCGGTTCTATCTCCGGCGTGATGTCCTCCATAAGCACTACCATGACATTTACTCAATATCTCTTGTTGCTCATATTCGGGAACACATCTTCGCAGAATACCATCCACTCCTTCTTTATATAAGTGTGGGTCATCCCAAAAATAATGCCTCAAGTCATAAAAGAATTTCCTCCTTTGCTGAGCTGAAAAGGTTGGAGGCAAGTACTTGGAAACAATAAAGTTAGCATAATCAGCATACCAAGGACTATCTCGCGAGCTCACCTTTATTACAGCCAATTGTTCATTTGGAAAACTATCATTAACAGGAACAGGATCATAAGTAATATTTCCCAATCTAGACAAATTATCAGCAACAGGATTATCAACACCTTTCCTATCTATAATATGCAAATCAAATTCTTGCAAAAGAAGTACCCATCTAATAAGCCTTGGCTTAGCATCTTTCTTTGTCATAAGGTATCTAATTGCAGCATGATCAGTATGAATAGTAACTTTTGAATCAACGATATAAGATCTAAACTTATCACAAGCAAAGACTACAGCTAACAATTCTTTTTCAGTAGTAGCATAATTTCTTTGAGCAGCATCAAGAGTTTTACTAGCATAACGAATAACATTCAGTTTTTTATCTACTCGCTGTCCAAGAACAGTGCCTACAGCAAAATCACTAGCATCACACATAATTTCAAATGGTAAGTTCCAATCAGGAGGTTCAACTATAGGGGCAGTTGTTAAGGCTTTCTTTAGAGTTTCAAAAGCTTCCTTACAATCATCATCAAAAACAAAAGGTACATCTTTTTGAAGAAGATTAGTAAGAGGCTTTGAAATCTTGGAGAAATCTTTAATAAACCTCCTATAAAACCCAGCATGACCAAGAACACTACGAATACCTTTAACATCCCTAGGATAGGGCATCTTCTCAATGGCTTCAACTTTAGCTCTATCAACTTCAATACCTCTCTCGGAAATTTTATGTCCCAATACAATTCCTTCATTAACCATAAAGTGGCATTTCTCCCAATTAAGAACAAGGTTAGTTTCTTCACATCTCTGCAAAACTTTATCAAGGTTCCGCAAGCAATTATCAAAAGAATTTTCATAGACGGAAAAATCGTCCATGAATACCTCTACAATACTCTCACAAAAGCCATGAAAAATAGCAGACATGCATCTTTCAAAAGTAGCAGGAGCATTACATAAACCAAAAGGCATACGCCTATAAGCATAACTTCCATAGGGACAAGTGAAAGTGGTTTTCTCTTGATCTTTAGTTTTTACAGCAATTTGTGAAAACCCAGAATAACCATCAAGAAAGCAAAAATGAGTATTTTTAGATAACCTTTCTAACATTTGATCAATAAAAGGCAAAGGGTAATGATCTTTCTTAGTAACCTTATTAACTTTTCGATAATCAATGCACATTCTATACCCTACAACTACTCTTTGAGGTATGAGCTCATCATTATCATTAGGCACAACAGTCATTCCTCCTTTCTTAGGAACACAATGCACAGGACTAACCCATCTACTATCAGCAATAGGATATATAATACCAGCTTCAAGGAGTCTTAATACCTCATTTCTTACCACATCCTTCATCTTTGGAATTAGACGACGCTGAGGTTCAACAACAGGCTTCGCATCATCTTCCATATTAATGGCGTGTTGGCAAATAGAGGGAGAAATCCCCTTCAAGTCATCAAGAGTGTAGCCAATAGCACCTCGGTGTTTCTTCAGTATTTCCAATAACCTTTCTTCTTCAAACTCTGAAAGCTTAAAACTAATAATAACAGGATATATTTTCTTATCATCAATATGAGCATATTTAAGATTATCAGGCAATGGTTTTAAATCAAAGACAGGATCTTCCTTTGGTGGTGGTGTTGTACCCAGATCTTCCACCGATAAATCATGCTTAAGAATAGGTTGACGAAGGAAAATTTCATCAAGCTCATCTCTTTCTTCCCTAAAAACTTCACTCTCACTATTCTCCAAATGTTGCTGCAAAGGATTACTAGGAGCAAGAGCAATAGATGCACACTGTTCAACTTTAAAATCACTATTAGGCGAATCAATTTTATAAGGAGTTTTGGTAAATTTAGAGAAGTTAAACTCATAAGATTCACCAGCAAATTTAGTCAAAATTTTCTCTTTCTTGCGATCTATAATAGCTCCACAAGTATTTAGAAAAGGTCTACCAAAAATGATAGGACAATATTTACTAGCAGCAGAACCAACTACCAAAAAGTCAGCAGGATATTTAATCTTACCACATAGAACTTCCACATCTCGAACAATACCAATTGGAGAGATAGTTTCTCTATTAGCCAGCCGAATAACCACATCAATATCTTCAAGTTCACAAGAACCAATTTCGTGCATAATCTCCGTGTAAAGCTCATAAGGAATAGCACTAATACTTGCACCAATATCACATAAACCATAATAACAATGATCACCAATTCTAACAGATAGCATAGGAACACTAGCTTGTTTGGACTTATTAGGATGTGAAACAATATTAGAGGCATCTTCACAGAAAATAATATGACCATCCTCCACATTTTCAGTCACAAGATCTTTAACAATTGCAACAGCAGGTTCAACTTTTATTTGTTCTTCAGGTTCTATAGGTTTCTTTTCACTTTTATGAATCGCACTATTTATAACAGAGTACTCCTTCATTTTAGCAGGGAAAGGAGTTTTTTCAATATAAGCTTTAGGAATAACATGATCAACAGTTTCCACTACAACACATTTATTTATAGATGAATCAATTTTATCTTTATATGGTTCATGATACTTATCAAAGTTCTTCTTAGGCAATTCATAATGAGAAGCAAAAGCTTTATAAAGATTTGCAGCAACTTGAGAATCAAGACCATAAGTAGCACTCATAGTACGAAATTTATCAGTATCCATAAAAGCTTCAATGCATTTATAATCATAATTTATACCTGATTCTCTATCCTTGTCGTTCTCCCATCCTTCAGTATTTTCTTGGATCCGATTAAGAAGGTCCCTTTTAAACTCTTCCTTGTTGCGTGTAAATGATCCAGAACAAGAAGTATCCAGCAAGGTCTTGTCTTGAAAAGAAAGTCTTGCATAGAAATTATCAATAATAATATTACCAGGAAGCTCATGAATGGGGCATTTGAGCATTAAAGACTTCAATCTCCCCCACGCTTGGGCAATACTCTCTCCTTCATAAGGCCAAAAAATTATATATGCGATTCCGATCTTTGTGAATCTCACTTGGAGGATAGAACTTAGAATAAAACCGGGGCACAATATCATTCCATTCAAGAGAATCCCCATTATCCAGTAATTTATACCAATGCGCCGCTTTACCAGACAGCGATAGAGAGAATAGTTTCTTCCTCACTTCATCCATAGCAATACCTGCACACTTGAATAAACCACATAATTCATGTAAGAACAGTAAATGATCTCTAGGGTGGACAGTTCCATCCCCTGTATAACGGTTACCCACTACACGTTCAATAATTTTCATAGGTATTTTGTATGGTATTTCTTCCTTACCTGGCGCCTCATCCACTATCTTTGCAGTAGTAGTAGATTTCCCAAATAAACACTCAAGAGAAGATCTCACCATAATGTATTATAGCAAAGAAAGTGAAATAAAATCAGCACAAACAGTAGAAATTTCCCTTACCAATTCCACTTACCAATAGCGCTTCACTCCCCGGCAACGGCGCCAGAAAATAGTCTTGATGACCCACAAGTATAGGGGGTGTATCGTAGTATCTTCGATAAGTAAGAATGTCGATCCCAATGAAGAGCAGAAGGTGTTGACAAGCAGTTTCGATGAAGGATTCACTGTAAATGCTCACAGACAAGTATTCATGGGGTTTTGATGTAACAGATGAATAAAGTACGAGTAAGTAAAGTGCGAGAGTAATAATTGCAGCGAGTGGCCCAATCCTTTTTAGCACAAAGGACAAGCCGGTTTGTTTACTTATAATAACCAAACGTTCTCGAGGACACACGGGATTTTAGTCTAGTGCTTTCGCTACATACGGCTAATTAATCTTCATTGTTTTGATAAGTGTTGTGTGGGTGAACCTATGCTAATGTACCGCCCTTCCTAGGACTAATACATACTTGTGATTATACCCCTTGCAAGCATCCGCAACTACAAGAAAGTAATTAAGATAAATCTAACCACAGCCTTAAACTCTGAGATCCTGCTATCCCTCCTGCATCGATATACCAACGGGGGCTCAGGTTTCTGTCACTCCGGCAACCCCGCAATTGGAAAACGAGTACAAGATGCATTCCCCTAGGCCCATAAAGGTGAAGTGTCGTGTAGTCGACGTTCACACGACACCACTAGAAGAATAACACCACAACTTAAATATCATAACATTGAATATTACTCAACCATACTTCACTACTAACATTTAGACTTCACCCATGTCCTCAAGAACTAAACGAACTACTCACGAGACATCATATGGAACATGATCAGAGGTGATATGATGATGAATAACAATCTGAACATAAACCTTGGTTCAACGGTTTCACTCAATAGCATCAATAACAAGTAGAAATCAACACCGGGAGAGTTTCCCCTATCAAACAATCAAGATCAAACCCAAATTGTTACAGCGGTGACGGCGTGCAGCGGTGGAGACGGCGGTGATGATGATGAAGATGATGATGACGGTGATGGAGATGATGTCCAGCTCGATGACGGTGACGATGGCGTCGATTTCTCCCTCCGGGAGGGAATTTCCCCGGCAGATTTCAGCCTGCCGGAGAGCTCTTTTCTCTCTGGTGTTCTCCACCCCGCAGAGGCGGCTGTGGCTCTTCGCGATGTACCCCTCGAGCTTAGGTTTTCGGGACGAAGGCGTACGCGAAGAAAAGGAGGCAAGAGGGGGTTGTGGGCCCCCTCCTCACAGGGCGGCGCGGCCAGGCCTTGGGCCGCGCCGGCCTATGGGGTGGGCCCACCTCGGGTCCCCTCGGCTCCCCCTTCTGGATCCCTTCGTCTTCTGGAAAAATAGGATTTTTCATATAATTTCCTTCAACTGTTGATCTTCCGAAATATTGCATTCTGACGGCGCTTTTTCCAGCAGAATCCTGACTCCGGTGCGCGATCCTCCAATAATCATGAAACATGCAAAATAGATGAAATAACATAAGTATTATCTCCAAATATGAAATATATCAATGAATAACAACAAATTATGATATAAAATAGTGATGCAAATTGGACGTATCAACGGCGCCACGCCGCACAGAACGGATCTGGGGTCTTACCTTTGCAAAGTTTTGCGGCATTCAGAAATTGTTCGCATCTTTGGCGTTCTGAGAATATATTGTCGAGTGCTTATTCGGCTGTTGGAATAGCACATTTTATTGAGTCAACGGATGACTTATATTGCTCTCCCGATGGGAGTATATGTAGAGTTATTTGTATAACTCGAAATATACTCACTTCCTCTTTCTTTTTCTTCTTTTTTATAATTTCATCGGGCACGCGAACAGCGTTCCCGATGGGAGTAACCCCCGAGGCTACAGTCAAGAACTTGTGCTTGAGTGTGGGCTCCACGCCTTATATTGCTATATTTTTCTCTTGTCGCATAATTTTTCAAATCTCTCGGGTGCGCGAACAGCGCTCCCGATGGGAGTAGCCCCCGAGGCTATGAGAAAATACTTGTATTTGATCATAGACTCTCGCCATTTCTATTTTGACTTTCTCAACTTTTTCATTTTTTTTTTAAAGTAGCCCCCGAGCATTTGTGCAAAAACTTGTATTTGTTCAAAAGCTCTCGAGACAATCTGATGCTGTCGCCGTTCTTGCAAAGCTTCATAGCCGAGATTTTCCTTTACCAAGGTGACATCACTGCTGATGACAGCCACGATCAATGTATCGGGAAACCGCGAGACGCTATCTCTCTGCCTTGTGGGCCCAAAAATCCTGTCAATTTGACACGTTGTGCAAGTGGGGGACACACGTCCTCCGCTTTTCCTAGCGCATGTACTGTAGCCACTGTGCTTTCTCGTCTATATGAAATTACCTTTTACCCCTTGTCCACGTGGACAGCATCTGTCCCGCAAATTCTCAATCCAACGGTGCGTCCGTTCAGCGCACCTCTATTTAAGGTCATCGTCTTCCTCTAATCCTTTCGCTCACGCCGCATCTCTGCTTCTCCGCTGCAAAAATCCTCTATTGCTCTCCCTGCTTCAAGCGCTCAAACACATTCACACCCTTCGCCGCCAAGCCCGTTGATGCCGCCTCGCATCCGTTTGACTAGGCACAGCACGCCAGAGTCGAAGATGGCGACAACGGATCTGGGAAGCTTCGAGTGGGAGAGATCCAAGATCTCTGCCCAAGACATCAACATGCTGAAGAAGATGGGATTCAGCAAGAAGGAGAACTCGCTCCAGTTCCCCAAGGAGGAGAGCAACCCAAGGCCTCCAATCGATTATCGGGTCAGTTTCGTTGACCATCTCATCCGAGGTCTTTCTCCCCCAATCCACGAGTTTCTCCGTGGTCCTCTTTTTGTCTATGGGCTCCAGCTGCATCAGCTGATGCCCAATTCCATCCTCCACGTGTCGATTTTTATCACACTGTGTGAGTGCTTCCTCGGGGTCCAACCTAATTGGGCTCTGTGGAAGCGTATCTTCTGCCTCCGCCGTAATGGCTCCCATAATGTCGCCTACAATATTGGCGGCGTTGTTATCTGTGTTCGTTCTGACGTCGAATATTTCGACGTCAAATTCCCCGACTCCGTCCAAGGTTGGTGGAAGAAATGGTCGACGTTTTGTTAGTAAGTACTTTGATCCGTGCTGTTTTTCTCGGGTTACTTCATATTTTCCGAGCATGTTATTTACGAGCTATCCTTTGTTTTGTCTTCAGGGAGAACCCATCAGGAATATGAGGTGGAAGGTCCTGAAGGCGACGAGCTGCTTGACGCGCTGACTCTTCTTGAAATTCATGGGGATGAAGCACGCGAAGGTCTTGCTGACGCTGAGGAAGGTCTGTCGAAGCTTTTCCCCTATTTCTTCCCGAAGAAAGAGGAGCCCAACACCTTTGTCGCTCTTGCCAAGGCGTTCAACGTGCAAGAAGATCTTGGGCTTAAACTTCGCCAAGAGGGACTAAAGGTTGGCGTTGAGGGCACCATTGCGCTGATTGCGGATAGCCAACAAAACGTTGACTGGACCAAGGTTGGCGATGTAAGGGAGATGGAAACGAAAGAATGGCAATCTCTGATTAAAGCTGCCAAGCCTCCCTCCAAACCAATTCTTTCCTTCCTTGGTGTTAAACCAACTCCTGCTCCAAGCGCATCCAAGCCGAAGGTCAAGTAGACCACCCTGTCCTCTCTTTTAGTTTTTTCTGTCTTTTGACGCTGTCGCCCTAGTTAATTTTAGCGGCAGCTGCTTCACTAGTCCATTAGGGACCCTTCTTTTGTAATAGCAATGTATATACTTCGAGAATGAATGGAAATCTATCTTTGCTTGACGATTGATATCGACTCTTTTATTTCCAGTTGATTTTTGACAACTATACTGCAACTTCCCATCCTTCCGATGTTTTACCTGCGTCGTCCCGTTCGAAGAAGGCTCCTGTTGCTATCGAACGTTTTGAAAATTCTTCGAGTAAAAATTCCTCAGAAGACTTGGAAGAACTTCGCCAACAACTCCAGTCTTTGAAGAAACAATTACTTATAATGATGGAGCAGTCTCGAAAATCATCCGAGAGGGAGAAAATTGCACTTCAACAGGCTCAAGATGCCATAGCTGCCAAAGAAGCCGCTGTTTTTGAAGCTGAAAAAGCGACCACTCGAGAAAATTTTATGCTTGAGTTCATGAATGAAGCCAGTGCAGATATGTCAGGTATGCTTCAAACCAGTACTCCTTCTATTTCCTTGTTGTTTCTTTTTTGAAGTTCTTATGCTGTCGCCAAATAGGTTCCTTTCTCGACGCCGCTGCTGAAGACGAAAGGGTAAACACAAGGACAAATCTCCTTGTTAACCTTTCCCTTGACCATGGTTCTCTTTTCTGGGCCACTCCAGAACGTACCCGACAGATTGTCAGGTTTCAAGACCGCGCCTGTCAAGTTCGCGATTTCCTTGATTTCTGCACCAGGACACTGACCCTGGTTTACAAGACACTATTTCCTCGGAACGAGGCGCCCGATACTCTTCTTGGTTTGTTGGAGAAGTTTCAAGATGCTCCTCGTATCCATCACTTCGTGCGAGCTCAACTTTCTGTCGGTGCCAAGTTTGCTATGATGATGATCAAAGTCTGCTATCCCAAGTTTGACATGAGCCAGATTGTGACCAAGTGCTTAGCCAAGATGGCGAAAAGGAAAAGGGATGTTAGCAAGCTTGAGGATCACGTGACCCCTGTTGCCGAAGATATGATGGATGAACTTCTTCGGATGGATGCTGAGTTTTTCGTAAGGGGTAGTTATGCTGAACATAGTACTCATGCTGCAGATACTGGACGGATGACCATAGATAATATACTGAGCCGCCATTGACATTTTTCCTTCTAGTTTCGTCGAGTTTTCTCAGAAATTGCGTCTTGTATGTTGTACACATTCTATATTGTAAAGTAAACACTTCTATTTTTCCTCCTCAAGCCCCCGAGTGTTTCGGTGATGAATCTCTTTATTGTGTATGCGAGGTTATGAACCAAGGCACCCAAATTATTATTGAATATACTATATTTGCGGGTACTAGCCCCCGAGTGTTTTGTTCTTTTTTGATTGCTATTTTGTTCCTTCTTTTTATCTGGCGAGGTATTTAATACCGGGGCGAAATATTCATCTATATTGTAACTTCGAGGTGTAAGCCCCCGAGCGTGTCGAAGAAAAAGATATGTATCTCCACTATTTTTATTATATTGCAGCACCGCGAGCCCGCCTCATTAAAAACCTTTCCCGGCCCCACTCGGTGCCCCGAAAAAGGAAAAGAGTGCGTCTGAAAACTCGCGGGCGTTTCAGTACATTGTATTTTTACAAGGAGGACTATATTTCGACACTAAGCGTAAAAACGCCTTAGCTGCGCCACGTTCCAAGGGTTTTTCTCGAGAACCCCTGTCTTCTTCTCCTTAATCATGTATGCTCCTCCTTCGATTACTTCTGTGACGACGTAAGGGCCGAGCCATGGTGACTCGAGTTTTTCAGTACGCTCTTGATTGAGTCGTAGAACTAAGTCCCCAACCTGAAAGGATCTTGGTCGCAGACGTCGACTGTGGTAGTTTTTCAAGTCCTTCTGATATTTAGTTACCCTTGACAATACTTCATCTCGAGCTTCGTCGAGTGCGTCGACGTCGTCTTCCAATGCTCTCCTGGAAGCTTCTTCATTGTACTCCGTGACTCTGGGGGAGTCGTGCTCTATTTCTATCGGCAGTACTGCCTCTGCTCCATGGAGCAGGAAGAACGGAGTCTCCTGTGTCGCTGTATTTGGTGTTGTTCGGATGCTCCATAACACACTCGGCAGCTCTTCTGGCCAGGTATGTCGAGCTTTTTCCAGTGGCCCTAACAAGCGTTTCTTGATGCCATTGCAGATGATACCATTGGCTTTCTCGACTTGGCCATTGGTTTGAGGATGTGCAACTGACGCGAAGTGCAATTTGATGCCTACCTCTGCACAGTACGCCTTGAATTCCTTGGATGTGAAATTGCTGCCATTGTCCATGACGATGCTGTGAGGTACGCCAAACCGAAAAACAATTCCCTTCACAAATTTTATTGCTGAGGCTGCATCTGGTGAATTTATCGGCTTTGCTTCTATCCACTTGGTGAATTTGTCGACAGCGACGAGCACGTACTCGTATCCTCCTGGAGAAGCTTTATGTAACTTCCCCACCATGTCGAGACCCCATTGAGCAAAGGGCCAAGATAAGGGTATTGGCATCAATTCTGCTACCGGAGAGTGAGGTTTTGCGGCAAATCTCTGACATGCATCACAAGTTCGCACTATCTCCTTCGCGTCCTCAATTGCTGTCAACCAGTAGAATCCAGCTCGAAAAACTTTAGCTTCGATAGCTCGACTGCTCGCGTGGTGACCACATATTCCTTCGTGTACATCCTTCAGGATTGTTCTGCCTTCTTCGGGTGTAATGCACCTTTGTAACACACCCGAGATACTTCGCTTGTACAACTCCCCTTTGACCACCGTGAAAGCTTTGGATTGCCTAATAACTCGCCTTGCTTCAACTGGATCGTCAGGTATTGTATTTCTTAGGATATATGATATGTACGCCTGCATCCATGGGATTTGCACCATCAGTACTAGATCATGTTCCTCTTCTTCTTCCAATGTTTCTTTCTCAGCCCCCGAGGGTTTCTCGTTCTTCTCCTTCTTTGTTGATTTCTTCGGCTTTGTGGATCTTTCTGTTATCTCCTCCCAGAACACACCTGGAGGGATTGCGAGGCACTGCGACCCGATGTTTGCAAGAACGTTGGCTTCATCATTGCTCAACCTACTGATGTGGTTTACCTCGCATCCATCAAACAGCTTCTCCAGCTCATTATACATTTGTTTGTACGCCACCATGCTATCATTGACTGCATCGCATTGGTTCATGACTTGCTGAGCCACCAATTGTGAGTCGCCAAATATTTTTAATCAAGTTGCGCCGCAGGCTTTCGCCATCTTCATCCCATGTATAAGAGCTTCATATTCTGCCTCATTGTTAGATGCGTTTGGGAACGTCATCCGTAAGGCATATTTCAATTTGTCGCCTTCAGGTGATATGAGTATCACCCCTGCTCCAGCTCCTTCTATCCTCTTGGACCCGTCAAAGTTCATAGTCCAGGTTCTCGATAAATCCGGAGGTCCTGTGTTTTGCAATTCCATCCACTCTGCGATGAAGTCTGGTAGAATTTGCGACTTTATTGCCTTTCTTTTTTCATACGTGATGTCCCGAGGAGAAAGTTCTATTCCCCAAAGGGAGACACGGCCTGTAGCTTCTGGGTTGTTGAGTATATTGGATAAAGGCGCCTCATTGACCACTATTATCGGATGCGCCGAAAAATAGTGCCGCAGTTTTCTTGCGGTTGTAAATACTCCATATGCTAGCTTTTGGTACTGCGGGTACCTCTGTTTTGAAGGCGATAATACTTCACTAATGAAATATACTAGCCTCTGCACTCCATGGAGTTTTCCTTCTTCTTCTCTCTCGACGACTAGCGCCGTGCTGACCACCTGGGGTGTAGCCACAATATATAGCAGGAGGGGTTCCTTATCTTTTGGCGCCACCAAGATTGGTGGTGTCGAGATTGCGCGTTTAAGATCCTCGAAAGCTCTATCTGCTTCTTCGTTCCACTGGAACTTATCTCCTTGTTTGATTAGGGCGTAGAACGGTAACGCCTTTTCTCCCAGCCTGGCGACGAATCTGCTTAAAGCTGCGACTCACCCAGTTAGCTGTTGTATTTCTTTCAACTTTGTTGGCTTCCTCATTGTTACGATAGCTTGGATTTTTTCGGGATTAGCTTCGATCCCTCTTGCTGAGACTAGGAACCCGAGAAGTTCTCCTGCAGGGACGCCGAAAGAACACTTCGTCGGATTCAACTTGAGACAAAATTTGTCGAGGTTGTCGAAAGTTTCCTTCAAGTCCTCGATTAACGTTGCCCCCTTTTTTGATGTTATGACGACGTCGTCGATGTATACTTGTACATTTCTCCCAATCTGTGTTGCTAAGCATTTCTGCATCATCCGCTGATATGTTGCTCCCGCGTTTTTCAAACCAAAAGGCATTGTTCGATAGCAAAACACGCCATAAGGTGTGATGAACGCTGTTTTGACCTCATCTTCTTCTTTCAATCTGATCTGGTTATAACCAGAGTAAGCATCCAAGAAGGAAAGACGTTCACATCCTGCCGTGGAGTCGATAATTTGATCTATCCTTGGGAGGGGAAAGTGATCCTTTGGACAATGTTTGTTGAGACACGTAAAGTCGATGCACATGCGAAGGACTTTAGTGTTTTTCTTCGGGACCAACACTGGGTTTGCGACCCACGTGGCCTCTGTATGCAGCTCCTTAATGAAACCAACTTCTCTCAATCGATCAATCTCTGATAGCATAGCTTTGCGGTTTGGCTCCGAAAAACGTCGTAAAGGTTGTTTGATTGGTCTCGCTATTGGATCCAAGTTTAGGTGGTGCTCGGCAAGTTCCCTGGGTACTCCTGGCATGTCAGCTGGACACCATGCGAAGATTTTCCAGTGCTCATGGAGGAACTCGACGAGCGCGCTTTCCTATGCGAGGTCCATGTTTGTTGCGATGGACGTCATTTTCTTCGGATCTGTCGGGTGAATCTGCACTTCCTTGGAATCTTTTGTGGTGTTGAAAGTTGATTCCTTGTTGGGCCTCCCTACATCTAACAGCACATCATAATCAGTCATGAGCCTTGACGCTGCGTACTCTGCTTGCATCCCAAAAGTTTCTGATAGTCGATGAAAAAATCTTTGTCACATTTATCGGCTAGCGCGAAGCTTCCTTTGACTGTGATTGGTCCCTTAGGTCCAGGTAATCTCCAAAGCAGATACGTGTAGTGTGGTACCGCCATGAACCTGGCATATGCTGGTCGTCCCAACAAAGCGTGATACTGCGACGGGAAATCCACGACTTCGAGTTCTAGCCTTTCTATCCTGTAATTTTCTCGGGTCCCAAACTGAACGTCGAGATTGATCCTCCCCAGTGGGTAACTTGGCTTCTCTGGTGTGATGCCGTGGAAACGTGTGTCGGTTGGTTTCAAATTTGCTAGGGAGATGTTCATCTTCCTTAGCGTATCTGCATA
Organism: Lolium perenne; assembly: GCF_019359855.2. Taxonomy (NCBI): domain Eukaryota; kingdom Viridiplantae; phylum Streptophyta; class Magnoliopsida; order Poales; family Poaceae; genus Lolium; species Lolium perenne. The sequence goes on along the minus strand of NC_067250.2, from coordinate 119,619,762 downwards.
CATAAGGTTTAAACTGCTGCCGCCATCTATAAACACTCGATATACGTCGAATCCTGCAATTACTGCTGGTAAGATAAGTGCTGATTGCCCTGGTCGAGGAACTTGCTGCGGGTGATCCACTATTGTGAAGCCGATGTCTTGCCCTGACCAATTTAGGTACTCAACCGTTGGTGGAGGCATCTTCTCTGCCATAAACACTTGCCGCGAGATTACCTTTTGAGCCCTATTAGATGGCCTAGCCTTCTGAATCATCGAGACCGCACCATTGGAGTTAGGATCGACATACGGAGGTGGCTGTGGTGCTGCCGCTATTCTGAGCTGATGTCGATTTTCGTCCGTGATCGCGGGAGGAGGTGGTAAGTGGATCTCACTCCTGGGCCCCTAGGGGTTTCTGTTTGTCACTTGAGTATTGGCTATCCCTGCAACCCGAAGCATTGCTTGGAAATTGCGGCAGTCTTTCTGTAGGTGTCCTGACTGCCTCTTCCCATTGCTATCGAGATAAAAATGCATTTGGCACGGCCCGTTCATCATATCTTCGGGAGTTACAAAAGATCTTTGAAACCTTGACCCGCTATTTTGCCTGTTATTCCGAGGATCATCTCTATTGTCGCTTTGCTGCTCATTACTCCTTTGATAGTTGTTTCCTCCATTGTTTCCTCGAAACCCAGCCGATATTTTTCCAGGAGCATCGTAACTCGAGAATTGTCGAGGGAATCGGCACCTGTTTTGAAAATTTCGACTGCGGTCCTCCTCTGGTGACCTATGTCGTTTATTATGTACTGCGTCTTCGCCATCTGCCCATCTGTTTGCTATTTCCATTAATGCTGATACTGTCCTTGGGTTTGTTCTTCCCAAGTCCTCCACAAAATCTCCTCGTCGCACTCCTGCTACAAACGCATCTATCGCTCTCTCGTCAGATATATTTTCTGCCGAGTTTTTAATGATGTTCCACCTTTGGATGTACTTCCTCATTGATTCGTCATGCTTTTGTCGACATGACCTCAACTCCTCTAATGTCGCGGGCTTCTTGCAGGTTGATCGGAAATTCTTGATAAACACGTCCTCAAAACTCTCCCAGCTGTCGATGGAGCCTGGGGGAAGCTTCTTTATCCACGATCTGGCGGCTCCGCTCAGATGTATCTGGATGCTCTGCATGGCTATTGCTCTGGTCCCGCCTATCAATTTTACTATCTCGAGGTAATCAACTAGCCAATCCTCGGGGTCTTGCAGGCCATCAAATTTCTTGAAACTATCGGGTAGCTTGAATCCCGATGGGACTCGAGTTTTTCGGACCCGTCGTGTAAAACACGGAAGTCCACACATATCCTCTTCCGCAAGTTCTGGTGAATGCCGACGTTCCCTTCTTTCTTGTCGCGCTCTATCAACTCTAGCATGAGTTGTTGTGTCTCTGGCTCCACTCGCTCTCGGTGGATCTTGCACTACTGCGGTAGGTCTCGGACTATTTTGCCTTGCAGTTCCTTCGGGAGGTGTAGCTGCGAACGCTGCTCCCATGGCTCCACATCCTGCCATGGCCATGTTATACAACGCTTCTATTGGATCTCCGGGAGGTGGCCTGGATGCTAAGATGAAAGCTTGTGTCGCCATGTACCCTGCTTTCGGTGTTTTTGGGATAATATTCCCCCTCGTGTCGATTGACATAAAGGACATGTCGAGGTTTTGGATTAGAGTCTCTCTTTCAGCCTCGGGTATATTTTGCAGCCGAGATCTTGCTCTCCTCCGAGCTTCTCTGTGACTATCTCCCGAAGTTCCTGATTGTCGACTTAACTCCGCTCGTCGCCTGCTTGACGCGGAAGCTGCCTCCTTTCTTCTGTTCAAAGCAGCTGTCTGTTTTTCCAATTCTCTTCCAGCTCGGGCGAGCCTATATTGGTAAGCCTGCAATTCTTCGACCGTAGCGGTTGTCTCCATTGGTTCAGAACCATCCATAGCTCTTGCTGCTCTATCCCATGCTGCTTGTGGAAGTTGAATTCTAACACGTGGTGTAGGTCCGACATATTTAGTGCCCAAACCTCGCCTTAGGTCAGAGGGATCGACATATGGATTTCCCAAGTCGTCGAAAGCCTCTGATGTTTCCTCCTGATCGCGACTTGCTTCTCCGATGGCGTAGATCTGATGATATTTTGAGTTCTGAACTTTGCTTGGTTTGGTGACACCATCATAGAGATTGGTGAAGACCTTTCCAATAGAGATAGACTTGTCGACGAAGTCGAAGCTGTCGGTATCGCTTGAGTCATCGCTTATATAGGAGTCCGCGGGTGACTCAAAGGATATGTCGCTGAAGATCTTGGCGAGTTTCTTGCTTGCCTTGGTGTTGATGAAGCGTGGCGAGGAAATCTCCTCGTCGCCTGACTCGATAGATGATGCTGAGCTCGAGAAATCAGGATCATTCGCCGATAATCCCGACGAGATCAGAACTTCGAGACGATATGCTCCTTCCTTCTCGATGCGGAAGTGAAACTTTCCGAACGTCATCTCCATGGGCTCCTCCAGATACGCATATGCATCCAAACGGGAGGGCGGGTGAGGAACAAAATCAACGAGACCAGTTTCGATCTGTTTACCTCTGTCCATGATGTTGCTTGCTACCGACGAAGTCGACGATCTTGAACGTGCCATCGAGATCAGCTCCTTGTCGCCTCTAGACCCCACAGACGGCGCCAATTGACAAGGTATCGACTTGTCAATGCCTACAAGTAGTAGACTAGGGTTTCGTTGGATGTAGAGGGCAAGTAGATCTCGAAGGTTTCAGCCGAAAAGCACTCGATGATGTAAAAGCTAGGGTTTGTGAGACAATGAATCGATCCTCTCTCTGTCCCTCGACTCCCCCTTATATAGGAGGCGGAGCCGAGGGATTCGTGATACACAAGTTTACAGAGTCCGGGAGGGTTTCTAACCCATCCCGCAAGATTACAAACAATGACTCCTATTACAACTCTAGCTTTCCTTAATAGTATCTTGGGCTTCCGAATCTTCTTATCCTTCGGGTTGTGGGCCTTCAGTAAACCTTGGGTACCATCTTCGGCAGGCCCATTGGGGATGCCTATGTCACCTATTGTTACATTGCTCAAATGATTGGCACCCGCTGTTGTCCAAAGCCTAGCCTCGCCCTTCATGTAGCTAAGAAGCACCGTTGAACGGACGGATTTGTTGCAAAACACCCCCGCGCTCCTCTTGTTCCAAATGGTCTACCTAGTGAGCATGGTGAGAAACACCACCGCCTTGCGGTTCGGGACATTGTTACTTGAGAAGCTATCCCACAAATCAAGTATGGATAAATCTGTGGTCCAAACAACTGTATTGATGAAGCCACTCCTTTATCATCCCCCAAAGCATTTTGGAGAAGCGACATTGGAAAAAATATGTGTGTCTCCAGCTTTTGAGTTTGCTTGCAAAGGGGGCAAATGCCACAATTGTTCCAACCACGTTTTCCAAGAAGGTTCGCCATCCATAGCCACTTTTGAATGGCCAACCATGTGAAGAATTTGTCGTTTGGAAGCGCCCAAGATTTCCAAACAACCTTGTTGAAAATGGTACAAGTGGCCCCATTAGAATCGCGCCTTGTAAACCAAAGAAGGTGAGTATTCTCCATTATTAGTTGTTAAGTTCCATACAATAGAATCCTCGATATCCTCATCTAGCTACACATTACTAAGCTCAACCGAAAGATGCATGAAATCATGAAAGTTGTTCAAAGAGAAGTTGGCATCCAATTTGGCCTTTGCAATCCACGCACCTCCTTGTAAAGCTTGCTTAGCCTTCCACTTTTTCCTAGAGGAGGCCTCAAAAATTAGGAGAGCAATATCTTTGGGCTTCTGAATATTGAAGGAAGGAGAGTCCCAAAAAGGTTGTCGTAGCGTAGAAGATGTCCATATCCACTGAGTCACAAGGGTTGCCAAGGCCTACCCGAGGCTTACTGGGGACCCTCCATTCAAACCATGGCCATCGCAATAGGAGAGCACGAGCGAATTTCTCGAGGTGAAGGACCCCAAGACTGTTGAGAAGACTAGTCCTACAAACCGTCTCCCAATTTAACTTGCACTAGCCTCGAGTGATATCTTGTTGTGCCGGTCTAAAGGAATACACGCTCCACCTTAGTCATGTTTGTGAGGCGACTCGGTGGGACGTGTAGAGGTGTAAGGTGGAAGATAGTAGCTTGCAAGTGAGGATGGATTTGATAGGAATCCTGCGACCCGCTCCACTGATGTTCTTGCCATCCCATGTTTCCCCCTCCCATTTTGTCCTCGAGAGGTTGGACAAGTCTAAATCGATCGAGGTATCAAGGTAGGTGCGTACCAATGACTGGCTAATCGACGAAGTTAAGGCGCACATACTAGAAAAAAGAGGTCTAGCTAACAAGGGCCGGCTAGATCGGCTGGCTCTAATTATTTATGGGATGATGATGATGATAATGATGATGATGATGTATTCAATTACTACTTGCCAGCAATCACGCGGTCAAGCTTAATTATGTGTACGCAGCGTACTCATATGTCGTACCAATCAGACAAGACGGCCACAAAATCTTGCCGGGGAACACGCTACCGCGCGAACCTGGTGTGGAGTACGCACCTGGATGCACGACATGTCGACTCATCGGATCCCGGTCGATCGGCCGGCCTGGCCGGCTTATACACGTGAAACGCGCGGAGTCGTTGTAAAAACGGTGGCCTCTGCACGCTCCAGCCGCACGGGAGGCGATGGCTGGTTGGTTCACTTTTGGTTGGTGTGCGTGTGGATAGCAGCTACAATCGCGCGTCCTGGACCGTCACAAAGGTTCGTCCTCCATGCCCCGACAGGCTGCACGCGGCGTCTCCACATAAATGAGCTAGCGAGCTGGCCACAAGTCACACACACGCCAGAACCCGGCCAGCACCCACGCGAGAGGCGAGCGGTTGCGAGTTGGGCTTACCTTGCCAGACCTCCCTAGTCCCTCCCGCCTGGTACTGCCGTCGTAGCCATCACCATCAGCCGTCAGCCATGAGGGGGCACGGCGAGGAGGAGGCGGCGGCGCCGCTGCTGGAGGCGAAGGGGGCGAGCCGAGGGGCGACGGTGGCGTCGGAGTGGTGGGCGGAGTGCAAGCTGCTGTGGCGGATCGTGGGGCCGGCCATCTTCCAGCGGGTGGCGCTCTACGGGATCAACGTCGTCGCGCAGGCCTTCATCGGCCACATCGGCGACCTCGAGCTCGCCGCCTTCTCCATCGCCTCCACCGTCGTCGCCGGATTCAACTTCGGGTTCCTGGTAAGCACGCCTACACACGTACATGCCTCTTCGATCCCTCATCATCCATATATGTCCTTGGAGGAGCACATCCAGAGAGACAGATGAAAATCTCAGTTTTGAGTCAGCGGCCGGAATGTATTTTTTTTTTTAAAATTGTAACCAACTCACGAGTCACCAGTCACGGCTAACACAAATCACAAAGAAAATCGAACGTTTCTTCACATTTTCCTTGGTTGCACCCTTTTATGCACAGCTACAAAAACCTTTAGCTGTAACCCATATTTTCTTCTTGGCAATTAGCAAAACCGTTAGATTAGTTTACCACCAAATTAATCCGTGTATGTCACGCGCGCTCCCTTGTTTTGCAATTCGCAGTTTAGATTACGGTGATCGAGGCCGGTTATTGTGCTGCTCCAACCTCCAATTATAGTAACTTCTACTCCTTAGTACTCCTCCCTAAACTAATGCAATGTCAACGCTATCACGACGATAGCTTTTTTTTTTTTTTGCGAAACTATCACGACGCTAGCTATAGAGTATAGCCTCGTGTTCATTTCACCAGTATCGGACACGCGCACGTGCCATGTGGTTGTCGGTGACACGCAGGCTCGCCATCTACTCGATGGATCGATCCACACGTTCGTCGTTGGTACAGGCACTGCAACATGATCGACACGGTAGCTTCCAGCTTCCAGCTTTTAATTTCGTAGCAACTAAGCTAGCTGGGTCTGCTCCATGACCTAGCAGGACGGGGTTTCATTTCTTGTGTAAGGGCATTTTCGGCGACGGCGACGTATTTCGGTGTTTGCTAGCATCCGTTTCCGTCACGCGACGGACACGACACAGATCGTTTTTGTCCGCGCGTCCGTTTGTGTCTAGAGATCGCTCCAGCGGTCCGATGTATTTTCACGTTTGCATCATTAAATAAGTTTCCAAACAATAAAATAAAGGGGAAGAAACCTACTGGCGCAATTGACCGAACAGGTTGTGGACGGCGCGAAGGGCGGCGCAACCGGCAACGTTTGGCCCCAAAACAGCCGGCACGTACGCGCCAGAGCCAACCCCGAGTACGATCCTGCTCTTCCGCACGGCGATAACGGAGCCGACGACGAGTACTGCGGCGCTGCGGCGGGACGGCGGCGAGTGGGGTTGGGGTGGTGGCGTCGCACTAGGCCAGCAAAGAAGGGAGAAAAGAAGCAAATCGAAACGGTCGATTTCGCTGTCCCTGACTTGCGACTAGGTAAGAAATGGAGGACGCTCGGCGCGTCCGCGCAGCGTCCGTGGAGACGCAAACCTGGCGCATATTTGTGTCAGCTTTGCGTCTCCGCGGACGGCCCGGTCACTTTGTGTCACCCCGCTGGAGTAGGATACAGACACATTTCCGGTCACGGCGGATGAAAACGATCGTGTAGTATTCGTTTGCGTCGCACCGCTGGAGATGGCCTAAGAAAAAAAAGAAACAGCGGTGCACTTGGCGAACGATTGGACCCGTGCCTGCTGTTTCTCTGTCCCTCCGGCCGGCACACGCAGTCCCTGACAACAAGTACTCTGGCTGGATGACCCAACGTGCGTGCGTACCTCGCAGTGGCGTGTCTGCATTGCGCTCATGGTCGGCAATTATTTGGCCACTTGATCGTCATGGCTCACGACTTCAATGTCAAACGATTTAGCTGTACACAAATAACTATAAAACTAGTGCCATGCTTGTTGTGTGCGTGTGATTATGTTGGTGGATATTTTTGAGAGGAAGATAAAGTGTAAGTGCATCTCCAGCGGCGCGATGCATTTCGGACGCCCAAAAGTGATCGCGACCGTCCGTTTGCGTCGTCCCGCGGACATAATTTGTTCGCGCGTCCGTTTGTGTCTGGGTGTGCTCCCACCGGGGCGACCCATTTTTTGAATTGCAACATAGTTAAAAACATTCAAAGTACTACATAAAAATGTATAAAAACTATACAAATAGATCTATAGGCCTAGACTACTTGCTTCCTGACGGGCTGGCACCGTCGTTGCGTCGCTCTATCGTCTGCTTCTCCGCCGCCTCCCGCGCGGCCGCTATGGCTCGGTGCGCCGCCGCGTCCTGACTCAGTGCCTGCTCCAGCCTCGCGTTGGCGGCGGCGTCGTTGAACGTCTCGAAAGACTCGACGATGGCCCTCTGCTCCGCCGCCTTCTCCTCCGGCGTCGGCGCATCAGGGTCATCGGAGGACCAAGATATCTCCGAGTCGGAGTCCTCTGCTGCAGCGGCGGCCGCCAGCCTGCGCTGTTCCAGCTCGGCGTCCAACGCCGCGTGGCCCGCCAGCTCTTCCTGTGCTTCCTTCTCCGCTTCAGCCAGGGCCGCGGCGTCCCTGACCGGGTGGAGGAGGTCGGTGCTGTCTTCGGAGTCGAACTCGTCGTCGGAGCTCGAGGCCGGAGGAGGTGGAGTGGGAAGTGAAGGTGGAGGTGGAGGCGCGGCAGCCTGGCCGCGTCCGGCGCTGCTCATGGCGGATCTGCTAGGGCTGAGCGGAAGCGGCGGCTAGGGTTTAGTGGGGAGGAGATGAGATGCTCGCGCCGGGGCATCACCATTACTACGCGCGGCACGCGAGGCTTCGCCATTAACGCGGCTGCAGACTGCCGAAGCGACGCCTCGGTGCCAGTACTGGCGGAGAAGACGCATCGACGCTGCGCACGCTCGTGGAAGCTGAGGCACGTCATTAACGCGGTCCTGCAAAGGATGCAGCACGCCGCCTGGAAGTAATGCCGCGGAAGATGAAACAGTTGTGCCGCTGCCAGGCGGGCCCGTGCGAGGTCCGCCGAGACGCAAACCTGACGCATATTTGGGCCAGGTTTGCGTCTCCGCGGACGGCCCGGTCACTTTGCGTCGCGCCGCTGAAGGTGGTGCACGACGCATTTTTGGTCACGGCGGACACAAACGGTCGCTCAGCGTCCACTTGCGTCGCGCCGCTGGAGATGCCCTAAAGCAACATATATACAGTATTTAAAACATAAAAGCAAATGTATGTAATCTTATGCTTGGCAATTCAATAGAACGACTGAATTTGTTTTCAACTTCCTCGGTGTTTTGAGCATGAGCTTGAAATTTTGCATTATTCTAGAACATCACTCTCCTACCGTATGGTCAATTTTGTACTTTTTAAAGAACTTCTAAACAAGTTTCTTTTTATAGTGTTGTCGCCATAATATACAACATAATATGGTCTACACCTCGTAATTTCCCCTTCCTCGATGGTACAACTTAAGGCCTCGCTTGGAATGTCGTTTTGTTACCAAAACCACTGGATTAATTACACTGAGCTGCCCTACTTAGCATCTTCATAAAATAAAAACGATCGGTTAAAAAAACAACAATCCAAGCAGGGCCTAAGAGCATCTCCACCGGTCCTCCTCATAGCCCTCCCAATAGCATTTTGGGGGTCCTAGAGAGAGAAAGTGTCCACACCGGGGGTTCCAAAAAGCGCCGGCCACTTTGAGACCCCAATAAAAGCACCGGCACGTCCGTAGCAATCCCTTCGCGGAGGGAGCCGATTGAGAGCGCCGGCGTCCAATTTCTGCTGAAAAATTGCATGTGCCCCACTTGCATGTGACACATCCCTTTAAAGATTCTCCTATCTACTATTTTTTATGTCACCACTTACATGTGCATGCATAATGTCAGCACTTTTATTAAATTAATTGGTGTGAGACGTGGTCCCCAAAGACTAATTGCATACAGCCGGCGCTCTCCATAGCGTTGCCGGTATGCATACCGACGTTTTTTTAGGAGTACCGGTGGAGATGCTCTAAGGAGCTGCGGTACGCTTCATGAACATGACACACGACAAAACGTGTCCGATTTTTGTACGAAGTTGTACAAGAGCCGTAGATTGCACCCCTAGGAAGCATCCTGGTTGCACATCGGCTTGTCGGACAAAAGTCGGACTAATTCAGTCGTACGTGTAGTGATTCCGAACATGAAATTTGAGGAAAAGCAGTACTAGTGTAGTCCGTGTATGCCTGATTGGATTTCTTGTGGACTGTAGCTGTCTTCGTTTTAGTCAAGGATTGTAGCTGTCTGAATACGGTGGCCCAAAGGGATGTCGGCTTCTGTTTCCGTAGAAAAATACGTGACTACGGTTCAGGAGAACGATATAGCATGGATGATGGAGATAGTGCAACGGATGCTGCCAAATAAACCAATTAGAAATCAAATTCAGGTTTTTGTCCCTTCGCCGCCGAGCGCTGACGCCGTCTTGCAGCCCCCGACACCAACCGTGGCCCAGCGATAGATGTGCGTCCATAACCGCGCAGGGCCAGCTACATTATGGTCACTGTCATAATTCGGCCACTTCGTCATGGCTTACGTACGGCATCACACATATCTACCCTACAATACAACATTTTTATCCACTCGTACAGCCGTGCACATTTCGCCATCAAATGCCACAGCTCAAACCTTCTGATGTACTACTCATCTTAGTACTCCAGTTCCCACACGAGTACAGAGACCAAAGGCCTGTTTGGTTTGTTGCCCCAACTCATCCTACCAAAAAAATTGGTCATGCCAAATAACCTCCCACATTTTTGGTTCACTATAATTGGCAGCTAATGGACTACTTGTTGTTTCCTTCACTAGTTCGCCAAAATTTTGGCAGCCCATGAGCGGCAGAATCCCACGCCAAAAAATTGGCTAACCAATTTTGGTAGGGCTGCTGTAGTCACAATCCAGACGCACCACAAAACTTCCATCCGTATTGAGCGGAATATTGGAATAATAACCGTTCTTCAGTTGTGTTGTGTACTGTAAATAGGCTTGTCAGTTGTGATAGCAGTGCATTAGTAGCAATTGTGTCAGTTGTCAGCTAATGCATCAAACATACTCCATTGTCTTTTTGCACGGCAGCATCGTGCATATGCTTCATTGTCTTTCCTATTTCCAAATAGTAACTATTGCTTGATGCTTCAGTAATGACAGATGCAGAAATGACAATTGGCATGAACATATTTTGCAGTGTAAGACTGTTTATCCTTTTATTGGTGATGCTTCAATAATGACCGATACAGAAATGGTAGATTCTCTCTTTTGCGGCTATCTTGTTAGAAATAAACCACTGGTTTCATATGTAGCACATGCACACTTTAATATATGGGGTTAATTGGATCTATGTTAAGGAATTTCTGCACGATTAAATCAATTTCTGCAGCAAATATGTACACCTTGGAAGTTGGATGCCATATATGTGTGGCATGTACATCTAAGTAGATGAAGATAAGTTAGCCTTTCTCTAATTTCTAATTAAATAAATTGAGCTGAAAAAATGTGATGCCTCGTTAGCAGCGGTGGTGCTAAGAGCGATGCCGAAACACCTAACTGGGTCTAGAACTTGTAGAGTCAAAATTGGTGTACTCGTAACTTGCATCATGGTACTACCCAAGTTTATGTCATGTCACTTGACAACATAAGCAAAATGTTTGCTCCTATGGGACAACAACCTGCTGCCACCGTCAACACAGGTTCAGATTCGAAGTATAGCAACCCAGACCACAGACTGGAGAACTGGTACCAGCCCAGCCCCCCCAGATCACTTCATGACGGCAAAACTAACTCCAGGCGAACATCTTCCGAAAGATTGCACCCAGAAAGCAACACAAGCTTCAAGCACCAGAAATAACAGCACCAGAGTAGTTCGCAGTCAGTCGCACCATTGCTCAGCCTCTGAGCACGCATCAGGTTGGACGCCGTCTCCCCTAGATGCAAGCTCCTTCCCTTGCTCCTTATGCAGCACTGCCCAGTACATTAGCAAACGATGAAGAAAAAAAAAACTCATACTCATACTCATCTCCAAATGGCAGAGATGACAATCATATAGAACTCATCTCCAAATGGCAGGAAAGCATGAAACCATTGCCAAAGCCTACCACAGGTCGTTTAGACAGCGATTTGTGCCCAGAATCTTACCAATAGCCCCCACACATCTGGCCGACACTGAAAGAACGAATGATTAGCATGACCCAGTACAGCTATCACGCTAAAATGCTACTCCTACTTCAAGAAACAGTTGCGCAACGTGTTTGTGACCACGGTAAATGATCAATGCTGATGTGGATTTTCTTTCGTGTGATACTGACAGCTGGGCATGGCGAGCGCGCTGGAGACGCTGTGCGGACAAGCATTCGGCGCCAAGAAGTACCACATGCTGGGAATATACCTGCAGCGGTCGTGGGCCGTGCTCCTTATCTTCGCCCTGGCGCTGACACCGACGTACGTGTTCATGGAGGACCTCCTGCTGCTGCTCGGGCAGACCCCGGAGCTCTCCCACCTTGCCGGCAAGATGAGCCTCTGGCTGCTGCCGCAGCACTTCGGCATGGCGATGCTGCTCCCGCTCACACGGTTCCTGCAGAGCCAGCTCAAGAACTGGGTGACCGCAGTCAGCGCGGGGGTAGCACTTGCCATCCACATCGTTGTCACCTACCTGCTCGTGCACCACTTCCAGCTCGGCTATGTCGGGGCCATCGCTTCGGCCAACATGGGGTGGTGGCTCGTCGTGCTGGGCCAGTTTTTCTACGTCATCTGTGGCGGGTGCCCACTGTCGTGGAAGGGGTTTTCCATGGAAGCCTTCGCCGACTTCTGGGACTTCATCAAGCTCTCCACTGCCTCTGGCGTGATGCTTTGGTGCGTCCATTAATTCATTACCTGATCTTAGAACAGTGCACTGATTAGAGTAGTACGAAAGAAAAGTTTCCTGAATCATTGACATCTATATGTTCATCCGCAGCTTGGAGAACTGGTACTACAGGGTGCTGGTGTTGCTTACAGGGTACCTGCCAAATGCTGAAATCGCCGTGGATGCGCTCTCCATATGGTAACTAGCAGCTTCACATAAAAGAAACTTCCCTTACAATTCCAAATCTGTCCTCATCTCTAAAAGAGTACAATGGATTGATTATTGGCCCAAATGTAGCTTGACGATCAATGGATGGGAGATGATGATTCCTCTAGGATTCTTGGCAGCAACTGGGTACGCACACTGAACTCAAGCACAGTGTCATTTGGTGGATAGACTTAACTAATAAGTAGCAATTTTCTGAAAATAACAGTGTGCGGGTGGCAAACGAGCTTGGCGCGGGTAGCGGCAAGGGTGCGCGCTTCTCAATCATCGTTTCCATCACCACCTCCGTGGTTATCGGCCTTGTCTTCTGGTGCCTCATCCTCGTCTACAACGACCAGATCGCGCTCCTCTTTTCGTCGGGCAAGGCCGTGCTCGACGCAGTCCACAACCTCTCCTGGCTGCTCGCCTTCACTATCCTCCTCAACAGCGTGCAACCCGTCCTTTCAGGTGAGCTGGACCTCACTTGACCGGACCTGTGGTTTTCTACCTTGTTCATAGCTCTACATGACACCGGAGATGCTAAGCGCTGCAATGCGGCTGTTGTTGGTTGCAGGGGTAGCTATTGGGTCAGGATGGCAAGCGCTGGTCGCCTACGTGAACATCGGATCCTACTACTTGGTTGGAGTTCCCATCGGTATCATACTGGGTTGGCCCCTGGGTTTCGGAGTCCGGGTAAGAATCATCAAAAGCAGAAGAGTAACGAATGGGAGTTTGGGTTGATCCTGATCTTCTGATTATGCCTAAATTACAGGGGATTTGGTCTGGGTTGATTGGTGGAACTGCTGTCCAGACGCTGGTATTAGCCTATCTGACCATGAGATGTGACTGGGATGAAGAGGTGCACAACTCTTCTTTCTTCCTCGCTAAAAGTTATTCTTGTCATAACATGAACTGGAAAATTTCCGCTTATGTGTAGTAGTTATCAGGTTTTTCAATTTTTGTAGTAAAAGTCATTTTTGTTACTTGAGGATCTGAGATCATTGCTTATGTGGTTGCAGGCAAACACAGCCAGTACACGAATGAGGAAATGGGCCAGCACAAAATGAAGCTACTCAACATTATTTTTGAGGACACAAACGTGGTGGACATTGAGCCCAGCAGATGGCACATCACTTCATAATAATAAACAGAAAACGAAGAATCAGCACTTATGGTAGAAAATTGATCAGAACAGATGATGTGCATTGCAACCGAAGAGTTTGGGAGAAATTGTGGGCAGCTGTTCCACTGGGGAGCAGGCAGGCAGTTTCTGAACCTACCTGCTTGTCAGTAAAACTTGAGTGCTGTCAGAAGAGCTCAAATTATTGTTTTGGAGGAACAGTGTATGTTGTCCTGCTCGTTTGTAACCTTGAAACGTGCATTTTGCAAGAAGGTTGCCGCACGTACGTACCAAAGTTCCATGTTGGTAGGGAATTGCAGGAAAGTATACTGTATATATATATTATGTGGCTAACTAAAAGCTTGAGGAAATGCCAATCATGATCCGTCGCCCATGTGGGCACTAAATTAAGTTAAATGTGAATAGGTTGGGTAATATTTTTTTCAAGTCATATTCAGATTGCATTTATGTTTCTTTTTCCAAAACAACACCATGAATTTCTATGAGAAACTAAGACCAAACCTAACAGACAAAAGGAATTTGGTTAAGTTATTTTGTGTACCTGCAATATAGAAGAACTCAAAACATCCCAGGTGAATAATATATTGAGGGCTTTTGGGTTGTTTGGTTCCACAGGCACCCAATAGACAACCGAACAGTTTTGCCTATTAGGTTCCTTCTTTTGATTTCAATACAAAAGTTGAGAAAGCCAAATGCCAACACACCTTAGATTTATTGTTATGCACAGCAGACTTATTTGCCAGTGTTGCAAAGCTGACCACTTTTTGCAAAGCATCTGAAATCAGCAACCCATGTGCCAGAATCTTAGTTTCCTGGTTCGTTGTTTACTTTCTTTCTCTCCTTGTTTTGGTTTCTTTATGTTTTTGTTGGGCTGCATATCTAGTCTACCCCAACTTGCATGGGGAAAAGGCTTTGATGTTGTTCTTGTATCCGCAGTACAAGAGATATGATCTTCCCCTCAGTTACCAGCTTGTTTCCAGTCCCCCACTGCGTCCAGCTTAACAAACAAAATTTCTATGTTTAGCACTTATTCTTTCTCACTAACCCAACATGGAGTTAGATTTGCAAACTGGTCTTCATTTCCAGGAAATGCCTATTTCAAGATGACTCACACAAAGGCAGTCGATGACCAACCAAGCATGATGGTCTGTATTTTACAAAACCCAACCCCACGGACAGCTTTTGCAAACTGGTCCTCGTTCAGATAATCAACTCCATATATGGTATTTGATCTCCAACCATACCTTGATTTGCAAAGGACTCACAAACTCTACATATGCCAACGAATATAAACAGCAGAGCTCAGCTGTACCAGTGAATATTACCCCTAAATTTCAGTGGAATATTGTCTATTCTTCTTTCCAAATGCGAAGCGTACTTTATACTATTCATCTCCCAGAACCACCGAAGACAAGGGTTCACCAAATGTGACCAAGCAAGCATACACTCCCTATCAATTCGGGTCACAATTTAGCAACACATAGGCTCTTGCACCTGCTTTGTTATTGTCCATGCCCATCCAGTAGTGAGAATGTATCATCAATCTATCTTATGTCTGTACTGCAGAGTTAGTACCCCTTCAAAGATGGAGCTTGCTGATTTTGCATGCCATGGTGTGTACTGATTCCTTGCTTGCTAGGACATAAATGTTCAGCATATCCGTTTGTATGACTGTAACCTCCTGAAGCAGCCTCTGTTCAATTGTTTGGTGTCCCTTCACATGTCAATATGTTATGCTGCACGCGAACAATATTTAGCGCTGCTTTCTTATTGATCCTGCTGCTCTGCTGGTGCTCCATGTAGTCCCTGTACTTGATTCCGCGGAACTCCATGCCCTGGGGGGCAGACCGTGCCAGCTCTGGGACTGGCTCGACGATGGCATCTAGGCATGGTCCGATCATGCTAACAAAAGACATCCTGGTCTGCTCACCACGGACCAGTGCACGGTGGACAACGGCCTTGTACCTTCCATTGCTCACAATCTGCACCCAGATGTATAGGAAATGCCCATGTACCATGTAGTGTTAGTACAAGTAACAGGAGTTTGTGAATAGAAATATATTTAACAACACTGGAAATTACTCAGATACCTCCAACTGATCGCCGGTGATAATAAAGAGTGAGCCCGGAAGAGGCTTTGCGAGGAGCCACTGCCCATTGTGGTTGACCTCGAGGCCATTGACCCCATTTTGGAAGAGCAGAGTGAGAAGGCCATGGTCAGAGTGAGCCGAAATTCCCATAACCCGATCTGATCCAGCATATGGTGGGTAATTGTTCCCAACAAGGATCTGGAAGCAGGACTCAAGGTTTAGGGCTTCAGAAACCCGACCACCGTCAAGTTCCAGGCTCTTAGAGATTGCCTGCGCAAGCTCCAGCAATAGCTCCCTCGTGCGAATCGAGTACTCCATAGTGATCTCCCTAACGATTAAAGTGTATCAAATAATGTTTTCACACAGGTCATCAAAACAACAGTTTGAAATAAGACACGGCGTTAGTTAGAGTGGTTTGTGCCACCTGAGGAAGTGCCGGTGCTAAGAACAGTTTGTAATGTCAACTGACATCAGAAACTGTGCAAAATACTCTTACTTTTTGTGCATTCATCACAAAATTCATACAATTATCAAGAGTTTAGATGGATTGACATCAGAGGGTTGAAAGTTTAGCACTAGCACTGACCTCAAGTTTGCAGGCTTTGTGGGACAGTGGAACTCAGGGTGAGCAACCATCTTCAGATAGTCCCTCCGGCATACGGCATCGTCAACATCAGAGTAGAACAAGCCTGTTCCAATACGTATAGGATCCTTTGGGCCAGCAGCAATGTACTCTGCCTTCTCCTCCCTCGGCAAGCTATACAGTTCCTTGCACGCCTCCATCACTGCTTCCTGGAGAGCCTCGGGCACCCCATGGTTAATCACCTTCATGCCAGATCAGACAAAACGCTATTAGTCGCACCACTGAAAAATTGCTGTAGCACTGAGACAAGATTTCTAGTGTTCTTCAGTGGCAGTGTCGAACCATGAAGAAGCCCCAGTCTTCGCAGGCCCGGCCGAGGTCCCGGATCGCCCGCGACTGTTCCTGGGCGTCGCCGTTCAGGAGGATGTCCAGGTCGATGACGGGGATGCCGTCCCGACTGGATGCACCGGCACACTCACCGCTATCTTCAATTGGATGGTTGGGGAAATGGCCGTGAGACGGCGACGCCATGGCTGTGGAGTGATGGAAAGGGGAGAGTTTCAGAGCGAGGCAGCGAGCAGAGTAGGCTTCAGAAGACCTGCCGCAAGATTCAGGTCGCAGGGTAGGGACAACTGAGAGGGGGTCGAGTAGGGTTTGCTGCACGAGCGAGGAACAATCGACGGTGGCGGCCGCCGGTGAGGAAGGCAACGGGATCGCTAAGATGGTCTGCGACGGTCAAGAACCGAGTTTGGGAGAGGAATCGAGGAGACGGAAGCGGGTGAGCGCGGCTTGGCCAGAGAGGCGGCGGAGCACCAGCACCGGTTTCCTCCGAATAGGGCTCCTCCGCTCACGGAAACCGCAAACGGAGACAGAGTTAAGGGTAGTCTTTTATTTTTTTAAATTCGAAAATTATATTTAAAAGTTCTCAACAATATGAAAAAGAATCTATATTTTTTATGTTCTAAGCTACACAAAAATGATAAATATGTAGATTTAAGTATGTGAATAGGGGATTTGCTAGTTAAGAACTAAGTTTATGCTTAAGTCCTACACCGTTTGAATGCATCGTGATTCGTGCGTATGAGTTGTAAATTGGGTTGCAACTGAGTTTTTTCAATTGCAAGTGGGTTTACATTTTTTTAGTAGCAAGCAGAGTTGTAACTAAGAAAAAAATACTCTAAAACATTAGATTTGCTTCGTGATTGTACTCATGAGTTGCAACATAAGTTACAAATGAGATTTAATAACATCTGACTAAGAACAAAATCCAAGAAATAGTCACACTTTATTTCAAAACTATAAAACTTTTCACATTTTATTATTTTTGTGTAGCCTTGAATTAAAGATTTTCACTTCAAAGTTGTTGCACCTTTGTAGGATACATCATTGGCTACATTGATCTTTTTTAAAACTTTTAAATATGACTATTCATTTTTTCTTAAAAAAAGTGCTACATATAGCTCGGCCTCCATTTGTCTAGTCATTTTTCGTTCAATGTTATAAATAGGAAAATTTATTTTTTTCAGGGTTCTGCTCCTCATTTTTTTCCCATGTGTGTGTGCTAACATTCATCACTTCTGCCCACTTTGCAAAAGCAAAGTGCAAAAATAAATAGGGATTTCTATTTTCGTGCCCTCGGTTTCTTAGTTGTGCTTAGTTTTCCCCAGTTACTTAGTTTTTCTTCTGTTTTCCCCAAGTCCTTGTTTGAAACCCGCAGAAGCAGCTCAGACGGCAGGATTTTCGTTTAGTTGACCGTTCCGTACTGACGTGTGGGCCCGCGTCGCGTGGAGCTGGTAGAAAGGAACCGCGTGGGACATGACGAGATAGCGTTTGGTTGCACGTGAGCAGGAGCTGGGTTTTGTCTCTTCGGCCCAAATTGGCATTTTCCCTTTTAAGAGTACCTTTTCCGCCTCCTCTCTGTCTTTTTTCACCTAATTAGTATCAATTATTTGTGTCTTTTGGCCCTCGTTGTTTGCCCAATATGGCAGCAAATCTAGTACTCCATCTGGTTCATATGTATGTAGTTAAATCTAGAAGCAAATCTACATGGAATGTACGACAAATTCACACAGTCATATAGTAGAATAGGGATAGATAATAGGGATCCCTCCCTAGATAATAAGCTGCATACAGCAGCCAAACATAGTAACAGGTTCGAGGTTCTTCACAACACCATCATACTAACAACATAACAACAAGGGATCCCTAGCTAACAACAAAGGGATCCCAACAACAAAGTGGAGGAGGCAGCAGCAGCACACGTCCAGGACTCCGCCTACCCCATCTGGCTCTGCTTCCACTTGTTGCTCCGCTTGGGCACCTTGGGCTTGAGCGGAGGCATGCGCCCGCCGGAGATCTCCACCCGCTGGAAGCTGCGGAGGTGCATGCCGAGCGCCTTGTGCTTGGCACGGAAGGAGTGGGAGTTCACCGACGCGCCGACCTTGGGGAAGGTGTTGCCGATGTTCTCGGCATGCATCAGGAGGCAGTTGAAGTCAGTGCCGCCGAGCCTCCTAGTGCAGAAGGGGCACCTGTAGACACCCTTGGCGAAGTAGGAGACGTACTGGCCGACCTGCAGCCTCCGCAGCACCTGGCGAGTCTTGATGTCATGGTGCTCGTCGTCGCTGCCGACGTCGCTGCCAGATAGCTAATCCATATCAAACGGGAACTATTAATGAATGAGTTGCAACGATGACTAACGTGCATGATAACAAAGTTAGAAAAAACAGAGGCAGACTCAGTTAGAGTGGACACGATTATATGTCTACAGGGATGTAGTCAGCGAACCAAAGCTCATGCACAACAGATTTGTACACAGAAATGGTTCGCTGAACCCTCCCTGTAAAAATCCGTGCCCACCGATTCATCATAGGCAAAGAAACAGATTCCATATCTGAACTTGAACACATTCCAGATTATTTGCAAAATCAAACGGTTGATATCTTTTGATTCATGCATAAAATAACTGATTGAGATCCCATGATTACTTGCATAAATTAACTGATTGAGATCCCATTATTACTTGCATAAATTAACCGAACGGCCGAACCCCAAATCTTAAACGAAATCAAGAAGGGATCAAAACAAAATGGAATAAAATCGGCGCAAATATTAGCCCAATACTCATCCATCTACAGATCCATCTACACCAGCAAAAATAGGGTTTAAAAAGGAATGG
Source organism: Lolium perenne (assembly GCF_019359855.2). Taxonomy (NCBI): domain Eukaryota; kingdom Viridiplantae; phylum Streptophyta; class Magnoliopsida; order Poales; family Poaceae; genus Lolium; species Lolium perenne. The sequence continues at coordinate 119,600,693 of NC_067250.2, read as the reverse complement.
GGAACAAAAAAGGAAGCAAACCGTAGTTTCCTCGCTCCATGCGTCCTCCATGGAGGTGTCGTAGGGGTTCGGGGGCGGGACGTACGGCACATACTCGTAGGGGTCATATCCCGGCGGGATCTAACCGCGACCGGCGCCAGCAGCCTCCGATGCACCGGCGGAGGAGGCGGCTGATGACCCACAAGTATAGGGGATCGCAACAGTCTTCGAGGGAAGTAAAACCCAAATTTATTGATTCGACACAAGGGGAGGTAAAGAATACTTATAAGCCTTAACAACTGAGTTATCAATTCAGCTGCACCTGGAAAAGCACTAGTAACAGGGGTGATGTGAAAGCGTGATAATATGAGAGCAATAGTAACAAGAATACACAGCAGAATAACAGAATACGCAGGTAATGGCACCAGAAAATAGTTGATACTACTTCCAATGACATGTAGAACGAGTATATGATGATGAGAGATGGACCGGGGTTCCCAGCTATTTTCACTAGTGGTAACTCTCCAATAACAAGTGTTGGGTGAACAAATTATAGTTGGGCAATTGATAGGATTGAAAGCATTAAGACAGAACATCAAGATTATTAATTATGTAGGCATGTTTTCCATATATAGTTATACGTGCTCGCAATGAGAAACTTGCATAACATCTTTTGTCCTACCAGCCTGTGGCAGCCGGGCCTCAAGGGAATCTACTGGCAATTAAGGTACTCCTTTTAATAGAGCACCGGAGCAAAGCATTAACACTTGGTGAAAACATGTGATCCTCATATCATAGCCTTCCCCTCCGGTTGTCCCAATTTCTGTCACTTTGGGGTCTCGGGTTCCGGACAGCAATATGTGCAAACAACTTGTAGATACAATCTCAGCAATAATTATAGATCTTAAATCTAAGATCATGCCACTCGGGCCCTAGTGACAAGCATTAAACACAACAAGATTGCAGCAACAATAACTTCACAAACTTTATAGATAGACTGATCATAATGTAACAATTCATCGGATCCCAACAAACACAACACCGATTACATCAGATGAATCTCAATCATGTAAGGCAGCTCATGAGATCATTGTATTGAAGTACATGGGAGAGAGAGTACCAACTAGCTACAGCTAGAACCCGTAGTCCATGGGGGAACTACTCACGGAGCATGATGGAGGCGGTGGTGTTGATGGAGATGGCTTCCGGGGGCACTTCCCCGTCCCGGCAGGGTGCCGGAACAGAGACTTCTGTCCCCCGAATTCGAGTTTCGCGATGGCGGCGGCGCCCCTGGAGTCTTTCTGGATTTTCGTCAATTCGTATCGCGTTTTTAGGTCGAAAGGGGTCTTATAGGCGAAGATGCGGCGCAGGAGGGTGCCTGGGCCCCCCTCACCATAGGCTGGCGTGGCCAGGCCTGGGGCCGCGCCGCCTTATGGTGTGGTGGCCCTCTGGCCCGCCTCCGACTCTCCTTCGGTGTTTTGGGGTCTCCCGGGAAAAATAAGATACTGGGTCTTTGTTTCGTCGAATTCCGAGAATATTGCCCGAACAGCCTTTCTGGAACCAAAAACAGCAGAAAACAGGAACTGGCACTTCGGCATCTTGTTAATAGGTTAGTTCCGGAAAACGCATAAAAACATTCTAAAGTGAGAGCAAAACATGTAGGTATTGTCATAAAACAAGCATGGAACATCAGAAATTATAGATACGTTGGAGACGTATCAGCATCCCCAAGCTTAGTTCCTACTCGCCCTCGAGTAGGTAAACGATAAAAAGAATAATTTCTGTAGTGACATGCCACTTACATAATCTTGATCATACTATTGTAAAGCATATGAGATGAATGAAGTGACTCAAGGCAATGATCTATAGTTGCTAACAAATAGATAACATATAGCAAAACTTTTCATGAATAATACTTTCAAGCCAAATATAAAAAGTCTTGCATAAGAGTTAACTCATAAAGCAATAAATTCAAAGTAAAGGCATCGAAGCAACACAAAGGAAGATTTAAGTTTCAGCGGTTGCTTTCAACTTTCAACATTCATATCTCATGGATAATTGTCAACACAAAGTAATATGATGAGTGCAAATAAGCAAGTATGTAAGAATCAATGCATAGTTGACACAAGTGTTTGCTTCTAAGATGGAAGGAAGTAGGTAAACTGACTCAACATAAAGTAAAAGAAAGGCCCTTTGCAGAGGGAAGCAGGGATTAAATCATGTGCTAGAGCTTTTTAAGTTTTGAAATCATATAGAGAGCATGAAAGTAAAATTTTGGGAGGTGTTTGTTGTTGTCAACGAATGGTAGTAGGCACTCTAACCCCCTTGCCAAGCAGACTTTCAAAGAGCGGCTCCCATGAAGGACGTCATCTCTACCACTGATACGTCTCAAACGTATCTATAATTTCTTATGTTCCATGCTACTTTTATGATGATACTCACATGTTTTATACACATTATATGTCATTATTATGCATTTTCCGGCACTAACCTATTAACGAGATGCCGAAGAGCCAGTTGCTGTTTTCTGCTGTTTTTGGTTTCAGAAATCCTAGTAAAGAAATATTCTCGGAATTGGACGAAATCAACGCCCAGGGTCCTATTTTGCCACGAAGCTTCCAGAAGACCGAGGGAGAGTCAAAGTGGGGCCACGAGGTGGCGACACACCAGGGCGGTGTGGCCCAGGCCCTGGCCGCGCCGGCCTGTGGTGTGGGCCCCTCGTGACGCCCCTTTACCTGCCCTTCCGCCTACAAATAGCCTTCGTCGCGAAACCCCCAGTACCGAGAGCCACGATACGGAAAACCTTACTGAGACGCCGCCGCCGCCAATCCCATCTCGGGGGATTCAGGAGATCGCCTTCGGCACCCTGCCGGAGAGGGGATTCATCTCCCGGAGGACTCTACACCGCCATGGTCGCCTACGGATTGATGAGTGAGTAGTTCACCCCTACTATGGGTCCATAGCAGTAGCTAGATGGTCGTCTTCTCCCCATTGTGCTATCATTGTCTGATCTTGTGAGCTGCCTATCATGATCAAGATCATCTATCTGTAAAGCTACATGTGCGTTTGTTGGGATCCGATGAATGGAGAATACTATGTTATGTTGATTATCAATCTATTACCTATGTGTTGTTTATGATCTTGCATGCTCTCCGTTGTTAGTAGAGGCTCTGGCCAAGTTTTTGCTAGTAACTCCAAGAGGGAGTATTTATGCTCGATAGTGGGTTCATGCCTCCATTAAATCTGGGATAGTGACAGAAAGTTCTAAGGTTGTGGATGTGCTGTTGCCACTAGGGATAAAACATTGATGCTATGTTCGAGGATATAGTTATTGATTATATTACGCACCATACTTAATGCAATTGTTTGTTGCTTGCAACTTAATACCGGAAGGGGTTCGGATGATAACCTGAAAGTGGACTTTTTAGGCATAGATGCATGTTGGATAGCGGTCTATGTACTTTGTCGTAATGCCCAATTGAATCTCACAATATTCATCATGTCATGTATGTGCATTGTCATGCCCTCTCTATTTGTCAATTGCCCAACTGTAATTTGTTCACCCAACATGCTATTTATCTTATGGGAGAGACACCTCTAGTGAACTGTGGACCCCGGTCCATTCTTTTACATCGAATACAATCTACTGCAATACTTGTTTTACTGTTCTCTGCAAACAATCATCATCCACACTATACATCTAATCCTTTGTAACAGCAAGCCGGTGAGATTGACAACCTCACTGTTTCGTTGGGGCAAAGTACTTTGGTTGTGTTGTGCAGGTTCCACGTTGGCGCCGGAATCCCTGGTGTTGCGCCGCACTACATCTCGCCGCCATCAACCTTCAACGTGCTTCTTGGCTCCTACTGGTTCGATAAACCTTGGTTTCTTTCTGAGGGAAAACTTGCTGCTGTGCGCATCATACCTTCCTCTTGGGGTTCCCAACGAACGTGTGAGTTACACGCCATCAAGCTCTTTTTCTGGCGCCGTTGCCGGGGAGACCAAGACACGCTGCAAGGGGAGTCTCCACATCCCAATCTCTTTACTTTGTTTTTGTCTTGCTTTATTTTCTTTACTACTTTGTTTGCTGCACTAAATCAAAACACAAAAAAATTAGTTGCTAGTTTTACTTTATTTACTATCTTGTTTGCTATATCAAAAACACAAAAAAAAATAGTTACTTGCATTTACTTTATCTAGTTTACTTTATTTACTATTGCTAAAATGAATACTGCTGAGAATACTAAGTTGTGTGACTTCACAACCACAAATAATAATGATTTCTTATGCACACCTATTGCTCCACCCGCTACTACAGCGGAATTCTTTGAAATTAAACCTGCTTTACTAAATCTTGTTATGCGAGAGCAATTTTCTAAGTGTTAGTTCGATGATGCTGCTGCCCATCTCAATAATTTTGTTGAACTTTGTGAAATGCAAAAGTATAAAGATGTAGATGGTGACATAATAAAATTAAAATTGTTCCCTTTCTCATTAAGAGGAAGAGCTAAAGATTGGTTGCTATCTCTGCCTAAGAATAGTATCGATTCATGGACTAAATGCAAGGATGCTTTTATTGGTAGATATTATCCCCCTGCTAAAATTATATCTTTGAGGAGTAGCATAATGAATTTTAAACAATTGGATACTGAGCATGTTGCACAAGCATGGGAAAGAATGAAATCTTTGGTTAAAAATTGCCCAACCCATGGACTGACTACTTGGATGATCATCCAAACCTTTTATGCAGGACTGAATTTTTCTTCTCGGAACCTATTGGATTCAGCTGCTGGAGGTACCGTTATGTCCATCACTCTTGGTGAAGCAACAAAGCTTCTTGATAATATGATGATTAATTACTCTGAATGGCACACAGAAAGAGCTCCACAAGGTAAGAAGGTAAATTCTGTCGAAGAAACCTCTTCCTTGAGTGATAAGATTGATGCTATTATGTCTATGCTTGTGAATGATAGGAAAAATATTGATCCTAATAATTTTCCATTAGCTTCATTGGTTGCACAAGAAGAACATGTTGATGTAAACTACATTAAAAATAATAATTTCAACAACAATGCTTACCGGAACAATTCTAGTAACAACTATAGGCCATATCCTTATAATAATGGCAACGGCTATGGGAATTCTTACAACAATAATAGGAATACACCCCCTGGACTTGAAGCTATGCTTAAAGAATTTATTAGTACACAAACTGCTTTTAACAAATCTGTTGAAGAAAAGCTTGGGAAAATTGATATACTTGCTTCTAAAGTTGATAGTCTTGCTACTGATGTTGATCTTTTGAAATTGAAAGTTATGCCTAATAGGGATAATGAAAATAAAATTGTTACTACAGGAAATGCCATCCAAGTTAGAATTAATGAGAATATAATATTAATGGCTGAACTCCATGCTAGGTGGGAAAGAGAAGAAAATGAAAAACTAGCTAAAGAGAATAATATAGCTAAAGTTTGGACTATTACCACCACTAGTAATGCTAATGCTACACAAGTTTCTGCACCTCCTACTAATAATGGTAAAAGAATTGGTGTTAGCAAAGTTTCCACTTCTAATGCAAAGCGAAAAAGCGCGAAAACTGCTGCTATCATAAAGCTGCTGAATCGTGATAAAACTGCTGAAATTTTTTCCAACATTGGGAACAATGATCCCATTGCTTTAGATCATAATGGTTTGGATTTTGATGATTGTCATATCTCTAAAGTTATAAAGTTCTTACAAAAACTTTCTAAGAGTCCTAATGCTAGTACTATAAATTTGGCTTTCACGAAACATATTACAAATGCTCTCATAAAAGCTAGAGAAGAGAAACTAAATCGCGAAGCTTCTATTCCTAGGAAGCTAGAGGATGGTTGGGAGCCCATCATTAAGATGAAGGTCAATAACTTTGATTGTAATGCTTTATGTGATCTTGGTGCAAGTATTTCTGTTATCCCTAAGAAAATTTATAATATGCTTGACTTGCCACCATTGAAAAATTGTTATTTGGATGTTAATCTTGCTGATAACTCTACAAAGAAACCTTTGGGGAAAGTTGATAATGTTCGTATTATGGTTAACAATAACCTTGTCCCCGTTGATTTTGTTGTCTTGGATATTGAATGCAATGCATCTTGTCCCATTATATTGGGAAGACCTTTTCTTCGAACTGTTGGTGCTACCATTGATATGAAGGAAGGTAATATTAAATATCAATTTCCTCTCAAGAAAGGTATGGAACACTTCCCTAGAAAGAGAATGAAGTTACCTTTTGATTCTATTATTAGAACAAATTATGATGTTAATGCTTCATCTCTTGATAATACTTGATACACACTTTCTGCGCCTAGCTGAAAGGTGTTAAAGAAAAGCGCTTATGGGAGACAACCCATGTTTTTACTACAGTATTTTTGTTTTTATATTTGAGTCTTGGAAGTTGTTTACTACTGTAGCAACCTCTCCTTATCTTAGTTTTATTGCATTGTTGTGCCAAGTAAAGTCTCTAATAGAAGTAAGATACTAGATTTGGATTACTGCACAGAAACAGTTTTCTTTGCTGTCACGAATCTGGGTAAAATTCTCTGTAGGTAACTCATAAAATTATGCCAATTTACGTGCGTGATCCTCAGATATGTACGCAACTTTCATTAGTTTTAAGTTTTCTCATCTGAGCAAGTCTGGTGCCTGTTAAAAATTTGTCTTTACGAACTGTTCTGTTTTGACAGATTCTGCCTTTTATTTTGCATTGCCTGTTTTGCTATGTTAGATGGATTTCTTTGTTCCATTGACTTTCAGTAGCTTTGTGCAATGTCCAGAAGTATAAAGAATGATTGTGTCACCTCTGAATATGTGAATTTTGATTATGCACTAACCCTCTAATGAGTTTGTTTCGAGTTTGGTGTGGAGGAAGTTTTCAACGATCAAGAGAGGAGGATGATATACACTATGATCAAGGAGAGTGAAAGCTCTAAGCTTGGGGATGCCCCGGTGGTTCACCCCTGCATATATCAAGAAGACTCAAGCGTCTAAGCTTGGGGATGCCCAAGGCATCCCCTTCTTCATCGACAACATTATCAGGTTCCTCTAGTGAAACTATATTTTTATTCCATCACATCTTATGTACTTTACTTGGAGCGTCTGTTTGTTTTTGTTTTTGTTTTGTTTGAATAAAATGGATCCTAGCATTCATTGTGTGGGATAGAGACACGCTCCGCTGTTGCATATGGACAAATATGTCCTTAGGCTTTACTCATAGTATTCATGGCGAAAGTTTCTTCTTCGTTAAATTGTTATATGGTTGGAATCGGAAAATGATATATGTGGTAATTGGTATAACATCTTGAATAATGTGATACTTGGCAATTGTTGTGCTCATGTTTAAGCTCTTACATCATATACTTTGCACTTATTAATGAATAAATACATAGAGCATGCTAAAATCTGATTTGCATGTTTGGTTTCTCTAAGGTCTAGATAATTTCTAGTATTGAGTTTGAACAACAAGGAAGACGGTGTAGAATCTTATAATGTTTACAATATGTCTTTTATGTGAGTTTTGCTGTACCGGTTCATCCTTGTGTTTGTTTCAAATAACCTTGCTAGCCTAAACCTTGTATCGAGAGGGAATACTTCTCATGCATCCAAAATCCTTGAGCCAACCACTATGCCATTTGTGTGCACCATACCTACCTACCACATGGTATTTCTCCGCCATTCCAAAGTAAATTTCTTGAGTGCTACCTTTAAAATTTCCATTCTTTACCTTTACAATATATAGCTCATGGGACAAATAGCTTAAAAACTATTGTGGTATTGAATATGTACTTATGCACTTTATCTCTTATTAAGTTGCTTGTTGTGCGATAACCATGTTCCTGGGGACGCCATCAACTACTCTTTCTTGAATATCATGTGAGTTGCTATGCATGTTCGTCTTGTCTGAAGTAAGAGCAATCTACCACCTTATGGTTAGAGCATGCATATTGTTAGAGAAGAACATTGGGCCGCTAACTAAAGCCATGATCCATGGTGGAAGTGTTATCACCAGATTTTGGCCAAATCAGGAGGTGGGCCGTAAGGGAGATGGGCTTGGAGGATTACACGTGGAAGATCTCTGAAGCGGCATTGCACGAAGAGTTTGGGCTAGATTGCCCGTGTATCTTTAATTATGGTAGATTGTATCTTAGATTAAAAGTTAGAGTTTGTATCGTGCACGGTGGGGATTATTCCCACGTTAGGAAGTCCCCTGGACTATAAATATGTATCTAGGGTTTATGGAATAAACAACAACCAACGTTCAACCAACCAAATCAATCTCGGCGCATCGCCAACTCCTTCGTCTCGAGGGTTTCTACCGGTAAGCAACATGCTGCCTAGATCGCATCTTGCGATCTAGGCAGCACAAGCTTTATGTTGTTCATGCGTTGCTCGTACTGAAGCCTTTTTGATGGCGAGCAACGTACTTATCATAGATGTGTTAGGGTTAGCATAGTTCTTCGCGTAACATGCTATTGTAGTGCAACCCTTGCATATCTAGCCGCCCTTACACCTATCTTAGGTGTAGGGGCGGCACCCCGCTTGATCATTATTTAGTAGATCCGATCCGTTACGATTGCTCCTTGTTCATCAAGGATTAGTTTAATATCTGCAATAGTTAGGCCTTACAAAGGGTTGGAGGATCCAGCGGCACGCAGGGTGTCGTTTGCTAGTCCTAGACAGGATGTTCCGGGGATCAACCTCGTGTTGGTTTTTAGGCCCTATCTAGGATCGGCTTACGATCACCGTGCGTGGCCGCGAGGCCCAATCGTGAGTAGGATGATCCGATTATGCGGTGAAAACCCTAAATCGTCGTAGATCTCATTAGCTTTATCTTGATCAAGCAGGACCACCATATATTCGTGCACCTCGTACGAATCATGGGTGGATCGGCTCCTTGAGCCGATTCACAGGATAACCTGAGAGCCGATCGAGGCTCGTATTTAATGTTTACGTGTATGCCATGCAGGAAACTAAGCGAGGCATCTCCATCACCTTCCTGACCAGGTATAGGTCAGGTGGCACGCCCTTGCATCAGCATCGGACGTGTGTACCAGAGGCTTTGCGGGCCGTCGCTCGGAGGGACCTCGGCCAGCCGCAGCCCTAGGTTGTTCCCGGCTCTACGGTGTTGCCCGTCGCTGCCCGCCGGTGGGTTTTGACGACAACACATTACTGCACGCCCGGTGGGACAAGCTTCTACATCAACCACATCGCCATCTACATCTGAGATGGCGGACGGCACGCCAGTCACGTACGAGGATCTGACCGACGAGCTCAAGAAGAAGTATGACGAGATCAAAGTCATCCTCGAAGCCGACCTCATCGGCTCTTTCCACAGAACCCGTTCACATGGCATTAGGTGGAAGGGGTTCTCGCCTAATGGTGCACTCGATGGGATAGACCTCTCTGCCCCGTCGGAAGAACGCACCAGGTCCCTGCGGCAGGAGATCAACTACTTGGTGGCTCACTCGCTACACCGCCACTCTGAGAACCTGGTAAACACGTTGGAGCGTGTCGCTCTTCGTGTGATCCAGGAGATCATGAGGCACCAGTACTCGCCGTCAGGACCAGCTCTCGGGACGCATCAAGGAGAGTTGCCACTCCAGTCCCGTCCACCGCTGCCATTTGCGTTAGCAGCACCAGAAGTGCCAACTTCACCGGCATTCGTCGTCTACAAGATCGGTGGTGACCCTAGCGACTACCAGTTCTTGCTTGAGGCGCCTAAGGAGATCCCTCACGGGTACACGTGCACGTATGTGCCAGATTGCGGTAACTGGGCGCTCACAAACCAGGCCACAACATCAGGGATTTCTGGAAAACAGGAGGGACGTCGGCAACGAGATCTTGAGAAGCGAGACGTTGCTAACTAAGTACGCCACCCCGACGAACCTCCGTAGCTCAACTCCTGCGGTTGGCTCGTAGCTGGAAAAGCAAACATGGCTGGCTAAGTACGCCACCCCGGCGAATCTTCGTAGTTCAACTCCTGCACAAGACAGCGGATCAGATCAGTACCATACTGAGAGATCAGTTCGGCATGGTGCCGAAAAGGAGGGCAATCGGCTATTCCAAGCCGTACCCCGACGACTACGAGATGATCCCGCTACCACCTAAATATCGGCTCCCTGATTTCTACAAATTCAGTGGATCAGATGGTTCCAGCTCCATCGAGCACGTAAGCCGATATTTGGCACAACTAGGACCGGCCTCAGTGTCGGATCAACTACGCGTGAGGCTCTTCTCACAGTCCCTCACGGGATCGGCTTTCGGGTGGTACACCTCGTTGCCACCAGACTCCATCCGGACTTGGAAGCAGTTGGAAGAACAGTTCCATATGCAGTATCATTCAGAGGCTTCCGAGTCCGGCATTGCCGATCTAGCACAATTACGTCGAAGCGTGGAGAAAGCGTGACGAGAATACATCCAGCGCTTCAGAATCTTAGGAACCGATGTTATTCGGTTCGTATAACTGAAAAGGAAGCGATCGAGTTGGCGATGGCGGGCCTTGCAACACCGCTCAAGGACATGGCCTCCCAAGCGAGACTACCCCTCATCGGCGCACATGGTTCAGAAACTGTCGGCATATGAACAGCGCCACCCGGACCTGTACCAGGACAAATTCAAGCGTGCAGTAGTCCTGGTCGATGCAGAGGAAGACGAAGTTTCTGCGGGAGATCAAGAGGTAGCAGTGGCTGAATGGACTCGGGGGGGACCCCCGTGTCCTGCAAATGGGTAAAGCCACCAGGCCCGCCCAGGGGGTTTGATTTTGATGTGACCAAAACTGAGCAAATCTTCGACCTCCTGCTCAAGGAGAAGCAGTTGACGATTCCTGAAGGTCTCAAATTCCCCACGGTACAAGAGCTGAACGGAAAGCCATACTGCAAATGGCATAACTCGCTCTCCCATGCCACCAACGACTGCAGGGTGTGGCGTCAGCACATCCAAGCGGCGATAGAAAAAGGGCGTCTGATTTTCAACCAGTACGCCATGAAGGTCGACACCCAACCCTTCCCCGCCGTTAACATGGTAGAATGCACTTACCCTGAGGGTTGCCAGCCAGGGTCCTCGTTCAGCATCAACATGGTAGGACCTGGGCATCACTCTGGCAAAGATGGAGACGAGGGCAGCTGCTCTCGTAGCAAGGACACAGAGGAGGCCGCTCCACGCGATCGGCTCCGTCATGATGGCAAGCGTTACGTCACAGAGGGAGAAGTGAAGAACATAAGATATCAGCGACCCCTCTCTGATCACCTCCTCAATAAGTATGTGAGTCAGTATGACCAACGCCGACGATCCAGCGATGATGATGAAAGAGATCGTCTGGCTAGAGAAGCCAGAAGACATCGTCGGCATGATCGCGATGAGGAGAAGCACGAGCGCCGTGCCACAGAAAAATCAAGGGAGCAAGACGACAACGACAGGCACTGGGACTGCCCCTTCTTCAGACACTGCTGGGATTCAGGAATGAGCCGATTGCCCACAATCGGCAATTGCCCAGAATGCAACCAGAAGAAGAAGGTGGCAGCCAACGTGTCCGTGTTCAAGTGCTTAGGGCCTCTCCCGCCACAAAGCAAACGCGCTGAGTCCCCTCGGTGGGCAGATCTCGAGGATTCAGAAGACGAGGGACAAGAAGAAGAAGACAGGTACCACCGGCCAAGGTGGTGCCCTGATGGACTCAGCCGTTCACAAAAGCGCAGGGTTCAGCGATTGCGCGGTCTGGAGGAAGCCGAAAGGTTATACTTGCATACGCTAAGGAAGGCGCGACCTGATCTGGCTGCAAAAGTTCAGCGAACCCTGGACGAAGAGGGTCGTCCACGGAAAATGGAGTGGCGTCCCAAGCAAAGGAAAGCCGATGATGAAACATCGGCTGGTACAAACATGGTGCTCGTCCTTCCGACGGAGCTTAGTGCTCCACGATTATACGATGCACTCAAGGTGGACGATAGCAAGCGCATCAACATGATAAAGTCAGAGGTTGGGTTGGTTTTATCCAGCCTGACCGAGTAGCAAGAACAAACCGATGAGCAAACGGGGCGAGGCTGATCCTTGTGATCGGCCCCAAAAAATTATGAAGGGACATTATAGAACCTTCAGTCAGCGCTTCAATCGATATGGAGGCCGATTCCAGCAATCGGCCAAAATTATCTTCACCACATGTTCTGCTTGTGTTCAGCATCGATCTACTGGGCAGCGGCCACGTCGGCGGATGAAAGTCAGCGCGAATCCTTGCGGAGCCGACGTGCAAGTGCAGTGCCCTGGCTAACCATAAAAGCCGATATCTGCAGTCACCTGGCAGATTCGGCTCGGGGGGCATATAGTCAGAGGAACATGTGCAGATAAACATGTGTAAGCATGTGTGCAGTGAAACACTGGGAGCCGATTAGGAAAAATCGGCCAGTAAATTTTTTTTTTTTTTTATAGCCGATGCGAGGGCATCGACTTTAGAACTGAGAAACGAAGCCGATGCGCAGCCATCGACTCTAGTACAGTTACACAAGACCAAGACCTACTGGCTATGTGCTCAAAGTTCACATCAACATCGACGTTCAGTGGAAGAAAGCTGATCAACGATCTGTGCATCCTCGCCGGTATTCTCGCCTTGATTAAGGCTCGGGGGGCAGCTAACTTGGTAGATGTTCTGTTTTGGGAGCCGATTGGAGTCGCATCGACTGACCCTGCATCGTGATCTTCTCTGAAAGCAGTTCAGGTGTTGCAAAAGAAAACTGCTAAAGCTACGGAGAGGAACCGGAAAAGGAGGCCGTCGGCTTTACAGGTTTTGGACCGTCCTGTCGCTGCAAGAAAAGGAAAGGGACTGGATTCTCAAAATAGCCGATGAGTAGTCATCGGCTAAGGGATTGCGAAAAATTATGGTCAGATATCAAATCGTAGCCTGAAATTTGAGAAGTGCTTGACTGACGGGCTAATCGACATGTGAGTCCGGCTTCACGGGCGTCCAAAAGAAAAGGAATCCGATACGTTGCTATCGGTCTTGGCATGACAGGCGGAAGGAATGAAATTGGGTTAATTGAAAGAACAATTTTCATTAATTCAAAGGAGCGGCTTTACAAGAAAGAGCGGATGGCTCTCAAAAGAAGGATCTAGCGCCTAGTGCACTGCTACTACTAGTCCTACTCTACTAGTCGTTGCTGTCCTCATCGTCGCCGTCGTCGATGTCGTCGGCGCTGCTCCCAGGAAGCTCCTCGTCGCTGCTACCCCAGCCTTTGGCCGGAGCTTCGTCTTCCTCGTCATCATCATCATCCTCGCTGTCCGCCCAGGAGCGGAAGCGCTTGGTCGGCGGATACCCAATGGAGGAGGAGGATTCATCCTCCTCCTCTTCCTCCTCGTCATCATCATCGTCCTCACTGTCCGCCCAAGCACGGAATCGCTTGGCCGGCAGAAGCTTAGCGGGGGAAGGGGGGCCGCCCTCCTCTTTTCCTTCCTCTTCCTCTACTTCTTCCCCCTTCCCGTCGGGGGAGGTGGGTTTCGCCCAAGGATGGAGGTCGTCTTCACTTTCGCTTATCAGCTCCCCATCGATGAGGAACTTGAGGTCCTCTTCCCCATCGGTCAGAGGCAGGTCTCCCACTGGCGCGTGGTCGGAGTTCCACTCCGGCTCGCTCGAAGAGAAGGACTGGAGGGAAAGGCCGGAGGAGACAGAGGAAGAGGAAGGCATCGCTACAGAGGAAGAGGGTTTTTTGGTGCCGATGGCTGGAACAGAGGAAGGGGATGAAGTGGGCTAATCAATCGGCACAGTTAAATAATGAGAAGCCTGGTGGAAATTTAATGCTATTGCAGTTTCCGAGGAAGTGATGCCAAAGCTATCGAATTTTGCAGAGAAGCTGAAAAGACAGGGCATCATGATGAAGAATACTGCGACAGGTCTGCTCTGCCATGACATGACCCTTTGAAGGAAAAACAGAGTGGTTTTGAAATTATCATTGCCAAAACCAGGGGGGCATGTGTTATCACCAGATTTTGGCCAAATCAGGAGGTGGGCCGTAAGGGAGATGGGCTTGGAGGATTACACGTGGAAGATCTCTGAAGCGGCCTTGCACGAAGAGTTTGGGCTAGATTGCCCGTGTATCTTTAATTATGGTAGATTGTATCTTAGATTAAAAGTTAGAGTTTGTATCGTGCACGGTGGGGATTATTCCCACGTTAGGAAGTCCCCTGGACTATAAATATGTATCTAGGGTTTATGGAATAAACAACAACCAACGTTCAACCAACCAAATCAATCTCGGCGCATCGCCAACTCCTTCGTCTCGAGGGTTTCTACCGGTAAGCAACATGCTGCCTAGATCGCATCTTGCGATCTAGGCAGCACAAGCTTTATGTTGTTCATGCGTTGCTCGTACTGAAGCCTTTTTGATGGCGAGCAACGTACTTATCATAGATGTGTTAGGGTTAGCATAGTTCTTCGCGTAACATGCTATCGTAGTGCAACCCTTGCATATCTAGCCGCCCTTACACCTATCTTAGGTGTAGGGGCGGCACCCCGCTTGATCATTATTTAGTAGATCCGATCCGTTACGATTGCTCCTTGTTCATCAAGGATTAGTTTAATATCTGCAATAGTTAGGCCTTACAAAGGGTTGGAGGATCCAGCGGCACGCAGGGTGTCGTTTGCTAGTCCTAGACAGGATGTTCCGGGGATCAACCTCGTGTTGGTTTTTAGGCCCTATCTAGGATCGGCTTACGATCACCGTGCGTGGCCGCGAGGCCCAATCGTGAGTAGGATGATCCGATTATGCGGTGAAAACCCTAAATCGTCGTAGATCTCATTAGCTTTATCTTGATCAAGCAGGACCACCATATATTCGTGCACCTCGTACGAATCATGGGTGGATCGGCTCCTTGAGCCGATTCACAGGATAACCTGAGAGCCGATCGAGGCTCGTATTTAATGTTTACGTGTATGCCATGCAGGAAACTAAGCGAGGCATCTCCATCACCTTCCTGACCAGGTATAGGTCAGGTGGCACACCCTTGCATCAGCATCGGACGTGTGTACCAGAGGCTTTGCGGGCCGTCGCTCGGAGGGACCTCGGCCAGCCGCAGCCCTAGGTTGTTCCCGGCTCTACGGTGTTGCCCGTCGCTGCCCGCCGGTGGGTTTTGACAGCAACAGGAAGTTTCAGTTTTGGACATATATCCTCAATCTCATATGAGAAAAATAATTGTTGCTACATGCTTATGCATAAAAGAGGAGTCCATTATCTGTTGTCTATGTTGTCCCGGTATGGATGTCTAAGTTGAGAATAACCAATAGCGAGAAATCCAATGCGAGCTTTCTCCTTAGACCTTTGTACAGGCGGCATGGAGGTACCCCTTTGTGACACTTGGTTAAAACATGTGTATTGCGATGATCCGGTAGTCCAAGCTAATTAGGACAAGGTGCGGGCACTATTAGTATACTATGCATGAGGCTTGCAACTTGTAGGATATAATTTACATAACTCATATGCTTTATTACTACCGTTGACAAAATTGTTTCTTGTTTTCAAAACCAAAGCTCTAGCACAAATATAGCAATCGATGCTTTCCTCTTTGGAGGACCTTTCTTTTACTTTTATGTTGAGTCAGTTCACCTATTTCTCTCCACCTCAAGAAGCAAACACTTGTGTGAACTATGCATTGATTCCTACATACTTGCATATTGCACTTGTTATATTACTTTACATTGACAATATCCATGAGATATACATGTTACAAGTTGAAAGCAACCGCTGAAACTTCATCTTCCTTTGTGTTGCTTCAATACCTTTACTTTGAATTATTGCTTTATGAGTTAACTCTTATGCAAGACTTATTGATGCTTGTCTTGAAGTACTATTTATGAAAAGTCTTTGCTTTATGATTCAATTGTTTACTCATGTCATTTACCATTGTTTCAAATCGCTGCATTCATTACATGTGCTTACAATAGTATTGATCAAGATTATGTTGGTAGCATTGTCACTTAAGAAATTATCTTTGTTATCGTTTACCTACTCGGGACGAGTAGGAACTAAGCTTGGGGATGCTTGATACGTCTCAAACGTATCTATAATTTCTTATGTTCCATGCTACTTTTATGATGATACTCACATGTTTTATACACATTATATGTCATTATTATGCATTTTCCGGCACTAACCTATTAACGAGATGCCGAAGAGCCGATTCTTTGTTTTTCTGCTGTTTTTGGTTTCAGAAATCCTAGTAAAGAAATATTCTCGGAATTGGACGAAATCAACGCCCAGGGTCCTATTTTGCCACGAAGCTTCCAGAAGACCGAGGGAGAGTCAAAGTGGGGCCACGAGGTGGCGACACACCAGGGTGGCGCGGCCCAGGCCCTAGCCGCGCCGGCCTGTGGTGTGGGCCCCTCGTGACGCCCCTTTACCTGCCCTTCCGCCTACAAATAGCCTTCGTCGCGAAACCCCCAGTACCGAGAGCCACGATACGGAAAACCTTACTGAGACGCCGCCGCCGCCAATCCCATCTCGGGGGATTCAGGAGATCGCCTCCGGCACCCTGCCGGAGAGGGGATTCATCTCCCGGAGGACTCTACACCGCCATGGTCGCCTCCGGATTGATGAGTGAGTAGTTCACCCCTGGACTATGGGTCCATAGCAGTAGCTAGATGGTCGTCTTCTCCCCATTGTGCTATCATTGTCTGATCTTGTGAGCTGCCTATCATGGTCAAGATCATCTATCTGTAAAGCTAAATGTGCGTTTGTTGGGATCCGATGAATAGAGAATACTATGTTATGTTGATTATCAATCTATTACCTATGTGTTGTTTATGATCTTGCATGCTCTCCGTTGTTAGTAGAGGCTCTGGCCAAGTTTTTGCTAGTAACTCCAAGAGGGAGTATTTATGCTCGATAGTGGGTTCATGCCTCCATTAAATCTGGGACAGTGACAGAAAGTTCTAAGGTTGTGGATGTGCTGTTGCCACTAGGGATAAACCATTGATGCTATGTTCGAGGATATAGTTATTGATTACATTACGCACCATACTTAATGCAATTGTCTGTTGCTTGCAACTTAATACCGGAAGGGGTTTGGATGATAACCTGAAAGTGGACTTTTTAGGCATAGATGCATGCTGGATAGCGGTCTATGTACTTTGTCGTAATGCCCAATTGAATCTCACAATATTCATCATGTCATGTATGTGCATTGTCATGCCCTCTCTATTTGTCAATTGCCCAACTGTAATTTGTTCACCCAACATGCTATTTATCTTATGGGAGAGACACCTCTAGTGAACTGTGGACCCCGGTCCATTCTTTTACATCGAATACAATCTCTTGCCAATACTTGTTTCTTTGTTCTCTGCAAACAATCATCATCCACACTATACATCTAATCCTTTGTAACAGCAAGCCGGTGAGATTGACAACCTCACTGTTTCGTTGGGGCAAAGTACTTTGGTTGTGTTGTGCAGGTTCCACGTTGGCGCCGGAATCCCTGGTGTTGCGCCGCACTACATCTCGCCGCCATCAACCTTCAACGTGCTTCTTGGCTCCTACTGGTTCGATAAACCTTGGTTTCTTTCTGAGGGAAAACTTGCTGCTGTGCGCATCATACCTTCCTCTTGGGGTTCCCAACGAACGTGTGAGTTACACGCCATCAACCACCAAGGTAGATCATCCCTCTTCTCTTTTGTTTACACATGTACTTTAGTGTAGTTTATTTTTATTTTTGGGTGACACTCCTTCCAACCTTTGCTTTCACAAGCCATGGCTAACCGAATCCTCGGGTGCCTTCCAACAATCACATACCATGAAGGAGTGTCTATTTATTTTAGTTTTATTTAGGTGACACTCCTCCCCACCTTTGCTTTCTCAAGCCATGGCTAACCGAATCATCGGGTGCCTTCCAACCTTTCACATACCATGGAGGAGTGTCTATTTGCAAAATTAAGTTGCTTACTGATGAATCAGAGCAAAACATGTGAAGACAATTATTAATGAAGGTTAATTAATTGGGGCTGGGAACCCCGTTGCCGGCTCTTTTTGCAAAATTATTGGATAAGCGGACGAAGCCACTAGTCCATTGGTGAAAGCTGCCCAAAAAGATTGAAAGATAAAACACCACATACTTCCTCATGAGCTATAAAACATTGACACAAATAAGAGATGATAAATTTTGAATTGTTTAAAGGTAGCACATAAAGTATTTACTTGGAATGGAAGAAAATACCATGTAGTAGGTAGGTATGGTGGACAAATATGGCATAGTTTTTGGCTCAAGGTTTTGGATGCACGAGAAGAATTCTCTCTCAATACAAGGCTTTGGCTAGCAAGGTTGTTTGAAGCAAACACAAGTATGAACCAGTACAGCAAAACTTACATAAAAACATATTGCAAGCATTATAAGACTCTACACTGTCTTCCTTGTTGCTCAAACACTTTTACCAGAAAATATCTAGACCTTAGAGAGACCAATCATGCAAACCAATTTCAACAAGCTCTACGGTAGTTCTCCACTAATAGGTTTAAACTACATGATGCATGAGCTTAAACATGATCTACTTGAGAGCTCAAAACAATTGCCAAGTATCAAATTATCCAAGACAACATGAGGCATTTTATGTTTCCAACCAAATAGTAATAAATGCAACAGCTTCCAACTTTTGTCATTGAACATTAAAAGTAAAACGAAGAACTAAAGTGTTCATATGAAAAAGCGGAGCGTGTCTCTCTCCCACACAAGGATTGTGATGTCTACGGGAGCTTCTATTCTTGTAGACAGTGTTGGGCCTCCAAGAGCAGAGGTTTGTAGAACAGCAGCAAGTTTCCCTTAAGTGGATCACCCAAGGTTTATCGATCTCAGGGAGGAAGAGGTCAAAGATATCCCTCTCATGCAACCCTGCAACCACAAAGCAAGAAGTCTCTTGTGTCCCCAACACACCTAATAGGTGCACTAGTTCGGCGAAGAGATAGTGAAATACAGGTGGTATGAATAAATGTGAGCAAGTGCAACACCAGAAAAGTGCTTTGCTGTCCAGGACTGGTGTGTAGTTGATGGTGGTAATATTGCAGGAAGTATAGATGCAGTAAAACAGTAAACAAGCAGCGATAGCAGTATTTAGGAACAAGACCTAGGGATCATACTTTCACTAGTGGACACTCTCAACATTGATCACATAACAGAATAAATAGATAGATGCTAGACTCTACACCCTCTTGTTGGATGATGAACACCACTAACTGTGTAGGATTACACGAACCCTCAATGCCGGAGTTAACAAGCTCCACAATATTCAATGTTCATGTTTAAATAACCTTAGAGTGCATGACAGATCAACATAACCAAACCAAGTACTAACATAGCATGCACACTGTCACCTTCACGCTACGAAAGGAGGCATAGATCACATCAATACCATCATAGCAATAGTTAACTTCATAATCTACAAGAGATCACAATCATAGCCTGCGCCAAGTACTACACGATGCACATTACACCGTGCAGGAGGAATAAACTACTTTAATAACATCACTAGAGTAGCACACAGATAAATTGTGATACAAAACACATTGCAATCATAAAGAGATATAAATAAGCACTTCACTATGACATTCATAACAGTGAATAAGTATTCAGTGAAATATAGCCTAAGACACCCACACGGTGCACACACTGTCACCTTTACACACGTGGGACAAGGAGTCTCCGGAGATCACATAAGTAAAATCCACTTGACTAGCACAATGACATCTAGATTACAAGCATCATCATATGAATCTCAATCATGTAAGGCAGCTCATGAGATTATTGTATTGAAGTACATAGGAGAGAGATGAACCACATAGCTACCGGTACAGCCCTTAGCCTCGATGGAGAACTACTCCCTCCTCATGGGAGACAGCAGCGGTGATGAAGATGGCGGTGGTGTTGATGGAGAAGCCTTCCGGGGGCACTTCCCCGTCCCGGCGGCGTGCCGGAACAGAGACTCCCGTCCCCCAGATCTTGGCTTCGCGATGGCGGCGGCTCTGGAAGGTTTTTGCGGGTTTCGTCAATCGTGGTAGGGTTTTCACGACGGAGGCCTTAAGTAGGCGGAAGGGCGGCGTCAGAGGGGCTCTGGTGGGGCCACACCATAGGGTGGCGTGCCCACCCCCCTAGCCGCACCGCCTTGTGGGGTGGGCCCCCCCTGGCCCCCCTCTGGCCCTCCTTCGGTGCTCTGGAAGCTTCCGGGAAAAATAGGGTTCTGGGCGTTGATTTCGTCCAATTCCGAGAATATTTCCTTACTAGGATTTCTGAAACCAAAAACAGCAGAAAACAGGAACTGGCACTGCGGCATCTCGTCAATAGGTTAGTTCCAGAAAATGCATAAAAACGATATAAAGTGTGAACAAAACATGTAGGTATTGTCATAAAACAAGCATGGAACATAAGAAATTATCGATACGTCGGAGACATATTAGCATCCCCAAGCTTAGTTCCTGCTCGTCCCGAGCAGGTAAACGATAACAAAGATAATTTCTGGAGTGACATGCCATCATAACCTTGATCATACTATTGTAAGCATGTGTAATGAATGCAGCGATCAAAACAATGGTAAATGACATGAGTAAACAAATGAATCATAAAGCAAAGACTTTTCATGAATAGTACTTCAAGACAAGCATCAATAAGTCTTGCATAAGAGTTAACTCATAAAGCAATAATTCAAAGTAAAGGTATTGAAGCAACACAAAGGAAGATTAAGTTTCAGCGGTTGCTTTCAACTTGTAACATGTATATCTCATGGATAGTTGTCAATGCAAAGTAATATAATAAGTGCAATATGCAAGTATGTAGGAATCAATGCACAGTTCACACAAGTGTTTGCTTCTTAAGATGGAGAGAAATGGGTAAACTGACTCAACATAAAAGTAAAAGAAAGGTCCTTCAAAGAGGAAAGCATCGATTGCTATATTTGTGCTAGAGCTTTGGTTTTGAAAACAAGAAACAATTTTGTCAACGGTAGTAATAAAGCATATGTGTTATGTAAATTATATCCTACAAGTTGCAAGCCTCATGCATAGTATACTAATAGTGCCCGCACCTTGTCCTAATTAGCTCGGATTACCGGGATTATCGCAATGCACATGTTTTAACCAAGTGTCACAAAGGGGTACCTCTATGCCGCCTGTACAAAGGTCTAAGGAGAAAGCTCGCATTGGATTTCTCGCTATTGATTATTCTCAACTTAGACATCCATACCGGGACAACATAGACAACAGATAATGGACTCCTCTTTTACGCATAAGCATGTAGCAACAATTAATTTTCTCATATGAGATTGAGGATATTTTTCCAAAACTGAAACTTCCACCATGGATCATGGCTTTAGTTAGTGGCCCAATGTTCTTCTCTAACATTATGCATGCTCTAACCATTCAACTAGTGGTAAATCGCCCTTACTTCAGACAAGACGGACATGCATAGCAACTCACATGATATTCAACAAAGAGTAGTTGATGGCGTCCCCAGGAACATGGTTATCGCACAACAAGCAACTTAATAAGAGATAAAGTGCATAAGTACATATTCAATACCACAATAGTTTTTAAGCTATTTGTCCCATGAGCTATATATTGTAAAGTTGAAGAATGGAAATTTTAAAGGTAGCACTCAAGCAATTTACTTTGGAATGACGGAGAAATACCATGTAGTAGGTAGGTATGGTGGACACAAATGGCATAGTGGTTGGCTCAAGGATTTTGGATGCATGAGAAGTATTCCCTCTCGATACAAGGTTTAGGCTAGCAAGGTTTATTTGAAACAAACACAAGGATGAAGCGGTGCAGCAAAAATCACATAAAAGACATATTGTAAACATTATAAGACTCTACACCGTCTTCCTTGTTGTTCAAACCCAATACTAGAAATTATCTAGACTTTAGAGAGACCAATTATGCAAACCAAATTTAGCAAGCTCTATGTATTTCTTCATTAATAAGTGCAAAGTATATGATGTAAGAGCTTAAACATGAGCACAACAATTGCCAAGTATCACATTATCCAAGACATTTTACCAATTACTACATGTAGCATTTTCTGATTCCAACCATATAACAATTAACGAAGCAGTTTCAACCTTCGCCATGAACATTAAAAGCTAAGAACACATGTGTTCATATGAACCAGCGGAGCGTGTCTCTCTCCCACACAAGCATTTATTCAAACAAAAACAAAAATAGAAACACACAAACGGACGCTCCAAGTAAAGTACATAAGATGTGACCGAATAAAAATATAGTTTCAAGAGAAGGAACCTGATAATTTTGCCGATGAAGAAGGGGATGCCTTGGGCATCCCCAAGCTTAGATGCTTGAGTCTTCTTGAAATATGCAGGGATGAACCACCGGGGCATCCCCAAGCTTAGACTTTTCACTCTTCTTGATCGTATTGTATCATCCTCCTCTCTTGACCCTTGAAAACTTCCTCCACACCAAACTCAAAACAACTCATTAGAGGGTTAGTGCACAATCAAAATTTACATGTTCAGAGGTGACACAATCATTCTTTACACTTCTGGACATTGCACAAAGCTACTGAAAGTCAATGGAATCGAAAAATCCATCAAGCATGGCAAAACAGGCAATGCGAAATAAAATGCAGAATCTGTCAAAACAGAATAGTTCGTAAAGACGAATTTTATTGAGGCACCAGACTTGCTCAAATGAAAATGCTCAAACTGAATGAAAGTTGCGTACATATCTGAGGATCACTCATGTAAATTGGCATATTTTTCTGATTTACCTACAGAGAATTAGGCCCAAATTCGTGACAGCAAGAAATCTGTTTCTGCGCAGTAATCCAAATCTAGTATGAACCTTACTATCAAAGACTTTACTTGGCACAACAATGCAACAAAACTAAGATAAGGAGAGGTTGCTACAGTAGTAACAACTTCCAAGACTCAAATATAAAACAAAATTACTGTAGCGAAATAAACATATGGGTTATCTCCCAAGAAGTTCTTTCTTTATAGCCATTAAGATGGGCTCAGCAGTTTTAATGATGCACTCGCAAGAAATAGTAGTTGAAGCAAAAGAGAGCATCAAGAGACAAATTCAAAACACATTTAAGTCTAACATGCTTCCTATGCAAAGGAATCTTGTAAATAAACAAGTTCAAGAAGAGCAAAGTAACAAGCATAGGAAGATAAAACAAGTGTAGCTTCAAAAATTTCAGCACATAGAGAGGTGTTTTAGTAACATGAAAATTTCTACAACCATATTTTCCTCTCTCATAATAATGTCCAGTAGCATCATGAGCAAACTCAACAATATAACTATCACATAAAGCATTCTTATCATGAGTCTCATGCATAAAATTATTACTCTCCACATAAGCATAATCAATTTTATTAGTTGTAGTGGGAGCAAATTCAACAAAGTAGCTATCATTATTATTCTCATCATCAAATATAGGAGGCATATTGTAATCATAATCAAATTTATCCTCCATAACAGGCGGCACCAAAAGACTACTATCATTATAATCATCATAAATAGGAGGTAAAGTATCATCAAAGAAAATTTTCTCCTCAATGCTTGGGGGACTAAAAAGATCATGCTCATCAAAACCAGCTTCCCCAAGCTTAGAATTTTCCATATCATTAGCAACAATAGTGTTCAAAGCATTCATATTAATAACATTCCCGTTAGCATGCATATAAAGTTCCATGGGTTTTTTAATTTTCGGATCAAACCATCCATGTCTTAAATCAGGAAATAGAATAAGAAGCTCATTGTTGTCCATTATGCCTTACTAGTGTAAACAAGAAACAAAAAGATGCAATTGCAGGATCTAAAGGAAATAGCTTTGAGCACAAACGCAACGGCGCCAGAAAAGTACTGTTACCTGGAACCGGAGTATGAGTGCCTTTTACCTTTCCTCCCCGGCAACGGCGCCAGAAAAGTGCTTGATGTCTACGGGAGCTTCTATTCTTGTAGACAGTGTTGGGCCTCCAAGAGCAGAGGTTTGTAGAACAGCAGCAAGTTTCCCTTAAGTGGATCACCCAAGGTTTATCGATCTCAGGGAGGAAGAGGTCAAAGATATCCCTCTCATGCAACCCTGCAACCACAAAGCAAGAAGTCTCTTGTGTCCCCAACACACCTAATAGGTGCACTAGTTCGGCGAAGAGATAGTGAAATACAGGTGGTATGAATAAATGTGAGCAGTAGCAACAGCACCAGAAAAGTGCTTTGCTGTCCAGGACTGGTGTGTAGTTGATGGTGGTAATATTGCAGGAAGTATAGATGCAGTAAAACAGTAAACAAGCAGCGATAGCAGTATTTAGGAACAAGGCCTAGGGATCATACTTTCACTAGTGGACACTCTCAACATTGATCACATAACAGAATAAATAGATAGATGCTAGACTCTACACCCTCTTGTTGGATGATGAACACCACTAATCGTAGGATTACACGAACCCTCAATGCCGGAGTTAACAAGCTCCACAATATTCAATGTTCATGTTTAAATAACCTTAGAGTGCATGACAGATCAACATAACCAAACCAAGTACTAACATAGCATGCACACTGTCACCTTCACGCTACGAAAGGAGGCATAGATCACATCAATACCATCATAGCAATAGTTAACTTCATAATCTACAAGAGATCACAATCATAGCCTACGCCAAGTACTACACGATGCACATTACACCGTGCAGGAGGAATAAACTACTTTAATAACATCACTAGAGTAGCACACAGATAAATTGTGATACAAAACACATTGCAATCATAAAGAGATATAAATAAGCACTTCACTATGACATTCATAACAGTGAATAAGTATTCTGTGAAATATAGCCTAAGACACCCACACGGTGCACACACTGTCACCTTTACACACGTGGGACAAGGAGTATCCGGAGATCACATAAGTAAAATCCACTTGACTAGCACAATGACATCTAGATTACAAGCATCATCATATGAATCTCAATCATGTAAGGCAGCTCATGAGATTATTGTATTGAAGTACATAGGAGAGAGATGAACCACATAGCTACCGGTACAGCCCTTAGCCTCGATGGAGAACTACTCCCTCCTCATGGGAGACAGCAGCGGTGATGAAGATGGCGGTGGTGTTGATGGAGAAGCCTTCCGGGGGCACTTCCCCGTCCCGGCGGCGTGCCGGAACAGAGACTCCTGTCCCCCAGATCTTGGCTTCGCGATGGCGGCGGCTCTGGAAGGTTTTTGCGGGTTTCGTCAATCGTGGTAGGGTTTTCACGATGGAGGCCTTAAGTAGGCGGAAGGGCGGCGTCAGAGGGGCTCTGGTGGGGCCACACCATAGGGTGGCGCGCCCACCCCCTAGCCGGGCCGCCTTGTGGGGTGGGGCCCCCCTGGCCCCCCTCTGGCCCTCCTTCGGTGCTCTGGAAGCTTCCGGGAAAAATAGGGTTCTGGGCGTTGATTTCGTCCAATTCCGAGAATATTTCCTTACTAGGATTTCTGAAACCAAAAACAACAGAAAACAGGAACTGGCACTGCGGCATCTCGTCAATAGGTTAGTTCCAGAAAATGCATAAAAACGATACAAATTGTGAACAAAACATGTAGGTATTGTCATAAAACAAGCATGGAACATAAGAAATTATCGATACGTCGGAGACGTATCAGATTGCTAGGATCCGAATTTATTCAAACGCAAACAAATAAATACACACAGACGCTCCAAGTAAAGCACATAAGATGTGACCGAATAAAAATATAGTTTCAATAGAAGAAACCTGATAAATTGTTGATGAAGAAGGGGATGCCTTGGGCATCCCCAAGCTTAGATGCTTGAGTCTTCTTGAAATATGCAGGGATGAACCACGGGGGCATCCCCAAGCTTAGACTTTTCACTCTTCTTGATCATATATCATCCTCCTCTCTTGACCCTTGAAAACTTCCTTCACACCAAACTTCTCATAAACTTCATTAGAGGGGTTAGTACTCAAAAAAACTTTAATCCACCTTGGTCCTATAGTGACACATTGCAAGAACTCAATAAAACATTAGCTACAGCCCTCCACGTCTAGAAAGCCTTGCTTAAAGTCCACAAGAGACAATGCAAAAAACAGAGACAGAATCTGCCAAAACAGAACAACCAGTAAAGAATAATTTTTAAGAGGTACTTCCGTTGCTCAAATAAGAAAACTCAAAACTAATGAAAGTTGCGTACATATCTGAGGATCACTCACGTAAATTGGCAGATTTTTCTGAGTTACCTACAGAGAATACTACTCAAATTCGTGACAGATAGAAATCTGTTTCTGCGCAGAAATCCAAATCTAGTATCAACCTTCTATTAGAGACTTCACTTGGCACAACAATGCAATAAAATAAAGATAAGGAGAGGTTGCTACAGTAGTAACAACTTCCAAGACACAACAAAACAGTAGCAAAATAAACACATGGGTTATCTCCCAAGAAGTGCTTTCTTTATAGCCATTAAGATGGGCTCAGCAATTTTAATGATGCACTCGCAAGAAATAAGAGTTGAAGCAAAGGAGAGCATCAAAAAGCAAATTCAAAACACATTTAAGTCTAACCCACTTCTTATGCAAAGGAATCTTGTACACAAATAAATTCATGAAGAACCAAGTGACAAGCATAAGAAGATAAAACAAGAGTAACTTCAAGATTTTCAGCATATAGAGAGGTGTTTTAGTACCATGCAAATTTCTACAACCATATTTTCCTCTCTAATAATAATTTTCAGTAGCTTCATGAACAAATTCAACAATATAACTATCACATGCAGCATGCTTTTCATGATCCACAAACACATAATTTTTATCAAGCTAAAAAATAGTGGGATTAAAAATTTCATACCCACTTTTATAAATAATATAACAAGATGATTGATCATTCTCAAGAGATATGGGACTCCTAGATAAAGTCAAGATCTCTCCAATCCCATTTTCATTAGTAGTACAATTAATATTATCAAGTAACATAGGACCATCATCTAGAGATTTATCATAAACATTTGCTAAGCAAAATTCTTTAGTACCATGCATTTCGACATCAGGCACAAACAAAGCATTATCATAAGATTTATCAAAGTAGCATAGATTATCATAGATAACAGTAGCATACTTATTCTCACAAGTTTTACTCATAGGGAATATTTCAAGAGAATCCACAGGAACATAACATTCAACCTCCTTTGGTAAGCATGGAGGACAATCAAATAGTGAAAGAGATAAAGAGTTACTCTCATTAGAAGGTTGGCATGGGTAGCTAATCCATTCTTCCTCGTTTTGTTCATCACTCTCCTCTTCTTTTTCATCCAATGAGCTTTCAGGTTCATCAATTTCCTCCTCTTTTTCATCCAATGAGCTTTCAGGTTCATCAATTTCTTCTTCCACTGGTTCCTGCAAATTGTGAGTGCATTCTTGTGCATTCATGAGTCTCTCTTTATAATCAATGATATAAGGATTATCACTGTAGCTTTCTACGCAAAAATTAAGGATAGAAGAGACATAATCTTTAAGGTCCTTACAAACAACACAAGTTTCATAATTTTTAGCCATGAAGGATTCTATCTCAGAGGCTCCCATAAATAAGACAAATTGTTCTACCTCTTCGAACCCAAGATGAATATAGCTATTCCAATTATAGTTCTTAATTAAAATTTCCTCACTAAAGCCACATTGAAATTTAAGATGTTTAGTATCCTGTTGAGAGCAACAGTTTATATCATGGCGTTTAAGCAAGATTTTAGCAATTGTATTCAATTTTTCTATCACAACACTCATAACTTTACCCGTTCTTGATTCTCTATAATTATTATATAATTCTATGAGCTCCAAATAGTTTGTGGGTTCTCCCATAACAACAGTTTTTAATTTTTCGTTTTTTCAATTTTTTATGGATTTTTGGGTATATAAGAAAAATAAAACAAGACAAAAAGAAACTAGACAAAAGTAAACTAAGCAAAATAATACTAGACAGAAATAGACTAAGCACAAAGAAACTAAACAAAAGTAAACTAAGCAAAACAAAATAAAATAAAACAAAAACAGAGAGAGAGGTAGAGTGTACTCCCCAGGTGAACTTATGAGTAGAGCTATGCCTCCCCGGCAACGGCGCCAAAAAATAGTCTTGATGACCCACAAGTATAGGGGATCGCAACAGTCTTCGAGGGAAGTAAAACCCAAATTTATTGATTCGACACAAGGGGAGGTAAAGAATACTTATAAGCCTTAACAACTGAGTTGTCAATTCAGCTGCACCTGGAAAAGCACTAGTAACAGGGTGATGTGAAAGCAGCAGTAATATGAGAGCAATAGTAACAGTAACACATCAGCGAATAAGAATACGTAGGTAATGGCACCAGAAAATAGTTGATACTACTTCCAATGACATGTAGAACGAGTATATGATGATGAGAGATGGACCGGGGTTCCCAGCTATCTTCACTAGTGGTAACTCACCAATAACAAGTGTTGGGTGAACAAATTACAGTTGGGCAATTGATAGGATTGAAAGCATTAAGACAGAACATCAAGATTATCAATTATGTAGGCATGTTTCCCATATATAGTTATACGTGCTCGCAATGAGAAACTTGCATAACATCTTTTGTCCTACCAGCCGGTGGCAGCCGGGCCTCAAGGGAATCTACTGGCAATTAAGGTACTCCTTTTAATAGAGCACCGGAGCAAAGCATTAACACTTGGTGAAAACATGTGATCCTCATATCACAGCCTTCCCCTCCGGTTGTCCCAATTTCTGTCACTTTGGGGCCTCGGGTTCCGGATAGCAATATGTGCAAACAACTTGTAGATACAATCTAAGCAATAATTATAGAGCTTAAATCTAAGATCATGCCACTCGGGCCCTAGTGACAAGCATTAAACACAACAAGATTGCAGCAACAATAACTTCACAAACTTTATAGATAGACTGATCATAATGTAACAATTCATCGGATCCCAACAAACACAACACCGATTACATCAGATGAATCTCAATCATGTAAGGCAGCTCATGAGATCATTGTATTGAAGTACATGGGAGAGAGAGTACCAAATAGCTACAGCTAGAACCCATAGTCCATGGGGGAACTACTCACGGAGCATGATGGAGGCGGTGGCGTTGATGGAGATGGCTTCCGGGGGCACTTCCCCGTCCCGGCAGGGTGCCGGAACAGAGACTTCTGTCCCCCGAATTGGAGTTTCGCGATGGCGGCGGCGCCCCTGGAGTCTTTCTGGAGTTTCGTCAATTCGTATCGCGTTTTTAGGTCGAAAGGGGTCTTATAGGTGAAGAGGCGGCGCAGGAGGGTGCCTGGGCCCCTGATGTCTACGCGCGCTTCTATTCTTGTAGACAGTGTTGGGCCTCCAAGAGCAGAGGTTTGTAGAACAGCAGCAAGTTCCCTTAAGTGGATCACCCAAGGTTTATCGAACTCAGGGAGGAAGAGGTCAAAGATATCCCTCTCAAGCAACCCTGCAACCACAATACAAGAAGTCTCTTGTGTCCCCAACACACCCAATACACTTGTCAGATGTATAGGTGCACTAGTTCGGCGAAGAGATAGTGAAATACAGGTGGTATGAATGAATATGAGCAGTAGTAACGGCGCCAGAAAAGTGCTTGCCGGCGTGCAGTTGACGTGGGAGATATTGCAGGAAGTAGAGATGCAAAGAAACGATAAACAAGCGATGATTGCAGTATTTGGAAACAAGGCCTAGGGATCATACTTTCACTAGTGGACACTCTCAACATTGATCACATAATAAAACCACTCTACACTCTCTTGTTGGATGATGAACACCACTAATTGTGTAGGGCTACAAGAGCACCTCAATGCCGGAGTTAACAAGCTCCACAACATTCGATATTCATATTTAAATAACCTTAGAGTGCATGATAGATCAACACAATTATACCAAGTACTAACATAGCATGCACACTGTCACCATCACACTATGAAAGGAGGAATAGATCACATCAATACCATCATAGTAATAGTTAACTTCATAATCTACAAGAGATCACAATCATAAACTACGCCAAGTACTACATGATGCACACACTGTCACCATTACATCATGGAGGAGGAATAGAGTACTTTAATAACATCACTAGAGTAGCACATAGATGAATAGTGATACAAAACTCATATGAATCTCAATCATGTAAGGAAGCTCATGAGATCATTGTATTGAAGTACATAGGAGAGAGATTAACCACATAGCTACCGGTACAACCCTTAGCCTCGATGGAGAACTACTCCCTCCTCATGGGAGACAGCAGCGTTGATGGAGATGGCTGTGGTGTTGATGGAGATGCCTTCCGGGGGCACTTCCCCGTCTCGGCGGCGTGCCGGAACAGAGACTTCTGTCCCCCAGATCTTGGCTTCGCGATCGCGGCGGCTCTGGAAGGTTTCTCGTACCGTGGCTTATTCGTTTAGGGTTTTCGCGACGGAGACCTTAAGTAGGCGGAAGGGCAGCCTCGGAGGGCCCCTGGTGGGACCACACAATAGGGTGGCGCGGCCCCCCTCTGGCCGCGACGACCTGGCGTGTGGGGCCCCCAGGGCTTCCCTCTCGTCCCTCTCTGGCTCTCTGGAAGCTTCGTGGAATTATAAGACATTGGGCGTTGATTTCGTCCAATTCCGAGAATATTTCCGTACTAGGATTTCTGAAACCAAAAACAGCAGAAAACAGGAACTGGCACTTCGGCATCTCGTCAATAGGTTAGTTCCGGAAAATGCATAATAATGACATAAAGTGTGAACAAAACATGTAGGTATTGTCATAAAACAAGCATGGAACATCAGAAATTATAGATACGTTGGAGACGTATCAGCATCCCCAAGCTTAGTGCCTACTCGTCCTCGAGTAGGTAAACGATAAAAGAATAATTTCTGAAGTGACATGCTACCAACATAATCTTGATCATACTATTGTAAAGCATATGAGATGAATGAAGTGATTCAAAGCAATGATAAAGACAACGATTAAACAACTGAATCATATAGCAAAGACTTTTCATGAATAGTACTTTCAAGACAAGCATCAATAAGTCTTGCATAAGAGTTAACTCATAAAGCAATATTTTCAAAGTAAAGGTATTGAAGCAATACAAAGGAAGATTAAGTTTCAGCGGTTGCTTTCAACTTGTAACATGTATATCTCATGGATAGTTGTCAACATAAAGCAATATACCAAGTGCAATAGGTAAACATGTAAGAATCAATGCACAGTTAACACAAGTGTTTGCTTCTAAGATGGAAAGAAGTAGGTAAACTGACTCAACAATAAGTAAAAGAATGGCCCTTCGCAGAGGGAAGCATGGATTGCTGTATTTGTGCTAGAGCTTTTATTTTGAAAACAAGAAACAATTTTGTCAACGGTAGTAATAAAGCATATGTGTTATGTATAATATATCCTATAAGTTGCAAGCCTCATGCATAGATTACCAATAGTGCCCGCACCTCGTCCTAATTAGCTTGGATTTACATGGATTATCATTGCATAACATATGTTTTAACCAAGTGTCACAAAGGGGTACCTCTATGCCGCCTGTACAAAGGTCTAAGGAGAAAGCTCGCATCGGATTTCTCGCTTTTGATTATTCTGAACTTAGACATCCATACCGGGACAACATAGACAACAGATAACGGACTCCTCTTTAATGCATAAGCATTCAACAACAGATAAAATTCTCATATGAGATTGAGGATTGTTGTCCAAACTGAAACTTCCACCATGGATCATGGCTTTAGTTAGCGGCCCAATGTTCTTCTCTAACAATATGCATACTCAAACCATTTGATCATGATAAATCACCCTTACTTCAGACAAGACGAACATGCATAGCAACTCACATGATATTCAACAAAGGTGTAATAGTTGATGGCGTCCCCAGGAACATGGTTATCGCTCAACAAGCAACTTATAAGAAATAAGATACATAAGCTACATATTCAATACCACAATAGTTTTTAAGCTATTTTTCCCATGAGCTATATATTGCAAAGACAAAGAATGGAATTTTAAAGGTAGCACTCAAGCAATTTACTTTGGAATGGCAGAGAAATACCATGTAGTAGGTAGGTATGGTGGACACAAATGGCATAGTTTTTGGCTCAAGGATTTTGGATGCACGAGAAGTATTCCCTCTCAATACAAGGCTTAGGCTAGCAAGGTTATTTGAAGCAAACAGAACCGGTACAGCAAAACTTACATAAGAACATATTGCAAGCATTATAAGACTCTACACTGTCTTCCTTGTTGTTCAAACAACTTACTAGAAAATATCTAGACTCTGGAGAGACCAGTCATGCAAACCAAATTTAGCAAGCTATATGTATTTCTTCACTAATAGGTGCAAAGTATATGATGCAAGAGCCTAAACATGATCTATATGAGCACAAAAATTGCCAAGTATCACATTATCCAAGACATTATACCAATTACCACATGTAGCA
The DNA here is from genome assembly GCF_019359855.2 of Lolium perenne. Taxonomy (NCBI): domain Eukaryota; kingdom Viridiplantae; phylum Streptophyta; class Magnoliopsida; order Poales; family Poaceae; genus Lolium; species Lolium perenne. The sequence goes on along the minus strand of NC_067250.2, from coordinate 119,568,263 downwards.
TTTTCTGTTTCCAACCATATAACAATGAACGAAGCAGTTTCAACCTTCGCCATGAACATTAAAAGCTAAGAACACATGTGTTCATATGAACCAGCGGAGCGTGTCTCTCTCCCACACAAGCATTTATTCAGAGAATGAAAATAACAAAATGAAAATAAAATCACACAGACGCTCCAAGTAAAGTACATAAGATGTGACGGAATAAAAATATAGTTTCACTAGAGGAACCTGATAATGTTGTCGATGAAGAAGGGGATGCCTTGGGCATCCCCAAGCTTAGATGCTTGAGTCTTCTTGAAATATGCAGGGATGAACCACCGGGGCATCCCCAAGCTTAGAGCTTTCACTCTCCTTGATCATATTGTATCATCCTCCTCTCTTGATCCTTGAAAACTTCCTCCACACCAAACTCAAAACAAACTCATTAGAGGGTTGGTGCATAATCAAAAATTCACATATTCAGCGGTGACACAATCATTCTTAACACTTCTGGACATTGCACAAAGCTACTGAAAGTTAATGAAACAAATAAATCCATCAAACATAGAAAAACAGGCAATGCGAAATAAAAGGCAGAATCTGTCAAAACAGAACAGTCCGTAAAGACGAATTTTTCTGGGGCACTAAACTTGCTCAGATGAAAATGCTCAAATTGAATGAAAGTTGCGTACATATCTGAGGATCACGCACGTAATATGGCATATTTTTATGAGTTACCTACAGTTGGGGCGACTCAAATTCGTTACAGTAAGAAATCTGTTACTGCGCAGCAATCCAAATCTAGTATCAACTCTACTATCAAAGACTTTACTTGGCACAACAATGCAATAAAATAAAGATAAGGAGAGGTTGCTACAGTAGTAACAACTTCCAAGACACAAATATAAAACAAAGTACTATAGTAAAATAAACACATGGGTTATCTCCCAAGAAGTTCTTTCTTTATAGCCATTAAGATGGGCCCAGCAGTTTTAATGATGCACTCGCAGGAAATAGTATTTGAAGCAAAAGAGAGCATCAAGAGGCAAATTCAAAACAAATTTAAGTCTAACCCACTTCCTATGAAAAGAAATCTTGTACACAAATAAATTCATGAAGAACAAAGTGACAAGCATAGGAAGATAAAACAGGAGTAACTTCAAGATTCTCAACATAAAGAGGGGAAACTTAATATTATTAAGATGCATATAACCATATTTCCCTCTCTCATAATAACTTTCAGTAGCATCATTGATGAAATACACAATATACCCATCACTTAAAACATTCTTATCATGGTTCATATGCATAAAAGTATCATTAATTTTGGCATAAGAAGAGTTCTTCTCATTAATAGTAATTGGAGCAAGATTATTATCAAGAATTTGAACATGGTAAACAAGTTGCATACTAAGGGAATTGTTTTTGGCAATCCTATCATAACTATGACAAGTTTCATAAGGGTAATTATAACCTATATCATAGCATTCTTTATAATAATCATCAAAGGTCGGAGGCATAGTGTAATCATAAGAAATAGAATAGTTATCTTTCACAGTATGTTCATCTGTGACCATACCATCATTGTTACTAGAAGGAGATGTATCAAACATATAATGATCAGTAACAAAAGGATTTTCAAACACTTCATCCCCAAGCTTAGAGCTTTCTATATCATTATGGGAGGAAGCATGGATAGTACTGATACTATGGCAATTATTAACATCATCATTTTCAGAATTAGTTTCCCAGAGATTTTCAATATCAAAAGTAGTGTGCTCTTTCAAATCATGATCACTAATGTAGGTAAAGGGCATAGGAAGATCATTGTATTCAGATTCATTATCATAATAATCATCAGGAGCAACATACTTACGGTTACCTATCGTTATCTCATACACGCGGGGATATGATGTTACCTCTTTCTTTTTATTCCCCTTCTTCTTCTTCTTCTTCTTTGTTCCCTTCTTCTTCTTCTTCTTCTTCTTCTTCTTCTCCTCCTTCTCCTCATTCCCTTCTTTAGGAGGAAGAGGCTTGAAGGGGGGCTCCTCCACATAACCTGATTTATTTCCAGAAACAATAGAAGAAACTTGGGAGGATTCCTCCTTTTCATTAATAAGTTCAAAACACACAGCGGTCCTATCATATTTTGGCAAAGTGTCATCTTCTAAAATATTTTGTATGTAAGTATTTGTATGGCAATTATAAATGCAATAAGAAAAACACCCATGCAGGACATCATCAATATCTAGATCACTCATATGTAACAAAGAGATTTTTCTTGATAACTCTTCACACCACAAAAATAAAGTAAGTTCATCATGCTGATTAGGAGTAATTTCATCATTACAATACAAATTTGCAGAACTCATGGGGTGCGAATTATCATTGGAGGAGCATTGAAAATTAAAATGACCCACTTTATGACAAAGTTCACAAATAAAAGGATAGCTGGCACAAACTTTTTTACCAAGATCATCTAGAGCCCTAGACCACTTTCTAGTTTTTTCATTCATATGGTGGATACAATATTCATCTTCGATTTGATTAATTCCACAGGGTCTATGCATTCCACAAAAATTAACATGCTTATAAGAAATAGTATTTTCAGAAGTTTTGACGTGTTTATTGCAATCATTAATAACAATTTCATTTTTCATGCAAGCCTCTTTAAAAGGTTCATGATACTTATCAAAATTCTTCTTAGGCAATTCAAAATGAGAGGCAAAAGCTTTACAAAGATTTGCAGCAACTTGAGAGTCAAGACCATAAGTAGCACTCATATTTCGAAATTTACCAGTATCCATAAAAGTTTCAATGCATTCATAATCATAATTTATACCTGACTCTTTACCTTTGTTGTTCTCCCATCCTTCAGCGTTCTCCTCAATCCGATCAAGAAGATCCCACCTAGCTTCAACCTCCTTGCTTGTGAAAGATCCCTCCGAACAGGCATCTAGATAGTCCTTGTGATGTCCTGAAAGCCTTGCATAAAAATTATTAATAATAACATTACGGGGGAGCTCATGAATGGGACATTTGAGCATTAGTGACTTCAATCTCCCCCATGCTTGAGAAATACTCTCTCCATCACGAGGATAAAAGTTATAAATGTAATTCCTATCAATATGCACTTCATGAGGAGGATAAAATTTAGAATAAAAGAGAGATACAATTTCCTCCCAACCAAGAGAATGACTATTCTTCAGCAATTTATACCAATGCGCCGCTTACTGTGACAAATAAATAGAGAATAGCTTCTTCCTCACTTCATCCATAGAGATACCTGCACACTTGAATAACCCGCATAATTCATGCAAAAACAGTAAATGATCTCCAGGATGGACAGTTCCATCCCCTTCATAGCGGTTATCCATAACACGTTCAATAATTTTCATGGGTATCTCGAAAGCAGTACTTGCAATACGTGGATTTAAAATATCACAAGCACCATTAGAGTTATCGCATATGGGGGATAAAGTATTATCAGAGCAAATTTTCTCCCCTAAAGATGGGAAGCTAAAAAGATCATAAAAACTAGCTTCCCCAAGCTTAGACTTCTCCATAGCATTAGCAGTGATTGCGTTCATACTAATAACATTGCTACCAGGATGCAAATAAGGTTCCATAGGTTTTTTAATTTTCGCATCACACAATTCATGTCTTAACTTAGGAAATAAATTAAAAAGCTCACAGTTGTTTTCCATTATGCCTTACTAGTGTAAAACAAGAAACAAAAAGATGCAATTGCAGGATCTAAAGGAAATAGCTTCGAGCACTTACAACGGCACCAGAAAATAACTTAGTTACCTAGGACCAGCGTGTGAGTGCCTTTTACCTTTCCTCCCCGGCAACGGCGCCAGAAAAATCTTGTTGTCCAGGACTGGCGCGTGGTTGACGAGGGAGGAAATCTCTGTTGTGTAGCTTTTCGGTCCCCGGCAACGGTGCCAGAAAAGTGCTTGATGTCTACGCGCGCTTCTATTCCTGTAGACAGTGTTGGGCCTCCAAGAGCAGAGGTTTGTAGAACAGCAGCAAGTTCCCCTTAAGTGGATCACCCAAGGTTTATCGAACTCAGGGAGGAAGAGGTCAAAGATATCCCTCTCAAGCAACACTGCAACCACAATACAAGAAGTCTCTTGTGTCCCCAACACACCCAATACACTTGTCAGATGTATAGGTGCACTAGTTCTACGAAGAGATAGTGAAATACAGGTGGTATGAATGAATATGAGCAGTAGTAACGGCGCCAGAAAAGTGCTTGCCGGCGTGCAGTTGACGTGGGAGATATTGCAGGAAGTAGAGATGCAGTAAAACAGTAAACAAGCGATGATTGCAGTATTTGGAAACAAGGCCTAGGGATCATACTTTCACTAGTGGACACTCTCAACATTGATCACATAATAAAACCACTCTACACTCTCTTGTTGGATGATGAACACCACTAATTGTGTAGGGCTACAAGAGCACCTCAATGCCGGAGTTAACAAGCTCCACAACATTCGATATTCATATTTAAATAACCTTAGAGTGCATGATAGATCAACACAATTATACCAAGTACTAACATAGCATGCACACTGTCACCATCACACTATGAAAGGAGGAATAGATCACATCAATACCATCATAGTAATAGTTAACTTCATAATCTACAAGAGATCACAATCATAAACTACGCCAAGTACTACATGATGCACACACTGTCACCATTACATCATGGAGGAGGAATAGAGTACTTTAATAACATCACTAGAGTAGCACATAGATGAATAGTGATACAAAACTCATATGAATCTCAATCATGTAAGGCAGCTCATGAGATCATTGTATTGAAGTACATAGGAGAGAGATTAACCACATAGCTACCGGTACAGCCCTTAGCCTCGATGGAGAACTACTCCCTCCTCATGGGAGACAGCAGCGTTGATGGAGATGGCGGTGGTGTTGATGGAGATGCCTTCCGGGGGCACTTCCCCGTCCCGGCGGCGTGCCGGAACAGAGACTTCTGTCCCCCAGATCTTGGCTTCGCGATGGCGGCGGCTCTGGAAGGTTTCTCGTACCGTGGCTTATTCGTTTAGGGTTTTCGTGACGGAGACCTTAAGTAGGCGGAAGGGCGGCCTCGGAGGGCCCCTGGTGGGACCACACAATAGGGTGGCGCGGCCCCCCCTCTGGCCGCGCCGACCTGGCGTGTGGGGCCCCCAGGGCTTCCCTCTCGTCCCTCTCTGGCTCTCTGGAAGCTTCGTGGAGTTATAAGACACTGGGCGTTGATTTCGTCCAATTCCGAGAATATTTCCTTACTAGGATTTCTGAAACCAAAAACAGCAGAAAACAGGAACTGGCACTTCGGCATCTCGTCAATAGGTTAGTTCCGGAAAATGCATAATAATGATATAAAGTGTGAACAAAACATGTAGGTATTGTCATAAAACAAGCATGGAGCATCAGAAATTATAGATACGTTGGAGACGTATCAGCCCCCCTCACCATAGGCTGGCGTGGCCAGGCCTGGGGCCGCGCCGCCTTATGGTGTGGTGGCCCTCTGGCCCGCCTCCGACTCTCCTTCGGTGTTCTGGGGTCTCCCGGGAAAAATAAGATACTGGATCTTTGTTTCGTCGAATTCCGAGAATATTTTCCGAACAGCCTTTCTGGAACCAAAAACAGCAGAAAACAGGAACTGGCACTTCGACATCTTGTTAATAGGTTAGTTCCGGAAAACGCATAAAAACATTATAAAGTGAGAGCAAAACATGTAGGTATTGTCATAAAACAAGCATGGAACATCAGAAATTATAGATACGTTGGAGACGTATCAGCGGCGACGTCCGTTGAGGGGACGACGTCGAAGAGGGAGGCGTCGCGCTTGGACCCGACGGCGTCGTGGACGATGGGATTGGCATTCTCCTTGTCCATCTCGCCGACAGAGGAGAGGGAGAGGGTTTTTTTGCTTTGGAGAAGATGATGGGACGTGAGAGAGGCGGCGTTGCATGGGCGAGTGAGAGTGACCGAGATAGTGGGAGGAGGCGTCTATAAAGGCGAGGGGTGGTTAATGCGACCCGCGTCCTACGTGTCCACCGTTGCACGTCTGCACGTCTTGGACTTCCGCAACGCGACACGCGTCCATGGTTGCACGTCTTCGACTGTTCGACATCTGCACCGCGACCGCGTCTACGCGTCAACAATTGCACGTCTTCCATTTCTGCACCGCAACACGTGTCCTCGAGTCTAACCCTGGAAATTTAGATATACTCAGGTATAACCTCGAGTATTATACTGGAATTTTTTGTGTGCTCAGTTTCCCCTTGAGTGCTAATACTGGCTAGTGCAATATGCTCAGTTTTACCCTCAAGTGGCTGATAGCATGTATACACACGTCCGTTGGGAACCCCAAGAGGAAGGTGTGATGCGTATAGAAGCAAGTTTTTCCTCAGTAAGAAACCAAGGTTTATCGAACCAGTAGGAGCCAAGAAGCACGTTGAAGGTTGATGGTGACGGAGTGTAGTGCGGCGCAACACCAGGGATTCCGGCGCCAACGTGGAACCTGCACAACACAACCAAAGTACTTTGCCCCAACGAAACAGTGAGGTTGTCAATCTCACCGGCTTGCTGTTACAAAGGATTAGATGTATAGTGTGGATGATGATTGTTTGCAGAGAACAGTAAAACAAGTATTGCAGTAGATTGTATTCGATTAAAAGAATGGACCGGGGTCCACAGTTCACTAGAGGTGTCTCTCCCATAAGATAAATAGCATGTTGGGTGAACAAATTGCAGTTGGGCAATTGACAAATAGAGAGGGCATGACAATGCACATACATGATATGATGAATATTGTGAGATTCAATTGGGCATTACGACAAAGTACATAGACCGCTATCCAGCATGCATCTATGCCTAAAAAGTCCACTTTCAGGTTATCATCCGAACCCCTTCCGGTATTAAGTTGCAAGCAACAGACAATTGCATTAAGTATGGTGCGTAATGTAATCAATAACTATATCCTCGAACATAGCATCAATGTTTTATCCCTAGTGGCAACAGCACATCCACAACCTTAGAACTTTCTGTCACACTGTCCCCATTTAATGGAGGCATGAACCCACTATCGAGCATAAATACTCCCTCTTGGAGTTACTAGCAAAAACTTGGCCAGAGCCTCTACTAACAACGGAGAGCATGCAAGATCATAAACAACACATAGGTAATAGATTGATAATCAACATAACATAGTATTCTCTATTCATCGGATCCCAACAAACACAACATATAGCATTACAGATAGATGATCTTGATCATGTTAGGCAGCTCACAAGATCCGACAATGAAGCACATGAGGAGAAGACAACCATCTAGCTACTGCTATGGACCCATAGTCCAGGGGTGAACTACTCACTCATCAATCCGGAGGCGACCATGGCGGTGTAGAGTCTCCGGGAGATGATTCCCCTCTCCGGCAGGGTGCCGGAGGCGATCTCCTGAATCCCCCGAGATGGGATTGGCGGCGGCGGCGTCTCAGTAAGGTTTTCCGTATCGTGGCTCTCGGTACTGGGGGTTTCGCGACGGAGGCTTTAAGTAGGCGGAAGGGCAACGCGGGGGGCCACACGAGGGCCCCACACGCCAGGGCCGCGCGGCCTAGGGCTTGGCCGCGCCGCCCTGTTGTGGCGGCGCCTCGTGGCCCCACTTCCTTTCCCCCTCGGTCTTCTGGAAGCTTCGTGCAAAAATAGGACCCTGGGCTTTGATTTCGTCCAATTCCGAGAATATTTCCTTACTAGGATTTCTGAAACCAAAAACAGCAGAAAACAGCAACTGGCTCTTCGGCATCTCGTTAATAGGTTAGTGCCGGAAAATGCATAATAATGACATATAATGTATATAAAACATGTGAGTATCATCATAAAAGTAGCATGGAACATAAGAAATTATAGATACGTTTGAGACGTATCAAGCATCCCCAAGCTTAGTTCCTACTCGTCCCGAGTAGGTAAACGATAACAAAGATAATTTCTTAGTGATAATGCTACCAACATAATCTTGATCAATACTATTGTAAGCACATGTAATGAATGCAGCGATTTGAAACAATGGTAAATGACATGAGTAAACAATTGAATCATAAAGCAAAGACTTTTCATGAATAGTACTTAAAGACAAGTATCAATAAGTCTTGCATAAGAGTTAACTCATAAAGCAATAATTCAAAGTAAAGGTATTGAAGCAACACAAAGGAAGATAAAGTTTCAGCGGTTGCTTTCAACTTGTAACATGTATATCTCATGGATATTGTCAATGTAAAGTAATATAACAAGTGCAATATGTAAGTATGTAGGAATCAATGCACATTTCACACAAGTGTTTACTTCTTGAGGTGGAGAGAAATAGGTGAACTGACTCAACATAAAAGTAAAAGAATGGCCCTTCGCAGAGGGAAGCATTGATTGCTATATTTGTGCTAGAGCTTTGGTTTTGAAAACAAGAAACAATTTTGTCAACGGTAGTAATAAATCATATGAGTTATGTAATTTATATCTTACAAGTTGCAAGTCTCATGCATAGTATACTAATAGTGCCCGCACCTTGTCCTAATTAGCTTGGACTACCGGGATTATCGCAATGCACATGTTTTTAACCAAGTGTCACAAAGGGGTACCTCTATGCCGCCTGTACAAAGGTCTAAGGAGAAAGCTCGCATTGGATTTCTCGCTATTGATTATTCTCAACTTAGACATCCATACCGGGACAACATAGAAAACAGATAATGGACTCCTCTTTTATGCGTAAGCATGTAGCAACAATTATTTTTCTCATATGAGATTGAGGATATATGTCCAAAACTGAAACTTCCACCATGGATCATGGCTTTAGTTAGCGGCCCAATGTTCTTCTCTAACAATATGCATGCTCTAACCATAAGGTGGTAGATCGCTCTTACTTCAGACAAGACGAACATGCATAGCAACTCACATGATATTCAACAAAGAGTAGTTGATGGCGTCCCCAGGAACATGGTTATCGCACAACAAGCAACTTAATAAGAGATAAAGTGCATAAGTACATATTCAATACCACAATAGTTTTTAAGCTATTTGTCCCATGAGCTATATATTGTAAAGGTAAAGAATGGAAATTTTAAAGGTAGCACTCAAGCAATTTACATTGGAATGGCGGAGAAATACCATGTGGTAGGTAGGTATGGTGGACACAAATGGCATAGTGGTTGGCTCAAGGATTTTGGATGCATGAGAAGTATTCCCTCTCGATACAAGGTTTAGGCTAGCAAGGTTATTTGAAACAAACACAAGGATGAACCGGTACAGAAAAACTCACATAAAAGACATATTGTAAACATTATAAGACTATATACCGTCTTCCTTGTTGTTCAAACTCAATACTAGAAATTATCTAGACCTTAGAGAAACCAAACATGCAAATCAGATTTTAGCATGCTCTATGTATTTCTTCATTAATAGGTGCAAAGTATATGATGCAAGAGCTTAAACATGAGCACAACAATTTCCAAGTATCACATTATTCAAGATATTATACCAATTACCACATATATCATTTTCCGATTCCAACCATATAACAATTTAACGAAGAAGAAACTTTCGCCATGAATACTATGAGTAAAGCCTAAGGACATATTTGTCCATATGCAACAGCGGAGCGTGTCTCTCTCCCACACAATGAATGCTAGGATCCAACTTTATTCAAACAAAACAAAAACAAAAAAAAACAGACGCTCCAAGCAAAGTACATAAGATGTGACGGAATAAAAATATAGTTTCAGGGGAGGAACCTGATAATGTTGTCGATGAAGAAGGGGATGCCTTGGGCATCCCCAAGCTTAGACGCTTGAGTCTTCTTGATATATGCAGGGGTGAACCACCGGGGCATCCCCAAGCTTAGAGCTTTCACTCTCTTTGATCATAGTGTATATCATCCTCCTCTCTTGATCCTTGAAAACTTTCTCCACACCAAACTCGAAACAAACTCATTAGAGGGTTAGTGCATAATCAAAATTCACATATTCAGAGGTGACACAATCATTCTTTATACTTCTGGACATTGCACAAAGCTACTGAAAGTCAATGGAACAAAGAAATCCATCTAACATAGCAAAACAGGCAATGCAAAATAAAAGGCAGAATCTGTCAAAACAGAACAGTTCGTAAAGACGAATTTTTAACAGGCACCAGACTTGCTCAGATGAGAAAACTTAAAACTAATGAAAGTTGCGTACATATCTGAGGATCACTCACGTAAATTGGCATAATTTTTTGAGTTACCTACAGAGAATTTTACCCAGATTCGTGACAGCAAAGAAAACTGTTTCTGCGCAGTAATCCAAATCTAGTATCTTACTTCTATTAGGGACTTTACTTGGCACAACAATGCAATAAAACTAAGATAAGGAGAGGTTGCTACAGTAGTAAACAACTTCCAAGACTCAAATATAAAACAAAATTACTGTAGTAAAAACATGGGTTGTCTCCCATAAGCGCTTTTCTTTAACGCCTTTCAGCTAGGCGCAGAAAGTGTGTATCAAGTATTATCAAGAGATGGTGCATTGATATCATTAGCTCCCCCATCTGTAGTGGTATTAAGGGCTTTGTCAATTTTAGGCCTATAATAATATATTTTTGGTTTAGGCACCTTAGAGACATACATAAACTTTTGCTCCTTACCCACATAAGCTTTCTCTTTATACTTAAGAGAAGAAAAAGTTGAACCCAAGGTTTCCATAGCTTCTTCAAGTTCACCAATCCTATTGATTTGATTATCATGGGCAACACAAGTTCCTAGAACACTAATTCTTTCATCAATTCCTCCTAAGGATTTATCAAGTTCATCAATTTTATGAAGCAGCATTTCCAATTTAGTTTCAACGCTTGGAAAATTTTTCTCTATAGTTTCCAATTTTTTCATAACGTCCTCAAGAGAGATTTCGCTTTTAGTTTCATTAACAGGTGGTATTCCAACTAGACTCTCAATGATGCAACTAGCTTCTAAAGCAGGAGTACCTAGGAAATTACCCCCCGAAAGAGTATCAAGAACATACCTATTCCAACTAGATATACCAACATAAAAGTTCCTAAGTAGGATAATAGTGGAGTGTTTCTTAGTGCATCTATGATGAGCATCACTAATTCTATACCAAGCATCTTTAAAACTTTCTCCACCTTGTTGTTTAAAAGAACGAACTTCAACTTCAGGATTACTCATTTTAGCAGCAGTAAATAAAGTAAACTAGATAAAGTAAATGCAAGTAACTAATTTTTTTTGTGTTTTTGATATAGAAAACAAGATAGTAAATAAAGTAAAACTAGCAACTAATTTTTTTGTGTTTTGATTTAGTGCAGCAAACAAAGTAGTAAATAAAATAAAGCAAAACAAAAACAAAGTAAAGAGATTGCGATGTGGAGACTCCCCTTGCAGCGTGTCTTGATCTCCCCGGCAACGGCGCCAGAAAAAGAGCTGTTGACGTGGGAGTTGAAAATCTTTGTGGTGTAACTTTCCTTCGTTCCCCGGCAACGGCGCCAGAAAAAGAGCTTGATAGCGTGTATACACACGTCCGTTGGGAACCCCAAGAGGAAGGTGTGATGCGTATAGAAGCAAGTTTTCCCTCAGTAAGAAACCAAGGTTTATCGAACCAGTAGGAGCCAAGAAGCACGTTGAAGGTTGATGGTGACGGAGTGTAGTGCGGTGCAACACCAGGGATTCCGGCGCCAACGTGGAACCTGCACAACACAACCAAAGTACTTTGCCCCAACGAAACAGTGAGGTTGTCAATCTCACCGGCTTGCTGTTACAAAGGATTAGATGTATAGTGTGGATGATGATTGTTTGCAGAGAACAGTAAAACAAGTATTGCAGTAGATTGTATTCGATTAAAAGAATGAACCGGGGTCCACAGTTCACTAGAGGTCCGCTTGCATCTTTTGACTAGAGGTACCGGTTGGGGTCGGGTTTCACCCAAATCACCACTTTTCCCCTTCCACCTCAAGTCAACAGCTCCTCCAAGCTCAAGACCTCAAGGAGATCGGCCCCGATCTCCTTTTCCAGCTGCCGCCTGCCAAATCTCCTCCGTGGAGAAGCTTCCCCACCTCCTTCTCTGCCATGTCCTCCGGTATGGACCCTAATCTCTCTCTCTAGGGTGTGTTGAACTCCCTAGATGCATAGGCTAGGGTTTGATGGAGTGTATGGTGGAGAAGCTCTCTTGGAAGCTCTACATGTGCGGGGATACTAGCTAGCAACAATGTGTGACACTACGAGCTGATTTGCCATGCGCCCAATCTCGATCTAGATGTGCTGAGCTTGAGCGGTAGTACCGCTCGACCACGAGCGGTACTACCGGTCGAAGCGGTACTACCGGATCGGAATTGCGGTACTACCGCTTTGTCTAGTATCACCAATGTTGCTTGTTAGTGTCCTCTTTGATCTTTAAATTCGTGGCTTGTGCACTTATCCCCTATTCCCTCCCAAACCTTTGCTATTCACAGGAGCTCCTAGGACCCGTGGGGGCAAGGTCAAGCCACCCTCTCATCGTCATCGAGATGAAGACGAGCAAGAGGAGATCGTGCCGGCAAGAACCACCAAGAGATAGAGGGAGGCAGCAGCTAGAACTGCCCAAGGCCCTCAAAAATCTATGGTTGATGTCAAGAAAGCCCAATTCTTGGAAATACGAGGGGACAATCCGTATTTATTGCCAAGGAATGCCCGTCAATGCCCCAATTCCTACTTCCATCATGTCAATCAGGAAAGGATCTACAACAAAGTGTATGGGGCCAAGGAATTCAACTGTTGCCCCCAATACTCCATCAGCATGGATAACTCAACTCCAACCTGGAGTATTTTGGAGAAGCTCTTGAGATTTGTGAAGAACAAGGGCTGATACCTCTGATGACCTTCTCTCACAACTACTCCAAGGAGGTAATATGCCAATTCTATGCCACTGTTGTTTTCCTTGAGGATGAAGGAGGCTTTCGCTCGTTGAAATGGATGACTAGGGAGCATTTGATGGAGGCCACATGGGAGGATTTCGCTAGAGGCATTGGATATGAGCCCACCCTCAATAACCACAACGTCTTTCGGATCCATCTCCAAGCCAAGCCAATGGCCAAGGAGAAGATGGCCAACCTCTACATCCCCGGAAGAATGTTGTGTGGGAGTGCTTACCACCTCCTCCCCGTCTATGACATCATGAATCGCATCTACCGCAGCACCATCAACCCCAAGCACACCAACCATGATGAAGTGCACGGGTTTCTTGTAAATCTTCTTGTGCGCACTCATGAGATGAGGGGCCTCGGGAAGCAGCTGGACGTCATGGACTATATTTGGCATGAGATGCGTGACTGTGCCTTTCTTCGCAAGCTTCCTCAATATGCACCCTACATCATGAGGCTCATTTGCCTAAAGTGGGATCAAGAGGGCCGTGGAGATCTTCTTGAGCAATGCCGCCCCAACATCACTATTCATAAGGAGAAGAGTCCTCTAGTCAAGAACCATGACCTTCCAAGGTACGGCAAGGGAGCTCCCAAGGACAAGGACGAAGACGAAGCCGATAGTGATGACTCCGACTACGTGCCCAACTCCGTCAAGACCAAGGGCCTCTTCGCCAAGCTCACCGCTCGCATCAAGAAGTCCTTTTGCTTCAAGAGGGATCTCGAAGATAGGATGTATCAAGCTCATCACGACAACAAGAAGATCCGCCAACGCCAAAAGGCGATGATGAGGCACATGCAGCTTCCTGTCTCCGAGGGCTCCGAGGACAACATTACTCCTCCCGGTGAGTGGAAGTCAAAGCTCGTTTGGTGAAGCTCCGAGGACTCCATTCCCGAGCCACCTCATGGCAAGGGCCTTGATCAAGAGGAAGACGATGATGAAGGTGAATATGAAGAGGAGGAGGACATTGAGGATGAGGGCAATGAGGATGAAGATGATGACGATGAGGAGGAGGAAGATGACGAGTGATCCCCTTGGGGCGTTAGTATGCTTCTTCTCCCTTTTTGGTGTCTCGATGCCAAAGGGGGAGAAGTTGATCTATTAGGACGGGAATTTGCATGGGGATGCCAAGGGCTTGGTGGCTTCGTTTTGGTTCTTTCGGCCTTGGCATCAAACCTTCCCCTAGTTATTTGGAACTCTATTCGTATGTGTGCTTGCTACTCTATTTGTGGATCTCCCGATCCCCCGGTTTGTATTAAGACTTAATCATTCGTTGTAGCTTAATGGTCTTCACTATTTATCCTTTGATTGGCTACATCAATCCTATGGAGGCTCTCATTATTATGAGTTTGGGTTTTCTCAAGGCAAAGGTATGAAAAGTATCACCCAAACTCCCTATATGCACTTACTTGCCTCCATAGGATGTGCTTGTGCTATATGATCTTGTCATATGTTCTTCTTAGCACTTGTACATGGTTTGTAGAATCTAGGGGGAGTCTCTCTCTAGGATGTGTGCATTTGTATACAAATGCATATTCTAAATATGCACACATCTAGGGGGAGCTTCGTCTACTCTTGCAAACCATATACCTTATCATAATATCCTATGATTTATTGCAAATTCGTGTGTTGTCATCAAACACCAAAAAGGGGGAGATTGTAAGAGCAAGATCTATATCCCTTGTTTTGTGTGTTTGATAACAACACTCGAACAATTCTAACCGTGCACAAAGTTTGTCATTGATAGGTTTGCAAGGTGTACGGTGCCCTCCCCGGACACACTATGATCAGAAGACCGAAGCGTAGTTCTTAGGCTTTCTGGTTTTGTGTGTGTGTAGCGAGGTAACATGGTAGGAGAGGAAAAGAGGAAAAAGCTGGTTTAGCCAAAGCGGTACTACCGGTACCAGGAGCGGTAGTACCGCTACCCCTACTGGTACCGCTCTGAGTACCGCTCTGAGGTTTGCACAAGGGATAGTCCCACAGTACTCGTTACGGTACCTGTACGGTACCATGAGCGGTAGTACCGCTCGCAAGCGGTAATCTGGCGGCAGTGCTGCTCAGAAATGCTTTGTAATGCGTTACGGCGATGCGGGTTGTGGTACCGCTCCGGTACCGCTTCGAGTCCAGTAAGGTAGCGGTACCGCAAGCGGTAGTACCGCGATGTGTCCACGTGGACAAGTTCTGTGGGGATTCGAACTCAGAGCGGTAGTACCGCTTCCCAGAAGCGGTAGTACCGCTTAGGCAAAACCAGCACATAACGGTTGGATTTGGAGGGACCTATATAAAGGCCCCTTCTTCTCCAGCCCGATTTAGCTCTTCTCTCTCTCTCTCCTCCATTGTTGCTGAGCTCAAAGTAGAGGGGATCTCCCCAACCATCCAACCAATCTTGCCCATACTTTGAGGAGTGGTGGAGGAGACCCCGATCTATCATTCTAGCGGAAGAAAGTTCGCCAATTCGTGGTACTCCTTAGTGGATCTTGGTGGAAGGGTTCCTTTTGTGGAGCATTGGAGAAGAGTTCCTTTGGTGGAGCATTGGAAGGGTTCCTTTGGTGGAGCATTGGAAGGGTTCCTTGGTGGAGCATTGGAAGGGTTCCTATGGTGGAGCATTGGAGATGTGCAGCTATGGAGGCTAGCTTGGTGATGTACTAGCTCCATAGGGTGTTGGGAGCATCCTTGTGTGTGGAGCTTGCCCCAACCTTGTGAAGGAATCACCGCCTCGACCGGTGCCTTAGTGGAAGAGGGGGAGCACTTTCGTGGAGCTCTCTCGAGGAAGAAGGTGATGCCTTCCTTCGTGGTGTGACCGTCTAGTCTCTTGTGCGAGACTAGCACCTCCTCAACGCAGACGTACTTCCTATTGTGGAAGGAACTGCGGTAAACAAACCTCGCCTCGTCTCTGCGCCCTCCGGTTGTCTCGCTCCTTACTCTTACTATCTTGTTGTTTCCTTTACTTGTTGCACTTGTCCTAGTATCATTGTAGGAACACCGCTATCGCTAAAGCTATCACCTTTACCTTCCGTTGCGCTAAAATTGAAAAAGCTTAAAACTTGTCGTAGCGCCATTCACCCCCACTCTTGTTCACTACGATCCATTCAGCTTCTTAGCAAATAGCTATATAAGATTGTCTCTGAAGAAGGTTTATGGCATCAACTTTTAAAAAACAAATATCAATCGCAAAAGACTTTGGCTGAAGTCGAGAGTAAGCCAACTGATTCACCATTCTGGAAGGGATTAATGAAAGTTAAAGGGGAATTTTTTAGCAGGGGAAAGTTTAAAGTTGGCTCAGGAGAAGGAGTTCGTTTTTGGGAAGATATATGGCTAGGCGAGCAAACTCTTGCATCTCAGTATTCACAGCTATATAACATAGTCCATCGTAAACATGATACTGTGGCAAATGTTATGAGTTTGACTCCGTTAAATATTGGTTTTCGGAGACAACTTATTGGTAATAAATGAGACCAGTGGGTACATCTATGCCAAAGGCTAATGGAGATTACTTTAAATGAGGATCAAGACAAGTTCGTTTGGGGTCTAACATCATCAGGGAATTTCACCGCCAAGTCTATGCATGGTGATATGTTAAATGGTCACAAGATATCTTCGCAAATATCTTTGGAAATTAAATATCCCACTAAAATTAAAATTTTCATGTGGTTCCTAAGTTAAAAAAAATCCTTTTGACTCGTGATAATCTTGCAAAAAGGAATTGAAATGGAAATACAAAATGTTGTTTCTATGACGCCGAGGAATCAGTAGAACATTTGTTTATCTCATGCCTTTTTGCTAGACTTGTTTGGTGAGTAGTTTTTGCTGCATATAATATTTCACCTCCATCCAATATCACAAACATGTTTGGGAATTGGCTTAATGAAACTGACAAAACTGATAAAGCTAGGATTCGCATCGGTATTTCGGCTTTATGTTGGTCAATATGGAATTGCAGGAATGATATTGCTTTTAACAGAAACTATTCTACTATTTTTTTGCAGGTTATTCACAATATTGTCCATTGGATCCAATTTTGACGCTTCTTGCTCCCGGAGAACCAGCGGGAGTGCATGGTTTTTGGATGCAACCGCCTTCGAATAGTTGCTCAGAATATTTTCTACCAGACTACTTGGCGGCCTATTAAGAAACTAGAAGATTTAGACTGCTCAGCATGTTTCTTATTTTTTGGTGGTTGATATTTGTATCAACCCTCGTTGATCCATGAATTGTAAACTTTAAATATTCAGTCTTTAATAAAAGAATGTATGCATCAATCGATGCAGAGGCTGAGATATCTATTATATAATTAAAACAACAAACAACCAATGGTCTAGATTAAGCAATAACTAATGAACCGCTCAGATTGAATCTTAGTTGTTAGGCTAAACTGCAAGGAAAATCGGAGAATCGATGTAGTTAAAATCGGTTAGAATAAAGACGCGGAACAAAAACCGATTCGCAAAAAGATTTTTCTCGCGTGATTTATATCTGCTGTGGTCGTGATCTTGCGAGGCAAGACAAATTTCTCTGGCAATCTGATCTTGCCTGTGACATGCAGAGTCCAAGTCGATGGAGAACACATCCGACGTGGACGCCGCTCTGCCGTCATCGTCGCCGTGTAGCGTCGGCCAAATTTAGCGCCGTCTCCAACGTTTGCCGCAGCATGCCTCTCGACTCAGCTGACGCGGAAGAAATCTCGCTAATCTCAGGTACGTCATAGGATCCCCTACTTCCGATTAATCAGATCGTGAGCTGCTCAACCAATATCAGTTGATTACGTCAGTTGTTGAAAATCAAACTGCATGTACTTCATGATGCAACAGACCACCAGTGCACATGCAATCCAGAAAGATCAATGGAAGACTTGCACCATAGAGATAACCAAGAGCTCGGTACGATCAAAAGATCGCGCAGAGGTACTGAGGTAGGTCTACTTTTCTTTGTTAGCTTCATATATCTCTCTATAGTACAACATTGGGTCTATATTTTTTCAGCATTACAATCATCGGCGATGTAAAATAAGGGTGCACACCTACCAGGAGCAGTACAAGCGATCAATCCAGTAGCTATCTAGCCAACACTTGATACATCCCAGGGAATAGATCGATCAAGTTGCAAGCAGCTATGAGTCGTTAAATCGTTCTCGACGTGTTGTCTCGGAGGAAATTTGCCGAATCGCCCGCGCTAATTTGATGCATCCATCCACCGCAGCTTGGGATGGCCAGCACCCATTACTTGGCTCCAGAAAATATATCCTGAATTCCTGACATAGAAAAGCAGTTTATGCACCTATTTTCCATCAGATTCGTCTGCTCTCATGATCGGGAAAAGTTTGCAATGTAGGACCATTAGTAACCCAGCTGCTCCGTGTGATTTTCCAGGTAATCGTTTTTGTCAAAGTCATTTCCTTTCTTACAACCGGACTCCTAATCCACGACATACTTCCTGTATATATGAACTGTAGTCTTGGATCCATGTAGGACTTGATTACATGACATTCTGTTCTCAAGTTTTGCACTAACGATTTAAATGAGAAATTTATGTACCTGCCTAGCATCCAAGACGTTGCATCAATTTAGTGGATCAACTTTTTTTGAGGAGATGATTGCGCAATCAGAAGTAACAATATGTGAGCATCGAGTTGAGATAGGCAAGAGTTTGTGATAGTATTTATGTGTGTATCTGTTGCTGCAATAGGGTCATCTTTTATTTTGCAAACAAGAAAAAGATCTCAGAAGGTTTTTTTTTATTAGTATTTCAGGGAGTTTTTTTTTTGACATGGATTTCTCTCTGCAGGATAGGCTGCTGCCAGATCTATATCAAAGAACGTAAGTTAAGGACTGAGGTGGTGTTCTTTCCTCTTAGTTTCTATAATAAGCTGATACGTGCAAACCAGTCTTCCGTCTATTAACACTTAACACTTATAACTGATTGTTAGCATAGGAAAATGATACTATAAAACATGGACTACAAAACTAAGAGGCTGCATCCTTATTCCTTGATATATATGCAGAAAATAAGGCGGCTCAAACCATACCGCAAGCTAGCTTCATCCCAGATCAAAAGAAGAAGTCTGCGGTCTGCCGGCCGCTTGGTGTCGACATGTTGAGTCAGGCGGCTCAAAGAATACGCCTACCTAGCTGCATCCTGGACCAGAACATGAAGAGTGCGGTCTGCCAGTCACCTGGAGTCGACATTCAGATTGGTGATGCCATACCTGACGCATAAGTACTGGCTTGAGTGCTTGACCGACACCATCTACAAAATAACTGTAAGATCCTGACCTGAGCCTTTGTATGCAAGTTCGCGCAAGCCAAATTATCAAAAGACAGAAAATAAGTCCACCCAACTCAAACAACTTGCCTATTTTTCATGTGACTTTTTTTTAGAAAATTTCGTATATGAATTTTACTCTATTACTTTTCACACCACACATTGTGATGTGTAAAGCAAGTTCCTGATATGTACCCAGCCACTGTACGAGGCTTCCCTCAATCGATGACTCATATGCATGCTCAGGTACATCTATGCTGAAAAACCACACCGCATATATTCAAGTCTCAATGGTCTGAAATGTAGGTTTAACTACAAAAGCACGTTGTCGAGGATCCCATAAATTCTTAAAAAAAACTCTATGTGAAATCCATAAACTACCTTTTTTTGTAGTTCGTATCTTATATTTATATATAAAAATAAAACCTCCGTAAATAAAAACCTACATACATTGAAATTAAAATAAAATTATTTATGACTTATATTTTGGCATCCACGCCAAAATAACATTATAAACATGAATACTACCTCCCTTCACAAGGCTCATAACTTTTTTCCAAAAGTTAAACTATGTAAAACCCAAATTTGTAGAAAAATATTAACATCATGAATTATTTTTTCATACGATATCTATAAGGTATTATAGTTGATTATATTTTTTCCTAAAATCCTGGTCAAACTTGGTACCATTTGACTTTCATAAAACTTATATGCCTTCTTTTTTAGGAAGGAGGTTGTATGTTGTTTACATGTGCATGGGATTGACTGTATAACATCATTGGCAGACAAAAATAAAGCACCCATGAGGGAATGCATGAACGAATCCACGACATAATGTTCAATGGAATACTTCAGTGTGGTCAAAAGCAACAGAAGATGATGAGTGTAGAGGAAGATAGCGCAAAGTTTAAGCATGGACCATCGACGTAAAGTTCATACGTGGAAAGGTACAGACCAAGAATGAGGAGTTGAAGAAAAAATCCGAGATTGCTACGGTATAGTGTGTAACTTGAAATGCAGCATACAGATATCATTATCGTTAGGTTTCAGCTCTCACTCTAAAGTGGTCCTTAGCAAATATCTAATCAACTGAATGGAAGTAATGTTTATACCAAAATACAAATCATGTTTCATGTGAGTCATACAACTATTGCAACACATCTTGAATTTATATTTTTGAATTGTAATTTAGCACTGATGTAGAAATATATTGAGCTAAGTAATGATTACTTCTACAATAAAAATATAAAATAGTTGTGTAATCAATAATTAGACAAAACTTATACCAAACATGATATACATAAAATCTAGCCGCGCAAATGCGCGGGCCACCCAGCTAGTTCCCATTTAAAGAAAAAAGTTGTTCAAACTAGCGCAAGCCCACGGTAGCGGGGTAAAAGAAAAAAACGTCTCCAGTTCATGGAACGGATCGCGATGGTAGTGGACAGCATTTCGCACAATAACTTGGCCCGCCAACAAAGAGAGGCTTTTGGGCCGGAGTTTCTGTGGACTCAACCAAAGACGCCGCTGTACACCGTCGAGCTAGAGCTCTTCTTTCACTCTTCGCCTCGAACCATCTGTTCGTATCAATCAGCATCCCCGCCCCGTCTCTCGCCGGAGTGCGGTTGTCTGCCTGCCGCCGCCGCGAGCTTCCAAGAAAATGTAGCGGCTGTCTCCTCCTCCCTTCCAATCTCGTCGCGCCACCGCCGCTCCATAGTTCAACATTAGTTCAGTTCGAGGCCGCAGGCGACCGCCGGCGGCCATCTCCATCGTCGGGGCGGGGGGTCGCGCGTCGCACGTCTCTGTCTTTCCCCACGCCGGCGACGAGCGGATGTGAAAAGCGGGGTTCGCGGCGGAGCAGGAGGAGACGCCGGCCGGCTGGTACTCACTGGTAAGGTGCACGCAGCCTCAGATGTTTAGTCCCACATGGGTTCGGCTCTCCTGTAGGGAGCCCTGCACGCACTATCCTGCAGGTCCAATAAATAAGAGACACCTGTCCTGGCAGATCCCACCTCTCAAATAATGTATTTTCGTTTTTTCTTTTCTGAAACTTTCCTATCCCCTCGCTTCTGTTCTGACTACTCGAGGAGATCCCTGCACACATTGCTACACCGAGCTGAGCTTCGTGAGAAAATGGCGACGGCGGCCTCGGTGATTGAGCTCGCGGCGGCGGCCTCGAAGGAGCTCGCGACGGCTTCCTCGGCGATTGAGCTCGCGGCGCGGCCTCGACGGAGCTCGCGGCGGCGTCGTCGACGAAGCTCGCGACGCGGCCTCGGCGATTGAGCTCGCGGGGCGGCCTCGACGGAGCTCGCTGCAGTGGCGGCGGCCTCGACGGAGCTTACGGCTGCGGCCTCGGAGATTGAGCCTGCGCTGCAGCGTTGTCGATTGAGCTCCCGACCACGGAAGTGCACTGTCGATTGAGCTTCTCGGGGGCCAAATCGTTGTGCGCTCGCCGCCTGGATGCGGGAGAGGCCGTCGCTGCGGCAAGGAAGCGCACAAGGAGAGGGGGAGCGGGCGCTAGGTACTGACTGCAGGAGCATGGAGCTCTGCTCGGCATCGACGTGAAAGGTGAGCGATAGTTCATCACTTAATTAACCATGTACGGCTTTCTCCCCTTGTAGCATATGGATTTATTTACTATAGCACATCAAATGTTGTGGATAACTACAACGGGGAACACAAATTGCTGGAAGTTCCTTGTGGGAAATTTAATCTCCAAGACAACGTTTAACTTAGAACTAAACCATTGGAAATAAACTAGTGCATAACCAGTATTATTACGTATCGAGCTGTAATATGAATGGTAAGATCAAGTACTACATCCCGTTTTCTGCCAAGCAAATTTCATATAGAGCCACTTAAAAAGGATTGTCTTGTTGATGACTTGATTGGCTACCCAAGAACTGCAAGAAAAAAAAACAATTTTTGTAAGACATAAACTAGAATTTGTTCCATTAGAGAAATATTGAATTTGTGAGTATAACTTGTTAGTGAAAAATACCTTGCTTGGCAGCTGACCATTTTGATATGTTGTCCATCCCATGTCTGGTAAAGCTACAGAACCAGAACTCTACATACAGTGTAACCCAAAAATTAGTGCAAGTGAATGACATTTGCATACTCACGTCAATTTTTAAGGATCACCTAAATAAATATACCTGACTTGGTTGAGTGTTATAATTGGAATATGGCTGTTGTGACTGCAAACCAATCAACTGCTGAAAAGTTGCATTCGCCTGATGTAGTGGAGGCATCGCACGCTGCAATACTTGCATATTGTAGTTCTCAACCTGAGGCATAGCATGTGGCAGTGCTTGAAAATTATAGTTCCCGCCCTGCGGTAGTTGAGGCATAGCGCCCGGTAGTGCTTGAAAATTATAGTTCCCGCCCTGCGATAGTTGAGGCATAGGGCCCGATAGTGCTTGAAAATTATAGTTCCCAGCCTGCGGTAGTTGAGGCATAGACCAGTTGAATCCTGCTAAATTGTTGTTGTTCAATTGAACGTTGAAAATAGGATTTACTTCGGATGGTGCAGAAGCACAATTACCACTCTTGTACATTGTTGCTTGCGCTGTTTAATTAGAAAAGAAAACATTATGACAATATAATTAAAATTTTGTATGTATATAGACTTTTTTTTTTACTATAGCATACCTTTCTTTGATTTATTCTTGTTCTGTTCAAGTCCCGATTTGTTCCGCTTGCTGCTACTTCCTGCTTCTTTTCTCTTTATTCCCTGCTTCGGGGGTGATCTGTATTACTAACTTTGAATTCTAAAGTAGAGTCACTATGACCACTATTGTACAAACAACATCCCATCACCATGTCGTATTCTCCTCTAAATATTTCAAACATAGCTGGCGTATATTCCTTCGAAGTTTGTATCAGCATCCGCACATGTGGAACTTTGGGAGATGTTTGACTTGCATAGAAATCACTTTCCACTTCAGCATACCTCCTGTCATCGACTGCCCTCTCGTAGTGCTTGAAGAAGTCTAATAGATCAAGGCGAACATGCAAGTATCGCTTCAACATTGCATTGAGACTCTCACTTCTTTGTGTAGATATCATATCTGCGCAGAAGGTTTGCCGACCATACACCAGCGCCCACTTCTCTTTGCTCTTGAATAATCTTTGTAGCCACTCATTGTCTTCCAAATTATATGCCTTTAACATATCATTCCAAGCTGCTATAAATTCTTCAACTTCTTCAAAATAAAAAACACACTTGCCAAAATCTTTCTTAAATGTCTTGGAACCTTGAAAAACATGGCTCAAATGTTTTGCAGCATTCTGATACATGTGCCACACACATAGACGATGTATTGAGTTAGCAAAAACAATGTCAATGGCACCGATAATGGCTGCACATTGATCGGTCAATATTGTCTTTGGTTCTTTTCCGGACATGGCTTTTTTGAATGTTTCAAACAACCATTCAAATGTTTCTTTTGTTTCATCATACAATAATGCTGCTCCAAAAACCACTGTTTGCTTATGATGGTTGACACCAACAAAAACCGCAAAAGGTCTGCCGTAACTATTTGTTTTGTAGGTCGTGTCAAAACATATGACATCACCAAAGTAGTCGTAGTCTAATACTGATCTTGCGTCTGCCCAGAATATGTTAGTCATCATCTCATCTTCATCTACTTGTATTGCATAAAAGAAAGAAGGATTTTCCGTCTGCTTGTCCTGTTTCTTGTCCTGTAGATATTGAAGAATGGCTCCTGTATCTCCTTCTTGGATTGAGTGCATACGCTTCGATCGAAGATAGTTTTTATAATCTTTTCGAGTGAAGCAAAGACTTTGTCGACCCCCTGCTTGTCTACTCATCGCTTCATGACCTGATTTAGGTCTAATACCTGAGTCATTCAATATGTCAATTTGGGCCTTCTGAGCTTCTGTAATTCTTCTCTGAGATCGCAACAGATGGGCTTTGCTTGGAGTTACGAGGTCATGATTATGAGCATCCTCAAAGCTGCTTACAACATATTTTCCAATTTCACTTATTTTGATAGTCATCTCGGCCTTACAACCAACTCTTGTATCTGCTCGCTTCCGCTGGCATGGTCCAGAAGTACTGTTTTTGTCTTTGTAACCTGACTTTGAGCATACAAATTTCTTTGTCCGAATAACATTAGTTGAGGATTTATCATGCCAAAATTTCCGCACACTGAAACCTACATGTCCTGCATACGTATTGTAGAACTCATATGCCATATGTTCATTCTCGAATTCCATCCCTATCACTGGTTTTAACCTTTTGATGTACTGATCATCTCTACTAGCACCTGTCTCTCCCACGTTAGTGGTCTCATGATCTACACAAAGGAGAATATAGCATACACTTTAATTTTGCTGTTAAGACTGATGAGGAAAAAGGGTTATGGTCATCATAAATTAAACTCTTTGTTTGTTCTTTTCTAATCTTGTCTACTCTGTATTCTAGACTATTGACAGAAATAATGAATAGATTGCAGATTCAAGTTGTACCAGTACTAGATACCTGTTGAAGAGAATGTAGGAGGAGCTTCTTCCATGCTGAAAGAAGAATGCTGTTCTGGATTGTAATCCACGCAAAGGAAATTTCTCACGGGGTGCTGGAAGATCGCCTTCGGCAACTAGCCTGTGCGAGCGTGCCGGAAGATCGCTTCTAGCCACTAGCTTGTTCTCAATTTCTTTGATCTCTAGGGCTGCAACTTCCGGCAAGATTGGTACGAGAAACTAATCACGTGGGAAGGAGATTCTGGGATGGTATTGTTTGGCGGGTAGAAAAAAATCTTTTAGCTAAGTTTATGGAGATTAACTGCAATCAGGAAGGTACGTTGTGTTATTTGAGAGGTGGGGCCTGCCAGGACAGGTGTCTCTTATTTATTGGACCTGCAGGATAGTGCGTGCAGGGCTCCCTGCAGGAGAGCCGAACCCCTAAGATAGAGAGACGATAGAGTATAGTGTTACGGTTGTGGTGGGGGCCGCGGGGCTATGCGAGCCTTGGCACAGCTAGGGGGCGGGGAATAGGGGAAATATGGATCTAAAGGGGGGTAAAGGGGCGTTCTCAATTTCCAATTACCTGTAATGTGAGTGAGAAAACAAAATAACAACAATTAGACGCGTCTCGCCCCCCCCCCCCCACAGATCACATTTTTGGTATTTAGGTATTTAACCGCCAAACTTAGTTTGGATGTTTTTATTGCCATGGTAGCATGTTGCTTCTGACATTAGTGTGCAGCAAACAAGTCTGGATATTTTTACTGCCATGCCTCTGAGCTCTGACTATTTGAGCTGATCATTCCAATGAGTTTGTGCAGCAGGTTTTTAAATTTTGATTCAGTTTTTCAGGGTTTGGTTTCAAATTTTGAACTACTTTTGACCCCTGTTTTTGATCAATATCCTGAGTTATTGACCTATATACTCATTTTAATTTTGCGTCATGAAGTGTTTTATGAGCTGCTTAGAGGGGGTGCGTTAGATTAATGATAACAACGAAAGGCTCGAGCAAGAGATGAGGATTATTGTGCTGTTGTGATTGTTCTGTTCGAGCGGTCCAAAATACTTGCTAAAAAATTGCTGCATTTTTATTAGTCTGATCCAGATGAGATGAAGTCATTTTGTAGTCAGTACTCGCTGGGTTAGGTAGTGGTTCCCTTGTTAGGCTTCTATATGATAGTTCTTTATGTTTATTGTAAGAGAAGAAGTGCAAGGTAAATTACCAGTTATTTTAATCTATTGGCACCTGGTTTCTCTATGACAAAAGTAACTTTCTGATGCACACTAGCTTGGTGCTCTAACTGATTGAATGCTTATGGGAATTGTTGTGAATAGTCAGATCTGCGGTGATCCAGGAAGGAGAAGGTCGGGACGAGAGTAGGTCGAGGACAGTGGACACATCTATTTTAGTGGAATTGTCAAGAGAAGGTAGTACCAACTTCTTGGTCTTCCCAGATACTGTACGTGTATAGGAGGTTCTTTTCTGCATCTCCAGCACCCTGACATCGCAAATGTACAATTCACGCCAAAGGCTCCTTGTATTGTTTAGTCCTTTAGAGCTGATTATGCAAAAAATTGTTATATTTGTACAGTTTTTGTCTTAAGCACTTCTTTTAGATTTAACTATGTATCTTCTGTATCACTATTTTCCTTCCTTATTAGATAAATTGAAATATATTTTACTTCTGCCATATAGCATGGAAGTAAGACATGTTGTCAGGCTGCAGCCTCTGGATTACAGTTGTACAGTAGTGTTGTCGGACGGTATGAGAGCAAATATTTAAACCAACATTCAGACTCATTTTGACCCCCGTTTTTTTATCAAATATCTGGAGTTATTAACCTATATACTTATTTTAATTTTCGGTCATGAAGTGTTTTGCTTAATGAAGGTGTGTTAGATTAATGATAACAACGAAATGCTCGAGTAGGAGGGTACATGAGATGAGGATTATTGAGATATTGTTAGTGTTTTGTTCGATCGGTCCCAAATACTTGCTAAAAGAACTGCTGCATTTTATTGGTCTGATCTATATGAGATGCTGTCATTTTGTAGTTAATACTTTCTGGTGTAGGTAGTGGTTTGCTTGGTAGGCTTGTATGTGATAGTGCCTTATATTTGTTGTGTCAGAAGCAATGCAATATAAGTTACTACCTTTTTTTTCTTATCAATCAACACATGGTTTCTCTATGACAAAAGTAGCTTTCTTATGTACACTAGTTTGGTGCTGTAGCTGATTCAATGCTTTTGGAAATTAACGTGGATAACCAGATCTGTGGTGGTCGAGGAAGGAGAAGTGCGGGATGAGAACGGATTGAGGACAGCAGATGTATCATTATTTGAGTGGAATTGGTCATGAGAAGATAGTACCAACTTCTTGGACTTCCGAGATACTGACATGACATGAATAGGAGGTTCTTTTCTCCATCTCCAGCACCCTGGCATCGCATATGTACAGTTCACGCCAACGGCTCCCTGTATTGGTGAGTTCTTTGGAGCTGATTATGCCAAAAAAAAATATGTATATTTTGTCTTAAGCATTTCCTTTAGATTTAGCTATGTATCCTTCTGTATCACTATTTTCCTTCCTGACTAGATAAATTCAAATATATTCAAAATTTGACATATAGCATAGAAATGAGACATGTTGTCGGGTTGCGATCGCTGGATTGCAGGTGTACATGTCCGCCATAACCATGTTCCAATCCCAAACCTTTATTTGCACCCATGGTTTTTGTACATACGGAATGCTAACATCGCCGAACTGATAAGTATAGGTGCAGTACAAGTGTACAACGGATTAGCTAGCAGGTATTGTAAGTTATAAGTTCTTGTGCTAAAATTCCCATTCCGGAATGTTGCATAGATAATTTTTATTTCCCTCATTAATTCATGCAAATAGTACAACATTCTATAGATGAACATTTGTGATTACACTGTATATTTAGACATCTATATGAGATTATATAATTCCGCCCTTTCTTATCCATTAGTGTGACTTTTGGCGGGTTATGTGTTATGAATCACTTTTAAGATGTTTATGTTATATTGTGATTCCTTCGACATCCATATTAAGCAAAGATAGGAGGAACTACACATAGCTACCACATATATCGTCTATCTACTACAACACTTTGGTCCGATCATATCTCAGTTATATATTTTTTATAACCGATTCATTGTTCAAAGACATTCTTAATTTTATGTCTAGGATTGGATGATTCCATTCTTACTGTCTTTCTATCAATTTCCCTTTGTTCTTTATGTCTAACCATTTTAGTGGAAATGAAGCATTCTAACATATCGACCTTCAAGATTTCGACCTGAATAAAGCAGTCTCAGACGTTAATCAGAGAACTGTTAGGCGAGCCTTCGCGTGTCAGTATCTGATGGTGCACCCGAACGATGTCCAGCGCCGCATTCTCCTTGAGTTTGTTGCTCTGCTGGTGCTCCATGTAGTCCCTGTACCTGATACCCCTGAACTCTGCGCCCTGTGGTGCATCTCGTGCCAGCTCTGGGATCGGCTTGACGACGGCGTCCAGGCACGGCCCGATCAGGCTCACGAAGGACATCCTCGCCTGCTCGCCGTCAACCAATGCATGGTGGAGCACGGCCTTGTATCTTCCATTGCTCACAATCTGCATGCAAGTGTAACATGACCACATACATGAACCAGAGTCGGAATTACGCGGAGTTCATTACACATTTCGAAGAAGGCAATCGCTCAGTTTGGTCAGTCACCTCCAGCTGATCGCCAACGATGACGAAGAATGAGCCAGGAATGGGCTTGGCGAGGAGCCACTCGCTGTCGTGCTTGACCTGGAGGCCGTCGACGCCGTTCTGGAAGAGCAGAGTGAGGAGGCCGTGGTCAGAGTGAGTCGGCATCCCGATCGCCCCGACGTCCGGGCCAGCCGGCGGGTAGTAGTTCCCAACGAGGATCTGGAAGCAGTTCTCGAGGTTCAGTGCTTCAGCGATGCGGCTGCCGTCGAGCCCCAGGCTCTTGGAGATCGCCGTCGTGAGCTCCAGCATCAGGCCTCTCGTGCGAGTCGCGTATTCGGTAGCAATTTCTCTGGCAACGACAAACGGACACACAATTAGGGATGCAAAGCTGCGGCTGATCGGCCCTGCTTCGTAGTTAAAACTCGCTGATAGTAAACGTCATAAACAAGTGAAATGTTTCATCAGCACCTTAGAATTGCTGGCTTCGCCGGGCAGTGCAATTCGGGGTGAGCGAACATTTTCAAGTACTCTCTCCAATACTTGGCACCGTCGACGGTAGAATTGAAACCCGTTCCGACGCGAACGGGGTCCATCGGGCCTGCCTCCATGTACTCGGACTTCTCCTCCGTTGGTAAACTGAACAGCTCCCTGCACGCATCCATGGTTGCTCCTTGGAGAGACTCGGGAATACCATGGTTGATGACCTTGTCGTGGAAGAATCACATATATTTAAGCTTAGAACATAAAATTGACTTGCTTAAGATTCTGCTGCAGATTTGAGGCGTACGTTAGTACGTACCATGAAGAAGCCCCACTGTGTGCACGCCCGGCCGAGGTGGAGGATCGCCGCCAACCGTTGATCAGAGTCGCCGTTGATGAGGACATCGAAGTCGACGACAGGGATGCCGTCCTCGTTGTATGCTCCGGCACCCTCTCCGTTCTCCACACAGTCTGGGCGGTCAAGGCGGGCCATGATTGACTGACTGCGTGGAGTGCTGGAGGCAGAGGCGAGATGCTAGTGTTGGAGATGAAGGAGAAAGAAGATGGAAGTTCGCATTTCGCAAAATCGGTGTCAAGGCTGTGACGTGAGGTACTGGACTACTGGTACACTCCATGGGGTTGCCGTGGCTTTCTTGGCAACATCATCATCTTGTAATGTCACATCCTATCTGGCAATCGACGAGATATTTCACATTAACTCTTTCTTATCGCCAGGCGGATACGTTCCGAACTATCATGCATCACACGACAGCTTGCTCCATCTCCCGGCAATCTGCACGAACTACAAGTCAGCTGCTAGGAGCGCGTTTGGTTGCCCCGCATCGAAATCATGGTCACTGCCCTAGCGAGATGGACTCACCTGCGCGTCGCGAATGGGCCATGGGCCATGAAAGCCAGATCGTTTGGTAGGTTGTGCGGCCTTTTGCGCGCCGGAGAAGAAAGTTAGACCCCATCGTTTGGTTACATACGAGCCCAGTTCTAGCGTCACCATTTATCCACATGGTGACCTTACCTCTCACCTCTTTGGCACATCGACAATCATGAAGGCAGACACCACCATGGCACCACTGTCACGCCAGTCAAAGCCATCACCATGTCGCCGACCACGAAGATGAAGAGCACCATGACACCGCTGGTCACAAGCATGAGCACGTCGCCGACCACGAAGATGAAGACAACCATGACATTGTCGGTCACGCCGGTCACAAGCATGTGCACGTCGCCTACCGCGAAGACGAAGACCACCATGACACCATCGGTGACGCCGATCACACGCATGGGCACGTCGCCGACCACGAAGATGAAGACCACCATGACACCATCGGTGACGCCGGTCACACGCATGGGCATGTCGCCGAGCACGAAGACGAACACCACCAGGACACCGCCGGCGGCCGGTCACGCCGGTCACAAGCATGGGCACGTCACCGACCACGAAGACGAACACCACCATGACACCATCGGTGACGCCGGTCACAAGCACCACCATGTCACCGACCAAGAAGACGAACACCACCAGGACACCGCCGGTCACGCCGGTCACAAGCATGGGCACGTCACCGGCCACGAAGACGAACACCATCATGACACTGTCGGTGACGCCGGTCACAAGCATCACCATGTCGCCGACCACGAAGAAGAACACCACCAGGACATCGTCGGTCACGCCGGTCACAAGCATGGGCACATCGCCGACCACGAAAACGAACATCACCATGACACCGTCGGTCACGTTGATCATAACATGTCGCCGACCACGAAGATGAACACCACCATGACTCCACCACCATGTATTATCACCTCTCACTTCTCACCTCATCACCACGTCGCCGTCCATGAAAATGGGGAGCGAGAAGTTGAGCAAAAGTACTCCAAACCTTAGTCACACATACATACAGATTGCAGTATACTTGTGAGTCAATTATGTATCAGCGTATGTACATCGAAACAAAAACCTATCAACATGAAAGTCATGCGGAATGGTGAGGTGAACCTACTCCTGAAAGGAAATCTCAAACGGTTGAGCGTGTGCGACGAATTTGACAAAATTCGTTTAAAATTTCATACACGAAATTGACGATTTATGAGACGAAACTCGAAACCGATTGTGGGAATTGGTTCGTATCATCGACACACATCTTTTTCGTGTACATCTTATTTCGATTCGGACTATGTTTGTGTTGATTAAGAGTGATCTGGATCATGGTAGAACGTTTCGTGAGCGGCACGTCGCGTAGGTGACACGCGGGCGATTTCTGTCTATGCCCTGCCGGCGACTCCCACCATCTGCCGGCGATCGCCGCCGCCCTGGAGACGAACCTGAGCAGGAGGTAAAAGGCCATCTACATCGTGGATGGCGCTCGCATGTGCGATTTTGTTCAGACCTCGGGATGCGATTCTCTCCTGTTGTTGGACGAGACAACGAGAGAGACCGAGAGAGTTACTTGCTCGTGATGGATTGGAAATGGTGTTCAGCTAAAGTTCCTGAGTTTTTGCGTGTTGATCGGACCGTAATTGGTGGAGCTTCGGCGGGCGTCAATGGCGGGGCGAGATGCAGAGTCGTCTTAGCCATTGTCCTGTCCACGCGTGGTTGAGTTGATCTCTTCACCAGGCTCCGTTCGAGAAGCGCAACCCAGGTCCATGGCGCCGGTTGTTGGGCATGAATTGGTTCATAGGCCGCAGCCCAACAATATTCATGGCAGACCAAATCGGGGTATCTTAGGCTCGGGCTGCGGGAGAGTCTCCGCAAACCACCTCTCTCCAAACCCTAGATCGAGGGCGGCGTGCGGCATCATCTTCGTGCGGGATCCCCATCCACCGAGCTACCCCTCTCCGCCGTTGACTCCACCACGGATCTAGCAAGGAGTGAGATCTGGTGACGCTAGGTCTTTTGCTCAAGTGGCCACTGAGCTGATGGATCGTCGTCCTCTGCGCAGATCTCCCGGCCGCAGATCTCCGCCGAGAGGATATCAAAGAGCTCCATATGCTGCCCACATATTCAGATCGGCGGAGGAGAGGCGGGAGGATGAGAGGAGGAGTGAAGAGGAGCAGCGCTGGGAGGAGCATAGGAGGTGTGAATAAGAATGGAAGCAAGAGGAAGAAAGGCGCGGAGAATCTGAGATGCACTGCTGCTCGGAGGAGCATCGACGTAGTGAAGAGTGGAGGTTGGAGGATGATCGGCGGTGAGCCGAAACTCTCCGCATCACGGAGAAAGCTGCCAGGGAAAGGGCGTTGGCGGAGCGACAATGTAAAGAAGATCAAGCTGTGGCGATTGGTAGCAGAGATCGTTGGGCACATCGTCAGGAGATGGCAATGACTCGGGCTGATTCTTCGACAAACCCCTTCGCCACGGTCCTTCATCATCCGTTCCTCAACAAACTACCATGGTGAGTACAACGAACCCTGTTAGAGCTGCCGATCCGCTTGAGTCGAATGATGGTAGATTTGGCCCTATTTCGTCAGTGGCTCCGCTTGGGATTGTTACGCCGGTGGGGTCCTATGTACCTCCATCAGTGGTTGTGGCTAGTAGAGACACTGCTCCTAGTGTGCTTCTTTTCCAAAACCCTAGGAACGATGATGCGTTTGGATGTCTAAACTGTGGGAAAAACCATCACATCAGCATCAGTCAGGACAGAGATCCTTGGGAGTATCGTGCTCCCTACTATGGTAGTCCTGATTTTGGTCAGGGTTTCTATGTTATTCCTGACGTGGAGGCAGAGGTGCAATCGTTGGAATTGCTTAACTATGCTCAGATAACAGTTGTAAGAGGTGAGGCTACTTTCAGAGATATGGAGCATGAGTTCCAAGTGTGGTCTTCTTCAATGGGATATAAGTGGAGACTTTATGTCAAGGTTGCAGTTGAAAATCAGTATATTTCTAGATTCCCCAATGCAAAGTGCATCGAAGAACTATCCCATTTTGGTAAATTCTTCATGAAAAATGTGGATGATACCATTATTAAAATTAAAAAATGGGCTGGAGACATTGAACCTTTTGCCGTTATGGAGGAATCTTGGTTTTGAGTGAAGGGTTTCCCTATGAAATACAGAAACAAATCCACTGCCTATTACGCTGCTAGCATATGGATGGCCTCCCTTTGGCCCTGGACATGAATTACCTCAGGAATTTTGCATACATAAGAGTCAATATTGGTTGCCAAGACCCTGCTCTTGTTCCCAGCTCTAGGATTGGTGCTATCAAAAATGGATTTTATGTGTTTCAATATACTAGAGAAGTGATTGATCCCAATATCAATCCTGCAACTTACTATGCATCAGCTGTGGAGAATCCTGAAGGTGGTCCTCAGCAGAATTCACCAAAAAGACAAAGAACTGGAATTAATGGAGACTTGAATGCAACTGGAAATAATGGTGATGCAAATGCAAGTGGAAATGATGACATATGAGGAAATACTTAGCCATCTCATCAGAGGGGAACTAATGGTAGCAATGGAAATGGAAAAGATGTCGTTGTTAGCACAACAAGTATCTCTGATGACCTATCTGACTCTTTTTCAACAAGAATTCAGAAGATTATGGATCCATCTGCTGTTGCTGGTGGGGATAACACCGGATCCTCATCTTCTGCTATGATCCGAAATGTTGAGACTACCAATCATACTGAAAACCTTCCTCCTCTACAAGATGTAAATAAGGATGTGATTACTGCCCTTTCTTTGGATAAATATGTAGGAGGACTAGAAGATCCCTCAATGGATAATAATGCTTCCTTCATGGACTTTGTAAGCAAACTGTTCAAAACTGGAAGTGATAAAGGGTTCATGCATCAGAAGAAATATCAGAAGTTGATGGAACCTATTCTAGAGGAACAAGAGCAACCAATTTATGAGCAACAGGGTGGAGGAGATGGTTCTATTGATATGGTGGATTATGATAGCAGTGACACAGAGGAAGTTAACCAGGCAGGACATGAGGAAGGTGAGTACATACATGGTGCAGTCCTTGCCCTTGCCGCTCCTTCCCTGGAACATGAGCGCATGGATGTGGTTATTCCTGTGGATGGCTCCCAGCCAGAAGTAGAGAACATGCAGGAGAACATGCAAGAAGTACTGACACAGGAAGATATGCGGGGGAACGATGAAGGAAATGCTGGAAGAATGGAGATAAGAGCCAAGGATCCTGTACAACCAACAAGAATGAGTACAAGGATTACTGGTCAACCTCATGCCATATCTTGGGTGGAAGATGGCACCAGGACTCAAAACCATGCAAGAAATGTTGCATGTACCAACCTTAATTCTTTTAGTAAATTTGATGCTTTAGATGATGAAGATATATATGCTAGAGCTCTTGAAACGGGTGTTAAACTTGACACCTTTAATCTTGATAGGATTAATCATATTAAAGATCTAGAGGTAGCTGCCTCCAAGCTCTCTGCATACGCCGCCGTGACATAGAGCCAGCTTGGCTTAACTCCATCATAATCCTAAGCTAGCTATCTAACTTAACTAGAGATTGCAGCCAACAAAATCTAGGTCTTCCTCGCCTCCTGTCGGCGCCACCGCCGATCTGCCCCACCTCTATGGCCTTCAGGCCATGGGGGTGCGGTGGATCGCAGTCCTCGTCGTCGGGAGGGCTCCACCCCCTATTTTGTGGGTTTCGTTCTCTGTTTGTAGGGTCAAAGTTTGTAGTGGCGGCGCTCAGGTGGTGGTGGCGCCGCCTCGTGCAATAAGGTCTCCCCGGCTTCAACCCCATCTTGGCGGCAACTTCGAGATTCTTGTGGGAGTGGTGTCGTCTTCGAGGTTTTCGTCTGGCTGTGGGGATCTTCGGATCGTCAAGGAGCTTCAACGGCAGTTCATCCCTCTTCTTCTTTGGAACAGATGTGGTCTTCTTGTCCCGTTCGGCGAGTTCCGTCTGCAACCAACGACGTCAAGCCGACTCAGGGAGGAGCGGCAGCAGCGGTGCGTCGTCGACACGGTCTGGAGGTTGAAGATGAAGGGCTTCTCAAGGATCACATTGTAATTTTCATTTTTCTTGGGGTGCTTTGTATTGTTCGCTGTTTCTTTTAATGCCAGTGTCATATTCGCAAAAAAAGATCTAGAGGTAGCTAGACATAACTTGAACTGTAAGTATCAACTCCAACAAAATGTTGGTGTGGAAGAACAACCTGTGGAAAACAATGAGGTTTTGTTCTTCGGATTTGGGGAAGAGGAAGAAGATGGTGAAGAGTTCACTCCAGTCTTGTCCAGGAAAACCATGAAGAAAATGAAATCTTCTAGCAAAATTCTGAGATCCTTGGAGACAAATAGATAGAATGCAATGCTACCCATGTGAAAGTCTCTAATGATCACCATGTGTGTGGCATTGTGACTGGATCCAGAGTGAGGAAGAAAAATCCTACATATTTATGATAGGTAACAGCATGAATTGCAGAGGGGTGGGGAAGAAAGGTATGAGTACTTTCCTGTCTGGTTTAATTAGGGAACAACAGCTGGATTTCATAGGCTTGCAAGAAACTATTAAGAAGGATTACTCTCAGGCCTTCTTCAGGAAAATTGATCCTGTGAATCAATTCTCTTGGACATGGATCCCTTCCATTGGAAGAGCTGGTGGTATTCTTGGTGGTTTCAATATTTCCAAGTTTGATATCCATGACACTATGATGGGCATATTTTACATAAAAGTGACTCTGGAGGATTTTAAGTTACAGAAGAAATAGAATTTGTTTTTTGCATATGGAGCTGCTCAGGAAGAGGACAAGGAAGCCTTTTCGGTGGAACTGGGGAAGTTTGCAATGATCACATGCTACCTATGTTGATAGGTGGTGACTTTAATATCATCAGATTTCCTTCTGAGAAGAATAAAGAGATGAGAAGAAGTAAATGGTCCAGTATGTTTAATGCTATTATCAATACTTATGAACTCAAAGAGGTTGAAATGTCTGGAGGACAGTTCACTTGGTCGAATAATCATTTAAATCCTACTGTGGAAAAGTTGGATATATTCCTGATGACTGCTGAATAGGAAAATATTTTCCCATTAACAACAATTCACAAGATTTCTAGATATATTTCTGATCACAACCCAATTATCCTGGATACCATGGAAAACAAGGAGCATAAGAATAGAACTTTCAGATTTGAAAAAAACTTGCTGGAGGAGGGAGGATTTCTTCCCTAGAGTTGAGAGAATTTGGAGACAACCTATTAGAGCAAAATATTCTTTGGAAAATGTACAAATCAAATTGGAAAATGTGAAGAATGATCTAAAAGGCTGGGGAGAAAATATTAGGGGAATGGATAAGAAGAGAAAGCAAGATCTACACTTAGAACGCACTAGACAATCTGGAAGAGCTAAAGGAAAATGGTTGTATCTCCAGAACTCAAGCCTGCAGGAAAGTTCAAATCCAAGAAGAACTGTTGCATTTACTTGAAAAAGAAGAAGCTTTCTGGCAACAAAGATGCGTAGAACAATGGTTGTTGCAAGGTGATAATAATAGCAAATTTTTCCATAGAGTGGCCAATGGCGGGAAAAGGAAAAGAACAATATTTTCACTGAAAGATGGATCAGATACTATACAAGGCACTCCTACCTTGTTGGAGCATGCAACCAACTTCTATAAAACATAGTTTGGTCCAGTGGTTGATGTTGGTGTCAGGTTGAATGATGATGTATGGGAGATGGATGAAAAATTGGATGATACTGATAGGGAGAACCTTGACAGACCATTTACTGAAGAAGAAATTCATGAAGTAATAGCTCAGATGGAAAAAAACATAAAGTTGCTAGCCCTGATGGAATTCCTATGTAATTTTATCAACATTGCTGGAATATCATCAAGTTCGAAATTCTTAGAATGTTCAATGATTTCCATGACCACAGAATTAATTTGGAAAGAATAAACTATGTGATTATTACTCTCATCCCTAAAAGTGATGATGCAGAGATTTAGAAATACAAACCAATTTGCCTGTTGCAAGTCTTGTTCAAAAAAATTACCAAGGCAATGACTGTCAGGGCTGAACTTGTGATGGAAAAATTGATTCATCCTTGTCATAATGCTTTTATTAGAGGGAGATATATCACTGATGGGCTGATGTTGCTACAACAAATCCCGAGAGAACCAAAACAAGAAGAAACATGGAGTTGTGCTGAAAATTGACTATGAAAAAGCTTATGACAAAGTGAACTGGAACTTCTGATTTATTGCTGCAAGCAAAAAGGTTGCAGTGACAGATGGATTCCTTGGATCAAGGAAGCAGTCAAAAAAGGGACTCTCAGTGTGAAAATTAATGACAAGGTGGGCCCATACTTTGGCAGTTTCAAAGGTGTGAGATTGGGGATCCTTTTGCCCCCTTCCTGTTCAACATGGCAGCAAATAGCTTGTCCAAAATAATTGTTAATGCACAAAGGAGTGGCTTGATCAGAGGTTTGCCTGAAAACTTGGTGGTGGATGTAGTTGCTATTTTGCAATATGCATATGAGACAATTCTTTTGATTCAAGATGATGGTGAGGGAGCCAGGAACTTAAAACTTCTTTTGTATATTTTTGAAATTATGTCTGGACTGAAAATAAACTTTGAGAAAAGTGAAACCATGCTGGTACTTGATGATCGTGACAAACTGCAATAAAATGTGGATCTATTCAACCATCAGAAAGGTAAATGGCCTATTAAATATCTAGGCACTTCTGTATGTGCTAGGAGATTGACAATTGCTGAATTAGAGTTCATTGAGGAAAAAGTGAAGAAAAGTATGGGAGGTTGGATGGGTGGCACTATGTCTATTGGCGGCATATTAATTAAAATTAATGCCTACTTGTCCAATATTGATGTGTATCAAATGTCTATGAGGCTCCTCCATAAAACAAATACTGAAAATATATCAAGACCAATCAGAGCTTTCTTTTGAGCTGGAGGTGCTGACAAAAGAAAATATCACTTTGTCAAATGGAGATGGATATGTAAACCCAAATGAAAAGGAGGGCTTGGTGTGAAGGACTTGAAAAAATTCAATATCAGTCTGATGTGTAAGTGGTGGTGGAAACTGGAGAATGATGAAGGACCTTTGCAGGATTTCATGAGGAAAAAATACATGCGAGACTCTGGAATATATTTTGCCAAGCACAGAAGTGGAGACTCCCCCTTGTGGTCTGATCTGTTACATGAAAGGTACATTTATCTGTGTGGCAGAAGAATGGTAGTTTGAAATGGATGTAGGACCAACTTTTGGGAGATGGTTGGTGTGGCCACTCTCTTTTAAAAGATAAATTCCCTGAGAGCTATGAAATTTGCAATGAACAAAGCATTATTGTGGCAGCAGCAACAAATCTGCGCTGGAGACTATCTTTCAGGAGATGGATGTCTACTAACTTGCAAGAACAATGGGATGGCTTACTCAATATCCTTAATCAGGGGACTTTGACGGATGCAATGGATAGGCCGATATGGAAGTGGACAAAAAATGGTCAGTTTACTGTCAAGAGCCTGTACAAGAGGTTGTGCAAGAATGTCATTGATAGATCCTTCAAACATCTGTGGAAAAGTAAACTCCCTTTGAAAATCAAGGTGTGGCTATGGTTGATCTAGCATAATGCCATAGCTACAAAGGATAATCTGTTGAAGAGAAACTGGACTGGGGATCCTCTTTGCCAATTCTGTTTCGCCCATGAATCCATTTTGCATCTGCTTTTCTCTTGTCCTGCAGCAAAATACCTATGGAGCATGGTGAGGACGGCTGTTGGCCCCCAGACTCGTCCTGGGTCGTTTGCCCAGTTATTTTGGTGGATGCCGCAATATTTCCGGGCTAGCCGCAATGTCCAAATTGCTGGTCTGGATGCGATCTGCCGGGCCATTTGGAAATCGCGTAACAAAGCCCGTTTTGAGAAGAAATTCCCTAAAAATCTTGTTGATCTAATCTATCAATATGTGGATTTTATAAAATATTTGGCAGGTTCACACAATGCAGTTGACGCCTCGCAGTTGCAGCAAGGAGTTGATGCGCTGCTCAACCTTGCCATGGGTCTGCTTCTAGGAGAAGTGATGCCGTTGGCTCAAGTGGTGTGCCTCGATTGACTGCGCGCTCAGAGGGTGATATGGAAATCGATGGTGATGATCCCGAGGACGCTGATGATCTGGGCGTGTGAAGAATGGTTGCTTCGACAAGTTTGCTTCGTTTTGTTGAAAAATGCGGCGGATCCTGATGATCTGGCCATTGAAAACCGTCGCATTATCTTGTACATGTCCTGCAAGAGAACTCCTAGTCGCTCTCCGTCGAACACTAGCGTTAGATGTGCGGTGCTCCTTTCCCCTGCTAGTTCTCTGCTTTTGGATAGGTTTTGCCTGCAATCGTTATCAATAGATAATGAAAATTCGATTCTGGAAAAAAAATGAACGTATCATCGTATCTCCATTTTTGGAAAAATGTTGTATCGCGGTATCCCCATATCGCGTATCGGATACGTATCACCATATATGTCCTTCATAGGTCAGCTGCCGTGCTCGATCCACAACGCCATTTTTCATAGGACTATATAAGAACAACAAGCATAGGAGTCTCGTGGAAAACTCTACCCGTCAAGCCAGCCCGCTGCCGTATTTGAGGAAAGATATTGATAGCTACAAATGACTTCAAAACAAAAGAACCAATTTACAACCAGCAGGCCATTAGATAAGAGATGGATCCATCATGAATATTATAGTTCCTTCCAAGTTAACCTAAGGGAGATGGAATAGCAGACTACTCTAGGGCCAAACTTCTCTAGAGCTTGACTTTGTATAAGAAGTAACCCTCAAACTTTAATATTGTAAGAATGTTCTTGTTCTTGTGTAAATCCTCATGTATTTATTAATGAAGTGATTCATATAATGGATGTTTGGATTTTAAATATTATATATTTATAGGAGATTAATCATCAACTGGAATGAGCAAGTACAACTATCTGAATGGATAGTGACATCACAATAGTTGGAGCAACTCTAGTAGATCTCCATATGTGTTCCCATAAATTTGACTATTTGTGGGTGAAATGGGGCGGACACTTTATCACGTTCCAAAAATAGCATTCCCCTATTCCATTTCTATATCATTTCATCCCATTTTTGTATATGAACCCAATTCTTGTTATATTGTCACACCATTAATAACTCAAATTTTATGTTTCCATCTGTCACACACTTCAATAATAGTTTGATCCAGAAATTTTAGATTTTCAAAATAAAATTCAAGCGAGTGAGGTGGGCAACGGCGCACTACACCGAGGTCGGGGAGGCATGTTGTTGCGAACGCGAGGTGAAAAATGCAAAACTCGTGAAATAAATCACAAAATTGGAGATTCGACAGTTCCAGTTTGCTTCTCCATCTTGGCTGGTGGCGCTCAAGATCGGGTTTATTTCCTAAAGATGAGTTGATTGTGGTAATTTATGGGGTTTTCATATTTGCAAAGAATGTTGTGTAAGTGTTCTTCAGAATTCTTCCATGAGCCGGGCAAAACTTGTCGCAAGAGAGCTTGTTGTAATAGATAAATAAGAAGTCGTCGTGCTAAGGCTCCAAAATATTAGTGCACGAGAGCATCAACCATCGCTAAAGACGAGATCCGTAGATCGTAAGAGTCAGATCTGAAACCACACAACAAACACAAAAAAGATAGGATGCCGGAAGATCCGTTGGCCGCACAACTCCACGTGCCCTCCACCAACACTAGAGCACCACTGGAGCGAGGATAAGGTAGGGAGAATCTTGTTCTGACTTTAAGATGTAGCCGCCGTCTTATCATCTTCAAGAAGACACTGCAAAGAACAAAAACCTTTCTGCCGGTGAGGGGCCACGGTCTGCCACGCCTCCAGGCCCCAAGGCCACCGAAAACGGAGCGAACCAGCAAGGGAGACGGAACCTAGATGGTTTCCCCACGATCACCTATCTCCCCTCCTCATGTACTGGTTCAGAGTTAACGTTTTTTAAATTATAACACAATCTGTGTAGTCTATGGCCTCACAAATATTTGAACATAAATTTTACCTACACATGGATAAACAAACAAAAACGACAAAAAAACAGCTATAAAGAGTGCCCCAAACTACATTTATTTACGCTATTACGGCTTAATTTGTCATTTTTTGCTTCTCTATGTCTTAGTCGAATTATCTACTCTCCCAATTTGTTCTGAATTTTAATTTTTAATATTTTTGGGAGTGTTCTACTCAAAGTGTTTATAACACTGGACTTTTTTCACACACACGGGTAGTCGGGTACTCGCCCGCACGGCCGCATATAATTGCACATCTCTTGTTCACATTTTTGTTTGACAGGCAAAACCGAAAAGGAAACGTTCGGACACGACAGGTGGGCCGGCCGTCTGGTAAACGATGATTAGTCCTTGCTTGCATTCATGAAGTTTGTTAACCAGTTCACAAGGACAAGCATATGGCGCGGGGTCAAGTCAATGGTACAGTAATTTCATCGTCTATCAATCTTTTTTTTTTTTTTTTTTTTGAACAACAAAGATTTTATTACCTTAACAGCACTTTACAGAGAGTAGTGTGCACATGGCAACACTTTGGTTCGAGAATACATCTGAAAATGAGCAAGAAGCATTTTCTTGAGAACTTGCCAAGCATCTAAAAAGGAAAGTTCTATTTTGAATCCTAAGAGCTAGCTTGGCACAGTGGTCTGCCTTGACATTCAAACTCCTAGAGATATGAAATATCCTATCAGAGTTAAAGGAGCTATTGTTGAATACATGAGCAAGGTGCGGTCTGATTTCCCAATGACCAGGGGCATCCTGTACATTGTGATCAGCTGCAGCTTTGGCAAGAGTAGCATTATCGGTGAAGAAAGTAACTTGTTCAAGTCGAAGAAGATCTGCTAGCTTCACTGCGAGAAGGAGACCAAAGGCTTCAGCCTGTAGCGCTGAAGATACCGGTGGCGAGACAGCCGAGATAAGGAGTTGGGAACACTTCTGATTGCCTTCCAAATTAATGCAAATTCCTAGCCCACCCGGTTTGGGAGAATTTCCGCGCTCCTCAACTTGTCCCCAAGACGCATCTGTGAATATTTTGGTGCCTATGATGCTTGATGGTTCAACTATGTTTGTTCCTGGAATGTTGTTGACTTGTACTTTACTATGTTGTCCAGTGGAGCTTGAGACCTCCAACTTTGTAGCACTAATAATAGCATTAGCTGCTGCAAAAACCTGCGAAGGCTTACCAGGTTTCCTACAAAACAGAGTGTCGTTTCGAGCCTTCCATAGACACCACAAAAAAGTATAAAGAGTTGTAGGTTTTATGATTGGATGTCCAGATGTAAGCAAAGCATAAATCATATCAGGAATAGAGTTGTGATGAGCAGCCAGAGATTCAGTTTTAATGTACCAGGGAGAACAGAACCATGCTGCTTTAGAGAAAGGGCATAAGAATAGCATATGCATTTCATCTTCTTTATTATCACATCTAGAGCAACCTTCTTTAATGTGTTTGGAGTACCTGCTTGCCCTCTTACCCGTGGAAAGAGCTTTCCTGAGAAGTCTCCAAGCAAATGTTTGAACTCTTGGTGCCATTTCTTTATCCTGCCAGACCTGGTTAAGAAGAGAGATGATCTGCGGAGAAACAGTTTTCGGGCGCTGCCTTGGTGGGAGTCGGAGGTTGCTGAAGCAATGCTTATATGCACTTTTAGACGTGCAAGTACCTGCAGGGGTTAGTTTCCAAACTAGAGTATCTTGACCATCTGCATCAATTATGGGAGTTTGAACAATTGCATGAGCTGTTTCAGGGCTGAATAAAGAAGCAATTAAATTAGTATTCCAAAGCTTTTGACCTGGAATCCAAAGATCTTTAACCAAAGAAGGATATGTGAAGGGTTGCTCCTGTATTGTGAGATGATCATATATGGTTTCCCAACCCATAAACCAGGGTGCACTCCAAATCGAGCTACTACCATCAACTATTTGGCATATTGAACCTGAAATCAATAGAGGTTTTACCTTGAGAATCGCAGACCAAAATGCTGACTTTGGTACATTTGGGTTGGCTCTCCAAATGGATGTGTCATGATGATACTTTGCTTTTAGAATCTGCGCAACTAGACTTTGTGGTTCCTTTGCCAGTCTCCAAGCCGTCGATAGAATTAGTCCTTGGTTTATTGCCTGCAAATTTCTAA
This sequence comes from Lolium perenne, assembly GCF_019359855.2. Classification (NCBI taxonomy): domain Eukaryota; kingdom Viridiplantae; phylum Streptophyta; class Magnoliopsida; order Poales; family Poaceae; genus Lolium; species Lolium perenne. Next base: position 119,525,261 of record NC_067250.2, on the reverse strand, counting down.
CACCAAGACCACCAATTTTTTTTCCAATGCAAATATCAGCCCATGCTCTTAGACATAGGCTTTTAGTGGTCCAGTCATCTTGAACACCTGTCCACCAAAAATTCCTAATGATGGCAGTCAACTTAGCTAGGAATTTTTTTGAAAATAGGATGTTGGACATATAGTAGACTGGTATAGACGAGAAAACAGATTTTATAAGAGTTAATCTTGCTGCATGAGAGAGTCTATTTGCTTTATAAGTACTTAGCTTGGATTTAAATTTATCGTACACAAAACCGTAAGCTGCTGATCTATCTTTGGAAGGCAAAACCAAAGGGTGACCTAGATGAACAAATGAGTTGTCAATGTCTGGTGCTGGAAAGATTGTTTTTATTTCCCGCTTAACTTGCAAAGGAACATTCTTGCTAAATAAAATTCCAGATTTACTCCAGTTGGGAATTTGACCCGAATCCCGACAGAATTGGTTTAAGAGATTGAGAATAGAGGTAGCTTCCTGCAGATTCGCTTTACCACAAACAATTAAGTCGTCCGCAAACATCAAGGAGTGAATTGGAGGACAGTTTTGTCCCAGAGAAATTCCTGAGAGGTTGTTAGCTTGCAGAGAATTCTGAAGAGTGATAGATAGTTCATTTACAGCAAGGACAAAAAGATATGGTGATAGCGGACAACCCTGTCTTATACCTCTACTACTTTCGAACTTCGCAAAAGATTGACCATTGATAATTACAGAGAAAGTCGGTGATGAAATGCAAGCATACACAAGTTTTATGAAATGATCATGAAGACCTTTACGAGCAAGAGCCGAAACAATAAAGTGCCACTCTATTCTATCGAAAGCCTTCGCAAGATCAATTTTGAGCATAAAGTCAAAGCTATTCCAGGAAGATAAAGCGAAAGAGTGAGCAATTTCCTGAGCAACAATAATGTTATTGCTAATTCGTCTACCTTCAATGAAAGCTTGTTGAGAAGGGTGAATGTAATCCGGTAAGTGCTCCTTCAATCTGTTGGCTAGCGATTTTGCAATTATTTTGTAAATGACATTGCACAAACTTATGGGTCTAAAATCAGAAGGCACATGGCAAGCTAGCTTCTTAGGGATGAGAGCAATGTGAGTATCATTGAGATGAGGTGGTATAATACCTGTGGTGTAGAAGTTTCTTACCAGTGTGGTGACATCATCTCCTATCCAACTCCAAGCCGAAAGGTAGAAACCTACATTGAATCCATCTGGTCCTGGAGAAGCATTTTTCTTCATTTCCTTGAGTATTTCCCAAATCTCCTTCTTGTCAGGGATAGAGTTGGTGAAATCACTTGAATCTTGAGGAGTCGTTGTCTCTAAATTGATCCTGGTATTGTTAGTGGAGGAGGAGCAAAAAAATAGTCTTGAAATAATTAACAAACTCCTTTGCAATATCATCCGGATCAAAAAGATTATTGCCATGAGTATCCTTAATAGAAACAATACGGTTCCGACGCTTACGCTTTTGAACAGCATTATGAAAGAAGGATGTGTTCCTATCACCTTGGGTCGCCCAATGTTTCTTTGCACGCTGCCTATAAAATTCTGTGAGCTTGGTCAAATTTTCTTCATATTGGGCAGCTAACCTTTCCTGAAGGGAGTGGTCTTGCATCTGCAGCGGCTTCAACTGAATTTCATTGATCTGATTTTGAATATTTTCAAGTTGCTGTTGTAAAGGTTTCTTCTTCTTACACCACCTTTTCATGTTTCCTGCAAGATTAGTAGTTCTAGCATGGAAAGGTTTATTAACTGAAGAGACCCAAGCATTTTTTGCAACACCTTGAAAATCTTCTTCAAAAGTCCACCAGTTTTCAAATTTAAAGTGAAGTTTAGGTCTACGAAACTGGGAATCAGTGGTAACTAGAATAGGTGCATGATCGCTGAGAGAGTGAATTATAGGTAAATTGAACACATTAGTATTAGGATAGACACCACACCATTCTGCATTTGCAATACAACGATCAAGCCTTTCAAAGATAGGTTTAGAGGAAAAACGCATATTTGTCCAAGTATAAGCCGGCCCATTAAAACCTAAATCAAACATACCACATTGCTTGATATAAGAATTGAAAGCACGCATCCGATTTTTATTCACATTAGTAGAAGTGGTTTCCAAATCACACATGATGTCATTCAGATCACCTAGACAAACTACTGGTTTTCCAAGGTTTTCATTAACAAAACTAGAAATCTGATCCCATATGGATTTAGTGTGGCGATGCTGGGGGTCACCATAAATACAAGCCAGAGCAAATTCTACATTGGCAGTTCTATCTACTACTAAAGCTAAAATCATATAGTGGTTGAAGAACTTGATGGAAACAATAACATCATCAGACCAAAGTAACCAGAGACCTCCAGATCGACCATTAGAAGGAACCACGAAGCTATCAGAGGTGTTAAAACGAGAGTTTAGATGTGCAGAACTGTACCTCGATGTTCTTATTTCTGAGACAAAAGTTATTTGTGCATTTGTGGATTTCATGAACCTGGCAAGGTACTCCATCTTGGTGGAGTTGTCGAGGTCCTTTCCCATACTTCGACAGTTCCAACCAACAAGTTTCATCTCTATCTAGTTTATGCCGCTAGCTCCAACGTTGACCGAGTCTGTAGTGTAAGCGAGAGCGGGCAGCTTCAACTATGAAACGAAGGCAAAAGCACCATGTTGATTTCAGCAGCGTGAATTGGAAGCAGCAGGCGACAGTGGGCGTTGGGGGCGTTGGCTGTGGGGGTGGAGGGATTACTCGCAAAACACAGAAACGAAGAAGAGATGGAGCGGAGATGTAGAGACTGGCCCAGCAGATTGGGGATTTTTTTTCCTAGATCTGTTTGTGGAAAAGCATGGAGAGGAGGGAGAAGAGGGTTGGGGATCGATTGATCAGACTGGATTAGAAGAAATTTGGGAAGGGAAAGATTGGATTTGGGGTGGAGGAGTTTAGAAAGGCATATCGCCATTCGCCATGGAGGACACTCGGTTAATAGCGATGCTTATTTTCTCCGTCCCCATCGTCTATCAATCAAGATGATTAAAGTGACACACTGACACGGTGCGTGAAAGGCACGCCCATTTACTACTCATTTTACACGGCTTCTATTTAGTGGTGTACGATGATGGAGGAGCAGATGCCAAAGTTTTTTTTTTTTTTTGAGAAACAAAGACTTTATTAAATTTCAAGTAGGATTACATTCTAGCTGTATCACCGATTCTACAGATGTTGGCTCTCGGCCAATCCACATACATTCTGGATTACACGGTGATGCTTCCTTGGCACAATAATGCGCTGCTAAATTAGCATTCCTAGGAACGTAGGAGATTTCAAAAGAGCTAAAAACTTTACTAATTTCCTCTATCTGGTGGAGAATCGGTATGATCTCTGCCCTGTGATTTTTCCTTTTTTTCCACAAGTTCACTAGCATTTGAGAGTCAGTCTCCACCCTTAAATTGCAAGTACGCCAGCGACCGCAGAAAGCAACACCGTCTCTTACCGCTAAAGCCTCTGCATGTAATGCATCTGCCAGTGCCCTGTACCACCGAGCTCTTGCTCCCAGTGCCCTTCCATTTGAATCTCTAATAATGCAGCCCGTTGATACTGTATGTTTCTTTGCATTGAATGCTCCATCACAGTTCAATTTGAGCACACCAGCTTCTGGCTTAGTCCATCCTGTATTAACATGTACCCCCGTATTTACCTCTGCCTTTGGCTTTGCCTCTTGTGCCATATCAAGAGCAGTATCAATCGCCCATCTGCAGGCAGCTCTCCAGGTTCTAGGTTCCTCGCCATGCCGTCGTTTATTTCTCTCACACCAAATAGCCCACATCCCACACAAGATTACTTTAGTATGATCAGAAGGGCATATTGCAGCATCAAGAATATCTCTTGCCCATGTTACAGGGTGTAGAGGGGGCAGTTTAATACCTGTCAATTTTTTTTATCTCTTCCCAAAAGCAACGAGCAAAAGGGCACTCCAACAAAGCATGATAAGTTGTTTCCTTGTCAGCTCCACAGTCAGTGCATTGACTCCACTTTTCAACATGATGTTTTTTCAAATTGTTCCGAACCGGTATAAAATCATGGACTACACGCCACCAAAATGATTTGAATCTTTGGTGGAACATGTAATTTCCATATTGATTTCCATGGATCACCTTGGACTACATTGGATGATTCAGTCTTATCTTTCTTATTTTGTGCCTCCCGAGACAGCAAATTATAAGCTGATTTAACAGTATAAACCCCATTACGCTGTGGCGCCCAGGCCCATTGATCATCCTCAAGTTTCCCCAATGGGATTCGAGTAACTGCTTCAGCATCAAGTGGCATCAGATTTTCCCGCAAGGCATTTTGATTCCAGCCATCATTTGTCATCAGATCAGAGACTATCCTTGCCATAGCATTTTGTCCTTTACATAATGGTTTAAATCCTGGAACTCCGGGTATCCATTTATCCTTCCAGACATCTATAGAAGTACCATTACCAATTCTTTTGATCATGCCTAGCTCGAGAGCTTGCCTCCCCACAAGAATAGCTCTCCAAGTGTGAGACATGTTCTTTTTCTTTGTTGCCTTCATGAACTCTTTGTCGTGATAATATTTACCCCTTAATACACGAGCACAAAGAGAGTCTGGGTTAGTAAGAAGCCGCCATCCTTGCTTGCCTAGCATTGCAATGTTAAAAAGTCGCATATCCCGAAAACCCATTCCTCCTTCACTCTTTGGTACTGCAATGTCCTCCCATTTTTTCCAATGCATTTTGCGTTTTTCACCATCACCACCCCACCAATATTTAGCCATGGCCGATGTAATTTTCTTGCAGGTATTCTTAGAAAGGAGAAAAGAACTCATCGAGTAAGTGGGAATTGCTTGAGCATTTGATTTCACGAGAACTTCCCTGCCAGCCATACTGAGATTCTTTTCACAAACACCTCCAACAAGGTTTTTCACCTGTGTAGTAATCTTTTCAAACGCCGCTGTCGTATTCCGACCGAGAGCTGTAGGGAGCCCCAAATACCTTTCTTCCAAAGCCTCTTTATCAATCCCCAATATTTTCCTAACAAATGATTTAACTTCATCTACACAATTTGAACTAAAAAATATTGCCGATTTGTTTTTGTTGACCAACTGTCCTGAACCTTTATGATATTTCTCCATAATTATTTGCAAATGTTCTGCTCCTTGTTGGGAAGCTTGCGTGAAAACAAGGCAGTCGTCAGCAAACAACAAGTGTGAGATCCATGGTGTGTGAATGCCTACCCGAACACCTTTGCATAGGAATTGAGGGCCTGAATGCTTGAGTAAACTTGATAACCCTTCCGTACAAAGTAGAAAGAGATATGGTGATATGGGATCACCTTGTTGAAGACCTCTTGAAGGTTTAAATCTTTCTGACAATTTCCCATTCACCCTAACCGAGAATGACACTGATTCCACACATCTCATGACGACATTAATCCATCGAGCATCAAAACCCATCTTGTTCATTATGGATCGTAGGTAAGACCATTCTACCCGGTCATACGCCTTGGCCATATCCAGTTTAATGGCACAAGCTCCTGACTTTCCTCTCTTTTTCCTCAGGTAGTGTATGCATTCATATGCGATAAGCACATTGTCCGTAATAAGTCGTCCGGGTATGAAAGCACTTTGCTCAGCAGATATGATCTCATTCAAAATAAGCCGAAGGCGATTTGCAAGTACTTTGGAACAAAGTTTATATATCACATTGCATAATGAAATAGGTCTGTATTCTGAAATTAACTGAGGGTGTTTCACCTTTGGAATCAGCACAAGGATAGTTGAATTCATTTCCTCGGGAAAAATTCCTCCGTTCAAGAAGTTTATCACAGCTGCACATATATCCTTCTTCAAAATACTCCAGTGAGTTTGAAAAATCCAGTTGTAAAACCATCGGGGCCCGGAGATTTGTTGGGTTTCATCATGAAGAGGGCTTGCTCTACTTCATTCTCCATAAATGGGCTGCACAATGTTTTATTCATTTTGCGAGGTACGTGTTGGGCAACCTCGTCTGGTTGAAGGTCTTCTTGGGCAGTGAATAGGGTAGAAAAATAGTTCATAGCCATTAACTGTATCTCCTTTTGTTCATGGAAAATAACACCATCCTCTCCCCTTAAAGACTGAATAAAATTTTGCCTTTTGCGTTGCTTACATTTAGCTTGAAAGAAAGACGTGTTTCGATCGCCGTCTTTCAGCCACTGCACTCTTGACCGCTGTCTCATCATGACCTCCTCTCGAGCTAGCAATTCTGACATGCGTTTCAGGACATCTCTTTCTTCCCTCGTTGGTCCTGAGTATAGGCTTCTACCCCGTATCTTCTCAAGTCTAGCCCTCAACCACTTCAGTTCACCGCGCACTGAACCAAATGAGTTATAACTCCAGTTGCGTAGTGCCATCTGCATATTCTCTAAAGCATTTCCAATATCCTGCATATTCTGTCCCGTAGAGACCCAAGATGAGTTAACCAGTTGAAAATATGATGGGTCTCGACGCCACATGTTTTCATACTTGAATTGATACCGCCCCTCTCCAGGTCCAGGAGGAACATAGCCCCCGATTTTAATTAATAATGCGCAATGGTCAGATTCGGCGAGCTGAATATGAGTGACCGAACTTGCCCCAAAATGATCCAAGAACTTTTCATCCGCCAGGGCCCTATCCAGCCTTACCTTCACATTATTATCGCCCTCTTGTCGATTATCCCAAGTATATGGCAAACCCGAAAACCCGAGATCTGTAAAATTGCAGTATTCTGTTGCTTCTCCGAATCCAGCAATCTGCCACTCCTCGCGCTCATTTTTTCCAAAATATTCTTCTCCTGTACACCTCTCGAATTACTACTGTACAAGAAACCAAACAATACATGGAGTTTAACGGACAGCTGAAAAGTGTTTCTGTACAAAACCCTGCTCTAAACCCGGCCGCCGAAAAGCGGATTAACGGCGGCGACAAGGACATGTTCCTAATCTTTTTGTCTGGCAAAGCAAGTTCCTAATTTCAGTGTACTTTTTCTCAGGTCAAAAAGCCACGTCAAACACGCCCGCCAAGTGGCAGCGGGCACGCCCCGCCTTCGCACGCCTGTTCCGCGGCCTTGCCGTCGCCGGCGACCTTCGTCGAGCCCTTACCGGGCGCGTCGGCCTCGCCACGCCTCCTCGAGCCCCAGGCCGAGAACGTTAACGAGCGCGCCAAGAACGACGACATGTTGGGCCACCGGCCGGACTGGCCGAGCCGGACGCTCCTCCCGCCGGCGCGGCCGCCCTCTCGGAACGCCGTGAGGCTCCTCGTGCGCCGCAGCTTCCCCGCCGCGACGACCTCCTGGAGGACGTGCTCGGGCAGCCTCAGCGTGTACCGATCCGAGCTCTCGGCGGGCGGGGCGAGCGAGTGTCCTGTGGTGTGCGAGCGCGGGAACTGCGCAGGAGTCCGACCGGACTTGCTGCGCAGCGCGCGCTTCACGCTGCCGATGCGCACCAGCTCGGCCGCCTCCTCCCGCCTGATCCTCTCCTCCTCCGTCTCCTCGACATCAGCGATCACCACCATCACCTGCTCCGGCGGCGCCGTGGGAGTTTCCTGCGGCGGCAGCGGCATCGCAGCTAGGAGATCCTGCTCCGGGGTCGTCGACGCAGCAGGAGCACTGTTGGCCGCCGCTGGAGCCTCGGCGTCGGCGAGAAGGTTCGCGCGGCAGACGGGGCAGGTGACGTGCGAAGCGAGCCAAGCGTCAACGCAGTCCGCGTGGAACGCGTGGGAGCACTTGGTCAGGAGACGGAGGATGTCGTCGTCCTCGAACTCGCTGAGGCACACGGCGCACTCGAGCTCGCCCTTGCCGGCCTTGTGCGCCTTCACGTCGGCGTAGGCCATCGTCGGGAACGCCTCCAGCGTGGCCGGGTCCAGCCCCCTCATCCTCCTGGACCGTGCGGCGGCCGAGGCGTTGAGGAACATGATCCCGCCGGGCCTGGTTCCGGCGCCGAGGTGCTCGCCGGGCCCGCCGAGCGGACCCCCCGCGCAGCGCCGGATGTAGATCGAGAAGAAGCCGAGGAAGAAGAAGGCGGTGACGAGCACGACGATGATGACCGCCATGGACGGGTTGAAGTTCTGCGGGTAGCTCGGCCCCCGGCCTGAGCCGCCCTGCGCCGCCGCGATGTCGGCCGCCGCAGCGACGAGTAGGATGAGGACGAGGAAGGAGCTGCAGCCATTACCGCGGCCGCCCTTCCGGTCCATCGATGGTGGTTTTCTTCGATTCTCCTTTTGGGTGAGAGTATTAACGGAGGCGGCCGGCGGGAAACTGCAGAGTAAGGAGTGTGTTCATATTCATACGTGGGAGGGAAGAGATAAAGGACACCCCGCGGTGATGAGCTGAGCAAATGAGCTGCAATGCCTGGCAAAGAATCCTTAAATCCACCGCAAGAAATGTCCCGTACGAGAGATATCCAGTGCTCCTATGAGAGGTGCTGCTCGTAGGTAAATAATGACATTTTGAAAAAGTTGACATAAAATCAATATGGTGTCTTGTTTCTTGAGGATCAATCCGTAGATACTTACATCAATAGATATATATTCTTCACATGTCATAGAGCCGACCGTAAAAGACGTAATACATAGTAGATCATCTATATAGGAAAAAAAAAATTCTTACGGTTGAAAACCTATCATTACTCCTCCATAACCAAAGCCACCTTAATTGTAAGCTCTCTCATCCAGATAAAAAATCGTATACTTATAATCGATTTTATGTAATCAGTTGCCAAATATTTGCACTGTTTAATTGTCTCTGACATAACACACCTTTTGTATTACCATGCGAGTTGCTTTTACAAGATTGACCTTGGTAAGGATTAGTTTTTGAGGTTGGTGTTGATACCACGTGATTTTTTAAAAACTTATTCACACATAAACGAGAAATAGAAAGCATGTGGTTTTATTCTATATATCAAGGCATCTCCAGACGCCTAACACAAACGGGTCATGACTTCCCTTTTTAGTCCACGTGGACATGAGTACAGGAAAACCCAAGCCCGGTGGCCCAACGCAAACAAAGCGAGGCGCATGGACCTAACCATTTGGGTTCGGAATGCATCGAGGCATACAATGCCCGTGTCCCCCTCTGCTCCTCAGGGACCTGCTCTCTAGTGGCACACAAGCCACTCGACACCCAAATCGCACCCCTCTCTACACTACAACCCTATTGCGACGCCATCGCGTGCCCCTCCATTCGCCATTTCGGCGCTATCAATGTGGGTCGTTGCTCGCCGGAGGCTAGTCCTGCTACCAGCGTCCTTGTGCACACATCCTGGCATATGAACATGTCGAGTTTGCCGCTCATCGCCTAGGATCCGCCCACCAATAGCGGCACCTAGGACCTGTTGGTCCATTTGCGCGACCGAGTTTGAGGTACAAATCTGGACCTGTTTGGCCATTTGTGTCGGCATGCATAGATAGTGGATAGTGACACATATATGGCCATTGTACATAGAAGGACATGAGGAAGTTGATCGAGTTTTTCTACAAGAACTACATCGAGACATCATCGAACGATGAGTCAGACACGGTAAATCTGAAGTGATGATAACCACTGCCACCCTCATCCATGAGCACAAGGAGAGCCAGTCTGCACAGGGGCTCCACGAGGCCAGGCAGGGGAAACATCAAACACAGTCGAGAAGCTAGTCACTAATGGCTCTATAGAGACTACTTCCATTCTACAAATCCAATCTACCTGAAGCACATATTATGGCGCAGCTATCGGGTGTCAAGAAAGTTGCGTTCTTAACTATTTTATAAGTCGTGAGGGACTATGACTCGTACTTCAGATGCAAGGCTGATGCCGACGGTAAGCCTGGCTTCACTTCATTCCAAAATATGTCGCGGCTATTTGCATGCTTACATATGGAGTTGTCGATGCTCTTGTTGATGAGTATTTGCGAATGAGCGAGACCACATGACTTGACTCGGCTATAAGTTCTACAAAGCCGTGATTGCGGTTCGGTGATGTGTTACATGAGAGAGACAAATGTTGCAGACACTGCCCCGCTGTTGTCGATCGACGAGGCAAGGGGGTTTTCAAGGATGATTGGAAACATAGATTGCATACATTTAGAGTGGAAGAACTATCCTTTTGCATGGCAGGGGCAATATAGTGGGCATACAAAGGGATGTACTATCATTCTTGAAGCTATTGCATCACACAAACTATGGATCTGGCACTCTTTCTTTGGCATGGCAGGTTCTCATAAGATATCAAGATATTCAAGCGCTCTCAGATATATTCTAGGCCTGGTGGTTCACTATGAGATCAATGGTCATGCATATAACAAGACATATTATCTAGCTGATGGCATCTATCCTAACTAGTCCACACTCGTGAAGCCAAACCGTGCGCCTGGAGATGGAAAAAAGATGAGGTTTGCTTGCAAAAAGGATGTGAAGGGTATTTGGTGTGCTCCAATCTGGGAGAGCTATTGTTTGGCGCCCTCCTAAAACATGAAGCGTTGAGACCATGTGGGAGGTGATAATTGCGTTGAGGATGAGCGTGATGAAGGGTGATTTGGTTGCGCCGCAGCCTGCGCCATCAACGTTTGAGTAGTTCCTCCATGTGTATCATGAGATCCTTGATCCCTACACTCACGATCGATTTCAACCAGATTCGATTGAGCATCAGTTGGCATTGGCGGAAAACCAGTAGCCATCTCCTTTTATTTGTTTTCGTGTAAACTATATTGTTGAGTTGGTGGACTACATTGATTGCGAACTATGTTGTTTATTCGAATGTACTTGTTTAAATTAATTTGGTTGCTATTGTTTTCCATTTTATATTAGCCACTTGGGAGAAAATGAGGAAAAGATCTTGGCAGACCAAAATGCCTCTAGCTGCTGCATCTGCCAGACCCAAACAGACACATGAGTGACATGGATAATTTAATATCCATGATCCAACCAAAATCTACCAAAGCAAACACTTTTAATATGTGAATCGGGCTGCTAGAGATGCCTTAGAGAGAGCTGGCTTGATGAACGATGGGATCGCGCCGCCACGGCAGCTGAGGCCTCGCTGGTTTGCACACATTTTTTTTTTGCATCACCCCCCTACTGCACCATCATATTTCACTTTGGTTATTCATATTGTGCTAATTAACGATGGCAAATGCAAGTTTAATTGGGAAGCGGTTTGTAGACCAAAAATTCTTGGAGGTATGGGCATCTTACACCTTGAGAAATTTGCGAGAGTTCTTTGTCTGCGGTGGCCTTGGTTCAAATGGCGCGACCTAAAGAAGCTATGTGTCGGTATGGGCTCTCCTTGTGATGATGTTGATATGGATGTATTCTATGCGGCCTCCACCATGACCATTGGTAATGGGAAAATCGCCCCCTTTTGGAATTCTTCTTGGCTCAATGGGAGGAAGCCCAAGGATATTGCCCCGGTCATCTATGAGGCCTCCACAAGAAAGAAATGGAAAATCAACCATGCCTTGCTCAACAACGGTTGGATTGCAAAAAATAGGATGGACATAAGCTTGAGCGTGCAACACATTCATGAATACATCCTGCTTTGGGTGCAACTAAATGACATCCACCTAAACGACGAGGCCAATGACTACATCTCTTGGAACCTCACACCTAATGGGCAGTACTCCACGACCTCGGCATACAATGCACAATTCTTGGCTGCCACTCACACGACCATGAACAAGTTGGTTTGGAAAGCTTGGACGCCTACAAAGATCAATTTTTTCCACGGTTGGTATTTGAAATAAGATTTGGATGGCGGTCCGTCTTGAGAGGAGAGGGCTTTTCCCACTTTCCAAGCAAACACAAGAGACGGCGGCTCACCTATTCTCCCATTATCGTTTCTCCACAAGGCTTTGGGTTATGGTAAAGTATTGGATTGGTATCTCCTCCATCCAAACCCATGCAAACCCATGCGTGGACGGTCAACCTCTCACTCAAATCTTGGTGGACTATGATGAATTGTAGGGCTTCCACAAATCGAAAGGCAATGACTTCCCTCACTATGCTTGTGACTTGGACAATTTGGAAGGAGTGGAACCCAAGGGTATTCAACAACAAAGCCATGCCTTCTACTATTATTCTTGAGATTATTAAGAACAAGGTTAAACTTTGCATTGCCGCGGGGCTAAACATTTGAGTTTTGTAACAACGGGAGAGTAATCCCTTAGAAACAACATTTTTTCTTGTTGGCGTGTTTTGTCTTGTCAAGAAACTCCTACTTAATTAATGAATGGTAGCAAATCTTTTGCCACCCTATTAAAAAATACTGTGCTAATTACATATATCTATAATACTATATATTAAAGCTGAACCCTTTTGCTTACATGAGAGTTATTTACATTTATGCACCGTAGATGTTCACTTTTCTCCAATCAGTTTCCGCCATGTGGCCTTATGCTTTGATGCATTAACTACATCTACCTTCCAAACAAAAAAAAACTCGTTTTTACGTCACTTTTCTTAAACTAGTTGGCAGTAATTTCTTGGCACACCTTTATGGCCATAATTTATAGACCGTACATTTTTAGCTCCTTTAAAAAAAAATACTTGACAGTAATCTTTCGGCACAATTTTCTGATCTTAATCTTTGACGCAAATTGATTTAATACACATTTTAGGCCATAACTTTCTAACGGTAGTTAGCCTACTTCGACAGTGGTATTTTCTCAAATCATTTAATTACTCGATGGTCACTTCCGGTAGCTACCCTACGACAAGTCTTCGAGATTGCCTACTTTTATGGCCGTAATTTGCTGTCGGCTATTAGTCTTAAACTTTTCCTTAGAAAATAATTCTCTGACATAACTTTTCACTTGTAGCTTCCCTACGTGGTTTCAATACTCTCACTCTTTCCGTCGAGCTGTAAATTTTGTGTGGTGCTACACACATCACAAAATATACATGACATAATATATCATGCAACCAGTGTATACATATATACTCCGTACGGTGTGAATGTATATAGCTCATAGTGCTTCACCGCATGTTCACTAGGGACATAATATTTTTACGTTTCTCTCCTTTTACTTTTTGAGGGTAAATTTTGGAGATAACTTTCCGCCCATAACTTTATAATGGTATTTAGTCCACGGTACCTCCTCGATGATGAGAAACTCTCCAATGGCACTCCTTTGAACATTTTTTCCGTTTCTCTCTTTTTACTCTTCGACGATAGTTTTTTAAGATAACTCCCCGGCTGTAATGTCCCACCGGTAGTTACCAGAAGGTACCTCCTCTACGATGAGTAATTCTTTTGTAGTAATTCTTTAGCAGTGATCTTTTTTTCTTTTTTCTATTCTTTGACACATTTTCCGAGTTGTAGTTTCACCATGGTAACTTCGAAGGTGATTTGTCGGTTTCTTTGATGGTTATTTCTACACACATGATTTTGACATCTGTAGTGATTATTCGACATTAATTCTTCATCGGCGTGCCATTAGTTATTCCACGCAAATCACCAGTCCCAAATAGTAACTTCCTTATGGTAATTATTTAACAAAGGGTTTTCAAAGACACATATTTCTTCAGCGGTGGATTTTACCTGTAATTTTTAAAGGTGCACGGGCAACAATCTTCATCGGTAAATTCCAAATGTGCACGAGCAACAATCTTTAGCAACAATTTACCGATGGTAATTCTCCATATGTAGTTACCTTCTTCAATAGTATATTCATGGATCTGCTATGAAAACTGCGACAAACAAAATACTCCACTATTTGTCTCCTCTTCTATTCGAAAATGATATTAATAGCTTTTGTTAATCGCCTCACGATCGCCTTACGAGAATACATTACTTTCTTCCACAACTATTAAAAAAACAAATATTACTATTTTTTTATTAATTCCCTCATGATAACCCTACCGGCACGGCGTGTCGCCGTGCCAATGCTTCCTAGTATAAATAATGACCGTCGACCGAACCAGTGGTACTTAGTGGATTGGAGATAATGAGCCGGCGGCGATGACTGATGACAAACTACACGATCTTTGCGTGGGCATGAAAGAACGACGTCCACTGTTTTGAGCGGGCCAGATCCGTGCAGGGTCAAAGCCGACAGCTGAGGAAAGAAACGAAAATTCGGATGGTGTGGTGCGTTTTCTTCGCCGGGGTCCGTCACGCCTGTGACCGGGCAGCGCGATGCGCTGATCGCGGCTGTGTACCGAGATATCGACTGTTGGTGTGGTGACCTGGTACTGGTAGTAGTAGGTGCTTTTCATCGAGCTGAACAAGAACCTGCCATGCACGGATGTGTCTAGCTGAACAGCGATTGCCGTAGTAATTTGCTGACTAGTACGTACTGCCAGTCTGCAACTGCTACTTATATTTTTCAAAACCAACTAGCACGACAGAAAGTGATTGCTGTTTCATGCTTGCCGCATCACCAACGTCCAGCGTGTCACTGTATATGAGTTGCGAGGACTCGGAAAGCCAGCCTTTTTTTCTTCGTTCAGGAAGCGTTTTTCGTTGAAACTATTAGGTCGGCATGCACAAAGCTCGCTTCTAGAAACGAGAAACACCAACGAGACTTCTTACTTAGGAACAAACAATTTGCAACCAAACCAGCGGCGGTGGGAGCTCCCCGTTCGTTGTCCACCAAACCATACGAGTTGGTTTGCTTGGTTGCTTCAGAGTTCAGATAAGGTCCGAGACTTTCCGAGGTTCAGCAAAGGCTGCACCGATGCACTAGTATTTTCTTAATTTTTTGTAAAAAAAGTTCAAAAGGATTTGCTGAAGACTGAACAGAACACGTAATGTCCGAAAAAAAAACTACATGTACACCCGGAACTCTTTACTTCAACTTGTGTGAACGAATAAATGCCTCAAAATTAGAGAGACACTATCAGACATCTTCCATTTTCTAAATGGGTATTAAACTATTTTTTGCTGTATGTTTTACTGTATCATGTTAATATAGACAAAAGATACACTAGGCATCCTGTCACAAGAATCATGTAGTGTGGCCTTCCCAATGTTGAACTGCCTGAAGAGGAAAAGTATATATAATGTTAAAGACGCAAAATTATACTGAATCAAACTGCAAAAGGAAATAATAGCTGCATAAGCAACAAAAGCTTTGCAACAAAAAAACAGCATCTCTCTAACAATAGCAGATGATGCCTCAGTTCATCTACACTCTATCTAGGAATGCAAGTGGGTCGGCACATTGGGCCACCTTACTTAGTTAAATCATGTTACTTCCAAAAAAAAATCTCTAGATGCTTCCAACGGAATTGTTAGTTCATTTTATACGCGTGCTTGAGTTTTTCTCAAGGCAAATGAACTGGGATGGACTGGTAAAATTACTTTTAAACTCGACTGGTAAATGGATTTATCCCACTCGCATCCGTAGCTCTAGCAGAGTCACCAAGTTCATAAGACATTTTTCATGGTCGTCACTCATCAGGACAAGTTGTGAAATAAACGAGTTTAATGGAACGTGATACATAACATATGCATGTGCTGATAAAAGGATTATGACATGTAACCGGACAAAATTAATTGTCATGTAACTCCATTTATATGATGATAGTAAATTCTGAAGAACAAACTGCTTACCAATAATAAGATACCTATTTCTAAGGTTCCATTCATAATCCCAATGGACACTGTTGCACCTGACTGTCCAATAAGACCAGCCAAAGGAGGCTTCCCCGAAGACCTCCAATTGAGCTTTTCCAAATAATTGGTATTGAGCTTGTGAAGCGTTTGCCACGTTCCATTCGTTGACCCACTCTCCTGAATAATGTCATAGCAAGTGTTTGTAAAGAGTAGATAAACTAAGTAACCAGTATAAGAAACCCCTACCGTTTAATGATACATAAAACCAAATGACATGTCTGGATTATTTTAAAGTAGATATAAGATGTATTACGTACAAAAGAACAATTAAAATTTACATTGCAGAACCTACCGATGAAAACAAGAGGTCCATTTGCACTATTCAAAGCCTGCACTTGAGGCAGTCTGTTCTTGTAAACGACCCGTATGTTCTCTGTTGCATTAAGCTTCTCATAATAAGGATCAAACAGATTGTAGTAATGCAAGTCCACAACAGTGTTAGTTGGACCCAGATCAGCCTGATAAAGCTCCATTGGGTCTGCATTTCCGATCCTCTGGCAGAATATAACATAAGTTGTCTCTGAATAACTTCGTACAATTTTGTATCCTCTTTTGTAATACGAAACTAGAATGTCTAGTGGGACTGCTCCTGCGGAAGGCTCATTCAGAAGCTCAATACCTAGGAGAGAGGGATTGTCTGCATACCTGCAGATAAAGACACAATGCGTCCTGTAAAACTGAGAAAGTAATGATAGGTGGAATCTAGTTGTTCATGTTATAAAAATGCCAGTTTTACAGGACTCAAAAAACACAGCTCTTTACTTTCATGCATCTCCTGATTAGTGAACAGATCATACATTGTTAACGTATGTTTGAAGTTGCCTTTTGCATATTATTCTAGTGACCAAGAGCGCATACTGGTGAAAGGGATAAAATCCAGGACGTGTGAAATGTAGTGTCTATCACTGCTCATTGTCCACCGCCTTTTTATTTGTAAGATCTGCCAAGCATGAAAGAAATAAATCCTTCACAATATTGAGAATGAGAACTCAAAGTCTTTTTCCAACTTGCTGATGCGCCTTATGTTACAACTTACAAATGGACGCATCAAGAAATATTTCTTGTACACAAAGAAAAAATGTCTACTATAACAAACAAGAAAAAAGAGTGAAACAGTTCATGTTACCTTTGAGCTAAAAAATTAATGACATCCAATGATTTTTGTATGTTAGCCTCTGAAGGCCAATCTACTGAACCATCCCTGCTAGCACTGTGTTCCATTCCGTTTTGAGATCCAGGAGCCGCATGAAGATCGATGATGCACTTTAAACCAAAAATCCTGATCCAAAAATCAGACCCACCATACAATGCAGTGTCAAAACCATAAAAAGCAGGATAACTATTTGCACAAAAATCAAGAACAGTTCAGAGGCTAGACCTACTGTGCCCAGTGGAATGCTCTATCAAGGTTATCGAGGGAGCCACCAACAAATGGAGCAGGTGGATCAGGATCATATGCAATCCACCATCCAACTGGAATCCTGACTGCATTTATTTTGCTTTGTGACAGGAGATGGAAATCTTTTACAGTAACAAAGCTCTTTCGGTGTTCCTGTAAATTGTGTAATACAGCAAATTAGCAGAGCATGCCAAGACACATGGGATAGAAACTCTGCACTGCAAACTGGGGAGGAGATGACACAGCTCTGAAACTATGAAACTTACCGTCAACACAGATTTTGCCTGCACAGGTCCATACCCATTAGCAAGCTGGTAATCTCCATGCAAGTAGTTGGCAACTATTGTCATTTCAAATGTTGCCATGTCATCACCCCATCCTGGTTGGGAACGATAATTCGAAGTAAGCTGATTATTGTTTGTGACCTGAACAATGGAGTATATGTCAACTATCCTGGTGGAAATGCTGATGCTTAAGCTGATTTGTTTCATTTCATAAAAGAAATCTGATGAGACCGCATGACTGCTGACATCTCAAGATTATATTGAGAGCACAATCAATACCTGCAAATAGCTCCCATTTAAAAGTTTGATATGAAGCAATGAATTATTCCTTTCAATAAAAAATGTTTCTGAGTCTCCTGGTGAATCTGTAGTTGCTGAGATTACATCATCATTACTTCTTGTTAAGAACTGGCCGCTCAAGCTCCGGAATTGAAATTCACTGTCAGAAACTCTCCATAGCTGATAATAACACCAAGACAAATGCAATTAGGATCAAACTAACATATGAATAACTTTAGTCTTTACCTAGTCTCCATTATAAAAAAGTTTTTGTTTCAATTGTGTTTCTTTATCCTCGAATATTATAATTATCTGTCAGTTATGAAGACTGAAGACAGCTGCGGAAGACAATGAATGGAAAAAAAGTATTGCACTTGTTCAGTTTACTGAAGTGTAGTTTCTGCCACTGGGAAACACACATTCACATACAAGTTAGAACTCTCCAATGTGCACATTGTGAAGCGATATTTTTTTCCCTAACCTGTGTCTAAAAACAGTTTATTTTTTTTCTCTCAAGTCCTCAGACACTATACAATGGTCCTTAAACTTTGTGTCAGTCCTAAATTAACTAGGGCTTCCTGAGTCACATGAGTGACTTAAAGACCTGATGAACTTCAGGACTGTAGACCAGGAATGAAATAGTGCCCTTGTAGTGTTGAAGAAAATGCTACTTTGTGTGCAGTTTTTACCTCAACTCTTTAGAACAGAAAATGGTGGCTTTATAAAACCAATGAAGGGCTAAATAGCACTAGCGGAGCTTGCCAAGAAAAGCTGGACGGACCAGTATGCTTAAAGAAACTAATATGGGCTGTTATTTCTGCTAAATTTGTCAACATGAAGGCAGAAAATCTCCAAAGTTGGGCGGGCCGTAGCACGGTTTTCCTTTAACTAAGCTCCGCCCCTGCTAAATAGTGATGCCAATGGGTCTATTTATTGTTGTTTCGTCCAACCATTCAGCTTCCCGTATAGGCACCAATTATCAGCTCACTTTTCGAATTCTTCATCTAAAAACAGTTTTCTTAGATAGTTCACCTTGAAAGTCTCCCATGATGAAGCAACATCCTGATCCACAGCCACGTTCCCGCCACCGCCACCAGCTGCACTCACGTACTTCTGGAGTGCAACAGACTTGAGCTGCACCTGCGTGCCATCCTGAAAGCAAAACACTAGCCACATGACAAGAAAGCAAAACACGCAGCAGCGTACAAAGCATGAGTAGCTCCGATTGAGAACGAGAGATGACCTACCAGCATGTCCCCATTTGGGATGCCATCAAACAGGGAAGGCTTGATCCACCCCTCCACGACCAGCCAGCCCCCCAGGTTCACCGCCCTGACCTTGGTGAAGTCGTTGTCTGCAAAGATAAAGCACACAACTTGAGCACCATCAAGACGGCAAGAGCAACCGCATGGGGCGGGGTAAATTCAGACCTGATGATGAGTGTGACAGCTGGAGCACGCAAAGTAACCCAAAGATCAGGACAGCAGTGTGCGGGAGGCTGCCCATGTGGGCAATGCATCGAGCAGGTGGTGCGCGCGAGGGCTGGGGCAGGGGAGGAGGAGGAGGAGGAGGAGGAGGAGCTTGTATAGGGCGAAAGCGACGGTAGATTCCAAGCCCACCGGTGGCAGGAACCAAGTGGGGTGTGGCATGGCTGGGGAGTCAGGGAATCTCGGCTTTTGCGCGGTGCTATTTTATAGTAGTACCTTCCTTATCGCCAAGTTCATCCCAAGGAATGGTGGAGTGGAGACGCAAACGAGCACCGCCGGCACCGGCAGGCAGGCAGCTCGCTCTCCTTTCAGCTGCCTGGTCCATGCCTGTTGTGCCGCGACTCGGACACCAGCCGGCCGCCGCGATCGAGGCCGACGCTGGCAGTGTCAAGACGCGAGCGCAGACACAGCATCAGCGCGACGATGGTCTATGGCCACGGTTCTGGCCCGGGTTTCCATCAACACTGGGCCAAGATTTTCCTGGCCCAGTGTATTGTTAGGGCATCGCCGCAAATTAGTGTCCGCGAGGATTCATTTGCGCCGCGCGACGGACGCGAGAAATATCGTTTTGTATACGCTTCCGTTTGTGCCTGGGTACCTTCAACGGTCCGACGCATTTTCGCGTGGGCATGAATTATGAAGTTTGAAAATAACAAAATAAAGAGTTTTAACGAAATCACTTTATGGCCAACCAATGCCCACTGATGCTCAATCAAATCTGTCTGCAGCCGTTTGCGCACGTTCTCGTCAGTGGTTCTTATTGCGGCCATTAGGACACTCGTTCTCAACGATCATATTCTGCATAATCACGCAGCATGTCATCACCTCATGCATAGTGTTCAGCGACCATGTTCTTGCCGGGTGACGGACAATTGCCCACCGAGCTTGGAGCACACCAAATCCGCGCTCCACATCTTTCCTGCAAGCCTCTTACATCTTGTCAAACCTCCCCGTCTGCTTGGAGTTTGGATTACGGACAGTCTTCACTAGTGTGACCCAGTCAAGGTAGATGCCATCAGCAAGATAATATGGCTTGTCATATTCATTTCCATTGACCTCATAGCTCACCCGGGGAGTTTTGCCTTGCATGAGCCTGTTGAAAACCGGTGATCGGTGCAACACAGTGATGCCATTGTTGGAACAGGCCATGCCAAAGAATGAATTAACAAATCCATAAATCTTGAGATATGACAGCTTCAAGAATGATAGTTCGTCCCTCCGCATGCCCGCTGTACTGACCCTGCCATCCAAATGGACAGTTCTTCCACTCCCAGTGTATGCAATCTATGATGCCAATCATTTCTGGGAACCCTCTAGACTCGTTGATAGACAACATCCGCCTTGTATCCTCAACATTTGGCTCCCTACAGTAATGATGTCCGAACACGGCAATCACAGCTCGGCACAACCTGTACATGGCATCAAGGCAGGTTATCTCACACATTCGAAGATACTCATCGAATATGCAGCCATTCCATATGATAGCATGCGAATAGCCGCGGAGCATTATTGGTAGGAGGTGAAGCATGCGCACCTGTTTGCATCGGGCCTACATTGGAAGTAGGGATCGTAGTGTCTAACGGCCCGGAGAATGACCATGAACGGCTCCCTTGACATCCTGTACCGGCACCAGAACATTTTTTCCTTGAACACTGGATCGGTGAGAAGTAGTCCTTGTGGAGCCGAAGCTTCCCTTCCACTCTGTTGCGCGACAGGTTTTTGAGCGGCCCTTGACAGAGCCCCGGTGCACCGGCCCCTGGTTTGAATTGAACTCGTGGATCATGGAGGCCGCAGTAGTTGCCAATGTCTGCGTTGACTGATCGGACTCCTCATCGGAAGAGGAGTCAACGATCTTCGCGTGGAACTTCTCCAGCATCTGCCACATGTCCATATGCGTGGGTACGAACTAAGGATCAATGGTCGTGCACAATAGCGCCGAAAACAGGAGAAGACACCTACCGGCGCAATTGACCGAACAAGTCGTGGGCGGCGCGCAAGGGCGGCGCAACCAGCAACGTTTTGCCCCAAAATCGTCGGCAGGTACGTGATACGTCTCCGACGTATCGATAATTTCTTATGTTCCATGCCACATTATTGATGTTATCTACATGTTTTATGCACACTTTATGTCATATTCGTGCATTTTCTGGAACTAACCTATTAACAAGATGCCGAAGTGCCAGTTGCTGTTTTCTGCTGTTTTTTGTTTCAGAAATCCTAGTAAGAAAATATTCTCGGAATTGGACGAAATCAAAGCCCAGGGGCCTATTTTTCCACGAAGCTTCCAGAAGTCCGAAGACGAAACGAAGAGGGGCCACGGGTTGGCCAAACCCTAGGGCGGCGCGGCCCCACCCCTGGCCGCGCCGGCCTATGGTTTGGGCCCCCCGTGCCGCCTCTTGACCTGCCCTTCCGCCTACTTAAAGCCTCCGTGACGAAACCCCCAGTACCGAGAGCCACGATACGGAAAACCTTCCAGAGACGCCGCCAACGCCGATCCCATCTCGGGGGATCCAGGAGATCGCCTCCGGCACCCTGCCGGAGAGGGGAATCATCTCCCGGAGGACTCTACGCCGCCATGGTCGCCTCCGGTGTGATGTGTGAGTAGTCTACCCCTGGACTATGGGTCCATAGCAGTAGCTAGATGGTTGTCTTCTCCCCATTGTGCTATCATTGTCGGATCTTGTGAGCTGCCTAACATGATCAAGATCATCTATCTGTAATTCTATATGTTGCGTTTGTTGGGATCCGATGAATAGAGAATACTTGTTATGTTGATTATCAAAGTTATATCTACGTGTTGTTTATGATCTTGCATGCTCTCCGTTACTAGTAGATGCTCTGGCCAAGTAGATGCTTGTAACTCCAAGAGGGAGTACTTATGCTCGATAGTGGGTTCATGTCTGCATTGACACACAGGACGATGACGAGAAAGTTCTAAGGTTGTGTTGTGCTGTTGCCACTAGGGATAAAACATTGATGCTATGTCTAAGGATGTAGTTGTTGATTACATTACGCACCATACTTAATGCAATTGTCTGTTGCTTTGCAACTTAATACTGGAGGGGGTTCGGATGATAACCTGAAGGTGGACTTTTAGGCATAGATGCAGTTGGATGGCGGTCTATGTACTTTGTCGTAATGCCCAATTAAATCTCACTATACTCATCATAATATGTATGTGCATGGTCATGCCCTCTTTATTTGTCAATTGCCCAACTGTAATTTGTTCACCCAACATGCTGTTTATCTTATGGGAGAGACACCTCTAGTGAACTGTGGACCCCGGTCCAATTCTTTATACTGAAATACAATCTACTGCAATACTTGTTCTACTGTTTTCTGCAAACAATCATCTTCCACACAATACGGTTAATCCTTTGTTACAGCAAGCCGGTGAGATTGACAACCTCACTGTTTCGTTGGGGCAAAGTACTTTGGTTGTGTTGTGCAGGTTCCACGTTGGCGCCGGAATCCCTGGTGTTGCGCCGCACTACATCCCGCCGCCATCAACCTTCAACGTGCTTCTTGGCTCCTCCTGGTTCGATAAACCTTGGTTTCTTTCTGAGGGAAAACTTGCTGCTGTGCGCATCATACCTTCCTCTTGGGGTTCCCAACGAACGTGTGAGTTACACGCCATCAAGCTCTTTTTCTGGCGCCGTTGCCGGGGAGATCAAGACACGCTGCAAGGGGAGTCTCCACTTCTCAATCTCTTTACTTTGTTTTTGTCTTGCTTAGTTTTATTTACTACTTTGTTTGCTGCACTAAATCAAAATACAAAAAAAAATTAGTTGCTAGTTTTACTTTATTTGCTATCTTGTTTGCTATATCAAAAACACAAAAAAAAATTACTTTACTTGCATTTACTTTATCTAGTTTGCTTTATTTACTAGTACTAAAATGAGTAATTCTGAAGTTGAAGTTCGTACATTTAAGCAACGAGGGGGAGAATGTTTGAGAGATGCTTGGTATAGAATTAGTGATGCCCATAATAGATGCACTAAGAAACACTCCACCATTATTTTACTCAGGAATTTTTATGTTGGTATCTCTAGCTGGAATAGATATGTTCTTGATAGTCTCGCAAAAGGTGACTTCTTAAGTACTCCTGCATTAGAAGCTAGTTGCATTATTGAGAGTTTATTTGGAATACCCCCTGTTGATAAAGTTAAAACTGAAATCTCTCTTGAAGATGTTATGAAAAAATTGGAAACCATAGAGAAAATTTTTCCAAGTATTGAAGCTAAATTGGAAATATTACTTGATAAAACTGATGAACTTGATAAATCCTTAGGAGGAATTGATGAAAGAATTAGTGTCCTAGGAACTAATGCTGTCCATGATGATCAAATCAATAGGATTGACGAACTTGAAAAAGCTATGGGAACCTTGGGTTCAACATTTTCTTCTCTTAAGTATAAGGAGAAAGCTTATGTGGGTAAGGAGCAAAAGTTTATGTATGTCTCTAAAGTGCCTAGACCAAAGAAGTATTATTATAGGCCTAAAATTGACAAAGCCCTTAGTACCACTATGGATGGGGGAGCTCATGATAACGATGCATCATCCTTTGATAATACTTGATACATACTTTCTGCGCCTAGCTGAAAGGCGTTAAAGAAAAGCGCTTATGGGAGACAACCCATGTTTTTACCTACAGTACTTTGTTTTTATTTTGTGTCTTGGAAGTTGTTTACTACTGTAGCAACCTCTCCTTATCTTAGTTTTGTGTTTTGTTGTGCCAAGTTAAGCCGTTGATAGAAAAGTAAGTACTAGATTTGGATTACTGCGCAGTTCCAGATTTCTTTGCTGTCACGAATCTGGGCCCACCTCCCTGTAGGTAGCTCAGAAAATTAAGCCAATTTACGTGCATGATCCTCATATATGTACGCAACTTTCATTCAATTTGAGCATTTTCATTTGAGCAAGTCTGGTGCCATTTTAAAATTCGTCAATACGAACTGTTCTGTTTTGACAGATTCTGCCTTTTATTTCGCATTGCCTCTTTTGCTATGATGGATGAATTTCTTTGATCCACTAATGTCCAGTAGCATTATGCAATGTCCAGAAGTGTTAAGAATGATTGTGTCACCTCTGAATATGTTAATTTTTATTGTGCACTAACCCTCTAATGAGTTGTTTCGAGTTTGGTGTGGAGGAAGTTTTCAAGGATCAAGAGAGGAGTATGATGCAACATGATCAAGGAGAGTGAAAGCTCTAAGCTTGGGGATGCCCCGGTGGTTCACCCCTGCATATATTAAGAAGACTCAAGCGTCTAAGCTTGGGGATGCCCAAGGCATCCCCTTCTTCATCGACAACATTATCAGGTTCCTCCCCTGAAACTATATTTTTATTCCATCACATCTTATGTGCTTTTTCTTGGAGCGTCGGTTTGTTTTTGTTTTTGTTTTGTTTGAATAAAATGGATCCTAGCATTCACTTTATGGGAGAGAGACACGCTCCGCTGTAGCATATGGACAAGTATGTCCTTGGTTTCTACTCATAGTATTCATGGCGAAGTTTCTCCTTCGTTAAATTGTTATATGGTTGGAATTGGAAAATGATACATGTAGTAATTGCTATAAATATCTTGGGTAATGTGATACTTGGCAATTGTTGTGCTCATGATTAAGCTCTTGCATCATATGCTTTGCACCCATTAATGAAGAAATACATAGAGCATGCTAAAATTTGGTTTGCATATTTGGTTTCTCTAAGGTCTAGATAATTTCTAGTATTGAGTTTGAACAACAAGGAAGACGGTGTAGAGTCTTATAATGTTTTCAATATGTCTTTTATGTGAGTTTTGCTGCACCGGTTCATCCTTGTGTTTGTTTCAAATAAGCCTTGCTAGCCTAAACCTTGTATCGAGAGGGAATACTTCTCATGCATCCAAAATACTTGAGCCAACCACTATGCCATTTGTGTCCACCATACCTACCTACTACATGGTATTTTCCGCCATTCCATAGTAAATTGCTTGAGTGCTACCTTTAAAATTCCATCATTCACCTTTGCAATATATAGCTCATGGGACAAATAGCTTAAAAACTATTGTGGTATTGAATATGTAATTATGCACTTTATCTCTTATTAAGTTGCTTGTTGTGCGATAACCATGTTCACTGGGGACGCCATCAACTATTCATTGTTGAAATTCATGTGAGTTGCTATGCATGTCCGTCTTGTCTGAAGTAAGAGAGATCTACCACCTTATGGTTAAGCATGCATATTGTTAGAGAAGAACATTGGGCCGCTAACTAAAGCCATGATCCATGGTGGAAGTTTCAGTTTTGGACATATATCCTCAATCTCAAATGAGAAAATTATTAATTGTTGTTACATGCTTATGCATAAAAGAGGAGTCCATTATCTGTTGTCTATGTTGTCCCGATATGGATGTCTAAGTTGAAGAATAATCAATAGCGAGAAATCCAATGCGAGCTTTCTCCTTAGACCTTTGTACAGGCGGCATAGAGGTACCCCTTTGTGACACTTGGTTAAAACATGTGCATTGTGATGATCCGGTAGTCCAAGCTAATTAGGACAAGGTGCGGGCACTATTAGTACACTATGCATGAGGCTTGCAACTTGTAAGATATAATTTACATGATACATATGCTTTATTACTACCGTTGACAAAATTGTTTCATATTTTCAAAATCAAAGCTCTAGCACAAATATAGCAATCGATGCTTTTCCTCTATGAAGGACCATTCTTTTACTTTCAATGTTGAGTCAGTTCACCTATTTCTCTCCACCTCAAGAAGCAAACACTTGTGTGAACTATGCATTGATTCCTACATACTTGCTTATTGCACTTATTATATTACTCTATGTTGACAATATCCATGAGATATATATGTTACAAGTTGAAAGCAACCGCTGAAACTTAATCTTCTTTTGTGTTGCTTCAATGCCTTTACTTTGAATTATTGCTTTATGAGTTAACTCTTATGCAAGACTTATTGATGCTTGTCTTGAAGTGCTATTCATGAAAAGTCTTTGCTTTATGATTCACTTGTTTACTCATGTCATATACATTGTTTTGATCGCTGCATTCACTACATATGCTTTACAAATAGTATGATCAAGATTATGATGGCATGTCACTCCAGAAATTATCTGTGTTATCGTTTTACCTGCTCGGGACGAGCAGAACTAAGCTTGGGGATGCTGATACGTCTCCGACGTATCGATAATTTCTTATGTTCCATGCCACATTATTGATGTTATCTACATGTTTTATGCACACTTTATGTCATATTCGTGCATTTTCTGGAACTAACCTATTAACAAGATGCCGAAGTGCCGATTCTTTGTTTTCTGCTGTTTTTGGTTTCAGAAATCCTAGTAAGGAAATATTCTCGGAATTGGACGAAATCAAAGCCCAGGGGCCTATTTTTCCACGAAGCTTCCAGAAGTCCGAAGACGAAACGAAGAGGGGCCACGGGGTGGCCAAACCCTAGGGCGGCGCGGCCCCACCCCTGGCCGCGCCGGCCTATGGTTTGGGCCCCACGTGCCGCCTCTTGACCTGCCCTTCCGCCTACTTAAAGCCTCCGTGACGAAACCCCCAGTACCGAGAGCCACGATACGGAAAACCTTCCAGAGACGCCGCCAACGCCGATCCCATCTCGGGGGATCCAGGAGATCGCCTCCGGCACCCTGCCGGAGAGGGGAATCATCTCCCGGAGGACTCTACGCCGCCATGGTCGCCTCCGGTGTGATGTGTGAGTAGTCTACCCCTGGACTATGGGTCCATAGCAGTAGCTAGATGGTTGTCTTCTCCCCATTGTGCTATCATTGTCGGATCTTGTGAGCTGCCTAACATGATCAAGATCATCTATCTGTAATTCTATATGTTGCGTTTGTTGGGATCCGATGAATAGAGAATACTTGTTATGTTGATTATCAAAGTTATATCTACGTGTTGTTTATGATCTTGCATGCTCTCCGTTACTAGTAGATGCTCTGGCCAAGTAGATGCTTGTAACTCCAAGAGGGAGTACTTATGCTCGATAGTGGGTTCATGTCTGCATTGACACCTGGGACAGTGACAGAAAGTTCTAAGGTTGTGTTGTGCTGTTGCCACTAAGGATAAAACATTGATGCTATGTCTAAGGATGTAGTTGTTGATTACATTACGCACCATACTTAATGCAATTGTCTGTTGCTTTGCAACTTAATACTGGAGGGGGTTCGGATGATAACCTGAAGGTGGACTTTTTAGGCATAGATGCAGTTGGATGGCGGTCTATGTACTTTGTCGTAATGCCCAATTAAATCTCACTATACTCATCATAATATGTATGTGCATGGTCATGCCCTCTTTATTTGTCAATTGCCCAACTGTAATTTGTTCACCCAACATGCTGTTTATCTTATGGGAGAGACACCTCTAGTGAACTGTGGACCCCGGTCCAATTCTTTATACTGAAATACAATCTACTGCAATACTTGTTCTACTGTTTTCTGCAAACAATCATCTTCCACACAATACGGTTAATCCTTTGTTACAGCAAGCCGGTGAGATTGACAACCTCACTGTTTCGTTGGGGCAAAGTACTTTGGTTGTGTTGTGCAGGTTCCACGTTGGCGCCGGAATCCCTGGTGTTGCGCCGCACTACATCCCGCCGCCATCAACCTTCAACGTGCTTCTTGGCTCCTCCTGGTTCGATAAACCTTGGTTTCTTTCTGAGGGAAAACTTGCTGCTGTGCGCATCATACCTTCCTCTTGGGGTTCCCAACGAACGTGTGAGTTACACGCCATCAGTACGCGCCCTAGCCAACCCCGAGTACGATCCTGCTCTCCCGCGCGGTGAGAACCGAGCCGACGACGAGTACGACGCTGGGGCGGGACAGCGGCGGGGAGGGTTAGGGTGGTGGCGTCGCACTAGGGCAACAAAGAATAGGAAAAAGAAGCAAATCGAAGAGATCGATTTCGCTGTCACTGACTTGCGGGACCGGGTAATAAAAGCAGGATGCTCGGCGCGACCGCGGAGTGTCCACGGAAACGCAAACCTGGCGCATATTTGGGACAGGTTTGCGTCGCTGCGGATAGCCCGGTCACTTTGCGTTGCCCCGCTGGAGAAGGGCCAGACGTATTTTCGGTCACGGCGGACACAAACGGTCACTCAGCACCCGTTTGCGTCGCCCCGTTGGAGATGCCCTTACGAACGGATGGAACACCGTTCCCTTAAAAAAAAGGTGGAACACCAGTGAATCCTTGTTTAAAAAATTCGAAAATCACATTTACAAGTTTATAAAAATTGACAAAAATCCAGATGTAGCCAATGGTTTATCTCGAAAACATGTAAAATATCAATTTCATGTACGTTGCATTTTAGCTACACAAAATGACAAGCCGTGGATCTGAGTACATTTGTTTTCAAATCTTTATTTTTTTTACCAGCTTTTGTCAGTTTTTGGAGCCCACAATCCAAAGAATTTGGTACTCAAAATTTGCATACTTGTAGGTTGCATCATTGACTATGTCCCTTTTTTAAAAAAATTGAACTATAAATATGTTTTCTATTTTATTAAAAAGAAGAGATACTCTCGAGCTCGAGAGTTCGGTCACGAACTCATAACAGTAATTGTACTGATTTTTGTGGGTAATGATTCTAAATATTTCATTTAATTTATTTGAATTTTGACTGTTGATTATATTAGGAATTATAATTATATTTACGTCTCTAATCAGGGGTGGATCTGGGCCCGGGCAGCCCGGGCTAGGTCTTAGCCCACGTAGTACCTGTACATTCCATGCAAAATTCACAGAAAATATGGATTACAAGCGGCCCAGCCCGTGTCCTTGAACCGAAAGACCGGGCTAGTCTTTTAGGAAAATCCTATACACCGATCAGGTCGGTGCCTACCAGGCACCGCACATCCTGTTCGGGTATTGGGCCTGGCCCAGTTTAACTTTTTTTTCTTTATTTTTTATTTTCTGTTCTGTTTCTGTTTCTTTTTTTCTTTTTTTATATTTTCTATTTTGTTTCCTTTTATTTTTCTTTTCTATTTATTTTTTTTCAAAACCGAAAAAGTTCAAATTTGAAAATAGTTCAAATTCGAATAAATTCAAATTTTGAAAAGTGTTCAAAACGAAAATTGTTCAAAGCTAAAAATTGTTCATATCCAAAAAATGTTCATAATCGAAAAATGTTCACATTTAAAATATGTTCATTTTCGAAAAATGTTCAAATTTTTGGAAAAATCGAATTTTTAAAAAAATGTTCATTCTAAAAAATGTTCAAAATTTATTCAAATTTAAAAGTTGTTCCAATTTGAAAATTGTTCCAATCTGAAAAATGTTCAAATTCTGAAAAAATCAGGTTTGAAAAAAGTTCAGAATTTTAAAATATTCAAAACTTAAAAACACAAAAAAACAGAAAAGAAACAGCAGGAAATAACGAAAATTCGAAATAGGCAAAAAAAATCGTTGGGCTGGCCCAATACCTACCAAAGGGTGTGCGGCAATCGGTATCCACCGATCGGGTTGGTGTACAGCACCTCCCGTCTTTCAACGCGAAGAAAGGCAACGAGGCAACCATCAGGTTTTCTTATGTCAGCTAACTGCACAACCTATGGCATGTTTGCAAACGCTCCCACACGAAACCAGGAACCGCTCCCACGAAAAGATAGCGGGCGATCTCTGCCGGCAAACTACACCGGCCAGCCGCCGGTCCCTGCCTCCGCCGTCGGCCGTTCCGGCGACGGGAGGGGGTGGGGACCCCGGAGTATCGGCTCCGACCAGTAGTTAGGGTTGGCAAGTGTTTTCTTGGGGCGCCGTTCTATGGAGAAGATTGCGTCGCGTCGGAATAATTTGCCTCTGCTCTTTCTCCATCTCGGCGTTGCTCTAACCGGTGATGTCGGAGGGCAGGTGGCCTGGTCTTCTCGCCAGTCTTTGGATCTGGTGAGATTCGTGGTTGGCGTTCGGCACTCTCGCGGGTGACGGTTGCGTTGGCTGCTGCAGTTATGTCTGGTGTCTTGCAGTTGGGTGTGAGGATGATGGCAGGCGGCAGCGTTTGTCTTCTTAGACTAAGTCTGAAGAAGATGACGGTGCTGGGATCTGGTGACCACAAGGAAGATCCTCGGCCAACGTGCCACAAAGTCTCGGGCTCGTTCTCTGCGAGGACCCGGTTCATCGGCTCAAAAAGCATCATTGAATGCGATGGTGCTCTCCCAGATCTAGGTGTGGTGGTTGTTCGCCTCTTTTTCCAGCGCTACCATGATGACAGTGGAGGAAGATTGACGATGTTTCGGCGAGGTACATGTTTCTCCAAGGGCGAACTTGTAGTTTGACTTCTTGTGAGTTTTCTTGTGCAAAGTTGCTTGATGCAAATATTTGTCTTGTGTGGTGACCATATGTGTAATCTCTGTAAACAGATTGTCTAATGAAATATATGGTTACATCAAAAAAAAAACCTATGGCTTGTCTGGCCAGGAATCCGCCTCACGCAGTGGCCGAATTTATCAACTCGAGCTCTGCAACTTGGAACGAGGAGAAGCTCAGGGAATGCTTCTTACCGATGGATGTTGACGCGATCAAGGAGATTCCTATATCCAGCAGGAGACACGATGACTTCTGGGCTTGGCACTACGAGCAAAAGGGTGTATTCTCCGTGCGTTCGGCATATCGTATGTTGGTCGATATGCGGGAGAAGCGAGAGGCGTGGCTGGATAGCAGGGCCACGAACTCGAATGAGGCGGGAATAACGAAGGAATGGAGCTCGATTTGGAAAACCCAAGTTCCGTCTAAAATTAGGGTCTTTCTTTGGAGACTAGCCAACCAGTCTTTGCCGTCGAATGTGTTGAGGCATAGATGGGGTATGGCGGACGATGACCGCTGCCAGCTGTGTGGCGCCTGTGACTCTTGGAGGCACGCTCTGCTAGATTATTCTATGTCCCGATGTGTGTGGGCTTTGTTATATGAAGAAGTAACGGAGCACGTCAGCAGTTCGGACGATGGCGATGCAAGGGCGTGGATTGCAGGATTGATCAAAACCTTGAAGCATGATGATCTCACGACGGTGCTGGTTACGCTATGGGCCATCTGGCATGCCAGAAGGAAGGCGATCCACGAGCAGATTTTTCAGAGCCCTCTGCCGGTTCACTTGTTCGCGGAGAGGTTTGTAACGGACCTGAAACAGTGCAAGGAACTTAGGAAGAAGGAACCAGCTACCGTCACTGAGCAGCGGGCGATGGGATGGATCCCGCCACCAAGGGGGATGATCAAGATCAATGTTGACGCTGCGGTGGGCAAGAATGGAGGCTACGGCACGGTGGCGGCGATAGCCAGAACGGAGGATGGAGTGTTCGCTGGGGCATCGACGCTCGTGTTCCCTGGAAAGTCTAGCGCTGAGATCCTGGAGGCGTTGGCGTGCAGGGAGGCCTGCGCCCTGGCAAAAGACATACACGGCCGCAGGGTTATGGTGGCAACGGACCGTAAGAATGTTGTCACTAGCCTGGACGAGGGGACACTCGGAAGTTACGCTCACATTGTGAGAGAGATCAAGGAGTCTAAGGGCGATTTTGATGCTCTTGAGTTCCGCCACGAAGCTAGGATTTCGAATAAAGAAGCACATTGTTTAGCTAGAAGTGTAGTTTATGATGAACCAGACCACCGGGTGTGGCTAGTTAGGCCGCCAGAGGGATTCCATGTATCGATTACCTCTGATTAATAAAGGCCGCTTTCCCCCGCTCAAAAAAAAAAAAAGAGCTAACAGCACAACCGTTAGATATGTTGGAAATTGTTGGGTTGACTGCATGTGTTTACGTTGTTTTGTTTTCTGGCAGTCCGTGCGAGCAGAAATGGGTTGTGTATGTTTGTCTTGCCTTTTCCCTATCGAGGTCTGGTTGCCACGAGGACACTGATTTTTTTCACACAAGGATTTTCCTTTTATTTTTTTCCCACCAGAACAACAACCATCACCAATAATAATAAACATAGATATGAAAAGAGACTAATATGAAACTACACTAATAAAAACAAAAACCAATCAGATCCGGATCTGCGGGGCGCACAACTCGACAAAACACTGGTGGAAAAACAGGCTTCGGGTGAGCCCCATAAGTCGCGATGCTGCAGGATCCGCGACAAATGGTACCTTTAGTCGCGGTTCGGGAGGAGAACCGCGACCAAAGGCCTGGGCCCAGGGCGCTCGGTGGCCAGCCGGTGCACGTGGGGGGTCTTTAGTCGCGGTTGGCCAGGCCAACCGCGACTAAAGGTGCCCGAAGGCCTTTAGTCGCGGTTGGCCAGGCCAACCGGGACTAAAGCCCCTCCCCTATATATACCCATCCAGCAGCCAACACTTAGCCATTTGGTGCCATTCTCTTCACAAGCTTCACAAGTGGGTGTTAGGTTTGATTTTGGTTCCTCTTATGCACATAAGGTGTTTGATGAAATGCCCCAAGAGCATGAAACAAACATGATATGAAGTGTTGGAGCCACACTTGAGCTTTCTCATTTATTTTTTCCTCCTCGATCGCGGTTAGCAACTTGAACCTTTGATGTGTCGTTGATAAAATGTGCATTAGTTCATTGTTTAATTTATATTGTTTGTAGCTAGTTAGTTTAACAAATGCATGATGGTTAATTATATATTTTATATTATAATAATGCAGATGAATCGACAATGGATGTACGGTAACCGACTCTCCGGCGAGTTCAGTGCGGGTTTGAAAGATTTCCTCGTAGTGGCTAATGCGAACAAGCAGAGGGTTTTGTTATCTGTCCATGTGTTAAATGTAAGAATCGAAGGGTTACTCTTCCTCAAGAGATGTTCACATGCACCTGCTTCGGCACGGATTCATGCCAAGCTATAATTGTTGGACCAAGCATGGAGAAAGAGGGGTTATAATGGAAGAAGATGAAGAAGGGGATGATTTCATCGATGAAAGCTATCTTGCTCATTTCGGTGATACTTTCATGGAGGATGCTGAAGGTGAAGGGGACGATGAAGGGGAAGGTGAAGAAGAGGCACGTGATGATCCCGTTGATGATCTTGGTCGGACCATTGCTGATGCACGGAGACGCCGCGAAACCGAAAAAGAGAGGGAGAATTTGGATCGCATGTTAGAGGATCACAGAAGGCGCTGTACCCGGATGCGATGATGGTCTGAAAAAGCTGGGCTGCACACTGGATTTGCTGAGATGGAAGGCACAGGCAGGTGTAGCTGACTCGGCATTTGAAAACTTGCTGAAAATGTTGAAGAATATGTTTCCAAAGAATAACGAGTTGCCCGCCACTACGTACGAAGCAAAGAAGGTTGTCTCGCCCTCTAGGTTTAGAGGTTCGAAGATACATGCATGCATCAACGATCGCATCCTCTACCGCGGTGAATACGAGAATTTGAATGAATGCCCGGTATGCACCGCATTGCGTTATAAGATCGCAGGCGATGACCCTGGTGACGATGTTGAGGGCCGTAAACCCAGGAAGAGGGTTCCCGCCAAGGTGATGTGGTATGCTCCTATAATACCACGGTTGAAACGTCTGTTCAGAACAAAGAGCATGCCAAGTTGTTGCGATGGCACAAAGAGGACCGTAAGTCGGACGGGGAGTTGAGACACCCCGCAGATGGAACGCAATGGAGAAAGATCGACAGAGAGTTCAAAGATTTTGCAGCCGACGCAAGGAACATAAGATTTGGTCTAAGTACGGATGGCATGAATCCTTTTGGCGAGCAGAGCTCCAGCCATAGTACCTGGCCCGTGACTCTATGCATCTACAACCTTCCTCCTTGGTTGTGCATGAAGCGGAAGTTCATTATGATGCCGGTGCTCATCCCAGGTCCGAAGCACCCCGGCAACGACATCGATGTGTACCTAAGGCCATTAGTTGATGAACTTTTACAGCTGTGGGGCAGACCTGGTGTCCGTGTGTGGGATGAGCACAAAGAAGAGGAATTTGACCTACGAGCGTTGCTTTTCGTAACCATCAACGATTGGCCTGCTCTTAGTAACCTTTCGGGACTGTCAAATAAGGGATACAATGCATGCACGCACCGCTTACATGAGACCGAAAGTGTACATTTGCCAAATTGTAAGAAGAACGTGTACCTTGGGCATCGTCGATTTCTTCCGAAAGGTCATCCAAGAAGAAAGAAAGGCAAGCATTACAACGGCAAGGCAGATCACCGGCCGAAGCCTGCGGAACACACCGGTACCGAGGTATTTGATATGGTCAAGGGTTTGAAAGTCATCTTTGGAAAGGGTCCTGGCGGACAATCGGTTCCGAAGGGAGCCGACGGGCACGTAGCCATGTGGAAGAAGAAATCTATATTCGGGAGCTAGAATATTGGAAAGTCCTAGAAGTCCGCTCTGCAATCGACGTGATGCACGTTACGAAGAATATTTGCGTGAACATCCTAAGCTTCTTGGGCGTGTATGGGAAGTCAAATGATACAAAGGAAGCACGGCAGACCAGCAAAGTTTGAAAGACCCCGATGACCAAAGCATCCGGAACGGTTTCAAGGTCGTGCCAGCTACGCTCGACCAAAGAAGAGAAGGTCATCTTTTTTGAATGCCTCGAGCAAGATGAAGGTCCCGTCAGGATTCTCGTCCAATATAAAGGGAATAATAAACATGGCGGAGAAAAAGTTCCAAAACCTGAAGTCTCACGACCGCCACGTGATTATGACGCAATTGCTTCCGATTGCTTTGAGGGCTCTGCCGGAAAATGTTCGAGTAGCCATTGTGAAGCTATGTGCATTCCTCAATGCAATCTCTCGAAGGTAATCAATCCAGAAGTTCTACCACGGTTACGAACGATGTGATCCAATGTCTTGTCGGTTTCGAGTTGGTGTTCCCGCCATCCTTCTTCAATATTATGACGCACCTCCTGGTTCACCTAGTCGATGAGATTTCCATTCTCGGTCCCGTATTTCTACACAATATGTTCCCCTTCGAGAGGTTCATGGGAGTATTAAAGAAATATGTTCGTAACCGTGCTAGGCCGTAAGGAAGCATCGCCAAGGGCTATGGAAATGAGGAGGTAATTGAGTTTTGTGTTGACTTTGTTCCTGACCTTAAGCCGATTGGTCTTCCTCAATCGCGGCACGAGGGGAGACTAAGTGGAAAAGGCACGATCGGAAGGAAATCAATGATATGTATGGACGGCCATTCTCTCGATCAAGCACACCACACGCTTCGACCAATTCCAGCTTGGTTGCTCCGTACTTTGAGAAACACAAGAATATTTTACGCTCGGACAACCCTGGAAGCCCGAATCCTGGATTAGGAAGGCCCACATGGAGACTTTCGGCAGTTGGTTGAGAAAAACATTTAATGAGTGACAATAAGGTTGTAGATCAGCTGTACATGTTGGCCAAGACACCATCTTCGACTATAACGACTTTCCAAGGGTACGAGATAAATGGGAATACATTTTACACGATCGCCCAAGATAAAAAGAGCACCAACCAAAACAGTGGTGTCCGCTTTGATGCAGAACCGAGAATGGGCAAAAGGTCACATATTATGGTTACATAGAGGAGATATGGGAACTTGACTATGGACCCTCCTTTAGGGTCCCTTTGTTCCGGTGCAAATGGTTCAAGCTAACAGGAGGTGGGGTAAAGGTGGACCAGCAATACGGAATGACAATGGTGGATTTCAACAATCTTGGTTATCTTGACGAACCATTCGTCCTAGCGAAAGATGTCGCTCAGGTTTTCTATGTGAAGGACATGAGTAGCAAACCGAGGAAACGGAAAGATAAGAAAATGATCGCACATCGTTCGATGATTCAAAGCGCCACATTGTTCTTTCAGGGGAAAAGAAACATCGTGGGAGTGGAGGACAAGACAGACATGTCGAAGATTATAATATGTTTGCTGAAATTCCGCCCTTCAAAGTGAACACCGACCCAAGCATTAAGTTAAATGATGAGGATGCTCCATGGATACGGCACAATCGTAAGCAAGCGGGGACACAAGGGAAGAAATGATGTGTAATAATTTATTGTACCAAACTTTGTTGAATGAATCATGTGAATTATATTACCCGTGATGTGTTTGGTGTCCATTTTCGAATGATTCAATTGACTCGAGATAGCACCGATGATACATGAAATTTGGAGTGACTAAGTCATACTCCCGCATACATGAAATTTGGAGTGACTAAGTCATACTCCTGCATACAGGAAATTTGGAGTGACTAAGTCATACTCCTACATACTTGAAATTTGGAGTGATTTAGTCATACTCCTGCCTAGGCGTATAATATGCATACTCGTAGTCTTCATAGCCGCCGCCATTGTACTGGTAGTCGTCGCCTTCTAAGTTGCTTTGCTGCGTCGTCATGTTGCTGCTGTCAAGCCAGCTGCTGCCGGCGGCGCTCGTGGCTCGAATCGAGGGTAGCGCAGCGGGGGATATCGCCGGCCGTGATGTAGTCCATGACGCTCTGCGAGTCCGGCCGTACCACCATAGCCGACGGCCGGCCTCGTGGAAGTTTCCGGGAGGCGGACCGTCCTCCTCATACCTGGCGAGCGCCCTCTCACGCCGATTGATGAAGAAGGCGTCCCAAGTATGCTGGTTATCGGGATGCCGGCGGATTCATCCGCTGCTCCGGCGTGAGGTCGAGGTAGTAGTGGTTCGTGATGGCCGCCCGCGCGCAGCACTCGAGGGACGGGAGGGACCGGCACGCCGCCGGCGCTTAGGCTCCGGCCAGCGAGGACGCGGTAGCCCGGAGGGCAAGGGTAGTTCGAGGCGCAAAGCTCCTCCACCCGCCGGTAGGTTAGAGTGGGTGCGGTGGAAGCCATGAGAGAGTGATGAGAGATTGTAGAGATGTGATGTCGGCCAAGCCGGGCTACCTATATGTAGTGACAAATGGCGGGAAAAATGGGAGCGGGAAGACAGGAGGCGGGAAGAAAGAGGCGGGGAGAAAGTGGCGGGAAGAAATTGGCGGGAAAAATTGGCGGGAAGAAAGAGGCCGGAAGAAATTGGCGGGAAACAATTGGTGGGAAGAAAGAGGCGGGAAGACAGGGAAGAAATGGCGGGAAGACGAGGAGGGAAGAGGGGGTCGGCGGAAAGAGGCGGGAAGAGGGGGCCAACGAACTTTTGAATTGAATTAGTTTTATTTTTTTGAATTTTTGATAATTTGTATTTTTAAGATTTTTGAATTGAATTAGTTTTATTTTTCTGAATTTTTTGATATATTATTTGTATTTTTAAGATTTTGAATTGCATTAGTTTTTTTTTCTGATTTTTTTGATATATTATTTGTATTTTTAAAATTTTGAATTGAATTAGTTTTATTTTTCTGATTTTTTGATATATTATATGTATTTTTAACATTTTGAAATGAATTAGTTTTATTTTTCTGAATTTTTTGATATATTATTTGTATTATTAACATTTTGAATTGAATTAGTTTTATTTTTCTGATTTTTTTGGTATATTATTTGTATTTTCAACATTTTGAATTGAATTAGTTCTATTTTTCTGAATTTTTTGATATATTATTTGTATTTTTAACATTTAGAAATAAATTAGTTTTATTTTTCTGAATTTTTTGATATATTATTTGTATTATTAATATTTTGGAATAAATTAGTTTTATTTTCCTGAATTTTTTGATATATTTTTTGTATTTTTAAGAATTTTGAAAATGATAAGTATTATGAAAAAGACCTTTAGTCGCGGTTGGCCTCGCCAACCGCGACTAAAGGGTATTTCCGCGGAAATCTCGAAACCGCGAAAAATGAGCTTTAGTCGCGGTTGGGCTCACCAACCGCGACTAAAGGCTACCCTTTAGTCGCGGTTGGTGACCCCAACCGCGACTAAAGCTCAATGCCTATAAAACGAGCGCGCCGCGCGCCGGTTCACTTCATCTTCTTCCTCTCGAACGCCGACAGTCGCGCCGATCGACTCCTCCGCTGCCGCGCGCCGTCGACTCCACGCGCCGCCCGAACGTCTGCGCCCTCCTACCGCCGCTTCCTCTCGTCGCTTCGTCTCGCGCGTCGGCCCCTCCTCCGTGTACGTCAACCGCCAGCCCCGGCCCGCGTACGCACACGTCGTCTCCACGCCGCGCGCCGCCCTCTCCTCTCGCTGGCCGCGCGCTACACTCCACAACGCCGCTGCCACGCGGCGGCCGCCGAGGCGCGCACACCACACGCGCTGCCGCCGCCGGCCACAAGACACCTTTCGCCGACGCGCGGGCGCACACGGTACACGGGATCGAGCGCACGAGAGAGGGGAGAGAGAAGGAAAAAGGACGCCGCCAGTTTTTTGAGTTTTTTGTCTTTTTAATTTTAACTACTTAATTAATTAACCAAAACTTTGGAATGTTATTAAGTAAAAATAAAAATATAATACTTTGGAATGTTAACTGAAAAATTGACTTAATAAAAAATCTCTCTCTTTTTTTACTTAACAAAAAATTAACTTAACTAAAATTTTGACTTAATAAAATTAAAACTTAACATATTATGACTTAACTAAAATTTTGACTTAATATGACTTAAAATTTTGACTTAATATGACTTAAAATTTTGAGACTTAAAAGAAGACTTAAAATTTGAGACTTAAAAATTTCAGACTTAAAATTTTAGAGTTAAAATTTAAGACTTAAAATTAACTAAATAATTGAGACTTAAAAGTTTGAGCCTTAAAAAACTAAAAGAAGACTTAAAATTTCAGACTTATAAATTTCAGACTTAAAATTTGAGACTTAAAATAGCTAGGGCGGGGGCGCGCGCCACACACGCACACATGCAATAGCTAGGGCGGCGCCCGCCGGCGCCCCGGCCCCTCCAATCTCTCCCGACGCACACACGCGCTCTTCCGCGACACCCTCTCCCACCCCTTCCAGCTCGCCGGCCCCCTCCTTTTGGCACCGCCCTTTCGCCACCGCCACCGCCCCTTCGCACTTAATTAATTTGTTTTGACTACATGTTTTCAGGACTGACATATGGCGGACGATAGAGCTGACCCGATTCTGGACAACTATGATCCGGACGCTGAAGACCATATGTTCGGCATCATAAAAGGCGATATTCCATATGTGCCGACCGGAAAAGGCGATCACCCGCCAGGAGTGGAATGAGCCAAAGAAGGCACGTGTTGGTTTCACTTTTGTCGATAAGAGAGAAAAAAAAGATTGCTTCAACAAGCTTATGGAACATTTCGTTCTACCTCCGGAATACCGCAAATACGATGAGGAGGGTAACAAGATTGCGGAAAACAAGGAGAGGCGCAAGCTAGTCAAACAGTTCGCTCTTTCTAGGATGGCCAACGCATTCCGGAAATACAAGCAAAATCTAGCCCATGACTTTGTCAACCAGGGCAAGACTCCGGATTTCATAGGACAATATGAGAAACTGCAACATGATTGGCCAGAATTTGTGAAGCAAAAGAAATCGGAGCAGTTCCTTGAACTATCGAGAAAAAATAAGGAAAATGCGGCCAAGAAGGAGTACAATCATAAAATGGGGCCAGGAGGGTATCGCTTTTGGCAGCCTAAGTGGGAGAAGATGGAGAACGAGCTGAGGGCGCGAGGAATCCGTCCAGGTACGGAGGGATGGGACCCAAGGGCCAAAAGCTGGTGGTACGGGCATGGGGGATCGCTGAACCCGGAGACAGGGGAGTGTGTTTATCAGGGCAAAATAATTACACCCACCCAAAAGCTTATTGAGGCAATGAGGGAGGCTCAAGAGGGGAGGATCAGGTTCAACAGAGAGAACGACGCCCTGACAAAAGCCCTCGGGAATCCTGAACACGGAGGACGTATACGAGGCATGGGGCCCATTCCGTGGAAAATAGGGTTCCCCCGGAACGATGACCCGTACGGTTACGTGCCGTAAGAGAAAGATGGATCGGGATGCGTATGTTGTGGCGAAGTTGGTAACTGAAATGGATGTGATGAAGAAAACCGTGAGTGTACTAGTCGCCGAAAGAGATGCAGCTCGGGCGCGACATGTCAAGATCATCCAATGGATCTCGGAAGCCAGAAGCAGCGTGGCTTCCACGGAGGCCTCACCGGCTGGTGCACCGACGATAGAAATTACTGCACCGGAGCCTCTGGTGGTCGAAATTACTGCACCGGAGCCTCCTCGCTACCCCGTGGACGATATAAAGGAGATGAAAGCATGTCATCTGTATTATCCTATCGGGAACATGTCCATGAAGGTAGCCATCGGCAGTGCTTTACCACTGGAGCACTCCACCACAACAACCCCATTCAAGATGGCTATGCTCGTGTGACGGTGGAGGAGATAGTCCAAGGGTTTGAGAACCTGGACATTGACATTGCTACACACGAAGGGGTGAAAAGACTTGGAGATGTCAAGCGCCGGTTCATTCTATGGCGTAAGAAATTTATCAAGTTTCCCGAGCGAGGCGCCAACAAGTCCACCCCGTACGGTGGTGGTGGTGGCGGTGGCGGTGACGGTGGCGGTGGCGGTGGCGGTGACGGTGGCGGTGGCGGTGACGGTGGCGGTGGTGCTTCACCTAATACACCTCATTCACGTCAGCCCACGCCGCCGCCCCCCAGTCCTCGTCCGGCGGGTGATCGTACACCGGTACCGCCCCCAATCCACCTCCGGCGAAGAAGCGAAGCAGTCCCGGGTTATTAACCCGGACCCTTACGTACCTAAGAAAACAAAGGTACCGGAGGTATCATCGAAGCCTCTCCCCACGAGGCCTTGGGAAAGTAGTGCCGAGGAAGTCGAGGCGGGCGCCGCTGATTTAGAGAAATGGAAGGCGAGCGTCAAGAGGAAAATAGAGGGCGAGCCCAAGCCGTATATTCGACAAGGAAAAGCAGTGGGCTAAGTCATTTTTGAACACACCGTCCCAAGCCGCGAAGAATCGCTGACGACTATTTACGTGAACTTCGTAGGCAAGCACTCGCGTTCAAGAACAGGAAAGAGTTGGCGGAGAAGAAAGCCGTGAAGGACGAGGCCGAGTCAAAATTAGAAAGGGGGAAAGAAGTTGCCCAGCTCGGGGAACAAAGTAAACAATCGATCGCCCCGCTCATAGTGCAAGCCGCCGATCCGGATGCCCCCGATATCATAGCAAATGCGGCAAAGACATGGATTGACTGTAACGAGTGCCGTAGAACAAGCGGCCGAGTTAGGTATCACTCTTCGTGCAATCGCTAGGCCTTGATGAGGCGCCAATGAAGGACGTAGTATTTACATATGTGAAGAATGGCCCTCTCGTCGAGCCTGCGCAGAAGGGGATCTACCTCGACAAATGCTAGGTCTCGCTAAATTGGTACAAGGGTTACATAAAACATAAAAACGCCAAAGACTATATCTATGCGGAAGTTAGATATGAGCATCACTTCAAACATTACCGGGTACAAATTCCTCCGAGTGAATTGTTCCAGCCTGTTCAATCTGCGCGACCTCGACAAATCTATCATCGGTTGCTACGTTACGTAAGTGATTTATTAATTTCTACCCCATCTCGTTCATTGCCTCGCACCGTCCTAACTATCTTGTTGTGTACGCTATTATGCGTAATGAAGAAGCGGGAAATGCGAATAAGGAACATCCATGATGTTGGGTTCATTGACCCACACATCGTTAATTCACATGTGTTAGAACACCACCCCGCCGACGTGGAGGATGACTCGTGGCGGTTTATTAGAAAACAGCAACGAGAAAAGTGATATTCTATTTCCTTACCATTTTGGGTGAGTGTTTCTGTCTTGAGCACATTCTCTTTTGTTTACTCCATGCATGGTATGTGGCTAATCGATGAGTTATGCATGATCGTGCATGTATCGTGTCCGCAGGTTCCACCGGATTCTTATGGTAATTAAAGTTCAGACCTCCTCGCTTCTCGTCCACGACTCTCTGAATATGGATCCGGCGCTTTGGGGCGACATGAGAAAAATGTTGCAAAAGTAATTATTTTCATTCATTTGCGCTCTATATCGATCGGCCTATTTCGTTCATCATTTCCTAATATCAAGTAACTAATTAATAACTCTCTTGCTTATTTAATTTTCTTTGCCTCGTAGGGTTTGGAGACGGTTCGTAGATACCAAGCTCGGAGAATGCAAAAAGAGCTATCTTTTAAAATGGCAAAGTGCGGACGATCGGGGATACTCAGCCACCGGGGACCAATCTATGTGGATACTATGTTTGTGAGAGGATCCGGAGATACCGCAATGAGCGGGACCAGACGTGTGAGAACAACATCCTGAGGAATAACCTCCGGAAGACGCTTAGTCCAGAAGCTCGCTTCCGACCACTTCAAGAGGAACTAGCTGGATGGTTGGCGAGGGAAGTCATCGATCCTAGAGGAGAACACTATTACGATGACGTAGAACTTTATATGCACCAGAATTTGTAACTAACTTGTTCAAAATTGTATATGGTCATCCGATATTGAATATATATTGTATATGGTGATCCGATATTGAATATATATTGTATATTCCTCTTGAATTCTTTTTGGTTCTAATTTCAAATTTGTTTGAAATTGTACATTCATATGCATGTATGTATACAGTACCGTAGAATATGTGAAACTCCTTCAAAATTAAAACCCAAAAGAAATAAAACAATACAAATTAAAAAGAAACCAGATTTAGGGGAGGGGGCTAAAACCCTAAACCCTGCGGAGGCCTTTAGTCGCGGTTGGCCAGAAGAACCGCGACTAAAGGTCCTCCGCCCTGGCGCTCGCCTGCGGCCCACGTGGACGGGCCTTTAGTCGCGGTTCGTAAGGAACCGCGACTAAAGGGGGGGGCCTTTAGTCGCGCTGCTTTGGTCGCGGTTGGGCCACCGCGACTAATGGCAGTTGCCAACCGCGACCAAAGCCCTTTTTTCCACCAGTGAAAGCAAGGATAGAGAGGAGTACTTTATTTTAACTTCTGAATCTATTTCATGTCTAGATACATCTGATTTAGATAAGGTAAATACTATATATCTGAGTCCGATCGCTATCAAATCGTCGGACCTCTTTCACACCGTCCATCTCGTCTCAATCGAACGGCTTGGTTTTGCTTTTTTTTTTCCGTCCCAAACGTCACCCCAAATCACTCGCCCAAAATACCGCCCCCAACCGTCGTCCGCCGCCCTCGCTACCTTCCCATCGTCATCCCTATGCTCTCCATTCTGCCCCAGCGTCCATGCTCTCCACCCCTCTCCTCATCGCCGTGCCACATCCTACACTCGAGCCGATGCTTCCGCCTCCAACTGCTTGGAATCGGACGCCTGAACGCACCCATGAAGCTCCGCCGTCGGGGCATCACCGGCCGGCGACCGGCGCAGATGCGACACAACCAGGCCGGAAAGGATCCAATCAGCCAAAGCTGTGGGTTCTAGTCTGCTTCTACCACACACGTTTGCGGTCTTGATTTCTTCAATGACTTCACGATTTAGGGACAAGGTAATATCACTTAACCTAGCTCCAGCGTGCGCCTATTTCTGATTTCTTTTTTGAACATCAAATCCATGTACTCCTCTACCACTTGGATTTCCGTAATCAAATTTAGCAGCTGGTTCGTATAGGCTATAGCCGACATGTGGTCAGATCTTGCATCTGCTAGCTTCTTAGATCTACTATATGTGTACTAACATCAGTAATGATCGTGATGCGGCAAGATTTTGCTTGCTTGCATGTACTTGTTGTGCAATGAGAGAGCGATATCCTGCAACAAATTTATACTCTTGTAGTTGAAGTGTTTTTTTTTGGCACCAGCAGATTGTATTTTGTTCTTTCTGAACCTGATTATATATCTTATGTTTGCCCTCAAGCAACGTGCATAAGCTGACAAGACAAACAAATTGTTTCAGGTCAAATTGGTACATACATCAGAGGAAGATGTATCCACATGCTGGAAGCAAGCATATCCAATTTTAATTTGAAATTTACATGTTTCCACCACAGATGAGTTATGCTGAGGTAGCACTACTTATGTGCTTCAAAACGTCTATGCCTCCAATACATAATGGTTATATTGTGAAAGAACTAATTCCTTGCGTAGAAATATTCATGCTTCCAATTTCAATTGCTTCACATA
Source organism: Lolium perenne (assembly GCF_019359855.2). Classification (NCBI taxonomy): domain Eukaryota; kingdom Viridiplantae; phylum Streptophyta; class Magnoliopsida; order Poales; family Poaceae; genus Lolium; species Lolium perenne. Next base: position 119,481,187 of record NC_067250.2, on the reverse strand, counting down.
CATATGATCTATATTGATGTAGCACTAATCTCTTGATTCGAAATATCTCTGTGTATACTATATGTTTTTCTTCGGTCTAGATGGTTTGTGGCATATAACCATGCTTCTTGCTTCTTGATTTTTTTTAGTTTCCGTGCCATTGTAGTTTAAATATTGCGCTCGTGGTACTTGTTATGTTTGAGGCTTTGAAGCTTCTATGTGGTACTAGTTATGTTGAGATAGCATAAAATTGATTCTTCCAAAGTATGTACGTTTTTTGAGTTTGTATAATAGAACCATGCTCTACCTTTTGCATTTGTTGTTATATAATTGATGCTTCCAAAGCATGTATGTTTTTCAAGTTTTCCATAATAGAACCATGCTCTACCTTTTGCATTTGTTTTCAAATGGAAATAGCTTTGTGGAAGCAAGTTTTGATACTACTGGAAGCAAATTATATCATCGATGAGAAGCTTTTATTTTGAACATGCTTCCCAACCATTATAGATTGCTGATCAAGCTATACTCCCTCTGTACTATGGTTGTACATAAATTTTTTTGTGCCATTTCTTTTGGGGCAAGCGTGCCTTTTTGTGTTTCGAAACTTCTATGCTTCCAATAAGTATCATATACGGTGACACTAACAAAGTCTTTTTTTTCTGAAAAATCATGGTTCAAATTAGTATCATACATGTTGTGATACTACATGGTTTTGCTTCTGAAAATCCATGCTTCCTAAGTTTCTTTTGTGAGAGGAACATAGTTTTGATTCCGAGAATCCATGCTTCACACGTCTATTATATACAGGAGATAATTGTAGGTCGTCAACGAGCCCCCACTATTCTTCGTTAACACCATCATCGTTGTTCTCGGAGGTTGCTATGATCTCGTCAACGCTCCTTCTCGAAATTGGTGATCTGCACACCAGTGCCATGTTTAAACATGTGTTGTCCTAGCGGGCGTGCTTCTATTGTCTTAGGGGCATGTAGCGCTACTTACTGTTGCCCCATTATTGTACATGGAAGCAAATTCTGATACCTCTACATGCTTCCATTCCTTTGATATTGTTTATATGCTGCAGCTTTGCTAACATTCAGATCGACATGCTGGTCCTCATCGTCGTTAATGGAAAGGTTGGTGAGGCACGTCAAGGAGCACGTTTTCCTTTGCACTGATCCATCTTGGCAGCGGCGGCATCAAGGCGACCGGCTGCTTCCACAAATTTCATAGGTTACAACTCATTGTCTCAACTGAGCTAGGTCACCGTCAATGAGGCCCTTTGCTAACGTTTTATCCATGCTACAGCTTTGCTCCATCCATGTAGTTTCAATCCCTTCACCATTTTGCTGACGTAGGAAGAAAGGCCACCAACTGAAATTCTGAATGAACCACGACCACCAAGGAAGCATGGTCCTCCTCTGAAGAAGCATGGTCTGCCTCTGAAGAAGCATGCTATACCTTTGAAGAAGCACCGTCTGCCTGAAGAAGCACAACTACAATATCAAGGAAGCACACAGCTAACGTTGGAAAGTAGCATGACCACAGTATCATAGGGTTGCAAGCAAAGACATCGGCTCATCGGCGGCGTTGTCATAAGTTGTACGAGATTAGGAAGAAACTATCAATTTGTTTGGAGCACAAGCATGGAATCGATATTTTTTATCCACGGGAGCATGATTCCTTGTCAATGGAAGCAAGAAAAATTGTACATGAAAGCTCAGTTGTATTTCTTGGAAGCACATTCCTACTTCTTTTGAATTATGTATAATCATGATAGTAGTTATTCTAACCCAAAAAAGTTTGTATTTGTTAGAAACAATTCCAGTTCAAAGTTTTTGTTGAAAGGGAAATACCTACATGAGAAATATTTGTTAAAACGAAGTAAGTTTAATTCACCATACAAGCAAATTCGTCAGCAGACGGAAGCACAAAATTGCTGAAAAAAAGTATAGAAGTAATGTCTTATCATATCGAACCAAATTATTGTCGCTCTGGAAGCACATTGAAATAAGTTTGGAAACAAATTTAATACCTAACAATGCAAACCAAAAAGATTTGCTTCTAAGGAAGCAAAGCACCGGAATCTATTACCTTAAATTTCGTAAATTCATTTCCTAAAGTAATGGATGAAGCGGTCAAACAGAGCGCATGTAACTTAGTTTCCCAGATTTGACGTAATTTCCGAAAGCAGTTAGGGATACCAAACAAAATTAGTGCAGATCTGAACTAACTCCTTCGGCAACATGCGCGTTTTTTGCTCGTCGTCATCGGACGCTCTACACTGATCGAATCGTGCGGCAAACAACCAGTCCGATGGGAAGAAAATATCGGGCTCCGATCCCTAGTGGTTCCCTTTAGATAAACCTCGTATATCTATTTATAGACCGATCTGAGTGAGTGAGTACTAAATAATCACCCGGTACTTCAGCTTTCGTAATACTCTAAACCCTTTCTCTGCGTCTCCATGTAGCATTTGCTGAAGTCATCGGGTCAGGGAGTAGATGTATGTCAGCGGCGCCTAACGACGGATGTGGAGCAGGGAGAGGGAGACTGGGGCGGCGGCACCGGACGTATGTTGAGCGCCAGGAAGAGCAGACGGCACCGGAGTTAACGACGTCTAGGGTCTCCATGGAAGCCATGGCAGCTAGCAGCAGGTGCTCCGGCAGTCCCGACCAGTCCCGTTGGTCGTCGGCTTGGGCGTGCAGTAGGCACGGCTTGGCGGGGCTGCGGAACCAGGCATCCCCGGCGAGCCAGGAGGAGCAGACGACGTCGAGGACCCGCCGAAGTATATCGAAATAGCAAAGCAGGCGCACGTACAGGAAAACAAGAAGTAGACTGCCAACACATACGGCACGCACGGGAATCATCGCCGGTGTACAAATATTGGATGGCTGGCGGTGGTGTTTGGGATCTGGAAGGGAGGCCCGTGTATGTACATATATACATACAGGCAGCGCGGGGGCTCGATATTTTGGAGTCTGAGCCGGAGACGGCTTCGCTCGTATCCGTGTCCTACACCGACATGCACGATGAGTTAATTCTCAAATCGCTTCGCCTCTCTTTCTTTCGTTCTCCGAGACAGTTAATTCACAAACCGCTTCGCCTCTCTTTCTTTCTTCTGTCCCGTGTGAAGAAGCACATAATCGTGCAACGCATATATATAGGATATACGATACCGCGGATTCTGAACATAAGTCGAGCGGAAAAACCAGGTATGTACTCACATACTTAGGTATGCAAGCCATGCAACAAAAAATAATTGATTAAATTATAAGAAATTTAACAAAACACTCATAAAATAAAGTAGATAATGTAACATGACGGAATGAATAAATGTAGCATAATTACATGAACGTACTAGGTTTGTATGGATGCAATTAGGCAAACGCGAGGGAGTATGTTAGCTTTTCACCTTTACTATTTTTCAGCTAGCTAAAATTGCAATTCGTCTCAAGTCAGATCCTCCGTTCATTCTAGTCAATTTGTGCGAATCTTAACGTCTCCTACGTGTCATGGTTTGTTCTGGCTTATTCCGCTCGATGGCGAACGGGTTTTTCTAGTCCTTTCAGTTTACCTGAACCGTTCTTTTCCCTCGTTTTTGGATTCAGTAGTACCTCTTTTCCTCTTATCTCGTCTTCTTCATTTCTCCGTCCAACCATCCTAGGTAGGGAGAGGGAGAACCAGGTGAGCTGTGGTGGGTCTCCCGCGGTGGAACTGGAACGGGACTACGGGAAGTGTCGCCGGACGGAGGAGGGCGGATGGGTCCTGGAGGAGGCCGACGGCCGAGGTTCTCCCATGGCGCCGGCGGAGCTGCTTTCGACAGAGGAGGCGAAGGAGCAGGCGCCGTCGCCGGGTCGGGTACGTGCTTGTCTCCTCTTTATTTTCTTCGTCGCACTTGGTGTCAGTCGCGGTGGGCACCCTTCATTCTGTTCGTGCGCCCTTCTTGCCTCGTATGCTCGCCTGGTGCGTCCCAGCGCACATGCGCTGCTTTGTGTGGATTAGTGGTGGCTTTGTAGGGTTATGTGGACAAGCAAATGCAGTTATGTAGATGTGAAGATCAATTTCATGGATATTTCATCTATGTTGGTGTTCCCTGTTTCCCAAATCCCCAATTTATTAGGGTTTGCAGGGAAGGAGTTATTCATGTAGTGAACAAGAGTAAAATCTGACCTGGGAGAGTTGAGGCTGGCCTAGGGGTGTTTTGTGGTTCTTATTCATTTTGATTGTGATCAGTACAATTTGTATCTAAGCTCGGGAACAGTTTCGTCGCGAACTGAAGTTTCAGTTAGGATTCTCTATTGGTTTGCTTTGAACTAGTTTGAATGGGTTGGCTCACTAATAAAATTTGGTTTAATTTGGACTATATCTCTTAGTGGATTAGTTTGGTTCGGTCAGCACGAACAAATTGGTCTCAAATTGTTTCAGGTTGCAATTTGAAACTATCAATCGCATCTAGTCAGTTGGCTTCAGTGATTCAGCCAAGTGATCAACTTGCATGTTCTAGGGCCAGGGGCGCCGCTATGCATCTCTACCTCTCCTTGATCCCCGGCCAGCACGCTAAGAATGCACAACTCCTTGCACCACTTCCGTCGGCCGGGGCTCTGTCTCCTGCTACCAGGGCGCTGTCATCTATCTATGCCATGCTTATCTACCTCTTCACGGCTGGATTGATCATCATCATATGGCTTTTTCAGTGCTTATTAGTTTTATTTTTTCTCTTTCTATTGATTTCTCTGACAGGCGAGATTCGTGCATTGATCAACATCAAACTCTGTATTATTTGTATTTCTACACTGAATTTGTTCACATTGTGGATAGAAAACTGTTAGTTACTTGGTCATGAGATAATTCACAACTATATTTACCCTTAAACTCTTAACTGAATCATGTGGTCATATTCTACCTGAAGTTTACACCTTGTGAACTATAAACATTCAGAGAGTCGATTCAGAAACTGGTTTTACCATGAAATACCCTTGACTGAATCAAGTGGCTGGGCTCACGTTTGGATGCTTTCATACTATTCTAGATCCTACTCTTTTGTGTTTGCCATTCTACAATTATGGATTATCCATGTTAAGTAATGTTCGGTCAATCAAAGCCAATAGAATCCACAGTTTTTGGCATATGTGAAAGTTCCCATTTGTTTTTATTCTACTAGCAGATGAAGTGTAGCTCAGCATCACAGGTTCCATGTGAATTATTGTTCCTGCAAATATATCAAGGAATTGTTTGGTTGGCTGTACTATGAATATATTTCCATGTAGCAGCATCTCAAGTGCAAACAAAGATTCCTTTTGCTATTTTTATATGCGAGTAACTTTTGCTTGGATTTTGCATGGAGATATGGTAAACGATTTTTTGTTGGTTATGGTCACTCATTATACCATAGCTAACCTACATCGCGGAGGTCCATTTGTCCTCTTATTTTGCTGCTATGTATTTTTAGTAGGATAGGCTCTTCAACCTATGCTATTTATCTATCGAGAATGGATTTTGTACACACGCATCGGTGTGGGTGTTTCTGTCCTCCTTTTTGGCATTGAGAATATGTGTAAATGTCTGTTTTATGGTGTATCTTTGGCACGGATGAATATGGGTGCATTCTTGAATATGTGTTTTTATGCCCCTATTCTATCACTTGAACAATGTTTGCAATTTCTGCCACTCTCCATAGGTCTGTTCCCCTGCACATTTGTTTTAGAAACGTACATTCTTCTGCTACCTATAAGTTGTTACATGCAGTGGCCTCATGAGGCCACAGAAGCCCATGAGTTTGAAGGCCAACATGCTTACTTTGACCGCACCTATCATTCAGTGAGCGAACGACGGTATGATTGTTCTTGTTGTATCCTTATCAATTTGTATTTTCTGAACGCTCTCTATGCCACTTGGTTATAAATTTTGTATCAGTTGTATCTGAACTTTATAGCTATGCGGACGTTCTACTCTATGTTGCTTTCGACCACGTGCTGCTGGAGCTGCTCCTGGCGGAGCTGTGGCATCCGCTGGAGCACCGGGCGAAAGTGGATCGGCCATAGAACGGCGCGGCCTTCCTGGCGCTGAAACTGAGCAAGCACAATGCAGAGTGCTTATTATTTTTCCTCTTCTTTCTCACTTTTAAGGTGTCTCTTTCTTGATTTTCAGTTATTCTGTAATATCATTATTACTCTCTATTATTCACCTACTTCTGTTTCTGTCACTCTTTCTTCGATTATTTATCTTAATTTCTCTCTGTCGCCAGTCACATCATTATTCTTCGTTTTCATTTCTCCCTTTCTTCAGTTTTATTTCTTGATCAGTCTTTCTCTTTTTTTTGTTCATTATTTCAGTCACTTTCCTCATTATCTTTTAATTTGCTCAATCTTATTTGCTCAGTCTTAGATTTCTCTTTCTTCAGCCTTCAACTTTCATTATTTCTCAGTTCTTGTTTCTTTGACTCTTTCTTCAGTCTTAGTATTTCATTCTCTCTGTCTCTTTCAATTTCTTAGTTTTTCTTTCACTTTTTTTTGTTATTGTTTGTTTGACTCTTTCTTCAGTCTTAGTATTTTTGTTCTTGTTTTATTTCGAAGGTGTCTCTTTCTTCATTTATCTCAGGTTATATTTTCTTCAGTTATATTTTCTTGACTCCCATTTTCTTTCTCTCAGTTCTTCACTCTGTTTTGGTCCTATCTTTATTTCTCAATCTTCATTTTCTCTGTCTTGTTCTTGGTTTTTCTTCCTCTCTTTCTTCATTCTTGATCTGCTCCCTGTCTTGAGTCTCATCATTATTTCTCCAGTCTTCATTATTTCTGTCACCCCCGTATCTCATTCTCTGTATCTCATTTCTTGATTTGCTATCATTTTTAGATCAGTCTACAATTATTTAGCTCAGCGTTATCTATCATTTTTACCTCAGTCATCAGTTTCAAGTTACATACTTCATATATGTGCTCTAGGTTTGCATGTTCTTGGAAGCTGTATTTGCTTGTTGGATTTCTAGGAGCAAGAGGATGATATTTTTACTGAGTACTCCTTCTAGTCCTTTTTAATTGACTCAAATTTAGTACAAAGTTGTACTAAATTTGAGTTAATTAAAAGAGACCGGAGGGAGTAGGAGGTAGGTGTCTCATGGGGTGTCTCTCACGGCATGGCTAAGATGAAATAATGGTGGTCCTCTCATATAACTCCGATCCTCGTGCTAATATCAGGACATGACAAGCCAGTTGAGCCTCCACTGCATGTATACCGTCCTGTACGCGTCTTCGACACCAAGGGTGTGGTGTCTCTCTTTCTTGAGTCCCATCATTATTTCTTCAGTATCATTTGCTCTCTATATATCTTTCTTTCTTGTTATTGGTTCTTGATTCTTCTTTCACTCTTTCTTCAGTGGGATGGGTAACTCCGCCTACCTAATGCGTATTTCCTTTTCTCTCAGTTGTGTAGAGTTGTAGTGTCTTAGTCACCTAATTCTTATTTTATGGCCTCTTTTTTATCAGTTTATATAAGTGTTTGTCTGTTGTAATACACTTCCCTTAATTTGCCAATCATTTCTTCATTAGTTTTTAGTTCATGTATACCTGGAGTCGAAGGGTGCGCAACTGGATTGATCAACTAGTGCGATACGTCGCCAAGCTGTGGCCTCGTCTATTATCTTCTCAATCAGACCTGCCTCCTTTTATTTCTTCTTGAATTTTTTTATTGCGTTATTTTCAGATTTTCCAGCAAGTGAGGTTGGTTGCTGGGCAGATCACCTTTGGTGCTTTTTGGGTGCTTGCCAACCACGTGGACCAAGAATTGGATTTTCTGTATCCTTTTGCCAATTCAGTTATGAGGTTGAAGAGCTTCCAGATTTAGGCGGTTGTCCATTGCTGCTTCAGTTATGAGGTTGAAGAGCTTCCAGATTTTTCTTTTTTGTAGATCTCTGTCTTAGTCACCTTGTGCTGATTTTATACCTCCTTAATTTGCCAGTCATTTCTTCAGTATTATCTGTGTCTACCTACACAGTTTCTCAGTTAATTCTATTTAGTTTGCTAGTCATTTTCTTAAGGAGAATATAGTTCATGCCTACCTGCTGGTTCTTTTAGATTTGTCATTTAGTCTTTAATTGTTACTGCATTCCCCGTAACCTCAGGAATAACACCCACTCATTTCTAGATATGTTGCTGTCTCCACTTCCTCCGCCTCACCCAAACTCAGTCCATTGATCTCCACGGAGAACCAGATTTTTGCTGCCCAACACTGTCCCCACGTGATATATGTTGTAGTGAGTCAGGAACATTGCAAATGAACGTGCACCCACCAGCAGAAGTGTGTCATCTTTTTCGTTTGCCAAGTGCTAAAGGTAACAAGTATTGCCCTCTTTTATGGTTTGTGATAGAGCAGCTTCTTTATACGCCTATGTGCAAGATCATTTTCTTCAGGAGATTTTAGTTCATGTATACCTGCCCCTTTTTTTCAGTAGCTATAGCCTATTTCGAGTTCACTATAGGGCTGATACTTATGTGCAGAGAAAGTAGAGATTCCACATGCTTGATCAAGATAGATGCAGAGTTGGTTCAGTGGAAATTAGGAGGGTATGTGGGGTGACATGCTTGGGTTTTTCCTCTAGGAGATCTAGAAGATTGCCCATATTCGTGCTCTAGGTATCATTCCCCTCCATCGTGCATCGCTTGTTCTTGTGGATATACCTCTCTTTTGTTCTGATCCGCTCCCTCCTCCCTTTTTTTCCCGCGATGGCCGACTGCCAATGGAACAGTGAGATTCTATACGTGAGGAGGAAGCAGGGAAGAATGGTGATGTGGACGCAGTTACAAAACAAGCGAAGAGAATCAGGGCCCACTTTATTTTGCTGTTCGGCTTTAAGCCCATAGAGTAGCCTGACATAGCAATAATGGTCAAGTTCAGTCTTTTTTTGTTCAATGCATGGACCTGAAAGGATCCTAATATTTTTTTAAACCCAGTTTTATCATGGCTGTAAAAAACCAGAATGATGGAGAATTGTTCATTGTTTGAACATACTGTGAGTTTGTCATGTCCAAAACTGATCGGACTGGAAAACTGAAGCGGGAATGAGGATTGAAGGAAGGAACACTAGAATAGGGGGTGGGGGAAATGTGACTTATGGCCAATTGCATTTTCAGCTAGATGATGATTAGACAGTCCCTAGCTTTTGTTTAACGAGCGAACTTGGCAACTCACTAAATACTAATACTAAATATGCTATATTAGCTTCAATATTTCAGGTGAAAATAGGACTCTTTAGATAATAAAAAATGTGCATAATCTTAAAAGAATTGAGTATGGATTATCTGGATCCTATTTGGCGTACCGTATCTTATATCCTATATGAAATCAAGTTTATAATCAAAGGTTTTTTATCCGTTAAATTCCTTCAAACCGGATATGGATTCTCCAAAAGAGATCTAGAAACAAATTTGATGCGACAATTGTCCTATCTGTTTACACCCCTTCCCACATGTATGATCCTAAGCCTATGAAAACGATATTTTTATTGTATCAGGTGAAAATATTTTTTGATACGCTTCTGCTCACTAGTATAGATCGGGCATTCACACACGGCTGAAATGGCACATCGCGGTAAACCTAACCGTCACAAGGTTAGGGTGGGTGATACGCCGAAACAAAGAACACGATTTTGGAACCGTGTGCGACGGGTCCAATGTCGCACACGGTTCATTACGTAAAATCGTGTGCGATAGGTTGATCCATAACACACGGTGCTCCCTATTCGGCCGTTAGCGGACTGGAAGATCGCAAACACTGGTGTTAATTTAGGCCTATGCGTTCTATAGAGATGGCACACATTTATTTTAACCAGCCGTTTGGTTTCTGCCTGCATCGCTGGCGTTTCATATACGGAATAAGCAATGCCCAGATATCCTAGTAGCCCATGACTTAACATTGCATTCACAACAAAGTAGCAAAATTCATATATATTTGATTGTACATTTCATACACCAAATGTACGCATGTATTTCGACATAGATTAACAGCTAGCTATAGAAACGAGACTTCTACAGAAATAGTTCTTGGTTACGTTGTTGTCTCCAGGTTCTGCTACAAATGGTCAACCTACATTGAGATCCTTTAGTAGTCTTCTCGTCACCTTTCTGATATTCTAGCAACACTGCATAAGGCACTCTTAACTAAAAAAAAGTGTCTTATGCAGTGCACCAAAACATCGCAATAGTGACGGTTTGCAATCCTTATGACAAGATGTCAGTATCTCATCTGAAACAAACTGCACAAACAAATCTTTCAACTTAAAATATGAACATACCAAACACATGATAGCTAGACTTAAAGTGGCTACGAAGAAATGATTTGAGGTCCTACTGAGTCGGAGTGAAACATGAGACACCATTGGCCCTAATCAGCTAATTGACTTCTTATGCACTGTCACCAAAATACACTCCGTGTTATACGATGATAGCTATAGTTAACTATTGGAAACTGAGTGAAAAATAGTAATGTGTAGATCTAACACATAAAACTAATTGTGCTTACAAAATGGATCCAGTGAAGCTATGCTATAGATTAAACAATACACGATGACATAAGTGGTGAAAAATATTACTATTTAACAAATTATTTTAATTCAGTTAGAACATGGTGCATCCCTTAGCTAAGAGTAGATCCGGCACTGCATACAACATAACATATAGAACATGGTATCTTACACATCAGATGACCCATCATCCAGGTTTAACAATATTCTAATGAAATCATCCTTGCTAACTGTGGTAGTGATTAAAAAACCGAAACTCACCGCTAACACAATATTCTAATGGATCCGTCCTTCCTTGCTAATTGTGTTACACATCAGATTTGGTGTCAATTTAAACAAAAAAGCATGAGAAAGAACCTATACCTCCAGGAGATGGTGGAGCTACCGAGGACGAGACAGCTTGATCGGCAGTATCGGAGTTCGACGGTGAGGTTCGACCTGCGAAATCGATGAGCAAACCCCCGACGACGGCATCTCCATTTCGGCGAGGAAGGACTACATAATCTAGGTAGCAGCTTCTGCCACGCTGACCATATGCTCAAGGGGAGCAAGGTGACCTACGTTTTCCTCAATTTGGAGTGGTGGCTGCCGTGAGTGAGTCCGGACGGGGACCCTAGTGATCCTTATATATCCCAAAAAGATGGTAGGGCTGCGTTTGATGGGCCCAAATAGGCCCCTAATCGCACACGGTTTGAACAAAGAAAGTTGTGTGCGCTATGTACCTTCGCACACGACCATATTGCGCAAGGTCATATGGGTTCTTCGCACACGATTGCTTTACACCTGCACCTCCAGATGCTTCACACACGATTTATTTAAACTGAATCGTTTGCCCTACGTTTGCACCCACGTAAGTTTAGATCACACAAGTTCATCTTTTAAGAAGAGTTCATAATTCATCTCCGAGACGACGCTGCCTGATGGATGTCCATCGTCGACGGCTATGCCCTATCCAGAGCCTGATGCCTCAGCGTCGTCGGCGCACAGGCCGCTAGTGTCTGATGCTTCTGCTTCAAAGGTGGCCCTGCGCCTTGCTAGCGCGGTCATCCACAGCTCAGCAAGCTCTTCGGCGGGAAATAACGGAACACGCGCTGTGCGGTCGGCCTTCTTACATTTCTTCCTGGCGCGCAGCCATCCACGCAGCCGGTCCTCGCGGAGAGTCTCGAAGGATTCATCCACCATGCGATGCACGTCTTCTTCCTCTTGTCGCGCCAACTCGATGGACTGCTGCAACACCATGTGTTCCTCCAAGTCCTCCTCCACCCGACTAGATCATCATCCTCTGTAGCGTGCTCCTCCTGCTCTGGAGCATGCTCCTCCTCCAAGTCACACATTGTAAGGTCGATGAGGCTTCCCCCAGCACCATTGTGATGTGAGGAATGCTCCTCCTCCGCATCTGACGGCGCAAGGTCGATGCAACCTAGAGTGGATTCGCATGAAGGCATGGTGCAAAGGTGCCTAAGCCGCCGGAGGGAAGAGTGAGCGACACATTTTATAGGCAAGGAGCTAAACGGCGCGAAGATTTTGATTTCGCATTTCGAACAAAATCGGTGAACTTGCATGAACATTTCGCGACCAAAGTATTCGCAAACGATTTTGTAGACAAAAACCGTTTGCACAGTATAGCTGACACTGTTTGCGATACCTTACTCCGCATACGATTCTCTTTGAACAAACCGTTCACGATATTTCATCGTGCACGTATTTGGCAGCTGCAGCATTGCCGCCCCATCTCCACGCGCTCTTCCATGTCCTCCGAATTGATTTTGCCTTCTCCATTGTCTTTATTGTTTGTCAGTTGGACAGACTGCTCCTCCTCGGTCACTGCTCCTCCTCGGTCACTGGAGGCGCTTGCTCCGCCATGTGAGGCGCCTACTCTGCTACAGGAGGGGCCTTTTCTGCCACCGGAGGGGCCTGGCTCTAAACAGCGACGTTGCGCACTACTAGAAAAAGACTTATTAATGGCACACTGGTTTTGGCTATGAGTGGCCACTGCTAAGTGCTAACAACACTAGTGTGCCCACTCATATGTGACACACAAATGGCGCACTAGGTGGTGGGCCACTAGTAGTTGCTAACAGTGGCTCACTGCATCCAACATGCGCTATAGGTAAGTTTTAACTACAATGGCGCATTACTTCAGCGTGTGCCACCAGTAAATTTTTTCACTAAAAAAAGTATATGCTGGCCACCACGTCCTATGAACTGCGGGTTGATTTCAAATATTACATGGGTCTGCGTGTAAAAACATGAGATCCATATCTCAAATATTACAGGGGCCTGGATGCTAATACATCAGTTCAACTCTAATCTAATCTCAAAAATTATAGGGCCTGGATGCAAGAAGTTAGATCCAGATCGGATCAAATCGTCTACGCTGGCGGTGGTGCTCGGTGGCGTTGAACGCGAGGTGCTCGGCAGCGTGTTGGAGAGGAAGATGTTGGGCTGGATCCCGACCTACATAATCTCCTGGTGCGTGTTCGAGGCGGTCGTAATCCTCCACGCCGGCGGTGGTGCTCAGTGGAGTTGAGCTCTTCACCACGCGCCACCTCTGCACCAAGCGCCGATGAAAGAGCAAGATCTACTAGAACATAAAAGCGCACGTTGCTGCGCCCGTCCAACTTGATGAAATGACTACAAAAATATGTAGGATAAATAGGTACCTGTGTATGATAAAGTCCCTCCAACAAATGATTTGCTCGGAAGGCCCAGGTAATGCAAGATGAAAACCTAAAAAAGAAGTACATTAGTGTAGTGGGCATGGGACTGAACTTAAAATATGTATCGATGTCAATGCAAATTTATTAAATTCCAAGGTACATGTCCAAGACACCATTTATCATCAAAAATTCCGAGTACAATAAATGATACTCCCTCCAATTCATATTGGATCGGAGGGAGTATCAAATAAGCACCTTACTTATCTCAACAGCAGCAACATGTCATCCGTTGTTCGCATAGTTCACAATATGTTTCTTCCATCAGTCAGCTGAAATACTTATGTGTGCCAAATTGTGCTAGCATGGATATTATTCTGCAAGAACTACACTGGCCGCTGGGTATTATGCTACAAGAACTTGGCATGGGCTATATCTAGAGATGCAATGAAACTAATTGTAACTCATCATTTATTTTCTCCAATGCTATATCTGCTTCATTTTTTAAGAAAACATGAACAAAAGCTGGATTTTGTAGTCATGAAATATATGGGATAATACTTTCACCGTATGGCACACAAATCATCTAGAGAATAATATCTAATGAACACAAACCATGGATCCAACACTAAGCAGGGTAAATAACACATAGATTTGTATCTACAGTAATGTCGCATGCTCAGCATAGGATTGACCTGCAACTCAATGTAAGAAATAGCATCCCATCAGAAAATCTTGAACCATATGTCCTGAATACTCTTTGGATTGTTCGATATTCATGTAAATTCTTCCTAACATCTACGTTTAGTTAAAACTTAAGACAATGTTTGTATTTGTTTGAGCCTAATGGTCTGTAGATATAAGATGCCAGAATAACTTGCATGCAAGCAACTGAAGTTACCTTCATCTCGATTTGCTGCCGCAATAACATTGCAATTATTTTCTTGCAGGGTGGGAAGTTCCTGCCTTTGATATAGTGATACTTCTTTACTCCATGCCTTGAAGAATAATCACCCTGGGAAACTCCAAAGAAAAAGATATTAATATTTGATACTGCGGGGAATTAAATTGTATTTGCACAACATCACGGAGTATTTCATATCTATCTTCATTTTTAAACTTACAAAATTCATCCAACAAGCATGTGCCTCTGTTGCCAAGAGCAAGTGCACATTCCTGAAGTGCCATTCCTTGTGAACTGACAGCCAAAGGTCCTTTTAGTTGCGTATACAACTCTGAGGCCTGTTTTCTTGACATGCCTACATAACAACAGTTAGTGGATCGATTCTAAAAGGGGCTGTTTTTTTTATGATCCTGCACTTTCCTGAAGAGTGACATTTTGGTAATTCGTATGTATCTTCTTTGACAAAAAAAAATTTCAATAATAAAAATGATCAAAAAGGCATACCAAAAAAAAAACAGTATCATGTACTCCCTCTGGTCGGATTTAATCGACGCGGAGGGAGGCCTGGGCATGTAGGTTGTCACTTGAGTAGGCGCGTCAATTTTTAGCGACCAGAGGTAGTACTACACAAGACTATTGCATTTGGCGGTGTTATGGGAAACATACTCAATATTTAGAGTAAAAAATAGTACTAATCTAGCATGACTCCCAATCTCCAAGGTACCTAGGTTTTGCAAATTTGATTTTAGAGCAAGCTAGCTCAGTATTTGGATACAGATATTCAATCCTCAAATGACTTGATCAGAATTGAATAAAATATTTACACACTAAGATTCTGATACAGTTAAACTTAATCTCAATGAAAAATTTAGAGCATGCGGAGAAAATAGCACTTGGATTCACCAACCGACTGAACCTGAACCGTGTCATCTGACAGCTCCTTTCTTCCCCAATTCAGCCTCACGTATGAACCCTACAAATAATCCCCAAATCAGTAAAGATTCAGTCAACAACAAGATACTATGCGTGCATGAGATTGAAACGATAGATTGAATTAACCCTCGAGCAATCACAGGGCACTGATGGAACAGGGAAAAAGAATTAAAGCTCCAGCATTCGTGTCGCTCTCCTCAGTGCAGGCCGCCAAGTGTCATCTTAGTCGCCTACGCATCCCAGAGAACCGGCGTTTTGCACCAAATCATTCGCCATCCTATGCAGGCGCCGCCACCGTCCAGTGATCGCCCCATTGGTTTTATAGGAGAAGCAGCACTGGGTGAGCCAAAGTGCAAGCCGTTGGTGGAGGCGAAGCACGCGCTGCCAGAGGTAAGCGACATGCCTTCCCCATGGCCATGGGAAGCGGCTGCATCATGGTCGATGTCGTCGTCTACGAAAGGTCGCGAGATGAGAGATCGGGAGGCATAGCGTGCGGCGAGGGGTGGAGGTTTATTTAGAGGATGGGTGGAGGTGGCCTTTTGCTGAGAACACATGTAGTCGTGCTCCCTCGAAGCCCATGACGTACCAATGTAGTTGGACATATCAGCCCAGCCCAGTTACTGAGAAGGCGCCCGAGTGGATCTATGGAGTAGCAGCCCTGCTACGTTGGGCCGACCAACAAACGGGAAGTTACACGGTGAACAAGGGACACAGACGCGCAGCGGGACGATCGGTTGATCCAGGACGCACGTGAGTCTGATCGGACGGCTGAGAACGTAAAATTACTGTGGTGCCTCCTAGCTGGTTGAGTTTTACTGTTAACTAATATCCCGTGTTTTGTGTGTTTGATGACAACACTTGAATGAACTTAACCGTGCGCAAAGATTGTCTTTGATAGATTTGCAAGTGCACGGTGCCCTCGCTGAACACGTCATGATCGGAGGACTGAAGCGTAGCTTATAGGTTTTCTGGTTTTGCGTGTGTGTCGCGAGGTAACATGGTTGGAGAGGAAAAGAGGAAAAATCAGTTACTGCCAAAGCGGTACTACCGGTACCAGTAGCGGTAGTACCGCTACCCTACTGGTACCGCCCTGCAGTACCGCTCTGGAGGATTTACACTGAGAAGTCCCAAAGAACAAGTTACGGTACCTCGAGCGGTAATATCGCCTCGGTACCTCTTAGGTACCGTAACATAAGTTACAGCACTACCGTTGTGGTACCGCTTAGGTACCGCTTGGAGTCTAGTACTCCCAGAGACCATTGCGGTACCTCAAGCGGTACCGCCAGCGGTAGTACCGCTGTGTGTCCACGTGGATAAGTTCTGTGGGGGATTTCGAATCCAGAGCGGTAGTACCGCTTACCAAAGCGGTAGTACCGCTTAGGCAGAAACTGAGCATAACGGTTGGAATTGTGGGGGGCCTATATAAAGGACCCTTCTTCTCCAGCTCGTTTTTAGGTCTTCTCTTCTTCTCTCCTCCATTGTTCATGAGCTCAAACTTAGTGGATCTCCCCACCTACCCAACCAATCTTTCCCATACTTTGAGGAGTGGTGGAGGAGGCCCCGATCTATCGATCTACCAAGAAAGTTCTCACCAATTCGTGCTAGTCCTTAGTGGATCTTGGTGGTAGGCTTCCTATGGTGGAATCTTGGATGAAGTGCTCCTATGGAGGCTAGCTTGGAGTTGTGCTAGCCCCATAGGGTGTTGGGAGCCTCCTAGTGTTGTGGAGCTCGCCCCAACCTTGTGAAGGAACCACCGCCTCGACCGGTGCCTTAGTGGAGAAGGGCGAGCCCCTTTGTGGATCTCACTTGAGGAAGAAGGTGAGGCCTTCCTTCATGGTGTGGCCGTCTAGCCTCTTGTGTGAGGCTAGTGATGTCTACTTCCCCCTCCTTTTCCTGTAGACAGTGTTGGGCCTCCAAGAGCAGAGGTTTGTAGAACAACAGCAAGTTTCCCTTAAGTGGATCACCCAAGGTTTATCGAACTCAGGGAGGAAGAGGTCAAAGATATCCCTCTCATGCAACCCTGCAACCACAAAGCAAGAAGTCTCTTGTGTCCCCAACACACCTAATAGGTGCACTAGTTCGGCGAAGAGATAGTGAAATACAGGTGGTATGAATAAGTATGAGCAAGAGTAACGGTGCCGTAAAATAGCTTGTGGCGTGTAGTTGATGGTGGTAGTATTGCAGCGAGTAACGCAAAGAAAACGATAAACAAGCAGCAATAGCAATATTTAGGAACAAGGCCTAGGGATTACACTTTCACTAGTGGACACTCTCAACATTGATCACATAACAGAACAGATAAATGCATACTCTACACTCTTGTTGGATGATGAACGCATTGCGTAGGATTACACGAACACTCAATGCCGGAGTTAACAAGCTCCACAATTTGTTCATATTTAAGTAACCTTATAGTGTAATATAGATCAAAAGACTAAACCAAGTACTAACATAGCATGCACACTGTCACCTTCATGCATATGTAGGAGGAATAGATCACATCAATACTATCATAGCAATAGTTAACTTCATAATCTACAGGAGATCATGATCATAGCATAAACCAAGTACTAACACGGTGCACACACTGTCACCTTTACACACGTGCAGGAGGAATAGAACTACTTTAATAACTTTGCTAGAGTAGCACATAGATAAATTGTGATACAAACTCATATGAATCTCAATCATGTAAAGCAGCTCATGAGATTATTGTATTGAGGTACATGGGAGAGATATGAACCACATAGCTACCGGTACAGCCCCGAGCCTCGATGGAGAACTACTCCCTCCTCATGGGAGCAGCAGCGGTGATGATGATGGCGGTGGAGATGGCAGCGGTGTCGATGGAGAAGCCTTCCGGGGGCACTTCCCCGCTCCGGCAGCGTGCCGGAACAGAGACTCCTGTCCCCCAGATCTTGGCCTCGCGATGGCGGCGGCTCTGGAAGGTTTCTGTGGTTTTCGTCGAACGGTGTCAAAGTTTTAGGTCACGACGGCTTAAATAGGCGAAGAGTCGGAGTCGGAGGGTCGAAGGGGCGACGACACCATAGGGCGGCGCGGCCAGGGCCTGGGCCGCGCCGGCCTATGGTCTGGGGGCCCAGTGCCCCCCCTCTGGTCCTTCCCGGGTGTTCTGGATGCTCCCGGTGAAAATAGGAACTTTGGCGTTGATTTCGTCCGATTCCGAGAATATTTCGTTACTAGGATTTCTGAAACCAAAAACAGCAGAAAACAGGAACTGGCACTTCGGCATCTTGTTAATAGGTTAGTTCCAGAAAATGCACGAATATGACATAAAGTGTGCATAAAACATGTAGATAACATCAATAATGTGGCATGGAACATAAGAAATTATCGATACGTCGGAGACGTATCAGCATCCCCAAGCTTAGTTCTGCTCGTCCCGAGCAGGTAAAACGATAACACAGATAATTTCTGGAGTGACATGCCATCATAACCTTGATCATACTATTTGTAAACACATGTAATGAATGCAGCGATCAAAACAATGGTAATGACATGAGTAAACAAGTGAATCATATAGCAAAGACTTTTCATGAATAGCACTTCAAGACAAGCATCAATAAGTCTTGCATAAGAGTTAACTCATAAAGCAATAATTTCATAGTAGAGACATTGAAGCAACACAATGGAAGATTAAGTTTCAGCGGTTGCTTTCAACTTGTAACATGTATATCTC
Organism: Lolium perenne; assembly: GCF_019359855.2. Taxonomy (NCBI): domain Eukaryota; kingdom Viridiplantae; phylum Streptophyta; class Magnoliopsida; order Poales; family Poaceae; genus Lolium; species Lolium perenne. The sequence goes on along the minus strand of NC_067250.2, from coordinate 119,462,507 downwards.
ATGGATATTGTCAACATAGAGTAATATAACAAGTGCAATATGCAAATATGTAGGAATCAATGCACAGTTCACACAAGTGTTTGCTTCTTGAGGTGGAGAGAAATAGGTGAACTGACTCAACATTGAAAGTAAAAGAATGGTCCTTCAAAGAGGAAAGCATCGATTGCTATATTTGTGCTAGAGCTTTTATTTTGAAAACATGAAACAATTTTGTCAACGGTAGTAATAAAGCATATGTATCATGTAAACTATATCTTACAAGTTGCAAGCCTCATGCATAGTATGCTAATAGTGCCCGCAACTTGTCCTAATTAGCTTGGACTACCGGATCATCACAATGCACATGTTTTTACCAAGTGTCACAAAGGGGTACCTCTATGCCGCATGTACAAAGGTCTAAGGAGAAAGCTCGCATTGGATTTCTCGCTATTGATTATTCTCAACTTAGACATCCATACCGGGACAACATAGACAACAGATAATGGACTCCTCTTTTATGCATAAGCATGTAGCAACAATTATTTTTCTCATATGAGATTGAGGATATTGTCCAAAACTGAAACTTCCACCATGGATCATGGCTTTAGTTAGCGGCCCAATGTTCTTCTCTAACAATATGCATGCTTAACCATAAGATGGTAGATCTCTCTTACTTCAAACAAGACGGACATGCATAGCAACTCACATGAAATTCAACAAAGAGTAGTTGAGGGCGTCCCCAGTGAACATGGTTATCGCACAACAAGCAACTTAATAAGAGATAAAGTGCATAATTACATATTCAATACCACAATAGTTTTTAAGCTATTTGTCCCATGAGCTATATATTGCAAAGGTGAATGATGGAATTTTAAAGGTAGCACTCAAGCAATTTACTTTGGAATGGCGGAAAATACCATGTAGTAGGTAGGTATGGTGGACACAAATGGCATAGTGGTTGGCTCAAGTATTTTGGATGCATGAGAAGTATTCCCTCTCGATACAAGATTTAGGCTAGCAAGGCTTATTTGAAACAACCACAAGGATGAACCGGTGCAGCAAAACTCACATAAAAGACATATTGAAAACATTATAAGACTCTACACCGTCTTCCTTGTTGTTCAAACTCAATACTAGAAATTATCTAGACCTTAGAGAGACCAAATATGCAAACCAAATTTTAGCATGCTCTATGTATTTCTTCATTAATGGGTGCAAAGCATATGATGCAAGAGCTTAAACATGAGCACAACAATTGCCAAGTATCACATTACCCAAGACATTATAGCAAATTACTACATGTATCATTTTCCAATTCCAACCATATAACAATTTATCGAAGAAGAAACTTCGCCATGAATACTAAAAGCTAAGAACACATGTGTTCATATGAACCAGCGGAGCGTGTCTCTCTCCCACACAAGCATGATGTAATCCAATTTATTCAAACATAAACAAAAATAAAAGCATACAGACGCTCCAAGTAAAGTGCATAAGATGTGACGGAATAAAAATATAGTTTCAGGGGAGGAACCTGATAATGTTGTCGATGAAGAAGGGGATGCCTTGGGCATCCCCAAGCTTAGACGCTTGAGTCTTCTTGATATATGCAGGGGTGAACCACCGGGGCATCCCCAAGCTTAGAGCTTTCACTCTTCTTGATCATAGTATATCATCCTCCTCTCTTGACCCTTGAAAACTTCCTCCACACCAAACTCGAAACAACTCATTAGAGGGTTAGTGCACAATAAAAATTAACATATTCAGAAGTGACACAATCATTGTTAACACTTCTGGACATTGCATAATGCTACTGGACATTAATGGATCAAAGAAATTCATCCAACATAGCAAAAGAGGCAATGCGAAATAAAAGGCAGAATCTGTCAAAACAGAACAGTTCGTATTGACGAATTTTAAAATGGCACCAGACTTGCTCAAATGAAAATGCCCAAATTGAATGAAAGTTGCGTAGATATCTGAGGATCATGCACGTAAATTGGCTTAATTTTCTGAGCTACCTACAGGGAGGTAGACCCAGATTCGTGACAGCAAAGAAATCTGGAACTGCGCAGTAATCCAAATCTAGTACTTACTTTTCTATCAACGGCTTTACTTGGCACAACAAAACACAAAACTAAGATAAGGAGAGGTTGCTACAGTAGTAAACAACTTCCAAGACACAAAATAAAAACAAAATACTGTAGCAAAATAACACATGGGTTATCTCCCAAGAAGTTCTTTCTTTATAGCCATTAAGATGGGCTCAGCAGTTTTAATGATGCATTCGCAAGAAATATTATTTGAAGAAAAAGAGAGCATCAAGAGGCAAATTCAAAACACATTTAAGTCTAACATGCTTCCTATGCATAGGAATCTTGTAAATAAACAAGTTCATGAGGAGCAAAGTAACAAGCATAGGAAGATAAAACAAGTGTAGCTTCAAAAATTTCAGCACATAAAGAGGTATTTTAGTAACATGAAAATTTCTACAACCATATTTTCCTCTCTCATAATAACTTTCAGTAGTGTCATGAGCAAACTCAACAATATAACTATCACATAAAGCATTCTTATCATGAGTCTCATGCATAAAATTATTACTCTCCACATAGGCATAATCAATTTTATTAGTTGTAGTGGGAGCAAATTCAACAAAGTAGCTATCATTATTATTCTCATCAAGTGTTAGAGGCATAGTATAATCATAACAAAATTTACTCTCCATAGTAGGTGGCACCAAAAGACCACTATCATTATAATCATCATATATGGGAGGCAAAGTATCATCAAAGAAAATTTTCTCCTCAATGCTTGGGGGACTAAAAAGATCATGAAAACCAGCTTCCCCAAGCTTAGAACTTTCCATATCATTAGCAACAATGGTGTTCAAAGTGTTCATACTAATATGTTCCATGGGTTTTTTAATTTTCGGATCAAACCATCCATGTCTTAAATCAGGAAATAGAGTAAAAAGCTCATTGTTGTCCATTATGCCTTACTAGTGTAAACAAGAAACAAAAAGTTGCAATTGCAGGATCTAAAGGAAATAGCTTTGAGTACTTACGGCGCCGAAAATAGCTTAGTAGCCGAGGTCCGGAGTGTGAGTACCTTTTACCTTTCCTCCCCGGCAACGGCGCCAGAAAATACTTGATGCTGTCCAGGACTGGCGCGTGGTTGACGAGGGAGGAAATTCCTGTTGTGTAGCTTTCTGGTCCCCGGCAACGGCGCCAGAAAATACTTGATGTCTACTTCCCCCTCCTTTTCCTGTAGACAGTGTTGGGCCTCCAAGAGCAGAGGTTTGTAGAACAGCAGCAAGTTTCCCTTAAGTGGATCACCCAAGGTTTATCGAACTCAGGGAGGAAGAGGTCAAAGATATCCCTCTCATGCAACCCTGCAACCACAAAGCAAGAAGTCTCTTGTGTCCCCAACACACCTAATAGGTGCACTAGTTCGGCGAAGAGATAGTGAAATACAGGTGGTATGAATAAGTATGAGCAGTAGCAACGGTGCCAGAAAATAGCTTGCTGGCGTGTAGTTGATGGTGGTAGTATTGCAGCAGTAGTAACGCAGTAAAACAGTAAACAAGCAGCAATAGCAATATTTAGGAACAAGGCCTAGGGATTACACTTTCACTAGTGGACACTCTCAACATTGATCACATAACAGAACAGATAAATGCATACTCTACACTCTTGTTGGATGATGAACGCATTGCGTAGGATTATACGAACCCTCAATGCCGGAGTTAACAAGCTCCACAATTTGTTCATATTTAAGTAACCTTATAGTGTAATATAGATCAAAAGACTAAACCAAGTACTAACATAGCATGCACACTGTCACCTTCATGCATATGTAGGAGGAATAGATCACATCAATACTATCATAGCAATAGTTAACTTCATAATCTACAGGAGATCATGATCATAGCATAAACCAAGTACTAACACGGTGCATACACTGTCACCTTTACACACGTGCAGGAGGAATAGAACTACTTTAATAACTTTGCTAGAGTAGCACATAGATAAATTGTGATACAAACTCATATGAATCTCAATCATGTAAAGCAGCTCATGAGATTATTGTATTGAGGTACATGGGAGAGATATGAACCACATAGCTACCGGTACAGCCCCGAGCCTCGATGGAGAACTACTCCCTCCTCATGGGAGCAGCAGCGGTGATGATGATGGCGGTGGAGATGGCAGCGGTGTCGATGGAGAAGCCTTCCGGGGGCACTTCCCCGCTCCGGCAGCGTGCCGGAACAGAGACTCCTGTCCCCCAGATCTTGGCCTCGCGATGGCGGCGGCTCTGGAAGGTTTCTGTGGTTTTCGTCGAACGGTGTCGAAGTTTTAGGTCACGACGGCTTAAATAGGTGAAGAGTCGGAGTCGGAGGGTCGAAGGGGCGACGACACCATAGGGCGGCGCGGCCAGGGCCTGGGCCGCGCCGGCCTATGGTCTGGGGGCCCAGTGCCCCCCCCCTCTGGTCCTTCCCGGGTGTTCTGGATGCTCCCGGTGAAAATAGGAACTTTGGCGTTGATTTCGTCCGATTCCGAGAATATTTCGTTACTAGGATTTCTGAAACCAAAAACAGCAGAAAACAGGAACTGGCACTTCGGCATCTTGTTAATAGGTTAGTTCCAGAAAATGCACGAATATGACATAAAGTGTGCATAAAACATGTAGATAACATCAATAATGTGGCATGGAACATAAGAAATTATCGATACGTCGGAGACGTATCAGCTAGCACCTCCTCAACGCAGACGTACTCCCTTTTGTGGGAGGAACCGCGGGAAATAAATCCTTGATGCGTGCAGTTAACACACGTCCGTTGGGAACCCCAAGAGGAAGGTGTGATGCGTACAGTAGCAAGTTTTCCCTCAGTAAGAAACCAAGGTTTATCGAACCAGTAGGAGCCAAGAAGCACGTTGAAGGTTGATGGCGGCGAAGTGTAGTGCGGCGCAACACCAGGGATTCCGGCGCCAACGTGGAACCTGCACAACACAATCAAAGTACTTTGCCCCAACGTAACAGTGAGGTTGTCAATCTCACCGGCTTGCTGTAACAAAGGATTAGATGTATAGTGTGGATGATGATGTTTGTTTGCGAAGAACAGTAAAGAACAATTGCAGTAGATTGTATTTTAGATGTAAAGAATGGACCGGGGTCCACAGTTCACTAGTGGTGTCTCTCCCATAAGATAAATAGCATGTTGGGTGAACGAATTACAGTTGGGCAATTGACAAATAAAGAAGGCATAACAATGCACATACATATATCATGATGAGTACTATGAGATTTAATCAGGGCATTACGACAAAGTACATAGACCGCTATCCAGCATGCATCTATGCCTAAATAGTCCACTTTCAGGTTATCATCCGAACCCCTTCCGGTATTAAGTTGCAAGCAACAGACAATTACATTAAGTATGGTGCGTAATGTAATCAACACAAATATCCTTAGACAAAGCATCGATGTTTTATCCCTAGTGGCAACAGCACATCCACAACCTTAGAACTTTCTGTCACTGTCCCAGATTCAATGGAGGCATGAACCCACTATTGAGCATAAATACTCCCTCTTGGAGTTACAAGTATCAACTTGGCCAGAGCCTCTACTAGCAACGGAGAGCATGCAAGAACATAAACAACATATATGATAGATTGATAATCAACTTGACATAGTATTCAATATTCATCGGATCCCAACAAACACAACATGTAGCATTACAAATAGATGATCTTGATCATGATAGGCAGCTCACAAGATCTAACATGATAGCACAATGAGGAGAAGACAACCATCTAGCTACTGCTATGGACCCATAGTCCAGGGGTGAATTACTCACACATCGATCCGGAGGCGATCATGGCGATGAAGAGCCCTCCGGGAGATGATTCCCCTCTCCGGCAGGGTGCCGGAGGCGATCTCCTGAATCCCCCAAGATGGGATTGGCGGCGGCGTCTCTGGAAGGTTTTCCGTATCGTGGCTCTCGGTACAGAGGGTTTCGCGATGAAGGCTTTAAGTAGGCGGAAGGGCGGAGTCGGAGGAGTCACGGGGGCCCCACACGCTAGGGCCGCGTGGGCCCCCCTTAGGCCGCGCCGCCCTAGTGTGGCGGCGCTGAAAGGACACGGATGTCGCCTAGAGGGGGGGTGAAGAGGCGATTTAAAACTTTTACGAGATGGGCTTAACAAATGCAGAATAAAACTAGCGTTTACTTTGTCAAGCCCAGAGCCTATAAACTATGGTTCAGCTATGTGCACCAACAACTTATTCTAAGCAATGGTTCACCTATGTGCACCAACAACTTATGCTAAGCAAGACAAGCAACTTATGTGATAGCAAGATATATATATAACTTCAAGCACGATGGCTATCAAAAAGTAAAGTGCATAAGTAAAGAGCTCGGGTATAGGAATAACCGAAGTGACGCGGAGACAACGATGTAGCCCGAAGTTCACACTCTTGCGAGTGCTACTCTCCGTTGGAGCGGTGTGGAGGACAAGTCACTCCAAATGCACGAGGGCCACCGTATTCTCCTCGAGAATTCCCACCAAAAGGGATGTCCTCGATCCACTATGGGACCTTAGGAAGGTCACCGAACCCGCACAAAGCTTGGGGCTATCTCCACAACTTAATTGGAGGCTCCCAATAAATTGCCACAAAGGCCTTGCCCTTGAAGATTCTCCACAACTTAATTGCAGTCCCCAAGAACACCACTAAGATGCCACAAAGGCCTTGCCCTTGAAGATTCTCCACAACTTAATTGGAGTCCCCAAGAACACCACTAAGATGCCACAAAGGCCTAGAATCCGTCTAGGGTTCCAAGAACCCAAGAGTAACAACCTTCTTGCTTTCACCTCCACGAATCACCGTGGAGAACTCAAACCGATGCACCAAATGCAATGGCAAGAACACCACAAAGATGCTCAAGTCCTTCTCTCTCAAATTCCAACAAAGCTACAAAAGCTATTGGGGGAATAAGAGAGGAAGAACAAATGAATTCACAAAGAACACCAAGAATCTAGAGAGTTCCACTCACAAAGAGATGGATTTGATTGGTAGAAATGTAGATCTAGATCTCCTCTCTCTTTTCCCTCAAATGGGGGCAAGAATCATGGAGGGATTGAGAGATAGTGCAAGCTTCTCTAGTTCAACAATGGAGGAGAGAGAGAGTGAGAGAAGCCACAGCCCAAGGAGGAAGAAGGGGGTATTTATACCCCCCAAGAAAATCGAGCCGTTGGGCAAAACCAGGGCTGGATAATCCGGCCTAAGTAAGGGCCGGATAATCCGCCCCCCCGGATAATCCGGCCTCAGAGACAAAACCTGGTAAAAATCCGGCCAAAAGTCCGGCCCCTGTCCAGAGCTGCTTTTCTTCTGGTCCTTAGCCGATTTCGAGGGGGCCGGATATTTCCGAAATATCCGGCCCGGATAATCCGGCCCGGATAATCCGGCCTGGCAAACTGCAGAAACACCAAAACTAAAACGGGCATAACTTTAGCATCCGGACTCCGATTTTGATGATCTTGGGATTGTTTTGAAGCTAGGAACAAGCTCTACAAGATCATGCAGGAAACCCTCATAGTCCAACAAGGGAGGATTGAAACAAATGATGAAAGGTTTGACCTATCTAAAAAAGACATACCGGTAAAACCTCCAATCTCGAAAATGCAACAAGTTGCCCGTGCAAAAACCATTCTTGATGAACTAGAGCTTGTCATGAGAATAAGCACAAGCTCTAAATCATCACATGGATAAGATCCAAATAACAACCAAGAAAGATGATGAATCAAACTCGAAAACGCAACAAGTGATCTATGCGAAATCCGTTTTCGATGAACTAGAACTTGTCATGAGAATAAGCACAAGCTCTAAAATATCACATGGATAAGGTCCAAATAACAACCAAGAAAGATGATGCAAGGATGCAAAGGTTTGAGCTCTCTCCGAACGATACGATCAAGTTACTCACTCGAGAGCCCTCTTGATAGTACGGCAACTAAACTATAAACCGGTCTCCAACTACACTATGAGACCGGTGAGAAAGAAACCCTATCAAGAGCAAACCTTATACTTGCGCATTCCACTTGAGCTCGATGACGACGATCTTGACCTCAACAAGATGGAACGCCTTTCTTGCTTGTGCTTGCTTGACGAAGTCTTGTGGATTGCTCCCCCATAATCCACCATGGGAGAGCTTCTTCTTCGGCGCATCTTCACATAACCATGACCACCATGTGGATTGCTCCCCCATAATCCACCATGGGAGAGCTTCTTCTTCGGCGCATCTTCACATATCCATGATCACCATATGGATGGCAAGACTCAAGCAAAGGATCTCTTCGAGATGGCTCATCTTGAACTTGCACTTCATTTCACCATGGCAAGCTTCAAGCTTATGAACTCTTCGAGTTGGCTCATCTTGAACTTGCACTTCATTCTTCATTCTTCATCATATTGATGTCTTGAAGTAACTTGAGGGCTCACTTCATCTTCATCTTCAAGACATACTTGACACTTGATATCCTTCATCAAATTCTTCTTATTGCAACCTTGAAGCCAACATATGGTTCAAGAATTACCTATGGACAACTCCTACAAATATAACTCAATGCAAACATTAGTCCACAGGGATTGTCATTAATTACTAAAACCACACATGGGGGCTCCATGCACTTTCAATCTCCCCCATTTTGGTAATTGATGACAATCTCTTTGAGAGGGTTTATATAAGGAATTTAAGTAACAAATAAGTTGAATATATAGAGCAAACTCCCCCATAATATATGCATGTGTGAATGATCTTGACTTTCATTGCATATATTGGCATTCAAAGCCTAGTGGAGTTTCCTCCAAATATTCAACTATGCAAAGCAACAAGATGCAATGCAATAAAGGCACATGCTTAAGCACAAAGCAAAGACATAACCAAATTCCCTTAAACCCTCCAAACTTCTCCCCCATTGGCACCAATTGCCGAAATGGGTGAAAAATTTAGAAGGCCAATATAGTGAGAGTTCCTCCATAGCGTGTGCATTTCTCATAATTTGAGTGGAATCAAATGCACATATCCAATGACGAATATTCAGAAGGAATCACACTATAGATAGGATCAAAGATTGCAAAAAGATAACAAAGTCAAGAAGCTTCAACAAATGAAGCAAGCAACCAAATGAACCACAAGGAAGATACCAAAATAAAGATAGATATTATGATAAGATCAAGAAGATTGCTCTAAATAATATGAGGAAGCTCCCCAAGGTTTGTGCACAAAACTAGACAATTTGCATTGGAGTATAAAGTGCACAAACATGGAATCATCACTCCCATAATATCATTCAAAAACAAAAGATACCAAGTGAATCAAACTCTAATGATCACCACAAGATAGTGTTCTAAATCAAATGAGGAAGCTCCCCAAGGTACATGCATAAAATAAAATGTTGCATTTGAATACAATATGCATAACATGGAATCCTCACTCCCTCATTTAAAACACAAACATTTGTAATAGATCATAGATAGAAAAGTAAGCTAAACACTTGCAACAAACAAATAGTTGAGCAACAAGTAAGAGGCACCATAATAAAAAGGCTCAACCAAGAGGATATGTGAAAGGCATGATAAATCATATTATGGATGAGCAAAAAGCATCATCATAGTCTTCAATGAATTATATTGCTTAGCATGACCAATCAACACGCAATAAATAAATAAGATATCAAAAGGAGATGTATCATCTCTTATGTGTATAAGTTTCTCTAAGTGGGAAATATCACAAAGATATTTATCCACAAAGAAACATGCACACATAAAATAGATACGCAAGAAAAATAGTATGATATCCAAGGCGAAGTCATGCAATATACCAATAAGAATTTTTGCTTAATAGCATGGCCAAAGGCTCAATTTTATCTTATTGTACATTCATGAACTTCAACCACAAACAACTAAAATACATCACAAATATCAACAAGGGATAGAAGATAGTTGGGATGCATTTGAGAAAGGCAACAAGTATCACAAACGGGAATACCAAAAGAAGTAATTCAATTTGCACTTTCATCGATATTGCACATGTGAGAGGCTTGAGGAATTGATATGCAATAAAATTGCTAGATAGGCATAGATGGGATGGGTGAATCATGATCATGATTTTATATACTTCCCAACATATGTGCTCATCTCAAACTACTCACATTCACAATAAAGAGGTTTCGTTAAGACTTTTGCAAGAAGCACAACATTTGCAAATCAAGAGATTCATGCCAAGATGCAACCATAAGGTTGGATACAAGAAAAGTATGCATGAGAAGATACTTGTTACCAAGATAGCATTGGTGTGGATGTAGTAGATATGTGTTCATTGACCATCCTAGCTTGCCTCAAGTTACCATTGAGTCACCACTTCTTTCCAAGAGTGAGACAAGCATCCAATGTATATCCATTGTACCTAACACAAAGGTAAGTACAAAATGGTCCCCAAACTAATTGGGTCCGAAGTAGTTAGACACACTACAACATATAGGACAAACTCCACAATTCTATGTGCATATAGATATGAAATTGAATTTCATGCACATCTTAGCCAAATTAGGATTTGATGGAGTTTACCCTATATATTGGATCAAGGAAAGTGACACATGCCATAAGATATACATATATTAAATATGCATGCACAATACTTTCAAGAACCAAAGGAAGATACAATTTGGACAAAACACCAAATAAACCAAGAGACAATGGTTGTCCAAATTATATCAAAGAATCAAATCAACACAAGATTGACTTCAAAGACTTATCTCATTATAAGAAGCTAATTAAACCTAAACACAAAGGAATGAGATAACCAACTCCCAAGAGAGCAAGGTTCCAACAAATAAACCAAACCCTCGAAACTTTTTATGATGGCACAAAGTACCAAAAAGAAAATTTTATCCCAAAACCAAATTTTTGATAAAGATCAAGAGATGTTAAGCATTCTAATAATATAGAAGAGCTCCCCCAAGTTTGGTGCATTATCTAGGATTTTTTATATGAATACAAAATGCACAAAACTAGGATCATCACGCTACCTATATCTTCTAACAATGCTAAGAAAGTTTGAATAGACAACTTAGATCCATAAGATGCAAGGAAGACACATGGGAGTCAATGAACAACACATTCATGGCAATAAATAAGATAATTTAAACACACGAGCCAATGTAAATATGATCAATAAATTTCTACCTCATAATAGATTGCCAATTGTCCTAGGACACAAGGTATTAGGAAATATTTCCCGGTGGTAGTTTGTAAGTATATGTAAGATCATATTTACACCAAATAAAGCATATGGTAAAAGATAAGAGTTAACCATCATGCAAAGAGAGTTTCTTGATAGCTTCAATTAGTCATGCCAACATGCAAAGCAATTAATAGTATTCATACCAACATGCAAAGCAATTAATAGTATTCATACCAACATGCAAAGCAATTAATAGTATTCATACCAACATGCAAGGCAATTAATAGTATTCATACCAACATGCAAAGCAATTAATAGTATGACTTGAAGCATATGGTTTTCCAAAAATGTATTGAGGGACACATTGTGAAAAACCATGCCAAGAAAAAACTTTCACAAATAAGATCCACAAATATATTAGCAATGAAGCCATTTAAGCAAATTGGAACTTGTTTGAGAAAATATGTCACATATGAGAGATAATTTACAATATCAATTCTATGTGACACAACCTCAAATGTTCACATTTCCTAGGCTTGTAATATGCACAAAGCTTATTACTCCCCCATAATGTGATAAGGAATTTATTTTCACAAGAGGCAAATAAGATCCAACTAGAGATATTAATGGACATTAGAATTTGAATTTCTCATGAAGATGACATACCACATAGAGACTAGATAATCTTGCAATATCAATTCTAAGTGATATTCCTCATGTACACACGTTGTTAGGATTGTGAAATTCCTAAAGGCATATCACTCCCCCAAAATGTTATAGTTCATTAATCTCTCATAAGAGCCATATAAGATATAACAAGATGCAAAGAGGCTCCAACACAAGCACAAATACATGGTGTGCAACCTAACATTTATAGACTTGATTTCTCAAGAAAAACAAGTAGGATGCACAACATATACAAACACATGTTAGGAACAAAACTAACACATGCAAAGGGGCGAGTAACTTTCAATATAAATGAGTTGAGCACATGTTACCGCAAGGAGGAACATTGGATATATGATAGAAGCAAGATAACCAAGACTTGGCTTGAGATAATATAAATGATGAAGATCCCTTAATTCTTCATGATGTAGCCAAGTCTCCAATGCCCTCAAACAAGCCCTATTGATCAAGTTTTGGATTGTTGGTCCCCAACTAAGTTGGGTCCTAAGAGGTTAGTCACAATAGGCTTGGCAACCCAAATGGTTCTTTTCTTGACACCACTTTGAGCACCAATAAATTTGGCAAACACATTGCCACCCTCATCCTTACGAAGAGAATAAACATCATCAACGATGATAGAGTTGGATGAGGTACCAATAGTGCAAAAGGAGGAGATGTGGCCCTTCTCGCGGCATATGTAGCAAGTTCTTTTCTTCTCCTTCTTCTCACTAGATTTCTCCACAATGGGAGCATTGGCTTGGTTCTTCTTGGGAAGTGACATTTCTTCAACTTGAGGTTGAATATGAGTTTGAGCTTGAGGCCGCTCCCCTTTTTGCTTCTTCTTCAAAGGGCAAGATCTAACATGATGCCCTTCAATTTTGCACTTGAAGCAAACAATCTTGGCCGGGTCTTTGACTTGTAATTGGCCCTTCTTAATCTTGTTGTTCTTGGACTTGATCTTGTTGTTGGAGTTGAATCCAAGTCCACTCTTGTCATTGGGGGATTGTTTCACACTTAACATCTTATCAAGTTTGCATTTCCCTTCATGACCCTTTACCAAGTCGTTCTTCAAAGAAGTGACTTGGGCCTTGAGCTCTTTGATTTCCTCTACATGGTTAGTAACAACACAAGTACTAGAGGAAGTAGAACCTTCATTGTTAGAGCAACAAGGCAAGGAAGATAATTCATCACAAGATTTAGCAATACTATGAGTGGATGAATTACAAGGACTAGCACATGGCAATATAGCATTTTGAGTAGTAGTGCTAGTATCCACATGAGGCTCACAAGGTGTTGCCTTAGATATGATAGCCTCATGAGCTAACTTTAGCCTATCATGAGAGGCTAGAAGATCCTCATGGGAGCTAGAAAGCTTTCCATGATTTTCTTCCAATTTCCCATAATTGCTAGTTAGCAATTTAAGTTGAGCCCTTAGCTCATCATTCTCCTTCAAGATAGATGCTTCACAAGAAGTAGAGTTAGTAGCACAAGCATCATTATTAATAGAAATGGGAGAAGGCAAGTTGTCATGATCTTTTAGATAAGAAGCTTTAAGTTGCTCATGTGACTCGGTGAGTTTGGTGAGCGCACTCTCAATAACCCTTGAGCCCTTTTTGAGTTGCTCAAAATCCTCAAGGAGTTTAGCATTAACAAACACATGCTTATCATTTTTTAGCTTTAGTTCATTTGCCACCTCAAGAGCTCTATCATGGTTTTCCTTTTCTCTAGACAATTCTAGAGCAAAGGTTTCCTCAAGAGCTTCCTTGGTGGTTTGTTCTTCTTCAAGTTCATCCTTTAGAGATGCCACATCATTGGCATACTCACGTTCAAGAGCACCCATTTTATCAATGGTGTTCTCATGCATCCAAATAAGTTTTTGGCTCTCAATAGCGGTAGTCAAGATTTCAAAGAAGTGAGTGCTAGCAATTTTATCTTTGCAAATAACCTTGAATACGCTCTTACCCTTATCGCGTAGAGAGACAACCCAATCCTCTTCTTCATATTCATCCTCATCCTTATCACCACAAGACATATTAGGTTCCATGGTAGGAGGTACCGTGGAACCCTTGGCCATAAGGCATATATGAGGACCGTGAGATAAAGATGAGGAGTTACTTGAGGCTCCTTTCAAGATCTTGTCTTGACCAATAGAATCTTTGGTTTCCTCTACATTGTTAGACACACAACAACTAGAGGAAATAGAAGCATTTTTATCATGGCCACAAGACAATGCAACCATATAATCATTAGATTTATTCAAGCAACTTACACATGATATGCAAGGACTATCAACACAAGCATGTAAATCATTTCTAGTGCTAGATGTGTTTGAGTCCGTAGATGAAGCATTGCAATGAGATAGAGATGAAGAATCATCAATAGTAAGCTCAATATCAACATTGCAATTTTCATCACCACTCACCATATCATTACCTTGTGTCTTGACACACTTTGGTGAAGTGGATGAAGATGAGAACTCATCACGACTGGAAGTGGAAGCAATACAATCATCCTCAATAATATTGGACACATCATATTTATCTTGAAGCTTTGTCCATAATTCATGAGAGCTCCCAAAAGGCATGATTGACGAAGTAACTACATTGCTCACAACAATGGAAAACACATGAGAAGCAAGAGCATCGAGGCAAGAGTTTTTCTCCTCCTCAAGAGATAAATTTTGAGGATCCTTAGGAGAAGAAAAACCCATGCCAAGATATTGATCCATGTCCGGGGACATACCCCGTAAGATTTTAAGCACATAAATTTTCCATAGATCATAATTTGTGCCATCAAATATAAACAAGTTATTGTGCGCTAATCCCCTAACCGACATCTTTACTCTCAAGGCGGCAAAGCCTAAGAATGAGAGACCTTGCTCTGATACCAATTGAAAGGACACGGATGTCGCCTAGAGGGGGGGTGAATAGGCGATTTAAAACTTTTACGAGATGGGCTTAACAAATGCGGAATAAAACTAGCGTTTACTTTGTCAAGCCCAAAGCCTATAAACTATGGTTCAGCTATGTGCACCAACAACTTATTCTAAGCAATGGTTCACCTATGTGCACCAACAACTTATGCTAAGCAAGACAAGCAACTTATGTGATAGCAAGATATATATATAACTTCAAGCACGATGGCTATCACAAAGTAAAGTGCATAAGTAAAGAGCTCGGGTATAGGAATAACCGAAGTGACGCGGAGACAACGATGTAGCCCGAAGTTCACACTCTTGCGAGTGCTACTCTCCGTTGGAGCGGTGTGGAGGACAAGTCACTCCAAATGCACGAGGGCCACCGTATTCTCCTCGAGAATTCCCACCAAAAGGGATGTCCTCGATCCACTATGGGACCTTAGGAAGGTCACCGAACCCGCACAAAGCTTGGGGCTATCTCCACAACTTAATTGGAGGCTCCCAATAAATTGCCACAAAGGCCTTGCCCTTGAAGATTCTCCACAACTTAATTGGAGTCCCCAAGAACACCACTAAGATGCCACAAAGGCCTTGCCCTTGAAGATTCTCCACAACTTAATTGGAGTCCCCAAGAACACCACTAAGATGCCACAAAGGCCTAGAATCCGTCTAGGGTTCCAAGAACCCAAGAGTAACAACCTTCTTGCTTTCACCTCCACGAATCACCGTGGAGAACTCAAACCGATGCACCAAATGCAATGGCAAGAACACCACAAAGATGCTCAAGTCCTTCTCTCTCAAATTCCAACAAAGGTACAAAAGCTATTGGGGGAATAAGAGAGGAAGAACAAAGGAATTCACAAAGAACACCAAGATCAAGATCTAGAGAGTTCCACTCACAAAGATATGGATTTGATTGGTAGAAATGTAGATCTAGATCTCCTCTCTCTTTTCCCTCAAATGGGGGCAAGAATCATGGAGGGATTGAGAGATAGTGCAAGCTTCTCTAGTTCAACAATGGAGGAGAGAGAGAGTGAGAGAAGCCACAACCCAATGATGTCTACGGGTGCTTCTATTCTTGTAGACAGTGTTGGGCCTCCAAGAGCAGAGGTTTGTAGAACAGCAGCAAGTTTCCCTTAAGTGGATCACCCAAGGTTGATCGAACTCAGGGAGGAAGAGGTCAAAGATATCCCTCTCAAGCAACCCTGCAACCACAAAGCAAGAAGTCTCCTGTGTCCCCAACACACCTAATAGGTGCACTAGTTCGGCGAAGAGATAGTGAAATACAGGTGGTATGAATACGAGCAGTAGCAACGGCGCCAGAAAAGTGCTTGCTGGCGTGCAGTTGATGGTAGTAATATTGCAGGAAGTAAAGATGCAGTAAAACAGTAAACAAGCAGCGATAGCAGTATTTAGGAACAAGGCCTAGGGATCATACTTTCACTAGTGGACACTCTCAACATTGATCACATAACAGAATAAATAGATAGATGCTAGACTCTACACCCTCTTGTTGGATGATGAACACCACTAACTGTGTAGGATTACACGAACCCTCAATGCCGGAGTTAACAAGCTCCACAATATTCAATGTTCATATTTAAATAACCTTAGAGTGCATAACAGATCAACATAACCAAACCAAGTACTAACATAGCATGCACACTGTCACCTTCACACTACGAAAGGAGGAATAGATCACATCAATACTATCATAGCAATAGTTAACTTCATAATCTACAAGAGATCACAATCATAGCCTACGCCAAATACTACACGATGCACACACTGTCACCGTTACACCGTGCAGGAGGAATAAACTACTTTAATAACATCACTAGAGTAGCACGCAGATATATTGTGATACAAAACACATTGCAATCATAAAGGGATATAAATAAGCACTTCACTATGCCATTCATAACAGTGAATAAGTATTCTGTGAAATATAGCCTAAGAGACCCACACGGTGCACACACTGTCACCTTTACACACGTGGGACAAGGAGTCTCCGGAGATCACATAAGTAAAATCCACTTGACTAGCATAATGACATCTAGATTACAAGCATCATCATATGAATCTCAATCATGTAAGGCAGCTCATGAGATTATTGTATTGAAGTACATAGGAGAGAGATGAACCACATAGCTACCGGTACAGCCCCGAGCCTCGATGGAGAACTACTCCCTCCTCATGGGAGACAGCAGCGTTGATGAAGATGGCGGTGGTGTTGATGGAGAAGCCTTCCGGGGGCACTTCCCCGTCCCGGCGGCGTGCCAGAACAGAGACTCCTGTCCCCCAGATCTTGGCTTCGCGATGGCGGCGGCTCTGGAAGGTTTTCTCTGGTTTCGTCGAACGTGGTAGGGTTTTCGCGACGGAGACTTTAAGTAGGCAGAAGGGCAAGGTCGGTGGAGTCCTGGTGGGGCCACACACTAGGCCGGCGCGGCCAGGGCTTGGGCCGCGCCGCCCTACTGTGTCCCCACCTCGTGGCCCCACTTTGTTTCCCCTTCGGACTTCTGGAAGCTTCGTGGAAAAATAGGACCCTGGGCGTTGATTTTGTCCGATTCCGAGAATATTTCCTTACTAGGATTTCTGAAACCAAAAACAGCAGAAAATAGCAACTGGCCCTTCGGCATCTCGTCAATAGGTTAGTTCCGGAAAACGCATAATAATGACATAAAGTATGCATAAAACATGTAGATATCATCAATAATGTGGCATGGAACATAAGAAATTATCGATACGTCGGAGACGTATCAGCATCCCCAAGCTTAGTTCCTGCTCGTCCCGAGCAGGTAAACGATAACAAAGATAATTTCTGGAGTGACATGCCATCATAACCTTGATCATACTATTGTAAGCATATGTAATGAATGCAACGATCAAAACAATGGTAATGACATGAGTAAACAAATGAATCATAAAGCAAAGACTTTTCATGAATAGTACTTTCAAGACAAGCATCAATAAGTCTTGCATAAGAGTTAACTCATAAAGCAATAAATCAAAGTAAAATGTATTGAAGCAACATAAAGGAAGATTAAGTTTCAGCGGTTGCTTTCAACTTATAACATGTATATCTCATGGATAATTGTCAACATAGAGTAATATAACAAATGCAATATGCAAGTATGTAGGATTCAATGCACAATTCACGCAAGTGTTTGCTTCTTGAGATGGAGAGAAATAGGTGAACTGACTCAACATAAAAGTAAAAGAAAGGCCCTTCGCAGAGGGAAGCATAGATTGCTATATTTGTGCTAGAGCTTTGGTTTTGAAAACAAGAAACAATTTTGTCAACGGTAGTAATAAAGCATATGTGTTATGTAAATTATATCTTACAAGTTGCAAGCCTCATGCACAGTGTACTAATAGTGCCCACACCTTGTCCTAATTAGCTTGGATTAACACGGATTATCATTGCATGACATATGTTTCAACCAAGTGTCACAAAGGGGTACCTCTATGCCGCCTGTACAAGGGTCTAAGGAGAAAGTTCGCATTGGATTTCTCGCTTTTGATCATTCTTCAACTTAGACACCCATACCGGGACAACATAGACAACAGATAATGGACTCCTCTTTTAATGCTTAAGCATTCAACAGTTAATATTCTCATAAGAGATTGAGGTTTTATGTCCAAACTGAAACTTCTACCATGATTCATGGCTTTAGTTAGCGGTCCAATGTTCTTCTCTAACAGTATGCATACTCAAACCATTTGATTGTGAAAACCGCCCTTACTTCAGACAATACGAACATGCATAGCAACTCACATGATATTCAACAAAGGTAAAAAGTTGATGGCGTCCCCAGAAACATGGTTACCGCTCAACAAGCAACTTACTAAGAAATAAGACACATAAGTACATATTCTTCACCACGATAGTTTTTAAGCTATTTTGTCCCATGAGCTATATATTGTAAAGGTAAAGAATAGAAATTTTAAAGGTAGCACTCAAGCAATTTACTTTGGAATGGCGGAGAAATACCATGTAGTAGGTAGGTATGATGGACACAAATGGCATAGTGGTTGGCTCAAGGATTTTGGATGCATGAGAAGTATTCCCTCTCGATACAAGGTTTAGGCTAGCAAGGTTATTTGAAACAAACACAAGGATGAACCGCTGCAGCAAAACTCACATAAAAGACATATTGTAAACATTATAAGACTCTACACCGTCTTCCTTGTTGTTCAAAACTCAATACTAGAAATTATCTAGACTTTAGAGAGACCAAATATGCAAACCAAATTTTAGCAAGCTCTATGTATTTCTTCATTAATAGGTGCAAAGTATATGATGCAAGAGCTTAAACATGAGCACAACAATTGCCAAGTATCAAATTATTCAAGACATTATAGCATCTACCACATGCAGCATTTTCTGTTTCCAACCATATAACAATGAACGAAGCAGTTTCAACCTTCGCCATGAACATTAAAAGCTAAGAAGACATGTGTTCATATGAACCAGCCGAGCGTGTCTCTCTCCCACACAAGGATGAACTTATTCAAACATAAACAAAAACAAAAACAAACAGACGCTCCAAGTAAAGTACATAAGATGTGACCGAATAAAAATATAGTTTCAAGAGAAGGAACCTGATAATTTTGTCGATGAAGAAGGGGATGCCTTGGGCATCCCCAAGCTTAGATGCTTGGGTCTTCTTGAAATATGCAGGGATGAACCACGGGGGCATCCCCAAGCTTAGACTTTTCACTCTTCTTGATCATAGTATATCATCCTCCTCTCTTGACCCTTGAAAACTTCCTCCACACCAAACTCGAAACAACTCATTAGAGGGTTAGTGCACACTAAAAATTTACATGTTCAGAGGTGACATAATCATTCTGAATACTTCTGGACATTGCACAAAGCTACTGGAAGTCAATGGAACAAAGAAATCCATCCCACATAGCAAAAGAGGCAATGCGAAATAAAAGGCAGAATCTGTCAAAACAGAACAGTCCGTAAAGACGAATTTTAAAGTGGCACCAGACTTGCTCAGATGAAAATGCTCAAATTGAATGAAAGTTGCGTACATATCTGAGGATCACGCACGTAAATTGACAGATTTTTCTGAGTTACCTACAGAGAATTCTGCCCAGATTCGTGACAGCAAGAAATCTGTTTCTGCGCAGTAATCCAAATCTAGTATCAACCTTGCTATCAAAGACTTTACTTGGCACAACAATGCAATAAAATAAGATAAGGAGAGGTTGCTACAGTAGTAACAACTTCCAAGACACAAATATAAAACAAAAGTACTGTAGTAAAATAAAAACATGGGTTATCTCCCAAGAAGTGCTTTCTTTATAGCCATTAAGATGGGCTCAGCAATTTCAATGATGCACTCCCAAGAAATAAGAGTTGAAGCAAAAAAAAAGAGCATCAAAAAGCAAATTCAAAACACATTTAAGTCTAACATGCTTCCTATGCATAGGAATCTTGTAAATAAACAAGTTCATGAAGAGCAAAGTAACAAGCATAGGAAGATAAAACAAGAGTAACTTCAAAAATTTCAGCATATAGAGAGGTGTTTTAGTAACATGAAAATTTCTACAACCATATTTTCCTCTCTCATAATAACTTTCAGAGGCATCATGAACAAACTCAACAATATAAGTATCACATAAAGCATTCTTATTCACATGCAAAAAAGTATCATTACTCTCCACATAAGCATAATAAATTTTATTAGTTGTAGTGGGAGCAAATTCAACAAAGTAGCTATCATTATTATTCTCATCATCAAATATAGGAGGCATAATATAATCATAATCAAATTTATCCTCCATAACAGGCGGTACTAAAAGACCAATATCATTATAATCATCATAAATAGGAGACAAAGTATCATCAAAGTAAATTTTCTCCTCAATACCCGGAGGGCTAAAGAGATCATTTTCATCAAAACCGACCTCCCCAAGCTTAAATTCTTCCATAGCATTAGCAACAATGGTGTTCAAAGCATTCATACTAATAACATTCCCATTAGCATGCATAAGTTCCATGGGTTTTTTAATTTTCTCTTCAAACACATCATGTCCTAATTCAAGATAAAGTTCATAAAGATCTCTCATTTTGTTGTTGTCTTCCATTAAGCCTTACTAGTGTAAAACAAAAAACAAAAAGATGCAATTGCAGGATCTAAAGGAAATAGCTTCGAGCACACACACAACGGCAACAGAAAAGTACTTAGTTACCTGGGACCGAAGTATGAGTGCCTTTTACCTTTCCTCCCCGGCAACGGCGCCAGAAAAGTGCTAGATGTCTACGGGTGCTTCTATTCTTGTAGACAGTGTTGGGCCTCCAAGAGCAGAGGTTTGTAGAACAGCAGCAAGTTTCCCGTAAGTGGATCACCCAAGGTTTATCGAACTCAGGGAGGAAGAGGTCAAAGATATCCCTCTCAAGCAACCCTGCAACCACAAAGCAAGAAGTCTCTTGTGTCCCCAACACACCTAATAGGTGCACTAGTTCGGCGAAGAGATAGTGAAATACAGGTGGTATGAATAAATGCGAGCAAGAGCAACGGCGCCGAGAAAAGTGCTTGCCGGGCGTGCGATTGATGGTAGTAATATTGCAGGAAGTAAAGATGCAGTAAAACAGTAAACAAGCAGCGATAGCAGTATTTAGGAACAAGGCCTAGGGATCATACTTTCACTAGTGGACACTCTCAACATTGATCACATAACAGAATAAATAGATAGATGCTAGACTCTACACCCTCTTGTTGGATGATGAACACCACTAACTGTGTAGGATTACACAAACCCTCAATGCCGGAGTTAACAAGCTCCACAATATTCAATGTTCATATTTAAATAACCTTAGAGTGCATAACAGATCAACATAACCAAACCAAGTACTAACATAGCATGCACACTGTCACCTTCACACTACGAAAGGAGGAATAGATCACATCAATACTATCATAGCAATAGTTAACTTCATAATCTGCAAGAGATCACAATCATAGCCTACGCCAAATACTACACGATGCACACACTGTCACCCTTACACCGTGCAGGAGGAATAAACTACTTTAATAACATCACTAGAGTAGCACGCAGATATATTGTGATACAAAACACATTGCAATCATAAAGGGATATAAATAAGCACTTCACTATGCCATTCATAACAGTGAATAAGTATTCTGTGAAATATAGCCTAAGAGACCCACACGGTGCACACACTGTCACCTTTACACACGTGGGACAAGGAGTCTCCGGAGATCACATAAGTAAAATCCACTTGACTAGCATAATGACATCTAGATTACAAGCATCATCATATGAATCTCAATCATGTAAGGCAGCTCATGAGATTATTGTATTGAAGTACATAGGAGAGAGATGAACCACATAGCTACCGGTACAGCCCCGAGCCTCGATGGAGAACTACTCCCTCCTCATGGGAGACAGCAGCGTTGATGAAGATGGCGGTGGTGTTGATGGAGAAGCCTTCCGGGGCACTTCCCCGTCCCGGCGGCGTGCTGGAACAGAGACTCCTGTCCCCCAGATCTTGGCTTCGCGATGGCGGCGGCTCTGGAAGGTTTTCTCTGGTTTCGTCGAACGTGGTAGGGTTTTCGCGACGGAGACTTTAAGTAGGCAGAAGGGCAAGGTCGGTGGAGTCCTGGTGGGGCCACACACTAGGCCGGCGCGGCCAGGGCTTGGGCCGCGCCGCCCTACTGTGTCCCCACCTCGTGGCTCCACTTTGTTTCCCCTTCGGACTTCTGGAAGCTTCGTGGAAAAATAGGACCCTGGGCGTTGATTTTGTCCGATTCCGAGAATATTTCCTTACTAGGATTTCTGAAACCAAAAACAGCAGAAAACAAAGAATCGGCCCTTCGGCATCTCGTCAATAGGTTAGTTCCGGAAAACGCATAATAATGACATAAAGTATGCATAAAACATGTAGATATCATCAATAATGTGGCATGGAACATAAGAAATTATCGATACGTCGGAGACGTATCAGCATCCCCAAGCTTAGTTCCTGCTCGTCCCGAGCAGGTAAACGATAACAAAGATAATTTCTGGAGTGACATGCCATCATAACCTTGATCATACTATTGTAAGCATATGTAATGAATGCAACGATCAAAACAATGGTAATGACATGAGTAAACAAATGAATCATAAAGCAAAGACTTTTCATGAATAGTACTTTCAAGACAAGCATCAATAAGTCTTGCATAAGAGTTAACTCATAAAGTAATAAATCAAAGTAAAAGGTATTGAAGCAACATAAAGGAAGATTAAGTTTCAGCGGTTGCTTTCAACTTATAACATGTATATCTCATGGATAATTGTCAACATAGAGTAATATAACAAATGCAATATGCAAGTATGTAGGATTCAATGCACAATTCACGCAAGTGTTTGCTTCTTGAGATGGAGAGAAATAGGTGAACTGACTCAACATAAAAGTAAAAGAAAGGCCCTTCGCAGAGGGAAGCATAGATTGCTATATTTGTGCTAGAGCTTTGGTTTTGAAAACAAGAAACAATTTTGTCAACGGTAGTAATAAAGCATATGTGTTATGTAAATTATATCTTACAAGTTGCAAGCCTCATGCACAATGTACTAATAGTGCCCGCACCTTGTCCTAATTAGCTTGGATTAACACGGATTATCATTGCATGACATATGTTTCAACCAAGTGTCACAAAGGGGTACCTCTATGCCGCCTGTACAAGGGTCTAAGGAGAAAGTTCACATTGGATTTCTCGCTTTTGATCATTCTTCAACTTAGACACCCATACCGGGACAACATAGACAACAGATAATGGACTCCTCTTTTAATGCTTAAGCATTCAACAGTTAATATTCTCATAAGAGATTGAGGTTTTATGTCCAAACTGAAACTTCCACCATGATTCATGGCTTTAGTTAGCGGCCCAATGTTCTTCTCTAACAGTATGCATACTCAAACCATTTGATTGTGAAAACCGCCCTTACTTCAGACAAGACGAACATGCATAGCAACTCACATGATATTCAACAAAGGTAAAAAGTTGATGGCGTCCCCAGAAACATGGTTACCGCTCAACAAGCAACTTACTAAGAAATAAGACACATAAGTACATATTCTTCACCACGATAGTTTTTAAGCTATTTTGTCCCATGAGCTATATATTGTAAAGGTAAAGAATAGAAATTTTAAAGGTAGCACTCAAGCAATTTACTTTGGAATGGCGGAGAAATACCATGTAGTAGGTAGGTATGATGGACACAAATGGCATAGTGGTTGGCTCAAGGATTTTGGATGCATGAGAAGTATTCCCTCTCGATACAAGGTTTAGGCTAGCAAGGTTATTTGAAACAAACACAAGGATGAACCGCTGCAGCAAAACTCACATAAAAGACATATTGTAAACATTATAAGACTCTACACCGTCTTCCTTGTTGTTCAAAACTCAATACTAGAAATTATCTAGACTTTAGAGAGACCAAATATGCAAACCAAATTTTAGCAAGCTCTATGTATTTCTTCATTAATAGGTGCAAAGTATATGATGCAAGAGCTTAAACATGAGCACAACAATTGCCAAGTATCAAATTATTCAAGACATTATAGCATCTACCACATGCAGCATTTTCTGTTTCCAACCATATAACAATGAACGAAGCAGTTTCAACCTTCGCCATGAACATTAAAAGCTAAGAACACATGTGTTCATATGAACCAGCCGAGCGTGTCTCTCTCCCACACAAGGATGAACTTATTCAAACATAAACAAAAACAAAAACAAACAGACGCTCCAAGTAAAGTACATAAGATGTGACCGAATAAAAATATAGTTTCAAGAGAAGGAACCTGATAATTTTGTCGATGAAGAAGGGGATGCCTTGGGCATCCCCAAGCTTAGATGCTTGGGTCTTCTTGAAATATGCAGGGATGAACCACGGGGGCATCCCCAAGCTTAGACTTTTCACTCTTCTTGATCATAGTATATCATCCTCCTCTCTTGGCCCTTGAAAACTTCCTCCACACCAAACTCGAAACAACTCATTAGAGGGTTAGTGCACAATAAAAATTTACATGTTCAGAGGTGACATAATCATTCTTAATACTTCTGGACATTGCACAAAGCTATTGGAAGTCAATGGAACAA
Organism: Lolium perenne; assembly: GCF_019359855.2. Classification (NCBI taxonomy): domain Eukaryota; kingdom Viridiplantae; phylum Streptophyta; class Magnoliopsida; order Poales; family Poaceae; genus Lolium; species Lolium perenne. The sequence goes on along the minus strand of NC_067250.2, from coordinate 119,437,576 downwards.
AGAAATCCATCCCACATAGCAAAAGAGGCAATGCGAAATAAAAGGCAGAATCTGTCAAAACAGAACAGTCCGTAAAGACAAATTTTAAAGTGGCACCAGACTTGCTCAGATGAAAATGCTCAAATTGAATGAAAGTTGCGTACATATCTGAGGATCACGCACGTAAATTGGCAGATTTTTCTGAGTTACCTACAGAGAATTCTGCCCAGATTCGTGACAGCAAGAAATCTGTTTCTGCGCAGTAATCCAAATCTAGTATCAACCTTGCTATCAAAGACTTTACTTGGCACAACAATGCAATAAAATAAGATAAGGAGAGGTTGCTACAGTAGTAACAACTTCCAAGACACAAATATAAAACAAAAGTACTGTAGTAAAATAAAAACATGGGTTATCTCCCAAGAAGTGCTTTCTTTATAGCCATTAAGATGGGCTCAGCAATTTCAATGATGCACTCCCAAGAAATAAGAGTTGAAGCAAAAAAAAAAAAGAGCATCAAAAAGCAAATTCAAAACACATTTAAGTCTAACATGCTTCCTATGCATAGGAATCTTGTAAATAAACAAGTTCATGAAGAGCAAAGTAACAAGCATAGGAAGATAAAACAAGAGTAACTTCAAAAATTTCAGCATATAGAGAGGTGTTTTAGTAACATGAAAATTTCTACAACCATATTTTCCTCTCTCATAATAACTTTCAGAGGCATCATGAACAAACTCAACAATATAAGTATCACATAAAGCATTCTTATTCACATGCAAAAAAGTATCATTACTCTCCACATAAGCATAATAAATTTTATTAGTTGTAGTGGGAGCAAATTCAACAAAGTAGCTATCATTATTATTCTCATCATCAAATATAGGAGGCATAATATAATCATAATCAAATTGATCCTCCATAACAGGCGGTACTAAAAGACCAATATCATTATAATCATCATAAATAGGAGACAAAGTATCATCAAAGTAAATTTTCTCCTCAATACCCGGAGGGCTAAAGAGATCATTTTCATCAAAACCGACCTCCCCAAGCTTAAATTCTTCCATAGCATTAGCAACAATGGTGTTCAAAGCATTCATACTAATAACATTCCCATTAGCATGCATAAGTTCCATGGGTTTTTTAATTTTCTCTTCAAACACATCATGTCCTAATTCAAGATAAAGTTCATAAAGATCTCTCATTTTGTTGTTGTCTTCCATTATGCCTTACTAGTGTAAAACAAGAAACAAAAAGATGCAATTGCAGGATCTAAAGGAAATAGCTTCGAGCACACACACAACGGCAACAGAAAAGTACTTAGTTACCTGGGACCGAAGTATGAGTGCCTTTTACCTTTCCTCCCCGGCAACGGTGCCAGAAAAGTGCTAGATGTCTACGGGTGCTTCTATTCTTGTAGACAGTGTTGGGCCTCCAAGAGCAGAGGTTTGTAGAACAGCAGCAAGTTTCCCGTAAGTGGATCACCCAAGGTTTATCGAACTCAGGGAGGAAGAGGTCAAAGATATCCCTCTCAAGCAACCCTGCAACCACAAAGCAAGAAGTCTCTTGTGTCCCCAACACACCTAATAGGTGCACTAGTTCGGCGAAGAGATAGTGAAATACAGGTGGTATGAATAAATGCGAGCAGTAGCAACGGCGCCAGAAAAGTGCTTGCTGGCGTGCAGTTGATGGTAGTAATATTGCAGGAAGTAAAGATGCGATAAAACGATAAACAAGCAGCGATAGCAGTATTTAGGAACAAGGCCTAGGGATCATACTTTCACTAGTGGACACTCTCAACATTGATCACATAACAGAATAAATAGATAGATGCTAGACTCTACACCCTCTTGTTGGATGATGAACACCACTAACTGTGTAGGATTACACGAACCCTCAATGCCGGAGTTAACAAGCTCCACAATATTCAATGTTCATATTTAAATAACCTTAGAGTGCATAACAAATCAACATAACCAAACCAAGTACTGACATAGCATGCACACTGTCACCTTCACACTACGAAAGGAGGAATAGATCACATCAATACTATCATAGCAATAGTTAACTTCATAATCTACAAGAGATCACAATCATAGCCTACGCCAAGTACTACACGATGCACACACTGTCACCATTACACCCTGCAGGAGGAATAAACTACTTTAATAACATCACTAGAGTAGCACGCAGATATATTGTGATACAAAACACATTGCAATCATAAAGGGATATAAATAAGCACTTCACTATGCCATTCATAACAGTGAATAAGTATTCTGTGAAATATAGCCTAAGAGACCCACACGGTGCACACACTGTCACCTTTACACACGTGGGACAAGGAGTCTCCGGAGATCACATAAGTAAAATCCACTTGACTAGCATAATGACATCTAGATTACAAGCATCATCATATGAATCTCAATCATGTAAGGCAGCTCATGAGATTATTGTATTGAAGTACATAGGAGAGAGATGAACCACATAGCTACCGGTACAGCCCCGAGCCTCGATGGAGAACTACTCTCTCCTCATGGGAGACAGCAGCGTTGATGAAGATGGCGGTGGTGTTGATGGAGAAGCCTTCCGGGGGCACTTCCCCGTCCCGGCGGCGTGCCGAAACAGAGACTCCTGTCCCCCAGATCTTGGCTTCGCGATGGCGGCGGCTCTGGAAGGTTTTCTCTGGTTTCGTCGAACGTGGTAGGGTGTTCGCGACGGAGACTTTAAGTAGGCAGAAGGGCAAGGTCGGTGGAGTCCTGGTGGGGCCACACACTAGGCCGGCGTGGCCAGGGCTTGGGCCGCGCCGCCCTACTGTGTCCCCACCTCGTGGCCCCACTTCGTTTCCCCTTCGGACTTCTGGAAGCTTCGTGGAAAAATAGGACCCTGGGCGTTGATTTCGTCCGATTCCGAGAATATTTCCTTACTAGGATTTCTGAAACCAAAAACAGCAGAAAACAGCAACTGGCCCTTCGGCATCTCATCAATAGGTTAGTTCCGGAAAACGCATAATAATGACATAAAGTATGCATAAAACATGTAGATATCATCAATAATGTGGCATGGAACATAAGAAATTATCGATACGTCGGAGACGTATCAGCATCAAGGAGGAAGAAGGGGGGTATTTATACCCCCCAAGAAAATCGAGCCATTGGGCAAAACCAGGGCCGGATAATCCGGCGTAAGTAAGGGCCGGATAATCCGCCCCCCCCGGATAATCCGGCCTCAGGGACAAAACCTGGTAAAAATCCGGCCAAAAGTCCGGCCCCTGTCCAGAGCTGCTTTTCTTCTGGTCCTTAGCCGATTTCGAGGGGGCCGGATATTTCCGAAATATCCGGCCCGGATAATCCGGCCTGGCAAATTGCAGAAACACCAAAACTAAAACGGGCATAACTTTAGCATCCGGACTCCGATTTTGATGATCTTGGGCTTGTTTTGAAGCTAGGAACAAGCTCTACAAGATCATGCAGGAAACCATCATAGTCCAACAAGGGAGGATAGAAACAAATGATGAAAGGTTTGACCTATCTAAAAAAGACATACCGGTAAAACCTCCAATCTCGAAAATGCAACAAGTTGCCCGTGCAAAAACCATTCTTGATGAACTAGAGCTTGTCATGAGAATAAGCACAAGCTCTAAATCATCACATGGATAAGATCCAAATAACAACCAAGAAAGATGATGAATCAAACTCGAAAACGCAACAAGTGATCTATGCAAAATCCGTTTTCGATGAACTAGAACTTGTCATGAGAATAAGCACAAGCTCTAAAATATCACATGGATAAGGTCCAAATAACAACCAAGAAAGATGATGCAAGGATGCAAAGGTTTGAGCTCTCTCCGAACGATACGATCGAGTTACTCACTCAAGAGCCCTATTGATAGTACGGCAACTAAACTATAAACCGGTCTCCAATTACACTATGAAACCGGTGAGAAAGAAACCCTATCAAGAGCAAACCTTATACTTGCGCATTCCACTTGAGCTCGATAACGACGATCTTGACCTCAACAAGATGGAACTCCTTTCTTGCTTGTGCTTGCTTGACGAAGTCTTGTGGATTGCTCCCCCATAATCCACCATGGGAGAGCTTCTTCTTCGGCGCATCTTCACATAACCATGACCACCATGTGGATTGCTCCCCATAATCCACCATGGGAGAGCTTCTTCTTCGGCGCATCTTCACATATCCATGATCACCATATGGATGGCAAGACTCAAGCAAAGGATCTCTTTGAGATGGCTCATCTTGAACTTGCACTTCATTTCACCATGGCAAGCTTCAAGCTTATGAACTCTTCGAGTTGGCTCATCTTGAACTTGCACTTCATTCTTCATTCTTCATCATATTGATGTCTTGAAGTAACTTGAGGGCTCAGTTCATCTTCATCTTCAAGACATACTTGACACTTGATATCCTTCATCAAATTCTTCTTATTGCAACCTTGAAGCCAACATATGGTTCAAGAATTGCCTATGGACAACTCCTACAAATATAACTCAATGCAAACATTAGTCCATAGGGATTGTCATTAATTACCAAAACCACACATGGGGGCTCCATGCACTTTCAGGCGCCCCGTGGCCCCACTTCGTTTCTCCCTCGGTCTTCTGGAAGCTTCGTGGAAAAATAAGCCCCTGGGCGTTGATTTCGTCCAATTCCGAGAATATTTCCTTACTAGGATTTCTGAAACCAAAAACAGCAGAAAACAACAACTGGCTCTTCGGCATCTCGTCAATAGGTTAGTGCCGGAAAATGCATAATAATGACATATAATGTGTATAAAACATGTGAGTATCATCATAAAAGTAGCATGGAACATAAGAAATTATAGATACGTTTGGGACGTATCAATCCTCGCCTCGTCTTCGCGCCCTCCGGTTGTCCCGCTCCTCATCTTTATTATTGTTGTTTGGTTCCTTTGCTTGTTGCACTACCCTAGGATCATACTAGGATCATCTCTAGCATCAAAGCTATCACCTTTACTTCCGTTGCACTAAAAAATGAAAAAGGCTAAAAATTGCGTAGCGCCCATTCACCCCCCTCTTGTTCGCTACGATCCATTCAATTGGTATCAGAGCAAGGTTTTGTTGCTCGGGCTTTACCACCTAAGAAATGGCCGAACAAGAGAAGGTTGCGAATGGGTCCCTTCCCGGTGAGCAATCACCTCCACCATCAATTGTCGATAGCACTCCGGCTACTTTGGATGACCTCAAGAAATTGGATTCATCCATTGTATCTCAAATGAAGGCTATGATGATGGAGTTGATTGCTCCCAAACAAACCCCCATCTTAGATCCTAAGGCAAGTGTCGATGTTCCTCCACAACAAGTCAACACCCTTCCTCTTGTTGATTTTGTCGCGCAATCGACAAAACCACCTCGAGAAGGGGAACTTGAGGACGTTGGCACTTCATCAAAAGGGAAGGATGAACCACCGGTGGCGGGACAATTAGGGGGTTATCATACGGTGCCTCCACCAAGTGATTACACCATAAATGTCCCAATACCCATGCCTCATATTTTTTCTCATGGCTCACCACCTCTACTTGAATCAAATAGCTTTGAGAATTGGAAATGTTTGATGCGATCTCATGTGCGCAACGCTTCTACCGATCTTTGGCGCATCATTGAGGAAGGTTATTCACCAAGAGACCCAAAGAACTTGACAAGAAGAGAGGTGGTGGATGATCAACTCAACGCCACTGCCATCAACATGATTCACATGGCCGTCACACCCAAGGACCGCGCTCATATTCGCTCACTCAAGACCGCCAAGGAAGCATGGAATAAACTCGACAAGCTCTTCCTCGGAAATGAGAGCATTTAAAGCTCTCGTTTCGATGAAGTGAACAACATGGCCGACAACTTCGTCATGAACGAGGGGGAATCGCCCGAAGAGATGTATCGGCGCCTTATCGCTCTCACCGTACAAATGCAAGATCTTGGAGCAACATTTGTGGATGACTCTTGGATCAAGCGAAAGTTCTACAATGCTCTCCTCCCTTACGAGGAAGTGAAGTTGACGACCATCCGCCAAATTGCCCCCTTCCGCGCTATGACATCCGATGAAGTCCTTAGTGAGGTCATCGCTTTGGACATCTCCAAGAAGAACGCGGAAGATCTTGTTGCTCGCGCCCACAACACCCGCAAGCCCAACCTTGCGTTGAAGATGAAGGAGCATGAAGCTAGTGAGAGCGATGAGGATCCCATCGAGTGGGGTCCGGATGATCTCAAGGTCAACTATCATGAACATATGGCTCTTTCCGCCAAGAGTTTTTGGAGTGGGAACAAGACACGAAGCTCATGGTTAAGAAGATACTCACCTCATGACTCGTCAAGATACTCCTCCAAGAGTCCAAGGGAAGAGCAAAGGGGGAGAGCTTGCTACAATTGCAGCGACACAAGTCATTTTGTTCCGGATTGTATCTATGAGAGAAGGGAAAGCAATGGTGGAAGGCTTGTCCGAAAGGACAAGTTCAAATCTCTCTCAAGAGGATTCTCCAAGTTCTCCTCCAACTCCGGTGACACCAAGGTCTCCTTCACCAAGAAGCCTAGAGCTTTCATTATCCGTGAGGAATACTACTCCGATGAAGGTGAAGAACGCAAAGACAAGGGCTCGGACAAGGAGGAAAGGGAAGTGGCCGCCATCTCCATCTCCACTCCCTCCATCTCCCTCTTCGACTCTCCAAATGAGAACCTCGTCGTCAACAACTCCCATTGTCTTGTGGCAAAGGTATCGTCGGAGGTAGTATCCCTTTCCGAGTCTATATCTTCCTCTAATACTATATCTATTGCGAGTTTGGATGCTCCTACCACTAACATGCTAGGAGATATCAAGACTCATGTTGAGGAACTCTTGACTCAACTTGATGCGTCTCAAGACCATATTGAGGAAAGAGGGAGGCTCGAGAAGGAGGCGAAATTGGAAATTATCTCTCTCACTCAAGCTCATGAGGAAGAGTTGTGCATGCGCATGTCTCTTGAAGCTAGTGCTATTGTTCTCGAAGACTCCAACAATTCCTTCATCTCCCAACTCACCAAGGACCGAGACCATGCTCTTGGTTGGGTGGATGAACTCAAGATGAAGAAGCGGTATCTTGAATAAAGCCATGAATGGTTGCTTGAGGAAGTTGCAACCCTCACCAAGAACTTCAAATCCTTGGAGAGTAGGTTCGCACTTCTATCCGAGATGAAGAGGCATCCTCAAGAAGAAGCACACAAGAAGAAAGAAGATGAAGGCCCCAATCCATGTTGTGATAATCTCCTTGATGAAGTTTCCTCCTTGACAAGACATAACATAAGACTCATGGAAATCAATTCTCTCCAAGAGGAAGCCTTGGATGAGTACTATCGCTTGAGCAAAGAAAAGGTGCCATGTTGCGATCATGAAGAAGAGATTGCCGCTTGATGTCTACGCCCCCCTCCTTTTTCTGTAGACAGTGTTGGGCCTCAAAGAGCAAAGGTTTGTAGAACAGCAGCAAGTTTTCCCTTAAGTGGATCACCCAAGGTTTATCGAACTCAGGGAGGAAGAGGTCAAAGATATCCCTCTCATGCAACCCTGCAACCACAAAGCAAGAAGCCTCTTGTGTCCCCAACACACCAAATAGGTGCACTAGTTCGGCGAAGAGATAGTGAAATACAGGTGGTATGAATAAGTAGCAACGGCACCAGAAAAGTGCTTTGCCCAGGACAGTAAACAAGCAGTAGTAACGCAGTAAAACAGTAAACAAGCAGCGATAGCAGTATTGAGGAACAAGGCCTAGGGATCATACTTTCACTAGTGGACACTCTCAACATTGATCGCATAATAAATAACTCTTTCTCATATGTGCTACATACACTCTTTTGTTGGATGATGAACACATTGCGTAGGATTATACGAACCCTCAATGCCGGAGTTAACAAGCTCCACAATTCAATGTTCATATTTAAATAACCTTAGAGCATAATAGATCATTGCAAAATAAACCAAGAACTAACATAGTGCACACACTGTCCACATTACACTATGAAGGAGGAATAGATCACATCAATACTATCATAATGATAATTAACTCCACAATCTACAAGAGATCATGATCATAGCCTATGACAAGAACCACATGGTGCACACACTAGTCACCTTTACACCATGCAGGAGGAATAGACTACTTTAATAACATCACATGAGTAGCACACAACTAGTAGCGATACAAAGCTCATCATATGGATCTCAATCATGTAAAGCAGCTCATGAGATCATTGTATTGAAGTACATAGGAGAGAGATTAACCACATAGCTACCGGTACAGCCCCGAGCCTCGATGGAGAACTACTCCCTCCTCATGGGAGCAGCAGCGGTGATGAAGATGGCGGTGGAGATGGCAGCGGTGTCGATGGAGAAGCCTTCCGGGGGCACTTCCCCATTCCGGCGGCGTGCCGGAACAGAGACTCCTGTCCCCCAGATCTTGGCTTCGCGATGGCGGCGGCTCTGGAAGGTTTCTGTGGGTTTCGTCGAACGTATCGAGGTTTTTAGGTCAGGGACGATTATATAGGCGGAGAGGCGGCGCAAGGAGGCGGCTGGGGCCCCCACACCATAGGCTGGCGCGCCCAGGGGGCCACCCGCGCCGCCTTATGGTGTGGGCCCCCTGCTGCCCGCCTCCGACCCTCCTTCGGTGTTCCGAAAGCTTCCGGGAATTCTAAGACTTTCGGTGTTGATTTCATCCGATTCCGAAAATATTTCCTTACTAGGATTTCTGAAACCAAAAACAGCAGAAAACAGCAACTGGCCTTTCGGCATCTCGTCAATAGGTTAGTTCCGGAAAACGCATAAAAATGATATAAAGTGTGAACAAAACATGTTGGTATTGTCATAAAACAAGCATGGAACATCAGAAATTATAGATACGTTGGAGACGTATCAGCATCCCCAAGCTTAGTTCCTACTCGTCCTCGAGTAGGTAAACGATAAAAGATAATTTCTGAGGTGACATGCTACCAACATAATCTTAATCATACTATTGTAAAGCATATGAGAGAATGCAGCGATTCGAAACAATGTAAATGCAATGAGTAAACAATTGAATCATATAGCAAAGACTTTTCATGAATAGTACTTTCAAGACAAGCATCAATAAGTCTTGCATAAGGGTTAACTCATAAAGCAATAAATTCTTAGTAAAGACATTGAAACAACACAATGGAAGATTAAGTTTCAGCGGTTGCTTTCAACTTGTAACATGTATATCTCATGGATATTGTCAACATAGAGTAATATAATAAGTGCAATATGCAAATATGTAGGAATCAATGCACAGTTCACACAAGTGTTTGCTTCTTGAGGTGGAGAGAAATAGGTGAACTGACTCAACAATGAAAGTAAAAGAATGGTCCTCCATAGAGGAAAAGCATCGATTGCTATATTTGTGCTAGAGCTTTGATTTTGAAAACATGAAACAATTTTGTCAACGGTAGTAATAAAGTATATGTATCATGTAAATTATATCTTATAAGTTGCAAGCCTCATGCATAGTATACTAATAGTGCCCGCACCTTGTCCTAATTAGCTTGGACTACCGGATCATCGCAATGCACATGTTTTAACCAAGTGTCACAAAGGGGTACCTCTATGCCGCCTGTACAAAGGTCTAAGGAGAAAGCTCGCATTGGATTTCTCGCTATTGATTATTCTCAACTTAGACATCCATACCGGGACAACATAGACAACAGATAATGGACTCCTCTTTTATGCATAAGCATGTAACAACAATTAATAATTTTCTCATATGAGATTGAGGATATATGTCCAAAACTGAAACTTCCACCATGGATCATGGCTTTAGTTAGCGGCCCAATGTTCTTCTCTAACAATATGCATGCTCTAACCATAAGGTGGTAGATCGCTCTTACTTCAGACAAGACGAACATGCATAGCAACTCACATGAAATTCAACAAAAGGTAGTTGATGGCGTCCCCAGGAACATGGTTATCGCACAACAAGCAACTTAATAAGAGATAAAGTGCATAAGTACATATTCAATACCACAATAGTTTTTAAGCTATTTGTCCCATGAGCTATATATTGTAAAGGTGAAGAATGGAAATTGAAAGGTAGCACTCAAGCAATTTACTTTGGAATGGCGGAGAAATACCATGTAGTAGGTAGGTATGGTGGACACAAATGGCATAGTAGTTGCCTCAAGTATTTTGGATGCATGAGAAGTATTCCCTCTCGATACAAATTTTAGGCTAGCAAGGTTGTTTGAAACAAACACAAGGATGAACCGGTGCAGCAAAACTCACATAAAAGACATATTGAAAACATTATAAGACTCTACACCGTCTTCCTTGTTGTTCAAACTCAATACTAGAAATTATCTAGACCTTAGAGAGACCAATTATGCAAACCAAATTTTAGCAAGCTCTATGTATTTCTTCATTAATGGGTGCAAAGTATATGATGCAAGAGCTTAAACAAGAGCACAACACTTGCCAAGTATCAAGTTATTCAAGACATCATACCAATTACTACATGTAGCATTTTCCGTTTCCAACCATATAACAATTAACGAAGCAGTTTCAACCTTCGCCATGAAAATTAAAAGCTAAGAACACATGTGTTCATATTAACCAGCGGAGCATGTCTCTCTCCCACACAATCATTTATTCAAACAAAAACAAAAACAAGAAACATACAGACGCTCCAAGTAAAGTACATAAGATGTGACCGAATAAAAATATAGATTCAAGAGCAGGAACCTGATAATTTGTCGATGAAGAAGGGGATGCCTTGGGCATCCCCAAGCTTAGACGCTTGAGTCTTCTTGATATATGCAGGGGTGAACCACCGGGGCATCCCCAAGCTTAGAGCTTTCACTCTTCTTGATCATAGTATATCATCCTCCTCTCTTGACCCTTGAAAACTTCCTTCACACCAAACTTCTCATAAACTTCATTAGAGGGGTTAGTACATAATCAAAAACTCACATGTTCAGAGGTGACACAATCATTCTTAACACTTCTGGACATTGCTCAAAGCTACTGGAAGGTAATGGAACAAGGAAATCTACCCAACACAGCGAAAGAAGCAATGCGAAATAAAAGGCAGAATCTGTCAAAACATAACAGTCCGTAAAGACGAATTTTTAATAAATACTTCCGTTGCTCAGATCAGAAAACTCAAAACTAATGAAAGTTGCGTACATATCTGAGTAACACGCACGTAAATTGGCATATTTTTCTGAGTTACCTACAGAGAAAAAAGCCTAGATTCGTGACAGATAGAAATCTGTTTCTGCGCAGAAATCCAAATCTAGTATCAACCTTCGATTAGAGGCTTCACTTGGCACAACAAAACACAAAACTAAGATAAGGAGAGGTTGCTACAGTAGTAAACAACTTCCAAGACACAAATATAAAACAAAATACTGTAGCAAAATAACACATGGGTTATCTCCCAAGAAGTTCTTTCTTTATAGCCATTAAGATGGGCTCAGCAGTTTTAATGATGCACTCGCAAGAAATAGTATTTGAGGCAAAAGAGAGCATCAAGAGGCAAATTCAAAACAAATTTAAGTCTAACATGCTTCCTATGCATAGGAATCTTGTAAATAAACAAGTTCATGAAGAGCAAAGTAACAAGCATGGGAAGATAAAACAAGTGTAGCTTCAAAAATTTCAGCATATAGAGAGGTGTTTTAGTAACATGAAAATTTCTACAACCATATTTTCCTCTCTCATAATAACTTTCAGTAGCAACATGAGCAAACTCAACAATATAACTATCACATAAAGCATTCTTATCATGAGTCTCATGCATAAAATTATTACTCTCCACATAAGCATAATCAATTTTATTAGTTGTAGTGGGAGCAAATTCAACAAAGTAGCTATCATCAAATATAGGAGGCATATTGTAATCATAATCAAATTTATCCTCCATAACAGGTGGCAACAAAAGACTACTATCATTATAATCATCATATATAGGAGGCAAAGTATCATCAAAGAAAATTTTCTCCTCAATGCTTGGGGGACTAAAAAGATCATGAAAACCAGCTTCCCCAAGCTTAGAACTTTCTATATCATTATCAACAATGGTGTTCAAAGCGTTCATACTAATATTAGTACCAGCATGCAAATAAGATTCCATAGGTTTTTTAATTTTCGCATCAAACAATCCATGTTTTAAATCAGGAAATAGCATAAGAAGCTCATTCTTGTCCATTATGCCAAACTAGTGTAAACAAGAAACAAAAAGATGCAATTGCAGGATCTAAAGGAAATAGCTTCGAGTACTTACGACGGCGGAAAATAGCTTAGTAGCCGAGATCCGGAGTGTGAGCACCTTTTACCTTTCCTCCCCGGCAACGGCGCCAGAAAATAGCTTGATGTCTACGCCCCCCTCCTTTTCCTGTAGACAGTGTTGGGCCTCCAAGAGCAGAGGTTTGTAGAACAGCAGCAAGTTTTCCCTTAAGTGGATCACCCAAGGTTTATCGAACTCAGGGAGGAAGAGGTCAAAGATATCCCTCTCATGCAACCCTGCAACCACAAAGCAAGAAGCCTCTTGTGTCCCCAACACACAAAATAGGTGCACTAGTTCGGCGAAGAGATAGTGAAATACAGGTGGTATGAATAAGTAGCAACGGCACCAGAAAAGTGCTTTGCCCAGGACAGTAAACAAGCAGTAGTAACGCAGCAGTAGTAACGCAGTAAAACAGTAAACAAGCAGCGATAGCAGTATTTAGGAACAAGGCCTAGGGATCATACATTCACTAGTGGACACTCTCAACATTGATCGCATAATAAATAACTCTTTCTCATTTGTGCTACATACACTCTTTTGTTGGATGATGAACACATTGCGTAGGATTACACGAACCCTCAATGCCGGAGTTAACAAGCTCCACTATTCAATGTTCATATTTAAATAACCTTAGAGCATAATAGATCATTGCAAAATAAACCAAGAACTAACATAGTGCACACACTGTCCACATTACACTATGAAGGAGGAATAGATCACATCAATACTATCATAATGATAATTAACTCCACAATCTACAAGAGATCATGATCATAGCCTATGACAAGAACCACATGGTGCACACACTAGTCACCTTTACACCATGCAGGAGGAATAGACTACTTTAATAACATCACATGAGTAGCACACAACTAGTAGCGATACAAAGCTCATCATATGGATCTCAATCATGTAAAGCAGCTCATGAGATCATTGTATTGAAGTACATAGGAGAGAGATTAACCACATAGCTACCGGTACAGCCCCGAGCCTCGATGGAGAACTACTCCCTCCTCATGGGAGCAGCAGCGGTGATGAAGATGGCGGTGGAGATGGCAGCGGTGTCGATGGAGAAGCCTTCCGGGGGCACTTCCCCGTTCCGGCGGCGTGCCGGAACAGAGACTCCTGTCCCCCAGATCTTGGCTTCGCGATGGCGGCGGCTCTGGAAGGTTTCTGTGGGTTTCGTCGAACGTATCGAGGTTTTTAGGTCAGGGACGATTATATAGGCGGAGAGGCGGCGCAAGGAGGCGGCTGGGGCCCCCACACCATAGGCTGGCGCGCCCAGGGGGCCACCCGCGCTGCCTTATGGTGTGGGCCCCCTGCTGCCCGCCTCCGACCCTCCTTCGGTGTTCCGGAAGCTTCCGGGAATTCTAAGACTTTCGGTGTTGATTTCGTCCGATTCCGAAAATATTTCCTTACTAGGATTTCTGAAACCAAAAACAGCAGAAAACAGCAACTGGCCTTTCGGCATCTCGTCAATAGGTTAGTTCCGGAAAACGCATAAAAATGATATAAAGTGTGAACAAAACATGTTGGTATTGTCATAAAACAAGCATGGAACATCAGAAATTATAGATACGTTGGAGACGTATCACCGCTCTAAAGAGACACAAGGCCAAGCTCAAGGAATTGAATGATATGCAAAATGAGTCCTTGATGGAGTGGATCCGCTTGAGCAAGGAAGAAGTTACTTGTTGTAACCATGAGGAAGAAATTGCCTCTCTAAAAAGGAGCAAGGCCAACCTTATGGTGATCAAGTCCATGCGAGATGAAGCTTTGAAAGAGTACCATCTCGCAAGCAAGGATCACATTTGTTGCAACCATGAAGACGACATTGCCACCTTGGAAAGACACAAGCGTTTGCTCTTGAAAAGGAATTCTCTTATAGAAGAAGCATTGTTGGAACAATTCCGGGTGAGTAAGGAGAAAGAGGTTCAAGTATTTGACATCTCTCACCCTCACCCGGATCATGAAGATGAATTCAACCGTTTGAAGTCCAAAATTGAAAGTCTCCAAATCCAAACCCAATATTTGGAAGGAGTCATTGAAGCTAGAGTCGAAGCCAATGAGGGCTCTTGCAATGAAGGAGAAGTGTCTATCAAGCCAAAGAAGAAGAGAGGAAGAATGATCAAGATCAAGAGGAACATCATGATAGGACCCATGGAAAAATGGGTTCCTATATCCAAGACTTGATCTATGAAGGACTTTGCTTCCGGTGGTGCTATATTGGTGGTTGTTGTTGAAGCCACAAGTATCTTGTCCGGAAGCAAAGAAGTTTTTGTCGTCCTCGGGCTATCTCATTCTATCACTTCTTATGGCGACAACGCAAGCAAGATTAAAGGTATTGGGCCTTGACAAGGTGGTGGTAACACCCGACCTTGTCAAGACCCTTGGTTACAATATTCTTTCAGTTCATCGTTTCTCACGCTTGGGTCTTTGTACCTTTTACAATGAACATGTTGTGGTCCTCTTGTGCAGCTAGACACTCCGAGAGGCCACGTTCTCGGACTAATAGAAAATGCTTCCTTGTGTAGAGATCGTGTTTGTAGGAATTGCGTTGATGGAAAATGCATGGAGCTCCTTACAAGTCCAAGACAACTATATCTATCACAAATACAAAAGTGAGTCTCAATGAACTATAATGAAGTTGTCAATCAAGTTCAACGCAAGCTCTACACCATGATCCTCGTAACAAGGAGCTACAATGGAATGGAGTTCAAGTTCCACATCTTGGATGTCTTCCTTGGCAAAGAAGGAATCCAACATCAATGCTCCTCGCCATATACTTTTCCCCAACAACTTGGGGTCACCAAAAGAGAAAGTCGAACCTTAATTGAAGCCACTCAAACATGATGATAAAGTACTAGTCCATTGGATTGGTTGTGGAAGTTTGTGATGTGACTTTTGATGAAGATGATAGTTCTTTGGAGGAGCGAAGTGCTTCTTGTGAGACAATTCCCCCGGTTACCGTAGGAAGGATGGGTGTTGGCACTCGCCGACCTCAAATGCTACCTTCTACGAGTACCGGGGAAGGACCAAGCTCCACCATGTGGAGCCATCTACACCACAAGGCCAAGCTTCTTCCTTTGAACAACCAAGTGAGAATCAACTTCTACCACAACCTCAAGTTCGACATTAACAACAATGAGGGTCAAGGCGAGGACCTAAACCATGATGAAGATCAAGGGACCTCACAAGAATCTATCCTTATGGTCCATTCTCACCGGAGTACAAAAGCGTCAAGACTCCTTCATAACTCAAGCAAAGTACGTCAAGACATACTCAAGAGCAAGATATGAAGGGTTCCAACGGTATAGGAACCCCAAGCACCTAAAGTATCAACACTCCCTTAATGAGTTCGACAAGACAATGGTCTCATACTCTACCGGTCAACGTCAAGGTTATCTTCTCTACCTTTGTGATTCTCATCCGGACATTGTGTCGAGAGTGGATATTCTCATACCACTTTTGTGTTATATGTCTAGATGTAAAGCATGCATGAACATAGGGGGAGTGTGGTTTAAACTTATTGAGCTATCCCTCCCCCCATAATGCATAAAGAAATCCAAAACATATGCTATTTGTCAACTAAGTGACTAATGAGCTTCATGTTGAGTTGTAGCCGTGAGTCCTAGATACATCTACGCGACCTCACACTACTATACTATTACACGGTGGCTTCGGCTACCAACCTCCTCTTTGAGGAGCTTTTGATTATTTTGGTTTCTTTTCTCTTTTCTCTTTTTGTTTTTGGTTTTTCTTTTCTCCATGTTCTTTGTGGGAGATTCACCCAAGCTTGGCTTTTCTTGTTTTGATTCTTGCAAGCTTGGTTGAGTAGTACCTTAATAGTTCTATCATCTAATCCTAAGCCAATACCTACCTCTTGCGCCAATTCAGTCTAAAAGCACAAGTCTACACCAAAATCTGAGTGTTTTGAGCTTTGGAGGCCGGTACTACCGGTCCTCAGGCCGGTACTACCGCTCAGGTGCAATAACCTGACGACTGTCAGGAGTTTGCCCCAGAGCGGTACTACCGCCCGAGGTACCGGGAAGGTACCGGTAAGCGGTACTACCGCTCCTATGAGCGGTACTACCGCTTGCACTTTTGACTTAAGGTACTGGGTGGGATGTTTCTTCCCCAAATCACCACTTCCCCCACCCACCACGAGTCAAAACGCCCCCAAGCTCCAAGACCTCGAGGAGACCGGCCCCGATCTTCTCCTCCGGCCATCCCCGGCGAAATCTCCTCCGTGGAGAAGCTTCCCCACCCTCCTCTCCACCATGTCCTCCGGTATGGGCTCTAATCTCTCTCTCTCTAGGGTGTGTTGAAATCCCTAGATGCATAGGTTAGGGTTTGATTGGTTTTGTGGTGGAGAAACCTTCTTGGAGGATCTTCATGTACGGGGATACTAGCTAGTAACATTGTGTGAGACTACGAATTACATTGCCATGAACCGCGACCTAGATCTAGATGTGCTGTGCTTGAGCGGTAGTACCGCTTGTTCAGGAGCGGTACTACCGGTCAAGCGGTACTACCGGACTTTGTTGCGGTACTACCGCTTTGACTAGTTTCACCTATGATGCTTGCTAGTGTTCTCCTTGTTTTTTTAACTCCATGGCTTGTGCACTTATCCCCTATTCCCTCCCAAACCTATGCTGTTTCACAGGTCCATCCCATAGCAGCAAGAAGAAAGGCAAGAAGGTCACATCTCGTCATCACCGTGATCAAGAACAAGAAGAGCAAGATGAGATCATCTCGCCAAGGTTCACCAAGCGCCAAAGGGAAGCAGCAGCCTCGGGTCCCCAACATTCTATGGCCTCTCTCAAGAAAGACCAATTCTTGCGAGTACGAGGAGCCAATCCGTACTTGTTGCCAAGGAACGCTCGTCAATGTCCAAACAACTTCTTCCACCACGTCGATCAAGAAAGGATCTACAATGATGTCTATGTGTCAAAGGAGTTCAATTGCTTCCCTCAATACTCCATCAACATGGAAAAGCTCCAATCCACGCCTGAATACTTTGGGGAAGCACTCAAGATATGCGAAGAGCAAGGGCTTATTCCTTTGATGACCTTCTCCCACAACTTCTCCAAGGAAGTGATATGCCAGTTCTATGCCACCGTGGTGTTTCTCGAGGATGAAGGTGGCTTCCACACATTGAAGTGGATGACCAAGGAGTTCGTGATTGAGGCCACGTGGCAGGAGTTTGCTAGGGGCATTGGCTATGATCTCCCCGACAATGGAACCAACTTCTTCCGGATTCACCTCCAACCCAAGCCAATGGCCAAGGAGAAGATGGCCAACCTCTACATCCCCGGAAGAATGTTGTGCGGAAGTGCCTATCATCTTCTTCCCGTCAACGACATTATGAACCGCATCTACCGCAGCACCATCAACCCCAAGCACACCAATCATGATGAAGTGCATGGGTTTCTTGTGAACCTCCTTGTGCGCACCGATCAGATGAAGGGTAGAGGCAAGCAGTTGGATGTCATGGACTATATATGGCATGAGATGCGTGATTGTGCCTTCCTCCGCAAGCTCCCTCAATATGCTCCCTACATCATGAGGCTCATTTGCATCAAGTGGGATCAAGCTGGTCGTGGAAATCTCCTAGAGCAATGCCGCCCCCTCACTATTCACAAGGAGAAGAGCCCCCTAGTCCAGAATCATGATCTTCCAAGGTATGGCAAGAATGCACCCAAGGACACCGAGGAGGAGGAAGCCGATAGTGATGACTCCGACTTCGTGCCCAACTCCGTCAAGACCAAAGGCCTCTTTGCCAAGATCACCGCTCGTCTCAAGAAGTCCTTTTGCTTCAAGAAGGACCTCGAAGACAGGATGTACCAAGCCCACCATGACAACAAGAAGATCCGCCAACGCCAAAAGGCGAAGATGAAGCACATGGGCCTTCCCGTCTCTGAGGGCTCCGAGGACAACATCACTCCTCCCGGAGAATGGAAGTCCAAGTACACTTGGTCAAGTTCCGAGGACTCCATCCCCGAGCACATTGTTCATCCTTCTCCACCACCTCATGGCAAGGGCCAAGTTGAAGATGAAGACGAAGATGAAGAGGACGAGGATGAGGAGATGGAGGATGATGAGGAGGAGAACGATGAGGAAGGCGACGATGACGATGATGATGACGAGTGATCCCCTTGGGACGTTAGTATGCTTCTTCTCCCTTTTTGGTGTTACGATGCCAAAGGGGGAGAAGTTGGTCTATTAGGACGGGAATTTTCATGGGGATGCCAAGGGCTTGGTGCTTCATTTTGGTTTTTCGGCCTTGGCATCGTATTTTATCCCTAGGTATTCGAAACTTATTCGTATGCTTGCTACTCTATTTGTGGATCTCCCGATCGCCCCCCTCCCCGGTTTGTATTAATACTTATTCGTGGTAGCCTATATTGGTCTTCATTATTTATCTCATGATTGGCTACACTCAATTCTATGGAGGCACTTATTGTGAGTTTGGGTTTTCTCAAGGCAAAGGTATGACAAATCCACCCAAAGCTCTTTGCATGATCATGTGTTGCCTCCATTATGTGCATATGCCTTATAAACTTGTCAAATATACTTGTTGCATATGTGCATGGTTTGTAGAATCTAGGGGGAGTTGTTCCTCTAGGATGTGTGCATTTGTATACAAATGCATATTCCAAGTATGCACACATCTAGGGGGAGCTCCGTCTATTTTTTGCAAATCGAGATCTTTATCATAATATCCTATGCTATGTTGCAAATTCTTGTGTTGTCATCAAACACCAAAAAGGGGGAGATTGAAAGAGCAAGATCTCCACGCGCTCTTCCATGTCCTCCGAATTCATTTTGCCTTCTTCATTGTCTTGGTTGTTTGTCAGTTGGACAGACTGCTCCTCCTCGGTCACTGGAGGCACTTGCTCCGCCATGTGAGGCGCCTACTCTGCTACAGGAGGGGCCTTTTCTGCCACCGGAGGGGCCCGGCTCTAAACAGCGACATTGCGCACTACTAGAAAAATACTTATTAGTGGCACACTGGTTTTGGCTATCAGTGGCCACTGCTAACAACACTAGTGCGCCCACTCATATGTGACACACAAATGGCGCACTAGGTGGTGGGCCACTAGTAGTTGCTAACAGTGGCTCACTGCATCCAAAATGTGCTATAGGTAAGTTTTAACTACAATGGCACATTACTTCAGCGTGTGCCACCAATACTTTTTTTCACTAAAAAAAGTATATGCTGGCCACCACGTCCTATGAACTGCGGGTTGATTTCAAATATTACATAGGTCTGCGTGTAAAAACGTGAGATCCATATCTCAAATATTACAGGGGCCTGGATGCTAATACATCAGTTCAACTATAATCTAATCTCAAAAATTATAGGGCCTGGATGCAAGAAGTTAGATCCAGATCGGATCAAATCGTCTACGTTGGCGGTGGTGCTCGGTGGCGTTGAACGCGAGGTGCTCGGTAGCGTGTTGGAGAGGAAGATGTTGGGCTGGATGCCGACCTGCATAATCTCCTGGTGCGTGTTGGAGGCGATCGTAATCCTCCACGCCGGCAGTGGTGCTCGGTGGAGTTGAGCTCTTCACCACGCGCCACCTCTGCACCACGCGCCGATGAAAGAGCAAGATCTATATCCCGTGTTTTGTGTGTTTGATGACAACACTTGAATGAACTTAACCGTGCGCAAAGATTGTCTTTGATAGATTTGCAAGTGACGGTGCCCTCGCTGAACACGTCATGATCGGAGGACTGAAGCGTAGCTTATAGGTTTTCTGGTTTTGCGTGTGTGTTGCGAGGTAACATGGTTGGATAGGAAAAGAGGAAAAATCAGTTACTGCCAAAGCGGTACTACCGGTACGAGTAGCGGTAGTACCGCTACCCTACTGGTACCGCCCTGCAGTATCGCTCTGGAGGATTTACACTAAAAAGTCCCAAAGAACAAGTTACGGTACCTCCACGGTACCTCGAGCGACCGCTTAAGAGCGGTAGTACCGCCTCGGTACCGCTTAGGTACCGTAACATAAGTTACGGCACTACCGCTGTGGTTGTTGGGGGGATGACCCCCGGTATGCCAAAGGCATGCCAAACCGGATGGTTTGAGCCATCAAGATACCTCTTAAAAGTTTATTCCGGGCTGTGAAGCTAAGCTTTTGGCTAAGTAAATCTTGCCGGTATCCCCAAGAGGGGTATACCGGTATGAGCTAAGAAGACACCGGATTACCGGTACCTGCGACACTGTGGCACGTCGGCAAGACTGGTCAAAGATTCTCTCAAGAGCTGGAGGACAAGGATGAGCTAAGCAAAGTAGCTTTAAACGAAGCCCTGACGCCAAAGAGGAAGGTGACGCTAAAAGCATCCGGAGGACGTCACTCCTCCTGATTAAAGAGATACCGGCGTCACCAGTGATTAAAGAGGCTTTGTAAAGTAGTTTATCTAGGCAAAGATACCATTAGGGTTTCCTAGGGTTTCTTCCCCTGTAAGCCACCCTCTCCCCTATATAAGGAGAGGGGGCGCACCCCATCGCGGGCATGTCCGATCTTGTATCCAGAAACCTGTAACCTCTTGTGATCACTGAATAGAAAGATCTGAAGGGGAGAAAACTCTTGTGTTCTTCTTCTTCTACCTCAGGCCAAGGCCAAGTTCTTAGGAGATCCATCCGGAATCCATCCCATCCTTACCAAAACCCTCACCCGAATCCTCTAGCGCCCATCCGGCCCCAACTTAAGCCATCCTATGGCATCTGTCTGTTCACCACGATGACAGTTGGCGCCCACCGTGGGGCTAGAAGTGGCGCTTGCTGGAGTTCATATTCGGGCGGGCCTCCTCACCATCGCCGGCGAGCGTGTTGTCACCGCGCTCGTCGACCGCGTCCTCTCCATGGACTTCATCAACGACAACACGGGCTGCTTCACCAATGGAGGTAAGTTCCCCAAGAACGGCCGCATCATCGAGTTCGGGAGCCTTCGCGTCTACTACGGCACCGTCCCCGAGCGCCAGTGCCTCTCGCCGGTGCTGGTGGCTCCGGACCCGCCAAGATCTGCGCTTCGCAGCGGCCACGCCGCCGGCAGCGTCGAGGTGCTGGTGGTTGGCGCGGCGGACGCCGGCAAGGAGACTGCGCCAGAAGGCACTGGGCAAGCAAGGTCCACGCGCACGGCCAAGCCGCCAACCGAGCGCGGCTAGGTGATTGCGGGTACATCTGAACCGCCACCGGAGACTCCTCTCCAAGCGGCGATGAACGTGCTGGCAACGCCCCTGGCGCAGAACATCGATCCGGCAGCGGCTCAGGCGGAGCTGGATGCGCAACAACAGAAGCTGCTCTCCGCAGGCGCGGACATCATCCGGGCGCAACGCGAGCTGAACCTAACCCTACGTGAGTATAACGCTGCACATGGCTTTGCTTCTGTTAGCGCTCAGGCTGCTAGGATGCCAGAAAACCGGCTTAAGGCTCGCAATCTAGATCAGGATCTGTGTAAGGAAGTTCTTGCCGGCAAAAGTACCTCTGCATCTTTGAGCATCGTAGAGAAACCTAAGTACAGTAGCCCGGATAAAACCATAAAAGCTGCTTGTTTGGGGGATGACCCCCGGTATGCCAAAGGCAGGCCTAACCGGATGGTTTGGCCTTTCAAGATACCGGTTTACAGTTTAATCCGGACTGTGAACCTAAGCTAAGGAACCGATACCGGTATGCCCAAGGAGGGGCATGCCGGAACGAGCTAAGAAGATACCGGATTACCGGTATAAGCAGAGCTGGTCAAAGATTCCCTCGGGAGCTAGAGGACAAGCATGACCTAAGCAAAGTGGCTTTAAACGAAGCCATGACGTAAAAGACAAGGGTGACGCCCAAAGCTTCCGGAGGACATCAGCCTCCCTGATTAAAGAAGATACCGGCGTCATCTATGATTAAAGTAGCTTTGTAAAGTAGCTTTGAAAAGTAGTTTGTCTGTTCAAAGATGCCATTAGGGTTTCTTCCCCTGTAAGCCACCCTCTCCCCTATATAAGGAGAGGGGGCAGCCCTCTTCACGGGCAACGAGCATGTCTGTATGAAAACCTTCTGTAATCTTGTTCATGGAATAGAGAAGATCTAAAACGGAGTTCATCCTTGTGTCTCTCTTCTTCTACCTCTGGCCTTGGCCACGTTCTTGAGGAAAGCACCCGGAAGTTCGTCCTACCTGATCCAAAACCCTCCCCCGAATCCTCTAGCGTCCAACTCGGCCCCAACTTAAGCCATCCTATGGCATCTGTCTGTTCACCCCGACGACAGTTGGCACCCACCGTGGGGCAGAGAGAGGTGCTTGCTGGAGTCCATATTCGGGCGGGCCTCCTCGACGTCGACGGCGAGCGAACGGCGTCCGCGCTCGTACAGAACATCTACGCCATGGACTTCATCAACGACAACGCAGGCTGCTTCGCCAACGGCGGTAAGTTCCCCAAGAACGGCCGCATCATCGAGTTCGGCAGCCACCGCATCTACTTCGGCACCGTCCCCGTGCGCCAGTACCTCTCGCCGGTGCTGGTGGCACCGGATCCGCCAAGGTGGCTATGTGTAGGCCACGCCGCCGGCAGCGTGGAGGTCATGATGGCCGGCGTGGCTGGCGCCGGCAAGGGCGCTGTGGAAGAAGGGGCTGGCCGTGCAGCATCGACCCGTGCGGCCAAGCCTCCACTGGAGCGCGACGCAGGCGCTGCGGGAGCATCATCAGCACCACCGGAAACGCCACTCCAAGCGGCGATGAATGTGCTGGCAACGCCTATCGCGCAGAACATCGATCCGGCTGCGGCCCAAGCGCAGCTGGAGGAGACACGCAAGGCGCTGCTTTCCGGCGGCGCAAACATCCTCCAGGCGCAGCACGAGCTGAACCTGACCCTACGTGAGTATAACGCTGCCCATGGCTTTGCTTCAGTTAGCGCTCATGCTGCTAGGATGCCGGAAAACCGGCTTAAGGCTCGCAATCTAGATCAGGATTTGCGTAAGGAAATTCATGCCGGCAAAAGTACCTCTGCATCTGTGAGCATCGTAGAGAAACCGAAGTACAGTAGTCCGGATAAAACTATAAAAGTTGCTAAAGCCGCTATGGAGATGTGTGATTTGTTGTCCGGTGAAGCTCTGGCAAAGCAGCAAGATAGAGTTAGAGAGCTGCTAGATACCATACAGGCACAAAATGATGAGCTTGCTAGGATGAACAAAGCAGCGCTAGAGTAAAAATCGATCCGGTCGACAAAAGTTGCCGGAAGCAAGTCCCAGGGGCAGGCTTCGTCCCCTCATCCGGATAAAAGAAGACAAAAAAAAATGAATGCGCGGCAGATGACCGTGTATGATCCGGTTCTTGCCGGAAAACAAAAAGCCGGGCCACATAATGCCGGAGAGAAAAGCTATGGAGCAGGTCGTGGCCATGCCGGAAATGGCTATGGCTATGCCGGAAACAATCATGGCGGTAGACACGAAACCGGGCAAAATTATCGAGCTGCAAGGGTAGCGTATGCTGAAGAAGAAATGCGACCGCCAAGGTACCGGCAGGCAAGAGCCGCGGAACCGGAAAGATATGAAGAAGGAGATTCCGAGGTGGAACGAGTAAGAGCCTACCGGAACCCCTTGGGGGAACGCGTGGGGGAAAGATGCTTGCCACGCCGCGATGCGAGGCACAGGCTGGACAGAGTGCATCTTTCCGAGATGATCGAATCTGAGGGTCCCCCTGGACCTAGGTGCTTTGGCCCACGAATCATGGGAGAAGAACCACCGGTACGCAATTTCCAGTTGCCTCGAGACACAAAAACGTATGATGGTACGACCAAACCGGAAGATTGGCTGGCGGACTATGTCAGGGCTGTCTATGTAGCTGGTGGCAGAGTAAACCGGCGTTGGGCGGTAAGAATCATACCGTCTTACCTGGTAGGACCTGCGCGTATCTGGCTTAACAACTTGCCAGCAGGAAGCGTAAACGGATGGTTGGACTTTGATGAAGCCTTTGTGAGCAACTTCAGCAGCACTTACAAGAGGCCAAACCGGCCCCAGCAGCTCGCTTTATGCCAGCAGCGGGCAAGTGAAACAGACCGAGACTATCTCACCCGGTGGAACTCAATGAGAAACACGTGTGAAGGAGTGATTGAAGCACAAGCGATTGCTTGGTTCAGTCAGGGATGCCGGAGAGGATCACCACTGTGGCAAAGGCTGCAGAGAAACATGCCAAGCACATTGGCTGAAATGATGCGAGTGGCGGAAAACTATGCATTGGGAGACCCACTGCAACCGGCTGTGCAAGCTGAACCGGCGCAGTCAAACCAACCCCTGCAAGATCAACATCGGGACAACCGGCATAACAAAAGAAGGGAAGATTTCCCGGATCGAAGGTATGGTCCGCAGCAAGTAGCCGCGGTGCAGGAAAATTCTGGCCCCAGCGGAAACCAGAGGCAAAAAACCGGATCGTAGCCATGGGCGGGTCCTAAGAAGAAATGGGTACAAAAAGAAGGGTGGGGGCAGAAAAAAGATTGGCAGGAGCATATGAGATACACCATGGAAGCGGCAATGGACATGCCGTGCAAGCTTCACACTCCACACCCATCGAAGCCGGCAAACCATTTGACGAAAGATTGTTCCTGGATCAAGCACTTGATGCTGAGAGGAGCGGCAAAAGATGTGCAAGCAGATGGCTGTTCCACAATACTGCCGCCCTCACACGACATGCTACACCAGCACCCATTGCCGCCACCACCACCGCTTACCGGAGCCAATACCATACCGGTACAACAGTACCAGCAAGTTAACCAGGTGGAGGAAAATCATGATCAACCACCTCCGCCGGCATCTTTAGGCCGGAATGTTTACGAGGACCCACATTTGTGCTGTGTTGTCTTTGTCACTGAGCCAACCGACAGGCAAAGTGTGCATCGCTGCTCTATGGAAGTAAACGCCATGATGCCGGCAGTTCCCAAGTACATGCTGTGGTCAGATCAGGAAATCACCCGGTCGTTCAAGGATCACCCCAAAGTCATGCCGAATCCGGGTGGATACGCTCTTGTTGTGGACCCAATCATGAGAGGGCCAAAAACTCGAGTAAAATTCAGCAAAGTGCTGATAGACAATGGAAGCAGCATAAACATCATGTACAAGCATACAATGCGTACACTGGGCATAACCGAAAACAAGCTGCAGCCAACTCACACAACATTCCATGGAATCGTTCCGGGACTGTCCTGTGCACCGGTAGGAAAAGTCCGGGTGGATGTGTCTTTCGGAGGACGTGACAATTGCCGGGTGGAAAATATTCTATTTGAGGTGGTGGACCTAGACAGTCCCTACCATGCGTTGCTAGGAAGACTGGCGTTGGCAGCTTTCATGGCCACAACTCATACAGCTTACCTCAAGATGAAGATGCCGGCACCTCGTGGACCCCTAACTGTGGTGGGAAACTACAAAGTCTCACTGGAAACAACATCTGCCGTATCAAACCTAGCGGAATCGCTGGTGATCGCAGAGGAAAAAAGGAGGATGCAAACCGCAGTTGCGCTGGCTCAATCCTCACAGTTGAGTTTGGCGGCAATGAGTGGAAACTTGGGCTCACCGGCGTTCAAACCGTCAAATGAAACAAAGGACATTGTGCTGGATCCGGCTTACCCAGAGCGCACCGTTCGTATCGGTGCCGGCCTCAGTCAAGCATAGGAAAGCGCGCTCGTCAGCTTCCTCCGTGAGAATCGGAATATCTTTGCCTGGTCTACTGATGACTTGGTGGGTGTTCCGAGGGAGCTGGCTGAGCATTCTCTAAACATCCGGAAGGATGCCAAGCCGGTGCGACAACCTTTGCGCCGGTTCGCTGAAGATAGGAGAAAAATCATCGGAGAAGAGGTGACAAAACTGTTGGTTGCCGGATTCATTGTGGAAGTCAAGCACACTGAGTGGCTGGCCAATTCGGTAATGGTCGAAAAGAAAAAAAGATGAGAACCTGGAGGCAAAAGCTCCAAAGGTGTGGCGCATGTGCATCGATTACACCAACCTCAACAAGGCTTGCCCAAGAGATCCTATCCCTCTGCCCCGGATCGATCAGGTGATTGATTCCACTGGTGGGTGTGAGTTGTTGTCTTTTCTGGATGCGTATTCCGGTTTCCACCAAATCCCCCTAAAAAAGGAAGATCAAATAAAAACTGCGTTCATTACCCCGCACGGGGCTTATTGCTATGTCACTATGCCTTTTGGTTTGCGCAACGCTGGTGCAACGTACCAGCGCTGTATGCAAAAATGCTTGTTTGATCAAATTGGAAAGAATGTGCAAGTCTATGTAGACGATATCGTGATAAAAACTAAGGTAAAAGATACCCTAATCGACGATATCCGGCAAACATTTGGTAATTTAAGAAGGTTCCGGATGAAACTTAATCCGGCAAAATGTACTTTCGGTGTCCCTGCCGGTAAGCTGCTTGGCTTTCTTGTGTCAAGCCGGGGCATTGAAGTGAATCCGGTAAAAATCCGGGCAATAGAAAGAATGACTGTCCCACGGGAATTAAAAGATGTGCAAAAGTTTACCGGAAGCTTGGCCTCGCTGAGCTGGTTCATAAGCAGGCTTGGAGAAAAGGCTTTGCCGCTCTATGCCTTAATGAAAAAATCGGATACTTTCGTCTGGACCCCATAGGCAGACGCAGCGTTCAAAGAGCTGGAAACAATGCTAGCCACCGCTCCGGTATTGGCCTCACCTTTGGAAAGGGAGCCCATGTTGTTGTACATAGCAGCAACCAACCGGGTTGTGAGTGTTGTGGTTGTGGTAGAGAGAGAGGAAGAAGGAAAAACCGTGCAGAGGCCGGTATACTACTTGAGCGAGGTGCTCTCCCTCTCAAAACAAAACTACCCTCACTTCCAAAAAATGACCTATGGCGTGTTCATGGCCGCCACTAAGCTCAAGCACTACTTTGAAGAGCACCCCATGAAGGTGGTAAGTGAAGCACCCATTTCAGATATCATGGGCAACAAAGATGCCAGCGGCAGGATTGCGAAATGGGCAATTCAACTATCACCGTACGTGCCGGTATACAAAAGAAGAGATGCCATAAAATCACAAGCCTTGGCTGACCTCCTGGTTGATTGGGCGGAGATGCAATACAAGCCGCCAGAACACAAAATCGAATACTGGAAGATGCACTTTGACGGATCCAAGCTCAAAGAAGGTTTAGGTGCCGGTGTGGTACTCACCTCACCAAAGGGAGATCATCTCCGGTATGTTTTGCAAGTGCATTTCAGAGCATCAAACAACGTCGCTGAGTATGAGGCTCTAATCCATGGGCTCAAGGTCGCAAAAGAAATCGGTGCGCACCGGATCATTTGCTACGGCGATTCAGATCTTGTGGTACAGCAGTGTTCCGGAGATTGGGATGCAAAAGATGCCAACATGGCCTCATACCGGTTTCATGTGCAGAAGATTGCCGGTTTCTTCGAAGGATGTGAGTTTCACCATGTGCCGCGGGCTGAAAATGATGCCGCGGATGCTTTATCCAAGCTAGGTTCATCTAGGCAAGAGATTCCTCCCGGAATAGCCTTGGCACATTTAAGAGTTCCATCAATCAAGCCAAGTCCGGAGTCGGAATCGATTTTTGTACCAGAGTCACACGTGGTGCCAATGGACATTGACGAAGGGAACCCGGGGGCTGTTCTGGCACACTCGGGGACTGCACTGGCAAACCCGGGGACTGCACTGGTAAGCTCGGGGACTGCGACACCCATACCGGAGGAAGCAATGCTTGTGGACAGCATGGACATAGACGTGCCGGTGTTTGTGGTTAGAGAAGCACCATCTTGGGTTAAACCTATTAAGGAATTCCTGATCAACGACAACTTGCCGGTTGACGAAACTGAGTCAAGGAGGATCCAATGGAGAGCCAAAGCTCCAAAGAAGTGTTACCGGAGTCCTACAAAGATGTGTGGAACCAGAAGAAGGAAAAGAGATGCTCAAGGAGATTCACCAAGGAGAATGTGGGCATCACGCTTCATCAAGGGCGCTGGTGGCAAAAGTGTTCCGGCATGGGTTCTACTGGCCCACTGCTTTGGAAAATGCTGAGGATTTGGTAAGAAAGTGCAATGGGTGCCAGAGGTACGCCAAGCAAAATCATACCCCAGCTTCCGGCTTAAAAACTATACCGTTAACATGGCCATTTGCTGTTTGGTGCCTTGACATGGTTGGACCATTCAAAACCGCAAGGGGAAACATGACCCACATCCTGGTAATGGTGGATAAATTCACCAAGTGGCTAGAAGTGAAGCCTATCGCCAAGTGTGATGGTCACACAACGGTGAAGTTCTTAAAAGATGTCATCCTCCGGTATGGATATCCGCATAGCATCATAACTGATAATGGCTCAAACTTTGCAAAAGGAGAGTTCAAGCGGTTTTGTGAGAACAACAATATCCGGCGCACCCGCAAGGCAATGGCAAAGTTGAAAGAATCAATGCGCTGGTGCTTTCCGGTATAAAACCAAGGCTCATTGAACCACTCGAAAAGACACCGGGCTGTTGGCTTGATGAGCTACCGTCAGTGATGTGGAGCATAAGAACAACTCCAAACCGGTCTACCGGATACACTCCATTCTTCATGGTTTACGGAGCAGAAGCGGTAATACCAACCGACATTCTCCATGACTCACCAAGGGTGCAACTCTATACCGAAAAAGAGGTAAAAGAGGCCCGAGAAAACGATGTGGACTTGCTGGAAGAAGCAAGAGAACTGGCATTGGCAAGAACAGCCATTTACCATCAAAACCTCCGACGCTATCACAGGCGGAAGGTTAACCCGAGAGTTTTCCGGGAAGGAGATTTGGTGCTACGCCTAGTGCAACGCACCGAAGGCCGGCACAAGCTCTCACCTCCTTGGGAGGGGCCATTCATTGTAAGCAAAGCTCTGCACAATGATGCATACTACTTGATTGACGCACAGGAATGGAAAGAAGGAAAGGCGGACAAATCCGGAGATGAGACCAAGCGTCCTTGGAACATAGCATTACTGCGCCCTTTCTACTCATGAAGTTGTACTGTAAGAAGTTCCTTTTTGTACCTTATGCTATGAATAAAAGAATCCGGAACCTCGAATGTTTCTCGGGGACTGCCTCTATCAAACTTGCATGTAATCTGTTTATTTTTTCAGTTTACCGGTTGCCTGTGAACATTTTTTCTTTCCGGTTTAGTAACGTGCTAAACTTACCGGAGTGTTTGACTCTGCTGCTGTCCGCAAACCGGCTTCATGGCAAGCAAGACAAACCGGTAGGAATTAAGCACGTGAACTGCGAAAAGAGGAAGTGGGAACGATCAATCCGGAAAAGTTTAACTAACCCCGGTTTTACCGGTTTTTCGTGAAAAATTTCGAATCTTACCTAAGTTCAAGGAAGTGTTCGCTTGGCAAAAGAACTTTGTAACTCATACGCCAAAACACCCAAAAGAGGTAGGCAGAGGCAAAGGGAAAGAAGAAACGATTCCGGAATCTTCACGGTACAAGATAAAAGCAAACAACAAAGGCAACATGCTAAGTTAATCAACCAACATGACTCAATAAGTTACCGATATGCAAGATACCGGCATGAAGTTGTATCACAACCAAAACGATAAGTTTTATGTTACATCATAAGACCCCGGCATACCGGGGTAGAATTTAACAAACATTGTTTCTGAAGCTCAGGTACGGCAAAGGCAGATAAGCATATCACAATAAGTGTTCAAACAGCGGGGGCTTCAGGGGGAGCATCACTGGCTGCTAGAGCTTCCGGGGGCGCATCTTCGGCATCCTCTTCTTCCTCCTCCTCTTCTTCTCCTTCGTCGTTGAGCCAGTCTTCGACTCCAGGAGGTGGGGGAATAAAGGTGCGAATCGAGGCGAACTCCGCGATCCGGTAGGCACGGTCCTTCCGCTTCGCGGTGAGGACCGGATCCGTGTCGGTGGGAGCATCCTGCCGCAAGGTGTGAAGCGCGTCCAAGTCCAGATCCACGTACCAGGAGCAGGCGACGCGTAACGCCGCATCTGCTCCGGCACGAGCCGAAGAGCACTGCCACTCGCGGATCCTCCGCCCGGCATCTTTCAGCCGCTCGGAGGTGAGTGTCAGGTTTGCCGGTAGCGCTTCTCAAGGCCACAAGACCTTATAGAGCGCATGTGCTGGATGCGGGCAGAAAGAGCAACCAAGTGATCATAAGGATCCCAAGGCGTGGCAAGATCCTGGAATTGCTGTGCAATCCGCCGATCCGAAACTTTCTTTTCCGCGTGCACCTGCGAGTCCGGAAAGAGTCCTGCAAAATAAAAGAAAAACATAAGGAAAATGCTACCGGAGCATATAAGCTTATAAGCAAAGCCGGAAAAGAAAGAAGAAACACTTACTGAGGGCAAGCGCGTCGGTCCGCGTGACCAGCTCATCGTACTCCTTCTGCTCCGTGGTTAAGCGGGCGACCTGGTCCTCGGCAGCCTTCCGGAACTTGCCCATTTCCTCCAGCTCTACCCTTAGCACCGCTGTGGAGTTCGCGGAATCATCCACGACCTCCGCCAGCCTGGCCTCGGCTGCTGCCTTGGCATCCTTCAGCTCTTGGCTATGCTGGACAGCGGCTTGTATGGCTTGCTCCTTGAGATCCCTAGAAATAGTTTTCTGGGCGTCCAAGGCCGTCTGGTGGTCCCGGAGGAGCTGCTCCTTTTCAGCTGAAACACGGAGGAAGAAGTTTGAACAAAACCGGTAAAGCACGGAAAGATAATGCAACCGGAGAAAAAACAGTACCTTGGAGATTGACAATCTGAGTCTTGAGGGCCTCAAGGGAGGCTTCCAGGATGGCTGTTAGAGAAAAATTCGTAAGTGCTGAGAAGCAAAATCTTTGCATAAGAAAGAAGCCGGATGCCCAAAGGAAACAGACCTTGGCAGTGGCTGTGGGCCTCGGCAAGGTCCCGGTGCTCCCAAAGAAGCTCCTCGAAGAGCTGCTTCCGGGCATCCGCCGTGCTCTATTCAAAGGAAAATGAGTATGAGAGAAGCGCCGGTTTCGGATATTTTAGAGAGAGTTTCGCGCTAAAAGCTGCGCTCTCAACCCGAAACTCGGGGACTGGGAGGATATATATGAATTCGGAAAGAACAAAACCGGCGTCAATAGAAAAATTGCAAAAAGATTGGTGAAACTTACCACCGCATTGCTGGTGACGTCATGCCACGCGTTGTCGAATTCCTTCACGGCGCGCTTCAGCCGGATGAAATGCTCTTCAGTGCATCGGGGGCCGGCCGGGTCTATGATAGGAAGCCGGTCCTTCCCCACACCGCGCGTAGCCGCGGACACGTCGGCCTGATTCCACTTCTCAGCGTAATCAAGCAAGTGCCCCAGCTCCTTGCCCTCGCTCTTCAGCTCTGTAATCCGGCCAAGGAGGCCGGTAGCTCTCTCTCCAGCCACGACAGCGGCGGGGACGGAGTGTAGCACCAGCGACTGCGGGCTGGAAGCCATTGCCTTTGCCTTAAAAGGTTCCGACACGCGCAGCTTGGCGCCTTCTGACGGTGGCGTCGGCTTAGTTTTGGCCACAACGGGCTCTTGGCTTGGTGGCGGTGTTGGAGGCTTGGCCGCGCTGGAACCTCCGGTTGAACTCGCTGGAGGAGGCATGGTAGTAGGCTTGGGCGGCGCGGAGGCATCAGGCGCGCCCGGCGCGGAAGTTTCCGGCACAGACGTAGAGGGGGAGGAAGCGGAAGTCTTCTTCTTCTTCTTCTTCTTTTCTTTTGGGACGGGAGGAACCTGAGGTTCCGCCCGCCCGGCATCTTCAGTATCGGCGCCGGTGTTGCTGGCGCCGGTGTCTCGGTTCTCAGGAGGGGAGACGATGTCTTCCTCCGCCCGGTAATCTGGCGGTGTAGGGGCCGCGCGCCCCGCACTTGCTGTGCCCCCCAGAGGGGAGGCAGAAGAGTTTCCGGCGCCAGAAGGCACCGGACTTTGTTGAGGAGGAGGCGAAGGCCTTGCGGCATCTTCGGAGCCGGCAACACGCGTAAAAATCAAGAGGCCACAGGGTCGCCGCATGTCGTGGTATCGTCACGGCATATGCCATAGGGTGGCTAATCGAAGTGGTTCCTGAGAGATCTCACGGCGGTATCCGGATGCGGGTATGGGGACGAGCGACACGGCGACGTACCCAGGTTCGAGGCCCTCCGATGGAGGTAACACCTCTACTCCTGCTATGAGTGTATATGATGATCACACAGTACAATGGTGCTCCTAGAGCTGTGTCCGGCTGCTCCTGGGAGGCTAAGGGAGACGATGGTCTCTCTCACAGGGCAGCGCTAAGGGTGGAGTGAAGTGAGAATGATCGATCGATCCCCCGCACGAGAGGGGGTAGTGCGGCTTATATAGGCGCCGGCACTTTACATATAAGACCCTATAGTCTACTGGCCGGCTTGGCCGGCCTCGGCTTCCGCTCCTTCCCGAGGCGGTGACGTCAGGAGTCGTTGAGGCGTCGTGGCCTGTCCCATCCGGCTGCCAAGGTCAGCGGTATGGAGAGGAGGTGTCCCTGTCGCCGTCAGCCACTGTAGCCAGTACGGCTCGACGTAGACCATGATGGCCTGTCCGGCGCGTGGCACTATTGCTCCACAGTGCCCCGCGCTTTACGGAGGATGAAGTCAGCGTGGACTGAAGGAACCCGGATCACCAACCCGGTTCCTTCCAGTGCAAGACTCGCCAGCCTCGAGTCGGTCTGAGGTACAAACCCCCAGTCGGATATGGCTTGTAGAAGCCGGCCCAGCTATAGCATTGGTGGCCGTAGCCAGGCCGACTAGGACCTAGAGCCAGCCGGCTTCCGGACCAGCCGGCCATGGCGCCAGCCGGCTGCTCCTCAGCCGGCCTTTGCCGCGAGCCGGCCAGTGGCCAGCCGGTTGCTCCGCGTCCATTGCCCTACCCGGGGTCTTCCCCCCGACATTAGCCCCCGAAGCTGGCAAGGTCCTGCGTTTAGAAGGACCTAGGCAGGTTTTCCTGGCTTCTTGAATACACTTGACGGCACTTGGAGGGGCCGACTGAGAATTTCCATTCAGCCGGCTGCGCCCTCATCCGGCTCATTCCTGCCGGCTGCTTCTAGCCGGCCGCTATTTACACTTATGCAGCTTTTGCTTTCTCGCAAGTTCTGGTAGCGTCTCCGCCTTGCTGATGACTTTTGGCCCGAGTTGAACTTATTGTCCGGCTCCGACTTGCGGCGCGCCGGAGTCTCCGCTGCCTCGGGTCCTGCACCCGACTTGACCGGTCTGACGCCTGGCTCTGCGGTCGGTTCGTCTGGTCACATCAATGTCTCCTCCGGATCCGGTGCGGTAGTGGGGGACGTGGTGTGGCCGTTTTCGGTAACCGCTGTGGTCGTGGGCGGAGTTACGGCGCAATAAATCCGGGGACGTGGCCCACGTTCGCCACTTGGAGGCCAACCGCCCGCGGCAGGAGGCTATAAATGCCGCGGGGGAGGCATCGAGGCGGCCACTTGCCCCTTTCTTCCTCCTCGCGCTCCCGCTTCGCTCCCTCTTCGCTCGAGCTCCTCGCTACTCCGGCGCAGTTTCTCCGCCGTTCCCCTGGCGAACTCCGGCGGGCGAATCTCCGCCGATCCGCCGCCGCCACTCCGTCGAGCCGGCGCCACGGGGCCCCGCGTTTCAACGGAGCGTCCTCAGCCGCCGTCGTCGCCGCCGCCGTCGCAAGGCTCTTCTTCGCCCTTTCGTCTCTCGTGGTCAACTTCTTCTTCTTCCTCGACGATGGCCTCCGCCAGCGGATCGTGGAGGGGCTCGTACATGCGGGAGGACGACATCGAGCGGCTGGTGCGCCTCCACCGGATCCCGTCGGCGGTGGTCTGGCGGGCGCCCGGCGAGGAGACGGAGCCCGAGCCGCAGCCCGGCGAGCGCGTCGTCTTCGGCGCGCACCTCGATCGCGGGCTGGGCCTGCCGGCTTCCACATTCTTCCGGCAGTTCCTCAACAATTTCGGCCTGCAGCCGCACCACCTGCCGGCCAACGCGTGCGTCCTCCTCAGCTGCTACATGGCGTTCATGGAGGCCTACGCCGGCTTGTGGCCGGATATCGACTTCTGGAGTCGGCTGTTCTACCTCAAGGCCCAAACCACTGAGGGCCGCCTGCGGACCTGCGGCGCCGCCTCGATCTACACCCGGCCTGGTACGCCTTTCCCCAAAATCCCCACCGTTGACTCGGTGAAGAATTGGCAGATGTCATTCTTCTACGTGCGCAACGAGGGCCAGCTCGTCGACCGGATCAACTTGCCGGAGTTCAACTCGGCTCCTCCAGTCGGCCGGATCAACTGGAGCTACAACGCCCGCACGATGGATCCGGACGCTGAGGTGAATCAGCTCTGGGATTTCCTGGGGGCGGCCGTTGAGAACGGGCTGACCGCCGAGGACCTCCTCTGCACCATCGCCGAGCGCCGGGTGCTGCCGCTCCAGAGGCGCACCCACAAAATCGGGCACATGTCCGGCCGGTTCGACCCGAACCGGACGTCCAAGGCACTGCTCTCCAAGGCCCAGGTGGCCAGCCGGGTGAATAACATCACCAAGGCGAACATGCCGGACGACTGGAACTACGGGCTGGCGCCCCGCGACAGGGACCACCCGCCCGAACGGGTAAGCTTTGTGTTTTTCGCCGGCTTCCGGCTTGCGGCTGCGAGGCCGACTTCCTTTTGCTTCTGCCGATTTCCGGCTTCTTGTTTGCTCATGTTTTCTGCTTTTCTAGCACTTTGAGCGCCAGAACGTCGAGGACGGCGACCTGGCGATGAGGAGGTGGACGCCGGATCACGTCGATCCGGCTGACCAAGCCGGCGACCAAGCTGGCGACGACGACCTGCTGCAGGCGCCTGACCTAGGCGGCCAGGGGGAGCACAATCCGCCCCCTTCACCGGAGCAGCAGGAGGACGAGGAGCCGGCGACGTCCACCACGGGGCCGATCCCGGCCGTGCCCCTGCGCGCGAGGCCGCCAAGCACCACGGCGACTTCGGCGCACAAGGGGAAGAAGCGGGCCAGCGAGCCCCGCTCCACTGCCGCCTTGGAGGCGAAGGCGAAGAAGCTCCGCCGGCAGCAGCCGAAGAAGGTTCCGGAGCAGGCCGGGTGAGTTTTCTTTCTCTTTCTTGTTTGATTCCTTTTCTTTCCTTACTTTTTATGCTTATCTTCTCCTTGTTTGTCCGGCTAGGGCTCCCATCAAGTTTGCCCAGGGCGGCGGCTCCCGGCAGGCTCCGCGCGTCGCGTCGCCGCCTCTGCGCCAAAGGAGGGAGCCAACGCCGCAGCCTCCATCGCGCGCACCTACGCCGCCGCCGCCTGCGGGTACTCCGCCTCCCGCAGGGCGCCTTCCTTCGCCGTGCCGCTGGCCTCGGCGCCTGATCGCGGCACGCGGGCCGAGCCGACGCGGCAGCCGACGCCGGATGACATGTTTCCGCGCCGGACTCGCCTTACGGACCCGGCCCGCCGGGGCCGGCCGGGGCATGCCGCCTTCAACCGGAGCCGGAGCCGGCAGGGCTGCGCCGCCCGCGACCCAGCCGGGGCTGGCGGGCTGCGCCGCCCGCGACCGGAGCCGGGAGCCGGGCCAAGCGTGGTGGTGCCGGATGAGAGCCCGGAGGGGGCACCTCGAGCGCCGGAGACGGCTGCGCCGACCGGGCCCTCTCGCTTCACCGGAGCGCCGCCGCCACCGGAGCCGACGACGGGGAGCCGGCCGAGGCAGAGCCGGCAAGGGATGAGCCGCCGGCGCGCGGAGGGCGCCGACTCGCGCGCGCTGGTGAGGACGGGAGCCCCATCGGCGCCGCAGCAGGGCCTGCACGTGGCCAAGGGTGCCATGCTTCTGCATGTGCCATCCGCCTCCGACTCCAGCCTTGGCTCGGCTGGCACTATGGAGCAGGCGTGGCTCCGTGCCGACTCCTACGAGGTGACCAGCCGGGAGGGGAACCCCGGCCAAGCATCGGTGGAGATGTTCTTCTCCAGCCTGCAGGCCAACCTCAAGGCCAGGGCTGCCGAGGTCGCGGCCAACGTTGCCAAGGTGGAGGAAGCCGGCAAGGCAAGCTTCATCTGTTTTTTGATTTGGTTATCATCCTGGTAGCCCTCCGAGGCATGGGCCGGCTGCTTGGAGCCGGTCCGGGTTTCGCCTAGCTGACTGTTTTTCTCTTTTCCTTAGGCTGTGATGGATCGGCGCACCACTCTGTACAACCGCGCCGTGACCCATTACCACAAGGCCAAGCTGGACCGGGCCGACTTGGCTCGCGAGCTTGCGACCGTCAAGGGTAGGATCTTGCTTCTTCTGACTTGATGTCTTCTTTCTTTTTAGTCTTCGTTGGCTGACGTTTCTTTCCGGCTGCCTCGCAGTTGAAGCCGCCAAGGTCCCGCGGCTGGAGGCGGATCTCCGGGTTGCTCGCGCCCAGTGCGCCGAGAGCGAGGAGGCAGGCCGATCTGCCACCGCCAAGCTCAAGCTGGCTGAGCAAGAGCTGACACGGCTGCGCCTGCTGGAGCAGAACCATCTCACTGAGCTCGCCTCCCTTAGGACGGCGGAGAAGGAGAAGGTGGAGGATCTGAGCCGGCGGCTGACTGAGGTGGAGAAGCAGCGGCTTGCGCTGCAGGAGGAGGTCACCACCAAGTCCACGGAGCTGACGGCTACCGCCAAGCGCTGGACGGACGAGATTGGCGCGCTTGATCGCGGCTTGTCGGGTGAGTGCATCTCTATGTTCCTTTTCCTTTGCCGGCTTTTGGCTGTCGGCTGCCGGCTTTCGTTGGCAGCCGGCGGCAGAAACTTCTGATTTCTTCGCTATCTCCATCTTCGGGCTGGGGGCAGTTGGTTCTTGCCGGCTGCCGCCAGGCTTTTCCTTTTGTCTTAGGACTTCGAAAATTCGCATTTTTCAGCTTATTTCGGCTTCGATGATTTCTGACTTGCTTCTTCTTGCAGCGGCCTTCCCGGAGACGCAGGACGCGACCTTGGCAGCCGTTGGCGTTGCGCGCGATTCCAGGAGGCAGGCGACTGGCGAGGGCAGCTCGGAGTACTTCACCATGGAGGACTACATGGCGTCCATGGCTGCCCGCGTCGAGCCCATCACCAAGCTTGGCTGGGAGCTCCGGAAGGCGGCTGAGGAGCTGGTTCCGATGCTGTGGCCTGAGGAGGCGGTGCCGCAAGATATCTCCCATCTCACCTCCTTGATGGAGCGGGCGCCGGATCGCTTCCTCGACTGGAAGGAGTCGGCCACGCGCGCTGGTGCCGACATGGCGCTGTCCTTTGTCCTCTCCTGGTACAACGAGGTGGACCTAGGGCAGCTCGAGTTCCGGCGAGCCGGCGTGGAGGACAAGCTCCCAGCCGAACACAAGACCGCCCGTCTTGCCCGAGCCAGCGCCATCGCCGACTTCGTCGACAAGGGCGTCTTCGTCGCGGACCCGAATCCTCCATCCGATGAGGATTATATGGAAGATGAGGAGGCGGAAGACGAGCCCGAAGACGACCCGGCAGCCGGCTCCGCTGACGCTCCTCCGGCTGGTCCTTCTCTAGCCGCTGCCTAGTTTTACCTGTCTTTCAGATGTTCTTTTGCCAAGACAATTTATTAAATCCCCGGGATGCCGGGTGCATATGTATGAATATTATCGTCCTTTCGTTATGTTACAGTTTAATGTGTTTGTTAATCATTTGTGTGCCGAGTTGCTTTCTTTTGACTCGTTCGCTTTTTCCCATCCGCCCCACTCTTTGGCTGTGCTCTTGCCGGTCGTACGTCCGACTTGCGATCCGTCGCCGGATCAAGAGCGGGCCGCTGGGTGAGGCCGACAGTATTTCAGTCGAACGAGCTAAATTCGGCAATCCGGCACTTATATGAAAAGTTGCAAGTCAACTCGCTTTTACTCTTTCCCTTAGTCGTTTTTCGCGTGCCGGCTCCCTAGGCCTTACTCCCGCCAGCCGGACAGCCGGGTTGCGGTCTGTAGCTGGATCGGAAGCCGGCTGTCGGAAACCGGATCACGTTACTGAGCCGACCGCGTGAGAGGGTTCAAGCCAATTGGCGAAACAAAGTAGAGTACGCGGAAAACTTGTCGGAAACGGCGCTCTTGGCGCGTGCTTTTTCATAGCTTTACAAAAGGGATACAAGGGATACATACATTCCTGCTCTCATGTGTAAAATGGGCGGATTAAGTTGACATTCCAGGGACGTTTAGTCTCCTCGTCAGCCTTGTCCGGCTTGTTTTTCTTAGCCTCTTGGGCATCTATGAGATAGTAGGAATCATTGCCTACTGCCTTGCTCACGATGAAGGGACCCTCCCATGGGGATGACAGTTTATGCTGTCCGGCTGTCCGCTGGACCAGCCGGAGCACTAGGTCTCCTTCTCGGAATGCTAAGGGCTGGACCTTCCGGCTGTGATAGCGTCGGAGGCTTTGCTGGTAGATGGTAGATCTGGACGCAGCCAGCAGCCGGGCCTCTTCGACCAGGTCGACTCCATCTTCGCGAGCTTCTTTGGCTTCGGCTTCAGTATACAGCTTGATTCTTGGCGCGTTGTGCTCGATATCAGTCGGCAAGATGGCTTCGGCCCCGTATACGAGGAAGAATGGTGTGAAGCCGACTGAGCGGTTTGTCGTTGTGCGCAGGCTCCACAGCACATTGGGCAGCTCTTCGATCCAGCAGCCGGCTGCTCGCTCGAGCGGCTCCACCAGCCGGGGCCGAATGCCGGCTAGGACCAAGCTGTTAGCCTTCTCCACTTGTCCGTTGGACTCTGGGTGTGCCACAGAGGCTAGGGCCATCCGGATCCCCATTTCCCCGCAATAGCGAGAGAAGATGCCTTGGGAGAAGTTGCTGCCGTTGTCGGTGATGATGCTGTGGGGGTAGCCGAACCTCACGATGATTTCCTTGAGGAATGTGACGGCTGTGGAGCCGTCCAGCTTCTTGATTGGCTTGGCTTCGATCCACTTGGTGAATTTGTCAATCATCACCAAGAGATGTGTCATGCCGCCTCGCGCTGTTTTGAACGGACCCACCATATCCAAGCCCCATACGGCAAATGGCCATGTGATGGGGATGGTCTTCAAGGCGGAAGCTGGCTGGTGTCTCTTCTTTGCGAAGCGCTGACAGCCGTTGCACTTCTTCACCAATTCTTCTGCGTCTCTGAGCGCAGTCGGCCAGTAAAAACCATGCCGGAAAGCTTTGGCCACTATGGCTCTGGATGAGGCGTGGTGTCCGCACTCTCCTTGATGGATTTCTCGTAGGAGCTCAATCCCTTCAGCCGGCTCGACGCACCGCTGGAACACCCCACTTACGCTGCGTTTGTACAGCTGGTGGTTGATGATGGTATAGGCCTTGGCCCTTCTCTCAATCTGCCTGGCCTGGACTCTATCATCAGGCAGCACACCATCGGTGAGGTAGGAGAGGAATTCTTGTGCCCATGAAGGTACGCATCTTATCTCGAATACGCTGACCAACAGGGCCTCCTGCGTGGGAGCTTCCGGATTCGACTGCATGGTCGCCGGGTTCGGCTTGCTAGCCGGCGGGTTCGGCTTGCTAGCCCCCGAGTTTGGCGATGAAGCCCCCGGGTTGGACTGAGAAGTCCCCGGGTTCGGCATGGTAGCCGGCGGGTTTGGCTTTGAAGCCCCCGACTTGGGCGATGAAGCCCCCGGGTTCGGCTGAGCAGCCCCCGGGTCAGCCGGCACGAATATTGAATCCGAGTCCGGTGACGGTATGATGGATGGCTTCTTGAGGACCGCCAAGGCGATGCCCGACGGAATGGCTTGTCGGGTTGAGCCAATCTTGGACAAGGCATCAGCCGCCTCGTTGTTTGCTCGTGGCACATGGTGGAATTCGTAGCCGTCGAAGAAGCCGGATAGCTGCTGGACATGGAAGCGGTATGAGGCCATGTTGGCGTCCTTCGCGTCCCAGTCGCCAGATGCTTGTTGTATGACCAAGTCGGAGTCGCCGAAGCAGAGTATGCGACGCACGCCAATCTCCTTGGCCAGCTTCAGCCCATGAATGAGCGCTTCATATTCCGCCACATTGTTTGATGCGGCGAAGTGGATCTGCAGGACGTAGTCCAGCCGGTCTCCCTTGGGAGAGGTAAGGACGATGCCGGCTCCCAAGCCGTTGCGCATCTTCGAGCCGTCGAAGTGCATCTTCCAGTGTGTGGAATCCGGCACAGGCGGCAGGTATTGCATCTCAGCCCAGTCGACGAAGAAGTCCGCGAGGATCTGCGACTTGATGGCTGTGCGTGGCTCGTAGAGGATGGTGTGGGCGGCTAGCTCCAGGGCCCACTTGGCAACCCGGCCGTTGGCATCCTTGCTGCCGATGATTTCTGCCAAGGGCGCTGTGGCAACCACCTTGATGGGGTGCTCTTGGAAGTAGTGCTTGAGCTTCTTGGCCGCCATGTAGACGCCGTAGGTGACCTTCTGGTAGTGGGGGTAGTTTTGCTTCGACTAGGAGAGCACTTCGCTAAGGTAATAGACTGGGCGCTGGACCAGCTGCTCCCTGCCGTCTTCTTTGCGCTCCACCACCAGGACAACGCTAACCACTCGATTGGTGGCTGCGATGTACAACAGCATCGGCTCCATTGAAGCCGGCGTTGCAAGGATTGGCGCGGTTGAGAGCACGCGCTTTAAGTCACGGAAGGCTTCATCCGCCTGCGGTGACCAGACGAACTTGTCCGCCTTCTTCATCAATTGATACAGGGGCAGTGCCTTCTCCCCCAGCCGGCTGACGAAGCGGCTCAAGGAAGCCAGGCAGCCAGCGAACTTCTGGACGTCCTTGAGGCACTGCGGCAGTTCCATCTTCTCCAGGGCACTGATCTTCTCCGGGTTGGCTCCGATCCCTCGCTGAGAGACGAGGTAGCCAAGGAGCTGGCCAGACGGCACGCCGAATGTGCACTTGGCCGGGTTGAGCTTCATCCGAAATCTTCTCAGATTGGTGAAGGTTTCTCTCAAGTCATCAAGGAGGGTAGTCGTCTCCTTGGTCTTTACAACGACATCATCCACATATGCGTGAACGTTTCTGCCGATTTGATCCTGCAAGCATTTTTGCATGCACCTTTGGTAGGTGGCGCCTGCATTTTTCAAGCCGAATGGCATAGTCGTGTAGCAATAAGCCCCGTACGGGGTAATGAACGAAGTCTTTATTTGATCATCCGGATTCAAAGGAATCTGGTGGTAGCCTGAATAGGCATCTAAGAAAGACAACAGTTCACAGCCGGCAGTCGAGTCTATGACTTGATCTATGCGCGGCAGGGGGAAGGGATCCTTCGGGCACGCCGTGTTCAGGCTGGTGTAGTCGATACACATGCGCCAGGAGCCGTTCTTCTTCAAAACCAGGACCGGGTTTGCCAACCAGTCCGGGTGCAGCACTTCCATGATGAAGCCGGCTGCCAGCAGCCGGGCGATTTCTTCACCGATGGCCTTCCTTCTTTCTTCGGCGAAGCGCCTGAGAGGCTGCTTCACCGGCTTGGCTTCAGGCCGGACGTGGAGGTGGAGCTCAGCCAACTCCCTCGGCACACCCGGCATGTCTCTTGGAGTCCATGCGAAGATGTCCCGATTCTCACGGAGGAAGCTGGTGAGCTCGCTTTCCTATTTCCTGCTCAAGCCGGCACCGATGGTGACGTACTTGTCCGGCTGCGCCGGGTCCAGCAGGATCTTCTTGGTGTTGTCGGCCGGCTGGAAGTGAGTCGTCCCAGCCGGGTTGCCTGCAGCCGGCATGTCTGTCTGCGTGGCCTTGGCGAGGGCGACGGCGTCGTGGCTGAGCTGCTTCTCGGTGGCGATGACCAGCGTCTGGGCCATCTTGGAGGTCTGCGTGGCGCAGTCCATGGAGCGGCGATAGTCGCCGGCTATGGTGATGACCCCCTTGGGGCCAGGCAGCTTCATCTTCAGGTACCCATAGTGGGGCACCGCCATGAACTTGGTCAGGGCCGGCCTGCCCAGGAGCGCGTGGTAGGGACTCATGAGGTCCACCACCTCGAACTCGATTCTCTCGGTGCGGAAGTGGTCCGGCTTCCCGAACATCACCTCCAGCGTGATCCGGCCGATCGGCTGGCAACAGTGGCCTGGCACGATGCCATGGAAGACGGTGGGGGTGGGGCGCAACTCGGCCTCCTGGATGCCCAGCTTGCGGGCGGTGTCGCGGTAGAGGATGTTGATGCTGCTGCCGCCGTCGATGAGGACGCGCGAAAAACGCACGCTGCGCCGGGTTGTGCTGATGGTGGGGTCGAGGACCATGGCGTAGCTGCCCGGCTTTGGCAGGACAGCCGGTGTGTCGCGGCGATCAAAAGTGATGGCCTGCTCTGACCAGTTTAGGTACTGGGGGACCGGCGGTATGACCGCGTTGACCTCGAGGGAACGGCTCTGCTGGCTCGTCTTGTCCTCGGGCTCGGAGGTGAAGATGATGTAGGTAGCATCTTTGGCCAGATATCGGCCGCCATGGTGCACTTGGTTAGCCTCGTGGTGCTCGAGGTTGGCGTTCTCTGCGCCGGCTTGGCCACCCGGCCCGCCGGCTGGTGGAGGCGGGGGTGGAGGCGGGAGAGGTTCACCGCTTGTCAGCCGCTTCATGAAGTGGCAGTCGCGGGTGGTGTGGTTGGAGGGGTTCTTGCCGCTATGGTACATGCACGGCGAGTCGAGCATCTGCTCGAAGGTGTACTTCGGCTTCCACTGCCGGTCTTGCTTCTGGCGGCGGCTGCCGCCTGCCGCGTTGTCTGCCACGGCGGCTACGTGGGCGGAGCCGTACCGGCGGTCCGGCTGGTCGCTGTGACGCTTGCCACGGTAGTTATCCCGCCGGCTGCCATGAGAGGCGCCGTCTGCCGGCTTGTGCTCAGCCGACTTGTGGTGGTCCCGCCTGGAGGGAGCCGGTGCTGGGTCAGCCGGCGCCTTGCCGGCTTCTTCAGCCAGCGCGTACTTGTCGGCAATGGCCATGAGGGCGGCCATGGACTTGGGCTCGCTGCGGCACAGCTTGTGCCACAGCATGGTGTTTGGCCGGCAGCCTCCCATGAAGAAGCTGATGGCTTGGATCTCGTGCACACCCTCGCAGGAGTTGCGCATCTCGCACCAGCGCGTCAGGTACGCGCGATCCGTCTCGTCGGGGCCCTGCTTGCACATCTCAAGCTGTTGGGGGCGACCCGGCCGGCGGTAGCAGCCGGTGAAGTTGCTGATGAAGGCCGCCTCGAAGTCCAGCCAGCCGTTTATGCTGCCGGCTGGCAAGTTGTTGAGCCATGTGCGGGCGGAGCCGAGCAGCATGAGGGGGGAGTAGCGCATAGCCCAGCGCTTGTTGCCTTTGGCGATGCCGACTGCGGTGGAGTAGTCCTGCAGCCAGTCCTCCGGCTTGGCAGTGCCGTCGTACTTGGGGGTGTCGCGCGGGAGCTGGAAGCCGTTGATCATGGGCTCGTTGATGATGCGTGGCCCAAAGCACTTTGGGCCGGCTGGCGCTTCTTCTTCCGCAATGCGGGATTCGATCAGCCGATCGAGGCGGTCTCTGGCGTCGGCGGGCTCGATGCGGGGGCCCAGCCAGGAACGAGCCGGCTGGCGTGTGCCGGCTGCTTCTGGAGCTGGCCGGTGCTGGCGGCGGGGCTCGGAGTCTTGCTCCTGGTTCCGGCTTGGAGGAGGCCGGCTGCGGCCGCTGCCGCTCGGCTGGTGGCTTGGCCGGCTCGAGCTTGCGTGTGTGGCCCGGGAGTCACGGTGCCGGCTTGGTGCTGGGGAGGCGGACTCGGCCGTGTCCCTGGCGCCTTCCCTGTCGTTGCCTGCAGCGCCACGAGCGTGAGAAGCTCTGGGGGCATTGACATACCTGGGGTCGGCCGCCTGCCTGGTGGCTGCGTTGAGCAGCTCAGTCACCCGCTTGGTCTGGCGGCGTAACTCTTCGCCTTCAAGGCGGTTCAGCTCTTCTGCGGCGGCTTGTGCCGCGCGCATGTTCTTGTCGGGGGTGTTGTAGACGGGTAGCTCCGCGGACGGAGCCGGCGAAGGAGCACCGTCGCGGGCGATCTCGGCGCCAAGGTCGCGGCCCCTGCGGCGGATCTGGCCGGCTCGGCTGGGCTCATCGCCGCCTGGAGTGAGGCCGTGGGCGCGGTTGTACTCGCGCTGGGTGATCTCCATCTGGCGCTTAGCAGCAGCCAGTTCTTCGGTTTGCTTGAGGAG
Organism: Lolium perenne; assembly: GCF_019359855.2. Classification (NCBI taxonomy): domain Eukaryota; kingdom Viridiplantae; phylum Streptophyta; class Magnoliopsida; order Poales; family Poaceae; genus Lolium; species Lolium perenne. The sequence goes on along the minus strand of NC_067250.2, from coordinate 119,393,291 downwards.
GAGCTGGCGGTGCGCCTCCAAATCCGCCTCGATGGTGGTGGGGTCGGCGCCAGGCGTGAGCGGGGTGCTCAGTTTTGCCCGGACTTCGTCCAACCGGGACGGTGGTGGTGGCGCCTTTGGGCCCGAGCCGGAGGCGTTGGGGTCGACGTTGCGCTCCAGGTTGGGGCCGCGGGTGCGCGGGTTCTTGGTGGGGAGCTCCTCGCCAGCCATCATGACTTGCACGACGGCGGGGCTGGCGGGAGCGCTGCTGCCGGCTCGCGGAGGAGGGCTTGCGCAGCGCAGCACCTGCCGCGGGTAGCGCGGCGGTGCGACGGTGGCGACGTAGACGTCGTGGCCGCCGAAGGAGATGACGCTGCCGCCGGCTGGGAAGGGCCGGTCAGCGAAGCAGCCAGCGTTGTCGCTGACGCAATCGAGGGAGCCGAATCTCCAGATCAAGCCTGAAGCGACTCGCTCGCCGGTGGTGATGGTGAGGCCCGTCCGGATGAAGACACCGGCCGAGGATGCTGAAGGCCCCACGGTGGGCGCCAAATGTCGTGGTATCGTCACGGCATATGCCATAGGGTGGCTAATCGAAGTGGTTCCTGAGAGATCTCACGGCGGTATCCGAATGCGGGTATGGGGACGAGCGACACGGCGACGTACCCAGGTTCGAGGCCCTCCGATGGAGGTAACACCTCTACTCCTGCTATGAGTGTATATGATGATCACACAGTACAATGGTGCTCCTAGAGCTGTGTCCGGCTGCTCCTGGGAGGCTAAGGGAGACGATGGTCTCTCTCACAGGGCAGCGCTAAGGGTGGAGTGAAGTGAGAATGATCGATCGATCCCCCACACGAGAGGGGGTAGTGCGGCTTATATAGGCGCCGGCACTTTACATATAAGACCCTATAGTCTACTGGCCGGCTTGGCCGGCCTCGGCTTCCGCTCCTTCCCGAGGCGGTGACGTCAGGAGCCGTTGAGGCGTCGTGGCCTGTCCCATCCGGCTGCCAAGGTCAGCGGTATGGAGAGGAGGTGTCCCTGTCGCCGTCAGCCACTGTAGCCAGTACGGCTCGACGTAGACCATGATGGCCTGTCCGGCGCGTGGCACTATTGCTCCACAGTGCCCCGCGCTTTACGGAGGATGAAGTCAGCGTGGACTGAAGGAACCCGGATCACCAACCCGGTTCCTTCCAGTGCAAGACTCGCCAGCCTCGAGTCGGTCTGAGGTACAAACCCCCAGTCGGATATGGCTTGTAGAAGCCGGCCCAGCTACAGCATTGGTGGCCGTAGCCAGGCCGACTAGGACCTAGAGCCAGCCGGCTTCCGGACCAGTCGGCCACGGCGCCAGCCGGCTGCTCCTCAGCCGGCCTTTGCCGCGAGCCGGCCAGTGGCCAGCCGGCTGCTCCGCGTCCATTGCCCTACCCGGGGTCTTCCCCCCGACACCGCACGGATCCGGAATGGCCAGGAGGATCCGGTGTGGCACATTAAATGCTGGCGTAGAAGCCGAAGCGAAGTGACCACTGACACTGGGGGGTCAGGCACAGTGCGCATGTCCCTGACAGGCGCTGTACCCGATAAATGCTCGACTTCAGCGAGGAGGGAGTTAATGACGATAATACCGGAGAAAACACACCGGAGACACTTCGCAAAGAAAAGAAAATGTGAGTATGACGTGAGATACCGGGGAGGTCTGGAAGATAACAGAAAGAGGCTAAGGCAAAGAGGCCGGCATCTTCGAACAGGGAGCCGGAAAGATTAAACCGGTACCTTGTGAGATAGGAACCTAGCATAGCCCGTCAGGTAAAATCCACCGGACTATACCAGCTTCGGGGACTAATGTTGGGGGGATGACCCCCGGTATGCCAAAGGCAGGCCTAACCGGATGGTTTGGCCTTTCAAGATACCGGTTTACAGTTTAATCCGGACTGTGAACCTAAGCTAAGGAACCGATACCGGTATGCCCAAGGAGGGGCATGCCGGAACGAGCTAAGAAGATACCGGATTACCGGTATAAGCAGAGCTGGTCAAAGATTCCCTCGGGAGCTAGAGGACAAGCATGACCTAAGCAAAGTGGCTTTAAACGAAGCCATGACGTAAAAGACAAGGGTGACGCCCAAAGCTTCCGGAGGACATCAGCCTCCCTGATTAAAGAAGATACCGGCGTCATCTATGATTAAAGTAGCTTTGTAAAGTAGCTTTGAAAAGTAGTTTGTCTGTTCAAAGATGCCATTAGGGTTTCTTCCCCTGTAAGCCACCCTCTCCCCTATATAAGGAGAGGGGGCAGCCCTCTTCACGGGCAACGAGCATGTCTGTATGAAAACCTTCTGTAATCTTGTTCATGGAATAGAGAAGATCTAAAACAGAGTTCATCCTTGTGTCTCTCTTCTTCTACCTCTGGCCTTGGCCACGTTCTTGAGGAAAGCACCCGGAAGTTCGTCCTACCCGATCCAAAACCCTCCCCCGAATCCTCTAGCGTCCAACTCGGCCCCAACTTAAGCCATCCTATGGCATCTGTCTGTTCACCACGACGACACTGCTAGGGCTGCAGTAGAGCTGTGTGAATCGCTTACCGGAGATGCCTTAGCAAAACAGCAAGATCGTGTTAGGGAGTTGCTTGACATGATAGAGGTACAAAATGCTGAGTTGGCTAAGGCAAACAAAGCTGCGGCATCAAAATCTGTGCGTTCAACAAAGAATGCCGAAAGCAAGTCCCATGGGCAGGCATCGTCCCCCCATCCGGACAGAATAAAAGAAAAAGAGATGAATGCGCAGCAGTTGACTGTGTACGATCCGGTTCTTGCCGGAAAACAACAAGCCGGGCAACATGATGCCGGTAGAAAAAGGCAAGGGGCAGATCGAGGCTACGCTAGAAGAGGTTATGCCGGAAACAATCATGCCGGTCGATATGAAATCGGGCAAAATTATCGAGCTGCAAGGGCAGCATACGATGAAGAGGAAATGCCTCCACAAAGGTACCGGCAGGCAAGGGCCGCGGTACCGGAACGTTACGATGAAGCTGATTCAACAACAGAAAGAGTGGCAGCCTACCGGAACCCATTGGGGGAACGCGTAGGAGAAAAATGCTTAACAGACCGGGATGCGAGGCACCGGCTGGATAGAGTGTATTTATCTGAAATGATCGAGGCAGAAGGTCCTCCAGGCCCAAAATTCTTTGGCCCACGAATCATGAAAGAAGAACCGCCGGTTCGCAACTTCCAGTTGCCCCGTGACACAAAAACATATGATGGCACCACTAAGCCGGAAGACTGGCTCGCGGATTACGTGACCGCGGTGTACGTCGCTGGCGGCGGAGGAACCGTAACTGGCGCAGGAAACCGGCGTTGGGCCGTGAGAATTGTACCATCTTTCCTGGTAGGACCGGCAAGTATCTGGTTAAACAACTTGCCGGCAGGAAGCATAAATGGTTGGTTGGACTTTGAGGAAGCATTTGTGAGTAACTTCAGCAGTACATACCGGAGGCCAAACAGGCCGCAGCAGCTCGCTTTGTGCGTACAACGACCAAATGAAACAGATCGGGATTACCTGACCCGATGGAATTCCACAAGAAACTCCTGTGAAGGGGTGATAGAGGAGCAAGCCATTGCTTGGTTTTGCAATGGATGCCGGAGAGGTTCGCCGTTGTGGCAAAAGCTGCAGCGGAACATGCCGGTAACTCTGGCAGAGATGATACGTGTGGCAGATAGCTACGCATTGGGAGACCCAATGCAACCGGCAGTGCAAGCCGATCCGGCGCAAACAAGCCAACCGCGCCAAGATCAATACCGGGATAACCAGCACAACAAAATAAGGGAAGATTTTCTGGATCGAAGGTATGGTCCGCAGCAAGTAGCCGCGGTGTAGGATAATTCTGGCGCCAGCGGAAGCCAAAGGCAAAAAACCGGATCGCAGCCCTGGGCGGGTCCTAAAAAACAATGGGTTGAAAAGAAACCATGGGAAGAGAAAAAGAATTGGCAAGAACATGCGAGATACACCATGGAATCGGCAATGGAACAACCATGCCGGTGGCACACTCCGAATCCGGCAAAGCCGGCAAATCATCTGACAAAAGACTGTTCCTTGACCAAGTACTTGATGTTGAAAGGTCCGGTAAAAGATGCGCAAGCACAAGGCTGTTCTACGATATTGCCACCCTCGCAAGACATGTTGCGGCAACATCCACTACCACCACCACCGCTTACCGGAGCCAACGTTGTACCGGTACAGCAGCACCAGCAAGTTCATCAAGTGGAAGATGGCAATGACCAACCGCCACCGCCGGCACCTTTAGGCCGGAACGTTCACAAGGACCCGCACTTGTGCTGTGTTGTGTTCGTTACTGAGCCAACCGTCAGGCAAAGCATGCATCGTCGTTCCATGGAGGTGAACGCGGTGATGCCGGCAGTTCCAAAATACATGCTGTGGTCAGATCAGGAAATTACCTGGTCATTCAAAGATCACCCCAAAATCATGCCAAACCCAGGTGGTTACGCTCTTGTCGTGGACCCAATCATGCATGGGCCAACGACTCGAGTCAAGTTCAGCAAAGTGCTGATAGACAATGGAAGCAGCATAAATATCATGTACCGGCACACCTTGCATACGCTGGGCATAATAGAGAACATGCTACAGCCAACTCGCACAACATTCCACGCAATCGTTCCGGGCCTGTCCTGCGCGCCAGTGGGAAAAGTCCGGGTGGATGTATCATTCGGAGGGCGTGACAATTGCCGGGTTGAAAACATTGAGTTCGAAGTGGTGGACCTAGACAGTCCTTACCATGCGTTGCTGGAGAGACCGGCATTGGCGGCGTTTATGGCCACAACTCATACGGCGTATCTCAAGATGAAGATGCCGGCACCTCGCGGACCCTTAACTGTGGTGGGAAACTACAAAGTCTCACTGGAAACTGCTTCCGCCGGATCAAATCTGGCAGAATCGCTGGTGATTGCAGAGGAAAAAAGAAGGATGCAAACGGCGGTTGCGATGGCTCAGTCCTCACAGTTGAGCTTAGCAGCAATGAGTGGTAACTTGGGCACACCGGCGTTCAAGCCAACCAAGGAAACAAAGGACATTGTGCTGGATCCGGCATACCCTGACCGTACCGTTCGTATCGGTGCTGGCCTAAGTGAGGCATAGGAAAGCGCGCTCGTCAGCTTCCTCCGTGAGAATCGGAATATCTTTGCTTGGTCTACTGATGACTTGGTAGGTGTTCCGAAGGGAGCTGGCTGAGCACTCTCTAAATGTCCGGAAGGATGGTAAGCTGGTAAGGCAGCCCCTACGCCGGTTCGCTGAAGATAGGAGAAAGATCATTGGAGAAGAAGTGACAAAGTTGTTGGTTGCCGGTTTCATCGTGGAGGTACTGCATACTGAATGGCTAGCCAATCCGGTGCTGGTCGAGAAGAAAAAAGAGGAGGAACCCAAAGCTCCAAAGGTGTGGCGCATGTGCATCGACTACACCAACCTGAACAAAGCTTGCCCGAAAGATCCTTTCCCTTTACCCCGGATCGATCAAGTGATTGATTCCACTGCTGGTTGTGAGGTGTTGTCTTTCCTGGATACTTATTCCGGTTTCCACCAGATTCCCCTGAAAAAGGAAGATCAAATAAAAACTGCGTTCATTACCCCGCACGGGGCTTATTGCTATGTCACTATGCCTTTCGGTTTGCGCAACGCTTGTACAACGTACCAGCGCTGTATGCAAAAATGCTTGTTTGATCAAATTGGAAAAAATGTGCAAGTCTATGTGGACGATGTTGTGATAAAAACTAAGGTAAAAGAAACCTTGATCGATGATCTCCGGCAAACATTTGATAATTTAAGAAGGTTCCGGATGAAACTCAATCCGGAAAAATGCACCTTCGGTGTCCTTGCCGGCAAGCTGCTTGGCTTTCTCGTATCAAGCCGGGGAATTGAGGTGAATCCGGTAAAAATCCGGGCCATCGAAAGAATGACTATACCGCACGATCTCAAGGACGTGCAGAAATTCACCGGAAGCTTGGCATCGCTAAGTCGGTTCATAAGTAGGTTGGGAGAAAAGGCTTTGCCGCTCTATGCTCTGATGAAAAAATCCGATACTTTCGTCTGGACCCCTCAGGCAGACGCTGCATTTAAAGAGCAAAAAACAATGCTAGCCACTGCACCGGTGTTGGCTTCGTCTTTGGAAAGGGAACCCATGCTGTTGTACATAGCGGCAACCAACCGGGTTGTGAGTGTTGTGGTTGTGGTGGAAAGAGAAGAGGAAGGAAAAACCGTGCAGAGACCGGTATACTACCTGAGCGAAGTGCTTTCCCTCTCAAAACAAAACTATCCCCACTTCCAGAAAATGACCTATGTCGTATTCATGGCCGCCACGAAGCTTAAGCATTACTTTGAGGAACACCCCATGAAGGTGGTGAGTGAGGCACCCATTTCAGATATCATGTGCAACAAAGACGCTAGCGGCAGGATTGCAAAATGGGCAATTCAGATATCACCGTACGTACCGGTATACGAAAGAAGAGATGCCATAAAATCGCAGGCCTTGGCTGATTTCCTGGTTGATTGGGTGGAAATGCAATACAAGCCGTCGGAACAAAAAATAGAATACTGGAAGATGCACTTTGATGGATCCAAACTCAAAGAGGGTCTGGGTGCCGGTGTGGTACTCACGTCACCAAAAGGAGATCATCTCCGGTATGTTTTGCAAGTGCATTTCAGGGCATCAAACAACATCACTGAATACGAGGCTCTGATCCATGGACTTAAGGTCGCAAAAGAAATCGGTGCACACCGGATCATTTGTTACGGTGATTCAGATCTTGTGGTGCACCAATGTTCCGGAGATTGGGAAGCAAAAGATGCCAACATGGCCTCATACCGGTTTCACGTGCAAAAGATTGCCGGCTTCTTCGAAGGGTGTGAGTTTAACCATGTGCCACGAGCGGAAAATGAAGCCGCGGATGCTTTGTCCAAGCTGGGCTCATCTAGGCAGGAGATTCCTCCCGGAATAGCCTTGGCACACTTAAGGGTACCATCGATCAAACCAAGTCCGGAATCGGAGTCAATTTTCGTACCGGAATCACACGTGGTACCAATGGATATTGATGAAGGAAACCCGGGGACTGTTCCGGCAAACTCGGGGACTGCGGTGTCCATACCGGAGGAAGCAATGCTAGTGGATAACATGGAGATAGACGTACCGGTATTTCTGGTTCGAGAAGCACCATCTTGGGTTAAACCTATTAAGTAATTCCTGATCAACGACATCTTGCCGGTTGACGAACATGAATCGAGAAGGATCCAGAGGAGGTCCAAGGCATACACCATCATCAATGGCGAGACATACAAGAGAAGTGTTACCGGTGTCCTCCAAAGGTGTGTGGAACTGGAAGAGGGAAAATAAATGCTTGTGGATTCACCAAGGGGAATGTGGGCATCACGCTTCATCAAGGGCGCTGGTGGCAAAAGTATTCCGGCATGGGTTCTACTGGCCCACTGCTTTGGAAAATGCCAAGGATTTGGTACGAAAATGCAACGGGTGCCAGAGGTACGCCAAGCAGAATCATACCCCAGCATCCGGTTTGAAAACCATACCGTTAACTTGGCCGTTTGCCGTTTGGTGCCTTGACATGGTTGGCCCATTCAAAACTGCAAGGGGAAGCATGACCCACATCTTGGTAATGGTGGATAAGTTCACCAAGTGGCTGGAAGTAAAACCTATCGCAAAGTGTGATGGGCATACGGCGGTGAAATTTCTAAAAGATGTGATCCTGCGGTATGGATACCCGCATAGCATCATCACTGATAACGGCTCAAACTTTGCCCAAGGTGAATTCAAACGATTTTGTGAGGATAACAATATCCGGTTGGATTTGTGCTCGGTGGCACACCCGCAAGGCAATGGCCAAGTGGAAAGAACAAATGCGCTGGTGCTTTCCGGCATAAAACCAAGGCTCATTGAACCACTCGAAAAGACACCGGGATGTTGGCTCGATGAGCTGCCATCAGTGTTATGGAGCATAAGAACGACTCCGAATCGGTCTACCGGATACACTCCATTTTTCATGGTTTATGGGGCAGAGGCCGTGATACCAACTGATATCCTCCATGATTCACCAAGGGTTCAGCTCTATACCGAAGAAGAGGTAAAAGAGGCCTGAGAAAATGATGTGGACTTGCTAGAAGAAGCAAGAGAGCTGGCGTTGGCAAGAACAGCCATTTACCAGCAGAACCTCAGACGCTATCATAGCTGGAAGGTTAACCCGAGGGTGTTCCGGGAAGGAGATCTGGTGTTATGCCTTGTGCAGCGCACTGAGGGACGCCACAAACTCTCACCTACGTGGGAAGGACCGTTCATTGTGAGCAAGGCTCTGCACAATGATGCCTACTACCTAATCGATGCACAGGAATCAAAGAAGGGAAAGGCGGACAAATCCGGAGATGAGACCAAGCGTCCGTGGAACATAGCCTTGCTGCGTCCTTTCTACTCCTGAGGTTGTGGTGTAAGAAGTTCCTTTTTTGTACCTTATCATGCTATGAATAAAAGATGTCGGAACCTCGAATGAATCTTAGGGACTGCCTCTACCGAAATTGCATGTAACATGTTTATTTTTTCAGTTTACCGGTTGCTTGTTGAACATTTTTTCTTTTCGGTTTAGTAACGTGCTAAACCTTTCGGAGTCTTCAACTTTGCTGCTGTCCGCAACCCGGCTTCATGGCAAGCAAGATAAACCGGAAGGAACTAGGCACGTGAAACACGAAAAGAGGAAGTGGGAACGAACAATCCGGAAAAGTTTAACTAACCCCGATTATACCGGTTTTTTGTGAAAATTTCGAGTTATTTCTAAGTTCAAGAAAGTGTTCGCTTGGCAAAAGAACTTTCTAACTCATATGCCAAAACACCCAAAGAGGTAGGCAGAGGCAAAGCAAAAAAACCAAGTGTGCATCAGATTGGATGCGGAAACAATTCCGGAATCGTCACAGTGCAAGATAAAAGCAAACAACAAAGGCAAAATGCTAAGATAGCAAACCAACATAACTTGATAAGCTACCGGTGTGAGACACCGGCAGGATAAGTTGTACCATAATCAAAATGCTAAGTATTATCTTACATCAAAGACCCCGGTATACCGGGGTAGAATTTAACGGATCTTGTTTCATGAGCCAACAGACACAACAGATACAAAGTGAGAGCACCTAGGCAACAGGGGCTTCGAGAGGAGCATCACCGGCACCAGGAGCTTCCGGAGGGACCTCTCCTTCACCGGCTTCTTCATCCTCCTCGTCCTCAACTTCTTCCTCGTCGTCAGAAAGTGCATCTTTGACGTCGGGGGGAGGAGGGATGAAGGTGCGGGTGCTGGCGCATTCTGCGATCCGGTAGGCGCGATCCTGCCGTTTGGCGGTTAAGGCCAGATCCGTATCCGTAGGCGCGTCGCCGTGGAGGCTGTGGAAGGCGTCCAGATCCAGATCTTCATACCAGGAGCAAGCAACGCGTAGCACTGCATCTGCTCCGGCACGAGCCGCGGAGCACTTCCATTCACGGATTCTCCGGCATGCGTCCCTGAGGCGATCGGAGATGAGTGTCACGTTCACCGGCACGGCTTCCTCAGGCCACAGCTCTTTAAAGATTTCCATGGCGCGATCCGGAAGGTCGACCAGGTGCCGGTCCACAGTGCACATATGCTGGATACGGGCAGAAAGCGCGACCAGGTGGTCATAAGGGTCCCAGGGCGCATCCGGGTTGGCCATTTCTTGTGCCGCACTGCGTTCTGCCACTATATTGTGAGCATGCGCCTGCGAATCCGGAAAGAGCCCTGCAAGAAAAAAGAAAGAAAAGATAAGAGCATGCTACCGGAAAATATAAGCTTATAAGAGAAAGAGAAAAAAGTAGAAAGGCGTACTGAGGGCAAGCGCGTCGGTCTGAACAACCAGCCGGTCGTACTCCTTTTGCTCCGCGTCTAGGAGGGCGATCCGGTCTTGGGCCGCCTTCCGCGCCCCGCTCTCTTCCTCCAGCTCTGCACGCAGCACCGCGATGGAATCGTCGCACTCCTTCAGAGTCTCATCCAGCTTGGCCTCGGCTGCGGCTTTGGCCTCCTTCCGCTCCTAATCATGCCGGCGCTCATCCTGTATGAGCTTCTCCTTCAGCTCACCTACAAGGCTCTTAACCTTGTGGTGTTCCGCGGCAAGCTGCTCCTTTTCAGCTGGAGTCCGGAAGAGAGATGTTAACAGAAACGTAACCGGTAAGATGCAGAGAAGCAAATCAGCCGGAAAAGAGATTGTACCTTGAAGAGTGGCGAGCTGAGCTTTGAGGGCCTCGATGGAGGCTTCCGGAACAGCTGCGGTGCAAAGAGTTTATCAGTACTAAAAGAAAAGCAAACAGTAAAAAGAAGCCGGAGGCGCGGAAACCAACCTTGGCACTTGCTGTGAGCCTCAGCAAGGTCCCGGTGCTCCCACAGAAGCTCCTCAAAGAGGCGCTTCCGGGCGTCCGCTGTGCTCTATTCAAGAAAAAATGATGGTAAGAAGATGCCGGTTTTCTATGTTTCTAAGAGAGTTTCGCGCTAAGAGCTGCGCTCTCAACCCGAAACTCGGGGACTGGGAAGATATACATAATCTTGAAAGAATAAGAACCGGCAAAGATTTAAGGAATTATGAAGATTGTCCAACTTACCACAACATTATTGGTAGCGTCGTTCCACGCGTTGTCAAACTCCTTGACCGCGCGCCGCAGCCGGGTAAAATGTTGCCCGGTGCTTCGAGGGCCCGCGGGATCGATCGCCGACATCTTGTCCTTCCCCAGGCCACGCGTCGCTGGGGACAGGTCCGCTTGATTCCACTTCTCAGCGTAATCAAGGAGATGCTCCAGGTCGGCTCCTCCGCGGGTGAGCTCGGTGATCTGGCCCAGCTGAGCTGAAGCCGTTTCCCCGGCCACAACAGCGGCGCGACCGGCGTGCAGTACGAGGGACTGCGGGCCGGAGGAGAAGGAGCTGGCTGCGGTTGCCACCGCGGCATCTTCTTGCTTGGAGAGCTTGATGCCCTCCGGAGCTGTAGGCTTGGCCGCTGCGGGTTCTTGGCTTGGCGGCGGCTGGCTCGCCGGTAGAGGCAGCCGCTGGAGGCGCTGGCGCGGTCTTGGGCGGCGAAGGAGCTTTAGGCGCATCCTGTGCCGGAGTGGAGCTTGCCGGCGCGGAAGAGTCCGGCACGGTCTTCGAGGGGGAGGAAGCAGGAGTCTTCCTCTTCTTCTTCTTCGGGACGGAGGGAACCTGAGGTTCCGCCCTCCCGGCAGCTTCGGTGTCGGCGCCGATGTTGCTGGCGCCGGTGTCTTGAGTTTCTGGAGGGGAGACGATGTCCTCCTCCGCGCGGTGTTCTGAAGGTTCAGGGGCCGCGCGCCCCGCACTTGTGGTGCCTCCCAGAGGGGAGGCAGAAAAGTTGCTGGCACCAGATAGTACCGGGCTTGGTTGAGGAGGAGGTGAGGTCCTCGCGGTTTCCTCGGAGTTTTCCGGCCTCATGCCGGTGGCGCTCTTGGAGATCTTGAGCGCAGGACTGAAAAAGATAGAAAAAAGAAAGAGTTGAAAAAAGCAACTGGAAAAAAGGAGTTCGCTGAACAAAAGCAAAGAAGAAATTGGAAACTTACCCGGAAGCTACCGGCATCCTCTTCTTCTGGTAGTGCTTCGAGGAAACCTTCTTCCCACCGACAACTTCCTGCCGGGAGCGCTTGGCGGGAGGAGCGTGGCTCGAACCGGCATCCGGTGCCGGTGCCTTGTTCTTCTTGCCCTGGGAGGCAAGTTTCTCCAGAAACTCTTGGCCAACCTCGGCTTGAAGAGGAACAGCGCGCTCCACAACCTGTGGGTTGGCGCTGGCTGAGGGAGCATCTACAGAAAAACAATGTATGAGGGAGCGAAAGGACAAAATACCTCAAGTACATTGACCTCATCATCGGAACCGGAGTCGTTGGATGAAAAGTTACCGGGGCGCGAAGCGTGGGTGCCACCCATCTTAAGTTGGGTCTAGTGCACGTATGGATCCGGATCCACCTCGTCCAGGTCCCGCTTCCGGCAAGGGCCTCGTTCCTCCGCAGCTATGCGAGGAAAGCGCTCTCATGACTGAAAGAGGATAAAAAGACAATTAGCTACATATTAAAAAGCTACCGGAAAAAACAATCCAGACTGCTCAAGTTCTTACTTCAACAGTTGGGGGACTCATGGAACTGAGGGGAAGGAAGCCCCACTCCTAGTCCAGTGGCATATCAGTCTGGCAGATTTGCCTAGCCTTGAGGACCACGTCCTCTTTGCTTAGTGGGAGGCCGGTGATCTTGGTGGGATCACGAGGGCCGCACATCTGGCTTATCTTGTGAGACCGGCATTGGAGGGGAAGCACCCGGCGAGAGATGAACGCGGGGATGATGTCGTCGGAGCAGATGTTCGTGTCCTTCATCACTTGCTCCATGAAGCGAACAATCCGGTTGGTTTCAATATGATTGTTCCCCGGATTGAAGCTCCAGTTGGTCTTCGTGGGCGTCCCCGGATTGTAAGCCGGCAGATTGATGAAATCTGTGGCGCCCTTGTTTCTCACATAGAAGAAGGTCTCTTGCCATGCCCGGCATGACTCGAGACCGGAGAATTTAAAGAAAGGGCTCCCTTGGCGGGAGCCGATAATGCAAGACCCGCATTGAACGGGAGGTTTGGGTTTAGGAATGTTTTTTCCTTGGACCGAATTGATCCGAAGGCAGAAGAAGCGAGCAAAAGCTTCTTTTGTGGGAAGGAGGCCAATGTAGCCCTCCATGAAAGAGACATAGCAAGAAAGGTAGAAAATGGCATTGCCAGGAAGATGGTGAGGTTGGAGTTGGTAGAAGTCGAGGAATCCGCGAAAGAAGTCGGAAGCAGGAAGGCCAAAGCCGCGCTCGAAATGAGCAAGGAAAACAACGGACTCACCGGGTTCAGGCACCGGTTCCACCTCGCCGCGCGGAAGCCGGCAAGATACCTGTGCCGGTATCCTCCGGGAGCGGTACAGCCAGTCGATCTCCGGCTGCGCCACATCTGAGCCCTTCCAGGCTCCGCGAGTGATTGGAGCAGGATCCGCTCCGGAACCTTGGCCGGAGCTGCTGGCCTCTTTACCCCTACCGGTAGCATCGTCCGGAACGTTTGAAGAAGACTCCATCTGGCCGGCAGAGGTTTGTTCCTCAAAAGATATGGAGGGGGTCTCGCTGCGAGGGCTGCTGGCAGAGGACTCAGATAGATAGTCTTCACTAGACATGCAAGTCTAAAAGACACCGGAGTCTACCTAAAAACCGGTTTCCCAAGATCTAGCCTCGCGCGAAGATCTACGAGTAAGAGAAAAATCACGAGAAAAAGAGAAAGTAAATCCCCAACCGGCTAGGAACAAGAAGGCGAAAAAGGAGAGAACAAAGAGGCATTGGGGCTAACCTGAGGCGGCGCAAGACGCTGAGGACGATGGTCGCCGGAGATGCGGCGGACTCACAGTCGCCGACGAGGTCTAGCGAGGAAGAAGAGCGGAGGTAGCCGGGGAGCGTCTGACGCAGCAGAAGCGGAGGTGCTGCACAGAATCTCTGCGTAGCGAGGCTCGGCTGAGTCGCAGCGGAAGATCGCCGGAGGAAAACGCTCTGGTGGCAAACGACGGCGGCGAGAGCGCAATGGGGAGGAGCTCTGGGCGCGTGAGAAGTTGAGAGTGCGGAGAAGAAGAGGAGAAGGAACCGCTCCCCCTTTAATAGGAAGGAGAAGTAGTGGGCTGGCAACCGCTGCGCCACGGAGGTTCGGTTCGTGGGCCGCCACGTAGCGCAAGAATACATGCGCGGAAAGCGGAATGCCACAGGGAGGCCACACGGATCCGGAATGGCAGCGAGGATCCGGTGCGGCGCCATAAATGCTAGCGCAGAAGCCGAGAAGTGACCCCTGGCACTGGCGCATCAGAAACAGTGCGCATGTCACTGACAAGCACTGTACCCGAGAAATTCTCGACTTCACCAAGGAAGAGTTTAATGTCATAGATACCAGAAGGATCCGAAAAGAAAGAAAGAGAAAGTCTGGCAGAGATGCCAGAAGGTTTGAACAGGTTACCGAAAGGATTAAACCGGTACCTTGTGAGATGGGAACCTGGCATGGTCCGTCGGATGAGATCCACTGGACTATACCAGCTTCGGGGACTAATGTTGGGGGGATGACCCCCGGTATGCCAAAGGCATGCCAAACCGGATGGTTTGAGCCATCAAGATACCGGTTAAAAGTTTATTCCGGGCTGTGAAGCTAAGCTTTTGGCTGAGTAAATCTTACCGGTATCCCCAAGAGAGGTATACCGGTATGAGCTAAGAAGACACCGGATTACCGATACGTGCGACACTGTGGCACGTCGGCAAGACTGGTCAAAGATTCTCTCAAGAGCTAGAGGACAAGGATGAGCTAAGCAAAGTAGCTTTAAACGAAGCCCTGACGCCAAAGAGGAAGGTGACACTAAAAGCATCCGGAGGACGTCACTCCTCCTGATTAAAGAGATACCGGCGTCACCAGTGATTAAAGAGGCTTTGTAATGTAGTTTGTCTAGGCAAAGATACCATTAGGGTTTCTTCCCCTGTAACCCACCCTCTCCCCTATATAAGGAGAGGGGGCGCACCCCATCGCGGGCATGTCCAATCTAATATCCAGAAACCTGTAACCTCTTGTGATCACTGCATAGAAAGATCTGAAGGGGAGAAAACTCTTGTGTTCTTCTTCTTCTACCTCAGGCCAAGGCCAAGTTCTTAGGAGATCCATCCGGAATCCATCCCATCCTTACCAAAACCCTCACCCGAATCCTCTAGCGCCCATCCGGTCCCAACTTAAGCCATCCTATGGCATCTGTCTGTTCACCACGATGACAGTGGTACCGCTTAGGTACCGCTTCGAGTCCAGTACTCCCAGAGACCATTGCGGTACCTCAAGCGGTACCGCCAGCGGTAGTACCGCTGTGTGTCCACGTGGATAAGTTCTGTGGGGGATTTCAAATCCAGAGTGGTAGTACCGCTTACCAAAGAGGTAGCACCGCTTAGGCAGAAACTGAGCATAACGGTTGGAATTGGGGGGCCCTATATAAAGGACCCTTCTTCTCCAGCTCGGTTTTAGCTCTTCTCTTCTTCTCTCCTCCATTGTTCCTGAGCTCAAACTTAGTGGATCTCCCCACCTACCCAACCAATCTTGCCCATACTTTGAGGAGTGGTGGAGGAGGCCCCGATCTATCGATCTACCAAGAAAGTTCTCACCAATTTGTGATAGTCCTTAGTGGATCTTGGTGGTAGGGTTCCTATGGTGGAATCTTGGATGAAGTGCTCCTATGGAGGCTGGCTTGGAGTTGTGCTAGCCCCATAGGGTGTTGGGAGCCTCCTAGTGTTGTGGAGCTCGCCCCAACCTTGTGAAGGAACCACCGCCTCGATCGGTGCCTTAGTGGAGTAGGGGGAGCCTCTTTGTGGAGCTCTCTTGAGGAATAAGGTGAGGCCTTCCTTCGTGGTGTGGCCGTCTAGCCTCTTGTGTGAGGCTAGCACCTCCTCAACGCAGACGTACTCCCTTTTGTGGGAGGAACTGTGGGAAACAAATCCTCGCCTCGTCTTCGCGCCCTCCGGTTGTCCCGCTCGTCATTGATAACGCGTGAAGCGCACGTCCGTTGGGAACCCCAAGAGGAAGGTGTGATGCGTATAGCAGCAAGTTTTCCCTCAGTAAGAAACCAAGGTTATCGAACCAGTAGGAGATGAAGGCCACGTGAAGGTTGTTGGTGAAGGAGTGTAGTGCGGCGCAACACCAGGGATTCCGGCGCCAACGTGGAACCTGCACAACACAATCAAAATACTTTGCCCCAACGTAACAGTGAGGTTGTCAATCTCACCGGCTTGCTGTAAACAAAGGATTAAACGTATGGTGTGGAGAATGATGTTTGTTTGCAAAGAACAACAGAGAACAGTGATTGCAGTAGGTTGTATTTCATATGTAAAAGAATGGACCGGGGTCCATAGTTCACTAGTGGTGTCTCTCCAATAAGATAAATAGCATGTTGGGTGAACAAATTACAGTTGGTCAATTGACAAATAGAGAGGGCATAACAATGCACATACATATCATGATGACTACTATGAGATTTACTTAGGGCATTACGACAAAGAACATAGACCGCTATCCAGCATGCATCTATGCCTAAAAAGTCCACCTTTGGGTTAGCATCCGCACCCCTTCCAGTATTAAGTTGCAAACAACAGACAATTGCATTAAGTACTGTGCGTAATGTAAATAATACAAATATCCTTGGACAAAGCATTGATGTTTTATCCCTAGTGGCAACAACACATCCACAACCTTAGAACTTTCTGTCACTGTCCCAGATTCAATAGAGGCATGAACCCACTATCGAGCATAAATACTCCCTCTTGGAGTCACAAGTATCAACTTGGCCAGAGCCTCTACTAGCAACGGAGAGCATGCAAGAACATAAATAACACATATATGATAGATCGATAATCAACTTGACATTGTATTCCATATTCATCGGATCCCAACAAACACAACATGTAGCATTACAAATAGATGATCTTGATCATGATAGGCAGCTCACAAGATCTAAACATGATAGCACAAGAGGAGAAGACAACCATCTAGCTACTGCTATGGACCCATAGTCCAAGGATGAACTACTCACGCATCAGTCCGGAGGCGGGCATGGTGATGTAGAGCCCTCCGGTGATGATTCCCCTCTCCGGCAGGGTGCCGGAGGCGATCTTCAGAACCCCCTGAGATGGGGTTGACGGCGGCGGCGTCTCTGGAACTTTTCTCGTATCCTGGCTCTCGGTACTAGGGTTTTCGCGACGGAAGGAATAAATAGGCGAAGGGGCAGAGTCGGGGGGCGCCCGAGGGGCCCACCCCATAGGCCGGCGCGGCCAGGGGCCCCACCGCGCCGCCTTGTGGGGTGGCCGCCTCGTGGCCCCTCTTCGTCTCCTCTTCGGTGTTCTGGAAGGCTCCGTGGAAAATAAGACCGTGGGCTTTTGTTTCGTCCAATTCCGAGAATATTTCCTGTGTAGGATTTCTGAAACCAAAAACAGCGTAAAACAGAGGCTGGCGCTTCGGCATCTTGTTAATAGGTTAGTACCGGAAAATGCATCAAAATGATGTAAAGTGTATATAAAACATGTGAGTATTGTCATAAAACTAGCATGGAACATAAGAAATTATAGATACGTTTGAGACGTATCAAGCATCCCCAAACTTAGTTCCTACTCGCCCTCGAGTAGGTAAACGATAACAAGGATAATTTCTGAAGTGACATGCTACTATCATAATCTTGATCAATACTATTGTAAAGCATATGAGATGAATGAAGTGATTCGAAGCAATGGTCTATAGTTTGTTAACAAATAAATAATGACTAAACAACTGAATCATATAGCAAAGACTTTTCGTGAATAGTACTTTCAAGACAAGCATCAATAAGTCTTGCATAAGAGTTAACTCATAAAGCAATAGATTCTTAATAGAAGGTTTTGAAGCAACACAAAGGATGATTAAGTTTCAGCAATTGCTTTCAACTTGTAACATATATATCTCATGGATAGTTGTCAACATAAAGTAATATAACAAGTGCAATAAGTAAACATGTAAGAATCAATGCACACAGTTGACACAAGTGTTTGCTTCTAAGATAGAAACAAGTAGGTAAACTGACTCAACATAAAGTAAAAGAAAGGCCCTTCGCAGAGGGAAACAGGGATTACTCATGTGCTAGAGCTTTTTTATTTTGAAAACATGGAAACAATTTTTTCAACGGTAGTAATAATTCATATGTGTTACGCATAAAACCTCCTATAAGTTGCAAGGCTCATGCATCGAATACCAATAGTGCCCGCACCTTGTCCTAATTAGCTCGGACTTCCATGGATTATCATTGCATTACATATGTTTCAACCAAGAGTCACAAAGGGGTACCTCTATGCCACCTGTACAAAGGTCCAAGGAGATAGATCGCATTTGATTTCTCAATTTTGATAGATCTCAACTTGAGGACATCCATATTGGGACAACATAGAAAACAGATAATGGACTCCTCTTTTATGCTTTAAGCATTCAATAACAGATAATATTCTCATAAGAGATGTGAGGATTAATGTCCAAGCTGAAACTTCCACCATGATACATGGCTTTGGTTGGCGGCCCAATGTTCTTCTCTAACAATATGCATACTCAAACCATTTAATCATGAGAAATCTCCTTTACTTCTGACAAGACGAACATGCATAGCAACTCACATGATATTCAACAAAGGTGTAACAGGTTGATGGCGTCCCCAGAAACATGGTTACCGCTCAACAAGCAACTTATAAGAACTAAGATACATAAGCGACATATTCATTACCACAATAGTTTTTAGGCTACTTTCCCATGAGCTATGTATTGCAAAGACAAGGAATGAAATTTTTAAAGGTAGCACGCAAGCAATTTACTTTGGAATGGCAGAAAAATACCACATAGTAGGTAGTTATGGTGGACACAAATGGCATAAGTTTTGGCTCAAGGTTTTGGATGCACGAGAAGCATTCCCTGTCAGTACAAGGCTTTGGCTAGCAAGGTTGTTTGAAGCAAACATAAGTATAAACCGGTACAGCAAAACTTACATAAGAACATATTGCAAGCATTATAAGACTCTACACTATCTTCCTTGTTGCTCAAACACTTTTACCAGAAAATATCTAGACTTTAGAGAGACCAATCATGCAAACCAAATTTCAACAAGCTCTACAGTAGTTCTCCACTAATAGGTTTAAACTGCATGATGCAAAAGCTTAAACATGATCTACTTGAGAGGTCAAAACAATTGCCAAGTATCAAATTATTCAAGACAATATACCAATTACCACATGAAGCATTTTCTGTTTCCAACCAAATAGCAATAAATGAAGCGACTTTCAGCTTTCGCCATGAATATTAAAAACGAAGAACACAAGTGTTCAAATGAAAAAGCGAAGCGTGTCTCTCTCCAACACAAGGAATGCTAGGATCCGATTTTATTCAAACATAAACGAAAATAAAAACAAACAGATGCTCCAAGTAAAGCACATAAGATGTGATGGAATAAAAATATAGTTTCACTAGAGGTGACCTGATAAGTTGTTGATGAAGAAGGGGATGCCTTGGGCATCCCCAAGCTTAGATGCTTGAGTATTCTTGAAATATGCAGGGATGAACCACGGGGCATCCCCAAGCTTAGAATTTTCACTCTTCTTGATCATATCATATCATCCTCCTCTCTTGATCCTTGAAAACTTCCTTCCCACCAAACTCAAGACAATCTCATTAGAGGGTTAGTGCATAATCAAAAATTCACATGTTCAGCGAGGACACAATCATTCGTAACACTTCTAGACATTACCCAAGGCTACTTAAAGTTAATGGAACAAAGAAATCCACTCAACACAGTAAAAGAGGCAATGCGAAATAAAAGGCAGAATCTGTCAAAACAGAACAGTCCGTAAAGACGAATTTTTTCGAGGCACTTAACAGGCTCAGATGAAAAAGCTCAAATTGACTGAAAGTTGCGTACATATCTGAGGATGACGCATGAATTTTTTCAGCATTTTACGAGTTTCCTACAGAGAGATCAACTCAAATTTGTGACAGGTAAAAATCTGTTTCTGCGCAGGAATCCAAATCTAGTATCAACTTTGCTATCAAAGACTTTACTTGGCACAACAATGAAATAAACATGATAAGGAGAGGTTGCTACAGTAGTAACAACTTCCAAGACACAAAAAACAGTAGCAAAATAAAAAAAAACATGGGGTATCTCCCAAGAAGTGCTTTTCTTTAACGCCTTTCAGCTAGGCGCAGAAAGTGCAAATCAAGTATTATCAAGAGAAGAAGCATTAACATTATTACCTCGGGCTTTACGCCTACCCCTCTTACTCTTATTCTTACTCTTTGTTCTAGGGAATACATGACCGCCTCCGGGAGTAGAGGTGAAATTTAGGGTGCCTTTTCCCACATCTATGGTTGCTCCCAATAGTTTCAGCAGGGATCTTCCAAGTGTGATTTGTCCTGTTCCTACACATTCAATAACGAGATAATCAGTGGATACCGTTCTTCCAAGAAAGGTTGTGAACACACCTTCAGCTATCCCCTCAGGAATTATAACAGAATTATCAGTAAGAGTTATTCCTTCTCCACCTTCAGTAAGTCTCCAAAGTGTCAAAGATTCATAAATACTTTTAGGCATAAGGCAAAACTCAGACATAATATCACAACGGGCATAAAAGTTTCACCACAAATAGCAACCTTAATAGTAGGGACCCACATTGAATGTTCAAAGCTTACTGGAACATAATCATAATATTCACGAATCTGATTATACCCTTCTCTTAAACAAGATATATTTGTCTCGAGGGTGTTTAGTCTATTATGAATGCTAGCAAGAGATGAATCAAATTTACTAGCTGAGCTAAATGATGCAACCAATTTTTTATGGCATTAAAAGCTTGATCCCCATCGTAGTGAAGGAAATCTCCTCCCACTACAGCATCCAAAGCATATCTATAGCGAAGAATAAGCCCAAAATAGAAGTTACTAAGAAGCAAGTGACGTGGGCATTACCCTTCGGGTAACTGGAATTGACCTATCCCGTGTAGCCCAGCTGGAGGCCCATGAAGACAATCGAAGGCAAGGTGGGCCACAAGGTCGGTGCCGAAGAAGATTCCTTGAAGACCAAGACAAGGATTGATCGAACAAGGAAAGTTTAGAACTAGGTCTCTTGTAAACCTAGTCGTACTCGTGTAGATCTCTTGAGACCTGGCCCCCTTTATAAGGGCCAGGAGAGGGACTGCCGAGGGACACAATCAATCTTAGCAACCATAGCCACCGTAAGTCCAGAGCTAGGTCATCATAGCACTTAGCCTCTCGACGAAACCTCAGCCGAAACCTTCGGCACCCCATTGTAACCCGATATTTTCATAATCAAGATCAGACAGGCAGGACGTAGGGGTGTTACCTCATCGAGGGCCCTGAACCTGGGTAAATTGCTCTCCCCGCTTGTCTGTTAACCGATGTCTCGTGTCAGCCTACAGGATTCCGTCAACCCTAAGCCCCAATCGGAGGGCATTGTCGAGGAGCACCCTCGTCAATTGGCGCCGTCTGTGGGAATACTGTTGGCAGAAGGAAGGTCATCGGCAGCACCAGTCACATCCGCAGCGTTCACGCGGGAGTCACCAACACCTCCAGCACAGGGGGATTCAGTCCATTGCGGGTCATTCGAGTTCGTGCCGCACACCGAGGCGTCGCGTTCAATCTCTGCCGAACCTCGCGGCAACATGGATACTACTTTCGGTGGTGTTCACTTCATCGTCGATTCCAGAGGGTTCCTTCGCCTCCCTAGTTCAAACGCATCAAACCCAGGAACTTCGGCTCCAGGAAATATCACGCCAGCAGCGGCCTTGGCGGCCCTATCCAGGAGCGCCGGAAAGGGCAGCTGAAGCAGCTTCGACGCTGTAGAGGAGCAAAGGAAAATACGAAGGGACTCACGCCGCGAAAAAGAAGAGCGAGTCGCGGCTCGCCCTCGGCAGTACGAGCAAGGGTGCCATAGCGCGCGGCTGAACAAGAATCGCCTTCGCACACCGTACTTATCGGCCACGGAGCAGCTTGAAGCACCGTGTTACCTACACTCTTACATCGATCCAAAGGATTGCCTCGAGAAATCCAATCATTTGCTTAGGAACTGTCGAGAATTCCTCGAGATTCGGCAGTTCTGCGACGACCTTAGGGCTGAAGCCGCGGGAAGAGTCCACACGATGGAGAGAAGAGCGGCATCCTACAGTTATCGACCAGAATCGTACGTGCCAGATCCGTACGTACCAGATCCGTACGTGCCAGATCTGTACGAGCCTGAACCGTACGTGCCGGAGCCATACGTACCAGCGGGAGGAGACCGGTACGCCCCAGCCGAAGCGTTTCCAGAATCTCGTGGACAAGTCAACATGATTCATAAAACCAGTTTTTCAAAGAGAGAAGTCAAGAAATTCTCTCGGGAAGTGAAGTACGCAGAAGTGGCCATGGTTGACACACCCGAATATATCGACTGGTCAGATCAAAGCATATCGTTTAGCAAGGCAGATCACCCGAAGGCCGTCCCAAGACCTGGCCACGCAGCCTTAGTTCTTGAAGCACAGATTGGAGGATACAACATGAGCAAGGTGTTCATGGATGGAGGAAGCGGTTTGAATCTACTGTTTGCCAGCACAATGAAAGCAATGGGTCTTACAGTCGACATGCTAAAGGAGTCTGACACAGGATTCCATGGCATCATACCAACTCGACCCGCTTACTCCCTTGACAAAATATCACTCGATGTAGTCTTCGGCACACCCAGCAATTTCAAAAAGGAAAAAATCGAGTTCGACGTAGTTGATTGGGAATCTCAGTACCATGCCATCCTCGGCAGACCGACGTTCGCTAAGTTCATGGCAGTCCCCCACTATGCATACCTAAAGTTGAAGATGCCAGGCAATAACGGGACAACATTAACTATCCATGGAAGCTTTTCCCGCTCAGACAGCTGCGATAGAGATTTCCAAAAGATCGCTTCAAAGTTTGGGGCAAAGGAAGAACTTAATGCGGTTGACGCTGTCACAGACCATGCTCAACCACCAGCCGATAATCGCAGCGCAAGGTCCGATGAGTTCGACGTTGCGAAGGAAGCAAAGAAGCTGCAGGTGCATCCCTCTGATCCGAAGAAAACGGTCAATACTTCGGCAGATCTCGCTGTCGCATAGGAAAGCGCACTCATCGAGTTCCTCCGTGAGCGCTGGGAAATATTTGCATGGGAACCATCCGACATGCTAGGTATTCCCAGGGAACTCGCTGAGCACGCCCTCAATGTTGACCCAACAGCCAAACCAGTACAACAGTCGATGCGCCGGTTTTCAGAGCCGAAAAGAAGGGCCATCGGCGAAGAAGTCAGTCAGCTCCACAAAGCTGGATTTATTCAGGAGCTTAAGGAAGCTGAGTGGGTGGCTAATCCAGTCATGGTGCCAAAGAAGGATACAACCGCTCTTCGCATGTGTATCGACTACACGAGCCTAAACAAGCATTGCCCTAAAGATCACTTCCCTTTACCTCAAATTGATCAGATAGTCGACTCTACGGCGGGATGTGATCGTCTCTCGTTTCTCGATGCATACTCCGGGTACAATCAGATCAAGCTCAAAAAGGAGGACCAGGAGCTAACCGCATTTATCACCCCGCACGGCGTTTTCTGCTACAACGTCATGACTTTCGGGTTGAAAAATGCTGGAGCAACTTATCAGCGATGTATGCAAGCTTGCCTTGGAGAGCAGATTGGAAGGAATATCGAGGTTTACATTGATGACATCGTGGTGAAAACAAAACACGCCGCCACACTCATCGATGATCTTCGGGAAACTTTCGACAACCTTGATAGATACAAAATCAAGCTAAACCCGAAGAAATGTTTCTTCGGGGTGCCAGGAGGACAAGTACTCGGGTACTTCATCTCAGCCAGAGGGATAGAGGCAAACCCCTTAAAAATCAAAGCCATACTCGATATGGAGCCGCCAAAGAATTTACACCAAGTGCAGCAATTGGCAGGACGCTTGGCAGCACTCAGCAGGTTCATCGCCAAGCTAGGAGAGAAAGCCCTGCCCTTCTACAACCTGATGAAAAAGTCAGAAAAATTCGAGTGGACCGATGAGGCGCAAGAATCTTTCGACAACCTAAAGAGGATTTTGTCGACATCTCCAGTACTCGTGACACCGCGTGAAAAAGAAACGTTGCTTATGTACATAGCAGCAACGGTACAAGTCTTCAGCAGCGTCTTAGTTGTCGAACGAGAAGAAGCGGGAAGAGTCCACGGCGTGCAGAGACCGGTATACTACCTTAGTGAAGTGCTCACACCAGCAAAGCAAAGATATCCTCATCACCAGAAGCTAGCATATGCGGTATGGAGAACAGCTCGTAAGCTGCGCCACTATTTCACGGAGCATCCGATTATCGTGGTAAGCGAAGCACCATTGAAGAACATACTCACAAACCCAGAGGCGACGCGTCAAGTGTCCCAATGGGCCATCGAGATAGCACCTCACGACATAACTTATGTCAATCGTACGGCGATAAAATCCCAAATCCTCCCAGACTTCGTGGCCGATTGGATTCAATCGCAGACGCCAGTGGCACCCGATATGTCCGGATCCTGGACGATGTACTTTGACGGATCGAAGCGAAGCACATGCACAGGAGCAGGGGTAATACTGATATCGCCGCAAGGAGACAAGATGAGATACATTCTGCGTATGAATTTCTCTTTACCAACGAATAATGAAGCAGAATACGAAGCATTGCTACATGGAATGAAGATGGCGAAAGCGTGTGGAGCAACTCGTTTGGAAATCTATGGAGACTCAAACTTAGTAGTGCAGCAGTCGCTGAACCTATGCGACGCGGTCAGTGACAACATGATCGCCTACCACCAGCTATATCAGAATATGGAGGCCAAGTTCGAAGGGTGTGAGCTTAAGCACATCGGCAGAGCCAGCAACGAGGAAGCTGACGCTTTGGCAAACATCGGCTCCATGTGTTCCCCTATCCCAGACGGGGTATTCTACGAGGTCATTACGATACGTTCAATATAGGAGAAAGCGTCGGCACCTCCAAAGTCGTCGGATGATGTTCCAGAAGCAGGACCGCAGCAAAACGACCAGGGAGCTCCACCTCAATCTGCCGAACAGGTTCTCTTACTCGAACCCCTATGGACCAAACCCTTTTTGGCATACTTGATAAGACAACAGCTACCAGAGGATCCAGTGGAAGCCAAACGAATTGTGAGACGGTCAAAGGCTTTTACTGTGGTAAACGGAGAGTTGTACAAACGTAGCATCTCCGGCATTTTCCAGAGGTGCATTGCTATCGACGATGGAAAAGCCCTATTACGCGAGATACACGAAGGAACCTGTGGACACCATGCAAGCAGTAGAGCACTTGTGGCGAAGGCTTTCAGAGCAGGATTCTATTGGCCAACAGCAGCGTCGGATGCTCGGGACTTGGTCCGAAAGTGTGACCCTTGTCAACGCTTTGCGCCAAAACCACACGCTCCCGCAACAGATCTCATGACGATACCCCTGGCATGGCCTTTTGCTCAATGGGGACTTGACCAAGTTGGACCATTGCCAAGGTCATCGCCTGGGGGACACACGTATCTTCTCGTTGCAGTCGACAAATTCACCAAATGGATCGAGGTCGTACCTGTTCGAAACCAGAAAGCCAAAACTGCAGTTGAATTCTTCAGAGGAATAACCTGTCGCTTTGGCATGCCACACAGTATCGTCACGGACAACGGGACTAATTTTGACTCCAAAAAGTTTCGGAAATTCTGCGATGATGGTGGAATCAAGTTAAAATTCGCATCGGTGGCACATCCCCAAACCAACGGACAAGTCGAAAGGATTAACGGTCTGATAGGGGACGGCCTCAAGAAACGTCTTACGGGCGCAGCTGGAGCTTGGGTCGAAGAATTGCCTTCCTTACTTTGGAGCTTGCATACTACACCCAATAGGTCAACTCAGTACACTCCGTTCTTCCTGGTATACGGAGCCGAAGCAGTTTTACCAGCCGACGTTCAGTTCGAAGCACCTCGAGTCACCGCGTACACGGAAGCCACTTCCAACAATGCGTTGCAAGATGTTGTTGATCTCCTCGACGAAGCTCGGGACATTGCCTTGGCAAGAACAACGGTGTATCAGCAGGCGTTACGAAATTACCACAGCCGACGCGTACGCAGCTGAAGCTTCAGCGTCGGTGACATGGTACTGCGATTAAAGCAAGAGAGACCTTTGAAGCTGGAATCCCCATGGGAAGGACCGTTTATCGTCACTAAAGTGATACCAGGAGGAGCCTATCGCCTCAAGAATCCAGCTTCGGGTCAAGACATCGAAAATCCCTGGAACGTTGCACATTTGCGACGATTCTACACATAGGATATAATCTTTTCTCCTTGTTATTTGGCAGCTTTTAAGCTCGATTTATATAATTTTTTGATCAAGTTTCCTACTTTTGTTGCTCTAGGCCTCAGCATCCGAACAATGCGTTCGGGGCTCGTCTTATTGGCTCTTACTCCTATCAAGGGCGTTGGCCAGAGATAAGTTTACAAGTGTCATTAATTAAATACTCCCATCGGGAGCTAAGATTAATGGCACACGATAACCCATCTAAGCCTCTAGAAAATACGCGAGCGCTGCAAACGATGGACGCATTATCATAAAAACAAGACTCAAGCCGGTGCACCATGCGACGAAGTCAGGCGTCTAAATCCCTCGTTCACTCGACGGGCGTCGCTCTCATAAAACTTACGCATCGACTCCGCAATACAATTGCAAATATAACTGAGTTGTCGAGTGAGCAGGCTGACTTGATCACTCAGCCCCCTCTCGACAAAATAATTATCAACTGAATTAACAAATTCACCCAGAAACTACCAGATGCATAAAACACGCATCAGCGTACATTTGAATTTACCCTATTTGAAAACAAGGTCATTACATGCACATATATGCTTAATCTTATGGCAGGTTTTCTTGCTCTTCCCGGGCCTTCAGATCTCTCTCGACGCCTGTTTCCATTCGAGAGATGACGATGTACACAGGATTTCTGGCAACATCATAGTACTGGTTCAAACTCCTGTTAGTATTTGCTATGGCCTCCAAATCCAAGGTTGGGTGGCATGCCAAAACCGAAGCAAAAGCAAGTTCGGCACCAGCTAGGAGCTCCTTCCGCACCAGCAGACGAATCCTTTCTGGAGTCTTGAATCGGGTGAACAAAGCAGATAATGTTTCGGGTGCTTGATCTAAAGGAAACAAGGTTCTCCAAACCATCGAGAGATGATTATGGAATTTATCGAAGTAATAATGCACCTTCTCCGCTCGATGCTCAAACTTGGCCACGATAACGGCCTTTGGTCGATGGGACCATAGTTCATGCTTCGGGTGAGCGGTGTCGGTCATTGCTTCAATCTTCTCATGAATCCTTTTGTTTTCTTCTGACGTGTCGGGAGCTGCGACTGTCGAAAGGAAAGGATTAGTTACAGAGCATTTAAGGTCAGATAAATATCAATGGATGGACGGACACTTACAGCTCAGGCTCTCAGTAGCAACACAGAGACGATCAAGAGCATGCTGCTCAACTGCGGTTGCAATTTCACCTTTTCTCTTTATCAATGCTACCATCGCATGAAGACTGGTCATGTCCTTATTCAGTCGGGATATTTGATCGCGTAAACGACGAACCAGGTCGGATTCATCACTAGCCGAAGGATTCAAAGAAGGTTCAGCATAAGAAGAAGGTGGAGGAATCTGCAGCATAAGTCGTAGTTGAGAACAACATTAGTAAATACTCCCATCGGGAGCATTGAAGCATGAATATATTACAATCAAAAGCAGTTGTCGATGCTGGCAACAAAGCCAAAAGTAAAACAGAGCTAAGCTAAAATTGTATCGGGCCTTAGTTACAACAAGAAATCATTTAAGGAGCGACTGATGATGATCCTGGAGCGGCTTCGGGTGCAGTCTTGGTCTTCGCCTTGTCAACTAGCTTGAGAAGTTGATTGGCGCATGTTACTGCTGATTGTTTGAAAGGCTCAAGGTTGATCAGATGACCGTTATCATCTACGGGCAATGCTTCAGAAAACCTTTCTAGCTCGGAGCCCAGTCCATGACCCATCAACAGCTGGAAAGTAAGTACCGCCCCAAATAAACGGGAACGACGCTTAAGTACCTCCACAGGTTCAGAAGGGTCGATGAGGAAGCTCTCTGCCATCTCGCTGAGGGTCTTGACTTGCTTCGTCTTTGGGAAAATCATCGAGTACAACCTCGATAGTGCTCCCTTAGTCTTTTGCAGAAGTCCAAGAACTTGGACATTGGATTCAGCAGCAAGTGACAGGGCATCGGACATAGAATCTTCCCGAAGCTTGCGAGCTCGATTGATATTCATATCGGCAGCACCTGAAGGGAGATGGATAAGCAGCTTGAAGGAAAAAGTACTGAACACAAACGCATCTGAAGGAACTTACTCATCAAGGTCGCAATAGATTCACGGAAGACGCCTTCCTTTTCGTCAGCAGCAGCTGCTGCCTTGCGTTTAGCATCTTGATCATCCTTCATCTTTTGCTTCAACTTCTTCAGTTCATCCTTCAGCAAAGTGTTTTCATTCTGGGCATTGGTAGCAAGTCTGTTGGCTTCCAGAACTTGATCAGCCGAAGTCTTGATGGTCTTCCGAAGCTGAGCATTTTCAGACTCTAGTCAAATGAATTGGTCACCAAAATCTGCCACAACGTCAATTGTGGCATAAATTGGCTGCAGAATAAGGAAGACAAGAAATTTCAGTCGAATACTGAAATCCATCGTAAAAAGAGAAATCAAGCTGGATAAATCACTTACATGATCACGAGCAGCTGATGGAGTGGAGACATCGCCAGAAGGGATGACCTTCGACACTGGGATCTTCTCCACAGTTGTCCTTGTGGGCGGTGTTCGTTTAGCAGCCGAAGGATTTGACTTCTTGCCTGATTCGGGTCTTCCGGAATAAAACTTAGCCCTCTTTGCGAGAGGAATATCATCGTCAGAGCTGTTAGCAGAACAATGATGTTAATCATACAGAATAAAGGAAGCAAGTTATAAAGGACAAGCAACTACTTACAGGTCTAAGTCATCTGCGACAGCAAAGAGGGTTGCCGAACTTTTTGGAGCAGGGGGAGGCGACGCAGCTTCATCGGCATCATCATCTCGCCCGCTGGGACTCGATTCAGCCGTCGTGATTAGCTCGTCGCTTATCCTCCTACGTCGCCTGTTCCTGGTAAGGGCATCATCCGCGGGGGCTTCTTCCTCTTGGACGTCGCTGTCCTCAAGGGCATGTTGGGCGTCTTCGATCTCTTCGGAATCGTTGTCATCCTCTGGCTCCACACCGCTTTCGGGTGTGGGAGGATAACATCGAACCACGGTGGAAGCCTGTTGACAAGGAAAAATCAGTGGAAAGTTGGAGTGAAACAAGCTCTTAGCAATAGAAGCAAATGCCGTAAAGAATTACCTCGGCTGGAAGGTGTGATAAATCGTATGGAGAGCGAGCCGCCGTCAAGACAATGGTGTCCTTCATGCTGTAGTGAGTAAGGCGACGTACTTCATCATGAAGATCATCATCCGATAGGTCGACAGAGCTTACTCTCGATTTGTCGCATTCTCCGGTGTACATCCACAACTGGTGGGGGCGGGACATTAACGGCTGCACCCGACGTTTCAGGAACACTGAAAATACTTCAGTGCCGCACATCGTCAAGCCTCCCGCGTTCTTCAAATTAATAACTTGCTCGAACAGCTTGCCAGCTATAGCACTTTCTTCGGGAGACAGGGCGTTTCGCCAGGATTTCTTCGGCTGAGCCACTAAGACATCCTCGAAGGGGGGAAGGTTGGAACGCCGCCCAGGCACCGGTGTGTCTCGCAGATAAAACCATTTGTGGCGCCAGTCCTGGACGGATTCTTTCATCGGAAAATTGAGGTAGTCAACCTATTTTCTAACAACAAAACCAACGCCGCCGACGACGGGGGGACCCTAGTTGTCGTTATGACGTTTGACATAGAATATTTTTCTCCAAAGACCCCAGTGGGGATCAATGTCAAGGAAAGCCTCGCAAACGGTGATGAAAATAGAGAGGTGAAGAATAGAGTTTGGAGTCAGCTGCCAGAGCTGGATCCCATAGAAAAACAAAAGAGAACGAAGAAATTCGTGGGCAGGAAGCGAAAGCCCACGAAAAAGAAAGGCTACAAACATGATGGTAAAACCTCTCGGAGGATTTGGGCGAGAGGAAGGACCTGGGAGACAAATGTCGTTGTCAGATGAGGAGATGAAGCCGAGCGTGCGTAGCTTGTTCACCTCGCGGCTGGTGATGGTGGAGGCGCCCCAATCACGGCTGACCTTGGAGGGGCCCGAGGCACTGGTGCTCTTCTTCTTGCCCATGGCGACAGGAGCTTTCGAGGAAGGGAGCAGATGTACAGGGAAAGGTTGGGAGGAAGATGATCAGTACAGAGGCGTAGAAAGTGAAAATAGTAAAGACACTCTATTTATACCACCGGATTGATGGAGATCATGGCCGTAATCTTAAATTCATCGTGGGAGGTGGATGAGATCTGGTCATACACGTGTCACTCTGCAGAGAACGGAACCGGCGGCCCATTATTCCCACGATGTGCGGAAATCGAGGAGTCACCTCGGTCAATGCGCATGCACTAGTCATTTCCTAAAAACTACCCGCGCAGAACTAGGGTGGGCCCGTCAGGTTACGTCTTGTCAATCAACCCATGGCAGTGGATTGCATCATCACTAACGTCATAAAGCTCGATTGAGAAGTCAAGGAAACAGAATTGTCGAGTGTTCAACTTGAGTCTGCGCACGGATTGCAAGCATCCGCACTTAGACTCGGGGGCTACTCCCATCAGGAGCGCAGGATGCGCACCCGATAAACGAGAACTCGAAGATTTTTCCATAAAGACGATCATGAAGAAGTATTTGAAGAAAAGAACAACATGTTCGGCTCGAGTCTGGGCCCGGTCACAAGCGCCCGTGCCCAGACTCGGGGGCTACTCCCATCGGGAGCGCAGGATGCGCACCCGATAAAAGTGTTTTGCACTCCAGGATCATGCCCGGGGACTTGATTCTGTGTAGGGTAACGTTGTTTTGTCAACAGCAGTTAACCAGCAAAAGCTGGGCACGTTACTCAATATCCTTTACGCATTAAATCTTATTGGGAAAACACAAGACTCGGTATGAATTTATCGGATGGCTTATGAAGACTCGCAAGAAACTTCGGCAGAAGAAAACATTCGAGTAGTACAACTTGAGTCTACACACGGATTGCAAGCATCCGTATATAGACTCGGGGGCTACTCCCATCGGGAGCGCTGCACGCGCACCCGATAAAAGAAGACGAAGCCAATACAAGATGGACAAGAACTATCGAGAGAAGAACTTTCGGCGGAGGCATGCTTTAGTCTCTACCCGAAATTCCTTCGGCTAGACACTCGGGGACTACTGACGTGGGCATTACCCTTCGGGTAACTGGAATTGACCTATCCCGTGTAGCCCAGCTGGAGGCCCATGAAGACAATCGAAGGCAAGGTGGGCCACAAGGTCGGTGCCGAAGAAGATTCCTTGAAGACCAAGACAAGGATCGATCGAACAAGGAAAGTTTAGAACTAGGTCTCTTATAAACCTAGTCGTACTCGTGTAGATCTCTTGAGACCTGGCCCCCTTTATAAGGGCCAGGAGAGGGACTGCCGAGGGACACAATCAATCTTAGCAACCATAGCCACCGTAAGTCCAGAGCTAGGTCATCGTAGCACTTAGCCTCTCGACGAAACCTCAGCCGAAACCTTCGGCACCCCATTGTAACCCGATATTTTCATAATCAAGATCAGACAGGCAGGAGGTAGGGGTGTTACCTCATCGAGGGCCCTGAACCTGGGTAAATTTCTCTCCCCGCTTGTCTGTTAACCGATGTCTCGTGTCAGCCTACAGGATTCCATCAACCCTAAGCCCCAATCAGAGGGCATTGTCGAGGAGCACCATCGTCAGCAAGCTTAGAGTCATTTTAGGTTCAGTTTTACCATAAGAATCAAAAATTCTAGACCAAGCCTCTTTAAAACTCTCCTCATCCCCTTGTTTAAAAGTAAAGATCAATTCCTCAGGTGACAGAGTAACAAGTACAGGACTAGACATGACAACAAAATAAATTAAATGCAAGTAACTATTTTTTTTGTGTTTTTGATATAAAGAAAGCAAACAAGACAGAAAATAAAATAAAGCAAGACAATAAACAAAGTAAAGAGATTGGATGTGAGAGACTCCCCTTGCAGCGTGTCTTGATCTCCCCGGCAACGGCGCCAGAAAATATGCTTGATAACGCGTGAAGCACACGTCCGTTGGGAACCCCAAGAGGAAGGTGTGATGCGTACAGCAGCAAGTTTTCCCTCAGTAAGAAACCAAGGTTATCGAACCAGTAGGAGATGAAGGCCACGTGAAGGTTGTTGGTGAAGGAGTGTAGTGCGGCGCAACACCAGGGATTTCGGCGCCAACGTGGAACCTGCACAACACAATCAAAATACTTTGCCCCAACTTAACAGTGAGGTTGTCAATCTCATCGGCTTGCTGTAAACAAAGGATTAAACGTATGGTGTGGAGAATAATGTTTGTTTGCAAAGAACAACAGAGAATAGTGATTGCAGTAGGTTGTATTTCAGATGTAAAAGAATGGACCGGGGTCCACAGTTCACTAGTAGTGTCTCTCCAATAAGATAAATAGCATGTTGGGTGAACAAATTACAGTTGGGCAATTGACAAATAGAGAGGGCATAACAATGCACATACATATCATGATGACTACTATAAGATTTACTTAGGGCATTACGAGAAAGAACATAGACCGCTATCCAGCATGCATCTATGCCTAAAAAGTCCACCTTCGGGTTTGCATCCGCACCCCTTCCAGTATTAAGTTGCAAACAACAGACAATTGCATTAAGTACTGTGCGTAATGTAAACAATACAAATATCCTTAGATAAAGCATTGATGTTTTATCCCTAGTGGCAACAGCACATCCACAACCTTAGAACTTTCTGTCAATGTCCCAGATTCAATGGAGGCATGAACCCACTATCGAGCATAAATACTCCCTCTTGGAGTCACAAGTATCAACTTGGCCAGAGCCTCTACTAGAAACGGAGAGCATGCAAGAACATAAATAACACATATATGATAGATCGATAATCAACTTGACATAGTATTCCATATTCATCGGATCCCAACAAACACAACATGTAGCATTACAAATAGATGATCTTGATCATGATAGGCAGCTCACAAGATCTAAACATGATAGCACAAGAGGAGAAGACAACCATCTAGCTACTGCTATGGACCCATAGTCCAAGGATGAACTACTCACGCATCAGTCCGGAGGCGGGCATGGTGATGTAGAGCCCTCCGATGATGATTCCCCTCTCCGGCAGGGTGCCGGAGGCGATCTTCAGAACCCCCCGAGATGGGGTTGACGGTGGCGGCGTCTCTGGAACTTTTCTCGTATCGTGGCTCTCGGTACTAGGGTTTTCGCGACGGAAGGAATAAATAGGCGAAGGGGCAGAGTCGGGGTGCGCCCGAGAGGCCCACCCCATAGGCCGGCGCGGCCAGGGGCCCCACCGCGCCGCCTTGTGGGGTGGCCGCCTCGTGGCCCCTCTTCATCTCCTCTTCGGTGTTCTGGAAGGCTCCGTGGAAAATAAGACCGTGGACTTTTGTTTCGTCCAATTCCGAGAATATTTCCTGTGTAGGATTTCTGAAACCAAAAACAGCAGAAAACAGGAGCTGGCGCTTCAGCATCTTGTTAATAGGTTAGTACCGGGAAATGCATCAAAATGATGTAAAGTGTATATAAAACATGTGAGTATTGTCATAAAACTAGCATGGAACATAAGAAATTATAGATACCTTTGAGACGTATCAGTCATCTTTATTATTGTTGTTTGGTTCCTTTGCTTGTTGCACTACCCTAGGATCATACTAGAATCATCTCTAGCATCAAAGCTATCACCTTTACTTCCGTTTCACTAAAAATTGAAAAAGGCTAAAAATTGCGTAGCGCCCATTCACCCCCCTCTTGTTCGCTACGATCCATTCAGCCGACGAGGCTTCGGCTCGGGATCCACCATGCTCACGGCGTTCAATATGGAGGTGGCGCCGAGCCCGGAGGGACTGCGGCAGCCGAGCGAATCCGGGAACGGCGCGGAGGGGCTCGCCGACCAATTCCGTGAGGCACGCCTGGGCGTGGTCACCGTTAGCTTCGGCAGTGGCGCGGCGATGGCGTACTCGTCCCACGACCAGAGCCCCTTCCTCTCAGGTGACGGAATTCTCCTGGCGATTTGGCGTGCTCGTCCCACGACCAGTTCCCCTTCCTCCCTAAGCCCTCACGCAACGACGCGGGTCGAGAGCTCCCCAGGGAGAAGTGGAGGGGGAGGGAGAGGGTTGGACTTGAACGACGCGGAGAGAGAAGTGGAGGACGGAGAGGGAGAGGAAGAGAGAAGTGGACGACTTGGACGGCACGGAGAGGGAGAGAGAAGTGGAGGGCAGCAGCGGCAGTTGGGACGCAGAGAGGGAGAGAGAAGTGGACGCGCGGTTGGGATTAGGGTTTGCAGGGTACGTGTCGACCGACGACCGGGGGTTGCAATGTACGTGTCGACCGCCGGTTGCTGCATAGGGGTCGTTTTGTTCTGTATTTTAGAACGAGCAGCGATGGCGCATCAGTACTAATGCGATATAACTATGGGTGTACAAGTACCAGTGGCGCACCACAAATAGGTGCGCCACTGCTATGTTAAATAGCAGTGGCACACCAGGAAGTTGTGCGCCACTGGTAAGCCTGTGGGAGGGGGTGGGTCTAGCAGAGCCATAGTGGTAGCGCACTGCTGACTGCTGACAGGTACGCCACTTCTAACGTGCCTACTAGTGGAGCGCTACTTTTTGGTACGCCACAGCTATATAGAAGTGGCACACTGCTAGCAATCCTAAGGCTAGATCTTTTTTCTAGTAGTGGCGCCTGCGGGTATTGCGCGATGCACGAGAGGCGAGCGGTCTCCTTGGTACGAACCATGACGAAGTAAACTGCGTGGGTCTCGTAATAGTGAGGTGTGCCAAACATTGCGGCGGCGAGGGGTTTTCGGTAGCCAGGCCGAGTAAGCCAACTAATCGGCAACGCGTGGCATACAGAAGAAAAGCATAGAGGCTTAAAAACTCGTCGCAAAATGTTCACACACGATAACGTTAGTCAAAGTTGTGTGCTATAGTTATAGTTGTGTGCGATGAAGGTCCTTTACACTGACCCTTATTTCTAAACGTTCGTTTGTGAATTTTTCCTGACGACCCGAAAATAATTTTCTTGTGCTTTATATCTTCATATGAGTCTATCTAAAGACCAAGCACACGATTCGTGTTTTATGGCATCAATGTTATTCTCACCATACACGAAGACGGTTTTCCGTGTGCCACGGAGAACCTTAATAGGCCCGATCTTTACGAGTGGCTAATCCTCGCTGATGCACGTAACTCATCGGGTAGCATGTTATATCTGTATGATACGCTTTTTCCTTTCCTGGTGTAGGCTTTTGTGTTTGCAGAGTTTCTGCCATGATCAGCACATCAGACGAGTGACATTGGCCAGATGAACTAAAGAAATATGAATTGTGTGAAACCTCTGTCAGCTCATGACTGGGTGGACTACATAGCCTAAAAAAAACATCCCTCTTCCTAAAAAAGGTGATGCCTAGTAAAAAAACACTATTGTACATCAACATGTTAAAAATATTAGAGCATCTCTAGCTGCTTCCTCCAAAGTATCCCAATAGACGCAAGAGCGAGCGTTTGGAGGACGTCGCTTCCCGGTCGCGTCTCCTAAAAGCGCCCCCAAACTTGTTTTTACGTTAAACTACTTTTTTCAATTTATTTTTGCATTTTCATTTCAATAGAGAGGAGAAACGTTACACAAACTAATACAAAATTGGGAATATGATTTTACATAAACTAATACATAGTTTGAAACATGGTTTACACAAACTAATACGTAGTTAAAACATTGTAAAATGAGGAAACCTAACAATAGTTGTTGGCCTCGTAGATTTCGTATGTTCGCTGCCAAGAAAGAACACTCTCAAGCATTCTCAGTCACCCAAACTAGAAAATCCAACTCGTAATGATAGTCATGTTGGTCTTATGCAGGGAGAACATACAGAAATCTCCGTGATCACTTTCGCTGCGAAGAACGGCGTCGAACATACAAAAATCATCGTCCTCTTCGTCGTCGACGTGGTAGTATCGGCGGCAGGACGTGTCGTCGAACAACTTCACGCTCATCTCCTCGTCGCCTTGGTAGGAGAATGTGAGGACGCATCCGGCTTGGAGGTCGTGGAAGCGCGTGAACTTCTCCCAGCTAGTGTGGAGGTACATCTTGCCGCGCCCACCGAAGAGCACGTCCACCGGCCACCGGCAGAAGCCACAGCCAGCCTCCCGTAGCTGCAGTGCTGCCAGCTCGTTGCCGGCGACGAACCCGACGAACTTGTCTGGCAACCTCTGGATGCAGAGTGGGTCGCCATTGAGGACAACGATGAACTCGAACTCCCACTCCCCTTCGGAAGACGATGACATCGCAGGTGACGGCGACCGTGCAGGCCTTGCTGCTCCAGCACGGCCACGGCCGCGGCCGCGGCCTCGGTCTCTACCAGCCATGGAATGGTCCTCGACTCTTGAGATGGTGGTGGCTAGGGTTGGGGAGAGAGGCACTAGGGTTTGTGTGTGAGGAACGATGCGAGAGCGCCTCTTTATAGGCCGGAGGGAGGCGAGGAAGCGGTGGAGCTCATTAACGCCGGCAAGGAGAGCTAGGCCCGACGAGACGCATCGATGCGCCTCTGCGGAAACTGCACCGTCGCGCGCTAATAACTTCCGTCGCCTAGGTTAAACTTGAAGTGTCAAGGACACATCGGGCCCGCCACTCCCCGCCTCGCTTCTCGCTCTGTCCGACGTGCCCGGAGCGTCTCTTGTGGACCGGGGACGGGTTCGAGACGCCGGACACCGTATTGGATCGCAGCGGACAGAAGAAGGCTTTGGACGCGCCATTAGGAAAAAATGTCCCGCGCTTCTAAAAAACCATTAGGGAACGTATCAATATCAACAATTTTCAATTGAAGTTCCGTTTCTTTTACAACTAGCAAGGTGGCCCTCGCAAATGCGAGGGTAGCGTCTGAACATGTCTAAAAAAGTACTCATGGATATTATCGATTATAAAAGATATATGGTATCACAAATAAGCATACTCCAACAATTGGATACATATCTCTCTTACCTGCCAAAAAAATCCATAAACAAAAATGCCTCGAAGAGTTCAACTTGATTATGGTATGTGGTGAACTAACATGTCAATATTATTGAGCTTTCCATATATAGTTTTATGATTGGCATTCTCTCCTATCACATTTAATAATCTGAGTCACGACTACTGAAGTTTGGGTTTGGCTGCATGAAAAACTTAAGTTTGGTGGTCTATAAAGAACCCCGATTATACGCCTAGACACTTCTGTATTGCAGCCGTGTCCACCCTGGGGTTTGGTGTTAGGCAACTCGTCAATCGTAAAGCTGTCAATTTTGTTCTGAATGTTGGGAGAGAACAGGAGAAAATCAATTTAGTTTCCCCTCAAACACCAAGCTACCTGAAATGAAGTTTGATAGAGGCAAAGTTGGCGTTTTTATAGAGAACAAAAGCAGAAAATGGATCAACATGCTGTCAGGATCTTACTCAATCTCGGAACACAATGGACCGGGGTAGTTTTTCCAATATAAAATCTAGTTGAACCAAAGAAAACTTCGAGCGGAATTAAGAACTTTGATGCGGCATATTTGTATACAGAGCAGTAAAATAAGATCTTCAGTCAGTTGTGAAATCTAAGATTATTAACTGCTGCGAACTTGTGTTCTCTAATATGAGTTTTTTTTCTATGGCTCTACAGTACATATTAGAATAACTTCCATAAGAATTATCCTAGATACAGAATTCTATCGATACTAAGAAATAAGAGCATAGAGTTGAATAAAAAAACGTTCTACCAAACAAACAACACAGATACTGTAAAAGGGATTGCAACTCCCGGGTGTACAGCGGGGGGGGGGGGGGTGATGAGCCATAGCTATACTCGTATGTTGAATTACTAATGCACATGGCCTGCTACTTTCATGTTATTACTGAAAAGCTAAGGACGAAAAGAAGAAATGCTCCCATCTAAACAAAATATAAAGCGATGCATCAGATACAAATGCAAACATGTCGTCCCATAGGATTTTAATAAGTTTTCAGAGGCTATTCAGAAATTAATAAATATGCATAGACATAAAGAAGCAAGCCTAATAAGAAACGTGTACTTTCAGTAAACCTGCTAAAAATGGCCTGAAGGGTGATACGGGAATGAATAGCTTGCACAGTTTTGCCTTCTACTCACTGAGTCCTCGTTCATATCCCTCGGCATGAGACAATATCGGGTTTCTAAGAAGGTAAACCCAAGAGAAGGTCATCCGTATATAAATCAACTGTCCTGCAATGTTGTATAAGCATACAAAAGAATGAACATAAGAAAGACCTTCAATGAACATGAGAAAGAAATCAATGAGCTTTTGTGTATATTACGTTTAGCGCACCTCACCAATTTCCTTGCTAAGCTCTCGATAACACGTGGAAACTCGGTATCTTCTACATATGTACTGGTACTCTGGTAGTCAATTACCATCCTCTGTCTAGATAAGATATGCATCCTCATAGGTCTGCACATGTGGAAAGGCGTCAATAGATAAACCGACGTTTGAGACCATGGAGAATTGAATCCCCGTGGCGAGGTTTTTCAACATATTTATACATAAACCCGTTGGAGCCATGCATCGATCTAGTGGACCATTATTATAAACTGGTCATATGTGCTAGAGTTCATAGTTGTACTTCTGTTGTATTCATTCGCTGATTCTTAATCAAGTGGACTCCATAAAGATAATTTTTAACACGTTGGCCTATGTAAGAAATATTCAAATATGTATACTTGATCGGCTATCTCATCTATAGAATTAAACTGCGTACATATTTCACAAACACACCTGTATATATAGGCTAGCTAATTTAAAAAAATTATACGTACATGCATGCAAGCTGCTATCTGGTAGATCATGTACCGCACGATTTAATCAAGCGTACATGATTGTTCCAAATAGTAGTAAGTGTGGTAACACAGGTAGAGGCTATCGTGTGCTTGTGAGATAGCGGCCTAAGCATTGCTGGGCGGCGTGCCTCACTGCCTTATTTTCTCAGGAACCTAGAAGCGGAGAATCGTCGTTTTTGCATCTATCTTGTCCTTTCGATCACTTTTGTGACCAACGCCAAATCCTCGAATGCATCTTCGATAGTTGTTGCTGATCCCACATTATCTGAACGGGGATGAATTCCATGCTGACGATCATATATATCTATGTTGCTGCTGTTCATGATAATGAGAGAGGCGACTAAACCTGATTGCTGGCTGGCTGCTGCTGCTTTGCGACTGCTTGGAAGTGGGTGGGAAGGCAGCGACCATCCTGCCGTCATCCTGGACCTGGTTTCTGCAAGCCGATGCTCCTTTGCGCATGTGACTGCCCGGAGTGGCAAGGTAGCGTGCTATATTTCTGAAGAAACTGACAATGCAAGGAATAGCATGTAGTTTAATGTCTAAAGAAAAAAATGAAAAATACAGAAGCCCTCACTCTTAAGATTCTTTACTTGCCTAGTTGTATAGCCGTGTACTAAACCAAGTAGCAGAAAGCTTAGCTAGAAATAGGCAAAAAAATCAGCTAGGTATAAAGACTTACTGAATCTAACTTTGCCTTTTTGCAGCAATATGTGCACCAGGTGGTTTCCTTGAGAGTAGAGGTTTGATTGGCTGCCTGAACAATTCAGAAGTAGCAAAATTCAAAAGTAGAGACGTTTCTACATACGTATGCATGGATAGCAGATTAAGATGTGAAGTGTGCTATGCTTCTTAGTCGGCGGATGTTAGGCAGAAGCATGCATGCTCATGCATGTTGGCTTTTGCAATCGATCAGAGCAATTACAACAGTGCGTGAGGTAGCTTGCCGATTACTATAATCTGTTTACTGGATGAATTCCTTAGATCATGTATCCGCACCGTATAGAGCAGCTTCAATCTAGTAGACATACGCATGGGATAAAGATTAGATGAATTGTCTTACCGATCAGGTTCTGATGCAGACTTCGGCCATGCGCCGCCGCCGGAAGAGAGCGCCGCCAGTCCTGTGGTAGCGGTCGCCGACTCCATTGCATCTTTGGTAGTTGTTTCTGAGCACATATTATCTGAACGGGGATGAATTCAAGTGCTGCAAGTGGATTCCAACTTGAATCGTATATTGCTGGCCGTGCTGACGATGATATAGATCTATTTTGCTGGTGTTCATGGCGCTCAGTAAGGTGTTCAGGGCAATACACTCATTCAGGTGAATACACAACATGGCGGCAGGCCGGCGGCGTCAGGTTTCTTGCCGTCGGAGCATGCTCGTAGAAGGCGTGACTCAAGCACATGGCAGGTTTGATTGATCCATTTAGAGGCAGCGTTTTCGGAGGAGGTTGTGTTGCATGATGAGTATAGCATGCCCCGCCACATCGATCATCCATAGCTAGCGGTGGTGCTTCTCCTACGGGAGATCCAATCTTGGTGCTTGCCTTCTGCATGTAGACGAAGAGGAGACCGGCGGCGCGCCGATCCATATGGAGTAAGATGGAAAGAAAAGGCTGAGCCGTGTGTATATTCTATCGTTTGCCTCTAGGGCTAATTTTCTCTCCCAATCTGAACCGTTTGTGGCATGATGGTAAATCTAGACCGTTGTTTGTTTGTTGTTTTAATTATATAATAGATAGATGATCTAGTTTCTGCTACTGCTGCTGTCTATTTTGTAAAACACGTAGAGGTCAGCGTGTCTTCCGCTGCTATTTCTTTTCGAAAACACGTACGTGTCTGTTCAAGGACAGACCCAAAGAGCTTCTGGTCACACTTCCTTCTATATGATTCTGGTATCGGGTCGTGCCCATCTTTCGTCTGATTCTCATCAAGTTGCTGATGAACTTAAGGGTGTAGAGCTCAGAAATCCTTTGTAGTAGGAACACCAAAGAGGGGAGTCGAATAAATTTATCGGACTCAATAGCTAGTGATCTACTCCCTCGGTTTGAAAATATAAGATGTTGAAGTATTTCTTTTGCTTCATTCACTTTATTTTGTATGTAGTCTATTTTAGTATGTAAATTCACTCACTTTAGGTTATATCTAGTCTACTTTATAAACACCTAAAACATCTTACATTTCTAAACAGGAGGGAGTATGACATATGGATACACCCGACCCCCTCCTCTCCCCCCCCCCCCCCCCCCCCCCCCCCTGGGCGGCGGCGGAGGCTCCTCCTCCCCCCGCGCCCCACAACCGCCCGCCGCCAGTCGCCCCTTCGCTGCGCGGCGCTAGTCTCGGCCCTGGCTCCCGTGCCTCGGCCCCGGCCATGGTCCCGGCCCGGCTCTGGCGGTGGTGGCGGCACCCCCTCCGTCGAATCGACGTGGGGGAGAAGAGGGTTTCCGCGGCGGCGTTCCATGGGAGGTGATGAAGCGCTGGTGGAGGAAGCCGGGCGGCACGGCTACTTGGCCGGGGCCTGAGGCTATCCATCGGTAGCCATGGAGGATTAGGTGGAGCGGAGGCCTCCGCTCCCGGTAAAGGTTCGGCGGTGGTACGCATGATCCGCACCGCTGTTCTCTTCACTGGTGATCTTGCAGGAGGAATCGGTGGCGTGGGGGCTGCTGATCTTGCTTTATTTTTTGTGGCGGTTCTCGGGTTTCTCGCATGCGAGGATGAAGATCTTCCGGAGATCAGTTTGCTTTGATCTGGCTGGAGATATGAGTTCCGGAAAGCTCCGCTGGCGAATGGAACAGTGCATCTTTTGCCTGGAGTTTGCTGGATCTGTGGTATTCGATCGCGCGCACCCATAATTTTATTCCGACCGTTTGGTTCCGGAGGGAGCGGCGCGAAGCTTTATCCTGTGTTGACATCAGGTGACTTTTTGGTCCATGGTGAAGTCAGAAGAAGGAATATCATGAAGGCCAGGTTGGTGGACTGGCTAAAGGAGGTTTGAGTCTCCGTATGCTAAGGGATCTGCTTGGCGTTCCGGGCTCTGCAGCTGTGGTATGCATGTGGGAGCGGTAGCACAGGGGAAGTTTAGAGTTTACCTCTCAGAGTGAAAACCCAAGGTCTAGCCTTAACTGGTTGTGCCTAGCAATGATCTTGTTGGAGGCATTGTTTTGAGAGTGGGGACTATCTTCAGGGTGAAAACCTAAGACCTTTGGTCGGGCGACGACGACGCTGCTGCACTGCTTGGAGGCGTCGTTTTTGGAGAGTTTCTACTTCAGGTGTTGTCACGGTGGTGGTTGTATTACTATTGCTCGGTCTAGAAGGTTGTAGCGGGACTTATCACCTATTAGGGGACAATTATGGCGACAATATAATCTCCATGGGGATCTTATCAAATGCAAATCACTCCCCGTCGAGGAAGCGGGGATCAGTTACGGTACAGCAGTACCCAGCGGTGAATCCTCGGTGCATCCCCGTTAGAGGTTATGACATGTGGGGACAGTTTAATGAGTGGCAATGTGATAGTATATATATACATACATGAAACCCTAGTCCACTATTTTTTCCTCTTGTATCCCACCCCCAGTCGCCGCTCCCAGCGACCCAGCCACAGAGACGAACCAAACCCGCTCGCTCGTAGCGCACGCGTCCGATCCGCCGCCGCAGCCGCCGCTCACCACAGCTCCCGCAGCCCCGCTCCCTCCCTCCCAGCGCACGCCGTCTCTCTCGCTCCCAGGCTCCCAGCGCACGTCGTCGCTCTCTCTGCTTCCTCTCTTGCCGTTGTTCCCCACTACATCAACCTCAGGTTCCTCACCCGTAGTGGCAACGACGACGTCCAGCGAGCAGCCCCCTCCCGGTCGTCTGCCCCGCCGGTAGAGACGGGGTACCTTGACCTCGCCGTGGTGATGGATGCCATTGAGCACCCGCTTGGTCCGGAGCTCGTCGTCGACCCAGGACCAGGAGGTCCAGGACCACGAGCGGCCAATGCGGATGCCACTCAGATCCCGGCGACCAACGGATTTGTGCGCACAACTTCTTCAATCATCAACCGGCTCCGCCATCTCGACGGCGTCAACGCCCCGGGCCGTCGTTCTGGTGCCGACAAACGGCCTCCACGTTGGGCAGTAGCTTCTCCAACAGTAAACTCCACTCTCAAGACCCGCCTTGCTTCTCCAAGTCCAAATCGGTGAGGCCTTTTCTTGTATACATAGACGTTTAGATGTATGCTTGATGCTTCTCTATGATATACGTTTGATGATCTGTGATATATGTTTTTTTGTATATATGTGTGGTGAATTGCATGATAAAACCTTGTTCTTGGATATCATATGCACGGTAATGAATGGTTCTAATAGGAGTATAGGACGGTTAATGATTCTAGAACTAGTCCTTCATCTAAGCTTGTTCCTGTTTTGGTCTACAAATGTATTGCATATGGTATAAGCTTATTGGTCTTGTTGTATATAGATGTTTTATCGATATAATATTGATGTTTATGACCAGTTGTGATGTGATACTTTTGTTGACAGAAGCTTGTTGTTTTGTTGCACAGAGAGATGACTTCTAGTCCTCGGGTTGGGAGCAGCAGCCCGGCTTGGAGCAGCAGCCCGGTTGGTTCGCCTATAATTCTGAACATTGAGAAAGAGGAGATTGAAATCTCTGATGATGAAGAAGAGTTGAATGAAGATGGCTCTGTCCGGTCAAAAAGGAAGCTAACTTCAAAGGCTTGGCATTCCTACAAGCGTGTGAGAGTTGATGGTCAACTCAAAGCTAAGTGTCTTAAATGTGGTAAGCTTCTTGGAGGAGAAACGAGGAATGGAACATCACATCTGTTTGCCCACAATGACACATGTCCATATAGCAAGGCCTAGATGAATGGCAAAATGATGGCTTAGTCTTCCTTGAGGTTTGCTGCTAAAGATGGTTGCAAAGTGTCATTGGATAGTTACATATTTGATCAGGATTTTGCTAGGAAAGCTCTTGTTGCCATGATAATTCTCCATGAGTATCCATTGTGTATGGTGGATCATGCTGGTTTCCGCAGATTTGTTAGTGCATTGAACCCTAAATTCAAGCTGGTGCACATGAACACTATTAGGTATAATCATCCTCCTTTTAGCTTCATGTACTGTTGTGTATTGGTCTTACAAGGAACACTAGTAGATAGTTTTCACGTATCTGATTGTGTGTTGGTCTTTGTTTGATAGGAGTGATATCATCAAGTTTTACAAAGAAGAATCAACAAAGGCTATCAAATACATGAGCTCCTGCAATTCAAGAGTGGCCATCACCACTGACATGTGGACATCGGACAATCGAAAGAAGGGTTATATGGTGATAACAGCTCATTTTATTGATGATGGCTGGAAGCTAAGAAGCGTTGTGATGAGGTATAATTGGCTAGCTGGAGTATGATATGTATGGGCATTTTTTGATATATCATTGCTGGCTATGATTTCTAGTCTTGTTTTGTGATAAAGGCTTGCTGTAGCATGATACATATGGGCGTTTTTGTCATATATCCTTGCTGGTTATGATTTGTACTGTTGTTTTGTGACAAAGGCTTGCTGTAGCATGATACAT
The DNA here is from genome assembly GCF_019359855.2 of Lolium perenne. Classification (NCBI taxonomy): domain Eukaryota; kingdom Viridiplantae; phylum Streptophyta; class Magnoliopsida; order Poales; family Poaceae; genus Lolium; species Lolium perenne. The sequence goes on along the minus strand of NC_067250.2, from coordinate 119,348,973 downwards.
ATGGGTGTTTCTGTCATATATCATTGCTGGCTATGATTTCTAGTGTTTTTTTTGTGACAAAGCCTTGTTGTAGCATGATACATATGGGCGTTTTTGTCATATATCCTTGCTGGTTATGATTTGTACTGTTGTTTTGTGACAAAGGCTTGTTGTAGCATGATACATATTGGTGTTTTTGTCATATATCATTGCTGGCTATGATTTCTAGTGTTGTTTTGTGACAAATCCTTGTTGTAGCATGATACATATGGGTGTTTTTGTCATATATCATTGCTGGCTATGATTTCTAGTGTTGTTTTGTGACAAAGGCTTGCTATAGCATGATACATATGGGCGTTTTTGTCATATATCCTTGCTGGTTATGATTTGTACCGTTGTTTTGTGACAAAGCCTTGTTATAGCATGATACATATGGGTGCTTTTGTCATATATCATTGCTGGCTATGATACAAATTGCTAGTTTATATTGTTTGTGGGTTCATTTATGTGCCAGCATCACGCACTGCAGAGGTTATATCTGAAGAACTGGCTGAGGCTTTGCTTGAATGGAATCTTGATGAGAAGCTCTCTACTGTCACAGTTGATAATTGCACATTGAATGACAAGGCTATTGAACTGCTGGTGAAGAAGCTGGGGGCAGACAAGCTCATGCTCAAAGGTACATTGCTTCACATGCGTTGTTGTGCACATATCCTGAACTTGATAGTTAAGGATTTCTTAGATGTTATGAAGACTGCTATAGAAAATATACGCGAGAGTGTAGCATATTGGACTGCCACTCCTAAGAGAGCTGAAAAATTTGAGGAGATTGCTAAGTTTCTTAAAGTCCCTATGCCCAAAAAGTTGCAACTTGACTGTAAAACTAGATGAAACTCTATCTTTACAATGCTCAGTATTGACTGTCCTTACAAAGCTGTATTTGAGCGTGCTAAGAAGGTGGATAAGCATAATGATTATCTCCCTACTGAAATTGAGTGGGAGTTTGCAGTGGATGTGGTAGAGAGATTGAGGCTATTCTTTAGGATAACTGAACTCTTTTCTGGAACAAACTATGTTACTGCCAACATTTTCTTTCCTCAAATCTGTGAAATCAAAGCACACATGAGAAAATAGTCTACCTCTAGCAATGAAATTATAAGAAACATGACAGAAGCAATGACTCTGAAGTTCGATAAATATTGGACTGGTGATGTCTACGCACGCTTCTATTCCTGTAGACAGTGTTGGGCCTCCAAGAGCAGAGGTTTGTAGAACAGTAGCAAGTTTCCCTTAAGTGAATCACCCAAGGTTTATCGAACTCAGGGAGGTAGAGGTCAAAGATATCCCTCTCAAGCAACCCTGCAATTACGATACAAGTAGTCTCTTGTGTCCCCAACACACCTAATACACTTGTCAGATGTATAGGTGCACTAGTTCGGCGAAGAGATAGTGAAATACAAGTATAATGGATGATTATAAGTAGTAATTGCAATCTGAAATAAAAATGGCAGCAAGCAAACATGTAGCAGAACTTGTTGGAAACGGTGTTTCAATGCTTAGAAACAAGGCCTAGGGATCATACTTTCACTAGTGGACACTCTCAACAATGATCACATAATAAATAAATAACTTCTCCTCACTTGTGCTACTCTTAAACACTCTCTTGTTGGATAACAAACACCATTCATTGTGTAGGGCTACAAGAGCACACCTCAAGCCGGAGTAAACAAGCTCCACAACTTCCGGAGTTCATATTAAAGTAACCTCTAGAGTGCATAATAGACCATTGCAATTTAGACCGAGTACTAACATAGCATACACACTGTCAACAATAGCTATGAAAGGGGGAATAGATCACATCAATACTATCATAGTAATAGTTAACTTCATAATCTACAAGAGATTACAATCATAACCTACGCCAAGTACTACATGATGCACACACTGTCAACATTACATCATGGAGGAGGAATAGACTACTTTAATAACATCACTAGAGTAGCACATAGATTAATAGTGATACAAAGCTCATGATCACATAAAGATCACACCATGGGAGAGAGAGATGAACCACATAGCTACCGGTAGAGCCCTCAGCCTCGGGGGAGAACTACTCCCTCCTCATCATGGGAGACAGCAACGGCGATGAAGATGGCGGTGGTGTCGATGGAGATGACTCCGGGGGCAATTCCCCGTCCGGGCGGCGTGCCGGGACAGAGACTTCTGTCCCCCGAAACGGAGTTTCGCGATGGCGGCGGCGTCCTTGGAGTCTTTCTGGAGTTTCATCAATTGTTGTAGGGTTTTCACGTCACGAGAGATTATATAGGCGAAGAAGCGGCGCAAGGGGGTGCCTGGGGGGCCCACACCACACCTGGGCACGCCCCCCCTCTAGGCCGCGCCGCCCTATGGTCTGGGGGCCCTGGGCCTCCTCTCCGTCTCCCCTTCGGTGTTCTGGTCCATCTCGGTGAAATAAGATGTTTGGCTTTTGTTTCGTCGAATTCCGAGAATATTGCCCGAACAGCCTTTCTGGAACCAAAAACAGCAGAAAACAGGAACTGGCACTTCGACATCTTGTTAATAGGTTAGTTCCGGAAAATGCATCAAAACGATATAAAGTATGAATAAAACATGCAGGTATTGTCATAAAACTAGCATGGAACATAAGAAATTATAGATACGTTGGAGACATATCAAGCATCCCCAAGTTTAGTTCCTACTCGCCCTCGAGTAGGTAAACGATAACAAGGATAATTTCTTAAGTGACATGCTACTATCATAATCTTGATCAATACTATTGTAAATCATATGAGATGAATGAAGTGATTCGATGCAATGGTAAAGACAATGACTAAACAACTGAATCATATAGCAAATATTTTTCATGAATAGTACTTTCAAGACAAGCATCAATAAGACTTGCATAGGAGTTAACTCATAAAGCAATAAATTCTTAGTAGAAAGTTTTGAAGCAACACAAAGGAAGATATAAGTTTCAGCAGTTGCTTTCAACTTCAACATGTATATCTCATGGATAATTGTCAACACAAAGTAATATGATGAGTGCAAATAAGCAAGTATGTAGGAATCAATGCACACAGTTGACACAAGTGTTTGCTTCTAAGATAGAAGGAAGTAGGTAAACTGACTCAACATAAAGTAAAAGAAAGGCCCTTCGCAGAGGGAAGCATGGATTACTATTTTTGTGCTAGAGCTTTTATTTTGAAAACATAGAAACAATTTTGTCAACGGTAGTAATAATTCATATGTGTTATGCATAAGACATTCTATAAGTTGCAAGCCTCATGCATAGAATACCAATAGTGCTCGCACCTTGTCCTAATTAGCTTGGATTTACATGGATTATCATTGCATAACATATGTTTCAACCAAGTGTCACAAAGGGGTACCTCTATGCCGCCTGTACAAAGGTCCAAGGAGATAAATCGCATTTGATTTCTCGTTTTTGATAGATCTCAACTAAGGACATCCATACCGGGACAACATAGAAAACATATAATGGACTCCTCTTTAATGCATAAGCATTCAACAACAGATAATATTCTCATAAGAGATTGAGGATTAATGTCCAAACTGAAACTTCCACCATGATTCATGGCTTTAGTTAGCGGCCCAATGTTCTTCTCTAATAATATGCATACTCAAACCATTTGATCATGATAAATCACCCTTACTTCAGACAAGACGAACATGCATAGCAACTCACATGATATTCAACAAAGGTGTAATAGTTGATGGCGTCCTGATGCGCGTGAGACACACGTTCGTTGGGAACCCCAAGAGGAAGGTATGATGCGCACAGCAGCAAGTTTTCCCTCAGTAAGAAACCAAGGTTTATCGAACCAGTAGGAGCCAAGAAGTACGTTGAAGGTTGATGGCGGCGGGATGTAGTGCGGCGCAACACCAGGGATTCCGGCGCCAACGTGGAACCTGCACAACACAACCAAAGTACTTTGCCCCAACGAAACAGTGAGGTTGTCAATCTCACCGGCTTGTTGTAACAAAGGATTAGATGTATAGTGTGGATGATGATTGTTTGCGAAGAACAGTAAAACAAGTATTGCAGCAGATTGTATTCAATGTAAAAGAATAGGACCGGGGTCCACAGTTCACTAGAGGTGTCTCTCCCATAAGATAAATAGCATGTTGGGTGAACAAATTACAGTCGGGCAATTGACAAATAGAGAGGGCATGACCATGCACATACATGATATGATGAGTATAGTGAGATTTAATTGGGCATTACGACAAAGTACATAGACCGCTATCCAGCATGCATCTATGCCTAAAAAGTCCACCTTCAGGTTATCATCCGAACCCCTTCCAGTATTAAGTTGCAAACAACAGACAATTGCATTAAGTATGGTGCGTAATGTAATAAATAACTACATCCTCGGACATAGCATCAATGTTTTATCCCTAGTGGCAACAGGACATCCACAACCTTAGAACTTTCTGTCACTGTCCCAGATTTAATGGAGGCATGAACCCACTATCGAGCATAAATACTCCCTCTTGGAGTTAAGAGTAAAAACTTGGCTAGAGCCTCTACTAATAACGGAGAGCATGCAAGATCATAAACAACACATAGGTAATAGATTGATAATCAACATAACATAGTATTCTCTATCCATCGGATCCCGACAAACACAACATATAGCATTACAGATAGATGATCTTGATCATGTTAGGTAGCTCACAAGATCCGACAATGAAGCACATAAGGAGAAGATGACCATCTAGCTACTGCTATGGACCCATAGTCCAGGGGTGAACTACTCACTCATCACTCCGGAGGCGATCATGGCGGTGAAGAGTCCTCCGGGAGATGATTCCCCTCTCCGGCAGGGTGCCGGAGGCGATCTCCTGAATCCCCCGAGATGAGATTGGCAGCGGTGGCGTCTCAGTAAGGTTTTCCGTATCGTGGCTGTCGGTACTTGGGGTTTCGCGACGAAGACTATATGTAGGCGGAAGGGCAGGACAGGGGGCCACACGAGGGCCTGATAACCCACAAGTATAGGGGATCGCAGCAGTCTTCGTGGGTAGTAAAACCCAATTTATTGATTCGACACAAGGGGAGACAAAGAATACTTGAAAGCCTTAACAACAGAGTTGTCAATTCAGCTGCACCTGGAAACAGACTTGCTCGCAAGAGTTTATCAGTAGTAACAGTTTTATAGCAGTAGCAGTAGTAAAATAATAGCAGCAGAGTAACAGAGACAGCAGTAGTGATTATAGTAAACAGCAGGATTAAAATACTGTAGGCACGGGGACGGATAACGGGCGTTGCATGGATGAGAGAAACTCATGTAACAATCAAACAGGGCATTTGCAGATAATAATAAAACGGTGTCTAAGTACAAAGCAATCAATAGGCATGTGTTCCAATTATAGTCGTACGTGCTCGCAATGAGAAACTTGCACAACATCTTTTGTCCTACCAGCCGGTGGCAGCCGGGCCTCAAGGGAATCTACTGGATATTAAGGTACTCCTTTTAATAGAGTACCGGAGCAAAGCATTAACACTCCGTGAACACATGTGATCCTCACATCACTACCATCCCCTCCGGTTGTCCCGATTTCTGTCACTTCGGGGCCATTGGTTCCGGACAGCGACATGTGTATACAACTTGCAGGTAAGACCATAAACAATGAATATCATGATGAAATAATAACATGTTCAGATCTGAGATCATGGCACTCGGGCCCTAGTGACAAGCATTAAGCATAACAAGTTGCAACAATATCATCAAAGTACCAATTACGGACACTAGGCACTATGCCCTAACAATCTTATACTATTACATGACCAATCTCATCCAATCCCTACCATCCCCTTCAGCCTACAAATGGGGGAATTACTCACACATGGATGGGGGTAACATGGCTGGTCGATGGAGAGGCGTCGGTGGTGATGATGGCGATGATCTCCTCCAATTCCCCGTCCCGGCGGAGTGCCAGAACGGAGACTTCTGGCTCCCGAGACAGAGTTTTGCGATGTGGCGGCGTTCTGGAGGGTTTTTGGCGACTTCGACTTCTCCCCGTGCGTTTTTAGGTCGAAGGCAATAAGTAGTCCGAAAGAGGGCGTCGGGGGCCAGCCGAGGCCGCCACACACTAGGGCCGCACGGGCCCCTCCTGGGCCGCGCCGGCCTAGTGTGTGGGGCCCTCGGGCCCCCACCTGGCTTGCCCTTCTGGCTCCGTCAGTATTATGGGAAAATAGGACCTTTCGCAAAAATTCCGAGGATTTTCCTGAAAGTTGGATTTCTGCACAAAAACGAGACACCAGAACAGTTCTGCTGAAAACAGCGTTAGTCCGTGTTAGTTGCATCCAAAATACACAAATTAGAGGCAAAACAATAGCAAAAGTGTTCGGGAAAGTAGATACGTTTTGGACGTATCAACTCCACCCAAGCTTAGCTTATTGCTTGTCCTCAAGCAATTCAGTTAACAACTGAGCGATAAAAGAACTTTCACGAACACATTTGTTCATATGATGTAAATATTCTCATGCTATGGCTAACACTTAGGCAGTTCATAATAAGATACATGCAAATAAGATCATCCAATAGCTATGTCAATCATGGAAAAGTACCAACAATTAATAATAAGCATCATGAATCATGTATATAAGCAGGATTGCAATGTTCATAAAAGAGTATGATAGAGTGGTATCTCGCTTGCCCATATTTGATCAGCAAAACATAAATGCTCAGGCACCTCTGAAGTTCATAGAAAGACTAGAAATAGTGATTGTCAAAGACAAAAACATCAAAGTTATACCACAATTAATCATATTTTGGGACAAGCATATTATACTAAGAATGACAGTTGTGCTCTCAAGAAAGTGCTCAAAGAAAGGATGGAGACTCAATGTAAAAGTAAAAGATTGACCCTTCGCAGAGGGAAGCAGGGATTAACATGCGCTAGAGCTTTTCATTTGTAAAACAGGAGTAAGATTATTTTGAGAGGTGTTTGTTGTTGTCAACGAATGGTAATGGGTACACTAACTACCTCGTCAACCAGACTTTCAAGAGCGGCTCCCATGAAACTTTATTTTTGGGTGGCACTCCTTCCAACCTTGCTTTCACAAACCATGGCTAACCGAATCCTCGGGTGCCAACCAACAATCACATACCATGGAGGAGTGTCTATTTATAAATTTATGAAGGTTAATTAATTTGGGGCTGGAAACCCCGTTGCCAGCTCCTTTTGCAAAATTATTGGATAAGCGGATGTGCCACTAGTCCATATGAAAGTCCGTCAAGAGTAAATGACAAGGTTGAAAGATAAACACCACATACTTCCTCATGAGCTATGAAACATTAACACAAATTGAGAAGCATTTTGAAGGTTTAAAGGTAGCGCATGAGAATTTACTTGGAATGGTTTGAAATGCCATGCATAGGTATTTATGGTGGACACTTTGGAACAACTTGGTTTTCATGTGTTTGGAGGCACGAGCAGCGTTCCCGCTCAGTACAAGTGAAGGCTAGCAATAGACTAGGAAGCGGCAATCAAGAGAGCAAAGAATCGTCATAATCATGCTTGCGGCAAAATAGATTAACTGAGGCATAAAAGTGATACAAGAACTCTGAGGCAATGTAAATCATTGAGGCTTAATTGACTCTTGTTCAGTCATATGCATGCGTGAGCATGTGCCAAGTTAATTCAAACGAATTATTCAGAGGAGGATACCACAATATCATACCTATTTATGAATAAAACAATGCAAGCAAACATCCATGACATGCTACTCATATTAATAAATTGGAGCTAAACATGAGAGATCATGAACTACTAGACTTTCTTAAATGACATATACCTCACATGAACCAACCAAGCATGCTCACATGGATGAGTGTATGCACAAAAATGAAAACAAATAGAGTTCATACCAGCCTCTCACCATAATCAGATTGTCGTAGATCGTCATTATTGCCTTTTCACTTGTGTAGCTTGAATAATATGGAACGAAAACCACGCTCCAGCCACCGAAGACCATTGAACTCATAAAGAACTTTACAAAACCAAAGAAGAACAGCAAATATTTTTGGTGTTTTCGAATTTGGAAACAAGAACAAAAGGAAGCAAGCAAACAAAGCAAAATCTTTTTGGATTTTCTTATAGCAAACTAGCAATAGCAAATAAAGCAAGATAAAATCAAGAAATTAAAATAAACAAGTGGTGAAGAGAAACAACAGAAATATTTTTGGTCTTTTTGTGTTTTAGGAAAGAAACAAAGTAAGAATAAGAAAATGAAAACTAAATGAAACACAGAAAAGCAGGATGGCAGAAATCTGCCAAAACCTGACAGCAGTACAGAAATCGATTTTTACAAAACTCTTCCGCTGCTCAGCTCGAAAAGTGTTCAACTAATGAAAGTTAGATAACAACCTGGGGAATATGCACAAAAATTGGCAGCTCAAAATAACGTTCTGGCTGTGCGCACGAATTTTTCTAGTAACAGTCCAGAATCTGTTTTCAGGCAGCACCTCCCCAAATATCATCTTCCTCTCATTAGAAAACCACTCAAAGAAACTAAACAAGTATGTACAAGTATCCAGCAACCATAATATGCAAAGAATGAGTGATGCCGGTATACCTCCCCCCAAGTTTAGGTTTTTGGCCTAAGTGGAGATCAATCCCATGGTGCCCATGAAGTAGCACCTCCGTAGTACGAAGATGGATCATATTCCGGGTATGTGCTAGAAGAAGCACCCGGATACGTGACGGTGTAGTCGTAGGAGGGCTCGGCGTCCTCGGAGTCATGCTGCTGGTGGAAGCCTTGTATCTTCAATTGCTCATCCACCTCCTCCTTAATGCGCGACCATGGTTTCCTGTCAATACTGAACAAATCTGGCTGCGGCAAAAGGATTTCCCTCTCTTCCCCGTCAGCAAACAATATTCTATAGACAATCTTATCTAAACTATAGTCGGTTGTAAAAAATTGATGACTCTTCATAGCAGAAATATCGAGCCTCATAGGAGTTATTTTTACATCATTAGGGTCAAGAGAAAGCTCTAAATATGCTAAAACGCGTGAAGCAATAATTCCTCCAAATATAGGCCCCTTGTTAGACAAGCGGCGAGCAACAAGAGCACCAAGATGATAAGGCGTGTCCCCAGTGAGTGCAACAATTAAGAAACCAAGGTGATAGCTAGATATGTTACTAGTGTTCTCCCTACCAAGAATGCTAGTGCCAATGTAATAAGCAAAATACTTAATGGCGGGGAGTTGGATGTTTCTTATCTTGCCACGCTGAATGGTGCGACAATCATCATTGGTGATCCCTCGATAGAGCTCCAGCAATTCCTTGGGGTTGTCCTCGATCTTCCTTGCTGTACCTACAGGAACAATACCCAATGCAGCACAAAAAATTTCCAACTTCATAGTAATAGGTTTACCATAGATCTTGAATGAAACTGTCGGGTGAAAGTGCTTATTGCTGAACTTGAAGCTCTCCACAAAGATTTTAGTGAGCGTGTAGTATTGCTCACTCTCATCTCCCACATAGGTGGTTAAACCCGCCCTACCGACGAGGGTCAAGAAATCATCCAACAAACCTGCATTTCTCAAAAAGTCATAACATGGGAAGGATGAAGCATTAGGGACTCCATTGTCCTCCTCGGGTGCGAAGCTTGGTGCGATGAGATCCTCATTGTAGGATTGCCTGAATCGGGTGGATGACCTCGAGGGCCTCCCCGTGCTTGTTGTCTCCCCTTGGAACACTTCTCCAAAGTTAAAGTTGTCCATCCCCCTTTTCTGAAATTTTTCAACAAACAATATAAAATCTGATTCGGTGACATATAATTGAGGGAAACTACCATAGGAACTTGCTAGAGTACTAATCATGCATCAAAACTAGTTTCTACCACTTAGAACAAGCATGCAAGCTCACTAAACATGTTACCTACAGCAGCAAAATATTCAAGATATACTCAACCAAACAAAATTCTACTTGGATGGTTGGAGGAGTCACATACCGAAGAGCAAATGTGCCAAATTTCAGACAGAAATCTGGGCTGAGCAAAGAGATCGAGAAATCTGGAGCTCTTGAGCAAAAACGCGAGTGAGAGGAACCTGGTGCTAGTTTTTTCGGGAGAGAGAAGAATGTGGGAGGAAGAGATGCTGAAGTGGGGCAAAGGGGGACCCACACACCAGGGTGGCGCGCCCCCCTTGCAGGCCGCGCCGGCCTGTGGGGTGCCACCCTGGGGTGCCCCACTGGTCATCCCCAGGTGCTCCCAGGTGCCTCGTCGAAAAATAGGACCAACGGTATAATTTTTGTGGATTTTTGAAAACTTTGAAAAATGCACATTTTTGGGTATTAAGTTTATTATTACTGGCCAGGAATTTTTTTGAAATCTCTAACTAACTAAGGAACTTTACAAAACAAAAGTGCTACAACAAGTAGAACAAGTGGAGGAAGAAAGAGATGTTGTTTACCTCCTCTATGCATATAAAAAGTATTTGTTAACAAGGTTGATCAAGTCTTGCCACCAAATAAATTTTACATAGCATAAGAAGAAATAAACCTCAAATCAATCATGTTACCTTGAATTGTATTGATATGGATCCAATCACAAGAGTTTGATATTCTTCTTTAGGCTCATATATAGGACAATCAATGGTTCCACTTTGATAGTTCTCACATTAGAAATTGTATTAACTCCACATGCTTTCTCAATCCTCTTGGGAAAATAAACGGTATGCTCCTTATCATCAACATTGAAAGTAACTTTTCCTTTATTGCAATCAATAACAGCCCCTTCGGTGTTAAGAAAAGGTCTCCCAAGAATAATAGACATATTATCATCTTCAGGCATTTCCAACACAACAAAATCAGTTAATATCAAGCAGTTATTAGTAACTTGAACAGGAACATCCTCACATATACCAACATGAATAGCAGTAGATTTATCAGCCATTTGGAAAGATATATCAGTCGACATCAACTTATCTAAATAAAGTCTCTTATAAAGAGAGAAAGGCATAACACTAACACCCGCTCCCAAATCACATAGAGCAGTTCTAACATAATTATTCTTAATAGAACAAGGAATAGTCGGTATACCTGGGTCGCCAAGCTTCTTTGGAACCTTACCATTAAAAGAGTAATTAGCAAGCATAGTGGAAATCTCCTCATTAGGAATTTTCCTTTTGTTAGACACAATATCTTTCATATACTTTGAATAAGGAGGCAATTTAATAGCATCAGTTAAAGGGATTTGCAAGAATAAAGGTTTCATCCAATCACAAAATTTATTATAGTGTTCTTCTTCCTTTGATTTTAATTTCTTAGTAGGAAAAGGCATTTGCTTTTGCACCCAAGGTTCCCTTTCATTACCATGTTTCTTAGCAATAAAATCTTCTTTAGTATACTTCTTATTTTTAGCATGCTCTTCAGGTTCTTCTTCAACCTCTTCTTTATCAGAAGCATCATTCTTATCATTATCTTTAGGGATTTCTATTTTCGTGCCCTCGGGTCCTTAGTTGTACTCAGTTTTCCCCAGCTCCTTAGATTTTCCTCAGTTTTCCCCAAGCCCTTGTCTGTAACCCGCAGAAAGAGCTCGGACGGAAGGAATCCCGTTTAGTTGACGTTGGTTGGTGCTGGCAAGTGGGGCCGCTGTTGGTGCCCCGCAGTGGACACGTCTCCACTTATCCAGATCATCGTGGGACCCACAACTTGTCCATGTTAGCGCGCCGGACCCACAGCTTACCGAGGTGACCGTTGCAAAATGGGAGCCCGAGCCAGCCCCGCGCCCGTGCCCGTGCCATTGCTTCCCCTTTCTTTCTCCGCGCCCCATTGTTCTTCTTCTCCGCCAGCGGCAGCCCTTCTCCGGTAGGCGGGTGATGTCTAGTTTCTCTTCGACCTCCCGTTCTTCATGGCCGCAGTATGGACCCGTGCCTTTGACAAGATGCCCTGACTGCCCACGCCAGGAGCCTCTGAAGCGGTCGATCTGTAAGACGGACGAGAACGGCAACCGTGGACGTGAGTTCGTTGCATGCGAGAGCTTGCCATATAGAGAGGGGGATAAGGTTAGATCTCGCTCCAATTTCTCTATTTTCTCTCGATTTTCTTGTTATTCCCTCGAATTTGGGATTTAGGGTTCACGTTGTTGTTTTCAGATCTTGAAGAAATGCAGGCATTTCGAGTGGATCGATGTGTACGTTCAGAGGCTTCAGTTGCAGGAATCAATTGGCGCTATTGGGGGGCGCAATTTGGGAGGGGGGACTTGCTGTAGAGAATGCGGCGGAGAGAGGAGCCGTTCCGATTATGCCTAATGCTCCCAATGCAGAACTGGTGGAAGTGAAGGGAGAACTGAAGAAAATGAACAAGCAGTTAAGGCAGCTGATCGAGTTGAAGAAGCAAGCTAACCTGATGGCTGGTTGTTTTTTTTTGTTGTATAATTACGATCGGATTCTTATCATTGCTCACCAGGCGCTAGAAGTTGTTACAAGGGATACCTTACAAATCCATTATTCAGTTACATGTACTTGTAGTTGTTTTCAAAGTTAGTGTGTGCATTCACCGAAATTACCAACTATATTCCCTAAAAGAAAAGGAAAGCTAAAGATAGTTGATAATTGTTAGAGGGGTGACAAATAATGCAATCACCGAAATCCGCAAATATGTATGCCTCATGTTTATACCAAAATTATACCACTTTTAGGCCGTTTCAAAATACCAATACCATATCCCAAACTATATTCCCTAAAAGAATATGACAGCTAAAGATAGTTGATAATTGTTAGAGGGGTGACAAATAATGCAATCACCGAAATCCGCAAATATGTATGCCTCATGTTTATAACAAAATTATACCACTTTTAGGCCGTTTCAAAATAGGGTCCCTTCAAAATACCAATACAATATCCCAAACTATATTCCCTAAAAGAAAAGGATAGCTAAAGATAGTTGATAATTGTTAGAGGGGTGACAAATAATGCAATCACCGAAATCCGCAAATATGTATGCCTCATGTTTATAACAAAATTATACCACTTTTAGTCCGTTTCAAAATACCAATACTATATCCCAAACTATATTCCCTAAAAGAAAAGGACAGCTAAAGATAGTTGATAGCAATCACCGAAATCCGCAAATATGTATGCCTCATGTTTATAACAAAATTATACCACTTTTAGGCCGTTTCAAAATACCAATACTATATCCCAAACTATATTCCCTAAAAGAAAAGGACAGCTAAAGATAGTTGATAATTGTTAGAGGGGTGACAAATAATGCAATCACCGAAATCCGCAAATATGTATGCCTCATGTTTATACCAATACTATATCCCAAACTATATTAAGTGGCAAACTCGTTATTGCACATAAATAGAGGGGTGGGCATTCTCCACCGACAGAGAGAGAGAGGGGTGGCCACGAAGAGAGAGAGAGAGAGAGAGAGGTTGCCACGAAGAGACGGATAGGGGTATACTGCCCGTTAGATCAGTGGATCAACGGTTCGTGGAGTCGATCCGTGTGACAACGGCTCAACCAATCAGGATAAGTTTGGGCTTCTCGAGCATTTGTGACAGTACTTGAGGGCAAAACTGAGTAGTACTAAGAATCCAAGGGCACATAAATAGTAAATAGACTAAGGGATTCAAACAAAAGAATTACAAAATGAAAAATGTGTGTTTTGTACAATATAATTCATATTGGGCTACATCAAATTATTTGCAATTCAAATATACATGAGTGTGACAATTATGGCACCATTTAGACAAACTATGTTTTGGGAAAGATGTTTTGCAAAGGGGTTTGGGTGGAAAACCATGCATCTTCATAGCTACACTAGTGATTCTGAGAAGTGGCAATTTGTGGTAAAACTTGATTTATATATGTTTGTTAAGGTTTTCTAGGTGGCAGGTTGCGTAGGAAGACTCCATGAGTAGTTGCCACTATGTTTTTATTTTTTTGGATTTTTTTGCGCATGAAATGACTCAATTAGCTATGTTAATCTCATTTGTTGACTCTCTGTTGACCAGCTACTTGAGGGTAAAACTGAGTATATTGCACTTGCCGGTCTAAGTCCTCGAGGGGAAAACTGAGTACAGATAAAATTTCTGTATAAGGCCTGAGGTTATAACTGAGTACACCAAACGTCCCAGGGTTAGACTCGTGTAGCGGTGCACGCTGCAGCCGTGCATAGCGGACGCGTGTTGCGGTACACGCCACCTTCGTCTTTATAGAGCCCCTCTTTCTCTCCCTCGACGCACGTTCACCGGCTCACTGCAACCGCCTCTCCTGTCCCATCATCTTCTCCACAACCGAAGAAAAAACCCCGAAGAAAACCGCCGGCGATGGAGAAGAATGAGATGCCCATTGTCGGCACATCAGCCGCCGCCCCTGTCCAGGCCCCTGTCGCTGCTTCCAACGTAGCAGCCGGCGCATCGGCCGCTGCCCCCGTCCAGGCCCCTGTCGCTGCTTCCAACGTAGCAGCCGGCGGATCGGCCGCCGCCCCCGTCCAGGCCCCTGTCGCTGCTTCCAACGTAGCAGCCGGCGGATCGGCCGCCGCCCCCGTCCAGGCCCCTGTCGCTCCTTCCAACGTAGCAGCCGGCGCATCGGCCGCCGCCACCGTCCAGTCCCCCGTCGCTTGGGACCCGTACGAACCAGTGCAATACGACGCGCCGGAGAACCCCTACAACACCAGCATCGTCGACAACGAGCCGGAGGTAACCCTTTGTTCCCTTGTTCTTATCTCATTTCAATCATTTCGTGTTAGATCTAGCATTATTATGGTTCGTCTGTTCCTAGTTCAATCCTTTTGTGTTAGATCTTGCGTTATTACTGTTCGTCTGTTCCTAGTTCGATCCTTTTGTGTTAGATCTTGCGTTATTAGTGTTTGTGATTTGCTTTTGTTTAAGATTTGTGCCGATGATGATGAATATTTGGGCATAAATTGATTCAGGGTTTGGTCAGTAAACAATTGGTGTGTACAAATTTGTTGTGCATGATCTTTGGTTTGCTGACTCAAATCCTGGATATAAGTGTGTCCAATGTAACTGAGGCTACCTCTTTTTTTGAGCCCATATTATCATGCATGATTTTTTGTTCACTCTCTGTTCCATCATCGTTGCAATTGACTCCGTTTTTTTTGCACGATCTTTGGTGCTACGTGACAGGTGCAGAGCAGCGACGTCGACAGCGACGACGAGTCCTTCCACACCAAGACTCGTCACGTCCTCAGGAGGCTGCAGTCCGGCCATTACGATGGCCCCTTTGCTCGAGGCATTTACAAGTGCCCCTTCTGCAACAGGAAGCTCCGCGCCACCGACTTCAACTCCCTGGTGAACCATGCTGAATCCATTGGCAGAGGTGGCGCTAGAGTTGGAAGGACCGTGAACGTGCATGCGTACATGGCCAAACACAAAGCACTTGGGATTCACCTGCGCAACCTCCAAGCGAGTCACACGCGCTACCTGGAGGCGTTGAACGTGCCTACTGCACTCTGTATGTGATCGCTCTATCTGTAGAGCAGCTTAAATTCATGTAAAATGTAGCTTATGTTGGATCTATCGGTACTACTTTTGGATCTGTCCTGAATATATCTATGCTATGTTGGTTGCTGTATGCAGCTTATCCTATATTTTCTCTCTGGATTTGTGCCCTAGATTTCCTACCTGATTGGGTAAAAACGAAGGCATAAAGAAATGAATGGCGTTAAAAAACAGAAGGACAAGCTGCTCTAGATTTGCTACCAATTTGGGCTATCAAATATGAATAAGATCGAGCGAGAGAGAGGAAAAAGGTACATTGAAAACTGCTAATCTGGGCGAAAGAGACAGAAACCACTCGTGCTCCCGTCCCGGACCCACACGGCTCCACACGCTACGGCCCCACAAACATGGTCTCGTCCTGTCCCACGCGGTCCCTTCCTACCAGCCCCACACGACGCGGTCCCACACGACTCGACCCCACAAACGACACGACCCCACTCGTCAGCACGGAACGGTCAACTTAACGGATTCCTTCCGTCCGAGCTCCTTCTGCGGGTTCAGACAAGGGCTTGGGGAAAACTGAGGAAAAACTAAGGAGCTGGGGAAAACTGAGTACAACTAAGGACATGAGGGAACGAAAATAGAAATCCCTTATCTTTATCATGTTCATTACCACTTTCAGTTTCAGCATCAGAAATAGAAATACTATTAGGATCATTAACAGGCTCAGAGGATTCCACAACAGTTTTATGTTTCTTTTTCTTTTTCTTAGATGGAGCACTAGTTTCAGTTCATTGAGAATCTTGTTCAATTCTTTTGGGATGCCCTTCAGGATATAGAGGATCCTGGGTAGAGACACCACCTCTAGTTGTTACTTCATAAGCATGTTTCTCTTTAGAATTATTTTTTAGTAAGTCATTTTGCACTTTAGTAAGTTGATCAATTTGAGTTTGAACCATTTGAAAATGTTTAACAAGCATCTTAACATCACTGGAGGTTCTCTCTACAATACCATGCAATTCACCAATAGCTCGAGAATTTTCCATTAAGTGATTCTCTACTCTCATATTAAAATTTTCTTGCTTAACAATATAATTATCAAACTCATCTAAGCATTGCGCAGGAGGTTTTGAATACGGAATATCTTCCCTAGTAAAGCGCTGAAGGGAGTTTACCTCAATCATGGATGAAGGGGGAATTATCTCACATATATCTTCTATGGGAGGTAGATTCTTCACATCTTCAGATTTAATACCTTTCTCCTTGAGAGACTTCTTGGCTTCCCTCATATCTTCATCATTCAATTTAATTAAACCCCTCTTCTTCAATATTGGCGTTGGAATTGGTTCAGGCGTAGTCCAATCATCATGATTCCGGCCTATTTTAGCCAATAATTCTTCAAATGTCAGAGTTCTTTTCCTGAAAACACAACCAGCACAACTATCCAAATATGCCCTAGACTCAATGGTTAGTCCACTATAAAATATATCAAGTAGATCATTCTTTTCTAAATCATGTCCAGGTCGAGCTCTGATAAGAGAACAAAATCTTGCCCAGGCCTCAGGCAATTTCTCTTCATCTCCCTGGTCAAATCTATAAATTTTCTGTAAAGCAACATGTTGAGCACTAGCAGGAAAGTATTTTCGAAAGAAAACATCACGCAAATCAGTTGGACTTTTAATAGAACCAGGAGGCAAATTATTATACCAAGTTTTAGCATCATCCTTTAATGAGAAAGGAAAAATTTTAGCGACAAAATAAGTACGCATCTTGACATCATCAGAAAACAAACTACTCATAGAAGAAAGTTCAATCATGTGTTCTACAGCACTTTGTTTTTCAGTACCACAAAAGGGTGCTTTCTCTACAACAGCTATATGAGATAGATCAAGAGAAAAATCATAATCTTTATCCTTAATGCATATAGGAGATGTGGCAAATTTAGGATCAGGAGATAACTTATGTCTAAGAGTATATTGTGTGAGAAACTTTTTAATTTTACTTGCATCAGCAGTAGCATTGCATCTATTAATAAAATCATCATTAAGCTCCACATAATGTTCATCAGGATCATCACTAGAATAATCAAGTTCAGGTGAATTAACAGGTGTAGTAGCATTAGGAGTTTCAGTATTTTCAATTTGTCTAGACCTAGCAATTGTAGCATCTAGAAAAGATCCCAATGAACCACTATCATCAAGCACAGCAGAAACATTATCAATATTATGAGAGTTTTCAGATTCAGCAGAAGTACCAGCAAGTGAAGCTTGTGGCGGTGAAACAAGTCGACTTATCACAGATGGTGAATCAAGAGTAGCAGAGGTACTCAGAGTTGTACCTTTTCTTGTAGTGGATGGTAATATGGCGACTTTAGGATCGCGAGGTTTACCCATGATGGAGAATTTGCAGCGAACAATATCAATCCAAGTGAACTTCCAAATAAAGCTATGCTCCCCGGCAACGGCGCCAGAAAACAGTCTTGATAACCCACAAGTATAGGGAATCGCAGCAGTCTTCGTGGGTAGTAAAACCCAATTTATTGATTCGACACAAGGGGAGACAAAGAATACTTGAAAGCCTTAACAACGGAGTTGTCAATTCAGCTGCACCTGGAAACAGACTTGCTCGCAAGAGTTTATCAGTAGTAACAGTTTTATAGCAGTAGCAGTAGTAAAATAACAGCAGCAGAGTAACAGAGACAGCAGTAGTGATTATAGTAAACAGCAGGATTAAAATACTGTAGGCACGGGGACGGATAACGGGCGTTGCATGGATGAGAGAAACTCATGTAACAATCAAGCAGGGCATTTGCAGATAATAATAAAACGGTGTCTAAGTACAAAGCAATCAATAGGCATGTGTTCCAATTATAGTCGTACGTGCTCGCAATGAGAAACTTGCACAACATCTATTGTCCTACCAGTCGGTGGCAGCCGGGCCTCAAGGGAATCTACTGGATATTAAGGTACTCCTTTTAATAGAGTACCGGAGCAAAGCATTAACACTCCATGAACACATGTGATCCTCACATCACTACCATCCCCTCCGGTTGTCCCGATTTCTGTCACTTCGGGGCCATTGGTTCCGGACAGCGACATGTGTATACAACTTGCAGGTAAGACCATAAACAATGAATATCATGATGAAATAATAACATGTTCAGATCTGAGATCATGGCACTCGGGCCCTAGTGACAAGCATTAAGCATAACAAGTTGCAACAATATCATCAAAGTACCAATTACGGACACTAGGCACTATGCCCTAACAATCTTATACTATTACATGACCAATCTCATCCAATCCCTACCATCCCCTTCAGCCTACAGCGGGGGAATTACTCACACATGGATGGGGGTAACATGGCTGGTCGATGGAGAGGCGTCGGTGGTGATGATGGCGATGATCTCCTCCAATTCCCCATCCCGGCGGAGTGCCAGAACGGAGACTTCTGGCTCCCGAGACGGAGTTTCGCGATGTGGCGGCGTTCTGGAGGGTTTCTGGCGACTTCGACTTCTCCCCGTGCGTTTTTAGGTCGAAGGCAATAAGTAGTTCGAAAGAGGGCGTCGGGGGCCAGCCGAGGCCGCCACACACTAGGGCCACGCGGGCCCCTCCTGGGCCACGCCGGCCTAGTGTGTGGGGCCCTCGGGCCCCCCACCTGGCTTGCCCTTCTGGCTCCGTCAGTATTCTGGGAAAATAGGACCTTTCGCATAAATTCCGAGGATTTTCCTGAAAGTTGGATTTCTGCACAAAAACGAGACACCAGAACAGTTCTGCTGAAAACAGCGTTAGTCCGTGTTAGTTGCATCCAAAATACACAAATTAGAGGCAAAACAATAGCAAAAGTGTTCGGGAAAGTAGATACGTTTTGGACGTATCAGGGCCCCACACACTAGGGCCACGCGGCCAAGGCCAGGGCCGCGCCGCCCTGTTGTGGTGGCGCCTCGTGGCCCCACTTCGTAAGTCCTCCGGTCTTCTGGAAGCTTCGTGTGAAAATAGGCCCCTAGGCGTTGATTTCGTCCAATTCCTAGAATATTTCCTTACTAGGATTTCTGAAACCAAAAACAGCAGAAAACAACAACTGGCTCTTCGGCATCTCGTTAATAGGTTAGTGCCGGAAAATGCATAAATATAACATAAAGTATGCATAAAACATGTAGATATCATCAATAATGTGGCATGGAACATAAGAAATTATCGATACGTCGGAGACGTATCACGTCCCCAGAAATATGGTTACCGCTCAACAAGCAACTTATAAGAAATAAGATACATAAGCTACATATTCTTTACCACAATAGTTTTTAAGGCTATTTTCCCATGAGCTATATATTGCAAAGACAAGGAATAAAATTTTAAAGGTAGCACTCAAGTAATTTACTTTGGAATGGCAGAGAAATACCACATAGTAGGTAAGTATGGTGGACACAAATGGCATAGGTTTTGGCTCAAGGTTTTGGATGCACGAGAAGTATTCCCTCTCAGTACAAGGCTTTGGCTAGCAAGGTTGTTTGAAGCAAACACAAGTATGAACCGGTACAGCAAAACTTACAGAAGAACATATTGCAAGAATTATAAGACTCTACACTGTCTTCCTTGTTGTTCAAACACTTCACCAGAAAATATCTAGACTTTAGAGAGACCAATCATGCAAACCAAATTTCAACAAGCTCTATGGTAGTTCTTCATTAATAGGTGCAAAGTACATGATGCAAGAGCTTAAACATGATCTATTTGAGAAAAACAATTACCAAGTATCAAATTATTCAAGACAATATACCAATTACCACATGAAGCATTTTCTGTTTCCAACCAAATAACAATGAACGAAGCAGTTTCAACCTTCGCCATGAACATTAAAAGTAAAGCTAAGAACACCAGTGTTCATATGAACGAGCGGAGCGTGTCTCTCTCCCACACAAGGAATGTTAGGATCCGATTTTATTCAAACAAAAACAAAAACAAAAACATACAGACGCTCCAAGTAAAGCACATAAGATGTGACGGAATAAAAATATAGTTTCACTAGAGGTGACCTGATAAGTTGTCGATGAAGAAGGGGATGCCTTGGGCATCCCCAAGCTTAGATGCTTGAGTCTTCTTGAAATATGCAGGGATGAACCACGGGGGCATCCCCAAGCTTAGACTTTTCACTCTTCTTGATCATATTGTATCATCCTCCTCTCTTGGCCCTTGAAAACTTCCTCCACACCAAACTCAAAACAATCTCATTAGAGGGTTAGTGCATAATCAAAAATTCACATGTTCAGAGAGGACATAATCATTCTTAACACTTCTGGACATTACCCAAAGCTACTGAAAGTTAATGGAACAAAGAAATCCACTCAACACAGTAAAAGAGGCAATGCGAAATAAAACGCAGAATCTGTCAAAACAGAACAGTCCGTAAAGACGAATTTTTCAGAGGCACTTAACTTGCTCAGATGAAAAAGCTCAAATTGAATGAACGTTGCGTACATATCTGAGGATCACTCATGAAAATTGGCATATTTTTCTGAGTTACCTACAGAGAGGCCTACTCAAATTCGTGACAGCAAGAAATCTGTTTCTGCGCAGTAATCCAAATCTAGTATCAACCTTACTATCAAAGACTTTACTTGGCACAACAATGCAATAAAATAAAGATAAGGAGAGGTTGCTACAGTAGTAACAACTTCCAAGACACAATAAAACAGTAGCAAAATAAAATATGGGTTATCTCCCAAGAAGTGCTTTCTTTATAGCCATTAAGATGGGCTCAGTAATTTTAATGATGCTCTCGCAAGAAATAAGAGTTGAAACAAAAGAGAGCATCAAAATAAAATAAGAAACACTTTTAAGTCTAACCCACTTCCTATGAAAAGGAATCTTGTAAATAAACAAGTCATGTAAGCATAATGCAACAAGCATAGAAAGGCAACACAAGCGCAACTTCAAGATTCTCAACATAAAGAGGGGAAACTTAATATTATTAAGATGCATATAACCATGTTTCCCTCTCTCATAATAACTTTAAGTAGCATCATGAACAAACTCAACTATATAACTATCACATGAAACATTCTTATCATGAGCTACATGCATAAAATTATTACTCTCCACATAAGAATAGTCATTACTATTAATTGTAGCGGGAGCAAATTCAATAAAATAGCTATCATTATTATTTTCATCACCATAATCATCATATATAGGAGGCATATTGTAATCATAATTAATTTTCCCCTCAATAGTAGGTGGACTGAAAATATGATAGTCATCATTGTAATTATCATAAATTGCAGGCATGGGATAATCATAATAAACTTTATCCTCCATAGTAGGTGGCACCAAAATACCACTATCATTATAATCATCATAAATGGGAGGCAAAGTATCATCAAAGAAAAATTTCTCCTCAAAACTTGGGGGACTAAAAATATCACAACCAGCTTCCCCAAGCTTAAATTTTTCCGTAGCATTAAAAATAATAGTATTCAAAGAGTTCATGCTAATAACATTGCTACAACTATTTTGCAAACAAAGTTCCACGGGTTTTTTAATTCTCTCTTCAAACACATCATGTCCTAATTCAATATAAAGTTCATAAAGATCTCTAATTTTTTTGTTGTTTTCCATTAAGCCTAACTAGTGAAAATAAAAACAAGAAACAAAAAGATATAATTGCAGGATCTAAAGGAAATACCTTCGAGCACTCACACACCGGCAACAGTGCTAGGAAATAGATTAGTAGTCGGAGGATGTGAATACCTTTTACCTTACCTCCCCGGCAACGGCGCCAGAAAATAGCTTGATGTCTACGCACGCCTCTATTCCTGTAGACAGTGTTGGGCCTCCAAGAGCAGAGGTTTGTAGAACAGCAGCAAGTTTCCCTTAAGTGAATCACCCAAGGTTTATCGAACTCAGGGAGGTAGAGGTCAAAGATATCCCTCTCAAGCAACCCTGCAATTACGATACAAGTAGTCTCTTGTGTCCCCAACACACCTAATACACTTGTCAGATGTATAGGTGCACTAGTTCGTCGAAGAGATAGTGAAATACAAGTATAATGGATGATTATAAGTAGTAATTGCAATCTGAAATAAAAATGGCAGCAAGCAAACATGTAGCAGAACTTGTTGGAAACGGTGTTTCAATGCTTAGAAACAAGGCCTAGGGATCATACTTTCACTAGTGGACACTCTCAACAATGATCACATAATAAATAAATAACTTCTCCTCACTTGTGCTACTCTTAAACACTCTCTTGTTGGATAACAAACACCATTCATTGTGTAGGGCTACAAGAGCACACCTCAAGCCGGAGTAAACAAGCTCCACAACTTCCGGAGTTCATATTAAAGTAACCTCTAGAGTGCATAATAGACCGTTGCAATTTAGACCGAGTACTAACATA
Source organism: Lolium perenne (assembly GCF_019359855.2). Classification (NCBI taxonomy): domain Eukaryota; kingdom Viridiplantae; phylum Streptophyta; class Magnoliopsida; order Poales; family Poaceae; genus Lolium; species Lolium perenne. Next base: position 119,326,134 of record NC_067250.2, on the reverse strand, counting down.
GCATACACACTGTCAACAATAGCTATGAAAGGGGGAATAGATCACATCAATACTATCATAGTAATAGTTAACTTCATAATCTACAAGCGATTACAATCATAACCTACGCCAAGTATTACATGATGCACACACTGTCAACATTACATCATGGAGGAGGAATAGATTACTTTAATAACATCACTAGAGTATCACATAGATTAATAGTGATACAAAGCTCATGATCACATAAAGATCACACCATGGGAGAGAGAGATGAACCACATAGCTACCGGTAGAGCCCTCAGCCTCGGGGGAGAACTACTCCCTCCTCATCATGGGAGACAGCAACGGCGATGAAGATGGCGGTGGTGTCGATGGAGATGACTCCGGGGGCAATTCCCCGTCCCGGCGGCGTGCCGGAATAGAGACTTCTGTCCCCCGAAACGGAGTTTCGCGATGGCAGCGGCGTCCCTGGAGTCTTTCTGGAGTTTCGTCAATTGTTGTAGGGTTTTCACGTCAAGAGAGATTATATAGGCGAAGAGGCGGCGCAAGGGGGTGCCTGGGGGGCCCACACCACACCTGGGCGCGCCCCCCCTCTAGGCCGCGCCGCCCTGTGGTCTGGGGGCCCTGGGCCTCCTCTCCGTCTCCCCTTCGGTGTTCTGGTCCGTCTCGGTGAAATAAGATGTTTGGCTTTTGTTTCGTCGAATTCCGAGAATATTGCCCGAACAGCCTTTCTGGAACCAAAAACAGCAGAAAACAGGAACTGGCACTTCGGCATCTTGTTAATAGGTTAGTTCCGGAAAATGCATCAAAACGATATAAAGTATGAATAAAACATATAGGTATTGTCATAAAACTAGCATGGAACATAAGAAATTATAGATACGTTGGAGACGTATCAACTGGCATACAAGGTCTGATGGGAATTGCTACTCTCCTAGATCCTAGATACAAGGATGACATGATGAACACTTGCTTTTCTATGCTTCATGGTGTTTGTGAGGATGAGAGTGAGATCTATGTTAGAGAAGTCATCAGCCTATTAGCAAAATTGCTTGAGTAATACCATGTTGATGAAGATATTCCAGAAACCTCAAAATCTGCAGAAGATGTGCCAGCAGAACTTATGTCAATGTTTAGTGCACGTGTGGCTAAAAGGAGACCAGCAACAAGGAGGCTATTTTATGAGTTTGATAAATACTTGGAGGATGATTATGTTCCACTTGATACAAAGAATTTCAATGTCTTGGATTGGTGGAAGGTTCCCGGAACAAGATAACCAACACTCAGATTGATTGCAAGATATATCTATGCCATTCCAATCACTACAGTTGCTTCAGAATCGGCATTTTCTACAATTGGAAGAGTACTAAGTGAACATCGTAGTAGACTTACCCCTGATTTGCTGGAAGCTTTGATGTGTTCACAAGACTGGATTAGGAATAGATACAAAGGTACATGCATAGAACAAAATCTCTAGTTATATTCCTTGTTATCTTTCATGTCTAAATTGTTGTATTTGTTTTTGCTTGTAGATGATGACAATGGGCAAGAAGCTAGCTTCTGGAGTGTTCTTGAAGACATTGAGGAAGGCCTGGAGGTTAGCATCTATATCTAATATTTGGTTATCTTGTATAAAACAAGCTTTCAGTCTAATCTTTTGATCTGATGCAGGGCCTGAAGCTGTAATGTTGAGTGAGTCGTAGCCTGCACTTCAGCGCTTCTACAATTCTGCAATGATGAAGCAAGCTTGGAGTAAAGACTGCAATTTATCTTCATTTTCGGTTCATTCGAATTCTGTATTGTCATGACTTGTGTCATGTAATGGCTGAAGTTAAACTGCTACCATTTGTGTCATGTAATGGCTGAACTTACTGCTACCATTTGTGTCATGTAATGGCTGAACTTAAACTGCTATGTGTCCATGTGCGGGTGCGGCAAAGTATTGACCCTATTTTATGTGTCCCTGTGCGGCTAAGTATTTGAACCTATATTATCTATTTTCTAAGACATGTGAGTTGCAATGTGCCCAGTTTTCTCCTATTGAGTTGTTGTCAATTTATTTAGCTAAGGTACTAGAGAAGTTTTGTTCAATTTTTTTGTAGGTATTGTCAGGGATAGGTAACCACTGGTTAGCCGTTAACCCGATGGTGATGGGTATGGTATGCAATATGTCCCCGTTGCAGTTATCGGGGATGGGGACAGAAAGAACTTTGCCTCATGGGGATGGTTATGGTTTAGTAATAACCATCAGTTTCTCTCCCCGTTGCCAAATGGAGTCCCGGCCCAGCTCTGGCGGTGGTGGCGGCACCCCCTCCATCGAATCGACGTGGGGGAGAAGAGGGTTTCCGCGGCGGCGTTCCATGGGAGGTGATGAAGCGCCGGTGGAGGAAGCCGGGCGGCACGGCTACTTGGCCGGGGCCTAAGGCTCTCCATCGGTAGCCATGGAGGATTCGGTGTAGCGGAGGCCTCCGCTCCCGGTAACGGTTCAGCGGTGGTACGCATGATCCGTGCCGCTGTTCTCTTCCCTGGTGATCTTGCAGGAGGAATCGGCGGCGTGGGGGCTGCTGATCTTGCTTTGTTTTTGGTGGCGGTTCTCGGGTTTCTCGCATGCGAGGATGAAGATCTTTCGGAGATCAGTTTGCTTTGATCTGGCTGGAGAGATGAGTTCCGGAAAGCTCCGCTGGCGAATGGAACAGTGCATCTTTTGCCTGGAGTTTGCTGGATCGGTGGTATTCGGTCGCGCACACCCATGTTTTTATTCCGACCGTTTGGTTCCGGAGGGAGCGGCGCGAAGCTTTATCCTGTGTTGACATCAGGTGACTTTTTGGTCCATGGTGAAGTCAGAAGAAGGAATATCATGAAGGCCGGATTGGTGGACTGGCTAAAGGAGGTTTGAGTCTCGTGATGCTGAGGGATCTGCTTGGCGTTCCGGGCTCTGCAGCAGTGGTATGCATATGGGGGCGGCAGCACATGGGAAGTTTAGAGTGTTACTTCTCAGAGTGAAAACCCAAGGTCTGGTCTTAACTGGTTGTGCCTAGCAATGATCTTATTGGAGGCATTGTTTTGAGAGTGGGGACTATCTTCAGGGTGAAAACCTAAGACCTTTGGTCGGGCGACGACGGCGCTGGTGCACTGCTTGGAGGCGTCGATTTTGAAGAGTCTGTACTTCAGGTGTTGTCACGGTGGTGGTTGTATTGCTATTGCTAGGTCTAGAAGGTTGTAGCGGGACTTTTATTTCTTAGTTTTCTTTACTCTTTTTTAATTGTATGCATCCATACTGTCACTAGGGTGAGGCGTTGTTGCAGAGGCTGAACGTAATTGGTATCTTTTGATATTAATATGTTCCCTTTATCTAAAAAAACATATGAATACCTTTCCTTGCTGCTAAACATAATGGCCCAGAGAAACATCAGCTATGCGCTTCATAGGAAGTTAATATCGTGGCAACACCCTCATCCTTGAGTCGATCCGTGCCTTTCATGAATGCACAACCTTACATTACTCATACCGTGTCTTTCATGAATGAGTCGATCTTGCGGAACAAAATATTGGTTGAAGATGGTCAAGCTACCATGTTAGATAGTATTGACTTCTGCAAAAATCCCCACTTGTTTTGTAGCTTCAAGCTATCATTTCTCCTTAACATGTTGAAGATGGTCTCAAGGTTAAATCAATTCCCTTGAGACCATTTCGCATGTATATGCTTAGTAAACCATCAGTTCATTAATCGTTTGTTATTGATCATCAAAATTAACCAGAGCACACTAGATGCACGTTCTCTATAGGCTACCCTAATGTAGACACACCAATGGTGGTGGACCTCGAAACTTCCGGGAGACTTGGAAAACGAGGTTAAGCTGCAAAATTTAGATAAAATCGCTAGAGAAAATCATAAATTGTAAGTTTTGTATCGTTTGCCAAGCCTGGATGGCCGCCCGGGTTTAGGGATGGCTTGGTCCCCCCATGCTTAGCAAGGTCAAAGTTTTTTTATTGGTGCTTGTGAGCTTAATGAGAGCAATGCATCAGGTTAGGCTGAAAAAGTGCATCACATAGGCATAATTTAAACTAGCAATGGCTGCAAGGATAAACATGCATCATATAAATTTTCTCTCTAGCGCCCCCGTGCTCACAGTGGGAGATATGAAGTAAAAGTAATCCTAGACGTACAGACGATTCGGTTACGGAAGGGTTGTGAATAAACGTGGGCTGCTTTGGCTGGTTGGAGTTTGATCCCCTCTTGCAAAACCGGGTTAGATTTTTTATTTCCACCGCTGCTTTGTGAGTCCGTAAGCTTTTTATGTAAAAGATTTATGTAGGTGTAGCATTACTCATGAAGTAATTATTCTTGTCCTTGTTGCAATACTTTCGTAATTTTTTTCATGCATTATTATCTTCTCAATTTACTTTGACAGTTTATCCCTCATAATTTGATGCAGTGTGAGACCATTGAGAGGTATCTTTCCATAAGGACCATAACCTTTTTGGCGTGCTGGCAAACGTATGAAACTTACTACTCCGATACCGATACGGATGATTAGGCTTTGGCCCAGCAGGCTGGTGGACGTACGCAGGACTGCACAACTGCCATCGATTCGATCGTCAGTTTTTCAGAGCGAGAAATCTTTTATCATTGCAGTAGAGCGCAGAAGGTGGCATAGCTACCAAGTAGACCACGGGGACAAAGCTACGACTGAATGCGTCGAATGTAGCCAAGCAATTTCCCGTGCGCCTAGGCTACGAATGATAATGACAAATCGTTGTCTCGTCATCAACACGTAGTCTTTTGTCAATCATCTTTGTACCACTTTCCCTTCATTGACGTAGCTAGCGTTTGTATAGGTAGCACATGGTAGTTTCCTGCTGCATGCCCTTTTCCAATGCAGAAGTGCATGCCAAACAGTGTTATATTCATGGACATCATACAGTACCTCGCTTCAAAAAATATAAGATGGTATGTAGCAATGGATAAATGAGATATCAGACAAATTCAAGTGCTTTATCAGTGTGTGTATTTGAGTCTCAGATCAACTTTTTGAGCAACAACAAAAAATGACCCCCGTCAATCACCCTTGTGACCTTCGTTACGGAAAGCTCCCCTCACTTCTATCCACACATGGCTGCCTAGGGGGAAAAATGGAGGGGATATTTTTTGGTTTTTTCATGAAAAAAAAACAGACCCGAGTGGATGTTGTAGATTTTTCAAAATGTTTTTGTGTATAGATATATCCAAATTTAGAGAAAACCCGTGATATGCTTTTCAGCACGGAGTGAGTAGGTAAAACCGGAAAAGGTTGAAATAGTGTCTTTGCCGCCGAAAGCATTGTACTGTTTAAATGATTTTCCATCAAATTGTGCTAAAAATAGCCTAGAAATATGAACTAATAAAAATGGAGTAAATAGGTGAAGATTCTTTTTGAACATGTGACGGGTCCAGAAGGACCGAGATGCTCTCCATTAATTCCAAGTGGTGGGACTACATTTTACATAGAGGCCCCTAAAGAAAAGAAAAATGCAACCTAGGCCTCCAAATTTAGAACAATGACCCTTAACATAGTAAAAATAATATTAATTGGCCCCTTCTCCACCGCATCCGCATCGATTAACTGGTCTTCATTGCCACACTAGCATCGCCGCTATTGGGAGCAAACCACTTGAGGCTGTGAAGCTGAGGGCATCTCCAACCGGGAGACCCAAACCCAAAAACGGACTCCGGATGGGTCTGGATGGGTCAAAACTGCACCCAGCGGGGCAACCCATTTTAAAAGCGGACACTCCCAGCGTCCGATTTGACCCAAAACTGACTCAAATTTGCGAGCGATTTGGGTCGAGCCGGACACGAGCGGGCGTACATCTGTGGTCGTTCTGTCCGGCCGGACATGCGTTCTGGCCAGTTGACAGAGAGACAAAGGCAACCCAGTAGACCCCGCAACATTCTTTCTCCTCTGTCCTCCTTTCTCCCATGAAAATCGTAGGTACAGCCGCCGGAGTTTGGCTCGCCTCGTGAACTGCCACCGTCGCCTACTCATGGAGGCACCTGTCGCCGTCGCCTCCCTTTTTTTCACACCTGCCGGAAGTCGCCGGAGGCAAAACAAGCTCCGCGCCCCCGGCGAGCTTGGAGCCGCGCCGGCGGCGTCGAACGGGGAAGCGCAGACTGCCTAGGCGTGTGAGTATCATCATAAAAGTAGCATGGAACATAAGAAATTATAGATACGTTTGGGACGTATCACCGGCGAGGCGGTCGAGGCCGCGGCCCTGGGCGCCCCCGTGGCCGGGGCAGGGGCCGCCGTGGTGGAGCAGCTACGGCCCCACGGTCGCCGTCGCCTGCGCCCTCCTCGTCCTCGCAGGAGGAGCGCTGCTTCGAGTTCCTCCTCCGCATCGACGACGACCCACTCGCCATCAAGCAGCTCCCGGACAAGTTCGCTGAGTTCGTCGACGGCGTCGAGCCGGCGCAGTTGCAGCTACGGGAGGCCAGCTGCAACTTCTGCCGCTGGACCGTGGAGGTCTTGTTCGACGAGCAGGGCAAGATGTACCTGCACACGGGATGGGACAAGTTCGCCCGTGACCTCGCGCTCGAGCCCGGCTGCCAGCTCACCTTCCACTACGAGGGGGACGGCGAGATGATCGTCAAGGTGTTCGACGACACAGCCTGCCGCAGGCACTACCACACCGGCGAATCCGGCTCGGAATCCGATAGTTAGAACGTCGAGTGTTCTTTCTTTGCAGCGAATCTGGCTATAGGCCAGACGAAGCTAGTAGTGGAGGTCTTTGTATGTTCTTCCTCGGTAGAACCAACAAGGGCACCGTCTCCTCCCGCTGGATTTTCCAGTTTGGGTGATTGGGTGTGCCCTCGAATGTTCTTCCTTGGCAGCGAACATACGGAAATCAACACAACCAGTTTCTTTTAAAAAATATATATATTTGTGTCGACCATGGTTCAAACTATGTGTTAGTTTGTGTAAACCATGTTCCAAACTATGTGTTAGTTTGTGTAAAATCATGTTTCAATATGTAATATTTGGAACTATGTTTAAATGGAGAAGAGGAAAAAAAGAAAAAAAATGCGTCGCCCCGCTGGAGCAGCCCCTAGACGCAAACGGACGCGCGGACAAAAACGGTCATTTTAGCGTCCGCAGCGCGACGCAAACGGACGCTCGCGGACATTAAAATGCGTCGCGCCGCTGGAGATGTCCTTAAGCCACATGGGCAAAAGCTATACATAGACTCGACCTAAACCTAGCTAGTCCTACCACTACTGTCAATACTAGAAAACAGCTATCCATGGGTTTGCTATCAGTGGTGCACTCCTATGTACCACTACTATGTCTGGGCCAGGTTGGATGGATTTGCCAAACCTAGCAGTGGCTCATCACACCATGGTGCGCCACTCGTATCTAACTTTGGTCCTCCACCACCTCCCCTGGATCACCTTTTCAATTTTGCGAAAAATGAAAGAAAATGATAGAAATTTTAAATTTTAAATTGTTTAAGATGTTCACATATTATGTGTTCAAGTTGTTAGGAAAAATAAAAAAACTTGGATTCGATATATTTTGCAACATGGCGCCAAGTTTTGGTAAAACGGCTCCGGATTTTGCATACGATGTCGGATGAAAAAATATCTAGAAAAAAGTTACATCTAATTTCCACGGGCTATGGCTGTATATTTTTTTTGATTGATCAAAATTGAAAAGAAAAATAGAGTTTTTGAACATTTTAAATCTAGCCAAAAAAATTAAAATGGGAAAAACTTACGTGTGGCGCACCAAGATGTGGTGCGCCACTAGTAAGTTTAAATCAGCCACCTACCTCCACTTCCCTTCATCCACACATCTCTTATCTTTTCTCTCTTCTCTCTACTCTGCTCTGAGCCTGCTCCGTCGGTGCCCTTGCTATGTCTTGCTATGTCTCGACGTGGTACTCAACGTGGCACGCCTATGCTCGACCTCCTCTCCTCTATGGTTCCCCCTCCTCTCCGGCTCATCCCTACTCTCCTCCTCTCTGCCCTCCTATCCTCCCTCCTCTCCTCTTTCCTCCTCTCTGGCATCCTTTCTCTCCTCCCTTCTCTCCTCCTCCCTTCTATGCTCTCGACCACTGGCCCCTCCCTCCTCTCCGGCCGCCGGCGCATCCCTCCTCTTCGATCGTCGGCTAGAATTAAAGAGAAATAATTTTAAAAACAAAAACGAGCAAGAAATGAGCAAAAAAATTCAAAACTATACCGGTGGTGCACCAAGAAAATATACATGTGGCGCACCACCTGGTGCGCGACAGGTATTTGCTACCAGTGACGCACTAGCAGAGACGCACAACTGGTACGCCACTGGCACGAAAAAGCAGTGCGCCACTGGCAGTTGTTTTCCTAGTAGTGTGTTGTAAAGAGGAGGCCGACCTCCTCTCCCTCGTCCCTATCGTCTCCGGCTCTAGTAATGAGAGGGTGTGTGATACCTAGAGTCCTTTATCCCAATTACAATTAACCTTTTAGAAGATAGAGAAGCCCTAATTAACCTGGGAACTCTCCACGCAACTTCTATATTTAGTGCGCCGTAACTTCATTAGCTAGCTCATTATATCGGTTCTTAGTTACATCGGAAGATGTATATGCACCGACGACATTTGTGAAGATGGAAACTTTGTGCACAACCGTAATATAAGATTTTAAAAATATCAAACCCAATTTTTTTTTGGTTTTGCTAATCTAAGATTTAAATTTTGGTGAGTTGGCTGAGAACTAGTTTCGTTGGCTATCACATGACGTCACCACATATCAATTGCAACCCATGTTGTTGCTCATAATTAGCACGAATCCTAAAATAAATCTAACGGTTCGAAAGCATTTTTTGTATTTTTTGTAGTTGCAACCTCACTTGCAATAAAAAAAAAATCAGTTGGCCCAACTTGCAACTGAACAAATCACGGTTGCAACATAACTTGCAACATAAGTGAAAAATCAAGATGCAAATAAAATAGTGTTGGACTCGACTGAGAACTAAACCAATTTTGATGCTCATTCGGCTCTAGAACCGTTAGATTCGTGCCTCCTATGACTTAAACTAGCGGCTGCAGCTGAATTTAAGTTACAAGTGTTGATGCAACTGATTGTTTTTTAAATTGCAAACAGGGTTATAGCTGAGAATTTATTAGATGCAATTGAGATATAAATGAGATTCTTAGTTGCAAGTGGAGTTCAAAAATAAGTTTTTCAGTTGCAGCGGGTTGCATCCAAGGATATTAAGTTGCAAATGGGCTGCAACTAAAAAATAGTAAAAACAATTCACACAATATAAAATTATTTATCAAGTCCAATATAATATTATGGAAGTGACGTGAGACGTCAGTTGACTAAGAATACCCTACTTTATGCGGAGATCCTAAAAACTATATGTCTCCAAATAAAATTGCTATCATTGCTTTCATTTGCCTTAGCCTGGAGAATAACAAATCTTCACCAAAAGTATGTCTCCGTATAGTGTATAAGTATAAGTAAAGTTTATTTTGAGCGAAATAGTACGCAGTTCACTCGATCGGAGCAATGGAGTCACCGTGTGGGCGGGGGCGGTTGACGGTTCCCGTGACCGCCGTCCCGCAGTGCGTAGGAGTGAGCACCCTGTTCGTATGTGTATAGGATCTTCATGCGAATCCCATGTGTACCCTAGATAGATAATGCATCGAGGGCATCGGAGTGCGGCTAAGCTATGTCTGCAGGCTGCGTACTGCGGTACTGTACGCGCTGGCTCTACGCATGCATGCAGCCGAAGGAGTCCGATCGTTGGATAGCGATGAGCTCGATCGAGAAGTTACGGCGTGTCAACCGGTACGACAGGGAGAGAAAGAAAAACAGGCCATCTCAAGGCGGCTAGGGTTTCCATACCCTCCACTGGCACCGCTCCGTCCCTTCTTTGATGGCGTTTTAGGTCTTAGAGGTGCGGTGGGTCTCTGGCCTCTCGTTAACGGAAGGTTTTTGTTTATTGTTTTAGTTTTAGTATATATCTTTCTTGGGATAGTGAGGCGTTAGCATCTTGGATCACGGTGTCTTCCTATGTTCTTAGCCCTATCTTTGGTTCGGCGGTGTGCCTAGCACTGATCAAGGGCATGGAGTTGTGTGCTCGACAAATCTCCTAGGATCTCATCGATTTTTATGTTCTTTAGTGTGGTTTCAGGTCGGGCTCTTCTTTCTGATCTATGCATGGTTCTCATAATTGCCTGTAATTTTGGAAGTGTCATCGATGCCGTAGTGGTCTACAAGATTGGGTGAATTGGCGACCCTTAACCACATAACGTCGACACTTTGGGTACATCGACATCGACACCTCAATTAATGGCCCCGATGACCAATGCATTCGTTGAAACACATTGAGCTTGAAAGATACCATGTAGCATGATCGTTTTGAGTCGAGACAGTATGTTCCAAGGAGTTATAGCAGAGGACGGGTTGAAGATGGTGCTTCAGTGCTCATTGCGTCCATGTGGTTTAGCTAGTTGTATGCAGCTGAACAGGAGGGAAACGTGAAGCTCTCCTCCCCCACCGTCTACTCCCGTCCTCCGCTAGATCTGGGCCGGTTGGCCCCTCTCCCTCCCTTCTCCGGCGATAGCCGGCGTTGTGGTGGGTGAGGGTCCCCTTCCTGTATAGCGGTAGTTAGGTTTTGTTGCCTTGTCTTTGTTTTGGCGTCATGCCGAGGTCTTGGAGCGCGCCGATGTTGCTTTCGAGCTGCATACGGTGGCATGCGGTGTTGCTCTTGATCGCGGTGGCGGCGATGTGCTGCGTGCTGCTGGAGGGAGCGGTGCCGGCGTCTCCTTCAATAAGCTCGGGTAGGGTTCTTGGCAGATTTGGTGGCGGCAGTCAAGGTTCGAGCTCTCTTCCTCTTGCTCGTCGTGAAGGCGAGAACGGAAGGGGATTCTGCACCTGCGATTGCTGCTGTTCAGATCTGTTGCTGGGGAGTAGTGGTGATTCTACCAGGAGGTTCATCACGGCGGCGATTTCGCCGTCGTCTCTTCAGATCGAAAGGCGATCCCTCCAACCTCTAGCGTCGGCTACGGTTTATTCCGACCAACGTTTGCAGGTCTTCTTCAACCTCCAGGCTGCTATGCCACTTTGGAAGCCCTATGGCTACAGCGCAGTTTGCTCCCGCCTCCCGGTCCCAAGTGGTCTCGTCCCCCACCGACGGTGAGGTTGGCTGTGCTAAGATGCATCGCGGTGGAGAAGGAGCAGGACCTGATTGCTTTTCCAAATTTTCATATGAGGTCTGTAGTGCAAATTGTAAGGGTCTTGTTTTAATTCTCTTCTTTCTTGGGGCCTTAATGCCTTATGTGTAAGATGTAACTCCACTGCTCGGAATTAATGAAGCTCTCGGTCCTTCGGGACCGGTCCCCTGTTCAAAAAAAGAAAAAGCTAGTTCTGTGGCGATGTCCACATCAAAACTTTGAACACGCCGATGGTGATCTGGAAGATTAGCATTGCATCATTGTTGTTCAAGCTACTGCGACTCTTTGGTCGCTTTGTTGGGGCTTTTTTTGCGATGTGCATCTAATGGCTATACTAATTCTTGATATTATGTTGTTATAGGGGCTGGATGTAATTGATATCATCTTGGTATTAATGTATTTTTTTTATCAAAAAAAGAACATTATCGATGGTGCTGCTCTGGTCCTTTGGGATCTTTTCACGACGACTTTCTGCGAGGCAACTAAGACAATGCCTAATACAATCAGTTTTGTCCAACCACTGTGATGAAGGGGCCGAGGACGCCAACACGTTTTTGGCTTGCTCTAGTGCGTGTAACTGTTGTTAGGGGGTACAATGACTTATTATTTATTTACTACTATATATTACTCCATCTGTCTTAAAAAATGTTGTAACTTTATCTAAATTTATATATATTTAGTCACATTTTAGAGTGTAGATATATAGATCTAAGAGAAAATTGAGACATCATTTTGTAGAGAGGGGTACTTTGTATTTTTTTTTTAGGGAGTAGGTGGATGAATAGACGGCACCTTTTCGGGGGGGAAAAGTTACCGCGTGCCGACGAGGTGAGAAGCCTGAGGTGTTACCATGTTACCGCAGAGCAATGGCGGCCAGCTCCTCGTGCTGGAATGGGGAAAAGAAGGTACGTGTGTGTCATGCGTGCGTACGTGACGGGTCGTGCGGGCCGGTGTTGTTTTTAGCAAAGCTAGCGTTGCATTTCCCGATGCCTTCAGCTAGCCTTTCACCCGCGCGCATGCAGGCCGTCCCGTCGTCTCTGCCAGTACGTGCCGCCTCTCTTCTCCCTCTGTCCCTCCCACTGCCATGGCCCATGGCACGACGCGCCGTGCCGTGCAGTGCGCGCAGTCCGACCAAATCATGGCCTAATCACGCCGGAAAACCACGTAAGCCCGGCCGGCCGCGCGCCTGCCCTCTCCGGCCCACACACGATCCTACTCCTGGGAGTATAAAATTATTCTCGTCGCCTTGGAAAGCTCTGCGCTCCTCCCTCCTCTGGTTTGCTCCATGTTACATGTTGCTTCCGTCCCTTCACGTGTCGCCCCCATCGATCGCCCCAGCCAGGTGACACAAGCAATAGCAGCTGCAGCAACCACGTACGTACGTACGCACGACGCAAACCTCGTCGTTCGATCTGGTCATGGCGAGCTAGATAGCTAGTGATCTATATCCACCTCTCCCGCGTTTGTGCGTGTCTTCATCATCAGATCCTTGGGGGTTTCTTGGTAAGGGGGCGCTATGGCATTGGAGGCCGTGGTGTTCTCGGGAGGATTCTGTGGGTACGGTACCGGCATTGAGTTGGAGGGGAGCAACGCCTGCTGGGCCGCCTCCCTCATGATCCCGGGCGCGGAAGTCCCGCGCGGCAGTTCCTCCTTGGCAGCGCTGCCGCCGCCGGTCCGCGGCGGTGGTGATCGTGGAGGCGCGGAGGGCGCTGAGGGCGAGGCGGTGGTGGCGGCGGCGACCTCGGGTGCGGCCGGCAGGAGGAAGCGGCGCAGAGCGAGGAGCGTGAAGAACGTGGAGGAGGCGGAGACCCAGCGGATGACCCACATCGCCGTCGAGCGCAACCGCCGCAAGCAGATGAACGAGTACCTCGCCGTGCTCCGCTCCACCATGCCGCCTTCCTATGTCCAAAGGGTACGTACTCCTGACGATCGAGCGAGGTTTATTGCGGCAATAATGATTTGAAAATTGAGATGTAGTTTTCCTATACCGCTTGATCGATCTGTGGGAAAACAGCATGTTTACTGTGATCTCTACCGACAGGGAGACCAGGCGTCCATAATTGGCGGCGCAATCAACTACGTCAAGGAGCTGGAGCAGCTGGTCCAGTCCCTGGAGGCGCGCTGCCACGCACGCCTCCGCAACCCCGTCCTCGACGACGTCTCCGCCGCCGTAGCAGTACCCTTCGCGGACTTCTTCACCTTCCCGCAGTACACAATGAGCGTCCTCCGCCCTCACGTCCCGGACCCCGCCGTCGCAGCGGCATCTGCGGGCGAAACGGCGACCGACGCCGACGAGATGGCGACGGGCTCGAAGCATTCGGCCGTGGCGGACATCGAGGTGACCATCGTGGAAAGCCACGCCAACCTGAAGCTGCTCTCCCGGCGGCGGCCGAGGCAGCTGCTGAGGATCGTGGCCGGGCTGCAGGGCCACCGGCTCGCCGTGCTGCACCTCAACGCCACCAGCGCCGGCCACATGGCCCTCTACTCTCTCAGCCTCAAGGTACGCGCGTACGGACACATGCTCCCCAGCTGGAGTAGCTAGCTAGCCCGCCCGCGTCTTCCCGAACGCTATGGCTAGCCTGAGTTTCTTATTCCAGACCATGCATCCGCTCGCCCGCTTGGCAGCGCGTCACGCCGAAACAGCAAACTGGCCTCGTTTTCCGTGTATTGTCTCGGACGCCGCCTCCAAACTCTCCCCTCTCTGTGCGTGTTTCACCGCAACGAGGATGAAGTTCCATTGATTGACTTGGCAGAGTTGTGCTCTAGTGTCATGCGTGTACTGTTGCAAAATTAACTCATATACTCGTCGGTGGATGGCTGCCGCAGGTGGAAGACGACTGCCGGCTCTCGTCGGTGGACGATATCGCGGCGGCGGTCCATCGCATCGTCGAGATGATCGCGCGAGAGGAGGAGCACAAGGAAGCGAGCCGTAGCTAGCTACCTAGACCTAGACCTAGACCTAGACCTAGGCTGAGTACGTTGGTAGATCATTAGAAATCAATCAATCAATTAGCAGTGCCATTGCATATAGGAGCATATATGGATGTAAGATTTCAGTAGCTACTTGTAGTGCACCTAGCTAGCTAGCTTGCTTGATCAGTGTAATGTACGTTCTGTACTCTGGCTTTATATGTACTTCCTCCATTCACGAATAAGTGTACGTTTATTTTGGAAAGTCCAATATTTTTAAGTTTAACTAATTTTTTACAAAAATAATAATGCATGTGATACCAAATTATTATATTATTGAAGTACATGTTAAGATGAATCTAGTGATATTAATTTATTTTTATAAATGTTACTACTTTTTCTATGAAGTTGGTCAATGTTAATAAATTTAACTTTAAAAATGTGTGTAAACATTGGAAATTCAATTCGACACATGGGAGCATATGCTCCCACCACCGGAAAAAAACATTTCAAAATGTAAAAAAAAACTGAACAAAAAATTTCGCGCTTACGCGCCACATTCTATGTGCAGACATCAAGTTTCACAGAAAACCGACTTTTCGTGACTTGTGGAAAAAAAAGAGCAAAAAACGGTAGACAACCTCTTTTTACACCAAAATCAATCTTTTTTACACATGAGACAAAAAAACGTTGGTTTTTCGTTGAAAAACTTTGTGAGCCTGTAGAACTTCGAGATCGAGATGTACGGATTAAATTTTTTGTCCAATTTTTTTGCTATTCTGAAAGTGTGTTTAAAACGAAATTTTAAAACCGGGAACATATGGTTTCGAGTGCCAAAACATCATCCCGTCTGAACATATGTTTATTTGAAGATGGAAGGAGTACTCATTTTGTGTGTGGGTAAAATAGGAACTGTATTAAGCAAGAGGGATTACAAGTCGATCAAGGTCAAGAGCCTGAGAGACAGCTTCAGGTCCGTACCTAACCAAGTAGCATTGAGGTTCTCTAGCCGTGCTAAATTTGCAAGATCATGGCTAACCCTCACTTGCGAACGTTCCACTTTTACAAAACTACACTCACTCCTTTGACTAGCTAGAAATTTAATTTGGGACACAAAATGTAAGAGGGGCGATCTGTTCTGTCCTGGTGAAGATACAACCGCAACCAACTAGGAGCAGTCAGTTTCGATGATAACCGACGGTTCGCTTTGTTGTAGAGCTAGCTCCAATCCCTCCGCACATGCCCGAAGTTCAGCTTCAAGTGGAGAATTACAATCCCTCAGAAAATGACATGCAGTAAAGATCGGCATACCATCAGTGTCGCGAAGCGCTAAGCCGATGCCCGCAGATTTATCCTCAGAACAGAAGGAGCCATCAACAGTTAACTTCACGCACCCGAACGGAGAAAACACCCATGCAATATCCGGGGGCTTCTTCACCTTCCTTGGTCGCGATGTCCCAATATCTAGCATTCGGTTCTTTCCTTTAATAAGTGACTCTGTCGAAGAGTCTTTAGAGTTCCGAATCATCTTCAAGTAGCTAGCAAGAAAACATTTTAAACCCTCAATCGGAGGGAGAGGTTTATCATGTGTCACCTTATTACGAGCAAACCAGGCTTGCCAAGCCACCAACAATGTCGTATCAACCATGTGATCGGGTATTTGAGATAGAAGAGCTTGAAACCAATTAGATCAGCATCAGCTGGTAAGCCCCAGATAGTTTTCATCTCTTCCCAGAGCCTGCGAGCGTGCAGGCAATCGTACAAGGCATGAGCAACGTCCTCCGCATCTGATCCACATATCTTGCAGTGGCTAGTACCTCGCATGTGCCGATGCACTTTGTTGGACTCCGTAGCATTTGATGCTGCCTTCCAGGCGAACGTCTTGACCTTCGGCGGCACCGCAGCCTGTCAAATTTTCCTCCAACATGAACTGGTTTGACAGCTAGACTTAGTGATAGCACATTGATCAGCATTTATATGGTACTTCAGATAGAGTTCAGCCATATATATTTTTATATGCATTGGTCACGCTATACGAACGTGCTACAATTCACTCGCTACATCCATACACTAGTTTATCAATCCAAGTTAGTAAGCAAAAGCATAATCACACCGAGCTAAATGTCTGACAAAAATCAATCATCTAATGAGCAGAAAGTAGGATTGTCTTATAGTAGTACTCTGTATCACTACTCATGTATGTATGTCCATGGAGTATCTCTCTAGGTGCTGTTTGGTGTGCATTTTGTTCCCTCCATAAACCACGCGCGTCTGCTGGAGCCTTCTGAAGAGATTGTACAGTTGATATTACATAGACAAGATTGACCGGCCGTACAATTACAGTACAGATGTCTCAGGTCCCTGTTCCCGGCGCGCGTGAAGCACTGTTGAGATGAGTATTAGCGGGGCCCGGGGGAAATACATTGGCGTCTGTTTAATTCGTGTGATGTCAAAAGTGCATGGATAGAAAAAAGAACTCACCATTACAGTTATGGTGTCATGTTGTTGAAAGGAAAAAAGAGTTTGCTGCCTACAATAGATCTTTTGTCCGGAATTGTCTAGAGCTTTAGTCCGGTCTGTGTTTGAAACTGAAGTAATGTGACATTAGTCCCGATTTAAACGGGTAGGATGCCGAAAAGTTTTAGTCCCGGAACGGAACCTTTAGTTCTGGTTAGAGACACCAACCGAGACTAAACCGGCTCTTTAGTCCCGGTTTATAATACCAACCCGGACTAAAGGTTTCTGGTTTTCTTTTTTGGCCACACACACACAAACTCAGCCCCTTGGATCGCCTTTTTAGCTTTATAAAATACAAATGAAATTGATAAAAAATTGAAAAAATAAAGTCCTTAGATGTCCATGTGTTATGTCATCTAGTTGAAAAGAAATTAACAAACATGAATTTCAACTTTTTTTTTTTTGCAAAATTGCGTCATGTATCGGTAAAACGGGATTTCTGGTTGCATATGAACTCGAAAAAAAATTAGTATATGAAAATGTATCCACACAAAAAGTTACATCCGAATTCACCTGAGTTTACCCAATCAGCCAATTTTTAGATTCTCAAACTCGCAAAGGGAAATATGAAGATTTTCAGGTTTTAGGTTCTGCAAAAAAAATTATTTTTATTTATTTATTCAAGATTATTATTACATCATTACTTTTGTTTATCAAAGTAATTATTTACAACTTAAACAATAAAAAAGTGTGGCATCGTGACCAAGAGGTTAAAAGGATTGATATGATACTGATATCAATAACATGCCCGCAAAGCACTTGGAAGCGGGACGGAAGGAACTCAGAAGATAAGCGTGCTAGTGTTCGAGCAGTGGGAGGATGAGTGACCAACCGAAAAGTTTGAATATGTGTAAGTAATTTGACTAGAGTAAGTGTAGTTAGAGACTAAATTGGTCAAATAACCCAAATACTAGAAATTCTGAAAAATAGAAAAAAAATGGAAAAAAATTAGAAAAAATAGACCTTTAGTCCCGGTTGGTGTTACAAACCGGGACTAAAGGTCCTCCGCCCCCGCGCGGGCCCGCAGTCTGACACGCGTACAGCACGCGACCGTTGGGAACCCCAAGTGGAAGGTGTGATGCGTACAGCAGTAAGTTTCCCTCAGTAAGAAACCAAGGTTTATCGAACCAGTAGGAGTCAAGAAGCACGTTGAAGGTTGATGGTGGCGGAGTGTAGTGCGGCGCAACACCAGGGATTCCGGCGCCAACGTGGAACCTGCACAACACAACCAAAATTCTTTGTCCCAACGTAACAGTGAGGTTGTCAATCTCACCAGCTTGCTGTAACAAAGGATTAGATGTATAGTGTGGATGATGATGTTTGCAAAGAACAGTAAGAACAAGTATTGCAGTAGATTGTATTCGATGTAAAGAATGGACCGGGGTCCACGGTTCACTAGTGGTGTCTCTCCGATAAGATAAAGCATGTTGGGTGAACAAATTACAGTCGTGCAATTGACAAATGAGGAGGGCATGACAATGCACATACATATCATGATGAGTAGTGTGAAATTCAATTGGGCATTACGACAAAGTACATAGACCGCTATCCAGTATGCATCTATGCCTAAAAAGTCCACCTTCAGGTTAGCGTCCGCACCCCTTCCAGTATTAAGTTGCAAACAACAGACAATTGCATTAAGTATGGTGCGTAATGTAATCAACACAAATATCCTTAGACATAGCATTGATGTTTTATCCCTAGTGGCAACAGCACATCCACAACCTTAGAACTTTCTCACATCGTCCTGCATTTAATGGAGGCATGAACCCACTATCGAGCATAAATACTCCCTCTTGGAGTTACAAGTAACGACTTGGCCAGAGCCTCTACTAGCAACGGAGAGCATGCAAGATCATAAACAACACATATATGATAGATTGATAATCAACATAACATAGTATTCCATATTCATCGGATCCCAACAAACGCAACATGTAGCATTACAAATAGATGATCTTGATCATGTTAGGCAGCTCACAAGATCCAACAATGATAGCACATGAGGAGAAGACAACCATCTAGCTACTGCTATGGACCCATAGTCCAGGGGTGAACTACTCACTCATCAATCCGGAGGCGATCATGGCGATGAAGAGTCCTCCAGGAGATGATTCCCCTCTCCGGCAGGGTGCCGGAGGCGATCTCCTGAATTCCCCGAGATGGGATTGGCGGCGGCGGCGTCTCTGGAAGGTTTTCCGTATCGTGGCTCTCGGTACTGGGGTTTTCTCGACGAAGGCTTCTTATAGGCGGAAGGGTAGGTTTAGGGGCGACGCGAGGGCCCCACACGCTAGGGCAGCGCGGCCCCAGCCCTGGCCGCGCGGCCCTGCTATGTCGCCGCCTCGTGGCCCCACTTCGTATCTCCTCCGGTCTTCTGGAAGCTTCGTGGAAAAATAAGACCCTGAGCGTTGATTTCGTCCAATTCCGAGAATATTTCCTTTGTAGGATTTCTGAAACCAAAAACAGCAGAAAACAGCAACTGGCTCTTCGGCATCTTGTCAATAGGTTAGTGCCGGAAAATGCATAAATATGACATAAAGTGTGTATAAAACATGTGAGTATCATCAATAAAGTAGCATGGAATATAAGAAATTATAGATACGTTTGAGACGTATCAAGCATCCCCAAGCTTAGTTCCTGCTCGTCCTCGAGTAGGTAAACGATAACAAAGATAATTTCTTAAGTGACATGCTATCATAATCTTGATCAATACTATTGTAAGCACATGTAATGAATGAAGTGATTCGAAGCAATGGTAAAGACAATGATTAAACAATTGAATCATATAGCAAAGACTTTTCATGAATAGTACTTTCAAGACAAGCATCAATAAGTCTTGCATAAGAGTTAACTCATAAAGCAATAGATTCAAAGTAAAGGCAGTGAAGCAACACAAAGGAAGATTTAAGTTTCAGCGGTTGCTTTCAACTTGTAACATGTATATCTCATGGATAGTTGTCAACATAAAGTAATATGATGAATGCAAATATGCAAGTATGTAAGAATCAATGCACATTTAACACAAGTGTTTGCTTCTAAGGTGGAAGGAAATGGGTAAACTGACTCAACATAAAAGTAGAAGAAAGGCTCTTCGAAGAGGGAAGCATGGATTGCTATATTTGTGCTAGAGCTTTTATTTTGAAAACAAGAAACAATTTTGTCAACGATAGTAATAAAGCATATGTGTTATGTATAAAATATCTTATAAGTTGCAAGCCTCATGCATAGTATACCAATAGTGCCCGCACCTTGTCCTAATTAGCTTGGATTTGCATGGATTATCATTGCATAACATATGTTTTAACCAAGTGTCACAAAGGGGTACCTCTATGCCGCCTGTACAAAGTTCTAAGGAGAAAGCTCGCATTGGATTTCTCGCTTTTGATTATTCTCAACTTAGACATCCATACCGGGACAACATAGACAACAGATAATGGACTCCTCTTTAATGCATAAGCATTCAACAACAGATAATATTCTCATAAGAGATTGATGATTGTTGTCCAAACTGAAACTTCACCATGGATCATGGCTTTAGTTAGCGGCCCAATGTTCTTCTCTAACAATATGCATGCTCAAACCATTCAACTCATGATAAATCACCCTTACTTCAGACAAGACGAACATGCATAGCAACTCACATGATATTCAATAAAGGTGAAATAGTTGATGGCGTCCCCAGGAACATAGTTATCGCTCAACAAGCAACTTAATAAGAAATAAGATACATAAGTACATATTCAATAGCACAATAGTTTTTAGGCTATTTTTCCCATGAGCTATATATTGCAAAGACAAAGAATGGAAATTTAAAGATAGCACTCAAGCAATTTACTTTGGAATGGCAGAGAAATACCATGTAGTAGGTAGGTATGGTGGACACAAATGGCATAGTTTTTGGCTCAAGGGTTTTGGATGCACGAGAAGTAATCCCTCTCAATACAAGGCTTAGGCTAGCAAGGTTGTTTGAAGCAAACACAAGTATGAACAGGTACAGCAAAACTTACATAAGAACATATTGCAAGCATTATAAGACTCTACACTGTCTTCCTTGTTGTTTAAACCCTCACCAGAAAATATCTAGACTTTAGAGAGACCAATCATGCAAACCAAATGTCAACAAGCTCTACGGTATTTTTTCACTAATAGGCGCAAAGTATATGATGCAAGAGCTTAAACATGAGCACAACAATTGCCAAGTATCAAATTATTCAAGACATTATACCAATTACCACATGTAGCATTTTCTGTTTCCAACCATATAACAATTAATGAAGCAGTTTCAACCTTCGCCATGAACATTAAGAATAAAGCTAAGAACATATGTGTTCATATGCAACAGCGGAGCGTGTCTCTCTCCCACACAATGAATGCTCGGATCCAATTTATTCAAACAAAACAAAAACAAGAACATAAAGACGCTCCAAGTAAAGCACATAAGATGTGATGGAATAAAAATATAGTTTTACTAGATGTGACCTGATAATTTGTCGATGAAGAAGGGGATGCCTTGGGCATCCCCAAGCTTAGATGCTTGAGTCTTCTTGAAATATGCAGGGATGAACCATGGGGGTATCCCCAAGCTTAAAGCTTTCACTCTCCTTGATCATATTGCATCATCCTCCTCTCTTGATCCTTGAAAACTTCCTCCACACCAAACTCAAAACAAACTCATTAGACGGTTAGTGCATAATCAAAAATTCACATGTTCAGAGGTGACATAATCATTCTTAACACTTCTGGACATTGCACAAAGCTACTGAAAGTTAATGGAATAAAGAAATCCATCAAACATAGCAAAACAGGCAATGCGAAATAAAAGGCAGAATCTGTCAAAAACAGAACAGTCTGTAAAGACGAATTTTTATGGGGCACTTAACTTGCTCAGATGAAAATGCTCAAATTGAATGAAAGTTGCGTACATATCTGAGGATTACTCACATAAATTGGCAGATTTTTCTGAGTTACCTACAGAGAATACTACTCAAATTCGTGACAGCAAGAAATCTGTTTCTGTGCAGTAATCGAAATCTAGTATGAACCTTACTATCAAAGACTTTACTTGGCACAAAAATGCAAAAAAATTAAGATAAGGAGAGGTTGGTACAGTAGTAACAACTTCCAAGACTCAAATGTAAAATAAAAGTGCAGAAGTAAAATAATGGGTTGTCTCCCATAAGCGCGTTTCTTTAACGCCTTTCAGCTAGGCGCAGAAAGTGTGTATCAAGTATTATCAAGAGACGAAGCATTAACATCATAATTTGTTCTAATGATAGAATCAAAAGGTAACTTCATTCTCTTTCTAGGAAAGTGTTCCATACCTTTCTTGAGAGGAAACTGATATTTAATATTGCCTTCCTTCATATCAATAATAGCACCAACAGTTCGAAGAAAAGGTCTTCCCAATATAATGGGACAAGATGCATTGCATTCAATATCCAACACAACAAAATCAACGGGGACAAGGTTATTGTTAACCGTAATGCAAACATTATCAATCCTCCCCAAAGGTTTCTTTGTAGAATTATCTGCAAGATTAATATCCAAATAACAATTTTTCAATGGTGGCAAGTCTAGCATATTATAGATTTTCTTAGGAATAACGAAAATACTTGCACCAAGATCACATAAAGTATTACAATAAAAATCATTGACCTTCATCTTAATGATGGGCTCCCAACCATCTTCTAACTTCCTAGGAATAGAAGTCTCACGATTTAGTTTCTCTTCTCTAGCTTTTATGAGAGCATTTGTAATATGTTTTGTAAATGCCAAATTTATAGCACTAGCATTGGGACTTTTAGCAAGTTTTTGTAAGAACTTTATAACTTCAGAGATGTGACAATTATCAAAATCTAAACCATTATGATCTAAAGCAATGGGATCATTGTCCCCAATATTTTGAAAAATTTCAGCAGTTTTATCACAAGCAGTTTTAGCAGTTTCAACAGTTTCAGGCAGTTTTTCTCGCTTTGCATTAGGAGTAGAAACATTGCCAACACCAATTATTTTACCATTGATAGTAGGAGTTGTAGCAACATGTGAAGCATTAGCATTACTAGTGGTGGTAATAGTCCAAACTTTAGCTACATTATTCTCTTTAGCATTTTCTTCTTTTTCCCACCTAGCACGCAATTCAGCCATCAATCTAATATTTTCATTAATTCTAACTTGGATGGCGTTTGCTGTAGCAAATGACTTAATATCTTTATTTTCATTAGGTATAACTTTCGATTTCAAAAGATCAACATCGGCAGCAAGACTATCAACTTTAGAAGCAAGAATATCAATTTTATCAAGCTTTTCTTCAATAGTTTTGTTAAAAGCGGTTTGTGTGCTAATAAATTCTTTAAGCATGGCTTCAAGACCAGAGGGTGAACTCCTATTATTGTTGTAAGAATTCCCATAAGAATTACCATAACCATTACTATTATGAGAAGGATATCGCCTATAGTTGTTACTAGAATTGTTCCGATAAGCATTGTTGTTGAAATTATTATTTTTAATGTAGTTCACATCAACATGTTCTTCGTGGGAAACCAATGAAGCTAACGGAACATTATTAGGATGAATATTAGATCTACCATTCACAAGCATAGACATAATAGCATCAATCTTATCACTCAAGGAGGAGGTTTCTTTAACAGAATTTACCTTCTTACCTTGTGGAGCTCTTTCCGTGTGCCATTCAGAGTAATTAATCATCATATTATCAAGAAGCTTTGTTGTGGCGCCTAGAGTGATGGACATAAAAGTACCTCCAGCAGCTGAATCCAATAGGTTCCGTGAAGAAAAATTCAGTCCTGCATAAAAGGTTTGGATGATCATCCAAGTAGTCAGTCCATGGGTAGGGCAATTTTTGACCAAAGATTTCATTCTTTCCCATGCTTGGGCAACATGCTCATTATCCAATTGCTTAAAATTCATTATGCTACTTCTCAAAGATATAATTTTAGCAGGAGGATAATATCTACCAATGAAAGCATCCTTACATTTAGTCCATGAATCAATACCATTCTTAGGCAAAGATAGAAACCAATCTTTAGCTCTTCCTCTTAATGAGAAAGGAAACAATTTTAATTTTATAATGTCACCATCTACATCCTTATATTTTGCATTTCACAAAGTTCAACAAAATTATTAAGATGGGCAGCAGCATCATCAGAACTAACACCAGAAAATTGCTCTCTCATAACAAGATTTAGTAAAGCAGGTTTAATTTCAAAAAATTCTGCTGTAGTAGCAGGTGGAGCAATAGGTGTGCATAAGAAATCATTATTATTTGTGCTAGTGAAGTCACACAACTTAGTATTTTCAGGAGTACCCATTTTAGCAATAGTAAATAAAGCAAACTAAATAAAGTAAATGCAAGTAACTAATTTTTTTGTGTTTTTAATATGGAGAACGCAAACAAGATAGTAAATAAAGTAATGCAAGTAACTAATTTTTTTGTATTTTTGATATAGAGAACAAACAAAGCAGTAAATAAAATAAAGTAAAGCAAGACAAAAACAAAGTAAAGAGATTGGAAGTGGAAGGCTCCCATTGCAGCGTGTCTTGATCTCCCCTGCAACGGCGCCAGAAATTTAGCTTAACACGTGTACAGCACGCGACTGTTGGGAACCCCAAGTGGAAGGTGTGATGCGTACAGCAGTAAGTTTCCCTCAGTAAGAAACCAAGGTTTATCGAATCAGTAGGAGTCAAGAAGCACGTTGAAGGTTGATGGTGGCGGAGTGTAGTACGGCGCAACACCAGGGATTCCGGCGCCAACGTGGAACCTGCACAACACAACCAAAATACTTTGTCCCAACGTAACAGTGAGGTTGTCAATCTCACCGGCTTGCTGTAACAAAGGATTAGATGTATAGTGTGGATGATGATGTTTGCAAAGAACATTAAGAATAAGTATTGCAGTAGATTGTATTCGATGTAAAGAATGGACCGGGGTTCACAGTTCACTTGTGGTGTCTCTCCGATAAGATAAAGCATGTTGGGTGAACAAATTACATTCGGGCAATTGACAAATAAGGACAGTGATACGCGTACAGCACGCGTCCGTTGGAAACCCCAAGAGGAAGGTGTGATGCGTACAGCGGCAAGTTTTCCCTCAGTATGAAACCAAGGTTTATCGAACCAGTAGGAGCCAAGAAGCACGTTGAAGGTTGATGACGGCGGGATGTAGTGCGGCGCAACACCAGAGATTCCGGCACCAACGTGGAACCTGCACAACACAACCAAAGTACTTTGCCCCAACGAAACAGTGAGGTTGTCAATCTCACCGGCTTGCTGTAACAAAGGATTAGATGTATAGTGTGGATGATGATTGTTTGCAGAAAATAGTAGAACAGTATTGCAGTAGATTGTATTTCAGTATAGAGAATTGGACGGGGGTCCACAGTTCACTAGAGGTGTCTCTCCCATAAGATAAACAGCATGTTGGGTGAACAAATTACAGCTGGGCAATTGACAAATAAAGAGGGCATGACCATGCACATACATATTATGATGAGTATAGTGAGATTTAATTGGGCATTACGACAAAGTACATAGACCGCTATCCAGCATGCATCTATGCCTAAAAAGTCCACCTTCAGGTTATCATCCGAACCCCCTCCAGTATTAAGTTGCTAACAACAGACAATTGCATTAAGTATTGCGCGTAATGTAATCAGTAACTACATCCTTGAACATAGTACCAATGTTTTATCCCTAGTGGCAACAAAGACATCCATAATCTTAGAGATTTCTCGTCACTTCCCGCATTCACGGAGACATGAACCCACTATCGAGCATAAATACTCCCTCTTGGAGTTACTAGCATCAACTTGGCCAGAGCATCTACTAATAACGGAGAGCATGCAAGATCATAAACAACACATAGACATAACTTTGATAATCAACATAACAAGTATTCTCTATTCATCGGATCCCAACAAATGCAACATATAGAATTACAGATAGATGAACTTGATCATGTTATGCAGCTCACAAGATCCGACAATGAAGCACAATGAGGAGAAGACAACCATCTAGCTACTGCTATGGACCCATAGTCCAGGGGTAGACTACTCACACATCACTCCGGAGGCGACCATGGCGGCGTAGAGTCCTCCGGGAGATGAATCCCCTCTCCGGCAGGGTGCCGGAGGCGATCTCCTGAATCCCCCGAGATGGGATTGGCGGCGGCGGCGTCTCGATGGGTTTTCCGTATCGTGGCTCTCGGTACTGGGGGTTTCGCGACGGAGGCTTTAAGTAGGCGGAAGGGCAGGTCAGGAGGCGGCACGAGGGGCCCACACCATAGGGCCGCGCGGCCAGGGGCCAGGCCGCGCCGCCCTAGGGTTTGGCCACCTCGTGGCCCCACTTCGTCTCCTCTTCGGTCTTCTGGAAGCTTCGTGGAAAAATAGGACCCTGGGCGTTGATTTCGTCCAATTCCGAGAATATTTCATTACTAGGATTTCTGAAACCAAAAAACAGCAGAAAACAGCAACTGGCACTTCGGCATCTTGTTAATAGGTTAGTTCCAGAAAATGCACGAATATGACATAAAGTGTGCATAAAACATGTAGATAACATCAATAATGTGGCATGGAACATAAGAAATTATCGATACGTTGGAGACGTATCAGCATCCCCAAGCTTAGTTCTGCTCGTCCGAGCGGTAAAACGATAACAAAGATAATTTCTGGAGTGACATGCCATCATAACCTTGATCATACTATTTGTAAAGCATATGTAGCGAATGCAGCGATCAAAACAATGTATATGACATGAGTAAACAAGTGAATCATAAAGCAAAGACTTTTCATGAATAGTACTTCAAGACAAGCATCAATAAGTCTTGCATAAGAGTTAACTCATAAAGCAATAATTCATAGTAGAAGCATTGAAGCAACACAAAGGAAGATTAAGTTTAAGCGGTTGCTTTCAACTTGTAACATGTATATCTCATGGATATTGTCAACATAGAGTAATATAATAAGTGCAATATGCAAGTATGTAGGAATCAATGCACAGTTCACACAAGTGTTTGCTTCTTGAGGTGGAGAGAAATAGGTGAACTGACTCAACAATGAAAGTAAAAGAATGGTCCTCCATAGAGGAAAAGCATCGATTGCTATATTTGTGCTAGAGCTTTGATTTTGAAAACATGAAACAATTTTGTCAACGGTAGTAATAAAGCATATGTATCATGTAAATTATATCTTACAAGTTGCAAGCCTCATGCATAGTATACTAATAGTGCCCGCACCTTGTCCTAATTAGCTTGGACTACCGGATCATCGCAATGCACATGTTTTAACCAAGTGTCACAAAGGGGTACCTCTATGCCGCCTGTACAAAGGTCTAAGGAGAAAGCTCGCATTGGATTTCTCGCTATTGATTATTCTCAACTTAGACATCCATACCGGGACAACATAGACAACAGATAATGGACTCCTCTTTTATGCATAAGCATGTAACAACAATTAGTAATTTTCTCATATGAGATTGAGGATATTTGTCCAAAACTGAAACTTCCACCATGGATCATGGCTTTAGTTAGCGGCCCAATGTTCTTCTCTAACAATATGCATGCTTAACCATAAGGTGGTAGATCTCTCTTACTTCAGACAAGACGGACATGCATAGCAACTCACATGAAATTCAACAAAGAGTACTTGATGGCGTCCCCAGTGAACATGGTTATCGCACAACAAGCAACTTAATAAGAGATAAAGTGCATAAGTACATATTCAATACCACAATAGTTTTTAAGCTATTTGTCCCATGAGCTATA
Source organism: Lolium perenne (assembly GCF_019359855.2). Taxonomy (NCBI): domain Eukaryota; kingdom Viridiplantae; phylum Streptophyta; class Magnoliopsida; order Poales; family Poaceae; genus Lolium; species Lolium perenne. The sequence continues at coordinate 119,298,752 of NC_067250.2, read as the reverse complement.
TATTGCAAAGGTGAATGATGGAATTTAAAGGTAGAACTCAAGCAATTTACTTTGGAATGGCGGAGAAATACCATGTAGTAGGTAGGTATGGTGGACACAAATGGCATAGTGGTTGGCTCAAGGATTTTGGATGCATGAGAAGTAATCCCTCTCGATACAAGGTTTAGGCTAGCAAGGCTATTTGAAACAAACACAAGGATGAACCGGTGCAGCAAAACTCACATAAAAGACATATTGTAAACATTATAAGACTCTACACCGTCTTCCTTGTTGTTCAAACTCAATACTAGAAATTATCTAGACCTTAGAGAGACCAAATATGCAAACCAAATTTAAGCATGCTCTATGTATTTCTTCATTAATGGGTGCAAAGTATATGATGCAAGAGCTTAAACATGAGCACAACAATTGCCAAGTGTCACATTATCCAAGACATTTATATCAATTACTACATGTATCATTTTCCAATTCCAACCATATAACAATTTAACGAAGAAGAAACTTCGCCATGAATATTATGAGTAGAAACTAAGGACATACTTGTCCATATGCTACAGCGGAGCGTGTCTCTCTCCCACAAAGTGAATGCTAGGATCCATTTTATTCAAACAAAACAAAAACAAAAACAAACCGACGCTCCAAGAAAAGCACATAAGATGTGATGGAATAAAAATATAGTTTCAGGGGAGGAACCTGATAATGTTGTCGATGAAGAAGGGGATGCCTTGGGCATCCCCAAGCTTAGACGCTTGAGTCTTCTTAGAATATGCAGGGGTGAACCACCGGGGCATCCCCAAGCTTAGAGCTTTCACTCTCCTTGATCATGTTGCATCATACTCCTCTCTTGATCCTTGAAAACTTCCTCCACACCAAACTTAGAACAACTCATTAGAGGGTTAGTGCACAATAAAAATTAACATGTTCAGAGGTGACATAATCATTCTTAACACTTCTGGACATTGCATAAAGCTACTGGACATTAATGGATCAAAGAAATTCATCCAACATAGCAAAAGAGGCAATGCGAAATAAAAGGCAGAATCTGTCAAAACAGAACAGTTCGTATTGACGAATTTTAAAATGGCACCAGACTTGCTCAAATGAAAATGCTCAAATTTAATGAAAGTTGCGTACATATCTGAGGATCACTCACGTAAACTGGCATAATTTTCTGAGTTACCTACAGAGAAAACAGCCCAGATTCGTTACAGCAAAGAAATCTGTTTCTGCGCAGTAATCCAAATCTAGTATGAACTTTACTATCAACGACTTTACTTGGCACAACAAAACACTAAACTAAGATAAGGAGAGGTTGCTACAGTAGTAAACAACTTCCAAGACACAAAATAAAAACCAAGTACTGTAGTAAAAACCATGGGTTGTCTCCCATAAGCGCTTTTCTTTAACGCCTTTCAGCTAGGCGCAGAAAGTGTGTATCAAGTATTATCGAAGGGTGGTACTTCTACAGCGGGGTGTGGATTTTTCTCAACCAAGCATAGTATATTGGATACATAAGTTTTAGCGTCTCCCTTTTCATTAGTCTTGGGCTTGCTACTCTCATCAAACAAATTTTCGGGAACAAGCCAAGCATAGTTATTTTCTAGTGCATCATTCATAGCTAGGAGTTTACATGGTATTGGTGCTTTGATCTCCCCTCCATCATTAATATTATTAGTGTATCTTATTCTATCCATGTCCATCTTTTCAAGGAGACTAACAAAATTAGTATGAGAACCAAGCATATTAAATTTAGCAAAGACCTTTCTAGCTTCTCTTGCTAGACCACCAAATTCTCTAAGAAGGGTTTCTAAAACAAAATCTTTCTTTTCCCCCTCTTCCATATCACCAAGTGTAAGGAACATGTGTTGGATTATAGGATTGAGATTAACAAATTTAGTTTCCAACAGGCGAACTAAATGCGCAGCAGCAATTTCATAAGTGGGAGCAAGGTCTACCAAGTGTCTATCTTCAAAATCTTCAATGGTACTAACATGATTGAAAAATTCTTCTATATTATTTCTCCCAACTATAGACCCACGTCCTACCGGTATGTCTTTTGTGGTAAAATTAAAAGGAAACATGATGAATCAAGTAAAGTAAATGCAAGTAACTAATTTTTTTTTGTGTTTTTGATATAACAAACAAGATAGCAAATAAAGTAAAACTAGCAACTAATTTTTTTTGTGTTTTGATTTAGTGCAGCAAACAAAGTAGTAAATAAAACTAAGCAAGACAAAAACAAAGTAAAGAGATTGGGAAGTGGAGACTCCCCTTGCAGCGTGTCTTGATCTCCCCGGCAACGGCGCCAGAAAAAGAGCTTGATACGCGTACAAAGACGCGTCCGTTGGGAACCCCAAGAGGAAGGTGTGATGCGTACAGCGGCAAGTTTTCCCTCGCATGAAACCAAGGTTTATCGAACCAGTAGGAGCCAAGAAGCACGTTGAAGGTTGATGGCGGCGGGATGTAGTGCGGCGCAACACCAGAGATTCCGGCGCCAACGTGGAACCTGCACAACACAACCAAAGTACTTTGCCCCAACGAAACAGTGAGGTTGTCAATCTCACCGGCTTGCTGTAACAAAGGATTAGATGTATAGTGTGGATGATGATTGTTTGCAGAAAACAGTAGAACAAGATTGCAAGAGATTGTATTTCAAGATAGAGAATTGGACCAGGGTCCACAGTTCACTAGAGGTGTCTCTCCCATAAGATAAACAGCATGTTGGGTGAACAAATTACAGTTGGGCAATTGACAAATAAAGAGGGCATGACCATGCACATACATATTATGATGAGTATAGTGAGATTTAATTGGGCATTACGACAAAGTACATAGACCGCTATCCAGCATGCATCTATGCCTAAAAAGTCCACCTTCAGGTTATCATCCGAACCCCCTCCAGTATTAAGTTGCTAACAACAGACAATTGCATTAAGTATTGCGCGTAATGTAATCAGTAACTACATCCTTGAACATAGTAACAATGTTTTATCCCTAGTGGCAACAGCACATCCATAATCTTAGAGATTTCTGTCACTTCCCCAGATTCACGGAGACATGAACCCACTATCGAGCATAAATACTCCCTCTTGGAGTTACTAGCATCAACTTGGCCAGAGCATCTACTAATAACGGAGAGCATGCAAGATCATAAACAACACATAGACATAACTTTGATAATCAACATAACAAGTATTCTCTATTCATCGGATCCCAACAAACGCAACATATAGAATTACAGATAGATGATCTTGATCATGTTATGCAGCTCACAAGATCCGACAATGAAGCACAATGAGGAGAAGACAACCATCTAGCTACTGCTATGGACCCATAGTCCAGGGGTAGACTACTCACACATCACTCTGGAGGCGACCATGGCGGCGTAGAGTCCTCCGGGAGATGAATCCCCTCTCCGGCAGGGTGCCGGAGGCGATCTCCTGAATCCCCCGAGATGGGATTGGCGGCGGCGGCGTCTCAGTAAGGTTTTCCGTATCGTGGCTCTCGGTACTGGGGGTTTCGCGACGGAGGCGGTAAGTAGGCGGAAGGGCCGGGCAGGAGGCGGCACGAGGGGCCCACACCATAGGGCCGTGCGGCCAGGGGCCAGGCCGCGCCGCCCTAGGGTTTGGCCACCTCGTGGCCCCACTTCGTCTCCTCTTCGGTCTTCTGGAAGCTTCGTGGCAAAATAGGACCCTGGGCGTTGATTTCGTCCAATTCCGAGAATATTTCGTTACTAGGATTTCTGAAACCAAAAATAGCAGAAAACAAAGAATCGGCACTTCGGCATCTTGTTAATAGGTTAGTTCCAGAAAATGCACGAATATGACATAAAGTGTGCATAAAACATGTAGATAACATCAATAATGTGGCATGGAACATAAGAAATTATCGATACGTTGGAGACGTATCAGAGAGCATGGCAATGCACATACATATCATGATGAGTAGTGTGAAATTCAATTGGGCATTACGACAAAGTACATAGACCGCTATCCAGCATGCATCTATGCCTAAAAAGTCCACCTTCAGGTTAGCGTCCGCACCCCTTCCAGTATTAAGTTGCAAACAACAGACAATTGCATTAAGTATGGTGCGTAATGTAATCAACACAAATATCCTTAGACATAGCATTGATGTTTTATCCCTAGTGGCAACAGCACATCCACAACCTTAGAACTTTCTGTCGCTGTCCCAGATTTAATGGAGGCATGAACCCACTATCGAGCATAAGTATTCTCTCTTGGAGTTACAAGTAACAACTTGGCCAGAGCCTCTACTAGTAACGGAGAGCATGCAAGATCATAAACAACACATATATGATAGATTGATAATCAACATAACATAGTATTCCATATTCATCGGATCCCAACAAACGCAACCTGTAGCATTACAAATAGATGATCTTGATCATGTTAGGCAGCTCACAAGATCCAACAATGGTAGCACATGAGGAGAAGACAACCATCTAGCTACTGCTATGGACCCATAGTCCAGGGGTGAACTACTCACTGATCAATCCGGAGGCGATCATGGCGATGAAGAGTCCTCCGGGAGATGATTCCCCTCTCCTGAATCCCCCGAGATGGGATTGGCGGCGGCAGCGTCTCTGGAAGGTTTTCCGTATCGTGGCTCTCGGTACTGGGGTTTTTGAAGGAGATATGCCCTAGAGGCAATAATAAAATGGTTATTATTTATATCTTTATGTTTATGATAAATGTTTATATATCATGCTAGAATTGTATTAACCGAAACATTAGTACATGTGTGATATGTAGACAAACAAGAAGTCCCTAGTATGCCTCTTAAACTAGCTTGTTGATTAATGGATGATTAGTTTCATAATCATGAACATTGGATGTTATTAATAACAAGGTTATGTCATTGTGTGAATGATGTAATGGACACACCCAATTAAGCGTAGCATAAGATCTCGTCATTAAGTTATTTGCTATAAGCTTTCGATACATAGTTACCTAGTCCTTATGACCATGAGATCATGTAAATCACTTATACCGGAAAGGTACTTTGATTACACCAAACACCACTGCGTAAATGGGTGGCTATAAAGGTGGGATTAAGTATCCGGAAAGTATGAGTTGAGGCATATGGATCAACAGTGGGATTTGTCCATCCCGATGACGGATAGATATACTCTGGGCCCTCTCGGTGGAATGTCGTCTAAATGTCTTGCAAGCATATGAATGAGTTCATAAGAGACCACATACCACGGTACGAGTAAAGAGTACTTGTCAGGAGACGAGGTTGAACAAGGTATAGAGTGATACCGAAGATCAAACCTCGGACAAGTAAAATATCGCGAGACAAAGGGAATTGGTAATATATGTGAATGGTTCATTCGATCACTAAAGTCATCGTTGAATATGTGGGAGCCATTATGGATCTCCAGATCCCGCTATTGGTTATTGGTCGGAGTGAGTACTCAACCATGTCCGCATAGTTCACGAACCGTAGGGTGACACACTTAAAGTTGGATGTTGAAATGGTAGTACTTGAATATGGAATGGAGTTCGAATATTTGTTCGGAGTCCGGATGAGATCCGGACATCACGAGGAGTTCCGGAATGGTCCGAGAATAAGATTCATATATAGGATGTCATTTTATGTGAAATAAAATGTCGCGGAAGGTTCTATGGAAGGTTCTAGAAGGTTCTAGAAAAGTCCGGAAGAAACCACCAAGGAAGGTGGAGTCCACATGGGACTCCACCTCCATGGCCGGCCAGCCCTAGATGGGGTGGAGTCCCAAGTGGACTCCACCATAGGGGGCCGGCCAACCCCCACATGGGAGGTGGAAATCCCACCTTTGGGTGGGAGTCCTAGTTGGGCTAGGTTTCCCCCTCTTATGGAAGGTTTTGGTTTCGGGTCTTATTCGAAGACTTGGACACCAACACTTGGGATCCACCTATATAATGAGGGGCCAAGGGAGGGGGCCGGCCACCCCAAGACCACAAGCTGGCCGCCCCCCTTGAGTGGCCGGCCACCCCCTCCCAAACCCTAGCCGCCCCCCTCTCCTCCATAACTCCCGCGTAGGTTTAGCGAAGCTCCGCCGGACTTCTCCACCACCACCGACACCACGCCGTCGTGCTGTCGGATTCAAGAGGAGCTACTACTTCCGCTGCCCGCTGGAACGGGGAGGTGGACGTCGTCTTCATCAACAACCGAACGTGTGACCGAGTACGGAGGTGCTGCCCGTTCGTGGCGCCGGAACCGATCGTGATCAAGATCTTCTACGCGCTTTTGCAAGCGGCAAGTGATCGTCTACCGCAGCAACAAGAGCCTCCTCTTGTAGGCTTTGGAATCTCTTCAAGGGTGAGACTCGATACCCCCTCGTTGCTACCGTCTTCTAGATTGCATCTTGGCTTGGATTGCGTGTTCGCGGTAGGAAAATTTTTGTTTTTTATGCAACGTTATCCTACAGTTTTCTCGACGAAGGCTTCTTATAGGCGGAAGGGTAGGTTTAGGGGCGATGCGAGGGCCCCACACGCCAGGGCGGCGTGGCCCCAGCCCTCGCCGCGCGGCCCTGCTGTGTCGCCGCCTCGTGGCCCCACTTCGTATCTCCTCCGGTCTTCTGGAAGCTTCGTGGAAAAATAAGACCCTGAGCGTTGATTTCGTCCAATTCCGAGAATATTTCCTTTGTAGGATTTCTGAAACCAAAAACAGCAGAAAACAGCAACTGGCTCTCGGCATCTTGTCAATAGGTTAGTGCCGGAAAATGCATAAATATGACATAAAGTGTGTATAAAACATGTGAGTATCATCAATAAAGTAGCATGTAACATAAGAAATTATAGATACGTTTGAGACGTATCACAGCCCATGTGGAGGGCCTTTAGTCCGGTTTGTAACACAACCGAGACTAAAGGTGATGCCTTTAATCCCGATTTAGCAGTCCCGATTGGCAACCGGGACTAAAGGCCCTCTAGAACCGGGACAATAGGACCGAGTCCCTTTGATTATACTGGAGAGATTTCATGAGGTGTGATCTAATGTTATTTAAAAAAAATCAGACTAAAATATTCCTATCATGGGCGAACCCAGGAACAGACAAGTGGGGGGCCTGACCCCACTCAAAATATCGAATTTCGGTAGGATTTATTCATAGTTGCAAGAACAAATCTCAAATTCTGCAACTTTTACAAGAAAAGGCCCCAACTCAGTTGATTTGTCCCCATTTATATATTTTCTAGGTCCGCCCATGATTCATATGGGCCTAGTTCCTATGAGATATGATCCAATCTATCCGAGGATCCGTTAAATGAAGAAGAACGAGAAGAAGTTGACCGTGAGGACCTTGTTTCCTTTAGTGTGAAGAGCACACATAAATCAGTTAAGTTGCATGTTGATTGTCTAAGTATACGTCGCAGTGCTAGAATTAAGAAGATAAATAAGCGCAAAAGATGAGGGTCATGTGGTGGAATAGTGATGGGCCCCACCAAACATTGTTTCATTCATGAGATGGTTAGGGAGCATAAATTAAATTTTGTTGTCTTACTGGAGACGGCTAGATATGATTTGTTTGCATATTTTCTTTGACATTTATCGGGGGATGGGGTGAGGGTGGATTATGTGCAGCATTGTCTATCTCCCCATGGGTGCATGGAAACAATCTCAATCCAAAGAGTAGAGACGGGTGATTTATGTGTTTAAGTTTTTGTCAAATTAAAACTTGATGGTTTGGAATGGATTCATGTGGGTGTGTACGGAGCGCTAGTGAGAATTTGTGATTCGGAGGCCAGTCCCTATGTTGATAGGAGTTGACTTCAATATCATTAGAAGACAAGAATAAAAAATAATGATAATTTAATACTCGCTAGCCTTTTCTTTTTTAATGCGATCATCAAGATTCTTTACATGAAAATATCTCTACATGGTCAACAGTACACCTGGGGGCAGTACAAGAGAGGTGCCCAATTAAGTGAAATTTGATCGAGTTCTAGCGAACGTAGAATGGAAGCAGAAACACTTGTATCGGTACGTGTTTCTAATCGTAACGAGTTAGATTATTAACCATTACTCATTGATTCTGGAGGCCTTGCGCACCTTAGAAATAAAAATAAATTTTTATTTTAAGTTGTCTTGGATGCGCCAAGAAGGATAAGTGAAATGCTATTCAATACGGAAAGTCAACTCTTGAAAGATGGCAAAATAAGATGCTTCATCTAAGACAGTTACACTAAGGGTGAGCTAGAAACTCTATATTAATTAAGCTAGCTAAGCTTAGGCATGACAAAGAAACCAAGTGGGCTAGGTGCGCCGAAGTGAAACATATCCAAGAGGAGCAAATAATGCACATAGTATATTCAATTAATTGCTAATGGAAATCATTAAAAGAAAATGATCTTTAGCTTTTGCAAAATGAGGGGACTATAGTTGGTCGAGAAAACCTAAAGGTCTTCATCACTTGGTATTATAAAAAATTGTTTGGGGTGCCGCCACCAAAATTTATAAGCATAATAGAAGAGGTCATTCATGATATACCGCAGTTATCAAAAGAGGAAATTATAATTCTCATATAACCTTTTACGGAAGAGGGGGTGTTTGAATCCATATCTCAACTGGAACATAATAAAACCACGGGGCTCGATGGGTTTCATTTTTGGGATTTCTATTTGCGTGCCCCTGGTTCATTAGTTGTACTCAGTTTTCCCCAGTCCCTTAGTTTTTCCTCAGTTTTCCCCTCCTCTAGTTTGAAACACGCACAAGTGCTGGAACGGCCGGTAGCCGTCAGGTCAGAGGCCTTGACCGTTAGTCTGACCGGGTGGGGCCGCACAGGGGCAGCTCCTCCCTGACCGTCTCGTGCTGACGGGTAGGGTCAGGAGACACGTCGGAGCAGCCATCCATCTATCGCTGACGTGTGGGCCATTTTATGTCATGATTTTATACGCGTTGCTACCAATGACAAATGGGGCCGCTCTATAGGGCTGCCGCAGTCAATGACCAGTGGGGTCGTATATTTTTCAGGAAAAGACATATATTGCCGCTCTGTGGGGCTGCCGCAGCCAATGACCAGTGGGGTCGTCTATTTATTTAGAGAAAATCATATATTGCCGCTCTGTGGAGCCTCCGCAGCCAATGACCAGTGGGGTCGTATATTTTTCAGGAAAAGACATATATTGCCGCTCTGTGGGGCTGCCGCAGCCAATGACCAGTGGGGTCGTCTATTTATTTAGAGAAAATCATATATTGCCGCTCTGTGGGGCCGCCGCAGCCAATGACCAGTGGGGTCGTATATTTTTCAGGAAAAGACATATTGCCGCTCTGTGGGGCTGCCGCAGCCAATGACCAGTGCGGTCCTCTATTTATTTAGAGAAAATCATATATTGCCGCTCTGATATATGTCTTTAGAGAATATCATAGAGAGAAGCAACAAGTTCGCTAATTAATTATTCTTAAGCTAGACCGGAGAACCGCTGGCAGCTCGTTCCCCACCGTCGGACGGAGCAGCCATCGCCGGCGCCTCGTCGCGCCGCCGGCTCTGTCCCCCGGCGGCGTCAGATGGACTGCGGCGCTGCACGTCAACCACGGCTCCAGCACTTGTTTCGTCCGCACACATTGTACCCACCGCAGGAAAGTCCGTCGCAAGCAGATCCACCGCCCACGACGACCGAGATTTGTTCCGCGCACCAATTGGTAGTATAGCTTGGTAAGACCTCCGCTTCTGCCTCCCCCGCCCCCTAATCGATTCGGTTCCCGTAATTTATTGGAGTTTGTAGGTACGAAATAGTCCTCAATGTCTGGTCGTAGCGGTTACACCGGCGAGGGTGGGGATTCGATCATGTCGTGGCCACGTTCTACGTCTCCTACCTCGTCGGAAGTGCAGGTATCTAGCTTCAGCTCTCTGTACTACCGTTGAAAGTTCCGCCATGGCCTGTTGGAGTGATTTGAGTTGTTCCTTTTTCCATTATTGTTACAGTTCGCCAGGCAAGCCAATGATCCATGGTACAGTGCATACCAAGATGAATCAATCCAGTGGTCTAGCCAGAGGATGGATTTGGAGAAGGTGGCCAATTTAGGTGATGAATTGGCCTGTAAAAACCTGATGATATTCGAGCTGAAGCGTATTGTGGAGGAAGAAAAGAAGGATTCAGAGCTTATTCGCAAGGAGAAGTTGAGAGTTGAGACAGATCTTGCCGTATTTGATCAAGTGGTAGAAAATCTAGAACATGAACTTAAAGTGATGGGAGAGGAGAAAAGTAGATTCATCTGGGCAGTTTTATTAGGTGTCATCCCTGTCCTAGCAGTTATGTGGTTCTAGTAGACGATTTTGTATAGAATTGTTATTCAGGAGATGGCTCTAACCACTGTATTTTGTTGTGGCTCTAAGCACTGTATTTTGGCGTACAATTTCCTAGTTGTGCTATGTAATGCGCGCGATAAATTTAGCATGCATGAACATTTTATAAAAGTGAAGGGATCCCAAAAGTGAAAGCATGTACCAGCCTCCGGATCAAATACATATCAATATCTTCCCAATCAAGTTGGGATAGAATTCAAATCATACATACGGATGTACATGGACACATCAAGAACGTGGAGAAGCTTTTTTTGAGACGGTGGTAGTAGTTCGAACAATTTCATCCCAATTGGAAATTGAAAAATACAAATTTATCATAATTTATCTCAATTTGCGGCGTCGAACACGGCCGCGCAGCGATGGGCTAGAAAGGCCGGGACGACGGGCGGCTGAGGGTGGTCATCTGCGCCATCCGCCGTTGAAGCGATGTTATCGGCGATGGCTTCAATGTTCGTGGCATCGATGACCACTGTCGGCACGGCCGCCGTCTTGTTGTCCTTCATCAGCAACGGATCTGAGGAGGGCAACGGAAGTGAGACATCAACAGCCTCCGACATTGAATGCTGGCTCTGCGCCGTCGAAGCGATGTTGTAGGCGATGGCTTCAATGTTCGTGGCATCGATGACCACTGTCGGCACGGCCGCCGTCTTGGGTTTCTTCATCATTCAACAGATCTGAGAAGAGAAACGAAAGTGAGACAGAGAGAGACATTTCAACTATTTCTGACGGTTAGATCCTCACCGGCACTCTTAGATCCGCGCCGCCGCACGCCACCGCACGCACGGTTAGATCCGCGCCGCCGCACGCACGGTTAGATCTGCGCCGCCGCGACCGCCGGAGTAAGAGAGGAAAGAGGAGAGAGGAAGATGCGACTGGAATATGCGACTGCCAGGGTTGGTAGGTATGTGCTCTGCTCTTGTCTCCGTATGCGTCCATCGTGGTAGAGAGAGATATACAGGCCGTCCGATCATAAATGATCGTACGGTGAAAGCGTTCGTTGAGCTTTCAACCAACCAAGATCCGTGTGACATACATCTCGACCAATCAGAGATCAGCCAGTGAGTACAAGTTAGGAAAACTGAGTAGAACTAAGAGGGGGAAAAGTGAGTAAATGTTTATCAGAAGGGCAAAACTGAGTAGGACTGAGTAAAACAAGTGGCCCCGGATGGGGAAAACTGAGTAACACTAAGTAAAACAGGGGCACCCAAATAATAAAGGGACTAAGGGAAATTGAAGCTTATGGCATAAAAATTGTAAAATTGTGTTATTTGAACAATATATTACATTTTGGCCGACTGGATATTGTTTGCAATTCAAAGATACACAAGTGTGACGAATTTGGACTCATTTGGACAAAGTTTGTAAGCATAGTGGGTATTTGGGAGGTGTATTGAGCAGAAATCCCTGCATCTTCATATCTAGTAGCTCATGGACTAGGAAGTGGTTTTGAAGCTTTTGGCATAAAAACTTCATATCTCTATATTTCCTTTCCATTATTATTTCCCTAGGTTGTAGGTAACATAACAAGGCTCCATGGGAAGGTTCCACCATGTTTTGAATTATTTTGAATTGAACCCTAAAACCCTAAAACCCTAAAACCCTAAACCCTAGAGAAAATGATAAATGTGGCTTAAATGTGGCATACAAATTGTTCATACAAATTCAAATTGTTGAACACAAAGGCATCCCCAATACAAATTGTTCATACAAATTCAAATTGTTCATAGAAATTCAAATTGCTCAACACAAAGGCATCCCCAATACAAAGGGAATCCCAATACAAATTGTTCAACACAAAGGGATCCCCAATACAAAGGGAACCCCAATACAAATTGTTCATACAAATTCAAATTAGTTGTTCAGAATAAAATCTTTCTCTTGCTCCTGGTGTGACTCGCCGGGGCCACCACCTTACTCCAGGTAACCCTATGATACGTCTCCGACGTATCGATAATTTCTTATGTTCCATGCCACATTATTGATGATATATACATGTTTTATGCATACTTTATGTCATATTTATGCATTTTCCGGCACTAACCTATTAACGAGGAGCCAGTTGCTGTTTTCTGCTGTTTTTGGTTTCAGAAATCGTAGTAAGGAAATATTCTCGGAATTGGACGAAATCAACGCCCAGGGGCCTATTTTGCCACGAAGCTTCCAGAAGACCGAAGGGAAGACGAAGTGGGGCCACGGGGCGCCGGCACACTAGGGCGGCGCGGCCCTAGCGTGTGGGGCCCCCGTGACGCCTCCTGACCTGCCCTTCCGCCTACATATAGTCTTCGTCGCGAAACCCCCAGTACCGAGAGCCACGATACGGAAAACCTTCCAGAGACGCCGCCGCCGCCAATCCCATCTCGGGGGATTCAGGAGATCGCCTCCGGCACCCTGCCGGAGAGGGGAATCATCTCCCGGAGGACTCTTCACCGCCATGGTCGCCTCCGGAGTGATGAGTGAGTAGTTCACCCCTGGACTATGGGTCCATAGCATTAGCTAGATGGTTGTCTTCTCCTCATTGTGCTTAATTGTCGGGTCTTGTGAGCTGCCTGACATGATCAAGATCATCTATCTGTAATGCTATATGTTGTGTTTGTTGGGATCCGATGGATAGAGAATACTATGTTATGTTGATTATCAATCTATTATCTATGTGTTGTTTATGATCTTGCATGCTCTCCGTTATTAGTAGAGGATCTGGCCAAGTTTTTACTCTTAACTCCAAGAGGGAGTATTTATGCTCGATAGTGGGTTCATGCCTCCATTAAATCTGGGACAGTGACAGAAAGTTCTAAGGTTGTGGATGTGCTGTTGCCACTAGGGATAAAACATTGATGCTATGTCCGAGGATGTAGTTATTGATTACATTACGCACCATACTTAATGCAATTGTCTGTTGTTTGCAACTTAATACTGGAAGGGGTTCGGATGATAACCTGAAGGTGGACTTTTTAGGCATAGATGCATGCTGGATAGTGGTCTATGTACTTTGTCGTAATGCCCAATTAAATCTCACAATACTCATCATATCATGTATGTGCATGGTCATGCCCTCTCTATTTGTCAATTGCCCAACTGTAATTTGTTCACCCAACATGCTATTTATCTTATGGGAGAGACACCACTAGTGAACTGTGGACCCCGGTCCATTCTTTTACATCGAATACAATCTACTGCAATACTTGTTCTACTGTTTTCTGCAAACAATCATCATCCACACTATACATCTAATCCTTTGTTACAACAAGCCGGTGAGATTGACAACCTCGTTGTTTCGTTGGGGCAAAGTACTTTGGTTGTGTTGTGCAGGTTCCACGTTGGCGCCGGAATCTCTGGTGTTGCGCCACACTACATCTCGCCGCCATCAACCTTCAACGTGCTTCTTGACTCCTACTGGTTCGATAAACCTTGGTTTCTTACTGAGGGAAAACTTGCCGCTGTACGCATCACACCTTCCTCTTGGGGTTCCCAACGGACGCGTGTTGAACGGAAAGACAATACGTCATCTACGCGCAGCAAGCAGATTTTCTGGCGCCGTTGCCGGGGAGATCAAGACACGCTGCAAGGGGAGTCTCCACCTCCAATCTCTTTACTTTGTTTTTGTCTTGCTTTATTTTATTTACTTCTTTGTTTGCTACACTATATCAAAATACAAAAAATTAGTTACTTGTTTTACTTTACTTAATTCCATGCATGTTTTTATTTCACTAGTTAGGCTTAATGGAAAACAACAAAAATATTAGAGATCTTTATAGTATTTATCTTGAGTTAGGACATGAGGTGTTTGAAGAGAAAATTTAAAAACCTATGGAACTTTATATGCGTGCTAATGGCAATGTTATTAGTATGAATGCTTTGAACACTATTATTGCAAATGCTATGGAAGAATTTAAGCTTGGGGAAGCTTGTTTTGATGAGCATGATATTTTTAGTCCCCCAAGCATGGAGGAGAAAATTTACTTTGATGATACTTTGCCTCCTATTTATGATGATTATAATGATAGTAGTCTTTTGGTACCACCTGTTATGGAGGATAAATTTGATTATGATTACAATATGCCTCCTATATATAATGATAGCTACTTTGTTGAATTTTCTCCCACTACAACTAATAAAATTGATTATGCTTATGAGAGTAATAATTTTATGCATGAGACTCATGATAAGAATGCTTTATGTGATAGTTATGTTGTTGAGTTTGCTCATGATGCTACTGGACATTATTATGAGAGAGGACAATATGGTTGTAGAAATTTGCATGTTACTAAAACACCTCTCTATATGCTTAAAATTTTGAAGTTGAGCTTGTCTTGTTTTCCTATGCTTATTGCATTATACCTACATAACTTGTTTATTTACAAGATTCCTTTTCATAGGAAGCATGTTAGGCTTAAATGTATTTTGAATTTGCTTCTTGATGCTCTCTTTTGCTTCAAATACTATTTCTTGCGAGTGCATCATTAAAACTGCTGAGCCCATCTTAATGGCTATAAAGAAAGAACTTCTTGGGAGATAACCCATGTGTTTTTTACTACAGTACTTTGTTTTATATTTGTGTCTTGGAAGTTGTTACTACTGTAGCAACCTCTCCTTATCTTAGTTTTGTGCATTGTTGTGCTAAGTAAAGTCGTTGATAGTAAGGTTCATACTAGATTTGGATTACTGCGCAGAAACAGATTTCTTTGCTGTCACGAATCTGGGCCTAATTCTCTGTAGGTAACTCAGAAAATTATGCCAATTTACGTGAGTGATCCTCAGATATGTACGCAACTTTCATTCAATTTGAGCATTTTCATTTGAGCAAGTCTGGTGCCTATTAGAAATTCGTCTTTACGAACTGTTCTGTTTTGACAGATTCTGCCTTTTATTTCGCATTGCCTGTTTTACTATGCTTGATGGATTTTTCGATTCCATTGACTTTCAGTAGCTTTGTGCAATGTCCAGAAGTGTTAAGAATGATTGTGTCACCTCTGAACATGTAAGTTTTGATTGTGCACTAACCCTCTAATGAGTTGTTTTGAGTTTGGTGTGGAGGAAGTTTTCAAGGATCAAGAGAGGGAGATGATACAATATGATCAAGGAGAGTGAAATCTCTAAGCTTGGGGATGCCCCAGTGGTTCACCCCTGCATATTTCAAGAAGACTCAAGCGTCTAAGCTTGGGGATGCCCAAGGCATCCCCTTCTTCATCGACAACATTATGAGGTTCCTCTAGTGAAACTATATTTTTATTCCATCACATCTTATGCACTTTGCTTGGAGCGTCGGTTTGTTTTTGTTTTTGTTTTATTTGAATAAAATGGATCCTAGCATTCTTTGTGTGGGAGAGAGACACGTTCCGCTGTTGCATATGGACAAATATGTCCTTAGGCTTTACTCATAATATTCATGGCGAAGGTTGAATCTTCTTCGTTAATTTGTTATATGGTTGGAAACGGAAAATGATACATGTAGTAATTGCTAAAATGTCTTGGATAATGTGATACTTGGCAATTGTTGTGCTCATGTTTAAGCTCTTGCATCATATACTTTGCACCCATTAATGAAGAAATACATAGAGCTTGCTAAAATTTGGTTTGCATAATTGGTCTCTCTAAGGTCTAGATAATTTCTAGTATTGAGTTTGAACAACAAGGAAGACGGTGTAGAGCCTTATAATGTTTACAATATGTCTTTTATGTGAGTTTTGATGCACCGGTTCATCCTTGTGTTTGTTTCAAATAAACCTTGCTAGCCTAAACCTTGTATCGAGAGGGAATACTTCTCATGCATCCAAAATCCTTGAGCCAACCACTATGCCATTTGTGTCCACCATACCTACTTACTACATGGTATTTCTCCGCCATTCCAAAGTAAATTGCTTGACTGCTACCTTTAAATTTCTATCCTCTACCTTTGCAATATATAGCTCATGGGACAAATAGCCTAAAAACTATTGTGGTATTGAATATGTACTTATGCACTTTATCTCTTATTAAGTTGCTTGTTGTGCGATAACCATGTTCCTGGGGACGCCATCAACTAATCTTTGTTGAATATCATGTGAGATGCATGTCCGTCTTGTCTGGAGTAAGGGAGATTTACCGCTAGAATGGTTAGAGCATGCATAATGTTAGAGAAGAACATTGGGCCACTAACTAAAGCCATGATCCATGGTGGAAGTTTCAGTTTTGGACAGATATCCTCAATCTCATATGAGAAAATTAATTGTTGTTGAATGCTTATGCATAAAAGAGGAGTCCATTATCTGTTGTCTATGTTGTCCCGGTATGGATGTCTAAGTTGAGAATAATCAATAGAGAGAAATCCAATGCGAGCTTTCTCCTTAGACCTTTGTACAGGCGGCATAGAGGTACCCCATTGTGACACTTGGTTAAAACATATGCATTGCAATGATAATCCAGGTAATCCGAGCTAATTAGGACAAGGTGCGGGCACTATTAGTATACTATGCATGAGGCTTGCAACTTGTAAGATATAATTTACATAACACATATGCTTTATTACTACCGTTGACAAAATTGTTTCTTGTTTTCAAAATCAAAGCTCTAGCACAAATATAGCAATCGATGCTTCCCTCTGCGAAGGGCCTTTCTTTTACTTTTATTGTTGAGTCAGTTCACCTATCTCTCTCCACCTCAAGAAGCAAACACTAGTGTGAATTGTGCATTGATTCCCACATACTTGCATATTGCACATGTTATATTACTCTATATTGACAACTATCCATGAGATATACATGTTACAAGTTGAAAGCAACCGCTGAAACTTCATCTTCCTTTGTGTTGCTTCAATACCTTTACTTTGAATTATTGCTTTATGAGTTAACTCTTATGCAAGACTTATTGATGCTTGTCTTGAAGTACTATTCATGAAAAGTCTTTGCTTTATGATTCATTTGTTTACTCATGTCATTTACATTGTTTTGATCGCTACATTCATTACATATGCTTACAATAGTATGATCAAGGTTATGATGGCATGTCATTCCAGAAATTATCTTTGTTATCGTTTACCTGCTCGGGACGAGCAGAACCTAAGCTTGGGGATGCTGATACGTCTCCGACGTATCGATAATTTCTTATGTTCCATGCCACATTATTGATGATATCTACATGTTTTATGCATACTTTATGTCATATTTATGCATTTTCCGGCACTAACCTATTAACGAGATGCCGAAGAGCCAGTTGCTGTTTTCTGCTGTTTTTGGTTTCAGAAATCCTAGTAAGGAAATATTCTCGGAATTGGACGAAATCAACGCCCAGGGGCCTATTTTTTCACGAAGCTTCCAGAAGACCGAAGGGAAGACGAAGTGGGGCCACGGGGCGCCGCCACACTAGGGCGGCGCGGCCCAGGGGGGCCCGCGCGGCCCTAGCGTGTGGGGCCCCCGTGACACCTCCTGACCTGCCCTTCCGCCTACATATAGTCTTCGTCGCGAAACCCCCAGTACCGAGAGCCACGATACGGAAAACCTTCCAGAGACGCCGCCGCCAATCCCATCTCGGGGGATTCAGGAGATCGCCTCCGGCACCCTACCGGAGAGGGGAATCATCTCCCGGAGGACTCTTCACCGCCATGGTCGCCTCCGGAGTGATGAGTGAGTAGTTCACCCCTGGACTATGGGTCCATAGCAGTAGCTAGATGGTTGTCTTCTCCTCATTGTGCTTAATTGTCGGGTCTTGTGAGCTGCCTAACATGATCAAGATCATCTATCTGTAATGTTGTATGTTGTGTTTGTTGGGTTCCGATGGATAGAGAATACTATGTTATGTTGATTATCAATCTATTATCTATGTGTTGTTTATGATCTTGCATGCTCTCCGTTATTAGTAGAGGCTCTGGCCAAGTTTTTACTCTTAACTCCAAGAGGGAGTATTTATGCTCGATAGTGGGTTCATGCCTCCATTAAATCTGGGACAGTGACAGAAAGTTCTAAGGTTGTGGATGTGTTGTTGCCACTAGGGATAAAACATTGATGCTATGTCCGAGGATGTAGTTATTGATTACATTACGCACCATACTTAATGCAATTGTCTGTTGTTTGCAACTTAATACTGGAAGGGGTTCGGATGATAACCTGAAGGTGGACTTTTTAGGCATAGATGCATGCTGGATAGCGGTCTATGTACTTTGTCGTAATGCCCAATTAAATCTCACAATACTCATCATATCATGTATGTGCATGGTCATGCCCTCTCTATTTGTCAATTGCCCAACTGTAATTTGTTCACCCAACATGCTATTTATCTTATGGGAGAGACACCACTAGTGAACTGTGGACCCCGGTCCATTCTTTTACATCGAATACAATCTACTGCAATACTTGTTCTACTGTTTTCTGCAAACAATCATCATCCACACTATACATCTAATCCTTTGTTAGAGCAAACCGGTGAGATTGACAACCTCGCTGTTTCGTTGGGGCAAAATACTTTGGTTGTGTTGTGCAGGTTCCACGTTGGCGCCGGAATCCCTGGTGTTGCGCCGCACTACATCTCGCCGCCATCAACCTTCAACATGCTTCTTGACTCCTACTGGTTCGATAAACCTTGGTTTCTTACTAAGGGAAAACTTGCCGCTGTACGCATCACACCTTACTCTTGGGGTTCCCAACGGACGCGTGTTGAACGAAAAGACAATACGTCATCTACGCGCAGCACCCTACCAGGGATATTACCGGTGTCTACCTTCCTTTTGCCCTCTTTCTTGTTCTTCTTCTTCTGCGAAGCTTGTGCTTTTTCTTCTGCCATGTACTCTGCGAAGTTAGCATCTACCAGGGCCTTAGTACTTTCGAGGCACTCTCGATTATACTGTTCCCTCTCCTCTGGACTCATCGGTTGAAGCCATTCTACATCCATCTGTTCCCTCTCCTCTCGATCCATCGGTTCAATCTCCTCATGTTCAATTGCTGCTTCAATCTCCTCTGCATTTGCTGCTTCAATCTCCTCATGTTGAACTGCTGCTTCAATCTCAAGTTGAATTGCTGCTTCATTCTCCTCTGCATTTGCTGCTCTCGCCTGATCTTCCATTCCAAAAGTTGGGTCAACTGCATTTTTACAAAGCCTAGCAATGTGTCCAGGGATTCCACAACGTTTGCACTTACGTTTTCGAATCGGTGCACCACCCTCTGCACTAGCTCTGATCCTATTCTTCCTCGGCCTACCTGCCGGTCTAGTCAATACTGGAGAGTACAGTTTGAAGCCTGGATCGACTTTCATCCATTGGTCTTTTCCCAACAAGGTAGGAACATTCATAGCATATGCAGCCCTAAATTTGGCAACAGAGAAATACGCTGACACATACTGATCAACTTCACCATCTTCACCCCCTATAACACTCATGAAAAACAATGCGTGTATGCAGGGTATCCCACGGATCTGCCATCCTCTACAATGGCATGTCCTATCAACCAAACTCACTGGATACCTCCACTGCCTGTTTTGACTGTCAGTGTAGGTTACCTCAGCCTTCATTCCTTTTCTGACGCATTGCATCCTCAATTGTTTTGCCCTGTCATGCAAAGACTTAATCAAAGATGGGAGCATGAGATGGCCAGCATATTTTGTGGATGCAATTCTTTGACGCAGATCGATCTTTATCATGATCATCTGCCTAATCTTATCAAATATTTGCCACAGCATAAGCCCTTTCAATGACTTGACCTTTGAATTGAAACTCTCCGCAAGGTTACTTGTTACATAGTCTACCTTGCAAATTTCATTGAATTGGCTTCTTGACCACACCCTACCATGATGTTCATCCAAGTACTCCTTCACCCCAGGTTTTTGTTTATACAACACATCCAAATGAAACAGATGCTTCCTAGAGCTGCATGTGTATGAAGCTGGCCATAGGTTTTCAGTAAAAACTTTACCCTTGAATTTCTTTGTAAAATTCTGTACCAAGTGTCGCATACATTCCCTATGCTCCACTCCAGGGAATACTGCTTCTACCGCAGTCTCCAAACCTTTGCAAGCGTCTGTGTGGATAACAAGTCCTGGTGGATGACCTATAAGGTCGCGCAAATTCTGCAGAAACCAAGTCCAACTTTCCTGTGACTCAACCTCCAAAACCCCATAAGCAACTGGGAACATCCAATTATGTCCATCAACTGCAGTAGCAGCAACTAGCTGTCCTTTAAACCTGCCATGAAGAGCTGATGCATCCACGGCCAAATAAGGCCTGCAACCGTCCAAAAAGCCTTTACAGCAAGCTTTGAAACAAACAAAAGCCCTTCTAAAACATTCCTTGTGCATTACCTTCCCGCTTTTCAATTTGTAGGGAACTGTATGCTTGTCTATCGCTACAACACTGCCTGGACTAGCCATCTCCACTTCAGCTTTGAAAGTGTAAAGCAACTGAAAGCTTTCATTCCATGGACCATTGATCTTGTCAAGAGCCATTTCCTTTGCATAGAACATCCTCATGTAAGGTACTTCCATTTTATACTTCTCAACCACCTTTTTTACGAGTGATGTTGGACCAAGTGAAGGATTTTCTCTCAGCCAATCTAGGATTATATCTGCCAACCACCTAGTCTTCGCTAGCTTTGTTTTCAGCTCTGGCTCTCCCCCTAGAGGTGGACACCTATGGATCTCCTTATTCTTCTTTATCTGAAACATAATGATAAGGGATGTCAGTAATAGATAATAAATTTTACACCGTGATCTAAATACACAACTGGTTGGCGTAGTACCTGAACCAAGCTGCTTCTACGCATTGTGGATGCATGCAGCCTAAACCTACACCTTAGGTATGGGCATTTAATTGTGAACCTACCTGGCTCACTTTTAATAACCTCATAATTATTCTTAGTGAGAATGTGATATGTAGTAATTGCATTACGGCAGTCCATCATCATTTGAAACACGGTGCCTTCTGCAAGCTGGGGATTCTCCCTGTTCCACTCAATTGTTGGCAAGTCTTCACCTTCGTAATCGGCTAAAACGAGGTTGTCATCATTCTCATTCTTCTCTTCATCATCAATGTCATCAAATCTGGCACCAAAAGCAATATCTTCCATGTATTGATCCTCCATTGCCTGCTTACTGCATCGATCTACCAATTCAGGAAACATCAACTCATCATCATCGTCTTGAGGAGACTGATCCTCAATGTCTGCATCGTCCTCCACATCGACCGTACGAACGATCTGGCTACCACTAGCACTGGGGACAGATGGTGCTGCTGTGGACCTACAAGGAGCGCCACGGCGCACACTATTAGCAGAGGCAGCAGCAGTAGAGAGACATGATGCCCGACCACCTGATGATGCCCCAGCACCAGATGATGCCTGGCCCCTATCCACATGGATACGAATTTTACCGAACCGGCAAGAAGCATTCAAAGCAAAAAAGAATTCCCAGATCGTCTTCGGAAATTAGTGGAACAAATCTTCCCTCCGGGCTGTTGAAATATTCGAAATGAACTGCATCGAAAGAGCTCAGGGGTACTCATCGTAGATGTTAGCTTTGAAATCCCTTAACGAGATGGTGGTTGCAACCACCGCAGGGAAGTCAAACCCAGTCTTACGGCGTTTAGAATCACGCGTAAAGCTAGAATCCAGCCTAACCACCAGCCGAAAAGCCAGCGGTGGATCCATCCTATTCGAAAAGCAACGCAGTTAGTTGAGCAACAACGATTGGCGCTCAAAAACTGCCTACTGTTAATTCACATAGGCAGACGATGCTTACCCAGATGGAATCCATGCGTTAGATCCCTCTGATTCCCAATCTTCTCCACGGCTGACGGGAATAGGCGGCACACCAGAAGGAATTACAAAGAGGACAGGGGTAGATCCAGATCTGGTGGAGGCGGAGCCCGGGGTGGTGGTGGGGGCGGGGACGGCTCGGCGGCGGACGACGCCATAAGGTAGGTGGGCAGGATGGCATGGTGGCGGAGGGGCGGTGTGTGAGCTCCTCCAGTATCGGGCGGAGGGGAAAGCTTTGGGTCAGCTCTTCCAGTCAATAGTCAACACATTTCGAAAGCAACGGTCAAGTCAAAACCACCGCGGCTCCCTAGCCGTCACCGGTAACGGAAGGCCTCTGAACAGATGGCAACCCTCCCGTCCGAGCCTCTGCGAGGGGTTTCAAACTAGAGGGAGGGGAAAACTGAGGAAAAGTTAAGAGGCTGGGGAAAACTGAGTACAACTAACGAACCAGTGGCATGAAAATAGAAATCCCTTCATTTTTATCAAAAGTTTTGGGACGTCATTAAAACAGATTTGATTGCACACGCCACCCAATTGCATAACGGGGGATTACCATTATACTAATTGAATTTTGGTGTTATCACTTTGTTGCCTAAGAAAAAATATGCTAGTAGAATTAACCAATATAGGCATATTGTTTGTTGAACGTTAGCTTCAAAGTCTTTACTAAAGTAGGAACCAATGACGCAATTGTGTTTGCGCATAAAGTGGTCCGGCGGGGAGAAATGTCCTAGAGGGGGTAGTGGTTCTCCATGAAATTCATAGGAAGAAGATGGATGCAGTCCTATTTAAAATAGATTTCAAAAATATGCACAATGAAGTTAAATGGTCTTTCCTTCTGCAAGTTTTGCGAATGAAAGAGTTCACGCCTCAATGGTTGAATGGGTTCTAAGGTATTTCTAGGGTGGGAGGAAAGTGTTCAAGTAAATGATTATATTGGGCATTATTTTTATATGCTACAAGAGATACATCAAGGGGATCTGTTATCTCCCATTTTGTTCAATATTATTGCAGATATGGTATCCATCCGTATTGTTAGGGCTAAAGGGGATGGATAGATCGGTGGCTTAGCGACAAACCTTGTGGGTGGAGGGATCTCTATCTTACGGTACACTGATACTATCTTATCTATGGAACAAGATTTAGATAAAATCATGAGTAAGTAACAACTATACGATTTTAAAATAAGCTTTTAGAAAAGTGATTTTTTTGTTTACTTTGGTAAGGCTAATGAAGTAGAAAATGACTAGATCTACCTTTTAAATATCTAGGCATACATGCCTATTCATTTTAGGAGGTTGCTTAATAAAGAGTGGAAACAAGTTGAAGACCGCTTTGAAAGAAAGTTGGCATCCTAACTAGGCAACTTGCTCTCATATGGAGATCGTCTTATGTTAATAAACTATGTTCCAACTAGCCTTTTGATATTCCTATTGTCTTTCTTTGAGATACCAAGAAGGGTACGCAAAAAATTATATTCTATAGATCTCGCTTCCTTTTGCAAAATAAAGACCCAAAGATGAAGTATACACTTACAAAATGGAACATTATTTGTCGACCTAAGGACATGGGGTCTAGGTATCAAGGTACTTGATATAAGAACATATGCTTACTTAGTAATTGGCTATTTAAGTTACTTTCTTGACAAAGGGTGTGGGAGGAGCTGCTACATAATAAGTACCATACCTACAAGGATAAACGCCCTTGCAAGTTCAAGCCAAACCATGGATTCTCTTTTCTGGAAGGGTCTCATGGGCGTCAAAGATGATTTCACTGATTGTGGTTCTTTCGTTTTGGGAGATGGAAAGAATAATCGATTTTGAGAAGATAAATGGTTGGGTGATACCCTATTATCAACTCAATATCCATCCCTATGTAATATCATTCTACATAAAAAAATGTTTTAGTCATTGATTTTTTTCTCAAGCTTCACTAAATATAGGATTTACATGAGCTTTAACAGGAGCTAAATGACAGGTTTGGATAAACTTGTTGTATTTTAACGGGGTTTTTTCATT
Source organism: Lolium perenne (assembly GCF_019359855.2). NCBI lineage: Eukaryota > Viridiplantae > Streptophyta > Magnoliopsida > Poales > Poaceae > Lolium > Lolium perenne. The sequence continues at coordinate 119,274,714 of NC_067250.2, read as the reverse complement.
TGAGGAACCATATAGCATTGGTGATAAGTACATCCCTACTACATAACTACCTCCGTCATTGCAAGATGAAGACGATGCTGCTGTGAAGTTCAAGTCCAATGAAGTCAGGATTGGACCAATGACACGAGCTCGTGCGAAGCTACTTAAGCAACAGGTGAACTTGTTCCTATGTGATACTTTGATCGATGAGAACTTTATACTGCCTAACTCGTATTACTTATGTATGATCAGGTACGAAGAGGAAACAAGCATCGCACGAGGAGGAGAGGAGCGGCTGGACAAGAAGATGGACATGGAGCTGGCCAAGAAGCTGGATGAGAAGACATCCCATGGAAGCGCGAGGGAGGAGAGAGAGACATGCGCGAGGGAAGAGACCAAGTTTAGGCCGGCGCCAGATCCGGTCCGACCGGCTGCCATGCCGGCGCACCCGGTCCTAGGCCCGGTCAACCGGGCGCCACACCGGACCAACCCGACGCTGACCGGATTTCCCACTTGAGCCAACCGGGCACTATCCAGTAAGCCTGGACGCCCCGCCCGGTTGCCACCCGGTGCCTGGCCCGGTTCCGACCGGACCAGTCCGGTCCCAGGCCCGGTCGACCGGCCCCTGATGACCCACAAGTATAGGGGGTGTATCGTAGTATCTTCGATAAGTAAGAATGTCGATCCCAACGAGGAGCAGAAGGTGTTGACAAGCAGTTTCGATGAAGGATTCACTGTAAATGCTCACAGACAAGTATTCAGGGGGTTTTGATGTAACAGATGAATAAAGTACGAGTAAGTAAAGTGCGAGAGTAACAATTGCAGCGAGTGGCCCAATCCTTTTTAGCACAAAGGACAAGCCGGTTTGTTTACTTATAATGACCAAACATTCCTGAGGACACATGGGATTTTAGTCTAGTGCTTTCGCTACATACGGCTAATTAATCTTCATTGTTTTGATAAGTGTTGTGTGGGTGAACCTATGCTAATGTACTGCCCTTCCTAGGACTAATACATACTTGTGATTATACCCCTTGCAAGCATCCGCAACTACAAGAAAGTAATTAAGATAAATCTAACCACAACCTTAAACTCTGAGATCCTGCTATCCCTCCTGCATCGATATACCAACGGGGCTCAGGTTTCTGTCACTCCGGCAACCCCGCAATTGGAAAACGAGTACAAGATGCATTCCCCTAGGCCCATAAAGGTGAAGTGTCGTGTAGTCAACGTTCACACGACACCACTTGAAGAATAACACCACAACTTAAATATCATAACATTGAATATTACTCAACCATACTTCACTACTAACATTTAGACTTCACCCATGTCCTCAAGAACTAAACGAACTACTCACGAGACATCATATGGAACATGATCAGAGGTGATATGATGATGAATAACAATCTGAACATAAACCTTGGTCCAACGGTTTCACTCAATAGCATCAATAACAAGTAGAAATCAACACCGGGAGAGTTTCCCCTATCAAACAATCAAGATCAAACCCAAATTGCTACAGCGGTGACGATGTGCAGCGGTGGAGACGGCGGTGATGATGATGAAGATGATGATGATGGTGATGGAGATGATGTCCAACTTGATGGCGGTGACGATGGCGTCGATTTCCCCCTCCGGGAGGGAATTTCCCCGGCGGATCTCAGCCTGCCGGAGAGTTCTTTTCTCTCTAGTGTTCTCCGCCTCGCAGAGGCGGCTGTGACTCTTCGCGACCTATCCCTGGAGCTTAGGTTTTCGGGACGAAGACGTTCGCGAAGAAAAGGAGGCGAGAGGGGGCTGTGGGCCCCCTCCTCACAGGGCGGCGCGGCCAGGCCTTGGGCCGCGCCGGCCTATGAGGTGGGCCCACCTCGGGTCCCCTCGGCTCCCCCTTCTGGCTCCCTTCGTCTTCTGTAAAAATAGGATTTTTCATATAATTTCCGTCAACTGTTGATCTTCCGAAATATTGCATTCTGACAGCGCTTTTTCCAGCAGAATCCTGACCCCGGTGCGCGATCCTCCAATAATCATGAATCATGCAAAATAGATGAAATAACATAAGTATCATCTCCAAATATGAAATATATCAATGAATAACAACAAATTATGATATAAAATAGTGATGCAAATTGGACGTATCAACTCCCCCCAAGCTTAGACTTCGCTTGTCCCCAAGCGAAACTGAACTCGGTAAACAGGTCCACATGTTTATGGAGTGAAGAGTCGATAAATAAAATACGGACAAGAAGCATCATATTCATTCACACAAGACATTCTAGTAAACAACTTCCTCATATAATTCAACTTGAAACAAGTATAAGGAAATCACAAATAAAGGTGCATAAGAAATCATAGTTGGTGATGGCAAACTTCGTTCTTGGTCAAAGAACAGTTAACAGGTTATACTTATCTATCGAGCAGCGCTCTTATGTTAAAGTTTGTATGGCACAACTTGCATACTCAATCTTAATAATCTCCTCATGATCATTGATAACTTTCAAAGCTATATTCATTCAGATAAAACTTGTACTAAACAAGGAAGAGTAAAAGACATGATGAGGTAAATCACAATATAGTAGTTTTGATCACAACAACTCAAATGCTTGCTTAAGAAGGAGGGAAATAGGTTTACTGACTCAACATAAAGTAAAAGACAGGCCCTTCGCAGAGGGAAGCAGGGATTAAATCATGTGCTAGAGCTTTTTCAGTTTTGAAATCATATAAAGAGAATGAAAGTAACATTTTGAGAGGTGTTTGTTGTTGTCAACGACTGGTAGCGGGTACTCTAACCCCCTTGCCAGACAAACCTTCAAAGAGCGGCTCCCATTTTATTTTTATTTTTGTGTGGCACTCCTTCCAACCTTTCTTTCACAAACCATGGCTAACCGAATCCTCGGGTGCCTGCCAACAGTCTCATACCATGAAGGAGTGCCTTTTTATTTTAGTTTTATTATGATGACACTCCCCCCAACCTTTGCTTACACAAGCCATGGCTAACTGAATCCTTCGGGTGCCGTCCATTAATCACATACCATGGAGGAGTGTCTATTTAGGTTAATTAATTTGGGACTGGGAATCCCATTGCCAGCTCTTTTTGCAAAGTTATTGGATAAGTGGATGAAGCCACTAGTCCATTGGTGAAAGTTGCCCAACAAGATTGAAAGATAAAACACCACATACTTTCTCATGAGCTATAAAACATTGACACAAATAAGAGATAGTAAATTTTGAATTGTTTAAAGGTAGCACACGAAGTATTTACTTGGAATAGCAGGAAATACCATGTAGTAGGTAGTTATGGTGGACACAAATGACATAGGTTTGGGTTAAGGTTTGGATGCACGCGAAGCATTCCCTCTCAGTATAGGTCTTTGGCTAGCAAGGTTAATTAGCAAGCACAAGAGTTGAGGGAAACAAACAAATATACATGTGATACAAACAATCATGCATCTTCCTTGTAAGCACAAACAGTTTTAACTTCAGAATAAAAAGCTATGAGCTAACAAGAAAGGAAGATAATGAAACAACTACATGTGTTTCTCTTTTCTACTTAAACCTCAAAGTGTTGTTGCTATTGACCAATGCTAAGTTTGCCAAAACCAAATAGATTTATTCAATGCTCCCAAAGTGATACCAATACTAATAACAAGATCAATCATATAATAAGGATTGCAAACTAAAATAAGATGTGCAATATGTAAATGATAAGACTTCTCATTAATATTCCATAACGATAACTCACACCAAGGGATACATAGACAACCAACTAAAGGAGAGATACTTCCACACTGCAACCTATCTTATATGATAACTTCCCTACTCATGATATGACACTACTTGATAGTAAAAAGTAAAAGGTATTGATGATGTGATACCGCGGCACTCCCCCAAGCTTGGAACAAACCAAGGGGATGCCAATACCGATGATGAATTACTCCTTCGGCGATGGTGGTGATGGGTTCTCGACAAACTTCTCAACAAGCTCCTGAAGCTCATCAATCTTGTACATAAGGTTGCGAATCATCTCCGAATTGTGCTCGACGCGATTAAGAAGTATGTCCGACGGCGAGTCCCAATTCCTGGAGTTATTTCCCCATCCTTCAGCTTCAGGCTTCATCCTTCCTGCAGTGTTAGAGCGATCTATATCCCAATTGCTAGGCAATGCTGCCTTGGGAGTCTTTTCAATTTGACTATTGTAAATTAGATTGCGGAAGGGATGGTGAGTGCCTGAAGAAGATGTCTTTGGAGCTAGGTAATGACGTGGAACCCTTCCTCCGGTGCGAATTCTTGCGCTCTTGTTTGCACTAAAAGGGTTATCCAACACCTCGATGCTTGCGATGGTAGCACGTGGGTATGCGCGCGAGTCTTCTTCCGCTTCTTCCTCATCCTCTTCCTTGACGCTCTCGTCCATCTCTTTCCACTCGGGATCTTGAATATCTTCATCCGAAAGCCCCTTGCCCTTGTTCTTGGAGACCATGGTGCTTCTAGATTGAAAACAAATCCTGGCAGAAACAGCTCGAAACAAAACACGTCGAGAAAATGATATACGGACCTCTAGGGGTCCGGGGGATTATATAGCAGGAATTTGTATGTAATAAGGAAAGTACCAGGTCGAACCAGAGTCGGAAAAAGGCGACGAGGCGGCCAGCTCATAGGGCGGCGCGGCCTGGCTGGGGCCCGCGCCGGCCTATGGGGGCACGCCCTCGTGCGTCTCCTCCACTCCGTTTCGATCTCGTAATTTTTCATATTTTCCAAAAACAGCAAAAATATTGTTCGGAAAGTAAATTGCGAACTTTTCATTACCAGTACTGTTACCTATTCAAAGTCGAGTTCTGGCGGACTGTCAATTTGACCTTTGATGAAAGCCTTCGGTGTTTCCACTCGAATAACATCAACATCTACATTGTAAGAATCACCTGAGATATAATGCTTGAGTCTTTGTCCATTCACCACTTGTGTGGCATTGCCTTGGAGAGAGCTAATTTTTATTGCTCCTGAACGATACACCTCCTCAACAACATATGGTCCTTCCCATTTCGAGAGTAGTTTCCCTGCAAAGAATCTGAGACGAGACCGATACAATAGGACTTTATCCCCAATATTAAATTCTCTTTTGATAATCCTTCTATCATGCCATTTTTTTAACTTTCTCTTTAAAGAGTTTAGCATTTTCATAAGCTTCACTTCTCCATTCATCTAGAGAACTCAATTGCAGCAACCTCTTATTACCAGCTAGTTTAGGATCTTTATTTAATTCTCTAACAGCCCAATAAGCTTTGTGCTCTAGTTCTAAAGGTAAATGACAAGCTTTTCCATAAACCATTTTATAAGGTGACATTCCCATGGGATTTTTATAAGCAGTTCTATAAGCCCATAGTGCTTCCTTCAATTTACTAGCCCAATTCTTTCTAGTTTTATTAACAATCTTTTGTAAGATAGATTTAATTTCTCTATTTGATAGTTCTACTTGCCCACTAGTTTGGGGATGATAAGAGGAAGCAATTCTATGATTAATGCCATATTTAGCAAGAGTTTTTCTAAAACCACCATGAATAAAATGAGAACCTCCATCAGTCATAATATATCTAGGAACTCCAAATCTAGGAAAAATAATATCTAAAAGCATCTTTAAAGAGGTCTCACCATCAACACTTTTTGTAGGTATGGATTCCACCCATTTAGTAACATAATCAACAGCAACAAGTATATGAGTGTTACCTTCTGAAGAGGGAAAAGGTCCCATGAAGTCAAATCCCCAACAATCGAACGGTTCAATAACAAGAGTATAATTCATAGGCATTTCATTGCGTCTAGAGATATTACCAACTCTTTAACATTCATCACAAGATAAAATAAACTTCCTTGCATCTTTGAAGAGAGTTGGCCAATAAAAACCTGATTGTAGAACCTTTTGCGCGGTTCTATCTCCGGCGTGATATCCTCCATAAGCACTACCATGACATTTACTCAATATCTCTTGTTGTTCATATTCGGGAACACATCTTCGCAGAATACCATCCACTCCTTCTTTATATAAGTGTGGGTCATCCCAGAAATAATTCCTCAAGTCATAAAAGAATTTCCTCCTTTGCTGAGCTGAAAAGGTTGGAGGCAAGTACTTGGAAACAATAAAGTTAGCATAATCAGCATACCAAGGACTGTCTCGCGAGCTCACCTTTATTACAGCCAATTGTTCATTTGGAAAACTATCATTAACAGGAACAGGAACATAAGCAATATTTTCCAATCTAGACAAGTTATCAGCAACAGGATTATCATCACCTTTCCTATCTACAATATATAAATCAAATTCTTGCAACAGAAGTACCCATCTAATAAGCCTTGGCTTAGCATCTTTCTTTTGCATAAGGTATCTGATTGCAGCATGATCAGTATGTATAGTAATTTTTGAATCAACAATATAAGATCTAAACTTATCACAAGCAAAGACTACAGCTAACAATTCTTTTTCAGTAGTAGCATAATTTCTTTTTCAGTAGAGTTTTACTAGCATAATGAATAACATTCAATTTTTTATTTACTCGCTGTCCAAGCACAGCGCCTACAGCAAAATCACTGGCATCACACATAATTTCAAATGGTAAGTTCCAATCAGGAGGTTCAACTATAGGAGCGGTTGTTAAGGATTTCTTTAGAGTTTCAAAAGCTTCCTTACAATCATCATCAAAAACAAAAGGTACATCTTTTTGAAGAAGATTAGTAAGAGGCTTTGAAATCTTGGAGAAGTCTTTAATAAACCTCCTATAAAACCCAGCATGACCAAGAACACTACGAATACCTTTAACATCCCTAGGATAGGGCATCTTCTCAATTGCTTCAACTTTAGCTCTATCAACATCAATACCTCTCTCGGAAATTTTATGTCCCAATACAATTCCTTCATTAACGATAAAATGGCATTTCTCCCAATTAAGAACAAGGTTAGTTTCTTCACATCTCTGCAAAACTTTATCAAGGTTCCGCAAGCAATTATCAAAAGAATTCCCATAGACAGAAAAATCATCCATGAATACCTCTACAATACTCTCGCAAAAGCCATGAAAAATAGCAGACATGCATCTTTGAAAAGTAGCAGGAGCATTACATAAACCAAAAGGCATACGTCTATAAGCATAAGTTCCATAGGGACAAGTGAAAGTGGTTTTCTCTTGATCCTTAGTTTTAACAGCAATTTGTGAAAACCCAGAATAACCATCAAGAAAGCAAAAGTGAGTATTTTTAGACAACTTTTCTAACATTTGATCAATAAAAGGCAAAGGGTAATGATCTTTCTTAGTAACTTTATTAACTTTTCGATAATCAATGCACATTCTATACCCTACAACTACTCTTTGAGGTATGAGCTCATCATTATCATTAGGCACAACAGTCATCCCTCCTTTCTTAGGAACACAATGCACAGGACTAACCCATCTACTATCAGCAATAGGATATATAATACCAGCTTCAAGAAGTCTTAATACCTCATTTCTTAGCACATCCTTCATCTTAGGAATTAGACGACGCTGAGGTTCAACAACAGGCTTCACATCATCTTCCATATTAATGGCATGTTGGCAAATAGAGGGAGAAATCCCCTTCAAGTCATCAAGAGTGTAGCCAATAGCACCTCGGTGTTTCTTCAATATTTCCAATAACCTTTCTTCTTCAAACTCTGAAAGCTTAGAACTAATAATAAAAGGATATATTTTCTTATCATCAATATGAGCATATTTAAGATTATCAGGCAATGGTTTTAAATCAAAGACAGGATCTTCCTTTGGTGGCGGTGTTGTACCCAGATCTTCTACCGGTAAATCATGCTTAAGAATAGGTTGACGAAGGAAAATTTCATCAAGCTCATCTCTTTCTTCCCTAAAAACTTCACTCTCACTATTCTCCAAATGTTGCTGCAAAGGATTATTAGGAGCAAGAGCAATAGATGCACACTGTTCAACTCTAAAATCATTATTAGGCAAATCAGCTTTATAAGGAGTTTTGGTAAATTTAGAGAAGTTAAACTCATAAGATTCACCAGCAAATTTAGTCAAAATTTTCTCTTTCTTGCAATCTATAATAGCTCCACAAGTATTTAGAAAAGGTCTACCAAAAATGATAGGACAATATTTACTAGCAGCAGAACCAAGTACCAAAAAGTCAGCAGGATATTTAATCTTACCGCATAGAACTTCCACATCTCGAACAATACCAATTGGAGAGATAGTTTCTCTATTAGCCAGCCGAATAACCACATCAATATCTTCAAGTTCACAAGAACCAATTTCGTGCATAATCTCCGTGTAAAGCTCATAAGGAATAGCACAAATACTTGCACCAATATCACATAAACCATAATAACAATGATCACCAATTCTAACAGATAGCATAGGAACACTAGCTTGCTTAGACTTATTAGGATGTGAAACAATATTAGAAGCATCTTCACAGAAAATAATATGACCATCCTCCACATTTTCAGTCACAAGATCCACTACAAGAAAAGTTCTGATAGACAACGTCTCAAAATCGTCCGCTAAGGGGTATTTTTCGTCGCCTATGGGCCTAACCCGACGATATGGGTTCTGTTGTCGAAACCGCGTCAGGCAAAGTCCTACGACGATTTTTTCGGTCCGTCGCGCTTGGGCGCCCTTCCGCCACGGAAAATCGGACCATTGCAGAAGTGTTTCCGGGAGCCCGTTGACTGCTGACGTCATGCAAACTGACACGTGGCAGACGCCGTTAACTGGCAGTTAACGGCGTTAACCGCTGAAACTCCGTGGTAGATGGTAGGCCCACACGAGGCCTGCCACGGCTTAAGCGGGCCGGCCCATTAAGTTTGCGGGCCGGACCAGCTGACTTAGTTTGACCGGTCAACTATATAGCTGGGGTGGTCCATTAGTTACGTGGGCCGGGCCTAACCTCTAAGGTTGACTGGTCAAAAGATTAATGGGCCGGCCCACTAAGCATGTGGGCCGGGCCGAATGCACTCGTTTGACCGGTCAACAGGCAAAAGGGCCGGCCCACAAAACATGTGGGACCCACTTTCCTGTTACCGGGCCGGCCCATTTACCAAGTGGGGTCCACCTTAAAGCAAGTGGGCCGGCCCAAGAAGTTATTGGGCCGGCCCAATTAGCATGTGGGTCCCACTTTCCGGCTATCGGGCCGGCCCAATTAGTACGTGGGGTCCACATTAGATCAAATGGGCTGGGCCAAAAGCACAGGTGGGTCCCACTTTCCTGTTAAAGGGCCGGCCATTTAGTATGTGGGGTCCACCATATAGCAAGTGGGCCGGCCCAACACGCAAGTGGGCCGGGCCAAAAACACAGGTGGGTCCCACTTTCCTCTTAAAGGGCTGGCCCATTTAGTATGTGGGGTCCACCATGTAGCAAGTGGGCCGGCCCAACAAGATAGTGGGCCGGGCCAAAAGCACAGGTGGGTCCCACTTTCCTGTTAAAGGGCCGGCCCATTTAGAACGTAGGGTCCACCATATAGCAAGTGGGCCGGCCCAACAAGATAGTGGGCCGGGCCAAAAGCACAGGTGGGTCCCACTTTCCTCTTAAAGGGCGGGCCCATTTAGTACGTGGGGTCCACCACAAAAGCAATTGGGCTGGCCCAACTAGTTAGTGGGCCGGCCCAGTAGTTTGTGGGGTCCACCTTATAGTAAGTGGGCCGGCCCAATTAGTGTGTGGGGTCCACCATAAATCAAGTGGGCTGGCCCAATAAGTAAGTGGGCCAGCCCGTTTAGTTGTTGTTTATATGCCGGCATAATAGGCGCTTTAGGATTTTGCGGGCCGGCACATATGTGATTTCGCTTAATTGGGCCGTTTAAGGGATGGGAATTCGTGATTTAGATACTTAGAATATTTACGCAGCATTGATTTCTGTCGGATAGCCTCACTTACCACAAGCACCAAAGAAAAAATGCGCGAAAGAACTATAAAAACTAACTAAATATTACATCAGCTGCAAGGCTTTGAAAAAATATTACAGAACCCAGCGAAATTGAATGGTAATTAAACCTAGCAATACAATGAAGCGATCCGGCAATCTTTTAAGTTGTCCATGCAGCACCTATATCTGAAACAAAGACATTACAAGTTAAGACAGCAACAATGGAAAGGCAAATACACTACAATATTGTTTGCCAAAGAATTTGGAAGTCATCATTTCGTCGTTATAACAAGATCATTGTAATGCGCACAATAAGCAAACAAAGAGTGCATGCCGCATACCAACAGCCAATATAACAGAGCATGTTAGAATGAAACAGTAGACTTACTACTGTCGAGTCCCATGCAAACCAACATGTTTAGGGAGTACAAAATTGGCATGAACAACATAGTAGCAGGCTATAAATTTTGTAACAACGACTGAGCAAGATGAAGTTATGATGGCTACATCTACAGAGCAGGGAATGTAAACCAAACATAGTAGCAGGCTATAAATTTTGTAACAACGACTGAGCAAGATGAAGTTACGATGGCAAAAGCTAAAGAGGAGGGAATGTGAACCAACATGTGCCAAGTGCAATTACTTCATTTTGGCCGTGAACTAAATAATACTCCTGAACTTATAGTGAAGGGGATGCAAATCAAGATGTTTCGGGATATAAACTTGTAATGAGCAACACATAGAGGATAGTTAATGCTGGAGCTTAGGATGGACCAGATACATAATATAGTGGGATCACTGTGAACTTGTATAAGAGGGAATGCAAACCAATATGTTCAGCATTCCATATGTGAGCGTCATGCCAAGTCAGAGAAACAAGTCAATAATGCAGCTTTTGAAGAACAAGATGGCACGCAAAATTATTATCTAGTAATATGACAAGTTTATTTGTACTACAGGCTAGATAGCAGAGTGATAGCATGCCAAACTAAGTCCTTACTTTGTTAGCTTACAATGAAGTAGATACAAAACAATGGCATCACCTGTAGTAAAGGGAATGCAAGCCAACATGTTCATGGAGTAAAAAATTGGCACAAACAACATAGTAGCAGGCCATAATTTTTGTAACAACGACTGAGCAAGATAAAGTTATGATGGCTAGATCTACAGAGCAGGCAATGTAAACCAAATATAGAAGTTACGATGCCAAAAGCTATAGAGCAGGGAATGCGAACCAACATGTGCAATTACTTAAAATTGGCCATGAACTAAATAATAGCAGGATGTTACTATAATACCTATAATTTTTGTAACAACGACTGAGCAAGATAGAAGTTATGATGGCTACATCTACAGAGCAGGGAATGCAAACCAAAATGTTCAATCGCTTAAAGTTAGCAATGAACTAGAAAATAGCAAGGTGTTACGGTCATAGCTAGGAATAAACTAAAAGAGCTTCAGACAAACAAGCATCTGAACCCAGAACATGGTGCTAAAACAAGGGACTTACATTAGGAGAAGCACTCTGTGGGAGTCACAGCAGATCTTCCTGGGGTTGATAGATCCGGTGATGAAGTACGCAACATGTGCTACTTGGGGTTGGAGAGACGGCCATTACACTTCATGGTTACTCATCTCATCTGCAAAAACGTAACGGCGCGTCGTTAGCACAAACAGGTTCCCCCAAGATTAAATAAGAACTTGCAGGCAAGCAATAGAAAAGCGATAGTAGAAGAGTTTAGATCATGCACGGCGCCGGTGAAGCAGATCCGGTTCATGCACAGCGGTGTCGGTGAGCAAGATCCGATGCGGTGGACGACGGATCGGCGAAGCGGCTCCGGTGGGGTGGACGATACCGCAGCTGAAGCGACTGCGGTAGACTGCTGGATGAGCATATGGTTTCGAGGTTCGACGGGTATGATCCGGTCCGGTTGATGACGGCGTCGATGAAGCGGCTCCGGCAGGCAGCCGGATGACGAGGATCGCGAGGCCTCGGGTAGGCCAGGGAAGTCCGGCAGGGATGTTCCGGTGCGGTGGTCGTGGAGGTGGGAGAGAGGGACTTGGGAAGTTCCGGTGGGTGGTCTGAGGGAAATGAATTTTTTTTTGGGAGGGTTTCCGGGCTAGGGAGGTGCTGATCCAAAAAATGACGGGCAGACCCCCCCACCAACCGACTTTGCTGTTATCTCCACAGGGGTAGAATGGGAATTTGGAAGCGTGTGAAATTTTTGTATTTTGTGGGCGGGAAGTTTTGCCGCTATGAGATTTTGAATTTGGCTAAGGTCCAACTATAATGATAAAAAATTGTGAGAACGTACTAGTACCTTTGTTCATGGCCGAGTGCAAAATCAAATCATCATCACATTAAATACCGGTTACTACCATGATCATCATCTATCTTCTGGACAGAGATCCAGTGCCCCCACGTTCACAGGGCGCAGCGTGACCTGAGGCTTCCCATCCACCATTCGTTTCAATACAACGGTAAGGAAAGCAACAGCGTGACCCGATTAATTTCTGCTGAACTGAAGAGCTGCTGTGTTCTCTCGAACCTGAACAAATAGAGAAGGGAACAGAAGATGATTTCGGTTCCGAGCGCATCTGGCCGGGCCAAACATGCGTCTGGTACAAACTCCAGCGGGACGACGCATAGTGACTGGGCCGTTCGCAGCGACGCAAACATGCCCAAATATGCATCTCAGATCCGTCGCGCGGACGATGCGTGGACGCGTAAAGTGTCCGCTCGCGTCTGGCGAACGTTTCGTCGGGCCCGCTTGGCAGTGACCCAGCGTCGATGCGTCTTCTTAGGGCGCCGCTTCGGCAGTCTGCGGCCGCGTAATATCGTCTCCTCCCACACTAAACCCTAGCCGATGTCGCTCAACCTCCTACTCACCGCTGTTTAGTGTGGGAGGAGATGATATGTGTGTGCTCCTGTTTATATAGGTCGGAGGCACGTGGCCGCCGCAGCACGCATGGCATCGCCATTCGCAGAGGTAGGTGACAACTCGTGCCACGCGAGGCATCGCCATTTTACGCGACTGCGGACTGCCGAAGCGGCGCCGCTGAGAAGACGCATCGACGCTAGGTCACTTCCAGGCGGGCCCAACGAAACGTCAGCCAGACGCGAGCGGACACTTTACGCGTCCACGCAGCGTCCGCGCGACGGATCTGAGGCGCATATTTAGGCATGTTTGCGTCGCTGTGAACGGCCCAGTCACTATGCGTCGCTCCGCTGGAGCGTGTACCAGACGCATTTTTGGCCCGGCCAGATGCGCTCGGACCGAAATCATCTTCTGTTCCCTTCTCTATTTCTTCAGGTTCGAGAGAACACTGCAGCTCTTCAGTTCAGCAGAAATTAATCGGGTCACGTTATTGCTTTCCTTGCCGTTGGATTGAAACGAATGGTGGATGGGAAGCCTCAGGTCATGTTGTGCCCTGTGAACGTGGGGGCACTGGATCTCTGTCCCTATCTTCTTAATCCAATTCAAAAATGCGTTTGAAATATTTCAGGATTGGTGGGAGATTTTGCCGCCCGACTGAGATTAAATTAAACCACACGTTCGACAATTCAAACTTGAGACCTTGGCTATGATACCATTTAAGTTCGAACTGATTGAAAAAGGCTATGCAATTAATTTATATAACATCCACATGAACAACTACCAAGTTGATCCCAACCACAGATAAATTCATCCACCAACAAAAGTAGGAAAGGTGCCATAATCTAAGGAAACATTTCACAAGACCAATGTACTCACTATGTAGTGTTCATCTCCAATTATCTATGGCATTTTCTTAGTCTTTGGGAGATTATAACGAACTTGATTGGCCTCGTGCAGTAGGGCATCACATGCTTCTAATCTCGATCTCAACATGTCAACTTTTGTTCTTAGCATAGCTGTTGCAACTCGTTCTACTTGGAGTTGTTCCTCCAAAACTTGAGCAGAGAAAGACTTGGACTTGGGCTTCAAAACCCAGCATTTCGCAGGAAAGCGTTTTTGGTGATATCTTTATCTTTCCCATGTTTTGCCATCTCGAATTTCATATTAGCATGACAAGTTTTGAGTTGTGTAAAAAGAAAAGTTATTACAGAGAAAAATGCAGATGGTAGATTTAATGTGTAGGAACGACTTTTAATCATACAAGTTGGCATGCCTGACTATAATAAGGACCATCTATCTTGCTAGCAGGCATAATTATTAAGGTATTATTAATGGGCTACCATGTTCATAGTCTTCGAAGAAACAGCCTTTATTGCATTACGAGCAGAAAACAGTTCACACGTGCGCTCAGATTCAAATTTTCAGCATGCAGCCGATTTATGGTTTAATTGAAGTACACAACAGGATATTATTTCACACAAAATACAGCAGCCACATGGAACATATCTAATTTTAGTACAACAACAAAATTTGCAATTATTACAGACCACGAAATTTTGAACGAAATTTTGAGCAGTAAGTAATTACAGCATTGGCATCAGCACTCCACTTGACTGAACAACAGAATCAAAGTTTATTTAGACACCTTCAATTCCCAGACACATCACAACTGGCTTACCATGACAAGTGCATAGGAGGTTCTTTAGAACATTTTCTGTCAAAGTTTGCCTATTTTTCAATTCATGTATCTCTTGGCGTGTGTTGGCAATTATTTCATCAGTATCTTTGTTTTCCCGCCCAAATATATCAACTGCCTCTTGGAGTGCATCCCCCAAATCTCTTTGTGCCGGATTAAGTTGAGCAATAGATACCATGGGCCTATACGAGCAATATGCACTCTCACTGCTGCTTTGTGAAACATCAATACTTGAAGCATTGGCCCTTGCTTCTGGCTTTGTAGCTTTATTTGAAGCCTGAAATTTAGATAAAACAAGTTACAACATCATATGATGCAATAAAAGACCTCCAATTTCAAGAGCATCATTGAGCTGATATAACATAGCAAGCAATCCAAAATAGAGCCTCGTACATCTATTTCTTCTGGAACGGTTGGTGTACTGGACTCAGTGGACCAATGAGAGCACATGCCACTGTCACTGTTGCTCTGTGAAATGACCGCAACACTTGATAAATGGGTTGTCCCTACTGACATTACAGCTTTGTTTGCAGGCTGAAACTAAGACAAAACAAGTTAAAATGCAATATAATACACAGCAAACAAACAAGATCATTGACATAATTTTGAAAGAACCATGGGCAGATATAACAAAGAAACCAGTTAAGCCACATGCCTCTTAGAACAAACCAAACTAGATCATGGCGATGATGTATACAATGAACCAAGCAACTAGACATCATGTGCCCAATAACGAAGCCAGGTCACCGCACGTAAGAAATCTAGCAAATAGCCCAATACAGTCAAAACATGTGCATGTTGGATTGGATACAATTAGGAAAATAATGTATGATTGATTTAAGCATGACTCAGATAGTGCCTTCGACAACGTAGAAGGTCAATGCAACAATTAATTGTATGGCTTGTATGAAGTGCCATAACATTTAAATTAAGCATAACGAGGCATTGCTTAATCTGAGAACTGAGTGCTAGCTCAGTGGCAAGGCTTGCGAGTGCACAGCCAGCCCACCCGGGTTCGAGTACCAACGGGACCGAATTAAACACGAATGAAGCGAGATGTCAGTACAAGTAGTGGCAATAGAAATGCAAAATCCATAACAGGGCCAATGACAACATTCACTTGCCAACAAAATCTAAGGCTTTAGCTTTCATATACCATCAAAATTTAAAATAGTGTAATCCCCCGAAAGAGTATCATGGTATCATTTAATCTCAGCCATCTCACCCCTAATACCAAACATGTATCATTTAATCTCAGCCGTTCTTTTGTTTTACTCAAAAAAACATTTTTGTTTTGGGAGTTTATAGAAGCACAAGCCATCGTCTACATTGGCACTGTGTTATGAAAAATATCATCTTCATCGTACATGGTTATGTGAAGATATTGATATATAATTCTGTGCTAGGAAAACAAATAGCAATTACTATGTTACAAGAACCATCTTCAAGCTCGAAGATACGAAGTTCATTGGTCCACCAACCAAGGCTGATAAAATATTATATATTAATTTAGTACTAATATTTCGTATTTACTCATATTAAGGTCTAACTTTTTTTCCCATGACAAACCAATTTTGATATAAAATCTAACGGTGGCCACATGTGGGTCACATAAAAAGTATTGAGGTAGTAAATTTATACATAGATATTGGATAATGTATTTTAAATTTCAAAAAATATGGTACGGAGTAGAAATATATAAATTAGATAGTCTTGCCGTGCAATATGCATGCCGCAAAAGGTAAAATAGATCCTTAAAAATTCTCGACTCTAATCACAAAAATATACATAATCCTAATGGGGTGTCCATGAAAAAGTTTTGTCACTTTCGTATTAGGGTGACTTCTATTTCATACTGACTAAAAAACTTAATTGTAGTGAACTCACATATTACTCCTTCCATTACTTCTTTTAGGGTGTATTAGTTTTTCAAAAGCCAAACTTTAGGCTTTGTGAGTAATTTTAGCAAAAAATAATTATTATCAACATCAAATAAAATATGGAAATATATTTTAAAATTATATATGTCGTGACGTGCAAAGCACGTGCTACTTACTAGTAGATTACTAGAAAATGAATGAAGCAATTGAACATGGAGCGTATTATATAAACAGCCAGATCATTTGAATATGGATATACCACATCATATCAATGGGACTCAGAAAAACAAAGCTAGACATTTAAACAAGTAATATAACTTTTTTTTTCACAATGTTTCAAGTAGAATAGGAAGCTAGGTTAGGAATAAAGCAATCAAGTTTCAAGTAGAATAGGAAGCTAGGTTAGGAATAAAGCAATCATGTTTCAAGTAGAATAGGAAGCTAGGTTAGGAATAAAGCAATAAAAAACATGAAGTGCATCATTTCAGCTAGGATCATTTCTACAAACTTCATGCACTAGACATGGAACAACAGGCAAACTCAATGAAGCAATAGGCAAAAAATTAACATAATAGAATTTCAGGACTTGTTTAACATAGCAAAATCATGTAACTTATACCCAGGCATGCCGATGCCAGATGGGTCAAAGGCAGTGTGCAATGTTCCATATGGTAATTGTTTATATTTTATTAGATTCCATTAGGAAACTTAGGTAGTGCAACATACAGAAAAATGATGCAATTGAACTACGCACAGGAGGTAAATTAACATTCCAAAAAAAAAATAGGGAACTTACGTGAGCTTTTTTTTGAGTCACACGGACCTCATCAGGTACTTGGACATAAGAACCTGGTGCCTCACTGTTTCTCCTCTGCATGAAGGAGAGGCCAATTGTAAACAGAAACAGGATCCAAGATATAGAAGTTTGCATTAAGCAATATACAAAATACAGCAGGTACTTACATGATTATAGGCGAGCTTTACTCTACGTTTCTGAGTGTAAGATGTGCCTGCTGCACGTGTAATAACAACAAACAGTTACGAGTCAAGGATTTGCTATAATTAAATTGACACCAAACAGTAGTAGAAGCATTATGACGTGCATAAACATGTAATACAGGATCGCAGAAAGATATCAAACATGATGTAACTAGAGCAGTAGCCTACGGCCAAATAGTGAGAAATTGTAATCGTGTCAATGGTGGACTTGTATAGCCTACCCCAACTTGTTTGGGAATAAAGGCTTTGTTGTTGTCAATCATGGACATGTAGAGCATTCAACGGTTCATGATTGGTGGCTCATATTTTGTAGAGTTTCAGCGAATGGGTGGGTTAAATCACTCAGACCACCACACTCTGTATTTATATCATCTGAGTTAGGGTTACAATACCACTGGACATGGGCCTCTATGGGCCTCACACTGGATACAATATTACTACAGCGCTACTACTAAACTCACTCATGGTCCAACACACCCCCTCAAGATGAGCATGGGTAAACAACCATGGCCATCTTGCAACAACAACATGACACATATGACAACGACGAGTAATGAACTTTCAGCATAACTCCTAGGATACATGACAGCATTGCACTTTCCATCATCTTGTCATCTCGATTCATCTCTTCATCAGCAGCGAAGACATCCAGCTTCAACCATCTGGGATATGCACAACTCCTAACCATACACGTCCTCAACAACCCCGACTGCCTCACCACACAAGTTCCGCAGAACCATCCACACTCGCCTCAATGTCCTCAGCCTCTCTTCTCCACTGCCCAGCCACTGACCTCTTCCGTCTCTCCCACAAACCCCCAGCCAACTCCTGCCTCAACCATCCACTCCTCAAGCACCCATGCCTATCCCCCGGCCAGGCCTCAACCAGTCTCACCTCAGGCACGCATGCCTTTCCCCTGGACATATCCACAACCATCACCATCACTACTAAACCGCAGCCTCATCAACTCCATCACGACTCAACCGAAGCCTCATCAACTCCATCACAACACATCCTCACAGCCTCACATCTCCATTTTCTCCTCACTTCCACTCGGATGGCGCCTCGTCTGCGCGCCCTGGCCAACCTGGCAGACCGCACCTGGCCACATCGACCGGCTCGCGTTGGTCAACGTCCAGCACCAACCTCCGGCTCCGCCCTGCGCTCAAAGGCTCGGCCCACTCCGCACGCCTCCAACATCTCCCCCTCGCACGGATCCAGATCTCTCTGCCACGGATTAACTTCCTCTTCTCTCCTTTCTAAACCAAAATGATTTTCACCCTCTTCTTTGTCCCCGCGCGAGCAGCCGCCGATCTCACACAACTCGCATCGCTGTGTGTGATAGCCGCAACCCACGCAGAGCACCTGATGCGGCCTCCCGCCATCGGGATTTATACATCTCAACGGTGGTTTTTGTGGTCAAAGGAAGAACTTGTATGGTACTGTTTGGGGCGGCTAGCACTAGCAGGAAGGAAACCTAGGCTCTGATACCATGTAGAGTTTCAGCAAATGGGTGGCTTAGGTCAGGGAAAAAATACTTATGCGTCGTGTTTAAATCTAAAGGATGAGGTGGTTACCAACGAAAGCACTTGTAAGTTAAAAATATAGCAAGAATTCAGAAATACAGTCAGCTGCAATACTCCTAACAGAACAAAACGCGCAGTGATGTCTGGTTACCTATTTCTGGGCAGCGTTTAGACGTGTTCCGCGTTCTTACGGGTGACGTGGAGGTCGGCGAGGGGACTGCTGTTGCGGTGGGTGCCGGGGAAGCAGATCTTTGGGGGTCGGAGAAGGACATGCTGGGCGGTCGATGAAGTGTTCAGCGCGCCGGCCGAAGTAGAAGGTCGGTGAAGCAGATGATGTGCAGTGCACGGGGACGTCGGTGTCATCGAAGCTGGTCAGGTGCGGTGGTCGATAGAGTCGGCGAAAGAGATACGGTGCAGTGGACGCCGGAGTAGGTGCGGATCAAGCGGATAGGGCAGCCTCGAGGTTTGAAGCCGTGGCAGCTTGAACGGCGAAGTGCGGCGGTGATTTTCCGGTGCGGCGGCCGTGAAGGTGGGAGGTAGGTAAGAGGGGCGATTTCTCTGAGGGCTTGCGGGCGAAACTAGGGCGAAGCTGGGCGATAGAGGAGAAAAAGGGAATTTCACAGTCCTTCTTTTGAGGGGAAAAAGTATTCGCAGATCTGAAACTTTGCGGCGCGAGATATTTGGCCGTTGGCGGGGAATTTTACCGCTCGATGAGATTAAATTTTGGCTGCAGTAGGTAATAATAATAAAAAATAGTAGGCCCTACTAGTAGTACTGTAAAGTCTGTTCAGGAATCCAAGGGGGTCGAGGTAGAGGAATCCATTATGTGAATCCACATTTCAAAGTGTCAAAAAATTCTAAACTAAAATTTTCCTGTAAAAAAGACAAATTTTGATGCTGTAACACGACTACGTACAGCACATTTTTTTCCTTTTTTGTACACACCACACAAAATGTTGTTTTTCCACAAAAACTTATGAACGAACATAGGATGTCACAATGTATACCAAAAAAATTATGTCAGATTTTTTTAACATTTATATAATTGTTTTTTTATTATTTTCAATAATGGCTGCATATGCACGCGTGTGCCAAAACGCCACCTCCAGGGGCTAGGAGTTTCTAAACTTCTTATGACACATCAAATAAAATGTTGTTCAATCAATAATAATAATGTGCTTATGATTGTTACTCCCTTCCACCATTAATAAAGTCCACATCGGTTTCGTGTCAAACTTTGACTCGAGATTTAGGTACCCACATGATAGTGCTAGTATCATAGCTAGTATCATACACATTGGTCCCACAAAACTGCTGATGTGGCAGCTAATTAAGTAGGAGAGAGGAGATTAGTGTAACATAGGTAGATATTATATCATAGCGCAAACAACGAGATACATGCTTAGGGTTAGGGGTAGATACATGATTTTTTTTGGTTTGAATATGTCTAGACCTTATTTATCAACTTAATTGAATGCTTACTATATAACATAAGAAGACCTTGTTTTTATTTTATTTTTTAATTTTTATACGGATTTGAATCTTGGTCAAATCCTAGGTTTCACCAAGATTTGAATAAGTTTAAAACATGAATATGAAAAAGTAAGCATGCATGTATGCTTCTTAATTAATCACTTCAAAATGAAGCTCTTGGGAGGGTTTTTGAAATTTCCATGTTTGAAACCAAAAACCACATATCATCATGCTTGACTTCATGAGACAGAGTTTAGGGTTAGGGGGTAGATACATGATTTCTCTGGTTTGAATATGTCTAGACCTTGTTTATCAACTTAATTGAATGCTTACTATATAACATAAGAAGACTATGTGCCTTGGTTTTTCATTTTTTTGTTTTTTTTTAAATTATGCCCATTTGAATCTTGGTCAAATCCTAGGTTTGACCATGATTTAAACAAGTTTAAAACCTGAATATGAAAAAGTAAGCATGTATCCTTCGTAGTCACTCCAAAATGATGCTCGATCTTGAGAGGGTTTTTAAAATTTCCATGTTTGAAACCAAAAAACCACGTACTTATCTTCATGCTTGACTTCATAAGACAGAGTTAGGGGTTAGGGGTAGCTTGATACATGATTTTTCTGGTTTGAATATGTCTAGACCTTGTTTATCAACTTAATTG
Source organism: Lolium perenne (assembly GCF_019359855.2). Taxonomy (NCBI): domain Eukaryota; kingdom Viridiplantae; phylum Streptophyta; class Magnoliopsida; order Poales; family Poaceae; genus Lolium; species Lolium perenne. The sequence continues at coordinate 119,253,729 of NC_067250.2, read as the reverse complement.
AATGCTTACTATATGACATAAGAAGACCTTGGTTTTCATTTTTTATACCCATTTGAATCTTGGTCAAATCATAGGTTTAACCAAGATTTGAACAAGTTTAAAACATGAATATGAAAAAGTAAGCACGTAAGTATGCTTCTTAGTCACTCCAAAATGAAGCTCTTGGGAGGGTTTTTGAAATTTCCATGCTTGAAACCAAAAACCACTTCTCTTCATGCATTCTTGACTTCATAAGACAAAGTTTAGGGTTAGGGGGTAGATACATGATTTTCCTGGTTTGAATATGTGTAGACCTTGTTTATCAACTTAATTGAATGCTTACTATATAAGATAAGAATACCTTGTTTTTTTGAATTTTTATACCCATTTGAATCTTGGTCAAATCCTTGGTTCCACCAAGATTTGAATAAGTTAAAAACATAAATATGAAAAAGTAAGCATGTATGCTTCTTAGTCACTTCAAAATGAAGCTCTTGGGAGGGTTTTTGAATTTCCATATTCGAAACCAAAAACCACATATCTTCATGCTTGACTTCATGAAACAGGGTTTAGGGTTAGGGGGTAGATACATGCATGATTTTTCTTGTTTGAATATGTCTAGACCTTGTTTATCAACTTAATTGAATGCCTACTATATAACATAAGAAGACCTTTTTTGTTTTTTTTTTGAATTTTTATACCCATTTGAATCTTGGTCAAATCCTAGGTTTCACCAAGATTTGAATATGTTTAAAACATGAATATGAAAAAGTAAGCATGCATGTATGCTTCTTAATTAATCACTTCGAAATGAAGCTCTTGGGAGGGTTTTTGAAATTTCAATGTTTGAAACCAAAAACGACATATCTTCATGCATGCGCTTGACTTCATGAGATAGAGTTTAGGGTTAGGGGGTAGATACATGATCTCGCTGGTTTGAATATGTCTAGACCTTGTTTATCAACATAATTGAATGCTTACTATATGACATAAGAAGACTATGTGCCTTGATTTTTCATTTTTTTTTCAATTTTTCCCATTTGAATCTTGGCCAAATCCTAGGTTTGACCATGATTTAAACAAGTTTAAAACATGAATATGAAAAATTAAGCATGTATCCTTCGTTGTCACTCCAAAATGAAGCTCTTGAGAGGGTTTTTGAAATTTCCATGTTTGAAACCAAAAAACTGCGTACTTCTCTCCATGCTTGACTTCATAAGACAGAGTTTGGGGATAGGGGTAGCTTGATACATGAATTTTCTGGTTTGAATATGTCTAGACCTTGTTTATCAACTTAATTGAATGCTTACTAGATGACATAAGATGACTATGTGCATTGGTTTTTCATTTTATTGTTTTTTTTATTTTTATGCCCATTTGAATCTTGGTCAAATCCTAGGTTTGACCATGATTTAAACAAGTTTAAAAAATGAATATGAAAAATTAAGCATGTATCCTTCGTAGTCACTCCAAAATGAAGCTCGATCTTGAGAGGGTTTTTGAAATTTCCATGTTTGAACCAAAAAACCATGTAATTCTCTTCATGCTAGACTTCATAAGATAGAGTTTGGGGTTAGGGGTAGCTTGATACATAAATTTTCTGGTTTGAATATGTCTAGACATTGTTTATCAACTTAATTGAATGCTTAATTACTAGATGACATAAGATGACTATGTGCATTGGTTTTTCATTTTTTTATGAATTTTTATGCCCATTTGAATCTTGGTCAAATCCTATGTTTGACCATGATTTAATCAAGTTTAAAACATGAATATGAAAAATTAAGCATCTATCCTTCTTAGTCACTCCAATATGTAGCTCTTGGGAGGGTTTTTGAAATTTCCATGTTTGAAACCAAAAAACACTTCTCTTCATGCTTATCTTCATAAGACAGAGTTTGGGGTTAGGGGTAGCTTGTTGATACATGATTTTTCTGGTTTGAATATGTCTAGACCTTGTTTATCAACTTAATTGAATGCTTACTAGATGACATAAGATGACTATGTGCATTGGTTTTTCATTATATTGTTTTTTCTGAATTTTTATGCCCATTTGAATCTTGGTCAAATCCTATGTTTGACCAAGATTTGAACAAGTTTAAATCATGAATATGAAAAATTAAGCATTTATCCTTCTTAGTCACTCCAAAATGTAGCTCTGGGGAGGGTTTTTGAAATTTCCATGTTTGAAACCCAAAACAACTTCTCTTCATGCTTGACTTCATAAGACAGAGTTTAGGGTTAGGGGTAGATACATGATTTGTCTGGTTTGAATACGTCTAGACCTTGTTTATCAACTTTAATGCTTACTATATGACATAACAAGACTGTGTGCTTTGGTTTTTCATTTTTCTTATATAAATTGTTTTAAGTGCTAATTTGTGTAGGTTGCACCGATTAATAGTCGACCGATTAAATCAGTTAATCGTCTGAATTCCGATTAATCGCTACTCCCAAGCCGGCCGAGCAGTTAACGATTACCGATTTCCTTAACATGTCTGGATGTATACTATCGTACATGGCATGCATTTGCCTAAGGCTAGTCATAGTGACATAGGCATCCCAAATGGGCCTGCCGAAGATAGTACCCGGGGTTTACTGAAGGCCCACTACCCGAAGAATAAGAAGATTCGGAAGCCCGAGATGTTATTAAGGAAGGCTAGAGTTGTAATAGAAAGTCCTATTTGTAATCTTGCGGGATGAGTTAGAAACCTTCCCGGACTCTGTAACTTGTACGGCACGGATCCCTCGGCTCCACCTCCTATATAAGGGGGAGTCGAGGGACGCAGAAATCATCGAATCATTGTTTACAAACCCTAGTTTTCATAATCGTCGAGTACTTTTCGGCTGAAACCTTCGAGATCTACTTGCCCTCTACTTCCAACTAAACCCTAGTCTACAATCCGTAGGCATTGACAAGTTGATACCTTGTCAATTGGCGCCGTCTATGGGAACTAGAGGCGTAAGGATCTGATCTCGATGGCACGTTCAAAATCTTCGACATCATCAACCGCAAGCAACGCAATGGATCGAGGTAAACAGATCGCTGCTGGTCCTGTCGATTTTGTTCCTCACCCACCCTCCCGTTTGGATGCATATGCGTATCTGGCGGAGCCTGTGGAGATGATGTTCGGAAGGTTTCGCTTTCGCGTCGAGAAGGAAGGATCGTATCGTGTCGAAATTCTGATTTCGTCGGGATCGTCGGCGGTCGATTCCGATTTTTCAAGCTATACATCGTCAACCAAATCAGGAGAAGAAGAAACTTCGTCGTCACGCTACATCAGCACCAGGGCAAGAGAGAAACTCGCCAAGATCTTCAGCGATATGTCGTTTGAGTCATCTGCGGACTCATATATAAGCGATGGCTCAAGCAGTGTCGACAGTTACGACTTCATCGACAAATCTACTACAGTGGGCAAGGTCTTCACCAATCTCAACGATGGTGCCACCAAACCCAACATAGATCTGAATACAAAATATCATCAGATTTATGTCATTGGAGAGCCAAGCAATGAACAAGAGGAAACATCTGAGGCTTTCGACGATCTGGGAAATCCATACGTCGATCCCTCCGATCTGCGACGAGGCCTGGGCAATAAATACGTCGGGCCACAGCCGCGACACAGAGTGCGACTCCCGCAAGCAGCATGGGATAGAGCCGCGAGAGCTATGGACGGCTCAGAACCAATGGCCACCACAGCCACGCCCGAGGAATTACAAGCATATCAATATAGGCTCGCACGAGCTGCAAGAGAATTGGAAAAACAGACAGCTGAGTTAAACAGAAGAAAGGAGGCAGCTTCTGCATCCAGCAGGAGAAGGGCAGAGCTGAGTCGACAATCTAGAACTTCGGGTGATAGCCACAGGGAGGCTCGGAACAGAGCAAGATCAAGGTTACAACACATACCCGAAGCAGAAAGAGAGCACCTGGTCCAAAACCTCGACATGTCCTTTATGTCGATAGACTCAAGAGGAAACATCATCCCTAAGACACCAGAGGCCGGGTATATGGCGACACATGCTTTTATCCTCGCATCTAAACCACCTCCAGGAGATCCAAGGGAAACACTGTACAACATGGCGATAGCAGGAGTTGGAGCCATGGGGACGGCGTTTGTATCAACACCTCCCGAAGGAACAGCAAGGCAAAATAGTCCACGACCTGCGGCAGCAGCAGCTCCTGAAGGACCAAGTGGAGCAAGAGATACGGCAGCACAAGCAAGGGTCGACAGAGCGCGACAAAGCAGAAGAGAACATCGGCAGTCCCCAGAGTTAAACGACGAGGATATGTGCGGTTTGCCGTGCTTCACGAGGAGAGTGCGGAAAACTCGAGTACCTTCGGGATTCAAGTTGCCTGATAATTTCAAAAAATTTGATGGCCTTCAAGATCCAGAAGATTGGCTAGTTGATTATCTCGAGACGGTGAAACTCACAGGAGGAACCAGAGCAACAGCTATGCAAAGCATCCAGGTGCATTTGAGTGGAGCCGCACGGTCTTGGATAAAGAAACTCCCTCCAGGATCTATCGACATTTGGGAAAGCTTCGAGGACGTGTTCGTCAAGAACTTCAGGTCCACGTGCAAAAAACCTGCGTCATTAGAGGAGTTGAGAGCATGTCGACAAAAGCCAGACGAGCCAATGAGAAAATATATCCAAAGGTGGAACATCATCAAAAACTCGGCAGAAAATATATCTGACGAGAGAGCGATAGATGCGTTTGTCGCAGGAATCAGGCATGGAGATTTTGTCGAGGACTTGGGGAGGACCAACCCAAAGACAGTATCCGCGTTAATGGAAATAGCAAACAGGTGGGCAGATGGAGAAGATGCTGTCCACAACAAACGGCACAGGTCGCCAGAGGAGGACCGTGGTCGAAATTATCAACCGAGGCGACGATTTCCTCGGCAGTACCCGAACTATGATGCTCCAGGACAAATTTCGGCAGGCTTTCGGGCAAACGCAGGAGGAAACAACAGAGACGATTATCAGAGAAGCAATGAGCAGCGAGGCGATAATAGAGACGATTCTCGAAACAACAGGCAAAATAGCGGGCCTAGGTTCCCGAGGCCTTTCGTGTCTCCTGAAGAGATGATGAATGGGCCGTGTCAGATGCACTTTTTCCTCGATAGCAACGGAAAAATACAGTCAGGACATCTGCAGAAAGATTGTCGCAATTTCCAGGCAATGTTAAGGTGGGCAGAGCATGCTAATGCTCGAGCAGCACAGAGAAATCCTTGAGAACCCAGGAGCGAGATTCACCTGCCGCCTCCTCCCGCGATTACAGAAGACAATCGACATCAGCTCAGAATAGCGGCAACACCTCCACCACCACCTTACGTTGATCCTAACTCCAACGGAGCGGTGTCGATGATTCAGAAGGGAAGGCCATCCAATAGGGCTCAGAAAGTAATCTCGCGACAGGTGTTCATGGCAGAAAAAATGCCTCCACCAACAGTCGAGTATCTTAATTGGTCAGGGCAAGATATTGGCTTCACCATAGCAGATCATCTGCAGCAAGTTCCTCGACCAGGGCAGTCAGCACTTATCTTACCAGCAGTTATTGCGGGATTCGATGTCTCTCGAGTATTCATAGATGGCGGCAGCAGCTTAAACCTTATGTATGCAGATACATTGAGGAAGATGAACATATCCCTAGCAAACTTGAAGCCAACAGACACGAGGTTCCATGGTATCACACCGGAGAAACCAAGTTATCCATTGGGGAAGATTAATCTCGACGTTCAGTTTGGAACCCGAGAGAATTATAGAATAGAGAAGCTGGAGTTTGAAGTTGTGGATTTTCCGTCGCAGTACCACGCTCTGTTGGGACGACCAGCATATGCTAGATTTATGGCGGTACCACATTATACATACCTGTTGTGGAGGATGCCTGGACCTAAGGGACCAATCACAGTCAAAGGAAGCTTCGCCTTAGCCGATAAGTGCGATAAGGATTTTCATCGGATATCAGAAACTTCCGGGATGCAAGCTGAGTATTTGGCGTCAAGGAGTATGACTGACTACAACGTGCTGCCAGACGTTGGAAGGCCAAAAATCAACTTTCAATACCGAGAAAAATTCTAAGGAGGTGCAGATTCACCCGACAGACCCGAAAAAGATGACGTCCATCGCAAACGACATGGACCTCGCATAGGAAAGCGCGCTCGTCGAGTTCCTCCGTGAGAACTGGAAAATCTTCGCATGGTGTCCAGTTGACATGCCAGGAGTACCCAGGGAACTTGCCGAGCACCACCTAAACTTGGATCCACTAGCGAGACCAATCAAACAACCTTTGCGGCGTTTTTCGGAACCAAACCGCAAGGCTATGCTGTCAGAAATCGATCGACTACGAGAAGCTGGTTTTATCAAGGAGTTGCACACAGAAGCCACATGGGTAGCAAATCCTGTGTTGGTGCCGAAGAAAAACACTAAGGTCCTTCGCATGTGCGTCGACTTTACGTGTCTCAATAAACATTGTCCAAAGGATCACTTTCCCCTCCCGAGGATCGATCAAATTATCGACTCCACGGCTGGATGTGAACGTCTTTCCTTCCTGGACGCATATTCTGGTTACAACCAGATCAGATTGAAAGAAGAAGATGAAGTAAAGACAGCATTCATTACACCTTATGGCGTGTTTTGCTACAGAACAATGCCCTTTGGTCTGAAAAACGCGGGAGCAACATATCAGAGGATGATGCAGAAGTGTTTGGCGACACAGATTGGGAAAAACGTGCAAGTATACATCGACGATGCCGTCATAATATCAAAAAAGGGGGCAACGCTGATCGAGGATCTCAAGGAAACCTTTGACAACCTCGACAAATTCTGCCTCAAGCTGAACCCGACGAAGTGTTCTTTTGGCGTCCCAGCAGGAGAACTTCTGGGGTTTTTAGTTTCAGCAAGAGGGATTGAAGCAAATCCCGACAAAATACAAGCTATCGTAATAATGAGGAAGCCAACAAAGTTGAAAGAAATACAGCAGCTAACTGGGCGAGTCGCAACTTTGAGCAGATTCGTCGCCAGGCTGGGAGAAAAAGCGTTACCATTTTACGCTCTGATAAAGCAAGGGGAGAAATTCCAGTGGAACGAAGAGGCCGACAGAGCTTTCGAGGATCTGAAGCGCACAATCTCGACACCACCAATCCTGGTGGCGCCGAAGGAAAAGGAACCTCTCCTGTTGTACATTGCAGCCACGCCCCAAGTGGTTAGCACGGTGCTAGTTGTTGAAAGAGAAGAAGAAGGAAAACTCCATGGAGTGCAAAGGCCAGTATATTTCATCAGTGAAGTTTTATCGCCTTCCAAACAGCGGTACCCGCAGTACCAGAAACTAGCATATGGAGTAATTGCAACGGCAAGGAAGTTGCGCCACTATTTTTCGGCACACCCGATAATAGTAGTCAACGAAGCACCTCTTTCAAATATACTGAACAATCCAGAAAGCATAGGCGTGTCTCCCTTTGGGGAATAGAACTTTCCCTCGGGACATCACGTATGAAAAAGAAAGGCAATCAAGTCGCAAGTTCCGCGCATTTCATTGCAGAGTGGATGGAGCTACAAAACACGGGACCCCCAGATTTGTCGAGAACTTGGACCATGAACTTCGATGGGTCCAAGAGAGTAGAAGGAGCTGGCGCAGGAGTAGTACTTATATCACCTGAAGGCGACAAGTTAAAATACGTCCTTCGGATGACGTTCCCAAACGCATCCAACAATGAAGCAGAATATGAAGAGCTCATACACGGGATGAAGATGGCCAAAGCTTGCGGTGCAACTCGACTAAAAATCTTTGGCGACTCACAATTGGTGGCTCAGCAAGTTATGAACCAATGTGACGCAGTCAATGATAGCATGATGGCATACAAGGAGGTGTACAATGAGCTCGAGAAGCTGTTTGATGGGTGCGAGGTAAATCACATCAGTAGATTGAGCAATGATGAAGCCGACGTTCTCGCAAACATCGGGTCGCAATGCCTCCCAATCCCGTCAGGAGTATTTTGGGAAGAAATAGCAGAAAGATCCACGAAGCCGAAAAAGGTGCAGAAAAAAGCAAAGGAAGAAAAAACTTCGGCGCCCCTCAAAGAAACCACGGAGGACGAAGAGGACCAAGAACTTGTGATGATGGTAGAAGTTCCTTGGATGCAAGCGTATATATCATATATCCTCAGGAAAGAAATACCCGACGATCCAGTTGAGGCCAGGCGAATTATTCGACGATCCAAAGCTTTCACAGTGATCAAGGGGGAGTTATACAAGCGAAGTATTTCAGGCGTCCTGCAAAGGTGTGTCACACCCGAGGAAGGAAGAATGATTCTGAAGGATGTACACGAAGGAATATGTGGCCACCACGCAAGTACTCGAGCTATTGCAGCCAAGGTTTTTCGGGCAGGATTCTATTGGTTGACAGCAATCGAGGATGCCAAGGAAATAGTACGAACCTGCGACGCGTGTCAAAGATTTGCCGCAAAACCTCACTCTCCAGCGGCAGAATTAACACCAATACCATTGTCGTGGCCCTTTGCCCAATGGGGACTTGATATGGTGGGCAAGTTGCACAAAGCTTCGCCAGGAGGATATGAGTACCTGCTGGTCGCTGTCGACAAATTCACCAAGTGGGTAGAAGCGAAGCCAATAAATTCACCAGATGCAGCGTCAGCAATAAAGTTCGTGAAAGGCCTCGTTTTTCGGTTTGGAGTGCCTCATAGCATTGTTACAGATAATGGTTCAAACTTTACGTCCAAGGAATTCAAGGAATACTGTGCAGAAGTAGGCATTAAATTGCACTTTGCGTCAGTGGGTCACCCGCAAACTAACGGACAAGTCGAGAAAGCCAATGGTATCATCTGCAACGGCCTCAAGAAGTGCCTGCTAGGGCCGCTTGAAAAAGCTCGACATACTTGGCCAGAAGAATTACCAAGTGTTTTGTGGAGTATCCGAACAACGCCAAATACGGCGACACAAGAAACTCCGTTTTTTCTTGTCCACGGAGCCGAAGCAGTATTACCAATCGAAATAGAGCATGATTCTCCAAGAGTAACAGAGTATGACGAAGAAACATCACAAAAAGCTCGGGAGGATGATATGGACGCACTCGACGAAGCTCGAGATGAAGTACTTTGACGAGTCACCAAATACCAGCAAGACCTCAAAAACTACCACAGTCGACGGTTAAGGCCAAGATCTTTTCAGGTCGGGGATTTGGTCTTGCGGTTAAATCAAAAAAGTACTGAGAAGCTCGAATCACCATGGTTGGGGCCTTACGTTGTCACGGAAGTCATCGACGGAGGAGCATACAGGATCAAGGACAAGAAGACAGGGGCTCCAGAGAAAAACCCCTGGAACGTGGCGTAGCTCAGGCGGTTCTACGCCTAGAGTTGAAATATAGTCCTCCTCTGTAAAAATACAATGTACTGAAACGCCCGCGAGTTTTCAGACGCACTCTTTTCCTTTTTGGGGCACCGAGTGGGGCCGGAAAGGTTTTTAATGAGGCGGGCTCGCGGTGCTGCAATATAATAAAGATAGTGGAGATATATTTCTTATTCTTCGACACGCTCGGGGGCTCAACGCCTTCAAGTCTCAAAATACGTACAATATAGACAAACTAGACTTACCGAAATATTTCGCCTTGGTACACTAACACCTCGCCAAATATAAACATCGGAAGCTAACAATGATAAATATAGTGTACACGTCAAAAAACTTATTGCTTTGGTCCAAGAACCTCGCAACAAAAAATATAGAACTTCGACATTAAGATATTCGAGGGCTTGCAACCCATCAATGAAAAAACAAAGATGTCCTGTTACAATAGGAGGGAAAATCTTCGAAACAGTATAAACTCCAGCCAAAGGCTCGGGGGCTCGGTGGTCAAAAATAGAAAAAATACAGAGTTAACGGCTTTACAATATAGATTGTGTTTACAAATACACAAAGATGTATCAATGATGGAAATACAGCAAGAAGAGGGAAAAGTATTCAAGGGAAACCTAGCACATGGTCTATGGTTATTCGCTCAGTAGAAGGACGAGTACTATGCTCAGCATAGCTTCCCTTCACGAAGAACTCAGAATCCATCCGAAGAAGTTCATCCATCATATCTTCGGCAACAGGAGTAACCAAATCATCAATCTTGCCCATATTTCTCTTTTTCTTTGCCATCTTCGCCAGGCAAGTAGGAACAATTTGATCTATGGGCAATTTTGGATGGCAAATTTTTATCATCATCATGGCAAATCTAGCGCCAGCAGAAAGTTGAGCCCGCACAAAGCCATTGATTCGAGGAGCATCTCAAAAATTTTCCATTAAAGCTGGAAGGGTCTCTGGCATCTTGTTCCGAGGGAACATGGTCCCATAAACTAAGAATAAAGTCTTCGTACAGAAGTCAAGGAAGTCACGGACCTGAGCCGCGCGATCTTGAAATCTGACGATTTGGCGAGTACGCTCAGGAGTAACCCAAAAGTTAGATCCATGTTGCGCAGCCAGTCTCAGCAAAATAGTGGTTCGAGCTTCAACACGTTGGTCTTCGGCAGCAGTATCCAGAAACGAGCCTGGCACAGCAAGCAAAATATCAAGGAACGAATAAAAAAGAACAACATCCAACACGGTTATGAGCAGGAAACATACCTGTCATGTCCAAACTGGCGTCAGTCATTAGCTGAAGCATATAATTCTCGCGAGAAGAAGTTTCAGCAGCCTCAGCAATAGCAGCATCCTTCGCAGCGATGGCCTCTTTTGCCTGTTGAAGAGCAATTTTCTCTCCTTCAGATGCTTTTCGAGATTGTTCCATCATTGCCAGAGTCTGTTTCTTCATGGATTGAAGTTGCTGTCGCAGTTCTTGCAAATCTTCCGACAAGTGTTTGCTTGAAGAACCTTCGAGGGGGTTATCTCGGTCAGCATTTTCTTCGAAAAGGAAGAAGCAGGTGAAGCATCGGCAGAGCAAGGATTGGTTGAATAGTTATCAAATATTAACTGAAAAAGAAAAGTCCCAGGATCAATGATAAGTGCCAGGAGGAATTTCATTGATTTCTAGAAAATTTACATGGACATTACAAAGAAAGTTCTCCAAAAGGACTACCAGGGTAATTGTCGCCAAAGCTAAGGTGGCGACAAGGGCAAAAGGAATAAAAAAGCAAAGAAAAAGAAAAAAGGAGAGGCATTCAACTAGACCTCCGGCCTTGATGAGCTAGGAGTTGCAGATGGTTTGATCCCGAGTTAGGCCAAGATTTTCTTCGTGTTGGGCCTGGCTGCCTTGATCAACGACCGCCATTTTGTTTGCTCTATCTGCTCGGTGTCGCCAACCTTCATCCAGTCAACAGTTTGTTGGCTGTCAGCGACCAAGGCAATAGTGTTCTCGACAGCAACCTTCATGTTCTCCTGGCGCATCTTCAGGCCAAGATCCTCCGGTGGATTGAAGTCCTTGGCAAGGGCAAGGAAAGTCTTAGGCTCCTCTTTCTTCGGGAAGAAGTAGGGGAACAACTTCGACAATCCTGCGTCAGCATTCACCACGCCTTCGCGAATTTCTTGGCCATGAAACTCCAGATAAGAAAGTGCGTCAAGCAGAGGATCATTGGTGGGATTCTCAAGATCAAACTCTTGGCTTGTTTGACCTGCCATAGAAAATATATGTTAGTCGACAGCAAGTAAAAACAAAAGGAAGCAAGTCCTAAGAAAAATAGAAGGGATCAATAAAGTTACCGAGGAAGCGTCGATTTTGCGTGTTTAAGCGCTTGAGGATTCCCTTTTCACGAGTAGCCTGTGCGGCCTTGTGCTCGTTTAAAGCAGTTTCGACATCCTCAAGTCTCTTCTGCAGTTCCTCGACACTAGCAGCTTTTGCCTTGGCCTCATCAGCCTCTGCTTTGGCTTGGCTAGCATCAAGTTCGGCTTTCTTGCGAGCCGTTTCACTTTGCTCCAGTTTCTGAGCAAGAGTGTCGGCAAGCTTGTTGGCCTCTACAAGTTTCTCTGACAAAATAGAAAAGAACAGTCAAGATTGCGACAAGAATAGGAGCAAGAAGTTAGAAATAATGGCAGCAAAAAAGTTGTTACCTTCAGTCCTGCTGGCATATTCACGGTACCCAATAAATTGGGAGCCGATGCGAACAAGCTCTTTGATCATGGGCTGTCAAAGAAAAACGAAGGTAGAAAAACAGCGGTATAAGAAAAATGTGAAGGCATAAAGAAGCAAACAGAGGAAACACACATATTGGGAAGAAAATTAAAAACTTACATCATCCAAGAGCGGAGTAGAAGAGCTACCCAATTGAGGGGCAGGCTCAATGATCGTTTCAACCCTTGTCCTTTTTGGTGAAGGAGCAAGGGGGCTTGAAGGTGGAGTAGTGGTGACGACGTTTTGTTGAGGAGGCGAGGATTCTTCTCCCTCAACTGGCGTCTCCGAGACAAGTAAAGTATGTGACGTGCTCGTCCGAGGAGCCACATCACGAGTTGGTACTTCTTCCTCATCATCACTGTGATTAAAGATCGACAGCGTAAAAAGCAAGGTGAGACAAAAATCTTCGAGTACAGAAATAAGGGGAAATCAAGGTGACTTACGAGCTGACGAGGGATGCGAGATATGGATCATAAGTTGCCTTCTGACGTGAAGGATCAACTTCTTCGGCTTTGGAGGTGCCGGAATCTTCGACATCATTCCTTTTCCTTTTGTTCCTTGGAGAAACAGCAGGAGGAGGAGATTGCGCTGATGCAGTACCTTCGGAAGCACCGTCTTTTTCAGAAGAAGCCGCAAATTTTAGAGAATCGACGGGTTCATTCACAAAAGAGGGAGCCTCTTGGTTGTCATCAGGGACAATGGCCCTTTCTTCGACTTCTCCACCTTCAGGAAGAGGAGGAAGCGAGACAAGGTCTGGATGGTTCTGTACAAAATAAAAATAAAACAGGGGAAGATGTCAGAAAAGGAGTTACAATAAAGATAGCAAAGCAATAACAAGACAATCGACAAAGATTACCTTGGGAAGTGGATTGGCGGCGCTAAATGGTTTTACACGACAAGAAGAAGGGACAGGATCTTTTTTGCTGAGAGACGAGATTTTTCGGACAAGTTTTTCCAAGTCTTTGACCTCCAAATCCACCGACAGCCGATCTGCGTCCTTCTCGCCAGCATATTTCCAGAGAGGATATTTGCGAGCCTGAAGTGGCTGCACTCTAGTCCTAAGAAAATATGCAGTGATTTGGATACCCGATAGCTCTTTGCCGCGAGTATTTTGCAACTCGTGGATGCGAGCCATCAAGGTTTCTGTCGACGCTTTTTCTTCTTCGGTAGCCTCTGCGTCCCAGGAGTGGCGGCGAAAGATTTTCTCGGCGCCATCAAAAGGAGGGATGTTATCCTCAGCACATCCGTGGTTCTCCTCCTGAATGTACAACCACTTCTTGCGCCATCCTTGAACTGAGTCAGGGAGTTTAACATCGAAGTAGTCGACAGTGGACCGAATAGAAATTACAACGCCACCTATATTATAGGCGACATTGGGAGAGCCATTACGGCGACAGAAGAAAATGCGCTTCCATAGCGCCCAGTTAGGCTGGACGCCAAGGAAGGCCTCGCAAAGAGTGATGAAAATGGAGATATGAAGAATTGAGTTTGGCGTGAGGTGGTGGAGTTGCAAACCGTAGATGAAAAGCAGTCCGCGGAGAAAAGGATGAATGGGGGCGGAAAGGCCGCGGATGAGGTGGTCGACAAAACTTACCCGGTACCCCATTGGAGGGGTTGGGTAGCTTTCTTCACTGGGGAAGCACAATGCCTTGGGTTTCTTGCTGATCCCCAGCTTCTTCAGCATGTTGATGTCCTGGGTGGAAATCTTTGATCTTTCCCACTCCGCCGCCCCCAGATCCACGGTGGCCATGGAGGACTCCGGCGTGCTGTGCCTCGTCAATCGACGCGGTGGCATCAACAATGGCGCAAGGTTCGCAGCTTGAAGACGAGGAGTTTAGGTGGCTGTGGGTCGCAGGAGGAGGTTTGCAGAGGAGAGCAGGAGGACGGCGCGAGCGGAAGTGCTCGAGGAGGAAGAAGACGATCTTATATAGGGGTGCGGTGAACCGGCGGACCGTTGGATAAGGAAAAATGTGTGGCAGATGATAACCACGTGGCAACAAGGGTAGAAAAGTAATTCAACGTTGGGGAAGTTACGGTACATGCGCCAGAAAAAGCGGAGGACGTGTGTCCCCCACTTGCACGACATGTTAAGATAGTGGATCAATTGGGCCCGCAAGACAGTGGGAGAAGGCTTCTCGCGATTTTCGGATCGCAATCGTGGCTATCGTCAGCAATAACGTCACCTTGGCAGAGGAAGAAATTCGACTTTACAATTTCGTAAAAGGCGACATGGAAAAATAATGCTGAGCCTTTGATCAAATACAAGTTTTTGATCAAATGCTCGAGGGCTACTTTGGAAAAAAGAAAAAAGATCCAGAAAGATAAAATAGAAATGGCGTGAGCCTATGATCAAATACAAAATATTTGCTCATAGCCTCGGGGGCTACTCCCATCGGGAGCGCTGTTCGCGCACCCGAGGAATTATAAAACTTCGGGAGATAAAAAGAAAATATAGCGGTATAAGGCGTGGAGCCTACAACCAAGTACAAGTCCTTGGCTGTAGCCTCGGGGGCTACTCCCATCGGGAACGCTACTCGCGTGCCCGATGAAATCATAAAAAAAAGAGAGAGAAGAAAGAAGACGAGAAAAGAATGAAAGAGCAAAAAGAAAGATAGCAGAGCAAAAGAGTATATTTCGAGTTATAAATAACTCTGCATATACTCCCATCGGGAGAGCAATATAGGTCATCTTTGACTCGATAAAATGTGCCATTCCAACAGCCGAAAAAGCACTCGACAATATATTCTCAGAACGCCAAAGTTGCGATCAATTTCTGAATGCCGCAAATTTGCGAAGGTAAGACCCCAGATCCGTTCTGCTGGGTGTGGCATCGCCGAAGACTGCGTCACATTTTTATCCGTATCAACAGATACGAAGAAAAATCCTAACGGACGCGTTAGGTACCCGATAAATTTTACTGGGACTCGACAGAATGGTAAGACCTTAAGCGGCACATGTCGAAGTTTACACCAGTATCCCGAGGTCATGTCTAGGGACGTGATCTTGAAGTAGGTTTTTGCGGATTGCCACTAGAGCAGTTAACTAGTACCTGATCCGTCAGATGAACTAGCCCCAACTACCATTATCCCTGTACAATATAGAAGTTTATGAGAAGAAATATAGAAAAGTCGAAGTTGTCGAATAAAAATAAACAGTGGAGATTTTCCTTAACTCTGCGATTCAAGCAAAATCTCGGGGGCTACTGACATAGGCATCCCAAATGGGCCTGCCGAAGATAGTACCCGGGGTTTACTGAAGGCCCACTACCCGAAGAATAAGAAGATTCGGAAGCCCAAGATGTTATTAAGGAAGGCTAGAGTTGTAATAGAAAGTCTTATTTGTAATCTTGCGGGATGAGTTAGAAACCTTCCCGGACTCTGTAACTTGTACGGCACGGATCCCTCGGCTCCACCTCCTATATTAGGGGGAGTCGAGGGACGCAGAAATCATCGAATCATTGTTTACAAATCCTAGTTTTCATAATCATCGAGTACTTTTCGGCTGAAACCTTCGAGATCTACTTGCCCTCTACTTCCAACTAAACCCTAGTCTACAATCCGTAGGCATTGACAAGTTGATACCTTGTCACATAGTGCTAGTATCATAACTAGTATCATGCAGATTAGTCCCACAAAAATGCTGATGTGGCAGCTAATTAAAGAGGAGAGAGAAGATTAGAGTAACATAGGTAGATACCATATCATAGCGCAAATAACGAGAAAAGTTAATGCTAAATAAATCTTGTACACAAATTTGCATTGAGATTCTAAAAAACAATAAATATAACATGACTATGATACTACTCCATGATAGTACCCACTATAGAGATAGTATCATGTAGTAGTATCATATGCATGATACTTACCACTATGGCTAGCCTAATGAGCAGCATTGTATTGCTACTCTAGCCAACCTGATCGATCTGTCAAGCTTCATGTACGAGATGCCATGTTTAATTTACTCCCTCGCTCTGAACTTTAAACAGGACCAGGAGCATGAGGGCCACATTAACTCACGATCCTGAAAAACTGTTGGTCTATCCCGAGAACCGAGGAGGTTTAAGGAAACGAGGAGTCCAGCGCGTGCGGAAGGTGTTTTAATCGTGCGAGCATGCATGGGAAAAATGAGGAAACTAGCGATTACTTTCTCTCCTGCCAGTCTTATACCTTAATAAATGGGCAAACTGAGCACGTTGTAGCCAATCCTTTTATTAATTAAGCAGCTATATTAGTCAATAAGATTGCCTTATGTTTTTCCTCAGTTATCGCAAGCCCTTATTTGTAACCCACAGAAGGAGCTCAGACGGGAGGATTCCCGTTTAGTTGACCGTTCCGTGCTGACGTGTGGGGCTAGTAGAAAGGGACCGCGTGGGACAGGATGAGACCGCGTTTGGTTGTACGTGAGCAGGAGCTGGGTTCTGTCTCTCTCGGCGCGAATTGACATTTTTAAGAGCACCTTTTCCCCTCTCTCTCAAAAAAAAAAGAGCACCTTTTCCCCTATGTCTCTTTGTCTTTTTTAACCAAATTAGTATCAAATCTAGAGAAGCTTGCATTTCTGTCTTTCTTCAATTATTTGTGCCTTTTGGCCCTCGTTGTTTGCCCAATATGGCAGCAAATCTAGTACTCCCTCTGGTCCATATGTATGTAGTTAAATCTAGAAGCAAATCTCAAGGGTAATGTACGCCAAATTCACAGTCATAGTAAATCTAGAAAACATAGTAGGGCCAACAAAATATAGTAGAACTAGCAAGGTGGCCCTCGCAAATGCGAGGGTAGCGTCTGAACATGTCTAAAAAAGTACTCATGGATATTATCGATTATAAAAGATATATGGTATCACAAATAAGCATACTCCAACAATTGGATACATATCTCTCTTACCTGCCAAAAAAATCTATAAACAAAAATGCCTCGAAGAGTTCAACTTGATTATGGTATGTGGTGAACTAACATGTCAATATTATTGAGCTTTCCATATATAGTTTTATGATTGGCATTCTCTCCTATCACATTTAATAATCTGAGTCACGACTACTGAAGTTTGGGTTTGGCTGCATGAAAAACTTAAGTTTGGTGGTCTATAAAGAACCCCGATTATACCCCTAGACACTTCTGTATTGCAGCCGTGTCCACCCTGGGGTTTGGTGTTAGGCAACTCGTCAATCGTAAAGCTGTCAATTTTGTTCTGAATGTTGGGAGAGAACAGGAGAAAATCAATTTAGTTTCCCCTCAAACACCAAGCTACCTGAAATGAAGTTTGATAGAGGCAAAGTTGGCGTTTTTATAGAGAACAAAAGCAGAAAATGGATCAACATGCTGTCAGGATCTTACTCAATCTCGGAACACAATGGACCGGGGTAGTTTTTCCAATATAAAATCTAGTTGAACCAAAGAAAACTTCGAGCGGAATTAAGAACTTTGATGCGGCATATTTGTATACAGAGCAGTAAAATAAGATCTTCAGTCAGTTGTGAAATCTAAGATTATTAACTGCTGCGAACTTGTGTTCTCTAATATGAGTTTTTTTTCTATGGCTCTACAGTACATATTAGAATAACTTCCATAAGAATTATCCTAGATACAGAATTCTATCGATACTAAGAAATAAGAGCATAGAGTTGAATAAAAAAACGTTCTACCAAACAAACAACACAGATACTGTAAAAGGGATTGCAACTCCCGGGTGTACAGCGGGGGGGGGGGGGGGTGATGAGCCATAGCTATACTCGTATGTTGAATTACTAATGCACATGGCCTGCTACTTTCATGTTATTACTGAAAAGCTAAGGACGAAAAGAAGAAATGCTCCCATCTAAACAAAATATAAAGCGATGCATCAGATACAAATGCAAACATGTCGTCCCATAGGATTTTAATAAGTTTTCAGAGGCTATTCAGAAATTAATAAATATGCATAGACATAAAGAAGCAAGCCTAATAAGAAACGTGTACTTTCAGTAAACCTGCTAAAAATGGCCTGAAGGGTGATACGGGAATGAATAGCTTGCACAGTTTTGCCTTCTACTCACTGAGTCCTCGTTCATATCCCTCGGCATGAGACAATATCGGGTTTCTAAGAAGGTAAACCCAAGAGAAGGTCATCCGTATATAAATCAACTGTCCTGCAATGTTGTATAAGCATACAAAAGAATGAACATAAGAAAGACCTTCAATGAACATGAGAAAGAAATCAATGAGCTTTTGTGTATATTACGTTTAGCGCACCTCACCAATTTCCTTGCTAAGCTCTCGATAACACGTGGAAACTCGGTATCTTCTACATATGTACTGGTACTCTGGTAGTCAATTACCATCCTCTGTCTAGATAAGATATGCATCCTCATAGGTCTGCACATGTGGAAAGGCGTCAATAGATAAACCGACGTTTGAGACCATGGAGAATTGAATCCCCGTGGCGAGGTTTTTCAACATATTTATACATAAACCCGTTGGAGCCATGCATCGATCTAGTGGACCATTATTATAAACTGGTCATATGTGCTAGAGTTCATAGTTGTACTTCTGTTGTATTCATTCGCTGATTCTTAATCAAGTGGACTCCATAAAGATAATTTTTAACACGTTGGCCTATGTAAGAAATATTCAAATATGTATACTTGATCGGCTATCTCATCTATAGAATTAAACTGCGTACATATTTCACAAACACACCTGTATATATAGGCTAGCTAATTTAAAAAAATTATATGTACATGCATGCAAGCTGCTATCTGTAGATCATGTACCGCACGATTTAATCAAGCGTACATGATTGTTCCAAATAGTAGTAAGTGTGGTAACACAGGTAGAGGCTATCGTGTGCTTGTGAGATAGCGGCCTAAGCATTGCTGGGCGGCATGCCTCACTGCCTTATTTTCTCAGGAACCTAGAAGCGGAGAATCGTCGTTTTTGCATCTATCTTGTCCTTTCGATCACTTTTGTGACCAACGCCAAATCCTCGAATGCATCTTCGATAGTTGTTGCTGATCCCACATTATCTGAACGGGGATGAATTCCATGCTGACGATCATATATATCTATGTTGCTGCTGTTCATGATAATGAGAGAGGCGACTAAACCTGATTGCTGGCTGGCTGCTGCTGCTTTGCGACTGCTTGGAAGTGGGTGGGAAGGCAGCGACCATCCTGCCGTCATCCTGGACCTGGTTTCTGCAAGCCGATGCTCCTTTGCGCATGTGACTGCCCGGAGTGGCAAGGTAGCGTGCTATATTTCTGAAGAAACTGACAATGCAAGGAATAGCATGTAGTTTAATGTCTAAAGAAAAAAATGAAAAATACAGAAGCCCTCACTCTTAAGATTCTTTACTTGCCTAGTTGTATAGCCGTGTACTAAACCAAGTAGCAGAAAGCTTAGCTAGAAATAGGCAAAAAAATCAGCTAGGTATAAAGACTTACTGAATCTAACTTTGCCTTTTTGCAGCAATATGTGCACCAGGTGGTTTCCTTGAGAGTAGAGGTTTGATTGGCTGCCTGAACAATTCAGAAGTAGCAAAATTCAAAAGTAGAGACGTTTCTACATACGTATGCATGGATAGCAGATTAAGATGTGAAGTGTGCTATGCTTCTTAGTCGGCGGATGTTAGGCAGAAGCATGCATGCTCATGCATGTTGGCTTTTGCAATCGATCAGAGCAATTACAACAGTGCGTGAGGTAGCTTGCCGATTACTATAATCTGTTTACTGGATGAATTCCTTAGATCATGTATCCGCACCGTATAGAGCAGCTTCAATCTAGTAGACATACGCATGGGATAAAGATTAGATGAATTGTCTTACCGATCAGGTTCTGATGCAGACTTCGGCCATGCGCCGCCGCCGGAAGAGAGCGCCGCCAGTCCTGTGGTAGCGGTCGCCGACTCCATTGCATCTTTGGTAGTTGTTTCTGAGCACATATTATCTGAACGGGGATGAATTCAAGTGCTGCAAGTGGATTCCAACTTGAATCGTATATTGCTGGCCGTGCTGACGATGATATAGATCTATTTTGCTGGTGTTCATGGCGCTCAGTAAGGTGTTCAGGGCAATACACTCATTCAGGTGAATACACAACATGGCGGCAGGCCGGCGGCGTCAGGTTTCTTGCCGTCGGAGCATGCTCGTAGAAGGCGTGACTCAAGCACATGGCAGGTTTGATTGATCCATTTAGAGGCAGCGTTTTCGGAGGAGGTTGTGTTGCATGATGAGTATAGCATGCCCCGCCACATCGATCATCCATAGCTAGCGGTGGTGCTTCTCCTACGGGAGATCCAATCTTGGTGCTTGCCTTCTGCATGTAGACGAAGAGGAGACCGGCGGCGCGCCGATCCATATGGAGTAAGATGGAAAGAAAAGGCTGAGCCGTGTGTATATTCTATCGTTTGCCTCTAGGGCTAATTTTCTCTCCCAATCTGAACCGTTTGTGGCATGATGGTAAATCTAGACCGTTGTTTGTTTGTTGTTTTAATTATATAATAGATAGGGATCCCTCCCTAGATAATAAGCTGCATACACAGCAGCCAACATAGTAACAGGTTCGAGGTTCTTCACAACACCATCATACTAACAACATAACAACAAGGGATCCCTAGCTAACAACAAAATAGAAGCTGCTTTGCAGCAGCAGCACACGTCCAGGACTCCGCCTACCCCATCTGCCTCTGCCTCCACTTGTTGCTCCCCTTGGGAGCCTTGGGCTTGAGCGGAGGCATGCGCCCGCCGGAGATCTCCACCCGCTGGATGCTGCGGAGGTGCATGCCGAGCGCCAAGTGCTTGGCGCGGAAGGAGTTGGGGTTCACCGACGCGCCGACCTTGGGGTTGGTGTGGCCGATGTTCTCGGCATGCGTGAGGAGGCAGTTGAAGTCAGTGCCGCCGAGCCTCCTAGTGCAGAAGGGGCACCTGTAGACACCCTTGGCGACGGCGAGGTAGGAGACGTACTGGCCGACCTGCAGCCTCCGCAGCACCTGGCGAGTCTTGACGTTATGGTGCTCGTCGTCGCTGCCGACGTCACTGCCAGACAGCTGATCCATATCAAACGGGAATTTATTAGTGAATGAGTTGCAACGATGACTAACGTGCATGATAACAAAGTTAGGAAAAACAGAGGCAGCCTCAGTTAGAGTGGAGACGATTATATGTCTACAGGGATGGTGTTAGCGAACCAAAGCTCATTCACAACAGATTTGTACACATCAATGGTTCGCTGAACACACTCTGTAAAAATTGTGCCCAACGATTCATCATAGGCAAAGAAACAGATTCCAGATCTGAATTTGAACAGATTCCAGATTATTTGCAAAATTAAACGGTTGATATCTTTTGATTCGTGCATAAAATAACTGATTGAGATCCCATGATTACTTGGATAAATTAACTGATTGAGATCTCATTATTACTTGCATAAATTAACCAAACGGCCGAACTCCAAATCTTCAACGAAATCAAGAAGGGGTCAAAGCAAAATGGAATAAAATCGGCGCAAATATTAACCCAATACTCATCCATCTACAAATCGGCACTAATAGTTACTAGGGAACCAGCAAAAATATGGTTCAAAGAGGAATGGGGAACAAAAAAGGGAGCAAACCATAGTTACCTCGTTCCATTGGTCGTCCATGCAGGTGTCGTAGGGGTTCGGAGGCGGGATGTACAGCACCTCCTCATAGGGGTCCCATCCCGGCGGGATCCGACCGCCACCGGCGGCGGCGACGGCCGTTGAGGGGACGGCATCGAAGAGGGGGGCGTCGCGCTTGGAGCCGACGGCGTCATGGACGATGGGATTCGCATTCTCCTTGCTCATCATCTCGCCGACAGAGAGGGAGAGGGTTTTTCTCTTTGGAGAAGATGATGGGACGTGAGAGGAGGCTTTGCATGAGCTAGTGAGAGTGACAGAGAGAGTGCGAGGAGGCATCTATAAAGGCGAGGGGTGGTTAATGCAACCCGCGTCCTACGCGTCCACCATTGATCGTCTGCACGTCTTGGGCTTCTGCAACGCGACATGAGTCAACGATTGCACGTCTTCAACTTCTGCACCGCGACCCGCGTCTACGCGTCAACAATTGCACGTCTTCCACTTCTGCACCGCAACACGCGTACTCGAGTCTAACCCTGGAAACTTTGCATTTTTTGTGTGCTCAGTTTTCCCCTTGAGTACTAATACTGGCTAGTGCAATATACTCCGTACTCAGTTTCACCTCAAGTGGATGGTCAACAAATGGGATTATCAAGCTTACTTATTCGTTTTCACGTGTTAAACTTGTCTAAATCTTGGTCAAACCTAGGATTTGATCAAGATTCAAATGGGCAGAAAATTCAAAAAAAAAATGAAAAACCAAAGCACATAGTCTTGTTATGTCATATAGTAAGCATTACAGTTGATAAACAAGGTCTAGACATATTCAAACCATACAAATAATGTATCTACCCTCTAACCCCTAAACTATGTCTTATGAAGTCAAGCGTGAAGAGAAGTGGTTTTGGGTTTCAAACATGGAAATTTCAAAAACCTCCCAAAAACTTCATTTTAGAGTGACAAAGAAGGATACATGCTCCCCTTTTCATTTTCATGTTTTAAACTTGTACGTTTAAATCTTGGTCAATCCTAGGATTTGACCAAGATTCAAATGGGCATCAAAATTTAAAAAAATCAGAAAAATGAAAAACCAAGGCACATAATATTCTTATGTCATATAGTAAGCATTCAAGTTGATAAACAAGGTCTATAAATATTCAAACTAGACAAATCATGTATCTATACCCCTAACCCCTAAACTCTGTCTTATGAAGTCAAGCATGAAGAGAAGTGGTTATGGGTTTCAAACATGGAAATATAAAAAAAGCTTCATTTTAGAGTGACTAAGAAGGATCCATGCTTACCTTTGCATTTTCATATTTTAAACTTGTTTAAATCATTGTCAAACCTAGGATTTGTCCAAGATACAAATGGGCACAAATTTTAAAAAAAATCAGAAAAATGAAAAACAAAAGCACATAGTCTTCTTGTGTCATATCGTAAGCATTCAAGTTGATAAACAAGGTCTAGGTATATCCAAACCAGACAAATCATGTATCTACCCCCTGTCGATCTTATGAAGTCTAGCATGAAGAGAAGTCGTTTTGGGTTTCAAACATGGAAATTTCAAGAACATCCCAAAAGCTTCATTTTAGAGTGACTAAGAAGGATCAAGGCTTACGTTTTCATTTTCATGTTTTAAACTTGTTTAAATCCTGGTCAAATCTAGGATTTGACCAAGATTCAAATGGGCATAAAATAAAATAAACAGAAAAATGAAAAATTAAAGCACATAGTCTTCTTATGTCATATAGTAAACATTAACATTGATAAACAAGGTCTAGACATATTCAAACTAGACAAATCATGTATCTACCCCCTTGATACGTCTCCGACGTATCGATAATTTCTTATGTTCCATGCCACATTATTGATGATATCTACATGTTTTATGCATACTTTATGTCATATTTATGCGTTTTCCGGAACTAACCTATTGACGAGATGCCGAAGTGCTAGTTCCTGTTTTCTGCTGTTTTTGGTTTCAGAAATCCTAGTAAGGAAATATTCTCGGAATTGGACGAAATCAATGCCCAGCATCTTAGAATCCCCGGAAGCATCCAGAACACCCGGGAGCCGCCAGAGGGGGGCCACAGGGGCCCCAGATGACAGGGTGGTGCGGCCAGGGCCTGGGCCGCGCCCCCCTATTGTGTCATCGCCTCGTCGCCCCTCCGACTCCGCCTCTTCGCCTATAAAAAGGTCCCTGACCTAAAACATCGATACGGAAAAGCCACAGTACGAGAAACCATCCAGAGCCGCCGCCATCGCGAAGCCAAGATCTGGGGGACAGGAGTCTCTGTTCTGGCACACCGCCGGGACGGGGAAGTGCCCCCGGAAGGCTTCTCCATCGACACCGCTGCCATCTCCACCGCCATCTTCATCAACGCTGCTGTCTCCCATGAGGAGGGAGTAGTTCTCCATCGAGGCTAAGGGCTGTACCGGTAGCTATGTGGTTCATCTCTCTCCCTATGTACTTCAATACAATAATCTCATGAGCTGCCTTACATGATTGAGATTCATATGATGATGCTTGTAATCTAGATGTCATTATGCTAGTCAAGTGGATTTTAATTATGTGATCTCCGGAGACTCCTTGTCCCACGTGTGTAAAGGTGACAGTGTGTGCACCGTGTGGGTCTCTTAGGCTATATTTCACAGAATACTTATTCACTGTTATGAATGGCATAGTGAAGTGCTTATTTATATCTCTTTATGATTGCAATGTGTTTTGTATCACAATATATCTGTGTGCTACTCTAGTGATGTTATTAAAGTAGTCTATTCCTCCTGCACGGTGTAAAGGTGACAGTGTGTGCATCGTGTAGTACTTGGCGTATGTTATGATTGTGATCTCTTGTAGATTATGAAGTTAACTATTGCTATGATAGTATTGATGTGACTTATTCCTCCTTTCATAGCGTGAAGGTGACAGTGTGCATGCTATGTTAGTACTTGGTTTAGTTGTGTTGATCCGTCGTGCACTCTAAGGTTATTTAAATATGAACATCGAATATTGTGGAGCTTGTTAACTCCGGCATTGAGGGTTCGTGTAATCCTACACAGTTAGTGGTGTTCATCATCCAACAAGAGAGTGTAGAGTCTAGCATCTATCTATTTATTCTGTTATGTGATCAATTTTGAGAGTGTCCACTAGTGAAATTATAATCCCTAGGCCTTGTTCCTAAATACTGCTATCGCTGCTTGTTTACTGTTTACTGCATCTGTACTGTCCGCAATATTACCACCATCAACCACACGCCAGTCCTGGGCAGCAAAGCACTTTTCTGGCGCCGTTACTACTGCTCATACTTATTCATACCACCTGTATTTCACTATCTCTTCGCCGAACTAGTGCACCTATTAGGTGTGTTGGGGACACAAGAGACTTCTTGCTTTGTGGTTGCAGGGTTGCTTGAGAGGGATATCTTTGACCTCTTCCTCCCTGAGATCGATAAACCTTGGGTGATCCACTTAAGGGAAACTTGCTGCTGTTCTACAACCCTCTGCTCTTGGAGGCCCAACACTGTCTACAAGAATAGAAGCTCCCGTAGACATCACCCCTAACCCCTAAACTCTGTCTTATGAAGTCAAGCATGAAGAGAAGTGCATGGTTTTTGGTTTCAAACATGGAAATTTCAAAAAACTCCCAAAAACATCATTTTAGAGTGACTAAGAAGGATACATTCTTCCCTTTTCATTTTCATGTTTATACTTGTTTAAATCTTAGTCAAACCTAGGATTTTACAAGATTCAAATTTGCATCAAAATTCCAAAAAAATCAGAAAATTGAAAAACCAAAGCACATAGTTTTCTTATGTCATATAGTAAGCATTTAAGTTGATAAACAAGGCCTAGACATATTCAAACAAGAAAAATCATGTATCTACCCCTACCCCTAAACTCTGTCTTGTGTAGTTAAGCATGAAGAGAAGTGGTTTTGGGTTTCAAACATGGAAATTTCAAAAACCTCCCAAAAGTTCATAAACAAGGTCTAGACATATTTTTTATTTTATGCCCATTTGAATCTTGGTCAAATCCTAGGTTTGACCATGATTTAAACAAGTTTAAAACCTGAATATGAAAAAGTAAGCATGTATCCTTCGTAGTCACTCCAAAATGAAGCTCGATCTCGACCAAAAAACCACGTACTTATCTTCATGCTTGACTTCATAAGACAGAGTTAGGGGTTAGGGGTAGCTTGATACATGATTTTTCTGGTTTGAATATGTCTAGACCTTGTTTATCAACTTAATTGAATGCTTACTATATGACATAAGAAGACCTTGGTTTTCATTTTTTATACCCATTTGAATCTTGGTCAAATCATAGGTTTAACCAAGATTTGAACAAGTTTAAAACATGAATATGAAAAAGTAAGCACGTAAGTATGCTTCTTAGTCACTCCAAAATGAAGCTCTTGGGAGGGTTTTTGAAATTTCCATGCTTGAAACCAAAAACCACTTCTCTTCATGCATGCTTGACTTCATAAGACAGAGTTTAGGGTTAGGGGGTAGATACATGATTTTCCTGGTTTGAATATGTGTAGACCTTGTTTATCAACTTAATTGAATGCTTACTGCATAATATAATAATACCTTGTTTTTTTGAATTTTTATACCCATTTGAATCTTGGTCAAATCCTTGGTTCCACCAAGATTTGAATAAGTTAAAAACATGAATATGAAAAAGTAAGCATGTATGCTTCTTAGTCACTTCAAAATGAAGCTCTTGGGAGGGTTTTTGAATTTCCATATTCGAAACCAAAAACCACATATCTTCATGCTTGACTTCATGAAACATAGTTTAGGGTTAGGGGGTAGATACATGGATGATTTTTCTTGTTTGAATATGTCTAGACCTTGTTTATCAACTTAATTGAATGCCTACTATATAACATAAGAAGACCTTTTTTGTTTTTTTTTTGAATTTTTATACCCATTTGAATCTTGGTCAAATCCTAGGTTTCACCAAGATTTGAATATGTTTAAAACATGAATATGAAAAAGTAAGCATGCATGTATGCTTCTTAATTAATCACTTCGAAATGAAGCTCTTGGGAGGGTTTTTGAAATTTCAATGTTTGAAACCAAAAACGACATATCTTCATGCATGCGCTTGACTTCATGAGATAGAGTTTAGGGTTAGGGGTAGATACATGATTTCTCTGGTTTGAATATGTCTAGACCTTGTTTATCAACTTAATTGAATGTTTACTATATGACATAAGAAGACTATGTGCCTTGATTTTTCATTTTTTTTCAATTTTTCCCATTTGAATCTTGGCCAAATCCTAGGTTTGACCATGATTTAAACAAGTTTAAAACATGAATATGAAAAATTAAGCATGTATCCTTCGTAGTCACTCCAAAATGAAGCTCTTGAGAGGGTTTTTGAAATTTCCATGTTTGAAACCAAAAAACTACGTACTTCTCTCCATGCTTGACTTCATAAGACAGAGTTTGGGGATAGGGGTAGCTTGATACATGAATTTTTTGGTTTGAATATGTCCAGACCTTGTTTATCAACTTAATTGAATGCTTACTAGATGACATAAGATGACTATGTGCATTGGTTTTTCATTTTATTGTTTTTTTTATTTTTATGCCCATTTGAATCTTGGTCAAATCCTAGGTTTGACCATGATTTAAACAAGTTTAAAAAATGAATATGAAAAATTAAGCATGTATCCTTCGTAGTCACTCCAAAATGAAGCTCGATCTTGAGAGGGTTTTTGAAATTTCCATGTTTGAACCAAAAAACCACGTACTTCTCTTCATGCTAGACTTCATAAGATAGAGTTCGGGGTTAGGGGTAGATACATGATTTGTCTGGTTTGAATACGTCTAGACCTTGTTTATCAACTTTAATGCTTATTATATGACATAAGAAGACTGGGTGCTTTGGTTTTTCATTTTTCTGATTTTTTTTATTTTTGATGCCCATTTGAATCTTGGTCAGATCCTAGGTTTGACCAAGATTTAAAAAAGTTTAAAACATGAAAATGAAAAGGGAAGCATTTATCCTTCGTAGTCACTCCAAAATGAAGCTCGATCTCGACCAAAAAACCACTTCTCTTCATGCATGCTTGACTTCATAAGACATAGTTTAGGGGTAGATACATGATTTTCCTGCTAGTTTGAATATGTCTAGACCTTGTTTATCAATTTAATTGAATGCTTACTATATGACATGAGCAGACCTTGGTTTTAATTTTTTTATACACATTTGAATCTTCGTCAAATCCTAGGTTTGTTGACCAAGATTTGAACAAGTTTAAAACATGAATATGAAAAAGTAAGCATGTATGCGTCTTAATTAGTCACTCCAAAATGAAGCTCTTGGGAGGTTTTTTGAAATTTCCATGTTTGAAACCAAAAACCACTTCTTCTCTTCATGCTTGACTTCATAAGTCAGGGTTTAGGGATATATAGGGGGTAGATACATGATTTTTCTGGTTTGATATGTCTAGACCTTGTTTATCAACTTAATTGAATGCTTACTATATGACATAAGAAGACTACGTGACTTGTGCTCACTGAAGTGTGGGACCTCACGCATGGGAACCACACGTAAGTGACAAACTTGTTGCTCTAATAACTCGGGTGATCATTATACTGTATTATTACTCCTATGGATCCTTTTTAGTCACTCCAAAATGAAGCTCTTGGGAGGGTTTTTGAAATTTCCATGTTTGAAACCCAAAACAACTTCTCTTCATGCTTGACTTCATAAGACAAAGTTTAGGGTTAGGGGTAGATACATGATTTGTCTAGTTTGAATACGTCTAGACCTTGTTTATCAACTTTAATGCTTACTATATGACATAAGAAGACTATGTGCTTTGGTTTTTCATTTTTCTGTTTTTTTTATTTTTGATGCCCATTTGAATCTTGGTCAGATCCTAGGTTTGACCAAGATTTAAACAAGTTTAAAACATGAAAATGAAAAGGGAAGCATTTATCCTTCTTAGTCACTCTAAATGAAGTTTTTGGGAGGTTTTGAAATTTCCATGTTTGAAACCCAAAACCACTTCTCTTCATGCTTGACTTCATAAGACAGAGTTTAGGGTTAGGGGTAGACACATGATTTGTATGGTTTGAATATGTGTAGACCTTGTTTATCAACTCGAATGCTTACTATATGACATAAGAAAACTACGTATGTGCTTTGGTTTTTCATTTTTCTGTTTTTATTTTTGAATTTTCCGCCCATTTGAATCTCTGTCAAATCCTAGGTTTGACCAAGATTTAAACAAGTTTAACACGTGAAAACGAAAAGGTAAGCATGGATCCTTCTTAGTCACTCCAAAATGTACCAATTGATAGATGTGTTAACTTTGCTTCATGGAAAAAATAATGTCATGTAAATGAGTTAACTTGGATTTCCTACCCTTGAATCCATAGGAAACTTTGTTCTAATGCACTATAATAATCAACCGAGGTTTTTACACCAACAGGTCTGTCACTTACGTGTGGTGCCCATGCGTGAGGTCCCACACTTCAGTGAGCACAAGTAACGTGCAATAGGTACGCAAACTCCCAGCCATTTTCTTTGTCAAGAGAAGACGCATCAGGATGCGTATTGGAAGTCTCTGGGTCCTTCAGGATCCTTCGGTTGTCCCTCTCACAAAAAAAAATCTCTCATTCTCGGCCTCGCTCGACTCGCTCGCTCGCACCTCCTGCTCACTGACAAACCCTGCACAACAGTCAACATCATCGCCCGAAAAAGGGGAGACACCATAATGCTCTCCCTCCTTCTTCTCTCCTTCCGAGTTTCACTCGACGGGCAAACACATATGTGTTGCATAGTAGAGTAATAATAAAAAGGTATGTAGAAAAATCGACCTACGAATCTATAATTAAATAGGTTAAACTAGCGTTTTGCCCAGTACTACATATCAATACATGATTTTTCTGGTTGAATATGTCTAAACCTTGTTTATCAACTTGAATTCTTACTATATGACATACGAAGACTATTTGCTAACGGAGGGAGTAAGCACTCTAGCTATGAAAAGTACCAAACGATGCATACCAAAATGATTTTTTAGAGGAATACTAGTTCGGATTATATAATTTTATATTAGCAGGCCAAATCGAACCCCGTAGTTGGATTTTCAGAAATTGATCCGTAGTACTAGGCAAAACCCTAGTTTAGCTTATTTAATAATAGATTCGTAGGTCGATTTTTTTACGTTATTATTATTATTACTAGGCAGCACATGTGTTTGCCCGTCCAGTGAAACTCTTTCATTTCATTTTTCTTTTCCGCAAGGTCGGGAGTCGGAGGAAGAGGGATCACACGGGAGGAGACGAAGGGAGAGCAGTCACGGGGCCCCACTTATTTATGGTGTCTATCCTTTTTCTGGTGATCTTGACTGTTGTGCAGGGTTGTCAGTGCGCAGGGGGGTGCGACTTGTGCGAGCGAGCGAGAAAGGCCGAGAATGAGAGAGATTTTTTTTAGAGGGACAACCGAACGATCCTGAAGGATCCAGATTTCCAATACGCATCAGAGCGCAGTTTACAGCAGGACACAAAATTAACAGGAAATTACGTCTAAATCCCTAAGATTTACATGGTAGACCCCATGTTGAAAGCAAGAAATGCGATCGGGTCCTTAACAGCCACCGTCCGGATTGATCCTCGTCCCAGCCGGGGACGAACCACTTGGCGCTACCAAATCGCCATGGCTACAGAGCCTGCACACCATGGCCTACGAGTTGAGCTACAAACGACCTGCCAAAACCGGCAGCCAACGGAGGTGGATAATTGGAGAGAGAGAGAGAGCGTGTGTGTTGATGCCTCTCTCTTGACAAAGAAGATGGCTGGGAGTTTGCCTACCTAGCGTACGTGACTTGTGCTCACTGAAGTGTGGGACCTTACGCACGTGACAGACTTGTTGCTCTAATAACTCGGGTGATCATTATACTATATTAGTACATAGTTTCCTATGGATCCTTCTTAGTCACTCCAAAATGAAGCTCTTTGGGGGGTTTTTGAAATTTCCATGTTTGAAACCAAAAACCACATATCTTCATACGCTTGACTTCATGAGACAGAGTTTAGGGTTAGGGGGTAGATACATGATTTCTCTGGTTTGAATATATCTAGACCTTGTTTATCAACTTAATTGAATGCTTACTATGTGACATAAGAAGACTGTGTGCCTTGATTTTCCATTTTTTGTTTTTCCTAAATTTTTATGCCCATTTGAATCTTGGTCAAATCCTAGGTTTGACCATGATTTAAACAAGTTTAAAACATGAATATGAAAAATTAAGCATATATCCTTCTTAGTCACTCCAATATGTAGCTCTTGGGAGGGTTTTTGAAATTTCCATGCTTGAAAACCAAAAACCACTTCTCTTCATGCATGCTTGACTTCATAAGACATAGTTTAGGGGTAGATGCATGATTTTCCTGCTAGTTTGAATATGTCTAGACCTTGTTTATCATTTTAATTGAATGCTTACTATATGACATGAGCAGACCTTGGTTTTAATTTTTTTATACCCATTTGAATCTTCGTCAAATCCTAGGTTTGTTGACCAAGATTTGAACAAGTTTAAAACATGAATATGAAAAAGTAAGCATGTATCCTTCTTAGTCACTCCAAAATGAAGCTCTTGGGAGGGTTTTTGAAATTTCCATGTTTGAAACCAAAAACCACATATCTTCATGCTTGACTTCATGAGACAGAGTTTAGGGTTAGGGGTAGATACATGATTTCTCAGGTTTGAATATATCTAGACCTTGTTTATCAACTTAATTGAATGCTTACTATGTGACATAAGAAGACTATGTGCCTTGATTTTCCATTTTTTGTTTTTCCTGATTTTTTTTGCCCATTTGAATCTTGTTCAAATCCTAGGTTTGACCATGATTTAAACAAGTTTAAAACATGAATATGAAAAATTAAGCATATATCCTTCTTAGTCACTCCAAAATGTAGATCTTGGTAGGGTTTTTGAAATTTCCATGTTTGAAACCAAAAAACCACGTACTTCATGCATGCTTGACTTCATAAGATAGAGTTTAGGGATAGGGGTAGGTAGATACATGATGTTTCTGGTTTGAATATGTCTAGACCTTGTTTATCAACTTAATTGAATGCTTACTAGATGACATAAGATGACTATGTGCATTGGTTTTTCATTTTTTTGAATTTTTATGCCCATTTGAATCTTGGTCAAATCCTAGGTTTGACCATGATTTAATCAAGTTTCAAACATGAATATGAAAAATTAAGCATCTATCCTTCTTAGTCACTCCAATATGTAGCTCTTGGGAGGGTTTTTGAAATTTCCATGCTTGAAAACCAAAAACCACTTCTCTTCATGCATGCTTGACTTCATAAGACATAGTTTAGGGGTAGATACATGATTTTCCTGCTAGTTTGAATATGTCTAGACCTTGTTTATCAATTTAATTGAATGCTTACTATATGACATGAGCAGACCTTGGTTTTAATTTTTTTATACACATTTGAATCTTCGTCAAATCCTAGGTTTGTTGACCAAGATTTGAACAAGTTTAAAACATGAATATGAAAAAGTAAGCATGTATGCGTCTTAATTAGTCACTCCAAAATGAAGCTCTTGGGAGGTTTTTTGAAATTTCCATGTTTGAAACCAAAAACCACTTCTTCTCTTCATGCTTGACTTCATAAGTCAGGGTTTAGGGATATATAGGGGGTAGATACATGATTTTTCTGGTTTGATATGTCTAGACCTTGTTTATCAACTTAATTGAATGCTTACTATATGACATAAGAAGACTACGTGACTTGTGCTCACTGAAGTGTGGGACCTCACGCATGGGAACCACACGTAAGTGACAAACTTGTTGCTCTAATAACTCGGGTGATCATTATACTATATTATTACTCCTATGGATCCTTTTTAGTCACTCCAAAATGAAGCTCTTGGGAGGGTTTTTGAAATTTCCATGTTTGAAACCCAAAACAACTTCTCTTCATGCTTGACTTCATAAGACAAAGTTTAGGGTTAGGGGTAGATACATGATTTGTCTAGTTTGAATACGTCTAGACCTTGTTTATCAACTTTAATGCTTACTATATGACATAAGAAGACTATGTGCTTTGGTTTTTCATTTTTCTGTTTTTTTTATTTTTGATGCCCATTTGAATCTTGGTCAGATCCTAGGTTTGACCAAGATTTAAACAAGTTTAAAACATGAAAATGAAAAGGGAAGCATTTATCCTTCTTAGTCACTCTAAATGAAGTTTTTGGGAGGTTTTTGAAATTTCCATGTTTGAAACCCAAAACCACTTCTCTTCATGCTTGACTTCATAAGACATAGTTTAGGGTTAGGGGTAGATACATGATTTGTATGGTTTGAATATGTGTAGACCTTGTTTATCAACTTGAATGCTTACTATATGACATAAGAAAACTACGTATGTGCTTTGGTTTTTCATTTTTCTGTTTTATTTTTGAATTTTCCGCCCATTTGAATCTCTGTCGAATCCTAGGTTTGAACAAGATTTAAACAAGTTTAACACGTGAAAACTAAAAGGTAAGCATGGATCCTTCTTAGTCACTCCAAAATGTACCAATTGATAGATGTGTTAACTTTGCTTCATGGAAAAAATAATGTCATGTAAATGAGTTAACTTGGATTTCCTACCCTTGAATCCATAGGAAACTTTGTTCTAATGCACTATAATAATCAACCGAGGTTTTTACACCAGCAGGTCTGTCACTTACGTGTGGTGCCCATGCGTGAGGTCCCACACTTCAGTGAGCACAAGTCACGTGCAATAGGTACGCAAACTCCCAGCCATTTTCTTTGTCAAGAGAAGACGCATCAGGATGCGTATTGGAAGTCTCTGGGTCCTTCAGGATCCTTCGGTTGTCCCTCTCACAAAAAAAATCTCTCATTCTCGGCCTCGCTCGACTCGCTCGCTCGCTCGTACCTCCTGCTCACTGACAAACCCTGCACAACAGTCAACATCATCGCCCGAAAAAGGGGAGACACCATAATGCTCTCCCTCCTTCTTCTCTCCTTCCGAGTTTCACTCGACGGGCAAACACATATGTGCTGCATAGTAGAGTAATAATAAAAAGGTACGTAGAAAAATCGACCTACGAATCTAAAATTAAATAGGTTAAACTAGGGTTTTGCCCAGTACTCCAGATCAAGGTTCAAAAAAATCCAACTACGGGGTTCGAACAACCCCATTTCTAATCAAAGAATTTTTTCGACGTCATCCAAATGGCCTCAAACTATAGCATGGGCGGATCCAGACTATAGCCAAGGAGGGCAGCCGCCCCCACTCAATTTTCTGAAACCTTGTACTTAGAAATATGTTAAGCTAAAGGCTGGTTTGCCCGCACTTAGAAATGATATTTGCATCACTTATCATATGTTTGCCCATTTGAATCTTGTCAAATCCTAGATTTGACCAAGATAATTTAAACAAGTTTAAAACATGAAAATGAAAAGGGAAGCTTGTATTCTTAGTCACTCTAAAATGAAGTTTGGGGAGGTTTTTGAAATTTCCATGCTTGAAACCAAAAACCACTTCTCTTCATGCTTGACTTCATAAGACAAAGTTTAGGGTTAGGGGGTAGATACATGATTTTTCTGGTTTGAATATGTCTAGACCTTATTTATCAACTTAATTGAATGCCTACTATATAACATAAGAAGACCTTTTTTTTGAATTTTTATAAACCATTTGAATCTTGGTCAAATCCTAGGTTTCACCAAGATTTGAATAAGTTTAAAACATGAATATGAAAAACTAAGCATGCATGTATGGTTCTTAATTAATCACTTCGAAATGAAGCTCTTGGGAGGGTTTTTTAAATTTCCATGTTTGAAACCAAAAACCACATACCTTCATGCGCTTGACTTCATGAGACAAAGTTTAGGGTTAGGGGTAGATACATGATTTCTCTGGTTTGAATATGTCTAGACCTTGTTTATCAACTTAATTGAATGCTTACTATATGACATAAGAAGACTATGTGCCTTGATTTTTCATTTTTTTTAAATTTTGCCATTTGAATCTTGGTCAAATCCTAGGTTTGACCATGATTTAAACAAGTTTAAAACATGAATATGAAAAATTAAACATGTATCCTTCGTAGTCACTCCAAAATGAAGCTCTTGAGAGGGTTTTTGAAATTTCCATGTTTGAAACCAAAAAACCGCGTACTTCTCCTCATGCTTGACTTCATAAGACAGAGTTTCGGGATAAGGGTAGCTTGATACATGAATTTTCTAGTTTGAATATGTCTAGACCTTGTTTATCAACTTAATTGAACGCTTACTAGATGACATAAGATGACTATGTGCATTGGTTTTTCATTTTATTGTTTTCTTTAATTTTTAAGCCCATTTGAATCTTGGTCAAATCTTAGGTTTGACCATGATTTAAACAAGTTGAAAACATGAATATGAAAATTAAGCATATATCCTTCTTAGTCACTCCAAAATGAAGCTCTTGGGAGGGTTTTTGAAATTTCCATGTTTGAAACCGGCCAGAAACCACATATCTTCATGCTTGACTTCATGAGACAGAGTTTAGGGTTAGGGGGTAGACACATGATTTCTCTGGTTTGAATATATCTAGACCTTGTCTATCAACTTAATTGAATGCTTACTATGTGACATAAGAATACTATGTGCCTTGATTTTCCATTTTTTGTTTTTTCTGAATTTTTATGCCCATTTGAATCTTGGTCAAATCCTAGGTTTGGCCATGATTTAAACAAGTTTAAAACATGAATATGAAAAAATAAGCATATATCCTTCTTAGTCACTCCAAAATGTAGATCTTGGTAGGGTTTTTGAAATTTCCATGTTTGAAACCAAAAACCACTTCTCTTCATGCATGCTTGACTTCATAAGACAGAGTTTAGGGTTAGGGGTAGCTAGATACTTGATTTTTCTGGTTTGAATATGTCTAGACATTGTTTATCAACTTAATTGAATGCTTACTATATGACATAAGAAGACTATGTGCCTTGGTTTTTCATTTATTTTGATTTATTTTGAATTTTTATGCCCATTTGAATGTTGGTCAAATCCTAGGTTTGACCATGATTTAAACAAGTTTAAAACATGAATATGAAAAATTAAGCATGTATCATTCTTAGTCACTCCAAAATGTAGCTTTTGGGAGGGTTTTTGAAATTTCCATGTTTGAAACCAAAAAACCGCGTACTTCTCTTCATGCTTGACTTCATAAGACAGAGTTTGTTGGGGATAGGGGTAGCTTGATACATGAATTTTCTGGTTTGAATATGTCTAGACCTTGTTTATCAACTTAATTAATTGAATGCTTACTAGATGACATAAGATGACTATATATGTGCATTGGTTTTTCATTTTATTGTTTTTTTTGAATTTTTATGCCCATTTGAATCTTGGTAAAATCCTAGGTTTGACCATGATTTAAACAAGTTTAAAACACGAATATGAAAAATTAAGCATGTATCCTTCATAGTCACTCCAAAATGAAGCTCGATCTTGAGAGGGTTTTTGAAACTTCCATGTTTGAAACCAAAAAACCACGTACTTCTCTTCACGCTAGACTTCATAAGACAGAGTTTGGGGTTAGGGGTAGCTTGATACATAAATTTTCTGGTTTGAATATGTCTATACATTGTTTATCAACTTAATTGAATGCTTACTAGATCGATGACAGAAGATGACTATGTGCATTGGTTTTTCATTCTTTTTGAATTTTTATGCCCATTTGAATCTTGGTCAAATCCTAGGCTTGACCATGATTTAATCAAGTTTAAAACATGAATATGAAAAATTAAGCATATATCCTTCTTAGTCACTCCAATATGTAGCTCTTGGGAGGGTTTTTGAAATTTCCATGCTTGAAAACCAAAAACCACTTCTCTTCATGCATGCTTGACTTCATAAGACATAGTTTAGGGTTAGGGGGTAGATACATGATTTTCCTGCTAGTTTGAATATGTCTAGACCTTGTTTATCAATCTAATTGAATGCTTACTATATATGACATGAGCAGACCTTGGTTTTAATTTTTTTATACCCATTTGATTCTTCGTCAAATCCTAGGTTTGTTGACCTAGATTTGAACAAGTTTAAAACATGAATATGAAAAAAGTAAGCAGGTACGCTTCTTAATTAGTCACTCCAAAATGAAGCTCTTGGGAGGGTTTTTGAAATTTCCATGTTTGAAACCAAAAACCACTTCTTCTCTTCATGCTTGACTTCATAAGTCAGGGTTTACGGATATATAGGGGGTAGATACATGATTTTTCTGGTTTGATATGTCTAGACCTTGTTTATCAACTTAATTGAATGCTTACTATATGACATAAAAGACTATGTGTCTTGATTTTTCATTTTTTTTAAATTATGCCCATTTGAATCTTGGTCAAATCCTAGGTTTGACCATGATTTAAACAAGTTTAAAACATGAATATGAAAATTAAGCATGTATCCTTCATAGTCACTCCAAAATGAAGCTCTTGAGAGGGTTTTTGAAATTTCCATGTTTGAAACCAAAAAACCACGTACTTCTCTTCATGCTTGACTTCATAAGATAGAGTTTGGGGTTAGGGGTAGCTTGATACATGATTTTTCTCGTTTGAATATGTCTAGACCTTGTTATCAACTTAATTGAATGCTTACTATATATATGCCATAAGAAGACTGATACGTCCAATTTGCATCACTATTTTATATCATAATTTGCTGTTATTCATTGATATATTTCATATTTGGACATAATACTTATGTTATTTCATCTATTTTGCATGTTTCGTGATTATTGGAGGATAGAGCACCGGAGCCAGGATTCTGCTGGAAAAAGCACCGTCAGAATGCAATATTTCGGAAGATCAATAGTTGACGGAAATTATACCAAAAATCCTATTTTTCCAGATGACGAAGGGAGCCAGAAGGGGGAGCTGAGGGGACCCGAGGTGGGCCCACCCCATAGGCCGGCGCGGCCCAGGGCCTGGCCGCGCCGCCCAGTGAGGAGGGGGGCCCACAGCCCCTCTCGCCTCCTTTTCTTCGCGAAATCTTTTGCCCCGAAGACCTAAGCTCCAGAGGGTACCTCACGAAGAGTTACAGCCGCCTCTGCGGGGCGGAGAACACCAGAGAGAAAAGAGCTCTCCGGCGGGCTGAGATCCGCCGGGGAAATTCCCTCCGGGAGGGGGAAATCGACGCCATCGTCACCGTCATCGAGCTGGACATCATCTCCATCACCATCATCATCATCTTCATCATCATCACCGCCGTCTCCACCGCTGCACATCGTCACCGCCGTAGCAATTTGGGGTTTGATCTTGATTGTTTGATAGGGGAAACTCTCCCGGTGTTGATTTCTACTTGTTATTGATGCTATTGAGTGAAACCGTTGAACCAAGGTTTATGTTCAGATTGTTATTCATCATCATATCACCTCTGATCATGTTCCATATGATGTCTCGTGAGTAGTTCGTTTAGTTCTTGAGGACATGGGTGAAGTCTAAATGTTAGTAGTGAAGTATGGTTGAGTAATATTCAATGTTATGATATTTAAGTTGTGGTGTTATTCTTCTAGTGGTGTCGTGTGAACGTCGACTACACGACACTTCACCTTTATGGGCCTAGGGGAATGCATCTTGTACTCTTTTGCCAATTGCGGGGTTGCCGGAGTGACAGAAACCTAAGCCCCCGTTGGTATATCGATGCAGGAGGGATAGCAGGATCTCAGAGTTTAAGGTTGTGGTTAGATTTATCTTAATTACTTTCTTGTAGTTGCGGATGCTTGCAATGGGTATAATCACAAGTATGTAATAGTCCTAGGAAGGGCGGTACATTAGCACAGGTTCACCCACACAACACTTATCAAAACAATGAAGATTAATTAGCCGTATGTAGCGAAAGCACTAGACTAAAATCCCGTGTGTCCTCGAGAACATTTGGTCATTATAAGTAAACAAACCGGCTTGTCCTTTGTGCTAAAAAGGATTGGGCCACTCGCTGCAATTTTTACTCTCGCACTTTACTTACTCGTACTTTATTCATCTGCTACATCAAAACCCCCTGAATACTTGTCTGTGAGCATTTACAGTGAATCCTTCATCGAAACTGCTTGTCAACACCTTCTGCTCCTCGTTGGGATCGACATTCTTACTTATCGAAGATACTACGATACACCCCCTATACTTGTGGGTCATCAAGACTATTTTCTGGCGCCGTTGCCGGGGAGTGAAGCGCTATTGGTAAGTGGAATTGGTAAGGGAAACTTCTACTGTTTGTGCTGATTTTATTTCTGCTT
Organism: Lolium perenne; assembly: GCF_019359855.2. Classification (NCBI taxonomy): domain Eukaryota; kingdom Viridiplantae; phylum Streptophyta; class Magnoliopsida; order Poales; family Poaceae; genus Lolium; species Lolium perenne. Next base: position 119,214,798 of record NC_067250.2, on the reverse strand, counting down.
GCTGCCATAATTCATTATGGAGAGGTCTCCTTTTGAATGTTTATTTGGAAAATCTGCTACTACTGCAAAGGTAGTGGATGAGGCGCCAGGTGAGGAAGATATACCATACAAAATACCTATGAAAATTATTGAACGCGTAGTGGGTAACCGTTATACAGGGGATGGAACTGTCCACCCTGGAGATCATTTACTGTTCTTACATGAATTATGTGGTTTATTCAAGTGTGCAGGTATTGCTATGGATGAAGTGAGGAAGAAACTATTCTCTATATCGCTGTCTGGTAAAGCGGCGCATTGGTATAAATTACTGGATAATGGGGATTCTCTTGAATGGAATGATATTGTGCCCCGGTTTTATTCTAAGTTCTATCCTCCAAGTGAAATTCACAAGGATCGGAATCGCATATATAATTTTTGGCCTCATGATGGAGAGAGTATTGCCCAAGCTTGGGGGAGATTGAAGTCTTTAATGCTCAAATGCCCCATTCATGAGCTTCCTGGTAATGTTATTATTGATAATTTCTATGCAAGACTTTCTTTTGAAGACAAGACCTTGCTGGATACTTCTTGTTCTGGATCATTCACGCGCAACAAAGAAGAGTTTAAAAGGGACCTTCTCAATCGGATCCAGGAAAATACTGAAGGATGGGAGAACGACAAAGATAGAGAATCAGGTATAAATTATGATTATAAATGCATTGAAGCTTTTATGGATACTGATAAATTTCGTAATATGAGTGCTACTTATGGTCTTGATTCTCAAGTTGCTGCAAATCTTTATAAAGCTTTTGCCTCTCATTATGAATTGCCTAAGAAGAATTTTGACAAGTATCATGAACCATATAAAGATAAAATTGATTCATCTATAAATAAATGTGTTGTAGTTGAAACTGTTGATCATGTTATTCCTGAAGCTTATATTGAAAAAACTCCTTTCCCTGCTAAAATGAAGGAGTACTCTGTTATAAATAGTGCGGTTCATAAAAGTGAAAAGAAACCTATAGAACCTGAAGAACAAATAAAAGTTGAACCTGCTGTTGCAATAGTTAAAGATCTTGTGACTGAAAATGTGGAGGATGGTCATATTATTTTCTGTGAAGATGCTTCTAATATTGTTTCACATCCTAATAAGGCCAAGAAAGCTAGTGTTCCTATGCTATCTGTTAGAATTGGTGATCATTGCTATTATGGTTTATGTGATATTGGTTCAAGTATTAGTGCTATTCCTTATGAGCTTTACACAGAGATTATGCACGAAATTGGTTCTTGTGAACTTGAAGATATTGATGTGGTCATTCAGCTGGCTAATAGAGAAACTATCTCTCCAATTGGTATTGTTCGAGATGTGGAAGTTCTATGTGGTAAGATTAAATATCCTGCTGACTTTTTGGTACTTGGTTCTGCTGCTAGTGAATATTGTCCTATCATTTTTGGTAGACCTTTTCTAAATACTTGTGGAGCTATTATAGATTGCAAGAAAGAGAAAATTTTGACTAAATTTGCTGGTGAATCTTATGAGTTTAACTTCTCTAAATTTACCAAAACTCCTTATAAAATTGATCCGCCTAATGATGATTTTAAAATGGAACAGTGTGCATCTATTGTTCTTGTTCCTAATAATCCTTTGCAGCAACATTTGGAGAATAGCGAGAGTGAAGTTTTTAGGCAAGAAAGAGATGAGCTTGATGAAATTTTTCTTCGCCAACCTATTCTTAAGCATGATCTACCGGTGGAAGATCTGGGTACAACACCACCACCAAAGGAAGATCCTGTCTTTGATTTAAAACCATTGCCTGATAATCTTAAATATGCTCATATTGATGATAAGAAAATATATCCTGTTATTATTAGTTCTAAGCTTTCAGAGTTTGAAGAAGAAAGGCTATTGGAAATATTGAAGAAACACCGAGGTGCTATTGGCTACACTCTTGATGACTTGAAGGGGATTTCTCCCTCTATTTGCCAACACGCCATTAATATGGAAGATGATGTGAAGCCTGTTTTTGAACCTCAGCGTCGTCTAATTCCTAAGATGAAGGATGTGGTAAGAAATGAGGTATTAAGACTTCTTGAAGCTGGTATTATATATCCTATTGCTGATAGTAGATGGGTTAGTCATGTGCATTGTGTTCCTAAGAAAGGAGGAATGACTGTTGTGCCTAATGATAATGATGAGCTCATACCTCAAAGGGTAGTTGTAGGATATAGAATGTGCATTGATTATCGAAAAGTTAATAAGGTTACTAAAAAAGATCATTACCCTTTGCCTTTTATTGATCAAATGTTAGAAAGGTTATCTAAAAATACTCACTTTTGTTTTCTTGATGGTTATTCTGGGTTTTCACAAATTGCTGTTAAAACTAAAGATCAAGAGAAAACCACTTTCACTTGTCCCTATGGAACTTATGCTTATAGACGTATGCCTTTTGGTTTATGTAATGCTCCTGCTACTTTTCAAAGATGCATGTCTGCTATTTTTCATGGCTTTTGCGAGAGTATTGTAGAGGTATTCATGGATGATTTTCTGTCTATGGGAATTCTTTTGATAATTGCTTGCGGAACCTTGATAAAGTTTTGCAGAGATGTGAAGAAACTAACCTTGTTCTTAATTGGGAGAAATGTTACTTTATGGTTAATGAAGGAATTGTATTGGGACATAAAATTTCCGAGAGAGGTATTGAAGTTGATAGAGCTAAAGTGGAAGCAATTGAGAAGATGCCCTATCCTAGGGATGTTAAAGGTATTCGTAGTGTTCTTGGTCATGCTGGGTTTTATAGGAGGTTTATTAAAGACTTCCCCAAGATTTCAAAGCCTCTTACTAATCTTCTTCAAAAAGATGTACCTTTTGTTTTTGATGATGATTGTAAGGAAGCTTTTGAAACTCTAAAGAAAGCCTTAACAACTGCTCCTATAGTTGAACCTCCTGATTGGAACTTACCATTTGAAATAATGTGTGATGCTAGTGATTTTGCAGTAGGCACTGTTCTTGGACAGCGAGTAAATAAGAAATTGAATGTTATTCATTATGCTAGTAAAACCCTTGATGCTGCTCAAAGAAATTATGCTACTACTGAAAAAGAATTGTTAGCTGTAGTCTTTGCTTGTGATAAGTTTAGATCTTATATTGTTGATTCAAAAGTTACTATACATACTGATCATGCTGCAATCAGATACCTTATGCAAAAGAAAGATGCTAAGCCAAGGCTTATTAGATGGGTACTTCTGTTGCAAGAATTTGATTTACATATTGTAGATAGGAAAGGTGCTGATAATCCTGTTGCTGATAATTTGTCTAGATTGGAAAATATTGCTTATGATCATGTTCCTGTTAATGATAGTTTTCCAAATGAACAATTGGCTGTAATAAAGGTCAGCTCGCGAGACAGTCCTTGGTATGCTGACTATGCTAACTTTATTGTTTCCAAGTATTTGCCTCCAACCTTTTATGACTTGAGGCATTATTTCTGGGATGACCCACACTTATATAAGGAAGGAGTGGATGATATTCTGCGAAGATGTGTTCCCGAATATGAACAACAAGATATATTGAGTAAATGTCATGGTAGTGCTTATGGAGGACATCACGCCGGAGATAGAACCGCGCAAAAGGTTCTAGAATCAGGTTTTTATTGGCCGACTCTCTTCAAAGATGCAAGGAAGTTTATTTTATCTTGTGATGAATGTCAAAGGGTTGGTAATATCTCCAGACGCAATGAAATGCCTATGAATTATACTCTTGTTATTGAACCGTTCGATTGTTGGGGATTTGACTTCATGGGACCTTTTCCCTCTTCGGAAGGTGACACTCATATACTTGTTGCTGTTGATTATGTTACTAAATGGGTGGAAGCCATACCTACAAAAAGTGCTGATGGTGAGACCTCTTTAAGAATGCTTTTAGATATTATTTTTCCTAGATTTGGAGTTCCTAGATATATTATGACTGATGGAGGTTCTCATTTTATTCATGTTGGTTTTAGAAAAACTCTTGCTAAATATGGTATTAATCATAGAATTGCTTCCGCTTATCATCCTCAAACTAGTGGGCAAGTAGAACTATCAAATAGAGAAATTAAATCTATCTTGCAAAAGACTGTTAATAAAACTAGAAAGAATTGGGCTAGTAAATTGAAGGATGCACTATGGGCTTATAGAACTGCTTATAAAAACCCCATGGGAATGTCACCTTATAAAATGGTTTATGGGAAAGCTTGTCATTTACCTTTAGAACTAGAGCACAAAGCTTATTGGGCAGTTAGAGAATTAAATAAAGATCCTAAACTTGCCGGTAATAAGAGGTTGTTGCAATTGAGTTCTCTAGATGAATGGAGAAGTGAAGCCTATGAAAATGCTAAACTCTTTAAAGAGAAAGTTAAAGAATGGCATGATAGAAGGATTATCAAAAGAGAATTTAATATTGGGGATAAAGTCCTATTGTATCGGTCTCGTCTCAGATTTTTTGCAGGGAAATTACTCTCGAAGTGGGAAGGACCATATGTTGTTGAGGAGGTGTATCGTTCAGGAGCAATTAAAATTAGCTCTCTCCAAGGCAATGCCACACAGGTGGTGAATGGACAAAGACTCAAGCATTATATCTCAGGTGATTCTTATAATGTTGATGTTGATATTATTCGAGTGGAAACACCGGAGGCTTTTGATGACCCACAAGTATAGGGGATCGCAACAGTCTTCGAGGGAAGTAAAACCCAATTTATTGATTCGACACAAGGGGAGACAAAGAACACTTGGAAGCCTTAACAGCGGAGTTGTCAATTCAGCTGCACCTGGAAACAGACTTGCTCGCAAGAGTTTATCAGTAGTAACAGTTTTATGGCAGTAGCAGTAGTGAAATAACAGTAGCAGAGTAACAGAGACAGCAGTAGTGATTTTAGTAAACAGCAGGATTAAAATACTGTAGGCACGGGGACGGATGAACGGGCGTTGCATGGATGAGAGAAACTCATGTAACAATCATAGCAGGGCATTTGCAGATAATAATAAAACGGTGTCCAAGTACAAAGCAATCAATAGGCATGTGTTCCATATATAGTCGTGCGTGCTCGCAATGAGAAACTTGCACAACATCTTATGTCCTACCAGCCGGTGGCAGCCGGGCCTCAAGGGAAACTACTGGATATTAAGGTACTCCTTTTAATAGAGTACCGGAGCAAAGCATTAACACTCCGTGAACACATGTGATCCTCACATCACTACCATCCCCTCCGGTTGTCCCAATTCTTGTCACTTCGGGGCCATTGGTTCCGGACAGCGACATGTGTATACAACTTATAGGTAAGACCATAAACAATGAATATCTTGATGAAACAATAACATGTTGAGATCTGAGATCATGGCACTCGGGCCCTAGTGACAAGCATTAAGCATAACAAGTTGCAACAATATCATCAAAGTACCAATTACGGACACTAGGCACTATGCCCTAACAATCTTATGCTATTACATGACCAATCTCATCCAATCCCTACCATCCCCTTCGGCCTACAGCGGGGGAATTACTCACACATGGATGGGGGAATCATGGCTGGTTGATGTAGAGGCGTTGGCGGTGATGGCGGCGATGATCTCCTCCAATTCCCCGTCCCGGCGGAGTGCCAGAACGGAGACTTCTGGCTCCCGCAATGGAGTTTCACGATGTGGCGGCGTTCTGGAGGGTTTCTGGCGACTTCGACTTCTCTCCGTGCGTTTTTAGGTCGAGGCCGATAAATAGTCCGAAGGAGGGCGTCGGAGGCCGGCCGAGGGGGCCACACCACATGGCCGCGCGGCCCCCCCTGGGCCGCGCCGCCCTATGGTGTGGGGCCCTCGGGCCTCCACCTGGGTTGTCCTTCTGGCTCCGTCAGTATTCTTGGAAAATAGGGCCTTCTGCATAAAGTCCGAGGATTTTCCTGAAAGTTGGATTTCTGCACAAAAACGAGACACTAGAGCAGTTCTGCTGAAAACAGCGTTAGTCCGTGTTAGTTGCATCCAAAATACACAAATTAGAGGCAAAACAATAGCAAAAGTGTTCGGGAAAGTAGATACGTTTTGGACGTATCAACTCCCCCCAAGCTTAGCTTATTGCTTGTCCTCAAGCAATTCAGTTAACAACTGAGCGATAAAAGAACTTTCACGAACACATTTGCTCATATGATGTATATATTCTCATGCTATGGCTAATACTTAAGCAGTTCATAATGAGATATATGCAAATAGGATCATCTAACAGCTATGTCAATCATGGAGAGGTACCAACAATTAATAATAAGCATCATGAATCATGTATATAAGCAGGATTGCAATGTTCATAAGAGAGTATGATAAAGTGGTATCTCGCTTGCCTGTATTTGATTGGCAAAACATAAATGCCCGGGCACCTCTGGAGTTCATAGAAAGACTAGAAGTAGTGATTGTCAAAGATAAAAGCATCAAAGTTATACCACAATCAATCATATTTTGAGACAAGCATATTATACTAAGAATGACAGTTGTGCTCTCAAGATAGTGCTCAAAGAAATAATGGAGACACAGCATAGAAGTAAAAGATTGACCCTTCGCAGAGGGAAGCAGGGATTAACATGCGCTAGAGCTTTTCATTTTTGAAATCAGGAGTAAAATCATTTTGAGAGGTGTTTGTTGTTGTCAACGAATGGTAATGGGTACACTAACTACCTCGCCAACCGGACTTCCAAGAGCGGCTCCCATGAATTATTTGCATGTTTATGTGGCACTCCTTCCAACCTTTCTTACACAAACCATGGCTAACCGAATCCTCGGGTGCCTACCAACAATCTCATACCATGAAGGAGTGCCTTTTTATTTTAGTTTTATTATGATGATGACACTCCCCCCAACCTTTGCTTACACAAGCCATGGCTAACCGAATCCTTCGGGTGCCATCCATCAATCACAAACCATGGAGGAGTGTCTATTTAAGTTAATTAATTTGGGACTGGGAATCCCATTGCCAGCTCTTTTTGCAAAATTATTGGATAAGCGGATGTGCCACTAGTCCATGTGAGAGTCCGTCAAAAGTAAATGACAAGGTTGAAAGCTAAACACCACATACTTCCTCATGAGCTATGAAACATAAACACAAATTGAGAAGCATTTTGAAGGTTTTAAAGGTAGCGCATGAGAATTTACTTGGAATGGTTTGAAATGCCATGCATAGGTATTTATGGTGGACACTTTGGAACAACTTGGTTTTCAGGTGTTTGGAAGCACGAGCAGCGTTCCCGCTCAGTACAAGTGAAGGCTAGCAATAGACTAGGGAGCGACAAATCAAGAGAGCAGTAACTGTTATAATCATGCTTGCGGCAAAATAAATTAACGGAGGCATAAAAGTGATACAAGAACTCTGAAGCAATATAGATCATCGAGGCTTAATTGACTTTTTGTTCAGTCATATGCATGCGTGAGCATGTGCCAAGTCGATATAAATGAATTATTCAGAGGAGGATACCACAATGCCATACCTACTTATGAATAAAACAATGCAACAAACATCCATGACATGCTACTCATATTAATAAATTGGAGCTAAACATGAGAGATCATAAACTACTAGACTTTCCCAAATAACATATACCTCACATGAACCAACTAAGCATGCTCACATGGATGAGTATATGTACAAAATGAAAACAAATAGAGTTCATACCAGCCTCTCACCACAATCCAATTGTCGTAGATCGTCATTATTGCCTTTCACTTGTGTAGCTTGGATAATATAAAATGAAAACCACGCTCCAGCCACCGAGGACCATTGAACTCAAGATGAACTTTACAAACCAAAGAAGAACAGCAAATATTTTTGGTGTTTTCGAATTTGAGAACAAGAACAAAAGGAAACAAACAAACAAAGCAAAATCTTTTTGGGTTTTCTTATAGCAAACTGGCAATAGCAAATAAAGCGAAACAAATGCAAGAAACCAAAGAAAACAAATGATGAAGAGAAATAACAGAAATATTTTTGGTCTTTTTATGTTTTGGGAAAGAAACAAAGCAAGAACAAGAAAATGAAAACTAGAAGAAACACAGAAAAGCGAGATGGCAGAAATCTGCCAAAACCTGACAGCAGTACAGAAATCGATTTTTACAAAAATCTTACGTTGCTCAGATCGAAAAGTGTTCAACTAATGAAAGTTAGATAACAACCTGGGGAACCTGCACAAAAATTGGCAGCTCAAAATAACGTTCTGGCTGTGCGCACGAATTTTTCTAGTAACAGCCCAGAATCTGTTTTCAGGCAGCACTTCCCCAAATATCATCTCCCTCTCATTAGAAAACCACTCAAAGAGACTAAACAAGTATGTACAAGTATCCAGCAATCAAAATATGCATAGAATGAGTGATGCCGGTATACCTCCCCCCAAGCTTAGGCTTTTGGCCTAAGTGGAGTTCAACCCCAACGAGGATCGCTGTTCCTCGCCGGTGGATAATTCATGGCGTAGTCATAGTAAAGTTCCTGTGCAGAAGAAAAGCGTGGAGGCTCCACATGTCCAACATGTTGATGCGAGGAACTTGCTGCATCGGATGATGAGTCGAGGTGCTCCTCGACCTCCGAGTCGTCTCTTGCATGATGGCCTCCTCCCTCTATGTGTGCATCCAGTGCACCTTCTGTGACTGACCAATCTCCCCTGGAATCAAGGTTAGACAGAACAGGCGCAGGCAATCTTACTAGTTTCTCAGTTTTCTTAGTTATTCTCCAGACTTTCTTATAAAATGTCATCTTGTAAAACAGGTTACCCAAGTTGGAGGAATCAGAAACAAATTCATGTTTAATCATAGAGGCTATGTCAAGTTTTTCTATGGGGAATGGAATATCAAAATGATGAGGTTCTACATTATGAAAAGCTAGTAAACGAGAGGCGATGAGACCTCCACAAATTCCACCTTTCTCACGGTTAGTAGCAAGTCTATAAGCTATCAATGCCCCCAAATTATAAGTCCTACTACCTTGCAGTGCCGCAGCTAGAAAAGCTAAATCCGGGATAGATAGTTTACCGCCAATCTTTCTAGCAAGAACGCATTTAGTAATAAAATAGGCAAAGTAGCGGATAGCCGGGAGCTGAATGCTAGTGATTTTACCACTATCCTCTGAGAAACTCCTTCCATAGAAAATCATCTTGAAGAGGTTTAAGAGTTCTTGCGGCGATCCCCTTATCTTCTCGCATGATCCCCATTGCGGTACTCTAATTGCTGCACAAAAATCACTGAATGGCAAGTTGACAGCTTTATTGTAAATTTTATACTGGACCGTGGGGTTAGATCGCGACCAATTGAACTTAAAGTCCTGCACAAAAGACATAGTTAATTTTGCATATTGTCTTGGCTCTCCCTCAACAAAATTACTCAGCCCTGCACGAGAAATTAGACTTTGAACGTCTTCAAATATTCCCGCGCTTCTCATGAAATCTGCGCATGGGTAGTAGGAGGGGTATACTCCCTCTTCACGGTTCACTCTCATAACTTGTTGGACCTCCAATTCTTGTTGGTTCAATTGATATCTATTCCACTCCATTTTCTGAAATTTTCAACAATCAATATAAAAATTTGATTTGATGACATATAATCAAGGGGAACTACTATAGGAACATGCTAGAGTACTAATCATGCATCAAAACTAGTTTATACAAATTGGAACAAGCATGCAAGCTCACTAAACATGTTACCTACAGCAGCAAAATATTCAAGATATACTCAACCAAACAAAATTCTACTTGGATAGGTGGAGGAGTCACATACCGGAGAGCAAATGTGCCAAATTTCAGACAGAAATCTGGGCTGAGCAAAGAGATCGAAAAATCCTGAGCTCTTGAGCAAAAATGCGAGTGAGAGAAAGCTGGTTCGAGTTTTTTCGGGAGAGAGAAGATGCTGGGAGAAAGAGATGAGATAGTGGGGCAAGGAGGGGCCCACACCACAGGGTGGCGCGCCCCCCTCCTTGGCCGCGCCGGCCTGTTGTGTGGCACCCTGTGGTGCCCCACAGGTCATCCTCTAGTGCTCCCAGGTGCCTCATCGAAAAATAGGACCAACGGTATAATTTTTGTGAATTTTTGAAAACTTTGAAAAATGCACATTTCTGGGTATTTAGTTTATTATTACTGGCCAGGAAAATTTTGAAATCTCCAATTAACTAAGGAACTTTGCAAATTAAAAGTGCTACAGCAACTAGAGCAAGTGGAAGAACAAAGAGATGTTGTTTACCTCCTCTATGCATATAAAAAGTATTTGTTAACAAGGTTGATCAAGTCTTGCCACCAAATAAATTTTACATAGCATAAGAAGAAATAAACCTCAAATCAATCATGTTACCTTGAATTGTATTGATATGGATCCAATCACGAGAGTTTGATATTCTTCTTTAGGCTCATATATAGGACAATCAATAGTTCCAACTTTGATAGTTCTCACATTAGAAATAGTATTAACTCCACATACTTTATCAATCTTCTTGGGGAAATAGACGGTATGCTCCTTATCATCAACATTGAAGGTAACCTTTCCTTTATTGCAATCAATAACAGCCCCTGCGGTGTTAAGAAAAGGTCTCCCAAGAATAATAGACATATTATCATCTTCAGGCATTTCCAACACAACAAAATCAGTTAATATCAAGCAGTTATTAGTAACTTGAACAGGAACATCCTCACATATACCAACAGGAATAGTAGTAGATTTATCAGCCATTTGCAAAGATATATCAGTAGGTATCAACTTATCTAAGTAAAGTCTCTTATAAAGAGAAAAAGGCATAACACTAACACCGGCTCCCAAGTCACATAGAGCAGTTTTAACATAATTATTCTTAATAGAACAAGGAATAGTAGGTATACCTGGGTCGCCCAACTTCTTTGGAACTTTGCCATTGAAAGAGTAATTAGCAAGCATAGTGGAAATTTCCTCATTGGGGATTTTCCTTTTGTTAGTAACAATATCTTTCATATACTTTGAATAAGGAGGCAATTTAATAGCATCAGTCAAAGGGATTTGCAAGAATAAAGGTTTCATCCAATCACAAAATTTATTATAGTGTTCTTCTTCCTTTGATTTCAGTTTCTTAGCAGGAAAAGGCATTTGCTTTTGCACCCAAGGTTCTCTTTCATTACCATGTTTCTCAGCAATAAAATCTTCTTTAGTGTACTTTTTATTTTTAGCATGCTTTTCAGGTTCTTCTTCAACCTCTTCTTTATCAGGGGTATCATTCTTATCATTATCTTTATCATGTTCATTACCACTTTCAGTTTCAGCATCAGAAATAGAAATACTATTAGGATCATTAGCAGGTTCAAAGGATTCTACAACATTTTTATGTTTCTTCTTCTTTTTCTTCTTAGAAGGAGCACTAGGTTCAATGCGTTGAGAATCTTGTTCAATTCTTTTGGGATGCCCTTCAGGATATAAAGGATCCTGAGTAGAAACACCGCCTCTAGTTGTTACTTCATAAGCATGTTTTTCTTTAGAATTATTTCCTAACAAGTCATTTTGCACTTTAGTGAGTTGATCAATTTGAGTTTGAACCATATGAAAATGTTTAACAAGCATCTTAACATCATTGGAGGTTCTCTCTACAATATCATGCAATTCACTAATAGCTCGAGAATTTTCCATTAAATGATTCTCTACTCTCATATTAAAATTTTCTTGCTTAACAATATAATTATCAAACTCATCTAAGCATTGTGCAGGAGGTTTTGAATACGGAATATCTTCCCTAGTAAAGCGTTGAAGGGAGTTTACCTCAATCATGGATGAAGGGGGAATTATCTCACATATATCTTCTATGGGAGGAAGATTCTTCACATCTTCAGATTTAATACCTTTCTCCTTGAGAGACTTCTTGGCTTCCCTCATATCTTCATCATTTAATTTAATCATACCCCTCTTCTTCAATATTGGCGTTGAAGTTGGTTCAGGCGTAGTCCAATCATCATGATTCCGGCCTATTTTAGCCAATAATTCTTCAGCGTCGTCTGGAGTTCTTTTCCTGAAAACACAACCAGCACAACTATCCAGGTATGCCCTAGACTCAATGGTTAGTCCGCTATAAAATATATCAAGTAAATCATGCTTTTCCAAATCATGGTCAGGGCGAGCTCTAATAAGAGAGCAAAATCTCGCCCAAGCCTCAGACAATTTCTCTCCATCTTCCTGGTTAAAATTATAAATTCTCTGCAAAGCAATATGTTGAGCACTAGCAGGAAAGTATTTACGGAAGAAAACATCAAGCAATTCTTTTGGACTTTTAATAGAATTACGTGGCAAACTATTATACCAAGTTTTAGCGTCATCCTTTAATGAGAATGGAAAGATTTTAGCAACAAAGTAAGTACGCATCTTGACATCATCAGAAAACAAGCTACTTAGAGTAGATAACTCAATCATGTGTTCAACAGCACTTTCTTTTTCAGTACCACAAAAGGGTGTTTTCTCAACAATAGCTATATGAGATAGATCAAGAGAAAAATCATAATCTTTATCCTTAATGTTTATAGGAGATGTGGCAAATTTAGGATCAGGAGACAGTTTATATCTAACAGCCTGTTATGCAAGCAACTTTTTAATTTTTCTTGCATCAGTAGTAGCATTGCATTTTTCAATAAAATCATCATTAAGCTCCACATAATCTTCATCAGGATCATCACTAGAATAATCAAGTCCAGGTGAATTAACAGGTGTAGTAGCATTAGGAGTTTCAGTATTTTCAATTTGTCTAGACCTAGCAATCGTAGCATCTAGAAAGGATCCCAATGAACCACTATCATCAAGCACAGCAGAAATATTATCAATATTATGAGAGTTTTCAGATTCATGAAGTACCCGCATGTGAAGCATGTGGCGGTGAAACAAGTTTATCAATCACAGATGGTGAATCAAGTGTAGCGGAGGTATTCAGAATTGTACCTTTTCTTGTAGTGGATGGTAATATGGCGACCTTAGTATCGCGAGGTTTACCCATGATGAAGAATTTGCAGCGAACAATATTAATCCAAGTGAACTTCCAAATAAAGCTATGCTCCCCGGCAACGGCGCCAGAAAATAGTCTTGATGACCCACAAGTATAGGGGATCGCAACAGTCTTCGAGGGAAGTAAAACCCAATTTATTGATTCGACACAAGGGGAGACAAAGAACACTTGGAAGCCTTAACAGCGGAGTTGTCAATTCAGCTGCACCTGGAAACAGACTTGCTCGCAAGAGTTTATCAGTAGTAACAGTTTTATGGCGATGCAGGTAGTGAAATAACGATAGCGAGTAACAGAGACAGCAGTAGTGATTTTAGTAAACAGCAGGATTAAAATACTGTAGGCACGGGGACGGATGAACGGGCGTTGCATGGATGAGAGAAACTCATGTAACAATCATAGCAGGGCATTTGCAGATAATAATAAAATGGTGTCCAAGTACAAAGCAATCAATAGGCATGTGTTCCATATATAGTCGTGCGTGCTCGCAATGAGAAACTTGCACAACATCTTTTGTCCTACCAGCCGGTGGCAGCCGGGCCTCAAGGGAAACTACTGGATATTAAGGTACTCCTTTTAATAGAGTACCGGAGCAAAGCATTAACACTCCGTGAACACATGTGATCCTCACATCACTACCATCCCCTCCGGTTGTCCCAATTCTTGTCACTTCGGGGCCATTGGTTCCGGACAGCGACATGTGTATACAACTTATAGGTAAGACCATAAACAATGAATATCTTGATGAAACAATAACATGTTGAGATCTGAGATCATGGCACTCGGGCCCTAGTGACAAGCATTAAGCATAACAAGTTACAACAATATCATCAAAGTACCAATTACGGACACTAGGCACTATGCCCTAACAATCTTATGCTATTACATGACCAATCTCATCCAATCCCTACCATCCCCTTCGGCCTACAGCGGGGGAATTACTCACACATGGATGGGGGAAACATGGCTGGTTGATGTAGAGGCGTTGGCGGTGATGGCGGCGATGATCTCCTCCAATTCCCCGTCCCGGCGGAGTGCCAGAACGGAGACTTCTGGCTCCCGCGATGGAGTTTCGCGATGTGGCGGCGTTCTGGAGGGTTTCTGGTGACTTCGACTTCTCTCCGTGCGTTTTTAGGTCGAGGCCGATAAATAGTCCGAAGGAGGGCGTCGGAGGCCGGCCGAGGGGGCCACACCACATGGCCGCGCGGCCCCCCCTGGGCCGCGCCGCCCTATGGTGTGGGGCCCTCGGGCCTCCACCTGGGTTGTCCTTCTGGCTCCGTCAGTATTCTTGGAAAATAGGGCCTTCTGCATAAATTCCGAGGATTTTCCCGAAAGTTGGATTTCTGCACAAAAACGAGACACCAGAGCAGTTCTGCTGAAAACAGCGTTAGTCCGTGTTAGTTGCATCCAAAATACACAAATTAGAGGCAAAACAATAGCAAAAGTGTTCGGGAAAGTAGATACGTTTTGGACATATCAGCTTTCATCAAAGGACAAATTGACAGTTCGCTAGAACTCGACTTTGAATAGGTTTTAACAGTACTGGTAATGAAAAGTTCGCGATTTACTTTCCGAACAATGTTTTTGCTGTTTTTGGAAAATATGAAAAATTACGAGATCGAAACGGAGTAGAGGAGACGCACGAGGGCGTGCCCTCATAGGCCGGCGCGGGCCCCAGCCAGGCCGCGCCGCCCTATGAGCTGGCCGCCTCGTCGCCTCTTTCCGACTCCGGTTTGACCTGGTACTTTCCTTTTGACATAAAAATTCTTGCTATATAATCCCCCGGACCCCTGGAGGTCCGTATATCATTTTCTCGACGTGTTTTGTTTCGAGCTGTTTCTGCCAGGATTTGCTTCGGATCTAGAGCCATCATGTCCTCGTCGGAAATTCCGAAGGACAGTTCCTGCAAGGACGTTGACAACTTGTACATGGAGGAGCTGAGGATGCACCCCAAGGAGTTGCTGCTCGTTGAGGGAGAACTGCAGATCAAGGATGTCCAGGGTCCTAAAGGAGAAGGAAGCTTGGAAGACAGGATGGAGAAGCTAGAACATGAGGTCTTCAAATACAAGAAGATGGCTGAGCGTGAGGTGGATATCTTCCACAAGATTGTGTCTGAACTCATTGCTGAACACGAGAAGGAAACTGTGAAGCTATGGGGCGACATCCTCTCACTTCACGACACCACCAACAAACTCCAAGCTCAACTCTATGACGTTCAGAATCAGAACTGTGAGTATGAAATCAGGTTTAAAAACATAAGCCATGCTGCTAGTTTCAGGATTCCCGAGACCAAGATGTCGTTTGTTGATGGAGAGCCTCTTCCTTGGAAGTCTGATGACGGGAATTCATCACCACCATCGCCGAAGGAGTAATTCATCATCGGTATTGGCATCCCCTTGGTTTGTTCCAAGCTTGGGGGAGTGTCGCGGTATCACATCATCACTATCTTTTACTTTTTACTATCAAGTACTGTCATATCATGAATAGGGAAGTTATCATATAAGATGGGTTGCAGTTTGGAAGTATCTCTCCTTTAGTTGGTTGTCTATGTATCCCTTGGTGTGAGTTATCGTTATGGAATATTAATGAGAAGTCTTATCATTTACATATTGCACATCTTATTTTAGTTTGCAATCTCTATTATATGATTGATCTTGATTTTAGTATTGGTATCACTTTGGGAGCATTGAATAAATCTATTTGGTTTTGGCAAACTTAGCATTGGTCAATGGCAACAATACTTTGAGGTTTAAGTAGAAAAGAGAAATACATGTAGTTGTTTCATTGTCTTTCTTTCTTGTTAGCTCATAGCTTATTATTCTGAAGTTAAAATTGTTTGTGCTTACAAGGAAGATGCATGATTGTTTCTATCACATGTATATTTGTTTGTTTCCTTCAACTCTTATGCTTGCTAATTAACCTTGCTAGCCAAAGACCTGTACTGAGAGGGAATACTTCTCGTGCATCCAAACCTTAACCCAAACCTATGTCATTTGTGTCCACCATAACTACCTACTACATGGTATTTCCTGCCATTCCAAGTAAATACTTTGTGTGCTACCTTTGAATAATTCAAAATTTACTATCTCTTATTTGTGTCAATGTTTTATAGCTCATGAGGAAGTATGTGGTGTTTTATCTCTCAATCTTGTTGGGCAACTTTCACCAATGTACTAGTGGCTTCATCCGCTTATCCAATAATTTTGCAAAAAGAGCTGGCAATGGGATTCCCAGTCCCAAATTAATTAATAAAAATAGACACTCCTCCATGGTATGTGATTGTTGGACGGCACCTGAAGGATTCGGTTAGCCATGGCTTGAGAAAGCAAAGGTGGGGAGGAGTGTCATCATAATAAAACTAAAATAAAAAGGCACTCCTTCATGGTATGAGATTGTTGGCAGGCACCCGAAGGATTCGGTTAGCCATGGTTTGTGAAAGAAATGTTGGAAGGAGTGCCACACAAAAATAAAATAAAATGGGAGCCGCTCTTTGAAGGTTTGTCTGGCAAGGGGGTTAGAGTACCCGCTACCAGTCGTTGACAACAACAAACACCTCTCAAAATGTTACTTTCATTCTCTTTATATGATTTCAAAACTGAAAAAGCTCTAGCACATGATTTAATCCCTGCTTCCCTCTGCGAAGGGCCTGTCTTTTACTTTATGTTGAGTCAGTAAACCTATTTCCCTCCATCTCAAGCAAGCATTAGAGTTGTTGTGATTAAACCATTATATTGTGATTTGCTTCATCATGTATTTTACTTTTCCTTGTTTAGTACAAGTTTTATCTGAATGAATATAGCTTTGCAAGTTATCAATGATCATGAAGAGACTATTATGATTGAGTATGCAAGTTGTGCAATATAAACTTTAACATGAGAGCGCTGCTCAATAGATAAATATAACTTGTTAATTGTTCTCTGACCAAGAACGAAGTTTGCCATCACCAGCTATGATTTCTTATGCACCTTTTATACTTGTTTCAAGTTGGGTTATATGAGGAAGTTGTTTACTAGAATGTCTTGTGTGAATGAATATGATGCTTCTTGTCCGTATTTTATTGATCGACTCTTCACTCCATAAACATGTGGTCCTGTTTACTGAGTTCAGTTTCGCTTGGGGACAAGCGAAGTCTAAGCTTGGGGGGGGGGGGGTTGATACGTCCAATTTGCATCACTATTTTATATCATAATTTGCTGTTATTCATTGATATATTTCATATTTGGACATAATACTTATGTTATTTCATCTATTTTGCATGTTTCATGATTATTGGAGGATCGAGCACCGGAGCCAGGATTCTGCTGGAAAAAGCACCGTCAGAATGCAATATTTCGGAAGATCAACAGTTGACGGAAATTATACCAAAAATCCTATTTTTCCAGATGACGAAGGGAGCCAGAAGGGGGAGCTGAGGGGACCCGAGGTGGGCCCACCCCATAGGCCGGCGCGGCCCAGGGCCTGACCGCGCCGCCCAGTGAGGAGGGGGGCCCACAGCCCCTCTCGCCTCCTTTTCTTCGCGAAATCCTTCGCCCTGAAGACCTAAGCTCCAGAGGGTACCTCACGAAGAGTTACAGCCGCCTCTGCGGGGCGGAGAACACCAGAGAGAAAAGAGCTCTCCGGCGGGCTGAGATCCGCCGGGGAAATTCCCTCCGGGAGGGGGAAATCGACGCCATCGTCACCGTCATCGAGCTGGACATCATCTCCATCACCATCATCATCATCTTCATCATCATCACCGCCGTCTCCACCGCTGCACATCGTCACCGCCGTATCAATTTGGGGTTTGATCTTGATTGTTTGATAGGGGAAACTCTCCCGGTGTTGATTTCTACTTGTTATTGATGCTATTGAGTGAAACCGTTGAACCAAGGTTTATGTTCAGATTGTTATTCATCATCATATCACCTCTGATCATGTTCCATATGATGTCTCGTGAGTCGTTCGTTTAGTTCTTGAGGACATGGGTGAAGTCTAAATGTTAGTAGTGAAGTATGGTTGAGTAATATTCAATGTTATGATATTTAAGTTGTGGTGTTATTCTTCTAGTGGTGTCGTGTGAACGTCGACTACACGACACTTCACCTTTATGGGCCTAGGGGAATGCATCTTGTACTCTTTTGCCAATTGCGGGGTTGCCGGAGTGACAGAAACCTAAGCCCCCGTTGGTATATCGATGCAGGAGGGATAGCAGGATCTCAGAGTTTAAGGCTGTGGTTAGATTTATCTTAATTACTTTCTTGTAGTTGCGGATGCTTGCAAGGGGTATAATCACAAGTATGTATTAGTCCTAGGAAGGGCGGTACATTAGCACAGGTTCACCCACACAACACTTATCAAAACAATGAAGATTAATTAGCCGTATGTAGCGAAAGCACTAGACTAAAATCCCGTGTGTCCTCGAGAACGTTTGGTCATTATAAGTAAACAAACCGGCTTGTCCTTTGTGCTAAAAAGGATTGGGCCACTCGCTGCAATTGTTACTCTCGCACTTTACTTACTCGTACTTTATTCATCTGCTACATCAAAACCCCCTGAATACTTGTCTGTGAGCATTTACAGTGAATCCTTCATCGAAACTGCTTGTCAACACCTTCTGCTCCTCGTTGGGATCGACATTCTTACTTATCGAAGATACTACGATACACCCCCTATACTTGTGGGTCATCAAAGACTATGTGCATTGGTTTTTCATTTTATTGTTTTTTTAATTTCATACCCATTTGATTCTTCGTCAAATCCTAGGTTTGTTGACCTAGATTTGAACAAGTTTAAAACATGAATATGAAAAAAGTAAGTAGGTACGCTTCTTAATTAGTCACTCCAAAATGAAGCTCTTGGGAGGGTTTTTGAAATTTCCATGTTTGAAACCAAAAACCACTTCTTCTCTTCATGCTTGACTTCATAAGTCAGGGTTTACGGATATATAGGGGGTAGATACATGATTTTTCTGGTTTGATATGTCTAGACCTTGTTTATCAACTTAATTGAATGCTTACTATATGACATGAAAGACTATGTGTCTTGATTTTTCATTTTTTTTAAATTATGCCCATTTGAATCTTGGTCAAATCCTAGGTATGACCATGATTTAAACAAGTTTAAAACATGAATATGAAAATTAAGCATGTATCCTTCATAGTCACTCCAAAATGAAGCTCTTGAGAGGGTTTTTGAAATTTCCATGTTTGAAACCAAAAAACCACGTACTTCTCTTCATGCTTGACTTCACAAGACAGAGTTTGGGGTTAGGGGTAGCTTGATACATGATTTTTCTCGTTTGAATATGTCTAGACCTTGTTATCAACTTAATTGAATGCTTACTATATATATGCCATAAGAAGACTATGTGCATTGGTTTTTCATTTTATTGTTTTTTTTAATTTCATGCCCATTTGAATCTTGGTCAAATCCTAGGTTTGTTGACCTAGATTTAAACAAGTTTAAAACATGAATATGAAAAAAGTAAGCAGGTACGCTTCTTAATTAGTCACTCCAAAATGAAGCTCTTGGGAGGGTTTTTCAAATTTCCCTGTTTGAAACCAAAAACCACTTCTTCTCTTCATGCTTGACTTCATAAGTCAGGGTTTACGGATATATAGGGGGTAGATACATGATTTTTCTGGTTTGATATGTCTAGACCTTGTTTATCAACTTAATTGAATGCTTACTATATGACATAAAAGACTATGTGTCTTGATTTTTCATTTTTTTTAAAATTATGCCCATTTGAATCTTGGTCAAATCCTAGGTTTGACCATGATTTAAACAAGTTTAAAACATGAATATGAAAATTAAGCATGTATCCTTCATAGTCACTCCAAAATGAAGCTCTTGAGAGGGTTTTTGAAATTTCCATGTTTGAAACCAAAAAACCACGTACTTCTCTTCATGCTTGACTTCATAAGACAGAGTTTGGGGTTAGGGGTAGCTTGATACATGATTTTCTTGTTTGAATATGTCTAGACCTTGTTATCAACTTAACTAGCAAGGTGGCCCTCGCAAATGCGAGGGTAGCGTCTGAACATGTCTAAAAAAGTACTCATGGATATTATCGATTATAAAAGATATATGGTATCACAAATAAGCATACTCCAACAATTGGATACATATCTCTCTTACCTGCCAAAAAAATCCATAAACAAAAATGCCTCGAAGAGTTCAACTTGATTATGGTATGTGGTGAACTAACATGTCAATATTATTGAGCTTTCCATATATAGTTTTATGATTGGCATTCTCTCCTATCACATTTAATAATCTGAGTCACGACTACTGAAGTTTGGGTTTGGCTGCATGAAAAACTTAAGTTTGGTGGTCTATAAAGAACCCCGATTATACCCCTAGACACTTCTGTATTGCAGCCGTGTCCACCCTGGGGTTTGGTGTTAGGCAACTCGTCAATCGTAAAGCTGTCAATTTTGTTCTGAATGTTGGGAGAGAACAGGAGAAAATCAATTTAGTTTCCCCTCAAACACCAAGCTACCTGAAATGAAGTTTGATAGAGGCAAAGTTGGCGTTTTTATAGAGAACAAAAGCAGAAAATGGATCAACATGCTGTCAGGATCTTACTCAATCTCGGAACACAATGGACCGGGGTAGTTTTTCCAATATAAAATCTAGTTGAACCAAAGAAAACTTCGAGCGGAATTAAGAACTTTGATGCGGCATATTTGTATACAGAGCAGTAAAATAAGATCTTCAGTCAGTTGTGAAATCTAAGATTATTAACTGCTGCGAACTTGTGTTCTCTAATATGAGTTTTTTTTCTATGGCTCTACAGTACATATTAGAATAACTTCCATAAGAATTATCCTAGATACAGAATTCTATCGATACTAAGAAATAAGAGCATAGAGTTGAATAAAAAAACGTTCTACCAAACAAACAACACAGATACTGTAAAAGGGATTGCAACTCCCGGGTGTACAGCGGGGGGGGGGGGGTGATGAGCCATAGCTATACTCGTATGTTGAATTACTAATGCACATGGCCTGCTACTTTCATGTTATTACTGAAAAGCTAAGGACGAAAAGAAGAAATGCTCCCATCTAAACAAAATATAAAGCGATGCATCAGATACAAATGCAAACATGTCGTCCCATAGGATTTTAATAAGTTTTCAGAGGCTATTCAGAAATTAATAAATATGCATAGACATAAAGAAGCAAGCCTAATAAGAAACGTGTACTTTCGGTAAACCTGCTAAAAATGGCCTCGAAGGGTGATACGGGAATGAATAGCTTGCACAGTTTTGCCTTCTACTCACTGAGTCCTCGTTCATATCCCTCGGCATGAGACAATATCGGGTTTCTAAGAAGGTAAACCCAAGAGAAGGTCATCCGTATATAAATCAACTGTCCTGCAATGTTGTATAAGCATACAAAAGAATGAACATAAGAAAGACCTTCAATGAACATGAGAAAGAAATCAATGAGCTTTTGTGTATATTACGTTTAGCGCACCTCACCAATTTCCTTGCTAAGCTCTCGATAACACGTGGAAACTCGGTATTTTCTACATATGTACTGGTACTCTGGTAGTCAATTACCATCCTCTGTCTAGATAAGATATGCATCCTCATAGGTCTGCACATGTGGAAAGGCGTCAATAGATAAACCGACGTTTGAGACCATGGAGAATTGAATCCCCGTGGCGAGGTTTTTCAACATATTTATACATAAACCCGTTGGAGCCATGCATCGATCTAGTGGACCATTATTATAAACTGGTCATATGTGCTAGAGTTCATAGTTGTACTTCTGTTGTATTCATTCGCTGATTCTTAATCAAGTGGACTCCATAAAGATAATTTTTAACACGTTGGCCTATGTAAGAAATATTCAAATATGTATACTTGATCGGCTATCTCATCTATAGAATTAAACTGCGTACATATTTCACAAACACACCTGTATATATAGGCTAGCTAATTTAAAAAAATTATATGTACATGCATGCAAGCTGCTATCTGGTAGATCATGTACCGCACGATTTAATCAAGCGTACATGATTGTTCCAAATAGTAGTAAGTGTGGTAACACAGGTAGAGGCTATCGTGTGCTTGTGAGATAGCGGCCTAAGCATTGCTGGGCGGCGTGCCTCACTGCCTTATTTTCTCAGGAACCTAGAAGCGGAGAATCGTCGTTTTTGCATCTATCTTGTCCTTTCGATCACTTTTGTGACCAACGCCAAATCCTCGAATGCATCTTCGATAGTTGTTGCTGATCCCACATTATCTGAACGGGGATGAATTCCATGCTGACGATCATATATATCTATGTTGCTGCTGTTCATGATAATGAGAGAGGCGACTAAACCTGATTGCTGGCTGGCTGCTGCTGCTTTGCGATCGCTTGGAAGTGGGTGGGAAGGCAGCGACCATCCTGCCGTCATCCTGGACCTGGTTTCTGCAAGCCGATGCTCCTTTGCGCATGTGACTGCCCGGAGTGGCAAGGTAGCGTGCTATATTTCTGAAGAAACTGACAATGCAAGGAATAGCATGTAGTTTAATGTCTAAAGAAAAAAAATGAAAAATACAGAAGCCCTCACTCTTAAGATTCTTTACTTGCCTAGTTGTATAGCCGTGTACTAAACCAAGTAGCAGAAAGCTTAGCTAGAAATAGGCAAAAAAATCAGCTAGGTATAAAGACTTACTGAATCTAACTTTGCCTTTTTGCAGCAATATGTGCACCAGGTGGTTTCCTTGAGAGTAGAGGTTTGATTGGCTGCCTGAACAATTCAGAAGTAGCAAAATTCAAAAGTAGAGACGTTTCTACATACGTATGCATGGATAGCAGATTAAGATGTGAAGTGTGCTATGCTTCTTAGTCGGCGGATGTTAGGCAGAAGCATGCATGCTCATGCATGTTGGCTTTTGCAATCGATCAGAGCAATTACAACAGTGCGTGAGGTAGCTTGCCGATTACTATAATCTGTTTACTGGATGAATTCCTTAGATCATGTATCCGCACCGTATAGAGCAGCTTCAATCTAGTAGACATACGCATGGGATAAAGATTAGATGAATTGTCTTACCGATCAGGTTCTGATGCAGACTTCGGCCATGCGCCGCCGCCGGAAGAGAGCGCCGCCAGTCCTGTGGTAGCGGTCGCCGACTCCATTGCATCTTTGGTAGTTGTTTCTGAGCACATATTATCTGAACGGGGATGAATTCAAGTGCTGCAAGTGGATTCCAACTTGAATCGTATATTGCTGGCCGTGCTGACGATGATATAGATCTATTTTGCTGGTGTTCATGGCGCTCAGTAAGGTGTTCAGGGCAATACACTCATTCAGGTGAATACACAACATGGCGGCAGGCCGGCGGCGTCAGGTTTCTTGCCGTCGGAGCATGCTCGTAGAAGGCGTGACTCAAGCACATGGCAGGTTTGATTGATCCATTTAGAGGCAGCGTTTTCGGAGGAGGTTGTGTTGCATGATGAGTATAGCATGCCCCGCCACATCGATCATCCATAGCTAGCGGTGGTGCTTCTCCTACGGGAGATCCAATCTTGGTGCTTGCCTTCTGCATGTAGACGAAGAGGAGACCGGCGGCGCGCCGATCCATATGGAGTAAGATGGAAAGAAAAGGCTGAGCCGTGTGTATATTCTATCGTTTGCCTCTAGGGCTAATTTTCTCTCCCAATCTGAACCGTTTGTGGCATGATGGTAAATCTAGACCGTTGTTTGTTTGTTGTTTTAATTATATAATAGATTGAATGCTTACTATATATATGCCATCAGAAGACTATGTGCATTGGTTTTTCATTTTATTGTTTTTTTAATTTCATGCCCATTTGAATCTTGGTCAAATCCTAAGTTTGACCATGATTTAAACAAGTTGAAAACATGAATATGAAAAATTAAGCATATATGCTTCTTAGTCACTCCAAAATGAAGCTCTTGGGAGGGTTTTTGAAATTTCCATGTTTGAAACCAAAAACCAACTATCTTCATGCATGCTTGACTTCATGAGACAGAGTTTAGGGTTAGGGGGTAGATACATGATTTCGCTGGTTTGAATATGTCTAGACCTTGTTTATCAACTTAATTGAATGCTTACTATATGACATAAAAGACTATGTGTCTTGATTTTTCATTTTTTTAAATTATGCCCATTTGAATCTTGGTCAAATCCTAGGTTTGACCATGATTTAAACAAGTTTAAAACATGAATATGAAAATTAAGCATGTATCCTTCATAGTCACTCCAAAATGAAGCTCTTGAGAGGGTTTTTGAAATTTCCATGTTTGAAACCAAAAAACCACGTACTTCTCTTCATGCTTGACTTCATAAGACAGAGTTTGGGGTTAGGGGTAGGGCTTGATACATGATTTTTCTCGTTTGAATATGTCTAGACCTTGTTATTAACTTAATTGAATGCTTACTATATATATGACATAAGAAGACTATGTGCATTGGTTTTTCATTTTATTGTTTTTTTTAATTTCATGCCCATTTGAATCTTGGTCAAATCCTAAGTTTGACCATGATTTAAACAAGTTGAAAACATGAATATGAAAAATTAAGCATATATCCTTCTTAGTCACTCCAAAATGAAGCTCTTGGGAGGGTTTTTGAAATTTCCATGTTTGAAACCAAAAACCAACTATCTTCATGCATGCTTGACTTCATGAGACAGAGTTTAGGGTTAGGGGGTAGATACATGATTTCTCTGGTTTGAATATGTCTAGACCTTGTTTATCAACTTAATTGAATGCTTATTATATGACATAAGAAGACCATGTGCCTTGATTTTTCATTTTTTTAAAATTATGCCCATTTGAATCTTGGTCAAATCCTAGGTTTGACCATGATTTAAACAAGTTTAAAACATGAATATGAAAATTAAGCATGTATCCTTCGTAGTCACTACAAAATGAAGCTCTTGAGAGGGTTTTTGAAATTTCCATGTTTGAAACCAAAAAACCACGTACTTCTCTTCATGCTTGACTTCATAAGACAGAGTTTGGGGTTAGGGGTAGCTTGATACATGACTTTTCTCGTTTGAATATGTCTAGACCTTGTTATCAACTTAATTGAATGCTTACTATATATATGACATAAGAAGACTATGTGCATTGGTTTTTCATTTTATTGTTTTTTAATTTTATGCCCATTTGAATCTTGGTCAAATCCTAGGCTTGACCATGATTTAAACAAGTTTAAAACATAAATATGAAAAATTAAGCATCTATCCTTCTTAGCCACTCCAAATTGTAGCTCTTGGGAGGGTTTTTGAAATTTCCATGTTTGAAACCAAAAACCACATCTCTTGATGCTTAACTTCATAAGTCAGAGTTTAGGGATAGGGGGTAGATACATGATTTTTCTGGTTGAATATGTCTAAACCTTGTTTATCAACTTGAATGCTTACTATATGACATACGAAGACTATTTGCTAACGGAGGGAGTAAGCACTCTAGCTATGAAAAGTACCAAACGATGCATACCAAAATGATTTTTTAGAGGAATACTAGTTCGGATTATATAATTTTATATTAGCAGGCCAAATCGAACCCCGTAGTTGGATTTTTCAGAAATTGATCCGTAGTACTGGGCAAAACCCTAGTTTAGCTTATTTAATAATAGATTCGTAGGTCGATTTTTTTACGTTATTATTATTATTACTAGGCAGCACATGTGTTTGCCCGTCCAGTGAAACTCTTTCATTTCATTTTTCTTTTCCGCAAGGTCGGGAGTCGGAGGAAGAGGGATCACACGGGAGGAGACGAAGGGAGAGCAGTCACAGGGCCCCACTTATTTATGGTGTCTATCCTTTTTCTGGTGATATTGACTGTTGTGCAGGGTTGTCAGTGCGCAGGGGGGTGCGACTCGTGCGAGCGAGCGAGAAAAGCCGAGAATGAGAGAGATTTTTTTTTAGAGGGACAACCGAACGATCCTGAAGGACCCAGATTTCCAATACGCATCAGAGCGCAGTTTACAGCAGGACACAAAATTAACAGGAAGTTACGTCTAAATCCCTAAGATTTACATGGTAGACCCCATGCTGAAAGCAAGAAATGCGATCGAGTCCTTAACAGCCACCGTCCGGATTAATCCTCGTCCCAGCCGGGGACGAACTACTTGGCGCGACCAAATCGCCATGGCTACAGAGCCTGCACACCATGGCCTACGAGCTGAGCTAGAAACGACCTGCCAAAACCGGCAGCCAACGGAGGTGGATAATTGGAGAGAGAGAGAGAGAGAGTGTGTGTGTGTGTGTTGATGCCTCTCTCTTGACAAAGAAGATGGCTGGGAGTTTGCCTACCTAGCGTACGTGACTTGTGCTCACTGAAGTGTGGGACCTTACGCACGTGACAGACTTGTTGCTCTAATAACTCGGGTGATCATTATACTGTATTAGTACATAGTTTCCTATGGATCCTTCTTAGTCACTCCAAAATGAAGCTCTTTGGGAGGGTTTTTGAAATTTCCATGTTTGAAACCAAAAACCACATATCTTCATGCGCTTGACTTCATGAGACAGAGTTTAGGGTTAGGGGGTAGATACATGATTTCTCTGGTTTGAATATATCTAGACCTTGTCTATCAACTTAATTGAATGCTTACTATGTGACATAAGAAGACTGTGTGCCTTGATTTTCCAATTTTTTGTTTTTCCTGAATTTTTATGCCCATTTGAATCTTGGTCTGATTTAAACAAGTTTAAAACATGAATATGAAAAATTAAGCATATATCCTTCTTAGTCACTCCAAAATGTAGATCTTGGTAGGGTTTTTGAAATTTCCATGTTTGAAACCAAAAACCACTTCTCTTCATGCATGCTTGACTTCATAAGACAGAGTTTAGGGTTAGGGGTAGCTAGATACTTGATTTTTCTGGTTTGAATATGTCTAGACATTGTTTATCAACTTAATTGAATGCTTACTATATGACAAAAGAAGACTATGTGCCTTGGTTTTTCATTTATTTTGATTTATTTTGAATTTTTATGCCCATTTGAATCTTGGTCAAATCCTAGGTTTGACCATGATTTCAACAAGTTTAAAACATGAATATGAAAAATTAAGCATGTATCATTCTTAGTCACTCCAAAATGAAGCTCTTGAGAGGGTTTTTGAAATTTCCATGTTTGAAACCAAAAAACCGCGTACTTCTCTTCATGCTTGACTTCATAAGACAGAGTTTGGGGATAGGGGTAGCTTGATACTACATGAATTTTCTGGTTTGAATATGTCTAGACCTTGTTTATCAACTTAATTGAATGCTTACTAGATGACATAAGATGACTATGTGCATTGGTTTTTCATTTTATTGTTTTTTTTTAATTTTTATGCCCATTTGAATCTTGGTCAAATCCTAGGTTTGACCATGATTTAAACAAGTTTAAAACATGAATATGAAAAATTAAGAATGTATCCTTCGTAGTCACTCCAAAATGAAGCTCGATCTTGAGAGGGTTTTTGAAATTTCCATGTTTGAAACCAAAAAACCACGTACTTCTCTTCATGCTAGACTTCATAAGATAGAGTTTGGGGTTAGGGGTAGCTTGATACATAAAGTTTCTGGTTTGAATATGTCTAGACATTGTTTATCAACTTAATTGAATACTTAATTACTATATGACATAAGATGACTATGTGCATTGGTTTTTCATTTTTTTTTGAATTTTTATGCCCATTTGAATCTTGGTCAAATCCTAGGTTTGACCATGATTTAATCAAGTTTAAAACATGAATATGAAAAATTAAGCATCTATCCTTCTTAGTCACTCCAATATGTAGCTCTTGGGAGGGGTTTTGAAATTTCCATGCTCTTGAAAACCAAAAACCACTTCTCTTCATGCATGCTTGACTTCATAAGACATAGTTTAGGGTTAGGGGGTATATAGATACATGATTTTCCTGCTAGTTTTAATATGTCTAGACCTTGTTTATCAATTTAATTGAATGCTCACTATATGACATGAGCAGACCTTGGTTTTAATTTTTTTATACCCATTTGATTCTTCGTCAACAAATCCTAGGTTTGTTGACCTAGATTTGAACAAGTTTAAAACATGAATATGAAAAGGTAAGCATGTATGCTTCTTAATTAGTCACTCCAAAATGAAGCTCTTGGGAGGGTTTTTGAAATTTCCATGATTGAAACCAAAAACCACTTCTCTTCATGCTTGACTTCATAAGTCTGGGTTTAGGGATATATAGGGGGTAGATACATGATTTTTCTGGTTTGAATATGTCTAGAGCTTGTTTATCAACTTAATTGAATGCTTACTATATGACATAAGAAGACTATGTGCCTTGATTTTCCATTTTTTTTAAATTATGCCCATTTGAATCTTGGTCAAATCCTAGGTTTGACCAAGATTTAAACAAGATTAAAACATGAAAATGAAAAATTAAGTCTTGATCCTTCTTATTCACTCCAAAATGAAGCTTTTGGGAGGGTTTTTGAAATATCCAGGTTTGAAACCCAAAACCACTTCTCTTCGTGCATAGTTTAGGGTTAGGGGTAGATACATGAATTTTTGGTTTATAGTAAGCATCCAAGTTGATAAACAAGGTCTAGACATATTCAAACCAGAAAAATCATGTATCTACCCCCTAAGGCTAAACTCTGTCATATGAAGTCAAGCATATAAGAGGAATGGTTTTGGGTTTCAAACATGGAAAATTCAAAAACCCTCCCAAAAGCTTCATTTTTGGAGTGAACAAGAAGGATCCAGGCTTACTTTTTCATTTTCATGTTACTGACTTGTTTAATTCTTGGTCAAACCTAGGATTTGACCAAGATTCAAATGGGCATAAAAATTCAATAAAGAATTCAAAAAATGAAAAACCAAAACACATAAGCTTCTTAAGTTATAGTAAGCATTCATGTTGATCAACGGAGTCTAGACATATTTAAACAATAAAAATCATGTATATACCCCAAACCCTAAACTCTGTCTAATGAAGTCAAGCACGAAGAGAAGTGGTTTTCGTTTTAATTTTTTATTTCTTTTTTTAAAATTTTTCTGCCCATTTGAATCTTGGTCAAATCCTAGCAGATTTGACCAATATTTAAACAAGTTTAAAACATGAAAATGAAAAGTAAGTATGGATCCTTCTTATTCACTCCGAAATGAAGCTTTTGGGAGGGTTTTTTAATTTTCCATGTCCGAAACCCAAAATGACATCTCTTCGTGCTTTACTTCATAAGACAAAGTTTAGGGGTAGGGGGTAGATACATGATTTTTCTAGTTTGAATATGTCTAGACCTTGTTTATCAACTTGAACGCTTATTATATGACATCAAAAGACTATGTTTTTTTTGAATTTGTTATGCCCATCTGAATCTTGGTCAAATCCTAGGTTTGACCAAGATTTAAACCAGTTTAAAACATGAAAATGAAAAGTAAGCCTGGATTCTTCTTAGTCACTCCAAAATGAAGCTTTTGGGAGGTTTTTTAAATTTCCATGTTTGAAACCCAAAACCACTTCTCTTAATGCTTGACTTCATAAGACAGAGTTTAGGGTTAGGGGCCAAGTATATACATGATTTTTCTTGTTTAAATATGTCTAGACTTTGTTTATCAACTTGAATGCTTACTATATGACATCAAAAGACTATGTGTTTTGGTTTTGATTTTTTTGAATTTGTTATGTCCATTTGAATCTTGGTCAAATCCTAGGTTTGACCAAGATTTAAACCAGTTTAAAACATGAAAATGAAAAGGTAAGCCTGGATTCTTCTTAGTCACTCCAAAATGAAGCTTTTGGGAGTTTTTTTAATTTCCAATGTTTGAAACCCAAAACCACTATTCTTCATGCTTGACTTCATAAGACAGAGTTTAGGGTTAGGGGGTATATACATGATTTTTCTGGTTTGAATATGTCTAGACTTCGTTGATCAACTCTAATGCTTACTAGATGACATAAGAAGCTTATGTGATTTTTTTATTTCTTTTTTGAATTTTTATGCCCATTTGAATCCTGGTCAAATCCTTTGTTTGACCAAGATTTAAACAAGTTAAAACATGAAAATGAAAAAGTAAGCCTGGCTCCTTCTTAGTCATGAAAATGAGTTAAATTGGCTTTCCAACCCTTGAATCCATAGGAAACTTTGTACTAATGCAGTATAATAATCACCCGAGTTTTTACACCAACAGGTCTGTCACTTACGTGTGGTGCCCATGCATGAGGTCCCAAACTTCAGTGAGCACAAGTCACATGCGGTAGGCAGGCAAAATCCCCGATCAATCCGGCGGTGGTCGTTAAGGACCCGATCGCATTTCTTGCTTTCAGACTTGGGTCTACCATGTAAAAGTTTGTTCCTTTTGGATGCATCACTCGTATTTGCAAGTTTTTTGGGGGTCCCGCAAATTCGTGGTAGCATCATGCCCCCTTCCCACGCCAACACAAACAGAGTTCAACACAACCTAATTAAGCAAGGTTCAACACAGACATATATAGTTCAACAACCCCTAATTAAGCTAATAGGTTCACTACAAACGCCGCCGAGCAAGAAACATAAACAGTAGTTCAACAAAAGATGATGCTTTTGAAGCAAGAGGAGAGACAAACATGCACACAGCTTACGGAGTATATTTACCATCTTCTTCCTGTCGCCTCCTCCCGGTCCCGCTTCTTCTGCTTCTTGCTGCCCATACCTTTAATCTTTGGTGGCTTGGGCTTGGGAGGAGGCACACGACCGGTCTCGATAGCTTGGTTCAATTTCTTCCTTAGGAATAGCCCATAGGCCATGTGGTTGGCTATGAAGCCGGATCGGTTAACAGTTTCCCCAACTTTGAGACAGCCGGACCCACCGGCTTCGGCATGCTGCAGGACGCTTTGAAAGTCAACCTTTATGCTCTTTGTGCAGAAGGGGCAGCTGTTCCTGGCACCAGTCCAGGGTTCACTCCAATACTTGTCGAACTTCCCCGCCTTAAGCTTGTTTAGAGTGGCCCTGGCCTTCCTATGACGCGACTCGACATCGCTGTCAACCTCATCAGTAGCAACCTGATACATGCCAAATAAACAGGTGAAGCAAATATGTAGCAGTTGCAACTAATAATGAATATGAATCTAAAAAGATTCTGACGCTAATTCAAAACCCTATAGCGCAAAAAAGAGAGGGAGAGACCATAGAGCAAATCGATACAGGGCTATGTTGAATAAGGGAGAGAGGTGAATCAGATGTGAAGCAAATATGTAGCAGTTGCAACTACTGAATGTGAATCTAAAAAGATTCTGACGCTAATTCAAAACGCTATAGCGCAAAAAAAAGAGGGAGAGACCATAGCGCAAATCGATACAGGGCTATGTTGAATAAGGGAGAGAGGTGAATCGGAACATACTTCCTCCCCCTCATCGACGATATTCTCGTCGAAGGTCGGAGGCGGCGGTTCAAAGATGAGTTCAACCTCGTCCTCGTCATCTAGGGGATGCTTCCCAAGAGAGTGGACCCATCTACCAACAGCATCAGATGCCGATGAGCGACCGATGGCCCGACCTTCGGCAATGGCCTCCGCTTCGTCTTTGGCATCCGCTGCGGCGATGATCGCCGCCGTTGCGGCCATGAGTGCTGCGGTCGCGGCTCTGGATGCCTCCTCTGCGGCTAAGGCCAGCCGCGCGGCTTTCGCTTTCGCTGCGTTGACGGCGTCGGTTGGGCTCTCCATCGGTGGAATGGGAAGGGGAAGCGAAGAGAGGGTTTTTTCCTAGTCCGTGGAGAGAGGGAGAAGTGTGGACGTGAAATGGATAACTGACGATATTTCAAGATTTGGGAGACATAGCACGAACGGGCAGATGACAGCGTGATACGTCTCCGACGTATCGATAATTTCTTATGTTCCATGCCACATTATTGATGATATCTACATGTTTTATGCATACATTACATCATATTTATGCATTTTCTGGAACTAACCTATTAACAAGATGCCGAAGAGCCGGTTGTTGTTTTCTGCTGTTTTTGGTTTCAGAAATCCTAGTAAGGAAATATTCTCGGAATTGGACGAAATCAACGCCCATGGGCCTATTTTCACACGAAGCTTCCAGAAGACCGAAGAGTCAACGAAGTGGGGCCACGAGGTGGCCAGGAGGTAGGGCGGCGCGGCCCAGGTCTTGGCCGCGCCGGCCTGTCTCCTGGGCCCCTCGTGACTCCCCTTGACCTGCCCTTCCGCCTACAAATAGCCTTCGTCGCGAAACCCCCAGTACCGAGAGCCACGATACGGAAAACCTTACAGAGACGCCGCCGCCGCCAATCCCATCTCGGGGGATTCAGGAGATCGCCTCCGGCACCCTGCCGGAGAGGGGATTCATCTCCCGGAGGACTCTACGCCGCCATGGTCGCCTCCGGAGTGATGAGTGAGTAGTCTACCCCTGGACTATGGGTCCATAGCAGTAGATAGATGGTTGTCTTCTCCTCATTGTGCTTAATTGTCGGGTCTTGTGAGCTGCCGAACATGATCAAGATCATCTATCTGTAATGCTATATGTTGTGTTTGTTGGGATCCGATGAATAGAGAATACCATGTTATGTTGATTATCAATTTATATCTATGTGTTGTTTATGATCTTGCATGCTCTCCGTTACTAGTAGATGCTCTGGCCAAGTTGATGCTTGTAACTCCAAGAGGGAGTATTTATGCTCGATAGTGGGTTCATGTCTCCGTGAATCTGGGGGAGTGACAAGAACCCCTAAGGTTATGGATGTGCTGTTGCCACTAGGGATAAAACATTGATGCTATATCCGAGGATGTAGTTATTGATTACATTACGCGCAATACTTAATGCAATTGTCTGTTGTTAGCAACTTAATACTGGAGGGGGTTCGGATGATAACCTGAAGGTGGACTTTTTAGGCATAGATGCATGCTGGATAGCGGTCTATGTACTTTGTCGTAATGCCCAATTAAATCTCACTATACTCATCATAATATGTATGTGCATGGTCATGCCCTCTCTATTTGTCAATTGCCCAACTGTAATTTGTTCACCCAACATGCTATTTATCTTATGGGAGAGACACCACTAGTGAACTGTGGACCCCGGTCCATTCTTTACCACTGAAATACAATCTACTGCAACTGTTCTACTGTTTTCTGCAAACAATCATCATCCACACTATACATCTAATCCTTTGTTACAGCAAGCCGGTGAGATTGACAACCTCACTGTTTCGTTGGGACAAAGTACTTGGTTTGTGTTGTGCAGGTTCCACGTTGGCACCGGAATCCCTGGTGTTGCGCCGCACTACATCTCGCCGCCATCAACCTTCAACGTGCTTCTTGGCTCCTACTGGTTCGATTAAACCTTGGTTTCATACTGAGGGAAAACTTGCCGCTGTATGCATCACACCTTCCTCTTGGGGTTCCCAACGGACGCGTGCTGTACGCGTATCAAGACTGTTTTCTGGCGCCGTTGCCGGGGAGATCAAGACACGCTGCAAGGGGAGTCTCCATATCCCAATCTCTTTACTTTGTTTTTGTTTTGCTTTATTTTATTTACTACTTTGTTTGCACTCTATATCAAAAACACAAAAAAATTAGTTACTTGCATTTACTTTATCTAGTTTGCTTTATTTACTATTGCTAAAATGGGTACTCCTGAAAATACTAAGTTGTGTGACTTCACAACCACAAATAATAATGATTTCTTATGCACACCTATTGCTCCACCTGCTACTATAGCAGAATTCTTTGAAATTAAACCTGCTTTACTGAATCTTGTTATGCAAGAGCAATTTTCTGGTGTTAGTTCTGATGATGCTGCTGCCCATCTCAATAATTTTGTTGAACTTTGTGAAATTCAAAAGTATAAAGATGTAGATGGTGACATTATAAAATTAAAATTGTTCCCTTTCTCATTAAGAGGAAGAGCTAAAGATTGGTTGCTATCTCTGCCTAAGAATAGTATTGATTCATGGACTAAATGCAAGGATGCTTTTATTGGTAGATATTATCCCCCTGCTAAAATTATATCTTTGAGGAGTAGCATAATGAATTTTAAACAATTGGATACTGAGCATGTTGCACAAGCATGGGAAAGAATGAAATCTTTGGTTAAAAATTGCCCAACCCATGGACTGACTACTTGGATGATCATCCAAACCTTTTATGCAGGACTGAATTTTTCTTCGCGGAACCTATTGGATTCAGCTGCTGAAGGTACCTTTATGTCCATCACTCTTGGCGAGACAACAAAGCTTCTTGATAATATGATGATTAATTACTCTGAATGGCACACGGAAAGAGCTCCACAAGGTAAGAAGGTAAATTCTGTCGAAGAAACCTCTTCCTTGAGTGATAAGATTGATGCTATTATGTCTATGCTTGTGAATGGTAGGACTAATGTTGATCATAATAATGTTCCGTTAACTTCGTTGGCTGCTCAAAAAGAATATGTTGATGTGAATTTCATTAAGAATAACAATTACAGTAACTCTATGCCATATCCTGCTAATGGTAACTCTTATGGTAGATATATTTCACCTAATGAAGAAAAGATGTTAGAAATTGAAAGATCCACTAAGAGCTTTATGCAATCCCAATATGAGCAAAATAAATTGTTTGCTAAAACTATGAATGAACAATCTACCTTGTTGAAGAATATAGGAAATCAACTTGAAAATTTGAATATGGAGATCTCTGGGTTGCAAACTAAACTTGCAAATGCTGAAAACCGAATCTCATACATGTCTGCGTCACAATCTTATTTAATTAATAAAATGGCTGCTAAACCTGAGGATATTGATAATAAAATTGTTACTACAGCAAATTCCATCCAAGTTAGAATTAATGAGAATATAAGATTGATGGCCGAATTGCGTGCTAGGTGGGAAAGAGAAGAAAATGAAAAAGAAGATAATATAGCTAAAGTTTGGACTATTACCACCACTAGTAATGCTAATGCTACACATGTTTCTGCACCTCCTACTATTAATGGTAAAATAATTGGTGTTGGCAATGTTTCCACTTCTAATGCAAAGCGCGAAAAACTGCCTGAAACTGCTAAAACTGCCTGTGATAAAACTGCTGAAATTTTTTCTAACATTGGGGATGATGATCCCATTGCTTTAGATTATAATGGTTTAGATTTTGATGATTGCCACATCTCTGAAGTTATAAAGTTCTTACAAAAACTTGCTAAGAGTCCTAATGCTAGTGCTATAAATTTGGCTTTCACGAAACATATTACAAATGCCCTCATAAAAGCTAGAGAAGAGAAACTAGAACGTTAAGCTTCTATTCCTAGGAAGCTAGAAGATGGTTGGGAGCCCATCATTAAGATGAAGGTCAATGACTTTGATTGTAATGCTTTGTGTGATCTTGGTGCAAGTATTTCTGTTATGCCTAAGAAGATTTATAATATGCTTGACTTGCCACCATTGAAAAATTGTTATTTAGATGTTAATCTTGCTGATCATTCTACAAAGAAACCTTTGGGGAAAGTTGATAATGTTCGCATTACCGTTAACAATAACCTTGTCCCCGTTGATTTTGTTGTCTTGGATATTGAATGCAATGCATCTTGTCCCATTATATTGGGAAGACCTTTTCTTCGAACTGTTGGTGCTATCATTGATATGAAGGAAGGTAATATTAAATATCAATTTCCTCTCAAGAAAGGTATGGAACACTTCCCTAGAAAGAGAATGAAGTTACCTTTTGATTCTATTATTAGAACAAATTATGATGTTGACACTTCGTCTCTTGATAATACTTGATACACACTTTCTGCGCCTAGCTGAAAGGCGTTAAAGAAAAGCGCTTATGGGAGACAACCCATGTTTTTACTACAGTAACTTTGTTTTTATTTTGTGTCTTGGAAGTTGTTTACTACTGTAGCAACCTCTCCTTATCTTAGTTTTGTGCATTGTTGTGCCAAGTAAAGTCGTTGATAGTAAGGTTCATACTAGATTTGGATTACTGCGCAGAAATAGATTTCTTTGCTGTCACGAATCTGCGCAAAATTCTCTGTAGGTAACTCAGAAAATTATGCCAATTTACGTGAGTGATCCTCAGATATGTACGCAACTTTCATTAAATTTGAGTATTTTCATTTGAGCAAGTCTGGTGCCTCAATAAAATTCGTCTTTACGAACTGTTCTGTTTTGACAGATTCTGCCTTTTATTTCGCATTGCCTGTTTTGATATGCTCGATGGATATTTCGATTCCATTGACTTTCAGTAGCTTTGTGCAATGTCCAGAAGTGTTAATAATGATTATGTCACCTCTGAACATGTAAATTTTGATTGTGCACTAACCCTCTAATGAGTTGTTTTGAGTTTGGTGTGGAGAAAGTTTTCAAGGATCAAGAGAGGGAGATGATATATACAACATGATCAAGGAGAGTGAAAGCTCTAAGCTTGGGGATGCCCCGGTGGTTAACCCCTGCATATATCAAGAAGACTCAAGCGTCTAAGCTTGGGGATGCCCAAGGCATCCCCTTCTTCATCGACAACATTATCAGGTTCCTCCCCTGAAACTATATTTTTATTCCGTCACATCTTATGTGCTTTGCTTGGAGCGTCGGTTTGTTTTTGTTTTTGTTTTGTTTGAATAAAATGGATCCTAGCATTCATTGTGTGGGAGAGAGACACGCTCCGCTGTTGCATATGGACAAATATGTCCTTAGGCTTTACTCATAATATTCATGGCGAAGTTTCTTCTTCGTTAATTTGTTATATGGTTGGAATTGGAAAATGATACATGTAGTAATTTGCTATAATGTCTTGGATAATGTGATACTTGGCAATTGTTGTGCTCATGTTTAAGCTCTTGCATCATATACTTTGCACCCATTAATGAAGAAATACATAGAGCATGCTAAAATTTGGTTTGCATATTTGGTCTCTCTAAAGTCTAGATAATTTCTAGTATTGAGTTTGAACAACAAGGAAGACGGTGTAGAGTCTTATAATGTTTACAATATGTCTTTTATGTGAGTTTTGCTGCACCGCTTCATCCTTGTGTTTGTTTCAAATAAACCTTGCTAGCCTAAACCTTGTATCGAGAGGGAATACTTCTCATGCATCCAAATACTTGAGCCAACCACTATGCCATTTGTGTCCACCATACCTACCTACTACATGGTATTTCTACGCCATTCCAAAGTAAATTGCTTGAGTGCTACCTTTAAACAATTCAAAATTTATCACCTCTGATTTGTGTTAATGTTTTATAGCTCATGAGGAAGTATGTGGTATTTATCTTTCAATCTTGTTGGGCAACTTTCACCAATGGACTAGTGGCTTCATCCGCTTATCCAATAATTTTGCAAAAAGAGCTGGCAATGGGATTCCCAGTCCCAAACTAATTAACAAAAAATAGACACTCCTCCATGGTATGTGATTGTTGGACGGCACCCGAAGGATTCGGTTAGCCATGGCTTGAGAAAGCAAAGGTGGGGAGGAGTGTCATCATAATAAAACTAAAATAAAAAGGCACTCCTTCATGGTATGAGATTGTTGGCTGGCACCCGAAGGATTCGGTTAGCCATGGTTTGTGAAAGAAAGGTTGGAAGGAGTGCCACACAAAAATAAAAATAAAATGGGAGCCGCTCTTTGAAGGTTTGTCTGGCAAGGGGGTCAGAGTGCCCACTACCATTCGTTGACAACAACAAACACCTCTCAAAATTTTACTTTTATGATCTCTATATGTTTTCAAAATCAAAGCTCTAGCACAAATATAGCAATCGATGCTTTCCTCTTTGAAGGACCATTCTTTTACTTTTATGTTGAGTCAGTTCACCTATCTCTCTCCACCTCAAGAAGCAAACACTTGTGTGAACTGTGCATTGATTCCTACATACTTGCATATTGCACTTGTTATATTACTCTATGTTGACAATATCCATGAGATATGCATGTTATAAGTTGAAAGCAACCGCTGAAACTTCATCTTCCTTTGTGTTGCTTCAATACCTCTACTTTGAATTATTGCTTTATGAGTTAACTCTTATGCAAGACTTATTGATGCTTGTCTTGAAGTACTATTCATGAAAAGTCTTTGCTATATGATTCATTTGTTTACTCATGTCATTTACATTGTTTGGATCGCTGCATTCATTACATATGCTTACAATAGTATGATCAAGGTTATGATGGCATGTCACTCCAGAAATTATCTTTGTTATCGTTTACCTGCTCGGGACGAGCAGAAACTAAGCTTGGGGATGCTGATACGTCTCCGACGTATCGATAATTTCTTATGTTCCATGCCACATTATTGATGATATCTACTTGTTTTATGCATACTTTACATCATATTTATGCATTTTCTGGAACTAACCTATTAACAAGATGCCGAAGAGCCAGTTGCTGTTTTCTACTGTTTTTGGTTTCAGAAATCCTAGTAAGGAAATATTCTCGGAATTAGACGAAATCAACGCCCAGGGGCCTATTTTCACACGAAGCTTCCAGAAGACCGAAGAGTCAACGAAGTGGGGCCACGAGGTGGCCAGGAGGTAGGGCGGCGCGGCCCAGGTCTTGGCCGCGCTGGCCTGTCTCCTGGGCCCCTCGTGACGCCCCTTGACCTGCCCTTCCGCCTACAAATAGCCTTCGTCGCGAAACCCCCAGTACCGAGAGCCACGATACGGAAAACCTTACAGAGACGCCGCCGGCGCCAATCCCATCTCGGGGTATTCAGGAGATCGCCTCCGGCACCCTGCCGGAGAGGGGATTCATCTCCCGGAGGACTCTACGCCGCCATGGTCGCCTCCGGAGTGATGAGTGAGTAGTCTACCCCTGGACTATGGGTCCATAGCAGTAGCTAGATGGTTGTCTTCTCCTCATTGTGCTTAATTGTCGGGTCTTGTGAGCTGCCGAACATGATCAAGATCATCTATCTGTAATGCTATATGTTGTGTTTGTTGGGATCCGATGAATAGAGAATACCATGTTATGTTGATTATCAATTTATATCTATGTGTTGTTTATGATCTTGCATGCTCTCCGTTACTAGTAGATGCTCTGGCCAAGTTGATGCTTGTAACTCCAAGAGGGAGTATTTATGCTCGATAGTGGGTTCA
Source organism: Lolium perenne (assembly GCF_019359855.2). Classification (NCBI taxonomy): domain Eukaryota; kingdom Viridiplantae; phylum Streptophyta; class Magnoliopsida; order Poales; family Poaceae; genus Lolium; species Lolium perenne. Next base: position 119,175,855 of record NC_067250.2, on the reverse strand, counting down.
TGTCTCCGTGAATCTGGGGGAGTGACAAGAACCCCTAAGGTTATGGATGTGCTGTTGCCACTAGGGATAAAACATTGATGCTATGTCCGAGGATGTAGTTATTGATTACATTACGCGCAATACTTAATGCAATTGTCTGTTGTTAGCAACTTAATACTGGAGGGGGTTCGGATGATAACCTGAAGGTGGACTTTTTAGGCATAGATGCATGCTGGATAGCGGTCTATGTACTTTGTCGTAATGCCCAATTAAATCTCACTATACTCATCATAATATGTATGTGCATGGTCATGCCCTCTCTATTTGTCAATTGCCCAACTGTAATTTGTTCACCCAACATGCTATTTATCTTATGGGAGAGACACCACTAGTGAACTGTGGACCCCGGTCCATTCTTTACCACTGAAATACAATCTATCGCAAATCGTTTCTACTGTTTTCTGCAAACAATCATCATCCACACTATACATCTAATCCTTTGTTACAGCAAGCCGGTGAGATTGACAACCTCACTGTTTCGTTGGGACAAAGTACTTGGTTTGTGTTGTGCAGGTTCCACGTTGGCACCGGAATCCCTGGTGTTGCGCCGCACTACATCTCGCCGCCATCAACCTTCAATGTGCTTCTTGGCTCCTACTGGTTTGATTAAACCTTGGTTTCATACTGAGGGAAAACTTGCCGATGTAAGCATCACACCTTCCTCTTGGGGTTCCCAACGGACGCGTGCTGTACGCGTATCACAGCGCGTGGGTGCATTACCTCATACTGCCTCTGTCCTAGAAAGAGCGTACGTGTGGGTTTTCAAGGCATATTAAGGATTTTATTATTACATTGGGAAACTATCATCGACCATCACTTTCCTCTTCAACTTTTCCACCTCCAATGAGCTAAATGCATGTAGTAAATAAGAAAACCATATTATGCTAAATACTACTACCTCCATCCCAAAGCGTAAGGCTTATATTATTTTTAGAAGCTCAAACTATGTCAAGGTAAACTAAGATTTTACCAAAAATCATTATCATGCAAAATACAAAATTAATATCAATACATAGACAATGAATTTTTTTTGGTATGGTATCTACAAAATTTTATATTAGTTGATAGATTGTTCTAAATTTTCGTCAACCTTTACTTGCTTTGACTCTTAGAAAAAGACTTAGGGCTCCTTTGATTTAAAGGATAGGAAAAGCATAGGAATAGGAAAGGTTTAGGATTGGAATGGCATGTCTAATTGAATCCTATAGGAAGATGAAGTTTGTTTGATTGTAGCAAAGGAATTTTTCCATGAGGCATGAGCTAATGTTTTTTTCCTATAAGAATTACACTACAACATTCCTATAGGATTTTTTCCTATAGGATATGTTCCTATGAATCAAACAACATGTATAGGAAATTTTCCCATAGGAACCAAATCCTACACAATTCTTATGCAAATCCTTTGAATCAAAGGAACCCTTAAGCTTTGTGATGGAGGTAGTACGTACTAGTCGTGAAGAAACTATATCCCTCGTGATGAGAAAGAAATATTTTTTACTAGGAGTACCTGTCAACACCCGGATTTTTAAGTCCGAATGCCTATTATGTCATACATCGCAATCCCAGGAATATTGTTGTTGCGAGGCATAATAGTTAAGTATCACAGTCATCATTCATTACAAACCATAAGTCTTACAAATTGGAATCACATGATCCATATTACACGAATAGTTGATCTATCGATCAACGAACAAACACAAGTCATAGTTCAACATAGCGGAAGCGTAAGATACAAGGACTCTCTAGTCCACAGGCCAACGCTTGACGTCGGAAGGCGCTTAGTTGTCGTAGGCGTCCTGCTGGTCATCTCCTTGTTCATCTTCATACTCTGGCCATTTTAATAGCCAGGGACAAAGCCGTGAGTACGTTGAGTACTCGCAAACTAATACTAAGGTAAGTGCTAGACATTCTAGTAGGGTTTGCTAAGCTCTAGTTTATTTGCATAAAGCTAGTTTTAGTTCACAAAGTTTTGAGAAAAAAAAAACTTACTCAAGTGCTAACTAACTCAAGGGGGAACATTAGTGTCATTCCCACCATTCAAGTGGTGATTTCAATTCAATCCACCACAAGTCATTTCACCATCACCTTTCAACATCATTTTCAAAGATATGACATCGGAAACTGTATGGCCCTTCCAACCGTCCGTAACCGTGGACGCGGCTATTCGAATAGGTTTACACTCTGCAGAGGTTGCACACTTGTGCCACAACATTTGATTTCATCCGTCGGGATTTCCCCGAATAATCGTAACACAGTACGCGGATCATCAACCATAACCTTTCACTTACGAACCCTAGTATGAGCACCTCTCCCCATGAGCTTGGCCTCCCAAAGTGAAGACCAACCGTCAACCCGGGAACCGCACAGGGCTTGGGCCAGACATTCACCTCATTTCGCATCATATCGTATCGTTTCTTTTGTGGTAGAGGCAGCTTTCGGCATAACCCCGATGACGCTTGTTTAGAGGGAACCCATACTAAGACGCATAAACTTCCAGTTAAGCCCTACCCATAATCAGGTATTGTGGGGGTACTTGAGAATTGGAAAGGTATCGCATTCAAACCAACATCATGTTTTATCAAAAATCACCATCTTCTCTTGGTCATATTCACCTTCAAAAATCATTCAATGGAATGCATCTTCATTCCAAGGTTTCAAAATCCTTCCAAAAACATGTTGTTCCCATCTAGAGTAGTCAAGTTTAGTTCATTTGCACTAGCTCTAATTCATGAGGGGTGCTACCTTGCTTTGCTTGGAAAAGACTAACTCACTACTCTACTAACCAACTTGTACTTTGACCAAAGTTAACTATAAAAGTAACTCTTTTAGAAAACAAGTAAAAACTTGTAAGGTAAAACTTGGGAGGGGTTCACATAAGAAAAGGTAAGAACATGGTGCCTTGCCCAAAGGCTTTGCATGTTACAAGAATGTTAGCTTGCATAGTAATTTAGCTTGCCTTGGTAGTTCTCAAATTGTTCCTCCTCCTCCTCCTGGTAGCAACCTTCTTCTTCGGCGTACTCTCCGGTGCTACCGTCTAAATTTTGAATACGAGTATAATTACTCACTAATTCAATGGCTATTCCACACATCACAAATAAACACACAAACTACTCTATGCACACACATAAATAAACTAGGGTGCATGGGTTGTGGGATTTAAATAGAATTTGTATTCCAAAAGTAAATGATAGTTTCCTTAGGGTTCTTGAGAAATAATTTCCTCTTATTGAACTCTTCTTAAGATTTAATTTCTCCAACAATCATGGATGAACTCATCTTGACCTAAGTCAAATGTTCATCATCATCATCATTTGGGAGAATGATTTAAATGAGGTGGAACACCTCATACCATTTAAATAACACTACATTTGATTTAAATCTCAAGAATTTCATATAAGAGAGTTTGGAACCAGGGGTCCAAACATCCCATGAATTCATGTGAGACAAGTTTAAATGAAGTATAAGACTTCACACAATTTAACTTTAATAGTTTTGGATAATATCAACTAGTTAAACTAGTCAAAAATATCCATTCACAAAACCATGGCATGATCATGCAAAGTGACCACACCATTTTATTGCATAAACAATTAGTGTAAGTCAAATGTGAGCTATTAGAGTTGGAATTAACTTAATATCTATTTTGGTGGATTTTTAAGAATTATTTGAATAGGGAAAAGTCCCTGTCTTTTTATTTTTATCACATTTATTCTACAAAGAATCTGACCATGGGGCCAGTGGCATTTTGTAGAGAATTTCCGTGGCTTTCCAACAATGTCAAATTCACTAAATTTGGTTTAGCCAATTTGAAACCATGTAATTTCAAAGTTTGGGCAGTATTGGATTTAGATGGAAATGATTTAAACGAAATTTGAATAAAAGGGCCGGCGGGAAACGCTAACGGGCCGAGATGGTTTAAAACAAAGAAAACGGCCCAGCAGCGCATCCAGTGCGCTGGGCCTGCTGACAGGGTGGGGGCCACCCGTCATGGGCGTTAAACCCGAAACGGTACGGGCGACGTGGAGCGTAGGATTAGAGGGTAGATCGACGGCTCAGAGCCATCGTCTTCTCCGGCGAGAAAGGGTTGCGGGCACGGCGGCGCTAGGGGGTGGGAGAGCTAACCAGGGCTCCCGCGGTGGCTGGCAGTGTGCGTGATGTCGATGTGGACGACGGCGAAGCTCCTGGCACCGGCGGCAACTCCTGGATCAGCTCCAATCGACGGCGGCGAGGTGCGGTACTGGCGGGCTCCGACCTTCAAATTGGAGCAACTCCGGCGACAATCGAGTGAGTGGTTGGGTGGAGGAGAAGCAAGGAGGATGGTGAACGAGATGGTGTGCTCAACTTCGTCCAGTGAACGCTGTATTTATAGATGGCCAAGGGGTGCGGCGTGGCCGTGAAGAGGTCGACCGAGGTGCGGCGGTTCCGGCGAGGTGTTGGGCTAGGCAAGGGTGCTACGGTGTTCTCCTCGTCCGTGCGAATCTGTAGGTGGCGATGGCACGGTCGGGCGGCGTCTGTGGGCGAGGCATTGCGTCCGTGTCTGCCGTGTTGGTCGCGGGATCGCGTTGTCGTCTCCGGCGACGGCGGGCACGGGTCGGGGTCGAGGGCATGTCTGGTGGCTGCGTGGCGACGCGGCGATGCTCAACGGCTGGTCAGCGAGTCCAGGGGGTGCTCGAGGTCGTGGCGCGGCGCGTGGCCAGTGTGCGTCCGCGTCGGGCACACGCGCGACGTGAGCGGCGTCCAGGGCGTCGTGGACGCGTGCTGGTCTGGGCGTTGTCGCGCTCCTCCTCGACCAGGGCTGGGCTAGGGTGGCGTAGGAGAGGCGGTGGCACACGGTGGCGAGGTGGCCAGGGTTGGGGAAGCAAGGGGAGAGGGGGGTGGTGCGGCATGGCCGGCATGTGGCCGGCATGGCCATGCCATGCTCTCTCTCTCTCCCTCCTTAGCTCCACTATGTTGCATTTAGGGTTGGAGGGGGCAGGGGAACCATTTGGTGCAAGTTGGGGTAGGTTAGTTCTAGTAGATCACTATTTGCTATAGTGTATGCATAGTGTTCAAATTTGGAAAATACAAAAATATCAAAAAGGGAAATAATTCAAAAGGTGAAAGTTTGTGATATGTGAAGGTTGAGATAAGTTGTAATTGACCAGAGATGAATTGAGGTGGTGGTGGAAAAATTATATTTCAAAATTTGGCCAAAATGGCTAAGTGAAGATTGTTGAACTTGTTATAAAGTTGCCACTTTGGATGAGCATAGCTAGTGATCAAAGATGAATTTGGCAGGGTGGTCTTCATCAAAGTTGTTCACCTTGATGTTGACTTTGAAATGGTGCAAAGAGTTAGCAAGAATTGGTTTGGGAAAATTGAATTGCAGGGGCTCAAAGTGGTGATCAGACTAAAATTGGCAGATTTGGTCATCATCACATGTGAGGGGGAAAAGTGTTGGAAATTCATTTGAATTGTGAACCCTTGATTCCAAAAGTTGTAATAAGTGTGTAACAACATTATTCAACTAATGGTGAAGACCAAATAGATCTAGGGTCAAAATTTATAAAAATGCCATAGGGCATAAGTGAGGGTTTTTAGGGTTTTGCCCCTTTTATTTGATTTTCTTCCTCTTTGATTTATTTGGTTGGTGATCTTCCTATGATCACTCTAGGGTTTTAGAGCACATCAAGATACAAGTAATAACAATCATCATGGCATATCACTCAAATGCACAAGTCCTATGCATGGTACTATATGCAAAAGAAAAGTTTTTGTTGGTTTGAAATTTTGTATTCTGGAAATCTCTACTTTCTTTTCATTGAAATTTGGGGTGTTACAAACCCTTCCCCCTTACAAAAGATCTCGTCCCGAGATCGAAAAGAAAGTTAGGTACTAAAGAGATCTGGGTACTCCTTCTTCATGAAGTCTTCGCGTTCCCATGTGGCTTCATCCTTGGTATGATTGCTCCATTGGATCTTTAGAAACTTGATGCTTCGGGTGCGGGTGGTTCTGTACGCTTCTTCTAGGATGCGAATCGGCACTTCGCGGTAAGTCAGATCCTGGTTGATATCCACCGATCGGTGATCGATGTTCTTGAACACTTCGGTCTTCTCAGGGACTTCAAGACATTTCCGGAGAAGTGAGATGTGAAAAACGTCGTGCACAAATTCGACATTTCTTCAGCAACTCCAGTTGATAGGATACTTCACCTCGGCGGCTGAGGACTTGGAAAGGTCCCACATAGCGAGGTGCAAGCTTTCCTTTCAGCTGAAACCTTTGCATCCCTTTCAAGGGGGATACTTTGAGATAGACGAAATCTCCGATCTCAAAGGTCATCTCCCGACGTCTCTTGTCGGCGTAGCTCTTCTGTCTGGATTGCGCAGTCTTGAGATACTCGCGGATCTTGTGTACTTTCTCTTCGGCTTCACGAAGAACGTCTGGGCCGAAAACTTGGCTCTCTCCGACTTCTGACCAGTTCAGGGGGGTACGGCACTTCCTTCCGTACAAGGCTTCAAAGGGGGCCATCTGTAGGCTGGCTTGATAACTATTGTTGTAGGAGAATTCTGCGTAAGGCAGTCTTCCCACTTGGATCCGTATTCCGCACGCATGCCCTAAGCATGTCTTCCAAGATCTGGTTTACTCTCTCGCCTGTCCGTCGGTCTGAGGGTGATAGGCGGTGCTGAAATTTAGGCGAGTGCCTAGTCCTTCATGCACCTTCTCGCGTAACCTTGAGGTGAACTGTGATCCTCTGTCTGACACTATCGATTTGGGGGTTCCGTGCAAAGCAACTATTCTGGAGATGTAAAGTTCAGCTAACTTGGGGCCTTGATAGGTGGTTTTGACGGCGATGAAATGGGCGACTTTGGTCAATCTATCGACCACTACCCATATAGAATCATTGCCTTTGCTGGATTTGGGCAGTCCGGTGATAAAGTCCATTCCTACGGAGTCCCATTTCCATTCTGGAATCTGAAGGGGTTGCAACAGTCCAAATGGTCTTTGGTGTTCTGCCTTGACTCTCTCGACAGATGTCACACTTAGCGATATAGCTACCGATCTCTCTCTTCATTCCGTGCCACCAAAATTGTTCCTTTAGGTCCTGGTACATCTTGGTACCTCCGGGGTGGATTGAGTAAAGGGTGTCATGGGCTTCTTGCAAGATGACTTGTTTCAAGTCAGAGTCCGATGGTACGCAAAGACGTTCTTTGTACCACAGCACTCCGGCTTCGTCTACGGTGAATCCGGGGGCTTTTCCTTCGGCTATCTGTTTCTTGATTCCGTCAATGCTAGCGTTGTCTTTCTGGGCTTCCTTGATCTGACCAACCAAGGTGGGTTGCAGTGCTATGCTGGCTAGGAATCCTTCACTTACAAGTTCAAGTCTGAACTGTTCAAACTCTTGGTGCAAACTGGGCTGTTCGGTTGCGAGCATGGAGTTCAACTGGCACGGCAGTCGACTCAAAGCATCCGCTACCACATTGGCCTTGCCGGGGTGGTAGTGAATCTCCATGTCGTAATCCTTGATCAATTCGATCCATCGGCGTTGTCTCATGTTCAACTCTTTCTGGGTGAAAATGTATTTGAGGCTTTTGTGGTCGGAGTAGATCTCGCATCGATTACCCATGAGGTAATGACGCCAAACCTTCAGGGCTAAGACCACGGCTGCAAGTTCGAGGTCGTGGGTTGGGTAATTCTGTTCATGTTGCTTGAGTTGTCTTGAAAGATAGGACACAACCTTGCCTTCTTGCATAAGCACGCATCCAAGTCCAGTCTTGGAGGCGTCGCAATATACGTCAAAGGGCTTTGCAATATCTGGCATGATCAGGATTGGGGCTGTTGTCAGTCTACTCTTGAGCTGTTGAAAGCTCTCTTCACACTTGTCGGTCCACTCAAACTTTCTGTCCTTTTTCAGCAGTTGGGTCATTGGTCGAGCGATGCTCGAGAAACCTTCTACAAATCTGCGGTAATATCCGGCTAATCCAAGAAAAGCACGGACCTCCGTTTGTGTGGCTGGGGCTTTCCATTCCATAACAGTTTTGATTTTGGCGGGATCTACGGCAATTCCTCCTGCAGACAAGATGTGTCCGAGGAATCCAACTTCTTCCAGCCAAAACTCACACTTGCTAAACTTGGCGTACAACTGGTGCTGTCTAAGGGTTTCTAGGACAATCTCCAAATGCTGTTCATGTTCCTCTTCGGACTTGGAGTAGACCAGAATGTCATCGATGAAAACAACGACAAACTTGTCCAAAAAGTTCATGAAGATCTTATTCATGAGATTCATGAAATAAGCGGGGGCATTGGTCAATCCAAATGACATGACGTTGTACTCATACAACCCATATCTAGTGGTAAAGGCAGTTTTTGGAATGTCGGTGGCTCGGATCTTCAGTTGGTGGTATCCAGTTCTAAGATCAATCTTCGAGAAAACTCGGGATCCGGTGAGTTGGTCAAACAAGTCTTCGATCTTGGGTAGGGGGTATTTGTTTTTGATGGTGACATCGTTAAGCTTACGATAGTCTGTGCATAAACGATTTGCACCATCTTTCTTGTCGACAAACAAGACGGGGGATCTCCAGGGGGATGCACTTGGTCTAATCAAACCTTTGGCTAACATGTCATCTATTTGCTTCTTCAGCTCCACAAGCTCGGCTGCGTTCATGCTGTAGCCTCTCTGGGCGATGGGTCCAGTTCCAGGGATTAACTCGATGATAAACTCGATATCCCGGTCCGGGGGCATACCGGGTAGATCATCCGGAAACACATCAGGGTAGCGACAAACGACCCTGATTTGATCCAGAGTTGGCTTGGATACACTTTGGTTGCAGTGTAAATTTTCTGGTAGTTTTTCGTAGACGTGCTCAACTACGATACCGGTGCTGCTAGTCATGGTTATGGCTTTCTTGGCGCAGTCTATCAATCCATTGTGCTTGGACATCCAGTCCATTCCTAGGACAACTTCCAAACCTTTGGTTCCCAGTATGATTAGATTTGCAAAGAAATGTACATCATGGATTCTGATTGGCACATTTTTGCAAAATTTTCTGGCTTTGGTGGTTGACCCGGGGATTTGAACTATCATAACGTGCTTCAAACTGAGGGGTTGAATTTTACTTGTTGATGCAAAATCTTCGGTGACAAAGGAATGCGATGCTCCGGAATCAAACAACACTCTAGCAGGGGTGTGGTTGACAGAAAACATACCCAAAGCACAACATCTGGTGCTTCCCGGGCTTCTTCGGCGTTCATGTGGTAGAGGCGGCCGTTGCGGTTGTTGGGGTTGTTGGGGACGAACTTCTTGCCGGTGGAGACACGGCGTTGCTGCTGAGCAGGGGCAGCGGTGTTGCCGGCGAGCTTGGCAAGACGTTTGGGACACTCGTTGGAGTAGTGCCCCACTACACCACACTCATAACAAGTGATAGTGCTCTTGTCCTGCTTGTTCGCAACGGGAATGGCATTGCTTCCGGTTCTGGGGGTGGTGTTGGTGTTGGTGTTGTTGTTGTTAGGGGCTCGGGGTGGAGCGCGGTTGTAGTTGTTGTTGTTGTTGTAGTTGTTGTTGTAGCCTCCTGGCTTGGAGTTTCCTCCACTCCGGTTCTGATAACCGGGGCGAGAGTTCTGCATCGGGGGTTTGTTGTGTCTCGGAGTGAATCCTCCGCTTGAGCTAGGGCGAAACTTTTGGGGGTGGCTTGATCCACTCTGATTTGCCATGCGGCGTTTGCGGTTCTCACTGGCTTGGTTTAACTTGCCCTCCATCTGGATGGCGGAGTCAACAAGGGCTTCGAGGTCGGCGAAGGGGATGTTGACGAGGACAATGATCTCATCATGCAAATTGCTCAGGAATATCTCCTTCCTCTTCTCAACGGTTTCAGTCTCATCAGGGGCATACCTTGACAAAGTGAGAAACTTGTCGCGGTACTCAACCACCGTCATGCGACCTTGTTTCAGCTCACGGAATTCATCCCTCATCTTTTTGATAAGACCCGGGGGTACATGGTACTTGCTGAACTTGAGTTTGAAATCCTCCCAAGTCATGAATTGACCTCCGTTCATGGCACGGGTACTTGTCCACCAAGCGCGAGCTGGTCCAGCGAGATAGTGAGTGGCGAACAACACCTTCTCATTGGCTTCCACTCCAGCTACTTCCAGATTGTTCTCCATAGTCTGGAGCCAATCATCGGCGTCGAGGGGCTCCTCGGTCTTGCTAAACACCGGAGGGTTGGTGTTCTGGAAGTTCTTGAGCTTGGATCCGGGGTGGTCATGATTTCCATGGCCTTGGTTGGAGATGTTCTGCAAGGCGATGATGTTGGCTTGTCGCTCGGCTCTCTCGGTTTCCCGGTCTGCAAGCAAGGTTTGCAGAAGTTGCATCATCGCGTCGTTGGTGCGATTCGGAGGGGCCATCTGAAGATATAGAAGATCATGAGATAAGAGGGAACATTCTATGGTTCATTTTGGTTAAGTTTGGAAAACATTTGAAAACCTGTAATCTTTTCATGACAAACATAACATTCATTCATTCATGCAACACATAGTACAAACTACACATACTCCAATGGTTTTAAGAACCATTCTCATGCTACGATACAAAGGACGGGATACAACTCACACCTACTATAAGTGAGACTAGTGCAACTACTCCTTATCATTGATATCGATCGGGACGTAGTCATCCTGTCCGGCCTCCAGGAACTCGTAGTCCTCCTCCTCGGTGTTCTCGTCCTCCTCAAAGTCATCGTCATCGCTCAGAAAGGCGTCTCCTCCCTGAATGTCGATGCCTTCATCGTCATCCTCTAGCTGAAGAATCTGATCCTCCTGGGCCTTGACAGTGGCCTCAAGTGACGCGATCCGGTCGCGAAGGCGGCGAATCGTAACGTCCTTCTTGGCACGCTGCTGGCGAAGGCTTCTGCGGTCGTTGTTGAGTAGCTTGATCGCCTCGCCCTGCTCGATGATGTGAGCATGGGTCTGGTTCGCGTAAGCGCGAGAGGCGTCGAGGTCCCTCTGAGTCTGGTAGAGCATGAAGTCCAAGTGATCCACATGGTGCCTCAACTGGGGGTGGAGTGGCACATCCATGGGTCTTCCGTCAGAGTTACGCCTTGCGAGATGCGCAAAGCGTTCCTCACGAAGGGCTTCTGCATTCTGTCCGCACAGACGAGCAAGTGCTTCCTGAAGAGCACGTGCAAGTCCGTCGAGCCAGTTGCTTTCCCTGAAAGAGAAAAGGATCCTCTCCGAGGTGGGAGGCTCCAGCTTGCCCCTCAAGTCGGCAGTGATAATCCACTGCAGTTCCCCTCCCGGCTGGTCGTCCACCTGAATCCCGTGAAACTCGGGGTGTGGGCGGCCAAGGTGATCCGACAGGGAGTCGAGGTCATGCTCGAAGATCAAGCTTCCTCCGTTTCCAAGCTGATAAAACTTGGTGTTGAGGGGTTCATTCGGCTCCATCTGAAAGAGAATTGGATGAGTAAGTTAGAGAGTGCAAAGTGTGGCAAAGTTTTAAGTTGATTTAAAATAAGATAGAACATGATTCATCAAATTTTGGCAAAGTCTCAAAGACAAGAGTGTAGTAAATTTTCACAAATAAGTTCTTTCATTTGATTTCAAAGTTAAATTTTTCAGAACGCCCATTCTAACTAAGGTCTTCTAAGGTCAAACAATGGCTCTGATACCAACTTGTCAACACCCGGATTTTTAAGTCCGAATGCCTATTATGTCATACATCGCAATCCCAGGAATATTGTTGTTGCGAGGCATAATAGTTAAGTATCACAGTCATCATTCATTACAAACCATAAGTCTTACAAATTGGAATCACATGATCCATATTACACGAATAGTTGATCTATCGATCAACGAACAAACACAAGTCATAGTTCAACATAGCGGAAGCGTAAGATACAAGGACTCTCTAGTCCACAGGCCAACGCTTGACGTCGGAAGGCGCTTAGTTGTCGTAGGCGTCCTGCTGGTCATCTCCTTGTTCATCTTCATACTCTGGCCATTTGAATAGCCAGGGACAAAGCCGTGAGTACGTTGAGTACTCGCAAACTAATACTAAGGTAAGTGCTAGACATTCTAGTAGGGTTTGCTAAGCTCTAGTTTATTTGCATAAAGCTAGTTTTAGTTCACAAAGTTTTGAGAAAAAACTTACTCAAGTGCTAACTAACTCAAGGGGGAACATTAGTGTCATTCCCACCATTCAAGTGGTGATTTCAATTCAATCCACCACAAGTCATTTCACCATCACCTTTCAACATCATTTTCAAAGATATGACATCGGAAACCGTATGGCCCTTCCAACCGTCCGTAACCGTGGACGCGGCTATTCGAATAGGTTTACACTGCAGAGGTTGCACACTTGTGCCACAACATTTGATTTCATCCGTCGGGATTTCCCCGAATAATCGTAACACAGTACGCGGATCATCAACCATAACCTTTCACTTACGAACCCTAGTATGAGCACCTCTCCCCATGAGCTTGGCCTCCCAGTGAAGACCAACTGTCAACCTGGAACCGCACAGGCTTGGGCCGGACATTCACCTCATTTCGCATCATATCGTATCGTTTCTTTTGTGGTAGAGGCAGCTTTCGGCATAACCCCGATGACGCTTGTTTAGAGGGAACCCATACTAAGACGCATAAACTTCCGCTTAAGCCCTACCCATAATCAGGTATTGTGGGGGTACTTGAGAATTGGAAAGGTATCGCATTCAAACCAACATCATGTTTTATCAAAAATCACCATCTTCTCTTGGTCATATTCACCTTCAAAAATCATTCAATGGAATGCATCTTCATTCCAAGGTTTCAAAATCCTTCCAAAAACATGTTGTTCCCATCTAGAGTAGTCAAGTTTAGTTCATTTGCACTAGCTCTAATTCATGAGGGGTGCTACCTTGCTTTGCTTGGAAAAGACTAACTCACTACTCTACTAACCAACTTGTACTTTGACCAAAGTTAACTATAAAAGTAACTCTTTTAGAAAACAAGTAAAAACTTGTAAGGTAAAACTTGGGAGGGGTTCACATAAGAAAAGGTAAGAACATGGTGCCTTGCCCAAAGGCTTTGCACGTTACAAGAATGTTAGCTTGCATAGTAATTTAGCTTGCCTTGGTAGTTCTCAAACTGTTCCTCCTCCTCCTCCTGGTAGCAACCTTCTTCTTCGCGTACTCTCCGGTGCTACCGTCTAAATTTTGAATACGAGTATAATTACTCACTAATTCAATGGCTATTCCACACATCACAAATAAACACACAAACTACTCTATGCACACACATAAATAAACTAGGGTGCATGGGTTGTGGGATTTAAATAGAATTTGTATTCCAAAAGTAAATGATAGTTTCCTTAGGGTTCTTGAGAAATAATTTCCTCTTATTGAACTCTTCTTAAGATTTAATTTCTCCAACAATCATGGATGAACTCATCTTGACCTAAGTCAAATGTTCATCATCATCATCATTTGGGAGAATGATTTAAATGAGGTGGAACACCTCATACCATTTAAATAACACTACATTTGATTTAAATCTCAAGAATTTCATATAAGAGAGTTTGGAACCAGGGGTCCAAACATCCCATGAATTCATGTGAGACAAGTTTAAATGAAGTATAAGACTTCACACAATTTAACTTTAATAGTTTTGGATAATATCAACTAGTTAAACTAGTCAAAAATATCCATTCACAAAACCATGGCATGATCATGCAAAGTGACCACACCATTTTATTGCATAAACAATTAGTGTAAGTCAAATGTGAGCTATTAGAGTTGGAATTAACTTAATATCTATTTTGGTGGATTTTTAAGAATTATTTGAATAGGGAAAAGTCCCTGTCTTGTTATTTTTATCACATTTATTCTACAAAGAATCTGACCATGGGGCCAGTGGCATTTTGTAGAGAATTTCCGTGGCTTTCCAACAATGTCAAATTCACTAAATTTGGTTTAGCCAATTTGAAACCATGTAATTTCAAAGTTTGGGCAGTATTGGATTTAGATGGAAATGATTTAAACGAAATTTGAATAAAAGGGCCGGCGGGAAACGCTAACGGGCCGAGATGGTTTAAAACAAAGAAAACGGCCCAGCAGCGCATCCAGTGCGCGCGGGCCTGCTGACAGGGTGGGGGCCACCCGTCAGTGGGCGTTTAAACCCGAAACGGTATGGGGCGACGTGGAGCGTAGGATTAGAGGGTAGATCGACGGCTCAGAGCCATCGTCTTCTCCGGCGAGAAAGGGTTGCGGGCACGGCGGCGCTAGGGGGTGGGAGAGCTAACCAGGGCTCCCGCGGTGGCTGGCAGTGTGCGTGATGTCGATGTGGACGACGGCGAAGCTCCTGGCACCGGCGGCAACTCCTGGATCAGCTCCAATCGACGGCGGCGAGGTGCGGTACTGGCGGGCTCCGACCTTCAAATTGGAGCAACTCCGGCGACAATCGAGTGAGTGGTTGGGTGGAGGAGAAGCAGTGGAGGATGGTGAACGAGATGGTGTGCTCAACTTCGTCCAGGGAACGCTGTATTTATAGATGGCCAAGGGTGCGGCGTGGCCGTGAAGAGGTCGACCGAGGTGCGGCGGTTCCGGCGAGGTGTTGGGCTAGGCAAGGGTGCTACGGTGTTCTCCTCGTCCAGGCGAATCTGTAGGTGGCGATGGCACGGTCGGGCGGCGTCTGTGGGCGAGGCATTGCGTCCGTGTCTGCCGTGTTGGTCGCGGGATCGCGTTGTCGTCTCCGGCGACGGCGGGCACAGGTCGGGGTCGAAGGCATGTCTGGTGGCTGCGTGGCGACGCAGCGATGCTCAACGGCTGGTCAGCGAGTCCAGGGGGTGCTCGAGGTCGTGGCGCGGCGCGTGGCCAGTGTGCGTCCGCGTCGGGCACACGCGCGACGTGAGCGGCGTCCAGGGCGTCGTGGACGCGTGCTGGTCTGGGCGTTGTCGCGCTCCTCCTCGACCAGGGCTGGGCTAGGGTGGCGTAGGAGAGGCGGTGGCACACGGTGGCGAGGTGGCCAGGGTTGGGGAAGCAAGGGGAGAGGGGGGTGGTGCGGCATGGCCGGCATGTGGCCGGCATGGCCATGCCATGCTCTCTCTCTCTCCCTCCTTAGCTCCACTATGTTGCATTTAGGGTTGGAGGGGGCAGGGGAACCATTTGGTGCAAGTTGGGGTAGGCTAGTTCTAGTAGATCACTATTTGCTATAGTGTATGCATAGTGTTCAAATTTGGAAAATACAAAAATATCAAAAAGGGAAATAATTCAAAAGGTGAAAGTTTGTGATATGTGAAGGTTGAGATAAGTTGTAATTGACCAGAGATGAATTGAGGTGGTGGTGGAAAAATTATATTTCAAAATTTGGCCAAAATGGCTAAGTGAAGATTGTTGAACTTGTTATAAAGTTGCCACTTTGGATGAGCATAGCTAGTGATCAAAGATGAATTTGGCAGGGTGGTCTTCATCAAAGTTGTTCACCTTGATGTTGACTTTGAAATGGTGCAAAGAGTTAGCAAGAATTGGTTTGGGAAAATTGAATTGCAGGGGCTCAAAGTGGTGATCAGACTAAAATTGGCAGATTTGGTCATCATCACATGTGAGGGGGAAAAGTGTTGGAAATTCATTTGAATTGTGAACCCTTGATTCCAAAAGTTGTAATAAGTGTGTAACAACATTATTCAACTAATGGTGAAGACCAAATAGATCTAGGGTCAAAATTTATAAAAATGCCATAGGGCATAAGTGAGGGTTTTTAGGGTTTTGCCCCTTTTATTTGATTTTCTTCCTCTTTGATTTATTTGGTTGGTGATCTTCCTATGATCACTCTAGGGTTTTAGAGCACATCAAGATACAAGTAATAACAATCATCATGGCATATCACTCAAATGCACAAGTCCTATGCATGGTACTATATGCAAAAGAAAAGTTTTTGTTGGTTTGAAATTTTGTATTCTGGAAATCTCTACTTTCTTTTCATTGAAATTTGGGGTGTTACAGTACCACTCTTTTGTGGATAAATTTTAAAGTGCATTGCAAAACGAGAAGTACACTCTTTTATGGACAAATTTTAACTCTACACCCATTATTTCAGGATGGAGGGAGTATAGCCCAACTTGTTTTTTTTCTTCTGGGCACTACACTGCTTTTTCCCTGTGCAATGCTTGGTTCTACCCTTTTTCTCATTGTAATGGTCACTTTAAGTCAAATTTTCCCACACACATTTATTTTGTACTTCTCTACAGTGTTGACCGTGATACTACTATTTGTGTTAGTGCGCCAAAAACAAAATGTTATTTTCTAAGTGCCAAATTAATATAGGGCGTTGGTTGTGAACCGGTGAACAAAAAAGATAGCCCAAAAGAGGAACACACCAAGGTACAAAAACTAGCATATATACATGTTTCTATGTACATATATATGACCCTGGGTTTGTAGATAAAAAAACATTCATATATGCGCTTACTATTAATATACATAAGTTTATGCTGATTCTCTTGGTTTAGGTATATATATGGTTAGGCATCACTACTAATTCAGAAAAAACAAAAATGTAACCCTTCAAGTGAAGTCATTTTAAGTGACCTAACAACTAAAATTCATATATAGGATTTGTATAGGAATTATGTAGGATTTAGATCACATGTGAATTTTCCCCACACTAGTTGTTTGATTCATAGGAACATATCCTACAGGAATCTTGCAGTGCAAATCCAATAAGAATAAAACATTAGGTCATACCTCATGGAAAATTTCCTTTGGCACAATCAAACACAACTCATCTTCCTATATGATTCAACTAGCCATTAAATC